>NC_136238.1:29725000-34525000 GCF_053564925.1 Oryzias latipes
GTGTGTGTTCAAGCTCCGCCCCCAGCAGCATCTCATGAAGCCCCTCCTCCAACATGAGGCCACTGGGGAATTCTGAATGAACCTTTACATTTCAACAGAAATTTCAAGCTAAAAAAAGGGAAAAAAAACTCTCTTCATGTTTGAAAACAATCAAACATTCAAACAGGAAGAGAAAACAACGTTTGTCAGGAAATCAACAGATTTGATTGATTGTAAATCTTCTTCCTGTTGGAGTTTGATGAATGGAAGTAGAATCTGTAGAAAGTCAGTTGATGTTTTCCATTTCAGTAAATGAAGGTTTGATCTGCAGATTTCCTGATGACTTTCTGACTGGGATCCAGACCTGATCTAGACGTGACTCATGAGGAAGCAAACAGCACAGAAACTGCTCTGAATGTTCCCTCTTCTTCACTTTCTGTCTGACTTCAACCATGAAGGGACTTGAACCCTCAACCTTCTGATCCATGAGGCCACATGGTCTGAGAGAACATCCAGGTCCAGCTGCAGGTGGAGGACAGCATCATCCAGCCGTCACAGACTGGGGGCGGAGCCTGGAGATGACTGCTGAAGGTCAGAGGGCGGAGCTTCATCAGGATGAAGGTGCTGCTTGGATTCTGCTTTGATGTCCGTCTGTTCTCAGTCCCTTCATGGCTGCTGCTCAGAGCTGTTTCTGGATGTTTCTGGAGAATTCATGTCTTTACTGATCCAAATGTGGGATTTCTGTTTTTCTTTGGACTTTTCTTGATTTCAGGCTTTTAGCTTTTGGAACTTTCTTTGTTTCTATGCTTTAACTTCCAAACGGGTTTATCTAAGACAATCTGATTGTTTTTCATTTGACTTTCTAGGAACTTTCTGTTTCATCTTTGAGGATTTGGACTTTTGAAAGACTTTTAGCTGCAGTTTCATCCTTTGAACCAGATGGATCTGAATCTAGAGTCAAAGATTCTAAGGAAATCATGGATTCACAGACATTTGATTGAATTTCTGTCTGGATCAGAAACCAACAGCAGACATTTCAAGCCGTCATCTGTTCCTAATGTTCATTCCCCGCCATCATTGAAAGCTTTTGGAATAGTCCCTAAAGCCAGCGATCGGGCCGCTTTGGAGCCTGAACTCATCACTCGGTTCACGGTGGCAGAGAGATGACAGATCCCAAATCTGAGGCTGAAATGATCACGTCCTACCAGCTCCACTCTGGATTTGGGAGCAAAAACCTTTGAAGATGTTGGAGCATTGTTGGAGAATAGACTGACAACATTTGTTTGGAAGAAAGATTCACCTTTGACCCCTCCCTGATGTGTTCCACATCCAGCTGCAGACACACCACTACAGCTCACATTCCACTTCTGATCCAGCAGTTAGAACCAGAGCCTGCATTTGCAGCAGGTTCCAACCCACTGACCACTGATCCACACAGGGGGACGTCCTAAGGGGCGGAGTCAGCAACTGGAGAGAGCAAAAAGGAGAAATGGGGGTCACTCTGGGCCTCTCTGTGTCTGGACCTTCAGAGGGACAGTGGTTTGGTCCAGAACACGGATGCTAAACTAGCTCTCTGGAAACTTGAACTTGTTGAATGGGAAACTTCCTGAAATCTTCTTCATCTGTTGACTTGTTCTTTCTTCATCTGAATGAGCTCAGTCCTCTCCCAAATCCAACTCCATCTATCTTCAGCGCTTTCGACTGAGTTGGAGCAGAACTAGAGCTTTCTCCAGATGTCCTAGTACTTTTAGATCAGTGTCTTCCAATATTTGGAGCCCAGGTTCACTTCTTTCCCTGACAAAAATCCCAAAAGGCCTACCAGCCACCAAATAGTCAGAAAGCAGAGAAACTTGGTGGTCTGCATTGATGAGAAACCAGTCCCTCCAGGATGACACATGGCTTTTTGGAATCATTTCACACACAAACAAACGGGAAGTTGTGCTTTTTTTTTCAAATCCAACTCCATGATTGATAAAGCAGGTTTTCCAGGGAAATCCCACAAAGTGCTTTCCAAGCTAGAACTAAGAATATCCAGCATGCATTTGGAAAAACTCATTAGCTTCTTGTGGAAAATGATGAGTCATTGTAAAAGCATTCTATGAATGCTCAGAAAACTTCCTCTAAGGTTGTGGTTGTTTGGAGAAGTCCTCCTCTTCAAAGAAGTTCTCCTGACCATCTTCAAAGCCACTTTCTGCTTTTTCAAACGCTACTGTTCAACAAAAACTTGGTTTCTGCCACAAAACCAACCTTAGACACTGAAACAGAATGAATCCAATGCAGAAATGTGTTGACACCTTTAATTCAAAGCTTCAATCAGTTTGAATCTCATGAAGAACATTTCAAAAATCCACATTTGGATCAGGCGTCTTCATCAGAGCACAACTCATGTTTCCAGGACTGTGACTCACCAATAGATCCTCATTTCCTTTACACAATCTGTTTCCATCATTTGAATTTTTCATAAAAACTTGAGTTAGAAAAGAATTGTTGCCCCAAAATGTCCAGTTTGAATAGTCTACAGTTTGTTGTGTTTGGTTGCTAGGTAACAGGGTCTTTAATGTCTATGATGTCATGGTGTCTTTCAGAGTTGAACTCCTGAATATGACGGTAAACATTTGGATTGAACAAAAATGGGATTGAAGCTCATGCTAAATCCTGATCTCAATGCTGAAAAAACCTCCTCCTAGATTCTGGTTGTTTGGAGAAGTCCTCCTCTTCCAAGAATTCCTGAAAAAAGCCCTCATTTCTCCTGACCATCTTCAAAGCCACTTTCTGCTTTAGTTTAGTCCAAACTTGCTTTATGCTGACAACATTTACAGCTTGAATCCATCTGAAGAATCCAAGGAAACAAACCAATCTAAGTCTGCATTCATGCCACTTCAGAACCAACAAAGCATGTTTCCAGGACGCTGACTTACCAATAGAACTTGGGATTTCCTTTGCAGAATCCTTCTCCGTGTGTTTTCCTTTGTTTTTCTCCCCAAAACCTAAAGCAGAGATTTTTGCTGAGCTGCAGAACAAACGTCTGACTGCTTTAACCGCCGTTGATGGTTTGTTGTGTTTCCCTCTATAGCTGCTATGGTCTTGGTATGGTTGCTAGGTAACGCTGTCTTTGATGATGATGACGTCAGAGTGGCCTCTAGAATGGACTTTTTTCTTGTGTAACCAGGAGCTGTAACCTTTAGGGCACTAGGACCCAGAAAGAGGTCCAGGCAGTGACGGTGTTCAGTGACGTCACTCCTCAGTGACGGACATGCTGTACACAGCAGACTGCAGACCAGCCCACACCAGCAACACCATAGTGAAGTTTGCAGACGACACTACTGTGGTGGGGCTGATCTCTGGGGACGACGAGACGGCCCACAGAGACAAAGTCCTGAAACTGTCCAGGTGGTGTCAGGCTAACAACCTCATCCTGAACACCACCAAGACCAAGGAGATCATCCTGGACTTCAGGAAGAACAGAGCAGATCCACCCCCACTCTACATCGATGGAAACTGTGTGGAGAGGGTCCACAGCTTCACCCTCCTGGGCGCCACCATCTCTGATGACCTCACAGGGTCTAACAACACCATCAGGAAGGCTCAGCAGTGTCTGCACTTCCTGAGAAGACTCAGGAAGAACAATGTGAACCAGGAGCTGCTGGTAACCTTCTACCGCTCAACCATTGAGAGCATCCTGTCCTCCTGCATCACAGTGTGGTTCTCCCACTGCACTGAAGCAGAACAGAGATTGGTAAAGACAGAAGAGGATCATCGGCTGCCCCCTCCCCTCACTGAAGGACATCTACCAGTCATGCTGCCTCAGCAGAGTGACTGACATCATCACTGACTCCACCCATCCTGCTTTCTCTCTGTTTGATCTGCTGCCCTCTGGAAGGAGGTACAGGTCCATCAGAACCAGGACAAACAGACTAAGAAACAGCTTTTTTCCACAGGAAATCACCATACGGAATACACACACTTCCACCAACTACACCCACTCTGACTTTTTACAAATGCTAAATCTCTGACTACACATGTGTGCAATATCTTGACTTCTGTGCAATAACACAGTATCTACTATGCTGCGCTCACAGCAACTCGACTCATTCCATTCTATTTTGTCCAGACATATTTAATATTTAACAGTTTCTGTACATATTGTTCATTTTTTGTTAGAGATGTAAATACAGTTATTCTATTTTATTTTATTTAACTTCATCACTTCAAGGCTGCTGCAGTTTCATTGTATCCCCATCTACAATGACAATAAAGACTCTGATTCTGATTTATTTCTGGAAGACTCCATTTTTGTCCCTAAATGTTGGATTCAGTCTGAATTCCAGTCCCACTCCCAGCATTCCTGCTCCTCTTTAGCTCCTCCTCTTCCTCATGATCAAAGTTTGAAGCCCAGAGCCAAAAGTGCGTCTGCAGCTGCTTCTGCTCCAGCAGCCGCTCCCTCTGCTCCTCCTGCCTCTCCTCCTCTGGGAGCTCCTGCATCCTCCTGCGCTCCTCCCTGTCCTCCAGCATCATCAGGAGGCTTTCAAAAGGCTTTCTGGAATGTTCCAAAGCAGAAACCTTCATCATTTGAAGATGGAGGAAGACTCCAACACTGACAGACAGACAGACAGACAGGAAGTCTCCTGGTTTTTCTGCTTCAGAAGGTTTTTGGGAAACTGCAGAGTTTTCTTTGTGGAGCTAAAGAGCTGCTGTCAGTCTGCTTTGGTCCATCAGGAATGAAGGTCAGGACTGAGAGGAACCTGAAGAAAGTGACTCTTCATCATCTGCTGCTGAAGAAGACAGAGGAAGATCCACTGTGAGAGCAGCTGCAGAAAGCTTTCTGCTGTTTTTCTCCTCTGAGAGAGTTTGGAGTTCCCAGCAGTTTGAGTGGAGCTGAAGCAGCAGAGCTGAAACAGACGTTCTTCTGCTCCCATTCAGCATGAACGGACAGATCCACTGAAGGCCGGCCTGAAGCTCTGGCTTCCAACACGTCTGCATGGATCCAAGCGTGTGCAGTGTGTGCTGACATGCTGTTCTCTGAGGAACATGTTGGTGTCTGACTGGATCTGAGGACACAAACAGCTGCTGACATCTGAGAGGGTCAAGCTGCAGAGTGGCTCCTCAAAGCTCACGTCTCTGTGACAAACATGATGCTGCTTCTGTCTGTGCTCCACCACTAAAAGGACTGTCCAGAGTTGGTCCTGATCCGGTTCTAGTCTTTCTGGCTCCAACTTCTCTTTCCTGTCAGGAACCCTTCATGTTCTCTGCCTTCCTCACATTTCTGTCTTCTCTCTGGGCTTGAAGCCCAAAAGGAGCTGAAAGCTGCTGACTTCAGTCTGATCCCATGTTCTGGATCATCCGTGTTCCTGAAACACGCTGCTGGACCCGTGATCAGAGGAACCCAGGAACCGGAGAACTTCCCAGAACATGCAGACACATGTGGAACTGTTCTGATCATCTGTGTGTGTTGACAGTGAAGGAGAGCTTTGTCCTTCAAGAACTTCACCTTTGAAAAAACTTTATTGACTCTGACAGAGTTTCAGTTTGAATCCATGTGGTTTTCATTCTTCCATTGAAGTCGTCTCCAGAAACTAAAGATCTGCTGAATCAATGCTCCTCTGAGAACTTTGGAGCTTTTCTCTGCATCTGTTCCACACTTGAATGTGCAGAAGATCAAAGCGCCGGACGCTCTGAGCTTCAGCGTTCCAGTCAGCAGCTGCTGAACCAAAGCCAGCAGCAGGTGAGGATCTGGGCCTCAAAGATGAATGGAAGAAGGGATGGAGTCCCAGTGTTGAAGACATCAGCTGGAGAAGCTCTGAGGCTCTTTCAGGTGGGCGTGGCAGCGCTGCTGCTTTCCAGCAAACCAAGCAAACTGCAGCATCTGTGATCTGAGAGGCTGTTGGTGAAGAAGAGCATCATCAGCATAGAACTGTGGGCCGTTTGGGTTCAGAAGAACAGCTTCATGGTGTGGAAAGAATCTGTGTCCTTCAACAGGTCCAGAAGATCCCAAACATGGAAACTGGAAGCAGTTTGGATTCCGGTTTCTTCCTGAACTTTGAGGATCCAAATGCTGAAAATGGAAGCTGACAGAAAATGCAGCAGACTTTACCAATGTGCTCAGAACACTAGAACATCCACAGAAGAAGAAAACACTGTTCTAGTGGAACATCTACAACTTCTGTCCATGATTCAGAGGAACTGCAGAAAGATGACTCCTCCCACTTTGGGTTAGGTTAAATGCAGAAAAGAGAAAACAACCAAATCAAAACAATTTGGATCAATTCTGGCAGAAAATGTTGTAACTTTTCAACTTTCAGGAAAAAAAAGCTTAAAAGAAATAAATCTATTTTAGAATCTATGAAGAACACTGACTGGAAAACAGCACCAGACTGCTGCAGCTGCAGACCTTCATGTGACTGTGGGAGCTGCAGCAGCTGCAAACATCTGGACTTCCTGCTGCAGCTGCAGACCTTCATGTGACTGTGGGAGCTGCAGCAGCTGCAAACATCTGGACTTCCTGCTGCAGCTGCAGACCTTCATGTGACTGTGGGAGCTGCAGCAGCTGAGGAGCTCAGCATCTCTGCAGACTCAGACGGAGCTCAGAGCTTCTGAGTTGTTGAAGTTTAGTGGCTGAACTTCTTGTAGGTCCTGCTTGGTTCAGGTTGTTGCTGGTGGTGGAAAGAGCTCCTGCAGACCTCTTTGCTGTTGGAAGGATCTTCTGTCTGCAGACTCTCTGATGCTTCAGCAGGAGGCGCTGCAGTGTGGTCCTCTTCATGAGTCCTGAAGCTGCACCGTCAGCTGCAGAGCTTCAGAGCTGCTTCTTCTCAGACCACTTTCTTTGGCTCTGACGTTTTATTATATTGTTGTTGTTATTATCATTATTATTATGTATTTATCTTAATTTCTTTCCCCCCGCCATCGACATCATAATATGAGCGACAGACAACACTCCAGACCAGCTGGTGGCGCTAAAGCACCATGACGCTGTTGGTCAAACATAGAAGAAGAACAGCACGAGGCGCTAGCAGCGTTAGCTTGTTAGCAGGCCATCGGCGTTAGCTTGTTTTTAGAGGTCGGTGGTGTTTAGTTGGGACGTTTGTGAGGTTCTTGGACAGAAAGGACGATACGTGGTTCGTGTGGGAACTCTCAGCATTTTCCAAAGTGTCGTAAATGAGTGAAGAAGTGTTGAACGGAAAGACAACGTCGATTGCTGTGATTGTGAGACTAGCAGATGATCGATCGGAGCTGCAGTGAAGAGGACGGCGGTGTTTGTGGGAGTTGGAGCTGAAGATCGGAGCAGGAACCATGTCTTCCCTTCAGTCTCTGAGAGAGTTGATCAGCGAGCGACTAGCTGCTGCTGCTGAAGAAATCTGCAGACTCTGTGAAGGAACCATCGTCCAGTACGAGCAGGAGCTCTGTCGTCAGCGCAGACTGCTGGATGTCATCTGGAAACCACAGCTGCAGCTCCACCACATAGGTATGTGACCTTCATCAAAGAAACAGAGAAGCCCTTTTAGCTTCTTGCTCAATGAGTTATATCACTAGCGGAGACGTGCCCGTTTTAGAAGCCTGGCCGACGGTCGCGGAGCGCGACGCCATCTTGGTGAGGTCCACTACGCCCACACGATAATGATTTCTATTGCTTTTAGTGGTCTCTAAGTAGCTTTTATATAAACCAATTTTACTTCAATCGGTTTAAGCAAATCCACCCTGCAACAAAAACTACTACATCTAGTATTTTGCAATGAGGCTGTGATGTTTTTAAGGACAACGACAAGTCTTCTAGGCATGGAATGAACAAGTTGTTACAACATCTATCTTTTTCCATTCTTCAAGAAGAACCTATTTTTAGGCCGCCTTCACACTGTTCAAGTGACCCAATTCCGATTTTTTCCTCTCATGTGGCACAGATCGGATATGACTGGTGAACGTGTAAGCAGGACAAAAGCGCATGGATTCCGTTTTTCTCAGATCGGATACAGGCCTCTCTCATATGTGGAAATCAATTGGAAACGAATCGGATACGTGTATTTGCGTGTGCCATGTAAGCAGACAAATCGGATGTTCCCCAGTAAATGTGAGTCGTACGTCAGTGACGTCAATTCAGGACACCACCAACTGAGATCACATGACTTATTAAGGTGCTTTCAGGGCTCCAGACTAACTTTTTTCACAAGGAGCACAGTGGCCCCTAACTGAAAATTTTAGGGGCACAACCAGAAAATTTAGGGGCGCATACCGTAAATCAACATGCTAACCAAATCTACTAATTTCCACTGTATTACTAATAAATACTTTAATAATAGATGCAGAAATTACAATGCGCTGTTTCAAATTCAGTGTCACATTTTATTCTTCACTTTTGAAAATGCAACAACAAGGTAAACTGACAGAAGAGGGTAAACTGTAAAAGAACATGCGATGTTCACTGGTTATCAGAACAATCGATACAGATACCTGAGATCAGAGAGAGGCTCAAAAACTGATGGAAATTTATCTTGGTGACACCAAATAAGTGCAGCCAAGATGCACAATAAGCGTGTTTGAGATCACCCAGGTGGACGCAACGCTGTACAGATCACCTGGTGTGTGACATATATTTTTGTTTTTGCTCCAACATCACCTGTCAATCATCACAAAAGTATCAGGAGAAAGGGGCGGGAGCAGCAAGGCCCCAACCTACCGAACGTAGCGGGAAAAATTTAGTACTGAACTGACTGAAAGCTGCTCTACGACTACAAAACAATGCATTATGGGACATGTGTCCTGATGGTTTTTGTAGTTAAGTGAGAAATTGACATAATTTAAAATTCCAATTGATTAAAAATAGGCTGCATCCAGGACAAAACATTCAAATAAATATAAAATATATAATAACACAGATCATACTAAGGGGGAGAGGAATAGTAAAACCAAATTGAACTGAACCCAATGATCCAGGCGAGTCGCTGGTTCATCTCAAACACGTCTATCCTTGCATTTTCACCACATGTTTTAAGTGCGTCTCGGACTTAACCGTGTTGTTGCTTGCACATGTTTAATGCTAAAGCCCCGTTAGCTGTCACGCATGTAGGTGTGGGGCATTTATTCTCCTCAGCTGACCCGACTCCCGCAGGAGCGGTGAGCTTCCCTACAGCCGTGCATAAACCGTTTGGTTGGGGGGATGCGACGCCACGCGCTTAACCGTAACCCCCGTTACCTCCGGGTCTGTGCGGCCCAGAGAAAAGTTCAGCACGGACTGCATGCATTTAGAAAATTACGAGCGAATAGATACGTTCTAAAGGAAAGTAAGGAACTCCTTCATGTGGTCCGGGGAGGGGGCTGTCAGGTTTCCTGCTTTCAAGCCCGGTCATTGTCACGCCCCCAATAGTCATTTACTCCACTATGATTGGTTGGTTCGTCAGCTCCGCACACGACAATGAAAAGGTGTCATTCATACAAACTGGCAGGAAGCATTAAAATTAAACTTTCATTTCAAGGTGGGGGCCACAAGTAGCCAGCGGGCCGCGAGTTTGAGACCCCTGCTGTAGACTCTGGCACTGGTACACCAGCCGCAGGTCGAAAGAATGAATCAATGGTTCGCTTGCTCATAGCTGCTCAGACGCACGCACAGGTTGTGATTATATTTGTCTCCGTTTCATTCCCACAGATGTTTACGCGCGCTCGATTATCTCTATGCCCCTCCCCCTACGCGCATTTTAGCCACTTACGCGAGTGTGTGCTCTCGTCTCATGAGTATGAGTGCGAGTTTGTGTGTGTGTTTGCGTGCATGTGCGCTCGCTTCTCATTGATTATTTCATTTATCATTGATGTGCCGTTTCCACGTTAAATGTATAAAAAATACGGAGGGGGGGGCAAATTTACTGGTCGCACATGTGCGACTGGATGTAAAATTCAGTCGCACACTCTGGTTTTGCAAAATGCGACCAAATGGTCGCAGTCTGGAGCCCTGTTTATTGAAAAAGGTGAAAAATATATTAACTGTTAGATATTTTAGTTGCCCGAGCGGACAAGTGAAAAATAAAGTCTTGTGGTCCATACTGCTTGAGCGAGCTGGACCGGGCCAGCGGACAAATGGCTATGTCGAGCCCTGCAACTGTGGTTGGATGCTGTTAATTAGAAATTTGTAGTCTTAAAGGCCTGTTCACACCGGGACGAGTTTCGCCCGCGATTTTCGCCAACGTTTAACGCCTCGTGACTAAACAAAGTGCACCAATGTGAGTGTGCACACCGACGCGGAAAAACGCCACGCGTCAAAGCATCACTTTTTAAAAAAAGCCTCAGGTTCGTTTTTTTTTTGTTTTTTTTTGTTTTTTTTTTTTGATGCGCCGCGTCAAAATCTATTCGACCAATGAGAATGGCGCTTTTGCACACGTGTCTGGGGCTTCTGAAGTTACAGTAAAACACAACTTGGGGGCACTCAAACACAAAACTGCCTTGCTGAGCACACATACCAGCGAAGAAGATAGACACCAAGTAGCGTCTACGCTGCCGCGAAGAAATAATGACGGACATTATAAAATATCCCCAAACCAAGACCAGTTGGAGCTACTGGTGCTTGAAATATTTGTGTTTTCTTTGTATGATTCTGACAAGCGCGTAAATACTTGCTCGCCTGGGTGTGCCTGGGTGTGAACACAAAAAACGTGGCGAATAACGCCTGGCGAATATTCGTCCCGTTGTGTACGGGCCTTAAGTCTGTCTTTTGTCATAAGACTATGACTAAGGTGTACTCATTTTTGCAACATGGGTTTGAATTAATTTATTAGAAAATCAATTTTTTGTATGTAAATTAACAGATCCTGTTTGCAATCAATGGCCCACCTTTGTAGGAGTATTTTGTAATCTAGTATTTCACAGAAAATGTTGATTCTGAAAGGATGCTAAAGGTTTTCTGACACATTTAGTGAGATGTATTCATTTATGTTGAGCATTGTATTGATTTTAATTTGTCCCACACTGGACCATAAAATTATTAAAAATTTCATGAAAAATTTTAAGGTGCTTTTTAAGCAAGGTACTGTTTAAGCATTTATGTTTTGATTTCAAATTTTATTTATTTATTGACAATTTTAAATGAATGAATGACGCATTTATTCAATTATTTATATTCGATTTATTTATTTCCATGAGTCTCTTCTGGCCCTCCTGACTCCTCAGACATTTTCTCCAATGATCACAAAGTTTATTGATGCTTGAAAAAACCCCAAAGTACTGGAAACATATAAAAGGTATAAACTATAAAAGGTATAAAGAAAACGTTTAAATGTTGTGTTTGTGTCCCTGCAGTCCTCCCCCAGCATTGGATGACTGAAGAGGAAGATCTCTGCAACCAGCAGAGGAACTTTAGAGTGGAACAGGAGGAACCAGAACCTCCACAGATTCAAGAGGAACCAGAACCTCCACAGATTAAAGAGGAACAGGAGGAACCAGAACCTCCAAAGACTAAAGAGGAACCAGAACCTCCACAGATTCAAGAGGAACTGGAGGAACTCTTCATCAGTCAGGATGAAGAAGGAAACCAACATGAAGAATCAACATCAACTACAGATGAAGAGACAAACCCACAGAACAGAGATCAGAGGAAGAGGAGGGACAGAAGACATGTCCAAAGTGTGGACAGCTCTCACATGTCACTAGGTCAGTGTGACTGATCTCAAAAACATTGCCAGAGTCCGCCGGTTCCTCTCTCTTGCCAGCACAGAGGTGCCGATGATTTTTTCAGTCGTTTAGATTATTGTAATGCCCTGCTCTCTGGTTTACCCAAAAAGTCAATCTCAAATCTACAACTATTGCAGAACTCAGCGTCACGAGTTCTGACGAGGACCAGAGGGCGGGAACACATTACACCGGTTTTAAAATGGCTGCATTGGCTCCCTGTGCGTTTCAGGATTGAATTTAAGATTCTTTTAATGGTTTATAAATGTTATTTATGGTTTTGGGCCTTCTTATTTAAATGATATTCTTATAAAATATGAGCCCTCGCGGACCCTGAGGTCCTCCGGTGCTGGCCTCTTAGTTGTTCCTAAAGTGAGGACCAAAAGGTACGGTGAGTGTAGGAAAGAAATCTTCGCTTTTCAGTTCTTTCCATACATTCGTGTTTAGTAGTCGAGAGTGGTAAAGCAAACAAGGATTCAACCGGATTAAAAATACACAAAGTTTATTTACCTTACAATAGTTCTAGCACAGATTAAAGCATTAATGCAGATATATCTGGATTCCCAAGTTAAGACCTACTGACGCACAACTTACATGTGAATTACTCGTAGATTTTCTTGAGAGCAATGGAAAACTTCAAAAATGGTCCTTTTAACGTGTTTGAATCTCCGCCTTTCGGAAATGTCATGGCCGCTGATCCTCCGCCCCTGGTCAGCCCACGGCAGAAGGGCAAGGAGCAGCGACGACCAGGCCCCCCCCACCCCCTAAGTCACGGAGTTAGCTATGGGAGACCAGAGAGACCGAATTCTTTCGAAGTTACTTGAACTTTGGGCTGACATTTTTTCCAAGCTGATATGATCAAGCAGCAGATTTCTGTGTTGACTTATATTTATATTTTTTTTGCTTTTCCAATTTATTAAAATAGTTTTTTTAGCAATGCAAAGAGTTATGAAAATGATAGAGCCTAATCCTCCTTCTACATCGATGGCACTCATGTCACCAAGCACACAAAGTGACGGTGAGGCTGTGATTGAAACCTTAAGCCAGACTGATAGATCGGCACATACCTGCTGCCAGAGAGCCTGGACAGGCGTGCAGAACCATAGTGCATGCATGTAATTGTCGGGTAGATTACTGTCACAGTGCTGACAAATGTCTGAGTTACTGAGACCCATCTTGAACATCCTCTGTCCAGTGTAGTAAATTCTGTGAAGAGTTTTGAAATGGATTAGCTGCAGATTTGGACTTTTTGTCATTTTAAAGGTGTTTAGACAAACTTCTGACCAAAAACTTTCATCTGTGCTGATGCTCAAATCCGCATCCCATTTTGTTGTCGGAAGTGAAATATTGTTATCTAAATTGCATAAAAGTTTGTATATTTTGGAGAGAGTTTTATTCATTGAGAAATTGATCAGAGTGGTAACAACATCTGGTAGCTTTAAATCGTTGTCTCTGTATTTAAACTTTTTAGTAATAATTGATTTAAGTTGCTGATATTCGCTCGTAATTTTCTAAATACATGCAGTCCATGCTGAACTTTTCTCTGGGTCACACAGAACCGGAGGAAGGTTTAGGTTTTGGTTACGGTTACGGCGGCGCATCAAACGGTTTATGCACGACTGTTAGGGCAGCTCACCGCTCCCGCGGGAGTCGGGTCAGCTGAGGAGAATAAATGTCCCCCACCTACATGCGTGACAGCTAACGGGGCTTGAACTTTAAATATGTGTGAGTGACAAGAATTAGTCTTAGACACACTGAAAACACGTTGGGGAAAATGCAACGATAGACGTGTTTGAGATGATCCAGCGCCGCGCCTGGATTGTTGGGGTGACCAGGCCGGGGTGGGGAGGTGAAGGCGAGTGAAGGACGACAGGAAATTGGAGTTGTCCTTACCATTCAATTTATTTTTAATATTCCTCTACCCCTCAGTATGATCTGTGTTATTATATATTTTATGCTTATTTGAATGTTTTGTTATGTATGTAGCCTTTTTTTAATCAATTGGTATTTTAAATTATTTTGATTGATCACTGAACTACAAAAACCCATCAGGACACATGTCCCATAATACATTGTTTTGTAGTCTGTAGGGCAGCTTTCAGTCAGTGCAGTACTAAATTTCCAGCTGAGTTCGGTAGGTTGGGGCCTTGCTGCTTCCGCCCCTTTCTCTGATATTTTTGTTTTGATTGACAGGTGATATTGGAGCAAAAAACAAAAATATACGTCACACACCAGGTGATGTGCGCGAGGTTGACTCCACCTGGGTGATCTCAAACACGCTTTTGGTGTCATCAACATACATTTCCATCCGTTTTCTTTACTTATTTGTACTGTCATGACAGCAATGCTTTTGTCAGTTTACCTTCTTGCTGCATCTTCAAAAGTGCAGATTAAAATGTGACACTGAATTTGAAACAGCACATTGTAATTTTTGCATCTATTATTGAAGTATTTATTAGTAATACAGTGGAAATTAGTAGATTTGGTTAGAATGTTGATTTACGGTATGCGCCCCTAAATTTTCTGGTTGTGCCCCTAAAATTTTCAGTTAGGGGCCATAGTGCTCCTAATGAAAAAAGTTAGTCTGGAGCCCTGAAGTGTCTGCAGTCTCGTTTATTACTGGGCAATATATAATATTCTGAAAAGACCTCTGTACCAGAGAGCACAGGTGAAGGCTCACATGCAGCTAGAGAGTGGTCCGCTGCAGAGGAATCAACACGCACCCCCAACACACTCGTGTGCGCTCCTTCCTCCTACACACGCTGTGACGCCATGCCCCATCACTGTGGTGAACAAAAATCCCAAATGATTAGAGCTATATCCAAAGGTCCTGTAAATGAATAAAATGCTCCTTGTTGTGTTTGTGTCCCTGCAGTCCTCCCCCAGCATTGGATGACTGAAGAGGAAGATCTCTGCAACCAGCAGAGGAACTTCAGAGTGGAACAGAAGGAACCAGAACCTCCACAGAACCAAGAGGAACAGGAGGAACCAGAACCTCCACAGAACCAAGAGGAACAGGCAGAACCAGAACCTCCACAGATTCAAGAGGAACCAGAACCTCTGCAGATTAAAGAGGAACCAGAACCTCTGCAGATTAAAGAGGAACTGCAGGAACCAGAACCTCTGCAGATTAAAGAGGAACTGCAGGAACCAGAACCTCCACAGATTAAAGAGGAACCAGGGGAACTCTGCATCAGTCAGGATGAAGATCAGCTTGATCTGAAGCAGGAGACTGATACCTTGATGGAGATTCCTACTTATGAGGAAGATGAGAACAGTGAAGCAGATCTAAACAATCAGCAGAGCTTTAATGTAACTGATAGTCAGGATGAAGAAGGAAACCAACATGAAGAATCAACATCAACTACAGATGGAGAGACAGAATCAACATCAACTACAGATGAAGAGACAGACCCACAGAACAGAGATCAGAGAAAGAGAAGAGACAGAAGTCATGTTCAAAGTGTGGACGGCTCTCACATGTCAGCAGGTCAGTGTGACTCTGATCTTCATTTCCACACAGTGTTATTAAAACTGTCATGAGATTAATTCTTTGTACGATTAATCAATCATTACCTGTTATTAAGTAATTTAATGAATCTATTTTTAATCTAACTTAATAATTGCTGTGAAAAGCCTGATTTTGAGGTGTTTTTATTGAAATCTGTGACATTGTGGTGAAGAAAAAGATCTTAATACTAAAAAAGCATCTTTTTAATGTTTCTTATCATATCAGACTTTCAACCTCTCCGTTTTCACCAACAATGTGTATTTTTTTTAAATTTCCAACAATCAAGAAAAAAATACAAGAAGCAAACATTAAGTCTAGAGTCTCTAATTTAACACTTAAAACTAGTAGGAACACTTTTCTGAGCAATCCAAACAAATGTTGACCACACACTTCCTTATAGAGCCCTGCACGGGACTATTTTCTTCATCCCGCTCCCGCCCGCGCCCGCTGAATTTCTGACCAATCCCGCCCGCTCCCACAACGTCTGCGTTACACTCCCGCCTGCACCCGCAATATGTATGTCCACTCCCGCCCGCACCCGCAAAACTCAGAGAATTTAGTCCCGCACAGTAATAGAGATGCATTGATCTTGTATCGTCTCCCGTCCCGCAGGAAAAAAACACGTATTTGTATTGATATTATCAAAGAGATTCATGTCCCTCCTCCAGCCTCATCTTTTCATGCATTCCTCTTTTGTGTAATTTGCAACTTAATTATTAAATATATTTCCACAAATCTTGTTCGGTTAAAAGTGTGCATGTGTCCGCGTGCAGACAGACGGCCTGAAGCGCTCTGAACCAACTGGTAAAGATGCAGGTCAAAGTCATTTGAATTTATGGAGGAAAAAAACATTGTAATGGTTCAACAGAGCTGAAAATCTATGAATTATTTTTTTCCTGACAGAAAAATACTTTTTTTTAGCTTCAGCCTTTCCAGTTTTGCTGATTTGCAGATCTGAGAACCATGCGTGACTCAGGATGAACCTCGTTTGAGGTTCTTTTCTACTTCATCAATTGACATAATGTCCCTGCCAGGCAACCTACTCCTTCTTTATCCTGCGCAGTGTTGCCGGATAGATTGACAGCTCTTTCATCCGTGTGCTGCGCTAGAGCGCCCCGACTATCGTGTTAACCTACAGTGACCATATTTTGCGCTCTCTGTGTAGGACACACTGGGAGCGCGGGGAAAAATAACTCTCAGCTGCAGAGGATGTGAACAGGTGAACAGGTAGAGAGGCAAAGCAGGTAAAGAGGCGGGGGAGGGGCTTTGGCGTCAAACTCTGTCAGAGAGATGCAAACACAGCTTTCCCTGCGGGAGTTGAAGCACAGACTTTCCCTCGGATGATTTTATGATCTCAAACATGGAAACATGATTACCAAGTAGAACTCTTAAAAATAATAAACTTGATCTCTCCACATTTTTCGTGTCTACCATGCATTGATACACACATCGCTCCATGCAGCGATCAGACCATAACTTTAGCTGGTAGCTCCGCCTACACACGACCGCGGTATCAGGCTTTAAAGAACACAGTAAGAGCGGGCGGGGCGTTGCACACCCCCAACAACAGGTTAGATGACAGTGGCAATTAGGCGTCACTACCTGGTGCCTTCACGGAGCTTCAGTACATAAGAATCCAACAGCTGCACAGCCTAACGTAGTCCGCTAATATATATTCATGAGAAATTCATGGAAGCACTGATCCCGCAGGGTTTTTTTTTTGCCGCCCGCTCCCGCCCGTAGCACAATTCAAACCGCCCAATCCCGCGAGATTTGGGTTGGGTCCGGTGGGACCCAATCCCAATGCAGCCCTCTACTTCCTAACACTACAATACATATCAGGGTTTGAAAACCTGGGACACACACAGAGGGAAAGACAGTGGAACACGGGGGGGTGACAAAAAGAAGCACTTGATCTGTCGTCTGTTTGTATTTTTAGACTTGGGAAAAAAAAGATAAATTCTTCTCACAATGCAGGGCTCCAGACTAACTTTTTTCACTAGGAGCACAGTGGCCCCCAACTAAAAAATTTAGGGGCACAACCAGATAATTTAGGGGCGTAAATCAACATGCTAACCAAATCTACTAATTTCCACTGTATTACTAATAAATACTTTAATAATAGATGTAGAAATTACAATGTGCTGTTTCAAAGTCAGTGTCACATTTTATTCTGCAATTTTGAAGATGCAACAACAAGGTAAACTGACAGAAGTAGGCAAACTGTAAAAGAACGGGCGATGTTCACTGGATATCAGAATAATCGATACAGATACCTGAGATCAGAGAGAGGCTCAAAAACTGATGGAAATTTATCTTGGTGACACCAAATAAGTGCAGCTAAGATGCACAATAAGCGTGTTTGAGATCACCCAGGTGGACGCAACGCTGTACAGATCACCTGGTGTGTGACATATATTTTTGTTTTTGCTCCAACATCACCTGTCAATCATCACAAAAATATCAGGAGAAAGGGGCGGGAGCAGCAAGGCCCCAACCTACCGAACGCAGCTGGAAATTTAGTACTGCACTGACTGAAAGCTGCCCTATGACTACAAAACAATGCATTATGGGACATGTGTCCTGAAGGTTTTTGTAGTTAAGTGAGAAATTGAAACAATTTAAAATACAATTGAGTAAAAATAGGCTGCATCCATTACAAAACATTCAAATAAATATAAAATATATAATAACACAGATAATACTAAGGGGGAGAGGAATATTAAAACTAATTTGAACTGAATTGAACTTCAACTTCCTGTTCTCCTTCAGTCTCGCTGCAGATTCGCCATCACCCCCCCCCCGCCTGGTCTCCCCAATGATCCAGGCAAGCCGCTGGTTCATCTCAAACACTTTCTATCCTTGTATTTTCACCACGTGTTTTAAGTGCGTCTCGGACTAAACCGTGTTGTTGCTCGCACATGTTTAAAGTTCAAGCCCCGTTAGCTGTCACGCATGTAGGTGTGGGACAATTATTCTCCTCAACTGACCCGACTCCCGCGGGAGCGGCGTGCTGCCGTAACAGCCATGCATAAACCGTTTGGTTGGGGGGATGCGACACCGCGCGCTTAACCGTAACCCCCGTAACCTCCGGGTCTGTGCGGCCCAGAGAAAAGTTCAGCACGGACTGCATGCATTTAGAAAATTACGAGCGAATAGATACGTTCTTAACAGGAAAGTAAGGAACTCCTTCATGTGGTCTGGGGAGGGGGCTGTCAGGTTTCCTGCTTTCAAGCCCGGTCATTTTCACGCCCCCAATAGTCATTTACTCCACTGTGATTGGTTGGTTTGTCAGCTCCGCACACGACAATGAAAAGGTGTCATTCATACAAACTGGCAGGACGCATTAAAATTAAACTTTCATTTCAAGGTGGGGGCCACAAGTAGCCAGCGAGTTTGAGACCCCTGCTGTAGACTCTGGCACTGGTACACTAGCCGCAGGTCGGAAGAATGAATCAATGGTTCGCTTGCTCATAGCTCAGATGACGCACAGGTTGTGATGATATTTGTCTCCGTTTCCTTCCCACAGATGTTTACGCGCGCTCGTTTATCTCTAGGCCCCTCCCCCTACACGCATTTTAGCCACTTACGCGAGTGTGTGCCCTCATCTCATGAGTATGTGTGCGAGTTTGTGTGTGTGTTTGCGTGCGTGTGCGTCTAATTGATTATTTCATTGATCATTGACTTGCCCCTTCCACGTTTAATGTATAAAAAATACGGAGGGTGGGGGAGGCAAATTTACTGGTCGCACATGTGCGACTGGATGTAAAATTCAGTCGCACACTCTCAAATTTTGGTCGCAAAATGCGACCATATGGTCGCAGTCTGGAGCCCTGCAATGACTTTTTTTCCCCCAATGGGGTCATAAGGGGTCCATTCACTCTGTGTTGTTACAACCCACCTATATAAATGCTGCCACTTCTTTTCAATAAAACGTTAACATTTTACACAACATACATTACTTGTGTAATGTACGACAGCAGCTACTTCCCATTCCAAATAGCTGCTGTCGCCAAACTCCAATAGACCTCTATAGAAAAATAGGCAGCTGTTACTCGGTCATTCTAAATAGACAGAATTACCATTCTTGCTGTGAAACATTTTTCCTAATATTTTGTTGCTAATCTTAGTTTTTTTCATAATATTTTTTCTTTATTGCGAGTTATTGCCGGCTGGCCCCGCCTCTAACGTTTGATTGACAGCTTCTTCTGAGCAGCTTTCAGTGATGGGGGGGCGTGGACTTTGAACTAGCTTATCATGATTGGCAACTGGTTGCCCTAAAAATGTGACTCAGACCCCCTGACTAATCACTGTTGCCTGGCTCAAAATGGCGATTAGATTTGTTGTTGTTATTAGCTGCGTCCGTATCCTGTGAGAAATGAAGTTATCCGAGAGAGAACTGGTGTGACGCGAGAGTTGGTTGATAGAGCAGAGCAAAAGGCACTGGGATGGTTTGGACATGTTGAAAGAATGGAAAGGGAGCGATTGGTGAAAAGGGTATACAAATCTGATGTGAGTGGAGTGAGAATGAGAGGAAGACCACGAATGGGATGGACAGAGGGTGTAAGAAGAGCGTTAAATGCAAGAGGGATGACTGTGGTGCAGGGGAGAGAGGCTGCTCAGGACAGGGATGGGTGGAGAGAGCTTGTGTATGGATGAATGGATGGGTGTGGTAGAGGTCTGGGGCCTCATTTATAAAACTTTGCGTAGGTTTTGCGTCAGAAGTGGCGTACGGATGAAACATAGGACGTGCGTACGCACAGAAATATTCGGATTTATAAAACCGTGCGCACGCACATTCTACGCATCTTTCCCTTTATAAATCACAACCGATTCTAAATGCTGCGCAGATTTTGCGGCCTCATGACACGCCCATAGTTGCCCATAAATAATCCGTGAAAGGCCCACAAATGAATATTCATTCATTGCGAAACTATGGAGAGTAAATGAAAAAAACGTAACTTCACTCAATGTGAAGTAGAAGTTATCGTTGGTGAGGTGGAAAAGAGGAGAAAAGTGTTGTTTTGAGGGCACAGTGTGGGCAAAAAGGCACGTGAGCGGCAAACGGTGGCAGACGGCGTAAATGCTGTAGCCTCACAACCTCGGACCGTGGCCGAAATAAGAAAGAAATGGTCGGACATCAAAGTCGAGGCAAAAAAACGTCTGGCGCTGCATCGCCAGAGTGTGTGGGGGGGGGTGGGGGGTGGGGGTGGGGGGGGGGGGGTTGGTGGTGGTGGACACCGGTGGACACCGGAGCTGACTGAGGCGCAGGGGGACGCCGACGAGCCAGATGCACCGGGTGACACACCCCCAAAAGCCCGCAGAGGTCCAACAGGACGGCTCGAGGAAGTCGGAACCGGCTCATAAGTCACTCGTCCTCGTTTGCCAGCACGTCTTCTTGCTGTCTAAAGATGCGTTCACTCCGAATTCTTCCATTTGCCACATCTTCTAAGAGCGCAAGATCAGCCATTGTGCGTCATTACGCATTGTGATGGGGCATTTTATTTCCATCCATTTAATAACATCTGACAAGCTACAGATGTCGGTAATAATCGACGTGGAAATGGGAAATTGATCAGCGCAAATGTAATTTCTTGTTGCTTTCTGAATGGTTGAGACATACGCCATACATTGTTTTATCAAAAATAAAACAAACTAAAGGCATATGCATGAATACCATAATTCCATGGCTTATGAAGAAATGTTTTAATATGAAAACAACTTTCCCCAGTGGACAATTAGTACATCTGTCCGTCCGTCCGTCCACACACCCGCACCTATATCTGCTCCGCCAGACGGACACACTGACGAGAATATCAGTTTTGTACATTATTTCGTTCTGTTAACTATATTATTTATGAGGATGAATTGCACAACATGCCAATATTGCAGAACATATTTCACTTTTCTTTTTGCAAATATGTGTTCATTTGAATTTTTGTTGTAATTTTCGTTTGATTTCTTTTGTTTGTTTCACTGCTGATCGATCAAACTGGTGTTTGTGTAGGCTGTTAATTGTCAGACTTGCTTTGTGAAGTCTTCATGTTATTTCTGAGAGGCAGGATTGTCATTTTCACTTTCACGTGTTTCTTCCATCTGCCGACGGTGTCGCCGTTTCTCATTTCACCCGTTTTTGTGCGTACGCCTGGGTCAGAGCTTGCGTGAAGGACCGCACATTTTCCCGTCAAGTTTGCTTTTTATAAATCTCAACTATTGCGTAGAGAGTGGCGTACGCCTTCTTTTGTGCGTACGCAACGTTTATAAATGAGGCCCCTGGTCTTGGGATGAAGCGGCAAGGGGAAACCAGCCTTGGCTGAGGCCATGCTGTGGAGGTGCCCACACTGGAGTGTGCAGCTGACCCTGGTGCAGTGTGGTGTGGCTTAGACCAGGCCTCAGACCAGTCACACGCACATACACACACACGCACTCACACACTGAAGGAGGAGGGTTTGGGGAAGAGACAGAGGGAGCTAAAATTGTGTGCCTTGTCTAGGCTACCCCACCTTGGTGGGACACAGCCTTGGTAAATAAATAAAAAAATTAGCTGCGTTTACATGGACAAAAGTAATCGGAAAGAATGCCTGATTGGAAGTAAAACACGTCATGTAAACTCGCCGTTCGGAATATTCTGCCCAGATCATATTCGTTCAGATCAAAATTTCTTTCCGATGGAGATAGGTGGGTTATGCTGATTGTTGATCCAATCGTGTTGCATGTAAACAGTTCATTTCGATCCTGTGTCACTACTGCTCTGGTTTACGTAACGCATAGACGGTGCGGTGCTCCCGCTTTGGAGCACATACAGGACCGACCGGCTGCTCCGGGCCACCGAACTGTGTCTCTGAGCAGACCAGCCAGAGTGATAGCTCTGTGTTTGCGGGCAGGCTGCTGTTATTCCCACATATTTACGTGCAGCCAAGATGCAGATTGCAGCATTTCCCACATGGATTTATGTTTTTTAAACAAGGCTAATGTTATTAGCGCATGTTAGCCCACTCATAACACGGACTTCTTCCGACTCCGTTCTACCACAAAAAAAGACCACACGGATTAAAAATAAAATGATGATCTAACAGGTGCTTCATAATAACCATAACAATAATAAAGGACGTTTAGAATCTTGTATATTACCGGCTGCCAATTATCTACTGTGTGGCAGTTTGTTTACACCGGGACTCATTTTCACTTGCTGTATTTTTAACACTACTGCGCATGCCCAAATGATTTATTCTGACCGAAAGTGTGACCATTTGAACGTTTGTTCTAATAGGAAAAAGTTTTTCTGGGCCCATGTACACTGTTGGATTCTAATCCGACCATTGATCCCATCAAGATATTTTGCAGCTACTGACAAAAAAAGATTATATCAGAACATTACATTTTAAGTTACAGTATCTTTTACAGCTATAAGAATTTTGGACCAATCATGATCCATATTTGAAAAAAAAAAGTAATTAATTGACATACAGTTATCTTTGTTGTAGTAAGACAACGGGGTCATGATTAGTCAGTACAGAAAGTTTGGTGAAAATAGCTTCAGTATCTTCTGAGCTATTGAGCATCTTTATTGAGTCATTTCTCTATTAAAATTTGATAAAATATATACAATAAAATAAATATAGACTTTTTCACAAAGTATTGATTGTAGCATGAATATGCTGACGAGCTTTCATTATGATATAAATGTAGAAATTCATTTGTTTTTGAGAGATGATTGATTTTTACAGAATCATCTTTCATCAGATATTGCACTTTGTTGACAACGGTCTCTTGGCAGCCGTCTCGCTGCCATGTCTCCATTTACACCTCAAGATATCACTTCTCATTTAAAGTAGTTTGTAGTTCAATCAGTTGTAGTGTGCTGTGATTCACAGCAGCAGATTCAAGCAGTTGAAATCACTGATTTGAGGTTGTAACTCTAATGAACACATGCAAATGGTTGTGAGTCAGTGTGTCAGTTGTGATTTTATTTGTCAAACTTTACAGCAGAAGATTTTCACACACAGATGCAGACTTTTGGTTTGCCACATTCTATTTTACAAGTTCTCACATCAAACTTGAAGCTCGTCCATATTGACACATTTTTACCGTCTGAGCTGCCAGCATCACCTCCAGTCTAACACGCACACATAAACACACCCACCAACACCACCACAGGCAAGTTTCTGACCCCGATTGATGGGGCCCCAGACCTCGGTCCTGGAGGTGATTTCTAAATAAAATAAATATAATAACAGACATGTGAATGTAACTTTATTAGCAGCATATTCCTAACATTACACAGCTGGTGTTGGGTTAAAATAAGCCTCAGAGACTGTGTCAAACATTTACTATAGATGCCTGCAAGTTTACTGTCAATAATGGCAAGAATCTAAAACATATTTGTTTTCAGACTGTTTTGATTTGATTTTTTTTTATTTGAAATGTTTTATGGTTTTCCTTTTTATAATTTCATATAAAAATAATTGGAGACAGAATCAGGTTAAAAGTACATTTTCTGTCAATCCCTCCGTCCCCTTTCAGGTAAATCTGTCCTATTTATCTCAGCATTATGTAATTTGAGTATACAGTTATATAACATTAAAGGCCTGTTTGTACCATTTATGAATTACTTATCTGCAATTTCATTTCCTTAAAAAAACAAAGAAAATCACTATTTAATTAAGCAGATGTGATTTAAGTGACTTTTTTGTTTTATTTTCTGTTTTTTTTTTAAACTATGCATTTCAACATTTCTGTAATTTGTAAATTCTTTATTGCTTTGCCTAGAATACTTGAAATAAATCAATCAATCAAAAAATATTTTTTTCTATCTTTAACTGGTTCAGACTACAAGTTATTGACTGAAACAGCTCTCCCTATAGGGGGCAGGTGTAGGGGACCGTTTTATACTGTTGTGCTAAAGAAAACAAGAAACTTATTTTAAACATTAAAAGTTTTTTATTGTGCATATTCTGAATTAGTCTATTTAAAATTGTATTGGTTCTTAACAATGCATAAAGTCAGCATAACATATAAAAGGGCCTCTACTTGTGTTTCTGCAGCCCTCCCCCAGTGTTTGATGACTAAAGAGGAAGATCTCTGCATCCAGCAGAGGAACTTCAGAGTAGAACATAAAGAACCGGAACGTCCACAGACCAAAGAGGAGCAGGAGGAACAAGAACCTCCACAAATTGAAGAGGAACCAGGGGAACTCTGCATCAGTCAGGATGAAGATCAGCTTGATCTGAAGCAGGAGACTGATACCTTGATGGAGATTCCTACTTATAAGGAAGATGAGAACAGTGAAGGAGATCTAAACAATCCACAGAGCTTTAATGTAACTGATAGTCAGGATGAAGAAGGAAACCAACATGAAGAATCAACATCAACTACAGATGAAGAGACAGAATCAACATCAACTACAGATGAAGAGACAGAATCAACATCAACTACAGATGAAGAGACAGACTCACAGAACAGAGATCAAAGGGATAGAAGAGACAGAAGACATGTCCAAAGTGTGGACAGCTCTCACGTGTCAGAAGGTCAGTGTGACTCTGATGTTAGAAAAAATCCCAAGAAGACAAATCTTGGTAAGAAATACAAACAATCTCAAAAAGAAGAGAAGCTTTCCTCTATCAGGTCTGGTAAAAAGTTAAGAATAATTACTAACCCGTCTGACTACATGGAAACTGGGTCTGATGAAAGATGTTATATCTGTAAAGAATGTGGTAAAAGCTTTCGTAACATATCTCTGTTCAGAATTCACGCAAGAATCCATGCAAAAGATAAGCGATTTTCTTGTAAAGACTATGAAAAAAGATTTAGTGACAGATGTAGTCTCAAAAGACATATGAGAACTCACACAGGAGAAAAGCCTTTTTCTTGTAAAGAATGTAAAAAAAGTTTTAGTTGTGTATCTAATCTAAAAACACACATGAGAACTCACACTGGCGAAAAGCCATTTTCTTGTAAACAATGTAAAAAACATTTTCGTGATGTATCTACTGTCAATAGACACATGAGAACTCACACAGGAGAAAAGCCTTTTTCTTGTAAAGAATGTAAAAAAAAATTTAATCAAATATCTAACCTCAAAAAACATATGAGCACTCACACAGGAGAAAAGCCTTTTTCTTGTAAAGAATGTGATAAAAGTTTTAGTCAAAAATCAATTCTCAAAACACACATGAGAACTCATACAGGAGAAAAGCCTTTTACTTGTAAAGAATGTAAAAAAAGTTTTAGTCGTGTATCTACTCTCAAAAGACACATGAGAACTCACACAGGAGAAAAGCCTTTTTCGTGTACAGAATGTAAAAAAAGTTATAGTCGTGTATCTAGTCTCAAAAGACACATGAGAACTTGTAAGACTTTTTCTTAACAATGTAAGGATTTAGTGTAAACTCTAAATACTAAACATTTCTGTTAAGAGGTCGACCTTTCAACCTCTGTACCACAGTCAAAGACTTTATTTTACAGGAGGGGAAAAGTTCTGTATTTCAGAAAAATTAAATATTTCAAAACAAGTTTTAAAATGTTTAAAACTTCTGGGGTGAAACCCCAATGTTCTAATGAACTCCATAGCAACCTCAGCTTTCATTTCATGTACACATAGCCACAGGCTGATGGCTTCCATACCATATTGATGCAGTAACTAAATTAGAGGGAGGCACTAGTGAGTATTGAATGTGTAGAAATAGGGCTGTGACACGCGGCTCCCTTTACAGACACACAGGCGCGCACTTTCAGAAGCACACATCCTCATTCTAAAACCGAAGTTTCCATCTCGCGAGGAAATACGACAAATTTACTGCGTTCTAATTATTAATTTCCATTGTATTCATTTCCGTTATAAGCTGCGTGCAGTCTTAAGTGCGCGACACGGCTGCCCGCCGGAGGATTTTGCGTTAGGGGCGGCTTTCTCCTTTACTCTGTAACACCAAACATGAACGCGCACTGTTAGATTTCGAATGAATATCACTACATGTTTTGTTTGGGAACTAATTTGTGCGGCGCAAAGTTACGTGTCTGTATGAATAAAGGCCTCTTGCCCCGCGTTCTTTATGGGTGTCAGGCTTCATGGCCAGCGGAAAGGTGACAAAGTGTCTGCAGTCTCTTTATTACTGGGCAATATATAATATTCTGAAAAGATGTCTGTACCAGAGAACACAGGTGAAGGCTCATGTGCAGCTAGAGTAGAGCTGTGACGGTGTCGGATTTTTGATCACCGCGGTGATGAACCACCAGGGGGTGCGGTGTCGCGGTTAACCGCAGCCCCCCCCCCCACCCACCCCCAAAATCCCCCGGCGGCTGCATCGGAAATAAATACAATTAAAAAGTACTATTCTTTCTTAACAAATAACTAACAACTAACTAATACCTATCTAACTAATGAACTAACTATATAGGTGTTGTAGATTGACTGTGACTGTGTCCGCGCGCTGCGTCTTGTGTAGGACTAGGAGGAAGAAGCGCGCACACATGTGTTCGGGGTGCGTGTTGATTCTTCTGCTCTCTAGCTGCACGTGAGCTTCACCTGTGCTCTCTGGTACAGACATCTTCTCAGAATATTAGATATTGCCCAGTAATAAACACACTGCAGACACTTTGTCACCTCTCCAGTAGCCGTGAAGCCTGACACCCATGAAGAACACGGGGCAGGAGGCACCGCCTTTGTTTATACAGACACTTAACTTTGCTGCTAACCAAATAGTTCCCAACAAGAAAATATAGTGATATTCCTGGAAATCTAACAGCGGGCGTTCATGTTTGGTGTTGCAGAGTGACTGAGAACAGTAATACCCCCCCCCCCCCCCTCCCAACACAAAATCCTCCGGCGGGCGGCAGTGTCGCGCACTTAAGAACACGCAGCTTGTAATGGAAATGAATACAATGGAAATGAATAATTAGAACGCAGTAAATTTGTCGTATTTCCTCGCAAGACACAAACTTTTGTAGAATGAGGACGTGTGTGTTTCTGAAACAGCGCACGTGTGCGTGTTTAAGTAGAGTGCGCACGTGCCGCGTGCTTCTCTGAGACAGTGACAGCCAAGGGTGCGCGCAGGCGGGTGCGACGAGGAGAGGAGAAGAGTGATAAAAGGTTTCCCATAGAAACCCTTTATTTCTGAACACAGGACTTGCAGAGAGAGTAAATTATCAGCAAAGATGAATGTGTTTTCATGTGTTTATTGTAGTCCTGTTCATTTTCTCTCCTTTATTTGCAATGTCTAAGATGGCTGCCTCGCAATCTTTATGAATATAGCAGATTGTAGTAAAAATGTACTTGGAAGCAATGTTGTATTGGTCTGAAATGCAGAACAATGTTGGATTTGAAGTTTTCTAACCAAAATAAAGTCTAAAGCTCACTGACATAAGTTCTGATAAAAACACGTGCTTTGACACAGGTGCTCTATCTCCAATGTTTTTTTGTTTTGTTTTTTTAACTTGTCCTGTCCAACAGCTGAGCAGGCAGATGAGAACTGAGGGCCTATTGTGTTGGACATATTTTACTTTAACCACGGGTTGTTAATCTTCAGACAAACCAAAGGTATGTCTGAATAAACCGCTTTTGTAATTGAGGCCAAACTTTATTAATTTCAATCATGTTTGAAAATCTTTGGTGTTGGACCGGACGGAAAAGGAAAGAAGGGAAGAAGAGAGAGGGATGTTAGAGGGGGGGGGGGGGGGGGGTAGGAGGGTGATAGTAAGAGGAGGGGATAAGACCATGAAGCAGCATAGAGCAACAAGTTTACTGGTTGTTTATCATTACGGTAAGGTTCAAACGTAGTACGAAAAGGGCGGGGCCTGTCCACACACACTCCAATGTTACCAACATACCTGCTAGCTGCAAAAATTTCCACATGTCAACATGTACACAAAACAGACAGTGTTCACATACGCATACAGGGCTCCAGACTAACTTTTTTCATTAGGAGCACTATGGCCCCTAACTGAAAATTTTAGGGGCACAACCAGAAAATTTAGGGGCGCATACCGTAAATCAACATTCTAACCAAATCTACTAATTTCCACTGTATTACTAATAAAAACTTCAATAATAGATGCAAAAATTACAATGTGCCGTTTCAAATTCAGTGTCACATTTTAATCTGCACTTTTGAAGATGCAACAACAAGGTAAACTGACAAAAGCATCACTGTCATGACAGTACAAATAAGTAAAGGAAACGGATGGAAATGTATGTTGATGACACCAAAAGCGTGTTTGAGATCACCCAGGTGGAGTCAACGCTGCGCACATCACCTGGTGTGTGACGTATATTTTTGTTTTTTGCTCCAACATCACCTGTCAATCAAAACAAAAATATCAGAGAAAGGGGTGGGAGCAAAACCCCAACCTGAGCGAACGCAGCTGGAAATTTAGTACTGCACTGACTGAAAGCTGCCCTGATGACTACAAAACAATGCATTATGGGACATGTGTCCTGATGGGTTTTTGTAGTTCAGTGATCAATCAAAATAATTTAAAATACCAATTGATTAAAAAAAGGCTACATACATAACAAAACATTCAAATAAGCATAAAATATATAATAACACAGATAATACTGAGGGGTAGAGGAATATTAAAAATAAATTGAATGGTAAGGACAACTCCAATTTCCTGTTGTCCTTCACTCGCCTTCACCCCCCCACCCCGGCCTGGTCACCCCAACAATCCAGGCGCGGTGCTGGATCATCTCAAACACGTCTATCATTGCATTTTCCCCAACGTGTTTTCAGTGTGTCTAAGACTAATTCTTGTCACTCGCACATATTTAAAGTTCAAGCCCCGTTAGCTGTCACGCATGTAGGTGGGGGACATTTATTCTCCTCAGCTGACCCGACTCCCGCGGGAGCGGTGAGCTACCCTAACAGCCGTGCATAAACCGTTTGATGCGCCGCCGTAACCAAAACCTAAACCTTCCTCCGGTTCTGTGTGACCCAGAGAAAAGTTGAGCACGGACTGCATGTATTTAGAAAATTACGAGCGAAAAAATACGTTCTAAACAGGAAAGTAAGGAACTCCTTAATGTGGTCCGGGGAGGGGGCTGTCAGGTTTCCTGCTTTCAAACCCTGTCATTGTCACGCCCCCCAAGAGTCATAAACCCCACTGTGATTGGTTGGTCAGCTCCGCGCACGACAATGAAAAAGTGTCTTTCATACAAACTGGCGGGCCACATTAAAATTGAACTTTCATATTAAGGCGGGGGCCGCAAAAAATCATCTTGGGGGCCGCTTGTTTGAGACCCCTGCTGTAGTTCTGGCACTGGTACACCAGCCGCAGGTCGGAAGAACGAATCAGTAGTTCGCTTACCCATAGCTCACACGCGCGCACATATCAGGTTGTGATGATATTTGTCTCCGTTTCCTTCCCACAGATGTTTACGCGCGCGCGAATATCTCTAGGCCCCACCCCCTAGGCATCACGCGAATGTGTGCTCGTGTTTCATGAGTATGTGCGCGAGTGTGTGTGTCTGCCTGCGTGCGTGTGGGCTTGCGTCTCATTGAGTATTTCATTGATCATTGACGTACCCCTTCTACGTTTAATGAATTAAAAATACAAAGGGTGGGGGAGGCAAATTTACTGGTAGCACATGTGCGACTGGATGTAAAATTTAGTTGCACACTCTCATATTTTGGTCGCAAAATGCGACCAATTGGTCGCAGTCTGGAGCCCTGGCATACTTATGCCTTTAAACCAACTAGTGTGAAATATTTCATTCATTCTATCACGTAAACTATTAGTGCAAAGGTAAGCTAACACCTGTGCTCAGGTGAGTGTTCATGTTCTTCTAAAATGGATGGTGGACTGTGAAAAGAAGGAGGGGGACTGCCCAGCCACCCACACAAAGACCTCCGCCGTCCAGGGAGGAGCAAGGCAAGGGCCAGCCGCCCCCGCCCAGGAGGGGAGCACCCCGGGTAAAAATTGGCGGGTAGGGCACTGAGGGGACATCTCCTGATTACTCACAGTGATGTCCCCTCACCCTCCCCACCAAGGAGCCCTAAATGTCTAAGGTGCAGTTAAAATTGGCAGGTAGGGTGCTAAGAGGACATCTGCTGCTTGCTGGCAGTGATGTCCAAGCAGCCCCCCTCCCAAGGGCCTTACATGTCTAAGGTGCAAATAAAACCGAAAGAGGGGGGGCCCACTCCATACGGCAACCATGGGAGGGGCACCACTGCCAAGTAGCCCCCCCCCCAAAGGCGCGTCGCAGGCTAAACCCCCCACCCCTTCACCCTAATATGAGGTTATATGAGGAAGGGGGTAGGTTGGGTACAGCTGGCAGACTGTCCCCCGGTGTTCAAACAGCCCCCCCCCCCCCCCCCCCCCAGCCCAGGGACCCCATCCCGGAGGCGCCGGCACCCCTGGCCCAGCACCACGCGCCGCCCCCCCGGAGCAAGTCCAGGCCCCCACTCCGGCGCCTGGTCTAAGCCCAAGCGCCGGCCCTAGAAGAGCTCTGGTCAGGCTTGGACGGGACCGAGGCAGCCAACCGGCCGGGGCAACCGCCGATTGCTTCAGCAGAAACTCCGACCCGTCAACCCCCCAAGGTCCCGTACCAATTGTGCCCCCCCCCCCCCCCCCCCCCCCAGAACGCCCCCCCACAGGACACGGCCGACCAGCAACCTCCCCACCCCAGACCCCGCAGCCGAGCGGATGACACCCAGAGCGACCGGGGGTCCCAAGAGGGTTGTCCCGTCCCGTCCCAGAGCCAGGGAAGGGCTGATCCCAGCCCCATGTGTAGATGGGCAGCCCATCCAGCGCCGCTGGGCCCTTCCCCCCGAGCAGGGCCCCCGCCAACCCCCCCCAGCACAGGCAAAGGGACCACCCCCAAGCCAAGCCAGACCACCACGCACCCCCACACCCAAGCCCAGAGGACCACGCAACGCCCCAGCCCGCCCCAACCAGGCACCGGACCCGACCTTCCGACCAACGGAGCCCCCAACGCCCCTCGCCGGGCACCGGAGGCCCCGACCCCCACCCCGAACCACGGCAGAAGGGCAAGGAGCAGTGACGACCAGGCCCCCCACCCCTTAAGTCATGGAGTTAGCTATGGGAGACCAGAGAGACTGAATTCTTTCAAAGTTATTTGAACTTTGGGCTGACAGTTTTTCCAAGCTGCTATGATCAAGTAGCAGATTCCTGTGTTGACTTATATTTATATTTTTCTTGTTTTTCCAATTTATTAAAATAGTTTTTTTTAGCAATACAAAGAGTTATGAAAATGATAGATTCTAATCCTCCTTTTATATCGATGGCACTCATGTCACCAAGTGCACAAAGTGACAGTGAAGCTGTGATTGAAACCTTAAGCCAGACAGATAGATCGGCACATACCTGCTGCCAGAGAGCCTGGACAGGGCAGGGACAGATGTCCGGGTTGTTCCAGATGGGTGTCATTTTGCACAGTTGAATTGATGATTTTGATATCTTGAGAAATTCCCTCCAGGCTGTTAAAGTAGCGTTTATATTAATACTTTTGAAACAATCCTGTTTTTTTAACTATTTGGCTAATAAATGGTAGATCTGACAGGTTGATCTTTCCACATAACGCCTGTTCCAAGTCTAACCATGAGTTGGTTTCTGGATTATTTTTTAACCATTTTAAGATGTATTGTAATCTTTTTGCAAGAAAGTACTTGTGGAAGTTAGGTAATTCTAATCCTCCACACCTTTTTGCAGATTTTAAAGTTTTTAGACTAATTCTTGCAGGTTTATTGTTCAATAAAAAGCTTGATATGGATGAGTCTAATGTTTTGAGCCATTTTAGTAGCGGTTGTGTGGGAATCATTGAGAAGGGATAATTAACTTTAGGTAAGATTTTCATTTGAAGATTCTCCAAAACCAAACTTATGGAGGGCAGCAATAAGGAACTTCCAATTTACTCTGTCAAAAGCTTTTTCAGCATCCAGGGATAATACAGTCATTTCCTGTTTTTTAATGGTGGCAAGGTCTATATATTAACAAGTCTTCGGAGATTGTCATCCGAGTGTTTGCCTTTGATGAATCCAGTTTGGTCGAAGTGAATTATGTGAGGAGTGATTTTTTCTATTCTCTGTGCTAGTGCTTTGCAGATAATTTTTACATCTGCATTGATTAGAGAAATGGGGCGATAGCTTGAAGGACTAGTGGGATCTTTGTCTGGTTTTAGAAGAAGAATTATGTTGACTGAGTTCATGTTAGGTGGTAGTGATTGACTTTCATTGATAGATGTGACCATTTTATAAAATGTTGGTGCCAGATGTTCCCAGAATTCTTTGTAAAACTCAGCAGGAAAGCTGTCAGGCCTGGGTGCTTTACCATTAGGCATAAGTAACAGAGCTTCATGAAGTTCAGACAGCGAGAGCGGAGAGTCTAAGTTTGTGATTTGATCCTCATTTAACCTGGGTAGGTTTACATTATTAAGAAATGAGTCAATACTTCGCTCCGACGGATTGTGTACAAGTTTTTATAAAAGTTTTCAAATGCGTTATTAATTTTGACCGGGTCGTGAGTCTATCTCTAGTGTTTACATTCTTTTTATTCCAGTAAATATTCAAGAGTTGACACAATCCCAGCAGATTCTTATGTGGAGAAAGCAGCCTCACACTGAGATGCAGCGCTGCACAGTAGGGACGTGATTACGTAATCACCTTGAATCTGCTGATTGTGCAGTACAGCTTTGTTACGGTATATCAGGATGACCCAAATGCAGGACCAGACTCCAACGTTGAGGGACGATCCAGAACTCTTTTCGTAAAAAAACACCACATTTGGTGGTTAAAACTCCACTAAAATAACCAGGGGGGTATTCCAGGAAGCATGTTTAAACTAGCCTGACTTTAACCCTGAACTGAAATCCATCTGAATTTGCTTACTCTGGGTATGTCGGTTCCAAAAGACCGGATATGAGTTGGCGTAATTATGCTGGACTTGGTAACACTGGGTTAATGCACGTGCACCGCAAGTACATAAAGACATTCTCAATGGATCACAGATTTCTGGAGTCACCATGGAAACGCGTGGAGAAGAAAAGAGAGAGAGAGCTACACTTCAGTGAGACGGAGTCTGAGATTAATGACGGCGTATAAAGATTATAAACCCATCAAAAATTCTGATGGATTCTGATTCTGATGGACTTCATAAAGATGACTCCTCCCACTTTGGTTTCTGTCAAATGTAGAAAAACTCAAAGAACCAAAATCAATCCAGTTTGTATCAATTCTGTCTTTCTGATCTTTGGAAAAACTGAAGGAATCTCTGCATCCCAGATTTCTTCTTGGGTTTTGGTTTCTGCAGGTTTTCAATCTCCTCTTTGATCTGATTGAATGTGTCCATCAAGGTCTTTGAAAGCATCATTTTCTCCTCCTCCTCCTTCTTCTTGAGGGTCTCTGTGAGTGAGGAGATCTCCCCCAAAAGGGAGGACTGTTCTTGCTGCCGTTCACTGCTGCCGTTCTCCTTCCAGGTTCTTGTGGTTCTCCATCAGAGCTGGTCTCCATGGGACTGTTGCCTCCCTCTGTGGTGTCAGTCAGTCAGGAGGTGGGAGGGAGGGGGGAGTCTTTGTCCTTCTGGACATGTTCTTGGATTGGGAGCAGATCAGCTTGGAGTCCAGAGGACTCCTTCAGCTGTTGGGCTGAGAGTCTGGGAGCTTCAGCTGTCCTGCTTTTCTCTGCACTGACAGCAGCTTCCAGCTCTCTCTCTCTCTCTCTCTCTCTCTCTCTCTCTCTCTCTCTCTCTCTCTCTCTCTCTCTCTCTCCACGTTTGCTGGGTGTCTTTTTGCTGCAGCTGAGCGCTGCAGGAGTGTTGACTTGGTCTCAGCCACAGACTGCTGACATGTTAGCTGATGTTTCAGCTGAGTCAGCTCTTCTTTCCAAGCTGATGTTTCCTGCAGAGATTCCTGCAGGAGTTCCTCCTGCTCCTTCTTTCCCAGAGTTCCTGCAACCAGACGGAGTCTTTGTGCTTTGGAGCTGCTTCTCTTGGATGAAGCGCTTGGTTAGCTCACTTTGATCTCTTTCATGTGGGACTTTGTCTTGAAGCGGATCAAACTGAAGGTGGGACTCCCAAAGCAAACGTTCTGGGATGTTTGCTTCAGCTCTGTGCTTCTGTTCTCTGGTTGCTTCTTTGCTTTGGTTGCAGAGACTTGGAGCTCTCTCTCTCTCCATGCAGATCAGCAGCTTCTTTGGAGGCAGAGGCAGCTGTGTGGGAAGTCTCTGCAGGTCCAGAATCTTCTGATGGATCAGCAGCTGCTGCAGGTTCCTCTGGGTGGAAACACATTTCTGCCAAACAGAACATCTGTTTGTCTTTGTTTGGATGGAAAACGGAGGAAAAAAACTCACTCTGTTCATGTCAATTCACTCCAGAGAAAATCCTTTTTCTGGGAAGAATTTGCTCCAAGTTTTCCTCCAACTAAGAATCTGCAAACCCAGATGAGAACTCCCAGCAGGAAAAGAATTCATCTGCAGGAAACTAGAAAATGGCCTTTTTGTGGGAGGAAACCATTCCAGATCTTTACAAACACCAGAAATCCCAACTTTTCCTCCACTTAGCCTGAGTTTGGGTTCCAGGAAGCGGTGTGTGTTCAAGCTCCGCCCCCAGCAGCATCTCATGAAGCCCCTCCTCCAACATGAGGCCACTGGGGAATTCTGAATGAACCTTTACATTTCAACAGAAATTTAAGCTAAAAACAGGAAAAAAACTCTCTTGATGTTTGAAAACAATCAAACATTCAAACAGGAAGAGAAAACAACGTTTGTCAGGAAATCAACAGATTTGATTGATTGTAAATCTTCTTCCTGTTGGAGTTTGATGAATGGAAGTAGAATCTGTAGAAAGTCAGTTGATGTTTTCCATTTCAGTAAATGAAGGTTTGATCTGCAGATTTCCTGATCACTTTCTGACTGGGATCCAGACCTGATCTAGACGTGACTCATGAGGAAGCAAACAGCACAGAAACTGCTCTGAATGTTCCCTCTTCTTCACTTTCTGTCTGACTTCAACCATGAAGGGACTTGAACCCTCAACCTTCTGATCCATGAGGCCACATGGTCTGAGAGAACATCCAGGTCCAGCTGCAGGTGGAGGACAGCATCATCCAGCCGTCACAGACTGGGGGCGGAGCCTGGAGATGACTGCTGAAGGTCAGAGGGCGGAGCTTCATCAGGATGAAGGTGCTGCTTGGATTCTGCTTTGATGTCCGTCTGTTCTCAGTCCCTTCATGGCTGCTGCTCAGAGCTGTTTCTGGATCTTTCTGGAGAATTCATGTCTTTACTGATCCAAATGTGGGATTTCTGTTTTTCTTTGGACTTTTCTTTATTTAAGGCTTTTAACTTTTGGAACTTTCTTTGTTTCTATGCTTTAACTTCCAAACGGGTTTATCTAAGACAATCTGATTGTTTTTCATTTGACTTTCTAGGAACTTTCTGTTTCATCTTTGAGGATTTGGACTTTTGAAAGACTTTTAGCTGCAGTTTCATCCTTTGAACCAGATGGATCTGAATCTAGAGTCAAAGATTCTAAGGAAATCATGGATTCACAGACATTTGATTGAATTTCTGTCTGGATCAGAAACCAACAGCAGACATTTCAAGCCGTCATCTGTTCCTAATGTTCATTCCCCGCCATCATTGAAAGCTTTTGGAATAGTCCCTAAAGCCAGCGATCGGGCCGCTTTGGAGCATGAACTCATCACTCGGTGTCACGGTGGCAGAGAGATGACAGATCCCAAATCTGAGGCTGAAATGATCACGTCCTACCAGCTCCACTCTGGATTTGGGACCAAAAACCTTTGAAGATGTTGGAGCATTGTTGGAGAATAGACTGACAACATTTGTTTGGAAGAAAGATTGACCTTTGACCCCTCCCTCATGTGTTCCACATCCAGCTGCAGACACACCACTACAGCTCCCATTCCACTTCTGATCCTGCAGTTAGAACCAGAGCCTGCATTTGCAGCAGGTTCCAACCCACTGACCACTGATCCACACAGGGGGACGTCCTAAGGGGCGGAGTCAGCCACTGGAGAGAGCAAAAAGGAGAAATGGGGGTCACTCTGGGCCTCTCTGTGTCTGGACCTTCAGAGGGACAGTGGTTTGGTCCAGAACACGGATGCTAAACTAGCTCTCTGGAAACTTGAACTTGTTGAATGGGAAACTTCCTGAAATCTTCTTCATCTGTTGACTTGTTCTTTCTTCATCTGAATGAGCTCAGTCCTCTCCCAAATCCAACTCCATCTATCTTCAGTGCTTTGGACTGAGTTGGAGCAGAACTAGAGCTTTCTCCAGATGTCCTAGTACTTTTAGATCAGTGTCTTCCAATATTTGGAGCCCAGGTTCACTCAGTCCCGTGTTGAATTCTACTATTAAAATGTGGGAAACAAATGTTTATCAAATCCAAATCAATCCAAAAGCCTGGAGACTGGATGGCCGTGGTCCTCCCTTTGACCTGGAAAGTGGTTGCCATGGCTACCTGCACACTCACCAAGCTGGAACTCAGAAGAAGAAAAAGAGACCAAAATGATCGATAAAGCAGGTTTTCCAGGGAAATCCCACAAAGTGCTTTCCAAGCTAGAACTAAGAATATCCAGCATGCATTTGGAAAAACTCATTAGCTTCTTGTGGAAAATGATGAGTCATTGGAAAAGCATTCTATGAATGCTCAGAAAACTTCCTCTAAGGTTGTGGTTGTTTGGAGAAGTCCTCCTCTTCAAAGAAGTTCTCCTGACCATCTTCAAAGCCACTTTCTGCTTTTTCAAACGCTACTGTTCAACAAAAACTTGGTTTCTGCCCCAAAACCAACCTTAGACACTGAAACAGAATGAATCCAATGCAGAAATGTGTTGACACCTTTAATTCAAAGCTTCAATCAGTTTGAATCTCATGAAGAACATTTCAAAAATCCACATTTGGATCAGGCGTCTTCATCAGAGCACAACTCATGTTTCCAGGACTGTGACTCACCAATAGATCCTCATTTCCTTTACACAATCTGTTTCCATCATTTGGATTTTTCATAAAAACTTGAGTTAGAAAAGAATTGTTGCCCCAAAATGTCCAGTTTGAATAGTCTACAGTTTGTTGTGTTTGGTTGCTAGGTAACAGGGTCTTTAATGTCTATGATGTCATGGTGGCTTTCAGAGTTGAACTCCTGAATATGACGGTAAACATTTGGATGGAACAAAAATGGGATTGAAGCTCATGCTAAATCCTGATCTCAATGCTGAAAAAACCTCCTCCTAGATTCTGGTTGTTTGGAGAAGTCCTCCTCTTCCAAGAATTCCTGAAAAAAGCCCTCATTTCTCCTGACCATCTTCAAAGCCACTTTCTGCTTTAGTTTAGTCCAAACTTGCTTTATGCTGACAACATTTACAGCTTGAATCCATCTGAAGAATCCAAGGAAACAAACCAATCTAAGTCTGCATTCATGCCACTTCAGAACCAACAAAGCATGTTTCCAGGACGCTGACTTACCAATAGAACTTGGGATTTCCTTTGCAGAATCCTTCTCCGTGTGTTTTCCTTTGTTTTTCTCCCCAAAACCTAAAGCAGAGATTTTTGCTGAGCTGCAGAACAAACGTCTGACTGCTTTAACCGCCGTTGATGGTTTGTTGTGTTTCCCTCTATAGCTGCTATGGTCTTGGTATGGTTGCTAGGTAACGCTGTCTTTGATGATGATGACGTCAGAGTGGCCTCTAGAATGGACTTTTTTCTTGTGGAACCAGGAGCTGTAACCTTTAGGGCACTAGGACCCAGAAAGAGGTCCAGGCAGTGACGGTGTTCAGTGACGGACTGCGCAGCCGCACTTCCTCCAAACGCCACTATTCATCAGCGCGTGGAGCGCCAGAGTCCAAACGGGCTTAATTAGATCAAACAAATGTGCCTCCATACCTTATCCGTGGATGACAGGTTGTTAAAATCCCACTGCGATCATCTTCTGATCTACTTCCAAACTGTTCCCATTGGTCTTTTGATGATAATGATGCAGTTTTTAGACAAAATAAAGATATGGTAAAATATTGTGTCGTGTTCTAGGACATAGTTTCTCCAGAGCAACAGAAGTTCATTAGTAATTCACGTCTGAGGCAGGACTGTTGATGCAGATTCAGACTGTTTTCTTCCCATCATCCATCTGTGTACAAACTCCCCCACTAACTTACAGCCCCCCTAGCTAACATCAGCAGTACATCAAAAACAGCAGCAATGTAGATCCATCCATCTGTCCAGTTTGGATCCAGATTCCAGCTCAGACCAGGAAAACAAAGACATCTGTGGATCAATCATAGTTATGGACGATCAGAATGGAGCAGAGCAGGGAGACTGTGTTCTGCAGAGTTTAGTTTTTAATCTTCAAGCTTTTATAAACTGTTTCTGTTTATCAGGACAGGATTTTCTTTATGTTTTTTTGACACAAGAACGATTTTTTTATACAACCCATCGAAGATAAAATATCAATAAAAACAGTTATTTCATTTTTCTTATTGCCTTGGCTAAACATTACATAAAAACAAGGTTTTTCAATATATATGTTTTCAAAATGTTTTCAACCATTTGGCTGAGCAGGAAGTTCACTGATATGTGATATTATTTCAAATGTAGTATTGTTCCCTGTCAAAACACAAAAGAAAACTTTTATTTGGAGTCTTGACAACAAAATGGAGCAGAAAATAAAAGTGGAGATGAAAAGTTTTTGCCTCCTTTCTCTGCCTGTGATGTGATGAAGGCTTCAGTGACGGTTTCTGTCTCTGCTGCATCGACTGTGGGAGCAGAAGTTCATCAAACTTGTCTTCTCTGTTGCCTTAAAATCCCTCCAGTTTTCTTTTTAGAGCTCATGTTTACACAAATATACATAGATGATGAAAGTTTTTCAAGTGACTCAACACTTTCCACAATGTGAGAGAAAGGAGAGGAACCTGAGGTAAACCTGCAGGATGGAGAACATTTCTGTCAGCAGCTTTGATTGGTTTAGATCATAATAGTTTGTCTTAATAAACATAAAATTCAGTTTTCTTCATCGTCTGAGGATATGGAGCAGCAGCTCTGAGGTGAAGCAAGAAGGACAAAGAGAAGTGCTGGAGAACAGAAGAACCACAAAGAAATTCATCTAAGAAATGAAAAATAATCCTTGATTCAACCATCAGAGATGTTTGACCTCCATCCTGACACATTTATGATCTCCAGCTGCAGAAAAACGTGTCAGATTTCTGTGTCGCTTCCTGAAGCTGAGAAAAAAACATTTTCAACTCCAGATTTTCAAATTACAGATTAATGAAGAGAAAAAAAAACACAAACATGAAATAAAACAGGCTGATGAATCTACACAAAGACTGAAAAGGATCCCAGTGCATCATGGGATATCCCCCTTTATCAACTGTTGTGGCAGAACCTCAGTCCTGTCAGTCTGAGTGTGGAGCTGCTTTCTGGAGGATGTTTTCTCTCATCTGCTCCCTTGTTTTCCACGGGGAGTCATGACCCCCCCCCCCCCCCCCCCCCCCCACTGACACTAAGGATCCTTTTCTGGGGGTTTTCCACGGTCAGTCCCAGGTCAGCAGGGTCTGAGTCCTCTCTGTGAAACTGTCAGCTTCTGTTGATGAATCTGAACTGATGACATTAGATGAGGAATGTGTCTTCCTCTCAGTCTGTTTGCTGGTTTTTCTGGAGGCAGCAATGAAGGTTTGATGTTTTGATCCAAAAATGTCATGGAAGTAAAATCTCACATTCAGATTCAAGTGGACTGTCAGAGTTTAATAATAACCTCAGTTATAGATAACCTGATCTGATTCATTCACACGTGTTTTTACTTAGCAGATCACAGACTGCTAAGTTAACAGTTTGGTCTCACAATTCCTGCTGCAGTCACTTCATGGAGAGTAAAGATGAACATAGGATGAGGCTTAGTGAAGGTTCCTGATATGTCTGATAAGGTTCCAGAAGGACGGATCCATCTGTGATCAGATAGATGAAGGTTTTAGGATGACTACTAATCTCTGAGACAGCTGAACCCAACAGAGAAGAAGATAGTTTGACACAACTGGACAAAGATGTTGGGGAATACTTGGTGGAGTTGAAGCTATTTCAACATTTCACTTATAGGTTGCTTTGATGATTGAAAATAACTAAAATGCTTTTTCTATTCAGAAACAAGCTGCAGTCTGATGGAGGAGGTGTGAGTCTGTGAGTCTTCCATGCATTTTTATCCGTCCTTTTTATTGTTATAAAAATGAGCATATGTGCCGGCTCAAACTTAGACATATGTAGGTTCAAGAAATTTAAGTAATTGAAATGGAAAAAGGATTACTGGAGTAATGTGACATTTAGTTAGATAAATACGTAAATTTGAGTTGTATAAACAATTATTGAGTTTGAATAAATTTAACTAAATTATTTGTTACCAATAGAAGTAATTCATTTAAGTTTACAAGGGAAATGGAAACAAGATCAGAAACTGGTGCCTTTACTTCGTCTGTTATTTGTCTCCAAGCAGAAACTGTTTTTTTTGATCATGCAGCCGTGTCATTTTTTTGATGGACATATAATCTTCATACGCTGTGATTAAAATCTCAGACTCCGTCTCAAGTGTCGCGCTCTCTTTTTTTCCCCCACGTGTTTCCATGGTGATTCCAGAAATCGGCGATCTATTGAGAATGTCTTTATGTACCTGCTGTGCACGTGGAATAACCCAGGGTTAACAAGTCGAGCGTAATTACGCCAACTCATATCCTGTCATTTGGAACCGACATACCCAGAGTAAGCAAGTTCAGGCGGATTTCAGCCAGAGTTCAGGATTAAAGTCAGGCTATTTGTAAGGAATGATTAGAAACAGAATAGTTAGAAACTCCTTCTTACATTTTATTAAACTAACTTTTACCTTTTATCACATTAATGGCTTAACCTCGATTCACTATGTATTATCATCTCAAAATTATATTACACTCCAGACAGAGCACAACCAAGACTATTGTCTCGCAAACATTCCTTTAACATCCTCCCTTTTCATCTTTGTGTGTTCTGGTGTATGCGTTCTGGCAAATGTCTGTGAGATCTGACACTTTAGGTGCTCTGACCTTCGAACATCTAGCCTGCAACAGTCTGTGGTTCTGAATATGCAAATACAAGGTATATATGCCAGGCCTTTTTCTGAACTCCTTTGTTCGGACTTTGAATGCACCATGTTCATCTGTCTGCAACCCTGCGTACGAATCTGTGGTCTTTGTGCGGAGTAAACCTAAAAAAGATAAGTTACTGTCTCTAAGTCATTATTCATTATTTCTGTGTGCAAGAAACTGACGGGGTTACGAACTAATACAATACAGTCCTTTCTAGAGAATCCAGTTTCTTCACACTATTTTAAACATGCTTCCTGGAATACTCCCCGGGAACAGCAGAAGTGCTACGTTTGTTCTCTTCATCCACAAACAGAGAAACAGATCTTCACAGCAGGAACCACTGTGGACTTCACTGACATGCTTTGGTCCAATCAGACCAGAGATGTTTTCTCTGTTTACTTAGCATTAGCCTAAAAGTAACGTGTGCAGAAACTGGATGTTTCCTTTATTGTCACCTTCTGACCACACAGAGAAAACCATAGAGATCAACAGACATGAAAGAGACAAACAAGACATGAAGCTTCAACAAGGACACTCTACCATAGCAGCTGGATTCCAGTGAGTCTGAAAGGACAACAAAGAAAGAAATGAATCCTGGATGTCAGATAATTGACTATGTTTCCTGTCAGGAAGTTCCTCTCTCCCCCTGACTGCTAAATTCCAAGTTCTCTGGTAAAGAACATTATCTAAATCCAACCATGAAGGGACTTGAACCCTCAATCTTCTGATCTGGACTCAGACGCCTTGTCCATGAGGTCACATGGTCTGGAAGAAGCCCCAGTTCCAGCTGACAGAAGTCTGGTTCTGATCCATCAGATCTCACTAGCAACAGAACCAAACCTTCACGTGTTGCAGCAACAGTTTCCATGTTTGGGAGGATCTTCTGAAGAACAGCTCAGTTCCAGATCACATCATGATGTTTGATGTTTTCTTCATTCCAGGAAATCATCTGTGTCTCCTTTGATCTGTGCTGAGTCAGCACTTTGACTTCTTTTCAACTTTAGATCCATCATTTACAATCAAGGATTTATTGATAAATATGATTTATTGACAGAAAATAAAGAGTACATGTATTTATCATCCAGCAGTGATGGTGGTGTTTGTAAGTCTTTTATTTTGAAATTCCTCAAGGATGATCATCAAGGTGGGATTTCTAGATCTGCATGAACTCATCCTGAATCCAAAAGACACTGGAGCATCAAAGAATCCAACCCATCTCTGCCAACATGAGGCTCTTACTTTGAAAAGTCTCAGACTTCCTGCAGGGAAACAGGCTTTCTGCTGCTGCACTGACAGATGTGCACGAGCTTGAAAGAGCTTCCTGACTGAGGAGCTGCAGACTTTCTCCTGCAGAGCAGCAGCTGACTTCAGCATCGTCATGGGAACACAGTCTGCTGCTGCTTCTAGAAACGTCTTCAAGGCTGTGGTGGGACTTGTTGGTCTGGAGGACAGATTCTCTGAGCAAATGCTGCTTCAGCTTCAAGCTTCAGCTCTTTTCTTCTGGCAGAGCTTAGAAGAAATGGAAACCTCCTTTGTTCTGACTGTTTGCTCCAAATCCCAGATTCAGGAATTCCTCCAAGAAGTTCAGTTCAGAGATCATCAGCAGAGAAAAGCCTGAAGTTCTGATGGAAAATGACAACAGAACATGATCAATATTATTGATCCACATGGAATCCAGAAGAAACTCTGAGGTGAAGACATGAAGACACAAGCTTCAGAGACATGAGGAGAAGTCAGAGTGGATTCATTCTGGACTTTCTTCTCACATCTTCTCTTCAGAACATCTTTGTCTTTGATCCTTCAAATCTTCTGAAATCTGATCATCCATGGATTGTTTTTGTGGGATCAGATCCAGAGTTGCTGAAAGTTCTGCTGCCCTCTGCTGGTCAAAGTGGCCAAACAGCAGAGAGGAGATTCTCTGGGATTCATTGGAGTCCAGATTCTCCTGGATGTGAACAGTCTCTGCTTCTGGAACAGAAGAGTCCTTCTCAGAGCAGCATTGAGGATCTGTTCTGTCCGGCTGAGAGCGCTCCCTGCTGGTAGGAGACAGAACCACATCAGCTGCTTTTCTTTGGCCGTTCAGAAACAGTCTGGAGACTCTAAAAAACCTCCACTTCCTGAAGCAAACGGATGCAGAGCATCATGTTTGATCCTCTTCCTTCAGAAACGGCTCCATTGTTCCATCGCTCAGCAGTTTGACTAAAGCAGCTGAGAGTCTTGATGCAAACAGACCTCAGCAGCTCATCCAGAACGCCATGACAGAAGCACATGCAGCAGCACGTGCACGCTCCCAGAGAACAGCAGCTGATCCAAGTCCTGACTTTGAGGTGAGACCTTTCTGTTCTGCTTGGACCACACTTCAACATGAACTTCATTTCCCATCATTCCATCTGTCAGGAGAGAACAGCTGCAATCAGCTTCCTTCAGGAATGACTGCAGGTAGAAGGATCTTTCATTCTTCAGCACCACCAGGACCCACATCCAGCCCATCAACAGCCAGAACATCAGTGACATCAGCGTCTGATCTTCATCACATCATCATCATCAAAGGACCAACTCTACGTTTTTACAATCTGATGGATTTCAGTCTTTCTGCAGCTTCTCATCAACTGGATTGTCAAATATTTTCATTTCCTGTTTTCTGTTTTAAATGTTGAAGAAAAATCTTTCCAGTTTTAAAAAGATGAGACTAATAAAGTTATTGGAAAGACCCTGTCTGCTGCAGGACCTGTGCAGGTGCATTGTGGGTAGTAATGTTCTGTTTGGGATATTTGCTGGATTCTGGATGTTGACAGTTGTGTTGGTCTTGATTGTTTAGCGTTGTGGTTTGGATGTTTGTTGTTATTTGTAGCACAGCTGAGTAGGTTCTTCATAGACAACATGTTGCTCTGCCAATGTGCCTTTGGGCCAACTTGATTGGGCTGTTTGGAAGAATAATGAGGATAAATGAGAGCCTCCATCAGATCATGTTTTTGCTGTTTTTCAGAATCTGAACCTGAAAGCTGTCTGTCATATTTATGCAGCCTTTTTCAATAGAAACTGATCCAAACTGCAGATTCTATTGATTTCTCCATCAGATTTATGTCTAGGGGTGTAACGATACGCTAAAATCTCAATTCGGTTCCATTCAGAGTCTCATAGGGCTCAGTTCCAAAGGTTTTGGTTCGGTACGGCTGTTTAACAAATCTGTCTGATATGAACTTCTATTTTATGAACTATTACTTTATTGTTATTTATGGTGTGTGTTTGTGTGACTTTTATCTTCCACTATGAAGCTGTCTAACCTGATCATGGTTGGTGACTTTAACATACACATTAATGATGACTCTGACCTCTTTGCCAGAGGTTTCAGTCTCATGGACTCTTTTAATTCTATTCAGCATGTGTCTGGGTCCACACATGTTAAAGGTGGAACACTCAACCTTGTTTTTACATTAGGTGTGGATTTTGACTATTTTTTCTGAGGGGATTTTCATTTATGACCAACATTGTTTTTTTTTCTTTCTTTTCTTTCTCTGTGTCACTCTTGCCTGCACATAGACAATTTAGCTCTCACATGTTTAACTCTTGAGACCTTTTCTAACACTTTTAATCTGGTTCTCTTTCCGTGCACAGATGTTAATTCGTTATTGTGCACTTTTAATAGTTACTGTCTTTCTATTTTAGATGGAGTCTGTCCCATTAAAACTAGACTGGACCCTGTCACTAAGGTTTCCCCTTGGATAAATGACAGCATTCAGCGTCTAAAACGATCTTGAAGAAAATCAAACAGTTATGGAAAAGAACTCATTTACATGTTCATTTACTTCATCTGAAGGATCTTTTAGTTTCTTTTAACAACGCTGTTAGAGGTGCGAGGGCTGCTTACTTCACTAATCTCATTTCTAAAAGCAGAGGTAATCCTAAAGTGTTTCTATTCAACACCATTAGTGATGCTGTGATGACCAGTCCACCTGCCGTCCCCATCCATTCAAATGACAATTGTGATAGGTTTTTTTATTATTTTTTATTAACAAAGTCAGATCTGTGAGAAGCTCTCTGTGTCACACAGCTGGTCTTGGTTCAGTTCCTAGTCCACCTCGGCCTGTAATTTTAGGCTGCATTTACACTGCATGGTTCAAGTGACCCAATTCCGATAGCACAGATCGGATATGACATGTGACCATGTAAGCAGGACAAAAGCGCATTGATTCCTATTTTCTCTGTGATGGTGTGGCACCGTCAGATGGCGAGGTGTCAAAGTTCTTGAATAAAGAAAGAACCTCCTCACCTTGGCTCCTCTGCATCCTTTTCCGACGGGACTCCGTCACATTATGGTGTCAGAAGTGGGATCGCAGAGGAGACCACAAAAAGGTGAGGACGCAGAGGTGGGGAGGAAGATCTGCAGGCACAGCTCCATTCCAGGAAGTCAATCCTCAAAGGAAGAGGGGGTGGATCCGGGTGGCCTCGGCGGTGCATCAGGCCTGGCCAGGGGCCCTGAAAGACCTACGGCGTCCAACTCAGCGCCCATGACGAGCGGCGGACCTTGCGGACAGCAAGGGCAGACCGCCGGAGCACGGAGATGGCCGGAGGCGGGATGGGCACACTGCCTGGTTCCACTGCCGCCTACGCAGGCGTTGAAGGCCTGCGCGGAGATGGACAGGGGGCGGACCCACGTCTACCGGGTTGTCCACGGGGTGCTCCGGGAGAGGCGTAACATCTCGCCAGGAACTTGCTGTCGGTGGCTCCGATCGGCTAAGGTGCCATCCTTAGAGACACGCGGGGGCGTGTGGCCAATGGAAGGGCCTTTGCTGGGGCTGGGACCGACCAGAGCGGCGCACCAAGGAGCAGATCGGAGGGGTCCCGTCATGGAGCAGCTGCAGCCCGTGCATCCATCCGGCGTCGGGACGTGGGTGGAGGAGCACGAGCCAGAGGAAGGACCCGCTGATGCCTGGCCAATGGACTGCAGGGCCTCTACTTTGGACGAGGGGCGCCTGCTGAACTGTCTGGTGGATCGGCGTGCTGCCTGCACTGTGGCAGATGGCTGGAATGGATTGCCGCACATCGTCAATCCCCCGGAGGAGGGGGATGGTGTGACGGTGTGGCACCGTCAGATGACGAGGGGGGCCACACTGTGTTTCATTATTTGTGCATTTATGTATTTTATGTTTAAAATGACTACCTGTGGTGCCACCCGGAAGCTAATGGAGAGCAACGCCCAATGGGCGTGGCCTGTGGGAGCACCATAGGTAGTGAAATGAGGAGTGTGACGGAGGTGCCAAGCGCTGTGTGGCCCTGCGTGAAGCAATAGTGGTGTCAAAGTTCTTGAATAAAGGAAGAACCTCCTCACCTTGGCTCCTCTGCATCCTTTTCCGACGGGACCCCGTCACATAATGGTGTCAGAAGTGGGATCGCAGAGGAGACCACAAAAAGGTGAGGAGCAGATCGGAGGGGTCGCTGTCATGGAGCAGCTGCAGCCCGTGCATCCATCCGGCGTCGGGACGTGGGTGGAGGAGGGTTTAACTATTTCACTTGTTGAATAATGTTCCCACAAATATCAGAATATAAATGAAATTGAAATAAACATACACCGTACCAATGGCATCAACAAAGTCATCCAAGCATTGAAATGTTTGTTGTTCAGCTCACTATGACTACCAGACAAAACCCCCACCTGCACACAGTCACCTATTTAAATACCTCTTCCCATCTACCTACCTGGTAGATTAGGATTTACATTTTCCTTATACTGCCCCCTGCTGCTATGGAGTTGATCCTACCTGGAAGAATCCTCAAAATCAATGTTCAGGAGCAAAAATAAAGAAAATAGAAGACAAAAAGGCAGGATAGACAAATCTTAACAGTATTTATTGATCATTTTATTTTAGTGTAAACTTACACCAGAAAATATTCATAAGAATACTAATAAGGTACCAGAGTGAAAAGCAGCAGATTAAAAGGACTTAATAGATCAAATCTTAACGATACCTATCTCTACTAGATGTTAACTCTACTAAATGTTAGCTCTAATAATTCAAAAAAACTCATTTCTATTAACAGGTACATCTAAAATAATTCATTTTGTGAACAAGGTTTTACATATTTTGTCAGCAGTAAAACTCATTATCTAGTATCATTACACACAGATTGAAATGTATTGATACTTTACTTTGTTGCTTTTGATAATTGTGGCTTAGAGAAGATGAAAAGCAAAAAAGCTGTCCAAGAAAGTCAGGATAAGATTAGACAAGTCTTTATTGATCCCCAGAGGGAAATTCAGTTATTACAGCAGCAAAACAAGAAATATGGCAGTTAGAAAAACAAATAGTCAGTAAAAAATAAAATTGTAATAAAAGTGGAAGTAAAAGTACACGTCATAACTAAAGCAAACACCCCAGCAGTTTCAGCAGTCCTAACTGTGTCATTCTATAGTCTAACAGCTGTTGGGATAAAGGACCTCCTGTAGCAAATCATACATTAAAACAACCAAAGTTTTTTTTTTTCTTTTTGGAAAAATTCCTTTCTACACATTCAATACTCACTTTTGCCTTCCTCTGATGAAATTACTTCATCAATATGGCATGGAGGCCATCAGCCTGTGGCTCTATGTAGATGAAATGAAAGCTCAGGTTGCTATGGAGTTCATTAGAACATTGGGGTTTTACCCCAGGAGTTTTAAGCATTAAAAACTCACTTTAAAATATTTAATTTTCTAAGATACAGAACTTTTTCTAAAGTCTTCTGCTGTGGTACAGAGGTTGACCTCTTATCAGAAAATTTTTGAATTTAGAGTTTACACTAAATCCTTACATTTATTCATTCATTTTTTCCCCTTTCGGGGTCACAGGGCTGCCGGAGCCTATCCCGGCCACTTGGGCGTAGGCAGGGGACAACCTGGACAGGTCACCAGTCTGTTGCAGGGTAGAACATCCACAGTCACACACCCATTCACTCTCCCACTCACACCTATGGACAATTTAAAATCGACAAATAACCTATGAAGCATGTTTTTGGATGGTGGGACGAAGCCTGAGATCCTGGAGAGAACCCACGCATGCACGGGGAGAACATGCAAATTCCACACAGAGAGGTCCCCCATTGATGTCGTGTTTTTCATGTCCCCCCAGCTGGGACTTAAACCGGGGGCCTTCTTGCTGTGAGGCAAGAGTGCTAACCACTGCGCCACCATGCAGCCCTAAATCCTTACAATGTCAAAAAGTCTTACAAGTTCTAATGTGTCTTTTGAGATGAGATACATCACAAAAACTTTTTTTACATTCTTTACAAGAAAGAAAGCCCTAGTGGTCAAGGCAGAAGAGCACTATTTACTGGCGTACAGAAGAGAAGCGCCATCTTTTGAACTTGTCCGGACATCCCCTTACACTCACAATCAGCAGAGAAGCAGTTGCCAGAGGTGTGAAGCTGTAAGGATTCACTGTGTGTTTCCCCTTCTCTTTGTGTGCATTCTTGAGGAAATGTAAGTCGTTCCTGCTTCTCATTTATCAATAATTTTGTGATTTATTTTATATTATAAGATATTTATTTCATATTATAACATGTTGTGGAAGTTTGAGTTATTTGAATATCTGTCTTTAGTTCTACTTCTACATCATCCTACACACATGGATGAAGGCAACAGCTGCTGTAGTTCATCATCTTCCAACGTTGTTCAATAAAAGAAGAAACTTCAGTCTCTTCTCCAAGTGCCATGATTCTCTGACCGGAATCTTGTTCCATGATCTGCCTCCTCAACCACAAATCTTTAAGCGAGGCTCGACCCCCCTCGCACATCCTGTATGAGTTCTCATGTGTTTTTTGAGATGAGATATTTGACTAAAACTTTTATCACATTCTTGACAAGGAAAAGGCTTTTCTCCTGTGTGAATTCTCATGTGTATTTTGAGATGAGATATTTGACTAAAACTTTTATCACATTCTTTACAAGGAAAAGGCTTTTCTCCTGTGTGAGTTCTCATGTGTAATTTGAGATTAGATAAATCATGAAAACTTTTTTTACATTCTTTACAAGAAAAAGGCTTTTCTCCTGTGTGAGTTCTCATGTGTGTTTTGAGATGAGTTATTTGACTAAAACTTTTATCACATTCTTGACAAGAAAAAGGCTTTTCTCCTGTGTGAATTCTCATGTGTGTTTTGAGATGAGATATTTGACTAAAACTTTTATCACATTCTTCACAAGAAAAAGGCTTTTCTCCTGTGTGAGTTCTCATGTGTGTTTTGAGATTAGATGTTTGACTAAAACTTGTATCACATTCTTTACAAGAAAAAGGCTTTTCTCCTGTGTGAGTTCTCATGTGTTTTTTGAAATGAGATCCATCACTAAAACTTCTATCACATTCTTTACAAGAAAAAGGCTTTTCTCCTGTGTGAGTTCTCTTGTGTGTTTTGAGACTAGATGTATGACTAAAACTTTTATCACATTCTTTACAAGAAAAAGGCTTTTCTCCGGTGTGAGTTCTCATGTGTATATTGAGATGAGATCTGTCACTAAATCTTTTATTACAGTCTTTACACGGAAAAGGCTTTTCTCCTGTGTGAGTTCTCATGTGTGTTTTGAGATGAGACATATAATTAAAACTTTTATCACATTCTTTACAAGAAAATCGCTTATCTTCTGCATGGATTCTGATATGAATTCTGAACAGAGATATGTTACAAAAGCTTTTACCACATTCTCTACAGATATAACATCTTTCATCAGACCCAGTTTCCATGTAGTTAGTAATTATTCTTGAGTTTTTACCAGACGTGATAGAGGAAAGTCTCTCTTCTTTTGGAGATTGGTTGTATTTCTTACCCAGATTTGTTTTCTTTGGATTTTTTCTTACATCAGTGTTGCACAGACTTTCTGACATGTGAGAGCTGTCCACACTTTGGACATGACTTCTGTCTCTTTTCTTCCTCTGATCTCTGTTCTGTTGGTCTGTCTCTTCATCTGTAGTTGATGTTGATTCTGTCTCTTCATCTGTAGTTGATATTGATGCTGTCTCTTCATCTGTAGTTGATGTTGATTCTTCATGTTGGTTTCCTTCTTCATCCTGACTATCAGTTACATTAAAGCTCTGCTGATTGTTTAGATCTGCTTCAATGTTCTCATCTTCTTCATAAGTAGGAATCTCCATCAAGGTATCAGTCTCCTGCACAAGCTCAAGATGCTTTTCATCCTGATTGATGCAGAGTTCCCTTGGTTCCTCTTTAATCTGTGGTGATTCTGGTTTCCCCCATTTCTCTTCATTTTGTGGTGATTCTGGTTCCTCCTGTTCCTCTTTAATCTGTGGAGGTTCTGGTTCCTCGTGTTCTTCTTTAATCTGTGGAGGTTCTGTTTCCTTCTGCTCTTCTTTAATCTGTGGAGGTTCTGGTTTGTCCTGATTTTCTTTAATCTGTGGATGTTCTAGTTCCTGCAGTTCCTCTTTCATCTGTGGTGGTTCTGGTTCCTGCTGTTCCTCTTTAATCTGTGGTGGTTCTGGTTTCTCCTGTTGCACTCTGACATTTCTCTGCCGGTTGCAGAAATCTTCTTCAGTATCATAGTGCTGGGGGAAAACTTCAGGGACAAAAACACAGAAAGGAGCCTTATTCTTTAAAAGGACTTTACATCTTGTCAAAAAGCAATAAATATCAAAAACCTCGCAGTAAAAAAAAATGCATGAAAAGGTTTTGTTTTTAAATGTATCTACTCAGATGTCATTCAAAGTTAAGAAATTAAGAAGTGATTTTGGTCTTGAATTTATTTATAAGTTAAAAAAAAACACTCATGTTTTTGCAAAGAAGAAGAAACTAAATCAGATTGAGATCCGTAATTTGACTATAGCATATAAACAGACATGTATTTAAGTTTTAATAAATTATTACATTTGCTACAGGGATCTATGGGGGAAAAATCCTGTTAACAATACCAGTATGAACTAAAACCAAAACTTTATCGATTTGTATAACATCTTTCATTCCCGTTACGCACACAAATTGCTTATCATAAAATAAAATAGCAATAAAAAAATAATTAAAGAAGAAAACACAGGATAATAGTAATTATGTCAAGTCTTAACATTGTTACCTGGAATGTGCGTGGACTTGGCTTTGGGTCAAAGCGACTGAAAGTGTTAAACAACCTGACTGATCTTAAAGCAAATCTAGCTTTACTGCAGGAGAACCACTTATCTAAATCAGCTGATCATCTCTTGTGCTGCTAACAATTTCCATTCATGTATTCTGCTGGTTACAACTCCAAACAAAGATGAGTTTCTATTTTTAATTAATAAAAACATTTATTTTACTCATAAAGATACAGTTACTGACCAAAACATTTTGGTACGGCACTTTCGGTTCGGTTCACTCTTGTACTGTTTCGGTAGCCCCCCCCCAATGTGTTAACTGTGCAGAGGAGGTGGAACTAATGTTACTCGCGGTATTCCGTTGAGACTCTCAATGGTTTCTGCTCTCGCATGCCTATAGAAGGGGTCAGAGCATGGCCACGCACATCAAGCAAGCAGCAACAAGAGTGTTCTGTTTATGTAGCTCAGTTATGGAGGGTCTGAATGGTGCAATGAACCCCGAAGGAAGAGCCGTCTTCCACGGTCAGAAATGTCATTGCAGTTCAGGTTCAACAGCCAAAGTCTTCTTCTTTCTCTTTCGGCTTTTCCCATCAGGGGTCGCCACAGCGAATCATCCTTTTCCACCTCACTCTATCATGGACATCTTCTACCCTAACATTAGCCAACTTCATGTCCTCTGTTAAGACATCCATGTATCTCCTCTTTGGCCGTCCTCTTGCCCTCCTGCCAGGCAGCTCCATCTCCAACATCCTTCTACCAATATATCCACTATCCCTCCTCTGAACATGTCCAAACCATCTCAGTCTGGCTTCTCTGACTTTGTCGCTAACACAGGCAACATGAGCCGTCCCTCTGATGTACTCGTTCCTTATCCTGTCTAACCTGGTCCTGGTCACTCCTAAGGAGAACCTCAACATCTTCATCTCCGCTACCTCCATCTCAGCCTCTTGTCTCTGTCTCACTGCTACCGTCTCTAACCCATAGAGCAGAGCTGGTCTCACCACTGTCTTGTACACCTTTCCTTTGAGTCTTGCTGGCACTCTTCTGTCACACAACACTCCTGACACTTTCCTCCACCCGCTCCAACCTGCCTGCACTCGCCTCTTCACCTCTTTTCCACACTCCCCATCACACTGAACTGTTGACCCCAAGTACTTAAACTCCTGCACCTTCTTCACATCAGCCCCCTGTAACCTAACGCTTCTACCTTGATCCCTCTCGTTCAGACACATGTATTCTGTCTTACTACGACTGACCTTCATGCCTCATCTTTCCAGAGCAAACCTCCACCTCTCTAGCTGTTCCTCCACCTGCTCTCTACTCTCACTGCAAATTACAATGTCATCCGCAAACATCATTGTCCAGGGAGATTCCTGTCTTACCTCGTCTGTCAGCCTGTCCATCAGCATAGCAAACAAAAAAGGACTCAAAGCTGATCCTTGGTGTAGTCCCACCTCCACCTTGAACTCCTCTGTCTGACCTACAGCACATCTCACCACCGTCATACTTCTCTCATACATGTCCTGAACTACTCTGACATACTTCTCTGCCACTCCAGACGACCTCATACAGTACCACAGCTCCTCCCTCGGCACCCTGTCATACGCCTTCTCTAAATCTACGAACACACAATGCAGCTCCTTCTGACCTTCTCTGTACTTTTCCATCAACATTCTCAAAGCAAAAATGGCATCAGTGGTGCTCTTACGGGGCATGAAACCATACTGCTGCTCACAAATCCCCACCTTCTTCCTAAGCCTGGCTTCCACTACTCTTTCCCACAGCTTCATTGTGTGGCTCATCAACTTTATTCCTCTATAGTTGCTGCAGTTCTGCGTGTCACCCTTGTTCTTAAAGATCGGAACCAGAACGCTTCTCCTCCATTCCTCAGGCATCCTGTCACTCTGTAAAATCCCATTGAACAACCTCGTTAGAAATTCCACTGCTGTCTCTCCTAAGCACTTCCATACCTCCACAGGTAGGTCATCAGGACCAACGGCCTTTCCGCTCTTCATCCTTTTCAGAGCCTTCCTAACCTCATCCTTTCCAATCTCTGCTACTTCCTGCTCCACAACAACCACATCTTCCTCCCTTATTTCCCTGTCATTTTCCACGTTCATCAGCTCCTCAAAATACTCCTTCCATATTTTCTGTACACTCTCCTGGGTTGTTAGCACCTTTCCATCTCTGTCCTTAATCACCCTTATCTGTTGCACGTCCTTCCCATCTCTGTCTCTCTGTCTGGCTAGCCTGTACAAGTCCTTCTCTCCTTCCTTTGTGTCTAACCTGTCATATAGCTCATCGTAAGCTTTCTGTTTGGCCTTTGCCACCTCTCTCTTCACTCTACGCTGCGCTTCCTTGTACTCCTGTCTATCTTCCTCAGTCCTTTCTACATCCCACTTCCTTTTAGCCAACCTCTTCCTCTGGACGCAGTCCTGTACTTCCTCATTCCACCACCAAGTGTCTTTACCGTCTTTCCTCTTTCCAGATGACACACCTAGCACCTTCCTACCTGTTTCCCTGATAATCTCTGCTGTAGTTTCCCAGTCATCTGGAAGCTCATCCTGACCACCCAGGACCTGTCTCAACTTCTGCCTAATTTTCTCACAAGTTTCTTCATTCTGTAGCTTCCACCACTTGGTCTTCTTTTCTGTTTTCCCTCTCTTCTTCTTCCTGACCTCCAGAGTCATCTTACACACCACCATGCGGTGCTGTCTGGCTACACTCTCTCCTACCACCACTTTGCAGTCATTAATCTCTCTCAAATGACCTCGTCTACATAGGATGTAGTCCACCTGGGTACTCCTACCTCCACTTCTGTATGTCACTCTATGTTCCTCTCTCTTCTGGAAGTAAGTGTTGACTACAGCCATTTCTATCCTCTTTGCAAAGTCCACCACCATCTGTCCCTCCAGATTCCTTTCCTTCACACCAAACCTGCCCATCACCTCCTCATCACCTCTGTTGCCCTCACCAACATGCCCATTAAAGTCTGCTCCAATAACAACTCTCTCTCCTCTGGGGAAACTCTATATGACCTCATCCAGCTCACTCCAGAATCTCTCCTTCACTTCTAACTCACAGCCAACCTGTGGCGCATACCCACTGACTACATTCACCATCACCCCTTCAATTTCTAACTTTAGGCTCATCATCCTGTCTGAGACTCTTTTCACCTCTAAAACTCCCCCTTCAGGATCACTCCTACCCCGTTTCTCTTCCTATCAACACCATGATAGAACAGTTTGTATCCTCCTCCAATATTACGTGCCTTGCTGCCCTTCCACCTTGTCTCCTGCACACACAGTACATCTACCTTCCTTCTCTCCATCATGTCTGCCAGCTCTCTGCCTTTCCCTGTCATTGTGCCAACGTTAAGAGTCCCTATTCTCAAACCTATGTTCCTGCCTTTTCCCTTCTCTCTCTGGCCACGGACCCTTCTGCCTCCCCTCTTTCTTCGACCAACAGTAGTCAAATTTCCACCGACACCCTGTAGGTTAACAGCATCTGTGGCGGTCGTTGTTAACCCGGGCCTCGACCGATCCGGTATGTCTAAAGTGTTGTGGATGATTCGCATGGTTATTTTGGCAATTTTTACGCCGGATGCCCTTCCTGACGCAACCCTCTCTATTTATCCGGGCTTGGGACCGGCACAGAGGCAACTGGCTTGCAACCCCTGTGGCTAGATTGTTCAACAGCCACAGTGTTGGACAAAATTGTTGGTACCCCTCAGTTAAATAATAAATTCCACAATGCTTACTTGAAAGGTTCAAAAGTAACAATAAATTACAATGTATTGAAAATTAAATAATCAAAATCAGCCATTATGTTTGAGTTGTTGATTAACAGAATTATAAAAAATGTAAAAAACTAATGAAATGGGCTGGACAAAAATAATGGTACCTCTATAAAAGACTGAGAACTAATTGCCCAGGGGGGTCATGATAAACTTAGGTATGTCCTTTAATTGACAACACAGCTGTTTTCAAACCCATAATCAGTCAGTCTGCCTATTTAAAGAGAGACAAATAGTCAAGTTGCTGTTTGGTGAAAAGGTATGAACCAAAGTGAACATGGACAACAGAAAGCCAAGGAGAGAATTGTCCCAGGACATTAGAAACAAAATTATAGACAAACTATAGCCGCGTTTACATGGGCAAAAGTAATCGGAAAGAACGCCTGATCGGAAGAAAAATGTTTTGTTGTTTTGCAAAGCCCTGCATGTGTGAGAATTTCGGACTGTGAGCCGACCCGCCGCTCTGCGTTAGCGACTGCCGGACTCACGAGAACCAAGCAGAGCTCGAGCCACCAGCTCACACAGCGGCTTTATGGCGGTGTGTGAGCTTTTCAAAGCAGAAATGCCTCTCAGTCCTTAGAAATTGTTCAAACAATCACATGGATTTGTGTTTCCAGTCTCGTCCCGACAAAATAAAGGCTGATGTTATTCCCACACATTTACGTGCAGCCAAGATGCAGATTGCAGCATTTTTGTCCATCAAAAGGCTAAATGTTGTGAGGTCTTGTTAGCCTCTCCTAACAGTGGCTTCTTCCAGTTCCGTTCTTCGGTAACGTTTTATAATTAGAGTCCTTAATAGACTTTTTATAGGACATTACCAAGTCCTTAATAAACTATTTACAAAACATTAACAAGCACTAGAAATATCTTAGTAAGCTTCTTATAAGTACATTTATTAGCATGAATAAGTCCTTAATAAACTATTTATAAGACATTAACAAACACTAGTAAGGTTTTAGTAAGTTGCTTATAAGTACATTAATTAGCATTTGTTAATGTGTTACAACTGACTTACAAGTTGAATTAATCTGCTTATAAATATATTGACATGTCCCTTAATAAACAACTTATAAGACATTAACAAGGATGAGTAATGTTGTATTAAGATGCTTATAAAGACATTTATTAGTATTTGTTAATCCTGTTCACAAGCTATTTACAAATTGCTTGTGTGTGATTAATAAACATATTAACAGTGTTCTTATTAACAGTTTATTGAGTGTTTTGCAGCCCCCCAATCTAAAGCGTGACAAACCATTTATAAATTGCTTGTATGTGATTAATAAACATATTAACAATTCCCATGTCAAGCTGGACTCAAATTTTTTTAAGTCTGGCTGATGTGACTCAACCTCAATACTACACCACCTGGATGAACGAGAACCTTCATTGACAGTTTGAGTTTTTTGCTGCCTCCTAAGTGTGGGCTATGTTCTGCCACAAAGAACCACAAAGTACAGAATATGGAGAGGGTGGAGAGGGTGAGCAGCTTCAAGTGCCTTGGTGTAAACATCTCGGAGGACCTGACTTGGACTACTCACATTCAAACACAGGTTAATAAAGCAAGGCAAAGACTAAACCATCTGTGACAGCTGAGGAATTTCAGGGTCTCACCAGCAATCCTGAAAACCTTCTATTCCGGTGCCATAGAAAGTGTATTGACTCAGTGTATCTGAGTGTGGTATGGGAACAGCTCTAGTCAAGACTGCAAAGCCCTGCAGAGAGTTGTGCGCTTAGCTGAGCGCATTTCAGGGTCTACTCTCCCCTCCCTGCAGGACACCTACCTCAAACGCTACAGAAGTAGAGCTGCAAAGATCATCAAAGACTCCACCCACCCCAGTAATCATATTTTCACTCTGCTGCCATCTGGTAAGTGCTACCGTAGCCTGATGGCAAAGACAGAGAGACTCAGGAGGAGTTTCTACCCCCAGGCCATCAGGCTCTTAAACTCCAAACGGGTATCTTAATTATCTAAGTCTACAGTTTACATTCATGCACATTATTTTTGCGTTCCCCTGGAAACCAGGCAAACACAAACCCTCAATACTTGCAAAGATCTTATGGAGCCCCTCCTCTTATGGAGGAGGGGCTCCAGGGAGAGAGTGTAGAGCATGCCAGACAGAGCACAGCCCTGCCGTATGCCCAGAACCACTCTAAAAGTAGCACAAAGACTGCCGTTCACCTTCAGTACACTCTCAGCTTCGGCGTAAAATACTCTGATTTTAGCAATGAAACCAGCGCAGAACCCAAACTTCTCCATAACTTTCTAAAGGAAGCTGTGTTCAACGCGGTCAAAGCCTTTTCCTGGTCAAGAGAAATCAGACCTGTTCGTATGCCCAAAAGCTCAGAGACCTCCAAAACATCTCGAATTAAAAAGACATTATCGACCATGAGTCAACCTTGGACACAGTAGGTCTGGTCCCGGTGGATTATCTGCTCCATAGCATCCCTCAGCCTATTGGAGAGAGCGGTGTGACGGCTGAGAGAGTGGCGTGACGGTTTCAAACACGCCATTGATGGAGATGCCCTTCTCAACCAGCGTGTTCACCTGCTCCACCCTCTCCACAAACAAAACAATGGCTCCATTCATGCGAGCAGCAGATTTAATTGAAGCATGCCCGATAACTTCCCCCACGGCCAGAACCACATCCTCCACGCTGTGCAGGGAGCTGGCACCTGTTTTTTTTTTTTAAATTTATTTTATTTTTTTACTTGTCCTGTCCAACAGCTAGGCAGGCAGATGAGAGCTGAGGGCCTCTTGTGTTGGACATATTTTACTTTAACAAGAGGGGTTATTAATCTTCAGACAAACCAAAGGTATGAATGAATAAAAAGACATTATTTGCATTATTTTTCTCATGATGGGCACGTTTAAAAGAACACGTTTAAAACTGCACATCTGAGTATTCACTCAAATTGGGATGAATCGGGAACAGACAAAATAAATGCAGTTTGAGGAAGGTCTCTATTGTGACGCACCACATGCTCTGCTCTATTCTGATGCGTCCACTTACAGACAAACAGATCCATTAACATCTTCATCATACTTGTCTGAGCTTGATCTAAACTATGGCCATAAAGCTTCAATATTGCTCACCATTTTGGTTTCACCACTAATGTTAGTTTTAGGTTGGAAGGACTGTAAGCTAGAGGGAGAGGGTGTAAACAAAGGGATGATCGGACATCAGCAGAGGGTAACTACTGTGTCAATAGCCCCGCCTACAACTCAGAAGTTAATTTCTGATCAACTCCAAACCACTCTGCACAAACTGTCTTTAAACATCATCTCAAAGTGCTTTAACCCCAGTAATCAGTGCTTGCAGTTGTATTTTTTATTATTAATATGGACTTTTAAATTTGATCCAATAGGCGGTTGCTGTCATTGGTGAGGATGCATCATTCGTTGAAGGTCATGTGAATGTCCTGCATATCCAGTACAGCAAGGTGCGAGAGGATATATTAAAGAAGTACCCTTTCTTGAAGACAACCTCAGGGGTCAGTGACATTTTAAATCAGTTCTCAGCTTAAAATACATTTTGAATGTCAATATGAGCTGAGACATCTGCTAAAATGACCAATAACAGCTTTAACTCTATTGTAAAAACATTGTAATTTTCTAAACCCATATATAAATATATAGTCATTCAAGCCAAGTAATATTTATACAATGAGATCACTAAAGGGAAATGGCAATGAAAGAGGCAACAAAGAATATTAGAATGTTTTATGTCTTTTGTTTGTTTTAGATAAAGTGAATGATTAGTTTTCTATTTTTTTTTCCAATTTTCAGTTGTTTGATGATGTTGACCGAATGCATCCATCACCTGTCATTTTAAGCCAGCGCTTTAAGGACGGCGTTTACCAGTATTGTGCCAAAGGTGCTTGAGCTTGTTCAAAGAAAAGCTCCATTAGCCAAAGTCTCCAAAGAAGCAAGAGAAGAGATGCTTGCAGAGGATCTACTAGGTATTGACATAAACGTAATCCTTGGTAATCTTTTGTGTTTATAGTTCTTCTTTTTAGAATTCGTATCAATATTATCTTATCACATTTATGCATTTTATTATTTAAATTATGCATTTAAACTTGGTTATAAGTTTACTTTTTTATTATCTATTTTTAAAAAATGTAGAATGCAGTTGAAAGATTTACTTAAAATGAGGTCTACTGCTTCTTTTGTTAATGTCACAAGTTTTATTTCATGGTTTAAAAATGGTAACTGAAGTGCTATATGCTGTTTACATCTGATCAAATGTTAAGGTTATAGTTACAATGAATGCAATGTGAACTGAAGGAAAAATATAGATTTTTCATTATTGTAAAATTGCTAATAATTGTAAATATATGCATCATGTTGTGACATTGTGGAGCTTAAAACATTCATACTGTGAAATGTCAGAATTGTAATTGTTTTGAATGTTTAATAAATGTGATAAACAGTATACTGGTCTTTTAATGTGCTGTATCTGGTACAAATTTGCCATCAAAGGGTACAAAAGGCTTGTCACTGGGGCAGTACCCTTAAAAGAACAAATTTGTACCTTTTTTAAAGGTACATTATGGTACCATAGCACTATAAGGTACAATTTAGTCCACAGAGGTACATATTTGCCTTTGAAAGGTACATAATGAAAGGGTACAGATGCGCACCTATATGAAAGGGTACAACATTTGTACCCTTGAGGGTACTGCCCCAGTGACAAGCCATTGTACCTCTAAAGGTACAAATTTTGCACATTTTTTCTGACAGTGTATGTTTGTGGCTGTGATTCATGTTATAAAGGTCATTTTTCACATTCTGTACTTTGTGGTTCTTTATGGCAGAACATAGCCCACACTTAAGAGGCAGCAAAACACTCAAACTGTCAATGAAGGTTCTCGTTCATCCAGGTGGTGTAGTATTGAGGTTGAGTCACATCAGCGGACTTAAAAAAATGTAAATCCAGCTTGACATGGGAACTGTTAATATATTTATTAATCACGTACAAGCAATTTATAAATGGTTTGTAAAGATCAACCGCTATTTGGTCACCCTTTAGATTGGGGGGCTGCAAAACACTCAATAAACTGTTAATAATAACACTGTTAATATGTTTATTAATTACATACAAGCAATTTGTAAATAGCTTGTGAACAGGATTAACAAATGCTAATAAATATCTTTATAAGCATCTTAATACAACATTACTTATGCTTGTTAATGTCTTATAAGTAGTTTATTAAGGGACATGTAAATATATTTATAAGCAGATTAATTCAACTTGTAAGTCAGTTGTAACACATTAACAAATGCTAATTAATGTACCATAAATTCCGGACTACAAAGCGCACCCGATTATTAGCCGCACCCACCCATTTTCACGTGTTTAACTAATTTTATACATACACAAGCCGCGTCGGGGTACAAGCCGCATGAATTAGGCAACATTGTCATCCTAATTAGGCAACATTGTCATCCTGACGGATTACTTCCTGACTCAGAGTGTAAGTGTGATTTATTAGCACACAGTGGGTGGAGTCATTTTTGCCTCAGGCTCATGTTTTTGAGTCTATCTGCATCTGCCAAACAGTATGCACCTCTATTCTGTTCACAAGTTCCTCAGTTATGGTTTTTATTTTATTTTATTTTTTTTAACTTATTGACAATCTAGGTATCACACATAAAATTACAAACAGTAACCATATAATCAACATTACATCCCTCAGTTATAATGAGGAAATTTACATCCCCGATCCCCCATTTCCCATGAGTCTTAGGGGCTAAAGGCGGGGCCAACGCCCGGCTCGCCATTCTGTTGTACGTGTTTAAGAATGAGCAGCAGTGCATGGAGGGGTGAACGGGTAAAGCTCTCCTTCCGCTTGTGTCGCGGCAGCGTTATGGGAGTAACAGGGCTGGTTAAAAAACACTCTAGTAAAATAAAGCAGCAACGACTGAAAAGCGCGCGCCTCAGCGCGATACGCGCGCCTCCTCGCGGCGCGTGGGTCAGAAGTTTCCTTCCACAACAAACACTTGCTCCGCGGACGCCTCGAGTAAGCCCTGGCTGCAGCCTGCAGAATGGCTCGACGCCTCCGCGCTCCCGCGCACTCCTTGTCTCCCCTTCCTATCTACTCCGACAGCTCTGGCCAGCGCGGCTACAGGGAGGAGCGCTTCGTCCCCATTGCGCCGGTGGACGGAGCAAATCGTGTCTGTGCAGAGCAATCGGACTTAATACTGTACGTTTTGTGTATGAGGGGCGGATGCGTTGTTACGTGTGGGAGCCTTCAGACTGCCATCGGCCCCGCAGCTCACACGACACGCAGTCTCCAGCTCACACGGAGGCTGTGAGCGTTTCAATGCAAATCTCTGCTCAGTCCTTAGAAACCGTTAACACGACCACGCCAATTTGTGTTTCCAGTCGTGTCCCGACAAAATAAAGGCTGATATTATTGCCACATATTTACGTGCAGCCAGCCGAGTCACTATGACTCAGAGGTAAATGCACTCCTGAGCATGCGCTGTTCTCTCCGTCACGCAGCTGACCGGCTTTTCCAAACCCGTTTGATTTTTTCACGCTGCTTTTAACGATTGCTTTTAACTTGAAAGCTTCATCATATTGTAGCGGCGATCACGTGCACGTTGGGTCTAATGGCACCAAAGGATTCTGGGATGCGGCTGGACATGCGTGTTTCGTTTTGTTGAACCATGACTGAAGTGTCTAAGACCTGAAGTGAGGTCCATGCTGTTTGGCTGCTTAGAGGTGTGTTGAAAAATAAATGACTTGTGTTTGATGTTAGAGAATTCAAACCATTCACTGTGTCCAAAAATACGTACACGGCGGCCGCCAATAAAATCCAATAATTAGCCGCGTCACTGAATAAGCCGCAGGGCTGTAAGCGCAGGAAAAAAGTAGCGGCTTGTAGTCCGGAAATTACGGTACTTATAAGCAACTTACCAAAACCTTACTAGTGCTTGTTAATGTCTTATAAATAGTTTATTAAGGACTTATTCATGCTAATAAATGTACTTATAACAAGCTTACTAAGACATTTCTAGTGCTTGTTAATCTTTTGTAAATAGTTTATTAAGGACTTGGTTATGTCTTATAAATAGTCTATTAAGGACTATAAAGCGTTACCCGTTCTTCCACAAAAAAAGCACTGTCCACACGGATTAAATATGAAACGATGAGCGAACAGGCGCTTCATAATAGTCATAACACTAATAAAAAGCACATTTGGGAGATCGCCTCATATATTACCGAGCTGCTGCATAAATGTATGTGGCAGCAAAGGTTTGTTTACAACGGGACCCATTTCCCTTCCGGTATTTTTAACACTACTGCACATGCCCAAATGATTTATCCCGACCGAAAGTGTGACCCATGTGAACGTTTGTTCTAATCAGAAAAAGGTTTTCTGTGCCCATGTGCACGGTTGAATTTTAACCCGACCATTGATCAGATCAACATATTTTGCCCATGTAACCGCGGCTATTGTAAAGGTAAAGGCTATAAAACCATCTTTAAGCAGTATGAAGTTCCTGTGACGACAGTGGCACATATTTTCAGAAGTTTAAGACCCACGGGACAGTAGCCAACCTCCCTGGACGTGGCCGGAAGAGGAACCTTGATGACAAATTGAGGAGACGGATACTTGGAACTGGATCCAAAGAGCCCAGAACAACCTCCAAAGACATTAAAGGTGAACTGCTAGATCAAGGTACATCAGTGTCAGATTGCACCATTCATCATTGTTTGAGCCAGAGTGGACTTCATGGGAGACGACCAAGGAGGACACCACTGTTGAAAGGAAATCATAAAAAAGCCAGACTGGAATTTGCAAAAATGCATGTTGACAAGCCACAAAGCCTCTGGGAAAATGTCCTTTGGACAGATGAGACCAAACTGGAGCTTTTTGGTAAGGCACATCAGCTCTATGTTGGTGGACTCAAAAATGAAGCATCCAACCAAAAGAACACTGTCCTTACTGTGAAACATGGAGGAGGCTCAGTTATGCTTTGGGGCTGCTTTGCGGCATCTGGCACAGGGTGTCTTGAAGTTGTGCAAGCTCAAATGAAATCTCCAGATCATCAAGGCATTCTGGATAGAAATTTGCTGCCTGATGTCAGAAAGCTTGGTCTCAGTCGCAGGTCATGGGTCTTCCAACACGACAACCATCCAAAAAAAAACAGCCAAAAGAACCCCAAGAATGGCTAAGAGAAAAGCGTTGGACTATTCTGAAGTGGCCTTCTATGAGCCCAGATCTGAATCCCATTGAACGTATGTGGAAGGAGCTGAAACATGCCATTTGGAGAAGACACCCGCCAAACCTGAGACAACTGGGGGGTATTCCAGAAAGCATGTTTAAACTACCCTGACTTTAATCCTGAACTCTGGCTGAAATCCGCCTGAACTTGCTTACTCTGGGTGTGTCGTTTCCAAAAGACCGGATATGAGTTAGCGTAATTACGATCGACTTGGTAACCCTGGGTAAATGCACGTGCACAGCAAGTACATAAAGACATTCTCAATGGATCGCCAATTTCCGGAGTCTGGAGGGCTGGGGCCTGGGCTTGCTCCGGGTGGGGGGATTTCTGGCTTCTCTCCCTCTGTGTGGGGCGGTGTGAGGCCTTGGGGATTGGTGCTTCGGGGGATGGGACCCCTGGAGTGAGGGGACCTGGGGCCTATGCTGGGGGACGGCTGTTTGACCACCCAGAGACAGTCTACAAGCTGTCCCCGACTTATCCTCTTCCTCATGTAATCTCTTATTAATGTAATGGGGCAGGGGGGTTCAGCCTGCGATGCACTTTGGAGGGAGGAGTTACTTGGCAGTGGTCCCCCTCCCATGGTTGCCGTATGGAATACCCCCCCCCTCGGTTTTATTTGCACTTTAAACATGCAGGGTTGCCCACTCCTTCCCTCTCTTTTTACTATATTTATTGAGCCCCTAGCTGGGCAGTGGCCAGATCTAGCTTGTAGCTGTACTAGAATGGAGTAGTAAGGCGTCTCCTTCCCTCCACTAGCCTGGGTGTGCACCTCGGGCAAGTGCTAGTACACCCATAGCCTCCGTAATCAGGGTAACGATAAATCTTTCAAACCCGTAAATGTCTGCATGGGTTCCATCGATTTCTGGTCAGCATCATGTTTCGGTGACATGTGCCACTGGGCGTATGAACCTCCTCCTGAGGTCACCGGCCAACATATTTCTCGTGCCTCCGAGGAAGGTTTTTGAGCCAGAGGCTAGGACAAGGACAGTCTGATATAAAACTTACGACCCGTGGACCTCGCTGTTACCATCCCAGCTTGCTAGGCCATGACAGATGAACCACGGGTGTAAAGGGTGGGGCCAGGACTGCGCACACTGCACTTAACCTTAAAATCCCACTGCGCAGGCTCGAAGGACAAGTCCACGTCCATTTGCCACTTACTCCTCAAGTCCTGTAGCGATGGGAAATTGGCAAAAACGGCAGGTGGAAAATGCCACTGGCAGCCGCTGCTCCAATCCTGCATGCCGAGGGTTCAGGATATTGGTCGCCTGTTGCTGAAGCAAGGAGATGACAGCAACACCCTGAACGACCAAGCAGTCTTTTTTAGGGACGCACTGCTTGCTCCATATGGAGAGGGGCCTAGAAAAGGTGGCCTAAACAATGCTCATCTCCTCCCATACCCTGTTGGCTGGCCACGGTCAACGGGCCTCTTCGACGCGGTCAAACATCAATGAAAAAAAGGTTCCCACCTACCTCAAAATGTGTAAAAGGATTAAAAGTAGCATGTTGGAACGTCAGAACCATGCTGGACGCAGGCAGTCGTCCTGAACGTCATTCTGCTCTCATTGCGCATGAGCTATCAAGACTCTCCACTAGCCGCGGTTACATGGGCAGAATATCTTGATCGGATCAATGGTCGGGTTAAAATTCACCCGTGCACATGGGCACAGAAAACCTTTTTCCGATTAGAACAAACGTTCCCATGGCTCATACTCTCGTTCGGAATGAATCATTTGGGCATGCGCAGTAGTGTAAAAATCACCCGGATGCGGATATAGGTCCCGTTGTAAACAAACCGCTTCCACAGACATTTATGCAGCAGCTCGGTAACATCTTTCAAACGTGCTTTTATTAATGTCATGAATATTATGAATTGCCTGTTCGCTCATCGTTATATTTAATCTGTGTGGTCAGTGCTTTTTTGTGGAAGAATTAAGATGGACGAAAGCTTAGGACAGACTAACACGGGCTAACATCATTAGCCTGATGGATGGACACAAAATCCAGGACCGTGCAAGAAACGCAGCAATCTGCAGCTTTCTAAGGACTGAGTGACATTTATTTTCTGCTCTGAAAAGTTCACACAGACCGCCCCAAAGCCACTCTGTGAGCTAGCGGCCCGAGCTCTGTTCGAACACGATTCCTCCTGAGTCCTGCAGCCGCTAACCCAGAGCGGCGGGACGGCTCGCAGTCTGAATTCTCCCACACATAACAAAACAACAAAACGCACACGTAAAAAAGCCCCCCCCCCCCCCCCCCCCCCCCCCCAACACAAAATTATTAATCCAGCTGCTCTGCTCATTTGGGTGCCAGTGGACCGAGTGAGCGTCAGGGGGACCAAAGCGCTGCTTCCCCGCATCTCCCTAATGAGGGGTGTAAGAGAGGGGAGAGCCAGCGGGGCGAGAGCGGAGCGGCGCTTTTCAAGGGGCGTCCGCAGAGCTGGTCGGTCCCGTATGCGCTCCAAAGCTTTCTCTCAGCGAAACACCGTCTATGCGTGACGTAAACCAGAGCAGCAGTGACACACGATCGGAATGACCGTTTACATGCTCCACGATCGGATAAATGATCGGTATAACCCACCTATCTCGATCGGAAAGAAATTCTGATCCGAATGAGTCTGACCGGGGCAGAGTATTCCGAACGGGGCGTTTACATGACGCATTTTCTTTCCGATCAGGCGTTCATTCCGATTACTTTTGCCCATGTAAACGCGGCTATTGATGTTGAAGCCCTTAGTGAAGTCTGATTCCCAGGGGAAGGCGGTCTTAGAAAGAATAGCGCAGGTTACACCCTCTTTTGGTCTGGCAAACCGGTAACAGAGAGATCGACAGACTATGGACCCTTTTTATTTTTCCCCTACAGCATTATTTTATAATAAAAAATAAATCAAAAAATCAAAAAATATAAATAAAACAAATGATTAATCAATTATTGAAAATGGTTAAATTGATCGACGTTTAATGATATTACTTCACTTGCTCCAAAAATTGATAAATTGATTCAAAAATCTTTCCTAATGTAGCATAATTTTGCACGTTTTTAACTTTTGATACTTGATGAAATTTTGCAATGAAAATTCCTGAAACAGTGTTGTGTATTTTACTGATATAGTATTATGTTTTAAGCATATGAATGACTTTTCTAAGTAACATAATCTGCATATATTTTAGATCAGTGTTTTTCAACCAGTGTGCCGCGGCACACTAGTGTGCCGTGGGAGATGGTCGAGTGTGCCGTGGGAAATTGCCCTCATTAACTGAAAAATTTAACATTTCCCATCTCCAGGATTTCAGCTCTCTGTTCATCCAAACAGGCCCTGATAAAACACTGAGGAGTTAGGAATATAAAAGATCGTAAAATACTTTTTCTTTGCGTTTATTTTATTTTATTAAAGACATTTTGATAAGAATGACGTACCGCGATTCAGCTGCAACTCCGGCTGTATTTTGGAAAAGTCCCGTCCTTTTAACTGTCTCCACCAATCATTCTTGGGGAGCTTAATCACATGTCATCAGTCTGACCAATCAGAAGTGGTTAAAGTCTTCACTTCCTTGTCCCGATTTAGCTCGTAAAGTCGCTCAGTTCTAACAAAAATACCAGCCAAAGCTCGTCTTTATCGGTGCAGCTTTCCACAGAATCCGATGTCAGACCGTGGAACAAGTGAACAAAACAATGAAGCTCAGAGACGCGATCTCCGCCGGCCGTTTAATGCACTACATCTCCCATGATGCATTGGGTTGTGAGAGTGACAGCGCTCAAGGAGATCTGTTGTTAAACGTCTTGAAATCAACGAACACACATCAAACTGTTTTTACATCTTCTAACTTAACTTTTATTGCATCTTTTAGAAAAAAACAGCTGCAGTTTCAAGCTTTTTCTGCCACAATTATCTCAAAAATGCATGTGAGATTGTGGAGGGGCCGTAGATCAATACAGACTGAGTTTCTCCGTTTTTTTTTTTAATTTTTGGATCCTGGTGTGCCGCGGGATTTTTTTTAAGGTTAAAGTGTGCCGTGGTTCAGAAAAGGTTGAAAAACACTGTTTTAGATAACTGATCTGCATTTGCCATGTTGATTTCTAAAATAGTTCTTTTTTTACATAATAATTAAGTAATTCATCTTTGTCATGTGTTTTATTGATACTTTATGATTCTTAATTCTTTCTGATAAAAGCTAGGAACCGTATATTGATAAATCATGTGATAAAATGGTTATAGTATAATGGGGTGGGATTATATAAATTGGCTTCCTTCCACTCCCTTTCAAGTAATATTAATTAATACGTCTAACTATCCAAAGTTTGATTAGTTACTGTATGAATGTATAACTGATGTTTGTATTGCTTTTGTGTATTATTTCTAGTTAATTGCTTGAAATAAACCATTTCAAATCAAAAATTAAAAATCAAGGTGGAGCGCCAAAGAAGAAATTGAACATCAGCGGCTTACAGTCAGCTGAAACCAAGGCAAAATTCCAAGCAAGTCTACAGTCTAGGCTTGAAGACACCAGCCGCCCAAGTGATCCCTACCGTGAACCACTCTGGGAGCAACTCAAACTTGTTATTCTGCAATCCTCTGAGAAAGTACTTGGATTCTCCAGAATAAAGAACAAAGACTGGTTTGATGAAAATGATCCGGTAATCCAGGAATTGCTTGCAAACAAGAGCGCAGCTCATCGGGCTCATCTAGCCCAGCCGTCTTGTACTGTGAAGAAGGCTGCCTTTCGTCATGCGTGCAGCAACACCCAACGCAAACTCAGAGAAATCAAGAACGAGTGGTGGACCATCCTTGCAGACAGAACTCAGCACTGTGCAGACACTGGTGACTTCAAAAGCCCTTAAGGCAGTGTATGGGCCCATGCACCAAATCCTGAGTCCCTTGCGCAGCCCAGACGAACGGAAGCTTCTAGCAGACAAGACTTCCATCTTGGATCGCTGGACTGAACACTTTTGAGCTCTCTACGGCGGTGATCGCGTGGTCGGCGTGACAGCAATTCTCCGTATTCCCCAGTAACCATTTAAGAAAGAACTGGTTGAGGCGCCTTCTATGGAAGAGACCTTAAAAGCCATTAAGCAACTGAAAAATGGCAAGGCAGCAGGAGTTGACGGCATCCCACCAGAGTTATGGAGCACAACTGACATGGTGTTTGTCCTCTGACAGCTTCAAGAAAAGTGTCGTGAGCAGAACAAGGCAGTCTATGTAACCTTTGTCGACCTGACCAAGGCGTTTGACACTGTGAGCCGAAAGGGCCTGTGGCAGATCATGAACGATCAGATCAGGCTCAAAAGTGACCTTTCAGTAACTTTCCCCATCATCAACGGCCTAAAACAGGGCTGTGTCTTGGCACCCACTCTTTTCACGATCTTCTTCAGCACGATGCTGAAGCAAGCCACTGATGGCCCTGATGACGAGGATGCCGTGTACAATCGCTACCGCCTCGATGGCAGCTTGTTCAACCTGAGACGACTGAAGGCTCACACCAAGACCAGATGCAGATGATCAGTGACCTCCTCTTTGCAGATGACGCAGCACTCCTAGCTCACTCTCAGAGGGGACTTCAGCGATTAACTTCCTGCTTTGCAGATGCTGCCAAGCTCTTCGGACTTGAAGTTAGTCTAAAGAAGACAGAGGTCCTCCACCAGCCAACACCTCGGGAAGTGTACCAGCCTCCCCATGTCTATATCGGAGAGACAGAACTGAAAGCTGTCCAGCAGTTTACCTACTTGGGGTGCACAATTACCTCAGATGCCAGGATCGACAAAAAGTTAGACAACAGGCTCGCCAAGGCGAATAGTGCCTTTGGCAGACTCCACAGTCGGGTGTGGAACAACAATCACCTAAAGAGACCCACCAAGATCAGTGGCCTGTTTCTGAATAGAGGTGTGCCGTGGAGCAGCGTGGTAGAGATACACAGAACGGGGCAGGAAAAGTTGGCTTTTCTTGTTGTGCGAGTTACGCCACTGTTTGTGAATGGGCTGTTGAAGCTTGGGCTCACGTGTCTGCTTGGAGCAGCAGAGCAACTAGACAGACTCTGACAATGACAAAAGGGAACCTGACGTGTTAAAAATTGAGTGCGACGGTTGTTTCCAGATAAAGAAGAAGAGGACTTTGATGGATTTTTGGGTGTTGATTCATAACTGAAAAATGAAAAAATAAATCACAACCAACTTAGATTTGCTCCAAAAGCCTCTGTAAACACACAGTGTGTGTTTGCTCAAGCCGGTGTGTGCATCTGCAGGAAGGAGGGAGGGAGACACTAAGCGCAAGTGACTTTGTGAGCATTCAGTTTGTGTTACTCAATTATGGAGAACAGTATTAATAAGGGTTTCCTCTAAAAGATCAGAGTCTGGTTCTTTTATTAACCAACTCTGGAGGCTCTGAGGGTCAGAAAAGGGCGTTAACGTACCCGCGCATTAACACGCCTTAAAACAGAAAGATTGATTTGTTATTTCTAACTACAGTATTAATATGTCCAGGCTTTGTCTGTTTCATTCTACAGCATGTTCATATTTGTTTAATTTTGACATTATTTATTTATTAGAGAGCAAAATGTTATACATTATTTAAGGTTTAAAATGATTTATTCAGGATTAATATCTCTGTTTATTTTTATTCATTATAATATCGAAAATACAAGGTAAATGTGTAAAAGTTTAGCTTTAGTGTGTTCAGTAAATGTTTATCTTGTTGTTCGGCCCGAAACCTAAAGAGTGTTTTTTATTTAGGCCACTTGATGTGCGACTGAGTTCAGATAATAATCCAGATAGCAGCTCAGACGACAATAAAAAAGACGTTCATGGATCTATGTGTCTGCAGGTGATGGATGCAGCAGTGAACGTACCAACTATGTTGAGCTGCAGCTGCGGGTTCCAGCTGCTATCTATCAGTCTGCGCTGACGACAGAGCTCCTCCTCGTTCTGGACGATGGTTCCTTCAGCAGCAGAAAGTTGTTCTCTGACAGAACCTTCCTGAGGTTCTGAAGACATGGTTCCTGCTCCGATCTTCAGCTCCAACTCCCACAAACACCGCCGTCCTCTTCACTGCAGCTCCGATCGATCATCTGCTAGTCTCACAATCACAGAGAAAAGGTCCAAACAGAAACTTTTCTCCTGGTTGGAGATTTTCCTGAAAGTTCCTGTGATCCTGCAGGAGTCAGTTCTGCTCAGCCTGCAGACCAGAACAGAAAAGACTCTGGAAGCTTCCACATGTGAAACTTCAAGACAAAGAATCCAAACAACAACATCTGATTGGTTGACTTTTGGAGGGAAAGCTGCAACAGTCTTCTGTGATTGGTTCAGCTGTCCCTGCCCCCTCTAGTCCACTGCACAGGGGGCAACATTCCAGGGGGGGTTGGTAATCTCCTCCTTCTATTGTTTCTGCCCCACTGGCTCTTTCAAAATAAAGGCTTGTTGTAGCAGAAACCTGAATGGAACATCAGAATGGACTCAAACTGCTGCTGGTTTCAAAGCCTCGTTCTCAACTTCCAGCTGAACTCTTCATGAGTTTGAGTGTCTGTGACAAACTCTACAGTTGAACAACAGCAGTGAAAATCTCCATGGATGTCAACTGGGAGAGAATCAACATGAGATTTCCAAGAGTTTCTGCAGGAACTCATCACAAAGTCAGGAGCTGCAAGGCCTGATGGGAGATCTGGGATCCTATTTTGACATGAAGGAAACTCCTTCAAACAGGAAAGATTTCATCTGACACGATCACTTTGATGATAACATGAAGATGGATCCCAGTGATTCAGCTGAAAAACATCCCATAATACTGTTCTAGAGGGTTCTAGAGTGGTGTGGAGATTTCCTGTTTCTTTTTCCTGTTTCTCCAGAAACTAGAAGTCAAACCTGAAAGCAGAAGCTGCAAACTGAGTCTGTGAGGCAGATTTTCCAGCAGCACATCCTCCTCATCTGCTGCTGAGATGGAATGATGAAGATCAGCTGAGGAACAGCAGGTTTCCTCTCACATGTTCCTGCTGCAGAAAACACTGTTTCATATCAACTCATCCACATCATGAAGGATCAACATGTTTGACTGAATTTACAGGAAAAGAAAAGACGTCAAAGAAATCTGTCCATACGGGAAAGACTGAATGAATCCAAGTTTTTACCAGATAGATGGAACTTTGTTTGATTTTCTAGCTCTGCTTTTCTCCAAAGATGAAGAACATCAAGAAATAACCAATAAATGCTGATCTGGAACATTCTGTCTGGGAGTCTGACTGACACTTTGACACTTTCTACATTCTGCTTTGATCCGGGTTTGAACCTGCTTTACTGCCACCACAACACATCCAATCCCAGCCCAGAACCTGAAGCTGGTTCTGAACATGAAGCCGGTTTTCAGGGACAGCAGGACTGATGAGTTAGTGATCTTCTCAGATGGACTTCAGACCCCTTAGAGCTGAAACTCTCACTTTTCTCTAGGAATCAGCTTCTTGTTGACGACACACTGCTGCAGTCAGGGGAACACACAAGAAACACACAAAAAGACACACAAAGAGGGAGGAGCTTAGCTCAGGCATTGAAGTCATGGTTGAACTCTTCTGGGACTGATTTTAGACACAGAAAGCGCTCGTGTTGTAATCAATAAGATGATTGGTCAGCTTTACCATCAATGGAAACATCACATGGTCTTTCATTAAAGTCCATTTAGATCATAGTTACAGAAATAAGAACTGATCAGAAGTCATGAATCAATGGAGATTCAGAAACATTCAGAATATTTCACTAGTCTGATTGGAATCACTCTATTCAATAGAAACCAGCAAGAAAATGTAGATTTTCTCTCATGACCTCATTATTCATGTGAATTTATCAGCTGTAAGCCATAATCCAGACAAATGGAGCCAGTAATTCCAGAATAATCCTCACATAGATGTTGTGTGTGGAGCCCGTTTTCCTTTAGATGATCCAGCTCTTGGTCCACTGAACCTCCAACCTTCTTCCATTTGTTCAGCTGCTGGACAGAACAAAGAAAAACAAACAGATGTTTTTGCTGAGTCAGGAAAATGCCTGTTGGAGCTCCAACATGATTGTTGACGGTGTTCCTCCTCTTTCTGCTCCGCTGACGTCCTCATTTTCAGTTTCCTGATCAGACAAACTAAACTCTTTTCCAGGTTTGAATCATCAGAAGAAGAAGAAACTTCCACCTTTGAGCCACATGCTCAGAGAATCCACTTCCAGAACAGCAGAGATTCCCGCCACATGTGACAGAGCATCCAGGTGATCTCCAACTACAGGACATCATCACCTGCCTGTGACAGTCACACCTCCATTCTAGATGCAGCCAATGACCTCTAGGCTGTTTGAGGCTCAGAACAACATGACAGCCAGGAAGACCATCCCTCCTCCTGACCACCAGCTGCTCTGTCTCACAATGGCTGCCATGAGGAAGACTCCATGAAGAGTTAACGCCCAGAGGTCTGCTGGACCAGACACCATTCCTGACAGAGTGATCAGAGAGCAGAGCAGCTGCTAGACGTCTGATGTCTGACAGGAAATCTTCTAGCAGATGTCAGCTCCATCCCATCAGACGTTAGCTGACAGACTGGCGGCCATGAGCTGGAACAGCAGTCAGGAACACAGTCAGAGGGTGGAGATGGGCTGCAGGTGAAGCAGGAGTCCCCGCCAGAAAAGACGCTCAGAACTCCTCCTCTTCTTCAGCTTTCTCAGGGATGAAGCAGAAAATGCTTTTTCCAGAAACATCCCTCCTGCCTCAACCCACTTGTGTCAACTAGGAACTTCTGGAGCTGCTGGAGTCAGCTGGTTTCCATGGCAACGGCTGATGAAGGACAGGAGTTTATTTAAAGTGAGACTGGAACATTGATGTAACTGAAATGACAGAAAGAAGAGACTCAGCGTTTTCCAGCAGCTTCATCCTGCAGAAACATCAGCAGAAGAGAAGCAGCAGCCATGAAGCGACTGAGGACAGACGGACATCCAGCCAGAATCCAAGCAGCACCTTCATCCTGATGAAGCTCCGCCCTCTGACCTTCAGCAGTCATCTCCAGGCTCCGCCCCCAGTCTGCAGCAGCTTCATCTGCTGCCTCCATCCTCTCTCTGTGAGTCTCTGCAGAGTTTTTCTGCAGCTGCTGGTTTTTCTGCAGCAGCAGCAGCATCAGAGCCAGAGAGCCAAAGAAAGTGGAAAGTCTGAGAAGGAAGCAGCTCTGAAGCTCTGCAGCTGACGGTGCAGCTTCAGGACTCATGAGGAGGAGCACGCCTCCTCTTCCTCCACCTTCCTCTTCTGAATTTCCTCCTCTTTTTCAGCTTCCTCCAACTCCATGTGGACCTGGCTGTTCTCACAGACCATGTGGCCTAATGGACAAGGCGTCTGACTTCGGATCAGAAGACTGAGGGTTCAAATCCCTTCATGGTTGGAGGCAGATCTTCCAGAGACTCCCACAGTGAGACACCTGCTGGCTGTTCTTTGTAACTGCATCTGCAGCTTCTAGAAACCTCTTTGTTTCTGTTTTCATCTTTTCAAACAGTTTCTTTTCTTCACATGAAGCCTAAAAAATGTCCTCAGAATGATGGAAACAGTTTTGCTGCAGCTTGAAGCTGTTCTGGAAGATTTTCTTCTTTAGTGCAGAGAAATCTCTCATTTGATGAGACGGAGGAACTGCAGCAACGTTTCCTGGAAAACCTCCACATTTCATTGAAACCATGTTGGAACTTTGTCCATGAGGTCACATGGTCTGGAAGAAGCCCCAGTTCCAGCTGACAGAAGTCTGGTTCTGATCCATCAGATCTCACTAGCAACAGAACCAAACCTTCACGTGTTGCAGCAACAGTTTCCATGTTTGGGAGGATCTTCTGAAGAACAGCTCAGTTCCAGATCACATCATGATGTTTGATGTTTTCTTCATTCCAGGAAATCATCTGTGTCTCCTTTGATCTGTGCTGAGTCAGCACTTTGACTTCTTTTCAACTTTAGATCCATCATTTACAATCAAGGATTCATTGATAAATATTACTTATTGACAGAAAATAAAGAGTAAATGTATTTATCATCCAGCAGTGATTGTGGTGTTTGTGAGTCTTTTATTTTGAAATTCCTCAAGGATGATCATCATGGTGGGATTTCTAGATCTGCATGAACTCATCCTGAATCCAAAAGACACTGGAGCATCAAAGAATCCAACCCATCTCTGCCAACATGAGGCTCTTACTTTGAAAAGTCTCAGACTTCCTGCAGGGAAACAGGCTTTCTGCTGCTGCACTGACAGATGTGCACGAGCTTGAAAGAGCTTCCTGACTGAGGAGCTGCAGACTTTCTCCTGCAGAGCAGCAGCTGAGTTCAGCGTTGTCATGGGAACACAGTCTGCTGCTGCTTCTGGAAACGTCTTCAATAATAAAATTATTGGAAAGACCCTGTCTGCTGCAGGACCTGTTCAGGTGCATTGTGGGTAATAATGTTCTGTTTGGGATATTTGCTGGATTCTGGATGTTGACAGTTGTGTTGGTCTTGATTGTTTAGCGTTGTGGTTTGGATGTTTGTTGTTATTTGTAGCACAGCTGAGTAGGTTCTTCATAGACAACATGTTGCTCTGCCAATGTGCCTTTGGGCCAACTTGATTGGGCTGTTTGGAAGAATAATGAGGATAAATGAGAGCCTCCATCAGATCATGTTTCTGCTGTTTTTCAGAACTGCATCTGAACCTGAAAGCTGTCTGTCATATTTATGCAGCCTTTTTCAATAGAAACTGATCCAAACTGCAGATTCTATTGATTTCTCCATCAAATTTATGTCTAGGGGTGTAACGATACGCTAAAATCTCAATTCAGTTCCATTCAGAGTCTCATATGGCTCGGTTTAGCTGTTCAACAATTCTGCCTGATATGAACTTCTATTTTAAGAACTATTATTATATTGTTATTGTATGATTATTATGTGTTTGTGTGACTTTTTATCTTCCACTATGAAGCAGCATGGCGTGTCCATTTGAATAGGATTTAGTGGCGTCTAACCTAAGGTGTAACTTGGTGTTGCTGTTAGATCAGCACCCCAAGGGATTGTGGGAAACAATTCCCTTTGCCTGTCTGGACGGATTGTTCCTGCTCTGTTCTTACCATCTTCCTTCATCTCAAGGTCGTCTCCTCCAAAACTAAAACCATGTCTACAGGAAGAGCTGCACGGATACATAATGAGACTTCAAAATAAAAGTCCTTCCTTTTTACTGTATTTGCATCAATGACCAATATTTACATTTAAATATAAATGCATTAAATGAGTAACAATAGATTTAACTTAAAACTGATTAATCTACAAAACTAAACACATTTTATTTAGGAAAAAAACATTTGATTAAATTTATCAATCTTTTTAGTATCCCAACATCCTGGAAACATTTTTGCAGGTTTACTGTGAAAAGACTAACCTGTTCAAAAGATAAAACAGATAAAAGTAAAAATATATATATATATATATATTTTTTTTTTTATATTCTCCTCTCTTACCTGTACTGCTGCTGCAACAAGGAAACTTCCCCTTGGTGGGACTAATAAAGAAATATCTTATCTTATCTGAAAACACATCATAAAAGCTGCAAATGCTGAATTCATCTTCCAAGACCAAATCTGGATTTCAAAGAGACTCAAAGCCAGACTGAAGTTTACAGATTTCTGTGGAGCTGAACCTCACTGCTGCACTCAGACTGATGATAAAACTACAGAGAAGCCGTTTGTTTGTTTCAGTCTTCTTCACAGCTTCTGATGGAGCTCTGTGATCTCACCTCAGTCCTGAGTTCAGCAGTCAGAACTGGACTTGTAGAGTCCAGCTTTGGAACCAGCAGAGAAGCAACAAACAGCAGAAACCCACACTGTGAGAAAGACTCCACACTTCTGACTGATGTTCACGTCCACTTTATTATTCACAGTAAAGACTGGAACAGAACACTGAGAACCAAAAAGAACAGAGGAACAGTTCTAATGTCTATTGGAAAACAGGAATCACAAGAACACCAGACAGAAACACCAGTCTGGTTCTTTATCTGCCTCTTCCTTCATACATTTTGGAGAAAATCCTTTCCTAAAGAAATGATTTGCTCATATGACCCAAAAAATATAAACTGTAGTCACTACTTTTCAAAACTATTACCGATCACATAAAAAGTGTTTAAATTGAACCAAACATTTCCAGTGTTGTCATGGTAACACAGGCAAAGACACATTGTATCAGCATAAACTACAACCACAATTAAACTGTTCAAGAGATGAAGATTAAACCAGGATCATCAAAAACAACACATTTCTCTTTACAGGTCCATCTATTAAAAAAAGAAATTTGAAGTTTAGCAGATTTAGTTGGATTCTGATGGTTGTAGCTTATAGATGACAACCCAAAAAAGGTGTATGAGAAAGATGTTCTCAGGATGTTAGAAAACTCTTCATTTACTTCCATTCAATGTTTACTTCTGCCTCCTTTTACGTAAATGACTGCATCAATGTGGTTCTGTGTGCATGTTTTATTGATAGTATGGCAGGGAAAATGTTGTTACCAAAGCGCTGTAAAAAAAAAAACAGCAATCTCTGACAGCATTTTGTCTTGCCAGGGGACAACAGCTGATTGTGTAGAGAATACATTAGCGGATTGTTTCGGGCCCAGAAGTTTTGGGAAGTAGTCCACAAAAATAGTATCAGGCATGCCTCTTACTGGGTGCAAGTCCATGTTTGTCAAAAAAAGAGATTATAATAAGAGAATGATAAAACAAACTAACAAAAACAAGTGAGCTAATTAAGAGCCAAAGTAGGCTAACTGGAAATTTTCTGCAGGCATATGGCAGGAGCTGCTCTGTTACAGCTTTATCTACACAACCCAATAATTGATTTTCTATTGCGTTGTTGTTCATAAACCACACTGCCTCTTGTTAAGGACATCACTGCTGTGACATTAAGGATGGTAGTGATTATATCTAAACATTTGATCAATGTTCTATATTTACATTACATGAATAAATTAATGCCACAAAAAATTAAAAGCATGTAAAGTTCATCAGTGTTTGATTGTTTCCATTGTGCAGGCATCTTCTTTTCCTGACATTCTATCTGTAGTTCTAGAAACTATGCATGCACTTTTTTTTCGAGTGACTCGATGTTGATGCCTTGAAACTGTGACTTATTTTGAAGTAATCCAACAAGACACATTTCTTGTTCAAAATCATAGTCAAAAGAAAGAAAAGTAATATTCAAAAAAGTAATTTTATACTAAAAACTAAATGTTCTATTTTATTATTTCTTTTTAAAGCATTCAAAACTTACTTTATCAGCATACATTTTATTCAGGCAGTTATGTAACCCTGTTGCACGGTTTAAACTGCAAGCTATCAGCTACAAGGTGGAACATGGGAGCAGCTGCAGAAAATTCAAGATGAATGAATCCATGATTCACAAGTGGAGGAAGCTAGAAAACGAACTCCAAAAGTCAAGATTACGCAGCTAAATTTCCGTGGAAAAAAGGCGACTCGATGGATTTACGATCAGCGAACAGTTTGGAGACGCTTCTCTGCAGTCACCATTCGACTGAGGGCAGTAACGCTATTAACAGAGAAAATATTCACCTTCACCTTATGAAACGCCATCATCTTTCCATCCAGGCTAGGTTTGCAATGCTGCAGCGACTTCCTGCGGACTACAATGAAAAGCTGTTCATCTTCCACTCCTAGTGCAGTAGAAAGATCGTTGACAAACACCTCCAGCCCAGCCACATCACCAATATGGACGAAGCGCCGCTGACTTTTAACATCCTGGTGAGTCATAATGTCCAGAAGAACGGGAGCAGGGCGGTAGGATATGTCCAACAGGTCAGGAAACGTCAGCTTTTGTTGTTTTGGGAGGCAGCGCCGGGCGAGTTATGCCACACTTTGTGAATGGATGAATGGATTGTAAAAGCTTGGGCTAACATTTCTGCATGGACTGTTCTTCGAGCTTTAGCAAAAGCTGGCATCATTCATGAGGAGCCAGACGGCCACCAGAAAGACTCTGACAATGACGAAAGGGAACCTGGCTTGTTTGATAGAAATTTAGCCCAGCTGTTCATGTCAGATAAAGAGTATTAGGACTTTGATGGAGTTTTGGATCCTCATTTATGACTGAAAAAATGAAAAGTAAATCATAACCAACTCCCGCTGCCTTTTTAAACACACACTGAGTGTGTGTGTGCTGAAGCCACTGTGTTGTGCAGGAAGGAGGGGGGGAGCCCTCAGTGCAAGCGAGTGCGTGAGCGTGCATTCCGTTTGTGTTCCTCGGTTACAGAGAACAGTAATAATTATCATTTCCTCTAAAAGAACAGAGACTGGTTCATTTCCTCTAAAAGAACAGAGACTGGTTCATTTCCTCTAAAAGAACAAAGACTGTTTTTTTTTTTTTAATTAACCTGCTCTGGAGGCTCTGAGGGTCCAAACAGAGAAGTGAACCCTGAAGGAAGATCCCCCATCGGCCCTGGAGAGGATCTCCCTTGGGTCTTTCGACCGCAGTCAGAAACAACGCAGTAACGGTTCAACACTAGCAGGCGTGTTTTACTGGTATGTGTTAACTTACCCGTGCCTTAAAACCCGGTGCACCTTTTGTATGTATTAAATACTGTAGGAAAATATCTTTCGCTCTGAGATTTTTCCACGCATGTTCTATTAGTCGGGAGAGATATAAGACCAAGATTCAGCCGGATAAAGTCACAGAAGGTTTATTCCCTAACAAAAGTTCTAAGACAGAATTAAAACAGATCTGGGTCCTCATTTTAGAAGGCCTTCAAAACGCAAGAAGTTACAGGCGTTTTACATGAAAAGCCACAAGAGAGAAGAAGACAATAAAATTATGCTCTGCTCAGACTTTTAAAGAGAATTCGGGTTTCCTCCTCCCGCGGAAAACATGACGTCGAATCTCCGCCCTGGAACACTTGCATTGGCTGATCGATGATCCGTCTCCTCCTTCAGCCAATCGTAGAGGGTCATTCTCCGTGACCAGTTCCTCTCCTCAGGGAATGACTTCAAAGGGACACCTAGTGTTGCAGTAAACTCCGTCCCTTCCTGTCCACAACAAATCAGATTGACAGCAGGAAATCCATGGAGGTTCTGGGTCAAAGTTCAGTCTTTTGTTCTTCTTGAGAACTGGACATCCAGAGCGATTCTCACAGCTATAATCTATTCCTCGTGGTTTAGATTAGACATTTCTGCTGACTGCTGTTTGACCAATGCCCCGAGAGGTCAACATCCCCCTCCTCTGTAGGGGAAGGGGTGCAGCTGCAGTCCATAGGTCACATCTCAGGAATGTGAGGTCAGGAATGCACAAAGTTAAAGCACACACTTAAGCTATGGAATAAACTTCAAGTGATATATGTAAAACAGAAAACGTAATAAAATAAGACAGAGAAACCCTTCTAAAGTGAGGACCAAAAATATAATTTCCTTCAGTTCCCTCTCTTGGCCTCATGAAGTGAGGCCACACAAAAATAAAAACACATTATCACATTACACAATCAAAACATATCAGCCTACATTCAGACAGAAACATTCTGTATATTATAGTATAAAAGTATAAAAATATAAAAAGAGAGCAAAGACAATCAAAATAACACTTCCTGTAAGAAAAGAACACCTGGAATTAAGGGGAGAAATTGAGACATATTAAGGCAGAATCAAAAATCACACAGGCAACGAAAGAGTAAAGATAGAAATGTTAAACATGACATCAAGCGTAATTCAGAAAATTTCTTCCATGTCCTCCATGGGGGTCCCATCGGAGAAGCTGCGATTCATATGGCCCACATAAATAAGAATAGCAATATTCTTAGTTAACATTCTTAGTTAGTTAGTTAGTTAGTTAGTATTGCAACAAAATCCAAAAAGTCATTCAGGGCCTTGACCACTCGTGTCCTCCTCCTGCATGTCCCACAAGCTCTGGCAAGCTTGGACCTGGCCCCCTATGGACTTCTGAATGAGCCTGGTAATTATTCCATCTGACACATGTGATACAACAGAACGTTTGAAAAGAGCTTGGGGTGTCTCCCCAAGATGAGTCTGCTGTGGATCTAAATATTGATTAGGGTTAGGGTCAGAAACTTAAAAAATAAAACAAGAACAAAAGACAATAATAAAATAAAAAGACAAAACACGACAAGACAAGAATAAAAATGCACAGAAGAGATGTGATGGGAATGTCCACCACATTGTCCTCTCCATAGTCTGCTTCTCCTCGTGCTGTTTTCATGGAAAACATAGGTGAGAGTATGCAAATTCAAGATAAAGACAAGTTTATTAGGGGCTGTCGTCTAATGACCCATGTGGTGGATTCTAACTCCACCTCCGTTACTTATCACCTCAGGACAGTGTCGTAAAACCCCTTCATCCTCGCTTTGGATGAGATAACCAGATGAACAGACACACAAAGCTCTAAAAAGGTAAAAAGGTCTATCAAAATTAACATTTAAACCTTCTTTCTAAACAAATACATTCAAACGATGATAATTGAAACAAAGATAATTGAAACCATGATAATACTAAAACAATTTCCTGCAACGAATCATTAATACCTCCTTTCCACCCTCTCTTGGCCTGGGGGAAACCCCAGGACACTAGTTGGGTGAAACCATGCAGATCTAAACAAAGATAAGGCATAAATACACAAACTAGAGCAATTGAAAGTAAAAATATAGAAACAGTTTTGTGCACCGGTAAGGTGAACAAGCTGTCTGTCCACATTCCTATGGAAGGCAGGATAACAACAGAAAGAAATGGAACCACGTATTGTCGTTGCCTTACTGCCGTAAGGTTAGTCACACCCTCGTCATTTATCATCAACCTCAAGGTGTCCATGTGTTTCACAAAACAAAGAAGTGTCTACTACAACCACAAGAAAATCAACATGTCCAAACTATTTCCAGATGTTTAGGCTGCAAAGTAGACATCCTACGCTCTATATACATTGAACAACCTATGCTAAAAACAGTTCTGCCTAAATATGAGACTTCCCTTCTGCGAAAGTGCAAATTCCTGTTGCATTTCAAAACTCAAACATACAACTGCAACAGAAGATCTGTTATTACTCACAGGCAGGTTTCAACAGTCTGTTCAGCTAGCTGCTACCTTCTAGTAGCACAATATCTTGTCAGAGAGACTGCAAACAGTGACTGAAAATGCCAGGAAATTTTATTAACACCTATGTACTAAAATGCGAATAACTGTCTGTTATTTTCACGTAATGGAATGCAAAAATAAGGGTTTGCTAAATCAATGGCAGTGAACAACACACATTGTTGAGCTAAAGTTGACAGCATGCAATATGGATCAGGAACGGGTAGAACTAGAGTAATAGTGACATAATTAACAGTCCTTAAATCATATGCTATGCAATAAATTTTACCATCTGCTTTCAAGACCAGTCTAAAAGAAGTACTAGGAAGAATGTGAATGCTACACCAGAGTTCCACAAACCAGTCAAAGTTTCCTTCATCCCTCCATCTGCTTCCTGCACCAGCATTACTGAGATCTAAAAACTTGTGCTCCTGCAATTACCTGAAGCACCACTAGGGAATCGTGGAACATGAACCAACATCAAATGAACCTGTGGAGCATGAAGCATCAGAGAGCGTGTTTAACAGCACCTCTGCATCTTCATGAGCTGTCTGCTGTCTGCCACGATGTTTGTTAATACAGAAATGGTCCAGAACTCAGGAATTTGTCGTTGGATGAACGGTTAACCTGTACATTTTTATTGAGGGAAGAAAGTGAACACCTGAAAAAACACAATTCTACCAATGTGTTGTTAATGCCCCACTTAGTCATAGGACTGAGTTGCAGAGCCTCATGACCAGGGGGTGCTAATCCTATGTGGGATACAGCTGTGTCTGACAGCTAGTATCATTGCATTTGTGAGTGTATGAATGCACAATAAGCTGCTCGCCCTCAGGGTTAATATATGTCAGTGTAGTTCAAATGCCACGTGTGGCCTTCTACCTACTGAAATATTACCGTGTACTGTCAATCCTAGAGTGTACAGGTCAGACCATTCGGAGGCGGAAATAGAGCTTTGAGGACAGGAGTCATGGCTTTCACACCTGAAACCCATGAAACCACCTGGCGTTTCAGGGCCCTCTGGTTGTCTGCAGTAGGGGTTGGCTGTGGGGTCTGGCATGGCATCCAGTCTGCTGGCTCCTGTTTTTGACAAGACTGTCCCATCCCAACAGATTCACAGGCGTGTTTAGTGAATGCACGCATGAATGTTCCACCATCTGGTCAAAAGTCAGTCGGATGGTCTTTTGCAGGTTTTGAGGAGTCATTTGTTCATTTGTCAGAGCAGGTAGTGTCCACTAGAGTCATCAGTGGTTACCTCTCATCTTGGAAAAGACAATGGCTCCTGCATCATCAAGTGGTATTGTCCGACTTGCCCTGTGGTCCTCGCCACGGTGGAGCAGGGGCTTGGAGTGGTCGTGGGTACTGTTCATTTTTCCTCCAGACCCTCTGCCTCTGGGTCTGTGCATTCTGCTGTTGGGTACCTCGTTGTGGGCTATCACATGCCCAAGGGTTTGGAGTGCCACAGATGCCATTTCCAGATGCTGCTAGGGTCTCCTGGGTGGCTCACGTGTCCCAGGGTTTTCACCATGTTCTCCTGTCCCCGACTTACGAATGGCTGAGCATGACACGTCACTTCTGCTGTCTCTGAGGGCATCAAAACTGAAAATTCATGTTATTATTTTTAAACACCATTTATCATGTGTGGATTTTTCAGCTGCTCAACTCCTCCCTTTCTCCTTTCTATTACCTGCAAATGTGCAGTAATACTTTACATGATTGAAGTAGTTATCTTAACCTCAGGGTCAGTCACCTCTGACTCGGCCCCCTTCTGGCTAACTGAGGTCCTTTTGGGGGAGGTGTGAGCATCTGCTCATGCTCTTGTATCCCTTAGGCAGAAGAATGTTCTGCATGAAGATTTATGAGGGTTAAGGAGGGGTCTGGACTTCACTCTTATCTGGGCTGCCTTTCCTGCAAACATAAAGTTATGTGCTTCCAAGGACAAAAATTTAGAAAAATCATTAGTGTCCTGTTCAGGCTAAATGCCAACACCGTGGCTGCAAAAGGCAGTTGATCAGCGACAAAAGTCTATTCAAGAAAAAAATCCCTAAATCTGTCTGTGACCAATATAACGGGTGCGGAGCAAAATGTTCAAAAAAATACACTTTCTTAGACACATTCTAACAGCTATTTATTCAGTTCTTTATCAAAAAGCAAGATCAATTGAGCATTACAGTTTAACATTAACACCCTTAGTTCGACTTGTCCTGAAGGGCTTGCTGGTCCTAATAAGAATCTAGATAATTGCTAAAAATAACAATCTGACCAATCCAAACTTTTCCTTAAAGCTGCAGAACCTACAATTGCTAAAATACAGTAACATCTTTATCTTTCAAACTTGAATGCAAACCAAAACTGAGTGCCTCTTAGTACTAACCATCACAGTTCATACTGTGGCAGCTGATCGCAAAGATTCTACAAAGTGTAAATGTTCTAACACACAAAATGTCCTTTATACTACAGCACTTTTATGACCTGCAGATCAGCCTACCGTCCTCCATGCCACAGATGGGAACTGCTTACAGAGGGGAAAAAGGGGGGGTGTTACATGGGGGTCATGTCATATAATTACTCCTTCCGCCTGCTCACAATTAAAACACTTCTCTTACACCGTCATAGAAGGCCTTTGTTTGTTCAATGCTGTTGCTGAGCACTGTCCATGTTCTATATACAAAATTGTGCACCTTTCATTCTGACCATCATGGGAATTAGGAATTCCAATTAGTGTAAAATGAATGTTACAACATTGGGTAATGGTTAAACCTCCTCAAATAGTTTTGGGTGGAGCTGCACTCTTCCCATCAACCTCTGCTCTTTGTCACCTAGAAGATGACAGCACCAACCTCTTTCTGTGAAAAATGAACTGCTAAAAACTTTCTATTCTCCTAATTCTCTATTCAGTTTTCCTTATTTAATCAAAAAACACAATTCACACTCTAAACTACAACAGGTTTGTTAAAACACAGACAATCAAGACGCAAACAAGAACTTCTAACAATTTTCTCAAAACCAAACCAAAGGACAAAACAAATTAGGTACCTTACACACAAAAATAAACCATTTCACTGAAATGAATCTTTTCTAACTAGTGTTAATATTTCCCCTTCTCTTTTCTCATCTTTCTCTTATAACAATTTTCAAATATGCTTGATTCTGATTCAAACGAACAAAACCGCCAGTCATGTGCTTCACATTCAAACATTCACAGCTGTGCACTTCACAAAAATCCTAACGATCTGGGAAATATCAAAACAAACATACAAACAAAATCAAACATTGCAAAAATTCTGTTTTAAGGGAGTCTGAGTCTAAAAGAACCAAATGCTTATAACTAATTTCAATAAAACGTCTTTGAGCAAAACTGAACTAAATCTTGGTAATTAGGAAATACAAATAAATGAGAGAAAGATATTCAAAATACAAAAACCGAAATAATTTCAAAATTATTTTACACAAAATGTTTTAGACCGATGCTACCTCACCATGTTTTTGAAAAGATTTGGGGAACCTCCCGAGAAAGTAGTTTTCGTTCGACCAGAGACGGCTGCTGCATGCAGTCATCTCCTCGCCGTGGTGACAGAGGCTTCCGTCGGAGGCGCAGCGCTACTTAAAAACCTTTTTCTGCGAACTGAAAACCCACTGAAATTTGTTTTTAAACGACGTCTTACAACCGAGGTCATCACCACGCTCGATAACGACGATCCCCGCCATGATTTTACCGCAGATTAGATCCCAAACTCTAACTGTAAAAGTTTAGCGTGTGTCGCCATTACGATTTCCGGGGACGCCGGCTCGCCGGCCACGTGGTACTAACAAAGTCAATCATAGGCATCGACACATTCGAAAGCAACTAAAACCTCCAGTCATTGGTCCATTCGACGTAAACAAGATGGCTGCGGCCATAGACACAATAAACAAGGAAATGTGGAAATAAGGTTAAAATTCACAGATTTCAAACACTTTTTCATCCCATTCTTTCCAAAATCTCATACATTCCATTCCATTCATCCACATTCAAGTCATTTGCTCCGCTGTTGTCAAGTCAAATCGTCACCGTCGTCCGTCGTCGTATTGTCTGTTCCACCCCAGTCGTATTTTGTCCGGACAAAATGCATCATATACCTCATATTTTCCTGTGATGTTAATTTCGAATCCTTCTTTGGTCACTCTCCATCTAAAAAAATAATTTGTCGAGGCCGCTGCCCCGTTAGTGTCTTCCAAATTACCTAAACGCGCAAAAATTAGTTCCTAAACTACACTGTTTTTACGCCTTGGGCGTCTCTAGGACAAACAGACGGAACCTTATGCATTTTAAATACATTTCTTCAAACACAACCGATAAACCTAGGATACCTTTTCTGTACTGTTGTTGCACACTAGGTGTCACAAACTAACAGTCAACCATCCCTTTAAAGTTTGGGTCAACTTTTATTTATGTATTTATTTATTTATCTATCTATCTATCTATTTATTTATTTTCTTATTTATTTATGTATTTATTTATCTATCTATTTATTTATTTGTTTATTTTCGGGGGAAGCTCTACCGCCCACTCACTCGAAATCTCGTTCAATTTGAGTTATTTAACTATGAGATAACTTAATCAATATGCAGAATTTTGCAGCAGGCTTCTGCTTACCTGTTTTTGTATGCGGCCGCGTGAGAAGTCGACCAAGTGGACGGGAGGAAGCGTGCCCAGACTTTACACTGAAAGTCTCAAAAAATACGAAAAATACGTCACCGGCTCGATCCATGTACCGTTCCCCGACTTCACGTATCGGGTCACCAAGTTTGTAGGAAAATATCTTTCGCTCTGAGATTTTTCCACGCATGTTCTATTAGTCGGGAGAGATATAAGACCAAGATTCAGCCGGATAAAGTCACAGAAGGTTTATTCCCTAACAAAAGTTCTAAGACAGAATTAAAACAGATCTGGGTCCTCATTTTAGAAGGCCTTCAAAACGCAAGAAGTTACAGGCGTTTTACATGAAAAGCCACAAGAGAGAAGAAGACAATAAAATTATGCTCTGCTCAGACTTTTAAAGAGAATTCGGGTTTCCTCCTCCCGCGGAAAACATGACGTCGAATCTCCGCCCTGGAACACTTGCATTGGCTGATCGATGATCCGTCTCCTCCTTCAGCCAATCGTAGAGGGTCATTCTCCGTGACCAGTTCCTCTCCTCAGGGAATGACTTCAAAGGGACACCTAGTGTTGCAGTAAACTCCGTCCCTTCCTGTCCACAACAAATCAGATTGACAGCAGGAAATCCATGGAGGTTCTGGGTCAAAGTTCAGTCTTTTGTTCTTCTTGAGAACTGGACATCCAGAGCGATTCTCACAGCTATAATCTATTCCTCGTGGTTTAGATTAGACATTTCTGCTGACTGCTGTTTGACCAATGCCCCGAGAGGTCAACATCCCCCTCCTCTGTAGGGGAAGGGGTGCAGCTGCAGTCCATAGGTCACATCTCAGGAATGTGAGGTCAGGAATGCACAAAGTTAAAGCACACACTTAAGCTATGGAATAAACTTCAAGTGATATATGTAAAACAGAAAACGTAATAAAATAAGACAGAGAAACCCTTCTAAAGTGAGGACCAAAAATATAATTTCCTTCAATACAGATAAAGCAAACCATAACTGAGACTGTGTCCTATAACCCAGTTGCGCCTTATGGTCACGAAAATACAGTACCACATTTTCACGACCACAGGGCGCACCGGATGGTAGGGCGCGGTCTCAGTCATGGGGGATTTTTCCTCCTTTGACACATACAAGAGGTGCACTGGGTGTTAAGGCGCGGGCACGTTAATGCCCTGTTCAGGCCCTCAGAGTTTCTAGAGTGGGTTGATAAAAAAAATCCAGACTCTGATTTTATTAGAGGACACTTTTTTGTTACTGTTCTCCCTAACTGATCACAAACTGAATGGTCGCTCACTTGTGCGCTCTTGTCTCCCTTCCTTCTTATCCTACACAAGCACAAAACACACAGCACACACACAGACGCTGCGCGTGCCCACTTCTCCTTTCTTACTTTCTAAATGCGCTAGAAAACGCTACTGCTTTCAACACATACACACGCACAGAGACACACAGACTTGTGCCGCACGTCTCCTTTTTTCATATGTGCTAGCCAAAACCTGCACCTTTCAGCACACACAGAGCCTTGCCCCAGTCTGTCTCTGCATTTCTCCTATGCGCCAAAGAAAACAGCAGCTTAAAGCAGTGGACAAGCTTCTTTTGTGCTTGTTTCTTAAGTTGAGAATTTTCGTTATATAAATTTTTATTGGAAAAAGGTTTCACTTCAATATGAGTTTTCATGTGTTTTTTGAAATTAGATAAAAAACTAAAACTTTTAGCACATTCTTTACAAGAAAAAGGCTTATCTCCTGTATGAATTCTCATGTATGTTTTGAGATGAGATATCTGACTAAAACATTTATCACAATATTTACAAGAAAATGGCATTTCTCCTGTGTGAGTTCTCATGTGTATTTTGAGATAACATAAAAAACTAAAACTTTTATTGCATTCTTTACAAGAAAAAGGCCTTTCTTCTGTATGAATTCTCATGTGTGTTTTGAGATGAAATACATCTCTAAAACATGTATCACAATATTTACAAGAAAAAGGCCATTCTCCTGTGTGAGTTCTCATGTGTCTGTTGAGATAAGATAAACAACTATAACTTTGATCACAAAACTTTTTTACATCCTTTACAAGAAAAAGGCTTCTCTCCCGTGTGAATTCTCATGTGAATTTTGAGATCATATTCATCTCTAATACATTTGCCACAATATTTACAAGACAAAGGCTTTTCTCCTGTGTGAGTTCTCATGTGTGTTTTGAGATGAGATATTTGATTAAAAATATTTTTTACATTCTTTACAAGAAAAAGGCTTTTCTCCTGTGTGAGTTCTCATGTGTCTTTGGAAATCAGATATTTCACTAAAACCTTTATCACATTCTTTACAAGAATAAGGCTTTTCTCCTGTGTGAGTTCTCATGTGTCTTTTGAGAGTAGATATTTGACTAAAACTCTTACTACACTCTTCACAAGAAAAAGGCTTTTCTCCTGTGTGAGTTCTCATGTGTGTTTTGAGATGAGATATTTGATTAAAAATATTTTTTACATTCTTTACAAGAAAAAGGCTTTTCTCCTGTGTGAGTTCTCATGTGTCTTTTGAAATCAGATATTTGACTAAAACCTTTATCACATTCTTTACAAGAATAAGGTTTGTCTCCTGTGTGAGTTCTCATGAGAATTTTAACTTGAGACAATTGATGAAAGCTTATACCATATTTTTTACGGACTCTTTCAGAATCCGTTTTCTGTGGGTCTGTCTCTTCATCTGTAGTTGATGTTGATTCTGTCTCTTCATCTGCAGTTAATGTTGATTCTTCATGTTGGTTTCCTTCTGGTTCCTCTTTAATCTTTGGCAGTACTAGTTCCTCTTGTTCTTCTTTAAAGTGTGGAGGTTCTTGTTCCTCATGCTCCTCTTTAATCTTTGGAGGTTGTTGTTCGTCTTGCTCTTCTTTATAATGTGAAGGTTCTTGTTCCTCATGCTCCTCTTTAATCTTTGGAGGTTGTTGTTCGTCTTGCTCTTCTTTATAATGTGAAGGTTCTTGTTCCTCATGCTCCTCTTTAATCTTTGGAGGTTGTCGTTCGGCTTGCTCTTCTTTATAATGTGAAGGTTCTTGTTCCTCCTGCTCCTCTTTAATCTGAGGAGGTTCTTGATCCTCCTGCTCTTTTTTATAATGTGGAGGTTCTTGTTTCTCATGTTCTACTCTAAAGTTCTTCTGCTGGTTGCAGAGATCCTCTTCAGTCATCCAATACTGGGGGAGGACTGCAGCAACACAAACACAAGAAGGAATCCTTTTTATACTTAAAAAGAACTTTTAGCATTGTTATGCACCAAGAAAAATCTAAACCACCTCAAAAGTATTTCGGTTTATTTTTTTAATTCAAAACTCCCCCCCTCCATTCTCTGAACTCACTGAATCCTTTTAAGGGTCATGGGGATCCTAAATGATTTACGAGCTACTGTTGGGCAAGAGCAGGGCACGCCCTGGACAGGTTGCCAGTCTACCGGAGGACAGTGAGGACAAGATTATATCATGTTGTGCAGAGTTTCAGAATTCTTGTGATCCTTTTAATTGTAACTGTGTAAAAACATTGAAAAAATGCTGCTCTTTTCTAAATTCCTTTTTCTTTTTCTTTAACTAGGCGATGAAATTTGAAGCAGTGATGAAGACTCTAATGAGACACATCATAAATGTCCAAGGATCAGAGCTGCAGCTTCGAAACCAGCAGTTCCGCCTATCTGTTAAACAGCAGTTTAAAAGGAAGAAACGCTGTAGTCTAGCCAAATCATTCCTGCACATGAAGTCCATACAGATGCTGAGGGACACTGACCAGTGGTGGTAAATGAGCATCAACGCTGGAAATGTCCACAATCCAAGGGCATACTTAAATGTGGAGAAAACATCCATCTATGCACTTTAACGTTTGGAGTTGGGTCATCTAGACCCACTAGACAGTGCTCTGAACCTTTTTTCTTCAATGATTTGTGATCTTCACTAGTGTCCATGGATTACATGAAATCTTTCCACCTTTATCCACCTTTGTCATGGTAGGGAGAATACATCAATGTAAGGGGGGGTCATCTAAGATAGCACAAGGGTTACATGTGGAGAATACATTCATCTATGCCCACACAAAATCATCCACTGCTTTACTGCATTTCACTATTAGACTGAACTAATGCAAACTTTCTGCATTGAAAGGACAAATACGCTGAGTTGTGTGTCTATAGCAGGGGTGTCCAAACTACGGCCCGTGGGTCTGTTTTTATTGGCCCGCAGCAAATTTTGACAATATAATTGAATATGGCCCGCATATGGTGCTTGAGCTAAACTCTGTTGCACTTCTCAGTTTCAACACTAGATGGAGTTGGTCACAGAAAGATGTTTCTGTCCTAAACAAAATTAAGCAAAGAAAAAAATTTACCACGAGTCACCAGAAATGCCAGCACTGAAGAAACGCAAGATAGCAAGTGAGGGTAGAAGATTCCAAACACGGTGGGAAAATGAATATTTCTTTAAGGAAATCAACGGAAAATGTGTCTGCTTGATTTGCACTGACGATGTTGCCGTGATGAAAGAGTAAAATGTCCGTCTGCACTATGAGACCAAGCATCAGAGCAGCTTAGATGTTGGCTAATATTGCTTGTTGGTCTGCCCAAAAAAATAACAAAGCATTAAAATATAATATTTTAATGAATGTGACACTTCTAGTATTTTGGTATAGTTCTACGGTACAGTATTGAACAATTAAAGACCCATCGCAAATTTGCCATTTTAGGAAGTCCTTGAAAAAGTTTATGCACACTAAACACACTTATGTTTTACAGTAATAAGCTGGTGGTCATTGATCTTCTGTTTCCCAGCCTATCTCTTTGAGGGGAGTCAGATGCTCAGTGGTGGTGGTCCCTCAGGCCAGGACACTAGACTAAGTCTTTGATCCGGTGCACCTAACTTTAATTTTAGGTGCACCATCTTACCCCATAAATTAGACTAAGTGTGAACACCTTATAGTGAAATGTGCATGTAAGTTCCGGGTCAGTGGGTGCACTTCCTGCCTGCCGCTTCCTGCCCCCAGCTGTTACTGTGGCCACACCAGGACGCCAGAAACCTTTGACAAAACCCTATTTGGAAACCTCAACGTTCCTGAGACTTGGAGACTTGTGAACGTCTACCCTTTCCTAGATACCTGCAACAGTGTCTGACTGGTACTTAAGTGGAAGTTAATTTGTGTTTTAAAAAAATAAATAAAAAAAATCTGCTTTTCTTGTCACAGTGTGTATATGTATGTGATTGGGGTGTTTTTTTAATGTTTTTGTTTTTTTAAGAAACCAGCTCTGTCTGCAGGCAGGCTTGAGGCCCTTTGTGGTTTTATCCTGTGTTTTATTTGTTCTGTCTTTTACATTTGGAACCACGTCTCCATTTGGTTAAGTCCCTATTTTTATTAGTGTGTGCCTGGATTGCTCGCGTTGCCACATTCGCAAACACATAGCTATACGTCTGCTCAGAGACATGGTTAAGTTGCGTGGAGCAGCCGGTCGGTCCTGTTTGCGCTCCGAAGCCTTCTCTGGAACAAAACACCATAATAAACTTTAATAAACTTTCTTAGTATAGCACATTTCAAAATTAAAATCAGAAAGTGCTTTACGGTAATACAAGGTAATACACAGTAAAACATAGAATATAAAAGGATAAAGAAAAGGCGATTCAAAAAAGAAGTTTTTCAGCTGCGTTTTAAAAAAGACACTGAGACAAAAAAACAAACAAAATAGAAAAGTAGTAGTCCGCTCCTGCACTCAATTAGTCAAGTGGACCGGTGGAGCGCGTTCTTACAAAATAAAGGCTGATGTTATTCCCACATATTTACCTGCAGACAAGATCCAGATTGCAGAATTTCCAGCATGGATTTTATGTCCATCCAAAGCTAATGTTGTTAGCCCGTGTTAGCATACTGCTAACCCTGGCTTCTTTCCGGCTCCGTTCAGTAGAAACACTGACCACACGGATTAAAATTAAAATGATGAGAGAACAGGCGCTTCATAATATCCGTAACATTATTAAAATCACGTTTAGAAGATCGTCTCATATATTACCGAGCTGACATGTCGATGTATATAGCCGCTCGGCGAATGTTTGTTATATTCTGAAAACATTTTTCTGGGCCCATGTACACGGTTTGATTCTAATCCGACCATTGATCCCATCAAGATATTTTGCACATGTAATCGCGGCTTATGCTGTCGACACGCAAAGTGGCGGCGGCGTGGCATCACGATGGTGTATCTCCATCGGGATGTCAGTCAACCATCAAGATGGACGATGGCTTCGTCCATCGGCACAACCCTAGAGTGTGTGGCAGCAAAAGCTCTTTTGTGTACTTAGAGCCGTTCTAAGGATTCATTCATTCATTATTCTTATTCCGTTTTATCACTTTTGGGGTCAAGGGGCTGTTGGGGCCGATCCCAGTCAGCGGGGCTTCCAAAGGAGGCTGTGGTCCCAAACTCCAGACTGCAAGTGGAAATGCTGCTACGTAGACCTGAGAAGCTGTGTACAATCAACAGGGGCCTCATTTATAAAACTTTGCGTAGGATTTGCGTCAGAAGTGGCGTACGGATGACACATAGGACGTGCGTACGCACAGAAATATTCGGATTTATAAAACCGTGCGCACGCACATCCTACGCATCTTTCCCTTAATAAATCACAACCGATTCTAAATGCTTTTGCGGCCTCATCACACGCCCATAGTTGCCCATAAATAGTCCGTGAAACGCCCACAAATGAATATTCATTGATTGCGAAACCATGGCACACACCGAGAGGAAATAAATTAAACGTAACTTCACTCAATGTGAAGTAGAATTTATCGTTGGCGAGGTGGAAAAGAGGAGAAAATGCACTTGAGTGGCAAACGGTGGCAGACGCCGTAAATGCTGTAGCCTCACAACCTCACCGGTCGTGAGGCTACAGCGCTCCATCGGGGGGGGGGGGGGGGGGGGGGGAGCGCCAGATGCATGCACCGGGTGACACGCGTGGTTCCTCTGAGTGCTCCTCTGTAACGCCGGGCCCAAAAGCCCGCAGAGGTCCAACAGGACGGCTCGAGGAAGTCGGAACCGGCTCATAAGCCACTCGTCCTCGTTTGCCAGCAAGTCTTCTTGCTGTCTAAAGATGCGTTCACTCCGAATTCTTCCATTTGCCACATCTTCCAAGAGCTCAAGATCAGCCATTGTGCGTCATTACGCATTGTGATGGGGCATTTTATTTCCATCCATTTAATTACATCTGACAAGCTACAGATGTCGGTAATAATCCACGTGGAAATGGGAAATTGTTCAGCGTAAATGTAATTTCTTGTTGCTTTCTGAATGGTTGAGACATACGCCATACATTGTTTTATCAAAAGTAAAACAAACTAAAGGCATATGCATGAATACCATAATTACATAGCTTATGAAGAAATGTTTTAATATGAAAACAACTTTCCCCAGTGGACAATTAATACATCTGTCCGTCCGTCCGCACGCCCGCACCTATATCTGCTCCGCCAGACGGACACACTGACGAGAATATCAGTTTTGTACATTAGTTCGTTCTGTTAACTATATTATTTATGAGGATGAATTGCACAACATGCCAATACTGCAGAACATATTTCACTTTTCGTTCTGCAAATATGTGTTCTGTTGTAATTTTCGTTTGATTGTTTTGTTTGTTTCACTGCTGATCGATCAAACAGGTGTTCATGTAGGCTGTTAATTGTAAGACTTGCTTTGTGAAGTCTTCATGTTATTTCTGAGAGGCAGGATTGTCATTTTCACTTTCACGTGTTTCTTCCATCTGCCGACTGTGTCGCCGTTTCTCATTTCACCCGTTTTTGTGCGTACGCCTGGGTCAGAGCTTGCTACGCCTTCTTTTGTGCGTACACAACCTTTATAAATGAGGCCCCAGGGGAGCACAAATGTCACAAAACCATCCCCCTGCCGCTAACACAAAGCTGCTCCTGGTGTGTCTGTGTCTCTTAGCAGCCGGACACACGGTGACAGCACTGACATCATCGCCCCGCCTCCCCTCTGAAAATGCGAAGTGGAATTGAATTATGAGACACTTTTCGCAGGATGGATGTGACAACACAAATGCAATCCCCTCTTTGCACTTTTATTTTAATTATTGCACAGAATAAGCAGTTTTAAAGTACAAAATGAAAAAGCATTGATTTTAATTTTGAGTCATTTGATGCAGCAATATATTGAAAATGTAAAAGCATTTCTGTTAATCGATTTTAATTGTCAAATTAGACATTTCTAAATGGGTTTTGCTGCGAATTTACCAGAGACCTTTCTGAAAATGTCAAATAATGTCAAATAATGGTTTATTTATCATTTTAATTAAGTGACAGAATAAGCAGTGTTGAAGTAGAAAATGAAAAAGCATTTTGGTGGATTGCTTTTTCATTTTAATTTTGAGTCAAAAAATGCAGCTTCATTTTGAAAATGAACAAGGATTTCTGCTTTTGACTTTTTTTAATTATGCTTCACAATTGTTTCCATAGCAATGAAAGTCTGGAATCTCTTTATATTTATAACTTCAAATATAAAAAATTAAAATTAAATTGAACTGCATCATTTTCTTGAATATATTTTGATATTATATTAATCATTAATTGCTATTAAGAAAATAAAAATGGACTTAATATTAACTTTAATTCTTGTCGTTCTTTTGAGACCCCCCTTTCTTGGATTGGAGAGTAATGATAAAGTTCTGACACTAAGAACTCTCGTCATTCTGGTCACAAACATTTTATTGTTTTGCTTTTTATTCAGGAATAAAATTAGTGATCACATAAAATTACATGATTTAATCTGGAAGATTTTTATACCATTGGAAATGTTTATTTAATCCATTTCCAGTGACATAAAGATCAGGGCAATTATGGAATTACATATTTGTCATAAACTGAAAGGGCGTAAAGACAACTAAGCGGGCGGATTTAGAACTGAGTGAGTGAACCTTAAAACCGCGCAGGCGCCATCCTAACTGAACAGTGATCTTGCGCGGTCATTTCCTATTTGCGTGTTCATGTGGATTTACGCTCAGTGTTAAGGGGGCGTTTTTGTCACTTGTGGGGCAGGAACCTTTCTGGTTGATCTGATTGGCTGAAATTTGCATGTCTTATTGAGGCTTAGCGAGGCAGAAGGGCGGGACTTTCATTTTTCAGTGCAGGGGGGTTAACAGGCGGTTCTTGAGTTGCAGCTCTCTGCCTTTTATCATATTTTCTATATTCAGTACTTTCACAACCATAAGGTGAAAGTCTCACATTTTCTCCAAAATGTACAGAGCGGCCCTAATGTGTTATTGCATTACTTTGGTAAAGATCTAGGAAATAACAGCATGATGACGGTACGGAGAGAGGAGAGGATGTGAAAGAAGACCCCCCCCACCAAATAGTACAAAGGAGCAGATATTTGAATAATGCAGAACAACTTCGTTTTGGAAACCCTGGAAGTGTAAATAGACACGATTATGAGGCACAGTTTAAACTGAAAGCTATCAGCTACGCGGATGAACACGGGAATAGACCAGCTGCAGTTCGGTTTAACTAGATCTTCACAGACTTCCTGCTTCAATAACTCTTCTGATCGACGTTCAAATATGTCAGCAAGTATCTCAATCCTTTTGTATCAACACAGAGAGTGAACCACAAATGCATTTTTAATGAAAAAAATATCGTTTTTATTGCCTTTTAATCAGAATTGTTTGTTTCAAACTGTGAATGCAAACGGAGCAGCGGGCCGGCTGTCAAGGGACCGTCAACAAAGTGCAACCTCTGTGAAACACCATTCTGTAAAAATCAGTAAACTTTTAAAAAGCACATAAATGTCTATATTCATATGAACTGGTAATGAAGACTCATCAGCATAGTCATGCTATATTATTATCATTATACTATTTTTTTATAAGGTCAACCTCTATTTTATTGCTTATAGGAAATTTATGATATGAATCATATGAAGATATGAAAATATGAATCATAACATAAATGCTCAATAGCTCTGAAGATACTAAAGCTTCTGTCACCAAACATCCTGTACTGACTTATCATGACCTTATTGTCCTACTGCAATAAAGATTATGTCATAATTCATGTTGTTTATTGTTAAGAATTGTTCATATTTAAATGTTGATCAGATTGGGTCAAAAATGCTCAATGGCTTTGAAGATGCTGTAGTTACTGACACTTAACTTTTATTGAACTTTTATTTTTACTGAACTATTCAGGATTTTTGACCAAATCTGATCCATTTGTAATTATGAAAAATTCCTATAAATAAACAAAGTGAACTATTGACATTCTTTATTTTAGTATGACAATAAGGTCATGTCAAGTTACTGATAACTTTAGTCATGATTCATATCCATTAAAATATGAAAAAGTATATGAAACAAGATAAAATAAAGATGGACTTTCCTACAAAATATGTATTGTAACAAGAATATGCTTTATAATAATTTTATGTATTTTTTGTGAGATTATTGATTTTTTTACAGTGGTGTTTCACAGTTCACAGAGGTTGCACTTTGATGACGGTCCCTTGGCAGCCGGCTGCTGTATGTCTGCATTCACAGCTTAAAGCGAACAATTCTGATTAAAAGGCAAACAAATTATCTTTTTTCTTCAGAAATGTATTTGTGGTTCACTCTCTGTGAATACAAAAGGATTGAGATACTTGCTGACATATTTGAACGTTGATCAGAGGAGTTATTGAAGCAGGAAGTCCGAATCTGTGGAGATCTTTCTAACTTAACAAACCTCAGCTGCCAGAGAATTTAAAATAATGAATCCATGGTTCACAAGGAAAAGGAAAGGCCTGTTGGAAGATCGACTCGAGGCTGAGCGCTGCAACTTCTAGCAGGTGACCGTGAAAAGCTGCCCCCCCCCCTACTGGGACGCAGCCACACTTTGGGACTGCAGGACTTAAACCTGGCCTGAGGTGTCTGCTTTCACTGTTCTGTCTCTCAGAGACGGACTCTGATGAGGAAAGGGAAGCTGGCGTGTTTGATAGAAATGCAGCCCAGCTGTTTCAGATGCAGAAGATGAGGACTTTGATGGATTATAAATGCTGATTGATGACTGAAAAAATAAATCACAACCAACTCAGTTTTGCGCTCGCTGCCTTTTTCACCGGTATGTGTGTTAACGTTAAATACAGAAAAAACACTCAAAACTGAAACGGCGCCGTTTAATCCAGTGCTGTTGTAAGGAGAGGAGGGGGTTATGAGAAATAACATGGCTTTAATTGTGTACTTGTGTCTGGCAGGTCAGTGTGTGGTGTGGCTCTTTGACTATCACAGATAGAAATGTCGGCTCTTTGTGTCAAAGTTGTTCGAAAGTGCAGCGGGTTTTTTTGTGCTGTAAGTTTTTGGTTAGAATTGCGCCAGCACGGTTTTAAGGTTCACTCACTCAGTTTCTAAATACGCCCGCTTAATTGTCTTTACGCCCTTTCAATTTTTGGCAGATATGTAATTCCATAGGCAACCAAATGAATTCAAATGTTTAGTCACGTACCAACTATGTGTAGCTGAAGCTGTGGTTTCCAGCTGCTATCCAGCAGTCTGCGCTGACGACAGAGCTCCTCCTCGTTCTGGACGATGGTTCCTTCAGCAGCAGAAAGTTGTTCTCTGACAGAACCTTCCTGAGGTTCTGAAGACATGGTTCCTGCTCCGATCTTCAGCTCCAACTCCCACAAACACCGCCGTCCTCTTCACTGCAGCTCCGATCGATCATCTGCTAGTCTCACAATCACAGAAAAAAGGTCCAAACAGAAACTTTTCTCCTGTCTGGAGATTTTCCTGAAAGTTCCTGTGATCCTGCAGGAGTCAGTTCTGCTCAGACCAAACAGACCAAACAGAAAAGACTCTGGAAGCTTCCACATGTGAAACTTCAAGACAAAGAATCCAAACAACAACATCTGATAGGTTGACTTTTGGAGGGAAAGCTGTAACAGTCTTCTGTGATTGGTTCAGCCGTCCCTGCCCCCACTAGTCCACTGCACAGGGGGCAACATTCCAGGGGGGGGTTGGTAATCTCCTCCTTCTATTGTTTCTGCCCCACTGGCTCTTTCAAAATAAAGGCTTGTTGGAGCAGAAACCTGAATGGAACATCAGAATGGACTCAAACTGCTGCTGGTTTCAAAGCCTCGTTCTCAACTTCCAGCTGAACTCTTCATGAGTTTGAGCGTCTGTGACAAACTCTACAGTTGAACAACAGCAGTGAAAATCTCCATGGATGTCAACTGGGAGAGAATCAACATGAGATTTCCAAGAGTTTCTGCAGGAACTCATCACAAAGTCAGGAGCTGCAAGGCCTGATGGGAGATCTGGGATCCTATTGTGACATAAAGGAAACTCCTTCAAACAGGAAAGATTTCATCTGACACGATCACTTTGATGTTAAAATGAAAAGCATTAAAAGGAAAGAATTATAGTATTTACCTGTGAAATGTTATGCCCTCCTCCTTTGTGGACTTATTTCTCAAAAAAACAAAAGACCCGCACAATGAAGCGGCATTTTGCAAAAAATGTGTTCAGCAGAGACTTGACCTCACCAAGATGTCGGTGCTCTCCTCCCATGAGGAATCACGTGATGTCTCCTCTAGCTATATAACTCATTGACTGTTACTGCCTGGACCTCTGTCTGGGTCCTAGTGCCCTAAAGGTTACAGCTCCTGGTTCCACAAGAAAAAAGTTCATTCTAGAGGCCACTCTGACGTCATCATCATCAAAGACAGCGTTACCAAGCAACCATACCAAGACCATAGCAGCTATAGAGGGAAACACAACAAACCATCAACGGCGGTTAAAGCAGTCAGACGTTTGTTCTGCAGCTCAGCAAAAATCTCTGCTTTAGGTTTTGGGGAGAAAAACAAAGGAAAACACACGGAGAAGGATTCTGCAAAGGAAATCCCAAGTTCTATTGGTAAGTCAGCGTCCTGGAAACATGCTTTGTTGGTTCTGAAGTGGCATGAATGCAGACTTAGATTGGTTTGTTTCCTTGGATTCTTCAGATTGATTCAAGCTGTAAATGTTGTCAGCATAAAGCAAGTTTGGACTAAACTAAAGCAGAAAGTGGCTTTGAAGATGGTCAGGAGAAATGAGGGCTTTTTTCGGGAATTCTTGGAAGAGGAGGACTTCTCCAAACAACCAGAATCTAGGAGGAGGTTTTTTCAGCATTGAGATCAGGATTTAGCATGAGCTTCAATCCCATTTTTGTTCAATCCAAATGTTTACCGTCATATTCAGGAGTTCAACTCTGAAAGCCACCATGACATCATAGACATTAAAGACCCTGTTACCTAGCAACCACACACAACAAACTGTAGACTATTCAAACTGGACATTTTGGGGCAACAATTCTTTTCTGACTCAAGTTTTTATGAAAAATCCAAATGATGGAAACAGATTGTGTAAAGGAAATGAGGATCTATTGGTGAGTCACAGTCCTGGAAACATGAGTTGTGCTCTGATGAAGACGCCTGATCCAAATGTGGATTTTTGAAATGTTCTTCATGAGATTCAAACTGATTGAAGCTTTGAATTAAAGGTGTCAACACATTTCTGCATTGGATTCATTCTGTTTCAGTGTCTAAGGTTGGTTTTGTGGCAGAAACCAAGTTTTTGTTGAACAGTAGCGTTTGAAAAAGCAGAAAGTGACTTTGAAGATGGTCAGGAGAACTTCTTTGAAGAGGAGGACTTCTCCAAACAACCACAACCTTAGAGGAAGTTTTCTGAGCATTCATAGAATGCTTTTCCAATGACTCATCATTTTCCACAAGAAGCTAATGAGTTTTTCCAAATGCATGCTGGATATTCTTAGTTCTAGCTTGGAAAGCACTTTGTGGGATTTCTCTGGAAAACCTGCTTTATCAATCATTTTGGTCTCTTTTTCTTCTTCTAAGTTCCAGCTTGGTGAGTGTGCAGGTCGCCATGGCAACCACTGTCCAGGTCAAAGGGAGGACCACGGCCATCCAGTCTCCTGGCTTTTGGATTGATTTGGATTTGATAAACATTTGTTTCCCACATTTTAATAGTAGAATTCAACACGGGACATATAGTGGATTGTAAGAATAGGAACAAAAACAGCAACAACAAAATAATCCTCCTCCCCTTAAAACATGCATTTGACTCTGAACAAGTCTAAAACAAATCCAAGCAAAGACCAGCGCTGGGGCTCCTGCTAGTTTCTTTTAGAAGAGCCTGCCTCTTCAAAACATAGAATGTTCAACAACTAGAGCTAAAAATGTCTGTTGGTAGATTTCTGGATGTTGGCCGTATCCCAGCGAGCAAGGCCAAGTCAGCCCCATATGGTTTCAAAGTGGACAGAAAATGTTTTTAGGAGTTTCTAGAATGTTCAACAACTAGAGCTAAATGAAACTAGTGCATGAAATGACAAAGAACTTCCTGTTTGAAAGGAATCTCATGATGGCTTCCACCTGTCTCTTTGCTTTTCCTTTCTTTTTTGGGTTTCTCCTCTTTGGGAGGTTACACAAAACTGCACTTTAACCCAGAAGGAAACAACAACCGCTCCACAATCCCTGAATCCCCTACAGCCTTTATCCAAACATTTACATTGACCATTATCACACATTTGATTGCATTTTCTCAGAAAAACAAGCACAACTTCCCGTTTGTTTGTGTGTGAAATGATTCCAAAAAGCCATGTGTCATCCTGGAGGGACTGGTTTCTCATCAATGCAGACCACCAAGTTTCTCTGGTTTCTGACTATTTGGTGGCTGGTAGGCCTTTTGGGATTTTTGTCAGGGAAAGAAGTGAACCTGGGCTCCAAATATTGGAAGACACTGATCTAAAAGTACTAGGACATCTGGAGAAAGCTCTAGTTCTGCTCCAACTCAGTCCAAAGCACTGAAGATAGATGGAGTTGGATTTGGGAGAGGACTGAGCTCATTCAGATGAAGAAAGAACAAGTCAAGAGATGAAGAAGATTTCAGGAAGTTTCCCATTCAACAAGTTCAAGTTTCCAGAGAGCTAGTTTAGCATCCGTGTTCTGGACCAAACCACTGTCCCTCTGAAGGTCCAGACACAGAGAGGCCCAGAGTGACCCCCATTTCTCCTTTTTGCTCTCTCCAGGGGCTGACTCCGCCCCTTAGGACGTCCCCCTGTGTGGATCAGTGGTCAGTGGGTTGGAACCTGCTGCAAATGCAGGCTCTGGTTCTAACTGCTGGATCAGAAGTGGAATGTGAGCTGTAGTGGTGTGTCTGCAGCTGGATGTGGAACACATGAGGGAGGGGTCAAAGGTCAATCTTTCTTCCAAGCAAATGTTGTCAGTCTATTCTCCAACAATGCTCCAACATCTTCAAAGGTTTTTGGTCCCAAATCCAGAGTGGAGCTGGTAGGACGTGATCATTTCAGCCTCAGATTTGGGATCTGTCATCTCTCTGCCACCGTGACACCGAGTGATGAGTTCATGCTCCAAAGCGGCCCGATCGCTGGCTTTAGGGACTATTCCAAAAGCTTTCAATGATGGCGGGGAATGAACATTAGGAACAGATGACGGCTTGAAATGTCTGCTGTTGGTTTCTGATCCAGACAGAAATTCAATCAAATGTCTATGAATCCATGATTTCCTTAGAATCTTTGACTCTAGATTCAGATCCATCTGGTTCAAAGGATGAAACTGCAGCTAAAAGTCTTTCAAAAGTCCAAATCCTCAAAGATGAAACAGAAAGTTCCTAGAAAGTCAAATGAAAAACAATCAGATTGTCTTAGATAAACCCGTTTGGAAGTTAAAGCATAGAAAGAAAGAAAGTTCCAAAAGCTAAAAGCCTTAAATAAAGAAAAGTCCAAAGAAAAACAGAAATCCCACATTTGGATCAGTAAAGACATGAATTCTCCAGAAACATCCAGAAACAGCTCTGAGCAGCAGCCATGAAGGGACTGAGAACAGACGGACATCAAAGCAGAATCCAAGCAGCACCTTCATCCTGATGAAGCTCCGCCCTCTGACCTTCAGCAGTCATCTCCAGGCTCCGCCCCCAGTCTGTGACGGCTGGATGATGCTGTCCTCCACCTGCAGCTGGACCTGGATGTTCTCTCAGACCATGTGGCCTCATGGATCAGAAGGTTGAGGGTTCAAGTCCCTTCATGGTTGAAGTCAGACAGAAAGTGAAGAAGAGGGAACATTCAGAGCAGTTTCTGTGCTGTTTGCTTCCTCATGAGTCACGTCTAGATCAGGTCTGGATCCCAGTCAGAAAGGGATCAGGAAATCTGCAGATCAAACCTTCATTTACTGAAATGGAAAACATCAACTGACTTTCTACAGATTCTACTTCCATTCATCAAACTCCAACAGGAAGATTTACAATCAATCAAATCTGTTGATTTCCTGACAAACGTTGTTTTCTCTTCCTGTTTGAATGTTTGATTGTTTTCAAACATGAAGAGAGTTTTTTTTCCTGATTTTAGCTTAAATTTCTGTTGAAATGTAAAGGTTCATTCAGAAATACCCAGTGGCCTCATGTTGGAGGAGGGGCTTCATGAGATGCTGCTGGGGGCGGAGCTTGAACACACACCGCTTCCTGGAACCCAAACTCAGGCTAAGTGGAGGAAAAGTTGGGATTTCTGGTGTTTGTAAAGATCTGGAATGGTTTCCTCCCACAAAAAGGCCTTTTTCTAGTTTCCTGCAGATGGATTCTTTTCCTGCTGGGAGTTCTCATCTGGGTTTGCAGATTCTTAGTTGGAGGAAAACTTGGAGCAAATTCTTCCCAGAAAAAGGATTTTCTCTGGAGTGAATTGACATGAACAGAGTGAGTTTGGACTGAAAGCAGCAACAGGGAGGAGATGTTAGAGCTTCATCAGAAAACAGCTTTCTGGAGGAGTTGGAAGACGTCAACAGTCACAGTGATGGTGAGGAGGAGGAGCTAAGAATTCCAAAGTCAGAGCTAAAGATGGAGGAGCAGCAGGAGGAGGTTCTTCACTGAAGGAGAGCACAAGTCCAGCTTGTCAGTGCTTTGCTGATTGGCTAGTTGGATGTGTTCTTTGATGAGCTTTTCAATCTGACGTCTGCTTGGAGGACTGTTTTCATCCTTTTGGATGATTCCACTATTTGAACCAGACCTGGAACTAGAAGAGACTAAATGAGAACAGAAAGACAAGAAAGGATCCAAACCAAACTCTTCTTCTGTCTGACTTCAACCATGAAGGAACTTGAACCCTCAACCTTCTGATCCATGAGGCCACATGGTCTGTGAGAACATCCAGGTCCAGCTGCAGGTGGAGGACAGCATCATCCAGCTGAAGAAGAGGAGGAGCTTCTGCTGCCTCCCTCAAAGAGGAAGGTGGAGGAGGTGAGAGGCTGCACTGGAGCTTTGGACCAACCAGAGAACAGAAGCACGGAGCTGAAGCAAACATCCCAGAACGTTTGCTTTGGGAGTCCCACCTTCAGTTTGATCCGCTTCAAGACAAAGTCCCACATGAAAGAGATCAAAGTGAGCTAACCAAGCGCTTTATCCAAGAGAAGCAGCTCCAAAGCACAAAGACTCCGTCTGGTTGCAGGAACTCTGGGAAAGAAGGAGCAGGAGGAACTCCTGCAGGAATCTCTGCAGGAAACATCAGCTTGGAAAGAAGAGCTGACTCAGCTGAAACATCAGCTAACATGTCAGCAGTCTGTGGCTGAGACCAAGTCAACACTCCTGCAGCGCTCAGCTGCAGCAAAAAGACACCCAGCAAACGTGGAGAGAGAGAGAAAGAGAGAGAAAGAGAAAGAGAGAGAGAGCTGGAAGCTGCTGTCAGTGCAGAGAAAAGCAGGACAGCTGAAGCTCCCAGACTCTCAGCCCAACAGCTGAAGGAGTCCCCTGGACTCCAAGCTGATCTGCTCCCAATCCAAGAACATGTCCAGAAGGACAAAGACTCCTCCCTCCCTCCCACCTCCTGACTGACTGACACCACAGAGGGAGGCAACAGTCCCATGGAGACCAGCTCTGATGGAGAACCACAAGAACCTGGAAGGAGAACGGCAGCAAGAACAGTCCTCCCTTTTGGGGGAGATCTCCTCACTCACAGAGACCCTCAAGAAGAAGGAGGAGGATGAGAAAATGATGCTTTCAAAGACCTTGATGGACACATTCAATCAGATCAAAGAGGAGATTGAAAACCTGCAGAAACCAAAACCCAAGAAGAAATCTGGGATGCAGAGATTCCTTCAGTTTTTCCAAAGATCTGAAAGACGCGACTTAGCGTGATATGACTGCCACTGCCAGCGCCAAAAAAGTTTTTGCATGCGTTGTGTGTCATCTCACATCTTTCCTATATTTGATTTTGCTGAGTTAAGTTTCAGTTTAGTATTCAGTTTTCAGATTAGTTTGTAAATATATCCAGGAACAAGGGGAGATCTTTTAGCAGTAACAATGTCCCCAGCATTAGAAAAAACCCTCTCACTCGGGACAGAGGTTGCAGAATTGGAGAGATACCTCTCTGCCAATTTTGCAATATGCTTATAGCTGGTCTTATTGGTTCTTCCCAATTCAAGAGGGTTAGCATCAAGAGGGATGCATCCTGTTGCTCTGTATTTGGTAACCTTTACCTACATCTCCTCCAAAATAGTAGACTTATATTCCACCGGCATCTGAAAGACTTTGCCAAACAGTTCAGTCATTAATAATTACAGACAATCTGGTGATGCCGTTTTAAGTGCATTAGCAGATTAGATGTTTTACAGCGGCATACGCAATCTTCGCAAAACAATATCGGCACACGGTGTTCGACTTATCCAACTGTTTTTTCCTTTCATGGATGCTCACAATAAATCAAAAGTGTTCCCACACAAGAGAGCATAAGGAGATGGGTGGGTCCTCAAGTTCTGGTCTCGTGTCTGCATTAGCCATAGTGCTATAGTTAACATGCTAACTGTCACCTAATGGCGTCTCGGCGAAAACTCGCAGTTAACATTAGTTCCGTCTCGGCGCAAAGTTAAAACATGGGGGGGAACAAAAACAAAAAAAACAAATAAAATTTAAAAACCAAAAATGGTACAAAGGTGAACCGAACTGAAAGTGCCATACCGAAACGGTTTGGTACAACGATGTGTACCGTTACACCCCTATTACTTGCCCTTAATATACTGCAGTCACTAATTTGTGTTTAAATGTTTATTACATGTTCACTGATCACATTAAAAGTGTTAAAATTAAAGATGTATAAAAAAAACATTTCAACCATAATGAAGACATTCAAGAATTAGCTCTAATGACTCAAAACAACTCATTTCTATTTGCAGGTACATCTAAAACAATACATTTTGTGAAAAAGTTGTACATATTTTGTCAGCAGTTAAACTCTTTGTCTAATATTATTACACAAAGATTCAAATTTATTGATCCATTACGTTTGTTTTCCTTTTGATGTAGAGAAGATGAAAACCTAAAAATAATTCATAGAAAGTAAGAATATCATATTATAACAAATAATTTGTAGAAAACTTCATTTCGACACTTTAAATAGTCACTTGTGCCTCCCTCTAATGAAGATACTTCATCAATATGATATGGAGGCAATCAGATTTTTCCCTCCTGTAAAATAAAGTCTTTGACTGTGGTGCAGAGGTTGAGGTGTCCACCTCTTATCAGAAAAGTTTATAATTTAGAGTTTACACTAACTCCTTTATTACATTGTAAAGAGATAGTCTTGTGAGTTCTCATGTGTGTTTTGAGATGATGTTTTCGACTAAATTTTTTTTTACATTCTTCACAAGAAAAAGGCCTTTCTGCTGTATGAGTTCTCATGTGTGTTTTGAGATTAAATCTATGACTAAAACTTTTTTTACATTCTTTACAAGAAAAAGGCCTTTCTCCTGTATGAGTTCTCATGTGTATTTTGAGATCAGATTTTTGATTAAAACTCTTACTACATTCTTTACAAGAAAAAGGCTTTTCTCCTGTGTGAGTTTTCATGTGTGTTTTGAGAGTAGATACATGACTAAAACTTTTTTTACATTCTATACAAGAAAAAGGCTTTTCTCCTGTGTGAGTTCTCATGTGAGTTTTGAGATTAAATCTATCTCTAAAACTTTTTTTACATTCTTTACAAGAAAAAGGCTTTTCTCCTGTGTGAGTTCTCATGTGTCTTTTGAGATGAGATCTGTGACTAAAACTTTTCTTACAGTCTTTACAAGAAAATCTCTTATTTTCTGCATGGATTCTTGTGTGAATTCTGAACAGAGATTTGTAACAAAAGCTTTTGCCACATTCTTTACAGATATAACATCTTTCATCAGATCCAGTTTCCATGTAGTCAGACAGGTTAGTAATTATTCTTGAGTTTTTACAAGACCTGATAGAGGAAAGTCTCTCTTTTTTTGGAGATTGTTTGTATTTCTTACCAAGATTTGTCTTCTTCCGTTTTTTTCTAACATCAGAGTCACACTGACCTGCTGACATGTGAGAGCTGTCCACACTTTGGACATGTCTTCTGTCTCTTCTCTTCCTCTGATCTCTGTTCTGTGGGTCTGTCTTTTCATCTGTAGTTGATGTTGATTCTGTCTCTTCATCTGTAGTTGATGTTGATTCTTCATGTTGGTTTCCTTCTTCATCCTGACTATCAGTTACATTAAAGCTCTGCTGATTGTTTAGATCTGCTTCACTGTTCTCATCTTCCTCATAAGTAGGAATCTCCATCAAGGTATCAGTCTCCTGCTTCAGATCAAGCTGATCTTCATCCTGACTGATGAAGAGATCATCTGGTTCCTCTTTCATCTGTGGAGGTTCTTGTTCCTCCTGTTCCTCTTTGGTTTGTGGACATTCCGGTTCTTCCTGTTCCACTCTGAAGTTCCTCTGCTGGATGCAGAGATCTTCCTCTTCAGTCATCAAACACTGGGGGAGGGCTGCAGAAACACAAGTAGAGGCCCTATTATATGTTATGGTGACTTCATGCATTGTTAAGTACCAATACCATTTTACATAGAATCATTCAAAATATGCACAATAAAAAACTTTTAATGTTTTATAATAAGTTTCTTGTTTTCTTTAGCACAACAGTATAAAACTGTCCTCTACAGGGCTCTAGACTAACCTTTTTCACCAGGGGCACTGTGACCCCCAACTGAAAATTTTAGGGGCACAACCAGAAGATTTAGGGGTGCATACCGTAAATCAACATGCTAACCAAATCTACTAATTTCCACTGTATTACTAATAACTAATTTAATAATAGATGCAGAAATTACAATGTGCTGTTTCAAATTCAGTGTCACACTTTATTCTGCACTTTTGAAAATGCAACAACAGGTAAACTGACAGCACCATCGCTGTCATGACAGTATTAATAGTAAAGAAAACGGATGGAAATTTATCTTGGTGACACCAAATAGGTGCAGCCAAGATGCACAATCAACGTCTTTGAGAACACCCAGGTGGACTCAACGCTGTGCCGATCCCCTGGTGTGCGACATATACCGTAAATTCCGGACTACAAAGCGCACCCGATTACAAGCCGCACCCACCCATATTCACGTGTTTGACTGCTTTTATACATACACAAGCCGCGTCAGAGTACAAGCCGCGCATGTGTTAGCCGATATTGTCATCCTGACAGATCACGCCCAGCATCCCAGAGTGAGTGCAATTTATTAGCACATTGTGGGTGGTGCCAGTTTTGCCTCTGGGTCACGTATTTGAGTGTACCGACATCTGTCAAACAGCCTATATTCTGTTCACAAGTCCCTCAGTTATGGTGTTTTTATTTCATTTTTTTTTTACTTATTGACAATCTAGGTATCTAACATAAAATTACAAACAGTAACCATATAATCAACATTACATCCCTCAGTTATGATGAGGAAATTTACATCCGCGATTCCACATTTCCCATGAGTCTTAGGGGCTAAAGGCGGGGCCAACGCCCGGCTCGCCATTCTGTTGTACGTGTTTAAGAATTAGCAAGTAGCAGCAGTGCATGGAGGGGTGAACGGGAAAAGCTCTCCTTCCGCTTGTGTCGCAGCAGCGTTATGGGAGTAACAGGACTGGTTAGAAAACACAATGGTAAAATAAAGCAGCGGCGACTGAAAAGCGCGCGCCTCAGCGCGATACGCGCGCTTCAGTGCGGCGCGTGCGTCAGAATTCAGAAGCCTCTGCACTCCGCGGACGCCTCTGCGCTCCGCTCCCGCCCCGCGCGCTCCTTGTCTCCCCTTCCTATCTACTCCGACACCTCTGGCCAGGGCAGCTTCAAGGAGGAGCACTTCGTCCCCCTTGCGCCGGTGGATGGAGCAAATCGTTTCTGTGCAAAGCAATCGGACTTAATACTGTACGTTTTGTGTATGAGGGGCGGGTGCGTTGTTACGGGTGGGAGCCATCAGACTGCCATCGGCCCCGCAGCTCAATCAGCAGGAGAAGATGTCTCCAGCTCACACGGAGGCTGTGAGTTTTTCAAAGCAAAATTCCGCTTTTACGGTTTCCTTAGAAACCGTAAATGGAGTGTAAATTCACTCCATGCGCTGTTCTCTCCGTCACGCAGCAAACCGGCTTTTCCAAACCCGTTGGTGACGGTGGACTTTTTTACGCTGCTTTTAACGATTGCTTTTAACTTGAAAGCTTCATCATAATGTAGCGGCGATCACGTGCACGTTGGGTCTAATGGCCCCAAAGGATTCTGGGATGCGGCCGGGCATGCGTGTTTCGTTTTGTTGAACCATGACTGAAGTGTCTAAGACCTGAAGTCAAGTCCATGCTGTTTGGCTGCTAAGAGGTGTGTTGAATAAAAATGCCTCGTGCTTGGTGTTAGATAGAGAATTCAAACTATTCACTGAGTTCGAAAGTACGTACATGGCGGCCGCCAATTAAATCCATAAATTAGCCGCGTCACTGAATAAGCCGCAAGGCTGTAAGCGCAGGAAAAAAGTAGCGGCTTGTAGTCCAGAAATTACGGTATATATTTTTTTGCTCCAACATCACCTGTCAATCATCAAAAAAATATCACGAGAAAGGGAGCGAACACAGCTGGAAATTTAGTGCTGAACTGACTGAAAGCTGCCCTGATGACTACAAAACAATGCATTATGGTACATGTGTCCTGGTGGGTTTTGTAGTTGAGTGATCAGTTAAAATAATTTAAAACACCAACTGATTAAAAAAGCCTACATATATTACAAAACATTCAAATAAATATAAAATATATAGCCCCGTTAGCTGTCACGCATGTAGGTGTGGGACGTTTATTCTGGTCAGCTGACCTGACTCCTGCGGGAGCGGTGAGCTGCGGTGACAGCTGTGCATGAAAACCGTTTGGTCGGGGTTGATACGCCGCCTCGCGCCTAACCGTAACCATAACCGTAACCCTCCTCCGGGTCTGTACGGCCCAGAGAAAAGTTCAGCACTGACTGCATGTATTTAGAAAATTAAGAAGCGAATAGATACATTCTAAAAAGGAAAGTAAGAAACTCCATAATGTCGTCCGAGGAGGGGGCTGTCAGGCTTCCTGCCTTAAATGTTCTCCTGCTTTCAAGCCCGGTGTGGGTACCGGATCGACTCGAGCTGCCAGATCGTCTTGGGGTCCTTCGAGCAAAGATGACGTTACACTATTTTATTGGCTGTAAGTTGGCACTATGACATATACGATAGTGATTGGTCAGTTACAGTTAGGGTGGTCTAGATGGTCTAGATGGTGCCCAGAAAACGGCGTTGGTTTTGTGGATAACTGGAGCGCGTTTTGGGGGAAGCCCGGTCTCATGCGGAGAGACGGCGTCCATCCCACCCGGGACGGTGCCGCTCTTCTTTCTAGAAACATTTCTGCTAGCCTTAGTCTGTTAACCTGACAATCCAGAGACGAGACCCGGGCGCAGAGCAGCAGTGTAAAACGCTCCTCTGAGCCTCCCTTAGGGTTAGTGCCGGTGCAAAACCCATGCAGGGAAAGTCAAGCAGGTTCGAGCTTTAGCTTATGTGCTGAAAGACAAATGAAAGGAGCGCGTCATAGAAACCTTAAAGTGACAGACGGCAGTTCTCATAAGCAGAATTATGATGTCATTAAATGCGGTTTATTAAACATTCGATCCATTTCCTCCAAGTCCCTCTTAGTCAATGAGTTAATCACTGATAACAACCTTAGTCTTCTAGCCTTAACAGAAACTTGGCTCCAACAGGATGACTATGTTAGATTGAATGAAGCAACCCCCCCCACTTATGCTAACTAACAGAAATCCAGGATTTCTGGGAAAGGAGGTGGTTTGGCAGTAATATCACAGTCTAGCTTACTTCTCAGCCCTAAAGTTAAAAATGCTTATAATTCATTTGAAAACATCATATTGTCTATAAGTCACCCAAACAGGAAAACTCGAAAACCTGTTTTACTCATAATTATTTATCGCCCCCCCGGCCCATATTCAGAATTTTTAACTGAGTTTTCCAACTTTTTATCGACTATTGTCTTAGATTCTGATCAAATTATAATATTAGGGGATTTTAATATTCATTTTGATGACCCCAGTGACTGCCTAGGAAAGGCTTTTGCAGCTTTATTAGATGATGTTGGTTTCACCCAAAGTGTGAATGAACCCACTCACTGTCATAAGCACACCCTGGACCTTGTTCTAACCCATGGTATAGAGATCAGCCAGCTGAGTGTCCTTCCTCTTAACCCCATCATTTCTGATCACTTTCTGATTACCTTCCAGTTTACACTGGAACATCCTTCTGCCCCAGTGAATAAGAAACAGCTTAGAAGAACCTTAACTGACCGTTCTGTGTCTGAGTTTAAACACACAGTTCAGCCAGTACTTAGTGATATTCTGAGAAAATACTCTGAGACCAGCTCCCTTAGCATCAGTCCTAGTATAAATGACCACTTTGTTAATGATGCCTTACAAGCCCTCAGGAGTACACTCGATGTTGTTGCCCCCTTGAAACCTAAGTTCGTCAGACAAAACCGAGTAGCACCGTGGTTTAACGCTGAAACTCGTTCTCTTAAACAAGAAACCCGTAAGTTGGAAAGAGAATGGCGCCGCTCCGGTTCAGAGCAGTCTCTGGATACCTGGAAACATAGCCTATTAAATTATAAAAAAGCTCTGCGTAGAGCTAGAAGCCAGTACTATTCAACCTTAATATCAGAGAATGGAAACAATCCAAGATTTCTTTTTAGCACTATTGCTAAATTAACTCGCAGTCAGAGCTCAGTAGAACCACATGTTCCTGTTTCTCTCAGCTCTGATGATTTTCTTACATTTTTCGATAGTAAAATCTCAAATATTAGACATAAGTTAAATCAAGTTATTCCTACTATCAGCCCAGAACAGGCTGAAGTGGTAGAAATGGAGGCATCCATAGAAACCTCTGTAACATTAGATTGCTTCACTGCTGTGGATCAAGCAGAAATAACATCAATTATTACGTCCTCCAAATCCTCAACTTGTCTGTTAGACCCAATTCCCACTAGACTTTTTAAAGAAACTTTTCCCCTAATTAATGATCCCATATTAACAATGATAAATACCTCTCTGGAAACGGGTTACGTGCCACAGTCTTTTAAATATGCAGTTGTTAAACCTCTTCTGAAAAAGCCCAGTTTGGATCCTAGCATCTTGGCCAACTATAGACCGATATCAAACCTGCCCTTTATTTCTAAAATCCTAGAAAGAGTTGTAGTTAAGCAGCTTTACTGCCACCTACAGGACAACAGCCACTTTGAAGACTTTCAGTCGGGGTTTAGACCCCACCACAGCACGGAAACTGCACTAGTTAGAGTCTCTAATGACTTGTTATTGGCCTCAGAAAAGGGACTACTTTAGGGTTGTGTCGATGGACGATATCATCGTCCATCGTGATGGGTGACTGACATCCCGATGGAGAGACCACCATCGTGATGCCACGCCCCCGCCACGTTGCGCGTCGACACCATAAGCCGCGGTTACATGTACAAAATATCCTGATGGGATCAATGGTCGGATTAGAATCCAACCGTGTACATGGGCCCAGAAAAATGTTTTCAGAATATAAAAACGTTCACTAAGGTCACAATTTCGGTCGGAATAAATCATTCACACACGCGCAGAATTTGCACATGCGCAGTTTGAAAACCGGAAGAGGATACAACTTCCGCCGAGCGGCTTTTTTTCCAAACTTTATTGAAGGTAACAATTCAATACAAAACGATAACAGCGCCGAGCGGCTATATACATTGACATGTCAGCTCGGTAAAATACGAGACGATCTTCTAAACGTGCTTTTAATAATGTTACGGTTATTATGAAACACCTGTTCGCTCATCATTTGAATTTTAATCCGTGTGGTCAGTGCTTTTTCTGAACGTAGCCAGGATTAGCAGTATGCTAACACACGGGCTAACAACATTAGCTTTGGAGCTGCGGGACGGATCGCAGTCTTAAATCTCCCACACATACCGCTCATGTACCCCCCCCCCCTTCCCATCAAACATAAAGCTGTAAATCCGCCCTCCGCCGGTCCACTTCGCTAGTTAAGTGCGGGAGCGGACTACTTCTTTTCTATTTTGCTTGTTACTTTTTCTGTTAAAGTCACTTCCCTCAGTTTATACTGGATCATCGCGGATTAACCATTAGTTGGGAAATAAAATGAAAAAAGCAAAATAACGAATAGCAGTTATATAAGAACGAAAAATGTAAAAATACCCCCCCCCCCCCCCCCCCCGACGATGTCATCGTCCATCCCGATGGTTGACAGCAAACATCGTCAACGGCCAAATTAGGGGACATCGCCCAACCCTAGACTACTTTCTATTCTGGTCCTGTTGGACCTCAGTGCAGCCTTTGACACTATAGACCACGGTATTTTACTCCGTAGACTAGAGCAGGACATAGGGATCAGAGGATCTGCTCTCCAGTGGTTTAAATCCTATCTGTCCGATAGGTATCAGTTCGTTAATGTAAATGGCCATTCCTCTCAGTGCACTTGAGTCAACTATGGAGTCCCACAGGGCTCAGTCTTGGGACCGATCCTGTTTACGCTTTATATGTTACCCCTAGGAAACATAATCAGGAAACACAGCATTAATTTTCATTGTTATGCCGACGATACGCAGTTGTATTTATCCATGAAGCCTGACCAGAATGACCAGATAGAGAAACTGAACGCCTGCATCAGTGACATCAAGACCTGGATGACAATTAATTACCTCCTCTTGAACCCAGAAAAAACTGAGGTCATTATACTTGGTCCTAAAAACCTCAGAGATACTCTGTCTGCTCAGATAGTCTCCCTGGATGGCATAAGTATAGCCCCCAATTCCACAGTTAGAAACCTTGGGGTTTTATTTGACCAGGATTTATCATTTAAGGCTCACATATCTCAGGCGTGTAGAACTGCCTTTTTTCACCTGCGGAATATTGCTAAGATCAGAAATATACTTTCTAAGAGTGATGCTGAAAAACTCATCCATGCATTTGTTACGTCGAGGCTGGATTACTGTAACTCTTTGTTAGCAGCGTGTCCTAAGAGTTCCTTAAGAAGTCTCCAGCTTGTTCAGAACGCAGCAGCTAGATTGTTAGCTGGAACTAGCAGAAGAGATCACATCACTCCTGTGTTAGTTTCGCTCCATTGGCTCCCAGTTGATTCTAGAATCAAGTTCAAGATCCTGCTGTTAACCTATAATGCCTTACATGGAATGGCCCCGTCCTATATTAAGGACCTCATAGTCCCTTACCATCCAATGAGAACACTTCGCTCGCAAAATGCAGGACTGCTTGTGGTTCCTAGAATTAGTAAAAGTACGATTGGAGGTAGAGCGTTTAGCCACCAAGCCCCTGTCTTATGGAATAAACTCCCAGCTCATGTAAGAGAGGCCGATTCAGTTTCTACATTCAAAGTTAGACTGAAAACATTCCTCTTTGGACAGGCTTATTATCAGGCTAGTTAAGAGACTATTTAATTTAATTTAATTTAACTTAATGTTAATTTGTTTAAATTAAACTTAATAACTATTTCTTTTAAAAGGCTGCTAGAAGTTGAAGCTGGGGTAACTATGGTGCACTGGGGTTCTGTCCTCTTTTCTTTTCTACTTCTACCCTTCCTCTCCTCTATTCTTGATCATAATTTATCATTTAGCTCTGTACCTGACCGAGTACCTCGTCTCTGCTCCTGCTCCTACACCTGGCTGTGGTTCCTGTCTCCGGCTCGACTTGCGCCTTTGACTGTCCCCACAACCACGACTGGATGAAGCTCGTCTGCTGGACTTTTATATATGTAGTTGTAGATTTAGATAAGTTAATTCTTCTCTAAAAGTTCTGGTAAATCGCCTGTCCGTCCTGGGGGAGGATCCCTCCTTCATGTGGGCACCCCTGAGGTTTCTTCGTTTTTTCCGGAATCCGTTTTTTTTGGGAGTTTTTCCTTACCGCGAAGGGGGGTCTAAGGGCAGGGATGCCAGTATAGCTTAGTCAGTTTGTTAGTTCATTTTAGTATTTTCCTATTGAACTCTTTGTATTCGTGATCCTTTTAAGTTCATGTTTTACTTCGAAGCCCATCGAGACGACTGTTGTTGTGATTTTGGGCTATACAAATAAAATTGAATTGAATTGAATTGAATTGAATAGGGTGAACGATAATACCATAATTTTCCGTTATTCGTGAGAAACGTATGAGTATTACATCGAAATTTTATTTTTGGTTGTTTGTTTTGATAAAACAAGAAGAACAAATAAAAATTTAGCAAAAAAGTGTGTTGTTTTTTGTAATTCGTTTTTTAATGCTTTCAATAAGTTTTTAACGGGAAATATAAACTTTGCAATCGTAACTGCTAAATTCAATGAAGCTCTGTAATTCCATAGTGTGGAATTCGATTAATGCTTAGGACTGTAGGCTGCTCCCTTTGATTATAGATATCAATATGACACTGTTTTATTATTGAGATAAAAAAAATGGAAACAGACATTTGGGAGAATTAAATCAGACTGCACACCATAAATAAATATTGTTTTTATACAGTCATACATATGCTCAATTGGAAAAATAAGTTTCTATTGCTAATGGTTCTCCGTTTAAAACATAAACAGAACAAATATGTTCTTAAAGTACAGCGACTAGGTAACGTCGCTAATTAGTGAAATCGCTTAGTAGTTTGAGTAGTTTGTCCAACTGGTGTTGCCGTAGAGTGACGTAAGCATTGGTCGAAGGACCCCGAGAAGATCTGGCAGCCTGAGTCGATCCGGTACCCACACCGGTCATTGTCAAGCCCCCAAGAGTCATTTACCCCACTATGATTGGTTGGTTGGTTGGTTAGTTCCGCGCACGACAAGGAAAAAGTGTCATTCATACAAACTGGAGGGACGCATTGACATTAAACTTTCATATTAAGGCAGGGGCCGGAAATAAGATAAGATATAAGATAAGATATCCCTTTATTAGTCCCACGATGGGGAAATTTCCTTGTTGCAGCAGCAGTACAGGAACAGAGAGCAATATGTAAAGAAAAAAGAAAAACTATGGAGTTAATATACACACATATGTACACAATCTACACATACATTTCCAAATTGCACAGGATGATCATATATCGGTTATTGCACAGGGTAAAAGGAATATGACAGAGCCGATGATGTTGCTTAACGTGGTTCACTGGGAGCAGCTAAGGTTGTATTGTCTAACGGCAGCAGGTAGAAACGACCTACCTGACCTACCTAGAAACGAAAATAGCCCGCAGGCCGCGAGTTTGAGGCCCCTACTGCAGACTCTGGCACTGATACACTAGCCGTAGGTCAGAAGAACGAATCATTAGTTCACTTGCTCATAGCTCAGACGCACGCACATATCAGGTTGTGTTTATATTTGTCTCCGTTTCCTTCCCACAGATGTTTACGCGCGCTCGATCATCTCTAGGCCCCTCCCCCTCCACGCATTTGAGCCACTTACAGTGGCTTTCCCTATTCTTCTCACATGCATTGGCCGCCTCACATACAGGCATCACTCAATGAAACGCTCGCGTCTCATGAGTATGTGTGCGAGTGTAAGTAAGTAAGTTTTATTTATATAGCGCCTTTCACAGATAAAATCACAAAGCGCTGAACAATAAACAATATACAACACAGTAAAAACTGAAAAACAATCAATTAAATATAATGTAAGCAAAACTAAATTGAAGAAAAATAAACATAGAATAAAAGTAACAATAAAACCAGTCAGCTGAAAGCATTTTTGAATAAAAGTGTCTTCAGTTGACTTTTAAAAGAATCGACCGTGTCGGCCACACGAAGGGACAGAGGGAGGGCATTCCAGAGTCTGGGGGCTATTCCCTGGAACGACCGGTCACCTCTGGTTTTGTACTTGGTCTTAAAAATCTTTAAAAGATTTTGATCTGAGGATCGGAGGGCACGGATGGAAGCGTAGGGACAGAGCAAGTCTGATAAGTATTTTGGGGTCTGTCCATTTAAAGCTCTATAGGTTAAAACTAGAATTTTAAAATCAATACGTGTGAAGGAATTTGTTTTATTATTATCATTGTTTAAATGTATTTCTTTAAATGTTAACTCAGATTGACCTTTTTACCTCTTCTGAAAACAGTTCTGTGTGTTTGGTCATCTGCTTCTCATGCCCAGCCAGGAAGGGGGGGGTTTTACGACACACTGTCCTCAGCTGATAAGTGATACTGTTTGAAGTTAGAATCCACCAAAGGGGTCATTGTATGACACCCCCTAAAGAACTTTTTCTGTTTGTCCTGAAACTGTTACCTCCTTCTTGTGTTCTTAATAAAAGGTGCACAGGGAGAGGCAGACTTTTGAGAAGAGCAGCGTGTTGGTTGTCTTCTGTCACACTGGCTTCTTCTCCCTCGTGCATGAGAAACTTGATTCTTGCTGTGGTCTATTATTTCTAATTGTGTTTTTCTTTAATGTTTAGATGCATTTATCTGACATTCTTTGGTCCTTCGAGCCGGATGACAACATATCTGCGTCCTTGGGGGGAGGACCACGCCGATTGAAGTCTGTCGACAGCCCGTGAGACTAGGTCTGCGGAGGAAAGTCCGTCGTAGTGAATTCTACGCCGGCCAATCGACTGGTCTGATCCCTGGGTCCGGATTGACGTTATCCGTGAACCAGTCAGACCACAACAACAAGGCAAGTAAAGCGCTTTTTCAGGGGTTCAAGTCCCCGAAGTGGCCCAGAATTCTGAGGGACAGGTTCAAGTCCTGTTGCCTGAAACACGTGTGGGTTTGAAGTCCCGGAAAAGTCCAGAATTCTGTATAAAGGTGTAGGTTCGAGTCCTGCAGCCTAAAACGCGTAAGAGGGTTCAAGTCCCTAAAAGGCCTATTAAAATTTAAAAATAAATAAAAATAAAGTTTTTTTGGTGTGAATGTGTGTGCCTGTGTGAAAGGAGTGAACTTGTTCGGAACAGTGGGCAGCTGGAAACCTTGCGGTGTTAACACAAGGCTGCTTGTTGGAGTAGAACAAGATTTCATCTCATTTGGCTTTAGGTGAAAGGAACCCAGAGTCTAAAAAACGTGTTTTGCTCCTGGGAGGACCCTAAACGTGTGACCGGATCAGACAATAGGTCTGACCTAGAAGCTTGTTGCACGGGGAGTGAAATTCGGTCCTGAGAGAAATTCTCTGTTGGTTCTGATCGCACTCTGTGACTAACGTAAATAATAAAAATAAATAAATAAATAAAATTAAAAAGAAAAAAAAACAAATGGGGAATTCAAATAGAAAAGTAGAATTAACAGGGGATTCAAAATACATGGAAAGAGCTCATCCAGGCTCACCTACGTTCTTGAGAAAATGGGATAAAAACTACAATTTTAAGGGGAATCTTGGAGTACAGGCATGTACTGAATTAGTTCAAAGGTTACAAATTAAAAACAAAATAAAAAATAAAAAAGAAACAACAAAGAGTGAAGAATTAATTTGTGCAAAACTGTGGTTAAATGAAGCAACAAAAAGAAAGAATGGCATTCAGAAAAGTAAAACTAGGGAAGCATGTCTGATTGCTAAAAAAGAGGATGATGAATCAGTTGTGATAAGACCAAGACCCCTGCAGCAGGCTGCAGCTGAGCTGCAGGGTGAGCAGGGACGTGAGGAAAAAGGGGGGGAAGAGAATCCAGCTGTTTTCTCACCCCCTCCTTATGAGGGGCCAACTGCTCCTTCCTTGACGGGTCTTTACCCGCCACTGACTGATTTAAATAAACCAGAAAAAGAAAAAATGATGTTAAGAGGAAAAGGGAAAAAACTTGAATGGAGTAAAACTATGGGGGTTGGTTTGGAAGAAGCTGGAGGGTCATCTGAAATTGCTGAGACATTTCCAATGATTGAAGTGCCCAATCCTAGAGCTGGAGAAGATGGCCAGAGACCTACACTTCTTGTGTTTAGGACCTGGACAGTGGAGGATGTTAAGAAGGCAGTAGAGGGAGTTATCTCTCACAGGGAAAATCCACAGGATTTTCATGAGCAAATGATGGAAGTTCAGAGAGCTTATCATCTGAATGGCATTGAATGTCAGCAAGCATGGATGACTGCTATGAAAGCAGACTGGGCAAAAGTAAAGGGAAATTGGAATCCTATGAATGATGACGATCCACCCAGACCTCTTCCACATAACAGTCAAGAGTTAATTCAAAGTCTTACACTTTTAGGACAAAGAATTAGAGAAGCCTTTCCAATGAGACCTGATTATGGAAAGATTGGTCAAACTAAACAAAAAGATGGAGAGTTAGTGTCTGATTTTAGAGTCAGATTTGAAGAAGTTTTCAAAGCTAACAGTGGACTCAGAGATGATGATAATGATGATGGTGCCTATAGACAGCAGCTGAAACAAGCCTTACTGCAAGCTATGAGACCAGAAATTACAGACTGGATAAGGAAGCATTACATTGATCTACCTACAGGAGCACTACAACAGTTTATGAATTTTGCTGTTCATGCAGAAAAAGTGATGGTGAATAAGAAGAAATTTAGAAATCAAAGTGTAGATACATTTTGGCAGGAGGAAAGTAGTGATGTGTTTTTTGGAAGGAACATGAACAGAGGAAGAAATCGTGGACGTGGCCAAGGGCGTGGTCGTGGAAAAGGAAATTTTAAAGGAAGTTTTAGAGGAAGGTTTAGAGGAAGTAGCAACAGAGGGTCAGAGCAGGTTGATGATGGATGTTGGATTTGTGGACAGAGAGATCATTGGCTGAGAGATTGTCCTGAAAGAAAGAAATCAGATTGACTAGATGGTAGAAGTAATGTCAAGATTAACAATGAATCTGAACCAGAAATTCAACCAATTTGTGATGAATTTTTAGATCTCACTGAAGTTTGTCTTATGGAAAAGCCAGAAATAACTCTTTATGTTCAGGGACAACCGTTTGTTTTTCTTTGTGACTCAGGGGCTTGTAGAACTGTGATAAAAAGTCATTACAATGATTTTCCTAAGTCAAATAAAACAATACAAATGAGATCTGCAGATGGTCAAATTGAAACTAAACATTTGAGTAAACCAGTTTGTTTTGAAAATCCTGACACTAATGAAACAACAAGCATTCCTGTGGTTTTAGCACCAAACTGTCCTTTTAATCTTTTAGGGAGAGATGTCATGATAAGATTAAAGTTAGGAATTTACCCCACCAGAGAAGGGGGGATGCAAGCACGACGTTGCCCAGATACAGACATCTGTGTGTTAGAAGGCAGAGGTGAACCACACTATTATTGGACTTTAGATCTACCGAAAACTGATCTTGGACAGACTGCAAAAAAACTTAATGGAAAAAGCAAAAGCCAGAGTGTCACCCCATGCAGATTTTATGTCTCCAGAAAATCTGTATGTCATGTTGAGATGCAAAAAGTCTCCTGGCCCTGACAGGAGATATGATGAAGCAGTGAGTAAACTAGGATTTCAAAAATGTACAATAAATGATTTTTATTGGAAAGATGAAACTAGTTTCTGTACTGTGACAGTTACACCAGAAGCAAAAAATTTAATGTATACAGAAAGACTGACAAATTGGAAACAGATGGCAGATGCAGTTCCATTTATTTCTTGTTCTAAAGGTTCACGAGAAAAATGGGAAGAAATGAAAGAACATGTGCAGGAAGTGACTTATACTTTGGACTGGCAGACTGATCCGGAAACTGGGATTTCTACCAATCCTGAAACTAAGTTTAAAAAGATTGCATTAAACTGGGTAGTGATTACACAGGCTAATGCGCATCTGACTGACAGAAGAAGCTGAGTGAAAATTATGTTGACAGAGGAAGAGGAAGATTCTCTTAAAGATCTTCCACAGTCACTTTGGACTAAAGGGCCAGCAGATGTAGGGTTAATTAAAGGATGCCCACCAGTGGTCATTAGAGGGAAGACAGAATATACTCCACGGAAAAAACAATATCCTTTAAAGGATGATGCAAAAGAGGGAATAAGGCCTGTGATAGATGAACTGTACAAAGCAGGAGTGTTAGTACAGTGCCCAGAGTCACCTTGTAACACACCAATTTTCCCAGTTAAAAAGGCTCCTCCTTCTACATCTTGGAGGATGGTTCAAGATCTGAGACCAGTAAATGATGCAGTTGTACAAAGAGCACCTAATGTACCAGATCCTCACACTTTGTTAAATACCTTAGATCCAAGAGCAGAATGGTTTTCAGTAATCGATCTAAGTAATGCATTTTTTTCAGTCCCCTTACACCCAGATAGTCAATATTGGTTTGCATTTACTTTTGAAGGAAAGAAGTACACTTATACAAGACTACCTCAGGGCTATGCAGAAAGTCCTACCATTTTTTCTGATGCTATTTCAAACTGTTTAGCGGGATTTGAGCCACCTATGAAAAGTCAAATCATAACTTATGTAGATGACATTCTCATAGCATCAACCTCACAGGAGTTTTGTAAAAAGGACACCATAGCTTTATTGACTTATTTGGCAGAGACTGGAAACAAAGTAAACAAAGACAAATTACAGCTATGGACCCCACAAGTTAAATATTTAGGCCATACTTTGACATCTCAGGGTAGAAAATTAAATGAAGACAGAAAAGTGGCGATTTTATCAGCACCACAACCCTTAACAAAGAAACAAATGATGTCATTTCTAGGGTTATGTAATTACTGTCGCATGTGGATTCCAAACTATGCTGAAATAGCAGCCCCACTGCAAGAATTGATTTATGAAGCACCTATGGCAGCTTATGATAAAATTAAATGGACAGAACAAGGTGTAAAAGCATTTTGTGAATTAAAACAAGCATTAGCCAGAACAACAGTGTTAGCTCTTCCGGATTACAGTAAACCTTTCAGTCAAACTGTAGACTGTAGAGATGGATTTATGACATCTGTTTTGTTACAAAAATATGGAGATAAACAGAGACCTGTGGCATTTTATTCTTCAAAATTAGATCCTGTAGCAAGAGCACCACCTCCTTGTGTTCAAGCAGTGATAGCAGCAGCAATGGCAGTGGAAAGCTCAGCTGAAGTAGTGCTTTTCCACAAGCTTACTCTGTATGTGCCGCATGCAGTTTCAGTTTTACTATTACAAACTAAAATGACATTTTTATCACCAGCAAGACACTTATCATGTTTAGCTACATTAGTTTCACAGCCTCACCTGACTGTTGAAAGGTGTACTACATTGAATCCAGCTACGCTGATGCCTACACCAGAAGATGGAGAACCTCACAATTGCTTACAAGAAACAACTTTAGTTTACAAGCCGAGACCAGACTTATCAGATGTACCACTAACTGAGGGGGAAATAGTTTTTGTTGATGGGTCAGCGAAGAAAGATGAGACAGGCAGGAACAAAGTGGGTTTTGCTGTTGTAACTCAAGATAAGGTTTTGAAGGCAGGACCCCTGCCTGGGAATTACTCAGCACAATCAGCAGAGTTGACAGCCTTAACTGAAGCATGCAAACTGTTTAAAGATAAGCCAGTTACGATCTATACTGATAGCCAATATGCGTTTGCTACAGTGCATTTGTTTTGTCAACAGTGGAAGAACAGAGGGTTTAAAACGTCAACAGGAAAACCAGTAACGCATGTAGACTTACTGAAAGAATTATTAACTGCTGTAATGTTACCATCTAAAGTGGCAATATGTAAATGTGAGGGACACACACGAAGAACAGATCATATTTCTAAAGGAAATGCCTTTGCAGATGCAACAGCAAAGCAAGCTGCAACAAAAGATGTAGAAATATGCACAAATGAGGATGTGACTGCAGATGCACCCGCTGATGTTTTAAAGGAAATGCAACACAGTGCACCGAAACAAGAAAAAGATTTATGGTTGAAAAAGGGAGCAAAGTTGGAACAAGGTCTTTATGTCAGCACAGAAGGTAAACCTATTTTACCAAAATCCATGTACAAATGGGCAGCAATTTTGAGTCATGGGCCTTGCCATGTCTCAACAGGGGGGATGATGAACTTATTAGAGAAATATTATACAACTTATGGATTTATTCTCTATTCAAAAAATTTTTGTAAACAATGTGTAACATGTATGCGTCATAATCCCCAAGGCAATGTTAGACCTAAGAGAGGAAAATTTCCTGAACCACCTTTTCCTTTCCATACAATCCATATGGATTTTATTGAATTGAATAAAAGCAAGGGATTGAAATATTGTTTAGTGATTATTGATGCATTTTCCAAATGGGTTGAAATTTTTCCATGTGCAACACAAGATGCTATTACAGTAGCTAAAGCTATTTGTAAAAGAATAATCCCAACTTTTGGCATACCACAAGTGATAAGAAGTGATAATGGTACACATTTTGTAAATCAAGTGATAGACAAAATGGCTCAACATCTTTGTATTGATTTAAAGAGACATTGTAGTTATCACCCACAGAGTGCAGGATTAGTTGAGAGAACTAATGGCACTATCAAATCAAAGTTAAAGAAATGCATGGAAGAGACAAACAGACAGTGGCCTGACTGCATAGACTTAGTTCAACTAAGCATGCGTATCACACGCACAGCAGGTCAACCTTTAACGCCTTTTGAAATGTTGTATGGACGTTCTTATAGGTTACCAGACCTTGATCCTACACAGCAACATTCTCCAGATGATGATGCAAATTTAGTGGATTATTTGAGAAAAATGTTTACCACTAAAGATGTGCAAAGGACAAATCAAGTGCCAGATTCCTTTTTATCTCCACAGGACACTTCACCAGTGCAGGTTGGCGATTGGGTGTTTGTGAAGGCCATAAAAAGGAAGTGTTGGTCCAGCCCACGGTGGGAAGGGCCATTCCAAGTCCTGCTGACTACACCAACAGCTGTCAAGATCGCTGAAAGGACGTCTTGGATCCACCTGTCACACTGCAAGAAAAAGCATCTGGGTGAGGCTAATTCCAACTGCTAGGTGGGGAAGTCTGACTACAAAGGGAGGCAGCTGTATAGAAGCTGCTTGTCTCAACGTCAGCGAAGCAGGGGAATCCACCTAGTCTTAGGGAAGAAAGCACACCAGATCTCTTTTGCACTACACGGATCCTACACTGTTAGAGGACTTGAGGAGGTGATGTGCTAGTAACCTCTCCCTCCCGAAGATAGGCACATATCCACCATGGCGTGTCCAACTGGGCTAAGAGACAGTTTATTTTGTTTACTGTTCCTGCTATTCCTGACAGGAGCCACCACATGGATTTGGTTCTTTTGGAATCATTATCCACCTGCAAGAAGAACCACCAACGAGGAAAGACTAAATGTTTCTCGACGATGGCTGAGTATTGATGAACATGATGTTTTGAATAGTCCAAAAATGAACATAACTCACCTGTATATGACAAATTCTTGGTATAGGTATGTTATGTTACTGGCTAAAGAAAGGAATAGATCTGATTGCTATGTTTGTTCTGTAATTCCAGCTTCATCCCTACATCCTAATTTGCAGGCAAAGCAATTTTCTGAGTGGAAAAGCGACTGTGTTATTGAATATAGTACCAGAGGGTATATTAGTACTGGAGCCGTCACCACTTCAAATGGTACTCTTGTAAGACCAAGTTGCAAGAGTTTGTATCAGTTTAAAAAACTGAAATTGACAAAATCATTAGCTCCATATGCTAGTGTGGAACCAGGAACTGTGTTTCCACATTGCGTAACTAACAATGGCACAGAGTTTTTAGGAACTTTGCCGACAAAGATGTGTCATGAACTTCTTGTTCCTTTCACAGTCCAGATAATCAATGACAGAGTTTCCCATGGTTATGCAGTTCCCTGCCCTAGAGGACGTTGTGTTGAATCTAATCCAGATTTAATGCCAGGTAACAATGGTACTTATGTGGTTGATCAAATGTTTTGGTTATGTGGGCAGGCCCTCTACCTCAGTCTGCCTAGAGACTGGAGTGGGATTTGTGCTCCCGTAAAGGTCACAGATCACACTTTCATAGTTTCTGCAGTCCATGAGCCTCACCTGCGCCACAGACGTAACCTTATTGATGTCAAGCCACATGATTCCATTTGGGGATCAGATGTACCTGAAGACCATAAACTCTGGAATACGGGGCAAAAGATGAAGGTCACAGCATCACTGAAGCATTACATCAACTTGAAAAGGTTCAGCAGGCAATGCAGGATGACAGGAAACCCCAATCTTGGGATTTCTTCTCCTGGTTTGCTTTTGGTTCCTGGTGGCAACTTTTGTTAAAAATAGTGACACCTATTCTTATGGTACTGATTATATGTTGTGTGTTCACTATGTGCATTTTTCCTTGTATTCAATCTATGATTTCCAGAGCAGTGAATGGTGGAGTACAAAGTGTTCTTCTGAGTCAAGAATACAACTTGTTATTAAAGGGAGAACAAGATGACTGTAATGATTTTGAAATTGAAATGACTTGAAAAAAAAAAAAAGAAAAACGTCTCATCTGAGTGTAAATTGATAGTGTTATGAAAATGAAGATGTCACAGAAAACTGAAAAGAGATGTGATATTGGATGTGAGATTTTAACATTTATCAATGATAAACAGGAGGGAGTATGTGAAGGAATTTGTTTTATTATTATCATTGTTTAAATGTATTTCTTTAAATGTTAACTCAGATTGACCTTTTTACCTCTTCTGAAAACAGTTCTGTGTGTTTGGTCATCTGCTTCTCATGCCCAGCCAGGAAGGGGGGGGTTTTACGACACACTGTCCTCAGCTGATAAGTGATACTGTTTGAAGTTAGAATCCACCAAAGGGGTCATTGTATGACACCCCCTAAAGAACTTTTTCTGTTTGTCCTGAAACTGTTACCTCCTTCTTGTGTTCTTAATAAAAGGTGCACAGGGAGAGGCAGACTTTTGAGAAGAGCAGCGTGTTGGTTGTCTTCTGTCACACTGGCTTCTTCTCCCTCGTGCATGAGAAACTTGATTCTTGCTGTGGTCTATTATTTCTAATTGTGTTTTTCTTTAATGTTTAGATGCATTTATCTGACAATACGCCACTTGATTGGGAGCCAGTGCAAGGAGGATAAAATGGGGGTAATGTGTGCTCTTTTGTCTTATCCTGTTAAAAGCCTTGCAGCAGTGTTTTGAACTAACTGAAGACGGTTAAGAACAGATTTATTAAAACAAGTAAAAAGAGAATTACAATAATCTAAACAAGAAGAAATAAAAGCATGGATAACCATCTCTAAGACTGAGTTAGATAAGAACGCCCGCAATTTTGCTATGTTACATAAATGATAAAAACAGTTTCTAATAAAAAGGCTGGAATGATGGTCCAAAGACATTGACTGGTCAAACCATACACCAAGATTTCTGATAGAGAGCTGTACAGAGGAGCTCAAAGAACCAAGATGCTGGGAAATTATTGGGATTTTGTTTTCTGGGGCAACTATTAGTGTTTCTGTCTTTTTTAAGTTTAGCTGAAGACTGTGACTTGTGAGCCAAGATTTAACAAAAGCAAGGCAATCTAGTAGTTGTGTAAGTTTGTGGAGTTCTGTGTCATTGAAAGAGCAGTACAGCTCAATATCATCGGCATAGAAATGGTATGACACATTTTTAAAGTTATTCAAAAGCTTTCCAAGAGGGCAGATGTACATTAAAAACAAAAGAGGTCCTAAAACAGATCCCTGGGGCACACCATAGAGGAGTGGAGCGGTATCAGAAAGCACACCATTTATGTAGACAGAGAATGTTCTATTAGTCAGGTAGGAGGTAAACCACTTTAAAACAAACCCAGCAATACCAAACTCATTTTCTAATCTGCCCAACAGTATTTTATGATCAACAGTGTCAAATGCAGAGGATAAGTCCAAAAGAACCAAAACTGTGTAGTTTCCAGAGTCAGCAGCCACCTGTATATCATTTGAAACTTTAAGTAAAGTGGTCTCCGTGGAATGCATCTTTCTAAAACCAGATTGGTATTTATCGAAGAGTTCATAGTTGTTTAAAAAATATGTTAACTGTTCTGCCACTATCTTCTCCAAGACTTTTGAGAGTATAGGTAATTTTGAAATTGGCCTATAATTGGAGGGTTGTGATGGATCCAGGTTGGGCTTTTTTAAGATGGGATTTATCGCTCCCTGCTTAAGGAAGTTTGGGACAGTCCCAGTGGAGAGAGACAGATTAATCATTTTAACAAGAAATGGGGCAATAAGGTCGATAACTTTAAAAAACATAGATGATGGCAATATATCTAGGGGACATGAGGATGGCTTCATCTTTTTTGATACGACTATGATATTGTCTATTGAAATGGCAGAAAAGTTAGTCCAGGAATAGTTTAAAGAGGCTACAATAGTGGTATTCTCATTGGATGATTGGAGTGTGTGCGTTTGCGTGCGTGTGCGCTCGCGTCTCATAGATTATTTCATTGATCATTGACGTGCCCCTTCCACATTTAATGTATAAAAAATACGGAGGGTGGGGGAGGCAAATTTACTGGTAGCACATGTGCGACTGGGTGTAAAATTCAGTTGCACACTCTCAAATTTTGGTAGCAAAATGCAACCATTTGGTCGCAGTCTGGAGCCCTGAGATGAACCAGCACCTCGCCTGGATCATTGGGGAGACCAGGCCAGGGGCCTGGAGCCCTGCTCTACACCTGCCCCCTATAAGGATAGCTGTTTCAGTCAATAACTTGTAGTCTGAACTAGAGCTGTGACGGTGTCAGATTTTTGATAACCGCGGTGATGAACCACCAGGGTGCGAGATGTCGCTGTTAATCGCTTTTGTACATAAATAAGCCGCGTCAGTGTACAAGCAGCATGCATTAAGCAACATCATCAGCCTGACAAAGCATGTCCTGACTCCCAGACTGGGTGCAATTTTTAACCTCACTATGGGAGGAGACAGTATTGCGTCTGTTCTTAAGTTCCTCAGTTATGTTTTTTTTTTGTGTGTGTGTTTAGTTTTTTTTTAACTTATTGACAATTGAGGTATCATACATAAAATCACAAACAGTAACCATATAATCAACATTACATCCCTCAATTATGATGAGGAAATTTACATCCGTGATTCCCCATTTCCCATGAGTCTTAGGGGCTAAAGGCAGGTCTAACCCCCGGCTTGCCACACCGATGTCAGTGTTTAAAGAATGAGCAAGGAGCAGCAGTGGATGGAGGGGCGAACGGGAGAGCAGCTCTCCTTCCGCTTGAGTCACTTCAGCATTGTGGTAGTAACAAGGCTGGTTAAAAAAACACACCAGTTAAATAAAGAAGCGGCGACTGAAAAGCGCGCGCCTCACCCCGGCGCGTGCGTCAGAAGTTTCCTTCCACATAGGGCTGAGACGATAACCGCATCACCGCATTTTTTATGCACTTTTTTTTACGTTTTGCATATGGTGCGTGAGTGGAACTATAATAAACACATTAAACGCATTCATATTTGCTGATAATTTCCTTTTTCTGCTTTTTCTGTCATTCTACAACAGAAGTTTCCGTCTCGCAAGGAAATACGACAAATTTACTGCTTTCTAATTATTCATTTCCATTGTATTCATTTCCATTACAAGCTGCGTGCGTTCTTAAGTGCGCGACACAGCCGCCCACCGGAGGATTTTGTGTTGGGGGGGGGGGGGGGGGTATTACTGTTGTCCTTCACTCTGTAGCACCAAACATGAACGCGCGCTGTTAGATTTCCATGAAAATCAATACATGTTTTGTTCTGGAACTATTTTTTTGCAGCGTAACGTTACATGTCTGTATAAACAAAGGCGGAGCCTCCTGCCCCGCGTTCTTCAGGGGTGTCAGGCTTCACGGCTACTGGAAAGGTGACAGTGTCTGCAGTCTGTTTATTACTGGGCAATACATAATATTCTGAGATGTCTGTAGCAGAAAGCACAGGTGAAACTTGCGTGCAGCTCCAGAGCGGTCCGCTGCAGAGGAATCAACACGCACCCCCCAACACACGTGTGCGCACCTTCCTACTATTCCTACACAAGACGCTCCGCGCTCACACACACAGTCCATCTACAACACCTATAGTTAGTTCACAAGTTAGGTATGTAGTTGTTAGTTGCTACTGTTATTTGGTAACAAAGAATAGTACGTTGTAATTGTATTCATTTCCGATGCAGCCTCCAGGGATTTTGTGGGTTTTTATTTTTTTTTGGGGGGGGGGGGGGGGGGGGGGGGGTTAACCGCGGTGATCAAAAATTCGACACCGTCACAGCTCTACTTCGACAAAAAACACTGTTGCTCCGCGGACGCCTCTGCGGTCCTCGCTCGCCCCGCGGGCTCCTTGTCTCCCCTTCTCCGACACCCCTGGCCAGGGTGGCTCCAGGGAGGAGCACTTCGTCCCCATTGCGCCGGTGAACGGAGCAAATCGTGTCGGGCGAGAGAGGATGCATTGTTACGTGTGGGAGCCTTCAAACTGCCATCGGTCCTGCAGCTCTTTGTGAACGAGCAGCAGGAGAACATGTCTCCAGCTCACACGGCGGCTGTGGGGCAGTGTGAGCTTTTCAAAGCAAAATTCCGCTCAGTCCTTAGAAACCGTTCAAACAATCATGTCGATTTGTGTTTCCAGTTGTGTCCCGACAAAATAAAGGCTGATGTTATTCCCACATATTTACGTGCAGCCAAGCTGCAGATTGCAGCTTTTCCCGCATGGAGTCATGTTCATCCAGGCTAAATGTTGTTAGCGCCTGTTAGCCTTCACCTAACCGTACTTCCAGCTTCGTTCTGCCACAAAAAAAGCACTGAACCAGCACCTCGCCTGGATCATTGGGGAGACCAGGCCGGGGGTGTGTGTGTGTGTGTGTCTGCAGCGAAACTGAAGGAGAACAGAAAGTTGGAGTTGTCCTTAATATTCAATGTGGTTTTAATATGCCTCTCCCCCTTGGTATGATCTGTTATCTGTGACATTATATCTTTTATGATTATTTTAATGTTTTGTAATGTATGTATCCTTTTTTTTAATCAATTGGCATTTTAAATTATTTAATTGATCACTGAACAAAAAAACCCATCAGGACACATGTCCCACAATGCATTGTTTTGTAGTCATCAGGACAGCTTTCAGTCAGTGTAGTGCTAAATTTCCAGCTGTGTTCGCTCTGGTTGGGGCCTTGCTTCCGCCCCTTTCTCGTGATATTTTTGTGATGATTGACAGTTGATGTTGGAGCAAAAACAAAAATATACGCCTCACACCAGGTGATCTGTGCAGCGTTGCAACCATCTGGGTGTTCTCAAACACGCTTATTGTGCATCTTGGCTGCAATTATTTGGTGTCTCCAACATGAATTACCATCCCTTAATGTTTACATACACTTAAGTATTGTTTGAAACTGTGAAATGACCGAAAGGTTACTACGGTAATCACTTTGTTACTAAGCACCTTTTTTTATTCTAAATGTATGTAATTTTCTGGTTGTGCCCCTAAAATTTTTAGTTGGGGGCCACAGTGCTCCTAGTGAAAAAAGTTAGTCTGGAGCCCTGTTTTATTTTTCTTGATTGATGGAGATTAAAAAAAACTCCTTATTGGTGTAAAGGTAGAGGTTGCAAGTCTGATATAAGAAACATTAAAAAAGCCACTTTTTTAGTTGTAACTTGATATTTTTCTCCACCACAATGTCACAGATTTCAATAAAAATACCTCAAAATATGGCTTTTCAGAGCAATTATTAGGTTAGATTAAATATAAATTCATTAAATTACTTTATAACAGGTAATGATTGATTAATCACACAAATTATTCATCTCATGACAGTTCTGTCATAATTCACTTTTTGGAAATATTTTAAAGCTTCATTTAATAAATTATTTTCTTAACAGAAAAACAGAAATTTAAAGTATTTTGTTAAACAGTGAAGTGGAACTTTGTGGTTCTTGTTGGGTTTTGATCTGGAAGAAACTGGATCAAATGGTTCTTTTAGTGTTAAAGGTTCCAGACTCTTGATTTCCACTGAAGCTATGAGTATGAAATGTCATTCCACAGACAAACCATCAACAAAATGATCCTGATGCTGCTGAGGTTCTTATGGAAGTGAAGCAAATCTCAGCAGAGATGCAGTTTTTCTAAACTGAAATCACTGACATTAAACAGCCTGAACATTCATGGAGCTGAACTGGACACAGAAAAACCTCCCTGTTGTGTTTCCACCCACCAATGAGGAGCAGTTTGATGAAGATGAAGCTGCACTGGAGGAAGAATCAGTCCAGAAAAAGATGGAGAACAATTCTGACACTAAGCAGTTTTTCACTGATGTGTTCAGGTTTGAATCTTTTCTGTCTGCAGATCCATGAGCAGGACCCTGTCTTTGGGTTTTAGCTTGAAATGTAGTTTTGGAAATAGAATCTGTCTGAATGTCTGGAATGGAGACATGGAGACATCAAAGAGGTTTAGATGGATTTTGGGTTTGACAGAGAAATCTGCTGAAAAGAACTGAACTACAAACTTAGAACCACAGACGACAAAACAGATTGTACTTTTTTTATCTGCTAACAATTTTCTCTTTGATCTGTTAAGGTTTCCTGTTTGCTGGAGGGACTAACTAAGATCATGTGATTTGAAGAATGTTGTCGGCTGCACTGACCAACAATGTCTTCTGTCTTTTCAACTGGAAGGGACAGAAGAGACTCTTCCAGGACACGCTGTTGATGGACTGCATGTTTGGAGAGCTTGAAGCTCAAGATGGAACCGTTATTGAAGTGAACATACATATAGTGTGGAGATGAAGATCAGAGACACACTGACCTGCTGACATGTGAGAGCTGTCCACACTTTGGACATGACTTCTGTCCCTCCTCTTCCTCTGATCTCTGTTCTGTGGGTCTGTCTCTTCATCTGTAGTTGATGTTGATTCTTCTTCATGTTGGTTTCCTTCTTCATCCTGACTATCAGTTACATTAAAGCTCTGCTGATTGTTTAGATCTGCTTCACTGTTCTCATCTTCCTTATAAGTAGGAATCTCCATCAAGGTATCAGTCTCCTGCTTCAGATCAATCTGATCTTCATCCTGACTGATGCAGGGTTCCCCTGGTTCCTCTTTAATCTGCAGAGGTTCTGGTTCCTCCTGTTCCACTCTGAAGTTCCTCTGCTGGTTGCAGAGATCTTCCTCTCCAGTCAACCAATGCTGTGGGAGAACTGCAGGGACACAAACACAACAAGGAGCCTTTTATACATTTCCAGGACTTTTGGATAGAGCTGTGACGGTGTGGGACTTTTGATCAGCGCGGTGATGAACCAGACCCCCAAAAAAAACATCACAAAATCCCCTGGTGGCCGCGTCGCAAATGAATACAATTACAACGCAGTAGTCTGTATTAAAAAATACCAGTAACTACTATCTATCTGCATAATGAACTAACTATATAGGTTTTGTATACTACTATGCGTGTGTGTGTGTCCGTTTGCTGCGTGTGTAGGAGGAAGGAGCTCACACACGTGCGTTGAGGGTGTGTGTTGATTCTTCTGCAGTGGACTAACCTGGAGCAGCATGCGAGGCTTCCCCTGTGCTCTCTGGTACAGACATCTTCTCTGAATATTATGTATTGCCCAGTAATAAACAGACTGCAGACACTGTCACCTTTCCGGTAGCTATGAGCCTGACAACCCATGAAGAACGCGGGGCAGGAGGCTCCGCCTTTGTTTATACAGACACGTAACGTTACGCTGCACAAAATAATTCCCAAACCAAACATGTAGTGATATTCATGGAAATCTAACAGCGCGCGTTCATGTTTGGTGTTACAGAGTGAAGGAGACCCCCCCCCCCCCCCCCCCCCCCCCCCCCTATGAGGTTCCATTTGTGCCAAAAATATCAAAATGTGTTTTTGCGTCTACTGTTATGTCTTTGGTCCATTGTCTATGTCTACTGATCGTGTTTTTGCGTCCACTGTCTATGCTTTGGGCTCATTGTCTATGTCTATTGAACGAGTTCATTTTACATTGGTTCATGTCTATGTATTACTAAGCAATATCTTCTGCATGCCCATGATTCTTTGATTATTACTTTGTATTAACTTTGTGATGTATATGCTTGCTTTATCCTTAGACTTTATCTTTGTCATTGTCCTTATCCCATGTCGTCTAACTACGGCGTCAGGAAGATCCTTAGCAACCGTTGCTAGTGTCGTTTGCTACGTCGTCTCACCATGTCGTCAGGAAGATCCTTAGCAACCGTTGCTAGTGTCGTTTGCTACGTCGTTTCACGTGTCGTCAGGAAGATCCTTAGCAACCGTTGCTAGTGTCGTTTGCTACGTTCTTTCACCATGTCGTGTCCTTAGATCTTGCTGTATTTCAAATTTTGCAAAGGTCGTCAGAGAAGTCTTTTGTACGGTCGATAAATTGTTTCCCGTATTATCACGGAACAAAACACTTTAAAAAAAAAAAAAACCTTTATTGACAATCCTGCAAACGCGCACTGCCAGAAAGGGGGGGGGGGGGTGCAGCGTACAACGGTTCCACGTTCCCGTTTAAAGTTATTTAGAGTACGGCTTTAATTTAATCTTGTGATGAAACTATTATTTCAAATTATTTTCAAAAATGACTGATCTTTATAAAATATGTTGTTACAAATCTGATGGATAAACGAGGATCAGACGGGCTAATAAGAGCCTTATGTGGTCCCGAGTGCGCCATCTCATGGTCACATAAATAGATTAAAAAGAAAAGCTCAAAAACCAGTCAGTTTTCGACTGTTATATTCATAATTAGTGACTCGACCCACTAAAATTTGAGAAGGTAACTCATCAAAGATATTTTAAAGGCCTCCTTGCAAGGCCCCCGTAAATCGTTCAGCGGCAAAAAAATAAATATTGCCATGGACTAATGACTTGAGGGTTCATTCATAAATAGTCTTCGTAAAATGTTCATATTTATTATGTGTCATTCTCCGCGTTAAATAGAAGTAGTTCGCCTCCAGATCAGGTGGTGGCGGTAATGCGCCACTTTGTTTTCGTTTCAAGCGTTGTATGCATGCCCCCCCCCCCCCCCCTTTCTGGCAATACGCGTTTGAGGGAATATCAAAATAAAGTTCATCTTAAAAACGTGTTGTCATGGTTAACCCTGACGTCTGCTTTGATATGCATGCGTGCAACAGTTTCGCGCTCCCGTTTAAAGTTATTTAGAATATGGCTTCAATTCAATCTGGTGATGAAACTATTATTTAACAGTCTTTTGAAAAGTAACTGATTTTTATTTAACATGTTACATAACAGATTGAAAAGAAAAGATCAAAATCCATTCAAAGATTTTGGGCCGTCTTCTCCTCGTTTATCCACCAGATTTGTGACAGCATGTGTTTGATAAGGATCGGCTATTTTTTAAAAGACTTAAATATTAGTTTCATCTCCAGATTTAATTGAAGCTAGACTCTAAATAACTTTAAAAAATTGGCAAGAGAGTCGCTTCGGGAACGTGAAAGCGTTGTACGCATGCGCGCCCCCTCTCCCTCTTTCTGGCAATGCGCGTTTGAGGGAATATCAATAAAGTTCATCTTAAAAAAGTATTTGTCATAGTTAACCCTAGCGCCGGTTTATTTTTTCATTCCGTGGTAGTACAGGAAACAATTAACCGGCCGTACAAAGGACTTTTCTGACTACTTTGGCAAATTTGAAAAACGGCAAGATCTATGATCTAACGACGAGACACGGGGAAACGTCGTAGCTAACGACAGTAGCAAAAGTCGTAGCTAACGACAGTAGCAACGGTTGCTAAGGAGACGACAGGGCGTATAACAAAGACAATGCAAAGATTTACACATAACGCATGGACCGATGTTCAATTAACTCGGTCAGTAGACATAGACAATGGATCAAAGACATAGACAATGGACACAAAAACAGATTTTTGGCACAAACGGAACCTCATAAATTCAGGCCTCCTCATCATTCATATAGTAACGTGAAAATACCACTTTTTTTCAAAGGTGATGCAAGATTTTCACTGGATTATTGTTATTAATTGTTTCACTTTTGATAAATAACTCATTGATTTCAGAGCATAATCCATGTTATCTGATGATGGGTAACTGTGACATGGTTGATATTAGCACTTAGTTTACAGTATACCGTCTTTTCAGTTCGCTGGACATGTGTACCGTAAACTATGATGTAAACGTGCATGCAAAAAGTTAGTGACGGCTAGCGAGACCGCACTTCCACAGATGTCGGCTCACTTGACCGCAGTAAAGAAAAGCGTGAAGCTCAAAGGGCTTCTCTGTTTCTTTGATGAAGGTCACATACCTATGTGGTGTAGCTGCAGCTGTGGTTTCCAGATGACATCCAGCAGTCTGCGCTGACGACAGAGCTCCTGCTCGTACTGGACGATGGTTCCTTCACAGAGTCTGCAGATTTCTTCAGCAGCAGCAGCTAGTCGCTCGCTGATCAACTCTCTCAGAGACTGAAGGGAAGACATGGTTCCTGCTCCGATCTTCAGCTCCAACTCCCACAAACACCGCCGTCCTCTTCACTGCAGCTCCGATCGATCATCTGCTAGTCTCACAATCACAGCAATCCACGTTGTCTTTCCGTTCAACACTTCTTCACTCATTTACGACACTTTGGAAAATGCTGAGAGTTCCCACACGAACCACGTATCGTCCTTTCTGTCCAAAAACCTCACAAACGTCCCAACAAAACACCACCGACCTCTCAACACAAGCTAACGCTGCTAGCCTGCTAACAAGCTAATGCTGCTAGCGCCTCGTGCTGTTCTTCTTCTTTGTTTGGCTAACAGCGTCATGGTGCTTTAGCGCCACCAGCTGGTCTGGAGTGTTGTCTGTCGCTCATATTATGTCGATGGTTGCAAAAAAAGCCATGTTAACTTGACTGGAAAATAAAGTTTAGAGTAAACAGTTTATTTTCAGGAGATAAAAATAAAATCTAAATAGAAAAAATGTATCAAGGAAACTGTTTGAGAGCTGTTGTGACGTCATCACACTGTGTCTCATTCCAATGTTCAGGTTTGACCACAAAACTCATCAACGACAAACTAAACCTGATCACATCCGTTTATTGTATTTCTAAAATAAAGACATTTCTTAAGCAAACAAGTAAACAAAAACAAAACAAAAAGAAAATGTCAAGCATGAAGATCTGCTTGACATTAAACTGTATAGTTAATAAAAAAGACAAGCAATAATTTTGAAATTCTTATTACAGGGAAAAAAACAATAGAGAAATTTACTTAATTTAATTAAAATTAGATGAACAAATTTATGAAGTATATAACTGAAATGTAACATAATAAAAGAAAAGTGAAAAAATGTAAAGATGTTTGGAAAGCAAACATTTTTCACCGACAATCTGCAAACATTTTAATGCTGTTTCTTGTTTCTGTGTCTTCATCAAAGATTTTTTTCAATAAAAAACTGGGAAAGATTTAAATAAATTCACAGATTTTTTTCAGGTTAAGACAAAAAAACACTTAACATTTTTATTTACAGTACAGACCAAAAGTTTGAACACACCTTCTGATTCAAAGAGTTTTCTTTATTTTCATGACTATGAAAATTGTAGATTCACACTGAAGGCATCAAAACTATGAATGAACACATGTGGAATTCTATCCATAACAAAAAAGTGTGAAATAACTGAGAATATGTCATATTGTAGGTTCTTCATAGTAGCCACCTTTTGCTTTGATTACTGCTTTGCACACTTTTGGCATTCTCTGGATGAGCTTCAAAAATGTTGAGAAATGCAGAAATGTGTGCTGCAGATGCCATGTTTGCCACTAGAGGGCAGCACAGCAGCTTCAGTCTTTGTCATTGTTGCTGTGTGAGCCTGAAGGAGCTTCAAAGTGAGCTGCAGCTTGGTTCAGACAAACCTCCACATTCACACACAGATGTGATCCTGAAGAAGTCTGAACAGAACATTTCAGGAGAACTCTTCAGTCCAGAACATGAGCCTGCATTGTTCCTGAAACTGGGATCAGAGTTCTGCTCTCTGCTCCAACAGAACCACCTTCATGAGCTCCTGGTTTCTTCTGGATCCTCCAACATTCAGACGCTCTCTGACTGAGTTCATGTCTGCACAGAAACCTTCAGGATTCTCTTCTTCCACACGTCTTTCACTCTGAAACTCTCTTCTGAATGTGGATCATCTCAGTCAGACGTTCAGCAGCATCAGAGCCGTGCATGTGCTCCTCCTCATGAGTCCTGAAGCTGCACCGTCAGCTGCAGAGCTTCAGAGCTGCTTCCTTCTCAGACTTTCCACTTTCTTTGGCTCTCTGGCTCTGATGCTGCTGCTGCTGCAGAAAAACCAGCAGCTGCAGAAAAACTCTGCAGAGACTCACAGAGAGAGGATGGAGGCAGCAGATGAAGCTGCTGCAGTCTGACAGCTGATGGAACTGAAGCACTTTCTACATTCTAGTTCCAAATGTCCTACAGAATCCATCAGAGGTTGAAAGTCTTCCTCAGTACTCGAGTACTTTAGTTCAGCAGCTCCTCTTTTCCTCTAAGGTGAAGCTTCATGTGGACGACTTCTTCTTCTCTCCTCTTTTCTGGAGCTTGGGGTCCATGCAGTCTGATCAGCTCTGATTTGGGCTTCAGTTGATGTTTGTGATCAGGAACTCTGGATTCTTCTTAGAAGGAGACGTTCTGCCTCTTTAGCAGAGAGCAGAACGTTGATCTGATCTGTTGGAAGCCACTCCATCCTGAAGCTGCACTGCTGAGTTCCTGTCCACCAGGGGGCAGTGTTACGGCTTTGCCTGCCTTATTATTCTGCTTTTATTCTGTTGGGACTTCCAACACACAAACATTTGACCTTTTCACTTTAGAAAAAAGTTTGTTAAACACTTTGGTGACTTGCAGATTTATAAAAAACATTTTATGTCTTTTATTTCTGTAATTTTTGGTCTAAACTTTTCTTCCTGAAGGCTGAACTGCAGCTTTCCTCAGGTCTTTCATTTTCTCCATTTTTCCCTCCTTTTCTTGGCTTCCAGCTCACCAGGCATGACCTAGACGGCGCCCTCATGTGGACGGATGAACACATGACAGAGGGGAAGGACAGAGCTGCACAGCAGGGACGAGCAGAGACCTTTGGGTCACGTGGAGTAACAATAAAAACAGTAGAAACTCCAATAAAACCAGTAGAACCAGACTGGAAAAGTTCAAAAAGCTCAAGAATAACAGGTTGATGCTGGTCAGACGTGCACACACAGGACCCTAGGGGGGTTTGAACACCTGCCCTTTCTGCCTCCTATTCAAAAATGTCCTCTTTGTTTTAAATGAACATGAATGGGTGGGTGGTGCCGGGCCTGGGGTGTCGGCGCCTCCGGGGGTGGGCCCCTGGGCTGGGTGGCCCTGGCCCCTTTGCTGGGGGTGGGCTGGGGGACGGCTGTTTGACCACCGGGGGACAGTCTACCAGCTGTCCCCAACTTACCCCCTTCCTTATATAACCTCATATTAGGGTGAGGGGGTGGGGGGTCTAGCCTGCGATGCGCCTTGGGGGGGGGCTACTTGGGAGTGGCCCCCCTCCTATGGTTGCCGTATGGAGTGGGCCCCCCCTCTTTCGGTTTTATTTGCACCTTAGACATGTAGGGTCCTTGGTAGGGGGGGTGCTTGGACATCACTGCAAGCAAGCAGCAGATGTCCTCCTGGCACCCTACCCGCCAATTTTAACCGCACCTTAGACATTTAGGGCCCCTTGGTGTGGAGGGTGAGGGGACATCACTGTGAGTAATCAGGAGATGTCCCCTTAGTGCCCTACTCGCCAATTTTAACTGCACCCCCCTTAGTACACACACCCCTCCCCCTTCAATATATACATTCAAACATAAACACACACACATGCACACAAACACCCTCTCAAACACCCATACACGCACACACATTTTACAAGGAAGGTGGGACCTGGGTCCATCTGTCCCCTACCCCTTCCCTGGTGGGGGGTGCGGGCCCCTTGGCGATGGCGGCCGTGTCCCTTGGGTGCCGGCTCCCTGGGCCCGGCGGTGCTGTCTCCGCACGGTGGGGGGGTTCATATTACACCTGAGCCGGGGGTGTTCGTGTCCCTGGGGGGTGGGTCCTGGTCCTTGCCCCTGGGCGCTGGGCCCCGCCAAACTTCCAACATGGCCGAGCCTGGTCGGGCCATATTTATAACATCCCTTGTGGGCCGCCCTTTTTTCCCCGGGGTTCCCCCCTCCTGGGCGGGGGCGGCGGGCCCCTGCCTTGCTCCTACCTGGACCAACCGTGGGCCGGGTGGGTGGCTGCCTGGAGTGCGGAGCGGGTCTCCCTTGGGGGGTCCTGGCTCGTACCTGGGGTCGGGGCGGGGGGATGCCCGGAACTCCTGGGTGGTGGTGGGGTGCTCGTCTGGGGCTGTGGGCGTCCCTCTCCGGTGGGGCCCTGCGTTGGGCTCTTCCGGCGCGGCGGGGGGCTGCTTTCCTGGCTGGGCTGGGGCGGCGCTCTCTTTCCCTCTGCGCCTCCCTGCTCTCTGGCTCTGGGGGCCTCGCGGCGGTCCTGCTGGCCCTGGCCTGGGTGGCGGTCTTGGTCGCCCGGGGGGCGGTTGTTCCCTGCCTGTTCCCGTGTGGCGTTGGGGGGCTCCGGCTGCCGCTGCTGCTGCGGCGGGGGTATGGGTGTGGGGGTGGCTGGGCGCTCCTCCTCCTTTTCACATTCCACCATCCATTTTAGAAGAACATAAACACTCACCTGAGCACAGGTGTTAGCTCACCTTTGCACTAATAGTTTGCATGATTGAATGAATGAAAGATTTCACACTAGTTGGTTTAAAGGCATAGGTATGCGTTCGTGAACACTATCTGTTTTGTGTGCATGTTGACATGTGGACATTTTTGCGGCTAGCAGGTGTGTTGATAATATTTGAGTGTGTGTGAACAGGCCCCGCCCTTTTTGTACTACATTTGAACCGTACCGTAACGATAAACAACCAGTAAACCTGTCTGCTCTATGCTGCTTCATGGTCTTACCCCCCTTCCCCTCCTATTATCACCCTCCTACCCCCCCCCTCTCTCTAACGTCCCTCTCTCTTCTTCCCCTCTTTCCTTTTCCGTCCGGTCCAACACCAAAGATTTTCAAACATGATTGAAATTAATAAATTTTGGCCTCAATTACAAAAGGGGTTTATTCAGACATACCTTTGGTTTGTCTGAAGATGAATAACCCCTCTTGTTAAAATAAAATATGTCCAACACAAGAGGACCTCAGCTCTCATCTGTTTGCCTAGCTGTTGGACAGGACAAGTTTAAAAAAAAAAAAAAAAAATTAAATGAACATGAATACATTTCTGTTCAGCTGCGTCCACACTGACCGCCTCTCTTTCACCGCGAGGATAATTCTCTGCTCGCCGTCTGTCCACAAATGTGTTCCTGAGCTGGACGCCGCCTGTGGGCGGAGCTTCCAGCTAATGTTTTCAGCCTGATGGCGACATGGAGCGGTGTCGGTGTTTCTGTCATTTCCACTGCATGAAGACACGGATGATGCTGAGAGGTCAGGTTTCTGGATGATGAAGAGTTCTCCAGAATCATGGGGAATCACGTCTCCATGTCTGGATCCTTCAGATTCTCTCCGTTCAGTGATCTTCTCTCCTGATGAGTCTGGAAGACGGACGCTTCCGCCGTCTTTCCGTCTCTCTGACCGACTTTGAAGGCTTGCTGTCCCATGTTAACCCCAGAGGAAAACTACAAACCAGAATCAAATCAGGGACCTTTTTCTGATGGTCCCCATGGAAACCAGAAAGCTAAAGTTCAGGAGATGATCAGGCTGTCTTTCCATCAGCAGCAGCTCTCTGTCTGGCCGCCAGCTCTCCTCCTGGAGCCGCATAGCCAGATCAATGCTCCAGCTCCATGGGCCCTGCAGCAGACTGAAGGGTGAAGCCGCCTTTGGCCAACAGCAGGCAGGACGCTTCCTGAAACCCAGCTGGCCCCAAAGGGAACCAGCAGGTGAAGAGAATGAATGGAAGTTCAGGAGAACCATGGATCCATTCACTAGATTGATGGGTTTTCTACCCGCTGTCACTCAAACCGTCACGCTGCTGCCAGACTTTCACGCCGCCCACTGCTCAAATGGCGCCGCAGGACCTCAGATGGCGTCTGTACCATTGACTCAACATTGAAAGTGGCCACGCCCTCCACTTAAATGGCGCCGCAGGACCTCAGATGGCGTCTGTACCATTGACTTAACATTGAAACTGGCCACGCCCACCGCTCAAATGGCGCCACAGGACCTCAGATGGTGTCTGGACCGTTGACTTAACATTGAAAGTGGCCACGCCCACCATCAGATCCATCTGAAACTTATTTTGTGACAACACCAGGTGGGATACTATAAGTGAAAAGTGAAATGACTCTGTGGAAACTAGCAGTTTTCATTTTACAGCTCTGTCAACATATGGTGATAACGTGTGCATACCAGATTTCAATTGGGTTTTACTTTGAAATTCCACATTAGATCCATTTGAAACTTATTTTGTGACAACACCAGGTGGGATACTATCAGTGAGAAGTGAAATGACTCTGTGGAAACTAGGAGTTTTCATTTTACACCATTGTCAACATATGGCAATAACGCATTTGTAACTGATTAGAATTGGATTTTATTTTGAAATTCCACATCAGATCGCTCTGAAACTTATTTTGTGACATCACCAGGTGGGATATTATCAGTGAGAAGTAAAATGACTCTGTGGAAGCTAGTAGTTTTCCTTTTACAGCTTTGACAACATATGGCGATAACGCATTTATAACTGATTTCAATTTGGTTTTATTTTGAAATTCCACATCAGATCCATCTGAAACTTATTTTAGGAAATCACCAGGTGGGTTTCTATCAGTGAGAAGTGAAATGACTCTGTGGAAACTAGGAGTTTTCATTTTACAGCTCCATCAACATATGAAAATAACGCTGTAATAACAGATTTCAATTGGGTTTTATTTTGAAATTCCACATCAGATCCCTCTGAAACTTATTTTGTGACATCACCAGGTTGGTAATTATAAGTGAGAAGTGGAATGATTCTGTGGAAACTAGGAGATTTTTCCTAAACATAAGTGAACATTATAGTAAATCCTCTTCAATAAATGATTTTAATGTGGTCTTTAATTGATAATTCACCTGAAACATATAATTAAATATAGACATATAAATATATAGTTATATACGGGGAGGGGGCGTATGTGTTAATAGTATATACATATGAGTATAATGACAGTTCTTACACTTTGCTTTTACCCGAATGAAGGCCTTCTTGCTTTTACCGCAATGTATGTAAAAAAGCGGCACACCGTTTTTGAGAGAGGGCTCACTTGACAGCCATTCGACGAGAGAGGGCTGGCTTGACACCAGTCGTCCATCTTTAACTGTCATTCTGCAGGAGGAGCTAGTGATGATGACGTTTGAGATATCTGTAACTGTCATTCTGCCTAGGCAAAACTGAATTACAGATATCTGCAATTGTCATTTAAGATGTGTGACGAGTTGAATGTCGTTTTCAATGACGTCATTGCAGATATCTGTAATTCAGTTTTGCCTTGTCAAAACTGAATTATAGATATCTCTATCTGTCGTTTCGACTAGTCACAATTACGTTACAGATATCTTGAATTACAATTCCAACTATCCAAAATGTAATTACGACTAGTCAGAAATACTTTGCTGATATCTACAATGTTCATTCCAGATAGTCAAACTTAGCCTTTTAATGTTAAAATGGCCTGCCATAGTGTCCCTGCAGATGTCCACCTGAATCCTTTCTTTCTCCATAAAGACAAGATGTCTACGTTTCTGTGACGCTTCCGTCTGTGGAGGAGCACTTTTTGGCATTTTCAACGTTGTAATGCTAATATAAAAGCGGTCAGAAGTGCAGGGGAGATTTCCTCCGCCGAAGGCGATTCTTCTTCGGGGTTCACTTTCCTGATCGGAACCCTAAGCCTCGAGTGCGAATTAAGAACGACTCCAAAACAGTTATTCTGGGGGGGACACCTTCTCTTTATTACGGTGCTCCGTCCTCCGAACACACAGTATCACACACACCTGCGCTCCGTGCTCACCCCCATCTCAGCACACACGCACGCATGCATGCGCGCGCGCACACACACACACTCCACAACACTTTTATCTCCTAAATTTACGAGATAAAAGTTGTAATTAAAGAAAACAAAACGTTTTTTGTAAACTGGTCCTAAAACCCCGTCGTACTGCTGCAACATGGTGCTAATCAGTGCTAATTACAAGTTAGCAGGTGCAATTTGAATGATTACAACAACACGCTCTGCTCCTCCCCTAAAGTGCGATGCGGACCTAATTTGCATACAGATATCTGTGACGTCATTTCGCCTAGTCGAAACTCTAATTCAAGATATCTGTAATTATATTTTGACTATCCTGAATGAACATTACAGATATCTCAAGTTTCAGATATCTCTATTCAAATTTCATTTCAAGATATCTGTAACTTGATTATAGATATCTAAAATTAAATTATGACTATCCCTAACTCCAGTTTGAGATATCTACAACGTCATTTTGACTAGTCATAATTCCAGTTACAGATATCTACAACGTCATTTCGCCTAGTGAAAACTTAATTTAAGATATCTGAAAAGGAACATGTAGATATCTTGAATTGACTTGAATTAAAGATATCTTTAACTTGAGTTTTGACTAGTAAGAATGAAATTGTAGATATCTGAAACTTGAATTACAGATATCTACAATTCAGTTACAGATATCCGTAATTCATGAAGTGGATATCTGCAACTGAATTGTAGATATCTGTAATTGTAAACCCCATACAAATGAATGGTGAAAGTGATGTCATTTGTCCTAAGAATAATATCTTTGAGGATATCTAAAATTACGATTACGGATAGGAAGAATGTAGTTGCGGATATCTGAAATGTTCTTTTTGACTTAGCAAAACTCAAATAAAGATATCTGCAACACACATCCAGTCTAGCCTTTTAATGTTAAAATGGCCTGCCATAGGGACACCGACGGCTTCGGGCTGCAGAGATCCTGCAAACCACCCATCGATGAATAAAACATGAATAAATCATAAATCAAACTAACGAATTTCCAAACATTTAGAACGTTATCAATAAACATTCAGCTCACCTCTTCAACAAAGTTTAGTCGGTCTGCTGCTGCTGTGTGGCGTTCACCTGCTGCTCATCATGCTCACTTCCACTTAATATCGTAAATTTAATTTAGGACTTAAAATCTTTTAATTTTACTGTTTTTGGTGGCCCTAAATCTCCCTCGTAGAGCAGCCAGCGGGCGAAGCGATTTTTAATCGTCTTTTTAATGCTGCAGCCCGTGCAAGACAGGAGGAGCTAGTGATGATGACGTTTGAGATATCTGTAACTGTCATTCTGCAGGAGGAGCTAGTGATGATGACGTTTGAGATATCTTTAACTGTCATTCTGCCTAGGCAAAACTGAATTACAGATATCTACAATTGTCATTTAAGATGTGTGACGAGTTGAATGTCGTTTTCAATGACGTCATTGCAGATATCACAAAACCCTCTTCTCTGCCGCTAACACAGTCTGCTCCTGGTGCGTGTGTGTGCGTCAGTCAGCAGCCGGACACACGGAGAAAGCAGTGACGTCATCGCCCCGCCTCCCCTCTGATATTGCTTTTTCGAAATGAATATTGTGACAAGGTGCGCGGAGTGGATGTTAAAATGCAAATGCAATCCCCTCTTTGCATTTTCGTTTTAATTATGACACAGAATAAGCGGTTTTAAGTATAAAATGAAAAAGCATTTTGAAGTATTGCTTTTTCTTTTTAATTTTGAGTCAAAAAATGCAGCTACATTTTGAAAATTAAAAAGCATTTCTATTAATCCATTTTAATTGTCAAATTAGACATTTTTAAATGAATTATGCTACACATTTACCAGGGACCTTTTTTAAAATGAAATGTCAAATACCATTTTCATTATCATTTTAATTAAGTGACAGAAAAAGCTATGTTGAAGTATAAAATGATAAAGCATTTTGAAGTATTGCTTTTTCTTTTTAATTTTGAGTCACAAAATGCTTTTTCATTTTGAAAATTAAAAAGCATTTCTATTAATCCATTTTAATGGTCAAATTAGACATTTCTAAATGAATTTTGCTACACATTTACCATGGAACGTCTTGAAAATGAAATGTCAAATACCATTTTAATTTTAATTTTAATTAAGTGACAGAATAAGCTGTGTTGAGGAAGGAAATGAAAAAGCATTTTGGTGGATTGCTTTTTCATTTTATTTTTGAGTCAAAAAATGCAGCTTCATTTTGAAAATGAAAAAGCATTTCTGGTTTTGACTTTGCTTTTTATTTATGCTACATAATTGCTTCCATACTGACCATCACTGGGATGCCAGTGGAGCCACACTGGAGGCAAGGAGGGTGAAGTGTCTTGCACAAGGACATTTGGCTGGTGGGAGCGGGGATTGAACTGCTGACCCTTTGATCATTGGACGACCTGCTCAACCACCTGAGCAACTGTTGCCCATTATATTTATATAATATACATATATTTATATATTTAAAATTTAGGTTATAGAATGTCCCAGTGTCACTGACTTTTAAAAAAGTATTATAAAGTAGATTCCACTCCCCACCCTTGTCCCCCACCTGGTCACTTCATTTGGAAGCGACCCACAGTTGAACTGATTCCCCGCAGCCCCCCCCCCCCCCCCCCCCCCCCCCTTTCGTCACACATTTCCTGCAGGAGCGCGTGCAGCTGCAGCCAGGGGCGCCAATTCTGTATATGGTGGCGCTGACGCAGTTTGTATTTTTTCATCAAGCACTGAGCCGCGGCCCGCGACCTTTGCCCCCCCTTGAAGATGATCCAGCTCAGTTTTGCGCAAAAGCGGCAGAGCTCCGTGCTCACCCTTTACCCCGCGCCCCCTCCCTTCTCCTTCTTCACACACATTTGCCTCTACGTCTCAAAGACAGGAGAGAGGGCGCAGCTGCGGGACGGGGGCACAGCCAGCTTTCACGCTGTTACAAACTCTGTGATATAAGTAAAGCAATAGTGGTGCATAAATTATTTTACAGGGGCTGAGTTGCCGGCACCGCCCCCCTTCATTTTTGCGCCCCTATTGCCCATATTACCTGTATCTAAAACCGCTACTGGTGAAGGGTTCACAAGTGTGTGTGGTCTGCATCACGTGAGTGGGGTGACATTTTATTTTTGTTTTCTGGGAGTCTCCACCTTCCTTAACTCTTCTGGTCCTCAGCAGACTGAATCTGTCTTTTAAACGGGTCCATTTATAATTGCTTTGAACGTTTTGTAATCAAATCATTTTAACCTTGGTACCTCCGTCTCCTGACTTTTTGTGTGCTTTCGCCAAAGAACAATAAATTCCCTCTCGACCACATTAACGTTAGCTACTTCTACAAACAAGAGTGACGTCGTTCACAGTTGAGTTGATTACTTCTGGGTCATTTCACGGTCACACAGGAGATCACAAATGTTCGCATTTTATTGGAAATATGAACGGTTTGCAAAAAAATAGCATTTTTTCAAATAAGTCACATTATATATATATATATATATATATATATATATATATATATATATATATATATATATATATATGTATATGCGTCACATTTATATATACATATATATATATATATATATATATATATATATATATATATATATATATATATATATATATATATATATATATATATATATATATATATATATATATATATATGTATATATATAAATTGTCCAACTTAAACGAATTACTTCAATTGGTAACAAGTAATTTAGATAATTTTTTTCAACCTAATTTATTAAATCTCTCCAACTTAATATTTTTATACAACTCAAATTCACATATTTATCTAACTAAATGTCATATTACTCCAATTCAATTCAATGTTTTTCCATGCTAATTAATTGTACTTCTTGAACTCTCATATGTCTAAGTTTGAGCCTGCAGATATTTTTATAACAATAAAATGAAAGGACCAATTTAGATTTGCATCATGGAATCATTGACCATTTCTCTATAGTTGACTGACACTTTCTGGCAGTAGGGCTGCTAAATAAACTCATCATCCTCTCACTCCCTCTCACTCATGGTGCAGAAAGAATCAAAAAAGCAGAAAGAATTAAACATAACGGGACAGTTCAGCTGGAAGTTGAGAATGAGGCTTTGAAACCAGCAGCAGTTTGAGTCCATTCTGATGTTCCATTCAGGTTTCTGCTACAACAACCCTTTATTTTGAAAGAGCCAGTGGGGCAGAAACAATAGAAGGAGGAGATTACCAACCCCCCCTGGAATGTTGCCCCCTGTGCAGTGGACTAGTGGGGGCAGGGACAGCTGAACCAATCACAGAAGACTGTTGCAGCTTTCCCTCCAAAAGTCAACCAATCAGATGTTGTTGTTTGGATTCTTTGTCTTGAAGTTTCACATGTGGAAGCTTCCAGAGTCTTTTCTGTTTGGTCTGCAGGCTGAGCAGAACTGACTCCTGCAGGATCACAGGAACTTTCAGGAAAATCTCCAACTAGGAGAAAAGTTTCTGTTTGGACCTTTTTTCTGTGATTGTGAGACTAGCAGATGATCGATCGGAGCTGCAGTGAAGAGGACGGCGGTCTTTGTGGGAGTTGGAGCTGAAGATCGGAGCAGGAACCATGTCTTCAGAACCTCAGGAAGGTTCTGTCAGAGAACAACTTTCTGCTGCTGAAGGAACCATCGTGCAGAACGAGGAGGAGCTCTGTCGTCAGCGCAGACTGCTGGATAGCAGCTGGAACCCGCAGCTGCAGCTCCACATAGTTGGTACGTTCACTGCTGCAGACAAATAGATCCATGAACGTCTTTGTTTTCCTCGTCTGAGCTGCTATCAGGATCCAAACTGTGGCTGGATTATAGCTCCAATGGTTCTGCTGTTTTAGTTTCACCGCTAAAACGAGGGAGCAGTGTTGCCAGATAGTGGGACAGTTTTCGAGCCCAAAAGTAATCTGAAAACCGACCGACAGACCACAAAACAAGCCAAACAAGATGCTGGACAGCTTAGTGTAACCCTGGTGAAATTCTGCGCTATCCCTTTAAATGGCATTTTACACTGTCGCTCCTTATAAAAATTCTGGACTGTCACTTTAAATTTGCTGGTTCCCTTCCCTTGTGTTAATACAGCAAGACCTAGGGTGACGTGGCTTTCATTTTTCAAGGCATGTCAAAGCACCAACAGGTGTGGATTCATTGGAGAGCTGAGCTGTGTACCCCTGCTGCAGATAGCCATTTATTAGCTGAAGCCAGGTTTTGAATCAGCACGGTTGAGCAAAAAGTGAACTGGTGAGTGCAGCCATGATTGAAGCAGCTGGCCCGTGCACCAGCTTAAATGAATTCTATTTGGTAAAAAGGTAGGATCTTTCTATCCCCCTTGTCATCCAACAAAACAGCTGGAGTGCTTCTTTCTTTCCCCCCCAAAAAATGACAAGAAAAAAACTCTTTCATACGGCCTATCCTAATGCTTTAAGAACTATAAAGACAAGACAGAAAACATCCTCTGGACTAAACTCTTATTTTGTATTCACTGTACATTGTAGATACATTCACATTAGCAACTTATGTCTTGTCGGTGGTTTTTAAACATTCACGTTCCTCCACGAATAGAAGCGTCCTAGCCCAAGTTAAATTAACTCAAATTGTAAATTCTATGTAAATGTAGTCATGCATACACTGAGTCCAGGGGACAGTCCAGGGGGGTATTCCAGGAAGCATGTTTAAACTAGCCTGACTTTAAGCCTGAACTCTGGCTGAAATCCGCCTGAACTTGCTTACTCGGGGTATGTCGGTTCCAAAAGACCGGATATGAGTTGGCGTAATTACGCTTGACTTTGGAACCCTGGGTTAACGCACGTTCACAGCAGGTACACAAAGACATTCTCAATAGATCACCGATTTCTGGAGTCACTATGGAAACGCGTTGTGAAAAAAAGAAAGAGCTACACTTCAGTGAGACGGAGTCGGAGATTTTAATGACTGTGTATGAAGATTATATGCTCATCAACAAAGTAACACGGCTGCATCGTCAGCAAAAGAAAGAGTTTCTGCTTGGAGAAAAAGAACAAAGAAAATGCAAGATCTTATCTTATTTCCATTTTACTTGTGACGCATATATATAACTTATCCAGTTTTGCCAACTTAAATGAATTACTTCAATTGTTAACAAGTAATTGAGTTTAATATTTTTTCCATCATCTTCTTTCTCTTTTGGCTTTTTCCCATCAGGGGTCGCCACAGCGAACAAGTTGCATGGTTTACTTGGCAATGTTTTATGCTGGATGCCCTTCCTGATGCAACCTTCTCAAAGCAACTGGGCATGGGACTGGCAGAGAGGTAGAGAAGGGAACAGGGAGCAGCCTGGAGTTGAACCTGGGTTTCATGGATGGAAGGCACCACAAACCAGCTTGAGCTAAACCCGCTCCCCTAATTTTTCCATCATAATTAATCATAATTCTTGAACTCTCAAATCTCTAAGTTGGAGTCAGCAGATATACTCATTTTTATAGCAATAAAAGGAAAGAAACAACGAGCGCAAGGAGACTTCGTTCGTTTAGGAATTTTCCAACATGGTCTTTACAGCATATAAACTGTATGGGGTGCTATATAAACTCATCATCCTCTCCTTCACTCTCACTCGTGGTGCGGAGACTTAAAGAAAGTAGGACAAAATAACACGACAAAACACAGAAAAACAGCGTAACCACTAAAAACATTTGGTCAAAAACCCGCACTCAAACCCAAATCCGTCCAGACAGGCTAAGAGACTGATATCCCACAATCGATTCCGCCGCTCTAACAGCAGCACCAAAGTAACACCTACTTAATTGAATTAATTTGAATGAAAGCAAAATAACTGTCTGAAAACTAAGTGCTATTATCAAATTGATTTAACAAAAAAAGATTTTTAATCATCTTAACTGAAGCAAATAATGACGTTATATCAAAGTTAATAAGTTTAATTTTCCAACATCCATATGTGGTTTTATCACCCTCTCATGGTGGAAAATGTATTATTTGAGCTTCTTCATCCACTAAATCATCTTCAAATGGACACGTCATGCTGCTTCACCTCTCTGTAAACAAACTAAGCTTCAACTAAACCTGCTCCCGACCAGGGCATCAAAGCATGAATTGCTATGGCAACTTGACATACCCTGAAACATACCTCCATTTCTGGAACTGAAAGCTGAGGTTACCAACTTCCTTAGCCTCAAACTTTCCGTGGGAGCTAGCATAACCTGCTTTCTGGAATACCCCCAGGACCCAGCTACCTCTCTTGACCAGCTTGTCCAGTTTCTTTTTGTCCCTGTCTGTAATTCCACCATTTCAGCAGACCAATGCATAGAAGGGCGCTGAAACAACCACAGTTTCATATAAAGTCCTGAGTGGTGGCCTAAACACACACCAAAGGACCTCAGTCTCCTCAGAAGGTGGAGGCAACTCTGTGTTGTGCAGGACCCTTGTGTTGTCTGACCAGTCCAGTTTGTTATTGATGTGAACACCCAGGTACCTTTACACAAACACCCTCTTGATGTCCAGTCCCTGGATTACCACTGATGGAGACTGTGAAGCCTTTCTACGGAAGTTCACCACCATCTCCTTGGTTTTGGTGGCATTGATGTGAAGTTGATTGAGTTCACACCGATGTAAAGTCCTTTTAAAGTATAAAGGGATTCTTTCTGTGGTTTTGTCCTTGCAGTTCTCCCCCAGCACTATGTGACTGAAGAGGAACCACAAGCACCACAGATTAAAGAAGAACTGGAGGAACCAGAACCAAAAGCACCACAGATTAAAGAAGAACTGGAGGAACCAGAACCACAACAGATTAAAGAAGAACAGGAAAAACCAGAACCACAGCAGATTAAAGTGGAAAAAGACGAACCACAACCACCACAGGTTAAAGAGGAACAAGAAGATCCAGAAGCACCACAGATTAAAGAAGAACAGGAAAAAAGAGAACCTCAACAGATTAAAGAGGAACCAGGGGAACTCTGCATCAGTCAGGATGAAGATCATCTTGATCTCAAGCAGGAGACTGATACCTTGATGGAGATTCCTACTTATGAGGAAGATGAGAACAGTGAAGCAGATCTAAACAATCAGCAGAGCTTTAATGTAACTGATAGTCAGGATGAAGAAGAAAACCAACATGAAGAATCAACATCAACTACAGATGAAGAGACAGACCCACAGAACAGAGATCAGAGGAAGAGGAGGGAAAGAAGTCATGTCCAAAGTGTGGACAGCTCTCACATGTCAGCAGGTCAGTGTGACTCTGATCTTCATCTCCACACTATCGGTATGTTCACTTCAACAACGGTTGTATCTTGAGCTTCAAGCTCTCCAAACATCCAGTCCATCAACAGCGTGTCCTGGAAGAGTCTCTTCTGTCCCTTCCAGTTGAAAAGGAGGGCCGCCTGTCTGGGGCTGCCCGTTGGGCTGGCTGGGTGTGGTGGGGAGAGTGCTCTATTGGTCGGGCTGAGGTTTGCAGTCTCTACTGAGGCTTGCGCCCCTCTGCTCACTGGCGTTGGGGGCTGCTGTAGGGTGACAAATGTGGTTGCCTGGCAGGAGGTCTTTCTCTATCTGCAGTACTGTGCCGCTGCTGCTGCGGTGGGGGCCTTGGTGGGGGGGGGCAGCTGGGTTCTCTCCCTCTTTTTGCATTCCATCATCCACCCCAGAAGAACATAAACACTCACTCGAGCACAGGTGCTATCTCACCTTTGCACAAATAGTTTGCGTGACTGAATGAAATGTTTCACATGTTTTAATATGCGTGTGTGAATTTAAGTGGTAGTTACGGTGGCCAACAGGGCTCACACTACATACAAATGGAAAAACGCAACGGCATTACCCGAAGCAAGACGAAATTACCCGCAGCACAACAGCATTAAGAGACAGCGCAACGGCATTACCCGCAGCACGACGACATAACCGCAGCATTAGCATTAAGCTCAGCACAACGGAAATGAGGACTTTTTTTTCCTACCAAAAAAAAACAGTTTCAAATTATTCAGCGCTCTTGGGAGCTACGTGATATTTGGACAAGATTAGGGTGTTTTCTTACTAGATTACTTACAAAATACGTTTGTCTAAAAAAATAAATTTACTCAGCTCTCCACAGTGACATCTGTATCTAACGCTCTTTATCTTTTTTTTATTAAGACTTTTAAGTCGTAAATTTACTAGGAAAAAACTCGTGAATTTACGATTTAAAATCTCGTACATTTACAAGAAAAAAGTCATCGATTATGTGGAGCCTTTTCTGAAGTTTTTTTTCCGGATAGGTTTAAAAAAACAATGAGATTCTGAACCTTTTGGTGACTCAAAATCAGATAATTTTCAGTGTAAACCAGTTTTCCGGGTTCGGTGTCAGTAAAGCGGAGTTTCATATATAAAATAAGGAGCTCAGAGACACATTTGGGTGTAGTGGATCGCTGCAGCCTTTATTTTCCTTTTCATTCACATATCCTGAAGTTCATCTGTCACCTTACGACATGAACCTGTCATCCGAACACCAATGCAGAAGTAAACAGTTTTACATACGCCTCCTCCTCCAGATGAAACGTCCCGTTATAACATATAACAATAAAGAGGAATGAAAATAGTCTGTTATATTAGCATTAGAACGTTGAAAATGCCAGAAAGTGCTCCTCCTCAGACAGACGTAGAGATCTGATCTTTAATGGAGGAAGAAAGGATTCAGGTGGACAGCTGCAGGGATACTGTTGAACCTGCGCGATAACTTCTCTTTTTTTTCTTTCTGACCGTGATCGGAAACGCAGGGGAGATTTTTTCCAGGGCCGAAGACGGATCCTCGTTTGGGGTTCACTTTCCTGTTCGGATCCTCAGCCTCCAGAGCGAGTTAATAAGTCAAAATACTTCTTCTGGGGAGGGACACCATCTTTTTATTAAGGTTCTCAGTCTCGATCACACAATATAGACGCAAACTCCCGCTCTGCGCTCTCACCCCCCTCCTTCGCCCGTGCTCTCACACATGCACGCGGGGTCTCCAACACACACACACGCACCCACGCACGCACACACACACAGCGCGCGCACACTCCATAACTGTCGCCGTCGGCTTCATCGCCTGCAGAGATCCTGCAAACCAACCATCAAAAAATAAAACATTAATAAATCATAAATCAAGCAACTAAACTTCCAGACATTTGGAAACGTTATCAATGAACATTCAGCTCACCTGTTCAACTAAGTTTAGTCGGTCTGCTCTGCTGCTTTGCAGCGTTCACTTGTTGCTGCTGCTGCCCTGTATGCTCACTTCCACTTTAATATCGTAAAAATACATTTTTTTCTCATAAATTTACGGTTTAAATTTTCACAATTTTACTTTTTTTGGTGGCCCTAAAAATTCTGTCGTACCGAATAGTTTGAATCTGCCAGGCTTTTATTTTTTTCCCGGAAAAAAAAGTCCTCACTTCCGTTGTGCTGAGCTTAATGCTAATGCTGCGGTTATGTCGTCGCGCTTCGGGTAATGCCGTTGCGCTGTCTCTTAATGCCGTTGTGCTTTGGGTAATGCCGTTGCGTTTTTCCATTTGTATGTAGTGTGAGCCCTGTCGGCCACCGTAGGTAGTATGTCCATGTAGACTTGTTTGTGTGTGAACACTTTTGGAGCCAACAGGTGTGTTTGTAACGTTGAACATTGAACATTGTGTCGACAGGCCCCGCCCATTTTAGATTTTTCATGCATCTGTCAGTTGTAATTCTAAAGCTCCAGCAACTTGTTGCTTTTTAATGCTTCATGATCTTACCCTCGCTACTATAATCAGCCCTCTACCCTTCTCCTATGCCCCCCTTCTCTTCTTTCTTCCTTTTACTTTTCCGTCTAGTCCAACAAAAAATATTTGCAAATATTATTAACATTAATAAAGTTTAGCTGAAGTTACAAAAGGTTTTTTTTTTAAATATACATCTGTTGTATCATAAGATTCATTACCCCTGTTGTAAAAGTAAAACATGTCCAACACAAAAGGCTTTCAGCTCTCATCTGTTTGCTTAGCTGTTGGACAGGACAAGTTAAAAAAAAGACGAGGTTCTTAGTCAGGTACAGGAGCACGGATGAGCCAACTGTAATCTGGAAGCACCCCCGGAGGGGAGTGGGAAAGGGGGACAGTACAGGAATGTATGTATGTATATGTATATATATATGTATATATATGTGTATATATATATGTGTATATATATATATATATATATATATACACATATATATATGTGTATATATATATATATATATATATATATATATATGTGTATACATATATGTGTGTGTGTGTATATATATACACACAAACAGACACCGCTGATCTGACCTGAACGGTTCTGCTATCGGTACTGGAGGAGTCGCTTTTTTTGTGTCCCACAAAATATACACATTATCTGCCATATTTAACTCAAGTCAGTCAATTTTCCTTTAATTTATTTATTTTGGTCTGGCTATTGGTGTGCACGGGGGCGGGGCTGTTCAGACAGTACGCGCCTCCCGCACACACACACAAGGCAAGGCAGCACACACACAGACAGTGGTGATCTCGTAGGGGACACGTGAGCGCCCCCTGAAAAACATCCTGTCATCCCCCTATAGACTAAGAACACCTATTTTCGTGTAAAATTAATGAAGTTTGCGTCCTGTCACCTTGCTGCTACGATGACCGCATGTTGCGCTGTCTGTGAACACGCTGCACATAAAAGGCAGGGGGCAGACGTGAGCTTTCTACCTTTAACGAACAGCTAGAAAGGCGGGCCACAGACTCACCGCTTATGGTTCCAGACCCGCAACAAACTAACAGCTGCTTCATAAAACTTAATAATAATTAACCACTAATTATATTCTTTATCCTTAACATAATATAATTTATTGGTTTTACTGGATTTAAAGAAAAATAAAGAAACAGAAAGGATTCTGTATCAAAGCAAATTTGTTTCCATCACTTAACTTAACTTAACTCTGGGTTTCTGACAGACAGAAAAGTCTATTCAAGGTTGCGGAAAAAGAACAAAAGATCAAAGGAAATATCACGTTTATAAAGAATAAAAATAATTAATTTAAATCATTCAATCAATATTCTGTCTGGAACTTTCTCATAAAGTAAAATGTTTTGTTAAAAAAACAATGTTGTTGAAAAATGCTGAAATGAAACACTTTTCTTAATGTATTTATTTTTCGTCCTCATAAAGTATCGATAAGAGTACTGTTAAAATACCGGATTGATAAACAGTATCAATAAGAGTAGTAGTACCGTTAAAACCGTAACGATACCTACTCTGCACAAGACAACAGGAAAACTGCAGCCAGGGGCAGCTTGTTTTGTTGTTATGAGACATGAACTACTTCATTTTTACTTGAAATGGATACCAAACAGAAACTCTGAGCCATGTTGCAGTCAGCAACATATAAAAACAAGGATTGTGGTGCTTTTAGCGACTCAGATAAATATGAGTGAAGCATGGCAGCGGCTAATAGGCTAATCCGCTTAGCATTGGCTAAAATGCTATCGGCAAAGCGGGCTAAAGTTCTGAAGAAACTCCCAGCAATAGATTCTAGTTTAGGGACCTGATGGATCAGAGAGATGTGTACAACGCTCTGGAAAAAGGCTGACATCGTGGCGAGGAGCGTTAGTTTACTTCAGTGTGTGAGAAGCGTGGCTGCAATGGTGCAGCAGAGGCAGAGCAGACTGATATGTAAACAAAGCACCTTCTTTTTCAAATTAAAGCAACTTTCCTTCGTTCTGTCATGCTGCCTCATCATCACACTTTATTGTTTCTGGAAAGAATCAGTGTGTGTCCCCCACCCTTTATTTTTAAAGCACCATTCAGGCTCCTGAACCGTTTGGAGAAGCTACTTTAAGCAATATTCAAATTAAACAGCATTTTATTTCCCTAATAGAAATGTATTGATCAAGGCACATTTATTCTTTGTTTTTCTTATAATGAAATATATTTTGTTGTGAAAATCAGACAATGTTGAGGGGGGCAGCTCTCCTGGTTGGGCTGGGGCGGCGCTCTCTTCCCCTCCGTGCCTCCCTGCTCTCTGGCTCTGGGGGCCTTGCGGCGGTCCTGCTGGCCCTGGCCTGGGTGGCGGTCTTGGTCGCCCGGGGGGCAGTTGTTCCCTGCCTGTTCCCCTGTGGCGTTGGGGGGATTCTGGCTGCCGCTGCTGCTGCGGCGGGGGTCTTGGGGTGGGGATGGCTGGGCACTCTCTGTCCTTCTTTTCACGTTCCACCATCCATTTTAGAAGAACATAAACACTCACCTGAGCACAGGTGTTAGCTCACCTTGGCATTAACAGTTTGCATGATTGAATGACTGAAATATTTCACACTAGTTGGTTTTAAGGCATAAGTATGCGTGTTAACACTATCTGTTTTGTGTACATGTCGACATGTGGACATTTTTGCAGCTAACAGGTGTGTTGATAAGATTTGAGTGTGTGTGTGGACAGGCCACGCCCTTTTTGTACTACATTTGAACCTTACCGTAATGATAAACAACCAGTAAACTTGTTGCTTTATGCTGCTTGATGGTCTTATCCCCCCTCCCCTCCCATTATCACTCTCCTACCCCCCTCTCTCTCTAACATCCCTCCCTTTTTCTTCCCTTCTTTCCTTTTCCGTCCGGTCCAACACCCAAAATTTTCAAACATGGTTGAAATTAATAAAGTTTGGCCTCAATCACAAAAGGGGTTTATTCAGACACACCTCTGGTTTGTCTGAAGATTAATAACCCCTATTGTTAAAGTCAAATATGTCCAACACAAGAGGCCCTCAGCTCTCATCTGCTTGCCCAGCTGTTGGACAGGACAAGTTAAAAAAGAAGAAAAAAAAAAATTTAAAGCACCATTCAGGCTCATGAACCGTTTGGAGAAGCTACATTAAGCAATATTCAAATTAAACAACATTTTATTTCCCTAATAGAAATGTATTGATCAAGGCACATTTATTCTTTGTTTTTCTTATAATGAAATATATTTTGTTGTGGAAATCAGACAATGTTGACTGTTCCCTTTCTATATTTTATCTTATCAAAATAAAAGCACTATGAATTTGCTTTTGTAAACGCAACTTATATATGAGATACAGTTGCAGTGCTTAACATTATGATCATTAAATAAACTGAATTTGAATATTTTATTACAGTGGAAGACATTAAAATTCGGGTAGAGTTTTATTTAAAGTCATATTTAAAGAAAAAAGAAAGAAAATATGTTTTGGTGAAATATCAGGATACGTATCGTATCGCGGGAAGCATATCGGGATACGTATCGCCAAACACACACCCCACACACCCCTACTATATACATGTACCGTTTTGTACCTTTTGTACCGTTTCAGTTTTTCAGTTTGTTTATTTTTCTCCCCTAAATGTATTAACTTTGCCCCGAGGCGGAACTAATGTTGCTCGTGGTATTCCGCCGAGACCATCAATGGTTTCTGCACCTGCGCGCCTGTAGGAGGATTGGGGGGGGTAGCCATGTGCAGCGTAAGAGTGTGTGTGTGAGCGCGTTCAGTTAGCGTAGCACAGTTATTCACAGTTTTTTAGGTTAAAATCGCTGAATTTGAGTGTCTCGCGATCACAGATGGAGCGGAAACTCCGGGTGAGGGTCTGGAGCGCTGTGCCTCCTGTCTGACTATAGGGCTCAATGTTAACAGAGACGTGCAGTCATGATGCTGCTGTATGCCCACATGAGAGGCAGGGGGCAGACGTGAGCTGACAGCTGCTTTATATCTACACTGCTGCCGTAGAAACAGACTAAGATTGTCTTTCTCTATTGAGAGGAGAAACTCAAATAAACTAAAGGAAAATAAGGAAAACCTTTCCACCAGATCATAGAGCTTTTTGTGGAGAAGGATCAACACATGGCCTCAAAAAGTAAGGCCAAACACGTTTTTAATGTTTGTTTTTTATAAAAAACATTGGAGTGAGTGGTTAAAATAATTAGTAAAATAATTTATTTTATTTTTTATGATAATTTTTACAGACCACATTTAGTAATACTGATTAAGCACCAGAATTTGAAGTTGGAAATATCCCAGAAATAGTTACTGAGAATTAAATGTGTGCTGAACACATCTGTAATATACATTAATTTGTTTACAGTACATATGAATAATTTAGACACAATAGGAGTGTTCTATCCATGTCTGTAAAATAAATGTTCTCTGTAGGACAAAACTTGTGTGTATTTTATAAGCTATTGTAGCTGCTGTTGGATAAATGGTGAAATATTCAGTTCAGCAAAACACACAATAAATAACAATAATATAATAGCTCAAAAAATAGCAGTTCATATCAGGCAGATTTAACGGCCGCACCGAACCGAAACGCATCGAACCGAGCCCTAAGAGACTCTGTGTCAAACCGAAATGAGATTTTAGCGTATCGTTACACCCTTAATGTATATGTATATATATATATGTGTGTGTGTTTATACATGTATTTATATGTATGTATATGTGTGTTTATATGTATATATATGTGTTTGTGTATGTATTGTAGGAAAGAAATCTTCCACTTTTCAGTTCTTTCCATCCATGCGTGTTCGTCAGTCGAGAGTGGTAAAGCAAACAAGGATTCAACCGGATTAAAAATACACGAAGTTTATTTCCCTGACAATAGTTCTAAAGCACAGATTAAAACATTAATGCAGATATATCTGGATTCCCAAGTAAAGACCTACTGACGCACAAGTTACATGCGAATTACTCGTAGATTTTCTTGAGAACAATGGAAAACTTTAAAAACAGTCCTTTTAACATGTGTTTGAATCTCCGCCTTCCGGAAAGATCATGGCCGCTGATCCTCCGCCCCTGGTCGCTCTGACTCGTCAACCGATAGCCCGCCTGCTTCCTCTGGCCAATAGCTGACGGTTGCCAACTTCAGATCCGCTCCGCCTCTCGGGGGCCTGTTTTACCGGCGCACACAGTCAGATGATCAAAAGAGTACCCATCTGGTCGGAGTAAATCATTCCTGGACAACTCAAGGTTCCTTTTACCGGTATCCAGAGCAAAGGTCAGCTCCAACCTCCACATGAGAACACGAATCTTCACACTTTCCCAGGGGAAGAATCTTCAACCCAGATGGTACGGATATAGACCATGACATATTTATTGCACCTTTGGAAAACTCCTAACTTTGCACAAACATCCTATTTCGTCACAGGATGCTGACACCATAAAGCATAAAGGAATGTCACAGGACTATAAGTCTTGATAGTTCAAAATGAGTTCACTTCACACTAAAGATAAAGCTGTAACATAATAAAGAATAAGATATTAAAACATACATTTTCTACAGTATGTATATATATGTACAGTGAAGTCAATAAGAATTTGATCACCCTGTTATTTAGCAAGTTCTCCCACTTAGAAAACATGGAAGGGTCTAACATTTTTATCTTAGGTGCATTTCCACAGTGAAAGACAGACAATTCAGAAATCACCATTTTTTCAAAACAGTTTATTGGCATATTACTTTGACAAAAACTGTTTGATCACTTGAGTTAAACAACTTTAATATTCGGTACAGAAGCCTTTGTGAACAATTACAGAGGTCAAACGGTTCCTGTATTTCTTCACTAGGTTTCTAAACACTGCAGCAAGGATTTTGGCCCACTCCCCCATACAGATCTTCTCTAGATCTGTCAGGGTTCAGGGCTGTCGCTGAGCAAAACAGAGTTTCAGCTTCCTTGAAAGATTCTCTATTGGGTTTAGGTCTTGACACTGGCTAGGCCACTCCAGAACCTTGATATGCTTCTTACGGAGCCACTCCTTGGTTTTCTTGGCTGTGTGCTTCGGGTCATTGTCATGCTGAAAGACCCAGCCACGACCCATCTTCAACGCTCTGGCTGAGGTAAGGAGGTTTTTGCCCAATATCTCACAATAAGGAGCCCCGTTCATTCTCTCCTTAAGACAGTGCAGTCGTCCTGTCCCCTGTGCAGAAAAAAAAAACCCGTGCTTCACTGTAGTATGGTGTTCTTGGGATGATGCTCCTCCTTCCTTAGCATCATCGATACCCCACGAGGTGAGATCTTGCGAGGGACCCCAGTCTGAGGGACATTGACAGTCATCATTAGCCTCTTCCATTTTCTGACAATTGCTCCAACAGTAGTTCTTTTCTCACCAAGCTGCTTGGCAGTTGCCCCGTAGCCACTTCCAGATTTTGTCTCTTGTGTTTTTTGACAGCTCTTTGGTTTTGCCCTTGTTGGTAGTTATACTTCTGACTGATTGTGGGGTGCACAGGTGCCTTTATGGAAGTTAACGACCTCAAACAGGTGCCACTAATTTAGAATCATGAGCAGAGTGGAGTTGGAATCGTACAACGTGATTTCTGAATGTTTCTTCAGACTCTGTCTTTCACTGTGGAAATGCACCTATAATGAAAACATTAGACCCCTCCATCTTTTCTGAGTGGGAGAACTTGCTAAATCACAGGGTGATCAAATACTTATATATATATATAAAAACGCCCCTCTCACCCTCCGCGGGTGGTTTCTCCTCCAAGCTCGGGTCCTCTACCAGAGGCCTGGGAGCTTGAGGGTCCTGCACAGTATCTTAGCTGTTCCTAGCACTGCGCTTTTCTGGACTGAGAGGTCTGAGGTCTTTCCAGGTATCTGTTGTAGCCATTCCTCCAGCTTGGGGGTTACTGCCCCGAGTGCTCCAATTACCACAGGCACCACTGTCACCTTCACTTTCCATGCTTTCTCCAGTTCTTCTTTGAGTCCTTGGTATTTCTCCAGTTTCTCATGTTATATATATATATATATATATATATATATATATATATATATATATATATATATATATATATATATATAAACATGATTATATATATATATATATATATATATATATATATATATATATATATATATAAACATGATTATATATATATATATATATATATATATATATATATATATATATATATATATATATATATAAACATGATTATATATATATATATATATATATATATATATATATATATATTGATAATCATGTCTGTCACAAGTCTTCAAGCCAACATAGTGTGCGCACCCCTGGCCTAAATGATAAGTCCTGGTCAAATAAAACCTCGAGGATTCTAACTGTGGAATTGGAAGCTATATTTATGCCATCCTGGGGGACTATCTGATCAGACAGAGCATCTCTGAGGCTTTTGGGACCTAGCAGGAGGTAATTAACTATAATCCAGGCCTCGATGTCTCTGATGCAGGCATTCTATTTCTCTATATGGTCAAGTTTAATGGATAAATACAACTGCTTAACAACACCTCTTTCTTGGATTTTTTAAATAAAAGGGAGGTTTGATATTGGTCTATAGTTAGCCAAGTTGCTAGGATCTATCCTGGGCTTTTTCAGAAGAGGTTTAATAACTGCATATTTAAAAGACTGTGACACATAACCAGTTTCCAGAGAGGTATTTATTATCATTAATATGTATTCTTTAATTAGGTGGGTGGTTTCTTTAAAAAGCGTAGTGGGAATTGGGTCTAAATGACAAGTTGAGGTTTTGGAAGAACATTATAATGATGTTATTTCCGCTTGATCCACAACACTGAAACAGTAATATTTCAGAGGTTTCTATGGATGCCTTCACTTCTACTGCTTCAGCCTGCTTTTGGCTGATAGCACTGCTATGCTTTTAGCAAGTTTAGCTTTGACATGCTTTATTTATGGTTTTGATTTCAGTCACTTTTTTTCAAGACATGATTATCAATGCAGGGCTCCAGACTAACATTTTTCACTAGTAGCACTGTGGCCCCTAACTGAAAATTTTAGGGGCACAACCAGAAAATTTAGGGGCACGTAAATCAACATGCTAACCAAATCTACTAATTTCCACTGTATTACTAATAAATACTTTAATAATAGATGCAGAAATTACAATGTGCTGTTTCTAATTCAGTGTCACATTTTATTCTGCACTTTTGAAGATGCAACAACAGGTAAACTGACAGCACCATCAATGTCATGACAGTACAAATATGAAACAAAATACCATACATTAAGGATAAAAAAAAGTTTTTAGTAACAAGTGATTACCGTAGTAACCTTTTGGTCATTTCACAAACAATACTTAAATGTATGTAAACATGGATGGAAATTCATGTTGGCGACACCAAATAGGTGCAGCCTATTTTTGTATCTTTGTTTTTGCTCCAACATCACCTGTCAATCAAAACCAAAAAATATCACGAGAAAGGGTTGGGAGCAAAGCGCCAACCTACGCAAACACAGCTGGAAATTAAGTCCTGCACTGACTGAGAGCTGCCCTGATTACTACAAAACAATGCATTATGTGTCCTGATGGGTTTTTGTAGTTTATTGATCAATTAAAATAATTTAAAATACCAACTGATTAAAAAAAGGCTTTATCCACTACAAAACATTACAATAATTATAAAAGATATATCACAAAATACAGATCATACTAAGGGGAACAGGCATATTTAAAGTAAATTGAATGTTAAGGACAACAACCTCCTGTGCTCCTTCAGTCTCGCTTTAGCTTCGCCTTCATGCCCCCCCCCCCCCCCCCCCCCCCCGGGCCTGGTCTCCCCAATGATCCAGGCGCGGCGCTAGTTCATCTTAAACACGTCTATCGTTGCATTTTCCACACGTGTTTTAAGTGTGTCTTTGGCTACGTTCACACTGCAGGCTGAAACGACCCAATTCCGAATTTTTTGCCCCTAAGCGGCCCAATTCCGATCTTTTCATGACAGTCTGAATGACACAGATCCGATCTTTTCAATTGCACATTCCACATTTTCACATACACATTCCTCATTCTACTACAGTGGGTACAGACGATCCCGACTCCATTGCCTTCTTAAAATGAGTAGATTGTAATTGTGCTGCTCCTTCGTGAAAATAAATTTAATATTACAAAAAGAGCTCCGCTTTTGACAACACTGTTGACATCCATTGTTAACGTTTGCTCCGCAAACAAGTGACGTCGTTCACCGTTGAGTATTCTTCTGGCTTCTGCGCATGCGGGTCTCGTTTGGGTCGTGTCACGGTCACACTGGAGATCACAAAAGTTCGGATTTACTTGGAAATGTGAACGGTCTAGCAAACAAATCAGATTTTTTCAAAAAATCCGAATTGAGCATTAAGCCCTGCAGTGTGAACGTAGCCTAAGACTAAATCGTGTTGTTGCTCACACGTGTTTAATGTTCAAGCCCCGTTAGCTGTCACGCATGTAGATGTGTGACATTTATTCTCCTCAGCTGACCCAAGTCCCGCAGGAGCGATGTGCTGCAGTGACAGCCGCGCATGAGAATCATGGTTTGCTTCGCGAGTTTGAGACCCCTGGTGTAGACTCTGGCACTGGTACACTAGCCACAGGTCGAAGAATGAATCAATAGTTCGCTTGGTCATAACTCAGACGCGCGCACATATCAGGTTGGGATGATATGTGAGCTGCACGGTGGCGCAGTGGTTAGCGCTCTTGCCTCACAGCAAGAAGGCCCCCGGTTCAAGTCCCGGCTGGGGGACATGAAAAACACAACATCAATGGGGGGCCTTTCTGTGTGGAGTTTCCATGTTCTCCCCGTGCATGCGTGGGTTTTCTCCGGGATCTCCGGCTTCCTCCCACCATCCAAAAACATGCTTCATAGGTTGATTGGCAACTCTAAAGTGTCCATAGGTGTGAGTGTGAGAGTGAATGGATGTGTGATTGATGATATTCTACCCTGCGACAGACTGGCGACCGGTCCAGGGCATCCCTTGCCTACGCCCAAGTGGCCGGGATAGGCTCCGGCAACCCCGTGACCCCGAAAGGGACAAACGGTCAAGAAGATGGATGGATGGATATTTGTCTGTGTTTCCTTCCCACAGATGTTTACGTGCGCTCGATTATCTCTAGGCCCCTCCCCCTCCACGCATGTAGCCACTTACATTGACTTTCCCTGTTCTTCTCACACGCATTGGCCGCCTCACAGACAGGCATCACTCAATGAAACGCGAGTGTGTGCTCACGTCTCATGAGTATGTGCGCGAGTTTGTGTGCGTGTGCGCTCCCGTCTTATTGCTCATTTTATTGATCATTGACGTGCCCTTTCCACATTTAATGTATAAAAAATATGGAGGGTGGGGGAGGCAAATTTACTGGTAGCACATGTGCTGTAAAAGAGGAGGGTGTGTGTGTTAGTGTGTGGAGTATCATTGTGTGTTTATAAAAAGGTTTATTAAAAGGTATAGGTTAAAATAACTGGGTAACCTTTTTGGAAAACTTAAAAGTTTTCTTAATTAGGTGTTTGACCTACTAAAGTCTGAACAACTGACATCACCTCTAACTGTCTTAACTTTGAAAGAGAACTAATAGGTTACAATCTGTCGTTTTTTTAAAGTCTAGAGGAACTGAAGATAAGAGGATTTCGATATTTCTTGACAATACACAAAGACCTTTAAAAATATAAAAGGTCTCCTTTTTTGTCTTTGTCTCTGCAGTCCTCCCTCAGCATTATGTGAGTAAAGAGGATTTGTGCAACCAGCAGACGAATTTAAGAGTGGAACAAGAGGAACAAGAGCCTCGAGTAATTAAAGATGAACAGGGGGAACCAGAACTTCGACATAGTAAAGAGGAACATGAGGAACCAGAACCTCCACAGATTAAAGAGGAACAAGAGGAACACAAACCCGCACTGATTAAAGAAGAGAAAGTAGAAGAACTAGAACCTTTACTAATGAAAGAGAAAGAGGAAGGGTTCTACATAAGTCAGGATAAGGAGCATATTGATCTGAAGCAGGAGACTGATGCCTTGATTGAGATTCCTACTTGTGACGAAGATGAGAATAGTGAAGCAGATCTAAACAATCAGCAGAGCTTTAATGTAACTGATAGTCAGGATGAAGAAGGAAACCAACATGAAGAATCAACATCAACTACAGATGAAGAGACAGAATCAACATCGACTACAGATGGAGAGACAGAATCAACATCAACTACAGATGAAGAGACAGAATCAACATCAACTACAGATGAAGAGACAGAGCCACAGAACAGAGATCAGAGGAAGAAAAAAGACAGAAGTCATGCCCAAAGTGTGGACAGCTCTCAAATGTCAGAAAGCCAGTGTGACTCTGATGTTGGAAAAAACTTCACAAACTCAACTTTATTTAAGAGACCTAAACGATCTTCTAGCAAAAAGATACTTTCTTCTGTAAAGTCTTGTGAAAGCTCAAGAATTGTTAGCAATCTCTTTGCTAACACGAAAAATAAGTCAGATGACAGACATCGTATCTGTACAGAAAGCCGTAAAACTTTAGGTTACGGGTGTCAGTTCAGAACTAATATAAAAACTCATATAGGAGAGAAGCCTTTTTCTTGTAAAGAATGTACAAAAAGCTTTTTTCGCATATCTGCTCTCAAAAGACACATGAGAACTCATACAGGAGAAAAGCCTTTTTCTTGTAAAGAATGTAAAAAGAGTTTTACTGATTTATCTTATCTTAAATCACACATAAGAACTCATACAGGAGAGAAGCCTTTTTCTTGTAAAGAATGTACAAAACGCTTTATTAGCATATCTGTTCTCAAAAGACACATGAGAACTCATACAGGAGAGAAGCCTTTTTCTTGTAAAGAATGTACAAAATGCTTTAGTCGCATATTTGCTCTCAAAAGACACACGAGAACTCATACAGGAGAGAAGCCTTTTTCTTGTAAAGAATGTACAAAATGCTTTATTTGCATAACTGATCTCAAAACACACATGAGAACTCATACAGGAGAAAAGCCTTTTTCATGTAAAGAATGTAAAAAGAGTTTTAGTCGCATATCTGCTCTCAAAATACACACGAGAACTCACACAGGAGAGAAGCCTTTTTCTTGTAATGTATGTAAAAAGAGTTTTAGTGATTTATCTTATCTTAAAACACACATAAGAACTCATACAGGTGAGAAGCCATTTTCTTGTAAAGAATGTAAAAAACGCTTTATTAGTATATCTGTTCTCAAAAGACACACGAGAACTCATACAGGAGAGAAGCCTTTTTCTTGTAAAGAATGTACAAAACGCTTTAGTTGCAAAACTGATCTCAAAAGACACACGAGAACTCATACAGGAGAGAAGCCTTTTTCATGTAAAGAATGTAAAAGAAGATTTAGTCATATATTTCATCTCAAATCACACACGAGAACTCATACAGGAGAGAAGCCTTATTCTTGTAAAGAATGTACAAAATGCTTTAGTTGCATATCTGCTCTAAAAAGACACACAAGAACTCATACAGGAGAGAAGCCTTATTCTTGTAAAGAATGTCCAAAATGCTTTAGTCGCATATCTGCTCTCAAAATACACATGAGAACTCATACAGGAGAGAAGCCTTTTTCTTGTAAAGAATGTCCAAAATGCTTTAGTTGCATATCTGCTCTAAAAAGACACACAAGAACTCATACAGGAGAGAATCATACAGGAGAGAAGCCTTTTTCATGTAAAGAATGTACAAAATGCTTTAGTCACATATCTGCTCTCAAGAGACACATGAAAGCTCATACAGGAGAGAATCATATAGGAGAGAAGCCTTTTTCTTATAAAGAATGTAATAAAAGTTTTCGTCAAATATCTCATCTCAAAACACACATGAGAACCCACAAAGGAGAGAAGCCTTTTTCTTGTAAATAATGTTCAAAGGGCTTTAGTCGCATATCTGATCTCAAAACACACACGAGAACTCATCTTTAAGAATTATGTGAAAAAAGTGAAAAAATATTTTTCAATTGTAAAATCGTTCTAGATGGTGTTTAACATGATTTTGCAGTTTTTAGCCTGTGTTGTATTTAAGACATACTTTCTGCAGTACAGCTGTAATTCATATGAAATGCTCTACTAAGTTGTGGACGAGACTGTTTTCACTGAATTTAGCTCTGCTAATTTTTCCAACATGACTTCATTTACATGCTTTTCTGCTAGCTCATTGCACCTCATAAGAAGGGGTGTGACGATAACCGCATCACCGTGATGACCTCATCACCACACTTTTTCTGCTAGTCCTGTGTTTAGAGTTCAAGGGTTTCTGGGGGAAACCTTTGATTAGTGTTCTCCTTCTCACCTCTCACTCCTTCCACGCTGCACACGGCACATTCCCTCTACCTATGCGTGCACGCACATGCGCGGTTTCAGCAGCACAATACATCCTCATCCGACATTCTACAACACCTATATAGTTAGTTCATTAGTTAGATTTGTAGTAGTTAGTTGTTACTTTAACTTGTTTATAAAGAATACTGCGTTGTAATTGTATTCATTTGCAACGCGGCCGCCGGGGATTTTGTGTTTGGCAGTTAACTGCGGTGATCAAAAATCCCACACCGTCACAGCTCTACTCACAAGTCCAAGCTAACATTAGTGTAAAAGAAAACTGTGAGCAATATTAGAACCATACAGTTTAGAGCCAGATAGCAGATCAGATGAGGAAAACAAAGACGTTAATGAATCTCTTTGGATGCATCGGAATTGAAGCAGCCAAGGGATTCTTTGGCCCACCCTGGTCAGTTGCTGTGTCAAAAACCTGACCTTTTTCAAAACTAGTGATGAGGAAGATGACTTGCCAGACTCAATAATAAAGATGCTATCAAAGCAACCTAAGATTTCATTACATGAACACAGAGCCACATGATGACCTCCATACCACATTGATGCAGTCATTCAATTAAAAGGAGGCACAATGGATTGAATGCATAGAAATTACGTTTTCAAAAGTCTGACAACATTCTTTTTGTTTTGTTTTACTGATATTCTTATTTTCTAACACACTGTTTCTTGGGGCTTCATCATCTATAACCCACTTTTATACCATTGATAAAATAAAGTATTGTGTAATGATTCTATACATCATGTGTTTCTCTTTTTGTAATGAATGACAAAAATATTTAAGTTGTTGATGAAGTAATTCTTTTAGATACACCTGTAAATAGAAATGTGTTGTTTTGAATCCTACGGATAAGATTTGATTTTTCATGAAATGTTAATATTGTTCTATTTTTGCTGGTTGATTTTTATTAGTAAATTTGTGGACTTATATTATATTGTTTAAATGTGTAAAGGTTAAGCATTGTTGTAGTTAATGCTGAGACAGTGTTGTCTAATTCTGTGTGTTACCAAGACAACACTAGAATTATTTTTACACTTCTCTAATTCTAACACGAAGCAGAAAATATGAAATACCGTTTATATTTTGTTAGTCTTGTTAGCAAATAACAGTTTAGTGAAAAAAGATTTAGTAAAAATGTATGAAGGAAAAGGCGGATAAAAACCAGTCTGGTGTTTGTGTTGGGTGTTCTTTTGATTCATGTTTTCTAGTAGACATTAGAACTGTTCCTCTGTTCTTTTTGGTTCTCAGTTTTCTGTCCCAATCTTTACTGTGAAGAATAAAGTGGGCGTAAACATCAGTCAGATGTGTGGAGTCTTTCTCACAGTGTGGGTTTCTGCTGTTTGTTGTTTCTCTGTTGGTTCCAAAGCTGGAATCTGTTCCAAAAAGGAGAGTATGTGACGAACCAGGGTAAGTTTAAGTGTAGGTTTGTTGATATTCTCCACTTTTGGTACATAAATTTTGGTCTCTCCAGTGTGTCCTGGGTCTTCTACCGGGGCCTCCGCCTAGTGGGACATGCCCCGAACACCTCCCCAGAAGTCATCCAGACTAGATGGCCGAGCCACCTCAACTGGGTTCTTTCAATGTGGAGGAGAAGTGGTTCTACTCCAAGCTCTCCGCGGATGACCGAGTTTCTCACCCTATCTCTAAAGGAGCCCCCAGCCACCCTACTGAGGAAGGTCTTTTCAGAAGCTTGTAATAATTATAGCAAAAAGAGAAGGGGAGAGTGGGCAACCCTGCCTAGTTCCTCTTCCCAGAAAAAGATGCATTGGGGTTGTGATATAACATTTTAATCCAGTCAATGAATGATTCCTGTTAGAGTTAAATAATTATCATTTGCGTGCACACTATAATCTCCATAATATGTTTGTCTCATTTCTATCTTTCAGTAAGAAAACAATGACTTGAAAAGCTCTGATTATACGAGAATATGATGTTCTTGTTGTTTCTGATTAAATGACCCACATTCATGTCTGCAACCTTCAGTTTTCGATAAAAGAAGGCTCCATGCACTAGGATGGCAGAACTCCTCTGTGACAGTTTGCGCTGTGACAGACTGATTCTCCTTCTGCAGAAGTCTAGCAAAAGTTCTCATCTCCTGTGTGGTTCTTCTCTTTATTAAGGAAAAAGTCAAAACCCTGACATCTTGGTGCCGTGACCCGGATCTCAACATACCCACCGGTGGTGGACTGAGGACGACGCGCTGAAGCCGTGATCACGCCCGGACAACATAGGCCGTCCGGAAGAAAGTCCCGGGAGGTGAATTCTTCGCCGGGCCAGCGTCATAGGTCTAACCCTCAACTGCCAGGGGTGGCTTGACGAGATCCGACCGGAACCAACAGGACTGAGTGAGTTTTGCATACGATCACAGTGTTGAGAATAAAATAGCAGAAAAGGTTTCTGGCTAAAATGGGTAACCAGTCCCAAGCGCAAAGAATAAAATAGCAGAAAAGGTTTCTGGCTAAAACGGGTAACCAGTCCCAAGCGCAAAGAATAGAAATAGCAGAAAAGGTTTCTGGCTAAAGGGAATAAAAAATAAAATAAATAAAAAATAATAATTTTTTTAAATATTTTTCTTTCTTTCTTTTCTTTTCTTTATTTTTCTCCTCCTATTTTCCACATTAATATCAAAGTGACCTTGGTGTCGGAGATTCGAGCTAGTTCGATCTCCCTGGACCAGGAACTCGGGACATAGCGTGCCATACCTCCTGGTTGGCCAAGGTCACCAAAGTAATCTTGGAGTGTTTGCATCCTCTTTTTTTTCATGATTGTATAATAAAATTTGTATATTTGCGCATTAATATCAAAGTGACCTTGGTGTCGGAGATTCGAGCCAGTTCGATCTCCCTGGACCAGGAACTCGGGACATAGCGTGCCATACCTCCTGGTTGGCCGAGGTCACCAAAGTTATCTCGGAGGTTTCCTTTTGCATTTTTTCTATAATCTCAAAAGTGTGGACTGCAGACGATTAGAATTGATTTGTGTTTAAATTCACCGTCCTACAGTGTGATTATGGGTAGTAACATGAGTAAATCCCCTGACGGGGCTCCTTTACAGGGGGACGAAAAATATATGGCACGAAAAGACCCAAACAGCATGCGATATATGTTAAAATGGAAGAAAAAGTATGGTGTGAAAGGACAGCTAAAAACAGAAGAATGGAAAGAAGTAGTTGTTAAACTAGAGGCAAGCGTAGCTGGAAAAACCAGAGATAAGAAAAAAATGGAAGACAAACAAAAAGAATTAGATTGTGCAAGACACTGGCTTAGAGAAGCAGATAAACGTAAAAAAGATTTCCAGGCTGCGAAAGACAAAAAAGCAAACAAATCAAAAGAAGCAGGGACTCCTATCACCATGTTTGTACGTCCGGAAGATAACGAAACCCAGCTCTGCGGCAGACGCCATCAGGCTGCGGGAGTAGCCGACATGCTACAGTCAAAAACTGAGGAAACACCCGCAGTACAACGTTTGTCCCTAACCAGTCCCCGTGTCTCCCTTTCATTATACCCAGACCTTACCTCTCTGCCCCCACCTCCACCCCCACCTAAGCCCCCTACTTACGATTTCAGAGACAGATCCGAGCTAAAATCCCCCCTCAGATATCGGGCTGAGGGAACAGAAACATATCCAATGATTCAGGTGGCTAATCCAAATCCAGGCGAAAGAGGGCCCGAACACCTTTATGTGTTCCGACCCTGGACCCTGGAAGAAGCTCGAAGGGCTGTTGAAGGGCTGAATCCCATTGATGAAGATGTAGAGAAGTGGATAGAAGATATGAGAGATCTTATACTCTCGTACAGACTAAATGGGTATGAGGCTGGCCAAGCAGCCCAAACATCAGTGGGAAAAAATTGGGCTAGAGTAAGAGGGGATTATACAGGCAGAGATGGCCAAAATGAAGTTTTTCCCGCCCCTGTCGACGCACTGTCCAGCAGCTATGACAGAGCCTGGACAGCTTTGGAAGGCAGAATTAGAACAATATTCAAGAAGAAAGCAAACTACTCCCACCTGGCAGGGATAAAACAAAAAACAGGGGAGCCGGTAGACAATTTTGCCCTCCGCTTTGAAAAAGAATTTAAGACCCACAGTGGCATTACACACAATGAGGACCCAGCCTCAGCTTACCAACAACAGTTAAAAAATGGTCTCCTGAAAGCATCGCGGCCAGAAATTAGTGAATGGGTTCGTACCCATCACGTTGAATCTGATGACAGCTCAGTACCACAAACCATGACATGGGCCCGTCACGCTGAAAGAATTACAAAAGAAAAGAAAAACCCTGATGTGTTTTTCACCTCAGATGCTCTTCCACACTCTGCAGTGTTTTTCCACGGACCCACACCTCGCGGGCGAGGGCGTGGGCGAGGCAGAGGACGTGGTAATCCCAGGGGAAGAAAAGGCCCTAATCGCTCAGAAGACTGTTGGTGCTGTGGTGGCCACGGCCACTGGTCAGCAGAATGCCCAAACAACAAACAAGGTCCGAATCACGGACAACCCAATAAACCACCTAATCAGCAATCATGCCATTTGCATGGGAATGATTTCTGACTAGATGATGACCAAAGCAATCTTAATGAAATAGTAGACGTTTGCTCAGCTTGGAACATTTAAAACACCCTTTATGAAAAACCATGGGTAATGTTAACATTAAATGGCAAAGACATACCATTTCTTTGTGACACCGGAGCATGTAAAACCGTTGTGAAAACGCAGGTACCAGGAATAATGAGATCCAAACATCAAATAAAAGTAAAGGCAGCAAATGGTCAGATCGAAACTGAAAACGTGTCTAAACCCCTAAGCATTATAGACCCAGAAACAGGAAAAGAAATCAGTGCAACAGTAGTCATGTCCCCGAAATGCCCCGTTAACTTATTAGGACGCGACCTAATGGTAAAACTAGGAATTGCTGTGGTTCCAGTAAAAGACGGCATGCGAGCTTTTAGAACACCACACGGTTCCTACGTTGCTGACACTGAAATAAATCAGAGAGTGTACTGTTCATATGATTTGCTCCCAGACGACGTGCATGCTGTCCACCGCACGAGAATCGTTAGAAGAACCGCAAAATGAAATGGCCTATAGTAATTTTCAGATTACTATGGCAATTTACAACGACCCGTGTGACCCAAACATTTTGAACTTCTGCTCTCAGCATCAGATCCTTGTAGGAATGACACATTTATATACAGATAGGCGTTCACTCACAGCCGTGCATGTGGTCCCACCCTCAGAACCTCCATATCAGTTAGACGCAGTCCCCCACATTCCCCTTTTTAAGCCCGAAAACATCTCATGGACAGATATGGGACAAAGGCTAAAACTGGCATGTGCAGCCACTGATTATAACTCTGATGACTCTCGCTGGGCTTACAGCCCATCCACCAACATGTGGCGCACTACACATACTGGAGTGCTCACTGGAACAGCAGCAGTCCACCCCCTGCAATGACAAGCTGAAATTTACATTACAGACAGAGATTTAGCAGACCTGGCCGAGATACCAGATGACCTATGGACCAAAGGTCCTACGGATGTAGGGCTACTAAGGTCCATTCCACCTGTTCATATCACCCCGAAATCATCTTGGCATCCCCGAATTAGACAATACCCCTTAAAACCAGAAGCTGCAGTCGGTATAAAACCAGTCATAGAACAATCACTGAAAAGTGGCATTATCCGCCCATGCCCTGACTCCCCTTGTAACACACCTATTTTCCCTGTACAGAAAGCAAACAAAACAGATTGGCGTATGATCCAGGATTTAAGAGCAGTAAATGAAGCAGTGCAGACCAGAGCCCCATTAGTACCAGACCCACACACACTGCTGAACTCCCTCAAGCCAAACCATACGTTTTTTTCAGTGGTAGATCTAAGTAATGCATTTTTCTCTATCCCAATACATCCAGATTCCCAATTTTGGTTTGCATTTACTTACAATGGTGCGAAATACACATATACCAGACTCCCCCAAGGTTTTGCAGACTCTCCCACTATCTTCACACAGGCCATTATGGCCTGCCTTTCTGATCTGCAGCTATCACCTAAAAGCCAGCTCATAGTGTACGTAGACGACATACTAGTAGCAAGTGAAGATAAAGAAAGCTGTAAACAAGCTTCCCTTGCGCTGCTGCGCCACCTCCACAAGACAGGAAATAAAGTAAGCCAGGCAAAACTGCAATGGGTAAAGGAGGAAGTCACATACCTAGGTCACACTCTGACAGCTGCAGGAAAGAAAATCCATTTTACCAGAAAACAAGCTGTGGCAGACACCCCCAAGCCACAAACTAAAAAGCAAATGATGTCTTTTCTCGGGTTGTGCAACTACTGCCGTGCTTGGATACCCCACTATGCGGTTGTCACTCAACCCCTCCTTGACCTGATTCACACAAAACCAATGACCATGACAGATAAGATACAGTGGACACAAGAGGCGGAAAAAGCATTTATAAACCTTAAACAAGACCTAATCAACACTACCTCATTAGCACTGCCTAACTATTCCAAACTGTTCGTGCAGACAGTGGACTGCAGGGAGGGGTACATGACCTCTGTGCTCATGCAAAAGCACAGAGACAAATTACGCCCCCTTACATTTTACTCCAAAAAGCTTGATCCGGTTGCCCAATCTCTACCACCATGTGTTTGTGCTGCATCGATGGCTGTAACCTCCTCGGCAGATGTAATGTTATTTCATCGTTTACAACTTTTAGTCCCTCATGCCGTTGACGTTTTACTTCTACAAAGCAAAATGAACTTGCTTTCACCTGCGAGACATCTCTCTTATACAGCTATGTTATTAGCCCAACCACACATCACAATCACTCGGTGCAACATTCTAAACCCAGCAACATTGCTACCTCTCCCAAAGGATGGAGAGCCACACAATTGCCTGGAAGCAACCGACAAGTTACAGTTACCACGTCCAGACTTAACTGACACGCCTTTAACGACCGGCATGACTTGGTTTGTTGACGGTTCTTGCTCAAAAACGGAAATGGGAAAAAACCAAACTGGCTACGCCGTTGTCCAGTTACCTAAAACAATCATTGAAGCAGCTCAGCTCCCTCCTAGCATGTCAGCACAAGCAGCTGAAATTATAGCGTTAACCAGAGCATGTGAATTAGCCAAAGGAAAAGACCTTACAGTGTACACAGACAGCCAGTACGCTTTTTCCACACTTTTTTATTTTGCCAAACAATGGGAACGCAGAGGAATGAAAACTTCCACAGGCAAACCCATCACCCACGCACAACTTTTACTTAACCTCTTACAAGCCATAAAGGCCCCATCAAGGTTAGCAGTTTGTAAATGTGCCGCACACACTGCAAACACAGACACAATCTCAATAGGGAACAGGCTTGCTGATAAAATTGCAAAACAAGCGGCGGGAGGACACCACAACACAGGAACATACTCTGCAGAAACAGAAAACACACAACTCATAGACACTAGCATCCTGCATGACATGCAAAGCTCAGCTCCACTGCAGGAAAAGAAATTGTGGTTATCAAAAGGAGCAGAAATAAATGAAAAACAAATTTATGAACTGAATGGTAAACCTGTACTCCCGAAATCATTGTTCAAAGCAGCAGCAGTTGCGACACATGGGCCATGCCATGTGTCGACAGGAGGAATGACAGTGCTCATACAAAGTCACTTTACAGCATTTGGCCTACAAACTTACTTAAAAAGGTTTTGTACAACATGTCCTACCTGTATACGGCATAACCCACAGGGTAACATGCGACCAAAGCGGGGAGCTTTTCCTAAGCCATCCTACCCTTTCCAGATATTACACATGGATTTCATTGAACTTACTGCAAGTGGCCCCTATAAGTACTGCCTTGTGCTAATAGACGCATTCTCAAAGTGGGTAGAAATAATCCCTACCAAAAAAGCTGACGCGATCTCAGTAGCAAAAGGTATCTGTAAAACCATCATTCCCAATTATGGAATACCAGAAATTATATATAGTGATAATGGAGCCCATTTTGTTAACACCATCATCCAAAACATGGCCGCCAGCCTAAAAATGACGTTGAAAAATCACTGTGCATACCACCCACAAAGTGCAGGACTTGTGGAACGCACAAATGGAACAGTAAAAAGCAGACTCAAAAAATGCATGGAAACAACAGGAAGACCATGGCCACAGTGTTTAGATCTAGTAAAACTATACATGAGAATCACACCTACATCAGATGGCCTGACACCCTTTGAAATAGTCTATGGAAGGCCCTATAGGTTACCTATAGTAGCCACAGACCTACAAAAAGCAAATGAAGAACAAACAATAGCAGATTTTATCATAAGAATGATAAACCCGAAGGAGGTGTCCAATGCAAATTTACTGCCATCTGACTCCTTATCTCCACAGGAAAGCTCACCGCTGAAACCAGGCGACTGGGTGTTCATCAAGGTCCTAAAAAGGAAGAACTGGACCAGCCCATGGTGGGAAGGACCATACCAAGTCCTCTTAACAACACCCACGGCAGTAAAAATAGCTGAACGCCCCAGCTGGATACATCTCAGTCACTGTAAGTTGCAGCGTGCACCAGAGGCCTAAAGGAGGCTGTTGTGGTGAAGTCTGACTACAAAGGGGTTCCGTCTTTTAGTGGCGGTTCGTCTCAATCGTCAGCGAAGAAACCAGCCGAACCCAACATCCATTAGAACCTGGATCTTTGAAGTGACTCTGCAACCTAGCAGCATGGAAGGCCCACTGCTGGGAGACCGCAGCAGGTGGGCGCGGAGCTGCGCTGTGACTGTAGCATGTCTTCTAGTCGCACTCACTTTCCTAGCAATGGAGAAACCGGGAGAAGGTGGTATCAACCTAGCCCGCCGCTCATGGGATCTGTATGAAAAGACAACTCACCTCAATATTGCCACCCACGATCATTCCTACAGTACCAATCTCTGGTGGCAACTGATGAACAGAACTGCACATGACAGCAACATCACCAGCTGTTATGTGTGTACTTTAATACTGTATGCTTCCCACAATACAGGTCTCCGCCCAGGCAATATCACCAGAAGACAACAAGATTGCCTGTATGAACTTTGCACACACCCTGGCTACAACCAAACTAACAGGAGGACATTCAACTCCTGGAGCAAAAGGAATTACTCTGAGCGGTTTTGGGTTCCTCCCAATAACCCCCGTGGACCATGTGGCCCAATGAGAGACCTGTTGCCACTACCACAAGACCCCATTAAGCTCCCGGAGGTGATATCTTTGGTGAGCATGAAGCCTGGCTCACTTGGACGTTGTGTATACAACAATGGCACAGTGAAAGTGGGCATGGTGCCCTGGCATCTGTGTAACGTTACCTTAACCTTCTGTGACTACAATCTTACAGTTCGGTCTAACTACTCAGCTTGTATGAAGAATGCCAACAGGATCAGAGGAAGCTGTGGATTACTCCTGATCAAACGAACATTTGACATAAGAAACCAGACCAAAGGTAAGCGGGTTGCAGCCCCATAGTGCCTGGGGACCGAGGATCCAGGGTCCTGGCTGATTGGTATTTCCTGTGCGGACACACTGCCTATGCATCCCTTCCTCCAAACTGGGGAGGACTTTGTGCTCTGGTCCCTCTGGTTCCACCTGTGTTCTTCATGAACAGAACCGTCCCGACACCCCACCCCGCACGCCGGAAACGTGCTGCACCAGAGTTCCACATGAACGTCCTACAAATGACTACCACTACTGGAGTCCCATGGGAGTTCCGCATCTGGGGTGGAGGAGCAAAATTCGGACAATCACTCCTTCCATGGCTCGGAGTGGGAGAAGTAAGGGACCACATCGAGATCAACAGGTACGCATTGCTGAGACTCCTTAACACCACCTACAAGTTTTCCAATGCATCAGCAGCAGAGATGTCGGCCATAAGAACTATGGTTCTGCAAAATCGACTCGTGCTCGACCTCCTAACTGCATCATCAGGAGGTGTGCAGAATGGTTGGAGACACCTGCTGCACTTTCATCCCGGACAGCACCAGTGATGGACAGGACATTTCTACCGCACTGCATGACTTAACAGAGCTGCAAGCCTACGTTAAGTCTGCGACTCCTGGCGTCAGTCCCACCAGTGACATCTGGTCCTGGCTTACATCAGGCCCATGGTGGCACCTCCTGCTGAAGTTGTTGACCCCTATACTCATCGTTTTGTGCCTATTTTGTCTTTTTACAACATGCGCTCTGCCTTGTGTCATGTCCATGATTGCAAAGGCTACCACGCAGGCTTTCATTCGTTACCAGCTTGTCCAACAAGCTGAAGAGGACCCATCCCCATGTGAATACTCCTACGTCAGAGGCATCGTATGAATCTCTCACAGAAAGTGCCAAAAGCAAGTGGTGAAATGATGATGTTTGATGCTCTGTTCTAAAAATAAAAACCAAAAAAAATAAATAAATAAAACATTTTTCACGTTTGTACCTTCCCCTTATAGTGTTTATGATGTGTTTGAAATGATAAAAAGGGAGGGATGTTAGAGTTATATAATTATCATTTGCTTGCATACTATAATTTCCATAATATGTTTGTCTCATTTCTATCTTTCAGTAAGAAAACAATGACCTGAAAAGCTCTGATTATACGAGAATAGGATGTTCTTGTTGTTTTTGATTAAATGACCCACATTCATGTCTGCAACCTTCAGTTTTCAATAAAAGAAGGCTCCATGCATTAGGATGGCAGAACTCCTCTGTGACAGTTTGCGCTGTGACAGACTGATTTTCCTTCTGCAGAAGTCTAGCAAAAGTTCTCATCTCCTGTGTGGTTCTTCTCTTTATTAAGGAAAAAGTCAAAAACCCTGACAAGCTCCACACTCAGACTGAGTTTATAGAGGCTGACAGGACTGAGGTTCTGCCACAACAGTTGATAAAAGGGGATATCCCATGATGCACTGGGATCCTTTTCAGTCTTTATGTAGATTCATCAGCCTCTTTTATTTCATGTTTGTGTTTTTTTTTCTCTTCATTAATCTGTAATTTGAAAATCTGGAGTTCTAAATGTTTTTTTCTCAGCTTCAGGAAGCGACACAGAAATCTGACACGTTTTTCTGCAGCTGGAGATCCTAAATGTGTCAGGATGGAGGTCAAACATCTTTGATGGTTAAATCAAGGATTATTTTGAATGTTTTAGATGAATTTCTTTGTGGATGTTCTGTACTCCAGCACTTCTCTTTGTCCTTCTTGTTTCCCCTCAGATCTGCTGCTCCATATCCTCAGACGATGAAGAAAAACTGAATTTTACATTAAGTCAAACTATTATGATCTAAACCAATCAAAGCTGCTGCTGTTAAGATGCTGACAGAAATGTTTCCATTCTGCAGGTTTACCTCAGGTTCCTCTCCTTTCTCTCACATTGTGGTAAGTGTTGAGTCACTTTTGAAAAACTTTCATCATCTATGTATATTTGTACAAACATGAGCTCTAAAAAGAAAACTGGAGGGATTTTAAGGCAACAGAGAAGACAGGTTTGATGAACTTCGGCTCCCACAGTCGATGCAGCAGAGACAGAAACTGTCACTGAAGCCTTCATCACATCACAGGCAGAGAAAGGAGGCAAAAGCTTTTCATCTCCACTTTTATCTTCTGATCCATTTTGTTCTCAAGACTCCAAATAAAAGTTTGATTTTGTGTTTTGACAGGGAACAATACTACATTTGAAATAATATCACATATCCGTGAACTTCCTGCTCAGCCAAATGGTTGAAAACATTTTGAAAACATATATGTTTAAAAACCTTGTTTTTATGTAATGCTTAGCCAAGGCAATAAGAAACATTAAATAAATGTTTTTATTGATATTTTATCTTCGATGGGTTGTTAAAAAAAATCGTTCTTGTGTCAAAAACATAAAGAAAATCCTGTCCTAATAAACAGAAACAGTTTATAAAAGCTTGTAGATTAAAAACTAAACTCTGCAGAACACAGTTTTCCTGCTCTGCTCCATTCTGATCATCCATAACCGTGATTGATCCATGAACGTCTTTGGTCTGAGCTGGAATCTGGATCTAAACTGGACAGATGGATAGACCTGACATTGCTGCTGATTTTGTTGTACTGCTAATGTTAGCTAGGGGGGGTATAAGACAGAGGGGGAGTTTGTACACAGATGGATTATGGGAAGGAGACGGCCTGAATCTGCACCACCATCCTGCATCAGACGTGAATTACTGTACTAATAAACTTCTGTTGCTCTGGAGAAACTATGTCCTAGAACACGACACAGTTTTTTTTACATTTTTATTTTTTCTAAAAACAGCATCGACATCATCATCTTCATCATCAAAAGACCAATGGGAACAGTTTAGAAGTAGATCAGAAGATGATCAGAGTGGGATTTCAACAACCCGTCATCCACAGATAAGGGATGGAGGCACATTTGTCTGATCGAATTAAGCCCGTTTGGACTCTGGCGCTCCACGCGCTGGATGAATAGTGGCGTTTGGAGGAAGTGCGGCTGCGCAGTCCGTCCCTGAACACCGTCACTGCCTGGACCTCTTTCTGGGTCCTAGTGCCCTAAAGGTTACAGCTCCTGGTTCCACAAGAAAAAAGTCCATTCTAGAGGCCACTCTGGCGTCATCATCATCAAAGACAGCGTTACCTAGCAACCATACCAAGACCATAGCAGCTATAGAGGGAAACACAACAAACCATCAACGGCGGTTAAAGCAGTCAGACGTTTGTTCTGCAGCTCAGCAAAAATCTCTGCTTTAGGTTTTGGGGAGAAAAACAAAGGAAAACACACGGAGAAGGATTCTGCAAAGGAAATCCCAAGTTCTATTGGTAAGTCAGCGTCCTGGAAACATGCTTTGTTGGTTCTGAAGTGGCATGAATGCAGACTTAGATTGGTTTGTTTCCTTGGATTCTTCAGATTGATTCAAGCTGTAAATGTTGTCAGCATAAAGCAAGTTTGGACTAAACTAAAGCAGAAAGTGGCTTTGAAGATGGTCAGGAGAAATGAGGGCTTTTTTTCAGGAATTCTTGGAAGAGGAGGACTTCTCCAAACAACCAGAATCTAGGAGGAGGTTTTTTCAGCATTGAGATCAGGATTTAGCATGAGCTTCAATCCCATTTTTGTTCAATCCAAATGTTTACCGTCATATTCAGGAGTTCAACTCTGAAAGCCACCATGACATCATAGACATTAAAGACCCTGTTACCTAGCAACCAAACACAACAAACTGTAGACTATTCAAACTGGACATTTTGGGGCAACAATTCTTTTCTAACTCAAGTTTTTAGGATTTAGCCTTTTAGGATGTTTGTCAGGGAAAGAAGTGAAGCTGGGCTCCAAATATTGGAAGACACTGATCTAAAAGTACTAGGACATCTGGAGAAAGCTCTAGTTCTGCTCCAACTCAGTCCAAAGCACTGAAGATAGATGGAGTTGGAATTGGGAGAGGACTGAGCTCATTCAAATGAAGAAAGAACAAGTCAACAGATGAAGAAGATTTCAGGAAGTTTCCCATTCAACAAGTTCAAGTTACCAGAGAGCTAGTTTAGCATCTTCATGAGATGCTGCTGGGGGCGGAGCTTGAACACACACCGCTTCCTGGAACCCAAACTCAGGCTAAGTGGAGGAAAAGTTGGGATTTCTGGTGTTTGTAAAGATCTGGAATGGTTTCCTCCCACAAAAAGGCCTTTTTCTAGTTTCCTGCAGATGAATTCTTTTCCTGCTGGGAGTTCTCATCTGGGTTTGCAGATTCTTAGTTGGAGGAAAACTTGGAGCAAATTCTTCCCAGAAAAAGGATTTTCTCTGGAGTGAATTGACATGAACAGAGTGAGTTTGGACTGAAAGCAGCAACAGGGAGGAGATGTTAGAGCTTCATCAGAAAACAGCTTTCTGGAGGAGTTGGAAGACGTCAACAGTCACAGTGATGGTGAGGAGGAGGAGCTAAGACTTCCAAAGTCAGAGCTAAAGATGGAGGAGCAGCAGGAGGAGGTTCTTCACTGAAGGAGAGCACAAGTCCAGCTTGTCAGTGCTTTGCTGATTGGCTAGTTGGATGTGTTCTTTGATGAGCTTTTCAATCTGACGTCTGCTTGGAGGACTGTTTTCATCCTTTTGGATGATTCCACTATTTGAACCAGACCTGGAACTAGAAGAGACTCAATGAGAACAGAAAGACAAGAAAGGATCCAAACCAAACTCTTCTTCTGTCTGACTTCAACCATGAAGGGACTTGAACCCTCAACCTTCTGATCCATGAATCTACCGGAGCATCACTAGAAGGACAGTTGGACTCCCCTCTGGAAAAAGAAGGCTTGAGCATGTTGACGTGACAAACTCCACATTTCTTCTCTTTGTCAGGAGTTGGGATCCTAAAATTGGTGTCATTCATTTTCTTTTCCACCTCATATGGAGCAGAAAACTGTGCCTGTAGGCTGGAAGCAGGCAAAGGCAACAACAGCAACACTTCCTCACCTGCACCTGTTGTTGTTTGTGTGTTGATCCACAAACACATGCTGTGAAGAGGAACCTGCAGTGAAGGCAGCCATGTTGGAGCCTCACACATGTTCTCATTAGGATCAAATGAACCAGTGTGTTTGAGACTGAAAGAAAGACTGAAGGACAAAGAAATATGAAGATTCATTAAGGATCAAATCCAGACTTTATTCATGTCTTCAGACAAAAAAGCTGCAGACATTTTAAAGACACAATTGAGGTTTTTCAACACTTTTCTGACCAGAAGATGCAGTTCTGGATACAGCCAGAAGGTGTCGCCCTTCTCATTACTAATACAAGTTCAAACTACAGACCTGACTGATTTGGTTTGGTTTTTGTTCTTTTAGCCATCATGTATGAAGACATCAGACCTAGAATTACAGAAAAAACATTAAAAATGTTTCACAAACTTATTTTAATAAACTGAAAATGTATAATTTCTGTCTATTGGAAGTCATTTGAAGTGAAGCTGTGAAAGTGACCACATTTGTTCAACAACCTCATAGCAACAAGAAACAAAGCAGATTTCTCTCCAAAGAAGTTTTTTTCCTCCGTTTTCCATCCAAACAAAGACAAACAGATGTTCTGTTTGGCAGAAATGTGTTTCCACCCAGAGGAACCTGCAGCAGCTGCTGATCCATCAGAAGATTCTGGACCTGCAGAGACTTCCCACACAGCTGCCTCTGCCTCCAAAGAAGCTGCTGATCTGCATGGAGAGAGAGAGAGCTCCAAGTCTCTGCAACCAAAGCAAAGAAGCAACCAGAGAACAGAAGCACAGAGCTGAAGCAAACATCCCAGAACGTTTGCTTTGGGAGTCCCACCTTCAGTTTGATCCGCTTCAAGACAAAGTCCCACATGAAAGAGATCAAAGTGAGCTAACCAAGCGCTTCATCCAAGAGAAGCAGCTCCAAAGCACAAAGACTCCGTCTGGTTGCAGGAACTCTGGGAAAGAAGGAGCAGGAGGAACTCCTGCAGGAATCTCTGCAGGAAACATCAGCTTGGAAAGAAGAGCTGACTCAGCTGAAACATCAGCTAACATGTCAGCAGTCTGTGGCTGAGACCAAGTCAACACTCCTGCAGAGAGAGAGAGAGAGAGAGAGAGAGAGAGACAGAGAGAGAGAAAGAGAGAGAGAGAGAGAGAGAGCTGGAAGCTGCTGTCAGTGCAGAGAAAAGCAGGACAGCTGAAGCTCCCAGACTCTCAGCCCAACAGCTGAAGGAGTCCTCTGGACTCCAAGCTGATCTGCTCCCAAGGACAAAGACTCCTCCCTCCCTCCCTCCCTCCCTCCCACCTCCTGACTGACTGACACCACAGAGGGAGGCAACAGTCCCATGGAGACCAGCTCTGATGGAGAACCACAAGAACCTGGAAGGAGAACGGCAGCAGTGAACGGCAGCAAGAACAGTCCTCCCTTTTGGGGGAGATCTCCTCACTCACAGAGACCCTCAAGAAGAAGGAGGAGGAGGAGAAAATGATGCTTTCAAAGACCTTGATGGACACATTCAATCAGATCAAAGAGGAGATTGAAAACCTGCAGAAACCAAAACCCAAGAAGAAATCTGGGATGCAGAGAGTCCTTCAGTTTTTCCAAAGATCTGAAAGACAGAATTGATCCAAACTGGATTGATTTTGGTTCTTTGAGTTTTTCTACATTTGACACAAACCAAAGTGGGAGGAGTCATCTTGATGAAGTCCATCAGAATCCTAGAAAGAAGTTCTAGATCATATACATCTATACATCCTTGATTCTGAATGATGGATCTAAAGTTGAAAAGAAGTCAAAGTAGGCTTCATGTGAAGAAAACAAACTGTTTGAAAAGATGAAAACAGAAACAAAGACGTTTCTAGAAGCTGCAGATGCAGTTACAAAGAACAGCCAGCAGGTGTCTCACTGTGTTAGTCTCTAGAGTTGAAAAATGACTTTTTGGTGAAATTCAGTCAATTCCTGGATTATCACCCAGACAAACACAGAGAATGAGAGACAGACAGACAGAGAGAGAGAAGAACAGGAGATGAACTTGCTGGAAGATTAAATTAGATGTGTGTCAAATATGTAAAGGTTGATGGTCGACTAAGTGTGCATTATTACTTCTAAACGCACGCCGTGGAAGCCTGAACCGTCCGACGTGAAGCACACTTTGATGCCATTTATTCGCTTATATCATGGTCACTTACAAAAGCTAATATTAACCAGTTTTTAGTCCTTAATCCTTGTTTTTTCCCCGATTTGGATCACTTTTCTCACAAAAAGTGGACCATTTGTTATGTGGTGCCGCACCACGAAACAAGCAGTCCACGTCGCCCCGCACCTCAGCTGCACTCAAGATTCGGCGATTTATATATGCTGATTTTTCAATGGGTTGAATAAAGCATCAGTTCAGAGAGAAAGTTCACCTCTTACCGCTTGTTCTTGTCCAAATGATGAAGCTAAAGGTTGTTTTAGAGAAGATAGCTGACCGGATAGCAGCCAATCAGAATCGAGCATTCACCCAGACCGTGGTATAAAGCAGGATAAAACTGAACTAAAAGACTGTTTATTTGAACAATACAACAATTAAGATTTGTATCTGAACTAATATTTGATTTTTTTGATTTTCATCAATAAGTGTTGAAATATAAGGAGAAAATAGCATCAAAAAGGAAAGGGAATTTAAGGAAGTTTATCTTTTTCTGATTGGTCTGAAACTGATGTCCATCTGTTCGTTATCCCCAGGCAATAAAACATAAAATGGTTGCTATGGAGATAAAAATCAACAGAAAAACTGTCAATTTGAAAAAAAAAAGTGGATTTTCCACCAATCTATCACATGTAGTTCTTACCGATACAATCATCTTAATCGATGTGTTTTTCTGAGTCAGTTAATAATGCTGATCGTATTGCTGATCGATCATGCAGAGCAGCAGGATTTTGGTCCAAAGTTTCCTCTGTAGCTCACACTGTAACCCCCCCATCACCCCCGCCTGCAAACAGAAGCTACAAGACTCGCGTGGAGCAGCAAGTTCATTATGGAGTCCTATACTGTTCATAATTAAATACTCTAGTGATATAACTCATTGGTTTCAGACCCTTAGAGCTGAACCTCTTACTCTTTAGGACCCAGCAGCGTCTTGACTGCTGCAGCTGCAGTCACGTGATTTCTTGTAACCGCAGGTAGGAGAGTCACACCCATGCCTATGAACACACACACACACCACAAACACACACCACACAAGTCATTTGATTTCCTGTTAAGTCAAGCAGAGACTCTCTTAGGTTTCTGGGAGGAGCCTAACACAAACACACACTTAAGGGGGCGGAGCTCTGCTCAGGTGTTCCTGAATCAGGAAATGAGGAAGTTGAGAGTTTTCCTCCGTGTCAGAGCAGACAGAGCAGGACTTTCTTCTTCTTCCCGGTGAGTCTTTGTGTTTCTGTTGTCTTCTCCACTCATGATGAAGGCCGTGACGTGTCTGTGTGTTCTCCTCTGTGAGGAAGAGGAGCAGCAGAGGATGAGCTCAGACTGAAGTTTGTCTTGAACTTGTTCTTCTGTTCTTCCAAAAAGCAGCAGCTAAAGGTCACTGCAGGTCACCTTTCTGACAGAAACAGCACAAACACACAAAGAGACCCCAATGCAGCTGTCAGATCTGCCCTGAAGGACAAACTTTGAGTTCTGCTGGATCCTTGTTCTTCCAAACAGTTGGTGACTCTGCTCCAGCCTTCCTCTCAGCTCAGATTCTAATGACATTCCAGAGAGGCTGTGGAAGCTCCTCAGTGCTTTGATCTCTGCTGAAGAAGGTTGTGAGGCTCTCAGGTCCTCAGTGCTGAACAACTGCATGTTTCCAATCCTCTCAGTACTGACATCTCCTTCATTTCTGAACTTCTGACATGATTCTGATGGAACAGAGCTGGGAGCTCCTCTCTGATTGGTTCTTCCACAAACAGCATTTAAACCAGCATAAAAGTACAGACAATGAGTGGCGGAAGAAAAAAAAAGAAAAAAGAAAATAATTACAAAAATAAAATACAATAATAATATGAGAAAATGATGGTAATATAGTGGAAAGTGTTGGACAATAGGGACAATGAATTTGAACAACATAAACTCTGGCGTGTGGCCATATAAGTGTCAACAAACAGAGAGAAATCACGAAACATTAATAGGTGGTTTCGGTCGGAGCAGCATTTGTACAGTATGATGACAATAATAGCAATTTCAGTTTCCTTTTAAACATGTATATTGTAGCAGACTGTTTAATGTCATTGTCTAATGCATTCCAAGTTTGTGGACCTCTAGTACAGACAGAGAAGCTTGTACATTGTAACTTTCTGTTTTTGCCTTTTAGCATATGCTTTCCCCTGGTGTCATGGTGATAAGAGGGCGAGGAAAGTGGTATGAGGTCACACAAACGACTGTTTAGTTTATGAACAACACTGTACATTGTTCATGCGTTATGATACGTGTTGAGTTCTGGTAACTTAAGGAGGCTGTATCTGTGAAAGAGTGGATCTGTTGGAGAATTTGGCATGGACCAAGTTATTGCTCTTATTGCTTTTTTTTGTGTAATCTGGAGTTTTGCCGTGTAGGTAGTATATGTGTTATTCCATATGATGTTGCAGTAATTCAGGTGAGGCTCAAACAGGGATCTGTACAATGTTAGCAATGCATCTGATGGGAGCATGTGCCGAATCTTATAGAATAAACCAACAAATTTGGATAATTTTTTAACAAGTTCATCTATGTGTTTTATAATATTTATAATTTGATCTATATGGATTCCAAGAAAATTGATTGAGTCCACCTGTTGTAGAGATCGCCCATCTATATTTATGTTTAACTTCCTGTAGGTGGATTTGTGTCTGGATGTGTGGAATATGATAAAAAAGGTTTTGCTAGTGTTTAGTGACAATTTATTGCATTTGAACCAAGTATCTACTTTTACTAGTTGTTCATTTAAGAGTTTTTCTGATAGGTCTATGTTTCTATGTGCCAGAAATAAACTAGTATCGTCTGCAAAAGGTATTTTGTGGATGGCGCCGGAACACTAAACAAAATCATTTATATAAATTATGAAGAGAAGTGGTCCCATTATGGATCCTTGTGGCACACCCGTTTGAATGTTGAGTTTATGTGATTTTAGTTCATCAACTTTTAAATATTGCTCTCTTCCACAGATATAACTCCTGAACCATTGGAGCACTAATCCCCTGACCCCGTAATGCCTTAATTTGCTGAGTAATATTTCATGATCTATAGTGTCAAATGCCTTAGAAAGATCCAGAAAACCCCAATAACATATTCACCTCTTTCGAAGGCGTCGTTGATTTTTTTCTACTAGATCTAAGATAGCCATACCCATGGTGCTGTTTTTCCTAAAGCCATATTGTTGAGGCACTAGTATATTGTGTTTTACAAAATAGTCTGATAATCTTGAGTACACAACTCGGTCAAATACTTTGGAAAGAATTGGCAGTATTGATATGTGTCTGTAATTTAATATCATTTTGTCCCCAGACTTATATATGGGTATTATTTGAGCTATTTTAGTCATTTTTGGAACTTTTCCATGTGTTAATGAAGGATTAATGGTGTAGGCGAGAGGTTCTGCAATTTCATTTACTATGGCTTTAACACTAGAACGTCCGTAGGGCAGCCATTTGGCTTTTCTACCTACAATGTCCAAGGGACAGCCAAGTGGCTGGATTAGTTAAAATTTACATGCCCAAAGAGGAGCCTTCAACATAGTTTACACATGAACAGCACAGCCATTAGGTTGTTGTATTGGCATGCAAAAAGGACAAGCCAAGTGGCTACGCAAGTTTTCACTATTTCCCCTCACCTCTGTCACTTCTAGTAAGAGGTCACCACAGTTTGGTTTTTCTTTTTTGGCTGAGATTTATCGTTCATGCACAAGAGACACTTCTTTACCGACATAATACTAAAATGTTCAAGCAAAAAAATCATCTGGTCAAAGTCATATCTTCAACCCACTACTTGTCTACGCATACTTGGTACTGCCCCAAAATCTCCTTTCTGCATTTGCCACATGGTATACTTGTAGCAATCAACAAAGCGCACTCTGGCATTATTGTTTTTGTACTGACTATTCACCTGGCCTATTGCCCGTTTCCCTTTGCCAGGTATGGGAGCTTGTCACCAAACACGGTATTCCTTTTTTGCCTTCTCAGCTCCCGCATGTACCTGTGCAAGGTTTTTTACTGATTCTGGAAGCTCCCTGTGAATTTTGCCTGGTTGAAAGTTTGATGCAGCTGGCAACAACAAACCCACAAACATTGGAGATTGCAGGAAACCTGTCAGTCCCAACTTGTTCCATGCGCGTGCCCTTGACATCAAAGTGTAAATGCCGCATGATATCTTTGAAGTGGTTTCTGACCATAGTTTTTTTAGATCAGTGGATTTCCCATTTTCGCCAACCATCTTGCATCTTGCGTTTTGCATGGATGGAAGTTTTATCCCCCCCTCACAAGGAGGATGGCAATGAACCCCATTAGTTCAGGGAGGGCCATGAACCAGCTGTCATCTTCTGTCTGACGTTCATGCTGAACAACACAGTCCCGAATAGTCTGAAGCATGTTCAGAGTGAGGAAACACAGGAAACTCTGTAAGCGAGTCGACACCGTACTTCTGACCAAAGCAGTTGGCTCTTCCTCAGCAGTGTAACATTCAATTGTGCTGTGATGGAGAGGCCTCCCAACCTGTTCTTCATGCCACATCGTGCCATCTTGTGCTTTTTCTGTTGGCACAGTGTGTCTCCTCTCTGTCTTCCTCTCTTTTCTGATGGCAATGAAATCTCCTCATCTGTGATCTGATTTCTGAGATCTGAGCAATGAAAACCTTCAGCAATGTAAAGATATATGTTGTTTCACTTGTTTATTTTAATTTTTTTGTTTTTTGTTGAATTCTAGTTGAAACTATACATTCCAAAACATGTCAATTAGGCCTCCTTTGCCTCCCCAGTCCAAGAAACATGTGGTTAAATTAAATTACTCTTAATTTCTCCTAGGTGTGTATGTGAGTGTGCCTGGTTATTTCTCTATGTGGCCCTGCAATGGACTGGTGACCCATCCAGGGTGTACCCCTCCCCAGTTGCTTGTGACTAGCTGGGATGTGCTCCAGCAGACCCCTGTGATCCTGACCAGGATGAGCAGGCACAGAAAATAAATGGATAGACAACTGCTAGAATCAGCAAATGAGAACAAGATGTTCATGAAATCTTATCAAAAGAAATATCAGTCTGAGTCCAGCTGAAGGACTATCTCTTCTCCCTCAGAGTCAAATGGGTTGACTTGCTCCAGGATCATTTTCAATGTCTGCTCAGGGTAGTAAAAATAAGGCATCTTGGTTTTTCTGTTGACACACTGGGAGTCAGAGCTTGGAGGCTCTTTTAAAGCAGAAAAACCTCCCCCACCCTGATCTAAGTAAAGAAAGAGGTTAGCTAGGACATGTCTTCATCCAGATGATCGGGTAGTTGGTCCTGCATTTACAAATGAAAGGTGGCTAATTGAAGGCTGTTGAATTAGTCATTTCGAGCCACCCAGCCATTTGGCTTTGCTCTGGACGCTGCAGGGGGAGTGAAAAATCCTGGGCGTTCTAGTGTTAATGATATTACTACTTATGTTATCAGCACCAACTGTGTAGGACGATCTCAGCTTGTTTATAATGTTCACCACTTCTGTTTTACAGGTGGGTTTTAGAAAGAATGAATTTGGGTAATTTCCCTGAAGATAAGCATTGTAATTGGCACCACCTGGTGGACAAATGTTTTGAGAAAGACTTTTCCCAACTGAACAGAAATAATTGTTAAAAATATCAGGTAAACTGAGATTGTTTGATTGACATTGTTCAAAGGCATCGGGGATGACTGTAGATTTTGTTTTGCGGCTGAGAATGTCATTCAACACCCTCCAAGACTTTTTATGATCTCCAGATGCAACCTTCAGTTGTGTAGTAAAATGATTTTGTTTGCTTATTCGTAATAGTTTTGTTAGATTGTTTTTATATTTTATGTAAATTAATTTATTTTGTTCATTTGGTTTTTTTATATACTTTTTGTACAATTTGTTCTTTTGTTTGATTGAATTTAGTATTCCCTTGGTTATCCAAGGTTTTGCTTCTATGTCTTTTTGTCTAATTGTTTTTCTGGGATAGTTATGTTAATTGAGTCACTTAATTCTTCAATTAATGAATTGTATGCACATCCGGGATCTGTGGTTTTAAATACTGCGTCCCACCTTTTGGTCTGAAGGTGACTGATTAGGTTTGCTAAAGTTTGAGTGTTTACCATTTTCACTTTTCTCCTTGTACGTGAGATTGACATTTTTTTATTTAAATCCATATAGCATGCAATGGGATAATGGTGCGTGATGTCTTAGTATACAACCCCTGATTTATATTCAATATTTACTGTATTAGTTATCATGTTGTCCAAAATGGATTTGCTTTTATCAGTAACTCTGGTATACTTGTTAATTTTTGGGAAAAAGGATGAGGAGAAAAGAGTATTAATAAAGTCATTTTTACTGTTATTGTCCTTGGATAGATCTATATTTAAGTCACCCATGATAAGACAATTTATGTCCGTTAGGTTTATGTGAAGAAGAATGTTTACAAGTTTGTCTCTAAATATGTCATAATCAGAGTCTGGTGGGCGATATATTACTCCAATAACAATACTTTTTGCATTGTTATGTTTTAGTTCTAGAAAGATTGAGTCAGAAAAACCATCTTCAAGTATAATGTCTGTTCATTCCCTTACTGAATATGAGGAGCTCACATATAGACAAACTCCAACACCAGGTTTACCAGCTCTATTTTTGCAGAACAGTGTATATCCATCTAAGTTGTAGAGATCTAAATATGCATCTTCATTAATCCAGGTTTCACTGCAGCCAATTATGTCAAAGTTGTGACCTATTGATGCCAGCAGTGAAACTAGATCATCATGATGTTTTTTAATACTAGGTATATTTAGATGCAAGGAGGAGAAGGTAAAGCTGCTGTTGATTTTAATTAAATCCTCTGGATTATAATATTCACAGTTTAAATTTCTCAGTTTTGCACCCAGATAGTGCTGTTCAAAATGGTCTTCTTCAAGACTACAATTTATTTCTATCAATCCCATACAGTTTGTGAGATACATGATGGCCAAAATGCAGGTAGAAGACTCTGTGGAGACACTTTCCCAGATTCCCACATCAAACGAAACATAATAAACAAAAAACAAGTAGAAATGTAAGAAGGAAAAACATTACCATAGTCATTTAAGTAAACTCAAGTCAAATTTCTGTCTCCCAAAGAGTGCAATTCATTCAATACCCTTAACAAACATTAGTCATTGATGACTGCGATGTTTACTCACCAGATCATTCTCGAGGTTAGAAAATGAGTACAGTACCTCATTTTTGGGCACTTTTTAGAAATAGATCAGCCTCTTTCGAGTCTCTGAAAGTCATTTTATTTCTGTTGATTGTGAAGGACAGGGTTTGCAGGATAAGCCATCTGGAAGCGTATATTCCTCTCAATGAGGTGCGTGCACACAGAGTTGAACGCTCTTCTGGCGATACGAACGCTTTGTGGAATGTCGGGAACAATCTGAAGGTATGAATCCTCATGCGCTATTTTCCCCCGTCGTTTTGCCTCTGTCAGAATCATCCTGACGTCTCTCTTTTGCTGAAGTTTGATGAACACCGGGTGCAGGCGTCCATCTGCAGGCGTTCCAAAGCCCCGATGGGCGCGGTCGGTAGCAACATAGTTTATCGGCAATTTCAGGAGTTTAGGGATGAACTCTTCAAAGAACACAGTCGGGTAACTTCCTTCAGTGGATTTTTTGAGGTTTAACAATCTGATGTTGTCACGTCTTGACCGGCCTTCTAGGTCCATGACTTTGCTGGTAATCTCCTCATTTGTTTTTTCAAGTTCATCCAGCTTCCTCTTTATCGGAGCGATGTCGTCCTACAGCCCAGAGACCCGTGTCTCTAACTCGGTCTGGCGATCCTTGAGCGAGTCAGTTGTAGCCACCACATCATCAAGGCGTTTAATTATGTTGTCCAGCTTGGCATCCAGAATGGATTCGAACTTTTCGAATGACTCTTTGACGGACATTAGAGTGCGCTGTCCTTCCTCTGCAACAGCTGTGGAGATCATTTTTAACAGAGCCTCCGGTGAAAACTCCGAATAAGTTGCAGGGGAGTCGAGTTTTGTCGAAGCGCTAGCATTAGCACTTGTTGTTTCATAGGACATGCTAGATGCTGTTAAAGCTGTGCCATCTTCACGGTCAGCTCGTGATTGTTTTCACTGTAAACCCGGATAGTCCAATGAGCTCAAAAGTTTTATAATCACTGAACTCAAAAGTAACAAACAAGTTGAGTCAGCTTAAAACCTATAAGCCGATTCAACTTTTGCCACAGTTATATGTTTATTGGACTAAAACATTTTGAGTAAATGAAACCTTGGAGTCAAAACTTATGAGTAATGAGACGTGATGACGTCATAACGTACGCCCATGAACGTGAACTCAGCCACAGAAGTCTTCAATATGGCGGAGGTCTGATGCGAGTGTCAGCTGGCCCAAGTTGATAACGCACATACGTCTAGGTAAGTCGTATTATTTTATTTTTTATTATATTTTATGACTTTCGCCTCTGTATTATATATTTTTTACTTCTTTTGATGTTCCTTCTAGTATATCCTTTGTATTCATGACGTGCTCCATGAGTTTGTATATCTTCGAATATTTGTTCTGAATTAAACAATTATGTATGTTTTGCAGTATCATGTCACCAGAGAATTATTGCTTGTGGTTAAAAGAAGTTGTGAGGGCAAAGTTTCAAGTTTTACGTTTACCGAGTTGGTTGGCGCACATTTTAAATTATCTAACCGTTACTACTAGCTAACCGTTACTACTAGCTAACCGCTAGCTAGCTCCGGCAGAGCGGCTGCCACAGCTACATATACGACTCGGTGGGAATTGCCTTTTTTTTCTACTACTTTTTACCATAGGCTCTGTGATTTGGTAATTGTTTTTTTTTTGTGTAACTTGTATTTCACGTAGTAACCTAATAAATGCAAATGTGGGCTAAGCTAGCTGCCTTACGCTAACATGTTCTCGTATCTTCTTTAGTGAACCGGCGGTGCGTTTGAAAAATAAGAGCGGAGGTAAGTTTTGATTGTAAAAAACATGGCTGCAATATCTAAGACACGAGCGGCTCTCAGTCCAATGAATCCTCCGGCTTTGGAGAACATTTGACCTTATTGACCAATTAAACTAATCATAAATAAGTAAAAATGTCAAAGCTACCTTAATGTTATGTAGCAGTTATAACTTTGTCCTGAATTGGGCTCGAGTTAAAGTACTAAATGTATCATAAAGTTTGCTTAATACTCAAAAACTGTATTTTGGCCACTGGTTTGGTTGTGATTTGTGTTTCACAATCATGTCAAATATTTTAAAATAACTTTTTTGTCTCTTCCTAAAACATCCTCTATGTCATTCTAGCTAATGCACAAGTATTTAAAAAATATTAAAATAAATCATAGATTACATATTGTGGACAAAGTTTTGAGGCTATTGTGAAATGCAGCGGTTTTTCCAAGCTACCAGTAGCTTGAAAAAGCTTTAAAATGTGTTTAACATTTTTAATTTTTTTGTAGATGTGGGCTGAGTTTCATCGCATCACAAATGTCAACCTGGAAAAACAGTTTTATTTTGACCTGGAGAGACAGACGCAGAGGATGCTGATCTTTTTGAGACAGAAGGCAGCAAGAACCGGAAGGCTCTATGCGACATTCTGCACCTCTATGATAAACAGGTGAGGTGTAACTGCATGGCATAATCAACATTATGCATTAGTATAGCTAAAAGACGGGAATGACTTGGATCGGTTCATATGAATTACTGAGTGTTTCTAATAAAGTGAATGACTGTAAATGTTTACTTCATTGGAGAAAAAATCATCAACGTTGATCCCAATGCATTTGTAAATATGAATTTAATGTCATCTTATGTTTGGTGTATTTTTTGAAATAACTGTACAATTTTAAGATTATTAAAAAGACTAGATGAACTGAACTGAGCCAGACCAAAGGATGCAGTCAGTTGAAATATGTTTGCCATATTAATTTGTCTTTTTCTCTGTGCAGCAAGAGCAGACTGCTGATGTCAAATGTACTCCTGTCCTGCACTGGCTTCCCATATACAAACGTGAGGAGGACCCACAGTTCTTCAAAGTTTGGAATGTAAGTACTTTATGACGGATAATGTTTTATTCACTAAATAGTACCAGTGACAGTGTGCTGGTTAATACTCCAGCTGTGTGGGTAATATAACTTAACCAGAAAGTCGTGCCAAAGCAATGTTGTGAGGCAAAGCACATGGTCTCCTAAAATATTGCAGCTCATCTGTGCTGTACCTGACCGTGGACCTCGACTCTGGCTCATCTCGGGCCCACAGCCGTCCTCTATTTCATCTGGATGACGCCAATATGCTGGACTTAAAAAATGCAGTTGTTGAACTAGAAAATGTAATTCTTCTCAAAGAGTTCTGGAACATCGCCTGTCCGTCCTGGGGAGGATTTTTATTTTATTTATTTTTTATAAAGGAGTTTTTACTAACGGTGTAAGAGGGTCTAATGGCAGGGATGCCCAGTTTAGTTTAGTCTGTTTAGTTTAGTTTAGCCAATACCTAATGTATTATGATTTCATGTTCTTGTACAATTGTCGTTGTGAAGCCCATGGAGACGACTTTTATTGTGACATAGGACTATATAAATAAATTTGAACTGAATCTTTGCTCTTAAGTTGCATTGGCAAGAAGGTGACATTCTTTCCAGCAGGTTGTGTCATTTTTATGGAGACGTTCTGTGCTGTAGTTGAAAAACTGCCCCATAACAGAGACACAACCTGGTGGAGAGTAACGAGTGCTAACTGTGAGAGCATGACATCAGGAAAGAGTTCCAGAGGGTGAATACTAGGTAAGAAGCCGGGGCAGATGGAATTCCTGGACGTGTCCTGAAAGGTGCTGACCATCTAACACAAGCTGAGAGTTATGTTGGTGAAACTGGTTAGGTGGAGGGAGGGGTGAATAAAAGTGATCCTGTTTTCAGATTGTCATGTTACAAAAGCTTTTGTTTGTTTTTTTGTGTACAGTGCCTTATGGAATCATGATGATTCTTACAAATAGTCTTATTTTGATTTCATTATATTTTGTATTATATAAGCTCTGTTCTTCCAGATCCTTTTCAAGCAATAAATCAATCTCTACATGACTTTAGTTAAAGATCACTGTATTGAATTAAGCAAATGTGATATAAGTGACGTTTTTGTTTTATTTTCTGTCTTTTTAATCAATGCATTTTATCATTTCTGTAATGAGTTTGATAAATATGTGAAAATTCTTTATTGCTTTGACTACAATGCTTGAAATCATTAATTTAAATCAACTTTAATAATTTTCTTGATGTGTAATTTCTGACCTTCTCTTAAAATGTAAATTTCAGGTTGTAGTTTTTGCATAAAGTTTTCTTCCCTCAAGCGATCAATTCTTTCTTTAATACTACACTGTGTTTTTTTTTTTCATTTGCAGATTAAAGAGTCACCAGAGGCAGACATCAGCAGCACCTCTGTTGGCATTCTGACCGTCAGCAACAACAATACAAGTTCAGTGCATTTCTGTCCGCTCAGTACTGCAGTTGTGGTGGAAGATGAGCTTGTGGTAGGCGACATTCCCAAATGGGTATTTTTTTGAGCGCTAATGTTTTTAGGGAAAGGGCAGCCTAAGAAAATACAGTTTTATGTGGGAAAAGTGTAAAAAAAAAAAGGCTGATATACAATTTTTGCTTTTCTTGAAATGTAAGAATGCTCTTTTTTTATAAAGTTGTATAAGGAAATGGTGTAAAAAAGATTAGTGCTCATTTTTTTTCTTTTCTTGAAGACTGATTTTTTTTTCTTTTTTTTATGGCTTGTGCACTTTTTCTTAACACAAATTGTGCAGTGTTTTCCTTTTTTCTTGTACCACAAGTTGTTCAAATGTACTTGTGTAAGGTGGTTTAAAAATAAACTTGCAATTAAAATTCTGCCTCAGTTTTTCTTTTGTAAGAATGGTCCTGACTAAGAAGGACAAATAAAACTAGTTTAGACTTCAAATGATTAATTTTGAGTTGAGATATATTAAAGTTTTTTAGTTAATTAACTAATGTATTAAGGTTCAATACAAACAAAATATTCTAGTTCAGTAAAGTAAGAATGTTTAAGTTAGTTAAATAAAAAGTTATAGTTTAATTTTAGTTAAATAGTTTTATTTTACTCAACTCAAAGATTTTAAGTTCTAGTAACTTATAATTTTTAAGTAGGTCAACTTAAAAATTATTATGTAATCTGTTTCCTCAAAAATTTTGAGTTCACTGAACTTATTCGGGTTTACAGTGTGGTTTTGGCATTTCAGCGACTCCTTTATTTTTTACCCTTTAGTTTTAACCTTTAGTTCTGTAACACAGTTAGAGAGTGGGTATCTGTTCAAAGTAGACTTCAGGGGAAGACAGTTTGACGTGACTTACTCCTCTGCCGCCATCTTAGTTACCAATCAAGTCCCGAGACGGGATGTCAGCATTTACAGCTGAAAGACATTATTTCTCATTCAAATGCAGGGAAAAAAACATCTTTTTTCTTTAGAAATGCAGTTGTAGTTCACTCTCTGTGTTCATACAAAATGACTGAGAGACTCTGTCACATTTTACGTTTATCAGAGTTATTGAAGCAGGAAATCTGAATCTGTGAAGCTAGCACACTTGTAATTTTCACCAGCAGACTGGAGACACGCAGAAGCACATGTGAGCAGCTGGAATCACAGATTGGAGGTTGTAGCTCTAAATGAACACATGCTAATGGGAATCTGTCAGTTCACAGCTGAAGATTTTTACACACAGATGCAGATTTTTGGTGTGCAAGTTCTCACATTTTATGTCACAAGTTCTCCCATTCTGTCACAAGTTCTCACATCAAATATACAGGTGCATTCTTTTTGGAACATATTTCCCTTCATATCCATCTATCTGTTTGGCTTCATGTGGACGACTTCTTCTTTTCTCCTCTTTTCTGGAGCTTGGGCTCCATGCAGTCTGATCAGCTCTGATTTGGGCTTCAGTTGATGTTTGTGATCAGGAACTCTGGATTCTTCTTAGAAGGAGACGTTCTGCCTCTTTAGCAGAGAGCAGAACGTTGATCTGATCTGTTGGAAGCCACTCCATCCTGAAGCTGCACTGCTGAGTTCCTGTCCACCAGGGGGCAGCACTCCTTCCATCCAGCTGCAGGAAACCTTGATGTTCTGCAGAATTTTCAGCCGTTCAGACACGCCCTGTTACTGAGGAACACAGACTCATTCAGGAATGTGGTTCTGCTGCAGAACATTCTTCCAGACGGAAGCAGAGAAAAAGTCCCACAGATCATCTGGAAGATCCACATTCTTTCAGTTTTCCAGCAGCTTTGGGATCAAATCTTCCTCCAACTGCTGTCCTGACTTGTTCCCACTCTGACTTCAATCTGCTCCTTTCTCAGCTTCTGCTTCACTTTTAGGATCTTGTGGATTTGAAACGTTGTGATTCTAACAGACATGGAAAGAAAATCTTCTCAGCTTCACTGTCAGCCATTTTCCTGAGCTGCATGTGAACAAACTCTCTGTTCCTCTGAGTCTGACTGATGATCAGAAGGAGCTGTTTCCAGGAAATAGTCAGGCCCCTCCCTTCAGCTCCATCAGAGTTTCTGCTTCAGTGTCAGTAGATGACAGATGAGGGGGGGTCATGCACGTCTGGGAGCAGAAGGTCACATGACCTCACCTTTCTCAGTCACTGAGATCAACAACCTGTCAATCAGCTTGAAGCTCCGCCCCTCCTCTCAGCTGCTGTCAGGTGGTGTCAGGTTTCTTCTTGAATCTGTTCTCTGTCTTTAGTTCAGGAAACAAACATCCTGCAGCTCCTAACAGTCATTTCACTTCCAACTAGAAGCCCCGCCCCCTTTTTCATGTCAGGACAAAACCTGATCAGATCCTGATCCTCTGACTGTGGAGCAGTGGCTGTTCACTACGTAGACAACAGGCAGGTTGAGGGTTTGATTCCAGGAAGGCTCACAGTCTGAATCTGAATTCCACTAAATTCCACTTCAGCTGCTCCACCTGCTGCCCCGCCCACCTGTGCTGCCCCGCCTCCATCCAGGTGGACTCTTCCTGGTTGTGAGTCAGTGATCTGTGCTGCAGCTGCGTTGACACGGTGAGGGAGACTCTTCTTCCTCTTCATCTCTTTGCAGAAACTGAAGTGAGTTTCTTTCTGGAACTTTTTCTTCACTAACTTGACTGTTTGTTTCTGAATGTTTGGAGAAGATCTTCTTCTTTCTCTGCAAACTCTCATCACTCTGCTGTTTCCAAAGCTTCATCATTGTTGGATCAACAACATGGAGGACTCTTCTTCATCAAGTCAACAACAATAGGCTGATGCTTGTTGGTTTTTTTTTTTATTTCTGACTCCAAACCTTCCTGTTCTCCTCCATCCAAACCTGTGTGGAGGTCAAAGTTCATGAGAAAGTCTCTGTTGGAGCTTTGAGAGGAAGAATTCATGTCTTTCTTTTTTTTTCTCCTCATTCTCTGATTCGTCTTTTTTTTTCTTGATGTTTCCTGAAGTGTAGAAACAGGAAGTTTGTTGTTTCTTTGTCAAAGTGACTGAATGGAAATGTTGCTGCTGCAGCTCCATGTCTCCACCTGGTGGAGGGAGAGCAGAAGTGCAGCAGCTGAAGGCAGCTTCCTCTGCCTCCCACTGCTGTCTGACTGCATTCACCTGAACCTGAGAGGAAACACAAGAGAAGAGCCAATCAGTGGAGGAGCAGCTGATCTGTTGGTGAAGGAGGATCAGAGCTGATGATGAGGAGGGTTTCCTCTGCAGGTGAAGGTGGAAGGTGTGTGTGAGCTGATGTGGATCCAGTGAATCCAGCAGCATGGATCAGTGGGAGGAACCACAGGAGGAAGCCCCTCCCTCTAAAAGCAGAGATGGTAACCATGACAACCAGAGCAAAGCTCAGAGGTGAGATGAACATCTCCAACTGTCCATGATCTTCTCCATGTCAGAGCTCAGGACTCACACCAGCAACCTTCATTCTTCACAGGAACCAACCTGGACCTGGACCTGGACTTGAACCTGAACCTGAACCTGGACCTGGACCTGGACCTGGACCTGAATCTGGATCTGAATCCAGCCGTGGGTCCAACAAGAGGCGCAAGTCAATGGTTTCACCTCCTGACTTCAAAGCCATCCATCCAGCAGAGGAACAGTGAGTGTTTGTCAGAGTTTTTGGAGGCTGGATTCTAGTTCAGATGATCAACAGTTTTCAGATGAAGGACTTGAGGTCTGGTTCAGTTCTGGATCTCTCTGATCAGACTCACTTGGAGCATCATGTGTGTGATGAGATCTTTTCAGTTGAGTCTTCTGAGAGTCTCTGAGAGACATCAGAGATGTTGGAGAAGAAAACATGCTGACTGCTGACTCTGACTGACAGCAGCTCCAGTCTAATGAGAAGAATCACTGCAGACTCCTAGGATTCAGATTTTCATGCTTTCCAAACATCACATTGTTCTAGTTTGACTTTCTGCTCTCAGAATTTCTACATTTCTACATGGAGAATTGGAATCAGCTTTTCTAGAAAAAAGTCTGGATTGACTGACAGAAAATGCTGAAAGCTGGAAACTGTTGATCCAAACATGTCATGTTATTCCAGACTAAACAGCTCAGTCTGTGTTCATGTCAAAGTCCATCAGCTGTTCATGAAGAAGCAGATCCTCCAACACTCTGATGGTTTGGTGTTTGCAGAGGTCAACAGGTCACGCAGAGAGTCCAGTCTGCAGCCTCCAGCTGTGGATCCATGAAGAGTGACCGGTCCAAACGTCATCCTCCAACCTTCAGAACTGAACCAGGACCTTCAGACTCCAGGTAAGAAGCAGTTTCTAGTGAACAAAGCAGAGTTCAGCTCTCAGCAGGAACAACAATGTTCTCATCAAGAACATCAGCTGATCCATCCAGGAAGGTCAACCATCTGCTGTGAGCGCTTTAGGTCTGAGAGGAAAGAAAAGAGTTGGACAACTCTGGAGGACACAAAGCTCAGTCTGTGAGGATGAAGCAAACAGCTGAACTTTTCTCTGAGCTCAGTCCAGACATGAGCTCCAAACACAGCTAACAAATAATGATTCTTAACCAAACCTTTGTCTTAGAGCGCCAACTATTGGGCTGCAAAAAAAAAAAAAACTGGTCTGAATCTGCGGGACCTGAATGCAGCCTCCCACCACTTGGTGGCAGTGATAGTTCAGTCAGTGTAGCTGGGTAGAAAAAATGTGTCCAAATTCCAGCCCTAATCTCTAACTACTAAAAATATTGAATACTAAATACTTTTTTATTTTAAATGGTGAATATCACCGATTTCAAGAATTGAAAACATTATAGGATCGTTTTGTGATGACTATTTATGATTGCACTGTTCTTAAGACGAAAACATTTATATTTGATCAAAATACATTTAAAAACATTTTCTTTGCAAAAAATGTTCAGATGCATTGTGGTCTATTTGTAAGAACTGTAGGAGGTTTGAATGTAGAATGAGGGGGGAAAAAAAAAGATTAGAATATTCCAGGGCTAGAAGGATGAAGTGAGAGCACACATGACACCAAAGAGGACCTGTGCTTTACCACAACAACAAATTATTTACTATAAAACATGAATATTCACTGAGGTGAAGTTTAAATACTAAAAACATATGGGAACAGTTCTAAAAATCCCAGGAAAGTTTAAAACGGGGTAAAATGAAGCTTTATTGGGGGAGGTCACAGATCCGGAACAGAGCGACGTCTCCTCCCAGCAAGACTTTGTCCCCGGAGTCGGTGTCTCACGTTAATGGTCAGGTGATTCCCTAATCACAAGCACCAGGACCTGTAAGCAGAGGCACCTGCCGTACCAGAAGCAACAGGGCCGCTATGAGGGGCCGTATAAGACATTATTTATTCTGAACCATTCACATTCATACATTCTTGCTCTCACAGTCATATATACTCTCTTTCGCATACATATATTCTCTTACGCATCCATATATTCTCTCTCTCACATTCATACATTCTTGCTCTCACAGTCATATATACTCTCTTACGCATTCATATATTCTCACTTGCACATCCATATATTCTCTCTCTCGCATGCATATATATTACTTTACACATACATACATTCTCACTCTCATTGTCACTCTTAAAAAAGAATGTATGTATGTGAAAGACAAGTATATATGAACGTGTGAGGAAGAGTTTATATGTGTGTGTGAGAGAGGAGTATGCATGAAACGGAAGTGAGTTTGCATGAAAAGGAAGGCACTTTGAATGAAAAGGAAGGCACTTTGAATGAAACGGAAGGCAGATGATTTCTCGTGCTCTGATTGGACGAGAGGCCGCCACCTCCCATTTTGAACACACTCTAAACCCTATCACTTGTACTGACTCATAACTATTAAGGTTACACAACTTAAATGTCATTTTGTAGTTGATTCAACTATAAAGTATTAAGCTCTATCAAGATTTTTTCAAATTTAACTTAACAGTGCTAAATATTTTAAAGCTTATTTGTATCTAGCACTCAAAAATTTTAAGATCCCTGAAGTAGCGTCATGACGTCATCACGTACTGGTGGGAGGGTCTTTCGTTTTCTCTACGTTAGCTCAGGTGGCCATGTTGGATTTGCCGAATGCGAGTATGCGACGTTTGAAATTGAAAGTCGAGCATTTTATTTTTCTGCAAAGCGTTGCGATTTCGTCCCGCTTCAAGACGCCCCAACCTCGTTTTTTTTTCCATCCGCCTCATCGCTGATGGTGCCGTCTTGTCTTCAGCCCTGATTTAATTTGGTAAGTATCGTTCATGGTTTATTTTGAATGAATGCTTTAAAAATGCTCTTATACTACCGTAAATGTGGTTTACTGTTGTTTAAACATATGTGTGTTATGATTGTTTTAGAGATTAATGTGGAAATGTATACATGATTAGTTTGTCATAGCAGACGTATGGCGAGCCAAACCCAAAATGCATTTCTGCCCGTAAGTTACGACAGTGATGAGTTGTTTTTTTTTTTCAGAGGTAGAAATGATCTGTTATGCTGCAATCACACTAAACGTGATCTGCGTGTGAAATTCGCGTTGGAGGCCTCTGTCTGTGGCTAAAGTTTGCTGCTGGACATTTGTCCAAAAATGTCACTGAAAGCCTCTAACGGTTGTGTGGGAGGAGCTACCGCCAACAGCTTTAAGCCTGGTTGCTACATGGAAGCATTGGGTTTTGAATGCAGCTTTAAGCTTTTATAAATCACTGATCTCCGTTATAAAAAAGGTTTTTGTAAAAATAAATTAATCAACGTGCTCGTGTTGTGTTCAGGTACCGAACTACAGAGTGTTCAGTGTTTCACCTCCAGGTAGACGCCAAGGCCAGCCAGGTAACTTGTCTCCTGATCAGTTATTTGTCTAGAGCTATTTTAAAAAAACAAAAAATGCAATGGGTTGTGTAGTGCAATAAATGTTTTTTGATCAGAATATAATTGAAACATTTTTTAACATTGAAAAATCTCTTTTGGACTTTTTCAGATACTGAACTTCAGAAAGTTCACCAGAAAGTCACCATTTCACCAGAAAAGAGGTGTCAGTAGGTGAGTTTTATACTTATTTAATACATTCATCCTGAACTATTACCATTATTAGATTTATACGGCAGCATGGAAACATTTATGCACATTTTAACTAGCCAAAGGTCTAAATAGAGCTGAAATTATTTACAATTTAACTAAACATATTTAGATTGCAGGCTGAAGGTGGCACAATGGAATGGAGGTGCAAGTTGTGTTCTGTTACTTTGGCACTATGCAGTACTACATATAATACTGCAGTACTACATAGCCAAAGTGTTTCCACTGCCATGTATGTGGAGACACTTTGGAATATTGTCATGTCTTTATGACAGTATATTACAATAATAAAATGATGTTGCATTAGCACCATTCCATCATTTGAAACCATGAAAACTCATCTGTCAAGATCTGAAATGGATTTATGTAGAGTAGATGCAGTCAGAGGAAATTGTGCAGTTTTTACATGTTTGTGTAACTTAAAGCTGCCCTTTTCTGAGACTAAGTCCACCAAAACAGACAGGAACTGGCCAGCTTGGTTAGGATTTATGACCTCCAGGTGAATTTCTAATGTGCATAATTCAAAAACGGATAAAAAATCATTTGTAAATAGCTGTAAGAAGCCAAGGTGTAACTTGCCTTAAAAATGACTTTGGGTCTTTGACCTGAAGTGGATCATGACATGACTGTATTGTCCTCTTACTAGAAATAGACATCTAGAAAAGGTATCATTTTATTATTTCTTAAAGTTCCTTAAATAAATATTGGAAGTGTTTGCTCTGCATTTGCTTCAAAGTTAATGGATATTTCTTTTTATTCTTTTAGGACCAGCGTGACGTGAACATGAGACGGGCACTTGTCCTCCTTGCACTTCCTGTTTATCTGCATGAAGATGCCTCCAACTTCTTCAAGACCTGTACAGTAAGTGCAAACGACTCCCTGTCAATGCTTTTCTCTAATCCTTTAATATTGATTGAGATTTTATTGAGTGACATAATAAATAGGGCAATTGTTTGTAGTTTGTAAACTGAGTGATATTTTTAAATGGTTTTAAAAATGAGACGGAAGATGAAAGGCGAACATCAGGGACTCCTGATTGGAAGGAGTGGGAACCTTTTCGTTTACCTTTTCTGCTCCTGATCCATCATTATATGAATAAAGAAAAATGAAGCTTTAGTCTTAAATTATTTTATAAATGTCCTCCTTCAGAAAAATGCTAAAGAACTTTTTAAAAACACAATTTTAATTGGAGTTGGTCCTTAAAACATCATAGCCAGTTGATTAAAAGCTAACAATGCTAGCATGAAAAGATTCCCATTGACAGATGGCAGGAATGTCAGTTTTGGACATTAGTGTGATGAATATCTTTGAGGGTCTGAACTCATCTGTGTTTTTTGTTTTGTATTTTCCAGAATACCAGACCTCACAGACACTTCTGTGGGTATCTTCTCAGTTGTCGTGGTGACGTTCCTGATGCTGCCGTCAGTGGTCCCACACATCTGGCTGACTAATCTCTTCTACTCTTCGGGGACATCTATGCTCTGGACCTACAGCACCCCAAAAAATTTGAACCTGCCTTCATATTTATTCAGAATGCTGTCTTGAGCCTTGAGGACAGCAAACCACTGAAAGGACATTAATTGACGCTGAAGAATGTTTCGTTGAGTGAGTCTTCCAGAATGGACTATTTGTTGGTTTAAGTGTTATGTAACTAATGTGTTTTGTTGTGATCATTTGCTTTTTCTGCCGTACAATACAAAACCAACTCTTTTTGCCAATATGTTGTGTGGCACTCTTATAATGCAGTTTTATTGCACTGATTGTTTCTTCATCCTCTTGATATTTGTGCTTTTTTTTTTAAAGAGCAATTAAAAAAAGTGTATTAAGCAATCACTATTGTGTGGCTTTCACGTTTGTTGGTTTTTATCAATGTTAGCCTTTAAAATGTAGTGGGGCAGTATCAATATCTCTGTTTAGAATACATTTTAAGCTAAAGAATTTTAAATATTTTCAATGCTATACATTTAATGAGTTAAAGAATTTATAAAGCATTTGAGTGAATTTTACATATTTTATGAGTTGAATAATATAAAAATATAGTTAGTTAAAGCGTTTTTTAGTTGGAAAATATTAAAAACTTTAAGTAAATAATCTCTCTTTTATAAATTGAGGAATCTTAATATTTTTTATATGAAATAATACAAATGTAAGCCAACTGACAATATGAATTTTAATAAATGTTAACTTAAAAGTTTTAATAATATAACTTAACTGTTGCGTAATCTGTTACACAATAATTTTTAAGTTCAGTCAACTCGCTAGGGATTACAGTGCAGACGCTAACATGAACCAGCAAGAAATACCAAATTAACAGACTTGTGGTGTGGAAAGGTATGTTTTTCAGCTAGCAGGAATAATCAAACTATCCGTTCTCTGTTTCAAAATGAGATTGCCACAAAACCGTATGTTATCTCATACTGGAACAGCTTTGGATGTAGAATTCAATGGGAAAAGGTTTGGACCCTGCCACAAAAGTATTTCATCACCAATAAAATCAGAGAAATTTCTTTCAAAATTCTTCACAAATTTTATCCAGTGAAACATTTCTTTACTAAGTTTAAAAAAGATCTGGACATAAACTGTTCATTCTGTCATTCCTCACCAGAAACTGTGCCTCATCTTTTTTGGTTTTGCTATTTCACTCAACTATTTTGGAAAGATGTGATACATTTTATAAGAACTCATCTATGTGAAGATTATAGATTATTTTACGAGCATATTATTTTTGGATATTTTACACAAGGAAGACTTAATGCAGAAAAAATATATGTAGTTAATTTACTTATAATTATGGCTAAATACTTTATACACAAATGTAAATATGCCAACAAAAAAAACGTGTTTTATGTTTTTCAGAAAGAAATGGTTTTGTATGTGAACAGTATTAAATCTTCCACTAACAAAAAAGCTGTCAGAACAGTTGAAACATGGTCTCTCCTGAAACTTTAACAGATTCCTTTGCCTTATTATTTTTGTTTTCTTTTTGCATAACCTGTTTTACATGGTTATCATTATGTTTTTTTTGTTCATTCTCATGGCGAACGTGAAGATTGTATATTGCACACAGTGGAGTTTTGTGTTTGGTATTTTGTATGTGCAAGATATTGTTAATAAAGTTTATTTAAAAAAAAAAACGAACCGGCAAGAAGTAGCCACGGGGGTCCTGCTGCCATCGGAACCTTAACAAATATTTCATCTCCACCTCACCGTTGCCTTTTTTAAGAAATGACAGCTGGTTTTCCCACATTTATATGTAGTTATGGATCGAAAACAAGAGGAATTTGTTTTAATGTAAATGCGTGTTCCGGCGTCTACAGGAAGTGTCGCCAATAATTCACGCAAAGGCTCATGGGGGCTAGGAATAAGGTGGATACGGATTTTCTGTTTCGGTGGCACTTCTATTACCATTATTGGTATTTGAGACATTCCTTTGTGTCTCTAGAGATGCAGACAGATTTGTGACCACTTGAGGTGAAGATAAAATATTTCTTAAGGTTCCGATGGCCTTCTTATTGGTTCATGTTAGCGTCTGTTCAAAATGGAAGGTGGCGGCCTCTCGTCCAATCAGAGCACGAGAAATCATCTGCCTTCCGTTTCATGCAAAGTGCCTTCCTTTTCATTCAAAGTGCCTTCCTTTTCATGCAAAGTCACTTCCGTTTCATGCATACTCCTCTCTCACACACACATATAAACTCTTCCTCACACGTACATATATACTTGTCTTTCACATACATACATTCTTTTTTAAGAGTGACAATGAGAGTGAGAATGTATGTATGTGTAAAGTAATATATATGCATGCGAGAGAGAGAATATATGGATGTGCAAGTGAGAATATATGTATGCGAAAGAGAGTATATATGACTGTGAGAGCAAGAATGTATGAATGTGAGAGAGAGAATATATGGATGCGTAAGAGAATATATGTATGCGAAAGAGAGTATATATGACTGTGAGAGCAAGAATGTATGAATGTGAATGGTTCAGAATAAATAATGTCTTATACGGCCCCTCATAGTCAACTGCAATGCAGAGGGCTTTCCGGGTGAGGCGGGTTTTGTAGATGTCCTGGATGGAGGGGAGGGGGGCACCGATGATCCTCTCAGCTGCCCTCACGATGCGTTGGAGGGACTTACGGCAGGACACGTTCCAGGCGCCATACCACACCGTGATTCAGCTGGTGAGGATGCTCTCCACACGTGTGCATGATGGGGGGAGGGACTTTTGCTTTCTTGAGTTTACGGAGGAAGTAGAGACGCTGCTGTGATTTCCCAGCTAGTGATGCGATGTTCTCGGACCAGGAGAGGTTGTCTGTGATGTGCACACCCAGGAACTTAGTGCTGCTCATTCTTTCCACGTAGTGTTGTTGATGGTCAGAGGAGCATGCTGAGTGTGCGCTCTCCTGAAATCCACCACCATCTCCTTCGTCTTCTCCACGTTCAGGAGGAGATTATTGTCTCTGCACCAACCGGCTCACCTCGCTCCTGTAGTTTGTCTCATCGCCGCTCCTGATGAGACCCATCACTGTGGTGTCGTCAGCAAACGTAACGTAAATGTTGGAGCTGTGTGTCGGAGTGCAGTCATGGGTCAACAGGGTAAAGAGGAGGGGGCACAGCACACATCCCTGGGGAGCCCCCGTGTTCAAGATGATGGTGCTGGATGTGTTGCTGCCGACTCGCACTGCTTGTGGTCTCCCCGTCAGGAAGTCTAGCAGCCAGTTGCACAGAGGTGTGTTGAGCCCCAGCTAAGCCCGTTTGTGAGTGAGCTGCTGGGGGATGATGGTGTTGAATGCTGAGCTGACATATGAACAGCATCCTGACATATGAGTCCTTATTCTCCAGGTGGGTGAGTGAAGAGTTAAGAGCAGTTGAGATGGCATCCTCTGTTGAACGGTTGGACCGATAGGAAAACTGAAATGGGTCCAGGGAGGGGGGCAGGGCAGACTTGATGTGCCGCATGACTAGCCATTCGAAGCTCTTCATGATGATTGTAATCGGAAGAAGTTTTTCTGGGCCCATGTACACCGTTGCATTCTAATCTGACCATTGATGCGATAAAAATATTTTGCACAGGTAACAGTGGCAGTCAGTCAGCGGGACAACCCTGCTACATGGTAATCCTGGTAATTTCTTTCTCTTTCTTTGACTGAGTTTGGAAGCTTGCTGTCCCGCGTTGACACAAGAGGTAAAAAACAAAACCAGAGAACCTGATGTATAAATATTGTCTCCATTTTCCGGTTCCGGGTTACAGCAGCAGGACGCGTGGCGTGCCTCTCTGCGATTACAACTATCTTCAAATTACTTAAAAGTTGATTTTTCTCCAAAAAAGAGAGCTGACCATGCCCCCGAAGAAACCCCAGGAATATGAAGAACTCAAGAAGTCTCTTGACATTATTTAAGAAACGCTGAAAAGTTTTATGGATCAAGTGTCGGCTAAGCTAACGCCACTATGGGAGATGATGGAAGAGTTCCGAAGATTTCGGGCTCAAAACGAGCAGCGAGAAAACCGGGTCGAGATTCTGGAGAAAAGACTGGACGATGTGGAACAGCAAGTAAGGATGAATAATGTCATTCTCACTGGAGTACCAATCAAGCCTCGAGCTAGCACTACTAATGCTAGCACTAGTGTAGCTGGCAGTGCTACTAATACGGAGTTCGGTGGAGAGTCTCTGGAACAGCAAATACATTCATTTCTCACATCTAAAGGGATTTCCCTGGATATCAATACCATCGAGACCTGCCACCTGCTCCCCAGGAGAAAGGAGACGGATAAACCAGCGATCCTCATTAGGTTTGTGAATCTCAAACACAAGCTAGCTCTGATGAATCAGCGCAAAAATCTCAGAGGGTCTGCTGTTTATCTGAACGACCATCTGACCAGAAGAAATGCTGAAATCTCAAAACATGCACGGCTTCTCAGGAAACGTAAGCAGATTGAGAACACTTGGGTCAAAGGCTGCAGGATTTATGTCAAACCGCTCGGTCCAGAGGACCGATCCAAGGTTCTGGTGGTGAACACCATGAAGGACTTTGAGAAGTGCTTGATTACGGTTGTCTGAAACAACGTGGAGTAATAAACCAAAGAGCCAAATAATTTCAAGAAATATGACACCAGGAATCATCACTTTCTCCATCATCTGACGTCACCTGAATAACAGCAGAGTTCTGACCTGCAGACAACTTGACCTCAACTTTCACCGCAGCTGATATCAGCTGAAGAAGGATATGGACCTGGATCTAATGTCTGCAGACATAACATGGAAGAGAACTATAAACTCTGTTTTGAACCCAGGAGTTCAGCTGTTATCAGTAAAAGAAGAAATACCAACCTTGGACAATCGACAGTTATGGACCCTTTTTATTTTTCCCCAACAGCATTACTTTATTATATAAAAAAAAATAAAAAAAAATAAAAAAATATATAAAAAGAGTAAAACAAATGATTAATCACTTTTGAAAATTGTTAAATTGATTGACTTTTGATGATATTACTTCACTAGCTCCTAAAATTGATAAATTGATTCAAAAATCTTTCCTAATGTAGGAGGTCTAGAAATCCTCATAACATAACATGATCACTATAAATCCTTCGTCAAACCCTGCGTCATATCTGACAAACTTTGGACTTCTGAACATTAGATCCCTGGCTAACAAATCGTTTACTTGCCAGGACTTCATTACTAGCAATAAATTAGATTTTCTAATGCTAACAGAATCCTGGCTTAGGGATGGAGACTGTGTTCCCCTAATAGAGTCCTCCCCGCCCAATTTCTCCTTCTTTACCAAACCCAGACCCTCAGAGAGGGGTGGGGGACTTGCCATTCTATACAACAATAATTTTAACTGCACTTCAGCCACTTTTGGTGATTTTAAATCTTTTGAGTCTTTATATTTTTATATAACTGGTTTGAGTAAAGTTTTATGTATTCTTATTTATAGGCCCCCCAAATCAACCTCTGGTTTTATTGAGGAGTTTGCTGAACTTCTCTCCCTGGTTATGCCAAGACATGATAAAGTTATTATTGCTGGAGATTTTAACATCCATGTGTGCTGCCCAGATAATCTACTAGCAAGGGAATTTTTAAACATCATTGATTCTTTTAACCTGGATCGAGCTATCACTGGATCAACCCATATCAAAGGTCATACACTAGACATAATTTTAACATGTGGGATCTCAGTCCCCAATGTGTCATGTATGGATTTTATCATGTCTGACCATAAGTGCATTTTATTTTCTCCAGAACTAAATGGTAATCCTCCTGAGTCTAAGGCTAATTTCATGTACTCACGTGTCTTCAACTCATCTACTGCAGCAAATTTTGGAAATATTTTCTCGGCCCCTTTGGTTTTAAATTCTGATGCAAACAGTATTTTATCAAATTTTAACTCAGCAACTGCACGCATCCTGGACCAAATTGCCCCTTTCAGGTTGAGAAAAGTCCAAAATAAAAATATGCCTTGGATGACTGACAGTATTCGCAACTCGAAAAGAATTTGTCGCAGAGCTGAGCGCAAGTGGAAAGCTTCTAAATCATCTGTGGACTTAGAAACCCTGAAAAACCACATGAATAATTTTAACCGTCAAATGAAAAAGGCAAGATCAGACTACTTCTCACAATTAATTAATACCAATAGAAATAATCCCAGGGTACTTTTTAAGGTCATTAATCAGCTAAGTGAAGCCCCACATACTAGCAATTTACCGACTTCCCCAGTAATCTGTGAGCAATTTGCAAATCATTTTATTAACAAAATTTCTAACATTAGGTCTCAGATATCCATTACCAAATCTCTGTCACCTCCTTTTCTGCCAACTCCACCTGCAAGACCCACAGTGATCTTTGAAGACTTTCAGGCAATCTCCCCCAACACTCTTTCTGAGATTGTTTATAAAATGAAACCATGCCATTGCTCTCTGGACATTATGCCAGTTAGATTTTTTAAAGAAATATATGGATCTGTTAGCTCCCACATACTGTTCTTAATGAACACATCTCTTTCAACTGGCACAGTCCCAAATGATTTTAAGGCTGCTATGATTCAGCCACTATTGAAAAAACCCTCCCTGGACCCAAGTTGCTTTGAGCATTACAGACCAATTTCAAAACTACCTTTTTTGGCTAAGATCCTGGAAAAGCTAGTAGCTGAGCAGGTAATTTCCTTTTTAAATAAAAATAAATTATTTGAGACCCTTCAATCTGGGTTTAAGGCCAACCACAGCACAGAGACTGCCTTGCTGAGAGTAATGAATGACCTTTTAATGGCTGCAGACTCAGGAAAAATATCGATTTTAGTTCTTTTAGATCTCAGTGCAGCATTCGATACAGTGGACCACTCCATTTTATTACAACGTTTAAAATCTTGGGTTGGGTTTTCTGGCACAGTTTTTAACTGGTTTTATTCTTATTTATCGGACAGGTTTTTTAATGTTTTCATCGGCAATTCTTGCTCATCCAAGGTGAAAATGACATGTGGCGTTCCCCAGGGTTCGGTACTGGGACCTCTGCTATTTTCAATTTACATGTTACCACTGGGGGAGATAATACGCCAACATAACCTTAATTTTCATTTTTATGCCGATGATACGCAACTGTACTTATCTTTTAAACCTGGTGACCTTGGTCTTTTAAATAATCTCAATAGCTGCATTGCTGATATTAAAACCTGGATGGCCCAAAATTTTCTGCAGTTGAACATGGACAAAACTGATGTGATTATTTTTGGTTCAGTTGAGGCCCGACATGGTGTGGCTTCGAAATTGGAGTCTCTATCGAACAATGTCTCTTCAAGCTGCAGAAATCTGGGGGTGATTTTTGATACTGATCTTAATCTGGAGACACATGTTAAATCAGTGGTCAAATCTTGTTTCTGGCAACTACATAGGTTATACAGGATAACCCCCTTCCTATCAAAAAAATGTCTTGAGATGGTGATTCATGCTTTCATTTTTTCCCGTTTGGACTATTGTAACGCACTCTACACATGCCTTTCACAGCAGAGTGTGTATCAACTCCAGTTAGTCCAAAATGCTGCCGCCAGACTCATAACTGGAACCAGAATGAGAGACCACATCACTCCAGTTTTAGCGTCTTTGCACTGGCTCCCAGTCCGTTTTAGAATAGATTTTAAGATTTTATTGATTGCTTTTAAAGCACTCTGTGGTCTGGCCCCTAAATATATAGCCGATCTCCTCACTCCTTATGTACCTGGTCGCAATCTTAGATCTTTGGCAAAAGGCCTTTTAACAATCCCACAATCTAGATTGAAGACCAGGGGAGATAGGGCCTTTGCTGTAAGAGCCCCAACACTCTGGAACAGTCTCCCTGAAGAGATCAGGCTCGCTGGGTCCCTACCAGTATTTAAGTCCCTTTTAAAAACTTACCTCTTCAGGTGTGCTTTTAATGATTTTATTGGTTCTTAAATCTAAACATTGTATTTTATTGATTTTATTGATTTTATCGATTTCATTGTTTTCTTGATTTTATTGATTTTACTGATTTATCTATTTTATTGATTCTAACCACTATCACCATCTCATATGTGTGCTGGTTTTATTTCTCCATACTGGAAACTGTTTTTAACACTGATTTTGTCTCATATTAATTGTACAGCACTTTGTAATCTGGATTTCGAAAAGTGCTATATAAATAAAGTTTATTATTATTATTAATGTAGCATAACTTTGCACATGTTTTAACTTTTGATACTTGATGAAATTTTGCTTTGAAAATTCCTGAAACAGTGTTGTGTCTATTTTACTGGTATAGTATTATTTTTTAAAGCATATGAATGACTTTTAAAAGTAACATAATTTGCATATATTTCAGATGCTGCATTTGCCATGTTAATTTCTAGAATAGTTATTTTTGACATAGTACTTAAGTAATTCATCTTTGGCATGTGCCTTATTGATACCTTATTCTTAATTCTGTCTGATAAAACCTAGGAACCGGATATTGATAAATCATGTAATATAATGGTTATAGTATAACGGGGTGGAATTATATAAGTTCGCTTCCTTCCACTCCCTTTCAAGCAATATTTATTAAATATGTCAAATTATCCTAAGTTTGATTAGTTACCGTATGAATGTATAACTGATGTTTATATTGCTTTTGTGTATAACTTCTATTTGATTGCTTGAAATAAACCATTTCAAATCAAATCAAATCCATGGAAATAAAAAAAAAAAAATGAAGGTTCAGGAGGCCCGAACAAGCTGGTTCTGCTTTCCGCAGCGGGTCTCTGTCTGGCCGTAAGCTCGCCTCCCGGGAGCCGCCACAGTGATGGCGTGTAAAGGAGACCTTGATGTGACGAAAGTATGAATCTGTAAGCACAGACAGCTGAGCTGTGTTAGATAACCTCCCCATGGTCCGCAGTCATAGAAGGGTCGGGCGGTTTTTTTGTTGGGTCTGACGGTTTTCAGGTGACTTTTGGGCTGGAAAACTGGGACACTATCTAGGAATCCTGCCCAAAGAACGAGAATTGGGTGTATTTCAACGGGAACTTCAAGACATGGATGACCGGCGCTTAAAGAAAGCTCCTCTGTCGTTCACAGGAACCCTCAAACTAGAAAAACAGAGTCGTCCATGTTTGCATCTTCTGCAGCACACAGATTGTTTGTCTCTATGTGATCCTCTAATGTCAGCAAAGCAGCAGATATCGCAGAGATATGTCATCTTTCTAACTGGAACACCACAGAGCGGGTATCCAGGAATATGAGTCAATTTTCAGAAAACAGCCAATGAGCATTTAGATCCCACCCACTTTCACTGATTGACAGACAGAATCATTGTGCTGGAAGAGCTCATCATGAAATAAATAAGTCATTCTGAAAAACAGCAATGTGAAATAAAAACAAAGCTACTTTGGAAAATACTTAGAAATCTGAATTTTAAAAAAAAGACAGAATTATAATAATATTGAACATGGTTAAAAGGAATATTTTAAAATGCTGTTATAAAATAATAAGCAGGTTTTTAAAGCAAAATGAAATATATTTAAAAATATAATGGCTAATTTAAAATCTGTGTGCCAGTTTTTCACAATTTCATGATCTTTTGATATATTTATGAGAGATTTATTGGTTGATTATTTGCATGAGGTCATATTTTTTTTTTAACTTGTCCTGTCCAACAGCTGGGCAGGCAGATGAGAGCAGTTAAAATTGGCAGGTAGGGCACTAAGGGGACATCTCCTGATTACTCACAATGATGTCCCCTTACCCTCCCTAACAAGGGCCCTACATGTCTAAGGTGCAAATAAAACCGAAAGAAGGGGGGCCCACTCCATACGGCAACCATAGGAGGGGGGCCACTGCCAAGTAGCCCCCCCCAAGGCGCATCGCAGGCTAAACCCCCCACCCCCTCACCCTAATATGAGGTTATATGAGGAAGGGGGTAAGTTCATTAAATTTATTTATTTAATTATGAACAGTACAGGCCTCCATAGAAAACATGGTCTTTTTAAACTTTAACAGATTTTTTGCCTTCATTAATATATTTTTATTTATTTTTTACAATATTATTATGGCTTTTTGTCATTTTTGTTCATTTCCCTGGCAAATGTGAACATGTTGTCTTTTGCACAGAGTGTTCATGTGTGGTATTTTGTATGTTCAATATTTGTTAATAACTTTTATTTAAAGACAGGAAGTTGCAGACAGAGCACATGGTGACTTTTCCCTCCAGAGAGGCGGCTTCCAGTGTCTTCCAGGACACATTTGGATCAGAAAATGAGCTGGGATTGGTGAGTGGAGGAACTGCGGGTGAATAGCTGTTTTCTGGATGGGAAAGGACGGAGCGGGAGTCGGAGTGGAGGCTGTGGAGTAACGTAAATCACGCTGGTCAAATGGTGGAAGTGGAGTCGTCGTCTTTCTGTTCTCTCTGGATCTGACTGGATTATTGCAACAAATTCCATGTTTTCACAGAGCAACAACAGGCCTGCAAGGCTTTTTCTTGGCTTTAAGGTGCAGGTACCGGGACTAAACTGGACTGTGTGTGTGAGTGCGTGCATGAGAAAAGCTCTGAAACGGTTTCAATGTTTTACAGTTGGTCTTCTGTGCTTTACTTTGTTAGAAAGTAAAGGTGGTAATATGTGGGAAACTTTGATGGAGACATTTATTTTTCATTTGGATGGAAACGGGAGTTTTCTTTAGTCTAGAAATCAGGGGCTGCAACACAGACCCAAAATTGGGTGCACATCCTCTCTCATCATCCTTCAATTTCAATAAGTTCAAGTCCAGTACAGATTTCCTGTCAATCATCTTCATCCACACTGAGGGTCTCAGCTGTTTGGGAAGAAGTGCTGCCAAGTGTCCAGCAGTAAGAAAAAGACAATAGAAGAACCATTGATGGATTTACAGAACTGTAGAATCGGAGTCTTCTTTAGTGTTTATTAGTTATAATTCAACAGTGTCAACCAAACTGTGTTAACAGGGATGTTTAAATAAGAAAACAGTAGATATAGAAGACTGAATAAACAGAAATGTATTACTGGTTTATAAATAATAATAGAGTATAGTTAATAGTATGTTCCATACAAATGTATTGGCTCTCAAACACTCACAAGTTGCGTGTGTTGAAGTTGCGGCCCTCCCTCAGCTAGACCCTGCCTTCAGTAGCCCCCAGGTAAATTGAGGTTGAGACCCCTGGTCTAGATAGAGACAAAAAGGAGATATTTATGTTTTAGGATCACTGCTGTCATTTATTTGATACATTTTCACTTAATTGGAGGGTTCTATATTTTAGGTTAAGGAATTATACACATTTTTGCCCCAAATAAGTATTTAAATGTATTTTTTTCATAATAATAATCATTCATTTTATTTCAGACTCGTGTGTGTGTGGTCCATAAAAGAAGACAAACCATCCAGGTTTTTATCTTCTGAACTCAATGGATTAATAAATGATCATCACTAAACGCTCATTTCAAGTAGATTTTCACTTTGTGAAATCGATGACGTCATATTCACCGTTGAAATAAAAAGTAGTGATCCTGGTGTTAGAATTACTTCTAAAATCCAGGACACTAGATATTCCTGCACTAAAGCAGATTGAATTCTATTTAGCATATTATAGGAGTTTATGTTCATAATGACATATTCAGTTTTCTTTTTTTATGGACTTTATTTTATTGACAGCAGGTCAGTTTGTGCTATTTGTGTAATGATGAGAGGATCTTTAGTTGTTTGCAGACTGACTTGGAATATGAATCATCAACAGAATAAATGTGAAACATCTGCCAAGTGGAGTCACATCTCTTTCCCTTCCTCCCTGTGTCCTGACCGACCACCCCATCTTGTTTCCTGTTAAACTCCTCCCCCGAATCAGTGACACAGTCCTCCGTCTTCACAGCCCTCCTAACAAGGAGTTAGGGAGTAGGGCGGGAATTTGGACACAGCCTGTCTCTTTATTAATTTTTTGAAATCTGACATTTTTGAAATGAAAGCTTTTAATCTATTGGATTGTAAATATGTAGTCATTAATAATCGTTTGAAAATGCATTTTACAATTTAGGATTGAAAATAAAGAAAATACAATTTTATCTGACATTTTTTAAATCAAAGTTTTAAATCAAAGCAAATCTATTGGATTTAAATATTTAGTCATGAATAATTCCTGATGATCAATGACATTTCAATTCCTCGTCTGTTTTAACTTCATTTCAAGTCATTTCTAATCTATTGCATTTTCATTCATAGATAGATAGATAGATAGATAGATAGATAGATAGATAGATAGATAGATAGATAGATAGATAGATAGATAGATAGATAGATAGATAGATAGATAGATAGATAGATAGATAGATAGAGTACTTTATTAATCCCGAGGGAACTTGCATATCCATCCGATGCTGCTCAAATACACAAACATTCAATAGACATTTAAAGTAGTTGAGTAATAAATAGTCATGAAATCATAAAAAAGTCACACCCACTAAAAACAGAATAAAAGGAATAAAAATATAAGAGCAATAAAAACAAATTAAAAGAAGTAAAAGCAAAACCATAAAAGTGGTAAAAAGTAGATGCCCGTTTAGTGACTCCTCCTCATGCCCCCTCCCCTCCCAGCATCATTGAACAGTCTAATTGCACTCGGTGCAAAGGACTTCCTGAGTCTTTCTGTGGAGCATGGCAGAGAGCGAAGGCGGTCGCTGAATACGCTCCTCTGGTCACTGAAGAGTCCATGTAAGGGATGACCAGTGTTCTTCATGATGCTGTCGAGTTTGGACAGCATCCTCCGCTCTGCCACCACCTCCACTGTCTCCAGGCTCTGCCCCACCACACAGCCTGCCCTCCTGGTCAGACGATTCAGTTTACTTATGTCCTTTTTGTTTGCGCACCCCCCCCAACACACCACTGCATAGGACAGGGCACTTAAAACAATAGATTGATAAAATATCAAAAGGAGATCTGAGCAGACATTAAAAGAGGCGAGTCTTTTTACAAAGTACAACCTGCTCTGCCCCTTCATGTGTATGGAGTCAATTTTTTTACCGAACAGTTCAGCTTTTTGTCCAGGAGGACTCCAAGGTATTTGTAGTTGTCCACTACCTCCACCTCTGCTCCACCAATGAGGATGGGCTGAACCTCAGCAGGTGTTCGTCGGAAGGCCAGCACCATCTCCCTTGTCTTGGATGTGTTCAGGTGGAGGCAGTTTCGTTGGCTCCAGTGCACAAAGTCCTCCACCAGCTGTCTGTACTCCCCCTCCTCACCCTCTTTGAAACATGCCACAATTGCTGTGTCATCCGAGAACGTCAGTCATAGAAAATATTGAGTTCATCTGCCCTCTCCTGACTCCCACTTGCCGCACCGCCCCCTTTTTTGCTGCATCCAGTCCTGGTCTTCCTGGTGTCTTAGACCTCACGCAGGTTGTTATCCTTCAACTTCTGCTCTAGTTTCCTCCCGTGTGCTTCCTTGGCCTCCCTCATGCAGACTTTTAGTTCCTGTTGGACCCTTCTCATCTCCTCCCGATCTTTGCTCCTGAAAGCCCTCTTCTTCCTGTTCAGTACTGCCTTACCTTCCCTGGTAACCCAGGGTCTGTTATTTGAGAAACTCCTGACAGTTCTGACAGGCACCACCAAGTCCACACAGAAGTTCATATAGTCCGTCATGCAGCCCACAGCTCCTTCAATGTCATCTCCATGAGACCCAATCAGTTCACTCCAGTCCGTGCACTCGAAGCAGTCTCTGAGGGCCTCCTCAGCTCCAGCAGACCATCTCCTGACCTGTCTGGTGGTAGCTGCCTGCCTCTTCACAAGAGGGGTGTAGCTAGGCTGCAGGTGTATGAGGTTGTGGTCCGATTTTTCAGGGGGGGAGGGGCAGCTGAGTATGCGTCCAAAGTGTTTGCATACAGAAGGTCAATAGTTCTGTTATTTCGAGTGGGGCAATTGACATACTGGTGAAAGGTGGGCAGAGTAGTTTCCAGGGATACGTGGTTAAAATCACCAGAAATGATCATGAACGCCCCTGGGTGCTTGGACTGCAGTTCTGTGGTTGTGTTGTATGTTGTCTCCAGCCTGTGCTTCCGCTCTCGGAGGAATGTAAACACAGAGTGCGATGACGTGGGAAAACTCACGTGGGATGTAATAGGGTCTGATGCCCACCGCTAACAGCTCCAGATTACGGTCGCAGATCACCTTTTTGACGGTCAGATGATTCGGGTGACACCATCATCTTTTAGCATACAGGAAGAGGCCACCCCCCCTGCTTTTCCCGCTGGAGTCTGGGTGGCGGCCTGCTCTTACGGTGGTAAAGCCGGGCAGATCCACGTTAAAATCCGGCACATAGCTGGATAGCCATGTCTCGGTGAAAATGAGGAGACTGCTCTCCATGTAGCTGGTTGTGTCCTTATCAGTCCAGTCAGCTCGTCTGTCTTGTTGGACAGGGCGTTAACGTTTCCCATAATGACGGAGGGGATGAATGGTTTGAAACGCCGCCGGTTAGCCGCTTTGGCCTTCAGCTTTGCCTTGTGTTTACGACCAGCTCGGCATCCTCGGTATTTCCGCCTAAGCTCCGATGGAATAACATGACGGATACCAAGGTTTTTATGTTTCCTGAGCATCAGTAGTTCATTCCTAAGATAAACAATTCTACTAATGCTGGCTTGCATTAGACCGAACAGTCTAAAACGTACAAACATTCACACACAGAGTAACGGATGTGCAGCCTCGCGCAGGCGCAATAGAAATCTCATGATCATGTTTTTGGGTCCAAATCCAAAAGAAATGAGCAAACAGTGAAAATGTCATCTATCATTCTGTCATCAGGGCGGGTCCCACCTGACTGAATGGACCAAGTTCCTGGACCTCCAGCTACATCACTGCTCCTGAACACACTTTTCTGTCTGATTGCAGGTTGGAGAACTGCAGTTTGTCAGAGATCAGCTGTGAAGTTCTGGTCTCAGCTCTGAAGAAAAACCCGTATAATCTGACAGAACTGGACCTGAGCTGGAACTGGAACCTGCAGGATTCAGGAGTTCTTCATCTGTGTGGTTTTCTGGAGAGTCCAGACTGCAGACTGCAGACTCTGAGGTCAGTAAAGAAGCTGAACTCCCTGAAGGATGAGAAGAAAGGATCAGGTGAAGAACTTTCTGATGTTTCACTGAAAGATTTTCTGTCTACAGCCGTGTTTGAAACAAACTGATGATTGATTCAAAGAGGTTCATTGTGTCTATAGAATTATACTGCATTTTTAATTTATTTTTTATCAGACACTGGTTTGTTTTGTAATGTAAAACGTACCAACATGTTTTGGTGGAATGTCTTCCACCTTCATCAGGGTCGTCATCAGGTGGTGGTGTGTGACGTCTTTAAAAAACAGCTGATTGTGACTGAGGCAGAGTCACCTGTCAAACTTTGACAAGTGACTCCACCCCTTGATGTCCGTTTTTTGCTGGAGGATGTTGCTCCAGGTGTGGGAGAGCAGGAAGGCCCCCTCATCCCTGTTCATGGAAGTATGGGCTCGCTTTCCTCTCTCCACCGCCTCCATGATCCATCTGCGGTGTCTGTTGTCTTCAGTGCGGAGGACTTTGGCCTTTTCCCAGTCCATGATGTGGTTTTCCTGCTTGCAGTGGTCCGTTATGGCTGATTTCATATTTTCTTGAACTGCCTGTTGTCGTCTGGCTCTTGTTAGTATTTTGTTTGTTTCCTTTTCGCATTCTTTTTGATGTTCTGTTTTTCTTGTGATGAAGGTGCGTACTGTTTCTGTGTACGTTTTATTGCAGGTGTGACATGGGATTTCATAAATGACGTTGCATTTCTTATTTTGTTCGATCTTGTCTTTTGGGTGAACCAGTAGTTGCCTGAGTTTTTTATACGGTTTCACTGGGGTGCTGATGTGATATTTTTTTCATGGCCCTTTGGATGCATTCTGTTTTTCCTCTGATGTACGGCAATGTAACCATGCCTTTGTTTTCTGATTTCTTCGTTAGATTTTTCTTCTCTGCTTCCTTGTATTTCCTCTGCTCCACCTGTGTTTGTCCCTTTTTTATGGCCCATTGAGGATATTGACACCTGGTTAGTGCATTTTGTATGTGTTTTTTCTCCTCCGTTTTGTCTTCCCCGTCCATTACCAGTTCTGCACGATCAACGAACTGCAAGCAGGAAAACCACATCATGGACTGGGAAAAGGCCAAAGTCCTCCGCACTGAAGACAACAGACACCGCAGATGGATCATGGAGGCGGTGGAGATAAGAAAGCGAGCCCACACTTCCATGAACAGGGATGAGGGGGCCTTGCTGCTCTCCCACACCTGGAGCAACATCCTCCAGCAAAAAACGGACATCAAGGGGTGGAGTCACTTGTCAAAGTTTGACAGGTGACTCCGCCTCAGTCACAATCAGCTGTTTTTTAAAGACGTCACACACCACCACCTGATGACGACCCTGATGAAGGTGGAAGACATTCCACCAAAACATGTCGGTACGTTTTACATTACAAAACAAACCAGTGTCTCATAAAAAATAAATTAAATACGCAGTAAAATGATGATTGGTTCAGATTTTCTTCATCAATTGAATTGATTGTTCTGATGATTGATAGAAAACTGATCTGTTTCAATCAGGATCTCCAAACTATTCTAGAACACGGATCCATTTCATGTCAGAAAAATGTTCACAGATCGTCCTGCAGAAAGTTCAAGTTGGCGTCCAAATTAGTTTCAGCTTCCAGTTTTCAGAAAACCATTCAAAGGATTCTACAGAAAATCTATTTGAAGAAAATAGTTTGAAAAGATCTTTAAATATTGAATCTAGAACAGACACTTCCTTTGAATGTCACTAGTACAAAAAACACACAAAGAGTTCTTTGGTCACAGCATCATTCAGTCACTGAAAACCAGAAATGACTGCAGATTCATTTACCACTAGAAATGAAACTGTTGCCTTCAGCATGGTGAGGGAGAGCTTCACAATAATTTGCAGGATCATCAGCTAGTTTGGATTGACACAGTAAGAGTTCATGTTGGATTACTGTGTCAAATGTTCTCCAGTTCATTTGATCTGTCATAGTAAATGTGGTTCTGATTTTCACCACTAAGGGGCGCTAGTCATAAAGCAGAGAAGCAGATGACGTCATCATGCTGAGTACATCCAGAAACAGGATTTTCCTTTTTACGTCCAGTTTGGTGTTCTGAGTGGTTCTGTGGACTTCTGAATGGACTGTTCAGTGAAATCAATATTTCAGATGATCATCACCTCCGTCACATTTTACTCTGAGTTCCAGGGAAGTTGCACAGCTCAACAGTTCAGCAAGGCAGCTGAAGCGTTGCATCATGGGATCTGTAGTTCCTAGTGTTACCAGCACTCATTTAGCCGGGCCGTTAATAGCAATAATATAAAACTATCTGACAGACCAGATCAGGCTGGACGATACGACCAAAACATAAACCAGAAGGAACAAAAACAGCCTAAAAACATGATAAGGGGTTGGATTCTATTCATGATGTCATTCACAGTAAAGAAGCAGCACTCTCATGGGGGGGGGTGAGAAAAAGGAACTTCCGGAGAAGCAGAACCAGCTGAAACTAGGGAGGGGAACCGAGCCCCGACATTGAACGAGCCCCTGGGCAACATTCTTTAAGACTGCAGTATCGTTATGATCTGACCTCAACGGTTCTGCTATCGGTACTGGACAAGTCGCATTTTTTTTGTGTCCCACAGGATATAAACATTATCTGCCATATTTAACTCTACAAGTCAGTCAATTTTCTGGTAATTGATGATGATATTAAATTCGCTATTCTAGCTGAAGAGGAGAGGTCTGTCTGGCAACTTGTGTGCAAGGGGGCGGGGCTGTTGTTCAGACAGTACGCGGCGCACGTAAAATTAATGAAATCTGCACTAGAGCGCCACGACTATGGTGTCAACCTGCTGCTATGATGACCGTGTTTTGTGCTCTCTGTGTAGAACACGCTGGAGGGGCGCGAGAAAAAAACGACTCACTGCTGCAGAGGGTATGAACAAGTAGAGAGGAAAAGCAGGTGTAGATAGGCGGGGGAGGGGCTTTGGCTTCAAACTGTCAGAGATGGAAACACGGGCGTCAGATTTAGACGCAGCTTTCACTGCGGGAGTTGAAGCAGAGACTTTCTCTGGGACGATCTTATGAACTCAAACATTTATTTGATTTGTTTTATATTTACATCATGACAGAAATATGTCAAAACATTGCTGTTTATTTTTCTATAAATAACTTCTTTTTTTCATGTATTTTACTTTTCTAGTTGGAAAAATGTATAAAGTAAAATTTTTTGTTAAAAAAACATTGTTGCATAGTGACAAAAATAAAACACTTTATGTTAGGCTTGCACAATACACCGCAAATGTATCGTTATCGCAATATCCAGCTCTGCAATACGCATATCGCAAAAGACGGCGAAAATCGCAATAAATCTTAAACCTTAAATGTGTTTAAAACAACCTTATGGCAGCTTAAAGCATTTAACGAATCAATTATATCCGTTTATGCGTTTGACCATTCGCACCGACGCCTTCACGTTGTTGACCAATCGGATGGAGACCTATTATGTTAGATGTTTGTCACCTATGTTGACGAGGGTCATTTGGAGTATATTTATTAAACTGTTGCAATGAAATGGGAATTATGTTTTTGGTTATGTTGCTGTTCGTTTATATACCACAAATTATATCATTATCGCAATAGTAATCTCTAATATCACGTATTGCGAGTTTTCCTCATCTCGTGCAGCCCTACTTCATGTTCTTAATTTGTTATTTATTTATTTTTCGTTCTCAAAACGTATCGATAACAGAGACACAGCGTTGACTTTCACAGCTATGCTGATGATACTCAGCTTTACATTGCCATGTCTCCTGATGACCTTGAACTTGTTAACACTCTTTTAAAACTGTATTAGAAACCTGGGCGTACTTTTTGACTCCGAGCTAAATTTTATCCCAAACATCAAAAATGTCAGGATTTTACCATCTTAAGAACATTGCCAGAGTCCGCCCGTTCCTCTCTCTTGCCAGCACAGAGGTGCTGATGCTTTTATTTTCAGTCGTTTAGATTACTGTAATGCCCTGCTCTCTAGTTTACCCAAAAAGTCTCTTTTTAAATCTACAACTATTAAATGTTTTTATGGTCTTGGGCCTTCTTATTTAAATGACATTCTTTTAAAGTATGAGCCCTCGTGTACCCTGAGGTCCTCCGGTGCTGGCCTCTTAGTTGTTTCTAAGGCGAGGACCAAAACTTATGGTGAGGCTTCGTTCTGCCATTACGGTCCTCGCCTGTAGAACAGTCTGCCGGAGAGCCTCAGGGCTGCAGAGACTGTAGAGGTTTTTAAGAAGATGCTCAAGACTCACCTTTTTAATTTAGCTTTTAGTTGATTTTAACTGCTAATTTATTCTATTAGTTTTAGTATAGGCTATTTTGTGTATTCTATTTCCTTTTATGCATCTTTTTCTTAAATTTATGTTTTATATACATATTATGTCTTTAATTTTAGTATCTTATCATGATTTTAGCCCCAGTGTTTCTTGTGGGGATCTTTTCCTCCAGGGCTTGCCGGCTTGGTCGGTGGTTGTTGCTGCAGTTGTCTTCCTTGCTGGGGCAGCTGGAGTTTAACTTTGCAGCCTCACAGCTGTGAAGTGGACCCCAGTGTTGTCCTGGTCTGGGGGGGCACTGTGGTGATGCACCCATGGCCAGGCTGGCTCCTGCTATGAAGAGATTCCCAAATACTGTTTCCTCACAGCAGAGCCAAGCCTTACTTGTTTTTATTTCTTTATTTGTTTATTTATTTATTTTTACAGTTACATAGTCATTATTCATTGTACATGGGGGCCATGGGTCATATGTTTTAACCCTTGTGCTATCCTAGGCACTTTAACATTGGGAGTTGGGTCATCTAGACCCACTAGACAGTGCCCTGAACCTTTTTTCTTCAATGATTTGTGATCTTCACTGGTGTCCATGGATTACATGAAATCTTTCCACCTTTATCCACCTTTGTCATGGTAGGAATAACACGTCAAAGTAAGGGTGGGGTCATATAAGATAGCACAAGGGTTAACAGAGGGAAGGGTGAAGGGTGGGTTGGGTTTTTACTGTAATATTGTGTGTTTTCTGTTTTTAATGTTAAAGCGCTTCGAGCTGCACAAATGCATGAGAAGCGCTATATTATAAATAAATACAATTCCTGTCCTGTGGGGGGGCATTCTGGGGGAGGGGGGGGGCCACTATTGGTACGGGGCAGGGGGGGGTTGACGGGTCGGGGTCTCCGCTGAGGCCATCGGCGGTTTCCCCGGCCGGTTGGCTGCCTCGGTCCCGTCGAGGCCTGACCAGAGCTCTTCTAGGGCCGGCGTTTGGGGGTGGGGGCCTGGGCTTGCTTCGGGGGGGGGGGGGGGGGTGGCGCTTTCTGGCTCCTCTCTCTCTGTGTGGGGCGGGTGGTGCTGGGCCTGGGGTGTCGGCGCCTCCGGGGGTGGGGCCCCTGGGCTGGGTGGACCTGGCCCCCTTGCTGGGGGGGGGGGGGGGGGGGGGGGCAGCTGTTTGACCACCGGGGGACAGTCTACCAGCTGTCCCTAACTTACCCCTTCCTCATATAACCTCATATTAGGGTGAGGGGGTGGGGGGCTTAGCCTGCGATGAGTCTGGGGGGGGGGGGTTACAAGGCAGCAGCCCCCCTCCTATGGTTGCCGTATGGAGTGGGCCCCCCCTCTTTCGGTTTTATTTGCACCTTAGACATGTAGGGCCCTTGGTAGGGGGGGTGCTTGGACATCACTGCCAGCAAGCAGCAGATGTCCTCCTAGCACCCTACCCGCCAATTTTAACCGCACCTTAGACATTCAGGGCCCCTTGGTGGGGAGGGTGAGGGGACGTCACTGTTAGTAATCAGGAGATGTCCCCTTAGTGCCCTACCCGCCAATTTTAACTGCACCCCCCTTAGTACACACACCCCTCCCCCCTCAATAAATACATCCCAACATAAACACACACACATGCACACACACACCCTCTCAAACACACATACACGCACACACATTTTGCAAGGAAGGTGGGACCTAGGACCATCTGTCCCCTGCCTCTTCCCTGGTGGGGGGTACGGGCCCCTTTGCGACGGCGGCCGTGTCCCCGGGGTGCCGGCTTCCTGGGCCCCGCGGTGCTCTCTCCGCGCGGTGGGGGGGTTCACATTACATCTGAGCCGGGGGTGTTCGTGTCCCTGGGGGATGGGTTCTGGTCCTTGCTCCTGAGCGCTGGGCCCTGCCAAATTTCCAACAGTGGCCGAGCCTGGTCGGGCCATATTTACAACACCCCTTGTGGCCCCCCTTTTTCCCCGGGGTGCTCCCCTCCGGGGCAGGGGCGGCGGGCCCCTGCCTTGCTCTTCCCTGAATGGATCAACCGTGGGCCGGGCGGATGGCTGCCTGGAGTGCAGAGCCGGTCTCCCTTGGGGGGTCCTGGCTCATACCTGGGGTTGGGGCGGGAAGATGCCCGGAACTCCTGGGTGGTGGTGGGGTGCTCGTCTGGGGCTGTGGGCGTCCTTATCCGGTGGGGCCCTGCGTTGGGCTCTCCCGGCGCGGCGGGGGGGCTGCCCTCCTGGTTGGGCTGGGGCGGCGCTCTCTTTCCCTCCGTGCCTCCCTGCTCTCTGGCTCTGGGGGCCTTGCGGCGGTCCTGCTGGCCCTGGCCTGGGTGGCGGGCTTGGTCGCCCGGGCGGCGGTTGTTCCCTGCCGGTTCCCGTGTGGCGTTGGGGGGGGTTCCGGCTGCCGCTGCCGCCGCGGTGGGGGTCTTGGGGTGGGGATGGCTGGGCACTCTCCCTCCTTCTTTTCACGTTCCACCATCCATTTTAGAAGAACATAAACACTCACCTGAGCACAGGTGTTAGCTCACCTTTGCACTAACAGTTTGCATGATTGAATGACTGAAATATTTCACACTAGTTGGTTTTAAGGCATAAGTATGCGTGTGAACACTATCTGTTTTGTGTACATGTCGACAGGTGGACATTTTTTCAGCTAGCAGGTGTGTTTATAACATTTGAGTGTGTGTGTGGACAAGCCCCGCCGTTTTTGTACTACATTTGAACCTTACCATAATGATTAACAACCAGTAAACTCGTTGCTTTATGCTGCTTCATGGTCTTATCCCCCCTCCCCTCCTATTATCACTTTCCTACCCCCCCCCCCCCCTCTCTAACATCCCTCTCTCTTCTTCCCCTCTTTCCTTTTCCGTCCGGTCCAACACCAAAGATTTTCAAACATGATTGAAATTAATAAAGTTTGGCCTCAATTACAAAAGGGGTTTATTCAGACATACCTTTGGTTTGTCTGAAGATTAATAACCCCTCTTGTTAAAGTAAAATATGTCCAACACAAGAGGCCCTCAGCTCTCATCTGTCTGCCCAGCTGTTGGACAGGACAAGTTAAAAAAAAAAAAATACAATTCGATATGATTATCATTAAAATACAGGATCGATAAGCAGTATCAATAGGAGTAGTAGTACCGTTAAAACCTTAACGATACCCATCCCTACCTTTAACCCTAAGACCAGGGTTCACCAACCTTTTCTACACTGAGACGTACTTCATGGATACTAAGTCATACATAGTTATTTATTAATAATGATTGATTATACTCATTAAAGTGACAAGATTCATCACTTTGATCATTTCTCACAATAATTATCAACAATAACATCAAGGTGGTAAACAAAAATCAATATTCAGTCCTTTATTATCTCAGTAATGGTTACATTTTCAGATGATCCTCACATCTCTACATTTCATAGAAAAATGTCCCATTTTCACTATGCCGCACCATGATTATCAAGGAAGTCGTGTTAAAGAAAATCAACATGCATATATTTGAACCAAACCTGCAGATTTTTTAATCAAATTCTAACTGCTACATGTATGATTGAACACATTTCTTCCATGTTTTAATTCCTCTTTTCCATGACTGCCATGTTTCACTGACAGCGTTTGGTATCTTTTTTTGTTATTTTTTGTCCAAGTCTGTTTGTGACGTCACTTTTCTTCCACTTTGTCTCAGATGCAGAAACAATGTCTTTCAGCAGCAACTGCTCAGAGGGAAAGTCTCTGTAGATCCAGAGAAAATGTTGCTGATGGTTCCACAGTGGGAGTCATCACATGCTCAAAGTCCATCACTTTAGCACAGAACGCTGGGATGAATGATGCAGTGGTAATGCAGACATTATGGGATGCCTGGCTCAGCTTTAGTGATGTTTGAACGTTCACGCGGCTGAAGAATGTCCATAATTGATCCTTCCTCATCAAAAACCTTCTGAAACATTTCTGATGCTTTGAGAAACATTTATGAAAATCTACAGAACAGTTGATTGATCAGCATAAAGAGTTTTATTTATTTATTCAGAACAACTGACTGAACCGTAGTACGAGAGTCTCTCTGTGTCTCTGTGTCTGAAACCAGGAGTCCATGGTTCCTCCTTCAGTTAAGAACCACAGATGCTGCAGTGAGTTAAGCGTTGAGCACGGCGCCTCAGTCCAGCAGCAGCAGGTTTCATCCATCATTCATTCATCCAGATGATAATTATTCTCCACTATTATCTTCTTCAGCGTTTCAGGATATTTTCCAGCAGTTTCTGAGTCACCTGATGTCATTTCTCCATGCAGACACAAACTTCTGTGATAGGATTCAGGAACAGCTGGAAGCAGCTGTTGGAAACTGACAGGCCAGAATGTTTTTCATATTTAACCACCTTCCTTAGAAATGAAGGCAGCATCTCAATCAGGTTATGTGAATTATGTGAATATTACTGTATTACTGTATACTCAAATAATATGTACACTGTATAATGACCATATTTTTAAGATATTGTCAATTTTAAATCTATATAAATGCAAATTTGATTCAAACAGAATAGCAACCCAATGAAATTAAACTTCAGAAGCAGCTCAATGGTCACTTGTACTATGTTTAGAACAGGCCTGCAGGCCACTTATGTGGCCCTTGGAGGCAACCTGGTGCCCACAGACACCATGTTGGTGACCCCTGGTTTAGATTACCAGCAGAACCATCAGCAGCTCCTCTTCAGGGCCACATTCAGACATTTTGGGCCCCGTGGATCCTCATGGTTTTCAAGGCCCCTCTACAGTTTAGAGATGACAGGAAATGCTTTCAGAGGAGAACTAAAGACTTTTTCAGATGTTTTTCTGCAATGTGGTCATTTGAAAATGCATTTTACAATTCAGGATTCGAGATGAAGAAATACAATTTTAGGTTTAAGTTTTAAATCAAAGCAAATCTATTGGATTAAAATTTTTAGTCATGAATAGTTCCTGATGATCAATGACATTTCAATTCCACGTCTGTTTTAACTTCATTTCAAGTCATTTCTAATCTATGGCATTTTTATTCCTGATCATGTTTTTGGGTCCAAATCCAAAAGAAATGAGCAAACAGTGAAGATGTCATTTCTCAGTCTGTCATCAGGGCGGGTCCCACCTGACTGAATGGACCAAGTTCCTGGACCTCCAGCTGCATCACTGTTCCTGAACACACTTTTCTGTCTGATTGCAGATTGGAGGACTGCTGTTTGTCAGAGATCAGCTGTGAAGTTCTGGTCTCAGCTCTGAAGAAAAACCTGTCTAATCTGACAGAACTGGACCTGGGCGTGAACTGGAACCTGCAGGATTCAGGAGTTCTTCATTTGTGTGGTTTTCTGGAGAGTCCAGACTGCAAACTGCGGACTCTGAGGTCAGACTCCATGTTTCAGTTGTGTTCACATCAATATGATGACAAAGTTGTGTTGACCCACAGTGAGCAGAAATGTCCAGATTCTGATCTGCAGCAGCATCTTCCTGCAGCTGCTTGTTCTCTTCAAAGATCTGCAGAAGAACTTCTTCTTTTCTTCCTGCAGCTGCTTGTTCTCCTCAAAGATCTGCAGAAGAACTTCTTCTTTTCTTCCTGCAGCTGCTTGTTCTCTTCAAAGATCTGCAGAAGAACTTCTTCTTTTCTTCCTGTAGCTGCTTGTTTCAAAGATGTCTGCTGACATTTGTGCTCCACAAAGTTCTGCTTGCAGCCATCAGCTCTTCTTTGTGCCTTTGCTCCAAAAGACTACTTGCAGAAGAAGCAGCCGTGCACGCTCACATGCACTCTGAGTCCTGCTGCTGTGTTTCAGCAGATGCAGCTGAGAGTCCAGCGGCTGATGTTTGTGAGCAGACAGTGACAGAGTCATGCTGCAGCTGGATGCTGCTCTGACAGACACATCCTCCACAAACATCCTCACCTTTTCATCCACAAACATCATCACATCATCCATCAAAGCTCCCAGCAGCTTCTGACTCTTCATTCAGAGCTGAAGTCATGGATCAGGGATCAATGTCCAACATTTGCTGCTGACTCTTCCTCATCACTTCCTTCTTCTCTCTGCTTTGATCTGTTGGAGCTGAAAGTCTCTGCTTGAAGGGCTGCAGCAGAGAAGGACTGGAAGATCATCTCCTGAAAACTGGGATGAAGACTTTCCAGCATCATGCTGCTGAAATTCTCCCATGATTCAGTGCTGTTTGGAGAAGAGCTGAGCAGAAAGAGGAAGTGGACTTTTTCTGCTGTTGCTGCAGAAACATCAGTTGGTTTGGATGCAGCCACAGGCTGATGTTTGACTTTCACACATCTGGACTTCTTTTCTGAAGCAGCTGCATGTTGTCCTGAATGTTTCTGAATGTTCTTCTCTGCTTCTGCTGGACTCTTCTGATCTGCTGCTGTTGCTTCACATCTTTGGACTTTTTCTAAACTTTCTGATCTTCTTCAGCTCTGAACTCTTTAGAAGAAGTGAAGGATGAAAAACAGGAACTTTGTCTTTAAACTCAACTCTTTGTTCTGAATTCAGGTTGATGGACTGCAGTTTGTCAAAGACCAGCTGTGCTGCTCTGGTCTCAGCTCTGAAGTCCAACCCGTCCCACCTGACAGAACTGGACCTGAGATACAACAAGCTTCAGTCTTCAGATGTTCAGCAGCTCCAGGATCTGGTGGAGAGTCCAAACTCCAAACTGCAGACTCTGAGGTCAGTAGAGGGTTGGAGTCAGTCCAGCTGCTTCCAGATGTTTGGTCCTAAAGTTAGTCTGAGAGCAAAGATGCAGAGTTTCCTGTGAAGCTGCAGCTTCTCAGTGAAGCTCTGAGGAGAATGATGACAGGCTTCAGGACAACAGTCAGCCAATCAGAGCAGCAGAAGCTCCAACAGGTGAAGATGACAGGAAGCTGCTGCTCTGAACAGGACTGAAGCTCCTGCTGCTCTTTCTGCTGCTGTGCTGCATCACTGACTGACAGACCAGGATCAGGACACACTCCTTCATCTCTGTCTCTACACTTTCTCTCTGCAGGCTATGGGACTGATGTTCCTCCTGGAGGAGCAGAGAGGAGCAGCAGCAGCAGCTGGTCGGCAGAGATGTTGTGACTGGACGATGTTCCTGGGAGGTGGAGAGGTGGGAGGTGGATCATGTTTCAGATCAATCACTGTTGATCTGAAACATGGGTTGGATTCAGATGTTCAGCAGCTCCAGGATCTGGAGAAAAACAGACCTGCAGACAAACAGATTCTTTTCTAGATCACCACTTTCTCCTTTGATCTACATTTGATGGACAGATGTGAGTTTGGGATGGACCAATCAAGGATTGAGGGAATCATTGATAAGACAGAACATTTCTGGATGTCAGAGATCTATGTGTGGGTGAGGGGAAAACACAGTCAGGCGTTGGATCCTGGTTCTGTCTCTGGAACAGGGAAAGAACCAGAACCAGAACTGTGGATCACAAAATTCTGGTTCCAGATGTTTCACACTTGATTTCTGTTCTCCAGAAACTCTCATTGACAAACAAACACAGAGTTTCATTCAGAAACCTCCAACATGGTCATGTGACCAGAATGTTCATAGTGGAGACACGGACAAACGCTGTGGTCACATGACTCACTGGTTTGGATTCAAGTCCTTTGAAGTCAGCTTTTGGAGCAGAAATCCCGTCTGATCTCAGTTAGTGAACAAAAGTCTCTCAGTTGAATCATTTTTCTATCATCTCTGTTCTGTTGATGATCAAATATTGACTCATGCAGTTTGAAAGACTCAGAGTTTTGCTTTGATTGATGTTTTCCACAGTTTTCTGATTGAACTTCCTTTTTCTTTGGTGTTTTGTGGGTAAAACTGTTCTTTTTCATGCTGACAGCATGTTTAGCTGCAGTTTTAAAGAAGTTTCATCTAAATCCAGTAGAATCTCCTCATTTTCTAGAATGTCTAAACTAGTAGAAACTTTCTGAGCATAAAGCCTGTTTTCTCCAGAGGCCATGAATGAACAGAGTGGATCTTAGTGAGGAATGACAGCCTCTGGATGCAGAGAATCACTTTGATGCAGCTGCTGCAACAACCCCAACTGCATTGAAGCAGGAGGGAGAAGGGAGACACCTGCTGGCTGTTTGCAGAACTGCATCTTAGTGTCAAAAGGCTTCAAACTGAAAGCTGTCTGTAAAATTCCTGCAGCCTGTTTGGATCTAATAAATGCTCTTTTGAATCAACTCTGTGTTTTCTATTGATGTTTGCTTTCATTCCATCTTTGACTCACAAACAGACTTGAATCTTTAGCCTTCCCCCTCATCCTGTTCCAGCTGTTCTAATCTTCATGTGTTTGGTTCCTTCTCAGTAGAAATGGGTTGGAAAAGAGCTTTGGAATGTTCAGGTGGTGCTGATGTCTTTCTAGATGGGGGTGGGCAGAACAGATGAGAGCTCCTCCCTCCTGATACAGAGGGGAACAGTGGGCTGCAGCTGAAAGGAGGGAGTGGAAATGGGAAAAGTTCTCTACACGTTTCTCCTTTCCAAGAACAGAGGGACACGACTCCATGAACAGCAGAAGCTAAAGAGTTGGAAAACATGCCCAAAGCTGCAGCACCACCTGCAGAAAGATGCTTCCTCTTCAGGCTCCACCCCTCCACATCAAGAAAGATCAGAGTTTCTGCTGAGCTGCTATTGGAGCTTTTAGGGGGTCAGATCTTTAGGAACATTTGCTGTCAATCAAACCAGGAAGTAAAGTGTTTTGAAAGATCAGATTGATGACATCATCAGTTGTGGAAACACTGGAAAATGGAAATCCAGCAGAGAAGTAAACATCAGGAACTTCCTGCAGGACAAACTGTTCTAGACTGTTGGAGACAGGAACAGCTTTGGTCTGGGAGTTGTCCGTATTCTCAGATGAAATCTGAGAATACGGACAAAATATAACATCAGTAGAGATAGCTCAGTGAAATGGTTGCTGGGAGTCACATCCAGAGGTCTTGGGTTCAAGGCCAGCATCTTACAATTTTGTTTTATTTATTTTTTGCTTTGTGTTTTTTTTCCTTCATGTGATGTGTGTTTTGCTGTCAAGCACTTCTCACAGAAAACGTCACATGTGTTGTTTTACATTGTTCTTTTTATTAATCATTAACAACATTGTTTTGTTTTACGTTTTTTCATCATCATTTCCACAGTGAAGTGTTACAAGGAGCTTAGATGAAGCATATGATATATATCCAGTCCGCCACCAGATGCCGCTGTTCTGTGTGGTTGCAAAGCCCTGAATGGGTGGTTCATTTTTCCGGCACAATTACATGAACCCCAAGGGAAGCTTCATGGGGCTTCTATTCCCATCCCTACAATAAATACAACGTCGGTCTAAAAACACATTAAAATGTATTAAGAGGGTGGGTATAGAACATGCAGTGGCTCATGACATCTGCAACACCTCCAGCCACTTACAGCATCTAGTTAAAAGAGCAGAATATGAGTAAAAGGTGATCTACATCCTCCCAACAAGAGGAGCTTCAGCCATACATGCCACCATGCAGGCAGGCAGCCACTGTCTATCCACTCACTCCCTGTTCCTTATATAAGGACAGACACAGCTGAACCAAATCCCCAATCAAACAGGCATGCACCTGTCAAAGGCAGAGCTGCTGGTTACACTATTAAAAAAGAAAGTGACCATGTAAACCTGTTGAGTTCAATGTAATGTAGATGAGAAAGTCGGTGCACCAAACCTTTGTGCGGGTGCACCAGCACAAAAGTTTGATGGACTGACTTTCTCAACCACATTACATTGAACTCAACAGTTTAACACGGTGCAAAGATTGAGTCTAGAATCCTGGCCTAAGAGACACAACTATCACCACTACTGAGGGTCTTACTCCCCCCCAGAGGAGATGGGGTAGGAAACAGAAGATCAATGGTCACCACCTTATTATTATAAAAGATGAGTGTATGTAGTGTGTCGGGTGTGTGTTTACTAAAATGCATAGTTTAAAATAAGTGGGTTACCTTTTGTGAAAATGTAGAGAGTTTCTTTGATTACCATATTTTCACAACTGTATTTTCTCCAAAATGTATGACGTGTCCTATGGTGCAGTGGGCCTAATGTGTTACAGTGAGACCCACCCAGCTTTCCAGTCGTCTGAGTAGTATTGCATGGTCGACTGTATCAAACGCAGCACTGAGGTCCAGTAGAACTAGCACTGACATATTCCCACTGTCTGTATTCAAACGTATGTCATTAATCACTTTGATCAGGGCAGTTTCAGTGCTGTGATTCTGTCTGAAGCCGGACTGGAAGACATCATAGCAGTTGTTTTTTATTAGAAATTCATTTAGCTGATAGAAAACAGCTTTTTCAATGATCTTGCTTAAAAATGGCAGGTTTGATATCGGTCTATAGTTGTTCATTTGAGCTTTGTCTAGACTGTCCATTTTTAGAAGAGTTTTAATTACAGCTGTTTTCAGTGGATCTGGGAAAACGCCAGATGTTAACGACAAGTTGACAGTCTGGAGCAGGTCTGGTTCCAATGTCTTTGAGACTTTTTTGAAAAAGCTTGTGGGTAGAATATCCAGACAGCAAGAGGAGGAGTTTAGTTGCGATAGAATGTCCAGCAGTTTTTTACTGTTTATGGGTTGAAACTGAGCCATTGGATTAATACTGGTTTCTAGTGGATAGGGTTCATATCTTGAACTTGTAGTTGGTGAAACTATTGTTTGTCTAATGTTTTTGATTTTGTCCCTGAAGAATTTGGCAAAGTCATTACAGCCTTTGATGGAGTAAAATTCTGGTGCCACGGACACAGGGGGTTTTGTCAACCTGTCGACTATATTAAATAGGACCCGAGCATTATGGGAGTCTTTGTTAATAATTTCCGTAAAATAGGACTTTCTTGCATTGCACAGTTGTAAATTATATAAGTGAAGTTTCTCTTTATAAATGTCATAATCTACCTGTAGTTTAAATTTTCTCCTTTTGCGTTCAAATTTCCGATATTCTCTTTTTCCATTGTTTACAATAATGGAATTTCTCCATGGAGATTTTTTCCTACCAGAGATCACCTTCACCTTACTAAGAGCAATATTATCCATGATATTTGACATGTTGGAATTAAAGCTGTTAACAAGTTCGTTGACTGAATTCCCTGAGAGGGGAGGAGTCAGGGAGAACATCTGATTGAACATCTCACTAGTATTTTCAGTTATATACCGTTTTGTGATCTCCTCCCTTAAAACATTTGTGTATACTGGAATAATGCTCTCACAGGAAACACAGCTGTGATCAGACAGACCTAAGTCATATACAGTAACCTTAGTGATGTTCAGACCTTTGGAGATCAATAAATCAAGAATATTCCCCCTGTTGTGTGTGGGCTCTGTTACATGTTGAGTCAATCCGAAATTGTCCAAAGTGTTTATCAAGTCCTTAGTGCCTTTGTTCTCAAGATTTCCATAATGGATGTTAAAATCTCCAGCCATGATTATACAGTCAAAATCAAGACAAACTATGGACAGCAGTTCACTAAACTCTGTGTTAAATTCTGCACAGTATGTAGGGGGGCGGTAGATATTTATAAATATGGTTTTGAGTGAGGCCTTCAGCTGTTTGGCTACATATTCAAAACATGGAAAGCTTCCAAAAGATAACTTTTTACACTGAAAAATTTCATTAAACAAAACTGCAACCCCCCTCCCTTTCTGCTTGTTCTTTCTTTACTAATAACACCATAGTTGGGAGGTGCTGACTCTGTGAGAACGGCTCCACTGCTGTTCTCATCTAACCAGGTTTCAACTAAGAACATAAAATCAACTTTGTTCTCAGTGATAAAATAATTAATTAAAAATGTTTTTCCTGCTAAAGACCTGACATTTAAAAGTGCTAACTTAAGAGGTCTAGGAGCAATAATATTTTCATTTACCTTCTGTTTCTGGAAAAGTGCAGAGGAGATGTTTATCTCTTTTAAAGTCCTTCGTTTGCGTTTTGGCCAGATTACATTCCTCCTGTTAGTGACAATTACAGAAATGGTGTGTGTTTCTAGAGAACAGGGTCCCAGGTTTTTCTGGCGAGCATCATGACTGTTGGTATTTTCACAGCCTGGACCCTCAACACATCAAACATCTGACTGCAGGGACAGGATATGATGTTGCACAGGAGAGGGTGGGGTTTTACGTCGTCCCTTCAAACGTTCTGGTGACAGAATTATGGGGGACGAAAATGGATTGAAGAATAGAAGAAGATAGAAGAAGAAAAAGAGACCAAAATGACTGATAAAGCAGGTTTTCCAGGGAAATCCCACAAAGTGCTTTCCAAGCTAGAACTAAGAATATCCAGCATGCATTTGGAAAAACTCATTAGCTTCTTGTGGAAAATGATGAGTCATTGTAAAAGCATTCTATGAATGCTCAGAAAACTTCCTCTAAGGTTGTGGTTGTTTGGAGAAGTCCTCCTCTTCAAAGAAGTTCTCCTGACCATCTTCAAAGCCACTTTCTGCTTTTTCAAACGCTACTGTTCAACAAAAACTTGGTTTCTGCCACAAAACCAACCTTAGACACTGAAACAGAATGAATCCAATGCAGAAATGTGTTGACACCTTTAATTCAAAGCTTCAATCAGTTTGAATCTCATGAAGAACATTTCAAAAATCCACATTTGGATCAGGCGTCTTCATCAGAGCACAACTCATGTTTCCAGGACTGTGACTCACCAATAGATCCTCATTTCCTTTACACAATCTGTTTCCATCATTTGGATTTTTCATAAAAACTTGAGTTAGAAAAGAATTGTTGCCCCAAAATGTCCAGTTTGAATAGTCTACAGTTTGTTGTGTTTGGTTGCTAGGTAACAGGGTCTTTAATGTCTATGATGTCATGGTGGCTTTCAGAGTTGAACTCCTGAATATGACGGTAAACATTTGGATTGAACAAAAATGGGATTGAAGCTCATGCTAAATCCTGATCTCAATGCTGAAAAAACCTCCTCCTAGATTCTGGTTGTTTGGAGAAGTCCTCCTCTTCCAAGAATTCCTGAAAAAAGCCCTCATTTCTCCTGACCATCTTCAAAGCCACTTTCTGCTTTAGTTTAGTCCAAACTTGCTTTATGCTGACAACATTTACAGCTTGAATCCATCTGAAGAATCCAAGGAGACAAACCAATCTAAGTCTGCATTCATGCCACTTCAGAACCAACAAAGCATGTTTCCAGGACGCTGACTTACCAATAGAACTTGGGATTTCCTTTGCAGAATCCTTCTCCGTGTGTTTTCCTTTGTTTTTCTCCCCAAAACCTAAAGCAGAGATTTTTGCTGAGCTGCAGAACAAACGTCTGACTGCTTTAACCGCCGTTGATGGTTTGTTGTGTTTCCCTCTATAGCTGCTATGGTCTTGGTATGGTTGCTAGGTAACGCTGTCTTTGATGATGATGACGTCAGAGTGGCCTCTAGAATGGACTTTTTTCTTGTGGAACCAGGAGCTGTAACCTTTAGGGCACTAGGACCCAGAAAGAGGTCCAGGCAGTGACGGTGTTCAGTGACGGACTGCGCAGCCGCACTTCCTCCAAACGCCACTATTCATCCAGCGCGTGGAGCGCCAGAGTCCAAACGGGCTTAATCAGATCAAACAAATGTGCCTCCATCCCTTATCTGTGGATGACGGGTTGTTGAAATCCCACTCTGATCATCTTCTGATCTTCTTCCAAACTGTTCCCATTGGTCTTTTGATGATGATGATTATGTCGATGCTGTTTTTAGACAAAATAAAAATGTAAAAAAACTGTGTTGTTTTCTAGGACATAGTTTCTCCAGAGCAACAGAAGTTTATTAGTACAGTAATTCACGTCTGATGCAGGATGGTGGTGCAGATTCAGGCTGTTTTCTTCCCATCATCCATCTGTATGCAGACTCCCCCTCTAACTTACAGCCCCTCAAGCTAACATTAGCTCTACAACAAAATCAGCAGCAATGTCAGGTCTATCCATCTGTCCAGTTTAGATCCAGATTCCAGCTCAGACCAGGAAAACAAAAACGTTCATGGATCTATTTGTCTGCAGGAGGATCAGAATGGAGCAGAGCAGAGAGACTGTGTTCTGCAGAGTTTAGTTTTTAATCTACAAGCTTTTATAAACTGTTTCTGTTTATCAGGACAGGATTTTCTTTATGTTTTTGAAACGAGAACGATTTTTTAAACAACCCATCGAAGATAAAATATCAATAAAAACAGTTATTTCATTTTTCTTATTGCCTTGGGGAAACATTACATAAAAACAAGGTTTTTCAACATATATGTTTTCAAAATGTTTTCAACCATTTGGCTGAGCAGGAAGTTCACAGATATGTGACATTATTTCAAATGTTGTATTGTTCCCTGTCAAAACACAAAAGAAAACTTTTATTAGGGGTCTTGAGAACAAAATGAAGCAGAAGATAAAAGTGAAGATGAAAAGCTTTTGCCTCCTTTCTCTGCCTGTGATGTGATGGAGGCTTCAGTTTCTGTCTCTGCTGCATCGACTGTGGGAGCAGAAGTTCATCAAACCTGTCTTCTCTGTTGCCTTAAAATCCCTCCAGTTTTCTTTTCAGAGCTCATGTTTGTACAAATATACACAGATGATTAAAGTCTTTCAAAAGTGACTCAACACTTACCACAATGTGGGAGAAAGGAGAGGAACCTGAGGTAAACCTGCAGGATGGAAAACATTTCTGTCAGCATCTTAACAGCAGCAGCTTTGATTGGTTTAGATCATAATAGTTTGTCTTAATTAATATAAATTCAGTTTTCTTCATCGTCTGAGGATATGGAGCAGCAGATCTGAGGTGAAGCAAGAAGGACAAAGAGAAGTGCTGGAGTACAGAACATCCACAATGAAATTCATCTAAGAATTTAAAAAATAATCCTTGATTTAACCATCAAAGATGTCTGACCTCCATCCTGACACATTTAGGATCTCCAGCTGCAGAAAAACGTGTCAGATTTCTGTGTCGCTTCCTGAAGCTGAGAAAAAACATTCTGAACTCCAGATTTTCAAATTACAGATTAATGAAGAGAAAAAAACACAAACATGAAATAAAAGAGGCTGATAAATCTACACAAAGACTGAAAAGGATCCCAGTGCATCATGGGATATCCCCCTTTTATCAACTGTTGTGGCAGAACCTCAGTCCTGTCAGCCTCTATAAACTCAGTCTGAGTGTGGAGCTGCTTTCTGGAGGATGTTTTCTCTCATCTGCTCCCTTGTTTTCCACGGGGAGTCGTGACCCCCCCCCCCACTGACACTTAGGATCCTTTTCTGTGGTTTTTCCACGGTCAGTCCCAGGTCAGCAGGGTCTGAGTCCTCTCTGTGAAACTGTCAGCTTCTGTTGATGAATCTGAACTGATGACAGTAGATGAGGAATGTGTCTTCCTCTCAGTCTGTTTGCTGGTTTTTCTGGAGGCAGCAATGAAGGTTTGATGTTTTTATCCAAAAATGTCATGGAGGTAAAATCTCACATTCAGATTCAAGTGGACTGTCAGAGTTTAATAATAACCTCAGGACAGAGATAACCTGATCTGATTCATTCATGACTCGTTACAAAAATCCATTTCAGGTTCCAACAAACCAACAGTCCACTCAGACAATGTTTCCTCCTTCAGTGTCACATCCAGAAACACTGAACAGTCTTCATCAGTGAAGAAGATTCTCATCTTCTCACCAGCTTCCTGCTCTGAAGGAAACATCTTCATTCATCATCATGGACAGCCAGACCAACCTCTGTAGAAACACAATCCTCTAGTTCCAGACTAAAGAAATGATCCCTGAAAGTAGAGTCTTAGTGAGTTCTGGATGTTGTTTGTCCTCTTCTGTCTGCAGACAGGAACTCCTGCTCCTGGTCTCCTCCTGCAGATCCTGCAGATCCTCCAAAGCTGCAGCACAGGACAGAACCAGAACTCTGGATCACAAGATTCTGGTTCCAGATGTTTCACACTTGATTTCTGTTCTCCAGAAACTCTCATTGACAAACAAACACAGAGTTTCATTCAGAAACTTCCAACATGGTCATGTGACCAGAATGTTCATAGTGTAGACACGGACAAACGCTGTGGTCACATGACTCACTGGTTTGGATTCAAGTCCTTTGAAGTCAGTTTTTGGAGCAGAAATCCCGTCTGATCTCAGTTAGTGAACAAAAGTCTCTCAGTTGAATCATTTTTCTATCATCTCTGTTCTGTTGATGATCAAATATTGACTCATGCAGTTTGAAAGACTCAGAGTTTTGCTTTGATTGATGTTTTCCACAGTTTTCTGACTGAACTTCCTTTTTCTTTGGTGTTTTGTGGGCAAAACTCTGTTCTTTTTCATACTGACAGCATTTTTAGCTGCAGTTTGTAAAGAAGTTTCATCTGAATCTCCTCATTTTCTAGAATGTCTGAAACTAGTAGAAACTTTCTGAGCATCAAGCCTGTTTTCTCCAGAGGACATGAATGAACAGAGTGGATCTTAGTGAGGAATGAAAGCCTCTGGATGCAGAGAATCACTTTGATGCAGCTGCTGCAACAACACCAACTGCATTGAAGCAGGAGGGAGAAGGGAGACACCTGCTGGCTGTTTGCAGAACTGCATCTTAGTGTCAAAAGGCTTCAAACTGAAAGCTGTCTGTAAAATTCCTGCAGCCTGTTTGGATCTAATAAATGCTCTTTTGAATCAACTCTGTGTTTTCTATTGATTTCTGTCTTCATTCTATCTTTGACTCACAAACAGACTTGAATCTTTAGCCTTCCCCCTCATCCTGTTCCAGCTGTTCTAATCTTCATGTGTTTGGTTCCTTCTCAGTAGAAATGGGTTGGAAAAGAGCTTTGGAATGTTCAGGTGGTGCTGATGTCTTTCTAGATGGGGGTGGGCAGAACAGATGAGAGCTCCTCCCTCCTGATTCAGAGGGGAACAGTGGGCAGCAGATGAAAGGAGGGAGTGGAAATGGGAAAGCTGCAGCACCACCTGCAAAAAGATGCTTCCTCTTCAGGCTCCGCCCCTCCACATCAAGAGCTGCAAGGAGAAGAAAGATCAGAGTTTCTGCTGAGCTGCTATTGGAGCTTTTAGGGGGTCAGATCTTTAGGAACATTTGCTGTCAATGAAACCAGGAAGTAAAGTGTTTTAAAGATCAGGTTGATTACATCATCAGTTGTGGAAAACACTGGAAAATGGAAATCCAGCAGAGAAGTAAACATCATGAACTTCCTGCAGGACAAACTGTTCTAGACTGTTGAAGACAGGAACAGCTTTGGTCTGGAAGTTGTCCGTATTCTCAGATGAAATCTTCTCCTCCAATATCTGCTGCTTCCATCACCTAAGAGACTTGTTCTTCCATCCAACATCAGCACCTCTGAAAGAACCACTGAAACGACTGTTTCTGCTGTCAGAAGCTGCAGATAGAAAAGACTCAGCGTTTTTCAGCAGCTTCATCCTACAGAAACATCAGCAGAAGAGAAGCAGCAGCCATGAAGGGACTGAGGACAGAACCACCTGAAAAGCATTCATAGAATGCTTTTCCAATGACTCATCATTTTCCACAAGAAGCTAATGAGTTTTTCCAAATGCATGCTGGATATTCTTAGTTCTAGCTTGGAAAGCACTTTGTGGGATTTCCCTGGAAAACCTGCTTTATCAATCATTTTGGTCTCTTTTTCTTCTTCTAAGTTCCAGCTTGGTGAGTGTGCAGGTCGCCATGGCAACCACTGTCCAGGTCAAAGGGAGGACCACGGCCATCCAGTCTCCAGGCTTTTGGATTGATTTGGATTTGATAAACATTTGTTTCCCACATTTTAATAGTAGAATTCAACACGGGACATATAGTGGATTGTAAGAATAGGAACAAAAACAGCAACAACAAAATAATCCTCCTCCCCTTAAAACATGCATTTGACTCTGAACAAGTCTGAACCAAATCCAAGCAAAGACCAGCGCTGGGGTTCCTGCTAGTTTCTTTTAGAAGAGCCTGCCTCTTCAAAACATAGAATGTTCAACAACTAGAGCTAAAAATGTCTGTTGGTAGATTTCTGGATGTTGGCCGTATCCCAGCGAGCAAGGCCAAGTCAGCCCCAGATGGTTTCAAAGTGGACAGAAAATGTTTTTAGGAGTTTCTAGAATGTTCAACAACTAGAGCTAAATGAAACTAGTGCATGAAATGACAAAGAACTTCCTGTTTGAAAGGAATATCATGATGGCTTCCAGCTGTCTCTTTGCTTTTCCTTTCTTTTTTGGGTTTCTCCTGTCATGGTGGCCTGTCAGACTCCTCCCCCTCCCAGCTCTGCTCCAGACTCTCAGCTGTGACTCATCACCTCATCCACGCACCTGCTACTTAAGGAGACTCACCTCAAGCATTCTTCGCCAGATCGTTAAACCTGATGGTGCTAAACTCATCTCATGCCTTGTCTGGCCCTCTGTGTCATGTTGCCTCGCTTACCTTCTGTTGCTGTGCTTCAGGTCTGCCTTTCCCACGAGAGTCTCCCGAGTCCTCAGCCGACGCGAGCAGAAGCTGAATCCCTCACGCCACCGCCAAGAACTCCAACCACGTCGCAGTCAAAAGACTCCATTCACGCCACTGCCGTGAGCTCCGGTCATGCCGCTGTAAGATCTCCGTGCTCACCTTGGTCTACGAGCCGCTGTCAAGCTGCACGCCGCTCTCCCCTACTGGATCCGCTAGCCCCTTCAAAATAAAACCAGTTACTTACCTTTTCACATACCTGCCTCTTCCTTCCGGGTTGCGGCATCTGGGTCCACCTTGATCTGATCATGACATCTCCTCTTTGGGAGGTTACACAAAACTGCACTTTAACCCAGAAGGAAACAACAACCGCTCCACAATCCCTGAATCCCCTACAGCCTTTATCTAAACATTTACATTGACCATTATCACACATTTGATTGCATTTTCTCAGACAAACAAGCACAACTTCCCGTTTGTTTGTGTGTGAAATGATTCCAAAAAGCCATGTGTCATCCTGGAGGGACTGGTTTCTCATCAATGCAGACCACCAAGTTTCTCTGGTTTCTGACTATTTGGTGGCTGGTAGGCCTTTTGGGATTTTTGTCAGGGAAAGAAGTGAACCTGGGCTCCAAATATTGGAAGACACTGATCTAAAAGTACTAGGACATCTGAAAAAAGCTCTAGTTCTGCTCCAACTCAGTCCAAAGCACTGAAGATAGATGGAGTTGGATTTGGGAGAGGACTGAGCTCATTCAGATGAAGAAAGAACAAGTCAACAGATGAAGAAGATTTCAGGAAGTTTCCCATTCAACAAGTTCAAGTTTCCAGAGAGCTAGTTTAGCATCCGTGTTCTGGACCAAAGCACTGTCCCTCTGAAGGTCCAGACACAGAGAGGACAGAGTGACCCCCATTTCTCCTTTTTGCTCTCTCCAGTGGCTGACTCCGCCCCTTAGGACGTCCCCCTGTGTGGATCAGTGGTCAGTGGGTTGGAACCTGCTGCAAATGCAGGCTCTGGTTCTAACTGCTGGATCAGAAGTGGAATGTGAGCTGTAGTGGTGTGTCTGCAGCTGGATGTGGAACACATGAGGGAGGGGTCAAAGGTCAATCTTTCTTCCAAACAAATGTTGTCAGTCTATTCTCCAACAATGCTCCAACATCTTCAAAGGTTTTTGGTCCCAAATCCAGAGTATAGCTGGTAGGACGTGATCATTTCAGCCTCAGATTTGGGATCTGTCATCTCTCTGCCACCGTGACACCGAGTGATGAGTTCATGCTCCAAAGCGGCCCGATCGCTGGCTTTAGGGACTATTCCAAAAGCTTTCAATGATGGCGGGGAATGAACATTAGGAACAGATGACGGCTTGAAATGTCTGCTGTTGGTTTCTGATCCAGACAGAAATTCAATCAAATGTCTGTGAATCCATGATTTCCTCAGAATATAATAATAGGAGGATAAGCAGGATAAGCGGAAGGAGATGGATGGATGAATTATTGAAAAAATGTGTTTTATATTAAACGCAGTCCTTCGTATTTAAAGTGGCAGATGTGGCACTAAAAATGAACAACAATCAACAAACAGTAGAAACCCACACTGTGAGAAAGACTCCACACTCCTGACTGATGTTCATGTCCACTTTATTCCTCATAGATAAAATTGAAACAGAACAATGACAACCAAAATAAAAAACAGAGGAACAGTTCTAATGTTTACTAGAAAACATGAATAACAAGAACACCAGACAAAAACACCAGTCTGGTTCTTTATCCGCCTCTTCCTTCATACATTTTTAGGAAAATCTTTTCCTCACTAAAATTGGTCTAAAAAAATATAAACTGCAGTTACTTCTTTTTGTTTAAATCAATAATCAAATGTTCACTGATTACATAAAAAGTATCAGAATTAAAGACGTTTACAAAATCTTTCTTGTGTTGTCATGGTAACACACACATGAACAAACTAAAAATTAATTAAAATATTTTTTTTAAATTAAAATATTTAAATTATCGGAATTACGAAAACCAAAGTGATTGGATGTGCTGCAGAGGTAGAGTGGTTGACCTCTGATCAGAAGATCACAGGTTCAATTACCACTTTGCCCGTCCATGTGTCAAAGTGTCATTGGACAAAGCTGAACCCCACATTGATCCTGGGGGTTATAGGTTGTGTGAGACAGCACAGCTGCCATCAACGTGTGAATGGGTGTGTGTGGGGGTGAATGGGACTGAATGTTTGGTACTTTGGGCTTTCAAAGAAGGTACATTGGCGGTATATTCCATATGTATATGGCAACATAAAAACAAAGCTTGAAATATTTCATTCTAAAAATCATAATTTCAAATTTTTCCAAATCTCTTCCTCTGCTCATGTAAACCCCATGTTTTTACTGCACAAGTTCTCTGCTCCAAGTTTTCTTGCGCTTAAAGTGTCATGTGTGTTTTGAGACTAGACAAATCACTAAAACCTTTATCACATTCTTCACGAGAAAAAGGCTTTTCTCCTGTGTGAGTTCTCTTGTGTCTTATGAGATTAGATATTTGACTGAAACTTTTGCCACATTCTTTACAAGAAAAAGGCTTTTCTCCTGTGTGAGTTCTTGTGTGTTTTTTTAGACTAGACAAATCACTAAAACCTTTATCACATTCTATACAAGAAAAAGGCTTTTCTCCTGTGTGAGTTCTTGTGTGTTTTTTTAGACTAGACAAATCACTAAAACCTTTATCACATTCTTCACAAGAAAAAGGCTTTTCTCCTGTGTGGGTTCTCTTGTGTCTTATGAGATGAGATATTTGACTGAAATTTTTGTCACATTCCTTACAAGAAAAAAGCTTTTCTCCTGTGTGAGTTCTCATGTGTCTTATGAGATGAGATATTCGACTGAAATTTTTGTCACATTCTTTACAAGAAAAAAGCTTTTCTCCTGTGTGAGTTCTCATGTGTGTTTTGAGATTGGATATTTGACTGAAACTTTTATCACATTCTTTACAAGAAAAAGGCTTTTCCCCTGTGTGAGTTCTCATGTGTGTTTTGAGATTGGATAAATGACTGAAACTTTTATCACATTCTTTACAAGAAAAAGGCTTTTCTCCTGTGTGAGTTCTCATGTGTGTTTTGAGATGAGATGTTTGACTAAAACTTCCACCGCATTCTTTACATGAAAATTGTTTCTCTCCTTTATGAAATCCTACATGAAAAGGTTTGTTAGTGATTCTTGAGCTTTCACCAGACTTGAAAAAGGAAAAAAAATTCTGCGCTGGAGATTCCTTGTGTTTCTTAACCAAATCATCCTTCTTTGATCTTTCACTAACATCAGAGTTACACTGACTTTCTGACATGTGAGAGCTGTCCACACTTTGGACATGACTTCTGTCTCTTCTCTTCCTCTGATATGTGTTCTGTGGGTCCGTCTCTTCATCTGTAGTTGATGTTGATTCTGTCTCCTCAGCTGTAGTTGATGTTGATTCTTCATGTTGGTTTCCTTCGTCATCCTGACTATCAGTTACATTGAAGCTCTGCTGATCGGTTAAATCTGCTTCACTCTTCTCATCTTCCTCATAAGTAAGAATCTCCATCAAGGTATCAGGTTCCTGCTTCAGATCAAGCTGCTCTTCATCCTGACTGATGCAGAGTTCCTCTGGCTCCTCTTTAATCTGTGGCTGTTCTGGTTCCTGTGGTCTATCTTTAATCTGTGAAAGTTGTTGTTCCTCTACAGTTTGTGGAGGTTCTGGTTCCTCATGTTCCACTCTGAAGTTCCACTGTTGGTTGTTTAGATCTACTTTACTGTTCTCATCTTCCTCATAAGTAGGTATCTCCATCAAGGTATCAGTCTCCTGCTTCAGATCAAGCTGACTGTTGTAGAACCCTTCTTGCTCCTCTTTAATCATTGATGGTTGTGGTACCTCCGGTTCCTCTTTATAAAGCAGAGGGTCCGGTTTCTCCAGTTCAACTCTGAAGTTCCTTTGCTGGTTGAACAGATCTTCATCTTCAGTCACCCAATGCTGGGGGAGGACTGCAGAAACACAAAAAGAGACATTTTTATGTTTTAGGATTTTGTGTGTTGTTAATAAACACTATTAACTGATCATCTTAAAACCCCAATTGTCTGTGAAGACTCACAGAAGTAGGATTAAAAATGCCATCTGGACATTATCATTTTCAAATTTGGAAACGTTTCACCTCTTACCCAAATGGTCAATTCTGAAATAGCGGGTAAAAGAGCTAGTTCAAATGTGCTCCTGGGGGAGGAGTCAGACCTGAAACTGGATAGTTTTGTCTACTTAGACTAAATGGTTTTAGGTCTTTAGAAGTCCTTTGTTCTCATCTGGAGTTGGGAAGACAGTGGCTACCCTCCCCAACCTGGTAATCTCTTTCAGCTGTTAATGACCTAAGTGAAACTGGTTTGTTTGTCTGGGACTGATTTAAACCTGAGACCACCAGTCTTAATAAGATAATGTTTATCTTTCTTGACAAATATGGCATCTTTCACGCCTCGCTCAAACCATCCTTTCTCTCTGGCTAAAACTCAAACCTTGCTATCCTGGAAGTAGTTGTTTGTGGCCTTCAGGTGAGGTGTACTGCAGACTTGGGTCCCCTTGAGTTGGTTCTGTGATGTTGGTAATGCAGCTAGAGAAACAACCTCTGCACAAGCGGCTTTACCAACATGACAGAACCAACTCAAGTGGACCTGTATTGGGTCGAGCAGGGGAACCAACCAGCCAGGTGAGGGGGCCCCCCTTCCGGCCACTGGGAGCCAGACACTAACACCCGGGCCAAGGACGGAGCCAGGACCCAGAGGACCCAGGAGCCGCCCACCACCCAACCGGTGCCTCGTCACCCCAAGCCAGCCCCGGTGCCTGACCCAAGCAGCTTCAGAGAGCTTCACTGCTTTGTAGAAGGTCACATACCTATGTGGTGTAGCTGCAGCTGTGGTTTCCAGATGACATCCAGCAGTCTGCGCTGACGACAGAGCTCCTGCTCGTACTGGACGATGGTTCCTTCACAGAGTCTGCAGATTTCTTCAGCAGCAGCAGCAGCTAGTCGCTCGCTGATCAACTCTCTCAGAGACTGAAGGGAAGACATGGTTCCTGCTCCGATCTTCAGCTCCAACTCCCACAAACACCGCCGTCCTCTTCACTGCAGCTCCGATCGATCATCTGCTAGTCTCACAATCACAGAAAAAAGGTCCAAACAGAAAATTTTCTACTGTTTGGAGATTTTCCTGAAAGTTCCTGTGATCCTGCAGGAGTCAGTTCTGCTCAGCCTGCAGACCAAACAGAAAAGACTGGAAGCTTCCACATGTGAAACTTCAAGACAAAGAATCCAAACAACAACATCTGATTGGTTGACTTTTGGAGGGAAAGCTGCAACAGTCTTCTGTGATTGGTTCAGCCGTCCCTGCCCCCACTAGTCCACTGCACAGGGGGCAACATTCCAGGGGGGTTGGTAATCTCCTCCTTCTATTGTTTCTGTCCCACTGGCTCTTTCAAAATAAAGGCTTGTTGTAGCAGAAACCTGAATGGAACATCAGAATGGACTCAAACTGCTGCTGGTTTCAAAGCCTCGTTCTCAACTTCCAGCTGAACTCTTCATGAGTTTGAGCGTCTGTGACAAACTCTACAGTTGAACAACAGCAGTGAAAATCTCCATGGATGTCAACTGGGAGAGAATCAACATGAGATTTCCAAGAGTTTCTGCAGGAACTCATCACAAAGTCAGGAGCTGCAAGGCCTGATGGGAGATCTGGGATCCTATTGTGACATGAAGGAAACTCCTTCAAACAGGAAAGATTTCATCTGACAAGATCACTTTGATGTTAACATGAAGATGGATCCCAGTGATTCCGCTGAAAAACATCCCATAATACTGTTCTAGATGGTTCTAGAGTGGAGATTTCCTGTTTCTTTTTCCTGTTTCTCCAGAAACTAGAAGTCAAACCTGAAAGCAGAAGCTGCAAACTGAGTCTGTGAGGCCGATTTTCCAGCAGCACATCCTCCTCATCTGCTGCTGAGATGGAATGATGAAGATCAGCTGAGGAACAGCAGGTTTCCTCTCACATGTTCCTGCTGCAGAAAACACTGTTTCATATCAACTCATCCACATCATGAAGGATCAACATGTTTGACTGAATTTACATGAAAAGAAAAGACGTCAAAGAAATCTGTCCAGACGGGAAAGACTGAATGAATCCAAGTTTTTACCAGATAGATGGAACTTTGTTTGATTTTCTAGCTCTGCTTTTCTCCAAAGATGAAGAACATCAAGAAATAACCAATAAATGCTGATCTGGAACATTCTGTCTGGGAGTCTGACTGACACTTTGACACTTTCTACATTCTGCTTTGATCCGGGTTTGAACCTGCTTTACTGCCACCACAACACATCCAATCCCAGCCCAGAACCTGAAGCTGGTTCTGAACATGAAGCCGGTCTTCAGGGACAGCAGGACTGATGAGTTAGTGATCTTCTCAGATGGACTTCAGACCCCTTAGAGCTGAAACTCTCACTTTTCTCTAGGAATCAGCTTCTAGTTGACGACACACTGCTGCAGTCAGGAGAACACACAAGAAACACACACACAAAGACACACAAAGGGGGAGGAGCTTAGCTCAGCCATTGAAGTCATGGTTGAACTCTTCTGGGACTGATTTTAGACACAGAAAGCGCTCGTGTTGTAATCAATAAGATGATTGGTCAGCTTTAGCATCAATGGAAACATCACATGGTCTTTCATTAAAGTCCATTTAGATCATAGTTACAGAAAGAAGAACTGATCAGAAGTCATGAATCAATGGAGATTCAGAAACATTCAGAATATTTCACTAGTCTGATTGGAATCACTCTATTCAATAGAAACCAGCAAGAAAATAGAGATTTTCTCTCATGACCTCATTATTCATGTGAATTTATCAGCTGTAAGCCATAATCCAGACAAATGGAGCCAGTAATTCCAGAATAATCCTCACATAGATGTTGTGTCTGGAGCCCGTTTTCCTTTAGATGATCCAGCTCTTGGTCCACTGAACCTCCAACCTTCTTCCATTTGTTCAGCTGCTGGACAGAACAAAGAAAAACAAACAGATGTTTTTGCTGAGTCAGGAAAATGCCTGTTGGAGCTCCAACATGATTGTTGACGGTGTTCCTCCTCTTTCTGCTCCGCTGACGTCCTCATTTTCAGTTTCCTGATCAGACAAACTAAACTCTTTTCCAGGTTTGAATCATCAGAAGAAGAAGAAACTTCCACCTTTGAGCCACATGCTCAGAGAATCCACTTCCAGAACAGCAGAGATTCCCGCCACATGTGACAGAGCATCCAGGTGATCAACTACAGGACATCATCACCTGCCTGTGACAGTCACACCTCCATTCTAGATGCAGCCAATGACCTCTAGGCTGTTTGAGGGTCAGAACAACATGACAGCCAGGAAGACCATCCCTCCTCCTGACCACCAGCTGCTCTGTCTCACAATGGCTGCCATGAGGAAGACTCCATGAAGAGTTAACGCCCAGAGGTCTGCTGGACCAGACCCCATTCCTGACAGAGTGATCAGAGAGTGCAGAGCAGCTGCTAGACGTCTGATGTCTGACAGGAAATCTTCTAGCAGATGTCAGCTCCATCCCATCAGACGTTAGCTGACAGACTGGCGGCCATGAGCTGGAACAGCAGTCAGAAACACAGTCAGAGGGTGGAGATGGGCTGCAGGTGAAGCAGGAGTCCCCGCCAGAAAAGACGCTCAGAACTCCTCCTCTTCTTCAGCTTTCTCAGGGATGAAGCAGAAAATGCTTTTTCCAGAAACATCCCTCCTGCCTCAACCCACTTGTGTCAAATAGGAACTTCTGGAGCTGCTGACGTCAGCTGGTTTCCATGGCAACGGCTGATGAAGGACAGCAGTTTATGTAAAGTGAGACTGGAACATTGATGTTTATACTAAAATGAATGTTTCTGTTATCAAAAGCTGCAGAAAGAAGAGACTCAGCGTTTTCCAGCAGCTTCGTCCTGCAGAAACATCAGCAGAAAAGAAGCAGCAGCCATGAAGGGACTGAGAACAGACGGACATCAAAGCAGAATCCAAGCAGCACCTTCATCCTGATGAAGCTCCGCCCTCTGACCTTCAGCAGTCATCTCCAGGCTCCGCCCCCAGTCTGCAGCAGCTTCATCTGCCACCTCCATCCTCTCTCTGTGAGTCTCTGCAGAGTTTTTCTGCAGCTGCTGGTTTTTCTGCAGCAGCAGCAGCATCAGAGCCAGAGAGCCAAAGAAAGTGGAAAGTCTGAGAAGGAAGCAGCTCTGAAGCTCTGCAGCTGACGGTGCAGCTTCAGGACTCATGAGGAGGACCACACTGCACGGCTCCTCCTCCACCTTCCTCTTTGAGGCAGCAGAAGTTCCTCCACCTGCAGCTGTACCTAGCTGTTATTACAGACCATGTGGCCTAATGGACAAGGCGTCTGACTTCGGATCAGAAGATTGAGGGTTCAAATCCCTTCATGGTTGGAGGCAGAATTTTCAGAGACTCCCACAGTGAGACACCTGCTGGCTGTTCTTTGTAACTGCATCTGTATGGAGTTATTTCAGTCTCAATAATCAGAAATGCACACAACCGGTTTTACAAATACACACACTCCGATTCACAAATGTCATTTTATGCAAACGTGAAAAATAAATTCGGAAATACACACCCTGTGTTTCACAGGCGGGTTCGCTTTTAGCCAATCGAATGGCCCCTTACACTCTTCACTCTCAACTGACGAGGGAGGGAGCTGTTCAGCACAGCAGTTGGGAGGTCGCGGGCGGCAAACATGGCGGAGAGGTCTTCCGAACGGGATCAGTCTCAGCCCGTAAGTAATGCACTCATTTGATTATTATTCCCTCGTTTTACGTCCTGTAATGTTATTGAATACTAAGTTGAAGCGTTCTCCTTAGCCAAGTGACATGTGTGAATGCTTTGCACATTTGCAGAGTACCCCCACCGCAAATTATCTTAGCTTAGCCTGTGCGGTCATATTTTTTATGAAAGCGGGGGAGGACTTATGATGGTTTTGCCAAGTTTTATACTTGGCATACCAGCTCTTCACACAACACGAGTAACTACAACCAACCAGGGGCCTCGAAACTAGCCGGCTTTCGACTCAAATTGTGTCTGCCTGCCCTGTGAGTGTGAGGGAAGTTTAAGCCGGTGTCGGTTCAAGCTAGATATACAGCCAATGTAGGTTCTTAACATGATTCATAAGGAACTAAGGGGAAAACATGCCGGATTTACAGCAGCACAGAAAGTTTAATAAAAAGTATTGATTTGGAGACGTGGATTTGTTTAAACACTGATGTTATGCTAACTAGCTAGTAAGTTAGCTGTTCCGTGTGCTGCCTTGCTTATGTAAACGCGATCCGGGTTAAAGTTAGACACAGTCTTTTCACAACCCAGACTTTAAGACGGGGTGGACTGTGCAACAAAGTTAATTCATATGTCATTCATGAAAACGGCATTTTTTAAATATAAGACGTGAATCCACTGTTGAATGAAAGAAGCCTCATTAAGTTTCTAACGTTAGAACCCGTATTGTGCTGAAAATCCCTGTGAGATTGTGTCAAAATGACAGCCACTAAATTCCCTGTATCTTTACTCCCAATGACGAAATGACAAGAATCCCAAACATTATGTTTTTAGGCTGTTTTGTAGTCGATAACCAGTCACAGAAAGGGTGGATGGGAGAAATATGCTGTCAACAGTGATTTGAGTAGAAGTTACTGTAAATATTACACACAGGCTTCCTGTGATCAGTGTCTTGTCTCTGATTTTTTTTTTTTTTTTTAAAGCTGTTCTTCACTACAAGCTCAAGTTATCATAGCAAGAGTGTTTTAAAAAATGCCCCTTTCTAATATTTGAAAATTATGTAATTTAATCTCAGACAGCTAAATTATCTAATCCATGTTTGTCGTGTTTTTATTTATTCTCTAGGAATTGCTGAAGCGTGACATCCTAAATACCTTTCTATTCTATTCTATTTCATATTTTATCATCCTATTGTATTACTGTTTTACCTGTCAATTGGGAATTTAGCATTTTTGCCCCTGTAAATATCTGTCAGTTGAAAGTATTTGTACTTGTATTCCATAGATCTTGTACCTGAAGATGGCAGACAACAACTATGCAGACTTGGCCTTCTTCAGTGACGCTGTGAACGTTTATGGCTTTCCTCTGAGGTATTCATGTTATTCATAAAGAAATCTTTTATTCACATATCAGGCAGTATAAGCACTTGGTTATTTGTACAAAAATAAAATAACTTTTTTTTAGACTCCTCTGAAAACAAAGGCAACTGTAAAACTCTTTCCCCTCATGAATAACATTTACCCCCAACAGTCTCTCTCACCTCAATTTTTTCCCCAGTGATACATGTAACCCACTCCTGCAATTTATTTAACCTAGAAATTCTACTTATTGGCATCATACATAAGAACATTACATTTTAAATTGATGTGTACCGTATTGGCGATGCATTTGTAATTATGTGTTTGAGACATGATTTTCATGTTATTGTCAGGGTGAGAGGAGATCACGGAGGAGAAAATGTGGGCATAGCCGAGTTAATGCTCACAGTACGTAGAACTGACACAAACAGCTTCATTGCAGCAAAAGTGTACACACAATCAACGGTGAGTTGAACCTAGTTTTAGACGCTTTAATATATACATAAAAGTGAATGATGTATTAAAAATAAATCTGACAATATAATATTTCTTTTTGCTTTTTTCCAAATACAGGATTGAGCCCCTCTGGTGTGATGTCTTCATGACTGTTACTGGTTTATATTACAACATCCTGCACTCTCCTGAGGACCAAGACTTGCTCAATATCAGTAACATCACGTATTCTGCTGCCATTACATCTTCCTACCACGCATTAAGGCCAGTTTGGATGTCTTTAGTGACGCGTGGAACAGCCATCCAATCAGGACGGAGCGAAGCATAACACCAAATCAGCTGTGGCAGTTGGGCTTGACCCAGAACCCTGTTTCTGATCCCCGGGTAAGTGCTTTATTTCAGTGTTTTTCAACCTTTGTTCTCTTGTTCCACGGTCTGACACCGGAATCTGTGGAAAGTTACACCGCTAAAGACGAGCTTTAGCTGGTATTTTTGTTATAACTGAGCGACTTTATCAGCAGAATTAACAACAAGGAAGTGAAGATTTTAACCACTTCTGATTGGTCAGACTGATGACATGTGATTAAGCCTTCAAGAATTATTGGCGGAGACAGTTAAAGGGGCGGGACTTTTCCTTACACAGTTATAGCTGCAGCTAAATCGCGGTGCCGTCAACCTTATCAAAATGTATTTTATAGAATTAAATAAACACAAAGAAAAAGTCATTTTAAGATCTTTCATATTCCTAACTTCTCAGTGTTTTATCAGTGCCTGTTTGGATGAACAAAGAGCTGATTTCCTGGAGATGGGAAATGTTTTTAGATCAGTGAAGTAGGGCAATTCCCCACGGCACACTTGACCATCTCCCACGGCACACTAATGTGCCGCGGCACACTGGTTGAAAAACACTGCTTTATTTAATCTCAATGTACTGGACAACTGATTTGTGTGCAGTTCGACTAAAGTGGAAAGTATCAAGAATAGTATGATGAAATCACAATGACTACACAGAATTTTCATCATAAATGAATGAAAAGTATTATTGTTGTGTGGTGCAAACTATTTCCCTAAATTGTTTGGTTTTTTAAATCAAGTAGGAAGAATAGCACATCTGCAAGTTCAAAATACATCACAATGCATGGCATTATGAGCCATCAGCTGTACTAATCTCACTACTTTGTTAAGGTTCACTTATTTGCAAATTATAAACAGTTATGGAGATATGAGGTCTGCCTGCCAGAAACAATATAAGTAATTATTAGTGGGTCTCTGTTCCTACATAATCTAAAACATTAAAAAAACAGTGCTGTTCATAAACAGTATCTTTTTTTTGTCAGGGTATGCTGGTTCCAGAGTGAATGGGAGGAGAGTGGATCCATGGCTGAACCTCATCCTGGGATCAATGTCCCGGTATGGGACAGTCCCCTTTTGGGTCCACAAATGTTGGAACTGCAAGACGACATCAACCCATTGTTTAATTCAGACCGTTTGGGAGTGGACTGTCCCGTTTGTTTAGAACTTAATTTAGGCGACATAATTACATACAGAAGAAGAGAGACTGAGGGGAGGAAGACAGAGTTCAAATCAATACTGCTGTATTGTTCAAGGGACTTCATTGTATGTAAGGAAGTTGTGAAAATTAGTTCCAGTTTAAATAAAATTCAAATCAGTAGAGATCCCACATTTGCTTAAATTTTGATGTTTTAATCTGTCCATGTTTTCACTGAATTTTACTCTGCAATAAAGGGTGAATGTTTGCACTTTGTTGTTCTATGACCATCTTTTGTTGTGTAGTACTTAACCAGTTATAAAACCCAGAGAGATGAGGATCTTTTTTTGCAAGGGTGACGTGGCCAAGAGGTGTATATGTATATGGTTACAATATAAAATCCATGACATTTGAGTTATTAAAAAAATAAAATTAAGGTCCATCAAAGTGACTTTGGGCTGAGCAGGGGAGGTGTATTGGGTATCTGTGATTGACAGTGAGACGAACTTGAGGAAATGTAGTCCCACTGCGTGGTACAGAGCAAAGTGATGCCAGTTTCTCCACAGAACCTACTGTGGAAGTTAAAGATTTTTCTCCTTCACCTTCATATGATCAAGACCGAAGGGAACCGTTTCTGAGTGTTGAAATGACGCTAGCATGAAAGCTAAGAGAATAACGTACAAACAATCCCGAGTGAAACGTTCATTGTAAATCTCATGACCAGTACAGAGTTCGATGGATTCAATGTCAACTGCATTCAACCACTGTTGCCTTGCTCCCAGGTCCACTGAAAAGTTGCGCAAGCCAGTAATTTTTGACAACCGAAGGCAAATAAACCGACAAGCCATGCTAAAGCTAACACGCTAACGACCGACTGGTACAGAATCAAACATGGGCGGGGCTTTTGCCACCCGCAGAAAGCGTAGAGAAAGTGTAAGGGGCCATACGATTGGCTAAAAGCGAACCCGCCTGCTTTGCTGATGAGTTTGATTGACAGATTCACTAGCCAATGGTGACATTAGTTGACCCGCTCCGTCAGATGAGTCTCAATATTCACCGTAGAAAAATCTCTCACACACACGGGGAGATTCACAAACGAGAACGGGATTTTGAATGCACATTCTGCAATTCGTATGATCTGTGAGTTCACATCACATGTGTAACTAAAAATCACGTTTGTGAAGCACTTACTGTGCATTTCTGATACATTTATTGTGAATTTCTAAAATGTTTTTGTGAAAAACAGTGTGCACATTTGTGAGAAACACTTATTGTGCATTTGTAAAACATTTAGTGTGCATTTGTGAAACACAATGTGTGTGTTTGTGAAACACAGGGTGTGTATTTCCGAATTTATTTTTCACGTTTGCATAAAATGACATTTGTGAATCGGAGCGTGTGTATTTGTAAAACCGGTTGTGTGCATTTCTGATTATTGAGACTGAAATAACTCCATACAGATGCAGTTACAAAGAACAGCCAGCAGGTGTCTCACTGTGGGAGTCTCTGAAAATTCTGCCTCCAACCATGAAGGGATTTGAACCCTCAATCTTCTGATCCGAAGTCAGACGCCTTGTCCATTAGGCCACATGGTCTGTAATAACAGCTAGGTACAGCTGCAGGTGGAGGAACTTCTGCTGCCTCAAAGAGGAAGGTGGAGGAGGAGCCGTGCAGTGTGGTCCTCCTCATGAGTCCTGAAGCTGCACCGTCAGCTGCAGAGCTTCAGAGCTGCTTCCTTCTCAGACTTTCCACTTTCTTTGGCTCTCTGGCTCTGATGCTGCTACTGCTGCAGAAAAACCAGCAGCTGCAGAAAAACTCTGCAGAGACTCACAGAGAGAGGATGGAGGCAGCAGATGAAGCTGCTGCAGACTGGGGGCGGAGCCTGGAGATGACTGCTGAAGGTCAGAGGGCGGAGCTTCATCAGGATGAAGGTGCTGCTTGGATTCTGCTTTGATGTCCGTCTGTTCTCAGTCCCTTCATGGCTGCTGCTTCTTTTCTGCTGATGTTTCTGCAGGACGAAGCTGCTGGAAAACGCTGAGTCTCTTCTTTCTGCAACTTTTGATAACAGAAACATTCATTTTAGTATAAACATCAATGTTCCAGTCTCACTTTACATAAAATGCTGTCCTTCATCAGCCGTTGCCATGGAAACCAGCTGACGTCAGCAGCTCCAGAAGTTCCTACTTGACACAAGTGGGTTGAAGCAGGAGGGATGTTTCTGGAAAAAGCATTTTCTGCTTCATCCCTGAGAAAGCTGAAGAAGAGGAGGAGTTCTGAGCGTCTTTTCTGGCGGGGACTCCTGCTTCACCTGCAGCCCATCTCCACCCTCTGACTGTGTTTCTGACTGCTGTTCCAGCTCATGGCCGCCAGTCTGTCAGCTAACGTCTGATGGGATGGAGCTGACATCTGCTAGAAGATTTCCTGTCAGACATCAGACGTCTAGCAGCTGCTCTGCACTCTCTGATCACTCTGTCAGGAATGGGGTCTGGTCCAGCAGACCTCTGGGCGTTAACTCTTCATGGAGTCTTCCTCATGGCAGCCATTGTGAGACAGAGCAGCTGGTGGTCAGGAGGAGGGATGGTCTTCCTGGCTGTCATGTTGTTCTGAGCCTCAAACAGCCTAGAGGTCATTGGCTGCATCTAGAATGGAGGTGTGACTGTCACAGGCAGGTGATGATGTCCTGTAGTTGGAGATCACCTGGATGCTCTGTCACATGTGGCGGGAATCTCTGCTGTTCTGGAAGTGGATTCTCTGAGCATGTGGCTCAAAGGTGGAAGTTTCTTCTTCTTCTGATGATTCAAACCTGGAAAAGAGTTTAGTTTGTCTGATCAGGAAACTGAAAATGAGGACGTCAGCGGAGCAGAAAGAGGAGGAACACCGTCAACAATCATGTTGGAGCTCCAACAGGCATTTTCCTGACTCAGCAAAAACATCTGTTTGTTTTTCTTTGTTCCGTCCAGCAGCTGAACAAATGGAAGAAGGTTGGAGGTTCAGTGGACCAAGAGCTGGATCATCTAAAAGAAAACGGGCTCCACACACAACATCTATGTGAGGATTATTCTGGAATTACTGGCTCCATTTGTCTGAATTATGGCTTACAGCTGATAAATTCACATGAATAATGAGGTCATGAGAGAAAATCTCTATTTTCTTGCTGGTTTCTATTGAATAGAGTGATTCCAATCAGACTAGTGAAATATTCTGAATGTTTCTGAATATCCATTGATTCATGACTTCTGATCAGTTCTTATTTCTGTAACTATGATCTAAATGGACTTTAATGAAAGACCATGTGATGTTTCCATTGATGGTAAAGCTGACCAATCATCTTATTGATTACAACACGAGCGCTTTCTGTGTCTAAAATCAGTCCCAGAAGAGTTCAACCATGACTTCAATGGCTGAGCTAAGCTCCTCCCCCTTTATGTGTCTTTGTGTGTGTGTTTCTTGTGTGTTCCCCTGACTGCAGCAGTGTGTCGTCAACAAGAAGCTGATTCCTAGAGAAAAGTGAGAGTTTCAGCTCTAAGGGGTCTGAAGTCCATCTGAGAAGATCACTAACTCATCAGTCCTGCTGTCCCTGAAGACCGGCTTCATGTTCAGAACCAGCTTCAGGTTCTGGGCTGGGATTGGATGTGTTGTGGTGGCAGTAAAGCAGGTTCAGACCCGCATCAAAGCAGACTGACTTTGTGATGAGTTCCTGCAGAAACTCTTGGAAATCTCATGTTGATTCTCTCCCAGTTGACATCCATGGAGATTTTCACTGCTGTTGTTCAACTGTAGAGTTTGTCACAGACGCTCAAACTCATGAAGAGTTCAGCTGGAAGTTGAGAACGAGGCTTTGAAACCAGCAGCAGTTTGAGTCCATTCTGATGTTCCATTCAAGTTTCTGCTACAACAAGCCTTTATTTTGAAAGAGCCAGTGGGGCAGAAACAATAAAAGGATGAGATTACCAACCCCCCCTGGAATGTTGCCCCCTGTGCAGTGGACTAGTGGGGGCAGGGACGGCTGAACCAATCACAGAAGACTGTTGCAGTTGCAGCTTTCCCTCCAAAAGTCAACCAATCAGATGTTGTTGTTTGGATTCTTTGTCTTGAAGTTTCACATGTGGAAGCTTCCAGAGTCTTTTCTGTTTGGTCTGCAGGCTGAGCAGAACTGACTCCTGCAGGATCACAGAAAAGTTTCTGTGATTGTGAGACTAGCAGATGATCGATCGGAGCTGCAGTGAAGAGGACGGCGGTGTTTGTGGGAGTTGGAGCTGAAGATCGGAGCAGGAACCATGTCTTCCCTTCAGTCTCTGAGAGAGTTGATCAGCGAGCGACTAGCTGCTGCTGCTGAAGAAATCTGCAGACTCTGTGAAGGAACCATCGTCCAGTACGAGCAGGAGCTCTGTCGTCAGCGCAGACTGCTGGATGTCATCTGGAAACCACAGCTGCAGCTCCACCACATAGGTATGTGACCTTCATCAAAGAAACAGAGAAGCCCTTCACTGATATCTCCTTCATCAGATGGGATTTAATTTTGCATTTTTCAGCTGCTGATCTCTGGTTTCTTCATTTATTTAGTCACTTACTTCAATGTCAGAAGCAGAAGCTTTTATTCTCTCTTATGGTAAAAACAAAAAGAAACAATTTTCCACACAAGCCCTTCATCTTCCAGAACATTCAGATCCAGATTCTAATGGAGCGATGACTGTTTCTAGTGGAGGATTCTGGTAACCGTCACTCTACAGTCATTGTTTCACTTCTTTCATTCTTTCTCTTCAACAGAAAGTTTCATAAAAAGTGTTGATTTAAAACCATCAGTTCTGCTAGACACTAATGCTATGCCAATGATGAGCTGATCCGTGGGTCGCCTCATGTAATCATAGACTGTTTTAAAGTCAGTATTTTTTTTACAAACCAGACTTTGTGACGTAGCCGAAATGCAGCATAATGAATTCATAAAAAATTTTATTTCACAAATTTTTGAAAATAGAGTGTTTTAGCAGCCTCTTTGGAAAATTATACACTTGGTGCTAAACTGAAAAGATCTTTGATTTATCAGATGTCGATGATAAAAAAAAAAATAATCCTAAACATTATACTGTTGTCAGGCTGTTTTTGTTTTGATTTACTATAAAATGTGATCATGAGCAGCAAATTAGAAAATCTCTAGTAAATCTGTGGGCTGGGTAGCTCGGTTGGTAAGGTGGGAGGATACGATGCAGGAAACCAGGGTTCAATTCCTGGAGGGGAATGTACTGGGGGCAATTACCATATCAATGGCGAGCAATTTACATCACTCGGTGAGGGTACTCAGGCAAGTCCCTTAAAGCTATCGCCTCCCTTGTGCGGTTTCGGCTGCAGCTCACCACATGCAGCCAATGCGGAGAAAGAATTTCCCTTCATGGGTTAAATACAGTGTAATTAAAAAAAATAAAATAAAAATGTTTTCTCAGCATGTTGTTTGATAAATGTTAATAAATTGAACATGTAAAACGTTTTTATTCTCTGTTCATTAAGCTGTTAGCCTATGATCACATATAGGCTAATGTGATTACATTAAGAGCTTTTCTCTTTTCCCCTTAGTTGAGATGAACATAACTGTTGTTAACTTTGGCCCTAAAGCCTTAAGGCCCAAACTAATATCTGGAATTTGTATATACTTGCCTTTACAGATGAGTGTAATTGCAGTGGAGTTCATTAGCTACATTTGCAAAACTAACTAGTCAAATATTGGATGGATTGAATGAGTTGGGGCTGAGTTTAGGAAGGAAATAGCTCTGGAAAAAAGAAGGTTCCTCAGTTTGCTAGTCCTTGGCTTGGGAACCTGAAGTATCTGCCTGAAGGTAGGACACAGAATTTAGAATATTGTGTGCCCGTGGCAGGTAGCATTTTTTGTAGATGATTTGGTAGAGGCTGATAGTGGAGATCCCATACCATACCGTTACACTTTTGGTTAGGATGTTCTTTGTTTTGCAACAGTAGAAGTTTGCCAGAATGGTCTAGGAAAGGTGGTTCCTCTTAAGTGTTCTTAAAAACACTCTCTGAGCCTGTTGGGTTCAAACAACCTGCAACATCAGAATAACGTCAAAAGGAAAGAAAGAAAACAGACCAAGGTAGCTTTTATGAGGAGAACGAATAGAGAATACAATCTCTCTCCGCTTTGGCGCATATTCCCGTCGTCTACTCTTTTATTAAGTTTGTTGGGTATTCCCTAGTTGTTTTTATAATTGCCCTAACAAAAAATTTGAATTAATTAATTCAATCGATTCTTTGCGCAGGCGTAGTTACCATGGACTTCAGAAAGGAGAAAAGTGGGTCTTACAAATGCAGTGCGCTGACACACATACTCATTCTACAACACCTAGAATTCAGGGATGCTCACACTTTTTGGTGTGTGAGCTAACTTATAAATCGACCATGTCTTGAAGATCTACCTATAAAAATAAATAAATATTATATATATATATATATATATATATATATATATATATATATATATATATATATATATATATATATATATATATATATATATATATATATATATATATATATATATATATATATTATATATTAAATACTATTAAATGTTTATTAGTTACATGTTTATTTGAACATTAATGTTTATGTACTGATGATTAAAAACTACACAGGAAGATTACACAAAGATACTTTTGTATTAACAGATGAGGCGTTTTATTACAAAGACAGAAAACAGCAACCATCATATGTCATGCTCTGCTGTAAACCGCGCAATGGGGGGAGCGTGGCATATTATGAGGCATTTGGCGCTGCTGGTTCCGTACGAAGCGCGTGCCTCGCAGCTTCCTAAATGAGCTCGTATTTATCGGCCAAGAACTGCAGAGCTGATAGCAGGAGGAGACACGCGGGGCGGCTTTAATAAACACTTAGGTTGTTAGGAGTTGTCTTCTGCCGGGGACATGATGTGCCGCAGGGCAGAAAGAGTTTGCGCTCAGTGAATTTAAACACGCGTCTGCAGTGACCCATGCGTCAGAGGATGTCCGATTGGCCGTTCTGCATGTCAATCAAGTCTCGTACTTCTCAGTGACGATTTTGATTGGCTGGTGGATTTTTAAGAAGTACTTTTTTTTTAAATCTTCTCTGTCCAGCGATCTACCCTCATGAAGATCGACCGGTTGATTACGTTCGATGTAATGAGCAACCCTGAGCTAGATAGTTAGTTAATTAGTTAGTAGCTAGTTTTTAATGTTATTTGTTAAAGAGTACGGCATTGTAGTTATGAATTGTATTCATTTGCGACGCGGCCGCCAGGGGATTTTGTGTTCGGCCGGGGGGTGGTTGGCCGCAACACTGTGACTCCTGCTGCTTCATCAGCGCGGTGATCACAAATCCCACACCATCGCAGCTCTGGTTTTGTCTTGTGGGACACAAAAAATGCGACTTCTCCAGTACCGACAACAGAACCGCTGAGGTCAGATCTTACAGATACTGCGGTCATGCAAAATGTTGCCCTGGGGCTCCTTCAATACTGGGGCTCGCTACCCATCCCTAGGAAAGGGGCATGGTGGAGAACAATCACTAAAAAGGTCGCTTTGCAAACAGCCAAAGTCATGGTACCCATAGTTACAGTGGAGAAGACAGGGTTTAATTTATTTAAAACCTTAGACCCCAGATATTAGCTGTATTGTTAATACTTTAGAAAATGTTGCTACTCTCAAGGTGAATGTTTGTCTCCTTTTAGTCTAGACTACAAAGTGAGACTTAAAACACAGCTGGGACTTTGATTCCAAGGATGTGTTCATTTATTTATTATTCATCCCAGAAATGGGGGTTACATTTGTCTTGCGTTTGATTAAATAAAAGCAAAACTTGCTTTACGGGGCTCAGCCCACAGCCCTGTGGCAAGCAGTGCAGAACATGTTGATTGGGGTTAAAAGATGCTGGGCAGAGGGAGCAGGTATTGAGTAGGCTTTAGCTTAGCTCTGAGACCGCACGCCATCTTCACCCACTTCCTCCCGACTAGGTGGAGTAATCAGCCTCAGTTGTTCTAGCGTTCTCATGGACTGTTCGAATACTTTCAATAAAACCTTTAAAGATGGGAAAAAGAAAGAAATTGTTAAAGATATTGGGTCTGGGTCAATATCTACATCCATCATTGTGTATTTTTTCATTCTAGGTAAGGATGTGTGCGCGGCGGACTAAAATATTCTTATTTTCTATTAAAATTTGTTCAGTTTTTCACTTTCTTTGATTGTGATGACTTTTGCCTGTTCAGATGGGCCATTTGATTAAATGAAGACTTTGCAGTTTGTTGTCCACGTCAATTTTATTCAATCTTTTTTTTTCTGAAAAACTGTGCTTTCCTTGCGATGTCCATTTAGGTAGACGTTTTTTTTTTCCATTTAGTTTTCTTCCTTGCTTTAAGAGAGGATTTTTCTGCTTTCTATTTTGGGTGCCATTGTAACTGTTACCGTAGACCGCTGTATTGTGCTTGCTGACCTGTTTTGGCGGTTAGCCAAGCCTGGCTAGCTTTATTGTTGGTCCTCATCGTTTGTAAGGTGTCCGCTTACCATTGATAAGCGGTAAGCCGGTGGCTAGGTGACTAGCTGTGTTGTCAGTACTTGTCGTGTGAAAGCCGCTCGCCGGGGTTGGAAGCTGAAATGCACCAGGTGGAAGGCCGCTTGACGGAGTTGCGGGTCAGCTGAAGGTAGGGCTGAGCGATATGGCCTAAAAATCAAATCTCCAATTTTATTTTTTTTAATTCGATTTTCGATTCCCCCCCCCCGCCCTACTTAAAGAGAGCAAGTACAAACGGCAGATAACTTAAAGCAAAAAACAAATGTTGCTTTTATTTAATCAAACCCAAGACCAATGTAACCCCCATTTCTGGGATGAATAATAAATAAATGAACACATTCTTGGAATCAAAGTTAAGTGTAAGACTTTTTTTCGTCTTACTCCCTTTTTGGACTTTGTGTTTAAATAATTTTGTTTTGTTTTAGATAACTTTGTCTTGTTTTTGTCTAATTTCGTTATTGTACGATTGTTTTCACTTGTCCAAAATAAAAAGGTTACTTACTTAAAGTCCCAGCTGTGTTTTAAGTCACACTTTGTAGTCTAGACTAAAGGAGACAAAAATTCACCTTGACAGTAGCACCAATTTCTAAAGGATTAACAATGCAGCTCATATCTAAGGTCTACGGTTGTAATTCTTTAAGAAACCCCGTCTTCTCCACGGAGAAGATGATGAAGCAGCATGAGTCATGCCCCCCCCCCCCCCCCCCTGCGCCCAACTCCTCCAAAAACAAAATCCTATGCGCGTCGCACATGAATATATCGGTACAAGTAATAATTACAACACAGTATTCTTTATTAACAAATAACTGTAATAACTAACTAACTAATGAACTAACTATACAGGCGTTGTAGAATGAGTAAAATATGGGTGTCACGGCGCGTGTGTTAGAGGACTGAGTGCGTGCCACACGAGCGCACGTGAGAGCATTTGACTCCGATGGGCTTTAGGCAGTATGGGGGGGGGGGGGGGGGGGGTCTCCTCCTCCCCGTCTGTGGCAGCAAACCCAGACCAGTTCCAAACAACAGATGATTTTATTCCTTTCTTGGGAACAAACTTCCCACTGTCACCGCTAGCCATGCTGTCGCTAGCTGCTTTGTGTGTCAGTTGTCGCGTGCCAAACCGCCTGTAACAAAAAATTTGAATCAACTTATATAATCGATTTATTGCCTAGGGCTAGCTGAAGGTCAGATTTTGGTCACTTGGGGTTAGCTGAAACCCTGTGTGGCTTTATGAAGAGATGTTCATTTTTTTAATCCTCTGTCTTTAATGGGTTGCCCCGCCTTCCCCCTGGGAATGCTGAGTGGGATTGAGTTATGCAACACCTTTCGCAGGGTGGATGTGAAAATGGGAATGCAATCCCCTCTTTGCATTTTCGTTTCAATTATAAAACAGAATAAGTGGTTTTGGGGCTGGGTGATAAATTGATTGAATGAATTAATCCGATTTTTTTTGTAGTGGGTGATTTAAAAAATAATAAATCAAATTTTTGTGCGATGGTGCATTTTGTCATGGTGGCCTGTCAGACTCCTCCCCCTCCCAGCTCTGCTCCAGACTTTCAGCTGTGACTCATCACCTCATCCACGCACCCCATACTTAAGGCGACTCACCTCAAACATTCTTCGCCAGTCCGTTAAACCTGATGGTCTGCCTTTTCCACGAGAGTCACCCGAGTCCTCATCCGCCGCGAGCAGAAGCTGAATCCCTCACGCTCCTCATTCATGCCACTGCCGTGAGCTCCGGTCACGCCGCTGCACAGATCTCCGTGCTCACCTTGGTCTACGAGCCGCTGTCAAGTTCCACGCCGCTCTCTCCTCCTGGATCCGCTGGCTCCTTCAAAATAAAACCAGTTACTTACCTTTCCACCTACCTGCCTCTTCCTTCCGGGTTGCAGCATCTGGGTCCGCCTTGATCTGATCATGACACATTTTTGGCTCCCCAGAGCTCCCGTAGCGACAACAACATCATAGAACACACGAAACAAGCGTCGCTTTCTGGCTCCTCTCTCTTTGTGTGGGGTGGGTGGTGGCGGGGCCAAGGGCGTCGGCGCCTTGGGGGATGGGGACCCTGGGCTAAGGGGAGCTGAAACCCTATGCTGGGGGGGGGGGCTACGGCTGTTTGACCACCGTGGAACAGTCTACCAGCTGTGCTCAACTTACCCCCTTCCTCATATAATCTCTTATTAGGGTGATGTGTGTGTGTGGGGGGGGGGGGGGGGCAGCTGGCGTTGCACCTTGGGGGGAGGAGCTACTTGGCAGTGGTCAACCTCCCTTGGTTGCCGTATGGAATTGAGGACCCCCCCTCTCGGTTTTATTCGCACCATAGACATGTAGGGCCCTTGGTAAGGGAGGTGCTTGGACATCACTGCCAGCAAGCAGCAGATGTCCTTTTAGCGCCCTACCTGCCAATTTTAACTGCATCATAGACATTTAGGGCCCCTTGATGGGGAGGATGAGGGGACATCACTGTGAGTAATCAGGAGATGTTCCCTCAGTGCCCTACCCGCCAATTTTAACTGCACCCCCTTAGTACACACACCCTTTACTCCTCCAAATATACATTCCTACATAAACACACACAAACGCACACCCTCATAAACCCAAACACATGCATTAAACAAGAAATATGGCACCTGGGACCATCTGTCCCGTACCCTATCCCTGGTAGGTGGGGGGCGGCTGGCCCCTGCCTTGCTCCTTCCTGGACCAACAGTGGGCTGGGTGGGTGGCTGCCTGGAGCGCGGGATGGGTCTCCCTTGGGGGGGTCCTGGGTCATACATGGGGTTGGGGCAGGGGATGCCCAAAACTGGTGATGAAGTGCTCATTTGGGGCTGTGGGCACTTTTCTGGGGCGGGGCCCTGCGTTGGGTCTTCCCTGCACTTTCTGGGTCGCTGCTCTCCTGGTTGGGCCGGAGCTGCACTCCCTGTCCCTGCCATGCCTCCCTGTTCCCTTGTTCTGGGGGCCCTGTGGGCTGTCCTAATGGCCCTGGCCTTGGTTGGCGTTTGCGGCCACCCAACGGGCAGTTGTTCTCTATCTGCTGTCGTGCGGGCGTTGGGGGATACTGGCTGCCGCTCCTGCTGCGGCGGGGGTCTTGGTGTGGGGATGACTGGTCACTCCCCCTCCTTCTTTTCACATTCCATCATCCATTTTAGAAGAACATAAACACTCACTTCAGCACAGGTGTTAGCTCACCTTTGTACTAATATTTTGCGTGGTTGAATTAAATATTTCACACTAGTTGGTTTGAAGGCATAGTATGTGTGTGTAAAAACTATTTTCTTATTGTGTACATGTTGAGATGTGGACATTTTTGGAGCCAACAGGTATGTTTATATCATTTGAGTGTGTGTGGACAGGCCCAGCCCCTTCTAGATTTGTATTACATCTGAACCTGACTGTAAGGATAAACATCCACCAACTTGTTGCTTTATGCTGCTTCATGGTTTTACCCCCCCCCCCCCCCCAATCACCCTCCAATATCCTATCATCCCCCTGTCTTCTTCCCTCCTTTCCTTGTCCATCCGGTCCAACACAAAAGATTTTCAAATACGATTAAAATGACTAAAGTTTGGCCTAGATTACAAAAGGGGTTTATTCAGACATACCTCTGGTTTGTCAGAAGATAAATAATCCCTGTTGTTAAAGTAAAATATGTCCAACACAAGAGGCCTTCAGCGAAACAGCAAGTGACAGCATGGCTACCATCTGTTGTGTGGAACTGGTATGGGTTTGCTGCAACAGATTTGGATGAAGAGACCCCACTCTGCAACAGTTGCCTAAAGCGCATCGCAGTCAAAGGCTCTCACTCGCATGGCATGCACTCATACCTCTTACACACGCACGCCGCCAGACACACACATACATATACTCATTCTACAATGCCTATATAGTTAGTTCATTAGTTAGGTAGATAGTTCTTATTGTTATTTGTTAATAGCGACTCGTCGCATTTCGGGCTGACACACTCTGCAGAGTTACAGGTTACTCCCTTAGGGAGTCAGTCAGTTAACTCACCTGCTCAGCGTCCTATTTAAGTCAGGTGTACAATTGTTCATTCTCTTTTACCTTCAGCACCCCATCTTCGCCCCTCCCTCCTCCCCGGCTTCCACCTGTGGGCTCCGTTACGGGGTTTTGTTTCCTGAAAGTTTAAGGAAAAAAGAATTATCTCAAAGAATTGAACGGAGCGTTATGCCAAAACGAAGTTGTGAATGCCAACCTAAAGACGTTGTGAAATAAATATTCTTCTGCAAGAGTTGTCTGACTGAAATAAAGAAAACTGTGTTGTAATTATTACTTGTACCGGTATTCATTTGCAACGCGGCTCCCGGAGGATTTTGTGTTCATCTTCTCATGAGTCCAAAAGGGATTGAGAAGAAGAAAAATCTTATACTTAACCTCTATTCCAACAGTTTGTTCATTTATTTATAATTCATCCCAGAAATGGGATTTGTCTTGCGTTTGATTAAATAAAAGCAAAATTTGCTTTAAGTTGTCTGCGATTTTTACTTATTGCTTTCCTTAAGTAGTATATACATAACCAAAAAGTGCGAAACAATTGAAAATATGTCATATTCTGGGTTCTTCATATTAACCACCTTTTGCTTTGATTAGTGGTTGCACACTCTTGGCATTCTCTTGATGAGCTTCTAAAGGTAGTCACAAAGATCCTGACTGGGCACATTTCGGTTTTTATTGGTGTTTGAAAATACAAACTCATTTAAAAGTATAAAATGCCTTTTTCTTTTGTTTGTATTCCTGCAGTTCTTCCCCAGCATTGGATGACTGAAGAGGAAGATCTCTGTAACCAGCAGAGGAACTTTAGAGTGGAACAGAAGGTACCAGAACCTGCCCAAAGTGAAGAGCAACAGAAGGAATCAGATCCTTCACTGATTAAAGAGGAACAGGAAGAACCAGAACCTCCACAGATTAAAGAGGAACTGGAGGAACCAGAACCTCCACAGATAAAAGAGAAGCAAGAAGAAGTCATCAGTCAAGATGAAGAGTTGCCTGACCTGAAGCAGGAGACTGATACCTTGATGGAGATTCCTACTTATGAGGAAGATGAGAACAGTGAAGCAGATCTAAACAATCAGCAAAGCTTTAATGTAACTGATATTCAAGATGAAAAAGGAAACCAACATGAAGAATCAACATCAACTACAGATGAAGAGACAGACCCACAGAACAGAGATCAGAGGAAGAGAAGAGACAGACGTCATGTCCAAACTGGGCCTGATGAAAGATATTTTGCATGTAAAAAATGTGGTAAAAATTTTATTTGCCAGTCTCAGTTGATATTTCACATGAAAACTCATACAGGAAAGAAGACATTTTCTTGTGAAAACTGTGAAAAAAGTTTTAGTTATAAATCTGATCTCAAAAAACACAGGACAACTCATACAGGCGAAAAGCCCTTTACGTGCAAAGAATGTGATTCAAGTTTTAGTCAAATGTCTAGTCTGAATACACACTTGAGAATTCACACAGGAAAAAAGCCTTTTTCTTGTATAGAATGTAATAAGAGTTTTAATCATATATCTAATCTAAACAGACACATGAGAACTCACACAGGAGAAAAGCCTTTTTCTTGTAAAGAATGTGATGTAAGTTTTCGTCAGATAAATGGTCTTGAAAGACACATGAGAACTCACACAGGAGAAAGGCCATTTTCTTGTATAGAATGTGATAAGAGTTTTAGTGACACATATAATCTAAAAATACACATGAGAACTCACACTGGAGAGAAGCCTTTTTCGTGTAAAGAATGTGCTAAAAGTTTTAGCCGAAAATCAAATCTCAATACACACATGAGAACTCACACAGGAGAAAAACCTTTTTCTTGTAAAAAATGTGATGCAAGTTTTCGTCAGATAAATGGTCTCGAAAGACACATGAGAACTCACACAGGAGAAAAGCCTTTTATTTGTATAGAATGTGATACAAGTTTTAGTGACGCATATAATCTCAAAACCCACATGATGAGTCACACAGGAGAGAAGCCTTTTTCTTGTAAAGAATGTGATAAAAGTTTTAGTGTAAAATCCCATCTCAAAACACACATGAGAACTCACACAGGAGAAAAGCCTTTCCCTTGCAATGAATGTGATAAAAGTTTTAGTCAAAAATCAAATCTCAAAATACACATGAGAACTCACACAGGAGAGAAGCCTTTTATTTGTAAAGAATGTGATAAAAGTTGTAGTCATCTATCTGATCTCAAAACGCACATGAGAATTCACACAGGAGAAAAGCCTTTCCCTTGCAATAAATGTGATGCCAGTTTTAGTCGAATACCTATTCTAAAAACACACATGAAAACTCATACAGGTGAGAGATAGTTTTTATGGCTGATAAATGGCTCAGCCACAGATGTAATTTGGTAAAATAAATTAGAAAACACACAAGTGAGAAGCTTTTCTTCTCTAAAAATAAATAAATAACAGTTAAATCAGCCTGATCTTTCATGACATGTGCACCCCCCCAATCTGGTGGCCTCAATGACACAGAGCATTGATGTAGTAATTCAGTTCAAAGGAGGCATTAACTACTAATTCAATCAACATGAATCAGCTGATGTGGGTGAAATTGAAATTTCTGAAGGAGTTTATGGCGTTCGTGAGTGCATATGGTCCTGGCAGTGAGAGGAATGAAGAGGAAAGAGTGACCTTCTGGAACGACTTGGATGAGTGCTTGCAAGGATTTGGAGCAAATGTGAATGTAGTGCTGATGGGAGATCTGAATGCTAGAGTGGGTGATGAGCAAATTGAGGGTGTTGTTGGAGGGCATGGTGTTCCTGGAAAGAATGATAACATTCTTCCACAGGGCCCATGGACTCTCACATTCACATCTAGGGACAATTTAGACCAACCAATTGATCCATGAAGCATTTTTTTGGGTGGTGGGTGGAAACCCACACATGCACAGGGACAACAAGCGAACTCTACTGTTTTCAGATCCCCCAACCGGGACTCGAACTGGGGGCCTTCTTGGTGTGAGGCAAGAGTGCTAATTGTTGTTTATGTTACTGCTGAACTTAACCAGAATGGTGATGGAAACTTGTTTAAAGTAACAAACCCCATTTCTTTCTTTCTATATTAATCTTTGTGTTTTTATCACTTTTGTTTGATTTTGATCTTCGGTTCTAAATGATGGTGACTTAATACAGATAATTTAAACTTTCATACATCCAGTAAAAATACATAACTATAATGACTGTACAAAAATTTTATATTAAAAAAGCAACAATTGTGGTTTGATCACTTAGCCGTTAACCTTGATTCGTGAATTGATCGGATCGCCACCTAATGATCGATCCACGGTCTTAGCAGTAAAACATCCCTAGCATTTAGTGAGGAAAAGGTTTTCCTAATGTGACAGACAGGGCTGTGGGTGGTGGTTTGTCCCTCATGGTGTTCCATAGTTTAACATTCATGGCCGGCACCTGTCTGTTGAGCTGTGATTGGCTCACAAGGCTGATAAATAAAGCAGTGGGAGTTCCATCTAGATGCTGGTTTCCTGGTTTGGCCTCGGTGGGTGAGCTTGACATGTGGATGTTTTTTACTAAAGCTTTTAATCATTTGAGTCCTTTTACTAAAGTTTTTAAGCATTTGAGTTTGCAACATTTTAAATTCTATTTTATATTAACAGGTGGTGGCATGAGTTCTGACCCTGGGGCATGAGAGGTAACATGAGGCTTTGTAAACATGTGTTTGTCCCAGGGGAGAACTAACTTTGTCTTTTTCCAGCAGAGTTGCTACTGCTGTTTTGCTTAGTGTTTTTAGTCATTGGTTTTTCAATTTAATCAAGCTTGACACCCTTGCTTTTATCCCTTTTTTTTTTTTTTAACTGTTTTGTGCTCATTTTTAGTATCTTGGTGTCTGGACCTGGCTGAAGGTGGCTGCCTTCTCCTTTTATCCTTATGGTAGCTGGTGGGTGCCATATTTAGTATTGTGTAAGGGGGACCCCCCCTGTTTTCAGCCCATAAATTAGTGGTGACCTGCTCAGGTGCACCTCTTCTGTTTTGTATTTTCTTTTAATCACTGTTTGGGTTGTGGTGTGTTTTTGTGTGCATTTGGGCCCTGAGCAGGTACTCCTGGTGAGGGTTTGGATCAGATCTCCTTTGGTGTTTGTGGCTACCCGCCGGTGCAGTGGGGCTGAGGCGATCCTGGAGGCAGCCGCCCTCATGCAGTGTTGGAGTGCGGTCCAACTGTCCGAGGCTATTTTAACTTTCTCTTTTATGGAATTCGTGTCAAGCTTTTAATTTATGTTTTTAACATACCAAATCCAGTCTCCATTTGGGGTGCAGATGTAAGAGGGCGTACAGTTTCACTAAAAATGTATGAAGGAAGAGGCAGATAAAGAACCTGTCTGGTGTTTGTGTCTGGTATTCTTGTGATTCATGTTTTCTAGTAAACATTAGAACTGTTCCTGTTCTTTTTGGTTCTCCTTGTTCTGTCCCAATCTTATCTGTGAAGAATAAAATGGACGTGAACATCAGTCAGAAGTGTGGAGTCACAGTGTGGGTTTCTGCTGTTTTTGGTTCTCTGCAGGTTCCAAAGCTGGACTCTGTTCCAAAAAGTAATGAATGTGACATACCCAGGTAAGTTAAATAGTAAGTTAGTTTATGTTCTTTAGAACAGTTTTTCCCTTTTTCTTCTTTTTTTTTTTAATTGGACTGAGCAGAAATATCTAACGTTGAACTCAACTGTTTACATTTTTCACTGTTCATAAAACACAATTTGTGTGAAATATAGACTAGGGTGTTAGAAAAAATAGATTTGGCAAAATATGGCAATAGTTCATTTGGTGATACTTGTATCAATTCATAATGCTGTAAGGACGATATTTATTGAATTATTTATGAGCGTCCTTCAGCATCTGACTCTCATCTGACTTCAACCTCCAACCGCTAGGTTGCAGAGTACAGGGAGCCTCTTTGAGCAGCTCTGCACCACACAAAACAGGAAGACCTCAGCCAGAGGCAGCTTCTTTCGTTATGAGACATGAACTACTTAGTTTTTACTTGGGGTGGATACCAAACCCAAACTCTGTATCATGTTGCTGCCAGCAACATTTAAAAATGTGTATTGTGGTGCTTTTTAGCGGCTCAGATAAAAATGAGTGAAGCAGTGCAGCTTCACGGCGGTTAATGCACATAGCACCGGCTAAATTTCTATCAGCAAAGCGGAAAAATGTTCTGCAGAACCTCCCAGCAGTAGATTCTAGTTTAATGACCCGATGGATCATTTGTGTACAATGTGGCAATCAACGTTAATTTACTTCCGCGTGTCAGGAACTGGTGGTGGAGGACCCAAAATGCAGGAGACCAGAATTGGTGACAGGAAATAAAACATTTAAAAGGCAAACTGAAACATGACAAAATTATGAGGAGAAACAAAACTGTCACAACAGAGCAGATGACCTGACAAGGATGAACAGAAACCAAGACACTTAAATAGGCTGAGGGCAATTAACTGAACTGAAGACAGCTGTGGGTTATGAACCTGAAACTGGTGTGACTGACAAGAAGGAAACCAAAAACCTGACAAAGAAAACCAAACCACTGAATCCTTACACCGCGTGCGAGAAAAAGCGTGACTGTAATGGTGCAGGGCAGATTGATATATAAAAAAGCCTCTTTGTTACATTAAAGCAACTTTCCTTTATTCTATCATGCTGCCTCATCATCACGCTTTAGTGTTTCTGGAAAGAAACACCGTTCAGGCTCGTAAACGTACTGGAAAAGCTACATTAAGCAATGCTGAAAATAAACAGCATTTTATTTCCCCAATAGAAACGTATTGGTTAAGGCACATTCATTCTTTGTTTTTCATATAATGAAAAATATTTTGTTGTGGAAATCAGACAGTGTTGACTGTTCCCTTTCTATATTTTTAGTTACCAAAATAAAAGCACTATGAATTTGCTTTGGTAAACGCAACTGATATATGAGATACAAGCTGAAGGAATTTATTTTTTGTGGTTCTCATTTCTCCTAGGTTTTTATCTTCATTTTATTTCATTGAAGGTTTTCTTTCTGGTTTACTGTGTGTGGGTTTCAGTCATTTCAATTAAAAGGGACTTCCTGATAATTGCATATGTAAAGAGGTTTCAGGAATGCAGCTCCAACCTCCAACCCCCTTCAGGAGAAAACAGTCTTTGATCTTCTAAGACCATCTGGAAGCCTTAACTGTAGATCTGACATGGACCAGAATTAAATTGTCTCCAGGATTCAATTCAATTCATGGGAACCCCCTGAAGGTGTCAACTCACATGAAAAGGACAAAGAGTTGGGACTGATTGCCTGCGGAGAAGGATCCGGGCGACGGTGCTGGACCCCCATGGGGACACTGTTGGTGGTCGGACAGTGGTCCGTCTTTGAAATAACCCCCCTGGACGTTTGAAGCAGGAAGCTAGGACCAAATGCTGTAACTCCTAACATGGGCTGAAGGAAGTAGGCGGGCTCCCCTGCCAGCCAATCTCTAGCGACCAGAGGCGGAGATTCGGCGGCCATCTTGCTCCCGGGGGAGGATGTTCTGCCCACATGCTTAAAAGTCTGAACTCAAGGAATTTTCCTGTCTCCAGACAAGCTGCATGTGAATTCGGAATGTAACCTCTTGCGTATTGCAGGCCTTGATTTTGGACACCCAGATCGATATGTTTTTATTCTGTTTTTACTCTGTTTTTTAGAAATATTGTTAGGGAATAAATTTGTTAATCTTTAATCCGGACGAATCCCGTGGTTTTCTTCTTCTCGACTTTATTGAACATGCAACAAGGAAAGTAATCTCAAAGCGACAGATTATATTTTCCAACAAATTGCAGTGCTTAACACTGATCAATAAATAAACAGAATTTGACCATTTTATTACAATAGAAGATATTGACATTCAGGTAGTGTTTTTAAAGTCATTTAAGAAAAAAAAGAAAACATGTTGCGGCAAAATATCGGGATATGTATAGTATCACCAGATTCTTGCCAATACACACCCCTAGTAAAGACAGCCCTTATAAAGCCTCATTTGTGTAGCATAAATATAAAGAAAAGTCAAAAGCAGAAATGCTTTTTCATTTTCAAAAAGTAATCTGCATTTTTTTTACTCAAAATTAAAATGAAAAAGCAATCCACCAAAATGCTTTATCATTTCCTTCCTCAACACAGCTTATTCTGTCACTTAATTAAAATCATAATGAAAAAAGTATTTGACATTTCATATTCAAAAAGTTCTCTGGTAAATGTGTAGCACAATTCATTTAGAAATGTCTAATTTGACTGTTAAAACAGAAATGCTTTTCAATTTTCAAAATGTAACTGCATCAAATGACTCAAAATAAAAATGAAAAAGCAATACTTCAATATGCTTATTCATTTTAAACTTAAAACCGCTTATTCTGTGTCCTAATTAAAACGAAAATGAAAAGAGGGGATTGCATTTGCATTTTAACATCCACCCTGCGATGACGTCAATGCTTTCTCCGTGTGTCCCGCCGCTGAAGTTGGCTTGCAATTCAATGTTCCACAAACAGTCATTTTCCACAGTGGACCGTCACCACACACTTTACAAGACAGTTTTCCACAACTTTTCTGACAACAAATCCTGAAATTGTTCCATTCAAGGAAACATTGACTAATATTTGTATTGATGCTGTTTTCCATCTGTGTTTTCAAACCTGCATCAAGAATTAGCTCATGTTTATTGATTCACTTTCTGTGAAAGTTTGGCTTCTCTGATGAACCACCAGAGGGCGACAGAGAACTGTTGATATTATTAACACAACAGACAAATAAATCAACATTTAGCACAAAGTGAACAAACTTAGGTCACGTGCTAACATTCTGATTCTGTTGGAAAAGCCTTTTGTTTTGATTTCTTCAGAATTTTGGCTCAAAAAGACCAATGACAAATGAAACTCCAATAAAGTTGCTTTATAATGAGGAAATGAAATGTTATTTTTATTGAATTATCAAATGGAGACTCAGCTTCAGGTGATAAAAAAGGTTGGTGCTATTTCCAGTTTTAGAAAGAACATGCCTTCTGCACAGTTTGCAGTGAACGTTACTCATTTATGTCAGTTTTTAATGAACTGAAATACCTCCACACAGGAGACAACATTTAATATATGACAACATATTTTCTATCGGGTGAAATGATAACACAGTTTTACACAGAAATACCTTAGGTCTTTTACTTTTTAACTCTTTCTGATTTGCTTTAAGAAAGTATCAAAGTAATTTCTTGGCGTGAACACGTCTTTATTGTCGTCTAACTGTAAACTCTAATTCAAACATGCTGACAAAACAAGGACAGATTTCCTAGAGATTTCCTAATTCTGCTTCCATGTGATCACATGAAAACAGTCCAATGTTTTGGATTCTTCTTCTTCTATATCATTGACATTAAAGCTGCAGCTCTGTCACGAGGAAACAACATGTGACAGGTCCCAGTTTTTGGTGGAACACCGTCTCTGTGATGCTACAGACGCTGCTAAAACACAGTGGATTTCATTCTGTTCTATGTAGAAAAGACTGTTTGATTCATGTCTGATGAATTCATCTTGGAGTATTTATCCTCCACGTCTAGAAGTCCGCTCCGTGAAAATCCTGTCCCACTTTAAAGCGTTCCGTGTTTCCATGGTGACAGAGGGAACAGCTGGTTAGCATCTTTCTAACTTGACTGAACTGAGGGTTGGGGCTTCCAGCACAGAACCAACCTGAGAGCAAATGAACATTCAAATCCTCCACAAGCTAAACCCCATCAGCGTTGGATTGCTGCTGACAGACAGACTTCATTGATGGCATCTTCCGTTCTGGACCTGACGTTTAGCACACCATAGCTGGATTCCAGAGCGCTTTATCAAAGCGCCTTAAGCCCGTTTGGACTCTGGCGCTCCACGCGCTGGATGAATAGTGGCGTTTGGAGGAAGTGCGGCTGCGCAGTCCGTCACTGAACACCGTCACTGCCTGGACCTCTTTCTGGGTCCTAGTGCCCTAAAGGTTACAGCTCCTGGTTCCACAAGAAAAAAGTCCATTCTAGAGGCCACTCTGACGTCATCATCATCAAAGCCAGCGTTACCTAGCAACCATACTATGACCATAGCAGCTATAGAGGGAAACACAACAAACCATCAACGGCGGTTAAAGCAGTCAGACGTTTGTTCTGCAGCTCAGCAAAAATCTCTGCTTTAGGTTTTGGGGAGAAAAACAAAGGAAAACACACGGAGAAGGATTCTGCAAAGGAAATCCCAAGTTCTATTGGTAAGTCAGCGTCCTGGAAACATGCTTTGTTGGTTCTGAAGTGGCATGAATGCAGACTTAGATTGGTTTGTTTCCTTGGATTCTTCAGATGGATTCAAGCTGTAAATGTTGTCAGCATAAAGCAAGTTTGGACTAAACTAAAGCAGAAAGTGGCTTTGAAGATGGTCAGGAGAAATGAGGGCTTTTTTCAGGAATTCTTGGAAGAGGAGGACTTCTCCAAACAACCAGAATCTAGGAGGAGGTTTTTTCAGCATTGAGATCAGGATTTAGCATGAGCTTCAATCCCATTTTTGTTCAATCCAAATGTTTACCGTCATATTCAGGAGTTCAACTCTGAAAGCCACCATGACATCATAGACATTAAAGACCCTGTTACCTAGCAACCACACACAACAAACTGGAGACTATTCAAACTGGACATTTTGGGGCAACAATTCTTTTCTAACTCAAGTTTTGATGAAAAATCCAAATGATGGAAACAGATTGTGTAAAGGAAATGAGGATCTATTGGTGAGTCACAGTCCTGGAAACATGAGTTGTGCTCTGATGAAGACGCCTGATCCAAATGTGGATTTTTGAAATGTTCTTCATGAGATTCAAACTGATTGAAGCTTTGAATTAAAGGTGTCAACACATTTCTGCATTGGATTCATTCTGTTTCAGTGTCTAAGGCTGGTTTTGTGGCAGAAACCAAGTTTTTGTTGAACAGTAGCGTTTGAAAAAGCAGAAAGTGGCTTTGAAGATGGTCAGGAGAACTTCTTTGAAGAGGAGGACTTCTCCAAACAACCACAACCTGAAGGCCTGTTCACACCGGGACGAATTTCGCCGGCGATTTTCGCCGACGTTTAACGCCTCGTGACTAAACAAGGGGCACCAATGTGAGTGTGCACACCGACGCAAAAAACGCAACGCGTAAAAGCGTCATTTTTTAAAAAACGCCTCGGGTTCGTTTTTTTGGTCTGACGCGCTGCGTCGAAATCTATTCGACCAATGAGAATGGCGCTTTTGCACACGTGTCTGGAGCTTTTGAAGTTGAACAAAATAATCCCCCTCTTGTTACAGTGAACCCAACGGAGGAGACTTTGGACCGCCGTCTGTTCATCTGGTCTGTGTAAGCGGCTGCTGGACTCAGGAGAACCGTGTCTCTTGGGAGATTTGTATCTTCACAGCAGCATTGGTTCCAGTCTGTGTTTCTTCAATGCAGCTGCTTTCAAATGAGGCTGAAGGTCTTCCTCACAGGACGAGGCTGGACAGATCAAGCAGGACCTGATGGCTTTCAGTTTTCTTCCAGTGCAGACGTCACAGACCACATCTTCAGGTCCAGCAGAGCAGAGACCAGCAGCAGCAGCTTGGAGTCCGCTCTTCTTCAGCTGCTCCACTAAAGCTGCTGACATGACATTTTTCCCCAGAACAGGCCTCGGTGTGAAGGTCTTCCTGCACTGAGGACAGCTGTGGACGTTCTCCTCTGCATCCCACAGTCCTTGAAGACACTTCCTGCAGTAGCTGTGTCCACAGGGAACAGTCAGCGGATCCTTCAGCAGATCCAGACAGATGGAACAGCAGAAGCTCCATTCATCCAGATCCTTCCTGCTCATTTGGCTGCAGAGTTCCAGTTGAAGAAGCTGCAGTTCTTTCTGCACTGAAGGTTTCCTCACAGCTTGTTTCCCTTCCAGACTCTGAACTTTCAAAGGTTTTGTCATCAGGAGGATTTCAGGATCAGAGTCCAGGACAGTCTGGGATTTCACTGAAGACTTTACTGCAACTCAGAAACATTTATTGGTTTAGCTGTCAGTCAAAGATCATGAAAGAGACAAAGTCCAAAGTTCTTCATGTTATCAACAAATGTTGTGTTTTAGCAGAAACAGTCAGACGTTATTTAATTTTAGACAGACTCTGGAACTAAGAAGAGATATTTCTGCCACTAAAATAAGTAAGACAGACAGAAAAATCCAATAAATGCTAAAAATCTTGATTTGTACTGAAACTTAATACATTTTTTGTTGGATCCTGAAACAATAAAGTCCTGTTTCTATTCATCTTAACAGCAGCAGCAGCTCCAGAGTGGGCTAAGAAAGACTCCAAAACTTTTGGGGGAGACACCTTATTTTTAATTTACGGTTCTTTGACACTCCCCCGCTCTGCGCTCACACCCCCTCTGCTCTCCATACACACACACACACGCAAGCACACACCCTCTCACACACACACACACGGTCCCGATCATACACGCCCCCCAAAGAAATAAACAGCTTCTAGCCTGTTCCATAGCAACGGTGTCCCGCTTCATTAGTTACCGTTTGCGTCCGGACCGGGAACAGCGGTTTCCAACTACGGTCTGAAGCCTGAGGCTGAAAGGTAACACGCTGACAGCAAAATCAGCGCACAAAAAGCATCTTAATAAGTCATGTGATCTCAGTTGGTGGTGTCCTGAATTGACGTCACTGAGGTACGACTCGCATTTACTGGGGAATATCCGATCTGTCTGCTTACATGGCACACGCAAATGCACGTATCCGATTCATTTCAGATTTATTTCCACATATGAGAGAGGCCTGTATTCGATCTGAGAAAAACGGAATCCATGCGCTTTTTTCCTGCTTACACGCTCACCGGTCATATCCAATCTGTGCCACGTGAGAGGAAAAAAATCGGAATTGGGTCACTTGAACAATGCAGTGTAAAGGCGGCCTTTGTGTGCATCTGTATAAACTTCCTCTAGAGGTCAGAATTGGACAAAAACAAGTGAAAGAACATCAACAATACAGAAACACACATTTCTATGCAGAATAGAAAAAACTGTGGTTTCAGTGAGTGGAGAGCATCTACACAGTGCTACTTCCGATGGTTTCAGTTTGGAACAGCTGGACGTTCCTTCATGAAGATGTACAAGAAAACCTACTCTGCTAGAGAAAGGGGTGTTAGGTCTAGAGTTGGAAATGTTTGAGAGCTGAAACAGGCAAATTTAAGAAAGACAAAATGGTCAATGTGACTGATGAACCAATCAACTAATTGGATGGAGCTCTGTGATCTCATCTCAGTCATGGGTTCAGCAGTCAGAACTGGACCTGAGGAGTCCAGCTTTGGAACCAGCAGAGAACCAACAAACAGCAGAAACCCACACTGTGAGAAAGACTCCACACTTCTGACTGATGTTCACGTCCACTTTATTCCACACAGTAAAGATTGGAACAGAACACTGAGAACCAAAAAGAACAGAGGAACAGTTCTAATGTCTACTAGAAAACATGAATCAGTCTGGTTCTTTATAATTTTATATTTTAAACAATACCGAAATATTTATGAACCATATAGTGTTAGATTTAGAGATGTACAATATAAAATAATTCTGGTTTCGTCATGATAACACAAAGACTTAGACAACATAGTTATAGCTTATACCATGGACCGGGTAAATACTTGATTCTGATTGGCTGATGGGTATAGATTAAAAAGTGATAATCCACAGTGATAATTGCACGCCTAAAAAGAAGTTCCGGTCACATAGCTTCAATATTCTACATCACTGCGCTGGCTTCTTTACCACAACCTTTAGCTTAATCATATTGACAAAAGCAAGCACTAAAAGGTGAATTTTAACTCTGAACTGATTTTATTTAACACATCGTGATGGCATAGATATCCCGTTCCTTTGCAGCTGTAGTCAAAGTCAGTGCTGGCCCCACCGGTGCGTTATGTTACAGTGACAATGTGCCACATCACGTAACAAATAGTCCGCTTTTTGAGAAAAACGCAATTTAAATCCAAAAAATAACAAGAAGAAAGTACTATAAACGGATTGAATATTTCTTTCTTTTGTAAGTGACCATGGTGTGAGCAGGTTAATGGCCTTCAAAGTGTGCAATATGAGAAATTAACGCACTTTGCAGAAGAAACAGATCGGGCTTCCACGGTGTAGAATAATACACACTTCGTCTGTCAGTGTCCCTGACATAAACAACAACCACAACGGTTAACTCAAAAACTTTTAAAAATAACATAAAGTACAAAATTCTACTACGAAAAATCAACCAACAAAAATTGAACATTATCAGCATTTTTAAAAAATCAAATCTTACCCTCATAATTCAAAACAGCACATTTCTATTTAGCAGTATATCTAATAAAATTAATTTCATGAAGTTAAATAACTTAAAAAGTGAAACTCATGATGTTTAGAATCATTACACAATCCCTGATTTGAGATATGTGAGCATAGTGGCTTATAGATGACAAACACCTAGAAATTATGTCTAAAAAATTACAATTTTAAGTCAGAGGAATAAAAAAGAAGGGTTTCACTTCAATGCATCCAATAATCACTTCTGCCTCCTTATTACTAAATAACTGCATCAATGTGGTCTGGAGCCCATAAGCCTGTATACATTTAAATGAAAGATCAGGATGGTTTAATAGCTGACCTCAGGTCAGTTTCTCTTCTGCATGAGTTCTCTGTTTTAAGGTCAACTACATCACTAAACCTTTTGGCAAATACTTTACACAAAAAGGGGTGATTTGAGACTAAATACATAGCTAAAACTTTTTTTATATTGTTTACACAAAAAGACTAGATACAGAACTAAATTGTTTATTACATTCTTTACATGAAAAGGGTAGTCCCCTTTAATGTGTTTTCATGTGTGTCTTGAGACTGGATGTTTGGTTAAAATTTTTTTTTACATACTTTACAAGAAAATGGCTTTTCTCCTGTGTGAGTTCTCATGTGTTTTTTGAGATTAAATAATTGACTAAAACGTTTATCACATTCTGTACAAGAAAAAGGCTTCTCTCCCGTATGAGTTCTCATGTGTGTTTTGAGATTATGTACAAAACTAAAACTTTTATTACATTCTTTACATGAAAAAGGCTTCTCTCCTGTATGAGTTCTCATGTGTTTTTGGAGACTAGATGAATCACTAAAACGTTTATCGCATTCTACACAAGAAAAAGCCTTTTCTCCTGTGTGAGTTCTCATGTGTTTTTTGAGAGTAAACAGATGACTAAAACGTTTATCACATTCTATACAAGAAAATGGCTTCTCTCCTGTATGAGTTCTCATGTGTGATTTAAGATGAGATGTTTGACTAAAACCTTTGTCACATTCTTTACAAGAAAAAGGCTTTTCTGCTGTATGAGTTCTCATGTGTATTTTGAGTTTTGATTTTTCACTAAAACTTTTATCACATTCTTTACATGAAAAAGGCTTCTCTCCTGTGTGAGTTCTCATGTGTGTTTTGAGATTATATACAAAACTAAAACTTTTATTACATTCTTTACATGAAAAAGGCTTCTCTCCTGTATGAGTTCTCATGTGTTTTTGGAGACTAGATGAATCACTAAAACGTTTATCACATTCTATACAAGAAAATGGCTTCTCTCCTGTATGAGTTCTCATGTGTGATTTAAGATGAGATGTTTGACTAAAACCTTTGTCACATTCTTTACAAGAAAAAGGCTTTTCTGCTGTATGAGTTCTCATGTGTATTTTGAGTTTTGATTTTTCACTAAAACTTTTATCACATTCTACACAAGAAAAAGGCTTCTCTCCTGTGTGAGTTCTCATGTGTTTTTTGAGATGGGATTTTACACCAAAACTTTTATCACATTCTTTACAAGAAAAAGGCTTCTCTCCTGTGTGTCTCATGTTTGTTTTGAGCTGAGATAAATAACTAAAACTCATCCTCTGATCTCTGTTCTGTGGGTCTGTCTCCTCATCTGTAGTTGATGCAGATTCTGTCTCCTCATCCGTACTTGATGTTGATTCTGTCTCTTCATCTGTAGTTGATGTTGATTCTGTCTCCTCATCTGTAGTTGATGTTGATTCTGTCTCTTCATCTGTAGTTGATGTTGATTCTTTGTTTTGGTTTCCTTCTTCATCCTGACTATCAGTTACATTAAAGCTCTGCTGATTGTTTAGATCTGCTTCACTGTTCTCATCTTCCTCATATGTAGGGATCTCCATCAAGGTATCAGTCTCCCACTTCAGATCAGGCTGATCATCATCCTGACTGATGCAGAGTTCCTGTGGCTCCTCTTTAATTTGTGAAAGTTGTTGTTCCACTTGTTCGTCTTTAATCTGTGGAGGTTCTCGTTCCTGCAGTTCCTCTTTAATCTGCAAAGTTTCTGGTTCTCCATGTTCCTCTTTAATCTGTATAGCTTCTGGTTCTCCCTGTTCCTCTTTAATCTGTGGAGGTTCTCGTTCCTGCAGTTCCTCTTTAATCTGCAAAGTTTCTGGTTCTCCATGTTCCTCTTTAATCTGTGAAGTTTCTGGTTCTCCATGTTCCTCTTTAATCTGTGAAGTTTCTGATTCTCCATGTTCCTCTATAATCTGTGGAGGTTCTGGTTCTCCATGTTCCATTTTAATGTGTGGAAGTACTGGTTCTTCATGTTCCTCTTTAATTTGTGGAGGTTCTTGTTCCCTGTGTTCCATTCTTAAATTGCTCTGTTGGTTGCACAGATCCTCTTCACTCGCAAAATGCTGAGGGGGGACTGTAGGGAAAAAAAGACAAAAAAGGAGAACTTTTATACTTTTAAAGGTATACTGTATGTGTATTGTCAAGAAATAGTTTGTCTTGGTTCTCTTTTACAGATAAGACAGGTAGGGGTGATGTTAATCTTTCAGTCTTCAGTAGGTTAAACACCTAATTAAAGAAACTCATAAGTTTTCAAAAAAGGTTTCTATACATTTTAATAAACACACACTCCCCACACTGACAAACTCATCTTTTACAGTAATAAGGTGGTGGTCATTGATCTTGTGTTTCCTACTCCGGTGTTTTTCAAGGGGAAGATGGTCAGGTGTGCCGTGTGAAATTGCCCCCATTAAGTGATCTAAAAACATTTACCATCTCCAGGATATCAGCTCTTTGTTCATCCAAACAGGCCTTGATGAAACACAGAATAGTTAGGAATATGAAACATCATAAAATACGTTTTTCTTTGTGTTTATTTGATTCTATTAAATTTTTAAATTTTGATAAGAATGATAGTACCGCAATTTAGTTATAGCTTCAGGCGGTTTCGCAAAAGTGCCGCCCCTTTAACTGTCTCCACCAATAATTCTTGGAGGTTTAATCACATGTCATTACACTTACAGATCAGAAATGGAAAAGTCATCACTTCTTTGTCCTGATTCTGCGAAACAAACTATGAAGCTCAGAGAAGCGAGTCTATCTGCGTTCGGCAGCTGTTTGCACTACATCTCCCATGATGCATTGGGTGAAAGTGACAGCGTCTCAGGGCACAATTAGTCTTTTTCTTAAATGCATTGAAACCACAACGAACACATATCAAACATTTTTTAAATCTTTTAACTTTTATTAAAACTTTTAGAAAAAACAGATGAATGCTGGGGTGCTGCTGGATTTTTGTCAAGTGTGCCGTGGCTCAAAAAAGGTTGAAAAACACTGCCCTACCCCATCTCTTATGTGGGGATTCAGACACTCAGTGATCTTGGTTGTGGCCCGGGGGCGAATGGCGGCCCACGGGAAGATTTTTTGTGGCCCTCAATAAATCCTAAATTAGGGTTGTGCTGAAGAACGGAGCCGGAAAGAAGCCAGGGTTAGCAGTATGCTAACACGGGCTAACAACATTAACATGAACATAAATCCATGCAGGAAAGGCTGCAATCTGCATCCAGGCTGCACGTAAATATGTGGGAATAACATCAGCCTTTATATTGTCGGGACAAGACTGGAAACACAAATCCATGTGATTGTTTGAATGGTTTCTAAGCACTGTGCGGCCTTTCTGCTTTGAAGCTTACACCACCCCACAGCCGCAGAGTGAGCTGGCGCTCCGAGCTGCCCCGACACACACTTTTACCGGGACACCCGGTTCTCCTAAATTCGTTCACGTAGAGCAGCGGGACGGGTCACAGTCCTAAGTCTCCCACACGTAACAAAGCATCCGCCGTTCCCTCTCAAACACAAAACTGTAAGTCTGCCCCCAGAGCCAGAGAGCAGGGAGGCACGGAGGGGAAGAGAGCGCCGCCCCAGCCCAAACAGGAGAGCAGCCCCCGCCCGCCGCGCCGGGAGAGCCCAACGCAGGGCCCCACCGGAGAAGGACGCCCACAGCCCCAGACGAGCACCCCACCACCACCCAGGAGTTCCGGGCATCCCCCCGCCCCAACCCCAGGTACAGGCCAGGACCCCCCAAGGGAGACCCTCTCCGCACTCCAGGCAGCCATCCGCCCGGCCCACGGTTGGTCCAGGGAGGAGCAAGGCAGGGGCCCGCCGCCCCCGCCCAGGAGGGGGGAACCCCGGGGAAAAAAGAGGGCCCACAAGGGGTGTTGTAAATACGGCCCGACCAGGCTCTGCCACAGTTGGAAATTTGGCGGGGCCCAGCGCTCAGGAGCAAGGACCAGAACCCACCCCCCAGGGACACGAACAACCCCGGCTCAGATGTAATGTATTTATTTATTTTTTAAAGTCACTTCCCTCAGTTTAAACTGGATCATCGTGGATGAGTCATTATTTGGGAAATAAAATAAAGTAATAAAGTAAAATAACGAATAATAATTATATAATAACAAAAAACTACCCAACCCCCACGATATCATCGTCCATCCCGATGGTTGACTGCAAACATCATCAACTGCCAATTTAAGGGACATCGCCCAACCCTATCCTAAATGATCTTTATTAAACCAGCTGTACATTGTTTCACTAGAAAAAAAAGGTATTTACGCTCAGGTGTCAACGGTACAATGTATTAATTTCACCACAAGAGGGCAGACAACATTTTCTATGTGACTGCAAGTTGGTGTTTAAAAACCCACTTCTATTAAATTTGTGTTTTAGGTGTTTTTAGAATGTTCTTGTAGCATTTTGCATGAACGAGGACATACATAAAACATTTTTGAGTATTTCTTTTTATAAATAAGAGCAAATAAAAAAGGCAACAATAGAAAAAGCTACGTGGTCAGTCTACCATAACCGAGCTCCAAAGTGAAATTACAACACTACGGGATAAGTGCGAAGATATGGAGGGGACAATGAGGCGGGGAAACATTCGCATAGTCAGTGTTGACGAGCGGCAGGACTCCAGCAGCCCAGATGAGGTCTCCAAAATACCTCTTTATAGAAGTTTGCTTGCAATGTGTACCAGATGGCTACCTCGGCCTCCAACACAGTGTTACCAACCCCATTTTGATATTTTACTCATTTTAAGTTAACCATGGGTGGGCTGACAATAATAAGCTTTAATGTGAAGGGTCTTGGTGGCAATCAAAAGTAAAAAAAATATTACTTCACGTCAAACATTATAGGTGCCAAATTGCACTACTACAAGAAACACATCTAACAGATGATGAACATCAGAAACTAAAAAGGTCTCGGGCAGATAAAGTGTACTACTCATCACATTGTGAGGGGTTTGGCTATACTAATACACAGAGAAGTTAGTTTTACTGAAACTAAAGTACACAAAGACAGGGAGGGAAGATTCATTCTAGTAAACAGACTAATATAGCAGATCTAGAGCGTAGCTCTGGTATTCTACTCATGGGGGAGACTTTAACTGTATAATGTCACAACTGGACAGACATTCTTTTTCTACATCTTTATCCAAAATGGCTATAACCCTTAAATCTTTGTCTATGGAGACTGGATTTGTGGATGTATGGAGATCTAAATTTCCAAATGACAGATATTTCACTTTCTACTCAAACAGGCACAAATCATTCTCACAACTTGACGATTGTTTTTACACATAAAGCTGAAATACATAGAATTGACGAAATAACAATAATCCCGATCACAATCTTAGATCATGCCCTGATCGTGTTCACCTGTGTCTTGTCTGCCCTGTCTGTATATAAGTCTTGTCTCTGCCTTCCTCTTGTGCTGGTCCATTAGCTTCTTGTAGCCCTGTTCATGATATGTTCCATGTCCCTCGCCACGCCACAGCAAGTTTTTGTTTTTGTTTTGTCATCCTGCTCGGGATGACAAAATCCATCCTCAGCCCTTTTTGTTAATTAACCCTCTAGTCCTGAACCCGTTGGCCTCCCGTCTCTGCGTCTGGGTCCTACCGGCTCTCGAGCCTCCATCACCTTGACAGATTTTTTTTTTTTTATTCGATTTGCGATTTTTTCCCGATTTTTTTCCCCCGCCCACCCTACTTAAGGAAAGCAATAAGTACAAACGGCACACAACTTTAGCAAATGTTGCTTTTATTTAATCAAACCCAAGACAAATGTAACCCCCATTTCTGGGAGGAATAATAAATGAATGAACACGCTCTTGGAATCAAAGTTAAGTATAAGATTTTTCTTCTTACTCCCTTTTTGGACTTGTGTTTAAATAATCGTGTCTTGTTTTATATAACCTTTGTCTGGTTTTTGTCTAATTTCGTTATTCTAAACTTGTTTTCACTTATCCAAAATAAAAAGGTTACTTCCTTACTAAAGTCCCAGCTGTGTCTTGAGTCACACTTTGTAGTCTAGACTAAAAGGAGACAAACATTCACCTTGAGAGTAGCAGCATTTTCTAAAGGATAACAATATAGCTCATATCTGGGCTCTAAGGTTTTAATTAAATTAAGAAACCCCGTCTTTTCCACGGAGAAAATGATTAAGCAGCAGGAGTCGCGGTCAGACCCCCCCCCGCCTCCTCCGAACACAAAATCCTAAAGCGGCCGCGTAATGAATATATCGGTAAAAGTAAAAATTACAACACTGTATCAGGGGTTGACATAGCCCAGAAATTTGCACTGGCCCACAGGGCCAGTAGTTTTTGAAAGTTACTGGCCCGACACCGCGCACAGCGAGACCCGCCGCTCCGCAGGTGCTTGCAACTTTAGGGGGGTCCGGGGGAAAATTTTAATATGGTGCAATTTGTTGCATTCTGGTGACATCTAGCACTTATTTATACACTTTTCAATGACTAAAAATAGAGCATATCAAACTTAAATCTGCTCTAGTCTGTTTCAGATGTTTTGAAGAGAGCGCTGCAGTGTAGTAGTTAACACTAGTTAAGAGGTTTTCATGCTGCTTCTTAGGGTTGTGCCGATGGACGATATCATCGTCCATCGTGATGGGTGACTGACATCCCGATGGAGAGACCACCATCGTGATGCCACGCCCCCGCCACGTTGCGCGTCGACACCATAAGCCGCGGTTACATGTACAAAATATCTTGATGGGATCAATGGTCGGATTAGAATCCAACCGTGTACATGGGCCCAAAAAAATGTTTTCAGAATATAAAAACGTTCACTAAGGTCACAATTTCGGTCGGAATAAATCATTCACACATGCGCAGTATTCGCACATGCGCAGTTTGAAAACCGGAAAGGGATACAACTTCCGCCGAGCGGCTTTTTTTCCAAACTTTATTGAATGTAACAATTCAATACAAAACGATAACAGCGCCGAGCGGCTATATATATTGACATGTCAGCTCGGTAAAATACGAGATGATCTTTTAAACGTGCTTTTAATAATGTTACGGTTATTATGAAACACCTGTTCGCTCATCATTTGAATTTTAATCCGTGTGGTCAGTGCTTTTTCTGAACGGAGCCAGGATTAGCAGTATGCTAACACGGGCTAACAACATTAGCTCTGGGTGGCGCTGCATCCTGTAAGAATAACATAAGCCTTTATTTAGTCGGGACACGACTGGAAACACAAATCCACGTGAATGTTTGAATGTTTTCTAAGGACTGAGCGACATTTCTGCTTTGATGCTCAAACCTCTGTGTGTCTGCTGACGATCCGAGCTGTGCTCAGACACACGTTTAGACCCGGTTCTGAGTTCGGTAGGTAGTACCCCTAGAGCTGCGGGACGGATCGCAGTCTTAAATCTCCCACACATACCGCTCATGTAACAAAGCACCCCCCCCCCTTCCCATCAAACACAAAGCTGTAAATCCGCACTCCGCCGGTCCACTTCGCTAAGTGCGGGAGCGGACTACTTCTTTTCTATCTTGCTTGTTACTTTTTCTGTTAAAGTCACTTCCCTCAGTTTATACTGGATCATCGCGGATTAACCATTAGTTGGGAAATAAAATGAAAAAAGCAAAATAACGAATAGCAGTTATATAAGAACGAAAAATGTAAAAATACCCCCCCCCCCCCCCAACGATGTCATCGTCCATCCCGATGGTTGACAGCAAACATCGTCAACGGCCAAATTAGGGGACATCGCCCAAGTCAACTGCTTCTAATCACTGCTATTTCACATTTGTTCCTAATCAATAGTTAAGAAGTTTTATTGACTTTTTTGCCCTGACTGCCTTAAGGTTCTGCTTTTTGTTACTGTTGCAAAGTTACATTTACTTTTTAGTTACTTTAGTTACCTAATTAAATTAAATAATTGAAAAATTAAATACAATTAAATTACTGAGATCATTCAGCTAACTAGAAATACTTACTGCTTACAGTGTTGTAAAGAAAAACAAAATTAAGTAGTTTGACCTTATACTCCATTTGAGTCTGAGATTCAGGTATTTTGAGTTGCCTTTGATTCTTTGACATTCAGCTTAAAGCTTAGTGCATACAGTTTCATCTTCAATGCATTCATTAAATATCTTGCTGTCCATACTACTAATTAATAACTACTAACATATTCCTATCTATTCCTGCCATGTCTTCCACATCTCTGACTTGCTTCAGTCTCTCTTCAATGACGGTGTTGGATTTATGATCATCGCGGTGAAAAACCACCAGGGGGCGCGCTGATATGTGTGTCAGTTTAAATATATCTGCCTAAAATGTAATAATAACCCACTGGCTTGTTCCTTCGTTGTTGCTGTTTAACATTGTTTAGTATTGAATTGTTACATTCAATAAAGTTTGAAAAAAAAATTGAGTGGGCGCGTGCCGCGTGGTGCTCGGCAGTGACAGCCGCGCGCGCAGGCGGGAGAGGAGGAGAAGAGTGATAAAAGGTTTCCCATAGAAACCCTTGAAGTCTGAACACAGGACTAGCAGAAAAAGTGAATTATAAAGACGAGGTAAATCTACACGTTTTCGCAAAATATACTTTATTGTAAAAGGTGAAAAATGTATTAATTGTTAGATATTTTAGTGGCCCGAGCGGACAAGTAAAAAATAAAGTCTTGTGGTCCGTACTGCTCGAAAAACAGGACCGGGCCAGCGGACAAATGGCTATGTCGAGCCCTGCTGTATTCTTTATTAACAAATAACAGTAACAACTAATGAACTAACTATACAGGCGTTGTAGAATGAGTATGTGTTTCTGTGTCAGGGCGCGTGCGTGTTTAAGAGGACTGACCGCGTGCCACGCGGGTGTGCGTGAGAGCCTTTGACCCCGATGGGCTTTAAGCAGCGTGGGGGGGGGGGGGTCTCTTCCTCCACGTCTGTGCCAGTAAACCCAGACCAGTTCCAAACAACAAACTTTCACCACTGTCACCGGTGACCATGCTGTCGCTAGCTGCTTCATGTGTCAATTATCGCGTGTCGCCGTGTGATACTAACGCTACGGAAGCTCTGGGGAGCCAAAAATGCGCCACATAAAAACTTGATTTAGTTATTTTTGAAATCGCCCGTAACAAAAAATTCGAATTAATTCATTTGATCGATGTATCGCCCAGGCCTACTTATAATGAAGGCAACACATGCAATATGTATCTATATTAGCTATATTAGCCTACTATCAAAATGACTAAGTACAAAATGAGTATTAACGATTTATTGAATGTTTATTTGCCCTGCAGTGCATTCTGCGGAGAACGACGCGTCACGTGACTGCTCTGTTGTGTGGAGGACCAAGCGATCTCTCATACGGATTACCTTTCCCAGCTCAGATTATTTGCCTACTGAATATATTTTCCCAAAGAGCATTCCACCCATCAAAGGATCTGTGCAGCTTCTTTGAAGGGTGGAATGCGTTCCAGGAGTGAGGCGGAGCGGCCTCCCACCAAACGCATGAGACTGTGGAACACTCATTTTTCCTCCTGAGCATTTCTTTTTTTTGCTAGCAAAACTGCGGGACTTGGGTTTGAACTGTGGGTTTTTGTATATATTGTGTATTTGGGGAAATTGGGTTTTTGATGTTTGAGTGTTGGGCAAAGTGTTTAAATCGTAAATAACGTACATTATTGTATTGTCTTGTTTTTCCTCCTACATCTTCTTCCTCTTTCGGCTTCTCCCATCAGGGGTCGCCACAGCGAACAAGTCGCATGGTAAACTTGGCAATGTTTTACGCCGGATGTTTTTCCTCCTACATGAACCATATTAAAACAAAAAATATATTTCTCTCCCCCATCTTCTTACATTTTCAAACATTTTTGAAAATGCTCCAGGGAGCCACTAGGGCAGCGCTAAAGAGCCGCATGCAGCTCCTGAGCCGCGGGTTGCCGACCCCCGCACTAGACAGTGGAGACTGAATGCTTCTTTTCTTAACGATAAAGATTTCATTCCTCTCATTAAAACTGAACTAAGATATGCTGACTATTGACTGTGCAAAGGCCTTTTTAAGGGGTACTGTAGCATCATTTCTTATGCAACAGCAAAAAAAGACAAAAGTTGAATAAACAGCAGCAATTACAGAATAAAATCAAAGAATTGGAACACAGACATAAGCAGAGTGCAGAACCAAACCTCTTTACTGACTTGAATACGACTCGCAAAGAATTGCAAGAAACTGTAATCAGAGAAGATTGAGGGAAACCTTCCCTTTGCCAAACAACAAAATGATGAACATGGAAATAGAGTCAGAAGGCTCTTAGCCTGTAACCCTTGTGCTATCCTAGGCACTGTAACATTGGGAGTAGGGTCATCTATACCCACTAGACAGTGCTCTGAACCTTTGTTCTTCAATGATTTGTGATCTTCACTGGTGTCCATGGATTAAATGAAATCTTTCCACTTTTATCTACCTTGGTCATTGTAGGGAGAACACGTCAATAGAAGGGTGAAACATGATGCTCACAGAAACATGAGTATCATAAAAAAACCATAAGATTCAGGAGAAGAGTTTGGGATCCGGCTAATCCGTGTCAACAACAACATTAAGCTTCTGATGCATTTAACCTCTGTACTGCAGGCATAATGCCACAATGTGCATCTTGGCTGTAAACATGTAGGAAAAACTTGAGCCTTTATTTTGTCGGGACACGATTGGAAACACAAATTCACACGATTGCATGTTTTCTCAGGACTGCCCAAAGCGGCACTTCTGCCTTTAAAAGCCGCCTCAAAGCTACTCTTCTGCTTAGAGACTCGGTTCTCCCGGGAGACACAGTCAGACGGACTGAGGTCTGAAGCGTTGAATGTTACAAAGCACCTTTCCCTTCCCTTCACTTTACACAAACATGAAGACTCCGGCTGCAATGATCAGACATGCTTGGCTCGTGCAGAGCATGTAGCCACTCCGAGTGAGCACTGACGTCATTGCCCCGCCTCCCCCCTGGAAATGCTGACTGGGATTGAATATTGCTAGTTTGAAAAGGTAAGTGCAATCCCCTCTTTGCATTTTCCCTTTAATTATGTCACAGAATGAGCGATGTTAAAGAAGAAAAGGGAAAAGCATTTTGAAGAATTGATTTTTCATTTGAATTTTGAGGTCATTTGATGCAACTTCATTTTGGAAATGAAAAAACATTTCTGGTATTGACTTTTATTTTGAAATATGTAACACAATCGCTTCCATACAGAGCACGGTCCCACACAGGGAGAGCACCCCCAGCTGCGGGTGAGCCCCCCCAACCCCAGGCATGACCGCCAGCTCCCCAAGGGAGCCCCACCCCAGGCTCCAGACAGACACCCACCCTGCTGGAGGTCCAAGAGAGAGCAAGGCAGGAGCTGCCCATCCCCAGCCAGGAGGAGGCCCAAGAGAAGTGGGGGTTCCTGAAGAGCATCGTAAACATGACCTGATCAGGCTCACCCACTGTTGGAAATGTAGAGAGGCCCAGCGCTGTATTTGTCCACAGGTGGATGCAGTGAACGTACCTAGAAGTCGCATGCACGCATGACCTAGCTTAGCCAGCAGAGCTTTCTGCCAGACCAGCTGATAGAGCTGATAGAGGCTGCAGCATTTTCTGTTCTATAGAATGAGCCTCAGTAGATCAGTGAATGTTACACATGCAAGAAAATCTAGTGTTAAAATAGTCCAAATTTTTGTCTTTAACCTGCTTCGTGAATTTTTTTCAATCCATGCAGTTGAAGATACGACTTTTCCAGACGACATTTATGGTTCACAAAAACACTCGTCAGTTTTCTAAGTTAAGTTGATGTTTAATTATAATAATACTCAATTTTTAATGTTTTATTCCTGCAGATTTCATGAGATATTTAAGTTAACAGGAACTGTTTTCTCATTCACATGCCTCTCTGTCCAAGCAGAGAATGCTGGATCATGAGGTCATGTGACCGGTTTTGTGTAAGCTGATTGGCTGCAGTCAATGTCCAACAAATACTTCTAGAATTTTTATAAAATAACTGTTTTATTCATTGTAAAAATTAATCACGACTTTTAAAAATCTATTTCATAGTAATTTTATCCTTTAGATTAATAGCTTTGCAGACTTTCTAGACATTATTTTTATGGTTTTCCGCGTTTTAACTTTTTTAATTTAAAAGTTGGTCTGCCGCCTGGATATTTATACTTGATGTTTGCTCTGCTGTCAGTTTTTGGCTCCATGGCTCCAAAGAAGAAAATTATTTTGGTGAAGCCTGGAATCGCTGCCACATATAGTTCAAACCAGGAAATGAAAGTCTGGAATCTCTATTTTGATAACTTCAAATGCTTTAAAGGTTGTTTTTTAAGCTAAATCATTTTCTGTGAAGCTTCAAACTAAACTGGATCATTTTCTTGATTATATTTCTAATTCATTATTATTTGTTAATAAGGAAATAAAAATTGATATGATATCAACTTTAATTCTTGTAGTTCTTTTGAATATCTCTGCAATGATACCTCCCTTTCCTGATTGGACAGTTATGAGAAAGTCCTGACACTAAGAACTCTCATCTTTGATTTCTGGTCACAAACATTTTATTGTTTTGCTTTTTATTCAGGAAAACAATTAGTGATCACGTAAACGTGACATAACTTTATCTGAAAGGTATTTATACCATTGGAAAATCTTTATTTAATCCCTTTCCAGTGACATAAATCAGGGAAATCCAATGAATTCAAAATTTAGTCACGTACCGACTATGTGTAGCTGCAGCTGCGGGTTCCAGCTGCTATCCAGCAGTCTGCGCTGACGACAGAGCTCCTCCTCGTTCTGGACGATGGTTCCTTCAGCAGCAGAAAGTTGTTCTCTGACAGAACCTTCCTGAGGTTCTGAAGACATGGTTCCTGCTCCGATCTTCAGCTCCAACTCCCACAAACACCGCCGTCCTCTTCACTGCAGCTCCGATCGATCATCTGCTAGTCTCACAACAATCACAGCAATCCACGTTGTCTTTCCGTTCAACACTTCTTCACTCATTTACGACACTTTGGAAAATGCTGAGAGTTCCCACACGAATCACGTATCGTCCTTTCTGTCCAAAAACCTCACAAACGTCCCAACAAAACACCACCGTCCTCTCAACACAAGCTAACGCTACTAGCCGGTTAACAAGCTAACGCTGCTAGCGCCTCGTGCTGTTTACTTCCGGGTCACGTGCAGAAACTGTATTTAAAAAGAAAAGTATAAACTGCTTAACTGAACCTCAACATGGTTAAAAAAAACTTCAAATAGTTAGAAAAAAATCAGGAGATAATAAAAAAACAAAAAAAATTGGAAAAAATTTATCGAGGATACTTTTTGAGAGCTGTTGTGACGTCATCACACTGGGTCGTTCTCAATTCAATGTTCAGGTTTGACTGCAAAACGCATCAGGTAATAAATTAACCTTAATCACATTTGTTTATTGTATTCCTGAAGTAGAGTAAATGATAAAGAAATGTCTTCAATGAACAAAGAAAAATTATTGAAAAAGAAATTTAACAGCAATAAATCTTAAATAACTGTTTTTAAAGAGAATAATTACGAGTATAAATAAACATTAAACTGTAGTCAAAAACAAAGACAAATAATATTTTAGAAATGCTTTCGGTGAAAAAACAACACAGAGGTTTTCTCGATTTCAGTTAAATTCAATTAACACATTTATGAGGTCATTCCTGAAGGAAGCTGATTGCAGCTGTTCTCTCCTGACAGATGGAATGATGGGAAATGAAGTTAATGTTGAAGTGTGGTCCAAGCAGAACAGAAAGGTCTCACCTCAAAGTCAGGACTTGGATCAGCTGCTGTTCTCTGGGAGCGTGCACGTGCTGCTGCATGTGCTTCTGTCATGGCGTTCTGGATGAGCTGCTGAGGTCTGTTTGCATCAAGACTCTCAGCTGCTTTAGTCAAACTGCTGAGCGATGGAACAATGGAGCCGTTTCTGAAGGAAGAGGATCAAACATGATGCTCTGCATCCGTTTGCTTCAGGAAGTGGAGGTTTTTTAGAGTCTCCAGACTGTTTCTGAACGGCCAAAGAAAAGCAGCTGATGTGGTTCTGTCTCCTACCAGCAGGGAGCGCTCTCAGCCGGACAGAACAGATCCTCAATGCTGCTCTGAGAAGGACTCTTCTGTTCCAGAAGCAGAGACTGTTCACATCCAGGAGAATCTGGACTCCAATGAATCCCAGAGAATCTCCTCTCTGCTGTTTGGACACTTTGACCAGCAGAGGGCAGCAGAACTTTCAGCAACTCTGGATCTGATCCCACAAAAACAATCCATGGATGATCAGATTTCAGAAGATTTGAAGGATCAAAGACAAAGATGTTCTGAAGAGAAGATGTGAGAAGAAAGTCCAGAATGAATCCACTCTGACTTCTCCTCATGTCTCTGAAGCTTGTGTCTTCATGTCTTCACCTCAGAGTTTCTTCTGGATTCCATGTGGATCAATAATATTGATCATGTTCTGTTGTCATTTTCCATCAGAACTTCAGGCTTTTCTCTGCTGATGATCTCTGAGCTGAACTTCTTGGAGGAATTCCTGAATCTGGGATTTGGAGCAAACAGTCAGAACAAAGGAGGTTTCCATTTCTTCTAAGCTCTGCCAGAAGAAAAGAGCTGAAGCTTGAAGCTGAAGCAGCATTTGCTCAGAGAATCTGTCCTCCAGACCAACAAGTCCCACCACAGCCTTGAAGACGTTTCCAGAAGCAGCAGCAGACTGTGTTCCCATGACGATGCTGAAGTCAGCTGCTGCTCTGCAGGAGAAAGTCTGCAGCTCCTCAGTCAGGAAGCTCTTTCAAGCTCGTGCACATCTGTCAGTGCAGCAGCAGAAAGCCTGTTTCCCTGCAGGAAGTCTGAGACTTTTCAAAGTAAGAGCCTCATGTTGGCAGAGATGGGTTGGATTCTTTGATGCTCCACTGTCTTTTGGATTCAGGATGAGTTCATGCAGATCTAGAAATCCCACCATGATGATCATCCTTGAGGAATTTCAAAATAAAAGACTTCCAAACACCACAATCACTGCTGGATGAGAAATACATTTACTCTTTAGTTTCTGTAAATAAATAATATTTATCAATAAATCCTTGATTGTAAATGATGGATCTAAAGTTGAAAAGAAGTCAAAGTGCTGACTCAGCACAGATCAAAGGAGACACAGATGATTTCCTGGAATGAAGAAAACATCAAACATCATGATGTGATCTGGAACTGAGCTGTTCTTCAGAAGATCCTCCCAAACATGGAAACTGTTGCTGCAACACGTGAAGGTTTGGTTCTGTTGCTAGTGAGATCTGATGGATCAGAACCAGACTTCTGTCAGCTGGAACTGGGGCTTCTTCCAGACCATGTGGCCTAATGGACAAGGCGTCTGAGTCCGGATCAGAAGATTGAGGGTTCAAGTCCCTTCATGGTTGGATTTAGATAATGTTCTTTACCAGAGAACTTGGCATTTAGCAGTCAGGGGGAGAGAGGAACTTCCTGACAGGAAACATAGTCAATTATCTGACATCCAGGATTCATTTCTTTCTTTGTTGTCCTTTCAGACTCACTGGAATCCAGCTGCTATGGTAGAGTGTCCTTGTTGAAGCTTCATGTCTTGTTTGTCTCTTTCATGTTGGTTGATCTCTATGGTTTTCTCTGTGTGGTCAGACGGTGACCATAAAGGAAACATCCAGTTTCTGCACACGTTACTTTTAGGCTAATGCTAAGTAAACAGAGAAAACATCTCTGATCTGATTGGACTAAAGCATGTTAGTGAAGTCCACAGTGGTTCCTGCTGTGAAGATCTGTTTCTCTGTTTGTGGATGAAGAGAACAAACGAAGCAGTTCTGCTGTTCCCGGGGAGTATTCCAGGAAGCATGTTTAAAATAGTGTGAAGAAACTGGATTCTCTAGAAAGGACTGTATTGTATTAGTTCGTAACCCCGTCAGTTTCTTGCACACAGAAATAATGAATAATGACTTAGAGACAGTAACTTATCTTTTTTAGGTTTACTCCGCACAAAGACCACAGATTCGTACGCAGGGTTGCAGACAGATGAACATGGTGCATTCAAAGTCCGAACAAAGGAGTTCAGAAAAAGGCCTGGCATATATACCTTGTATTTGCATATTCAGAACCACAGACTGTTGCAGGCTAGATGCTCGAAGGTCAGAGCACCTAAAGTGTCAGATCTCAGAGACATTTGCCAGAACGCATACACCAGAACACACAAAGATGAAAAGGGAGGATGTTAAAGGAATGTTTGCGAGACAATAGTCTTGGTTGTGCTCTGTCTGGAGTGTAATATAATTTTGAGATGATAATACATAGTGAATCGAGGTTAAGCCATTAATGTGATAAAAGGTAAAAGTTAGTTTAATAAAATGTAAAAAGGAGTTTCTAACTATTCTGTTTCTAATCATTCCTTACAAATAGCCTGACTTTAATCCTGAACTCTGGCTGAAATCCGCCTGAACTTGCTTACTCTGGGTATGTCGGTTCCAAATGACAGGATATGAGTTGGCGTAATTACGCTCGACTTGTTAACCCTGGGTTATTCCACGTGCACAGCAGGTACATAAAGACATTCTCAATAGATCTCCGATTTCTGGAATCACCATGGAAACACGTGGGGAAAAAAAGAGAGCGCGACACTTGAGACGGAGTCTGAGATTTTAATCACAGCGTATGAAGATTATATGTCCATCAAAAAAGTGACACGGCTGCATGATCAAAAAAAACAGTTTCTGCTTGGAGACAAATAACAGACGAAGTAAAGGCACCAGTTTCTGATCTTGTTTCCATTTCCCTTGTAAACTTACTTCTATTGGTAACAAATAATTTAGTTAAATTTATTCAAACTCAATAATTGTTTATACAACTCAAATTTACGTATTTATCTAACTAAATGTCACATTACTCCAGTAATCCTTTTTCCATTTCAATTACTTAAATTTCTTGAACCTACATATGTCTAAGTTTGAGCCGGCACATATGCTCATTTTTATAACAATAAAAAGGACGGATAAAATGCATGGAAGACTCACAGACTCACATCTCCTCCAATCAGACTGCAGCTTGTTTCTTAATAAAAAAAAGCATTTTAGTTCTTTTCAATCATTAAAGTAACCTAACAATGAAATGTTGAGTATTCCCCAACATCTTTGTCCAGTTGTGTCAAACTATCTTCTTCTCTGTTGGGTTCAGCTGTCTCAGAGATTAGTCGTCATCCTAAAGCCTTCATCTATCTGATCACAGATGGATCGGTCCTTCTGGAACCTTATCAGACATATCAGGAACCTTCACTAAGCCTCATCCTATCTTCATCTTTACTCTCCATGAAGTGACTGCAGCAGGAATTGAGAGACCAAACTGTTAACTTAGCAGTCTGTGATTTTTTTGTAATGAATCATGAAGTAAAAACACGTGTGAATGAATCAGATCAGGTTATCTCTGTCCTGAGGTTATTATTAAACTCTGACAGTCCACTTGAATCTGAATGTGAGATTTTACTTCCATGACATTTTTGGATAAAAACATCAAACCTTCATTGCTGCCTCCAGAAAAACCAGCAAACAGACTGAGAGGAAGACACATTCCTCATCTAATGTCAACAGTTCAGATTCATCAACAGAAGCTGACAGTTTCACAGAGAGGACTCAGACCCTGCTGGCCTGGGACTGACCGTGGAAAATCCACAGAAAAGGATCCTTAGTGTCAGTGGGGGGGGGGGGGGGGGGGGGGGGGGGTCACGACTCCCCGTGGAAAACAAGGGAGCAGATGAGAGAAAACATCCTCCAGAAAGCAGCTCCACACTCAGACTGAGTTTATAGAGGCTGACAGGACTGAGGTTCTGCCACAACAGTTGATAAAGGGGGATATCCCATGATGCACTGGGATCCTTTTCAGTCTTTGTGTAGATTCATCAGCCTCTTTTATTTCATGTTTGTGTTTTTTTTCTCTTCATTAATCTGTAATTTGAAAATCTGGAGTTCAGAATGTTTTTTTCTCAGCTTCAGGAAGCGACACAGAAATCTGACACGTTTTTCTGCAGCTGGAGATCCTAAATGTGTCAGGATGGAGGTCAAACATCTTTGATGGTTAAATCAAGGATTATTTTGAGTATTTTAGATGGATTTCTTTGTGGATGTTCTGTACTCCAGCACTTCTCTTTGTCCTTCTTGTTTCACCTCAGAACTGCTGCTCCATATCCTCAGACGATGAAGAAAACTGAATTTTATATTAATTAAGACAAACTATTATGATCTAAACCAATCAAAGCTGCTGACAGAAATGTTTTCCATCCTGCAGGTTTACCTCAGGTTCCTCTCCTTTCTCTCACATTGTGGAAAGTGTTGAGTCACTTGAAAAACTGTCATCATCTGTGTATATTTGTACAAACATGAGTTCTAAAAAGAAAACTGGAGGGATTTTAAGGCAACAGAGAAGACAAGTTTGATGAACTTCTGCTCCCACAGTCGATGCAGCAGAAACAGAAACTGAAGCCTTCATCACATCACAGGCAGAGAAAGGAGGCAAAAACTTCTCATCTCCACTTTTATTTTCTGCTCCATTTTGTTGTCAAGACTCCAAATAAAAGTTTTCTTTTGTGTTTTGACAGGGAACAATACTACATTTGAAATAATATCACATATCCGTGAACTTCCTGCTCAGCCAAATGGTTGAGTGCATTTTGAAAACATATATGATTAAAAACCTTGTTTTTATGTAATGCTTCCCCAAGGCAATAAGAAAAATGAAATAACTGTTTTTATTGATATTTTATCTTCGATGGGTTGTATAAAAAAATCGTTCTTGTGTCAAAAAAACATAAAGAAAATCCTGTCCTGATAAACAGAAACAGTTTATAAAAGCTTGTAAATTAAAAACTAAACTCTGCAGAACACAGTCTCCCTGCTCTGCTTCATTCTGATCATCCATAACTATGATTGATCCACAGATGTCTTTGTTTTCCTGGTCTGAGCTGGAATCCCGATCCAAACTGGACAGATGGATGGATCTACATTGCTGCTGTTTTTGTTGTACTGCTGATGTTAGCTAGGGGGGCTGTAAGTTAGTGGGGGAGTTTGTATACAGATGGATGATGGGAAGGAGACGGCCTGAATCTGCATCAACAGTCCTGCCTCAGACGTGAATTACTAATGAACTTCTGTTGCTCTGGAGAAACTATGTCCTAGAAAACAACACAGTTTTTTTACATTTTTATTTTTTCTAAAAACAGCATCGACATCATCATCTTCATCATCAAAAGACCAATGGGAACAGTTTAGAAGTAGATCAGAAGATGATCAGAGTGGGATTTCAACAACCTGTCATCCACAGATAAGGGATGGAGGCAAATTTGTTTGAACTAATTAAGCCCGTTTGGACTCTGGCGCTCCACGCGCTGGATGAATAGTGGCGTTTGGAGGAAGTGCGGCTGCGCAGTCCGTCACTGAACACCGTCACTGCCTGGACCTCTTTCTGGGTCCTAGTGCCCTAAATGTTACAGCTCCTGGTTCCACAAGAAAAAAGTCCATTCTAGAGGCCACTCTGACGTCATCATCATCAAAGACAGCGTTACCTAGCAACCATACCAAGACCATAGCAGCTATAGAGGGAAACCCAACAAACCATCAACGGCGGTTAAAGCAGTCAGACGTTTGTTCTGCAGCTCAGCAAAAATCTCTGCTTTAGGTTTTGGGGAGAAAACCAAAGGAAAACACACGGAGAAGGATTCTGCAAAGGAAATCCCAAGTTCTATTGGTAAGTCAGCGTCCTGGAAACATGCTTTGTTGGTTCTGAAGTGGCATGAATGCAGACTTAGATTGGTTTGTTTCCTTGGATTCTTCAGATGGATTCAAGCTGTAAATGTTGTCAGCATAAAGCAAGTTTGGACTAAACTAAAGCAGAAAGTGGCTTTGAAGATGGTCAGGAGAAATGAGGGCTTTTTTCAGGAATTCTTGGAAGAGGAGGACTTCTCCAAACAACCAGAATCTAGGAGGAGGTTTTTTCAGCATTGAGATCAGGATTTAGCATGAGCTTCAATCCCATTTTTGTTCAATCCAAATGTTTACCGTCATATTCAGGAGTTCAACTCTGAAAGCCACCATGACATCATAGACATTAAAGACCCTGTTACCTAGCAACCAAACACAACAAACTGTAAACTATTCAAACTGGACATTTTGGGGCAACAATTCTTTTCTAACTCAAGTTTTTATGAAAAATCCAAATGATGGAAACAGATTGTGTAAATGAAATGAGGATCTATTGGTGAGTCACAGTCCTGGAAACATGAGTTGTGCTCTGATGAAGACGCCTGATCCAAATGTGGATTTTCGAAATGTTCTTCATGAGATTCAAACTGATTGAAGTTTTGAATTAAAGGTGTCAACACATTTCTGCATTGGATTCATTCTGTTTCAGTGTCTAAGGTTGGTTTTGTGGCAGAAACCAAGTTTTTGTTGAACAGTAGCGTTTGAAAAAGCAGAAAGTGGCTTTGAAGATGGTCAGGAGAACTTCTTTGAAGAGGAGGACTTCTCCAAACAACCACAACCTTAGAGGAAGTTTTCTGAGCATTCATAGAATGCTTTTACAATGACTCATCATTTTCCACAAGAAGCTAATGAGTTTTTCCAAATGCATGCTGGATATTCTTAGTTCTAGCTTGGAAAGCACTTTGTGGGATTTCCCTGGAAAACCTGCTTTATCAATCATTTTGGTCTCTTTTTCTTCTTCTAAGTTCCAGCTTGGTGAGTGTGCAGGTCGCCATGGCAACCACTGTCCAGGTCAAAGGGAGGACCACGGCCATCCAGTCTCCAGGCTTTTGGATTGATTTGGATTTGATAAACATTTGTTTCCCACATTTTAATAGTAGAATTCAACACGGGACATATAGTGGATTGTAAGAATAGGAACAAAAACAGCAACAACAAAATAATCCTCCTCCCCTTAAAACATGCATTTGACTCTGAACAAGTCTAAAACAAATCCAAGCAAAGACCAGCGCTGGGGCTCCTCTGAAGGTCCAGACACAGAGAGGCCCAGAGTGACCCCCATTTCTCCAGTGGCTGACTCCGCCCCTTAGGACGTCCCCCTGTGAGGATCAGTGGTCAGTGGGTTGGAACCTGCTACAAATGCAGGCTCTGGTTCTAACTGCTGGATCAGAAGTGGAATGTGAGCTGTAGTGGTGTGTCTGCAGCTGGATGTGGAACACATCAGGGAGGGGTCAAAGGTCAATCTTTCTTCCAAACAAATGTTGTCAGTCTATTCTCCAACAATGCTCCAACATCTTCAAAGGTTTTTGGTCCCAAATCCAGAGTGTAGCTGGTAGGACGTGATCATTTCAGCCTCAGATTTGGGATCTGTCATCTCTCTGCCACCGTGACACCGAGTGATGAGTTCATGCTCCAAAGCGGCCCGATCGCTGGCTTTAGGGACTATTCCAAAAGCTTTCAATGATGGCGGGGAATGAACATGAGGAACAGATGACGGCTTGAAATGTCTGCTGTTGGTTTCTGATCCAGACAGAAATTCAATCAAATGTCTGTGAATCCATGATTTCCTCAGAATCTTTGACTCTAGATTCAGATATTCTAAAGTGACATTTTTTGTTTTATTAATCATTTCTGGCCTTATAAAGTTCTATTAGTGACTTCTTGTAGGTTTTTTTGAATACATGTAAAATTTTGGTTTGTTTTAAACCTTCATCCAACCCATTCCATAAATCCACACCACAATTAGATAAACACATTTTCTTTTTTGTTGTTCGAATGCACTGCTTTTTTGAAATTCCTTTTTTTCTTAGATTGTAACTCCCATCTCTGTCTTTGAACATTTGCTGTAAGTTTATTGGAAGTAAGTTGTATCTGGCTTTGTACATGACGAGAGCTGTTTTCAGTTTCACTAGATTCCATAATTTCAATAAACCCAACTTTAAAAACAGAGCGCTTGTATGTGACCCATAATCCACTCCATGAACTATTCAAACAGCTTTTTTTTGTTAGACATATAAACACTGTAGATTTGTTTTATAAGTATTTCCCCAAACTTCTACACTGTACTATAAATATGGTAGTATTATGGATGAATATATTAGTAAACCTGCATTCATTCTGACTCACAGATGAATCAGAGTTACAGTCAACTGGATTATTGAATCTCATTTAGACCAGATTAAAGTGAAGAAGTTAATATTTGAGTTGGTTAATGAGATACAAAATAAGTTCTAATGAACATGAATAATTATGCATCAATATTTTGTATTTTCTGTTGTTAATTTTAAGATTAACTATATGAAAGACTTCAATTAAAATATTTGACTGAACTTTGTCCTTCCTGATCCAAACATTTTTTCAAGTCAGAAAACATGTTAAGATTCATTTCTGTCATTTCAGCCAACATCTCTGATGTCTCTCAGAGACTCTCAGAAGACTCAACTGAAAAGATCTCATCACACACATGATGCTCCAAGTGAGTCTGATCAGAGAGATCCAGAACTGAACCAGACCTCAATTCCTTCATCTGAAAACTGTTGATCATCTGAACTAGAATCCAGCCTCCAAAAACTCTGACAAACACTCACTGTTCCACTGCTGAATGGATGTCTTTGAAGTCAGGAATCCATTTCTTTGACTTGTCACTCCTTAAGGACCCACAGATGGATCCAGGTTGGTTCCTGTGTAGAATGCTGGTGTGAGTGCTGAGCTCTGCTATGCTACTTTAAGTCTGACAAATGCTTACTGTTCCACTCCTGAATGGATGGCTTTGAATTCATGATTATATTTCTTTGATTTGTCCCTCCTGTTGTACCCCCAGCTGGATCCAGGTCCAGGTCCAGGTCGGATCCTGTGTAGAATGAAGGTTGCTGGTGTGAGTCCTGAGCTCTGACATGGAGAAGATCATGGACAGTTGGAGATTTTCATCTCACCTCTGAACTTTGCTCTGGTTGTCTTGGTTACCATCTCTGCTTCTAGAGGGAGGGGCTCCCTCCTGGGGTTCCTCCCACTGATCCATGCTGCTGGATTCACTGGATCCACATCAGCTCACACACACCTTCCCCCTTCACCTGCAGAGGAAACCCTCCTCATCATCAGCTCTGATCCTCCTTCACCAACAGATCAGCTGCTCCTCCACTGATTGGCTCTTCTCTTGTGTTTCCTCTCAGGTTCAGGTGAATGCAGTCAGACAGCAGTGGGAGGCAGAGGAAGCTGCCATCAGCTGCTGCACTTCTGCTCTCCCTCCACCAGGTGGAGACATGGAGCTGCAGCAGCAACATTTCCATTCAGTCACTTTGACACAGAAACAACAAACTTCCTGTTTCTACACTTCAGGAAAAATGAAGCATCAAGAAAAACAGAAATCAAAGAATGAGGAGAAAAGTCTACTTCTGGTGAAGTGAAAACAATGTAAACATATGTGGAGTATCAAAATTCAGCTTCAGTGAGTTTAGTCCATAAAAGGAAAACAGTTGCAATGTTAACAGACAAAAAAAAGGGAAAGAGGAGCGTTAGATTTAACTGCCGCACGAAAAAGTTCAGCTTCAAACACCACAGGCATGTGGTCTAAAGTAGCCAAGTCACAGATCTCCATGTAAAAAACAGGCAATCCATAAGATCCAGTATATGTCCTTTTTCATGAGTGGCTCCAGACACACACTGAACTAGATTAAAAGAGTCAATGATCTCAAAGAAGTCCTTCACCAACAGTTGAATGGTTAAAATAGGTGAAAAATTGTAGCCGTAAAACAACAGAAGATACTATAAAAGACTAAATAAAGAGAAACAGGAAAACAGCATTCAACATGCGCACAGCATGCCCTTTACTTGAACTCATTTATTTTGGGTTACTGGAGTTTATAGATGAAACTATTAATACATTTTCTGTTAGGGCAATTAAATGTAGATACATTATTTTAAAATAAATATATTTAAATAAAACAAACATAATTTAATTTTGTTACATGAAAGAGGGGCTTAAATCATTTTTGAGTGCATCATACATCATCACAATGCTGCTATCAAATGTATTGATGAGATCAAACATCATCATAATAAAGTTAAATGTTTGATGACATCATACATCATCACAATGCTGCTATCAAATGTATTGATGACATCAAACATCATCATAATAAAGTCAAATGTATTGATGACATCATACATCATCACAATGCTGCTATCAAATGTATTGATGAGATCAAACATCATCATAATGAAGTTAAATGTTTGATGACATCATACATCATCACAATGCTGCTATCAAATGTATTGATGAGATCAAACATCATCATGATGTTAAAGTTTGATGTTTGATGACATCAAACAACATCATTATTTGTTTTTGTGGCTGAGACAAGAAAGAACAAATAGAACTAAGGTTAAAGGCAGAAGGCAGAGAGGTTTTAAGCTGGAAGGATGGCACACTGTTCAGAATCAGTGAATGTGGCTGGGAAAGAAGACAGGAGTGACGATGGGAAGGACCCCCCAACAATGAGCGAAGATATGACTGAAGCAAATCTGCTCAAAATGTTGAGGGTCAAAATGGAGTATATTCGAGAAATGATTATGTTACTCAATAATCAGATAAAAGATGAAAGAGAACTTGTGGCGAAAATTGTAAACAAATGTTCACCAAATTCTCCAGATGAAAGTACAGACTGCATCAACAGAAGTGACACTATTTCTATATTAAGACAAGAAATAGAAAACTTGCCAGCACAGCTAACTTGTCAACAGCAAATGACTAAGGACCAGAGTAGTACTTTTCAAGAACACATCAAAAGCTTGGAAAATAAACTGCTGACAATTCTGAATGACAGACTTGTAAAACAAAATAAGATATTGTCTTCCAAGAATAAACTAAAATGGAAGACAATTTTATGTCAGAAAAAAAAGATAGCTGTGCTGAAACGCAAACTTGTGAGGATGCAGGGGCAGATCAATGAGCCTGACCGATGTATTGAAAACCAAAAGGAGTCAAAGAAGGTGGATGCCACATCCCCCAAAGAAGACCCTCTCCAATCAGAGGGGGAAGAACAAGGGACGCAGTCTTTCAGTAAAAAAATTTGGGGTTGGGGCACATATGCTGCACTCAGTTCCATCTGGTATATAGCATCAGAGCTATATACATATTAAGTCAATTTGAGGTTTAGGACATTTTAGCCTGTAGGTCATTTTAGATTGTACATAATTTTTTAGGGGTAAAAAAATGTCAAAGTAACAATAACTCGTAGGATCTCATGTAGGACAACATCAGTGGCGGTTCTGGCACAGATGATGCCCTGGGCGAGCCAGACCAGTAGCGCCCCTCGGTACCCCCCAATTATGACCAAGAAACTTTACTTTATTATTCAAATATTTAAAAAATAAAATGATCAAAAAAATTCAACTTGAGGCTTGTAAATTCTTACAGTGTGTAGGACTGTTATGAAAAAATGTTCAAAGTAACAAAAACTCTTACAAGGATGACATCACACATGTTGGCTAAGGACCAACCAGTCCTTAATGTCCTGAAGACATGAGAGGAGCTGCTTCATGGAAAGATCATCTTTTTGTAACGGCAGATAGATCTGGCTGTCATCTGCGTACAAGTGAAAAGAAATGCCGTGCTTCCTCAAGATTGACCCTAAGGGTAACAGATACAGAGAGAACAAAAGTGGCCCTAGAACTGATCCTTGTGGAACCCCATAAGAAACCTGAGTTGTGGTAGATTCAAAACCACCCAAGCTGACACACATGGTTCTTTCTGCCAGGTAAGATTTAAACCAGTCCAGTGCTGTACCTTGGATCCCCACAGAGTTCTGGAGCCTGGATATTAAAATACTGTGGTCTACAGTGTCAAATGCTGCTGTTAGATCCAGCAGAACCAGGACGACATAGTCTCCATCATCAATTGCCAGTAGAATGTCATACAGCTTATAGGACTGTTATGAAAAAATGTTAAAAGTAACAAAAACTCTTACAAGGATGACATCACACATGTTGGCTTAAGGTTTCAAATGCCCTTCATTATAAGATTAAAAAAAACTATAAACAACTAGTGCAGCTTTAAGCCTAAAGCCCATTGAGAGAACTATTGCTGTAATATTGGGCTATATAAATACAATTGAATTACACTATTAACTTGGTCTGCTTTTCTTAGTAGACACTAAAAATGTGTCGGTCTTGCTCTTCTATGGGTAAAGTCATCAATCAAATCCTCATATGTTAGTTTCTCAGCTATGGTTTATGCTTACAACTGCCAAACCAGATAGCTGATCTTGAGCATTTTAGGAAAATTTTAATAAGCTTCAGCTTTTTTATCCTTACAGCTAATTCTTTCCAAGTTTTCATGCAGTGGATATGATCTGGGCTATTGTCATGTGGGGTGATGAAAGAACTGGCACGCTGAAAAACATTAAAACTAATTTTCTTTTTGGGAAAAAAGTTTGCAGCAAAAAACACAAGAGCCAATATATCTTCACACCAGTGAAGATCAAAAATCATTGAAAGAAAAATGGGGCGGCCGTGGTGCAGCGGTAGGGCAGCCGACCCATGATTATAAGATGCAGGTTCGATTCTGGCCCTGCACGCCCATGTGTTGAAGTGTCCTTAGGCAAGACATTGAACCCCACCGTGCCTCTGGTGGGAGGTTGGCGCCAGTGTTCGGCAGCGGAGCGGCCATCAGTGTGTGAATGTGTGTGTGACTGGGTGTATGGGCCTGTGACTGTAATGCGCTTTGGGCCTTCGAAAGAGGTTAGAAAGCACTATATAAGTAAACGCCATTTACAAAAAAGGTTTAGCGCACTGTCCCAAGGTTAAAGTGCCTAGGATAGCACAAAGGTTAAAAACTTTTTACAGTCTGTGCAGCTCTGAGGTTCTCTGGCAGGCTGTTCCACAGGCCGGGACCGTAATGGCAGAACGAAGCCTCACCATAAGTTTTGGTCCTCACCTTAGGGACAAATAAAAGGCCAGCACTGCAGGACCTCAGGGTCCATGAGGGCTCAAACTTTAAAAGAAGATAAATTAACTAAGTAAGTAGTCTTGTAAAAACATTTACAAGACAATAAAAGAATCTTAAAATTAATTCTGAAACACACAGGGAGCAAATGCAGCGACATTACACCCAAATGTGTTCCCGCCCCCTGGTCCTGGTCAGAACTTCTGCCACCGAGTTAGAAGTTTTAAATTTGAGATAGACTTTTTGGGTAAACCAGAGAGCAGAGCATTACAATAATCTAAATGACTAAAGAAAACAGCAAACATTCGCACCTATGTGCTGGCATGAGAGAGGAATGGGCGGATTCCGGCCACGGTTTTAAGATGATAAAATCCTGTCTTAATGATATTTTGATGTGTGGAACAAAAATTAAGCTAGAGTCAAAAAGTAAACCGAGGTTTCTCACATGGTATAAAATTCTGAAGATGTCTTAAATCGATTCTCTCTTGCTTTCAGAACCGATGATGAAAATGTCACTTTTGTCCTGGTTGAGCTGCAGGAAGTATTCTGCCATCCACCACTTTATATCTAAAATGCACTTTAAAAGAGTCTAAGGTCATCAGAAGACACAGTGATGTAAAGCTGTATATTACGTCATAACGTTTTTAAATTTGATGAGCATGGCTAAAAAAGCATTTAAGCCTTGTGAGCATAAATGTAAAAAGAATAAGCTAAAGGACATTTTTGCCTTGGTCTGTTGTTCTGATTTCCTTGCTTCACGGATTTATTTGATGTTACATTTATATTTTTTATTCTTTTTGTCCTCTATGAGTACTGTAAAGACTTCATTTGATGACTTTAGTTTTCCCAGAAACAGCGATATGGCTTTCTGGCACCAGTGGCAGAGATCCTTCTTTGTAAGGAGGCCTTGATCAGTTTCTGTCAAAGTGCCAGCTTTGATGTTTTGTCTACAGCCTTGTAAACATTACTCACCATCCGTTAGAGCTTAGGAGGTGCCCTAACACTGGAATTTTGTCTTACAAAGCACAAACAGATAAAGGGATCATCAAAATAGAGGAGTATTATATTTTCTGTGGCATCCTGAATGCACATTTTAGCCCTTTAACACCTAAGCCCAATACCCAGTATTGACAATCTTTGCATTAACTTTTCAACCATTCCTGTTAATTTATGTAATTTATGTAGATTCTGTAACTGAGAAAAGCAGCTTTGTGCTCTAAAGTGGAATAGGTTATGGAATACGGCAATACTTGATATAAATTGAACTGTACAGTTTGTTCTCCATCGTTTGATTCCCCCATTACTTTCATACCAAATGCGATTGTACAGACACACTCAGAGGTTTTGAGCGACAGACGCAGCATTCTGAAAAATCTGAACTTATGGAAGGTCGCCATGTCTCGTCAGCCAATCAGAAACTCAGCTTTGGGCACGTGACGTGTGCAGTGACTCGTCAGCGGGTGGAGTGCAAATCCAATATAGAGGTTTGATCTGAGCATTCTTGTCCTGAACTTGCACCCATCCATTTTCTCAACTCGCTGTATGCCTTTCGGGGTGCTGGGGTTGCTGGAGCCTGTCCCAGCTACTGCTGGGCAAAGGCTGGGAACATCCTGTACCGGTCACATACCTGTGGTTTGTCAGAAGATTCATAACCCCCGTTGTAAAAGTAAAATATGTCCAACACAAGAGGCCTTCAGCTGTCATCTGTCTGCCCAGCTGTTGGACAGGACAAGTTATAAAAAAAAAAACAAAAGGAATGGCAGCACCGAAGAAACGCAAGATGGCAAATGAATGTAGCAGATTTCAAACAAGGTGGGAAAATGAATATTTCTTTAAGAAAATCAATGGAAAGTGTGTCTGCTTGATTTGCACAGAAGATGTTTCCGTAATGAAAGAGTGTAATGTCTGTCGGCACTATGAGACCAAGCATCAGAGCAGCTACGCTTCGTACACAGGTGCCGAACGAGCACAGAAATTCAAGCAAATGGCAGCTAGTCTGCAAGCTCAACAACAGTTTTTTCCCATCGCGGTGAGTCAAAACACGCCGTCCATCCAGGCCTCCTTCACTATTTTCCTCGTGTTTTTAGCAGCGTTACATGAGGGGTTGCCGCCTGCCTGTCTCTCCTAATGATGGCCTTCATGTCTCCTCACAGGCTTCATCAGGAGCAAAGGGCACAGGCTTAGGAAGTAAAGGAAGCTCCTATGAGCCATCTCCGTCTGACACCTACTAGGATGCTGTTTGCAAGGCCATGTTTGCACGCTTCACAGAGATGAGTGAACCTAAAAGGTGAAGAAAATGCATTCTGAACTGTGAAAAAGTATTCCCTTTATGTAAAAAAGAACCTGTTTGATTTTTGGAATTTCTTTTGTTCATAGCTGCATATTTTGTCACAGAGTGTAATTGTAAAATGAAGCTTTTGAAATTGTGTGTGTTTAATGTTAAAATTGTCCTCGTTGGTCACCCATAACCGCTTTTTTTTGGTCTACTTTTCTGAGAAAACAGTCAACTCTTTATTAACTACAAAATCGTGCACTCTGCCAGTCAACCTCGCTAACGGCTACGTACGTAAAGATCTGCTGGCTTCAGCTGCTCAATAAACCCATTCTGAACTGCCTGGTTGGAATGAAGTTTCATTGTCTGAGTGAATGTTTCATTTTGACGTGCGCTTGTTTTATGTGGCACAGATCAGCATCACTGCTCCCACTGAGAGCAATGTGCTTCAAATTATAGGTGAGTTAGGAATACACAGTAATCATGTGTCAATATGTCACCTCTTGTTTGAGGCCCGGAGCTTTGCTCATTTTTCTGTATTTAGCCTTCACCAAGAATACTTTGGACACCGTCTCTGTGATGCTACAGACGCTGCTAAAACACAGTGGATTTCATTCTGTTCTATGTAGAAAAGACTGTTTGATTCATGTCTGATGAATTCATCTTGGAGTATTTATCCTCCACGTCTAGAAGTCCGCTCCGTGAAAATCCTGTCCGACTTTAAAGCGGTCCGTGTTTCCATGGTGACAGAGGGAACAGCTGGTTAGCATCTTTCTAACTTGAATGAACTGAGGGTTGGGGCTTCCAGCACAGAACCAACCTGAGAGCAAATGAACATTCAAATCCTCCACAAGCTAAACCCCATCAGCGTTGGATTGCTGCTGACAGACAGACTTCATTGATGGCATCTTCCGTTCTGGACCTGACGTTTAGCACACCATAGCTGGATTCCAGAGCGCTTTATCAAAGCGCCTTAAGCCCGTTTGGACTCTGGCGCTCCACGCGCTGGATGAATAGTGGCGTTTGGAGGAAGTGCGGCTGCGCAGTCCGTCACTGAACACCGTCACTGCCTGGACCTCTTTCTGGGTCCTAGTGCCCTAAAGGTTACAGCTCCTGGTTCCACAAGACAAAAGTCCATTCTAGAGGCCACTCTGACGTGATCATCATCAAAGACAGCGTTACCTAGCAACCATACCAAGACCATAGCAGCTATAGAGGGAAACACAACAAACCATCAACGGCGGTTAAAGCAGTCAGACGTTTGTTCTGCAGCTCAGCAAAAATCTCGGCTTTAGGTTTTGGGGAGAAAAACAAAGGAAAACACACGGAGAAGGATTCTGCAAAGGAAATCCCAAGTTCTATTGGTAAGTCAGCGTCCTGGAAACATGCTTTGTTGGTTCTGAAGTGGCATGAATGCAGACTTAGATTGGTTTGTTTCCTTGGATTCTTCAGATGGATTCAAGCTGTAAATGTTGTCAGCATAAAGCAAGTTTGGACTAAACTAAAGCAGAAAGTGGCTTTGAAGATGGTCAGGAGAAATGAGGGCTTTTTTCAGGAATTCTTGGAAGAGGAGGACTTCTCCAAACCACCAGAATCTAGGAGGAGGTTTTTTCAGCATTGAGATCAGGATTTAGCATGAGCTTCAATCCCATTTTTGTTCAATCCAAATGTTTACCGTCATATTCAGGAGTTCAACTCTGAAAGCCACCATGACATCATAGACATTAAAGACCCTGTTACCTAGCAACCAACACAACAAACTGTAGACTATTCAAACTGGACATTTTGGGGCAACAATTCTTTTCTAACTCAAGTTTTTATGAAAAATCCAAATGATGGAAACAGATTGTGTAAAGGAAATGAGGATATATTGGTGAGTCACAGTCCTGGAAACATGAGTTGTGCTCTGATGAAGACGCCTGATCCAAATGTGGATTTTTGAAATGTTCTTCATGAGATTCAAACTGATTGAAGCTTTGAATTAAAGGTGTCAACACATTTCTGCATTGGATTCATTCTGTTTCAGTGTCTAAGGTTGGTTTTGTGGCAGAAACCAAGTTTTTGTTGAACAGTAGCGTTTGAAAAAGCAGAAAGTGGCTTTGAAGATGGTCAGGAGAACTTCTTTGAAGAGGAGGACTTCTCCAAACAACCACAACCTTAGAGGAAGTTTTCTGAGCATTCATAGAATGCTTCACCTCCTTCTCTCTGTCCTGGATTCTCTGCTGGATTTGTTGCTGACTCTCCTCCAGCTCTCTCTGCTTCTCAGTCCTTTCTGCTGCAGCTGAGACTGTTTGATGTCCCTCATGTTCTTCCTCAGAGCAGAGAGAACAGATGCTCTTCTGATCAGAACATCTTCATCACCTCATCATGACGGAGCAGATGTTCTCCTGCAGGTTCTTGGAGGGTTCCAGTCTGTGTTTCTTCAATGCAGCTGCTTTCAAATGAGGCTGAAGGTCTTCCTCACAGGAAGAGGCCAGACAGATCAGGCAGGACTTGATGGCTTTCAGTTTTCTTCCAGTGCAGACGTCACAGACCACATCTTCAGGTCCAGCAGAGCAGAGACCAGCAGCAGCAGCTTGGAGTCCGCTCTTCTTCAGCTGCTCCACTAAAGCTGCTGACATGACATTTTTCCCCAGAACAGGCCTCGGTGTGAAGGTCTTCCTGCACTGAGGACAGCTGTGGACGTTCTCTTCTGCATCCCACAGTCCTTGAAGACACTTCCTGCAGTAGCTGTGTCCACAGGGAACAGTCAGCGGATCCTTCAGCAGATCCAGACAGATGGAACAGCAGAAGCTCCATTCATCCAGATCCTTCCTGCTCATTTGGCTGCAGAGTTCCAGTTGAAGAAGCTGCAGTTCTTTCTGCACTGAAGGTTTCCTCACAGCTTGTTTCCCTTCCAGACTCTGAACTTTCAAAGGTTTTGTCATCAGGAGGATTTCAGGATCAGAGTCCAGGACAGTCTGGGATTTCACTGAAGACTTTACTGCAACTCAGAAACATTTATTGGTTTAGCTGTCAGTCAAAGATCATGAAAGAGACAAAGTCCAAAGTTCTTCATGTTATCAACAAACGTGTTTTAGCAGCAACAGTCAAACCTTATTTAATTTAAAGACAGACTCTAGAACAATGAAGGGATATTTCTGCCACTAAAATGAGAAAGAAAGACAGAAAAATCCTATAAATTCTAAAAATCTTGATTTGTACTGAAACAAAGTCTTGTTTGTTTCTATTCATATTAACAGCAGCAGTAAGTAGGAAAAAGGATGGCGGATTTCAGACAGAGTTCAGGGTTAAAGTCAGGATAGTTTAAAGGCTGCTCACCTCCATCAATTACTGTCCCTTTCCATCTTTATCCAGCTCAGCAGCAGCATTGATGATTGCAACACTGCTTTCTTCTGAAGCATCAAGTGGTCCAGATCTCACCTGCTCACATAGCCCCACCCCCACACACATTCCACCACTTTTCAGCTCCACTGGCTTCCTGTCAAATGCAGGATTGACCTCAACCAGTTCAAGTGCTGTGTGTCAGCGTTGTGTCATTCAGATGAAGAAAGAACAAGTCAACAGATGAAAAAGATTTCAGGAAGTTTCCCATTCAACAAGTTCAAGTTTCCAGAGAGCTAGTTTAGCATCCGTGTTCTGGACCAAACCACTGTCCCTCTGAAGGTCCAGACACAGAGAGGCCCAGAGTGACCCCCATTTCTCCTTTTTGCTCTCTCCAGTGGCTGACTCCGCCCCTTAGGACGTCCCCCTGTGTGGATCAGTGGTCAGTGGGTTGGAACCTGCTGCAAATGCAGGCTCTGGTTCTAACTGCTGGATCAGAAGTGGAATGTGAGCTGTAGTGGTGTGTCTGCAGCTGGATGTGGAACACATCAGGGAGGGGTCAAAAGTCAGTTTTTCTTCACGTAACCCTTGTGCTATCCCAGGCACTTTAACATTGGGAGTTGGGTCATCTAGACCCACTAGACAGTGCTCTGAACCTTTTTTCTTCAATGATTTGTGAACCTCACTGGTGTCCGAGGATTACATGAAATCTTTCCACCTTTATCATGGTAGGAATAACACGTCAATGCAAGGGTGGGGTCATCTAAGATAGCACAAGGGTTAAAAGGATTCCAGCCAGAGACTGCTGCCCCCCCAGTGCAAAAAGGCCCATTACCGGAGGTCCTTTGTCCCAACAGCAGTCAGACTATTCAACAACATGGAGATCAATAAAGTCTTGAACATTGAAATGTTGACTCAGACAGACTCAGGCTCCATCCATATCCATCAGGAAAATGGCAGCTGAATTGACTTCTTTTTATTGGAGCTGGAAGTAAGAAATTTTTTATGGGTAACATCACACTGGCTCAGTCCAGATTACTTATACAGTCAGTGGGTCCTCCTTTGGGTTGTCTCTGTCTGCACCTGTACAGACTTCCTCTTTAGGTCAGAATTGGACAAAAACAACAAGTGGAAGAACAACAACACTATGGAAAACAAACAAATCTCTATGCAGAATACAGAAAAGTGTGGTTTCAGTGAGTGGAGAGCATCTTCACACTGCTACTTCCGATGGTTTCAGTTTGGAACAGCTGGACGTTCCTTCATGAAGATATAGAATAAAACCTACTCTGCTAGAGAAAGTGGTGTTTGGTAAATAGTTGGAGATGTTTCAGAGCTGAAACAGGCAAATTTAAGAAAGACAAAATGGTCAACGTGACTGATGAACCAATCAACTGATTTGATGAAGCTCTGTGATCTCACCTCAGTCATGGGTTCAGCAGTCAGAACTGGACCTGAGGAGTCCAGCTTTGGAACCAGCAGAAAATCACCAAACAGTAGAAACCCACACTGTGGGAAAGACTCCACACTTCTGACTGATGTTCACGTCCACTTTATTCTTCACAGTAAAGATTGGAACAGAACACTGAGAACCAAAAAGAACAGAGGAACAGTTCTAATGTCTACTAGAAAGCAGGAATCACAAGAACACCAGACACAAACACCAGTCTGGTTCTTTATAATTTTATATTTTAAACAATACTGAAATATTTATGAACCATATAGTGTTAGATTTAGAGATGTGTAAAATAATTCTAGTTTCGTCATGGTAACACAAAGACTTAGACAACATTGTTATCGCTTATACCATGGTCCGGGTAAATACTTGATTCTGATTGGCTGCTGGGTATAGATTAAAAAGTGATAATCCACAGGGATAAACACACGCCTAAAAAGAAGTTCTGGTCACATAGCTTCAATGTTCTACATCACTGCGCTGGCTTCTTTACCACAACCTTTAGCTTAATCGTATGAACAAAAACAAGCACTAAGAGGTGAACTTTATCTCTGAACTGATTTTATTTAACACATCCTGATGGTCGTCATAGTTATCCCTTTCCTTTGCAGCTGTAGTCAAAGTCAGTGTTGGCCCCGCCGGTGCGTTATGTTACAGTGACAGTGTGCCACATCACGTAACAAATAGTTCGCTTTTTGAGAAAAACGCAATTTAAATCCAAAAAATAACAAGAAGAAAGTACTAAAAACGGATTGAATATTTCTTTCTTTTGTAAGTGACCATGGTGTGAGCAGGTTAATGGCCTTCAAAGTGTGCAATATGAGAAATTAACGCACGTTGCAGAAGAAACAGATCGGGCTTCCACGGTGTACAATAATACACACTTCGTCTGTCAGTGTCCCGGACATAAACAACAACCACAACAGTTAACTCAAAAACTTTTAAAAATAACATAAAGTACAAAATTCTACTAAGAAATATCAACCAACAGAAATTGAACATTATCAAAATTTTTAAAAAATCAAATCTTACCCTCATAATTCAAAACAGCACATTTCTATTTAGCGGTATATCTAAAAGAATTAATTTCATGAAGTTAAATAACTTAAAAAGTGAAACTCATGATGTTTAGAATCATTACACAATCCCTGATTTGAGATATGTGAGCATAGTGGCTTATAAATGACAAACACCTACAAATAATGTCTAAAAAATTACAATTTTAAGTCAGAAGAATAAAAAAAATGGTTTCAGCACTCAGATTCAGTAAACTGTTCACTTCAATGCATCCAATAATCACTTCTGCCTCCTTATTACTAAATAACTGCATCAATGTGGTATGGAGGCCATCAGCCTAAATACATTTAAATGAAAGATCAGGATGCTTTGATAGCTGATCTCAGGTCAGTTTCTCTTCTGCATGAGTTCTCTGTTTTAAGGTCGAATACATCACTAAAACTTTTGGCAAATACTTTACACAAAAAAGGGGTGATTTGAGACTAAATACATTGCTAAAACTTGTTTTATATTGTTTAAACAAAAAGACTAGATACAGAACTAAAATTGTTTATCACATTCTGTACATGAAAAGGGCAGTCCCCTTTAATGTGTTTTCATGTGTGTCTTGAGACTGGATGTTTGGTTAAATTTCTTTTTGCATACTTTACAAGACAAAGGTTTCTCTCCTGTATGAGTTCTCATGTGTTTTTTGAGATTAGATAATTGACTAAAACGTTTATCACACTCTTTACAAGAAAAAGGCTTCTCTCCCGTATGAGTTCTCATGTGTGTTTTGAGATTATGTAGGAAACTAAAACTTTTATCACATTCTTTACAAGAAAAAGGCTTCTCTCCTGTGTGAGTTCTCATGTGTTTTTGGAGACTAGATGAATCACTAAAACGTTTATCGCATTCTACACAAGAAAAAGGCTTTTCTCCTGTGTGAGTTCTCATGTGTGTTTTGAGAGTAAACACATGACTAAAACGTTTATCACATTCTATACAAGAAAAAGGCTTCTCTCCTGTATGAGTTCTCATGTGTTTTTGGAGACTAGATGAATCACTAAAACGTTTATCGCATTCTATACAAGACAAAGGTTTCTCTCCTGTATGAGTTCTCATGTGTTTTTTGAGATTAGATAATTGACTAAAACGTTTATCACACTCTTTACAAGAAAAAGGCTTCTCTCCCGTATGAGTTCTCATGTGTGTTTTGAGATTATGTAGGAAACTAAAACTTTTATCACATTCTTTACAAGAAAAAGGCTTCTCTCCTGTGTGAGTTCTCATGTGTTTTTGGAGTCTAGTTGAATCACTAAAACGTTTATCGCATTCTACACAAGAAAAAGGCTTTTCTCCTGTGTGAGTTCTCATGTGTGTTTTGAGATTATGTAGGAAACTAAAACTTTTATCACATTCTTTACAAGTAAAAGGCTTCTCTCCTGTATGAGTTCTCATGTGTTTTTGGAGACTAGATGAATCACTAAAACATTTATCGCATTCTATACAAGAAAAAGGCTTCTCTCCTGTATGAGTTCTCATGTGTGATTTAAGATGACATGTTTGACTAAAGCTTTTGTCACATTCTATACAAGAAAAGGGCTTTTTTCCTTTGTGTCTAATGTTTGTTTTGAGATGAGATAAATAACTAAAAATCATCCTCTGATCTCTGTTCTGTGGGTCTGTCTCTTCATCTTTAGTTGATGTTGATTCTTCATGTTGGTTTCCTTCTTCATTCTGACAATCAGTTACATTAAAGCTCTGCTGATTGTTTAGATCTGCTTCACTGTTCTCATCTTCCTCATAAGTACGAATCTCCATCAAGGTATCAGTCTCCTGCTTCAGATCAAGCTGCTCTTTATCCTGACTAATGCAGAGTTCATCTGGCTCCTCTTTACTTTGTGGAAGTTGTTGTTCCACTTGTTCCTCTTTAATCTGCGAAGTTTCTGGTTCTCCATGTTCCTCTTTAACCTGTGAAGTTTCTGGTTCCCTGTGTTCCATTGTTAAATTGTTCTGTTGGTTGCACAGATCCACTTCACTCTCATCATACTGAGGGACAACTGTAGGGACAAAAAGACAAAAAAGGAAAACTTTTATACTTTTAAAGGTATACAGTGCATGTGTATTGTCAAGAAATAGTCTGTCTTGGTTCTCTTTTACAGATAAGACAGTTAGGAGTGATGTCAGTCTTTCAGTCTTCGGTAGGTTAAACACCTAATTAAAGAAACTCATAAGTTTTCAAAAAAGGTTACTATACATTTTAATAAACACACACTCCCCACACTGACAAACTCATCTTTTACAGTAATAAGGTGGTGGTCATTGATCTTGTGTTTCCTACGCCAGTGTTTTTCAAGTGGAAGATGGTCAAGTGTGCCGTGTGAAATTGCCCTCATTCACGGATCTAAAAACATTTTACCATCTCCAGGATATCAGCTTTGTTCATCCAAACAGGCTCTGATGAAACAGAGTAGTTAGGAATATTAAAGATCGTAAAATACTTTTTTTTTTGTGTTTTTTTATTCTATTAAAGACATTTAGATAAGAATGACGGTACCGCGATTTAGCAATAGCTTCAGACGTTTTCGCAAAAGTACTGCCCCTTTAATTGTCTCCAGCAATCATTTTTGGAGGTTTAATCACATGTCATTAGTCTGACCAATCAGAAGTGGTTAAAGTCTTCACTTCTTTGTCCTGATTCTGCTCATAAAGTCACTAAGTTTCAACAAAAATACCAGCTAACGCTCATCTTTAGCGGTGCAGCTTTCCGCGGGATCCGGTGTCAGACCATGGAACAAGTGAACAAACTATGAAGCTCAGAGAAGCGAGTCTATCTGCGTTCGCCAGCTGTTTACACTACATCTCCCAAGATGCATTGGGTGAAAGTGACAGCGTTTCAGCGCACAATTAGTCTTTTTCTTAAATGCATTGAAACCACAACGAACACACATCAAACAGTTTTTAAACCTTTTAACTTTTATTACAACTTTTAGAAAAAACAGATGGATCCTGGTGTGCCGCGGGATTTTTGTCAAGTGTCCCGTGGCTCAAAAAAGTTGAAAAACACTGCCCTACCCCATCTCTTATGGGGGGAGTCAGACACTCAGTGGTGGTGGTTGTGGCCCGGGGGCGAATGGCGGCCCACAGGAAGATTTTTTGTGGCCCTCAATAAATCATAAATTAGGGTTGTGCTGAAGAACGGTGCCAGAAAGAAGCCAGGGTTAGCAGTATGCTAACACGGGCTAACAACATTAGCATGAACATAAATCCATGCAGGAAAGGCTGCAATCTGCATCCTGGCTGCTCGTAAATATGTGGGAATATTTAGCCTTTATTTTGTCGGGACACGACTGGAAACACAAATCCATGTGATTGAACGGTTTCTAAGCACTGAGCGGCCTTTCTGCTTTGAAGCTTACACCGCCCCACAGCCGCTGAGTGAGCTGGCGCTCCGAGCTCTGCCGACACACACTTTTACCGGGACACCATGTTCTCTTAAATTCAGTAGCTCGTCCTAAGTCTCCCACACGTAACAAAGCATCCCCAATTCCCCTTAAACCCAAAACTGTAAGTCCGTCTGCTCTGCTAGAGACACAGTCGCTCGCTCCACCGGTCCACCTGACTAATCAAGTGCAGGAGCGCACCACTTCTTTTCTATTTTGTGTATTTTATTTATTTTTAAAAATCACTTCCCTCAGTTTAGACTGGATCATCATGGATGAGTCATTATTTGGGAAATAAAATAAAGTAATAAAGTAAAATAACAAATAAATAAATAACAAAAAACTACCCAACCCCCCTGATATCATCGTCCATCCCGATGGTTGACTGCAAACATAGTCAACTGCCAATTTAAGGGACATCAGCCAACCCTATCCTAAATGATCGTTATTAAACCAGCTGTACATTGTTTCAGCATTTCTGGTCAGATCCATGACCGTCTTTGTTTTCCTCGTCTGAGCTGGAATCTGGATCAAAACAGTATGGCTAGGGGAGAGGTGAGTCAAGATGGAGTAGGGACGTGCGGTTTGGAGCTCCTGCAGACTTTTGATCATATCTATTTGAAAAGCGGCATTGTCTGGTAGGTGTTGTGTAAGCCCGGCCTTAAACAATTTTAATCTCTGAGGAAACCAACATAAGCACAATGGCAGAGAAATCCCGAAAATACAAGTTTGACAACGGTGCATCTAAGCCAGCAAGAACGGCGAGCCTGAAAGCTCGGTCCAGGGTGAGGACATTAAAGCAGAGATTCTAGTGTCACTGAGGGATGATAAATCGCAAATTACCAGAGACGAACTTCAGAGTGTGCTGTCAGAAGACTTTGAAGCTTTCAGGTCTGAACTACAGGCTGTGCGAGCCGAAATTGCTAGCAATGCCTCAGCTGTGCGAGCGTAGCTGGCCTCGATGGAAACGGACATGGAGTATGTTAAAGGCAGACTGTCTACGTGGTCAGTCTACTGTCACCAAGCTTCAAAGTGAAATTACAACACTACGGGATAAGTGTAAAGACATGGAGGGGAGAATGACGCGGGGAAACGTTCGCATAGTCAGTGTTGACGAGCGGCTGGAATCCAGCAGCCCAGATGAGGTCTCCAAAATGCTCAGAAAGGTGCTGAAGCTGGAGCGAGACATACAAGTCAACCGATCACACCGCGTGCCTGCGTCCAAGAAGATGGGAGACAAGAGACCCCATGTCATCATTGCCAAGCTACGTGGCGTCGTGTGGGTGAGCGGTTTTCTGATGTCAATGTTGTGGATCGAGTAGCCCATGGTGGTGGTGGGGTTATGGTATGGGCAGGCGTATGTTATGGGCGAAGAACACAGGTGCCTTTCATTGATGGCATTTTGAATGCACAGAGATACCGTGACAAGATCCTGGGGCCAATTGTTGTGCCGTACATCCAACAACATCAACTCATGTTGCAGCATGATAATGCACTGCTCCATGTTGCAAGGATCTGTGGACAATTCTTGGAAGCTGAAAACATCCCAGTTCTTGCATGGCCAGCATACTCTCCGGGCATGTCACCCATTGAGCATGTTTGGGATGCTCTGGATCGGCGTATACGACGGTGTGTTCCAGTTCCTGCCAATATCCAGCAACTTAGAACAGCCATTGAAGAAGAGTGGACCAACATTCCACAGGCCACAATAGACAACCTAATCAACTCTATGCGAAGGAGTTATTTTGTGTATGTGGAAAATGTTTCACATCTTTGAGTTCATACCATAAAAAATGGGAGCAATAACAAAAGTGTTGCAATTATATTTTTGGTCAGTGTATATAAAAAGATTATGGAATTGTGAAAATCTGCACACAGATTTTAAGTTAGCCACTTTATTATTAAATATATTTAATTTTGCTTTAAAAAACCTGTTCATTATTTTAAAACAGCATTTTAAAATATTTTAAAATCCTGCGAAGCTGGCCTCTTCTAACGTCTCCACCAAGCTTCTCAGTATGTTTTATCAAACAGTGATTGAAAGTGCTCTGCTGTACGCTGTGGTGTGCTGGTGCGGCACAAGCAAGAGAAACCTGACCCGACTAAACAAGATCATCAGGAGGGCTAGCTCTGTTGTGGGACTGAAGCTGGCCACAGTGGAGGAGGTGGCTGAAAAACAAACATTGTCCAGACTTCAGGCAATTATGGACAATGTGACACACCCTCTGCATGAGGCCTTCAGTGAGAGGAAGAGCAGCTTCAGCAGCAGACTTTTATCCCAACGCTGCTCCACGCAAGACTTAGAAAGTCATTTGTCCCACAAGCCATCAGACTGCACAACACTCTGTGTTGAGAGCTTTTAGTCTTGTTTTTGATTAAGCTGAATTTCTGGGAAACTTGACATGTTTTTAGGAATTGTTCATACTTGCTTTTATCCTTTTTATCCTCTTATATTTTTAGCTATTTATTGTGTTTTTATTTGTTTTAGGAATGATTGTGTCTTCTTCTCTTCCTGCTCTTGTCGAGGATGGACGATTTTCTTCTCGCTCCTTCTGTATCAGCCCCCCCCCCAGCTTTTGTCTGTCTTCCCTGGAGCTCCATCTTTCTGCCTGTTGCTACTCCTGCTCTTTTTACACTCTAAAGATGGATTTGATCAGCTGGTCTTTGAATTCGATCGACAGAGTTTTTTCCACACTAAGGAACGGACCCTTAAGCGGACCCTTCCTGCCCAGACGGCACCCACGCGGCTGGATACACCAACGATCCATGGGGCAAGTGGAGGCTGGTGTGCCTGGCCCAGCTGTCTGTGGAAGACGTTGAGGATGTGTACCTCTTTGGAGTTATGATAATTGGAGTCCTCATCATTGGGATCGGAGGATTTCTGATCTATCAGGCAGTCTGGGAGCAGAAGACGGAGAGAGGCGATTCGTCTGAGCTCTGTGGAAGGATTCTTCGGGGAGGAGAGACTCAGTACGAGAAACTTTCACAAGTGGATCAAAAGCTCTGTGCTTGTCGTGCCCACTTAAGCAGGATGCTCTCGATCTTTGAACTTGTGCAGAAGATGGATACCAACTTGGAGTGCGTTTCTGCCCGAATTGAGTCTAGACTGGTCTAAATTGCCCACATTTTGGATCAAATCTGCCTCTCAGTGCAAGACCAGTCAAGGACACAGCCAGCAGAGCAAACAACCTGCTGGCGCCGGAAAATCTAATCCAATCGGACCCCCCCTGAGCTGAGACTCCTTGGCTCCAACCAAAACATCATTCGCTCTCAGAGTGTGAAAACCGCTGCTGTGCTGAAGGCTGACGCTGCTGCTCACCCCCCCCCCCCCCCTCGACCTCGACATTCCTCGGAACTCACCCCCCCGCCCCACCCCCCCTATCCAACCTTCCCAGTGATCCTTGTGTACTGCGTGGCCGTGAGAATATGTGCTTCTGTGTTCAGACGGTGTTTTTTTCTTGTATCTACACATTGTATCACAGTGTTGAGATACAACCTTTTGTCACCAATCACCCTACCCACCTATTGTAACCATCTTTACCCATCCTAAGAAAAAGGTGCGCAGTCGCTGCAGCTGCCTCAGTAAAACTCGAACTGTATGTGTATTTGTTGTATGTCTGATCTTGTTCGGGTTGGACTGGAAGTAATTTCGTATGTCGGTGTAAAAGCTGTGCGTATGACAATAAAGGATTCTGATTCTGATTAAAGTATGGGCAGTTGGCCACTTAAAATTTCCTTCGGGATAATTAAAGTCTATATATCTATCTATACTAATTTTAAACATGTTGAATATTATTATAATTCTATGGCTTTTTTCAGGACCTTGGATTTCAATTTTAATATTTTTCAAAGAATCTTTGTTTCTATTTCACTTTGCTGTTTTTCAGAATTACTTACAGTGAGGTCAATAAGTATTTGATCACCCTGTGATTTAGCAAGTTCTCCTATCAATTTATTTGTATTTTACTGTGACAAATAAGTATTTGATAACTTGATTATCATATAGATTTCTGACCAGCAAAGACCTGCTGTTCTGCTTTTAAATAGTCCAACTCCACTCTGCTCATGATTCTAAATTAGTGGCATCTGTTTGAGGTGGTTAGCTTGTATAAAGGTACCTGTGCACCCCACAATAATTCAGAAGTCTAACTACCAACATGGGCAAAACCAAAGAGCTGTCAAAAGACACAAGAGACAAAATTGTAGATCTTCACATAGCTGGACGTGGCTTCGGGGCAATTGCCAAGCAGCTTAGTGAGAAAAGAACAACTGTTGGAGCAATTGTCAGAAAATGGAAGAGGCTAATGATGACTGTCAGTGTCCCTCGGACTGGGGCCCCTTGCAAGATCTCACCTCGTGGGGTATCGATGATGGTAAGGAAGGTGAAAAGTCAGCCCAGGACTACATGGGTTGAGCTGGTCAATGACCTGAAGAGAGCTGGGACCACCGTTTCCAAGGCCACTATAAGTAATACATTAAAACGTCATGGTTTAAAATCATGTATCGCACAGAAGGTTCCCCTGCTGAAGTCAGCCCATGTCAAAGCCCGTCTGAAGTTTGCCAATGACCATCTTGGTGATCCAGAGTAGTCATTGGAGAAAGTCTTGTGGTCAGATGAGACCAAAATAGAACTTTTTGGTCGTAACTCCATTCGGCGTGTTTCGAGGAGGAAGAAGGAGGAGCATCATCCCAACAACAGCATACCTACAGTGAAGCACGGGAGTGGAAGCATCAAGCTCTGGGGGTGTTATTCTGCACAGGGGACAGGACGACTGCACTGTATTAAGGAGAGGATGAACAGGACTCTGTATTGTGAGATATTGGGCAAAAACTAGAGCTGCACGATATGAGGAAAACTTGCGATATGCGATATTAGTGATCAATATTGCGATAACGATAAATTTGCGGTAAATAAACAAACAGAAAAATAAACAAAAATATCATTCCCATTTCATTGCAACAGTTTAAAAATTATACAGTGATCCCTTGCTATAACGTGGTTTACTTTTCACGGTTTCGCTACTTCACGGATTTGCATCGTGCATTGTGTTCTGCATTCTGATTGGCTAAAAAAGTCACTCCGCTTCTTCTCTACCTGTGCGTCAATAATGTTGCAGTTTAATATGTACACGTACGTAAATCAGCTTTCCAAATTACGTACATGCAAATCATCTTGCAATTTCAAGTTTCTCTAAAACCCATAGAAAAAGAGCAACACCAACTGTCAATCACTATGTTCTTCTCCCGAACAAACACACACAGCTGCACCGTGGGCTTGAGAAGGAGAAAACACTGCAGCTTCTCAGACTGAAGAGCATTGAAATACACCTGAGCCACTATTTGTCCGTTTGTACTTTGTATTTTTTTCATGATCATTTTAAATTTTCTCCCGTTTAATTTAATTACTCTCGGGTCGCGGTGGGCGGGGCTTATCTCCGCGATTTGAAGCCTTCTGTTTACAGCGATGTTTCAAATTATTATTTGACAGTATAGTACAGAAGTTATTTGTTGAAAAATAAACGTTTTTAAAGTACTTTGATTTGTGAAACAATTGCTTGAGCCTGTAAATTGGTTTGTTCTTTCTTTTCAATGTATAATAGAGTATTTAATTGTATAATAATTGTTAAAAAAAATAGAGGTTTCTACTTCACGGATTTTGCCTATCACGGGTTCTTTCTGGAACGTAACCCCTGCGAAAAACAAGGGTTTACTGTACTCCAAATGACCCTCATCGACATGGGGGACAAACATCTAACATAATAGGCCTCCATCTGATTGGTCAACAATGGGAAGGCGTCCATCTGATTGGTCAAAGCATAAAGGGATTTATTTGATTCGTTAAATGCTTCAAGCTGCTAGAAGATTGTTTTAACACATTTTGGATTTGCGATTTAGTGCGATATTCGCCATCTTTTGCGATATGCATATTGCAGAGCTGGATATTGCGATAACGATAAATTTGCGGTATATTGTGCAGGCCTAATGTGTGGAGAGATCTCCATCCTCTACAAAAAGCTTACAGCCACTACTCTGAAACTCATTCAGTTTACTCCAGGATCGATTACTTCTTCATGCAGAAAGAGCACATGAGCACAATAATGGGGTGTTACATTGGAGTAGCTGATGTATCAGACCACAATGCCATTTATTTAAAAATTAGACTTAAGGGAAGGCAAAGAAATACTTTATGAAAGCTGTTCTCTCTACTACAAACCAACAGGTAGAATCAAAATTAACGGCTCCCTCACAAATAGATTCATGCTGGGAAGGGGGACTAGACAGGGCTGTTGCCTTAGGCCTATACTTTGCCCTCTATATAGAACATTTTGCCCAGATGGTGAGACAAGACACGAGGATAACAGGAATAGACATCGGTGGACAGGTACATATCATAGGCCTGTTCGCAGATGACGTTATGGTATATTTATTAGATCCAGTCAAATCATTTGGTAATTTGATGAAGATTTTTGATAGATTTGGTCAAAGCTCAGGATACAAAATAAATATAAATAAAACTCAGATACTCATTGTTCAATTGAATCAAATCAAGGTTTAAAGGAAAGGAAGATAAAATGGGATGCCAAATCAGTTGAGTACTTGGGGGTGAATATACCTTAAGACCCAGCAAAACTATATCAGGATTTTCTCCACGTGTTTTAAGTTTGTCTAAGACTAATCTTGTTGTCGCTCGCACATGTTTAAAGTTAAAGCCCCGTTAGCTGTCACGCATGTAGGTGTGGGACATTCATTCACCGCAGCTACCCGGCTCCTGCGGGGGCGGAGAGACCTGTTTGGTCGGGGTTGATACGCTGCAGCGCCTCACCGTAACCATAACCGTAACCCTCCTCCAGGTCTGTAAGGCCCAGAGAAAAGTTCAGCAAGGACTGCATATATTTATTTATTATATAAAATTACGAGCGAATATACACTTTCTAAAAAAGAAAGTAAGGAACTCCTTAATGTGGTCCGGGGAGGGGCATGTCAGGTTTCCTGCCTTAAATGTTCCCCTGCTTTCAAGCCCGGTCAATGTCACGCCCCCAAGAGTCATGTACTCCACTGTGATTGTTTGCTTTGTCAGCTACGGGCACGACAACGAAAAAGTGTCATTCATATAAACTGGCGGGCCGCATTAACATTAAACTTTCATATTAAGGCGGGGGCCTTAAAATATCATCTTAGGGGCCGCAAATAGCCTGTGAGTTTGAGACCTCGGCTGTAGACTCTGGCACTGGTACACTAGCCGCAGGTCGGAAGAACGAATCATTAGTTCACTTGCTCATAGCTCAGACGCACATATCAGGTTGTGATGATATTTGTCTCCGTTTCCTTCCCACAGATGTTTACGCGCGCTCGATTATCTCTAGGCCCCTCCCCCTCCATGCATTTTAGCCACTTACAGCTGCTTTCCCTATTCTTCTCACACGCATAAGCCGCCTCACAGACAGGCATCACACAATGAAACGCGAGTGTGTGTTTGCGTCTCATTGATTATTTCATTGATCATTGACGTGCCCCTTCCACGTTTAATGCATAGAAAATACAGAGGGTGGGGGAGGCAAATTTACTGGTAGCACATGTGCGACTGGATGTAAAATTCAGGTGCACACTCTCAATTTTTGGTCGCAAAATGCGACCACTTGGTCGAAGTCTGGAGCCCTGCACATCCACCCTGCGAATAGTATTGCAAAATTCAATTTCAGTTAGCATTTACAGGAGAGAGGTGGGGTGATAATGTCAGTGCATGTTAGCCCAACCAGCAAACGCCAAAAGTTTAGCATGGTGAACTCTGTTAGCATTAGGGTAATCCAAAAATACTGGCATTGAGTCTGTGTCCCAATATTTATGGACCTGACTTGCATTATGGGACAAGTGTGATGCATGATGGGATACATAGCATAACCCTCAGACAAAAAGCTCATTAAAATTTTTACAGATTTCAATAAAAATTCCCTCAAAATCAGGATTTTTGCAGCAATTATTAGATTAAATGAAAAATAGATTCATTAAATTACTTAATAACAGGTAATGATTGATAAATCACACAATGAATTAATCTCATGACAGTTCTGATAATACTGTCATAATTAAAATACATTTTTAAAAGCTACATTTTATAAATGATTGTCTTAACAGCCAGAAAAACAGAAATAAAAAGTATTTTGTTAAACAGTGAAGTGGAACTTTGTGGCTCTTGTTGGGTTTTGGTCTGGAAGAAACTGGATCAAATGGTTCTTTTAGTGTTAAAGGTTCCAGACTCTTGATCTCCACTGAAGCTATGAATATGAAATGTCATTCCACAGACAAACCATCAACAAAATGATCCTGATGCTGCTGAGGTTCTTATGGAAGTGAAGCAAATCTCAGCAGAGATGCAGTTTTTCTAAACTGAAATCACTGACATTAAACAGCCTGAACATTCATGGAGCTGAACTGGACACAGAAAAACCTCCCTGTTGTGTTTCCACCCACCAATGAGGAGCAGTTTGATGAAGATGAAGCTGCACTGGAGGAAGAATCAGTCCAGAAAAAAATGGAGAACAGTTCTGACACTAAACAGTTTTTCACTGATGTGTTCAGGTTTGAATCTTTTCTGTCTGCAGATCCATGAACAGGACCCTGTCTTTGGGTTTTAGCTTGAAATGTAGTTTTGGAAATAGAATCTGTCTGACTGTCTGGAATTGGAGACATGGAGACATCAAAGAGGTTTAGATGGGATTTTGGGTTTGACAGAGAAATCTGCTGAAAAGAACTGAACTACAAACTTAGAACCACAGACGACAAAACAGACTGTACTTTTTTATCTGTTAACAATTTTCTCTTTGATCTGTTACGGTTTCCTGTTTGTCGTTAGCTGGAGGGACTAACTAAGATCATATGATTTGAAGAATGTTGTCGGCTGCACTGACCAACAATGTCTTCTGTCTTTTCAACTGGAAGGGACAGAAGAGACTCTTCCAGGACACGCTGTTGATGGACTGCATGTTTGGAGAGCTTGAAGCTCAAGATAGAACCGTTGTTGAAGTGAACATACCGATAGTGTGGAGATGAAGATCAGAGTCACACTGACCTGCTGACATGTGAGAGCTGTCCACACTTTGGACATGACTTCTGTCTCTCCTCTTCCTCTCATCTCTGTTCTGTGGGTCTGTCTCTTCATTAGTAGTTGATGTTGATTCTTCATGTTGATTTCCTTCTTCATCCTGACTATCAATTACGTTAAAGCTCTGCTGTTCCTCTTTAATCTGCAGAGGTTCTGATTCTTCCTGTTCCTCTTTAATCTGTGGAGGTTCTGGTTCCTCCTGTTCCTCTTTAATCTGTGGAGCTTCTGGTTCCTCCTGTTCCACTCTGAAGTTCATCTGCTGGTTGCAGAGATCTTCCTCTTCAGTCATCCAATGCTGGGGGAGGCCTGCAGGGACAAAAACACAACAAGGAGCCTTTTATACGTTTCCAGGGGGGTATTCCAGAAAGCAGGTTATGCTAGCTCCCACGGTAAGTTTGAGGCTAAGGAAGTTGATAACCTCAGCTTTCGGTTCCAGAAATTGAGGTATGTTTAAGGGTATGTCAAGTTGACATGGCAAATCATGCTCTGAACATAACCTGGTCTGGAGCAGGTTTAGTTGAAGGTTAGTTTATTTTCAGAGAGGTGAAGCAGCATAGCGTGTCTATTTGAAGATGATTTAGTGGATGAAGAAGCTCAGAAAATACTTTTTCCACCGTGAGAGGGTGAAAAGACCACATATGGATGTTGGAAAAAAATAATATTTTTTACTTTGATCTAACTTAATTATTTGTTTCGGTTAAGATAAATCATTTATTTGTTAAGTCAGTTTAAAAATAACACGTAGTTTTCAGACATTTAGTTTACTTTCATTCAAATTAATTCAATTAAGTAGGTGTAACTTTGGTCCTGCTGTTAGAGCGGCACCGCAAGGGATTGTGGGATACCATTCTGGACGGATTTGGATTTAAGTGTGGGTTTTTGACCAAATGTGTTTAGTTGTTTAGCTGTTTCACCGTGTTCTGCCGTGTTTTGACGAGTTATTTTGTCCTACTTTGCTTAGCCTCTGCACCTTGAGTGAGAGGGACGGAGAAGATGATGAGTTTATATAGCACCCCTTCTGTTAGCATCTTTTATGACAATGACTGAAAATTCCTACATGAGGTTGTGCACTTTGAGCATATTGTTTCGTTCTTTTTAATTTTTATACAAACGAGTACATCTGCCGGCTCAAACTTAGACATATGAGAGTTCAAGAATTATAATTAATTAAGATGGAAAAAATATTAATTTAATTGGAGTAATATGACATTTAGTTAGATAAATATGTAAATATGAGTTGTATAAATAATTAGAGTTTTATAGACGTAAGAAATTAGGTTGAATAAATTTAACTCAATTACTTGTTACCAATCGAAGTAATTCAGGGCTCCAGACTAACTTTTGTCACTAGGAGCACAGTGGCCCCCAACTGAAAATTTTAGGGGCACAACCAGAAAATTTAGGGGCGAATACCGTAAATCAACATGCTAACCAAATCTACTAATTTCCACTGTATTACTAATAAATACTTTAATAATAGATGCAAAAATTACAATGTGCCGTTTCTAATTCAGTGTAACATTTTAATCTGCACTTTTGAAGATGCAACAAGAAGGTAAACTGACAAAAGCATCGCTGTCATGACAGTACAAATAAGTAAAGAAAATGGATGGAAATGTATGTTGGTGACACCAAATAAGTGCAGCCAAGATGCACAATAAGCGTGTTTGAGATCACCCAGGTGGACGTAACGCTGCACAGATCAACTGGTAATACCAATGATTAAAAAAAGGCTGAATACATTACAAAACATTCAAATAAATATAAAATATATAATAACACAGATCCAACTAAGGGGGACAGGCATATTAAAACTAAATTGAATGGTAAGGACACCCCCCCCCCCCCCCCCCGCCTGGTCTCCCCAACGATCCAGGCGCGGCGCTCGATCATCTCAAACACGTCTATCGTTGCATTTTCCCCAACGTGTTTTCAGTGTGTCTAAGACTAAATCTTGTCACTCGCACATATTTAAAGTTCAAGCCCCCTTAGCTGTTACGCATGTAGGTGTGGGACATTTATTCTCCTCAGCTGACCCGACTCCCGCAGGAGCGGTGAGCTGCCCTAACAGCCGTGCATAAACCGTTTGTGGTCGGGGGTGACACGCCGCTGCGCGCTTGACCAAAACCCTAAACCTTCCTCCGGGTCTGTGCGACCCAGAGAAAAGTTCAGCACGGACTGCATGTATTAAGAAAATTACGAGCGAATAAATACGTTCTAAGGAAAGTAAGGAACTCCTTAATGTGGTCCGGGGAGGGGGCTGTCAGGTTCCTTGCTTTCAAGCCCTGTCATTGTCACGCCCCCCAAGAGTCAAACTCGTGCGTGTACTTTGTCTGTTCCTCTCCTACAAGCAGAAACTCTTTCTTTTGATGATGCAGCCGTGTTACTTTTTTGATGGACATATAATCTTCATACGCCGTTATTAAAATCTCAGACTCCGTTTCGCTGAAGCCGTTTCTTTTTTTTTTCCACCACGCATTTCCATGGTGACTCTGGAAATCGGCGATCCATTGAGAATGTCTTTGAGTACGTGCTGTGCACGTGCGTTAACCCAGGGTTACCAAGTCGAGCGTAATTACGCTAACTCATATCCGGTCTTTTGGAACCGACATACCCAGAGTAAGCAAGTTCAAGCGGATTTCAGCCAGAGTTCAGGCTTAAAGTCAGGGTAGTTTAAACAAGCTTCCTGGAATACCCCCCAGGACTTTTGAGTTTTTTTCAAGCATCAACAAACTCTGTGATCATTGGAGAAAATGTCTGAGGAGTCTGAAGAGGCTGTTTGAAATGAATATATATGCAGAGGTGGGTAGTAACGGGTTACATGTACTTAATCCTCCTGTTATATAACGGGTCAAATTGACCCGTTTTAAAGTTTAGGAAATCTAGGAAAAATAGTTAAAAGTATTTTTTCAGCATGAAACATCTTCTGCTTGGCTTAATTAGCGTAATCAACATATATTATGAAAATGGTTTATCTCACATATTTGCAACCCTGCATGATTATATCACATAGATACTGTTCGGGTTAAATTGACCTGGCAGTCAAACTGGAGGTACAAGGATGTCTTATTATTGTTAGTTTTCCTTTATTTGCAGCTAGCTGTGAGACACATTTCACCCCAATCACACACATAGACACACAAACACACACAAGTGCATAGGTGTTGTGACTTTTGACAGGAACCATTTATGTTCTCGCGGGAAAACTCAACCCACATTCAGTGGACACTCAACAGGGGAGGGGAAAAACATATGAAAGATTCTCTGCATGGGAGTCCTTCCAACATTACACAGGCAGACCTTTAGAAAATGAGCAGCAGAAGCAGAAAGGTGACAGTCCAGGAGGCTCTGGAAGTCACCACTGACCATGATCAGAAGAAGACTATCTTGAGCTAAATTCTGATTCTACTGATTCTGATTTTGAACCAGATGAAGGAATTGCTATTCCTGTTCCTCCAAGCAAGACATTCATGTCAATGAATGGTGAAATACATTGGTCTTCATCCCCAAAATGCGTCAGACAAACCTGTCTGCAGAAAAACATAATAAAGACAGTGCCAGGGCCCACTAGGATGGCAGTGACTCATGTGACCATGTCAAGTCAGTCATTTCAATTCAATTCAATTCAATTTTATTTGTATAGCCCAAATCCATAACAACAGTCGTCCTGATGGGCTTTATATCGGTAATTGAAAAAGTAAAACATAAAATCAAAAGGATCATGAATAAATAGAATTCAATAGGAAAATACTAAATTGAACTAACTAAACTAAATGGTCATCCCAGGGCTCCAGACTAACTTTTTTCACTAGGAGCACAGTGGCCCCTAACTGAAAATTTTAGGGGCACAACCAGAAAATTTAGGGGCGCATACCGTAAATCAACATGCTAACCAAATCTACTAATTTCCACTGTATTACTAATAAATACTTTAATAATAGATGCAGAAATTACAATGTGCTGTTTCTAATTCAGTGTCACATTTTATTCTGCACTTTTGAAGATGCAACAACAGGTAAACTGACAGCACCATCTCTGTCATGACAGTACAAATAGTAAAGAAAACGGATGGAAATTTATCTTTGTGACACCAAATAGGTGCAGCCAAGATGCACAATAACCGTGTTTGAGATCACCCAGGTGAACTCAACGCTGTGCAGATCACCTGGTGTGTGACATATATTTTTGTTTTTGCTCCAACATTAACTGTCAATTATCACAAAAATATCGCAAGAAAGGGGTGGGAGCAAGGGGCAAACCTACCCGGACACAGCTGAAAATTTAGTACTGAACTGACTGAAAGCTGCACTGATGACTACAAAACAATGCATTATGGGACATGTGTCCTGATGGTTTTTGTAGTTAAGTGAGAAATTCAAAGAATTTAAAATACCAATTCATTAAAAAAAGGCTACATACATTAAAAAACATTAAAATAATCATAAAATATATAATAACACAGATCATACTAAGGGGGAGAAGAATATTAAAACTAAATTGAATGTTAAGGACAACTCCAACTGTTGTCCTTCAGTCTTGCTGCAGATTCACCTTCATCTCAACCCCCCCCACCCCCCCACCCCCCCGCCTGGTCTCCCCAACGATCCAGGCGCGGCGCCGGTTCATGTCAAGCACGTCTATCGTTGCATTTTCCCCACGTATTTTCAGTGTGTCTAAAACTAATGTTGTTTTTGCTGGAGCGTGTTTAAAGTTCGAGCCCCGTTACCTGTCACGCATGTAGTTGTGGGACATTTATTCTCCTCAGCTGACCCGACTCCCGCGGGAGCGGTGTGCTGCCGTAACCAGTTTGATCATGCGCCGCCGTAACCAAAACCTAAACCTTCCTACGGGTCTGTGTGACCCAGAGAAAAGTTCAGCACGGACTGCATGTATTTAGAAAATTACAAGCGAATAGATACGTTCTAAAAAAGAAAGTAAGGAACCCTCAAGAGTCATATACCAGACTGTGATTGGTTAGTGATCTCCGTGCACGACGATGAAAAAGTGTCATTCATACAAACTGGCGGCCTGCACTGCAGTAACATTAAACTTTCATATTAAGGCGGGGGCCGCAAAATATCATCTTGGAGACCGCATATAGCCCGCGGGCCGCGAGTTTGAGACCCCTGCTGTAGTTCTGGCACTGGTCCACTAGCCGCAGGTCGGAAGAATGAATCAATAGTTCACTTACTCATAGTTCAGACGCACATATCAGGTTGTGATATTTGTCTCAGTTTCCTTCCCAGTTTCCTTCCCACAGAAGTTCCTTCACACTCGATTATTTTTATTTTATATGTTAGTCTTTCAAAAGTAATACAGTAGTGAAAATTTTAAAAGAAGGTTGAACATGTATATTTTTAAGAAAAACAAGTGAATTATCTAATAATTGAACCACTACCTGTTAGAGGTAAAGAACACTATTTCACTAAATACTGATAGAATGATTACTAATGGAGTTATGTATCAAATGTTCACACTGCTTGTTAGGATTTTCTGGGTTTCAAACATTTTTTAATTAATAAAACATGAACCGGGTCAAATTGACCCAGGAACATCATCTCTGTCCCTCACAAATGAAGATAACAGGAGGGTTAAGTAACTTTTTAGTGAATTGTACTTGTGAGAGGAAGACAAGCCAAGGCAGTTTTATTTGTATAGCACAATTCGTGCAAAGAGTAAAACAGGAAAATGATTGGATTATCGCCCGGAAAGTAAGTTAGTGTAGAACCACCACTGAGTGACAGACGGATCCCCAAAAAGAAAAGCATGAAGCTCAAACTAAGGGCTTCTTCTCTGATTCTTTGATGAAGGTCACATACCTATGTGGTGTAGCTGCAGCTGTGGTTTCCAGATGACATCCAGCAGTCTGCGCTGACGACAGAGCTCCTGCTCGTACTGGACGATGGTTCCTTCACAGAGTCTGCAGATTTCTTCAGCAGCAGCAGCTAGTCGCTCGCTGATCAACTCTCTCAGAGACTGAAGGGAAGACATGGTTCCTGCTCCGATCTTCAGCTCCAACTCCCACAAACACCGCCGTCCTCTTCACTGCAGCTCCGATCGATCATCTGCTAGTCTCACAATCACAGCAATCCACGTTGTCTTTCCGTTCAACACTTCTTCACTCATTTACGACACTTTGGAAAATGCTGAGAGTTTCCACACGAACCACGTATCGTCCTTTCTGTCCAAAAACTTCACAAACGTCCCAACAAAACACCACCGACCTCTCAACACAAGCTAACGCTGCTAGCCTGCTAACAAGCTAACGCTGCTAGCGCCTCGTGCTGCTCTTCTTCTTTGTTTGGCTAACAGCGTCATGGTGCTTTAGCGCCACCAGCTGGTCTGGAGTGTTGTCTGTCGCTCACATAATGATGTCGATGGCGGCATAAAAAAGCCCTTTTAACCCTTCCGCTCCCTTAGGTTGGCATGTGCTTTGGGGTCTGCATGACCCCCCTCCAAAAAAATATAACTCCCTCCGCTGTTTTACAGGGCATAAGTGACCCCACGAGGCATTTCTCGGTGGCCAGCACGAAACCCATTCCCTCCGCTGTTTTACAGGGCATAAGTGACCCCACGAGACAATACTTTATTTTTTTTTTCTCTCCATCCTCTCCGCTGTTTTACAGGGCATAAGTGACCCCACGAGGCATTTCTCGGTGGCCAGCACGAAACCCATTCCCTCCGCTGTTTTACAGGGCAGAAGTGACCCCACGAGACAATACTTTATTTTTAATTTTTTCTCTCCATCCTCTCTTCATTTTCCTTACACCCCAAGACCACCAGAAGGTGGAGAGGGAAGGAGGGGGGTAATCAATTTTTTTTTTAAATTTATTTTCATACCCCTCGCGCTGTGCTTTCGCTTGCATTCGACCCCGTATTATTAAAAAAACATTCACTCCGCTGTTTTACGGAGCTCAAATGACCCCAAGAGACAATACTTTTTTTTCTCCAAAAAAAGCGTTCACTCCGCTGTTTTACGGAGTGCAAATGACCCCACGAGACAATGCTTTTTTTTTTCACCCACTATTCATTTCCTTACAGCGCACGACCACCAGGGGGAGGGGAAGGGGGGGCATCAATTCATTTATTTATTTACATACCCCTCGCGCTGTGCTTTCGCGTGCATTCGACCCCGTATTATTAAAAAAACATTCACTCCGCTGTTTTACGGAGCTCAAATGACCCCAAGAGACAATACTTTTTTTTCTCCAAAAAAAGCGTTCACTCCGCTGTTTTACGGAGTGCAAATGACCCCACGAGACAATGCTTTTTTTTTTCACCCACTATTCATTTCCTTACAGCGCACGACCACCAGGGGGAGGGGAAGGGGGGGCATCAATTCATTTATTTATTTACATACCCCTCGCGCTGTGCTTTCGCGTGCATTCGACCCCTGTATTATTTAAAAAAAAAGCGTTCACTCCGCTGTTTTATGGAGCTCAAATGACCCCAAGAGACAATACTTTATTTTTTTTTCTCCAAACAAAAGCGTTCACTCCGCTGTTTTACGGGGCTAAAATGACCCCAAGAGACAATACTTTATTTTTATTTTCCTCCAAAAACAAAAGCGTTCACTCCGCTGTTTTACGGAGCTAAAATGACCCCAAGAGACAATACTTTATTTTTTTTTTTCTCCAAAAACAAAAGCGTTCACTCCGCTGTTTTACGGAGCTCAAATGACCCCAAGAGACAATACTTTATTATTTTTTTCTCCAAAAACAAAAGCGTTCACTCCGCTGTTTTACAGAGTGCAAATGACCCCACGAGACTATGCTTTTTTTTTCCTATCTTCATTTTCCTTACACCGCACGACCACCAGGGGGAAGGGGGGGGGGTATAATTTTTTTTTTTGTTTATGGCATTTGGCAATTCCCTCGCGCTGTAGTTTGGGGTGCATTTGACCCCCGTATTTTTTTTCAAAAAAAAATAAAAATTCCAACCGCTGTTTATCGGAGCACGTGTGACCCCACGAGGCGTTTTTTTTTTTTTTTGGTGGATGGCATTTGGCAATTCCCTCGCGCTGTAGTTTGGGGTGCATTTGACCTCCGTATTTATATAACCCTCCCACTCGCTCAGGTGGGCATGTGCTTTGGGGTCTGCATGACCCCCCAAAAAATCCGCTGTTTTACGCAGCTCGTGTGACCCCACGAGAAATTTCTCAGTGGCCGGCATAAAAAACATTCAGTCCGCTGTTTTACTGATCGTAAACGACCCCACGAGAAATTTCTCTGTGGCCGGCATAAAAAACATTCAGTCCGCTGTTTTACGGATCGTAAACGACCCCACGAGACAATACTTTTTTTATCATCCTCTCTTCATTGTCCTTACACCCCACGACCACCAGGGGGTGGAGGGGGAGGAGGCGATGAGGGGGGGCATCAAACTATTTATTTATTTTCATACCCCTCGCGCTGTCTTTTGGGTGCATTTGACCCCGTATTTTTAAAAAAAAAACATTCACTCCGCTGGTTTACGGAACGTAAAGGACCCCATCCTCTCTTCATTGTACTTACACCCCACGACCACCAGGGGGTGGAGGGGATGAGGGGGGGCATCAATCTATTTATTTATTTTCATACCCCTCGCGCTGTCTTTTGGGTGCATTTGACCCCGTATTTTTTTTTCTTCATTGTCCTTACACCCCACGACCACCAGGGGGTGGAGGGGGAGGAGGGGGGCATCAATTTATTTATTTATTTTCATACCTCTCGCGCTGTGCTTTGGCGTGCATTTGACCCCATATTTTTTATCATCCTCTCTTCATTGTCCTTACACCCCACGACCACCAGGGGGTGGAGGGGGAGGAGGCGATGAGGGGGGGCATCAAACTATTTATTTATTTTCATACCCCTCGCGCTGTCTTTTGGGTGCATTTGACCCCGTATTTTTAAAAAAAAAAACATTCACTCCGCTGGTTTACGGAACGTAAAGGACCCCATCCTCTCTTCATTGTACTTACACCCCACGACCACCAGGGGGTGGAGGGGATGAGGGGGGGCATCAATCTATTTATTTATTTTCATACCCCTCGCGCTGTCTTTTGGGTGCATTTGACCCCGTATTTTTTTTTCTTCATTGTCCTTACACCCCACGACCACCAGGGGGTGGAGGGGGGGAGAAGGGGGGCATCAATTTATTTATTTATTTTCATACCTCTCGCGCTGTGCTTTGGCGTGCATTTGACCCCATATTTTTTTCATCTCTTCATTGTCCTTACACCCCACGACCACCAGGGGGTGGAGGGAGAGGAGGGGATGAGGGGGGGCATCAATCTATTTATTTATTTTTATACCCCTCGCGCTGTCTTTTGGTTGCATTTGACCCCATATTTTTTTAAAAAAAAAAAACATTCACTCCGCTGTTTTACGGAACGTAAAGGACCCCATCCTCTCTTCATTGTACTTACACCCCACGACCACCAGGGGGTGGAGGGGATGAGGGGGGGCATCAATCTATTTATTTATTTTCATACCCCTCGCGCTGTCTTTTGGGTGCATTTGACCCCGTATTTGTTTTCTTCATTGTCCTTACACCCCACGACCACCAGGGGGTGGAGGGGGGGAGAAGGGGGGCATCAATTTATTTATTTATTTTCATACCTCTCGCGCTGTGCTTTGGCGTGCATTTGACCCCATATTTTTTTCATTTCTTCATTGTCCTTACACCCCACGACCACCAGGGGGTGGAGGGAGAGGAGGGGATGAGGGGGGGCATCAATCTATTTATTTATTTTTATACCCCTCGCTCTGTCTTTTGGTTGCATTTGACCCCATATTTTTAAAAAAAAAAAAAAAACATTCACTCCGCTGTTTTACGGAACGTAAAGGACCCCATCCTCTCTTCATTGTACTTACACCCCACGACCACCAGGGGGTGGAGGGGATGAGGGGGGGCATCAATCTATTTATTTATTTTCATACCCCTCGCGCTGTCTTTTGGGTGCATTTGACCCCGTATTTGTTTTCTTCATTGTCCTTACACCCCACGACCACCAGGGGGTGGAGGGGGGGAGAAGGGGGGCATCAATTTATTTATTTATTTTCATACCTCTCGCGCTGTACTTTAGGGTGCATTTGACCCCGTACTTTTTTAAAAAAAAAACTTTCACTTTCACAAACTTTCATTTACACAGAGTATAAATGACCCCACGAGACATTACTTGGTGGCCTGCATTTGGCAATTCCCTCGCGCTGTACTTTAGGGTGCATTTGACCCCTGTGTTTTTTTTTTTTTTTATCCATCCACTGTTTTACTGTGAGTGACCAACCAGACATTCTTTTTTTTTTCTCTCTCTTCATTTCCTTACCCCTCGCACTTGCTTAGGTTGGCGTGTGCTTTAGAAAAATCCCCTCCCCAGACACAGGGACACAGACACAGAAAGCTGTAGAACGAGCTCAGAGAACACGCGCGAGAGAGATAGAGGGGGGAGGGAGGCATGCGGAGACCTCCGCTCTGTGAGGCCGACCGAGGCACGTTAGAGAAATCCCCTCCGCTGTCAAGCCAAGAGAACAGCCAGAGAAACAGCAGGCCAGACGCAGAGGAGGGACCGTGCTGCCTGCAGCTGCGAGGAAAGACCAGAGTTTTTTTTTTTTTGAGGAAGCAAGGGAACTCGGCCGATCAGCAGCTTTCTTCTGTGTTTCAAAGCAGGGAGGTTCTCAGCTCAGGGAGCGGGCAGGGCCCTGCAAGAAAAGCAGCGTCTCGCAGCTATGCCGAGCAGGATTTTCAATGTCACTAATCACAAAGAGAAAATAAAAAGGATGCTCGTTGGAGCATTGCTGGTTTTACACGCCTGAGTGTCTGCAAGTCACGTCCAAAGCCGCTTGGCTTCGGCTCATTCGCAGAGCTCCCTCCCTGAAGACGACGTGTTTGCATTTTTACACACACCAAATACGTGTCCACAGCTCAGCTTTTTGTGGGGCCAGATCAGAGATGAGGGCAGTGGGCAGACACAGAAAGCTTTCCGAAGGGGCTCAGAGAACGCTCGCGACAGAGAAACAGAGAGAAAGGGAAGAAGGAGGAGGTGGAGGAGGAGGAGGAGGAGAGAAGGAATGTGAGGCAGAGACTGGGGAGAGGGGGTTGGAGACAGAGATGATTTGGCCTCGGCTCTTGGAGAATGACTGACTCGGACCGCCCAGTGGAGCTTCACTCACGAGCGGGCGGGAGAAACAGCAAGGCAGACCCAGAGGAGGAACTGTGGTGCCTGCAGCTGCGAGCAGGGAGTTTTGAGGAAGGAGGGGGCAGGGAACTCGGCCGATCAGCAGTTTTCTTCTGTGTTTTCAAAGCCGCACAGCCTCTGAGCTCTGCGAAGACAGGGGCCACGGCTCAGGGGGGAAGAATGCAGCCTTACTCTCTGACGAGTCACACAGCCTCTGAGCTCTGCGAAGACAGGGGTCAGCCCAGGGGCAGGCCGCAGCCTTTCTTGGTGGGGGAAGAAAGCAGCCTGTCGAAGCAGAGCCAGCCGCACAGCCTCTGAGCTCTGCGAAGACAGGGGCCACGGCTCAGGGGGGAAGAATGCAGCCTTACTCTCTGACGAGTCACACAGCCTCTGAGCTCTGTGAAGACAGGAGTCAGCCCAGGGGCAGGCCGCAGCCTTTCTTGGTGGGGGAAGAATGCAGCCTGTCGAACCAGAGCCAGCCGCACAGCCTCTGAGCTCTGCGAAGACAGGGGCCACGGCTCAGAGGGGAAGAATGCAGCCTTACTCTCAGACGAGTCACACAGCCTCTGAGCTCTGCGAAGACAGGGGTCAGCCCAGGGGCAGGCCGCAGCCTTTCTTGGTGGGGGAAGAATGCAGCCTGTCGAACCAGAGCCAGCCGCACAGCCTCTGAGCTCTGCGAAGACAGGGGCCACGGCTCAGGGGGGAAGAATGCAGCCTTACTCTCAGACGAGTCACAGCACGGCTCAGAGGCAGGAGGCAGGCTGGAGGCGGCAGCCTTTCGCCATCAGAGACGCACAGCCTCTGAGCTCTGCGAAGACAGGGGTCAGCCCAGGGGCAGGCCGCAGCCTTTCGAAACCTGAGCCGCACAGCCTCTGAGCTCTGCGAATGAGCCAAAGCCAAGCTCTTCCTCTCAGAAGAGTCACAGAGGCCACAAGACAGAGCCGTGGCCTATGTCTTCGCAGAGCTCCTTGGGAAAGGTTTTTCTCTAGCTGTATAACAGAAATCAAAAATAAAAAAAAGTGACAGAAAATCCAAAGCAGCACAGAAATTTCTTTGGTGCGCGATGACTTTTTATTTATTTTTTTTTCATTACAACCCAGGGATAGCTCAGCGAAATGGAGAAAGAGTTGGAGCAGGATATTCAATGTCACTAATCACAAAGAGAAAATAAAAAGGATGCTCGTTGGAGCATTGCTGGTTTTACACGCCTGAGTGTCCGCAAGTCACGTCCAAAGCCGCTTGGCTTCGGCTCATTCGCAGAGCTCTGAGAGCCTGCCCCCACAGAGGGCCCCTGAGGAAGCAGCGGCAGGCAGGCCAGAGTGGAATTTTCCTCTCTGAAGACGACGTGTTTGCATTTTTACACACACCAAATACGTGTCCACAGCTCAGCTTTTTGTGGGGCCAGATCAGGGATGAGGGCAGCGGGCAGACACAGAAAGCTTTCCGAAGGTTCTCAGAGAACGCGCGCGACAGAGAAACAGAGAGAAAAGGAGAGAGGAGGAGGAGGAGAGAAGGAATGTGTGTGACTGCAAGAGGCACAGACTGGGGAGAGAGGGGGGAGAGAGACAGAGATGATTTTGCCTAGGCTCTTGGAGGCTGACTGACTCGGACCGCCCCAGAGCCACACAGCCTCGTCGCTCTGTTTGCATTTTTACACACACCAAATACGTGTCCACAGCTCAGCTTTTTGTGGGGCCAGATTAGGGATGACGGCAGCGGGCAGACACAGAAAGCTTTCCGAAGGGGCTCAGAGAACGCGCGCGACAGAGAAACAGAGAGAAATGGAAGAAGGAGGAGGAGGAGAGAAGGAATGTGTGTGACTGAAAGAGGCACAGACTGGGGAGAGAGGGGGGAGAGAGACAGAGATGATTTTGCCTAGGCTCTTGGAGGCTGACTGACTCGGACCGCCCCAGAGCCACACAGCCTCGGCGCTCTGTTTGCATTTTTACACACACCAAATACGTGTCCACAGCTCAGCTTTTTGTGGGGCCAGATCAGGGATGAGGGCAGTGGGCAGACACAGAAAGCTTTCCGAAGGGGCTCAGAGAACGCGCGCGACAGAGAAACAGAGAGAAATGGAAGAAGGAGGAGGAGGAGAGAAGGAATGTGTGTGACTGAAAGAGGCACAGACTGGGGAGAGAGGGGGGAGAAAGACAGAAATGATTTGGCCTCGGCTCTTGGAGGCTGACTGACTCGGACCGCCCCGTGGAGCCTCACTCACGAGCGGGCGGGAGACACAGCAAGGCAGACGCAGAGGAGGAACCGTGGTGCCTGCAGCTGCGAGCAGGGAGTTTTGAGGAAGGAGGGGCAGGGAACTCTGCCGATCAGCAGTTTTCTTCTGTGTTTCAAAGCAGGGAGTTTCTCAGCTCAGGCAAAGACCAGAGTGTTACTTGTTTGTTTATATCTTTCTTTATTTTCCTTTACATATGTAAAATACATTTAAAAAAAAAAAATACAGATTGCGAGAGGAGCAGGAGGGATAGACCAGCATTTCAACAGTTTGATTTCTGCCTGAGGCCTCCAGCACAAGCCTTGTCTACAGAATCAATGTCTTTTCTCTTTCTTTTATCGCGAAGCCCTTTTCGCACCTTAAAAGAGTTGTAAAGTGCTATATGTATGAACAAAGTGTCATTCGTTCAGGTTCCCTTCAATGAAATAACAATATTTATTAAAATATAACTGCCTCATCCAGGCCTGTGTTTGTTGAGAGTAATTTCTGTTTCCCTTCATCTGCCGTATGAAAAACAGCGATGCAGGACAGCCTCCGGGCTACATGCTGAATTTGACCAACATGATTCCAGCTGGAGCTCCAGACTCTCCTCCTCCTCCAACATACTCCAGTTAGGTTTTTCTAGTAACCGTAACGGCGATGCTGCTCTTGGTTATTTTCATCCTCACCTTGTACCCCCTTTACGGTCCAAAATGCAACACAGAACCAACGATAATGTAAAGATTTGTCTGAAATGTTCACTGATTTGTGCGTGCGTGTGGAGTGAGGAATTTGGAAAACAAATCTTCAGGCTTTGAAGCGAGCCGGACTTTCCTGGAGAGTTCTGTTGGTGGAGCAACACCAAGGTTCTGTCTCTCCTCGTGCTGTTTTTATTAAGAACACAAGAAGAAGGTAAAAATTTCAAAACACAGAAAAAAGTTCATTGTGGGTGTCGTATAATGACCCATTTGGTGCATTCTAACTTCAACCAGTCCTTATCAGCTAAGGACAGTGTGTCGTCAAACCCCCTCAGCCGTGCTGGGATGAGAAGCAGATGAACAAACACACAAATCTTTCTAAAAAGGTAAAAAGGTCAATCTGAGTTAACATTTAAGCATACACATTTAAACCAATGATAATACTAAAACAATTTCCTTTACATAATCCAACACACACACTTATCTTGCATGTCAGAACGAATGGGGGGAATGGCTGTAAAGAGTCCAGCCTGGTCTCATTAAAAAATAAAATAAAACGAACGAATGACACTTTGTTCATACATATAGCACTTTACAACTCTTTTAAGGTGCGAAAAGGGCTTCGCGATAAAAGAAAGAGAAAAGACATTGATTCTGTAGACAAGGCTTGTGCTGGAGGCCTCAGGCAGAAATCAAACTGTTGAAATGCTGGTCTATCCCTCCTGCTCCTCTCGCAATCTGTATTTTTTTTTTTTAAATGTATTTTACATATGTAAAGGAAAATAAAGAAAGATATAAACAAACAAGTAACACTCTGGTCTTTGCCTGAGCTGAGAAACTCCCTGCTTTGAAACACAGAAGAAAACTGCTGATCGGCAGAGTTCCCTGCCCCTCCTTCCTCAAAACTCCCTGCTCGCAGCTGCAGGCACCACGGTTCCTCCTCTGCGTCTGCCTTGCTGTGTCTCCCGCCCGCTCGTGAGTGAGGCTCCACGGGGCGGTCCGAGTCAGTCAGCCTCCAAGAGCCGAGGCCAAATCATTTCTGTCTTTCTCCCCCCTCTCTCCCCAGTCTGTGCCTCTTTCAGTCACACACATTCCTTCTCTCCTCCTCCTCCTTCTTCCATTTCTCTCTGTTTCTCTGTCGCGCGCGTTCTCTGAGCCCCTTCGGAAAGCTTTCTGTGTCTGCCCACTGCCCTCATCCCTGATCTGGCCCCACAAAAAGCTGAGCTGTGGACACGTATTTGGTGTGTGTAAAAATGCAAACAGAGCGCCGAGGCTGTGTGGCTCTGGGGCGGTCCGAGTCAGTCAGCCTCCAAGAGCCTAGGCAAAATCATCTCTGTCTCTCTCCCCCCTCTCTCCCCAGTCTGTGCCTCTTTCAGTCACACACATTCCTTCTCTCCTCCTCCTCCTTCTTCCATTTCTCTCTGTTTCTCTGTCGCGCGCGTTCTCTGAGCCCCTTCGGAAAGCTTTCTGTGTCTGCCCGCTGCCGTCATCCCTAATCTGGCCCCACAAAAAGCTGAGCTGTGGACACGTATTTGGTGTGTGTAAAAATGCAAACAGAGCGACGAGGCTGTGTGGCTCTGGGGCGGTCCGAGTCAGTCAGCCTCCAAGAGCCTAGGCAAAATCATCTCTGTCTCTCTCCCCCCTCTCTCCCCAGTCTGTGCCTCTTGCAGTCACACACATTCCTTCTCTCCTCCTCCTCCTCTCTCCTTTTCTCTCTGTTTCTCTGTCGCGCGCGTTCTCTGAGAACCTTCGGAAAGCTTTCTGTGTCTGCCCGCTGCCCTCATCCCTGATCTGGCCCCACAAAAAGCTGAGCTGTGGACACGTATTTGGTGTGTGTAAAAATGCAAACACGTCGTCTTCAGAGAGGAAAATTCCACTCTGGCCTGCCTGCCGCTGCTTCCTCAGGGGCCCTCTGTGGGGGCAGGCTCTCAGAGCTCTGCGAATGAGCCGAAGCCAAGCGGCTTTGGACGTGACTTGCGGACACTCAGGCGTGTAAAACCAGCAATGCTCCAACGAGCATCCTTTTTATTTTCTCTTTGTGATTAGTGACATTGAATATCCTGCTCCAACTCTTTCTCCATTTCGCTGAGCTATCCCTGGGTTGTAATGAAAAAAAAATAAATAAAAAGTCATCGCGCACCAAAGAAATTTCTGTGCTGCTTTGGATTTTCTGTCACTTTTTTTTATTTTTGATTTCTGTTATACAGCTAGAGAAAAACCTTTCCCAAGGAGCTCTGCGAAGACATAGGCCACGGCTCTGTCTTGTGGCCTCTGTGACTCTTCTGAGAGGAAGAGCTTGGCTTTGGCTCATTCGCAGAGCTCAGAGGCTGTGCGGCTCAGGTTTCGAAAGGCTGCGGCCTGCCCCTGGGCTGACCCCTGTCTTCGCAGAGCTCAGAGGCTGTGCGTCTCTGATGGCGAAAGGCTGCCGCCTCCAGCCTGCCTCCTGCCTCTGAGCCGTGCTGTGACTCGTCTGAGAGTAAGGCTGCATTCTTCCCCCCTGAGCCGTGGCCCCTGTCTTCGCAGAGCTCAGAGGCTGTGCGGCTGGCTCTGGTTCGACAGGCTGCATTCTTCCCCCACCAAGAAAGGCTGCGGCCTGCCCCTGGGCTGACCCCTGTCTTCGCAGAGCTCAGAGGCTGTGTGACTCGTCTGAGAGTAAGGCTGCATTCTTCCCCTCTGAGCCGTGGCCCCTGTCTTCGCAGAGCTCAGAGGCTGTGCGGCTGGCTCTGGTTCGACAGGCTGCATTCTTCCCCCACCAAGAAAGGCTGCGGCCTGCCCCTGGGCTGACTCCTGTCTTCACAGAGCTCAGAGGCTGTGTGACTCGTCAGAGAGTAAGGCTGCATTCTTCCCCCCTGAGCCGTGGCCCCTGTCTTCGCAGAGCTCAGAGGCTGTGCGGCTGGCTCTGCTTCGACAGGCTGCTTTCTTCCCCCACCAAGAAAGGCTGCGGCCTGCCCCTGGGCTGACCCCTGTCTTCGCAGAGCTCAGAGGCTGTGTGACTCGTCAGAGAGTAAGGCTGCATTCTTCCCCCCTGAGCCGTGGCCCCTGTCTTCGCAGAGCTCAGAGGCTGTGCGGCTTTGAAAACACAGAAGAAAACTGCTGATCGGCCGAGTTCCCTGCCCCCTCCTTCCTCAAAACTCCCTGCTCGCAGCTGCAGGCACCACAGTTCCTCCTCTGGGTCTGCCTTGCTGTTTCTCCCGCCCGCTCGTGAGTGAAGCTCCACTGGGCGGTCCGAGTCAGTCATTCTCCAAGAGCCGAGGCCAAATCATCTCTGTCTCCAACCCCCTCTCCCCAGTCTCTGCCTCACATTCCTTCTCTCCTCCTCCTCCTCCTCCACCTCCTCCTTCTTCCCTTTCTCTCTGTTTCTCTGTCGCGAGCGTTCTCTGAGCCCCTTCGGAAAGCTTTCTGTGTCTGCCCACTGCCCTCATCTCTGATCTGGCCCCACAAAAAGCTGAGCTGTGGACACGTATTTGGTGTGTGTAAAAATGCAAACACGTCGTCTTCAGGGAGGGAGCTCTGCGAATGAGCCGAAGCCAAGCGGCTTTGGACGTGACTTGCAGACACTCAGGCGTGTAAAACCAGCAATGCTCCAACGAGCATCCTTTTTATTTTCTCTTTGTGATTAGTGACATTGAAAATCCTGCTCGGCATAGCTGCGAGACGCTGCTTTTCTTGCAGGGCCCTGCCCGCTCCCTGAGCTGAGAACCTCCCTGCTTTGAAACACAGAAGAAAGCTGCTGATCGGCCGAGTTCCCTTGCTTCCTCAAAAAAAAAAAAACTCTGGTCTTTCCTCGCAGCTGCAGGCAGCACGGTCTCTCCTCTGCGTCTGGCCTGCTGTTTCTCTGGCTGTTCTCTTGGCTTGACAGCGGAGGGGATTTCTCTAACGTGCCTCGGTCGGCCTCACAGAGCGGAGGTCTCCGCATGCCTCCCTCCCCCCTCTATCTCTCTCGCGCGTGTTCTCTGAGCTCGTTCTACAGCTTTCTGTGTCTGTGTCCCTGTGTCTGGGGAGGGGATTTTTCTAAAGCACACGCCAACCTAAGCAAGTGCGAGGGGTAAGGAAATGAAGAGAGAGAAAAAAAAAAGAATGTCTGGTTGGTCACTCACAGTAAAACAGTGGATGGATAAAAAAAAAAAAAAACACAGGGGTCAAATGCACCCTAAAGTACAGCGCGAGGGAATTGCCAAATGCAGGCCACCAAGTAATGTCTCGTGGGGTCATTTATACTCTGTGTAAATGAAAGTTTGTGAAAGTGAAAGTTTTTTTTTTTAAAAAGTACGGGGTCAAATGCACCCTAAAGTACAGCGCGAGAGGTATGAAAATAAATAAATAAATTGATGCCCCCCTTCTCCCCCCCTCCACCCCCTGGTGGTCGTGGGGTGTAAGGACAATGAAGAAAACAAATACGGGGTCAAATGCACCCAAAAGACAGCGCGAGGGGTATGAAAATAAATAAATAGATTGATGCCCCCCCTCATCCCCTCCACCCCCTGGTGGTCGTGGGGTGTAAGTACAATGAAGAGAGGATGGGGTCCTTTACGTTCCGTAAAACAGCGGAGTGAATGTTTTTTTTTTTTTTTTAAAAATATGGGGTCAAATGCAACCAAAAGACAGAGCGAGGGGTATAAAAATAAATAAATAGATTGATGCCCCCCCTCATCCCCTCCTCTCCCTCCACCCCCTGGTGGTCGTGGGGTGTAAGGACAATGAAGAAATGAAAAAAATATGGGGTCAAATGCACGCCAAAGCACAGCGCGAGAGGTATGAAAATAAATAAATAAATTGATGCCCCCCTTCTCCCCCCCTCCACCCCCTGGTGGTCGTGGGGTGTAAGGACAATGAAGAAAACAAATACGGGGTCAAATGCACCCAAAAGACAGCGCGAGGGGTATGAAAATAAATAAATAGATTGATGCCCCCCCTCATCCCCTCCACCCCCTGGTGGTCGTGGGGTGTAAGTACAATGAAGAGAGGATGGGGTCCTTTACGTTCCGTAAAACAGCGGAGTGAATGTTTTTTTTTTTAAAAAAAATATGGGGTCAAATGCAACCAAAAGACAGCGCGAGGGGTATAAAAATAAATAAATAGATTGATGCCCCCCCTCATCCCCTCCTCTCCCTCCACCCCCTGGTGGTCGTGGGGTGTAAGGACAATGAAGAGATGAAAAAAATATGGGGTCAAATGCACGCCAAAGCACAGCGCGAGAGGTATGAAAATAAATAAATAAATTGATGCCCCCCTTCTCCCCCCCTCCACCCCCTGGTGGTCGTGGGGTGTAAGGACAATGAAGAAAAAAAAATACGGGGTCAAATGCACCCAAAAGACAGCGCGAGGGGTATGAAAATAAATAAATAGATTGATGCCCCCCCTCATCCCCTCCACCCCCTGGTGGTCGTGGGGTGTAAGTACAATGAAGAGAGGATGGGGTCCTTTACGTTCCGTAAACCAGCGGAGTGAATGTTTTTTTTTTAAAAAATACGGGGTCAAATGCACCCAAAAGACAGCGCGAGGGGTATGAAAATAAATAAATAGTTTGATGCCCCCCCTCATCGCCTCCTCCCCCTCCACCCCCTGGTGGTCGTGGGGTGTAAGGACAATGAAGAGAGGATGATAAAAAATATGGGGTCAAATGCACGCCAAAGCACAGCGCGAGAGGTATGAAAATAAATAAATAAATTGATGCCCCCCTCCTCCCCCTCCACCCCCTGGTGGTCGTGGGGTGTAAGGACAATGAAGAAAAAAAAATACGGGGTCAAATGCACCCAAAAGACAGCGCGAGGGGTATGAAAATAAATAAATAGATTGATGCCCCCCCTCATCCCCTCCACCCCCTGGTGGTCGTGGGGTGTAAGTACAATGAAGAGAGGATGGGGTCCTTTACGTTCCGTAAACCAGCGGAGTGAATGTTTTTTTTTTAAAAATACGGGGTCAAATGCACCCAAAAGACAGCGCGAGGGGTATGAAAATAAATAAATAGTTTGATGCCCCCCCTCATCGCCTCCTCCCCCTCCACCCCCTGGTGGTCGTGGGGTGTAAGGACAATGAAGAGAGGATGATAAAAAAAGTATTGTCTCGTGGGGTCGTTTACGATCCGTAAAACAGCGGACTGAATGTTTTTTATGCCGGCCACAGAGAAATTTCTCGTGGGGTCGTTTACGATCAGTAAAACAGCGGACTGAATGTTTTTTATGCCGGCCACTGAGAAATTTCTCGTGGGGTCACACGAGCTGCGTAAAACAGCGGATTTTTTGGGGGGTCATGCAGACCCCAAAGCACATGCCCACCTGAGCGAGTGGGAGGGTTATATAAATACGGAGGTCAAATGCACCCCAAACTACAGCGCGAGGGAATTGCCAAATGCCATCCACCAAAAAAAAAAAAAAAAACGCCTCGTGGGGTCACACGTGCTCCGATAAACAGCGGTTGGAATTTTTATTTTTTTTTGAAAAAAAATACGGGGGTCAAATGCACCCCAAACTACAGCGCGAGGGAATTGCCAAATGCCATAAACAAAAAAAAAAATTATACCCCCCCCCCTTCCCCCTGGTGGTCGTGCGGTGTAAGGAAAATGAAGATAGGAAAAAAAAAGCATAGTCTCGTGGGGTCATTTGCACTCTGTAAAACAGCGGAGTGAACGCTTTTGTTTTTGGAGAAAAAAATAATAAAGTATTGTCTCTTGGGGTCATTTGAGCTCCGTAAAACAGCGGAGTGAACGCTTTTGTTTTTGGAGAAAAAAAAAAATAAAGTATTGTCTCTTGGGGTCATTTTAGCTCCGTAAAACAGCGGAGTGAACGCTTTTGTTTTTGGAGGAAAATAAAAATAAAGTATTGTCTCTTGGGGTCATTTTAGCCCCGTAAAACAGCGGAGTGAACGCTTTTGTTTGGAGAAAAAAAAATAAAGTATTGTCTCTTGGGGTCATTTGAGCTCCATAAAACAGCGGAGTGAACGCTTTTTTTTTAAATAATACAGGGGTCGAATGCACGCGAAAGCACAGCGCGAGGGGTATGTAAATAAATAAATGAATTGATGCCCCCCCTTCCCCTCCCCCTGGTGGTCGTGCGCTGTAAGGAAATGAATAGTGGGTGAAAAAAAAAAGCATTGTCTCGTGGGGTCATTTGCACTCCGTAAAACAGCGGAGTGAACGCTTTTTTTGGAGAAAAAAAAGTATTGTCTCTTGGGGTCATTTGAGCTCCGTAAAACAGCGGAGTGAATGTTTTTTTAATAATACGGGGTCGAATGCACGCGAAAGCACAGCGCGAGGGGTATGTAAATAAATAAATGAATTGATGCCCCCCCTTCCCCTCCCCCTGGTGGTCGTGCGCTGTAAGGAAATGAATAGTGGGTGAAAAAAAAAAGCATTGTCTCGTGGGGTCATTTGCACTCCGTAAAACAGCGGAGTGAACGCTTTTTTTGGAGAAAAAAAAGTATTGTCTCTTGGGGTCATTTGAGCTCCGTAAAACAGCGGAGTGAATGTTTTTTTAATAATACGGGGTCGAATGCAAGCGAAAGCACAGCGCGAGGGGTATGAAAATAAATTTAAAAAAAAAATTGATTACCCCCCTCCTTCCCTCTCCACCTTCTGGTGGTCTTGGGGTGTAAGGAAAATGAAGAGAGGATGGAGAGAAAAAATTAAAAATAAAGTATTGTCTCGTGGGGTCACTTCTGCCCTGTAAAACAGCGGAGGGAATGGGTTTCGTGCTGGCCACCGAGAAATGCCTCGTGGGGTCACTTATGCCCTGTAAAACAGCGGAGAGGATGGAGAGAAAAAAAAAATAAAGTATTGTCTCGTGGGGTCACTTATGCCCTGTAAAACAGCGGAGGGAATGGGTTTCGTGCTGGCCACCGAGAAATGCCTCGTGGGGTCACTTATGCCCTGTAAAACAGCGGAGGGAGTTATATTTTTTTGGAGGGGGGTCATGCAGACCCCAAAGCACATGCCAACCTAAGGGAGCGGAAGGGTTATATTGACAAACCAATACCTTTTTACATGCTTATCACAGGTAAGATTGATAACCCTTGTGCTGTCTTAGGGGGAAAGAAAAGCATGGATTAAAAAAAAGGTAAGGAGGGGGGGTCATTTTAAAAACGCATACCCCCCTTTGGTATTGACCCCAGACAGGTACACCCGGTACACCCTCCCGCAATCGAAGAGGGTCGAGTTCCTGAATTTATTTTCACTGTGGATTTACTCAGTCAAATTCAGTGGGGAAATCCAGCTTCTTTCAGTCAAAGCAGCTGGTTAAAGTCAAATTGTTTTTATCAATAAAGCACTTTGACACAGTAATCCGCGCCTTTATTTCTATTCGACTGGATCAGTGTAACTCTCTTTCCATCTCTCACTCGTCCTTATCCTGTCTCAAACTGGCAAAGATCGCTGCTGTATGTTTGTTAACTGGCATGTGGAACAGAGAGCATATTACTCAAGTTCTGACTTCTCTACACTGGCTGACTGTTCATTTTAAAATTCTTTTATTTGTTTCTAAATCTTTAAACAGTCTGGCTCTGCCCTGTCTCTCTGAGCTGCTACAGCTGCATTCCTCTTAGATCAGCTGACCAGCTGCTGCTGGATGTGCCAAGGACACAGGGGAAACTCAGAGTGTATGGGGCATTTTCCTTTGCTGGCCTCAGCTTGTGGGATGCACTGCTCATGCAGGTTAGGCAGGCCAATTCTTCGAATGATTTTAAATCCAAGTTGAAAACTCCGTTTTTCTCACTGGCTTTTAACTGAGTTTGAGTTGGTGATTGTACTGATTTTTATTACTTTTGTATTATGTTGTTCATTTTGGATCGTTGTCTTGTTTTATCTTTCATCATTAAGCACTTTGGTCAGCCTCTGCTGTCACAAAAGCGCTTTATAAATAAAGTTTACTTGACTCATGCCTTGCTGGAGTGAAAACATAGTTGAAAGAAAGAAACAAAAACAACAAACAAAACACATCAACCCCGTCATTGTTTTTATTGAGTTTCACAGGCAAGTTTACTGTAGCACAAGCAACAGTAAAAAAAAAGCAAAAGCATTTTTAAAACTAAAAAAAAAACTATATTTCACACACTCAAAGCGTCTGCCAGCACAGAGTCCTTTCACTGCTAGCGCATTTCACAGGAACAGGCTGGACTGTGAATAGTAGTCGCCATCCCCGTATGTTTTGGCAGCATTAAGACCGTCTCGATGAGCGTTGTGCGACATGAAGGCGTCTGTATTTCTCCCGTCGCCTTGCCTCTCTTTGAGCACTGTGGAGGTGAGCACCATGGTGATCACGTACATGGCGTATATGAGAATGTTGAACACTGCTATGGCGCACTCCACGTTGTGCATCCTGTGTTCGTCACGAATCAGCGGCCTGTACAAGAGCTCCATGCAACCAGAGACGACTGCCATGAACAGCTCCAGATTCATCATGATCAGACAGGCCAGCACCGTCCGGGTGCTTTTGTTGAGCCTTCTGGTTCCTTCCTCGGCGTCGTCCATCTTGCGCTTGCTCTTGGCCGCGAAAAAGCTCAGCACCACGCTCACGACCATCGCCAGACAGCCCATGGTTATCACAGCTATGCCGCCGTGTATGTAAGCGTGATCGTAGCTACTCCTCTCCTGAGCCGTAGAGGAGCCGAAGGAGACGTCCCGAGCGCTCCCCCTCACGGCGTGACTGCTATCTATCAGGTAGAGGATGTTGTTGGGCAAGGCGAGGAACCCGACAATGAGAGAGGTGATGACCGCGATGGCGGCCCCCAACTTTCCCCTGAACCTGGCAACGCTCAGTACGGGGTTGGACGTCCTCCCCATCAACATCTCTTTTCCGGACGAAATCAAAGAATCGAAGCCTCCGACGAGGCCGGACCTGGTCCGCTGCATCCCGCCCAGCAGAGGTGGGCAGACGGGGTCGCGTCCTGTGCACGAGAGGGCGGAGCCAGCATAGGTTACCTACCCCCCTTTAACGGTTACTGCCGCACAGCGTCTTGGTCCACCCCGAGACATTTAATACGATGAAGCTCGGGAGGCCCGTGATCGAGTTCAGAGGGTCGAGAAGAGACCTCCAGGCGAAGGCCGTGACGCAGGACCGGTGGTACAGGGTCCGCGGCATCACGAGGACCTTGAATTCGATCGCGCGCCGCAGGAGAGGCGTCCGATCTCACAACATGATATGTGTGGACCTATACGCTAGGTTCCTTAGCCACCTCGTCCGTGACCGACGAAACCCGCTCGGCTGGTTGTCTCATCACTTGGCCATCCTGAACGCGCCTGAGGACCCAGCCCGTAAGTTTGAGGGCGAGTTGAGACGCCTGCTGGCATACGGCTCTCTCAACTTTGAGTCGTGCAGGCGCGCCTGGGACAGGAGCCGCATGTCCAGGGGCATAGGAAACGCAGTAGACGCTCAGTGCAAGGACGTGTTCAACGGAAAGAAGGCTGCTTCAGAGACCGGGCCCGTGTCTCGCCTCCTGCTCGCCCAGCTCGAGGCCCTGCGCCTCAAGCCGATCTGCGCGGGCCTCAAAGTGGCCGGCGTGCCCACGCCCGACCGAGGCGGCAGCACGTACCACAACGGCTGCACCCGGGGCTGCGGGCCACTGCCTGGACGGAACACCTTCTACACGGAAGTGGACCTGCTGGCTCACGATGCAACGACCGACACTGTGGCCCTCCTAGAGCTCAAGACCCGAAACAGCGACGTTTTGGATGCCCCTACCCTGTGGCGGTACAACGCCCAGCTGTGGCTGACCTGGACGATGTTCTCGCTCACGTACCCGAGCGTGGCGGAGCGCTCAAACGCTTACCTGGTGATCGTGAGGCCAGGCACGAACACGGTCACCATAAGGAGCTGTCTGAGGCCCTCCGTGACCAAGACGCTGCGCACCAAGTTCCCCTGGATAAACTGCCTTTGTCCGCAGGTTCTCAACTGCCTCACGCCGACCTTTGTCAACGTGAGAGTGCAGGCCTATCCGAAGCCAGGCTCTGGCGGCAGGGCGAGCATCGACCCAAAGGACCTCTGTTACAGGAACGTCATGTTCAACCGAGAAAAGGCCAGAGTGCGTCAGAGACGTTACCCCGATCAGGGATCGCAAGGCCGTCCAGCGCACCCAACGCCCTCCTCCGAGACGAGCGGGGCCCCCCAGGGGTCCTGGGTCCGCATCACGTGGGAGCCGAACACGGCTCCCACGCAGGCATGACACTCGATAAAAAGCCCCGCATGTTCGAGCGCTGGATGGAAACTGACGGACAACTAGAACTGACATGGGTCTGAGGCACCAAGCGCTCCACGGCATGCTGGCCAACCCAGACGTGTCCCCTTTCAAAGTAATCGAGAAACCCAGCGAACAGCAGGACTGGATCCTGATAGACCATCTCATTGTCACACACACAGTCAGAGAAAGCGATTACAGGGAGAGCGAACCGGAGATGTCGGTCGCGAGGATGGCGAGCTATTTCGCATCCTGGTACGTCAGAGAGAGGGCCCACGGCCGATGCGTCGTGCTCGTAAAAGACGGTCCGGGGGCGCAGAAGCCTAGCGTGAGGGAAGAAAGGGCCAACAGGACGGTCCCTGGTCACTTGAAGTTCTGTAAGGCTCACCTGGCCGAGATAGAGTACGGCACGATGAAACTGTTGGCCGACGTGGGCATGAGAGACAGCTTTTTCTTAGTCACAGGGGCGGTAGGCGAGTCGCGCTGGGCCCAGACCGCCGGCGAGCGCGCCAGCAACCTGGTCTCGTTCCACAACGAGCGCGGGGGAGAGGGGGCCAGTCCACTCACGGAGCCAGACCACTTCAAAATCGAGACCCTCCATTTTCCCGTCGTGGATCTGAGCTACTGCGACGGCAAGACCTACAGGCCTGAGGGGACGCCTGGAGTTTTCTTGACAGCTTTCGGGAGCCCGGAAGACGAGCGGCTCCAGGGCTTGCTAAAGGCTTGCGTCGAGTGTCGAGAAACGGAGGCCGACACGCTGATGGTGGAGTTGGCCAACGCCCTAACGGGCTCAGTGACAGTGTGCACAGGGGACACAGATCTGATAGCCGTGCTCGCTGCGAGCGGACGGCCCGGCCTGACACTGAGGTTGGACAACAAAAGCTACACTGAGGACAGAGCCATGCACGAATCGCCCTTCGGCGAGCTCCTTGTCGAGCCAGCGGTCCGACGGACCGCCAACAGAGCGCCGGGTGCCACAGACGACTGGCTGAGCGCACTGTGCGACCTGGGCTCCGCAGAGCACCACCTGTTGCCCAACGGCGCGGCGGAAAGACACGCCGATCTGGGTCGCCTTCTGGAGAGCCACGGGGGCGAGGCGTTCAAACTCTCAGTGTACGAGTTCTTGTACCGGGGCGGTGTTCGAGGCTCGGTTTACGTCGCTTTCCTGAGCGCGTTCTTCGAGTCTGACGCGAGGAGCAAACTGAGTGAACTGGCACTGGAGAGCCAGAAAACGTACCTCCCCGGCACACGCAGCGCAAACACGTTACGCTTCGCCTTCACGGTCCTGTGCGGCGCGGATGACCCGAAAGTCTTAGGCGCGGGGAACGCGCCCTCGTCGCAACTTTTCGGTAACGCAGCACGCTCGGTCGAGCGGGGATCTAAGCGCCCCCGCGAGCCAGAGGTCGACCGGGAGGGCGAAGCAGAACCAGAGATCGGATCCGACCCCCAGAAGACCAAGGTAAAGATCACGGCTGGGCTCAAGCGCACGGCCAAAGCCTACGCGGACGGAGCAATCCCGGAGTCCACTCACGCCCGTTACCTCAGACTGGCTCGCTCCGGAAGGCACCTGTTCCTGAGAGCCAAAGCCAGAGCGCAGGAGGACCAGAGCGTCCGATCCAAACACTTGCTGTTCATGGCCCTCTGCGGAACAGACTACAGCTTCACTCCAGTGGGGCTGGGAATCAAAAGGTTGCTGAGTGGCGCGATACGCAACCGAGAGAAGTTCAGCTCTTGGTGCGCCAAGCTCGTGACCGCGCTGTGGTCCCAGGACGGAGAGGATGGCGGAGGGAGCGAAAGGTCCCTTGAGTTTCGCGCCATGGGCGAACAGTTGGCCAGCCTCACAGGAGTCCCCAAGTCTACGAGCTCAAAGCATTGGACTGGAAAAAAGTTTGAAATCATGTGCAGGACGCTCAAATACGTGTGCGACCTGTGGACCCTGAAGGGTCCCCGGATCGGTCCCCATTATGGGTTTCGTGTGCACGACGGAGTCGTGCGTTTCATAGAAGAGGAAGACCCAGAGTCTGTGTCTTGAGAGTTGATACAGGGGCGAGATGTATTTCATTTCATTTTCTGTGTAAAAAATGAAGAAGAAAAAAAAAAAACGAGCGAACAAACACAATAAGAGGATGACCCAGAGTCTGTGTCTTGAAAGTTGATACAGGGGCGAGATGTATTTCATTTCAATTCCAATTTCTGTGTAAAAAATGAAGAAGAAAAAAAAAATAAGCGAACAAACACGATGGAAACAATAAAAGTAAATTCAAACACACCAGTGCAGTTTTCAGAGTTTTATTTCATTCGGACACGTCTGTATTTACACCACACAATGTCGATTTCAACTCTCGAAGCCATCTCTAAATTACCACTGGAGTTCGTCGTGTGTCAACCGAAAGGATGATTGGCGTACTCGAGCTTGCTCATCCATGTACATTAAGGTCATAGGCGGCGCTAAGGATGAACAAAGGCCGCAAAAGAACACTAAGAAGCAGGTCGAGGCCCCTGGCCCACAAGCGGGGAACAAGAGCGGTCGAGCCAGAGGATCCTCGGCCCGACTCGCAAGGGCAGCGCGGGGGGCCGAAGCCGGGCCGCTACGAACCCTACGACTGGGATTCGGACTCAGACGGGGGACACAGAGACGGAGGGGGTCACGGTCGAGTCGGCCGCAAAACTCGCGCGGGCCGGCGATCCCATCCGCCGGGGGACAAAGCCCGTGAGCCTGATGCGGCAGCGGTGGAGCCCGTGGGTCCTCGGCACGACTCGGAAGGGCAGCGCGGGGCCCCGAAGCCGGGCCGCTATGAACCCTACGACTGGGATTCGGACTCAGACGGGGGAGACGGAGGGGGCCACGGTCCGCCGCGGGACGAAGCCCTCGAGCCTGATGCGGCAGCGGTCGAGCCCGAGGGTCCTCGGCACGACTCGGAAGGGCAGGGCGGGGGAGACGGAGACAGAGGGGGCCACGGTCAGGTCGGCCGTGAAACTCTCGAGGACAGGCGATCCGATCCGCCGCGGGACGAAGCCCTCGAGCCTGATGCGGCAGCGGTCGAGCCCGAGGGTCCTCGGCACGACTCGGAAGGGCAGGGCGGGGGAGACGGAGACAGAGGGGGCCACGGTCAGGTCGGCCGTGAAACTCTCGAGGACAGGCGATCCGATCCGCCGCGGGACGAGGCCCACGAGCCTGACGATGGAGCGGTCGAGCCCGGGGGTCCTCAGCATGAATTGGAAGGGCAGGGCAGAGGCGACGAACCCTCCGATTGGGATTTGTACGAGTGTGAAACGGACGTGGACGAGCTCGATGGTTCTCAAAGTGAAACGGAAGAACAGCACCGGGGCCCCAGGTCATCGGGCGAGGAAGACGTCGAGGAAGCCGTTGAGGAAGACGCCGAGGAAGACATAGAGGAAGAACCAGCCGCAGAGAGCGCGAGCGTGTACCCGGATACATTTTCCTCCAAGAACGGTGAAATAAAGTGGTCAGCGAACGAGCGTGATCGGTCGAGCGTCCGGGCGTCCCCTCCTCACCAGGCCTCAGGGCCTACCACTGAGGCGAGGGAGGGGGCTCAAGACATCCTGTCTTCTTTTCTTTTGTTTTTCACTCCGAATGTAGAAAGACTGATTTTGATAGCTACCAACCGCCATAGCGCCGATAAGGCCCACGCCTTAAAGACTCCGAAACCCATGGACGAGATTGAACTGAGAGCCTACGTGGGACTGCTGATCTTGGCCGGGGTGTACAGGTCTCGAGGCGAAGCGTTGGTGAGCCTGTGGGAGCCCGAGTGCGGACGACCGATCTTCGGGGCAACCATGTCCCTTAGAAGCTTTTACCAGCGCTCTGCGACGCTCAGGTTCGACGATCGAAGCACGAGAGCCTCTAGGAGCGCTTCGGACAGATTGGCCGCAGTCAGAGAGGTGTGGGAAGAGTGGTGCGATCGGCTGCCCAGGCTTTACGACATCGGACCCGAGGTGACTGTGGACGAACGAATGGTTCCTTTCAAAGGTGCGGTTTCAGCCTCCCTTTTTACTGTTCTCAGGGTATCCTTGACGTATTCGCGTCTGTCTTAACTCTTCCTTTTGTTTTTCTTTCTCTACGCAGGACGTTGTTCTTTCAGACAGTACATTCCCAGCAAGCCTACCAAGTACGGCCTCAAACTATGGGTCGCTTGCGACGCAAGGACGAGCTACGCTTGGAGGGTCCAACCGTACATGGGCAAGCTGGCTTCGGGTGCTCGAGAGACAAACCTTGCGTCCCGAGTGGTTTCGGATCTCACCCGGGGACTGGAGCACCGTAACGTCACGTGCGACAATTTCTTCACTTCGTACGCGCTCGCCACCGAGCTCCTGAAACGGAACATCACCCTGCTCGGTACGATCAAAAGCAACAAACCCGAACTGCCTCCGGAGCTCGCGTCGGCCCGCGGACGAGAAGCACTCTCCTCCAGGTTCGCCTTTACGGACTGCGCCGCGGCCCTTTCCTACGTGCCCAAAAAGAACAAAAACGTCCTGCTCCTTAGCACGAAGCATTCGAGGGTCGAAATATGCCACGAACGCAGGGACAAAAAACCAGAGATGATCTTGGATTACAATAAAACCAAGGGCGGCGTGGACAACCTGGACAAACTGCTGGCCACGTACAGCTGCAGGAGAATGACCAAGCGCTGGCCCTTGGCCATGTTCCACAACATGATCGACATGTCGGCGTACAACGCGTACGTGATATGGAGGGAAATGCACCCGGACTGGATGCCGTGGAACCGCAACCGAAGGAGAATCTTCCTCGAGCAGCTGGGCAAAGATCTCGTCAGACCGCTCGTACTTCGCAGGAAGCGTGTTCCTCGCGCAAGGCCGGCCTACGACCTAATGGTCAGCATGCAAGAAGCCGGCGGGACGAGCGCGCGCAGCGAGGGCAAAAGAAAACGATGTCAGATATGCCCGCGCTCCAAGGACACAAAGACGCTGATCTCCTGCAAGAGCTGCGGAAAGAGCATCTGCAGAGGCTGCACTGTCCCCTTTTGCCCCCTTTGCTCCGAGCGCCAGGGAAGGGACGCCGACACAGACGCGTCCCAGTGAAAGGGATCGAGCTGTCTGGTAGCGCGACCTGATGCCTCGTTTCCCACTCGAGTAACTGAAAATCTGTTCTGTTTTGATATCAGCGAGTCTGTCCTCTGTGCCGCCCTGTATGTCCTCTGAAAATAAAACTGAGAACTGCTGTCGTACAAAGGTGTCTGTGTGCGCGTGTGTCTGTGTGAACATTCGAGAAGCAAAACTGTTGAAAGGGTTTGAGGGGTCTACGCGAAGGTACGGATATTTCGATCCAACGCGTTCGATTCACAAAGAAAGGCCTACAAACAGGGCTGGTTTGAGCTTGCAAAGCCTCTCAGCGCCCACAGGCCAACTCTGTCCTCGTTCGAGTGGATAAACAGAGTCAGCAGGGATTCTAAGCTTTACGGGGAGAGAATTGGCCTGCAAGCTCTGAGGCTTGGCGTTCTGGAGGTATCTTCACATTCAGAATGCTTGAGTCCGGAAAGATTTTTTTTTTTTCTTCCCACTCGAGCTGTCAGAATTACATGTGGAGCCAGTTTGGGGAGGGAACCGCAACAGCCGAGAGCTCAGCGGAAGGGGAAAAAAATGAGTTGGCCTTGTAGCACCAAATCTCTTATGAATCCTATGAGCTCTCCACCTAAACCTACTGTGAATGTTGTGTGAGATTTTCACTGGGTGTAAAATAAAATAAAAACAGAACAAATAATCGAAAAGAACCCAAACATTATAGTTTGTTTTTTTTTTGTGTGATTCGGGGATGTCTTCTGATGCAAAAGGCTCGTAGCGCTGGCCAGCCTTCGCGATCTGGTCTGCGCCCTGGAAACGAGCAGCGTGGGTTTGCGAGGGTAGCCGAGCTGCCACACGGCTGCTCGTTCTGGGATAGGATTGGCCTGCGAGCTCCTCTCATCAACGACACGCTTCAGTTTGCCTCTGATTCGGCTTCCCTGACACAGCGCGCTGTGATGTGACTCGCAGAGCCACACATCAAACCCTTCCCATAGAGCTTCATGTGCTGTCAGAGAGGAGGCGATCGGCCTGCTCTGGGGCTGGGCTCCCCTTGGGGTTGCTTCACATTTGGAACATTTGGAGATACAAGCGGAGCCAGCCCGGAGAGGGAACAGAAACGGACCACAGCTCAACGGAAAGGAGAGAATGTTGGTCTTTGAGCACTCCGCCTGAAGCTATCGCGAATATTCCGTGAGGTTTTCACTGTCTGTAAAATAAAAATAAAAAACAGGACAGAAAATCCAAACGAACACAGAAATTGTTTTTATTTTGTAAGACTTTTTTATTACAACATGACCTGGGTATCCAACCCAGGGTGGAACCGAAACGGTCAGAGCTCAGCGGAATGGAGAAAGTCGGCCCTCCCTGACACAGAGCGCTGCGGTGTGACTCGTGGCATCCAGCCTGTCTCTCAGTCAGCTCACTCTCAGGCGCAGGCTGCGTGTGTTTTTCAGACGCGAAAGGCCCCAGCCTGTCTCTGAGGATGCCCCCCTGCCCCCCGACACAGAGCTCTGTGGTGTGTGGATTGTGTTCTGAAAGGGTTTTCTCACTCGAGCGGTCAGAATTACATCCTGAGCCACGCAGAGCCGCTCGTGCGGTTCCCTTCACCCAAACCTGAGCCTCTCCACGGAGCTTCATGTGCTGTCAGAGGGGAGAGGGTCTGCATGCGGGCTGCTCTCAGCCAATGCACGATCTAGCCTGCCCCTGCGCGGTCCAGCCTTCCTCTCATTCTCCTCCCCTGCAGGCGCGGGCTGCGTGTGTGCCTCAGACAGGAAAGGCTCCAGCCTTCCTCTGCCTCGGCCCCCCTTGAAACAGCGCTCAGTGGCTTTACTTCACGCAGAGCCGCTCAGGATTTTTCCCTACACACACCCCAAGCCTTTCCGTTGAGCTTCATGTGCTGTCAGAGGGGACAGGCTCTGACTGCGGGCTGCGCTGCGGCTCGGCTTCCTTGAGGTTGCTTCAAAGTTAGAACGCTTGTGTTCGGAAAGGGTTTTCTCACTCCGGCTGTCAGAATTACATCCTGAGCCACCCTGGAGAGGGAACAGAAATGGCCCAGAGCTGAACAGACTGAAGAGAATGTCCTTCTTAGAGCTCTACGCCTGAATCTATCGCAAATGTTCCGTGAGGTTTTCACTGGCTGTAAAATAAAAATTAGAAAAAAACAGAACAGAAAATCCAAACGAATTTCCCCCCGGGAGGGGCTGCGTGTGTTTCTCAGACGCGGAAGGCTCCGGCCTGCCTCTGAGAGTGCACCCTGAGCCTCTGCAGAGAGCCTCCGTAGAGAGCCTGCCTGCGAGTGGGGACTTCCCGACAGAAGCGGAGCCCTGTGCCTTGTGACATCTGTTTCGAAAGACCGCAGCCTGCTTCTGCTTCTGCAGCTTGCTTGACACGGATTTCTGCGGAGCGTGGCTGGTGTTGGGAAAGATTTGTTTTCTCACTCGAGCGGTCAGAATTAAGTGCAGGGCCAGCTCTGGGAGTGAACCGAACGGGCCCGGAGCTCAGCAGAGTGAAGAGAAAGTTTGCCACCGAGCTCTTTGCCCGTTGCTGTCTAGAGTGTTCTGTGAGGTTTTTGCTGGCTGTGAAATAAAAATGAAAACGAAGTAAAAACGGGACAGAAAACCCAAAAGAACACAGAAAATTTATTTTGTGTGATGACTTTTTTTATTACAACACGAGCTGGGTATCGAACCCAGGGGTGGAACAGAAACGGTCCGCAGCTCAGCCAACCCTGCCTGACACACAGCTCTGCCGTGTGACTCGTGGCATCCAGCCTGTCTCTCGCTCGGCTCACTCGCGGGCGGGGGCTGCCTGTGTTTCTCAGACGCGAAAGGCTCCGGCCTGCCTCTGAGGGTGCGGCCTGAGGAAAGGTTTTTTTTTTTTTTTTTTCCCTCTCGAGCTTTCAGAATTACATGTGGAGCCAGCTTGGGGAGGGAACCGCGACAGCCAAAAGCTCAGCGGAATGGAGAAAGAGTTGGCCTTCTAGCACTAAATCTCTTATTGTTTTTGCAAATGAGCTGTCCACCTCATGCTACTGTGAATGTCGTGTGAGGTTTTCACTAGATGTAAAATAAAAAACAGAGCAAAAAATCCAAAAGAACCCAAAAATTATTGTAATTGTTTTATTTTTTATTTTTTGCATGATGATTTTCTTTGTTGTGACTCGGGGATGCCTCCTGATGCAAAAGGCTCATCGCGTTGGCCAGAAAGAGTTGCATTCAGAAAGAGTTTTTCTCACTCGAGCTGTCAGAGATACAAGCGGATCCAGCCCGAAGAGGGAACAGAAACGGGCCACAGCTCAACGGTCTGCCTGCGGGCCGCTCTCAGACAAAGCACGATCCAGCCTGCCTTCAGTCGCTCCCCTGCACGATCCAGCCTGCCTCTCATTCCCTCCCCTGCAGGCTCGTGTGCCTCAGACGCAAAAGGCTCCAGCCTTCCTCTGCGTTGGCCCCCCCTTGACACGAGCCTCCGTGTCTCTACTCCACACAGAGCCTGCCTGCGGGCCGCTCTCAGACAAAGCACGATCCAGCCTGCCTTCAGTCGCTCCCCTGCACGATCCAGCCTGCCTCTCATTCCCTCCCCTGCAGGCTCGTGTGCCTCAGACGCAAAAGGCTCCAGCCTTCCTCTGCGTTGATCCCCCCTTGACACGAGCCTCCGTGTCTCTACTCCACACAGAGCCTGCCTGCGGGCCGCTCTCAGACAAAGCACGATCCAGCCTGCCTTCAGTCGCTCCCCTGCACAAATCCAGCCTGTCTCTCATTCCCTCCCCTGCAGGCGTGTGTGCCTCAGACGCAAAAGGCTCCAGCCTTCCTCTGCGTTGGGCCCCCCCTTGACACGAGCTTCAGTGTCTTTACTCCACACAGAGCCTGCCTGCGGGCGGCTCTCAGACAAAGCACGATCCAGCCTGCCTTCAGTCGCTCCCCTGCGCGATCCAGCCTGTCTCTCATTCCCTCCCCTGCAGGCGTGTGTGCCTCAGACGCAAAAGGCTCCAGCCTTCCTCTGCGTTGGGCCCCCCCTTGACACGAGCCTCAGTGTCTTTACTCCACACGGAGCCTGCCTGCGGGCGGCTCTCAGACAAAGCACGATCCAGGCTGCCTTCAGTCGCTCCCCTGCACAAATCCAGCCTGCCTCTCATTCCCTCCCCTGCAGGCGTGTGTGCCTCAGACGCAAAAGGCTCCAGCCTTCCTCTGCGTTGGGGCCCCCCCTTGACACGAGCCTCGCGGAATGGAGAAAGAGTTGGCCTTCTAGCACTAAATCTCTCATTGTTTTTGCAAATGAGCTCTCCAACTCATGCTACTGTGAATGTCGTGTGAGGTTTTCACTAGATGTAAAATAAAAAACAGAGCAAAAAATCCAAAAGAACCCAAAAATTATTGTAATTGTTTTATTTTTTATTTTTTGCATGATGATTTTCTTTGTTGAGACTCGGGGATGCCTTCTGATGCAAAAGGCTCATCGCGTTGGCCAGAAAGAGTTGAATTCAGAAAGAGTTTTTCTCACTCGAGCTGTCAGAGATACAAGCGGAGCCAGCCTGAAGAAGGAACAGAAACGGGCCACAGCTCAACGGTCTGCCTGCGGGCGGCTCTCAGACAAAGCACGATCCAGCCTGCCTTCAGTCGCTCCCCTGCGCGATCCAGCCTGCCTCTCATTCCCTCCCCTGCACGCGTGTGTGCCTCAGACGCAAAAGGCTCCAGCCTTCCTCTGCGTTGGGCCCCCCTTTGACACGAGCTTCAGTGTCTTTACTCCACACAGAGCCTGCCTGCGGGCGGCTCTCAGACAAAGCACGATCCAGCCTGCCTTCAGTCGCTCCCCTGCACAAATCCAGCCTGCCTCTCATTCCCTCCCCTGCAGGCGTGTGTGCCTCAGACGCAAAAGGCTCCAGCCTTCCTCTGCGTTGGGCCCCCCCTTGACACGAGCTTCAGTGTCTTTACTCCACACAGAGCCTGCCTGCGGGCGGCTCTCAGACAAAGCACGATCCAGCCTGCCTTCAGTCGCTCCCCTGCGCGATCCAGCCTGTCTCTCATTCCCTCCCCTGCAGGCGTGTGTGCCTCAGACGCAAAAGGCTCCAGCCTTCCTCTGCGTTGGCCCCCCCTTGACACGAGCTTCAGTGTCTTTACTCCACACAGAGCCTGCCTGCGGGCGGCTCTCAGACAAAGCACGATCCAGCCTGCCTTCAGTCGCTCCCCTGCACAAATCCAGCCTGCCTCTCATTCCCTCCCCTGCAGGCGTGTGTGCCTCAGACGCAAAAGGCTCCAGCCTTCCTCTGCGTTGGGCCCCCCCTTGACACGAGCCTCAGTGTCTTTACTCCACACGGAGCCTGCCTGCGGGCGGCTCTCAGACAAAGCACGATCCAGGCTGCCTTCAGTCGCTCCCCTGCACAAATCCAGCCTGCCTCTCATTCCCTCCCCTGCAGGCGTGTGTGCCTCAGACGCAAAAGGCTCCAACCTTCCTCTGCGTTGGGCCCCCCCTTGACACGAGCTTCAGTGTCTTTACTCCACACAGAGCCTGCCTGCGGGCGGCTCTCAGACAAAGCACGATCCAGCCTGCCTTCAGTCGCTCCCCTGCACAAATCCAGCCTGCCTCTCATTCCCTCCCCTGCAGGCGTGTGTGCCTCAGACGCAAAAGGCTCCAGCCTTCCTCTGCGTTGGCCCCCCCTTGACACGAGCCTCAGTGTCTTTACTCCACACGGAGCCTGCCTGCGGGCGGCTCTCAGACAAAGCACGATCCAGGCTGCCTTCAGTCGCTCCCCTGCACAAATCCAGCCTGCCTCTCATTCCCTCCCCTGCAGGCGTGTGTGCCTCAGACGCAAAAGGCTCCAGCCTTCCTCTGCGTTGGGCCCCCCCTTGACACGAGCCTCGCGGAATGGAGAAAGAGTTGGCCTTCTAGCACTAAATCTCTTATTGTTTTTGCAAATGAGCTCTCCAACTCATGCTACTGTGAATGTCGTGTGAGGTTTTCACTAGATGTAAAATAAAAAACAGAGCAAAAAATCCAAAAGAACCCAAAAATTATTGTAATTGCTTTATTTTTTATTTTTTGCATGATGATTTTCTTTGTTGAGACTCGGGGATGCCTTCTGATGCAAAAGGCTCATCGCGTTGGCCAGAAAGAGTTGAATTCAGAAAGAGTTTTTCTCACTCGAGCTGTCAGAGATACAAGCGGAGCCAGCCTGAAGAGGGAACAGAAACGGGCCACAGCTCAACGGTCTGCCTGCGGGCCGCTCTCAGACAAAGCACGATCCAGCCTGCCTTCAGTCGCTCCCCTGCGCGATCCAGCCTGCCTCTCATTCCCTCCCCTGCACGCGTGTGTGCCTCAGACGCAAAAGGCTCCAGCCTTCCTCTGCGTTGGGCCCCCCCTTGACACGAGCTTCAGTGTCTTTACTCCACACAGAGCCTGCCTGCGGGCGGCTCTCAGACAAAGCACGATCCAGCCTGCCTTCAGTCGCTCCCCTGCACAAATCCAGCCTGCCTCTCATTCCCTCCCCTGCAGGCGTGTGTGCCTCAGACGCAAAAGGCTCCAGCCTTCCTCTGCGTTGGGCCCCCCCTTGACACGAGCCTCGCGGAATGGAGAAAGAGTTGGCCTTCTAGCACTAAATCTCTCATTGTTTTTGCAAATGAGCTCTCCAACTCATGCTACTGTGAATGTCGTGTGAGGTTTTCACTAGATGTAAAATAAAAAACAGAGCAAAAAATCCAAAAGAACCCAAAAATTATTGTAATTGTTTTATTTTTTATTTTTTGCATGATGATTTTCTTTGTTGAGACTCGGGGATGCCTTCTGATGCAAAAGGCTCATCGCGTTGGCCAGAAAGAGTTGAATTCAGAAAGAGTTTTTCTCACTCGAGCTGTCAGAGATACAAGCGGAGCCAGCCTGAAGAGGGAACAGAAACGGGCCACAGCTCAACGGTCTGCCTGCGGGCCGCTCTCAGACAAAGCACGATCCAGCCTGCCTTCAGTCGCTCCCCTGCACGATCCAGCCTGCCTCTCATTCCCTCCCCTGCAGGCTCGTGTGCCTCAGACGCAAAAGGCTCCAGCCTTCCTCTGCGTTGGGCCCCCCCTTGACACGAGCCTCCGTGTCTCTACTCCACACAGAGCCTGCCTGCGGGCCGCTCTCAGACAAAGCACGATCCAGGCTGCCTTCAGTCGCTCCCCTGCACAAATCCAGCCTGCCTCTCATTCCCTCCCCTGCAGGCGTGTGTGCCTCAGACGCAAAAGGCTCCAGCCTTCCTCTGCGTTGGGCCCCCCCTTGACACGAGCCTCGCGGAATGGAGAAAGAGTTGGCCTTCTAGCACTAAATCTCTCATTGTTTTTGCAAATGAGCTCTCCAACTCATGCTACTGTGAATGTCGTGTGAGGTTTTCACTAGATGTAAAATAAAAAACAGAGCAAAAAATCCAAAAGAACCCAAAAATTATTGTAATTGTTTTATTTTTTATTTTTTGCATGATGATTTTCTTTGTTGAGACTCGGGGATGCCTTCTGATGCAAAAGGCTCAGCGCGTTGGCCAGAAAGAGTTGAATTCAGAAAGAGTTTTTCTCACTCGAGCTGTCAGAGATACAAGCGGAGCCAGCCTGAAGAGGGAACAGAAACGGGCCACAGCTCAACGGTCTGCCTGCGGGCGGCTCTCAGACAAAGCACGATCCAGCCTGCCTTCAGTCGCTCCCCTGCACAAATCCAGCCTGCCTCTCATTCCCTCCCCTGCAGGCGTGTGTGCCTCAGACGCAAAAGGCTCCAGCCTTCCTCTGCGTTGGGCCCCCCCTTGACACGAGCTTCAGTGTCTTTACTCCACACAGAGCCTGCCTGCGGGCGGCTCTCAGACAAAGCACGATCCAGCCTGCCTTCAGTCGCTCCCCTGCGCGATCCAGCCTGTCTCTCATTCCCTCCCCTGCAGGCGTGTGTGCCTCAGACGCAAAAGGCTCCAGCCTTCCTCTGCGTTGGGCCCCCCCTTGACACGAGCCTCAGTGTCTTTACTCCACACGGAGCCTGCCTGCGGGCGGCTCTCAGACAAAGCACGATCCAGGCTGCCTTCAGTCGCTCCCCTGCACAAATCCAGCCTGCCTCTCATTCCCTCCCCTGCAGGCGTGTGTGCCTCAGACGCAAAAGGCTCCAGCCTTCCTCTGCGTTGGGCCCCCCCTTGACACGAGCCTCGCGGAATGGAGAAAGAGTTGGCCTTCTAGCACTAAATCTCTCATTGTTTTTGCAAATGAGCTCTCCAACTCATGCTACTGTGAATGTCGTGTGAGGTTTTCACTAGATGTAAAATAAAAAACATAGCAAAAAATCCAAAAGAACCCAAAAATTATTGTAATTGTTTTATTTTTTATTTTTTGCATGATGATTTTCTTTGTTGAGACTCGGGGATGCCTTCTGATGCAAAAGGCTCATCGCGTTGGCCAGAAAGAGTTGAATTCAGAAAGAGTTTTTCTCACTCGAGCTGTCAGAGATACAAGCGGAGCCAGCCTGAAGAGGGAACAGAAACGGGCCACAGCTCAACGGTCTGCCTGCGGGCGGCTCTCAGACAAAGCACGATCCAGCCTGCCTTCAGTCGCTCCCCTGCGCGATCCAGCCTGCCTCTCATTCCCTCCCCTGCACGCGTGTGTGCCTCAGACGCAAAAGGCTCCAGCCTTCCTCTGCGTTGGGCCCCCCTTTGACACGAGCTTCAGTGTCTTTACTCCACACAGAGCCTGCCTGCGGGCGGCTCTCAGACAAAGCACGATCCAGCCTGCCTTCAGTCGCTCCCCTGCACAAATCCAGCCTGCCTCTCATTCCCTCCCCTGCAGGCGTGTGTGCCTCAGACGCAAAAGGCTCCAGCCTTCCTCTGCGTTGGGCCCCCCCTTGACACGAGCTTCAGTGTCTTTACTCCACACAGAGCCTGCCTGCGGGCGGCTCTCAGACAAAGCACGATCCAGCCTGCCTTCAGTCGCTCCCCTGCGCGATCCAGCCTGTCTCTCATTCCCTCCCCTGCAGGCGTGTGTGCCTCAGACGCAAAAGGCTCCAGCCTTCCTCTGCGTTGGCCCCCCCTTGACACGAGCTTCAGTGTCTTTACTCCACACAGAGCCTGCCTGCGGGCGGCTCTCAGACAAAGCACGATCCAGCCTGCCTTCAGTCGCTCCCCTGCACAAATCCAGCCTGCCTCTCATTCCCTCCCCTGCAGGCGTGTGTGCCTCAGACGCAAAAGGCTCCAGCCTTCCTCTGCGTTGGGCCCCCCCTTGACACGAGCCTCAGTGTCTTTACTCCACACGGAGCCTGCCTGCGGGCGGCTCTCAGACAAAGCACGATCCAGGCTGCCTTCAGTCGCTCCCCTGCACAAATCCAGCCTGCCTCTCATTCCCTCCCCTGCAGGCGTGTGTGCCTCAGACGCAAAAGGCTCCAACCTTCCTCTGCGTTGGGCCCCCCCTTGACACGAGCTTCAGTGTCTTTACTCCACACAGAGCCTGCCTGCGGGCGGCTCTCAGACAAAGCACGATCCAGCCTGCCTTCAGTCGCTCCCCTGCACAAATCCAGCCTGCCTCTCATTCCCTCCCCTGCAGGCGTGTGTGCCTCAGACGCAAAAGGCTCCAGCCTTCCTCTGCGTTGGCCCCCCCTTGACACGAGCCTCAGTGTCTTTACTCCACACGGAGCCTGCCTGCGGGCGGCTCTCAGACAAAGCACGATCCAGGCTGCCTTCAGTCGCTCCCCTGCACAAATCCAGCCTGCCTCTCATTCCCTCCCCTGCAGGCGTGTGTGCCTCAGACGCAAAAGGCTCCAGCCTTCCTCTGCGTTGGGCCCCCCCTTGACACGAGCCTCGCGGAATGGAGAAAGAGTTGGCCTTCTAGCACTAAATCTCTTATTGTTTTTGCAAATGAGCTCTCCAACTCATGCTACTGTGAATGTCGTGTGAGGTTTTCACTAGATGTAAAATAAAAAACAGAGCAAAAAATCCAAAAGAACCCAAAAATTATTGTAATTGCTTTATTTTTTATTTTTTGCATGATGATTTTCTTTGTTGAGACTCGGGGATGCCTTCTGATGCAAAAGGCTCATCGCGTTGGCCAGAAAGAGTTGAATTCAGAAAGAGTTTTTCTCACTCGAGCTGTCAGAGATACAAGCGGAGCCAGCCTGAAGAGGGAACAGAAACGGGCCACAGCTCAACGGTCTGCCTGCGGGCCGCTCTCAGACAAAGCACGATCCAGCCTGCCTTCAGTCGCTCCCCTGCGCGATCCAGCCTGCCTCTCATTCCCTCCCCTGCACGCGTGTGTGCCTCAGACGCAAAAGGCTCCAGCCTTCCTCTGCGTTGGGCCCCCCCTTGACACGAGCTTCAGTGTCTTTACTCCACACAGAGCCTGCCTGCGGGCGGCTCTCAGACAAAGCACGATCCAGCCTGCCTTCAGTCGCTCCCCTGCACAAATCCAGCCTGCCTCTCATTCCCTCCCCTGCAGGCGTGTGTGCCTCAGACGCAAAAGGCTCCAGCCTTCCTCTGCGTTGGGCCCCCCCTTGACACGAGCCTCGCGGAATGGAGAAAGAGTTGGCCTTCTAGCACTAAATCTCTCATTGTTTTTGCAAATGAGCTCTCCAACTCATGCTACTGTGAATGTCGTGTGAGGTTTTCACTAGATGTAAAATAAAAAACAGAGCAAAAAATCCAAAAGAACCCAAAAATTATTGTAATTGTTTTATTTTTTATTTTTTGCATGATGATTTTCTTTGTTGAGACTCGGGGATGCCTTCTGATGCAAAAGGCTCATCGCGTTGGCCAGAAAGAGTTGAATTCAGAAAGAGTTTTTCTCACTCGAGCTGTCAGAGATACAAGCGGAGCCAGCCTGAAGAGGGAACAGAAACGGGCCACAGCTCAACGGTCTGCCTGCGGGCCGCTCTCAGACAAAGCACGATCCAGCCTGCCTTCAGTCGCTCCCCTGCACGATCCAGCCTGCCTCTCATTCCCTCCCCTGCAGGCTCGTGTGCCTCAGACGCAAAAGGCTCCAGCCTTCCTCTGCGTTGGGCCCCCCCTTGACACGAGCCTCCGTGTCTCTACTCCACACAGAGCCTGCCTGCGGGCCGCTCTCAGACAAAGCACGATCCAGGCTGCCTTCAGTCGCTCCCCTGCACAAATCCAGCCTGCCTCTCATTCCCTCCCCTGCAGGCGTGTGTGCCTCAGACGCAAAAGGCTCCAGCCTTCCTCTGCGTTGGGCCCCCCCTTGACACGAGCCTCGCGGAATGGAGAAAGAGTTGGCCTTCTAGCACTAAATCTCTCATTGTTTTTGCAAATGAGCTCTCCAACTCATGCTACTGTGAATGTCGTGTGAGGTTTTCACTAGATGTAAAATAAAAAACAGAGCAAAAAATCCAAAAGAACCCAAAAATTATTGTAATTGTTTTATTTTTTATTTTTTGCATGATGATTTTCTTTGTTGAGACTCGGGGATGCCTTCTGATGCAAAAGGCTCAGCGCGTTGGCCAGAAAGAGTTGAATTCAGAAAGAGTTTTTCTCACTCGAGCTGTCAGAGATACAAGCGGAGCCAGCCTGAAGAGGGAACAGAAACGGGCCACAGCTCAACGGTCTGCCTGCGGGCGGCTCTCAGACAAAGCACGATCCAGCCTGCCTTCAGTCGCTCCCCTGCACAAATCCAGCCTGCCTCTCATTCCCTCCCCTGCAGGCGTGTGTGCCTCAGACGCAAAAGGCTCCAGCCTTCCTCTGCGTTGGGCCCCCCCTTGACACGAGCTTCAGTGTCTTTACTCCACACAGAGCCTGCCTGCGGGCGGCTCTCAGACAAAGCACGATCCAGCCTGCCTTCAGTCGCTCCCCTGCGCGATCCAGCCTGTCTCTCATTCCCTCCCCTGCAGGCGTGTGTGCCTCAGACGCAAAAGGCTCCAGCCTTCCTCTGCGTTGGGCCCCCCCTTGACACGAGCCTCAGTGTCTTTACTCCACACGGAGCCTGCCTGCGGGCGGCTCTCAGACAAAGCACGATCCAGGCTGCCTTCAGTCGCTCCCCTGCACAAATCCAGCCTGCCTCTCATTCCCTCCCCTGCAGGCGTGTGTGCCTCAGACGCAAAAGGCTCCAGCCTTCCTCTGCGTTGGGCCCCCCCTTGACACGAGCCTCGCGGAATGGAGAAAGAGTTGGCCTTCTAGCACTAAATCTCTCATTGTTTTTGCAAATGAGCTCTCCAACTCATGCTACTGTGAATGTCGTGTGAGGTTTTCACTAGATGTAAAATAAAAAACAGAGCAAAAAATCCAAAAGAACCCAAAAATTATTGTAATTGTTTTATTTTTTATTTTTTGCATGATGATTTTCTTTGTTGAGACTCGGGGATGCCTTCTGATGCAAAAGGCTCATCGCGTTGGCCAGAAAGAGTTGAATTCAGAAAGAGTTTTTCTCACTCGAGCTGTCAGAGATACAAGCGGAGCCAGCCTGAAGAGGGAACAGAAACGGGCCACAGCTCAACGGTCTGCCTGCGGGCGGCTCTCAGACAAAGCACGATCCAGCCTGCCTTCAGTCGCTCCCCTGCGCGATCCAGCCTGCCTCTCATTCCCTCCCCTGCACGCGTGTGTGCCTCAGACGCAAAAGGCTCCAGCCTTCCTCTGCGTTGGGCCCCCCTTTGACACGAGCTTCAGTGTCTTTACTCCACACAGAGCCTGCCTGCGGGCGGCTCTCAGACAAAGCACGATCCAGCCTGCCTTCAGTCGCTCCCCTGCACAAATCCAGCCTGCCTCTCATTCCCTCCCCTGCAGGCGTGTGTGCCTCAGACGCAAAAGGCTCCAGCCTTCCTCTGCGTTGGGCCCCCCCTTGACACGAGCTTCAGTGTCTTTACTCCACACAGAGCCTGCCTGCGGGCGGCTCTCAGACAAAGCACGATCCAGCCTGCCTTCAGTCGCTCCCCTGCGCGATCCAGCCTGTCTCTCATTCCCTCCCCTGCAGGCGTGTGTGCCTCAGACGCAAAAGGCTCCAGCCTTCCTCTGCGTTGGGCCCCCCCTTGACACGAGCCTCAGTGTCTTTACTCCACACGGAGCCTGCCTGCGGGCGGCTCTCAGACAAAGCACGATCCAGCCTGCCTCTCATTCCCTCCCCTGCAGGCGTGTGTGCCTCAGACGCAAAAGGCTCCAACCTTCCTCTGCGTTGGGCCCCCCCTTGACACGAGCTTCAGTGTCTTTACTCCACACAGAGCCTGCCTGCGGGCGGCTCTCAGACAAAGCACGATCCAGCCTGCCTTCAGTCGCTCCCCTGCACAAATCCAGCCTGCCTCTCATTCCCTCCCCTGCAGGCGTGTGTGCCTCAGACGCAAAAGGCTCCAGCCTTCCTCTGCGTTGGCCCCCCCTTGACACGAGCCTCAGTGTCTTTACTCCACACGGAGCCTGCCTGCGGGCGGCTCTCAGACAAAGCACGATCCAGGCTGCCTTCAGTCGCTCCCCTGCACAAATCCAGCCTGCCTCTCATTCCCTCCCCTGCAGGCGTGTGTGCCTCAGACGCAAAAGGCTCCAGCCTTCCTCTGCGTTGGGCCCCCCCTTGACACGAGCCTCGCGGAATGGAGAAAGAGTTGGCCTTCTAGCACTAAATCTCTCATTGTTTTTGCAAATGAGCTCTCCAACTCATGCTACTGTGAATGTCGTGTGAGGTTTTCACTAGATGTAAAATAAAAAACAGAGCAAAAAATCCAAAAGAACCCAAAAATTATTGTAATTGTTTTATTTTTTATTTTTTGCATGATGATTTTCTTTGTTGAGACTCGGGGATGCCTTCTGATGCAAAAGGCTCATCGCGTTGGCCAGAAAGAGTTGAATTCAGAAAGAGTTTTTCTCACTCGAGCTGTCAGAGATACAAGCGGAGCCAGCCTGAAGAGGGAACAGAAACGGGCCACAGCTCAACGGTCTGCCTGCGGGCCGCTCTCAGACAAAGCACGATCCAGCCTGCCTTCAGTCGCTCCCCTGCACGATCCAGCCTGCCTCTCATTCCCTCCCCTGCAGGCTCGTGTGCCTCAGACGCAAAAGGCTCCAGCCTTCCTCTGCGTTGGGCCCCCCCTTGACACGAGCCTCCGTGTCTCTACTCCACACAGAGCCTGCCTGCGGGCCGCTCTCAGACAAAGCACGATCCAGGCTGCCTTCAGTCGCTCCCCTGCACAAATCCAGCCTGCCTCTCATTCCCTCCCCTGCAGGCGTGTGTGCCTCAGACGCAAAAGGCTCCAGCCTTCCTCTGCGTTGGGCCCCCCCTTGACACGAGCCTCGCGGAATGGAGAAAGAGTTGGCCTTCTAGCACTAAATCTCTCATTGTTTTTGCAAATGAGCTCTCCAACTCATGCTACTGTGAATGTCGTGTGAGGTTTTCACTAGATGTAAAATAAAAAACAGAGCAAAAAATCCAAAAGAACCCAAAAATTATTGTAATTGTTTTATTTTTTATTTTTTGCATGATGATTTTCTTTGTTGAGACTCGGGGATGCCTTCTGATGCAAAAGGCTCATCGCGTTGGCCAGAAAGAGTTGAATTCAGAAAGAGTTTTTCTCACTCGAGCTGTCAGAGATACAAGCGGAGCCAGCCTGAAGAGGGAACAGAAACGGGCCACAGCTCAACGGTCTGCCTGCGGGCGGCTCTCAGACAAAGCACGATCCAGCCTGCCTTCAGTCGCTCCCCTGCACGATCCAGCCTGCCTCTCATTCCCTCCCCTGCAGGCTCGTGTGCCTCAGACGCAAAAGGCTCCAGCCTTCCTCTGCGTTGGCCCCCCCTTGACACGAGCCTCCGTGTCTCTACTCCACACAGAGCCTGCCTGCGGGCCGCTCTCAGACAAAGCACGATCCAGCCTGCCTTCAGTCGCTCCCCTGCACAAATCCAGCCTGTCTCTCATTCCCTCCCCTGCAGGCGTGTGTGCCTCAGACGCAAAAGGCTCCAGCCTTCCTCTGCGTTGGGCCCCCCCTTGACACGAGCTTCAGTGTCTTTACTCCACACAGAGCCTGCCTGCGGGCGGCTCTCAGACAAAGCACGATCCAGCCTGCCTTCAGTCGCTCCCCTGCGCGATCCAGCCTGTCTCTCATTCCCTCCCCTGCAGGCGTGTGTGCCTCAGACGCAAAAGGCTCCAGCCTTCCTCTGCGTTGGGCCCCCCCTTGACACGAGCCTCAGTGTCTTTACTCCACACGGAGCCTGCCTGCGGGCGGCTCTCAGACAAAGCACGATCCAGGCTGCCTTCAGTCGCTCCCCTGCACAAATCCAGCCTGCCTCTCATTCCCTCCCCTGCAGGCGTGTGTGCCTCAGACGCAAAAGGCTCCAGCCTTCCTCTGCGTTGGGCCCCCCCTTGACACGAGCCTCGCGGAATGGAGAAAGAGTTGGCCTTCTAGCACTAAATCTCTCATTGTTTTTGCAAATGAGCTCTCCAACTCATGCTACTGTGAATGTCGTGTGAGGTTTTCACTAGATGTAAAATAAAAAACAGAGCAAAAAATCCAAAAGAACCCAAAAATTATTGTAATTGTTTTATTTTTTATTTTTTGCATGATGATTTTCTTTGTTGAGACTCGGGGATGCCTTCTGATGCAAAAGGCTCATCGCGTTGGCCAGAAAGAGTTGAATTCAGAAAGAGTTTTTCTCACTCGAGCTGTCAGAGATACAAGCGGAGCCAGCCTGAAGAGGGAACAGAAACGGGCCACAGCTCAACGGTCTGCCTGCGGGCCGCTCTCAGACAAAGCACGATCCAGCCTGCCTTCAGTCGCTCCCCTGCACGATCCAGCCTGCCTCTCATTCCCTCCCCTGCAGGCTCGTGTGCCTCAGACGCAAAAGGCTCCAGCCTTCCTCTGCGTTGGCCCCCCCTTGACACGAGCCTCCGTGTCTCTACTCCACACAGAGCCTGCCTGCGGGCCGCTCTCAGACAAAGCACGATCCAGCCTGCCTTCAGTCGCTCCCCTGCACAAATCCAGCCTGTCTCTCATTCCCTCCCCTGCAGGCGTGTGTGCCTCAGACGCAAAAGGCTCCAGCCTTCCTCTGCGTTGGGCCCCCCCTTGACACGAGCTTCAGTGTCTTTACTCCACACAGAGCCTGCCTGCGGGCGGCTCTCAGACAAAGCACGATCCAGCCTGCCTTCAGTCGCTCCCCTGCGCGATCCAGCCTGTCTCTCATTCCCTCCCCTGCAGGCGTGTGTGCCTCAGACGCAAAAAGCTCCAGCCTTCCTCTGCGTTGGGCCCCCCCTTGACACGAGCCTCAGTGTCTTTACTCCACACGGAGCCTGCCTGCGGGCGGCTCTCAGACAAAGCACGATCCAGGCTGCCTTCAGTCGCTCCCCTGCACAAATCCAGCCTGCCTCTCATTCCCTCCCCTGCAGGCGTGTGTGCCTCAGACGCAAAAGGCTCCAGCCTTCCTCTGCGTTGGGCCCCCCCTTGACACGAGCCTCGCGGAATGGAGAAAGAGTTGGCCTTCTAGCACTAAATCTCTCATTGTTTTTGCAAATGAGCTCTCCAACTCATGCTACTGTGAATGTCGTGTGAGGTTTTCACTAGATGTAAAATAAAAAACAGAGCAAAAAATCCAAAAGAACCCAAAAATTATTGTAATTGTTTTATTTTTTATTTTTTGCATGATGATTTTCTTTGTTGAGACTCGGGGATGCCTTCTGATGCAAAAGGCTCATCGCGTTGGCCAGAAAGAGTTGAATTCAGAAAGAGTTTTTCTCACTCGAGCTGTCAGAGATACAAGCGGAGCCAGCCTGAAGAGGGAACAGAAACGGGCCACAGCTCAACGGTCTGCCTGCGGGCGGCTCTCAGACAAAGCACGATCCAGCCTGCCTTCAGTCGCTCCCCTGCGCGATCCAGCCTGCCTCTCATTCCCTCCCCTGCACGCGTGTGTGCCTCAGACGCAAAAGGCTCCAGCCTTCCTCTGCGTTGGGCCCCCCTTTGACGCGAGCTTCAGTGTCTTTACTCCACACAGAGCCTGCCTGCGGGCGGCTCTCAGACAAAGCACGATCCAGCCTGCCTTCAGTCGCTCCCCTGCACAAATCCAGCCTGCCTCTCATTCCCTCCCCTGCAGGCGTGTGTGCCTCAGACGCAAAAGGCTCCAGCCTTCATCTGCGTTGGGCCCCCCCTTGACACGAGCTTCAGTGTCTTTACTCCACACAGAGCCTGCCTGCGGGCGGCTCTCAGACAAAGCACGATCCAGCCTGCCTTCAGTCGCTCCCCTGCGCGATCCAGCCTGTCTCTCATTCCCTCCCCTGCAGGCGTGTGTGCCTCAGACGCAAAAGGCTCCAGCCTTCCTCTGCGTTGGCCCCCCCTTGACACGAGCTTCAGTGTCTTTACTCCACACAGAGCCTGCCTGCGGGCGGCTCTCAGACAAAGCACGATCCAGCCTGCCTTCAGTCGCTCCCCTGCACAAATCCAGCCTGCCTCTCATTCCCTCCCCTGCAGGCATGTGTGCCTCAGACGCAAAAGGCTCCAGCCTTCCTCTGCGTTGGGCCCCCCCTTGACACGAGCCTCAGTGTCTTTACTCCACACGGAGCCTGCCTGCGGGCGGCTCTCAGACAAAGCACGATCCAGGCTGCCTTCAGTCGCTCCCCTGCACAAATCCAGCCTGCCTCTCATTCCCTCCCCTGCAGGCGTGTGTGCCTCAGACGCAAAAGGCTCCAACCTTCCTCTGCGTTGGGCCCCCCCTTGACACGAGCTTCAGTGTCTTTACTCCACACAGAGCCTGCCTGCGGGCGGCTCTCAGACAAAGCACGATCCAGCCTGCCTTCAGTCGCTCCCCTGCACAAATCCAGCCTGCCTCTCATTCCCTCCCCTGCAGGCGTGTGTGCCTCAGACGCAAAAGGCTCCAGCCTTCCTCTGCGTTGGCCCCCCCTTGACACGAGCCTCAGTGTCTTTACTCCACACGGAGCCTGCCTGCGGGCGGCTCTCAGACAAAGCACGATCCAGGCTGCCTTCAGTCGCTCCCCTGCACAAATCCAGCCTGCCTCTCATTCCCTCCCCTGCAGGCGTGTGTGCCTCAGACGCAAAAGGCTCCAGCCTTCCTCTGCGTTGGGCCCCCCCTTGACACGAGCCTCGCGGAATGGAGAAAGAGTTGGCCTTCTAGCACTAAATCTCTTATTGTTTTTGCAAATGAGCTCTCCAACTCATGCTACTGTGAATGTCGTGTGAGGTTTTCACTAGATGTAAAATAAAAAACAGAGCAAAAAATCCAAAAGAACCCAAAAATTATTGTAATTGTTTTATTTTTTATTTTTTGCATGATGATTTTCTTTGTTGAGACTCGGGGATGCCTTCTGATGCAAAAGGCTCATCGCGTTGGCCAGAAAGAGTTGAATTCAGAAAGAGTTTTTCTCACTCGAGCTGTCAGAGATACAAGCGGAGCCAGCCTGAAGAGGGAACAGAAACGGGCCACAGCTCAACGGTCTGCCTGCGGGCCGCTCTCAGACAAAGCACGATCCAGCCTGCCTTCAGTCGCTCCCCTGCGCGATCCAGCCTGCCTCTCATTCCCTCCCCTGCACGCGTGTGTGCCTCAGACGCAAAAGGCTCCAGCCTTCCTCTGCGTTGGGCCCCCCCTTGACACGAGCTTCAGTGTCTTTACTCCACACAGAGCCTGCCTGCGGGCGGCTCTCAGACAAAGCACGATCCAGCCTGCCTTCAGTCGCTCCCCTGCACAAATCCAGCCTGCCTCTCATTCCCTCCCCTGCAGGCGTGTGTGCCTCAGACGCAAAAGGCTCCAGCCTTCCTCTGCGTTGGGCCCCCCCTTGACACGAGCCTCGCGGAATGGAGAAAGAGTTGGCCTTCTAGCACTAAATCTCTCATTGTTTTTGCAAATGAGCTCTCCAACTCATGCTACTGTGAATGTCGTGTGAGGTTTTCACTAGATGTAAAATAAAAAACAGAGCAAAAAATCCAAAAGAACCCAAAAATTATTGTAATTGTTTTATTTTTTATTTTTTGCATGATGATTTTCTTTGTTGAGACTCGGGGATGCCTTCTGATGCAAAAGGCTCATCGCGTTGGCCAGAAAGAGTTGAATTCAGAAAGAGTTTTTCTCACTCGAGCTGTCAGAGATACAAGCGGAGCCAGCCTGAAGAGGGAACAGAAACGGGCCACAGCTCAACGGTCTGCCTGCGGGCCGCTCTCAGACAAAGCACGATCCAGCCTGCCTTCAGTCGCTCCCCTGCACGATCCAGCCTGCCTCTCATTCCCTCCCCTGCAGGCTCGTGTGCCTCAGACGCAAAAGGCTCCAGCCTTCCTCTGCGTTGGGCCCCCCCTTGACACGAGCCTCCGTGTCTCTACTCCACACAGAGCCTGCCTGCGGGCCGCTCTCAGACAAAGCACGATCCAGGCTGCCTTCAGTCGCTCCCCTGCACAAATCCAGCCTGCCTCTCATTCCCTCCCCTGCAGGCGTGTGTGCCTCAGACGCAAAAGGCTCCAGCCTTCCTCTGCGTTGGGCCCCCCCTTGACACGAGCCTCGCGGAATGGAGAAAGAGTTGGCCTTCTAGCACTAAATCTCTCATTGTTTTTGCAAATGAGCTCTCCAACTCATGCTACTGTGAATGTCGTGTGAGGTTTTCACTAGATGTAAAATAAAAAACAGAGCAAAAAATCCAAAAGAACCCAAAAATTATTGTAATTGTTTTATTTTTTATTTTTTGCATGATGATTTTCTTTGTTGAGACTCGGGGATGCCTTCTGATGCAAAAGGCTCATCGCGTTGGCCAGAAAGAGTTGAATTCAGAAAGAGTTTTTCTCACTCGAGCTGTCAGAGATACAAGCGGAGCCAGCCTGAAGAGGGAACAGAAACGGGCCACAGCTCAACGGTCTGCCTGCGGGCGGCTCTCAGACAAAGCACGATCCAGCCTGCCTTCAGTCGCTCCCCTGCACGATCCAGCCTGCCTCTCATTCCCTCCCCTGCAGGCTCGTGTGCCTCAGACGCAAAAGGCTCCAGCCTTCCTCTGCGTTGGCCCCCCCTTGACACGAGCCTCCGTGTCTCTACTCCACACAGAGCCTGCCTGCGGGCCGCTCTCAGACAAAGCACGATCCAGCCTGCCTTCAGTCGCTCCCCTGCACAAATCCAGCCTGTCTCTCATTCCCTCCCCTGCAGGCGTGTGTGCCTCAGACGCAAAAGGCTCCAGCCTTCCTCTGCGTTGGGCCCCCCCTTGACACGAGCTTCAGTGTCTTTACTCCACACAGAGCCTGCCTGCGGGCGGCTCTCAGACAAAGCACGATCCAGCCTGCCTTCAGTCGCTCCCCTGCGCGATCCAGCCTGTCTCTCATTCCCTCCCCTGCAGGCGTGTGTGCCTCAGACGCAAAAGGCTCCAGCCTTCCTCTGCGTTGGGCCCCCCCTTGACACGAGCCTCAGTGTCTTTACTCCACACGGAGCCTGCCTGCGGGCGGCTCTCAGACAAAGCACGATCCAGGCTGCCTTCAGTCGCTCCCCTGCACAAATCCAGCCTGCCTCTCATTCCCTCCCCTGCAGGCGTGTGTGCCTCAGACGCAAAAGGCTCCAGCCTTCCTCTGCGTTGGGCCCCCCCTTGACACGAGCTTCAGTGTCTTTACTCCACACAGAGCCTGCCTGCGGGCGGCTCTCAGACAAAGCACGATCCAGCCAGCCTTCAGTCGCTCCCCTGCGCGATCCAGCCTGCCTCTCATTCCCTCCCCTGCACGCGTGTGTGCCTCAGACGCAAAAGGCTCCAGCCTTCCTCTGCGTTGGGCCCCCCCTTGACACGAGCTTCAGTGTCTTTACTCCACACAGAGCCTGCCTGCGGGCGGCTCTCAGACAAAGCACGATCCAGCCTGCCTTCAGTCGCTCCCCTGCACAAATCCAGCCTGCCTCTCATTCCCTCCCCTGCAGGCGTGTGTGCCTCAGACGCAAAAGGCTCCAGCCTTCCTCTGCGTTGGGCCCCCCCTTGACACGAGCCTCGCGGAATGGAGAAAGAGTTGGCCTTCTAGCACTAAATCTCTCATTGTTTTTGCAAATGAGCTCTCCAACTCATGCTACTGTGAATGTCGTGTGAGGTTTTCACTAGATGTAAAATAAAAAACAGAGCAAAAAATCCAAAAGAACCCAAAAATTATTGTAATTGTTTTATTTTTTATTTTTTGCATGATGATTTTCTTTGTTGAGACTCGGGGATGCCTTCTGATGCAAAAGGCTCATCGCGTTGGCCAGAAAGAGTTGAATTCAGAAAGAGTTTTTCTCACTCGAGCTGTCAGAGATACAAGCGGAGCCAGCCTGAAGAGGGAACAGAAACGGGCCACAGCTCAACGGTCTGCCTGCGGGCGGCTCTCAGACAAAGCACGATCCAGCCTGCCTTCAGTCGCTCCCCTGCGCGATCCAGCCTGTCTCTCATTCCCTCCCCTGCAGGCTCGTGTGCCTCAGACGCAAAAGGCTCCAGCCTTCCTCTGCGTTGGCCCCCCCTTGACACGAGCTTCAGTGTCTTTACTCCACACAGAGCCTGCCTGCGGGCGGCTCTCAGACAAAGCACGATCCAGCCTGCCTCTCATTCCCTCCCCTGCAGGCGTGTGTGCCTCAGACGCAAAAGGCTCCAGCCTTCCTCTGCGTTGGGCCCCCCCTTGACACGAGCCTCGCGGAATGGAGAAAGAGTTGGCCTTCTAGCACTAAATCTCTCATTGTTTTTGCAAATGAGCTCTCCAACTCATGCTACTGTGAATGTCGTGTGAGGTTTTCACTAGATGTAAAATAAAAAACAGAGCAAAAAATCCAAAAGAACCCAAAAATTATTGTAATTGTTTTATTTTTTATTTTTTGCATGATGATTTTCTTTGTTGAGACTCGGGGATGCCTTCTGATGCAAAAGGCTCATCGCGTTGGCCAGAAAGAGTTGAATTCAGAAAGAGTTTTTCTCACTCGAGCTGTCAGAGATACAAGCGGAGCCAGCCTGAAGAGGGAACAGAAACGGGCCACAGCTCAACGGTCTGCCTGCGGGCGGCTCTATGACAAAGCACGATCCAGCCTGCCTTCAGTCGCTCCCCTGCACAAATCCAGCCTGCCTCTCATTCCCTCCCCTGCAGGCGTGTGTGCCTCAGACGCAAAAGGCTCCAGCCTTCCTCTGCGTTGGGCCCCCCCTTGACACGAGCCTCGCGGAATGGAGAAAGAGTTGGCCTTCTAGCACTAAATCTCTCATTGTTTTTGCAAATGAGCTCTCCAACTCATGCTACTGTGAATGTCGTGTGAGGTTTTCACTAGATGTAAAATAAAAAACAGAGCAAAAAATCCAAAAGAACCCAAAAATTATTGTAATTGTTTTATTTTTTATTTTTTGCATGATGATTTTCTTTGTTGAGACTCGGGGATGCCTTCTGATGCAAAAGGCTCATCGCGTTGGCCAGAAAGAGTTGAATTCAGAAAGAGTTTTTCTCACTCGAGCTGTCAGAGATACAAGCGGAGCCAGCCTGAAGAGGGAACAGAAACGGGCCACAGCTCAACGGTCTGCCTGCGGGCGGCTCTCAGACAAAGCACGATCCAGCCTGCCTTCAGTCGCTCCCCTGCGCGATCCAGCCTGCCTCTCATTCCCTCCCCTGCACGCGTGTGTGCCTCAGACGCAAAAGGCTCCAGCCTTCCTCTGCGTTGGGCCCCCCTTTGACACGAGCTTCAGTGTCTTTACTCCACACAGAGCCTGCCTGCGGGCGGCTCTCAGACAAAGCACGATCCAGCCTGCCTTCAGTCGCTCCCCTGCACAAATCCAGCCTGCCTCTCATTCCCTCCCCTGCAGGCGTGTGTGCCTCAGACGCAAAAGGCTCCAGCCTTCCTCTGCGTTGGGCCCCCCCTTGACACGAGCTTCAGTGTCTTTACTCCACACAGAGCCTGCCTGCGGGCGGCTCTCAGACAAAGCACGATCCAGCCTGCCTTCAGTCGCTCCCCTGCGCGATCCAGCCTGTCTCTCATTCCCTCCCCTGCAGGCGTGTGTGCCTCAGACGCAAAAGGCTCCAGCCTTCCTCTGCGTTGGCCCCCCCTTGACACGAGCTTCAGTGTCTTTACTCCACACAGAGCCTGCCTGCGGGCGGCTCTCAGACAAAGCACGATCCAGCCTGCCTTCAGTCGCTCCCCTGCACAAATCCAGCCTGCCTCTCATTCCCTCCCCTGCAGGCGTGTGTGCCTCAGACGCAAAAGGCTCCAGCCTTCCTCTGCGTTGGGCCCCCCCTTGACACGAGCCTCAGTGTCTTTACTCCACACGGAGCCTGCCTGCGGGCGGCTCTCAGACAAAGCACGATCCAGGCTGCCTTCAGTCGCTCCCCTGCACAAATCCAGCCTGCCTCTCATTCCCTCCCCTGCAGGCGTGTGTACCTCAGACGCAAAAGGCTCCAACCTTCCTCTGCGTTGGGCCCCCCCTTGACACGAGCTTCAGTGTCTTTACTCCACACAGAGCCTGCCTGCGGGCGGCTCTCAGACAAAGCACGATCCAGCCTGCCTTCAGTCGCTCCCCTGCACAAATCCAGCCTGCCTCTCATTCCCTCCCCTGCAGGCGTGTGTGCCTCAGACGCAAAAGGCTCCAGCCTTCCTCTGCGTTGGCCCCCCCTTGACACGAGCCTCAGTGTCTTTACTCCACACGGAGCCTGCCTGCGGGCGGCTCTCAGACAAAGCACGATCCAGGCTGCCTTCAGTCGCTCCCCTGCACAAATCCAGCCTGCCTCTCATTCCCTCCCCTGCAGGCGTGTGTGCCTCAGACGCAAAAGGCTCCAGCCTTCCTCTGCGTTGGGCCCCCCCTTGACACGAGCCTCGCGGAATGGAGAAAGAGTTGGCCTTCTAGCACTAAATCTCTTATTGTTTTTGCAAATGAGCTCTCCAACTCATGCTACTGTGAATGTCGTGTGAGGTTTTCACTAGATGTAAAATAAAAAACAGAGCAAAAAATCCAAAAGAACCCAAAAATTATTGTAATTGTTTTATTTTTTATTTTTTGCATGATGATTTTCTTTGTTGAGACTCGGGGATGCCTTCTGATGCAAAAGGCTCATCGCGTTGGCCAGAAAGAGTTGAATTCAGAAAGAGTTTTTCTCACTCGAGCTGTCAGAGATACAAGCGGAGCCAGCCTGAAGAGGGAACAGAAACGGGCCACAGCTCAACGGTCTGCCTGCGGGCGGCTCTCAGACAAAGCACGATCCAGCCTGCCTTCAGTCGCTCCCCTGCGCGATCCAGCCTGCCTCTCATTCCCTCCCCTGCACGCGTGTGTGCCTCAGACGCAAAAGGCTCCAGCCTTCCTCTGCGTTGGGCCCCCCTTTGACACGAGCTTCAGTGTCTTTACTCCACACAGAGCCTGCCTGCGGGCGGCTCTCAGACAAAGCACGATCCAGCCTGCCTTCAGTCGCTCCCCTGCACAAATCCAGCCTGCCTCTCATTCCCTCCCCTGCAGGCGTGTGTGCCTCAGACGCAAAAGGCTCCAGCCTTCCTCTGCGTTGGGCCCCCCCTTGACACGAGCCTCGCGGAATGGAGAAAGAGTTGGCCTTCTAGCACTAAATCTCTCATTGTTTTTGCAAATGAGCTCTCCAACTCATGCTACTGTGAATGTCGTGTGAGGTTTTCACTAGATGTAAAATAAAAAACAGAGCAAAAAATCCAAAAGAACCCAAAAATTATTGTAATTGTTTTATTTTTTATTTTTTGCATGATGATTTTCTTTGTTGAGACTCGGGGATGCCTTCTGATGCAAAAGGCTCATCGCGTTGGCCAGAAAGAGTTGAATTCAGAAAGAGTTTTTCTCACTCGAGCTGTCAGAGATACAAGCGGAGCCAGCCTGAAGAGGGAACAGAAACGGGCCACAGCTCAACGGTCTGCCTGCGGGCCGCTCTCAGACAAAGCACGATCCAGCCTGCCTTCAGTCGCTCCCCTGCACGATCCAGCCTGCCTCTCATTCCCTCCCCTGCAGGCTCGTGTGCCTCAGACGCAAAAGGCTCCAGCCTTCCTCTGCGTTGGGCCCCCCCTTGACACGAGCCTCCGTGTCTCTACTCCACACAGAGCCTGCCTGCGGGCCGCTCTCAGACAAAGCACGATCCAGGCTGCCTTCAGTCGCTCCCCTGCACAAATCCAGCCTGCCTCTCATTCCCTCCCCTGCAGGCGTGTGTGCCTCAGACGCAAAAGGCTCCAGCCTTCCTCTGCGTTGGGCCCCCCCTTGACACGAGCCTCGCGGAATGGAGAAAGAGTTGGCCTTCTAGCACTAAATCTCTCATTGTTTTTGCAAATGAGCTCTCCAACTCATGCTACTGTGAATGTCGTGTGAGGTTTTCACTAGATGTAAAATAAAAAACAGAGCAAAAAATCCAAAAGAACCCAAAAATTATTGTAATTGTTTTATTTTTTATTTTTTGCATGATGATTTTCTTTGTTGAGACTCGGGGATGCCTTCTGATGCAAAAGGCTCATCGCGTTGGCCAGAAAGAGTTGAATTCAGAAAGAGTTTTTCTCACTCGAGCTGTCAGAGATACAAGCGGAGCCAGCCTGAAGAGGGAACAGAAACGGGCCACAGCTCAACGGTCTGCCTGCGGGCGGCTCTCAGACAAAGCACGATCCAGCCTGCCTTCAGTCGCTCCCCTGCACGATCCAGCCTGCCTCTCATTCCCTCCCCTGCAGGCTCGTGTGCCTCAGACGCAAAAGGCTCCAGCCTTCCTCTGCGTTGGCCCCCCCTTGACACGAGCCTCCGTGTCTCTACTCCACACAGAGCCTGCCTGCGGGCCGCTCTCAGACAAAGCACGATCCAGCCTGCCTTCAGTCGCTCCCCTGCACAAATCCAGCCTGTCTCTCATTCCCTCCCCTGCAGGCGTGTGTGCCTCAGACGCAAAAGGCTCCAGCCTTCCTCTGCGTTGGGCCCCCCCTTGACACGAGCTTCAGTGTCTTTACTCCACACAGAGCCTGCCTGCGGGCGGCTCTCAGACAAAGCACGATCCAGCCTGCCTTCAGTCGCTCCCCTGCGCGATCCAGCCTGTCTCTCATTCCCTCCCCTGCAGGCGTGTGTGCCTCAGACGCAAAAGGCTCCAGCCTTCCTCTGCGTTGGGCCCCCCCTTGACACGAGCCTCAGTGTCTTTACTCCACACGGAGCCTGCCTGCGGGCGGCTCTCAGACAAAGCACGATCCAGGCTGCCTTCAGTCGCTCCCCTGCACAAATCCAGCCTGCCTCTCATTCCCTCCCCTGCAGGCGTGTGTGCCTCAGACGCAAAAGGCTCCAGCCTTCCTCTGCGTTGGGCCCCCCCTTGACACGAGCTTCAGTGTCTTTACTCCACACAGAGCCTGCCTGCGGGCGGCTCTCAGACAAAGCACGATCCAGCCTGCCTTCAGTCGCTCCCCTGCGCGATCCAGCCTGCCTCTCATTCCCTCCCCTGCACGCGTGTGTGCCTCAGACGCAAAAGGCTCCAGCCTTCCTCTGCGTTGGGCCCCCCCTTGACACGAGCTTCAGTGTCTTTACTCCACACAGAGCCTGCCTGCGGGCGGCTCTCAGACAAAGCACGATCCAGCCTGCCTTCAGTCGCTCCCCTGCACAAATCCAGCCTGCCTCTCATTCCCTCCCCTGCAGGCGTGTGTGCCTCAGACGCAAAAGGCTCCAGCCTTCCTCTGCGTTGGGCCCCCCCTTGACACGAGCCTCGCGGAATGGAGAAAGAGTTGGCCTTCTAGCACTAAATCTCTCATTGTTTTTGCAAATGAGCTCTCCAACTCATGCTACTGTGAATGTCGTGTGAGGTTTTCACTAGATGTAAAATAAAAAACAGAGCAAAAAATCCAAAAGAACCCAAAAATTATTGTAATTGTTTTATTTTTTATTTTTTGCATGATGATTTTCTTTGTTGAGACTCGGGGATGCCTTCTGATGCAAAAGGCTCATCGCGTTGGCCAGAAAGAGTTGAATTCAGAAAGAGTTTTTCTCACTCGAGCTGTCAGAGATACAAGCGGAGCCAGCCTGAAGAGGGAACAGAAACGGGCCACAGCTCAACGGTCTGCCTGCGGGCCGCTCTCAGACAAAGCACGATCCAGCCTGCCTTCAGTCGCTCCCCTGCGCGATCCAGCCTGTCTCTCATTCCCTCCCCTGCAGGCGTGTGTGCCTCAGACGCAAAAGGCTCCAGCCTTCCTCTGCGTTGGCCCCCCCTTGACACGAGCTTCAGTGTCTTTACTCCACACAGAGCCTGCCTGCGGGCGGCTCTCAGACAAAGCACGATCCAGCCTGCCTTCAGTCGCTCCCCTGCGCGATCCAGCCTGTCTCTCATTCCCTCCCCTGCAGGCGTGTGTGCCTCAGACGCAAAAGGCTCCAGCCTTCCTCTGCGTTGGCCCCCCCTTGACACGAGCTTCAGTGTCTTTACTCCACACAGAGCCTGCCTGCGGGCGGCTCTCAGACAAAGCACGATCCAGCCTGCCTCTCATTCCCTCCCCTGCAGGCGTGTGTGCCTCAGACGCAAAAGGCTCCAGCCTTCCTCTGCGTTGGGCCCCCCCTTGACACGAGCCTCGCGGAATGGAGAAAGAGTTGGCCTTCTAGCACTAAATCTCTCATTGTTTTTGCAAATGAGCTCTCCAACTCATGCTACTGTGAATGTCGTGTGAGGTTTTCACTAGATGTAAAATAAAAAACAGAGCAAAAAATCCAAAAGAACCCAAAAATTATTGTAATTGTTTTATTTTTTATTTTTTGCATGATGATTTTCTTTGTTGAGACTCGGGGATGCCTTCTGATGCAAAAGGCTCATCGCGTTGGCCAGAAAGAGTTGAATTCAGAAAGAGTTTTTCTCACTCGAGCTGTCAGAGATACAAGCGGAGCCAGCCTGAAGAGGGAACAGAAACGGGCCACAGCTCAACGGTCTGCCTGCGGGCGGCTCTCAGACAAAGCACGATCCAGCCTGCCTTCAGTCGCTCCCCTGCACAAATCCAGCCTGCCTCTCATTCCCTCCCCTGCAGGCGTGTGTGCCTCAGACGCAAAAGGCTCCAGCCTTCCTCTGCGTTGGGCCCCCCCTTGACACGAGCTTCAGTGTCTTTACTCCACACAGAGCCTGCCTGCGGGCGGCTCTCAGACAAAGCACGATCCAGCCTGCCTTCAGTCGCTCCCCTGCGCGATCCAGCCTGCCTCTCATTCCCTCCCCTGCACGCGTGTGTGCCTCAGACGCAAAAGGCTCCAGCCTTCCTCTGCGTTGGGCCCCCCCTTGACACGAGCTTCAGTGTCTTTACTCCACACAGAGCCTGCCTGCGGGCGGCTCTCAGACAAAGCACGATCCAGGCTGCCTTCAGTCGCTCCCCTGCACAAATCCAGCCTGCCTCTCATTCCCTCCCCTGCAGGCGTGTGTGCCTCAGACGCAAAAGGCTCCAGCCTTCCTCTGCGTTGGCCCCCCCTTGACACGAGCTTCAGTGTCTTTACTCCACACAGAGCCTGCCTGCGGGCGGCTCTCAGACAAAGCACGATCCAGCCTGCCTTCAGTCGCTCCCCTGCGCGATCCAGCCTGTCTCTCATTCCCTCCCCTGCAGGCGTGTGTGCCTCAGACGCAAAAGGCTCCAGCCTTCCTCTGCGTTGGCCCCCCCTTGACACGAGCTTCAGTGTCTTTACTCCACACAGAGCCTGCCTGCGGGCGGCTCTCAGACAAAGCACGATCCAGCCTGCCTCTCATTCCCTCCCCTGCAGGCGTGTGTGCCTCAGACGCAAAAGGCTCCAGCCTTCCTCTGCGTTGGGCCCCCCCTTGACACGAGCCTCGCGGAATGGAGAAAGAGTTGGCCTTCTAGCACTAAATCTCTCATTGTTTTTGCAAATGAGCTCTCCAACTCATGCTACTGTGAATGTCGTGTGAGGTTTTCACTAGATGTAAAATAAAAAACAGAGCAAAAAATCCAAAAGAACCCAAAAATTATTGTAATTGTTTTATTTTTTATTTTTTGCATGATGATTTTCTTTGTTGAGACTCGGGGATGCCTTCTGATGCAAAAGGCTCATCGCGTTGGCCAGAAAGAGTTGAATTCAGAAAGAGTTTTTCTCACTCGAGCTGTCAGAGATACAAGCGGAGCCAGCCTGAAGAGGGAACAGAAACGGGCCACAGCTCAACGGTCTGCCTGCGGGCGGCTCTCAGACAAAGCACGATCCAGCCTGCCTTCAGTCGCTCCCCTGCACAAATCCAGCCTGTCTCTCATTCCCTCCCCTGCAGGCGTGTGTGCCTCAGACGCAAAAGGCTCCAGCCTTCCTCTGCGTTGGGCCCCCCCTTGACACGAGCTTCAGTGTCTTTACTCCACACAGAGCCTGCCTGCGGGCGGCTCTCAGACAAAGCACGATCCAGCCTGCCTTCAGTCGCTCCCCTGCGCGATCCAGCCTGTCTCTCATTCCCTCCCCTGCAGGCGTGTGTGCCTCAGACGCAAAAGGCTCCAGCCTTCCTCTGCGTTGGCCCCCCCGTGTCTTTACTCCACACAGAGCCTGCCTGCGGGCCGCTCTCAGACAAAGCACGATCCAGCCTGCCTTCAGTCGCTCCCCTGCACGATCCAGCCTGCCTCTCATTTCCTCCCCTGCAGGCTCGTGTGCCTCAGACGCAAAAGGCTCCAGCCTTCCTCTGCGTTGGCCCCCCCGTGTCTTTACTCCACACAGAGCCTGCCTGCGGGCCGCTCTCAGTCAAAGCACGATCCAGCCTGCCTTCAGTCGCTCCCCTGCACGATCCAGCCTGCCTCTCATTCCCTCCCCTGCAGGCGTGTGTGCCTCAGACGCAAAAGGCTCCAGCCTTCCTCTGCGTTGGCCCCCCCTTGACACGAGCCTCCGTGTCTCTACTCCACACAGAGCCTGCCTGCGGGCCGCTCTCAGACAAAGCACGATCCAGCCTGCCTTCTGTCGCTCCCCTGCACGATCCAGCCTGCCTCTCATTCCCTCCCCTGCAGGCTCGTGTGCCTCAGACGCAAAAGGCTCCAGCCTTCCTCTGCGTTGGCCCCCCCTGGACACGAGCCTCCGTGTCTTTACTCCACACAGAGCCGCTCGTGATTTTTGCTTCACACAAACCGAGCCTTTCCGTCAAGCTTCATGTGCTGACGGAGGGGACAGGGTCAGCCTGCGGGCTGCGCTGCAGCTCCCGTGAAGTTGCTTCAAAGTCAGAACGCTTGTGTTCGGAAAGGGTTTTCTCAATCCGGCTGTCAGAATTACATCCCGAGGCAGCCCGGAGAGGGAACAGAAATGGCCCAGAGCTCAGCAGACTGAATAGAATGTCGGTCTTAGAGCTCTCCGCCTGAAGCTATTGGGAATGTTCTTTGAGGTTTTCAATGAGTGTGAAATAAAAAAATAAAAAAAAACAAACAGGACAGAAAATCCAAATGAAAACAGAAATTGTTTGTTTTTGTATGACTTCTCCAGCCTGCCTCCTGCCTCTGAGTCGCCCCTCCCTGACACAGAGCTCTGTGGCGTGTGACTCGTCTGAGAGGAAGTCTCCCGTCTGCCTCCTGAGCGGGCTTCTCCTGACAGAAGAAGAGCTCCGAGGCTGTGCGGCTCTGGTTGCTAAAGGCTCCAGCCCGCCTCTGAGCGGGCTCCCCTCGACAGGACGCACAGCTCCGTGGCGTGTGACTCGTCTCGACCAAAGGTTGCAGCCTGCCCCTGAGTCTGCCTCTCCTGACAGACGCAGGGCTGCCTGGCGTATGGGTCGTTTTTGGAAAGGTTTTTTCTCTCTCGAGCGGCCAGAATTACATGCGGGGCCAGATCGGGGAGTGAACCGAAACGGCCCAGAGCTCAGCAGAACGAAGAGAAAGAGTTGGCCTTCAAGCAACAAATTTAAAGCTATTCTGAATGTTCTGTGAGGTTTGCGATGGGTGTGAAATAAAAGAAAAAAAAATCAAACGGGACAGAAAATCCAAACGAACACAGAAATTGTTTGTTTTGGTATGACTTTTTTATTTCAACCCAGGGATAGCTCAGCGAAATGGAGAAAGAGTTGGCTTTCCAGCCCCACACCTGAAGCAATTGCAGCCCGCAGAGCTCAGTGGAGTGTGACTCTTCTGAGAAGAACCCAGATTTTTGTTTTGTTCTTGTGGGCATACAACGGGGAACAGAGATGCTTCAGAGCAGGCTCAGAGACCCCGCCGAGCTTTGGAGAGTGATAAAAAGAAATGAAAAGCAAAAGAAGCTGTGCTTTTTTTTAAAAAAAAAAAACGGTGCTTAGAAAGGCGACTGGTAGTCGTGCGAAACACTTTCGGTGCTGCTGTTAGATACTGCACTCTTCATTCTGTTTCAGAGTCTGCCCATCGGAGTCCTCGCTGTCCCCAGCCACGCATTTGAGAGGGAAATACCGCCGCCCCTCACTACGGCACGCTGCCCCACGAGTAAATCCCACGCTCGAACAGTCAGGGGAAGAGCCTCGGGATTTACATTTAGGGCTGACCCAGGCTGGAAACCAAAAGGGCCCAGAACTCCGTCACGAGAGGAGAGGGTTGGCGTTCGAGCAATAGGTTCAGAAGCTATTGCAAACATTGTGTGTGGTTTTCACTGGCTGTGGAATAAAACAATAACAAAACGAATTAAAGCCGCAAGCGGCGTTGTATGGCCCGCAGACGCAACCCGCCTTCCACGCCCAACTCTACGCACCACCGCTGACCTCACCGCCCTAACAGCCCTGCAAATTAAAAGCTAGTCAAGGCTGGATTTGCTAATTATGCTAACAATGCTAACTATGCTAATGTGGCTAAAAGTGCTAGCATAGCGATCAACATCATCAACTGACTCAGAAAAACACATTACCTAAAATGCTAATTATGCTAACTATGCTAGCTATGCTAATGTGGCTAAAAGTGCTAGCATAGCGATCAGCATCATCAACTGACTCAGAAAAACACATTACCTAAAATGCTAATTATGCTAACTATGCTAGCTATGCTAATGTGGCTAAAAGTGCTAGCATAGCGATCAGCATCATCAACTGACTCAGAAAAACACATTACCTAAAATGCTAATTATGCTAACTATGCTAACTATGCTAATGTGGCTAAAAGTGCTAGCATAGCGATCAGCATCATCAACTGACTCAGAAAAATACATTACCTAAAATGCTAATTATGCTAACTATGCTAACTATGCTAATGTGGCTGAAAGTGCTAGCATAGCGATCAGCATCATCAACTGACTCAGAAAAACACATTACCTAAAATGCTAATTATGCTAACTATGCTAGTTATGCTAACATAGCTAAAAGTGCTAGCATAGCGATCAGCATCATCAACTGACTCAGAAAAACACATTCCTCCATTGGTAAGAGTTATATGTCATAAGTTGCTAAAAAACCCACTTTTTCCAAAATGGCGGCTTTTCTGTTGATTTTATCTCCATAGCAACCATTTTATGTTTTGGTCCCCTCGGAAGGACGAACAGATTGACTTCAGTTTCGGACAAATCGGTAAAAGTAAACTTTTTGTCGTCCTTAGCAACAGTGGTTTTATGCTAACCACGCCCACATTCCTTATATGTCCATATCCAGTGTTTTTCAATGTAATCTGTTTCAGGCATGAATGCATGCATTCAATTTTCACTGTATTGTATTGAAATGCATGGGAGTTATAACAGTGCGCCACTTTGCTAGCTCGCCACGCGCACGCCGTTTAAAATCTACAACTTCTAATTCCAACATTTTTTCCACAGGAGCTTGCCGTTGATGCCCAAAAAGTTTCGAGACGATCGATGAAAATTCCAACGACAAGTTTACGTTTGAATCCGGTGGTAAAGGTGTTTTTTATAGAAAATTCAAGATGGCCGCCTTTTCCCGAGGTCAAAGGTCGACGAAACTCCAGAGGTGATTATACACTTACGCTAGGGACATGCGAGTCAAATTTCGTCAAAATCGCTCGAAAAAAAGTTCATTTTTCCATATTGTGTAAAAACGCGAAAAACGCAAAATGGTAGATTTTGGCACAAAATGGCCGCCAAACCGTAGGTCGTGTCGCCATCACGTAATGATTTCAAAACTTTCTTTGGATATACCCGACAAAGTTATCTGAGTTTCGTTAGCCGATTCTTAAAAATAAAATCCGAAATTTTTTTTTTTAGCCGAGTCAGCACTTTTTTTTGCGACGGTTTTTTGTTTACCACGGCCACATTCCTTTATCGATTTTGTCGTGCGTGACATCGTTTTGTTCAGTGTGGGCCAGGGTATCGCATATTTCAGTTTCAGGCTATTCCGATAAAATATGTGCGAGCTAGGTAAAATGGCGACGGTTGCGAATTCGCCACGCGCACGCGTTTCAAATTCTACAACTTCTAATTCCAACATTTTGTCCACAGTAGCTTGGCATTGATGCCCGAGAAGTTTCAAAAAGATCGATAAAAATCCCTAGGACGAGTTTTCGTTTGTATCCGTCAATAAAGGTGCTTTTTTATGAAAATTCAAGATGGCCGCCCCTTCCCAAGGTCATAGGTCAACAAAACTTCTTTGGTAGTTGTAGAATCGTGTTTGTGGCATGTGTATGAAATTTCGTGAAAATCGCTTGAACAAAAGTGTCGTTTTCCCATATTGTGAAAAAACACGAAAATCGCCATTTCTCTGAGTTCGCCACAAAATGGCCGCCAAGCCGTAGGTCGTGTGGCCATCCCATAATGATTTCATAACTTCTTTGGGATATCTCCAACACGCGTGTTTTGGTTTCGTAACTGTATTTCAAAATATTTTTTTTTGGCCCCATAAGCGATTTTCGGCCCATTCATTTTTTTTACGGGATCGCTCGCCGTGATGTCATCGACTTCGGGGGGGTGGCGTTCTCTTTGCCGAAAATTCATTTTCAATTTATCCCAGGTGTGTGCCAATTTTGGTGAGTTTTCGGGTATGTGGCGGGGGTCAAAATTAAGCTCAAAGACGCCGTTAGTGTGCAAGAAGAATAATAATTAAAGCCGCAAGCGGCGTTGTATGGCCCGCAGACGCAACCCGGCTTCCACGCCCAACTCTACGCACCACCGTCCTCACCGCCCACGTTGATAAAGGCTAGTCAAAATTGCTCAAAATGCTAATTATGCTAACTATGCTAGCTATGCTAATGTGGCTTAAAGTGCTAGCATAGCGATCTGCATCATCAACTGACTCAGAAAAACACATTCCTCCATTGGTGAGAGCTACATGTCATAAGTTGATAAAAACCCACTTTTTCCAAAATGGCGGCTTTTCTGTTAATTTCATCTCCATAGTAACCATTTTATGTTTTGGTCCCCTCGGGAGGACGAACAGATTGACATCAGTTTTGGACTAATCGGTAAAAGTAAACTTTTTGTTGTCCTTAGCAACAGTGGTTTTATGCTAACCACGCCCACATTCCTTATATGTCCATATCCAGTGTTTTTCAATGTATTCAGTTTAAGGCATTAATGCATGCATTCAATTTTCACAGTGGTCCATTAAAAAACATAGGAGTTATAACAGTGCGCCACTTTGCTAGCTTGCCACGCGCACCCCGTTAAAAATCTACAACTTCTAATTCCAACATTTTTTCCACAGTACCTTGCCATTGATGCCCAAAAAGTTTCGAGACGATCGTTGAAAATTCCAACGACAAGTTTACGTTTGAAACCACCAATAAAGGTAATATTTATAGAAAATTCAAGATGGCCACCTTTTCCCGAGGTCAAAGGTCGACGAAACTCCAGAGGTGATTGAAGACTTACGCTTGGGACATGCGTGTCAAATTTCGTGAAAATCGCTCGAAAAAAAAAATCATTTTTCCATATTGTGTAAAAACGCGAAAAACTCAAAATGGCAGATTTTGGCACAAAATGGCCGCCAAACCGTAGGTCGTGTCGCCATCCCGTAATGATTTCAAAACTTTGTTTGGATATACCCAACAAAGTTATCTGGGTTTCGCTAGCCGATTCATAAAAAAAAAATCCGATTTTTTTTTTTTTTTGCCGAGTCAGCACTTTTTTTTGCGATCGTTTTTTGTTTGCCACGGCCACATTCCTTTATCGATTTTGTTGTATGTGACATCGTTTTGTTCAGTGTGGGCCAGGGTATCGCATATTTCAGTTTCAGGCTATTCCGATAAAATATTTGCGAACTAGCTAAAATGGCGACGGTTGCGAATTTGCCACGCGCACGCGTTTCAAATTCTACAACTTCTAATTCCAACATTTTGTCCACAGTAGCTTGCCATTGATGCCCAAGAAGTTTCAAAAAGATCAATAAAAATCCCTAGGACGAGTTTTCGTTTGTATCCGTTACTAAAGGTGCTTTTTTTGAAAATTCAAGATGGCCGCCCGTTCCCAAGGTCAAAGGTCAACGAAACTTCTTTGACAGTTGTAGAATCGTGTTAGTGGCACGTGTATGCAATTTCGTGAAAATCCCTTAAACAATAGTTTCGTTTTCCTATATTGTCAAAAAACATGAAAATCGCCATTTCTCTGAGTTCGCCACAAAATGGCAGCCAAGCCGTAGGTCGTGTGGCCATCCCATAATGATTTCAAAACTTCTTTAGGATATCTCCAACACCCGTGTTTTGGTTTCGTAACTGTATCTTGAAAAAAAAAAAAACGGCTCCATTTGAGATTTCGGCCCCATTCATTTTTTTTACGGTTTTGCCGACTGTGAGGTCATCGGGTTTGGGGGGGGGGCGTTCACTTCGCCGAAAATTCATTTTGAATTTATCCTAGGTGTGTGCCAATTTTGGTGAGTTTTCGAGTATGTGGCGGGGGTCAAATTTGAGCTCAAAGACGCAGTAAGAAAGAAGAAACGTAATAATAAAAATGAAACGAAGCAGAAACAATATAGAAGTTTTTGCGGTTAGGATTTCCTATGTATTTCAATGCGGCCTGTCTTTTACTATAGGCTGGGCAGGTCTTTTTGGCTTTAAACCCTTCTTTTGAGGGCTTTTTGGGGCTTTTTCGTGTTATTGTCGTCATATTTGCGATTACAAATTTGACGTTTTTGCGTTGGTGTTGTGCGTGTGTGTGTGTATTTTTGTTGCGTTACACAATTGTCGTGTCGTTTTGTGCTTTGGGTGACTTTTGACCCCATTTTTTGGCGTTTTGACGCGTTTTTTTGACGTTTTGGACCTTTTTGAGTGTTCGACCCTCGTACCAGTTACAATATGGTCCTTGCAGTCTATGACTGCTGCGGGCCATAATTAAAGCCGCAAGCGGCGTTGTATGGCCCGCAGACGCAACCCGGCTTCCACGCCCAACTCTACGCACCACCGTCCTCACCGCCCACGTTGATAAAGGCTAGTCAAAATTGCTCAAAATGCTAATTATGCTAACTATGCTAGCTATGCTAATGTGGCTTAAAGTGCTAGCATAGCGATCTGCATCATCAACTGACTCAGAAAAACACATTCCTCCATTGGTGAGAGCTACATGTCATAAGTTGATAAAAACCCACTTTTTCCAAAATGGCGGCTTTTCTGTTAATTTCATCTCCATAGTAACCATTTTATGTTTTGGTCCCCTCGGGAGGACGAACAGATTGACATCAGTTTTGGACTAATCGGTAAAAGTAAACTTTTTGTTGTCCTTAGCAACAGTGGTTTTATGCTAACCACGCCCACATTCCTTATATGTCCATATCCAGTGTTTTTCAATGTATTCAGTTTAAGGCATTAATGCATGCATTCAATTTTCACAGTGGTCCATTAAAAAACATAGGAGTTATAACAGTGCGCCACTTTGCTAGCTTGCCACGCGCACCCCGTTAAAAATCTACAACTTCTAATTCCAACATTTTTTCCACAGTACCTTGCCATTGATGCCCAAAAAGTTTCGAGACGATCGTTGAAAATTCCAACGACAAGTTTACGTTTGAAACCACCAATAAAGGTAATATTTATAGAAAATTCAAGATGGCCACCTTTTCCCGAGGTCAAAGGTCGACGAAACTCCAGAGGTGATTGAAGACTTACGCTTGGGACATGCGTGTCAAATTTCGTGAAAATCGCTCGAAAAAAAAAATCATTTTTCCATATTGTGTAAAAACGCGAAAAACTCAAAATGGCAGATTTTGGCACAAAATGGCCGCCAAACCGTAGGTCGTGTCGCCATCCCGTAATGATTTCAAAACTTTGTTTGGATATACCCAACAAAGTTATCTGGGTTTCGCTAGCCGATTCATAAAAAAAAAATCCGATTTTTTTTTTTTTTTGCCGAGTCAGCACTTTTTTTTGCGATCGTTTTTTGTTTGCCACGGCCACATTCCTTTATCGATTTTGTTGTATGTGACATCGTTTTGTTCAGTGTGGGCCAGGGTATCGCATATTTCAGTTTCAGGCTATTCCGATAAAATATTTGCGAACTAGCTAAAATGGCGACGGTTGCGAATTTGCCACGCGCACGCGTTTCAAATTCTACAACTTCTAATTCCAACATTTTGTCCACAGTAGCTTGCCATTGATGCCCAAGAAGTTTCAAAAAGATCAATAAAAATCCCTAGGACGAGTTTTCGTTTGTATCCGTTACTAAAGGTGCTTTTTTTGAAAATTCAAGATGGCCGCCCGTTCCCAAGGTCAAAGGTCAACGAAACTTCTTTGACAGTTGTAGAATCGTGTTAGTGGCACGTGTATGCAATTTCGTGAAAATCCCTTAAACAATAGTTTCGTTTTCCTATATTGTCAAAAAACATGAAAATCGCCATTTCTCTGAGTTCGCCACAAAATGGCAGCCAAGCCGTAGGTCGTGTGGCCATCCCATAATGATTTCAAAACTTCTTTAGGATATCTCCAACACCCGTGTTTTGGTTTCGTAACTGTATCTTGAAAAAAAAAAAAACGGCTCCATTTGAGATTTCGGCCCCATTCATTTTTTTTACGGTTTTGCCGACTGTGAGGTCATCGGGTTTGGGGGGGGGGCGTTCACTTCGCCGAAAATTCATTTTGAATTTATCCTAGGTGTGTGCCAATTTTGGTGAGTTTTCGAGTATGTGGCGGGGGTCAAATTTGAGCTCAAAGACGCAGTAAGAAAGAAGAAACGTAATAATAAAAATGAAACGAAGCAGAAACAATATAGAAGTTTTTGCGGTTAGGATTTCCTATGTATTTCAATGCGGCCTGTCTTTTACTATAGGCTGGGCAGGTCTTTTTGGCTTTAAACCCTTCTTTTGAGGGCTTTTTGGGGCTTTTTCGTGTTATTGTCGTCATATTTGCGATTACAAATTTGACGTTTTTGCGTTGGTGTTGTGCGTGTGTGTGTGTATTTTTGTTGCGTTACACAATTGTCGTGTCGTTTTGTGCTTTGGGTGACTTTTGACCCCATTTTTTGGCGTTTTGACGCGTTTTTTTGACGTTTTGGACCTTTTTGAGTGTTCGACCCTCGTACCAGTTACAATATGGTCCTTGCAGTCTATGACTGCTGCGGGCCATAATAATAATGAAACGAAGCAGAAACAATATAGAAGTTTTTGCAGTCAGGTGGCCTATGTATTTCAATGCGGCCTGTCTTTTACTATAGGCTGGGCATGTCTTTTTGGCTTTAAACCCGTCTTTTGAGGGCTTTTTGGGGCTTTTTTGGGTTTTTGTCGTCATTTTTGCGACTACAATTTTGACGTTTTTGCGTTGGCGTTGTGCGTGTGTGTGTGTATTTTTGTTGCGTTACACAATTGTCGTGTCGTTGTGTGCTTTGGGCGACTTTTGACCCCATTTTTTGGCGTTTTGACGCGTTTTTTTGACGTTTTGGACTTTTTGAGTGTTCGACCCTCGTACCAGTTACAATATGGTCCTTGCAGTCTATGACTGCTGCGGGCCATAATAAAAAAGCCACAAAGACACCCAGAATTGGTTTTGCGTGGTGATTTTTTTTTTTATTACAGCATGACTTGGAGACGCTCTCATAGACAATAAAATGGAAAAATACAAAAGATTTGTCCAGCGAATCGCTCAGATGTTCCTAGTCAACGTCTCCGTCGCTTGTCAAGGCTCTCAGAGCAGACTGACCTGGAGGTCAGCCGTTTGCGCGAACGGCCCATCCCTCTCAGTCCAGAAGTCCTCACTTCGTGCCGAGTTTCACCTGCGCGAGACTGGGTCGAAGGCCACGTTCTCATCTCCAGAGCGGCGCGACCGTCGGCCTTGCGCAAGACGCTCACCGCGCGGGCCAACCTTCGCGATCTCATAGGCGCCCTGGACGCGTCCTCCCCCTTGACCACAGTCATGGCCACGGCGTAGTCCCGTTTCAGGCTTTCGACGGTGAACGCATCATGACCGTGCAGTCTGTTGAACACCTCGCAGGCTTCCAGCCACTCCCAATCCGGTTCCAGCTCGACGACGGGCCGGCGGGTGCCGTCTTCCTCCCTCAGCAGAATTCGCTCCTGGTGGTACACGGTTCGCGTGGCGCAGAAGGAGCTCACGTTTTTCACCGGCAGGCCCGAGTACTCCGGCGAGTAGACGCTCAAGCGAGGCCCGTGAAAAGTGTCCGCCGGGCCTCTCTCGGACTCCCTCTCGTGCAGAGGGTCCAGAGATCCCCGCGGCGGGTCGTCTCCCCTGAGCCTGAAGGCTCTCGCCACCAGCCCTCCGTAGTACAAGGGCGCAGTGCAGCGAAAGAGCTGTCCCCCGATGGCGCATTTGTTGAACGAGAGCTCGTTCAGAGGATCCACTCCCGCCGTCGCCTCGAGTATCAGGGAGCGAACCGGGTCGTCGCCGAAGTCCAGGGAAAACACCAGTCTAGCGCTCCGATCCATCTCCTCGTCCCCGTCGGCCTGTGCGGTCCCGAACGCGTTGGTCTTTTCGACCGTTTCGTTGTCATAGGCGTCCATCATCGCTTCGCCCAGCTGGTCCCAGAAGCCCCGGTGCGCCTCGGGCGCGTACAGAGCCAGCATGTCGTAGACCGCTTCGAGAGAAAGGGTGACGGAGCTCACCTTTTTGGGCCGAGCGTGTCCACGCCTGCCCTGCTGCGTGTTCTGAGAGGGGGCGCATTTGTACGAGCAGAGCCTGCGGCTCCTGGGACCCGTCCCGCCACGTTCGGGAAACGTGCAGTTCGAGCAAAGCTGGAGCATTTCGTGAGCGGCGTCGTTGCCGCCTCTAAATTCGGGGCCCGAAAAACTCAAAGAATCGACGCCCGAAATGCACATCTGACCGTCCTTGACGGCGGTCTTCAGGCCCTTTTCCCGCACCTGACAAAGAAGGCGGCCCAGCGCCTTGCACGCGAAGCGTCCCTGCGCGTCCAGCACGCGGGGGCAAATGTCCGGCAGGCAGGCGGCCGCGCAGAGCTTGAACGCCGCGTTGGTCTCCAGGCAGATCTGTCCGAAAGACAGCCTGTCCAGGGCCCTCAGTCTGTTCCTGTTCAGCTGCGTCCAGAAGCCGCGGAGGTCCGGGAAGCTCCCCTCGTCTGGCACCTCCGTCCACGGAGGGACCCACACGTCGAACACAAAGTGGCAGGCCAGTTTCATGGCCTCGGCGAAGACCAGCTGGTTTATGCAGAAGGACACCCGTCTGCTCAAGGCTCCCGCGCACACGACGTGACTGGCGTACATGGCCTCGACGCAGGCGTCTCTGGCTGCGTCGAACCTCCTGTCGAACTGCATGATCTCGGACTCGGCGATCATGGTGGCCGACTGCACCAGGTTCTGCCTGTACAGGCAGACGGCAGCCACCTTGTCCATGGATCGCTTCTCCACTGTGTCCTGCAGCTGTTTCGAGCTGCGCGTCCGAGTCACGTGCGCCGAGAACTCGGATTCCATGATCACGCAGCGGTCGGCCCAGGCGTCGCTCACGAACCCCAGGGTGTTGGTGTTCCACACGAACCCGCAGTTGTGCACCGCGTGATACCTCACGGTGTCCACCTTTCCGCTGCACGCGTCCTTGCCCACCACGTCGCTCTCCAAGACGCTGGTGTCCAGCAGGTTCTTGAACGTGTTGGGTATCACGCTGGACTCCTTGTCCAGGGCCTTTAGGTTTTTCTCGTGGGTGATGTGAGCGTCGTCTATCATCACCACGCAAGCTTTCCTCTGTTGCTTGTACTTGAAAGCTTGCGGGGTGAAGGACGTGAGCGTCTCTATGCAGCCCTTCACCTGCCTGAACTGGCAGTTCAGCACGTTGTTGGCGTAGCTCTTGCCCTCCCCGGGCCCGGTGACGTTGAACAGCATGATCCGTTCGATCGTGTACCTGGGCGCGGTGTTGGTCACCACGTAGTTGAAGGTGGTGGAGGCCTGAAATAGCCTGCCCACCTGGAGGCTGTCAGAGAACATGTAGCGCACCAGCGCGTGGTCGTAGACCTTCACCGGGTTCAGCGAGCGCGGGTCCTCGGCGTAGTCGTCGTAGTAGTCCTCAGCCGGGAACTCCAGGCACAGCTCCTCGTGTATGTCGGGGAGAGCGCGGCCGAGAGACAGGCGCGAGTTGAGCATCCCTTCTCCCATCAGGTCCCGGAGCCCCGCGTACAGCGCGTCGGCGTGCGAGGAACGGCGCTTCGCGAGGATGTCGAAGACCATGTTGGCTATGCTCTCGAAGTGCCTGTGTCCTCCGTATTTCGTCTTCATGTCCTTGCTCAGGCGTTCGAGTTTTCCCAGGTGAGGGTACAGGTGCGCAAAGTAATGGTTGTAGTCGCACCTGCTCACGGAGAAGGGGTGCTGCTCGCACACGTTGTAGAAGCACGCGTACGCAGTCTGACAGTCTTCCCGGCACCTCCTCCCTCGACGATCCTGGTCGACGGCCGGGCCGGGCCGGGGGCAGGGGCAGTGGCAGCGGCCGCCCGTCAACAGCCGAGCGAGGTGCCGGGTCCTGCGGTTGGCCCTGATCTCTCGCAGCGCTCTCGAGATGCGAGGCTTCGTCACCGGCATGTGCCTGTGGAGCATGGAGTTCAGGAAGGCGTCGGGTTTGTCCCTGTCTATAAGCCTTTCGATCGAGTACCTAAACACCAGGAGCCTACCCACGCAGACTTGGGGCGCTGTCCCGCCCGCGAGGGCTCGCGTGAAGGCTCTCACCTCCTCCAAGAATCTTGCGTCGTTTGGGATGCTCGAGCTGTACCTCTGCACCACTTTGTGCCTTCTCCAGTTGTCCTCTGCGAGCCTCGAGACCAGGCGCTCGAAGAGTTCCTTGCCTTGGTCCCGACTCTCGGTGTCCGTGATCCTCCCTATCGCCTCGGCCAAGGACTTCAGCGTCAGACCGGTGATCGCCTCGGGCAGCGCGGTCGTCTGCTTTCCGCCCTGGCAGGCGGGCACGTACATCGAGCCCTGCAGTTCCTTGACCTTTTTCCGATCTATCTTGTCGGGGTTCAGCGTATCGCTGCGAATGTCTAACCACTCGAACGCAGGGTTCAGTTCTCCCTTGGGGTCTCTCATGACGATCATAGCGTTGTTCAGCGACACAGCTTTCTGCCTGACGAGCTGAAGTCTCATGAAGGCGTTGTAGGCCTCCTCTCCAAGCTCGTAGTCGATGGCGGTCCAGTCGTGTGGCTCCTCGTCGCCGTCATCGCCCTCGTCAGGCTCGCTGTCCACACTGGTGTCGGAAGGCTCGTCTCCGCTCGCCCCGGGACTGCGGAACACGCTCGCGTCCGCCTCCACGAAACGCAGTAGACCACCGCCGTAAACGCACTCGGCCGGGTCGCCGTCCTCGCGACCGCGACGTTTACCCGACTCGCGTCCAGCGGCCACAAAGCTAGAAATTCCGGGAGAGTCGCCCCCGTTCATGTCCAACACGAAACAGAAAAGCCTTCCGTGCGCAAAGTCCTCCCTGACGGGGGCCGACATGCTCGAAAAGTCCGGGTCCTCCAAGGTCAACTGGAGGACTTGTCCTTTGCAGCAATAGGTGAGGTAGAGGAGCAGCTGCACCAAAGACCTTTCGCAGGGCGGCAGAGCCCGAAAAGCCAGCTCGACCGTCTCGTCGTCGTGCAGCATTTCGGTGTCCAACGCGAGGAACAGAGCTCTCCTGTCGGTGGGGAGTTCCACCATTCGCACCACGGCGGTGTTAGATTCCCTGTGGGGCAACGCCGCTCGCTCCTTCTGCGGGGCCTTTTTGTCAGACTCCATGCTCGTGGTGTGCGCGAACCTGCTGCCAACACTACATCTGGATCTGCGCGTGGCTCACTCACTCACGAGCTCATCGGTAGGCTGGCCAAGTGAGCAGTCTGACTTCAACTGAGGCGGTGGGAAACGCTCCGAGTCTGGAGGCAGGGCATCCCCGTCAGTTTTTTGCTGTGGGTTGGACACTTTCAGAGGCGGCCTCTGGCTCACTCACTCACGAGCTCATCGGTAGGCTGGCCAAGTGAGCAGTCTGACTTCAACTGAGGCGGTGGGAAACGCTCAGAGTCTGGAGGCAGGGCATCCCCGTCAGTTTTTTGCTGTGGGTTGGACACTTTCAGAGGCGCCCACAGCCGGCCTCTTTTCGATCAGATTTTGCTGTGGGTTGGACACTTTCAGAGGCGGCCTCTGGCTCACTCACTCACGAGCTCATCGGTAGGCTGGCCAAGTGAGCAGTCTGACTTCAACTGAGGCGGTGGGAAACGCTCAGAGTCTGGAGGCAGGGCATCCCCGTCAGTTTTTTGCTGTGGGTTGGACACTTTCAGAGGCGGCCTCTGGCTCACTCACTCAGGAGCTCATCGGTAGGCTGGCCAAGTGAGCAGTCTGACTTCAACTGAGGCGGTGGGAAACGCTCAGAGTCTGGAGGCAGGGCATCCCCGTCAGTTTTTTGCTGTGGGTTGGACACTTTCAGAGGCGCCCACAGCCGGCCTCTTTTCGATCAGATTTTGCTGTGGGTTGGACACTTTCAGAGGCGGCCTCTGGCTCACTCACTCACGAGCTCATCGGTAGGCTGGCCAAGTGAGCAGTCTGACTTCAACTGAGGCGGTGGGAAACGCTCAGAGTCTGGAGGCAGGGCATCCCCGTCAGTTTTTTGCTGTGGGTTGGACACTTTCAGAGGCGGCCTCTGGCTCACTCACTCAGGAGCTCATCGGTAGGCTGGCCAAGTGAGCAGTCTGACTTCAACTGAGGCGGTGGGAAACGCTCAGAGTCTGGAGGCAGGGCATCCCCGTCAGTTTTTTGCTGTGGGTTGGACACTTTCAGAGGCGCCCACAGCCGGCCTCTTTTCGATCAGATTTTGCTGTGGGTTGGACACTTTCAGAGGCGGCCTCTGGCTCACTCACTCAGGAGCTCATCGGTAGGCTGGCCAAGTGAGCAGTCTGACTTCAACTGAGGCGGTGGGAAACGCTCAGAGTCTGGAGGCAGGGCATCCCCGTCAGTTTTTTGCTGTGGGTTGGACACTTTCAGAGGCTGCCTCTTTTCGATCGGATCGTTTTGCTGGCGGTCGGGGCTGGTCTTTGCTACGTCGGAGATTTTAGATCGTGGCCGGACCCTTTCAGCGGCGGTCGGAGTCCTTCTGTGTAGCAAGGGGAACCTGTGTTGAGAAGAAGAAAGAAAAGAGGTGAATAAGAAAGAAGAAGAAGAAAATAGAAGAGAAAAGGAATTTAAAAATAAATAAAATAAAATAAAAATAAACCAAACACCTTGTGTCCAGTCTAAGTTCACTGTACCCCCCATTTTTTTTTTCTGAGGAGAACGATGGATAGGCCCATTCCTTTCGTGAATTTGTTCCCCGACATCTTTCCGAAACGTAGAGCAGTATCGCCCTCGGAAAGAGGTTTGATCGGGCTCATGGTCAAGTCTGTGATGTTTCACAGGTTGGAGGAGGCACTCTTGTGCAGGGGCTTGGTGCTGCAGGCTCACAACGGCACCACGTTGTACACCACAGTGTGTTTCAAAGTGGTGGGCATAATGCCCGTGGTGGGCTATGACTTGGAATTGGACTCTGACCAGGGCGACGCCTGTGAGAGCTGGGAGCGGGTGAGTCGAGAGTGGCGCAGACACTTTGCTGCGGAGCCGGCTCACGTGAGAGTGGTGCACGACGACGTGAAAAGGGAAGTGAAGGCCGCTGCGTTCCCGCTGGGGAGCATAGCGCTGGCCAAAAAATATATGGAGACCGTAAAAGGAGCTCTCACGTTTGGGGATTTCCACCCAGAGAGCGGCTACTACGTTGCACGGGACGGCAACACGCCGGCCCTGTGCTGCGATGTCATGTACGGACGAGTGTATTTCTTGCCCGAGGAAAAGTGTGGCGGGACCCTGGTCCCAAGCGAGCTCGTGTACGACCACGAGAGGTCCGAAGAGGAGGCCAAGCTGTTTGACACCGTGCACGCGCCGCACGTCTACAGGGCCGCCTGTCTTGACATCGAGACCGTGGTGGACGAGGCCTTCCGCGATCGCTCCCTGAGGTGCGAGTTTTTCGCCCACAGGTTCCCCTACTGCACGGAGCGCACGGTTTCCGATTTGACGGCGTACAGGAGCAAACTGGTCAAGATCCTGAGCGACTTGAAGAAAGGCCCGCTCAGAGGGGCTTGTCGGGTGTCCATACCGGCCCTGGCCAGTGACATGCCGGGACAGGAGCACGAGATCACATGCGTGTCCTTGGTGCTGATGAACTCGCACCTCCCAAAGCCCGAGCCGGGGAGTCACAGGAAACAACTGATAGTGGTCTACAACAAACTGAAGGTAAAGGGCCAGGGACGCCCGAAACCCGATGGCGCGCTCGTGGAGGCCGTGGGACTGGAGTCCGCGTCCAGGATCCTTTTCTACCCCTGCGCCGGAGAGCTCGCGCTCCTAGAGCAGACCCTGCGGCTGCTCGATCGCCACGGCGTGGAGCTCCTGTACGTGTACAATGCGGAATTCGACCTGAGAGTCATCGACCAGCGCGTGCATTTCTACGCGGACTCCAACTACGCAGAGCGATCGGACGAGGATACCCGCAGAAGGTGCGCTGAAATCCTCCGGTCTTGGCACGGGCTCTTTGTCACCAGGCACCTCTCGGAAGACCTGCCTCCCGTTTTCCGTTTCGAGTCGGTGCGCCACTTGGAAATCTACAAGGAGATGCTGACCGCCGTGGGCTCGAGCCTGACCGGAGGCAAGCTCACCGAGCGCGAGGTCGAAGCGGCGTGTCGACACGTGGACAAGTTCAACAAGGACAAGGGCAAGCTGGGCCACTTTAAGATGATCGGCTGCGGCATGACAGTCGTGGACCTGTACAGGATGGCGGGCACCAGGGAGATCAGATTCGCCTGCACGAGCATGAAGCTGAACGACGTGGCGCCCTTCGTGATTTCCAGAGACCGAGAGCTGCGCGGACTGCCTCCCAAAGACCCACGTAAGCTGCGGAAGCTGACCGACGTGCCCTACTCGATGATGGACGGCATGATCCACCGCGGCGGGACCGAACTGTTCGCCGTGCTGCTGTACAACTTGGTGGACTCGCAGCTGTGTTCGAGGATGGCCAAGGCGCTCAAGCCCGCGTCCGCGCTGTTCCACAGGTGCAGGATCACGCTCAACATAGACGTGGTGGTGCACGGGCGGGGAGACAACTTTGGCGGTTTCGTTCAGAGCATCCACTCGGTCCAGATGCCCCAGCTCAAGTACGTGCTCGACACTCTGAGGGTCAGGGCGGGACCCTCGGGCAGAGAGCTGAGCAGCCGCGAGCCCTGGGACGCCTCACCGCCGGGGCTCGACGGAGCGGGCGAGGACACGTGGAAGGGAGGGTCCGTGTGCGAACCCCTCTCGGGCCTCCACTACTCTGGGCCCGGCATGGGCTTGGAGCTGGCCTTCGATTTCGCCAGCATGTACCCGTCCATCATGTGCGCGCTCAACATTTCTCCAGAGACCACCGTGCCCTGGCCTCCGCGCTCCTTCCCCCACGATCTCTCCGGATGGGTCGTGTACAAGTGGGAGGCCGAAGGCTTCGAGTACGCGACGCTGATCCTCCGGTACGACGCGGACCGAGCCGTCTTCGAGCGGGCGCCGGCCGTCTTCTCCTCCTCCGTGGAGCATTACCTCAACAGGCGGGACGAGTTCAAGGCCAAGCTTAAGGACCCGGCCCTCTGCGACGCGGAGCGAGCGTACTACAAGGTGCAGGAGGCAGAGTGCAAAGTCATGGCCAATTCGTTTTACGGGACCGCTCCCCCACCCTGCGGGTCCCTCATATCGGGACACGGCAGGAGACAGATATCGGTGGTGAACGACTGCGTGTCGACTTTTTACAAAAACCGCTGCCCGGTCATGTGGTGGGTGACACCGCCGTGTGCAGTTCGGTGGGGATCTACCCGGAACCCGAGCTGACCTGGTCCACCGAGCCTCCGTCTGGCAGGAATCTGAGCGCCACGACCGCCGTCTGGCGGACCTCGCAGCTGCTCTACGACATCCGCAGCTCCTTGTTACTGTCGCCCGAGGACGCAGGCTTGGTTTACGTCTGCACCGTAGTCTCTGGCGAAAGCAGCAAGAAAGCGACCGTGAAAGTTAAGCGAGGCGAGTGGTATTTTTTTTTAAAAAAAACAAACAATATTTTAATTTGGTTTTTGGACCCATTTGTTGACTGTTTCTATCCCCGCTCTCTTTCAGTCTTCTCAGGAGGACTGTTTGTCATGATATCCATCGGTGTCACGGCTCTGACTGTTTGCACGGCTCTCTGGATCTGGAGAACGCGAAGTGGAAACAGGAGACAAGCTCCCGCCTGGGCGTAGGCTTATTCACGATGTGTCTTTCTGCCAGTGCGCCATAGGGTGATGCAAACCCATGACTGTGTTCATTTGATCATTGTGACAATAAAGACCCTCGTGTAGACTCCGAATGATGTCTGTATTTTGTTTGCTTCATTTTTTTTTTTAATTTTCATTTTCTGTGCTAAGAAGAGTTAGATCAGAAAAGGTTATGTTTAGAAAAATAAATGTAAAAGCGGAGAGGTATACTCTGGTATTCCTCGAGGCATTTTCCGCGTTGCTGCAACGCAGTGTGACGTTCTACGCTTATCGGAGCTGCAGAGTTTTACCGTGAGACCGCACAAGAAGAAAAAAAAGAAAGAACACTCAAAGCAAAGCGTCTTACTTTGATTTTTATTTCATCACACATAATTACACAGATCCCACGGATGTAGAAGCGGTGCACCAGACAGTCTGCGGTCGCATCGAACTAATGTCCCAAACGAGAGCCCCAGTTTTGTCCACCGTGACTCCAATGCGTTCTGTCCGAAGGTTGGCTGAAGACAGGAGTGCAACGGAGAGGTCGAAGAGGTCGAGTCGGGTTCGTCTTCTTCGTCCGCCCCCACCGCTCGAGCTAGCCACTCCTCGACCTTTTCTACATCCACACCGTGTACGGGGCGCTTCCCTCTCCATCGCTTTCGTCTTGCGAGAGCCGCCGCTGAGACGCCTTGCGCTCGTCCTTGCCATCTGTGCAGAGGCGACCGGGTCCCTCTCCGAACCCTCCTGCGAGCAAATCGGCTCCAGGCTCTCTGTTCTCTGTGGGCTCTGGGTCCTCTGTGAGCTGCGGGTGCTCGGCGTGAGACCCCGCGCGCTCCGCGCTCCTCTTTCTCTGCGGGTCGCTCGCTTCCGAGCTGCCCGGCGAACAGCTCAGTTTAACCGGCGTGATCGGCTTTGGTTTTGCCGGCGACGTCACAATTCGACCGTCGGTCTCTCGCCTTTCGCCGCGAGACCTGACGGTTTGGCACCGCCTGCCCAGGTCCGTCGACTTCAGGGAGCTCCTGGCCTCACGCTCCCTGCGTGAACGGAGGCCTGCGGTCGATTTGTCAGAAAGGTCGGCCCCTTCGGATTCCCAACCGCTGCCTTCAGACGCGGACCCTCGACTCTCCGAACTGGAGGAGCGCGAACGAGCGATCCGAGCGCCGGACCTTTTCGAACCTCGACCGTCGACCTCTCTGCCTTTCTCGCCAGAGAAACGCAGCGGTTTCCCGGAGGCTGATTTTTGCAGCCCTCTCTCTGGGCGTCTTACGTCTTTGCGGCAGCTGGAGTAAGTCTTGGAGTGGTCTTCGGTGTCGTTGCGTTGTCGCCGCGTGAGCGCGGTTTCGAGCCCCGGCCTCTTTTCCCGCTCGACCGAGGGTCTCGACTTCGACCCTCTGCCTTTCGGCCTCGCGGAGACTCGCATCGCCCATGGGCCTTCCGTCTCCGAGCTGTCCGAGCTGAGTGCGCGCTTGTAGCCCCGCCGGTCGCTTTTGCACGAGGGCGAGGACGGCTGCGACCCGCAATACGGACGGCCGACCCCGTCCTCGTTCCACCTGGCCTTGGAGCCCGCTTCCTCGCCAGCTCTTTGTCTGTACGCGCTACTGGGCGAGGAAGGTCGCGACACGCAGTACGGACGGTCAACTCCGTCCTCGCGTCTCTTGGCCCTGGCGACGTTGTCCTCTCCCGCCTCGATGTCTTCTTCGCTGGACGACGATGCGTCGTCTATGAAACTGTCGCTGCGATCGTAGTCGTCTGAGCTTTTGTCGCAATCCGAAGAGCTCTCCGTGTCCCTGTCGCTCAAATACTCCGGCTCTTCCTCGCTTTCGGAGCTGAGAGGTTCCAGGCCGTTGTCTTCCTCGGCTTCGCTCAGTAAAAAACTGTTTCTCTGGCGGCGCCCGACCTTTCTCCTCTTGGTCGCCGGAGACCGCGAGGCTCGGACGCTCTCGGCCCAGGGGGACAACCGACGTCGAGCTCTGCCGACGGTCTGGCGGCAACTCCTCTCGGGCTTCTTGACTGGCGGCGGCGGGGAGAGGTGCCTTCGGGGAACCCGCCTGGACGCCGCCTTGCGCTGGAGTGCCGCGAAGGACCGGGCCACCTTGTCGCTCCACCTCTGCGTGGATTGGGACTCCAAGCATTGGATCAACGCTCGGCTCAGGCGATCCTTGATGCCGCGCCTGCGGAGCTCGTTGACCGTGCCCTGGTTGTACGCCACCCATTCTCTCAAGAGTTCCCTGTTCGCCTCGCCGAGGAGAGCGCTGTCCAGGTTCAGGAGCTTGCACACGGCCTCTCTCTGGTACCCCAAGGAGTCGTGCAACCAAGGGTAGCTCAGGAGCAACACGGACAAGTTTTTCATCCATGTCGAAACCGGGACGGGCTCTGGGATGGGGTTGAAAAGCTCCGAGCGGTCGTTCGGGGGCTGTCTACATCCCTCGCCTGGCTCGACCGGCTCTCCGGAAGCGGGATTTCTGCCGCCCATGTCACCGTCAAAGCGGGCTGCGTTGATCCCCAGTTTCTTGAGCTTGCTGCAGTAAACTTTGAGCTTCAGGAACGCCACTTTGGCGGCCGCGTTCACCTCCTTGGCGTGGGCTTGCGCTTCCTTGTCTTCCTTGTTGCACTGGTCGCGTTTGCACATGGTGTACCAGTCTTTCTGGATCTTGTTCACTTCCCAGGGCTCTCTGTCCACCATTTCGGCGCAGGCTTTCGCTCGGCGGGCCGTCTCGGGATCGGCGTCTTTCCGGTTTTGGCTGTAGCAGCGCAACTGCCGAGCGAGCGAACCGCACTCCTTCCTGATCAGCTCCATGACCGAGGCAGCGAACCTATCCCGCTCGCTTTTTCTGAACGTAGCGTCCGAGGCGTACCTGCTAAGGAACTCGCAGTACCTCTGCAGCTTCCCAAGTGGACTGTGCAGCAGCTCGGCCACGGCGAATGCGCCTGGGATCTTGGCGTTCATGAACGTGATGGCGAGTTCAGCGATTTCGATCATCCTGGGGTCCGCCAACTTGCTCTCCACGTGTCTGGGTATGCGGTCGCACCACCCGTTCGGATCGACGCGCTTGGTGAACGCAGACAGCGCCCATTGGTTGATTTCTTGGAACGTGAGCTGCCCCGACAGATACGTCTCCCGGGCCATCTCCTGGAGCGTCTCGTTCCAGCAGCTCGCGAGCTCTCCGTTGCCTTTCACGCAGCTGCGTTTCAAGAGCCTGTAGAACCGGAGCGTGGTGGACACGTACAGCGTGGGCAAGTGTCTCTGCTCCGCTCTCACGGCCACCGTCGGCACCAGGTTGCTTCGCCTCCCATCTGACGCTTTCCCTCCTGACCTGAAGTACACCATGCGGGGTTCGCTGGCTTTGTACGTGAAACGACTCAGGTCGCATTTCACTGCGTCCTCCCCGAAACAGTCAACGCCGGCGTCCCCCTCGTTCTTCCTGTCGCTCGAGGACTCCCATGCGTGGCTAACTTCTGGCGCGCAGCACATCGGCTCCACATCTTCCAGGTGAGAGGCCAACGCAGCCTGGCTGCTCTGATCCCTGCCGGGGGACCCGGGTGTGTTCGATATCAGCAGTTGACAAGGCTGAATCTGCTGGAAGGACGGACAGAGCGCCTCCACGTGCGAGGGCATCTCCAGCGACATGTCCCAAAAGTCGAACGCGTGGCCCGCGACCTTCCTCAGCAGCTTCAGGCTGTCCAGGGTCGGGGCGAACAGGACCTCTTGCACGAAGTAAGACCCCTTGCTTTCGCCGTCGTTTCCGGGGATGTCTGTCATGTAGGTCCCGACCATGGACCTCGCGGGGTCGTAACGCAGCAGGTTCTCCTTCGTCGAGTGCTGCGTCACCACGGGCACCACCGTCCGATCCTTTCCCCTCAGCTCCTCGGCGGGGAGGTAGTACGCCGTGTAATTTCCGCACGTCAGCAACACTTGCTTGAGGCCGGCTCTGTCCGAAGTGACGATGGATCCGAAGTCGCTCCCTCCCAGAAGGTCCACCAGGTCCATAAGGGCGAGCAGGAGAGATCGAGAGGGACGCTGGGGTATCCTACCAGAGTCCGCTATGACCGCGTCTCTGATCATCTTGTTCAGAACCCTCGGCCTGTAACGCAGGTGCTCTTCGTTGCTCAGGCGCCGTTCCTTTTGGGTCATCATGCTTACCACTGCATCGAAAACGCCACGTGGGTGCGAGCACGTGAAGACCTCGTCGTGGTCCACAGTATCGAAGTACCACGGAGGGCTGCTGGAAACGACGAAGGTTTGATTTGTAGACGCGGCCGCCTCAGTCGCCGATACCGTAGCCATTTCGAAAGCAAGACCTGTTGAATGCGCGTACGGACAAAGTGGAAACAGCAGCAACAGCTCTCCTAATCCACTCTGGTGAATTCAGCCTAAGTCCTGCGAGATCCTTGCGCTCTCTCTAGCTCTTAGAGGGGAGGTTCGAAGGCCACTTATATCCTCCCAGTTGGGGTTTCCCACCTCCTCGATGCTTTGAACAGCCCAACCCTGATCCTTGCTCTCTCTCTAGCTCTTAGAGGGGAGGTTCGAAGGCCACTTACATCCTCCCAGTTGGGGTTTCCCACCTCCTCGATGCTTTGAACAGCCCAACCCTGAGGCTCGGAGGGATAGGGCGGAGAAATCTGCTCACCACCACTGCACACAGGCCCAACCCTTAGGCTAGGAGGGATAGGGTGGAGAAATCTGCTCACCACCACTGCACACACACTCGCAAGCAACTTGCACGGAGGCCAGTCATGAGACAAACAATCCGACTGCTCTTTGCAGTGTCCGCCGGCCTTTCACAGTGTCCGACCGTCGCGCAGGGAGTCCGACCGCTGCTCAGAACATCCGACCGCCGCTCAGTGACTCTGACCGCCGTTCAGTGACTCCGACCGTCGCTCAGTGACTCCGACCGATAGTCAGAGTACGACCGCCGATCCCTGTGTACACTGAATTCAGGGAGTCCCAGTGACACGGAGCCTACAGAGAGAGCCTTTGTGCACGGACAGTGATGAAAATGAAATATCACAGTCACCTAGGTTGAATTCAAAGTCACCTAGGCTTGCTTGTAGCTTTGTTGTTTGTTTGGTTTTCTCCTCATACAGCTTTTTATTTACCCCCCTCTGTGCTCAAAGAGAAAATCGTCGGGCTTTGCGATTTGAGGAGCAGAGCTCAGCATGGATGAGGAAATTAGAATTTTGATCAAAGGTGTTCTGGGGCACTTCGTTGGACGACGCCAAGACTTTGAAGTCGAAAGGCCGCGTTGTCGGGAAGCTGTAAATGCTATGACGAGAGCTGTGTGTGAAGTGCTGGAGGTTCACAGACCGAAATACACAGGTGAGCAGCACAAACAGATCTGTTTTTTCAGAGTTATCTGTACGCTCAGCGTGATCTCTCCTTGTCCGGTGTCCCACTTTAGAGATGGTTTCAGATCTAGGTGATTCATTTCCCGATGCCGCGATGGTCAACGTCGCGAAAAGCCTTTTCGAGGACGGGATCATCAACTGGGGCCGTGTGGTCAGTCTGATATGTTTGGGGGCCGCGGTGTGCCAACATCAGGACAGGTTCAGTGGCAGCCCTGGCTCCCTCTTGGCTGACACAGTGTCAGAGGCGATCGCCTCGTACTTGCTCACAGAGCACAGAGGCTGGCTGGAAGAGATGTGTTGGGTGAGTGGCCTGTACTCTAGGGGGTTGAACTTCATGCTATCGCTGTTATGAAACAATTTGTCTTCATGTTTTGCTTTTTTTTTTTCTGTTCCTCTTTCTGTTCTTTTTTTAACGCTTTCTTCATGACCAGGATGACTTCGCTGACTTTTTCCCTTCACCTGAAGCCACGAAGTGCCATGACCTTGTAGGACCGGCACTTGGACTCTTTGTTTTTGCGGTCGGAACTGCACTCTTGTGCACGCACCTTGGGATGTGACCCGGTGGTTGTTTTCTGACAGCCTCCGGGGGCTTTGCCCTCAGAGTGCTTTAAAGTCTGGAGGGCCAGTGTCAGACACTGAAACAACCGGTGTGGACGAGAGGACGCTTCTTAGACACGCACTTTAAGGCATTGGGAACGAGGAGACGTTCCTCAGGAGCCCGTTTGATCCTTTTCTTGTTTTTCTTTTGCTCCCGCATGGAGAAGTACTACAAAGACCCAGTGCGACCAGTGATCGGGCAAGGCACCTACGGAGTTGTCTACAGGGTGCGAGATGTGAGAAACGGCCAAGAATATGCCCTCAAATGTCACAAGCAGGCAGACGTTATAGAGGACGCGACTGTGAGAGAGTTGTCCTGCCTGACAGCGCTGAAAGGTCATCCCAACATAATACAGCTCCTGGACTGTTTCATGGACGAAGATCGGGTGGCGATGCTCATGCCTCACGTGCCCTTCGAGCTGACCAAAGCTATTCACCGCCAGCCACCGGCTCCTCTCAGCTTCGTGGCCAGCTTCTCGCTTCAGACGGCGAACGCCCTGGAGTACATGCACGGACTGAACATCTTACACAGGGACCTGGTTCCGAGTAACGTGCTTCTCGAGGAAGATCTGACGGTGAAGGTGGGCGACATGGGCCTAGCCAGACAGTACTCCCGACGCATGAGCCTTTGCGTGGTGACGGAGCCCTACAGGGCTCCGGAGTTGTTTGTCCGCGGGAACGCCGCGGAGTACACGTGCGCCGTAGACATGTGGAGTTTGGGAGCTATGATACTGGACGCAAAGGAAGGCGCCGTGGTGTTCGCTGCAACGCGTGGGTCCAGCACTCTGAGCAAAGTCATGGCACTGGCGGCCTCGGATCCCGACGGGGGAGCGGAGGAATCGACGCCCGCCAGGCAGGAACTGATACCCAACACTATGAAGTGTGAGCACACCAAACGCATCGCCTTCCGCCTAATCGCTCTCAGGCACGACAAGAGGCTTACGGCTCGCCAGCTGTTGGACGATGAGGAATGGAAGCGTTTGTCCCACATGACAGACGGAGAAAAGGCTGAGGTCTTGCAACAATGCGTCACGGGTGTCATGTAAAAATACACAGTTCAAGAGGCTTTGCAATGTCTGAGTTTATCATTTTTCAATAAAAAAAAAATGAGCCAATGACCACAGACTCTATGTATCGTACAGGTGTAAATTTTGTTTATTATTTTGAATACGTTTGACCATAATAGCAGATGTATCATTCAGCACCACTGGCCCGCTCTGGGAGCACGCTTACACGTTTGTAGCGATGGAGATGAAAAGGGATGTAGCACTCAACGTGGAACACCACTTGGCGTAGTTTGTTTCGTAACTGCGTGAGGGCCCTCGGGTCTTTTGAGGGCTTCGGGCTCAACTCAGCTTCCGCTCTTCGTCTCAGAGCGCGGCGAAAACAACAGTGGCAGCCGCTGCGACGAGAGACAGGGCTAGAGGTTTGGCTCCATTTCTCTGACTAGGCCATCTATCCAGTTCCTCCTGAGCCTTTCTCACGGTTTCCTTCAACTGGCTGAGCACTGCAAACAGAAGACAGCGAACACTGGTTGGGAGAGAAGCGCTTTGCGATAGGCGGGTAGCTAAAATGCACACATACATACATACAGTCTGTCGTGTTGTGGAGTTTTCCGAAAGTCATCACGGGCTCCATTGGAACCAGGTCAGGCATGAGAATCTCAGGCCGACGAACGCCGTCCGAGTAAGAAGGCTCGTTGCTGTGATGTAAAACACAAGAGTCCACTGATGTCAACAGCACGAACACGAACAGGGTCAGATGCAGCATCGAAGTGGTAGTCATTGTGTCTTCAAGAGAAAAAAAACCCCACAAAGAACAGTTTTCTTACTGCAGTGCGCAAACACAACTCACGCCTGAAGAGGTTGCCTCTGTCAGCTCTCCACTCTTGCCTTTTATACTTGCAGAAGAAAACACTCGCTGTGCAGATTCTAATCCCCCCTGCCCAAAAAAAAAAAGTCCCTGGCCAAATCCCAACCACAAGCCCGAAAGAGAGGCCGCGACCGGTCAGCTCGCGTAAACCCAGCACGCCCCTCGCTCACAGGCAGGAGAGATCACGTAACAGGGTGATTCAGGGGAGAGGAACGCAGAGCATGGCGTCAGAGTCTGCCTGCCTCGGTCGGCCTCTCATGGCGGAGGACGGATTCTCAGAGTGGAAATCGGTGTGAGAGAGCTGAGGTCGGAGCCAGCGTTTCTCAGTCCCTCCCCTACATCTCGGTTTGGTAGCGTAAGATGCCATCTGACTCAGTGATGTGTGGTCGGACTCCCTAAGGGTCGGTCGGACAGAGTGAATGACTGTCGGACTCCCTTAGCGCCGGTCGGACAGAGTCAATTGCGGTCAGACAGAGTGAATAGAAAAGGTCGGGCTGTCTGGACGCTGACCTGACGAGGTGAAAAGCTGGCCCCATCTCTCGTCTGCAGCTTTGGAACTAGGAAATTTTAGCGGCTGTGTTCTCTGTGTTCTATGACACAGCTCCTACGTAGAAAGGATTTAGTTGGGGATTTTTTATTCTTTTTTTTTTTCTTTCCTTCATATCCAACATCGACATCACAGCCCTTACCAACAAAATGGTTGGATTTATCTACAATTCCAATAAGCTGCTCCCCGCTCTGGCCCCATCAGAGCCCCGAGCCGCTCTGAACACCCAACAGCTCTCACAGAGCCGGACATCCTCTCGCTTCATCAACCATCACGGATCCCCCACGTCTGCCCTTACCAACAAAATGAGCAAATCGGGCTGCTACAGAGACGGCGGCATGCCGCAGCAGAAACCTGACTGTCTGAACATTTCCGCCAATTACAAGACTAAATTGTGCTGGTTCTTCGCGAAGAACGGCGTCTGCAAGTACGGAGGGAAATGTCGGTACGCCCACTACGGAGACCTGCGGAGCCTGCAGCTCAAAATGAACCTTTGCCACCATTTCTATAAGGGGCGCCCATGCCTCCACGGCGGAAGTTGTGGATTTATTCACAATTCCCATCAGCTGCTCCCCGCTCAGCCCACATCAGAGCCCCGAGCCGCTCTGAACAAGGACGGCTACCGACAGATGGACGTTTCCCCACCCCAGCAGCTCTCACAGAGCCTGACATCCTCTGGCTTCTTCAACCATCGCGGACCCTCCACAGTCAATGCCGGGGCCATCACCTGCTGCATCCCCACCGTCCCCGCCGTCGTCTTCTCGAAAGTCCCAAATCCCTGTAACCCCTGCCCCGGCCTTATCCCCACCGTCCCCGCCGTCGTCTTCTCGAAAGTCCCAAATCCCTGTCACCCCTGCCTCGGCCTTATCCCCACCGTCCCCGCCGTCGTCTTCTCGACAGTCCCAAATCCCTGTAACCTCTGCCCCGGCCTTCTTCTGCTTCACTAGCAAAGAGGGGCTTTGTCCAAAATTTGTGACGCGCTGGCCTGAACGGTCTACCCGGTTTCTCTCGGGGCCCTGTGGTCATGCGCAACAAGGCTTATGGCATCGAGGTCTTTATTTGTTTTTTTTGTGGTGTTTGTTTAAAATAAAAAATAAAACAAGACAAGAACAACGTGTTTTTACTACATTGTATCTGAAAAGATTCAAAGTGTGTTATTCCGTGTTGTTTCGCTGACCCTGATATCGTTGAGCTTCTTAAGCAAATAAAAAGACTCAGACACATTCACTTTTTCTGCTCTTTATTCGTTTGCCGTGGACATTCACAGAGTTGTCTTGGCGTCGCAGTATTCTGTCTGAAAATCTTTGGTGCAGACTTATACGCACTTTCCAGCCGTGCTCACTTGCGTTTTACGCAACGTATCTCCTCCAAAGAAACAGGCTGTATTCTCGTGCCCCAGTGCTTGTCCCTGTCAGGGGGGACGTGCAGCAAAGTCCAGGTGGGTGTTTGTTCGGCAATGCCCTCCAAGAGTCTTCTTTCACAGCAGCGGATGACGCCGTGCATTCCGTTGGCAAGTATTGTCCCTTCGCCGGAGTAATTCCTGCAGAGCCACGCCACCCCCATGCGCCGCAAATCCGGGTCTCCGTTCTTCTCTGTTGCAATCGCGTACTCCACGAACAAGTGAGTCTTTCCCACGCGCCTCACCCGTACGGGCAACGCTGCGATGCCGGCCGCTATCAAAGCATTCGCTCCGCTCAGAGCATCAACGTCAGAGTCCCAACCGGCGAAATCTTCGTCTGGACAAGCGCAGCGGCCAAGGGGGTAGCGACCATCTTCCGTTCTACCACCCATTCCTTCGAGCTCCGCGTAAGTCGTCTCCTCGGATGAGGTTCTGACGATCAGCGTTCTGCGACCGTTGGTTTCACCCAACCGGAGCTTGTGCATTTTGAGGGTCTCCGTGAGTCTCCGTGATCTCAGAACGGTCAGGTTGCCTTTCTTCTTCTCGGCCCCTTGGGTCGTCCTCCCGTTGCCGCAGCCTCATTAGTATGTCAAAGGAAAAAGGCCCTGACGGGAGAGCTTTCCGTCTGATCAAAAAGTGAATTTCATGATCGCATCTGGAGCAAACTCGAAATGCAAGGGCACGCAATAAAGGCACAGAACCGCTTGACACAAGGACGTCGGTATGAAATCGATTTAAACACCACACAGACTACAGCATTTTATCTTTTATTTGACTTCAACCATCCAAAACATGTTCCAAAAATAAAAGGATACAGAAGCAGCACACAATGAACCTAATGGCAAACATAATGTCTCAGGGCGGCAGCCCCACATCCTTCTCTCCCAAACAAGCGTTCCCGAGCCCAGGCTCCTATGCTCTGAACTGGTCCCCTCATGTGACAGCGGCTCAATTTCCGATCAGGGTGATTTCCGAAACCTCCACCACCGGCGCCCTGCCGCTAGCGTTGCTCGCCTTATCTACGTGATCCCAATGCGGCGGATCTGAACAGTTGACCGCGGCGAGTTGTGCAGATTTGACCTTTGTCAGCTTCGCCAAATTGTACAAGTACGGCTCCTCTGGGTTTGCGCCTCCCTCACGCGTCGCTACCATGTAGCACCTCGTCTCGCGGGCCGGATCGGGGTCTTTACTCAGCACGATGGCGTACAGGTGCTCCGTGGACGCCCCGTGGATCTCGTATCCTTCGCAAGGCGACCAGATAGCGACCAGCTTGCAGCTGAGAAGTTGCGATAGCTGTAGGAACGCTTTCGAGCACCGTAGATCCACGGCGCTGCATTTCCTGGCGACATCATCTGTGGTCTGGAGCACCCCGCAAAGGGTCTTCGGAGCGCTTTTGCTCTCACCCAAGTGTATGAGCCTCACGTCTTGATGGGTGTAATGCCGCACAATGTTTGGCAGCGATACGGAGGCCGAGCTCTCCCCGAGTCGCACGCAGTGGACACGTAGGTGCTCCGATCTTTCTGACTTGGCCTCCGTTTTCAAAAAATCAGGGCGCTTGGAAGAAGCGCAGTTTGATCGGAACGCGTCTCCGCCTGACGAGGCGGCCCTGTGTACTTTCGTCGGCGTGGACGCACCGGTTTTCGAGCCTTCGTCCACCTCCGTCAATTCGCTTGTGGGGCTGGCCTGCCGGGAGCCCAGGTTCAGCTTTCGCTTGGCCACCCTTCTCCAGGTGTCGCTGCAGGACGCTTCTGTGTGCTCCATCGGAGTTTGCTCCGTACACAGAGATGACACGGTTGTCCTTATGTAATTTTCATAGTCCTGGAACAGCGAGCCTCCGGGGGATCCCATCGCTTCATCTTCGCTGCGGTCGAGTCCTTTTAGCCTTCTGACGCAGTCGTGCCGGAGCAGCCGTGACACTCTCTTCGCAGAGCACAGCGCGGCACACCGGATTCTTTCGATCAGCTCCGTCTCCACTGCGCTTTTCTCCACGCCTATCAGTTGGCACACAACGGCCACGATACCTTTCAGAATCTCTGTTTCGTACGTGAGCTTTTCCGTGAGGCACTTTTGTCCGGCTATCGTCTCATCGGCCCGTTTCAGACGTGTCAGGAGGGCCTTGGTCTGGCTCTGACTTTCGTCTGTCGCGGTTGCGTTCTCGGCGGCCAGCTCTCGACTCCGCTTCAGTTCGGCCTCCAGCTCGTTGACGCGTTTCGACCGGGACTCGTTTTCGGCCTCCGCTTGCTTCTCTCGGTCCTGCAGCTGGGCGATGAGCTTTGATGCGCGCTCCTCCTCCACCTTGCTTCGATCTAAGTGTTCTGCGGCCAGCTCTCGGCTCTGCTTCAGATGGGCCTCCAGCTCAATTACGCGCTTTGACAGGGACTTCTTCTCGGCTTCGTTTCGCTTCATTTCGGCCTCCGATTTCTTCGAGAGCATCAAGGCTGTCTCCTTTTCGGCTTTCATTTCCTTCACTTCGTTCTGCAGCTTCTCCAGGACTCGCCCCTTCTCGCTTAAGTCCTTCTTCGATGAGGCTATGACATTTTCAGCGAAACTTAACTCTTGCCGCAGCTCAGCCAAGTCCAAGTTTGCTTTTCTAACTTTGGCTTCCATCTCCATGTGCTCTTTTGCGAGGTCTATTTTCATCTGCTGATGGGCTGATTTGTCCGTGGTGTACTTCAGGCTAACCTGCCCCAGTTGATCGCTCAGCTCAGCCAAGCGGGACTCGTATGTTTTCTGGTCGCGAGCCTCTCTTGACGTGACTTGGAGACGCTCCGCTAAACTCTGGACTTTGTCATGCAGGACCCAGCCAACACTTACCACACTTTTCCAACAGGCGCGAACGTGTGAGGGACTGAGGCGGCCCTGTGGCTCAGCTTGAGGCCAGTGAAATGTACCACAGCCCGGGGACGCGGACTCAAGTGATTCCAGGGCACGCATCAGGGCCCGCTGCCCACGTTCGTCCTCCGCTTCATTTCCCCCGGCGAGTATCTCGGACACGACTCCCAGGGTTTCGTCCGCGAGTGCCAGTCCCCCAGGTTCCCTCACGAATGTCCGGTCGCGGAACATATCCTGCACTGCTCCCGTCAACCTGTGAAGAGTTCGGATGTCAGCTCGAATCCCAGCATCGCCTCCTGGCCCTCGGCGTAGGCCAGATTCTTGTGGAACCATTTGGCCAGGGCGTCGAATTGCCTATGGAACGCATGGGCTTCGTCAAGGGCTTCCTCCAAATAGCTGTTCCTCGTCGACGGGCGGTCTGCTGAGACGGCGGGATCGGTCCTCGATGTCGAGCAGGTCGCAGTAGAGCCCGAACGGACAAGTCCCGATATGATACCCAAGAACTCCGCAAGACAGTCCTTTCCAATAGTCTGACGAGAGAGAAGCCCCCCCGAGCTGCGCTCGCAGCTCGTCGGCCCTCCCGTTCGAGTAGTAGCTGCTCCACAACCTGAGGTAGGAGGGATCTTCTCCAACTGAGCGTCCGAGCACCTTCTCCCTGAGTTCGAGTCGAGCCCGTTTCTGCCAGATCCACCAGCCAGCGTCCGGCTCCTCCTCGGCCTCCGCGCGACGGTGAAGTTCTTTGGCTTCGCTTCTCGGCTCATCCCCCCTGCTGCCTTCCAGCCCGCCGCCGTGCCTCCCGCCTTCCCTCAGCTCTTCCGCACTGACTCCGAATGTCCTACGGTGATTCAGGCAGAGCCTCCCGCCTTGCGCCGGCACCGTTGCGCACAGGGTCGTGCAGATTTTTCCCAAGAGCAGGCCGTCGATCTGAGACACAGCCAGAGTCCTTAGGGCCGCTGGCTCGCAGGCCGAGGGGCAGACGCCGTTCGCGAAACCGCACCGTTGGCAGATTCGCCCCCAGGAAATCCCAGCGCTCCGCAGCTCTCGCGAGAGCAGGTCCAGTTCGCGAGACCAACGCGAAAGCGCTCCGCAGCACAGTGCGGTCAACACCACGGCCCAGTACGGCGCGCGGACCTGGCGGTCCGCTGAAATGACGTCTGGGCCTTCGGGCTCGACCACCTCGATCCCCGAGCGAGTGAGATGCGCTAGCAGCCACACGCCGGAGCTCGGTGGTGAAGGAGGCCTCAGGGGACTGTTGACCACCCAGCGGGACAGGGCTCCGGGGTCTGCGTCACCCTCTCGTCGCCACAGCACACTGGTGCCCCAGACGGCTTGCGTGGGGTCGGGGAGCCAGCTCGAGTCTGACGCTCTGCCGTCAGTACGAAGCGCAGCGCGGGCCACGGTCAGCCGACTTTGTTCGTGCAAGATTTTAAACGCGAGCGGGGCTCCCAGCGTGGCCAGCGTCGCGACCGTGACCTCTCGCGCAACTCTCTCCCTTTCAGACAGGTCCCCGTCGCGAGACGCCGCGACCGTGTAGTAGGAGAAGCGGTTCAAGCTGGTATATATCGAGGACACTAGCTTCTCAGCCTTATCCGTTCCATGTCCGCAGGCCAGACTCGCTCCAGGTTCTGCTGTGTCGTAGTGCTCGGAGTGGCGCAGCTCAACCCAGGCCAGGGGTGCGCTGGCCAAAACGGAGATCCTTTTCACCGGGTAGCCCTTGGCATGTCCCTTCGCGGCTCTGAAATGCCTGTCCGTCACCAGACCATAACTCTCACTCCCCTGCGAGTACACCACCCTCAGGACCATGCAGCGCGCGCCTCGCAGAGCGCCGGGCCCGACTGGGATGAAGACGGGACCTCCTAGTTTCGGGCCGGTGAGCGTCACGCTCGAGGGCAACCTTTTCTCTATTTCGTAAAGCTGCACCCACGTGTACTCCAGAAGGACCGGAGCATCGGACCCCTCCAGCTCCACAACCAGTTGAGGCTCGGAAGGCCCCGTCGCGCACATGCCGTCTAAACCCGGATCAACTTGAGAGCTTAAGTTCAATTTAAACACCACACCAACCTTTTTTTTGTTCATTTATTTGTCTCATACCGTCAAAAACATGTGCCAAAGGAAAAAAAAAAAGTTACACAAGCAGCACACACGAACATAATGGCACCGCCACACCGTTATAGCAGGGTGGCCTCCCGATGTCCTTCTCCCCCCCCCCCCCCCCCCCCCCTGAAATCCTCCCTCGTATGCGGAGTGCCGAGCTCACGTTCCTCTCCTCTGCGGAGTGCCGAGCTCACGTTCCTCTCCTCGGACTCGGCTGTCTCGCACGACCCCCGAAATTCGGGCTGTTCTTTGTGTGGGAGCCATTCTTCTGTAGATCAGTGGTCTACGACGCCGAGTTCTTTGGCTTCTCCGCACCATTATTGCATCGCCTAGGATCTCCGATCTTCTCCTAAGCGGTCTGTGGCGTGCCGCGGATCGAGGAACACTCTGAGCCCTCCTGCCGCGGACTCCTCTTCTGCGTTCCCCTTCGTCGGTCGTATCGCCCGGAGAGGGGTCCTCTTCCATGACCGCTAAACTCTTGCGAGGGTCCACTATTTCCTCGATCACGCTTTCGTTCCTTCCTCTCCGAGATGGGGCGAGGCAGGGTCGCGATCATTCTGTCGTGATACCTCATGACGTACGGCTCGTAGTAGCCACGAACCCCGAACTCCACAAACCGCTGTCCCCATCCGCCTTCGGGCGCTGAAACGGCTCGCTCTATCCGGAGGGTTCGGAGAGGAGGTTGCGAAGACATCTCAGATGCCGATTCGTTTCCATGAACAGAACACGCAGCGTGTGTAGAGCGTGTCTAGGTCCACTAGTGAATGGTCTATTTGCAAGCGGGGCAGACGGTGTACGGTTTCGGGTCCGGGAAGGTCAGCGTACTAAGTGGCACGTATTTTACCTAAAAAGGGGCCTAACGCGACGTGGTGACCTCACTCTGTGCGAGGAAACCTGCCACTTTGAATGGCTGAGTTTATGAGAGCCCCTGGAGCATACTCGAAACGCACTGAACTATACTGAAGTGAACTACACACAGACTGTAATGTTGTGTCTTTTATTTGACTCGAACCATCAAAAGCGTGTTCCAAAACCAACCAAAAATTACACAAGCAGCACACAGAAACACAATGACACCAACGCGGCGTCGTGATATCGCAGGGCGTCAGCCTGACGTCTTTCTCCCCCTGAGATCGGGAGTCCCGAGCCCAGGCTCTCATGCCTCACACCCTCCCGGGCGGTCCTCGTCCCAACGCTCCCCTCCGATTTCCGCGTAGAAGCTGAGAGTGGTGTTGCTCGCCACGCCGTCCAAGTACTGCGAATCGTGCAGAGGATCGACAAGAGCAACGGGCGCTCCTGCCGAGGACGCCTCCTCCGGGATCTTGCCTTCGTTCGGAGCTGGGTCCTCTTCGACGACCGCCAAGCTCTTGTGAGCTCGGACTATCTCCTCGATCACGCGCTCCCTCCTTCCCAGCACATACACGGTGTCCAGGTACGCGGACAGGTTGTCGTACTTGCCCGTCTTCAGAGCGGGCCCTCCGCGAGGTCTTCGAGAAGAGGCGAAGTGGGCCTCGCTCCCGTAGTGTCTGTCCATTATGTCCCGAAACGTCGGGTCGGGCAGCTCGCAGACGCTTCGAAACACTGACGCCTCGGTCCCCGGTTCCCGGTCCATCTGGAGGGTCAAGGAGGGAGGGGCAGGAGGACACGACGGGATCTCAGATGCCGATTCGGTTTGATGCGCAAAACACGCAGCGCGTGTGGAGCGTTTCCAAATCCACTAGTACTTCGGAGAAAATGGTCTGTTTGCAAGCGGGGCACACGGTGTACATCTGCTTCAGGTCGGTGAAGGTGCACGTGTTCACGGTCGACGTGCTGAGCGGCACGTTCGCCACCGGGGCCGCGCAGCAGGACGAGACGAATTTCATTTGTTCGAAATCGAACGCCACGTCGATGTTCCTGGGGTTGCCTTTCACTTCGGACGATCGGAACGTCTGGTTCTTCAGACACCTGACGCACCTCAGGTCTCCCTCCGCGGCCCGAGCCCGGTCCCGGCCCGGAAGCCCCACGGGTGCCAGCAGTATCTGTTTGTGGTTGTAGTCTATCCAGTTTATGTGACAGCTCAACACGGCGTACAGCAGCATCCGTCGTTCGGGGCTCTGGCTTCGCAGCTGCCCGAACTGCTCCCTGCTGACCATGTCCGCTGCTTCCCTGAGCTGCGGGATGCACGCCGCGGCCATCTCGAGCGGCCGGTCCGTCGTGTAAGCGGCGGCCAGCCTGTAATAGCAGCTCAAGGGCCACTCCGAATTTAGCGCGAGCATCGAGTGGCCCGAGGCCTTCACGCACTGAAATGCTCTGACGAGTTTGCAGTGGTACGACCGTCTCCTGGGGGCAAAGCAGAAGCGAGACCACTTCACGGGGTCTCCGCTCGACCCGTCGCCTTCCGGGCGGCTGCTCAATGGAGCAGAGGTCGTCCGGAGGGTGGCGAAAGGAGACACTGAGCGCAGTACACGTGTCACCCGTCTCCCGCATTCGTTCGCTCCGAGAGCCGCTCGGCTCCGCCGCGACTTGGCCTGGGGGCCCGCTCCGCCGTCGAGAGGCGCTCCTGATTTCTCCCGAGAGGGAGGTCGGACGACGGAGCTGCCCTCTGCCCGCTGGTCCGAGATGAGCCTAAAAGCCTCCAGTCTGAGGGCCAGGGCCTTGTGCGAAGAGTGCGACTCGTCAAAAAACAGATCTTCTGCTTGGAACCTGTAGAAGTCAGCAAGCAGGGCCACCCTGAGCATTGCCTCGCGCCCCCTCAGCTTGGACAGCTTGTCGCGGTCGGGCACAGTCCCCTCTCCAAACAGACCGTCTGAGCCGACCAGCACGGGGCGCAGAGTCGAATCCCAAAGGTTAGAGCACAGCGAGTAGGCTTCGCCGTAATCCTCGACCGGAGCTTTGGCCTTGCTCGTCAGCAGCCTGACCAGCTGAGCTCGAACGCTCGAACTGTCCCGAGAACCCTGTCTAATTTTGTTATGGCACACGGCGTGGTTGTGGAGGCACTCAAGGTAAGCCTGGACGAGGGCTGCTTTTGCGTGGCAACCGGACCGCACGACTCCGCCGTCGCTTACCCGTGCCCCGTGGAAGCTTTCGCGCCCGTGCTCCTCGGATCGCCCGTCACGCTGCATGTCTACTGCCCGGCCCTGTTCCCCGACAGGGTGTTGAGAGTGCACGCCGAACACCTGGGTCACTTCACCGGGATGAGGAACGTGCCTCGCGTGGACCCCCAGCAGGAACGAGCGCTCTTCTCAGGTCTGTGTGGACTGTTCGGCACAGAGCGAGTCCTCGGCCTTTACCGGGAGGCCCTGAACGTCGGAGACGGCGGCGAGGGAGCCCCGAGCCAGGACGGCGGAGCAATCGAAAAGCCGCCGATGAGCGACGGGGAGCTCTGCCCCTCCGTGTTCGTCAAGTTTCGCAGAGAAAACACGCGGGAGGCCAGGCGGATCGCATCTCTGGCTAGCCAACTGACGGGGTTGTTCGACGTGGAGGATCTCAGAGAGAAAGCGATCCCCCACGTCAAGGGAGAGGAGCCGGCTCACATGTTGTTTCTGTTTCTCGTCCAGCTTACGGCCGTGTTCCTCAGCTCCTGCCTGGACGAAGCTAGCCTCGCCACGCTCATGAGCGTGGCTCTCTCCCCGTTCCTGGAGGGCAACTTCTGCGACCCCCTGTGCGCCGCCACCCTGCTGAAGCCCATGTTCATCCCGTGGTTCGAAGCGTTCCCCAGGAAGGCGGACGGCCCGGAGGCGAAAGCAGACCCCGAAGCCAAGCTGAAGTACTACAGGCTGTACAAGGGCTACGAGATCACGAACGATGGCGCGGACGTCTCTTCCGTGCTGGAGGACGACCTCACGTGGACCAGCGCCAGCTTGCAGCTGCGCACTCTGGGCTACAAGATCGAGGAGAGCCTTAGCAAAACGCTCTGGTTCGTGGCCCCCCAGTTCGGAGACAGGCTGCGCATGACTCGCGACTCTTGCATCGGGAAAATGGCCGTGTCCCCGGGCGAGCACGTCAACCTCATCCGCTCCTGCCTGCTCTGCGACAACGTGATGGCCTACGTGCAGTGCGCGCTCTTCGGCACGATCCGCAACATGCTGCCCTGCCACGCCAACAGCGAGTTCTGTGAGACCGTGATGGTGGCCCTGAACGGCTCCATGAGGAGGTTTGCGGCCGAGGCGCGTCACCAGAGCAGAGAGCTGTTCTCTCGCCTGGAAGGGTGGAGCGGCCCCTGCGCCGGCAACTGCCTGTACACGTCCGGCGTCAGTTTCGCTGGTCAGTCCGAGGGCAGGAGCCTGTTCTTCGGCAAGATCTTCACCGGCCCCGAGGACAGGAAGCCTCCGGGGAAGTACAAGACGGCATTTGGAGACTTTTCCAGCGTCACTCTGGGCCTTTCGCTCAAGACGGGCTTGCTGGAGGCGCTCAGGGTCGCGCTGGAACGGGACGAGGCGCCCAAGGCGGGCTGCGGATTGAGGCGCGAAGCCGGCGGCCGCATGCAAAAGATGCTCTCCACGGCCCAGGAACCCGTGTGCGCGGAGAGGGTGGTGACCGAAGTCGCTTTCTTCGCTCGCTATCACCACAGGTTCAACTCCGGAGAGTTCACCGAGGTGGGTTGCGTGAAAGCCATGAGCGAGCCCGGCTTCAACGAGCAGATACACAAGGACGTGCTGGACGACAAGAGCGAGTACCGCCTGTCCCTCGCCCACGGCGCACTGCCGATGTGCGCGCTCACGCTTTCCATGACCATGAGACAGACCGTCATGATGACTTTGGGGTTCTTCTGCGTGGAGCTCGCGCACGGAGCTTACGCCGGGGCCAAACTCAACTACAGTACGCTGTGCTCCCGCTTGGTCTCCCTCTCCACCGTGGCCAAATTCAGGCACGGGAAAGACAGCGACAACACGAACGTCTTCCAGGCGTTGTACGGCAACTGCCTGAAGCTGACGTGCGCCATGTTCAGCAAACCGAATCCGCACGCACCGATAAACTATCACGATCTAGATCTAGTCGAGTGGCTGCACCCCGACAACCCCCGCCTCCCCTGCTACCTGCGCAAATCGCTGGCCATGATAGGGGGCACCAAGGCTCGAGTTAGAGACATAATGCGGCAGCACGGACTCTGCTACAACAGAGTTATGTTCAGCGATGGCCAGCGCCGGTTGCTGTTCTCCCACGCTTTCGCCAACGCGGACTGCCTGATCCACGCACCGGTTACGATCTGCTCCAGCCTCAGGCTGTTTTCGAACACCCAGAAGTCGTTCGGGTCTCTCAAAGCCTGCAGGTGGGGCTGCTACTACCGAGTGACGATCATGAGCAACGGCTGCGTGAACACGGCCCTGTATACGAACCGCGGATACGGGGGCTTTGACAGCATCGCCTCTCAAGGCAGCGCCACCGGGGACGAGGTGTTGGAGAGGATCAAGCAAGAGGTGTCTCGCGTGTTGCCCAGGATCGACGTGGGCCGTATCAGGATGATGGCCCCGGAGATGAAGGAGACAGAGTTTGCAGCCCTGGTGTCCGCGGTGAAAGACAGCAACATCGAGGTCACCGGGCAAATGGACGGCGACGCTGAGCTTGAGCCGTGGCAGGAGGATGGCGCGGGGGAAGAAAATGCGAAACGCCCCTTGGACCACTCTGACGCCGACGACGCCAAGAGAGGTCGCTGGGATGCCTGTGAGACTGGTCGGGTTTCCGAGGACGAAGAATTTTTCTTTTTGTAGTGAGTCGATGGTGGGGTGTGTGGGCTGTGATAGATGGAAAGGAAGAAAAAAAAAAACTTTGCACTTGGAATGTGGTTGAAAGCAAACATGTGCGAATAAAAATGTTGTGAGAGAACAAACACAGAGTCGTCTGGTCATTTTCTTGTCTCCATCCTTCACAAACGTACGAAATGAAACACGTTTGGCCGCGACGGCTCTACCTCGGCCGCGACACCGAGCTCAAGTGACGACAAGAGGCCCAATGCTGAGGAGAGGACCGACGGCGAGAGGTGTCGCTCGGGCTGCCTCAGAGTACAGAGACTTTTTTTTTTTTCATTTAGAGAGTGACACAGAGTGTGTACAAACCGACGGCGAGCGGCCGGGGAGGAGAGAGCAGGAGAAAAGGCTGGGGCGTCAAGAAAGCATGCCGCAGACCGCTCCGTCGTCCGTTTAGATGATTTGTGTGCGGTTGGAAAGTGATTGAAAACAAGCCTACGAAAAGAATAAAGTGACATGACAAACACAGCCGTTTTCATTGTTTTATTGTTTCGCTGCCTCGAGTCTTCACGAATGTAAGAAATGAAGTATGTTCAGGTGTAACAGCTCAACCGTGAGCATCAGCTGCCGGTAGGCGCAGCCCAGAGCGTGCAGATCCCGTCGCACGCAGAAAGCGAATCGGGACTCCATGCTCCCGATGGTGTTTCCCAAGCGGCCCTCCTGCGTCGTCCCGACAGGCCTTGTTTTGCGCCGGGCCTCCAGTCTGCGCAGGGATTCCTCGGCCCTGCTGTAATCGAGCTCCCCGCAGCGGGTCAGCTGCAGCTCTCCGGGCTGCACGCGCGCGCTCACCAGAGGGCTGAGGGCCCCGCAGACCGACACGAGCATTTCCGAGTTTGCCGTCCGCTCGCGGGCCACGGGACACGCGAGGTTGGTGAACTTGCACCTAGGCGTTTCTTCCCTGCCGTGGTGTCGATCGCGCGGGTCGCGGGGCTCTTCGAAGGAGCACAGCCCGTACATGTTCATGAACTGGTACGAGGTCGAGGCCGTGCTTTGCCTTTCCACGTGCTCGCGCACCATGTCTTTTATGTCAGAGAGGGCTTTGGCCCTCAGTTCGCCGTACAGCCTCCTGTATTCCACGTCGATAGGACTCTCTCCTCGGTCGTCGTCCTCCTCCCTGATTCTCTTGGGCACAGGAGGCTCATCGTTCGGCTCGCCTTCGCCCTCCCAGTCCGGGAGCGAGCCGTAGCATGCTTTGACGGCGCTCGCCACGAAAAAAAGTTCGGGGATGTCCGCGGGACGCGAACCTCCCGTTTGCGTGGACATAACCGACTGCGCCCACTTGATCCGATACCTGGTCGACGAACTCGGAAGCGCCTCGCTCGCCGACCTGCCTTTAGTAGAGTGCCTGGTCAAGCATCTGGAGCTGGTCTCCGGCCCTGACGTCTGGTCTCCTAGGGCACGCGCCTACGTCGGCTACAACCCTCAGGTCCACGGCTCTTTCGGGCGGTTGAGGCCCGGACCGGCCGGCCGCGTGCGGTTCCTGGGGAAGCTGCTGCCCGTTTACTGCAGGCTGTGCTTCCTCTGCGACTGTCACGGCAGGGCTCTGGATGCCGCGAGGACGCTGCGGTCTAGACTGACGGCGGCCGCCGAGTCCGGGGGATCGGCGGCGCCCCCGAGCCTCGCGTACGAGACCAGGGCCCTGGAGTACCTGACGGAAAACCTCTCCTCCGCTCCACCTCCCGAGTGGGACTGCGTGCGCCGTTCCCCTGACGTTTCGGCCGAAGTGAAAATCGCGAGCGAGCTGCTCTGGTCCCACTTGGTGCTGGTTTACGCCGGCAACCGCAGGCTGCTGCTCTTCAACGCGGAGCTGTTTTTCTCAAGGCCGCTACAGTCGACGGCCCTCTGCTCCAGCGAGCTCAGGGAGGCGCTGTTTTTGCACGGCAAGCATGGACCCTTCTCCCAGCGCAAAGGCCGCCGTCAGGCGCGAGGAGCGAGTATCGGCTCTGCGTGGCAGGGGCGAGACTGCCCCGTTCTTCCACCAGACCCGCGTGCACAGCGAGGGCCTAGATCCGACAGGGGGGGAGGAATGTTGCGAGAGACCCGAGTGTCTCGACTGTGCTGGCTCGCGGTTTTGTGGCTCCTGGACCAGCACCGATGCCACAGCGAACTTGGTTGGCTCAGTAGGCCCGTACCGTGTCGTCCCTAGCCCCGACGTGCTCGGGCGAGGCGGGGAGCCAGAGCCCCGGCGCCCTTCTCCGCAGGAGACAAACGACACCCTCAGGGCCGCCGGCAGCTGCGTGGTGGACCTGAACGGCTCCGTGCTCCTCCACGTGCTTCACGTGAACACGGTGGGCAACCGCAAGTTCAGCGCCGTGGTGTACTCGGAAAGCCTCAGGCGCTACGCCCTTCAGCAGTCCAACACGACGAAAACCAAGCTCGTGAGCAGGCTCCGCTTCGTCTCGGACAAGAAGAAGCTCAGCTCCCGACACGGCTACAAGAACACCCGCATCGAGTTCTCGTCCAACCCCAGCCGCAGCGCGAACTACACGTCCAACGCGAAGCACGCGCTGCAGCCCTACTTCAGGGGGCTGTTCGAGACCGTGTCCATGGCCCAGGGCACCTGCGTGGTCTCCGCTAAGCCCTTCGAGGTGAACAACGAAAACCTCACGAGCTACATGTACGGCGTGGCGAACCCCGCGAGCGTGGTGATTCGCATGAAAGACACCAAAAAGGACTTTCACACTCCCTTCTTCTTCTCCTCGGTAAACGTGACGGGCGAGGAGAACAGGCACCAACTTTTCTCCTCCATGTCCATCAATTCGCAGAGGGTGAAGAGCACGGCCGAAGAACTCCCCCGGGCCCTGGCATCCGTGGCCTCGCTCGTGGAGCTCCACGGCCACTTCAACAGACTTTGCTGCGAGCTGGCGCACGAGCGAGGTGGCACTCTCACGACCAGGGAAAAGGTCTGCCTGGTGTACCTCACGGAGATGTACTTTTTGCGAGTCAGGGACCGGAACCACCCCACGCGCTGGCCCGGCTACAGGGAGGCGCTGAGGGGCTCATTCGCCGGCCGCTACGGGAGCCGGCTGACGGCGTTTCAGGACAGAGTCCTCTCCAACTACTACCAGAAAAACCCAGAGTTCGTCCACCTGGTCCCGTGGCTCCTGGACAACCCGAGCGTGCGGCACCGGGAGATGCTCTTGGCCCACGAAGCCTACCTGAGAGAGGAGGGAAAAGAGGCCGCTCGAGCAGAGCTGATAGCGGCCGTGGTCTGCCACTGCGAAAACGACCTGACCCGCCGCCCCCCGGAGGGCTTCCCTGACCTGCGGGACGTCGACTTCTCGCGACTCGGCTACAGTGAACTCACGCTGAGGCACGCGCTGGACAGGTCCACCAAGGCCAGCGACGACGCTCGCCCAGGCGGTCGGGCTAAATGACCGGCGCGGTCCCCACGATAGCGAGCCCCCCTACCATGACGACCGAAGTGAGCGGCGGCACCGAACTCGGGAGCCTCCCTCGAGCTTCCATCCTCAGGGTCTGGGAGATAGTGAACCGGCACTACGAATCCACCTTGAGCTCGCTCGAACGAGAGGACACCTCTCGTAGAGCCGCGGCTCGGGTGAGCTCGCTGGCGAAGGAGCTGCGTGACCTGACCGCAGCCTGCACGGAGAGGCTCGAACGCGTGGAAGCTCGCGTCAAGGAACTCAAGGCCCTCGAGTTCGGCGGAGTTCGCAACGAGCAGCCCGACGGAGCGCGGGCCGGCGAGGCTCTCGGCGGAGAGTGGCACTTTGTCTACACGCGCCGAGGAGATGTGTTCGGATACATGAGGCTGATCCCCGAAACGCTCTCGCGGCTCCCCTCGGACGCGGACGACACGAGCCTCTGCGGCGGGCAGAGGGCCTAGTTCACGCTGCCGACACAGGTGGCGGAGGAGGCCCGTCGCGTCCCCACGGGCCGGTCCGGGAGCGCCCGAGGACGAGCGGAGTGCCCCCGCTGCGGCGAGTCTCTGGATCTCTCGGAGTTCTGGAGGCACGCGGTGTATGAGATCGCAGAGAGGGGAGCCAGGGTTCCTGCGCGCCGCCCCCCCGTTCGTTCAGACGGTCCGCGACCGAGGTGGACCTTGGAAGAGGGCGAAGGTTGGGACGAGCCCATTTACAGGCCCAGAGACCTGACGAGCACGTGCGAAATCGGCGAGTGCTTCTCCCAGCTGAACTTGAAACACTTTCTCTCGGACGATGACTTCTCCGGGGCCCTGGACCGCGCTTTCGAACTCTTGGCTCTGAGGTTGAGATCTTAACGGAGACCACAAAGACGACACGGCTGTTGGCAAAAAAAAAAGGTTGAAAGATTAAGAGAAGAATCGAAAGGAAGAAAAAAAAAAGAAAAAGAAACGGTTGTGTGCACGCAGAAAGTTGTTGACAGCGAACACATCTGAATAAAAATGAAAGTTGTGAGATAACAAACACAGTGCTGTTTCATTGTTTTATTGCGTCAAGGTTTCATAAGCATACACAATGAAGTATGTTCAGGTGTTACAGTTCCACTGTGACCGTGAGGGCTTTGGGTTGCTCAAGGCCGGTTGATGTTCACGAAGCGGGTGCTCAACGGTCAATCGTGCCTGGTAGCGAACAGGAGGGCTTCGACTGTCAAAGCAGAGCCACCGGGGACAAAGGGTCGGAGAGGGGAAGCTTGGACGAAACATTTTGTATTTTCGAAAAAGGAAGACTTTTTCTGTCGGGAAATCTCAGAGTGGGGCAATGAGCTGTAAAAGAACAACAACAAATAGTGGTTGAAAGCAGACGTGTGCAAACGAAAAGCAACGAGAGAAGAAAACTGAAAGTTGTTTAATTGCCTCAATGTCTCAAGCCTTCAAAATAAAGTACGTTCAGGTGTGACAAAGACTTTTTTTTGTCCTTTTATTTGTTCGGAGATTTCCGAGGTACTTTTCGCGAAGAAAGTGGTCAAAGGCAAACGCTTGCGAATAAAATTGTACGAGAGCTGTTTCATTTGTTTTCTATCGTCTCGAATTTCTGCGAAATGATATTCCGGCACAACAGTTTGACCGTGACCGTCGTCTGCCAGTAGGTGCAGCCCAGAGCGTGCAGATCCCGGCGCACGCAGAGAGCGAATCGAGATTCCGGACTCCCGAGGACGCTCCGATTTTGACCCGCTTATTTACAAGCCCAGAGACCTGTTGATTACCCGCGAAATCGACGAGAGCCGCTTCCACCGGCCACCATGTTCTCATACTCCTACAAGCCGAGCGCAGCCTTCGCCTCGGCTCCGCTCGGAGCCCGTCCCTCCGCCGCAACGCCCACAGTCAGCGGTGTGGCGAGACAGGCCGAGAAAGATCTCCGCTCGGAGAACGAGGGGGTCGACGGCGCGGCGGTCGGGCCTTCTCGGGCGGCTCCTGGGATCTACGAGACCCTTGCGAGCGATGAAGTGGTCACGCTCGACTGCCTGACTGGGGTGGTGCGATCTGAGCGGGGCTGCACGTTCGTGCAGTACATCCCGACGGAGGAGCACAAGCTGCGCGCCGGGCGGAAGAGCGCCCCAGTGGAACAGATCAACAGGTTCCTCAGGTCGTTAGGGGACAGCGGCGTGCCAGCTGAAACCTCCTTGATTGCGCTCTGCCCGTTGGAGCCGGGCCGCCGGAAGACCCTGTGGATAAGGGTAGCGCTGGAGGAAGTGCAAGAACTCAGCCTGGAAGCCCTGTGGATGCTCAAGGGCGAAGCGCGGCTTCACGCGGAGAGGACCAGCCTCGTCGTGTGGCTGGAGTCGAGCGCGCTGGGTTCCAGCTCGCTGAGCCCGACGGCCGAACGAACCCTGTGCCCCGCATCCGAAAGGGACGCGGAACGTCTCGCCGCTCTCGCCGAAGAGGGCCTCCTGAGCCCCTGTGAGAGAGGAGAGCGGCGCGAAGAGGGCTCGAGTCGAGAGGCCGCCCGCGTCTCGACACAACGAGACGAGTCGGGGCCCGGACGGTCCGGTCTGAAGCGCGTGAGGGTCAGAACGGGACTGGTTGGCGACTGCCCAACACACAGCCTACCCGAGAATTCGAGAGACGGCCAGCCGTGCAGGAGATCGAAAAGACAAATACGACGGCGGGCGCAGTCCTCCGGGGTAGGTTTCATCAGAAAAAGAATCAAAGCTACAAAGACAGCCGAGAAGAGGGTCGAAGCGGAGTCGACGTTTGCTCGATTCGGACGGGAGAACTCCACGATCTCTCCTGAAGAGACTTCATCGCTTCCTCCTCCTCCTCCGCCTCAGCCTCCTGTTCGTCCTCACGATCCTGTTCCCCGTCACGGCACCGTCAAGGCCCCCACGCGCAAAGTGCAGGATCGGGCCGAAAGAGAGCTCGGGGCTTTGTCCCTCTCGTCTCGGCGAGTAGAAAGGCAGCCCCGGGCGCTTGGCGGAGAGTCTCCACCGTGTTCGGTTCCCAGTTTCGGACAGGCCAGAGAGACCAGTCTGTCGCCTTCCGGGGAGAGAGTCCGTGTCTCGTCGTCTCATCAACGCCCGGTGCCCACGGCGGTTTCGGCCGAAGCTTCTCGGGGCTGCGGGCTGATGTAGAGCGCGGACGGGTCGTGCGGAGCACCCGGGACCCGCTCTTCCGTCGTGACCTCTTCGCAGCTTTTCACGTCAGAGGGCCTGAGGCCGAGTTTGTTCGCCAACAGCAGGCCGTAGGCAGGCGGGTGCAGGGAATCCTTTGTGAGCATGATATCGCTCACGGAGAGGGACCCGTCTGGCTTTCTCCCCGACAGGCTGTCGGCGAACGTGGCACCGGACGTGTTGAGGAGAGCGACCAGGGCGCTGTGGAAGATGTGCACGGGGGATCCGGACTCCAGTTCTCTCACGCCGTCCCTGTGGTTGTACTGTATGGTGTTGTGTCTCCTGTTGAAGTGGCTGAATCCCGACAAGGCGCTACGCCAAAAATTTGTCCAAATGCTCAGAGTTTCCTCCAGGTGAGCAACGCTGACAGAGGACGGGTAGCTGCACACCAGCCTCACGTCCGAGCCGAGCTCGGTCACGGGATCCCGGTCTCCTTCGGCCCCGTCCTCCCGCTCGGCGAGTCGACGTTCCAGACGCCTGGACACGTTCTCCGCCATCCTCAGCAGCCCGGGATCCTCGCACTCGGACCTGAGCTTTTCCAGAGCCGCGCGAGGACGAGAGGTGACCTCGGTCAGAAATCCGCGCACCAGCAGGACCTCTTTGCCTTCGGATATCATGGAGGCCATCATCTTGCTGAGGCTGTGGGACACGCTGGCGGACTTGTGCTTGGACACCGAGGCGCACGCGCCCGACTGCAGCAAGGAGTCGGGCAGCTCGGCGTCGTTCAGCAGTCCCAGCATGTCCGTCTGTTGGTTGCAGGCGAGGGCTCGCGACAGGTTGTCCAGCAAAGGTCTGTCGGTCGCGTTGCCTACCACCGAGATGCCAGCGTCCCGCTGCTCGGCCCTCGAGGAGAGCATCACGTCTGCCACGCGCGCCAGCGACGACCGATCGGCCCCCGCGCTGGTGTACACGTGCCTCGCCGCGGCCTCGTTCAGACCCCTGGTTATCCTGCCGAAAAGCGTCCTCCAGTTCTTGACGGTGTCGTGAGCCCTCTCTGCCAAGGAGGAAAAGGAAGGACCCGAAGCCGACCAGCTGCTGTCCCACACCGACGCTCGTCTGTAGAGGACCCCGTCCACCGCCGCAGTGACGAGAGCGGTGCGCTTGTCGTAGAAGGCCAAGCACGAGGAGGCTCTGCACTCGGGCACCACCGGGCACCGTCCGTGTTCGAAGGTCTTCATCACACCCCATAGAGTCACCACAGACATCTTCAGCTCTGTCTCCTTCACGGGGTTCCGAACGAAAGCCTCGCGCTCTCCCCTCACCCAGTCCGCGACTATCTTACACACCACGGCCGCCGGCGCGCAGGGCACAGACGCCATCATCAGCAACTTGGCTGTCTCCGCCAGACTGTCCAAGGGAACTTCGAGCACGCGAGGAAGCGCCTCGTCGTGAGCCTCTTTCTCTTGGATCGCTTCGGCCGCGGCCCCGGGAGGGCTGAGGCCGTCCGGCGACACCACAAACAGGCGTCCGGCACTACGGGGCGGGGCCGCTTCGGCATCTTTCCTGCAGCGCTTGCTGGGGCGCGCGTCCGGCCCGCCGGAGCCCGAAACCATGTTGATCACGGCAGCTTTGCCAGACAGGCCGAGGCCGAGGGATCTGATTTTCTTCCACGGCAGGAAAAGGCAAGGCACGAAGCCCGCCAGCACGGTCCAGCGGATCATGTTTCTCAGGGTGCTTTTGATGTGCCTGCAGCAGGGGCGGTTGGCCACGTAGTGCCCGACGAGATAGCGGACCAGGCACGCGGCGCTCTCGCTGTTGCTGCCCAGCACGTTGCACAGCAGCAACTCCACCGACAGGGCCGGGCTGAAAGTGTTCACGATCTCCTCTATCACCACGGCCAGCTGCGGATCCTCGCTCACAAAAGCCCAAGATGCGACGTCCCTGTGTAGCGGCAACAGGTCGTAGCACTGCTCGTAGCAGTCCCAGCGCGCCTCTCCGCGGGGGCGATTACGGTTGCGTGCACGATGAGCGCAACGGCCGTTCCTGAAGTCCTCTAGAACCCTCGCGTCCCCTCTGTCCGCCAAGGCGCACTCGGCCAAGGCCGCCTCCCGGACGTCGAGCGGTTCTTCGTCCGCCTTCATCGTCACAATTCTGTTCGACTCGACTTTCGGACGGTAACCGGGAGGGGTTAATGAGAATCCGCTCCTCAGCTCCTCACCCGTACTCAGCTGCTCCCGCCGCGTCTTCGACCCCTCTCGTCGGCCATGTTCTGCGTACTGTTCAAGGCGCTCTGCTGCCTTTGCGGCAACGGGCGGACGGCGCGCGGCCCTAGCGGGTACCGTTATGAGGTCCTCGGAGACAGCGGCGACGAGTACGGCGTCGAGGAAGGCGACGAGGCGGACGAAGCCGAACCTCGCCTCAGGGACTTCGCGCTGACGCGCAAGAGAGCTATCGGCCTGACCAGGTTGAAACTGAAAGCTATCAACTCCGCCTCGGACGTGTCCGTGGCGGAGAGGCTCTTGGAACGCCACGGTCAAAATGACCCAAGCTTACTAACTTACGAGGGCAGGTGCCGCGAGGAAATGCTGGCGGCTTTGAGCAAGCTCCCACCTTACGCGCACGGGACCCAGATCGACAGACCTTACAGGATAACGCCAGCCTCGCGCATCGGAAGCGAACGCAACGGAGCGATCGTGTGAGCGCAAGGGTCCCTTTCGCCGAAGAGGGGGGGGGGGTGAAAAGAAAGAGAAAAGGAAAAAAGAAAAAGAAAGAAAAAAGAAATAAATCACCATGAGCGTGGTCAAGACTGACCCCAGCGTTTACTCGCTGAGATCTCTGGAGGCTGCCAAACGACTGGTCAAAGCGCCTGGGTTTCTGGCCGACTCGACCGGGGCGTTCTCCGAGCTCGTGGCGGAGAACGTGATCAGGGCGTCCGCGGCCAACACCTCGGTGTCGGCCGACGCGGTCGTGATGATACTGCAGGCCCACATGGGAGTGTCTCTCTTCAAGCAGCAGAAGGACACGAGCCGTTTGCTGGCGGGCTTCGTGTACAAGATGTTGATCCCGGACAAGTCCGTGCCCACGGGCACGCGGTTCACGAGGCGTTACAAGATCACGGATCAGCGAGAGGCCCAGCGAGGTACCTACGACACGGTGGGAAACGGGGTTCGGACCAGGGAGTACAGCCAGGTCTTTCAGCACACGTCCAAAGTGGTGACCATGCAGTTTGGATTTCTGCTCGGCATCACGGTGCCTTCCGTGGCGGAGGAGCTGATACGCAGGGAGCTGGAGCAGGCCAGGACTTCGTGGGAACTCACCAAGACCATAGAGGTCCTGGAGTACTGCGCGGCTCAGCCCACGCTCACGGACAGGATCTGCCAGAAACTCGCATCCCTCCCCAGAGCGGAGAAGCTGGACTCTGTGCTGACGATGGCCGAGCTCATGTGCGGCACCGTGAACGCGCATCCGGATTCTTTTGTGTGCGTGGTGGAGAACGCTCGCAGGGTCCTCTGCAGCGACAGGCCAGAGGTCCTCGTCATGGGAGACACCCTCTTCAGGGTGGTGTCCCAAGACTCCAGCGCCGTCAGGACGCGCATCGCTTGCGAAAACGTGAAGCTCGCGCCCGAGTTCTGCGTCTACACCGCCGCCGACGAGAAGTCGCGGGGCGACGGGCTCCACGAGTTCACCATGGAGTTGGTCAACAAACGCGAGCTGGGCGACAGGGACCTGGCTTTCGCGGACGACTCCAGCTTCAGGGACCAGGTCACGGAGATGCCGGTGAACCACATTCTGATCGGCGGCGGGCGTTCGGTCGGCATTCCCATCGCGTTGGTGGACGGCGTGCAGATGGAACACGGATGCGGGAGGGAGACGTCCACGGAGCACAAAGCTTTCAGCAACACCCAGGGTTTCAAGTGGGAGTACTTCACGGTGGGCTGCACGGCTCCGGCGCTCGGCCAGATATCGCCGTCCAAAGTGCTCTCTGCCACTGACTCCGAAGAGGTCGGCTACAAGCAGCTGGCCCAGCGATCGCCCTCGGTCTCGTACCTGCACCAGTACGACGGCGCCGTGGTCTGCGTGACGCTGAGGGAGCTGCACCGCCTCGGCAGTCCTCGAGCTCTCTTCGGCAGGGAGCGCAGGGACAAGCTGCAGGGGGACTTGAACGCCTTCATGAGGAACGGACCCAGAGGGATCGCCGTGGGACGCATGGCGCAGTTGGCGCACAGCGATGACTGGTACCAGAAGATCAAGAACCCCGCGTCGCTGCTGGAGTTCGACGTTCGAAACATGGTTGTGCCCGAAGCCCCGGACGACGCCTCTCACGGATCGGCCGCCGTCGAGCCCGTGCGCTGGGTCGTCAGGCCCAGGGTGGCCCTGTTCAACACCTCCGCCATGAACAGCCTCTCCAACGAGATCGCGCAGATCGGAAGCGAGCTCCTCGCCCGCTTCGGAGACAGCGAGCACGCCAAGACCGTGACCCTCAACCTCACCTTTCTCAGCAAAGCCCTGGATTACCGCGGTGGTGCGCAGCGCATGCTGGAGATGAGAGGCAAGATTCTCGCGAACCAGCCCATCCGTGACTTAGAAGTGGATGGGTGGACGAGGGGCCGCCTGTTCTGGTCCTGGATGGCGGACCCCATATGCGCCGTGTACATGCGAAAGGCGCTCGGGGCCAAGGAGATCGGCGCCAATGCGCCTGATTTCACCGTGGAGGAACGGGAGGTCCTGGTGCAGCTCGAGGGGTTGATGACCGGAGTGCTGGCACTGTTTAGAAACGTGGTGGGGGACAGGTCGAACTCTGTCGTGGCCTCCATGCCCTGCTGCTTCAGCCACCGGCGCTACGCGGCCATAGATGGGTCCCAGGCCACGGTCAACGAACGCGGATATCCCGTCTGGTTCACCTTGGACGACATGGACTACTGCAACCTGATGTATTGGATCATCCTACCGAGCCTGGGGGCGAGGGTGTATCGCCGGCAACCCGTCGTCGAAAACGAAGCCCACGCGGTGCGCGACCCGCTGAGGTACAGGGACGGGGAGCCGAACCTCTCTCTCGAGCTGGGCATCGACGGCAACCTAGGATTGACCGTCGCCCGTCTGACCGGGGAATGCGTCTTCTCCAGGGTGGCGCCCGAGGCCTTCGCCGAAGACGCCAGCGAGCAGTTCGAGCCCACGGCCTCTCGCCACGTCTCCTGCACGGACCTGGGATTCCACAGGAACTCTGTGGTCACGTACATGTGGTCGATAAGACTCAGGAAGATCTCCGGCATCGGAAACGACCTGGCCAAAGCGCTCCTCGGCATGCACTACAGCACCCTGCTCACTCACGACGTGGTCAGGGATCACTACGACACCGTCTACTACTCCGGCTTGTCCTACCTGATGTTCAGGGGAGTGAGGTTCACGGGCTGCGGAGTGTCCCTGATGCAGCAAAAGTCGGCTCTGTACGCGCTGGGCACGCAGGTGCTGTGCAACCCGACGGCGAACAACACTCACCAGGTGTGCACCGTGAACCAGTACTGCGAGTCGGTGGTGATACCGGACACCCTGGAGTCGCCCGGGCTTTACATCCCCAACCTGTACATGAAAGACGTGCGAGGGGGAGACGTGCACCTGGAGGGGCGCGGAGGGCCGTACGACATGGTGATCGCGGACGCCTTCAACGGCTTCTGCCCGGAGTCCGACAGCGCTTGCGGCTACCGCAGGCCGTACATCTTCACCACCGGCCGGTCCCAGAGCCTGCAGGGACTCACGGGCGAGGTGCCCTTGGATCCGCTCATGCGCTCGGAGGCCTACACCTGCATGCCCACTCTGCTCAGGCCCTTCAGCTCGGCGCTCAGGTCGCGAGGCAGACGCAGAGGCGACGGCGGAGAGGACAGCAACCACAGCGTCTTCTGCGACGCCCTGCACGCGGCGGAGTTCGAAAAGAGCGTGCTGGATCACGTGGGGGACCTCTTCAAGGACACCACGGAGAGAGCGAATGGGAACAAGCGGGCCACGGACATCATGCAGCCCTCGCTCGGGGTGGCTTTCTGCGGTACTTACAGCATCGGGAAGACCTCGGACAGGAAGCTCATGAGCGCCTGCGCCGCGACGGGCGGCGAGCCCCTCGTCGACAGGCTCGCGCCCAGAATCAGCGGCACGGGCCTGTTCGCTTGCAACCCCATGCAGACCACCGCTCGGTTGATAGCTCCCATATTCAGCAGGATATTCGAGAGCCCCAACCATGGTCGCAGGCTGTTCTTGTGAGGGAGGAAACGGAACGTAAAACGGGCGAAGCGCGCGGGAGAAAGGAGAGAGAAGAGAAAGCAGGGAGGAAGGATGCCTCGGGTCAGGGGGCCCGGCTTAGCGCGCAAGGTGGCCCGCGGACTCTGGGCCTTTGCTGAATTGGTGCTTTTGTGCGGGGTCAATTTCTTCGTGACCCTGTACATGCACCCAGTAGACCGCGAGCGCGCCATCGCCTTGATTAGGAAGAGGGAGGAGGCCGAAGTGGACGCCGCCATCAACACAGTGGCCAGGTCCATCACGGGCCTGGACGCGAACATAGAAATGATCAAGGGGATCATCGGCTCCGAGTCATGTGACAGGGCCGTGACCGCCGAGTACGTGAACGAGCTGCGCTCGGCCGAGACTCAGAGGGACCAGCTCCGCTACATGCTCATGGCGCTCAGGGGCCGGATCGATGCTGTCAGGCTGGTGGGCGCGGTGGACACTCTGTCAGACAGCGTGGGGCTTCAACTCAACGCTTCGGCCAAGATAAACAGGACGGTGCTCGCCTTGAACGTCCACAGGGACCTCGACAACATGAGGGAACCGGTGTCTAAAATGACGGTGGAAGATGCCAGCGGGGCTTACGAAGACGGCCATCTTACTCAGAGGCACCCTCACTGGCTCGTGTGACCGCCCTTAAACTGGGTAGTCCCGCTACGGTTCTCTGATGGGGAACGCATATAAATTCCTACCGGAAGGTCTGGGTTGTTGGGGTTTCAGGGCTTTTCTTTTCTTTTCTTTCTTAGTGTACCTGCCCTTTGTATAAAGTGTGTCTCTTTTGCTGTGCTGCCTTTTTTGTTTTGTTTTCAAATGCAACAGTGTTTGACTGTCTGTGTGTGTTGATCTTGTAACAAATTCTGAATAAAATAATTTCTGAAAACACAACTGCTTGGCTTGTTTCCATATTCTGTTTGCCAAGAAATGTAGAGAGAAGATGTGAGACTACAGTAGGCGTACTTCAATCAACAGCAATATGATTTTATTCAAAGTACAAAAGGAAAATAAGTCTTACATTTCAAGAGGGTACAGTTCATGTGATTGGATTGCATGCTGAGGGTACAGTTCATGTGATTGGATTGCATGCTATGAAAAAGAAATGCACGAGGTAGAAAGACAACTACGCAAGCCTTCGCTGTTTCAATGGCAGTCACAAGGAATAACATCTGCTTGTCGAAAGAAACCTCTGAGATAACTGTGGTAAAGAAAACAAATTGTAAAAGAGTAAAAGCAAAACACTTCGATGACAATTCCTATGCAATCATGTTCCACACACCTGTTTTTTTCAAAAAAAAATATAATATAAAAAAATGATGATGAAATAATGTGAACATTGTGAGCAAAAATGTTCATACGTAGACATTTTTGTCACCTTCGTAGCAAATGGGTCGGGTCAGCGTATTTCCAGTCTCCGAGTTACGGTGGCAGTCGCTGAACTCCTCTGCCACGTTCATGTAAAGCGTCTGGGATTGGCAGCAAGACAGCGGCCTGTAGTCGAACAGAGCGGCCGCAGCTGCGTTTTTAGCCGAAAACACATCTGCGTCCAAGGCGAAGGGTCGTACCCTTTTGTGTACGTAGCTGGGATCCGCTTTCTCCATTCCGCTTCGGGCGGCAAGCTCAGCGATGGCTTGAACGATGGTGGGTCCATCGAGCGGCTTGCAGTCCAAGACCACGTGGATGTCCCTTTCAACGCTCCCGCCGCCTTCCCTTGAGCGGTACTGCACGGTGAACCACGTGCGCAGGAGGAAAATCATCCTCTTGAACTTGACCTCGGACACCGTCTCCCTCAAAGAACTGTCGATCAGTGGGAGGACTCTCATGCTCCCACCCTGGCACACTCTGGTGGTGCACCACGCTGCCAAGACGATCTGTTCCTTGAACACGAAACAGCACCAGTGAAAGTAATGCGTGCCCATGTCCACGTCGAACAGCCGCGGCAGGTGCACGTCGGGCCCGATGGCCGCCTGGGTGCTCTCGGGGCACCATTTCCCCACTAGCACGCGGTCCCAAAACCCCGGGATGTGAGGCATGCAAACGTATCTGTAGGCATCATACTCAGGCAAGAGCTTATTTTCCCAGTAGGTGAAAGACATGTCGTTTGCTGGATTCTTTATCAGGGTCTGGAACGCTGCGTAAAAAAAAAAAAAAAAGAGAGAGAGAAATCAGAGAGAGGAAAGTCAGACTCTTGAAGCTGTGCAAGGTCGAGGTGCTAGAGGGTGTGCCTCTTACCTCGCTGAAGTTCCTCGTCACTTGGCGACCCTTCGGCCAACATCCTTTCAACGCATTCCTCTTTTTCGATCCTCGTCATGAAGCGGTCGCTACCTTCTCGCTCCAGTTCCCAAGCTCCTACAGCCTCCATCTCCGGCATGTCAGCCAGCGCGTTTGCCGTGGCGTTCACCATTCCGTTCTCGGAGACGACCCAGTGCTTTCGGCAGCCTCCCTGCGCTCTGATGCACAGCGTGCACAGGACGCATCCGCAGAGGCACTGCACGGGTCGATTGAGTTGCAGGAGATACCCGCAGCACACCGGCGCACGGTTGAAAACCCGTCTGCATGATGGGCAAGTGATGAGATCTTCGAGCGTGGATAGGGAGACGCCGGGGATGCCGTCCCAAGGGCGCGGCCCCGCGCTGCCCTCTGCGCTCCAGCACGCAAGCTCCTCTTCTGCGGGCGTCCTGGGCTCGCGTCGGTTGGACTCCACGGAGAGACAGAGCCCTGGAGACTCACTCTGCAGCGCTGCGCCGGGCTCGTCTTTCGGCGGCTCGACGTCAGGCTGCGAGCTCGGGCGTCCGTCCCCTCCATGGTCGAGATCTTCGTCACCCGTCTCGGGTGGCGGAAGTAGAGAGCCTGGAAGCTCAATCGTCTCCGCGCAAGTCGAAGCGACCCGAGGAGGAACTTGGTAACCGTTTGGGGGTTCCGCCGCGCGCGGCTCGATGCAATCGGGGTACGTGATCAAGTTGATGTCGTCGTACGCTTTCGTGATGACGCTCTCGCACAGCATGGCGCTGGCTTCTTCCTCCAGCGTACCGTACTCCTCGTCCTCAGTCGAAGTCAAATAATATCTGGAGGGGTTTCTGTAACGCACCCACAGTGACACAAAAGACAACTTGTGAATATCACCTTCAAACCATGCCTCCCAGGATCGACGGGGATACCCACGGCTGGCCGCTGATGCTCCAGATGGCAGTGTGCAGCTCTTCGTCCATTCGCTTCGCGACCTCGACGCCTTCCTCGGACTCCGGGACGTCGATCTCCCCCGGGCGGAGCGAGCGTTCGCTCTCCGCGCCTCGGTCTTGCTCCGTGGCGTCCACTGGGCTAGGCGGAGGCGCCGGAGTGGGCTCGACGTGGTTTGCTTTCCGCAGGGCTTCGAGTCCAACGCAGATTGCGCCTCCCGGTACCGGCTGTCGCCCTCCATCCGCGAGGGCCTCGCGACACCCCGCGCTTTCAGCACCAGGACGCAGAGGCTCGCCGCGAGCCTCTTCCGCCTCGTCTTCGGTTTCCTCCGGAGAGGCCGCCTCGTTTTCTACGCGCCCCCGACTCTTGTCGTCTTCGTCCGAGGAGGAGGCGCTGACATCAGATGGACTGCACGCGCGCTCTTTGGCCTCGTACTCGGCCGTGCGAATTTCGCCCTTCTCTTCTTCGCCCTCGCTGTACTCGCCTTCGCTGGAGCTGTCTTCCTTTGTCGAACAACACCCTAGTCTCCAGGGCCTGGTCGCGGTGTCTCGCTCCGTGCGACGGCCTCTCCGCGAGGACGACGATTGGGGGTTCGCGCGGTCAAAATTGCAACCGGCGTGAGGCACAGCCCAGCGAACTGCCTTTCGCCTGCCGTCGTGAGCTTCACCGACATCCACGCCAAAGTGCGACGGTTCTTCACCAGTGGGCCCCTCTGGCTCGGTCCTCCTTTTCACGAGCCGAATCTCGGATTTAGTCCTGCGAGGGCTGAGGCTCGGGTCCCGCTTGCGCTTGATCCTCTCGCTCCGGTGATATTTGCCGTCTCCTTTTCGCACGCAACCGCCCGCAGGGTTTGTCCTTCTGCGACGAGGTGCAAATTCAGGGTCGAGCTCCTTTCCAACCTGCCTCTTGAGTGTCGGGTAGAGGGGAGGCTCGCGGTCGAGACGGACGCATCCGAGGGCCCGCTCGCGTCCGCTTCCTCGGTAACGATCGCGGACTCCATCCCTCTGGTCGCGGCGGGAGATCTCGCCCTCGGCCCACTCGGGCGTCCAGTCGAAGCGCTTTCTTTCTCTCCTTCTCTTCTCCGTTTCGTGCCTTCTCCTTTGCTGCAGGTTGCGCAGGGGAGAAGGCGTAGTGTATCTGCGTTGGCCCCCGCCGATCCTTCTTTGTTCGGGCCTGGCCTTCCTCTGCATCTTTTCGTTCTCGTATCCAGCCGAAATCACCCTCATTGCACCGCGGGCTTCGTTAGAACAGAGAGCCGAGTTCCACCCAGATGCCGAGGGGCGAATCTCTAGTGTTCCTGTACGAACGAACGCTGGGGTGAGAGCTCAGTCCTCTGTGAGCAAACTTGGCAGCACTTATATAGCCCCTCCTCGACAGTCTCGAAATCTCTGCAACAGAAGAAACTCTCACCTTCCTCACTTTCATGCCAAAACAAAACTCATCACTATCAGTGAGTCTGACCTTCCCCCAGAGTGCAAGAACTCCGCTCGCAGCAAGACGTCTCTGGGTTGGACGAGATCCGTCAGAGTCAGGCCGATGTTTACAGCGTCTGACCGATGTGAACAGCGTCCGTCCGACAGCCACTCGCCTCCTCCGACCAGGCTTAAAAACGGCCGAGTGCAGTTCATAGAATACGACCGATGCTCGCAGTCACTGTCCTCCCTCCTCGACCTTCCCGCGAAGCTCAAAAAGTCAGACCGGCATCTCGCACGCCAAGCATCCACGGTGGCATCAATCCGCTGTTAATCGGAGCAGCCCAGACATTCGAAACACAAAAAGTTCTGGGCTCAGAAAAGAAAACTGGTAGGCTCAGGGGAAGGTAGATAATGTTTGGGAGCAATAGGAAAACAGGAGAGGCAGGGAGTAAGACATGAAGGTGGAGACTTGGGAGGAGCAGTGCTCAGGGGAAGGTGGAGAATGTTTGGGACCAATAGGAAAAAAGGAGAGGCAGGGAGTAAAAGATGAAGGTGGAGACTTGGGAGGAGCAGTGGAAGCCCATGCTCTATGAAGGTGGGGGGAGAAAAGAGAGCAGAGTGGTGTTGGTGACCATAAAATTACTTCTGATCAGCGCAACTGCTTGTGCACGCAGATGTTTTTTTTTTGTTTTGTTTTTTTTGTTTTGTCAATTCACGCTTGCAGAAGCCAAGCTTACAAACCTCTCTCTTTCCCACTCCGGAGATCGGCAGGAATAAAGCACAGGGTGCACTGCCGTGAACGTGTGAACACATTTTTTGGGTTTTTTTTTTTGACAAAGAAAATGTGTAGTGTATTTTCCCAGAGATGAAGCGCAAGCTGTGTTCGGTGGCAAAACACTTCAAAGCAACGAGAGCATTTTTGAACGAGCTCCTTTATTTCGCACTCAAACGCACAGTGTCCATCTCAGAGAGCACCGAGCTTTTCAAACAGTTTCACGACAAGATAGATCTGCTTCTATCCAAAGGATGGTGCACATGCAACACAGACAAAATGAAAAAAAAAAATACACATTCGATCCAACTACGCAAACTACAGCATCTTAGTCCTCCTCAGCTTTGCGGATCTGGGGATCGCAGGCCCTGCTCCGCCTCCCCCTCCGCAGTACACCAAGTAGATGATCCCAGCAGAAAGCGCTCCGCACCAGGTCGTGAGAAGGCCCATCGAAATCCACAAAGCCGAGCTGCTGGCGAACCCCGATAGCCAGCCTCCCAAAGAGACTCTCCCTGCCACGATCTCGTTGTACTTTGCGTCAAAATCAGTCAGGTCTCTGGTGATGTTGTTCAGGTTTTGACGCACGGACAACAGGTTCGACGTCGTGTTCACGGCTCGCAGCAGCTCCATTTCAGGAGTCCCGGGCAGACTGTCTTTCAGCAGGTCCGCGAACGACACCGGCCCGTCCGATATGTGCGGCCTGGAGAAAGGCTTCAGCGGGGGGGATTCGATCTCGACCGTGACCGACCCCTCCATCCAAGTTACCTTCTTGTCGCGGTAGCAGATGTTTCTGTGGCACTCTCCGCACACGGTCTTGCATTCCGAGGGGTCCTCGACGCACCTCCTGTACCTTTCGTGAAGCTCGGGCCTCCTGCAGTACTTTCCGTGGCACTCGGAGGGCTCGTAGAACCGTCCGTCTATGAGCCAGACATCGTAGTCTGGCCAACAGGGAACGCCATCGGTGCTGATTTTGGGCATTGGTATGATCCCTCGGACCACGGCGCGCTCCACGGCGTTCGGCAACGAGTGCACGATGAACAGCTTTCGATTTCTGTACAGGGCCGCGCCCACGGTCGGGAACTCGGACAGACCCGGGTGATCGCGCATCACGGTCATGCCACTGGGGCAGCTCCCCGAGCGCTTGGAGGCGATTTGCCTCAGACAGTTTTCCACCCCCCTGGCCATGAACTTGGTGTGCATGGCAGCCTGCGTCATCTGATGGGTCACGCTTTGCATCTGAGCGTACCACATCTGGTAGCTGGCCATCACGGAGAACTTGACGTTGGTGTCTCGCAGGGCTGCCTCGGTGTTGCGCTTCATCGCGTCCCTGAGGAGTCCAAAGTTCTTGTTGGCGATCTCGGTGTTGCGCTTCATCTTCCTCTCCTGTTCGTCTATCCTCCCGTCTATCAGCGCCACGTTGGCGTCGAGCCGGTTGCTCACCTCCACCAGTTGCCCAGCGACATTCGTGAACGCGTTCTTCACGGAGTCCATCTGGACCTCCAAGCGATCCACTCTCTGAGACACGTGCAATGCCAGACCCAGGGCAGCGCCTCCGAGCAACGAGCCCAGGAACCTCTTGTGCCTCGTGCGGCGTCGCTCGGGCCCGTCGAGTGCCGGGAAGGGTGCATTGTCGGGCAGGGCGTACGCAGAGGCCTTGCGCTCCTGCGCGGCCAACTCCTCCAGACCCTCTCTCATCAGGTCTCCGGCCCTGCGGGCATCGTCTGTGATCTCGTGCGCTGAATCGCACAGCTTGCCGTAGTCTCTCCGGCAGCCGTCATCACCTCCGCAGACCGAGATCAGGCAGGGCTTGAGGGCGCTCACGTCGTAGTTCACGCAGCTCACGTTCAGGTTGATGTAGTCCAGGCCCGGGGTGAAGTTGGACACGAAGTGAATGGCTTCCGCCGGTTTCACGATCACCCCGCGATCGTGCTCCACCACCGGCCTGTCCAACGCGTAGCTGTCGTCCACGGAGACTAGATTCAGGCCCTGGCTGCTCTCTCCCGTGTTGTGCGCGGTGCACACCCTGCTCACGGGCGGAGCGTACTCGACGAACCTTTTCGCGTCCAGGATCCCCACAGTGTAGTGATTGGGATCGGTCGTGGGCACCATGGTGTTGATGTTTATCGCTACCTGCGGAGGCCTGCCCGACGACTCGACCCGCTTGTCCGGTTCCCCGGGGGTGCACGACTCCATGGCGTACAAGTTCCCCACGTAGATCCTGTCGTAGCTGGTCGAGTACATCTCCCTGTGGGGCTCCTTGAACACCCCGAGCGCTCCGTGGACGGCCACGAGGCCGGGGCACACCAGAGTGTGGCTCAGACCCACGTTGTACCGAGGATCCAGGGAGCTCTTGGAACCCGACGCCGGATCTTTGTACGCGCTCTCCGGGACGGTGATCACGATGTCGCCCAGCTCGTCGAGCTCGGGCAGTCTTTCGTTCGTAGAGGGCAGCGGCGGCGGCGTGCGGAGCTCGGCGGACCTCGCGAACCTGGAGGGCTTCGCGGCTCCGGCCTTCGCGGTGGATATGCCCGCCGCCATCTGCTGCCTCTTCCAGTCCCTCAGCCTGTGCACGGCCGAGGCGATTCCCAGTATCGCGGGCATGTCGGAACGCACGCCACGCTTGAAGTCAGAGTCCACGGGGGCAATCATGAACTGGTTCACGCCGAAGGCCACGGCCACGAGTTCGGGAAACCGCTTCAGGGTCTCGAAAGACGTCGAAGACACGGTCACGTTCACCATCACTCCCCTGGCCCAGACCGTGGTGCTGGAGCCCGAGCAGCACTTGGTGTTGAGGTCTTCTTCGCACCTGAGCGCTGTGTTGGTCTCCAGGTCCGCTAAAGGCAGACCGCCCTCCACCTCCCACCTGCCCGCGCCCTCAGGAGCGCTGAGCTTTAGTCCTCCGGTGAGGGATAAGGTGAAGACGATCTTGTTTGCTCGGACTCCTGTCCTGAGCAGAGTCATGAGGTAGGGGACGACGGCGTAGCGCTCGTCGTCGCCGCCGTCAGTCCTCTGTCCGCTCGGGCTCACCCACGCGTTCTGGCAGTGCCTGGGATCCTTCGCGTCCGCGCGGCCCCGCGGCGTCACGAACGCTTCGAACTCGGCCAGGTCCAAGAAGTCAGTGCTCGCCAGCAGCCCGCGAGAAGGAGGCAGTCCGAGGAACAACTTGCGGACGCCTCGTCTGTGCAGGGCGGACGCGGCAAGCTTCGCAACTCTGCCGAACTGACGCCTTTCCCAGTTCGACTTGGAGCAGTTCGTCAGCCCCCACCGGCTGGCGTCCAAGAGCAAAGCCGTGGACGAGACCGAGGCGCTGACCCTCGCCAGGGTTTCGGCCACGGACTCCAGGACCGCGGGGAACTCTTTTCGGTCCGGGGACACGGGGACCACGCACTCGTCAAACGGGACCTTTGCCACGACGTGGCCGGCTTGCGCCACCGTGGCGAACAGGGCCGCGTCTAGAGCTACGGCTAAGTAGCCTCCGGCCGAGGAGTACAGAGCGCGCTCCACCGAGATGACAGTTGCGTCACACATGGAGGGTGCGACAAAGTCTCTGATCTCCTCGGGCGTCGGCGAGTAATCCGGGCCGCGGGCGGCCAAGTCGTCGACGCCGGAGATCTCACACATGGCCAACGGAGCGGAGGCCAGGCCGTCCCAGTTGGTCAGACCTGGCCTCGCGTGCTCCGAGCTGCTCACGCAGAACGTGTTGCCGTTGGATTCGAAACAGTTGTCTCCCAGCTGCTGGTGGCAGGCGCCCATCGCCTCTGCGTCCCCCAGGCCGACGTACACCAGCACGCAGGCGTAGGCCGAGTTGCGGATGGCCAGGACGTCGTCCGAGTCAGGCCACCGCCTGCTGGCCTCGGGCGCGCGCAGCGTTCTCTTCATGAGCTTGTAGGCCGCGCACTGAGCTCCCGGGTCGCATTCGGCCGACGAGTTCGCCCCGAAGTAATAGTCTCTGTTGCGAGGGCTGGCGTGCAGCATCGCCGATATCCTGTTCAGCGGCGCGTGCGGGACCACCCGCTCGGAGCACCCGAACCCCCCCGGGACCGGGACGCACGAGGACCTGTCGAGCTTCTTCACGTAGGCTCCCAGCATCACGCCTTCCGTCTGGTACCTGGTCAAGTCGGGAGAGCGTCCGCGCGTGTCTCTCCACAGGGCGCCGATACTTCCCGGGCAATAATGCGTGCACTGGTCCCGTTCACCCTCCTGAGAGCCGATCCTGCGCAAGGCGAAGCCTCCCTGGCTGGTGCCCATGCACCAGCCGGTGTGAGCGCCACATTTCGTCACGGAGATCCACGCGTAAGGAGCATACCCGTAAGGTTCGTAGTCCGCGGGCGCTTGGGTTCGGGCTCGGCAAAGAAGCCAGACGGCAAGCGTGGCGACGAGCGCGAGCATGTCACCACCCTTCCGAGGCGGTCGATCGTCGACCGGCTCGAGAAGGTGCGCGCTAATACTCGACGCCTCCCCCCCCCCCCCCCCCCCCCCTGGTAGGAGTCGGGAAGCCCGGCCTCGCTCTTCACAGGAGAGGGTGAGAGGGGTCGCCGTTACCCTTGTCCGCATCTGTCTGCTTGCGCTTCATGAGCGACTGGCACGTGGCGGCCAAGCCTATGAACTGCTTCACCGCGTCGTTGTGAACCTTGGCCACGGCCTGGTCAGGGACCAGGAAAAGTCTACCCATGTGGGTGCGCACGCGGTTCATGACGCGAACGGACGCCTGGCTCGCCAGGGAGTACGAGCCCGAAATCAGGTCCAGGGTCATGCTGCGCAGCACCCCGGCGACGTTCTCGTCGTCTCTCGCGCAGTGGGCCAAGTGAAGGTTGATCTGCTTCCTTGTGAAAGCGTGATGGCACGACTTCAAGTACGGAGCCACCTCCTGCGGTTCGAGCACTCCGATGGAGTCGAGGGTGTTTTTGTCCAACCTCTCGCACAGGAGGCACTTGGAGCGCTCCTTTTCGTAACAGAGACTCCTGATCGAGGGATGCTCCCCTCCGCTTATGTTCATGTGAAGCATGGGATACTGTTTTCTGAGAAACTGATCCGCTTCGCTGACGCTGCGCAACTCGCCCTCCGTCAAGTCAGAGGCCCCTGCCTCGGGAAACATCTGAAAGATGGCCTCGGAGGCCATGCTCGACAAGTAGCCCGGCGAGTCATGGGACGCTTCGTTCTCGGCGCTCGACGACGACGACGGCGGGCCGTCCGGGTACCGCCCGCGTCTGCCAGCGGCCTCGCGGCCTCGATTACTAACCGCGGAGGCCCTCCGTCCCCCGAGCGGCACCCTGGTCCTTTCCCCCTCGCCTTCCGCTCCGTGACGCGTCGACCGGCATGGACGGCCCGAGGCTTCACCGCGTGAAGACGGGCAGGGCCCGAGCTCAGAGTCCATCGTTCGCGAGCCGTGAGGAGCCCGGTGCTCCATCCAGAGGAGTCTGGGGGGTGATGGAGAGCGACAGGTCGACCGTGCGTGGGGCGCTCTTTTCTTCCACGAACCCGTGGTTCTGGGGTATCCCGGCGCACAGGCGATGCGTGTTCCGCACAAGCTCGGAGCGCTCGATAGCCGTGATAGACCGCGCGAGGTGTAAATGGTGCAAACCGTCCCGCGGGGAGGTGCCGCGTTTCGACCAGGACGAGTTCGAGCGGATCAGGACGAGGTCTTACTTGCGCGGGACGTTCGGCTTGTCGCCAGCCGAAGCCGGTCGTCTTTCGGAGCTGCTGGCGGAGCTTGCACTTTCGGCCGAGGGGAAGGGCGCCTGTCCGTTCGCGGGCACCCCGCCTTACTGCACCGTCGAGAACGTGTTTCACATCTCGGGGCCGGCGCTGGAGAGACTCATGGAGTTCGACGACGAGTTCGTCTGGGGAGACAATCTGATCTTCCACGCGGGAGCCCGTCCACGCTCGTGCCACACTTAGCCACTCGAAGCGTGAGCCCGCCTATATACGGCGGCGGGTTACGTCTCTCGATGAGATGGGCGCCTCGCGATCGGGGAGAGGAGAGATGCCGAGCGGGGACTGCCGAGGATCCCCCTACGTCCCCCGGACGGGACCACTGTTCTGCCTTAAGGGCCAGAGCGTGTACGTGAAGATGACCGAGGCGGACGAGAAGAGGGCCGTGCTGAGCGAGAGCGACATGACGCTGGTGGGCTACGCCGATAGCGGCGAGTGCGAGGGCGAGGAGCTGCGCTCTGACCCGTCCGTCTTCGTGCCGATCTTCTGCAGAGAGTGCTACGGGACAGAGACACGGGATTACGAGGAGGCTCTGCGGGACATTCTCGCTCGCGGGACAAACTCGTTCATCGTGGGCGTCTGCAGCGTGTATGGCGCGGCCCCCGACGAGATTTACCCCGAATCGAGGGCCGAGTTCTCGGTGGAGAACGCGTTGTCATTCTCGGGGGCCTGCCACCCGCAGCCCGGCAAGGCCGTGTTCCTGCACGACGCGGAAAGAGACATCGGCTGCGTAAAGTGCTACTGGCACGTTCACAGCAGGTCAGCGGACAAGACCTTCCTGTTTTGCTGCGTGGCCTGCGACGGCACAGAGTACACCGCCAGGTTGCTCTCGGAGCTGAGGAAAAACGAGACGCTGAGTACGGCCTTCAGCTTGGGAACAGTGGGAGACAACTCCGTCGGGCGCGTCGTCGAGGAGTGCAGCCTGGTCTCGGTGCCCATGCGACCAGCCTGCTTCTGCGTGGCGCTCACGGACAAGGACCTCGTGTCTCGGACCATGACGAGGATGGGCTTTTGCTCGGTGAAGGACAAAGCCCTCGAAGCCGGGCTGCGCCCGGACGAGGGGGGCAGCCCGCGGGAGCCGGAGGGGACCGGACACCCCGGACTCCGGGAGGGCGAGAGCTCGGAAGATGGGATCGAGGCCGTGAGGCGGCTCGCGATCAAGCAGGCGGACGAGTTGCGAGCGCTCGAGGACGTCCTGAAAGCGATCAAGGTACAGAACGGGGTTCTCGCGCAAAGGTTGAAATGGCCCCAGGACCCCGACACTCTGTTCACGATGCGAGGGGCGAAGGACTTCACGGAGCGCACCGGGGTGAGCAACAGACTGTGTGCGGGCGAGGAAGCCCGTACTAACGCCGCGAGACCGGACCGAGGGGGTCGGGGGTCCGAAAAGGACATGGAGGCCCGCGAGGATCAATCGCAACAAGCTTTGTCGAGGTACGAACTGGAAGAAGTCAGGCGACTACTCTCCGCTTCGAGACGAGCCGGGGAGGAAGTGGGCCAGCGCCTGCCGCAATACGGAGTCCGTGGGGGAGATGCTCTGGCAGGACTGGGGGGGTCGACCCGGCGAGCCCCGCACTACAGCTACTGCGAGGACGACGACTACGACTGCAACGAAGTCGCGTCAGGTCGTCCCCGGACGCGATCTCAGAGTGGGAAGACAAAGCCCTCACCGGTCGACCGCCTGACGGAGCAACAGAGGAGAGAGGTAGCGCTGGAGTACAACAGACAAGAGTCCGAGAGAGAGGAGGCCTCGCGGAAAAAGAGGGAGACCATGATCGAAATGATCAAAGCGAGCATGGGCGACTTGATCAAGAGCGGCATCAAGGATGCGATGCACCAAGAGCGCGGGTTCCAGGCGACCGCTGAAGAGGTCGGGGCACCCCAGTCAGCTTTGCCCAGCGCCGAGTTGCAGACCCTAGCGAGAGACACTCCGTACAACAGGCAGCCTAGGAACTTGGACGGGCGGCGGCCTTTGCCCGAGAGCCTGTCCGTGGACGTCCCAGCACTGCTGAAAGAACTGGAAGAGCTGCGACAGCGATCGTTCGCGAGGAGCTCAGGAAAGAGCGGGGACAGCGAAGGATCGCTGCCCATGGACACGGACGACGACGCTCCCACCGGCGGAGGCGCGGAGGCCACTAGTTCCTTGCGCAGCAACGGCACTGACACGACGGCGGCGAAAAACAAGCAGCAGGCGGGCTACACTCTGAGGGTGCCCGGCATTTCTGACTCTCACGGAACGCTGCAAGAGTTCATTTCTGCGGTCTCGGTGCACAGATGATTCCGCTTACCGGGGCCGGGACCCTGCATAACATGTTTTTGTACACATTTTCAGAATGTCTGTAGGCTTGTATGACTTGCTTTTTTATTTTACTTTTTTTTTTTCCTACAAGAAATAAAGCAGAAAAACTCTTTGAACGCTCCACACACTGTTGTTCTCTTTCCACTTCCCGCTCGAATAAGATTAAAAAATGAACACACGTTTGCGTATAACAGCACTTGCAATCGCAATGCCTTTCCTGGGCTTCGGTCTCAGGATCTGTACGCTTTCCACTAACGACCAGCTCACGGTTCGAACGTTTTGCCAAAGTGCATCATGGCGAACTCGATCTGCGTTACCCTCAACCTGCCCTCTGTGACGGTGGCTCAGGTTCAGCAACTGCAACATTCGCGTTGCGAAGAGGCTGACGACGACGACGCGGTACACACGGGCGCCTCGTCCTGTTGGAAGAGAAGCTGCGATAACATGGCCATGGGCGCTGTCGATTTCAGTTACGTCGCATCGCAGATGATACCTTCCACGGTAAAGCAGGCGCCTCAAGTGGGAGACCTTTGCGTGCAGCTGGCTCCCCTCGCAGCTCGCACGGAAGAGTATGCGTCGATAGTGGATCTGTACAACACGTACTGTGCAAAGGGTAGCGCACAGATGGCCGTGAGGTGCATGCGGAGCTTCGCGAGGAGCCAAAGCGAGCTGTGCATCCCCGCGATACCGATACACATCTTCGTGTCAGAATGGAACAGGTCCCTGAAACGGTTCCACGACATGGTCAGGTGCAACAGGGAATGGACGAACGCGCGCACAGGCGCTGCTCCCGCACAGGCTGTGAGAACCTCGCTGCTGAACAACGTGATCACGCTGACTCTGGGGGACGTGCCTGCTCGAAGCGAGCACCTCTGGTACCTGCTACACTGCGTGATTTCCAAACCGTCGTTGGTCAAAGAGGCGCTGCAGCTCGTGGGCTGCGTGTCCTCGTGCTCGGGCACGCTCTATCGCACGGGCGACGTGACCAACTCGACCGTTCCGTGCAAGAACGGCTCGAGCGCATCCAGGCTGTACCTGATCGCCAAGTCGGCGGCCGGCGCGAACGACACTCGGCTGGGCGAGAACGCGGGTGCCTCTCTGGGTCTGATTTGGGCGTCGAGCGAAGACGAGCTCTTCGATCACTTTCGCAACGCGAGATGCTGCCACTACGTCCACCTGGGGACAGAGTCCGGGAACGCGTTCAGGTGCAACGGGTACTGCGCGTGGCGCACCCACGACCGGGAGGTTTTCGAACGGATGAGCGAGCTCGGTGCAGAAGTTGCGTCGATGCCCTGCGTGCAGGATTCGCACCTGGCCGGAAACACGGCCGACGCGGTGAGAGCAGCGTGCCAGCTGTGAGGCGAAGGCTGACGGCCTCCGGTCCCTCGAGCTTGGGGTTTCAGACGGCGCATCTGACCGACTAACGATCGTAACGCCGCGGACGATGGTGGGGGGGGGGGGGGGGCGACTCGAGAACAGCAGCTGGAGAATGCTGCCGAGGACTTTCGTGCCCGATTGTGACCTGATCGCGTCGGCCGCACTGAACAGAGGAGCGGTCGTGACCTCCGGCGTCCACCCGCTATATCTATCCCCCGTGGTGTGCTGGCTCAATCGCACGCGTGAGCGATCGCGTCGGGCCAAGCGCTCTGCAGTCTGCGCGCTGAAAGGAGCGTCAAACGCGGCGAGCATGCTAGCCATCTTCTCCCACTCCGTGAAGCTCTGGGATTACCCGACCTTGGACGCGACCGCGGCAGGTTGGTCCCTGACAGTCTGCGCGGCTCTGATCGCAGGCCTCGCCGTGGCCGCCAGCAGTTCCAGAGCATTGGCCTCTCGAGCGGACCCCAAAGTCATTGCTCAACCGCTGCGGGTCATTCCCCTCTGGGTCAAATGCCTTCTGTCCGCACTTTTGTTCTCTGCCTACACGTACACCTGGATGTACTGCGCGGACCCGTCTCGTTCTGGCTGCTGGGAAGAGGGCCGTAGAGCCTGGCCGCCGCTCTGGTCTTGCACGGTCGGCTTGTTCCTGTGGATTAATGCGGTCGGGTTGCTGGGACTGCTCGGGCAGACCCGTTTGTGCTAAGCGAGAATGGGATTGTGTGCAATCGGGGCGAGGTTTGGGCTTTCTTTTTTCATCTTTTGTTCACTGATCATCCGCAACCCTCTGGAACGGGGTTCCCAGTGGATCATAGGATACGAGACCCTACTTGCGGTGGCGGCCGTAACATCGGTAGCGTCCTGTGTGTGCACGAAGTTCGCCTGCCTGATCGAAACGCACAGACGCATGCAACACCTGGCCCTCTCAAACACGAGCAAAGGGGAAACTGTGGCAGTGTACAGGGAGAAGAAGCTGTCGACGGTCTCCCCTCAGGACGACGACGCGGCTCGCTACGGGAAGCGAGCCTTCGGGCAGCTCCAGGACACACCCTTCCACCCTCGCGACAGATACGACGCGCCAAACTCTTTCTGGTGCGCGCTGACGACTGTCGCGCTCGCCTACAACACGGCTCACATCGCGCTGACCGACGCCTCGGATCCCGAGCCCCTCGCCTGTGGCGCTCCGGCACTGGCGCTTTACTGGTGCGTGACCAGAAGCGCGCAGCTGGCGCTCTCTTGACAGCGTTGGCGCAGCTCGCACTCTGACCGTGATGGTATTTACAAACGGGACGAGGGAGAAGAGGATGATGCACCCGAGGACTCCAGTGCGCTCCGAGAGCTGTCTGGAGCTGCTCCTGGAGGTCTTTCTATCCGCATTGGTGATCGCCAACATCGTGCTGTGGTTGCAGAGGTTGTTCTTCCAGATACACCAAAGACTGGAATAAGGGAGAGGATGGGTACCGCGGGGAGTTCGGGAAGCGCCTGGTGGACGAAACTCGCCTCTCCGAAAGACGACGGGGCTCTGCGGAAGCGCCTCGGGTTCTCGAGCCCCGAGGCTGACCCGGCATCCCTCCGATGGTGGTCCGATCTCGCTCGCGGAGGAGCATCGGAGCAGCAGCGGGACCTCGGCCACCAAAGCGTAGAGGACGGGGTCGACCTGGGTTCGAAGCAGAAGCTCCAGCCCCAGATCTCCTCGAATCTGTCAGCAAGGAAATCTACCAGCAAAACAATGAGCACGGACGACTTTTGGAGATTGAAGGTGGCAAAAGTCCAGGGTGGCCAAACCCTTCACCGCAGTTATGACAGAAAACAGCGAAAGAAGGAAAAGAGTCAGCCAGAGTTGGAGAAACTGTTGTGACCGCGTTTGACAAATGCAACATGTTTGCGAGCTCACACGAGCGTGTGCAGGTGATTGTAATGAAACGAGAATAAACCAATCATTCGCTGAAACCAAAGTCTTTTTGTTGTCTTTTATTCGCATTGGTACACAGTACAATGTCACACAAGAGAGAGCATTCTTTTATTTGTTTTTTTTTTTAAAAAAAAAAAAAAGAAAACACCACCACCAAAGAGACCACCACTCCCAAGGCCACCCTTCACCACACACACCCACACCCCTACACACCATCCACCTCCCGGCAAAGCCGACCCACTCGGAGTTTAAACTAAAAAGACAGAGGGAAACGGAGAAGTTCGACACCGTTGCGACCCGCAGACCGATCAACAAGCAAACGGGCATGCTCCGCAAATATTCGCAGAGAAGTCTTCTGGCCATCTGGGCTCCTCGATCGGCTCCGCCGTCGCCAGCCGTTCGAGAAAGCGAAATGATCGATCGGGCTGCGCTTTCTTCTCGGACGCAGCCGAGCCAGTCTCCAGAATGCTCGCCCTCGCTGCTGCAAGGTGTCGTCCTTCTCCCCTTCTGCAAAAAAGTGGAAGCGGGAATTCAGAAAACTACTACTGAGACAGACCTCGAGCAGGGATCCGATCTGGACATGACCCCAGAGCTGGACCTATCTCAGCACAATCTTCCGAGCACTTACAAAAATACGAGCGAGAGCCACAAAGTGCAGGGGGGTTATCTCCCTCACCTCCAGGAAAAGGCTGAGAAGAAGATAAAGAAAACCACCCGCGAGAGCCAAAACTCGCAGACCTCTTCTACCGAGCCGTGCGGCCTTCGGAGCCGAGAACCGGACGAAGTGGAAGCTCTTATCTCGGGGCCTCTCGTAAAAGCGGTGAAGATAGTCGTGTCCCATCTCCTCACCACCTGTTTGAGCAAGGTCCGTAAAGAAGAGTGCTACGGCTGTCAGGTCGACCACCCCAGTCAGATGCAGCACCCCTGTCTGTTCGTAATCGAAGAGGGCTTTGTTTACTCCAACTTTTCTGCTCTGGTTAAGAAACTGCTGACTCCTGGATATCTTCCAGCCGTCAAAACGTTCCTGTCCATGCGCAACATCGTAGAGAAGGACGAGAGGATCCGAGCAGTGACCGACGCTCTGCTTTACGAACTGAGACACAGCGCTTTGAACTCACACGGTGATCTCGTGTCGACTGTGTACGAAGGACTGACAGAGGCCGAGGAGATTGATTTCGAACAGCTGGAAGTTGTGTCTAAGGTTTGGGAAGGTGATCTTTCCGCCTGTCCCAATTGTTTAATTTGAAGAAGAGATGCGAAAAACACTGTGATGGCTTTCACAGTAAAAGTTTGTGTGTAACCTGTGGGGGGAAAAAAAAAAACATCTCTCACAAGATGAAATGTGAAAACAAAGAAATAAAATTCTGTCTTGAAAGAAGTGTGTGCTTCATCGTTCATCAAGTCAGACAAACCATTAGCCGTCAGACCTATATCTGGAGCCAGACAATTCTGCGAACCGGCTGCAAGAATTACATCTGAAGCCAGTCCTGGCAACTAAAAAAAAAAAAAAAAAAACCATTCCTCGTACTAGCAAGGCCAGAAGCCTTCGCTTGAAAAGGACAGGGTTCAGACTGCGTTCAGAGTTTCATTACCCGGTCCAACCAGGCCGCACGGTGGAATACGGTCAAGACGAATGTGGTGTGATTATCTATGCCAACGTTTAAAACAGTCACGTACCAGAATGCCTATGTTTAAAACAGTCACGTACCAGAATAGGATCGTTGTGGAACGAGAATAAATCAGTGACTCAAACCAAGGTGTGTTGTCTTTTATTCACATCAGCACAATTTCATACACGAGAGAACATCTGTTCCACAAGCAATTTCAACAAGCAAACTGCATGATTGTGCACAAGCAAAGCTGTCTTTCTGGGTCCGAGGTAACAGTCGTCCTCCCCTCTTCGTGCGGGACTCCTTCCGTCTCTGCTGCTACAACAGCCACCTATGCATGTCGAGTTGAGCCACGAACCTATCCCCAGTCCGGATCGAGCTGGCGATGTGCCCTTTCCGAGCTCGTAACACCTGTCCTCCCGCGAAACCCTGCACACTTTCCACGACGGTCATCGCGTGGCCGATCACAGTCTTGAGGAATCGCTTCGCCTCTTGGTCCTGCACTAGCCGAGCTGCCAGGTTCGAGTCGAATCTGTCGTTCACCAAAGACGCGGCCGCGTTTCGTGTGACAATGTCCACTCGATGGTAGTCTGCTCCGTTGGCCAGGAGGGTCATTATGGCCAGCACGCTCTGGGGGTGGTAAGGGGAGACCAGCTGGAACACGTCGAAGTCACCGTCATGCTTGAGCGCCTGCACGACCTCCTCCACGGGATCTCCTCCGCAATCGCAATTTACGCGTCTGGTCGCGAGCAGACCGCCCCAGATGCCCTTGTTGACGTTGAGATCGTAGCCCGGGTCCCCCTCGACTCCGAGCTGCGCCGCCACGTCTTTTCTGTCCGGGAGCTGAACAGAGAACCTGTCGCCCTGTTTCAACGTTTCGTGGCCCGTGTTGATCAGCTCCACTTCGTACAAGTGGGGAGCGTTCAGGAACGGTCTGTCCACGATGGAGCTGCTCGCGCAGCACACGGCTACCTCCTTGAGGCGGCCAACGGATTCGAGGCTGAGGCCGTGTAGAGTGGGAACGTAGCGGTTGCTGTCTTTGACAAAGTGGAACAGGCCCGGAGGGAGGTAGTTTTTCGAGGAGTCGTACTTGTAAGCTCCGTAGGGGACAGACTGGCTGCGAGGCTTGCTCTCGCTCAAGCCGTGTGTGTAAGCGCGGATCGGCTCGTGTATCCTGGTCGACGACATCTGCGTTTGCGGCTGAAAACGAAAAAAAAAAAAAAAAAACAAGCAACGACAACAACTAGTCCGCGATCGGACGACAGAGAAACTCGAGCGCTCGCAAAGGCTCTCTGCAGGTGGGCGCGTGCGGGGCGTTGGGCGCTTTCAGGACGATCAGAGCCGCGGCGAGCACCTCCAGTAGCACAGGACCCTCTTCTACGTGAACTCTGAGCAGCCTGACCGTAAGCATGTTGAGATTCTCCTCCGAGAGCTCCCCGAATGTCCGCGAGAACCACGGGCACCACTTGGTCACGATGTAAGATCTCAAATCACACCGGGACTCCGCTCGAGGGGGCTCCGGCTTCTCCACCGAGCCGTCCTCTCCTCTCGTTCGGGGGTTCGTCGCGCGAGCCGCGACCCGGCTCGGCCCTCGAGCGGCGGACTTTGGCGAAGCGAGGAGTATCAGCTCTTCCAGCGTGAGTTCGTGCCACATGGTTCGAGCGAAAGGTCGGTCGCGACGACCGTAAAGAAGAGGAGATTTCTGGCTAGGCCGAGGGCTCAGGCCGAGTAGTCCATCTCCACGCGTTTGCGGTAGGCCACTAGCCTCTCGTCGTAGAAACCCACCCGACCGACAGACTCTGCGAAGTTGCAGTTTGTCATCTGCAGCTTTTCTCTCCGAGTGACTCTGCTGAGCGCCACGTACACCGATGGTTTTATAGGGGACATGGAAAAGTTTCGCGGCGGGTGGTACAGCACCTCTCCGCTTATCGTACAGCCCTGACAGTCGTAGGTGTTCATGGCCAGCATGCAGGCCAACGGGTGCGTGGTCACCGTCCAGTTTTCGCAGTGCCACTTGGAAGGTCCCACTTTGTAAAGACGACCGGTCCTGTCTCCTCTCACGTAGAACTCGTAAGCCTGGGTCTCTTTCCGGAACGCCATCCCGCTGATCAGGCCTTCCACTTCGAGCGGTGAAACCGGGTCCCCGGCGAGGTTGGCCGCCGGCGAAAGGGCTTTACGAGGCACCGGTCCGTCCTCTACGGGCTGTATGCCGTTGTGGTCCATGTGCCAAAGCATCCTGACCTTGCAACCGACCCAGAGCTCGGGGTTCCTGAGGTAGTCCCTTTCGCGTGGGCGCTGGCCGCCCTTGAAAAACACCCTGGGCATCGCAAAGAGTTTGGGTAAAGCCTGAGTCGCCTGCTGAAGGACGTTGTACCACTGGGCGGGTCCCTTGCTCGATGATCCGTGCTTGGTCACGCTCAGGAACACCTCCGCCTTTCGTGTTGCCCTGGCGGCGTAAGCCTTTGTGTAGGCAGCGAGCTGTTGGTCCTGGTGGAAGATGCGAGTCTTGTGAGGCTCGTGCTCGGGGTCCATCGCCTGTCTCTCGCTGACGAGCAGCTGACTCCTGAAAATGGTCCGGGACTGCTGCGTCACCGTGTTGAACTGGAGGTAGGAGAGTGTCTCGGCGTAGCCCGGGTCGTCGAACTGCCGCCTGTTGACAAAGAGCGGGGTGGAGCAGCACAGCAGCGTTTCCATGCGACCGGTCTCCCAGAGGAGCGGGCCCGAACCGGCCGGCTGCAACTGGGACACGCTGCCCGCCAGGATTATCAGAGGACCCGCGTCCGGACCGTAGAACAGGGCGAGTATTCTGAGCATCCTCTCCAGAAGCCTGGCCGTCATGAGCCCGTACTCGTCCACGACCAGCACGTTCGTGCCCAAGAACGGAGGCGCGTCCGCCAAGGCGCTGCGGCCTCTCAGCCGAGCGAAGATCCTGCTGCAGGCGGAGCAGCTTTCTGGCCTCGGCAGCTCGCAGGAGTGTTTGTCGACGGCCCGCTCGACCTTCGACCGGCGGAACGCCCGGAAGGCGAGGATCGCACCCAGGTAGCATCTCCTGTAGCGCTCGACAAAGGCGTCCGCTTCGAGCGAATCGTCCAGCAGATCCTTTTTGAGACCCATCATCTTGTGGAACGTTTGCACCTTGTCCAGATGACCGGACTCCATCAGCGTTCCTGCCGCCTTGTTGGTCATGGCGCTCACTGCGACGCTGATCCTGAGGGCTTTCAGCTTTTTCTCCAGCAGACCGATCGCGTACGATTTCCCGCAGCCCGCGTCTCCGCTCAGCAAAGCCACTTTCAGGCGATCGCCTCGAAACATGTGCAACTTCACCATGCGTCGAACCCACTCCTCCTGGCAGTATCCCGAAAGGGAGAGCAAAGCCCGAGCCGCGGGGTCCTCGTCGGCGACGCGCGGTTCCTCTCTGGCGCGCTTGCGGGCACCGGGCGCGCCAAATCCCTCGGCCGGAGAGACGTCGACCCCTGGCTCGTCCATCTCTCTATGCGGGGGCTGCGCAGTGCGACCGTCAGAGAAACGGCTCGATCTGCACCCGCTTCGCGAGGAGCGAGCTTCGCTCTGGGCGGTGCGGAGCGGCAACCCGAAGCTGCTCGGCTCGATCGAACCTCGAGGTCCTCGAGCCTCCGTTCCCGCCACTTAGTTCTCCCGGGTCTCTCTGTCTGCGTTTGATGAAGGCAGACAGAGAACGGTCAATGTTCAAGGAGTCTCGGGCGCCGAGGGATCCGTCCTCCTCCGGTTGCTTTGGAGAAAAGCTCGCAAGACGGGGGCTTTCTATGCCTTCCAGGACGGACCTGAGTACGCCGCATTGGTGATCGCCAACATCGTGCTGTGGTTGCAGAGGTTGTTCTTCCAGATACACCAAAGACTGGAATAAGGGAGAGGATGGGTACCGCGGGGAGTTCGGGAAGCGCCTGGTGGACGAAACTCGCCTCTCCGAAAGACGACGGGGCTCTGCGGAAGCGCCTCGGGTTCTCGAGCCCCGAGGCTGACCCGGCATCCCTCCGATGGTGGTCCGATCTCGCTCGCGGAGGAGCATCGGAGCAGCAGCGGGACCTCGGCCACCAAAGCGTAGAGGACGGGGTCGACCTGGGTTCGAAGCAGAAGCTCCAGCCCCAGATCTCCTCGAATCTGTCAGCAAGGAAATCTACCAGCAAAACAATGAGCACGGACGACTTTTGGAGATTGAAGGTGGCAAAAGTCCAGGGTGGCCAAACCCTTCACCGCAGTTATGACAGAAAACAGCGAAAGAAGGAAAAGAGTCAGCCAGAGTTGGAGAAACTGTTGTGACCGCGTTTGACAAATGCAACATGTTTGCGAGCTCACACGAGCGTGTGCAGGTGATTGTAATGAAACGAGAATAAACCAATCATTCGCTGAAACCAAAGTCTTTTTGTTGTCTTTTATTCGCATTGGTACACAGTACAATGTCACACAAGAGAGAGCATTCTTTTATTTGTTTTTTTTTTTAAAAAAAAAAAAAAGAAAACACCACCACCAAAGAGACCACCACTCCCAAGGCCACCCTTCACCACACACACCCACACCCCTACACACCATCCACCTCCCGGCAAAGCCGACCCACTCGGAGTTTAAACTAAAAAGACAGAGGGAAACGGAGAAGTTCGACACCGTTGCGACCCGCAGACCGATCAACAAGCAAACGGGCATGCTCCGCAAATATTCGCAGAGAAGTCTTCTGGCCATCTGGGCTCCTCGATCGGCTCCGCCGTCGCCAGCCGTTCGAGAAAGCGAAATGATCGATCGGGCTGCGCTTTCTTCTCGGACGCAGCCGAGCCAGTCTCCAGAATGCTCGCCCTCGCTGCTGCAAGGTGTCGTCCTTCTCCCCTTCTGCAAAAAAGTGGAAGCGGGAATTCAGAAAACTACTACTGAGACAGACCTCGAGCAGGGATCCGATCTGGACATGACCCCAGAGCTGGACCTATCTCAGCACAATCTTCCGAGCACTTACAAAAATACGAGCGAGAGCCACAAAGTGCAGGGGGGTTATCTCCCTCACCTCCAGGAAAAGGCTGAGAAGAAGATAAAGAAAACCACCCGCGAGAGCCAAAACTCGCAGACCTCTTCTACCGAGCCGTGCGGCCTTCGGAGCCGAGAACCGGACGAAGTGGAAGCTCTTATCTCGGGGCCTCTCGTAAAAGCGGTGAAGATAGTCGTGTCCCATCTCCTCACCACCTGTTTGAGCAAGGTCCGTAAAGAAGAGTGCTACGGCTGTCAGGTCGACCACCCCAGTCAGATGCAGCACCCCTGTCTGTTCGTAATCGAAGAGGGCTTTGTTTACTCCAACTTTTCTGCTCTGGTTAAGAAACTGCTGACTCCTGGATATCTTCCAGCCGTCAAAACGTTCCTGTCCATGCGCAACATCGTAGAGAAGGACGAGAGGATCCGAGCAGTGACCGACGCTCTGCTTTACGAACTGAGACACAGCGCTTTGAACTCACACGGTGATCTCGTGTCGACTGTGTACGAAGGACTGACAGAGGCCGAGGAGATTGATTTCGAACAGCTGGAAGTTGTGTCTAAGGTTTGGGAAGGTGATCTTTCCGCCTGTCCCAATTGTTTAATTTGAAGAAGAGATGCGAAAAACACTGTGATGGCTTTCACAGTAAAAGTTTGTGTGTAACCTGTGGGGGGAAAAAAAAAAACATCTCTCACAAGATGAAATGTGAAAACAAAGAAATAAAATTCTGTCTTGAAAGAAGTGTGTGCTTCATCGTTCATCAAGTCAGACAAACCATTAGCCGTCAGACCTATATCTGGAGCCAGACAATTCTGCGAACCGGCTGCAAGAATTACATCTGAAGCCAGTCCTGGCAACTAAAAAAAAAAAAAAAAAAACCATTCCTCGTACTAGCAAGGCCAGAAGCCTTCGCTTGAAAAGGACAGGGTTCAGACTGCGTTCAGAGTTTCATTACCCGGTCCAACCAGGCCGCACGGTGGAATACGGTCAAGACGAATGTGGTGTGATTATCTATGCCAACGTTTAAAACAGTCACGTACCAGAATGCCTATGTTTAAAACAGTCACGTACCAGAATAGGATCGTTGTGGAACGAGAATAAATCAGTGACTCAAACCAAGGTGTGTTGTCTTTTATTCACATCAGCACAATTTCATACACGAGAGAACATCTGTTCCACAAGCAATTTCAACAAGCAAACTGCATGATTGTGCACAAGCAAAGCTGTCTTTCTGGGTCCGAGGTAACAGTCGTCCTCCCCTCTTCGTGCGGGACTCCTTCCGTCTCTGCTGCTACAACAGCCACCTATGCATGTCGAGTTGAGCCACGAACCTATCCCCAGTCCGGATCGAGCTGGCGATGTGCCCTTTCCGAGCTCGTAACACCTGTCCTCCCGCGAAACCCTGCACACTTTCCACGACGGTCATCGCGTGGCCGATCACAGTCTTGAGGAATCGCTTCGCCTCTTGGTCCTGCACTAGCCGAGCTGCCAGGTTCGAGTCGAATCTGTCGTTCACCAAAGACGCGGCCGCGTTTCGTGTGACAATGTCCACTCGATGGTAGTCTGCTCCGTTGGCCAGGAGGGTCATTATGGCCAGCACGCTCTGGGGGTGGTAAGGGGAGACCAGCTGGAACACGTCGAAGTCACCGTCATGCTTGAGCGCCTGCACGACCTCCTCCACGGGATCTCCTCCGCAATCGCAATTTACGCGTCTGGTCGCGAGCAGACCGCCCCAGATGCCCTTGTTGACGTTGAGATCGTAGCCCGGGTCCCCCTCGACTCCGAGCTGCGCCGCCACGTCTTTTCTGTCCGGGAGCTGAACAGAGAACCTGTCGCCCTGTTTCAACGTTTCGTGGCCCGTGTTGATCAGCTCCACTTCGTACAAGTGGGGAGCGTTCAGGAACGGTCTGTCCACGATGGAGCTGCTCGCGCAGCACACGGCTACCTCCTTGAGGCGGCCAACGGATTCGAGGCTGAGGCCGTGTAGAGTGGGAACGTAGCGGTTGCTGTCTTTGACAAAGTGGAACAGGCCCGGAGGGAGGTAGTTTTTCGAGGAGTCGTACTTGTAAGCTCCGTAGGGGACAGACTGGCTGCGAGGCTTGCTCTCGCTCAAGCCGTGTGTGTAAGCGCGGATCGGCTCGTGTATCCTGGTCGACGACATCTGCGTTTGCGGCTGAAAACGAAAAAAAAAAAAAAAAAAACAAGCAACGACAACAACTAGTCCGCGATCGGACGACAGAGAAACTCGAGCGCTCGCAAAGGCTCTCTGCAGGTGGGCGCGTGCGGGGCGTTGGGCGCTTTCAGGACGATCAGAGCCGCGGCGAGCACCTCCAGTAGCACAGGACCCTCTTCTACGTGAACTCTGAGCAGCCTGACCGTAAGCATGTTGAGATTCTCCTCCGAGAGCTCCCCGAATGTCCGCGAGAACCACGGGCACCACTTGGTCACGATGTAAGATCTCAAATCACACCGGGACTCCGCTCGAGGGGGCTCCGGCTTCTCCACCGAGCCGTCCTCTCCTCTCGTTCGGGGGTTCGTCGCGCGAGCCGCGACCCGGCTCGGCCCTCGAGCGGCGGACTTTGGCGAAGCGAGGAGTATCAGCTCTTCCAGCGTGAGTTCGTGCCACATGGTTCGAGCGAAAGGTCGGTCGCGACGACCGTAAAGAAGAGGAGATTTCTGGCTAGGCCGAGGGCTCAGGCCGAGTAGTCCATCTCCACGCGTTTGCGGTAGGCCACTAGCCTCTCGTCGTAGAAACCCACCCGACCGACAGACTCTGCGAAGTTGCAGTTTGTCATCTGCAGCTTTTCTCTCCGAGTGACTCTGCTGAGCGCCACGTACACCGATGGTTTTATAGGGGACATGGAAAAGTTTCGCGGCGGGTGGTACAGCACCTCTCCGCTTATCGTACAGCCCTGACAGTCGTAGGTGTTCATGGCCAGCATGCAGGCCAACGGGTGCGTGGTCACCGTCCAGTTTTCGCAGTGCCACTTGGAAGGTCCCACTTTGTAAAGACGACCGGTCCTGTCTCCTCTCACGTAGAACTCGTAAGCCTGGGTCTCTTTCCGGAACGCCATCCCGCTGATCAGGCCTTCCACTTCGAGCGGTGAAACCGGGTCCCCGGCGAGGTTGGCCGCCGGCGAAAGGGCTTTACGAGGCACCGGTCCGTCCTCTACGGGCTGTATGCCGTTGTGGTCCATGTGCCAAAGCATCCTGACCTTGCAACCGACCCAGAGCTCGGGGTTCCTGAGGTAGTCCCTTTCGCGTGGGCGCTGGCCGCCCTTGAAAAACACCCTGGGCATCGCAAAGAGTTTGGGTAAAGCCTGAGTCGCCTGCTGAAGGACGTTGTACCACTGGGCGGGTCCCTTGCTCGATGATCCGTGCTTGGTCACGCTCAGGAACACCTCCGCCTTTCGTGTTGCCCTGGCGGCGTAAGCCTTTGTGTAGGCAGCGAGCTGTTGGTCCTGGTGGAAGATGCGAGTCTTGTGAGGCTCGTGCTCGGGGTCCATCGCCTGTCTCTCGCTGACGAGCAGCTGACTCCTGAAAATGGTCCGGGACTGCTGCGTCACCGTGTTGAACTGGAGGTAGGAGAGTGTCTCGGCGTAGCCCGGGTCGTCGAACTGCCGCCTGTTGACAAAGAGCGGGGTGGAGCAGCACAGCAGCGTTTCCATGCGACCGGTCTCCCAGAGGAGCGGGCCCGAACCGGCCGGCTGCAACTGGGACACGCTGCCCGCCAGGATTATCAGAGGACCCGCGTCCGGACCGTAGAACAGGGCGAGTATTCTGAGCATCCTCTCCAGAAGCCTGGCCGTCATGAGCCCGTACTCGTCCACGACCAGCACGTTCGTGCCCAAGAACGGAGGCGCGTCCGCCAAGGCGCTGCGGCCTCTCAGCCGAGCGAAGATCCTGCTGCAGGCGGAGCAGCTTTCTGGCCTCGGCAGCTCGCAGGAGTGTTTGTCGACGGCCCGCTCGACCTTCGACCGGCGGAACGCCCGGAAGGCGAGGATCGCACCCAGGTAGCATCTCCTGTAGCGCTCGACAAAGGCGTCCGCTTCGAGCGAATCGTCCAGCAGATCCTTTTTGAGACCCATCATCTTGTGGAACGTTTGCACCTTGTCCAGATGACCGGACTCCATCAGCGTTCCTGCCGCCTTGTTGGTCATGGCGCTCACTGCGACGCTGATCCTGAGGGCTTTCAGCTTTTTCTCCAGCAGACCGATCGCGTACGATTTCCCGCAGCCCGCGTCTCCGCTCAGCAAAGCCACTTTCAGGCGATCGCCTCGAAACATGTGCAACTTCACCATGCGTCGAACCCACTCCTCCTGGCAGTATCCCGAAAGGGAGAGCAAAGCCCGAGCCGCGGGGTCCTCGTCGGCGACGCGCGGTTCCTCTCTGGCGCGCTTGCGGGCACCGGGCGCGCCAAATCCCTCGGCCGGAGAGACGTCGACCCCTGGCTCGTCCATCTCTCTATGCGGGGGCTGCGCAGTGCGACCGTCAGAGAAACGGCTCGATCTGCACCCGCTTCGCGAGGAGCGAGCTTCGCTCTGGGCGGTGCGGAGCGGCAACCCGAAGCTGCTCGGCTCGATCGAACCTCGAGGTCCTCGAGCCTCCGTTCCCGCCACTTAGTTCTCCCGGGTCTCTCTGTCTGCGTTTGATGAAGGCAGACAGAGAACGGTCAATGTTCAAGGAGTCTCGGGCGCCGAGGGATCCGTCCTCCTCCGGTTGCTTTGGAGAAAAGCTCGCAAGACGGGGGCTTTCTATGCCTTCCAGGACGGACCTGAGTACGCCGTTCCTCGCGCGGTTCGAACCCCTGTGGCGATCGCTGTGTTCCTCAGGCAGCCCCGCGTCGACCGGGATCGTGACGGCGCCCAGAGACTCGCGAGCCTGCGCGGCTCTGCCGCGAACACAGAGAAAAGACTCGGATGCCCTGGCGACCGTTTCTCTGAACAGCGTCACGCTCGAGGAGTACAGGATCTGGCTCAGTTTCACGGCCACGGCGGTGACGCCGCCCTTCCCCGTGCTGTTGAGCACGGTCAACAGCCCGGCCAGCAGCTCGACGAAGGGAGCCTGCGCCCCGTACTCGAACAGGAGCCAGGCGAAGTCTTCCGTGTCCACCTTGTCCGTGCACCTGTAGCCGTTGGCGTAGACGCGGGGCCTCGCGAAGCCAAAGTGTTTCGCGTACCACTCCGGCTCTTTCTGAGAGAGCGCGATGTTGACGTTTTCCAGCAGTATGCTGAACCCCGCCGATCGCCTCTCGCCCATCCTCATCTCGAACAGTTTCTGCAACACCCCGACCGGCGTCACGGACTCCCCGGGTCTGAACATGCGATCTTCGGGCAGAGACACCGCCAAGAAATGCCTGCCGACCCAGTCCAGGTGAGGATGAGAGCGAGGCGATTCGCTTTTACCCGCCTCGCCTTCCGCGCTCCGGGCGGCTTTCTCCCTCAGCTCGACCTCGAGGGCTTTGCGGTCTTCCAAAGCGCGGTGCAGAGCTTGTTTGGCCTCCTCGAGATCCCTCCTGCAAACCTCCAGCTCGTAGGCCATGCGGACGACAGCCTCCTCGCCCGAGCGCCCCGCTCGCGCGAGGTTTCCGCTCGACTCTCGAACGCCTAACCGCAGGTCGACACTTTCATGGAGCGCTCCTCTATCCCGCTCCCTTTCCGTTCTGTCCAGAGCGCCCTTCAGCTCTGCGATCTCGCGTCTCATCGAAGCGATCATGTTCATGTGAGAACACCGGTATTCGCAAGCGTCCTCATCTTCGGATTCTTCTCTACCCTGCTCTCCCTTGGCCGCGATCTCTCTTTCGCCTGCGCGAGACCGTTGATCGTGTGAGCATGGCGATTCCTTTTGCGAGTGCAATTTTGGATTCCGAAGGATGGACCGGGGTGAAGTGTCTTGCTGTGTTATGTCAAAAGTCTGTTTGTATACTGTGCTATAACCAAAAACTGCTCTGATGCTAGTGGGGCCCGCGACAGAGACGCTGACCTGCGCAACGTTTTTCATTCCGTTGTGTCCGTTTGATGAAAAATAAAGTCGATCGCGACCGCTGCCGCCCTGTTGGACAGCTTCTCTGTGTGAAACAAACCAGTTTGCTCGAAAGGCCTGGGCGCTACCAAAGACCCCTCTAACCTTCTCGCGGTCGCACATCTGACTGTAACAAGGCAGGCTCGCACACAAACACGCACACCTTTGACAACACCTCTCCCCTCTGACGGCACATGAAACTTGATGGAAAGGCTGGGTTCGTGCAAAGCGAAAATCACAAGAGGCTCTGCGTGGAGTAACGCTACAGAGCGCTGTCAGGGATGGGGGGGGGGGGGGTCGACTCAGAGGCAGGCTGGAGCCTTTCGCTTCTGAGGAACACACGCGGCCCGCACCTGCAGTGGTGCAAATTGAGAGGCAGGCTGGATTGTGCAGTGTATGAGAGGCAGAGGGCATCCCCGGGTCCTGTGGTCACAAAAAATCATCATTCAACAAAAAACAATTGTGGTTTCATTTGGATTTTTGTCCTGTTTTTTTTTTTATTTCACACCCATTGAAAACCTCACAGAACATTTGCGATAGCTTTAGATTTGGTGCTAGAAGGCCAACTCTTTCTCTTCATTCTGCTGAACTCTGGGCCGTTTCGGTTCCCTCCCCAGGCTGGATCAAGATGTAATTCCGACGGCTGGGGTGAGAAAACCCTTTCCGAACACAAGCGTTCCGAATGTGAAGCAACCCTGAGGGAGCCGGGCAAGCACCTGCAAGGGAGCTGACTGAGAGGCAGGCTGGATAGCCGATCATCTCCCCAAAGACGCAGCAACGGGGGAGATCGGCTCCCCTCGTGAACACACGGCTCACGTCCAGGGCGCTGACGGGACGGCGATGGCCGGCCAAAGCGATCACGGTTTCGCATGAAGCAGAAGGAATCCCCGGGTCGTGTGATGACAAAAAAAATCACAGTGTAAAATCAAGGTGGATTTTCTGTCCCATTTTTTTTTTAACTTTTATTTTACAGCCAGTTAAAACCTCACAGAACATTTGTGATAGCTTCAGGTGTGGTACTGGAAGGCCAACTCTTTCTCAATTCCGCTGCGCTCTGGGCAGTTTCGGTTCCATCTCTGGGTTGGATCCCTAGGACATGTTGTAATAAAAAAGTCATACAAAAAACAATTCCTGTGTTCGTTTGGATTTTCTGTCCTGTTTTTATTTTTATTTTATTTTTTATTTTACAGCCAGTGAAAATCTCACAGAACATTCGCAATTGCTTCACGCGAAGAGCTAGATGACCGACTTTCTCTCTCCTTGCTGTTGAGCTGTGGGCCGTTTCAGTTCCCTCTCCGGGCTGGCTCCGCTTTTATGCCTGACAGCTCGATTGAGAAAACCTTTCCAAATGCAACGTTCCAAATGTAAAGCAACCCCAAGAGAGCCCAGCCCAAGAGCGTTCCGATCACCTCCCCTCTGACAGCACATGAAGCTCCGTGGAGAGGCTCAGGTTTGGGTGAAGGGAACTGCACGAGCGGCTCTGCGTGTAGTCACACAACAGAGCTCTGTGTCATGGGGGGCCGACGCAGAGGAAGGCTGGAGCCTTTCGCTGAGACGAGTCACACTCCACGGTGCTCTGCGCCCTGTCGAAAGGGGCAGACTCAGAGGTGGGCTGCAATAGCTTCAGATGTGGGGCTGGAAAGCCAACTCTTTGTTCATTCCGCTGAGCTGTGGACCTTTTCGGTTCCATCCCCGGGTTGGGTCCCTTTACTCCAGTAGCTTTGGACTGGGGGAACTGACAGGCATAAGGCTGATGCGGACCTGTTGAGAGGGTGGAGGTTGAAGGGTGGTCAAGATATTTGGAGGTGACATTACAAGAGGTAAAGTGGTTAAAGATTATCTGAAATGAATGGAGGGTGGGGATAGTGAGAGGGAGCAGCAGAAACATAATCCTGGTAAAAGGGGGGACAGGGGTGGTCATCATTTTGGGACAAACATAGGCGTGTGTGATCCTGAGTAAAGGGACCTGGGTGTGAAAAATCCTGACTGAACCTATGTGGGTGAACCGGATCTGGGGAATAGCTTGAACCTGTGGCCTGGCCTGGGTGAGGTGGCGACTGGTACAAGCTTGAACCTGTGGCCTGGCCTGGGTGAACCGGATCTGGGAAATAGCTTGAACTTGTGGCCTGGCCTGGGTAAGGTGGTGGCTGGTACGAGCTTGAACCTGTGGCCTGGTCTGGGTAAGGTGGTGGCTGGTACAAGCTTGAACCTGTGGCCTGGCCTGGGTGAACCGGATCTGGGAAATAGCTTGAACCTGTGGCCTGACCTGGGTGAACCGGATCTGGGAAATAGCTTGAACCTGTGGCCTGGCCTGGGTAAGGTGGTGGCTGGTACGAGCTTGAACCTGTGGCCTGGTCTGGGTAAGGTGGTGGCTGGTACAAGCTTGAACCTGTGGCCTGGCCTGGGTGAACCGGATCTGGGAAATAGCTTGAACCTGTGGCCTGACCTGGGTGAACCGGATCTGGGAAATAGCTTGAACCTGTGGCCTGGCCTGGGTAAGGTGGTGGCTGGTACGAGCTTGAACCTGTGGCCTGGTCTGGGTGAGGTGGTGGCTGGTACGAGTTTGAACCTGTGGCCTGGTCTGGGTGAGGTGGTGGCTGGTACGAGCTTGAACCTGTGGCCTGGTCTGGGTCAGGTGGTGGCTGGTACGAGCTTGAACCTGTGGCCTGGTCTGGGTCAGGTGGTGGCTGGTACGAGCTTGAACCTGTGGCCTGGTCTGGGTCAGGTGGTGGCTGATACGATTGTCTTCTTGCAAGAAATTGTGTGACCATTGTCATCATCTTCATTTCGTGGGCGTGCTGGGCCGCTTGCAATTTCAGCTGTAGCTCTGTGTCATCTGCCTGAGACAGGGCTTCTTTGATTGTCCTAGAAAAAACATCCATTGTGGATTCTAGCTTGTTTTTGGGCGTTTGACGGGTGGTAGGTGCACCTGTAAAATGACAAATGTTTTACATAATGAGCTATTTCTTTGTTGAGTGCTTTATCAATTACTACATTATGAGTATTGCCCAATAACATTATAGCTGTATTGCTGTAATATTGATTTTTATGTAAATAAAAAAAAAGTACTTAACACTGTGAATGCAAATGAAATGACCTACTTGTAAAAGACAAAAATGAGTATGACTAACTGTGATCACGTTTGTCATGAGTCTATGATAATAAACATAGAAATGCAATATATAAAATGGAAGTAATAGCCTATAGTGTATTATATAATATTGAAGCATTGTTTGAACTATAAATACCTGTTAGCTATCAATCATACTTTGTTATGAATGATGGTAGTTGTAATATTTTAATTGCTTACATATTTTTCTAATCTGTCGAATACTAAGACAACTTTTAAATTGCTATTCTATTATAAATACAATAAAATAACATTAACAACATAAACGAAGATTTAAAATAAATTCCGTTTGCCCTTACCTGTACTGTTACTGTTCTCAAACTCCGGCTCTTCACTGTCCACCGATGACGGCACATCATCAACTCTGGTGGTATCCAGTAATTCCGGTGGTCGGAAACTTGGCCTGTCACCCAAAATGCCTTCCATTTTATCATAGAATAGGAATGTTTCACAGCTGTTTCCACTCTTATTATTGTGGTCTTTTACAGATCTGTATTTGTATTTCAAGTTTTTGATCTTTTGCCGGCAATTTAGCCACGAGCGCTTAAAACCTTGCCTCCCCATATTTGTTGAAATGTCTTCAAACAAGAATTTGTTATGAAAATGATCCTGCAATTCCGTCTGCATTGTCTCGTCGCCCCACAGACTTAAGAGGCATTTAACCTCATCATCGCTCCACCTTGTGGACTTTCCGACCTCCATCACTCTTGTGGCACACGCAAATGCACACAGTCGATTCGTTCCTGATTTATTTCCACATATGAGAGAGGCCTGTATCCGACCAGCCTGCCTCCTGAGCGTGCCTCTGTCGATTCGTTTCTGATTTATTTCCACATATGAGAGAGGCCTGTATCCGACCAGCCTGCCTCCTGAGCGTGCCTCTCGCGACAGACGTGGAGCTCCGAGGCTGTGTGGCTCTGGTTGCGAAAGGCTCCAGCCTGCCCCCACCGAGAGGAGGTCTCCAGCCTGCCACTGAGTTGGCCTCTCCTGACAGACTCAGCTGTGTGGCTCGCGTTGCGTAAGGCTGCAGCCTGCCTTTGACTTGGTCCCCCCTGACACAGCACTCCACGCAGAGCCGCTCGTGCTTTTTACTTTGACAAACCCCGCCTTTCCGTCGAGCTTCTCGTTCCGTCCGACGGGAGCGGATCGGCCTGCGGGCCGCTCTCAGACGATGTAGGATCCAGCCTGCCTCTCGGTCTGCTCCCCCGCAGGCACGGGCCGCGTGTGTGCCTCAGACGCGAAAGGCTCCAGCCTTCCTCTGCTTCGGCCCCCCATGACACAGAGCTCTGTGGTGTGACTCGCCGCAGAGCTGCTTGTGCTTTTCCGCTTAGGCCCGCTCAGGAGGCAGGCTGGAGACTTCCTCTCGGTGGGGGCAGGCTGGAGCCTTTCGCTGGCACGACTCACACTCCACGGAGCACTGCGTCTGTCACGAGAGGCCCGCTCAGGGGCAGGCTGGAGACTTCCTCTCAGACAAGGAACACTCCACGGAGCTCTGCGTCCTGTCAGGAGGGGCAGACTCAGAGGCGGGTTGCAATTGCTTCAGATGTTTATTTTTATTTTTTATTTTTATTTTTGTTTTACAGCTAGAGAAAAACCTTTCCCAAAACGAGACAAAGCTCGGCGGGGTCTCTGAGCCTGCTCTGAAGCATCTCTGTTCCCCGTTGTACGCCCACAAAAACAAAACACAAATCTGGGTTTGATATTGTTTCGCTTATTCGTGTCTTTATTTTGTATATTTTACAGCCTGTGACAACTACAAAGAATAATTGCAAAAGTTTCAGGTGTTCGACCCACTCTTGGTGCTCGTAGACCCAATTCTTCTGACCGACTGGGGGGTCCTCATGGACAGATACAGGGCTGGGGTGGTGATGCATTGCATGTTCCTTGCGGCCAAGCTCACGTTGGTCACCAGGAATAATTTCAGCTGATTGTGTACCAGGGTTTTAGTGAGAGAGTAGTAAATGCTGACAGCGATCCAGGGAGTCCAGCAGCAAACAAAAACTATGACAGTGAGCAATGAAAGGATGTAGGATTTTGCAAGGGGAAGCTGTTCTCTCTTTAAGTGAGCCGACCCCCTTCTAACATGTCTTCGCACAGTGAAGAAGATTGCGCCGTAACAAGCAGCCAGAATGATGCAGGGTGCGATAAAACAGATGGTCATCCTGATCCACGTGATGACGAACCTTTCGCTCGGGGAATAGGTGTCAGCGCACAGCGTAATCAGACCGACTTTGAAGGTTTCGTGATTGGATATGTTCACCAGAGCTGACACGGAGGGAGGAATGGCACACACCAGGGACAGGAAAGCTCTCCTCGCCCACTCTCCTTTCACCCTCTTAAGAGAGGAGAAGGCAGCTTTTCTGAGGACCACCCTGTTGTATCTCTCTATACTGATGCAGACCATCATGAGTACCCCGTATTGCAGGCAGAACTGTGGAGGAAACAAATACGCAAACAAAAAAAAAAACCAAAACAGGTAATGAGGAGGGATTGAAGAAAGCAGAGGTTTTTCATTTGTCCGGATAGAGAAAAGAACAGGAAAAAGCAAAGGCGACTCACAGTTATCACCCCCTTCGTGGCTTTGCAGACGACATATCCGAAGATCCATTCTTTGGCCATGTTCTGCATGACCCACAGCGGCGTCGCGGACAATGTGCCTATGTCGCAGAGCCCGACGACCACGAAAAAGTAATCGCAGCGCGAACGAGCCTTCGGAGGTCTGCACAGCCGTAATCCCAGGTTTATCATGCAAACGTTTACGATCAAGCCCAGCACCATCACCGCAAAGTGAAGCATGGGTACCACACTGAACGCGATCGAAGAGTGAATCTCAGAGGACGCGTTGGTTGGTGACGGGCCGGTAGCATTGTACGTTGTCCTTTTGCCAAACATCGTCGCAGCTGACCTGAGGGACAGTGAACACTAGCACAGACAGAGAGACGTACGCTTGTGGTGCTGAAATAAGCTCCTCTCTCCCTAGCTCCAAGCCCCCGACTTAGACTGCCTTGCTGTATGGACATCCAACGGCGAGCCACACTCCCCCCACCTCACTCAGTCTCCGAACGGAGCAAACGGAGTACGGCCGACTCAGCTCGGAGTCGGACCTCAGCGTGTGGAGCCAACTAGTTGGCTAACTCTAGTTCCATAGCTGCTCAAAGTCTTGCGCTCTTGTCTAGGCGATTTGTGTGCCTCTTGCCTCAGTCGAGACAAGCGAAATCTCGATAACCTATTGTGCGAGCGCTGGCTGTGGCCCTTAGAAACCTGGAACTCGATCTTGAGCACACTTTACACTCATCATGGAAGTTACTCAGCAGACGTACGTGTCGTGTCCCGCATTGGACTTTGGTTTGGCAGCGACAGACACGAAAGACCTCAGAAAAGGCTTGGAGGATCAGCTTCGCCTTCTCGACCTGTTCGACTCAAGCGCAGGACTTGACCGCTTTCTGTTGTCATCTTCCGGCTTGTTTTGGGAGTACCGAAATCGCAGGTCAGAGGCTGCTGGCTGGTTCGCGGACAGTATAAGGCGACTGAACGTCGACACCTCAGACGTTCGTTCACTGTTTTTGGGCTCGTTGAACGTCATGGACAGATACGTCGCCACGCGTGACACTGAGTCCGAGCTCGTGGAGCTTTTGACGAACTCGGAAAATGTCCGAGCGGCCTGCTTCTCGCTCTCTGCGAAGATGCACGCCACGTGCTCTCAAATCGATCTGGACGACATCTGCGTCCGCAATCGCGTCTGGGCCAACTCCACCGTCAAATCCCAGCCGGGGCCGAACCTGACGGTCGCCGACGCATCCTCTACTGGTGAGGGGATACTGAGAGCGGAGAAGGACGTATTGATCGCTCTCGGAGGAGCTGCGTTCCCTGTGAGGGAAGAGGACATTGTGCGTCTCTTGGTGAGGTTTCTTGCGCTGAAGCGTTCTAAGCGCGTTGCATTCCGAGAGCCGCTGAGCGCGCTCCGAGAGCCACTAAGCGAGCTCCGACCAACTGACGTCGAGCCGCTTGCAGCGCCGATCTCTCGAGCCGTAGATTTGCTAACCAGGGCGGTTTTGGACATTGAGCTTAAGACGCGAGTGAGCACCTGGCAGCTCGCGGCCGTGTGCTCTTTAATTGGGTTCCTGGATGTCAGCGGAGCTTCGCCGGACGAGCGAGAGCTCGGCGAGGGTGGGCTGATGGCGCTGTTCGATAGCCTGCGGCCGGGATCATTGACGCAATCCATCATCCGCGAGATCGAGGCTTCATTGAACTCACGCTGTTTGGTGTGTGGATCGGGGGACCTCCATCCGCTCGTGGCTAGGAGCCTGCTGAGCGTCTCGAAAAAGACTTGTTCGAAGTGCCGGAAGGGTAAAGCGCGAGGTAAAACTCCCCATGCCCGTGGACCCAAAGTCCGCGGAGAGACATCTACTACCCATCATTCGACCAACTCCCCTAGGGCTGCGTTGCTCACGTGCCACGAGACGATGATGGGCTCCCAGTGAAAATGCGCTCGTGGACTTTGGTGGAGCTTGGAGTCCTTTTTTTTGCACTGTATTTTTGTGTGTGTGTGTGGGTGTGTGTGAGTGTGTCTGTTGTGTACCCGAGCAACAGATGTAGAAAAAAAAAAAAAAACGTGTCCCTGCTTCACAGAGACTCTCTTCCAATGCGAAACCTGCCTCTTCACCTTAACCGTCATCGATGCTCCGTCCGACGAGTAGGCAGTATAAAATGAAAGTGACCCAGAGAATGGAATGGATACTGAGGAGGAACCGCGTCGTGTCTCAGTTTCTGTAGAGAAGATGGCAGGAAAGGAGGAAAATTGGGTGGACAGACTTCAATCCTTCGCAGATCAGCGAAATTTAACAGTCGTGTACGACACTATAATTTCAAGAGACGACGACTTCGAGATGTACAAATGTAGTGCGCGGCTTTTCGCTGAGGGCAGCGTCAAGGAAGATTCCCTCGCCTTAGGCATCGGACCTCAAAAGAGGTTGGCAAAATTAGCCGCAGCCAAAACTTTGCTATTGGGGGTGCTGAAAGAATCCGCTGCAGACAACGCCAAGCTCCCGTCACTGGAGGCTACGAAAGATGAATGGGAATCGAAGCTTGTCGCTAAGTTCGCAAGTTTGCCCACTGCGGAGAACTACGTCGGCCGACTGCAAGTGCGTATCCTATTCACGTGACCCAATGCCGCTGTTTGTGCATGAGAAAAAAAAAAACTCTCTTTGCGTTCACAGGAATTATGCCAGAGGTACAACTGGCCTTTTCCCACCTACAACTTCGAGGAACTCACACAAGACCAGTGGGTTCCGTCCGGCCGATTTCGTTGCTTCTGCTCAGCATTTGCGATCTTTTTAGACGGAGCGACCAAGGTGGATGTGCAAGCGACAGGTAACAGCGATGTGACACTGTGATTTGTTTTCCCTCAAGTTTTTGGGTTTCAACTAGGGCCGTTGTCTTACACAGGGACCGGTGAGACCAAGAAGGCAGCTAAGGCCGCGTCGGCAATGGGTGCGCTGGACGTCGTGAGACTTCTCGTCCCACTGGTTGAGAAAACCTAGAGGGGAGGTTCGCCCCAATGTATTCAGAGTCTTCTCCGCATCACAACTCAACTCTGTCTCAGCCGCCGCTCGTGGACCGGCCTTGCACTCGGAGTCTGGTCTTCATGGCTGCCTGCTCTGCTCATCGTAGTGGCATACCTTTTGTGTGTTTTCTGCCCCTATGGCAAGAAGCGCAGACGATACGGCAAGGTGTCGTCTGTTGCTTTGTAATTGTTGCAGGGATATGGATGAAGTTGCTTGTCCAGAATAAAACATCACTCGAGCATAATTTGGATCTGTGCATTTTTTATTGTGTCGACAGCTTGACATTGTGAACACACTAGTTACAATGAAAAAAAAAAAATGAAAAAAGAAAGAAGAACTGTCTGCAGCAGGATCTCAACAACTTGACATTGTGAACACGCTAGTTACAATTAAAGAAAAACAATGAAGAACTGTCCACAGCAGGATCTCAGCAAATTGGCCTCGTTGTCTTCTGGGCTGCTCCTCCTGCTATCACTGCAGACCTGCGTAAACTAGGAGAGATAAAAGGGTACAAGTTTCAGCTGTGTGCAGCTTTCTTTTTTTTTTTATTTAACAAAGCAGACAAACAGAAGAAAGAAGGAAAAAAAAAAAATTCTCGCACCCCTTTAGCTCTGCCTCACAGAACCGAGGGGTATTTCTCATCGATCGGGACCTCCAGAACTTGGTCTGAGCGACTCAGGGCTGCGGGCTCCGGGCTCTCTGCCACTCTTCGCTCTGCACCCCGGCAGTTGCAGGTCTCGACGGTCTCACGCCAATTCGACAAGGTGGACGGTTGACGTTCGGTCGTGGGCTGGTACACAGCACCGACCCGTTGAGCGTTGGGCTTGTAGATGTTCCCAGCGGGCCTTTTGCAGAACCTGTGCATGATGAGCACCAAGCCCAGCACCATCAAAGGCGCTGCGACCATGGTGTATGCCGCCCACTCGTTCCGTTCGTACCACCACCAGAAACTGTAATTTTCATTCACCATCGTCTCATTGTCCAGCGGGTGGACACGGGGCAATTAGTATACCTCAGCTCAGTCTGGGTTCGCGTCACGGAAACTACGATCGCAACAAAATACCTCTGACGGCTTGCGAGTGAGAGCCGCGAGCCCAGAGCCTAACCCGGTCGCCGATCGAAACGCGTCGTCGTTCCGGCTGCGGCGCTAGGTTGGATCCGACCGCTGCCCCAAGTATCACCCCCTCCGAGTCATGTTTGAAAGCGGCAGTTACCCGGGCTCAACAGAGTTTCGCCTTGTCCTCCAGACCTCATCAGAACCTCGCGCTCAGCCACCCGGATAGAGGGGAGCAACGATGACGGACGACTCAAATCGCGAGCTACCTCCGGAGAAGTCTCCGGTCATCTCCGCAGCCGCGACCGAAGTTGACCGCGAGAGCCTCGAGGCCGTCGGCACCCGAAGCGGGACGGGATCCGGAGTGAACGACCTGACCTGCTCGACTGCCAGAATTTCTGCAGATGAGAATACGACTCCCCTTCGCCCTTTGCGGGGAAGGACGGTGCAACGCTCGCCTGCGCCGACGGAACACGATGGCGAGCGAATGGGCGGCAGTCAGAGGGAACCTTCGCCTCGGAGATTCCCGCCCTCCTCTTTTTGTACCCCTGTGGAGCAGCCCATCCCGAGGCACGGAGTTCCTGCGTTGAAAACGAAGATTCCCCACAGCAGAAGGCGGACGAAATCTTCTGACTGCATCAAGAAAAAACTTTTCAGTCAGCGTAACGCACACCCCGTCCCGTTGTGATCACGGCGCTTGTCTTGCTTTATCCCCTAACACAATTGTTCTCTCTAGCGTTGTACGCTCACTGTTGTGAATTAAACAGCATTGAAAACCTCAGCTTGTCCTGTGTCTGTTATTTGTATCGCATTGGGGTTTTGTGCCTTTGTCATATATGCGAGGGGCGCTTAGGAACACACGTAGGCCAAAGCGGGGAGGAAAAGTCAGAGCCTCTAGTCCCTTAGACCGAGAGAGAAGTGAAAACAGACAAAGACGCACCCAAGTGAGCTGAGAGACCACATGATTTTATTCAAGGGAGCACGTTCAACAACACACGCTCATGTAGCTACATGTTCAGCACACAAGCCCAACAACTTGAGTGCGGATGTGTGTCACGGTGACAAGTGCATTGTTCGCGAGCTGTCAGGTTGACACGTTACACAGAGGGTGAAAGCGAGGCAAGACCACATTTTGGAGTTGACCGGTACTTTATTGATTTTTTTTACATCATCATTTTTCTCTCACTTCATTTCATTGAGAAGAACACATGCCGTGAAAAGTGTGGACCTTTCAAAAATGTATAACAAGCAGTACGTGCACAAGGCCGGGCTCGTAGGGGATGAAGTCGTTAGGTTTGAGGATGGGCGATGCTGCATCAGCAAAATTTTGTTGCCGCTCAAGTCAAAGCAGTATCAGGATACCCAGGGAGGACAATGTCAACAGAGTGAGGGACGAGACAGAGGGCTTCGTCGAGCCCCCCTTGGCCCAAACTGAGGGACTGGGAGGTTTGACGATCAACGTCACGGAGCAGTTTGAAACAGAGAAACTGTACTGCTCGTTGCGATGGCCCACGTTCGCCCAGCGGCTACATTCGTACGAGCCCTCGTATCCTGTTGAAATTGGCGAGATGAGTAGAGTTGAGTTCGAGCCCAGGAACTTGTGAGTGGCGCTGATGCTCTCCTCGAGCTCGTACTCCAAGGCAGTTCCGTTGTCCCGGATGTAAAAGAGTCCGCGCTTGGTCCCACGTACAACCTGGTACCAGGAGAAGGCCATGAACCTTTCGGGATTCTCACGCGGACAAGTCAGTGCGACCGCACACTCTCCCCCATCCGCGCTGACATGGGTGCCGTGAGCCTCGTCCGCTTCTCTCACCTCGTGGCATGAGCGGAACGGGACCAGGGCGGTGCACGCCAACACCGTCAGAAACAGCATCTTCGCGAAAGGCCCGGAGCTTCTCTATCCTCGTGTCTTTAGCAGAGCAGACCGCGTTGGTCGAGAGGAGAAGTGTGGCGCGGATCTTCTGAACGACGGTCTTATACCGTCCGGGCTTGAGCCTTCTAGCGTCGGCCTCCCGCTGCCGACAGTCTCCTCTATGGGGAATTCCGAGATGGGAAAAATGCCTCTCAACCTCATCGGACCCTGTGCCCAAACCTTGAGCCTCTCTCTCTCTCGAGCGTCCACCCGACAGCACGAAGGTGATTGCGTTCGGCTTGGTCGAGGGCAACAGGGCTCCGCTCCTCTGTGCGTTTGTCCTCGTCCTATATGTCTGCACCAAGCACAACTTGATTTTTTTTTTTACCCTCTGGAATAAACGCAACCGTCTGTGGTATCTGACTTGTGTGAGCGTGTGTGTTTCGGTCCCACATTTACTGTTTGCAAGCTGTTAGGTTGACAAATACACAGAGGTCGAAAGCAAGGCAAACCACATTTCTGAGTTGACAGGTCTTTTATTTCATTTTTTTTTTACACCTTCATTTTTTCCTCTCTGACATTTCACAGAAAACGACATAAGCCATGAAACTGTAAACTCTTGGGCTGTTTGCGGCGAGCGGCAGGTGTCTGAAACGTCAGCCGGATCCTCACGGGTCTTCGAAGTACGTGGAGAGGTCTTTTTCCGAGTATCTGTCGCCCTCAAGCGGCCTGTGGTCGCAGCAGCTTGTCATGGACACTCGCGCCCAAGGGCAGGATTCTCCGGTTATGGCGAACACAGAGGCCCTGAAGGCTTCGAGGGCGGTGTAGTCGGCGTCCGTTATGTACTCCTGGAGCGCGTCCAGCACCATCCGAGCCAGGTCTTTGTTTTGCGGGTGAGGAAACCTCTCCTTGCTGAACATCCCCAACCAGGCCTTCACGTGCGGGGGCTTCACTCTTTCGAAGACGCAGGCCAGACCGTCCACCACGGCCTCCACCACATACACGCCTGGCATCCTCTTGTCGCTGTTGGTGTAGTGCTCAGGGTGATGCTGGTTGTTTTCATAGTGGTGCCTGAAGCCGATGTTGGCCATCGGAGCGGTCATGGTGGCGTGGTCCTTGTAGGAGTCGTCTGTCTTGCTCCCCGTCGGGCTGCCGCTCAGTCTGCATCTGCGCTTGAAGCTTTCCTCCAGGAGAGCCCTTGTCATGTTCACGGCCATGATGCCGGAGTACGCCACGTCTTCCACCTCGCTGGTCTTGGAGCAGTCGTGGCAGGCGATGTTTCTCACATAGTGTCGGTCGGCCAAGAGGTCCAGGGTGAGACCCCGCAGTTCGGACTCGTCGGCTCCGTCGCCCAGCCTCTTTGCCGCCCCGCTCCTGGTCGCCTGCTCGAGAGCCCTGGCGACCATGTTGTGAGTGAGGAAGGCGACGTGGTGTTCTCTCACCGGAAGGTAGTTCGCCAAGGCATTTTCGAACTCCCTGTTCCAGGATTCTTCCGCACGAAGCACCTTCTGCTCCCTCAAAAGGGCTGCGTTGGCCATCACGTGCACCAGTTTGCATACCCCTTCCTGATCTTGAGCGGGCATAGTTTCGCAGATGCTCCGCCTGGCAGCTCTCGGGAGAATTCCTTCGAGCAAGCTGTGAGCTGCCCTACTTGAGGGGCTGGTCTTGTGCGAGTACCGGTTGCGTTTGGGTATCAGGGGCTCGGGTCTTTCCTCGTCATCGTTCTTGCTCGACCTCGAAGAGCGGGGTTTGGGTGTGGAGGGTTTTGAGCTGGCCATGGTTTAGCTTCTTCCCTGGAGTTCAGCGGCTGCAATGAAGGCGGCGGTGGTGGCAGTAGCAGGGATAAGTGTCAGTGGTTTCAATTCGTGTGGCGAAGACCCAGGGAGGACACTGTCAACAGAGCGAGGGACCTTAAGAGCAGGGATTGCTGAAGATCGAAGTTACGGTGCAGTTTGAAACCAAGAAAGTGTACTGCTCGCTTTGATGGCCCGCGATCGCCCAGCGGAAACAGCCGTAGGAGCTCTCGTATCCTCTCGTAAATGGCATGATGAGCAGATTTGAGCCGAGCAGAAAGTGACTGGCGCCGACGCTGGCCTTGTGGTCGTAGTTCGTGGTAATCCCGTTCTCGATGCGAAAGAGCCCGTGCTTGGTCCCTTGTACATCCACGAACCAGGCGAAGCCCTTGAACTGTCCTGGATTCGGTTGTGGACAAGTCAGTGCCACCTCACACCCTTTCACATACTTCTTGTCACTGATGCCTTTAGCCTTGTCCGCTTCTTTCGCCTCGCTGCATGGGTAGAACGTGACCAGGGCACTGTAGGCTAACACCGTCAGAAACAGCATCTTTCCGAAAGACCAGGAGCTTCTGGGCGCGTGTGTCTCTCGTAAAGCTGACCGCGTTGGTCGAGAGGACGAGTGTGCCGCGGATCTTCTGGACGACGGTCTTATGGCGTCTGGGCTCGAGCCTTCAAGCGCCGGCCTCCCACTGCCGACAGCCTCCTCTTCGGGGTGTTCCGGGATGGGGGGAAGCATCCCATCAGCACTTCATCTTCACGATCACCAATACCAGCACGGGGCAGGTCACGGTCGACAAAAAGAGAGCCACCGAGGCTGCAGCGGTTCCGCGGATAGCCGCCTTCTCGCACTGCCGCTGCCTTAGTGAACGCTCGTCCGCCTTGGACTCCAGTCTCTTGGCGTAACCCTTGAAGGTGGCGTTCAGCGTCTCGACGGCTCGAGTCACGGACACCCCTCGGTTGAGGAGATCGAGGGCTGCGTTGGCTCGGGCTCGCATCTCGAGGACAGTCGCTCTTTCGTCCTCACCTCTCGCGAGGTGTGCTCCTGAGAGGGTCTGGGGTTCGCCTGCCACCAGTATCTCTCTCGACCTACCCCTCCAGCTCTCTGCCTCGACCCCCTTCGTCAGGGTGTACGAGTTGAAATGGCTGTCGTAGCAGAGTGGCCCGAAACACGCAGACCCGCACACCAATGGACAATCTTGGCTTATGTCGCTGCCACGCTTCACTTGGCACGCGGATAGCGTGTCTCCGTCGACCCGTAGCGAGTCGCACAGGCCTCTCCGGTCGCATCTGGGTTCCCTGTAGCTGGAGCGCGAGTCGTTCACCATGCCCCTGTCCAGCCAGCACGTCCGATTTCCCGAGGACGAGTCCACAAAGGCCATGTACCAGCGGGACAGCAGCACGGGTTCCCACTTTTTTCTCTCGACGTCCAGCGCCAGCCCACCGTGGGTCGAACGAGAGAGGATCAGACGAGCGGCTGTGGGAACGTCCGTGTGAAACTCTGAGGGCGATCCGGGCGCGCAGCCCGTCATGTCGGCCCTCATCAGGCCCTGCGCGCAAACCGCCAGTCTCTCTCGAGCCCCGACCAACGCAAAGGTGACGGCGTTCAGCTGCGCCGAGAGCAGCAGGGCTCCGCTCCTCCACGCGTTCATCCTCGCAGCGAAGGCGCTACCGCTCAGCTGAGAATCGTCGTCGTTCTCGTAGTCTCCCTCGCGCTTTTTCTGAAATTTTTCCTCTGTGGCCTTGGCGGCCGCCCGGGCCTCTTCTATCAAAGACCTGTGGTAGCCCATCACGTCCACCGTCGCCGACGGCTGACTTCCCGAGTCGAGGTCCGAGCCCAGGTGCGCGTCGGCCAGAGCCTCGAGGTCCTTGAAGGCCGCCTGCAGCTCCCTCGCTGTCCGATACTGGCTGCGGACGGATGTGGACAAGGCGACGTCCGCGTCCCGCCAGCTACCAGAGCCGCAGAGGACGTCGCAGCCCAGCCGCTCGCCGTCGTCGGGCAGGCCTTGGCAAGAGACTTTGGCGCACTCCGGATAGTCCGAGGGAACGAAGAAAGTCAGATTTGAATTGAGGTAGAACTGGTACGAGAGGAACGTCTGACTGTCTCCCGGTCGCAGTATCTTCCACCTCCCGGGTCTGAGTATGACCCTTGGATCTCGAGGCGCAGAGGGCCCGCTTTCCTCCGAGCGAGTCGCCTCGGGACCCGGAGTCACGCGAAACAGAGTCAGGGCGACCGTAGAGAGAAGGCACGCAGCCCTTGTCGGTCGTTTCATTTCAGTTTCCTGTACCTGGGAGTCCGAGACCGAGAGCAGACTGCGCAAAGGGCCCCCATCGCGGCGGCATTGATTAATACGGAGACAGCCACCGCAGTCAAGCACAACGCGTAGGAGCGCTCCATTGCCAGGGCTCGACGCTCGGACACGACGCTTTCCAGTGCGTCGTTCTTTCGAGCCCGCCTCTCGAGCAGCGAAGCTTCGGAGCCCAGGCTCGCCAGACTTTGGTTGGCTTGTCGAAGGCAGTCCAGGAGCTGGGAGAGAGGGGAGCTCGCCTCGCCGCAGTGGCGCAGCGCGAGCGACTCGTAGGCCAGCAGGGCGAGAGCTCGGGCTTCCTGGGCGTAGTCCCTCGACGCGGAGCGGACCCGCTCTCCGGGCCTCGTGAAAAACCCTGGGAAGCTCTGCGGGCCGTCCCCGGGCCCCTCTGAGCCGAAGGAGAAGGGCCGCAAATTGCAAGGAACTGCGGCACGCACGGCTCCGTGGTCCGCTCGTAACAGGATCCTGAGCAGGATGTCGTCTCCGTAGTCGACCGCGATCCGCGCCGCCACGGGGTACCCCGTCGCTCCCTCTGGCCAGTCTCCTTCCGCAGAGTCGGCCAGTTCCAGGCACGAACCGCTTTGCTCGCCAAAGCACTCGAGTAGCAGACTCAGCTGGTCGCGTGCCCTCCAGGGCCAGGAGACGGCTGGTCGTGTCCTTTCCGAAGCCCCATCGCCCGACAGCCACTCTTCCTCTCGCCTCGTGAGAACCGGTGGAGGTAACCACCGCTTAGAGTCCATCAGTTTTCGGAGACGGGCCTTGGTCACTGGCTTTGTTGCCGAGGGCACGGACAGTTCCAATTTCACTCTCGTTCGAGCCTCGCGTACTCGTCGGGAGCAGCATTCAAGCTCGCCGTGGTCGCCCTGCGGTCTTCGATGGCAAAGCGGGCTCTCCATGCTCCGCGCTCTCGAGACCTGCGTCCGGAGTCTGGCGTGCCCCTGCCGTTTGGCCTCGTGAACGTAGATCCTGTCCGCCTCGACGAACGCCACGAGTTTCCCTCCCGAGGTCAGTTTCACAACCTGCGCCCCGACAGGCACGGACTCTGCGATCTCTGCCTGCTCTCGCAGCAGCTGGGCGCCGCCACCCTTCAGAGGATCACCGATGTTCATGCGAGAGGATAGGCCCAGTCTCAAGCCGGGAACACCCGGGATCGTCACGAAGCCTTTGGCCAGCGGAGCGTTCTCTGCAGCTCGCTGAAAAAATATCCCGCTCTGTAGCTTGTATAGGCCGTCGACCTCGACGTGGGACGAGCCCCCGTCGTCGAACGAGGAGCTCCTCGTGTACCTGTAGTGCAGGGTGCCGGAGCGTCGGGTGGCGGAGTCGATCGCTGTGCTGAGCTCTGCAAACAGCGAACTTCCCTCCGGACGCCCGAACGTGTGGTCCAGGTATCCCAGGGAGTACCGGCTCACCCCCCACCTCGCCATGTCCGAGACGATGTCCCGCAGCTCACCCGCCGAATACATACGATCGGTTGAGCTCTTTTTTCCCATGTGTCTGTTGCGCATCCTCATTGCTGAGCATTTTTCGTCCGGCTCGTAGCGGGCCGTCGGCAGCGTCACAGCGATCCCCGCTCGGTTGTTTGACCTGCGGCTGAGCTCCAGGAAAACGGACGGCCCCGTCAGGCCAAGCGGCGCTTCGCCAGCGATCGACTCGACCGAGTTGTGCTTCTCCGGGGGCCAGCGCCCGGGTTCAGTCCACTTGCAGGGGCCCTCCAGTTTTTCCATCCAGGAATCCAGGTCCAGCAAGGCGCCATGCTGAGCCGCCACCTCCCCGGCTTCCCGCAAGGCCGCTTCGGCCTCCTCGGCCCGACTCGTTTCGAGCCACAGGGCCGGCTTCCCGGGGGTCCGGGATCCTTTCTCTGCGACCTCCGCGGGCCTCAGACCCGTGGGGCACAACGCGTACACGGTGCCTCGCTCTTGACACATGGTGCAGTTCCGCCCGTGGGGCGCCGTGCGCCCACACTCGAGCAGAGGCCGTCTCCCGTGCCTTCGGTGCAGCATCCTCCCGTCCTCCCCGTACAGCGTCCCGATCTCAGAGCACTCGGAGTAAGTTTTGGTGCAAGCGTAGCGCGTCGCGTTATCGTTCTTCGCCGACATGAGGCGCGCGATGGTCTTCCCGGACATTGAGGGCATGACGTCCACGCGTGACCCGTACATGTCGCGCACGACTCCGAAGTAGGCCCCGAACCCGGGTTCACGCGGGTCCGCGTCCAACACGGCGAACTTCAGGTCTGGGCAGCCGCCCAATAACCAATCCAGCACGGCGGCTGTCTCCTCGACTCTCAGGTCTCTGCTCCTGGGCTCGGGTCGAACGAGCCTCACTCCTATCGCGCCTCCCCATCCTTGACGACTCATCTCGCGCAGGGTCTCGTTGGCCCCGGCAGGCACTCTCGGGCCGGTCTCGACCTGCTTCTGTCTCCTTGCGCTCGTTTGTCGTGCGGGGAGACGGAGGTAGGGACCGCCTTGTCGTCCCGCGTCGTTGTGCAGCAGCACGGGTACCTCGAGCAGCATCACGTCACAGCTCTTGACGTCCAGAGGCGCGTTCAGCGAGTCGCGCCTGGGGGCTGGGGCGCCGTCAAACACGGCGCTTGTGGCCTGGCAGAGGCGCTCGGTCTTGCGCGTTGTCGTCCCCCACAGCGTCCTACCCTGTGCTGCGCCGATGGCGAACTGCCGGCCGGACACCTCGAGCGTCCAGTCGTTGCCTCCGAGTCCGTGGTAAGCGTGCCTGAGGCCGATCAGGGCGCACTCGGGCGAGCAGGGGCCCGCGGGGGAGCTGTACCGCAGGAGGTCCTTCGTGCAGTTGCAGCCGGGGCTCTGCTGCTGCTGCGGGTTCGCGACGGTACGCCACTCCAAGAGGGCCACCGCTAAGAGCAGCCGCACTTGCCAACTGGGAAACATGGCCCCCTGTTGTTTTTAATTTTTTTTTTTTAGTTTTCAATGGTTCGCTTTACATGGCCCCCTGTTGTTTTTATTTTTTTTTTTTAGTTTTCAATGGTTCGCTTTCCGTCGCCGAGGTCGGAGTTCCTCTCGACTAACGGGGGATAAGTTAATTCACCTAACGAGCTCGCAGGCTCGCGGAGCCATGGCGCTGGACCAGGGATTTCCGTCGTCGCGACGCTGTGTGTCGAAACCCAAGACGCTCCTGAGTTTGTTCGACGGGACCGGCAGCATATGCAGGCCTTTCGTTGCCGCCGGGTGGACGGTGCGTAGGCTCGACATGGACGGGAGACACGGGGCTGATATAGTGACGGACGTAAGGCAGTGGGACCCGAGCAGGGACTGGCGGGGGCCCGCGCCCGACGTCGTTTTCGCTGGGCCTCCGTGCGAAAACTACAGCTTGGCCCGGACCAGAGCCTGCACGCCCAGGGACCTGAGACTTGCTGACTCGCTGGTGACCAAGACGCTGGAAATCATAGAACACTTTCATGGACAAAACCCTCGCATGCTGTACTTTGTCGAGAACCCGGATTCCAGCATGCTATGGAGGCGGTGGGTTTCTCACCGGCTGTACGAGGACCCCGGCAAGCACTTTCTCAGCTCCTTTGTCGAGTACATGGACGCGAAAAGGGGCGCCAAGAGCTACAAGTACCTGACTTGGGTCAAGCGCAAAAGCTTCACCTCGGGCTGCAGAGACAGTCGCGTCGTCAGGCTGGACTACTGCATGTACGGCACCAAGTACCGAAAGAGGACGAGGCTGATGACCAACAGCCCCTTCGAGGCCTCGCTGTGCAAAAAGAACTGCTCGGGTTTCAGAGAGCGCAAGCACGCGGAAGCGGCTCAGCGGGGACCCTACGACAGGGGCGCTAAGGGCGAGGGGCACTCCCTGGACGAGCTTCACGCCTATCCCGCCCGACTGGCGGACGCGATATTCACACACGTCAGCCGGGCCGAGTGGCGCGTACGACAGGGACTGAGCCCGTCGACTGCCGAGCCCGTCTTGAGACCGGTGAAGCGCCAGAAGAATGTGTGATGTGAATGAGTGGATGAGATATGCTGACATGGTGTATCTTGGGGGCCCATACTGACCGTGCGATCGTGGGTCATTTCAAAAGCTCCAACTAAAAACCAACAGGCTCTGTGTCTCCTGTCTTGAGATGTCTGGGCGATTGTACACATACACTCTTTTGCTTGCTGCTTCAGTTTCTGCTGAGCGTTCCAAATAAAGCTCTGACTAGAAAACAGCACCCTCTGTGATTCTTGTCTAACCTCGTCTGTTTTTATTTTTTTTTATTTTTTGCTCACAGGGTCAATGCATTTGCATCCAAAGTGCAAACCTAGGCGAAATAAAATGTTGACACTCGAAAAACAAGCAAAAAAAAAAAGCAACACATATAAGACTCAAATGGGGTTTGGTGCAAACCGTGAATGGGGCACGGGTAGGTCTCAGACTTTTCGTCGGCTTGCACGTACACCAGCCCCGATCCGGTCGTCCTCAGCGTCACCGGCACGCCCCACTGATCGGACAGTCTCCGAGCCTCGCTTTCTGCCACCGCTCGATCCGGGGCCCCTGGTCGCTCCATTTCGGGACCAGGCCAGATTCTCTCCGCCCCGACTGCGCACTCGAAGCGTGCGCCGAGCGACGTCACGTCGGGAGCGATGGGGTTAGAGGAGAGGCCCACGGAGAGAGCGCAGGGGTCCTCGAAGCGAGGATCCTCTAAGTCTTCTCGAGCGTTGAAGGTGTCCACGTACTCGAAAGCGAAGCCGTCCTTGCTGCAGTTTGGAAGTCTCACGCACTTTCTGCAAGAATACGGAGCTTTGTCGATCGCCGAGCGCCTGCGCGAGCCGGCGTTCGGGTCCTCGGTCCTCAGCCATCCCGACCCGGACACCCTCCGCTCACCGACCGCTCTTCTGAGATCGCACAGCCCGCACTGAGACTGGTCGTCCGGGTAAGAGAGCACAGAGTAGCGCAGGGACCTTCTCTCCATCTCTCTCAGCAGCCGCCCGTAAACTTCGATCCCATCGAAGCTGCACAGTTCGACGGGCAGGTACCACAGGATACTCATGCTGAGCTTAGCCTTGGCCGTGGACACCCTCTGGTACGCTGCGAACTTGCCCAGCGATCGGCACAGTTCCCCCGAAAGCTCGGGGTTTCCCTCGACCTCCGCGCGCTTCACTCCGGCCAGCCCGAGCACAGATTCAGCGGCGACGAGGACGAGGCTCGAGACTACGTTCTGACACAGGCGAGCCTTGGTGGCTCGGTCGGTCCTGTTCGAAAACTTCTCGCTGCATCCCCGGCAGCACTTGAGGTCCAGGTCCAAGTTCAGCCTGCTGACGGGTCTGCCCGGCAGGAAGACCTCGTTGTAACAAGGGGGCGGTCGGTCGCAAGGCGACGAGGAGGATGATCTTGCGATCAGGGTGCTTAGGTGGCCTCTGGAGGTTACGGTGTACCTGCGCGAAACCTTCCCCGTGTCGCGATCAACCGGGTCCTCCATGAGGAGCACAGGGTTTATCGATCCCCAGTGACAGCGCGCGGGCAAGGGACCCAGGGGTCCCGAGGCTCGTTTCAGGCAGTAGTCGACCAGGTCGTTGAAGCGTAGCTCCGCGCCCGTGAACACAGTGAACGCGTAAGGAAAGCCCTTCGGGCCGTCCGTCAGCGTTCCGGACAGATTGTTGAATGCGGCATAGATCTCCCCGACCCCGTGAGCGATTCCCGGATCGACTGCGGCCACGTCTTCGTCCTCGCTGCTCGCGAGGTCCTCGCCATCATTGCCGCCGACCTCCTCTTCGCGGGAGCTCCCGTTTCCTCCGCTAATAGGGGTCTCCCCCTCAGCCTCTGCGCTCCCGGGCTCTTCGACGTCGAGTTTGTCACCTTCTGTCTCGTCGACAGAGCCGTCCCGAGCCTCGCCCTCTCGGTGGTCCTCCGCAGGGTCCTCGTCTTCTTCGTAGTACCTCCATCGAGAAAACGAAAAGCGGTCCGAACCCACCAGTGGTACACCGTGCAGAGTGACGTGCTCCTCCGCACTACGGTCGAGCAGCCCCCCTGGCGCCACCATGTCCTCCAACTCGGGCGGCCCGGACCGGACCTCGGACGTGTAGTGCAGGCTCAAAGCTCGACGGAACAGGGGGTAATGGTGCGTCACGTCGTACTGCCTGCGGAGCATCTCCTTCACGGAGCGCGCAAACAAGACCTGAAGCCGGGCTCCGAGCCTTGAGTCCTCGCCCTTCTCGTCCTCGGGCTTCTGCGCGTAGCAATTCAGGAAGAGAGAACAGTCCACTCCTTTGGACAGGCACAGTCTCGTGAGCTCGTCCTGGCGCGCCGCGCACTGAAGGACGCCGCGTGCGTCTGTGTGAAAGCGCACATCTCGATCGAGGGCGCAGGCTCTGCCAGAGCACCCGAGCAGGACGAGGTCTACGAGTGCTTGCACGACAATGCTCGCGCAGCTCTCAAAGTTTCGATCCAATATCCTCGCCGAGCATTTGTCTCCGGGGCGCAGGTTCACAGCTTCGGACGACGCGTTCCACACGTTCCACTCATTCTCCTCAGATCCTCTTGTCAGGTAGCAGACGGGTTTGTACACGCGGTCAGGCGAGGGCCTCTGAGTTCCTCCCAGAGGACCAGAGCGCTGCTGCTGCTGCTGCTCTGCCGTGTTCACCCTTCTTTTCGCACGCTTCATCGTGTGACTGACGTTCTGCAAGAGGGTGCGATGTTGCTGATATTCTTTTCCTACTTTTTTTTTCCTTCTCTTTCGGTAACAATCCACAAAGTGAAATTCGTCTCAGATTCTCGGGCCCGACGGGGACGAGGCGCAGGGTGAGGCTCGCTCGCGCCTAGAGAACTCGCCTCCGAAGCTCGGTGACCCGTCACAGAACCGAATTTAGGAGGGTGTCTTGTAGAGCGCCCGCCAGCACTCTTATTTTGTGATAACAGCGAGGCCCGTGCTCCCCTGGGCAGCGGCCGCACATGTAGCACCACAGTTTCTCGGACAACGTTACGTATAACCCGTGGGTGAGATGAACTTTCAGAGAAATGTCCGTCCCGGCCGGCACCCACACAGCCTGAGGGTGAGCGATTAGGCCTCTAGTGAACCTGGCTTGACCCAACTCAATGGCGATGCGCTCAGGTGTGTAGTTTGAAGTCAGGACGGGGCAAGCGCCTCCCGAGACGAAAGCGTGCTGGTTCAGATAGGTCTCGCCTGGCGCCGCAACGACCACCGCCATGCCGCTCGCCCCGTCAGCCCGAGTCTGGCTAACTGGGACCTCGACCCATCCGAAAGACGCTGGCCTGGCTTCCCCCCTCCAGTCCGTCGAGACCTGAAACCCGTGGAGCGCCTCTTCGCCAGGGGAATCCGTTCGATCTATTGTGGTGACGAGGAAGTCACGGATTCGAAAGGTCCATCGGAGTACGACAGCGAAGAGGATGGATACGCGTGGGGCTGCCGAGATAACAAGTCCTGAGCGTCGCAGCAAGCACCCGTACAAGCGCAAGGCAACGGGGCTGAATTTAGAAATTTAGAGTGTGTGTAATAATTTTTTTTAAATTTTATTTCATTTTCTACCCATTTTCATCGGAACCACTTTACACCTCAGAGCTCCGGTCTATGTTCCGTGGAGATGAACGAGGTCGGACGAGCCTTTCCCGTCTACTTGAGCCCATAAGCAGCATAAGAGCGAAGAGACGAAGCCTCGGTCTTGTCTACTTGTCTGTTTCTGGAGCGTACACTCACACGAAAGCAGTCTGATACAACAAGCCCATCCGCCACTGCAGCAATGTCAACCACTCCAGAACAAGACTTGTACTCCTCGGATGTGACGCGCACCAGGGCATCGTCCTTCACGGTCACAACGGACACTGAATCGTTCACCACGGCCCGCAGTCCCGAAGGAGACGGTGTTGTTCCCGTATTCTCGCCCAGAGAGATGGCCCGCTCGGAGCATGACGGCGATTCGGGCCTTGAGGAGACCGAGGCCGAACCGGACAGCGTCCTTTACCTCCAGCTCTCGTCGAACCCTGGGATCGCAGAGCCGCGGATCGATTTCGAGCCCCCGTCCGATTCATCGGGAAGCGAGATCTACAGCTCCTCCGATGACGATGAGGAAGACAGCAGCATAGAAAATTATGATCGCTACGACCCAGCACTCCGGTGGCACCACCCAGACGTTGTAGACCACATGCGAGGACTCGGCCTGGCCATCGACGAAGAAGGATACTGGTTCGATCCGGGTTCCTTCCCCCTCTTCTCTGAGCCTAAAGGCGTCGTGTTTGAAGACGACGATTGAAGTTCTGCTTGCTGTCTGTGTGTGTCTGTTCACATTTTCCCTACCATCTTTATCTTATGAGACTCAATAAAGGTTCTGCTATCTGATAACCAGTGTGCTTGGGTTTGTCGAGAGCTCCCGACGCTCGTGCAGTGAAAGGTTTAGGGGGAGCATGGGTTCGAAACCCTAACGCCGGGAGTTTGAAATGGGGGACATAAAATGAAATAAAGAAACGTGACCACCGGCAACAGCAAGCGTTTGAGCCTTTTCCCTTTTCATTTTATTGAGGTGAAACAAAACAAAACACAGCTGCATTTCACGTACAATGAACCTCTCCGCATATTCTCACGGAGCTCTCTCCCCCGTGAATCTCGTCTCTTGTGTGGCAAAGGAGCAGAAACGCGGAGAGCACGTCGTCCCTGGTGTATTCGCCCCCCTTGGACTTTTTGCCTCCGGTGACCACGGTCCCCCCGCCGCCCTTGGCTGACTCCTTGATCGAGACGGCAGCCATTTCCTCCCTCAGTTTGCCCAAGAGCCGCTTCCCGTGCTCTGCGTGCAACCTGTCGGCCAACCTGCTGTCGGGTAGGGAGATGGTGTCTCGGATCTCCAGAGCTCGAGCGGTCGCGTCCGTGGCCAAATTGATACCGCTCCTCGACCTCCTGTACATGTGCACGGCCATGGAGGAGCCGGTTCTCGTGCTGGAGCCGGCGCCCCGAGAGACGCCCAGGGTGGCTTCCACGGCTCTGCCCTTCCCCACAGCCTCGGCCAGCACGGCCCAGCCGAGGGACATGACGCACTCGCAGTAGCCCAGATCGTCCCTCTCTATGGCGGACACGGTGCTGAGCACCATGGCCAGTTTGGTCTTGGCACTGACGTGTTTCCCCAGCATGTACCTGGAGTTGACCTGGGACCACTTGCTGTAAAAGAGAACCCTGAAGCCAGCGCGTGCCAGAGCGTGTTCGAGCAGCTCCTTCAGGTCGGCCAGCGCGTTCACGTAGGTGTTTTGCTCAAACACCACAACCACCGGCACCTCTTTCCAGTGCGCTGAGGGCAAAAGGACTTTGAGCAGCCTGACGTGAGCGCTCAAAAGGGCCGCGTACACCCTGGTGACTTGATCTAGGTCACGTATCTCCAGCTCGTCCAGTGACATGATCTGCAAAGAGACGGGGGAGAAAGCAGGTTTAGGTACTTTGTGGCGAAAAACGAATTGCACATAGGAAACCGCTGGCTGCTCAACACGATCACATTCCGCTTCTTAATCATCATCATCATCGTCATCATTATCATCATCATCATCACTTGTTGCAATATCACCCTTCGAGTAAGACGAAGGTTACGCTTTGTCAACATGTCTTTCTGTCCCGCGTGCCGCAGGGCTCGAAGACAACTCTTGAGCCTCATGCGCATGCCGTGGGAGCTGCTGCTCTCCCGGTACGAGTTCATGGTAGCCCTCGCTTCGTTCCGCCGCAACATGGACCTGTTCGTCGAGATGGACATCGGGCAACTGAGGACGGCGTACAGTCAGGTGGTGTCGTTCTCGCCCGCGAGAATACTGGTGACAGACTCGCTCGTCTCTCATTACGTGCTGAGTTCGAGGAACGAGCACTCGGGGCGAGAAGCTCTGGCTTCGGCCCCGCGCGTCCCTGTGGAGCTTTCGGAGGCAGTGACCCTTGCCCTCGGAAACAGCGTGCCGAGACGTTTTGTGCACGATTGCATGAGCCAGCATGAGTGGCGTGGGCATGAGGAGATGGTTCTCTCTGCCTTCGCCTCTGCAGAGTCTGTGCGCGGCGGGCCCCTTAAGTACCTGGCCCTGGTAAAGGCCAGCTCCCGGAACGTGGCCTCTCTGCACACGGTGGTGGCGCTCGCCATTACGGGCTGGCTGATGGAGCTGTCGGGGCATAGCGCGGGGAGTTGCAAGTGCGGGGTCTGGGAACAGGCCCTGGAGCTCATTTCGTGCTCCGTGCCAGATGCGGAGACCTCCCTCAGCGTGCAGGACGAGAACCTCGTAAGCGCGTACATCTGCACCCTGATGGACGTGAAGCCCGGGCCCGAGGAGCGAGCTCTTCCCGGGCCGGCTCCCGATTACGGGTACGTTTTTAGAGATCTTCTGGTGTCCGGTTTAGGGGGGACAGAGGAGGGAGGCGCCGATCGTGGGCGGGAGACCTACCACTAGCTTGCCTCCAGCGATCTCCACGGCGCAACAAACTCCGGCGCAGGACCTGGAACCTCCCCCGAAGGTTGGGTCCAGACACAAGTAAGCCCTGGTCACGATCGATCGGGCCACGTCTTCCAGGGCCCAACAGTTGTTGGACAGGAACCTGTTGATGACGGAAGCCTCGAACGGGACTGTGGTGTCGGTCTTGATGTCTTCGGACGAAGTGCTGCTGCTGCCTGTGACCTCGCTCTCGAAACCCTTGGGTGAGACCATGTTCATGAGCTCCTTGAGCTGCCCGTCCACCGAAATGTGTTGCGGGCAGTAGACGCCGAGGCAGCAGCAGGTGAGCCCCGGATCCCTTTCGTGGTATGCGCATTTGAAACTCTGAGACACCACGTGGTAAGCAGGGCCTCCCCGGTCGTCGCGGATGTCCGCGACCTTGTTCAGCCAAGGCGTGTTGTTGACGTGGCTGGTGATGTGAACCTGTTTCCGTCTTTTGAACGCGATGTTGGGCAGGACGGCCAGAAGCACCTTGGAATTCACGAAGCCTACTTCGTCCACCAGGATGAGGTCGGCGCTCTGTCCCCTGCTCGCCTGTGAAGAGAGGCAATAAAAATTGATAAGGAACAAAGAAAAGGGAAAGGAGAAGAACACAGAGAAAGGAAATACGAAGGGAGAGGAGGAGAATCGAGAGACGCTAAGGGAAATACGAAGGGAGAGGAGGAGAATCGAGAGACGCTAAGGGAAGCGCCGATGGACCGCTGGCCTTCAGAATTAATAGACGATCCGCAGTGGGTGAGCCACTGCGTGGAGGAGGAATGCGCTTTTGACGACCGATACATCCCGGGCTGTTACGTATGCTCAGCGCACCTCAGCAAGCACTCGTGCTCGGGATTCGACTGCGCCCTCGTGCGGGCTATGGCCGCCCGAGTTTCTTACGCCTCGGCGTCGGGGGAATTTTCCTGCCCCGTGGTGGGGCTAGCCGCATTTAGCAGGGAGGACCCTGACTTCAGGGGGCCCTGGTACTCTGGGACGGAGGCGACGGTGGGCTACGGAGCATTGGAAGTTGACCCGCGGACGGGCGGACCTCGCGGAGGTCCGTGGGTCGAAGACCAGTGCGGCGTATCGGCGCGGGTGCTGAAATCCTGCCTGCCGGCCATGATTGCACTTTTCTCCACCATCCTCACGCGGGAATTTGCAGACGAGTACCGGACCGTTGAGCGCGGAGAGGGTCAAGTCCCGTCGCAGCGCTGCCGATGGACCTCTCGAGTGTTCAGGCTCGCGGGCTGTATCGAGTTCCGGACCGTCGGCGAGCGGGTCCGAGCGGACCTAGGAGATCTGGGAACCGTGAGGGACGCCGCTCTCAAAAGCGCAGCCGCCGTGTCCACCCTTTTCTGCTCACCCGAGGCTAGGATCAAGCGCTTCGTGAAGAAAATGGTGAACAAGCAAAGCGACAAGCACTCGAGGAGAGACGGCTTTACACTCTGGTGATCATGGCCTCTCTTTGCTTCTTCCCTTACTTAAAACTCGCCGTGCTGAGCGAAATGTTCGACAACAGGACCCTGGTGCTCATGTTTTTCGACAAGACCCTCGCCAGGCACAACCAGTGGTCCATGCTCTCTACCAACGTCCACCTGCACGTGAAACGGCCTCAGTTTCAGAGAGCGCTCGCCGACGCCGACCCGGGTAGACTCCTGCCACTGGTCGTGAGGGCCGCCTTGGACGACTACGTTTCTCTATCGGGTCAGAGCAGCGAGCTGAAATGCCTCCCGGCCACAGTAAGGGCCGCAAGCCAGTCCGAGCCTCGCTCGGAGAAAATGGAAACGCGCTCCGATGCCGCTCCCGAGGCAAAAGGGGGATGCCCTCTCCGGCGGGCTTTTACGAGGTCCACAGAGGCAGGGTCGAGGAGAAGAGAATCCGCGTGAGCGACGAGTCACCCTCGTCGCAGCGATCCAGACAAATCCGCGTGGGATGACGACATGCTACCTTTCGTCCGATGTCTTCGCATCTCACGCTGAACATTGTACCTCGTGGCTGTTGTTTCTCTGCTGTGTTGTACCTACGCTACCTTCAATAAAATCTCCAACGAAAATGTGTCTGATGTGTTGGTTTGCATGCCTTGCCATCTTTTCTACCCCTTCATCCCCCCTTAAGAAAAGAACGGAAAAAAAAACAAAACAGCGCTTGTTCAAATTCAGGTTTGGTGTATCGGCTTTATTTTCCCAACCATGTCACCCCAATGATACAAAGAAACGATGAAACGAAAGACAACGAAACAAAAAACAAAACAAAACAACAAACATAGAACCAGCAACTCGTACACGTTCCACAGCAGCACAAAGACACAGGAGGGCCTTAGACATCCCCATATCTCTTCTCTTTCAGTTTCCTCCCTTTCTTTCGCTTGGAGCACAGAGGTCTCTTCCATTCCACCCCTTTGCGCCTCGCGCGTTTCGCCTCTCTCGTCTCCACGTGGCCGGACGCGTCCTGCTCCCGTAGGGCCGCGCTCTCCAGAGGCAGCTCTAAGAATCGCAGAGCACGATCCGATTTGAGCTTCTGCAGCGCCTCCCTCTTCCACTGGAGGTTGACCAGGGCGGTCAACGGCGCGTGTCCGAATCGCACCAAAGCGTCGTACGAGCTTTCTGGGTTGGCCCTCGCCAGCCTATCGGCGAAAAATCTCACAAACGCGATCTCGCATCGCAAGCAGTTCCGCGATGCGCTCGAAGGGCACGTGGGCTGAGGCCACGGGTTGGGCCGAGTCCGATCCTCTTTGTCCTCTCGCAGACAGCCTGAATCCAACGTGGTCGTCATCAAACACGTAGATCCCGTCCCGAGACAGTTCCTCGGGCGAGTCTCCCATGAGCACGTATCCATGAGGAAGCTTGCGCAGTGTGCAGTACGATGTGATGTGAGCGAACAGCCAGACCAGAGAAGCGATCTTTCTGTTATAGGGCGTGGGTCTTGTCGTGTGTTTTAGCTGTCTGTCCACTCCCTCGCTCAAAGTCGCTCCGATCAGCGGAACCTTCGCTACCCGAGACACGCTCCGCACCAGGCTCCACGAGGTCTCCACCGACAGCCCCGACGCCACCAGGTGCTTGAACAGAACGATCCTCTCGGCCGTCCCGTTGTACCTGTCCGTGTATCTGCGGACAGGGTCCAGCGAGGCCATGCACACGTATGAGAGCAGTTTGTCATTGGTACCCGTTGAGGCAACGGAGGCCAAAGAGAGCTTGAGCTGCTCCACCTCGAGGCCCGCTCGCGTGCGATAGTCCTCCCTCGCCGGGTCGGGGCAACGCGTCGCCAGGAGCCTGGCCCTTTCTCGGCTCCTGTTCAGCGAACCGTAAAAGCGGTGCAGCCAGCGCACGGGATGGGTGCTCAGGTACCTCGGGGCTTCCAGCTCCTCCAGCGTGCGCACGTACGATCGGAGCTGATGAACCACTTCTTTCCCTAGGGCTATCTGTTTGTCCATCTCGTCCCGCCGCTTGATCGACTCCAGCTGCTCGAGGAACCTCACGGACCTCGGGCCACCACCCGTACCTTCCGCGGGCCGCTCCGTCCCGGGAAACGCGCCTCCGCTCGGCCTGGCCCCGGCCACCTCCCCGAAGCCTTCGCTGTTGCCCAAGTCCAGCGCGGCCGACGCGGCAGAGTCCGGGTCGACGGGGGGCTCCGCGCCCTCGTGCCTCAGCGTGAAGTGGCAGCAGGAAAACATTCTCCTGGTTTCTTCCCAAGTGTCCAGGGTAATGTCGGTTTCGAAATAGCACTCAGGGCACTCCTTGGTGTCTGCGACCAGCCTCGGAATCATTGGGTAGCGCAGCACCAACGCGAAAAAGTCCCTGAGAGAGTCCAGCGCGAGCAACGACTCTTCGGTCGAGATTGTGCCGAACTCCCTGCTCAGCCTCGCGTACACCTCCAGGGCTTCGGAGAACGTGAGGGGTTGGCCCGGCCGCCTGGCGATGGCTTCTCCTTCTTCTATGCCTCGCACCGCGAGCCACAGGGTGAACTCGTTCACTCGCTCTCCGCCCGGGTCCGGGCGGGGCTCGGAGAAAGTCCTCGCGAATTCTAGCAGCGTTGCGTCCGCGTGGCCCAGCAGGCGCGCCGCACAGGCTCTGTCGTACAGCTCGGCCACGGACCTCCGAGCCGTCACGGCTCTCGCTTCATCTCTGGAGCCATCAGGGCTTCCAGGGCGCCCGGAACCAGCGCGTTCGCGACGAGCCGGTGACCTTGCCACTCGGCCAGACAAACTATGAGTCCTATCCATCGCGGGTCCCCCGAACACGACGGGTGCTTCACGTCTGACCTGAGCCCCGCCTGAGGCCAGAGGGTTGTTAGTTGAGCGAACGTGGCCGCTCCGCTCTCTGAGAGGAACCGTCTGGGTTCGCCGTAGACGGGTCGCGCCCCGTAGCTCGACGAGGACGGCGATGCGGCCAACTCGCGGTCCAATCTCTCGGGCAGTTCTTCGAACTCGTAGGCCCCTGCCTTCGTCACGATCACGCAACGGGAGAGCTCTCGGGCGCGCTTCAGCATCTCCCCTCTGCCTCCGCGCACCACCAGCGTGACACCGAACCGTCCCGGGGGCGCGTCCGTCGATAGCACGTTGCCCAGCGCCAGAGCGCAAAGGACCAGGTCCAAGATCTTATCCCCCGCCGGGTCTGCCGATCCGTGCTCAAACACTGGCCTGAGGCCGCAGCCGAACGTCAAAACGGTGTGAACGTGATACGTCAGGGGTGAAAACGAACAGGGTCTGTAATAGCGTACGAGCTTGCCTCTTTCCGTCAGATCGAAATGCCTTTTCCAGGCCGGGTTGGGAGCGGGTGCGAAAAAAACGTGGCCCTCCACGGCAGGGACGTCTGGAACCAATTCGATTTCCAGTCGAGAGTTCAACGTGAGGATACTCGAAAGGCCTCTCTCTCGAAAGTCGCACTTTACTCTCAGGGGCGCGGGCGTTGGTACCGCAGGGTCTCCTTCTTCTCCTTCATCCACAGCTACCCCTTCTAGATCTTGGTCTTCTTCTTCTTCTTCTTCATCCTCCTCCTCTTCTACCCGTTCGTCTTCATCGTTTTCAGCTCTCTCGGTCTGCACCTGTGCATTTCCCGCCTCTGCATTGAGCGTCAGGGAGGCAGCTCGGCGCCTCATCTCGACGAGCGACGCCTTTGTGTCCACCGAATGCCAAAACCTGTCTCGCTTGAGCACGAGTCGACCGTCTGGGCTCCTCTGCCATCTCGGAGGGCTCGAACGTAGACGGGGAAGCCATTCGCAAGGTCCTCGAGCTGGCGCTTCAAGCGGCGCTTCGGTTCCCGACTCCCACCTGAACTTCAGCTCGGCCACCTTTGAGCAAAACGATCCTGGCTGTCTCTTTGACCACGGCGAGGGGTCCTTCCAGGTCTCGGGGCCTCGTATCCCCCCAGGCACTCCGTTCATTTCGCAGAAGGCCATGAGCGAATCTTTGTTGCGCATTCGCAGAGTCTCCTGCTGCTCCTCCGATGGTTCGGCGTCCTCGGGTGCGCTGACGAGCACGTGCAGGCCGGGATCGCCCCGTATCGCTGCGGCCCTTAGGGTCCTGGGCTCGGAATGCAGCACCAAGTTGCCAGAGTGTCTCACCGGTATGACCCCTTTGGACCTTTCGACCAGAAGCGCGATAGCATCGTCCTCCCGCGGGCCGTCCGGACGTGACACCAGGTACCCCGTCCTTCTGCTCCTCAGCACGTCCAAGTCCCTCGGCAGCGCGTGGGTCCAGCGACAGGCGAAAGTCTGCGAGTCTGCCTCCGGGGTGTACACAGTTACGGCGCGACTCCTGAAGGGGCCCGTGGCTCCCGCGAACCAAGCCACCGCGCGCTGCAGGTAACCGTACAGACCGCGTCTCGAGCATCTGATCTCCAGCTCTGCGTGAGTGTTCCCCGAGAGCATGGCTCTCGCGAGCGAGTCGGCGAACTCTCCGGCCGAGCTCACCTCGGCCCGAAAGCTCCAGCTCTCGAGCTCCTCTTCGCCGTCGGCCTCCGGCTCGCGGCCGTCGTCCTCGGGAACCGGCTTCGCGTACCACCTTCCGGGCTCAGCTATTTCGATCAGGCTGGAGATGGGCATGCGAGATTCGCGCTGAAACCGACTGGTGCCTCTATTCGTGACGACGCAGAGGCCTCTGGTCCACCTTCTTTCCGAGGGGCACGTCAAAACGCGCGATCGCAGCACGTCGAACCCTCTCCACTCTCTTGGGTTCAGGGCCCTGGCGTGCCCGTCTGCCATCTCCACACGCCCGAGGCCCTCGCCGGGGCGGCCGTGGTGCGTGAACTCCTCCGGCGGAGCCCCGCAGAGCCATCTGACGATCTCGACCCCTGCGCCCTCCGGGCCCGCGGACCTGGAGCTCCGGGACACCGGGTAGTCTCGCTCCCAGTCGCTCGGGCGCGAGGTCTCGGCCGGGACTTTGGCAAAAGTCCACAGAGCGTCCTTCAGTCTTTCCCAGGAGCTCTCGCTCGTGGCGTAGCCCTCCAACGGATCCCTGCGCCCCCGACGCATGAACATCTTGTCGATGGCGGACGCTTTGTCCAGGCACTTGATGCGTGCCCTGGCCTCGAGCGGCTCGGGAACAGGCCACGCGGGGTCTTCGTTCGTCAGCGCGTCGGTCCGGAACAGCGAACAGTTCTCCGCGACCACGGCCACGGACTCCAGCCTCTGAACCAATGGGCCTTTGCCCCTCAGGTAGAACAGGGGAGACTCAGAAGCGAACGCCACCGTGTGCCCGTCTATCACGGACATGCCGGGGCGTCTGGCGGACGCCGTCGACTCGGGTCTCGAGGCCCCTTCGCTCGCCAGCCTAAGAAAGCTCCAGTCCCCCAGGCTCGTCGAAACTCTGCCCGGGAAGGTCTCGACCCTCTCGAACACCAGCGCGGGTCCCAGCGTCTCAGAGTACGCCCTCAGGAGGAGGTCTTCCTCATCCCCCCGAGGCAGCAGCTCGCTCCCGGGGCAGAGCTCGGAAGCGCTCAGGGGTCTGGGCTCGCAGCACCTGGCCAGGAGCGGAGCCAGCCTGTGGTCCCGGGAGCAGAGGAAGGCTCCGATTGTGTTGACCCTGAGGCTGCGCGAGTGGCGGACCTCTGCGTCCGTTCCCCTGGTCCAGGCAGACGCACCCCTGTGCCTGCTCAGCGTGAACAGCTTGCAGGCCGGGTGGCAGGTCAGTCTGCAGCTCTCGGCCAGGTGGCCCAGGAGAGCGTGCGCCGGGGGCAGAAGGCCCCGTCCGTGCAGGACGAACTCGTAGTCGAGCATCACGTCACCCCGGCTCATCTCTGGCACGCAAGGGTGCACGGCTCTGTAGAAGCGAGTCAGGCAGGCGCTCACGTCAAAGTCCTTCTCTGCCCCCCTCGTCGCCAGGACTCTCGCGCAGTGGCCCAGCATCACAGCCTCATCCAGGCAGGCTTCGTACGCAGAGCCGCACTCTCCGGGGCACCTGTCGGCCCTGTCCAGCGCGAAGCGCTTAGGGCGCGCGTTCGCCGCCAGGTTCAGGTTGTATTCACGCAGGGGATGGGAGAGGGCGTCCTCCGAGACGCTCCCGCTCGACTCCTTCTCGGCCCTCGCCACCTCGACCGTGGGGAAGAACTCTCCGTCCCCGATGGCGCTGTGGCACTGTCGGTCCGCCGCCGGCGACCTGAGCCACGAACGCGTGTGTGGGGGCTCTCCTCCACACGGGCCTCGAGCGAAAGGCTCGTCTACGGCCAGCTCCAGCTCGCAACGCCCGGCCGTCCGGCGGGAAGATCTGAAAATGCGCGACAGCCTGCGCTCCTCGTAACCCCTGGCCTGATCGCTGCGCACGGCCCGTTCCAGGCTGGACGCGGCGTCTGCTGTGAGCGGGAAGCGCTCCAGTTCGTGGCCGGAGCGGCTCCAGATACGTTCCCTCCCTGTCTCCGGGGCGTAATTCAGCTGAAAGTAGCAGTCGGGCGGCGGGATAGTCGAGGAGGCGGCGATCTCGCGCAAGTCCTCGGTGAGCCTCGTGCAACGGGCGCCACCTGATGCGCGGGAGCCCGGGCGCACGCCCTGCGTGTCGGGAATCTTCAGGAGGGCCCTGTGACGGCCGCGTCTCGAGTGAAACACCCCGCAGACCCTCAGTATGTTCAAGTCGGCGGGCCCCAGCGTGCGTATGCCTATGGTGACCCACTTGAAACGAGAGCTCGGCCCGAGCCCCCTCCCGAAAAGGACGATGTGGCCCGTGGTCCTCTCGCAGATCGACGGAGAATCCACGCGGGCCGGCGGATCTGCCTCTTTGATGCCCCTGGCGTCCGAGAGCGGCGCCCTGCTCGGGGTGCCCCGCAGCAGAGCCAGGTCCCCCTCCAAATCCTCGTGCATCGGGCGCTCGGGCGACTCGGACGGCCCAAGACTCGCTAGGCGAGGACAGGTGCCAGGTACGTGCTCTGACACGATCTGCCTGAGCTTCGACAGAATGGAGCAGTCGCTCGCCTCGAAGCGAATGCTGCTTTCCCTGGAACCTCGTTCGAAGCCCGCGTTTTCCATGCGTAGGTAAGAAAGGACCAGTGCCCGCGCCTCTGTCCACTCCAAGGGCCCCGAGAACCATAGGCTCGTCGGTACGTCTGGGCCCGCCAGCCTCGCGAAGACTTCCAGCGCGTACAGCACTGCCGCGCAGCTCGCGCCGTCGAGCTGATCTCTGATCGTGTTTGAGGGATTGCTCGATGCTCGAACCGTGCTGCGCGCGGCACAGCTGTACGTGCCCGAGCTCACGGCTCAGCTGCCTTTCTTCATGGCCCTAAACGTCGTTCCCTGTACGGTGAAGAGCGCGATCGAGGCACGCGACTCGTGGTTCGCTGCCCGCCTAGGCAACGCGGAGTCGTCTCCGGACGACCCGCCTTACGCCTACCTGGGCGACATTGCCCACGGGATTCGCAGCAGTCTGAGAGGCGCCTTAGATCGCGGCGACGAGCGGCCCGTCGCGGCTCCTCCAGCGAGCCTCGACGCTCGAGCCTCAGACCCCTGGCACGGCTGCCTCCTGTCTCTGAGCGAGAGCGACGACGACTGGGGTTCTATCCTCAGTTGCGCGACGCGCGACCTGGAGAGCATGTCTGTTCAGAGCGACCCAGATTGCTGGGAAAACGAGGTGGAACCAGGGAACCAGTACGTCGATTCGACCGCTCGCCATCCAGGCACTGCAGACGGGACGGAACGAGTAGCGACCTGCTCTGAGAGCGCCCCTCGAGACCCCCCGGTCGCCTCCGGAGATCAAGACGTTCCGAGCGCGGCACTCGCGCAGCGTGACTGCCCTCGGTCGACGCTGGAAACGCTGCTGGTGGTGGACTCTCCAGATAGTCTCGGCTTTGCGCACCAAAAGGTTTTTCCCAGCGAAACCGCGGACGCGAACGAATGGCCGGGCTTTGTTGGGGTGAGCTCGGTTCCGAGTCTGAGAAAGCCTTGCCTGACGAACGTGTGGAATACGACTTTCGCCAAGACGCGCAGGGACGCCGTGCCGAGCTCAGAACCTGCCGTATGCAGCTCGGCGTCGCGCCCGTGCAAAACCCTGGCGGAAGCGCTCTGGCTGATGTTCGTCGGCGCGTACGGACGCCGAGAGTCGGACTCGGCTGCCCTGACGGTGGAAGCCCTCGCGGTTGTTGTACACTTGGCCTCGAAAATCATCGATAGAAATTCTATCTCAGGCCTAGGGCCCTGCAAAGACATAAAGGCCCTGTGCGGCGACTTGTACGCAGCGCCGGAACAGTTTCTGCCCGTCGTCTCCATAGCGGCAGGTTTGTTCGGGCGCAACGTCACAGTCTGCTCGCAGGGGACCTTCTTTCACATTTGCAACAGCCATCACGGGAACTCGTGGGTGCAGGGCTTTCTGGAATGCGACGGATCATCGTGGCAGCTGAGGGGCCTGCCGCCGCACACGACTCCAATCGAACTTCTGTTCGAGAGTGGACCGAATCACAGAGCGGGCTCGCTCCGCGCCTACGCGAGGCTACACGACCTCGATGTGATCGAGGTTCCTTCGGATGGTTACTGCGGATTCCACAGCGTAGCCCAGCTCCTGTTCAATGACACGGCCAGAGGGGAAACCCGCGCGTCCCTGGTGACGAGGACGGCCGAGTTTGTGTTTCTCAACGCGGAAAGGGCAGACGTCAGAGAGACGTACCTGACAGTCAACGGACCCAAAAACGTCTCTGAGCTGAAGCGACTCTTGTCTGAGGAGAAGAGGTGGCTCAGTGTACAGGAGGTAAAATACATGCTAGAAGCTCACGGCAAACGCTTGGGACTCCTCACGGAGACGTCGTACCCGATCTACGATAGGGCTTGCGCTCACATCGTGTGGACCCGAAACCATTACGAGCCCTTGAAACCCAAAGTGTTACGATGCTGAGCTATGCTGTTTTCTGTCAGATGTTTTTTTTTTTATTTTCCTTGTTGTTTCGATGAGGTGATGGAAATAAAAATCAAAGACATACCAAATTCTGTGGTGCACGACTGAATTCTTTATTTTGTGAAAAAGGAATACACTGGAAATACTGTACATGAACACAAGTACATGAACACAACCGCAATGCAGTCAGAGGGTGAGTTTCTTTGCTTCATGCGAGATAAAGTAAACTGCAAAAATGGTACATGGCGACTGCTCTCGGTAGAAGCGACACGGGTCACTACACAGTCAGAAGGAACATTCGGTACACTGCCCCGTTGCCGAGTGAGAGACGGTGCGTGCGCTACAAATTGAAGCAAATTGAAGTGGATGAAACCTAATAGTACATGCTGCTTTGAGTGTCCTCTTCCCGCTGAGGGAGCCCTAGAGAGCTTTCCCCCGCCCCGTCACCGTGCGTGTGCTCAGACCCTCTCGAGGTCCACCCGTCTCCAGCCACTCCTTCCCCGTCGAGTTCTTCGTTCTGATTGGCAAAGGCGGCGGCGAGCGCTCTGGTGACCAGGTCGTACCTCTCCAACGGGTTGAGCTGAGCGAGGGTCACGGGCCCGGCGACAGCGGGCTCGACCACAATCACCCGATTCCACTTGATGACTTGATTTTGTATCCGTACGACAAACGGGCCGTAGGGTTGCACCTCGAAGCCTTGTTCCGTGGGCAGAGAAAGCATTTCGTATCGTCCGTCTCTACCCAGCACGTCCTCCAGCGGGCTTCGCGGTCCCGTGGCTCTTTCGGAAAAGCCGCACAGCCCGTACACTTGGTGGATGAGCTCCTCGTCCTCGGGCAAAGTCCACTCTCTGAAGTAGTTTCTCATATCCCCGGCCTGGAGCCACGACACGCAGCTGCGCTCCTTACTGCGGCCGCCCTTTGAGCACATCGGAGAGCCGTAGGCGGAGTGCGGGCACGCTCCGAAAACGGCGATGTACGCCCGCTTCAGCTTGTCAGCTGCCGCGTCGGGCACGTATTGTCGCAGGTTTAGCTGGGAGAGGGTTTCCCACACGGCGGCCAGACCTTCCAAGGCGCCCCATGCGGGCCCGTTCCCGTCCCAGACGTACAGCGTGTCGACAAGGCACGCCAGCAGGTCGACCCTAAATCCCGTCTTGACCCTCCAAATGCGAGCCGGCTGTATGCGCTTCATGGTGAAGCCGAGAACCCTCAGGGAAAGGATCTGAACTCTGAGGAGGCACTGTAGCACGTGGTAGGCCAGCAGTACCTTGTCGTCGTAGAACCACGACACGAGCGACCCCTTAGAGCACCCGAGGTTCACAGACCCGGGGCTCTCGCCCACAAACACCCCAAGCGCCATTTCCTCCGTGTCTTTGGTCACGCAGTGTAGGGCGAAGGTGCGTGCAGCAAAGGAGTGGACTTGCAGGCGCGTGTGCATGTCCAGCAGATTCACCAGAGACTCGTAGGCCATGTGAATCCTGTGTTTGATCAAGCCCTGGACGTCCTGGACGGTGCACACGGCACCCAGGTAGTTGGTCTTTTTCCCGAGCACTCGAAGGAGATGTGGCGTGTCCTCCTTGCACAAGCTCGGCAAACTGTCCACGAGAATCTCCGTGAGCCTGAAACCCCGGTCCGGCGGAGCGGAGAGGTCCACGGTGAAGTACCACTGCTCCGAGAGCTCGCAGTTGAGCACGGTGCGCTCCACCGCCGGCACGTAGGCAAACCCTGTGGGCCATGAGAGCTTCGTGCACCGGGCGTGCCCCCGTCTCGTCATATCCCCGTCCCTGTGCGAGTACTCTCTGCCCATCCTCCACAGAAACCTTTGGCAAGTGATTGATCCATGTACCAGGTCCAATACAGCTGGCCCCCGCTGCATTTGCTTGTCCTTTGCGCCCGGGCCCCACGCATCCCATCGCTCCGGCTTGTTGAGTCCGTGGCACGGCCTGCTGACGCAGTCCTCCTCTGAGTGACGTTTCACGGTGAGGTTGCTGATCAAATCGGTTATGTCCCTCGAAACCAGGTAAGTGACGGGGTGAAAGCGGGCGCAGTCTGACAGTTGCCTCTCCCGCCGCGAGAGCCCTCTGGACCTCCATCTCATGCAATTAGCCTTCTGCACCCGCTCGCGTTTGGCCGAGCTGAGACTGTCCTCCTCGCCGCGACTGTCCTCCATTCGGATGGGGCCCTGAAGCGACTGCCTATCTGCGCTTCCCGAGGGGTTGAGTCCTCCCGAAGCGACGAGCGCCTCTTCTCCGTCGCACCGGGTCGTCTCTGGCAAGGGGTCCTCCGATTTTAGGCGAAGAAGGGTTAGAGTCGTGTCCGCACTCGTGCTCTGCTCGGGGTAAAAGGACTCTTGTAAGACTCTGTACACCATGTCGCTGCTCTGGAAATTGTCGATGTCAGTTCTGGCGAAGAAGAGATTCGAAGTGTTGTCTGTCACAATGCAGTCCAGGGAGCCTGCCGTGTGGAGGGAGCCTGCCGTGTGGAGGGAGCCGGTCGAGCGAAGGGAGCTCGCCTCGTCCTCGTCGCAAAGTCCGAAGTCCTGCAGCTCGGCGAGGGCGTCCCGCTTTTCGACCTTGGCACTGGGCGAACTGTGGCAGCCTCTGTCACAGTCTGTCAATCTCTCCCATTCCGCAGAGAGGAGGCCCTCGTTCACGGGGTTCACGTCCGCGTCTAGGTAGGTCACGGTCCGCGGCTTGCTCGAAGGTTCGCTCGACGACTCGCGAGAGAGAGCCAGTTCCCTTGTCAGATCGCTGCTCATCTTCAGAATGTGCTCCAGGCCGCAGCATTCTTCCAGCGTCTGCTGGCTCGCGGACTGGGATGCCTCTGGAAAAAGCGGCTGACAGGGATCCATCGTCATGCTTTTTGTGACGTGCGGATTGCTCAGCGTGTTACTCTTGCGCTTCCTCCTGCCGGTCTTGGTTCGGGCTGGACTGGTGGCACGGGCGCGTCCCGAAGCCTGGCAAGATAGAATTTCCGCGAGGGTCTTACAGCGCTCCGGTGTCCTCCTCGCTGGCCCCAGCGAGGACAACTCGTCCTCCTTCAGGACCTCTATCATGCAGGCGAGCCCGGGCGCCGCTGCGGCCCCGTCGCACCGCGTCAACCAGTCGAACCGCTCTCTCAAAGAGCTGCGATCCCTGGACCCAGGCCCCAGCCACGCGGTTCGCGGCCAGCGGCCCGTCTCTTCGGACCGCGGCGGTCTCCCGAGGCAATCCAGCACCGTGGACCAGAGGTGAGCGTCCGCCATGCCCGTCCTGCAAAACTCAGAGATGGCGGCCTCCGTTGTCGAGCCATCCTCCGGGAGCGCTCCGGCGCGCAGCACGCTCAGCGCCAAGTTGGAGCACGCGGCACGAAAACTGTCTTCGTCGTCGGTCAGTGCAGAGGCCCTGTAAAGCCCGGGCATGGAAACTAAGGGGAGCAGCGACATCGTCTCCCCTGTGTGTCGGTGGATGACGAAGGCGCATGAGAGCTTGGAGGTGCGGCTGTGAGAGTCGTCATCCTTTGCGTTCTGGTACAGAACTCTGCAAGGATGGCGATCGGTGGAGCGGAGGTCTCTCAGGGAGTCCAACACGCAGACCAGCGCTCTGCGGACCACGACGTCGCGGACCTGCTTTCCTCGGGTCTCCCTCAGCCAGCTGTGGAGCGGCAGCCACCCGGCCCCCGACGTGGTCACCACGTGCATGACAGTCGACCCCGCTCCTCCCGCTTGCTCCAGCGCGATGCAATCGAGCTGCGGGTAGTGCTGCCCGACCCCCGGCGAAAAGACCTGTCCTTCGTCTTTCAGCCTGACCCTCCGCCTCGCTCTGCATTGGTTCCCGTAAGCCCTCGCGGCCTCGTGCAAGGTTTGCTCCAGGTGTTTGTTGGAAACCAACACACTCAGGACGACGGAGACGTCCCCGTGGAGCGAGGTGCGCACCTCGCGCACCCTCACCAGCGGCTTACTCTGTGTCCTTTGGCTCGTCATTTCGGGTCCGGGCGCGGCCCTCAGCTCGTGAAACAGGCAATGGTTCCTCACGAAGCCGTAGAGGGGTTCGGGCATCCTCAGCTCGAAGCGGTCGGTCGACGGGGTCCACGACCAGCTCTCCAGCTCCGAGCCCAGGTTGAAGTAGTAGGGAATCGAAACGCCTAGCCTGGTGCTCTGCTTGTCCTGATATCTCCACCAGAGCTTGAGGATGCTGGCATGAAGGTGAAGCTCCTCTTCTGGGTCGTGAGGCGAGCGCCGGGATGCGTCGGGACCTAGCGCTAGAAGTAGGTGCCTGGCCACGTCCCTCAACTCGCCGGGGGATCTGTAAAACGTGTAGCGCCTCCTTTTCGCCAGGCTGACGAAGAGCATTACGAAGTACGGAGTGTGGAGGGTGGCCAAGTGTTCCAACCGCCGCAGGTTCAGCCCCACTTCTTGCGGTGCGCGGTTATCGCAGCGATCTTCCACCTCCAGCACGTGGCGACACAACGTTGGTTCGAAACGTATTTTCACCCCTCTGCACAGCTGACAATCTTTGCACTGGCCTGAGACGAAAAACGAACTTAGTCCGATCGAGCCCCTTAGGTCTTGCGGGTGGTAGAAGTAATCTCTGCGCTCTGCTGCGAGGCGGTCCCGCTCCCCCGGTGGAATCTCCCACGTAGCCCGATTGCAGAGGTAACAGATGGCCTCTTCGACGCATTCGAAGCAGTCTCGGTCGACGTGGAGTTCCAGAGCACCTGCGTGCAGTGCTGCGGCTGCCACCAGCCACTTGGAGACGCCGTCCTTTGGATCCATGGGCTCAGCTGCGCAACTGACAAAAAAACATAACACAGAGGAATGGTTGGGCAGGGGTGAGAGACAGAGGAAAGGACTCAGATGATGATGATGATGATGATAATGATTATGATTTGTCACAGACGCGGTTAGTTTTGTTTTTTTTCACTGCGTTTTTATAACTTTGCCTCGTCCTTTTCACTGGATCGCTTCGCGCTTCGAAGAAAAGTCTGAAAAGTCTGTTAATATCCCTCACGGGACGCCTGCCATGTAAGCATCACGAGCGCCCCCCTGTCATCTTGACTCGGCGTCACAGTTTGTAAATGTTCAGCGAGGTGTCGCCGTCCAACACTGTGTGCGTTACCATCAGTCTGTACTCTCTGTCTCTCGCGTGGTAGTACAGGGTGTGTTGCACGGCTATGGCGAGGCAGCAAGCCCCGTCCGTCTTCCTGAGAGCCCAGGTCCTGAACTGGTCCCGAAAGCCTTGCGGCTCACACACACGGCGAGACCTGGAGCCGCTGCTGAAAGGCGTGGGCTTCAGGGCGCCCAGGGATGCAGGCAGCTCGTACCAGAAAGCGGGAGATCCTGCCCGCGGGGAGCCCATCCTGCTCGAGGCCTCTGGGAGCTCACCGATGGCCGCCGCGGCGAGCCCGACATCTCCCTCGAAGTACGTGTGCGCGAAGCAGGAGGCTTCACCCTCGGGTGGCTCGGGCAGAGTCCCCGAAAAACCATCCACGTCTACGATGATGTAGCGCACGCCGAGACTCTCGTTTTTGTAGTCTACGCTGCGGACGGCCGCGGGCAGCACGGTGACGTACCCGAAGAGCCAGGCCAGCACATCGGACTCGATCTTCACAGGGTCGGGCACGTGGTTGGACCAGACCACCGCCTGCATTCCCCTGATCTTCGGAACCGCCTTCATGCAAGCGCTCATCACGTCGAAGGAGTTCCAGCGGAGGTCTATCACGCAGGCTTGCTCCGTTCTCATGCCGATCAGGTGGTGCTTGCAGGCGACGGCTTTCTCGCATGACTCCGGAGACACCAGGTCGAGCGCCAGGGCTTCTCCGAAAAGCCTGTTTCCGTATTCGGGCGTGGGTGCCGTGATGGCGCGCCCTATCACGTACAGGGCGCTGAAGTTGTCGCGGCCCGGGAAGAGCTCCAGGGTTATCTCCTTGGGCAGCGCACTCTCGAAGCAATGCGGCTCTTCCTCCACCGAAGCCGGTCCCCGTCTCTGGACACGAAAATTAAACTGGTCCACCACACAGAGGGGTCTCTCTGCGGTGCATCCGAAGTGGGATGGGCGTGATATGTACACGTACAGTCCCGGAGGCAGGGTCCTGGAACGGTCTACCTGGTAGACCAACACAGAGTCGCAGCATTTGGGGTATCTCGCGCTCCGGTTGCACATCAGCCACCTGTACGCCGCTGCCACCGGCTCCATTTCGTACGCCCACAGGACTTCTGACTGGGCTCTGGCGATTTCGCGGGAGGAGCCCTGCCCGCCCGGTTTGGTGGCGCCCCGTCGGCGGCGTTCGGGGTTCGGAACATCTGCACCGTCCCCCCCTCTGTAGCGCTGTTCCGCGGACGCGCTAAGCCGTTGCGCGCAAGTGCAGGGCCCTTCTTTCGTGCCATGTCGCAGCAACGCGTCCACTGCATGCCTAAAGTTGAACCTGTGGTGGGAGCAGTTGGTCGTGCCCTCTCCGAGAGACCTCAGGCTCACGCCTTCAGTTCCGGGGGCGTACAGCACGCCGCCGATCACCGGCACGGGGTCTAGCGCCAAGGCCCTGTACAGGGAGCAGCACAGCTCCCGCTTCGCTTCCATCGTGGACTGAGCTTCCTCGGACGGCGGAGGGGGCCACGGGTGTTACGTCAACGATGTCGCGAGGAGGGGGGGAGGCTCCTCAAGAGGGCCCTCACGACGCCTTTGCAGGGAGGGTACCCGTCGAACTGTTGATGGAGTGTAAAAGAAAGCGTCAGAAGGCCTCGGTGGAGGCCGCTCTCAAGTCTACGAATCTATACAGGAGAGTTTCCACGATCAGCTACGTCGGCGGAGCGTCCAAGGTCGGCAGAGCGAGGGTCGACAAGCGGTCGGGGTGCGCAAAGTGCCTGTCGTGTCTGGTGACCTTGGTCAAAGGCAGCAAGCAAAGGAGCAGAGCCGGCGTCAAGCTCCGATGTCCTTGCGACGCCAGGGTGTGCGAGACCTGTTTCGTGAATGACCCACACTGGTACCTGACGGAGCCTCACTTCAGCAGCTGCCCGTCCCTCCGCGGGTTCATCTGTTCCGCGTGCGCCTGTTTTGCAGGACTCGTCGAGAAACCATGTTGCCTCTGGATGTGCCCGGGCTGTTCGGACGGGGTCCGAGAGAAGGGCGTCTCCTGCTCGCTGTGCTCAAAACCCGTGCCTCGCGGGAAGCCATCCGCGCGTCGCTCCCTCTGGTGCGAAGCGGCGGATCCGGGTCGACGGGCTGCGGAGCCTCCCTCGGACGCCCCATGTTTGGACGAGGGCAAAGTCTCAGACGGCAGGGAGCTGATCAAGGCTCGCGTCTTGGAGCGTGCGGCAGAGAGAAGACACCTGTCGTCTGCCGACCTCGCCGTCCTCTTCCCGGAGTGCGAGCCTCGGCCGGGCAGATGCTCGTGCGAGGCAAACGGCGACCCCAATCCCATGTGCCCACGCTGCACCCCCGTGCTGGCCGTGTTGGAGCTGCTGGCCAGGAACCCGAAACCGCTCATGGCATCTTTCGCGGAGCGCGCGGTGCCGGGACGAGCCCTGGCCCGTAACACGTACGACAGGGCCCTGCTCACGGAGATGCTGAATGACAGAGGGCTCCCTAGGTGCGCTAATCGCAACTCCTGCAAAGGAATGCTGGTCAACGTGCGGACGGGCCCCTTGACGACTCTGATGTCGCCAGAGGCTTACAAGCAATATGTTCTGGAACGAGATAAGGTGCAGCGCTCAGGCGACGGCGAGCCGAACATCGTGCCGCAGCCTTCCTGCTGCGTCCTGTGCCTGCTGTTTAATCAGTCCGCCGCGGTCGCGCAGATGTGCGGTTCGCAGGGCCTCCGGCTCGAAACCCCCCGCACGGACCCCGTGTACTACTTCAACGTGAAGTTCGCACCAGACGTGGGCCTGCCTGAGGTATCGGTGAGAGACTACCAAGGGTTCCTTGTCAACTTTCAAGGTTCCGTGGGAAGCTACAAGCCCGCGTTCTACTACAACTGGAGACACATGCTGGAAATGTTACACAGAGACGCCTCTGGAGCAGTGACCCTCATTCACCCCGAACAAAGGCAGCTTTAGACTCTTCGAGGTACGATAAGCTGTGCTCGAAAAGGGCGACTGTTTTGTAAAAGAAAAAAAAAAAAAAGAGAAAAGCCAACCGTTGATCAATTAGGATTTAAAGTATGAACTCACTTACGTGGTCCTGAGCTCTAAGCTGTGCGATCCAGGTTCAGCAACACGAAGCCTTGTGAGATTCTGCAAAGTGGAAAAAGAGGGGAGTATGCAAAGGAAAGATTGCCCTCCTCTGTGTTGCTCTTTGCAGCGTGACAACTGGCTTTGCACGGGCCCTTGGTAGAAATCTGCCACGCTACACTGAGTCTTAATCTCTGTGGTTGGACCTCACTGTCCTCTTTGCCCCTCCCTCTTTCCCTGCAGCGGGTGTGGGGGGGCTTACAATCAGCCTCCTCCTCCTTCAGAATGAAGGCCCCACCTTCTGTGTCCTCCTTCTCCCTCTCTGTCTGACTCTGCCTCGCTGAAGTCTGACGGGAGTGCGGCGGACCGGAAACGGAAACTAGACCAGAAGATTTGGATCACAGGCCCTTTAAAACTTGTTCCGTGCAAACCAAGACAGGTCATAGTAACCTTACGCGAGTTTAACAAAGACTGGAGGGAAGTTGCTCCGTGAAGAGCGCGACAGTTCGAGAGAGAGAAAAGAAAAATCAATCCTTCTGCCATGGAAAAGTACTGGAAGACCAGCTTTTGCCTGGGCAAGGGGGGCTTCGGCAAAGTGTTTCTGGGAAAGAGGCGAAGCGACGGGATTTCCGTGGCCCTGAAGATTATCCCGCTCTCGCGTACGAGATGCTGCGAGGTTGATGGGACCAGTAAGCCATTCGAAGCTGTCGCCTTGGAAATGGTCTCCAAAGACCCTCCGTTTCCTGGGATCATCCGCATGCTGGACTTTTACAAGACCCCGTATAATTGGGTGATAGTCACGGAGAAGCCAGAGAACACGCAAGATCTGTACGAATACATCACGATCAGTAAGCGTCTGCGCGAGGACACGGCCAGAGAATTTTTAGGTCAGGTCATCCAGGCCTTGCTCCACTGTCACAGCCGCGGTGTTGTGCACATGGACGTAAAAGACGAAAACCTGCTGGTGGACCTGACGACGCTCGAGCTGAAACTCATCGACTTTGGCTCCGCCGAATTTCTTGAACCCGACAAAGTGTACGACATGTTCCACGGGACTGCGGCATATGGGCCCCCCGAACGGCTCACACAAGGATGCTACAAAGCTCTTCCATCTGAGGTTTGGTCGTTGGGGATTCTTTTGTACGACATGGTGCACGGGGACATACCATTTGGAAACGACAGGGAGCTCCTACTGGGCGAGCTTAGATTCGAAAAAGACCTCTCTGAGGACTGCGTGGCCCTGATAAAATGGTGTTTGAGCAGGACGCCCGAAGAGAGACCGATGCTGAAAGACATACTGGCCCACCCTTGGATGCTGAAGCGAGGCTCGGAGGCGCACGAAGGCGACGCCACGGCTGGAGCCCCGAAGCCCACGCGAGGGGATCTCCAGCAATCGGAGCCCAGCTCTGCTCTGGCGGCCCGAGCCCACGATGTCGACACGCCGACCCGTCGAGGGTCCGTCTCGTCCGTGGGAAACGAAAAGCAGCTTCGTCCGGCGATGGCGACGCTCTGCTCCGAGGGCTTCGAATCAATCTGGAGGAGATTGCCGTCCTTCGACCGACTTCCCAGTCGTCAGGGGAGTATCGCCGCAGAGACAGGACTTACCGAGGCTCGTTGCCACTCAGAGGTCTCGCAGAGCGGAGCTCATCGTCCGGGTCAGGGAGAGCTCCCAAAAACGGAGTAGGATGTAGGATGTTGAACAAAATGGCTAACTGCTCATGTTGTATAGATGCCAGTTCCATGATAACTCAATAGAGCTTGTTCCCTGATGCCTACTGTACAGTTTTTTTTGCCTTGTTCGAATAAAAGTCAAACTGGAACCTCAACATTGCATATTCACTTTCTTTTTTGCTCATGGGTTTTGTCCCAACATGACTATTTGAAGAGACATTTTTCTAATTATTGGATACATCACACAACAATCTCGGTTTTTAAAGATTGAAAAAAAAAAATACATTGGTGTGTACATTTTTAATCGTATAATGGTCAGCATATACACGTTAGATAAAGTGATTACCACACACAAAGGTTTCATGATTTTGGTCAGCATATACACAGGTTAAATGAAGTGATTACCATATACACACACAAAGGTTTCATGATTTTGGTCAGCATATACACAGGTTAAATGAAGTGATTACCATATACAAGGAATGACAGCCAGAGCTGTCTGCTGTGACGATACTTTGATGACCCAGTCCTCCCGCTCGCCGTAGCACCAACAGAGTGGGGTGGAAATGAAACGGTCCAAAGAACCTTCGTGCAGCTCTACTCAAAAAGAAAAACAAAAACAAAACAAGAGTGTGTTGGAAAAGTCAGCAGAAGTCGATGGTATTTACTTACCAAATACCAAAAGAAACAAAATTAGTTGTAGCGTTAGATACAAGGGGGCTTACAAAGAGGCTCCGACCCAAGTTTAGGGACACTGACCTGAGTTCTGAGACTCAGACCATCAGAGGAAGCTTTGGACCCTATTCTCTCACAAAAAGAGTCTCAGTGAAAATCTGCTAAAAATGTATACTAAAAAAAAAAAAATAGTTCCACACGCTCTCTTGTAGGTCCGTTCGACCCCAACACTAACTAAAACTAAACAGTAGCTCCGCGCACTGTCTCGCGGGGTCCGTGAGACCCAACGCCGACTGGAACCAAACAGTGGGTCCGCGCGCTGTCTCGCGGGGTCCGTGAGACCCCGTACAGAGTTCGAACGAAACACAGGCTCCGAGCGCTGTCTCCCGGGGTCCGTGAGACCCCCTACAGAATTGGAAGGAAACACAGGCTCCGCGCGCTGTCTCGCACGGTCCGTGAGACCCCGAACAGAACTGGAACCAAACTGTGGCTCCGAGCGCTGTCTCGCGGGGTCCATGAGACCCCGTACAGAGTTGGAACGAAACACAGGCTCCGCGCGCTGTCTCGCGGGGTCCGTGATACCCCGTACAGAGTTGGAATGAAACACAGGCTCCGAGCGCTCTCTCCTGGGGTCCGTGAGACCCCGTACAGAATTGGAACGAAACACAGGCTCCGCGCGCTGTTTGCACGGTCCGTTAGACCCCGAACAGAAGTGGAACGAAACACAGGCTCCGCGCGCTGTCTCGCGGGGTCCGTGAGACCCCGTACAGAATTGGAGCGAAACACAGGCACCTCGCGCTGTCTCGCGCGGTCCCAGCGACCCCATCTCGATTTGGAACCAAACAGTTGCACCTCGCGCTGTCTCGCGTGGTCCGTGAGACCCCGTACAGAATTGGAACCAAACAGTGGCACCTCGCGCTGTCTCGCGGGGTCCGTGAGACCCCGTACAGATATGGAACGAAACACAGGCTCCGCGCGCTGTCTCGCGGGGTCCGTGAGACCCCGTACAGAGTTGGAACGAAACACAGGCTCCGCGCGCTGTCTCGCGGGGTCCGTGAGACCCCGTACAGAGTTGGAACGAAACACAGGCTCCGCGCGCTGTCTCGCGGGGTCCGTGAGACCCCGTACAGAGTTGGAACGAAACACAGGCTCCGCGCGCTGTCTCGCGGGGTCCGTGAGACCCCGTACAGAGTTGGAACGAAACACAGGCTCCGAGCGCTGTCTCCCGGGGTCCGTGAGACCCCGTACAGAGTTGGAACGAAACACAGGCTCCGCGCGCTGTCTCCCGGGGTCCGTGAGACCCCCTACAGACTTGGAAGGAAACACAGGCTCCGCGCGCTGTCTCGCACGGTCCGTGAGACCCCGAACAGAATTGGAACCAAACTGTGGCTCCGAGCGCTGTCTCGCGGGGTCCGTGAGACCCCGTACAGAGTTGGAACGAAACACAGGCTCCGCGCGCTGTCTCGCGGGGTCCGTGATACCCCGTACAGAGTTGGAACGAAACACAGGCTCCGAGCGCTCTCTCCTGGGGTCCGTGAGACCCCGTACAGAATTGGAACGAAACACAGGCTCCGCGCGCTGTCTCGCGGGGTCCGTGAGACCCCGTACAGAATTGGAGCGAAACACAGGCACCTTGCGCTGTCTCGCACGGTCCCAGCGACCCCATCTCGATTTGGAACCAAACAGTTGCACCTCGCGCTGTCTCGCGTGGTCCGTGAGACCCCGTACAGAATTGGAACCAAACAGTGGCACCTCGCGCTGTCTCGCGGGGTCCGTGAGACCCCGTACAGATATGGAACGAAACACAGGCTCCGCGCGCTGTCTCGTGGGGTCCGTGAGACCCCGTACAGAGTTGGAACGAAACACAGGCTCCGCGCGCTGTCTCGCGGGGTCCGTGAGACCCCGTACAGAGTTGGAACGAAACACAGGCTCCGCGCGCTGTCTCCCGGGGTCCGTGAGACCCCGTACAGAGTTGGAACGAAACACAGGCTCCGCGCGCTGTCTCCCGGGGTCCGTGAGACCCCGTACAGAGTTGGAACGAAACACAGGCTCCGCGCGCTGTCTCGCACGGTCCGTGAGACCCCGAACAGAATTGGAACCAAACTGTGGCTCCGAGCGCTGTCTTGCGGGGTCCGTGAGACCCCGTACAGAGTTGGAACGAAACATAGGCTCCGCGCGCTGTCTCGCACGGTTCCGTGAGACCCCGAACATAAGTGGAACGAAACACAGGCTCCGCGCGCTGTCTAGCGGGGTCCGTGAGACCCCGTACAGAATTGGAACGAAACACAGGCTCCGCGCGCTGCCTGGCGGGGTCCGTGAGACCCCAACACTAACTAAAACGAAACAGTGGCTCCGCGCGCTGCCTGGCGGGGTCCGTGAGACCCCAACACTAACTAAAACGAAACAGTGGCTCCGCGCGCTGCCTGGCGGGGTCCGTGAGACCCCAAACACTAACTAAAACGAAACAGTTGCTCCGCGCGCTGTCTCGCGGGGTCCGTGAGACCCCGAACCGAAATGGAACCAGACAGTGGCTCCGCGCGCTTTCTCGCGGGGTCCCAGCGACCCCGTACCGATTTGGAACCAAACAGTGGCACCTCGCGCTGTCTCGCGGGGTCCGTGAGACCCCGTACAGAGTTGGAACCATCAGTTTCTCTTTGAAAGCTCAAACAAGAACCTGTTTCTGTAGATCCATGACATGTGGGTTACAGTGGGCCACAGGCTGGTTTTCCTTCTCCCTTTGCTGCGGATCAGCAGCACCAGTGTTGCTGGCTTGTGACTGTGGGGCAAGTAAGATTAACTGAATATCAAAAAAAATAAGTTGTTTCAAAGAAGTTGGATTTGACGAACATCCCACGTTGACCAACCTCAGAGTTCTTCATTGTTTTGGTCCTGGCCTCGTAGTTTAGCATGTCAAACGGGTCGAGCCACTCACCGTTGACTGTCTGTCCGGAATTGGACAGAACCAGACTGCAGGACAGCAAAAACAACCAGAGCATCTTCTCTGGAGACCAAATTGGTTTGAACTAGCTAGCTAGTACCGGAAGAAGAAAACTATGGAAGCCGAAATTGCTTCCGGTTATTTTTTTAAAAAAAAAAAAGCAGCAGAAAACCATTTAGGTTTGTTCATTTGTTTCTCTTGACCTTTCTTGATCACATAAAAAAAAAGAAACGTAAACACAAACAGTACACTTCGAAAAGCCTCAAGGGTGATGTAGACAAGTGAATGCTAAAGAAAAAAAAAATACTTGGGGTCAATCGCACCCCATGAGCCAGCGGGTGGAAGGGAACCGGAAAAGCGAGACCCCCGGTGGTGGGCCATGAGAGAAGAGTGAATGCTAAAGAAAAAAAAAAAATACTTGGGGTCAATCGCACCCCATGAGCCAGCGGGTGGAAGGGAACCGGAAAAGCGAGACCCCCGGTGGTGGGCCATGAGAGAAGAGTGAATGCTAAAGAAAAAAAAAATACTTGGGGTCAATCGCACCCCATGAGCCAGCGGGTGGAAGGGAACCGGAAAAGCGAGACCCCCGGTGGTGGGCCATGAGAGAAGAGTGAATGCTAAAGAAAAAAAAATACTTGGGGTCAATCGCACCCCATGAGCCAGCGGGTGAAAGGGAACCGGAAAAACGAGACCCCCGGTGGTGGGCCATGAGAGAAGAGTGAATGCTAAAGAAAAAAAAAAACTTGGGGTCAATCGCACCCCATGAGCCAGCGCCAATCCCCTCAGTGGCCACACACAAAAAAAAAAAAAAAAAAACTTGGGGTCAATCGAACCCCACGAACCAGCGGGAGGAAGGTGGTTGCTAAAAAAGTGGCGCCCCTGGTGGCTGAGGGCAATAAAAGAGAATGGGGTATTAGTGACCCCTAGAGGCAGGGTATAGAAATGAACGGTGGAAAACAAGACCCCTGGTGGTCTGGGGGTATAACTAAAATGGAGAAATGGCGGCCTCTGCTGGACGGGGACAAAAAAGAAAAGGGGGGTTTGGCGCCCTCTACCAGTCGGGGATATAGAGGGTGCCTGAAACGTACAAAAAAAATTTTTCAGGAACTCGACCCTCTTCGATTGCGGTGTACCTGTCTGGGGTCAATACCAAAGGGGGGTATGCGTTTTTAAAATGACCCCCCCTCCTTACCTTTTTTTTAATCCATGCTTTTCTTTCCCCCTAAGACAGCACAAGGGTTAACTTGACTGGCAAATAAAGTAAACAGTTTACTTTCAGGATATTATAAAAAAAATCAAAATAGAAAAAAAAATGTATCGAGGAATTTTTTTGAGAGCTGTTGTGACGTCATCACACTGTGTCTCATTCCAATGTTCAGATTTGACTACAAAACGCATCAGAGACTAAATAAACCTGATCTAAACTACAGTAATGAAAAAAGACATTTTTTAAGTAAACAAAGAAACAAAAACAAAACAAAAAACGAAAATTTCAAGCAAAAAGATCCTAAAAAACTTTTTCTAAAGAGAATAATTACGACTATAAATAAACATTAAACTGAATAGTTCATAACAAAGACAAGTAATCATTTTGAAATTCTTATTACAGTGAAAAACAATAGAGAAATTTACTTAATTTAATTAAAATTAGATTAACACATTTATGAAATATAAAACTGAGATGTAACATAATAAAAGAAAAGTGAAAACATTAAAGATCTTTGGAATGCAAACATTTTTCACCAACAATCTGCAAAGATTTTAATGCTGTTTCTAGTTTCTGTGTCTTTCTTCAAAGATTTTTACAATAAAAAACTGGGAAAGATTTAAATAAATTAAAATATTTGTTCAGGTTAAGAAAAAAAACTCTTAACATTTTTATTTACAGTACAGACCAAAAGTTTGGACACACCTTCCCATTCAAAGAGTTTTCTTTATTTTCATGACTATGAAAAATGTAGATTCACACTGAAGGCATCAAAACTATGAATGAACACATGTGGAATTCTATTCATAACAAAAAAGTGTGAAACAACTGAGAATATGTCATATTGTAGGTTCTTCATAGTAGCCACCTTTTGCTTTGATTACTGCTTTGCACACTTTTGGCATTCTCTGGATGAGCTTCAAAAATGTTGAGAAATGCAGAAATGTGTGCTGCAGATGCCATGTTTGCCACTAGAGGGCAGCACAGCAGCTTCCGTCTTTGTCATTGTTGCTGTGTGAGCCTGAAGGAGCTTCAAAGTGAGCTGCAGCTTGGTTCAGACAAACCTCCACATTCACACACAGATGTGATCCTGAAGAAGTCTGAACAGAACATTTCAGGAGAACTCTTCAGTCCAGAACATGAGCCTGCATTGTTCCTGAAACTGGGATCAGAGTTCTGCTCTCTGCTCCAACAGAACCACCTTCATGAGCTCCTGGTTTCTTCTGGATCCTCCAACATTCAGACGCTCTCTGACTGAGTTCATGTCTGCACAGAAACCTTCAGGATTCTCTTCTTCCACACGTCTTTCACTCTGAAACTCTCTTCTGAATGTGGATCATCTCAGTCAGACGTTCAGCAGCATCAGAGCCGTGCATGTGCTCCTCCTCATGAGTCCTGAAGCTGCACCGTCAGCTGCAGAGCTTCAGAGCTGCTTCCTTCTCAGACTTTCCACTTTCTTTGGCTCTCTGGCTCTGATGCTGCTGCTGCTGCAGAAAAACCAGCAGCTGCAGAAAAACTCTGCAGAGACTCACAGAGAGAGGATGGAGGCAGCAGATGAAGCTGCTGCAGACTGACAGCTGATGGAACTGAAGCACTTTCTACATTCTAGTTCCAAATGTTCTACAGAATCCATCAGAGCTTGAAAGTCTTCCTCAGTACTCGAGTACTTTAGTTCAGCAGCTCCTCTTTTCCTCTAAGGTGAAGCTTCATGTGGACGACTTCTTCTTCTCTCCTCTTTTCTGGAGCTTGGGGTCCATGCAGTCTGATCAGCTCTGATTTGGGCTTCAGTTGATGTTTGTGATCAGGAACTCTGGATTCTTCTTAGAAGGAGACGTTCTGCCTCTTTAGCACAGAGCAGAACGTTGATCTGATCTGTTGGAAGCCACTCCATCCTGAAGCTGCACTGCTGAGTTCCTGTCCACCAGGGGGCAGCACTCCTTCTATCCAGCTGCAGGAAACCTTGATTTTTTTTTTTTTTTTTTTTTTTTTTTTATTGAACAATTGCAACATACAAAACAAGAAAATACAACAATTATGCACATTTAATGTACAATAGAATTCTGAATACAGAACAAACATGTTGCATTCTTTAAAAAATACTAATTATTAATAATAAACACAAAAGGGAATAAGAAATAAAAAGAAACAAAAAAATAAAGAGAAAAGAGAAAATGCGAGAGTAAATCTATGTCAGCAGTCCAAAAGATTTACAGATGCTAATTGTTTTTTGAGCTTTTGTATTTTTTGAAGCAGAAATTAAGTTTAAATAATGCTGCAGTTCCAGTTTGAACACAAAGAAATCCGGTTTTTTATTGGAAAATTTTCTTTTGTGTATATGAAATTTAGCGATAAATAATACCATGTTTACACAAAAGAAAGCATCACGGTCTTTGACATCAAAGCTATGAAAACCAAAAAGTATGTTTTTATAATAAAGTTGTATGTCAGCAAAAATAGAATCGGTGATAAATTTGTGAATGTTTTTCCAAAATCTGTATGTAAATTCACAAGACCAGAATAAATGAGAGCAGGTTTCAGGTTGTTTCTGGCAGAAAGTACAGTTAGTGTTTATGTCAGCCTTAAATTTAGTTAAATAATGCTTTGCTGGATAAAATCTGTGTAGGAGTTTAAAAGAGATTTCTTTGACTTTATTTGTTAAGAAGTATTTTTGTGGTAAAGACCAGACTTTTTCCATTCAATGTTAGAAGTGAAATTAGCCCAATAAAAGATAGCTGATGGAACAGAAACTAAATTATCTTGAAACAAAGCTCTGATTTTTGAGTTCAACTGTTTAGCGGAAGTGAAGCAGAAATTACCCAGAGGAGATTTGAGCACATCAGGAGGATGAAGAGTCAGAGGATGAGCGCTGTAGAAACCCCTGAATAACATGCAAAGCCCAGATGGGACGGCATCAAACACTACTGCAAATTCTTTGGGAGTTATTGGTACTTTATACTGCTTTGTGAAATCTGAGTAGTTATATAATAATCCAGGTTCTTTGAATAATTGATTGAGGAAAATTATACCATTATTAAACCAATTATTTAAAAAAAGAGTTTTCCTTTTATAGACAATATTACAGTTATTCCAGATAATACATCTCTGTGGGGAAAAGTTGTGTTTGTAGATCAGAGCCCAGGCTAAGAGAACCTGTTGATGAAAATTTGACAGTTTCAAAGGGATTTTTGGAATACTATAGTTACAGCACAGCAGAAAGTTAAGGCCTCCTACCTTTGAAAATACAAAATGTGGAATAAAGTTCCAGATAGATGTGGGGTTATTAAGATATTTCTTAATCCAGATTACCTTGAGTGTATTATTAAGGGCAGTAAAATCAATACAATTTAAACCGCCTTTATCAGAGGTATTTAAAATAACAGATTTTCTGATATAGTGAGTTTTATTTCTCCATAGAAAGTTATATAATATTCTATTAATTGTATTGCAGACTGTGTTATTAACCTGTAGAGATTGAGCTGCATACGTCAAACGAGAGATTCCTTCTGCTTTTGTAAGCAGAACTCTGCCTTTCAAAGACAAATCTCTTTGCAGCCATTGGTTTAGGTTTTTTTTGGTTTTATCTATTTTTGGAGAGAAATTTGTAGAACATCTGGATTGCATATCTTTAGTGATTTGAATACCAAGGTACGTAACAGATGTTTTTACAGGAATACCTTGGATAGATGTAAGCAAACAGTTTTTAACAGGCAGAATTTCACATTTATTTAAATTAAGGGTAAGTCCTGAAGCTTTAGAAAAGGATTGGATGATATTAATCGCCACAGCTACTTGTGAAGCGTCTCGGAGAAAGAGAGCAGTATCGTCTGCTAATTGACTTATGAATATTTCCCTCTCAGCCACAATTAAACCTTTTAATGGGCTGAGTTTGATATGTAGGTTGAGGAGTTGAAAAGAAAGAAGAAACAGATAGACTTACCCCACGTTTCAAGAAGAATCTAGGAGAAGTTCCGCTGGCGAGTTTTATAGAACTATTACTATTGACATATAAAGTTTGAACAGCATTGCAGAAGAATTGACCAAAACCAAATTTATTTAAAGCAGCAATAATAAAATTGTGTTCTAAAGAATCAAAGGCTTTATAAAAGTCTAGAAAAAGAATGAGACTGTCATCCTGCACGAGTTCTGAGTAATCTAGTATGTCTAAAATTAATCTAATACTGTTTGAGATATGACGATTCTGCATAAACCCAGACTGATTTTCATCAATAATTGTATCTAAGACTGGCTTTATTCTATTTGCAAGAATCAAAGCCAATATCTTATAATCACAATTCAATAAGGTGATTGGTCGCCAGTTATCTAAGGAAAGAGGATCCTTTCTCGGTTTAGGGATCAAGGTAATCAGTCCCTGAGATAACGTGGGAGGGAGTGCACCCTTGTTAATGCTTTCTTCAAAAACTTTTAATAAAAATGGGGCTAAATTGTCAGAAAACTGTTTATAGAACTCGGCAGTAAGGCCGTCTGTTCCAGGAGATTTATTTATTTTCAGATATTTTATAGCATCTGTAACCTCATTCAAAGAGATGACATCATCACAACAGACTCTGTCCGCTTCACTCACTGGAGTAATATTATTGACAGTGTTAAGAAAGGTAAGGGCAGATGTTGAACAATAGTTGGAAGAATAAAGTTTACTATAAAAATCAGAACAATATTTTGCTATGGTACTTTTATCATCAGAAATGACCCCATTAATATTTAATTGTGAAATATAATTGCTATTGGACCGGTGTTTCTCTAGCCTGAAAAAATAGGCAGAGTTCTGCTCTCCTTCTTCAATCCACCTTCTCCTAGATCGGATAAACGCTCCTTCTGCTTTGCGTTTATAAATGTCATCTAACTTGTGTTGTAAGTCTACTAAAGCTGTTTTATCCGTTTCATCTAGGATATCTGTTGGCTTAGATGTAAGAAGAGCAATCTTCTGTATTACATCTGTCTCAACAGCTCTTCTTTTTTTTGTTAAATCAGAGCTATATTTTCTAAAAAAATTTACCAAGTTCGTATTTCAAAAGTTCCCAATTGTTACAGAATGAGTGTTCAGCTAGTGCTTTGTTCCAATAAAGTTTAATTAAGCGTCGAGTTTCAGAAATCCCCTCCAGGTGCTCAAGAATGGTACTGTTTAACTTCCAGTATGAAGCTTTAGTGCCAGAGGAGCTCGACAAAGGGACGGTTAGATGAATTGTTTTATGGTCTGAAAGCGGTGTGGCATGAATATCTGTTTTAACATTTTTTAAGTCTTTAGAAGTAAGCCAGAAATCAATGCGTGAGTGTCTGGTCTGTGATTTGTTACACCATGTATAAGCTCTTTGGTTTGGATGCGAGTCTCTCCAAGAATCAATTAAATCTAATTTTTGTGCAAACAACTTTATAGGAGAGTTAGAGTCTGGACTCCTGGGAGGCCATCTATCCATAGAATTATCAAAAACTGTGTTAAAATCCCCTCCAAATATTATAAAAGACTTTGGGTATTTAGACAGCCAGTGCAATAAACGTGTTTCTAGTCTATTGAAGAGAAGATTATTTTCTGTTCGGGAGTTGAACCCGTACACGTTGACTACAATAAAGACGGAATGGGCTACTTCAAGTATCATAAAAATGTAATGACCATCTTTATCGCTGTCAGATAGCAAAACTTTTCCATTGAATCTGTTTTTGAGAATGCAGACACCAGCAGCTCGCTCTGTACCATGTGACATCCACACATCATTTCCCCACTGTGACCTCCAGAAGGATTTGTCTTGTTCAGTTGAGTGGGACTCTTGGATAAAACAAAAATCTGAATTAAACTGCTTACAAAACAAAAAAATGGCTTTACGTTTAACATTGTTTCTGAAACCTCTCGCATTTAAAGAAATAATGGATAAAGACATGAAGTTGAAATAGAAAAAAATAACAAAAACAAAAGATATTTAGACCAAAGAAGAAGAAAAAAGAAGTTGAGTTAAGGATTTTTGGTCGCTTAGGAACAGAAAGAGGATAAGAACCTGCAAACCATTACAAAAAAAGTGGGAACTAAGACCCTAACAATAATTATTTGCTTATGAAATAACGCCAAAGTCCCATCTTACTCATAAGAGTAAATGTTTGAAGAAAAAAATAAATAAAAATAAAACCCACAATGCTGCTACATAATTCACATTTAAGTATAGTGTAATACTTAAAATAACATTATAATGTTATATCAAAAACAAAATTAAAGCAAGATAATAAAAATTAAAATAAAAAGTAGCAGCTTGAATGCAATAGCTTATGAGCTCAAATAAAATCAAATTTTAAGCAACAGTATCATTTTTGACAAATGTGGAAAATAGCAAAAAACGTTCAGATCCAGCTTTGACATCTGCAGCCTTCGTTAAGGCGGCAGGATTTCTTTACCATTCACAAAGGCACGTCCTCCAACAAAGAACGCCAGCTTGTTCTCCCTCCTGGCTTTCTCCACGGCCGGCCACAGTTGGTTTCTCCGTTCGCGGTCCTCAGCAGACAGATCCTCCGACATCCTCAGGTTGTGTTCTTTCAGGAAGGCGGACTTCTTTGCGGCGCGCCAGACAGCATCGCGGTGAATCCTCGCAGTGAACTGGATGATGATCCCTCTCGGTTGGTTGTTGTTCGGTCTCTTCGGGCCGAGTCTGTGTACCGTATTCACAACATCGGGGAGTTTGTCTTTCGCCTCCGGTAGAACAGACTGGCAGATCTGGATCACTTCTTGCCGCACGTTCTGATTTTCTTTCTCAGCCAAACCGCGAAGTTTCAGATTCCAGCGGCGGGAGTAGCTTTCCAGCTGGGAGATCCTTTTTTCCTGTGTTTCCACGATTGTTTTATATTTCTCCAGTTGTGCCTCAGCGTGGATCACTCTGTTCTTCATGTCACTAATTTCAGTACAAACGACATCAACGGAGTCTTTTACAGCTGAGATTTGCATGGAGTTCTCCTGCACAGCTTTTTTCATCTCAGAGATCTCTCTGGAGTTGCCGCTAATTAACTTTTCCAGAGTGTCTGACCTCGAGTTTATCAATTGTGTAAGTGACGAGAGTTGAGAAAGAACAGCCTCTGTCTCCGTTTCTGTGACTTTTCTCAGCTTACCAGCTGGGGAAGCAGTGTGTGTGCAGGGAAGAGCAGGAAAGTCTTCTTCTCCCATCAGGAATGGTTCAGAAACCGCCTCCATGTAGTCATGCATTGAGTCAATTAATTTGACTTTAGCATCAGTAGTCTTACTCGACGCAGACGGCTTTGCAGGTTGGCTAACGTTAGCAGGTTTGCTAACAGAGCCAACACTAGCTAGCGATTTCTTCAGCTCCATCTTTCTCTTTTCGGCTTTGCTCATATTGCTTTGAGAACTATGCAAAAAGTATAAAGAAATTGTAAAGAAGTAAAAAAAATCAAGAAAGGGTCTTTGCTCACCGTGTATTATTACAAAAAACAGTTAGGTTTGCAGAGCTCAGCCAAACACGACTGTTCAGAGCGCCATCTTGGTCACCCCCCTTTTAGCAGGTGGTGCTGCAGCTTTGGGCATGTTTTCCAACTCTTAAGCTTCTGCTGTTCATGGAGTTGTGTCCCTCTGTTCTTGGAAAGGAGAAACGTGCAGAGAACTTTTCTCATTTCCACTCCCTCCTTTCAGCTGCTGCCCACTGTTCCCCTCTGAATCAGGAGGGAGGGGCTCTCATCTGTTCTGCCCACCCCCATCTAGAAAGACATCAGCACCACCTGAACATTCCAAAGCTCTTTTCCAACCCATTTCTACTGAGAAGGAACCAAACACATGACGATTAGAACAGCTGAAACAGGATGAGGGGGAAGGCTAAAGATTTAAGTCTGTTTGTGAGTCAAAGATAGAATGAAGACAGAAATCAATAGAAAACACAGAGTTGATTCAAAAGAGCATTTATTAGATCCAAACAGGCTGCAGGAATTTTACAGACAGCTTTCAGTTTGAAGCCTTTTGACACTAAGATGCAGTTCTGCAAACAGCCAGCAGGTGTCTCCCTTCTCCCTCCTGCTTCAATGCAGTTGGTGTTGTTGCAGCAGCTGCATCAAAGTGATTCTCTGCATCCAGAGACTGTCATTCCTCACTAAGATCCACTCTGTTCATTCATGTCCTCTGGAGAAAACAGGCTTGATGCTAAGAAAGTTTCTACCAGTTTCAGACATTCTAGAAAATGAGGAGATTAAACTGGATTTAGATGAAACTTCTTTAAAACTGCAGCTAAAAATGCTGTCAGCATGAAAAATAACCGAGTTTTACCCACAAAACACCAAAGAAAAAGGAAGTTCAGTCAGAAAACTGTGGAAAACATCAATCAAAGCAAAACTCTGAGTCTTTCAAACTGCATGAGTCAGTATTTGATCTTAAACAGAACAGAGATGATAGAAAAATGATTCATCTGAGAGACTTTTGTTCACTAACTGAGATCAGACGGGATTTCTGCTCCAAAAACTGACGTCAAAGGACTTGAATCCAAACCAGTGAGTCATGTGACCACAGTGTTTGTCCGTGTCTCCACTATGAACATTCTGGTCACATGACCATGTTGGAGGTTTCTGAATGAAACTCTGTGTTTGTTTTTTTCAATGAGAGTTTCTGGAGAACAGAAATCAAGTGTGAAACATCAGGAACCAGAATTTAGTGATCCAGAGTTCTGGTTCTGTCCCTGTTCCGGAGACAGAACCAGGATCCAATGCCTGACTGTGTTTTCCCCTGACCCACACATAGATCTATGTCATCCAGAAATGTACGGTCTGATCAATGATTCCCTCAATCCTTGATTGGTCCATCCCAAACTCACATCTGTCCATCAAATGTAGATCAAAGAAGAAAGTGCTGAATCCAACCCATGTTTCAGATCAACACTCCAAGATAAAATGAGAAGAGGAAGTGCAGTTCTCCACCAGTCCACCGGGGGAGCTGCAGCACAATAACTGTCCACTTGATGCTGATAGAGACAGTGGAGCTGATCTCAGATCAGTTCATGCTGCAGCTCTGACACTCATCTCCACTTCCTCTGATTCCTCCATCACTCTGCTCTCCACCTCCCAGGAACACCGTCCAGTCACAACATCTCTGCAGACCAGCTGCAGCTGCTGCTCCTCTCTGCTCCTCCAGGAGGAACATCAGACTATTTAGTCTTTCCACCTGCAGAGAGAAAGTGTAGAGACAGAGATGAAGGAGTGTCTCCTGATCCTGGTCTGTCAGTCAGTGATGCAGCACAGCAGCAGAAAGAGCAGCAGGAGCTTCAGTCCTGTTCAGAGCAGCAGCTTCCTGTCATCTTCACCTGTTGGAGCTTCTGCTGCTCTGATTGGCTGACTGTTGTCCTGAAGCCTGTCATCATTCTCCTCAGAGCTTCACTGAGAAGCTGCAGCTTCACAGGAAACTCTGCATCTTTGCTCTAAGACTAACTTTAGGACCAAACATCTGGAAGCAGCTGGACTGACTCCAACCCTCTACTGACCTCAGAGTCTGCAGTTTAGAGTTTGGACTCTCCACCAGATCCTGGAGCTGCTGAACATCTGAAGACTGAAGGTTGTTGTATTCCAGGTCCAGTTCTGTCAAGTGAGACGGGTTGGACTTCAGAGCTGAGACCAGAGCAGCACAGCTGGTCTTTGACAAACTGCAGTCCATCAACCTGAATCCAGAACAAAGAGTTGAGTTTAAAGACAAAGTTCATGTTTTTCATCCTTCACTTCTTCTAAAGAGTTCAGAGCTGAAGAAGATCAGAAAGTTTAGAAAAAGTCCAAAGATGTGAAGCAACAGCAGCAGATCAGAAGAGTCCAGCAGAAGCAGAGAAGAAGAACATTCAGGAACATTCAGGACAACATGCAGCTGCTTAAGGAAAGAAGTCCAGATGTGTGAAAGTCAAACATCAGCCTGTGGCTGCATCCAAACCAACTGATGTTTCTGCAGCAACAGCAGAAAAAGTCCACTTCCTCTTTCTGCTCAGCTCTTCTCCAAACAGCACTGAATCATGGGAGAATTTCAGCAGCATGATGCTGGAAAGTCTTCCTCCCAGTTTTCAGGAGATGATCTTCCAGTGCTTCTCTGCTGCAGCCCTTCAAGCAGAGACTTTCAGCTCCAACAGATCAAAGCAGAGAGAAGAAGGAAGTGATGAGGAAGAGTCAGCAGCAAATGTTGGACATTGATCCCTGATCCATGACTTCAGCTCTGAATGAAGAGTCAGAAGCTGCTGGGAGCTTTGATGGATGATGTGATGATGTTTGTGGATGAAAAGGTGAGGATGTTTGTGGAGGATGTGTCTGTCAGAGCAGCATCCAGCTGCAGCATGACTCTGTCACTGTCTGCTCACAAACATCAGCCGCTGGACTCTCAGCTGCATCTGCTGAAACACAGCAGCATGACTCAGAGTGCATGTGAGCGTGCACAGCTGCTTCTTCTGCACGCGCTTTAAAGGAGTCTGATGGAGCAAAAACACAAAGAAGAGCTGATGGCTGCAAGCAGAACTTTGTGGAGCACAAATGTCAGCAGACAGCTTTGAAACAAGCAGCTGCAGGAAGAAAAGAAGAAGTTCTTCTGCAGATCTTTAAAGAGAACAAGCAGCTGCAGGAAGATGCTGCTGCAGATCAGAACAGACATTTCTGCTCACTGTGGGTCAACACAACTTTGTTATCATATTGATCTGAACACAACTGAAACATGGAGTCTGACCTCAGAGTCTGCAGTCTGCAGTCTGGACTCTCCAGAAAACCACACAGATGAAGAACTCCTGAATCCTGCAGGTTCTTGTTCCCGCTCAGGCCCAGTTCTGTCAGATTAGACAGGTTTTTCTTCAGAGCTGAGACCAGAACTTCACAGCTGATCTCTGACAAACTGCAGTTCTCCAACCTGCAATCAGACAGAAAAGTGTGTTCAGTGATGCAGCTGGAGGTTCAGGAACTTGGTCCATTCAGTCAGGTGGGACCCGCCCTGATGACAGACTGACAGATGACATTTTCACTGTTTGCTCATTTCTTTTGGATTTGGACCTAAAAACATGATCATGAATGAAAATTCAACAGATTAGAAATGACTTGAAATGAAGTTAAAACAGACGAGGAATTGAAATGTCATTGATCATCAGGAATTATTCATGACTACATACTTACACCCAATAGATTTTGCTTTGATTTAAGGCTTAGATGTCAAAAATGTCACATTAAATTGTATTTCTTGATCTTGAATCCTAAATTGTAAAATGCATTTTCAAATGATCACATTGCAGAAAAACAGCACAAAATGTTCTTAGTTCTCCTCTGAAAGCATTTCCAGACATCTCTAAATTGTAGAGGGGCCTTAAAAACATGATGATGTACGGGGCCCAAGAGGAACTGCTGATGGTTCTGCTGGTAGTCTAAGGGTTTCAGCTGGTTCTGCTGGTAGTCTAAGGGTTTCAGCTGGTTTTGTTGTTAGTCTAAGGGTTTCAGCTGGTTCTGTTGTTAGTCTAAGGGTTTCAGCTGGTTCTGTTGTTGGTCTAAGGGTTTCAGTTGGTTCTGGTGGTAGTCTAAGGGTTTCAGCTGGTTCTGTTGTTAGTCTAAGGGTTTCAGCTGGTTCTGTTGTTAGTCTAAGGGTTTCAGCTGGTTCTGCTGTTAGTCTAAGGGTTTCAGCTGGTTCTGCTGTTAGTCTAAGGGTTTCAGCTGGTTTTGTTGTTAGTCTAAGGGTTTCAGCTGGTTCTGTTGTTAGTCTAAGGGTTTCAGCTGGTTTTGTTGTTAGTCTAAGGGTTTCAGCTGGTTCTGTTGTTAGTCTAAGGGTTTCAGCTGGTTCTGTTGTTAGTCTAAGGGTTTCAGCTGGTTCCGCTGATAGTCTAAGGGTTTCAGCTGGTTCTGTTGTTGGTCTAAGGGTTTCAGTTGGTTCTGGTGGTAGTCTAAGGGTTTCAGCTGGTTCTGCTGGTAGTCTAAACCAGGGGTCACCAAAACGGTGTCTGCGGGCACAAGGTTGCCCCCAAGGGCCACATAGGTCACCGCAGGCCGGTTCTAAAAATAGCACAACTCATCAGTGAGCTACATCAAGTTTACTTTTATTCTCTTGCTATTCTTTTTAAATCCTACTTTTATTTATATTAGGGGTGTAACGGTACACTAAGATCTCAATGCGATTCGGTTCAGAGTTTCTTAGGGCTCGGTTCCATAAATTTTTTGTATTCTTTTGATCAATAAAACATTTTTTACATTTTAATAAATGTTTCTCAGAGCATCAGAAATGTCTCAAAAGGTTTTTGATGAGGAAGATTCAATGACGTACATTCCTCAGTCGCGTGAACGTTAAAACATCACTAAAGCTGACCCAGACTTCCAAAAAAGGCCTGCATTACCACTGCATCATTCATCCCAGCGTTCTGTGCTAAAGTGATGGCTTTGACCACGTGATGACTCCCACTGTGAAACCATGAACAACATTTGCTCTGGATTTACAGAGAATTTCCCTCTTAGCAGTCGCTGCTGAAAGACATTGTTTCTGCATCTGAGACCGAGACAAAGTGGAAGAAAAGTGACGTCACAAACAGACTTGGATTAAAAAAAACAAACAGAAGATCCCAGACACTGTCAGTGAAACATGGCAGAGTCATGGAAATGATGAATTAAAATATGGAAGAAATGTGTTCAATCATACATGTAGCAGTTAGAATTTTATTAAAAACGCTGCAGATTTGGTCTTTAGATCAAAATGTGATTTAAAAATATGGAAGTTGATTTTTCTTTACCATTACATCATTGATAATCATGATGCAACATAGTGAAAATGTAGAAATGTCATGATCATCTGAAAATGTAACCATTACTGAGATTAATAAAGGGATGAATATTGATTTCTGTTTACCACCTTGATGTTATTGCAACCTTTTTTGCTTGACTCTCGCTGAGGACAGACACTTTTCCTCTCGCTCCTCCTGTGTCAGCCCCCACCCCTTAAGGCTTTTGTCCTGTCTGCCCTGGAGCTTCATTTTTAGCCTTCTGCACTTCTGCTCTTTATGCTCTTTGAATATGGATCTGATCAGCTGGTCTTTGAATTCGATCGACAAAGTTTTTTCTACACTAAGGAACGGGAAAGCGGACCCTTCCTGCCCAGACGGCACCCATGCGGCTTGACACTAACAATCCGTGGGGCAAGTGGTGGCTGGTGTGCCTGGCCCACCTGTCTGTGGAAGACGTGGAGGATGTGTACCTATTGAGATTTATGATAGTTGGATTCCTCCAAATTGGGATCAGAGGATTTCTGCTTTATCAGACAGTCTGGAAGTGGAAGACAGAAGCAAGGTGTCCAAGCTCTATGGAAGGATTCTTCGTGGAGGAGAGACTCAGAACGAGAAACTGGATCAGAAGCTCTGTGCTTGTCTTACCTACTTAGGCAGGATGCTCACGATCTTTGAACTTGTGCAGAAGATGGATACCAACTTGGAGTGCATTTCTGCCCGAATTGAGGCCAGTCTGGTCTAAATTGACCACTTTCAAATCTGCATCAAATTTCAAGATCAGTCAGTAACTCAGAGTAGACAATCTGCTGGCACCGGGAAAATCTAATCAGACTTAACTGTCAATGACATCATGACATCATTAACTGCTAATTTTATTGAATGCATTGTTTAATATATGTATGTAATATTGTAATATGTAATTTTACTTTGATCTTTTAGGGTGATTTTAACATCTAACCAGGGACTGCAGATGAAAAATAGCCCTTTGGCTAACTCTGGCATATTGACAGGAATGTTTATTAATATGCGCTGTCCCCTATATTAAAATAAATAAATAAATTAAAAAAAATAAAAAATGAATAGAATCCAAACCCCTTATATTGTTTTTAGGCTGTTTTTGATCATTCTGGTTCATCTGATCCTACCTGTTGATGACCAGTTTCTTCTGAATATGTGCAAATCCAAACAACTGCTTGAAGACAGTCTTACAAAACTTTCTCTGAACTCCCTTGATAAAATAAATCAGGATATTACAATTGAGGAGGACCTAAAGTCATTGAGAAAACTAAACTTTCTAAAGCTGCTGGTGTGGATGAAATATCAAACCAGGTTCTTCAGTGTCCTAAATGTCATGTTGCCTCTGTCATTTTCCTCCCCCTCCTTTGCTCCATTCCTGACGAGACCAGCTAACTTCACTCATCTCATCATGCTGCTGCTACTTAAGGAGATCCATTGCCAGTATTCAACACCAGTTCGTTGTTCCTCTACGGTGCATAGTCTGGTCTACTCTACTCTATTCATGTTTATCGGCCTCTCACTAATCTTGTTACGCCTCGCCTACAGGATTACTCGTCCCCGGGTACTCACCTGGTCACCGAAGTCATCCCTGGTTTCATATCTCGCCACCTGCAACTGCCTTGCTGTTCTGGAAACCACCTGCCGAAACCCTCCAGCCACGCCTCACCTTCAAGCCAAGGATTCAAGCTCATTCCTCCGGATTCAACCTTACAAGCCTACAAGCAATATTACCTACGAGCTATTAAATATCTCATACTTACCTGTCGCCTCCTCGGTTTTCTTCCGGGTTCCAGCATCTGGGTCTGTCAAGTTAAAACATACCATGACAGAACTAACTGGCCAAACTTTTGGAATTAACCGGACAAATCTCTAACCCAACAGCGCCTACTCAGCTACCGTCTTCCAGCAACACTCCTACTACCGCTTCCGCTACGTCATCGGAAAACTTCCGCCTCCAACCGGAACCATTATACGGAGACGTCGAAGCCTGCTGCGGTTTTTTACTACAGTGCCTACTCATTTTCTAACAAGCACATAGGTATTACCAAACTAACGAGAGCAAAATCACCCTAATTGTCAATGCATTACGTAATAAAGCACTTCGGTGAGTTCAAGCATTTCTGGCTGCCCATCCCATCTCTCACTTACCTTTTGACCGTTTTATTGGAGAATTTTGTCTTGTTTTTGATCAACCCCGCAAGCAGTAGGAAGCTGTCTGACGGTTGCTTAGCCTCAGACAACGCAACCGCTCGGTAAGTGATCATGTCATTGACTTTCGTATTCTGGCGGTGGAGGCAGGCTGGCCCGACACTGGGCTCAAGGGAATTTTTTACCAATCGTTGAACGAAAATATAAAAGACCATCTTTGCCCACAGCCTGAAGCTAATCATTTTGAAGATCTCGCCTCCGCAGCCCTCCGGTCTGACATCCGGTTCCGAGAACGTCAAACAGAAAGAAGTCAACAAAATCGTAAGCAAACTTCCAACACACCCATCCGTACTCCGACGGGGAATGTTTCCTCTCATTCAAGTCCCAAGGTGAGCTCAGCACTGGACCCGCTGCAGTTTGCATATCGACCAGGCATCGGAGTGGATGACGCCATCATCTACCTGCAGCATCGGGCCCTGTCTCACCTGTAGGCCCCTGGGAGCACTGTGAAAGTCATGTTTTTTGATTTCTCCAGTGCTTTCAACACCATCCAGCCATCACTGCTGAGGAGGAAGCTGGAGGTTGCAGGTGTGGACCAACATCTGGTTTCCTTGACCATCAACTAGCTCACAGACAGACCACAGTTTGTGAGGCTGCGTGACTGTGTGTCTGTTGTGGTGGTCTACAGCACGGGGGCACCTCAAGGGACTGTGCTCTCCCCATTCCTGTTCACCCTGTACACATCGGACTTCATCTACGACTCCCACCACTGTCATCTGCAGAAGTTCTCAGATGACAGTGCCATTGTGGGCTGTGTATCAGCGGGGGGCGAGCAGGAGTACAGGGGGATCATCTCTGATTTTGTTGGCTGGTGTAAAATTAACCACCTGCTGCTTAACACCAGCAAGACGAAGGAGCTGGTCCCCAAGCTCCTAGCTCCAGGAGGTCCCCTACTCCACATTCACCGGTGAAAATCCAGGGTTCAGACATTGAGTTTGTGGACACTTTTAAATACCTGCGTGTTCACCTGAACAACAGACTGGACTGGTCCAACAACACGGATGCTCTGTACAGGAGGGGCCAGAGTCGCCTTCACCTGCTGAGGAGACTGAGGTCCTTTGGCGTGTGCAGACAGCTGCTGAGGACCTTTTACGACACTGTGGTGGCCTCAGTGGTCCTTTATGGAGTTGTGAGCTGGGCGGGGGGCAGTGCAGGCAGAGACTTGAAGAGGCTTAACAAACTGGTTAGGAAGGCCGGCTCTGTCCTGGGCTGCTCACTTGAGTCCATCGAGGAGGTGGCGGACAGGAGGATGTTAGCTAAGCTAACATCCATCATGGATAACCCCTCCCACCCCCTGCACCAAACAGTAGAGGTGCTGACCAGCTCCTTCAGCACAAGGCTGTTGCACCCACAGTGCAAGAAGGAGCTACTGCAGGTCATTCCTCCACACAGCCATCAGACTGTACAACACTGTGTTACAGTGACACTCCACGGTCCCACGGGTGTTTTTCATTGTTTTTTTTTCAATTAGTGTTTTTTCATTCACTCATTTATTTATTTATTTACATTTTGTTGTAGTTGTTGCTGTTTTTCAATTGTTCTTGTTCCTAACTGTTGTTTGATTGGTATGTACTTTTTTACGTATTTATTTTTTGGATATATAAAAAGAAGAAATAGATGTATTTATATTTATTTGTATGTAGATGTATTTAAATATGATGAGAATGTAATTTTGCACTCATCTTTTTGACGTCCTTTTATTTGCTGTTTATATGTTTATTTATGAAGGTTATTTATGAATGTGAACGCTGCCATGGATACGTGAATTTTCCCTTTGTGGGATAAATAAATTTATCAATCAAAAATCAATCAAAACAACCTTCCCGTATCACCCACCATACTAAACCTTTTCTAGTTCTTACTTCCGGTAACCATCGTGAATACATCAGGTTTTTTTATCACCCAATCGCCGCAGACTCCTGTGATTCTGGGGTTTTCTTTGTTTCATGTCCACAACCCCCACATCGATTGGTCCACTCTCCGCATTTCTAACTGGAGCACCCAGTGTGTGAATGTGTGTGTGAAAGTGTGTGTGACTGGGTCAGTGATTGTAAAAGCGCTTTGTCCTCGTAGGTAGAAAAGCGCTATACAAGTATACGCCATTTACCATTTACCATTTACCACTGCATGGCCAATTGTTTGCACTCCGCTATTCCATCCACTGTCGCCACCTCCTCTTGCAAGGTTACTGATGTTGATCTTTCCAAAGTCCCCTCGTGCTATCATGATCTCAAGTCCATGTTTTGTAAAGCCAAAGCTAGTGCGTTACCTCCCCACAGGCCGTATGATTGCTCCATTGAGCTTCTTAGTGGCGCCACCCTCCCTAAAGAGAAACTGTTTAACCTGTCCGGCCCTGAAAAAACTGCAATGGAGCAATATACTGTACTGTGTAATCTTTTAAATGTAGTGGGTCTGTGTACTCCTTTTTACTGATTGGACCATGAGTCTGGAATAAATTCTATCTATCTATCTATCTATCTATCTATCTATCTATCTATCTATCTATCTATCTATCTATCTATCTATCTATCTATCTATCTATCTATCTATCTATCTATCTATCTATCTATCTATCTATCTATCTATCTATCTATCTATCTATCTATCTATCTATCTATCTATCTATCTATCTATCTATCTATCTATCTATCTATCTATCTATCTATCTATCTATCTATCTATCTATCTATCTATCTATCTATCTATCTATCTATCTATCTATCTATCTATCTATCTATCTATCTATCTATCTATCTATCTATCTATCTATCTATCTATCTATCTATCTATCTATCTATCTATCTATCTATCTATCTATCTATCTATCTATCTTATCTATCTATATTCAAGAAGCCCTCTCCTCTGGTCACATCCATCCCTCTTCTTCTCCGGTCGGTGCAGGGTTATTCTTTGTTGAAAAGAAAGACAAGTCTATAAGACCCTGCATCGACTACCGGGAACTTAACCAAATCACGATCAAAGATAAATATTCCCTTCCCTTGATTAACTCCGTTTTCTATTCTGTTCAGGAGGTATCTTCACTAAACTCGACCTCTGCAATGCCTACCACCTGGTCCGCATCCGAGATGGCGACGAGTGGAAAACTGGCTTTAATACACAGCTAGGCCATTATGAGTACCTCGTCATGCCGTTCGGCCTCACCAACGCCCCTGCGGTATTCCAAAGACTGGTAAATGACGTTTTACGTGATTTTCTCAACCGCTTTGTCTTTAACTACTTCGACGATATCCTCGTTTATTCCAACAACCCCACCGAACACGAAAGGTTACTCCTGGAAAGGTTACTCGAAAATCAACTGTACGTTTAGTCCGAAAAGTGTGAATTTCATGTACCCACTGTCACCTTTTTGGGGTACATCAATGAGGCCAGTAGCACTAGGCCTGACCAATCCAAGATTGAGGCCGTCACCAATTGGGAGATTCCCGAGACCCGCAAAAAGCTGCAAGAATTTTTGGGCTTCGCTAACTTTTACAGACGCTTCATTCATAACTACTGTTAGGAATGATTAGAAACAGAATAGTTAGACACTCCCTTTTGCATTTTATTAAACTAACTTTTACCTTTTATTACATTAATGGCTTAACCTCGATTTACTATGTATTATCATCTCAAAATTATATTACACTCCAGACAGAGCACAACCAAGACTATTGTCTCGCAACATTCCTTTAACATCCTCCCTTTTTCATCTTTGTGTGTTCTGGTGTATGCGTTCTGGTAAATGTCTGCAAGAGACCTGACACTTTAGGTGCTCTGACCTTCGAGCATCTAGCCTGCAACAGTCTGTGGGTGTGTTTTTCACACCATGATCCATCGAATGAGGTTCTGAATATGCAAATGCAAGGTATATACGCCAGGCCTTTTGCTGAACCCCGTTGTTCAGACTTTGAATGCACTTTGTTCATCTGTCTGTAACCCTGCGTACAAATCTGTGGTCCTTGTGCGGAGTAAATCTACAAAAGATAAGTAACTGTCTCTGAGTCGTTATTCTTTATTTCTGTGTGTTGGAAACAGAAAAGGGGAACGAACCTAATTTACCTATTTTACAGTCCTGTTTAGAATCTCCAGTTTCCTCACATTTGGTCCTTCGAGCTGGCCGGCTGACGCCCTGGACATCGCTTGAGACCCTGGGGGGGGGGGATTGCCTGAAAACCACGCGTGGTCTGAGTTCACAGTCTCAGCATTGAAACATCCGCCTTCAGGATCAGCGGCCCTCGCCCTTGGATCCGGTGATGCCCCCGACGTCAATCGGACCCTCATCAAATAACGGGGTTCATTGCTTGAAGTGAGTACGCCACACAGAAAGTCTGTCCTCTCTTTACTTGTTAGGGCTTTATGTTGACTGTGTCTGTGTCTTTGTGTGTGCGTGCATCAATGTTGGGGGAAGAATAGAGAGACGGCTGCAGTCCGCTGCGCGAGCACGCTGAGCAGAGCACCGCTTGCAGGCCCCGCTTGCAGGCAAGGTGCTGCGCGTGCACGAGTCATCTTGCGCAGACGGGACAAGTGTGTTTCGGTACGCGAGACCGTCATTGTAGCCGCCTTCCTTCCGCGGAGGAATGGCAGAATAGGGATGGAAGTGTAGGCATAAGTGTAGGGAAATAAGTCCTCCAGGGAAGGAGAAGAAGTGTAGGGACGTCAGTGTAGGCCGGAAGTGTAGGCATAAGTGTAGGTGCAGCCGCGGCGAGTGAAGCCGAAGAAATAGAGCCTTGGGATGGCTGAGCATGATTTTTGAGACGAAACGGAGCTCCGGGGAAACTATGTGTGTGTGATGCTTCTTATGTCCCTCTGTCTGTGTCTGAGTTTGCCCTTTTTCGACAGCCCCTGTGGTGTGAGCTCGCTTTGATTAATGCCTCGTTCTAAAACAAAATAGTGACTCAGTTGACAAATAATTAGGTTTCTTTTCTGATTCTCCAAGCTTTTTCTGCTGATTAGATTCAGCACTGGAGAATCCATAAACCGGGTTATTTGGGTGGGAACTCTGGTTTGTGATTTAAATTGAGAACGTTGTAGCTGATCGTCGATCAAAAACCTCAAAAAGATGGGTGGGACTCATTCACAAAATCTAACAAAGATAGTAAGAAAGCACATTGATCAGGTCCAGAAAGCTTTTCATAAAGTTTGGAAGTATGTGGAAAGTCAGGATCAGACATTAATCTAGTATTTGGATAAATGGGTTAAAGATTAGGGATTTCATAGAAAGTTAAGCAGATCAGAGTGCAGGACAGAGCAGAAGGAGGGGGGAGCAGCTTCACAGATCAGAGTGCGCGTGCCCGAGCCTGCAGACAGGCTGATGAGGACTCGCAGAAAGGAGGGGTGATTTCTCCGTTGTAAGCAGATGTAACGACTTTCTCTGCTCTCCGAATGATGATAGGCATGTTTTACTGTGTCCGTGTATGATTTATTTATTTACGACCTAACGCTCATAGTGCTGTTAAAATGAGACGCAGTTCTTGTCTGTTTCACTTTCAATGTGTTTTTTCACAATTTTTATTTTTTTATTTTTATTTATTTTTTTTTCCTGATTTTTTTTCTACTTTCATGCCTGGCTCTAATAAAACCATTGATGATTTACATGATTGTTTGAAGAAAGCTGTGAGAACAAAGGAACGCATTGAGTCTGCCTCCAGCTCTCTCCTCCCTACAGACTCTGCATCCCGACCAGAAGGCCCCTGTCGGTGACCTGCTTTACTCGAAGACCATTTAACGGACTGATTTATCACACCCGAGGTGGACAGGACCCGTCAAGGTTCTCCTCACCATGCCAACTGCAGTACACATTGCTGACTGACCCTCCTGGACTCACGTAAGCCACTGTAAATTGCTGAGAGCCTATGAGACTGACATTTTGAGACACATCCCTGGTTGAAGTCCAACAACGGAGCCGCCACAGTTCGGCACTACTCCTGGCGAGGGGCGTTCCCTGGTGTGTTTCCTCTAGCGCTCCTCTCTTCCAGCTACAGTGAGCTTCGAACCAGCTGACATGGGTCCAGCTGTTGCTTGTGGTTTCATCTTGTACTTTTATTCCCTCTTCCTCTGGAGATCTCACTCACATCATCAGTGAGGTCAAGGCCCTTAAGTCACAAATTTCTTCTCAGATGACTGACGCCTACTGGTCTGGGTCCCCACTTTATTGGTTTACTTCTGGTGGAGTGTACTGATAAAACTAGTCACTCCGGTCCTCTGTGTGTTGTTTTTCTTTTTTCTTTTCGTCACCTGTTTGATCCCATGTGTCAAATGAATGATCGCTATCAGGCCGACTCTATCAGCATTATGCCAACAATTCCCCTGATGCGCATCCGCTCGTGGTTGAAACTGGTCTTTACAGATTTATTTTATTGTTTTTCTTTTCTTTTGTTTGATTTGATTTTTTTTTTCTTTATTTCTTAATTTGTTTCTTGTTCTATGTAACTTTAATTAATGATTTTGTGCCGAGGTCTGGACTGGTGATGCATGCGTATCCTTAGTGGTGGCTGCTGAGGGGCACAGAGTCGTTGATGAGTTTTGCCCTCCCTGACTGCTCAATGAATGTTTCACACAGATGGTATAAGTTTAGCCCTGGAGGTTTTCGCATCAACACTCATGTATCACCTACCACCTCTGATGTGCTCATTTATTCACGTTGATTTTATGTTTTCTTTTGTATTTACATGTCCCTATACACTTTTGTTTTCGATGCAGAGCCGATATGATGCCTGTACTGAAATTCTTCATGAAGTGGTATATGGTTGATGATGAGAAGAGTTCTGCTGACTTTCTGTGCACAATTTTGATAATTTTGATATGATAAACAGGGGGGTATGTTAGGAATGATTAGAAACAGAATAGTTAGACACTCCCTTTTGTATTTTATTAAACTAACTTTTACCTTTTATTACATTAATGGCTTAACCTCGATTTACTATGTATTATCATCTCAAAATTATATTACACTCCAGACAGAGCACAACCAAGACTATTGTCTCGCAACATTCCTTTAACATCCTCCCTTTTTCATCTTTGTGTGTTCTGGTGTATGCGTTCTGGTAAATGTCTGCAAGAGACCTGACACTTTAGGTGCTCTGACCTTCGAGCATCTAGCCTGCAACAGTCTGTGGGTGTGTTTTTCACACCATGATCCATTGAATGAGGTTCTGAATATGCAAATGCAAGGTATGTATGCCAGGCCTTTTGCCGAACCCCGTTGTTCAGACTTTGAATGCACTTTGTTCATCTGTCTGTAACCCTGCGTACAAATCTGTGGTCCTTGTGCGGAGTAAATCTACAAAAGATAAGTAACTGTCTCTGAGTCGTTATTCTTTATTTCTGTGTGTTGGAAACTGAAAAGGGGAACGAACCTAATTTACCTATTTTACAGTCCTGTTTAGAATCTCCAGTTTCCTCACAACTACAGTAGCATTGCTTCCCCCCCACCACATCAGTCAATAAATCCTGTTTGGAATCCTGCCGCTGTCAAAGCTTTCGCCAAACTCAAGGAACTTTTCATCTCTGCTCCCATCCTCATTCAACCCAATGTTCAAAAACAATTCATCGTCGAAGTTGACGCTTCTGATTCCGGTGTAGGGGCTGTCTTCTCCCAACGTGAGGATCACTGCGGTAAACTAAAACCCTGTGCTTTCTACTCCTGCAAGCTATCTAAGAAGTTGGCATACCTTCGATCCGCGAAACGCCTCAACTCCCGTCAGACCCGCTGGTGTCTGTTTTTTGACTGGTTCAACTTCACCATCACCTACCCTCCAGGCAGTCGTAACATCAAACCTGACGCTCTCTCCAGGAAGTACAACTCCATCGAAACCACAACTGACTCTCCCATTATTCCCACCACCTGTTTTGTGGGTAAGCTCACCAGGGATATTGAAACTATGGTCCAGCAGGCCCAAGGTGAGAAACCCAATCATGTAACTTGCCTGCCAGGCACTGTCTTTGTACCCACTTCTCTTAGATCCGACGTACTCACCTGGAGACATACTTCTCGTATCGCCTGCCATGGAAGGGTCCACAGAACTGTTAACCTACTTAAGAGATGTTTTTTCTGGCCCTCCATGATGAAGGATGTCCGTGAATACGTGGCTGCCTAAATGACCTGCGCTCATTCCAAGACATCTAACACTCCTCCTGCTGGTCATCCACTACCAACTTGAACTTTCTACAGGCCCATCTGTGAAACAGATCAGTTTCTATCAATCATCAGAACAATCAATTCAATTGATGAAGAAAATCTGAACCAATCATCAGATTGTTTCAAACTCGGCTGTAGACAGAAAATCTTCCAGTGAAACATCAGAAAGTTCTTCACCTGATCCGTTCTTCTCATCCATCAGGGAATTCAGCTTCTTTACTCACCTCAGAGTTTGCAGTCTGCAGTCTGGACTCTCCAGAAAACCACACAGATGAAGAACTCCTGAATCCTGCAGGTTCTGGTTCAAGCTTAGGTCCAGTTTTGTCAGATTAGACAGGTTTTTCTTCAGAGCTGAGACCAGAACTTTACAACTGATCTCTGACAAAGTGCATTTCTCCAACCTGCAATCAGACAGAAAAGTGTGTTCAGGAGCAGTGATGTAGCTGGAGGTCCAAGAACTTGGTCCATTCAGTCAGGTGGGACCCGTCCTGATGACAGACAGATTACATTTTCACTATTTGCTCATTTCTTTTGAATTTGGATCCAAAGACATGATCATGAATGAAAATGCAATAGATTAGAAATGACTTGAAATGAAGTTGAAACAGACGAGAAATTGAAATGTCATTGATCATCATTAATTATTCTTGAATAAATATTTACAATCCAATGGATTTAAAACTTCCATTTCAAAAATGTCAGATTTAAAAAAGTAATTAAAGAGACACAGGCTGTATCCAAATTCCCGCCCTACTCCCTAACTCTTTGTAAGGGAGGACTGTGAGGATGGAGGACTGTGAGGATGGAAGACTGTGAGGATGGAGGAATGTGAGGACGGAGGACTGTGAGGATGGAAGACTGTGAGGATGGAGGAATGTGTCACTGATTCAGGGGAGGAGTTTAACAGGAAACAAGATGGGGGGTTCGGTCAGGACACAGGGAGGAGGAGAAAGAGATGTGACTTCACTTGGCAGATGTTCCACATTTATTCTGGTACTGATACATATTCCAAGTCATTCTGCAAACAACTAAAGATCCCTCTCATTACCACACAAATAGCACAAACTGACCTATTGTAAATAAAATAAAGTCCATAAAACAAGGAAAACTGAGTTTGTCATTATGAACATAAACTCCTTATAATATGCTAAATAGAATTAAATCTGCTTTAGTGCAGGAATATCTTGTGTCCTGCATTTTAGAAGTAATTCTAACACCATGATCACTACTTTTTATTTAAACGGTGAATATGACATCATCGATTTCACAAAGTGAAAATCTAATTGATATGAGCGTTTAATGATGATCATTTATGAATCCACTGAGTTCAGAAGATGAAAACCTGGATGGTTTGTCTTCTTTTTATGGACTATTTTTATGGACCCCAAATGAGTCAGAAATAAAGAGACTCATTATTATTATCATGAAAAAAAAATTTAAATACTTTTTTTGGAACAAAAATGTGAATAATTCCCCAACCTAAAATATAAAACGCTCCAATTAAATGAAAATGTATCAAATAAATGACAGCAGTTCTCCTAAAACATTAATGTCTCTTTTTGGTCTCTATCTAAACTAAAAAAAACACTGGTTTCCATCCAAATGAAAAATAAATGTCTCCATCAAAGTTTCCCACATATTACCACCTTTAGTTTCTAAAAAAGTAAAGCACAGAAGACCAAACCGTAGAACATTGAGCATTGTAACCGTTTCAGAGCTTTTCTCATGCACACGCTCACACACAGTCCAGTATAGTCCCGGTACCGGCACCTTAAAGCCAAGAAAAAAGCGTTGCAGGCCTGTTGTTGCTCTTGGAAAACATGGAGTTTGTTGCAATAATCCAGTCAGATCCAGAGAGAACAGAAAGACGACAACTCCGTTTTCATGTGACCAGCGTGATGCACGTTAGCTCCACAGCCTCCACTCCCACTCCCACTCCATCCTTTCCCATCCAGAAAACAGCTTTCCGGCTTTCAGCTTACCCGCAGTTCCTCCACTCACCAATCCCAGCTCATTTTCTGATCCAAAATTTGATTTATCTTAACTGACGCAAATAATGAAGTTAGATCAAAGGAAAAAAGTTTATCTTCCAACATCCATACGTGGTCTTATCACCCTCTCACGGTGGAAAAAGTATAATCTGAGCTTCTTCATCCACTAAATCAGGGGTTCCCAAACAATCCGGGCAACCCACCCATTTAACCCGGCCTCCTGAATGACACCAGATAAAGACTTTTTTTTAATCTCTTTTTGCATAATTTTTGTTTTAGGTTGGTCACGGAAACATGACGGAATCCCTGGTATTGTATCCTCATGTCAATTAGGCTTATTTGAATTGAAATGTGAGCTAAAATAAAAATGTTGCTACCGGAACCTCACTTTGCCCCAGTAAAAGAACTTGAACGTGACCCCCCCATCAGAACGGAAAAAATGGCAAAAAGGTTAGGTAAGAGAAACATTGATTCAGAATGCAGGGTATTTAACCTAGGAAGTTGATCAGAGAGAACAAACAGTCGTGTCTACTAGGCTAGCCTCCTGAAAACCTCCAAATAATAATTATGGATTAATAATTATGGATTATAAGAAAAGAACAGAAAAACCTTAAGAGACTGCTCATATAAGTCATTTAAGATATTCTGCAATTACAGCTGAAGTCGAACAGTTGAGAGATTGTGCATGGACAACAGAAGCTTTGTTTCTGTGAACAATCCATTAAGAGTTATTTGGTCATTATTGACTTTCTAAAATCTAAAATACTGTTACTAAATATTTCCTGACTTTTTATGTAAAGAACCCAAAGAGGGTTATTTTTTTTACTGATTTCATAAAGTGTCTTTTATATATTTGTTGATGATTACATTTTTCTTTTGTTTTTGGTAAAGAACCCAGAGAGGAGTATTTTATATCAGATTGGGTTATTAATATTTGGTTATGTGTGGCTTTCAGTTTACATTTAGGCACTTCCGCGACTGTCCCACTTTTTCTGTTTCAAATGGAAACAGAAAAACGGTGCCTGTCAGACTCCTTCCCCCTCCAGCTCTGCCAGCTCTGCTCCTCCTGATTGCCACTAGCTGTCGTCACTCAGCTCATCTTCTGCTGCTGCTCAAAAGGAGACCCAACGCCCTGGTGTTTTGGGGTTCTCCTGGCTCCTGTTCACAACCCGCAAGTCGATTGGGTCCATCACCGCATCACTGGTTGGAGTGAGTTCTGTCTTGCCAATTGTTTGAAATCCGCGGTTCCGCCTGTTAGCTCTCCTTCGTTAAAACCCCCGGAAGAGATCGACCTTTCCAACGTACCTAGTTGTTATCATGTTCTCTGCACCGTCTTAAGTACAGCAAAGGCCGGTTCCTTACCTCCCCACCGACCTTACGATTGTTCTATCATGTTATTAGATGGTGGTCCTCTCCCTAAAGGTAGACTGTTTAATCTTTCTGGTCCCGACAAAGTAGCTATGGAGAGTTACATCCAGGAGGCGCTTTCTTCGGGACACATCCGTCCCTTGTCCTCTCCTGTTGGCGCTGGGTTTTTTTTCGTCGACAAGAAAGATTAAACCCTCAGGCCTTGCATCGACTATCGTGAGCTTAATCAGATCACTGTGAAAGACAAATACTCCCTTCCTCTCGTTAGCTCCATTTTTGACTCCATTCAGGAAACCCACATTTTCTCTAAGCTTGACCTGCGTAACGCTTACCATCTCGTTTGGGTCAAGGAGGGTGACAAATGGAAAACTGCTTTCAATACTCATCTTGGCCATTATGAATATCTAGTCATGCCATTCGGGTTAACCAACACACCCGCCGTTTTCCAACGCCTTGTAAACGACGTCCTTAGAGACTTCATCAACCGATTCGTCTTTGTTTACCTCGACGACATTCTCATTTATTCTAAAAATCCAGAGCAGCATCAAGACCAAATTCGTCAGGTACTCCAACGGTTATCAGAAAATCAGCTTTTTTTCAAAGCAGAAAAATGTCAGAGTCATACCACAGTCATCCCTTTCCTAGGTTACATCTTCGAGGCAGGTAGCATTTGTCCTGACCCTGTCAAAATTGAGGCGGTTTCTCAATGGGAACCTCCCTCTACGCGTAAGAAACTACAGCAGTTTTTGGGGTTCGACAAATTTTATAGGCGTTTTATTAGAAACTATAGCGCCATCACTGCTCCCCTGACTCAATTCACCTCCACTGCTCGGGCCTTCCAATGGAACTCCGCTGCTCAGGGAGCCTTTGATACTCTCAAGAGTCTTTTTCATTTCTGCTCCCATCCTGATCCAACCCGACACCACCAGAAAGATTTGTGGTCGAAGTCGACGCTGGAAGCCGTCCTTTCCCAGCGGGAAGAATCATCCGGCAATCATCCCAATCTCTCAGGTCCAACGCCATAACATGGGCCCACGCCTCTCGCATAGCCTGTCACGGCGGAGTTACTAGGACTCTCAACCTCCTCCGTCAACGTTCTTTCTGGCCTTCCATGGGAAAGGACGTTCAGGAGTATGTAGCCGCCTGTACCACCTGCGCTCGCTCCAAGTCCTCCAACTCCCCACCGTCTGGCTTACTCCATCCTTTGTCTACTCCCAGCCGCCCATGGTCCCATATAGCGCTATACTTTGTAACCGGCCTTCCACTCTCCCAGGGTAACTCCGTCGTCCTCACAGTTATTGACCGCTTCTCAAAATCTGTTCACTTCATCCCACTCCCACAGCTGCCTACAGCCACTGAAACCACCAAGGTTCTGGTTCAGCAGGTGTTCCGTCATCACAAAATTTCGGTCGACATCGTCTCGGTCCGGGGGCCCCAGTTTGTCTGCCAAGTTTGGGAGGCTTTCTGTGGTGTCCTGGGAGCCCCTGTGAGTCTCATCTCTGGTTTTCCATCCCCAATCAAACGGCCAGGAAGAGAGAGCTAATCAAGAACTTGAAACCTCGCTACGTTGTCTCGCCGACCAGAACTCCACTGACTGGTCCAGGTATCTCGTTTGGGCTGAATATGCTCACAATGAAGTACTTGTATCCCCCACTTTCTCACCTCTCTTCCACCCCCCTCACATTCTTCCCTTCTCCCTCCCCACACACACTAAATGTAACAAACAAATAAAAAATATACAACAAAAAGGGGTTTATACAAATCTACACTCTGTTTCTCGAAGCTATATAACCTCTTTTTGTGATAGTAAAACCTGTCCAACACAAAAGGCCTTAAGCTCTAATCTGTTTGCTCAGCTGTTAGACAGAACAAGTTAAAAAAAAATATGATCACATTACTCACCCCTCCTCTGCTACAGGCCTGTCCCCGTTTGAGGCCGCTCTGGGCGACCACTGCCACTGTTCCCCTCTCACGAGTTGGATCTCGCAGTTCCCTCTGTGCAGGACCATCTCCGCCGGTGCCAAGACATCTGGCACAAAACCAGGGCTGCGCTACTCCGCACGAGGGAGAACAACTGCTGTGCGTCTAATCGTCACAGGGTGGTGGGACCTACTTACCTTCCCGGTCAAAAGGTCTGGCTGTCCTCTCAGAACATTCCCATTCAAGCTACCTCTCGCAAACTCGCCCCCGTTTCATTGGACCCTACACCATTGACAAGGTCATCGACCCCTCCTGTGTCAGCCTCCGGCTCCCTGCTGCTCTCAAAGTCCAACCTTCATTTCACATTTCAAATTTCACAACGGTCATTGATGGCGCCCCTGCCTTTATGGTCAGTCGGATTTTGGACGTCCGCCACCGGGGGTGTGGCCACCAGTTCCTCGTGGATTGGGAGGGTTACGGTCCGGAGGAACGCTCCTGGGTCTCCCATTCCCTTATCCTGGACCGGTCCCTCATCTCCGACTTCCATCGGGCTCACCCGTATTGGCGTCCCGGACCGCCTGGAGGCGGTCGTTGACGGGTGGGTACTGTCACGGTGCCTGTCAGACTCCTCCCCCCTCCAGCTCTGCCAGCTCTGCTCCTCCTGATTGCCACCAGCTGTCGTCACTCAGCTCATCTTCTGCTGATGCTCAAAAGGAGACCCAACGCCACAATTCATCGCCAGTTCTTTACCCCTTATGGTGACTAACCCTGGTCTAAGTTATGCTCTGATTGCTATTGCCTTGTTCTCGTTCTAATCCTATTCTCCTGTCTCAGGAAAACCAACCTCTCACGAGTGACGTCACCGTGGACCTTCCATTCAACTTTCCCAAGAAGCCTGAAGATCTCACGGCTCACGGTAACCACGCTAAGCCCTCCAGCCACGCCACCAGCCATGACTTAGTCCGACCACTTCCAGCTCCAACCACCTACATCTCTGGAGAAACAATAAATTCTTTCTCGCCAAAAACACTTGCCTGTCTTCCTTCTGGGTTACAGCATCTGGGTTCATCCTGCTTTGAGAAACATGACACCGGCCCCCGATCAGAGAGTGGAAACGTCATGTGCCACTCACTGGAAAAGGTTTGGGGACCCCTGCAGTAAATCATTTTCAAATGGACAAGCCACACTGCTTATCCTCTCTGAAAACAACTAACCTTCAGCTAAAGGTTGAAGGTTCCAGACCAGGTTATGGTCAGAGCATGAGTTGCGATGGCAACTTGAGATACCCTGAAACATACCTCCGTTTTTGGAACCAAAAGCTGAGGTTATACGCATCCTTAGCCTCAAACTAACCGTGGTAACTAGCATAACCTGCTTTTTGGAAAACCCCCCTGAGGGAGCGGGTGGGAGTGGAAACATAAGGTCAGATAGATATGGAGGGGCGAGGTTATGGATGGCTTTGAAAGTCCGAATAGGGATTTTATTATTAATTCGAAGAGGCGCTGGTAGCCAGTGAAGCTTCTGTAGGACGGGTGTAATATGCATAGTGGAGGGGGGATGCATATGTTCTAGGGTATGTCAAGTTGCTTAGCAACTCATGCTCTGAACATAAACTGGTATGGAGCAGGTTTAGTTGAAAGTTAGTTTGTTTTCAGAGAGGTGAAGCAGCATGGCGTGTCCATTTGAAGATGATTTAGTGGATGAAGAAGCTCAGATAATACTTTTTCCACCGTGAGAGGGCGATAGGACCACATATGGATGTTGGAAAGATAAACTTTTTTACTTTGATCTAACTTAATTATTTGCTTCAGTTAAGATAAATAATTTCTTAAATTTAGTCAGCTTAAAAATAATGTTTAATTATCAGACAGTTATTTTACTTTCATTGAAATTAATTCAATTAAGTAGGTGTAACTTTGGTGCTGCTGTTAGATCGGCACCGCAAGGGATTGTGTGGGTTTTTGACCAAATGTGTTTAGTTGTTTTTTTTTAGTTGTAGTTGGCTTTTTTACTGTGTTTTGCCGAGTTATTTGTCCTATTATGTTTAATTCTTTCTGCACCATGAGTGAGAGGGAGGTAGAGGATAATGAGTTTATATAGCACCCCTAGAGCCAAGTCAAGCAATGTTAGAGTTAGAGAAATGATTAGAGATTAGAGAAATGATCCATACGGCAACCATGGGATCACGGTTGCCATATGGAATGCCCCCCCCTCGGTTTTATTTGCACCTTAGACATGTAGGGCCCTTGGTAAGGGGGGTGCTTGGACATCACTGCCAGCAAGCAGCAGATGTCCTCCTAGCACCCTACCCGCCAATTTTAACCGCAACTTAGACATTTAGGGCCCCTTGGTGGGGAGGGTGAGGGGACATCACTGTGAGTAATCAGGAGATGTCCCCTTAGTGCCCTACCCGCCAATTTTAACTGCACCCCCTTAGTACACACACCCTTTACTCCTCAAAATATACATTCAAACATAAGCACACACACACATGCACACACACACAGCCCTTGTGGGCCCCCCTTTTCCCCAGGGTGCTCCCCTGCTGGGCGGGGGCGGCTGGTCTTTCCCCCCGTGCTTCCCTGCTCTCTGGCTCTGGGGGCCTCGCGGCGGTCCTGCTGGCCCTGGCTTGGGTGGCGGATGTGATCGCCCGGGGGGGCGGTTGTTCTCCGCCTGCTGCCGTGTGGCGTTGGGGGGTTCTGGCTGCCGCTGCTGCTGCGGCGGGGGTCTTGGTGTGGGGATGGCTGGGCTCCCTCATTCTTTTTGCATTCCACCATCCATTTTAGAAGAACATCTCTCTCTAACATCCCTCTCTCTTCTTCCCTCCTTTCCTTTTCCTTCCGGTCCAACACCAAAGATTTTCAAATATGATTGAAATTAATAAATTTTGGCCTCAATTACAAAAGGGGTTTATTCAGACATACCTCTGGTTTGGTTCAGAGCATTGAGCCCTTCTGCCCCCAGAGTCAGCTCTGGAACTCACTTCCCTCAGGTTTATGGAACATGGACTCACTCCCCCAGTTTGCTAAAAATCTCAAAACCCACCTCTATAGACAAGCATATCCACCCTAATTAATTTATGATTCAACTTTTTTGTTTTGTTTTGAACTTAAGTTTCATTCTTTTAATTGTATTTAATTGTTTTCTATCTGTAAGGTGACCTTGGGTGTCTAGAAAGGCGTCATATATTCATTATTATTATTATTATTAGATAAATATGTAAATTTGAGTTGTATAAACAATAAATGAGTTGGATAGACGTAAGAAATTAGGTTAAATAAACTTACGTCAATTAATTGTTACCAATTGAAGCAATTAATTAAGGTATATTGTGTGTGTGTGTGTGTATGTATATATGTTAGGTCCAATTCAAAAAGAGGACAAAGATTCTCCACTCAGAGCAGGAGTGCCCTCCCTACAGGTGGAAGTAGAGCGCTTCAAAGGCGTTCAGAGGAGGAAAGACTCTGTGAGCTGCAAGTGGTGGAGGATGAATTTTATTTTCTGTTTTATTGTCCTTTGTATGAAAAAAAAACGACTTTCTTTGTTTGATGTCATAGAAAAGAAATGTTTTGATTTGTTTTGGTTTTATGAAGATTTTACGTTGGAAAGGGAATTTTTCTGTTTGGAAACTTTTTAGCAAAGACATGGACAATAAAAATGGACACTTTGTATTCTGTTAGACTCTGATTGGATGGATTATTGTTTATTGTTATTTTAGTCATGGGATGGCCATTTTCTGTGTTCCAGTGTCATATAAGCCCATGCAGGCTGGACACATGAGTGCATGACACTTCAATTAAATCAAACTAAAACTCAAATTTAACAGAATTTGAGGGGGGGAATGTAACAGGTGTAAAGATTATTGTTAAATTCAGTAAAATGGAAAGTTAGCGCCACCTCTTGGTAGAATAATGTACATTCACTGCAGTATAAGAGCAAATGTTTGTGGGAAACCCTCAGATGATAGATGTGGCAGATGTGATAGAGGTGACATCAGAACTATGTCATGAGTGAAAACGACCATAAATTGTTCAATAATTATTCCTAATTGTAATCTTGGCTTGGCTGCTGGAGAAACTTGTCAAATCTTTCATCTTCCATTTTTGTCCCTTTAGTAGCATTTAACTGGCTACTAACAGGTTATTGGCTGTTGGAGCCGTTTAACGTCTCACTTCTTTCTCCAGTCAGAGCCTCTGTGCTCACAGATGATCAGCTGATGTCCTTTGTATTTATTCCTAATTGTAATCTTGGCTGCAAGAGAAACTTGAAGGCTTCTAGTTTTGTTAAAAACTCAAAATACGGACTTCTAAATACGGAGATCTAATCTCCGCATTCTGAGCATCCCCGAAGGCAGCGAAAACTGTGCTGATACAGCTGATGGGACCCGAAGTTTTTCCCGCACCGCCTGAGCTTGAGAGAGCATACCGGACCCCGACCACCAAACTCAGCCAAAGATCATCTCGTACGTTCCTGGTCTGCTTTTCTTCCAGCAAAAAGAAGCAGCGCTGTGTTGGGCCTGGAGTCATGAACTGACATACCAGGGTGCCACCATCAGAATATACCAGGATGTCAGTGCGGCGCTGAAGAGAGCGGCATTTAACCGCGTCAAACGAGCGCTGTACCAGAAGAATGTCAAATTCCACCTGCTCTACCCGTCCCGGCTGAGAGTGATGTTCGACAACAACGTACTGACTATCGACTCGCCTGACGAAGCGCAGATATTTTACAACCAGAAATTTGAGCATGTTAACTCTGGACTCAAAGTGTGAGTATTTCATGCTATCTTAAGCCAAAAACCACTAACTGACATAACCACCGTCGTGCGTCGGGATTCCTTAGTTTATACATGTGTGTGTGTGTGTGTGTGTTTTATTTTACTTTTATTATATTTGTTTTTTTTGTTCTTGTGTTTTTTTTAATTTATTTATTTTTTTAGATTTTTTAAACGTATTCAGCCTCAGGATCTGACCTTTATACACATGCTAAGAAATGATTAGTGGTCTACAATTCTGTAACAGAATTTTAATTATTTTTTTCATGGTCATTATTATTTAGTTGTTTTTTTCTTTCCCATTTAAATTATTAGTTAACACTTCCGTTGTTCACTAATGATTATCTGCACTTTAGTGCTTATGTTCTATTTCAAAGAGCTGGGAGCCCTATGCATAACATAAGGAATTGTGCTACCAGAAGTTCGTAGGAAAAATAGGGTTTAGCCTGCAGCTTGCCTCATGGAGAAGGACAGGTATAAGCTTAGTTCTTAGTTTAGGTCTAAACGGGGTTTTGTTTAAGGGTGGGGAAGGGGACGTCGTCAATTTCTGCAGCATAGACTGCTTTTTTGCTTTGATAAAGTAATTAATAAGGTGTGCACCCTGGCTGTCAGTTCTGGGTCTTTTTCTCTTTTATTTTTTTATATGGTGAACAGTGCTGATGCAGGAGGAGCTGCTGTATGTTTCATTACTTAGAATGTAAAAGGTTTAAATGGACCTGCTAAACAAGCTAGGATATTTAATCACCTTAAACATTTGAAATGTGGACCCCAACTGTGCCTTTTGTAAAGAACACCCAGAAACAATCAGTCACCTATTTTTGGAATTGTAATACTACTAAAAAACTTTGGAAAGATTGTGCACGTTTTATAAATTATAAGTTAGATTCACAATATCAGATGAAATTTGAACATATCATATTTGGCCTACACGAAAAAAAAATAAGATCAAACGTAAAATTGGCAATTAATCTAATTATAATATTTGGTAAATTTCATATTCATAAATCAAAGTTTTCTTCATCACAACTTTATTTCCCTTTTATAATTAAAGAATTAGAATCTTATTTACATACTATTTCTAATAGTTTAAACAAAAAGCCCATACATGTTTATCAAAACTGTTTGTCTCTGAATATTTTCAATTTATAGCATCTGTAATCTTTTTGTAATACATGTACCATCCCCTGACATTGTTGTTGTTATGACTATTGTTCCTGTCATACATATTTGTTCTATTTGTGTTGAATAATTAAAAAAAAAAAAAAAACATTTGAAATGTGATATTGCCTTTCTTCAGGAAACTCACTTACTGGTTAAAACCAAGTTAGACTTATAAAAAGTTGGGTTGGTAATATATTTCATTCTAATCTTAATTCTAGAACCTGCGGAACAGTCGTACTAATTCATAAAAAAACTCACACCAGTTAATTTTTGGTGGAGACTTGAACTGTGTAATAAATCCAACACTTGATCGTTCCAATCCTAAATCAACAAACATTTCCAAAATAGTCAAACTCCTATCAAATTTTATGAACAAAATAGGAGGTGTTGACCATTGGCGTGTTTTGTATCCACAAAGTAAATCATATTCTTTTTTCCCCCCTGTACATCATTCATATAGTCGAATAGACTATTTTTGCGTTGACCAGAATCTTCTCTCATTTGTTTCAAAAGTTGAATACTCATCCATAATTGACTCTGACCACGCTCCTGTACTACTGGATCTTGTGTTTCCTTATTATAAACTGAAACAACCCCACTGGAAGTTTGACAGAAACCTCTTGGCTGAAGATAGCTTTTGCAAAATGATATTCCAAAGAATAGACGACTTCATAGAAACTAACCAAAAAGATGACATCTCACCTTCTATCCTCTGGGAAACATTAAAGGCTGTTATCAGGGGTGAGATTATTTCATATTTAGCTAAAATAAACAAAATGAAAAGGACTACACAAGAAGAGCTTATTACATCTATATCTAAAGTGGATAATCAGTGTTCTGCGTCTCCCTACCCCTGAACTCTATAAAAAGAGACTGGACTTCCAAACAAAATATAATTTGATGTCACCCAAAAAAACAGAACAGCTCCTGTTAAAATCACGGGGATACCTCTATGAACATGGCGACAAAGCTGGATGTTTCTTAGCACACCAACTGAAGTGTCGCTCAGCTGCTCAACTTATCCCCCAAATAACAAAAAAAGATGGCACACTGACTATTGACCCAGCAGAAATCAACGAAGCCTTTACTTCATTTTACTCCGACCTGTATATGTCAGAAATGACAGAAGATTACTCGATAATGGAAACGTTTTTAAATAACTTAGAATTCCCCTTAGTAACAGAAATACACAGGACCAATGCTGAGCTTCCACTGGACCATAAAGAAATCACTAATGCAATACACTCAATGCAAAATGGTAAGGCTCCAGGCCCAGACGTGTACCCTTTAGAATTTTTAAAAAACTTCTCAAACAAACTATCCCCAATACTTCTTGATATGTTTAATGACTCTGTATCTGTCATGGTGCCTCTGTCAGCCCCACCCCTCTCTGCTCTGCTCTGGAGGATTCCCAGCTGTTGCCACTCACTTCGTCAGCCACTCTGCTCTGCTCTGGAGGATTCCCAGCTGTTTCCACTCACCTCATTAGCCCTGCTGCCTTCTTAAGGAGATCCATAGCCAGTATTCATCGCCAGTTTGTTGCTCATCCATGGTGCTTGTCAGGTTACTCATGTTTATTCCTAAGAAAAATTATTGTTTTAGTTATTATGCCTTATCGTCTCATTTCCAGGACGTTTTCACCACGAGTGCTACCTGGGATTCCCTCCGGGACGGTCTGATCATTCCACGCTTGCCTCGTCAGCTGTTCATGCCCTCACAGCCTTCACAGAAGTCCTCCAGCCACGCCACGTCGCCTTGCTACTCACCAGCAATCTGAAACCTTTTACCACTTTGGAAAACCCCCTGCAAGAAAATTAAATCTAATATACTTACCATAAATCTCTACTGTTATCCTTTCGGGTTCCAGCTTCTGGGTCTGCTTCAAAGTCTCACATCATGACACTATCCCGTGACTCCCTCCCCAAGACATTAACCGAAGCATCAATTACCCTTTTGCTCAAACCAGGTAAAGATGGTAAAGACTGTAGCTCATACCGACTCATCTCTCTCCTCAACTGCGATGCAAAGATCTTAGCTAAAGCCCTCTCTCTTCGTCTAGAAGCCACAATACAGGACGTGATCTCTGATGATCAAACTGGTTTTATGCCAGGGCGCCACTTATTCAAAAATGTACACCGACTTTTTGACATAATTTATTGTCCTGCCTCTGCATCAGAGGCAGAAGTGGTACTTACACTTGACGCGGAGAGAGCCTTTGATAGGGTGGAGTGGAGATATCTATTTGCATGTTTAAAGAAATTTGGTTATTGTCCCAACTTCATCTCATGGAGCTTTTGTATAAATCACCCAAAGCCTCCGTAATTAGTAATGGTAAGCGGTCACAATATTTTCAGTTGTCACGGGGTACTCGCCAGGGCTGTCCTCTCAGCCCACTACTATTCGCTTTAGCTATAGAGCCCTTATCTATCACACTTAAAACTTTTACCATCAATTAGTGGAATCCATAGGGGCTGTAAGGAACATAGAGTATCTTTGTATGCAGATGATTTATTGTTATATTTGTCCGACCCAATTCTAAACGTCTCTCACATAATTCATGCCTTGAGGAACTTTGGGGCTTTCTCTGTGTACAAATTATACTTAAGTAAAAGTGAATTGTACCCTGTTAATGATCTTGCTCTCCAAATACAAAATGGTGCCTTCCCATTCCAAATGTGCACAAATGGCTTTAAGTACTTGGGTATCAATATTACAAGAGATATGCAACATCTCCATCAAAAAAAGAAAGAAAAGACTAAATTAGACCTAAAAAAGTGGAGAACTCTCCACCTATCCCTGGCAGGAAAGGTTAATTGTATCAAAATGACTTTACTCCCCAAATTTCTTTACCTTTTTCAGTGCATCCCACTATATATCCCCAAATTATTTTTAAAATCTCTTGATAAGGCTTTTGTTTCATGTATTTGGGGTGGAAGGAAACCTACGATACGGCTTGAATTGCTACAGAGGTCTAAAAATCAAGGCAGTTTAGCCTTTCCCAATTTTCAGCCGGCCACCTGGAAAACCGCGTGTCAGGTTCCTGTTCCCAAGAAGACTGCAACCTCTTGACCCAGTGATTACCGTCCTGTTGCCCTCACATCCCATGTAGCTAAAGTGCTGGAAAGGATTTTGTTGTCCCACCTGAGACCTCTGGTGAAACCATCTCTGGACCCACTTCAGTTTGCCTACCAGCCACGCCTGGGGGTGGAGGATGCTGTTATTTACCTGCTGCAACGTGCTCACTCTCACCTGGATGGAGGGGGGGATACTGTGAGGGTCACATTCTTTGATTTCTCCAGTGCGTTCAACACCATCCAGCCCTGGTTACTGGGTGAGAAGCTGCATCAGATGGGTGTGGAAGGCACCTTGGTCTCCTGGATCATTGATTACTTGTCAGACAGGCCGCAGTTTGTCCGGCTGGACGGTGTCCTGTCTGACTTGGTGACGAGCAGTGTGGAGAACCCCACAGGGAACTGTGCTCTCTCCCTTCCTGTTCACTTTGTACACCAGTGACTTCCAGTTCAACTCAGAGTCTTTCCATCTTCAGAAGTTCTCTGATGACTCTGCTGTTGTTGGCTGCATTAATGGTGGGCGGGAGGAGGAGTACAGGGAACTTGTGGATAAATTTGTGAGGTGGTCTGGAGCAAACCACCTGCTGCTGAATGTGGAAAAGACCAGAGAGATGGTGGTGGAATTCAGGAAAAAAACACCAGCTTCCCAGCCTCTCAGCATCTTTGGCAGTGATGTGACAGAGGTAGAGGAGTACAAGTACTTGGGAGTAGCCATCGACCACAGACTGAACTGGAAGAGCAACAGCACTGCTGTGTATAAGAAGGCCAGCAGCAGACTCCATTTCCTGAGGAGACTAAGGTCCTTCAATGTGTGCAGCAAGATGCTTGAAATCTTTTGCCAGTCTGTTGTGGCCAGTACTTTGTTCTTCTCGGTGGTCTGCTGGGGGGGCAGCATATCTGCTAGGGACAGTAATAGACTGAACAAAGAACGAACAAAGAGCTGGCTCTGTAATTGGCTGTAAAATGGACACATTTGAATCTGTGATGGAGAGGAGGACTTTTAAATAAGCTGGTATCCATCTTGGATAATCCTGAGCATCCTCTCCATCCTGTACTGGATGTTCAGAGGAGATCCTTCTCCAACGGGCTAAGGCAGCTTCGCTGTCACACCAACCGCTACAGGAGATCCTTCATACCTGACTCCATTGGACTCTATAACTTGTCATCCGTGTGCAATAGATAATGTCATTTATGGTCTGTCGGTTTTTTTCTCCTGATGTGCCACGCAATACAACTGTTCTAATTCACTGATGTTCCTTTCCGATTGATTGTTCCGGTTCTCTGTTGTCGTCTATTGAGTATATGTTTGTATCTTGAGCCTAACGCCGATGCTGCAACAATTTCCCAAGCTGGGATCAATAAAGTATCTTTATCTTATCTTTATCTTAGCTTATTACTGGGCTTCAAATGTAAAGAATATCTTACACTGGCTCCACAGTCCTGATGTGGACTGGTGCCTTCTTGAAGATGCATCATGCATTTCAACTTCCCTCCGTGCTCTGGTCACCTCTGACTTGTCTATCTCTGCCCTTAAATACACAGATAACCCAGTCGTCATAAATACTCTTAAAATACGGTTTCATTTCATACAGAACTTTGACTGTGGGGAGTTCCTACATTTTAGTCCCATAAACAGGACTCCTTTGTTTCCCCATGCTAGACTGGACTCTGGTTTAATTCTTTGGAAAAAGCAAGGTATTCATTTGTTCAAGACATGTACAGAAGCTCAGTTTTTGCCAGCTTTGATGATCTTTCACATAAATTTAATCTACCCCGGTCTAGCCTATTCCATTACTTCTAAATTCGCCACTTCCATCAGTGTCACACCTCAGACTTTCCATTTTTGCCGTCATGCTCAGGTATAGAAGCACTTTTAGAAACCCCAGTACTTCTTAAAAGATTTATCTCAAGAATATATGATCAGATAACTTCCGTAAAAACCCCAAACCTTGGTAAAAACCGGACAGACTGGGTGCATGAGATGGGGGAGGAACTGGCTTTGGAGGACGACATATGGAACGATGCTTTACTGAAAGTAAATGGCAGCTCCTCCGTTGCAAAATTGAACTTAATACAATTGAAAGTTTTACATCGTGTCCACTACTCCAAAGCTAAACTAGCAAAGATCTATCCCAATGTAGAAGCCAGCTGTGAATTAACACATATGTTCTGACTGTGTCCATCTCTGACGTCCTACTGGTCTGTCATTTTTAAAACAATGTCACAAGCTCTCAAAATTAATCTTCATCCAAACTCTGCCATGGCTATATTCGGCATCACACGTAGAAAACAATCCACTCTAAGTAAACAAAATAAACATATCACTGCTTTTACAACACTACTTGCACGTAGAAGGATTTTACTACTCTGTGTCTCTATGGTTTAGTGACTTGTTACAATTTATGGAGCTAGAAAAGATTTTTTTTTTTCTAAACTTGTCCTGTCCAACAGCTGGGCAGACAGATGAGAACTGAGGGACTCTTGTGTTGGACATATTTTACTTTAACAAGAGGGGTTATTAATCTTCAGACAAACCAGAGGTATGTCTGAATAAACCCCTTTTGTAATTGAGGCCAAACTTTACTAATTACAATCATATTTGAAAATCTTTGGTGTTGGACCGGACGGAAAAGGAAAGAAGGGAAGAAGAGAGAGGGATGTTAGAGAGGGGGGGTAGGAGGGTGATAATAGGAGGGGAGGGGGGATAAGACCATGAAGCAGCATAAAGCAACAAGTTTACTGGATGTTTACTGGATGAAATCTCAAAGGGCGGGGCCTGTCCACACACACACTCAAATGTTATCAACACACCTGCTAGCTGCAAAAATATCCACATGTCAACATGTACACAAAACAGATAGTGTTCACTCACGCATACTTATGCCTTCAAACCAACTAGTGTGAAGTATTTCATTCATTCATTCAATCATGCAAGCTATTAGTGCAGGAGCTAGAAAAGATTAAATACTCACTAGGGGGGGTCCAGAGTCAAAGTTCTATCTGTGTGGGGCCCAATACTATTATACTTTAATGAGCTCAAAACTGTCCCCAAGTAGCAACTTTCAACGACTCTCTGTTACGAGAAACCAAGGGGGTTAACCCAGATGCAGGAAGAACAAGGAGACTGAATGTACTCTGAAGGCTATTTAATGCCAAAGCGCTAAACCAAACAGACAATATCCAAACAAGACGCTGCGACAAACATATGCAGGGACAGAGACCTTAAAAAGGAGCCAAATCAAAGTAACATGAGAAACAGCTGTGGGTAGAAGCAACAGACAGAGAAGGAAGAGCGACCTCCAGAGGGAGTACGGCTGAGCAGCAGGAGGGTGAACGTATCACTCTCCTGTTTTCTTGTGTTGTAACACTGAGCCCTGGTGGTGCATGCCTGCTTATAACACTTGGCGTAATCATTTTTTAAATTTATTTTATTATCATATTTACATATATATTATTGTTATTATGGCCCGCAGCCCTCACAGAGTGCAAGGACCATATTGTAACTGGTACGAGGGTCGAACACTCAAAAAGGTCCAAAACGTCAAAAAACGCGTCAAAACGTCAAAAAACGGGGTCAAAAGTCGCCCAAAGCACAAAACGACACGACAATTGTGTAACGCAACAAAAATATACACACACACGCACAACACCACCGCACAAACGACAAAATTGTAGTCGCAAAAATGACGACAAAGACACGAAAACGCCTCAAAAAGCCCTCAAAGAACGGGTTTAAAGCCAAAAAGACATGCCCAGCCTATAGTAAAAGACAGGCCGCATTGAAATACATAGGCCACCTGACTGCAAAAACTTCTATATTGTTTCTGCTTCGTTTCATTATTATTTTTATTATGGCCCGCAGCACTCACAGAGTGCAAGGACCATATTGTAACTGGTACGAGGGTCGAACACTCAAAAAGTCCAAAACGTCAAAAAAACGCGTCAAAACGCCAAAAAATGGGGTCAAAAGTCGCCCAAAGCACAAAACGACACGACAATTGTGTAACGCAACAAAAATACACACACACACGCACAACACCAACGCAAAAACGTCAAATTTGTAATCGCAAAAATGACGACAATAACACCAAAAAGCCCCAAAAAGCCCTCAAAAGAAGGGTTTAAAGCCAAAAAGACATGCCCAGCCTATAGTAAAAGACAGGCCGCATTGAAATACATAGGAAATCCTAACCGCAAAAACTTCTATATTGTTTCTGCTTTGTTTCATTTTTATTATTATTATGGCCCGCAGCAGTCATAGACTGCAAGGACCATATTGTAACTGGTACGAGGGTCGAACACTCAAAAAGGTCCAAAACGTCAAAAAAACGCGTCAAAACGCCAAAAAATGGGGTCAAAAGTCGCCCAAAGCACACAACGACACGACAATTGTGTAACGCAACAAAAATACACACACACACGCAGAACACCAACGCACAAACGTCAAAATTGTAGTCGCAAAAATGACGACAAAAACCCAAAAAAGCCCCAAAAAGCCCTCAAAGAACGGGTTTAAAGCCAAACAGACATGCCCAGCCTATAGTAAAAGACAGGCCGCATTGAAATACATAGGCCACCTGACTGCAAAAACTTCTATATTGTTTCTGCTTTGTTTCATTATTATTATGGCCCGCAGCACTCACAGAGTGCAAGGACCATATTGTAATTATGGCCCGCAGCACTCACAGAGTGCAAGGACCATATTGTAACTGGTACGAGGGTCGAACACTCAAAAAGGTCCAAAACGTCAAAAAAACGCGTCAAAACGCCAAAAAATGGGGTCAAAAGTCGCCCAAAGCACAAAACGACACGACAATTGTGTAACGCAACAAAAATACACACACACACGCACAACGCCAACGCAAAAACGACAAAATTGTAGTCGCAAAAATGACGACAAAAACCCAAAAAAGCCCCAAAAAGCCCTAAAAAGACGGGTTTAAAGCTAAAAAGACATGCCCAGCCTATAGTAAAAGACAGGCTGCATTGAAATACATAGGCCACCTGACTGCAAAAACTTCTATATTGTTTTTCGAAAGTTTTTTTATTATTATTATTATTATTATTCTGGTTTCTAACGGACAGTTTGAGCGAAAATTTGACCCCCGCCACATACCCGAAAACTCACCAAAATTGGCACACACCTAGGATAAATGTGAAATGAATTTTCGGCAAAGAAAACGTCACCCCCCCGAAGTTGATGACATCACGGCGAGCGTTCCCGTAAAAAAAATGAATGGGCCGAAAATCGCTTATGGGGCCAAAAAAAAATATTTCAAATTAGAACAACGAAACCAAAAAACACGTGTTGGAGATATCCCAAAGAAGTTATAAAATCATTATGGGATGGCCACACAACCTACGGCTTGGCGGCCATTTTGTGGCGAACTCAGAGAAATGGCGATTTTCGTGTTTTTTGACAATATGGGAAAACTACACTTTTGTTCAAGCGATTTTCACGAAATTTCATACACATGCCACAAACACGATTCTACAACTACCAAAGAAGTTTTGTTGACCTTTGACCTTGGCAAGGGGCGGCCATCTTGAATTTTCATAAAAAAGCACCTTTATTGACGGATACAAACGAAAACTCGTCCTAGGGATTTTTATCGATCTTTTTGAAACTTCTCGGGCATCAATGGCAAGCTACTGTGGACAAAATGTTGGAATTAGAAGTTGTAGAATTTGAAACGCGTGCCCGTGAAGAATTCGCAACCATCGCCATTTTAGCTAGCTCGCACATATTTTGTCGGAATAGCCTGAAACTGAAATATGCGATACCCTGTCCCACACTGAACAAAACGATGTCACATACGACAAAATCCATAAAGGAATGTGGCCGTGGTAAACAAAAAACCGTCGCAAAAAAAAGTGCTGACTCGGCAAAAAAAAATTTTTTTGGATTTTATTTTTAAGAATCGGCTAACGAAACTCAGATAACTTTGTCGGGTATATCCAAAGAAAGTTTTGAAATCATTACGTGATGGCGACTTGACCTACGGTTTGGCGGCCATTTTTTGCCAAAATCTGCCATTTTGCGTTTTTCGCGTTTTTACACAATATGGAAAAATGAACTTTTTTTCGAGCGATTTTCACGAAATTTGACTCGCATGTCCCTAGCGTAAGTCTACAATCACCTTTGGAGTTTCGTCGACCTTTGACCTCGGGAAAAGGCGGCCATCTTGAATTTTCTATAAAAAACACCTTTACCACCAGATTCAAACGTAAACTTGTCGTTGGAATTTTCATCGATTGTCTCGAAACTTTTTGGGCATCAATGGCAAGCTACTGTGGAAAAAATGTTGGAAGTAGAAGTTGTAGATTTTGAGCGGCGTGTGCGTGGCAAGCTAGCAAAGTGGCGCACTGTTATAACTCCCATGCATTTCAATACAATACAGTGAAAATTGAATGCATGCATTCATGCCTGAAACAGAATACATTGAAAAAGACTGGACATGGACATATAAGGAATGTGGGCGTGGTTAGCATAAAACCACTGTTGCTAAGGACGACAAAAAGTTTACTTTTACCGATTTATCCGAAATTGACGTCAATCTGTTCGTCTTCTGAAGTGGACCAAAACATAAAATGGTTGCTATGGAGATAAAATAAACAGAAAAGCCACCATTTTGGAAAAAGTTGTTTTTTTATCAACTTATGACATATAGCTTTCACCAATGGAGGAATATGTTTTTCTGAGTCAGTAAATGATGCTTATCGCTATGCTAGCAATTTTAGCCACATTAGCATAGCTAGCATAGTTAGCATAATTAGCATTTTAGGTAATGTGTTTTTCTGAGTCAGTTGATGATGCTGATCGCTATGCTAGCACTTTTAGCCACATTAGCATAGCTAGCATAGTTAGCATAATTAGCATTTTAGGTAATGTGTTTTTCTGAGTCAGTTGATGATGCTGATCGCTATGCTAGCACTTTTAGCCACATTAGCATAGCTAGCATAGTTAGCATAATTAGCATTTTAGGTAATGTGTTTTTCTGAGTCAGTTGATGATGCTGATCGCTATGCTAGCACTTTTAGCCACATTAGCGTAGCTAGCATAGTTAGCATAATTAGCATTTTAGATAATGTGTTTTTCTGAGTCAGTTGATGATGCTGATCGCAATGCTAGCACTTTTAGCCACATTAGCATAGTTAGCATTGTTAGCATAATTAGCAAATCCAGCCTTGACTAGCTTTTAATTTGCGGGCTGTGAGGGCGGTGAGGTCAGCGGTGGTGCGTAGAGTTGGGCGTGGAGGCGGGTTGCGTCTGCGGGCCATACAACGCCGCTTGCGGCTTTAATTATTATTCCGCTTTCTATCTGCGCCTTTGAGCTCAAATTTGACCCCCGCCACATACCCGAAAACTCACCAAAATTGGCACACTCCTAGGATAAATTGAAAATGAATTTTCGGCAAAGAAAACGTCAACCCCCCGAAGTCGATGACATCACGGCGAGCGTTCCCGTAAAAAAAATGAATGGGCCGAAAATCGCTTATGGGGCCAAAAAAAAATATTTTGAAATACAGGTACGAAACCAAAACACGCGTGTTGGAAATATCCCAAAGAAGTTATGAAATCATTATGGGATGGCCACACGACCTACGGCTTGGCGGCCATTTTGTGGCGAACTCAGAGAAATGGCGATTTTCGTGTTTTTTCACAATATGGGAAAACGATACTTTTGTTTGAGCGTTTTTAACGAAATTGCACATACATGCCACTAGCACGATTCTACAACTACCAAAGAAGTTTCGTTGACCTTTGACCTTGGGTAGAGCCGGCCATCTTGAATTTTCAAAAAAAAGCACCTTTAGTAAGGTATTCAAACGAAAACTCGTCCTAGGAATTTTCATCGATCTTTTTGAAACTTCTTGGGCATCAATGGCAATCAATTGTGGACAAAATGTTGGAATTAGAAGTTGTAGATTTTGAAACGCGTGCGCGTGGCGAATTCGCAACCGTCGCCATTTTAGCTAGCTCGCACATATTTTATCGGAATAGCCTGAAACTGAAATATGCGATACCCTGGCCCACACTGAACAAAACAATATCACATACGACAAAATCGATAAAGGAATGTGGCCGTGGTAAACAAAAAACGATCGCAAAAAAAAGTGCTGACTCGGCAAAAAAAAAAAAATCGGATTTTATTTTTAAGAATCGGCTAACGAAACCCAGATAACTTTGTCGGGTATATCCAAAGAAAGTTTTGAAATCATTACGTGATGGAGACACGACCTACGGTTTGGCGGCCATTTTGTGCCAAAATCTGCCATTTTGAGTTTTTCGCGTTTTTACACAATATGGAAAAATGAACTTTTTTTCGAGCGATTTTGACGAAATTTGACTCGCATGTCCCTAGCGTAAGTCTACAATCACCTTTGGAGTTTCGTCGACCTTTGACCTCGGGAAAAGGCGGCCATCTGGAATTTTATATAAAAAACACCATTACCACTGGATTCAAACTTAAACTTGTCGTTGGAATTTTCATCAATCATCTCGAAACTTTTTGGGCATCAATTGCAAGCTACTGTGGAAAAAATGTTGGAATTAGAAGTTGTAGATTTTGAACGGCGTGCGCGTGGCATGCTAGCAAAGTGGCGCACTGTTATAACTCCCATGCATTTCAATACAATACAGTGAAAATTGAATGCATGCATTCATGCCTGAAACAGATTACATTGAAAAACACTGGATATGGACATATAAGGAATGTGGGCGTGGTTAGCATAAAACCACTGTTGCTAAGGGCGACAAAAAGTTTACTTTAACCGATTTGTCCGAAACTGACGTCAATCTGTTCGTCCTCCCGAGGGGACCAAAACATAAAATGGTTGCTATGGAGATAAAATCAACAGAAAAGCCGCCATTTTGGAAAAAGTGGGTTTTTTAGCAACTTATGACATGTAGCTCTCACCAATGGAGGAATTTGTTTTTCTGAGTCAGTTGATGATGCTGATCGCTATGCTAGCACTTTTAGCTATGTTAGCATAACTAGCATACTTAGCATAATTAGCATTTTAGGTAATGTGTGTTTCTGAGTCAGTTGATGATGCTGATCGCTATGCTAGCACTTTTAGCCACATTAGCATGGCTAGCATAGTTAGCATAATTAGCATTTCAGGAAATGTGTTTTTCTGAGTCAGTTGATGATGCTGATCGCTATGCTAGCAATTTTAGCTATGTTAGCATAGCTAGCATAGTTAGCATAATTAGCATTTTAGGTAATGTGTTTTTCTGAGTCAGTTGATGATGCTGATCGCTATGCTAGCACTTTTAGCTATGTTAGCATAACTAGCATAGTTAGCATAATTTGCATTTTAGGTAATGTTTTTTTCTGAGTAAGTTGAAGATGCTGATCGCAATGCTAGCACTTTTAGCCACATTAGCATAGCTAGCATAGTTAGCATAGTTAGCATTTTAGGTAATGTGTTTTTCTGAGAGAGTTGATTATGGTAATCGCTATGCTAGGACTTTTAGTCACATTAGCATATTTAGTATAGTTAGCAATATTAACAAATCCAGCCTTGACTATCTTTTAATTTGTGGGCGGTGAGGGCGGTGAAGGGCGGAGAGAGCCGCGGTGTTGCGTAGAATTGGGCGTGGAATGCGGGTTGCGTCTGCGGGCCATACAACGCCGCTTGCGGCTTTAATTATTATTACGTTTCTTCTTTCTTACTGCGTCTTTGAGCTCAAATTTGACCCCCGCCACATACTCGAAAACTCACCAAAATTGGCACACACCTAGGATAAATTCAAAATGAATTTTCGGCGAAGTGAACGCCCCCCCCCCAAACCCGATGTTCTCACAGTCGGCAAAACCGTAAAAAAAATGAATGGAGCCGAAATCTCAAATGGAGCCGATTTTGTTTTTTTTCAAGATACAGTTACGAAACCAAAACACGGGTGTTGGAGATATCCTAAAGAAGTTTTGAAATCATTATGGGATGGCCACACGACCTACGGCTTGGCGGCCATTTTGTGGCGAACTCAGAGAAATGGCGATTTTCGTGTTTTTTCACAATATGGGAAAACGACACTTTTGTTCAAGCGATTTTCACGAAATTGCATACACCTGCCACTAACACGATTCTACAACTGCCAAGGAAGTTTCATGACCTTTGACTTTGGGAACGGGCGGCCATCTTGAATTTTCAAAAAAAGCACCTTTAGTAACGGATACAAACGGAAACTCGTCCTAGGGATTTTTTTCGATCTTTTTGAAACTTCTCGGGCATCAATGGCAAGCTACTGTGGACAAAATGTTGGAATTAGAAGTTGTAGAATTTGAAACGCCTGCGCGTGGCGAATTCGCAACCGTCGCCATTTTAGCTAGCTCGCACATATTTTATCGGAATAGCCTGAAACTGAAATATGCGATACCCTGGGCCACACTGAACGAAACGATGTCACATACGACAAAATCGATAAAGGAATGTGGCAGTGGTAAACAAAAAACGATCGCAAAAAAAAGTGCTGACTCGGCAAAAAAAAATTTTTTCGGATTTTATTTTTAAGAATTGGCTAACGAAACCCAGATAACTTTGTTGGGTATATCCAAAGAAAGTTTTGAAATCATTACGTGATGGCGACACGACCTACGGTTTGGCGGCCATTTTGTGCCAAAATCTGCCATTTTGAGTTTTTCGCGTTTTTACACAATATGGAAAAATGAACTTTTTTTCGAGCGATTTTCACGAAATTTGACGAGCATGTCCTTAGCGTAAGTCTACAATCACCTTTGGAGTTTCGTCGACCTTTGACCTCGGGAAAAGGCGGCCATCTTGAATTTTATATAAAAAACACTTTTACCACTGGATTCAAACTTAAACTTGTCGTTGAAATTTTCATCGATTGTCTCGAAACTTTTTGGGCATCAATGGCAAGCTACTGTGGAAAAAATGTTGGAATTAGAAGTTGTAGATTTTGAACGGCGTGCGCGTGGCATGCTAGCAAAGTGGCGCACAGTTATAACTCCCATGCATTTCAATACAATACAGTGAAAATTGAATGCATGCATTTATACCTGAAACAGATTACATTGAAAAACACTGGATATGGACATATAAGGAATGTGGGCGTGGTTAGAATAAAACCACTGTTGCTAAGGATGACAAAAAGTTTACTTTTACCGATTTGTCCGAAACTGACGTCAATCTGTTCGTCCTCCCGAGGGGACCAAAACATAAAATGGTTGCTATGGAGATAAAATCAACAGAAAAGCCGCCATTTTGGAAAAAGTGGGTTTTTTTTATCAACTTATGACATATAACTCTCACCAATAGAGGAATGTGTTTTTCTGAGTCAGTTGATGATGCAGATCGCTATGCTAGCAATTTTAGCTATATTAGCATTACTAGCATAGTTAGCATAATTAGCATTTTAGGTAATGTGTTTGTCTGAGTCAGTTGATGATGCTGATCGCTATGCTAGCACTTTTAGCCACATTAGCATAGCTAGCATAGTTAGCATAATTAGCATTTTAGGTAATGTGTTTTTCTGATTCAGTTAATGATGCTGATCGCTATGCTAGCACTTTTAGTTACATTAGCATAGCTAGCATAGTTAGCATAATTAGCATTTTAGGTAATGTGTTTTTCTGATTCAGTTAATGATGCTGATCGCTATGCTAGCACTTTTAGCCACATTAGCATAGCTAGCATAGTTAGCATAATTAGCATTTTAGGTAATGTGTTTTTCCGAGTCAATTGATGATGCTGATCGCTATGCTAGCACTTTTAGCCACATTAGCATTGCTAGCATAGTTAGCATAATTAGCATTTTAGGTGATGTGTTTTTCTGTGTCGGTTGATGATGCTGATCGCTATGCTAGCACCTTTAGCCACATTAGCATAGTTAGCATAGTTAGCATAATTAGCAAATCCAGCCTTGACTAGCTTTTAATTTGCGGGCTGTGAGGGCGGTGAGGTCAGCGGTGGTGCGTAGAGTTGGGCGTGGAGGCGGGTTGCGTCTGCGGGCCATACAACGCCGCTTGCGGCTTTAATTATGGCCCGCAGCAGTCATAGACTGCAAGGACCATATTGTAACTGGTACGAGGGTCGAACACTCAAAAAGGTCCAAAACGTCAAAAAAACGCGTCAAAACGCCAAAAAATGGGGTCAAAAGTCACCCAAAGCACAAAACGACACGACAATTGTGTAACGCAACAAAAATACACACACACACGCACAACACCAACGCAAAAACGTCAAATTTGTAATCGCAAATATGACGACAATAACACGAAAAAGCCCCAAAAAGCCCTCAAAAGAAGGGTTTAAAGCCAAAAAGACCTGCCCAGCCTATAGTAAAAGACAGGCCGCATTGAAATACATAGGAAATCCTAACCGCAAAAACTTCTATATTGTTTCTGCTTCGTTTCATTTTTATTATTACGTTTCTTCTTTCTTACTGCGTCTTTGAGCTCAAATTTGACCCCCGCCACATACTCGAAAACTCACCAAAATTGGCACACACCTAGGATAAATTCAAAATGAATTTTCGGCGAAGTGAACGCCCCCCCCCCAAACCCGATGACCTCACAGTCGGCAAAACCGTAAAAAAAATGAATGGGGCCGAAATCTCAAATGGAGCCGTTTTTTTTTTTTTCAAGATACAGTTACGAAACCAAAACACGGGTGTTGGAGATATCCTAAAGAAGTTTTGAAATCATTATGGGATGGCCACACGACCTACGGCTTGGCTGCCATTTTGTGGCGAACTCAGAGAAATGGCGATTTTCATGTTTTTTGACAATATAGGAAAACGAAACTATTGTTTAAGGGATTTTCACGAAATTGCATACACGTGCCACTAACACGATTCTACAACTGTCAAAGAAGTTTCGTTGACCTTTGACCTTGGGAACGGGCGGCCATCTTGAATTTTCAAAAAAAGCACCTTTAGTAACGGATACAAACGAAAACTCGTCCTAGGGATTTTTATTGATCTTTTTGAAACTTCTTGGGCATCAATGGCAAGCTACTGTGGACAAAATGTTGGAATTAGAAGTTGTAGAATTTGAAACGCGTGCGCGTGGCAAATTCGCAACCGTCGCCATTTTAGCTAGTTCGCAAATATTTTATCGGAATAGCCTGAAACTGAAATATGCGATACCCTGGCCCACACTGAACAAAACGATGTCACATACAACAAAATCGATAAAGGAATGTGGCCGTGGCAAACAAAAAACGATCGCAAAAAAAAGTGCTGACTCGGCAAAAAAAAAAAAAAATCGGATTTTTTTTTTATGAATCGGCTAGCGAAACCCAGATAACTTTGTTGGGTATATCCAAACAAAGTTTTGAAATCATTACGGGATGGCGACACGACCTACGGTTTGGCGGCCATTTTGTGCCAAAATCTGCCATTTTGAGTTTTTCGCGTTTTTACACAATATGGAAAAATGATTTTTTTTTTCGAGCGATTTTCACGAAATTTGACACGCATGTCCCAAGCGTAAGTCTTCAATCACCTCTGGAGTTTCGTCGACCTTTGACCTCGGGAAAAGGTGGCCATCTTGAATTTTCTATAAATATTACCTTTATTGGTGGTTTCAAACGTAAACTTGTCGTTGGAATTTTCAACGATCGTCTCGAAACTTTTTGGGCATCAATGGCAAGGTACTGTGGAAAAAATGTTGGAATTAGAAGTTGTAGATTTTTAACGGGGTGCGCGTGGCAAGCTAGCAAAGTGGCGCACTGTTATAACTCCTATGTTTTTTAATGGACCACTGTGAAAATTGAATGCATGCATTAATGCCTTAAACTGAATACATTGAAAAACACTGGATATGGACATATAAGGAATGTGGGCGTGGTTAGCATAAAACCACTGTTGCTAAGGACAACAAAAAGTTTACTTTTACCGATTAGTCCAAAACTGATGTCAATCTGTTCGTCCTCCCGAGGGGACCAAAACATAAAATGGTTACTATGGAGATGAAATTAACAGAAAAGCCGCCATTTTGGAAAAAGTGGGTTTTTATCAACTTATGACATGTAGCTCTCACCAATGGAGGAATGTGTTTTTCTGAGTCAGTTGATGATGCAGATCGCTATGCTAGCACTTTAAGCCACATTAGCATAGCTAGCATAGTTAGCATAATTAGCATTTTGAGCAATTTTGACTAGCCTTTATCAACGTGGGCGGTGAGGACGGTGGTGCGTAGAGTTGGGCGTGGAAGCCGGGTTGCGTCTGCGGGCCATACAACGCCGCTTGCGGCTTTAATTATTATTATTATTATTATTCTTCTTGTCCTCTAACGGCGTCTTTGAGCTTAAATTTGACCCCCGCCACATACCCGAAAACTCACCAAAATTGGCACACACCTGGGATAAATTGAAAATGAATTTTCGGCAAAGAGAACGTCACCCCCCCCACGATGATGACATCACGGCGAGCGTTCCCGTAAAAAAAATGAATGGGCCGAAAATCGCTTATGGGGCCAAAAAAAAAAATTTTGAAATACAGTTACGAAACCAAAACACGCGTGTTGGAGATATCCCAAAGAAGTTATGAAATCATTATGGGATGGCCACACGACCTACGGCTTGGCGGCCATTTTGTGGCGAACTCAGAGAAATGGCGATTTTCGTGTTTTTTCACAATATGGGAAAACGACACTTTTGTTCAAGCGATTTTCACGAAATTGCATACACACGCCAAAAACACGATTCTACAACTACCAAAGAAGTTTCGTTGACCTTTGACCTTGGCAAGGGGCGGCCATCTTGGATTTTCAAAAAAAAGCACCTTTAGTAACAGATACAAACGAAAACTCGTCCTAGGGATTTTTATCGATCTTTTTGAAACTTCTCGGGCATCAATGGCAAGCTACTGTGGACAAAATGTTGGAATTAGAAGTTGTAGAATTTGAAACGCGTGCGCGTGGCCAATTCGCAACCGTCGCCATTTTAGCTAGCTTGCACATATTTTATCGGAATAGCCTGAAACTGAAATATGCGATACCCTAGCCCACACTGAACAAAACGATGTCACATACGACAAAATCGATAAAGGAATGTGGCCGTGGTAAACAAAAAACGATCGCAAAAAAAAGTGCTGATTCGGCAAAAAAAAAAAATTTCGGATTTTATTTTTAAGAATCGGCTAACGAAACCCAGACAAATTTGTCGGGTATATCCAAAGAAAGTTTTGAAATCATTACGTGATGGCGACACGACCTATGGTTTGGCGGCCATTTTGTGCCAAAATCTGCCATTTTGAGTTTTTCGCGTTTTTACACAATATGGAAAAATGAACTTTTTTTCGAGCGATTTTCACGAAATTTGACGCGCATGTCCCTAGCGTAAGTCTACAATTACCTCTGGAGTTTCGTCGACGTTTGACCTCGGAAAAAGGCTGCCATCTTGAATTTTCTATAAAAAACACCTTTACCACTGGATTCAAACGTAAACTTGTCGTTGGAATTTTCATAGATCGTCACGAAACCTTTTGGGCATCAATGGCAAGCTACTGTGGAAAAAATGTTGGAATTAGAAGTTGTAGATTTTGAACGGCGTGTGCGTGGCAAGCTAGCAAAGTGGCGCACTGTTATAACTCCCATGCATTTCAATACAATACAGTGAAAATTGAATGCATGCATTAATGCCTGAATCAGAATACATTGAAAAACACTGGATATGGACATATAAGGAATGTGGGCGTGGTTAGCATAAAACCACTGTTGCTAAGGACAACAAAAAGTTTACTTTTACCGATTTGTCCGAAACTGACGTCAATATGTTCGTCCTCCCATGGGGACCAAAACATAAAATGGTTGCTATGGAGATAAAATCAACAGAAAAGCCGCCATTTTGGAAAAAGTGGGTTTTTTTATCAACTTATGACATATAGCTCTCACCAATGGAGGAATGTGTTTTTCTGAGTCAGTTGATGATGCCGATCGCTATGCTAGCACTTTTAGCCACATTAACATAGCTAGCATAGTTAGCATAATTAGCATTTTAGGTAATGTGTTTTTCTGAGTCAGTTGATGATGCTGATCGCTATGCTAGCACTTTTAGCTATGTTAGCATAACTAGCATAGTTAGCATAATTAGCATTTTAGGTAATGTGTTTTTCTGAGTCAGTTGATGATGCTGATCGCTATGCTAGCACTTTTAGCCACATTAGCATAGCTAGCATAGTTAGCATAATTAGCATTTTAGGTAATGTGTTTTTCTGAGTCAGTTAATGATGCTGATCGCTATGCTAGCACTTTTAGCCACATTAGCATAGCTAGCATAGTTAGCATAATTAGCATTTTAGGTAATCTGTTTTTCTGAGTCAGCTGATGATGCTGATCGCTATGCTAGCACTTTTAGCCACATTAGCATAGCTAACATAGTTAGCATAATTAGCATATGCAGTTTTGACTAGCCTTCATCAAAAGTGGGCAGTGAGGGCAGTGAGGGCGGTGAGGGCGGTGGTGCGTAGAGTTGGGCGTGGAAGGCGGGTTGCGTCTGCGGGCCATACAACGCCGCTTGCGGCTTTAATTATGGCCCGCAGCAGTCATAGACTGCAAGGACCATATTGTAACTGGTACGAGGGTCGAACACTCAAAAAGGTCCAAAACGTCAAAAAAACGCGTCAAAACGCCAAAAAATGGGGTCAAAAGTCGCCCAAAGCACAAAACGACTCGACAATTGTGTAACGCAACAAAAATACACACACACACGCACAACACCATCGCACAAACGTTAAAATTGTAGTCGCAAAAATGACGACAAAAACACAAAAAGCCCCAAAAAGCCCTCAAAAGAAGGGTTTAAAGCCAAAAAGACATGCCCAGCCTATAGTAAAAGACAGGCCGCATTGAAATACATAGGTCACCTGACTGCAAAAACTTCTATATTGTTTTTCGAAAGTTTTTTTATTATTATTATTATTATTCTTCTGGTTTCTAACGGACAGTTTGAGCTCAAATTTGACCCCCGCCACATACCCGAAAACTCACCAAAATTGGCACACACCTAGGATAAATGTGAAATGAATTTTCGGCAAAGAGAACGTCACCCCCCCGAAGTTGATGACATCATGGCGAGCGTTCCCGTAAAAAAAATGAATGGGCCGAAAATCGCTTATGGGGCCAAAAAAAAATATTTTGGAATACAGTTACGAACCCAAAACACGCGTGTTGGAGATATCCCAAAGAAGATTTGAAATCATTATGGGATGGCCACACGACCTACAGCTTGGCGGCCATTTTGTGGCGAACTCAGAGAAATGGCGATTTTCGTGGTTTTGACAATAAGGGAAAACGACACTTTTGTTTATGCGATTGTCACGAAATTGCACACACATGCCAAGACCCGGATTCTACAATAACCAAAGAAGTTTCGTTGACCTTTGACCTTGGGAAGGGGCGGCCATCTTGAATTTTCATAAAAAAGCACCTTTAGTAACGTATACAAACGAAAACTCGTCCTAGGGATTTTTATCGATCTTTTTGAAACTTCTCAGGCATCAATGGCAAGCTACTGTGGACAAAATGTTGGAATTAGAAGTTGTAGAATTTGAAACGCGTGCGCGTGGCGAATTCGCAACCGTCGCCATTTTAGCTAGCTCGCACATATTTTATCAGAATAGCCTGAAACTGAAATATGCGATACCCTGGCCCACACTGAACAAAACGATGTCACATACGACAAAATCGATAAAGGAATGTGGCCGTGGTAAACAAAAAACCGTCGCAAAAAAAAGTGCTGACTCGGCAAAAAAAAATTTTTTCGGATTTTATTTTTAAGAATCGGCTAACGAAACCCAGATAACTTTGTCGGGTATATCCAAAGAAAGTTTTGAAATCATTACGAGATGGCCACACGACCTACGGTTTGGCGGCCATTTTGTGCCAAAATCTGCCATTTTGAGTTTTTCGCGTTTTTACACGATATGGAAAAATGAACTTTTTTTCGAGCGATTTTCACAAAATTTGACTCGTGTGTCCCTAGCGTAAGTCTACAATCACCTTTGGAGTTTCGTCGACCTTTGACCTCGGGAAAAGGCGGCCATCTTGAATTTTCTATAAAAAACACCTTAACCACCAGATTCAAACGTAAACTTGTCGTTGGAATTTTCTTGCTATGCTAGCACTTTTAGCCACATTAGCATAGCTAGCATAGTTAGCATAATTAGCATTTTAGGTAATGTGTTTTTCCGAGTCAATTGATGATGCTGATCGCTATGCTAGCACTTTTAGCCACATTAGCATTGCTAGCATAGTTAGCATAATTAGCATTTTAGGTGATGTGTTTTTCTGTGTCGGTTGATGATGCTGATCGCTATGCTAGCACCTTTAGCCACATTAGCATAGTTAGCATAGTTAGCATAATTAGCAAATCCAGCCTTGACTAGCTTTTAATTTGCGGGCTGTGAGGGCGGTGAGGTCAGCGGTGGTGCGTAGAGTTGGGCGTGGAGGCGGGTTGCGTCTGCGGGCCATACAACGCCGCTTGCGGCTTTAATTATTATTATGGCCCGCAGCACTCACAGAGTGCAAGGACCATATTGTAACTGCTACGAGGGTCGACCCCCAAAAAGGTCCAAAACGTCAAAAAAACGCGTTTAAACGCCAAAAAATGGGGTCAAAAGTCGCCCAAAGCACACAACGACACGACAATTGTGTAACGCAACAAAAATAGACACACACACGCACAACACCAACGCAAAAACGACAAAATTGTAGTCGCAAAAATGACGACAAAAACACGAAAAAGCCAAAATAAGCCCCAAAAAGCCCTCAAAGAACGGGTTTAAAGCCAAAAAGACATGCCCAGCCTATAGTAAAAGACAGGCCGCATTGAAATACATAGGCCACCTGACTGCAAAAACTTCTATATTGTTTTTCGAATGTTTATTATGGCCCGCAGCACTCACAGAGTGCAAGGACCATATTGTAACTGGTACGAGGGTCGAACACTCAAAAAGTCCAAAACGTCAAAAAAACGCGTCAAAACGCCTAAAAATGGGGTCAAAAGTCGCCCAAAGCACACAACGACACGACAATTGTGTAACGCAACAAAAATACACACACACACGCACAACACCAACGCAAAAACGTAAAAATTGTAGTCGCAAAAATGACGACAAAAACACAAAAATGCCCAAAAAAGCCCTCAAAAGACGGGTTTAAAGCCAAAAAGACATGCCCAGCCTATAGTAAAAGACAGGCCGCATTGAAATACATGGGAAATCCTAACCGCAAAAACTTCTATATTGTTTCTGCTTCGTTTCATTATTATTATTATTATGGCCCGCAGCAGTCATAGACTGCAAGGACCATATTGTAACTGGTACGAGGGTCGAACACTCAAAAAGTCCAAAACGTCGAAAAAACGCGTCAAAACGCCAAAAAATGGAGTCAAAAGTCGCCCAAAGCACACAACGACACGACAATTGTGTAACGGAACAAAAATAAACACACACACGCACAACACCCCCGCACAAACGACAAAATTGTAGTCGCAAAAATGACGACAAAAACACAAAAAAGCCCCAAAAAGCCCTCAAAAGACGGGTTTAAAGCCAAAAAGACATGCCCAGCCTATAGTAAAAGACAGGCCGCATTGAAATACATAGGCCACCTGACTGCAAAAACTTCTATATTGTTTCTGCTTCGTTTCATTATTATTATGGCCCGCAGCAGTCATAGACTGCAAGGACCATATTGTAACTGGTACGAGGGTCGAACACTCAAAAAGTCCAAAACGTCGAAAAAACGCGTCAAAACGCCAAAAAATGGAGTCAAAAGTCGCCCAAAGCACACAACGACACGACAATTGTGTAACGGAACAAAAATAAACACACACACGCACAACACCCCCGCACAAACGACAAAATTGTAGTCGCAAAAATGACGACAAAAACCCAAAAAAGCCCCAAAAAGCCCTCAAAAGACGGGTTTAAAGCCAAAAAGACATGCCCAGCCTATAGTAAAAGACAGGCCGCATTGAAATACATAGGCCACCTGACTGCAAAAACTTCTATATTGTTTCTGCTTCGTTTCATTATTATGGCCCGCAGCAGTCATAGACTGCAAGGACCATATTGTAACTGGTACGAGGGTCGAACACTCAAAAAGTCCAAAACGTCAAAAAAACGCGTCAAAACGCCAAAAAATGGGGTCAAAAGTCGCCCAAAGCACAAAACAACACGACAATTGTGTAACGCAACAAAAATACACACACACACGCACAACACCAACGCAAAAACGTCAAAATTGTAGTCGCAAAAATGACGACAAAAGCACAAAAAAGCCCAAAAAAGCCCTCAAAAGACGGGTTTAAAGCCAAAAAGACATGCCCAGCCTATAGTAAAAGACAGGCCGCATTGAAATACATAGGCCACCTGACTGCAAAAACTTCTATATTGTTTCTGCTTCGTTTCATTATTATTATTCTTCCCGTTTCTAACGGATCCGTAGATCGCAAATTTGACCCCCGCCACATACCCGAAAACTCACCAAAATTGGCACACACCTAGGATAAATTGAAAATGAATTTTCGGCAAAGAGAACATCACCCCCCCCACGATGATGACATCACGGCGAGCGTTCCCGTCAAAAAAATGAATGGGCCTAAAATCGCTTATGGGGCCAAAAAAAAATATTTCGAAATACAGTTACGAAACCAAAACACGTGTGTTGGAGATATCCCAAAGAAGTTATGAAATCATTATAGGATGGCCACACGACCTACGGCTTGGCGGCCATTTTGTGGCGAACACAGAGAAATGGCGATTTTCGTGTTTTTTGACAATATGGGAAAACGATACTTTTGTTTGAGCGATTTTCACGAAATTGCACACACATGCCACTAGCACGATTCTACAACTACCAAAGAAGTTTCGTTGACCTTTGACCTTGGCAAGGGGCGGCCATCTTGAATTATCATAAAAAAGCACCTTTAGTAACGGCTACAAATGAAAACTCGTCCTAGGGATTTTTTTCGATCTTTTTGAAACTTCTCGGCCATCAATGGCAAGCTACTGTGGACAAAATGTTGGAATTAGAAGTTGTAGAATTTGAAACGCGTGCGCGTGGCGAATTCGCAACCGTCGCCGTTTTAGCTAGCTCGCACATATTTTATCGGAATAGCCTGAAAATGAAATATGCGATTCCCTGGCCCATACTGAAAAAAATGATGTCACATACGACAAAATCGATAAAGGAATGTGGCCGTGGTAAACAAAAAACAATCGCAAAAAAAAGTGCTGACTCGGCTAAAAAAAAGAAATTCTGATTTTTTTTTTAAGAATCGACTAACGAAACCCAGATAACTTTGTCGGGTATATCCAAACAAAGTTTTGAAATCATTACGTGATGGCGACACGACCTACGGTTTGGCGGCCATTTTGTGCCAAAATCTGCCATTTTGAGTTTTTCGCGTTTTTACACAATATGGAAAAATGAACTTTTTTTCGACCGATTTTCACGAAATTTGACGCGCATGTCCCTAGCGTAAGTCTACAATCACCTCTGGAGTTTCGTCGACCTTTGACCTCGGGAAAAGGCGGCCATCTTGAATTTTTTATAAAAAACACCTTTACCACCAGATTCAAACGTAAACTTGTCGTTGGAATTTTCAGCGATCGTCTCGAAACTTTTTGGGCTTCAATGGCAAGCTACTGTGGAGAAAATGTTGGAATTAGAAGTTGTAGATTTTAAACGGCGTACGCGTGGCGAGCTAGCAAAGTGGCGCACTGTTATAACTCCTATGTTTTTCAATGGACTACTGTGAAATTTGAATGCATGCAATAATGCCTGAAACTGCATACATTGAAAAACACTGGAAATGGACATATAAGGAATGTGGGCGTGGTTAGCATAAAACCCCTGTTGCTAAGGACAACAAAAAGTTTACTTTTACCGATTTGTCCGAAACTGACGTCAATCTGTTCGTCCTCCCGAGGGGACCAAACTATAAAATGGTTGCTATGGTGATAAAATCAACAGAAAAGCCGCCATTTTGGAAAAAGTGTTTTTTTTTTTATCAACTTATTACATATAGCTCTCGCCAATGGAGGAATGTGTTTTTCTGAGAGAGTTGGTGATGCTGATCGCTATGCTAGCACTTTTAGCCACATTAGCATAGCTAGCATAGTTAGCATAATTAGCATTTTAGGTAATGTGTTTTTCTGAGTCAGTTGATGGTTCTGATCACAATGCTAGCACTTTTAGCCACATTAGCATAGCTAGCATAGTTAGCATAATTAGCATATGCAGTTTTGACTAGCCATTATCAAAAGTGGGCAGTGAGGGCGGTGAGGGCGGTGGTGCGTAGAGTTGGGCGTGGAAGGCGGGTTGCATCTGCGGGCCATACAACGCCGCTTGCGGCTTTAATTATTATGGCCCGCAGCACTCACAGAGTGCAAGGACCATATTGTAACTGGTACGAGGGTCGAACACTCAAAAAGGTCCAAAACGTCAAAAAAACGCGTCAAAACGCCAAAAAATGGGGTCAAAAATCGCCCAAAGCACAAAACAACACGACAATTGTGTAACGCAACAAAAATACACACACACACGCACATCACCATCGCAAAAACGACAAAATTGTAGTCGCAAAAATGACGACAAAAACCCAAAAAAGCCCCAAAAAGCCCTCAAAAGACAGGTTTAAAGCCAAAACGACACGCCCAGCCTATAGTAAAAGACAGGCCGCATTGAAATACATGGGAAATCCTAACCGCAAAAACTTCTATATTGTTTCTGCTTCGTTTCATTATTATTATTCTTCTTGCACACTAACGGCGTCTTTGAGCTTAATTTTGACCCCCGCCACATACCCGAAAACTCACCAAAATTGGCACACATCTGGGATAAATTGAAAATGAATTTTCGACAAAGAGAACGTCACCCCCCCGAAGTCGATGACATCACAGCGAGCGTTCCCGTAAAAAAAATGAATGGGCCGAAAATCGCTTATGGGGCCAAAAAAAAATATTTTGAAATACAGTTACGAAACCAAAACACGCGTGTTGGATATATCCCAGAGAAGTTATGAAATCATTATGGGATGGCCACACGACCTACGGCTTGGCGGCCATTTTGTGGCGAACACAGAGAAATGGCGATTTTCTTGTTTTTTGACAAAATGGGAAAACGACCCTTTTGTTTAAGCGATTTTCACGAGATTGCACACACATGCCAAGACCATGATTTTACAACTACCAATGAAGTTTCGTTGACCTTTGACCTTGGGAAGGGGCGGCCATCTTAAATTTTCATAAAAAAGCACCTTTAGTAACGGATACAAACGAAAACTCGTCCTAGGGATTTTTATCGATCTTTTTGAAACTTCTCGGGCATCAATGGCAAGCTACTGTGGACAAAATGTTGGAATTAGAAGTTGTAGAATTTGAAACCCGTGCGCGTGGCGATTTCGCAACCGTCGCCATTTTAGCTAGCTCGCACATATTTTATCGGAATAGCCTGAAACTGAAATATGCGATACCCTGGCCCACACTGAACAAAACGATGTCACATACGACAAAATCGATAAAGGAATGTGGCCGTGGTAAACAAAAAACGATCGCAAAAAAAAGTGCTGACTCAGCAATAAAAAAAATTTTCGGATTTTTTTTTAAAGAATCGGCTAACGAAACCCAGATAACTTTGTCGGGTATATCAAAAGAAAGTTTTGAAATCATTACGTGATGGCGACACGACCTACGGTTTGGCGGCCATTTTGTGCCAAAATCTGCCATTTTGAGTTTTTCGCGTTTTTACACAATATGGAAAAATGAACTTTTTTTCGAGCGATTTTCACGAAATTTGACTCGCATGTCCCTAGCGTAAGTTTACATTCACCTCTGGAGTTTCGTCGACCTTTGACCTCGGGAAAAGGCGACCATCTTGAATTTTCTATAAAAAACACCTTTACCACCGGATTCAAACGTAAACTTGTCGTTGGAATTTTCATCAATCGTCTCAAAATTTTTTGGGCATCAATGGCAAGATACTGGGGAAAAAATGTTGGAATTAGAAGTTGTAGATTTTGAACGGCGTGCGCGTGGCAAGCTAGCAAAGTGGCGCACTGTTATAACTCCCATGCATTTCAATACAATACAGTGAAAATTGAATGCATGCATTAATGCCTGAAACAGAATACATTGAAAAACACTGGATATGGACATATAAGGAATGTGGGCGTGGTTAGCATAAAACCCCTGTTGCTAAGGACAACAAAAAGTTTACTTTTACCGATTTGTCCGAAACTGACGTCAATCTGTTCGTCCTCCCGAGGGGACCAAAACATAAAATGGTTGCTATGGAGATAAAATCAACAGAAAAGCGGCCATTTTGGAAAAAGTGGTTTTTTTATCAACTTATGACATGTAGCTCTCACCAATGGAGGAATGTGTTTTTCTGAATCAGTTGATGATGCTGATCGCTATGCTAGCACTTTTAACCACATTAGCATAGCTAGCATAGTTAGCATAATTAGCATTTTAGGTAATGTGTTTTTCCGAGTGAGTTGATGATGCTGATCGCAATGCTAGCACTTTTAGCCACATTAGCATAGCTAGCATAGTTAGCATTATTAGCATTTTAGATAATATATTTTTCTGAGTCAGTTGATGATGCTGATCGCTATGCTAGCACTTTTAGCTATGTTAGCATAGCTAGCATAGTTAGCATAATTAGCATTTTAGGTAATGTGTTTTTCTGAGTCAGTTGATGATGCTGATCGCTATGCTAGCACTTTTAGCTATGTTAGCATAACTAGCATAGTTCGCATAATTAGCATTTTAGGTAATGTGTTTTTCTGAGTCAGTTGATGATGCTGATCGCTATGCTAGCACTTTTAGCCACATTAGCATAGCTAGCATTGTTAGCATAATTAGCATATGCAGTTTTGACTAGCCTTCATCAAAAGTGGGCAGTGATGGCGGTGAGGGCGGTGAGGGCGGTGGTGCGTAGAGTTGGGCGTGGACGGCGGGTTGCGTCTGCGGGCCATACAACGCCGCTTGCGGCTTTAATTATTCTTCTGGTTTCTAACGGACAGTTTGAGCTCAAATTTGACCCCCGCCACATACCCGAAAACTCACCAAAATTGGCACACACCTAGGATAAATGTGAAATGAATTTTCGGCAAAGAGAACGTCACCCCCCCGAAGTTGATGACATCATGGCGAGCGTTCCCGTAAAAAAAATGAATGGGCCGAAAATCGCTTATGGGGCCAAAAAAAAATATTTTGGAATACAGTTACGAACCCAAAACACGCGTGTTGGAGATATCCCAAAGAAGATTTGAAATCATTATGGGATGGCCACACGACCTACAGCTTGGCGGCCATTTTGTGGCGAACTCAGAGAAATGGCGATTTTCGTGTTTTTTGACAATAAGGGAAAACGACACTTTTGTTTATGCGATTGTCACGAAATTGCACACACATGCCAAGACCCTGATTCTACAATAACCAAAGAAGTTTCGTTGACCTTTGACCTTGGGAAGGGGCGGCCATCTTGAATTTTCATAAAAAAGCACCTTTAGTAACGTATACAAACGAAAACTCGTCCTAGGGATTTTTATCGATCTTTTTGAAACTTCTCAGGCATCAATGGCAAGCTACTGTGGACAAAATGTTGGAATTAGAAGTTGTAGAATTTGAAACGCGTGCGCGTGGCGAATTCGCAACCGTCGCCATTTTAGTTAGCTCGCACATATTTAATCGGAATAGCCTGAAACTGAAATATGCGATACCGTGGCCCACACTGAACAAAACGATGTCACATACGACAAAATCGATAAAGGAAAGTGGCCGTGGTAAACAAAAAACCGTCGCAAATAAAAGTGCTGACTCGGCAAAAAAAATTTTTTTCGGATTTTATTTTTAAGAATCGGCTAACGAAACCCAGATAACTTTGTCGGGTATATCCAAAGAAAGTTTTGAAATCATTACGAGATGGCCACACGACCTACGGTTTGGCGGCCATTTTGTGCCAAAATCTGCCATTTTGAGTTTTTCGCGTTTTTACACGATATGGAAAAATGAACTTTTTTTGGAGCGATTTTCACAAAATTTGACTCGCGTGTCCCTAGCGTAAGTCTACAATCACCTTTGGAGTTTCGTCGACCTTTGACCTCGGGAAAAGGCGGCCATCTTGAATTTACTATAAAAAACACCTTAACCACCAGATTCAAACGTAAACTTGTCGTTGGAATTTTCTTCGATCGTCTCGAAACTTTTTGGGCATCAATGGCAAGCTACTGTGTAAAAAATGTTGGAATTAGAAGTTGTAGATTTTGAACGGCGTGCGCGTGGCAAGCTAGCAAAGTGGCGCACTGTTATAACTCCCATGCATTTCAATACAATACAGTGAAAATTGAATGCATGCATTAATGGCTGAAACTGAATACATTGAAAAACACTGGATATGGACATATAAGGAATGTGGGCGTGGTTAGCATAAAACCACTGTTGCTAAGGATGACAAAAAGTTTACTTTTACCGATTTGTCCGAAACTGACGTCAATCTGTTCGACCTCCCGAGGGGACCAAAACATAAAATGGTTGCTATGGAGATAAAATCAACAGAAAAGCCGCCATTTTGGAAAAAGTGGGCTTTTTAGCAACTTATGACATATAACTCTCACCAATGGAGGAATGTGTTTTTCTGAGTCAGTTGATGATGCTGATCGCAATGCTAGCACTTTTAGCCACATTAGCATAGTTAGCATTGTTAGCATAATTAGCAAATCCAGCCTTGACTAGCTTTTAATTTGCGGGCTGTGAGGGCGGTGAGGTCAGCGGTGGTGCGTAGAGTTGGGCGTGGAAGGTGGGTTGCGTCTGCGGGCCATACAACGCCGCTTGCGGCTTTAATTATTATGGCCCGCAGCACTCACAGAGTGCAAGGACCATATTGTAACTGGTACGAGGGTCGAACACTCAAAAAGGTCCAAAACGTCAAAAAAACGCGTCAAAACGCCAAAAAATGGGGTCAAAAGTCGCCCAAAGCACAAAACGACACGACAATTGTGTAACGCAACAAAAATACACACACACACGCACAACACCAACGCACAAACGTCAAAATTGTAGTCGCAAAAATGACGACAAAAACCCAAAAAAGCCCCAAAAAGCCCTCAAAAGACGGGTTTAAAGCCAAAAAGACATGCCCAGCCTATAGTAAAAGACAGGCCGCATTGAAATACATAGGCCACCTGACTGCAAAAACTTCTATATTGTTTTTGCTTCGTTTCATTATTATTATGGCCCGCAGCAGCAGTCACTGACTGCAAGGACCATATTGTTTTCGCAGTTGGAACGACGACTTCGCCGCCTTTCAGCGAGAATTTGACCCCCGCCGCATGCTCGAAAAGTCACCAAAATGTGCACACACCTGGGATAAATTGCAAATGAATTTTCCACAAAGTCAACGTCACCCCCCCGAAGACGATGACATCACGGCCAGCGATCCCGTCAAAAAAATGAATGGGCCGAAAATCGCGTATGGGGCCGAACAAAATGTACTTCAAAATACAGTCGCCAAACCAATACACACGTGTCGGGGATATCCCAAAGATGTTTTGAAATCATTATGGGACGGCCACACGACCTACGGCTTGGCGGCCATTTTGTGGCGAACTCTGAGAATTGGCGATTTTCGTGTTTTCCCACAATATGGGGAAAAGACACTTTTGTTTGAACGATTTTCACGCAATTGCACACACTTGCTGCCAGCTCCAGTCTACAAACACCCTAGAAGTGTCGTTGACCTTTGACCTTGGGAAAAGGCCGCCATCTGGAATTTTCTCAAAAAAGCACCTTTAGCACCAGATACAAACGAAAACTCGTCGTTGGAATTTTCATCAATCGTCTCGTAACTTTTCGGGCACCAACGGCCAGCTACTCTGGAAAAAATGTTGGAATTAGAAGTTGTAGATTTTGAATGACGTGCGCGTGGCGAGCTAGCAACCGTTGCCATCTTGGCTAGCTCGCACATTTTTCATTGGAACGTCGTGAAGAGGAAATATGCGATTCCTTGGCCCGCGCTGAACAAAACGATGCTACGCACGACAAGATCGATAAAGGAATGTGGGCGTGGTAAGCAAAAAACCGTCGCAAAAAAATGTGCCGACTCGGCAAAAACGAAAACATTCGGAACTTTTTTTTTGAGAATCGACTAACGAAACCAATATACCCTTGTCCGCGATATCCAAAGGACATTTTGAAATCATTACGGGATGGTGACACGACCTACGGTTTGGCGGCCATTTTGTGCCAAAATCTGTCGTTTTGCGTTTTTACACAATATGGAAAAATAAACATTTTTTCGAGCGATTTTCACGAAATTTGACTCACATGTTGCTAGAGCAAGTCCACAACTACCTCTGGAGTTTCGTCCACCTTTGACCTCGGGAAAAGGCCGCCATCTTGAATTTTCTATAAAAAACGCCTTTACCCCTGGATTCAATCGTAAACTTGTCGTTGGAATTTTCCGCGATCGTCTCGAAACTTTTTGGGCATCAACGTCAAGCTACTGTGAAAAAAATGTTGCAATTAGAAGTTGTAGATTTTGAACGGCGTCCGCGTGGCGAGCTCGCAAAGTCGCGCACTGCTATTCCTCATACCTTATTATGGCCCGCAGCAGCAGTCACTGACTGCAAGGACCATATTGTTTTCGCAGTTGGAACGACGACTTCGCCGCCTTTCAGCGAGAATTTGACCCCCGCCGCATGCTCGAAAAGTCACCAAAATGTGCACACACCTGGGATAAATTGCAAATGAATTTTCCACAAAGTCAACGTCACCCCCCCGAAGACGATGACATCACGGCCAGCGATCCCGTCAAAAAAATGAATGGGCCGAAAATCGCGTATGGGGCCGAACAAAATGTACTTCAAAATACAGTCGCCAAACCAATACACACGTGTCGGGGATATCCCAAAGATGTTTTGAAATCATTATGGGACGGCCACACGACCTACGGCTTGGCGGCCATTTTGTGGCGAACTCTGAGAATTGGCGATTTTCGTGTTTTCCCACAATATGGGGAAAAGACACTTTTGTTTGAACGATTTTCACGCAATTGCACACACTTGCTGCCAGCTCCAGTCTACAAACACCCTAGAAGTGTCGTTGACCTTTGACCTTGGGAAAAGGCCGCCATCTGGAATTTTCTCAAAAAAGCACCTTTAGCACCAGATACAAACGAAAACTCGTCGTTGGAATTTTCATCAATCGTCTCGTAACTTTTCGGGCACCAACGGCCAGCTACTCTGGAAAAAATGTTGGAATTAGAAGTTGTAGATTTTGAATGACGTGCGCGTGGCGAGCTAGCAACCGTTGCCATCTTGGCTAGCTCGCACATTTTTCATTGGAACGTCGTGAAGAGGAAATATGCGATTCCTTGGCCCGCGCTGAACAAAACGATGCTACGCACGACAAGATCGATAAAGGAATGTGGGCGTGGTAAGCAAAAAACCGTCGCAAAAAAATGTGCCGACTCGGCAAAAACGAAAACATTCGGAACTTTTTTTTTGAGAATCGACTAACGAAACCAATATACCCTTGTCCGCGATATCCAAAGGACATTTTGAAATCATTACGGGATGGTGACACGACCTACGGTTTGGCGGCCATTTTGTGCCAAAATCTGTCGTTTTGCGTTTTTACACAATATGGAAAAATAAACATTTTTTCGAGCGATTTTCACGAAATTTGACTCACATGTTGCTAGAGCAAGTCCACAACTACCTCTGGAGTTTCGTCCACCTTTGACCTCGGGAAAAGGCCGCCATCTTGAATTTTCTATAAAAAACGCCTTTACCCCTGGATTCAATCGTAAACTTGTCGTTGGAATTTTCCGCGATCGTCTCGAAACTTTTTGGGCATCAACGTCAAGCTACTGTGAAAAAAATGTTGCAATTAGAAGTTGTAGATTTTGAACGGCGTCCGCGTGGCGAGCTCGCAAAGTCGCGCACTGCTATTCCTCATACCTTATTATGGCCCGCAGCAGCAGTCACTGACTGCAAGGACCATATTGTTTTCGCAGTTGGAACGACGACTTCGCCGCCTTTCAGCGAGAATTTGACCCCCGCCGCATGCTCGAAAAGTCACCAAAATGTGCACACACCTGGGATAAATTGCAAATGAATTTTCCACAAAGTCAACGTCACCCCCCCGAAGACGATGACATCACGGCCAGCGATCCCGTCAAAAAAATGAATGGGCCGAAAATCGCGTATGGGGCCGAACAAAATGTACTTCAAAATACAGTCGCCAAACCAATACACACGTGTCGGGGATATCCCAAAGATGTTTTGAAATCATTATGGGACGGCCACACGACCTACGGCTTGGCGGCCATTTTGTGGCGAACTCTGAGAATTGGCGATTTTCGTGTTTTCCCACAATATGGGGAAAAGACACTTTTGTTTGAACGATTTTCACGCAATTGCACACACTTGCTGCCAGCTCCAGTCTACAAACACCCTAGAAGTGTCGTTGACCTTTGACCTTGGGAAAAGGCCGCCATCTGGAATTTTCTCAAAAAAGCACCTTTAGCACCAGATACAAACGAAAACTCGTCGTTGGAATTTTCATCAATCGTCTCGTAACTTTTCGGGCACCAACGGCCAGCTACTCTGGAAAAAATGTTGGAATTAGAAGTTGTAGATTTTGAATGACGTGCGCGTGGCGAGCTAGCAACCGTTGCCATCTTGGCTAGCTCGCACATTTTTCATTGGAACGTCGTGAAGAGGAAATATGCGATTCCTTGGCCCGCGCTGAACAAAACGATGCTACGCACGACAAGATCGATAAAGGAATGTGGGCGTGGTAAGCAAAAAACCGTCGCAAAAAAATGTGCCGACTCGGCAAAAACGAAAACATTCGGAACTTTTTTTTTGAGAATCGACTAACGAAACCAATATACCCTTGTCCGCGATATCCAAAGGACATTTTGAAATCATTACGGGATGGTGACACGACCTACGGTTTGGCGGCCATTTTGTGCCAAAATCTGTCGTTTTGCGTTTTTACACAATATGGAAAAATAAACATTTTTTCGAGCGATTTTCACGAAATTTGACTCACATGTTGCTAGAGCAAGTCCACAACTACCTCTGGAGTTTCGTCCACCTTTGACCTCGGGAAAAGGCCGCCATCTTGAATTTTCTATAAAAAACGCCTTTACCCCTGGATTCAATCGTAAACTTGTCGTTGGAATTTTCCGCGATCGTCTCGAAACTTTTTGGGCATCAACGTCAAGCTACTGTGAAAAAAATGTTGCAATTAGAAGTTGTAGATTTTGAACGGCGTCCGCGTGGCGAGCTCGCAAAGTCGCGCACTGCTATTCCTCATACCTTATTATGGCCCGCAGCAGCAGTCACTGACTGCAAGGACCATATTGTTTTCGCAGTTGGAACGACGACTTCGCCGCCTTTCAGCGAGAATTTGACCCCCGCCGCATGCTCGAAAAGTCACCAAAATGTGCACACACCTGGGATAAATTGCAAATGAATTTTCCACAAAGTCAACGTCACCCCCCCGAAGACGATGACATCACGGCCAGCGATCCCGTCAAAAAAATGAATGGGCCGAAAATCGCGTATGGGGCCGAACAAAATGTACTTCAAAATACAGTCGCCAAACCAATACACACGTGTCGGGGATATCCCAAAGATGTTTTGAAATCATTATGGGACGGCCACACGACCTACGGCTTGGCGGCCATTTTGTGGCGAACTCTGAGAATTGGCGATTTTCGTGTTTTCCCACAATATGGGGAAAAGACACTTTTGTTTGAACGATTTTCACGCAATTGCACACACTTGCTGCCAGCTCCAGTCTACAAACACCCTAGAAGTGTCGTTGACCTTTGACCTTGGGAAAAGGCCGCCATCTGGAATTTTCTCAAAAAAGCACCTTTAGCACCAGATACAAACGAAAACTCGTCGTTGGAATTTTCATCAATCGTCTCGTAACTTTTCGGGCACCAACGGCCAGCTACTCTGGAAAAAATGTTGGAATTAGAAGTTGTAGATTTTGAATGACGTGCGCGTGGCGAGCTAGCAACCGTTGCCATCTTGGCTAGCTCGCACATTTTTCATTGGAACGTCGTGAAGAGGAAATATGCGATTCCTTGGCCCGCGCTGAACAAAACGATGCTACGCACGACAAGATCGATAAAGGAATGTGGGCGTGGTAAGCAAAAAACCGTCGCAAAAAAATGTGCCGACTCGGCAAAAACGAAAACATTCGGAACTTTTTTTTTGAGAATCGACTAACGAAACCAATATACCCTTGTCCGCGATATCCAAAGGACATTTTGAAATCATTACGGGATGGTGACACGACCTACGGTTTGGCGGCCATTTTGTGCCAAAATCTGTCGTTTTGCGTTTTTACACAATATGGAAAAATAAACATTTTTTCGAGCGATTTTCACGAAATTTGACTCACATGTTGCTAGAGCAAGTCCACAACTACCTCTGGAGTTTCGTCCACCTTTGACCTTGGGAAAAGGCCGCCATCTTGAATTTTCTATAAAAAACGCCTTTACCCCTGGATTCAATCGTAAACTTGTCGTTGGAATTTTCCGCGATCGTCTCGAAACTTTTTGGGCATCAACGTCAAGCTACTGTGAAAAAAATGTTGCAATTAGAAGTTGTAGATTTTGAACGGCGTCCGCGTGGCGAGCTCGCAAAGTCGCGCACTGCTATTCCTCATACCTTATTATGGCCCGCAGCAGCAGTCACTGACTGCAAGGACCATATTGTTTTCGCAGTTGGAACGACGACTTCGCCGCCTTTCAGCGAGAATTTGACCCCCGCCGCATGCTCGAAAAGTCACCAAAATGTGCACACACCTGGGATAAATTGCAAATGAATTTTCCACAAAGTCAACGTCACCCCCCCGAAGACGATGACATCACGGCCAGCGATCCCGTCAAAAAAATGAATGGGCCGAAAATCGCGTATGGGGCCGAACAAAATGTACTTCAAAATACAGTCGCCAAACCAATACACACGTGTCGGGGATATCCCAAAGATGTTTTGAAATCATTATGGGACGGCCACACGACCTAAGGCTTGGCGGACATTTTGTGGCGAACTCTGAGAATTGGCGATTTTCGTGTTTTCCCACAATATGGGGAAAAGACACTTTTGTTTGAACGATTTTCACGCAATTGCACACACTTGCTGCCAGCTCCAGTCTACAAACACCCTAGAAGTGTCGTTGACCTTTGACCTTGGGAAAAGGCCGCCATCTGGAATTTTCTCAAAAAAGCACCTTTAGCACCAGATACAAACGAAAACTCGTCGTTGGAATTTTCATCAATCGTCTCGTAACTTTTCGGGCACCAACGGCCAGCTACTCTGGAAAAAATGTTGGAATTAGAAGTTGTAGATTTTGAATGACGTGCGCGTGGCGAGCTAGCAACCGTTGCCATCTTGGCTAGCTCGCACATTTTTCATTGGAACGTCGTGAAGAGGAAATATGCGATTCCTTGGCCCGCGCTGAACAAAACGATGCTACGCACGACAAGATCGATAAAGGAATGTGGGCGTGGTAAGCAAAAAACCGTCGCAAAAAAATGTGCCGACTCGGCAAAAACGAAAACATTCGGAACTTTTTTTTTGAGAATCGACTAACGAAACCAATATACCCTTGTCCGCGATATCCAAAGGACATTTTGAAATCATTACGGGATGGTGACACGACCTACGGTTTGGCGGCCATTTTGTGCCAAAATCTGTCGTTTTGCGTTTTTACACAATATGGAAAAATAAACATTTTTTCGAGCGATTTTCACGAAATTTGACTCACATGTTGCTAGAGCAAGTCCACAACTACCTCTGGAGTTTCGTCCACCTTTGACCTCGGGAAAAGGCCGCCATCTTGAATTTTCTATAAAAAACGCCTTTACCCCTGGATTCAATCGTAAACTTGTCGTTGGAATTTTCCGCGATCGTCTCGAAACTTTTTGGGCATCAACGTCAAGCTACTGTGAAAAAAATGTTGCAATTAGAAGTTGTAGATTTTGAACGGCGTCCGCGTGGCGAGCTCGCAAAGTCGCGCACTGCTATTCCTCATACCTTATTATGGCCCGCAGCAGCAGTCACTGACTGCAAGGACCATATTGTTTTCGCAGTTGGAACGACGACTTCGCCGCCTTTCAGCGAGAATTTGACCCCCGCCGCATGCTCGAAAAGTCACCAAAATGTGCACACACCTGGGATAAATTGCAAATGAATTTTCCACAAAGTCAACGTCACCCCCCCGAAGACGATGACATCACGGCCAGCGATCCCGTCAAAAAAATGAATGGGCCGAAAATCGCGTATGGGGCCGAACAAAATGTACTTCAAAATACAGTCGCCAAACCAATACACACGTGTCGGGGATATCCCAAAGATGTTTTGAAATCATTATGGGACGGCCACACGACCTACGGCTTGGCGGCCATTTTGTGGCGAACTCTGAGAATTGGCGATTTTCGTGTTTTCCCACAATATGGGGAAAAGACACTTTTGTTTGAACGATTTTCACGCAATTGCACACACTTGCTGCCAGCTCCAGTCTACAAACACCCTAGAAGTGTCGTTGACCTTTGACCTTGGGAAAAGGCCGCCATCTGGAATTTTCTCAAAAAAGCACCTTTAGCACCAGATACAAACGAAAACTCGTCGTTGGAATTTTCATCAATCGTCTCGTAACTTTTCGGGCACCAACGGCCAGCTACTCTGGAAAAAATGTTGGAATTAGAAGTTGTAGATTTTGAATGACGTGCGCGTGGCGAGCTAGCAACCGTTGCCATCTTGGCTAGCTCGCACATTTTTCATTGGAACGTCGTGAAGAGGAAATATGCGATTCCTTGGCCCGCGCTGAACAAAACGATGCTACGCACGACAAGATCGATAAAGGAATGTGGGCGTGGTAAGCAAAAAACCGTCGCAAAAAAATGTGCCGACTCGGCAAAAACGAAAACATTCGGAACTTTTTTTTTGAGAATCGACTAACGAAACCAATATACCCTTGTCCGCGATATCCAAAGGACATTTTGAAATCATTACGGGATGGTGACACGACCTACGGTTTGGCGGCCATTTTGTGCCAAAATCTGTCGTTTTGCGTTTTTACACAATATGGAAAAATAAACATTTTTTCGAGCGATTTTCACGAAATTTGACTCACATGTTGCTAGAGCAAGTCCACAACTACCTCTGGAGTTTCGTCCACCTTTGACCTCGGGAAAAGGCCGCCATCTTGAATTTTCTATAAAAAACGCCTTTACCCCTGGATTCAATCGTAAACTTGTCGTTGGAATTTTCCGCGATCGTCTCGAAACTTTTTGGGCATCAACGTCAAGCTACTGTGAAAAAAATGTTGCAATTAGAAGTTGTAGATTTTGAACGGCGTCCGCGTGGCGAGCTCGCAAAGTCGCGCACTGCTATTCCTCATACCTTATTATGGCCCGCAGCAGCAGTCACTGACTGCAAGGACCATATTGTTTTCGCAGTTGGAACGACGACTTCGCCGCCTTTCAGCGAGAATTTGACCCCCGCCGCATGCTCGAAAAGTCACCAAAATGTGCACACACCTGGGATAAATTGCAAATGAATTTTCCACAAAGTCAACGTCACCCCCCCGAAGACGATGACATCACGGCCAGCGATCCCGTCAAAAAAATGAATGGGCCGAAAATCGCGTATGGGGCCGAACAAAATGTACTTCAAAATACAGTCGCCAAACCAATACACACGTGTCGGGGATATCCCAAAGATGTTTTGAAATCATTATGGGACGGCCACACGACCTACGGCTTGGCGGCCATTTTGTGGCGAACTCTGAGAATTGGCGATTTTCGTGTTTTCCCACAATATGGGGAAAAGACACTTTTGTTTGAACGATTTTCACGCAATTGCACACACTTGCTGCCAGCTCCAGTCTACAAACACCCTAGAAGTGTCGTTGACCTTTGACCTTGGGAAAAGGCCGCCATCTGGAATTTTCTCAAAAAAAGCACCTTTAGCACCAGATACAAACGAAAACTCGTCGTTGGAATTTTCATCAATCGTCTCGTAACTTTTCGGGCACCAACGGCCAGCTACTCTGGAAAAAATGTTGGAATTAGAAGTTGTAGATTTTGAATGACGTGCGCGTGGCGAGCTAGCAACCGTTGCCATCTTGGCTAGCTCGCACATTTTTCATTGGAACGTCGTGAAGAGGAAATATGCGATTCCTTGGCCCGCGCTGAACAAAACGATGCTACGCACGACAAGATCGATAAAGGAATGTGGGCGTGGTAAGCAAAAAACCGTCGCAAAAAAATGTGCCGACTCGGCAAAAACGAAAACATTCGGAACTTTTTTTTTGAGAATCGACTAACGAAACCAATATACCCTTGTCCGCGATATCCAAAGGACATTTTGAAATCATTACGGGATGGTGACACGACCTACGGTTTGGCGGCCATTTTGTGCCAAAATCTGTCGTTTTGCGTTTTTACACAATATGGAAAAATAAACATTTTTTCGAGCGATTTTCACGAAATTTGACTCACATGTTGCTAGAGCAAGTCCACAACTACCTCTGGAGTTTCGTCCACCTTTGACCTCGGGAAAAGGCCGCCATCTTGAATTTTCTATAAAAAACGCCTTTACCCCTGGATTCAATCGTAAACTTGTCGTTGGAATTTTCCGCGATCGTCTCGAAACTTTTTGGGCATCAACGTCAAGCTACTGTGAAAAAAATGTTGCAATTAGAAGTTGTAGATTTTGAACGGCGTCCGCGTGGCGAGCTCGCAAAGTCGCGCACTGCTATTCCTCATACCTTATTATGGCCCGCAGCAGCAGTCACTGACTGCAAGGACCATATTGTTTTCGCAGTTGGAACGACGACTTCGCCGCCTTTCAGCGAGAATTTGACCCCCGCCGCATGCTCGAAAAGTCACCAAAATGTGCACACACCTGGGATAAATTGCAAATGAATTTTCCACAAAGTCAACGTCACCCCCCCGAAGACGATGACATCACGGCCAGCGATCCCGTCAAAAAAATGAATGGGCCGAAAATCGCGTATGGGGCCGAACAAAATGTACTTCAAAATACAGTCGCCAAACCAATACACACGTGTCGGGGATATCCCAAAGATGTTTTGAAATCATTATGGGACGGCCACACGACCTACGGCTTGGCGGCCATTTTGTGGCGAACTCTGAGAATTGGCGATTTTCGTGTTTTCCCACAATATGGGGAAAAGACACTTTTGTTTGAACGATTTTCACGCAATTGCACACACTTGCTGCCAGCTCCAGTCTACAAACACCCTAGAAGTGTCGTTGACCTTTGACCTTGGGAAAAGGCCGCCATCTGGAATTTTCTCAAAAAAGCACCTTTAGCACCAGATACAAACGAAAACTCGTCGTTGGAATTTTCATCAATCGTCTCGTAACTTTTCGGGCACCAACGGCCAGCTACTCTGGAAAAAATGTTGGAATTAGAAGTTGTAGATTTTGAATGACGTGCGCGTGGCGAGCTAGCAACCGTTGCCATCTTGGCTAGCTCGCACATTTTTCATTGGAACGTCGTGAAGAGGAAATATGCGATTCCTTGGCCCGCGCTGAACAAAACGATGCTACGCACGACAAGATCGATAAAGGAATGTGGGCGTGGTAAGCAAAAAACCGTCGCAAAAAAATGTGCCGACTCGGCAAAAACGAAAACATTCGGAACTTTTTTTTTGAGAATCGACTAACGAAACCAATATACCCTTGTCCGCGATATCCAAAGGACATTTTGAAATCATTACGGGATGGTGACACGACCTACGGTTTGGCGGCCATTTTGTGCCAAAATCTGTCGTTTTGCGTTTTTCGCGTTTTTACACAATATGGAAAAATAAACATTTTTTCGAGCGATTTTCACGAAATTTGACTCACATGTTGCTAGAGCAAGTCCACAACTACCTCTGGAGTTTCGTCCACCTTTGACCTCGGGAAAAGGCCGCCATCTTGAATTTTCTATAAAAAACGCCTTTACCCCTGGATTCAATCGTAAACTTGTCGTTGGAATTTTCCGCGATCGTCTCGAAACTTTTTGGGCATCAACGTCAAGCTACTGTGAAAAAAATGTTGCAATTAGAAGTTGTAGATTTTGAACGGCGTCCGCGTGGCGAGCTCGCAAAGTCGCGCACTGCTATTCCTCATACCTTATTATGGCCCGCAGCAGCAGTCACTGACTGCAAGGACCATATTGTTTTCGCAGTTGGAACGACGACTTCGCCGCCTTTCAGCGAGAATTTGACCCCCGCCGCATGCTCGAAAAGTCACCAAAATGTGCACACACCTGGGATAAATTGCAAATGAATTTTCCACAAAGTCAACGTCACCCCCCCGAAGACGATGACATCACGGCCAGCGATCCCGTCAAAAAAATGAATGGGCCGAAAATCGCGTATGGGGCCGAACAAAATGTACTTCAAAATACAGTCGCCAAACCAATACACACGTGTCGGGGATATCCCAAAGATGTTTTGAAATCATTATGGGACGGCCACACGACCTACGGCTTGGCGGCCATTTTGTGGCGAACTCTGAGAATTGGCGATTTTCGTGTTTTCCCACAATATGGGGAAAAGACACTTTTGTTTGAACGATTTTCACGCAATTGCACACACTTGCTGCCAGCTCCAGTCTACAAACACCCTAGAAGTGTCGTTGACCTTTGACCTTGGGAAAAGGCCGCCATCTGGAATTTTCTCAAAAAAGCACCTTTAGCACCAGATACAAACGAAAACTCGTCGTTGGAATTTTCATCAATCGTCTCGTAACTTTTCGGGCACCAACGGCCAGCTACTCTGGAAAAAATGTTGGAATTAGAAGTTGTAGATTTTGAATGACGTGCGCGTGGCGAGCTAGCAACCGTTGCCATCTTGGCTAGCTCGCACATTTTTCATTGGAACGTCGTGAAGAGGAAATATGCGATTCCTTGGCCCGCGCTGAACAAAACGATGCTACGCACGACAAGATCGATAAAGGAATGTGGGCGTGGTAAGCAAAAAACCGTCGCAAAAAAATGTGCCGACTCGGCAAAAACGAAAACATTCGGAACTTTTTTTTTGAGAATCGACTAACGAAACCAATATACCCTTGTCCGCGATATCCAAAGGACATTTTGAAATCATTACGGGATGGTGACACGACCTACGGTTTGGCGGCCATTTTGTGCCAAAATCTGTCGTTTTGCGTTTTTCGCGTTTTTACACAATATGGAAAAATAAACATTTTTTCGAGCGATTTTCACGAAATTTGACTCACATGTTGCTAGAGCAAGTCCACAACTACCTCTGGAGTTTCGTCCACCTTTGACCTCGGGAAAAGGCCGCCATCTTGAATTTTCTATAAAAAACGCCTTTACCCCTGGATTCAATCGTAAACTTGTCGTTGGAATTTTCCGCGATCGTCTCGAAACTTTTTGGGCATCAACGTCAAGCTACTGTGAAAAAAATGTTGCAATTAGAAGTTGTAGATTTTGAACGGCGTCCGCGTGGCGAGCTCGCAAAGTCGCGCACTGCTATTCCTCATACCTTATTATGGCCCGCAGCAGCAGTCACTGACTGCAAGGACCATATTGTTTTCGCAGTTGGAACGACGACTTCGCCGCCTTTCAGCGAGAATTTGACCCCCGCCGCATGCTCGAAAAGTCACCAAAATGTGCACACACCTGGGATAAATTGCAAATGAATTTTCCACAAAGTCAACGTCACCCCCCCGAAGACGATGACATCACGGCCAGCGATCCCGTCAAAAAAATGAATGGGCCGAAAATCGCGTATGGGGCCGAACAAAATGTACTTCAAAATACAGTCGCCAAACCAATACACACGTGTCGGGGATATCCCAAAGATGTTTTGAAATCATTATGGGACGGCCACACGACCTACGGCTTGGCGGCCATTTTGTGGCGAACTCTGAGAATTGGCGATTTTCGTGTTTTCCCACAATATGGGGAAAAGACACTTTTGTTTGAACGATTTTCACGCAATTGCACACACTTGCTGCCAGCTCCAGTCTACAAACACCCTAGAAGTGTCGTTGACCTTTGACCTTGGGAAAAGGCCGCCATCTGGAATTTTCTCAAAAAAGCACCTTTAGCACCAGATACAAACGAAAACTCGTCGTTGGAATTTTCATCAATCGTCTCGTAACTTTTCGGGCACCAACGGCCAGCTACTCTGGAAAAAATGTTGGAATTAGAAGTTGTAGATTTTGAATGACGTGCGCGTGGCGAGCTAGCAACCGTTGCCATCTTGGCTAGCTCGCACATTTTTCATTGGAACGTCGTGAAGAGGAAATATGCGATTCCTTGGCCCGCGCTGAACAAAACGATGCTACGCACGACAAGATCGATAAAGGAATGTGGGCGTGGTAAGCAAAAAACCGTCGCAAAAAAATGTGCCGACTCGGCAAAAACGAAAACATTCGGAACTTTTTTTTTGAGAATCGACTAACGAAACCAATATACCCTTGTCCGCGATATCCAAAGGACATTTTGAAATCATTACGGGATGGTGACACGACCTACGGTTTGGCGGCCATTTTGTGCCAAAATCTGTCGTTTTGCGTTTTTCGCGTTTTTACACAATATGGAAAAATAAACATTTTTTCGAGCGATTTTCACGAAATTTGACTCACATGTTGCTAGAGCAAGTCCACAACTACCTCTGGAGTTTCGTCCACCTTTGACCTCGGGAAAAGGCCGCCATCTTGAATTTTCTATAAAAAACGCCTTTACCCCTGGATTCAATCGTAAACTTGTCGTTGGAATTTTCCGCGATCGTCTCGAAACTTTTTGGGCATCAACGTCAAGCTACTGTGAAAAAAATGTTGCAATTAGAAGTTGTAGATTTTGAACGGCGTCCGCGTGGCGAGCTCGCAAAGTCGCGCACTGCTATTCCTCATACCTTATTATGGCCCGCAGCAGCAGTCACTGACTGCAAGGACCATATTGTTTTCGCAGTTGGAACGACGACTTCGCCGCCTTTCAGCGAGAATTTGACCCCCGCCGCATGCTCGAAAAGTCACCAAAATGTGCACACACCTGGGATAAATTGCAAATGAATTTTCCACAAAGTCAACGTCACCCCCCCGAAGACGATGACATCACGGCCAGCGATCCCGTCAAAAAAATGAATGGGCCGAAAATCGCGTATGGGGCCGAACAAAATGTACTTCAAAATACAGTCGCCAAACCAATACACACGTGTCGGGGATATCCCAAAGATGTTTTGAAATCATTATGGGACGGCCACACGACCTACGGCTTGGCGGCCATTTTGTGGCGAACTCTGAGAATTGGCGATTTTCGTGTTTTCCCACAATATGGGGAAAAGACACTTTTGTTTGAACGATTTTCACGCAATTGCACACACTTGCTGCCAGCTCCAGTCTACAAACACCCTAGAAGTGTCGTTGACCTTTGACCTTGGGAAAAGGCCGCCATCTGGAATTTTCTCAAAAAAGCACCTTTAGCACCAGATACAAACGAAAACTCGTCGTTGGAATTTTCATCAATCGTCTCGTAACTTTTCGGGCACCAACGGCCAGCTACTCTGGAAAAAATGTTGGAATTAGAAGTTGTAGATTTTGAATGACGTGCGCGTGGCGAGCTAGCAACCGTTGCCATCTTGGCTAGCTCGCACATTTTTCATTGGAACGTCGTGAAGAGGAAATATGCGATTCCTTGGCCCGCGCTGAACAAAACGATGCTACGCACGACAAGATCGATAAAGGAATGTGGGCGTGGTAAGCAAAAAACCGTCGCAAAAAAATGTGCCGACTCGGCAAAAACGAAAACATTCGGAACTTTTTTTTTGAGAATCGACTAACGAAACCAATATACCCTTGTCCGCGATATCCAAAGGACATTTTGAAATCATTACGGGATGGTGACACGACCTACGGTTTGGCGGCCATTTTGTGCCAAAATCTGTCGTTTTGCGTTTTTACACAATATGGAAAAATAAACATTTTTTCGAGCGATTTTCACGAAATTTGACTCACATGTTGCTAGAGCAAGTCCACAACTACCTCTGGAGTTTCGTCCACCTTTGACCTCGGGAAAAGGCCGCCATCTTGAATTTTCTATAAAAAACGCCTTTACCCCTGGATTCAATCGTAAACTTGTCGTTGGAATTTTCCGCGATCGTCTCGAAACTTTTTGGGCATCAACGTCAAGCTACTGTGAAAAAAATGTTGCAATTAGAAGTTGTAGATTTTGAACGGCGTCCGCGTGGCGAGCTCGCAAAGTCGCGCACTGCTATTCCTCATACCTTATTATGGCCCGCAGCAGCAGTCACTGACTGCAAGGACCATATTGTTTTCGCAGTTGGAACGACGACTTCGCCGCCTTTCAGCGAGAATTTGACCCCCGCCGCATGCTCGAAAAGTCACCAAAATGTGCACACACCTGGGATAAATTGCAAATGAATTTTCCACAAAGTCAACGTCACCCCCCCGAAGACGATGACATCACGGCCAGCGATCCCGTCAAAAAAATGAATGGGCCGAAAATCGCGTATGGGGCCGAACAAAATGTACTTCAAAATACAGTCGCCAAACCAATACACACGTGTCGGGGATATCCCAAAGATGTTTTGAAATCATTATGGGACGGCCACACGACCTACGGCTTGGCGGCCATTTTGTGGCGAACTCTGAGAATTGGCGATTTTCGTGTTTTCCCACAATATGGGGAAAAGACACTTTTGTTTGAACGATTTTCACGCAATTGCACACACTTGCTGCCAGCTCCAGTCTACAAACACCCTAGAAGTGTCGTTGACCTTTGACCTTGGGAAAAGGCCGCCATCTGGAATTTTCTCAAAAAAGCACCTTTAGCACCAGATACAAACGAAAACTCGTCGTTGGAATTTTCATCAATCGTCTCGTAACTTTTCGGGCACCAACGGCCAGCTACTCTGGAAAAAATGTTGGAATTAGAAGTTGTAGATTTTGAATGACGTGCGCGTGGCGAGCTAGCAACCGTTGCCATCTTGGCTAGCTCGCACATTTTTCATTGGAACGTCGTGAAGAGGAAATATGCGATTCCTTGGCCCGCGCTGAACAAAACGATGCTACGCACGACAAGATCGATAAAGGAATGTGGGCGTGGTAAGCAAAAAAACGTCGCAAAAAAATGTGCCGACTCGGCAAAAACGAAAACATTCGGAACTTTTTTTTTGAGAATCGACTAACGAAACCAATATACCCTTGTCCGCGATATCCAAAGGACATTTTGAAATCATTACGGGATGGTGACACGACCTACGGTTTGGCGGCCATTTTGTGCCAAAATCTGTCGTTTTGCGTTTTTCGCGTTTTTACACAATATGGAAAAATAAACATTTTTTCGAGCGATTTTCACGAAATTTGACTCACATGTTGCTAGAGCAAGTCCACAACTACCTCTGGAGTTTCGTCCACCTTTGACCTCGGGAAAAGGCCGCCATCTTGAATTTTCTATAAAAAACGCCTTTACCCCTGGATTCAATCGTAAACTTGTCGTTAGAATTTTCCGCGATCGTCTCGAAACTTTTTGGGCATCAACGTCAAGCTACTGTGAAAAAAATGTTGCAATTAGAAGTTGTAGATTTTGAACGGCGTCCGCGTGGCGAGCTCGCAAAGTCGCGCACTGCTATTCCTCATACCTTATTATGGCCCGCAGCAGCAGTCACTGACTGCAAGGACCATATTGTTTTCGCAGTTGGAACGACGACTTCGCCGCCTTTCAGCGAGAATTTGACCCCCGCCGCATGCTCGAAAAGTCACCAAAATGTGCACACACCTGGGATAAATTGCAAATGAATTTTCCACAAAGTCAACGTCACCCCCCCGAAGACGATGACATCACGGCCAGCGATCCCGTCAAAAAAATGAATGGGCCGAAAATCGCGTATGGGGCCGAACAAAATGTACTTCAAAATACAGTCGCCAAACCAATACACACGTGTCGGGGATATCCCAAAGATGTTTTGAAATCATTATGGGACGGCCACACGACCTACGGCTTGGCGGCCATTTTGTGGCGAACTCTGAGAATTGGCGATTTTCGTGTTTTCCCACAATATGGGGAAAAGACACTTTTGTTTGAAAGATTTTCACGCAATTGCACACACTTGCTGCCAGCTCCAGTCTACAAACACCCTAGAAGTGTCGTTGACCTTTGACCTTGGGAAAAGGCCGCCATCTGGAATTTTCTCAAAAAAGCACCTTTAGCACTAGATACAAACGAAAACTCGTCGTTGGAATTTTCATCAATCGTCTCGTAACTTTTCGGGCACCAACGGCCAGCTACTCTGGAAAAAATGTTGGAATTAGAAGTTGTAGATTTTGAATGACGTGCGCGTGGCGAGCTAGCAACCGTTGCCATCTTGGCTAGCTCGCACATTTTTTATTGGAACGTCGTGAAGAGGAAATATGCGATTCCTTGGCCCGCGCTGAACAAAACGATGCTACGCACGACAAGATCGATAAAGGGAATGTGGGCGTGGTAAGCAAAAAACCGTCGCAAAAAAATGTGCCGACTCGGCAAAAACGAAAACATTCGGAACTTTTTTTTTGAGAATCGACTAACGAAACCAATATACCCTTGTCCGCGATATCCAAAGGACATTTTGAAATCATTACGGGATGGTGACACGACCTACGGTTTGGCGGCCATTTTGTGCCAAAATCTGTCGTTTTGCGTTTTTCGCGTTTTTACACAATATGGAAAAATAAACATTTTTTCGAGCGATTTTCACGAAATTTGACTCACATGTTGCTAGAGCAAGTCCACAACTACCTCTGGAGTTTCGTCCACCTTTGACCTCGGGAAAAGGCCGCCATCTTGAATTTTCTATAAAAAACGCCTTTACCCCTGGATTCAATCGTAAACTTGTCGTTGGAATTTTCCGCGATCGTCTCGAAACTTTTTGGGCATCAACGTCAAGCTACTGTGAAAAAAATGTTGCAATTAGAAGTTGTAGATTTTGAACGGCGTCCGCGTGGCGAGCTCGCAAAGTCGCGCACTGCTATTCCTCATACCTTATTATGGCCCGCAGCAGCAGTCACTGACTGCAAGGACCATATTGTTTTCGCAGTTGGAACGACGACTTCGCCGCCTTTCAGCGAGAATTTGACCCCCGCCGCATGCTCGAAAAGTCACCAAAATGTGCACACACCTGGGATAAATTGCAAATGAATTTTCCACAAAGTCAACGTCACCCCCCCGAAGACGATGACATCACGGCCAGCGATCCCGTTAAAAAAATGAATGGGCCGAAAATCGCGTATGGGGCCGAACAAAATGTACTTCAAAATACAGTCGCCAAACCAATACACACGTGTCGGGGATATCCCAAAGATGTTTTGAAATCATTATGGGACGGCCACACGACCTACGGCTTGGCGGCCATTTTGTGGCGAACTCTGAGAATTGGCGATTTTCGTGTTTTCCCACAATATGGGGAAAAGACACTTTTGTTTGAACGATTTTCACGCAATTGCACACACTTGCTGCCAGCTCCAGTCTACAAACACCCTAGAAGTGTCGTTGACCTTTGACCTTGGGAAAAGGCCGCCATCTGGAATTTTCTCAAAAAAGCACCTTTAGCACCAGATACAAACGAAAACTCGTCGTTGGAATTTTCATCAATCGTCTCGTAACTTTTCGGGCACCAACGGCCAGCTACTCTGGAAAAAATGTTGGAATTAGAAGTTGTAGATTTTGAATGACGTGCGCGTGGCGAGCTAGCAACCGTTGCCATCTTGGCTAGCTCGCACATTTTTCATTGGAACGTCGTGAAGAGGAAATATGCGATTCCTTGGCCCGCGCTGAACAAAACGATGCTACGCACGACAAGATCGATAAAGGAATGTGGGCGTGGTAAGCAAAAAACCGTCGCAAAAAAATGTGCCGACTCGGCAAAAACGAAAACATTCGGAACTTTTTTTTTGAGAATCGACTAACGAAACCAATATACCCTTGTCCGCGATATCCAAAGGACATTTTGAAATCATTACGGGATGGTGACACGACCTACGGTTTGGCGGCCATTTTGTGCCAAAATCTGTCGTTTTGCGTTTTTCGCGTTTTTACACAATATGGAAAAATAAACATTTTTTCGAGCGATTTTCACGAAATTTGACTCACATGTTGCTAGAGCAAGTCCACAACTCGTCGACCCTTGACCTCGGGAAAAGGCGGCCATCTTGAATTTTCTATAAAAAACACATTAACCACCAGATTCAAACGTAAACTTGTCGTTGGAATTTTCTTCGATCGTCTCAAAACTTTTTGGGCATCAATGGCAAGCTACTGTGTAAAAAATGTTGGAATTAGAAGTTGTAGATTTTGAACGGCGTGCGCGTGGCAAGCTAGCAAAGTGGCGCACTGTTATAACTCCCATGCATTTCAATACAATACAGTGAAAATTGAATGCATGCATTAATGCCTGAAACTGAATACATTGAAAAACACTGGATATGGACATATAAGGAATGTGGGCGTGGTTAGCATAAAACCACTGTTGCTAAGGACGACAAAAAGTTTACTTTTACCGATTTGTCCGAAACTGACGTCAATCTGTTCGTCCTCCCGAGGGGACCAAAACATAAAATGGTTGCTATGGAGATAAAATCAACAGAAAAGCCGCCATTTTGGAAAAAGTGGGCTTTTTAGCAACTTATGACATATAACTCTCACCAATGGAGGAATGTGTTTTTCTGAGTCAGTTGATGATGCTCATCGCTATGCTAGCAATTTTAGCCACATTAGCATAGCTAGCATAGTTAGCATAATTAGCATTTTAGGAAATGTGTTTTTTTGAGTCAGTTGATGATGCTGATCGCTATGCTAGCACTTTTAGCTATGTTAGCATAGCTAGCATAGTTAGCATAATTAGCATTTTAGGTAATGTGTTTTTCTGAGTCAGTTGAAGATGCTGATTGCTATGCTAGCACTTTTAGCCACAATATTATAGTTAGCATAATTAGCATTTTAGGTAATGTGTTTTTCTGAGTTAGTTGATGATGCTAATCGCAATGCTAGCTCATTTAGGCACATTAGCATAGCTAGCATAGTTAGCATAATTAGCATTTTAGGAAATGTGTTTTTCTGAGAGAGTTGATTATGCTGATCGCTATGCTAGGACTTTTAGTCACATTAGCATAGTTAGCATAGTTAGCATTATGAGCAAATCCAGCCTTGATTAGCTTTTAATTTGTGGGCGGTGAGGGCGGAGAGGGCCGCGGTAGTGCGTAGAGTTGGGCGTGGAAGGCGGGTTGCGTCTGCGGGCCATACAACGCCGCTTGCGGCTTTAATTATTATTATTCTTTCTAACGGATACTTTGAGCTCAAATTTGACCCCCGCCACATATCCGAAAACTCACCAAAATTGGCACACACCTAGTATAAATTAAAAATGAATTTTCGGCAAAGAGAACATAACCCCCCCCCACGATGATGACATCACGGCGAGCGTTCCCGTCAAAAAAATGAATGGGCCGAAAATCGCTTATGGGGCCAAAAAAAAATATTTTGAAATACAGTTACGAAACCAAGACACTCGTGTTGGAGATATCCCCAAGAAGTTATGAAATCATTATGGGATGGCCACACGACCTACGGCTTGGCGGCCATTTTGTGGCGAACTCAGAGAAATGGCGATTTTCGTGTTTTTTCACAATATGGGAAAACGACACTTTTGTTCAAGCGATTTTCACGAAATTGCATACACATGCCACAAACACGATTCTACAACTACCAAAGAAGTTTTGTTGACCTTTGACCTTGGCAAGGGGCAGCCATCTTGAATTTTCATAAAAAAGCACCTTTAGTAACGGATACAAACGAAAACTCGTCCTAGGGATTTTTATCGATCTTTTTGAAACTTCTCGGGCATCAATGGCAAGCTTCTGTGGACAAAATGTTGGAATTAGAAGTTGTAGAATTTGAAACGCGTGCGCGCGGCGATTTCGCAACCGTCGGCATTTTAGCTAGCTCGCACATATTTTATCGGAATAGCCTGAAACTGAAATATGTGATACCCTGGCCCAGACTGAACAAAACAATGTCATATACGACAAAATCGATAATGGAATGTGGCCGTGGTAAACAAAAAACAATCGCAAAAAAAAGTGCTGACTCGGCAAAAAAATTTTTTTTCGGATTTTATTTTTAAGAATCGGCTAACGAAACCCAGATAACTTTGTCGGGTATATCCAAAGAAAGTTTTGAAATTATTACGTGATGGCGACACGACCTACGGTTTGGCGGCCATTTTGTGCCAAAATCTGCCATTTTGAGTTTTTCGCGTTTTTACACAATATAGAAAAATGAACTTTTTTTCGAGCGATTTTCACGAAATTTGATGCGCATGTCCCTAGCGAAAGTCTACAATCACCTCTGGAGTTTCGTTGACCTTTGACCTCGGGAAAAGGCGGCCATCTTGAATTTTCTATAAAAAACACCTTTACCACCAGATTCAAACGTAAACTTGTCGTTGGAATTTTCATCGATCGTCTTGAAACTTTTTGGGCGTCAATGGCAAGCTACTGTGGAAAAAATGTTGGAATTAAAAGTTGTAGATTTTGAACGGCGTTTGCGTGGCGAGCTAGCAAAGTGGCGCAGTGTTATAACTCCCATGCATTTCAATACAATACAGTGAAAATTGAATGCATGCATTCATGCCTGAAACTGAATACATTGAAAAACACTGGATATGGACATATAAGGAAAGTGGGCGTGGTTAGCATAAAACCACTGTTGCTAAGGACGACAAAAACTTTACTTTTACCGATTTGTCCGAAACTGACGTCAATCTATTCGTCTTCTCAAGGGGACCAAAACATAAAATGGTTGCTATGGAGATAAAATAAACAAAAAAGCCGCCATTTTGGAAAAAGTGTTTTTTTTTTATCAACTTATGGCATATAGCTCTCACCAATGGAGGAATGTGTTTTTCTGAGTCAGTTGATGATGCTGATCGCTATGCTAGCACTTTTAGCTACATTAGCATAGCTAGTATAGTTAGCATAATTAGCATTTTAGGTAATGTGTTTTTCTGAGTCAGTTGATGATGCTGATCACTATTCTATCACTTTTAGCCACATTAGCATAGTTAGCATAGTTAGCATAATTAGCATTTTAGGTAATGTGTTTTTCTGAGTCAGTTGATGATGCTGATCACTATGCTATCACTTTTAGCCACATTAGCATAGTTAGCATAGTTAGCATAATTAGCATTTTAGGTAATGTGTTTTTCTGAGTCAGTTGATGATGCTGATCACTATGCTAGCACTTTTAGCCACATTAGCATAGTTAGCATAGTTAGCATAATTAGCAAATCCAGCCTTGACTACCTTTTAAATTGTGGGCGGTGAGGGCGGTGGTGCGTAGAGTTGGGCGTGGAAGGCGGGTTGCGTCTGCGGGCCATACAACGCCGCTTGCGGCTTTAATTATGGCCCGCAGCAGTCATAGACTGCAAGGACCATATTGTAACTGCTACGAGGGTCGAACACTCAAAAAGGTCCAAAACGTCAAAAAAACGCGTCAAAACGCCAAAAAATGGGGTCAAAAGTCGCCCAAAGCACAAAACGACACGACAATTGTGTAACGCAACAAAAATACACACACACACGCACAACACCAACGCACAAACGTCAAAATTGTAGTCGCAAAAATGACGACAAAAACCCAAAAAAGCCCCAAAAAGCCCTCAAAAGACGGGTTTAAAGCCAAAAAGACATGCCCAGCCTATAGTAAAAGACAGGCCGCATTGAAATACATAGGCCACCTGACTGCAAAAACTTCTATATTGTTTCTGCTTTGTTTCATTATTACGTTTCTTCTTTCTTACGGATCCGTTGATCGCAAATTTGACCCCCGCCACATACCCGAAAACTCACCAAAATTGCCACACAGCTGGGATAAATTGAAAATGAATTTTCGGCAAAGAGAACGTCACCCACCCCATGACGATGACATCACGGCGAGCGTTCCCGTAAAAAAAATGAATGGGCCGAAAATCGCTTATGGGGCCAAAAAAAAAAATTTCAAATTAGAGCAACGAAACTAAAACACGCGTGTTGGAGATATCCCAAAGAACTTATGAAATCATTATGGGATGGCCACACGACCTACGGCTTGGCGGCCATTTTGTGGCGAACTCAGAGAAATGGCGATTTTCGTGTTTTTTGACAATATGGGAAAACGACACTTTTGTTTATGCGATTGTCACGAAATTGCACACACATGCCAAGACCCTGATTCTACAATAACCAAAGAAGTTTCGTTGACCTTTGACCTTGGGAAGGGGCGGCCATCTTGAATTTTCATAAAAAAGCACCTTTAGTAACGTATACAAACGAAAACTCGTCCTAGGGATTTTTATCGATCGTTTTGAAACTTCTCAGGCATCAATGGCAAGCTACTGTGGACAAAATGTTGGAATTAGAAGTTGTAGAATTTGAAACGCGTGCGCGTGGCGAATTCGCAACCGTCGCCATTTTAGCTAGCTCGCACATATTTTATCGGAATAGCCTGAAACTGAAATATGCGATACCCTGGCCCACACTGAACAAAACGATGTCACATACGACAAAATCGATAAAGGAATGTGGCCGTGGTAAACAAAAAACCGTCGCAAAAAAAAGTGCTGACTCGGCAAAAAAAAATTTTTTCGGATTTTATTTTTAAGAATCGGCTAACGAAACCCAGATAACTTTGTCGGGTATAACCAAAGAAAGTTTTGAAATCATTACGTGATGGCCACACGACCTACGGTTTGGCGGCCATTTTGTGCCAAAATCTGCCATTTTGAGTTATTCGCATTTTTACACGATATGGAAAAATGAACTTTTTTTCGAGCGACTTTCACGAAATTTGACTCGCATGTCCCTAGCGTAAGTCTACAATCACCTTTGGAGTTTCGTCGACCTTTGACCTCGGGAAAAGGCGGCCATCTTGAATTTTCTATAAAAAACACTTTTGCCACTGGATTCAAACGTAAACTTGTCGTTGGAATTTTTATCGATCGTCTCGAAACTTTTTGGGCATCAATGGCAAGCTACTGTGGAAAAAATGTTGGAATTAGAAGTTGTAGATTTTGAACGGCGTGCGCGTGGCAAGCTAGCAAAGTGGCGCACTGTTATAACTCCCATGCCTTTCAATGCAATACAGTGAAAATTGAATTCATGCATTCATGCCTGAAACTGAATACATTGAAAAACACTGGATATGGACATATAAGGAATGTGGGCGTGGTTGGCATAAAACCACTGTTGCTAAGGACGACAAAAAGTTTACTTGTACCGATTTGTCAGAAACTGACGTCAATCTGTTCGTCTTCTCAAGGGGACCAAAACATAAAATGGTTGCTATGGAGATAAAATAAACAAAAAAGCCGCCATTTTGGAAAAAGTGGGGTTTTTATCAACTTATGGCATATAGCTCTCACCAATGGAGGAATGTGTTTTTCTGAGTCAGTTGATGATGCTGATCGCTATGCTAGCACTTTTAGCCACATTAGCATAGCTAGCATAGTTAGCATAAATACCATTTTAGGTAATGTGTTTTTCTGAGTCAGTTGATGATGCTGATCGCTAGGCTAGCACTTTTAGCCACATTAGCATAGATATCATAGTTAGCATAATTAGCATTTTAGGTGATCTGTTTTTCTGAGTCAGTTAATGATGCTGATCGCTATGCTAGCACTTTAAACCACATTGGCATAGCTAGCATAGTTAGCATAATTAGCATATGTAGTTTTGACTAGCCTTCATCAAAAGTGGGCGGTGAGGGCGGTGAGGGCGGTGAGGGCGTTGGTGCGTAGAGTTGGGCGTGGAAGGCGGGTTGCGTCTGCGGGCCATACAACGCCGCTTGCGGCTTTAATTATTCTTCTTCTTTCTTTCTTCCACTTTGAGCCAAAATTTGACCCCCACCACATACCCGAAAACTCACCAAAATTGGCACACACCTAGGATAAATTGAAAATGAATTTTCGGCAAAGAAAACGTCACCCCCCCCACGATGATGACATCACGGCGAGCAATCCCGTCAAAAAAATGAATGGGCCGAAAATCGCTTATGGGGCCAAAAAAAAATATTTCAAAATACAGTTACGAAACCAAAACAGGCGTGTTGGAGATATCCCAAAGAAGTTATGAAATTATTATGGGATGGCCACACGACCTGCGGCTTGGCGGCCATTTTGTGGCGAACTCAGAGAAATGGCGATTTTCGTGTTTTTTGACAATATGGGAAAATGACACTTTTGTTTAAGCGATTGTCACGAAATTGCACACACATGCCAAGACCCTGATTCTACAATAACCAAAGAAGTTTCGTTGACCTTTGACCTTGGGAAGGGGCGGCCATGTTGAATTTTCTTAAAAAAGCACCTTTAGTAACGTATACAAACGAAAACTCGTCCTAGGGATTTTTATCGATCTTTTTGAAACTTCTCGGGCATCAATGGCAAGCTACTGTGGACAAAATGTTGGAATTAGAAGTTGTAGAATTTGAAACGCGTGCGCGTGGCGAATTCGCAACCGTCGCCATTTTAGCTAGCTCGCACATATTTTATCGGAATAGCCTGAAACTGAAATATGCGATACCCTGGCCCACACTGAACAAAACGATGTCACATACGACAAAATCGATAAAGGAATGTGGCCGTGGTAAACAAAAAACCGTCGCAAAAAAAAGTGCTGACTCGGCAAAAAAAATTTTTTTCGGATTTTATTTTTAAGAATCGGCTAACGAAACCCAGATAACTTTGTCGGGTATATCCAAAGAAAGTTTTGGAATCATTACGTGATGGCGACACGACCTACGGTTTGGCGGCCATTTTGTGCCAAAATATGCCATTTTGCGTTTTTCGCGTTTTTACACGATATGGAAAAATGAACTTTTTTTCGAGCGATTTTCACGAAATTTGACGCACATGTCCTTAGCGTAAGTCTACAATCACCTCTGGAGTTTCGTCGACCTTTGACCTCGGGAAAAGGCGGCCATCTTGAATTTTCTATAAAAAACACCTTAACCACCAGATTCAAACGTAAACTTGTCGTTGGAATTTTCTTCGATCGTCTCAAAACTTTTTGGGCATCAATGGCAAGCTACTGTGTAAAAAATGTTGGAATTAGAAGTTGTAGATTTTGAACGGCGTGCGCGTGGCAAGCTAGCAAAGTGGCGCACTGTTATAACTCCCATGCATTTCAATACAATACAGTGAAAATTGAATGCATGCATTAATGCCTGAAACTGAATACATTGAAAAACACTGGATATGGACATATAAGGAATGTGGGCGTGGTTAGCATAAAACCACTGTTGCTAAGGACAGCAAAAAGTTTACTTTTACCGATTTGTCCGAAACTGACGTCAATCTGTTCATCATCCCGAGGGGACCAAAACATAAAATGGTTGCTATGGAGATAAAATCAACAGAAAAGCCGCCATTTTGGAAAAAGTGGGTTTTTTATCAACTTATGACATATAGCTCTCACCAATGGAGGAATGTGTTTTTCTGAGTCAGTTGATGATGCAGATCGCTATGCTAGCACTTTTAGCTATGTTAGCATAACTAGCATAGTTAGCATAATTAGCATTTTAGCTAATGTGTTTTTCTGAGTCAATTGATGATAATGATTGCTATACTAGCACTTTTAGCCACATTAGCATAGCTAGCATAGTTAGCATAATTAGCATTTTAGGTAATGTATTTTCTGAGTCAATTGATGATGCTGATCACAATGCTAGCACTTTCAGCCACATTAGCATAGCTAGCATAGTTAGCATAATTAGCATTTTAGATAATGTGTTTTTCTGAGTCAGTTAATGATGCTGATCGCTATGCTAGCACTTTTAGCCACATTAGCATAGCTAGCATAGATAGCATAATTAGCATTTTAGGTGATGTGTTTTTTTGAGTCAGTTAATGATGCTGATCGCTATGCTAGCACTTTTAGCCACATTAGCATAGCTAGCATAGTTAGCATAATTAGCATTTTAGGTAATGTGTTTTTCTGAGTCAGTTGATGATGCTGATCGCTATGCTAGCACTTTTAGCCACATTAGCATAGCTAGCATAGCTAGCATAGTTAGCATAATTAGCATATGCAGTTTTGACTAGCCTTCATCAAAAGTGTGCGGTGAGGGCGGTGAGGGCGGTGGTGCGTAGAGTTGGGCGTGGAAGGCGGGTTGCGTCTGCGGGCCATACAACGCCGCTTGCGGCTTTATTCTTCTTCTTTCTTTCTTCCACTTTGAGCCAAAATTTGACCCCCACCACATACCCGAAAACTCACCAAAATTGGCACACACCTAGGATAAATTGAAAATGAATTTTCGGCAAAGAAAACGTCACCCCCCCCACGATGATGACATCACGGCGAGCAATCCCGTCAAAAAAATGAATGGGCCGAAAATCGCTTATGGGGCCAAAAAAAAATATTTTGAAATACAGTTACGAAACCAAAACAGGCGTGTTGGAGATATCCCAAAGAAATTATGAAATTATTATGGGATGGCCACACGACCTGCGGCTTGGCGGCCATTTTGTGGCGAACTCAGAGAAATGGCGATTTTCGTGTTTTTTGACAATATGGGAAAATGACACTTTTGTTTAAGCGATTGTCACGAAATTGCACACACATGCCAAGACCCTGATTCTACAATAACCAAAGAAGTTTCGTTGACCTTTGACCTTGGGAAGGGGCGGCCATGTTGAATTTTCTTAAAAAAGCACCTTTAGTAACGCATACAAACGAAAACTCGTCCTAGGGATTTTTATCGATCTTTTTGAAACTTCTCGGGCATCAATGGCAAGCTACTGTGGACAAAATGTTGGAATTAGAAGTTGTAGAATTTGAAACGCGTGCGCGTGGCGAATTCGCAACCGTCGCCATTTTAGCTAGCTCGCACATATTTTATCGGAATAGCCTGAAACTGAAATATGCGATACCCTGGCCCACACTGAACAAAACGATGTCACATACGACAAAATCGATAAAGGAATGTGGCCGTGGTAAACAAAAAACCGTCGCAAAAAAAAGTGCTGACTCGGCAAAAAAAAATTTTTTCGGATTTTATTTTTAAGAATCGGCTAACGAAACCCAGATAACTTTGTCGGGTATATCCAAAGAAAGTTTTGGAATCATTACGTGATGGCGACACGACCTACGGTTTGGCGGCCATTTTGTGCCAAAATATGCCATTTTGCGTTTTTCGCGTTTTTACACGATATGGAAAAATGAACTTTTTTTCGAGCGATTTTCACGAAATTTGACGCACATGTCCTTAGCGTAAGTCTACAATCACCTCTGGAGTTTCGTCGACCTTTGACCTCGGGAAAAGGCGGCCATCTTGAATTTTCTATAAAAAACACCTTAACCACCAGATTCAAACGTAAACTTGTCGTTGGAATTTTCTTCGATCGTCTCAAAACGTTTTGGGCATCAATGGCAAGCTACTGTGTAAAAAATGTTGGAATTAGAAGTTGTAGATTTTGAACGGCGTGCGCGTGGCAAGCTAGCAAAGTGGCGCACTGTTATAACTCCCATGCATTTCAATACAATACAGTGAAAATTGAATGCATGCATTAATGCCTGAAACTGAATACATTGAAAAACACTGGATATGGACATATAAGGAATGTGGGCGTGGTTAGCATAAAACCACTGTTGCTAAGGACAGCAAAAAGTTTACTTTTACCGATTTGTCCGAAACTGACGTCAATCTGTTCATCATCCCGAGGGGACCAAAACATAAAATGGTTGCTATGGAGATAAAATCAACAGAAAAGCCGCCATTTTGGAAAAAGTGGGTTTTTTATCAACTTATGACATATAGCTCTCACCAATGGAGGAATGTGTTTTTCTGAGTCAGTTGATGATGCAGATCGCTATGCTAGCACTTTTAGCTATGTTAGCATAACTAGCATAGTTAGCATAATTAGCATTTTAGCTAATGTGTTTTTCTGAGTCAATTGATGATAATGATTGCTATACTAGCACTTTTAGCCACATTAGCATAGCTAGCATAGTTAGCATAATTAGCATTTTAGGTAATGTATTTTCTGAGTCAATTGATGATGCTGATCACAATGCTAGCACTTTCAGCCACATTAGCATAGCTAGCATAGTTAGCATAATTAGCATTTTAGATAATGTGTTTTTCTGAGTCAGTTAATGATGCTGATCGCTATGCTAGCACTTTTAGCCACATTAGCATAGCTAGCATAGATAGCATAATTAGCATTTTAGGTGATGTGTTTTTTTGAGTCAGTTAATGATGCTGATCGCTATGCTAGCACTTTTAGCCACATTAGCATAGCTAGCATAGTTAGCATAATTAGCATTTTAGGTAATGTGTTTTTCTGAGTCAGTTGATGATGCTGATCGCTATGCTAGCACTTTTAGCCACATTAGCATAGCTAGCATAGCTAGCATAGTTAGCATAATTAGCATATGCAGTTTTGACTAGCCTTCATCAAAAGTGTGCGGTGAGGGCGGTGAGGGCGGTGGTGCGTAGAGTTGGGCGTGGAAGGCGGGTTGCGTCTGCGGGCCATACAACGCCGCTTGCGGCTTTAATTATTATGGCCCGCAGCAGTCATAGACTGCAAGGACCATATTGTAACTGGTACGAGGGTCGAACACTCAAAAAGTCCAAAACGTCAAAAAAACGCGTCAAAACGCCAAAAAATGGGGTCAAAAGTCGCCCAAAGCACAAAACAACACGACAATTGTGTAACGCAACAAAAATACACACACACACGCACAACACCAACGCAAAAACGTAAAAATTGTAGTCGCAAAAATGACGACAAAAGCACAAAAAAGCCCAAAAAAGCCCTCAAAAGACGGGTTTAAAGCCAAAAAGACATGCCCAGCCTATAGTAAAAGACAGGCCGCATTGAAATACATAGGCCACCTGACTGCAAAAACTTCTATATTGTTTCTGCTTCGTTTCATTATTATTATTCTTCCCGTTTCTAACGGATCCGTAGATCGCAAATTTGACCCCCGCCACATACCCGAAAACTCACCAAAATTGGCACACACCTAGGATAAATTGAAAATGAATTTTCGGCAAAGAGAACATCACCCCCCCCCACGATGATGACATCACGGCGAGCGTTCCCGTCAAAAAAATGAATGGGCCTAAAATCGCTTATGGGGCCAAAAAAAAATATTTCAAAATACAGTTACGAAACCAAAACACGTGTGTTGGAGATATCCCAAAGAAGTTATGAAATCATTATAGGATGGCCACACGACCTACGGCTTGGCGGCCATTTTGTGGCGAACACAGAGAAATGGCGATTTTCGTGTTTTTTGACAATATGGGAAAACGATACTTTTGTTTGAGCGATTTTCACGAAATTGCACACACATGCCACTAGCACGATTCTACAACTACCAAAGAAGTTTCGTTGACCTTTGACCTTGGCAAGGGGCGGCCATCTTGAATTTTCATAAAAAAGCACCTTTAGTAACGGCTACAAATGAAAACTCGTCCTAGGGATTTTTTTCGATCTTTTTGAAACTTCTCGGCCATCAATGGCAAGCTACTGTGGACAAAATGTTGGAATTAGAAGTTGTAGAATTTGAAACGCGTGCGCGTGGCGAATTCGCAACCGTCGCCGTTTTAGCTAGCTCGCACATATTTTATCGGAATAGCCTGAAAATGAAATATGGGATTCCCTGGCCCATACTGAAAAAAATGATGTCACATACGACAAAATCGATAAAGGAATGTGGCCGTGGTAAACAAAAAACAATCGCAAAAAAAAGTGCTGACTCGGCTAAAAAAAAGAAATTCTGATTTTTTTTTTAAGAATCGGCTAACGAAACCCAGATAACTTTGTCGGGTATATCCAAACAAAGTTTTGAAATCATTACGTGATGGCGACACGACCTACGGTTTGGCGGCCATTTTGTGCCAATATCTGCCATTTTGAGTTTTTCGCGTTTTTACACAATATGGAAAAATGAACTTTTTTTCGACCGATTTTCACGAAATTTGACGCGCATGTCCCTAGCGTAAGTCTACAATCACCTCTGGAGTTTCGTCGACCTTTGACCTTTGGGAAAAGGCGGCCATATTGAATTTTTTATAAAAAACACCTTTACCACCAGATTCAAACGTAAACTTGTCGTTGGAATTTTCAGCGATCGTCTCGAAACTTTTTGGGCTTCAATGGCAAGCTACTGTGGAGAAAATGTTGGAATTAGAAGTTGTAGATTTTAAACGGCGTACGCGTGGCGAGCTAGCAAAGTGGCGCACTGTTATAACTCCTATGTTTTTCAATGGACTACTGTGAAAATTGAATGCATGCATTCATGCCTGAAACTGAATACATTGAAAAACACTGGATATGGACATATAAGGAATGTGGGCGTGGTTAGCATAAAACCACTGTTGCTAAGGACGACAAAAAGTTTACTTTTACCGATTTGTCCGAAACTGACGTCAATCTGTTCGTCCTCCCGAGGGGACCAAAACATAAAATGGTTACTATGGAGATAAAATCAACAGAAAAGCCGCCATTTTGGAAAAAGTGGTTTTTTTTAGCAACTTATGACATATAACTCTTACCAATGGAGGAATGTGATGATGGTGATCGCTATGCTAGCACTTTTAGCTATGTTAGCATAACTAGCATAGTTAGCATAATTAGCATTTTAGTTAATGTGTTTTTCTTAGTCAGTTGATGATGTTGATCGCTATGCTAGCACTTTTAGCCAAATAAGCATAGTTAGCATAATTAGCATAAATAGCAAATTTAGCCTTGACTAGCTTTTAATTTGTGGGTGGTGAGGGCGGTGAGGGCGGCGGTGGTGCGTAGAGTTGGGCGTGGAAGGCGGGTTGCGTCTGCGGGCCATACAACGCCGCTTGCGGCTTTAATTATTTTTACGTTTCTTCTTTCTTACGGATCCGTTGATCGCAAATTTGACCCCCGCCACATACCCGAAAACTCACCAAAATTGCCACACAGCTGGGATAAATTGAAAATGAATTTTCGGCAAAGAGAACGTCACCCCCCCCACGATGATGACATCACAGCGAGCGTTCCCGTAAAAAAAATGAATGGGCCGAAAATCGCTTATGGGGCCAAAAAAAAATATTTTGAAATACAGTTACGAAACCAAAACACGCGTATTGGATATATCCCAGAGAAGTTATGAAATCATTATGGGATGGCCACACGACCTACGGCTTGGCGGCCATTTTGTGGCGAACACAGAGAAATGGCGATTTTCGTGTTTTTTGACAAAATGGGAAAACGACACTTTTGTTTAAGCGATTTTCACGAAATTGCACAAACATGCCAAGACCATGATTTTACAACTACCAATGAAGTTTCGTTGACCTTTGACCTTGGGAAGGGGCAGCCATCTTGAATTTTCATAAAAAAGCACCTTTAGTAACGGATACAAACGAAAACTCGTCCTAGGGATTTTTATCGATCTTTTTGAAACTTCTCGGGCATCAATGGCAAGCTACTGTGGACAAAATGTTGGAATTAGAAGTTGTAGAATTTGAAACGCGTGCGCGTGGCGAATTCGCAACCGTCGCCATTTTAGCTAGCTCGCACATATTTTATCGGAATAACCTGAAACTGAAATATGCGATACCCTGGTCCACACTGAACAAAACGATGTCACATACGACAAAATCGATAAAGGAATGTGGCCGTGGTAAACAAAAAACGATCGCAAAAAAAAGTGCTGACTCGGCAAAAAAAATTTTTTTCGGATTTTATTTTTAAGAATCGGCTAACGAAACCCAGATAACTTTGTCGGGTATATCCAAAGAAAGTTTTGAAATCATTACGTGATGGCGACACGACCTACGGTTTGGCGGCCATTTTGTGCCAAAATCTGCCATTTTGAGTTTTTCGCGTTTTTACACAATACGGAAAAATGAACTTTTTTTCGAGCGATTTTCACGAAATTTGACTCGCATGTCCCTAGCGTAAGTTTACATTCACCTCTGGAGTTTCGTCGACCTTTGACCTCGGGAAAAGGCGGCCATCTTGAATTTTCTATAAAAAACACCTTTACCACCGGATTCAAACGTAAACTTGTCGTTGGAATTTTCATCAATCGTCTCAAAATTTTTTGGGCATCAATGGCAAGCTACTGTGGAAAAAATGTTGGAATTAGAAGTTGTAGATTTTGAACGGCGTGCGCGTGGCAAGCTAGCAAAGTGGCGCAGTGTTATAACTCCTATGCATTTCAATACAATACAGTGAAAATTGAATGCATGCATTAATGCCTGAAACAGAATACATTGAAAAACACTGGATATGGACATATAAGGAATGTGGGCGTGGTTAGCATAAAACCCCTGTTGCTAAGGACAACAAAAAGTTTACTTTTACCGATTTGTCCGAAACTGACGTCAATCTGTTCGTCCTCCCGAGGGGACCAAAACATAAAATGGTTGCTATGGAGATAAAATCAACAGAAAAGCGGCCTTTTGGAAAAAGTGGTTTTTTTATCAACTTATGACATGTAGCTCTCACCAATGGAGGAATGTGTTTTTCTGAGTCAGTTGATGATGCAGATCGCTATGCTAGCAATTTTAGCTATGTTAGCATTACTAGCATAGTTAGCATAATTAGCATTTTAGGTAATGTGTTTTTCTGAGTCAGTTGATGATGCAGATCGCTATGCTAGCAATTTTAGCTATGTTAGCATTACTAGCAAAGTTAGCATAATTAGCATTTTAGGTAATGTGTTTTTCTGAGTCAGTTGATGATGCTGATCGCTATGCTAGCACTTTTAGCCACATTAGCATAGCTAGCATAGTTAGCATAATTAGCATTTTAGGTAATGTGTTTTTCTGAGTCAGTTAATGATGCTGATCGCTATGCTAGCACTTTTAGCCACATTAGCATAGCTAGCATAGTTAGCATAATTAGCATTTTAGGTAATCTGTTTTTCTGAGTCAGTTGATGATGCTGATCGCTATGCTAGCACTTTTAGCTATGTTAGCATAACTAGCATAGTTAGCATAATTAGCATTTTAGGTAATGTGTTTTTCTGAGTCAGTTGATGATGCTGATCGCTATGCTAGCACTTTTAGCCACATTAGCATAGCTAGCATAGCTAGCATAGTTAGCATAATTAGCATATGCAGTTTTGACTAGCCTTCATCAAAAGTGTGCGGTGAGGGCGGTGAGGGCGGTGGTGCGTAGAGTTGGGCGTGGAAGGCGGGTTGCGTCTGCGGGCCATACAACGCCGCTTGCGGCTTTAATTATTATGGCCCGCAGCAGTCATAGACTGCAAGGACCATATTGTAACTGGTACGAGGGTCGAACACTCAAAAAGTCCAAAACGTCAAAAAAACGCGTCAAAACGCCAAAAAATGGGGTCAAAAGTCGCCCAAAGCACAAAACAACACGACAATTGTGTAACGCAACAAAAATACACACACACACGCACAACACCAACGCAAAAACGTAAAAATTGTAGTCGCAAAAATGACGACAAAAGCACAAAAAAGCCCAAAAAAGCCCTCAAAAGACGGGTTTAAAGCCAAAAAGACATGCCCAGCCTATAGTAAAAGACAGGCCGCATTGAAATACATAGGCCACCTGACTGCAAAAACTTCTATATTGTTTCTGCTTCGTTTCATTATTATTATTCTTCCCGTTTCTAACGGATCCGTAGATCGCAAATTTGACCCCCGCCACATACCCGAAAACTCACCAAAATTGGCACACACCTAGGATAAATTGAAAATGAATTTTCGGCAAAGAGAACATCACCCCCCCCCACGATGATGACATCACGGCGAGCGTTCCCGTCAAAAAAATGAATGGGCCTAAAATCGCTTATGGGGCCAAAAAAAAATATTTCAAAATACAGTTACGAAACCAAAACACGTGTGTTGGAGATATCCCAAAGAAGTTATGAAATCATTATAGGATGGCCACACGACCTACGGCTTGGCGGCCATTTTGTGGCGAACACAGAGAAATGGCGATTTTCGTGTTTTTTGACAATATGGGAAAACGATACTTTTGTTTGAGCGATTTTCACGAAATTGCACACACATGCCACTAGCACGATTCTACAACTACCAAAGAAGTTTCGTTGACCTTTGACCTTGGCAAGGGGCGGCCATCTTGAATTTTCATAAAAAAGCACCTTTAGTAACGGCTACAAATGAAAACTCGTCCTAGGGATTTTTTTCGATCTTTTTGAAACTTCTCGGCCATCAATGGCAAGCTACTGTGGACAAAATGTTGGAATTAGAAGTTGTAGAATTTGAAACGCGTGCGCGTGGCGAATTCGCAACCGTCGCCGTTTTAGCTAGCTCGCACATATTTTATCGGAATAGCCTGAAAATGAAATATGGGATTCCCTGGCCCATACTGAAAAAAATGATGTCACATACGACAAAATCGATAAAGGAATGTGGCCGTGGTAAACAAAAAACAATCGCAAAAAAAAGTGCTGACTCGGCTAAAAAAAAGAAATTCTGATTTTTTTTTTAAGAATCGGCTAACGAAACCCAGATAACTTTGTCGGGTATATCCAAACAAAGTTTTGAAATCATTACGTGATGGCGACACGACCTACGGTTTGGCGGCCATTTTGTGCCAATATCTGCCATTTTGAGTTTTTCGCGTTTTTACACAATATGGAAAAATGAACTTTTTTTCGACCGATTTTCACGAAATTTGACGCGCATGTCCCTAGCGTAAGTCTACAATCACCTCTGGAGTTTCGTCGACCTTTGACCTTTGGGAAAAGGCGGCCATATTGAATTTTTTATAAAAAACACCTTTACCACCAGATTCAAACGTAAACTTGTCGTTGGAATTTTCAGCGATCGTCTCGAAACTTTTTGGGCTTCAATGGCAAGCTACTGTGGAGAAAATGTTGGAATTAGAAGTTGTAGATTTTAAACGGCGTACGCGTGGCGAGCTAGCAAAGTGGCGCACTGTTATAACTCCTATGTTTTTCAATGGACTACTGTGAAAATTGAATGCATGCATTCATGCCTGAAACTGAATACATTGAAAAACACTGGATATGGACATATAAGGAATGTGGGCGTGGTTAGCATAAAACCACTGTTGCTAAGGACGACAAAAAGTTTACTTTTACCGATTTGTCCGAAACTGACGTCAATCTGTTCGTCCTCCCGAGGGGACCAAAACATAAAATGGTTACTATGGAGATAAAATCAACAGAAAAGCCGCCATTTTGGAAAAAGTGGTTTTTTTTAGCAACTTATGACATATAACTCTTACCAATGGAGGAATGTGATGATGGTGATCGCTATGCTAGCACTTTTAGCTATGTTAGCATAACTAGCATAGTTAGCATAATTAGCATTTTAGTTAATGTGTTTTTCTTAGTCAGTTGATGATGCTGATCGCTATGCTAGCACTTTTGGCCACATTAGCATAGCTAGCATAGTTAGCATAATTAGCATTCTAGGTAATGTGTTTTTCTGAGTCAGTTGATGATGTTGATCGCTATGCTAGCACTTTTAGCCAAATAAGCATAGTTAGCATAATTAGCATAAATAGCAAATTTAGCCTTGACTAGCTTTTAATTTGTGGGTGGTGAGGGCGGTGAGGGCGGCGGTGGTGCGTAGAGTTGGGCGTGGAAGGCGGGTTGCGTCTGCGGGCCATACAACGCCGCTTAATTATTTTTACGTTTCTTCTTTCTTACGGATCCGTTGATCGCAAATTTGACCCCCGCCACATACCCGAAAACTCACCAAAATTGCCACACAGCTGGGATAAATTGAAAATGAATTTTCGGCAAAGAGAACGTCACCCCCCCCACGATGATGACATCACAGCGAGCGTTCCCGTAAAAAAAATGAATGGGCCGAAAATCGCTTATGGGGCCAAAAAAAAATATTTTGAAATACAGTTACGAAACCAAAACACGCGTATTGGATATATCCCAGAGAAGTTATGAAATCATTATGGGATGGCCACACGACCTACGGCTTGGCGGCCATTTTGTGGCGAACACAGAGAAATGGCGATTTTCGTGTTTTTTGACAAAATGGGAAAACGACACTTTTGTTTAAGCGATTTTCACGAAATTGCACAAACATGCCAAGACCATGATTTTACAACTACCAATGAAGTTTCGTTGACCTTTGACCTTGGGAAGGGGCAGCCATCTTGAATTTTCATAAAAAAGCACCTTTAGTAACGGATACAAACGAAAACTCGTCCTAGGGATTTTTATCGATCTTTTTGAAACTTCTCGGGCATCAATGGCAAGCTACTGTGGACAAAATGTTGGAATTAGAAGTTGTAGAATTTGAAACGCGTGCGCGTGGCGAATTCGCAACCGTCGCCATTTTAGCTAGCTCGCACATATTTTATCGGAATAACCTGAAACTGAAATATGCGATACCCTGGTCCACACTGAACAAAACGATGTCACATACGACAAAATCGATAAAGGAATGTGGCCGTGGTAAACAAAAAACGATCGCAAAAAAAAGTGCTGACTCGGCAAAAAAAATTTTTTTCGGATTTTATTTTTAAGAATCGGCTAACGAAACCCAGATAACTTTGTCGGGTATATCCAAAGAAAGTTTTGAAATCATTACGTGATGGCGACACGACCTACGGTTTGGCGGCCATTTTGTGCCAAAATCTGCCATTTTGAGTTTTTCGCGTTTTTACACAATACGGAAAAATGAACTTTTTTTCGAGCGATTTTCACGAAATTTGACTCGCATGTCCCTAGCGTAAGTTTACATTCACCTCTGGAGTTTCGTCGACCTTTGACCTCGGGAAAAGGCGGCCATCTTGAATTTTCTATAAAAAACACCTTTACCACCGGATTCAAACGTAAACTTGTCGTTGGAATTTTCATCAATCGTCTCAAAATTTTTTGGGCATCAATGGCAAGCTACTGTGGAAAAAATGTTGGAATTAGAAGTTGTAGATTTTGAACGGCGTGCGCGTGGCAAGCTAGCAAAGTGGCGCAGTGTTATAACTCCTATGCATTTCAATACAATACAGTGAAAATTGAATGCATGCATTAATGCCTGAAACAGAATACATTGAAAAACACTGGATATGGACATATAAGGAATGTGGGCGTGGTTAGCATAAAACCCCTGTTGCTAAGGACAACAAAAAGTTTACTTTTACCGATTTGTCCGAAACTGACGTCAATCTGTTCGTCCTCCCGAGGGGACCAAAACATAAAATGGTTGCTATGGAGATAAAATCAACAGAAAAGCGGCCTTTTGGAAAAAGTGGTTTTTTTATCAACTTATGACATGTAGCTCTCACCAATGGAGGAATGTGTTTTTCTGAGTCAGTTGATGATGCAGATCGCTATGCTAGCAATTTTAGCTATGTTAGCATTACTAGCATAGTTAGCATAATTAGCATTTTAGGTAATGTGTTTTTCTGAGTCAGTTGATGATGCAGATCGCTATGCTAGCAATTTTAGCTATGTTAGCATTACTAGCAAAGTTAGCATAATTAGCATTTTAGGTAATGTGTTTTTCTGAGTCAGTTGATGATGCTGATCGCTATGCTAGCACTTTTAGCCACATTAGCATAGCTAGCATAGTTAGCATAATTAGCATTTTAGGTAATGTGTTTTTCTGAGTCAGTTAATGATGCTGATCGCTATGCTAGCACTTTTAGCCACATTAGCATAGCTAGCATAGTTAGCATAATTAGCATTTTAGGTAATCTGTTTTTCTGAGTCAGTTGATGATGCTGATCGCTATGCTAGCACTTTTAGCTATGTTAGCATAACTAGCATAGTTAGCATAATTAGCATTTTAGGTAATGTGTTTTTCTGAGTCAGTTGATGATGCTGATCGCTATGCTAGCACTTTTAGCCACATTAGCATAGCTAGCATAGTTAGCATAATTAGCATTTTAGGTAATGTGTTTTTCTGAGTCAGTTGATGATGCTGATCGCTATGCTAGCACTTTTAGCTATGTTAGCATAGCTAGCATAGTTAGCATAATTAGCATTTTAGGTAATGAGTTTTTCTGAGTCAGTTAATGATGCTGATCGCTATGCTAGCACTTTTAGCCACATAAGCATAGCTAGCATAGTTAGCATAATTAGCATTTTAGGTAATGTGTTTTTCTGAGTCAGTTGATGATGCTGATCGCTATGCTAGCACTTTTAGCCACATTAGCATAGCTAGCATAGTTAGCATAATTAGCATATGCAGTTTTGACTAGCCTTCATCAAAAGTGGGCGGTGAGGGCGGTGAGGGCGGTGGTGTGTAGAGTTGGGCGTGGACGGCGGGTTGCGTCTGCGGGCCATACAACGCCGCTTGCGGCTTTAATTATTCTTCTCGTTTCTAACGGCGTCTTTGAGCTCAAATTTGACCCCCGCCACATACCCGAAAACTCACCAAAATTGGCACACATCTAGGATAAATTGAAAATGAATTTTCGGCAAAGAAAACGTCAACCCCCCCACGACGATGACATCACGGCGAGCGTTCTCGTAAAAAAAATGAATGGGCCGAAAATCGCTTATGGGGCCAAAAAAAAATATTTCGGAATACAGTTACGAACCCAAAACACGCGTGTTGGAGATATCCCAAAGAAGATTTGAAATCATTATGGGATGGCCACACGACCTACAGCTTGGCGGCCATTTTGTGGCGAACTCAGAGAAATGGCGATTTTCGTGTTTTTTCACAATATGGGAAAACGACACTTTTGTTTATGCGATTGTCACGAAATTGCACACACATGCCAAGACCCTGATTCTACAATAACCAAAGAAGTTTCGTTGACCTTTGACCTTGGGAAGGGGCGGCCATCTTGAATTTTCATAAAAAAGCACCTTTATTGACGGATACAAACGAAAACTCGTCCTAGGGATTTTTATCGATCTTTTTGAAACTTCTCAGGCATCAATGGCAAGCTACTGTGGACAAAATGTTGGAATTAGAAGTTGTAGAATTTGAAACGCGTGCGCGTGGCGAATTCGCAACCGTCGCCATTTTAGCTAGCTCGCATATATTTTATCGGAATAGCCTGAAACTGAAATATGCGATACCCTGGCCCACACTGAACAAAACGATGTCACGCACGACAAAATCAATAAAGGAATGTGGCCGTGGTAAACCAAAAACGATCGCAAAAAAAAGTGCTGACTCGGCAAAAAAAAAAAAATTCGGATTTTATTTTTAAGAATCGGCTAACGAAACCCATATAACTTTGTCGGGTATATCCAAACAAAGTTTTGAAATCATTACGTGATGGCGACACGACCTACCGTTTGGCAGCCATTTTGTGCCAAAATCTGCCATTTTGCGTTTTTCGCGATTTTACACAATATGGAAAAATGAACTTTTTTTCGAGCGATTTTGACGAAATTTGACTCGCATGTCCCTAGTGTAAGTGTACAATCACCTCTGGAGTTTCGTCGACCTTTGACCTCGGGAAAAGACGGCCATCTTGAATTTTCTATAAAAAACACCTTTACCACCGGATTCAAATGTAAACTTGTCGTTGGAATTTTCATCAATCGTCTCGAAACTTTTTGGGCCTCAATGGCAAGCTTCTGTGGAAAAAATGTTGGAATTAGAAGTTGTAGATTTTGAACGGCGTGTGCGTGGCAAGCTAGCAAAGTGGCGCACTGTTATAACTCTCATGCATTTCAATACAATACAGTGAAAATTGAATGCATGCACTCATGCCTGAAACAGATTACATTGAAAAACACTGGATATGGACATATAAGGAATGTGGGCGTGGTTAGCATAAAACCACTGTTGCTAAGGACGACAAAAAGTTTACTTTTACCGATTTGTCCGAAACTGACGTCAATCTGTTCGTCCTCCCGAGGGGACCAAAACACAAAATGGTTGCTATGGAGATAAAATAAACAAAAAAGCCGCCATTTTGGAAAAAGTGGGTTTTTTATCAACTTATGGCATATAGCTCTCACCAATGGAGGAATGTGTTTTTCTGATTCTGTTGATGATGCTGATCGCTATGCTAGCACTTTTAGCTATGTTAGCATAGCTAGCATAGTTAGCATAATTAGCATTTTAGGTAATATGTTTTTCTGAGTCAGTTGATGATGCTGATCGCTATGCTAGCACTTTTAGCCACACTAGCATAGCTAGCATAGTTAGCATAATTAGCATATGCAGTTTTTACTAGCCATTTTCAAAAGTGGGCAGTGAGGGCGGTGGTGCGTAGAGTTGGGCGTGGAAGGCGGGTTGCGTCTGCGGGCCATACAACGCCGCTTGCGGCTTTAATTATTATTATTATTGTTTCTAACGGCGTCTTTGAGCTCAAATTTGACCCCCGCCACATACCCGAAAACTCACCAAAATTGGCACACACCTGGGATAAATTGAAAATGAATTTTCGGCAAAGAGAACGTCACCCCCCCGAAGTCGATGACATCACAGCGAGCGTTCCCGTCAAAAAAATGAATGGGCCGAAAATCGCTTATGGGGCCAAAAAAAAATATTTCAAGTGAGAACAACGAAACCAAAACACGCGTGTTGGAGATATCCCAAAGAAGTTATGAAATCATTATGGGATGGCCACACGACCTACGGCTTGGCGGCCATTTTGTGGCGAACTCAGAGAAATGGCGATTTTTTGTGTTTTTTCACAATATGGGAAAACGACACTTTTGTTCAAGCGATTTTCACGAAATTGCACACACATGGCACAAACACGATTCTACAACTACAAAAGAAGTTTTGTTGACCTTTGACCTTGGGAATGGGCGGCCATCTTGAATTTTCATAAAAAAGCACCTTTAGTAAGGTATTCAAACGAAAACTCGTCCTAGGGATTTTTTTCGATCTCTTTCAAACTTCTCGGGCATCAATGGCAATCAATTGTGGACAAAATGTTGGAATTAGAAGTTGTAGATTTTGAAACGCGTGCGTGTGGCGAATTCGCAACCGTCGCCATTTTAGCTAGCTCGCACATATTTTATCGGAATAGCCTGAAACTGAAATATGCGATACCCTGCTCCACACTGAACAAAACGATATCACATACGACAAAATCGATAAAGGAATGTGCCCGTGGTAAACAAAAAACCGTCGCAAAAAAAAATGCTGACTCGGCAAAAAAAAATTTTTTCGGATTTTATTTTTAAGAATTGGCTAACGAAACCCAGATAACTCTGTCGGGTATATCCAAAGAAAGTTTTGAAATCATTACGTGATGGCGACCCGACCTACGGTTTGGCGGCCATTTTGTGTCAAAATCTGCCATTTTGAGTTTTTCGCGTTTTTACACAATATGGAAAAATGAACTTTTTTTCGAGCGATTTTCACGAAATTTGACGCACATGTCCGTAGCGTAAGTCTACAATCACCTCTGGAGTTTCGTCGACCTTTGACCTCGGGAAAAGGCGGCCATCTTGAATTTTCTATAAAAAACACCTTTACCACCAGATTCAAACGTAAACTTGTCGTTGGAATTTTCATCGATTGTCTCGAAACTTTTTGGGCATCAATGGCAAGCTACTGTGGAAAAAATGTTGGAATTAGAAGTTGTAGATTTTGAACGGCGTGCGCGTGGCGAGCTAGCAAAGTGGCGCACTGTTATAACTCCTATGTTTTTCAAAGGACTACTGTGAAAATTGAATGCATGCATAAATGCCTGAAACTGAATACATTGAAAAACACTGGATATGGACATATAAGGAATGTGGGCGTGGTTAGCATAAAACCCCTGTTGCTAAGGACAACAAAAATTTTACTTTTACCGATTTGTCCGAAACTGACGTCAATCTGTTCGTCCTACCGAGGGGACCAAAACACAAAATGGTTGCTATGGAGATAAAATCAACAGAAATGCCGCCATTTTGGAAAAAGTGGTTTTTTTTTATCAACTTATGACATATAGCTCTCACCAATGGAGGAATGTGTTTTTCTGAGTCAGTTGATGATGCTGATCGCTATGCTAGCACTTTTAGCTATGTTAGCATAACTTGCATAGTTAGCATAATTAGCATTTTAGGTAATGTGTTTTTCTGAGTCAGTTGATGATGCTGATCGCTACGCTAGCACTTTTAGCCACATTAGCATAGCTAGCATAGTTAGCATAATTAGCATTTCAGGTAATGTGTTTTTCTGAGTCAGTTGATGATGCTGATCGCAATGCTAGCACTTTTAGCCACATTAGCATAGTTAGCATAGTTAGCATAATTAGCATTTTAGGTAATGTGTTTTTCTGAGTCAGTTGATGATGCTGATCGCTATGCTAGCACTTTTAGCCACATTAGCATAGCTAGCATAGTTAGCATAATTGGCATATGCAGTTTTGACTAGCCATTATCAAAAGTGGGCGGTGAGGGCGGTGAGGGCGGTGAGGGCGGTGAGGGCGGTGGTGCGTAGAGTTGGGCGTGGAAGGCGGGTTGCGTCTGCGGGCCATACAACGCCGCTTGCGGCTTTAATTATTATGGCCCGCAGCACTCACAGAGTGCAAGGACCATATTGTAACTGGTACGAGGGTCGAACACTCAAAAAGTCCAAAACGTCAAAAAAACGCGTCAAAACGCCAAAAAATGGGGTCAAAAGTCGCCCAAAGCACACAACGAGACGATAATTGTGTAACGCAACAAAAATACACACACACGCACAACACCCCCACACAAACGACAAATTTGTAGTCGCAAAAATGACGACAAAAACACAAAAAAGCCCCACAAAGCCCTCAAAGAACGGGTTTAAAGCCAAAAAGACATGCCCAGCCTATAGTAAAAGATAGGCCTCATTGAAATACATAGGCCACCTGACTGCAAAAACTTCTATATTGTTTCTGCTTTGTTTCATTATTATTATTATTATTATTATTACGTTTCTTCTTTCTTACGGATCCGTTGATCGCAAATTTGACCCCCGCCACATACCCGAAAACTCACCAAAATTGCCACACAGCTGGGATAAATTGAAAATGAATTTTCGGCAAAGAGAACGTCACCCCCCCCCACGATGATGACATCACGGCGAGCGTCCCCGTAAAAAAAATGAATGGGCCGAAAATCGTTTATGGGGCCAAAAAAAAATATTTTGAAATACAGTTACGAAACCAAAACACATGTGTTGGAGATATCCCAAAGATGTTATGAAATCATTATGGGATGACCACACAACCTTCGGCTTGGCGGCCATTTTGTGGCGAACTCAGAGAAATGGCGATTTTCGTGTTTTTTCACAATATAGGAAAACGACACTTTTGTTCAAGCGATTTTCACGAAATTGCAGACACATGCCACAAACACGATTCTACAACTACCAAAGAAGTTTTGTTGACCTTTGACCTTGGGAAGGGGCGGCCATCTTGAATTTTCATAAAAAAGCACCTTTAGTAAGGTATTCAAACGAAAACTCGTCCTAGGAATTTTCATCGATCTTTTTGAAACTTCTCGGCCATCAATAGCAAGCTAATGTGGACAAAATGTTGGAATTAGAAGTTGTAGAATTTGAAACGCGTGCGCGTGGCGAATTCGCAACCGTCGCCATTTTAGCTAGCTTGCACATATTTTATCGGAATGTCGTGAAAATGAAATATACGATTCCCTGGCCCACACTGAACAAAACGATGTCACATACGACAAAATCGATAAAGGAATGTGGCCGTGGTAAACAAAAAACGATCGCAAAAAAAAGTGCTGACTCGGCTAAAAAAAAAAATTCGGATTTTTTTTTTATGAATCGGCTAGCGAAACCCAGATAACTTTGTCGGGTATATCCAAACAAAGTTTTGAAATCATTACGTGATGGCGACACGACCTACGGTTTGGCGGCCATTTTGTGCCAAAATCGGCCATTTTGAGTTTTTCGCGTTTTTACACAATATAGAAAAAGGAACTTTTTTTTGAGCGATTTTCACGAAATTTGACTCGCATGTCCGTAGCATAAGTCTACAATTACCTCTGGAGTTTCGTCGTCCTTTGACCTCGGGAAAAGGCGGCCATCTTGAATTTTCTATAAAAAACACCTTTGCCACTGGATTCAAACGTAAACTTGTCGTTGGAATTTTTATCGATCGTCTCAACACTTTTTGGGCATCAATGGCAAGCTACTGTGGAAAAAATGTTGGAATTAGAAGTTGTAGATTTTGAACGGCGTGCGCGTGGCGAGCTAGCAAAGTGGCGCACTGTTATAACTCCCATGCATTTCAATACAATACAGTGAAAATTGAATGCATGCATAAATGCCTGAAACTGATTACATTGAAAAACACTGGATATGGACATATAAGGAATGTGGGCGTGGTTAGCATAAAACCCCTGTTGCTAAGGACAACAAAAAGTTTACTTTTACCGATTTGTCCGAAACTGACGTCAATCTGTTCGTCTTCTCAAGGGGAACAAAACATAAAATGGTTGCTATGGAGATAAAATCAACAAAAAAGCCGCCATTTTGGAAAAAGTGGGTTTTTTATCAACTTATGGCATATAGCTCTCACCAATGGAGGAATGTGTTTTTCTGAGTAAGTTGATGATGCTGATCGCTATGCTAGCACTTTTAGCCACATTAGCATAGCTAGCATAGTTAGCATTATTAGCATTTTAGGTAATGTGTTTTTCTGAGTCAGTTGATGATGCTGATCGCTATGCTAGCACTTTTAGCCACATTAGCATAGCTAGCATAGTTTCATAATTAGCATTTTAGGTAATGTGTTTTTCTGAGTCAGTTGATGATGCTGATCGCTATGCTAACACTTTTAGCCACATTAGCATAGTTAGCATAGTTAGCATAATTAGCATTTTAGGTAATGTGTTTTTCTGAGTCAGTTGATGATTCTGATCGCTATGCTAGCACTTTTAGCCACATTAGCATAGCTAGCATAGTTAGCATAATTAGCATTTTTAATAATCTGTTTTCATGAGTCAGTTGATTATGCTGATCGCAATGCTAGCACTTTTGGCCAAATCAGCATAGCTAGCATAGTTAGCATAATTAGCAAAAGCCGTTTTGACTAGCCTTTATCAAAAGTGGGCAGTGAGGGAGGCGGTGGTGCGTAGAGTTGGGCGTGGAAGGCGGGTTGCGTCTGCGGGCCATACAACGCCGCTTGCGGCTTTAATTATGGCCCGCAGCAGCAGTCACTGACTGCAAGGACCATATTGTTTTCGCAGTTGGAACGACGACTTCGCCGCCTTTCAGCGAGAATTTGACCCCCGCCGCATGCTCGAAAAGTCACCAAAATGTGCACACACCTGGGATAAATTGCAAATGAATTTTCCACAAAGTCAACGTCACCCCCCCGAAGACGATGACATCACGGCCAGCGATCCCGTCAAAAAAATGAATGGGCCGAAAATCGCGTATGGGGCCGAACAAAATGTACTTCAAAATACGGCCGCGAAACCAAGACACACGTGTCGGGGATATCCCAAAGATGTTTTGAAAGCATTATGGGACGGCCACACGACCTACGGCTTGGCGGCCATTTTGTGGCGAACTCTGAGAATTGGCGATTTTCGTGTTTTCCCACAATATGGGGAAAAGACACTTTTGTTTGAAGGATTTTCACGCAATTGCACACACTTGCTGCCAGCTCCAGTCTACAAACACCCCAGAAGTGTCGTTGACCTTTGACCTTGGGAAAAGGCCGCCATCTGGAATTTTCTCAAAAAAGCACCTTTAGCACCAGATACAAACGAAAACTCGTCGCTGGAATTTTCATCAATCGTCTCGTAACTTTTCGGGCACCAACGGCCAGCTACTCTGGACAAAATGTTGGAATTAGAAGTTGTAGATTTTGAACGGCGTGCGCGTGGCGAGCTAGCAACCGTTGCCATCTTGGCTAGCTCGCACATTTTTCATCGGAATGTCGTGAAGAGGAAATATGCGATTCCTTGGCCCGCGCTGAACAAAACGATGCTACGCACGACAAGATCGATAAAGGAATGTGGGCGTGGTAAGCAAAAAACCGTCGCAAAAAAATGTGCCGACTCGGCAAAAACGAAAAAATTCGGAACTTTTTTTTTGAGAATCGACTAACGAAACCAATATACCCTTGTCCGCGATATCCAAAGGACGTTTTGAAATCATTACGGGATGGTGACACGACCTACGGTTTGGCGGCCATTTTGTGCCAAAATCTGCCATTTTGCGGTTTTCGCGTTTTTACACAATATGGAAAAATGAACTTTTTTTCGAGCGATTTTCACGAAATTTGACTCACATGTTGCTAGAGCCAGTCCACAACTACCTCTGGAGTTTCGTCCACCTTTGACCTCGGGAAAAGGCCGCCATCTTGAATCTTCTATAAAAAACGCCTTTACCCCTGGATTCAATCGTAAACTTGTCGTTGGAAATTTCCGCGATCGTCTCGAAACTTTTTGGGCATCAACGGCAAGCTACTGTGAAAAAAATGTTGCAATTAGAAGTTGTAGATTTTGAACGGCGTCCGCGTGGCGAGCTCGCAAAGTTGCGCACTGCTATTCCTCAGACCTTATTATGGCCCGCAGCAGCAGTCACTGACTGCAAGGACCATATTGTTTTCGCAGTTGGAACGACGACTTCGCCGCCTTTCAGCGAGAATTTGACCCCCGCCGCATGCTCGAAAAGTCACCAAAATGTGCACACACCTGGGATAAATTGCAAATGAATTTTCCACAAAGTCAACGTCACCCCCCCGAAGACGATGACATCACGGCCAGCGATCCCGTCAAAAAAATGAATGGGCCGAAAATCGCGTATGGGGCCGAACAAAATGTACTTCAAAATACGGCCGCGAAACCAAGACACACGTGTCGGGGATATCCCAAAGATGTTTTGAAAGCATTATGGGACGGCCACACGACCTACGGCTTGGCGGCCATTTTGTGGCGAACTCTGAGAATTGGCGATTTTCGTGTTTTCCCACAATATGGGGAAAAGACACTTTTGTTTGAAGGATTTTCACGCAATTGCACACACTTGCTGCCAGCTCCAGTCTACAAACACCCCAGAAGTGTCGTTGACCTTTGACCTTGGGAAAAGGCCGCCATCTGGAATTTTCTCAAAAAAGCACCTTTAGCACCAGATACAAACGAAAACTCGTCGCTGGAATTTTCATCAATCGTCTCGTAACTTTTCGGGCACCAACGGCCAGCTACTCTGGACAAAATGTTGGAATTAGAAGTTGTAGATTTTGAACGGCGTGCGCGTGGCGAGCTAGCAACCGTTGCCATCTTGGCTAGCTCGCACATTTTTCATCGGAATGTCGTGAAGAGGAAATATGCGATTCCTTGGCCCGCGCTGAACAAAACGATGCTACGCACGACAAGATCGATAAAGGAATGTGGGCGTGGTAAGCAAAAAACCGTCGCAAAAAAATGTGCCGACTCGGCAAAAACGAAAAAATTCGGAACTTTTTTTTTGAGAATCGACTAACGAAACCAATATACCCTTGTCCGCGATATCCAAAGGACGTTTTGAAATCATTACGGGATGGTGACACGACCTACGGTTTGGCGGCCATTTTGTGCCAAAATCTGCCATTTTGCGGTTTTCGCGTTTTTACACAATATGGAAAAATGAACTTTTTTTCGAGCGATTTTCACGAAATTTGACTCACATGTTGCTAGAGCCAGTCCACAACTACCTCTGGAGTTTCGTCCACCTTTGACCTCGGGAAAAGGCCGCCATCTTGAATTTTCTATAAAAAAAACCTTTACCACCAGATTCAAACGTAAACTTGTCGTTGGAATTTTCATCGATTGTCTCGAAACTTTTTGGGCATCAATGGCAAGCTACTGTGGAAAAAATGTTGGAATTAAAAGTTGTAGATTTTAAACGGCGTGCGCGTGGCGAGCTAGCAAAGTGGCGCACTGTTATAACTCCTATGTTTTTCAATGGACTACTGTGAAATTTAAATGCATGCAATAATGCCTGAAACTGCATACATTGAAAAACACTGGAAATGGACATATAAGGAATGTGGGCGTGGTTAGCATAAAACCGCTGTTGCTAAGGACGACAAAAAGTTTACTTTTACCGATTTGTCCGAAACTGACGTCAATCTGTTCGTCCTCCCGAGGGGACCAAAACATAAAATGGTTGCTATGGAGATAAAATCAACAGAAAAGCTGCCATTTTGGAAAAAGTGGGTTTTTTAGCAACTTATGACATATAACTCTCATTAATGGAGGAATGTGTTTTTCTGAGTTAGTTGATGATGCTGATTGCAATGCTAGCACTTTTAGCCACATTAGCATAGTTAGCATTGTTAGCATAATTAGGAAATCCAGCCTTGACTAGCTTTTAATTTGCGGGCTGTGAGGGCGTTGAGGTCAGCGGTGGTGCGTAGAGTTGGGCGTGGAAGGCGGGTTGCGTCTGCGGGCCATACAACGCCGCTTGCGGCTTTAATTATTATTCTTGTTTCTAACGGATCCGTTGAGCTCAAATTTGACCCCCGCCACATACCCGAAAACTAACCAAAATTGGCACACACCTGGGATAAATTGAAAATGAATTTTCGGCAAAGAGAACGTCACCCCCCCGAAGTCGATGACATCACAGCGAGCGTTCCCGTAAAAAAAATGAATGGGCCGAAAATCGCTTATGGGGCCAAAAAATTTTTTTTTGAAATACAGTTACGAAACCCAAACACTTGTGTTGGAGATATCCCAAAGAAGTTCTGAAATTATTATGGGATGGCCACACGACTTACGGCTTGGCGGCCATTTTGTGGCAAACTCAGAGAAATGGCGATTTTCATGTTTTTTCACAATATGGGAAAACGACAATTTTGTTCAAGCGATTTTCACGAAATTGCACACACATGCCACAAACACGATTCTACAACTACCAAAGAAGTTTTGTTGACCTTTGACCTTGGCAAGGGGCGGCCATCTTGGATTTTCAAAAAAAAGCACCTTTAGTAATGGATACAAACGAAAACTCGTCCTAGGGATTTTTATCGATCTTTTTGAAACTTCTCGGGCATCAATGGCAAGCTACTGTGGACAAAATGTTGGAATTAGAAGTTGTAGAATTTGAAACGCGTGCCCGTGAAGAATTCGCAACCATCGCCATTTTAGCTAGCTCGCACATATTTTGTCGGAATAGCCTGAAACTGAAATATGCGATACCCTGTCCCACACTGAACAAAACGATGTCACATACGACAAAATCCATAAAGGAATGTGGCCGTGGTAAACAAAAAACCGTCGCAAAAAAAAGTGCTGACTCGGCAAAAAAAAATTTTTTTGGATTTTATTTTTAAGAATCGGCTAACGAAACTCAGATAACTTTGTCGGGTATATCCAAAGAAAGTTTTGAAATCATTACGTGATGGCGACTTGACCTACGGTTTGGCGGCCATTTTTTGCCAAAATCTGCCATTTTGCGTTTTTCGCGTTTTTACACAATATGGAAAAATGAACTTTTTTTCGAGCGATTTTCACGAAATTTGACTCGCATGTCCCTAGCGTAAGTCTACAATCACCTTTGGAGTTTCGTCGACCTTTGACCTCGGGAAAAGGCGGCCATCTTGAATTTTCTATAAAAAACACCTTTACCACCAGATTCAAACGTAAACTTGTCGTTGGAATTTTCATCGATTGTCTCGAAACTTTTTGGGCATCAATGGCAAGCTACTGTGGAAAAAATGTTGGAAGTAGAAGTTGTAGATTTTGAGCGGCGTGTGCGTGGCAAGCTAGCAAAGTGGCGCACTGTTATAACTCCCATGCATTTCAATACAATACAGTGAAAATTGAATGCATGCATTCATGCCTGAAACAGAATACATTGAAAAAGACTGGACATGGACATATAAGGAATGTGGGCGTGGTTAGCATAAAACCACTGTTGCTAAGGACGACAAAAAGTTTACTTTTACCGATTTATCCGAAATTGACGTCAATCTGTTCGTCTTCTGAAGTGGACCAAAACATAAAATGGTTGCTATGGAGATAAAATAAACAGAAAAGCCACCATTTTGGAAAAAGTCGTTTTTTTATCAACTTATGACATATAGCTTTCACCAATGGAGGAATATGTTTTTCTGAGTCAGTAAATGATGCTTATCGCTATGCTAGCAATTTTAGCCACATTAGCATAGCTAGCATAGTTAGCATAATTAGCATTTTAGGTAATGTGTTTTTCTGAGTCAGTTGATGATGCTGATCGCTATGCTAGCACTTTTAGCCACATTAGCATAGCTAGCATAGTTAGCATAATTAGCATTTTAGGTAATGTGTTTTTCTGAGTCAGTTGATGATGCTGATCGCTATGCTAGCACTTTTAGCCACATTAGCATAGCTAGCATAGTTAGCATAATTAGCATTTTAGGTAATGTGTTTTTCTGAGTCAGTTGATGATGCTGATCGCTATGCTAGCACTTTTAGCCACATTAGCGTAGCTAGCATAGTTAGCATAATTAGCATTTTAGATAATGTGTTTTTCTGAGTCAGTTGATGATGCTGATCGCAATGCTAGCACTTTTAGCCACATTAGCATAGTTAGCATTGTTAGCATAATTAGCAAATCCAGCCTTGACTAGCTTTTAATTTGCGGGCTGTGAGGGCGGTGAGGTCAGCGGTGGTGCGTAGAGTTGGGCGTGGAGGCGGGTTGCGTCTGCGGGCCATACAACGCCGCTTGCGGCTTTAATTATTATTATTATTCTTCTTGTCCTCTAACGGCGTCTTTGAGCTTAAATTTGACCCCCGCCACATACCCGAAAACTCACCAAAATTGGCACACACCTGGGATAAATTGAAAATGAATTTTCGGCAAAGAGAACGTCACCCCCCCCACGATGATGACATCACGGCGAGCGTTCCCGTAAAAAAAATGAATGGGCCGAAAATCGCTTATGGGGCCAAAAAAAAAAATTTTGAAATACAGTTACGAAACCAAAACACGCGTGTTGGAGATATCCCAAAGAAGTTATGAAATCATTATGGGATGGCCACACGACCTACGGCTTGGCGGCCATTTTGTGGCGAACTCAGAGAAATGGCGATTTTCGTGTTTTTTCACAATATGGGAAAACGACACTTTTGTTCAAGCGATTTTCACGAAATTGCATACACACGCCAAAAACACGATTCTACAACTACCAAAGAAGTTTCGTTGACCTTTGACCTTGGCAAGGGGCGGCCATCTTGGATTTTCAAAAAAAAGCACCTTTAGTAACAGATACAAACGAAAACTCGTCCTAGGGATTTTTATCGATCTTTTTGAAACTTCTCGGGCATCAATGGCAAGCTACTGTGGACAAAATGTTGGAATTAGAAGTTGTAGAATTTGAAACGCGTGCGCGTGGCCAATTCGCAACCGTCGCCATTTTAGCTAGCTTGCACATATTTTATCGGAATAGCCTGAAACTGAAATATGCGATACCCTAGCCCACACTGAACAAAACGATGTCACATACGACAAAATCGATAAAGGAATGTGGCCGTGGTAAACAAAAAACGATCGCAAAAAAAAGTGCTGATTCGGCAAAAAAAAAAAATTTCGGATTTTATTTTTAAGAATCGGCTAACGAAACCCAGACAAATTTGTCGGGTATATCCAAAGAAAGTTTTGAAATCATTACGTGATGGCGACACGACCTATGGTTTGGCGGCCATTTTGTGCCAAAATCTGCCATTTTGAGTTTTTCGCGTTTTTACACAATATGGAAAAATGAACTTTTTTTCGAGCGATTTTCACGAAATTTGACGCGCATGTCCCTAGCGTAAGTCTACAATTACCTCTGGAGTTTCGTCGACGTTTGACCTCGGAAAAAGGCTGCCATCTTGAATTTTCTATAAAAAACACCTTTACCACTGGATTCAAACGTAAACTTGTCGTTGGAATTTTCATAGATCGTCACGAAACCTTTTGGGCATCAATGGCAAGCTACTGTGGAAAAAATGTTGGAATTAGAAGTTGTAGATTTTGAACGGCGTGTGCGTGGCAAGCTAGCAAAGTGGCGCACTGTTATAACTCCCATGCATTTCAATACAATACAGTGAAAATTGAATGCATGCATTAATGCCTGAATCAGAATACATTGAAAAACACTGGATATGGACATATAAGGAATGTGGGCGTGGTTAGCATAAAACCACTGTTGCTAAGGACAACAAAAAGTTTACTTTTACCGATTTGTCCGAAACTGACGTCAATATGTTCGTCCTCCCATGGGGACCAAAACATAAAATGGTTGCTATGGAGATAAAATCAACAGAAAAGCCGCCATTTTGGAAAAAGTGGGTTTTTTTATCAACTTATGACATATAGCTCTCACCAATGGAGGAATGTGTTTTTCTGAGTCAGTTGATGATGCCGATCGCTATGCTAGCACTTTTAGCCACATTAACATAGCTAGCATAGTTAGCATAATTAGCATTTTAGGTAATGTGTTTTTCTGAGTCAGTTGATGATGCTGATCGCTATGCTAGCACTTTTAGCTATGTTAGCATAACTAGCATAGTTAGCATAATTAGCATTTTAGGTAATGTGTTTTTCTGAGTCAGTTGATGATGCTGATCGCTATGCTAGCACTTTTAGCCACATTAGCATAGCTAGCATAGTTAGCATAATTAGCATTTTAGGTAATGTGTTTTTCTGAGTCAGTTAATGATGCTGATCGCTATGCTAGCACTTTTAGCCACATTAGCATAGCTAGCATAGTTAGCATAATTAGCATTTTAGGTAATCTGTTTTTCTGAGTCAGCTGATGATGCTGATCGCTATGCTAGCACTTTTAGCCACATTAGCATAGCTAACATAGTTAGCATAATTAGCATATGCAGTTTTGACTAGCCTTCATCAAAAGTGGGCAGTGAGGGCAGTGAGGGCGGTGAGGGCGGTGGTGCGTAGAGTTGGGCGTGGAAGGCGGGTTGCGTCTGCGGGCCATACAACGCCGCTTGCGGCTTTAATTATGGCCCGCAGCAGTCATAGACTGCAAGGACCATATTGTAACTGGTACGAGGGTCGAACACTCAAAAAGGTCCAAAACGTCAAAAAAACGCGTCAAAACGCCAAAAAATGGGGTCAAAAGTCGCCCAAAGCACAAAACGACTCGACAATTGTGTAACGCAACAAAAATACACACACACACGCACAACACCATCGCACAAACGTTAAAATTGTAGTCGCAAAAATGACGACAAAAACACAAAAAGCCCCAAAAAGCCCTCAAAAGAAGGGTTTAAAGCCAAAAAGACATGCCCAGCCTATAGTAAAAGACAGGCCGCATTGAAATACATAGGTCACCTGACTGCAAAAACTTCTATATTGTTTTTCGAAAGTTTTTTTATTATTATTATTATTATTATTCTGGTTTCTAACGGACAGTTTGAGCTCAAATTTGACCCCCGCCACATACCCGAAAACTCACCAAAATTGGCACACACCTAGGATAAATGTGAAATGAATTTTCGGCAAAGAGAACGTCACCCCCCCGAAGTTGATGACATCATGGCGAGCGTTCCCGTAAAAAAAATGAATGGGCCGAAAATCGCTTATGGGGCCAAAAAAAAATATTTTGGAATACAGTTACGAACCCAAAACACGCGTGTTGGAGATATCCCAAAGAAGATTTGAAATCATTATGGGATGGCCACACGACCTACAGCTTGGCGGCCATTTTGTGGCGAACTCAGAGAAATGGCGATTTTCGTGGTTTTGACAATAAGGGAAAACGACACTTTTGTTTATGCGATTGTCACGAAATTGCACACACATGCCAAGACCCGGATTCTACAATAACCAAAGAAGTTTCGTTGACCTTTGACCTTGGGAAGGGGCGGCCATCTTGAATTTTCATAAAAAAGCACCTTTAGTAACGTATACAAACGAAAACTCGTCCTAGGGATTTTTATCGATCTTTTTGAAACTTCTCAGGCATCAATGGCAAGCTACTGTGGACAAAATGTTGGAATTAGAAGTTGTAGAATTTGAAACGCGTGCGCGTGGCGAATTCGCAACCGTCGCCATTTTAGCTAGCTCGCACATATTTTATCAGAATAGCCTGAAACTGAAATATGCGATACCCTGGCCCACACTGAACAAAACGATGTCACATACGACAAAATCGATAAAGGAATGTGGCCGTGGTAAACAAAAAACCGTCGCAAAAAAAAGTGCTGACTCGGCAAAAAAATTTTTTTTCGGATTTTATTTTTAAGAATCGGCTAACGAAACCCAGATAACTTTGTCGGGTATATCCAAAGAAAGTTTTGAAATCATTACGAGATGGCCACACGACCTACGGTTTGGCGGCCATTTTGTGCCAAAATCTGCCATTTTGAGTTTTTCGCGTTTTTACACGATATGGAAAAATGAACTTTTTTTCGAGCGATTTTCACAAAATTTGACTCGTGTGTCCCTAGCGTAAGTCTACAATCACCTTTGGAGTTTCGTCGACCTTTGACCTCGGGAAAAGGCGGCCATCTTGAATTTTCTATAAAAAACACCTTAACCACCAGATTCAAACGTAAACTTGTCGTTGGAATTTTCTTCGATCGTCTCGAAACTTTTTGGGCATCAATGGCAAGCTACTGTGTAAAAAATGTTGGAATTAGAAGTTGTAGATTTTGAACGGCGTGCGCGTGGCAAGCTAGCAAAGTGGCGCACTGTTATAACTCCCATGCATTTCAATACAATACAGTGAAAATTGAATGCATGCATTAATGCCTGAAACTGAATACATTGAAAAACACTGGATATGGACATATAAGGAATGTGGGCGTGGTTAGCATAAAACCACTGTTGCTAAGGATGACAAAAAGTTTACTTTTACCGATTTGTCCGAAACTGACGTCAATCTGTTCGTCCTCCCGAGGGGACCAAAACATAAAATGGTTGCTATGGAGATAAAATCAACAGAAAAGCCGCCATTTTGGAAAAAGTGGGCTTTTTAGCAACTTATGACATATAACTCTCACCAATGGAGGAATGTGTTTTTCTGAGTCAGTTGATGATGCTGATGGCTATGCTAGCAATTTTAGCCACATTAGCATAGCTAGCATAGTTAGCATAATTAGCATTTTAGGAAATGTGTTTTTTTGAGTCAGTTGATGATGCTGATCGCTATGCTAGCACTTTTAGCTATGTTAGCATAGCTAGCATAGTTAGCATAATTAGCATTTTAGGTAATGTGTTTTTCTGAGTCAGTTGAAGATGCTGATTGCTATGCTAGCACTTTTAGCCACATTAGCATAGTTAGCATAGTTAGCATAATTAGCATTTTAGGTAATGTGTTTTTTTGAGTCAGTTGATGATGCTAATCGCAATGCTAGCTCATTTAGGCACATTAGCATAGCTAGCATAGTTAGCATAATTAGCATTTTAGGAAATGTGTTTTTCTGAGAGAGTTGATAATGCTGATCGCTATGCTAGGACTTTTAGTCACATTAGCATAGTTAGCATAGTTAGCATTATGAGCAAATCCAGCCTTAATTAGCTTTTAATTTGTGGGCGGTGAGGGCGGAGAGGGCCGCGGTAGTGCGTAGAGTTGGGCGTGGAAGGCGGGTTGCGTCTGCGGGCCATACAACGCCGCTTGCGGCTTTAATTTTTATTCTTCTTCTTTCTTTCTTCCACTTTGAGCGAAAATTTGACCCCCGCCACATACCCGAAAACTCACCAAAATTGGCACACACCTAGGATAAATTGAAAATGAATTTTCGGCAAAGAGAACGTCACCCCCCCCACGATGATGACATCACAGCGAGCGTTCCCGTCAAAAAAATGAATGGGCCGAAAATCGCTTATGGGGCCAAAAAAAAATATTTCGGAATACAGTTACGAAACCAAAACACGCGTGTTGGAGATATCCCCAAGAAGTTTTGAAATCATTATGGGATGGCCACACGACCTACGGCTTGGCAGCCATTTTGTGGCGAACTCTGAGAAATGGCGATTTTTGTGTTTTTTGACAATATGGGAAAACAACACTTTTGTTCAAGCGATTTTCACGAAATCGGACATACATGCCACTAGCACGATTCTACAATAACCAAAGAAGTTTCGTTGACCTTTGACCTTGGGAAGTGGCGGCCATCTTGAATTTTCAAAAAAAAGCACCTTTAGTAAGGTATTCAAACGAAAACTCGTCCTAGGAATTTTCATCGATCTTTTTGAAACTTCTTGGGCATCAATGGCAATCAATTGTGGACAAAATGTTGGAATTAGAAGTTGTAGATTTTGAAACGCGTGCGCATGGCGAATTCGCAACCGTCGCCATTTTAGCTAGCTTGCACATATTTTATCGGAATGTCGTGAAAATGAAATATACGATTCCCTGGCCCACACTGAACAAAACGATGTCACATACGACAAAATCGATAAAGGAATGTGGCCGTGGCAAACAAAAAACGATCGCAAAAAAAAGTGCTGACTCGGCTAAAAAAAAAAAAATTCGGATTTTTTTTTTATGAATCGGCTAGCGAAACCCAGATTACTTTGTCGGGTATATCCAAAGAAAGTTTTGAAATCATTACGTGATGGCGACACGACCTACGGTTTGGCGGCCATTTTGTGCCAAAATCGGCCATTTTGAGTTTTTCGCGTTTTTACACAATATGGAAAAAGGAACTTTTTTTTGAGCGATTTTCACGAAATTTGACTCGCATGTCCGTAGCATAAGTCTACAATTACCTCTGGAGTTTCGTCGACCTTTGACCTCGGGAAAAGGTGGCCATCTTGAATTTTCTATAAAAAACACCTTTGCCACTGGATTCAAACGTAAACTTGTCTATGGAATTTTTATCGATCGTCTCGAAACTTTTTGGGCATCAATGGCAAGCTACTGTGGAAAAAATGTTGGAATTAGAAGTTGTAGATTTTGAACGGCGTGCGCGTGGCAAGCTAGCAAAGTGGCGCACTGTTATAACTCCCATGCATTTCAATACAATACAGTGAAAATTGAATGCATGCATTCATGCCTGAAACTGAATACATTGAAAAACACTGGTTCTGGACAAATAAGGAATATGGGCGTGGTTAGCATAAAACCACTGTTGCTAAGGACGACAAAAAGTTTACTTTTACCGATTTGTCCGAAACTGACGTCAATCTGTTCGTCTTCTCAAGGGGAACATAACATAAAATGGTTGCTATGGAGATAAAATAAACCAAAAAGCCGCCATTTTGGAAAAAGTGGGTTTTTTATCAACTTATGGCATATAGCTCTCACCAATGGAGGAATGTGTTTTTCTGAGTCAGTTGATGATGCTGATCGCTATGCTAGCACTTTTAGCCACATTAGCATAGCTAGCATAGTTAGCATAATTAGCATATGCAGTTTTGACTAGCCTTCATCAAAAGTGGGCAGTGAGGGCGGTGAGGGCGGTGAGGGCGGTGAGGGCGGTGGTGCGTAGAGTTGGGCGTGGAAGGCGTGGAAGGCGGGTAGCGCCTGCGGGCCATACAACGCCGCTTGCGGCTTTAATTTTATTTTATTTTTCGATCGTCTCATATTCTGTGGGGTGGGGTGGGAGTGGGGTTCAGCTATGTGTTTGTCTTGTTTACAAAAAAAAAAGAGCATTGTTTGAATAATGTCTGACATTTGACCTTGCTTTTGTCCATGTTCTGTACTCCTGATGCTCAATAAAAAAACTTAAAATAAAACTCAAAATATGTTTGAAGTCGTTCCATTTTTTGACAGAGTTAATCCCAGATTTTGAGTTTTGACTTTTGGCACTCGTGGCTTTCTGTACAACCGTTCAGGAGTACTAGGCACTGAGCACTTTCTGCATGTGTCCAGACAGCGGGGTATTGAACATAAAGTCATCAGACTGACTACAGCAGAGAGACTGCTCCCGTTTGAGCACACGCCGTACGTGGTTCATAGTATCCACCATGGCAGTTTCTCTGCAGAACATCTGACAGCACACTAGCTAAATGCAGAAAGTTATTGGTCCATGTTCAACACAGCCCTGCTAATGCAGCAGAGCTGGAACACAAGCAGATTGATCATCATCAGAAGAAACAGTCCCTCACACAGGATCTGACTACCAAGTGGAACAGGAAATGATCAATCTCATACTGACAAAACACAGAACCACTGAGAGATGGTCCTACATCCAACCAAAGTCTCCATGGCAACCCTTGCTGAACTGGATAAGCTGAAGAAGCTGGAGGAAGTGCTAGAGCAAAATATGAACATCACATGGCTGAGGATAGCAACTGCCCCTGATCCTCAAGTGTCTGAGTGGACACCAGAGATCAGAGGTCTGGAGGTCAGTCAGTGCTTTACTCAGGGAAGACCATAGCAGGAGGCCTAGAAAGCAAGAACCATTGGAGGAGCCCCACGACCTAAAAAAAGAGCTGCTCTTCTGCTGACTCCAGAGTCTTCATCTGATGAAGACCAGGACTCCATTGTGAACTGTGTGGAGCACTACAAGGCAGAGCCCACAATCAGTTTGGAAGACTTGCCCCTTAAGTGGTGGTCAGACATCAAGGGGCCGCCTTGCACATAAGTACTTGGAGACAACAGCACCATCAGTGCCTTGTGAGAGATGATTTTCCCTCTCTGGACATCTGGTTAAGAAAAATAGAGCTTCTCTCTCCTCTGAACAGATCAGGAGGCTTGTGTGTTTGAAAGTCTTCTTTCACTTGTGGAAGTGACAGTTTTTTTTATTTCTAGTGGTAAATGAATCTGCAGTCATTTCTGGTTTTCAGTGACTGAATGATGCACTGACCAAAGAACACTTTGTGTGTTTTTGTTGTACAAGTGACATTCAAAGGAAGTTTCTGTTCTAGATTCAATATTTAAAGATTTTTTCAAACTATTTTCTTCAAATAGATTTCATGTAGAATCCTTTAAATGGTTTTCTGAAAACTGGAAGCTGAAAACTAATTTGGACGCCAACTTGAACTTTCTACAGGCCGATCTGTGAACATTTTTCAGACTGGAAATGGATCTGTGTTCTAAAATAGGTTGGAGATCCTGATTTACTAGATCCTGATTGAATCAGTTTCTCTCAATCATCAGAAAAACCAATTCAATTGATGAAGAAAATCTGGACCAATCATCAGTTTGTTTCAAACACGGCTGTAGACAGAAAATCTTCCAATGAAACATCAGAAAGTTCTTCACCTGATCCGTTCTTCTCATCCTTCAGGGAGTTCAGCTTCTTTACTGACCTCAGAGTCTGCAGTCTGCAGTCTGGACTCTCCAGAAAACCACACAGATGAAGAACTCCTGAATCCTGCAGGTTCTGGTTGTAGCTCAGGTCCAGTTCTCTCAGATTAGACGTGTTTTTCTTCAGAGCTGAGCCCAGAACTTCAAGGTTCATCTCTGACAAACTGCATCTCTCCAACCTGCAATCAGACAGAAAAGTGTGTTCAGTGATGCAGCTGGAGGTTCAGGAACTTGGTCCATTCAGTCAGGTGGGACCCGCCCTGATGACAGACTGACAGATGACATTTTCACTGTTTGCTCATTTCTTTTGGATTTGGACCTAAAAACATGATCATGAATGAAAATTCAACAGATTAGAAATGACTTGAAATGAAGTTAAAACAGACGAGGAATTGAAATATCATTGATCATCATGATTTTTTCTTGACTGAATATTTAAATCCAATAGATTTTACTTTGATTTAAAGCTTTGATTTAAAAAATTAATTAAATTGTATTTCTTCATCTTAATCATAAATTGTAAAGTGCATTTTTAAATGATTACACTGCTGAAAAACAGCTCTGAATGTCTTTATTTCTCCTCCGAATACACTTCCTGACATCTCTAAACTGTAGAGGGGCCTTGAAAAAAATTAGGATCCAAGGGGCCCAAAATGTCTGAATATGGCCCTGAAGAGGAGCTGATGATGGTTCTGCTGTCAGTCTAAGGGTTTCTGCTGGTTCTGCTGTTAGTCTAAGGTTTCTTTGCTGGTTCTGCTGTTAGTTCAAGAGTTTCAGCTGGTTCTGCTGGTAGTCTAAGGGTTTCAGCTGGTACTGCTGTTGTTCTAAGGGTTTCTGCTGGTTCAGCTGGTAGTATAAGGGTTTCAGCTGGCTCTGCTGTTAGTCTAAGGGTTTCAGCTGGTATGTTGTTAGTCTAAGGTTTCTTTGCTGGTTCTGCTGTTACTTCAAGAGTTTCAGCTGGTTCAGCTGGTAGTCTAAGGGTGTCTGCTGGTTCTGCTGTTAGTCAAATGGTTTTAACTGGTTCTGCTGGTAGTATAATGGTTCCTGTTGGTTCTGCTGTTAGTCTCAGGGTTTCAGCTGGTTCCGCTGTTAGTCTAAGGGTTTCAGCTGGTTCTGTTGTTGGTCTAAGGATTTCAGCTAGTTCTGCTGTTAGTCTAACGGTTTCAGCTGGTTCTGCTGTTAGTCTAACGGTTTCAGCTGGTTCTGCTGATGGTCTAAAGGTTTTTGCTGGTAGTCTAAGGGTTTCTGTTGGTTCTGCTGTTAGTCTATGGGTTTCAGCTGGTTCTGCTGTTAGTCTAACGGTTTCAGCTTGTTCTGCTGTTGGTCTAAAGGTTTCTGCTGGTTCTGCTGTTGGTCTAAAGGTTTCTGCTAGTTCTGCTGTTAGTCTGTGGGTTTCAGGTAGTTCTGCTGTCAGTCTAAGGGTTTCAGCTGGTTCCGCTGTTAGTCTGTGGGTTTCAGCTGGTTTTGCTGTTAGTCTAAGGATTTCAACTGGTCGTCCTGCTGTTGGTCTAAAGGTTTCCGCTGTTCCTGCTGTTGGTCTGAGGGTTTCAGCTCATTCTGCTGTTAGTCTAAGGGTTTTAGCTGGTCCTGCTGTTGGTCTAAACTAAAGGTTTCCACTGTTTCTGCTGTTGGTCTGAGGGTTTCAGCTGGTTCTGCTGTTGGTCTAAAGCAGGGGTCGGGAACCTTTTTGGCCAAGAGAGCCATAAATGCCACATATTTTTAATTGTAATTTTGAAAGAGCCATGCAATAATGTAGCGTCTTTTTCCCACACTGAGGCACGGAGACTTAACCTCTATTAAGGTTCTTTATTCTGGTTACTGCAGACCGCAACAAACGCCGTAAAATTAATTCAGCAACTCCTGAATCTCTCCCGCTGAGACGAGAGCGCTTCTCCCAACTTTATATTCCCTCACTGCCGCGTCAGCCCTCCCATTTCCCTTATTCGGCCCATAGCTGAACCCCATTGGTCCAAATTACCTAACAACAGGCTGAGCGACAGAATTGAGAGCCAATCAGATCTCTGCTTGATGCGTTCATTGAACTCAAGAACTTATAACGCGGCCCAACGGCCACCCAGCCCAACTCAGTCCGCGACAATATGTTTAAAACTAAATATACAAATGAATGTGTGAATTTGATGTAATTTCAACATTTTTAAAGTACAATAAGTCTGTGGATTATTTTTAATAACATCGTTATGCTGTTGCTAATAAATGATGAGTATTTCTCGTAGTAGTTTTGCTGATGGTCTAGTCTGGTTGATACTTGGTGAGTTTCTGCTTCATGCAGGCGTTGAGACTTTAAACGTGATCATAGGTATGAATGTACTTTAGATGTGAGACAGACTGCTCACATGCAGACGGGGAGCCAAACACACACTCACACGCTGCAGTGAGTGACGGGCAGCGGGTTTTACGTTTTTATAATCCCTGCGCGATTCACCTGCTGCCGGTCCCCACAACCCCTCACCCCCACCCTCTGCTTTCTTCTTCACACCTCCCGTCCCCGCAACTGAAAGAGCGCGCAGTATTAGGCACGGCAATTCACAGGTTTCCAGCTGGTACAAACTCTGAGAAAAATTAGATAATAGTAAACTGATATGCGGTGCAGATTTTTCTCCCCAAGCACCGATACTGCTGCGCGCCTCTGGCATCGCATCGCGCACGAGAATGACTGGTCTAATGAAAGAAAAAAAAAAGTATAATTAAAGATTTGTCTGCGAGCCACATGTGACCATCAAAAGAGCCATATATGGCTCGCGAGCCATAGGTTCCCGACCCCTGGTCTAAAGGTTTCCGCTGTTCCTGTTGTTGGTCTGAGGGTTTCAGCTCGTTCTGCTGTTAGTCTAAGGGTTTTAGCTGGTCCTGCTGTTGGTCTAAACTAAAGGTTTCCACTGTTTCTGTTGTTGGTCTGAGGGTTTCAACTGTTTCTGCTGTTGTTCTAAAGGTTTCCGCCGTTTCTGCTGTTGGTCTGAGTGTTATAGCTGGTTCTGCTGTTAGACTAAGGGTTTCCGCCGTTTCTGCTGTTGGTCTGAGTGTTATAGCTGGTTCTGCTGTTAGACTAAGGGTTTCTGCTGTTTCTGCTGTTGGTCTAAACCAGGGGTCGTCACCCCCAAGGGCCACATAAGTGACCTGCAGGACTGTTCTAAAAATAGCACAATTCCCCAGTGAGCTGCGTCTAAAGTTCATTTTTATTACGTTGCTATTCTTTTTGATTCACAGTTACATTTATATAGGTTTTAAAAAAGATAATATCTTTACTATACCATTCCATGCATCAATGGCCTCCCAAAAATACACAAGGAAGGAATACCACTGAGACCCATTGTCAGCAGCATTGACTCAATAAAGCTGAAAGAGATGACCTTTTTGGAGAGGGAGTCACTGGCTCCCAACCCCCAGCTGAGGACAAAGGACTCTAAACGACCCGAAACCATGGAGGCTAAGTTGAGAATACCATCCAGTTTCAGGTGTGACTCCTCCCCCATGAGCGCATATATACCAGCTCTTCTAACCAGCTAATTCAGAATTGACAAAGCCTCTTGGATAAGAGGTGAAACGTCTTCTAACTTTAAAACCAAGTCCAGATGACAGCCCCTAAACATACCACAATTGACTCAATAACTTACAACATGGCTAAACACCTGGCCACTATTTTGGCCCCTCTAGTTTTCAACACAGAACATAATGTTAGGAATTCACAAGATTTTGCAAACAAAGTCAAACATCTTCAGCTGGATTCTGACGAGACGATGGTGTCTTATGATGTAACTTCCCTCTTTACCTGCATTCCCAGCACTGAGGCAGTGATTTCAGTGAGGAAGAGATTACTGCAGGATTCTCAGTTACAAGACAGAACAAATCTGACACCAGACCAAATCTGCGAACTGCTGGAAGTGTGCCTCAACTCCACATATTTCGAATTCAGGGGAAACTTCTATAGGCAGAGGCACGGCTGTGCTATGGGCTCTCCAATCTCGCCCATTGTGGCCAATTTGTACATGGAAGAAGTCGAGAAGAGCCCTGGACTCATTCCCATGTACTACTCCAAGCCACTGGTTCAGATATGTGGACGACACTTGGGTCAAGATCAAAATCCAGGAAGTGGAGACTTTTACAGATCATATCAACGCAGTCGACAAGAACATCAAGTTCACCAGGGAAGACACAAAGGACAACACCCTAGCCTTTTTAGACAGAGTACAGGAGCACAGGAGCACCGCAGGGAACAGTTCTGGCTCCGTTCCTGTTCACTCTCTACACCGCAGACTTCATGTCCAGCTCAGCACCTTGTCACCTCCAGAAGTTCTCGGATGACTCTGCCGTTGTCGGATTAATCACGGATGACAATGACAGAGAGTATAGAGAACTGATTCAGAATTTTGTGGACTGGTGCCAGCGGAACTACCTCCAGATTAATGCAGGGAAAACCAAGGAGCTGGTGGTGGACTTTCGCAGGCACACTCACTCTACATTTGCACCGGTGAACATCCAAGGAAGGGACATAGAGAGAGTGGATTCATACAAGTACTTGGGTGTTCACCTCAACAATAAACTGGACTGGTCACACAATACAGAAGCATTGTACAAAAAAGGACAGAGCAGGCTTTATCTGCTGAGGAGACTGAGGTCTTTTGGAGTGCAGGGACCACTCCTAAAGACTTTTTATGACTCTGTGGTGGCATCAGCCATCTTTTATGGAGCGGTCTGCTGGTGCAGCGGCATCTCGGCAGCGGACAGGAAGCGACTGAAGAAGCTGGTGAAGAAGGCCAGCTCCGTTCTGGGGCTGCCTTTGGACTCAATACAGGAGGTGGGAGAGAGGAGGATGGTAGCTAAGCTATGGAGAATGACGCCCACCCCATGTATGAGTCTGTGTCCTCACTGTGCAGCTCCTTCAGCGTCAGACTGAGACATCCTAAGTGTCTGAAGGAGTGACACCACAGGACGTTTCTACCTTCTGCCATCAGACTTTACAACCTTAGCTGCTCCCAGTGAACCACGTTAATCAACATCATCGACTCTGTCTTATCTTACCCTGTGCAATAACCGATCATATGATCATCATGTGCAATCTTTTGGAATGTATGTGTGTATATTCAATTTCAATTCAATTTTAATTGTATAGCCCGAAATCACAACAACAGTCGTCTCGATGGGCTTCGAAGTAAAACATGAACTTAAAAGGATCACGAATACAAAGAGTTCAATAGGAAAATACTAAAACGAACTAACAAACTGACTATGCTATACTGGCATCCCTGCCCTTAGACCCCCCTTCGCGGTAAGGAAAAACTCCCAAAAAAAACGGATTCCGGAAAAAACGAAGAAACCTCAGGGGTGCCCACATGAAGGAGGGATCCTCCCCCAGGACGGACAGGCGATTTACCAGAACTCTTAGAGAAGAATTAACTTATCTAAATCTACAACTACATATATAAAGTCCAGCAGACGCGCTTCATCCAGCCGTGGTTGTGGGGACGGTCAAAGGTGCGAGTCGAGCCGGAGACAGGAACCACAGCCAGGTGTAGGAGCAGAAGCAGAGACGAGGTGTACATAGGTGTTTATACTTACTCCATAGTCTTTTTCTTTTATATACTGCTCTCTGTTCCTGTACTGCTGCCGCAATAAGGAAATTTCCCCATCGTATCTTATCTTATCTTATCTTATTAACAATCCCCTCACAATACAATATGTGGAAAAAATGGACACCCTCAAAGCAGCTGCTTATTATTAGGTCCAGCATTTTGGACAAGCGTAAAAGTATAAAAGATGAGTGGCGGAAGGAAAATAAAAATATATATATAAATAAAATACAACAATAGTATGAGAAATTCATGGTAATATAGTTGAAAGTGTTGGACAATAAGGGCAATGAATCTGAACAACATAAACTCAGGCGCGTGGCCATATATGTGTCACAAACAGAGAGAAATCACAAACACATTAATAGGTGGTTGTGGTCGTAGCAACATTATGCACAGTATGTTTACAATAATTGCAATTTCAGTTTCCTTTTAAACATGTATATTGTAGCAGACTGTTTAACGTCATTGTCTAAAATATTCCAACTTTGTGGACCTCTAATACAGACAGAGAAACCTTCTGTTTTTTCCTTTTAGCACATGCTTTCCCCTGGTGTCATGGTGATAACAGGGTGAAAAAAGTTGTATGAGGTCACACAGACTGTTTAATTTATTAACAACACTGTACCATGTGCATGCGTTATGATATGTATTAAGTTCCGGTAACTTAAGGAGGCTTTATCTGTGGAAGAGTGGATCCGTTGGAGAATTTGGCATGGACCAGGTTATTGCTCTTATGGCTTTCTTTTGTGTAGTCTGAAGTTTTGCGGTGTAGGTAGAATATGTGTTATTCCATATGAAGTTACAGTAATTCAGATGAGGCTCAAACAGGGATCTGTACGATGTTAGCAATGGGTCTGATGGGAGCATGTGTCGAATTTTATAGAATAATCCAACAAATTTGCACATTTTTTTAACTAGTTCATCTATGTGTTTTTTTTTAATTTATAAGTTGATCCATATGGATTCCGAGAAATTTTATTGAGTCCACCTGTTGTAGAGATCATCCATCTATGTTTATGTTTAATTTCCTGTAAGTGGATTTGTGTCTGGATGTGTGGAATATGATAAAAAAAAAGGTTCGCTAGTGTTTAATGACAATTTATTGCATTTGAACCAAGTATCTACCTTTACTAGTAGTTCATTTAGGATTTTTTCTAATAGGACCATATTTCTATGTGACATGAATAAACTAGTATCGTCTGCAAAAAATATTTTGTGGATGTCTCTGGAACAGTGAACAAAATCATTTATATAAATTATGAAGAGAAGTGGTCCCATTATGGATCCTTGTGGTACACCCGCTTGAATGTTAAGTTTATGTGATTTTAGTTCATCAACTTTCACATATTTCTCTCTTCCACAGATATAACTCCTGAACCATTGAAGCGCTAGTCCCCTGACCTCGTTATCCCTTAATTTGCTGAGTATTATTTCATGATCTATAGTATCAAATGCCTTTGATAGATCCAGAAAAACCCAGATAACGTATTCACCTCTTTCAAAGGCATCATTGGTTTTTTCTACAAGATCTAAGATAGCCATACCCGTGGTGCTTGTTTTTGTTCTGCGGCTGAGAATGTCATTCAACACCATCCAACACTTTTTTTGATCTCTTGAGCCAACATTCATTTGTGTAGTAAAATGATATGTTTTGGTTATTCGTAATAATTTTGTTAGATTTCTTTTATATTTTATGTAAATACATTTATTTTGGGTATTTGTTTTTTTATACTTTTTGTACAATTTTTTCTTTTGTTTTATTCAATTTAATATTCCCTTGGTTATCCAAGGTTTTACTTTTATGTCTTTTTGTCTGATTGTTTTTTCTGGGATTGTTATGCTAATTGGGTCACTTAATTCTTCAATTAATGAATTATATGCACAATCGGGATCTGTGGTGTTGAATACTGCGTCCCACCTTTTGGTTTGAAGATGACTGATTAGGTTTGCTAAAGTTTGGGTGATTACAACTTTCACTTTTTTCCTTGTGCATGAGATTGACGTTTTTTTATTTAGGTTCATATAATATGCAATGAGATAATGGTCCGTGATGTCTGAGTATACAACCCTGATTTATATTGAATATTTACTGTATTAGTTATCATGCTGCCCAAAATGGATTTGCCTTTATCCGTAACTCTAGTATACTTGTTAATTTTGGGGAAAAAGAATGAGGAGAAAAGGTTATTGTGTTCTTAAATTATTTTTTCTCAGTTTGTTTTTGTCAAAAAAAGAGAAAAAATAATTTAAGAACACAGTTTAAACTTGTAGACACTATGAACTTAATTGAATTAGAAAAGGGTATTAATAAAGTAAGTGTTAGTTATTTTTAGTTAAGTCATTGTTAGTCATTGTTAGTTTTATTGTCCTTGGATAAATCTATATTTAAGTCAAGATCACATATAGACAAACTCCTCCACCAGGTTTACCAGCTTTATTTTTGCAAAACAATGTATATCCATCTAAGTTGTAAAGATCTAAATATGCATCTTCAGTAATCCAGGTTTCATTGAAGCCAAAAGATCCCAGTAACTCTGTGAACAGCACAAAACAATCTGGTAACAAGTGCAGGGGAGACGCAGACTATAAACATGAGGATTGATTAAACAATTACAAACAGGTGAGCACATCAGGAAGGGCAGGTGAACACACTGAGGGAAGGTCAAGACAACTGAAATGAGAGGACATGTGAGATACAGGAAGTGACAAAATAGTGGCAGAACAAAACCCACCCTGGCTCCAATACCTCACAAAAACTGCTCAACTGTATCTCAGTTTTATGCTCGGGTTGCCAGATTGGGCAGATTACCACCCAAATCGGCCAGTTTAAAAGACTGTTTGTCATGTATGCTTGATGATCTTAATGTTTGAATGAAAACTGGCTGTTAATAAAATTGCGACTTTAAATTTTTTTATTTTTGTGAGTTACTATTTTTAGCAGAAATTAAAAACACAATTTTTGATCACTTCTAGTGAACAAGGATAGTCTGCATGTACATACCAGGCATTATAAAACTCTACGGGAAATGTACAAAAACCAGAAGCCCAACCTAGTTCATGTGTACCAGTTTTTGGATCTGGAGTAAGCCAGACGAGCTTACATTGATTGTGGGGCCATAAGATACCAGAGCTTCATCCATCTTGGATGTTCATCCAGAGAACTGCATCATGTAAGTATTATGTAAAAAGTATAAAGTACATTTTTAAATGTATATATATTTTTCACCACTTGGTTTGTCATTGCAGGTGCTTGGAGAAATGCATAGAGCATAGAGAATCAATGATGAATTCATTAAGGAAGTCAAAATGAGATGGGAGGATTGCTGCGCCATGGTCATTTTACAGAGTATGGAAGAAGGCAAGAAAGCCACCAATCAACAAAAAGTAAGTTTATGTCATTGTGATACATGCCTGTAATTAGCTTTTGGTTTGATGCCAGTTACATTTGAAAAAGAAAAGCTTCACAAGGGTCTGATTTTCTAAATGGCATATTATTACACACTACATCTGACCTACACAAAATGCGTGGCCACCCTTCTGTCATTCAGACAGAGATCCTTCAGGATACAATTCATGAGCGGGACAGCACCACCACATGAAAGAGCATTAAAGTAAAGTGCAGTTTGATGTTTATGTCTGTCATGGCCTGTCTGCTACTCCCTCCTCCCCCCTCCTTCCTGTTTTGGACGCGACCAGCTGGATCCACTTACCTCATCTTCTCCTGCCTTCATAAGCTCCTCTTGGATCATCAGCCGGTGCCAGTTCGTTTTTCCTCCTATGGTGCATAGTCTGGTCAACTCATGTTCATGACTCTAGTCTCGTTACGCTTTGCTCATTGTGTCTCTCACTCTGCTTCAGGAAAGAAAACCTGTCGGAAACTCACCCGGACGCAGTCCACTGACGCCACAGTCCCTCCTCTGTAAATCCGCCTCAAGATCCCTCCAGCCAGCCCCCACTCCTCGCCTAGGAAGAAGCCTGTCAACCTCAGTTCTCGATTAAATCTATTAAACTTACCGTTGAGTCCAAGCCTCTTTCTGGGTTCCAGCGTTTGGGTCATTCTGAACTCACGCCCTAGTCATGACAGAACGAACTGGCCAAACTCCTGACCCAGCTGACCCGGAAGGGCTCCAACATGCCTTATCCAGACAAGGTAATCTGCTTACACATCAAGCGGAGGTCATCACTCTCCTGTCCTCGGCTCAGTGGGATCTTTTTCGTCGCCTAGACAGCATCACGCAATTTCTCAGTGCATCTACTAGCCAACATGCTAATCCCGCAGCCGCTGCTCAAGATCCCGATTCCGTCAACATTGCCACTTCCGTTTCCTCCTTCATCCCGGAAAATCTCCGTCTACAGCCGGAACCTTTTTACGGTGACGTTGAAGCCTGCGGAGGGTTCCTACTTCAATGCGAACTGATTTTCCAACAAGCCCCCAGGTATTATCTAGCTGATCATAGTCGAATTTCGTTAATCGTAAACTCTCTCCGCAGTAAAGCTCTTCAATGGGCTCAAGCATTCCTGGCCGCCCATCCTATCACGCATCTCCTTTTTGAACGTTTCCTGGGAGAATTCCGCCTCGTCTTCGACCAACCTCGAAAGCAGAAAGAAGCCACCCGGCGGTTACTGAGTCTCAAACAAGGTAACCGCCCGGTAAGTGAACATCTCATCGACTTCCGAATTTTAGTGGTCGAAGATGGATGGCCGGACCCCGCACTCAAGGGAATTTTCTACCAGTCACTAAATGAACGCATTAAGGATCACCTATGTTCCCAGCCGGAGGCTGAATCCTTTGAAGAACTTGTCACTGCCGCCCTAAGGTCGGACAGCCGTCTCCGGGAACGCCTTACTGAACAGAAGCGTAAGCCACCGCCTTCACACGTTAATCCTGTCCACTATTTCCCTGTTTTTACCCCCATGAGCCAAGAATCTCCTGCCTTAAAATCTGACAAACCCATGCAATTTGGTCATTCTAAGCTTTCCCTTGAGGAAAGAAAGAAACGTCGTGATGAGGGTCTATGCTTTTACTGTGGGCAGGCGGGTTATCAGGTCTCGCAATGCTCCGCTCGTTTAAACTCCACAGCCCCCCCGTTAAGTGACAGGCCACGGGGGGATAATTCGGAACCTTCTCAAGTTTCCAATTTTCTATTCGTTCCTGTCAAGATCTGTATTAAGAACCAAGTTTTTGAATTCAAAGCTCTCATTGATTCTGGGGCCGAACACAGTTTAATGGATAAAAATCTCGCTCACGATCTTTTTCTCACTGTTGAAACCCTTGACAACGCTATAAATGCTGCGGGTTTAGGGGGTAAACAACTTTCGCGCATTACCCAGCGCACCGGTCCGGTTCTGGTTCTCACCTCCGGTAACCATCGCGAATACCATCGTTTTTTCATCACTCAATGTCCCCAGACCCGTTAATACTGGGATTTTCTTGGCTCCAGACTCATAATCCTAATATTGACTGGGTTTCATCGCGTATTTCAAACTGGACCACCTTCTGTATGGCTAACTGCCTGCAGTCGGCTGTACCGCCCACCAAGGTTCCTGAATCTGGTCCTGAAAAAGAAATTGATCTTTCTAACATTCCTGCCTGTTACCACGATCTGCGCCCTGTTTTCAGTAAATCACGGGCCAGTGCCCTACCACCTCATCGGCCATACGATTGCTCCATCGAACTTCTAAATGACGCTCCCCTTCCCAAGGGGAAATTATATAACCTTTTTGGTCCTGAAAAGAGTTCCATGGAGAACTATATTCAAGAGGCTCTTTCTCTGGGTCATATCCGTCCTTCTTCTTCTTCTTCCACCGTCGGCGCGGGGTTTGTCTTTGTTGAGAAGAAGGATAAGACATTACGGCCGTGCATAGACTTTCGTGAGTTGAATCAAATCCCCGTCAAGGATAAATATTCCTTGACCTTACTGGAATCCTTTTTCAACTCTGTTCAACAGGCTAAAGTTTTTACTAAGCTCGATCTGAGAAACGCTTATCACTTTGTACGCATGCGCGAAGGTGATGAGTGGAAAACAGCGTTTACCACTCCGTTAGGTCATTTTGAATACCTGGTCATGCCGTTTGGGCTCACTAACGCCCCTGCTGTTTTCCAACGCTTGGTGAATGATGTCCTCCGGGACTTTTTGAATAGATTCGTCTTTGTATACTTAGACGATATTCTCGTTTTCTCCCCAAATGTTTCTCAACATGAACACCATGTGCGTTTGGTCCTAGACAGACTTCTTGAGAATCAGCTGTATGTTAAAGCCGAGAAATGTGAGTTCCACATGTCATCTGTTCCTTTCCTGGGCTACATAATCGAGGCAGGCAATATCCGTCCTGACCCCGCCAAGATCAAGGCCGTCGCTCAGTGGGAGACACCCCAGTCCCATAAGAAACTCCAACAGTTCCTGGGGTTCTCTAATTTCTACCGTCGTTTCATTCGGGATTACAGTAGCATAGCAGCCCCCCTCACGCGGCTCACCTCCATCAATCGCCCCTTCATCTGGGACTCCGCTGCTGACGCCGCTTTCAAACGGCTCAAGACCCTGTTTGTGTCCGCACCCATCCTCATTCAACCCGATGTGTCCAAACAATTCATAGTGGAAGTCGATACCTCAGACTCTGGAGTAGGTGCTGTGTTGTCCCAGCGCGAGGACAGTTCAGGAATACTCAAACCATGTGCATTCTTTTCACGCAAATTAAGTCCAACCGAACAGAATTATGATGTTGGCAATCGTGAATTAATGGCGATCAAGCTCGCGTTAGAAGAATGGCGCCACTGGCTGGAGGGGGCGGAACAACAATTCATTGTCCTGACCGACCACAAGAACTTGGCTTATCTACGCAGTGCTAAACGGCTCAACTCTCGCCAGGCCAGATGGTGTTTATTTTTTGACCGCTTCAACTTTGCTATCACATACCGACCAGGCAGTCGTAATATCAAGCCGAATGCCCTGTCTCGCAAATACTCCATTACCGAAACCCGCACTGACTCTACCATTCTGCCTACGTCATGTTTTATAGGCAATCTCACGTGGGAGATTGAAAACAAGGTGCAGCAGGCCCAGAGTGAGATCCCCGCCGGTGTCACCAACCCTCCGGTCACTCTTTATGTTCCAGACTCCCTCAGGTCCGAAGTCCTCACCTGGGGTCATACCTCCCGTATCGCCTGCCAAGGAGGTGTTTATCGCACCATTCGTCTCCTTAAACGCTGTTTCTTCTGGCCCACCTTAGAGCGCCATGTTAAGGAGTACATTGCGGCCTGCAGCACGTGTGCTCGTTCCAAGACCTCTAACAGGCCTCCCTCTGGTCTTCTGCTATCTCTGCCTACCCTAAGCCGTCCCTGGTCCCACATAGCTGTGGACTTTGTTACGGGTCTCCCACCGTCTCAAGGCCATACGGTCATACTTACCATCATAGATTGCTTCTCCAAGGCCGCTCAATTCATCCCACTCCCTCAATTGCCCACTGCTTCAGAAACCGCCGACGCCCTCATCAATCACATCTTCAGGCATCACGGTATCCTTAGTGATATTGTCTCTGATCGTGGTCCCCAGTTCACGTCCCAGGTCTGGAAGGCTTCCTGCTCCGCCCTGGGGGCCACGGTCAGTTTGACTTCCGGTGACCATCCTCAGGCTAACGGCCAAGCGGAGCGGGCCAACCAAGAACTAGAGGCCGCTCTCAGGTGCTTGGCGTCACAAAACCAATCGGACTGGTCTAAGTATCTGGTTTGGGCGGAATATGCCCACAACAACCACTCCTCCACCGCCAAGGGCATGTCCCCTTTCGAGGCCTCTCTGAGTTACTCACCCCCACTGTTTCCTTCCCAGGAATTGGATCTGGCGGTGCCCTCGGTCCAGCTCCATCTAAAACGTTGTCAGGACATCTGGCTGCAGACCAGGGCAGCTCTCGTCCGCACCGCGGAGAGCAACCGCCAGATAGCCAACCGCCACAGGGGGGTAAGTCCCGACTATCAACCAGGTCAAAAGGTGTGGCTGTCGTCCTGCAACATCCCTCTTCAGGCTTCATCCCGCAAACTGTCCCCCAGATTCATTGGACCATACACTATTGACCGGGTCATTAACCCGACATGTGTCAGGCTTCGTCTCCCGGCGGCTCTCCGGATCCATCCAACGTTCCATGTGTCTCAGATTAAACCTGTCTCCGAGAGTCCGTTGAGCCCGCCGGCCACTTCCCCGCCACCCGCCCGTACCATCGATGGAGTCCCTGCCTTCACTGTCAGTAAGATCTTGGACGTTCGGCGTCGGGGTCGTGGGGTCCAGTTCCTGGTGGATTGGGAGGGGTATGGTCCAGAGGAACGTTCGTGGATCTCTCGTTCGCTCATTCTGGACCATACCCTCATTGACGTTGCTGCCCATCCTGATCGTCGCCTTGGACCGCCAGGTGGCGGTCGTTGAGGGGGGGGGGGTACTGTCATGGCCTGTCTGCTACTCCCTCCTCCCCCCTCCTTCCTGTTTTGGACGCGACCAGCTGGATCCACTTACCTCATCTTCTCCTGCCTTCATAAGCTCCTCCTGGATCATCAGCCGGTGCCAGTTCGTTGTTCCTCCTATGGTGCATAGTCTGGTCAACTCATGTTCATGACTCTAGTCTCGTTACGCTTTGCTCATTGTGTCTCTCGCTCTGCTTCAGGAAAGAAAACCTGTCGGAAACTCACCCGGTCGCAGTCCACTGACGCCACAGTCCCTCCTTTGTAAATCCGCCTCAAGATCCCTCCAGCCAGCCCCCACTCCTCGCCTAGGAAGAAGCCTGTCAACCTCAGTTCTCGATTAAATCTATTAAACTTACCGTTGAGTCCAAGCCTCTTTCTGGGTTCCAGCGTTTGGGTCATTCTGAACTCTCGCCCTAGTCAAGACAATCTCTGTTCTTTAGATGAGTTTTCTAATTGTGTGGTTAAAGAAACAGTTGTATTACCAGTAGGCCTGGGCGATAAATCGATTGAATGAATTAATTCAAATTTTTTGTTCCGGGCGATATTCAAAAATGACTAAATCGAATTTTTGTGTAATGACGATTTTTTGGCTCCCCAGAGCTTCCACAGCGCTAGTTTCACACAGCAGTATACAAAGCCACAAACAACATCATAGCACACACAAAACAGCAAGCGACAACATGGCTACCACTGAGAGTGGGAAGTTTGTTCCCAACAAAAGAAATAAAGTCACCTGTTGTTTGGAACTGGTATGGGTTACTGCCACAGACGTGGAGGAAGAGACCCCACGCTGCAACATTTGCCTAAAGCCCATCACAGTAAAGGCTCTCAGTCGCGTGGCACGCGCTCATTCCTCTTACACATGCAGCGCGCTGACACACATACTGTATCATTCTACAACGCCTATATAGTTAGTTCATTAGTTAGCTAGTAAGTTGTTACTGTTATTAGTTAATAAAGAATACTGCGTTGTAATTATTACTTGTACCGGTATTCATTTGCGACGCGGCGGAGATTCTGAGATTTTATTTTTAGGCCATATCGCCCAGCCCTAATTCCTAGTGCCTTTGGGTAAATTTGTAACACAAATCTCAGTTTGTAAGTTGAATAAAATATTTGAAAAGTGAATTGGTTTTCATTCTCTTTAGTATTGAAATTAGAAAAAAACTCTTTTGCAACAGCTTGTTTCAAAATTTATTTTCTGAATTTTGGTAGACAATAAAATGTAATCAAGTTCCTATATCCTAGTTTCTAGTTTTTTTGTCTTAAATTACTGCTCAAAATAAATGTTTTTGCCTGATTTCAAGATTTAACCTATTAATTATGGCTTAGATATTTTTACTTAAATCAAGACATCTTATTAAGTAAAATTTACTAGCTGCACTGGCAGATAATTTGACTTATTTCTAGTCAATTTCTACTAAAAACAAATACTTTTTTCTAGAATGGATTGGCTTTTGCTGCACACACCGCTGGGAAAAGAAGGAGGAATACAGGAGTATGAATCGGAAATTGAACGAGAAAGTGAAGTAAGTGAAAATGTTGGTGTTAAATGTTACTATGTGTAATTTTGATGTTATTTGGTTTTGCCAGAGGTAGCCCTAGGTTTTATTCCGGTTATTGTTAGCTTCGGCTAACACGCAGGCACACCAGTCCAGTGTACAGAAAGACCACTAATGAAGCTGTGTTCATGCCGAACCCGAATGATTCACGGGCAAATTTGCATCTTCCGCAAATTTTTTTAAGTGACAGTTTTCTAGTGCTAAATGAATCTGCAGTCATTTCTGGTTTTCAGTGACTGAATGATGCACTGACCAAAGAACACTTTGTGTGTTTTTGTTGTACTAGTGACATTCAAAGGAAGTGTCTGTTCTAGATTCGATATTTAAAGATCTTTTCAAACAATTTTCTTCAAATAGATTTCATGTAGAATCCTTTGAATGGTTTTCTGAAAACTGGAAGCTGAAAACTAATTTGGACGCCAACTTGAACTTTCTACAGGCCCATCTGTGAACATTTTTCTGACTGGAAATGGATCTGTGTTCTAAAATAGGTTGGAGATCCTGATTTACAAGATCCTGATTGAAACACATCAGTTTCTCTCAATCATCAGAACAATCAATTCAATTGATGAAGAAAATCTGAACCAATCATCAGTTTGTTTCAAACACGGCTGTAGACAGAAAATCTACCAGTGAAAAATCAGAAAGTTCTTCACCTGATCCGTTCTTCTCATCCTTCAGGGAGTTCAGCTTCTTTACTGACCTCAGAGTCTGCAGTCTGCAGTCTGGACTCTCCAGAAAACCACACAGATGAAGAACATCTGAATCCTGCAGGTGGTTCCAGCTCAGGTCTAGTTCTGTCAGATTAGATGGGTTTTTCTTCAGAGCTGAGACCAGAACTTCACAGCTGATATCTGACAAACTGCACTCCCTCAACCTGCAATCAGACAGAAAAGTGTGTTCAGGAGCAGTGATGCAGCTGGAGGTCCAGGAACTTGGTCCATTTAGTCAGGTGGGACCCGCCCTGATGACAGACTGACAGATGACATTTTCACTGTTTGCTCATTTCTTTTGGATTTGGACCCAAAAACATGATCATGAATGAAAATGCAAGAGATTAGAAATGACTTGAAATAAAGTTAAAACAGACGAGGAATTGAAATGTCATTGATCATCATGAATTATTCATGACTAAATATTCCCATCCAAACGATTTAAAGCTTCCATTTCAAAAATGTCAGATTTAACAAAAATATAAAAAGACACAGAGGCTGTGTCCAAATTCCCACCCTACTCCCTAACTCTTTGTAAGGGAGGACTGTGAGGATGGAGGACTGTGAGGATGGAGGACGGTGTCACTGATTCGAGGTAGGAGTTTAACAGGAAACAAGATGGGGGGGGGGGGGGGGTCAGGACATAGGGGGGAGGAGAAAGAGATGTGACTCCACTTGGCAAATGTTCCACATTTATTCTGTTGCTGCTTAACATTCCAAGTCAGTCTGCAAACAACTAAAGATCTCTCATCACCACACAAATAGCACAAACTGACCCTCTGTCAAGAAAATAAAGTCCATAAAAAAAGGAAAACTGAGTCTGTCATTATGAACATAAACTCCTAATAATATACTAAATAGAATTCTATCTGCTTCAGTGCAGGAACATCTAGTTTCCTGGATATTAAAAGAAATTCTAACACCATGCTCACTACTTTTTTTTAAACGGTGAATATGACATCATCGACTTCACATAGTAAAAAAATCTAATTGATATGAGCGTTTAGTGATAATCATTTATGAATCCACTGAGTTCAGAAGATAAAAACCTGGATGGTTTGTCTTCATTTATTGACTGCAAACAAATCTGAAAAAAAGTGAATTATTATTATTATGGAAAAAAAATATGTTTAAATTTTCCCCCATGCAGAATTCAACAAGCGTTGGATCTATGGCTTTTTTCAGAAACTCATAATTCTAAATCAATATTTTCCACTGTTCAAACAGCTTTTTTTAGTGCAGGATTTAATACTGTTTACATTCAGAATAATTTCTTTCTGAAAAACATAAAAAACTCTTTTTTGTTAGAATGTTTACATTTATGAATAATTATTTAGCCATAAGTATAATTAAATCAACTACATAAATATTCTCTGCATTAAATCTACCTTGTGTAAAATATCCATAAATATTATGTTCATAGAATAATTTCTAGTTACATATTCCTAACTACTCAGTGTTTTATCAGGGCCAGTTTGGATGAACACAGAGCTGATATCCTGGAGATAATAAATGTTTTTAGATCAGTTAATACTTTACTTTACTGTCATTTCATTTTCTTTCAACATTACAGAAATAACTTGTCCTGATCTTCAGCTTATTCAGACTACAGATGACTGACAGCCCTCTCCTCATGGGGGGGCATGGGAGCTTTTTAGAGAAGAACATGTCATAGTTCGTAGGTGTGGCAGTCCCTGGCAGACGCTGGAACCCAGAATGAATACACAGGTAAGTGGACGGTAAGTATGACTTTGTTTTTCGTTGAGAATAGGAGTTGATAGATAGGAGAATTGCCGTGATGGAGGTCTGGGCTTGAGTGAGACTCGTGGCGTTAGCGTTGGAGATAGTAGCGCGTTAAGCGGTGACTGGTGTTTCCACAGGAATACAGGAAGTGCTAAAGATGACTTCCACACAGGTGACACTCGTGATAGAGAATCCTGAGGCAGGAGAACAACATTATACAGTATGCAAAAACAAGACAAGCTTGACATGAGCAATACCAGACCAGGCGTAGTCATAAGGGGCAACGTACTGGCATTGAATACTGGAGCTGGGTCTCCTTTTGTAGAGCAGAGGGTAATGAGTGAAGTGGGGGAGGATAGCTCACAGAGGCACCATGACAGTCCCCCCCCCAATGACCACCGCCTGGCGGTCCAGGACGCCGATCCGGGTGGGCCCGATAGAAGGCACTGATGAGGGCCAGGTCCAAGATGAGCAAACGGGAGACCCAGGAGCGTTCCTCAGGACCATACCCTTCCCAGTCGACTAAGAACTGGTGGCCACGACCCCGACGCCGGACGTCCAGGATGCAGCTGACCGTGTACGCCGGAGCGCCATCAATGATATGGGCGGGAGGCGGGGAAGCAGAAGGCGGGCACAAAGTGCTGTCCAAAACCGGCTAGATTTGAGAGACGTGGAACGAGGGGTGTACCTTGAGGGCAGCAGGGATAAGGAGACGGACACAGGAGGGGTTGATGATCTTGTCGATGGTGTAGGGACCGATGAAGCGGGGGGCTAGCTTGCGAGATGTGGCTTGGATAGGGATGTTCCGGGATGAGAGCCAAACCCTCTGACCAGGTTGGTAGGTGGGTCCCACCACCCTGTGACAGTTGGCAGTATGACAGTTGCTCTCCTTGGTGCGGAGGAGAGTAGCCCTGGTTTGGTGCCAAACACGTTGGCATCATTGGAGATGGTCCTGAACCGAGGGCACTGCCAAGTCAAGCTACTGGGACGGAAACAGAGGTGGTGAGTACCTGAGGGCGGCTTCAAATGGAGACATCCCTGTGGCAGAAGAAGGGTGAGAATTATGAGAGTATTCCACCCACACCAAATACTTGGACCAGTCCATAGTGTTTTGGGCAGCTAGACAGCGGAAGGAAGCTTCCAGATCCTCGTTTGTCCTTTCAGCTTGACCGTTAGACTGGGGGTGGTAACCTGAGGTGAGACTGACCGTGGCTTCCAGGGTAGAACAGAAGGATTTCCACACTTGAGAGATGAATTGAGGACCACGATCAGAAACAATGTCTGCCGGGGGTCCGGCAGCATTAATGGCGGAGTAGGACGTGTTTCTACGGCTCCCACAACTTAACATCCTGTTTGGTATATTTTACGAAGAAAACTACGACAAAATACAACCAGAAGTCTCTCTGAAGAGGCCTAGACCACATTAGACCAGAGACCTGGCTGCAAAGACAGACAAAACTGGAAATAAGCCTGGAAATGAAACTGCAGTGAGTGGAGAAGAGCTAACGGCGGCTAACTAGCAAGCTACAGCTATCCCCCCAGCAGGGATTCTGGATGTGGAGAAATTGGTGGAGAGAATATCCACTGAGGTGCACAAAGCTGTGCTAAAAGCTGTGGAGGAGGCTTTTGATAAAGGGATTGAACCGGTGCTGCGGGCACTACAGACTTGCACGTCGTAGATTGCTGGTTTGGGATTCGGGTAAGCTCAGTGGAGCAGCCGGTGTCTGACCATGAGGACATCTGCAGCGGCCATGATGCGCAGCTTGCAGGTTTCAAATCTAAACTCGAGACGGCGCTTGCCAAAATTGATGACTTGGAGAACCGAAGTTGACGTTGCAACATCAGAGTCGTGGGGCTAACCCGGTTCTTTTTGTGGAAAACTTTCTCCCAAAGTTGGTGGACGTGAGGTTCAAAGGAGGAGCGATGAAAGTGGATCGAGGTCACCAAGTGCTGGCTGGGGGGAGGACCCCCGGAAAGAGACCTCAGGTATTTCTGGTGAAACTTCACAACTTTAAGGACAAAGTTCGGATAATGCAAGCAGCAAGGAAGAAGCAGGCGTTAAAATATGGCGACGCCCCCATCATGATATTTGATGATTTTTCTGCTGCAGTCTCCAAGAAGCGGGAGGAGTTTTCCGCTGTGAAGCGCAGGCTTCGGGAGAGAGGCCTACAATATGCAATGCTATTCCTTCTACACTCAAAGTCTGGAATGGGGGCCGGAGCAGGGCATTCGAGTGGTCAGAAGAGGCAGCACAGTTCCAGAATGGGCTGGCTGATGACGTGCCGGCCCCCTCCTCTGGAGCTGCACAGGCACCGTGATGGTGGCTGTCTGGATAGGACTTCTGAGGTTTATCTAACCTGACTGTTATTGGGGGTAAGACTATTTCCTTTTGTTTAAACTGTGCAAGTATATGCTCCCCATAACAAGTCAATGAGGAAAAATTGAAAAGAAACTGCAGTGATTATAATATGGAATTTGTATTGAAGGCGAAGAAAAGCAGTGACATTTTCATTTGGTAGTCATTTTACTGATCACAATAATGTTAATTGGGCTCACCCGCCCAATCCCCTTTCTCTTCTTTTTATCTTTTTATTTAGTTTTTGAATTTTTTTCCTCCTGGTTTTACATAAAAATTTGTATATCCCTGGGGGTAGGATTTTTGATTTTTCCTTTGAGATCGTGGCAGGTCAATACGACGGAGTTTTAGGGCCACGGTGAGGAAAATAAATTCTGGCCAACGTGGCGAGATTAAAGTCGTCATGTTGACTTTAATCTCGTCATGACGAGAAAAAACTCGACACAAAGTTTCAAGAAAAAACTCGTCTTGTCGAGATAAAAGTCGAAATAAAGTTTCGAGATTAAAGTCGCAATGTTGCGCGCAAGAGAAAAAAAGTCGTAAATTTACGAGATTATTGTGGAAGTGAGAATGCAGAGCAGCAGGTGAACGCCGTGCAGCAGCAGATCAGACCGACTAAACGTAGTTGAACAGGTGAGCTGAATGTTTATTGATAACGTCCCAAATGTCTGGAGGCTCATTTGATTGATTTATGATTCATTAAAGTTTTATTTATTGATGATTGGTTTGCAGGATCACTGCAGCCCGATGAAGCCGTCATCGGGTGACCCTGCAGCTGTTTGCTTGAATCCTTTCTTCCTCCACCAAAGACAAGATCTCTACGTTTGTGTGATGCTTCCGTCTGAGGAGGAGGAGCACTTTTTGCCTTTTTCAACGTTGTAATGCTAATATAACAGACTATTTTCATTCATCTTTGTTTTTTAATGATCAAACGGGTCGCTTCATCTGCAGGAGTGGGCGTATGTAACACTGTTTACTTCCGCATTGGTGATCGGATGACAGATTCATGACATAATGTGACAGATGAACTTCAGGTTATGTGAATAAAGAGGAGAATAAAGGCTTCAGTGGTACTCTACACCCAAACGTGTCTCTGAGCTCCTTATTTTACAGATAAAAGTCCGCTTTACTGACGCCGAACCCCGGAAAGAATGCTACACGGAAAATAATCTGATTTTGAGTCGCCAAAAGACTCAGAATCTCTTTGTTTTAAACCTATAATCCTGGAAGTAAAGCTTCACAAAAGGCTCCACATATTTCATCTTCAAGATAGGCTCCGATAAACAGACAACTTCGGGTTTTCTCCTTGTTAATCTATTCATTTTTTCCCATAAATTTACGAATTTTTATCTCCTAATAAAATTACTTTTTTTTGTGGCCATAAAACTCTGTCGTAAACTCTTAAATACAAAGCCACTAGCTCACTAACATTAGCCATAACACTGAATACTCCTGAAAGACTCTTTATTTCGACTTTTATCTCGACACGACGAGTTTTTTCTCGAAACTTTCTGTCGAGTTTTTTCTCGTCATTTTTTTTTTGTGTCGAGTTTTTTCTCGTGGAGCCGGTTTAGCTCGTGCTGGTTTGCGGCGCCTTCCATCCGTGAAACCAGGGTTCGACTCCGGGCTGCTCCCTGTTCCCTTCTCTACCTCTGTGCCGGTTCCAAGCCCGGTTTGAGAAGGTTGCGTCAGGAAGGGCATCCGGCGTAAAACATTGCCAAATTTACCATGCGACTTGTTCGCTGTGGCGACCCCTGATGGGAGAAGCCGAAAGTGGAAGAAGTCGAGTTTTTTCTCGTCATGTTGGCCAGAATTTTTTTTCCTCACCGTGGCCCTAAAACTCCGTCGTAGGTAAACATTTAAGGGGATTGACATTTTTTTATTCATAACATTGATATTTTCGGGGTATTATCCCCTCTTTTGCTTGGTCGTGTTTTTTTTTTCTTTTGTTGTTGTTATTATTGTTGCTTGGTTTTAAATTATTGTTATTATAAAGAGCTGTGGACCGTTAGAGGAGATTGGGGTTATAGATGGGTGGCTGGTCCAGAATCTTCATCGTTTCCTTAATATTCCCTGGCGTTCAGTTGGGGGTGGTAAAGCGGGGGTAGGGGTTGTTCTCATGTTTACAAAAATTTTGCTCTGACCGGTTGTGGCAGTCTGTTTTCCCTTTTTATTTATTTTATTTATTTTTCTCTTCTTTTTGTTTCTTATGTGCATTTGGACCTTCTGCATTTGACTTTTTTCTAAATACTCACAATGTCTGATAATGAAACTTTGATGAGAATCATGTCCTGGAATTGTAAAGGTCTAAATGGTACAGTAAAGCGTAAAAATATACTGTCTCACATTAACACAATGGGAGCCGATGTGATGTTTTTGCAAGAAACACACCTTAAGATTTGTAGTCAAACTGTCCTTCGCAAATCCCGGGTTGGCCACTTATTTCACTCAAAATTTAACTTAAAAACAAGGGGCGTGGCTATTTTAATCAGGAAAAATATTCCATTCATCTGTAATGACTCAATCTCTGACCCATAGGGAATATTTAAATTGTTACTGGAAAACTTTGTGGCACACCAGTTATGTTAGCAAACATATATGCACCCAACCACGATGATGAACAATTTTTTCAGAAAATAATTTCATCTATTCCCAATATACAGAGTCACAGCCTACTACTTGGTGAAGATTTCAATTGTGTTTTAGATCCTTTCCTCGATAGGTCTTCCAATAGCCAATAAACAGTTCCCAAATCTGTCAAATTGATTAGACAGTTCTTAAGTTTGGCCAATCTGGTTGACCCATGGAGAGACCACAACCCTGCTTTAGATTCCATAGATAAAATGCTCTTCAACCTTGATTGCTGCTTGAATCTGCTAGAGATCCTCCATAGAGAGTTCCAAGGCCTGCGGGAGTCTTTAAAGTTCAGCCAGCAGCAGGTGCGGGAGCTCGCAGCGGAGAACCAGGCCCTCAGAGAAACTGTCAAGACCCTGAGCAGTGACACTGCTCGCCTTTCTGAGGAGAACCGCTCAATTAAAGAAACCCTCGTGGATCTTCAGTTGAGGAGCATGAGAGACAACCTGCTGATCTCGGGGATTCCAGATGAGGCAGGAGAGGACCCGGAGGCATTGGTGAAATCCTTTATGGAGGCCCACCTGAAGCTCCCCAAGGAGGAGGTGCAGAAGATCGCGTTCCACAGGGTGCACCGGCTCGGAGGAAGAAGCTCCGACAACCAGTGTCCGAGACCGATTGTTGCTAAATTTGATCATTTTAAGCAGAAGGAGCTGGTGAAGAGCCGTGGCCAGGAGCTGAAGGGAACGCACTTTAGCGTGAACAACCAGTTTTCCTCTGAGGAAAAAACACATCGCTGACGGGTCCAGAGCTGTGGTTTCTGTGGATAAACTGTTCGTGGATGGCCGGCTCTTCCGAGACCCGGAGATCACCCCCTGGCTTTGCTGAAGATCTGACATCCGTGCTGCGCTAAAAAAAGCGGCTAAACGTATTAAATGAATGAAACCGGCTCATCAACCATCCCAACTCCATCTTGTTGAAGCAGTTTAATTTTTCTCCCCACTCATGTTTCTGTTGTTTTTCTTGTTATGTTTGTTTCTTTCTGTTTTTCTATACCTCCTTCTTCTTTTTAGTTTCCCCCTCTCTCCCCCCCTCCTCATATGTAAATCCTCCAAAGGCAACACGTCCCCCGGTAAGTTGGTATTCATTTATGCACGGAACGGGCACGCGCGCGCATACAAGCGCGTACACAGGCATGCACACACGATCCAGCTCACACTCGCGGACATCCCGCAAACACCTCACATAAGCCCACATAGGACACACATAACATGCAGCCCACACAGTCAGGAAACGCTCACGCACACAAACGCAAAACGTTCCTTCATCAATCAGCGGGCACGCGCACATGGACCGGCACACGCTCTATTTAGCCTTACAGTCTCTTGGTCAGAGCAGCTATGAAAAGTCTTAACATCGTTAGCTGGAATGTGTGTGGACTTGGCTCTGGGCCAAAAAGATTGACAGTGTTATTCTCACCTGAATGATCTTAAAGCAGATATAGCTTTACTGCAGGAGACCCATTTATCAAAAACATCTGATCATCTCCTGTGCTGCTCACAATTTCCAGTCATGTTTTCTTGTAGTTACAAATCCAAACAAAGAGGAGTTGCTGTTTTGATTAATAAAAACATTACATTTACTCATAAGGATACAGTTACTGACTCAGAAGGCAGATTGGTAATTATTAATATATCCATTCAGAATAAGGACTTTCACATAGCCAGTATCTATGGTCCGAATGTTGACGACTCTTCCTTCTTTCACTGATTCATCACCTCACTCTCGGTTCACTCTGACTCCACAATCATTGTAGGAGGAGACGTCAATCTGATTTTGGACCCTGAACTTGACAGACTCAGCACAGCAGCAAACCAGTGCACATGGCGGTCTTCAAGTATTCTAAAGCAGTACATGAATGATTTGGGTCTCTGCGACGTTTGGCGCTCATGACACCCAAACACTAAGGGGTTCACCTTTTTTTCTCCAGTTCACCATTCACACTCCCGTTTAGACTATTTATTAATCAGTAAATCTCTTTTTAAAGAAATTAAAAGTTCCAACATTCATCCAATTATTATCAGTGATCACGCACCAGTTTTCTGTAAATATTTCTAGGGAAATCCCCACACCCTCAGGTACAACCTGGAGGTTTAATACGTCTCTGTTAAAAGACCAAGAATTTATTGAATTCTTTAAAAAAGAGTGGGCAACCTTCTTAGACTTCAACAATACTCCGGATATCTCACCATGTCTTCTTTGGGAAACAGCAAAAGAGAAAGCAGATTTATTAGAACTAGAAAATAAAATCAAAACCCTGGAGACTGCTTCTGCTGCTTCTGCACAGGAACACATTCTGGGAGATCTGAAAAATTTAAAGCTGCAGTTAAATGACATCATTAATAAACGAACACAATTTCATATACAGAGACCACGACTTGAAAGATTTAAAAACTCTAATAAATCTGGCAAATTTCTGGCTAATCAGCTTAAAATTAATAGAGAAAAATCAACAATCTCTTCTATTATGGACCAAACAGGAAATGTCACTCACGACCCGGTCAAAATTAATAACGCATTTGAAAACTTTTATAAAAACTTATACACATCACAGATCAATCCGTCAGAGCGAAGTATTGACTCATTTCTTAATAATGTAAACCTACCCAGGTTAAATGAGGATCAAATCACAAACTTAGACTCTCCGCTCTCGTTGTCTGAACTTCATGAAGCTCTGTTACTTATGCCTAATGGTAAAGCACCAGGGCCTGACGGCTTTCCTGCTGAGTTTTATAAAGAATTCTGGGAACAACTGGCACCAACGTTTTATAAAACGGTCACATTAATCAATGAAAGCCAATCACTACCACCTAACACGAACTCAGCCAACATAATTCTCCTTCTAAAACCAGACAAAGATCCCAATAGTCCTTCAAGCTATCGCCACATTTCTTTAATCATCGCAGATGTAAAAATTATCTGCAAAGCACTAGCAGAGAGAATTGAAAAAAATCACTCCTCACATAATTCCCCTTGATCAAACTGGATTCATCAAAGGCAGACACTCGGATGACAATCTCCGAAGACTTGTTAATATAACAGACTTTGCCCCGATTAAAAACCAGGAAATGACCATACAATCGCTGGATGCTGAAAAAGCTTTTGAGTTAATTGAAAGTTCCGTATTGCTGCCCTCCATAAGTTTGGTTTCGGAGAATCATTCATCAATTGGATCAAAATATTATATCACAACCCCAATGCATCAGTTAGAACTAATAAACAGACTTCCAACAGGTTTTTTCTCGGAAGAGGAACAAGACAGGGTTGCCCACTCTCTTCTTCTCTTTTTGCTATATTTATTGAGCCTCTAGCTGCAGACATGAGACAGAATGAGAGCATTAAAGGAATTAAAACCAAACACAGCCACCATAAAATTAGTCTCTATGCAGACATATTACTGTTTTTAATTAATTTACGTTCTGTAAATGAAACAGCAACAATCATTAATGAATTCTCCTCCATATCAGACTACTCCATTAACTGGAATAAATCTGTCTTATTACCACTGAACAGTAATACGGAGCAAAGACTCACAATACCAGTTAAATCAGGAAATATCAAATATTTGGGTATCTATTTTCCCCCCAAACTATCAGAACTGGTGCACCTAAACCACACCCCATTACTGAAAAACATACAGGACGATCTAACCCGCTGGACCAACCTGCCTCTGTCCCTTATGGGCAAGGTAGCCACGGTTAAAATGAAAATCTTACCTAAAATTAATTATCTATTCTCAATGATTCCCACACAACCGCCACTAAAATGGTTCAAAACATTAGACTCATCCATATCAAGCTTTTTATGGAACAATAAACCTGCAAGAATTAGTCTAAAAACGTTAAAATCTGCAAAAAGCTGTGGAGGCTTAGAATTACCTAACTTCCACAAATACTTTCTTGCAAATAGGTTACATTACATCTTAAAATGATTAAAAAATAATCCAGAAACCAACTCATGGTTAGACTTGGAACAGGCATTGTGTGGAAAGATCAACCTGTCAGATATTCCATTTATTAGCCAAACAGTTAAAAAACAGGATTGTTTTCAAAAGTATTAATATAAACGCCACTTTAACAGCCTGGTGGGAATTTCTCAAAATATCAAAATCATCAATTCAAACGTGCAAAATGACACCCATCTGGACCAACCCGAACATCCTTATATACAAAAAAATGATTCACTTCCCAGCTTGGCAAGCAGGGGGCGTAAAACAACTAGGGCACGTAATTATTGATAGAAGATTCATAACTCCCCAGGAACTACAAGACAAACATGGAATAAATAACTTCTTGGAATATCAGCAACTTGAATCAATTATTACTAAAAAGTTTAAATACAAAGACATTGATTTAAAGCTACCAGAAGCAGTTACCTCTCTGATTATTTTTTAATGAATAAAACTCTCTCCAAAATATACAAACTTTTATGTAATTTAGATAATAATATTTCACTTCTGACTACAAAATGGGATGCAGATTTGAGCATCAGCACAGATGAAAGCTTCTGGTCAGAACTTTGTCTTAACACGTTTAAACTGACACAAAGTCCAAATCTGCAGCTAATCCATTTTAAAACTCTACACAGAATTTACAACAGCTGGTACCAACGTTTTATAAAACGGTCATATCTATCAATGAAAGCCAATCACTACCACCTAACATGAACTCAGCCAACATAATCCTTCTTCTAAAACCAGACAAAGATCCCACTAGGCCTTCAAGCTATCGCCCCATTTCTCTAATCAATGCAGATGTAAAAATTATCTGCAAAGCACTAGCACAGAGAATAGAAAAAATCACTCCTCAAATAATTCACTTCGACCAAACTGGATTCATCATAGGCAGACACTCGGATGACAATCTCCGAAGACTTGTTAATATAATAGACTTTGCCACCATTAAAAACCAGGAAATGACGGTACTATCGCTGGATGCTGAAAAAGCCTTTGACAGAGTAAATTGGAAGTTCCTTATTTCTGCTCTCCATAAGTTTGGTTTTGGAGAATCATTCATCAATTGGATCAAAATATTATATCACAACCCCAATGCATCAGTTAAAACTAATAAACAGACTTCCAACAGGTTTTTTCTTGGAAGAGGAGCCAGACAGGGTTGCCCACTCTCTCTTTCTTTTTTTGCTATATTTATTGAGCCTCTAGCTGCAACAATAAGACACAAAGAGAGCATTAATGGAACTAAAACCAAACACAGCCATCATAAAATTAGTCTCTATGCAGATGACATATTACTGTTTTTAAGTACTTTACATTCTGTAAATGAAACAGCAACAATCATTAATGAATTCTCCTCCATATCAGACTATTCCATTAACTGGAATAAGTCTGTTTTATTACCACTCAATAGGAATGTGGAAGAAAGACTCACAATACCAGTCAAATCAGGAAATATCAAATATCTAGGTATCAATTTTTCCCCCAACCTATCAGAACTCATTCATTTTCATAACCGTTTTATCCCTTTCGGGGTCACAGGGCTGCCGGAGCCTATCCCAGCCACTTGTGGGCGAAGGCAGGGGTGACACCCTAAACAAGTCGCCAGTTTGTTGCAGGGTAGAATGTCCTCAATCACACAATCATTCACTCTCACCTAGCGACAATTTAGAGTTGCCGATTAACCTATGAAGCGTGTATCAGAACTGGTGCAGCTAAACCACACCCCATTACTGAAAAACGTACAGATCTAACATGCTGGACCAACCTGCCTCTGTCCCTTCTGGGCAAGGTAGCCACGGTAAAAATGAAAATCTTACCCAAAGTTAATTATCTATTCTCAATGATTCCCACACAACCGCCACTAAAATGGTTCAAAACATTAGACTCATCCATATCAAGCTTTTTATGGAACAATAACCCTGCAAGAATCATTCTAAAAACTTTAAATCTGCAAAAAGCTGTGGAGGATTATAATTACCTAATTTCCACAAATACTTTCTTGCAAATAGATTACAATACATCTTAAAATGGTTAAAGAATAATCCAAAAACCAACTCATGGTTAGACTTGGATCAGGCGTCATAACTCCCCAGGAACTTCAAGACAAACATGGAATGAATAACTTCTTGGAATATCAGCAACTTAAATCAATTATTACTAAAAAGTTTAAATACAGAGACAACGATTTAAAGTTACCAGATGTAGTAACCACTCTGATTAATTTCTCAATGAATAAAACTCTCTCCAAAATATCCAAACTTTTATGTAATTTATATAATAATATTTCACTTCCGACAACAAAATAGGATGCGGATTTGAGCATCAGCACAGATGAAAGCTTCTGGTCAACTTTGTCTAAACATCTTTAAACTGACAAAAAGTTCAAATCTGCAGCTAATCCATTTCAAAACTCTTCACAAAATTTACTACACTAGACAGAGGATGTTCAAGATGGGTCTCAGTAACTCAGACATTTGTGAGCACTGTGACAGTAATCTACCCGACAGTTACATGCATGCACTGTGGTTCTGCACACCTGTACAGGCTGTCCATACCCAGCAGGTATGTACCGATCTATCAGTCTGGCTTAAGGTTTCAATCATGGCTTTAACATCACTTTGCGTGCTTGGTCACATGAGTGCCATCGATATAGAAGGAGGATTAGTATCTATCATTTTCATAACTCTTTGTATTGCTAAAAAAACTATTTTAATAAATTGGAAAAACAAGAGAAACATGACAATAAGTTAACACAGATATCTGCTGCTTGATTATATCAGCTTGGAAAAAATGTCAGTCCAAAGTTCAAGTAACTTTGAAAGAATTCAGTCTCTCTGGTCTCCCATAGCTAACTCCATGACTTAGGGGGTGGGGGGCCTGGTCGTCGCTGCTCCTTGCCTCACTGCCGTGGTTCGGGGTGGGGGTCGGGGCCTCCGGTGCCCAGTATGGGGGGATGGGGGCTCCGTTGGTCGGGGGGTCGGGTCCGGTACCAGGGTGGGGTGGGCTGGGGCGCTGCGCGGTCTTCTGGGCTTGGGTGTGGGGGTGTGTGGTGGGTGTGGTGGTGGAGTGGTGGTCTGGCTTGGATTGGGGGGTGGTCCCTTTGCCTTTGCTGGGGGGGGGGGGGGGGGCAGCGGCGCTGGATGGGCTGCCTATCTACACCTGGGGCTGGGATCAACCCTTCCCTGCCTCTGGGACGGGACGGGACAACCCTCTTGGGACCGCTGGTCACTCTGGGTGTCATCCGCTGCGGCTGCAGGGTCTGGGGTGGGGTGGGGTGGGGGGGGCCTGTCGGCCCTGTCCTGTGGGGGGGTCGTTCTGGGGGGGAGGGGGAGCCCACTATTGATACGGGACCTTGGGGGGTTGACGGGTCGGGGTCTACGCTGAGGCAATCGGCGGTTGCCCCGGCCGGTTGGCTGCCTCGGTCCCGTCGAGGCCTGACCAGAGCTCTCCCACGGCCGGCGCTTGGGGTGGGGGCCTGGACTTGCTCCAGTGGGGTGGCGCTTTCTGGCTCCTCTCTCTCTGTGTGGGGTGGGTGGTGCTGGGCCTGGGGTGTCAGCGCCTCCGGGGATGGGACCCCTGGGCTAAGGGGAATGGGCCCCTACGCTGGGGGGGGGGACGGATGTTTGACCACCAGGGGACAGTCTACCAGCTGTCCCCAACTTACCCCCTTCCTCATATAATCTTATATTAGGGTGAGGGGGTGGGGGGTTTAGCCTGCGATGCGCCTTGGGGGGGGAGCTACTTGGCAGTGGTCCCCCTCCAATGGTTGCCGTATGGAATGGGCCCCCCCTCTCTCAGTTTTATTTGCACATTAGACATGTCCAAGCACCCCCCCTTGGTAGGGGGGGTGCTTGGACATCACTGCCAGCAAGCAGCAGATGTCTTCCTGGCACCCTACACGCCAATTTTAACCGCACCTTAGACATTTAGGGCCCCTTGGTGGGGAGGGTGAGGGGACATCACTGTGAGTAATCAGGAGATGTCCCCTTAGTGCCCTACCCGCCAATTTTAACTGCACCCCCTTAGTACACACACCCTTTACTCCTCAAAATATACATTCAAACATAAACACACACACATACACACACCCTCACAAAAACACGTACACGCACACACATTTTTGCAAGGAAGGTGGGACCTAGGACCATCTGTCCCCTACCCCATCCGTGGTGTGGCGACTGGGCCCTTGGCAACGGCGGCCGTGTCCCCTGGGTGCCGGTTTCCTGGGCACAGTGGTGCTCTCTCCGCGTGGGGAGGGGGTTCACAATACACCTGAACCGGGGGTGTCTGTATCCCTGTGGGGTGGGTTCTGGTCCTTGCCCCTGAGTGCTACGCCCCGCCAAATTTCCAACTGTGGCCAAGCCTGGTCGGGCCATGTTCACAACACCCCCTGTTGGCCCCCCTTTTCCCCGGGATGCTCCCCTCCTGGGCGGGGGCGGATGGCCCCTGCCTTGCTCCTTCCTGGACCAACCGTGGGCCGGGTGGGTGGATGCCTGGAGTGCGGAACGGGGCTCCCTTGGGGGGTCCTGGCTCGTACCTAGGGTTGGGGCAGGGGGATGCCCAGAACTCCTGGGTGGTGATGGGGTGCCCGTCTTGGGCTGTGGGCACCCTTCTCGGGTGGGGCCCTGCGTTGGGCCCTCCCGGCGCGGCGTGGGGGCTGCTCTCCTGGTTGGGCTGGGGCTGCACTCTCTCTCTCCCCCCGTGCCTCCCTGCTCTCTGGCTCTGGGGGCCCCGTGGCTGTGCTGCTGGCCCTGGCTTGGGTGGCGGATGTGATCGCCCGGGGGGCGGTTGTTCTCTGCCTGCGGCCGTGTGGCGTTGGGAGGTTCTGGCTGCCGCTGCTGCTGCGGCGGGGGTCTTGGTGTTGGTCTTGGTCTCCCTCCTTCTTTTCACATTCCACCATCCATTTTAGAATTACATAAACACTCCCCTCAGCACAGGTGTTAGTTTACCTTTGCACTAATAGTTTGCATGAGTGGACACTATCTGTTTTGTGTACATGTTGACATGTGGACATTTTTGCAGCTAGCAAGTGTTGATAACATTTGAGTGTGTGTGTGGACAGGCCCCGCCCTTTGAGATTCGTACTACATTTGAACCTTACCGTAATGATAAACATCCAGTAAACTTGTTGCTTAATGCTGCTTCATGATCTTATCCCCCCCTCCTATTATCACCCTCCTATCCCGCCCTCTTTCTAACATCCCTCTCTCTTTTTCCCTCCTTTCCTTTTCCGTCCAGTCCAACAACAAAGATTTTCAAATATGATTGAAATTAATAAAGTTTGGCCTCAATTACAAAAGGGGTTTATTCAGACATACCTCTGGTTTTTCTGAAGATTAATAACCCCTGTTGTTAATTATATATATATATATATATATATATATATATATATATATATATATATATATATATATATATATATATATATATATATATATATATATGTGTCTTTCCAGGATTATTTTATAATCAAACATTTAAATAAAAAAGTATTGGTTTCAATATCTGTGATATTAACCCCGTAGATATTTAGTATCGGATCACTATCCAAATTCCCAGAACCCAGTAAATGAAGCTCTGACCAAAGATCAATTTTTACAATGTTCTGTACCAGTGACAATGTCAAATGAATATCATTTGTTTATCTAAATGTGAATGTCGAATCTAAATGTGAATGATAAATGTTTAATTTAAACATTAAAGTCCAGTTTCTGACTTTCAGACTCTGGTTCACATGGAAACTGATCCACACAGAGGAACACCCTCAGAAGGAGTCTAGTTAGCCATTGGAGAGAACAGAAGACTGAGAGATTCTGACACTCTGGACCACTGATCTCTGACAGAAGGGTTGCTGTGGTGCAGCATGCTGACGCTAAACTCATTTAATCCTTTATCAAATATTGTTAATCTTCAACTTGAACCTGCTAACTCTGGTTCTTGAAAATATTGTCTGACATTAAACTGATATGCAGCTACAGATCTGCCTCTGCAGGTTTACTCAATTTTTCCGTTTCTGCACTAAAACTCTCCTTCTTTCTCTGATTTTCCTCTCTAGTCTGACTCACACTTGTGTCTGTGTGTGTGCACGTGCACGCTCACGTGCTCTGCTGTGTCTGATTTGAACTTTGAACTCGGTCAGCTTTCATGCAGGTTTGATCAGGATGACTAGTCTGTCATTAGTTTGAGTTCTTGTTTGTTTTCTGAAATCTGTCAAATGTTTTAACAGCTGAAGCCTTTGTTGCCATGGAAACATCTTTGTTCTAAAAAAAAAATGTATTCAGCTGTTTTCTTCCACTGCAGACTCTTCAAAGAATCAAAGATGTTTAATTTGTGAAAAATCCAGAAAAGCTTTGAATCCAAACTTTTCAGCTTCGGTGAAGAACTACAAATGTAGAAATGAACCAACCAGCAGCTTCAATGTTCTGACCTCAGAATCTGCAGTCTGCAGTTTGGACTCTCCAGTCCAGAACACAGAACCTTCACGGATGAATCCTCCAGTCTGTTGTTGTACAGGTCCAGTTCTGCCAGGTGGGACGGGTTGGACTTCAGAGCTGAGGCCACAATTTCAAAGTGAGTCTCTGAGAGTCCACATCCTGGAAGTCTGTGAAGAAAAAGAAAGAGAGAAACAGATGATCTATGATGAATTCAGGTTGTGATGAAGTTCCAGTTGGACATTTCTCTCTTCATCAAAGCTTCATCTTCATCATGAAACAGACCTCCTCATCAGTCTCTCTCAGACCTTCATCCTTCTTTCATCTGCAGCTGGAGGAGAGAAGGTGGAGCTCCATGGAGCTTCATGCTGCCCTCAGTCTGTCAGTGATCTGAGCTCTGAACCCCAAAGTTACCAGTAGAACACCTGGATCACAGAGACTGACTGCTGTCACTCTGACCATGATGATGATGAGGATGATGATAATGATGAATGTTGACAGTTTTTAAATGTTGGTTATGATCCAGATTTCTGAGAGTTTTCTGTTTTTATTTCCAAAATGATATTTTCATGTTTCCAGCTCTGAAGCTGTAAACAACAACAGTTCATCTTCCTGTTCTGTTGCAGAACTTTGATCCAGTTTCCTCCTCAGGTCCACGTCTCCTGTCATAAACAGAACCACAGCAGCACCAACCTTCAGGCAGAACTTTCCAGAAGGTCTTCTTGGTAGAAAAAGGCTAAAGTGACTGTTTCTATGGAGGAACCAAAACCTGTGTAGGTTTACAAGTTAGCTGTGATGCTAAGCTTCCTCGTGCAGACTCAGAGTCAGAGTCCTCCTCGACTATGATGAAGACGAAAGACGTCCGTCGAAAAATGTACTGTAAAAGTACTGTGTTTTCACGACTATAAGGTGCACTTAAAAGTCTTACATTTTCTTCAAACTTTAGGGGGCGCCCTATGAGGCGGTGCGCCTAATGTGTAGTTGTGGGACTTTGGCAGAATAGTAGAAGAATGCGGCATGAGAACCAACTCAGTTTTTCTCCCGCTACTTTTTTCCTCAATGAGTGTGTATGAGTGCGTGCTGAAATGTGTGTGTGCTGAACTGTGTGTGAGCTGACATGTATGTGTGCTGACATGTGTGTGTGCTGAAATGTGTATGTGTTGAACTGTGTGCGTGCTGAACTGTGTGTGCGCTGACATGTGTGTGCGCTGAACTGTGTGTGTGCTGTAATGTGTGTGTGCTGAAATGTGTGTGTGCTGTAATGTGTGTGTGCTGAAATGTGTGTGTGCTGATATGTGTGTGTGCTGTAATGTGTGTGTGCTGAAATGTGTGTGTGCTGAACTGTGTGTGTCGATATGTGTGTGTGCTGTAATGTGTGTGTGCTGAAATGTGTGTGTGCTGTTATGTGTGTGTGCTGTAATGTGTGTGTGCTGTTATGTGTGTGTGCTGTAATGTGTGTGTGTTGAAATGTGTGTGTGCTGCGCTCCCCTGTTTGCAAAAGGAGGGGCAGACACTCAGCCAAGTGACAGTGTGAGCATAAAAAAAAAAGGTTTTCCTCCAAAAAAACAGAGACTGGTTCTATTATTAACCCGCTCTGGACGCTCTGAGGGTCTGGCAGGAAAGGTTATACACTAGCATGCATGATTCACCGGTATGTTGTGTTAGCGTGCCTTAACACCCAGTGCGCCTTTTGTATGGGTCAAATACCGAAAAATTACCAATAACTGAGACGGCGCCCTATAACCCAGTGCACCCTATGGATGTGGTAATACGGTATGTGAAAAAACACAACCGTGTCTGAAATAGAAGAACCTAAGAAATCAAGTTTCTGCTTCAGAAGATGATGAACAGAAGAAAGAGCATTTTAGAAATGTGCTCCTAGAATGACTGACATTGTGGAAATGAAGACATCCTTTCATTCTGGACTGTCTGATTTGGGTTCAAACCTTTTAGAAGGTTCTGGATTGGATTTCATTTGGACAAATATGATCCTTCTTTGCTCTTTAGCTAAAAGATCATATGAGTGTTAAAAACAAACTGATTTTCTTCTTTCATGTTTTTATTTCTAATCATTTTCAAACCTTTCATTCTTTGTAAATCAATCTGAACACTGATCTGATTTATCATCACAATCACTTCTGGACTCACCTGAACTTTCTGCAGTTCCTCACAGCTGGGATCAGTCTCCGTTTACCCTCAGATGATGTCTCGTACTGTTTCAGGTCCAGTTCATCCAGAACCTCCTCTGACATCTGCAGAGTGTAGGCCAGAGCTGAGCAGTGGATCTCTGAGAGTCTCTTCTCTGATTTGTTCTCTGACTTCAGGAACTCTTGGATCTCCTGATGAACTGAGAGGTCCTTCATCTCCATCAGACAGTGATAGATGTTGATGCTTCTGTCAGGAGAAACTCCTCTGATGTTGACCTCCTTCAGGTTATTTATGGCTCTCTGGGTGGTTTCTGGATTCTTCTCTGTCTGACCCAGCAGGCCTCCTAAGAGTCTCTGGTTGGACTCCACAGACAGACCATGAAGGAAGCGAACCAGCAGGTCCAGGTGTCCAGTTTGACTCTGCAGGGATTTCTCCATGACTCTACTCAGAAACTCATCCAGGGATGGGTTCTCCATGTTGTTCTTCAGGAAGTCCTCAATGACCTCTACCTTCCTGTTGGAGTAACAGTGGAACATGTAGACTGCAGCCAGAAACTCCTGAACGCTCAGGTGAACAAAGCTGTAGACCGGTTTCTGGAAGATCTCACACTCTCTTCTGAAGATCTCAGTACAAACTCCAGAGTACACTGAGGCCTCTGTGACATCCAGACCACACTGCTGCAGGTCTTCTTGGTAGAACATGATGTTTCTTTTCTCCAGATGTTCAAATGCCAGCCTCCCCAGCTTCAGAAGAACTTCCCTGTCAGTCTCTGTCAGCTCTTGTGGACTTGTCTGATGTTCCTGCTGGTACTTGTTCTTCTTCCTCTTTGTCTGGACCATCAGGAAGTGGGAGTACATGTCAGTCAGGGTGGTGGGCAGCTCTCCTCTCTGCTCTGTGGTCTGCAGGTTCTCCAGAACCACAGCAGTGATCCAGCAGAAGACTGGAACTTCACACATGATGTAGAGGGACATGGAGCCCTTGATGTGGGAGATGATTCTGCTGGACAGCTCTCCATCTGGGAACCTCCTCCTGAAGTACTCCTCCTTCTGAGCATCATTGAAGCCTCGGACTTCTGTCAGTCTGTCCACACATGAAGGAGGGATCTGATTGGCTGCTGCAGGTCTGGAAGTGATCCAGACCAGAGCTGAGGGCAGCAGACGTCCCTGGATGAGGTTAGTGAGCAGCACGTTGATTGAGGACTTGTGTGTGACATCAGACACCAGCGGACTGTTGTTGAAGTCCAGAGAAAGTCTGCTTTCATCCAGACCATCAAAGATGAACAGAAGTTTGCAGACAGACAGCTGTTCTGCAGGGATCTTCTGGAGTGTTGGATGGAACAGCTGGATCAGAGTGAGAAGACTGTGCTGCTCATCTCTGATCAAGTTCATCTCCCTGAAGGACAGAGGAACCACAGCACTGATGTCTTGGTTCTCCAAGCCCTCGGCCCAGTCCAGAGTGAACTTCTGCACTGAGAAGCTTTTTCCAGCTCCAGCAACTCCGCTGGTCAGAACCACTCTGATGGATCTGTGTTGGTCAGGGAGGACTTTGAAGATGTCTGGGTTCTTGATTGCAGTGTCATGGAGCTGGTTGGTCTTGGTGGTGGTCTCCAGCTGCATCACCTCATGTTGGGTGTGACCCTCTGGTCTCAGTCCCTCTGTGATGTAGAGCTCAGTGTAGACCCTGTTGAGGAGCGTTTCTCTTCCTGCTTCTTCAGTTCCTTCAGCCACATGTTCACTTCTGCTCCTCAGACTGATCTGATGTTCTCCAAACATCTCCTGCAGACCAACATCTGCTGAAAGAGCAGAGAAGAAAGCTCCTTCATGAGTGTTCCACATGTTTCCAGAAGAATCCATCAGCAGATGATCAGGCTCTGACTCACCAGCTCTGGGTCTTTCTGCAGACTGGGGTCCGCTCCTCTTCTTCTCTCTGTGGACACTAAGGAGAAACGTTAGTGAACAACAATCAAAGCAGTCAGTGGGAAGTTCCAGACTAACTCTGATCATGGAGCAGATCCTCTCTGATCTTCAGACTCAGATATTGAGATCCAGACTGTGCTGAATGTAAGCAAATGTGTTTCCAGGTGAAACCAGAGCAGATCTAGTCCATCTGAAGGTCTAAATGATGTGTTAGCTGTGTTTGGAGCTCATGTCTGGACTGAGGTCAGAGAAAAGTTCAGCTGTTTGCTTCATCCTCACAGACTGAGCTTTGTGTCCTCCAGAGTTGTCCAACTCTTTTCTGTCCTCTCAGACCTAAAGCGCTCACAGCAGATGGTTGACCTTCCTGGATGGATCAGCTGATGTTCTTGATGAGAACATTGTTGTTCCTGCTGAGAGCTGAACTCTGCTTTGTTCACTAGAAACTGCTTCTTACTGTGAGTCTGAAGGTCCTGGTTCAGTTCTGAAGTTTGGAGGTTGACCTTTGGACTGGTCACTCTTCATGGATCCACAGCTGGAGGTTGCAGACTGGACTCTCTGTGTGACCTGTTGACCTCTGCAAACACCAAAGCATCAGAGTGTTGGAGGATCTGCTTCTTCATGAACAGCTGATGGACTTTGACATGAACACAGACTGAGCTGTTTAGTCTGGAATAACATGACATGTTTGGATCAACAGTTTCCAGCTTTCAGCATTTTCTGTCAGTCAATCCAGACTTTTTCTAGAAAAGCTGATTCCAATTCTCCATGTAGAAATGTAGAGATTCTGAGAGCAGAAAGTCAAACTAGAACAATGTGATGTTTGGAAAGCATGAAAAGCTGAATCCTAGGAGTCTGCAGTGATTCTTCTCATTAGACTGGAGCTGCTGTCAGTCAGAGTCAGCAGTCAACATGTTTTCTTCTCCAACATCTCTGATGTCTCTCAGAGACTCTCAGAAGACTCAACTGAAAAGATCTCATCACACACATGATGCTCCAAGTGAGTCTGATCAGAGAGATCCAGAACTGAACCAGACCTCAAGTCCTTCATCTGAAAACTGTTGATCATCTGAACTAGAATCCAGCCTCCAAAAACTCTGACAAACACTCACTGTTCCACTCCTGAACGGATGTCTTTGAAGTTAGGATTTTCACCCTTTGACACGTCACTCCTTATGGACCCCCAGCTGGATCCAGATCCAGGTCCAGGTTGGTTCCTGTGAAGAATGAAGGTTGCTGGTGTGAGTCCTTAGCTCTGACATGGAGAAGATCATGGACAGTTGGAGATGTTCATCTCACCTCTGAGCTTTGCTCTGGTTGTCATGGTTACCATATTTCCTTCTTTTAGAGGGAGGGGCTCCCTCCTGTGGTTCCTCCCACTGATCCATGCTGCTGGATTGACTGGATCCACATCAGCTCACACACACCTTCCACCTTCACCTGCAGAGGAAACCCTCCTCATCATCAGCTCTGATCCTCCTTCACCAACAGATCAGCTGCTCCTCCACTGATTGGCTCTTCTCTTGTGTTTTCTCTCAGGTTCAGGTGAATGCAGTCAGACAGCAGTGGGAGGCAGAGGAAGCTGCCATCAGCTGCTGCACTTCTGCTCTTCCTCCACCAGGTGGAGACATGGAGCTGCAGCAGCAACATTTCCATTCAGTCACTTTGACACAGAAACAACAAACTTCCTGTTTCTACACTTCAGGAAAAATGAAGCATCAAGAAAAACAGACAGAAATCAAAGAATAAGGAACAAAGAAAGAAAGACATGAATTCTTTCTCTCAGAGCTCCAACAGAGACTTTCTCATGACCTTTGACCTCCACACAGGTTTGGATGGAGGCGAACAGGAAGGTTTGGAGTCAGAAATGAAACCTTTGAACTCCAGAGCTTCATGATGGTTTGTGTTTCTGACAGAAACTCTTTCTTCTGTCTGGATTCTGGAAAGTTCTGACAGGAAGCAGCAGTCAGCTGATCTGAACCACTTTGATGAGTCAGCATTTTCACTTCTGTAAACATCAACAGTTTATTCTGTGAAAATCTACAATAAAAACACATTATTTGTTTCAATAATCTTTATAAATCAGTCAAACAGAAACTGAACAATAAGTGAGAATTGATCCTCAGTTGTTGATCAGTAATGAGATCAAATCTGTAAACATCAGAGAGATGAGAGTTTGCAGAGAAAGATATTTTAACATTCAGAGACAAACAGTTAAGTTAGTGAAGACAAAGTTTAACAAACAAAGTAGATTTTCCTCAAAGGTCTGAAGTCGTCTCTTCTCACCGTGTGAAGCAGCTGCAGCTCAGATCAGAGATTCTGCTTCTTTCTCTTCTGCTTTGCTTTAAGAACACATCACTTCCTCATGTTGTGTTGATTCTGCTGAGTGTTGTTTTTTTGTCATCATTGTTTAGATTTGTGTCTTCAGATCAGCTGATCAGAGAAATGGAAAGAAAACCTCTTTTTCTTCTGGTCTCTGCAGACTCTTTCCTTTCAGTCAGGCTTCTGCTTTGGACCAATCAGCTTTTCTCCTGAATGGTTCTGCATGATTTGATCACATGACCTCTGACCCCGTGGCTCCTCTTCCTCACACTAGCCGCGGTTACATGGGCAGAATATCTTGATGGGATCAATGGTCGGGTTAAAATTCACCCGTGCACATGGGCACAGAAAACCTTTTTTCGATTAGAACAAACGTTCCCATGGCTCATGCTTTCGTTCGGAATGAATCATCTGGGCATGCGCAGTAGTGTAAAATCACCCGGATGCGGAACTACCGTAATTTCCGGACTACAAGCCGCTACTTTTTTCCTGTGCTTACAGCCCTGCGGCTTATTTAGTGACGCGGCTAATTTATGGATTTAATTGGCGGCCGCCATGTACGTACATTCGGGCTCGGTGTACGGTTTATAATCGCCATCCACCACCAAGCAAAAGTCATTAGTTTTTTAACACACCTCTAGGCAGCCAAACAGCATGGACGTCACTTCAGGTCTTAGACACTTCAGTTATGGTTCAACAAAAAGAAACACGCATGCCCGGCTGCATCCCAGAATCCTTCGGTGCCCTTAGACCCAACGTGCACTTGATCGCCGCTACAATATGATGAAGCTTTCAAGTTAAAGGCAATCGTTAAAAGCAGCGTGAAAAAATCCCCCATCAGTAAATGGAAATGCCGGTCAGCTGCGTGACGGAGAGAACAGCGCATGCTCAGAAGTGAATTTACCTCTGAGTCATAGTGACTCGGCTGGCTGCACGTAAATATGTGTGAATAACATCAGCCTTTATTTTGTCGGGACACGACTGGAAACACAAATCCATGTGGTCGTTTTTACGGTTTCTGACTGAGCGGAATTTTGCATTGAAAAGCTCACAGCCGCCGTGTGAGCTTTTCGGATAGGAAGGGGAGACAAGGACCCCGCTTGGCGAGCGCGGAGCGCAGAGGCGTCCGTGGATCAACAAGTGTTTGTTGTGAAAGGAAGCTTCTGACGAACGCGCCGCGCTGAGACGCGCGTATCGCGCTGAGGCGCGCGCTATGTTACTGGTGTTTTTTTAACCAGCCCTGTTAGTACCATAATGCTGCCGCGACACAAGCGGAAGGACAGCTGTTCCTTTTCACCCCTCCATCCACTGCTGCTCCTTGCTCATTCTTAAACACGCACAACAGTGTGGCGAGCCGGGCGTCGGCCCCGCCTTTAGCCCCTAAGACTCATGGGAAATGGGGGATCGTGGATGTAGATTTCCTCATTATAACTGAGGGATGTAATGTTGATTATATGGTTACTGTTAGTAATTTTATGTATGATACCTAGATTGTCAATAAGTAAAAAAAAAAATTAAAAAAAAATCAAATAAAAAAACCCATAACTGAGGAACTTGTGAACAGAATAGAGGTCCATGCTGTTTCAGATGTGGGTGAACTTGGATATATGAGCTTGAGTCAAGGCAGTACTTGCCCACAGTGTGGTTATGTGCCATGCTCACTCTGGGTGCTTTGTCGAGGCAGCGGCTTGTAATCTGATCAGATCTGAGGCGCGGCGCGAGCAGTCGCAGCGGCCCCTTGCTCTCTCAGTGCGCGTGTCTGTGTTTATTTTCGTTTTGCTTATCTTATTTTTTTATATTTCTTATTCCTTTTTGGGTCTATTTATGATGCTTTTTGATGCTACAACGAAACACAAGTACAGTCGACAGAGACTGCTTGAAATTAGAAACAGCAAAATATGCGACGTTTTGGACACTAAACCGGAGATGCTGGTAGAGCTGGGATTACTACGCCAGCCAGAAACCACTACACGGAACTCACCAGACGCGCCCGCCCCAGGAAGGTCGCACCGAAAACGGTGCTCAAGGACAAGGAAGAGGGGACATCGTGGAGGTATCAAAGCCCGACTGGCAGCTAACCCAACTCGTCCAGCCATACCATCTATAATTCTGGCTAACGTGAGGTCCCTGGACAGCAAGATGGATGATGTTCGCCTACTCCGATCAGCGAACCGGACAACGAGTAACTGCTGTGTGTTCATCTTCACGGAAACATGGCTAAACAACAACATTCCCGACTCTGCCATACAACTGGAACAACTAACGTGCTATCGGGCGGACAGAGCCATCGTAGACGGAGGAAAAACACGCGGCGGCGGGGTCTGTGTTTACATTCGTGACGCGTGGTGCCGGGACGCTCAGCTGGTGAGCAAACACTGTTCCCCGCGGGCGGAGTTCATGATCCTGAAGTGCCGTCCTTTCTACCTGCCGAGGGAGTTTACTACGATTTTATTAGTGGCGGTATACATCCCCCCGACAACCAACAACAGTGACAGGAATGCAGCGCTAAATGAACTATTCCAGGCCATTGGTGAACAACAAACAGCACATCCAGATGGCTTCATCATTCTTGCCGGAGACTTCAACCACGCTGATCTCAAAACAGTCCTTCCAAAATTTCATCAGCATGTGCACTTTCCAACAAGAGGAAACAACATACTGGACCTTGTTTACACTCCTCACAAAAAAGCTTACAGAGCAACCCCCCTCCCCCACATCGGAACATCAGACCACCTCAGTGTTATGCTAACGCCTGCATACAGACAAAGGGTGAAACTTGCAAAACCAGTCTTGAAGAAAATAAGAGTGTGGCCAGAGGGGGCATCCTCTGCCCTTCAGGACTGCTTCGAAACAACAGACTGGGACATGTTCAAACAAACTGCCACCTACAACAACCTGACAGACATCGAGGAGTACACAGACACAGTAACCTCCTACATCACAAAGTGCATCGATGATGTGACACACACAAAAAGCATCATCATTCGAGCCAACCAGAAGCCCTGGCTGACAGGGGAAGTCAAAGGGCTACTGAGAGCCAGAGACAATGCCTTCAGAGCAGGGGATGAAGCTGGCCTAAGAACAGCAAGAGCCAACCTGTCCCGGGGCATCAGGAAAGCAAAAAAGGACTATATGCACAAAGTCTCTTCCAACTTCAACGACAGCAGAGATGCACGGAGCCTGTGGCAGGGCATCCAGGCCATCACAGACTACAAGCCTGCACCGCAGAGCTGTGAGAACAACACCCCCCTTCTCAACAACCTGAACAGCTTCTTTTCACGCTTTGAAGGACTAAACAGCACACACCCACAGAAAACGCCCCCCTCCCCCCAGGATCAAACTCTGCACCTGACAACTACCAGCGTGAAGAGGACACTCTCCACCATCAACCCACGGAAAGCTGCGGGTCCAGACAATATCCCAGGCCGTGTGCTGAAGGAATGCGCAGAAGAGCTTAAGGATGTCTTCACAGACATCTTTAACATCTCCTTGGAGAAAGCCATCGTCCCATCATGCTTCAAGGCTACAACCATCATCCCTGTGCCAAAGAAACCATCACCATCCTGCTTCAATGACTACCGCCCCATAGCACTAACGCCCATCATCATGAAGTGCTTTGAAAGGCTAGTCATGTCACACATCAAGTCCACTCTTCCCCCCACCCTGGACCCCTTCCAGTTTGCTTACCGACCCAAACGATCGACAGAGGACGCCATTTGTTCTGCTCTCCATCCAGCTCTCACCCACTTAGACAAAAAGGACGCATATGTGAGAATGCTGTTCATAGACTTCAGCTCCGCATTTAACACAATAATACCACAGCAACTCATTTGCAAACTGGACAAGCTGGGTGTTAACACCTCCATCTGCAACTGGCTACTGGACTTCCTCAGCCAAAGACCACAAACAGTACGAGCCGGCAACAACACCTCAAATACAATCATTCTCAACACCGGGGCACCCCAAGGCTGTGTGCTCAGTCCGCTGCTCTTCACCCTGCTGACACATGACTGCACAACAACCCACAGCACAAACCACCTTGTCAAATTTGCAGACGACACAACCCTGGTGGGTCTCATCACCAAGGGCGATGAGACCAACTACAGGGAAGAGGTGGATCTGCTGACAAAATGGTGCAGAGACAATAACCTCCTGCTAAATGTCGGCAAGACAAAGGAGATTGTTGTCAACTTTCAGAGGGGCAACACTCAACACCTGCCACTGATAATTGATGGTACTGCTGTGGAGAGAGTGAGCAGCACAAAATTCCTGGGGGTACACATCAGTGAGGACCTCTCCTGGACCGCCCACACCACATCATTGGCAAAGAAAGGTCAGCAACGTCTCTACTTCCTGCGGAAACTAAAAAGATCAGGTGCTTCACCAGCCATCATGACCACATTCTACAGAGGAACCATCGAGAGCATCCTCTCCAGCTGCATCACTGTGTGGGGGGGCAGCTGTACACACAGCAACAGGAAAGCCCTGCAGCACATAGTCAACACAGCCAGGAGAATCATTGGAACACCACTCCTCTCCCTGCAGGACTTATACACCACCCGCCTCACCCGCAAAACACTAACAATAATCAAGGATGCACACCACCCTGCACACAACCTGTTCAGCCTTCTGCCCTCAGGGAGGAGGTACAGGAGCCTCTGCTCCCGGACCACCAGACTCAGAAACAGTTTCACACACCAGGCCATCAGGATGCTAAACACCCTCTCCCCTCTCCACCTACCCACCACCCATATCCCCCCATGAACAGTGCTCAAACGAACCCCCCCCCCCCCCCCCCCCCGCTGCCTTGGGACACTGCATTAAGTGCACTCGCACTTTTATAGCAAATTGCCTATGTTGTATATTGTAAATTGTATCTTTTTCTTTCTTTTTACCTATTTATTTTATTTTAAACGTATACTTTGTTTTTATTTTTCTTCCCCTGAACAGACACGAGAGAGTAAGAAACAGATTTTCGATTCATTGTATGTGATGCACATGTGAAGAATTGACAATAAAGTTGACTTTTGACTTTTGACTTTTTTTTTGATGCGGCTTGTGTATTTACAGAAGTAATTAAGCACGTGATAATAGGTGGATGCGGCTTGTAATCGGGTGCGCTTTATAACCCGGAATTTACGGTAGGTCCCGTTGTCAACAAACCGCTGCCACAGACAGACAGCATGTGCAGCAGCTCCGTAATACGGGACGACCTTCCAAACGTGCTTTTATTAATGTCATGAATATTATGAAGTGCCTATTCGCTCATCGTTATATTTAATCCGTGTGATCAGTGCTGTTTTGTGAATGAAACAGAGCTGGAAAAGGCTGAGGACAGGCTAACACGGGCTAACAACATTAGCCTTGATGTACACAAAATCCAGGACCGTGCGAGAAACGCAGCAATCTGCATCTTAGCTGCACATAAATGTATGGAAATAACATCAGCCTTTATTTTGTCGGGACACAACTGGAAACACAAATCCACGTGACTCCACGCGACATTTATTTTTGCTCTGAAAAGTTCACAGACCGCCCCAAAGCCACTCTGTGAGCTAGCGGCCCGAGCTCTGTTCGAACACGGTTCCCCCTGAGTCCTGCAGCCGCTAACCCAGAGCGGCGGGGCGGCTCGCAGTCTGAATTCTCCCACACATATCAAAACACACACGTAACAAAGCATCCTCCCCCCTCGGACACAAAATTATTAATCCAGCTCCTCTGTTCACTCGGGTGCCAGTGGACTGAGTGAGCGTCGGGGGGCACGAAGCGCTCCTTCCCTGCATCTCCTTTGTGAGGGGGGAAAGAGAGGGGAGAGCCAGCGGGGCGAGAGCGGAGCGGCGCTTTTCACGGGGCGTCCGCAGAGCCACACACCATCTATGCGTGACGTAAACCAGAGCAGCAGTGACACACGATCAGAATGACCGTTTACATGCTCCACGATCGGATAAACGATCGGTATAACCCACCTATCTCGATTGGAAAGAAATTCTGATCCGAACGAGTCTGATCGGGGCAGAGTATTCCGAACGGCGCGTTTACATGATGCATTTTCTTTCCGATCAGGCGTTCATTCCGATTACTTTTGCCCATGTAAACGCGGCTACTGAGCTGCTGTTTGTGAGGAAGATGCAGAGAAGATTCATGTTGAACTTTCCTCTTTAGTCTCCACATCTCAGCTCCTCGTCTTGGTTCTGGAACCAAACAGGCTCGGGTTTCAAATTTTTCTCTAATTTTTCTGAACTGAAACTAAGTAAATTCACAAAAACTCTGATCCAATTATTTCATATGAATTGAAGGTGTAGTTAATCACCCAGAATGCTTTGGGCTCTGAGGGTTTGATCAGGATTAATCTCTGAATTCTGAACACAGCAGAAGTGATGGAAGGGGGCGGGGCTTCAGGGTGATTGACATGTTGATGCAGAAGTCTTCTTGGAGGTGATCTGCCTCTCAGATGCTGCAGGATGTTTGTGGATCGTCCTGCAGACTCTGGATCCATGAAGACAGGATGAAGATGAGGAGGGATCCTCTTCATCCTGATGCAGTGGGAGTTCTGCTCCGACAGGAAGTGAAGCAGAAACTGATGGAAGTTTCAGAACCAGAAGTTCTTGGAAGAAAGCTGAGGTTTCTGGGTCAGAGGGTTCTGACCAATCAGAAAGAAGCAGATCAGAACCTGCAGAAGGTTGAAGAACAAACATGGACACTTGGAGGCGGAGCTTCATCTGTGATGTAGAGCAGTGTTTTCGGCACACTAGTGTGCCGTGGGAGATGGTTAAGTGTGCCGTGGGAAATTGCCCTCATTAACTGATCTAAAAACATTTTCCATCTCCAGGATTTCAGCTCTGTGTTCATCCAAACAAGTCCTCATAAAACACTGAGAAACTAGGAATATGAAAGATCATAAAAATATTTTTCTTTGTGTTTATTTGATTCTATTAAAGACATTTTGATAAGAATGACGGTACAGCGATCTAGCTGCAAGTAAAGATGTTTGCGGAAAAGTCCCGCCCCTTTAACTGTCTCCGCCAATCATTCTTGAAGGCTTAATCACACGTCATCAGTCTGACCAATCAGAAGTGCTTAAAGTCTTCACTTCCTTGTTCCAATTTAGCTCAAAAAGTCTCTCAGTTTTCACACTACATCTCCCATAATGCATTGGGTTAAAGTGACACACAGCTATAAATTTTCTAACTTAACTTTTATTCAATCTTTTAGAGAAAACAGCTGCAGCTTCCAGCTTTTTCTGCCACAATTATCACAGAAATGCACGTGAGATTTTGGAAGGAATGTAGATCAATACAGACTATGAGTTTCTCCTTTTTTTTTGGATGCTGGTGTGCTGCTGGATTTTTATCAAGGTTAAAGTGTGCCATGGCTCAGAAAAGGTTGAAAAACACTGCTGTAAAGGAGGGTCCTCCCAGAGGAGATGACAGAGCAACAATTCAGTGACAGAAAACACTGTTTGCTTTCCTTCAGCTGCAGATGCTGTTTCTCACAGGCTTCCTGTTGGAACCTGCAACAGGCTCCTTCTCAGTGGGCGTGGCCTCACATTTTCCTGTCAGCATGCATTCTGCTGGCAGCCCTGCTTGACTCCTCCCTCCCCCTCAAAGCTCTCCATTAAAGCGTCGTCATCCTTCACGCACACGCTGGATGGAACGTGCACGTGTGTTAGCGTGTACATGAAGGTCTGTGATTGCAGCCACAGATCATCTGCAGACAGAATCAAAGAGCTTCATCTGAGCAAAAGTTCCTTCACTTTCAAAGCTTCTTTCACTTCTTTCTAAGGTCAAAGGTCGCTCCTCAAACTCCCTCCCTCAAAGACTTTGCTGTTTCTTTCAGCTCAATGCGCCTCCCAGTGTTTGGTGGTGGAACAGCTCTGCTGCAGCTTTGTTTTTCTTCATGGAGGATCCAGATGTGCAGAAGAAACGGGACACACTGATCCAGATGTTTGTCTGTCACTAATTAGATTACAAAACATTTAGTTACCTGAAGAAAGTCATAGATAAATATCAAACTTAGGATTATCATGAATTGATTAGTAAATATAAATACATCCACAAACAAGTGTAAATAATACAGTTCTAATGACTCTTAATCATAAATAGAAAAATTAGCACTCATAAATACAGTATATGACACATTTAAACCCTTAAATATTAAGTTTGTCTAAAGGAAATTCATTAATTTTTTAGAAGTAGGAAGAAGTGAACCTATATAATCCCATCCCCATCAGGCTTTACTAAACTTTTTATTTTTACAGAATTATCCGGTTACTCAATTCAGATGAGTTATGTATAGTTTACCATCATGAGTGCAGATTATTAAAATTAATAAAAATCAATAACTTTACTCCAGAAATCATTCTAATATCACAGATGAAGTGTAAACATTATCTGCACATTATCATTAAACTTAATTATCACATTCTTCCAGGAATGATTATTTCAAATCACATGACAGGTGATCTCCGTCATGTCATTATGGAACATTTTAATAAAATGGTTTGTACCAAAAAGTGAGCAGTGACTCCGTTACTGGAAAGGATAATTAACATCTTGTTTCAAAAGCATCCAAACCATTCCAGAACACCACTTCCTGTGAACAAATCCACCAACAGCATTTGCTCTAAATCAGAATTCAATCACTCTCACCGTCACAGTTGAACCAGAAAACCCAAGAAAACCAGAACCAGACTAAACCAAAACCATTTCATCCCAGCTAAATCCCTTTCGTTGAGCCTCAAGCAGACTGGAACCTCCCAGAAATCTGGATTTGACAAACCAGCACTGTCAAAAAGGAACAACCACAGCTGGAAAGACCAGCACAAACACAGAAATGAAAATGGTTCTTACCTGTTGCAGCTTCACCTGGAAAAGAATCTGTGCACAAACTGATCCAATCACAATGCAGAACCCCAACAACGCTGTTAAGACCACCAAGAAGAGGCAGAAAAAGACAGATTCTCTCAGTGTTAGACATCCAAACCACAGTCGACATCTCACAAAACAAGAACTCCTTCACCGATTCAGCTCCAGACCAACAACAACCTCTGCTAGTCCTGTGAGCAGCTGCTGGGCAGAGAACAGCCTTCAAACTACAGACCTACAGTTCTTCATCAGGGTCATTCTGGAGCAGCAGCAACACTTTCCTGAAGATCCAATCCTGACCAGACTGGACTCTCCCACACCGACCTCAATGCTCCAAGTCCTCTGAGAGCAAACCCTAAAACCTGATGCTCAGACTCTACTTTAGTCTGATAGAAATGACATTGAAGAAGACTTAACCACAGAGGAGGAAGAACTTATTGGACCAGGATCGGAGAGGAACAAGAAACAGAAGGTCAATGGACAGTTAGAGACATTTCAGGGGAAAACTAAACCTGGAAAGTCATTATAGCAGTTCAATTTACGCAATGAACATTTCATAAAAACAGAGTAAAGAGAGCCACGGCGGCAATAAAAGCACTGCAGCCAGAAGTTTGTACAGTTGTGGCTCGGCGGCCTGGAAGGACAAAAACAGCAGAAGTAACTGGTACATAACTTTGGAAGATTGCAATGATGAAATGCTCCACGCAAATGAAATGTGGGTGTGTCTATTAGAATAAATGTCGTTGGACACAGGTCTGTAGTTATTAAAAACTGAAGGGCCTAAATTAGTTTTCTTGAGTAATGGTCTAAACCAGTAACCAGGTCAAAACTGTCCAGTGCTTCTTGAAAATAAAGATCTAAATAAAATTTCCAAAATGGTGGAAAAATGAAAATGACGGAAGCGAGAGCGCTAACTTTTTCTCCTCTTCTATTCACAGTAGAACAAAAGCTTCCAAATGAAAATCAATGACCCTGATGGTCCGTAAGGAGGAGCAAAGACCAAATCTCTTTCTCCATCAGAGAGACCTTAGAAAGCTCATCTCTGTTGTTCCAAAGTGGACTTTCATGGGGAGTGAAATGAAACATAAAATAGGTAGACGCCTCATGGACTGTCGCTGCCTATAGACCTTTTTCACGCTGACGTCAGACAAAATGGCGACATCTCCACCACTTTACAATTGTTCTCCTGGTTTACAGGTCCAGTTAGGCAGAGTTGACACCTGAACACTGTTTAACGCCGTTGTACATCAATAACACAAGGTCACTCACTGTATTTGTTTTCCTCACTTAGATCGTTTAAGTACATTTCCAATATTTATGTTTCACTATGTTCTGTTGAAAATATCCACCTTTCATTGGAGCAGATATTATTCTGTCCATTATTTTCTATTTTTTTACAGTTTACTGTTCATTTCATCCTTTTTTCCTTTATCTTCCTGCAGATCAGACTAATATGTCACAATCCACCAGCAGGTGTCGCTGTAGCATTCCTTTTTGTTCCAACAACAAACAAAAAGTGCCTTATGAGTTTCCACAGCTTTCCAAAGGAGCCAGTTCTTCAGGCCCGGTGGGTCAGGGCATTAAAAAGAGAGGAGGGGCAAACTTTGGAAATCCTCTCTGGTAGCACCGACATGTGCAGTCATCATTTTACCATCATTTCTTCAGACGTGAAAACAACTGCTATTCCTGCTGTTTTTGACTGTTAGCAAAAATCTTAAATGTAGACAGAGCCATTTCATTGTAAAAATGTGTTGTTTGTGTGTTGATCCACAAACACATGCTGTGAAGAGGAACCTGCAGTGAAGGCAGCCATGTTGGAGCCTCACACATGTTCTCATTAGGATCAAATGAACCAGTGTGTTTGAGACTGAAAGAAAGACTGAAGGACAAAGAAATATGAAGATTCATTAAGGATCAAATCCAGACTTTATTCATGTCTTCAGACAAAAAAGCTGCAGACATTTTACAGACACAATTGAGGTTTTTCAACACTTTTCTGACCAGAAGATGCAGTTCTGGATACAGCCAGAAGGTGTCGCCCTTCTAATTTCTAATCCAAGTTCAAACTACAGACCTGACTCATTTGGTTTGGTTTTTGTTATTTTAGCCATCATGTATGAAGACATCAGACCTAGAATTACAGAAAAAACATCAGAAATGTTTCACAAACATATTTTAATAAACTGAAAATGTATAATTTCTGTCTATTGGAAGTCATTTGAAGTGAAGCTGTGAAAGTGACCACATTTGTTCAACAACCTCATAGCAACAAGAAACAAAGCAGATTTCTCTCCAAAGAAGTTTTTTTCCTCCGTTTTCCATCCAAACAAAGACAAACAGATGTTCTGTTTGGCAGAAATGTGTTTCCACCCAGAGGAACCTGCAGCAGCTGCTGATCCATCAGAAGATTCTGGACCTGCAGAGACTTCCCACACAGCTGCCTCTGCCTCCAAAGAAGCTGCTGATCTGCATGGAGAGAGAGAGCTCCAGGTCTCTGCAACCAAAGCAAAGAAGCAACCAGAGAACAGAAGCACAGAGCTGAAGCAAACATCCCAGAACGTTTGCTTTGGGAGTCCCACCTTCAGTTTGATCCGCTTCAAGACAAAGTCCCACATGAAAGAGATCAAAGTGAGCTAACCAAGCGCTTCATCCAAGAGAAGCAGCTCCAAAGCACAAAGACTCCGTCTGGTTGCAGGAACTCTGGGAAAGAAGGAGCAGGAGGAACTCCTGCAGGAATCTCTGCAGGAAACATCAGCTTGGAAAGAAGAGCTGACTCAGCTGAAACATCAGCTAACATGTCAGCAGTCTGTGGCTGAGACCAAGTCAACACTCCTGCAGCGCTCAGCTGCAGCAAAAAGACACCCAGCAGACGTGGGGGGGGGGGGGAGAGAGAGAGAGAGAGAGAGATTTGATTTTTACAAAAACTTTAATAATCACATTAAATTAAAGACACACTGTACGTTAAAAGAAAGATAAGAGATAGAACCATTTCATTTCATTTCGTTAGAATTTGAACACTATGTTATCATCCTCCCCGATAGTACAGAGAACTCCCTCCAGAGCCCACGTATTTTTAAACTTTTGAAGGTCGTCGATCAACTTAAAGTAAGGATATTCAACATTCACACGACTTTTCAGAAGAGAAAAAAACATAAAGGTAACATCCACACAACCAACAGAGAGTAACCGGTTTTTCCTTGTTTGCCAGATTCCGAGTTTAGCTGTTGCAAAAATAAAATTGAGTATGGTGTGTACATGTTTCCTTCGGGCTGTATATTTGGGGCCAAAATGAACAATGGGAAAGAGAACACCTCCCCGAGCCTGAGACACCAGTCCTCCAAAACTGTAAACATACGCCTTAGCCTGTTACACTCTATTGCCAAATGTGCCAGAGTTTCAGATGTCCCACAAAAATCACATTTGTCTGATTGAGTTGGTACAAAGTGTGCTTTGTATCTGTTCGTAGCTATTGCACCGTGTACAATTCTCCACTGGAGATCAGCTGCGCGTTTTTCAACAGGCAACTTGAACAGGGACCGCCAGCGTCCTTTTGGAGTGTGCCCTGTTCCAAAAACATTGGTCCACTTGGAGGCATCCATGTCTTTCAACGACTGCAGATGCCGTACTTTCACGCATGTGGTGTAGAGTGTCTTCTTTGCCATGGTCTCAAACTCCCCATGTCCTGCATTACCGAAGGCAAGCAGTTTATCCTCATCTTCTGTCCAATCCTCAACATTTGGGGAGACGGTCAAGGGCGGAAAAGAATATTGAGAAGTACCAGTCCAGCTTTCATTGGGTAGTTGAAGAAAATGTTTCCACTGGGCAGGAACAGATTTCATGACGTCATCCACCACTTTAGCTAGGAGCCTGGGACGTAGACCAACCCGTTGTCTCATGGCTTCCAAGGGTAAGAGCAAGTGACCCAGCTTCACACAACCAGCATTTCTCAATGCTGATCTAACTGAGAACGAAGTCAAAAGATGAGAGTCAATGAGGGTATTAAAGAACAAGGGTTCTTCGAGTATCCACAGTCCAGGAGTGGCATCCTGAGCACGGATAAACCTTAGAGCTCTCCAGGTGTCAAGAACTGAACTATAGAAAGGAGTGATACCACTTAAATCTAGATGCCCTCTGGTCACAAGGAAGAGCTGCTTGTCATAGCCAAGGCCTCCGGCTCTTCTTAGGAGGATTCTGGCAGTGTCGAGCCATCGCATGCCGCTGTGATACAGCAGCCGCTGGGCAGTCCGCAGTCTGAAAGCCATCAGTCTGGATGTGACGTCAATTAATCCCTGCCCCCCTTCTGCTAGCGGCAGAAACAGGGAAGCTTCTCGTGTGGTGAGTAGATCTTTAGGAGGGGAAAGAACCAGCAGTTTGTACCATAGTATTGAGGCCACCAGGTTGTTTGCAATCAGGACACGTCCTCTGTAAGACAGCTGAGGTAGCAACCATTTCCATTTAGAGAGAGAGAGAGAGAGAGAGAGAGAAAGAGAGAGAGAGAGAGAGAGAGAGAGAGAGACAGAGAGACAGAGAGAGAGAGAGACAGAGAGACAGAGAGAGAGAGAGAGAGATGGAAGCTGTCTCAGCCCAACAGCTGAAGGAGTCCTCTGGACTCCAAGCTGATCTGCTCCCAATCCAAGGACAAAGACTCCTCCCTCCCTCCTCCTGACTGACACCACAGAGGGAGGCAACAGTCACATGGAGACCAGCTCTGATGGAGAACCACAAGAACCTGGAAGGAGAACGGCAGCAGTGAACGGCAGCAAGAACAGTCCTCCCTTTTGGGGGAGATCTCCTCACTCACAGAGACCCTCAAGAAGAAGGAGGAGGAGGATAAAATGATGCTTTCAAAGACCTTGATGGACACATTCAATCTCAGCACTCAGCACAGATCAAAGGAGACACAGATGATTTCCTGGAATGAAGAAAACATCAAACATCATGATGTGATCTGGAACTGAGCTGTTCTTCAGAAGATCCTCCCAAACATGGAAACTGTTGCTGCAACACGTGAAGGTTTGGGTCCGTTGCTAGTGAGATCTGATGGATCAGAACCAGACTTCTGTCAGCTGGAACTGGGGCTTCTTCCAGACCATGTGACCTCATGGACAAAGTTCCAACATGGTTTCAATGAAATGTGGAGGTTTTCCAGGAAACGTTGCTGCAGTTCCTCCGTCTCATCAAATGAGAGATTTCTCTGCACTAAAGAAGAAAATCTTCCAGAACAGCTTCAAGCTGCAGAAAAACTGTTTCCATCATTCTGAGGACATTTCTTTAGGCTTCATGTGAAGAAAACAAACTGTTTGAAAAGATGAAAACAGAAACAAAGACGTTTCTAGAAGCTGCAGATGCAGTTACAAAGAACAGCCAGCAGGTGTCTCACTGTGGGAGTCTCTGGAGTTGAAAAATGACTTTCAGTCAAAATTCAGTTATTTTGATGAAAGACAAACAGGAAGATAAATACTTGTTCTTCTAATATTGGATCCAAATGTTTGTATTAAAGAATCTACTGACTGATCAAGGTCAGAGGGCGGAGCTTCATCAGGATGAAGGTACTGCTTGGATTCTGGCTGGATGTCCGTCTGTCCTCAGTCCCTTCATGGCTGCTGCTTCTCTTCTGCTGATGTTTCTGCAGGATGAAGCTCTGACAAACTGTTGAAGCTGCTGGAAAACACTGAGTCTCTTCTTTGTTTAGCTTCTGACAGTAGAAACATATTTGTCTTTACAGCAGATCTGGTATCATTGTTACACAGCTTAAAATAATAACTTATTCAAATCAGTGCTTATACCCCCCATTCTCTCCACCTTTCTTCCTTTTATCCCCCCCCTCCCATATTCTTCCTCTCTCCCTACCCACACACACTAAATGTAACAAATTAATAAAAAAATAATAAAAAACAAAAAGGGGTTTATACAAATTTACACTCTGGTTTTCGAAGATATAGAACTTCCTTTTGTGATAGTAAAACCTGTCCAACGCAGAAAGCCTTCAGCTCTAATCTGTTTACTCAGTTGTTGGACAGAACAAGTAAAGAAAAGAAAAAAGAATTCAAATGGTCTCCCCCGCAGAGAGATTGTCATCACAAAAAGGTTCAACATTAGCATGCATGTTTTACCGGTATGTTTTAACGTGCCTGTGCCTTAACACCCGGTGCGCCTTTTGTATGTATCAAATACTGAAAAATCACCCATAACTGAGACAGTGCCCTATAACCCAGTGTGCCCTATGGTTGTGAAAATACGGTAAATATGACATAATTTATGTACAATTATTCCAACACGTGGTAACACACACATAATGTACATCGTCTTAGCAAAAGCTACAACCATAGTGAATCCATTCAAGATGTAGCACTAATAAATCAAAACAATTTATTTCTATTTGCAGGTACATCTAAAATAATTCATTTTGTGAAAAAGGTTTAGATATTTTGTCAACAGTAAAATTAATTGACTAGTATCTTTAAACATAGTTTGAAATGTATTGATTCTTTAGTTTTTTACCTTTAGATAATTGTGGCTTGAGAAGTAGAAAACCTAAAAAAAAACAGTCCTAGAAAGTTAGAATATCATGCTTCAACAATCAAAGTCTTTAGAAAACTTAATTTCTACACATTCTACACTCACTTGTGATGATGTTACTGGATCAATGTGGATGCCATAATCCTGTGGATCTGTGTACTTGTAATGAAAGCGTAGATAACTGTGGAGTTCATTGGAACATTGGGGTTTGACCTCAAGAGTTTTAAACATTAAAAATGTATTTTAAAATATTCGTATTACCTGAGACACAAAACTTTTCCCCCTGTAAATGAAATCTTCAGCTGTGGTGCAAAGAGGTCGGCCTCAGATGTTATGGCCGTGGCCGTATCCAGTTTTGTTTGTTCTGAGTATTGTGTATTATTTTCTATCAAAGTGGGACTTCATTGTTTTGTTGTGTGTATTTTGTATCAGTATCAGAGTGGGAATTTGTTATGCTGGTCTTATTTATTACTTTTTTTTTTACATTCTTTACAGGCAAAAGGCGTACCTCCTGTATGAGTTCTCATGTGTGCTTGGAGGCTAGATCCATGACGAAAACTTTTATCACATTCTATACAAGGAAATGGCTTCTCTCCTGTATGAGTTCTCATGTGGGTTTTGAGAGTAGATAAATCACTAAAACATTTATCACATTCTTTACAAGAAAAGGGCTTTTCACCTGTATGAATTCTCATGTGTCTTTGAAAATTACATATACGACTAAAACTTGCATCACATTCTTTACAAGAAAAAGGCTTTTCTCCTGTGTGAGTTCTCATGTGTGTTTTGAGATGAGATATTTGATTAAAACTTGTATCACACTCTTTACAAGAAAAAGGCTTTTCTCCTGTGTGAATTCTCATGTGCGTTTTAAAATTAGACACATCACTAAAACGTGTACCACATTCTTTACAAGCAAAAGGATTCTCCCCTGTATGAATTCTCATGTGTCTTTTGAGATTAGATAAATGACGAAAACTTGTATCACATTCTTTACAAGCAAACAACCTCTCTCCTGTATGAGTTCTTATGTGTGCTTGGAGGCTAGATACATGACAAAAACTTTTATCACATTCTGTACAAGTAAAAGGCTTCTCTCCTGTATGAATTCTCATGTGCGTTTTGAGACTAGATGCGTCAGTAAGACATTTATCACATTCTTTACAAGAAAAGGGCTTCTCTCCTGTGTGAGTTCTCATGTGTCTTTGAAAATTATACATACGACTAAAACTTTTATCACATTCTTTGCAAGAAAATCGCTTATCTTCTGTATGGATTCTGATGTGAATTCTGAACAGAGATATGTTACAAAAGTTTTTACCACATTCTTTACAGATATAAAATATTTCATCAGGCCTAGTTCCCACGTCAGAGAGCTTACCAATTATTTTTGAGCTTTCACCAGACTTAAAAATGGGAAGTTTCTTGTCTTTTGGAGATTGTTTCTGTATCTTAACCAAAGTTGCCTTCTTGAGACTTTTTCTAACATCAGAGTCACACTGACCCTCCGACATGTGAGAACTGTCCACATTTTGGACATGCCCTCTGCCTCTTCTCTTCCTCTGATCTCTGTTCTGTGGGTCGGTCTCTCCATCTGTAGTTGATATTGATTCTTCATGTTGGTTTCCTTCTTTATCCCGACTATCAGTTACATTAAAGCTCTGCTGATTGTTTGGATCTGCTTCACTTTTTTCATTTTCTTCATAAGTAGGAATCTCCATCAAGGTATCAGTCTCTTGCTTCAGATCAAGCTGCTCTTCATCCTGATTGATGAAGAGCTCATCTGGCTCCTCTTTAATCTGTGATGGCTCTGGTACCCCCTGTTCAATTTGTGGAAGTTCTGGTTCCTCCCGTTCCACTCTGAAGTTCCTTTGGTGGTTGCAGAAATCCTTCTCTTCATTCATCCAATGCTGTGGGAGGACTGCAAAAAACGAAAGAAGAAGCCCTTTTATATGTTTTGTGGACTTTGTATATTGGTAAGCACCAATAAAAATTTGAATAGTCTCAGTCAGACTATGCATAATTTAAAACTCTAGTTTAAAAACCAAATCCATTTATGTTGATTTATGTTGATGTAACTTGTTTCAGTACCGGTGGAGGTGCCTACAAATGCTCAGGGGCCTGCGACTAATGATGATGTCACTCAATTTCATAGGCTATGCGTTGGTCTGATGACATGTAAGATAGCAATTGGTCTGGACTAATGACATGTAAGATAGTGATTGGTCTGGACAAATTACGGTACAATTGTTTACACAACAATACAGTTCCTGGTGAAAAGCTCCCCGTGGGAGCTAATAAAGTTATTAGTAGTAAATTTGTTTACATGCCAATACAGTTCTTCATTAGAAACTTGTTTACACGCTAATACAGTTCTTTGTGAGAGCTAAAAAGGTTCTTCGTGAGAAACATGGATGACTTCTACATCAAATTTTCCCAGCCTCCGTTAAAAAATCCTACTAGAAGAAAGTGTACTATTCAAAGGCCAACAAATATCAAAAGTAAGTACCAATGTGGCTTGATGTGTGTGAGACTTCTACTCAATTCACGTTTGTAACTTGTAGATGCCACTGTTTTGAAGATGAATTCATTACCAATCTAATTATTATGTCATGGTTTGAGTTTGTTTTGTCTTGGTTTTTGCTTTAGTTCTTGTTCTGTCTTGTTTGGTTCTGTTCCCTGTTTTATTTTGAAAGGGTTCCTGTCTTGTCATGTCTTGAGTTGTACTTCCTTTGGTCTCCATCTGCCCTGATTATGTTCACCTGTGTCTTGTCTGCACTGTCTGTATATAAGTCTTGTCTCTGCCTTCCTCTTGTGCTGGTCCATTAACTTCTGCTCATGTTGTTAATGTCTTCGTGTCTTAGCGTCCAAGTTTCTTGTCCCTCGCCACGCCACAGTAAGTTTTTGTTTAGTTTTGTCATCCTGCTCGGCAGCGCTTTTGTTTGCACTAAAACATCTTGCCCTGAAACCGTTTGCCTCCCGCCTCTGCGTCTGGGTCCTACCGTCTCTCGAGCCTCCCTCACATGACATATTAGTCATTACAGAGATAATAAAATAATGTTTGCTTTTCCTGGTGAATTACATGAGCAGTTGTATTACAACTGTCAGGGCAACCTATGCTTGGTCATGTTTCAACACTGCAAATTTTGTCAATCTACCTAAGATTATTAATCTTAAAACTAGCTGTAAAATCTTATTGATCTTAATTTTAGATAAAAACAGCAGCATGTGTAAGATTATTAAACTTGTTTTAAGAAAAATATGCATTACCTGTCTTGATCAGTTTGTAAATCTAGAAAGTAGTCATTTTACATGCAAAACAAGAAAAAAAACACTGCAAGCCTGATTTAAGGACAGGAAAACGTCCTAATTTAAGTTTATTAAACTTGTTTTAAGACAAAAATATGCATTACCTTTCTTGATCAGTTTGTAAATTTAGAAATTAATCATTTTCCATGCAAAACAAGAAAAAATACTGCAGGCCTGATTTAAGCACAGGTTAAGGTCTTAAGTTTATTTTAGATGTAACCATATTATCTGATATCCAAAAATGTACTTGAATACTGATGTTCAATAGCTCATCCAATATTTATAGGATAAACAATAGATAAGTATTTTTGTTTTTTACTGCAATATCGTCATCAACATTATATTTGTTGACACTGATTTTGAAATGATATGATAACCAAGCTTGTTTTCAGCATTTATAAACGTAAGCAAGATTAGGTATAGCTAGTTCATAAGCAAGAAGGTCACTGTTAAAACAGTGTTTCATAAACCTGGCTTCAATACAATGTTGTCTGTCTTGTCAACAATCCATTGTTACCACAAAATCTTTTGTGTAGGTCCAAAAGTAAGTATTGTTTTATTTGCAGAAATGATAATTATTGACCTTTCACATACATATTTGTTAATATTGAGAACAAGCCACTTCACTCTAACAGCATGGTTATCTGATTTAAATTTAAATTATAAACAGTACTTTGCAATCCACAGATGATGCAATCATAATTCTACCGCGCTTGGTTTGGGCAATACCAACTCAATATTTTGTGCAAAGATCTATTTTGAATCGAAAGATTGTACAAATCAGACAATGATTATCTTCCTTAATCAAATAAGTTATTTGTTATATCAACCAAGGTTTACGTAGAATAGTTGATCTTTTAAAATATGTATTTTTCATGTTTTGTCGTAATTTTTCAATGGAACATTCCGGCGGGCACAAGCAAAAATGGAAAAGTCCATTGTGACCAAATGAAGGGGGATTAATATGTTCAGAAGACTTGCTTAAGATAAACTAGTAGAGCCAACACGTTATGTGCTGTTTTATAACTTATTTATTTTCATAATGATGGCATAAGGAAGTGTAACACAAAAAAATTAATTCTATTTATTTTATTTTTGGGATACCCTTTGAGTATTTTCATATTGTGACCGACCCAGCGCCATCTTGTCACATTTGCGACGTACATCTGATGATCCAGAACATGACGAGGACGAACAGGAAAAACAATTAGGAATATAATATTCGGCGGACAAGATAAAAGGAGGTAAGCTATATTAAATTATATGACATAGAATAAATCACCATTACGCTCCACGCAGCTGGTAAAGATTATAAAGTGGGTTTAAACATCTTGAGAAGCAGGCTAACGGAGCAACTAGCTAGCTTGCGCTAGCACTATTTTAGCTACTCCGTCACTTTTTTGTAAGTATCCTGTATACATCATAAATATACTTTAAAATACAATTAATGAGATTTTGGTTCTGTTTAAATATGTTAAATTAATTTTTTGTTTAGTAAAAATGTATTTCAGTGTTAAGAAGTATGCTATTGTAGTAAGCTAACTTGAGTTATTGCTAGCCCAATACTGCTCAACTGTAACTCAGTTTTATGCCAGGGTTGCTAGATTGGGCAGTTTCCCACCCAAATCGGCCAGTTTGAAAGACTGTTTGTCATGTATGCTTGATGATCTTAAAGTTAGAATGAAAACTTGCTGTTATTAAAATTGTGACTTTAACATTTTTAAGTTTAAGAGTTACTATTGTTGGCAGAAATTAAAACACAATTTTTGATCACTTCTAGTGAATAAGGGTAGTATGCAAGTACAAGCTAGGCATTACAAAACTCTGCAGGAAATGTACAAAAAGTAGAAGCCCAAGCTGATCTTAACAGTTTTTTGATCTGGAGTTTCAGGCCAAACGAGGTTACATTGATTGTGGAGCCATAAGAGGAGATACCAGAGCTTCATCCATCGTGGATGTTTATCCAGAGAACTGCATCATGTAAGTATAATGTAAAAAGTATAAAGTAAAATTTTAAATGTATACATATTTTTCATCACTTGGTTTGTCATTGCAGGTGCCTAGAGAAATGCATAGTCATAGTGGGGAGTCCTTGCTCCCCACTATGATGAATTAATTGAGGAAGTCAGAATGTGATGGGAGGATTGCTGCGCCAGCGTCATTTTACAGAGTACGAAAGAAAGCAATAAAGCCACCAATCAACAGGGATAAAAGTAAGTTTATGCCTTTTGATACATGTAGTTAGATGCGTGAATGCTTCTCAGAAAACACTAGGTTCTATGTGTTTCTTCTTCAAGAAGTAAAATTCAATTTATTGTGTTTCATTGGAAGCCAACTTTGCTCTGGTGAAGGCTCTTCCCATTCTCTTTCCCCCAGTGGCACCTCCATCAAAGAAACTGGGGTGTGCTAGTGAAGCTTTACTTCATGTTCAGGAGGTAAATTTTTATTTTTGCCCTAAGCAGATACATAAAGAAATTACTACATTGAAGATATTAAAGTAAAGTAAAAACGGTTTTTGTCTGCTTTATAGTCAACAGAAAATCCTTCACCCAGAAGAGAGAGGCCTGTCAAGTCCAGTCTTGGTGTTCGATGGCAGCAGATGAATCGTTGCTATTGGTTTGATGCCAGTGACGTTTGAAAAAGAAAAGCTTCACGGGGGTCTGATTTTCTAAATGGCATATTATTACACACGACATCTGACCTACACAAAATGAGTGGCCACCCTTCTGTCATTCAGACAGAGATCCTTCAGGATACAATTCACAAGTGGGACATCACCACCACATGAAAGAGCATTAAAGTAAAGGATTTGTTGGAAGATAAACTGCTTTTGCAGTTCAATGTTTATGTCTGTTCTTTAGAATAGTATTCTAATTGTGTTGTTAAAGAAATAGTTGTATTCCTAGTGCCTTTGGGTAAATTTGTATCACAAATCTCAGTTTGTAAGTTGAATAAAAGAATCGAAAAGTGAATTTGTTTTCATTCTTTTTAGTATTGAAACAAGAAAAAATATCTTTTGAAACAGATTGTTTCAAGATGTATTTTCTGAATTTTAGTAGGCAATAAATTTTAATCAAGCTCCTATATCCTAGTTTCTAGTTTTTTTTGTCTTAAATTACTGCTTAAAATAAGTGTTTTTGCCTAATATCAAGATTTAACCGATTTACTATGGCTTAGATATTTTTACTTAAATCAAGACATCTTGTTAAGTAAAATTTACTAGCTGCATGGACAGATAATTTGACTTATTTCTAGTCAATTTCTACTAAAAACAAGTACTTTTTTCTTGAATTAAGATGGTGTTTTTTTGCAGTGAAGCGCAGGTTTGCGACATTTTGGTTTTAATTTAAATGAGCAGATCAGTTCAGTGGTGAGATCCAGCTTCTTTCAGTTAAGGCAGTTGGCTAAAATCAAATTTTATTTTATCAAGAAAGCACTTTGAGACCGTAATAAGGTAGAGTGATCCCTCAATATAATGCGGTTTACTTTTCATGGTTTCGCTAATTCACAGATTTGCATTGTGCATTGTGTTCTGCATTCTGATTGGCTAAAAAGTCACTCCGCTTATTCTCTACCTGTGCGTCAAAAACGTTGCAGTTTAATATGTACACTTACGTAAAACAGCATGCCAAATTAACATTACGTATGTGCAAATCATCTTGCAATTTGGAGTTTCTCTAAAACCCATAGAAAAAAAGCGCGACAACAACTGCTAATCACTATGTTCTTCTCCTGAACAAACACACCTGAACCGCGGAATTCAAAAGAAGAAAACACTGCAGAGCGGAGTCAGGATGCAGCGGCTCAGTCTGAAGAGCAGTGAAATACACCTGAGTCACTATTTGTCCGACTGTACTTTGTATTTTTTTCATAGTCATTTTAAATTTTCTCCCGTTAAATCAATTACTCGGGTTGCGGTGGGCAAGGCTAATCTCCGCGATTTGAAGCCTTCTGTTTACATTGATGTTTTACATTAAAAACTAGCTACTAACCATCTAACTAATGAACTAACTATATAAGTTTTGTAGAATCAGTACGTGTATGTGTGTCAACCTCCACGTCTGTGGCAGTAGACTCATACCAGTTCCAGACAACCGATAATTTTATTCCTTTCTTGGGAACAAACTTCCCACTCTCACCGGTAGCCATGCTGTTGCTTGCTGTTTCAAGTGTGCTATGATGTTGTTGTTTGTCGCTTCTTGCCATACTGCCGTGAGAAACTAACGCTACGGAAGCTCTGGGGAGCAAAAAATGCGCAATTACACAAAAACTCCATTTAGTAATTTTTTAAATCGGCCGTAACAAAAAAATTCAAATTAATTCATTCAATCGATTTTTCGCCCAGGCCTACCAGTATGTTTTTCCTTAACAGCCCTGTTACTACCATTTTGATGCCGTGTTACTGCCACAGACACTGTTAGGCACTGCCTCCTGGAGAGAAACACCATCTGTGCATGACGTAAAACCATGAGACCCACGATTGGAATGAACTGTTTATATGCATCACTATCGAATCAACAATAGGCATAACCCACCTATCTTGATCGGAAAGATATTTTGATCTAAACGAGTCTGATCGGTGCAAAGTATTACGAACGGTCCATTTACATCACACATTTTATTCCGATCAGGCGTTTATTCCGATTACTTTTGTACATGTCTTTGGACCGGTCTGATCATTTTAAGCTTCTAGTTTCGGAAAAAATATTTTTCACATTAAAGTGCTTCTACAAGAAATTTAGCCTAAAATTAAAAGATTTGTAGGTTGTTGTCATTTTTTTTGCAGATGACGAAGATTTGGTGAATGAAACTTGATTTGTAAAAGTTGTTTCTCATTTGTAAAAATTCAATAATAGCAACATTCCAGATTTTTTTCTCTTAGAAGAGTACTACAACACTCAACCAAGTCTCACATCAACTTTCAGAACAAAAGGATTATTCATACTTTGTTTTTACATAAATCCTGATTTATTGAATATTTATTTTAACAGAGGAACACTGTCTGTGCTAAAGTTTCTTACCAGATGCCTAATTTACCATTAGTCTCCCTTTTACAAGTTTCCTCAAACCAGAAACATCTCCAGGTTGACAACTTTATTTGACTGAATCTTCCTCCTATGTCAAATGTTTGCTGCTGCTTAAAACTTAAGGCACGTACCCACCGGGACGAATTTCGCCTGCGATATTCGCAGACGTTTAACGCCTCGTGACCTAAACAAAGGGCACCGACGCGAAAAAACACCACGCGTCAAAGTGTCACTTGTTAAAAAACGCCTCGGGTTCGTTTTTATTGGTTTGACGCGCCGCGTTGAAAACTATACGACCAATGAGAATGGCGCTTTTGCACACGTGTCTGGAGCTCCTGGAGTTACAGTAAAACACAACTTGGGGGCGCTCAAACATCAAACTGCCTTTCTGAGCACACATACCAGCGAAGAAGATAGACGCCAAGTAACGTCTACACAGCCACGAAGAAATAATGACGGACATTCTAAAATATCCCTGAACCAAGCACCAGTTGGAGCTACTGGTGCTTGAAATCTTCATGTTTTCTTTGTATGATTCTGACAAGCGTGTAAATACTGGCTCTCTTCTTCTGAGTGAAAAGCAAATTTAAGAAGCGTAAAGTTGCGCAGCGCCACCTTCTGTACAGGAGTATATCTGTTTTACATTAAGCGCCATCTAACGTCAGGGAATGAAATTGCACGTTCACTCGGCTCATCGTCAGCGAAAATCGCCCTGTTGTGAACACAAAAAACGTGGCGAAAAACGCTGGCGAATATTCGTCCCAGTGTGTACGGGCCTTTAGACTGTAACCACACGCCCAGTTTCATCAAGCAAGTCCTAGTATTTCCTGCCCTTTTTTTTCAGTGAAAATCGCAAAGATTGTTATTCATCGGGCTGTAACGATTCGTTTTAACAACTCGATTCATATCATAATTTGTTGTTGATGTTATGATTTAAAGCCAATCTTGTTTCATTTTGAAAGATCCAATTCTCTGAACTAACATGGAGCAGTGAATTCTGAGACATGAGGTCATGTGACCGATTTCGGTAAGCTGATTGGCTGCAACCAATGTCCACAAACATACAATCGCAGATGTTGCTTGATGAAATTCTTTCAGAATGTATTTATAAATAACTAATTTATTATTGTTTTATTAATTCTAAAAAAAAATCATTTTCATTGTATTTTTACCTTTTAGTTTAACATTTTGAACGACTTCCTAGACATTTTTTTCACTATCAAATCAACCTTTATTTATATAGCACTTTTTCAACAACATATGTCACTCAAAGTGCTGTGCATAAAATACAATAAAATTTAAAAACATGATGACAAGACAAACCGTGCGACATAAAGGCTGATGTTATTCACAGGATGCAGGGCCACCCAAAGCTAATGTTGTTAGCCCGTGTTAGCATACTGCTAATCCTGGCTCCGTTCAGAAAAAGCACTGACCACACGGATTAAAATTCAAATGATGAGCGAACAGGTGTTTCATAATAACCGTAACATTATTGAAAGCACGTTTAGAAGATCATCTCGTATTTTACCGAGCTGACATGTCAATATATATATAGCCGCTCTGCGCTGTTATCGTTTTGTATTGAATTCTTACATTCAATAAAGTTTGGAAAAAAAGCAGCTCGGCGGAAGTTGTATTCCTTTTCCAGTTTTCAAACTGCGCATGTGCGAAGGATTTATTCCGACCGAAAGTGTGACCTTAGTGAACGTTTTTATATTCTAAAAACATTTTTCTGGGCCCATCTACACGGTTGGATTCTAATCCGACCATTGATCCCATCAAGATATTTTGTACATGTAACCGCGGCTTATGGTGTCGACGCGCAACGTGGCGGGGGCGTGGCATCACGATTGTGGTCTCTCCATCGGGATGTCAGTCACTCATCACGATGGACTATGATATCGTCCATCGGCACAACCCTACTTTATATACCGCGAATTTTATTGTTATCGCAATATTAATCACCAATATTGCATATCGCGAGTTTTCCTCATATCGTGCAGCCCTAACATAAACCTTAATAGGCATATGAAATAGTAAGAGCGACTTAAAAATTAATAGAATAAATAAATAAATGTATTTACATACACATATAAAACTAGTTAAAAGGAAGATAAATAAATAATTAAAATATTTAAAAAAAAATAATAATAAATTAAAATAATAATAATAATAAAAAAAAAATAAAAAATTTAAAATCCTAAAATTCAACTAAAAGCTAAATTAAAAAGGTAGGTCTTAAGCCTTCCTTTAAAAACATGAACAGTCTCTGCGGCCCTGAGGCTCTCTGGGAGGCTGTTCCACAGGCGAGGTCCGTAAAAACTGAATGAGGCCTCGTCGTATGTCTTTGTTCTAACTTTTGGAATAACCAAAAGACCTGTATCAGAGGACCTCAGGGTCCACGAGGGCTCATACTTTAAAATCATGTCAGATAAATATGAAGGCCCGAGACCATAAAAACATTTGTAAACCAATAAAAGAACTTTAAAATCAATTCTGAATTGCACAGGGAGCCAATGCAGCGATCTTTCATGTGCTTTAACTTTTTTTTTTTTAAGAAAATGTGGTCTGCCACCTGGATTTTTATACTTATTTTTTCTCTACAGTCAGTTTTGTCTGCTTTGAATTGTGTTCTTTATGCTAAATCATTCTATAAACATTATCATGTCATGCTGAATATATCATAGTTTAATTACTCTGCTTCACAGCAACTGAGTAACTTTAAATTAAACTGGACCATTTTTATTATGCTTTAATTAATTATTATTTGATAATAAGGAAACAAAAATTTATTTGATATCAACTCCAGTTCTTGTATTTCTTTTGGCTATTTCTGCAATGATACCTCCCTTTCTTGGATCGGACAGTAATGAGAAAGTTCTGACACTAAACTACAACTCTCTTATCATTGATTCTGGTTATATTATTGCTTTGCTTTTCAGGAATATAAAATTAGTGATCAAGTAAAATAAAATCACTTTATCTGAAATGTCTTTACCCCATTGGGAAATCTTTAAGCCCGTTGCAGTGACATCAATCCAATGTTGAATTTTTGGTCACGTACCAACTATGTGTAGTTGAAGCTGCGGGTTCCAGCTGCTATCCAGCAGTCTGCGCTGACGACAGAGCTCCTCCTCGTTCTGGACGATGGTTCCTTCAGCAGCAGAAAGTTGTTCTCTGACAGAACCTTCCTGAGGTTCTGAAGACATGGTTCCTGCTCCGATCTTCAGCTCCAACTCCCACAAACACCGCCGTCCTCTTCACTGCAGCTCCGATCGATCATCTGCTAGTCTCACAATCACAGCAATCCACGTTGTCTTTCCGTTCAACACTTCTTCACTCATTTACGACACTTTGGAAAATGCTGAGAGTTCCCACACGAACCACGTATCGTCCTTTCTGTCCAAAAACCTCACAAACGTCCCAACAAAACACCACCGACCTCTCAACACAAGCTAACGCTGCTAGCCTGCTAACAAGCTAAAGCTGCTAGCGCCTTGTGCTGTTTACTTCCGGGTCACGTACAGATCTTTTTTTTAAAAGAAACGTATAAACTGCTTAACTGAACCTCATTATGGTTCAAAAGGCTTTTAATATTTTTAAACAGTTTTAATTCTGGATATAATAAAGAAAAAGAAAATCAAAATAGAAAAAAAGGTATCGAGGAAACTTTTTGAGAGCTGTTGTGACGTCATCACACTGTGTCTCATTCCAATGTTCAGGGGGGTATTCCAGGAAGCATGTTTAAACTAGCCTGACTTTAACCCTGAACTCTGGCTGAAATCCGCCTGAACTTGCTTACTCTCGGTATGTCGATTCCATAAGACCGGATATGAGTTGGCGTAATTACGCTCGACTTGGTAACCCTGGGTTAACGCACGGTACATAAAGACATTCTCAATAGATTGCCGATTTCTGGAGTCACCATGGAAACGCGTGGAGAAAAAAAAGAAAGCGCTACACTTGAGACGGAAGTGAGACGGAGTCGGAGATTTTAATTACGGCGGATAAAAATTATAAGTCCATCAAAAAAGTAACACGGCTGAAAAATCATTTAAATAATTTAGTTAAATTTATTCAAACTCAATAATTGTTTATACAACTCAAATTTATGTATTTATCTAACTAAATGTCACATTACTCCATCAATCTTTTTTCCATCTTAATTACTTATATTTCTTGAACTTTCATATGTCTAAGTTTGAGCCGGCAGATATGCTCATTTTTATAACAATAAAAAGGACGGATAAAAATACACGGAGTGCAAAAACTCATTACAAAACAATGCATCTCTATCATAAGATCTACGTTTGGTAAGGGGTGCTATATAAACTAATCATCCTCTCCTTTACTCTTACTCATGGTGCAAAGACGTAAGCATACTAGGACAAAATAGCTCGGCAAAACACGGTGAAACACAGTAAAACAGCTATACAACTAAACACATTTTGTAAAAATACCCACACTTAAACCCAAATCCGTCCAGACAGGCAAAGGGAATGATATCCCACAATCCCTTGCGGTGCAGATCTAACGGCAGCATCAAAGTTACACCTACTTAATTGAATTAATTTGAACGAAAGGAAAATAATTGTCTGAAAACTACGTTTTATTTTTAAGGTGACCTAACAAAAAAAATGATTTATCTTAACTGAAGCAAATAATTAAGTTAGATCAAAGTAAAAAAGTTTATCTTTCCAACATCCATATGTGGTCTTATCACCGTCTCATGGTGGAAAAAGCTAATCTGAGCTTTTTCATCCACTAAATCATCTTCAAATGGACACGCCATGCTGTTTCACCTCTCTGTAAACAAACTAAGCTCCAACTAAACCTGCTCCGGACCAGGTTATGTTCAGAGCATGAGTTTCCATGGTAACTTGACCTACCCTGAATTATACCTCCATTTCTGGAACCGAAAGCTGAGGTTATCAACTTCCTTAGCCTCAAACTTATCGTGGGAGCTAGCATAACCTGCTTTCTGGAATACTCCCCTGGGGGGTATTCCAGGAAGCATGTTTAAACTAGCCTGACTTTAAGCCTGAACTCTGGCTGAAATCCGCCTGAACTTGCTTACTCGGGGTATGTCGGTTCCAAAAGACCGGATATGAGTTGGCGTAATTACACTCGACTTGGTAACCCTGGGTTAAGGGGCGTGCACAGCAGGTACATAAAGACATTCTCAATGGATCGCCAATTTCTGGAGTCACAATGGAAACGCGTGGTGAAAAAAAAGAAAACGCTGTACTTCAGTGAGACGGAGTCTGAGGTTTTAATGACAGCGTATAAAGATTACACGACCATCAAAAAAGTAACACGGCTGTTTCATCAAAAAAAAAGAGTTTCTGCATGTAGAAAAAGAGCAGACAAAGTAAACGCACGAGTTTCTGATCTTATTTCCATTTTCCTTGTGACGCATATACATATATAACTTATCCAATTTTGCCAACTTAAATGAATTACTTCTATTGGTAACAAAAAATTCAGTTAAATTTATTCAACCTAATTTCTTACGTCTATAAAACTCAATAATTGTTTATACAACTCAAATTTACGTATTTTTCTAACTAAATGTCATATTACTCCAATTCAATTAATATTTTTTTCCATCTTAATTAATTACATTTCTTGCACTCTCAAATGCCTAAGTTTGAGCCGGCAGATATGCTCATTTTTATAACAATAAAAAAGACGGGGGGAATAATGCACGGAGTGCAAAAATTCATTAAAGAATTTACCATGATTGTCATTACAATGTAAAGCCGTAGGGGTGCTATATAAACTCATCATCCTCTCCTTTACTTTCACTCATGGTGCAGAGACGTAAGCTCAGTACGGCAAAATAACTCGGCGAAGCATGGCAAAACACAGTAAAACAGCTAAACAATTAAACACATTAGGTCAAAATTCCACACTTAAACCCAAATCCGTCCAGACAGGGAAAGGGAATGATATCCCACAATCCTTTGCGGTGCCGATCTAACAGCAGCACCAAAGTTACACCTACTTAATTGAATTAATTTGAATGAAAGGAAAATAACTGTCTGAAAACTACGTGTAATTTTTAAACCGACTTACATAAAAAATGATTTATTCTAACTGAAACAAATAATTAAGTTAGATCAAAGTAAAAAAGTTTATCTTTCCAACATCCATATGTGGTCTTATCACCCTCTCATGGTGGAAAAAGTATTATCTGAGCTTCTTCATCCACTAAATCATCTTCAAATGGACACGCCATGCTGCTTCACCTCTCTGTAAACAAAACTAACCTTCAACTAAACCTGCTCCCGACCTGGTTATGTTCAGAGCATGAGTTGCCATGGCAACTTGACCTACCCTGAAACATACCTCCATTTCTGGAACCGAAAGCTGAGGTTATCAACTTCCTTAGCCTCAAACTTACCGTGATTATGCTTTCTTACATCTGTTGTTTTCTTCTTTTCTGTCAGAGGTCCATCTTCTCTTTCAACATTTGGACATTTAGTGCAGATCTCTGTTCCAAACATGAACACGGCTGCTGTTTCTCCTGACGCTCTGTGTGGAGTCTGTTATGTCTTGCTGCTTCTGCTTTGCTGCATACCCTGTCATTCTGCTCACCTGGCAGGTGTGGCCAATGATCTTGATCAGCACCTGCCAGGTATTTAAGTCATAGGAGGCCACAACCAAAGGGAGAGGCATGCAGAGAGAGCAGAGCAGGAGGCTGAGGAGCAGTGGGTTTGAGTTGGAGCTGGAGCTGTGCTGGTTGGTTGTTTCCATTTTGATTCCCTCTTGGTCCTCAGCAGTCTTTTACTGCTGGGTTTTGTTATTTTAGTTTGGGGTTGGACCTTGGTAGTCCTTATTTGCGGGCTTTGTTTATTTTGTTTCAATAGTTAGATTTTGTTAGGCAGCCTTAGCAGGGAGCTGCTGACTCTGACGGTCAACGTGGCTGGGTCAGTTGTCTCCCTGAATTATTTTATGTTTGGCCAAGGCTCCAATCCCTTTGTTTTGTCTTTTGTTGGGACCAGCACAGTAATTGTTTCTTTCTGGTTTTACAGGACACGGGGTATTTCTACCACTTAATAAACTGTGTTCCTAAATGTATTTGGTGTCCATTGTCCATATGTTTTGGCCCCTTTTTGATTTACCCCTAGACTGGCACAGGTTTGCCTGTCAGGGGCCGTAACAATAACATTAATATTTCTAGAAGTTCGTCTTTTCCATGTCCTCATCAACCCACAGCTTCTAAAGGAGATCCAGTGCCAGCATTCAACGCCAGTTTGTTGTGCCTCTACGGTGCATAGTCTGCTCTACTCATGTGCTCACCCTTGTCTGATTATCTCTCGCTAAATCCTGCTCTTAGACTCACCCACAGGAAAGGTTAACACGGGTGCTCCTCTGGTCGCTCTCATCTGTCCTTGCTTCTCGTCCGATCCTCGTTTCAAACTCAAACCAAGGACTCTGGTTTCTGCCATCGAACCCTCCAGCCTGCCTTGTCTCCGAATCAAGATTCCTACTTCTCACTTTTAATTCAAGGACTGTAAATTAAACCTTTTTCTACTTGCCTAATGCCTCTCTGAGTTTTCTTCCAGGTTACAGCATTTGGGTCTGCCAAGTCTCATGAGCAGTAGCGGTTCTAGGCACGGGCCGTCCGGGCGGTGGCCTGGGGCGGAAAACTGAAGGGGGGCGGCACCGGCGGCTCAGCCCTTGTAAAATATTATATGCACCACTATTGGTTTACTTATGTCACAGTTTGTGAGTTTGTAACAGCCTGAACCTGGCCGCGCCGCTGCCCCCGCCCCACAGCTGCGCTCTCCTGTCTTTGAGAAGTAGACACAAATGTGTGTGAAGGAGAAAGGAGGGGGAGCACGGAGCGCCGCCGCGTTTGCGCATGCGCAAAACCTGGCTGGCTCATCTTTCAGGGGAGGCAACGGTCGCGGGCTTGATGAAAAAAATCAAAGTAAAAACTGCGACTGCGCCGTCATGTAGCGAATCAGCGCCCCTGGCTGTAGCTGCACGCGCTCCTGCTGGAAATGTGTGAAAGGGGGGGGGGCTGCGGGGAATTAGTTCAATTGTGGGACGCTTCCAAATTAAGTGGCTAGGTGGGGACAAGGGCGGGGGTTTGAATCTACTTTATAAAACCTTTTTATAAGTCAGTCATAAGGTGACATTATATAACCTACATTTTAATAAAGGTATAAAAAATATATTCTGCTTTTTTGGGTTAATTTTGAGTGAAATGCCCGGGGAGTAATTCAGGGTAGAACCGCCACTGCTCATGAGATCATGACGTTTATTGTATATTCAAACTTTATTAACAAATTAAAAACTGAAAAGTTGCCCGTGTAAAATTATTATTAATGTGATCCAAGTGAGTTTCAGCTGGAATGATCCAAGTTTCCAAAAGCTTCAGTCTGGATCTCATTCTAGTGAGAGCTGAACTAAAAAGAGCTGCTGCTCATTTGATTGTTGCTGCTTTACTTTCTACCAACATTTGGATCCACTATTAGAACAAGGATTTGTCTTCCTGTTTGTCTTTCATCCAAATGACTGAATTTCACCAAAGAAAAGTCATTTTTCAACTCCAGAGACTCCCACAGTGAGACACCTGCTGGCTGTTCTTTGTAACTGCATCTGCAGCTTCTAGAATGTTGGGTTCAAACAACCTGCAACATCATAACAATTCAAAAAGGAAAGACCAACGGACAAAGGTACCTTTACGAGGAGAGCAGACAGAGATCTACCCAGTAAACAATCTCTCTCCACTCTGGCGCAAATTCTGCTGCCTCCTCTTTTAATAAGTTGATTTGGGTTGTCCCTAAGTTACACATGCGCTGAGCTGTAAGGAGGGGAAACAGATAAAAACACAGCTGCAGCGCTATCAGAAAGCATTTATTACAACATGTCTGTCCTTCCACAGTCTTCTCAAATCATCTCTGGACCTGCAAAGCCGTTTCTCACAGATAAACTAACACAGAGCGTCCTTCAATTCATTTTAGACAGCTAACACAGGTTCTCAGGAGAATGCTGAAAAGACGCAAAGATAAACATTTTCTCCCAAGGGTGTCACCTCCACCTTCCTGTGAAACAGATTTGGACACACACAGACACTTCTGCAAACATGATTATATCTTATACATATATAGCAAGGTGATGCATAAAATAAGCAAATATGAGATAACCTATAAACATTATTCCAACATAGAAACGTCTTTGTTTCTGTTTTCATCTTTTCAAACAGTTTGTTTTCTTCACATGAAGCCTAAAGAAATGTCCTCAGAATGATGGAAACAGTTTTTCTGCAGCTTGAAGCTGTTCTGGAAGATTTTCTTCTTTAGTGCAGAGAAATCTCTCACTTGATGAGACGGAGGAACTGCAGCAACGTTTCCTGGAAAACCTCCACATTTCATTGAAACCATGTTGGAACTTTGTCCATGAGGTCACATGGTCTGGAAGAAGCCCCAGTTCCAGCTGACAGAAGTCTGGTTCTGATCCATCAGATCTCACTAGCAACAGAACCAAACCTTCACGTGTTGCAGCAACAGTTTCCATGTTTGGGAGGATCTTCTGAAGAACAGCTCAGTTCCAGATCACATCATGATGTTTGATGTTTTCTTCATTCCAGGAAATCATCTGTGTCTCCTTTGATCTGTGCTGAGTCAGCACTTTGACTTCTTTTCAACTTTAGATCCATCATTTACAATCAAGGATTTATTGATAAATATTATTTATTGACAGAAAATAAAGAGTAAATGTATTTCTCATCCAGCAGTGATTGTAGGGTTTGTAAGTCTTTTATTTTGAAATTCCTCAAGGATGATCATCATGGTGGGATTTCTAGATCTGCATGAACTCATCCTGAATCCAAAAGACACTGGAGCATCAAAGAATCCAACCCATCTCTGCCAACATGAGGCTCTTACTTTGAAAAGTCTTAGACTTCCTGCAGGGAAACAGGCTTTCTGCTGCTGCACTGACAGATGTGCACGAGCTTGAAAGAGCTTCCTGACTGAGGAGCTGCAGACTTTCTCCTGCAGAGCAGCAGCTGACTTCAGCATCGTCATGGGAACACAGTCTGCTGCTGCTTCTGGAAACGTCTTCAAGGCTGTGGTGGGACTTGTTGGTCTGGAGGACAGATTCTCTGAGCAAATGCTGCTTCAGCTTCAAGCTTCAGCTCTTTTCTTCTGGCAGAGCTTAGAAGAAATGGAAACCTCCTTTGTTCTGACTGTTTGCTCCAAATCCCAGATTCAGGAATTCCTCCAAGAAGTTCAGCTCAGAGATCATCAGCAGAGAAAAGCCTGAAGTTCTGATGGAAAATGACAACAGAACATGATCAATATTATTGATCCACATGGAATCCAGAAGAAACTCTGAGGTGAAGACATGAAGACACAAGCTTCAGAGACATGAGGAGAAGTCAGAGTGGATTCATTCTGGACTTTCTTCTCACATCTTCTCTTCAGAACATCTTTGTCTTTGATCCTTCAAATCTTCTGAAATCTGATCATCCATGGATTGTTTTTGTGGGATCAGATCCAGAGTTGCTGAAAGTTCTGCTGCCCTCTGCTGGTCAAAGTGTCCAAACAGCAGAGAGGAGATTCTCTGGGATTCATTGGAGTCCAGATTCTCCTGGATGTGAACAGTCTCTGCTTCTGGAACAGAAGAGTCCTTCTCAGAGCAGCATTGAGGATCTGTTCTGTCCGGCTGAGAGCGCTCCCTGCTGGTAGGAGACAGAACCACATCAGCTGCTTTTCTTTGGCCGTTCAGAAACAGTCTGGAGACTCTAAAAAACCTCCACTTCCTGAAGCAAACGGATGCAGAGCATCATGTTTGATCCTCTTCCTTCAGAAACGGCTCCATTGTTCCATCACTCAGCAGTTTGACTAAAGCAGCTGAGAGTCTTGATGCAAACAGACCTCAGCAGCTCATCCAGAACGCCATGACAGAAGCACATGCAGCAGCACGTGCACGCTCCCAGAGAACAGCAGCTGATCCAAGTCCTGACTTTGAGGTGAGACCTTTCTGTTCTGCTTGGACCACACTTCAACATGAACTTCATTTCCCATCATTCCATCTGTCAGGAGAGAACAGCTGCAATCAGCTTCCTTCAGGAATGACTGCAGGTAGAAGGATCTTTCATTCTTCAGCACCACCAGGACCCACATCCAGCCCATCAACAGCCAGAACATCAGTGACATCAGCGTCTGATCTTCATCACATCATCATCATCATCAAAGGACCACCTCTACGTTTTTACAATCTGATGGATTTCAGTCTTTCTGCAGCTTCTCATCAACTGGATTGTCAAATATTTTCATTTCCTGTTTTATGCTTTAAATGTTGAAGAAAAATCTTTCCAGTTTTAAAAAGATGAGACTGAAAAAGTTATTGGAAAGAGGCTGTCTGCTGCAGGACCTGTTCAGGTGCATTGTGGGTAATAATGTTCTGTTTGGGATATTTGCTGGATTCTGGATGTTGACAGTTGTGTTGGTCTTGATTGTTTAGCGTTGTGGTTTGGATGTTTGTTGTTATTTGTAGCACAGCTGAGTAGGTTCTTCATAGACAACATGTTGCTCTGCCAATGTGCCTTTGGGCCAACTTGATTGGGCTGTTTGGAAGAATAATGAGGATAAATGAGAGCCTCCATCAGGGGGGTATTCCAGGAAGCATGTTTAAAGTAGCCTGACTTTAAGCCTGAACTCTGGCTGAAATCCACCTGAACTTGCTTACTCTGGGTATGTCGGTTCCAAAAGAACGGATATGAGTTGGCGCAATTACGCTCGACTTGGTAACCCTGGGTTAACGCACGGTACATAAAGACATTCTCAATAGATCGCCGATTTCTGGAGTCACCATGGAAACGCGTGGTGAAAAAAAAAGAAAGCGCTGTACTTAAGTGAGACGGAGTCTGAGATTTTAATGACGGCGGAAAAAAATTACAAGTCCGTCAAAAAAGTAACATGGCTGAAAAATAATTTAAACAATTTAGTTAAAGTAATTCAAACTCAATAATTGTTTATTCAACTCAAATTTACGTATTTATCTAACTAAATGTCACATTACTTCATTAATCTTTTTTCCATCTTAATTACTTATATTTCTTGAACTTTCAAATGTCTAAGTTTGAGCCGGCAGATATACTCATTTTTATAACAATAAAAAGAACGGAAAAAAATGCACGGAGTGCAAAAATTCATCACAGAATATTCCATCACTGTCACAACAGGCTTGGGTGGTAGAGGTGCTATATAAACTCATCATCCTCTACTTTACTCTCACTCATGGTGCAGAGACTTAAGCATAGTAGAACAAAATATCTCGGCAAAACACGGTGAAACACAGTAAATAGCTATACAACTAAACACATTTTGTAAAAAACCCACACTTAAACCCAAATCCGTCCAGACAGGCAAAGGGAATGATATCCCAGAATCCCTTGCGGTGCCGATCTAACAGCAACATCAAAGTTACACCTACTTAATTGAATTAATTTGAACGAAAGGAAAATAATTGTCTGAAAACTATGTGTTATTTTTAAGGTGACCTAACAAAAAAATGATTTATCTTAACTGAAGCAAATAATTAAGTTAGATCAAAGTAAAAAAGTTTATCTTTCCAACATCCATATGTGGTCTTATCACGATCTCACTGTGGAAAAAGTATTATCTGAGCTTTTTCATCCACATCCTCATTCAAATGGACACGCCATGCTGTTTCACCTCTCTGAAAACAAACTAACCTTCAACTAAACCTGCTCTGGACCAGGTTATGTTCAGAGCATGAGTTGCCATGGTAACTTGACCTACCCTGAAACATACCTCCATTTCTGGAACCGAAAGCTGAGGTTATCAACTTCCTTAGCCTCAAACTTATCGTGGGAGCTAGCATAACCTGCTTTCTGGAATACCCCCCAGATCATGTTTCTGCTGTTTTTCAGAACTGCATCTGAACCTGAAAGCTGTCTGTCATATTTATGCAGCCTTTTTCAATAGAAACTGATCCAAACTGCAGATTCTATTGATTTCTCCATCAGATTTATGTCTAGGCTAAAATCTCAATTCGGTTCCATTCAGAGTCTCATAGGGCTCGGTTCCATACATTTCGATTCAGTACGGCTGTTTAACAAATTTGCCTGATATGAACTTCTATTTTACCAACTATTATTTTATTGTTATTTATGTATGGTGTGTGTTTGTGTGACTGTTTATCTTCCACTATGAAGCTGTCTAACCTGATCATGGTTGGTGATTTTAACATATACATTAATGATGACTCTGACCTCTTTGCCAGAGGTTTCAGTCTCATGGACTCTTAATTCTATTCAGCATGTGTCTGGGTCCACACATGTTAAAGGTGGAACACTCAACCTTGTTTTGACATTAGGTGTGCATTTTGACTATTATTTCTGAGGACGTTTTTATTTCTGATCATCATTGTATTTTCTTTTTTTACTTTTCTTTCTCTGTGTCACTCTTGCCTGAACATAGAGAAGTTATCTCTCTCATGATTAACTCTTGAGACCTTTTCAAACACTTTTAATCGGATTCTCTTTCCGTGCACAGATGTTAATTCATTATTATGCACTTTTAATAGTTACTGTCTTTCTATTTTAGATGAAGTCTGTCCCATTAAAACTTAAACTGTCACTAAGGTTTCCCCTTGGATAAATGACAGCATTCGGGGTCTGAAACGATCTTACAGAAAATCAAACGGTTATGGAAAAGAACTCATTTACATGTTAATCTACTTCATCTGAAGGATCTTTTAGTTTCTTTTAACAATGCGGTTAGAGATGCGAGAGCTGCTTACTTCACTAATCTCATTTCTAAAAGCAGAGGTAATCCTAAAGTGTTTCTATTCAACACCATTAGTGATGTTGTGATGCCCAGTCCACCTGCCGTCCCCATCCATTCAAATGATGATTGTGGTAGGTTTTTTATTATTTTTTATTAACAAAGTCAGATCTGTGAGAAGCTCTCTATGTCACACAGCTGGTCTTGGTTCAGTTCCTAGTCCACCTCGGTCTGTGATTTTAGACACCTCACTGTTTCTCTCCCTGTGCTAGTCAGAGTAGTTGGCACAATGAAGTCATCCTCTTGTTCTCTGGACGTGCTGCCAACATCGCTGCTCAAATATGTCTTCCAGTCCATCTGTCCCTGTGTCCTGTCAATAATTAACTCGTCCTTGCTGTCTGGTCAAGTCTCTGAGCACTTTAAGAAAGCTATCGCCCTTTCTCTCCTTAAAAAGCCTGGGCTTGACTCCTCCCTCTTGAGCAGTTACAGACCTATTTCTAATCTCCCATCCATGTCAAAAAATTTTTAAAATGTTGTTGTTAACCAACATACAACTGTTCTCGACATTCATGGCATTTTTCAGCAGTTTCAGTCAGGTTTCTGCAGAGCTCTCTCCACTGAAACAGCCCTTCTCAGAGTCACTAATGACATCCTGATGCAGAATGATGCAGGAAAATGCTCTGTGCTACTGCTACTAGACTTGACAGCAGCCTTTGACACTGTTGACCATTATGTCCTCCTGGACAGACTTTTAAACCGCAGGATGTTTTTAAAATACAGATTTTACGCAGGTGTCTGGATCCACGGCTCCAGGTTTTCCAGAACGCTGCTGCAAGGCTTTTAACTAAATCATCTAAGTTTTCACATGTCTCCCCGTTGTTAATCCAGCTGCTCTGACTCCCTGGACAGAGAGCAGCCCCCCCACCATTCCGGTAGGGCCCAATGCAGGGCCCTGGAATTCTCCTGCCACAACCTCAGGTACGAGCCAGGACCCCCCAAGGGGGACCCGCCCCGTGTTCCAGGCAGCCACCCACCCGGCCCACGGTTGGTCCAGGAAGGAGAAAGGCAGAGGCCAGCCGCCCCCGCCCAGGAGGGCGGTACCTATCTCTAATAGATGCAGGGCTCCAGACTGCGACCAAATTGTGGCATTTTGCGACCAAAATTTGAGCGTGTGCATCCAGTCGCACATGCGAGACCAGTAAATTTGCCTCCCCCTCCCTCTGTATTTTTTTTATGCATTAAACGTGGAAGGGGCACGTCAATGATCAATGAAATGAGCAATGAAATCAATGAGACGCAAGTGCACACGCATGCAAACACACACACACAAACTCGCACACATACTCATCAGACGCGAGCACACACTCGCGTTTCATTGAGTGATGCCTGTCTGTGAGGCGGCCAATGCGTGTGAGAAGAACAGGGAAAGCCACTGTAAGTGGCTAAAATGCGTGGAGGGGGAGGGGCCTAGAGATAATCGAGCTTGCGCCAACATCTGTGGGAAGGAAACAGAGACAAAGCTGATATGTGCGTCTGAGCTATGAGCAAGTCTACTATTGATTAATTCTTCTGACCTGCGGCTAGTGTACCAGTAGAGCTGTGACGGTGTCGGATTTTTGATAACCATGGTGATGAACCACCAAGGGGCGCGGTGTCGCGTTAACCCCCCCCCCCCCAAAAAAAAAAAAAAAAAAAAAAACACAAAATCCCCCGTCGGCCGCATCAGAAATAAATACAACATATTTTCTTTATTAACAAGTACCAGTAACAACTAACTACTACCTATCTAGCTAATGAACTAACTATATAGCCTATATAGGTGTTGTAGATTGACTGTGACTGTGTGGGTCAGCGCTGTATGTTGGGGGTGCGTGTTGATTCTTCTGCAGCGGACCGCTCTCTAGCTGCAGGTGAGCCTTCACCTGTGCTCTCTGGTACAGACATCTTCTCAGAATATTATATATTGCCCAGTAATAAAGAGACTGCAGACACTTTGTCACCTTTCCGCTGGCCATGAACCCTGACACCCATGAAGAACGCGGGGCAAGAGGCCTTTATTCTTACAGACACGTAACTTTGCGCCGCACAAAATAGTTCCCAAACAAAACATGTAGTGATATTCATGGAAATCTAACAGCGCGCGTTCATGTTTGGTGTTACAGAGTGAAGGAGAACAGTAATAAGCCGCCTCTAACACAAAATCCTCCAGCGGGCGGCCGCGTCGCGCACTTAAGAACGCATGCAGCTTATAACGGAAATGAATACAATGGAAATTAATAATTAGAAGGCAGTAAATTTGTCGTATTTCCTCGCGAGACGGAAACTTCGGTTTTAGAATGAGGATGTGTGCTTCTGAAAGCGCGCGCCTGTGTGTCTGTAAAGGGAGCCGCGTCTCACGTGCAGCGCAGAGCACACGCCAACAACAGAGAGTGACAGGCACCGTGGGAGAGAAGGAGAGAATAGTCTGAAGGAAAGTCTGAACACAAGACTAGCAGAAAAAGGAAATTATCAGCAAAGATAAATGCGTTTAATGTGTTTATTATAGTTCCAATCACGCACGATATGCTGATCATTCAAAAAAAAAAAAAACTAAAAAAAACAGTGCAGTGATGACCTCATCACCGCTGTGATGCGGTTATCGTTACAGCCCTGACGGCCCCTCCCCGGACCACATTAAGGAGTTCCTGACCTTCCTTTTTAGACCGTATTTATTCGCTCGTAATTTTCTAAATACATACATGAACTTTTCTCTGGGCCGCACAGACACGGAGGTTACGGTGAGGCGTGCGGCGTCGTATCAACCCCGACCAAACTGTTCTCATGCATGGCGGTTACGGCAGCACATCGCTCCCGTGGGAGATGGTCAGCTGAGGAGAATAAATGTCTCACACCTACATGCGTGACAGCTAACGGGGCTCTAAAATTAAACACGTGCGAGCAAAAACAAGATTTAGTCTTAGACGCACTTAAAATACGTGGGGAAAATTTAACGATATACGTGTTTAAGATGAACCAGCGGCTCGCCTGGATCGTTGGGGAAACCAGGCCGGGGGGGTGAAGGTGAATCTGCAGCAAGACTGAAGGAGAACAGGAAGTTGGAGTTCAATTTAGTTCAATTTAGTCTTAATATGCCTCTCCGCCTCAGTATGATCTGTTATTTTATCTTTTATATTAATTTTAATGTTTTCTAATATATGTCGCCTTTCTTTTATTCAATTGGTATTTTAAATTATTTTAATTGATCACTCAACTACAAAAACCATCAGGACACATGTCCCATAATGCATTGTTTTGTAGTCATCATGGTAGCTTTCAGTCAGTGCAGTACTAAATTTTCAGCTGTGTTCGGGTACGTTGGCGCCTTGCTCCCACCCCTTTGTCGTGATATTTTTGTGATGGCTGCACTTATTTGGTGTCTCCAACATGAATTTCAATCAGTTTTTAAGATTTTCTCTGATCTCAGGTATCTGTATCGATTGTTCTGATCTCCAGTGAACATCGCCTGTTCTTTTACAGTTTACCTTCTTCTGTCAGTTTACCTTCTTGTTGCATCTTCAAAAAGTGCAGAATAAAATGTGAAACTGAATTTGAAACAGCACATTGTAATTTCTGCATCTATTATTAAAGTATTTATTAGAAATAAAGTGGAAATCAATAGATTGGGTTTGCATGTTGATTTACGGTATGCGCCCCTAAATTTTCTGGTTGTGCCCCTAAAATTTTCAGTTGGGGGCCACAGTGCTCCTAGAGAAAAAAGTTAGTCTGGAGGCCTGAGATGTTAACTCTACTAGATGTTAGCTCTAACAATTCAAAACAACTCAACTTGGCATATTAAATCACAACTGACAAATTACCATTTGCATGTGTTCATTAGAGTTACAACCTCAAATCAGTCATAACAACTGCTTTAATCTGCTGCTGGATATCACAGCACGCTACAACTGAGTGAACTGCAAATACATTTAAAAAGAAAAAGATGCTTATTTTCCTGACTTTTATTCAGAAGCGATCTCTTCGAGGTGTAAATGTAGACACAGCAGAGAGACGGCAGCCAAGAGACCATGGTCAACGGTCTCTTGGCAGCCGTCTTTCTGCAATATCTGAGGAAAGAACATTCTGTAAAAATCAATAATCTCTCAGAAACAAATACATTTCCACATTTATATGGTAATGAAGAATTGTCAGCATATTCATGCTACAATCAATACTTTAAGAAAAAAAGTCAATATTTACTTTATTGTATATATTTGATTAAATTTTAATAGAGAAATGACTCATAATAAAGATGCTCAATCGCTCTGAAGATACTGAAAGTATTTTCACCAAACTTTCTGTACCGACTAATCATGACCCTGTTGTCCTACTACAACAAATATTACTGTATGTAAATTAATTACTTTTTTTATATGGATCATGATTGGTCCAAAACGCTTAATAGCTCTAGAGATACTGATGCTAAAAACGTAATGTTCTGATATAACCTTTGTTGTAAATAACAACAACAAATCTAATCACCATTTTGAGCCAGGCAGTGATTAGTCAGGCGGTCTGAGTCACATTTTTAGAACAACCAGTTGCTAATCACGATAAACTAGTTCAAAGTCCACACCCCATCAATGAAAGCTGCTCGGAAGAAGCTGTCAATCAAACATTCGAAGTGGGGCCAGTGGGCATCACAGCTTTTACTGAGGCATCTGATTGGTCAGTTTACAACTTGAATAAGTGGCAATAAAGAAAAGATATTATGAAAAAAACTAAAATTAGCAACAAGATATTAATAAAAAATGTTCACAGCAAGAATGGTAATTCTATCCATTTAGAATGACTGAGTAACAGCTGACTATTTTACGATACCCGTCTGATAGAGTTTGGCGACAGCAGGTACTTCCTATTTGGAACGGGGGGGTTCCACTGTCCAGTGAGGAGCTGTCCAAAAGTCAATGCTTTTTAGCATAGACTTTTGGACAGCTCCTCGTGGTTTGACTACTAACAATAAACAGTGTTGGGGGTAATGAATTACATAGTAACATGTTACTTCAATTTAGTTTAGTAGTTTACTTTTGTCAGTAATGGAGTAACGCAATGAATTACTACGGAGCCCGTGATCTGACATGGGTTAAAAAAAAAAGTTTTCCGTTTCCACTAAATAATTAATTAATTCCAAAAAAAAAGAATCGGACATACAGTCAGGTCCGTAAATATTGGGACAGAAAAATTTTCAACATTTAAGGCTCTATAAACCACCACAATGGATTTGAAATGAACAAGATGTGTGTTAACTGCAGACTGTCATGTCAGCTTTAATTTGAGGGTATTTACATCCAGATGTGCCTCCCACCTGTTAAGGAACCAAAAGTAATTGGCCAATTGGCTTCTCAGCTGTTCCATGGCCAGGTGTGTGTTATTCCCTCATTATCAGAATTACAACATTCTTAAAAAGAAGAAATGCACTGGGGAACTCAGCAACGGCAAACGACCCGGGAGATCACGGAAAACAACTGAGGTGGATGAAGGAATAATTCTGTCCCTGTTGAAGAAAACTCCCTAAACAGAGGGTTTACCACAAGATGTAAAACCTTAGTGAGCCTCAAAACAGGAAGGCCAGACTAGAGTTTGCCAAACAACATCTTAAACAGTCTTCACAGTTCTAAAACAACATCCTATGAACAGATGAGACCACCATAAACTTGTTCGAGAGTCATGGAAAGAGAAGAGAATAAGAAGGAAAGGAACTGCTCATGATCCTAAAAATACCATGTCATCAATGAAGCATGGTGGTGGTAATGTCATAGCGTGGGCATGTATAGCTGCTAATGGACCTGGCTCTCTTGTATTTATTGATGATGTGACTCGTGACAAAAGCAGTAGGATAAATTCTGAAATGTTTTGGACAATATACCAAAACCAAAGGCCGACATGGAAAGTAATATACATTGTGTAAAACTTTAACATATTATTGAAAAGACGTGGCAGTATTTATATACGTGGGTAGCCCCTAAAATTTTCAGTTGGGGGCCACAGTGCTCCTAGAGAAAAAAGTTAGTCTGGAGGCCTGAGATGTTAACTCTACTAGATGTTAGCTCTAACAATTCAAAACAACTCATTTCTATTAACAGGTACATCTAAAATAATTCATTTTGTGATTTTTTTTTTAACATATTTTGTCAGCAGTGAAACTCATTGTCTAGAATCATAACACATAGATTGAAATGTATTGATCCTTTTTTGCTTTTGGTAAAGCTAAAAAAGCTGTTCAAGAAAGTCAGAAGACAAGACAAGATTTTATTGATCCCCGGAGGGAAATTCAGTTGTTGCAGCAGCCGAACAAGAAATATAGCAGTTAAAAAAAACCAAACAGTCAGTAAAAATATAATAGTAATAAAAAGTGGAAGTAAAAGTACACTTCATAAATAAATAGGTAAATACAGCAGCAGTTTCAGGAGTCCTAAACTGTGTCATTCTATAGACTAACTGCTGTTGGGACAAAGGACCTCCTCTAGCAAATCATATGTCTAAACAAAGTTGTTGTTTTTTTAGTTTGTTTTTTAGGAAATTTCATTTCTAAGCATTATATACTCACTTATGCCTCCCTCTAATTTAGTTACTGCATCAATATGGTATGGAGGCCATCAGCCTGTGGCTCTGTGTACATGAAATGAAAGCTCAGGTTCCTATGAAGTTCATTAGAACATTGGGGTTTCAACCCAGAAGTTTTAAGCATTAAAACTTATTTTAACATATTTAATTTTTCTGAGATACAGAACTTTTCCCATGTAAAATAAAGTCTTCTGCAGTGGTACAGAGGTTAAGAGGTCGACCTCTTGTCAGAAAAGGTTAGTATTTAGAGTTTACACAAAGTCCTTACATTGTCAAAAAATAAGTCTTACATGTTCTCATGTGTGCATTTAGAGAAGATACTTGACTAAAAATTTTCTTCATTCTTTACAAGAAAAAGGCTTTTCTCCTGTATGAGTTTCATGTGTCTTTTGAGACTAGATACACGACTAAAGCATTTTACATTCTTTACAAGAAAAAGACTTTTCTCCTGTATGAGTTCTCATGTGTTGGTTGAGATGAAATAAATGACTAAAGCTTTTTTTACATTCTTTACAAAAAAAAAGTTTTTTCTCCTGTGTGAATTCTCATGTGTGTTTTGAGAGAAGATATTTTACTCAAACTTGTATCACATTCTTTACAAGGAAAAGGCTTCTCTCCTGCGTGAGTTCTCATGTGTATTTTGAGACTAGATACACGACTAAAGCTTTTTTTACATTCTTAACAAGAAAAAGGCTTATCTCCTGTGTGAGTTCTCATGTGTCTTTTGAGATGACATATTTGAATAAAACATTTTTTACATACTTTACAAGAAAAAGGCTTTTCTCCTGTGTGAGTTCTCATGTGTGTTTTGAGATGAGATATAGTACTACAACTTTTTTTACATTCTTTACAAGAAAAAGGTTTTTCTCCTGTGTGAATTCTCATGTGTGTTTTGAGATTAGATACACTACTAAAGCTTTTTTTACATTCTTTACAAAAAAAAGGTTTTTCTCCTGTGTGAATTCTCATGTGTGTTTTGAGATTAGATACACTACTAAAGCTTTTTTTACATTCTTTACAAGAAAAAGGCTTATCTCCTGTGTGAGTTCTCATGTGTATTTTCAGACTAGATACACGACAAAAGCTTTTTTTACATTCTTTACAAGAAAAAGGCTTATCTCCTGTATGGGTTCTCATGTGACTTTTGAGACTAAATACACGACTAAAGCTTTTTTTACATTCTTTACAAGAAAAAGACTTTTCTCCTGTATGAGTTCTCATGTGTTGGTTGAGATGAAATAAACGACTAAAGCTTTTTTTACATTCTTTACAAAAAAAAGGTTTTTCTCCTGTGTGAATTCTCATGTGTGTTTTGAGAGAAGATATTTGACTAAAACTTGTATCACATTCTTTACAAGAAAAAGGCTTCTCTCCTGTGTGAGTTCTCATGTGTATTTTGAGACTAGATACACAACTAAAGCTTTTTTTACATTCTTTACAAGAAAAAGGCTTATCTCCTGTGTGAGTTCTCATGTGTCTTTTGAGCTGACATATTTGAATAAAACATTTTTTACATACTTTACAAGAAAAAGGCTTTTCTCCTGTGTGAGTTCTCATGTGTGTTTTGAGATGAGATATAGTACTAAAACTTTTTTTACATACTTTACAAGAAAAAGGCTTTTCTCCTGTGTGAGTTCTCATGTGTGTTTTGAGATTAGATATAGCACTAAAACGTTTTTTACATTCTTTACAAGAAAAAGGCTTTTCTCCTGTGCGAGTTCTCATGTGTGTTTTGAGATGAAATATACGACTAAAACTTTTATCACATTCTTTACAAGAAAATCTCTTATCTTCTGCATGGATTCTTGCGTGAATTCTGTACAGAGATTTGTTACAAAAGCTTTTGTCACATTCTTTACAGATATAACATCTTTCATCCGACCCAGTTTCCATGTAGTCAGATGGGTTAGTAATTATTCTTGAGTTTTTACCAGACTTGATAGAGGAAAATCTCTCTTCTTTTGGAGATTTTTTGTATTTCTTACCAAGATTTGTCTTCTTGGGATTTTTTCTAACATCAGAGTCACACTGACCTGCTGACATGTGAGAGCTGTCCACACCTTGGACATGTCGTCTGTCTCTTCTCTTCCTCTGATCTCTGTTCTGTGGGTCTGTCTCTTCATCTGTAGTTGATGTTGATTCTGTCTCTTCATCTGTAGTTGATGTTGATTCTGTCTCTTCATTTGTAGTTGATGTTGATTCTGTCTCTTCATCTGTAGTTGATGTTGATTCTTCATGTTGGTTTCCTTCTTCATCCTGACTATCAGTTACATTAAAGCTCTGCTGATTGTTTGGATCTGCTTCACTGTTCTCATCTTCCTCATAAGTAGGAATCTCCATCAAGGTATCAGTCTCCTGCTTCAGATCAAGTTGATCTTCATCCTGACTGATGCAGAGTTCCCCTGGTTCCTCTTTCACCTGTGGAGGTTCTTGTTCTTCCTGCTCTTTAGTCTGTGGACGTTCTGGTTTCTCCTGTTCCTCTTTAGTCTGTGGACGTTCCGGTTCTTCCTGTTCCAATCTTAAATTCCTCTGCTGGATGCAGAGATCTTCCTCTTCAGTCATCCAACACTGGGGGAGGGCTGCAGGGACACAAGTAAAGACCCTATTATATGTTATGGTGAGTTTATGTATTGTTAAGTACCGATAAGAAATATTGCAGTATCATTTAAAATATGCACAATAAAAAACGTTTAATTTTTTAAATAAGTTTCTTGTTTTCTTTAGCACAACAGTATAAAACTGTGTTGAAAAAGCCCCCCCTACACCCCCCCCCCCCTCCGAGGAGAGCTGTTTCAGTCAGTAACTTGTAGTCTGAACCAGTTAAAGATAGAAAATATTTTCTTTGTTTTTTTAAGGAAATTGCACACAAGTAATTCATAAATGGTACAAACAGGTCATTAATGTTTTATAACTGTATACTCAAATTAAATCATGCTGAGATAAATGGGATAGATTTACTAGAAAGGGGACGTGGGATTAACAGAAAATGTACTTTTAACCTGATTTTGTTTCCAATTATTTTGATATGAAATTATAAAAAAAAAAAAAAAAACAGTCTGAAAACAAATATAATGCTTTGGATTCTTGCCATTGTTGACAGTAAAGATGCAGGCATCTATAGTAAATGTTTTTCACAGTTTCTGAGGCTTATTTCAGCACAACACCAGCTGCGTAATGTTAGGAATATGCTGCTAATAAAGTTACATTCACATGTCTGTTATTGTATTTATTATATTTAGAAATCAGCTACAGGACCGAGGTCTGGGGCCTCATCAATTGGGGTCAGAAACTACCCTGTGGTGGTGTTGGTGGGTGTGTTTATGTGTGCGTGTTAGTCTGGAGGTGCTGCTGGCAGCTCAGACGGTAAAAATGTTTTAAAAAAGAACTTAAAAACGTAAAAAAGAATGTAAAAATCTTTTGATGTAAAGTTTGGCATATTAAATCACAACTGACAAATTACCATTTGCATGTGTTCATTAGAGTTACAACCTCAAATCAGTCATAACAACTGCTTTAATCTGCTGCTGGATATCACAGCACGCTACAACTGAGTGAACTGCAAATACATTTAAAAAGAAAAAGATGCTTATTTTCCTGACTTTTATTCCGAAGCGATCTCTTCGAGGTGTAAATGTAGACACAGCAGAGAGACGGCAGCCAAGAGACCATGGTCAACGGTCTCTTGGCAGCCGTCTTTCTGCAATATCTGAGGAAAGAACATTCTGTAAAAATCAATAATCTCTCAGAAACAAATACATTTCCACATTTATATGGTAATGAAGAATTGTCAGCATATTCATGCTACAATCAATACTTTAAGAAAAAAAGTCAATATTTACTTTATTGTATATATTTGATTAAATTTTAATAGAGAAATGACTCATAATAAAGATGCTCAATCGCTCTGAAGATACTGAAAGTATTTTCACCAAACTTTCTGTACCGACTAATCATGACCCTGTTGTCCTACTACAACAAATATTACTGTATGTAAATTAATTACTTTTTTTATATGGATCATGATTGGTCCAAAACGCTTAATAGCTCTAGAGATACTGATGCTAAAAACGTAATGTTCTGATATAACCTTTGTTGTAAATAACAACAACAAATCTAATCACCATTTTGAGCCAGGCAGTGATTAGTCAGGCGGTCTGAGTCACATTTTTGACTCAGTGAGGAGCTGTCCAAAAGTCAATGCTTTTTAGCATAGACTTTTGGACAGCTCCTCGTGGTTTGACTACTAACAATAAACAGTGTTGGGGGTAATGAATTACATAGTAACATGTTACTTCAATTTAGTTTAGTAGTTTACTTTTGTCAGTAATGGAGTAACGCAATGAATTACTACGGAGCCCGTGATCTGACATGGGTTAAAAAAAAAAGTTTTCCGTTTCCACTAAATAATTAATTAATTCCAAAAAAAAAGAATCGGACATACAGTCAGGTCCGTAAATATTGGGACAGAAAAATTTTCAACATTTAAGGCTCTATAAACCACCACAATGGATTTGAAATGAACAAGATGTGTGTTAACTGCAGACTGTCATGTCAGCTTTAATTTGAGGGTATTTACATCCAGATGTGCCTCCCACCTGTTAAGGAACCAAAAGTAATTGGCCAATTGGCTTCTCAGCTGTTCCATGGCCAGGTGTGTGTTATTCCCTCATTATCAGAATTACAACATTCTTAAAAAGAAGAAATGCACTGGGGAACTCAGCAACGGCAAACGACCCGGGAGATCATGGAAAACAACTGAGGTGGATGAAGGAATAATTCTGTCCCTGTTGAAGAAAACTCCCTAAACAGAGGGTTTACCACAAGATGTAAAACCTTAGTGAGCCTCAAAACAGGAAGGCCAGACTAGAGTTTGCCAAACAACATCTTAAACAGTCTTCACAGTTCTAAAACAACATCCTATGAACAGATGAGACCACCATAAACTTGTTCGAGAGTCATGGAAAGAGAAGAGAATAAGAAGGAAAGGAACTGCTCATGATCCTAAAAATACCATGTCATCAATGAAGCATGGTGGTGGTAATGTCATAGCGTGGGCATGTATAGCTGCTAATGGACCTGGCTCTCTTGTATTTATTGATGATGTGACTCGTGACAAAAGCAGTAGGATAAATTCTGAAATGTTTTGGACAATATACCAAAACCAAAGGCCGACATGGAAAGTAATATACATTGTGTAAAACTTTAACATATTATTGAAAAGACGTGGCAGTATTTATATAGGTGGGTAGTAACAGCAGTGAGTGAATGGAACCCTTAAGACCCCATTGGGGGAGAAAAGTCATTTACACTGCAGGTCTTTATGCCCATATCTGATTTTCTGACTATATCCGATTTTTTTGACGACCCGCATACATCATCTTTAAAAGTGACCCGTATCCGATTTTTGCATTTACATTATACAATGCTGAAACTGTCAAACGAAGACGTTCCGAGGACTACGCAGCAGCATTTTCGCCTTCTGTGGACCTCCTTCAGACTTTTGTGTGACTGCAGTTCAAATCAAATCAAATCAAACTTTATTTATAAAGCACTTTTCATATAAAAATATAACACAAAGTGCTTTACATTAAAAAACAACAAAATATAAAAAAAATCATGATGATTAATTAATAAATAAATAGATAAATAAATAAATAGTGCCCCCATCCACGTACCTAGCCCCCCACTCCTTTCACACCTCCCACCCTTAAACTGATGGGGATAGACAATTAGGATCCGGCTGAGCACAAGAACAAGATGCTGGAAACGCTGATAATCGGAACCTCCCCCTCCGTGAACAGCCGCATAGACAGCCAGATGCAGTATCACAGGCATCCAGAGCTGCAGTGGCTGAGCAGCAGCCAACCCAGAGGGAGAGGTTCCAGCTGAGGAAGCACTGGAAATAAAAATAAATAAAAATGAGAATCAAAAGGTAAACACATTGATAAAAACAATAAAAATTTGAAATAAGGTAAATTAAAATTACGCTTTCAAAATCTATTTCAAGTTCATAAAACAAGACAAATGGATCAATAAATAAATAAAAATAAGTAAATGCATATAAATAAATAACTGAATAAATAGATAAATAAAATTAGCTAAAAGCCAGGTTAAAAAGATGGGTTTTGAGCCTTTTTTTAAAAGCATTTATGCTCTCTGCGGCTCTCAGGTCCTCTGGCAGACTGTTCCATAAACGGGGACCATAGTGCTGAAACGCGGCTTCTCCATAGGTTTTAGTTTTTACAGCTGAAGGTTCCTAATGTTGGTTTTTGGAAAACCAGCAAGCAGGGCGTTACAATAATCAATTTTACTCATGATAAAAGCATGCATTAGCATCTCCATATTAGCAAGAGAGAGTAGTGGGCGGACTCTAGCCAAATTTCTGAGATGATAAAAACCAGTTTTAACCACCTGTTTTATGTGGGGGATAAAAGTCAGCTTAGAGTCAAAAATAACACCCAGGTTTCTGACTGTTTCTGAATGACTTAATGAAAGTTCCTGTAGCTTCAGAAACTGTTTCTCTCTCTTGGCTTCAGGACCAATAACTACATTTAAAAAACTTTCCTGGTTGAGCTGCAGAAAATTATTTGCCATCCATAATTTTACATCTAAAATACAGTTAAAAAGTGCTTCTATTGGTCCTGTGTCATCAGGAGACATAACTATGTACAGCTGGGTATCATCAGCATAGCTATTAAAGCTGATGTTGTGGGTTCTGATGACATTCCCCAGAGGAAGCATGTCAATGTTAAAAAGCAAGGGGCCAAGGATGGAACCTTGAGGCACACCACAATTAATTTCATGGACCCCAGAGAAGTGTGTCCATGCTTACCATAAAGCTTCTCTCCATGAGATACGATTCGAACCACTTGAGAACAGTCCCTGAAAGGCCAAGACTTTTAAGTCTGTTTACAAGGATCAGGTGATCAACAGTATCAAATGCTGCACTTAGATCTAACAGAACTAGTACTGAGATCTGACCTGAATCCAAAGCACACCTGACATCATTAACGATTTTTAACAAGGCTGTCTCAGTACTATGGTTCGTTCTAAAGCCAGACTGGTTTCTCTCAAAAATGTTATTGTGTAAGAGAAACTCATTCAGCTGAATAAAATCAAGTTTTTCTAAAATCTTACTTAAAAATGGCAAGTTGGACACAGGTCTGTAGTTATTAAAAACTGAAGGGTCTAAATTAGTTTTCTTGAGTAACGGTTTCACCACTGCAGTCTTAAAGCCAGCAGGAAAAATACCCGTCTGTAGAGAGGAGTTCATGATATTTAAAGTCTCACTCTCAAAAGACCCATAAAATTATTTAAAAAGTGATGTGGGGACTTCCGGCTCTCCACCCAAGATGGCAGCATAGCTTCAGTGCTCCCCGACGCCATTAAATAAACTCCCTTGAAATAAAGTATTCTGAAGCGACTACCCCCCAGCAATCCAGAAGAAACGTATGGAATACAACCAAGCAATGAAAGTCCTGAAGGAGAGAAAAATCAGATTCCAGACGCCTTACCCTGCGAAAATGCGCGTATTCTACGAGGACGGAGCGCGCCTATACCAGACCGCAGCAGAGGCTACAGCTGACATGTCATCACGGGGGCTCCCGGTCACCGTCGTCCCCCCTCCCACCGGCGGGAGCTACAACAACTTTCTTGCCCGCTGAGCAACGGCTGGCCGCTGACTGAGCGAGGGCATAGCGCGTCACTGGTACGCGACACCGCGGCCAGCCGCCGAGCTCCGGAGGAAATAAGAAGCAAGGATCCCGCTGACAGACGGCGAGGTCTACGCCCTCGCTCAGCGGAGGAAAGAAGAAGCGAGGATCCCGCTGACCGACGGCGGAGCACGCCTGTCGCTCGCGCCACAGCCGCGCGCCGTCGCCTGGAACGTCGCGGAGAACGCGTTTATCTAATCTAATATTTCTTCTCAAATGTTTATCCATATGATTTATAATAAAGCTGCTCAATAGCCCTGGCCCTGTTGTCCTGCTACAACAAAGATGATCATCTTCCTGATCCTGTCCATTCACAGCCGTCTAGCTGCTTGTCTGCATTTAAAGCACGAAGAGATCACTTCTCATTAAAATGCAGGAGAAAACTAAGTTTTTTCTGTAGAAATGCGAGCAGTACTGCACCAGTACTACTTAATGTAAAAGTTGGTGCAACACACAAAAACCTACAATGGAAACTAAACACAAGTATTCTTAACGACCAACAATTCATCAAACTAACCAAATCAGACATCAAAACTCTTTTGGAAGAAAATCTTAACAGGGAGGTCAGCTCAGAAATTGTTTGGGACACACTAAAGGCAGTGATGAGAGGAAAAATTATATCTTTTTGCACGCATAAAAAGAAGGAGAGAGAAACTAAACTATCGGACTTGAGTAAAGAACTGAAACAACTTGAGAAAGAACATAAAAATTGTCCAGAAAAAAAAACTGAAGTAAAATTAAAAATTTTAAGAAACAAAATAAATGCAATGTATCTAACATGTATACGGAAGAAGATGATATACACAAAACAAAAATATTATGAATCCGGTCCCAAATTTGCCAAACTATTAGCAAGTAAATTAAAAAAACAAGAAGCGGACAACACAATCTACAAAATTAAAGACCCAAGTTCCAAAATTTGTGTACATAACCAAAGCGAAATCCAAAACATTTTCTTAAACTATTACAAACATTTGTACACACAACCAAACTTAAAAAACCCCCACCAAATACAGAATTTTTTAAAAACATTTAATTTACCAGTTATAACAGAGGATCAAAATGAGTTACTAACAGCTGAAATAACCGAAGGAGAACTGTCAAGAGCCATAACAGATCTCAAGGCAAATAAAGCACCCGGTTTTACTTCAGAATGGTACAAAAAATTCAAAATGGAATTATTATCTTTTCTAACCCAAATTTTAAACAAAGTATTAAAAGAGAACAAAATACCACCTACATGGAAACAAGCAAATATATCAGTGATCCCGAAAGAAGGAAAAGACCCACTTAACTGTAGTTCATTTAGACCCATCTCTGTCCTCAATGTGGATTATAAACTGTTTACAGCGATCATGGCAAAGAGATTAGAATCTGTTCTGCCATGTCTCGTCAATACCAATCAAACAGGCTTTATTTCACAAAGGCAAGCGCATGATAACATAAGACGAACCTTACACATATTGAGTCATATTCAGAAAAAAAAAAATAGAAGCAGCAATGGTCAGCCTTGATGCTGAAAAAGCTTTTGATTCTGTCAGCTGGTGTTTTTTATATAAAGTCTTGGAGAGATTTGGGTTTCATTATAAGTTCATACAAGTAATAAAATCACTATACACAAAACCAACTGCCTGTATAAAAATCAATGGTCAATTGTCAAACACCTTTGAACTGGAACACGGAACAAGACAAGGATGTGGACTTTCACCCCTCCTTTTTGCACTCTACATTGAACCCCTCGCTCAACTATTCCGGCAAACTAATGAAGTAAAAGGAATCTCTATTGCAGGGGACAAGCATAAGGTTGCCCTGATGACGTAATAATTTACACAAGTGAACCTAATGAATCATTGCCCAGATTATTTGAATGTTTAAATACATTTGGATACCACATGGGAGCCGGTTTAGCTTAGAAACCCAGGTTCAAATCCGAGCTGCTCCCTGTTTCCTTCACTACCTCTGTGCCGGTCCCAAGTCCGGTTGCCTTGAGAGGGTTGCGTCAGGAAGGGCATCCGGCGTAAAACATTGCCAAGTTTACCATGCGACTCGTTCGCTGTGGCGACCCCTGATGGGAAAAGCCGAAAGTGAAACAAAATACATTTGGGTACCACGCAGGATATAAGTTAAACATGGGGAAAACCCAAATACTGACATTAAACTATAATCCACCAACCCCACTACGTACCAAATTAAATCTCAAATGGGACCTGTCCTTGCTAAAATACTTGGGAATTATAATTCCCAAAGATATTACTACCACAACAAAATATAATTATGAAGAATTGATTACAAAGATAAAATCTGACATCAACAGATGGTCCGCCGTCCCTTACATCAGCCTGACCCAACGAATTGAATCAGTGAAAATGAACCTACTACCGAGATTCCTGTTTCTCTTCCAAGCTTTTCCTGCCGAACTTACTAAACAACAGTTTTTACAATGGGACAAAATTTTATCAAGATTCATCTGGCTGGGCAAAAAGCCACGTGTCAGATTTAAAACCTTACAACTCCCCAAAGAAAGTGGAGGGATGGCGGTCCCCAACCTAAAGGATTACTTTTATTCCGCACAACTCAAACCCCTAATAACTCATTGCAATCCAAATTATTATGCCCGTTGGAAAGACATTGAATTAATTTTAGTTTCAGACCCCCCACTACAGGCACTCATGGGAAACAAAAACATAGGGGAAAACCTGGGGAAAGTTGAAAACCCGTGGATATTAACACAATTAAAAATCTGGTCCCAAATAAAGGACGAATACAGACTAAACAATAACTTAAACATTGTAAGATGGTGCGCATACGACCATGAATTCAAGCCTAACCAGTTAGACACCAGATTTCGTCACTGGACAATGCAAGTATTAAACACATATCACTCTTTAATGGACAAGGGAATAATGAAAGATTTCCAAACACTTAAGGATAATTATAACTTAGGAAAAAATGATTTTTACAGATATTTACAATTACGCAACTACATTAACAAAGAGATCCTCCACACCATGGATACACAGGAACCAGTGCTTGGTGAAATATTAACAGCATACAAAGGAAAATGTAAAAAAGGTATGATATCTAGACTTTACAAGGGATTTATGAGTAAAAAATTGACCTCAACTCAATATATAAAAAGTAAATGGGAGAAAGAAAGCAACACAACTATGACAGACGAAGGATGTAAAGATTGCTGTTTATCAGTGTGGAAATGTACAAATTCACATGTATGGAGAGAATTTAGATGGAAATGTTTGATGAGGTTTTTTATTACACCCAAACAAAAGAAACATGGCAATGGAGATAAAAGTAAGTGCTGGAGGCAGTGTGGAGAAGTAGAAGCCAACTATTACCACATATTTTCGGAATGTGCCATTATAAAACAATTTTGGAAGGAAATATATAAACACATTGAATCTATATTAAACAAGAAAATACCCTGTGATTTTACTAATCTGATTTTAGGCAAGACACAACTCCCACCTACCAATGAAAATTTATTCAGAATATTAATAACTGCTGGTAAAAAAGCAGTGACAAGACACTGGCTCCTCCCCACTGTACCCAGCTTGGACAATTGGATAGACATTGTAAATGAAATCTGTCAGATGGAAAGACTAACCTACTCACTTCGGATAGAGATGCCCAAATTTTTGAAGATATGGTCACAATGGATATTTTATGTTAATAATTTACAACAAATGGAGGTAATGGACATGTCTGGCTTGTACTGATAATCAAAATTAATGTTTTATTTTTATATTATTATTTTTTATTTTATTTTTTTTAACTTCTCTTCCTCCCTAATAATGCATCCGCTGTTCCCCGTTTTGTGTCTAGTTAGATACCAAGTTATGTTATTGGAAAAAAAAAAAAGGAAAAGAATTGTTAAGAATGGAGATATGTCATGGGTTCAAAATTGACCCTAAGTGAATTTAAATGTACTGCTTTATAACTTTCTCAATGTTCATAAATAAACTATTGGAAAAAAAAGGACATTTTGAGACTGAAAAAAAAAAAGTGATGTGGGGATGGGGTCCAAAAAACAAGTTGTTGGATTAACTTGGGAGAAAACTCGACCAAGTGTTGCAGCTTCAACCAGGTCAAAACTGTCCAGTGCTTCCTCAGGTAAAATCAAGCCATCGTTACCAATAGGGAGGCTTTTCTGTCCTTCTATGATGTTTGATCTGACAGAATGGATCTCGCTCCTGAAGTGGTCTGCAAAGTCCTCACACAATGAGGCAGAGGCTGGCATTGGGCTTTTGTTCACATTCAAGTTGATTAAAGATTCAATTGTGGTGAAGAGGACTCTGGGGTTATTTTTATTTAAAGAAATGATGTTCGCAAAGTATGAATTTCTGGTCTGTTTTACTGTTTATGATGATTATATAGTTTTAGTTGGTTTTGGTATAACTGATAGTTTATTTCAAGTTTGTGTTTTCTCCAAAGTCTTTCGGCAGATCTACAACGTCTCTTCAATTGTTTAATTTCCTCAGTTCTCCAAGGGGGTGTGGGTTTGATTTTTATCTTTTTAGATTGTAGTGGAGCAACTGAGTCGAGACTGGATTTTAATTTACTGTTAAAACTTTCAACAAGTAGATCACAGGGGGCTGGTAAGACAGTTGGAGAGTGGGAGCGAACAGAAGTAATACATTTTTCGACCACTTCAGGAGTCAAGTAGCGTTTCTTCACTGTTCTCACAGAGGTCTCCTGCTTTATAAAACCAGTAATGTTAAAAAGAACACAGTAATGGTCAGATACAGCCAGGTCCACAACAGTGGACACACTGGTAGGTAAACCATGACTTATGACGAGGTCAAGAGTGTGCCCCCTGTTGTGAGTCGGCTGCATGACGTGTTGTTTAAAATCAAGAGAGGAGAGCAAGTCCAAGAACTGAGAGGTGCAATATAGGGTTGGGCGATGTCCCCTAATTTGGCCGTTGACGATGTTTGCTGTCAACCATCGGGATGGACGATGACATCGTCGGGGGGGGGGGGGTATTTATACATTTTTCGTTCTTATATAACTGCTATTTGTTATTTTGCTTTTTTCATTTTATTTCCCAACTAATGGTTAATCCGCGATGATCCAGTATAAACTGAGGGAAGTGACTTTAACAGAAAAAGTAACAAACAAAATAGAAAAGAAGTAGTCTGCTCCCGCACTTAGCGGAGTGGACCGGCGGAGTGCGGATTTACAGCTTTGTGTTTGATGGGAAGGGGGGGGGGGGGGGGGGGTACATGAGCGGTATGTGTGGGAGATTTAAGACTGCGATCCGTCCCGCAGCTCTAGGGGTACTAGCTACCGAACTCAGAACCGGGTCTAAACGTGTCTGAGCACAGCTCGGATCGTCAGCAGACACACAGCGGTTTGAGCTTCAAAGCAGAAATGTCGCTCAGTCTTTAGAAAACATTCAAACAATCACGTGGATTTGTGTTTCCAGTCGTGTCCCGACTAAATAAAGGCTGATGTTATTCACAGGATGCAGCGCCACCCAAAGCTAATGTTGTTAGCCCGTGTTAGCATACTGCTAATCCTGGCTCCGTTCAGAAAAAGCACTGACCACACGGATTAAAATTCAAATGATGAGCGAACAGGTGTTTCATAATAACCGTAACATTATTAAAAGCACGTTTAGAAGATCATCTCGTATTTTACCGAGCTGACATGTCAATGTATATAGCCGCTCTGCGCTGTTTTCGTTTTGTATTGAATTGTTACATTCAATAAAGTTTGGAAAAAAAGCCGCTCGGCGGAAGTAGTATCCCCTTCCGGTTTTCAAACTGCGCATGTGCGAATACTGCGCATGTGCGAATGATTTATTCCGACCGAAATTGTGACCTTAGTGAACGTTTTTATATTCTGAAAACATTTTTCTGGGCCCATGTACACGGTTGGATTCTAATCCGACCATTGATCCCATCAAGATATTTTGTACATGTAACCGCGGCTTATGGCGTCGACTCGCAACGTGGCGGGGGCGTGGCATCACGATGGTGGTCTCTCCATCGGGATGTCAGTCACCCATCACGATGGACGATGATATCGTCCATCGGCACAACCCTAGTGCAATACAGTAAACCCTTGTTTTTCGCGGGGGTTACGTTCCAAAAAGAACCCGTGATAGGCAAAATCCGTGAAGTAGAAACCTCTATTTTTTTTTTTTACAATTAATATACAATTAAACACTATTATACATTGAAAAGAAAGAACAAACCATTTTACAGGCTCAAGCATTTTTTTCACAAATAAACAGTACCAATAAAAGTACTTTAGAAACTTTTTTTAAACAAATAACTGTACTGTACTGTCAAATAATTTTAATCATCAATGTGAACAGAAGGCTTCAAATCGCGGAGATTAGCCCCGCCCACCGCGACCTGAGTTTTGGATTGAACGGGAGAAAATTTAAAATGATTATGAAAAAAATACAAAGTACAGTCGGACAAATAGTGACTCAGGTGTAATTCACTGCTCTACAGACTGAGCCGCTGCATCCTGACTCCGCTCTGCAGTGTTTTCTTCTTTTGAAGCCCACGGGGCAGCTGTGTGTTTGTTCGGGAGAAGAACATAGTGATTGGCAGTTTAAGTCGCTCTTTTTTCTATGGGTTTTAGAAAAACTCAAAATTGCAAGATGATTTGCACGTACGTAAATTTGGCAAGCTGTTTTACGTACGTGTACATATTAAACTGCAACGTTATTGACGCACAGGTAGAGAAGAATCTGAGTGACTTTTTAGCCAATCAGAATGCAGAACACAATGCACAATGCAAATCCGTGAAGTAGCGAAACCGTGAAAAAGTAAACCGCGTTATAGCGAGGGATCACTGTAGTCCGACTTCCCGTCTACATGCAGGTTAAAATCAACTGTTATTAAAATCATGTTAAAGGAAGTGTGGACAGATGCTAAGAACTCAGAAAACTCCTCAATAAAAACAGAGCTTGGTTTGGGTGGTCTGTATACTGTGATGCATAAAACTGGAGGTACTGTTAAAGACAAAGGCATGGTGTTCAAAGCTGGGGTACTCATCTAATGTAATCTGCTTTAATGCAAAGGAGTTGGACATTATAGGTGCAGTACCCCCACCCTTTTTGCCCTCCCTGGTTGAAAAAACAAAGCTAAAATTGGGTGGAGAGGCCTCTGTGAGAACAGCAGATGCATCCGTGCTCAGCCATGTTTCAGTTAAAAAGAGACCATCAATTTTATGATCTTGGATAAAATCATTTATGATAAATGTTTTGTTGGACAAAGATCGAACGTTAAAAAGTGCCATGTTAAAAAGAGGGGGGTGGAGTGGTTGTGGAAGCTGCTTCCTGAGGTTTTGGTGCTTCCTTTAGTGGAAGGGAGTTAATGTTTGCTTTTCTCCCAGCACTTCCCCTCATGGAAGACCTGTCTGTAATAATAGACTTAGTGGGATAGGCTGGGAGGGCTGCAGGTTGTGGCAAGAAGGTACTGTCGATTGAAGCAGTTTCTTGGGGAATGTGGGGGGAAGATACAACATCCAGTCAGTCACTTCCACAGACCGATGTCTGCATGGATGAGGAGGAGGTCTGGACTGGTGTGGGCATGATGGGGGCCAGTGATGTCTGGACAGAGTGTCTGATGTTTGCAGCTAAAACATTGCTGCCCAGTGGACTGGGGTGAATCCCATCAGTTTTATAAAATGAGCTTCTGTTCCAAAAAGGATTAAAATTGTCAATAAAAAAATCTGTTGAGGCTGGAAGCAGACTGGAGGCAGGTGCTCAGACTCAGCAGCCTGCTGAAGAGGCCCTGGCTGCGGGAGAGAGAGGGGAGGGGTCCCGAAATAAAAAGAGTCAATGGACAGGAGCTTAAAAAATTAAAAAGTCTGATGAACGCCTTTTTGGTCGTTTCAGACTCCCAATAAGACAAGTCATTAAAACAGACGTGTAAAATCAGCCTCCTGACTGTGGAAGGGAAACGCAGCAGGTCTGGGAGTTTCTCCATAATATCCAGAACTGTGGCTCTCGGAAAACAGTGTGTGACCGCGTTAAAGAAGCGGACCTTCCGAGTCCCCGATTATCGCCGTTGTCGGGGTAAACAGTGGAGGAGGAGACGCGGGCACAGGTGGAGAGCCGACAGGTATCTGCGTGACGACAGCTGCAGCGGCGACCTCACCTTGCGGCCAGTTGTCATGGAGGCAACGCAGCGACGGAAGGAGGCGTTGTCTTGGGCGTTCCTGGATGAAGCAGGCGGACGAGAGGGGGTGGGGAAAAAGGGGGGCTGCTCGGCTCTCTCTGAGCTTTGAATGAGGAAGTGTTTGCAGATGTTGTGCTAACAGTTTTATCCAAGTGATGAACCTTTCCTGCGCGATGACTTCTCTTTTTCCGACTGTGGTCAGAAACGCACGGGAGATTTTCTCCAGGGCCGAAGGCGGATTCTCCTTCGGGGTTCACTTTCCCGTTCGGAACCCTCAGTTTCCAGAGTGGGTTAATAAAGACTCCCAAACAGTCCTTTTTGGGGAGACAACTTTTTATTACGGTTCTCTGTCCCCCGAACGCTGACAGCAAAATCAGAGCCAAAGCACCTTTATAAGTCATGTGATCTCAGTTGGTGGTCTCCTGAGTTGACGTCACTGAGGTACGACTCGCATTTACTGGGGAATATCCGATTTGTCTGCTTACATGGCACACGCAAATGCACGTATCCGATTCGTATCCGATCTATTTCCACATATGAATGAAGCCTGAATCCGATCTGAGAAAAAACGAAATCCATGCGCTTTTGTCCTGCTTACACGTTCACCGGTCATATCCGATCTGTGCCACATGAGAGGGAAAAAAAAAAATCGGAATTGGATCACCTGAACCATGCAGTGTAAATGCATCCTATGTCAGACACCCCCGCGTTCCACTGTCTTTCCCTCTTTGTGTCCCAGGTTGTCGACCCCTGATATCTGTTGTAGTGTTAGGAAGTGTGTGGTCAACATTTCTTTAGATTGCTCAGAAAAGTGTTCCCACTGGTTTTTATGTGTTAAATTAGAGACTCTAGACTTGAGGTTTGTTTCTTGTATTTTTTTCTTAATTGTTGAAGAAGAAGAAAGAAGAAGAAAACTCCTTGTTGGCGTAAATGTAGAGGTTGGAAGTCTGATATGATAAGAAAAATTAAAAAGACGCTTTTTCTGTTGTAACTTGATCTTTTTCTGCACCAAAATTTCACAGATTTCAATAAAAATACCTCAAAATCAGGCTTTTCACAGCAATTATTAGGTTAGAATAAAAATTGATTTATAAAATTACTTAATAACAGGTAATGATTGATTAATCACACAAAGAATTTATCTCATGACAGTTCTAATAACGCTGTCATAATTCCATTTTTTAAATTTTAAAAGCTACATTTTATAAATGATTGTCTTAACCAGAAAAACTGAAATAAAAGTATTTTGTTAAACAGTGAAGTGGAACTTTGTGGTTCTTGTTGGGTTTTGGTCTGGAAGAAACTGGATCAAATGGTTCTTTTAGTGTGAAAAGTTCCAGACTCTTGATCTCCACTGAAGCTATGACTGTGAAATGTCATTCCACAGACAAACCATCAACAAAATGATCCTGATGCTGCTGAGGTTCTTATGGAAGTGAAGCAAATCTCAGCAGAGATGCAGTTTTTCTAAACTGAAATCACTGACATTAAACAGCCTGAACATTCATGGAGCTGAACTGGACACAGAAAAACCTCCCTGTTGTGTTTCCACCCACCAATGAGGAGCAGTTTGATGAAGATGAAGCTGCACTGGAGGAAGAATCAGTCCAGAAAAAGATGGAGAACAATTCTGACACTAAGCAGTTTTTCACTGATGTGTTCAGGTTTGAATCTTTTCAGTCTGCAGATCCATGAGCAGGACCCTGTCTTTGGGTTTTAGCTTGAAATGTAGTTTTAGAAATAGAATCTGTCTGAATGTCTGGAATTGGAGACATGGAGACATCAAAGAGGTTTAGATGGATTTTGGGTTTGACAGAGAAATCTGCTGAAAAGACCTGAACTAGAAACTTAGAACCACAGACGACAAAACAGATTGTACTTTTTTATCTGCTAACAATTTTCTCTTTGATCTGTTAAGGTTTCCTGTTTGTCGTTAGCTGGAGGGACTAACTAAGATCATATGATTTAAAGAATGTTGTCGGCTGCACTGACCAACAATGTCTTCTGTCTTTTCAACTGGAAGGGACAGAAGAGACTCTTCCAGGACACGCTGTTGATGGACTGCATGTTTGGAGAGCTTGAAGCTCAAGATAGAACCGTTGTTGAAGTGAACATACCGATAGTGTGGAGATGAAAATCAGAGTCACACTGACCTGCTGACATGTGAGAGCTGTCCACACTTTGGACATGACTTCTGTCCCTCCTCTTCCTCTGATCTCTGTTCTGTGGGTCTGTCTCTTCATCTGTAGTTGATGTTGATTCTTCATGTTGGTTTCCTTCTTGATCCTGACTATCAGTTACATTAAAGCTCTGCTGATTGTTTAGATCTGCTTCACTGTTCTCATCTTCCTCATAAGTAGGAATCTCCATCAAGGTACCAGTCTCCTGCTTCAGATCAATCTGATCTTCATCCTGACTGATGCAGAGTTCCCCTGGTTCCTCTTTAATCTGTGGAGGTTCTGGTTCTTCCTGTTCCTCTTTAATCTGTGGAGGTTCTGGTTCCTCCTGTTCCTCTTTAATCTGTGGAGGTTCTGGTTCCTCCCGTTCCAACCTGAAGTTCCTCTGCTGGTTGCAGAGATCTTCCTCTTCAGTCATCCAATGCTGGGGGAGGCCTGCAGGGACACAAACACAACAAGGAGCGTTTTATACGTTTCCAGGACTTTTGATTTTGTCAAACATCAATGATCTGTGATCATTGTAGAAAAATGTCTGAGGAGTCTGGAGGACCACAAGAGACTAATGGAAACAATACATATAGACGCATATAGAAGTACATATAGAAGTGTCATTAAAAGTGTCAATATTTAATTAAAATTAAATGCTATATGGTTTACACAGGTCATATTTAAAGTTCTTCTAATATTCTACATTCTATTCTATTTCTACATCTGACATTGACACAGTTTAAAGGTGAACTTTGTTTCAGGCTGATGGTTGAAGTCCCGCCTTTTTCTGCCTTGTGCAATGAGATGAGAAGAGAACTTGAAACTTTGTTCTTCCAGTTTGTTCTTCTGGTTCTAGAGAAGAAAAAGTGCTGATTCCACTGGTGACAGAAACAAACACACAGTAGTGTCTGATAAAGACACGTCAATGATCACTGTGACGGTGTGGCACCGTCAGATGACGAGGGGGGGCCACACCAGGTTTTATTGTTTGTGTATTGATGTATTTTGTATTTTCTGATAGCTACCTGTGGTGCCACCTGGACGGGAATTGAGAGCAACGCCCCGTGGGCGTGGTGTCCCATTTAAGAGGGAGCACTGCAGGTGGTGACACGAGAGGAGTGACAGAGTGTGCTGTGTGCTGCCTGGCCCTGCGTGGTGCTCATTGTAGCAACAGTGTAGACAAATAAACACAGAACCTCCTCACATTGGCTCCTCTGCATCCTTTCTCGGCGGGACCCCGTCACATATGGTGTCAGAGTTGGGATCGCAGAGGGGCCACAAAAAGGTGAGGACGCAGCGGCGTGGTAGGGACGGTTCCCCGGCAGCTCAGCGCCTCCTCCAGGTACTCCATCCTCTGAGGAAAGGGGGTGGATCCGGGTGGCCTTGTCGGAGCATCAGGCCTGGCCAGGGGCCCGGAATGAAACACCACGGCGTCCAGATCAGCGTCCATGACGAGCGGCGGACCTCGCGGGCAGCAGGGGCGGACCGCCGGAGCACGTAGACGGCCGGAGGCGGGACGGGCACACCGCCCGGTTCGACTGTCACGGATGCAGGCGTTGGAGGCCTGCGCGGAGTTGGACAGGGGGCGGACCGACATCTACCGGGCCATCAGGGGAGTGCTCCGGGAGAGGCGTCAAAACTCGCCTGTAACCTGCTTTCGGCGGCTCCAAACGGCTGAGGTGCCATCCGGGAGGAGACCAGCGGGGGCGTGTGGCCGAAGGAAGGGCCTTAGCCGGGGCTGGGACCGACTGGAGTGGCGCACCGAGGAGCGGATCGGAGGGATCGCCATCGTGGAGCGGCCGCAGCCCGTGCATCCAACCGACGCGAGGACATGGGTGGAGGAGCACGCGCCGGAGGACAGTCCAGCTGATGCTGGCAGACCAACCGGACAGGGCCTCTACATTAGGCGAGGGGCGCCTGCGGAACGGGTTGGTGGATCGGCGTGGGCTTGCGCGGCGGCGGAGGGCTGGACTCTCTCAGAGGAGGGGGATGGTGTGACGGTGTGGCACCATCAGATGACGAGGGGGGGCCACACCAGGTTTTATTGTTTGTGTATTGATGTATTTTGTATTTTCTGATTGCTACCTGTGGTACCACCTGGACGGGAATTGAGAGCAACGCCCCGTGGGCGTGGCGTCCCATTTCAGAGGGAGCACTGCAGGTGGTGACACGAGAGGAGTGACAGTGTGCTGTGTGCTGCCTGGCCCTGCGTGGTGCTCATTGTAGCAACAGTGTAGACAAATAAACACAGAACCTCCTCACCTTGGCTCCTCTGCATCCTTTCTCGGCGGGATCCCGTCACAATCACTCATGGATCATGTGTGACACATGTTACTGGCATCTGCACATATGGTGCACGGTCGGGACTTGAACACACCAGGGTGTGGTTCCACCAGCACAAGCAGCTGTTCCAGATGTGTACATTGGAATGTGTACACAAGTGCATTCTGGACAGTTGTGGACAAATATACACAACTGGACACACTGGACCCTCCAGCAGACAGGCTGTAGGTAATGACCAAGTCCATAGTGTGTCCTCTGTTGTGAGCAGCTGTGGGACATTTTTGAAGTCTGTGAAAAACTCACAATCATGACATCATCAATGTTGTCCAAAGGTCAATCAAAATCACCAATGATTGAAATCTTATTCTACCTGATGTGAAGTGATTGAATGGATTGAAGTTTTTGGAGGATTTTTACTGTTGGGGTTGCACAAAATTAGGAAAATGCCAAATATTTTTGGAGTAATCCCAGTGATGAGTTCTGTGGTTACGTTTTTAATGTTTTATAAGAGCTAAAAGGGATCATATCTCCAGGCTTTGTTTTGGATCATGTTCATATTAGTGTAATTTTGACAATATAAAATATTATGTTATTTAAGGTTTAACTTGATTTATTCTGGATTAATATTCCTGTCTGTTTTTAATCACTTTCAGTTCAGTTTTAAAAGTTGTAAAAGTTTAGCTTTAGTGTTTTCAGTAAATGTTTCTTGTTCGGCCCAAAACCCAAAGTGTGTTTTGGATTTAGGCCCCCTGTTTGACAGAGTTTGACACCCATGTAATTTATAAAATTCATGATTTTTGTGTGTAAAATGGACAAATAAAGATAGAGAACACAAAAATAATGTCATCAAATGTCTGTGTGCGGGGGGAGGGGGGGTTCCTCGCCCGGGGAGTAAGTTAGTGTAGAACCACCACTGAGTGACAGACGGGTCCACAAAAAGAAAAGCATGAAGCTCAAAGGTCTTCTCTGTTTCTTTGATGAAGGTCACATACCTATGTGGTGGAGCTGCAGCTGTGGTTTCCAGATGACATCCAGCAGTCTGCGCTGACGACAGAGCTCCTGCTCGTACTGGACGATGGTTCCTTCACAGAGTCTGCAGATTTCTTCAGCAGCAGCAGCTAGTCGCTCGCTGATCAACTCTCTCAGAGACTGAAGGGAAGACATGGTTCCTGCTCCGATCTTCAGCTCCAACTGAACCCTCAAAACTGGTTCCGCCGGTTCCAATCTGAAGTTCCTTTGTGGGCTGCAGAGACTGTCCTCTTCAGTCAGCCAATGCTGGGGGAGGCCTGCAAAAACAAAAGAAGTCCCGCCTTTTTTATGTTTTGAGGAATGTATTGTAAAAACGCCAATACAAATTTTACAAATTTATTTGGAGGAGCCCCTGAAGGACCATTTTTTTTAACGTAAACTTCCTTGTAAGAGTGTCATGAAGTGGTTTAAAAAAAAAAAGTTCTCTCCGTATCCCAGCTTTACAAAATGAAGCTGCATTTTTTGACTCAAAAATAAAATGAAAAAGCCATCCACCAAAATGCTTTATCATTTCCTTCCTCAAGACAGCTTATTCTGTCACTTAATTAAAATTAAAATGAAAATGGTATTTGACATTTCATTTTCAAGACGTTCTCTGGTAAATGTGTAGCATAATTCATTTAGAAATGTCTAATTTGACAGTTAAAATGGATTAATAGAAATGCTTTTTAATTTTCAAAATGAAGCTGCAATTTTTGACTCAAAATTAAAAAGAAAAAGCAATATTTCAAAATGCTTTTTCATTTTATACTTAAAACCGCTTATTCTGTGTCATTATTAAAACGAAAATGCAAAGAGGGGATTGCATTTGCATTTTAACATCCACCCCGCGCACCTTGTCGCAATATTCATTTCGAAAAAGCATTAGCAGAGGGGAGGCGGGGCAATGACGTCACTGCTTTCTCTGTGTGTCCGGCCGCTGACTGACGCACACACACCAGGAGCAGACAGCCGCGGTTACATGGGCAGAACATCTTGATGGGATCAATGGTCGGGTTAAAATTCACCCGTGCACATGGGCACAGAAAACCTTTTTCCGATTAGAACAAACGTTCCCATGGCTCAGACTTTCGTTCGGAATAAATAATTTGGGCATGCGCAGTAGTGTAAAATCACCCGGATGCGGAAATAGGTCCCGTTGTAAACAAACCGCTGCCACAGACATTTATGCAGCAGCTCGGTAACATACGAGACGATCTTCCAAACGTGCTTTTATTAATGTTATGAATATTATGAAGTGCCTGTTCGCTCATCGTTATATTTAATCTGTGTGGTCAGTGCTTTTTTTGTGGAAGAATTAGGTGGACGAAAGCTTAGGACAGGCTAACATCATTAGCCTGATGGACGGACACAAAATCCAGGACCGTGCGAGAAACGCAGCAATCTGCATCTTAGCTGCACATAAATGTATGGAAATAACATCAGCCTTTATTTTGTCAGGACACAACTGGAAACACAAATCCACGTGACACCACGCGACATTTATTTCTGCTCTGAAAAGTTTACACAGACCGCCCCAAAGCCACTCACACCGGAGCTCTGTTCGAACACGGTTCCTCCTGAGTCCTGCAGCCGCTAACCCAGAGCGGCGGGACGGCTCGCAGTCTGAATTCTCCCACACATAACAAAAAAAAAAAAAAAAAAAAAACGCACATGTAACAAGCATACTCCTCTCCTCAGACACGAAGTTATTAATCCAGCTGCTCTGCTCACTCGGGTGTCAGTGGACCGAGTGAGCGTCGGGGGACACGAAGCGTATGAGCTCCAAAGCTTTCTCTCAGCGAAACACCGTCTATGCGTGACGTAACCCAGAGCAGCAGTGACGCACGATCGGAATGACCGTTTACATACTCCACGATCGGATAAACGATCGGTATAACCCACCTATCTCGATCGGAAAGAAATTCTGATCCGAATGAGTCTGATCGGGGCAGAGTATTCCGAACGGCTCGTTTACATGACGCAGTTTCTTTCCGATCAGGCGTTCATTCCGATTACTTTTGCCCATGTAAACGCGGCTTGTGTTAGCGGCAGAGAAAACTGCTTTGAGTTGGTTGTGAACTTCTGATGAGTTTCCACAGCTTCTCAGGACTACATAGAAGCATGTCCGCCTTCTGCGGTCCTCCTCCTGACGCACCGCGGACAAGATTTTGTTCTTCAGACCGCCAGCTGCCTTCACATAGCGGAGCGCGAAGCTCCCGATGATCACTGAAGGCGGAAATGCTGCTACGATCTGAGAAACCATCATATGAACCACTGGAAACACAAATTAATATGATGGAGTCTGGAGATCATCATTGAAAGCTCCTGACTTTGGTTATTGAGTATTGTGGATGTTTGTATGATGGCTAATGAAACTAAAAATAAGAGGTTTATTCACTTGAAATTTGTGTTTTAATCTCTTAAATTGCCTTAGAGAAGGAAAAAACAGATTTTTTAATATTTAATCAAATGAACCAATAAATGAATTACACTAATTATATTAATTAATCAGTTAAAAATGTTAAAAAATTTGCTGAAGCACCCTAATAATATCATGTGAAAATTGGACAGTGTTTGGAGCAAAAATAGGGAAGATGTGATATCTAGAAGAAGAAAAACATTTTTGCTCAATTTAATCTTTTGTACCTGTAATTACCAAGTTTTCCCATTGTTTTCTTATTCACAAAACAACGGAAATCCTTAAGACTTAAACATTTAATAACTTGGTTAATTTTAAGTATATTTAGCTAATTTTATTTTTTATTTTGTTCAGAATTGTTCTATCATGTGTGGTCACATTTATTCTGACTGGGCCTTAAAATCTTTTGTCTTGTGATCCCTACTGTATTAATGGAAAGGTCAAACCCCAGATATCCACTAAAGAAAACAGAGAATCAGCTGCTGATAAAGACTCAATAAAACCCAAATCTGAAGGAGAAAATAGTGAGTGATGAACTAAAGGCTTCTCTGTTTCTCTGATGAAGGTCACATACCTATGTGGTGTAGCTGCAGCTGTGGTTTCCAGATGACATCCAGCAGTCTGCGCTGACGACAGAGCTCCTGCTCGTACTGGACGATGGTTCCTTCACAGAGTCTGCAGATTTCTTCAGCAGCAGCAGCTAGTCGCTCGCTGATCAACTCTCTCAGAGACTGAAGGGAAGACATGGTTCCTGCTCCGATCTTCAGCTCCAACTCCCACAAACACCGCCGTCCTCTTCACTGCAGCTCCGATCGATCATCTGCTAGTCTCACAATCACAGCAATCCACGTTGTCTTTCCGTTCAACACTCCTTCACTCATTTACGACACTTTGGAAAATGCTGAGAGTTCCCACACGAACCACGTATCGTCCTTTCTGTCCAAAAACCTCACAAACGTCCCAACAAAACACAGCCGTCCTCTCAACACGAGCTAACGCTGCTAGCCTGCTAACGAGCTAACACTGCCAGCGCCTCGTGCTGTTCTTCTTCTTTGTTTGGCTAACAGCGTCATGGTGCTTTAGCGCCACCAGCTGGTCTGGAGTAATAAAACAGATTTCCTAGGCTGTGTCCGAATTACTGCCCTAACCCCTATATAGTGCACTATATAGTGCGGTCGCCATTTTGTAGTGCTGTCCAAATCTACAGTTCAAAAATCATGTGCACGGGAGATCGGTCAAGATGGCGACCGATGCAGAAGCAACGCTCTTTGGTTAAGTGAAGAAACTATCCTCTATCCCTTACTACCAAACTTTAACTAACAGAAGTACACGCTACAGAAATCTAAAGGAACCAAGATCAATCTCCAAGCCTTTGAAAGAAACCACCTCTCTTCTAAATCTATCTATTACCGCTGTTGGGGGTCTGGACAACGGCTAAGCTAAATCGGCTACATCGAAAACGGCTAAGCTAAGCTAAGCCGGCTACACTGCAGCCTGTGAAACCCGTTCCAGCTCATCATGAAGCCAAGCGACCTAAACACAAAACGAAAAGGAAGAGAACCTACCGTCCGTGAAGAAGGTATGGAGTTCGGAGTTCCTCTTGATATTGAGAAAACAGCTAGCTCTCCAACTGCTGTCTCGGCTCCAGCTGCTGCTAGCTCTGATCATGACTACACTAGCTCCGGTCTGCCGCCTGACTCTACTCCAGATACGCCAGTTAAACCTAAGGAAAAAAAGCAAAAAGCTGAAATGTCTTTGTCAGAATTACAGAACAACATTCTGGACGCAATTAACACGCGGGCTGATAATCTAGAAGGCCTCATCAACAAAAATACTTTAAGTATTGAGGGCCTGAAGAAATCCCTGGACTTTGCTTTTGCAGAAGTTGAAACTCTGAAAGTGGAGATGAAAGAAGTCAAAACTGCAAATGAAAAATACGACCAGAAAATATCAGAACTGCAGCATAAACTTAATGAAGCTGAAAGATATGGTCGAAGATGGAACCTCAGACTACACGGTGTGCCGGAGGGAAACCCTGAAGACATCAAAGCCAAAGTCACCAACATCTGCTGTGCTGTGATTCCCAGTTCTCAGGAAAAAATTACAGGGGATATCGACATGGCTTATCGTCTCGGAAAGAAGACAGGAGCAACCAACAGACCGAGGACGACATTCATCCGCTTCACATCCATATCGACCAGAGATCTTCTGTGGAGAGCAGCTAAAAGGAGCGAGTACCTCAGAAACAACAAACTGAGATTTGCTGAAGACCTGACTTCTGAGGACAAAGCGCTGAGAAATAAGCTGTGGCCCATTATTGAGGCTGCAAAGAAAGAAGGAAAAAAGGCTCATTTTGCAGGTATTCGTGTCATCATAGAAGGCAAAGAAGTACGACCAGAAAACTTTCACCAATCCCAAATGGACACATCTTCTGCAGAGGCCTCTTCCACCTAGGATGCTCTGCAAGCACCAGGACAGACTTGTCACGCTTTTTCACTGAGGCAAGCTTGAAAAGGTCTGGTTTGATTTGGGCTTTTGCTTTTCAAATGTTGAACTTTTACAGGTGATTTTGCACACTTTCCCAAATATGTGAGCTGGTAAAAAGAGGATAGCAATAATTCAAAATAATTAAAAACATATAAAAAATAAATAGATTAAAAAAAAAAAAAAAAAAGACAAAAAATATTTTCCCTTTTTTTACAAATGGCCTATTTTTTAAATGCTTTTTTTGTTTTCTGTATCCTTCTTCCCTTATTTTTAATGGCCAATTTTTGACAAATATTTTTTGCCGAACAAAGAGATTGTTATTAACCCATATAGCTCTGCTGTTAATAATGGGATAGAGATAGTTATTTGTTCAGTACTTGAGTTTTTCTCTACTCTTATAGTACTTTTTCTATAGTTTTTTCTTTTCTTTTTTACACTGTCGTTCTCTGTTCTTTCTCTTAATGCCAGGGGGTTGAGACAGAATGTCAAACGAAAAGCCTTATTTCTTTTTGCAAAGCAACAGAAAACCGATTTCTCCTTTTTTCAAGAAACACATTCAACTAAAGATGATGTACAGTTCTGGAAGGCGCAGTGGGGTAACGATATCTGGTTATCACATGGCTCAGAAAGAGCAGCAGGTGCTGCTGTTTTGAAAAACTCCTTCAATGGAGCCGTATTGCATTCTGATGGGGATCCTAAAGGTCATTTCTTCGTTCTGGTCCTTAATACTAATGATTCTCTTGTATTACTTGTAAACATATATGGGTACAACGCAAAATGTGAAAATGACTTATTGTTGGAGAAATTAGAATCTCGTCTTCTACACTGGTTATCCAAATATCCAAATGCCTTGATTGTGATGGGAGGGGACTTTAATGTTGCTCTGGATGGTCTGTTAGACAGATGGCCTCCTAGAACTAGTAATTCTATGGCCTCCAGTTTAATACGATTCATGCAGAAATTTCAGTTAGTAGATATATGGAGACAAAAGAATTCTAATGTAAATTCTTTTACCTGGAGCAATAAATCCCAGACCAGCTTTTCTCGCATAGATTTTTGGCTGGTTTCAAGCTGCCTTGATGAAAATTGTATAAATGTGAAAATTCTCACCACTCCTTTAACTGATCACAAAGCTATTTCAATACAGATATTTTTAAATCCAAACACTTGTTACAGAAATTCATACTGGAAATTAAATAACTCTATCTTGCAACATGATAAGGTGTCCAAAACCGTTTGCTTACTAATTAAACGTTTCTGGCAGAAAGCTTCCTTAGAAAAACAGTTTAGCAGAAATTGGGAACTTCTAAAATTTGAATTATCTAAATATTTTAGAACATATGGAAGCTCATTTGCTAAAGCTAAAAGATTTGAAGAGGAGAGCTTAATTTCAGAAATAACATCTTTAACACAAAAATCTCCTGTTGACTTAAATGAAAATGAGCGAAAACACTTAATTAATCTGCAAAATAAACTGGATGACATGTACCGAAGAAAAGCTGAGGGAGCCTTTATAAGAAGCAGGAGGAGATGGATGGAGGAAGGAGAGCAGAATACTGCATATTTCTTTCGCCTTGAAAGACAAAATGCTAAAAATAATTCAATACAAAAATTAAATATTGATGGGAATGTTACAGATAATCCTAAAAAAATAGCCAATTACTGCTCTGACTTCTACACTAAACTTTATGAATCTAAATATTGTGAAGAAACTTCTAATCTCTTCTTACAATCTCTCACAGACACCAAGGTAATTGAGTCTGATTTGAAGGAATTCTGTGATAAACCACTATTGCTACATGAAGTTATATCAGCTATTGAACACCTCAAATTAAATAAATCTCCAGGCACAGACGGCTTAACCTCTGAATTCTATAAAACATTCTCCGAACAACTTTCTCCTTTCCTCCACCATTTATTCCTGGAGAGCTTGAACAACAACTTCCTTCCTCCTACTTTAACCCAGGGCCTTATAACATTAATACCCAAACCTAAAAAGGATTTACTCCTCATTGACAATTGGCGTCCAATCTGCCTGCTTAACAATGATTATAAAATACTTGCCTTAATCTTCGCTGAAAGGTTAAAAAAGGTTTTGGATCATATAATAGATGAGACTCAGTCTGGCTTCATGACAAATAGACACATATCAAATAATATCAGATTAGTACTTGATTTAATTGATTATTCAGATTATTGTCCCGACGAAAGCTTTATCCTTTTTCTCGATTTTTACAAAGCCTTTGACACAATTGAACACAACTTCATCCTCCATGCGATAGAAAAATTTGGTTTTGGTCCATTCTTTAGAGGAGCTGTTAAAACCATGTATGCAGGAGGAAATTGTTCTATCAAACTTCATGCTGGGACTTCTCCTCGATTTTTACTAAAAAGAGGAGTCAGGCAGGGATGCCCTATTTCCCCTTATTTATTCCTCCTCTGCACCCAGCTCCTCACTGACTCTATAAAACTCAGCTCACTAAAAGGTATTTCAATAGCAGACCACACAGTCACTATCAGCCAACTAGCTGATGATACCACCCTCTTTCTAAAAGATCATTCTCAGGTACCGTTAGCCATTAATCTGATTAATAATTTTTCCGTTGCATCTGGACTCTGTTTAAACATAAAAAAATGTGAATTGTTTGCTCTTAAACACTGCGACGTCCTCTCTATCTGTAATATTCCAGTGAAAGAGTCCATTACCTACCTAGGAATTACTTTCTCTAAAGATAAAAAAGCCAGATGCCAATTAAATTTTGACCCAATTATTAATAAAACACAGACAAAGCTGAACCAGTGGCTCCAGAGAGATTTATCATTGAGAGGCAGAGTTTTGCTAACTAAAGCTGAGGGAATCTCTCGCCTAACGTACGCAGCTTTATCCCTCAATGTTGACAAAAAAGTCCTGAAAACCATTGACAAAATTCTATTTAACTTTATTTGGAGGAACAAAAATCATTACATTAAAAAAACTGTTGTAATGAACACTTATGATAAGGGTGGTCTTAACTTTCTAGACTTTTGCACATTAAATAATACATTTAAAATTAATTGGCTAAGATATTTTATGAAGAATCCAACTTCAATCTGGAATTTCATACCAAATTACATTTTCTCCAAATTAGGAGGCATAAACTTTCTTTTATTCTGTAACTATAATGTACAAAAGATCCCAATTAAGCTTTCTTCCTTCCATAAACAAATGTTACTTTCCTGGTCACTCATCTACAAACACAATTTTTCTCCTCACAGATACTACATATGGAACAATAAAGACATTACTTATAGACATAAATCTTTATTTTATCCATCATGGTTTAATCAAAACATCCTTTTGGTTCATCAGCTGTTTAATTCAAACGGAGCTTTAATGTCACATGAAGAATTCTGCTTCAAATACTCCATCAAAATACCAAAAACCGAATTTAACTTTGTTTTGAAAGCAATTCCTAAATGTATTATTACATTATTCAAAAGTTCATCATTGCAAAGTCCAACTTTATTGCCAATTGATCCGACTAAAATAGAAATAGGCCAAATTTGTTTTTCTTCTTCACGTAACACAAATCGCCGTATACGCTCACTCTTCCAGAAGGATGTTGTCTCCATTCCTTACGTAGTTTCTTTTTGGAATAATTTAGTTTATCATTTAGAATGGAAAAAGATTTGGAATTTACCAGCAAAATACTTTTTAACCAATAAAGTGAAAGAAATCTCATTCAAACTAATCCATAAATTCTATCCAACCAAACTATATCTACAAAGGTTCAAGGAAGATATTGATGTTACTTGCTCTTTTTGTCAAGAATACCCTGAAGATACTGTACATTTATTTTGGTCATGTCCCTTTTCCACCACTCTCTGGTCTAAAGTTTGTCATTTCATTTCTGCCCACATTGACCCTGACTTCCGCCTGTACTTAGAAAATATTATGTTTGGCATCACCCACTGTCCATCTCATAAAAAAGAACAGTTGTACCTCATTAACCTTTTGTTGTTTTTATGCAAATGGCACATTCATAAATCAAAAGTAACGAATCATACCCCTCATTTCTCAGTCTTTATTAATGAGTTCAAACAATACATTAAGACAATAAGAAACTCTGATAATAAGAACGCCATCAAAACATTAGATCTGTGTATTAGTTTCAATCTTTATGCATAAAATGTATAAACCCCCTGGCTTGTTTCTTCGTTGTTCAATGTTGAACATTATTTTGTATTGATTTTTTACATTCAATAAAGTTTGAAAAAAAAAAAAAAAAAAAAAAAAAAAAAAAAAAAAAAAAAAAAAAAAAAAAAAAAAAAAAAAAAAAAAAAAAAAAAAAAAAAAAAAAAAAATCATGTGCACTAGAAATTTCCCAGAATTCTCTACGAAAAACCAGTGTGGATCGATGCTCACTCGATCGGCGAATATTGCCCAGAATGCACTGCGTTCATACCAGAATGCATTGCGTGTAACCCACAATACACTGCGTTTGAATTATTCAAAGATGTCGGACGGTTGCGCTAGAAAGAGGACTTAAAATGTAAGTATATTTAAAAGTATCTTGTATATGTTGTAAAATATAATTGTAAATACGTAAGATGACTTGTTTAATATGTTATATTCCTCAATCGACTATCTACATTGTTTTGAAGCTCATCAATTTCGGTAATGCTAAAGCTAACGCTAGCGCGAATTAGCATTGAAGGCTAAAAACAAACGCTGTTGATAGTACATCAAAAAGCAGTGAGTTCTAACCGTAGTCATAAGTTATTAACACATTTTTAAAATGTGTTTATATATGTAGGGACAGACGAGGATAAGGAAAATCTGATCCATATGTGGATGTAGAAAGATAGCCTGTTTGTTATCAGTCAAGCTCGTGCCGGATGGGAGTAAGAGCACTTGATCAGATTTGTATTTATTTATCATTAAACTGTAATCGTTGTCATGTTGGGGTAAAGGTTGTTGTTGAAAGAGGAGAGGAGGAAAGAGCACGAAGGGACAAAGAGTGACAGGAGAGTCTGTTAAGCTTACCTGAGTTTAAAATATTGTTCACAAAATGTAACGTCGTCATTGTTTTTGCAATTTGCTTAATAAATGCAGGAACAAAAATGAATTATTTACATGTATTATTTAAATCTGAGCCATTTTTAACAATCTCAAAAGGATTTTCATATAAATATCAAATGTACATATTTACATTTTCGTTTTATATGTTAACATTTATTTTATACATCTTAACAATAATCCTGGTTTTCTAGAGTCATGTGTGTCACAGTTGGAGCTGAAAGGAAAGCAGAGATTTGTCCTCGCAGGCGGACGCCACTTTACCCGTCCTACTGGTTCCTGGTGTGGCTCAACATCTGTGGCTCCCAGCAGTCCACTTCTCTGATGCACAGATTGTGCAGAACTGAACTGCAGGCAATGATTTTCATTGCAAAGGTTGGTTTTACTTCCAGTGCCCCCAAAAATATTGCTCTCCTCCTCATTTGCCAAATGCTCTCTCTCCACCACAGAGCGTGCCTTGGCGTGGTGCTGGTTGTAACGGGCCTGAACCGCATTCCTCATGGGTTCCTTGTAGGGTGTCAGCAGCGTGATGGGATGTGCAATGAGGGATACCCACCATCACCCAAAAGGATCCTTCAGGTGGGTAATGTTTGATTTACATAAATTGGGCTTTTACGTAGAACCTGTGAACTGTGGACTGATCCTTGATTCCCAACAAAAATATCTCTAAATTTGGCTTAGAGTCACATACAGCCTGCAGTTGAAAGGAATAAAAAAGCTTCCTGTTAAAATAACAAGCTGCATTTTCTTTTAGGGCCTTTATTCTTCAGTGGCAGCCCTCAATGCTCCCCACGACCTTTTGGAAGGTGGAAGACCAAGCAAGCTGCTATAAAACCAGAGGTGACTAATGGCAGTTCATTCCCACTGGATGCTGGGTGACCCTGCTCATCAGCTGGAGGATGCGGTCTGACGTCCTGTGGACAACGTCACTTACAGTGGACCGTGGCATGTCAAAGGCCCTGGCTACCACACTGTATGATGTGCCACATGCCAGCCAGAAAAGAAACACCAGGACCTCAGTCTCCTGTGCCCCCCCCCCCCCCCCCCCCCCCCCCAGAGTGTGAGGAACCCGAAGCTGCTCCACCAGATGCTCAATGGTCCTGCGGGTCAACCGATCTGCAGGTCTGCCGGTCTGGTTTTGTGTCGGACTGAGTGTCAGCGTGAAGGGCCACGACAGACACCTTTATGTTGGCAAAGCAGTAGAGACTTGGAAGACCCTGTAAAATAGAAAAATAATTATTTCATTGAGAAAGTTAAATCTGATTTTTTGAAGTTTTCATTTTATTCTGATGTCTTACATTTTAGTTTATGACGTATTTATAAATGCTGGAAAATCTCGTGTTTTTTTTTTGGCTGGGTTTTTGGATTTTTACATAAATATTTAAAAATTAAAGTATTTTTTGTTTAAAACAAGTGATATGGTTTGACTCTGAATAAAAAATACTAAACTTTGATCTCACAAGTGTTTCATGTAGTTACACTATACAACTCATAATCCAGTGTTGAAAAAGAATGTTAAACTCTTACCCAGCAGGCTGTGTAACCTTGAGCACAATTAGTGACAAATGCTTAAATTGAACTAATAAAAAAACTTTAAGTTTAACTCACAAGTTGTTCATGTCTGGCCAGGGCATCCAGAGGAAATCTTCTGAGACGTCTGCTTCTCCTTGCCGCCCTGTGATACTGCATATCTGCTCGTTTTTGGTTTGATCCCATGAAAAACGGTTGAATTATTGCCAGGAACACGGACAGATTCATATATAAAGCTATTTTCAGAAAGGTAGAAGAGAAAACTACAGAAAAAAATGCCTCCTTGCAAGAGCCCGTAAATCGTTCAGCGGCACAAAAATAAATATTGCCATGGAGTAATAACATGGGGGTTTATTTATCAACAAATACATAAAATCACCACCAATGTGTTTGTAATTTTATTATTTATAAATCAGCCACATTTTCCATGATCAGAACACAGCAGATTCATAAATAGTCTTCATAAAATGTTCATATTTACTATATATTTAATTTGACAAATGGGTGTCATTCTCCGCGTTAAATAGAAGTAGTTCCCCTCCAGACCAGGTGGTGGCGGTAATGCGCCACTTTGTTTCCGTGCCAAGCGCCATTTGAAAACACCCGAAAGAGAAAACTAGTGAGCACGGGTGTCCGAATTGCTTTGAAAATTCAGAGAACTATATAGAGAACTATATAGTGCCGCACTATATAGGGTTTTAGTAGTTAGGGGTTAGGGCGGTAATTCGGACACAGGGCTAGAGATTTCCTAATAGACCTTTTCACACTTCCGCATTTTTCGACCGGAAATACGTCAATGACGTGTAAAACAACTTCCTGTTAGCGTAGCAGCGGATATGAAGAATGGCAGAGTCGAAGAGTTGCAGTCTCTGTTGCGTTCCAGGCTGTTCGTCTTCCAACCAAAAACAGCCTTACCTTTCATTTCATTATTTTCCTGTGGATCTAAACCTGAAACCCAAATGGATATAGGCGATCCGAAGAGATGAAGGGCATAGTTTTAATGTAAACACAGGTAGCACCCTCTGCTGCCGGCACTTACTAACTTCGCTCCGGGATTGTGGTGCGGCTGCGTCGTTCGTCGCCTGAAGAGTGGTGTTGCCCCGAGTATTTTCCCTTGGAACAACTTTACTGATCCTTTGAGAAGGGAGTCAGAATATGACAGAACCTCAAATGTCAGGCTATGCAGCTATGCTGTGAAGATACTAGCGACATGGTGGCTAAGCTAAGACAGTAAAGATGGATCACGACTACGTGACACACCCACCTGCAGGTAAGGTTGTTCATAATGTGTTTGGTTAACGTTAGTCAACTATGTGTACCGTTATTGGATACATGCATTTCTACCTGAACAAATTAATATTTTTAATAAAAGATGTTCATGCTCTCACCTATTTTAATTACATGTATTTAATCACTTTTGAGCATTTTGTCATTTTGTAATTTCCTTAACAAAAATAAATGAAATGTATTTGTAATTAAATACTTAACATACTTTTCAAAACATGATTACTGTGTTGTGTTGAAAGGTAGCATTAATATATTAAGACTGATTTTTAATTTCTTTATCTTCACAGGTGCTCTGGATGAGGCTTTGATTACATCCATGACTTAGAAGCCAAGTTCCTTTGCTGGAGCCAGGAGACGATGTCATGGCGGACAAAAGTTCCTCGTTCAAGACCTCCTAACTGACATTGGATCTAAGATCATCATTCCACCTTTTAAGCTTTCAGCTCAATTCAGCAAGGAGGAAACGGAACAAACCGCAGCCATCACCCGCCTCAGAATTATGGTGGAAAGAGTGATCAGTAGGATAAAGTCCTTTCACATCAGGAACTCTCTGTGCCGCTCACACTGATGGGCAGTGTGAATCAGATCTGGCTTAACCGCCGTGTTTTGGCAAATTATCATGGACTTTTTTGTTTTGAAGAGTGAATTAATGTTTGGTATGTAAATAATGTATAATGTGCAAATAGTATGGAAAAATTTAGTGTTTCCACATATTCTTAAAATCTAATTAAATATAATTGTTATATTCGTAATATTTTTCTGTTGAAATGTGACTGACTACACAAAAAAATTAGATGAACAAATAAAACAATTTTGGTCAAAATTGTGCCTCGTTTAATTTTTTGGTATGCAAATAACATCAAACATTTACAATAAAAAATAACATTACAGATCAACAGTAAGACAGAAGGCTGAACTGATTGTTAAAGACAAGATAAGTGTAATTTAAGGTATGCATTCATGCATTTGCCACAATATATATCCAAGTTCTCTTTCATTCCATCTCAGAAACCCATCCAACACAACCATGAGAGGTTGGGGCTGCACCTGGCATAATCTGCTTCCAGATGCCATCATATGGATCTGGCTGTGGTCCTACACAAGAGAAACACAACACACAAAAGTTAGACATAAGTGCATAACTACATTTCAATTTAATTCATTATATCTGCTGTAACCATAATTTGGTTAGTCATAAGATTAAAAAAAAAAAAACTTAACTTGCTCACAAAGCAACAAAAAGTTAATCACCTGTATGCCTTGTACAGTGTGGACCTCAGACCGTCCCTGCCAACTGTTTTGGGTTTTTGCACCATCAGCTCACTAACCGGTTCAGGATGGATTCCCTTATAAGTAAAAGGCAGAAAGCAATTACAGTCTGTAGTAACTACTTGGGGTGTTTTTATAATAATTTAGAGTTGTTATGGATACACATACGTTCTTAAAAAATAATGACAATATGATCACAAACCCACCTGTGCCATCTTTGCAAGCCACTCGTGCAAGCCAGGGGGGTGGAGCAGCCTGCAGACCCAGCTGTGAATAATGTGCGGTCTGGAACAGGATGGCAACTATGTGATTGCAAAATCCTTTAGCAGCCACACAACTGCAGACGAAAGCTTTCAGGTTGGCACTTTCTGCGTCCAGTGATATCTAGACACAATAAATTATATAGGTTAAAATTAGGACATACTTATGTTGCTACATCAATGTCAGAATGACATGAAACTATAACTGCCAATAGGGTGACCAGATTTGAGTTTGTAAAAAAGAGGAGTGAAGTGAGTTTGTGAGATATTTCATCGAGAGTAATTGGTGTTCAGAGCTGCATACATGAAGCAAATATAATTACATTTCATCTATGTTCAATGTTATTTTATTATATAAGTATCAAAAGAGAGGACATGTCCAGGAAAAGAGGACTTCTGCTCACCATACTTTCAGAAAAATAATACTAGTAAGTGAAGAAAGTGCCGCAACCGCAGCAAAATGAACACGCATACGGGCAACTTAACATTTCTTATTTACAGCTTCACCAAATTTTTGGGTGTTATGTTAATCTCATGCCTTTTCACTTAAACATACACACAACATATTCACTGCGATGCCTTATATTACAAATTAATAACACCAGGATTTACAGTTGACGTAAACACACAGAGTTACCGGTGATGCGGCTATGGCTAAAGCTAGCTGAAGCTTACCTTGGTAATGGTGGATAAACTCTTCGTGGACGAATTTATATCCCATGTCCAATTTGTTTCCTTTAGTGGACGATTGCATCTTCACACTCTTCATCACATCGGTGCTGGTGAACTTCGGAACACAACTCAGGCTCTTCGAAAACACTCTAGGCTCTGCCATTCCTCCGCCAGCGAAGCACAAACCGGAACTAGGTTTACACGTTGATGACGTACTTCCGGTTTTTGCGAAAAAGGTCTATTCTGCTTCCATGTGATCACATGAAAACAGTCCAATGTTTTGGATTCTTCTTCTATATCATTGACATTAAAGCTGCAGCTCTGTCACCAGGAAACAACATGTGACAGGTCCCAGTTTTTGGTGGAACACCGTCTCTGTGATGCTACAGACGCTGCTAAAACACAGTGGATTTCATTCTGTTCTATGTAGAAAAGACTGTTTGATTCATGTCTGATGAATTCATCTTGGAGTATTTATCCTCCACGTCTAGAAGTCCGCTCCGTGAAAATCCTGTCCGACTTTATAGCAGTACGTGTTTCCATGGTGACAGAGGGAACAGCTGGTTAGCATCTTTCTAACTTGACTGAACTGAGGGTTGGGGCTTCCAGCACAGAACCAACCTGAGAGCAAATGAACATTCAAATCCTCCACAAGCTAAACCCCATCAGCGTTGGATTGCTGCTGACAGACAGACTTCATTGATGGCATCTTCCGTTCTGGACCTGACGTTTAGCACACCATAGCTGGATTCCAGAGCGCTTTATCAAAGCGCCTTAAGCCCGTTTGGACTCTGGCGCTCCACGCGCTGGATGAATAGTGGCGTTTGGAGGAAGTGCGGCTGCGCAGTCCGTCACTGAACACCGTCACTGCCTGGACCTCTTTCTGGGTCCTAGTGCCCTAAAGGTTACAGCTCCTGGTTACACAAGAAAAAGTCCATTCTAGAGGCCACTCTGACGTCATCATCATCAAAGACAGCGTTACCTAGCAACCATAGCAAGACCATAGCAGCTATAGAGGGAAACACAACAAACCATCAACGGCGGTTAAAGCAGTCAGACGTTTGTTCTGCAGCTCAGCAAAAATCTCTGCTTTAGGTTTTGGGGAGAAAAACAAAGGAAAACACACGGAGAAGGATTCTGCAAAGGAAATCCCAAGTTCTATTGGTAAGTCAGCGTCCTGGAAAAATGCTTTGTTGGTTCTGAAGTGGCATGAATGCAGACTTAGATTGGTTTGTTTCCTTGGATTCTTCAGATGGATTCAAGCTGTAAATGTTGTCAGCATAAAGCAAGTTTGGACTAAACTAAAGCAGAAAGTGGCTTTGAAGATGGTCAGGAGAAATGAGGGCTTTTTTCAGGAATTCTTGGAAGAGGAGGACTTCTCCAAACAACCAGAATCTAGGAGGAGGTTTTTTCAGCATTGAGATCAGGATTTAGCATGAGCTTCAATCCCATTTTTGTTCAATCCAAATGTTTACCGTCATATTCAGGAGTTCAAGTCTGGAAGCCACCATGACATCATAGACATTAAAGACCCTGTTACCTAGCAACCAAACACAACAAACTGTAGACTATTCAAACTGGACATTTTGGGGCAACAATTCTTTTCTAACTCAAGTTTTTATGAAAAATCCAAATGATGGAAACAGATTGTGTAAAGGAAATGAGGATATATTGGTGAGTCACAGTCCTGGAAACATGAGTTGTGCTCTGATGAAGACGCCTGATCCAAATGTGGATTTTTGAAATGTTCTTCATGAGATTCAAACTGATTGAAGCTTTGAATTAAAGGTGTCAACACATTTCTGCATTGGATTCATTCTGTTTCAGTGTCTAAGGTTGGTTTTGTGGCAGAAACCAAGTTTTTGTTGAACAGTAGCGTTTGAAAAAGCAGAAAGTGGCTTTGAAGATGGTCAGGAGAACTTCTTTGAAGAGGAGGACTTCTCCAAACAACCACAACCTTAGAGGAAGTTTTCTGAGCATTCATAGAATGCTTTTACAATGACTCATCATTTTCCACAAGAAGCTTATGAGTTTTTCCAAATGCATGCTGGATATTCTTAGAATTATTGTCTGGATCAGAAATTCAATCAAATGTCTGTGAATCCATGATTTCCTTAGAATCTTTGACTCTAGATTCAGATCCATCTGGTTCGAAGGATGAAACTGCAGCTAAAAGTCTTTCAAAAGTCCAAATCCTCAAAGATGAAACAGAAAGTTCCTAGAAAGTCAAATGAAAAACAATCAGATTGTCTTAGATAAACCCGTTTGGAAGTTAAAGTGTGGATGCCATGCTTTGAACAACTTTGTCAAATAAAAAAGCCTTTTAAACGCTGATTCTATTGATACCAATAGTTAGCGTCGAAAAAAATCCGAAGCATATGAATAATAGACATCTTTCGAAGGAATCAGAGATTTGAATTTGCCGCTAAGAGCGCAGGCTGGAAGTGACCTCGATATGACCTGTGACGTCACGAAAGGCATTGACTTTCGCAGTTCCACTTCGGACAGCATGTAAACAAAACAGGTAGTCTTCGTTTCTCTCGTGTTTAAATCTGTTAATCATCAACATGCCAAGTCGTTGTGTGGCAGCTGGATGTAGCAATACATCTAGTGAAAGTGTATCTGTGTATAAATTCCCAAAACAAGAAACGCTGCTGAAACAATGGACAAAACAAGTGCAGCGAACGAGGGCGAATTGGGTGCCAACTGCTTCGTCAACTTTATGCAGCGAACATTTTGAGGCAGACTGTTTTGAAGAAACACCACAGCTCATGAAAGATATGGGAATGCATGTCAGTATTGAAAGTATTGAAACCGAACGCAATCCCCACCATTTTCAAGAGATCGCTAGTGGGGACGTCCGAAACAGAAACGCCAGCACTGGCAGCAGCCAGTACAAAAAGAGAAAATCTGTGACCGAAAAGCTGGCACAAAAGAGAGTGAGTTTGACGTTTAATATATATACGGTATATATATTGATATAAAAATTTTGTGTTCTGGAGTCTAGCCATGCTGGCTATCGTCATCGGCATCACTAGACCTACTACTTTCTGCTATATCCTCCTCACTTTCGCAAAAGGGTTCGAATTGATACGGTTGCAAAAGTGACTCATCATCATGATAATCTCCGCAACTTTCCTCTTCATCTTTCTGTTCATCTGATGATAAATCGCTAATAGAAGACGGTAGCATAACTCTGTGCTTCGCTATCGGTGCTAGCCATGTTGTCTGCCTTTCGTTACGTCACAAACAGGGCGGCGCGAAGTCGGCGGAATGCGTGAAGCCGGCGGCCGTCCTCGTTGTTTATATCGCGTTTTTCGCTATTTATTCTTTTTCGAAAAATATTAAAAACAATCGCAACATGAAATAGAGACTATTTACTATATTTTGGCTTATTAGAATGGGCCATGTCACCCACACTTTAAAGCATAGAAACAAAGAAAGTTCCAAAAGCTAAAAGCCTGAAATCAAGAAAAGTCCAAAGAAAAACAGAAATCCCACATTTGGATCAGTAAAGACATGAATTCTCCAGAAACATCCAGAAACAGCTCTGAGCAGCAGCCATGAAGGGACTGAGAACAGACGGACATCAAAGCAGAATCCAAGCAGCACCTTCATCCTGATGAAGCTCCGCCCTCTGACCTTCAGCAGTCATCTCCAGGCTCCGCCCCCAGTCTGTGACGGCTGGATGATGCTGTCCTCCACCTGCAGCTGGACCTGGATGTTCTCTCAGACCATGTGGCCTCATGGATCAGAAGGTTGAGGGTTCAAGTCCCTTCATGGTTGAAGTCAGACAGAAAGTGAAGAAGAGGGAACATTCAGAGCAGTTTCTGTGCTGTTTGCTTCCTCATGAGTCACGTCTAGATCAGGTCTGGATCCCAGTCAGAAAGTGATCAGGAAATCTGCAGATCAAACCTTCATTTACTGAAATAGAAAACATCAACTGACTTTCTACAGATTCTACTTCCATTCATCAAACTCCAACAGGAAGATTTACAATCAATCAAATCTGTTGATTTCCTGACAAACGTTGTTTTCTCTTTCTGTTTGAATGTTTGATTGTTTTCAAACATGAAGAGAGTTTTTTTCCTGTTTTTAGCTTAAATTTCTGTTGAAATGTAAAGGTTCATTCAGAATTCCCCAGTGGCCTCATGTTGGAGGAGCACACACCGCTTCCTGGAACCCAAACTGAGGCTAAGTGGAGGAAAAGTTGGGATTTCTGGTGTTTGTAAAGATCTGGAATGGTTTCCTCCCACAAAAAGGCCTTTTTCTAGGTTCCTGCAGATGAATTCTTTTCCTGCTGGGAGTTCTCATCTGGGTTTGCAGATTCTTAGTTGGAGGAAAACTTGGAGCAAATTCTTCCCAGAAAAAGGATTTTCTCTGGAGTGAATTGACATGAACAGAGTGAGTTTGGACTGAAAGCAGCAACAGGGAGGAGATGTTAGAGCTTCATCAGAAAACAGCTTTCTGGAGGAGTTGGAAGACGTCAACAGTCCCAGTGATGGTGAGGAGGAGGAGCTAAGACTTCCAAAGTCAGAGCTAAAGATGAAGGAGCAGCAGGAGGAGGTTCTTCACTGAAGGAGAGCACAAGTCCAGCTTGTCAGTGCTTTGCTGATTGGCTAGTTGGATGTGTTCTTTGATGAGCTTTTCAATCTGACGTCTGCTTGGAGGACTGTTTTCCTCCTTTTGGATGATTCCACTATTTGAACCAGACCTGGAACTAGAAGAGACTCAATGAGAACAGAAAGACAAGAAAGGATCCAAACCAAACTCTTCTTCTGTCTGACTTCAACCATGAAGGGACTTGAACCCTCAACCTTCTGATCCATGAGGCCACATGGTCTGTGAGAACATCCAGGTCCAGCTGCAGGTGGAGGACAGCATCATCCAGCTGAAGAAGAGGAGGAGCTTCTGCTGCCTCAAAGAGGAAGGTGGAGGAGGTGAGAGGCTGCACTGGAGCTTTGGACCAAACCCTGTGATGGATGAACAACATCTCCAGGCTGTTTCCAGCCTGACCAGGAGGATCAGAAAACAGCAACAACTTCTCCTCCATCAAACCATGATGTCACCACCAGCAGGTGGAGACAGATATGAGCAGAAATTCTCTAGTTGGCTTCAGATTTCAGAGTTTCCCAAACAAGCAGTAGCACAACTCCACTTTTCTCTCCAAGCCCATCCTCTGAAATCTGATCTTCTGAGGGACGAGAACACGTGGAGACTGAGACTACCGGAGCATCACTAGAAGGACAGTTGGACTCCCCTCTGGAAAAAGAAGGCTTGAGCATGTTGACGTGACAAACTCCACATTTCTTCTCTTTGTCATGAGTTAAGATCCTAAAATTGGTGTCATTCATTTTCTTTTCCAGCTCATATGGAGCAGAAAACTGTGCCTGTAGGCTGGAAGCAGGCAAAGGCAACAACAGCAACACTTCCTCACCTGCACCTGTTGTTGTTTGTGTGTTGATCCACAAACACATGCTGTGAAGAGGAACCTGCAGTGAAGGCAGCCATGTTGGAGCCTCACACATGTTCTCATTAGGATCAAATGAACCAGTGTGTTTGTGACTGAAAGAAAGACTGAAGGACAAAGAAATATGAAGATTCATTAAGGATCAAATCCAGACTTTATTCATGTCTTCAGACAAAAAAGCTGCAGACATTTTACAGACACAATTGAGGTTTTTCAACACTTTTCTGACCAGAAGATGCAGTTCTGGATACAGCCAGAAGGTGTCGCCCTTCTAATTTCTAATCCAAGTTCAAACTACAGACCTGACTGATTTGGTTTGGTTTTTGTTATTTTAGCCATCATGTATGAAAACATCAGACCTAGAATTACAGAAAAAACATCAGAAATGTTTCACAAACTTATTTTAATAAACTGTAAATGTATAATTTCTGTCTATTGGAAGTCATTTGAAGTGAAGCTGTGAAAGTGACCACATTTGTTCAACAACCTCATAGCAACAAGAAACAAAACAGATTTCTCTCCAAAGAAGTTTTTTTCCTCCGTTTTCCATCCAAACAAAGACAAACAGATGTTCTGTTTGGCAGAAATGTGTTTCCACCCAGAGGAACCTGCAGCAGCTGCTGATCCATCAGAAGATTCTGGACCTGCAGAGACTTCCCACACAGCTGCCTCTGCCTCCAAAGAAGCTGCTGATCTGCATGGAGAGAGAGAGAGCTCCAAGTCTCTGCAACCAAAGCAAAGAAGCAACCAGAGAACAGAAGCACAGAGCTGAAGCAAACATCCCAGAACGTTTGCTTTGGGAGTCCCACCTTCAGGTTGATCCACTTCAAGACAAAGTCCCACATGAAAGAGATCAAAGTGAGCTAACCAAGCGCTTCATCCAATAGAAGCAGCTCCAAAGCACAAAGACTCCGTCTGGTTGCAGGAACTCTGGGAAAAAAGGAGCAGGAGGAACTCCTGCAGGAATCTCTGCAGGAAACATCAGCTTGGAAAGAAGAGCTGACTCAGCTGAAACATCAGCTAACATGTCAGCAGTCTGTGGCTGAGACCAAGTCAACACTCCTGCAGCACTCAGCTGCAGCAAAAAGACACCCAGCAAACGTAGAGAGAGAGAGAGAGAGAGACCTTGATGGACACATTCAATCAGATCAAAGAGGAGATTGAAAACCTGCAGAAACCAAAACCCAAGAAGAAATCTGGGATGCAGAGATTCCTTCAGTTTTTCCAAAGATCTGAAAGACAGAATTGATCCTAACTGGATTGATTTTGGTTCGTTTAGATTTTCTACATTTGACAGAAACCAAAGTGGGAGGAGTCATCTTTATGAAGTCCATCATAATCAGAATCCATCAGAATTTTTGATGGGTTTATAATCTTTATACGCCATCATTAAAATCTCAGACTCCGTCTCTCTGAAGTGTAGCTTTCTCTCGTTTTTCCACCACCCGTTTCCATGGTGACTCCAGAAATCGGCGATCCATTGAGAATGTCTTTATGTACATGACGTGCACGTGCATTAACCCAGGATTACCAAGTCCAGCGCTATTACACCAAATCATATCCGGTCTTTTGGAACCGACATACCCAGTGTAGGGCTGGGTGATATGGCCTAAAAAATAAATTCGATTTTTTAATTCGATTTCCGATTTTTTCCCGACCCCCCCCCCCCTACTTAAGGAAAGCAATAAGTACAAACGGCAGACAAGTTCAAGCAAATGTTGCTTTTATTTAATCAAACCCAAGACAAATGTAACCCCCATTTCTGGGATGAATAATAAATAAATGATCACACTCTTGGAATCAAAGTTAAGTATAAGATTTTTCTTCTTTTTCTTTTTGGACTTGTGTTTAAATAATTTTAACCTGTTTAATATAATTTTTGTCTTGTTTTTGTATAATTTCGTTATTCTAAACTTGTTTTCACTTATCCAAAATATAAAGGTTACTTCCTTACTTAAAGTCCCAGCTGTGTTTTCAGTCCCACTTTGTAGTCTAGACTAAAAGGAGACAAACATTCACCTTGACAGTAGCACCATTTTCTAAAGGATTAACAATACAGCTCATATCTGGGCTCTAAGGTTTTAATTAAATTAAGAAACCCCGTCTTCTCCACGGAGAAGAGGATGAAGCAGCAGGAGTCACGGTCAACCCCCCCTCCCCCCTCGCGGCCGCCTCCTCCGAAAACAAAATCCTACGGCGGCCGCATCGCAAATGAATCTACCGGTACAATTAATAATTACAACGCAGTATTCTTTATTAACAAATAACAGTAACAACTAACTAACTAACTATACAGGCGGTGTAGCATGAGTATATGTGTGTGTGTGTCAGGGCGCGTGCGTGTTTAAGAGGACTGAGCGCGTGCTACGCGAGCGCGTGTGAGAGCTTTTGACTTCGATGGGCTTTAGGCAGCGTGGGGGGGGTCTCTTCTTCCACGTCTGTGGCAGTAAACCCAGACCAGTTCCAAACAACAGATGATTTTATTCCATTCTTGGGAACAAACTTCCCACTCTCACCGGTGGCCATGCTGTCGCTAGCTGCTTCGTGTGTCGATTGTCGCCACGTGAAACTAACGCTACGGAAGCTCTGGGGAGCCAAAACTGCGCCACATAAAAACTCGATTTAGTTATTTTTGAAATCGCCCGTAACAAAAAATTCGAATTAATTCATTTGATCGATTTATCGCCCAGGCCTAACCCAGAGTAAGCAAGTTCAGGGGGATTTCAGCGAGAGTTCAGGGTTAAAGTCAGGCTAGTTTAAACAAGCTTCCTGGAATACCCCCCTGGTTATTTTGGTGGAGTTTTAACCAATGAATGTGGTGTTTTTTATGAAAAGAGTTCTGGATCTTCCCTCAACGTTGGAGTCTGGTCCTGAATTTGGGTCATCCTGATATACCGTAACAAAGCCTCTTTTCTGCGCTGCAGAATCAGCTGATTCAAGGTGATTACGTAATCACGTCCCTACTGTGCAGCGCTGCATCTCAGTGTGAGGCTGCTTTCTCCACATAAGAATCCACTGGAATTGTGTCAACTCTTGAATAGTTTCTGGAATAAAAAGAATGTGTCAAGGGGTGTGAATTCGGACACAAAAGCAGGACGGCAGAAGTTCGAATCAAAAGGATATTTTAATCCAAGGAAGGCTTCTTAAGCTCGTAGAGACCGAGGTCAAACAAGTAGAACGATCCGGTGACAAGTGAAATCAAAACAGGAGCTTATATACACACACATAAATGAAAACAGGTGGGTAAACAGGTGCCGGTGAAGACCGGGGTAAGTTACCTAAAGAACCAACAGAAGACAGAACATGAGTTAACAAAATAAAAGCCCGAACCCGGAAGTGAGACAAAGATGAACCGCCCTGGCCCCGGCTCCTGACAGTACCCCATCCTCAAGGGGTGCCTCTGGGCGCACCACCGGGCTTGTCAGGGTGACGCCTGTGGTACTCCCTGAGCATGCCTTTGTCCAACATCCTAGATGTGGGTTCCCAGGACCTCTCCTCAGGACCGTAACCTTTCCAGTCAACCAAGTACTGCAGACCCCGGCCCCGACGTCTGACGTCATCGAGTTGTGGGCATACTCAACCCAGGGCAGAAGGGTGCTCCAAGAGGTCTGGTGCCGGGAACAGATGCATCGGAGGGCCACCTCCAGGTCCTGATTGGTCCTCTCGGCCTGCCCATTTGACTGTGGGTGAAAGCCCGAAGAGAGACTGACCGTGGGACCAAAAGCTGCACAGAAACTCTTCCACACCTGTGAGACGAACTGTGGTCCACGGTCAGAAACGATATCAACTGGGATCCCATGCAGTCTGAACACGTGTTCCACAATGAGTCTGGCGGTCTCTGAGGCCGAAGGCAGCTTCTTCAGGGGCACGAAGTGAGCTGCCTTAGAAAATCGGTCCACAACAGTCAGGATCACAGTTCTGCCAGCAGATGAGGGCAGGCCGGTCACAAAGTCTAGGGCTATGTGGGACCAAGGGCGGCTCGGAACAGGTAAGGGATGCAGCAGGCCAGCTGGAGGTCGATTGTTGACCTTGTTTTGGGCGCAGATCGTGCAGGCAGAAACAAACTCCCGGGCATCCCTCGCCAAACTGGGCCACCAGAAACAGCGACGCAGGAAGGCGATCGTCCTGTGTACCCCGGGATGACAGGTAAGCCGAGTAGCGTGCGCCCACTGGAGGACCTGGCTCCTTACGGCCCTGGGAACATAGAGTCTGTTAGGGGGGCCCCCACCAGGGTCTGGCTCCCGGGCCTGTGCAGTCTTGATCTCCCTCTCCAGCTGCCAGGAGAGGGTACCCAGAACACAGGAGGCAGGAATTACAGTCTGAGGAAGGGAATCCTCCATAGCCGGTTCCAGTTGTCGGGAGAGAGCATCTGGTTTAATGTTCTTGGAGCCAGGGCGGTACGACACCACAAAATCAAACCGAGTGAAAAAAAAGTGACCACCGTGCCTGCCTCGGGTTAAGCCGTTTTGCGGTCCTGATATAAGACAGATTTTTGTGGTCCGTCCAGACCACAAAAGGCTGTCCCGCCCCCTCTAACCAGTGCCGCCACTCCTCCAACGCCAGCTTGATAGCTAAAAGCTCCTTATCCCCCACGTCGTATTTCATCTCCGCCGGAGTAAGCCGGCGGGAAAAAAAAGCGCAAGGATGAAGCTTGCTGTCAGCACCCTGCCGCTGGGACAGCACAGCTCCAACCCCGACGTCCGAGGCATCAACCTCCACAATAAACTGGGCGGAGGGGTCCGGTTGGATGAGAACTGGGGCGGTGGTAAAAAGGTGTTTGAGCCGCCGGAAAGCGGCCTCTGCAGTCTCTGTCCAAACAAAAGGAGAGGAGGTGGAGGTCAAACCCGTAAGGGGGGCCGCGACCGAACTATAACCCCTAATAAAACGGCGTAGGTAATTGGCAAACCCCAGGAATCGTTGAAGCTGCTTCCGATTGACCGGAGCAGGCCAATCAACCACCGCGCTGACCTTAGCTGGGTCCGGTCGCACCTCCCCCTCCGCAATCACAAAACCCAAAAAAGACACACTGGAGGAGTGAAAATCACATTTTTCTGCCTTGACGAAAAGCTTGTTCTCCAATAGGCGCTGAAGAACCAGACGAACATGCCGCCTATGTTCGCCGGGACTCCTGGAGAAAACAAGAATATCATCAAGGTATACAAAAACAAAATGGTGAATGTAGTCCCTGAGTACATCGTTTATCATGCCCTGAAATACAGCTGGAGCATTAGATAGTCCAAAAGGCATCACCAGATACTCGTAATGTCCCAAATGCGTGTTGAAGGCGGTCTTCCATTCGTCTCCCTCCCTGATGCGAACCAAATGGTACGCATTCCGTAGGTCCAATTTGGTGAAACACCGGGCCTCCTGCAGCGTCTCGAAAGCGGAGTTCATAAGTGGAAGAGGATAATGGTTCTTTACCGTAATGGCATTCAAACCTCGGTAGTCAATGCATGGGCGTAATGTTCCATCCTTCTTCCCCACGAAGAAAAACCCCGCCCCCACAGGAGACGAAGAAGGTCTGATAAGGCCCGCCTGAAGAGAGTCAGTTACGTACTGCTCCATTGCCTCCCTCTCAGGTTTGGACAGACTATAGAGATGGTTCTTGGGCAGTGGGGCACCCGGCTGCAGTTCAATAGAGCAGTCATACGGTCTGTGCGGGGGCAAGGAGAGAGCCCGGAATTTGGAAAATACCTCCCCTAGGTCATGATATTCAGGAGGGACCTTGGAGAGGTCAGGTGAGGGCGGCTCCCCTACCGGGTCAGCGGAGTCAGGCTCTGGATGCCGAGCTGAGCGTAAACAGGCCTCGTGACAATGAGTACTCCAACTGACTACGCGATTGGTTGGCCAATCGATGACTGGGTTGTGATTCAGAAGCCAGGGAAACCCTAGAACCACCGGATTATGAGGGGACTCAAAAAGAAAAAAACTGGTATGCTCGTGGTGGTTCCCAGAAAGGATGAGGTGAACAGGTTCAGTGATCTGGTTAACTGTGGCGACCACCTCACCGTTGAGGGAGATCACCCGCCAAGGGCGGGGAAGCGACTTGGTCCTAAGACCGGCCTGTCTGGCTAGCTCAGCATCCATAAGGTTCTGTTCAGCCCCAGAATCTAACAAGGCCCGAACAGGAAACCCCCCACCTTTAGACACAATGTGACCCTCCAAAAGACAGGAGGTGGACTTAGAATCGACGGGCACCTGGCCTCCGCTCGTCAGTGTGCCCACTTTTAATGACGAGCGGAAGCTTTTGGGCAGTTCTTACAGTAATGACCCCGCTGACCACAGTAAAGGCACTCACCTGCTGCCATCCTTCGTCTACGCTCAGTGGGGGACAAACGGCCACGACCCAGCTGCATAGGTTCCTCCAACGGGGCTGCAGGAGGCACTGTGGGGGTAACAGAAGACATATGAGGGGAGGGCTGGACGTAAACGTCAGGGTGTCCCCTGAACTGGGAAGCGTCCACCCGGCGCCCCCGCCGACGATCCTGCAGTCGATTGTCGATACGAATCATCAGGGCGATAAGAGGCTCCAGGGATGAGGGCAGCTCCAAGGGAGCTAAGTGGTCCTTCAGCTCCTCTGATAATCCCTCTAGAAAAGCGTCCGTAAGCGCTGCGGGGTTCCACCCGCTCTCTGAAGCGAGAGTCCGGAACTCAATAGCATAATCCGTCACCCGACGGTTACCTTGTGTCAGCCGCATCAGCGCCCGAGCCGCCTCTCTGCCGGGTTTCGTGTGTTGAAAAACCTGGGTGAAGGCGTCGAGAAAGGCAGAGAGAGAGGCGCAGGTCGCTCCTCCACGTTGCCACTCCGCAGTGGCCCATGCTCCGGCTCTGTCAGAGAGGTGTGAGATTATAAATGCCACCTTGGCCCGATCAGTAGGGAAACTGGCTGCCTGCAGCTCGAAATGAAGCTCGCATTGAGTGATAAACGCCCGACAATCCCCTGAGTCGCCGGAAAACCTCTCTGGTCGGGCCAGTTGAACCCCCGGGGCGAGTGACGTCGTCTGGACTGGAATCACCGGTGTCGGCGCAGAGGTAGAGTGATGTGGCGGATGAGATGACGGCGGCTGCTGGAGCTGCTTTGCCAATGTCTCAATGCGATCACCGATCATGGTCAGCTGATGCTCCTGGCGCCCAGCCATCTCCAGCATACCTCGCCTGAGGTAATTTAGCTGTTCCTCCTGCTGGAGAATGACCCTCTCCTGGGCGTCGCTGCTCGTTCGTGGAACTCCTGCGTCCGCTGCGTCCATGATGACCGGATCGTAATGTCAAGGGGTGTGAATTCGGACACAAAAGCAGGACGGCAGAAGTTCGAATCAAAAGGATATTTTAATCCAAGGAAGGCTTCTTAAGCTCGTAGAGACCGAGGTCAAACAAGTAGAACGATCCGGTGACAAGTGAAATCAAAACAGGAGCTTATATACACACACATAAATGAAAACAGGTGGGTAAACAGGTGCCGGTGAAGACCGGGGTAAGTTACCTAAAGAACCAACAGAAGACAGAACATGAGTTAACAAAATAAAAGCCCGAACCCGGAAGTGAGACAAAGATGAACCGCCCTGGCCCCGGCTCCTGACAGAATGTAAACAAGAAGATAAAGAGATAAAGCCCCTGTGTCAAAGCACATGTGTTTTTTCAGAACTTATGTCAGTAAGCTTTAGACTTTATTTTGGTTAGAAAACTTAAAATCCAACATTATTCTGCATTTCAGAGTAATACATCATTGCTCCCAAGTGCATTTTTACTACACTGCTGTATTTATAAAGATTACGAGTCAGCCATCTTAGACATTGCAAATAAAAAAGGAGAGAAAATGAACAGGACTACCAGCACTGTAAAACACAATGATCATATCATATCAATAGGCTGAAAGATCATATTTCACCTCAATAATAAAGTAATTACAGAAACATATAAGCAACCTTTCTCCTATTGGCTTCATCATGTGGTTAGCTTATTAAAAAAACGGAAAAACAATCTTTAACTCATCAGGATATCTCTTTAAACACAACTCTGTTTGAAAATCTTTAGAATACTCCTTCAGTGTCGATTTGTGCCAAGTTACTATTTCTGTATGTGTTCCAGAAGCACACTGATGTCCTCTCATCTCTCCGTGTCGTCACAGATGGAAAAAAACCTTGAGAAATAAGGAGTGATATTTCTGCCACCACGTTGCACACAAAACTTTCTAAGTTGCAAGAGAAAATATTAAATATTTGCTTTTTAATGATTTTTTATTCTGCTTTACCTTTTTTGCTTTAATTTTTTTTTTTTTTGCATTTGCAAAATGCATGTTTTTGCATGTGTTGTGTCAAATCTTGCTTTTGTCCTATCTTTGATTTTGCTGACGACTTTGACCGCGACTCAGCATGATATGACTGCCAGTGCCGAAAAAGTTTTCCTTTCTTTTTAAATCAATTTTCTAATTTTATCTTTGCTTTTGAAGAAAATTTTACGTTGATTATTTCTATGATGTATTGTGATTTGAATGCATTTTTCTGTTTTGTGAAGCACCTTGAATTACTTTGTGTACGAATTCTGCTATACAAATAAACTTGCCTTGCCTTGCCTAAAATTTAAGATGTATAAAAAAACATTTCAACCATAATGAAGACATTCAAGAATTAGCTCTAATGACTCAAAACAAACAACTCATTTCTATTTGCAGATACATCTAAAACAATTCATTTTATGAAAAGGTTGTACATATTTTGTCAGCAGTAAAACTCTTCGTCTAATATCATTACACAAAGATTCAAATGTATTGATCCATTACTTTTTTTTGCTTTTTATATAGAGAAAATGAAAACCTAAAACAAAACTAATAGAAAGTAAAAGTATCATATTATAACAATAAATTTGTAGAAAACTTCATTTCTACACATTAAATACTCCCTTGTGCCTCCCTCTAATTAAATTACCTCATCAATAAGGTATGGAGGCCATCAGATTTTTCCCTCCTGTAAAATAAAGTCTTTGACTGTGGTGCAGAGGTTGAGGCGTCGACCTCTTATCAGAAAAGTTTAGAATTTAGAATTTACAGTAAATCCTTTATTACATCGTTTGTAAAGAGAAAGTCTTGTGAGTTCTCATGTGTGTCTGAAGACTAGATCTGCAACTAAAACTTGAATCACATTCTTGACAAGAAAAAGGCTTTTCTCCTGTGTGAGTTCTCATGTGTGTTTTGAGATGATATATTCGACTAAAACTTTTTTTACATTCTTTACAAGAAAAAGGCTTTTCTCCTGTGTGAGTTCTCATGTGTGTTTTGAGAGTAAATATTTGATTAAAACTTTTTTTACATTCTTTACAAGAAAAAGGCTTTTCTCCTGTGTGAGTTCTCATGTGTCTTTTGAGATTAGCCATTTGATTAAAACTTTTTTTTACATTCTTTACAAGAAAAAGGCTTTTCTCCTGTGTGAGTTCTCATGTGTGTTTTGAGAGTAGCTATTTGCTGAAAACTTTTTTTACATTCTTTACAAAAAAAAGGCTTTTCTCCTGTGTGAGTTCTCATGTGTGTTTTGAGATGATATATTCGACTAAAACTTTTTTTACATTCTTTACAAGAAAAAGGCTTTTCTCCTGTGTGAGTTCTCATGTGTGTTTTGAGAGTAGATATTTGATTAAAACTTTTTTTACATTCTTTACAAAAAAAAGGCTTTTCTCCTGTGTGAGTCATCATGTGTCTTTTGAGACTAGCCCCATGACGAAAACTTGTATCACATTCTTTACAAGAAAAAGGCATTTCTCCTGTATGAGTTCTCATGTGTGTTTTGAGACTAGATCTGTGACTAAAACTTTTCTCACATTCTTTACAAGAAAATCTCTCATCTTCTGCATGGATTCTTGCGTGAATTCTGAACAGAGATATGTTACAAAAGCTTTTACCACATTCTTTACAGATATAACATCTTTCATCAGACCCAGTTTCCATATGGTCAGATGGGTAAGTAATTATTCCTGAGTTTTTACCAGACTTGATAGAGGAAAGTTTCTCTTCTTTTTGAGATTTTTTGTATGTCTTACCAAGATTTGTCTTCTTGGAATTTTTTCTAACATCAGAGTCACACTGACCTGCTGACATGTGAGAGCTGTCCACACTTTGGACATGACTTCTGTCTCTTTTCTTCCTCTGATCTCTGTTCTGTGGGTCTGTCTCTTCATCTGTAGTTGATGTTGATTCTTCATGTTGGTTTCCTTCTTCATCCTGACTATCAGTTACATTAAAGCTCTGCTGATTGTTTAGATCTGCTTCACTGTTCTCATTTTCCTCATAAGTAGGAATCTCCATCAAGGTATCAGTCTCCTGCTTCAGATCAAGCTGATCTTCATCCTGAATGATGCAGATTTCCCCTAATTCCTCTTTAATCTGTGGAGGTTCCGGTTCTTGCTGTTCCACTCTGAAGTTCCTCTGCTGGATGCAGAGATCTTCCTCTTCAGTCATCAAACGCTGGGGGAGGCCTGCAGAAACACAAGTAGAGGCCTTTTTTATTTGTTATAGTGACTGTATGCTAGGGGTGTAACGGTACACGTAGTTGGACCGAACCGTTTCGGTACAGCACTTTCGGTTCGGTTCACGTTCGTACCGTTTTGGTTTTTCGGTTTGTTTATTTTTTCCCTGCAAATGTATTAACTTTGCGTTGAGGCGGAACTACTGTTACTCGCGGTATTCCGCCGAGACTCTCACCGGTTTCTGCAATTGCGTGCCTGTAGGAAGGGGGGGGTGGGGGCAGAACGTGTCGCGCGCAGCGTAAAGGCCTGTTCACACCGGGACGAATTTCGCCGGCGATTTTCGCCGACGTTTAACGCCTCGTGACTAAACAAAGGGCACCAACGAGAGTGTGCACACCGACGCGAAAAAACGCCACGCGTTAAAGCGTCAAAAAAAAAAAACGCCTCGGGTTCGTTTTTTTTTTTCGACGCGTCGCGTCGAAATCTACTCGACCAATGAGAATGGCGCTTTTGCTCACGTGTCTGGAGCTTCTGAAGTTACAGTAAAACACAACTTGGGGGCGCTCAAAAACAAAACTGCCTTGCTGAGCACACATACCAGCGAAGAAGATAGACGCCAAGTAGCGTCTACACACTGCCGCGAAGCAATAATGACGGACATTCTAAAACATCCCCGAACCAAGCACCAGTTGGAGCTACTGGTGCTTGAAATATTCACGTTTTCTTTGTTTGATTCTGACAAGCGGGTAAATACTTGCTCTCTTCTTCTGAGTGAAAAGCGACTTTAAGAAGCGTAAAGTTGCGCAGCGCCACCTTGTGTACAGGAGTATTTCTGTTTACATTAAGCGCCATCTAATGTCAGGGAATGAAATTGCATGTTCACTCCACTCATCGTCAGCGAAAATCGCCTGGGTGTGAACACAAAAAACGTGGCGAAAAACGCTGGCGAATAACGCCTGGCGAATATTCGTCCCGGTGTGTACGGGCCTTAAGACTGTGTGTGAGCGCCCGTTCAGTTTGTGTAGCTCAGTTATGGAGAACAGCAATAAGTCCACACGGGGAGGTGAACCCTGAAGGAAAATCCGCCTTCCATGGTCAGAAACATCTTTGCACTTCAGCTTCAACAGCTATCAGGTGATGGAGGTGACAGTGCGCATGTCCACAGGATCAGCATGGGTAATGCTTAGCCTACGCTCTCCTGTGGGGAATGCTGTTGTGTTGACATCGTTACACAAAGATAGTGTATGCCACAGAATAGATCTGTTAATGCTCTTAAAACGGCATGACCCGATTGGAACAATTGGGTATACAAGAAAATAAAGGTGCAAGTTAATTTTTCAGGCCAGTGTTAATTATCCAAATTTTTTTGTTCCTGGCAGCTAATAGTTGTTTCTTATTTTATTAAGCAGATCACCTACAAAGGTCAATTTTATTTATTGTTATATAAAACCAATAAATACATTTTGCAAGTAATTATTTTCTGGCTTTTTGTACATAAAAAATTCAGAAAATAGATAGATTAAAGCTTTATTAATCTCCCAAGGGAGAAATTGAGGTGTCTGACAGCAAAACACAAACAATAAATATCAATAACTTACTAGCTCATAAAATAGCAGTTCATATCAGGCAGATTTGTTAAACAGCCGTACTGAACCAAAACGTATCGAACCGAGCGCCAATAAACTCTGAACCGAACCGAAATTAGATTTTAGCGTATCGTTACACCCCTACTGTATGTATTGTAAAACTATGATTAGCAACAAGATATTAAGAAAAAATGTTTCACAGCAAGAATGGTAATTCTGTCTATTTAGAATGACTGAGTAATAGCTGCCTATTTTTCTATAGAGGTCTATTGGAGTTTGGTGACAGCAGCTATTTGGAACAGGAAGTAGCTGCTGTCGTACATCAAACAAGTAATGTATCTTGTGCAAAATTTTAAAGTTTTATTGAAAGGAATTGGCAGCATTTATATAGGTGGGCAGTAACAGCACTGAGTGAATGGACCCGTGATGACCCCACTGGGGGAGAAAGGTCATTGTGAGAAGAAATTATCATTTTCTTTCCAAGTCTAAAAATCCAAAGAGACTATCGGTACAATAAACGCCTGGAAGAGCAATTCTCGGTCAACAATGTCACCTCTGTTTGGAGAGGGCTTAGGCAACTCACCAACTAGCCCAGAGCCCAACATGCTGCTGACGACCTTCAACTGGCTGAGAGGCTTAACACCTTTCATGCCAGATTTGAAGTCCCACCCCCTCCCCTCTCACTGAACAGGTTTCCTCAGCAACTTTGGAGCCACATTCCTCCCCCACTATCACTGAGGACAGTATGGCTACGTTCACACTGCAGGCTGAAATGACCCAATTCCAATTTTTTTGCCCCTTTGCGACCCAATTCCGATCTTTTCATGACAGTCTGAACGACACAGATCCGATCTTTTCAAATGGGACCCGGGCCACTTGGGTAAGCTGTCCTGATTCCAATCAATTGCAACCGCAGTCTGACCGGCCAGGCCACCTAATTCCGAATCGTATGTAATCGACACACAACAAACGTCATCATTCTGCGTTGAAGTAGGCGGGAACAAGAACATAAACATCAACCATGGTAGACGATGCTGCTGAGATCAGTCAGTGGAAGGGAAGCGAGGTCACCGATTGGATTAATATTTGGGGTGATCGCTCTTTTCAGGCCAAACTCCAGGGCTCTCATCGCAACCGGGCGGTTTTTGAAAAATTTCCAGCGAAATGGCCGAGTTGGTGTTGAACCTTCCCTGCCATGACTTTTTTTCCTCTTTCTGATCGTGGTCAGAAGCGCGGGGGAGGCCGGCTTCTCCAGGGCTGAAGGCGGATCCTCCTTCGGGGTTCACTTCCCCGTTCAGACTCTCACATTCTCCAAAGCGGGCTAATAAAGAGTCAAAAGCATTTATTCATGGGGAAACCTTCTTTTATTACCGTTCTCCTTCCTCCAAAACACAACACAAATGCGCCCCCACACTGCCCCCCTTATTCCCACCTCGCTGCACGCGCTACTTTTCTCCTCTATCGTCTTACACATAATACACAGACACACGTGCGCACGGCCCGGCTCCAATGCCTTCTTAAAATGAGAAGATTGTAATTGTGCTGCTCCTTTATGAAAATAAATGTAATAATGCAAAAGAGCTCCGCTGTTGACAACACTGCTATTGAAAAAAACTGCTGTTGACATCTACGTTAGCAACTTCCGCAAACAACGAGTGACGTCGTTCACCGTTGAGTATTCTTCTGCGCATGCGGGTCTCGTTTGGGTCTTGTCACAGTCACACTGGAGATCACAGAAATTCGGATTTACTAGGAAATGTGAACGGTCTTGCAAAAAAATCCGAATTGAGCATTAAGCCCTGCAGTGTGAACGTAGCCTATGACTCCCCCGGACCACCTCTTCCCCACCACTGTCCTCTCAGTGACAGAAGAGGAGGTGCTCAAGCTTTTCCGGAAGCAAAACTTACGGAAGGCTCCTGGCCCGGATGGCATCTCCCCTGCTACCTTGAAACACTGTGCAGGCGAACTGGCAGCAGTTTTCACAGACATAGTCAACACCTCCCTGGAGTCCTGCCACGTCCTGGCCTGCTTCAAACTGTCCACCATCGTCCCTGTCCCCAAGAAGCCCTGCATAACTGGCCTCAATGACTACAGACCTGTGGTAATTACGTCTGTAGTCATCAAGTCATTCGAGCGTCTGGTCCTCCCCCACCTCAAATCCTTCACCTCCCCCCTCCTGGACCCTCTGCAGTTCGCCTACAGAGCCAACAGGTCTGTTGACGACGCTATCAACCTGGCCCTCCACTTCATCCTGCAGCACCTGGACTCCCCGGGAACCTATGCTAGGATCCTGTTCGTGGACTTCAGCTCTGCGTTCAACACCATCCTCCCCTCTCTGCTCCAGGAAAAGCTCCTCCAGCTCAACGTGCCTGACTCCACCTACAGGTGGAGCACTGACTTCCTAACGGAGCGGAGGCAGTGTGTGCGGCCGGAGAAGGATGTCTCCCCCACCCAATTCATCAGCATAGGAACTCCACAGGGCTGTGTACTTTCCCCTCTGCTCTTCTCCCTGTATACCAACTGCTGCACCTCCAGCCATGACTCTGTTAAACTGATCAAGTTTGCAGATGACACCACCCTCATCGGAATCATCTTTAATGATGATGAGTCTGCCTACAGGAGGGAGTTGGACCGGCTGGTGTCGTCGTGCAGCATCAACAACCTGGAGCTGAACACTCAGAAGACAGTGGAGATGATAGTGGACTTCAGGAAAGTCACAGCCCCCTCATCCCCTCTCACCCTGACAGACTCTACCATCACCCTAGTGAACTCTGTCCGTTTCCTCGGTTCCACCATCACTCAGGACCTTAAGTGGGAGCCTTCCATCAGCTCTCTGCTCAAAAAGGCCCAGCAGAGGATGTACTTCCTGCGGCAGTTGAAGAAGTCCCGGCTGCCGGCCCAGATGATGGTGCAGTTCTACACGGCCATCATTTAGTCCATCCTCACCTCCTCCATCACTGTGTGGTACGCTGGAGCCACAGCCAGGGACATAAGCAGACTGCAGCGTATTGCAGAGAAAGTGATCGGCTGCAGCCTCCCATCTGTCCAGGAACTATATGTCTCCAGAACCCGGGGACGTGCAGGCCGGATAGCTGCCGACCCTTCTTACCCTGGACATGACCTACTGGAACTCCTCCCTTCAGGCAGGAGGCTAAGGTCCATCAGGACCAGAACCTCAAGACACAAGAACAGTTTCTTTCCCTCTGCAGTCAGACTCTTCAACACCCTTTAACTTCTCCCCCCCTTAAACTTCACTTCAATGTCCAGTCAGTCACCAGCCCACTACCTGCACCTTGATCATCCTCAGTTTGCACTGCTTTTGGCACTGTTTGCACTATTTACTCTATTTATTTATTGTTCTGACCATTGTGTAATTTTTTTTTACATTTTTGTTGCTTACTGTTTTTCTGTTTTATTTTGCACACTTGCACCGAAGCAAATTCCTATTCTGGGAAACTTCACCGAATATGGCAATAAACACTTCTTGATTCTTGATTCTTGAATTAATCACACAAAAAAATCATCTCATGACAGCTGTAATAAAACTGTCATAATACTTTTTTTACATTTTGAAAGCCACATTTTATAAATGATTGTCTTAACAGCCAGAAAAACAGAAATAAAAAGTATTTTGTTAAACAGTGAAGTGGACTTTGTGGCTCTTGTTGGGTTTTGGTCTGGAAGAAACTGGATCAAATGGTTCTTTTAGTGTTAAAGGTTCCAGACTCTTGATCTTCACTGAAGCTATGAGTATGAAATGTCATTCCACAGACAAAGCATCAACAAAATGATCCTGATGCTGCTGAGGTTCTTATGGAAGTGAAGCAAATCTCAGCAGAGATGCAGTTTTTCTAAACTGAAATCACTGACATTAAACAGCCTGAACATTCATGGAGCTGAACTGGACACAGAAAAACCTCCCTGCTGTGTTTCCACCCACCAATGAGGAGCAGTTTGATGAAGATGAAGCTGCACTGGAGGAAGAATACGTCCAGAAAAAGATGGAGAACAATTCTGACACTAAGCAGTTTTTCACTGATGTGTTCAGGTTTGAATCTTTTCAGTCTGCAGATCCATGAGCAGGACCCTGTCTTTGGGTTTTAGCTTGAAATGTAGTTTTGGAAATAGAATCTCTCTGAATGTCTGGAATTGGAGACATGGAGACATCAAAGAGGTTTAGATGGGATTTTGGGTTTGACAGAAAAATCTGCTGAAAAGAACTGAACTACAAACTTAGAACCACAGACGACAAAACAGATTGTACTTTTTTATCTGCTAACAATTTTCACTTTGATCTGTTAAGGTTTCCTGTTTGTCGTCAGCTGGAGGGACTAACTAAGATCATATGATTTGAAGAATGTTGTCGGCTGCACTGACCAACAATGTCTTCTGTCTTTTCAACTGGAAGGGACTGAAGAGACTCTTCCAGGACACGCTGTTGATGGACTGCATGTTTGGAGAGCTTGAAGCTCAAGATAGAACCGTTGTTGAAGTGAACATACCGATAGTGTGGAGATGAAGATCAGAGTCACACTGACCTGCTGACATGTGAGAGCTGTCCACACTTTGGACATGACTTCTGTCCCTCCTCTTCCTCTGATCTCTGTTCTGTGGGTCTGTCTCTTCATCTGTAGTTGATGTTGATTCTTCATGTTGGTTTCCTTCTTCATCCTGACTATCAGTTACATTAAAGCTCTGCAGTTCCTCTTTAATCTGTGGAGGTTCTGGTTCCTCCTGTTCCACTCTGAAATTCCTCTGCTGGTTGCAGAGATCTTCCTCTTCAGTCATCCAATGCTGGGGGAGGACTGCAGGAACACAAACACAACAAGGAGCCTTTTATACGTCTCCTTTTGGGTTTTTTCAAGCATCAATAAACTCTGTGATCATTGGAGAAAATGCCTGAGGAGTCTGGAGGACGAGAAGAGACTAATGGAAATAAATATATATGCAGAGGTGGGTAGTGACAAGTTACATTTACTTAAGTAACTTTTTGGTGAATTGTACTTGTGAGAGTAAGACAAGGCAATTTATTTGTAGCACAATTAGTACACAAAGTAAAACAGGAAAATGATTGGTTTATCCCCCGGGGGGTAAGTTAGTGTAGAACCACCACTGAGTGACAGACGGGTCCCCAAAAAGAAAAGCATGAAGCTCAAAAGGCTTCTCTGTTTCTTTGATGAAGGTCACATACCTATGTGGTGGAGCTGCAGCTGTGGTTTCCAGATGACATCCAGCAGTCTGCGCTGACGACAGAGCTCCTGCTCGTACTGGACGATGGTTCCTTCACAGAGTCTGCAGATTTCTTCAGCAGCAGCAGCTAGTCGCTCGCTGATCAACTCTCTCAGAGACTGAAGGGAAGACATGGTTCCTGCTCCGATCTTCAGCTCCAACTCCCACAAACACCGCCGTCCTCTTCACTGCAGCTCCGATCGATCATCTGCTAGTCTCACAATCACAGCAATCCACGTTGTCTTTTGTTGCCGTCTCGTCCGGCCTTCACAGATTCTGATGGTTCAGGACGTCCAAAAATGAAATGAGCAGAAATGAAAAGACACACAAGAGTCTGCATAGATTGTCCAACCTTTTCCAAAAGGGGAGAGGTGGAGAAACACGACCTGTTAGGCTCTGTGGCTGTCCTCTCTCTGTCCTCAAGGCTAAAATGATTTTTATCATTCAGTAAGGGAAGATGAAAACATACTAGATAAAACTGTTCATGGGTGAGTTATAGTTTGTAAAATGAAACTAGGCCAGACTTAGCGGAAATGCACCAGACAAATGCGACTACTGAGCTTCAGTTGTGAGCCTAAGACATTGTATTTCTATATTTAATTTTATTTTTTTATTCATTTATTTATTTGTGTATTTCTTTATTTGCTTTCTGTCTAGCCTCTACCAGCTGCAATTCAATTAACTGTTTATTGACTTCTTCCTATTTATTGTCTTTTTGACATTAAACATTTAATCCATAATTGTTTCTCTCTTTCAGGTGCATTTGTTATAGTTTGGGTCTGTTAGTGTGAATTTGTTGGTTTGAATCATATCATCATACCAACTCCTAGTCTGAAGAAACATTAGTTGTTTAGTTAACACTGTGCAGACACCGTATCCTCAGTTTCTATTGAATGACACCAGCATGCACAGACATCTAAGTGGCTTTCTTTCCTGATTTCAAAAGCTACGTCAAGCCACTGGAAATAGAAGTCTGTCTCAGGCAAGGACTGGGTAACGCCTCTACACCATTTGCAGCTAATTCCAGACAAAGCGCTCTGACTGCATCTCCCTGGGAAACTCAAGGCTGCAGACCTGCAGCTGTGAGGAGAGGCTGAATCTCTAGGATGTGGGTCCAAACAGTATCACTGATTAGAATTTATCTACAGCACCGTCAGTGGACAGAATGAATGTAAGCATTGTCTGTCCAAACCTCAAAATCTTCTTCCCTTTTTTATTTTATTTATTTATATTAAGTCTTATTATATCTATTTGTGTGTCTGGAAAAGCTGGACTTGAACTAACAGCATTTCTATGCAATGTGATTCCAGAAAAAGTTTACTAACAAACATCCATCTACAGAAATTACATCACCTGTTGTTTTATTAAAGATTCAGGAACCCCTAAAACTGCAACCTTCCGTTTATCCAAAATAGTTTTTATTTTTTATATTTAGTATGTATGTGTGTGCTGTACATCCATCATCCTGTTGGATAAGCAGTTCCCAGACCAACCTGCTTTGTCACAGTGTATCTTAGGTGCATCTTAGGTTTCCGGTTCCGGGTAACACAGCAGGACGCGTGGCGTGCCTCTCTGCCAATACAACTATCTTCAAATTACTTAAAAAGTTGATTTTCTCCAAAAAACAGAGCTGACCATGCCCCCGAAGAAAACCCAGGAATACGAGACCTAAAACAGACTCTTGATGATATTCAAGCCACGCTGAAATCCTTTACGGACCAATGATGGAAGAGTTCCGAAGATTTCGGGCTCAAAACGAGCATCTAAGAAAACCGGGTCGAGATTCTGGAGAAAAGACTGGACGATGTGGATCAGCAGGTAAGGATGAATAATGTCATTCTCACTGGAGTACCGATCAAACCTCGAACAAAGCTGACAGCAGGAGCTAAAACAAATGATTAATCACTTATTGAAAATGGTTAAATTGATTGACTTTTAATGATATTACTTCACTTTCTCCAAAACTTGATAAATTGATTCAAAAATCTTTCCTAATGTAACATAATTTTGCACATGTTTTTAACTTTTGATATTTGATGAAATTTGCTATGAAAATTCCTGAAACAGTGTTGTGTCTGCTTTACTGATATAGTATTATGTTTTATTCATATGAATGGCTTTTATAAGTAACATAATCTGCATATATTTCAGATGACTGATCTGCATTTGCCATGTTGATTTCTAAAATAGTTATTTTTGCATAATAATTAAGTTATTCATCTTTGTCATGTGCTTTATCGATATCTTATGATTCTTAATTCTGTCTGATAAAAACTGGGAACCGGATATTGATAAATCATGTAATAAAATGGTTATAGTATAACGGGGTGGGATTATATAAATTCGCTTCCTTCCACTCCCTTTCAAGCAATATTTATTAATATGTCTAATTATCCTAAGTTTGATTAGTTACTGTATGAATGAATAACTGATGTTTATATTGCTGTTGTGTATTATTTCTACTTAATTGCTTGAAATAACCCATTTCAAATCAAATCAAATCAAAAAATCAAATCATCTCATCTTCCTGTTTGTTCTGACCCCCCCAGAGGGAAGACGTTGTCTTTCTTCACTGCTCTGTCCTGTCAGACGTCATCAGATCCTCCTTGCTGTGTTTCATTTGCTTCTGCATACGCTGGTTCCCCAATGACCTCTGACCTCCTGCTGTCCCCAGAGCCCCTGCTGCTCTTTATCTCCCTTTAGCCATGTCACCAACACAACTCCAACTAAACACACACAACTCCAACTAAACACAAACACAATTCACACACACAACTACAAATAGTTTGTTAAAATGCAGACAAAGCAAAGAGTTATACAGTCCATAACTTTTAACACAATCAAAACTTCTACACACAAGCACAAAGTACACAACAAAGTGTAGAAAGTGAGTTTTACTGCCATAAACTTCTGGAATTTCTGGATGAGAAACAGACGTGCAGGACACAACGCAGCTACACAAACTGTGAGACGTGATGAGCTGCAGCCCTTAAAGTTAGGATTATGACGGGAGAGGATCCACTATTTATTGTTTTTCTGTTTGTTTTGTTTTTTTAAATGTATTAGTATACTTTTCCTGAATGTTTGTCTTATTTCATAAATAATTTTATTTATTTTTTTTTCTTTTATTAAAAAGATCATGAAGGAATTAAACTTTATTCATAGCACTTTACATCTCCTTGAAGGTGCCAAAGGACTTCACAATCAAAACATGATCTAAAATGGGAACAAAGGTTTTAAACCAAAGACTCTAGAATATTCTCTTTTAGAATATAATTTTCAATCCAAATGTTTTCATCTACATTCAATGTTATATCATTCTCACTCCACACATCTGCTCCTGATCCGGCCCTTCTATCCAATTATAGAACCTAATGCCCCCCCCCCCCCCAGTTAAAATTATTGCCCAGTGAGTATGTAGTTCTATTATATTATTATATTATTATTATTATATTATATATATATTTAGTATGTAAGTAGCATTAACCCTCATGTCCCCCCCCCATTTTTTTCTGTCTTTCTGTCACACACACACACACACACACCTGCACCTTCCTCTCTGTGTTAAACCTCAATCCTCCTTTACAGAATAATATTACAAATATTTCTATTCTGATTTAGAATTCCTCAACAACATTGGACAACAACAACCATTCTGTACTTGGGGGGTCCTCACCTTCCCGGGACAACAAACCCAGTGAACCAGCCTCCCATCAGAGAACTGTTGGAGTTTCCAAACTCTAGGACACTTCATCACTTTTTCTTTTTTCTCTAATTCTGTAAACCTTATTTTCACTTTTCTTAAATAATCTAATTTTCCCAAATGTACAATTCTACAATTTACTGAGTTACTCACTTTGTGGACATCAGACACTTGATTTGGCCACGCCCAATGTAGAATTTGATTGACAGGTTTCTGCTTACCTTTGTAGGGTTCACCCGTGTCGTCAGTCCACTCCTGAGAAACCCTTCATCCAGGCCAAATTTAATCCAGAAAAACTGTCCTCAACCCCCCCGTCTGTGCCTCCAAATTGCTGCCGTCTCGTCCGGCCTATTCAGATGGTTCAGGACGTCCAAAAATGAAATGTGCAGAAATGAAAAGACACACAAGAGTCTGCAGGAATCTTCAAACCTTTTCCAAAAGGGGAGAGGTGGAGAAACACGACCTGTTAGGCTCTGTGGCTGTCCTCTCTCTCTGTCCTCAAGGCAAAAAGGCTTTTTTATTATTCAGTAAGGGAAGATGTAAACATACTAGATACGTCATTAGAATGGTGTGTTTGTGTCTAGTCTGCATTGCAGGTGTTGTGGCTCCATAAACACTCCAGTACAGAAAGAAAACAGAGACCAAAGTCAAAAACAGGCATACTGGTGACCTTGGTACCTATTCAAGCAGATTTTTGCAATACAATATACATGCATATATAGAATCCATTAAATGCAGAATACCAAGAACAGAGAAAATATAATAGAACCTCTGTTCACCTCCACAAAATCCATGTATTTATTTTAAAAAGCACAAAAGCACGTCTCTGTTTCTATGGTGGGGGTCAGGTGCATGGGGGGGGGGGGGGGGGGGGTGTTGCTCCTGGATCTTTGTCAGACTGGGGGGCTCTTGGATGCCTGGATCGATCGGGTTGCTCCTATGTCTGCCCTTAGCTCTGGGGTCTGGGGGGCCGGGGCTCCTGCCTCTGCTGCAGCATTCAGTGTGATCAAGGTTCACTCTAAGAGACTCACATTCATTCAACACACCTGATTGTTCACCTCCACACTAAGACAGACATGGGTGTTGGTGTTTTCTCTTTTTCTACCCCCCCCCCCCCTTCATGAATATTGGTAATGTGAATATTGTGTGTACCTGTCTGTGTGCAGAAATCCTGGGAGATAAATCTTTAAACATTGATGTATGATTATACTTCTAACCTGCAAATAGTTGTGTGCTGATTATTTTATGTAATTTACTGACGAAACTTTTATGTTTTAACTTTGTAATATTGACTGCCCCCCCCACTCTAACCCCTTCTCCCCCATCTCTGACATCCCACTCTGTTTCTTTCTTTCCTCTTTTGTTTCTTTTTTCTGTCCAACAAGGAATGCTTCCAAATATCATTTTCAGAAATAAAGCTTAGCCTCAAATCCAGAAGGGGTTTATTCAAATATACTCTCAGTCTGTCTGAAGATCCATAAACCCCAATTATAACAATAAATCTGTCTGATCTGCTCTCTCAGCTGTTGGAAAAGTTTTTAAAAAATAGAATTCTTTAAATGCATAAAGAAAAGATGATAGAAAATATAATAGAACCCCTGTTCACCTCCACAGAATCATGCAGAAAAGAAATGTACAAAGTGAAAAATCCTTTATAAAATATAAAAACTTTAAATAAAAGATCCTTCACTTGTATGTTCTCAAACTGTGGGGCAATCCTCCTTTTTTAGGGGGGGTTTACGTTTTCTGACTGTGGTCATCTCCAGGCCCGAAGGCTGTAAAAACAAGCTGTCTCAGTTCTTTAAGATGAACTTTCTTTGTTACTTTTTCAAGTTTTTCACTCCTAAAACAGCGCCTGACTGCGCTCCTCACACCACACCCCTCCCTTCCTGCAACGTGCGAGATCTGGTTTCATGCGCGCACACACCCACACACACACACATCTAGGGGCATTCAGAGGAACCATCAGTGTATGAAGCATGTTTTTGGCGTGTAAGAGGAAACACGGGTGGAAAGAATAGACAAACTCCACACAGAAAGGTCACAGCTGGAATTTGAACCTTCTCACTGAGAGCGCTAACCACTGCTCCACCGTGCACAGAGTCTGACCTTCATGAAGGCTTGGTGAGGCTTCTTCTTCTGGGCAAACAGTGAAGCTTTTCCCGCTTAGCGCCCTCTACTGGTTTCAGATTGGAAGCAGATTGAAGTTGTAATGTGAAACAGCTGAAGGTCAAATCTGCTGTGAAGAAGTTTGGTTTAGTCCAGACGTGTTGGACTTCAAACTGTCATTTCCACCAACAACACCACCAAGAGCTTGTTCAGCTGGACGACAACAACACATGACAACAACACACATGTCTACATGGAAGTGACAGTGTGGCGGCGCTGCTCAGATCATGTCTGACCTTTGACCTCCCACTGAAAGTGGCCTCTGGCCTCTGCCGCCACGGCGACTGAGTGGAGCGGCTCCACGGCTGCTGGTGGTGTTCCAGGTGATGGAGGATGTTTTCCAGGTGTCTGCTCCTGCAGAGGTCTGGATGGATCTGAGCTGATCTGAATGTGCTGACAGGCCTCTGAGGAGAAGAGACTGACAGAGGAACCATGAGCTGAAGGAGGCTAAGGCCGCCTTTACACTGCATGGTTCAAGTGACCCAATTCCGATTTTTTCCTCTCTTGTGGCACAGATCGGATATGATCGGTGAATGTGTAAGCAGGACAAAAGCGCATGGATTCTGTTTTTCTCAGATCGGATACAGGCCTCTCTCATATGTGGAAAAAAATCGGAAACGAATCGGATACGTGCATTTGCGTGTGCCATGTAAGCAGACAGATCGGATATTCCCAACTATATGCGAGTCGTACGTCAGTGACGTCAATTCAGGACACCACCAACTGAGATCACATGACTTATTAAAGTGCTTTTGTGCACTTATTTTGCTGTCAGCGTGTTACCGTTCAGCCTCAGGCTTCAGACCGTAGTCGGAAACCGCTGTTATTCCCGGTCCGGTCCCGGTCCGGACGCAAACGGTGACTAATGAAGCGGGACACCGTTGCTCTGAAACAGGCTAGAAGCCGTTTATTTCTTTGGGGGGCGTGTATGATGGGGACCGCGTGTGTGTGTGTGTGCGCGCGCGTGCTTGCCTGTGTGTCTGTGTGTAAGGAGAGAGGGGGGGTGAGCATGGAGCGGGGGAGTGTCGGAGAACAGTAAATTAAAAATAAGGTGTCTCCCCCAAAAGTTTTGGAGTCTTTCTTAGCCCACTCTGGAGGCTGAGGGTTCAGAACGGAAAAGAGAACCCCGAGGAAATCCCCCTCGCGTTTCTGACTACGGTCAGAAAAGAGAAGTCATCGCGCAGGAAAGGTTCAACACTTGGATCAAACTGTTAGTACAGCACGTCTGCAAACACTCCCTCATTCAAAACTCAGAGAGAGCCGAGCAGCCTTCCTTTTTCCTCTGCCCTCTGGAGCGCCCAAGGCAACGCCTCCTTCCGTCACTGCGTTGCCTCCTTGACAACCGCAGTCACAAAAGTCCGAAAGAGGTCCGCGGAGGGCGGAAATACTGCTACGTAGTCCTCAGAACGTCTACGTTTGATAGTTTCAGCATTGTATAGTGCAAATGCAAAAATCAGATATGGGTCACTTTTAAAAGATGATGTAAGCGGGTCGTCAAAAAACTCAGATGTAGTCAGAAAATCGGTAAATGCGGCCCAAAGGCCCAGGATCCAGAAGCAGCTGCAGAGAGACCACCAGCATCAGGATCAGGATTCCAGAGGGGCGGGGCTCAAAGTGGGAAAAGACTTTTTGCTCCTTGAAAGCAGACGACCAGAGATGAAGTCACCTGGAGACGACTCCTTTCTGATCCCTGGAGCTGAAAGTGATCCAATTGTCATTTGGATATCAGCAAACTCTAGTCAACATGAGTTTGTTCACTTGATCCCAGACTTGGAAGAATCAAACACTGGAGGCTCTTGATGTCGGCACAATGTGCTGCAGGCAGAATCAACAGAAATCCAGTTGAATCCAGATGTTGGAAACACAGACGTCCTACAGCAGGGCTGCTCCTACCTGCTCCTGGAGATCTACCACCTGCCTGTTCTCCAGCTCTCCCTGCACTCCTTCCTGCTGATCACCTGGACCAGGTGTGTTCATCCAGTCACAATCTGGAGACATCTGATTGAGCCAATCAGCAGCTAGCAGGGCTTGGAGATCTGGAAAACAGGCAGGTTGGTAGATCTCTAGGACCAGGATTGAGCAGCCCTGTCTTCAAGCTTTCCTTCCCAGAATGCAACAGTTTGACTGAGAGTGAATGTCCTCCTGCTGTTGCTGTGAGGATTCTGCAGGTCCGTTCTTCAGTGGGTCTGGTGGTGTTCTGTCTGTCAGTCCCTCCAGATTCCTGTCAATCATCCACATGTCTTCATTTCTGTTGTCTTCAGTCAGTAGAAGTCTCTGTTTTCAGCTCTACATTGTCAGATCATCAGTTTTTGGTTTCTCTATGGATTTTCTCCTGTTTCTGTTTATTGATCAAATCTTGACGTTTCTGCCTCTGAGTCCAGTTTCTGCATTTTGGCTCCTCCCCTTCCTGACAGCTGGATCCAGTGTGACTCCGGTTCTATGTTGGATTCTCTTCTGCATCTGATCCTCTAAACACAGGAAGTTGTTGTGACTGGAAGGATTTGGATCCAGAAAGATGGAGAACCTGAAGGATCCAGAGTGAAAAGAAGGCTAAACCAATCAGAAAACATTCTGTTCAACAGAAACATTTAGTGTCAGACCCGGAATGAGGAAGCTGTGACCTCACCACAAATACTCTTCCTTTATTTTGAAAATCCCCTGCTGTTTGATTTTGTACTTAGTAGCAGCTTCCTGTCCCTGCAGGATCTGCCATCTGAGGTCCTATGGCGCCATTTGAGCGGTGGGCGTGGCCACTTTCAATGTTAAGTCAATGGTACAGACGCCATCTGAGGTCCTGCGGCGCCATTTGAGCAGTGGGCGTGGCGTGAAGGTCTGGCAGCAGCGTGACGGTTTGAGTGACAGCGGGTAGAAAACACATCCATCTAGTGAATGGATCCATGGTTCTCCTGAACTTCCATTCATTCTCTTCACCTGCTGGTTCCCTTTGGGGGCAGCGGGGTTTCAGGAAGCGTCCTGCCTGCTGTTGGCCAAAGGCGGCTTCACCCTTCAGTCTGCTGCAGGGCCCATGGAGCTGGAGCATTGATCTGGCTATGCGGCTCCAGGAGGAGAGCTGGCAGCCAGACAGAGAGCTGCTGCTGATGGAAAGACAGCCTGATCATCTCCTGAACTTTAGCTTTCTGGTTTCCATGGAGACCATCAGAAAAAGGTCCCTGATTTGATTCTGGTTTGTAGTTTTCCTCTGGAGTTAACATGGAACTGCAAGCCTTCAAAGTCGGTCAGAGAGACGGAAAGACGGCGGAAGCGTCCGTCTTTCAGACTCATCAGGAGAGAAGATCACTGAACGGAGAGAATCTGAAGGATCCAGACATGGAGACGTGATTCCCCATGATTCTGGAGAACTCTTCATCATCCAGAAACCTGACCTCTCAGCATCATCCGTGTCTTCATGCAGTGGAAATGACAGAAACACAGACACCGCTCCATGTGGCCATCAGGCTGAAAACATCAGCTGGAAGCTCCGCCCACAGGCGGCGTCAAGCTCAGGAACACATTTGTGGACAGACGGCGAGCGGAGAATTATCCACACGGTGAAAGAGAGGCGGTCAGTGTGGACGCAGCTGAACAGAAATGTATTCATGTTCATTAAAAACAAAGAGGACACTTTTGAATAGGAGGCAGAAAGGGCAGGTGTTCAAACCCCCCTAGGGTCCTGTGTGTGCACGTCTGACCAGCATCAACCTGTTATTTCTGTTGGTTCTGATCCATAAAGGTTTTTAATCACCATTTATTTGTCATTAGTGTTCAGAGTTCATATAGTTTTGCATTTTTCAAGAGGTTTTCTGGAATTTTTGAGCTTTTCCAGTCTGGTTCTACTGGTTTTCTTGGAGTTTCTACTGTTTTTATTGTTGCTCCACGTGACCCAAAGGTCTCTGCTCGTCCCTGCTGTGCAGCTCTGTCCTTCCCCTCTGTCATGTGTTCATCCGTCCACATGAGGGCGCCGTCTAGGTCATGCCTGCTGAGCTGGAAGCCAAAAAAAAGGAGAGAAAAATGGAGAAAATGAAAGACCTGAGGAAAGCTGCAGTTCAGCCTTCAGGAAGAAAAGTTTAGACCAATAATTACAGAAATAAAAGATAAAAAATGTTTTTTATAAATCTGAAAGTCACCAAAGTGTTTAACAAACTTTTTTATAAAGTGAAAAGGTCAAATGTTTGTGTGTTGGAAGTCCCAACCTGACAGATGAGCAGAATAATAAGGCAGGCAAAGCCGTAACACTGCCCCCTGGTGGACAGGAACTCAGCAGTGCAGCTTCAGGATGGAGTGGCTTCCAACAGATCAGATCAACGTTCTGCTCTCTGCTAAAGAGGCAGAACGTCTCCGTCTAAGAAGAATCCAGAGTTCCTGATCACAAACATCAACTGAAGCCCAAATCAGAGCTGATCAGACTGCATGGAGCCCAAGCTCCAGAAAAGAGGAGAGAAGAAGAAGTCGTCCACATGAAGCTTCACCTTAGAGGAAAAGAGGAGCTGCTGAACTAAAGTACTCGAGTACTGAGGAAGACTTTCAACCTCTGATGGATTCTGTAGAACATTTGGAACTAGAATGTAGAAAGTGCTTCAGTGCAGACATGAACTCAGTCAGAGAGCGTCTGAATGTTGGAGGATCCAGAAGAAACCAGGAGCTCATGAAGGTGGTTCTGTGGGAGCAGAGAGCAGAACTCTGATCCCAGTTTCAGGAACAATGCGGGCTCATGTTCTGGACTGAAGAGTTCTCCTGAAATGTTCTGTTCAGACTTCTTCAGGATCACATCTGTGTGTGAATGTGGAGGTTTGTCTGAACCAAGCTGCAGCTCACTTTGAAGCTCCTTCAGGCTCACACAGCAACAATGACAAAGACTGAAGCTGCTGTGCTGCCCTCTAGTGGCAAACATGGCATCTGCAGCACACATTTCTGCATTTCTCAACATTTTTGAAGCTCATCCAGAGAATGCCAAAAGTGTGCAAAGCAGTAATCAAAGCATAAAGTGGCTACTATGAAGAACCTACAATATGACATATTCTCAGTTGTTTCACACTTTTTTGTTATGTATAGAATTCCACATGTGTTCATTCATAGTTTTGATGCCTTCAGTGTGAATCTACAATTTTCATAGTCATGAAAATAAAGAAAACCCTTTGAATGAGAAGGTGTGTCCAAACTTTTGGTCTGTACTGTAAATAAAAATGTTAAGTTTTTTTTGTCTTAACCTGAAAAAATCTTTGAATTAATTTAAAACTTTAACATTTTTTATAAAAAATTCTTTGATGAAGAGACAGAAACAAGAAACAGCATTAAAATCTTTGCAGATTGTCGGTGAAAAATGTATGCATTCCAAAGATCTTTAATTCTTTTACTTTTCTTTTATTATGTTACATCTCAGTTATATACTTCATAAATTTGTTAATCTAATTTTCATTAAATTAAGTAAATGTATCTATTGTTTTTACACTGTAATAAGAATTTCAAAATTATTGCTTGTCTTTGTTATCAAATATACAGTTTAATGTTTATTTATAGTTGTAATTATTCTCTTTAGAAACTGTTTTTAGGATCTTTTTGCTTGAAATGTTCTTTTTTTGTTTTGTTTTGTTTATTTGTTTGCTTACGATATGTCTTTATTCATGACTGTATTTTAGAAATACAATAAACGTATGTGATCAGGTTTAGTTAGTCTCTGATGTGTTTTGTAGTCGAATCTGAACATTGGAATGAGACACAGTGTGATTACGTCACAGCAGCTAAAAGTTTCTTTTTTTTCTATTTCTATTATGTTTTTATTTCCTGAAAATAAACTGTTTATTTTAAACTTTATTTGCCAGTCAAGTTAAAATGGCTTTTTCTTTGCAACCATCGACATCATAATATGAGCTACAGACAACACTCCAGACCAGCTGGTGGCGCTAAAGCACCATGACGCTGTTAGCCAAACAAAGAAGAAGAACAGCACGAGGCGCTAGCAGCGCTAGCTTGTTAGCAGGCTAGCTTAGTTAGCTTGTGTTGAGAGGTTGGCGGTGTTTAGTTGGGAAGTTTGTGAGGTTTTTGGACAGAAAGGACGATACGTGGTTCGTGTGGGAACTCTCAGCATTTTCCAAAATGTCGTAAATGAGTGAAGAAGTGTTGAACGGAAAGACGACGTGGATTGCTGTGATTGTGAGACTAGCAGATGATCGATCGGAGCTGCAGTGAAGAGGACGGCGGTGTTTGTGGGAGTTGGAGCTGAAGATCGGAGCAGGAACCATGTCTTCCCTTCAGTCTCTGAGAGAGTTGATCAGCGAGCGACTAGCTGCTGCTGCTGAAGAAATCTGCAGACTCTGTGAAGGAACCATCGTCCAGTACGAGCAGGAGCTCTGTCGTCAGCGCAGACTGCTGGATGTCATCTGGAAACCACAGCTGCAGCTCCACCACATAGGTATGTGACCTTCATCAAAGAAACAGAGAAGCCCTTTGAGCTTCATGGTTTTCTTTACTGCGGTCAAGTGAGCCGACATCCTTGGAAGTGCGGTCTCGCTAGCCGTCACTGACTTTTAGCATGCGCGTTTACATCATAATTTACGGTACACACGGCCAGCGAGTTGAAAAGACGAAAAAGCACTAATATCACCCATGTCACAGTTACCCATTATCAAATAACATGGACCGTGCTCTGAAATTAATGAGTTATTGCAAGCTGTATATTGTCATTTGATGTACAGATTTATTCATTAATATTGCATGTCTGTTCATTCCATAATAAACTACCAGAAATAACATGTTTTGTCTGAAATATAATCAATCAGACAGATTCTAAACATGAGATTTAACACTGACAAGAGTGTTTTGAGAGTTGTTAAGCATGCCATGCAATGGAATCAAACAGAAATGAGGAAACTCCACATAAAATCACATTTGGTCATGTTAACTCTTTCTAAAGTTGCTTCATTTAAGGTGACGCTAAACTTTCACTGGATTATGGTTGGTGATGATGTTCATGATCATATCAGCAAGGTTAATAAAAATTGTCTGAAGAAAATTACAGATATTGACATAACAGACCGATTCAGGCCTCTTCTTACATAGTCATAGTATAACATGTAAACCATCCAGAATACCACTTTTTTCCACTTTTATACCACTTTTTTCAAAGGTATTTTGGATGGTTTTTCTGAGATGATCATGAACATCATTACTAACAATAAACCAGTGAAAGTTTTGCGTCACCTTTGAAAAGAGTGGTATTTTGGATGGTTTACTTTTTTTACTTTAACTATAAAGGCAGGCTGCTTAGGTGTACTATAATGTCAATATCTGTAATTTTCTTCAGTCAAATTTCTTTAAACTTGCTGTGATGATCATGAACATCATTACTGACAATAATCCAGTGAAAGTTTTGCTTCACCCTTTAAAAAAGTAGCATTTTGTTAGGTTTACATCTTACAATCTCTCTGTGAATGAGGAGGCCCGAATTGGTCTATAACTTTAATTTCTCTAATATTCTCCAGGGATTTTTCATCAAACTTGCTGTGATGTTAGTGGACATCATCACCAACCATATTCCAGTGAAAGTTTTGTGTCACCTTTAAAAAAAGTGGTATTTGGGATGGTTCACATGTTGTTCTCTATGTATGAGGGGGCCTAAATTAGTCTGTAATGTCAATATCTCTACTTTTGGTTATTTATTTAATGGCATCTATATGGAACTGGTTTATGTTATGCTGGTTTGCGGCACTTTCCGTCCGTGAAACCAGAGTTTGAAGCCGGTCTGCTCCCTGTTCCCTTCTCTACTTCTGTGCCAGTCTCAAGACCAGTTAATTTAAGAGGGTTGCGTCAGGAAGGGCATCCGGCGTAAAACATTGCCAAGATTACCATACAAATCTTCCACAGTAAAGTGGCTGATTCGCTGTGGCGACTCCTGATGGGACAAGCCGAAAGTGAAAGATTTAATGGCGTCTATATGTATTGTTTCCATTAGTCTCTTCTGGTCTTCCAGACTCCTCAGACATTTTCTCCAATGATCAAAGAGTTTATTGATGCTTGACAAAACCTAAAAGTCCTGGAAACGTATGAAAGGCTCCTTGTTGTGTTTGTGTTCCTGCAGGCCTCCCCCAGCATTGGATGACTGAAGAGGAAGATCTCTGCATCCAGCAGAGTAACTTCAGAGTGGAACAGGAGGAACCAGAACCTCCACAGATTCAAGAGGAACAGGAGGAACCAGAACCTCCACAAATTAAAGAGGAACAGGAGGAACCAGAACCTCCACAGAGTCAAGAGGAACAGGAGGAACCAGAACCTCCACAGATTAAAGAGGAACCAGGGAAACTCTGCATCAGTCAGGATGAAGATCAGCTTGATTTTAAGCAGGAGACTGATACCTTGATGGAGATTCCTACTTATGAGGAAGATGAGAACAGTGAAGCAGATCTAAACAATCAGCAGAGCTTTAATGTAGCTGGTAGTCAAGATGAAGAAGAAAACCAACATGAAGAATCAACATCAACTACAGATGAAGAGACAGACCCACAGAACAGAGATCAGAGGAAGAGGAGGGACAGATGTGTCCAAAGTGTGGACAGCTCTCACTTGTCAGAAGGTCAGTGTGACTCTGATGTTAGAAAAAATCCCAAGAAGACAAATCTTGGTAAGAAATACAAACATTTTCCAAAAGAAGAGAGACTTTCCTCTATCAAGTCTGGTAAAAACTCAAGAATAATTACTTACCCGTCTGACTACATGGAAACTGGGTCTGATGAAAGATGTTATATCTGTAAAGAATGTGATAAAAGCTTTTGTCGCAGATCTTATCTCAAAAGACATATGAGAACTCACACAGGAGAAAAGCCTTTTTCTTGTAAAGAATGTAAAAAAAGTTATAGTCAAATATCTCATCTCAACATACACATGAGAACTCACACAGGAGAAAGGCCTTTTTCTTGTGAAGAATGTAAAAAAAGTTTTTGTGATGCATCTAATCTCAAAACACACATGAGAATTCACACAGGAGAAATGCCTTTTTCTTGTAATGAATGTGATACAAGTTTTCGTAATGCTGCTAGTCTTAAAATACACATGATAACTCACACAGGAAATAAGCCTTTTTCTTGTAAAGAATGTAAAAAAGGTTTTAGTCAAATATCTTATCTCAAAAGACACGTGAGAACTCACACAGGAGAAAAGCCTTTTTCATGTAAAGAATGTAGTAAAAGTTTTTGCGACATATCTTATCTCAAAACACACATGAGAACTCACACAGGAGAAAAGCCTTTTTCTTGTAAAGAATGTAAAAAAAGTTTTAATGATTTATCTAATCTCAAAAGACACATGAGAACTTGTAAGGCTTTTTCTTGACAATGTAAGGACTGAGTGTAAACTCTAAATTCTATACTTTTTTGATAAGAGGTTGACCTCTTAATCTCTGTACAACAGCAGAAGACTTTATTTTACATGGGAAAAGTTCTGTAACTCAGAAAAATTAAATATTTTAAAATAAGTTTTTAATGCTTAAAACTTCTGGGGTGAAACCCTAATGTTTTAATGAACTCCATAGCAACCTGAGCTTTCCTTTCATGTACACAGAGCCACAGGCTGATGGCCTCCATACCATATTGATGCAGTAATTCATTAGAGGGAGGCACAAGTGAGTATTTAATGTGTAGAGATGAATTTTTCTGAAAAGTAAAATAAAAAAAACTTTGGTTGTTTTGATATATGAATCACTACAGGATGTCCTTTGTCCCAACAGCAGTTACTCTATAGAATGACACAGTGAACTGCTTCTGTATTTACGTATTTAATCATGACGTGTACTTTTACTTCCACTTTTTATTACTGTTTTAATTTTTACTGACTATTTGTTTTTGTAACTGCTATATTTCTTGTTTGGCTGCTGTAACAACTGAATTTCCTTCTGGGGATCAATAAAGTCTGGTCTCGTCTTATCCTGACTTTATTGGACAGCTCTTTTAGGTTTTCATATTCTCTAAGCTACAAATATCTAATGCACAAAAGTAAAGGATCAATACATTTCAATCTATCTGTAATAATACTAGATAATGAGTTTCACTGCTGACAAAATATGTAAAACTTTTTTCACAAATTGAATTATTTTAGATGTACCTGTTATTAGGAGAATAACAGAATAACTCAACCGGACACTTCCGGTTGAGTGGACGCTGGCATGACTGTTGCCGCTGCTCACCGGTAACTTAAACTCTAACTTTTCCTTTTTTATAAACAATTCTGCTACGACAGATTTTGGACTGTGAAAACAGAGCACACATGTCACTGTGTCCATCAACTACTTTGATTATTTGCATTCAACTGCACGCTTAACCGATAACTTCCACTACGTCACTCCTCCAACCTGGGGCTTGGTTAGCTAGGAGTTACGTTTTTCAGTCTGCAGTCCCGGGGCCTTCTCCTGTCAGTTATGCTCACGTGCAAACTTTACATCTGGTCGGCTCTAACCTGGATCCTCCTCTGGCTTTTCCACCGCCCCACGGCCGGGCTCATCCAGTACTCAGCGTCGGAACTCCTCCGTCTCCGCTGGCTGCCTACAGCTCCTGCTCCTCTGCTCTACGACTGCACGGACCCCCTGCTCCCGCCACGCCTGAGGTACATCCACCGTGGCACGCACCGGCACTACCAAGCCTCGTCCAATGTCGTCCGCTTCCTCTCCTCTACCCGCTATCCTCCACGTAACACCGGACATTCTGTGGACCACGGAGTGCTCTCCAGCCTCCCCGGACCTGGGAACTCGACTTCTTCGGCGCCGCGCCAATTCATCAGAACCGTCAACTTTGGCCTCATCAACATCCGCTCCCTCTCTAACAAGGGTCAGCTGATCCAGGATCTAATTGTGGATCGTAAGTTTGACTTTCTCTGCGTTACGGAAACAGAATGACTTTTCCTTACTCAATGACTCCACCCCTCCCGGCTTTGTTTACCTCTGTCAGCCTCGTTGCCATGGCCGCCGAGGTGGTCTCGCGGTGATATATCGCGAGACGTGGAAAGTTCTCCCGGTTCTGCTACCCTCATTCAGTTCCATCGAGTGCACTGCCTTCATGCTTCCTGGACCCACACCAACTGTAATAGCAGTGGTTTACCGCCCCCCAAAACCGAACAGGGACTTTCTGGAGCATTTTGGAACTCTGCTAACTCACCTATCATCTCTCTCTCCTAATGTTATGTGCATGGGTGATTTTAACATACATTTTGATAACAACCACCTCCCCCTCACCAGAGACTTCTGTTAATGCCCGGATAGTCTTGGTTTTAATCAACATGTTCAGCTGCCTACCCATGCTAAGGGACACATTCTGGACCTGGTCTGCTGCTCTGGGTTAACCCCCTCTAACTGTTCCACAGATGACCTTCCTATGACTGATCACCATCTTGTTTCTTTTAGCATCCCCTTGATTTTATCTGATATTAAACCCACTCACCTCATCTCCTTCCGAAACATCAAGAATATAAACGTGGAGCTGTTTTCTTCTCATTTGGAGCGCATTCCTTTTCCGAACTCGTCCAACCCTGATGAACTGGTTTCTTTTTTATAATAACTGCCTTTTAGATGTTCTTAACAGTTTCGCTCCTGTAAAAACCCAGTCTGTTTCGTTTGTCAAATCTTCCCCCTGGTTCACCCCTGAACTCCATAAAATGAAAGCCAAATGCCGCCAGTTGGAACGGCTCTGCAAAAAAACTGGCGTTCCCGTTCATAAGGAAATCTATAATGAACAGATTCTACAATACAAGGACTTGGGGCCTCATTTATAAAACTTTGCGTAGGATTTGCGTCAGAAGTGGCGTACAGATGAAACATAGGATGTGCGTACGCACAGAAATATTCGGATTTATAAAACCGTGCGCACGCACATCCTACGCATCTTTCCCTTAATAAATCACAACCAATTCTAAATGCTGCGCAGCTTTTGCGGCTTCATGACACGCCCATAGTTGCCCATAAATAGTCCGTGAAACGCCCACAAATAAATATTCATTGATTGCGAAACCATGGCAAACACAAAGAGGAAATCAAAAAAACGTAACTTCACTCAATGTGAAGTAGAAGTTATTGTTGGCGATGAGGAAAAGAGGAGAAAATGTTGTTTGGAGGGCACAGTGTGGGCATTACTAATGCAAAAAAAGGCAATTGAGTGGCAAACGGTGGCAGACGCTGTAAATGCTGTAGCCTCACAACCTCGGACCGTGGCCGAAATAAAAAAGAAATGGTCGGACATCAAAGTCGAGGCAAAAAAACGTCTAGAGCGCTGCATCGCCAGAGTGTGTCTGCCGGGGGGGGACACCGGAGCTGACCCCTCTTGATGAGAGACTGGCGGCTATTATCGGGGAATCCCTTTTAAGTGGAGTGGTGACTGAGGTGGAGGGGGACACCGACGTGGCAGATGCACCGAGTGACACAGGTAAGAGAAAAATATTAAAATGACTGCAGTCAAGTCACATGTATGCAGGCTACACAATTACAGTTTATTAATATAGAACAATTTTATTTTAGTTGCTGGGTGTTCCAGCGTGGCCAGTGGTCACGATGCTGCAGCTGAGCAGCCGTCTGGACCCAGCGTCTCCACGGCTCTCAACCCTCCAGCAGTGGACGTGTCCTCACCGATGCAGTCCTTGAAATGCAGAGGGAAGTCATTAGTTCAGAGAGGTGACCAAGGAGTTGGGCGAAATCAAGACTGACTGAAATAAACTGCACGATGAGGGAATTCTTGAATAAATAATATTTTCCACACCTCTAGTTGTTCTTTACAAGCGACGCATCACTTCCAAACGCTGGCGCACAGCAGCAGCATTTGGCTCAAATGCGTGGGGATGAGGTTCAGGGTCAGGGCCAACACAGCAATCGGCGCCAGGGGGTAGAGGCACGTTTTTAAGCTGTGCCACATTGTGTAGCACAGCACATGCCAGCACAATTTGGCACACACTGTCACTTTTACGTGTTTCTTCCATCTGCCGATGGTGTCGCCATTTCTCATTTCACCCGTTTTTGTGCGTACGCCTGGGTCAGAGCTTGCGTGAAGGACCGCACATTTTCCCGTCAAGTTTGCTTTTTATAAATATCAACTATTGCGTAGAGAGTGGCGTATGCCTTCTTTTGTCCGTACGCAACGTTTATAAATGAGGCCCTTGGTTTCTAACACTCAAACAAACTACTTCACTCAACTGATTGATGCAAATAAGGGAAATTCCAAAATGTTGTTTTCTTTAATGGATAATGTCTTTCAACCCCGTAAAAGTATTCCCTGTCATTTTTATTCAGATGAGCACTGTAATTCTCTTCAGTTATTCTTTAACCAGAAAATTCTAAATATCCATCAGCATCTCTATTCCTCCACCTCTCCTCCCATCCCGTCTGACTCATTTTCTGTAACTCATATATTCACTTCCTTTCTCCTCCCTGATCCCAGTGAAATTTCCCGCCTCATCCATAAGTCCAAACCATCCACATGTTTGCTCGATCCCCTTCCAACATCCCTGGTTAAATCCTGCCTTCCTTCTCTTCTTCCCTTCATTTGTGCCATTATCCACTCCTCATTGACATCAGGTATTGTCCCCTCACTCCTCAAGATCGCTGCCGTCAGACCCATCCTAAAAAACCCCAGCTCAGACCCCAATTCCTTTCATAATCTTCGTCCTATTTCCAACCTCCCCTTCATCTTAAAAATTCTTGAAAAAATAGTCGCCTCCCAACTTTCCCATCATCTCACCCAAAATGATCTTTTTGAACCTTTTCAATCTGGTTTCTGTCCCCTTCATAGCACAGAAACTGCCCTACTAAAAATCACCAATGACCTTCTCCTAGCAGCTGATTCTGGACTCATCACCATCCTCATCCTCCTCGACTTGAGCGCAGCATTCGACACCATATCTCACTCCATCTTCCTCCACAGACTTTCAGCCCTCGGTATCGAGTCCACCCCCCTCCGCTAGTTTCATTCTTATTTTTCAAGCCGCACTCAGTTTATTCAACTGAATTCTTTTAAATCCCAACCCTCACTCATTTCATCTGGTGTTCCTCAAGGTTCTGTTCTCGGTCCCCTTCTCTTCATTACCTACCTGCTACCCCTTGGTAATATATTCCGTAAATTCAATATTGATTTTCATTGTTTCGCGGATGACACTCAGCTCTATCTGTCCAGTAAACCCAACTCTTCTGTTCCACCTGCCTCCCTCTCCTCCCGCCTGTCTGAAATAAAAACCTGGTTCACTCTAAACTTCCTCAAACTTAACAGTGATAAAACCGAATTACTCTTCGTAGGTTCCAAATCCACCCTTTCCAAAGTTTCTAATTTTACCCTTTCCATCGATTCCTCTCCAGTTTTCCCCTCCCCTCAAGTAAAGAGTCTGGGTGTCATCCTTGATAGTACATTATCATTTCAATCCCACATCAATAGCATTACTCGGTCAGCCTACTATCATTTACGTAATATTAATCGTCTCCGCCCCTCCCTCACCATCCACTCCGCCTCCATTTTAGTTCATAGTCTGGTCACTTCTCGTCTCGACTATTGTAATGCTCTTCTCTATGGTCTTCCCAACAAAACTCTAAATAAGCTTCAATTGGTCCAGAATTCAGCTGCCCGCATCATCACCAGAACCCCCTCCTTCCATCACATCACTCCCGTTCTCCAGCAGTTGCACTGGCTTCCAGTAGCCTTTAGGATTAAATTCAAGCTCCTTTTCTACACTTTAAAAGCCATCCATAGCCTGGCTCCCTCCTATCTCTCTAGTCTCATCCATGTTAACACTCCCTCTCGCTCTCTTCGGTCTTCTTCCTCCCTTCAGCTCTCTGTCCCTCCGGCCCCTATGGTCACCATGGGGAGCCGTGCCTTCAGTCGCTCTGCTCCCCAACTCTGGAACTCTCTCCCCCCAGACCTCCGTAACACTGACTCCTTTTTGATCTTTAAATCCAGACTAAAAACCTATCTGTTTAAGCTTGCATTTCCGGAGCACGATTTCACATTCTCTGTCAGCTGATTTTACTAATGAATCCAATTTATTTATTGCTGTTAACATGTTGTTATTTTATTGTGTTTTACCTCTAACTTTGTACGGTGACCTTGGGTGTTTTGAAAGGCGCTTTTAAATAAAATGTATTATTATTATTGTTATTATGGTTCTCCTGAACTTCCATTCATTCTCTTCACCTGCTGGTTCCCTTTGGGGGCAGCGGGGTTTCAGGAAGCGTCCTGCCTGCTGTTGGCCAAAGGCGGCTTCACCCTTCAGTCTGCTGCAGGGCCCATGGAGCTGGAGCATTGATCTGGCTATGCGGCTCCAGGAGGAGAGCTGGCGGCCAGACAGAGAGCTGCTGCTGATGGACAGACAGCCTGATCATCTCCTGAACTTTAGCTTTCTGGTTTCCATGGAGACCATCAGAAAAAGGTCCCTGATGTGATTCTGGTTTGTAGTTTTCCTCTGGGGTTAACATGGGACAGCAAGCCTTCAAAGTCGGTCAGAGAGACAGAAAGACGGCGGAAGCGTCCATCTTTCAGACTCATCAGGAGAGAAGATCACTGAACGGAGAGAATCTGAAGGATCCAGACATGGAGACGTGATTCCCCATGATTCTGGAGAACTCTTCCTCATCCAGAAACCTGACCTCTCAGCATCATCCGTGTCTTCATGCAGTGGAAATGACAGAAACACAGACACCGCTCCATGTCGCCATCAGGCTGAAAACATTAGCTGGAAGCTCCGCCCACAGGCGGCGTCAAGCTCAGGAACACATTTGTGGACAGACGGCGAGCAGAGAATTATCCATGCGGTGAAAGAGAGGCGGTCAGTGTGGATGCCGCTGAACAGAAATGTATTCATGTTCATTAAAAACAAAGAGGACACTTTTGAATAGGAGGCAGAAAGGGCAGGTGTTCAAACCCCCTAGGGTCCTGTGTGTGCACGTCTGACCAGCATCAACCTGTTATTTCTGTTGGTTCTGATCCATAAAGGTTTTTTAATTACCATTTATTTGTCATAAGTGTTCAGAGTTCATATAGTTTTGCATTTTTCAACCCCCCCTCGGCCTCAACCATCATAATCCACGCAGGTACCAATGACATTAAATTCCAGCAATCTGAGACTTTGAAAGCGGACTTCATCCACCTAATTCATCACATCCAGCAGTTAAATTTACAATGCATTATTTCTGGACCACTACCTTCACCCCGTTACAGAGACACAAAATTCTCTCGAATCCGTCAGCTCCATATCTGGTTAAAAAGTTACTGCCACTCCCTGAATATCCATTACGTTGACAATTTCACCACATTTTACAATAGACCAAACCTTTTCAAACCAGACGGCTTACACCCAAACCATAAAGGCTCCCATCTTCTGGGGATGAACATAGAAATCACCCTCCTCTCCTGCACTGCACCTGCCAGCTGACGGTTCGACCAAAGCACACACATTCCCTCCATATCCTTTATTCCAGTACACATCACGAGCAGAGATCACAAACGTTCACATTTAAAGTCAACCATTCCTTCTGTCAGATGTCTCCCTCCTATTCACATAGCACCAAATACAGAATCAAAATGAACTGCAAAATCACTGGTTTCACCTGTCACACTGAACATGGCTGTTTTTAACATCAGATCTCTTTCTAACAAGTCTTTTATAATTAATGATCTGATTATTGACCGTGATTTGAACTGTTTATTTTTAACTGAAACCTGGCTTGGTACTGATGCTCCAGCTATTCTCACTGAGGCCTCTCCACCTAATTTTAATTTTTTATTTTCTGTAAGGGAAGGTAAAAGAGGTGGTGGAACAGCATCTATTGCTCAACAAGGTTTAAAAACTGAAAACATTATTTTAACTGATTATCCGTCATTTGAGCATCATTCCTTCCTGTTCAGCAACCCACCTATTTTAGCAGTGACTGTTTACAGACCACCAAGTCCTCCCTCTGGTTTTTTACAAGATTTTTCTGAACTTTTATCTGTCATTCTTCTGAGGCACAATAGGATTTTAATAACTGGAGATTTTAACATTCATATTGACAACACGAATGATCCTTTTGCCTCTGAATTTTTAAATCTTTTAAATAGTATGGATTTTACCCAGCATGTGGCACAGCCGACTCACAATAGAGGACACACCCTGGACTTGGTCATCACCTACGGCCTGTCTGCTGGTGTGTCCTCTGTTGTTGACTTGGCTGTGTCAGATCATTATTGTGTGTTTTTTAAGGTGACTGGTTTTATCCAGCAAGAGGCCTCGGTGAGAACTGTGACGAAGCGATATATAACTCCTGAAGTGGCAGAAAATTTTATTGACATTTTAAAACAAACTCCTGCTCAGATTTTACCTTTGTCCTGCGATTCTCTGACTGATGATGATTTTAATGACAGACTTAAGTCTGCCATTGATTCAGCCGCTCCAATGAAAACAAAAATCTTGACACATAAACCGAAGATGCCTTGGAGAAACGGTGATATTTTAAATCTGAAGAGAATTTGTAGGAGAGCAGAGAGAAAATTTAGAAAAACTAATTTAACAGTCGATTATGACTTTTTAAAAGATCAACTAAAAACCTACAACCACGCTGTTAAACAGGCAAGGACACTTTATTTTTCAAATCTCATCACAAACAATAAACACAACCCCCGGTTTCTTTTTAAGACTATTGATTTTTTACTAAACAAAGATTTTAATAAATCCATCATGCCTCACTCACAAACTGCATGTGAGGACTTTGCTGACCACTTCAGGAGTAAAGTCAATGCTATTAGATCTAACCTTCAACCGGTACATGACAGTAATCCTAGCAAGTCAGTGGCATTGTCTTTACCTGAGGAAACACTGGAGAGTTTTGTCCTGGTTGATGCAGAGATGCTTGGTCGAGTTTTTTCCCAAGCAAACACTACAACCTGCCTTTTAGACCCTATTCCCACTTCTCTTTTTAAAGCATTTTATAAATTCTTTGAGTCAGAGATTTTAAACATAGCTAACTGCTCTCTTCAGACGGGGGTCTTCCCCTCTGCCTGTAAGACGGCGGTGGTGAGGCCCCTTCTGAAGAAGAGTAACTTGGACCCAAAGATCATGGACAATTACAGACCTGTATCCAACTTACCATTTTTAGGAAAAATTATTGAAAAACTTGTTTTTATTCAATTACATGATTTTTTAAATGAACATAATGTTCTTGAAAAGTGTCAGTCTGGTTTTAGGACAAATCACAGTACTGAGACGGCCCTTTTAAAAATTTTAAATGATCTCAGACATAATTATGACTCGCAGAAACTTTCTGTTCTGGTGCTGCTGGATCTGAGTGCCGCCTTTGATACAGTGGATCACCAGATTTTAATTGACAGACTTAGGAGTCTGGTCGGCCTCTCAGGAACTGCTCTTAACTGGTTTCACTCCTATCTCACAGATAGACACTTTTTTGTAAGTATGGATACTCGTTCCTCAGGAGTCCATGAAATAAGTTGTGGGGTTCCCCAGGGTTCAATCTTGGGTCCAATACTTTTTAACTTGTATATGTTGCCTCTTGGGGATGTCATCAGGAGACACGGCGTTGACTTTCACAGCTATGCTGATGATACACAGCTTTACATCGCCGTGTCTCCTGATGACCTTGAACCTGTCAACACTCTTTTAAACTGCATTTTAGATATAAAGCTGTGGATGGCAGAACACTTCTTGCAGCTCAACCAGGACAAAACTGAAGTTTTAATCATTGGTCCTGAAGACAAGAGAGAGATGATTTTACCCAAACTTAGGAATTTTAAGTCTTCTCAGTGTGTGAGAAACCTGGGCGTTCTTTTTGACTCTGAGCTGAATTTTATCCCTCACATCAGAAACATTGTGAAAATAGGATTTTATCATCTCAAAAACATTGCCAGAGTCCCCCCGTTCCTCTCTCTTGCCAGCACAGAGATGCTAATGCATGCTTTTATTTTTAGTCGTTTAGATTACTGTAATGCCCTGCTCTCTGGTTTACCCAAAAAGTCGATCTCAAATCTACAACTTCTACAGAACTCAGCGGCGCGAGTTCTGACGAGAACCAGAGGGCGGGAACATATTACACCGGTTTTAAGATCGCTGCATTGGCTCCCTGTGCGTTTCAGGATTGATTTTAAAGTTCTTTTAATGGTTTACAAATGTTTTTATGGTCTTGGGCCCTCTTATTTAAATGATATTATTTTAAAATACGAACCCTCGCGGACCCTGAGGTCCTCTGGCACTGGCCTCTTAGTTGTCCCTAAGGTAAGGACCAAGACACATGGTGAGGCTTCATTCTGCCATTATGGTCCTCGCCTGTGGAACAGCCTGCCGGAGAACCTCAGGGCCGCAGAGACTGTAGAGGTTTTTAAGAAGAGGCTCAAGACCCACCTTTTTAGTCTGGCTTTTATATGACTTTGATCATTCCTTATGTCTTTTATTATTCATCTATTTATTAATTGAGGTATTTATTTACATATTTATTTGTTTATTTATTTATCTATTTATTTATTTATTTTCTTGTAAGGACTATTATTATCTTTGTTTCTAATATGCAAATCTTTTTATTGTTATTTTACCAATGATACTTAGGTTATGTTTTAATCACTGACGTTTTTTATTTTTTAATTACTAACATTCTTATATCTTATTGTATTTTTTATCTTTTTCTATTTTTATTGTTGTTATTTTATGATCATTTTTATTTTTTATTCTGATGTTTTTTACTCCGGGGTTTCCTCTGGGGGATCCATCGTTCTTGGGCACCACCAGCTTGACCTGTAGGGCGTGCCGTTGCTGTGGTGCCCGTTCTGGTTGGGCGGGCTGGGGTCCCACTCTGTGGTCTAATAGCCATGGATGGGGCCCTGGGCTGCCCTGTGTTGGGCGGGCGCTGCGGTAATGGCCCCTGTGGTCCGCCTGGGCCTTGGAATGAATGGATCCCCATGATATCGTTTCCTCACAGCAGTACCAAGCCAGACCTTCTTCAACTGCAGTTATTTGTTTCTGTTCACTGTTCTACTGGGGTAACTGGGTGGGTGGGGATGGGGGCGGGGGGTGGTGAGGGAGGGGTACCTTCTTTGTGGGATTGTCCTTTGTTTTCTGTTTTGAATAACTTTCATTTTTTATGACTGTTTTATCTGTTTTTATGTTAAGCGCTTTGTGTTTTTAACCAAAATGAAAGGCGCTATATAAATAAATAAAGTTTGAGTTTGAGTTTGAGGTTTTCTGAACTTTTTGAGCTTTTCCAGTCTGGTTCTACTGGTTTTCTTGGAGTTTCTACTGTTTTTATTGTTCCTCCACGTGACCCAAAGGTCTCTGCTCGTCCCTGCTGTGCAGCTCTGTCCTTCCCCTCTGTCATGTGTTCATCCGTCCACATGAGGGCGCCGTCTAGGTCATGCCTGGTGAGCTGGAAGCCAAGAAAAGGAGGGAAAAATGGAGAAAATGAAAGACCTGAGGACAGTGTTGTTACAGTGGGCGGTTTTGGTTCTAAATTTGCGGGTAAAAATGTTTGGGCGGTTTTAGGGTCTGTTCGGCGGGTTTTTCCCCCTCATGAATATATAATAGCGGACTACGTTAGGCTGGGTGGCTGTTGAAGTCTTATGTTCTGAAGCTCTGTGAACGCACCAGGTAGAGACGCTTTATGGGTTCTGTCATCTAACCTGTTGTTGGGGGTTTGCCGCCCCGCCCCTCCTCTTACAAGTTGCGTTGTTTAAAGCTGACACCGCGGTCGCGTGTGGGCGGAGCTACGAGCTAACGTTATGGTCTGATCGCTGCATGTCTGTGTGTATCGATGCATGGTAGACATGGAGAATGTGGAGAGATCAGGTTTATTATTTTGAAGAGTTCTACTTGGTAATCATGTTTCCATGTTTGAGTTCATGAGATCGTCCCAGAAAGTCTCTGCTTCAACTCCCGCAGTGAAAGCTGCGTCTGAATCTGACACCCGTGCAGGGCCGGCCCTGGTCTTCTGGGGGCCCTAAGCGAAATGTAATTTGTGGGCCCTCTAACTGATCAGCAGCACCAAAAAAACACAACTTTTGTTATAGATGAGATCTCTCTATTAATACATTTGTGTATTATTGTTGCTGCTGAAGAATTGAATACAGAATATTGCCTGCATGTTGGATGCACATTAAGTGGTGCAGAACAAATTTTAAATGCAAAGAAAAAAAAGAATGACAAATGTATATAGATATACATTTTTAATGTAACATTAGGCACTCAACAAATGACATTCCCAAAACTCCAACTTTTAAAAACAGCAACTTAATAGAAAATCAAATAACGATAAAACAATCCAACATAAAGAACACAACAGCTCAATGAGGGGATTTTGGAAAGTCAGAGTCTTTCTCAGTCTGAAAAGGACCTCACTGCACCAAATCCATTCTTACTGGATCAGAGAGAGTGGTTGGTCATTCAGCTGGACCAACTGGATTTGAGGTACCGGTAGGTGGAATTTTGGATCCTGTAGGCTCCTCTTTCATACACGCCTCTCTTGGAGCCTCTGGAACATGAGATACTGAACATCAATAAAAGCAAACAGTGAAAAGTTGCTGTGATGCTGGAAGCAGAATGTTGAAAGAAGTGCCTTCACTTTTGTTTGTGTGCGCTCACATGTATAACTTTCTGTTAAGTAATAATGAAACAATAAGTTTGATTTGGGTTCCATATTGGGTAAATTTGAACTTACCAGCAGCAGCATCAACGTTTTCTCTTTTAATCAAAGATGTGGTGACAGGAGTTTCTTCTGCAGCTAAAAAAACAATAATTATTATTATAGAATAATCAATGATAAAACTAATAAAAAACTATAGCAGAAAACTACTAATAGTTTAGTGGCTCATTTAAAATCTGTGTGCAGGTTTTTCACAATTTCATGATCTTTTTATATATTTATGAGAGATTTATTGTTTGATTGTATATTTGCACAAGATCATATGTATTAATTTAATTATGAACAGTTTGGAGCTCCATACTCTTCAGCTGCGTATTATGAAAAAAGGGTTTATGCAGACACTGTTTTTTAAATGACTCTACATGCTATTAAATGACCTGAGATTCCATCTTCAGTGAAGTCAGGAACATCTTGAGATGTGGACGCTGCACCACCTCCATAATTTTTGATACTTTTTGAGAGCAGAAGAAACTATCAGCTGAGACGGAACTGTGCAAAACATCATTATGTAAAACCAAAACTGCAAAATACAAATAAGAAATAAATGTACCCATTTATAAATAATGTGAACAATAATTTGAGTATAAGTGGAAATATAAGCACTTATACACTTCTTTGTCTATTATTTTGTATGTTCATAATTTTAAAATAAGTACATTTCTTTTGTTTGTCATTTATAAATCAGAACCTTTATTTACTATTTGTATCTGGCAGTTTTGATTCTCCATATTTTATTTCATGCCAATGCAAGATTTAAGGCACATTGTTGAAAAACTCAGAATACCTGACCTGCTATAACAGATAAACAGCAGTTTTTATGCTGACATAAACCAGAAAATGCAGAACGCACTAAATGTGTGTTAGCAAAACAATTAAACAATATTATAACGTGAGTTAAAACATTTATCAGCCATCGCCGTTGTCATTATTTACTCTTCTCTACTCTTCACCGTTTTGGAAGGTCATGTCCGACCTCATCTTGGAAACTTTGGTATCAGAATTATTTTCCAGTTTTCCATGGGAAATTTACGACAGGGGTCGTTTGTGCAATCTTCACCTCGGATCGATTAGTATTTTACGTAAATTGCGCAGCTGCACAGAAATGCTGGATAATATAAAAATAAAGCCCCAACATCCTCCAAACTTACCTTGTGATTGAAGTTGAAGTTCTTCATATTTTTTCAGGTCCTGATGGATAAAATCTCTGTGGCATGATGTTCTCTTGTTGTCGCTTTGATCAGAGTGACAAATTTCGCTCGTTTTTTTTCTTTTCCCCAACTTTATTGAAACAAAATGCGCTCGTAAATGCACACCGTGCCAGGCTGCGATGCAGTGATGTTGGCCAATCGTTGCTAAGAGTGGCTCAACGTCATTATCTGGGTTGCCAGATTGGTTCAGGTGATCATTAAAGTGCAGGCAACTTTCTTTTGCACAACATTCAGAGCGCACGTTGGTACGGACGTGCTATGAAATGGGTTGCCAGATTTGGGTCTTTTTTATTTTTATTTTTTTCGCCACTTCGGGGCCCTGCAGGTGACGGGGGCCCTACGCGGCTGCGTATAGGGAGGGCCGGCCATGCACCCGTGTTTCCATCTCTCTGACAGTTTGAAGCCAACGCCCCTCCTCCGCCCCTCTACCTGCCTTTCCGCTCCACCTGTTCACCTGTTCACATCCTCTGTAGCTCAGAGTTGTTTTTCCCCGCGCTCCTCCAGTGTGTCCAACACAGAGAGCGCAAAATACGGTCATCATAGCAGCAGGTTGACACGGTATTAGTCGGGGCACTTTGGCGCAAGCGCAGCACAAGGATGGAAGAGGTTATACATAGGTTATAGCGGATTAAGAAAATGAATGGAAGAAGGCCGGTCCGCTGAAGAAATATTCAATACTATACTCCTTTTATTAATAGTCTGAACTATCTTCCCGGGAGAGTTCCGGTTCCGGGTTACACAGCAGGACGCGTGGCGTGCCTCTCTGCGATTACAACTATCTTCAAATTACTTAAAAAGTTGATTTTTCTCCAAAAAAGAGAGCTGACCATGCCCCCGAAGAAACCCCAGGAATATGAAGAACTCAAAAAGTCTCTTGACATTATTCAAGAAACGCTGAAAAGTTTTATGGATCAAGTGTCGGCTAAGCTAACGCCACTCTGGGAGATGATGGAAGAGTTCCGAAGATTTCGGGCTCAAAACGAGCAGCGAGAAAACCAGGTTGAGATTCTGGAGAAAAGACTGGACAATGTGGAACAGCAAGTAAGGATGAATAATGTCATTCTCACTGGAGTACCAATCAAGCCTCGAGCGAAGCTGAATACAGCTGGAGCTAGCACTGCTAATGCTAGCGCTAGCGTAGCTGGCAGTGCTAATACGGTGGTCGGTGGAGAGTCTCTGGAACAGCAAATACATTCATTTCTCACATCTAAAGGGATTTCCCTGGATCTCAATACCATCGAGACCTGCCACCTGCTCCCCAGGAGAAAGGAGACGGATAAACCAGCGATCCTCATCAGGTTTGTGAATCACAAACACAAGCTAGCTTTGATGAATCAACGCAAAAATCTCAGAGGATCTGCTGTTTATCTGAACGACCATCTGACCAGAAGGAATGCTGAAATCTCAAAACATGCACGGCTTCTCAGGAAGCGTAAGCAGATTCAGAACACTTGGGTTAAAGGCTGCAGGATTTACGTCAAACCACTCGGTCCAGAGGACCGGTCCAAGGTTCTGGTCGTGAACACCATGAAGGACTTTGAGAAGTGCTTGATTACGGTTGTCTGAAACAACGTGGAGTAATAAACCAAAGAGCCAAATAATTTCAAGAAATATGACACCTGGACTCATCACTTTCTCCATCGTCTGACGTCACCTGAATAACAGCAGAGTTCTGACCTGCAGACAACTTGACCTCAACTTTCACCGCAGCTGATATCAGCTGAAGAAGGATATGGACCTGAATCTAATGTCTGCAGACATAACATCGAAGAGAACTGTAAACTGTTTAAACCCAGAAGATCAGCTGTTATCAGTAAAAGAAGAAATGCCAACCTTGGACAATTCAACAGTTTATGGACCCTTTTTATTTTTCCCCAACAGCATTACTTTATTATAAAAAAAAAATATATATATATATATATATATATATATATATATATATATATATATATATATATATATATATATATATATATATATATATATATATATATATATATATATATATATATATATATATATATAAAAAGAGTAAAAAAAATGATTAATCACTTTTGAAAATTGTTAAATTGATTGACTTTTGATGATATTACTTCACTAGCTCCTAAAATTGATAAATTGATTCAAAAATCTTTCCTAATGTAGCATAACTTTGCACTTGTTTTTAACTTTTGATACTTGATGAAATTTTGCTATGAAAATTCCTGAAACAGTGTTGTGTCTATTTTACTGGTATAGTATTATTTTTTAAAGCATATGAATGACTTTTAAAAGTAACATAATTTGCATATATTTCAGATGCTGCATTTGCCATGTTGATTTCTAAAATAGTTATTTTTGACATAATACTTAAGTAATTCATCTTTGGCATGTGCCTTATTGATACTTTATGATTATTAATTCTGTCTGATAAAACTTAGGAACCGGATATTGATAAATCATGTAATAAAATGGTTTATTGGTATAACGGGGTTATATAAGTTTGCTTCCTTCCACTCCCTTTCAAGCAATATTTATTAATTATGTCTAATTATCGTAAGTTTGATTAGTTACTGTATGAATGTATAACTGATGATTATATTGCTTTTGTGTATAACTTCTATTTGATTGCTTGAAATAAACCATTTCAAATAAAAAAAAAATCAAAATCTTTGATTTTGAGAAATGTTTTATTTTGAAAAATCACCGCATCGGGTACTTAATCAGTCCAGTAGGGGAAAAATCTACAAAAGCTGTATATTGTTGTTTCTCCCAATCATAGATAGATAGATTTGATTGTGCTTTTAGACTGGACGGGTAGCTGTGAAAAAGCCAGTCGAGTAATATCCCCTTTCTACATCTGTGATTTGTGAATGTGTAATTCATTTGACTTGATCTTATTTTTTGCCCCCCCCCAGTTTAATGTTTATTTATAGTCGTGATTATTCTCTTTAAAAACAGGTTTTTAGGATCTTTTTGATTGAAATTTTATTTTTAAAATTTTGCATCATTGTTTACTTAAGAAATTTCTTTATTCATGACTGTAGTTTAGAAATACAATAAATGAATGTGATCAGGTTTAGTTTTGTGTCAACGAATGCAGCTTCATTTTAAAAATGAAAAAGCTTTTCTGGTCTGTAGGAGCAGGAGCAGAGGTGACCGTTTACCTCGCCTCTGCTCCTGCTCCTACACCTGGCTGTGGTTCGTCTGCTGGACTTTTATATATGTAGTTGTAGATTTAGATAAGTTAATTCTTCTCTAAGAGTTCTGGTAAATCGCCTGTCCGTCCTGGGGGAGGATCCCTCCTTCATGTGGGCACCCCTGAGGTTTCTTCGTTTTTTCCGGAATCCGTTTTTTTTGGGAGTTTTTCCTTACCGCGAAGGGGGGTCTAAGGGCAGGGATGCCAGTATAGCTTAGTCAGTTTGTTAGTTCATTTTAGTATTTTTCTATTGAACTCTTTGTATTCGTGATCCTTTTGATTTCATGTTTTACTTCGAAGCCCATCGAGACGACTGTTGTTGTGATTTTGGGCTATACAAATAAAATTGAATTGAATTGAATTGAATTGGTATTAACTTTTATTCTTATTGTTTTGCTGCAGAAAAACGTCCAAATTGATGCATTTTTTTATCATATTAGTTTCTTTTTACATTTCATCATGTAAAGCACTTTGAGTAACTTGTGTTTTAAAAGTGCTATACAAATAAACTTTGATTTGATTCGATTTTGTATTAAAATCTGAACATTGGAATGAGACACAGACAGTACGATGACGTCACAGCAGCTCTAAAAAGGTTCCTAGATTCATTTTTTTTTCTATTTTGGTTTTATTTTTTATTATCTCCTGAAATAAAGCTGTTTAAACATTTTTTGAAGCTTTTTGAACCATATTGAGGTTCAGTTAAGCAGTTTATACGTTTCTTTTAAAATGACGTTCCTGCACGTGACCCGGAAGTAAACAGTACTAGGCGCTAGCAGCGCTAGCTTGTTAGCAGGCTAGCAGCGTTAGCTTGTGTTGAGAGGACGGTGGTGTTTTGTTGGGACGTTTGTGAGGTTTTTGGACAGAAAGGACGATACGTGGTTCGTGTGGGAACTCTCAGCATTTCCCAAAGTGTCGTAAATGAGTGAAGAAGTGTTGAACGGAAAGACAACGTGGATTGCTGGGATTGTGAGACTAGCAGATGATCGATCGGAGCTGCAGTGAAGAGGACGGCGGTGTTTGTGGGAGTTGGAGCTGAAGATCGGAGCAGGAACCATGTCTTCCCTTCAGTCTCTGAGAGAGTTGATCAGCGAGCGACTAGCTGCTGCTGCTGAAGAAATCTGCAGACTCTGTGAAGGAACCATCGTCCAGTACGAGCAGGAGCTCTGTCGTCAGCGCAGACTGCTGGATGTCATCTGGAAACCACAGCTGCAGCTCCACCACATAGGTATGTGACCTTCATCAAAGAAACAGAGAAGCCCTTTGAGCTTCATGGTTTTCTTTTTGAGGACCCGTCTGTCACTCAGTGGTGGTTCTACACTAACTTACTGTCCGGGCGAGTAACACCCCCCCCCCCCCCTCTCTCCGCACACACAGAAATTTCATGACATTCTTTCTTTTCGTGTTCTCTATCTTTATTTGTCCATTTTAATCATGATTTTTATAAACTACTGGGGGGTAAAACTCCGTCACACAGGGGTCTAAATCCAAAACATGCTTAGGTTTCGGGCTGAACAAGAAACATTTACTGAAAACACTAAAACTGAACTGAATATGATTAAAAACAGACAGGAATATTAATCCAGAATAATTTAAGTTAAACATTAAATAACGTATAATACTTAGCTCTCCATAAAATTATTTTCTGTCAAAATTATACAAATATGATCATGCCACAAAACAAAGCCTGGAGATATTTTCACTTTTAGCTCTTATAAAACATTATAAACGTAACCATAGAACTCATCAGTGGGATTACTTAAAAAATATTTGGCATTTTCCTAATTTTGTGCAACACCAACAGTAAAAATCCTCCAAAAACTTCAATCCATTCAATCACTTCACACCCAGTATAATACAATTTCAATCATTGGAGATTTTGATTGACATGTGGACAACATTGATGATGTCATGATTGTGAGTTTTTCAAAGATTTCAAAAATGTCCCAGAGCTGCTCACAACAGAGGACATACTCTGGACTTTGTCCTTACCTACAGCCTGTCTGCTTTAGGGTCCAGGGTGTCCAGTTGTGTATATTTGTGTACATCTGTCCACAACTGTCCAGAAACCACTTGTGTACACATTCCAATGTACACATCTGGAGCAGCTGCTTGTGCTGGAGGAACCACACCCCGGTGTGTTCAAGTCCCGGCTGTGCGCCATAAATGCAGATGCCAGTAACATGTGTCACACATGATCCATGAGTGTTCATTGACGTGTCTTTATCAGACACTACTGTGTGTTTGTTTCTGTCACCAATGAAATCAGCACTTTCCTTCTCTAGAACCAGAAGAACAAACTGGAAGAACAAAGTTTCAAGTTCTCTTCCCATCTGATTGCACAAGGCAGAAAAAAGGCGGGAGTTCAACCATCACCCTGAAACAAAGTTCACCTTTAAACTGTGTCAATGTCAGATGGAGAAATAGAATAGAATGTAGAAGATTAGAAGAACTTAGAAATGTGACCTGTGTAAATCACTTAGCATTGAATTTTAATTAAATAATGACAATTTTGATTATTTTTTTTCAATTTTAAATTAATGACACGTTTATTAAATAATATAATGGCATCTATATTTATTGCTTCCATTAGTCTCTTGTTGTCCTCCAGACTCCTCAGACATATTCATATTCCAATGATCACAGAGTTTATTGAAGCTTGACAAAACCCAAAAGTCCTGAAAACGTATAAAAGGCTCCTTGTTGTGTTTGTGTCCCTGCAGTCCTCCCCCAGCATTGGATGACTGAAGAGGCAGATCTCTGCAACCAGCAGAGGAACTTTAGAGTGGAACAGGAGGAACCAGAACCTCCACAGATTAAAGAGGAACAGGAGGAAACAGAACCTCCACAGATTCAAGAGGAACAGGAGGAACCAGAACCTCCACAGATTAAAGAGGAACAGGAGGAACCAGAACCTCCACAGATTCAAGAGGAACTGCAGAGCTTTAATGTAACTGATAGTCAGGATGAAGAAGGAAACCAACATGAAGAATCAACATCAACTACAGATGAAGAGACAGACCCACAGAACAGAGATCAGGGGAAGATAACAGACAGAAGACATGTCCAAAGTGTGGACAGCTCTCACATGTCAGCAGGTCAGTGTGACTCTGATCTTCATCTCCACACTATCGGTATGTTCACTTCAACAACGGTTCTATCTTGAGCTTCAAGCTCTCCAAACATGCAGTCCATCAACAGCGTGTCCTGGAAGAGTCTCTTCTGTCTCTTCCAGTTGAAAAGACAGAAGACATTGTTGGTCAGTGCAGCCGACAAAATATTTCAAATCACATGATCTTAGTTAGTCCCTCCAGCTAACGACAAACAGGAAACCTTGACAGATCAAAGAGAAAATTGTTAGCAGATAAAAAAGTACAATCTGTTTTGTCGTCTGTGGTTCTAAGTTTGTAGTTCAGTTCTTTTCAGCAGATTTCTCTGTCAAACCCAAAATCCATCTAAACCTCTTTGATGTCTCCATGTCTCCAATTCCAGACATTCAGACAGATTCTATTTCCAAATCTACATTTCAAGCTAAAACCCAAAGACAGGGTCCTGCTCATGGATCTGCAGACAGAAAAGATTCAAACCTGAACACATCAGTGAAACACTGCTTAGTGTCAGAATAGTTCTCCATCTTTTCTGGACCGATTCTTCCTCCAGTGCAGCTTCATCTTCATCAAACTGCTCCTCATTGGTGGGTGGAAACACAACAGGGAGGTTTTTCTGTGTCCATTTCAGCTCCATGAATGTTCAGGCTGTTTAATGTCAGTGATTTCAGTTTAGAAAAACTGCATCTCTGCTGAGATTTGCTTCACTTCCATAAGAACCTCAGCAGCATCAGGATCATTTTGTTGATGGTTTGTCTGCGGAATGACATTTCATACTCATAGCTTCAGTGGAGATCAAGAGTCTGGAACCTTTAACACTAAAAGAACCATTTGATCCAGTTTCTTCCAGACCAAAACCCAGCAAGAGCCACAAAGTTCCACTTTGCTGTTTAACAAAATACTTTTTATTTCTGTTTTTCTGGCTGTTAAGACAATCATTTATAAAATTTAGCTTTTAAAAATTTCCCAAAAATTAAATTGACAGTGTTTGCAGAACTGTCATGAGATGTATTCTTTGTGTGATTAATCAATCATTAACTATTAAGTCATTTCATGAATCTATTTTTAATCTAACCTAATAATTGCTGTGAAAAGCCTGATTGAAAAGAGCTATTTATCTGAGGGCTACATGCTATGTATCCCATCATGCATCAGACTTGTCCCATAATGCAAGTCAGGTCCATAAATATTGGGACAGAGACTCATTGTCAGCATTTTTGAATTTGAATCGAAACAAACAAGATGTGTTCCTCCACGCCTAATGTTTTTAGCACGTATTAGCTTAATGCTAAACCTTCTTCCAGCCAAGAAAGAAGCACTGGCCGCACGGATTTAAAAATTATGAGCGAGCAGGCCCTTAATAATAATCAGAACAGTAATAAAAGCACATTTAGAAGATCTTCTCCTGCAACTTCACGCTGATTTTGCTGTTCCAGGACAGCTATAGCCCCATGAACGGCTCTAGCAGATTTCACCATGCTAACACTCACTGACATCATCACCCCACATCCCTCCTGGAAATGCAAACTGGAATTGAGTTTTGAAACACTATTCGCAGAGTGGATGTGAAAACGAAAATCCCCTCTTTGCATTTTGGTTTTAATTATGACACAGAATAAGCGGTTTTAATGTAGAAAAAGAAAACGTATTTTGAACGATTGATTTTTATGTTATTTTAATTATGAGTCATTTGATTCAGTTACATTGTGAAAATGAAAAAGCATTTCTGTTAACCGATTATAATTGGTAACGCTTTCTTTTACAGTACTTACAGTGTAATTAAGTGGTATTTACGTGGTTCTTTTTATGGAATTTACTGGGTACTTACATGGTACTTCAATTGGAAAATACAAAAATGAACTAACAAACTGACTAAGCTATACTGGCATCCCTGCCCTTAGACCCCCTTCGCGGTAAGGAAAAACTCCTAAAAAAACAGATTCCGGAAAAAACAAAGAAACCTCAGGGGTGCCCACATGAAAGAGGGATCCTCCCCCAGGACGGACAGGCGATTTACCAAAACTCTTAGAGAAGAATTAAATTATCTAACACAACAACTACATATATAAAGTAGGGTTGTGCCGATGGACGATATCATCGTCCATCGTGATGGGTGACTGACATCCCAATGGAGAGAACCCATCGTGATGCCACGCCCCCGCCACGTTGCGAGTCGACCCCATAAGCCGCGGTTACATGTACAAAATATCTTGATGGGATCAATGATCGGATTAGAATCCAACCGTGTACATGGGCCCAGAAAAATGTTTTTAGAATATAAAAACGTTCACTAAGGTCACACTTTCGGTCGGAATAAATCATTCGTACATGCGCAGTAGGGTTTGAAAACCGGAAGGGGATGTAAATTCCGCCGAGCGGCTTTTTTTTTTTTTAAACTTTATTGAATGCAACAATTCAATACAAAACGATGTTAAACAGCGCTGAGCGGCTACATACATTGACATGTCAGCTCGGTAATATACGAGACGATCCTCTAAACGTGCCTTTAATAATGTTACAGTTATTATGAAACACCTGTTCGCTCATCATTTGAATTTTAATCCGTGTGGTCAGTGCTTTTTCTGAACGAAGCCAGGATTAGCAGTATGCTAACACGGGCTAACAACATTAGCTTTGGGTGGCGCTGCATGCGGGCTGCACGTAAACATGTGGGAATAACATCAGCCTTTATTTAGTCGGGACACGACCTGAAACACAAATCCACGTGATTGTTTGAATGTTTTCTAAGGACTGAGCGACATTTCTGCTTTGAAGCTGAAACCCATGTGTGTCTGTTGACGATCCGAGCTGTGCTCAGACACACACTTTTAGACCCGGTTCTGAGTTCGGTAGCTCGTAGTACCCCTAGAGCTGCGGGACGGATCGCAGTCTTAAATCTCCCACACATACCGCTCATGTAACAAAGCACCCCCCCCCCCCCCCCCTTCCCATCAAACACAAAGCTGTAAGTCCGCGCTCCGCCGGTCCACTTGACTAGTTAAGTGCGGGAGCGGACTACTTCTTTTCTATTTTGTTTTCCTTTTATGTTAAAGTCACTTCCCTCAGTTTATACTGGATCATCGCGGATTAGTCATTAGTTGGGAAATAAAATTAAAAAAAGTAAAATAACGAATAGAAATTATATTAGAACGAAAAATGTAAAAATCTGTAAATGATCTGTAAAAAAATTTTTTTTTACCAATCACCGTGTCCCTGTAACTGAAGTGTAACAACAAGACCAACGATTGCAAACCAGACAAGCAGAGATGCTTTTGCGATTGGATACTCCTTTACTCAGACATAAGCAGCAGCACCCTAACTACATCGATCAAAGTCGCTTCAGCAAACATGACGAAGCAATGCATACCCTCAACACTAGGGAGAGGATGCACCTCAACACGTCGACAGTTTTACCAAAACTGGCGGTGTTGCAGGTAAAAATGGCTTTGGGCTGTTTTAGGGTCGGTTCTGCGTTAATTTGACACATGAACCCTCCAACTAGAAAAACAGAGTCGTCCATGTTTGCATCTTCTGCAGCAGACAGATTGTTTGTCTCTACGTGATCCTCTAATGTCAGCAAAGCAATGCAGATATCGCTGAAATTGATGTGGTTCCGTGGGCTCACCTGCTGGCCTGTTCTCCTCCCCTCCATTCCATTCATCACCTCTGCCACATAATAAAACCCAGTTCGCCACTCCATTTTTGTGTCCGCGCTTGGATTCTACAAAGCTCCTCCGGTTTCACAACAGAAATATGTCATCTCTCTGACTGGAACACCACAGAGCGGGTATCTAGGAACACAAGTCGATTTCCAGGGATCAGCCAATGTTTAGATCCCACCCACTTTCACTGATTGACAGACAGACTCATTCTGCTGGAAAAACTCTTCATGAAGTAAATAAGTCATTCTGAAAAACAGCAACATAAAAAAAAGCTACTTTGGAAAATATTGATTTAGAAATCAGTTTCTGAAAAAAAGAGATACAATTATAATAATATTCAACATGATTAATATTAACATTTAAAATTTGGTTTTAAAATAATGAACAGGTTTTCAAAGCAAAATGAAATATATTTAATAATTAAATGGCTAATTTAAATTGAGCCATTTTTGTCAAATTTTTCCGTCCATTTTTTACACATTTTTATCGTCTGCGCTGCCAGCAGCACCTCCAGGCTAACACGCACACATAAACACACCCACCAACACCACCACAGGCAAATTTCTGACCCCGATTGATGGGGCCCCAGACCTCGTTCCTGGAGGAGATTTCTAAATAAAATAAATACAATAACAGACATGTGAATGTAACTTTATTAGCAGCATATTCCTAACATAACACAGCTGGTGTGCTGAAAGAAGCCTCAGAGACTGTGTCAAACATTTACTATAGATACCTGCATGTTTACTGTCAATAATGACAAGAATCTAAAACATTCTATTTGTTTTCAAACTGTTTTCCTTTTTGTAATTTCATATCAAAATAATTGGAGACAGAATCGGGTTAAAAGTACATTTTCTGTTAATCCCTCCGTCCCCTTTCTAGTTAATCTGTCCTATTTATCTCAGCATGATTTAATTTGGGTATACAGTTATATAACATTAAAGACCTGTTTTTACCATTTATGAATTACTTATCTGCAATTTCATTTCCTTAAAAAAACAAAGAAAAATATATTCTATCTTTAACTGGTTCAGACTATTTATTGACTGAAACAGCTCTCCTCATAGGGGGGAGGTGTAGGGGGGGCTTTTTCAGCACAGTTTTATAATGTAGTGTTAAAGAAAACAAAACCCTTTTTTTTATTAAACATTTTTTAATGTGCATATACTGAATGATACTGCAATCATTTGTATTAATACTTAAGAATAAATAAAGTCACCATAGTAGATAAAAGGACCTGTTCTTGTGTCCCTGCAGTCCTCCCCCAGTGTTGGATGATTGAAGAGGAAGATCTCTGCATCCAGCAGAGGAACTTCAGAGTGGAACATGAAGAACCGGAACGTCTACATACTAAAGAGGAACCAGGGGAACTTGGCATCAGTCAGGATGAAGAGCAGCTTGATCTGAAGCAGGAGACTGATACCTTGATGAAGATTCCTACTTATGAGGAAGATGAGAACAGTGAAGCAGATCTAAACAATCAGCAGAGCTTTAATGTAACTGATAGTCAGGATGAAGAAGGAAACCAACATGAAGAATCAACATCAGCTACAGATGAAGAGACAGACCCACAGAACAGAGATCAGAGGAAGAGGAGGGACAGAAGTCATGTCCAAAGTGTGGACAGCTCTCACATGTCAGCAGGTCAGTGTGACTCTGATGTTAGAAAAAATCCCAAGAAGACAAATCTTGGTAAGAAATACAAACAATCTCAAAAAGAAGAAAGACTTTCCTCTATCAGGTCTGGTAAAAACTCAAGAATAATTACTAACCCGCCTGACTACATGGAAACTGGGTCTGATGAAAGATGTTATATCTGTACAGAATGTGGTAAAAGCTTTTGTAACATATCTCTGTTCAGAATTCATATAAGAATCCATGCAGAAGATAAGAGATTTCCTTGTAAAGAATGTGAAAAAAGCTTTAGTCGTATATTTACTCTCAAAAGACACATGAAAACTCACACAGGAGAAAAGCCTTTTTCATGTAAAGAATGTAAAAAAAGCTTTAGTCATAGATTTAATCTCAAAACGCACATGAGAACTCACACAGGAGAAAAGCCTTTTTCATGTGAAGAATGTAAAAAAAGTTTTAATCAAATACATCATCTCAAAACACACATGAGAACTCACACAGGAGAAAAGCCTTTTTCATGTGAAGAATGTAAAAAAAGCTTTTGTCATAGATTTAATCTCAAAACACACATGAGAACTCACACAGGAGAAAAGCCTTTTTCATGTGAAGAATGTAAAAAAAGTTTTAATCAAATACATCATCTCAAAACACACATGAGAACTCACACAGGAGAAAAGCCTTTTTCATGTGAAGAATGTAAAAAAAGTTTTAATCAAATACATCATCTCAAAACACACATGAGAACTCACACAGGAGAAAAGCCTTTTTCATGTGAAGAATGTAAAAAAAGTTTTAATCAAATACATCATCTCAAAACACACATGAGAACTCACACAGGAGAAAAGCCTTTTACTTGTAAAAAATGTGATAAAAGTTTTCGTCAAGTATCTTGTGTCAACAAACACATGAGAACTTGTAAGACTTTTTCTTGACAATGTAAGGATTTAGTGTAAACTCTAAATTCTAAACTTTTCTCATAAAAGGTTGACCTCTCAACCTCTGTACCACAGCAGAAGACTTTATTTTACAGGGGAAAAGTTCTGTATTTCAGAAAAATTTAACTTTTTAAAATAACCTTTAAATGCTTAAAACTTCTGGGGTGAAACCCCAGTGTTCTAATGAAGCTTTTATTTCATGTACACAGAGCCACAGGCTGATGGCCTCCATACCATGTTGAAGCAATAACTTCATTAGAGGGAGGCACAAGTGAATATTAAATGTGTAGAAATGAACTTTCCAAAAAAAAAAATACCTTGGTTGTTTTGATATTTGATCCGCTACAGGAGGTTCTTTGTCCCAATGATTTGCTTCCCAGCAGCAGTTAGACTATAGAATGACACAATTTAGGACTGTTGAAACTGCTGCTGGATTTACTTATTCATTTATGACGTGTACTTTTACTTCCACTTTTTGTTATTATTTTAATTTTTACTGACTATTTGTTTTTTTAACTGCTATATTTCTTGTTTGGCTGCTGTAACAACTGAATTTCCCTCCAGGGATCAATAAAGTCTGGTCTTGTCTTATCCTGACAGCTTTTTTAGGTTTTCATCTTCTCCAAGCCACCACTATCAAAAGCAAAAAAGGATCAATACATTTCAATCTAATGATACTAGACAATAAGTTTCACTGCTGACAAAATATGTAAAAAATTTCACAAAATGAATTATTTTAGAATATAAATTAGTTGTTTGAATTATTAGAGTTAACATCTAGCAAAGTTAACATCTAGTAGAGATAGGTATCATTAAGATTTGATCTATTAACTCCTCTTAATCTGCTGCTTTTCACTCTGGTACCTTATTAGTATTTTTATGGATATTTTATGGTGTAAGTTTACACTAAAATAAAATGATCAATAAATACTGTTAAGATTTGTCTGTCCTGCCTTTTTGTCTTCTATTTTCTCTATTTTTGCTCCTAAACATTGATTTAGAGGATTGTTCCAGGTAGGATCAACTCCATAGCTGCAGGGGGCAGTATAAGGAAAATGTAAATCCTAATCTACCAGGTAGGTAGATGGGAAGAGGTATTTAACTAGGTGACAGTGTGCAGGTGGGGGTTTTGTCTGGCAGTCTTGGTGAGCTGAACAACAAACATTTCTGATGTCTGTTTAATTATGTTCTGTTTTATTTCAAGGTTAACAAGCTCTCATCCATTCCATTTGTTTAAAATAAAAAGAAGTTTAAATCAGTGGAGTTGTCCAGCGTCCTCCGTTGTCTCCTGAGCCATTTGAGTTGGGCAGCATTAAAAATGAAGATAAATAACTCAACAAATACCAACGTGTATTTTTAGGTAATAGGGATGGGTAACGTATGGAGTCCTATACTGTTCATAATTAAATAAATCAATATTCGATTAAATAAATAAATATGACCTCATGCAAATACACAATCAACCAATAAATCTCTCATAAATATATAAAAAGATCCTGAAATTTTGAAAAACCTGCAGACAGATTTTAAATTTGCCATAATATTTTTAAATATATTTCATTTTGCTTTTATAAAGCTGTTCGTTATTTTAAAACAGCATTTTAAAATATTCATTTTAATCATGTGGACTATTATTATAACTCTATGGCTTTTTCATAATCTAAGATTTCAAAATCAATATTTTCCAAAGTAGCTTTGTTTTTATTTCACATTGCTGTTTTTCAGAATGGCGTATTTATTTCATGAAGAGCTTTTTCAGCAGAATGAGTTCATCTGTCAATCAAACCAGACAAGGCGGAGACACTTTTATGATTGGCTACTCCTTTACTCAGACATGAGCAGCAGCACCCTGACTACATCGAACGAAGATGCTTCAGCAAACGTGACGAGTAAGCCCTGGCTGCAGCCTGCAGAATGGGTCAACATAGTGGAATGCTTTGAACGCAGAGGAATGTGAACACACTGTGGAATGTTAACCCCGCCCACATTGAGCCCGTCTGCTGTGGAATGTTAACCCCGCCCACGCTGAGCCCGTGCATTTGATTCACCTTCATCAATGCAGTTGTGATTGCAGGAAAGGGGAAGAATCAGTGGAGCACATTTTGTGTCATTGTGAATTGTATGAGGAAGAAAGAGAACAGAGGGGAGGAAAATTTGAATGGTGCAATTTTTTTTATGTCTCACTCAAAAAAATGATTCAAGTCCCTCTTTCATGTTACACAATAAAATTATGTTTGTTTTATTTAAAAATATTTATTTTAAAAGATTGTATCTACATTTAATTGACCTAACACAAAATGTATTAATAGTTTCCCCTGTAACTCCAGTAATCCAAAATAATTGAGTTCAAGTAAGGGGCATGCTGTTGAATGCTGTTTTCCTGTTTTTCTTTATGCTTTTTGCCGTCTCACGGCTACAATTTTTCACCTATTTTAACCATTGAACTATTAAAATGTTCAACTCCTTCATCTAATGTAATGCCTGATATGACTATTAGTCCTTCAAATTCTTCGACTTTTCAAAAGTGAAAACTTTAGTTTGTTTTTTCCACGTAAAAAACGAAACTGTGGCATGAAATCGTTTCAACTCGGCTTCTCCCAATAAGACGATACACGAAGAGCCTCATTTATAGAAATAAGGAATCTATTTATTTATACCGGCGGCTCTGTTTTATTACTGGAGTGTTAGCTCAGTGGCTTAGTTAGTGGGTTTATAATCCAGAGGTTCTAAGTTTGAATCTGGCTGTAGACTTTTGTTGCATGATCTTTTTCCTTTGCCTTTCTTGATAAAATTGAGTTCGACTAACTCGATTATATTTCGTTACATGGAAGAATTTTCTTTGAGGTGGGGTTACTCATATTTATTGGATGGAAATCCTGCCCACAATTAAATTGAGTTCATCCAATGAGTTATTTTTTTGAGTCTGTGAGGCCAGACAGAATTTATTAACTCCCTAATACATGCACATGGAAACTTGTAAAAGGCATAAGAAGACAGGAATCACTGTATAAATTCTCTAATTCAATTAATTTTCTTTCTATTTAGCGCAATGAAAAACAATAAAAAAGGGGATCATGAATACAAAGAATAAAGAATGCATCAGGAAAATACTAAACTTTAACAAAACAGACTAAACTAAACTGTTATTCCTGCCCTTAAACCCCCCCCCCCCCTTCACGGTAAGGAAAAACTCCTTAAAAACCGGTAGGTGGCAATATTGCACATGGAAACTTGTAAACTGAAGGCTTTCAGATCCGCGCTGAGAACATCTGCGCTGCCCAGAAGAAACCCGCTAAACTTACTTCAATGAATGGAAAACCGGATCATCAATAATCCACACCTCGATCTCAGGAAAACAGTCTTTTTTTTTTCTTCGTCACCTCAGTCCCACTGATGTTTCTATTGTTGTTTTGTTGTTGTTTTCGTTTTCCCTTCTATCTCTTTTTTTCTTTCCTTTACTCTCCCCCCCCCCCCTCTCCCCCCTCATTATATGTAAATCACCTGGAAGCAACTCATCCCCGGTAAGTATTTATTTATGCACGGAACGGGCGCGCGCACACACAAGCGCACACAGGGGCGTGCACATGCGATCCCGCACACACACGCCGACATACTGCAATCACCTCACACAGGCTCTCATAGGACGCACGCGACACGCAGCTCACATAGCCAGAAAACGTTCACGCGCACAGCGCTTCTCAATGCGGGCACGCGCACACGGACTGGTACACAAGCACTACTTAGCTTTACACCTTTTCAGTCAGAGCAGTTATGAACAGTCTTAACATCGTTAGCTGGAATGTGCGTGGACTTGGCTCTGAGCCAAAGAGACTGAAAGTGTTAAATCACCTGGATGGTCTAAAAGCAGATATAGCTCTACTGCAGGAGACCCATTTATCGGATTCATTGAATCACCTTATGTGCTGCTTACAATTTCCAGTTATATACTCTGCCAGTTACAACTCCAAACAAAGAGGAGTTGCTGTTTTAATTAATAAAAATCTTAATTTTACTCATAAGGATACAGTTACTGACCCAGAAGGCAGATTTGTAATCATTAATATATCCATTCAGAATAAGGACTTTTGTATAGTGAGTATTTATGGTCCTAATGTTGACGACTCTTCCTTCTTTCACAGATTCTTCACCTCACTCTCAGTTCACTCTGACTCCACAATCATTATAGGAGGAGACTTCAACCTTGTTTTGGACCCTGAACTTGACAGACTCAGCACAGCAGCAAATCAGCGTACATGGCGATCTGCAAGTATTCTAAAGCAGTACATGAATGATCTGGGTCTCTGCGACGCGTGGCGCTCATGTCACCCAAGCACTAAAGGGTTCACCTTTTTTTCTCCAGTTCACTATTCACACTCCCGTTTAGACTATTTATTAATCAGTAACTCTCTTTTAAAAAATATTCAAAGCTCCAATATCCATCCAATTATTATCAGTGATCATGCACCAGTCTCTGTAAACATTTCTAGGGAAAAATCCACACCCTCTGGTACAACCTGGAGGTTTAATACGTCTCTGTTAAAGGACCAGGAATTTCTTGAATTCTTTAAAAAAGAGTGGGCAACCTTCTTAGACTTCAACAATACTCCAGACATCCCACCGTGCGTTCTTTGGGAAACAGCAAAGGCAGTCATGAGAGGGAAAATCATCTCTTATTCAACGCATAAAAAACGCAAAGAGAAAGCAGATTTATTAGAATTAGAAAATAAAATCAAAACCCTGGAGACTGCTTATGCTGCTTCTGCACAGGAACACATTCTGGGAGATCTGAAAAATTTAAAGCTGCGGTTAAATGACATCATTAATAAACAAACACAATTTCAAATACAAAGGCTACGACTTGAAAGATTTGAAAACTCTAATAAATCTGGCAAATTTCTGGCTAATCAGCTTAAAATTAACAGAGAAAAATCATCAATCACCTCTATTATGGACCAAACAGGAAATGTCACCTGTGAAGAATAGTTAGAAACTGCCTTTAACTTTTATTACACTAATGGTTTAAACTTAATTCACTCAGCATGTATTGTCATCTCAAAATTATATTACATTTGAAGAAAGCACAGCCAAACTATTGTTCTAACAGTTTCTTCTCATACTCCCTTTTTCTGTGCATGTGTTTTCTGCTGAGCAGGCCTCAGACTTATCTTCACTTTAGCCTTGAAGCGCCTTTCCAGCAGTAACCTGTGGGCGTTATTTTCACACGAGGCCCATCGGACGATCTTCTGAATATGCAAATGCAGGGTTTTTATACCAAAGCCCATCCCTGAGCTCGTTGGTTCGGACTTTGAATGTACCATGTTCATGTCTGTCCCCTTCGTGTTTGGACGAAGTAAAACCTCCACAAAAGCCAAGTAACTGTCTCTGAGTCCTTATTCATTATTTCTGTGTGTAAGAAACTGACGGGGTAACGAACCTAAAAATATTCCTATTTTACAGTCCTTTCTAGAAAATCCAGTTTCTTCACATTTGGTCCTTCTGAGCCGGCCGGCACGCCTTGGACATCGCTGGAGCCCCTGGGGGGGGGTTGCCCGAAAACCGAGCTCGGTCTGAGATCACAGCCTCAGCATTGAAACATCCGCCTTCAGGATCGGCGGCCCTCGCCCTTGGATCCAGTGGTGCCCTCAGCGTCGTCGGACCCTCATCAAATAACGGGGTTCATTGCTTGAAGTGAGTATGCCACACAGAAAGTCTGTCCTCTCTTTACTTGTTAGGGCCTTACTTTGAATGTGTCTGTGTCTTTGTGTGTGCGTGCATCAACTTTGGGGGAAGAATAGAGACACGGCTTCAGCCTGACTGCTGCGCGGGCACGCAGAATAGAGCAGCGCTTGCAGTCAGGGTGCTGCGCGTGCACGAGCCGGAAATAGAAAACAAGACTTTGTGTCTTAAATTTTGCGTTAAGCGTCCTGTGTGGACGAAGGAAGGACTGTGTGTCCAACCGAAGGACTGTGTGTCCAAAATTTTGCGTTAAACGTCCTGTGTGGACGAAGGAAGGACTGTGTGTCCAACCGAAGGACTGTGTGTCCAAAATTTTGCGTTAAACGTCCTGTGTGGACGAAAGGACTGTGTGTCCAACAAAAGGACTGTGTGTCCAAAATTTAGCGCTTAATGTCCTATAAGGACAACGAAAGGACTGTGTGTCCAAAAATTTTGCGCTAAACGTCTTGTGTAGACGAAAGGACTGTGTGTCCAACAAAAGGACTGTGTGTCCAAAATTTAGCGCTAACTGTCCTATAAGGACAACGAAAGGACTGTGTGTCCAACGACAGGACTGTGTGTCCAAAATTTTGTGCTGAAGGTCCTGTGTGGGCCGCACATGGAGTAAACGGAGCTCCGGGGGAAATATGTGTGTGATGCTTCTTAGGCCTCTCTGTCTGTGTCTGAGTGTGCTCTCTTCGACAGCTGCTGTGGTGTGTGCTCACTTTGATTAATGCCTCGTTCTAAAACAAAATAGTGACTCAGTTGACAAATAATTAGGTTTCTTTCTGATTCTCCAAGCTTTTTCTACTGATTAGATTCAGTGCTGGAGAATCCATAAAAAGGGTTACTTGGGTGGGAGCTCTGGTTTGTGATTGAAATTGAGAAGCTGGTTCTCAGGACAGCCACATCCGCAAGGGATTTAGCTCTTGCAGAAGCATGGTGTGGTCTATGAATTCCTGAGAACGTTGTGGCTGATCGTCGATCAAAAACCTCAAAAAGATGGGTGGGACTCATTCACAAAATCTCACTAAAAAGAAAGACGGCACATTGGTCAGGTCCAGAAAGCTTTTCATAAAGTTTGGAAGTATGTGGAAAGTCAGGATCAGACATTAATCAAGTATTTGGATAAATGGGTTAAAGATTATGGATTTCATAGAACGTTAAGCAGATCAAAGTGCAGGACAGAACAGAAGGAGGGGGAGCACCTTCACAGATCAGAGTGCGCGTGCCCGAGCCTGCAGACAGGCTGATGAGGACTCGCAGAAAGGAGGGGTGATTTCTCCGTTGTAAGCAGATATAACGGCTTTCTCTGCTCTCCGAAAAAATTATAGTACGTGTTTTACTGTGTATTTTAGTGTTTAGGACATGGTCTAGGGTAGATGTTCAGAAAAAGCTATAGAAAGTATCATTTCTTACAAAGCAGACGTGGATCAGTTTGTGCAGGACACACCTCCCTCTTGAATAAACATGATCAGACTTGGATGGCGGGTGCCGCCTTCCCTTTTTTTAGTTCACTCTCCCCTGCTCATAAAAAGTTTGATTGCAGCCTTCTGACCCCACTGATCAGGTCCCTGCATTTCTGCTTGTAAATCTGGATTGACCCCTTAAAAGCATTCCTGAGGATCTCTGGTTCACTAACTCGTCCTTACATTTTTTTAATAGGCATGTCTGCTAATCTTTCTAAGTTTCAACTCTCAGGGGAATAAGTGCAGTAAGACTAACCTCCAGCTGGCCCAAGCACAGGTTAAAATTTTTGGGACATTTAGTTTCTGTTTCTAGCAAAATTGTTTCTCTCCCTGGACCTCACCACCTTATCTGATCAGCCCCCACCTTTACTCACTCGCTGTAAGCTGCAGCTGCTTGCGCGACTGATAGTTGAAACAACGTGACCTGTGATTCTCTTGTGCGAATTCTCCAGAATCACATGCAGTGTGCTCTACTCCCTTCCGTTCAAACTTTCCCATTAGTCAAACTGTTATCAGCCTGTTCATGCTGCTGTTAAAATGAGACGCAGTTCTTGTCTGTTTCACTTTCAATGTGTTTTTTCACAATTTTTATTTTTTAATTTTTATTTTATTTATTTATTTTTTTAATTTTTTTCCTTATTTTTTCTACTCTCATGCCTGGCTCTATTGACACCATTGATGATTTACATGATTATTTGAAGAAAGCTGTGAGAACAAAGGAACACATTGAGTCTGCCTCCAGCTCTCTCCTCCCCACAGACTCTGAATCCCGACCAGAAGGCCCCTGTCGGTGACCTGCTTTACCCTGAAGACCATTTAACGGACTGATTGGTCACACCCGAGGTGGACAGGACCCTTCAAGGTTCTCCTCACCATGCCAACCGCAGTACGAATTGCTGACTGACCCTCCTGGATTCACGTAAGCCACTGTAAATTGCTGAGAACCTATGAGACTGACATTTTGAGACACATCCCTGGTTGACGTCCAACTACGAAGCCGCTGCAGTGTGACACTACTCCTGGCGAGGGGAGCTCCCTGATGTGTTTCCTCTAGCGCTGCTCTCTTCCAGCTACAGTGAGCTTCGAACCAGCTAACATGGGTCCAGCTATTGCTCGTGGTTTCATCTTGTTTTTTTTATTCCCTCTTCCTCTGGAGATCTCACTCACATCATCAGTGAGGTCAAGGCCCTTAAGTCACAAATTTCTTCTCAGATGACTGACGCCTACTGGTCTGGGTCCCCACTTTATTGGTTTACTTCTGGTGGAGTGTACTGATAAAACTAGTCACTCCGGTCCTCTGTGTGTTTTTCTTTTTTTTTATCGTCACCTGTTTGATCCCATGTGTCAAATGAATTATCGCTGTCAGGCCAACTCTATCAGCATTATGCCTACAATTAACCTAATTCGCATCTGCTCGTGGTTGAAACTGCTCTTTACAGATTTATTTTATTGTTTTTCTTTTGTTTGATTTGATTTTTTTTTATTTTCTTTATTTATTAATTTGTTTCTTGTTCTATGTAACTTTAATTAATGATTTTGTGCCGAGGTCTGGACTGGTGATGCATGCGTATCCTTACGGATGACTGCTGAGGGGCACAGAGCCGTTGATGAGTTTTGCCCTCCCTGACTGCTCACTGAATGTTTCACACAGATGGTATAAGTTTAGCCCTGGAGGTTTTCGCATCAACACACATGTATCACCTACCACCTCTGATATGCTCATTTATTCACGTTGATTTTATGTTTTCTTCAGTATTTACATGTACCTATACATTTTTGTTTTCAATGCAGAGCCGATATGATGCCTACACTGACAATCCTCGTGAAATGGTATATGGTTGATGATGAGAAGTGTTCTGCTGACTATCCATATATAATTTTGATATGACAAACAGGGGGGTATGTGAAGAATAGTTAGAAACTGCCTTTAACTTTTATTACACTAATGGTTTAAACTTAATTCACTGAGCATGTATTGTCATCTCAAAATTATATTACATTTGAAGAAAGCACAGCCAAACTATTGTTCTAACAGTTTCTTCTCATACTCCCTTTTTCTGTGCATGTGTTTTCTGCTGAGCAGGCCTCAGACTTATCTTCACTTTAGCCTTGAAGCGCCTTTCCAGCAGTAACCTGTGGGCGTTATTTTCACACGAGGCCCATCGGACGATCTTCTGAATATGCAAATGCAGGGTTTTTATACCAAAGCCCATCCCTGAGCTCGTTGGTTCGGACTTTGAATGTACCATGTTCATGTCTGTCCCCTTCGTGTTTGGACGAAGTAAAACCTCCACAAAAGCCAAGTAACTGTCTCTGAGTCCTTATTCATTATTTCTGTGTGTAAGAAACTGACGGGGTAACGAACCTAAAAATATTCCTATTTTACAGTCCTTTCTAGAAAATCCAGTTTCTTCACATTTGGTCCTTCTGAGCCGGCCGGCACGCCTTGGACATCGCTGGAGCCCCTGGGGGGGGTTGCCCGAAAACCGAGCTCGGTCTGAGATCACAGCCTCAGCATTGAAACATCCGCCTTCAGGATCGGCGGCCCTCGCCCTTGGATCCAGTGGTGCCCTCAGCGTCGTCGGACCCTCATCAAATAACGGGGTTCATTGCTTGAAGTGAGTATGCCACACAGAAAGTCTGTCCTCTCTTTACTTGTTAGGGCCTTACTTTGAATGTGTCTGTGTCTTTGTGTGTGCGTGCATCAACTTTGGGGGAAGAATAGAGACACGGCTTCAGCCTGACTGCTGCGCGGGCACGCAGAATAGAGCAGCGCTTGCAGTCAGGGTGCTGCGCGTGCACGAGCCGGAAATAGAAAACAAGACTTTGTGTCTTAAATTTTGCGTTAAGCGTCCTGTGTGGACGAAGGAAGGACTGTGTGTCCAACCGAAGGACTGTGTGTCCAAAATTTTGCGTTAAACGTCCTGTGTGGACGAAGGAAGGACTGTGTGTCCAACCGAAGGACTGTGTGTCCAAAATTTTGCGTTAAACGTCCTGTGTGGACGAAAGGACTGTGTGTCCAACAAAAGGACTGTGTGTCCAAAATTTAGCGCTTAATGTCCTATAAGGACAACGAAAGGACTGTGTGTCCAAAAAGTTTGCGCTAAACGTCTTGTGTAGACGAAAGGACTGTGTGTCCAACAAAAGGACTGTGTGTCCAAAATTTAGCGCTAACTGTCCTATAAGGACAACGAAAGGACTGTGTGTCCAACGACAGGACTGTGTGTCCAAAATTTTGTGCTGAAGGTCCTGTGTGGGCCGCACATGGAGTAAACGGAGCTCCGGGGGAAATATGTGTGTGATGCTTCTTAGGCCTCTCTGTCTGTGTCTGAGTGTGCTCTCTTCGACAGCTGCTGTGGTGTGTGCTCACTTTGATTAATGCCTCGTTCTAAAACAAAATAGTGACTCAGTTGACAAATAATTAGGTTTCTTTCTGATTCTCCAAGCTTTTTCTACTGATTAGATTCAGTGCTGGAGAATCCATAAAAAGGGTTACTTGGGTGGGAGCTCTGGTTTGTGATTGAAATTGAGAAGCTGGTTCTCAGGACAGCCACATCCGCAAGGGATTTAGCTCTTGCAGAAGCATGGTGTGGTCTATGAATTCCTGAGAACGTTGTGGCTGATCGTCGATCAAAAACCTCAAAAAGATGGGTGGGACTCATTCACAAAATCTCACTAAAAAGAAAGACGGCACATTGGTCAGGTCCAGAAAGCTTTTCATAAAGTTTGGAAGTATGTGGAAAGTCAGGATCAGACATTAATCAAGTATTTGGATAAATGGGTTAAAGATTATGGATTTCATAGAACGTTAAGCGGATCAAAGTGCAGGACAGAACAGAAGGAGGGGGAGCACCTTCACAGATCAGTGTACCATGTTCATGTCTGTCCCCTTCGTGTTTGGACGAAGTAAAACCTCCACAAAAGCCAAGTAACTGTCTCTGAGTCCTTATTCATTATTTCTGTGTGTAAGAAACTGACGGGGTAACGAACCTAAAAATATTCCTATTTTACAGTTTCTTCACATCACCCATGACCCGGTCAAAATTAATAACGCATTTGAAAACTTTTATAAAAACCTGTACACACCGCAGATCAATCCGTCAGAGCAAAGTATTGACTCATTTCTTAATAATGTAAACCTACCCAGGCTAAATGAGGATCAAATCACAAACTTAGATTCTCCGCTCTCGCCGTCTGAACTTCATGAAGCTCTGTTACTTATGCCCAATGGTAAAGCACCAGGGCCTGACGGCTTTCCTGCTGAGTTTTATAAAGAATTCTGGGAACAACTGGCACCAACATTTTATAAAACTGTCACATCTATTAATGAGAGCCAATCAATGCCACCTAACATGAACTCAGCCAACATAATTCTTCTTCTAAAACCAGACAAAGATCCCACTAGTCCTTCAAGCTATCGCCCTATTTCTCTAATCAATGCAGATGTAAAAATTATCTGCAAAGCACTAGCACAGAGAATAGAAAAAATCACTCCTCACATAATTCACTTCGACCAGACTGGATTCATCAAAGGCAGACACTCGGATGATAATGTCCGTAGACTAGTTAATATAATAGACTTTGCCACCATTAAAAACCAGGAAATGACGGTACTATCGCTGGATGCTGAAAAAGCCTTTGACAGAGTTAATTGGAAGTTCCTTATTGCTGCCCTCCATAAGTTTGGTTTTGGAGAAGCATTCATCAATTGGATCAAAATATTATATCACAACCCCAATGCATCAGTTAGAACTAATAAACAGACTTCAAACAGGTTTTTTCTTGGAAGAGGAACCAGACAGGGCTGCCCACTCTCTCCTTCTCTTTTTGCTATATTCATTGAGCCTTTAGCTGCAGCAATAAGACAGAATGAGAGCATTATAGGAATAAAAACCAAACACAGCCATCATAAAATTAGTCTTTATGCGGATGTCATATTACTGTTTTTAAGGAATTTACATTCTGTAAATGAAACAGCAATGATCATAAATGAATTCTCCTCCATATCAGACTATTCCATTAATTGGAATAAGTCTGTTTTATTACCACTCAACAGGAATATGGAACAAAGACTCACAATTCCAGTTAAAACAGGAAATATCAAATATCTGGGTATCTACTTTTCCCCCAAACTATCAGAACTGGTGCAGCTAAACCACACCCCATTACTGAAAAGCATACAGGACGATCTAACACGCTGGACTAACCTGCCTCTGTCCCTTATGGGCAAGGTAGCCACGGTTAAAATGAAAATCTTACCCAAAGTTAATTATCTCTTCTCAATGATTCCCACACAACCGCCATTAAAATGGTTCAAAACATTAGACTCATCCATATCAAACTTTCTATGGAACAACAAACCTGCAAAAATTAGTCTAAAAACTTTAAAATCTGCAAAAAGCTGTGGAGGATTAGAACTACCTAATTTCCACAAATACTTTCTTGCAAATAGATTACAATATATCTTAAAATGGTTAAAAAATAATCCAGAAACCAACTCATGGTTAGACTTGGAACAGGTGTTATGTGGAAAGATCAACCTGTCACAGCTACCATTTATTAGCCAAACAGTTAAAAAACAGGATTGTTTCAAAAGCATTAATATAAATGCCACCTTAACAGCCTGGTGGGAATTTCTCAAAATATCAAAATCATCAATTCAACCGTGCAAAATGACACCCATCTGGAACAACCCGGACATCCTTATTAACAAAAAAATGATTCACTTCCCAGCTTGGCAAGCAGGGGCATAAAACAACTAGAGCACATAATTATTGATAGAAGATTCATAACCCCCCAGGAACTTCAAGACAAACATGGAATAAATAACTTCTTGGAATATCAGCAACTTAAATCAAGTATTACTAAAAAGTATAAAATTAAAGACGACGATTTAAAGCTACCAGATGTAGTTACCACTCTGATTAATTTTTCAATGAATAGAACTCTCTCCAAAATATACAAACTTTTATGTAATTTAGATAACAATATTGCCCTTCCAACAAAAAAATGGGATGCAGATTTGAGCATCAGCACAGATGAAAGCTTCTGGTCAGAACTTTGTCTAAACACCTTTAAACTGACAAAAAGTCCAAATCTGCAGCTAATCCATCTCAAAACTCTTCACAGAATTTACTACACTGGACAGAGGATGTTCAAGATGGGTCTCAGTAACTCAGACATTTGCGAGCACTGTGATAATAATCTACCCGACAGCTACATGCACGCACTGTGGTTCTGCACTGCTGTCCAGGCTCTCTGGCAGCAGGTATGTGCCGATTTATCAGTCTGGCTTAAGGTTTCAATCACTGCCTCACCGTCACTTTGTGTGCTTGGTGACATGAGTGCCATCGATATAGAAGAAGGATTAGCATCTATCATTGGTTGAATGCTGTAAAGCATTCAACCCTTTGTTTTCCTGTTTCTCTTTATTGGTTGAATGCTGTAAAGCATTCAACCCTTTGTTTTCCTGTTTCTCTTTATTGGTTGAATGCTATAAAGCATTCAACCCTTTGTTTTCCTGTTTCTCTTTATTTATTATTGGTTGAATGCTATAAAGCATTCAACCCTTTGTTTTCCTGTTTCTCTTTATTGGTTGAATGCTGTAAAGCATTCAACCCTTTGTTTTCCTGTTTCTCTTTATTGGTTGAATGCTATAAAGCATTCAACCCTTTGTTTTCCTGTTTCTCTTTATTTATTATTGGTTGAATGCTATAAAGCATTCAACCCTTTGTTTTCCTGTTTCTCTTTATTGGTTGAATGCTATAAAGCATTCAACCCTTTGTTTTCCTGTTTCTCTTTATTGGTTGAATGCTGTAAAGCATTCAACCCTTTGTTTTCCTGTTTCTCTTTATTTATTGGTTGAATGCTGTAAAGCATTCAACCCTTTGTTTTCCTCTTATGCTATCTTCCGCTGTTTTTCGGCACTTAACTCCTTCTACAATTTTCAACCTATTTTAACCATTCAACTATTAAACTGTTCAGCTCTTTCAGCTTATTACTGCTATGACTTTTGGTTTTTCAAATCCTTGAACTTTTTAAGATATTCCAGGATTTTCCAGGATTTTTTCTCCATTGAAATACATGGAGAATTTTTCGTGCAGAAGTTCACAGTTAAACTACTTCTACAATTTTTCACCTATTTTAACCATTCAACTATTAAAATGTTCAGCTCTTTCATCTTATTCCAGCTATGACATTTTGTCCTTCAAATCCTTGAACTTTTCCAGATATTCCCGGATTTTCCAAAATTTTTGCTCCATTGGCCACACCTTTGCTTCTTTAAACAATTGTAACTTTAACATTCTTTTGGCTACAGACACTATTCAAACATTAAAATGTTCACAAGGCTTTGGACTTTAATATAAGGCTCAAAATTATTATGGGATGGCAACACCACTTACAGTTTGGCGGCCATTTTGTGCCAAAATGTGAGGCAATTTTAAACTTCTTCAAACTTTCACCTATTTTAACCATTCTACAATTACAATGTTCAACCATTTCAGCTTATTCCTTTCAGCTACGACTTTTGGTCTTTCAAATCTTTGAACTTTTCAAGATATTCCAAGATTTTTGCTTCATTTAAATACAAGGATAATCTTTGAAAACCTTTGTTTCTTTTAACCATTGTAACTTCAACATGCTTTTGGCTAGAGACACCGTTCAAACATTTAAATGTTCACAAGGCTTTGGACTTCAACATAGGTTTTGAAATTATTATGAGATGGCAACACTACCTACGGTTTGAAGGCCATTTTGTGCCAAAATGTGAGGCAATTTTAAACTCCTTCAAACCTATTTCAACCATTCTACTATTTCAATGTTCAACTCCTTCAGCTTATTCCTTTCAGCTATTACTTTTGGTCCTTTAAATCCTTGAACCTTTTAAGATATTCCAAGATTTTCGCTCCATTTAAATACATTGAGAATCCTTGAAAACCTTTGGTTCTTTCAACCATTGTAACTTCAAGATGCCTTTAGCTAGAGACACCGTTCAAACGTTAAATTGATCACAAGGCTTTGGACTATAAAATAGGTTTAGAAATCATTATGGGATGTCGAAACAACCTACTGTTTGGTGGCCATTTTTTGACCAAATCTGAAGCAAATATTGCTTATTGATTAAACTTCATCCATGGCTGGAACTGAACATATTGAAATTCACTGGATCCGTACGTATAAGGAATGTGGGCGTGGTTAGCAAACAAACTTCGTTGCTAAGGACGTCCAAAGGTTTACTTTTTCCGATTTGTCTGAAACTGACGTTGATTGGTTCGTCATCCCCAGGCGACCCAAACATAAAATAGTTGCTATGGAGATAAAATCAATAGAAAAGCCGCCATTTTGAAAAAAGTGGATTTTCTATCAACTTAGAACATGTAGCTTTTACCAATAGGATACTCTCAAACAATGTGTTTCTTTGAGTCAGTTGATGATACTGATTCCAATGCTAGCACTTTATCCATTTTAGCAACATCTTCAAATTTTCAACAGTTCAACCATTTTTTCAACAATTTCAGCTTTAATGCTTAACTCCTTCTACAAATTTTGACCTATTTTAGCCATTCTACTGTTACAATGTTCAACTTTTTCAGCTTATTCCTGCTATTATTTTTTTCCCAAATCTTTGAACTTTTAAAGACATTCCAGGACTTTTGCTTCATTAAAATACATAGGACATCTTATCGCTTAACTTCTTTTACAGTTTTTTGCCCACTTTGACCTTTCTACTTTTAAAATTTTGACCTCTTTCAGCTCTGTTCAGCCATTTCTTTAGCAAATTCAGCTTTCATTCAGCAATACAGCATTCAACCCTGCATTTTCTTCTGGAAATGCAGCTCTTTCTAGTTGGTTGAATGCTGTAAAGCATTCAACCCTTTGTTTTCCTGTTTCTCTTTATTTATTATTATTATTATTTATACTATCTTCCGCCGTTTTTTGACACTTAACTACTTCTACAATTTTTAACCGATTTTAACCATTCAACTTTTAAAATGTTCAGCTCTTTCAGCTTATTATTGCTATGACTTTTGGTTTTTCAAATCCTTTTACTTTTTAAGATATTCCAGTTTTTCCGGGAATTTTTGCCCTATTAAAATGCATTGGGAAGTTATGGTACATGAGGTTCCGGGTTCGACACCAGGTTCGGACACTTAAATTTTTTTTACCATTTCACTTTTAAAATGTTGAGCTCTTTCAACTTATTACAGTTATTACTTTTGGTCATTCAAATCATTAAACTTTTTAAGATATTCTAGGATTTTCCAGGATTTTTTGCTCCATTAAAATACATAGAGAATCCTTGTGCTTAACTTCTTTTACAGGTTTTTACTTACTTTAACCATTGTATGAAACAGTTCAGCTCATTCCTTTCCTTCAAATCTTCAAATTTTCATTAATTCAGCCATTTTTTCAATAATTTCAGGCCTTGTTTAACTCATTTTACAATTTTTTTACCTCCAAAATTTTTTTTACCACCACTTTTGGTCCTTCAAATCTTTCGACTTTTCAAAAGTGAAGGCTCATGGGAAAGTGTTGATTCCCAAACCATGAGTTAGGTGGCTGTTACGAGAAGTGACTATCATGTTTTTGCACCACACAAGTTAGTGGTTCAATGAAAATATATTGCTGTATCATTCAACTAGCTAGCTAGCTGATGATCATTATAACTCTCCATTATACATGGATGAGTGTGCAAAGACTAATGGCACATGCATAGTTGAGAGAATTGATCTTAAGCCTCTGCATTTGCCAGAATATCTCTTGCTGCATGACGTGACTCCATTTTTATTGTCAAATGATTGGTGCGTTGGATTATAACATCAAGGTTTGAAGTCATTATGGGATGGAGACTGTTTGGTAGCCATTTTGTGTTTTTCAAATCTGAAGCCTTTGTTTCTTTAAACAAATATAACTTCAACATACTTGTAGCTAGAGACACCATTCAAACATTAAAATGATCACAAGGCTTTGGACTATTAAATACGTTTAGAAATCATTATGGGATGTCGACACAACCTACTGTTGGTGGCCTTTTTATGACAAAATCTGAAGCAAATATTGCAATAAACTTAATCCATGGCTGGAACTGAACAGATTGAAATTCACTGGATCTGGACATATAAGGAATGTGGGCGTGGTTAGCCAACAAACTTCGTTGCTAAGGACGTCCAAAGGTTTACTTTTACCGATTTGTCTGAAACTGACGTCGATTTGTTCGTCATCCCATGCCGACCCAAACGTAAAATGGTTGCTATGGAGATAAAATTAATAGAAAAGCCGCCATTTTGAAAAAAAGTGGATTTTCTGTCAACTTAGAACATGTAGCTTTTACCAATATGATACTCTTAAACAATGTGGTTTTTTGAGTCAGTTGATGATGCTGATGCTAGCACTTTTAGCCAATTTAGCATCATCTTCAAATTTTCAACAGTACATCCATTTTTTCAACAATTTCAGCTTTCATGCTTAACTCCGTCTACAAATTTTGACCTGTTTTGGTCATTCTACTTTTACAATGTTCACCTTTGACTTTTGGTCCTTTAATTTTTCAAAATATTCCAGGATTTTCCAGGACATTTCAGCCTTTTTTTCAACAATTTTTTAGCTTTCATGCTTAACTCCTTCTACAATGTTTGACCTATTTTAGACATTCTACTTTTACAATGTTCAGCTTTTTCATCATATTTCTGCTTTCATTCAGCAATACAGCATTCAACCCTGCATTTTCTTCTGGAAATGCAGCTCCTTCTAGTGTTACATTTGTATTCCTCTTATGCTATCTTCCGCCGTTTTTCGGCACTTAACTCCTTCTACAATTTTTAACCGATTTTAACCATTCAACATTTAAAATGTTCAGCTCTTTCTGCTTATTCCTGCTATGACTTTTGGTTTTTCAAATCCTTCAACTTTTTAAGATATTCCAGATTTTCCGGGATTTTTTTTCCCCTATTAAAATACATTGGAAAGTTATGGTACAAAAGGTTGCCGGTTCGACACCCGGTTCGGACACTTCAAAAGATTTTCATCCATTCAACGTTTAAAATTTTTTACCCTTTCAACTCATTCCAGCTATGACTTTTGGCCCTTCAAATCCTTCAACTGTTCAAGATATTCCCGGATTTTCCAGGATTTTCCAAGATTTTTGCTCCATTAAAATACATGGAGAATCCTTGAAACCTTTGTTTCTTTCAACTAATGTAATTTCAACATGCCTTTGGTTAGAAACACCGTTCAAACATTAAACTGCTCATAAGACTTTGTATTTCAATATAAGTTTTGAAATTATTATGGGATGGCAACACCAACTATGGTTTTTCGGCCATTTTGTGCCTAAATGTGAGGCGATTTTAAACTTCAGTTTTTACCTATTTTAACCATTTTACTATTGCAATGTTAAGATCTTTCAGCTTAATCCTTTCAGCTATTACTTTTGGTCTTTCAAATCCTTGAACCTTTCAAGATATTCCAGGATTTTCCAAGATTTTTCCTCCATTTAAATACATTGAGAATCTTTGAAAACCTTTGGTTCTTTCAACCATTGTAACTTCAACATGCCTTTAGCTACAGACACCGTTCAAACATTAAATTGATCACAAGGCTTTGCACTATAAAATACGTTTATAAATCATTATGGGATGTCGTCACAACCCAATGTTTGGTGGCCATTTCATGACAAAATCTGAAGCAAATATTGCAATAAACTTCATCCATGCCTGGAACTGAACATATTGAAATTCACTGGATCTGGACATATATGGAATGTGGGCGTGGTTAGCAAACAAACTTCGTTGCTAAGGACGTCCAAAGGTTTACTTTTTCCGATTTGTCTGAAACTGACGTCGATTTGTTCGTTATCCCCAGGCAACCCAATCATAAAATGGTTGCTATGGAGATAAAATCAATAAAAAAGCCGCCATTTTGAAAAAAGTGGATTTTCTGTCAACTTATAACATGTAGCTTTTACCAATGTGATACTCTCAAACAATGTGTTTTTTGAGTAAGTTGATGATGATGATTCCATTGCTAGCACTTTTAGCCATTTTAGCAACATCTTCACATTTTCAACAGTTCAGCCATTTTCTCAACAATTTCAGCTTTAATGCTTAACTCCTTCTACAAACTTTGACCTATTTTAGCCATTCTACTATTACAATGTTCAACTTTTTCCTCTTATTCCTGCTAGGACTTTTGCACCTTAAACTTTTCCAGGTTTTTCCAGTACAGTTAAGCCATTTCTTCAGCTAATTCAGCTTTCATTCAGCAGTACAGCATTCAACCCTGCATTTTCTTCTGGAAATGCAGCTCCTTCTAGTTATTTATACTATCTTCCGCCGTTTTTTGACACTTAACTACTTCTACAATTTTTAACCGATTTTTACCATTCAACTTTTAAAATGTTCAGCTCTTTCAGCTTATTATTGGTATGACTTTTGGTTTTTCAAATCCTTTTACTTTTAAAGATATTTCAGTTTTTCCGGGAATTTTTGCCCTATTAAAATGCATTGGGAAGTTATGGTACATGAGGTTCTGGATTCGACACCCGGTTCGGACCCTTAAATTTTTTTTTACTATTTTACTTTTAAAATGTTGAGCTCTTTCAACTTATTACAGTTATTACTTTTGGTCATTCAAATCATTGAACTTTTTAAGATATTCCAGGATTTTCCAGGATTTTTTGCTCCATTAAAATACATGGAGAATCCTTGAAACCTTTGTTTCTTTCAACCATTGTAACTTCAACCTGCCTTTAGCTAGAAACACCGTTCAAACATTAAACTGCTCATAAGACTTTGTATTTCAATATAAGTTTTGAAATTATTATGGGATGGCAACACCAACTACGGTTTTGCGGCCATTTTGTGCCTAAAAGTGAGGCGATTTTAAACTGTTTTTTTAAACCTATTTTAACCATTTTACTGTTGCTATGTTAAGATCTTTCAGCCTAATCCTTTCAGCTATTACTTTTGGTCTTTCAAATCCTTGAACCTTTCAAGGTTTTCCAGGATTTTCCAAGATTTTTCCTCCATTAAAATACATTGAGAATCCTTGAAAACCTTTGGTTCTATCAACCATCATAACTTCAACTGGCCTTTAGCTACAGACACTGTTCAAACATTAAATTGATCACAAGGCTTTGGAATATACTTTACTTTACTTTGACCTATTTTAGCCATTCTACTATTACAATGTTCAACTTTTTCAGCTTATTCCTGCTAGGACTTTTGTACCTTTACCTTTTCAAGGTTTTTCCAGTACAGTTCAGCCATTTCTTCAGCTAATTCAGCTTTCATTCAGCACTACAGCATTCAACCCTGCATTTTCTTCTGGAAATGCAGCTCCTTCTAGTTGGTTGAATGCTGTAAAGCATTCAACCCTTTGTTTTCCTGTTTCTCTTTATTTATTATTGGTTGAATGCTGTAAAGCATTCAACCCTTTGTTTTCCTGTTTCTCTTTATTTATTATTATTTTTTTTATTCTTTACACCTATCTTCCGCCGTTTTTCGCCGCTTAACTCCTTCTACAATTTTTAACCGATTGTAACCATTCAACTTTTAAAATGTTCAGCTCTTTCAGCTTATTATTGCTATGACTCTTGGTACTTCTAATCCTTGTACTTTTTAAGATATTCCAGTTTTTCCGGGAATTTTTGCCCTATTAAAATGCATTGGAAAGTTATGGTGCAAGAGGTTCCCGGATCGACACCCGGTTCGGACACTTGAAATTTTTCTACCATTCACCTTTTTAAATGTTCAACTCTTTCAACTTATTACAGATATTACTTTTGGTCATTCAAATCATTAAAATTTTTAAGATATTCCAAGATTTTGCAGGATTTTTGCTCCTTTAAATACATAGGGAATTCTTGTGCTTAACCTTTTTTACAGGTTTTCACCTTTTTTAACCATTTTACTTTTAAAATGTTGAGCTCTTTCAGCTCAGTTCAGCCATTTGTTTTACAAATTAAGCTTTCTTTCAGCAATACAGCATTCAACCCTGCATTTTCTTCTGGAAATGCAGCTCCTTCTAGTTATTATTATTGGTTGAATGCTATAAAGCATTCAACCCTTTGTTTTCCTGTTTCTCTTTATTTATTCTTTATTACGCTCATCTTCCGCCGTTTTTCGGCACTTAACTCCTTCTACAATTTTTAACCGATTTTAACCATTCAACTTTTAAAATGTTCAGCTCTTTCAGCTCATTATTGCTATGACTTTTGGTACTTCTACTCCTTGTACTTTTTAAGATATTCCAGTTTTTCCGGGAATTTTTGCCCTATTAAAATGCATTGGGAAGTTATGGTGCACGAGGCGCCCTGTTCGACACCCGGTTTGGACCCTTAAAATTTTCTTCCAACCAACTTTTAAAATGTTCAACTCTTTCAACTTATTACAGTTATTACTTTTGGTCATTCAAATCATTGAACTTTTTAAGATATTCCAGGATTTTTGCTCCATTAAAATACATAGGGAATTCTTGTGCTTAACCTCTTTTACAGGTTTTTACCCTTTTTAACCATTTTACTTTTAAAATGTTGAGCTCTTTCAGCTCAGTTCAGCCATGTCTTTAACAAATTAAACTTTCTTCTAGCAATACAGCATTGAATCCTGTATTTTCTTCTGGAAATGCATCTCCTTCTACAATTTTTTTACCTCCACAATTTTTTTACCATCAATTTTGGTCATTCAAATCCTTTTACCTTTCAAAAGGGAAAACTTTTGTTCGTTTTTCCACGTAAAATACGAACTGTGGCATGAAACCGTTTCAACTCGGCTTTGCCCACTGGAACTGTACACGACAAGCCTTATTTATTTACACCGGCTGCATTGTATTGTAACTAAAGTGTTAGCTCAGTGGCTAAGGTGAACGGTTTATCATACTGAGGTTCTGAGTTCGATTCTGGCATTCGACTTTTTCTGCATGGTTTTTTACCTTGCCTTTCTTGATGAGATTCAGTTCCACTCACTTAAATATATTTCGTTACATGGAAGAATTTTCTTTCAGGTGGTATTACTCATAAGTTTTGACTTTTTATCCTTTAACTTTTAGGGATTTTCCAGGACAGTTCAGCCATTTCATCAGCAAGTTCAGCTTTCATTAAGCAGTACTGCATTCAATCTTTGACAACCTTTGATTCTTCCAACCCTTACAACTTCCACACAATTTTAGCTAGAGACACCATTCAAACGTTAAAATGATCAGAGCAGCTTAAAGCACACACACAAACACTCGATGTATGTTAGAAAAAACAGTGGGAGCAAATCTAAGTTAGTTTTGATGTATTTTTTATTTTCCTCCTCGTAGCTGGAAGCTGCAGTTCAAACATGTGCTCCAGCCATCTTGTGAACAAACGTCAGGACCCTGGCCTTAGCCCCGCCCACGGCCGCTAAGGCTCATGGGAAGTGTTGATTCCCACCCCATGAGTTAGGCGGCTGTTACGAGAAGTGACTATCATGTTGTTACTCCACATATGTTACTGGTTAAATGACAATATAATGCTGTGTCACTCAGCTAGCTAGCTGATGATCAATTTGTCTCTCCACTATACATGGATGACTGTGCTATGATTGATGATACATGCACAGTTGGGAAATTTAATCATGTGACACAGAATTGTACATGGTGCCCCCTACCGGATGATTTTACTGTATGTCTACTTTAGTTTTAAATGATCAATGCATTAGACTGTACCATCAAGGTTTGAAATCATTAAGAGATAGGGAGGGTTTGGCAGCCTTTTTGTGTTTTCAAATTTGATACCTTTGTTGCTTTTAACTTTCCTACCTTTGACATGCCTTTAGCTAGAAACACCGTTCAAACATTAAACTGCTCATAAGACTTTGTATTTCAATATTAGTTTTGAAATTATTATGGGATGGCAACACCAACTACGGTTTTGCGGCCATTTTGTGCCTAAATGTGAGGCGATTTTAAACTGTTTTTTTAAACCTATTTTAACCATTTTACTGTTGCTATGTTAAGATCTTTCAGCCTAATCCTTTCAGCTATTACTTTTGGTCTTTCAAATCCTTGAACCTTTCAAGGTTTTCCAGGATTTTCCAAGATTTTTCCTCCATTAAAATACATTGAGAATCCTTGAAAACCTTTGGTTCTTTCAACCATCATAACTTCAACATGCCTTTAGCTACAGACACTGTTCAAACATTAAATTGATCACAAGGCTTTGGAATATAAAATACGTTTATAAATCATTATGGGATGTCGACACAACCTACTGTTTGGTGGCAATTTCATTACAAAATCTGAAGCAAATATTGCAATAAACTTCATCCATGGCTAGAACCGAACATATTGAAATTCACTGGATCTGGACATATAAGGAATGTGGGTGTGGTTAGCAAACAAACTTTGTTGCTAAGGACGTCCAAAGGTTTACTTTTTCCAATTTGTCTGAAACTAATGTCGATTTGTTCGTCATCCCCAGGCGACCCAAACATAAAATGGTTGCTATGGAGATAAAATTAATAGAAAAGCCGCCATTTTCAAAAAAGTGGATTTTCTGTCAACTTAGAACATGTAGTTTTACCAATATGATACTCTTAAACAATGTGTTTTTTTGAGTCAGTTGATGATGCTGATTTCAGTGCTAGCACTTTTAGCCATATTAGCAACATCTTCACATTTTCAAAAGTTTAGCCATTTTTTCAACAATTTCAGCTTTAATGCTTAACTCCATCTACAAACTTTGACCTATTTTAGCCATTCTACTATTACAATGTTCAACTTTTTCAGCTTATTCCTGCTAGGAGTTTTGTACCTTTACCTTTTCAAGGTTTTCCAGTACAGTTCAGCCATTTCTTCAGCTAATTCAGCTTTCATTCAGCACTACAGCATTCAACCCTGCATTTTCTTCTGGAAATGCAGCTCCTTCTAGTGTTACATTTGTTTTCCTCTTATGTTATCTTCTGCCGTTTTTCGGCACTTAACTCCTTCTACAATTTTTAACTTATTTTAACCGTTCAACTTTTAAAATGTTCAGCTCTTTCATCTTATTACTGCTATGACTTTTGGCTTTTCAAATCCTTGTACTTTTTAAGATATTTTAGGATATTTCAGGATTTTTTGCTTCATTGAAATACATTGAAAATCCTAGCCCTGCCCACAGCCTTTATGGCTCATGGGAAGTGTTGATTCCCACACCATGAGTTAGGTGGCTGTTACGAGAAGTGACTATCATGTTGTTACACCATACATGTTACTGGTTAAATGACAAAATAATGCCATGTCATTCAGCTAGCTAGCTGATGATCAATATATCTCATTCATTATACTTGGATGACTGTGCTAACATTGATGGCATATGCTTAGTTGAGAGAACTAATCTTGAGGCTCAGCATTTGCCAGAATTTCCCCTTCTGCAGGACGCGACTCCACTTTTACTGTCAAATGATCAGTGCTTTTGATTACAAAATCAAGGTTTGAAGTCATTATGGGATGGAGACTGTTTGGCAGCCATTTTGTGTTTTTCAAATCTGAAGCCTTTGTTTCTTTAAACAAATATAACTTCAACATACTTGTGGGTAGAGACACCGTTCAAACATTAAAATGATCACAAGGCTTTGGACAATAAAATACATTTAGAAATCATTATGGGATGTCAACAAAACCTACTTTTGGTGGCCTTTTTATGACAAAATCTAAAGAAAATATTGCAATAAACTTCATCCATGGCTGGAACTGAACATATTGAAATTCACTGGATCTGGACATATAAGGAATGTGGGCGTGGTTAGCAAACAAACTTCGTTGCTAGGGACGTCCAAAGATTTACTTTTTCCGATTTGTCTGAAACTGACGTCAATCTGTTCGTCATCCCCAGGCGACCCAAACATAAAATGGTTGCTATGGAGATAAAATCAATAGAAAAGCCGCCATTTTGAAAAAAGTGGATTTTCTGTCAACTTAGAACATGTAGCTTTTACCAACATGACAATCTTAAACAATGTGGTTTTTTGAGTCAGTTGATGATGCTGATGCTAGCACTTTTAGCCATTTTAGCATCATCTTCAAATTTTCAACAGTACATCCATTTTTTCAACAATTTCAGCTTTTTTTTTTTTAAGATATTCCAGTTTTTCCGGGAATTTTTGCCCTATTAAAATGCATTGGAAAGTTATGGTGCAAGAGGTTCCCGGATCGACACCCGGTTCGGACACTTGAAATTTTTCTACCATTCAAATTTTTAAATGTTCAACTCTTTAAACTTATTACAGATATTACTTTTGGTCATTCAAATCATTAAAATTTTTAAGATATTCCAGGATTTTGCAGGATTTTTGCTCCATTAAAATACATAGGGAATTCTTGTGCTTAACCTTTTTTACAGGTTTTCACCTTTTTTAACCATTTTACTTTTAAAATGTTGAGCTCTTTCAGCTCAGTTCAGCCATTTATTTTACAAATTAAGCTTTCTTTCAGCAATACAGCATTCAACCCTGTATTTTCTTCTGGAAATGCAGCTCCTTCTAGTGTTACATTTGTTTTCCTCTTATGCAATCTTCCGCCGTTTTTCGGCACTTAACTCCTTCTACAATTTTTAACCGAATATAACCGTTTAACTTTTAAAATCTTCAGCTCTTTCATCTTATTACTGCTATGACTTTTGGTTTTTCAAATCCTTGTACTTTTTAAGATATTTTAGGATATTTCAGGATTTTTTGCTTCATTGAAATACATTGAAAAAAATTTGCCTTGCAAACTTTTGTTTCTTTCAACCATTATAACTTCAACATACTTGTAGCTAGAGACACCGTTCAAACATTTAAATGATCACAAGGCTTTGGACTATAAAATAAGTTTAGAAATCATTATGGGATGTCGACACAACATATATTTTGTTGGCCATTTTATGACAAAATCTGAAGCAAATATTGCAATAAACTTCATCCATGGCTGGAACTGAACATATTGAAATTTACTGGATCTGGACATATAAGGAATGTGGGCGTGGTTAGCAAACAAACTTCGTTGCTAAGGACGTCCAAAGGATTACTTTTTCCGATTTGTCTGCAACTGACGTCGATTTGTTCGTCATGACCCGGTGACCCAAACGTAAAATGGTTGCTATGGAGATAAAATTAATAGAAAGCCGCCATTTTGAAAAATATGATACTGTCAAACAACGTGTTTTTTGGATTCAGTTGATGATGCTGATTCCAATGCTAGCACTTTTAGCCATTTTAGCAACTTCTTCAAATTTTCAACACTTCAGCCATTTTTTCAACAATTTCAGCTTTAATGCTTAACTCCTTCTACAAACTTTGACCTATTTCAGCCATTCTACTATTACAATGTTCAACTTTTTCATCTTATTCCTGCTAGGACTTTTGCACATTTAACTTTTCAAGGTTTTCCCAGTACAGTTAAGCCATTTCTTCAGCTAATTCAGCTTTCATTCAGCAGTACAGCATTCAACCCTGCATTTTCTTCTGGAAATGCAGCTCCTTCTAGTTATTATTATTATTTATACTATCTTCCGCCGTTTTTTGACACTTAACTACTTCTACAATTTTTAACCTATTTTTACCATTCAACTTTTAAAATGTTCAGCTCTTTCAGCTTATTATTGCTATGACTTTTGGTACTTCTACTCCTTGTACTTTTTAAGATATTCCAGTTTTTCCGGGAATTTTTGCCCTATTAAAATGCATTGGAAAGTTATGGTGCAAGAGGTTCCCGGATCGACACCAGGTTCGGACACTTGAAATTTTTCTACCATTCACCTTTTTAAATGTTCAACTCTTTCAACTTATTACAGATATTACTTTTGGTCATTCAAATCATTAAAATTTTTAAGACATTCCAAGATTTTGCAGGATTTTTGCTCCTTTAAATACATAGGGAATTCTTGTGCTTAACCTTTTTTACAGGTTTTCACCTTTTTTAACCATTTTACTTTTAAAATGTTGAGCTCTTTCAGCTCAGTTCAGCCATTTCTTTTACAAATTAAGCTTTCTTTCAGCAATACAGCATTCAACCCTGCATTTTCTTCTGGAAATGCAGCTCCTTCTAGTTTATTATTTATACTATCTTCCGCCGTTTTTTGACACTTAACTACTTCCACAATTTTTAACCTATTTTAACCATTCAACTTTTAAAATGTTCAGCTCTTTCAGCTTATTATTGCTATGACTTTTGGTACTTCTAATCCTTGTACTTTTTAAGATATTCCAGTTTTTCCGGGAATTTTTGCCCTATTAAAATGCATTGGGAAGTTATGGTACATGGGATTCCGGGTTCGACACCCGGTTCGGACCCTTAAATTTTTTTTTACCATTTTACTTTTAAAATTTTGAGCTCTTTCAACTTATTAGTTATTACTTTTGGTCATTCAAATCATTGAACTTTTTAAGATATTCCAGGATTTTCCAGGATTTTTTGCTCCATTAAAATACATAGAGAATCCTTGTGCTTAGCCCCTTTTACAGGTTTTTACTTACTTTAACCATTGTATGAAACAGTTCAGTTCATTCCTTTCCTTCAAATCTTCAAATTTTCATTAATTCAGCCATTTTTTCAACTATTTCGGGCCTTGTTTAACTCCTTCTACAATTTTTTTACCTCCACAATTTTTTTACCATCAATTTTGGTCATTCAAATCCTTCGACTTTTCAAAAGGGAAAACTTTCGTTCGTTTTTCCACGTAAAATACGAACTGTGGCATGAAATCGTTCCAACTCGGCTTCGCCCACTAGAACGGTACACGATAAGCCTTATTTATTTATACCGGCTGCACTGACATTTAACTTAAGTGTTAGCTCAGTGGCTAAGGTGGATGGTTTATCATCCTGAGGTTCTGAGTTCAATTCCGGCATTCGACTTTTTCTTTATGGTTTTTTACCTTGCCTTTCTTGATAAAATTCAGTTCCACTCACTTAAATATATTTCGTTTCATGGAAGAATTTTCTTTCAGGTGGTGTTACTCATAAGTTTTGACTTATTATCCTTTAACTTTTAGGGATTTTCCAGGATTTTCCAGGACAGTTCAGCCATTTCATCAGCAAGTTCAGCTTTCATTAAGCAGTACAGCATTCAATCTTTGACAACCTTTGATTCTTCCAACCCTTACAACTTCCACACAATTTTAGCTAGAGACACCATTCAAACGTTAAAATGATCAGAGCAGCTTAAAGCACACACACAAACACTCGATGTATGTTATTTTCCTCCTCGTAGCTGGAAGCTGCAGTTCAAACATGTGCTCCAGCCATCTTGTGAACAAACGTCAGGACCCTGGCCTTAGCCCCGCCCACGGCCACTAAGGCTCATGGGAAGTGTTGATTCCCACACCATGAGTTAGGTGGCTGTTACGAGAAGTGACTATCATGTTTTTGCACCACATAAGTTAGTGGTTTAATGAAAATAAAATACTGTATCATTCAGTTAGCTGATGATCAATATATCTCTCCATTATACATGGATGTGTGTGCAGAGACCAATGACACATGTATAGTTGAGAGAAATGATCTAATTTGCCTGAATGTCTGCTGCTGCATTACGTGACGCTACTTTTACTGGCAAACGATTGGTGCTGTGGATTACAACATCAAGGTTTGAAGCCATTATGGGATGGAGACTGTTTGGTAGCCATACTGTGTTTGTCAAATCGGAAGCCTTTGTTTCTTTAAAAGAATATAACTTCAACATACTTGTAGCTAGAGACACCGTTCAAACATTAAAATGATCACAAGGCTTTGGACTATTAAATACGTTTAGAAATCATTATGGGATGTCGACACAACCTAAAGTTGGTGGCCTTTTTATGACAAAATCTGAAGCAAATATTGCAATAAACTTAATCCATGGCTGGAACTGAACAGATTGAAATTCACTGGATCTGGACATATAAGGAATGTGGGCGTGGTTAGCCAACAAACTTCGTTGCTAAGGACGTCCAAAGGTTTACTTTTTACGATTTGTCTGAAACTGACGTCGATTTGTTCGTCATCCCATGCCGACCCAAACGTAAAATGGTTGCTATGGAGATAAAATTAATAGAAAAGCCGCCATTTTGAAAAAAGTGGATTTTCTGTCAACTTAGAACATGTAGCTTTTACCAATATGATACTCTTAAACAATGTGTTTTTTTGATTCAGTTGATGATGCTGATGCTAGCACTTTTAGCCATTTTAGCATCATCTTCAAATTTTCAACAGTACATCCATTTTTTCAACAATTTCAGCTTTCATGCTTAACTCCGTCTACAAATTTTGACCTGTTTTGGTCATTTTACTTTTACAATGTTCACCTTTGACTTTTGGTCCTTTAATTTTTCACAATATTCCAGGATTTTCCAGGACATTTCAGCCATTTTTTCAACAATTTTTTAGCTTTCATGCTTAACTCCTTCTACAATGTTTGACCTATTTTAGACATTCTACTTTTACAATGTTCAGCTTTTTCATCATATTTCTGCTTTCATTCAGCAATACAGCATTCAACCCTGCATTTTCTTCTGGAAATGCAGCTCCTTCTAGTTGGTTGAATGCTGTAAAGCATTCAACCCTTTGTTTTCCTGTTTCTCTTTATTTCTTTATTATTATTTACACTATCTTCCGCCGTTTTTTGACACTTAACTACTTCTACAATTTTTAACCTATTTTAACCATTCAACTTTTAAAATGTTCAGCTCCTTCAGCTTATTCCAGCTATGACTTTTGGTTTTTCAAATCCTTGTACTTTTTAAGATATTCCAGTTTTTCCGGGAATTTTTGCCCTATTAAAATGCATTGGGAACTTATGGTACATGAGGTTCGCGGTTCGACACCCGGTTCGGACGCTTCAAAATTTTCTACCTTTCAACTTTGAAAATATTCAAATCTTTCAACTTATTACAGTTATTACTTTTGGTCATTCAAATCATTGAACTTTTTAAGATGTTCCAGGATTTTTTGCTCCATTAAAATACATAGGGAATCACTGTGCTTAACCTCTTTTACAGGTTTTCACCTATTTTAACCATTTTACTTTTAAAATGTTAAGCTCTTTCAGCTCAGTTCAGCCATTTCTTTTACAAATTAAGCTTTCTTTCAGCAATACAGCATTCAACCCTGCATTTTCTTCTGGAAATGCAGCTCCTTCTAGTTGGTTGAATGCTGTAAAGCATTCAACCCTTTGTTTTCCTCTTCTGCTATCTTCCGCCGTTTTTCGGCACTTAACTCCTTCTACAATTTTTAACCGATTGTAACCATTCAACTTTTAAAATGTTCAGCTCTTTCAGCTCATTCCTGCTATGACTTTTGGTTTTTCAAATCCTTTTACTTTTTAAGATATTCCAGGTTTTCCGGGAATTTTTGCTCCATTGAAATACATGGAGAATTTTTCGTTCAGAAGTTCACAGTTAAACTCCTTCTACAATTTTTCACCTATTTTAACCGTTCGACTATGAAAATGTTCAGCTCTTTCATCTTATTCTAGCTATGACATTTTGTCCTTCAAATCCCTGAACTTTTCCATTTATTCCCGGATATTCCTGGATTTTCCAATCTTTTTGCTCCATTGGCCACACCTTTGCTTCTTTAAACAATTGTAACTTTAACATTCTTTTGGCTAGAGACACCGTTCAAATATTGAAATGTTCACAAGGTTTTGGACTTCAACATAAGGCTCAAAATTATTATGGGATGGCAACACCACCTACAGTTTGGCGGCCATTTTGTGCCAAAATGTGAGGCAATTTTAAACTTCTTCAAACTTTCACCTATTTTTACCATTCAACTTTTACAATGTTCAACCCTTTCAGCTTATTCCTTTCAGCTATGACTTTTGGTCCTTCAAATCCTTGAACTTTTCCAGATATTCCCGGATATTCCCAGATTTTCCAATCTTTTTGCTCCATTGGCCACACCTTTGCTTCTTTAAACAATTGTAACTTTAACATTCTTTTGGCTAGAGACACCGTTCAAATATTGAAATGTTCACAAGGTTTTGGACTTCAACATAAGGTTCAAAATTATTATGGGATGGCAACACCACCTACAGTTTGGCGGCCATTTTGTGCCAAAATGTGAGGCAATTTTAAACTACTTCAAACTTTCACCTATTTTTACCATTCTACTATTACAATGTTCAACCCTTTCATCTTATTCCTTTCAGCTATGACTTTTGGTCCTTCAAATCTTTGAACTTTTCCAGATATTCCCGGATATTCCCAGATTTTCCAATCTTTTTGCTCCATTGGCCACACCTTTGCTTCTTTAAACAATTGTAACTTTAACATTCTTTTGGCTAGAGACACCGTTCAAATATTGAAATGTTCACAAGGTTTTGGACTTCAACATAAAGTTCAAAATTATTATGGGATGGCAACACCACCTACAGTTTGGCGGCCATTTTGTGCCAAAATGTGAGGCAATTTTAAACTTCTTCAAACTTTCACGTATTTTAATCCTTCTACTATTACAATGTTCAACCCTTTCAGCTTATTCCTTTCAGCTACGACTTTTAGTCTTTCAAATCTTTGAACTTTTCAAGATATTCCAAGATTTTCCAGGATTTTCCAAGATTTTTGCTTCATTTAAATACATGGAGAATCCTTGAAAACCTTTGTTGCTTTCAAGCATTATAACTTTAACAAGCTTTCAGCTAGAGGCACCGTTCAAACATTGAAATGCTCACAAGGCTTTGGACTTCAACATACGTTTTGAAAATATTATGGGATGGCAACACAACCTACTCTTTGGTGGGCATTTTTTGACAAAATCTGAAGCAAATGTTGCAATAAACTTCATCCATGGCGGGAACTGAACATATTGAAATTCACTGGATCTGGACATATAAGGAATGTGGGCGTGGTTAGCAAACAATGTTCGTTGCTAAGGACGTCCAAAAGTTTACTTTTTCCGATTCATCTGAAACCGAGGTTGATTTGTTCCTCATCTCCAAACATAAAATGGTTGCTATGGAGATAAAATCAATAGAAAAGCCACCATTTTGAAAAGAGTGGATTTTCTATCAACTTAGAACATGTAGCTTTTACCAATATAATACTCTCAAACAACGTGTTTTTTGGAGTCAGTTGATGATGCTGATTCCAATGCTAGTACTATTAGCCATTTTAGCAACATCTTCAAATTTTCAACAATTCAGCCATTTTTTTCAACAATTTCAGCTTTCATGCTTAAGTCCTTCAAATTTTGACCTATTTCAGCCATTCTACTATTACAATGTTCAACTTTTTCAGCTTATTCCTGCTAGGACTTTTGCACCTTTAACTTTTCATGGTTCTTCCAGTACAGTTCAGCCATTTCTTCAGCTAATTCAGCTTTCATTCAGCAGTACAGCATTCAACCCTGCATTTTCTTCTGGAAATGCAGCTCCTTCTAGTTGGTTGAATGCTGTAAAGCATTCAACCCTTTGTTTTCCTGTTTCTCTTTATTTATTATTGGTTGAATGCTGTAAAGCATTCAACCCTTTGTTTTCCTGTTTCTCTTTATTTATTATTATTTTTTTTATTCTTTACACCTATCTTCCGCCGTTTTTCGCCGCTTAACTCCTTCTACAATTTTTAACCGATTGTAACCATTCAACTTTTAAAATGTTCAGCTCTTTCAGCTTATTATTGCTATGACTCTTGGTACTTCTAATCCTTGTACTTTTTAAGATATTCCAGTTTTTCCGGGAATTTTTGCCCTATTAAAATGCATTGGAAAGTTATGGTGCAAGAGGTTCCCGGATCGACACCCGGTTCGGACACTTGAAATTTTTCTACCATTCACCTTTTTAAATGTTCAACTCTTTCAACTTATTACAGATATTACTTTTGGTCATTCAAATCATTAAAATTTTTAAGATATTCCAAGATTTTGCAGGATTTTTGCTCCTTTAAATACATAGGGAATTCTTGTGCTTAACCTTTTTTACAGGTTTTCACCTTTTTTAACCATTTTACTTTTAAAATGTTGAGCTCTTTCAGCTCAGTTCAGCCATTTGTTTTACAAATTAAGCTTTCTTTCAGCAATACAGCATTCAACCCTGCATTTTCTTCTGGAAATGCAGCTCCTTCTAGTTATTATTATTGGTTGAATGCTATAAAGCATTCAACCCTTTGTTTTCCTGTTTCTCTTTATTTATTCTTTATTACGCTCATCTTCCGCCGTTTTTCGGCACTTAACTCCTTCTACAATTTTTAACCGATTTTAACCATTCAACTTTTAAAATGTTCAGCTCTTTCAGCTCATTATTGCCATGACTTTTGGTACTTCTACTCCTTGTACTTTTTAAGATATTCCAGTTTTTCCGGGAATTTTTGCCCTATTAAAATGCATTGGGAAGTTATGGTGCACGAGGCGCCCTGTTCGACACCCGGTTTGGACCCTTAAAATTTTCTTCCAACCAACTTTTAAAATGTTCAACTCTTTCAACTTATTACAGTTATTACTTTTGGTCATTCAAATCATTGAACTTTTTAAGATATTCCAGGATTTTTGCTCCATTAAAATGCATAGGGAATTCTTGTGCTTAACCTCTTTTACAGGTTTTTACCCTTTTTAACCATTTTACTTTTAAAATTTTGAGCTCTTTCAGCTCAGTTCAGCCATGTCTTTAACAAATTAAACTTTCTTCTAGCAATACAGCATTGAATCCTGTATTTTCTTCTGGAAATGCATCTCCTTCTACAATTTTTTTACCTCCACAATTTTTTTACCATCAATTTTGGTCATTCAAATCCTTTTACTTTTCAAAAGGGAAAACTTTCGTTCGTTTTTCCACGTAAAATACGAACTGTGGCATGAAACCGTTTCAACTCGGCTTAGCCCACTAGAACGGTACACGACAAGCCTTATTTATTTATACCGGCTGCATTGTATTGTAACTAAAGTGTTAGCTCAGTGGCTAAGGTGAACGGTTTATCATACTGAGGTTCTGAGTTCGATTCTGGCATTCGACTTTTTCTGCATGGTTTTTTACCTTGCCTTTCTTGATGAAATTCAGTTCCACTCACTTAAATATATTTCGTTACATGGAAGAATTTTCTTTCAGGTGGTATTACTCATAAGTTTTGACTTTTTATCCTTTAACTTTTAGGGATTTTCCAGGATTTTCCAGGACAGTTCAGCCATTTCATCAGCAAGTTCAGCTTTCATTAAGCAGTACAGCATTCAATCTTTGACAACCTTTGATTCTTCCAACCCTTACAACTTCCACACAATTTTAGCTAGAGACACCATTCAAACGTTAAAATGATCAGAGCAGCTTAAAGCACACACACAAACACTCGATGTATGTTAGAAAAAACAGTGGGAGCAAATCTAAGTTAGTTTTGATGTATTTTTTATTTTCCTCCTCGTAGCTGGAAGCTGCAGTTCAAACATGTGCTCCAGCCATCTTGTGAACAAACGTCAGGACCCTGGCCTTAGCCCCGCCCACGGCCGCTAAGGCTCATGGGAAGTGTTGATTCCCACACCATGAGTTAGGCGGCTGTTACGAGAAGTGACTATCATGTTGTTACTCCACAAATGTTACTGGTAAAATGATAATATAATACTGTGTCATTCAGCTAGCCAATTGATGTACAATATGTCTTTCCACTATACATGGATGACTGTGCTGTGATTGATGACACATGTAGCAGAGTTGTGAGATTCAATCATGTGGCACAGAATCGTACATGGTGCCCCCTACTTGATGAGATTACTGTATGTCTACTTTAGTTTTAAATGATCAATGCATTAGACTGTACCATGAAGGTTTGAAATCATTAAGAGATAGGGAGGGTTTGGCAGCCATTTTGTGTTTTCAAATTTGATACCTTTGTTGCTTTTAACTTTCCTACCTTTGACATGCCTTTAGCTAGAAACACCGTTCAAACATTAAACTGCTCATAAGACTTTGTATTTCAATATAAATTTTGAAATTATTATGGGATGGCAACACCAACTACGGTTTTGCGGCCATTTTGTGCCTAAATGTGAGGCGATTTTAAGCTGTTTTTTTAAACCTATTTTAACCATTTTACTGTTGCTATGTTAAGATCTTTCAGCCTAATCCTTTCAGCTATTACTTTTGGTCTTTCAAATCCTTGAAACATTCAAGGTTTTCCAGGATTTTCCAAGATTTTTCCTCCATTAAAATACATTGAGAATCCTTGAAAACCTTTGGTTCTTTCAACCATCATAACTTCAACATGCCTTTAGCTACAGACACTGTTCAAACATTAAATTGATCACAAGGCTTTGGAATATAAAATACGTTTATAAATCATTATGGGATGTCGACACAACCTACTGTTTGGTGGCAATTTCATTACAAAATGTGAAGCAAATATTGCAATAAACTTCATCCATGGCTAGAACCGAACATATTGAAATTCACTGGATCTGGACATATAAGGAATGTGGGCGTGGTTAGCAAACAAACTTTGTTGCTAAGGACGTCCAAAGGTTTACTTTTTCCAATTTGTCTGAAACTAATGTCGATTTGTTCGTCATCCCCAGGCGACCGAAACATAAAATGGTTGCTATGGAGATAAAATTAATAGAAAAGCCGCCATTTTGAAAAAAGTGGATTTTCTGTCAACTTAGAACATGTAGTTTTACCAATATGATACTCTCAAACAATGTGTTTTTTTGAGTCAGTTGATGATGCTGATTTCAGTGCTAGCACTTTTAGCCATATTAGCAACATCTTCACATTTTCAAAAGTTTAGCCATTTTTCCAACAATTTCAGCTTTAATGCTTAACTCCTTCTACAAACTTTGACCTATTTTAGCCATTCTACTATTACAATGTTCAACTTTTTCAGCTTATTCCTGCTAGGACTTTTGTACCTTTACCTTTTCAAGGTTTTTCCAGTACAGTTCAGCCATTTCTTCAGCTAATTCAGCTTTCATTCAGCACTACAGCATTCAACCCTGCATTTTCTTCTGGAAATGCAGCTCCTTCTAGTGTTACATTTGTTTTCCTCTTATGCTATCTTCCACCGTTTTTCGGCACTTAACTTCTTCTACAATTTTTAACCTATTAAAACCGTTCAACTCTTAAAATGTTTAGCTCTTTCAGCTTATTACTGCTATGACTTTTGGTTTTTCAAATCCTTGTACTTTTTAAGATATTCCAGTTTTTCCGGGAATTTTTGCCCTATTAAAATGCATTGGGAAGTTATATACGGGACTTATTAATTTATACCGGCTGCATTGTGTCATCACAAAAGTGTTAGCTCAGCGGCTAAGTAAGTGGGTTTATAATACTGAGGTTCAGAGTTCGAATCCGGCATATGACTTTTTCTGCATGGTTTTTTACCTTGCCTTTCTTGATAGAATTCAGTTCGACTAACTCAATTATATTTCGTTAAATGGAAGAATTTTCTTTCAGGTGGGGTTACTCATAAGCTTTGACTTTTTATCCTTTTACTTTTCAAGATTTTCCAGGACAGTGCAGCCATTTCATCAGCAAATTCAGCTTTTATTTATTGTTCCTTTAAACATGTGCAAACATGTGCTCCAGCCATCTTGTGAACAAACGTCAGGACCCATTCCTTAGCCCCGCCCACGGCCGCTAAGGCTCCTGGGAAGTGTTGATTACCACACCATGAATTAGGTGGCTGTTACGAGAACTGACAGTCATGTTGTTACACCATACATGTTAGTGGTTAAATGACAAAATAATGCTGTGTCATTCAGCTAGCTAGTTGATGATCCATACATCTCATTCAATACATATGAATGAATGTGCTAACATTGATGGCACATGCATTGTTGAGAGTATTTAAACCTAGCATTTGACAGGATGCCCCCTATTGGAGGAGGTGACTCCACTCATACTGTCAAATTATCAGTGCTTTGGATTACAAAATCAAGGTTTGAAGTCATTATGGGATGGAGACTGTTTGGCAGCCATTTTGTGTTTTCAAATCTGAAGCCTTTGTTTCTTTAAACAAATATAACTTCCACATACTTGTAGCTAGAGACACCGTTCAAACATTAAAATGATCACAAGGCTTTGGACTATAAAATATGTTTAGAAATCATTATGGGATGTCGACACAACCTATTGTTGGTGGCCTTTTTATGACAAAATCTGAAGCAAATATTGCAATAAACTTAATCCATGGCTGGAACTGAACATATTGAAATTCACTGGATCAGGACATATAAGGAATGTGGGCGTGGTCAGCAAACAAACTTCGTTGCTAAGGACGTCCAAAGGTTTACTTTTTCCGATTTGTCTGAAACTGACGTCGATTGGTTCGTCATCCCCCGGTGACCCAAAAATAAAATGGTTGCTATGGAGATAAAATCAAAAGAAAAAACGCCATTTTGAAAAAAGTGGATTTTTTTATCAACCTAGAACATGTAGCTTTTACCAATATGATACTCTCAAACAATGTGTTTTTTTGAGTCAGTTGATGATGCTGATTCCAATGCTAGCACCTTTAGCCATTTTAGCAACATCTTTAAATTTTCAACAGTTAAGCCATTTTTTCATCAACTTAAGCTTTCATGCTTAACTCTTTCTACATTTTTGACCTATTTTAGCCATTCTACTATTACAATGTTTAACTTTTTCAGCTTATTCTTTCTATGACTTTTGATCCTTTACTTTTTCAAGATTTTCAAGCAAAGTTCAGCCATTTCTTCAGCAAATTCAGCTTTCATTCAGCAGTACAGCATTCAACCCTGCATTTTCTTCTGGAAATGCAGCTCCTTCTAGTTGGTTGAATGCTGTAAAGCATTCAACCCTTTGTTTTCCTGTTTCTCTTTATTTGGTTGAATGCTGTAAAGCATTCAACCCTTTGTTTTCCTCTTCTGCTATCTTCCGCCGTTTTTCGGCACTTAACTCCTTCTACAATTTTTAACCGATTGTAACCATTCAACTTTTAAAATGTTCAGCTCTTTCAGCTAATTACTGCTATGACTTTTGGTATTTCTAATCCATGTACTTTTTAAGATATTCCAGTTTTTCCGGGAATTTTTACCCTATTAAAATGCATTGGGAAGTTATGGTGCACGAGGCGCCCGGTTCGAAACCCGGTTTGGACACTTCAAAATTTTTTTATCCATTTAACTTTTAAAATTTTCTACCCTTTCAACTTATTCCAGCAATGACTTTTGGTCATTCAAATCATTGAACTTTTTAAGATATTCCAGTATTTTCCAGGATTTTTGCTCCGTTTAAATACAAGGATGATCCTTGAAAACCTTTTTTGTTTTAACCATTGTAACTTCAACATGCTTTCAGGTAGAGACACCGTTCAAACATTGAAATGTTCGCAAGGCTTTGGACTTCAATATAAGGCTCATAACTATTATGGGATGGCAACACCACCTAGAGTTTGGTGGCCATTTTGTGCCAAAATGTGAGGCAATTTTAAACTTCTTCAAACTTTCACCTGCTTTAATCATTCTACTATTACAATGTTCAACCCTGTCAGCTTATTCCTTTCAGCTACTACTTCTGGTCTTTCAAATCTTTGAACTTTTCAAGATATTCCAAGATTTTCCAGGATTTTCCAAGACTTTTGCTTCATTTAAATACATGGAGAATTCTTGAAAACCTCTGTTTCTTTTAAACATTATAACTTTAACATGCTTTTGGCAAGAGACACTGTTCAAACATTGAAATGCTCACAAGGCTTTGGACTTCAACATACGTTTTGAAATTATTATGGGATGGCAATACAACCTTGAGTTTGGCGGCCATTTTGTGCCTAAATGTGAGGCGATATTAACCTTCAGTTTTTAACCTATTTTAACCAGTTTACTATTGAAATGTTCAACTCTTATAGCTTATTCCTTTCAGCTATGAATCTCGGGCCTTCATATACTTGAACTTTTCAAGATATTCCAGGATATTCCAGGATTTTCCAAGATTTTTGCTTCATTTAAATACATGGAGAATTCTTGAAAACTTTTGTTTCTTTCAAGCATTATAACTTCCACATACTTGTAGCTAGAGACACCGTTCAAACATTAAAATGATCACAAGGCTTTGGACTATAAAATACGTTTAGAAATCATTATGGGATGTCGACACAACCTACTGTTTGGTGGCCATTTAATGACAAAATCTAAAGCAAATATTGCAATAAACTTCATCCATGGCTTGAACGGAACGTATTGAAATTCACTGGATCTGGACATATAAGGAATGTGGGCGTGGTTAACAAAAAAACTTCGTTGCTAAGGACGTCCAAAGGTTTACTTTTTCCGATTTGTCTGAAACTAATGTCGATTTGTTCGTCATCCCCAGGCGACCCAAACATAAAATGGTTGCTATGGAGATAAAATTAATAGAAAAGCCGCCATTTTGAAAAAAGTGTATTTTCTGTCAACTTAGAACATGTAGCTTTTACCAATATGATGCTCTCAAACAATGTGTTTTTTTGAGTCAGTTGATGATGCTGATGCTAGCACTTTTAGCCATTTTAGCATCATCTTCAAATTTTCAACAGTACATCCATTTTTATCAACAATTTCAGCTTTCATGCTTAACTCCGTCTACAAATTTTGACCTGTTTCGGTCATTCTTCTTTTACAATGTTCACCTTTGACTTTTGGTCCTTTAACTTTTCAAAATATTCCAGGATTTTCCAGGACAGTTCAGCCATTTTTTTCAACAATTTCAGCTTTCATGCTTAACTCCTTCTACAATGTTTGACCTATTTTAGACATTCTACTTTTACAATGTTCAGCTTTTTCATCATATTTTTGCTTTCATTCAGCAATACAGCATTCAACCCTGCATTTTCTTCTGGAAATGCAGCTCCTTCTAGTTGGTTGAATGCTGTAAAGCATTCAACCCTTTGTTTTCCTGTTTCTCTTTATTTCTTTATTATTATTTATACTATCTTCCGCCGTTTTTTGACACTTAACTACTTCTACAATTTTTAACCTATTTTAACCATTCAACTTTTAAACTCTTCAGCTCCTTTAACTTATTCCAGCTATGACTTTTGGTTTTTCTAATCCTTGTACTTTTTAAGATATTCCAGTTTTTCCGGGAATTTTTGCCCTATTAAAATGCATTGGGAAGTTATGGTACATGAGGTTCTGGGTTCGACACCCGGTTCGGACCCTTAAAATTTTTTTTACCATTTTACTTTTAAAATGTTGAGCTCTTTCAACTTATTACAGTTATTACTTTTGGTCTTTCAAATCTTTGAACTTTTCAAGATATTCCAGGATTTTCCAGGATTTTTGCTCCATTAAATTACATAGGGAATTCTTGTGCTTAACCTCTTTTACAGGTTTTCACCTATTTTAACCATTTTACTTTTAAAATGTTAAGCTCTTTCAGCTCAGTTCAGCCATTCCTTTTACAAATTAAGCTTTCATTCAGCAGTACAGCATTCAACCCTGCATTTTCTTCTGGAAATGCAGCTCCTTCTAGTTCTTTATTATTATTTACACTATCTTCCGCCGTTTTTTGACACTTAACTACTTCTACAATTTTTAACCTATTTTAACCATTCAACTTTTAAAATGTTCAGCTCCTTCAGCTTATTCCAGCTATGACTTTTGGTTTTTCAAATCCTTGTACTTTTTAAGATATTCCAGTTTTTCCGGGAATTTTTGCCCTATTAAAATGCATTGGGAACTTATGGTACATGAGGTTCGCGGTTCGACACCCGGTTCGGACGCTTCAAAATTTTCTACCTTTCAACTTTGAAAATATTCAAATCTTTCAACTTATTACAGTTATTACTTTTGGTCATTCAAATCATTGAACTTTTTAAGATGTTCCAGGATTTTTTGCTCCATTAAAATACATAGGGAATCTCTGTGCTTAACCTCTTTTACAGGTTTTCACCTATTTTAACCATTTTACTTTTAAAATGTTAAGCTCTTTCAGCTCAGTTCAGCCATTTCTTTTACAAATTAAGCTTTCTTTCAGCAATACAGCATTCAACCCTGCATTTTCTTCTGGAAATGCAGCTCCTTCTAGTTGGTTGAATGCTGTAAAGCATTCAACCCTTTGTTTTCCTGTTTCTCTTTATTTTTTATTATTATCGTATCTTATAGTATCTTCCGCCGTTTTTTGGCGTTTAACTACTTCTACAATTTTTAACCTATTTTAACCATTCTACTATTAAAATGTTCATCTCTTTCATCTTATTTCTGCTATGACTTTTGGTTTTTCAAATCCTTTTACTTTTTAAGATATTCCAGGTTTTCCGGGAATTTTTGCTCCATTGAAATACATGGAGAATTTTTCGTTCAGAAGTTCACAGTTAAACTCCTTCTACAATTTTTCACCTATTTTAACCGTTCGACTATGAAAATGTTCAGCTCTTTCATCTTATTCTAGCTATGACATTTTGGTCCTTCAAATCTTTGAACTTTTCCAGATATTCCCGGATATTCCCAGATTTTCCAATGGTTTTGCTCCATTGGCCACACCTTTGCTTCTTTAAACAATTGTAACTTTAACATTCTTTTGGCTAGAGACACCGTTCAAATATTGAAATGTTCACAAGGTTTTGGACTTCAACATAAAGTTCAAAATTATTATGGGATGGCAACACCACCTACAGTTTGGCGGCCATTTTGTGCCAAAATGTGAGGCAATTTTAAACTTCTTCAAACTTTCACCTATTTTTACCATTCTACTATTACAATGTTCAACCTTTTCAGCTTATTCCTTTCAGCTATGACTTTTGGTCCTTCAAATCCTTGAACTTTTCCAGATATTCCCGGATATTCCCAGATTTTCCAATCTTTTTGCTCCATTGGCCACACCTTTGCTTCTTTAAACAATTGTAACTTTAACATTCTTTTGGCTAGAGACACCGTTCAAATATTGAAATGTTCACAAGGTTTTGGACTTCAACATAAGGTTTAAAAATTATTATGGGATGGCAACACCACCTACAGTTTGGCGGCCATTTTGTGCCAAAATGTGAGGCAATTTTAAACTTCTTCAAACTTTCACCTATTTTTACCATTCTACTATTACAATGTTCAACCCTTTCATCTTATTCCTTTCAGCTATGACTTTTGGTCCTTCAAATCTTTGAACTTTTCCAGATATTCCCGGATATTCCCAGATTTTCCAATCTTTTTGCTCCATTGGCCACACCTTTGCTTCTTTAAACAATTGTAACTTTAACATTCTTTTGGCTAGAGACACCGTTCAAATATTGAAATGTTCACAAGGTTTTGGACTTCAACATAAAGTTCAAAATTATTATGGGATGGCAACACCACCTACAGTTTGGCGGCCATTTTGTGCCAAAATGTGAGGCAATTTTAAACTTCTTCAAACTTTCACGTATTTTAATCCTTCTACTATTACAATGTTCAACCCTTTCAGCTTATTCCTTTCAGCTACGACTTTTAGTCTTTCAAATCTTTGAACTTTTCAAGATATTCCAAGATTTTCCAGGATTTTCCAAGATTTTTGCTTCATTTAAATACATGGAGAATCCTTGAAAACCTTTGTTGCTTTCAAGCATTATAACTTTAACAAGCTTTCAGCTAGAGGCACTGTTCAAACATTGAAATGCTCACAAGGCTTTGGACTTCAACATACGTTTTGAAATTATTATGGGATGGCAACACAACCTACTGTTTGGTGGGCATTTTTTGACAAAATCTGAAGCAAATGTTGCAATAAACTTCATCCATGGCTGGAACTGAGCATATTGAAATTCACTGGATCTGGACATATAAGGAATGTGGGCGTGGTTAGCAAACAAACTTTTTTGCTAAGGACGTCCAAAGGTTTACTTTTTCCGATTTGTCTGAAACTGACGTCGATTTGTTCGTCATCCCCAGGCGACCGAAACATAAAATGGTTGCTATGGAGATAAAATCAATAGGAAAGCCGCCATTTTGGAAAAAGTGGATTTTCTGTCAACTTAGAACATGTAGCTTTTAACAATATGATACTCTCAAACAAAGTGTTTTTTTGAGTCAGTTGATGATGCTGATTCCAATGCTAGCACTTTTAACCATTTTAGCAACATCTTCAAATTTTCAACAGTCCAGTCATTTTTGTATCAACTTAAGCTTTCATGCTTAACTCCTTCTACATTTTTTGACCTATTTTAGCCATTCTACTATTACAATGTTCAACTTTTTCAACTTTTTCCTGCTATGATTTTTTGTTAAATCTTTTAACTTTTAAAGATATTCCGGGATTTCCCAGGATTTTTGCTTCATTAAAATACATAGGAAATCTTTTTTTTAACTTCTTTTACAGTTTTTTACCTACTTTAACCATTCTACTTTTAAAATGTTGAGGTCTTTCAGCTCTGTTCAGCCATTTCTTCAGCAAATTCAGCTTTCATTCAGCATTATAGCATTCAACCCTGCATTTTCTTCTGGAAATGCAGCTCCTTCTAGTTGGTTGAATGCTGTAAAGCATTCAACCCTTTGTTTTCCTGTTTCTCTTTATTTATTTATTACGCTCATCTTCCGCCGTTTTTCGGCCTTTAACTCCTTCTACAATTTTCAACCGATTGTAACCATTCAACTTTTAAAATGTTCAGCTCTTTTACCTTTTTTCTGCTATGACTTTTGGTTTTTCAAATCCTTTTACTTTTTAAGATATTCCAGTTTTTCCGGGAATTTTTGCTCCATTGAAATACATGGAGAATTTTTCGTTCAGAAGTTCACAGTTAAACTCCTTCTACAATTTTTCACCTATTTTAACCGTTCGACTATGAAAATGTTCAGCTCTTTCATTTTATTCTAGCTATGACATTTTGGTCCTTCAAATCTTTGAACTTTTCCAGATATTCCCGGATATTCCCAGATTTTCCAATGTTTTTGCTCCATTGGCCACACCTTTGCTTCTTTAAACAATTGTAACTTTAACATTCTTTTGGCTAGAGACACCGTTCAAATATTGAAATGTTCACAAGGTTTTGGACTTCAACATAAGGTTCAAAATTATTATGGGATGGCAACACCACCTACAGTTTGGCGGCCATTTTGTGCCAAAATGTGAGGCAATTTTAAACTTCTTCAAACTTTCACCTTTTTTTACCATTCTACTATTACAATGTTCAACCTTTTCAGCTTATTCCTTTCAGCTATGACTTTTGGTCCTTCAAATCCTTGAACTTTTCCAGATATTCCCGGATATTCCCAGATTTTCCAATGTTTTTGCTCCATTGGCCACACCTTTGCTTCTTTAAACAATTGTAACTTTAACATTCTTTTGGCTAGAGACACCGTTCAAATATTGAAATGTTCACAAGGTTTTGGACTTCAACATAAGGTTTAAAAATTATTATGGGATGGCAACACCACCTACAGTTTGGCGGCCATTTTGTGCCAAAATGTGAGGCAATTTTAAACTTCTTCAAACTTTCACCTATTTTTACCATTCTACTATTACAATGTTCAACCCTTTCATCTTATTCCTTTCAGCTATGACTTTTGGTCCTTCAAATCTTTGAACTTTTCCAGATATTCCCGGATATTCCCAGATTTTCCAATGTTTTTGCTCCATTGGCCACACCTTTGCTTCTTTAAACAATTGTAACTTTAACATTCTTTTGGCTAGAGACACCGTTCAAATATTGAAATGTTCAAAGATTTTAGCATCATCTTCAAATTTTCAACAGTACATCCATTTTTATCAACAATTTCAGCTTTCATGCTTAACTCCTTCTACAATGTTTGACCTATTTTAGACATTCTACTTTTACAATGTTCAGCTTTTTCATCATATTTCTGCTTTCATTCAGCAATACAGCATTCAACCCTGCATTTTCTTCTGGAAATGCACCTCCTTCTAGTTGGTTGAATGCTGTAAAGCATTCAACCCTTTGTTTTCCTGTTTCTCTTTATTTATTATTATTATAGTATCTTCCGCCGTTTTTTGGCGTTTAACTACTTCTACAATTTTTAACCTATTTTAACCATTCTACTTTTAAAATGTTCATCTCTTTCATCTTATTTCTGCTATGACTTTTGGTTTTTCAAATCCTTTTACTTTTTAAGATATTCCAGGTTTTCCGGGAATTTTTGCTCCATTGAAATACATGGAGAATTTTTCGTTCAGAAGTTCACAGTTAAACTCCTTCTACAATTTTTCACCTATTTTAACCGTTCCACTATGAAAATGTTCACCTCTTTCATCTTATTCTAGCTATGACATTTTGGTCCTTCAAATCTTTGAACCTTTCCAGATATTCCCGGATATTCCCAGATTTTCCAATCTTTTTGCTCCATTGGCCACACCTTTGCTTCTTTAAACAATTGTAACTTTAACATTCTTTTGGCTAGAGACACCGTTCAAATATTGAAATGTTCACAAGGTTTTGGACTTCAACATAAGGTTCAAAATTATTATGGGATGGCAACACCACCTACAGTTTGGCGGCCATTTTGTGCCAAAATGTGAGGCAATTTTAAACTTCTTCAAACTTTCACGTATTTTAATCCTTCTACTATTACAATGTTCAACCCTTTCAGCTTATTCCTTTCAGCTACGACTTTTAGTCTTTCAAATCTTTGAACTTTTCAAGATATTCCAAGATTTTCCAGGATTTTGCTTCATTTAAATACATGGAGAATCCTTGAAAACCTTTGTTGCTTTCAAGCATTATAACTTTAACATGCTTTCAGCTAGAGGCACCGTTCAAACATTGAAATGCTCACAAGGCTTTGGACTTCAACATACGTTTTGAAATTATTATGGGATGGCAACACAACCTACTGTTTGGTGGCCATTTTTTGACAAAATCTGAAGCAAATATTGCAATAAACTTCATCCATGGCTGGAACTGAACATATTGAAATTCACTGGATCTGGACATATAAGGAATGTGGGCGTGGTTAGCAAACAAACTTCGTTGCTAACGACGTCCAAAGGTTTACTTTTTCCGATTTGTCTGAAACTGACGTCGATTTGTTCGTCATCCCATGCCGCCCCAAACGTAAAATGGTTGCTATGCAGATAAAATTAATAGAAAAGCCGCCATTTTGAAAAAAGTGGATTTTCTGTCAACTTATAACATGTAGCTTTTACTAATATGATTCTCTCAAACAATGTGTTTTTTTAGTCAGTTGATGATGCTGATGCTAGCACTTTTTGACATTTTAGCATCATCTTCAAATTTTCAACAGTACATCCATTTTTTAACAATTTGAGCTTTCATGCTTAAGTCCATCTACAAATTTTGACCTGTTTTGGTCATTCTACTTTTACAATGTTCACCTTTGACTTGTGGTCCTTTCATTTTTCAAAATATTCCAGGATTTTCCAGGACATTTCAGCCATTTTTCAGCATTCATGCTTAACTCCTTCTACAATGTTTGACCTATTTTAGACATTCTACTTTTACAATGTTCAGCTTTTTCATCATATTTCTGCTTTCTTTCAGCAATACAGCATTCAACCCTGCATTTTCTTCTGGAAATGCAGCTCCTTCTAGTGTTACATTTGTTTTCCTCTCATGCTATCTTCCGCCGTTTTTCGGCACTTAACTCCTCCTACAATTTTTAACCTATTTGAACCGTTCAACTTTTAAAATGTTCAGCTCTTTCATCTTATTACTGCTATGACTTTTGGTTTTTCAAATCCTTGTACTTTTTAAGATATTTTAGGATATTTCAGGATTTTTTGCTTCATTGAAATACATTGAAAAAAAATCCTTGCAAACCTTTGTTTCTTTCAACCATTATAACTTCAACATACTTGTAGCTAGAGACACCGTTCAAACATTAAAATGATCACAAGGCTTTGGACTATAAAATACGTTCAGAAATCATTATGGGATGTCGACACAAACTACTGTTTGGTGGGCATTTTATGACAAAATCTGAAGCAAATATTGCAATAAACTTCATCCATGGCTGGAACTGAACGAATTGAAATTCACTGGATCTGGACATATATGGAATGTGGGCGTGGTTAGCAAACAAACTTCGTTGCTAAGGACGTCCAAAGGTTTACTTTTTCCGATTTGTCTGAAACTGACGTCAATCTGTTCGTCATCCCCAGGCGACCCAAACATAAAATGGTTGCTATGGAGATAAAATCAATAGAAAAGCCGCCATTTTGGAAGAAAGTGGATTTTCTGTCAACTTAGAACATGTAGCTTTTACCAACATGACACTCTTAAACAATATGGTTTTTTGAGTCAGTTGATGATGCTGATGCTACCACTTTTAGCCATTTTAGCATCATCTTCAAATTTTCAACAGTACATCCATTTTTTCAACAATTTCAGCTTTCATGCTTAACTCCTTCTACAGTTTGACCTATTTTAGACATTCTACTTTTACAATGTTCAGCTTTTTCATCATATTTCTGCTTTCATTCAGCAATACAGCATTCAACCCTGCATTTTCTTCTGGAAATGCAGCTCCTTCTAGTTGGTTGAATGCTGTAAAGCATTCAACCCTTTGTTTTCCTGTTTCTCTTTATTTATTGGTTGAATGCTGTAAAGCATTCAACCCTTTGTTTTCCTGTTTCTCTTTATTTATTGGTTGAATGCTGTAAAGCATTCAACCCTTTGTTTTCCTGTTTCTCTTTATTTATTCTTTACGCCTATCTTCCGCCGTTTTTCGCCGCTTAACTCGTTCTACAATTTTTAACCGATTTTAACCATTCAACTTTTAAAATGTTCAGCTCTTTCTGCTTATTTGTGCTATGACTTTTGGTTTTTCAAATCCTTTTACTTTTTAAGATATTCCAGGTTTTCCGGGAATTTTTGCTCCATTGAAATACATGGAGAAATTTTCGTGCAGAAGTTCACAGCTAAACTCCTTCTACAATTTTTCACCTATTTTAACCGTTTGACTATGAAAATGTTCAGCTCTTTCATCTTATTCTAGCTATGACATTTTGTCCTTCAAATCCGTGAACTTTTCCAGATATTCCCGGATATTCCTGGATTTTCCAATCTTTTTGCTCCATTGGCCACACCTTTGCTTCTTTAAACAATTGTAACTTTAACATTCTTTTGGCTAGAGACACCGTTCAAATATTGAAATGTTCACAAGGTTTTGGACTTCAACATAAGACTCAAAATTATTATGGGATGGCAACACCACCTACAGATTGGCGGCCATTTTGTGCCAAAATGTGAGGCAATTTTAAACTTCTTCAAACTTTCACCTATTTTTACCATTCTACTATTACAATGTTCAACCCTTTCAGCTTATTCCTTTCAGCTACGACTTTTAGTCTTTCAAATCTTTGAACTTTTCAAGATATTCCAAGATTTTCCAAGATTTTTGCTTCATTTAAATACATGGAGAATCCTTGAAAACCTTTGTTGCTTTCAAGCATTATAACTTGCTTTCAGCTAGAGGCACCATTCAAACATTGAAATGCTCACAAGGCTTTGGACTTCAACATACGTTTTGAAATTATTATGGGATGGCAACACAACCTACTGTTTGTTGGGCATTTTTTGACAAAATCTGAAGCAAATATTGCAATAAACTTCATCCATGGCTGGAACTGAACATATTGAAATTCACTGGATCTGGACATATATGGAATGTGGGCGTGGTTAGCAAACAAACTTCGTTGCTAAGGACGTCCAAAGGTTTACTTTTTCCGATTTGTCTGAAACTGACGTCAATCTGTTCGTCATCCCCAGGCGACCCAAATATAAAATGGTTGCCATGGAGATAAAATCAATAGAAAAGCCGCCATTTTGAAAAAAGTGGATTTTCTTTCAACTTAGAACATGTAGCTTTTACCAACATGACACTCTTAAACAATGTGGTTTTTTGAGTCAGTTGATGATGCTGATGCTAGCACTTTTAGCCATTTTAGCATCATCTTCAAATTTTCAACAGTACATCCATTTTTTCAACAATTTCAACTTTCATGCTTAACTCCGTCTACAAATTTTGACCTGTTTTGGTCATTCTACTTTTACAATGTTCACCTTTGACTTTTGGTCCTTTAATTTTTCAAAATATTCCAGAATTTTCCAGGACAGTTCAGCCATTTTTTCAACAATTTCAGCTTTCATGCTTAACTCCTTCTACAATGTTTGACCTATTTTAGACATTCTACTCTGCTGTCATTCAGCAATACAGCATTCAACCCTGCATTTTCTTCTGGAAATGCAGCTCCTTCTAGTTATTCTTTACGCCTATCTTCCGCCGTTTTTCGCCGCTTAACTCCTTCTACAATTTTTAACCGATTGTAACCATTCAACTTTTAAAATGTTCAGCTCTTTCTGCTTATTTGTGCTATGACTTTTGGTTTTTCAAATCCTTTTACTTTTTAAGATATTCCAGGTTTTCCGGGAATTTTTGCTCCATTGAAATACATGGAGAATTTTTCGTGCAGAAGTTCACAGCTAAACTCCTTCTACAATTTTTCACCTATTTTAACCGTTTGACTATGAAAATGTTCAGCTCTTTCATCTTATTCTAGCTATGACATTTTGTCCTTCAAATCCTTGAACTTTTCCAGATATTCCCGGATATTCCCGGATTTTCCAATTATTTTGCTCCATTGGCCACACCTTTGCTTCATTAAACAACTGTAACTTTAACATTCTTTTGGCTAGAGACACCGTTCAAATATTGAAATGTTCACAAGGTTTTGGACTTCAACATAAGGTTCAAAATTATTATGGGATGGCAACACCACCTACAGTTTGGCGGCCATTTTGTGCCAAAATGTGAGGCAATTTTAAACTTCTTCAAACTTTCACCTATTTTTACCATTCTACTATTACAATGTTCAACCCTTTCAGCTTATTCCTTTCAGCTATGACATTTTGTCCTTCAAATCTTTGAACTTTTCAAGATATTCCAAGATTTTCCAGGATTTTTGCCCCATTAAAATGCATAGGGAATTCTTGTGCTTAACCTCTTTTACAGGTTTTTACTTTTTTTAACCATTTTACTTTTAAAATGTTGAGCTCTTTCAGCTCAGTTCAGCCATTTATTTTACACATTAAGCTTTCTTTCAGCAATACAGCATTCAACCCTGCATTTTCTTCTGGAAATGCAGCTCCTTCTAGTTATTATTTTTTTTATTCTTTACACCTATCTTCCGCCGTTTTTCGCCGCTTAACTCCTTCTACAATTTTTAACCGATTGTAACCATTCAACTTTTAAAATGTTCAGCTCTTTCTGCTTATTTGTGCTATGACTTTTGGTTTTTCAAATCCTTTTACTTTTTAAGATATTCCAGGTTTTCCGGGAATTTTTGCTCCATTGAAATACATGGAGAATTTTTCGTGCAGAAGTTCACAGTTAAACTCCTTCTACAATTTTTCACCTATTTTAACCGTTCGACTATGAAAATGTTCAGCTCTTTCATCTTATTCTAGCTATGACATTCTGGTCCTTCAAATCCTTGAACTTTTCCAGATATTCCCGGATATTCCTGAATTTTCCAATCTTTTTGCTCCATTGGCCACACCTCTGCTTTTTTAAACAATTGTAACTTTAACATTCTTTTGGCTAGAGACACCGTTCAAATATTGAAATGTTCACAAGGTTTTGGACTTCAACATAAAGTTCAAAATTATTATGGGATGGCAACACCACCTACAGTTTGGCGGCCATTTTGTGCCAAAATGTGAGGCAATTTTAAACTTCTTCAAACTTTCACCTATTTTTACCATTCTACTATTACAATGTTCAACCCTTTCAGCTTATTCCTTTCAGCTATGACTTTTGGTCCTTCAAATCCTTGAACTTTTCCAGATATTCCCGGATATTCCCAGATTTTCCAATCTTTTTGCTCCATTGGCCACACCTTTGCTTCTTTAAACAATTGTAACTTTAACATTATTTTGGCTAGAGACACCGTTCAAATATTGAAATGTTCACAAGGTTTTGGACTTCAACATAAGGCTCAAGATTATTATGGGATGGCAACACCACCTACAGTTTGGCGGCCATTTTGTGCCAAAATGTGAGGCAATTTTAAACTTCTTCAAACTTTCACGTAGTTTAATCCTTCTACTATTACAATGTTCAACCCTTTCAGCTTATTCCTTTCAGCTACGACTTTTAGTCTTTCAAATCTTTGAACTTTTCAAGATATTCCAAGATTTTCGCTCCATTAAAATGCATAGGGAATTCTTGTGCTTAACTTCTTTTACAGGTTTTTACTTTTTTTAACCATTTTACTTTTAAAATGTTGATCTCTTTCAGCTCAGTTCAGCCATTTATTTTACACATTAAGCTTTCTTTCAGCAATACAGCATTCAACCCTGCATTTTCTTCTGGAAATGCAGCTCCTTCTAGTTGGTTGAATGCTGTAAAGCATTCAACCCTTTGTTTTCCTGTTTCTCTTTATTTATTATTATCGTATCTTATAGTATCTTCCGCCGTTTTTTGGCGTTTAACTACTTCTACAATTTTTAACCCATTTTAACCATTCAACTTTTAAAATGTTCAGCTCTTTCAGCTTATTCCTGCTATGACTTTTGGTTTTTCAAATCCTTTTACTTTTTAAGATATTCCAGTTTTTCCGGGAATTTTTGCTCCATTGAAATGCATGGAGAATTTTTCGTTCAGAAGTTCACAGTTAAACTCCTTCTACAATTTTTCACCTATTTTAACCGTTCGACTATGAAAATGTTCAGCTCTTTCATCTTATTCAAGCTATGACATTTTGGTCGTTCAAATCCCTGAACTTTTCCATTTATTCCCGGATATTCCCAGATTTTCCAATGTTTTTGCTCCATTGGCCACACCTTTGCTTCTTTAAACAATTGTAACTTTAACATTATTTTGGCTAGAGACACCGTTCAAATATTGAAATTTTCACAAGGTTTTGGACTTCAACATAAGGATTAAAAATTATTATGGGATGGCAACACCACCTACAGTTTGGCGGCCATTTTGTGCCAAAATGTGAGGCAATTTTAAACTTCTTCAAACTTTCACCTATTTTTACCATTCTACTATTACAATGTTCAACCCTTTCATCTTATTCCTTTCAGCTATGACTTTTGGTCCGTCAAATCTTAGAACTTTTCCAGATATTCCCGGATATTCCCAGATTTTCCAATGTTTTTGCTCCATTGGCCACACCTTTGCTTTTTTAAACAATTGTAACTTTAACATTCTTTTGGCTAGAGACACCGTTCAAATATTGAAATGTTCACAAGGTTTTGGATTTCAACATAAGGTTCAAAATTATTATGGGATGGCAACACCACCTACAGTTTGGCGGCCATTTTGTGCCAAAATGTGAGGCAATTTTAAACTTCTTCAAACTTTCACGTATTTTAATCCTTCTACTATTACAATGTTCAACCCCTTTCAGCTTATTCCTTTCAGCTACGACTTTTAGTCTTTCAAATCTTTGAACTTTTCAAGATATTCCAAGATTTTCCAGGATCTTCCAATGTTTTTGCTCCATTGGCCACACCTTTGCTTTTTTAAACAATTGTAACTTTAACATTCTTTTGGCTAGAGACACCGTTCAAATATTGAAATGTTCACAAGGTTTTGGACTTCAACATAAGGTTCAAAATTATTATGGGATGGCAACACCACCTACAGTTTGGCGGCCATTTTGTGCCAAAATGTGAGGCAATTTTAAACTTCTTCAAACTTTCACCTATTTTAATCCTTCTACTATTACAATGTTCAACCCTTTCAGCTTATTCCTTTCAGCTACGACTTTTAGTCTTTCAAATCTTTGAACTTTTCAAGATATTCCAAGATTTTCCAGGATTTTCCAAGATTTTTGCTTCATTTAAATACATGGAGAATCCTTGAAAACCTTTGTTGCTTTCAAGCATTATAACTTTAACGAGCTTTCAGCTAGAGGCACCGTTCAAACATTGAAATGCTCACAAGGCTTTGGACTTCAACATACGTTTTGAAATTATTATGGGATGGCAACACAACCTACTGTTTGGTGGGCATTTTTTGACAAAATCTGAAGCAAATGTTGCAATAAACTTCATCCATGGCTGGAACTGAACATATTGAAATTCACTGGATCTGGACATATAAGGAATGTGAGCGTGGTTAGCAAACAAAGCTCGTTGCTAAGGACGTCCAAAAGTTTACTTTTTCCGATTCATCTGAAACGGACGTTGAGTTGTTCCTCATCTCCAGGCGACCCAAACATAAAATGGTTGCTATGGAGATAAAATCAATAGAAAAGCCGCCATTTTGAAAAGAGTGGATTTTCTATCAACTTAGAACATGTAGCTTTTACCAATATAATACTCTCAAACAACATGTTTTTTGGAGTCAGTTGATGATGCTGATTCCAATGCTAGTACTTTTAGCCATTTTAGCAACATCTTCAAATTTTCAACAATTCAGCCATTTTTTTCAACAATTTCAGCTTTCATGCTTAAGTCCTACAAATTTTGACCTATTTCAGCCATTCTACTATTACAATGTTCAACTTTTTCAGCTTATTCCTGCTAGGACTTTTGAAACCTTTAACTTTTCATGGTTCTTCCAGTACAGTTCAGCCATTTCTTCAGCTAATTCAGCTTTCATTCAGCAGTACAGCATTCAACCCTGCATTTTCTTCTGGAAATGCAGCTCCTTCTAGTGTTACATTTGTTTTCCTCTTATGCTATCTTCCGCCGTTTTTCGGCACTTAACTCCTTCTACAATTTTTAACCGATTATAACCGTTTAACTTTTAAAATGTTCACCTCTTTCATCTTATTACTGCTATGACTTTTGGTTTTTGAAATCCTTGTACTTTTTAAGATATTTTAGGATATTTCAGGATTTTTTTGCTTCATTGAAATACATTGAAAAAAATCCTTGCAAACTTTTGTTTCTTTTAAACATTATAACATCAACATACTTGTAGCTAGAGACACCGTTCAAACATTAAAACAATCACAAGGCTTTGGACTATAAAATAAGTTTAGAAATCATTATGGGATGTCAACACAACGTATATTTTGGTGGTCATTTTATGACAAAATCTGAAGCAAATATTGCAATAAACTTCATCCATGGCTGGAACTGAACATATTGAAATTTTTACTGGATCTGGACATATAAGGAATGTGGGCGTGGTTAGCAAACAAACTTCGTTGCTAAGGACGTCCAAAGGTTTACTTTTTCCGATTTGTCTGCAACTGACGTCGATTTGTTCGTCATGCCCCGGTGACCCAAACGTAAAATGGTTGCTATGGAGATAAAATTAATAGAAAGCCGCCATTTTGAAAAAAGTGGATTTTCTATCAAATTAGAACATGTAGCTTTTACCAATATGATACTCTCAAACAATGTGTTTTTGGATTCAGTTGATGATGCTGATTCCAATGCTAGCACTTTTAGCCAAATTAGCAATATCTTTACATTTTCAAAAGTTCAGCCATTTTTTCAGCAATTTCAGCTTTAATGCTTAACTCCTTCTACAAACTTTGACCTATTTTAGCCATTCTACTATTACAATGTTCAACTTTTTCATCTTATTCCTGCTAGGACTTTTGCACCTTTAACCTTTCAAGGTTTTTCCAGTACAGTTAAGCCATTTCTTCAGCTAATTCAGCTTTCATTCAGCAGTACAGCATTCAACCCTGCATTTTCTTCTGGAAATGCAGCTCCTTCTAGTTATTGGTTGAATGCTGTAAAGCATTCAACCCTTTGTTTTCCTGTTTCTCTTTATTTATTCTTTATTACGCTCATCTTCCGCCGTTTTTCGGCACTTAACTCCTTCTACAGTTTTTAACCGATTTTTACCATTCAACTTTTAAAATGTTCAGCTCTTTCAGCTAATTATTGCTATGACTTTTGGTACTTTTAATCCTTGTACTTTTTAAGATATTCCAGTTTTTCCGGGAATTTTTGCCCTATTAAAATGCATTGGGAAGTTATGGTGCACAAGGTTGCCGAATCGACTCCCAGTTCGGACCCTTAATATTTTTTCTACCATTTTACTTTTAAAATGTTCAAATCTTTCAACTTATTACAGTTATTACTTTTGGCTTTTGAAATACTTCAACTTTTTAAGATATTCCAGGATTTTTGCTCCATTAAAATACACAGGCAATCCTTGTGCCTAACTTCTTTTACAGTTTTTTACCTACTTTAACCATTTTACTTTTAAAATGTTGAGCTCTTTCAACTTATTACAGTGATTACTTTTGGTCATTCAAATCATTGAACTTTTTAAGATATTCCAGGATTTTCCAGGATTTTTTGCTCCATTAAAATACACAGGGAATCCTTGTGCTTAACTTCTTTTACAGGTTTTTACCTACTTTAACCATTGTACTAACCATTCCTTTCCTTCAAATCTTCAAATTTTCAACAATTCAGCCATTTTTTCAACAATTTAGGGCCTTGTTTAACTCCTTTTACAATTTTTGTACCTACACAATTTTTTTACCACCACTTTTGGTCCTTCAAATCCTTTGACCTTTCAAAAGTGAAAATTTTCGTTCGTTTTTTCCACGTAAAAAACGAACTGTGGCATGAAATCGTTTCAACTCAGCTTCTCCCAATAAGACTATATACGACAAGCTTGATTAATAGATACCGGCTGCATTGTGTCGTCACAGAAATGTTAGCTCAATGGCTTAGAAAGTGGTCTTACAATACTGAGGTTCTCAGTTCGAATCCAGCATCTGACTTTTTCTGCATGTTTTTTTACCTTGCCTTTCTTGATGAAATTCAGTTCCACTAACTCAATTATATTTCGTTACATGGAAGAAATTTCTTTGAGGTGGGGTTACTCATAAGCTTTGACGTTTCAATGTATGTTAGAAAAAACAGTGGGAGCAAATCTAAGTTAGTTTTGATGTATTTTTTATTTTCCTCCTCGTAGCTGGAAGCTGCAGTTCAAACATGTGCTTCAGCCATTTTGTGAACAAGCGTCGCCCACGGCCGCTAAGGCTCATGGGAAGTGTTGATTCCCAAACCATGAGTTAGGTGGCTGTTACGAGAATTGACTATCATGTTGTTACGCCACACGTTAGTTGTTCAAAGACAATAAAATGCTGTGTCATCCAGCTATCTAGCTGATGATCAGCACAGCTCTCAATTATACATGGATGAGTATGCTAAGATTCATGACCCATGCAAAGTTGAGAGAATTAGTCATGAGGTTGAACATAAGACAGAATGCCCCTTTCTGGAGGAAGTGACCGTACTTTCACTGTTAAATTCTTAGTGCTTTGGAATATTACATCAAAGTTTGAAATCATTATGGGATGGAAACTGCATGGCAGCCATTTTGTGTTTTTCAAATTTGAAACTGTAGTTTCTTTCAACCAATATAACTTCCACATACTTGTAGGTAGAGACACAGTTCAAACATTGAAATGTTCGCAAGGCTTTGGACTTCAATATAAGGCTCAAAACTATTATGGGATGGCAACACCACCTAGAGTTTGGTGGCCATTTTGTGCCAAAATGTGAGGCAATTTTATACTTCTTCAAACTTTCACCTATTTTAATCATTCTACTATTACAATGTTCAACCCTGTCAGCTTATTCCTTTCAGCTACTACTTTTGGTCTTTCAAATCTTTGAACTTTTCAAGATATTCCAGGATTTTCCAGGATTTTTGCTCCATTAAATTACATAGGGAATTCTTGTGCTTAACCTCTTTTACAGGTTTTCACCTATTTTAACCATTTTACTTCTAAAATTTTGAGCTCTTTCAGCTCATTATTGCTATGACTTTTGGTCATTCAAATCATTGAACTTTTTAAGATATTCCAGGATTTTCCAGGAATTTTGCTCCATTTAAACACAAGGATGATCCTTGAAAACCTTTTTTGTTTTAACCATTGTAACTTCAACATGCTTTCAGCTAGAGACACCGTTCAAACATTGAAATGTTCACAAGGCTTTGGACTTCAAAATGAGGCTCAAAACTATTATGGGATGGCAACACCACCTAGAGTTTGGTGGCCATTTTGTGCCAAAATGTGAGGCAATTTTAAACTTCTTCAAACTTTCACCTATTTTAATCATTCTACTATTACAATGTTCAACCGTGTCAGCTTATTCCTTTCAGCTACTACTTTTGGTCTTTCAAATCTTTGAACTTTTCAAGATATTCCAGGATTTTCCAGGATTTTTGCTCCATTAAATTACATAGGGAATTCTTGTGCTTAACCTCTTTTACAGGTTTTCACCTATTTTAACCATTTTACTTCTAAAATTTTGAGCTCTTTCAGCTCATTATTGCTATGACTTTTGGTCATTCAAATCATTGAACTTTTTAAGATTTTCCAGGATTTTTGCTCCATTAAATTACATAGGGAATTCTTGTGCTTAACCTCTTTTACAGGTTTTCACCTATTTTAACCATTTTACTTCTAAAATTTTGAGCTCCTTCAGCTCAGTTCAGCCATTCCTTTTACAAATTAAGTTTTCTTTCAGCAATACAGCATTCAACCCTGCATTTTCTTCTGGAAATGCAGCTCCTTCTAGTTATTATTTATACTATCTTCCGCCGTTTTTTGACACTTAACTACTTCTACAATTTTTAACCGATTGTAACCATTCAACTTTTAAAATGTTCAGCTTTTTCAGCTTATTATTGCTATGACTTTTGGTACTTCTAATCCTTGTACTTTTTAAGATATTCCAGTTTTTCCGGGAATTTTTGCCCTATTAAAATGCATTGGGAAGTTATGATGCACGAGGCGCCCGGTTCGACACCCGGTTCGGACGCTTCAAATTTTTTTACCATTTTACTTTTAAAATGTTCAACTCTTTCAACTTATTACAGTTATTACTTTTGGTCATTCAAATCATTGAACTTTTTAAGATATTCCAGGATTTTCCAGGATTTTTTGCTCCATTAAAATACATAGAGAATCCTTGTGCTAAACTTCTTTTACAGGTTTTTACTTATTTTAACCATTGTATGAAACAGTTCAGCTCATTCCTTTCCTTCAAATCTTCAAATTTTCATTAATTCAGCCATTTTTTAATAATTTCATGCCTTGTTTAACTCCTTTTACAATTTTTTTACCTCCAAAATTTTTTTTTACCACCACTTTTGGACCTTCAAATCCTGTGACTTTTCAAAAGTGAAGGCTCATGGGAAAGTGTTGATTCCCAAACCATGAGTTAGGTGGCTGTTACGAGAAGTGACTATGATGTTTTTGCACCACATAAGTTAGTGGTTCAATGAAATATAATGCTGTATCATTCAGCCAGCTAGCTGATGATCAATATATCTCTCCATTATAAATGGATGTGTGTGCAAAAACTAATGACACATGCATAGTTGAGAGATTTGATCTTGAAGTTCTGCTTTTGCCACAATGTCTCCTGTTGCATGATGTGGCTCCACTTTTACTGTCAAATGATTAGTGCTTTGGATTATAACATCAAGGTTTGAAGGCATTATGGGATGGAGACTGTTTGGCAGCCATTTTGTGTTTTTCAAATCTGAAAGCCTTTGTTTCTTTAAACGAATATAACTTCAAAATACTTGCAGCTAGAGACACCGTTCAAACATTAAAATGATCACAAGGCTATGGACTATTAAATACGTTTAGAAATCATGATGGGATGTCGACACAACCTACTGTTGGTGGCCTTTTCATGACAAAATCTGAAGCAAATATTGCAATAAACTTCATCCATGGCTGGAACTGAACAGATTGAAATTCACTGGATCTGGCCATATAAGGAATGTGGGCGTGGTTAGCAAACAAACTTCGTTGCTAAGGACGTCCAAAGGTTTACTTTTTCCAATTTGTCTGAAACTGACGTCGATTTGTTCGTCATCCCCAGGCGACCCAAACATAAAATGGTTGCTATGGAGATAAAATTAATAGAAAAGCCGCCATTTTGAAAAAAGTGGATTTTCTGTCAACTTAGACATGTAGCTTTTACCAATATGATACTCTCAAACAATGTTTTTTTTAGTCAGTTGATGATGCTGATTCCAATGCTAGCACTTTTAACAATTTTAGCAACATCTTCAAATTTTCAACAGTTCAGCCATTTTTTCATTAACTTAAGCTTTCATGCTTAACTCCTACATTTTTTGACTTATTATAGCCATTCTACTATTACAATGTTCAACTTTTTCAGCTTATTCCTGCTATGACTTTTTTTCAAATCTTTTAACTTTTAAAGATATTCCAGGATTTTTGCTTCATTGAAATACATAGGAAATCTTTTTTTTTAAACCTTTTTCACAGTTTTTTACCTACTATAACCATTTTACTTTTAAAATGTTGAGCTCTTTCAGCTCTGTTCAGCCATTTCTTCAGCAAATTTAGCTTTCATTCAGCATTATAGCATTCAACCCTGCATTTTCTTCTGGAAATGCAGCTCCTTCTAGTTTATTTATACTATCTTCCGCCGTTTTTTGACACTTAACTCCTTCTACAATTTTTTACCGATTTTTACCATTCAACTTTTAAAATGTTCAGCTCTTTCAGCTAATTATTGCTATGACTTTTGGTACTTCTAATCCTTGTACTTTTTAAGATATTCCAGTTTTTCCGGGAATTTTTGCCCTATTAAAATGCATTGGGAAGTTATGGTACATGAGGTTCCGGGTTCGACACCCGGTTCGGACCCTTAAATGTTTTTTACCATTTTACTTTTAAAATGTTGAGCTCTTTCAACTTATTACAGTTATTACTTTTGGTCATTCAAATCATTGAACTTTTTAAGATATTCCAGGATTTTCCAGGATTTTTTGCTCCATTAAAATACATAGAGAATCCTTGTGCTAAACTTCTTTTACAGGTTTTTACTTACTTTAACCATTGTATGAAACAGTTCAGCTCATTCCTTTCCTTCAAATCTTCAAATTTTCATTAATTCAGCCATTTTTGTAATAATTTCAGGCCTTGTTTAACTCCTTTTACAATTTTTTTACCTCCAAAATTTTTTTTACCACCACCTTTGGTCTTTCAAATCCTTCGACATTTCAAAAGTGAAGGCTCATGGGAAAGTGTTGATTCCCAAACCATGAGTTAGGTGGCTATTACAAGAAGTGACTATCATGTTTTTGCACCACATAAGTTATTGGTTTAATGAAAATATAATGCTGTATTATTCAGCTAGCTACCTGATGATCAATATATCTGTCCATTATACATGGATGTGTGTGCAAAGACTAGTGGCACATGCATAGTTGAGAGAATTGATCTTCAGTCTCAGCATTTTCCAGAATGTCTCCTGCTGCAGGACATGACTCTACTTTTACTATCAAATGATTGGTGCTTTGGATTATAACATCAAGGTTTGAAGTCATTATGGGATGGAGACTGTTTGGTAGCCATCTTGTCTTTTTCAAATCTGAAGCCTTTGTTTCTTTAAACGAATATAACTTCAACATACTTGTAGCTAGAGACACCGTTCAAACATTGAAATGATCACAAGGCTTTGGCCTATTAAATACGTTTAGAAATCATTATGGGATGTCGACACAACCTAATGTTGGTGGCCTTTTTATGACAAAATCTGAAGCAAATATTGCAATAAACTTAATCCATGGCTGGAACTGAACAGATTGAAATTCACTGGATCTGGACATATAAGGAATGTGGGCGTGGTTAGCCAACAAACTTCGTTGCTAAGGACGTCCAAAGGTTTACTTTTTCCGATTTGTCTGAAACTGACGTCGATTTGTTCGTCATCCCATGCCGACCCAAACGTAAAATGGTTGCTATGGAGATAAAATTAATAGAAAAGCCGCCATTTTAAAAAAAGGGGATTTTCTGTCAACTTAGAACATGTAGCTTTTACCAATATGATACTCTTAAACAATGTGGTTTTTTGAGTCAGTTGATGATGCTGATGCTAGCACTTTTAGCCATTTTAGCATCATCTTCAAATTTTCAACAGTACATCCATTATTTCAACAATTTTTTAGCTTTCATGCTTAACTCCTTCTACAATGTTTGAAATAAATTGAAAATCCTAGCCCCGGTGTTGTTACACCATACATGTTGGTGGTTAAATGACAAAAATAATGCTGTGTCATTCAGCTAGCTACTTGATGATCCATATAACTCATTCAATATACGTGGATGAGTGTGCTAACATTGATGGCACATGCATTGTTGGGAGAACTAATTTTGAGGCTCAGCATTTGCCAGAATGTCCACTGTTGCAGGATGTGACTCCACTTTTACTGTCAAATGATCAGTGTTTTAGATTACAACATCAAGGTTTGAAGTCATTATGGGATGTAGATTGTTTGGCAGCCATTTTGTGTTTTTCAAATCTGAAGCCTTTGTTTCTTTAAACAAATATTACTTCAGCATACTTGTAGCTAGAGACACCGTTCACACATTAAAATGATCACAAGGCTTTAGACTATAAAATACGTTTAGAAATCATTATGGGATGTCGACACAACCTACTGTTGGTGGCCTTTTTATGACAAAATCTGAAGCAAATATTGCAATAAACTTAATCCATGGCTGGAACTGAACAGATTGAAATTCACTGGATCTGGACATATAAGGAATGTGGGCGTGGTTAGCAAACAAACTTCGTTGCTAAGGACGTCCAAAGGTTTACTTTTTCCGATTTGTCTGAAACTTACGTTGATTTGTTCGTCATCCCCCGGTGACCCAAAAATAAAATAGAAATAGCCGCCATTTTGAAAAAATTGGATTTTCTATCAACCCAGAACATGTAGCTTTTACCAATATGATACTCTCAAACAATGTGTTTTTTGAGTCAGTTGATGATGCTGATTCCAATGCTAGCACTTTTAGCCATTTTAGCAACATCTTTAAATTGTCAACAGTTCAGCCAAATTAAGCTTTAATGCTTAACTCTTTCTACATTTTTGACCTATTTTAGCCATTCTACTATTAAAATGTTCAACTTTTTCAGCTTATTCTTTCTATGACCTTTGATTCTTTAGTTTTTCAAGATTTTCAAGCAAAGTTCAGCCATTTCTTCAGCAAATTCAGCTTTCATTCAGCAGTACAGCATTCAACCCTGCATTTTCTTCTGGAAATGCAGCTCCTTCTAGTTTATTATTGGTTGAATGCTATAAAGCATTCAACCCTTTGTTTTCCTGTTTCTCTTTATTTATTATTATTATTATTTATACTATCTTCCGCCGTTTCTTGACACTTAACTACTTCTACAATTTTTAACCGATTTTTACCATTCAACTTTTAAAATGTTCAGCTCTTTCAGCTTATTATTGCTATGACTTTTGGTTTTTCAAATCCTTTTACTTTTAAAGATATTCCAGTTTTTCCGGGAATTTTTGCCCTATTAAAATGCATTGGGAAGTTATGGTGCACGAGGCGCCCGGTTCGACACCCGGTTCGGACGCTTCAAAATTTTCTTCCAACCAACTTTTAAAATGTTCAACTCTTTCAACTTATTACAGTTATTACTTTTGGTCATTCAAATCATTGAACTTTTTAAGATATTCCAGGATTTTCCAGGATTTTTTGCTCCATTAAAATACATAGAGAATCCTTGTGCTAAACTTCTTTTACAGGTTTTTACTTACTTTAACCATTGTATGAAACAGTTCAGCTAATTTCTTTTCTTTCAAATCTTCAAATTTTATATTAATTCAGCCATTTTTTAATAATTTCATGCCTTGTTTAACTCCTTTTACAATTTTTTTACCTCCAAAATTTTTTTTACCACCACCTTTGGTCTTTCAAATCCTTCGACATTTCAAAAGTGAAGGCTCATGGGAAAGTGTTGATTCCCAAACCATGAGTTAGGTGCCTGTTACGAGAAGTGACTATCATGTTTTTGCACCACATAAGTTAGTGGTTTAATGAAAATATAATGCTGTATCATTCAGCTAGCTAGCTGATGATCAATATATCTGTCCATTATACATGGATGTGTGTGCAAAGACTAATGGCACATGCATAGTTGAGAGAATTGATCTTGAGGCTCTGCATTTGCCAGAATGTCTCCTGCTGCAGGATTTGACTCTACTTTTACTATCAAATGATTGGTGCTTTGGATTATAACATCAAGGTTTAAAGTCACTGTGGGATGGAGACTGTTTGGTAGCCATATTGTGTTTGTAAAATCTGAAGCTTTTCTTTCTTTAAAAGAATATAACTTCCACATACTTGTAGCTAGAGACACCGTTCAAACATTAAAATGATCACAAGGCTTTGGACTGTAAAATGCGTTTAGAAATCATTATGGGATGTTGACACAACCCATTGCTGGTGGCCTTTTTATGACAAAATCTGAAGCAAATATTGCAATAAACTTAATCCATGGCTGGAACTGAACATATTGAAATTCACTGGATCTGGACATATAAGGAATGTGGGCGTGGTTAGCAAACAAACTTCGTTGCTAAGCACGTCTAAAGGTTTACTTTTTCCGATTTGTCTGAAACTGACGTCAATTGATTCGTCATCCCATGCCGACCCAAACGTAAAATGGTTGCTATGGAGATAAAATTAATAAAATAGCCATGTTTTTAAAAAAAGCGGATTTTCTATCAACTTAGAACATGTGGTTTTGACCTATATGATACTCTTAAACAATGTGTTTTTTTGAGTCAGTTGATGATGCTGATGCTACCACTTTTAGCCATTTTAGCAACATCTTCAAATTTTCAACAGAACAACCATTTTTTCAACAATTTCAGCTTTCATGCTTAACTCCGTCTACAAATTTTGGCCTGTTTCGGTCATTCTTCTTTTACAATGTTCACCTTTGACTTTTTTAACCATTTTACTTTTAAAATGTTGAGCTCTTTCAGCTCAGTTCAGCCATTTCTTTTACAAATTAAGCTTTCTTTCAGCAATACAGCATTCAACCCTGCATTTTCTTCTGGAAATGCAGCTCCTTCTAGTTTATTATTATTATTATTTATACTATCTTCCGCCGTTTTTTGACACTTAACTAATTCTACAATTTTTAACCTATTTTTACCATTCAACTTTTAAAATGTTCAGCTCTTTCAGCTTATTATTGCTATGACTTTTGGTACTTCTAATCCTTGTACTTTTTAAGATATTCCAGTTTTTCCGGGAATTTTTGCCCTATTAAAATGCATTGGAAAGTTATGGTGCAAGAGGTTCCCGGATCGACACCCGGTTCGGACACTTGAAATTTTTCTACCATTCACCTTTTTAAATGTTCAACTCTTTCAACTTATTACAGATATTACTTTTGGTCATTCAAATCATTAAAATTTTTAAGATATTCCAAGATTTTGCAGGATTTTTGCTCCTTTAAAATACATAGGGAATTCTTGTGCTTAACCTTTTTTACAGGTTTTCACCTTTTTTAACCATTTTACTTTTAAAATGTTGAGCTCTTTCAGCTCAGTTCAGCCATTTCTTTTACAAATTAAGCTTTCTTTCAGCAATACAGCATTCAACCCTGCATTTTCTTCTGGAAATGCAGCTCCTTCTAGTTTTCATAACTCTTTGTATTGCCAAAAAAACTATTTTAATAAATTGGAAAAACAAGAAAAATATAAACATAAGTCAACACAGAAATCTGCTGTTTGATCATATCAGCTTGGAAAAAATGTCAGCCCAAAGCTCAAGTAACTTTGAAAGAATTCAGTCTCTCTGGTCTCCTGTGGTTGACTCCATGACTTAGGGGGTGGAGGGCTTGGTCGTCGCTGCTCCTTGCCCTTCTGCCGTGGTTTGGGGTGGGGGTCGGGGCTTCCGGTGCCTGGCGGGGGCGGTGGGGGGCTCCGTTGGTCGGGGGGTCGGGTCTGGTGCCTGGGTGGGGCGGGCTGGGGCGCTGCGTGGTCCTCTGGGCTTGGGTGTGGGGGTGCGTGGTGGGGGGGTGGGGTGGTGGCCTGGCTTGGCTTGGGGGGGTGGTCCCTTTGCCTGTGCTGGGGGGGGTTGGCGGGGGGCCCTGCTCGGGTGGGGGGGGCCCAGCGGCGCCGGATGGGCTGCCCATCTGCACCTGGGGCTGGGATCGGCCCTTCCCTGGCTCTGGGACGGGACGGGACGACCCTCTCGGGGCCCCCGGTCGCTCTGGGTGTCACCCGCTTCGGCTGCGGGGTCTGGGGTGGGGTGGGGTGGGGGGCTTGTCGGCCCTGTCCTGTGGGGGGGCGTTCTGGGGGGGAGGGGGGGCCCATTATTAGTACGGGTCGGGGGGGCTAGCGGGTCGGGGTCTCCGCTGAGGCAATCAGGGGTTGCCTCGGCCGGTTGGCCTCCTCGGTCCCGTCGATGCCTGACCAGAGCTCTTCTAGGGCCGGCGTCTGGGGGTGGGGGCCTGGGCTTGCTCCGGGGGGGGGGCGACGCTTTCTGGCTCCTCTCTCTCTGTGTGGGGTGGGTGGTGCCGGGCCTGGGGTGTCGGCGCCTCCGGGGGTGGGCCCCTGGGCTGGGTGGCCCTGACCCCTTTGCTGGGGGTGGGCTGGGGGACGGCTGTTTGACCACCGGGGGACAGTCTACCAGCTGTCCCCAACTTACCCCCTTCCTTATATAACCTCATATTAGGGTGAGGGGGTGGGGGGTCTAGCCTGCGATGCGCCTTGGGGGGGGGCTACTTGGGAGTGGCCCCCCTCCTATGGTTGCCGTATGGAGTGGGCCCCCCCTCTTTCGGTTTTATTTGCACCTTAGACATGTAGGGTCCTTGGTAGGGGGGGTGCTTGGACATCACTGCAAGCAAGCAGCAGATGTCCTCCTGGCACCCTACCCGCCAATTTTAACCGCACCTTAGACATTTAGGGCCCCTTGGTGTGGAGGGTGAGGGGACATCACTGTGAGTAATCAGGAGATGTCCCCTTAGTGCCCTACTCGCCAATTTTAACTGCACCCCTCTTAGTACACACACCCCTCCCCCTTCAATATATACATTCAAACATAAACACACACACATGCACACAAACACCCTCTCAAACACCCATACACGCACACACATTTTACAAGGAAGGTGGGACCTGGGTCCATCTGTCCCCTACCCCTTCCCTGGTGGGGGGTGCGGGCCCCTTGGCGATGGCGGCCGTGTCCCTTGGGTGCCGGCTCCCTCGGCCCGGCGGTGCTCTCTCCGCACGGTGGGGGGGTTCATATTACACCTGAGCCGGGGGTGTTCGTGTCCCTGGGGGGTGGGTCCTGGTCCTTGCCCCTGGGCGCTGGGCCCCGCCAAACTTCCAACATGGCCAAGCCTGGTCGGGCCATATTTATAACATCCCTTGTGGGCCGCCCTTTTTTCCCCGGGGTTCCCCCCTCCTGGGCGGGGGCGGCGGGCCCCTGCCTTGCTCCTACCTGGACCAACCGTGGGCTGGGTGGGTGGCTGCCTGGAGTGCGGAGCGGGTCTCCCTTGGGGGGTCCTGGCTCGTACCTGGGGTCGGGGCGGGGGGATGCCCGGAACTCCTGGGTGGTGGTGGGGTGCTCGTCTGGGGCTGTGGGCGTCCCTCTCCGGTGGGGCCCTGCGTTGGGCTCTTCCGGCGCGGCGGGGGGCTGCTTTCCTGGCTGGGCTGGGGTGGCGCTCTCTTTCCCTCTGCGCCTCCCTGCTCTCTGGCTCTAGGGGCCTCGCGGCGGTCCTGCTGGCCCTGGCCTGGGTGGCGGTCTTGGTCGCCCGGGGGGCGGTTGTTCCCTGCCTGTTCCCGTGTGGCGTTGGGGGAATTCCGGCTGCCGCTGCTGCTGCGGCGGGGGTATGGGTGTGGGGGTGGCTGGGCGCTCCTCCTCCTTCTTTTCACATTCCACCATCCATTTTAGAAGAACATAAACACTCACCTGAGCACAGGTGTTAGCTCACCTTTGCACTAATAGTTTGCATGATTGAATGAATGAAAGATTTCACACTAGTTGGTTTAAAGGCATAGGTATGCGTTCGTGAACACTATCTGTTTTGTGTGCATGTTGACATGTGGACATTTTTGCGGCTAGCAGGTGTGTTGATAATATTTGACTGTGTGTGAACAGGCCCCGCCCTTTTTGTACTACATTTGAACCGTACCGTAACGATAAACAACCAGTAAACCTGTCTGCTCTATGCTGCTTCATGGTCTTACCCCCCTTCCCCTCCTATTATCACCCTCCTACCCCCCCCTCTCTCTAACGTCCCTCTCTCTTCTTCCCCTCTTTCCTTTTCCGTCCGGTCCAACACCAAAGATTTTCAAACATGATTGAAATTAATAAAGTTTGGCCTCAATTACAAAAGGGGTTTATTCAGACATACCTTTGGTTTGTCTGAAGATGAATAACCCCTCTTGTTAAAATAAAATATGTCCAACACAAGAGGCCCTCAGCTCTCATCTGTTTGCCTAGCTGTTGGACAGGACAAGTTAAAAAAAAAAAAAAAAAAAAAAAAAAAAAAAAAAAGGAAACTTGTAAAACCAATGAAGAAGACAGACTAAATGTGGGCGGGGTTAACATTCCACAGCATGTACACATTCCTCAGCGTTCCAGCATTCCACTATGTTGTGCAGTTCTGCAGGCTGCAGCCAGGGGTAGTTGAACGTGACGGCGCAATGCCCACCCCTCAACACTGGGGGGGAGTATGCACCTCAACAATCGAGTGACGCTCCAAACCCAATTTATAGCTGTCGGTTACGAGCCGAGAGAAAAATGGCTGCTGGACATATGTCCGTTTCGGAGTTGCTAAGAGAGGTTGCTAATCGTTTAGACAGCAACACTGTGCAATTACCTGAAACAATATTACCTCAGCAGACAACTTTCGATCAAGACTCTGCCCAAAGTTACCGTCACAACAGTCCAGCGGCAGCGTTACCAAACGCTAATGCTAGCGGCAACCACCATCGTCGTGCCCACACTAGTTTGAACCCAGTACAAGGTAAGTGCGTTTAAAATAATATGTTGGGGGGTATGTTTATCTTCTGAGCAGCAGCTCAGAGATTTAGGGTGAGGAACTATTTTTCTTGTTTACTTGTTTTAACCCTTGTACTATGACCCCCCCCCCCCCTTCCATTGAGGTGTTCTCCCTACCATGACAAAGGTGGATAAAGGTGGAAAGATTTCATGTAATCCATGGACACCAGTGAAGATCACAAATCATTGAAGAAAAAAGGTTCAGAGCACTGTCTAGTGGGTCTAGATGACCCAACTCCCAATGTTAAAGTGCCTAGGATAGCACAAGGGTTAATGAAAACGTGTTAAGAGAAATTATGTCTGTGATTGATTATGAAAACTGGCCAATCATGCAAAAAAGAGGATGATTATAGTTCAACATAAACTCTAAGCTTAGTGAATTGATTTTCAAAGAGAATCCTTGCCACAGATCAGAACAAATTCCTGACTGACTACATTATCAATTCATAATGTACAAATGAAAAAAAACATATATAAAACAATTTTGAAAAAAAGACAAGATTGGAAAATTAAATTAAAGTGTTTTTATAGGTTGTTTATAGTTTTAAGTGTTCTTTCTTTCTTTTAAAGCTGAGGTTGCAAGACTATTCGCCCCTTACAGACCAAGATCTTCCTCAACATCATTGTCATCTTTGACCCCACCATCTTCCAAGAAGAAACCCTACTGGTTCACATACACACACTCATTCTTCTGCTTGAGTGATCACATGTCAGACACAGTGCCATCCAAAACAGCTAAGTTTGAATTAACCGCAGCTGGACTTGGGGAGAGACGGATTTCTTTTCAAGGTATTTTGGTAGTTTAGCTGTTAAACTTAGGTTGGAAATTATCAACATAAATATATTTGACTTATTTTTTTTTGGGGGGGGATGCATTTATTTTGCAGCAACGGATGATGATCCACACATTTTCAAATCAACTATTGAGGAGAACTTCCCTCAGCTGAAAGACACAGGAGGGTTTGAACTGCTGCGAATCTCTGGCACAACCAGAAGCCGTAACCTGGACTTGATCCCATGTCCAGACACTGGATATACAGTGAGATATATCCGCAGCCCCACATGTGGAATCGGACAGGCAACAATTTACATAAGACCTCTGCAGAAGAGTATTCCTGTGGACGATGTGAGTAATAAATTGGGTTACAAATGGTTATATCTTTCTTAATGTGTTGGTTTTATGTAGTTGAGTGGCAAGTAACAGGGCAGCTACAATTTTATGATAAAAAAATGTCAGAGACATTGAATCTATCAGTATTTTCATTCACCAAATCAACTAGTTGCATTGACAAACTATTCACATTCACATTGTTTTTGAAATAATCAGAGGATTATTTCTTTTCTTTTTTTGCAGGGCTCCTTTATACTCCAGCAACAAGGGCCACTCACAAAATGTCTGAGTTGTCACACAGACATTCCTTTAAATAAAATGAAAACCCACATTGTCAACTGCAAAAGGTAGACACATTTTGTTTCAATTTTTTATTAAAGCGTTTGTAAAAAATACAATTTTTATATATATTCTATGTATATCTGAATGTTAAAACCTTTGTTTATTCTCATCACAGTCCATTGAGTGAGACAGCACCTCAGTTGGAAACAGATGCCCAGGTTAGGCAGAATAATAATACCATGCTAGGCATAGAGGTGCCATCCTGTAGCTACAGCAATGCCCAGAATATTTGCAATGAAGCAGAAGAATCAGATGTTACCATTTTGGATTCTGACATTGTGCCAGTTAGAGCAGTGTATTCTTCAGATGAAATGGTACTGCAGGAAGCAGCAACTCAACCAGAAGGAGAAAGGTCAAGTGCAGGGGAAGCATCAGGTAGCTGAAACACAAAATGTAGCTAGGGACATATTCTGTAAACTACTTGGCTCAGTATACACAACTAGTGATGAAATAATTGTGCTAATTAATTTTAGTTATCTACACAAATGACTGTCTTTCAGAGTGGAAATGTGAACCAGATGGAACCAAAGCTGCCAGTCTCTACAAGTCCAACCTACTGTCACAGCATGAGACCAGGAAGGCAGTTGTCCTGCAAATGGATTTGAGGGAAAGTACTGAGGATCAAGAGAGATCCCTTCTCTCCTTTTACAAAGTCCCAAAGGTAGAGTGGGCAAGCCCTGTCTGCTGCAAACTGCAAGGTAATGTCACACAAATAAAAAATAATAAGTAGATGGAGATATGTTTAATTTTTTGTTGATTTAATCTTTATTTCTCCAGGGGATGCTGCTGTTGGGGAAGGAGTGAAGAGATTCTTCTTCTCAAAAATAATTTCCCTTATTCAGTTTGGCTTTCATTTGAACTTTGGTATGTATTTTACTGTCACATCAAAATCTAAATGTATGTATTTCACTATAACACAAAAATAGTGTAGTCTAAAATATGATTACTTCATTTTGGGGTTTTGTTGCACCATAAACAGTTAAGAGAGTAAATCATAGTTTAAGATTTTATTTACATGATAATTCACCTTTACTATGTGCAGGGAACACAGATGTTTCAAGACTGTTTGATGGTGAACCAGATCATCTGACTCCATCCACCTCCCAAACCTTGTTGGAGAGTGACATGTTCTTGGTGGCAGGTCAGAAATTGTTTTTATTTTAATCAAATGCCATAAGTAGTTAGAAAAAAAAACAATAAAAAGCTGTGATTTTGGTATTAAGCATACCTATCCAACTGCTAGTAAACACAAATCTCAGCTAATCACATGGCAACAATTCAATACATTTAGGAATGTAGAAATGGTAAAGACAATCTGTTGCGGTTCAAACCGATCGTCAGAATGGAGAAGAAAGGTGATTGAAGTGTCTTTGAACGTGACAAGATTATTGGTGCCAGACGGGCTGGTCTGAGTGTTTCAGAAACTGTAGATAAACTGGGATTTTCAACCACTATCAGGATTAAACTAACAGGAGACAAAAGTATTCGACAATTCATGTCTCTGCAGGTAAACAAATTTAGTGTTACTGTTTCGATTAATTTTTGATGAATTACAACATACTAGATTTACTGTACAAAATTATTAACAGCAGTTTTGAAGGTTTTTTTTTTAACTTTGTATTAATGTACTAAATATGCACACTTGTATATACTGTTTGTTTGTGTGATTTTATTGTATTACGATGTTTTTTATTACTTTTCCCTTCCTTGCTGTTCTTGCACTGATGGTGATGCTTAAATCTCATTGTACTATGCACAATGACAATAAAGCCATTCTATTCTATTCTAAATACAATTTGCTTTGATTTTTTTTAAATACAGGAAGAATGATGGGCCATGCATTCCTTCATGGTGGACCATGTCTGTCAGGAATTAGTCCTGCTATCATCCATGTCCTTTTTGGTGGCTCACCCGAAACAGTGACAGTTCAAATTAAGGATTGTCCTGATATTGATATCCGTACCACCATTCAGCTGGTTTGTACTTTTCTATCTTTTGATCTTGAGAAATAAATGACTCTTTTAAATAATTTGTAATTCTTCCACTTCACCGTTTACTACTGGTTTTTAGGTTTTTGTCTTTGTATTCCAGCTTGAAGGTACTGCTGATTTGACAGAACAGGAAAAAGCAAGTGTTCTTGAGCTGGCCCTGTCCTGGGACCTTCCAGGTGTCTCACAAACCAATCGAAAGTGGCTGTGTGAACGTCTTTTATTCCATGCTGTAAGTTATCAGCTGTTATGACCTAAATGTGAAATTAACAAAAATGTAAAACCAAAAAGGGGACTAATTACACTTAATTTTCAAAATACGTGCAGCCAATCAAATCAATCAAATGCGTATAACACATTTCACACACCAAAGAGCGTGACAAATAATGGTATTTTAACTTTAAATACATGTGCCCAACAACAAAATTTGACCTAGGGCCCAAATAAAAAAATACGTGAGCAATGCACATCTTGGCTGCATGTATTACATGTGACCAACATGAACATCCTGTTATGGTGCCTGTCAGTCTCCTCCCCCTCCCCCTCCTGCTCTGCTCCTGACTCCACCAGCTGGGACCAATTCACCTCATCACCTGCTCTGCTCTTAAGGAGATCCAGACCCATTAGCCAACGCCAGTTCGTTACCCTCTATGGTGACTCTACCTGGTCTCAAGTCTAGTTCATGTTTCCTTTTTCAAGTCTGGCCTTGTGCTTAACCTGCCTCTCTCTGTCTCAGGATTCCAGCCTCCAAGAGTCCCCAGTGTGGATGTCAGCTCGAGTTCTCCAGCAGTCCGGTGGAACCCTCAAGCTTTGCCAAGCCGCGCTTTTACCTCCAGCCACGCCACAAGCCGCTTTGCTCTCCAGCTGCCCACCAAGTCACACCAACCTTCCTGGAAGGAAATAAAACTCATTTATTACCTTTCATCTATCTTCGTCCTCTCTCTGGGTTTTAGCATCTGGGTCTATCAATCCTTCAAGTCATGACACTTCCATCAGTTTTTGTGCTACTCGTATAGAAATGTGTGAATAACATTTGCCAAATAAAAAGTACTTTTGGAACATGAAAAAAGCTCCTTCCTTAGAGTATCTAATCTGAACTACAAATTTCATGATTTTGGTTTCCTTCTCAACATTGCAGGTCATAACACGAACAAGCCGTCAAGTCAAGCAGCTGAGGAAAGGGCTGAAGGAGACCATGGTGTGGCCATTACTGACAGAAAGACCAGACATCATACCCTTGTTTTTACCAAGGGATTCAGAGACTGCTCCGTCCGGTGAGGTAAAGTGCTACCTCTTATAGATCAGAATTTCGAAAATATCTGGTTTTAAGATTATTACTTTATCCCCACAGAAGCCAAACAACAAATCCAGCTGTCCTAATTGTCTCAAGTATTTAAGAAAAATGCACAATTCAATTAATGGAAGAATTTTTCTCTCTCTGTAAAATCCAAACAAATTTTACAATGCTTAAGGCAAACATGTTTCAACAAGATACTTTTGTTTGCAGTCCATCCTTGAAAGGATAGTTTGGCCTGGGAAGGAAGTTGATGATGATGACGACGATGATGAATGCTCGCTTGAAGACCAGTGCAGAGTAGCAGGGTACCTGCGATCTTTTATTGAAAATGGTAAGTCTCTTATAACAATCCATTAGTAATTAGGGTGGGGATGTTAAATGGGCATATTATTATCGTACATTTTTAAATTGGGGTTGGGTATCACCAATCATTTTCAGGATTAATTTTATTTGATGCCAAGGTTTTTTCAGTTGTTCAATCCACTCGATTCTTTTCAATTTTGAATTTACATGGTTTACAAATTTAGATATATTTGAATAGAAATACAGTCATAATTCATATGTTTTAAAGATATTCATATTAATTTGATACAGTTCACACTCTGTAAAATGAATTAGTGACATAATAAACCAATGAGATTGTTAAAATCATACGGTGTTACATAATTTCTAAAATGGAGAAGCTCCTACAAAAATGTGAAAATCATTAACATTGTAAAATTTCTAAACTGGCTCATTATCTAAACTGTTTTGGGGGGCGTTTCAGTTTGGCCACTAGGTGGAGCTGGCGCTATATCATACTTTATTACATAAGATTGGGGAAAAAAACTTGGATATAGACCAGAAACGGTTTCTTAAAAATAGTTTGGAAAATCCATGCCTGTGAGTCTTTAAAGCTGTTACCTTAGTCAGCAATGTTTAAGTCGACCAGGCATTAGCATTTGCCGTATTATGGCAGATTCCATTTTACGTTGGCATTAAGCTAATATTGTCCGAAACTGTCTGTGTTGCAGCATCGTGTGAACAACGAAAAGCCCTTCTCAAATTCTGAAGTGGATGGGAAGTACTGCCCAGAGAAATAACTGTTGAAGTGGTGAACGACCAAACTTTACCAAAGTCCTCCACCTGTTTTGAGGTTCTACGTATTCCTGCACACTACCAAAACTATGAGTCATTTTTGGTGGACATGCAGGCATGTCTCACCTCCTCTGACACAGGTTTTGGTCTGGTTTAGGAGGAATATGACCTACAAGTTCTTCTGAAGTTACACTGCGTGTTGCCATATAAATATTTAGGTTTTACATTTTAAAAAAATACGACAGAATTTGAGTTTAGATTTAAAAAAATCTGAAGGTCTTAAAATGATGACTTTCCGCATTTTCTTTATTTATACACCATTATGCCCAAGTCTACAAGACAAACTTAATTGTGATCAGCTGAGCCTATTGTGTGATTATGTGCATATTTTGTTATTACAGAACTATTGAAGGGGAAAAATTTTATGTCATTTGAATTCGTTTTTTTTCCTAAGGCAGTAATTTTGGTCAATTCCAGAAAAAAATTTGCAATAACCACTGTATGTTAGAAAAATTTATTAAAAAGAAGAATTTCTGGTCACACTCTGTTTCTTTACTTTAAAACACATAAAATAACATTTACAACTAATCAAAGTTCAAGATAGAACTGAATTATATAAGACAATAGTGGTTCAACATGTACTTGTGTCACAAATGAAGGGATTTTAAAACATAATTTTGAGTGCATGAATAGTTTCCAAGTAAACTTGCAAAGACTGAGCTAGAGGAACATTGGTATTTGGCAATGCTCAAAGTTCTTGTTCAGTCAATGTATGTGGAAGCTGGATCTCAGGAACAGTGACCTCAGTGGATGGACGGTGATTATATGGTCCTGTCCAGTCCACGCCATAGTCCTCATTCACCTGAAATATGACACATGATAAAACCTAAGCGGAAGAACTGTATTTTTCTGTTTTGCAATCTGCTGCCTGTTTTTAAGGGTGTCCCAGTCAAATCGTGATCAGAAATGGGCCTGATCGCATATTTGGAGAGTCGATCTAACTTGGATTTTGTACACCAATAGGGATCATTTAATTTATTATTATGAATGCTTTATGTTTTATCTTTATTATTCCAGATAAATACTCTACTTGAAGTCTGCATATCATTAACAGATTACAATATTGTATTGCTGAAGAATACGGCGCAAAAAAATTGAAAGTTAGCAATGTTCACAGATTCAGACTTTCGGGATCAAAAACTCCTTATAAATGCTTTAAACTGACAAAGTGTGCATTTGTTTGTCTTAATGGAAACAACGACCTACAAAGGCATTTCCATGGAAATATTTTTTTTCCCTTTTTAATGAAAAAAAACAGGAAAGTAGGAAGGGAAGGGAAAAGTTGATTTAACCCCTTAAGGCACTTGCTATTGTTTGATATGCCTTTTTTATTTATCTTTGACTGAGCTCCAGTTAAGCAGAATTAAATAATGTGGTACTAAAACCTAGCATGACTAGGACACATGACTAATTATCCCCCAATTTTATTAGTTAATTGGCTAGTTAATTTTTTTTTTGACAGTTGCACTATTCTTATCTTATAGTTAAAACTACTGGTACTTTAAAAAAGTTTAAGTGTAAAATGATAAAAGAATTATTTAAGAATACTAATTAATCTGCATCTGCTTTTAGAATTACCGTCATTTATTTTTAAAATCTGTTACAAAAACATCAGATAAGAACTCAGAGTAAGCAGATACCCAATCACTGATCGGGTTAAAAAAAATCTCATCAGGCCCCCCCTTCGCATGTTGCTGCATCTTCTTGAGCAAATCAATTTTGTCAGAGGGACAAATTGTTATCACTTGATGGTACAAAACAAGCTCCCACTTACTGTTGATTTATACAGCAGTTCCAAACTAGAATTTATTTATGAACTATTCTTTGTAAAAAAAAAAAAACTAAAGTATATAACATAAAATATGCTTTGCCACAAAAAAGCCAACATAAGCTAATTCATTTGCTGTCATAAGAAAAAGGTTTCATGAAAGTTAAAATTTGAATAAAACACAGTTGTACCTGTGAAAAGTCGTGCCCCTCTCTTCTATGCTGTAGCCGGAGTTGCAGGGGTGAGCGGTTGTTTGCCGTTCTCAGTCCATGATGGTTCCAAGCTTGTGCAAATGCGTGTAGATGCTGTTGAATGTGAAGAAGAAAGCATCTGTGCAGTGTATAAAGGTCAATTTCTTCACCAGGATTGAGCAGTCCCTGAATCTCCAGCTCAGTAAAGATTGTGTAGAAAAGGTCCAGGACATTTTCATACACATCCCTCCAAAGACGTTCAATTCTGTAAAGAAATGGAAGATCATTTTAAAAACATCCTTGTGTATCAATTATTGGGAAGGTCATAAAGGGATGTCAATGAATTTAAGTTCGTAATCATTTTTAATTTAAAACAAGCCTATAAAATGACCAAAAATATCTGACTGGCATTACTTGTACTAATACAAGTTGGTTATTTCAACTGGTTATGTTTTTACCAGGAATTGGCCATCTGTTAGCAACAAAACTCAAAGTTAAATTGCTTTTCATAAAATCTTTAAAATGTGTGTGAAATGGGGCAAGGAAGAAATTATTAGATTTTTGGAATGGTCCGGATCCAGGAATTTTTTGGAAGTATTCTGCAGTGCATGCAGAGGTTTGTGTTCCAAGAGTGCAGTTTTGTGTGGTTTCAGTTGCCCATACCGCTGATTGTGCACACTTCTGCCATTAATATGAGAATTCCTGTTCTGCCCCATTGTCTGGACCATGAAATGAGCTACCTTCACATTTTCACCTCCTTTGTCTGACCTGAGGGAAGAGGTGGAGAACAGTACTGAAAAGTCCAAAGATTATGTTTTATAAGTGATTTTGTAACATTTACCTGACTCGTGATGGTACTCCATATTGGCTGACTGCTGCCAAAAACCCATTGAAAACAGTTGTGGCTTTATTGTTTGTACAAGCATTAAGGTAGACAGCCAACCTTGAAAAACCATCTATTCCACCATGGACGACTACTCTCCATCTGGTTAAAGGAAAAGGGGAAACATTGTCATTTTACCATAGTTAAGAACACTTATTTTTTATTTATTTTTTTCAGGTAATTTTCCAAATATGTATGGCTAGTGCTGAACTTTTTACTTTGCCGCAACTATACTGAATAAGGTTGGGGTCAGGATGGCCCTAGACCCAGAGGAAGGGTTAGGGTCAGGATTTGGAAGACTAGGCTAAAGTATTTTAAACACCCCCCTTTTAGCTTTGAGACACACATGTGAAATAAGTGTGGGTAATATATTAAACACCCACTCCAATGAAACTTGTGTTTTTAGTGTTTTTAAAATGTTTTTCTCATGATGGCGGACGCATTTAAACACATTTAAGATTAAAATTGCGATTTAATAAAAAGAAAAAAAAGAAATTCAGATCTTGATTAAAAAAACAAACAAATAGTTTAAAAAAGCTAGGGGCTGTGATGCAGAAACTGCGATGGGCGGGCCAAAGTCTCCCTGCTCCATTCGGATACATCCAATTGCAGAGAAATAGATAAGTCTTTGTTTTCCTCGTCGCAGAAAAACCTAACCCTGTACAGTTTACAGGACAAACTTAACTGTCATATCTGTCAGTCTTGTTAAAAAATGACATTCTGTCAACCAAGTCAAAACCAGATATGTTCTTAAAATTTGACATATTTACATAAAATTTAAATTAATTTTTAAGATGTATTTGAAGTCGTAAAACAAAATAATGACCGGATTAGCTTGTGATTTCCATCTATATGCCAGAGGTGATTTGGTGCTGGCACATTGTACTGACGGCGCCTTGCAATCTGAATGGACAGTCTTCTCATCATGACTCCCTCTGGATTGACACGTCTGACTGAATCTGCCAGTCGAGATCCTGGTGAGACAATTTAGGAAGTTATTACTACTGCCAAGATCAGAATTACACAACCCTGATCCTCAGGCCACACTTAACTGCATGTTCTGTGTAACTAACACACCTGATTTAGATCATCAGGCTCCTCAGAAACATGAAAATGACAGTTGCAAAATATTTTTCTCTGCTCTAACAGAAATGATTTATTTCAGTGGGTGATTAACGGGCTTCTTTAGCACTTGAGAACATGCTGAAGAGATAATTCAAACATTGGAACACTTTGTTGGAGCAGGAAAGATATGAACATGCAAGATGGTGGTCCTTGAGGACCAGGATTATCCACCAATAAACTAGTTTAACAGGGAAAGAGAAATACTTTTATTACTGGTACTGTTTGGATGTCCAACCTTACTTTGAATGTGTATGCCTCTGGATCGGAGATGTCCCATCATTATCCTGCAGCCAGCATTGGGGTAACATTGCTGAATCTCCAACACTATGGCATCCAATTCATCATCACCAACTGATGAATACCTGTCAGATTTCCTTCACATGACACCACTTTGTTACAGATTGCTAGAGAAATAAACATTCAAAAATATATTTCATCAAACACAAATATCAAGCAACATCCTACCCTGTACTGATATTTTTTTTATATTGCTTCTTAAAGCATCGTCATGCAAACGATGCAACTAACAAAGAATCTGCCATGACTGAAAAAAGATAATGGAGAAATTTCAATAAAATATTCCTGTTGGGAAAAACAAGTAGTAAGCAAATTTTAATTTCTCAAAGATGTATAGTATGTCAGAGTGAGATGCTATACTACATGTGTAATGTTTACTAATTTTGGTAATTTAATTTGACCCTTCATTAAATTGTTACTTGTTTGGAACTAGACACAGACCCTTCACCTGCTCTTGACCTTGTGGCCAAATTCAGTTAAATTCAATTTTATTTTTATACAGCTCAAATTCACAACAACAGTCGTCTCGATGGGCTTCGTATCGGTAACTGAAAAAGTAAAATATAAAATCAAAAAGGATCATAAATATATAGAATTGAATAGGAAATCTGAAGCACAGACTGCATGCACATTTGTACATCATTTGATTTGGGCTACAAGAAAACTCAACACAGCTCAAAGGCAAATAACTAATCAGATTCAGGCTAATGTAAAACTATAAATGAAAGATGCATTTCCTGGACTAAAAAAACCCCCACTGTGCTTACGTAGAAAACAATTAAATAATTGTGAACTCACCTTAAGGCTTCTTCCAGCATTCTCCTCCGAACAGTGCTTTCAGACACGGCTAACATGATGCTAGCAATAGCTTTAGTGGTCATTCCACAGAGAACGAGACTCCTGAGGGTTTCCACGGGAACTTCAAGACGTGGACGACCGGTGCTTAAAGAAAGCTCCTCCGTGGTGCGGTCCACGCGAACCCGGTGCTCAATTGCTCTTAAACTGGCAAAAACTGAATCGTCAGTGTCTGCATCTTCTGCAGCAACTATTAAGGTGAGCATTTCAAATATGTCATCTAAACGAATCAAAATAGCGTCTGTCGAAAGATTGTTTCCCTCCATTTGATCGGCTAATGTCAACAAAGCCCTGCGGATGTCGCCAGAATATGCCATCTTTGTAACTGGTACACCGCAGGGCAGGTATCCAGGAATATGAGTCGATTTCCATGGATGAGCCAATGAGCGTTTAGATCCCACCCACATTCACTGATTGACAGAAAGACCCATTCTGCTGAAAAAGCTCTTCATGAAATAAATACGCCATTCTGAAAAACAGCAACATGAAATAAAAACAAAGCTACTTTGGAAAATATTGATTTTGAAATTCGACTTCCTGAAATAAGCCATAGAGTTATAATATTCAACATGATTAAAATGAATAGTTTAAAATACTGTTTTAAAATAATGGACAGGTTTTTTTTTAAAGAAAAATGTATTTATTTAAATAAATATTTATTTATTTAATTATGAACAGTTTAGGATTCCATAGTAACGAGCCCCGGGGGCAACATTCTTCAAGACCCCAGTATTGTTAAGATCTGACCTCAACGGTTCTGCTATCGATACTGGAGAAGTAGCTTTTATGTGTCCCACAAAATATGAACATTATCTGCCATATTTGAATCACCAATTCAGTAAATATTTCGTTATTTAATGATTATATTAATTTCACTATTCTGACAGAAGAGGAGAGGTCTCTCTGGCTATTTGTGTGCACGGGGGGCGGGGCTGTTGTTCGATTGCAAGCGGCGCGCGCACACAAGACAAGGAAGCTCACACAGGAACGCTACCAAAGATATACGATGGCAGAAAGAGCTAAACGGTCCAAAATGCTGCGGCTCTCTGTGTTTCTGTAAAATAACTATCATGTTCTCAGATTTGTGTGGTGCATTTAACACCGTCAGAGGGGGCTGGAGGAAGAGAGCAGCGTGAGCGCACGCGGATGGGGCGTGTCTGCAGCTGTGAACTCTTTTCTGAAAAGACAATCAGTGGCGATCTCGTAGGGGACATGTGAGCGCCCAAAAAACAAAAAAACCTTTCCATCTCCTATAGAAAATGTATGTTTTTAGATCTTATTCTTTATTATATTGCAGTTTTATCTTTAGTGTAAGTGAACTCATTTTGAACTCTTTTAGGACTTATTCTCCAGTGACCTTCACTTGTGCTTTGTAGTTGCAGCAGCAACTAGAACGTCTTTGTGCAAATCTAGGAGTTTCCAGAGACGCAATAAATATGTCATGGACTACATCTCTCCCATCTGGGTTGAACATCTTATCCTTGAGAAAGTGTTCAAATTCGTGTTCTCGTGTGGAGGTTGGAGCCGACCTTCACCCTGGATGCCAGTAATGGAACCTAAGGTTATCCAGGAATAATTGATGGGGGCTCTTTTGATCATCGGACTGTGTGCGCCAGTAAAATGGGCCCCGGAGAGGCGGAGCGGATCTGAAGTTGGCAACCTTCATCTATTGGCCGGTGATAGCAGGAGGGCTATCACCTGACGAATCAGAGCGACCAGAGGAGGATTGTCAACGCATGTTAAAAAGACTGTTTTGAAACTTTTCTAGTGTTCTCAAGACTGTCTACAAGTAATTCGCATGTAACTTATGCGTCTGTAGGTCTTTTAACTTGAGAATCCAGATATCTGCAACAATGTCTTTAATCTGTGTTAGAACTATTGTTAGGGCAATAAACTTCATGTATTTTCAATCCGGTTGAATCCTTGGCTTGCTTTACCACTCTCGACTCCAGAACACGCACGGATGGAAAGATCTAAAAGCGTAAGATTTCTTTCCTACACCCCCTAGACCAGGGGTCGGGAACCTGTGGCTCTTTTGATGGTCACATCTGGCTCACAGACAAATCTTTAATTATAACATCTTTTTTTCATTAGACCAGTCCTTCTTGTTCGCATGCGATGCCAGAGGGGTGCGCAGTAGTAGCGGTGCTTGGAGAGAGAAAAATCAGCACCAGCACTATCAGTTTACTATTATCTATTATTTCACAGAGTTTTAACAGCCAGAAACCTGTTAATTGCTGTTCCTGCAACTGCACGCTCCCGTATCTGAAAAAGAGCGTGCAGTTGCAGGATAGGGATGAGTGAGGAAGAAAGGGGGGTAGTGGACACATTGTCATAACTTAAAACACAGAACCCGTCACTCACCACAGCGTGAGTGTGTGTTTGGCTCCACGTCTGCAAATGAGCAGTCTTTCTCACATCTACAGAACATTCAGACCAACCTATGATCACGTTTAATGGATGAAAGTCTCAACGCCTGCATGAAGCTGAAACTCGCCACGTATCAACCAGACTAGACCATCAGCAAAACCACCACGCAGCACCAGGAGTCACATTAATGCTGTAACCAACTTCTTGGATCTTTTATTTTGGGAGAGGTGTGTCCCTCCCGAGTTACCCTAGAGACCAGGGGGCGTGGCAAGTTCAGAGAGTATTGTGGATTTTGAGTTGAAGAAGAATAAAGGAGTGGTGAGCAGATTCACTAAATGGCAGACTGATTGTCCCGAGTCGTTTGTGACTACAGAGTGGCTGATTATTGAACCTTCCCCATCGCTCGGTTACAATGCTAAGAAATACTCATCATTTATTAGCAACAGCATAACAATGTTATTAAAAAGAATCCACAGACTTATTGGACTTTAAAAATGTTCAAATTACATCAAATGCACACATTCACTTGTATTTTTAGTTTTAAACATATTGTAGCAGACTGAGTTTAACTGGTGGATGTTGGGTCGCGTTATATGTTCCCGAGTTCATTGAACGCATCATGCAGAGATCTGATTGGCCCTCAGTTCTGTCGCTTAGCCTGTCGTTGGGGAGTTTGAACCAATGGGGTTCAGCTATGGGCCGAATAAGGGAAATGGGAGGGCTGATGCGGCAATGAGGGAATATAAAGTTGGGAGAAGAGCTCTCGTCTCGTCTCGGCGGGAGAGATTCAGGAGTTGTTGAATTAATTGTTCAGCGTTTGTTGCAGTCTACAGTAACCAGAATAAAGAACCCTAAAAGAGGTTAAGTCTCTGTGCCTCAGTGTGGGAAAGGGACACTACAATATTGTATGGCTCTTTCAAAATTACATTTAAAAAAATGTGGCGTTTATGGCTCTCTCGGCCAAAAAGGTTCCCGGCCCCTGTTCTAGACTAAGACCACCCATTTCCGCGTAAAATTAATTCAATTTGCGTCAGGACGCCCCTACTATCCTGTCACCTTGCTGCTATTATGACCGTATGCTGTGTTTGTGTAGAACATGCTGGAGGGGGGCGGGGTTGCATGGGGGGGAAAACAACGAACACGTAGAGAGGTGGGGGCGGGGCTTAGACTCACCGCTTATGATTCCAGACCCTCAATAAACTAACAGCTGCTTCTTGTTAAAAATCAGTTTGCATCCATACAATTGACATAATGCATTGGGTTTAATGGATTTAAAGAAAGAAAAATAAATAGAAAAAAAGTCTGCATCAAAGTGAATTTGTTTTCATAATCTCACTCATGACAGGCGGAAAAGTCTGTTCAATGTTGTGGAAAATGGACAAAAGATCAACGGAAACATCACATTCATAAAAAATTAAAATCAATAATTAAATCAATGTCCTGACAGTGATTGGAATCAATACAAGTATTGCCAAATGAACTATAGTGATATATCAGCAAAAACATTTATTGATTTATTTCAAGCATTGCAGTCAAAGCAATATAGAATTTACCCATATTTATCAAACTCATTACTGAAATGCTGCAGTTTCATCCTTTGAACCAGATGGATCTGAATCTAGAGTCAAATATTCTAAGGAAATCATGGATTCACAGACATTTGATTGACTGACCGGCTGCTCTACAATAACTGGTGACCAGGGTTTTATTGTGCAAAAAGTCATAAGGAAGAAAATCCAAAAATGTTTACCGAATTTTGTTCCTCCTTTACTAATTTGTGTTTTAAAAAGTAAACTTAAAAAAAATTCAACACAGATTCAAAATTGGGAGCACATCCTCTCTGACGTCTCCACCTTAAATTTCAATGAGTCCAAGTCCAGATTTACAGACAATCATCTTCATCCACACTGAGGGTCTCAGCTGTTTGGGAGGAAGTGCTGCCAAGTGTCCAGCAGTAAAAAAAAAGACAAGAGAAGTTTAGAAGAACCATTGATGGATTTACAGAACTGTAGAAATGAGTCTTCTTTAGTGTTTAATATAATTCAACAGTTTAACTGAACTGTGTTAATAGGGGCGTTTAAATTAGAAAACAGCAGATATAGAAGACTAAATGAACACAAATGTTACTGATTTGTTTACTTATTGAATTTTGTATTTACATATTTTATTTGAATGAGTTTTATAAGTACATTTTGTACAGAAAACGTTAATGATAGAGTATAGTAGTAGTGTAGTACATGTTCCATACAAATTTATTGGCTCTCAGACACTCACAAGTTGCGTGTGTGTGTGTGCGTTGAAGTTGCGGCCCTCCCTCAGTTAGACCCTGCCTTCAGTGGCCCCCGGGTAAATTGACTTTGAGACCCCTGCTGTAGGGGATTCAGGGATTGTGGAGCGGTTGTTGTTTCCTTCTGGGTTAAAGTGCAGTTTTGTGTAACCTCCCAAAGAGGAGAAACCCAAAAAAGAAAGGAAAAGCAAAGAGACAGGTGGAAGCCATCATGAGATTCCTTTCAAACAGGAAGTTCTTTGTCATTTCATGCACTAGTTTCATTTAGCTCTAGTTGTTGAACATTCTAGAAACTCCCAAAAACATTTTCTGTCACTTTGAAACCATATGGGGCTGCATGTTTCCAGGACGCTGACTTACCAATAGAACTTGGGATTTCCTTTGCAGAATCCTTCTCCGTGTGTTTTCCTTTGTTTTTCTCCCCAAAACCTAAAGCAGAGATTTTTGCTGAGCTGCAGAACAAACGTCTGACTGCTTTAACCGCCGTTGATGGTTTGTTGTGTTTCCCTCTATAGCTGCTATGGTCTTGGTATGGTTGCTAGGTAACGCTGTCTTTGATGATGATGACGTCAGAGTGGCCTCTAGAATAGACTTTTTTCTTGTGGAACCAAAAGCAGTAACCTTTAGGGCACTAGGACCCAGAAAGAGGTCCAGGCAGTGACGGTGTTCAGTGACGTCACTCCTCAGTGACGGACATGCTGTACACAGCAGACTGCAGACCAGCCCACACCAGCAACACCGTATGAAGTTTGCAGACGACACTACTATGGTGGGGCTGATCTCTGGGGACGACGAGACGGCCCACAGAGACGAAGTCCTGAAACTGTCCAGGTGGTGTCAGGCTAACAACCTCATCCTGAACATCACCAAGACCAAGGAGACCATCCTGGACTTCAGGAAGAACAGAGCAGATCCACCCCCACTCTACATCGATGGAAACTGTGTGGAGAGGGTCCACAGCTTCACCACCATCTCTGCTGACCTCACAGGGTCTAACAACACCATCAGGAAGGCTCAGCAGCACCTGCACTTCCTGAGAAGACTCAGGAAGAACAATGTGAACCAGGAGCTGCTGGTAACCTTCTACCGCTCAACCATTGAGAGCATCCTGTCCTCCTGCATCACAGTGTGGTTCTCCCACTGCACTGAAGCAGAATGGCAGAGCCTCCAGAGAGTGGTAAAGACAGAAGAGGATCATCGGCTGCCCCCTCCCCTCACTGAAGGACATCTACCAGTCATGCTGCCTCAGCAGAGTGACTGACATCATCACTGACTCCACCCATCCTGCTTTCTCTCTGTTTGAACTGCTGCCCTCTGGAAGGAGGTTCAGGTCCATCAGAACCAGGACAAACAGACTAAGGAACAGCTTTTTTCCACAGGAAATCACCATACGGAATACACACACCTCCACCAACTACACCCACTCTGACTTTTTACAAATGCTAAATCTCTGACTACACATGTGTGCAATATCTTGACTTCTGTGCAATAACACAATATCTACTATGCTGCACTCACAGCAACTCGACTCATTCCATTCTATTTTGTCCATACATATTTAATATTTAACAGTTTCTGCACATATTGTTCATTTTTTGTTAGAGATGTAAATACAGTTATTCTATTTTATTTTATTTAACTTCATCACTTCAAGGCTGCTGCAATTTCATTGTATCCCCATCTACAATGACAATAAAGACTCTGATTCTGATTTATTTCTGGAAGACGCCATTTTTGTCCCTAAATGTTGGATTCAGTCTGAATTCCAGTCCCACTCCCAGCATTCCTGCTCCTCTTTAGCTCCTCCTCTTCCTCCTGATCAAAGTTTGAAGCCCAGAGCCAAAAGTGCGTCTGCAGCTGCTTCTGCTCCAGCAGCCGCTCCCTCTGCTCCTCCTGCCTCTCCTCCTCTGGGAGCTCCTGCATCCTCCTGCGCTCCTCCCTGTCCTCCAGCATCATCAGGAGGCTTTCAAAAGGCTTTCTGGAAGGTTCCAAAGCAGAAACCTTCATCATTTGAAGATGGAGGAAGACTCCAACACTGACAGACAGACAGACAGACAGGAAGTCTCCTGGTTTTTCTGCTTCAGAAGGTTTTTGGGAAACTGCAGAGTTTTCTTTGTGGAGCTAAAGAGCTGCTGTCAGTCTGCTTTGGTCCATCAGGAATGAAGGTCAGGACTGAGAGGAACCTGAAGAAAGTGACTCTTCATCATCTGCTGCTGAAGAAGACAGAGGAAGATCCACTGTGAGAGCAGCTGCAGAAAGCTTTCTGCTGTTTTTCTCCTCTGAGAGAGTTTGGAGTTCCCAGCAGTTTGAGTGGAGCTGAAGCAGCAGAGCTGAAACAGACGTTCTTCTGCTCCCATTCAGCATGAACGGACAGATCCACTGAAGGCCGGCCTGAAGCTCTGGCTTCCAACACGTCTGCATGGATCCAAGCGTGTGCAGTGTGTGCTGACATGCTGTTCTCTGAGGAACATGTTGGTGTCTGACTGGATCTGAGGACACAAACAGCTGCTGACATCTGAGAGGATCAAGCTGCAGAGTGGCTCCTCAAAGCTCACGTCTCTGTGACAAACATGATGCTGCTTCTGTCTGTGCTCCACCACTAAAAGGACTGTCCAGAGTTGGTCCTGATCCGGTTCTAGTCTTTCTGGCTCCAACTTCTCTTTCCTGTCAGGAACCCTTCATGTTCTCTGCCTTCCTCACATTTCTGTCTTCTCTCTGGGCTTGAAGCCCAAAAGGAGCTGAAAGCTGCTGACTTCAGTCTGATCCCATGTTCTGGATCATCCGTGTTCCTGAAACACGCTGCTGGACCCGTGATCAGAGGAACCCAGGAACCGGAGAACTTCCCAGAACATGCAGACACATGTGGAACTGTTCTGATCATCTGTGTGTGTTGACAGTGAAGGAGAGCTTTGTCCTTCAAGAACTTCATCTTTGAAAAAACTTTATTGACTCTGACAGAGTTTCAGCTTGAATCCATGTGGTTTTCATTCTTCCATTGAAATCGTCTCCAGAAACTAAAGATCTGCTGAATCAATGCTCCTCTGAGAACTTTGGAGCTTTTCTCTGCATCTGTTCCACACTTGAATGTGCAGAAGATCAAAGCGCCGGACGCTCTGAGCTTCAGCGTTCCAGTCAGCAGCTGCTGAACCAAAGCCAGCAGCAGGTGAGGATCTGGGCCTCAAAGCAAACGGACAGAAAGATGAATGGAAGAAGGGATGGAGTCCCAGTGTTGAAGACATCAGCTGGAGAAGCTCTGAGGCTCTTTCAGGTGGGCGTGGCAGCGCTGCTGCTTTCCAGCAAACCAAGCAAACTGCAGCATCTGTGATCTGAGAGGCTGTTGGTGAAGAAGAGCATCATCAGCATAGAACTGTGGGCCGTTTGGGTTCAGAAGAACAGCTTCATGATGTGGAAAGAATCTGTGTCCTTCAACAGGTCCAGAAGATCCCAAACATGGAAACTGGAAGCAGTTTGGATTCCGGTTTCTTCCTGAACTTTGAGGATCCAAATGCTGAAAATGGAAGCTGACAGAAAATGCAGCAGACTTTACCAATGTGCTCAGAACACTAGAACATCCACAGAAGAAGAAAACACTGTTCTAGTGGAACATCTACAACTTCTGTCCATGATTCAGAGGAACTGCAGAAAGATGACTCCTCCCACTTTGGGTTTGGTCAAATGTAGAAAAGACAAAACAACCAAATCAAAACAATTTGGATCAATTCTGGCAGAAAATGTTCAAACTTTTCAAATTTCAGGAAAAAATCTTCAAAGAAATAAATCTATTTTAGAATCTATGAAGAACAAAGACTGGAAAACAGCACCAGACTGCTGCAGCTGCAGACCTTCATGTGACTGTGGGAGCTGCAGCAGCTGCAAACATCTGGACTTCCTGCTGCAGCTGCAGACCTTCATGTGACTGTGGGAGCTGCAGCAGCTGAGGAGCTCAGCATCTCTGCAGACTCAGACGGAGCTCAGAGCTTCTGAGTTGTGGAAGTTTAGTGGCTGAACTTCTTGTAGGTCCTGCTTGGTTCAGGTTGTTGCTGGTGGTGGAAAGAGCTCCTGCAGACCTCTTTGCTGTTGGAAGGATCTTCTGTCTGCAGACTCTCTGATGCTCCAGCAGGAGGCGCTGCAGTGTGGTCCTCCTCATGAGTCCTGAAGCTGCACCGTCAGCTGCAGAGCTTCAGAGCTGCTTCTTCTCAGACCACTTTCTTTGGCTCTGATGTTTTATTATATTGTTGTTATTATCATCATTATTATTATTTATTAATCTAAATTTGTTTTCCCCCGCCATCGTCATCATAACATGAGCGACAGACAACACTCCAGACCAGCTGGTGGCGCTAAAGCACCATGACGCTGTTAGCCAAACAAAGAAGAAGAACAGCACGAGGCGCTAGCAGTGTTAGCTTGTTGGCAGGCTAGCAGCGTTAGCTTGTTAGCAGGCTAGCAGCGTTAGCTTGTGTTGAGAGGACGGTGGTGTTTTGTTGGGACGTTTGTGAGGTTTTTGGACAGAAAGGACGATACGTGGTTCGTGTGGGAACTCTCAGCATTTTCCAAAGTGTCGTAAATGAGTGAAGAAGTGTTGAACGGAAAGACAACGTGGATTGCTGTGATTGTGAGACTAGCAGATGATCGATCGGAGCTGCAGTGAAGAGGACGGCGGTGTTTGTGGGAGTTGGAGCTGAAGATCGGAGCAGGAACCATGTCTTCCCTTCAGTCTCTGAGAGAGTTGATCAGCGAGCGACTAGCTGCTGCTGCTGAAGAAATCTGCAGACTCTGTGAAGGAACCATCGTCCAGTACGAGCAGGAGCTCTGTCGTCAGCGCAGACTGCTGGATGTCATCTGGAAACCACAGCTGCAGCTACACCACATAGGTATGTCACCTTCTTCAGAGAAACAGAGAAGCCCTTTGAGCTTCATGCTTTTCTTTTTGGGGACCGATGTCATGTCCAAAGTGTGGACAGCTCTCACATGTCAGCAGGTCAGTGTGACTCTGATCTTCATCTATCTCCACACTATCGGTAAGTTCACTTCAACAACGGTTCTATGAGCTTCAAGCTCTCCAAACAAACATGCAGTCCATCAACAGCGTGTCCTGGAAGAGTCTCTTCTGTCCCTTCCAGTTGAAAAGACATAAGACATTGTTGGTCAGTGCAGCCGACAACATTCTTTAAATCATATGATCTTAGTTAGTCCCTCCAGCTAACGACAAACAGGAAACCGTAACAGATCAAAGAGAAGACTTTTAGCAAGATGAAAAAAAGTACAATCTGTTTTGTCGTCTGTGGTTCTAAGTTTGTAGTTCAGTTCTTTTCAGCAGATTTCTCTGTCAAACCCAAAAACCATCTAAACCTCTTTGATGTCTCCATGGCCCCATTTACACTGCATGGTTCAAATGACCCAATTCAGTTTTTTTCCTCTCATGTCGCACAGATCGGATATGATCGGTGAATGTGTAAGCAGGAAAAAAGCACATGGATTCCGATTTTCTCAGACCGGATACAGGCCTCTCTCATATGTGGAAATAAATCGGATTCAAATCGGATACGTGCATTTGCCTGTGCCATGTAAGCAGACAAATCGGATATTCCCCATTAAATGCGAGTCGTACGTCAGTGACGTCAACTCAGGACACCACCAATTGAGATCACATTACTCATTAAAGTGCTTTTGTGCGCTGATTTTGCTGTCAGCGTGTTACCTTTCAGACTCAGGCTTCAGACCGTAGTCGGAAACCACTGTTATTCCCGGTCCGGTCCCGGTTGGGACGCAAACGGTAACTAATCAAGCGGGACACCGTTGCTCTGGAACAGGCTAGAAGCCGTTTATTTCTTTCCTTGTGTTGCAGAGTGGGGGTGTGTATGATGGGGACTGTTTGTGTGTGTGCGTGTGCGGAGAAGAGAGGAGAGGAGGTGTGAGCGCGGAGCGGGGGAGTGTCGGGGAACCTTAAATTAAAAATGAGGTGTCTCCCCCAAAAGTTTTGGAGTCTTTCATAACCCACTCTGGAGGCTGAGGGTTCCGAACGGGAAAGTGAACCCAGAAGGAGAATCCGCCTTTGGCCATGGAGAAAATCTCCCGAGCGTTTCTGACGACGGTTGGAAAAAGAGAATTCATCGCGCAGGAAAGGTTCAACATTTGGATCAAACACTTATTTCAAAACTGATCAAACTTTTTCCTTTCCCCTCTGGAGCGCCCAAGGCAACGCCTATCGGTTCATTGATGTTTCTTGCAGTTGAGAAAATAGATTTAAGTATTTCTATTTCATTCCAGAAACCAAGCAAACGAGCTCCGGCTGGCTGCGGTGTGAGCTATTTTTGTCCAGCTGGCCGTGGGCGAGCTCCGAAGCTCTGGCCTTGGAGCTCTTTTGTTTGTCATGAAGGCATCCGGGCATCTGGCCGGCAGACTGAGAGCGTCTGCAGTATTTGGTGTTGTACATTAGGATCGAACAGGAATAATAATATTCAGGACGTGCTGAGGTAAAAAAATACTCGTTAGCAGAGTTAGCAGTAACTTTACATATGAGGGCTACATGCTACGTATCCCATCATGCATCACTCATGTCCCAAAATGCATATCGATCAATCATCGTGTCCATTAACTGTGGTGCATTCAAATACAACAGAATAAATGTACAGTCAGGTCCATAAAATTGGGACAGCGACTCGATGTCAGCATATTTGGATTTGAAATGAAACAAACAAGATGTGTTCCTCCAGGGCTAATGTTTTTAGCACGTATTAGCCTGATGCTAACCCTTCTTGCAGCCAAGACAGGAGCACTGGCCGCACTGATTTAAAAGATTATGATCGAGCAGGCCCTTAATAATAATCATAACTAATAAAAGCACATTTAGAATATAGTCTACTGCAGCTTCCCGCTGATTTTGCTGTTCCAGGACAGCTACAGCCCCATGAACGGCTCTAGCAGATTTCACCATGCTAAACTTTGGCGTTTGCCGGTTGGACTAACAAACACTGACATCATCGCCCCGCCTCCCTCCTGTAAATGCTAACTGAAATTGTGTTTTGTAACACTATTCGCAGGGTGGATGTTAAAACGAAAATGCAATCCCCTCTTTGCATTTGTGTTTTATTTATGACAAAGATGAAGCGATTTTTAAGTAGAAAATGAAAAAGCAATTCTCTTAATTCATTATAATTTTCAAGTTAGACATTTCTAACTGAATTTTGCTACACATTTACAAGAGAACTTTTTGAAAATATAATGTCAAATACTATTTTCATTATCATTTTAATTAAGTGACAAAATGAGTGGTGTAGAAGAAGAAGCGGTTTAGTGGATTTCTTTTTCTTGTTAATTTTGAGTCAACAAATGCAGCTTCATTTTGAAAATCAAAAAGCATTTCCTGTATTGATTTTTTTAAATTATGGTACACAAATGCTTCCATATTGCCCGAAACACTTCAGAACTCATCCTTCTGCTTTTGCCAGCAGTAACATCATCATTAAATACAAGAGAACCAGTTCCATTAGCAGCCATACATGCCCACGCCATGACATTACCACCACCATGCTTCACTGATGAGATTGTATGCTTTGGATCATGAGTAGTTCCTTTCCTTCTTACTCTTCTCTTTCCATGACTCTGGTACAAGTTGATCTTGGTCTCATCTGTCCATAGAATGTTGTTTCAGAACTGTGAAGACTGTTTTAGATGTTGTTTGGCAAACTCTAGTCTGACCTTCCTGTTTTTGAGGCTCACTAAAGTTCTACATCTTGTGGTAAACCTTCTGTTTAGGGAGTTTTCTTCACCAGGAACAGAATTATTCCTTCATCCATCACAGTTGTTTTCGGTGGTCTTCCGGGTCGTTTGGCGTTGCTGAGCTCCCCTGTGCGTTCCTTCTTTTTAAGAATGTTCCAAACATTTAAAAAAAAAAAAAAAAAAAAAAGAATGTTCCAAACAGTCATTTTGGTCACACCTAATATTTTTGCTATCTCTCTCATGGTTTTCCTTTGTTTTTCAGCCTAATGATGCCTTGGTTAACTGATAGTGACAGCTCTTATTCCAAATGCTTACACCACACTTCAAAAACTCTGGACCTTTCATCTGCTCACTGTAATTGTGATAATGAGGGAATAAAACCCTCCTGGCCATGGAACAGCTGAGAAGGCAATTGGCCCATTACTTTTGGTTCCTAAACAAGTGGTAGGCAAATATGCAAGCAGTTTTAATTCCTACACCGCTCACCTGATCTGGATGTAAATACCCTCAAATTAAAACTGACAGTCTGCAGTTAACGCACATCTTGTTGGTTTCATTTCAAAGCCACTGTGGTGATTTATAGAGCCAAAATTGTTGGAATTGTTCCTGTCTCAATATTTATGGACCTGACTGTATATCAGATTATTATTTTTTTGGAATTAATTATTTCGTATATATAAGTAGTAATGTATTACTACGGAGCCTGTGATCTGAAATACTCCATTACTGACCAAAGTAACTACTGTTAGTAAGTACTGTTACTATGTAATTCATTACCCCCAACACTGTTTATTAGTTATTAGTCAAACCACGAGGAGCTGTCTAAAAGGGGTCTATGCTAAAAAGCATAGACTATATCATCACTGGACAGTAGAGCACCCCACCCCTCATCCACCGGGTTCCAAATAGGAAGTAGCTGCTGTCTCTAAGTAGCCAAACTCCATCAGACGTCTATAGATAAACATGCAGCTGTTACTCATTCTAAATAGATAGAATAACCATTCTTGCTGTGAAACATTTTTTTTAATATCTTGTTTCTAATCTTTGTTTTTTTTTCATAATATTTTTTTCTTTATTGCTAGTTATTCAAGTTATAAACTGACCAATCAGATGCCTCAGTAAAAGGTGTGGTGCCCAGTGGCCCCACCTCGAATGTTTGATTGACAGCTTCTTCTGAGCAGCTTTCAGTGATGGGATGTGGACTTTGAACTAGCTTATCATGATTGACAACTGGTTGCCCTAAAAACGTGACTCAGACCGCCTGACTAATCACTAGCCGCGGTTACATGGGCAGAATATCTTGATCGGATCAATGGTCGGGTTAAAATTCACCCGTGCACATGGGCTCAGAAAACCTTTTTCCGATTAGAACAAACGTTCCCATGGCTCACACTTTCGTTCGGAATGAATAATTTGGGCATGCGCAGTAGTGTAAAATCACCCGGATGCGGAAATAGGTCCCGTTGTAAACAAACCGCTGCCCCAGACATTTATACAGCAGCTCGGTAACATACGAGACGATCTTCCAAACGTGCTTTTATTAATGTTCTGAATATTATGAAGTGCCTGTTCGCTCATCGTTATATTCCCGTGTGCGCTCCAAAGCTTTCTCTCAGCGAAACACCGTCTATGCATGACGTAACCCAAAGCAGCAGTGACACACGATCGGAATGACCGTTTACATGCTCCACGATCGGATAAACAATCGGTATAACCCACCTAACTCGATCGGAAAGAAATGCTGATCCGAATGAGTCTGATCGGGGCAGAGTATTCCGAACGGAGCGTTTACATGACGCATTTTCTTTCCAATCAGGCGTTCATTCCGATTACTTTTGCCCATGTAAACGCGGCTACTGTTGCCTGGCTCAAATTGGCGATTGGATTTGTTGTTATTGACAACAAAGATTATATCAGAACATTATGTTGTTGGCTTCGGTATCTTTTAGAGCTGTTAAGCATTTTGGACCAATCATGTATGGAGTCCCAAACTGTTCATAATTGAATAAATAAATATGACCTCATGCAAATACACAATCACAATAAATCTATCATCAATATATCAAAAGATCGTGAAATTGTGAAAAATCTACACACTGATTTTAAATTAGCCATTATATTATTAAATATTTTTCATTTTGCTTTAGAAACCTGTGCATTATTTTAAAACACCATTTTAAAATATTAATTTTAATCATGGTGAATATTATTATAATTTTATGGCTTTTTTCAGAAAATCAGATCTCCAAATCAATATTTTCCTAAGTATCTTTGTTTTTATTTCATGTTGCTGTTTTTCAGAATGACTTATTTATTTCATAATGAGCTTTTTCAGCAGAATGTGTCTGTCAATCAAACCAGACAAGGCGGAGACACATTTGTGATTGGCTACTCCTTTACTCAGACATAAGCAGCAGCACCCTGACTACATTGATGGAAGATGCATCAGTGAACGTGACGGTGCAAAGCATGCACCTCAACACTAGGGGGGAGTATGCACCTCAACACATCCACAGTGTTACCAGATCTGGTCGATTTTGGTTCTAAATTTGCGGATGAAAATTGGCTATTGAAGGTTTTAGGTTTTTTCTCATGAAAATATAGTAGCGGACAACGTTGGGCTGAGAGGCTGTTGGAATGCCTCTAATCTTCTATGTACTGGAGATCTGTGAACGCACCAGGATATGTGTGGGAGGAGCTACCAGCTAATGTTTGTAGCCAGGTCATGGCCATGGAGCGGTGTCTGTGTTTATGTCACTTTGCATGGTAGACACGGAGAATGTTCAGAGATCAGGTTTTAATTTTGAAGAGTTCTACATGGTAATCATGTTTCCAAGTTTGAGTTCATGACATCATCCCAGCTTCAGCTCCCTTGATGACGGCCGCTTTAGCGGTTTTTCCATCTCTCTCTGGCTGAGTTTGAAAGCTTGCTGTCCCGCTTTAACCCTAGAGGGAACAATAAAATGATTTATAATTATTGTCTCCATGAAAATAAAATATATAAGGTTCAGGAGTCCCGAGCAGGCTGGCTCTGCTGGCTGTTAGCGCGCTTCCTGGGAGCCGCTACAGTGATGGCGTGTAAGGGAAACAGATGTGACGACAGACTGGATCTGTGAGCACAGACAGCGGAGCTGTGTTAGCTACAGAGTAGAGATGAGCTCTGAGAGAATAGCATGAGGATTTTCAGATAAAAACTGCATTTTCCAATGCAAAAAAAAAAAAAATTTTGCATTTTCATTTATAGGGGTGTCACGATTTTCCAAATCCTCGATTCGATTGCATTTTCGGTTCTAATGTCACTGTTCGATTCGATTCTCGATTTTTACATTTATTCTTTTTAAAGCCCAGATTGTCATTTTTTAAACTAGACTTTAATGCAATATAATATCTGACCTTTGTTTGCAATGTACTATACTAGATTGTCAAATTTAAAACTTTTATTAACAACATAATGTAACAATAACCTATATCTTTAGTCAATTGAAAACTTAAATTAAACTGCCATCCAGTTTCTCTTTTGTAAGTGCAGTCTTCTTCACAAAAGATGACATTCAAGTTCACAACAAATTAAACAAAAACAATAAAACAGACATGTCCATAGTCTCTGAACAATTAAGTGTCTTAAACTATTTCTGAACAGATTAACATAAACCACACTGATAACTACTTTATCCCCTGAGAATGATGAGTGTATTTTTTCATTCTTTCATCCTCTTCCTAAAGATGGATATGTTATTTAGAGCTTCTCTTTGAGTTGTCAAAAACATTAACATTTTTTATAATAGAACAACACAAGACAACTGTAACAGTTTTGCAGTTTTAAGTTCTTCTTAAAGAAGAATATGGAAAGAGACCTTCAATAACTTTCTCTTTTACATTATTGCGCATGGAGGGAATCACCGTAGCTGTGAGATGCGTTCTACTTGGGTATTCGTAGCGTGGCTCTAGCACGCTAATTAAATGCCTAAAACCCGAGTTTTCCACCACTGAATAAGGTTGCATGTCCGTGGCTATGAATACTCCTACCGCACGCGTAATTGCATTTGCACGAGTTGAGTTGCTTGGAAGTTTAATTCCAAACGAAGACAGAAGAGTAGTTTGTGTAGTTGTTGGTTTAACACAGTGCTTCTCAATTATTTTTTGCCAGGCCCCCCCTAGGAAAAAGAAAATATTTCGCGTCCCCCCCCCTCACACACACACACAGACACACACACAACCGCGAAGACAATGTTAGGTTAGTATATTATATTATTAGGTTAGTATCTATAAACATTGTGAAAGTATACCTAAAATTGTATCTTTAAACAATAAAAAAAGAAAAAAAGCAATATAAATCCACTTTCAACAAAAATTAAATTTCTTTTGCCACACAGAAACCCTGTTATAGTCTAAAATAGAAGAAAAGCTTAAAATAAATATATCTGTTAGTCCTTATTTAAACTAGAAACATTTTGACCAACTGAACCATTTGATGCAGAGAAATATAATTCAATCAATAAATAATATTAAATGTAAATTGATCTGAAACATTAACACAGCAGCACCAATACGTTGAACGTTTTTAGTCTGAAGAAACAGGTAAAAAAACATTGTGCTGATTCTAAATTATTGTTTATTTCTGATCTCATAAAGGGAGCCGGTTTAGCTCGTGCTGGTTTGCGGCGCCTTCCATCCGTGGAACCAGGGTTCGACTCCAGGCTGTTCCCTGTTCCCTTCTCTACTTCTGTGCTGGTCCCAATCCCGGTTGCTTTGAGAGGGTTGCGTCAGGAAGGGCATCCGGCGTAAAACATTGCCAAGTTTACCATGCGACTCGTTCGCTGTGGCGACCCCTGATAGGAAAAGCCGAAAGGGAAAACAAAACATTTCTGATCTCATAAAGTGCAGCTGTTTTCCTGCATTACCTTCTGTCTTTATGTCAAATACGGACACCAACTAAACAACAGGCAGACAAAGAAAATATTGATGGAAAATAAAGACGTCAACAAAATGTCTACAATAGTTCAGGTCTCCAGACTAACTTTTTTCACTAGGAGCACTGTGGCCCCCAACTGAAAATTTTAGGGGCACAACCAGAAAATTTAGGGGCGCATACCGTAAATCAACATTCTAACCAAATCTACTAATTTCCACTGTATTACTGATAAATACTTTAATACTAGATGCAGCAATTACAATGTGCTGTTCCAAATTCAGTGTCACATTTTATTCTGCACTTTTGAAGATGCAACAAGAAGGTAAACTGACAAAAGCATCGCTGTCATGACAGTACAAATAGTAAACAAAATACCATACATTCAGAAGTTTTTAGTAACAAAGTGATTACCGTAGTAACCTGTCGGTCATTTCACAGGTACAAACAAGAGAGTGCAGGCCCAAGTCAACCAGGAGAGCAACCCCCCGCCACGCATCTAGGACCCAACGCAGAGCCCCGCCAATCATCACCCCAAGAGTTCTGGGCATCCCCCCACTTGAGCCCCAGGTACGAGCCAGGATCCCCCAAGGGAGACCCGCCCCACGCTCCATGCAGCCACCCACCCAGCCCACGGTTGGTCCATGAAGGAACAAGGCAAGGGGCCAGCCGCCCCCGCCCAGGAGGAAGACATCCAGGAGAAGAGCGGGTCCACACAAGGGGTTTTGTTAACATGGCCCAAGCAGGCTCGTCCACAGTTGGAAATTTGGCGAGGCCAAATGCTCGTGGGCAAGGACCTAAACCCACAACACAGGGACACAGACACCTCCAGCTCAGGTGTGATCCCCGGCTCTTGGTCTTTCCAGAAAGCTTAGGGATCCCTCTCCCTGCATGGAGAGAGGACCGCCGGGCCCAGGAAGCCAGTACCCAGGGAACACGGCCGCCGTCGCCAAGGGCCCAGTACCCCCTACCAGGGATGGGGTAGGGGACAGATGGTCCGAAGGTCCCACCTTCCTTGTGAAACCATTTCAAACCAAACCAAATGCGTGTGTGTGTTTTTGTGAGGGCGTGTGCATGTGTTTATGTTGGAATGTATATTTGGAGGAGTATATTTGGGGGTGTATATATGTGGGTGAAATTAAAATTGGCGGGTAGGGCACTGAGGGGACATCTACTGATTACTCACAGTGATGTCCCATCACTCTGCCCATCAAGGGCCCTAAATTTCCACAGTGCAGTTAAAATTGGCAGGTAGGGCGCTAAAAGACATCTGCTGCTTGCTGGCAGTGATGTCCAAGCACCCCCCTTATTAAGGGCCCTACATGTCTATGGTGCAAATAAAACCGAGAGGGGGGGGGGGGGGGGGTCTATTACATACGGCAACCACTGGATGGGACCACTGCCAAGTAGCTCCCCACCCCTGGGAGAACTCTGGTCAGGCCTCGACGGGACCGAGGCAGCCACAAACAGCCGGGGTGACCGCCAATTGCGTCATTGGAGACCCCGACTCGTCAAACTTCCAAGGTCCTGTACCGATAGTGGCCTCCCCCTCCTCCAGACAGCCCCCCCACAGGACAGGGCCAACAAATCCCACCCCCCCCCTTTCCCCAAGGGAAGGAGTGATCCCAGCCCCAGGTGCGGATGGGCAGCCCATCTAGTGCCGCTGGAATGAACATTTCATATTTTACATTCTAAAATTTGAACTATAAGGTTCTTGACTGAGCAGTTTTCGACTTTTATTGGTGTGTGCCAATACACAAACTCATTTAAAAGTATAAAAAGAGCTTTTTCTTGTGTTTGTATTCCTGCAGCACTCCCCCAGCACTGGATGACTGAAGAGGAAGATCAATGCAACCAGCAGAGGAACTTTAGAGTGGAACAGGAAGAACCGGAACGTCCACAGACTAAAGAGGAACCAGGGGAAGTCTTCATCAGTCAGGATGAAGATCAGATTGATCTGAAGCAGGAGACTGATACCTTGATGGAGATTCCTACTTATGAGGAAGATGAGAACAGTGAAGCAGATCTAAACAATCAGCAGAGCTTTAATGTAACTGATAGTCAGGATGAAGAAGGAAACCAACATGAACAATCAACATCAACTACAGATAAAGAGACAGACCCAAAGAACAGAGATCAGAGGAAGAGAAGAGACAGAAGTCATGTCCTAAATGGGTCTGATGAAAGATATTGTGAATCTAAAAAATGTGGTAAAAAGTTTAGTGGGCGGCCTCAGTTGAAATTTCACATGAGAACTCAAACAGGAAAGAAAACATTTTCTTGTAAAAACTGTGAAAAAAGTTTTAGTTATGAATCTAATCTAAAAAAACACAGGACAACTCATACAGGCGAAAAGCCTTTTTCTTGTAAAGAATGTAAAAAAAGTTTTAAACAAAAATCAAAACTCAAAAGACACATGAGAACTCACACAGTAGAAAAGCCTTTCACTTGTAAAGAATGTAAAAAAAGTTTTAGTCAAATATATCATCTCAAAACACACATGAGAACTCACACAGGAGAAAAGCCTTTTACTTGTAAAGAATGTGATACAAGTTTTAGTGAAAAATCAAATTTCAAAAGACACATGAGAACTCATACAGGAGAAAAGCCTTTTTCTTGTAAAGAATGTGATACAAGTTTTAATCAAATATCTCATCTCAAAACACACATGAGAACTCACACAGGAGAAAAGCCTTTTACTTGTAAAGAATGTGATACAAGTTTTAATCAAATGTCTCATCTCAAAACACACATGAGAACTCACACAGGAGAAAAGCCTTTTTCTTGTAAAGAATGTGATACAAGTTTTAGTCACAGATCTAGTGTCAAAAATCACATGAGAATTCACACAGGAGAAAAGCCTTTTTCTTGTAAAGAATGTGATACAAGTTTTAGTCACAGATCTAGTCTCAAAAAACATATGATAATTCACACAGGAGAAAAGCCTTTTTCTTGTAAAGAATGTGATAAAAGTTTTAGTGAAAAATCAAAACTCAAAAGACACATGAGAACTCACACAGGAGAAAAGCCTTTTACTTGTAAAGAATGTGATACAAGTTTTAGTCACAGATCTAGTCTCAAAAGACACGAGAACTCACACAGGAGAAAAGCCTTTCCCATGCAATAAATGTGATGCCAGTTTTAGTCGAATATCTATTCTAAAAACACACATGAAAACTCATTCAGGTGAGAGATGGTTTTTATGGCTGATAAATGGCTCAGTCATAAATGTAATTTAGTAAAATACATTAGAACACACACAGGTGAGAAGCTTTTCTTTTGAAACGAAAACTTTTTTTAATAAAGGATTTAGAGAAAAATATCAACTTCGAAAACAGAAAAACTTAGAGCAGAAAACTTGTACAGTATATGGGAAAATATTGTGTAAATGCCATTTGGTCGTTTTTTTTTTTTCGTTTTTAAAAGAAAGAACTTTATTTTTTTATATACAAAAAGGAAAATGTTGGAAGCCTTAGTTTAATTTAGTGAATTTATTGTATAGGTTTAAATAAAACAATATTCTTTGTCCAGGAAAAAAAGAACATTCTAACAAATGTTTATGTCAAAAACATTTAGTGATCATGTTTAACCCTTGTGCTATCCTAGGCACTTTACCATTGGGAGTTGGGTCATCTAGACCCACTAGACAGTGCTCTGAACCATTTTTTTTTTCAATGATTTGTGATCTTCACTGGTGTCCATGGATTACATGAAAATGTTCCACCTTTATCCACCTTTGTCATGGTAGGGAGAACACGTCAATGTAAGGGTGGGGGGCATCTAAGATAGCACAAGGGTTACAAAGTGTGTTGTGTCCTTCCTGCCAGCGACTGCTTTGGTATTGGAGGGGTAAATTATCTCAGTCAGACAGGTGGACTGATTGTATTTTGCACCATCCCACATTGCCAAAATTGCCTAAATCTTTTTCAATGACTACCCCCAATCTGGTGGCCTCAATGATACAGAGCATTGATGTAGTAATTCAGTTCAAAGGAGGCATTAACTACATTTTGTCCTGCCATTGTTTTTTTATTATTTTAGACAAAACTTGTTTAGTTGACCATTGTTGTAGTTTCTGCTAAGTTAATGTTTATGTTGTCAAAGTGTGTACATTATTATGAGAAATGTTTTGTAAATATCTTTGATTTTTTTGTCATAATTTCATTGTTGTTTTAGACTAAAAGAAGGGACTTCAGTTTTTAATTTGTCAAGGCATGTGAGCTAGTAACCATTGAGTGAAAAAATATTTTCTTTTAAATCCACAAACTAATGGAGTCACCATGAATCAGCAAAATTCTGCAGCTCAGAAAAGTGGCTTCAATATGCAATGATTTAAAACAAAGTGTTGCAGAACTTTTAGGATGGAAAAACTGTGGAGAATATTTTCATATGAATCATCTTCTAAGCTGTTTGTTCCCTTTTGGGGTCATGAAGGCAGGGGACATCCTGCATCCAGTCTGTCACAGGGCCCATGCACTCTCACATTCACATCTAGGGACAATTTAGACCAACCAATCGATCTATGAAGCATGTTTTGGGATGGAAGCTGGAGTCCCCAGAGGAAACTCAGACATGCACAGGGAGAACATGCAAACTCTACTGTTTTCAGATCCTCCAACCAGGACTTGAACCGAGGGCCTTCTTGCTTTGAGACAAGAGCGCTAACCACTGCACCACTGTGCAACGTGACAACAATTATGTATATGTTTTTTGTTATGATACTGCTGAATGTAACCAGAATGTTGATGGAAACTTGTTTAAAGTAACAAACCCCATTTCTTTCTTTCTATATAAATATTTGTGTTTGTATCACTTTTGTTGATTTTGATCTTCGGTTCTAAATGATGCTGATTTAATTCATGTAATTTAAACTTTTTTAAACATCCTGTAAAAATACACACCTATAGTAACTGTACAAACATATTCTATTAAAAATCAAGAATCGTGGTCCGATCTGTGAGCCGTTGAGCTTGATTCATGAATTGAATCGGATCACCACCTAAGGAACGATCCACAGTCTTAGTAGAACCGCATCCCTACCTTAGTGAGGAAAGGATTTTCCTAAAAATGTTTGAAGGAAGAAGCGGATAAAGAACCAGACTGGTGTTTGTGTCTGGTGTTCTTGTGATTCATGTTTTCTAGTAGACATTAGAACTGTTCCTCTGTTCTTTTTGGTTCTCAGTGTTCTGTTCTAATCTTTACTGTGAATAATAAAGTGGACGTGAACATCAGTCACAAGTGTGGAGTCTTTCCTACCGTCTGGGTTTCTGCTGTTTGTTGGTTCTCTGCTTGTTTCCAAAGCTGGACTCTGTTCCAAAAAGCAGAGCATGTGACGTTACCGGGATAAGTTTAAGGGTAAATTAATTGATGTTCTACACTTTTGGTTCCAAATTTGCATGGAACTTTAAATATGAAGGACTGCATTCACTGTGAAACATGTATTTATTCAAAGACGTGAGCATAAAATGACTTTTAAGGAGAATGTTTAAACTTTTAGACTAGATGGAGACTGAAGCATTTTTCTTTTTTAAAATCTGTGAAAAATATCACATTTATCTAAAAATCAGAATCACACTCCAGAACAACTGTTTGTCCTGTTTTTATTGGACTAATGTTCACCATCTGCTGAGCAGAAATATCTAATGTTGAGCTGAACTGTTTACTTTTTTTCACTTGTGTGTTCATAAAACAATTTGTGTGCAGTAAAGACAGCCGTTATGAAGCCTTATGTTTCTTATAACAGGTTTAATAGTATAGAATATAACCAGTATGTTTGTGACTGAAAGATAGAATGATGAGAGAATCTCCTCTCTGCTGTTTGGACACTTTGACCAGCAGAGGGCAGCAGAACTTTCAGCAACTCTGGATCTGATCCCACAAAAACAATCCATGGATGATCAGATTTCAGAAGATTTGAAGGATCAAAGACAAAGATGTTCTGAAGAGAAGATGTGAGAAGAAAGTCCAGAATGAATCCACTCTGACTTCTCCTCATGTCTCTGAAGCTTGTGTCTTCATGTCTTCACCTCAGAGTTTCTTCTGGATTCCATGTGGATCAATAATATTGATCATGTTCTGTTGTCATTTTCCATCAGAACTTCAGGCTTTTCTCTGCTGATGATCTCTGAGCTGAACTTCTTGGAGGAATTCCTGAATCTGGGATTTGGAGCAAACAGTCAGAACAAAGGAGGTTTCCATTTCTTCTAAGCTCTGCCAGAAGAAAAGAGCTGAAGCTTGAAGCTGAAGCAGCATTTGCTCAGAGAATCTGTCCTCCAGACCAACAAGTCCCACCACAGCCTTGAAGACGTTTCCAGAAGCAGCAGCAGACTGTGTTCCCATGACGATGCTGAAGTCAGCTGCTGCTCTGCAGGAGAAAGTCTGCAGCTCCTCAGTCAGGAAGCTCTTTCAAGCTCGTGCACATCTGTCAGTGCAGCAGCAGAAAGCCTGTTTCCCTGCAGGAAGTCTGAGACTTTTCAAAGTAAGAGCCTCATGTTGGCAGAGATGGGTTGGATTCTTTGATGCTCCAGTGTCTTTTGGATTCAGGATGAGTTCATGCAGATCTAGAAATCCCAGCATGATGATCATCCTTGAGGAATTTCAAAATAAAAGACTTACAAACACCACAATCACTGCTGGATGATAAATACATTTACTCTTTATTTTCTGTTAATAAATAATATTTATCAATAAATCCTTGATTGTAAATGATGGATCTAATGTTGAAAAGAAGTCAAAGTGCTGACTCAGCACAGATCAAAGGAGACACAGATGATTTCCTGGAATGAAGAAAACATCAAACATCATGATGTGATCTGGAACTGAGCTGTTCTTCAGAAGATCCTCCCAAACATGGAAACTGTTGCTGCAACACGTGAAGGTTTGGTTCTGTTGCTAGTGAGATCTGATGGATCAGAACCAGACTTCTGTCAGCTGGAACTGGGGCTTCTTCCAGACCATGACATGTTGTTCAATAAAGTTCATTCCAAAGCGTGACTGATTCATGAAGTGGTTCCTTGAGCCGTGAGTTTTGCCAGCAGCAGGAATCCCTGAGAGTTAGGAGACAGTTTGTGGAGAGAGTTTGTAGATTTAGGAGAAACCAACGTTTGAAATGAAACCAAAGTGTCCTAAACCAAAATCACTGAGCACATCTCAATGTTCCACAAACAGTCATTTTCCACAGTGGACCGTCACCACACACTTTACAAGACAGTTTTTCACAACTTTATGACAACAAATCCTGAAATTGTTCCATTCAGGGAAACATTGACTAATATTTGTATTGATGCTGTTTTCCATCTGTGTTTTCAAACCTGCATCAAGAATTAGCTCATGTTTATTGATTCACTTTCTTTGGAAGTTTGGCTTCTCTGATTAACCACCAGAGGGCGACAGAGAACTGTTGATATTATTAACACAACAGTCAAAGAAATCAACATTTAGCACAAAGTCAACAAACTTAGGTCACGTGCTAACGTTCTGATTCTGTTGGAAAAGCCTTTTGTTTTGATTTCTTCAGAATTTTGGCTCAAAAAGACCAATGACAAATGAAACTCCAAAAAACTTTCTTCATAATGAGGAAATGAAATGTTATTTTTATTGAATTATCAAATGGAGACTCAGCTTCAGGTGATAAAAAAGGTTGGTGCTATTTCCAGTTTTAGAAAGAACATGCCTTCTGCTCAGTTTGCAGTGAACGTTACTCATTTTTGTCAGTTTTTAATTAACTCAAAAAACTCAAAACAGGAGACAACATTTAATTTTTGACAACAAAGTTTTTAAATTAAAACACTATATTACACAGAAATACTTTAGATGATTTACTTTTTGAACTTTTCTGTGATTTGTTAATGAAAATAGCATCACATCACCGTCACTGCCTGGACCTCTTTCTGGGTCCTAGTGCCCTAAAGGTTACAGCTCCTGGTTCCACAAGAAAAAAGTCCATTCTAGAGGCCCCTCTGACGTCATCATCATCAAAGACAGCGTTACCTAGCAACCATACCAAGACCATAGCAGCTATAGAGGGAAACACAACAAACCATCAACGGCGGTTAAAGCAGTCAGACGTTTGTTCTGCAGCTCAGCAAAAATCTCTGCTTTAGGTTTTGGGGAGAAAAACAAAGGAAAACACACGGAGAAGGATTCTGCAAAGGAAATCCCAAGTTCTATTGGTAAGTCAGCGTCCTGGAAACATGCTTTGTTGGTTCTGAAGTGGCATGAATGCAGACTTAGATTGGTTTGTTTCCTTGGATTCTTCAGATTGATTCAAGCTGTAAATGTTGTCAGCATAAAGCAAGTTTGGACTAAACTAAAGCAGAAAGTGGCTTTGAAGATGGTCAGGAGAAATGAGGGCTTTTTTCAGGAATTCTGGGAAGAGGAGGACTTCTCCAAACAACCAGAATCTAGGAGGAGGTTTTTTTCAGCATTGAGATCAGGATTTAGCATGAGCTTCAATCCCATTTTTGTTCAATCCAAATGTTTACCGTCATATTCAGGAGTTCAACTCTGAAAGACACCATGACATCATAGACATTAAAGACCCTGTTACCTAGCAACCAAACACAACAAACTGTAGACTATTCAAACTGGACATTTTGGGGCAACAATTCTTTTTTAACTCAAGTTTGGTTGAAAAATCAAAATGTACGAAAAAAAATACATTTTTTTAAATGGCGGATATGATTTTATTCTGAAATTTCCACTGGGCTAAAATATCAATAATCACGTCTCCATTCAGGTTTCATGAGATCGATAAAAGATTCTCCCACAGCTTCTCTCCTGCTCTGTCTGCGATATATCAGCTGTTAACCTTACGTTTCTGTGTTTCTGTGTCAGTTCCCAGCCAAGCGAGACTCAAAAGGTTCGGTTCGTTCGTGAGCGCAGGCTCAGGAGTTCTGGCTCTGATCTTCCTCCTGACCAGTTTTGTACCACCGGCTCTGGCTGTGCGCTCTTCTTGTGTGCGCATGTCAGACTGAATCAGGCCGAATTGTTGGAAACAGTTTGAACCTGGAAAGTCACGTGCACGTCATGGTCACATGTGCGAACCGTGCGAGCTCTGTTTCATTTAGTGCACTTGGACTCAGGCATGACTGACGGCAGGCTCGCGCGTGCACACAACCCACGTGACTGGGATGGTTCTATGAATGATGCAATGGTTCGGAAATGATGTCAAAAATCATCACCCTTCCACATTTGGATTACCGCACACTATCCATGACCTGTTATGACGTCTTTCTGCATCACTTTTATGCATAAATACGTGTTATGATGTCATTCAGCATCACTTTTATGCATAAATACGTGTTATGACATCATTCCGCATCACTTTTATGCATAAATACATGTTATGACGTAATTCCGCATCACTTTTATGCATAAATACATGTTATGATGTCATTCAGCATCACTTTTATGCATAAATACGTGTTATGACATCATTCCGCATCACTTTTATGCATAAATACATGTTATGACGTAATTCCGCATCACTTTTATGCATAAATACATGTTATGACGTCATTCCGCATCACTTTTATGCATAAATACGTGTTATGACGTCATTCTGCATCACTTTTATGCATAAATACATGTTATGACGTCATTCTGCATCACTTTTATGCATAAATACATGTTAGGATGTCATTCCGCATCACTTTTATGCATAAATACATGTTATGACGTCATTCCGCAAAACTTTTATGTTTAAATACATGTTATGACGTCATTCTGCATCACTTTTTATGCATAAATACATATTATGACTAATCAAATTATGAATGAAATTATTGATTATGACTAATCAAAGTTCTGGATCCCGATGAGAACCACTTGATAAAGATGTATGAGTGTTTCTCATTTCAAAATATGATTTCCTTGGTGTTTGAGATCCTGGAAGAAAGCTTAAAGATTTCTTGAACAAAAATAAATGCAAAGCGACACCCCTGACTTATGTCAGAGCTATTGCTCAGCAGATGTTTCAGGCTCTCAAAGCACTCAAAAGTATCGGTGTGGTTCACTGCGACATAAAATTGGACAACATTATGTTTGCGGACAAACAATCCTTGAAATTCAAACTCCTAGACTTTGGTCTGGCTGTAGAGACAAAGGAACTTTCAACCGTTATCGTAATCCAAACAATTCCATTCAGAGCACCTGAAGTTATCCTGGGTCTTCCTTTGGATGAAAGCGTTGACATGTGGGCACTTGGCATGGTGTTGGCTTGTGTTTACAAATGAAATTATCTCTTTCAAGAACCGAATACGAAACAAAACGAGCTATGGTGCAGATATTTGGTTTACCAGAAGCAGACGTTCTCCATAGGGCAGAGTACAAAGCAGACTTTTTCACAAAGGACAACGGTCACTGGAGACTATGCACACCAGAAGAATACACTGAATTAACTGGGGGGAAAGTGAGAAACAAGGATCCTGTGATAGATTTTGATGCTATGATTGATCAACATCGGGATATGTATGAAATGCACGATGATGACGACCACAAAGCCTTCCTAGACCTTCTCAAGCGCATTCTGGAAGTTAATCCTCAGCGAAGAATCACGTCGAGTCAAGCCCTCGAACACGACTTCTTCACCATGAAGGACCTTGCAGGTAAAAGTAAGGCTGCGTGTGCTGCTGGACGTGAAGTCGTCATGGGAACGACCCCGTCATCAGAAGGACAAGTAAATCCCTCAGCATCCATGAAGCACCTATCAGAAAAAAGGTGCCATCAGGATGAAGATGTCGTGGGAGACAGGCAGCTCGGACGAAAGAGGAAAAAAACCTCTCCAGTGATGAAAAAGCGTCTTGAAAAGTCTAGTGACCACACGTGTTTAGGCGTGTTCTGAAGTTCTTTGGTGAGCTTCTGCGTCATTAATGTAAATTAGTTTGGGTTTTCTCCTGGAGCTCAGGTTTGCCCCTTAAAAAAATATCTATCGTTTATTAATATTATTGTTTTTTGTTAAAAGTGTAAAAATTAAAACTGAAACTCTATTTATATTTGTGAACCAAATATAATCGTTCGTTCGTTCGTTCGTTCGTTCGATCGATCGAACGAACGAACGAACGAACGAACGAACGAACGAATGAATGAATGCAATACAACAATGTGCACAATCCAGTGCTCTCTTGCGCTGGTCCCAAGTCCGGATAAATGCAGAGGGTTGTGTGAAAGTGTCAGATAAATGCATGTAGACAATAAAGAAAAACACAATTAGAAACAACAAACCACAACAAGAATCAAGTTTCTCATGTACGAGGGAGAAGAAGCAAGTGTGGCAGAAAACGTCCACCACGCTTCTCTTCTCCAAGGATCTGCTTCTCCTCGTGCTCCTTTTATTAAGAACAAAGTAGGAGCTTCCAATATCCAGACAAAGAGAAAAGTTCATCAGGGGTGTCTTATAATGACACATTTGGTGGATTCTAAGTTCAAACAGTTTTCCTTATCAGCTCAGGACAGTGTGTCGTAAAACCCCCTCATCCTGGCTGGGATGGAAGCAGATGAACAAACACAACTGTTTCTAAAAAGGTAAAAAGGTCAACTCGAGGTTAACATTTAAACAAATACATTTAACCAAATAGATTTAAACAATGATAATAATGAAACAGTTTCCTTCACAAAGCGGATCAAACTGAAGGTGGGACTCCCAAAGCAAACGTTCTGGGATGTTTGCTTCAGCTCTGTGCTTCTGTTCTCTGGTTGCTTCTTTGCTTTGGTTGCAGAGACTTGGAGCTCTCTCTCTCTCCATGCAGATCAGCAGCTTCTTTGGAGGCAGAGGCAGCTGTGTGGGAAGTCTCTGCAGGTCCAGAATCTTCTGATGGATCAGCAGCTGCTGCAGGTTCCTCTGGGTGGAAACACATTTCTGCCAAACAGAACATCTGTTTGTCTTTGTTTGGATGGAAAACGGAGGAAAAAAACTTCTTTGGAGAGAAATCTGCTTTGTTTCTTGTTGCTATGAGGTTGTTGAACAAATGTGGTCACTTTCACAGCTTCACTTCAAATGACTTCCAATAGACAGAAATTATACATTTTCAGTTTATTAAAATAAGTTTGTGAAACATTTTTAATGTTTTTTCTGTAATTCTAGGTCTGATGTCTTCATACATGATGGCTAAAATAACAAAAACCAAACCAAATCAATCAGGTCTGTAGTTTGAACTTGCATTGGAAATGAGAAGGGCGACACCTTCTGGCTGTATCCAGAACTGCATCTTCTGGTCAGAAAAGTGTTGAAAAACCTCAATTGTGTCTGTAAAATGTCTGCAGCTTTTTTGTCTGAAGACATGAATAAAGTCTGGATTTGATCCTTAATGAATCTTCATATTTCTTTGTCCTTCAGTCTTTCTTTCAGTCTCAAACACACTGGTTCATTTGATCCTAATGAGAACATGTGTGAGGCTCCAACATGGCTGCCTTCACTGCAGCTTCCAGTAAACGGATGCTAAACTAGCTCTCTGGAAACTTGAACTTGTTGAATGGGAAACTTCCTGAAATCTTCTTCATCTGTTGACTTGTTCTTTCTTCATTTGAATGACCTCAGTCCTCTCCCAAATCCAACTCCATCTATCTTCAGTGCTTTGGACTGAGTTGGAGCAGAACTAGAGCTTTCTCCAGATGTCCTAGTACTTTTAGATCAGTGTCTTCCAATATTTGGAGCCCAGGTTCACTTCTTTCCCTGACAAAAATCCCAAAAGGCCTACCAGCCACCAAATAGTCAGAAACCAGAAAACTTGGTGGTCTGCATTGATGAGAAACCAGTCCCTCCAGGATGACTCATGGCTTTTTGGAATCATTTCACACACAAACAAACGGGAAGTTGTGCTTGTTTTTCTGAGAAAATGCAATCAAATGTGTGAAAATGGTCAATGTAAATGTTTCGATAAAGGCTGTAGGGGATTCAGGGATTGTGGAGCGGTTGTTGTTTCCTTCTGGGTTAAAGTGCAGTTTTGTGTAACCTCCCAAAGAGGAGAAACCCAAAAAAGAAAGGAAAAGCAAAGAGACAGGTGGAAGCCATCATGAGATTCCTTTCAAACAGGAAGTTCTTTGTCATTTCATGCACTAGTTTCATTTAGCTCTAGTTGTTGAACATTCTACAAACTCCTAAAAACATTTTCTGTCCACTTTGAAACCATCTGGGGCTGACTTGGCCTTGCTCGCTGGGATACGGCCAACATCCAGAAATCTACCAACAGACATTTTTAGCTCTAGTTGTTGAACATTCTATGTTTGGAAGAGGCAGTTCTTCTAAAAGAAACTAGCAGGAGCCCCAGCGCTGGTCTTTGCTTGGATTTGTTTTAGACTTGTTCAGAGTCAAATGCATGTTTTAAGGGGAGGAGGATTATTTTGTTGTTGCTGTTTTTGTTCCTATTCTTACAATCCACTATATGTCCCGTGTTGAATTCTACTATTAAAATGTGGGAAACAAATGTTTATCAAATCCAAATCAATCCAAAAGCCTGGAGACTGGATGGCCGTGGTCCTCCCTTTGACCTGGACACTGGTTGCCACGGCTACCTGCACACTCACCAAGCTGGAACTTAGAAGAAGAAAAAGAGACCAAAATGATTGATAAAGCAGGTTTTCCAGGGAAATCCCACAAAGTGCTTTCCAAGCTAGAACTAAGAATACCCAGCATGCATTTGGAAAAACTCATTAGCTTCTTGTGGAAAATGATGAGTCATTGTAAAAGCATTCTATGAATGCTCAGAAAACTTCCTCTAAGGTTGTGGTTGTTTGGAGAAGTCCTCCTCTTCAAAGAAGTTCTCCTGACCATCTTCAAAGCCACTTTCTGCTTTTTCAAACGCTACTGTTCAACAAAAACTTGGTTTCTGCCACCAAACCAACCTTAGACACTGAAACAGAATGAATCCAATGCAGAAATGTGTTGACACCTTTAATTCAAAGCTTCAATCAGTTTGAATCTCATGAAGAACATTTCAAAAATCCACATTTGGATCAGGCGTCTTCATCAGAGCACAACTCATGTTTCCAGGACTGTGACTCACCAATAGATCCTCATTTCCTTTACACAATCTGTTTCCATCATTTGGATTTTTCATAAAAACTTGAGTTAGAAAAGAATTGTTGGCCCAAAATGTCCAGTTTGAATAGTTTACAGTTTGTTGTGTTTGGTTGCTAGGTAACAGGGTCTTTAATGTCTATGATGTCATGGTGGCTTTCAGAGTTGAACTCCTGAATATGACGGTAAACATTTGGATTGAACAAAAATGGGATTGAAGCTCATGCTAAATCCTGATCTCAATGCTGAAAAAAACCTCCTCCTAGATTCTGGTTCTTTGGAGAAGTCCTCCTCTTCCAAGAATTCCTGAAAAAAGCCCTCATTTCTCCTGACCATCTTCAAAGCCACTTTCTGCTTTAGTTTAGTCCAAACTTGCTTTATGCTGACAACATTTACAGCTTGAATCCATCTGAAGAATCCAAGGAAACAAACCAATCTAAGTCTGCATTCATGCCACTTCAGAACCAACAAAGCATGTTTCCAGGACGCTGACTTACCAATAGAACTTGGGATTTCCTTTGCAGAATCCTTCTCCATGTGTTTTCCTTTGTTTTTCTCCCCAAAACCTAAAGCAGAGATTTTTGCTGAGCTGCAGAACAAACGTCTGACTGCTTTAACCGCCGTTGATGGTTTGTTGTGTTTCCCTCTATAGCTGCTATGGTCTTGCTATGGTTGCTAGGTAACGCTGTCTTTGATGATGATGACGTCAGAGTGGCCTCTAGAATGGACTTTTGTCTTGTGGAACCAGGAGCTGTAACCTTTAGGGCACTAGGACCCAGAAAGAGGTCCAGGCAGTGACGGTGTTCAGTGACGGACTGCGCAGCCGCACTTCCTCCAAACGCCACTATTCATCAGCGCGTGGAGCGCCAGAGTCCAAACGGGCTTAAGGCGCTTTGATAAAGCGCTCTGGAATCCAGCTATGGTGTGCTAAACGTCAGGTCCAGAACGGAAGATGCCATCAATCAAGTCTGTCTGTCAGCAGCAATCCAACGCTGATGGGGTTTAGCTTGTGGAGGATTTGAATGTTCATTTGCTCTCAGGTTGGTTCTGTGCTGGAAGCCCCAACCCTCAGTTCAGTCAAGTTAGAAAGATGCTAACCAGCTGTTCCCTCTGTCACCATGGAAACACGGACCGCTTTAAAGTCGGACAGGATTTTCACGGAGCAGACTTCTAGACGTGGAGGATAAATACTCCAAGATGAATTCATCAGACATGAATAAAACAGTCTTTCCTACATAGAACAGAATGAAATCCACTGTGTTTTAGCAGCGTCTGTAGCATCACAGAGACGGTGTTCCACCAAAAACTGGGACCTGTCACATGTTGTTTCCTCGTGACAGAGCTGCAGCTTTAATGTCAATGATATAGAAGAACAAGAATCCAAATTCCACATCTCTGATGCTAAACAGGGTCGGAACTGCTTAGTAATGACCCCTCCAAGTCCGTATCCTTGTTCCTGATCCTGTTACTTGGGGATTTTTTGTCAACATGTTTCCAGAAACATTTCTCTTCGATCTTTATTTCTATTATGTCTTCTTCTTTATTTCCTTTTATTTTTGTATGCATTATTATTTAATGTATGCTTTAAAAACATTTGAATAAAACTGAAACTAAAAACAGTTGAATCTCAGTCTTTTTCAAGTTTTATTATAGAGTGGGCATATATTTTTCATCAATAAAGTTACTTTCCTATTTAAATAACCACTTCAAGGTTCTTGTTTGACAATTTTATTATCAACTCACAACACAAAAGTCTTAATTTTAGAGCACAGAGGAACTGCATTCAATAATAAAACACTGAACACATAATACAAATGATACAAACAATGCACAACCCCTTTTTATGATAAATAAGAAAAATCTTAACAGTCTGGCTCATTTTTAGCAACTATACATTCACAGTCATACATGCTGTGGTCCTTTTCTGCTAAAAAAAGATCAACATTCTTCTTAAAATCTTCATAGTCTGTGTATGTCTCATAAAATCCTGGTGTGGTGGACTTCTTTGTTGTGGGACAGTAGGTGAATATTTTCTGTTTGCTGTTTGCCACCCTCTCCTTTGAAGGGGTGTACCGCTTGCGTAAGCCCCCACATCTTGAAATGCCACAAGCTGCACAAGGCTTGTGTGATTTGGGAGGCATAAATGGCCTAGCTGGCACGCAGGCTGGGGACAAGGTAAAAGAGAAACCTGCACCACTTCCAGAGGCAGCAAATGGAAATGACATGCTTGGAGCCTGAGGTTGGGATGGTACAACCAGCAGGATGGGAGCATTTGCAGTGCTTTGTGATGCTGTGGGACTCACTTTTGGCATAACCTTCCTACATGTTGCAGTAGGCTCAGTCACTTCTAATCTCCTCTTTTCTGCCCATCTCTTGTCAGTTAGTTCAGGGATGACAGGATATTGCACCTCTAGTCTGTTAGGCGCAGGAAGGGAGTCTGGAAGATGTGGAGTGGCAGACATTGGCTCTGCTGAGAGGACTCTTTGGTGGCAGGTGACTTGTGGTACCATGGTTGCCCTGTAGTTTGCCTTCTGCTCCTCACATGTAAGAAATGCAGAAATGGATTTAGAGTCGATGTTCGGTAGTGGGATGTGTAGCGCTGACAGGACAGGGTCGTCCCGTATGCGGTCCACTATACGTTTGTACTGAGCTCTAACTATAAGGTTTATTTTGGTTGGACTGTGTGTCTGGCTTGCTGGTGGTCTGTTTTTCAGCATTTTTATGAGCAAGTACAGAAGGCGTGAGTCTCCTGTAGTCTGGGCTGCTTGAGCATGAGTCAACCTGGCAAATTGAGTTTTTTGTGCTGCAATGTTTTCTGCCTTTGCCGGTCCAAGGCACCTGGCAAACAGCGTGCAGCCCGTTTTGGACTCATACTGGTTTTGGAGTTGAACAGCAGCGGTATTTATCCTCTGGCGAATGTCAGCTGGGATGATGTGGCGATCGCTGTCATCAACTAACAGCAAAAGGGCCGTTGCTAAGCTTTCGACCTCCTCGAATCCAGGAGGGTGAAGCTCACTGAAACCCATCAGAACATCCTGCTGCACTGGACTCACTTCCTCCATGACCCGCTCGTCTGAAGTCATCTCAGAATGTTCAGGGTGGAGGGAGTCACTGGCGTCGACCTCAAGGCTGATACCATCATCACAGCCTTCAACATCTTCAGGGTCCAAAGATCCATCTGGTTCTTTTTCTTCCTCCTTTTCATAAGATTGCTCCTTCTCAACTGCAAGAAGAAAGAATTGTTATTTTTAGGTTGATTCAACTAAACCCCCTCTCACCGATCCTCGCTACTATCTGGTCTTTAATGTGTGTATATGTTCTTAAATTTGTCTGATTTAGGACTGTTTATCGACAATTTATTTTTAGGTTCAATTCAATTCAATTCAATTTTATTTGTATAGCCCAAAATCACAACAACAGTCGTCTCGATGGGCTTCGAAGTAAAACATGAACTCAAAAGGATCACGAATACAAAGAGTTCAATAGGAAAATACTAAAATAAACTAACAAACTGACTAAGCTATACTGGCATCCCTGCCCTTAGACCCCCCTAAGGAAAAACTCCTAAAAACGGATTCCGGAAAAAAACGAAGAAACCTCAAGGGTGCCCACATGAAGGAGGGATCCTCCCCCAGGACAGACAGGCGATTTACCAGAACTCTTAGAGACGAATTAACTTATCTAACTCTACAACTACATATATAAAGTCCAGCAGACGAGCTTCATCCAGCTGTGGTTAACTGCTAATTTTACTGAATGTATTGTTTAATATATGTATCTAATGTTATGCAAATATGCAATTGTATTCTGATCTTTTATGGTGATTTTAATATCTACCCAGGGACTGCAGATAAAAACTAGTCCTTTGGCTAACTCTGGCGTATTGACAGTAATGTTATTAATATGCGCTGTCCCTATATAAGTTCCTTAGGCTTGATCAGCAAAGTCTTTTGCATTTTACTTTGGCTGTTGTAGTCTGAAGGGACTAACTAAGATCACATGATTTGAAGAATGTTGTCGGCTGCACTGACCAACAATGTCTTCTGTATTTTCAACTGGAAGGGACAGAAGAGACTCTTCCAGGACACGCTGTTGATGGACTGCATGTTTGGAGAGCTTGAAGCTCAAGATAGAACCGTTGTTGAAGTGAACATACCGATAGTGTGGAGATGAAGATCAGAGTCACACTGACTTGCTGACATGTGAGAGCTGTCCACACTTTGGACATGACTTCTGTCCCTCCTCTTCCTCTGATCTCTGCTCTGTGGGTCTGTCTCTTCATCTGTAGTTGATGTTGATTCTTCATGTTGGTTTCCTTCTTCATCCTGACTATCAGTTACATTAAAGTTCTGCTGATTGTTTAGATCTGCTTCACTGTTCTCATCTTCCTCATAAGCAGGAATCTCCATCAAGGTTTCAGTCTCCTGCTTCAGATCAAGCTGATCCTCTTGACTGATGCAGAGTTCCTCTGGCTCCTCTTTAATCTGTGGAGGTTCTGGTTCCTGCAGTTCCTCTTTAATCTGTGGAGGTTCTGGTTCCTGCAGTTCCTCTTTAATCTGTGGAGGTTCTGGTTCCCCTTGAATCTGTGGAGGTTCTTGTTCCTCTTTAATCTGTGGAGGTTCTGGTTCCTCTTGTTCCTCTTGAATCTGTGGAGGTTCTGGTTCCTCTTGTTCCTCTTGAATCTGTGGAGGTTCTGGTTCCTCTTGTTCCTCTTGAATCTGTGGAGGTTCTTGTTCCTCCTGTTCCTCTTGAATCTGTGGATGTTCTGGTTCCTCTTGAATCTGTGGAGGTTCTGGTTCCTCCTGTTCCACTCTGAAGTTTCTCTGCTGGTTGCAGAGATCTTCCTCTTCAGTCTTCCAATGCTGGGGGAGGGCTGCAGGGACACAAACACAACAAGGAGCCTTTTATACGTTTCCAGGACTTTTGGTTTTTTTCAAGCATCAATAAACTCTGTGATCATTGGAGAAAATGTCTAAGGAGTCTGGAGGACTGGAAGAGACTGATTGATATACATATATACGCCATTAAATAAATGTGTCATTTACTATTTAAAATTTTCATTACAAAATAGTCATTAAAAAGCAAATCATTTTTCATGACATAGTAAATGATTTTATGGTCCAGTGTGAGCTGGAAGGGACACATTAAAATACATATAATGAATATGAAATAATTAAATAAAGGTGTCATTCATTTTTTAAAATTGGAAAAAAATAATTAAATGTGTCCATATTTCTTAAAAATTCTATGTTAAATGATTTACACAGGTTCCATTACTAAGTTCTTCAAATTTTCTACATTCTATTCTATTTCTCCATCTGACATTGACACAGTTTAAAGGTGAACTTTGTTTCAGGCTGATGGTTGAACTTCCGCTTTTTTTCTGCCTTGCATAATGAGATGAGAAGAGAACTTGAATCTTTGTTCTTCCAGTTTGTTCTTCTGGTTCTAGAGAAGGAAAGTGCTGATTTCATTGGTGACAGAAACAAACACACAGTAGTGTCTGATAAAGACACGTCAATGAACACTCATGGATCATGTGTGACACATGTTACTGGCATCTGCATTTATGGCGTACAGTCGGGACTTGAACACACCGGGTGTGGTTCCACCAGCACAAGCAGCTGCTCCAGATATGTACATTGGAATCTGTACAAACAAGTGGTTTCGAGACAGTTGTGGACAGATGTACACAGATATACACAACTGGACCCTCCAGCAGATCTGAAAAACTCTCAGTCATGACATCATCAATGTTATTAACATGTCAATCAAAATCACTAATGATTGAAATCTTATTATCCCTGATGTGAAGTGATTGAAGTTTTTGGAGGATTCTTACTGTTGGTGTTGCACAAAATTAGGAAAATGCCAAATATTTTTGGAGTAATCCCAGTGATGAGTTCTATGGTTACGTTGTTAATGTTTTATAAGAGCTAAAAGTGATCATATCTCCAGGCTTTGTTTTGCAGCATGTTCATATTTGTATAATTTTGACAATGTATTTTTATGGAGAGCAAAACATTATATGTTATTTAAGGTTTAACTTGATTTATTCTGCATTAATATTCCTGTCTGTTTTTATTCATTTTCAGTTCAATTTTAAAAGTTGTAAAATTTTAGCTTTATCGTTTCAGTAAATGTTTCTTGTTCGGACCAAAACCTAAAGCATGTTTTGGATTTAGCCCCCTTGTGTGACAGAGTTTGACACCCCTGTCCCATGACGGGTCCCCAAACAGAAAAGCATGAAGCTCAAAGGGCTTCTCTGTTTCTTTGATGAAGGTGACATACCTATGTGGTGTAGCTGCAGCTGTGGTTTCCAGATGACATCCAGCAGTCTGCGCTGACGACAGAGCTCCTGCTCGTACTGGACGATGGTTCCTTCACAGAGTCTGCAGATTTCTTCAGCAGCAGCAGCTAGTCGCTCGCTGATCAACTCTCTCAGAGACTGAAGGGAAGACATGGTTCCTGCTCCGATCTTCAGCTCCAACTCCCACAAACACCGCCGTCCTCTTCACTGCAGCTCCGATCGATCATCTGCTAGTCTCACAATCACAGCAATCCACGTTGTCTTTCCGTTCAACACTTCTTCACTCATTTACGACACTTTGGAAAATGCTGAGAGTTCCCACACGAACCACGTATCGTCCTTTCTGTCCAAAAACCTCACAAACGTCCCAACAAAACACCACCGACCTCTCAACACAAGCTAACGCTGCTAGCCTGCTAACAAGCTAACGCTGCTAGCGCCTCGTGCTGTTCTTCTTCTTTGTTTTGCTAACAGCGTCATGGTGCTTTAGCGCCACCAGCTGGTCTGGAGTGTTATCTGTCGCTCATATTATGATGTCGATGGCGGGGGGACAGAAATTAACATAAATAAATAATAATAATAATGATAATAACAACAATATAAGAAATAGTCTGAGCCAAAGAAAGTGGTCTGAGAAGAAGCAGCTCTGAAGCTCTGCAGCTGACGGAGCAGCTCAGTGGCGGTTTTTGTTATGGGCGATGTGGGCGGTCGCCCAGGGCGGCATTTGCCGTTCCTGAGGCGTTACACATAATATGCTACATACTAAATTCAAAGAGGAAGCTTAGAGCTTTTTATTTGAAATTGCTTCAGCAGCCAACACTTAATACTTTTAATTAGACACATCAGACTCTTAAGAATGTCTTCCTCCTAATTGCTCTTCACACTTATGGTGCAAAAAAAAAAAAAAAAAAAAAAAAAAAGAATACCTCAGAGTGAAACAACGTAAAACAGGCACATGAAAATGAATTAGGCAGAACAAACATCCGTGCTCAACCCAATTTCGAAAAAAGCAGGCAATGGAGATTATTTCCCACAATTCTTTGCTCCGACACAGCAGACCCGATGCGCACGTGACCACCGCCCTCTGCTGCAAGACGATTGCGGCCACACCTCTTTGCGGTAGTCTTTGGAACATAAGTCAAAAAACTCGAGAGGGGAGCGCAACTCGCCGGTGGCTGGCTGAATCACACTAACAGGTGATTGGGGGTCTTTTTCTATCTGACAATCAACTCTGGGCCGCAGCTGCGCCTCCCGTCATAGAGACGGAGCCGCGTGTGTCAGAGGGAGGGAGGGGGGATGAGCGCGGACCATTTTTAATGGATTGAGTTTTTTTGGAGGATTTCTACTGTTGGTGTTGCACAAATTTAGGGAAATGCCAAATATTTTTGGAGTAATCCCACCGATGAGTTCTAAGATTTTAATTAATTAAGTCTTTAATGTTCTATAAGACCTAAACAAATTAATCACAATAAGTTTTATTTTTTAGATCTAATCCCTCAGATATTTTTCACAAAGACACACACAGGACGTCACACATTAAGAAATTATTGCTAAAAATGAAGCAGGAGTCTAGCTCTAAAAAAAAAATGCTCTAAAAAAATGATGAAAGAGCAAAAAAAAAATGGAATTATTTGATATGTAATTTCTTATTAATATTTCCAGGCTTTCTTTGTTTTGTCCTACAGCATGTTCATATTTGTATAATTTTGACAGAATATATTTATATGGACAACAAAATATTACAAGTTATTTAAGGTTTAACTTGAGTTATTCTGGATTAATGTTCCTGTTTTTATTAATATTTATGTTCAAAAAGTTCAGTTTAAAAGGTTTAAAGTTTAGCTTTAGTGTGTTCAGTAAATGTTTATCTTCTTCGGCCCAAAACCTTAAGCGTGTTTTTAACTTAGGCCCCTGTGTGACTGAGTTTGACCCCCCTGTAATACGAGTCTAGAAAATTCATGCATTTTTTGAGTAAAATGGCTAAATAGAAGACAGGGAACACAAATTTTGTATGTGTGCGGGGGGGTGGGGGGGGGGGGCGCTGGTGGGGTTACTCGCCCTGGGAGTAAGTTAGTGTAGAACCGCCACTGGTGCAGCTTCAGGACTCATGAGGAGGACCACACTGCAGCGCCTCCTGCTGAAGCATCAGAGAGTCTGCAGACAGAAGATCCTTCCAACAGCAACAAGGTCTGCAGGAGCTCTTTCCACCACCAGCAACAACCTGAACCAAGCAGGACCTACAAGAAGTTCAGCCACTAAACTTCCACAACTCTGTCATTTCCTTTCAGAAGCTCTGAGCTCCGTCTGAATCTGCAGAGATGCTGAGCTCCTCAGCTGCTGCAGCTCCCACAGTCACATGAAGGTCTGCAGCTGCAGCAGGAAGTCCAGATGTTTGCAGCTGCTGCAGCTCCCACAGTCACATGAAGGTCTGCAGCTGCAGCAGGAAGTCCAGATGTTTGCAGCTGCTGCAGCTCCCACAGTCACATGAAGGTCTGCAGCTGCAGCAGGAAGTCCAGATGTTTGCAGCTGCTGCAGCTCCCACAGTCACATGAAGGTCTGCAGCTGCAGCAGGAAGTCCAGATGTTTGCAGCTGCTGCAGCTCCCACAGTCACATGAAGGTCTGCAGCTGCAGCAGTCTGGTGCTGTTTTCCAGTCAGTGTTCTTCGTAGATTCTAAAATAGATTTATTTCTTTGAAGGTTTTTCCTGAAATTTGAAAAGTTTGAACATTTTCTGCCAGAATTGATCCAAATTGTTTTGATTTGGTTGTTTTTTCTTTTCTACATTTGACCAAACCCAAAGTGGGAGGAGTCATCTTTCTTAGTTCATCTGAATCATGGACAGAAGTTGTAGATGTTCCACTAGAACAGTGTTTTCTTCTTCTGTGGATGGTCTAGTGTTCTGAGCACATTGGTAAAGTCTGCTGCATTATCTGTCAGCTTCCATTTTCAGCATTTGGATCCTCAAAGTTCAGGAAGAAACCGGAATCCAAACTGCTTCCAGTTTCCATGTTTGGGATCTTCTGGACCTGTTGAAGGACACAGATTCTTTCCACATCATGAAGCTGTTCTTCTGAAGCCAAACGGCCCACAGTTCTATGCTGATGATGCTCTTCTTCACCAACAGCCTCTCAGATCACAGATGCTGCAGTTTGCTTGGTTTGCTGGAAAGCAGCAGCGCTGCCACGCCCACCTGAAAGAGCCTCAGAGCTTCTCCAGCTGATGTCTTCAACACTGGGACTCCATCCCTTCTTCCATTCATCTTTGAGGCCCAGATCCTCACCTGCTGCTGGCTTTGGTTCAGCAGCTGCTGACTGGAACGCTGAAGCTCAGAGCGTCCGGCGCTTTGATCTTCTGCACATTCAAGTGTGGAACAGATGCAGAGAAAAGCTCCAAAGTTCTCAGAGGAGCATTGATTCAGCAGATCTTTAGTTTCTGGAGACAACTTCAATGGAAGAATGAAAACCACATGGATTCAAGCTGAAACTCTGTCAGAGTCAATAAAGTTTTTTCAAAGATGAAGTTCTTGAAGGACAAAGCTCTCCTTCACTGTCAACACACACAGATGATCAGAACAGTTCCACATGTGTGTGCATGTTCTGGGAAGTTCTCCGGTTCCTGGGTTCCTCTGATCACGGGTCCAGCAGCGTGTTTCAGGAACACGGATGATCCAGAACATGGGATCAGACTGAAGTCAACAGCATTCAGCTCCTTTTGGGCTTCAAGCCCAGAGAGAAGAATGAACCTGAATGAACCTTTACATTTCAACAGAAATTTCAAGCTAAAAACAGAAAAAAAACTCTTTTCATGTTTGAAAACAATCAAACATTCAAACAGGAAGAGAAAACAACGTTTGTCAGGAAATCAACAGATCTGATTGATTGTAAATCTTCTTCCTGTTGGAGTTTGATGAATGGAAGTAGAATCTGTAGAAAGTCAGTTGATGTTTTCCATTTCAGTAAATGAAGGTTTGGGGCCTGTTTCAGAAAGGAGGTTAAGTGTAAACTCTGAGTGCATTAACCCTGAAATCAGGGAAACCCTGGGTTTTCCGTTTCAGAATGGGAGGTTTGTTAAACCAGAGTAAACAGAGTAAGTCAAACCCGTTTCTGAAAGAGAGGTAACTTCTACTCGGAGTCAGTGTCCATGGTTACTTATGCTGTGAACCTAACCTGGTCGGGAGCAGGTTTAATTCTCTAAACTCAAAGTTTCTGCCGGTCCCCTCCCCTTTTTAAAGACGAAGCGGTATTTTTCACTTTAACCTTCATTGCCCACATTTCCGTCACACAGAGACGGTCTAAGTGACAAGAATGGCTTGTCCTTTTTTGGAGGACCCAATAGACGAGGAGGCTGCATTAATTCGTAGAGAAAAATATATATATATATATTGTTTTATTCTGCATTGGTTGTTTGTACATGTCCAGTACCCTTTTTCGATGTTTTTATACTTTGCATAATTGTATACAATTGTCTCAAACTGTAAACCTCAATTGTCTTTTTCAATTAAAAAAAAAAAAAAATTCGTAGAGAATTATATTTACCTCGTACAAGGACTTTGAGAAGACTCAATTTTTTGTCATTTCCCCATACGTTTTTGTGAGCGTTACCGTTTTTCGTTGCAGTCAATTACATATATACAATGAAAACAACATTGGATATGTATTGCTATGTAGATGTTTCATATGTCAAATATTGTCAACAAAGCCTACATCCATGACATGCTCACATTTGACCTGATTGAATTATGTTTTTATACTTCATTTTTAGCTGCTGCCATGTTCTTTTAATTCCTTCAGGATCGCATCTACATGAAAATGAAATCAGGGACATTGAATTAGATTAATGTAACAATTACTTTTCGGAAACACAATTCGCTAGTACTGCTTACTTTCTTAATCCCATATAAACCTATACCACTTGATCAATACAAGGGTAGACAAAAGTTCACTTTTAAAAACACAATTGCATGTATTAATATTAAACTGACCAACGTTTGCAAGAGGGGAAGGTTAACAAAAAAGTCCTCTAAACATTACCGATGTTATATGCATTTTCCACCCTATTGGTTCTGCACACTATGCAGCATTTCATGCAATTACACCAGGAATAACACTTCAAAAGTACACCTAAATATCGCCATTTTTTATTTCACACCTTACGCTATTTAAAAAGTTATTACAGACAATATTTTATAACAATGATTTAAATGCAAACTTAGGCATTGACTTGAGCAGCTATGTTTTCCCACAATAACTGTCTTTGTTTTGCAGATGCAGGAAAACATCTGCAAAACAAAGAATATGTGCTCATATTCACTGTAACTCTGCAGCAGCACGTCAAGTTCAGCTGGAGAAAAATACGCAGACCTCTTTTTTTCACGGTTGCCATGGTGACTCGTGATATCTGCGCTCCATTGATAATGGCTTCTTATAGTCGCGGTGCGCACGCTCACCTCCGAATCAGTCCACTCAGAGTTGATTGATCTAACTCGGATCAGCTTCTCTGAAACAGAAAACTCAGAGTTGTTAATCTCCCGATTGACCAACTCAGAGTTCAAGTTCAACCTCAGATTTGGTTGAACCTCCTTTCTGAAACAGGCCCCAGACCAGCTGGTGGCGCTAAAGCACCATGACGCTGTTAGCCAAACAAAGAAGAAGAACAGCACGAGGCGCTAGCAGCGTTAGCTTGTTAGCAGGCTAGCAGCGTTAGCTTGTGTTGAGAGGTCGGTGGTGTTTTGTTGGGACGTTTGTGAGGTTTTTGGACAGAAAGGACGATACGTGGTTCGTGTGGGAACTCTCAGCATTTTCCAAAGTGTCGTAAATGAGTGAAGAAGTGTTGAACGGAAAGACAACGTGGATTGCTGTGATTGTGAGACTAGCAGATGATCGATCGGAGCTGCAGTGAAGAGGACGGCGGTGTTTGTGGGAGTTGGAGCTGAAGATCGGAGCAGGAACCATGTCTTCCCTTCAGTCTCTGAGAGAGTTGATCAGCGAGCGACTAGCTGCTGCTGCTGAAGAAATCTGCAGACTCTGTGAAGGAACCATCGTCCAGTACGAGCAGGAGCTCTGTCGTCAGCGCAGACTGCTGGATGTCATCTGGAAACCACAGCTGCAGCTACACCACATAGGTATGTCACCTTCATCAAAAAAACAGAGAAGCCCTTTGAGCTTCATGCTTTTCTTTGTGGGGACCCGTCTGTCATCATTCAGTGGCGGTTCTACACCGGGGGTGGTCAAACTACGGCCCGCGATTAAAGGAGTAAGCCCTGGCTGCAGCCTGCAGAATTGCTCAACATAGTGGAATGCTGGAACGCTGGGGCTATGTGAACATGCTGTGGAATGTTAACCCCGCCCACATTGAGCCCGTCTGCTGTGGAATGTTAACCCCGCCCACGCTGAGCCCGTGCATTTGATTCACCTTTGTCACAGCAGTTGTGATTGCAGGAAAGGGGAAGAATCAGTGGAGCACATTTTGTGTCATTGGTAATTGTATGAGGAAGAAAGAGAACAGAGGTAGGAAAATTTGAATGGTGCAATTTTTTTTATGTATCACTTAAAAAAAATGATTCAAGCCCCTCTGTCATGTAACACAATAAAATTCTGTTTGTTTTATTTAAAAATATTTATTTTAAAAGAATGTATCTACATTTAATTGACCTAACACAAAATGTATTAATAGTTTCCCCTATAACTCCAGTAATCCAAAATAATTGAGTTCAAGTCAGGGGCTTGCTGTTGAATGCTGTTTTCCTGTTTCTCTTTATTCTTTTTGCCGTCTCACGGCTACAATTTTTCACCTATTTTAACCATTGAACTATTAAAATGTCCAACTCCTTTGTCTAATGCCTGGTATGACATTTGGTCTTTCAAATCCTTCGACTTTTCAAAAGTGAAAACTTTCGTTCGTTTTTTCCATGTAAAAAACGAACTGAGGCATGAAATCGTTTCAACACGGCTTCTCCCAACTTCCTATTTGTTTATAGCGGCGGCTGTGTGTAGTCACTTGTCACAAAAGTGTTAGCTCAGTGCGTTAGTTAGCGGGCTTAACATACAGATGTTCTGAGTTCGAGGCTGACTTTAGACTGCTGTTTTAATGTTTTTTTTATTCCCTTGCCTTTTCTTGATAAAATTGATTTTGACTAACTCAATTATATTTCGTTACATGGAAGAATTTTCCTAGAGGTGGGGTTACTCATATTTTTTGGATGGAAATCCTGCCCGCAATTAAATTGAGTTCATCCAATGAGTTATTTTTTTGTGTCCGTGAGGCCAGACAAAATGTATTAACTCCCTAATACATGCACATGGAAACTTGTAAACGGCATACACAGACAGCAATCACTGTATAAATTCTTTAATTCAATTAAATATTTGTTTTTATTTGGCGCAAATTCGAACTACAGACGTCTCAACGAGCTTCATACCTGTAATTGTAAGGTAAACATACAATGAAAAAGGGATCATGAATACAATGAATGCATTAGGATAATACTAAACTTTAACAAAACAGACTAAACTAAACTAAACTGATATTCCTGTTCTTAGACCCCCCCCCCCCCCTCACGGTGAGGAAAAACTCCTTAAAAACCGGTAGGTGGCGATATTGCACATGGAAACTTGTAAAACCAAAGAAGAAGACGGGCTCAATGTGGGCGGGGTTAACATTCCACAGCGTGTTCACATTCCTCAGTGTTTCATTCAGCATTCCACTATGTTGTGCAGTTCTGCGGGCTGCAGCCAGGGGTAGTTGGAGTAAAGAGGGAGAGGATCCACTATTTGTTGTATTTGTGTGGGTGTGCGCGCGTGTGTGTGCTTTAATGTATATTTTTCCTGAATTTTTGTCTTTGAAAATCATAGTGTTATTTGGTCATTGCTTTATTTCATAAATAATCATGAATGAATGACAATGTATTCATATAGAAATTTACAAGTCCTTGAGGTACAAAAGGGCTTCACAAAAAAATTAAATGAAAAGAAAAAATGATCTAAAATGGGAACAAAGGTTTTAAACTAAAAACTCTAGAATATTCTGTTTTAGAATATAATTTTCAATATAAATGTTTTCATCTACATTCCATGTTATATCATTCTCACTCCATCTGCTCGTGGTCCTGCCCTTCTATCAAATTTTAGAACCCAATGTGGCCCGCCAGTTAAAATAATCGCCCACCCCTGTTCTGTACTAACTCACTCCCCGGCGATAAACCAGTCATTTTTCTGTTTTCTTTGTGTGCTAATTGTGCTATACAAATAAAATTGCCTTGTCTTACTCTCACAAGAACAATCCACCAAAAAGTTACTTCAGTAAATGTAACGTGTTACTACTCACCCCTGTATATATATTTATTTCAATTAGTCTCTGCTGGTCCTCCAGACTCCTCAGACATTTTCTCCAATGATCACAGAGTTTATTGATTCTTGACAAAACCCAGAAGTCCTGGAAACGGATAAAAGGCTCCTTGTTGTGTTTGTGTCCCTGCAGTTCTCCCCCAGCATTGGATGACTGAAGAAGAAGATCTCTGCAACCAGCAGAGGAACTTCAGAGTGGAACAGGAGGAACCAGAACCTCCACAGATTAAAGAGGAACAGGAGGAACTCTTTATCAGTCAGGATGAAGATCAGCTTGATCTGAAGCAGGAGACTGATACCTTGATGGAGATTCCTACTTATGAGGAAGATGAGAACAGTGAAGCAGATCTAAACAATCAGCAGAGCTTTAATGTAACTGATAGTCAGGATGAAGAAGGAAACCAACATGAAAAATCAACATCAACTGCAGATGAAGAGACAGAATCAACATCAACTACAGATGAAGAGACAGACCCACAGAACAGAGATCAGAGGAAGAGAAGAAACGGAAGTCATGTCCAAAGTGTGGACGGCTCTCACATGTCAGCAGATCAGTGTGACTCTGGTCTTCATCTCCACACTATCGGTATGTTCACTTCAACAACGTTTCTATCTTGAGCTTCAAGCTCTCCAAACATGCAGTCCATCAACAGCGTGTCCTGGAAGAGTCTCTTCTGTCCCCTCCAGTTGAAAAGACAGTAGACATTGTTGGTCAGTGCAGCCGACAACATTCTTCAAATCAAATGATCTTAGTTAGTCCCTCCAGCTAACGACAAACAGGAAACCTTAACAGATCAAAGAGAAAATTGTTAGCAGATAAAAAGTACAATCTGTTTTGTCGTCTGTGGTTCTAAGTTTGTAGTTCAGTTCTTTTCAGCAGATTTCTCTGTCAAACCCAAAATCCCATCTAAGGCTGCCTTTACACTGCATTGTGCATTAGTGTGTGTAAGGAGAGAGTCCCCCCCTCTCTCCTGTGAGCGCGGTGGTGTGAGCGCGGAGCGGGGGACTGTTGGAGAACCGTAAATTACAAATAAGCTGTCTCGCCCAAAAGTTTCGGAGTCTCTTAGCCCCCTCTGGAGGCTGAGGGTTCAGAACGGAAAAGAGAACCCCGAGGACATCTCCCGTGTGTTTCTGACTACGGTCGGAAAAGAGAAGTCATCGCGCAGGAAAGATTCAACACTTGGATCAAACTGTTAGTACAGCACAACGTCTGCAAACACTTCCTCATTCAAAACTCAGAGAGAGCACATAAGCCGGCCGACCAGCCCTCATTTTTACTCCCCCATGCATCCCGTCAGGAGCGCCCAAGGCAACGCCTCCTTCTGTCGCTGCGTTGCCTCCATGACAACCACAATCACAAAAGTCCGAAAAAGGTCCGCGGAGGGCGGAAATACTACTACGTAGTCCTCAGAATGTCTACGTTTGATAGTATCAGCATTGTATAGTGTAAATGCAGACATCAGATATGGGTCACTTTTAAAAGATGATGTAAGCAGGTCGTCAAACAAATCGGATTTAGTCAGAAAATTGGATATGAGCATCAAGACCTGCAGTGTAAAGCCGGCCTAAACCTCTTTGATGTCTCCATGTCTCCAATTCCAGACATTCAGACAGATTCTATTTCCAAAACTACATTTCAAGCTAAAACCCAAAGACAGGGTCCTGCTCATGGATCTGCAGACAGAAAAGATTCAAACCTGAACACATCAGTGAAAAACTGCTTAGTGTCAGAATTGTTCTCCATCTTTTCTGGACTGATTCTTCCTCCAGTGCAGCTTCATCTTCATCAAACTGCTCCTCATTGTTGGGTGGAAACACAACAGGGAGGTTTTTCTGTGTCCAGTTCAGCTCCATGAATGTTCAGGCTGTTTAATGTCAGTGATTTCAGTTTAGAAAAACTGCATCTCTGTTAGGGTTGGGCGATGTCCCCTAAATCGGCCATTGACAATGTTTGGTGTCAACCATCGGGATGGACGATGACATCTTCGGGGGGGGGGGGGGGGGGGGGGGGGGGGGCTATTTTTACATTTTTCGTTCTTATTTAACTGCTATTCATTATTTTACTTTTTTTATTTTATTTCCCAACTAATGATTAATCCGCGATGATCCAGTATAAACTGAGGGAAGTGACTTTAACAAAAAAGTAACAAACAAAATATAACACTATATAACAGTCCGCTCCCGCTCCTGTTATATAGTGAAGTGGACCGGCGGAGCGCGGACTTCCAGCTTTGTGTTTGATGGGAGGGGGGGGGGGGGGGGGGGGTTACGCGAGCGGTATATGTGGGAGATTTAAGACTGCGATCCGTCCCGCAGCTCTAGGGGTACGAGCTACCGAACTCAGAACCGGGTCTAAAAGTGTAGCATCACGATGGTGTCTCTCCATCAGGATGTCAGTCACCCATCACGTCCATCGGCGCAACCCTAATCTCTGCTGAGATTTGCTTCACTTCCATAAGAACCTCAGCAGCATCAGGATCATTTTGTTGATGGTTTGTTTGTGGAATGACATTTCATACTCATAGCTTCAGTGGAGATCAAGAGTCTGGAACCTTTAACACTAAAAGAACCATTTGATCCAGTTTCTTCCAGACCAAAACCCAACAAAAGCCACAAAGTTCCACTTCACTGTTTAACAAAATACTTTTTATTTCTGTTTTTCGGACTATTAAGACAATCATTTATTAAATATAACACTTAAATATTTACAAGTGTTATTAGAACTTTGTGTGATTAATCAATCATTACCTATTATTAAGTAATTTAATTAATTTATTTTTAATCTAACCTAATAATTGCTGTGAAAAGCCTGATTTTGAGGTGTTTTTATAGAAATCTGTGACATTGTGGTTAGGGTTGGGCGATGTTCCCTAAATGGGCAGTTGACGATGTTTGCAGTCAACCATCGGGATTTTCGTTATTATACAAATACTGAGGGAAGTGACTAAGTGACTTTAACAAAACAAAGACAAACAAACTCCACTCCTGCACTTAATTAGTCGGTCAGGTGGACCGGTGGAGCGAGCGACCGTGTCTGAGCAGAGCAGACGGACTCTTATCTTTGCGTTTCAGGGAAGGTAGGATGATTTCTTACGTGTAAGAGACTAAGGACTGTGATCTGTCCCGCACCTCTACGTGAACGAGCTACCGAACTCAGGAGAACCGGGTGTCCCGCGTATGTCCTGGGCAGAGCTCGGTCGGACCGTCAGCGCCCCAAAGCCGCTGTGTGGCAGAAATGTCGCTAAGTCCTCAGAAACCATTCAAACAATCACATGGATTTGTGTTTCCAGTCGTGTCCCAACAAAACAAAGGCTAATATTATTCCCACATATTTACGTGCAGCCTTTCCCGCATGGATTTATGTTCACCCAAGCTAATGTTGTTAGCCCGTGTTAGCATACCGCTGACCCTGGCTTCTTTACGGCTCCGTTCTTTAACAGAAAAAGCGCTGACCACACAGATTTAAATTAAAATGATGAGCGAACATGCGCTTCATAATAACCGTAACATTAATAAAAGCACGTTTAGGAGATCATATCGTATATTACAGAGCTGACATATCTATGCATGTAGCCGCTCGGCGAAACTAATTTTTTTTTCCGGTATTAGAAATACTACTGCGCATGTGGGAATGATTTATTACAAACATATAGAAGATCGTCTCGTGCAGCTTCCAGCTGATTTTGCTGTTCCAGGACAGCTACAGCCCCATGAACGGCTCTAGCAGATTTCACCATGCTAAACTTTAGGCGTTTGCTGACATCATCGCCCCGCCTCCCCCTGGAAATGCTAACTGGAATTGAGTTTTGCAACACTGTTCGCAGGGTGGATGTGAAAATGAAAAAGCATTTCTGTTAATTCATTATCATTTTCAAGTTAGACATTTCTAACTGAATTTTATGGTGTCAATTCAGCGCCTAAAGAATTGCGCATCAAAACTATAAAACCGCGCATCAAAACCCCAAATCTGTGAATCAAAATGCATAAATTGAGAACCAAAAGCTATAATTTGCAACCAAAAGCTATAACCCAAAGCACAATCATATTTCTCAGTTGTTGATTTGTTTTCTCGTCATTCTGAAATCCTGTTTTTGAGTTGCAGTTTTATTTTGAAATCGCCTTTTTGAGTTGCGCTTTTATTTGTTGCGGTTTTGCTTCTAAACCTGTCAATACGTAAAAACAGCGACACGTCAGTCAAGGGGAGGAGAGGCGGGATATCCCCGGCATTCAAAAGCTCATTGGCTACCTAATATCTCAGAGTCTTACGTCAACATACCAGTTTTTCCCATTTTTCAAATCTTTTGCTGTATTAAATGATCAAACGTGTACTTTATGTAACCAAAGGACGCCAGCACAGTCAGATGAGGATCTCCACCAGTAGCTGCTAGTGAAAAAAGATGTTGCATGAAAAACTATCGCAATTGAATGCTTCCCTGAGACAGTTTCTGACAGTTTGTGGTGAAATTTTGTGGTTATGCAAACCGATTGTTTCAAGCTGCAGATTGCGGCATTTCCCACATCAATTTATGTTCATTAAAGGCTAAATGTTGTTAGCGCATGTTAACCTTCACCTAACCGTTCTTCCGGCTTCGTTCTACCACAAAAAAGCACTGACCACACGGATTAAAAATAAAATGATGAGCGAACAGGCACTTCAGAATAACCATAACAAAAATAAAAGTACGTTTAAAAGATTGTCTCGTGTATTACGGAGCTGTTAATAGATGGGCTAGTGTCACTATGACTCAGGGGTAAATTCACTCCTGAGCATGCGCTGTTCTCTCCGTCACGCAGCTGACCGGCTTTTCCAAACCCGTTGGTGATGGTGGATTTTTTTCACGCTGCTTTTAACGATTGCTTTTAACTTGAAAGCTGCATCATATTGTAGTGACGGTCACGTGCATGTTGGGTCTAATGGCACCAAAGGATTCTGGGATGCGGCTGGGCGTGTTTCTTTTTGTTGAACCATGACTGAAGTGTCTAAGACCTGAAGTGAGGTCCATGCTGTTTGGCTGCTTAGAGGTGTGCCGAAAACTAATTGGCTCGCTGCTCGAAGTTGGATTACGTATTCAACCTTGCTCAGAGACTGAAAGAACATTCAAGGCGGCCGCCAAATAAATCCATAAATTAGCTGTGTCACTGAAAAAGCCGCAGGGCTGTAAGCGCAGGACAAAAGTAGCGGCTTATAGTCCGGAAATTATGGTAGTTCACTCAGTTGTAATGTGCTGTGATTCACAGTAGCAGATTCAAGCAGTTGAAATCGCTGATTTGAGGTTGTAACTCTAATGAACACATGCAAATGGTAATTTGTCAGTTGTGATTTTATTTGTCAAGCTTTACAGCAGAAGATTTTTTTCCCCCACAGATGCAGACTTTTGGTTTACCACATTCTATTTTACATGTTCTCACATCAAATCTTGAAGCTCGTCCATATTGACACATTTTTACCCTCTGCGCTGCCAGTAGCACTTCTAGGCTAACACGCACACATAAACACACCCACTAACACCACCGCAGGCAGGTTTTTGACCCCCATTGATGGGGCCCCAGACCTCGGTCCTGGAGGTGATTTCTAAATAAAATAAATACAATAACAGGCATGTGAATGTAACTTTATTAGTTGCATATTCCTAACATTACAGAGCTGGTGTTGTGCTGAAATAAGCCTCAGAGACTGTGTCAAACATTTACTATAGATGCCTGCATCTTTACTGTCAATAATGACAAGAATCTAAAACATTATATTTGTTTTCAGACTGTTTTCCTATTTGTAGTTTCATATCAAAATAATTGGAGACAGAATCAGGTTAAAAGTACATTTTCTGTTAATCCCTCCGTCCCTTTCTAGTAAACCTCTCCTATTTATCTCAGCAGGATTTATGCAGTTAGATGACAGTAAAGACCTGTTTGTACCATTTATTAATTACTTTTCTGCATTTTCATTTCCTTAAAAAAAACAAAGAAAATATTATTTTGTATCTTTAACAGCTTCAGACTACAGGTAATATTTTTATGTATTTTTTTTCTTTCTAACTTGTCCTGTCCAACAGCTGGGCAGATAGATGAGAACTAACGGCGTCTTGTGTTGGACATATTTTACTTTAACAACAGGGGTTATAAATCTTCTGACAAACCAGAGGTATGTCTGAATAAACCCCTTTTGTAATCGAGGCCAAACTTCATTCCTTTTAATTGTTTTTGAAAGTCTTTTGTGTTGGACCGGACGGAAAAGGAAAGACTACAAGTTATTGACTGAAACAGCTCTCCTCATAGGGGGGAGGTGTGGGGGGCCTTTTTCAGCACAGTTTTATACTGTTATGCTAAAGAAAACAAGAAACTTATTTTAAAAAATTAATCGTTTTTTAATGTGCATCTTCTGAATGATACTATTAAAATTCAATTGGTACTTAACAATACATAAAGTCACCATAACATATAAAAGGGCCTTTTCTTGTGTCCCTGCAGTCCTCCCCCAGTGTTGGATGAATAAAGAAGAAGATCTCTGCATCCAGCAGAGGAACTTCAGAGTGGAACAGGAAGAACTGGAACTTCCACAGACCAAAGAGGAAATACAGGAACCAGAACCACCACAGATTAAGGAGGAACCAGGGGAACTCTTCATCAGTCAGGATGAAGATCAGCTTGATCTGAAGCAGGAGACTGATACCTTGATGGAGATTCCTACTTATGAGGAAGATGAGAACAGTGAAGCAGATCTAAACAATCAGCAGAGCTTTAATGTAACTGATAGTCAGGATAAAGGAGAAAACCAACATGAAGAATCAACATCAACTACAGATGAAGAGACAGACCCACAGAACAGAGATCAGAGGAAGAAAAGAGACACAAGTCATGTCCAAAGTGTGGACAGCTCTCACATGTCAGAAGGTCAGTGTAACTCTGATGTGAGAAAAAAACCCAAAAAGACAAATCTGGGTAAGAAATACAAACAATCTAAAAAAGAAGAGAAACTTTCCTCTATCAGGTCTGGTAAAAACTCAAAAATAATTACTAACCTGTCTGACTACATGGAAACTGGGTCTGATGAAAGATTTTATATCTGTAAAGAATGTGGTAAAAGCTTTTGTAACATATCTCTGTTCAGAATTCATATCAGAATCCATGCAGAAGATAAGCGATTTTCTTGTAAAGAATGTGATAAAAGTTTTAATTATATGTCTCATCTCAAAACACACATGAGAACTCACACAGGAGAGAAGCCTTTTTCTTGTAAAGAATGTAAAAAAAGTTTTAGTCACATGTCTCATCTCAAGATACACATGAGAATTCACACAGGAGAAAAGCCTTTTTCTTGTAAAGAATGTAAAAAAAGTTTTTGTGATGTATCTAATCTCAAAAAACACATGAGAACTCACACAGGAGAAAAGCCTTTTTCTTGTAAAAAATGTGATAAAAGTTTTAGTCACAGATCTAGTGTCAAAAAACACATGAGAATTCATACAGGAGAAAAGCCTTTTTCTTGTACAGAATGCGATAAACGTTATAGTGATTCATCTAGTCTCCAAAAACACATGAGAACTCATACAGGAGAGAAGCCTTTTTCTTGTAAAAAATGTAATAAAAGTTTTAGTTTTGTATATAATCTCAAAACACACATGAGAACTCACACAGGAGAAAGGCCTCTTTCTTGTAAAGAATGTAAAAAATGTTTTAGTCGTACATCTGATCTAAAAACACACATGAGAACTCACACAGGAGAAAAGCCTTTTTCTTGTAAAGAATGTAAAAAAAGTTTTTGTCAGGTATCTCATCTCAAAAGACACATGAGAATTTGTAAGACTTTGTCTTGACAATGGTAGGATTTAGTGTAAACTGTAAATTCTAAACTTTTCTGATAAGAGGTTGACCTCTCAACCTCTGTTCCACAGCAGAAGACTTTATTTTACAGGGGGAAAGTTCTGTATCTCAGAAAAATTAAATATTTTAGAATAAGATTTTAATGCTTAAAACTTCTGGGGTCAAACCCCAATGATCTAATAAACTCCATAGCAACCTGAGCTTTGATTTCATGTACATAGAGCCACAGGCTGATGGCCTCCATACCATGTTGATGCAATAACTTGATTAGAGGGAAGAACAAGTGAATATTGAATGTGTAGAAATGAACTTTTCTAAAAATAAATTAAATAAAACTTTGGCTGTTTTGATCTATGAATCACTGCAGGAGGTCCTTTGTCCCAACAGCAGTTAGACTATAGAATGACACAGTTTAGGACTGCTGAAACTGCTGTTGGATTTACTCATTCGTTTAGGACGTGTACTTTTACTTCCACTTTTATTACTATTTTAATTTTTACTGGCTATTTGTTTTTCTAACTGCTATATTTCTTTTTTGGCTGCTGTAACAACTGAATTTTCCTCCGGGATCAATAAAGTCTTGTCTCGTCTTATCCTGACTTTCTTGGACAGCTTTTTTTAGGATTTCATCTTTTCTAAGCCACAATTATCAAAAGCAACAAAGTAAAGGATCAATACATTTCAATCTATGTGTAATGATACTAAATGATGAGTGTCACTGCTGACAAAATGTGAAAAACTTTTCACAAAATGAATTATTTTAGATGTACCTGTTAATAGAAATGAGTTGTTTTGACTAAGAGCTAACATTTGGTAGAGTTAACATCTAGTAGAGTATACATTTACTCTTTATTTTCTGTCAATAAATAATATTTATCAATAAATCCTTGATTGTAAATGATGGATCTAAAGTTGAAAAGAAGTCAAAGTGCTGACTCAGCACAGATCAAAGGAGACACAGATGATTTCCTGGAATGAAGAAAACATCAAACATCATGATGTGATCTGGAACTGAGCTGTTCTTCAGAAGATCCTCCCAAACATGGAAACTGTTGCTGCAACACGTGAAGGTTTGGTTCTGTTGCTAGTGAGATCTGATGGATCAGAACCAGACTTCTGTCAGCTGGAACTGGGGCTTCTTCCAGACCATGTGACCTCATGGACAAAGTTCCAACATGGTTTCAATGAAATGTGGAGGTTTTCCAGGAAACGTTGCTGCAGTTCCTCCGTCTCATCAAATGAGAGATTTCTCTGCACTAAAGAAGAAAATCTTCCAGAACAGCTTCAAGCTGCAGAAAAACTGTTTCCATCATTCTGAGGACATTTCTTTAGGCTTCATGTGAAGAAAACAAACTGTTTGAAAAGATGAAAACAGAAACAAAGACGTTTCTAGAAGCTGCAGATGCAGTTACAAAGAACAGCCAGCAGGTGTCTCACTGTGGGAGTCTCTGAAAGTTCTGCCTCCAACCATGAAGGGATTTGAACCCTCAGTCTTCTGATCCGAAGTCAGACGCCTTGTCCATTAGGCCACATGGTCTGTGAGAACAGCCAAGTCCAGCTGGATCTGAACGACACCATCCTCCAGCTGGTCTGGAGGCGGGAACTGCTTGGGTTCTGGCTGGATGTCCGTCTGTCCTCAGTCCTTTCATGGCTGCAGTCCCTTCTCTTCTTTCTGTAGCTTTTGATAACAGAAACATAAAAAAACAGAAACAAGTTCTATTGAGAATATAGTTTGTTTGGTCTTGTATGTTGTATAAGTTTGATTTTGCCCCACAACCTAACCTGTATGGACTTTTCCTGCCCTGTTGTACTCATCGTACCGCGCTGCTCCCGTTCTCCACATTGTGACTCACCGGGATGTTAAAAGTGAACAGCGCTTCATCCATGTCAGTGATTCAGCTGGGCTGGAGGAGTTTGTCTGCGATCTTTTTACTGCAGTAGGAGCGGAAGATGAACAGCTTTTGATTGTAATCCGCTGAACATGGATGGAAAGATGACGCCGCTAAACCAGAGTATAAAGTTTCCTCTGTAAGCTTCTCCAAGCCGATCAAACTAATTGTTAATCTATTACCTTTAAAATCTATTGCATATTACATGTTTTTGTGTCACATGCTTGTTGAAATACAGTAAAAGAAACCGAACATTCCCGCTGCTGAAGTTGGCTTGCGATTCAACGTTCCACAAACAGTCATTTTCCACAGTGGACCGTCACCACACACTTTACAAGACAGTTTTTCACAACTTTTCTGACAACAAATCCTGAAATTGTTCCATTCAAGGAAACATTGACTAATATTTGTATTGATGCTGTTTTCCATCTGTGTTTTCAAACCTGCATCAAGAATTAGCTCATGTTTATTGATTCACTTTCTTTGGAAGTTTGGCTTCTCTGATGAACCAGACAGAGAGCTGTTGATATTATTAACACAACAGTCAAAGAAATCAACATTTAGCACAAAGTGAACAAACTTAGGTCACGTGCTAACGTTCTGATTCTGTTGGAAAAGCCTTTTGTTTTGATTTCTTCAGAATTTTGGCTCAAAAAGACCAATGACAAATGAAACTGCAATAAAGTTGCTTTATAATGAGGAAATGAAATTTTATTTTTATTGAATTATCAAATGGAGACTCAGCTTCAGGCGATAAAAAAGGTTGGTGCTATTTCCAGTTTTAGAAAGAACATGCCTTCTGCACAGTTTGCAGTGAACGTTACTCATTTATGTCAGTTTTTAATGAACTGAAATACCTCCACACAGGAGACAACATTTAATTTTTGACAACACATTAACACTATTTTACACAGAAATACTTTAGACGTTTTACTTTTTGAACTTTTTTTTTTTTTTTTTTTACTTTTTGAACTTTTCTGTGATTTGTTTAATGAAAATAGCATCACATCACCGTCACTGCCTGGGGCTCTTTCTGGGTCCTAGTGCCCTAAAGGTTACAGCTCCTGGTTCCACAAGAAAAAAGGCCATTCTAGAGGCCACTCTGACGTCAGCATCATCAAAGACAGCGTTACCTAGCAACCATACCAAGACCATAGCAGCTATAGAGGGAAACACAACAAACCATCAACGGCGGTTAAAGCAGTCAGACGTTTGTTCTGCAGCTCAGCAAAAATCTCTGCTTTAGGTTTTGGGGAGAAAAACAAAGGAAAACACACGGAGAAGGATTCTGCAAAGGAAATCCCAAGTTCTATTGGTAAGTCAGCGTCCTGGAAACATGCTTTGTTGGTTCTGAAGTGGCATGAATGCAGACTTAGATTGGTTTGTTTCCTTGGATTCTTCAGATGGATTCAAGCTGTAAATGTTGTCAGCATAAAGCAAGTTTGGACTAAACTAAAGCAGAAAGTGGCTTTGAAGATGGTCAGGAGAAATGAGGGCTTTTTTCAGGAATTCTTGGAAGAGGAGGACTTCTCCAAACAACCAGAATCTAGGAGGAGGTTTTTTCAGCATTGAGATCAGGATTTAGCATGAGCTTCAATCCCATTTTTGTTCAATCCAAATGTTTACCGTCATATTCAGGAGTTCAACTCTGAAAGCCACCATGACATCATAGACATTAAAGACCCTGTTACCTAGCAACCAAACACAACAAACTGTAGACTATTCAAACTGGACATTTTGGGGCAACAATTCTTTTCTAACTCAAGTTTTTATGAAAAATCCAAATGATGGAAACAGATTGTGTAAAGGAAATGAGGATCTATTGGTGAGTCACAGTCCTGGAAACATGAGTTGTGCTCTGATGAAGACGCCTGATCCAAATGTGGATTTTTGAAATGTTCTTCATGAGATTCAAACTGATTGAAGCTTTGAATTAAAGGTGTCAACACATTTCTGCATTGGATTCATTCTGTTTCAGTGTCTAAGGTTGGTTTTGTGACTGAAACCAAGTTTTTGTTGAACAGTAGCGTTTGAAAAAGCAGAAAGTGGCTTTGAAGATGGTCAGGAGAACTTCTTTGAAGAGGAGGACTTCTCCAAACAACCACAACCTTAGAGGAAGTTTTCTGAGCATTCATAGAATGCTTTTACAATGACTCATCATTTTCCACAAGAAGCTAATGAGTTTTTCCAAATGCATGCTGGATATTCTTAGTTCTAGCTTGGAAAGCACTTTGTGGGATTTCCCTGGAAAACCTGCTTTATCAATCATTTTGGTCTCTTTTTCTTCTTCTAAGTTCCAGTTTGGTGAGTCTGCAGGTTGCCATGGCAACCACTGTCCAGGTCAAAGGGAGGACCACGGCCATCCAGTCTCCAGGCTTTTGGATTGATTTGGATTTGAGAAACATTTGTTTCCCACATTTTAATAGTAGAATTCAACACGGGACATATAGTGGATTGTAAGAATAGGAACAAAAACAGCAACAACAAAATAATCCTCCTCCCCTTAAAACATGCATTTGACTCTGAACAAGTCTAAACCAAATCCAAGCAAAGACCAGCGCTGGGGCTCCTCTGAAGGTCCAGACACAGAGAGGCCCAGAGTGACCCCCATTTCTCCTTTTTGCTCTCTCCAGTGGCTGACTCCGCCCCTTAGGACGTCCCCCTGTGTGGATCAGTGGTCAGTGGGTTGGAACCTGCTGCAAATGCAGGCTCTGGTTCTAACTGCTGGATCAGAAGTGGAATGTGAGCTGTAGTGGTGTGTCTGCAGCTGGATGTGGAACAGATGAAGGAGGGGTCAAAGGTCAATCTTTCTTCCTAACAAATGTTGTCAGTCTATCGAGCCGCTTTAGCTCGTGCTGGTTTGCGGCGCCTTCCGTCCGTGAAACCAGGGTTCGACTCCAGGCTGCTCCCTGTTCCCTTCTCTACCTCTGTGCCGGTCCCAAGCCCGGTTTGAGAAGGTTGCGTCAGGAAGGGCATCCGGCGTAAAACATTGCCAAGTTTACCATGCGACTTGTTCGCTGTGGCGACCCCTGATGGGAGAAGCCGAAAGAGGAAGAAATGTTGTCAGTCTATTCTCCAACAATGCTCCAACATCTTCAAAGGTTTTTGGTCCCAAATCCAGAGTGGAGCTGGTAGGACGTGATCATTTCAGCCTCAGATTTGGGATCTGTCATCTCTCTGCCACCGTGACACCGAGTGATGAGTTCATGCTCCAAAGCGGCCCGATCGCTGGCTTTAGGGACTATTCCAAAAGCTTTCAATGATGGCGGGGAATGAACATTAGGAACAGATGACGGCTTGAAATGTCTGCTGTTGGTTTCTGATCCAGACAGAAATTCAATCAAATGTCTGTGAATCCATGATTTCCTTAGAATCTTTGACTCTAGATTCAGATCCATCTGCTTCAAAGGATGAAACTGCAGCTAAAAGTCTTTCAAAAGTCCAAATCCTCAAAGATGAAACAGAAAGTTCCTAGAAAGTCAAATGAAAAACAATCAGATTGTCTTAGATAAACCCGTTTGGAAGTTAAAGCATAGAAACAAAGAAAGTTCCAAAAGCTAAAAGCCTGAAATAAAGAAAAGTCCAAAGAAAAACAGAAATCCCACATTTGGATCAGTAAAGACATGAATTCTCCAGAAACATCCAGAAACAGCTCTGAGCAGCAGCCATGAAGGGACTGAGAACAGACGGACATCAAAGCAGAATCCAAGCAGCACCTTCATCCTGATGAAGCTCCGCCCTCTGACCTTCAGCAGTCATCTCCAGGCTCCGCCCCCAGTCTGTGACGGCTGGATGATGCTGTCCTCCACCTGCAGCTGGACCTGGATGTTCTCTCAGACCATGTGGCCTCATGGATCAGAAGGTTGAGGGTTCAAGTCCCATGATTTATTTATTTATTTTAATTTTTATAATTTATCAGTTTATTTTTCCTGAATTTTAGTCTTTGAAAGTCAGAGTTATTAAAAGTTATTTGGTCATTGTTTTATTTTATAAATAATGTTATTTATTTTATTAAAAGGATCATGAATGAATGAAACTGTATTCATATAGAACTTTACATCTCCCTCAAGGTACCAAAGGGCTTCACAATAAAAAAGAGATCTAAAATTGGAACAAAAGTTTATTAGTATATTATTTGTAAACTAAAAAATCTAGAATATTCTGTTTTAAAATATATAATTTTCAATCCAAATGTTTTCATCTACATTCCATGTTACATCATTCTCACTCCACAGATCTGCTTCTGGTTCGGCCCTTCTAATAAATTTTAGAACCCAATGTTAAAGTTAATGTTAATGTTAAAATAATTGCCCCCCCCCTGATCTAACCTACCATTAAAGCTCCTTATTGGCTAAACACACCTGATCCAGGTAATCAGCAGCAGAGGAACTCAAATGACCTCATGAGTCATTCTATCAATCAGTCTGCATCAGTCAGACTCCTGGGGCCTCATTTATAAAACTTTGCGTCAGAAGTGGCGTACAGATGAAACATAGGATGTGCGTACGCACAGAAATATTCGGATTTATAAAACCGTGCGCATGCACATCCTATGCATCTTTCTCTTAATAAATCACAACCAATTCTAAATGCTGCGCAGCTTTTGCGGCTTCATGACACGCCCATAGTTGCCCATAAATAGTCCGTGAAACGCCCACAAATGAATATTCATTGATTGCGAAACCATGGCAAACACAGAGAGGAAATGAAAAAAACGTAACTTCACTCAATGTGAGGTTGAGGTCATCGTTGGCGAGGTGGAAAAGAGGAGAAAAGTGTTGTTTGGAGGGCACAGTGTGGGCATTACTAATGCCAAAAAGGCACGTGAGCGGCAAACGGTGGCAGACGCTGTAAATGCTGTAGCCTCACAACCTCGGACCGTGGCCAAAATAAAAAAGAAAAGGTCGGACATCAAAGTCAAGGCAAAAAAACGTCTAGCGCTGAACCCCCCCCCACACACACACACCCGTGTCTGCCACGGGTGTGTGTGTGGGGGGGGGGGGGGTGGGGGGGGCGACACCGGAGCTGACCCCTCCTGATGAGAGACTGGCGGCAATAATTGGGGAATCCCTTTTAAGTGGAGTGGTGACTGAGGCGCAGGGGGACACCGATGCGCCAGATGCACCGGGTGACACCCCCCCAAAAGCCCGCAGAGGAAGTCGGAACCGGCTCATAAGCCACTCGTCCTCGTTTGCCAACAAGTCTTCTTGCTGTCTAAAGATGCGTTCACTCCGAATTCTTCCATTTGCCACATCTTCCAAGAGCGCAAGATCAGCCATTGTGCGTCATTACGCATTGTGATGGGGCATTTTATTTCCATCCATTTAATTACATCTGACAAGCTACAGATGTCGGTAATAATCGACGTGGAAATGGGAAATTGTTCAGCGCAAATGTAATTTCTTGTTGCTTTCTGAATGGTTGAGACATACGCCATACATTGTTTTATCAAAAATAAAACAAACTAAAGGCATATGCATGAATACCATAATTCTGTAGCTTATGAAGAAATGTTTTACTATGAAAACAACTTTCCCCAGTGGATAATTAATGCATCTCTCTCTATCTATCCATCTGTCTGTCTAATTGCACCTATATCTGCTCCGCCAGACGGACACATTGACGGGAATGTCAGTTTTGTACATTATTTCGTTCTGTTAAATATATTATTTATGAGGATGAATTGCACAACATGCCAATATTGCAGAACATATTTCACTTTTCTTTTTGCAAATAAGTGTTCATTTGAATTTCTGTTGTAATTTTCGTTTGATTGCTTTGTTTGTTTCACTGCTGATCGATCAAACGGGTGTTCGTGTAGGCTGTTAATTGTAAGACTTGCTTTGTGAAGTCTTCATGTTATTTCTGAGAGGCAGTATTGTCATTTTCACTTTCACGTGTTTCTTCCATCTGCCGACGGCGTCGCCGTTTCTCATTTCACCCGTTTTTGTGCGTACGCCTGGGTCGGAGCTTGCGTGAAGGACCGCACATTTTCCCGTCAAGTTTGCTTTTTATAAATCTCAACTATTGCGTAGAGAGTGGCGTACGCCTTCTTTTGTGCGTACGCAACGTTTATAAATGAGGCCCCTGGTCTGAACATATTGCTGTGACCTGGATTTGAACCGGGGTTCCTGCGGCCTCAACGCAGAGTACTGACCTCTATACGACCCCAGCCCTGAACCTGGAGGTACACAGATCTGGTCTATGTTGGTCTCTATGAACCTGATGTTGGAACTTCAGGAACAGCAGAACTGCTACGTTTGTTCTCTTCATCCACAAACAGAGAAACAGATCTTCACAGCAGGAACCACTGTGGACGTCACTGACATGCTTTGGTCCAATCAGATCAGGGATGTTTTCTCTGTTTACTTAGCATTAGCCTAAAAGTAACGTGTGCAGAAACTGGATGTTTCCATTATCGTCACCTTCTGACCACACAGAGAAAACCATAGAGATCAACCAACATGAAAGAGACAAACAAGACATGAAGCTTCAACAAGGACACTCTACCATAGCAGCTGGATTCCAGTGAGTCTGAAAGGACAACAAAGAAAGAAATGAATCCTGGATGTCAGATAATTGACTGTGTTTCCTGTCAGGAAGTTCCTCTCTCCCCCTGACTGCTAAATGCCAAGTTCTCTGGAAAAGAACATTATCTAAATCCAACCATGAAGGGACTTGAACCCTCAATCTTCTGATCCAGACTCAGACGCCTTGTCCATGAGGTCACATGGTCTGGAAGAAGCCCCAGTTCCAGCTGACAGAAGTCTGGTTCTGATCCATCAGATCTCACTAGCAACAGAACCAAACCTTCACGTGTTGCAGCAACAGTTTCCATGTTTGGGAGGATCTTCTGAAGAACAGCTCAGTTCCAGATCACATCATGATGTTTGATGTTTTCTTCATTCCAGGAAATCATCTGTGCCTCCTTTGATCTGTGCTGAGTCAGCACTTTGACTTCTTTTCAACTTTAGATCCATCATTTTCAATCAAGGATTTATTGATAAATATTATTTATTGACAGAAAATAAAGAGTAAATGTATTTATCATCCAGCAGTGATTGTGGTGTTTGTAAGTCTTTTATTTTGAAATTCCTCAAGGATGATCATCATGGTGGGATTTCTAGATCTGCATGAACTCATCCTGAATCCAAAAGACACTGGAGCATCAAAGAATCCAACCCATCTCTGCCAACATGAGGCTCTTACTTTGAAAAGTCTCGGACTTCCTGCAGGGAAACAGGCTTTCTGCTGCTGCACTGACAGATGTGCACGAGCTTGAAAGAGCTTCCTGAGGAGCTGCAGACTTTCTCCTGCAGAGCAGCAGCTGACTTCAGCGTCGTCATGGGAACACAGTCTGCTGCTGCTTCTGGAAACGTCTTCAAGGCTGTGGTGGGACTTGTTGGTCTGGAGGACAGATTCTCTGAGCAAATGCTGCTTCAGCTTCAAGCTTCAGCTCTTTTCTTCTGGCAGAGCTTAGAAGAAATGGAAACCTCCTTTGTTCTGACTGTTTGCTCCAAATCCCAGATTCAGGAATTCCTCCAAGAAGTTCAGCTCAGAGATCATCAGCAGAGAAAAGCCTGAAGTTCTGATGGAAAATGACAACAGAACATGATCAATATTATTGATCCACATGGAATCCAGAAGAAACTCTGAGGTGAAGACATGAAGACACAAGCTTCAGAGACATGAGGAGAAGTCAGAGTGGATTCATTCTGGACTTTCTTCTCACATCTTCTCTTCAGAACATCTTTGTCTTTGATCCTTCAAATCTTCTGAAATCTGATCATCCATGGATTGTTTTTGTGGGATCAGATCCAGAGTTGCTGAAAGTTCTGCTGCCCTCTGCTGGTCAAAGTGTCCAAACAGCAGAGAGGAGATTCTCTGGGATTCATTGGAGTCCAGATTCTCCTGGATGTGAACAGTCTCTGCTTCTGGAACAGAAGAGTCCTTCTCAGAGCAGCATTGAGGATCTGTTCTGTCCGGCTGAGAGCGCTCCCTGCTGGTAGGAGACAGAAGCACATCAGCTGCTTTTCTTTGGCCGTTCAGAAACAGTCTGGAGACTCTAAAAAACCTCCACTTCCTGAAGCAAACGGATGCAGAGCATCATGTTTGATCCTCTTCCTTCAGAAACGGCTCCATTGTTCCATCGCTCAGCACTTTGACTAAAGCAGCTGAGAGTCTTGATGCAAACAGACCTCAGCAGCTCATCCAGAACGCCATGACAGAAGCACATGCAGCAGCACGTGCACGCTCCCAGAGAACAGCAGCTGATCCAAGTCCTGACTTTGAGGTGAGACCTTTCTGTTCTGCTTGGACCACACTTCAAAATGAACTTCATTTCCCATCATTCCATCTGTCAGGAGAGAACAGCTGCAATCAGCTTCCTTCAGGAATGACTGCAGGTAGAAGGATCTTTCATTCTTCAGCACCACCAGGACCCACATCCAGCCCATCAACAGCCAGAACATCAGTGACATCAGCGTCTGATCTTCATCACATCATCATCATCAAAGGACCACCTCTACGTTTTTACAATCTGATGGATTTCAGTCTTTCTGCAGCTTCTCATCAAGTGGATTGTCAAATATTTTCATTTCCTGTTTTCTGTTTTAAATGTTGAAGAAAAATCTTTCCAGTTTTAAAAAGATGAGACTAATAAAGTTATTGGAAAGACGCTGTCTGCTGCAGGACCTGTTCAGGTGCATTGTGGGTAATAATGTTCTGTTTGGGATATTTGCTGGATTCTGGATGTTGACAGTTGTGTTGGTCTTGATTGTTTACCGTTGTGGTTTGGATGTTTGTTGTTGTTTGTAGCACAGCTGAGTAGGTTCTTCATAGACAACATGTTGCTCTGCCAATGTGCCTTTGGGCCAACTTGATTGGGCTGTTTGGAAGAATAATGAGGATAAATGAGAGCCTCCATCAGGGGGGTATTCCAGGGGCCTGTTTCAGAAAGGAGGTTCAACCAACTCTGAGGTTAAACTTGAACTCTGAGTTGGTCAATCGAGAGATTAACAACTCTGAGTTTTCTGTTTCAGAGAAGCTGATCCGAGTTAGGTCAATCAACTCTGAGTGGACTGATTCAGAGTTAAGCGTCCCCACCGCGACTATAAGAAGCCATTATCAATGGAGCGCAGATATTACGAGTCACCATGGCAACCGTGAAAACAAAGAGGTCTGCATATTTTTCGCCAGCTGAACTTGACGTGCTGCTGCAGAGTTACAGTGAATATGAGCACATATTCTGGAAGAAAAGCAACACCGCTGCATCTGCAAAACAGAGACAGTTAGCGTGGAAAAACATAGCTGCTCAAGTTAATGCGTAAGTTTGCATTTAAATCATTGTTATAAAATATTGGCTGTAATAACTTTTTAAGTAGCGTAAGGTGTGAAATAAAAAATGGGGATATCTAGGTGTACTTTTGAAGTGTTATTCCTGGTGTAATTGCATGAAATGCTGCATAGTGTACAGAACCAATCTGAGGGAAAATGCATTTGACGTCGGTAATGTTTAGAGGACTTTTTTGTTAACCTTCCCCTCTTGGTCAGTTTAATATTAATACATGCAATTGTGTTTTAAAAGTGAACTTTTGTCTACTGTTGAACCTTTCGCTGCGCGAAGACTTCTCCTTTCTTTTCTCTCGTCTTTCTGACCGACCGTGGTCAGAAGCGCAGGGGAGATTTCCTTCAGGGCCGAAGGGAATTCTCCTTCGGGGTTCACTTCCCGTTGGAAACCCTCAACCTCCAGAGCGGATTAAGAATGACTCCAAAACAGTTATTCTGGGAATGACACCTTCTCTTTATTTAACTTAGTGCTCCGTCCTCCGAACACACAATATATACCACGCACACACCTCCGCTCCGTGCTCACCCCCCCCATCTGCACCTGCACTCGCCCCTCCCCTTCTCTCTCGTGGCTCGCACCCCGCTCAGCACACACACACTGCAACACTACCCTTGTATTGATCAAGTGGTATAGGTTTATATGGGATTAAGAAAGTAAGCAGTACTAGCAAATTGTGTTTCCAAAAAATAATTTTTACATTAATCTAATTCAATGTCCCTGGTTTCATTTTCATGTAGATGCAATCCTGCAGGAATTAAAAGAACATGGCAGCAGCTAAAAATGAAGTATAAAAACATAATTCAATCAGGTCAAATTTGAGCATGTCATGGATGTAGGCTTTGTTGACAATATTTGACATATGAAACATCTTCATAGCAATACATATCTAATGTTGTTTTCATTGTATATATGTAATTGACTGCAACGAAAAACGGTAACGCTCAAACAAAAACGTATGGGGAAATGACAAAAAAATCGAGTCTAGGTCTCAAAATCCTCGCACGACGTAAATGTAATTCTCTATGAATTAATGCAGCCTACTCGTCTATTGGGTCCTCCAAAAAAGGACAAGCCATTCTTGTCACTTAGACCATCTCTGTGTGACGGAAATTTGGACAATGAAGGTTAAAGCAAAAAATACCGCTTCGTCTTTAAAAAGGGGAGGGGACCGGCAGAAACTTTGAGTTTAGAGGATAAAACCTGCTACCGACCAGGTTAGGTTCACAGCGTAAGTAACCATGGACACTGACTCCGAGTATAAGTTACCTCTCTTTCAGAAACGGGTTTGACTTACTCTGCTTTCTCTGGTTTAACAAACCTCCCATTCTGAAATGGAAAACCCAGGGTTTCCCTGATTTCAGGGTTAACGCACTCAGAGTTTACACTTAACCTCCTTTCTGAAACAGGCCCCAGGAAGCATGTTTAAATTAGCCTGACTTTAAGCCTGAACTCTGGCTGAAATCCGCCTGAACTTGCTTACTCTGGGTATGTCGGTTCCAAAAGAACGGATATGAGTTGGCGTAATTACGCTCGACTTGGTAACCCTGGGTTATCGCACGGTACATAAAGACATTCTCAATAGATCGCCGATTTCTGGAGTCACCATGGAAACGCGTGGTGAAAAAAAAAGAAAGCGCTGTACTTAAGTGAGACGGAGTCTGAGATTTTAATGACGGCGGAAAAAAATTACAAGTCCATCAAAAAAGTAACATGGCTGAAAAATAATTTAAACAATTTAGTTAAAGTAATTCAAACTCAATAATTGTTTATTCAACTCAAATTTACGTATTTATCTAAATAAATGTCACATTACTTCATTAATCTTTTTTCCATCTTAATTACTTATATTTCTTGAACTTTCATATGTCTAAGTTTGAGCCGGCAGATATGCTCATTTTTATAACAATAAAAAGAACGGAAAAAAATGCACAGAGTGGAAAAATTCATCACAGAATATTCCATCACTGTCATAACAGATTTGCGTGGTAGAGGTGCTATATAAACTCATCATCCTCTACTTTACTCTCACTCATGGTGCAGAGACTTAAGCATAGTAGAACAAAATATCTCGGCCAAACACGGTGAAACACAGTAAATAGCTATACAACTAAACACATTTTGTAAAAAACCCACACTTAAACCCAAATCCGTCCAGACAGGCAAAGGGAATGATATCCCAGAATCCCTTGCGGTGCCGATCTAACAGCAACATCAAAGTTACACCTACTTAATTGAATTAATTTGAACGAAAGGAAAATAACTGTCTGAAAACTATGTGTTATTTTTAAGCTGACTTAACTAAAAAATGATCTATATTAACTTAAGCAAATAATTAAGTTAGATCAAAGTAAAAAAGTTTCTATTTCAAACATCCATATGTGGTCTTATCACCCTCTCATGGTGGGAAAAGTATTATCTGAACTTTTTCATCCACTAAATCATCTTCAAATGGACACGCCATGCTGCTTCACCTCTCTGTAAACAAACTAAGCTTCAACTAAACCTGCTCCGGACCAGGTTATGTTCAGAGCATGAGTTGCCATGGTAACTTGACCTACCCTGAAACATACCTCCATTTCTGGAACCGAAAGCTGAGGTTATCAACTTCCTTAGCCTCAAACTTATCGTGGGAGCTAGCATAACCTGCTTTCTGGAATACCCCCCAGATCATGTTTCTGCTGTTTTTCAGAACTGCATCTGAACCTGAAAGCTGTCTTTCATATTTATGCAGCCTTTTTCAATAGAAACTGATCCAAACTGCAGATTCTATTGATTTCTCCATCAGATTTATGTCTAGGCTAAAATCTCAATTCGGTTCCATTCAGAGTCTCATAGGGCTCGGTTCCATACATTTCGATTCAGTACGGCTGTTTAACAAATTTCCCTTATATGAACTTCTATTTTATGAACTATTATTTTATTGTTATTTATGTATGGTGTGTGTTTGTGTGACTGTTTATCTTCCACTATGAAGCTGTCTAACCTGATCATCTTTGGTGATTTTAACATATACATTAATGATGACTCTGACCTCTTTGCCAGAGGTTTCAGTCTCATGGACTCTTTTAATTCTATTCAGCATGGGTCTGGGTCCACACATGTTAACGGTGGAACACTCAACCTTGTTTTTACTTTAGGTGTGCATTTTGACTCTATTTTTTCTGAGGACATTTTTATTTCTCACATCATTGTATTTTTTTTACTTTTCTTTCGCTGTGTGTAACCGGGACAGCCTTTATCTTATTTTATAATGGCACAAAATCTGTTCAAGTGTTACCATACCTGAGGGATCTCCAACAAACTGGTGCATTACACTCCCTTTCATAGCCCCTCCTTCCTTTCCTCTTCTTCTTCTACTTCTTTTGACTCCCCTATATATTCCCAAGGCTACTGTTCCCCATCCCCTTTTGTATGACCTCCTGTCAGAGAGGTGGGTGCCATCATCCTAAAATAATAGTATTATCCCAATCCATCCTATTGTTTATTGGCCTTTTTGGTTTTAATATTTATTTGTATAACTACAGCAATATTTGTTTCTAACTTGTGATGTGATGATTAAAAGGGATTGATGGTTTAGCAGAAATATTTTGGGGATTCACTGTTAAAGCTTAAATTTTGTTTTGTTTGTAGAGGAACTGGAGGGGGCAGAATCACACAGTGTATTGTTTTCTGCTTGTTTATTAGCAGAATAAAGGGAGGCTTCTCTCCAAGAGGTAACACTGTGTCACACCATATATTAGCCACCACAACGCAGAAAGCGACCGATGACATGTGTCACTCTTGCCTGCACATAGAGAAATTAGCTCTCACATGTTTAACTCTTCCTCGGCTGAGACCTTTTCTAACACTTTTAATCTGGTCCTCTCTCCGTGCACAGATGTTAATTCGTTATTATGCACTTTTAATAATTATTGTCATTTTATTTTAGATGGAACCTGATTGAAATGTATGTATCCTTTACTTTACTTTTGATAATTTTGGCTTAGAGAAGATGAAAACCTAAAAAAGCTGTCCAAGAAAGTCAAGATAAGACAAGACAAGACTTTATTGATCACCGGAGGGAAATTCATTTGTTACAACAGGCAAACAAGAAAAATAACAGTTAGAAAAACAGTCAGTAAAAATTAAAATGGTAATAAAAGTGGAAGTAAAAGTACACATGAATTATTAAGTAAATCCAGCAGCAGTTTCAGCAGTCCTAAACTGTGTCATTCTATAGTCTAGCTGTTGTTGGGACAAGGAACATCCTGTAGCGAATCATATTTCAAAACAACCAAAGTTTTTATTTTATAGAAAAATTCATTTCTACAAATTCAATACTCCCTTGTGCCTCCCTCTAATGAAGTTACTGCATCAATATGGTATAGAGGCCATCAGCCTGTGGCTCTATGTACATGAAATGAAAGCTCAGGTTGTTATGGAGTTCATTAGAATATTTGGGTTTCTAAATCCGTTATCTATTAAAATACAAACAGGCAACATAAAGTACTTAGGTATAAATATCTCCTAGGCTTTCTGATCTATTTAAGCTAAACCACACCCAACTACTTAAAACAACCGAGGCTGATCTCACTAGATGGAAAACTCTACCCATTTCTCTAATCGGGAGGTTGCAACCATAAAAATGACGATTCTCCCAAAAATTAACTACCTATTTTCAATGATTCCTTCCAAACCTCCAACTACTTGGTTCAAATCATTAGACCCATTCATTTCCCAATACCTCTGGGAAGGTAAACCCCCACGGATCAGTTTAAAAACTATTAAAAAACCTAAAGATAGAGGAGGACTAGGCCTTCCAGACTTCCAGGACTACTACTCCGCGAACAGATTGTGTTATGTACAAAAATGGCTGAATCCTGGTGTGCTAAATGAATCCTAGCTAGACATAGAACAAAATCTCTGTGATAACCTAGATATTTCTAATCTACCTTTCTTCAGTTCTAAAATTAAACAACACAATTGTTTCAGAAGTTTAAACATCAGCTCATCATTAACAGCTTGGTGGGATTTTCTTAAAAAAAACAACCTCACATTATTTCCATGTAAACTTACCCCCATTTGGAACAACCCTGACATTTTGATTAACAAAACCATGATTCATTTTGCTTCATGGAAGAACAAAGGAATCCAGCAGTTCCAGCATATAATTCAGAATAGAAAATTTATGTCCCTCTCAACGTTATCCTCAACCTATGGAATTAATATAAACAAATTTCTAGGATATCAGCAACTTAAATCAGCTATAAGCACTAAATACTGCCTGACCCAAATAGACCAAGACCTTCCCCTTACAGTAACATATTTCATGGACCTTAAAAATCCCAAACTCACCTCCAAAATTTATAAGATGTTATCGGACATAGATGAAACAATTTACTTACCCATGACAAAATGGGAGTCTGAGCTATCATTGAATTCTAGTGATCAATTTTGGCTACAGATCTGTTTGAATGCCTTTAATATGACCAAAAGCCCTAATTTGCAACTTATTCAATACAAGATTCTCCACAGAATTCACTACACTGGACAGAGGTTATTTAAAATGGGTCTCAATCAGTCTGCTATATGTACACAGTGCATAGGTAACAACATAGACGACTATTTGCATGCCCTGTGGCTATGTCCACCTGTTCAATCATTCTGGCGTAAGGTTTGTGAGGATATCAGTCTGGTTTAATCATAAGATTCCTGCTTGCCCCAAATTCTGCTTATTAGGTGACCTGAATAACATCAACATGGAATCTAACAAGGCTTATATGGTTCTAACCGCTATATGTATTGCAAAGAAACCTATCCTCCTAAACTGGAAATCAAAAATTAATCTTAGCATCAACCACTACAGAAACCTCATGTCAGAGCATATTAGTTTAGAGATAATGTCCTCCACAAAAAACCTGTTTGCTTCAGACTCTCCCTGGCTCCAGCTGATTAGTCACATCACCTAGTAGGGGTGGGATGGTGACAGGTTGGGCCGGGTCCTGGCTGGTCTGGTGGGCCGGGGTGGGTTTGGCGGGGTGGGCTCTGCCGGGGCTGCCGTTCTCCCGGCTCGGGGCTCTGGTTGCCTGGGTGGTGTGGTGGTGGGGGCACACGCTCTGCCGGCAACTTGGCAGGGGTTCCTGGGTGGGTGCCTTCTGGGCGCAGGATAGGCAGTACGGCTGACCGGGAACGGCGTTCGGGTGCCGTGCTGGGTGGCTGGTCGCCGTGGCGGGGGCTGGGGGGGGCTTGGGGTTCTGGGGTCATCTGCCCATGGCCGGTGTTTCGCCCGTGGCCGGTAGTTGGCGTGTGGCCTGGCCCCCCGGGGTCGACGCCGCAGTCACAGCAGGGGTTAAGGGGTTCACTTGGGTGGGTGTATTTCATTATTATTATTAATTATTATTATTACTATTATTGTTAATTATTATTACTATTATTAATTATTATTATTACTCATTCATCTTCTTAACTGTTTATTCCCTTTCGGGGTCACGGGGTTGCCAGAGCCTATCCCAGCCACTTGGGCGTAGGCAAGGGATACCCTGGACTGGTTGCCAGTCTGTCGCAGGGTGGAATATCCTCAATCACACATCCATTCACTCTCACACTCACACCTATGGACAATTTAGAGTTGCCAATCAACCTATGTAGCATGTTTTTGGACGGTGGAAGGAAGCCGGAGATCGCGGAGAAAACCCACGCAGGCATGGGGAGAACATGCAAACTCCACACAGAAAGGTCCCCCATTGATGTTGTGTTTTTCATGTCCCCCAGCCGGGACTTGAACCGGGGGCCTTCTTGCTGTGATGCAAGAGCGCTAACCACTGCGCCACTGTGCAGCCCCTATTATTACTATTATTATTAATTATTAATATTTATTTATTATAATTATTATTTAATTTATTCATTTATTTATTTATTTGGGGGGGGGGCGTGCTAGTCCTTAGGGAGGCCAGGGTATGAATGGTGGGGCTGGACACCCTGCCCCTCCGTTCTGGCACCGGGGCCCTTCCTTGCTTCCTTCCTTGTCCTTCCTCGGCGCTACGAGGCTTTGGCCTCCAACTGCGGCTGGCTTGCCGTTTCTGGCTCCCTGGCCGCTCTGGGAGGGGGGGCGCCTACCTCCTCCCCCGGTTGTGCCCATCCGCCTGCTCCCTGTTCTCACCCAAACTAATATTGCACACAAGCACATAGGGCTCCGGGAACTGGATGGGAGGGGTATGCTGGCGGGGCTCACTGGGGATACCCCTCTCTGGGTTCTCGTCGGCACCCGCCCCCCTCCCCGTTTTTTACTTGCATATTAGACACTCTGATTCATCTAGGGCCTTGTGGAGAGGGTCTGGTGGAGGGGGGCACGGTGAAACATCCGTGCTCACCTTACGCTGGCCCCCCCCACAATTTTAACTTCCTCTGTAGACACACACACTGCACTAACCAGATGATTGTGAGTATGTATGCGTGAGTGCATGGGTAGGACGGACCTGGGGGCTGGCTCGCCGGGACCCTCTGGGGCTTTCCCTCCCCATCACAGAGAGAGGAGGGCACTGACAGAGTTGGGGAGGGGGGTGCCGATCCCTGGGTTGTTTAGGTCGCGTGCCTGGGCTGGCTTGCGGAGAAGGTGGGCCGGTCGGGTGGTGGACGACTCATTGCTTCCGGGGGCCCTGGCCCCGTCCCTGGCCCTTGTCTCAGTGTCCGGTCCCCCCCATGGCTGCCGCCTGGTACAGTTAAGCGCTCCTGTCTTGTGGCCTGGGGGCCGGACACTGGGTTCGCTTGTGCCTCTGGGCGCTGGGGGGGCCCCTGTAGGGGGGCCCTCTCTGTGCCCGGCCGGTGGGGTGGGCGGTCCCCTCCTCCACTCCTCCCGGGCTGCCGGGGTCCAGATGCTCGGGGGGCTTCTGGCCTGGGAGGCTCTCCTCCCCTCTCCTGGTCTGGCTGGGTAGGATCTGGTTCCCCTTATGAACACACGGTTCACGTCGGCAGCATGCATGTTTCTCCACCCCCACGTGCACACTGCCACACTGCTCCCTGTCTGCTTCATCCCTCCTCCTTACCCACAGCGTATTGATGGACAGATTTTTTTTTTTCTCGCTCATCTTAGTGTCAGATTTTCACCTTTTATGTAACATTTGTCTTTCCGGCAGATCTGGTATAATTGTTACAGCTTAACTGCAGGGATATAAGTAGAGGCCCTTTTATATGTTGTAGTGACTTTATTTATTGTTAAGTACCAATAAGAAATATTGTAGTATAATTCAGAATATGCACAGTAAAAAACGTTCACATTTTTAAAATACGTTTTTTGTTTTCTTTAGCACAACAGTATGAAACTGTGCTGAAAAGGGCCCCCTACACCTCCCCCCTATGAGGAGAGCTGTTTCAGTCAATAAATCGTCTGAACCAGTTAAAGATGGAAAATAATGTTTTTTTAAGGTTAGCATTGTTCATGGGGCTATAGCTGTCCAGGAACAGCAAAATCAGCAGGAACCTGCAGGAGACGATCATCTAAATGTGCTTTTATAACTGTTATGATTATTATTAAGGGCATGCTCGCTCATAATTTTTAAATCCGTGCGGCCAGTGTTTCTATCATGGCTGCAAGAAGGGTTAGCATTAGGCTAATACGTGCTAAAAACATTAACCGTGGAGGAACAAATCTTTTTCGGTTCATTTCAAATCCAAAAATGCTTACAATGAATCTCTGTCCCAATATTTATGGACCTGATTTTTCATTATGGGACAAGTGTGATGCATGATGGGATACATAGCATGCAGACCTGCTAAATGACCGACATGACCAAAGAAACAGCTGTGCAGTCATAAACATGCAACACTCGTGTGCACTCGCTCATGTTTCATCCACAGATGCGCCCACATCTCTCCGCCTATCTCACCAGCAACAGCTTTTAGAGGTTAAAAAAATACTCCTTGTTGGTTTAAACATAGAGGTTGGAAGTCTAATATGACAAGAACACTTAAAAAAAAGCTTTTTTACTTGTAACTTGATCTTTTTCATCACCAAAATTTCACAGATTTCAATAAATATACCTCAAAATCAGGCTTTTCACAGCAATTATTAGGTCAGATTAAAAATAAATTCATTAAATTACCTAATAAAAGTTAATGATTAATTAATCACACAAATAATTCATCTCATGACTGTTCTGATAACACTGTCATGATTCAAATAATTTTTTTTAAAAGCTACATTTTATAAATGATTGTTTTAACAACCAGAAAAACCAAAATTTAAAGTATTTTGTTAAACAGTGAAGTTGAACTTTGTGGCTCTTGTTGGGTTTTGGTCTGGAAGAAACTGGATCAAATGGTTCTTTTAGTGTTAGAGGTTCCAGACTCTTGATCTCCACTGAAACTATGAGTATGAAATGTCATTCCACAGACAAACCATCAACAAAATGATCCATCAAAATGATCCATCCATCAAAAAGATGGAGAACAATTCTGACATTAAGCAGTTTTTCACTGATGTGTTCAGGTTTAAATCTTTTCTGTCTGCAGGTCCATGAGCAGGACCCTGTCTTTGGGTTTTAGCTTGAAATGTAGTTTTGGAAATAGAATCTGTCTGAATGTCTGGAATTGGAGACATGGAGACATCAAAGAGGTTTAGATGGATCTTGGGTTTGACAGAGAAATCTGCTGAAAAGAACTGAACTACAAACTTAGAACCACAGACGACAAAACAGATTGGACTTTTTTATCTGCTAACAATTTTCTCTTTGATCTGTTAAGGTTTCCTGTTTGTCGTTAGCTGGAGGGACTAACTAAGATCATGTGATTTGAAGAATGTTGTCGGCTGCACTGACCAACAATGTCTTCTGTCTTTTCAACTGGAAGGGACAGAAGAGACTCTTCCAGGACACGCTGTTGATGGACTGCATGTTTGGAGAGCTTGAAGCTCAAGATAGAACCGTTGTTGAAGTGAACATACCGATAGTGTGGAGATGAAGATCAGAGTCACACTGACCTGCTGACATGTGAGAGCTGTCCACACTTTGGACATGACTTCTGTCCCTCCTCTTCCTCTGATCTCTGTTCTGTGGGTCTGTCTCTTCATCTGTAGTTGATGTTGATTCTTCATGTTGGTTTCCTTCTTCATCCTGACTATCAGTTACATTAAAGCTCTGCTGTTCCTCCTTAATCTTTGGAGGTTCTGGTTCCTCTTTAATCTGTTGGGGTTCTGGTTCCTCCTGTTCCTCTTTAATCTGTGTAGGTTCTGGTTCCTCCTGCTCCACTCTGAAGTTCCTCTGCTGGTTGCAGAGATCTTCCTCTTCAGTCATCCTATGTTGGGAGATGACTGCAGGGACACAAACACAACAAGGAGCCTTTTATAGGATTCCAGGACTTTTGGGTTTCGTCAAGCATCAATAAACTCTGTGATCATTAGAGAAAATGTCTGAGGAGTCCGGAAGACCGGAAGAGACTCATTGAAATAAATAAAATGAATATAAAACAATTGAATAAATGCATCATTCATTCATTTAAAATTGTTTATTAATAAATAAAATTTGAAATCAAAACATAAATGCTTAATAATATATAGAATAGTAATTAAAAAGCATCTTAAAAATTTTCATGATATTTTTAATAATCTTATGGTCCAGTGTGGGACAAATTAAAAGAAATACAATGCTCAGCATTAATGAATACACCTCACTAAATGTGTCAGAAACCTTTAGCATCCTTTCAGAATCAACATTTTCTGTGAAAAACTAGATTACAAAATACTCCTACAAAGGTGGGCCATTGATTGCAAACAGGATCTGTTAATTTACTTTCAAAAAATTGATTTCCTAACAAATTAATTCAAACACATGTTTCAAAAATGAGTACACCTCAGTCAGTCTTATGACAAAAGACAAACTTAAGACTACAAATTTCTAATAAACAGGGATACAACCACAGTTGAGTCTAATGACTTATTTAAGAGGTGTCCACCACACAGGTGACCTTAAAAGGGCCTTTCTTAACAAAGAACAGCCTTCCCATTTCATGCTGTCAGCAATGGCTCCCCGTGGAAAAGAAATGTCACCAAATCTGAGAAAGTAAATCCTTTCTTTGCACAAAAAAGGTGAGGGCTACAAGATCAGCAAAGCTTTACATATCAGTCAAATTTACTACTGCAATAGTGATCCAAAAATTAAAGAAAGATGGAATCATAGAGACGGCCAGGCCGTCCATGCAAGTTAACATCTCGAGAGGAGGGTCTTCTCATGAGAAGGCTTGAAGAAAACCACCATGAAAGTTCACTGCAGTTAGCTAAAGCAGTAGAAATCTAAACTGGAGACACTGTTTCCCATGACGCCATATGGCGCACACTGCAGAGGAAATGGCATGCTTGGTTATTGTCCAGGAAAGAAGCCTCTCCTAAAGCACATCCACAAAAAAGCATGCTTACAATTTCTTAGGGCTCATGCTGAATCAGATGGAGACTACTGAGACTCAATACTCTGGAGTAATGGGACAAAGATCACCATTGTCAAAACTAATGGTTCTAAAAATGTACGGCATTGCAAAGGTGAGGATTTCAAAGATAAATGCATGGTGCCTACAGTGAAACATGGTGGTGGCAGTGTCCTGGTGTGGGGCTGCATGAGTGCTGCTGGTGTGAGGGAGCTGCATTTCATTGATGGGATCATGAACTCAACAATGTAGTACTCTAAACTGAAGAAGAAGATGCTGCTATTACTTCATTGGTCATTGAGCACTTTTCCAACATGACAATGATCGAAAACACACTTCTAAAGCTACTGCTGTATTTTCTGAGGAAGAACAGGGTGAAGGTGATTGAACGGCCAAGTATGTGTCCTGATCTGAACCCTATCCAACAACTGTGGGGAATTCTGAAGAACAAGTTGAGCATCACTCTCCATCCAGGCTCTAAAATAGGTTCTTCTTGAAGAATAGAAAAAGATAGATGTTGCAATATGTCATCCTCATTACAAAATACTAGATGTAGTAGTTTTTGTTACAGGGTGGATTTACTTAAACCAATTGAAGTAAAACGGAAGATTATGCAATCTAAGTTAGATCATTAACCTTTATTTCATGTTCATTCATTCATTCATTTTCCATACCCTTTTTCCCTTTCGGGGGTCACGGGGCTGCTGGAGCCTATCCCGGCAACTTGTGGGCGAAGGCAGGGGATGCCCTGGACTGGTCGCCAGTCTGCCGCAGGGTAGAATGTCCACAATCACACATCCATTTACTCTCACACTCACACTAGGGACAATTTAGAGTTGCCAATTAACCTATGAAGCATGTTTTTGGACGGTGGGAAAAAGCCAGAGATCGCGGAGAGAACCCACGCATGCACGGGGAGAACATGCAAACCCCACACAGAAACCCCACACCCCCATTGATGTTCTGTTTCGGGGACCTTCTTGCTGTGAGGCAAGAGCGCTAACCACTGCGCCACCGTGCGTTTATATATTTTTATTTCATGTTATAGAGTTAAAGAAATGTTCAATAGAAGTCAACTTTGTGGAAAGTTTGGAAATGTTTCTTTTGCTCATTGAGCTTCTGATTAAATTAGTACTTTTTAAAGGGGGAGTACACATCTATGCTATACTTCTAAAGTATAGCATAGATAGCGGTGATGAAAAATTCGACACCGTCATAGCTCTACTATTAACATTTGAAAAAGTATAGGCAACAAGATAAAATAAAGATGGACTTTCCTACAAAATATTTATTGTAATACAAATCGGCTGATGAGTCTTCATTACCAGTTCATATTAATATAGACATTTATTCTTTTTGTGAGATTATTGATTTTTACAGAATGGTGTTTCACAGAGATTGCACTTTGTTGACTGTCCCTTGGCAGCCGGCTGCTGCATGTCTGCATTCACTGCTGAAAGCGAACAATTCTGATTAAAAGGCAATAAAAACGATCTTTTTTCTTTAAAAATGCATTTGTGTTTCACTCTGTGTGTTAATACAAAAAGATTGAGATACTTGCTGACACATTTGAACGTTGATCAGAAGAGTTATTGAAGCAGGAAGTCTGAATCTATGAATATATAACTTTATAGAACCTCAGCTGTCAAAGAATTTAAAATAATGAATCCATGGTTCACAAGTGAGGATGCTGGCAAACCAACTCCAAACCAACAAGAAGACGCAGCAGCAGCTGAGTTTCCGCGGAAAAGGAAAGGCCTGCGTTGGAAGATCGACTCGAGGCTCAGCGCTGCTACTTCCAGCAGATGACAATGAAAAGCTGTCCTTCCTACCCCTTTTACCGGGATGCGGCGCCGGCGGGTCACGCCACACTTCTGGACTGCAGGACTTAAACTTGGCCTGAGGTGTCTGCTTTCACTGTTCTTAGGAGCCGCATAGCAAAGAGACGGACTCTGATGATGAGGAAAGGGAAGCCGGCGGTTTTGATAGAAATGTGGCCCAGCTGTTTCAGATGCAGAAGATAAGGACTTTGATGGATTATAAATGCTGATTAATGACTGAAAAATAAATTACAACCAACTCAGTTTTGCACTCGCTGCCTTTTCAAACACACACCAGCGCGCACGTTTCACCGGTATGTATTTTAATGTTAAGTACAGAAAAAACACTATACTGAAACAGTTTAATCCAGTGCTGTTGTATTGTAAGGAGAGGGGTGTGTTATTAAATAATATGACTTTAATTGTGTGTTTGTGTGTGTGTCTGGCAGGGCAATGTGTGGTGTGGCTCTTAGAAATGTCGGCTCTTTGTGTCAAACTTTTTCGTTGCCACCCTCCCCCCGTGTTAGAGGCATTCATAGAAAAAACAGCGGATGTAACATGGAATAAAACGTTAACCGACAACCCAAAACCAAGGTAAGAAAGTGCAGCAGGTTTTGATGTGCTGTAAGTTTTTCTCATGTAAAATTCACTGCATTTGATACTGTTTTAAATCTTTTAATCCACGTTACAGCCGCCGTTCTTTTTCTATTAAAGCCCCAAAATGAAAGTCCTGCCCCACTGCTTGACATGCAAATATTAGCCAATCAGATCATCCAGAAAGGTCCCTGCCCCCAAGTGATAAATACACCCCTGAATACCGCAACCTAGTGACAAAAACGCCCCCTTAACACTGAGCGTAAATCCAGGCGGGGGCCGAAAGAGAACTGACTGTGCGGATTCTCTGTTTAGTTAGGATTTTGGCCGCGCAGTTTTAAAATGTGGGGTCGCTTGGTTAGAATTGCGCCTGCGCGTTGTGAGGTTCACTCACTCAGTTCCTGAATACGCCCCCTCAGTTGTTTTTACGCCCTTTCACTTTAAGGCAGAGATGTGATTCCATACTAGTGAATAAAAGTTAGTCTGGAGCCCTGGTTAAGAAGGAGATGTAAAAACGGAAGCTGTGGTGGAGGGAAGTTGTGGAACAGAACCAGTTAATGCTTGAAAGAAGTCGGGTGTGACGATAACAGTCATCACCGCACGTTTTTTTTTTTTTTAGTTCTGCATATGGTGCATGATTGGAACTATTTTAAACACATTCATCTTTGCTGATAATTGACGTTTTCTGCTAGTCCTGTGTTCAGACTTCAAGGGTTTCTGGGGGAAATCTTTTATTACTATTCTCCTCTAACTCCCTCTGAGCTCCCTCTTCTTACACACACGCACGCGGTTTCAGAAGCACACACACACCCTCATACACACCCTCACAGAAGTTTCCGTCTCAGGGGAAATACGACAAATTTACTACGTTCAGATTATTCATTTCCATTTTATTAGTTTCCATTACTAGCTGTGTGCTTCTTAAACAGGATGAACAGGATAAAAAATGAATAAGTCAAGTAGCCGCCAGGCACATTGTTTTAAACTTTTGAAAAACAAACCCATAGCCATTGCTTAATTAAAAAGGAATAGCTGTGAATCAGATACTCATTCTGTGAACAATTATATTGTCTTTGTTAAAAACAATATGACACTATTTAGTGCAAATGTGGTTTAAACAATAATAAAATTCTGCCAGAAAAATCAAATCAAGTAACTATGAACTTTCCTTTAAGTTATTTAAGACATAAACTGCTTCCAAAATAAATGACCAGAGATAAAATCCATGAGGAACTTAGAACTTAGAAACATCTTTGTGAACAGCACGTTTGGGGGAAAGCTGAATGTGATGTATGTTTATATGTTCATGTTTTTCTGGAGAACCACAGGCTTTAGTATCAAGACGCCGCTATCGCTGCTTAGAGGAGAAGGGGGGGTCTAAGGGCAGGGATGCCTCTCTTTCTTCTGTTTCCATCTCAGCCGTAGCTCTGGTCTGGGCGTACAGTACAGGGATCCTTTTTCAGTATTTCTGAGAGGGAATGTCAAAGCGTGGCTCTACTGCATTCAATAAATCCCCTCGTTCTCCGCCGCGCTGCAGGGACAGATACCGTTTTCCGTTTGTTATTGCCGCTGCTCTGTCTCTTCGTCTGGGAAAAGGTATCCTGTGTCGGCTTCAGGCCAGCAACAACCACGGACTCTCACACAACTCTGGGTGATGCAGCTTCAATGCGGCATCATTCAAATTTTTAGTCACGTACCAACTATGTGGAGCTGCAGCTGCGGGTTCCAGCTGCTATCCAGCAGTCTGCGCTGACGACAGAGCTCCTCCTCGTTCTGGACGATGGTTCCTTCAGCAGCAGAAAGTTGTTCTCTGACAGAACCTTCCTGAGGTTCTGAAGACATGGTTCCTGCTCCGATCTTCAGCTCCAACTCCCACAAACACCGCCGTCCTCTTCACTGCAGCTCCGATCGATCATCTGCTAGTCTCACAATCCCAGAAAAAGGTCCAAACAGAAACTTTTCTCCTGTTTGGAGATTTTCCTGAAAGTTCCTGTGATCCTGCAGGAGTCAGTTCTGCTCAGCCTGCAGAGCAAACAGAAAAGACTCTGGAAGCTTCCACATGTGAAACTTCAAGACAAAGAATCCAAACAACAACATCTGATTGGTTGACTTTTGGAGGGAAAGCTGCAACAGTCTTCTGTGATTGGTTCAGCCGTCCCTGCCCCCACTAGTCCACTGCACAGGGGGCAACATTCCAGGGGGGGTTGGTAATCTCCTCCTTCTATTGTTTCTGCCCCACTGGCTCTTTCAAAATAAAGGCTTGTTGTAGCAGAAACCTGAATGGAACATCAGAATGGACTCAAACTGCTGCTGGTTTCAAAGCCTCGTTCTCAACTTCCAGCTGAACTCTTCATGAGTTTGAGCGTCTGTGACAAACTCTACAGTTGAACAACAGCAGTGAAAATCTCCATGGATGTCAACTGGGAGAGAATCAACTTGAGATTTCCAAGAGTTTCTGCAGGAACTCATCACAAAGTCAGGAGCTGCAAGGCCTGATGGGAGATCTGGGATCCTATTTTGACATGAAGGAAACTCCTTCAAACAGGAAAGATTTCATCTGACACGATCACTTTGATGATAACATGAAGATGGATCCCAGTGATTCAGCTGAAAAACATCCCATAATACTGTTCTAGATGGTTCTAGAGTGGTGTGGAGATTTTTAGTCTTTTCTGCGGTGAGAAGGTTAGGGTTAGAAAATAGAGATTTTCTCTCATGACCTCAATATTCATGTGAATTTATAAACTGTAACCCATAATTCAGAAAAATGTACCCAGTAATTCCAGAATAATTCTCACACATACAGCAAATAAAATTTTACTCAAATTGAATACAATTTTACTCTGAAAAAGACAGTATTTGGTCCCAGTCTAAATAGTCAAATTTACTCTCCAACAGAGTTAAAATGATAGAGTTTAGATCCAGATTCCAGCTCAGACCAGGAAAACAAAGACGTTCATGGATCTATTTGTCTGCAGGAGGATCAGAATGGAGCAGAGCAGAGAGACTGTGTTCTGCAGAGTTTAGTTTTTAATCTACAAGCTTTTATAAACTGTTTCTGTTCATCAGGACAGGATTTTCTTTAGGTTTTTTTGACACAGGAACGATTTTTTAACAAGATAAAAAATATTAATGAAAAACATTTATTTAGTGTTTCTTATTGCTTTGGGTAAACATTACATAAAAACAAGGTTTTAAAAATATATGTCTTCAACCATTTGGCTGAGCAGGAAGTTCACTGATATGTGATATTATTTCAAATGTACTATTGTTCCCTGTCAAAGCACAAAAGAAAACTTTTATTTGGAGTCTTGAGAACAAAATGAAGCAGAAGATAAAAGTGGAGATGAGAAGTTTTTGCCTCCTTTATCTGCCTGTGATGTGATGAAGGCTTCAGTTTCTGTCTCTGCTGCATCGACTGTGGGAGCAGAAGTTCAACAAACCTGTCTTCTCTGTTGCCTTAAAATCCCTCAAGTTTTCTTTTTAGAGCTCATGTTTGCACAAATATACATAGATGATTAAAGTTTTTGAAAAGTGACTCAACTCTTTCCACAAAGTCCCAACAAAAACCTGAAATCACCACATTCTGACCTCAATCCAAAGTGACAGAAAAGTCCTGTTCTTCTTTCTACACTCAGTACCTTTGTAATGTAGAGACAGAAGAACATTAGGAAAATCATTTTATTCAGACTTCTTGATTATAATAAAACAAATTACAGAGAAAAATTCATCAAAAAAGGGAAAGAGAGGAGAGGAACCTGAGGTAAACCTGCAGGATGTAAACATTTCTGTCAGCATCTTAACAGCAGCAGCTTTGATTGGTTTAGATCAGGGGTCGGCAACCTTTTTTACTCAAAGAGCCATTTGGGACCGCCCCTAATAAAAAAGAAAGCACTCGGAGCCACAACCCGTTATGACATCATTATATATATTATGCATGTATATATTATTCAAAGGTGCTCATTACGTCGATCGCGATCTACCGGTCGACCTTCAAGGACATGAGTGTAGATCACGGGCCAGAAAAGATTAAAAAAAAAAAAGTACTTCTTTAAAATCCACCAGCCAATCAAAATCCTCACTGAGAAGTAAGGGACTTGATTGACATGTAGATTGGCCAATCGGACATCATCTGAAGCATACGTCGCTGCAAATGCACATTATGTTCTTTAAAGGATGATATCGCGGCCACGTTGGGAGGAGCTACTGGTTCTGGTCTGATCGCTGCATGGAGCGATGTGTTTATCAATGCTTGGTAGACACTGAGAATGTGGAGAGATCAGGTTTATTGTTTTGAAGAGTTCTACTTAGTAATCATGTTTCCATGTTTGACTTCATAAAATCATCCCAGAGAAAGTCTCTGCTTCAACTCCCGCAGGGAAAGCTGCGTCTCAATCTGACGCCCGTGTTTGCATCTCTCTGACAGAGTTTGAAGCTAAAGCCCCTCCTCCGCCTCTCCACCTGCTTTTCCTCTCTACCTGTTCACCTGTTCACATCCTCTGCAGCTGAGATTTGTTTCCCCTGCGCTCCTCAGTGTGTCTTACACAGAGCGCGCAAAATACGGTAGTCGGGTCGCTCCAGCGCAGCACAAGGATGAAAGAGCCGGACGCAGGTTATAGCGGGGATAGAGCGGGTTAAGCAAATGAATGGAAGAAAGCGGCCCACTGAAGAAATATTCAATATTGTACACATTTTATTATTAGTCTGAACTATCTTTTATTTAGAATTTTTTTTCATTTTATCAGTCCAGTACGGGAAAAAAACACAATCAAAACTTGTGTTGGGTGGTTTTTGTCTGGGTCTGGCGGTTTTCAGATGACTTTTGGGCTGGAAACCTGTGACTCTATCTGGCAACGCTGGCGCGAACTCTCAGTCTGTCATCAGCGAGTTGGTCTCTGCCCCACGGCACGTCAAGTTCCCGGCAGAAGATCGGAGTGTTTATTGAAGCCGCCCCGCGTGCCTCTCCCTGCTATCAGCTCTGCAGTTCTCGCCCGATAAATACGAGATCATTACGAAGCTGTTTTTTACGTGGCTCGCGCTTCGTGCGGAGCCAGCAACGCCTTTGAAATGCCATGAAAAATGAACAAACTAAAATAAAATTTAATTATTATAAAATACTCATTATTTTCCAAAGTCACAGGGAGCCACAACAGATGGATGAAAGAGCCACACGTGGCTCCGAAACGATGGGTTGCCGACCCCTGGTTTAGATCATAATAGTTTGTCTTAATAAACATAAAATTCAGTTTTCTTCATCGTCTGAGGATATGGAGCAGCAGTTCTGAGGTGAAGCAGAAGGACAAAGAGAAGTGGTGGAGTACAGAACATCTACAATGAAATTCATCTAAAATATTTAAAATAATTCTTGATTTAACCATCAAAGATGTTTGACCTCCATCCAGACACATTTAGAATCTCCAGCTGCAGAAAAATGTGTCAGATTTCTGTGTCGCTTCCTAAAGCTGAGAAAAAAACATTTTCAAATTAAGATTTTCAAATTACAGATTAATGAAGAGAAAAAACAACAAACATGAAATAAAACAGGCTTATAAATCTACACAAAGACTGAAAAGGATCCCAGTGCATCATGGGATATCCCCTTTTATCAACTGAGACTGTTGTGGCAGAACTCGTTACAAAAATCCATTTCAGGTTCCAACAAACCAACAGTCCACTCAGACAATGTTTCCTCCTTCAGTGTCACATCCAGAAACACTGAACAGTCTTCATCAGTGAAGAAGATTCTCATCTTCTCCCCAGCTTCCTGCTCTGAAGGAAACATCTTCATTCATCATCATGGACAGCCAGACCAACCTCTGTAGAAACACAATCCTCTAGTTCCAGACTAAAGAAATGATCCCTGAAAGTAGAGTCTTAGTGAGTTCTGGATGTTGTTTGTCCTCTTCTGTCTGCAGACAGGAACTCCTGCTCCTGGTCTCCTCCTGCAGAAATGTGTGCTGCAGATGCCATGTTTGCCACTAGAGGGCAGCACAGCAGCTTCAGTCTTTGTCATTGTTGCTGTGTGAGCCTGAAGGAGCTTCAAAGTGAGCTGCAGCTTGGTTCAGACAAACCTCCACATTCACACACAGATGTGATCCTGAAGAAGTCTGAACAGAACATTTCAGGAGAACTCTTCAGTCCAGAACATGAGCCTGCATTGTTCCTGAAACTGGGATCAGAGTTCTGCTCTCTGCTCCAACAGAACCACCTTCATGAGCTCCTGGGGCCTGTTGCACAAAAGTAGGATAAGGGATTAAGCCAGGATATCTTGGTGATCCTGGCTCAATTGATCCCCAATCCGGTTGCACTAAAGCTGGATAGGGGGCAGGAGGATATGTTATGGTATAAAATACCATGGAGATTTATTCTGTGGAGCTAGCCTGCTCCAGACCAGGCTAAATTCCAGGATCTATTTAATCTCATCCCTAACGTCAGTCAGCAGTCGCCAAAAATGGAAACCAATAGTTATTTCACTGCTCACTATACATTGTTATCACATATAACTACACCCACTGTCATTATTTAAACGTTTGTGATCATTAATTTCAATCATTTTGGATAAATAATGAGTTTTAGATGATGTTGCTATCATTAGATAATTTACAGTTTCCCATAGACTATAAGGCTATATGTAAAATGATAGAATATTAGGGCCACAGAGGGAAAAAAGACAAGTCATAATATTGTAACCAGTTGTTTTAAAGGAGGAAAGTTGTTAAAATGACAGATGTGGGGCATTTCGTGAAATTGTACCTCAGTATGGTTTCATAAACGAAGACATGCTGATGTGCCAGAATATGAAGTATCACATTGTCATAACTATCAAAACTGTAAAAAGAATATGTTGCTTTTCTGCAGAAAGAACCAGCCTCATAAATTTATGACTTTATCCTTTTTCCTCAGTGGGGCCCTAGTACTCTGTCATATAAACAAATACACATTCCATTGAATATGAAAACACAATGTGTAACATTCCTTCCTCTTTCGGCTTCTCCCATCAGGGGTCGCCACAGCGAACAAGTCGCACGGTAAACTTGGCAATGTTTTACGCCGGATGCCCTTCCTGACGCAACCTTTATATTCCTTTATTGAATAAGGACAAAACAAAGCAGGTAAACTACACTCACACTTTGAATGAACATAAACAAATTATGGAAATGATTTCCACATGATTAGATAGCCTTACTTGAAAATAAATGAATCATATTGGTCCTACTTAATGTACTTAGGTTCAAACTAATACATTTAAGTTGATTCAATCTAAATACTGCAGTTGGACCCAAATTTAAATTAATATTGTTGCTCACTCTCAGAAGATAAAAGTTGATCCAACTTAACTGAATCACTTCAATTGGTCACACCTAAGTAAATTAAGTTTATTCAACTTAAATTTGTATGACTACCTAACACTAGGGATGGCCCGTTTGACACGGGGCTTCGGCGCGCGGTTCACCTTCATAAAACAGTGTTTCGGCACAATGTTTCGAAGCGTGTGTCAACCAGCGCAGATCACGTGATTGATGACGTATGACGCGCCAAATGCATCACTCACCTGAACCAGGTTTCAGATCTCAGGTGTGTTTGATCAGAAGGGCGCGCTGTTGTCTATAAATACAGATGAATCCCAAACAACGTTTCCCGACCAGTTCTGTTGTTTCCCGTGTATCGTAAGAATCAACGTCATGGCACCCGGTAAAAAACGTTCTGTGGCTTGGGATCATTTCAACTTGATTTCTCCAAATAAGGTAATACACTATTAACGTTATTTTATTAGTAGCCATTGCTGATTATGTCAGTTTTATAGGTATGTCTGTCAGTTGAAAGGAATCATTTTTATTCTTTCCATTTCTTTCTTAGGTGCAATGTTTGATTTGCAAACATGAATTTGCATTTAATGATAGTACATCCTCCATGATGCGACATCTCCGCTCCGTTCATCATGTTGAAACTCCGCAGTCGGCAAATCAAGCCTTCAATCCACCTCGTATTGGTAATAAGAATATATCCAACTAATGGCACATTAAGTTAGAATTAAAACAGATAGCTCAGTGGAAAAATCAGTGACATGTGAATGCTGAGGTTGTGGGTTTGAGGCTCAGCTTCTACAATTAATGTTTTTTTTTTTACCTTCATATGTATATTTTGCAGTGTCAAGAAAGCAAGAACTTGATTCTGCATCGGTGGATATGATTGTAATGGATGCACAACCATTTTCAATTGTTGAAGACAAAGGCTTCAAGGTAAGGTGGCTAATATTATATAGCATTTACATTATTTATGTTTTTGTGTACATAATAAGCTGTATTTTATTTGTCACTATTAGGCTTTTGTCAACCTTTTGGACCCATCCTACATAATTCCTAATAGGAAGGCCTTGAGGACAATGGTGGAGGAGAAGTACAAAGCCAAAAAGGAGAAGGCTTTAGATGTGGTTAGCAGGGCCTCTGCTGTCAGCCTTACAGCAGACATGTGGACATCCATTAACATGGACGCTTACTTGGCTGTAACATGCCATTTTATCACCGAGGAGGTAGGTATCCCCTGCTTTGTGCAATGCTTTGGTTTATGTATCTCAGTTTGACTTTGTTCATTCTAGGTGGAGCTGGCCTCTGTGGTCTTGGGGGTTCTGAAGTTTCGCCAAACCCACACTGCAGCTCACTTGGCTGAGGCCAAAAATCTTCTCATGGAAAAATGGGGAATTAAAGGGAAGGTGCGAGCCAGATCAATAAAGTACAAGATCATTCATCAATATGGCCTCCCAATACCTAATATACATGATTTGTGAACATGTTGTAATCTTTCTTCCAGGTGACAGGCCTGGTTACAGACTGTGCTCCCAACATGGTTGCATGTGCTAATATATTACTGCTTCGGCACATAATGTGTTTTGCACATATGCTTAATTTGGTGGTGAAAAAGTCCATTGCCCAAACCCCTGAACTAGAGGATATCCGAAGTAAGGGGCGTAGGATTGTCGGTCTTTTTAAATCCAGCACCACAGCGAAGGAGAAGCTGTCAGAGATGCAGCGACAGCTGGCCAGGCCAGAGCACAAATTAATACAAGAGGTGAAACATTTTCTTTTTTTTCCATCTAAGATTTTACATGTTTTTGCAGTTGTTTATTGTGTTACTTTCTTCTCTCCTTTAAAATGTGCTTACTGTCTTATCTTAGGTGGAAACAAGATGGAACAGCACATTTAATATGTTGGAAAGGTTGTTTAAGGAGAGAGAGCCACTGGGGGCAGCTCTGGCCACCCTCCATACAGACCTTCCTCCACTCACCTCAGAGGACTACCAGGCCATACACCACTGCTTGAGCATTCTTTCACCGTTTCAAGAGGCCACAGTTGAGCTTTCGACAGAAAAACGAGTGTCAGCATCCAAAGTCATTCCCATGGTCAAAATGCTGAAACATTACATCTCAAGCAGGTGTGGTCAGATCACACACCCACTTGGTGAAAAACTGGCCACTAACTTGAAGAACAATCTCCATGAGAGGTTTTCAGCTCTGGAGAAGGTCACTGCTCTGTCAATGGCAACCTTGTTGGACCCAAGGTTTAAAGAGCTGGGTTTCTGCAGCCAAGGCTCTGCCCACACGGCCATAGAGCGACTCACTAAAGAGTGTGCTGCAAGAATGCAGGCGCTACTTCCAGAGGCACAGCCACAGTCGCCACCTAGAGAAGGTCCTTCAAGTCAGCAGGAAGATGGTGGTCTCTGGGCCCTGCTGGACAGGCATGTGGGGGTTCAACAGCAGGTGACCAGCACAACTGCCAGTGCAACAGTGGAGGTTCAGAGGTACAGTAAAGATTAGAATCCTCATCATAACTTCTGCTCATTTTAGACTGGTGCATGACAATAGGCTATTAATGTCCTTCTAGGTACTTAAAGGAACCTCACATCCCAAGGACTCAGGACCCACTGAGATACTGGGTTACCCACAAGGTTTTATACCCACATCTCTACAAGCTGGCAATGAAGTTTTTATGCACACCAGCTTCATCTGTGCCTTGTGAGAGGATCTTCTCCAAGGCTGGCGAAATCGTCAGCCAAAGACGAAACAGGCTGAAGCCCAGCACAGTGGAGAAAATTCTGTTTTTAAATAAAAATCTATAACATGTATCCCACCCAGTCATGTTAGACCCTGGTTCACAATCACTCATTCTCACTTTATACATGGCATTCACAATGTAACACAAGCACTTCTCACAAATCTTCAAACATTGTCTTTGTTTTATTTCCACACTCAAGTGTTACAAGGGCAAGGAACTTAGTGGAGTAGATGATATACGTCCTGTCTGCCACCAGATGCCGCTGTTCTGTGTGGTTTCGAAGCCCCAAATGCTTCATTCATTTTTCTGGCACATTTACACGAAGCCCCATGAGAGCTTCATGGGGCTTTGATTCCCATCCCTAGCTGAGAGCAAGAAGTAGCCAACAGGAAGCAGGAAGTGCACCAGCTGACCAGGAACTTATATAATAATGGATTAGATTTATCTGCGCTTTTCCAGACGCTCAAAGCGCTTACAGTGTGTCCATCATTCACTCACTCACTCCTCATTCATACTTGGTGATGGTAAGCTACGGTTGTAGCCACAGCTGCCCTGGGGCAGACTGACAGAGGCGTGGCTGCCATTTCGCACCTACGGCCCCTCTGACCATCACCAGGACATTTATACACATTCACACACCAGTGGAGCCACACTGGTGGCAAGGAGGGTGAAGCCGCAGCCCCCCCCCCCAAAAAAACACAAAATCCCCCTGGCAGCATCTTGTCAGAATATTATATGTTGCTCAGTAATAATCAGACTTTGTCACCTTTCCGGTAGCCATGAAGCCTGACACCCACGAAGAACACGGGGCAGGAGGCTCCGCCTTTGTTTATACAGACACGTAACTTTGCGCTCCACAAAATAGTTCCCAAACAAAAAAATATAGTGATATTCATGGAAATCTAACAGCGCGCGTTCATGTTTGGTGTTACACAGTGACTAAGAACAGTATACCCCCCCCCCCCCCCCCCCCAACACAAAATCCTCCGGCGGGCGGCCGTGTCGTGCACTTAAGAACGCACGCAGCTTGTAATGGAAATGAATAATTAGAACGCAGTAAATTTGTCGTATTTCCTCGCAAAACAGAAACTTCTGTTGTAGAATGAGGATGTGTGTGTGTTTCTGAAACAGGGCACTTGTGTGTAAGTAGAGTGCGCATGTGCCTCGTGCTTCTAAGAGACAGTACTGACAGCAGCGCTCACGCAGGCCGGTGCAAGGAGAGAAGGAGGAGAGTGATAAAAGGTTTCCCATAGGAACCCTTGGCGTCTGAACACAGGATTATCAGCAAAGATGAATGTGTTTAATGTGTTTATTATAGTTTGAATCACGTGCCATATACAAAACTTAAAAAAAAAAAGTTCGGAAAAGATGCGGTGATAATGTCATCAGGATAAAACTGAACTAAAAGACGGTTTATTTGAACAACACAACAATTAAGATTTGTATCTGAACTAATATTTTATTTTTTTATTTTCATCAATAAGTGTTAAAATATGAGGAGAAAATAGCATCAAAAAGGAAAGGAAATCCAAAGTTGATTTTTTTCTGATTCGTCTGAAACTGACGTCCATCTGTTCATTATCCTCTGGCAATAAAAACATAAAGTGGTTGTTATGGAGATACAAATCAACAGAAAAACAGTCAATTTGAAAAAAAGTGTGTTTTCCACCAATTTATCACATGTAGTTCTTACCAATACGATCATCCTAATCAATGTGTTTTTCTGAGTCTGTTGAGGATGCTGATCGTAATGATAATCGCTCATGCAGAGCAGCAGGATTTTGGTCCAAAGTCTCCTCTGTAGCTCACACTGTAACCCCCCCTCACCCCCGCCTGCAAACAGAAGCTACAAGACTCGCGTGGAGCAGCAGGTTCATTCTAGCAGCCACAGATCTTTTTACAAGTGGGTTGTGGAAAATCTCTCAATAAACACCAAAAAAAAAAATAATTTCAGACACAACTTATGAAGGAAAAGAACTTTATGTTAAAAGAGGAAACATGAAATGAAAATACTTAGAACCCAGCAGATCTAAACGCTACATAGTTTGTCCAAGTGGGGTTAGTGTGCATGCACGATTCAGCATTAGTACGAAACACAATTGTTTAAGCCACAGTCCGTGCACATCATTTATCAGATTTTTTAACCACTGGCACCTGGGGGGCTCCGTATATTTCAGCCCCTCAGAGCTGAACCTCATACTCTTTAGGACCCAGCAGCGTCTTGACTGCTGCAACTGGAGTCACGTGATTTCTGTAGAGAAGTGAGGGGTCGCAGAAGTGAGAAAAGTCGCAGCCATTCATGCACACACACAAACAGACACACAGAGGGAGGAGTTCTGCTCTTCGTCAGACAGCAGAGTTTGTCCAGCAGACACAGACGTTGGAGTTTCTCCATTTTCTTCTTCGGTGAGTCTTTGTGTAAAAGTTGTTTTCTGTTCTCATCTCATGATCATGAAGCTGTTGTTACTGATCTGTGAGGAAAAGAGCAGCAGACAAACACAACAGGTCACTGACTGACAACATGGCCGCTGAAAGTTTTCATGTGTTGAGACGGTTCAGAGAATCTCTGGTCCCAGCAGACCAGCATTGCGTCGCGTAGGGCGCTGGCCAAACCGAAGTTCGGAAAGTTATTTATAGTTCGTATTTTTTATTATCACAGCTGTTTGTTAACATAGATTTACATGAAATGATCAGTAACAGAAGCTCATTGATTGTAACCGATTGAGCACCGCAGCCGCTCCTCCCTCGCTTCCTTCCTCCCTCAGAGAGCGCGCCCCAGCGCGTCTCTCGCGGGGACGCGCGCGGGGGAGCGCGCTGTTGCTTACTTGTAGTTGAACCGTGTTTACATCTGATGAGAAGGCAAAAGAAAAACAATCGAGGGCTCAAAACAGAAATGCCAGAAATGTAGAAAGAATGAAGAAAACTTCCTGTAATGGTTGAGAGACAGCAGGAAGGTTCTAGCAGTGATAGAAACAGAGTTGGAAACATTCAGGCTAAAGATACCAGCAGTGGTGGTTCCACACTAACTCACTCACCGGGCAAGGAACACACAACCCCGCGCTCACACACATTTGACAACATCCGTTTGTGTTCTCTATCTTCTGTTTGGCCATTTAACACAAAATGCATGAATGTTCTAGACTCGGATTCCAGGGGGTCAAACTCAGTCACACAGGGGCCTAAATTAAAACCATGCTTTAGGTTTTAGGCAGAACAAGATAAACATTTACTGAAAAAAACTAAAGCTAAACTTTTAGACATTTAAAACTGAAAGTTTTGAACATAAATATGGATAAAAACAGCAACATAAATCCAATTTTGCTCTCCGTAAAATAAATTCTCTCAAAATTATACAAATATGAAGATGCTGCAGAACAAAAGTCTGGAAATGTTAATAATAGGAAAGAAATAACAAATCATGTCTTTCTGTTTTCTTTGCTCTTTTGTCAATTTTTAGAGCTGAACTCCTGCATCATGTTTAGAAATAATTTTGTTTCTGTTTTGTGTGTCTTTGTGAAACATTTCAGAGGATTTGATTTTTTTAAAATCTGTTATTGTGAATATCATTTTTAGGTCTATAAAACATTAAAAACTAAATCATAGAACTCATCAGTGGGATTACTCCAAAAATATTTGGCATTTCCCTAATTTAGTGAAACACCAACAGCAGAAAAGCCTCCAAAAAACCTCAATAAAAAACCACTTCCGGCTATCAATAAAATGGTCCCAAGTGTCTTCCAGCTGTACTGATCAGAATTTACAGAATCACTAATCATGGAGAAAATAAAGGAGCTTGTTTGTTCTGATTTTGTTTTAAATAATTATTTGAACTAGATGTACCAAAACACTGATAAAGTTTTTATCCTTTGAAACAACACTGAATGATGATAAAAGCTGCTTCTAGAAGGTAGAAGTATGTGTGATGATGGTTAGATGGTGATTTAGTTTCTCTCTATGTTAAACGTGTGGATAATTATTATTTTTGTCAGTGACTATTAAGTTTACAGCCTTTTGCTTTTAATATCACTTTGCCTGAACGACATTTTGGATCTTAGTTAAACATTTGGAGATTTTTGACAACAATGAATAATTTATTCATTAATAAATTAATAAAATAAATTAATATGCTTAAAATAAAAAATGTCTCTATTTTTACATATAGTTTAGTCTGTTTTCTTTTGAAAATCTTCCCAACACAAAGTTTATATCAAACAGCTTTGACGAAGGTGAGAGAGAATCAGGACAGATGGACGGAAACTGGTTGGTCTTATTGTGGACACTCAGGACAAAGACAGTTCATACCAAGGCAGTCATTTTAAATAGTATTCTTATTTTAAAAAATAAACATGCATTAGCAAGATGTTTAATTATTTCAAACAGTTAATAATCCTTGCTTGGCCATAGGATCTAATTTTTAATTATATCTTATTTAATATTTGTCATATTTGCCATAGGATTTAGTGGAGAAGAACATAGACTAGAGGTTGGTGATGCATCTGATATCAAAGAGAGCAGAGATGACTTAAAGAAGGAATAATTCAACTATTAAAGTCACAGAAACCTAGATGCTCATTCTGGTTTAAACTTCTGCTGAAAACATGTTCACTTATTTTAGGAAAACAAGAGCAGACATACATGACAAGTCAGTCCCAACAGAGAAGAACGAGGAGAGACGACGATGATGATGAGGGAGAAGAACAGAGAGGAACAGAGGAGATGCTGGGTCATTTAATGTGAACAAACACAGCGACTCAACATTATAACCTGCTAAAATGTTTTTTATTTAAATAATCAATATAATTCTGAACTTCATGGACGTTATCTTCCATCTTCTTGGTGCTTAGCATATGAAACAGCGGCCATTTTGATCCAAATTCTCAACCCCATTACTTGTTTTAATGTTAGGAGATTTTAATATTTGTGTTGTTAGAAATAAACATTTATTTCAATAATAACCATATAATTCAATCAAAAATGTCATACTGCTTGTTGAATAGATTTCAGTTCCATGTAAAAGTTTTGAATACGACGGCACCAGCAGCAGGGAGAAATACCTTCAGAGAGAGCGGGAAAGATGGAAGAAGAATATAGAAGAAGAGAGGAAAGAAATGTTCAAAGAATTGGTGACTTCAGCAGAAGATCCATCACAACAATACTCAAGGTTTGGACAGGAAGCAGTGTTATGAAATGTCCTTTGATGCAATTCATTTTACATTCCTTATAAAACAAGGACAAAAGGGAATCCTTGCCACAAACAAACCAAAGTTTGGTTTCCTTTGTAGGCAGCGTCTATCTGCTCAGAGGAAGGACAGAAGAACAAAAAATAAATTCAAGAGGCAAAGAGCTGAACTACAAGAAAAAACTGAAAAAGAAAGAAAAATCCAAAAAATATGCCAACGTTTAACAGATTCTGATTCACCATGTTCAAAAGTAAAAAGACCAACTTCAAATTGCGTCATCAATCCCCAAACAAAAAAAACAACCTTACTTTACCATGAATTACATTTAAGAAATTAGAAATAAATATAAAAAAAATCACCAAAGACGAATAAAGCAGCTGAAAATAAAAATCAAATACAGGTTGCAAAAATCTGAAAGTGACTCACTTGGATTCGAAAACAAGAAAATGAAAAATCCTGAAAGAGATCCAGCAGGTTTTCTGAAGCCTCTCAAGAAAAAATTAAGGGATTCTGTGTTAGAGATGATGTGAGTAGAATGACCCCAGGAACAAAAAACACCAAAGTGGAAGAAATTCAAAATGCCCTTCAACCCCGTCACCTTGTTCAACCCCATTATGCCTGTTTCAACCCTGTAACACAACAAGTGTCAATTTATTTATAATAGTATTAATAATAATAATACAGAATTTTGTGTTGACTTTTGTCTAAAAGGATGAGAACTATCTTAAAGTCTGTATTTTGGATTACAAATCTTCCAATAATTTGCTCATTTCAGGAAAATGACCACTGTGAATTCTGCCAGTTAGTCACATTTTAGGATTTTAGAGAAGAAAAACATTTATTTAAGAGAAATGTTCAGTTTTAAATCATTTAATTAGAACAAGGGACATATAATATTTAATCATATTGAATTTTTCATAAACAATTTTATTTTAATATTCATGGAGATTCCATAGTGTACGTAACGGGGTTGAACATTTACTTAAACCACAACTATGTGGGGGAGGGGCTCATTCAATTCAATTCAATACAATTCAATTGTATGTAAAGCCCAAAATCACAACGGTCGTCTCGATGGGCTTCGTACCGCTAATTGTAAAGTAAAACATCAAATCAAAAAGGTTAATGAATACATGGAATTCAACAGGAAAATACTAAATTGAACTAACAAACTGACTAAACTAAACTGGGCATTCCTGCCCTTAGAACCCCCCCCCCCCCCCCCCCCCCCCCCCCCGCTCTTAGACTCACCACTTCTGATTCCAGACCTGCAACAAACAAACAAACAGCTGCTGTAACGCGTTTCAGTTTCTTTGCCTTTGCGTTTGGTTCCTTGTTTTTCTTTAGAGGTCTTCGTTCATTTCCTGTTTTATTTTGTAGGGTTTCCTGTTTTGTTGCTGTGGTGGGTTTTACTTTGGGTCCCCATCTGTCCTGATTGTGTCCACCTGTGTCTCATTTGGCTGTATGTATTTAAGTCCTGTCCTTCCCTTCCTCCTGTGCTGCTCCATAGTTTGATGTTATGCTGTTCCCCTGTCTCTGTGTAGCTTTCATGTCTCCCCTTCTGAGTATTTCACGTTTCGAGTTTTCTAGCCTGTTTAAGCAGTGGTTTTTGGTTTTGTAGTTTCGGTTATTAAAGCCCCCGTTCCCCTGCAACCTCCTGTCTCCTTCATCCTCTCTGCGCCTGGGTACTGCCCCAACTTCTCCCATAACAGCTGCTTCCTAATAACAAATAGTTGTCATCCATAAAATGTATGTACTTCATAGGGTTCACTGGATTTTGAGGAGTCTGCATCAAAGTGAAATATTTTCTATCATCTCACTCATCTTAAGTCTGGATGTTTGACAGATTTTGGCTGCATTTACACTGCGGGTCTTGATGCCCAAATCCGATTTTCTGACTATATCCGTTTTTTTTTTTGACATCCCGCTTTAATCATCTTTAAAAGTGACCCGTATCTGATTTTTGCATTTACACTATACAATGCTGAAACTATCAAACGTAGACGTTCTGAGGACTACGTAGCAGCATGATTTGAAAACACAAAGGAGGAGGCGACCTCTACAAATTATTTTTTATACTTTAGACCAAAGAAGGATTCAAAATAAACATGAAAGGTGAATTTTACAGAGAATGAGAATGAGAATGTGAACAATATGGTGGATGTAGTCCGGACAACAGATGATTTGACGATGACGACAGAGGAAACTGACGACTTGACGATGGCGAATGAGATAAAATGTATGGGATTTTAGAAGGACAGGTGTTGGGTGGAATAGAGAAGAAAACAGAAAGATAAAGACAAGGAGAAATTGCATAAAGTATTGGTTCAGATGGATTTGAAACAGACTTGAAGTACGATGACATTTATTCATCAGTTACGGGAAAAAGAATTGGAAATGATAAAACAGATGCAGGAGTTGGATAAGAAGGTGAAAGAAGTCTCATGGAAAGAAAAAAGGGAAGCTAAACGGAAGCATAAGGAAACTGACAAAATTAAACGCACAGTGCATCAACTGACTCTTGCAGCCACAGCGTTGACTATGGTGAAGACAGAACAAGACAGTAATAAATCTGCCGTGACAACATCTTCTCTCCAGACACCCCTCTCTGGCATTTACCCCTCCCTTCCAGTAGGGACAGAGACCACTGTTTTCACCCCCTCCCCCCTATTCTCCACAGGACATGTACCCGATGCTGAGATATGCGGTGAGGTGGCCTGTGACAGGACAGTTTGTTAGGCCTGTGGACCAGGACCTGACTCCTGAAGAATAGCAGCACATAGCCTCAATGTTGCGGGAAAGGCGACCCAGAATGGCAGAAAACAGAGAAGACCCCTCCAGAGACCTCACAAACCTTCGCACAGAACACCCCTCCGCACCACTGGTAAGTGAAGGAGCAGACGCTTACGTTTGCTCACACAGCACTCCAGCTCGACAGGGAGGAGACTTGAGACAATTGCTAGGCGTAACAGCCACAATCACTGAGATCCAGTCTATGGAACAGCGTGCGGGTGTGCAGGACCACCCAGACTCCACTCTTTTAGTGGACGTTCAAGCTCCAGTTTTTACTGCAATGAGGGAACTTTTTCCAGATCCATTGACCACAGCCCCATCGAGTTTCCCATATACAGGTAAGGACCCCAGCACATATTACTCCGAGTGTGTCCAGAAATGGATTGACAACAAGGGCAGAGACCCCGGCCTGTCACCCCCTGAAACAGTCATATTTAGAACAGCAATCCTGGCAGGATTGCCTCAGGACTTACAGGATTTATTAAAAGCAGACCCAGACTTGTTGGCTGGTGATGAGAGTCGATTTAAGAGGCATTTGATTCATCACTGCAGAGCACACTTGGAGAAAAAGGAGAGAGCAGAGGGAGAAGTTGAACAGCTGAAAACCCAATTACTCAAACTGCAGCTTGCACAGGCCCAGAAAGAATCCACTCATGATAAAAAAGGTGTTAAAAAAGAAAACATGATAAGTTTAGTACCCCCAGAGCCAGCATCAATGATGTGGCAGGCTCAGGCATTCGGAGGCCGGGGCAGGAGAAGGAGCGGATATTCTGGAAGACGTGGGCCACCCAGGGGACCCCCCCCAGCAGCAGCTGGAGATGAATGCTTCATCTGTGGCGCTCTGGATCACTGGGCCCGACACTGCCCACACCAAGGGACCCAACAGCATCATGCACAGACCAGGGGCAGAGGGCGTGGCGGAAATGAACAGCACCCACGACCACTCCAAGCCCCTCCTCCACCGTGGCAAGGACCACAATGGTGGCAAGTCGGACAATACCACTAGGGGGGCTCACGAGGCCTGGGACCATTTGCTGATGCAGGAGCCATGGTCCCTTTTAAGCTCACAGGTCCCCATGATGGGTCTAGTGGACACTGGTGCAACATGTTCCTCTATAAACAGTCAGTTACCTCCATCTGCTCTAAAAAATGAACACATGAACTTTGTCGGCTTCTCTGGGACACCTCAAAACCTGCAAAAGACCATCCCACTGACTTTTGAACTGGCCGGTCAGATGGTGGAACATTCATTTGTGCATTCACCACACACACCTGTGAATCTGTTGGGACGGGACATTCTTGTCAAAACAGGAGCCAGCATCCTATGTTCTCCAGATGGGATACAGATCACTTTCCCGAATGGACATGTTCTGACTGGATGCCATGCCACACAGTATGAGGGACAGTGGTTGCTGCAGCCTCAACCACAGCCAACCCCCACTGCTGACATCCACTGGGATCCAGAGGCCCCTGACACGCCAGGTGTGTTTCATGAATTTAAGGTATGGAAGCCATTGATCCTGTCCTTGAAGCCATATTTTCCGCTTCCGGGTGACCTGCACTGCACACTCTATTATGACAGAGAGGATGACCAACTGTACCAGAAAGAATTTTATCAGGTAGAAGGCCACACGTGGCATTTAAACTCCACTGACATATATTGGCCCTGAGGGTGTAGCAACTTATTGTGCATTCACACACTCACAATTGCAATGGTACCCGATGTCAGACACAGCTGTACCTCATATATCATTAGACCTATGACTAAAAGGGGAGTTAATAACACAGACTGGCAACATTGTGCTCTTTCAGGTGTTCAATTTTCTCCCTCCACAAAATTGTACAGGATAACGTTGCCTCCAACCACTAACTCATCAGTACAGGAGCATTTCTGCATTGCCAGACATCACAGCAGAGAGAAGATGAATCATGAAGATGCATAGGCGATGTTAAAAACGCTCCCTGACTCTTTATGGTCCACGGGTTCATTTGATGTTGGGTCATGCTCCACCGTCCCCCCGGTGGAGATTCAGGTAACTGCAGGAGCAAAGGTGTTCAGACCACAGTACTGCTGGGTGACGGATGCAGATGAAGGAAACTTTGATTGGGGTGTGGAACTCTGGTGTCATTGAACATTCGCATTCTTCGTGGTGTACTCCCTTTAGACCGGTTTTAAAATCTGATGGTAAAACTTATCGCATGGCACATGATTTAAGGGCTGTCAATAACGTAAACACTACTCCAGTCCTATCTGTGCCTGACCCACATCGCATGCTGTCAACTTTTACCTCACAATGTGTGTTGTTTACTGCCATTGATTTGGCCAACGCCTTATTTTGTATTCCATTACACAACAGCAGACACCTATTCAGTATAAAGGTGTCCGCTTGCAGTACACACGCTTGCCACAAGGATTTAAAAACTCTCCTGGCATTTTCAATCACTGTCTGAAGTCTCTCCTGCAGGATATTGTGCTACCAGAGGGTTGTGTTTTGTTGATGTATGTTGTTGACCTCTTGCTGGCAGCCCCAACTACTGAAACCTACATTCAAGCAACGAAAGATCTTCACCTGAAGTTGTATGATTTGGGTTTTTATAGTGTCTAAGAAGAAACTGCAATTATTTTTAGATTCAATTTAGATTTTTACTTTCAATTTATATTTTTTTACTTTCAATTTCTCTAGTTTTATGTGCTTTGTGTTTTACCTCTAAGTCTGCAATGTTTCCCTTCACTAGTGGCCTTGGGTTCTCCCAGTCCAAGAGAGGGAAGGCTTTAATTTTTGTCTGGTTTCTTATGTTTTGCGAAACATGTGACAGAAAAGGATCGGGAGCACGGACAATATGCCATCTTACCTGTCAGCGACCCCTTTTTACCACCCCGGCTGTGAGATCAGCTTGTATGATTTTGTTCTCCCCTAACATGTCTCCAATTCCTCCCTTAACTTCAGGTGTTCCTTTTCTTTACAGGAAGTGTTATCTTTTTTGCTTTTTGAATTTGAATTTGTATATTTTCTTTATTTGCTACTTTATTTCTTGTTCTATGTAACTTTTATTAATGAAATTGTGCAGAGGTAAGGTCTGGTGATGCATGAGTCTCCTTAGGGTTGGCTGCCGGTGGGGCACGGAGTTGTTGCAATTCTGTCCGACTGCATACTGAATGTTTCTCAAAGAAGGTCTAAGTCGCTCCCACAGGTTTTTCCTTGCACTCATGGGTCACCTACCTCCTTTGTAATGCTCATTTATTCACATTGATTTTGTGTTACAGATTGTGAGGGTTTGCGACCACAGCTGTCAGGTCATGTGGACCTATTGAAATGTTTTGTTGTTGAGGGATGTGGTCATGAATTTTTGTGATCTCACTTCGTGAGCTCAAGAAAGGGAATTGAAGAAATGTATGTTTTTTGTCTTATCTTTTATACGTTGAAGTTTTAATCTTCAGTCCTCAGTGTGATGGAACAATCTTTTTCATCTTGTAAAAGCTCATTCCTCTTTGGCATTCCTTTAGATAAATTTATGGATGCAGATGCAGACTCCCTTTTTCTCTCTTGTATGGAAAGACCAGATCTTTTGTGTGAAGCTCAGGGAGATGGGCTGAGAAGCAGTAAATTAGTCATGGACCAGATTTATACCACCTGTGCTGAAGATCCAATCTGTGGGAACTGAGCCATCTTCACGTTCTCAGGCCAAGAAGAAGCTGACCTTTCCTTTCAGCGCTTGCTATGGAATATCTGCCCTCCGAGCAGATTCAGACTTCCAAATATGGTCCGGCTGAAGCAGGCGGTCCAGCTGTTGACAAATCCATGCGTCCAGGGGGAGGAGATCCGGCCGCCATGATCAAAATTTCTCTGCAGAACTTTTCCTTTGTTCTCAAGTCTAATACAATTGTTGTGCATTTGTAGGCTTTCTAGTTTGAGAATCCAGATATCTGTCTTAACTTTGTTTTAGAAATTTTGTTAGGGAAATAAAACTATGTCTATCTTTATCCGGTCGAATCCTGGTTTTTCTCTCCCGACTTTTGAACACGCGTAGGAAAGTCTGCAAATCGAACAGGTCATTTCCTGAGGACTTTTCCTTCACTTTGGATTGAGGTCAGAATGTGGTGATTTCACGATTTTGTTGGGACTTTGTAGAAAGTGTTGAGTCACTTTTGAAAAACTTTAATCATCTATGTATATTTGTGCAAACATGAGCTCTAAAAAGAAAACTGGAGGGATTTTAAGGCAACAGAGAAGACAGGTTTGATGAACTTCTGCTCCCACAGTCGATGCAGCAGAGACAGAAACCGTCACTGAAGCCTTCATCACATCACCATAGCTGGATTCCAGAGCGCTTTATCAAAGCGCTGGATGAATAGTGGCGTCTGGAGGAAGTGCGGCTGTGCAGTCACATGCAATGTACAAGCACAGTTCATCAATCTGTGAACCGTTTATCTTTTTCTTTTTAACCCTTGTGCTATCCTAGGCACTTTACCATTGGGAGTTGGGTCATCTAGACCCACTAGACAGTGCGCTGAACCATTTTTTCTTCAATGATTTGTGATCTTCACTGGTGTCCATGGATTACATGAAATCTTTCCACCTTTGTCATGGTAGGGAGAACACGTTAATGTAAGGGGGGTGGTCATCTAAGATACCACAAGGGTTCCCAGTACCAACTTCCTGTCAGACTCTCTCTACTCAGAACCAGAACAGATTCAGTGAATCTGTCTGGAAGATCAGAATCAGACTGAGCTTTTTCCATCAATGTCACCTTTCTGTTCTCCTCTGACAGGAACAGATAGATGTTTGCCTTCCTCTTCATCTCAGCGTCTCTCCTCTTCATCAGCGTCTCTCCTCTTCATCTCAGCGTCTCTCCTCTTCGTCTCAGCGCCTCTCCTCTTCATCTCAGCGTCTCTCCTCTTCGTCTCAGCGCCTCTCCTCTTCATCTCAGCGTCTCTCCTCTTCATCAGGGTCTCTCCTCTTCATCAGGGTCTCTCCTCTTCATCTCAGCGTCTCTCCTCTTCATCTCAGTGTCTCTCCTCTTCATCAGGGTCTCTCCTCTTCATCTCAGCGTCTCTCCTTTTCATCAGCGTCTCTCCTCTTCATCAGCGTCTCTCCTCTTCATCTCAGCGTCTCTCCTCTTCATTTCAGCGTCTCTCCTCTTCATCTCAGCGTCTCTCCTCTTCATCTCAGCGTCTCTCCTCTTCATCAGGGTCTCTCCTCTTCATCTCAGCGTCTCTCCTCTTCATCTCAGTGTCTCTCCTCTTCATCAGGGTCTCTCCTCTTCATCTCAGCGTCTCTCCTCTTCATCAGGGTCTCTCCTCTTCATCTCAGCGTCTCTCCTTTTCATCAGCGTCTCTCCTCTTCATCAGCGTCTCTCCTCTTCATCTCAGCGTCTCTCCTCTTCATTTCAGCGTCTCTCCTCTTCATCAGCGTCTCTCCTCTTCATCTCAGCGTCTCTCCTCTTCATCAGCGTCTCTCCTCTTCATCTCAGCGTCTCTCCTTTTCATCAGCGTCTCTCCTCTTCATCAGCGTCTCTCCTCTTCATCTCAGCGTCTCTCCTCTTCATTTCATCGTCTCTCCTCTTCATCAGCGTCTCTCCTCTTCATCTCAGCGTCTCTCCTCTTCATCAGGGTCTCTCCTCCTTATCTCAGCGTCTCTCCTCTTCATCTCAGTGTCTCTCCTCTTCATCAGGGTCTCTCCTCTTCATCTCAGCGTCTCTCCTCTTCATCAGGGTCTCTCCTCTTCATCTCAGTGTCTCTCCTCTTCATCAGGGTCTTTCCTCTTCATCTCAGCGTCTCTCCTCTTCATCAGGGTCTCTCCTCTTCATCTCAGTGTCTCTCCTCTTCATCAGGGTCTCTCCTCTTCATCTCAGCGTCTCTCCTTTTCATCAGCGTCTCTCCTCTTCATCAGCGTCTCTCCTCTTCATCTCAGCGTCTCTCCTCTTCATTTCAGCGTCTTTCCTCTTCATCTCAGCGTCTCTCCTCTTCATCTCAGCGTCTCTCCTCTTCATCAGGGTCTCTCCTCTTCATCTCAGCGTCTCTCCTCTTCATCTCAGCGTCTCTCCTTTTCATCAGTGTCTCTCCTCTTCATCTCAGCGTCTCCCCTCTTCAGCTCAGCGTCTCTCCTCTACATCATCGTCTCTCCTCTTCATCAGCGTCTCTCCTCTTCAGCATCTCTCCTCTTCATCAGCGTCTCTCCTCTTCATCTCAGCGTCTCTCCTCTTCGTCTCAGCGTCTCTCCTCTTCATCTCAGCGTCTCTCCTCTTCGTCTCAGCGTCTCTCCTCTTCATCTCAGCGTCTCTCCTCTTCATTTCAGCGTCTCTCCTCTTCATCAGCCTCTCTCCTCTTCATCTCAGCGTCTCTCCTCTTCATCAGCCTCTCTCCTCTTCATCTCAGCGTCTCTCCTCTTCAGCATCTCTCCTCTTCATCAGCGTATCTCCTCTTCATCTCAGCGTCTCTCCTCTTCATCAGCCTCTCTCCTCTTCATTTCAGTGTCTCTCCTCTTCATCTCAGCGTCTCCCCTCTTCAGCTCAGCGTCTCTCCTCTACATCATCGTCTCTCCTCTTCATCAGCGTCTCTCCTCTTCAGCATCTCTCCTCTTCATCTCAGCGTCTCTCCTCTTCATCTCAGCGTCTCTCCTCTTCATCAGCCTCTCTCCTCTTCGTCTCAGCGTCTCTCCTCTTCATCTCAGCGTCTCTCCTCTTCAGCGTCTCTCTTCTTCAGCGTCTCTCCTCTTCATCAGGGTCTTTCCTCTTCATCTCAGCGTCTCTCCTCTTCATCAGGGTCTCTCCTCTTCATCTCAGTGTCTCTCCTCTTCATCAGGGTCTCTCCTCTTCATCTCAGCGTCTCTCCTTTTCATCAGCGTCTCTCCTCTTCATCAGCGTCTCTCCTCTTCATCTCAGCGTCTCTCCTCTTCATTTCAGCGTCTTTCCTCTTCATCTCAGCGTCTCTCCTCTTCATCTCAGCGTCTCTCCTCTTCATCAGGGTCTCTCCTCTTCATCTCAGCGTCTCTCCTCTTCATCTCAGCGTCTCTCCTTTTCATCAGTGTCTCTCCTCTTCATCTCAGCGTCTCCCCTCTTCAGCTCAGCGTCTCTCCTCTACATCATCGTCTCTCCTCTTCATCAGCGTCTCTCCTCTTCAGCATCTCTCCTCTTCATCAGCGTCTCTCCTCTTCATCTCAGCGTCTCTCCTCTTCGTCTCAGCGTCTCTCCTCTTCATCTCAGCGTCTCTCCTCTTCGTCTCAGCGTCTCTCCTCTTCATCTCAGCGTCTCTCCTCTTCATTTCAGCGTCTCTCCTCTTCATCAGCCTCTCTCCTCTTCATCTCAGCGTCTCTCCTCTTCATCAGCCTCTCTCCTCTTCATCTCAGCGTCTCTCCTCTTCAGCATCTCTCCTCTTCATCAGCGTATCTCCTCTTCATCTCAGCGTCTCTCCTCTTCATCAGCCTCTCTCCTCTTCATTTCAGTGTCTCTCCTCTTCATCTCAGCGTCTCCCCTCTTCAGCTCAGCGTCTCTCCTCTACATCATCGTCTCTCCTCTTCATCAGCGTCTCTCCTCTTCAGCATCTCTCCTCTTCATCTCAGCGTCTCTCCTCTTCATCTCAGCGTCTCTCCTCTTCATCAGCCTCTCTCCTCTTCGTCTCAGCGTCTCTCCTCTTCATCTCAGCGTCTCTCCTCTTCAGCGTCTCTCTTCTTCAGCGTCTCTCCTCTTCATCAGCGTCCCTCCTCTTCAGCCATGTCCTGCTCCAGCTCCTCCTGATGACCTTTGACCCGCCTCTCTTCAGTTTCTGCTGGGATCTGATCTGCTGCTCCACATCACGGCTTCTTTTCTGGAGGAGACGGATCATCTGAGTGAAGATCTTCTCCCTGTTTGATCAGCAGAGTGATTGACGGCTCCACCTCCTGTTGGAGCAGCTTCACCTCCTTCTCTCTGTCCTGGATTCTCTGCTGGATTTGTTGCTGACTCTCCTCCAGCTCTCTCTGCTTCTCAGTCCTTTCTGCTGCAGCTGAGACTGTTTGATGTCCCTCATGTTCTTCCTCAGAGCAGAGAGAACAGATGCTCTTCTGATCAGAACATCTTCATCACCTCATCATCATGTTCTCCTGCAGGTTCTTGGAGGGTTCCAGTCTGTGTTTCTTCAATGCAGCTGCTTTCAAATGAGGCTGAAGGTCTTCCTCACAGGAAGAGGCCGGACAGCTCAAGCAGGACTTGATGGCTTTCAGTTTTCTTCCAGTGCAGACGTCACAGACCACATCTTCAGGTCCAGCAGAGCAGAGACCAGCAGCAGCAGCTTGGAGTCCGCTCTTCTTCAGCTGCTCCACTAAAGCTGCTGACATGACATTTTTCCCCAGAACAGGCCTCGGTGTGAAGGTCTTCCTGCACTGAGGACAGCTGTGGACGTTCTCCTCTGCATCCCACAGTCCTTGAAGACACTTCCTGCAGTAGCTGTGTCCACAGGGAACAGTCAGCGGATCCTTCAGCAGATCCAGACAGATGGAACAGCAGAAGCTACATTCATCCAGATCCTTCCTGCTCATTTGGCTGCAGAGTTCCAGTTGAAGAAGCTGCAGTTCTTTCTGCACTGAAGGTTTCCTCACAGCTTGTTTCCCTTCCAGACTCTGAACTTTCAAAGGTTTTGTCATCAGGAGGATTTCAGGATCAGAGTCCAGGACAGTCTGGGATTTCACTGAAGACTTTACTGCAACTCAGAAACATTTATTGGTTTAGCTGTCAGTCAAAGATCATGAAAGAGACAAAGTCCAAAGTTCTTCATGTTATCAACAAATGTTGAGTTTTAGCAGAAACAGTCAGACGTTATTTAATTTAAGACAGACTCTGGAACTATGAAGAGATATTTCTGCCACTAAAATGAGAAAGAAAGACAGAAAAATCTTGATTTGTACTGAAACTTGATAGAATTTTGATTGGACCCTTAAACAATGAAGTCCTGTTTCTATTCAGCTTAACAGCAGCAGGAAGTAGGAAAAAGGATGACGGTTCACCACAGTAGACTTAAAGCTCTACTGATAGAAAATGTCATTTTTGACTTGTTGACATTTTTTCTCAGAGAACATTTGCTGCATCAGGATGACTGTATGTTGAACTGTGTTTTATTTTGAAAGGAACTCATATCATCCTTTTGTTAAATGTAAAAATCAGTTTAATAGTTAGAAAAAATGCTGTTTTCTCTTTACATTTTAATGTTTTATTATTATAAACCACATATGGATCCAAATCCTCATCGTAACATCAACATTAATTAAAAGCAGTCTGCTGTTTTTCTGCTTTGCTGCTCCTACTGGGTTTGGTCAGAGACAAACAAACCAGAACGGCTCCTTTAGTGTTGAAGGTTGCAGACTCCTAATCTGACCTTTGACTGTAGAGACACCTGGACAGCTTGGCCCCGCCCCCCGAACAGGAAGTACCTGCTTGCTCCATAAACCAAAATCCCAATTCATCTAAAAACGAAGGACTTGACTTTCTTGATTTCATCCACTCTAAACAATGTCCTCAAAATTAAATTGTTAAAAAACTTATTTTCAAGTCACTCAAAGCACTTACATTGTGTCCATTATTCATTCACTCCTCATTCATTCTTGGTGATGGTAAACTATGTTGTAGCCACAGCTGCTCTGGGGCAGACTGACAGAGGTGTGGCTGCCAGTTTGCGCCTACTGCCCCTCTGACCATCACCGGGACATTCATGCGCATTCATAGTGGAGCCACTATGGAGGCTGCTGGAGGCAAGGAGGGTGAAGTGTCTTGCCCAAGGACACAACGACAGTTGGCTTGGGGGAGTGGGGATTGAACCGCCGACCCTTTGATCATTGGACAACCTGCTCAACCGCCTGAGCCACTGCCGCCCCATATGTATTTGATCAGTTTGCTGGTCTGCCATTTCTTTTATGATGTGATTTCAAAATAGAGAAAATTCCTTTAAAACTGTTTAATTTTCATAAGCAGGTTTTATTAACATGAACTTTGATCTAAAAGCATAATTTCTCTCCTCATCGCTACTATATTTGGAATAATGTAGATATTCTATACAAAAACAAGAGTATTTTTCTTGAAAATTGGTTTGAAAAGAACATTTCTCTTGTAACACAGCTGATGGATCCACATGGTAACCTGATGTCATCCGTTGAGTTTCTGTCCACCTATAGTCTGCAGGTCTCACCTGCAGAGTTTGCATTGGTTACTGGAGAATCCCAATGGTGTTAGGCTTCTGTGTAGTAGTTCTCCTTCAAATCCTCAATGTTTTCCTCCCAAATTAACAGAATTGTGGTGAGGAAAATATGTTTTTCAACTAGCAGAAATAATCAAATCAAATGCGTTCTCTGTTTCAAAATGAGATTGCCACAAAACCGTATGTGATCTCATACTGGAACAGTTTTGGATGTAGAATTCAGTGGGAAAAGGTTTGGTCCCTGCCCCAAAAGTATTTCATCACCAATAAAATCAGAGAAATTTCTTTCAAAATCTTTCATAAATTTCATCCAGTGAAACATTTCTTTATTAAGTTTAAAAAAGATCTGGACATAAACTGTTCATTCTGTCAGCAACTAGCTACTGCTGCTGAAGAAATCTGCAGACTCTGTGAAGGAACCATCGTCCAGTACGAGCAGGAGCTCTGTCGTCAGCGCAGACTGCTGGATGTCATCTGGAAACCACAGCTGCAGCTACACCACATAGGTATGTGACCTTCATCAAAGAAACAGAGTAGAAGCCCTTTGAGCTTCATGCTTTTCTTTTTGGGGACCCGTCTGTCACTCAGTGGTAGTTCTACATTAACTTACTCCCAGGGCGAGAAACCCCCTCCCCCTGCACACAGACATTTGATGACATTCCTTTTGTGTTCTCTATCTTTATTTGTCCATTTTACACACAAAAAAATCATGAATTTTATAAACTACATGGCTGTCAAACTCTGTCACACAGGGGGCCTAAATCCAAAAAACGCTTTAGGTTTTGGGCCAAACATCAAGAAACATTTACTGAAGATACTAAAACTAAACTTTTACAACTTTTAAAACTAAACTGAAAATGATTTAAAAACAGACAGGAATATTAATCCAGAATAAATCAAGTTAAACCTTAAATAATTTATAATATCAAAATTTTCCAAATATGATCATGCTGCAAAACATAGCCTGGAGATATTTTCACTTTTAGCTCTTATAAAACATTAAAAACGTAACCATAGAACTCATCACTGGGATTACTCCAAAAATATTTGGCATTTTCCTAATTTTGTGCAACACCAACAGTAAAAATCCTGCAAAAACTTCAATCCATTCAATCACTTCAAATCAGGGATAATAAGATTTCAATCATTGGTGATTTTGATTGACATGTGGACATCTATTAAATTTTAGAATCCCATGTGGCCCCCCCGAGTTAAAATAATTGCCCACCCCTGATCTAACCTACCATTAAAGCTCCTCATTGGCTAAACACACCTGATCCAGGTAATCAGCAGCAGATGAACTCAAATGACCTCATGAGTCATTCTATCAATCAGTCTGCATCAGTCAGACTCCTGGGGCCTGTTTCACAAAGGAGGTTCAACCAACTCTGAGGTCAAACCTGAACTCTGAGTTGGTCAATCGAGAGATTGACAACTCTGAGTTTTCAGTTTCAGAGCAGCTGATCCGCGTTAGATCAATCAACTCTGAGTGGACTGATTCGGAGGTGAGCGTGCGCACCGCGTCTATAAGAAGCCATTATCAATGGAGCGCAGATATCACGAGTCACCATGGCAACCGTGAAAACAAAGAGGTCTGCGTATTTTTCGCCAGCTGAACTTGACGTGCTGCTGCAGAGTTGCAGTGAATATGAGAACATATTCCAGAAGAAAAGCAACACCGCTGCATCTGCAAAACAGAGACAGTTAGCGTGGGAAAACATAGCTGCTCAAGTTAATGCGTAAGTTTGCATTTAAATCATTGTTATAAATATTGACTGTAATAACTTTTTAAATAGCGTAAGGTGTGAAATAAAAAATGGTGATATTTAGGTGTACTTTTGAAGTGTTATTCCTGGTGTAAATGCATGAAATGCTGCATAGTGTTCAGAACCAATCTGGGGGAAAATGCCTTTAACGTCGGTAATGTTTAGAGGACTTTTTTGTTAACCTTCCCCTCTAGCAAACGTTGGTCATTTTAATATTAATACATGCAATTGTGTTTTTAAAAGTGAACTTTTGTCTACTGTTGAACCTTTCGCTGCGCAAAGACTTCCTTCTTTTCTCTCGTCTTTCCGACCGTGCGTGGTCAAAAGCGCAGGGGAGATTTCCTTCAGGGCTGAAGGGAATTCTCCTTCGGGGTTCACTTCCCGTTGGAAACCCTCAACCTCCAGAGCGGATTAAGAATGACTCCAAAACAGTTATTCTGGGAATGACACCTTCTCCGTCCTCCTCATCCGTGCTCACCCCCCCCCCCCCCCCATCTGCACCTGCAATCGCCCCTCCCCTTGTCTCTCGTGGATCGCACCCCGCTCAGCACACACACACTGCAACACTACCCTTGTATTGATCAAGTGGTATAGGTTTATATGGGATTAAGAAAGTAAGCAGTGCTAGAAAATTGTGTTTCCAAAAAGTAATTGTTACATTAATCTAATTCAATGTCCCTGATTTCATTTTCATGTAGATGCAATCCTGCAGGAATTAAAAGAACATGGCAGCAGCTAAAAATGAAGTATAAAAACATAATTCAATCAGGTCAAATGTGAGCATGTCATGGATGTAGGCTTTGTTGACAATATTTGACATATGAAACATCTACATAGCAAGACCTAATGTTGTTTTCATTGTATATATGTAATTGACTGCAACGAAAAACGGTAACGCTCAAACAAAAACATATGGGGAAATGACAAAACATCGAGTCGAGGTCTCAAAATCCTCGTACGACGTAAATGTAATTCTCTACGAATTAATGCAGCCTCCTCGTCTATTGGGTAATCCAAAAAAGGACAAGCCATTCTTGTCACTTAGATCGCGTGACGGAAATGTGGGCAATGAAGGTTGAAGCCAAATATAGTGCTTCGTCTTTAAAAAGGGGAGGGGACCGGCAGAAACTTCGAGTTTGGAGAATAAAACCTGCTCCCGACCAGGTTAGGTTCACAGCATAAGTAACCATGGATACTGACTCCGAGTAAAAGTTAACTCTCTTTCAGAAACGGGTTTGACTTACTCTGCTTTCTCTGGTTTGACAAACCTCCGATTCTGAAACGGAAAACCCAGGGTTTCCCTGATTTCCGGGTTTATGAACTCAGAGTTTACACTTAACCTCCTTTGTGAAACAGGCCCCTGGTCTATGCTGGTCTCTATGAACCTGATGTTGGAACTTCAGGAACAGCAGAACTGCTTCGTTTGTTCTCTTCATCCACAAACAGAGAAACAGATCTTCACAGCAGGAACCACTGTGGACTTCACTCACATGCTTTGGTCCAATCAGATCAGAGATGTTTTCTCTGTTTACTTAGCATTAGCCTAAAAGTAACGTGTGCAGAAACTGGATGTTTCCTTTATCGTCACCTTCTGACCACACAGAGAAAACCATAGAGATCAACCAACATGAAAGAGACAAACAAGACATGAAGCTTCAACAAGGACACTCTACCATAGCAGCTGGATTCCAGTGAGTCTGAAAGGACAACAAAGAAAGAAATGAATCCTGGATGTCAGATAATTGACTATGTTTCCTGTCAGGAAGTTCCTCTCTCCCCCAAATGCTAAATGCCAAGTTCTCTGGTAAAGAACATTATCTAAATCCAACCTTGAAGGGACTTGAACCCTCATTCTTCTGATCCGGACTCAGACGCCTTGTCCATTAGGCCACATGGTCTGGAAGAAGCCCCAGTTCCAGCTGACAGAAGTCTGGTTCTGATCCATCAGATCTCACTAGCAACAGAACCAAACCTTCACGTGTTGCAGCAACAGTTTCCATGTTTGGGAGGATCTTCTGAAGAACAGCTCAGTTCCAGATCACATCATGATGTTTGATGTTTTCTTCATTCCAGGAAATCATCTGTGTCTCCTTTGATCTGTGCTGAGTCAGCACTTTGACTTCTTTTCAACTTTAGATCCATCATTTACAATCAAGGATTTATTGATAAATATTATTTATTGACAGAAAATAAAGAGTAAATGTATTCATCATCCAGCAGTGATTGTGGTGTCTGTAAGTCTCTCAGCACCAAGCAGTCCACTCTGCCCTTCCTCCAACTGAAACAAAGGGACCCCCCCCCCCATCGACTCACAGCTCCACCCCCCTGTCGCACACCTCCATTTAGCCTCACAGCTCCGGATCAGAACTTCAGGCACAGATTCTTGAGCCAAAATACAGCATCTGCATTTGAGCCTCCCAGGTGATGAACAGTCTGTCAGGGACTTTCTGACGCTCCCGCCCGCCGAACAGCTGCTGCTTTTTCTAGACTGAATTTTTAGAAACATTTTAAGGAACTGTCACTGCTCGTGTCCAGAATCCCTGTGGACTCGGAACAGGGTTCTGCCGGGTCCAGGTGTTCCTCAGCTGCCTTTGAGCCTGAGAAACGGAGGACTAAACGGGGCGTCACGCCTGAATCCTCCCTCACCCCCACCAGAACAAAAACTTCATTCAGCAGCCCCCTAGGGGCAGACTTACTCTCACAAGAGTTTCTTTTATTGTCATTTTAAGAATTTTATACAATTCTTTTAGAGTTGTGCTTTTATTGTGTAATTCACCTTTGTTCCCCCCCCCTCCCCCCTCAGTGCTGAGGACTCAGGGGTCTGTCCTGTGTTCTAGGTGGGGGCTTTCCCCCGGTCTGCATCACGTGAGTGGGGTGACATTTTATTTTGGTTTTCTGGGAGTCTCCACCTCCCTTTACTCTTCTGGTCCTCAGACTGAATCTGTCTTTTAAACTGGTCCATTTTTAATGCGTTTGAACGTTTTGTAATCAAATCATTTTAACCTTGGTACCTCCGTCTCCTGCCTTTTTGTGTGCATCCACCAAAGACAAATAATAATAATAACAATAATTGGTACTTTATTGATCCCACAATGGGGAAATTCTTCTCCGCATTTGACCCATCCCCTGGGGGAGCGGTGAGCTGCAGCCTAACTGCGCTCGGGAGGCAGTAGCGCTAAGGGCCTTGCCTAAGGACCCTCACTGGGTGATGTTCATTGCTCAATTGATATGGTAATGGTAATGGATTCCTGCGTGGTAGCCGCTAACCTTACCAACCGAGCCAACCAAATAAATTCCCTCAGGACCACATTAACGTTAGCTACTTCCACAAACAAGAGTGACGTCGTTCACAGTTGAGTTGATTACTGCGGGTCACTTCTGGATCACTTCACGTTCACACAGGAGATCACAAATGTTCGCATTTTATTGGAAATAAGAACGGCCTTGCAAAAAATTGAATTTTTTCAAAAATTCTGAATTGAGCATTAAGCCCTGCAGTGTGAATGTAGCCATGGATGCTAGGATGGAGTCACCAAACTTTTTCTTGTGAGGCCACATTAAGTCTTTTTCTTTAAAACTTTAAACTGCTTTTATCTTTTTATTATAAAGCCCTATAATAAAGTTTTATTAATTCATGATCATTTTAATAAAATAAATAACACTATTTATAAAAAAATAATAAAAAAATGACCAAATAACTGTGATTTTTAAAGACAAAAAGTCAGGAAAAAATAATAAATCTTGGATCCTCTGCTGTCATTTTCCTGCTGAGACTTTTAGACTCTTCTTCTTTCTCTTTCGGCTTTTCCCATCAGGGGTCGCCACAGCGAATCATCCTTTTCCACCTCACTCTATCATGAACATCTTCTACCCTAACATTAGCCAACTTCATGTCCTCTGTTAAGACATCCATGTATCTCCTCTTTGGCCGTCCTCTTGCCCTCCTGCCAGGCAGCTCCATCTCCAACATCCTTCTACCAATATATCCACTATCCCTCCTCTGAACATGTCCAAACCATCTCAGTCTGGCTTCTCTGACTTTGTCGCTAACACAGGCAACATGAGCCGTCCCTCTGATGTACTCGTTCCTTATCCTGTCTAACCTGGTCACTCCTAAGGAGAACCTCAACATCTTCATCTCCGCTACCTCCATCTCAGCCTCTTGTCTCTGTCTCACTGCTACCGTCTCTAACCCATAGAGCAGAGCTGGTCTCACCACTGTCTTGTACACCTTTCCTTTGAGTCTTGCTGGCACTCTTCTGTCACACAACACTCCTGACACTTTCCTCCACCCGCTCCAACCTGCCTGCACTCGCCTCTTCACCTCTTTTCCACACTCCCCATCACACTGAACTGTTGACCCCAAGTACTTAAACTCCTGCACCTTCTTCACCTCAGCCCCCTGTAACCTAACGCTTCTACCTTGATCCCTCTCGTTCAGAGACATGTATTCTGTCTTACTATGACTGACCTTCATGCCTCTTCTTTCCAGAGCAAACCTCCACCTCTCTAGCTGTTCCTCCACCTGCTCTCTACTCTCACTGCAAATTACAATGTCATCCGCAAACATCATTGTCCAGGGAGATTCCTGTCTTACCTCGTCTGTCAGCCTGTCCATCAGCATAGCAAACAAAAAAGGACTCAAAGCTGATCCTTGGTGTAGTCCCACCTCCACCTTGAACTCCTCTGTCTGACCTACAGCACATCTCACCACCGTCATACTTCTCTCATACATGTCCTGAACTACTCTGACATACTTCTCTGCCACTCCAGACGACCTCATACAGTACCACAGCTCCTCCCTCGGCACCCTGTCATACGCCTTCTCTAAATCTACGAACACACAATGCAGCTCCTTCTGACCTTCTCTGTACTTTTCCATCAACATTCTCAAAGCAAAAATGGCATCAGTGGTGCTCTTACGGGGCATGAAACCATACTGCTGCTCACAGATCTCCACCTTCTTCCTAAGCCTGGCTTCCACTACTCTTTCCCACAGCTTCATTGTGTGGCTCATCAACTTTATTCCTCTATAGTTGCTGCAGTTCTGCGTGTCACCCTTGTTCTTAAAGATCGGGACCAGAACGCTTCTCCTCCATTCCTCAGGCATCTTCTCACTCTCTAAAATCCTATTGAACAACCTTGTTAGAAATTCCACTGCTGTCTCTCCTAAGCACTTCCATACCTCCACAGGTAGGTCATCAGGACCAACGGCCTTTCCGCTCTTCATCCTTTTCAGAGCCTTCCTAACCTCATCCTTTCCAATCTCTGCTACTTCCTGCTCCACAACAACCACATCTTCCTCCCTTCTTTCCCTGTCATTTTCCACGTTCATCAGCTCCTCAAAATACTCCTTCCATCTTTTCTGTACACTCTCCTGGGTTGTTAGCACCTTTCCATCTCTGTCCTTAATCACCCTTATCTGTTGCACGTCCTTCCCATCTCTGTCTCTCTGTCTGGCTAGCCTGTACAAGTCCTTCTCCCTTTCCTTTGTGTCTAGCCTGTCATATAGCTCATCGTAAGCCTTCTGTTTGGCCTTTGCCACCTCTCTCTTCACTCTACGCTGCACTTCCTTGTACTCCTGTCTACCTTCCTCAGTCCTTTCTACATCCCACTTCTTTTTAGCCAACCTCTTCCTCTGGACGCATTCCTGTACTTCCTCATTCCACCACCAAGTCTCTTTACCGTCTTCCCTCTTTCCAGATGACACACCTAGCACCTTCCTACCTGTTTCCCTGATAATTTCTGCTGTAGTTTCCCAGTCATCTGGAAGCTCATCCTGACCACCCAGGACCTGTCTCAACTTCTGCCTAAATTCCTCACAAGTTTCTTCATTCTGTAGCTTCCACCACTTGGTCTTCTTTTCTGTTTTCCCTCTCTTCTTCTTCCTGACCTCCAGAGTCATCTTACACACCACCATGCGGTGCTGTCTGGCTACACTCTCTCCCACCAACACTTTGCAGTCATTAACCTCTCTCAAATGACCTCGTCTACATAGGATGTAGTCCACCTGGGTACTCCTACCTCCACTTCTGTATGTCACTCTATGTTCCTCTCTCTTCTGGAAGTAAGTGTTGACTACCGCCATTTACAAACTCCCCCTTCAGAATCACACCTACCCCGTTTCTCTTCCTATCAACACCATGATAGAACAGTTTGTATCCTCCTCCAATACTACGTGCCTTGCTGCCCTTCCACCTTGTCTCCTGCACACACAGTACATCTACCTTCCTTCTCTCCATCATGTCTGCCAGCTCTCTGCCTTTCCCTGTCATTGTGCCAACGTTAAGAGTCCCTATTCTCAAACCTATGTTCCTGCCTTTTCCCTTCTCTCTCTGGCCACGGACCCTTCTGCCTCCCCTCTTTCTTCGACCAACAGTAGTCAAATTTCCACCGACACCCTGTAGGTTAACAGCATCGGTGGCGGTCGTTGTTAACCCGGGCCTCGACCGATCCGGTATGTCTAAAGTGTTGTGGATGATTCGCATGGTTATTTTGGCAATTTTTACGCCGGATGCCCTTCCTGACGCAACCCTCTCTATTTATCCGGGCTTGGGACCGGCACAGAGGCAACTGGCTTGCAACCCCTGTGGCTAGATTGAGACTTTTAGACTCTGCTTGGAGAAAAAGAACAAAGCAAACACACGAGTTTTTATCTCATTTTTATTTTTATTGTGACGCATATGTATATAATTTATCCAACTTAAATGAATTACTTCAATTGGTTACAAGTAATGAGTTAAATTTATTCAATCTAATGTCTTACGTCTATCCAACTTAATATTTTTTACAACTCAAATTTACACATTTATCTAACTAAATGTAATTTTACTCCAATTCAATTAAATGTTTTTCCATTTTAATTAATTGTACTTCTTGAACTCTCATATGTCAAAGTTTGAGCCTGCAGATATTTTTATAACAATAAAATGAAAGGACCAATTTAGATTTGCATCATGGAATCATTTACCATTTCTCCATAGCTGACCGACACTTTCTGGCAGTAGGGCTGCTAAATAAACTCATCATCTTCTCCCTCCCTCTCACTCATGGTGCAGAAAGAATCAAAAAAGCAGAAAGAATTAAACATAACGGGACAGTTCAGCTGGACGTTGAGAACGAGGCTTTGAAACCAGCAGCAGTTTGAGTCCATTCTGATGTTCCATTCAGGTTTCTGCTACAACAAGCCTTTATTTTGAAAGAGCCAGTGGGGCAGAAACAATAGAAGGAGGAGATTACCAACCCCCCCTGGAATGTTGCCCCCTGTGCAGTGGACTAGTGGGGGCAGGGACGGCTGAACCAATCACAGAAGACTGTTGCAGCTTTCCCTCCAAAAGTCAACCAATCAGATGTTGTTGTTTGGATTCTTTGTCTTGAAGTTTCACATGTGGAAGCTTCCAGAGTCTTTTCTGTTTGGTCTGCAGGCTGAGCAGAACTGACTCCTGCAGGATCACAGGAACTTTCAGGAAAATCTCCAACTAGGAGAAAAGTTTCTGTTTGGACCTTTTTTCTGGGATTGTGAGACTAGCAGATGATCGATCGGAGCTGCAGTGAAGAGGACGGCAGTGTTTGTGGGAGTTGGAGCTGAAGATCGGAGCAGGAACCATGTCTTCAGAACCTCAGGAAGGTTCTGTCAGAGAACAACTTTCTGCTGCTGAAGGAACCATCGTCCAGAACGAGGAGGAGCTCTGTCGTCAGCGCAGACTGCTGGATAGCAGCTGGAACCCACAGCTGCAGCTACACATAGTTGGTACGTTCACTGCTGCAGAAATAGATCCATGAACGTCTTTCTTTTTCTTCGTCTGTGCTGCTTTCTGGATCCAAACTGTGGCTGGATTATAGCTCCAATGGTTCTGCTGTTTTAGTTTCACCGCTAAAACGAGGGAGCAGTGTTGCCAGATAGTGGGACAGTTTTCGAGCCCAAAAGTAATCTGACAACCGACCGACAGACCACAACGACCGACAGACCACAACCAACTTCTACGAACGAACCACCATTCGTGTTTTTATGTCTTTTTCAAGTCATTTGTGTTAAAGCGTTTAAAGTAACAGTCCTAAGCAGGGCTCCAGACTAACTTTTTCACTAGGAGCACAGTGGCCCCCAACTGAAAATTGTAGGGGCGCATACCGTAAATCAACATTCTAACCAAATCTACTAATTTCCACTGTATTACAAATAAATACTTTAATAATAGATGCAGAAATTACAATGTGCTGTTCCAAATTCAGTGTCACATTTTATTCTGCACTCTTGAAGATGCAACAACAAGTTAAACTGACAGCACCATCGCTGTCATGACAGTACAAATAGTAAACAAAATACCATACATTTAGAATAAAAAAAGGTTTTGTATGTAAATGTATGTAAACATTAGGGGATGGAAATTCATGTTGGCGACACCACACAGGTGCAGCCAAGATGCACAATAAGCGTGTTTGAGATCACCCAGATGGACGCAACGCTGCACAGATCACCTGGTGTGAGACATATTTCTGTTTTTGCTCTAACATCACCTGTCAATCAAAACAAAAATATCACCAGAAAGGGGCGGAAGCAAGACCCCAACCTGAGCGAACGCAGCTGGAAATATAGTACTGCACTGACTGAAAGCTGCCCTACAGACTACAAAACAATGCATTATGGGACATGTGTCCTGATGGGTTTTTTGTAGTTCAGGGATCAATTATAATAATTTAAAATACCAACTGATTAAAAAAAAAGGCTACATACATTACAAAACGGGAGCAGTGTGCTGCCGTAACAGCCGTGCATGATGAGAACCATGGTTTGCTTCGCGAGTTTGATACCCCTGCTGTACACTCTGGCACTGGTACACTAGCTGCAGGTCGGAACAAATCAATAGTCAGAACAAATCAATAGTTCGCTTGCTCATAGCTCAGGCACACATATCAGGTTGTGATGATATTTGTCTCCATTTCCTTCCCACAGATGTTTACGCGTACTCGATTATCTCTAGGCCCCGCCCCCTCCACGCATTTTAGCCACTTACAGTGACTTTCCCTATTCTTCTCACGCGCATTGGCCGCCTCTGGCATCACTCAATGACACGCGAGTGTGTGTTCGCGTGTGCTACAGTCTCATGAGTATTCGCGCAAGTTTGTGTGTCTGTCTGCATGCATGTGCGCTCGTGTCATATTTATCATTTTATTGATCATTTCATGGAGCATTGACGTGCTCCTTCCACGTTTAATGTATAAAAAATATGGAGGGACAAAATTTACTGGTAGCACATTCTGCGACCAAAATTTGAGAGTGTGCAACTGAATTTTACATCCAGTCGCACACTCTCAAATTCTGTCTGGAGCCCTGCTAACATCTTATTGTGTTTTAAGCAGTGGCGGTTCTGCACTAACTTACTCCCTGCGTGAGTAACACTTCCCCCAACACACACACACAAACAATTTGACAACATCCTTTTGTGTTCTCTATCCTTTATTTTACACAAAAATGCATGAATTTCATAAACTCGTATTACAGGGGGATCAAACTTAGTCACACAGGGGGTGAACAATACTGATCACACTAAAGCTAAACCTTTAAACTGAACTTTTTGTGCATAAATACGAATAAAAACAGGACCATTAATCCAGAATAACTCAAGTTATTCCCTTTCCTCATCATCAGAGTCCGTCTCTGCTATGCGGCTCCTAAGAACAGTGAAAACAGACACCTCCGGCCAAGTTTAAGTCCTGCAGTCCCACAGTGTGGCGTAACTCCCCGGGTGCTGCGTCTCAGTTAAAGGAGCGGATGATGGACAGCTTTCACTGTCATCTGCTGGAAGTAGCAGCGCTGAGCCTCGAGTCGTTCTTCCAACACAGGCCTTTCCTTTTCTGCGGAAACTCAGCTGCTGCTGCGTCTTCTTGTCTTGTTGGAGTTGGTTTGCCAGCGTCCTCACTTGTGAACCATGGATTCATTATTTTTAATTCTCTGGCAGCAGCGGTTCGACAGATTCAGACTTCCTGCTTCAATAACTCCTCTGATCAACGTTCAAATATGTCAGCAAGTATCTCAATCCTTTTATATTAACACAGAGAGTGAACCACAAATGCATTTCTGAAGAAAATAGATTTTTTTTGCCTTTTAATCAGAATTGTTCGCTTTCAGCTGTGAATGCAGACATGCAGCAGCGGCTGTCAAGGGAGCGTCAACAAAGTGCAACCTCTGTGAACTGTGAAACACCACAGTGTAAAAATCAATAATCTCACAAAAAATTCATAAAATTATTATAAAGCATATTTTTGTTACAATACATATTTTGTAGGAAAGTCCATCTTCATTTTATCTTGTTCCATATACTTTTTCAAATTTTAATGGATATGAATCATGACTAAAGTTATCAGTAACTTGACATGACCTTATTGTCATACTAAAATAAAGAATGTCAATAGTTCACTTTGTTTATTAATAGGAATTTTTCATATTTACAAATGGATCCGATTTGGTCAAAAATCCTCAATAGCTCTGAAGATGCTAGAATTCTTTTACATAGTATTTTTTGTAGTAGGAAAATAAGGTCATGATTAGTCAGTACAGGAAGTTTTGTGTCAGTAACTACAGCATCTTCAACGCTATTGAGCATTTTTGACCAAATCTGATCAATATTTATATATGAAAAATTCCTAACGATAAACAACTTGAATTATGACATAATCTTTGTTGCAGTAGGACAATAAGGTCATGATTAGTCAGTACAGGAGGTTTGGTGACAGAAGCTTTAGTATCTTCAGAGCTATTGAGCATTTATGTTATGATTCATATCTATTAAATTTAAAAAAATATAAGCAATAAAATAGAAGTTGACTTTCAAACAAAATTTAGTATAATAATAATAATGTAGCATGACTATGTTGATGAGTATTCATTACCAGTTCTTATAAATATAGACATGTAATCGCTTTTTAAAAGTTTAGTACTGATTTTTACAGAATGTGTTTCACAGAAGTTGCACTTTGTTGACGGTCCCTTGGCAGCCGACTCGCTGCTCTGTTTGCATTCACAGTTTGAAACAAACAATTCTGATTAAAAGGCAATAAAAATGATCTTTTTTATTTAAAAATGCTTTTGAAGTTCACTCTCTGTGTTAATACAAAATGAGTGAGATACTTGCTGACACATTTGAACGTTGATCAGAGGAGTTATTAAAGCAGGAAGTCCAAATCTGTGAAGATCTAAATTAACTGAACTGCAGCTGCTCTATTCCCGTGTTCCTCCTCAGTTAGGATTGCGCCAGCGCGGTTGTAAAGTTCACTCACTCAGTTCCTAAATATGCCCGCTTAGTTGTCTTTACGCCCTTTCATTTTATGACAGATATGTAATTCCATAGCTTAATCTCCATAAAAGAAACAACTGGTTTTTAATAATGTCTGATTGAAAGACATAATCTATTTCAGACGTTTTTCACTTAAACCACCCCCTTTTCCTGAAATCCTGGATTTCTGATAGTTATTATATCTATCAATAACTGTCAAAAAAACGAAGGGACGAAGGACCTCTGGTAGCATTCCTTTTTGCACGGGGGGTGCAGTAGTCTGCGGCGAGCTACTCATGGTCCTCTCCGTCTCGAACAGAGGTTGACAGCGGTTGTCCCGGATGCTGGACAGCTTTGTGTAACCCTGGTGAAATTCTGCGCTATCCCTTTAAATGGCATTCTGCGCTGTCGCTCCTTATGAAAATTCTGGACTGTCACTTTAAATTTGCCGGTTCCCTTCCCTTGTGTAAATACCGCAAGACCTAGGGTGACGTGGCTTTCATTTTTCAAGGCATGTCAAAGCACCAACAGGTGTGCATTCATGGGAGAGCTGAGCTGTGTACCCCTGCTGCAAATTGCCATTTATTAGCTGAAGCCAGGTTTTGAATCAGCACGGTTGAGCAAAAAGTGAACTGGTGAATGCAGCCATGATTGAAGCAGCTGGCCCGTGCACCAGCTTAAATGAATTCTATTTGGTAAAAAGGTAGGATCTTTCTATCCCCCTTGTCATCCAACAAAACAGCTGGAGTGCTTCTTTCTTTCCCTCCCAAAAAATGACAAGAAAAAACCTCTTTCATAGGACCTATCCTAATGCCTTAAGAACTATAAAGACAAGACAGAAAACATCCTCTGGACTAAACTCTTTTTTTTATATATTTTGTATTCACTGTACATTGTAGATACATTCAAATTAGCAACTTAAGTCTTGTCGGTGGTTTTTAAACATTCACGTTCCTCCACGAATAGAAGCGTCCTAGCCCAAGTTAAATTAACTCAAATTGTAAATTCTATGTAAATGTAGTCATGCATACACTGAGTCCAGGGGACAGTCCAGGAGGGTATTCCAGGAAGCATGTTTAAACTAGCCTGACTTTAAGCCTGAACTCTGGCTGAAATCCGCCTGAACTTGCTTACTCGGGTATGTCGGTTCCAAAAGACCGGATATGAGTTGGCGTAATTACGCCTGACCCTTTGTGCAGGACCCTTGTGTTGTCTGACCAGTCCAGTTTGTTATTGATGTGAACACCCAGGTACCTTTACACAAACACCCTCTTGATGTCCAGTCCCTGGATTACCACTGGTGGAGACTGTGAAGCCTTTCTCCAGAAGTTCACCACCATCTCCTTGGTTTTGGTGGCATTGATGTGAAGTTGATTGAGTTCACACCGATGTAAAGTCCTTTTAAAGTATAAAGGGATTCTTTCTGTGGTTTTGTCCTTGCAGTTCTCCCCCAGCACTATGTGACTGAAGAGGAACCACAAGCACCACAGATTAAAGAAGAACAGGAAAAACCAGAACCTCAACAGATTAAAGAGGAACCAGGGGAACTCTGCATCAGTCAGGATGAAGATCAGCTTGATCTCAAGCAGGAGACTGGTACCTTGATGGAGATTCCTACTTATGAGGAAGATGAGAACAATGAAGCATATCTAAACAACCAGCAGAGCTTTAATGTAACTGATGGTCAGGATGAAGAAGAAAACCAACATGAAGAATCAACATCAACTACAGATGAAGAGACAGACCCACAGAACAGAGATCAGAGGAAGAGGAGGGACAGAAGTCATGTCCAAAGTGTGGACAGCTCTCACATGTCAGCAGGTCAGTGTGACTCTGATCTTCATCTCCACACTATCGGTATGTTCACTTCAACAACGGTTCTATCTTGAGCTTCAAGCTCTCCAAACATGCAGTCCATCAACAGCGTGTCCTGGAAGAGTCTCTCCTGTCCCTTCCAGTTGAAAAGGGGGGCCGCCTGTCTGGGGCTGCCCGTTGGGCTGGCTGGGTGTGGTGGGGAGAGTGCTCTATTGGTCGGGCTGAGGTTTGCACTCTCTACTGAGGCTTGCGCCCCTCTGCTCACTGGCGTTGGGGGCTGCTGTAGGGTGACAAATGTGGTTGCCTGGCAGGTGGTCTTTCTCTATCTGCAGTACTGTGCGGGTGTTGGGAGGTCCCGGCTGCCGCTGCTGCTGCGGTGGGGGCCTTGGTGGGGGGGCAGCTGGGTTCTCTCCCTCTTTTTGCATTCCATCATCCACCCCAGAAGAACATAAACACTCACTCGAGCACAGGTGCTATCTCACCTTTGCACAAATAGTTTGCGTGACTGAATGAAATGTTTAACATCTATTAATATGCATGTGTGAATTTAAGTGGTAGTATGTCCATGTAGACTTGTTTGTGTGTGAACACTTTTGGAGCCAACAGGTGTGTTTGTAACGTTGAACATTGAACATTGTGTCGACAGGCCCCGCCCATTTTAGATTTTTCATGCATCTGTCAGTTGTAATTCTAAAGCTCCAGCAACCTGTTGCTTTTTAATGCTTCATGATCTTACCCTCGCTACTACAATCAGCCCTCTACCCTTCCCCTCTGCCCCCCCTTCTCTTCTTTCTTCCTTTTACTTTTCCGTCTGGTCCAACAAAAAATATTTGCAAATATTATTAACATGAATAAAGTTTAGCTGAAATTACAAAAGTTTTTTTTTAAATATACATCTGTTGTATCATAAGATTCATTACCCCTGTTGTAAAAGTAAAACATGTCCAACACAAAAGGCTTTCAGCTCTCATCTGCTTGCTTAGCTGTTGGACAGGACAAGTTAAAAAAAAGACGAGGTTCTTGGTCAGGTACAGGAGCACGGATGAGCCAACTGTAATCTGGAAGCACCCCCGGAGGGGAGTGGGAAAGGGGGACAGTACAGGAGTGTGTGTGTGGGTGTGCGCGTGTGCATATATATGTGTGTGTGTGTGGGTGTATATGTATGTGTGTGTATATATATATATACACACACACACACCGCTGATCTGACCTGAACGGTTCTGCTATCTGTACTGGAGGAGTCGCTTTTTTTGTGTCCCACAAAATATACACATTATCTGCCATTTTTAACTCATCAAGTCAGTCAATTTTCCTTTAATTAATGATGATGTTAACTTCGCTGTTTTCGCTGAAAAGGAGAGGTCTGTCTGGCTATTGGTGTGCACGGGGGACGGTACAGACAGTACGCGCCTCCCGCACACACACAAAAGGCAAGGCAGCACACACACAGACAGTGGTGATCTCGTAGGGGACACGTGAGCGCCCCCTGAAAAATATCCTTTATTCCCCTATAGACTAAGAACACCTATTTCCGTGTAAAATTAATGAAGTTTGCATCCTGTCACCTTGCTGCTACGATGACCGCATGTTGCGCTGTCTGTGAACACGCTGCAGATAAAAGGCAGGGGGCAGACGTGAGCTTTCTACCTTTCAACGAACAGGTAGAAAGGCGGGCCACAGACTCACCGCTTATGGTTCCAGACCCGCAACAAACTAACAGCTGCTTCATAAAACTTAATAATAATTAACCACTAATTATATTCTTTATCCTTAACATAATATAATTTATTGGTTTTACTGGATTTAAAGAAAAATAAAGAAACAGAAAGGAGTCTGTATCAAAGCAAATTTGTTTCCATCACTTAACTTAACTCTGGGTGTCTGACAGACAGAAAAGTTTATTCAAGGTTGTGGAAAAAGAACAAAAGATCAAAGGAAATATCACGCTTATAAAGAATAAAAATAATTACTCTAAATAATTAAATCAATGTTCTGTCTGGAACTTTCTCATAAAGTAAAATGTTTTGATAAAAAAACAATGTTGTTGAAAAATGCTGAAATGAAACACTTTTCTTAATGTATTTATTTTTCGTCCTCATAAAGTATCGATAAGAGTACTGTTAAAATACCGGATCGATAAACAGTATCAATAAGAGTAGTAGTACCGTTAAAACCTTAACGATACCTACTCTGCACAAGACAACAGGAAAACTGCAGCCAGAGGCAGCTTGTTTTGTTGTTATGAGACATGAACTACTTCATTTTTACTTGAAGTGGATACCAAACAGAAACTCTGAGCCATGTTGCAGTCAGCAACATATAAAAACAAGGATTGTGGTGCTTTTAGCGACTCAGATAAATATGAGTGAAGCATGGCAGCGGCTAATAGGCTAATGCGCTTAGCATTGGCTAAAATGCTATCGGCAAAGCGGGCTAAAGTTCTGAAGAAACTCCCAGCAATAGATTCTAGTTTAGGGACCTGATGGATCAGAGAGATGTGTACAACGCTCTGGAAAAAGGCTGACATCGTGGCGAGGAGCGTTAGTTTACTTCAGTGTGTGAGAAGCGTGGCTGCAATGGTGCAGCAGAGGCAGAGCAGACTGATATGTAAACAAAGCACCTTCTTTTTCAAATTAAAGCAACTTTCCTTCGTTCTGTCATGCTGCCTCATCATCACACTTTATTGTTTCTGGAAAGAATCAGTGTGTGTCCCCCACCCTTTATTTTTAAAGCACCATTCAGGCTCCTGCACCGTTTGGAGAAGCTACATTAAGCAATATTCAAATTAAACAGCATTTTATTTCCCTAATAGAAATGTATTGATCAAGGCACATTTATTCTTTGTTTTTCTTACAATGAAATATATTTTGTTGTGGAAATCAGACAATGTTGACTATTCCCTTTCTATATTTTATCTTATCAAAATAAAAGCACTATGAATTTGCTTTTGTAAACGCAACTTATATATGAGATACAGTTGCAGTGCTTAACATTATGATCATTAAATAAACTGAATTTGACTATTTTATTACAGTGGAAGACATTAAAATTCGGGTAGTTTTATTTAAAGTCATATTTAAAGAAAAAAGAAAATATGTTTTGGTGAAATTTCGGGATATGCTTCCCTTGATATCGTATCGCGGGAAGCCTATCGGGATACTTATCGCCAAACTCTTGCCAATACACACCCCTACTATATACATGTACCGTTTTGTACCTTTTGTACCGGGGGTACAAAAGGTACAAAACATATATATATATATATATATATATATATATATATATATATATATATATATATATATATATATATATATATATATATATATATATATATATATATATATATATATATATATATATATATATATATATATATATATATATATATATATATATATATATATATATATATATATATATATAATTTTTGCCCCTTTCACCCTTTCGTGGGTGGTTTCTCACTCAAGCTCGGGTCCTCTACCAGAGGCCTGGGAGCTTGAGGGTTCTGCGCAGTATCTTAGCTGTTCCTAGCACTGCGCTTTTCTGGATTGAGATGTCTGAGATCTTTCCAGGTATCTGTTGTAGCCACTCCTCCAGCTTGGGGGTTACTGCCCCGAGTGCTCCAATTACCACAGGCACCACTGTCACCTTCATTTTCCAGGCTTTCTCCAGTTCTTCTCTGAGTCCCTGGTATTTCTCCAGTTTCTCATGTTCCTTCTTCCTGATGTTCCCGTCGCTTGGCACTGCCACATCCACCACAACGGCTTTCCTCTGTTCTTTATCCACCACTACAATGTCTGGTTGGTTCGCAATTACCATCCTATCAGTCTGGATCTGGAAATCCCACAGGATCTTTGCCCTCTCATTCTCTACGACCTTCGGAGGTGTTTCCCATTTTGACCTTGGGGTTTCCAGTTCATGTTCTGCACACATGTTCCTGTATATTATTCCAGCCACTTGATTGTGGCGCTCCATGTATGCTTTACCTGCCAGCATCTTACATCCTGCAGTTATGTGCTGGATTGTTTCAGGGGCCTCTTTGCACAGCCTACACCTTGGGTCTTGTCTGGTGTGGTAGATCTGAGCCTCTATTGCTCTGGTGCTCAGGGCTTGTTCCTGGGCTGCCAGGATGAGTGCCTCAGTGCTGTCCTGTAGGCCAGCCCTCTCTAGCCATTGGTAGGACTTCTTGATATCACCCACTTCAGTTATGGTCCGGTGGTACATCCCATGCAGGGGTTTATATATATATATATATATATATATATATATATATATATATATATATATATATATATATATATATATATATATATATATATATATATATATATATATATATATATATATATATATATATATATATATATATATATATATATATATATATATATATATATATATATATATATATATATATATATTAGGGCTGTCAAATGATTAAAATTTTTAATCAAATTAATCAGAATTTTCAGTGGATTAATCAGGATTAATCACTTTTTGCAATTACACCTGAATCCTAAATCCTAACTATTTTTTTCCCTGAAATGCATACCAAAAGATAAATAATAGGACACAGATACATAATTTTCATATTATGTTTATTAACACAGCCAAATAATTGTGGTTTAAATCAAGCTGAAACAGACTACACACCATAACGTTGTTTTGGAATGTCCCATTGCTTCCTCTTTGACATCACCTTTCAAATCTACTGAGCCGCCTTATCTTTCAGCCAGTTGCTGAGGCAAACTAACTTTTTTACGTTTTCTGAGAGTAAAGCAGACCTTTTTTTGTTCACAATGTGACCTGCAACTGAGAAAAGCCGTTCACAGGGAACAGTGGTTGCAGGAGTGGCCAGATATTTGTGAGCTAGTGTGGCCAGCTTCTCATGGGCTCCTGAATGAGATGCCCACCACCTCAAGGGGCAGTCCTCCAATTTAATGGTGGGCTCTGCTCAGTACGTCTGTATGGCAGGTTGGACCTCGTCCTCGTCTGACTCTGAATCTGAGCCCATTTGCAGAAGGCTTATTTTCTTCCTGGGTGGCCCATCATCATGTGTCTGTGAAGACTTTCTGGGTGATTCTTGTTGCAGCATCCCTTCAAGTGTGGTCCACACTGCTTCCCTGTCTTTCTTGGGCAGGCATTTCAAGTCTTTAAAACGAGGATCCAAAACTGTAGCAATCTGGAGCCATGCATTGTTGAGCTGTTCCTGACGGGATGCTAGGTCCTCCTTGAACTTGGTCTTGAATCTCACCACATATGCAGGGTCCTCATCACAGGCTTCCATCTTGAGACGCAAGTGGCAGAGAGAAGGGAGTACCACAGAACAGGAGACATAGGCCTCTCCACCCAGAAGCTCAGTTACATACCTATGCACATGCACACAGAGACAGTGTATTATTATTATTAGTAGTAGTAGTAAAACAGTGGTTATCAAGTTATTATTATTATTATTATTATTTTTACATACATATAGTGTTAATTTCGCCACCTATTTTTAATTTAGTCTTAGTCTTTTCCCAAATGTCCTCGTTTTAAGTGGGATCCGAATTCGTTCTGAATATTTTAAAGGTGTAACAGCTGATAAAAAAGCAGACAAAAATTAGAGAGATTTTATTTGATGCAAAACATTTCCGTCTCGTCTTTTTTCGTCAAATTCATGTTAATTTACTCTTAGTGAGTGTTTTTGGACAGTGGAGCAGTCTTGCCATTGTCTCGTTTTGTCATAAAAATAGGTCGTTGACGAACATATTTCGTCTCGCCTGACGAAATTGACACTACATACAGACATGTATACATGTTATTGATATTTGACTTGGTTTCATTAATTCCAGAAAATAATCAAAGCAATGTTATTTGATAAGTTACAGACTGATTTACCTGCATGCCTCCAGAAGAGTCTCCAGCCTCTGCAGTTTATCCCACTCTGCTGCGGTCGGCAAAATGAGTTTGTGCTGCTGATTGTCCAGGGCTGCGATGACAGCCTCTTTATTTCTGCTCACGGGCTTGACCATTTCCAGCGTCGAATTCCAACGTGTTGGAACATCCTGGATCAGTGGCTCTTGCTTCTTTCCCAGGCTGACTTGTTGTGCTTGAAGCTCCGTAGCATTTGCTGGGCTGTGCTTAAAATGACCGACAACTTTGCGAGCCTTGGCCAAAGTATTTGCAAAGCCGCTGTCAGCAAGACTCACTGTGACACATGTGAGCGACACAGTATGAGGGGCCGTATAAGACATTATTTATTCTGAACCATTCACATTCATACATTCTTGCTCTCACAGTCATATATACTCTCTTTCGCATACATATATTCTCTTACGCATCCATATATTCTCTCTCTCACATTCATACATTCTTGCTCTCACAGTCATATATACTCTCTTTCGCATACATATATTCTCTTACGCATCCATATATTCTCTCTCTCACATTCATACATTCTTGCTCTCGCAGTCATATATACTCTCTTTCGCATACATATATTCTCTTACGCATCCATATATTCTCTCTCTCACATTCATACATTCTTGCTCTCACAGTCATATATACTCTCTTTCGCATACATATATTCTCTTACGCATCCATATATTCTCTCTCTCACATTCATACATTCTTGCTCTCGCAGTCATATATACTCTCTTTCGCATACATATATTCTCTTACGCATCCATATATTCTCTCTCTCACATTCATACATTCTTGCTCTCGCAGTCATATATACTCTCTTTCGCATACATATATTCTCTTACGCATCCATATATTCTCTCTCTCACATTCATACATTCTTGCTCTCACAGTCATATATACTCTCTTTCGCATACATATATTCTCACTTGCACATCCATATATTCTCTCTCTCGCATGCATATATATTACTTTACACATACATACATTCTCACTCTCATTGTCACTCTTAAAAAAGAATGTATGTATGTGAAAGACAAGTATATATGTACGTGTGAGGAAGAGTTTATATGTGTGTGTGAGAGAGGAGTATGCATGAAACGGAAGTGACTTTGCATTAAAAGGAAGGCACTTTGAATGAAAAGGAAGGCACTTTGCATGAAACGGAAGGCAGATGATTTCTCGTGCTCTGATTGGACGAGAGGCCGCCACCTCCCATTTTGAACAGACGCTAACATGAAACAATAAGAAGGCCATCGGGACCTTAAGAAATATTTTATCTTCACCTCAAGTGGTCACAAATCTGTCTGCATCTCTAGAGACACAAAGGAATGTCTCAAATACCAATAATGGTAATAGAAGCGCCACCGAAACAGAAAATCCGTATCCACCTTATTCCTAGCCACCATGAGCCTTTGCGTGAATTATGGGCGACACTTCCTGTAGACGCTGGAACACGCATTTACATTAAAACAAATTCCTCTTGTTTTCGATCCATAACTACATATAAATGTGGGAAAACCAGCTGTCATTTCTTAAAAAAGGCAACGGCGAGGTGGAGATGAAATATTTGTTAAGGTTCCGATGGCTGCAGGACCCCCGTGGCTACTTCTTGCCGGTTCGTTTTTTTTTAAAAATAAACTTTATTAACAATATCTTGCACATACAAAATACCAAACACAAAACTCCACTGTGTGCAAAATACAATCTTCACGTTCGCCATGAGAATGAACAAAAAAAACATAATGATAACCATGTAAAACAGGTTATGCAAAAAGAAAACAAAAATAATAAGGCAAAGGAATCTGTTAAAGTTTCAGGAGAGACCATGTTTCAACTGTTCTGACAGCTTTTTTGTTAGTGGAAGATTTAATACTGTTCACATACAAAACCATTTCTTTCTGAAAAACATAAAACACGTTTTTTTTGTTGGCATATTTACATTTGTGTATAAAGTATTTAGCCATAATTATAAGTAAATTAACTACATATATTTTTTCTGCATTAAGTCTTCCTTGTGTAAAATATCCAAAAATAATATGCCCGTAAAATAATCTATAATCTTCACATAGATGAGTTCTTATAAAATGTATCACATCTTTCCAAAATAGTTGAGTGAAATAGCAAAACCAAATAAGATGAGGCACAGTTTCTGGTGAAGAATGACAGAATGAACAGTTTATGTCCAGATCTTTTTTAAACTTAGTAAAGAAATGTTTCACTGGATAAAATTTGTGAAGAATTTTGAAAGAAATTTCTCTGATTTTATTGGTGATGAAATACTTTTGTGGCAGGGTCCAAACCTTTTCCCACTGAATTCTACATCCAAAGCTGTTCCAGTATGAGATAACATACGGTTTTGTGGCAATCTCATTTTGAAACAGAGAACGGATACTTTGATTATTCCTGCTAGCTGAAAAACATACCTTTCCACACCACAAGTCTGTTAATTTGGGATTTCTTGCTGGTTCATGTTAGCGTCTGCACTGTAATCCCTAGCGAGTTGACTGAACTTAAAAATTATTGTGTAACAGATTACGCAACAGTTAAGTTATATTATTAATACTTTTAAGTTAACATTTATTAAAATTCATATTGTCAGTTGGCTTACATTTGTATTATTTCATATAAAAAATATTAAGATTCCTCAACTTATAAAAGAGAGATTATTTATACTTAAAGTTTTTAATATTTTCCAACTAAAAAACGCTTTAACTAACTATATTTTTATATTACTCAACTCATAAAATATGTAAAATTCACTCAAATGCTTTATAAATTCTTTAACTCATTAAATGTGTAGCATTGAAAATATTTAAAATTCTTCAGCTTAAAATGTATTCTAAACAGAGATATTGATACTGCCCCACTACATTTTAAAGGCTAACATTGATAAAAACCAACAAACGTGAAGGCCACACAATAGTGATTGCTTAATACACTTTTTTTAATTGCTCTTTAAAAAAAAAAAGCACAAATATCAAGAGGATGAAGAAACAATAAGTGCAATAAAACTGCATTATAAGAGTGCCACACAACATATTGACAAAAAGAGTTGGTTTTGTATTGTACAGCAGAAAAAGCAAATGATCACAACAAAACACATTAGTAGCATAACACTTAAACCAACAAATAGTCCATTCTGGAAGACTCACTCAACGAAACATTCTTCAACGTCAATAAATGTCCTTTCAGTGGTTTGCTGTCCTCAAGGCTCAAGACAGCATTCTGAATAAATATGAAGGCAAGTTCAAGTTTTTTGGGGTGCTGTAGGTCCAGAGCACAGATGTCCCCGAAGAGTTAGAAGAGATTAGTCAGCCAGATGTGTGGGACCACTGACGGCAGCATCAGGAGCATCACCACGACAACTGAGAAGATACCCACAGAAGTGTCTGTGAGGTCTGGTATTCTGGAAAATACAAAACAAAAAACACAGATGAGTTCAGACCCTCAAAGATATTCATCACACTAATGTCCAAAACTGACATTCCTGCCATCTGTCAATGGGAATCTTTTCATGCTAACATTCTGTCAGCTTTTAATCAACTGGCTATGATGTTTTAAGGACCAACTCCAATTAAAATTGTGTTTTTAAAAAGTTCTTTAGCATTTTTCTGAAGGAGGACATTTATAAAATAATTTAAGACTAAAGCTTCATTTTTCTTTATTCAAATAATGATGGATCAGGAGCAGAAAAGGTAAACGAAACTCCACTCCTTCCAATCAGGAGTCCCTGATGTTCGCCTTTCATCTTCCGTCTCATTTTTAAAACCATTTAAAAATATCACTCAGTTTACAAACTACAAACAATTGCCCTATTTATTATGTCACTCAATAAAATCTCAATCAATATTAAAGGATTAGTGAAAACCATTGACAGGGAGTCGTGTGCACTTACTGTACAGGTCTTGAAGAAGTTGGAGGCATCTTCATGCAGATAAACAGGAAGTGCAAGGAGGACAAGTGCCCGTCTCATGTTCACGTCACGCTGGTCCTAAAAGAATAAAAAGAAATATCCATTACCTTTGAAGCAAATGCAGAGCAAACACTTCCAATATTTATTTAAGGAACTTTAAGAAATAATAAAATGATGCCTTTTCTAGATGTCTATTTCTAGTAAGAGGACAATACAGTGTTTATGTCATGATCCACTTCAGGTCAAAGACCCAAAGTCATTTTTAAGGCAAGTTACACCTTGGCTTCTTACAGCTGTTTACAAATGATTTGTTATCCGTTTTTGAATTATGCACATTAGAAATTCACCTGGAGGTCATAAATCCTAACCAAGCTGGCCAGTTCCTGTCTGTTTTGGTGGACTTAGTCTCAGAAAAGGGCAGCTTTAAGTTACACAAACATGTAAAAACTGCACAATTTCCTCTGACTGCATCTACTCTACATAAATCCATTTCAGATCTTGACAGATGAGTTTTCATGGTTTCAAATGATGGAATGGTGCTAATGCAACATCATTTTATTATTGTAATATACTGTCATAAAGACATGACAATATTCCAAAGTGTCTCCACATACATGGCAGTGGAAACACTTTGGAATATTGGCTATGTAGTACTGCAGTATTATATGTAGTACTGCATAGTGCCAAAGTAACAGAACACAACTTGCACCTCCATTCCATTGTGCCACCTTCAGCCTGCAATCTAAATATGTTTAGTTAAATTGTAAATAATTTCAGCTCTATGTAGACCTTTGGCTAGTTAAAATGTGCATAAATGTTTCCATGCTGCCGTATAAATCTAATAATGGTAATAGTTCAGGATGAAGGCATTAAATAAGTATAAAACTCACCCACTGACACCTCTTTTCTGGTGAAATGGTGACTTTCTGGTGAACTTTCTGAAGTTCAGTATCTGAAAAAGTCCAAAAGAGATTTTTCAATGTTAAAAAATGTTTCAATTATATTCTGATCAAAAAACATTTATTGCACTACACAACCTATTGCATTTTTTGTTTTTTTTTAAATAGCTCTAGACAAATAACTGAGACAAGTTACCTGGCTGGCCTTGGCGTCTACCTGGAGGTGAAACACTGAACACTCTGTAGTTCGGTACCTGAACACAACACGAGCACGTTGATTAATTTATTTTTACAAAAACCTTTTTTATAACGGAGATCAGTGATTTATAAAAGCTTAAAGCTGCATTCAAAACCCAATGCTTCCATGTAGCAACCAGGCTTAAAACTGTTGGCGGTAGCTCCTCCCACACAACCGTTAGAGCAGGGGTCGGGAACCTATGGCTCGCGAGCCATATATGGCTCTTTTGATGGTCACATGTGGCTCGCAGACAAATCTTTAATTATAGATTTTTTTTTTCATTAGACCAGTCCTTCTCGGGCGCGATGCGATGCCAGAGTCGCGCAGTAGTAGCAGTGCTTAGAGAGAGAAATCTGCGCCAGCGCTATCAGTTACTATTATCTATTATTTCACAGAGTTTGTACCAGCTGGAAACCTTTGAATTGACGTGCCTAAAACTACGCGCTCCCGTCTCTGAGAAAGAGCGCGCAGTAGCGGGGACGGGATGTGTGAGGAAGAAAGCAGAGGGTGGGGGGGTATGGGGACCGGCAGCAGGTGAATCGCGCAGGGATTGTAAAAACGTAAAACCCACTGCCCGTCACTCACTGCAGCGTGTGAGTGTGTGTTTGTCTCCCCGTCTACATGTGAGCAGTCTTTTATGAGGGGCCGTATAAGACATTATTTATTCTGAACCATTCACATTCATACATTCTTGCTCTCACAGTCATATATACTCTCTTTCGCATACATATATTCTCACTTGCACATCCATATTTTCTCTCTCTCGCATGCATATATATTCTTTTACGCATTCATATATTCTCACTTGCACATCCATATATTCTCTCTCTCGCATGCATATATATTACTTTACACATACATACATTCTCACTCTCATTGTCACTCTTAAAAAAGAATGTATGTATGTGAAAGACAAGTATATATGAACGTGTGAGGAAGAGTTTATATGTGTGTGTGAGAGAGGAGTATGCATGAAACGGAAGTTACTTTGCATGAAAAGGAAGGCACTTTGAATGAAAAGGAAGGCACTTTGAATGAAACGGAAGGCAGATGATTTCTCGTGCTCTGATTGGACGAGAGGCCGCCACCTCCCATTTTGAACACACTCTAAACCCTATCACTTGTACTGACTCATAACTATTAAGGTTACACAACTTAAATGTCATTTTGTAGTTGATTCAACTATAAAATATTAAGCTCTATCAAGATTTTTTCAAATTTAACTTAACAGTGCTAAATATTTTAAAGCTTATTTGTATCTGGCACTCAAAAATTTTAAGATCCGTGAAGTAGCGTTATGACGTCATCACGTACTGGTGGGAGGGTCTTTCGTTTTCTCTACGTTAGCTCAGGTGGCCATGTTGGATTTGCCGAATGCGAGTATGCGACGTTTGAAATTGAAAGTCGAGCATTTTATTATTCTGCAAAGCGTTGCGATTTCGTCCCGCTTCAAGACGCCCCAACCTCGGGGTTTTTTTTCATCCGCCTCATCGCTGATGGTGCCGTCTTGTCTTCAGCCCTGATTTAATTTGGTAAGTATCGTTCATGGTTTATGAATGAATGCTTTAAAAATGCTCTATACTACCGTAAATGTGGTTTACTGTTGTTTAAACATATGTGTGTTATGATTGTTTTAGAGATTAATGTGGAAATGTATACATGATTAGTTTGTCATAGCAGACGTATGGCGAGCCAAACCCAAAATGCATTTCTGCCCGTAAGTTACGACAGTGATGAGGTTTTTTTTTTTCAGAGGTAGAAATGATCTGTTATGCTGCAATCACACTAAACATGATCCGCGTGTGAAATTCGCGTTGGAGGCCTCTGTCTGTGGCTAAAGTTTGCTGCTGGACATTTGTCCAAAAATGTCACTCAAAGCCTCTAACGGTTGTGTGGGAGGAGCTACCGCCAACAGTTTTAAGCCTGGTTGCTACATGGAAGCATTGGGTTTTGAATGCAGCTTTAAGCTTTTATAAATCACTGATCTCCGTTATAAAAAAGGTTTTTGTAAAAATAAATTAATCAACGTGCTCGTGTTGTGTTCAGGTACCGAACTACAGAGTGTTCAGTGTTTCACCTCCAGGTAGACGCCAAGGCCAGCGAGGTAACTTGTCTCAGTTATTTGTCTAGAGCTATTTTAAAAAAACAAAAAATGCAATAGGTTGTGTAGTGCAATAAATGTTTTTTGATCAGAATATAATTGAAACATTTTTTAACATTGAAAAATCTCTTTTGGACTTTTTCAGATACTGAACTTCAGAAAGTTCACCAGAAAGTCACCATTTCACCAGAAAAGACCTGTCAGTGGGTGAGTTTTATACTTATTTAATACATTCATCCTGAACTATTACCATTATTAGATTTATACGGCAGCATGGAAACATTTATGCACATTTTAACTAGCCAAAGGTCTAAATAGAGCTGAAATTATTTACAATTTAACTAAACATATTTAGATTGCAGGCTGAAGGTGGCACAATGGAATGGAGGTGCAAGTTGTGTTCTGTTACTTTGGCACTATGCAGTACTACATATAATACTGCAGTACTACATAGCCAATATTCCAAAGTGTTTCCACTGCCATGTATGTGGAGACACTTTGGAATATTGTCATGTCTTTATGACAGTATATTACAATAATAAAATGATGTTGCATTAGCACCATTCCATCATTTGAAACCATGAAAACTCATCTGTCAAGATCTGAAATGGATTTATGTAGAGTAGATGCAGTCAGAGGAAATTGTGCAGTTTTTACATGTTTGTGTAACTTAAAGCTGCCCTTTTCTGAGACTAAGTCCACCAAAACAGACAGGAACTGGCCAGCTTGGTTAGGATTTATGACCTCCAGGTGAATTTCTAATGTGCATAATTCAAAAACGGATAACAAATAATTTGTAAACAGCTGTAAGAAGCCACGGTGTAACTTGCCTTCAAATGACTTTGGGTCTTTGACCTGAAGTGGATCATGACATAAACACTGTATTGTCCTCTTACTAGAAATAGACATCTAGAAAAGGTATCATTTTATTATTTCTTAAAGTTCCTTAAGTAAATATTGGAAGTGTTTGCTCTGCATTTGCTTCAAAGGTAATGGATATTTCTTTTTATTCTTTTAGGACCAGCGTGACGTGAACATGAGACGGGCACTTGTCCTCCTTGCACTTCCTGTTTATCTGCATGAAGATGCCTCCAACTTCTTCAAGACCTGTACAGTAAGTGCAAACGACTCCCTGTCAATGGTTTTCACTAATCCTTTAATATTGATTGAGATTTTATTGAGTGACATAATAAATAGGGCAATTGTTTGTAGTTTGTAAACTGAGTGATATTTTTAAATGGTTTTAAAACTGAGACGGAAGATGAAAGGCGAACATCAGGGACTCCTGATTGGAAGGAGTGGAGTTTCGTTTACCTTTTCTGCTCCTGATCCATCATTATTTGAATAAAGAAAAATGAAGCTTTAGTCTTAAATTATTTTATAAATGTCCTCCTTCAGAAAAATGCTAAAGAACTTTTTAAAAACACAATTTTAATTGGAGTTGGTCCTTAAAACATCATAGCCAGTTGATTAAAAGCTAACAGAATGTTAGCATGAAAAGATTCCTATTGACAGATGGCAGGAATGTTTGTTTTGGACATTAGTGTGATGAATATCTTTGAGGGTCTGAACTCATCTGTGTTTTTTGTTTTGTATTTTCCAGAATACCAGACCTCACAGACACTGCTGTGGGTATCTTCTCAGTTGTCGTGGTGATGCTCCTGATGCTGCCGTCAGTGGTCCCACAGATCTGGCTGACTAATCTCTTCTAACTCTTCGGGGACATCTATGCTCTGGACCTACAGCACCCCAAAAAACTTGAACTTGCCTTCATATTTATTCAGAATGCTGTCTTGAGCCTTGAGGACAGCAAACCACTGAAAGGACATTTATTGACGCTGAAGAATGTTTCGTTGAGTGAGTCTTCCAGAATGGACTATTTGTTGGTTTAAGTGTTATGTAACTAATGTGTTTTGTTGTGATCATTTGCTTTTTCTGCCGTAAAATACAAAACCAACTCTTTTTGTCAATATGTTGTGTGGCACTCTTATAATGCAGTTTTATTGCACTTATTGTTTCTTAATCCTCTTGATATTTGTGCTTTTTTTTAAAGAGCAATTAAAAAAAGTGTATTAAGCAATCATTATTGTGTGGCCTTCACGTTTGTTGGTTTTTATCAATGTTAGCCTTTAAAATGTAGTGGGGCAGTATCAATATCTCTGTTTAGAATACATTTTAAGCTGAAGAATTTTAAATATTTTCAATGCTACACATTTAATGAGTTAAAGAATTTATAAAGCATTTGAGTGAATTTTACATATTTTATGAGTTGAGTAATATAAAAATATAGTTAGTTAAAGCGTTTTTTAGTTGGAAAATATTAAAAACTTTAAGTAAATAATCTCTCTTTTATAAGTTGAGGAATCTTAATATTTTTTATATGAAATAATACAAATGTAAGCCAACTGACAATATGAATTTTAATAAATGTTAACTTAAAAGTTTTAATAATATAACTTAACTGTTGCGTAATCTGTTACAAAATAATTTTTAAGTTCAGTCAACTCGCTAGGGATTACAGTGCAGACGCTAACATGAACAAGCAAGAAATCCCAAATTAACAGACTTGTGGTGTGGAAAGGTATGTTTTTCAGCTAGCAGGAATAATCAAAGTATCCGTTCTCTGTTTCAAAATGAGATTGCCACAAAACCGTATGTTATCTCATACTGGAACAGCTTTGGATGTAGAATTCAGTGGGAAAAGGTTTGGACCCTGCCACAAAAGTATTTCATCACCAATAAAATCAGAGAAATTTCTTTCAAAATTCTTCACAAATTTTATCCAGTGAAACATTTCTTTACTAAGTTTAAAAAAGATCTGGACATAAACTGTTCATTCTGTCATTCCTCACCAGAAACTGTGCCTCATCTTTTTTGGTTTTGCTCTTTCACTCAACTATTTTGGAAAGATGTGATACATTTTATAAGAACTCATCTATGTGAAGATTATAGATTATTTTACGAGCATATTATTTTTGGATATTTTACACAAGAAAGACTTAATGCAGAAAAAATATATGTAGTTAATTTACTTATAATTATGGCTAAATACTTTATACACAAGTGTAAATATGCCAACAAAAAAAACGTGTTTTATGTTTTTCAGAAAGAAATGGTTTTGTATGTGAACAGTATTAAATCTTCCACTAACAAAAAAGCTGTCAGAACAGTTGAAACATGGTCTCTCCTGAAACTTTAACAGATTCCTTTGCCTTATTATTTTTGTTTTCTTTTTGCATAACCTGTTTTACATGGTTATCATTATGTTTTTTTGTTCATTCTCATGGCGAACGTGAAGATTGTATTTTGCACACAGTGGAGTTTTGTGTTTGGTATTTTGTATGTGCAAGATATTGTTAATAAAGTTTATTTTTTAAAAAAAACGAACCGGCAAGAAGTTTTTTTTTTTTTTTTTTTTTTTTTTTCAATCATTTTTTTTTTTTTTATTGAACTTTTCAAATACAAAACATACAAACTCCAGCAGAGGATGAATACACCACAAAATACAAAAACACTAATGGGGGTAAAAAATACTCTCAGTCATAAACATTAAGTGTTGAAACACTTACAAAAAATACAAATAAAAAATAACAGGAGCCAAATGATAGCACAGGACAGACACTAGAATAAAAGCCACAAAGAAATTTGTTTAGATATTTTTTTAACACCTACCGAGGATTGTAATCTTTTCAGTGAGGAATAATATAATTTAAAATCGTTAATAAAACCTGGGAAGGAGGGCTTGGAACCTCTCCACTTGCAACAGTGGATATGGTATTTTCCTAAAAGTAAGATGATATTAATGAAATTTGAGAAAGAATCATCAATATTTTCCATAAACAGCATGACATCAGAAATACCAAAAGGGGGAATATTCAGTTTTAAATTAATCCAATTCCTTATTTGAGTCCAGAATTCTTTGGAGTAATCGCATGAAAAAAACAAATGTTCCAGTGTTTCCTCATTGGAGTTACAAAAAATGCAAGATTCCACGTCAAATTTAAATCTGCTTTGAAGAAAATCGGAGACAGGATAATATTTATTTATTATTTTGAAATGAGTTTCTTTTACTTTGGGCAGAACAGGCCATTTAATATACTTTGAGTGTGCTTTAACTAACAGAGATTGGCTGTTGAAATAAGAGAAAGATCTAAAAGAGGCTCGATTATGGACATGATAAATTCTTTCTTTTAAACAGTTGTTCAAAAGATTGTTATTTAGTTTAAAATCTAAGAAATTACATCCATTTATCTGTAATTTTGGTAATGAGATAATTGTTCCGTTTCATTCAAAGTGCCTTCCTTTTCATTCAAAGTGCCTTCCTTTTCATGCAAAGTAACTTCCGTTTCATGCATACTCCTCTCTCACACACACATATAAACTCTTCCTCACACGTTCATATATACTTGTCTTTCACATACATACATTCTTTTTTAAGAGTGACAATGAGAGTGAGAATGTATGTATGTGTAAAGTAATATATATGCATGCGAGAGAGAGAATATATGGATGTGCAAGTGAGAACATATGTATGCGAAAGAGAGTATATATGACTGTGAGAGCAAGAATGTATGAATGTGAGAGAGAGAATATATGGATGCGTAAGAGAATATATGTATGCGAAAGAGAGTATATATGACTGTGAGAGCAAGAATGTATGAATGTGAGAGAGAGAATATATGGATGCGTAAGAGAATATATGTATGCGAAAGAGAGTATATATGACTGTGAGAGCAAGAATGTATGAATGTGAATGGTTCAGAATAAATAATGTCTTATACGGCCCCTCATAGTCTTTGTCACATCTACAGAACATTCAGACAGACGATCACGTTTAAAGTCTCAACGCCTGCATGAAGCAGAAACTCACCACGTATCAACCAGACTAGACCATCAGCAAAACTACCACGAGAAATACTCATCATTTATTAGCAACAGAATAACAATGTTATTAAAAAGAATCCACAGACTTATTGTACTTTAAAAATGTTGAAATTAAATCAAATGCACACATTCATTTGTATATTTATATTTAAACATATTGTTGCGGACTGAGTTGGATGGCTGTTGGGCCGCGAGATCTGATTGGCTCTCAGTTCTGTCGCTCAGCCTGTTGTTAGGTAGTTTGGACCAATGGGGTTCAGCTATGGGCCGAATATGGGAAATGGGAGGGCTGGAGTGGGAGCAGGTGAATATAAAGTTGGGAGAAGCGCTCTCGTGTCAGCGGGAGAGATTCAGGAGTTGCTGAATTAATTGAACGGCGTTTGTTGCGGTCTGCAGTAACCAGAATAAAGAACTTTAAAAGAGGTTAAGTCTCCGTGCCTCAGTGTGGGGAAGGGACACTACATTATTGTATGGCTCTTTCGAAATTACATTTCAAAATATGTGGCATTTATGGCTCTCTTGGCCAAAAAGGTTCCCGACCCCTGCGTTAGAGGCTTTGAGTGACATTTTTGGACAAATGTCCAGCAGCAAACTTTAGCCACAGACAGAGGCCTCCAACGCGAATTTCACACGCAGATCACGTTTAGTGTGATTGCAGCATAACAGATCATTTCTACCTCTGAAAAAAAAACAACAACTCATCACTGTCGTAACTTACGGGCAGAAATGCATTTTGGGTTTGGCTCGCCATACGTCTGCTATAACAAACTAATCATGTATACATTTCCACATTAATCTCTAAAACAATCATAACACACATATGTTTAAACAACAGTAAACCACTTTTACGGTAGTATAAGAGCATTTTTAAAGCATTCATTCAAAATAAACCATGAACGATACTTACCAAATTAAATCAGGGCTGAAGACAAGACGGCACCATCAGCGATGAGGCGGATGGAAAAAAAACCCGAGGTTGGGGCGTCTTGAAGCGGGACGAAATCGCAACGCTTTGCAGAAAAATAAAATGCCGACTTTCAATTTCAAACGTCGCATACTCGCATTCGACAAATCCAACATGGCCACCTGAGCTAACGTAGAGAAAACGAAAGACCCTCCCACCAGTACGTGATGACGTTATGACGCTACTTCAGGGATCTTAAACTTTTTGAGTGCTAGATACAAATAAGCTTTAAAATATTTAGCACTGTTAAGTTAAATTTGAAAAAATCTTGATAGAGCTTAATACTTTATAGTTGAATCAACTACAAAATGACATTTAAGTTGTGTAACCTTAATAGTTATGAGTCAGTACAAGTGATAGGGTTTAGAGTGTGTTCAAAATGGGAGGTGGCGGCCTCTCGTCCAATCAGAGCACGAGAAATCATCTGCCTTCCGTTTCATGCAAAGTGCCTTCCTTTTCATGCAAAGTCACTTCCGTTTCATGCATACTCCTCTCTCACACACACATATAAACTCTTCCTCACACGTACATATATACTTGTCTTTCACATACATACATTCTTTTTTAAGAGTGACAATGAGAGTGAGAATGTATGTATGTGTAAAGTAATATATATGCATGCGAGAGAGAGAATATATGGATGTGCAAGTGAGAATATATGAATGCGAAAGAGAGTATATATGACTGCGAGAGCAAGAATGTATGAATGTGAGAGAGAGAATATATGGATGCGTAAGAGAATATATGTATGCGAAAGAGAGTATATATGACTGTGAGAGCAAGAATGTATGAATGTGACAGAGAGAATATATGGATGCGTAAGAGAATATATGTATGCGAAAGAGAGTAAATATGACTGTGAGAGCAAGAATGTATGAATGTGAGAGAGAGAATATATGGATGCGTAAGAGAATATATGTATGCGAAAGAGAGTATATATGACTGTGAGAGCAAGAATGTATGAATGTGAATGGTTCAGAATAAATAATGTCTTATACGGCCCCTCATAACACAGTTCATGTGTTCATAGCGTGTAAGTCAAATTGCAGCAACCATGTTCCCTGCACTGTCAGTCCCAATTGTTGTCGTCTTGCCCTCGATGTCCCACTTACGTGCAACAGACAGGAACTGTTCTTTACAAGCCTCCGCAAAATGACGCTCCTCAGTTTTTAATATAGTCAGCGCAAAAGACTTCAGTTCCCACGTGTCACTGATGAAATGTCTTTTTGTATTTGAATCCATCAATAGGCCCACTTTGCTCACCTTGCTCCATCTTGCCTCAAGCTCCCGACCACTTCCCTGACTTTCCTGACCTGAATAATTTGTCACACTGCGCATGCGTGAAATGCGTTAAAAAAATTGATGTAATTAACAGCAAACAACTAATTAACGTCGTTAACGCGCTATTTTTGACAGCCCTAGTATATATATATATATATATATATATATATATATATATATATATATATATATATATATATATATATATATATATATATATATATATATATATATAATATATTGATAATCATGTCTGTCACAAGTCTTCAAGCCAACATAGTGTGCGCACCCCTGGCCTAAATGATAAGTCCTGGTCAAATAAAACCTCGAGGATTCTAACTGTGGAATTGGAAGCTATACTTATGCCATCCTGGGGGACTATCTGATCAGACAGAGCCTCTCTGAGGCTTTTGGGACCTAGTGTAATGACCTCTGTTTTTTCTGGGATCAGCAGGAGGTAATTAACTGTAATCCAGGCCTCGATGTCTCTGATGCAGGCATTCTATTTCTCTATATGGTCAAGTTTAATGGATAAATACAACTGCTTAACAACACCTCTTTCTTGGATTTTTTAAATAAAAGGGAGGTTTGATATTGGTCTATAGTTAGCCAAGTTGCTAGGATCTATCCTGGGCTTTTTCAGAAGAGGTTTAATAACTGCATATTTAAAAGACTGTGACACATAACCAGTTTCCAGAGAGGTATTTATTATCATTAATATGTATTCTTTAATTAGGTGGGTGGTTTCTTTAAAAAGCGTAGTGGGAATTGGGTCTAAATGACAAGTTGAGGTTTTGGAAGAACACTATAATGATGTTATTTCCGCTTGATCCACAACAGTGAAACAGTAATATTTCAGAGGTTTCTATGGATGCCTTCACTTCTACTGCTTCAGCCTGCTTTTGGCTGATAGCACTGCTATGCTTTTAGCAAGTTTAGCTTTGACATGCTTTATTTATTGTAGGGCTGGGCGATATGGCCTTAAAATAAAATCTCCGATTTTATTTTTTTTAATTCGATTTCCGATTTTTCCCTGATTTTTTTTCCCCCCACCCTACTTAAAGAAAGCAATGAGTACAAACGGCAGACAAGTTCAAGCAAATGTTGCTTTTATTTAATCAAACCCAAGACAAATGTAACGCCCATTTCTGGTATGAATAATAAATAAATGAACACACTCTTGGAATCAAAGTTAAGTATACGACTTTTCTTCTTACTCCCTTTTTGGACTTGTGTTTAAATAATTGTGTCTTGTTTTATATAGCTTTTGTCTTGTTTTTGTCTAAATTAGATTTATTAGATTAGATTTAGTCTAAAGTAGCACCATTTTCTAAAGGATTAACAATACAGCTCATATCTGGGGTCTAAGTTTTTAATTAAATTAATAAACCCCATCTTCTCCACGGAGATGATGATGATCACGAAGCAGCAGGAGTCACGGTCACCCCCCCCCCCCCCCCCCTCCTCCGAAAACATAATCCCACGGCGGCCGCGTCGAAAATGAATATATCGGTACAGGTAATATTACAACGCAGTAACAATTAACTAACTAATGAACTAACTATACAGGGGTTGTAAAATCAGTATGTGTGTGTGTCAGGGCGCGTGCGTGTTTAAGAGGACTGAGCGCGTGCCACAGGAGCGCGCGTGAGAGCCTTTGACTCCGATGGGCTTTAGGCAGCGTGGGGGGGGGGGGGGGGGGGGGGGGTCTCTTCCTCCACGTCTGTGGCAGCAAACCCAGACCAGTTCCAAACAACAGATGATTTTATTCCTTTGTTGGGAACAAACTTCCCATTGTCACCGGTAGCCATGCTGTCGCTAGCTGCTTCGTGTGTCGATTGTCGCGTGTCGCCGTGTGACATTAACGCTACGGAAGCTCTGGGGAGCCAAAAAAACACGATTTAGTTATTTTTGAAATCGCCCGTAACAAAAAATTCGAATTAATTCATTTGATCGATTTATCGCCCAGGCCTAATTTATGGTTTTGATTTCAGTCACTTTTTTTCAAGACATGATTATCAATGCAGTGCTCCAGACTAACATTTTTCACTAGTAGCACTGTGGCCCCTAACTGAAAATTTTAGGGGCACAACCAGAAAATTTAGGGGCACCTGAGCCGGGGGTGTTCGTGTCCCTGGGGGGTGGGTCCTGGTCCTTGCCCCTGGGCGCTGGGCCCCGCCAAACTTCCAACATGGCCGAGCCTGGTCGGGCCATATTTATAACATCCCTTGTGGGCCGCCCTTTTTTCCCCGGGGTTCCCCCCTCCTGGGCGGGGGCGGCGGGCCCCTGCCTTGCTCCTACCTGGACCAACCGTGGGCCGGGTGGGTGGCTGCCTGGAGTGCGGAGCGGGTCTCCCTTGGGGGGTCCTGGCTCGTACCTGGGGTCGGGGCGGGGGGATGCCCGGAACTCCTGGGTGGTGGTGGGGTGCTCGTCTGGGGCTGTGGGCGTCCCTCTCCGGTGGGGCCCTGCGTTGGGCTCTTCCGGCGCGGCGGGGGGCTGCTTTCCTGGCTGGGCTGGGGCGGCGCTCTCTTTCCCTCTGCGCCTCCCTGCTCTCTGGCTCTGGGGGCCTCGCGGCGGTCCTGCTGGCCCTGGCCTGGGTGGCGGTCTTGGTCGCCCGGGGGGCGGTTGTTCCCTGCCTGTTCCCGTGTGGCGTTGGGGGAATTCCGGCTGCCGCTGCTGCTGCGGCGGGGGTATGGGTGTGGGGGTGGCTGGGCGCTCCTCCTCCTTCTTTTCACATTCCACCATCCATTTTAGAAGAACATAAACACTCACCTGAGCACAGGTGTTAGCTCACCTTTGCACTAATAGTTTGCATGATTGAATGAATGAAAGATTTCACACTAGTTGGTTTAAAGGCATAGGTATGCGTTCGTGAACACTATCTGTTTTGTGTACATGTTGACATGTGGACATTTTTGCGGCTAGCAGGTGTGTTGATAATATTTGAGTGTGTGTGAACAGGCCCCGCCCTTTTTGTACTACATTTGAACCGTACCGTAACGATAAACAACCAGTAAACCTGTCTGCTCTATGCTGCTTCATGGTCTTACCCCCCTTCCCCTCCTATTATCACCCTCCTACCCCCCCCTCTCTATAACGTCCCTCTCTCTTCTTCCCCTCTTTCCTTTTCCGTCCGGTCCAACACCAAAGATTTTCAAACACGATTGAAATTAATAAAGTTTGGCCTCAATTACAAAAGGGGTTTATTCAGACATACCTTTGGTTTGTCTGAAGATGAATAACCCCTCTTGTTAAAATAAAATATGTCCAACACAAGAGGCCCTCAGCTCTCATCTGTTTGCCTAGCTGTTGGACAGGACAAGTTAAAAAAAAAAAAAAAAAAAAAAAAAGAAAATTTAGGGGCACGTAAATCAACATGCTAACCAAATCTACTAATTTCCACTGTATTACTAATAAATACTTTAATAATAGATGCAGAAATTACAATCTGCTGTTCCAAATTCAGTGTCACATTTCATTCTGCACTCTTGAAGATGCAACAAAAAGTTAAACTGACAGCACCATCACTGTCATGACAGTACAAATATGAAACAAAATACCATACATTAAGGATAAAAAAAAGTTTTTAGTAACAAGTGATTACCGTAGTAACCTTTTGGTCATTTCACAGTTACAAACAATACTTAGATGTATGTAAACAGGGATGGAAATTCATGTTGGCGACACCAAATAGGTGCAGCCTATTTTTGTATCTTTATTTTTGCTCCAACATCACCTGTCAATCAAAACCAAAAAATATCACGAGAAAGGGTTGGGAGCAAAGCGCCAACCTACGCAAACACAGCTGGAAATTAAGTCCTGCACTGACTGAAAGCTGCCCTGATTACTACAAAACAATGCATTATGTGTCCTGATGGGTTTTTGTAGTTTATTGATCAATTAAAATAATTTAAAATACCAACTTATTAAAAAAAAGGCTTTATCCACTACAAAACATTACAATAATTATAAAAGATATATCACAAAATACAGATCATACTAAGGGGAAGAGGCATATTTAAAGTAAATTGAATGTTAAGGTGTTAGTTTCGCTCCATTGCCTCCCAGTTGATTCTAGAATTAAGTTCAAGATCCTCCTGTTAACCTATAAGGCCTTACATGGAATGGCCCCGTCCTATATTAAGGACCTCATAGTCCCTTACCAACCAATCAGAACACTTCGCTCGCAAAATGCAGGACTGCTTGTGGTTCCTAGAATTAGTAAAAGTACGGTTGGAGGTAGAGCGTTTAGCCACCAAGCCCCTGCCTTATGGAATAAACTCCCAGCTCATGTAAGAGAGGCCGACTCAGTTTCTACATTCAAAGCTAGACTGAAAACATTCCTCTTTGGACAGGCTTATTGTCAGACTAGCTGCTAGAAGTTGAAGCTGGGGTAACTATGGTGCACTGGGGTTCTGTCCTCTTTCCTTTTTTACTTCTACCCTTCCTCTCCTCTATTCTTGATCATAATTTATCATTTAGTTCTCCATGCCTCTGTTTGGTGCAGTGCGATTCATGTATTGTCCCTCTTTTCCTCTCCCCTCCTGGGGAGTGGGAGTGCTTCCAGACTCCAGTTGGCTCATCCGTGCTCCAGTTCCTGACCGTTTACCTCGCCTTTGCTCCTGCTCCTACACCTGGCTGTGGATCCTGCCTCTAGCTCATCTCTGGCTCGTCTCTGCTCTGTACCTGACCGAGTACCTCGTCTCTGCTCCTGCTCCTGGCTGTGGTTCCTGTCTCCGGCTCGACTCGCGCCTTTGACTGTCCCCACAACCACGGCTGGATGAAGCTCGTCTGCTGGACTTTTATATATGTAGTTGTAGATTTAGATAAGTTAATTCTTCTCTAAGAGTTCTGGTAAATCGCCTGTCCGTCCTGGGGGAGGATCCCTCCTTCATGTGGGCACCCCTGAGGTTTTTTCGTTTTTTCCGGAATCCGTTTTTTTTGGGAGTTTTTCCTTACCGCGAAGGGGGGTCTAAGGGCAGGGATGCCAGTATAGCTTAGTCAGTTTGTTAGTTCATTTTAGTATTTTTCTATTGAACTCTTTGTATTCGTGATCCTTTTGATTTCATGTTTTACTTCGAAGCCCATCAAGACGACTGTTGTTGTGATTTTGGGCTATACAAATAAAATTGAATTGAATTGAATTGAATTAAGGACAACAACCTCCTGTGCTCCTTCAGTCTCGTTGTAGCTTCGCCTTCATGCCCCCCCCCCCCCCCCCCCCCCCCCCGGCCTGGTCTCCCCAACGATCAAGGCGCGGCGCTAGTTCATCTTAAACACGTCTATCGTTGCATTTTCCACACGTGTTTTAAGTGTGTCTAAGACTAAGTCGTGTTGTTGCTCACACGTGTTTAATGTTCAAGTCCCGTTAGCTGTCACGCATGTAGGTGTGTGACATTTATTCTCCTCAGCTGACCCAAGTCCCGCAGGAGCGATGTGCTGCAGTGACAGCCGCGCATGAGAATCGTGGTTTGCTTCGCGAGTTTGAGACCCCTGGTGTAGACTCTGGCACTGGTACACTAGCCACAGGTCGAAGAATTAATCAATAGTTCGCTTGCTCATAACTCAGACGCGCGCACATATCAGGTTGGGATGATATGTGAGCTGCACGGTGGCGCAGTGGTTAGCGCTCTTGCCTCACAGCAAGAAGGCCCCCAGTTCAAGTCCCGGCTGGGGGACATGAAAAACACAACATCAATGGGGGACCTTTCTGTGTGGAGTTTCCATGTTCTCCCCGTGCATGCGTGGGTTCTCTCCGGGATCTCCGGCTTCCTCCCACCGTCCAAAAACATGCTTCATAGGTTGATTGGCAACTCTAAATTGACCATAGGTGTGAGTGTGATAGTGAATAGATGTGTGATTGATGATATTCTACCCTGCGACAGACTGGCGACCAGTCCAGGGCATCCCTTGCCTACGCCCAAGTGGCCGGGATAGGCTCCGGCAACCCCGTGACCCCGAAAGGGACAAACGGTCAAGAAGATGGATGGATGGATATTTGTCTTTGTTTCCTTCCCACAGATGTTTATGTGCGCTTGATTTTCTCTAGGCCCCTCCCCCTCCACGCATGTAGCCACTTACATTGACTTTCCCTGTTCTTCTCACACGCATTGGCCGCCTCACAGACAGGCATCACTCAATGAAACGCGAGTGTGTGCTCGCGTCTCATGAGTATGTGCGCGAGTTTGTGTGTTTGTGTGCGTGTGCGCTCCAGTCTTATTGCTCATTTTATTGATCATTGACGTGCCCATTCCACGTTTAATGTATAAAAAATATGGAGGGTGGGGGAGGCAAATTTACTGGTAGCACATGTGCTGTAAAAGAGGAGGGTGTGTGTGTTAGTGTGTGGAGTATCATTGTGTGTTTATAAAAAGGTTTATTAAAAGGTATAGGTTAAAATAACTGGGTAACCTTTTTGGAAAACTTAAACGTTTCCTTAATTAGGTGTTTGACCTACTAAAGTCTGAACAACTGACATCACCTCTAACTGTCTTAACTTTGAAAGAGAACTAATAGGTTACAATCTGTTGTTTATTTAAAGTCTAGAGCAACTGAAGATTAGAGTATTTCGATTTTTCTTGACAATACACAAAGACCTTTAAAAATATAAAAGGTCTCCTTTTTTGTCTTTGTCTCTGCAGTCCTCCCTCAGCATTATTTGAGTAAAGAGGATTTGTGCAACCAGCAGACGAATTTAAGAGTGGAACAAGAGGAACAAGGGCCTCGAGTAATTAAAGATGAACAGGGGGAACCAGAACTTCGACATAGTAAAGAGGAACATGAGGAACACAAACCCGCACTGATTAAAGAAGAGAAAGTAGAAGAACTAGAACCTCTACTAATGAAAGAGAAAGAAGAAGGGTTCTACATAAGTCAGGATGAGGAGCATATTGATCTGAAGCAGGAGACTGATGCCTTGATTGAGATTCCTACTTGTGATGAAGATGAGAACAGTGAAGCAGATCTAAACAATCAGCAGAGCTTTAATGTAACTGATAGTCAGGATGAAGAAGGAAACCAACATGAAGAATCAACATCAACTACAGATGAAGAGACAGAATCAACATCGACTACAGATGGAGAGACAGAATCAACATCAACTACAGATGAAGAGACAGAGCCACAGAACAGAGATCAGAGGAAGAAAAAAGACAGAAGTCATGTCCAAAGTGTGGACAGCTCTCAAATGTCAAAAAGCCAGTGTAACTCTGATGTTGGAAAAAACTTCACAAACTCAACTTTATTTAAGAGACCTAAAAGATCTTCGAGCAAAAAGATACTTTCTTCTGTAAAGTCTTGTGAAAGCTCAAGAATTGTTAGCAATCTCTTTGCTAACACGAAAAATAAGTCAGATGACAGACATCGTATCTGTACAGAAAGCCGTAAAACTTTAGGTTACGGGTGTCAGTTCAGAACTAATATAAAAACTCATACAGGAGAGAAGCCTTTTTCTTGTAAAGAATGTACAAAACGCTTTTGTCGCATATCTGCTCTCAAAAGACACACGAGAACTCATACAGGAGAAAAGCCTTTTTCTTGTAAAGAATGTAAAAAGAGTTTTACTGATTTATCTTATCTTAAATCACACATAAGAACTCATACAGGAGAGAAGCCTTTTTCTTGTAAAGAATGTACAAAACGCTTTATTAGCAAATCTGTTCTTAAAAGACACATGAGAACTCATACAGGAGAGAAGCCTTTTTCTTGTAAAGAATGTACAAAATGCTTTAGTCGCATATTTGCTCTCAAAAGACACACGAGAACTCATACAGGAGAGAAGCCTTTTCTTTGTACAGAATGTGCAAAATGCTTTATTTGCATAACTGATCTCAAAACACACATGAGCACTCATACAGGAGAAAAGCCTTTTTCATGTAAAGAATGTAAAAAGAGTTTTAGTCGCATATCTGCTCTCAAAATACACACAAGAACTCATACGGGAGAGAAGCCTTATTCTTGTAAAGAATGTAAAAAGAGTTTTAGTCGCATATCTGCTCTCAAAATACACACGAGAACTCACACAGGAGAGAAGCCTTTTTCTTGTAAAGTATGTAAAAAGAGTTTTAGTGATTTATCTTATCTTAAAACACACATAAGAACTCATACAGGTGAGAAACCTTTTTCTTGTAAAGAATGTACAAAATGCTTTATTAGCCTATCTGTTCTCAAAAGACACACGAGAACTCATACAGGAGAGAAGCCTTTTTCTTGTAAAGAATGTACAAAACACTTTCGTTGCAAAACTGATCTTAAAAGACACATGAGAACTCATACAGGAGAGAAGCCTTTTTCTTGTAAAGAATGTACAAAACGCTTTAGTTGCAAAACTGATCTCAAAAGACACACGAGAACTCATACAGGAGAGAAGCCTTTTTCATGTAAAGAATGTAAAAGAAGATTTAGTCATATATCTCATCTCAAATCACACACGAGAACTCATACAGGAGAGAAGCCTTATTCTTGTAAAGAATGTAAAAAATGCTTTAGTCGCATATCTGCTCTCAAAATACACATGAGAACTCATACAGGAGAGAAGCCTTTTTCTTGTAAAGAATGTACAAAATGCTTTAGTTGCATATCTGGTCTAAAAATACACACAATAACTCATACAGGAGAGAATCATACAGGAGAGAAGCCTTTTTCATGTAAAGAATGTACAAAATGCTTTAGTCACATATCTGGTCTCAAAAGACACATGAGAGCTCATACAGGAGAGAATCATATAGGAGAGAACCATTTTTCTTGTAAAGAATGTAATAAAAGTTTTCGTCAAATATCTCATCTCAAAACACACATGAGAACCCACACAGGAGAGAAGCCTTTTTCTTGTAAATAATGTTCAAAGTGCTTTAGTCGCCTATCTGATCTCAAAACACACACGAGAACTCATCTTTAATAATTATGTGAAAAAAGATAAGAAATATTTTTCAATTGTAAAATCGTTCTAGATGGTGTTTAACATGAATTTGCAGTTTTTAGCCTGTGTCGTATTTAAGACATACTTTCTGCACTACAGCTGTAATTCATATGAAATGCTCTACTAAGTCGTGGACGAGACTGTTTTCACTGGAGTTAACTCTGCTAATTTTTCCAACATGACTTCATTTACATGCTTTTCTGCTAGCTCATTGCACCTCACAAGAAGGGGTGTGACGATAACCGTTCATTAGTTAGATTTGTAGTAGTTAGTTGTTAATATTATGTAATTGTATTCATTTGCAACGCGGCCGCCGGGGATTTTGTGTTTGGTCGGGGATGGGGTTAACTGCGGTGATCAAAAATCCCACACCGTCACAGCTCTAGTCACAAGTCCAAGCTAACATTAGTGTAAAAGAAAACTGTGAGCAATACAGTTTAGAGCCAGATAGCAGATCAGATTAGGAAAACAAAGAGGTTAATGAATCTCTTTGGATGCATCGGAATTGGAGCAGCCAAGGGAGTCTTTGGCCCACCCAGGTCAGTTGCTTTGTCAAAAACCTGACCTTTTTACAAAAATCTAGTGATGAGGAAGATGACTTGCCAGACTCAATAATGAAGATGCTATCAAAGCAACCTAAGATTTCATTACATGAACACAGAGCCACATGATGAACTCCATACCACATTGATGCTGTCATTCAATTAAAAGGAGGCACAATGGATTATTGAATGCATAGAAATTACGTTTTCATGACAAAAATATTTAAGTTGTTGATGAAATTAATTATTTTAGATACACCTGTAAATAGAAATGTGTTGTTTCGAATTCTACGGATAACATTTGATTTTTCATGAAATGTTAATATTGTTCTATTTTTGTTGGTTGATTTTTATTAGTAAATTTGTGGACTTACTATGCTGAGACAGTGTTGTCTAAGTCTGTGTGTTACCATGACAACAATAGAATTATTTTTACACTTCTCTAATTCTAACACGAAGCGATTCATGATCATTTCTATATATTTTTTAAATATGAAATACCATTTATATTTTGTTAGTCATGTAAGCAAATAACAGTTTTGTGAAAAAAGATTTAGTAAAAATGTATGAAGGAAGAGGCGGATAAAAAACCAGACTGGTGTTTGTGTCTGGTGTTCTTGTGATTCCTGTTTTCTAGTAGACATTAGAACTGTTCCTCTGTTCTTTTTGGTTCTCAGTTTTCTGTCCCAATCTTTACTGTGAATAATAAAGTGGGCGTAAACATCAGTCAGAAGTGTGGAGTCTTTCTCACAGTGTGGGTTTCTGCTGTTTGTTGCTTCTCTGCTGGTTCCAAAGCTGGACTCTGTTCCAAAAAGGAGAGTATGTAACGAACCAGGGTAAGTTTAAGTGTAGGTTTGTTGATATGCTCCACTTTTGGTGCCAAATCTGCATGGAACGTTAAATACGAAGGACTGCATTCACTATATGTGAAGAAACTGGATTATCTAGAAAGGACTGTATTGTATTAGTTCGTAACCCCGTCAGTTTCTTGCACACAGAAAAAATGAATAATGACTCAGAGACAAAACTTATCTTTTGTGGAGGTTTTACTTCGTACAAACACGAAGGGGACAGACAAATGAACATGGTGCATTCAAAGTCCGAACCAACGAGCTCAGGGATGGGCTTGGTATAAAAACCCTGCATTTGCATATTCAGAAGATCGTCCGATGGACCTCGTGTGAAAATCACGCCCACAGGTTACTGCTGGAGAGAAGCTCCAAGGCTAAAGTGAAGATAAGTCTGAGCCCTGCTCAGCAGATCACACATGCACAGAAAAGAGGGAGTCTGAGAATGAACTGTTAGAACAATAGTTTGGCTGTGCTTTCTTCAAATGTAATATAATTTTGAGATGACAATACATGCTTAGTGAATTAAGTTTAAACCATTAGTGTAATAAAAGTTAAATGCAGTTTCTAACTATTCTTCACATAACCCCCTGTTTGTCATATCAAAATTATATGTGAAAAGTCAGCAGAACACTTCTCATCATCAACCAAATACCAATTCACAAAGATTTTCAGTATAGGCAGCATTTTGGCTCTGCATCGAAAATAAAAGTGTATAGGTACAGGTAAATACACAAGAATATAAAAATCAACATGAATAAATGAGCATCAGAGGTGGTAGGTGATACATGTGTGTTGATGCGAAAACCTCCAGGGCTAAATTTATACCATCTGTGTGAAACATTCAGTGAGCGATCAGGGAGGGCAAAACTCATCAACGGCTCCGTGCCCCTCGACAGCCATCACTAAGGATACACATGCATCACCAGTCCAAACTTCGGCACAAAATCATTAATTAAAGTTACATACTACAGTAGTAAATAAAGAAAATAATGAAATGCAAATCCAATAAAAGAAAATCAACAAAAGAAAATAAGACTTTAAAGACCAGTTTCAACCACGAGCGGATGCAAACCAGGTGAATTGTTGGCATAGTGCTGATAGAGTTGGCCTGACAGCATCTTGGCGATCATTGATTTGACACATGGAATCAAACAGGTGACGAATAGAAAAAAGAAAAACAACACACAGAGGACTGGAGTGACTAGTTTATCAGTACACTCCACCAGAAGTAAACCAATAAAGTGAGGACCCAGACCAGTAGGCGTCAGTCATCTGAGAAGAAATGTGTGGTTTAAGGGCCATGACCTCACTGATGATGTGAATGAGATCTCCAGAGGAAGAGGGAATAAAAGTACAAGATGAAACCACGAGCAACAGCTGGACCCATGTTAGCTGGTTCGAAGCTTACTTTAGCTGGAAGAGAGGAGCGCTAGAGGAAACACACCAGGGAGCGCCCCTCGCCAGGAGTAGTGTCACACTGGGGCGGCTTCGTAGTTGGACTTCAACCAGGGATGTGTCTCAAAATGTAAGTCTCATAGGCTCTCAGCAATTTACAGTGGCTTACGTGAATCCAGGAGGGTCAGTCAGCAATGTGTACTGCAGTTCGCATGGTGAGGAGAACCTTGAAGGGTCCTGTCCACTACGGGTGTGACCAATCAGTCCGTTAAATGGTCTTCAGGGTAAAGCAGGTCACCGACAGAGGCCTTCTGGTCAGGATTCAGAGTCTGTGGGGAGGAGAGAGCTGGAGGCAGACTCAATGCGTTCCTTTGTTCTCACAGCTTTCTTCAAATAATCATGTAAATCATCAATGGTGTCAGTAGAGCCAGGCATGAGAGTAGAAAAAATAAGGAAAAAAATTAAATAAATAAATAAAAAAAATAAAAAATAAAAATTGTGATGAAAAAAAAACACATTGAAAGTTAAACAGACAAGAACTGCGTCTCATTTTAACAGCACCATGAGCGTTAGGTCGTAAATAAATAAATCATACACGGACACAGTAAAACGGTAAAAACAGGCACGTTGACTAATGGGAAATTTTGAACGGAAGGGAGCAGAGCATACTGTATGTGATTCTGGAGAACTCGCACAAGAGAATCACAGGTCACATTGTTTCAACTATCAGCCGCGCAATCAGCTGCAGCTTACAGCGAGTGAGTGAAGTTGGGGGACTGATCAGATAAGGTGGTGAGGTCCGGAGAGAGAAGTAATTTTGCCAAAAACAGAAACTAAATGTCCCAAAAAATTTTAACCTGAGTTTGGGCCAGCTGGAGTTTAGTCTTACTGCACTTATTGCCCTGAGAGTTGAAACTTCGAAAGATTAGCAGACATGTCCATTAAAAAAAAAAAAAATGCAAGGCGAGTGTGTGAACCAGAGATCCGCAGGAATGCTTTTAAGGGGTCAATCCTGATTTACAAGCAGAAATGCAGGGACCTGATTAGTGGGGTCAGAAGGCTGCAATCAAACTTTTTATGAGCAGGGAGAGTGAACTAAAAAAGGGAAGGCGGCACCCGCCATCTGAGTCTGATCATATTTATTCAAGAGGGAGGTGTGTCCTGCACAAACTGATCCACGTCTGCTTTGTAAGAAATGATACTTTCTATAGCTTTTTCTGAACATCTACCCTAGTCCATGTCCTAAACACTAAAATACACACTAAAACACGTCCTATCATTATTCGGAGAGCAGAGAAAGCCGTTATATCTGCTTACAACGGAGAAATCACCCCTCCCCTATGAGGAGCCGTATAAGACATTATTTATTCTGAACCATTCACATTCATACATTCTTGCTCTCACATTCATATATACTCTCATTCGCATACATTTACTCTCTTACGCATTCATATATTCTCACTTGCGCATCCATATATTCTCTCTCTCGCATGCATGTATATTACCTTACACATACATACATTCTCACTCTCATTGTCACTCTTTAAAAGAATATATGTATGTGAAAGACGAGTATATATGTGCGTGTGAGGAAAAGTATATATATGCGTGTGAGAGAGGAGTATGCATGAAAAGGAAGTGACTTTGCATGAAAAGGAAGGCAGATGATTTCTCGTGCTCTGATTGGACGAGAGGCCGCCACCTACCATTTTGAACAGACGCTAACATGAACAAGCAAGAAGGAGCCACGGGGGTCCTGCAGCAGGCCATAGGTACCTTAAGAAATATTTTATCTTCACCTCACCGTTGCCTTTTTTAAGACATGACAGCTGGTTTTCCCACATTTATATGTAGTTATGGATCGAAAACAAGAGGAATTTGTTTTAATGTAAATGTGTGTTCCGGCGTCTACAGGAAGTGTCGCCCATAATTCACGCAAAAAATTAATAAATTATTGTAAAAATTATAAATAATTCAAATAATTAATAATTCGTACTTAATTCATAATTAATTAATAATAAGCCATAATTCATAATAATTCATAATAATTCATAATAATAATAATAATAATAATAATAATTAATTATTAATAATCCATAATTCATAATAATAATTCATAATAATTATTCACCCATAATTCACGCAAATAATTAATCATTCATAATTCACGCAAAGGTTATGTTTACAACCACCCTCCGCGAGTAAAAGCGCGGGGGGTTGGTGGAGTCGGTCTGAAAAGCTCCCTCATTTCTGTTTCGGTGGCGCTTCTATTACCATTATTGGTATTTGAGACATTCCTTTGTGTCTCTAGAGATGCAGACAGATTTGTGACCACTTGAGGTTAAGATAAAATATTTCTCAAGGTTCCAATGGCCTGCTGCAGGACCCCCGTGGCTCCTTCTTGCTAGTTCATGTTAGCCTCTGTTCAAAATGGGAGGTGGTGGCCTCTCGTCCAATCAGAGCACGAGAAATCATCTGCCTTCCTTTTCATGCAAAGTCACTTCATTTTCATGCAAAGTCACTTCCTTTTCATGCATACTCCTCTCTCACACACACATATATACTTTTCCTCAAATGCACATATATACTCGTCCTTCACATACATATATTCTTTTCTAAGAGTGACAATGAGAGTGAGAATGTATGTATGTGTAAGGTAATATATATTGAAGGAAATTATATTTTTGGTCCTCACTTTAGAAGGGTTTTTCTGTCTTATTTTATTATGTTTTCTGTTTTACCTATATCACTTGAAGTTTATTCCATAGCTTAAGTCTGTGTTTTAACTGAACTCTGTGCATCCTGACCTCACATTCCTGAGATGTGACCTAGGGACTGCAGCTGCGACCCCTTCCTCTACAGAGGAGGGGGATGTTGACCTTTTAGGTGTTGGTTAACAGCAGTCAGCAGAAATGTCTAATTTAAACCACATGAGGAACAGATTATATCTGTGAGAACTTCTCTAGATGTCCGGTTCCAGGGAAGAACAAAAAGGTTGATCTTTAACCTAGGATCTCCATGGATTTCTTGCTGTCAATCTGATTTGTTATGGACAGGAAGAGTCTGGGTTTATCACAGCACCAGGCGTATCTTTGAAGTCATCCCCTGGGGAGATGGATTGGGTCCGGAGAGTGACCGTCGACTATTGGCTGATGGACGAAGGCGGACTATCTGTCAGCCAATGCGAGTGTTCCAGGGCGGAGATTCGACGTCATGTTTTCCATGGGAGGAGGGAAACCCGAATTGTCTTTAAAAGTCTGAGCAGAGCATAATTTTATTGTCTTCTCTCTTGTGGCCTTTCATGTAAAACGTCTCTAACTTCTTGCGTTTTGAAGGCCTTCTAAAATGAGGACCCAGATCTGTTTTAATTCTGTCTTAGAACTTTCGTTAGGGAATAAACCTTCTGTAACTTTATCCGGCTGAATCTTGGTCTTTTTATCTCTCCCGACTATCAGAACACGCATGGAAAAATCTCAGAGCGAAAGATATTTTCCAACAAATTGGTGACCCGAAACGTGAAGTCGGGGACCGGAACACAGATCGAGCCGGTGACGTATTTTTCGTATTTTTGAGACTTTCAGTGTAAAGTCTGGGAACGCTTCCTCCCGTCCACTTGGTCGACTTCTCACGCGGCCGCATACAAAAACAGGTAAGCAGAAGCCTGCTGCAAAATTCTGCATATTGATTAAGTTATCTAATAGTTGAATAACTCAAATTGAACGAGATCTCGAGTGAGTGGACGGTAGAGCTTCCCCCCCGAAAAAAAGAAAAAAAAAAAAAGTTGACCCAAACTTTAAAGGGATGGTTGACTGTTAGTTTGTGACACCTAGTGTGCAACAACAGTACAGAAAAGGTATCCTAGGTTTATCGGTTGTGTTTGAGGTAATGTATTTAAAATACATAAAGGTTCCGTCTGTTTGTCCTAGAGACGCCCAAGGCGTAAAAACAGTGTAGTATAGGAGCTAATTGTTGCGCGCTTAGGAAATTTGGAAGACACTACCGGGGCAGTGGCCTCGACAAATTATTTTTTTAGATGGAGAGTGACCAAAGAAGGATTCGAAATTAACATGAATGGTAAATATGAGAAAATATGATGCATTTTGTCCGGACAAAATACGACTGGGGTGGAACAGACAATACGACGACAGACGACGGTGACGATTTGACTTGACAACAGCGGTGCAAATGACTTGAATGTGGATGAATGGAATGGAATGTATGAGATTTTGGAAAGAATGGGATGAAAAAGTGTTTGAAATCTGTGAATTTTAACTTTATTTCACATTTCCTTGTTTATTGTGTTTTCTATGGCCGCAGCCATAGAAACATGGTTTTGGAACAACATGGAAACTGTTGCTGCAACACGTGAAGGTTTGGTTCTGTTGCTAGTGAGATCTGATGGATCAGAACCAGACTTCTGTCAGCTGGAACTGGGGCTTCTTCCAGACCATGACATGTTGTTCAATAAAGTTCATTCCAAAGCGTGACTGATTCATGAAGTGGTTCCTTGAGCCGTGAGTTTTGCCAGCAGCAGGAATCCCTGAGAGTTAGGAGACAGTTTGTGGAGAGAGTTTGTAGATTTAGGAGAAACCAACGTTTGAAATGAAACCAAAGTGTCCTAAACCAAAATCACTGAGCACATCTCAATGTTCCACAAACAGTCATTTTCCACAGTGGACCGTCACCACACACTTTACAAGACAGTTTTTCACAACTTTTCTGACAACAAATCCTGAAATTGTTCCATTCAAGGAAACATTGACTAATATTTGTATTGATGCTGTTTTCCATCTGTGTTTTCAAACCTGCATCAAGAATTAGCTCATGTTTATTGATTCACTTTCTTTGGAAGTTTGGCTTCTCTGATGAACCACCAGAGGGCGACAGAGAGCTGTTGATATTATTAACACAACAGTCAAAGAAATCAACATTTAGCACAAAATGAACAAACTTAGGTCACGTGCTAACGTTCTGATTCTGTTGGAAAAGCCTTTTGTTTTGATTTCTTCAGAATTTTGGCTCAAAAAGACCAATGACAAATGAAACTCCAATAAAGTTGCTTTCTAATGAGGAAATGAAATGTTATTTTTATTGAATTATCAAATGGAGACTCAGCTTCAGGTGATAAAAAAGGTTGGTGCTATTTCCAGTTTTAGAAAGAACATGCCTTCTGCACAGTTTGGTTCCACAAGAAAAAAGTCCATTCTAGAGGCCACTCTGACGTCATCATCATCAAAGACAGCGTTACCTAGCAACCATACCAAGACCATAGCAGCTATAGAGGGAAACACAACAAACCATCAACGGCGGTTAAAGCAGTCAGACGTTTGTTCTGCAGCTCAGCAAAAATCTCTGCTTTAGGTTTTGGGGAGAAAAACAAAGGAAAACACACGGAGAAGGATTCTGCAAAGGAAATCCCAAGTTCTATTGGTAAGTCAGCGTCCTGGAAACATGCTTTGTTGGTTCTGAAGTGGCATGAATGCAGACTTAGATTGGTTTGTTTCCTTGGATTCTTCAGATGGATTCAAGCTGTAAATGTTGTCAGCATAAAGCAAGTTTGGACTAAACTAAAGCAGAAAGTGGCTTTGAAGATGGTCAGGAGAAATGAGGGCTTTTTTCAGGAATTCTTGGAAGAGGAGGACTTCTCCAAACAACCAGAATCTAGGAGGAAGTTTTCTGAGCATTCATAGAATGCTTTTCCAATGACTCATCATTTTCCACAAGAAGCTATTGAGTTTTTCCAAATACATGCTGGATATTCTTAGTTCTAGCTTGGAAAGCACTTTGTGGGATTTCCCTGGAAAACCTGCTTTATCAATCATTTTGGTCTCTTTTTCTTCTTCTAAGTTCCAGCTTGGTGAGTGTGCAGGTCGCCATGGCAACCACTGTCCAGGTCAAAGGGAGGACCACGGCCATCCAGTCTCCAGGCTTTTGGATTGATTTGGATTTGATAAACATTTGTTTCCCACATTTTAATGGTAGAATTCAACACGGGACATATAGTGGATTGTAAGAATAGGAACAAAAACAGCAACAACAAAATAATCCTCCTCCCCTTAAAACATGAATTTGACTCTGAACAAGTCTAAAACAAATCCAAGCAAAGACCAGCGCTGGGGCTCCTCTGAAGGTCCAGACACAGAGAGGCCCAGAGTGACCCCCATTTCTCCTTTTTGCTCTCTCCAGTGGCTGACTCCGCCCCTTAGGACGTCCCCCTGTGTGGATCAGTGGTCAGTGGGTTGGAACCTGCTGCAAATGCAGGCTCTGGTTCTAACTGCTGGATCAGAAGTGGAATGTGAGCTGTAGTGGTGTGTCTGCAGCTGGATGTGGAACACATGAGGGAGGGGTCAAAGGTCAATCTTTCTTCCAAACAAATGTTGTCAGTCTATTCTCCAACAATGCTCCAACATCTTCAAAGGTTTTTGGTCCCAAATCCAGAGTGGAGCTGGTAGGACGTGATCATTTCAGCCTCAGATTTGGGATCTGTCATCTCTCTGCCACCGTGACACCGAGTGATGAGTTCATGCTCCAAAGCGGCCCGATCGCTGGCTTTAGGGACTATTCCAAAAGCTTTCAATGATGGCGGGGAATGAACATTAGGAACAGATGACGGCTTGAAATGTCTGCTGTTGGTTTCTGATCCAGACAGAAATTCAATCAAATGTCTGTGAATCCATGATTTCCTTAGAATCTTTGACTCTAGATTCAAATATTCTAAAGTGACATTTTTTGTTTTATTAATCATTTCTGGCCTTATAAAGTTCTATTAGTGACTTCTTGTAGGTTTTTTTGAATACATGTAAAATTTTGGTTTGTTTTAAACCTTCATCCAACCCATTCCATAAATCCACACCACAATTAGATAAACACATTTTCTTTTTTGTTGTTCGAATGCACTGCTTTTTTGAAATTCATTTTTTTTCTTAGATTGTAACTCCCATCTCTGTCTTTGAACATTTGCTGTAAGTTTATTGGAAGTAAGTTGTATCTGGCTTTGTACATGACGAGAGCTGTTTTCAGTTTCACTAGATTCCATAATTTCAATAAACCCAACTTTACAAACGAAGCGCTTGTATGTGACCCGTAATTCACTCCATGAACTATTCAAACAGCTTTTTGTTGTTAGACATATAAACACTGTAGATTTGTTTTATAAGTATTTCCCCAAACTTCTACACTGTACTATAAATATGGTAGTATTATGGATGAATATATTAGTAAACCTGCATTCATTCTGACTCACAGATGAATCAGAGTTACAGTCAACTGGATTATTGAATCTCATTTAGACCAGATTAAAGTGAAGAAGTTAATATTTGAGTTGGTTAATGAGATACAAAATAAGTTCTAATGAACACGAATAATTATGCATCAATATTTTATATTTTCTGTTGTTAATTATAAGATTAACTATATGACAGACTTCAATTTAAATATTTGACTGAACTTTGTCCTTCCTGATCCAAACATTTTTTCAAGTCAAAAAACATGTTAAGATTCATTTCTGTCATTTCAGCCAACATCTCTGATGTCTCTCAGAGACTCTCAGAAGACTCAACTGAAAAGATCTCATCACACACATGATGCTCCAAGTGAGTCTGATCAGAGAGATCCAGAACTGAACCAGACCTCAAGTCCTTCATCTGAAAACTGTTGATCATCTCAACTAGAATCCAGCCTCCAAAGACTCACTGTTCCACTCCTGAATAGATGATTTTGAAGTCAGGAATCCAACTCTTTGACTTGTCACTCCTGAAGGACCCACAGATGGATCCAGGTTGGTTCCTGTGTAGAATGAAGGTTGCTGGTGTGAGTGCTGAGCTCTGCTATGCTACTTTAAGTCTGACAAATACTTACTGTTCCACTCCTGAATGGATGGCTTTGAATTCATGATTATATTTCTTTGATTTGTCCCTCCTGTTGGACCCCCAGCTGAATCCAGGTCCAGGTCCAAATCCAGATTGGTTCCTGTGTAGAATGAAGGTTGCTGGTGTGAGTCCTGAGCTCTGACATGGAGAAGATCATGGACAGTTGGAGATGTTCATCTCACCTCTGAGCTTTGCTCTGGTTGTCTTGGTTACCATCTCTGCTTATAGAGGGAGGGGCTCCCTCCTGTGGTTCCTCCCACTGATCCATGCTGCTGGATTCACTGGATCCACGTCAGCTCACACACACCTTCCACCTTCACCTGCAGAGGAAACCCTCCTCATCATCAGCTCTGATCCTCCTTCACCAACAGATCAGCTGCTCCTCCACGGATTGGCTCTTCTCTTGTGTTTCCTCTCAGGTTCAGGTGAATGCAGTCAGACAGCAGTGGGAGGCAGAGGAAGCTGCCATCAGCTGCTGCACTTCTGCTCTCCCTCCACCAGGTGGAGACATAGAGCTGCAGCAACAACATTTCCATTCAGTCACTTTGACAAAGTGTGACGGGGTCCCGCCAGGAAAGGATGCAGAGGAGCCAAGGTGAGGAGGTTCTGTGTTTATTTCATAAACAGTTGCTACACGCAGGGCCATGCAGCACGCAGCACACTCTGTCACTCCTCTCTTTTCGCCACCTGCAGTGCTCACCTTTAAGTGGGATGCCACACCCACGGGGCGTTGCTCTCAATTCCCAGCCAGGCGGCACCACAGGTGGAAATTATAACATACAATGAATAACAAAACACATTATTACACAAACAATAAAATCCGGTGTGGCCTCCCCTCGGCATCTGACGGTGCCACACCGTCACACAAAGAAACAACAAACTTCCTGTTTCTACACTTCAGGAAAAATGAAGCATCAAGAAAAACAGACCGAAATCAAAGAATGAGGAGAAAAGTCTACTTCTGGTGAAGTGAAAACAATGTAAACATATGTGGAGTATCAAAATTCAGCTTCAGTGAGTTTAGTCCATAAAAGGAAAACAGTTGCCATGTTATCAGACAGATAAAAGGGAAAGAGGAGCGGTAGATTTAACTGCCGCACGAAAAAGTTCAGCTTCAAACACCACAGGCATGTGGTCTAAAGTAGCCAAGTCACAGATCTCCATGTAAAAAACAGGCAATCCATAAGATCCAGTATATGTCCTTTTTCATGAGTGGCTCCAGACACACACTGAACTAGATTAAAAGAGTCAATGATCTCAAAGAAGTCCTTCACCAACAGTTGAATGGTTAAAATAGGTGAAAAATTGTAGCCGTAAAACAACAGAAGATACTATAAAAGACTAAATAAAGAGAAACAGGAAAACAGCATTCAACATGCGCACAGCATGCCCTTTACTTGAACTCATTTATTTTGGATTACTGGAGTTTATAGGTGAAACTATTAATACATTTTCTGTTAGGGCAATTAAATGTAGATACATTATTTTAAAATAAATATATTTAAATAAAACAAACATAATTTAATTTTGTTACATGAAAGAGGGGCTTAAATCATTTTTTGAGTGCATCATACATCATCACAATGCTGCTATCAAATGTTTTGATGAGATCAAACATCATCATGATAAAGTTAAATGTATTGATGACATCATACATCATCATGATGTTAAAGTTTGATGTTTGATGACATCAAACAACATCATTATTTGTTTTTGTGGCTGAGACAAGAAAGAACAAATAGAACTAAGGTTAAAGGCAGAAGGCAGAGAGGTTTTAAGCTGGAAGGATGGCACACTGTTCAGAATCAGTGAATGTGGCTGGGAAAGAAGACAGGAGTGACGATGGGAAGGACCCCCCAACAATGAGCGAAGATATGACTGAAGCAAATCTGCTCAAAATGTTGAGGGTCAAAATGGAGCATATTCGAGAAATGATTATGTTACTCAATAATCAGATAAAAGATGAAAGAGAACTTGTGGCGAAAATTGTAAACAAATGTTCACCAAATTCTCCAGATGAAAGTACAGACTGCATCAACAGAAGTGACACTATTTCTATATTAAGACAAGAAATAGAAAACTTGCCAGCACAGCTAACCTATCAACAGCAAATGACTAAGGACCAGAGTAGTACTTCTCAAGAACACATCAAAAGCTTGGAAAATAAACTGCTGACAATTCTGAATGACAGACTTGTAAAACAAAATAAGATATTGTCTTCCAAGAATAAACTAAAACGGAAGACAATTTTATGTCAGAAAAAAAAGATAGCTGTGCTGAAACGCAAACTTGTGAGGATGCAGGGGCAGATCAATGAGCCTGACCGATGTATTGAAAACCAAAAGGAGTCAAAGAAGGTGGATGCCACATCCCCCCAAGAAGACCCTCTCCAATCAGAGGGGGAAGAACAAGGGACGCAGTCTTTCAGTAAAAACATTTGGGGTTGGGGCACATATGCTGCACTCAGTTCCATCTGGTATATAGCATCAGAGCTATATACATATTAAGTCAATTTTAGGTTTAGGACATTTTAGCCTGTAGGTCATTTTAGATTGTACATAATTTTTTAGGGGTAAAAAAATGTCAAAGTAACAATAACTCGTAGGATCTCATGTAGGACAACATCAGTGGCGGTTCTGGCACAGATGATGCCCTGGGCGAGCCAGACCAGTAGCGCCCATCGGTACCCCCCAATTATGACCAAGAAACTTTACTTTATTATTCAAATATTTAAAAAATAAAATGATCAAAAAAATGCAACTTGAGGCTTGTAAATTCCTACAGTGTGTAGGACTGTTATGAAAAAATGTTCAAAGTAACAATAACTCTTACAAGGATGACATCACACATGTTGGCTAAGGACCAACCAGTCCTTAATGTCCTGAAGACATGAGAGGAGCTGCTTCATGGAAAGATCATCTTTTTGTAACGGCAGATAGATCTGGCTGTCATCTGCGTACAAGTGAAAAGAAATGCCGTGCTTCCTCAAGATTGACCCTAAGGGTAACAGATACAGAGAGAACAAAAGTGGCCCTAGAACCGATCCTTGTGAAACCCCATAAGAAACCTGAGTTGTGGTAGATTCAAAACCACCCAAGCTGACACACATGGTTCTTTCTGCCAGGTAAGATTTAAACCAGTCCAGTGCTGTACCTTGGATCCCCACAGGGTTCTGGAGCCTGGATATTAAAAAACTGTGGTCTACAGTGTCAAATGCTGCTGTTAGATCCAGCAGAACCAGGACAACATAGTCTCCATCATCAATTGCCAGTAGAATGTCATACAGCTTATAGGACTGTTGTGAAAAAATGTTATAAGTAACAAAAACTCTTACAAGGATGACATCACACATCTTGGCTTAAGGTTTCAAATGCCGTTCATTATAAGATTAAAAAAAACTATAAACAACTAGTGCAGCTTTAAGCCTAAAGCCCATTGAGACAACTATTGCTGTAATATTGGGCTATATAAATACAATTGAATTACACTATTAACTTGGTCTGCTTTTCTTAGTAGACACTAAAAATGTTTCCGTCTTGCTCTTTTATGGGTAAAGTCATCAATCAAATCCTCATATGTTAGTTTCTCAGCTACGGTTTATGCTTACAACTGCCAAACCAGATAGCTGATCTTGAGCATTTTAGGAACATTTTAATAAGCTTCAGCTTTTTTATCCTTACAGCTAATTCTTTCCAAGTTTTCATGCAGTGGATATGATCTGGGCTATTGTCATGTGGGGTGATGAAAGAACTGGCACGCTGGAAGACATTAAAACTAATTTCTTTTTTTGGGGAAAAAGTTTGCAGCAAAAAAACACAAGAGCCAATATATCTTCAACCCAGTGAAGATCAAAAATCATTGAAAGAAAAATGGGGCGGCCGTGGTGCAGCGGTAGGGCGGTTGACCCATGATCGTAAGATGCAGGTTCGATTCTGGCCTTGCACGCCCATGTGCTGAAGTGTCCTTAGGCAAGACACTGAACCCCACCTTGCCTCTGGTGGGAGGTTGGCGCCAGTGTTTGGCCGCGGAGCCGCCACCAGTGTGTGAATGTGTGTGTGACTGGGTGAATGAGTCTGTGACTGTAAAGCGCTTTGGGCCTTCGAAAGAGGTTAGAAAGCACTATATAAGTAAACGCCATTTACAAAACAGGTTTAGCGCACTGTCCCAAGGTTAAAGTGCCTAGGATAGCACAAAGGTTAAAAAACTTTTTACAGTCTCTGCGGCTCAGAGGTTCTCTGGCAGGCTGTTCCACAGGCCAGGAGCGTAATGGCAGAACGAAGCCTAAGTTTTGGTCCTCACCTTAGGGACAACTAAAAGGCCAGCACTGCAGGACCTCAGGGTCCATGAGGGCTCAAACTTTAAAAGAAGATAAATTAACTAAGTAAGTAGTCTTGTAAAAACATTTACAAGACAATAAAAGAATCTTAAAATTAATTCTGAAACACACAGGGAGCAAATGCAGCGAAATTACACCCAAATGTGTTCCCGCCCCCTGGTCCTGGTCAGAACTCCTGCCACCGAGTTAGAAGTTTTAAATTTGAGATAGACTTTTTGGGTAAACCAGAGAGCAGGGCATTACAATAATCTAAATGACTAAAGAAAACAGCAAACATTAGCACCTATGTGCTGGCAAGAGAGAGGAATGGGCGGATTCTGGCAACGGTTTTAAGATGATAAAATCCTGTCTTAATGATATTTTGATGTGTGGAACAAAAATTAAGCTAGAGTCAAATAGTAAACCCAGGTTTCTCACATGGTATAAAATTCTGAAGATGTGTTAAATACATTCTCTCTTGCTTTCAGAACCGATGATGAAAATGTCACTTTTGTCCTGGTTGAGCTGCAGGAAGTTTTCTGCCATCCACCACTTTATATCTAAAATGCACTTTAAAAGAGTCTAAGATCATCAGAAGACACAGTGATGTAAAGCTGTATATTATGTCATAACGTTTTTAAATTTGATGAGCATGGCTAAAAAAGCATTTAAGCCTTGTAAACATAAATGTAAAAAGAATAAGCTAAAGGACATTTTTGCCTTGGTCAGTTGTTCTGATTTCCTTGCTTCACGGATTTATTTGATGTTACATTTATATATTTTATTCTTTTTGTCCTCTATGAGTACTGTAAAGACTTCATTTGATGACTTTAGTTTTCCCAGAAACAGCGATATGGCTTTCTGGCACCAGTGGCAGAGATCCTTCTTTGTAAGGAGGCCTTGATCAGTTTCTGTCAAAGTGCCAGCTTTGATGTTTTGTTTACAGCCTTATAAACATTACTCACCATCCGTTAGAGCTTAGGAGGTGCCCTAACACTGGAATTTTGTCTTACAAAGCACAAACAGATAAAGGGATCATCAAAATAGAGGAGTGTTATATTTTCTGTGGCATCCTGAATGCACATTTTAGCCCTTTAACACCTAAGCCCAATACCCAGTATTGATGATCTTTGCATTAACTTTTCAACCATTCCTGTTAATTTATGTAATTTATGTAGATTCTGTAACTGAGAAAAGCAGCTTTGTGCTCTAAAGTGGAATAGGTTATGGAATACGGCAATACTTGATATAAAATTGAACTGTACAGTTTGTCCTCCATCATTTGATTCCCCCATTACTTTCATACCGAATACAGACACACTCAGAGGTTTTGAGCGACAGACGCAGCATTCTGAAAAATCTGAATTTATGGAAGGTCGCCATGTCGCATCAGCCAATCAGAAACTCAGCTTTGGGCACGTGACGTGTGCAGGGACTCGTCAGCGGGTGGAGTGCAAATCCAATATAGAGGTTTGATCTGAGCATTCTTGTCCTGAACTTCCACCCATCCATTTTTCTCAACTCGCTGTATGCCTTTCGGGGTGCTGGGGTTGCTGGAGCCTGTCCCAGCTACTGCTGGGCAAAGGCTGGGAACATCCTGTACCGGTCACATTCCTGTGGTTTGTCAGAAGATTCATAACCCCCGTTGTAAAAGTAAAATATGTCCAACACAAGAGGCCTTCAGCTCTCATCTGTCTGCCCAGCTGTTGGACAGGACAAGTTATAAAAAAAAAAAAAAAATGGCAGCACCGAAGAAACGCAAGATAGCAAGTGAGTGTAGAAGATTTCAAACACGGTGGGAAAATGAATATTTCTTTAAGGAAATCAATGGAAAGTGTGTCTGTTTGATTAGCACTGAAGATGTTGCCGTGATGAAAGAGTATAATGTCCATCGGCACTATGAGACCAAGCATCAGAGCAGCTACGCTTCGTACACAGGTGCTGAACGAGCACAGAAATTCAAGCAAATGGCAGCTAGCCTGCAAGCTCAACAACAGTTTCTTTCCCATCGCGGTGATTCAACACACGCCGTCATCCAGGCCTCCTTCACTATTTTCCTTGTGTTATTAGCAGCGTTACACGAGGGGTTGCTGCATGCTTGTCTCTCCTAATGATGGCCTTCACGTCTCCCCACAGGCTTCATAAGGAGCAACAGGCTTAGGAAGTAAAGGAAGCTCCTATGAGCTGTCTCCCTCTGACACCTACAATGATGCTGTTTGCAAGGCCATGTTTGCACGCTTCACATAGAGTGAACCTAAAAGGTGAAGAAAATGCATTCTGAACTGTGAAAAAGTATTCCCCTTTATATAAAAAAAACTTGTTTTGTTTTTGGAATTTCTTTTGTTCATAGCTGCATATTTTGTCACAGAGTGTAATTGTAAAATGAAGCTTTTTAAATGGTGTGTGTTTAATGTTAAAATTGTCCTCGTTGGTCACCCATAAGCCCTTTTTTGGTCTACTTTTCTGAGAAAACAGTCAACTCTTTATAATATACAAAATCGTGCACTCTGCCAGTCAACAACACTAACGGCTACGTATGTAAAGATCTGCTGGCTTCAGCTGCTCAATAAACCCGTTCTGAACTGCCTGGTTTGAATGAGGTTTCATTGTCTGAGTGAATGTTTCATTTTGACGTGCGCTTGTTTTATGTGGCACAGATCAGCATCACTGCTCCCACTGAGAGCAATGTTCTTCACATTATAGGTGAGTTAGAAATACACAGTAATCATGTGTCAATATGTCACCTCTTGTTTGAGGCCCAGACCTTTGCTCATTTTTCTGTATTTCGCCCTCACCAAAAAAACTTTGGACACCGTCTCTGTGATGCTACAGACGCTGCTAAAACACAGTGGATTTCATTCTGTTCTATGTAGAAAAGACTGTTTGATTCATGTCTGATGAATTCATCTTGGAGTATTTATCCTCCACGTCTAGAAGTCCGCTCCGTGAAAATCCTGTCCGACTTTAAAGCGGTCTGTGTTTCCATGGTGACAGAGGGAACAGCTGGTTAGCATCTTTCTAACTTGACTGAACTGAGGGTTGGGGCTTCCAGCACAGAACCAACCTGAGAGCAAATGAACATTCAAATCCTCCACAAGCTAAACCCCATCAGCGTTGGATTGCTGCTGACAGACAGACTTCATTGATGGCATCTTCCGTTCTGGACCTGACGTTTAGCACACCATAGCTGGATTCCAGAGCGCTTTATCAAAGCGCCTTAAGCCCGTTTGGACTCTGGCGCTCCACGCGCTGGATGAATAGTGGCGTTTGGAGGAAGTGCGGCTGCGCAGTCCGTCACTGAACACCGTCACTGCCTGGAGCTCTTTCTGGGTCCTAGTGCCCTAAAGGTTACAGCTCCTGGTTCCACAAGAAAAAAGTCCATTCTAGAGGCCACTCTGACGTCATCATCATCAAAGACAGCGTTACCTAGCAACCATACCAAGACCATAGCAGCTATAGAGGCAAACACAACAAACCATCAACGGCGGTTAAAGCAGTCAGACGTTTGTTCTGCAGCTCAGCAAAAATCTCTGCTTTAGGTTTTGGGGAGAAAAACAAAGGAAAACACACGGAGAAGGATTCTGCAAAGGAAATCCCAAGTTCTATTGGTAAGTCAGCGTCCTGGAAACATGCTTTGTTGGTTCTGAAGTGGCATGAATGCAGACTTAGATTGGTTTGTTTCCTTGGATTCTTCAGATGGATTCAAGCTGTAAATGTTGTCAGCATAAAGCAAGTTTGGACTAAACTAAAGCAGAAAGTGGCTTTGAAGATGGTCAGGAGAAATGAGGGCTTTTTTCAGGAATTCTTGGAAGAGGAGGACTTCTCCAAACAACCAGAATCTAGGAGGAGGTTTTTTCAGCATTGAGATCAGGATTTAGCATGAGCTTCAATCCCATTTTTGTTCAATCCAAATGTTTACCGTCATATTCAGGAGTTCAACTCTGAAAGCCACCATGACATCATAGACATTACAGACCCTGTTACCTAGCAACCAAACACAACAAACTGTAGACTATTCAAACTGGACATTTTGGGGCAACAATTCTTTTCTAACTCAAGTTTTTATGAAAAATCCAAATGATGGAAACAGATTGTGTAAAGGAAATGAGGATATATTGGTGAGTCACAGTCCTGGAAACATGAGTTGTGCTCTGATGAAGACGCCTGATCCAAATGTGGATTTTTGAAATGTTCTTCATGAGATTCAAACTGATTGAAGCTTTGAATTAAAGGTGTCAACACATTTCTGCATTGGATTCATTCTGTTTCAGTGTCTAAGGTTGGTTTTGTAGCAGAAACCAAGTTTTTGTTGAACAGTAGCGTTTGAAAAAGCAGAAAGTGGCTAAACTCGTGCGTTTACTTTGTTGTTTTTCTCCAAGCAGAAACAATTTTTTTTTGATGGACGTATAATCTTTATACGCCGTCATTAAAATCTCAGACTCCGTCTCACTTCCGTCTCAGGTGTCGCGCTTTTTTTTTCTTCTCCACGCGTTTCCATGGTGACTCCAGAAATCGGCAATCTATTGAGAATGTCTTTATGTACATGACGAGCACGTGCGTTAACCCAGGGTTACCAAGTCTAGCGTAATTACGCCAACTCATATCCGGTCTTTTGGAACTGACATACCCAGAGTAACAAGTTCAGGTGGATTTCAGCCAGAGTTCAGGCTTAAAGTCAGGCTAGTTTAAACATGCTTCCTGGAATACCCCCCTGATTTGGTTTGGTTTTTGTTATTTTAGTCATCATGTATGAAGACATCAGACCTAGAATTACAGAAAAAAACATCAAAAATGTTTCACAAACTTATTTTAATAAATAAAGAATGTATAATTTCTGTCTATTGGAAGTCATTTGAAGTGAAGCTGTGAAAGTGACCACATTTGTACAACAACCTCATAGCAACAAGAAACAAAGCAGATTTCTCTCCAAAGAAGTTTTTTTCCTCCGTTTTCCATCCAAACAAAGACAAACAGATGTTCTGTTTGGCAGAAATGTGTTTCCATCCAGAGGAACCTGCAGCAGCTGCTGATCCATCAGAAGATTACCAAGTCAAGCATAATTACGCTAACTCATATCTGGAGTTATTTTGGAACCAACATACCCAGAGTAAACAAGTTGAGGTGGATTTCAGTCAGAGTTCAGGGTTAAAGTCAGGCTAGTTTAAACATGCTTCCTGGAATACCCACTTGGTTATTTTAGTAGAGTTTTAACCACCAAATGTGGTGTTTTTTATGAAGAGTTCTGGATCTTCCCTCAACGTTGGAGTCTGGTCCTGCATTTGGGTCATCCTGATATACCGTAACAAAGCCTCTTTTCTGGGCTGCAGAATCAGCTGATTCAAGGTGATTACGTAATCACGTCCCTACTGTGCAGCGCTGCATCTCAGTGTGAGGCTGCTTTCTCCACATTAGAATCTGCTGGGATTGTGTCAACTCTTGAATAGTTACTGGAATAAAAAGAATGTAAACACTGAAGATAAAGCCCCTGTGTCAAAACACATGTTTTTTTTTCCAGAACGTATGTCAGTAAGCTTTAGACTTTATTTTGGTTAGAAAACTTAAAATCCAACATTATTCTGCATTTCAGAGCAATACTACATGGCTCCCAAGTACATTTTTACTACACTCTGCTATATTTATAAAGATTGTGAGTCAGCCATCTTAGACATTGCAAATAAAAAAGCAGAGAAAATGAACAGGACTACCAGCACTGTAAAACACAATGATCATATCAGATCAATAGGCTGAAAGATCATATTTAACCTCAATAATAAATTACGCAATACGAGCTGGTTTAGCTCGTGCTGGTTTGCGGCACCTTCCATCCATGAAACGTAGGTTTGAATCCGGGCTGCTCCCTGTTCCCTTCTCTACCTCTGTGCTGGTCCCAAGCCCGGGTGCTTTGAGAAGGTTGCATCAGGAAGGGCATCCAGTGTAAAACATTGCCAAGTAAACCATGCGACTTGTTCGCTGTGGCGACCCCTGATGGGAAAAAGCTGAAAGAGAAAGAAGAATAAACTACGCAATACAAAGTGTACAATTCATTAAAACATTACTTTGCATTTTTTATTTCCACTGTTCTTGTTATTTGCAATCAGGAGGCCATTTGACATATTTGGTTCTTTACTGCACTGTTTATCTAAGTTATTGCATTGAAGTGAGTAAATTATTACAAAGACGCACTAGTATTATTTTAACATTTAATTTCAGTGTTCCAAATAACGCTACATGCATCAGTCCACTCCATGAAGCAGTCGGGGAAGAAAAAACAGCTACACACACGTGTCAGGCAGTTGGAAAACTCCAGCTTCTGTACTTGCATCAACTTAAAAAAATATAATATCTAGCACATTCTCAATATTAACAAGGAAAACATACATTTCAACTTGAAATGATCATTAAAGTAAATACAGAAACAAGGTAAGTCCACAACTGGAGTCCTACTGGTGGGTGTGAGTTACAACTCCAGGCTGCCATTTCACTGCGATTTCTCCTCATTTCGAAGTACTCACTGGGGAATACAAAAATAATTTATCTAAAAAACATTATCTTAAATAACTAAGGAACATAAATATGACCACCATTTAAACATATACATTTCTTTTTTCATTTACATGAATCTTTTGGCAGCGTTCTTTGAGTCCTCCTCCTAATTTGAGCCATGCAAGAATCCAAGACAAATATTTTTTGAGACAGAAACTGTGAAAATAAAAGAACATATTCACAGAAAAGTTACATCTTTAGAAGATTATAAACAGTTAAATGTTTTGACTTATGATAAACATATTAAAGAATCGAGAGTCGTTACAAAGTGAAAATTAACATTTGAAGACATGCCCCCAAGTCTGTCTGTGTCCAACCTACTCTGGAGACATGTGAAACCTTCCTTAGGTTTTTTTGTGGACAAGGTGAATAATGTTAGGGCCCTCATATCATCACCTGGATTTGACCCCTCTGTTGTTGTGTCTTGCCCTGTAACCTTTGACCAGTTTGAACCAGTGACTCTGTCTGTTTTATATGAGACTGTGAAACACCTGAAGCCCTCAGGTTCCCCCTCTGATGCGATTCCACCCTGATTATTTAAAGAGGTTATCACTACTCTGGGACCTGCAGTTCTTGCTGTTGTAAACGGCAGCCTTTCCTCTGGTGTGTTTCCTAGAAACTGTAAACATGGTACAGTACAGCCGTTGATCAAGAAGCCTAACCTGGATCCCTCTGTGCTGTCCAATTTTAGACCCATTTCTAAACTTCCTTTCCTCTCAAAGATTCTGGAAAAAATTGTGTATGTCCAATTGAAGGATTTTTTAGATGAAAATGGCAACCTTGAGGTATTCCAGTCTGGCTTCAAATCTCTCCACAGCACAGAGTCAGCTCTGCTCAGGGTGTTTATCGACATCCTCTTAGCTACAGATGCTGGGGACCAGTTGGTTCTGGTACTACTGGATCTTACGGCTGCCTTCGACACACTGGATCACAACATCTTGATCTCCCGGTTACAGCAACTTGTAGGCATCCGTGGCACTGCTCTGCAGTGGTTCAGGTCATATCTAGAAGATAGAACATTTTGTGTAAACCTCAATAATGTTCAATCTTCCTCTGCTCCTCTACTGTATGGGGTCCCGCAGGGTTCAGTCCTTGGGCCTCTGCTTTTCTCCCTTTACTTACTCCCCCTGGGTTCCATTCTTAGAAAGCATAACTGTGCTTTTCATTGCTATGCAGATGATACCCAGATATACGTGCCAATAACAAAGAAGGACGCCCACTCCATCAGCCCTTTAATTAAGTGCTTGGAGGAATTAAACATCTGGATGGCTCTGAATTTTCTCCACCTCAATGATGAAAAGACAGAGGTGATTGTCTTTGGTCCCAGTGGCAACAGTGAGTCACACCCTAAAGGTCTGGGTTCTCTCACTCAATCTGTTAAATCTACTGTCACAAACATAGGAGTGAAGATGGACATTGGTTTTAACTTGGACAAGCAGATCAGTTCGGTGGTGAGATCCAGCTTCTTTCAGTTCAGGCAGCTGGCTAAAGTCAAATCGTTTTTATCAAGAAAGCACTTTGAGACAGTAATCCACGCCTTTGTTACAACTCGGCTGGATTACTGTAACTCTCTTTACTTTGGTGTCTCTCACTCATCCTTGTCCCGTCTCCAGCTGGTGCAGAACGCTGCTGCACGCTTGTTAACTGGAACGTGGAAGAGAGAGCATATCACACCAGTTCTGGCCTCTCCACTGGCTGCCTGTCCATTTTAGAGTTCGTTTTAAAATTATTTTATTTGTTTTTAAGTCTTTAAATGGTCTGGCTCCGCCTTACCTCTCTGAGCTGCTACACCTGCATTCCCCTTCCCGCTCACTTAGATCAGCTGACCAGCTGCTCCTAGATGTGCCAAGGACACGGCGGAAACTCAGAGGGGATAGAGCATTTACCCCTTGCTGGCCCCAGCTTATGGAATGCACCCCCTATGCAGATTAAGAAGGCCCGTTCACTGAATGATTTTAAATCCAAGTTAAAAACTCACCTTTTCTCCCTGGCTTTTAACTCAGGGTGAGTTGATGTTTTTATTGGTTTTATAAATTTATTTTTATTGGTTTTATGTATTTTTATTTAATGTATCGATTTTTATTGATTTTATTCTGTTTGTTTTAGTTTGTTGTTTTGTTTTTATTCTGCATTGTTAAGCACTTTGGTCAGCTTCTGCTGTTTTAAAAGTGCTTTATAAATAAAGTTGACTTGACTTCTTTCAACACTCAGTACATTTTTAATGTAGAGACAGAAGAACATTTGGAAAATCATTTGATTCAGACTTTTTGATTAGAATAAAAAACACAGAAAAATTCATCAAATAAGGGAAAGAAAGGGGAGGAACCTGAGGTAAACCTGCAGGATGAAAACATTTCTGTCAGCATATTAACAGCAGCAGCTTTGATTGGTTTAGATCATAATGGTTTGTCTTAATAAACATAAACTTCAGTTTTCTTCATTGTCTGAGGATATGGAGCAGCAGATCTGAGGTGAAGCAAGAAGGACAAAGAGAAGTGCTGGAGTACAGAACAACCACAAAGAAATTCATCTAAAACATTCAAAATAATCCTTGATTTAACCATCAAAGATGTTTGACCTCCATCCAGACACATTTATGATCTCCAGCTGCAGAAAAACGTGTCAGATTTCTGTGTCGCTTCCTGAAGCTGAGAAAAAAACATTTTGAACTCCAGATTTTCAAATTACAGATTAATGAAAAGAAAAAAAACACAAACATGAAATAAAAGAGGCTGATGAATCTACACAAAGACTGAAAAGGATCCCAGTGCATCATGGGATATCCCCCTTTATCAACTGTTGTGACAGAACCTCAGTCCTGTCAGCCTCTATAAACTCAGTCTGAGTGTGGAGCTGCTTTCTGGAGGATGTTTTCTCTCATCTGCTCCCTTGTTTTCCACGGGGAGTCGTGACCCCCCCCCCCCCCCCCACCCCCCACACTGACACTAAGGATCCTCTTCTGTGGATTTTCCACGGTCAGTCCCAGGTCAGCAGGGTCTGAGTCCTCTCTGTGAAACTGTCAGCTTCTGTTGATGAATCTGAACTGATGACATTAGATGAGGAATGTGTCTTCCTCTCAGTCTGTTTGCTGGTTTTTCTGGAGGCAGCAATGAAGGTTTGATGTTTTTATCCAAAAATGTCATGGAAGTAAAATCTCACATTCAGATTCAGGTGGACTGTCAGAGTTTAATAATAACCCCAGGACAGAGATAACCTGATCTGATTCATTCACAAGTCGTTAAAAAAAATCCATTTCAGGTTCCAACAAACCAACAGTCCACTCAGACAATGTTTCCTCCTTCAGTGTCGCATCCAGAAACACTGAACAGTCTTCATCAGTGAAGAAGATTCTCATCTTGTCACCAGCTTCCTGCTCTGAAGGAAACATCTTCATTCATCATCATGGACAGCCAGACCAACCTCTGTAGAAACACAATCCTCTAGTTCCAGACTAAAGAAATGATCCCTGAAAGTAGAGTCTTAGTGAGTTCTGGATGTTGTTTGTCCTCTTCTGTCTGCAGACAGGAACTCCTGCTCCTGGTCAACTCCTGCAGATCACAGACTCACACCTCCTCCAATCAGACTGCAGCTTGTTTCTGAATAAAAAAAAAGCATTTTAGTTCTTTTCAATCATCAAAGTAACCTAACAATGAAATGTTGAGTATTCCCCAACATCTTTGTCCAGTTGTGTCAAACTATCTTCTTCTCTGTTGGGTTCAGCTGTCTCAGAGATTAGTAGTCATCCTAAAGCCTTCATCTATCTGATCACAGATGGATCGGTCCTTCTGGAACCTAATCAGACATATCAGGAACCTTCACTAAGCCTCACCCTATGTTCATCTTTACTCTCCATGAAGTGACTGCAGCAGGAATTGTGAGACCAAACTGTTAACTTAGCAGTCTGTGATCTGCAAGAGGAGACCAGGAGCAGGAGTTCCTGTCTGCAGACAGAAGAGGACAAACAACATCCAGAACATCCAGGGTAGATTACTGTCACAGTGCTCACAAATGTTTGAGTTACTGAGACCCATCTTGAACATCCTCTGTCCAGTGTAGTAAATTCTGTGTAGAGTTTTGAAATGGATTAGCTGCAGATTTGGACTTTTTGTCAGTTTAAAGGTGTTTAGACAAAGTTCTGACCAGAAGCTTTCATCTGTGCTGATGCTCAAATCTACGTCCCATTTTGTTATTGGAAGTGAAATATTATTATCTAGGTTGCATAAGAGTTTGTATATTTTAGGGAGAGTTTAATTCATTGAGAAATTAATCAGAGAGGTAACTAGTTCTGGTAGCTTTAAATTGTTGTCTTTATATTTAAACTTTTTAGTAATAATAGATTTAAGTTGCTGAAATTCCAAGAAGTTATTTATTGCATGTTTGTCTTGAAGTTATGAATCTTTTATCGGCGAATTGGCGAGTTAGATATTTTTAGAAATTCCCACCAGGCTGTTAAAGTGGCATTTATATTAATACTTTGGAAACAGTCCTGTTTTTTAACTATTTGGCTAATAAATGGAAGATCTGACAGGTTGATCTTTCCAAATGTACAATTTACAATTTACTTTGATATGAATCATACGTCGATACTTGGGTCAAGGTTCAATTCCTGGTTTGATACATGTATTATACCAAAAAAGAACAAAAAGCTTTGTTATTTTACAATTTTAATTTTTACATTTTGCGAAAAGGCAAAGAAAGTTTAAACATTCAGAGAAATGAAAACATGGAATGTGACAAAAGCTTCCTGTGGTGTTTCCATGTCTCTGTGACCCAGTTTGAAGACTTGCTGTCCTGCATTATTCAGATAGGACAAAAAAGACAAACAAGAAAAAAATCAAAGGGCCTTTTTATTATTGTCTGAATGGAAATTAGAACAGTGTCACCAGTTCAGCCTACCCATACTGCAGCTGCTCTGCTGTCTGCCCCACAGGCGGCCTCCCGTCGGCCGGCATAGTGGACTCAATTAATCCGACACCATGAACCCTGCGATAGGCTGGTGACCGGTACAGGATGTTCCCAGCCTTTGCCCAGCAGTAGCTGGGACAGGCTCCAGCAACCCCAGCACCCCGAAAGGCATACAGCGAGTTGAGAAAATGGATGGGTGGAAGTTCAGGACAAGAATGCTCAGATCAAACCTCTATATTGGATTTGCACTCCACCCGCTGACGAGTCCCTGCACACGTCACGTGCCCAAAGCTGAGTTTATGATTGGCTGACCTGGCTGACATGGCGACCTCCCAAAAGTTCAGATTTTTCAGAATGCTGCGTCTGTCGCTCAAAACCTCTGAGTGTGTCTGTACATTCGCATTCAGTATGAAAGTAATGGGGAATCAAACGATGGAGGACAAACTGTACAGTTCAATTTTATATCAAGTATTGCCGTATTCCATAACCTATTCCACTTTAGAGCACAAAGCTGCTTTTCTCAGTTACAGAATCTACATAAATTAGCAGGAATGGTTGAAAAGTTAATGCAAAGATCGTCAATGCTGGGTATTGGGCTTAGGTGTTAAAGGGCTAAAATGTGCATTCAGGATGCCACAGAAAATATAACACTCCTCTATTTTGATTATCCCTTTATCTGTTTGTGCTTTGTAAGACAAAATTCCAGTGTTAGGGCACCTCCTAAGCTCTAACGGATGGTGAGTAATGTTTATAAGGCTGTAAACAAAACATCAAAGCTGGCACTTTGACAGAAACTGATCAAGGCCTCCTTACAAAGAAGGATCTCTGCCACTGGTGCCAGAAAGCCATATCGCTGTTTCTGGGAAAACTAAAGTCATCAAATGAAGTCTTTACAGTACTCATAGAGGACAAAAAGAATAAAATATATAAATGTAACATCAAATAAATCCGTGAAGCAAGGAAATCAGAACAACTGACCAAGGCAAAAATATCCTTTAGCTTATTCTTTTTACATTTATAGCATGGCTATAAAAGCTTAAATGCTTTTTTAGCCATGCTCATCAAATTTAAAAACGTTATGACGTAATATACAGCTTTACATCACTGTGTCTTCTGATGACCTTAGACTCTTTTAAAGTGCATTTTAGATATAAAGTGGTGGATGGCAGAAAACTTCCTGCAGCTCAACCAGGACAAAAGTGACATTTCCATCATCGGTTCTGAAAGCAAGAGAGAATGTATTTAACACATCTTCAGAATTTTATACCATGTGAGAAACCTGGGTTTACTTTTTGACTGTAGCTTAATTTTTTTTCCACACATCAAAATATCATTAAGACAGGATTTTATCATCTTAAAACCGTTGCCAGAATCCGCCCATTCCTCTCTCATGCCAGCACATAGGTGCTAATGTTTGCTGTTTTCTTTAGTCGTTTAGATTATTGTAATGCCCTGCTCTCTGGTTTACCCAAAACGTCTATCTCAAATTTAAAACTTCTAACTCGGTGGCAGGAGTTCTGACCAGGACCAGGGGGCGGGAACACATTTGGGTGTAATTTCGCTGCATTTGCTCCCTGTGTGTTTCAGAATTAATTTTAAGATTATTTTATTGTCTTGTAAATGTTTTTACAAGACTACTTACTTAGTTAATTTATCTTCTTTTAAAGTTTGAGCCCTGAAGTCCTGCAGTGCTGGCCTTTTAGTTGTCCCTAAGGTGAGGACCAAAACTTAGGCTTCGTTCTGCCATTACGCTCCTGGCCTGTGGAACAGCCTGCCAGAGAACCTCTGAGCCGCAGAGACTGTAAAAAGTTTTTAACCTTTCTGCTATCCTATGCTCTTAAACCTTGGGACAGTGCGCTAAACCTTTTTTGTAAATGGCGTTTTTATATATAGTGCTTTCTAACCTCTTTCGAAGGCCCAAAGCGCTTTACAGTCACAGACTCATTCACCCAGTCACACACACATTCACACACTGGTGGCGGCTCCGCGGCCAAACACTGGCGCCAACCTCCCACCAGTGGGGTTCAGTGTCTTGCCTAAGGACACTTCAGCACATGGGCGTGCAAGGCCAGAATTGAACCTGCATCTTACGATCATGGGTCGACCGCCCTACCACTGCACCACGGCCGCCCCATTTTTCTTTCAATGATTTTTGATCTTCACTGGGTTGAAGATATATTGGCTCTTGTGTTTTTTTGCTGCAAATTTTTTTCCCAAAAAGGAAATTAGTTTTAATGTCTTTCTGCGTGCCAGTTCTTTCATCACCCCACATGACAATAGCCCAGATCATATCCACGGCATGAAACCTTGGAAAGAATTAGCTGTAAGGATAAAAAAGCTGAAGCTTATTAAAGTGTTCCTAAAATGCTCAAGATCAGCTATCTGGTTTGGCAGTTGTAAGCATAAACCATAGCTGAGAAACTAACATATGAGGATTTGATTGATGACTTTACCAATAAAAGAGCAAGACGGACACATTTTTAGTGTCTACTAAGAAAAGCAGACCAAGTTATTAGTGTAATTCAATTGTATTCATATAGCCCAATATTACAGCAATAGTTGTCTCAATGGGCTTTAGGCTTAAAGCTGCACTAGTTGTTTATAGTTTTTTTTAATCTTATAATGAAGGGCATTTGAAACCTTAAGCCAAGATGTGAGTTATTGTTACTTTGACATTTTTTTACCCCTAAAAAATTATGTACAATCTAAAATGACCTACAGGCTAAAATGTCCTAAAACCTAAAATTGACTTATTATGTATATAGCTCTGATGCTATATACCAGATGGAACTGAGTGCAGCATATGTGCCCCAACCCCAAATTTTTTTACTGAAAGACTGCGTCCCTTGTTCTTCCCCCTCTGATTGGAGAGGGTCTTCTTGGGGGGATGTGGCATCCACCTTCTTTGACTCCTTTTGGTTTTCAATACATCGGTCAGGCTCATTGATCTGCCCCTGCATCCTCACAAGTTTGCGTTTCAGCACAGCTATCTTTTTTTTCTGACATAAAATTGTCTTCCGTTTTAGTTTATTCTTGGAAGACAATATCTTATTTTGTTTTACAAGTCTGTCATTCTGAATTGTCAGCAGTTTATTTTCCAAGCTTTTGATGTGTTCTTGAGAGGTACTACTCTGGTCCTTAGTCATTTGCTGTTGACAGGTTAGCTGTGCTGGAAAGTTTTCTATTTCTTGTCTTAATATAGAAATAGTGTCACTTCTGTTGATGCAGTCTGTACTTTCATCTGGAGAATTTGGTGAACATTTGTTTACAATTTTCGCCACAAGTTCTCTTTCATCTTTTATCTGATTATTGAGTAACATAATCATTTCTCGAATATGCTCCATTTTGACCCTCAACATTTTGAGCAGATTTGCTTCAGTCATATCTTCGCTCATAGTTGGGGGGTCCTTCCCATCGTCACTCCTGTCTTCTTTCCCAGCCACATTCACTGATTCTGAACAGTGTGCCATCCTTCCAGCTTAAAACCTCTCTGCCTTCTACCTTTAACCTTAGTTCTATTTGTTCTTTCTTGTCTCAGCCACAAAAACAAATAATGATGTCGTTTGATGTCATCAAACATGAAACTTTAACATCATGATGATGTTTGATGTCATCAATACATTTGATAGCAGCATTGTGATGATGTATGATGCACTCAAAACTGATTTAAGCCCCTCTTTCATGTAACAAAATTAAATTATGTTTGTTTTATTTAAATATATTTATTTTAAAATAATGTATCTACATTTAATTGCCCTAACACAAAATGTATTAATAGTTTCACCTATAAACTCCAGTAATCCAAAATAAATGAGTTCAAGTAAAGGGCATGCTGTGCGCATGTTGAATGCTGTTTTCCTGTTTCTCTTTATTTAGTCTTTTATAGTATCTTCTGTTGTTTTACGGCAACAATTTTTCACCTATTTTAACCATTCAACTGTTGGTGAAGGACTTCTTTGAGATCATTGACTCTTTTAATCTAGTTCAGTGTGTGTCTGGAGCCACTCATGAAAAAGGACATATACTGGATCTTATGGATTGCCTGTTTTTTACATGGAGATCTGAGACTTGGCTATTTTAGACCACATGCCTGTGGTGTTTGAAGCTGAACTTTTTCGTGCAGCAGGTAAATCTACCGCTCCTCTTTCCCTTTTATCTGTCTGATAACATGGCAACTGTTTTCCTTTTATGGACTAAACTCACTGAAGCTGAATTTTGATACTCCACATATGTTTACATTGTTTTCACTTCACCAGAAGTAGACTTTTCTCCTCATTCTTTGATTTCTGTCTGTTTTTCTTGATGCTTCATTTTTCCTGAAGTGTAGAAACAGGAAGTTTGTTGTTTCTGTGTCAAAGTGACTGAATGGAAATGTTGCTGCTGCAGCTCCATGTCTCCACCTGGTGGAGGGAGAGCAGAAGTGCAGCAGCTGATGGCAGCTTCCTCTGCCTCCCACTGCTGTCTGACTGCATTCACCTGAACCTGAGAGGAAACACAAGAGAAGAGCCAATCAGTGGAGGAGCAGCTGATCTGTTGGTGAAGGAGGATCAGAGCTGATGATGAGGAGGGTTTCCTCTGCAGGTGAAGGAGGAAGGTGTGTGTGAGCTGATGTGGATCCAGTCAATCCAGCAGCATGGATCAGTGGGAGGAGCCACAGGAGGGAGCCCCTCCCTCTAAAAGCAGAGATGGTAACCATGACAACCAGAGCAAAGCTCAGAGGTGAGATGAACATCTCCAACTGTCCATGATCTTCTCCATGTCAGAGCTCAGGACTCACACCAGCAACCTTCATTCTTCACAGGAACCAACCTGGACCTGGACCTGGATCCAGCTGGGAGTCCAACAGGAGGGACAAATCAAAGAAATATAATCATGAAATCAAAGCCATCCATTCAGGAGTGGAACAGTGAGTGTTTGTCAGAGTTTTTGGAGGCTGGATTCTAGTTCAGATGATCAACAGTTTTCAGATGAAGGACTTGAGGTCTGGTTCAGTTCTGGATCTCTCTGATCAGACTCACTTGGAGCATCATGTGTGTGATGAGATCTTTTCAGTTGAGTCTTCTGAGAGTCTCTGAGAGACATCAGAGATGTTGGCTGAAATGACAGAAATGAATCTTAACATGTTTTCTGACTTGAAAAAATGTTTGGATCAGGAAGGACAAAGTTCAGACAAATATTTTAATTGAAGTCTTTCATGTAGTTTATCTTATAATTAACAACAGAAAATATAAAATATTGATCCATAATTAATCATGTTCATTCCAATTAGAACTTATTTTGTATCTCATTAACAAACTCAAATATTAACTTCTTCACTTTAATCTGGTCTAAATGAGATTCAATAATCCAGTTGACTGTAACTCTGATTCATCTGTGAGTCAGACTGAATGCAGGTTTACTAATATATTCATCCATAATACTACCATATTTATAGTACAGTGTAGAAGTTTGGGGAAATACTTATAAAACAAATCTACAGTGTTTATATGTCTAACAAAAAAAAGCTGTTCGAATAGTTCATGGAGTGGATTATGGGTCACATACAAGCGCTCTGTTTTTAAAGTTGGGTTTATTGAAATGATGGAATCTAGTGAAACTGAAAACAGCTCTCGTCATGTACAAAGCCAGATACAACTTACTTCCAATAAACTTACAGCAAATGTTCAAAGACAGAGACAGGAGTTACAATCTAAGAAAAAAATGAATTTCAAAAAAGCAGTGCATTCGAACAACAAAAAAGAAAATGTGTTTATCTAATTGTGGTGTGTTTTTATGGAATGGGTTGGATGAAGGTTTAAAACAAACCGAAATTTTACATGTATTCAAAAAAACCTACAAGAAGTCACTAATAGAACTTCATAAGGCCAGAAATGATTAATAAAACAAAAAATGTCACTTTAGAATATCTGAATCTAGAGTCAAAGATTCTAAAGAAATCATGGATTCACAGACATTTGATTGAATTTCTGTCTGGATCAGAAACCAACAGCAGACATTTCAAGCCGTCATCTGTTCCTAATGTTCATTCCCCGCCATCATTGAAAGCTTTTGGAATAGTCCCTAAAGCCAGCGATCGGGCCGCTTTGGAGCATGAACTCATCACTCGGTGTCACGGTGGCAGAGAGATGACAGATCCCAAATCTGAGGCTGAAATGATCACGTCCTACCAGCTACACTCTGGATTTGGTTCAACAAAAACTTGGTTTCTGCCACAAAACCAACCTGAGACACTGAAACAGAATGAATCCAATGCAGAAATGTGTTGACACCTTTAATTCAAAGCTTCAATCAGTTGGAATCTCACGAAGAACATTTCAAAAATCCACATTTGGATCAGGCGTCTTCATCAGAGCACAACTCATGTTTCCAGGACTGTGACTCACCAATATATCCTCATTTCCTTTACACAATCTGTTTCCATCATTTGGATTTTTCATAAAAACTTGAGTTAGAAAAGAATTGTTGCCCCAAAATGTCCAGTTTGAATAGTCTACAGTTTGTTGTGTTTGGTTGCTAGGTAACAGGGTCTTTAATGTCTATGATGTCATGGTGGCTTTCAGAGTTGAACTCCTGAATATGACGGTAAACATTTGGATTGAACAAAAATGGGATTGAAGCTCATGCTAAATCCTGATCTCAATGCTGAAAAAACCTCCTCCTAGATTCTGGTTGTTTGGAGAAGTCCTCCTCTTCCAAGAATTCCTGAAAAAAGCCCTCATTTCTCCTGACCATCTTCAAAGCCACTTTCTGCTTTAGTTTAGTCCAAACTTGCTTCATGCTGACAACATTTACAGCTTGAATCCATCTGAAGAATCCAAGGAAACAAACCAATCTAAGTCTGCATTCATGCCACTTCAGGACCAACAAAGCATGTTTCCAGGACGCTGACTTACCAATAGAACTTGGGATTTCCTTTGCAGAATCCTTCTCCGTGTGTTTTCCTTTGTTTTTCTCCCCAAAACCTAAAGCAGAGATTTTTGCTGAGCTGCAGAACAAACGTCTGACTGCTTTAACCGCCGTTGATGGTTTGTTGTGTTTCCCTCTATAGCTGCTATGGTCTTGGTATGGTTGCTAGGTAACGCTGTCTTTGATGATGATGACGTCAGAGTGGCCTCTAGAATGGACTTTTTTCTTGTGGAACCAGGAGCTGTAACATTTAGGGCACTAGGACCCAGAAAGAGGTCCAGGCAGTGACGGTGTTCAGTGACGTCACTCCTCAGTGACGGACATGCTGTACACAGCAGACTGCAGACCAGCCCACACCAGCAACACCATAGTGAAGTTTGCAGACGACACTACTATGGTGGGGCTGATCTCTGGGGACGACGAGACGGCCTACAGAGACAAAGTCCTGAAACTGTCCAGGTGGTGTCAGGCTAACAACCTCATCCTGAACACCACCAAGACCAAGGAGATCATCCTGGACTTCAGGAAGAACAGAGCAGATCCACCCCCACTCTACATCGATGGAAACTGTGTGGAGAGGGTCCACAGCTTCACCCTCCTGGGCACCACCATCTCTGCTGACCTCACAGGGTCTAACAACACCATCAGGAAGGCTCAGCAGCGCCTCCACTTCCTGAGAAGACTCAGGAAGAACAATGTGAACCAGGAGCTGCTGGTAACCTTCTACCGCTCAACCATTGAGAGCATCCTGTCCTCCTGCATCACAGTGTGGTTCTCCCACTGCACTGAAGCAGAATGGCAGAGCCTCCAGAGAGTGGTAAAGACAGAAGAGGATCATCAGCTGCCCCCTCCCCTCACTGAAGGACATCTACCAGTCATGCTGCCTCAGCAGAGTGACTGACATCATCACTGACTCCACCCATCCTGCTTTCTCTCTGTTTGAACTGCTGCCCTCTGGAAGGAGGTACAGGTCCATCAGAACCAGGACAAACAGACTAAGGAACAGCTTTTTTCCACAGGAAATCACCATACGGAATACACACACTTCCACCAACTACACCCACTCTGACTTTTTACAAATGCTAAATCTCTGACTACACATGTGTGTAATATCTTGACTTCTGTGCAATAACACAATATCTACTATGCTGCGCTCACAGCAACTCCACTCATTCCATTCTATTTTGTCCATACATATTTAATATTCAACAGTTTCTGTACATATTGTTCATTTTTTGTAAGAGATGTTGAAGGAATTTATATTTTTGGTAATTTCATTAGGGTTGTCAGTCTTAAATTTTATTACAGTGAAGATAAGTCATTTGCTGAAGTGTGTGCTTTAACATCCTTTCAACTCTGAAGTTGCTTCCTATAGTTGCATATGTGAGAGGTGTCAGGAATGCAGCTACAATCTCAACCCCCCTTCAGGAGAAAATGGTCTTTGATCTTCTGAGGCCATTTGGTTGTAGGTCTGACTTGGATCATAAATCAATCATCTCTGAGACTGATTTCCATCCCTGGGAATCGCCACAGGCATCTGCTCCCGTGTGAAGAACAAAGCTCTAGGATCGACTTCCTGCGGTGACAGTTCCTGCCACCCATGGGGATTCCGTACCGTGTCTATCTGTGAGGTTCCCCCCAGAGACCAGGGGCCTCATTTATAAACGTTGCGTACGCACAAAAGAAGGCGTACGCCACTCTCTACGCAATAGTTGAGATTTATAAAAAGCAAACTTGACGGGAAAATGTGCGGTCCTCCACGCAAGCTCTGACCCAGGCGTACGCACAAAAACGGGTGAAATGAGAAATGGCGACACCGTCGGCAGATGGAAGAAACACGTGAAAGTGACAGTGTGTGCCAAATCGTGCTGGCATGTGCTGTGCTACACAATGTGGCACAGCTTAAAAACGTGCATCTACCCCCTGGCGCTGATTGCTGTGTTGGCCCTGACCCTGAACCCCATCCCCACGCATTTCAGCCATTTGCTGCTGCTGTGCGCCAGCGTTTGGAAGTGATGCGTCGCTTATAAAGAAAAAGAGGTGTGGAAAATATTATTTATTTAAGAATTCCCTCATCGTGCAGTTTATTTCAGTCAGGGCGATCTTGATTTCGCCCAACTCCTTGGCCACCTCTCTGATTGACGTAATGACTTCCCTCTGCATTTCAAGGACTGCATCGGTGAGGACGCGTCCACTGCTGGAGGGTTGAGAGCCGCGTGCCGTGGAGACGCTGGGGCCAGACGGCTGCTCAGCTGCAGCATCGTAACCACTGGCCCCGCTGGAACACCCAGCAACTAAAATAAAATTGTTCTATATTAATCTGTAATTGTGTAGCCTGCATACATGTGACTTGACTGCATTCATTTGAATTATTTCTCTTACCTGTGTCACCCTGACCCTGGCGCGTCGGCGTCCCCTCCGTCTCAGTCAGGTGACTGAGGCGGAGGAGGACGCCGATAAGGGGGACTTAATAGGGATTCCCCAATAATAGCGGCCAGTTTCTCATCAAGAGGGGTCAGCTCCGCCCCCCCCCCCCCCCCCCCCACGTGGCGGACACACTCTGCCGATGCAGCGCTAGACGTTTTTTTGCCTCGACTTTGATGTCCGATCATTTCTTTCATTTCTTTTTTATTTCGGCCACGTCCGAGGTTGTGAGGCTACAGCATTTACGGCGTCTGCCACCGTTTGCCGCTCACGTGCCTTTTTGGCATTAGTAATGCCCACACTGTGCCCCAAACAACACTTTTCTCCTCTTTTCCACCTCGCCAACGATAACTTCTACTTCACATTGAGTGAAGTTACGTTTTTTTGATTTCCTCTCTGTGTTTGCCATGATTTAGCAAGCCATGAATATTAATTTGTGGGCGTTTCACGGACTATTTATGGGCAACTATGGGCGTGTCATGTAGCCGCAAAAGCTGCGCTGCATTTAGAATCGGTTGTGATTTATAAAGGGAAAGATGCGTAGGATGTGCGTGCGCACGGTTTTATAAATCCGAATATTTCTGTGCGTACGCACGTCCTATGTTTCATCCGTACGCCACTTCTGACGCAAATCTTACGCAAAGTTTTATAAATGAGGCCCCAGATGCTGTGATTCTAAGGATGGGCTGAAGGAAGTAGGCGGGCTCCTCTGTCAGCCAATCTCTAGCGACCAGAGGCGGAGATTCGGCGGCCATCTTGCTCCCGGGGGAGGATGTTCTGACCACATGCTTAAAAGTCTGAACTCAAGGAACTTTTCTGTGTCTCCAGACAAGCTGCATGTGAATTCGGAATGTAACCTCTTGCGTATTCCAGACCTTGATTTTGGACACCCAGATCGATCTGTTTTATTCTGTTTTATTATCTTTTACTTTTTAGAAATATTGTTAGGGAATAAATTTGTTAAACTTAATCCGGCCGAATCCCGTGGTTTTCTCCTTCTCGACTTTATTGAACATGCAACAAGGAAAGTAATCTCAAAGCGACAGATTATATTTTCCAACAATGTAAATACAGTTATTCTATTTTATTTTATTTTATTTAACTTCATCACTTCAAGGCTGCTGCAATTTCATTGTATCACCATCTACAATGACAATAAAGGATTCTGATTTATTTCTGGAAGACGCCATTTTTGTCCCTAAATGTTGGATTCAGTCTGAATTCCAGTCCCACTCCCAGCATTCCTGCTCCTCTTTAGTTCCTCCTCTTCCTCCTGATCAAAGTTTGAAGCCCAGAGCCAAAAGTGCGTCTGCAGCTGCTTCTGCTCCAGCAGCCGCTCCCTCTGCTCCTCCTGCCTCTCCTCCTCTGGGAGCTCCTGCATCCTCCTGCGCTCCTCCCTGTCCTCCAGCATCATCAGGAGGCTTTCAAAAGGCTTTCTGGAAGGTTCCAAAGCAGAAACCTTCATCATTTGAAGATGGAGGAAGACTCCAACACTGACAGACAGACAGACAGACAGGAAGTCTCCTGGTTTTTCTGCTTCAGAAGGTTTTTGGGAAACTGCAGAGTTTTCTTTGTGGAGCTAAAGAGCTGCTGTCAGTCTGCTTTGGTCCATCAGGAATGAAGGTCAGGACTGAGAGGAACCTGAAGAAAGTGACTCTTCATCATCTGCTGCTGAAGAAGACAGAGGAAGATCCACTGTGAGAGCAGCTGCAGAAAGCTTTCTGCTGTTTTTCTCCTCTGAGAGAGTTTGGAGTTCCCAGCAGTTTGAGTGGAGCTGAAGCAGCAGAGCTGAAACAGACGTTCTTCTGCTCCCATTCAGCATGAACGGACAGATCCACTGAAGGCCGGCCTGAAGCTCTGGCTTCCAACACGTCTGCATGGATCCAAGCGTGTGCAGTGTGTGCTGACATGCTGTTCTCTGAGGAACATGTTGGTGTCTGACTGGATCTGAGGACACAAACAGCTGCTGACATCTGAGAGGGTCAAGCTGCAGAGTGGCTCCTCAAAGCTCACGTCTCTGTGACAAACATGATGCTGCTTCTGTCTGTGCTCCACCACTAAAAGGACTGTCCAGAGTTGGTCCTGATCCGGTTCTAGTCTTTCTGGCTCCAACTTCTCTTTCCTGTCAGGAACCCTTCATGTTCTCTGCCTTCCTCACATTTCTGTCTTCTCTCTGGGCTTGAAGCCCAAAAGGAGCTGAAAGCTGCTGACTTCAGTCTGATCCCATGTTCTGGATCATCCGTGTTCCTGAAACACGCTGCTGGACCCGTGATCAGAGGAACCCAGGAACCGGAGAACTTCCCAGAACATGCACACACATGTGGAACTGTTCTGATCATCTGTGTGTGTTGACAGTGAAGGAGAGCTTTGTCCTTCAAGAACTTCATCTTTGAAAAAACTTTATTGACTCTGACAGAGTTTCAGTTTGAATCCATGTGGTTTTCATTCTTCCATTGAAGTTGTCTCCAGAAACTAAAGATCTGCTGAATCAATGCTCCTCTGAGAACTTTGGAGCTTTTCTCTGCATCTGTTCCACACTTGAATGTGCAGAAGATCAAAGCGCCGGACGCTCTGAGCTTCAGCGTTCCAGTCAGCAGCTGCTGAACCAAAGCCAGCAGCAGGTGAGGATCTGGGCCTCAAAGATGAATGGAAGAAGGGATGGAGTCCCAGTGTTGAAGACATCAGCTGGAGAAGCTCTGAGGCTCTTTCAGGTGGGCGTGGCAGCGCTGCTGCTTTCCAGCAAACCAAGCAAACTGCAGCATCTGTGATCTGAGAGGCTGTTGGTGAAGAAGAGCATCATCAGCATAGAACTGTGGGCCGTTTGGCTTCAGAAGAACAGCTCCATGATGTGGAAAGAATCTGTGTCCTTCAACAGGTCCAGAAGATCCCAAACATGGAAACTGGAAGCAGTTTGGATTCCGGTTTCTTCCTGAACTTTGAGGATCCAAATGCTGAAAATGGAAGCTGACAGAAAATGCAGCAGACTTTACCAATGTGCTCAGAACACTAGAACATCCACAGAAGAAGAAAACACTGTTCTAGTGGAACATCTACAACTTCTGTCCATGATTCAGAGGAACTGCAGAAAGATGACTCCTCCCACTTTGGGTTTGGTCAAATGTAGAAAAGACAAAACAACCAAATCCAAACAATTTGGATCAATTCTGGCAGAAAATTTTCAAACTTTTTGAAATTTCAGGAAAAAATCTTCAAAGAAATAAATCTATTTTAGAATCTATAAAGAACACTGACTGGAAAACAGCACCAGACTGCTGCAGCTGCAGACCTTCATGTGACTGTGGGAGCTGCAGCAGCTGCAAACATCTGGACTTCCTGCTGCAGCTGCAGACCTTCATGTGACTGTGGGAGCTGCAGCAGCTGAGGAGCTCAGCATCTCTGCAGACTCAGACGGAGCTCAGAGCTTCTGAAAGGAAATGACAGAGTTGTGGAAGTTTAGTGTCTGAACTTCTTGGAGGTCCTGCTTGGTTCAGGTTGTTGCTGGTGGTGGAAAGAGCTCCTGCAGACCTCTTTGCTGTTGGAAGGATCTTCTGTCTGCAGACTCTCTGATGCTTCAGCAGGTGGCGCTGCAGTGTGGTCCTCCTCATGAGTCCTGAAGCTGCACCGTCAGCTGCAGAGCTTCAGAGCTGCTTCTTCTCAGACCACTTTCTGTGGCTCTGACGTTTTATTATATTGTTGTCATTATCATTATTATTTATTAATCTTAATTTCTTTCCCCCCGCCATCGTCATCATAACATGAGCGACAGACAACACTCCAGACCAGCTGGTGGCGCTAAAGTACCATGACGCTGTTAGCCAAACAAAGAAGAAGAACAGCACGAGGCGCTAGAAGCGTTAGCTTGTTAGCAGCGTTAGCTTGTTAGCAGGCTAGCAGCGTTAGCTTGTGTTGAGAGGACGGTGGTGTTTTGTTGGGACGTTTGTGAGGTTTTTGGACAGAAAGGACGATACGTGGTTCGTGTGGGAACTCTCAGCATTTTCCAAAGTGTCGTAAATGAGTGAAGAAGTGTTGAACGGAAAGACAACGTGGATTGCTGTGACTGATTGTGAGACTAGCAGATGATCGATCGGAGCTGCAGTGAAGAGGACGGCGGTGTTTGTGGGAGTTGGAGCTGAAGATCGGAGCAGGAACCATGTCTTCCCTTCAGTCTCTGAGAGAGTTGATCAGCGAGCGACTAGCTGCTGCTGCTGAAGAAATCTGCAGACTCTGTGAAGGAACCATCGTCCAGTACGAGCAGGAGCTCTGTCGTCAGCGCAGACTGCTGGATGTCATCTGGAAACCACAGCTGCAGCTCCACCACATAGGTATGTGACCTTCCTCAGAGAAACAGAGAAGCCCTTTGAGCTTCATGCTCAATGAGTTATATCACTAGATGAGACGCGCCCGTTTTGGAAGCTTGGCCGACGGTCGCGGAGCGCGACGCCATCTTGGTGAGGTCCACTACGCCCACACGATAATGATTTCTATTGCTTTTAGTTGTCTCTAAGTAGCTTTTATATAAACCAATTTTACTTCAATTGGTTTAAGCAAATCCACCCTGCAACAAAAACTACTACATCTAGTATTTTGTAATGAGGCTGTGATGTTTTTAAGGACAACGACAAGTCTTCTAGGCATGGAATGAACAAGTTGTTACAACATCTATCTTTTTCCATTCTTCAAGAAGAACCTATTTAAGGCCGCCTTTACACTGCATGGTTCAAGTGACCCAATTCCGATTTTTTCCTCTCACGTGCCACAGATCGGATATGATCGGTGAAAGTGTAAGCAGGACAAAAGCGCATGGATTCCGTTTTTCTCAGATCAGATACAGGCCTCTCTCATATGTGGAAATAAATCTGAAATGAATCGGATACGTGCATTTGCGTGTGCCATGTAAGCAGACAGATCGGATATTCCCCAGTAAATGCGAGTCGTACCTCAGTGACGTCAAGGACACCACCAACTGAGATCACATGACTCATTAAGGTGCTTTTTGTGCGCTGATTTTGCTGTCAGCGTGTTACCTTTCAGCCTCAGGCTTCAGACCGTAGTTGGAAACCGCTGTTCCCGGTCCGGACGCAAACGGTAACTAATGAAGCGGGACACCGTTGCTATGGAACAGGCTAGAAGCCGTTTATTTCTTTGGGGGGCGTGTATGATCGGGACCGTGTGTGTGTGTGTGAGAGGGTGTGTGCTTGCGTGTGTGTGTGTGTATGGAGAGCAGAGGGGGTGTGAGCGCAGAGCGGGGGAGTGTCAAAGAACCGTAAATTAAAAATAAGGTGTCTCCCCCAAAAGTTTTGGAGTCTTTCTTAGCCCACTCTGGAGCTGCTGCTGCTGTTAAGATGAATAGAAACAGGACTTTATTATTTCAGGATCCAACAAAAAATGTATAAAGTTTCAGTACAAATCAAGATTTTTAGCATTTATTGGATTTTTCTGTCTGTCTTACTTATTTTAGTGGCAGAAATATCTCTTCTTAGTTCCAGAGTCTGTCTAAAATTAAATAACGTCTGACTGTTTCTGCTAAACTCAACATTTGTTGATAACATGAAGAACTTTGGACTTTGTCTTTTTCATGATCTTTGACTGACAGCTAAACCAATAAATGTTTCTGAGTTGCAGTAAAGTCTTCAGTGAAATCCCAGACTGTCCTGGACTCTGATCCTGAAATCCTCCTGATGACAAAACCTTTGAAAGTTCAGAGTCTGGAAGGGAAACAAGCTGTGAGGAAACCTTCAGTGCAGAAAGAACTGCAGCTTCTTCAACTGGAACTCTGCAGCCAAATGAGCAGGAAGGATCTGGATGAATGGAGCTTCTGCTGTTCCATCTGTCTGGATCTGCTGAAGGATCCGCTGACTATTCCCTGTGGACACAGCTACTGCAGGAAGTGTCTTCAAGGACTGTGGGATGCAGAGGAGAACGTCCACAGCTGTCCTCAGTGCAGGAAGACCTTCACACCGAGGCCTGTTCTGGGGAAAAATGTCATGTCAGCAGCTTTAGTGGAGCAGCTGAAGAAGAGCGGACTCCAAGCTGCTGCTGCTGGTCTCTGCTCTGCTGGACGTGAAGATGTGGTCTGTGACGTCTGCACTGGAAGAAAACTGAAAGCCATCAAGTCCTGCTTGATCTGTCCAGCCTCGTCCTGTGAGGAAGACCTTCAGCCTCATTTGAAAGCAGCTGCATTGAAGAAACACAGACTGGAACCAATGCTGCTGTGAAGATACAAATCTCCCAAGAGACACGGTTCTCCTGAGTCCAGCAGCCGCTTACACAGACCAGATGAACAGACGGCGGTCCAAAGTCTCCTCCGTTGGGTTCACTGTAACAAGAGGGGGATTATTTTGTTCAACTTCAAAAGCTCCAGACACGTGTGCAAAAGCGCCATTCTCATTGGTCGAATAGATTTCGACGCAGCGCGTCAGACCAAAAAAACGAACCCGAGGCGTTTTTTAAAAAATGACGCTTTTACGCGTTGCGTTTTTTGCGTCGGTGTGCACACTCACATTGGTGCCCCTTGTTTAGTCACGAGGCGTTAAACGTCAGCGAAAATCGCCGGCGAAATTCGTCCCGGTGTGAACAGGCCTTCAGGTTGTGGTTGTTTGGAGAAGTCCTCCTCTTCAAAGAAGTTCTCCTGACCATCTTCAAAGCCACTTTCTGCTTTTTCAAATGCTACTGTTCAACAAAAACTTGGTTTCTGCCACAAAACCAACCTTAGACACTGAAACAGAATGAATCCAATGCAGAAATGTGTTGACACCTTTAATTCAAAGCTTCAATCAGTTTGAATCTCATGAAGAACATTTCAAAAATCCACATTTGGATCAGGCGTCTTCATCAGAGCACAACTCATGTTTCCAGGACTGTGACTCACCAATAGATCCTCATTTCCTTTACACAATCTGTTTCCATCATTTGGATTTTTCATAAAAACTGCAGTTAGAAAAGAATTGTTGCCCCAAAATGTCCAGTTTGAATAGTCTACAGTTTGTTGTGTGTGGTTGCTAGGTAACAGGGTCTTTAATGTCTATGATGTCATGGTGGCTTTCAGAGTTGAACTCCTGAATATGACGGTAAACATTTGGATTGAACAAAAATGGGATTGAAGCTCATGCTAAATCCTGATCTCAATGCTGAAAAAACCTCCTCCTAGATTCTGGTTGTTTGGAGAAGTCCTCCTCTTCCCAGAATTCCTGAAAAAAGCCCTCATTTCTCCTGACCATCTTCAAAGCCACTTTCTGCTTTAGTTTAGTCCAAACTTGCTTTATGCTGACAACATTTACAGCTTGAATCCATCTGAAGAATCCAAGGAAACAAACCAATCTAAGTCTGCATTCATGCCACTTCAGAACCAACAAAGCATGTTTCCAGGACGCTGACTTACCAATAGAACTTGGGATTTCCTTTGCAGAATCCTTCTCCGTGTGTTTTCCTTTGTTTTTCTCCCCAAAACCTAAAGCAGAGATTTTTGCTGAGCTGCAGAACAAACGTCTGACTGCTTTAACCGCCGTTGATGGTTTGTTGTGTTTCCCTCTATAGCTGCTATGGTCTTGGTATGGTTGCTAGGTAACGCTGTCTTTGATGATGATGACGTCAGAGTGGCCTCTAGAATGGACTTTTTTCTTGTGTAACCTGGAGCTGTAACCTTTAGGGCACTAGGACCCAGAAAGAGGTCCAGGCAGTGACGGTGTTCAGTGACGGACTGCGCAGCCGCACTTCCTCCAAACGCCACTATTCATCCAGCGCGTGGAGCGCCAGAGTCCAAACGGGCTTAAGGCGCTTTGATGAAGCGCTCTGGAATCCAGCTATGGTGTGCTAAACGTCAGGTCCAGAACGGAAGATGCCATCAATGAAGTCTGTCTGTCAGCAGCAATCCAACGCTGATGGGGTTTAGCTTGTGGAGGATTTGAATGTTCATTTGCTCTCAGGTTGGTTCTGTGCTGGAAGCCCCAACCCTCAGTTCAGTCAAGTTAGAAAGATGCTAACCAGCTGTTCCCTCGGTCACCATGGAAACGCGGACCGCTTTAAAGTGGGACAGGATTTTCACGGAGCGGACTTCTAGACGTGGAGGATAAATACTCCAAGATGAATTCATCAGACATGAATCAAACAGTCTTTTCTCCATAGAACAGAATGAAATCCACTGTGTTTTAGCAGCGTCTGTAGCATCACAGAGACGGTGTTCCACCAAAAACTGGGACCTGTCACATGTTGTTTCCTGGTGACAGAGCTGCAGCTTTAATGTCAATGATATAGAAGAAGAAGAATCCAAAACATTGGACTGTTTTCATGTGATCACATGGAAGCAGAATTAGGAAATCTCTAGGAAATCTGTCCTTGTTTAGTCAGCATGTTTGAATTGGAGTTTACAGTTAGACGACAAGAAAGACGTGTTCAGACCAAGAAATTACTTTGATACTTTCTTAAAGCAAATCAGAAAGAGTTAAAAAGTAAAAGACCTAAGGTATTTCTGTGTAAAACTGTGTTATCATTTCACCCGATAGAAAATATGTTGTCATATATTAAATGTCTTCTCCCGTGTGGAGGTATTTCAGTTCATTAAAAACTGACATAAATGAGTAACGTTCACTGCAAACTGTGCAGAAGGCATGTTCTTTCTAAAACTGGAAATAGCACCAACCTTTTTTATCACCTGAAGCTGAGTCTCCATTTGATAATTCAATAAAAATAACATTTCATTTCTCATTATAAAGCAACTTTATTGGAGTTTCATTTGTCATTGGTCTTTTTGAGCCAGAATTCTGAAGAAATCAAAACAAAAGGCTTTTCCAACAGAATCAGAACAGGTTTGAAAACACAGATGGAAAACAGCATCAATACAAATATTAGTCAATGTTTCCTTGAATGGAACAATTTCAGGATTTGTTGTCATAAAGTTGTGAAAAACTGTCTTGTAAAGTGTGTGGTGACGGTCCACTGTGGAGAATGACTGTTTGTGGAACATTGAGATGTGCTCAGTGATTTTGGTTTAGGACACTTTGGTTTCATTTCAAACGTTGGTTTCTCCTAAATCTACAAACTCTCTCCACAAACTGTCTCCTAACTCTCAGGGATTCCTGCTGCTGGCAAAACTCACGGCTCAAGGAACCACTTCATGAATCAGTCACGCTTTGGAATGAACTTTATTGAACAACATGTCATGGTCTGGAAGAAGCCCCAGTTCCAGCTGACAGAAGTCTGGTTCTGATCCATCAGATCTCACTATCAACAGAACCAAACCTTCACGTGTTGCAGCAACAGTTTCCATGTTTGGGAGGATCTTCTGAAGAACAGCTCAGTTCCAGATCACATCATGATGTTTGATGTTTTCTTCATTCCAGGAAATCATCTGTGTCTCCTTTGATCTGTGCTGAGTCAGCACTTTGACTTCTTTTCAACTTTAGATCCATCATTTACAATCAAGGATTTATTGATAAATATTATTTATTTACAGAAAATAAAGAGTAAATGTATTTATCATCCAGCAGTGATTGTGGTGTTTGTAAGTCTTTTATTTTGAAATTCCTCAAGGATGATCATCATGGTGGGATTTCTAGATCTGCATGAACTCATCCTGAATCCAAAAGACACTGGAGCATCAAAGAATCCAACCCATCTCTGCCAACATGAGGCTCTTACTTTGAAAAGTCTCAGACTTCCTGCAGGGAAACAGGCTTTCTGCTGCTGCACTGACAGATGTGCACGAGCTTGAAAGAGCTTCCTGACTGAGGAGCTGCAGACTTTCTCCTGCAGAGCAGCAGCTGACTTCAGCATCGTCATGGGAACACAGTCTGCTGCTGCTTCTGGAAACGTCTTCAAGGCTGTGGTGGGACTTGTTGGTCTGGAGGACAGATTCTCTGAGCAAATGCTGCTTCAGCTTCAAGCTTCAGCTCTTTTCTTCTGGCAGAGCTTAGAAGAAATGGAAACCTCCTTTGATCTGACTGTTTGCTCCAAATCCCAGATTCAGGAATTCCTCCAAGAAGTTCAGCTCAGAGATCATCAGCAGAGAAAAGCCTGAAGTTCTGATGGAAAATGACAACAGAACATGATCAATATTATTGATCCACATGGAATCCAGAAGAAACTCTGAGGTGAAGACATGAAGACACAAGCTTCAGAGACATGAGGAGAAGTCAGAGTGGATTCATTCTGGACTTTCTTCTCACATCTTCTCTTCAGAACATCTTTGTCTTTGATCCTTCAAATCTTCTGAAATCTGATCATCCATGGATTGTTTTTGTGGGATCAGATCCAGAGTTGCTGAAAGTTCTGCTGCCCTCTGCTGGTCAAAGTGTCCAAACAGCAGAGAGGAGATTCTCTGGGATTCATTGGAGTCCAGATTCTCCTGGATGTGAACAGTCTCTGCTTCTGGAACAGAAGAGTCCTTCTCAGAGCAGCATTGAGGATCTGTTCTGTCCGGCTGAGAGCGCTCCCTGCTGGTAGGAGACAGAACCACATCAGCTGCTTTTCTTTGGCCGTTCAGAAACAGTCTGGAGACTCTAAAAAACCTCCACTTCCTGAAGCAAACGGATGCAGAGCATCATGTTTGATCCTCTTCCTTCAGAAACGGCTCCATTGTTCCATCGCTCAGCAGTTTGACTAAAGCAGCTGAGAGTCTTGATGCAAACAGACCTCAGCAGCTCATCCAGAACGCCATGACAGAAGCACATGCAGCAGCACGTGCACGCTCCCAGAGAACAGCAGCTGATCCAAGTCCTGACTTTGAGGTGAGACCTTTCTGTTCTGCTTGGACCACACTTCAACATGAACTTCATTTCCCATCATTCCATCTGTCAGGAGAGAACAGCTGCAATCAGCTTCCTTCAGGAATGACTGCAGGTAGAAGGATCTTTCATTCTTCAGCACCACCAGGACCCACATCCAGCCCATCAACAGCCAGAACATCAGTGACATCAGCGTCTCATCTTCATTACATCATCATCATCACAGGACCACCTCTACGTTTTTACAATCTGATGGATTTCAGTCTTTCTGCAGCTTCTCATCAACTGGATTGTCAAATATTTTCATTTCCTGTTTTCTGTTTTAAATGTTGAAGAAAAATCTTTCCAGTTTTAAGAATATGAGACTAATAAAGTTATTGGAAAGAGGCTGTCTGCTGCAGGACCTGTGCAGGTGCATTGTGGGTAATAATGTTCTGTTTGGGATATTTGCTGGATTCTGGATGTTGACAGTTGTGTTGGTCTTGATTGTTTACCGTTGTGGTTTGGATGTTTGTTGTTATTTGTAGCACAGCTGAGTAGGTTCTTCATAGACAACATGTTGCTCTGCCAATGTGCCTTTGGGCCAACTTGATTGGGCTGTTTGGAAGAATAATGAGGATAAATGAGAGCCTCCATCAGATCATGTTTCTGCTGTTTTTCAGAACTGCATCTGAACCTGAAAGCTGTCTGTCATATTTATGCAACCTTTTTCAATAGAAACTGATCCAAACTGCAGATTCTCCATCATATTTATGTCTAGGGGTGTAACGATACGCTAAAATCTCCATTCGGTTCCATTCAGAGTCTCATATGGCTCGGTTTAGCTGTTCAACAATTCTGCCTGATATGAACTTCTATTTTCAGAACTATTTTTATATTGTTATTGTGTGACTATTCTGTGTTTGTGTGAGTTTATATCTTCCACTATGAAGCAGCATGGCGTGTCCATTTGAATAGGATTCAGTGGCATCTAACCTAAGGTGTAACTTGGTGCTGCTGTTAGATGAGCACCCCAAGGGATTGTGGGAAACAATTCCCTTTCCATCTGGACAGATTGTTCCTGCTCTGTTCTTACCATCTTCCTTCATCTCAAGGCCGTCTCCTCCAAAACTAAAACCATGTCTAGAGGAAGAGCTGCACTGATACATAATGAGATTTCAAAATAAAAGTCCTTCCTTTTTACTGTATTTGCATCAATGACCAATATTTACATTTAAATATAAATGCATTAAATGAGTAACAATAGATTTAACTTAAAACTGATTAATCTACAACACTAAACACATTTTATTTAGGAAAAAATCATTTGATTAACTTTATCAATCTCTTTATTATCCCAACATCCAGGAAACATTTTTGCAGGTTTACTGTGAAAAGACTAACCTGTTCAAAAGATAAAACAGATAAAAGTAAAAATATATATATATATTTTTTTATATTCTCCTCTCTTATCTGTACTGCTGCTGCAACAAGGAACTTTCCCCTTCGTGGGACTAATAAAGGAATATTTTATCTTAAAAACACATCATAAAAGCTGCAAATGCTGAATTCATCTTCCAAGACCAAATCTGGATTTCAAAGAGACTCAAAGTCAGACTGAAGTTTACAGATTTCTGTGGAGCTGAACCTCACTGCTGCACTCAGACTGATGATAAAACTACAGAGAAGCCGTTTGTTTGCTTCAGTCTTCTTCACAGCTTCTGATGGAGCTCTGTGATCTCACCTCAGTCCTGAGTTCAGCAGTCAGAACTGGACCTGTAGAGTCCAGCTTTGGAACCAGCAGAGAACCAACAAACAGCAGAAACCACACTGTGGGAAAGACTCCACACTTCTGACTGATGTTCATGTCCACTTTATTCTTCACATTACAGACTGGAACAGAACACTGAGAACCAAAAAGAATAGAGGAACAGTTCTAATGTTTACTAGAAAACAGGAATCACAAGAACACCAGACACAAACACCAGTCTTGTTCTTTATCCGCCTGTTCCTTCATACATTTTGGAGAAAATCCTTTCCTAAAGAAATTATTTGCTCATATGACCCAAAAAATATAAACTGTAGTCACTACCTTTCAAAACTATTACCGATCACATAAAAAGTGTTTAAATTGAACCAAACATTTCCAGTGTTGTCATGGTAACACAGGCAAAGACACATTGTATCAGCATAAACTACAACCACAATTAAACTGTTCAAGAGATGAAGATTAAACCAGGATCATCAAAAACAACACATTTCTCTTTACAGGTCCATCTATTAAAAAAGCAAATAGAAGTTTAGCAGATTTAGGTGGATTCTGATGGTTGTAGCTTATAGATGACAACCCAAAAAAGGTGTATGAGAAAGATGTTCTCAGGATGTTAGAAAACTCTTCATTTACTTCCATTCAATGTTTACTTCTGCCTCCTTTTACGTAAATGACTGCATCAATGTGGTTCTGTGTGCATGTTTTATTGATAGTATGGCAGGGAAATTGTTGTTACCAAAGCGCTGTAAAAAAACCCAGCAATCTCTGACCGCATTTTGTCTTGCCAGGGGACAACAGCTGATTGTGTAGACAATACATTAGCGGATTGTTTCGGGCCCAGAAGTTTTGGGAAGTATTCCACAAAAATAGTATCAGACATGCCTCTTACTGGGTGCAAGTCCATGTTTGTCCAAAAAAGAGATTATAATAAGAGAATGATAAAACAAACTAACAAAAACAAGTGAGCTAATTAAGAGCCAAAGTAGGCTAACTGGACTCTGACTGTTAAAATTAGAAAAAAGTCATTAGGTCATTAGGATCAGAAAACCCAACTTGGTTTGTCTGAAATTTTCTGCAGGCATTTGGCAGGAGCTGCTCTGTTACAGCTTTATCTACACAACCCAATAATTGATTTTCTATTGCGTTGTTGTTCATAAACCACACTGCCTCTTGTTAAGGACATCACTGCTGTGACATTAAGGATGGTAGTGATTATATCTAAACATTTGATCAATGTTCTATATTTACATTACATGAATAAATTAATGCCACAAAAAATTAAAAGCATGTAAACTTCATCAGTGTTTGAATGCTTCCATTGTGCAGGCATCTTCTTTTCCTGACATTCTATCTCTAGTTGTAGAAACTATGCATGCACATTTTTTTTTCAATCGAGTGACTCGATATCAATGCCTTGAAACTGTGACGTATTTTGAAGTGATCCAACGAGACAAATTTCTTGTTCAAAATCATAGTCAAAAGAAAGAAAAGTAATATTCAAAAAAGTAATTTTATACTAAAAACTAAATGTTCTATTTTATTATTTCTTTTTAAAGCATTCAAAACTTACTTTATCAGCATACATTTTATTCAGGCAGTTATCTAACCCTGTTGCACGGTTTAAACTGCAAGCTATCAGCTACAAGGTGGAACATGGGAGCAGCTGCAGAAAATTAAAGATGAATTAGTCCATGATTCACAAGTGGAGGAAGCTAGAAAACGAACTCCAAAAGTCAAGATGAAGCAGCTAAATTTCCGTGGAAAAAAGGCGACTCGATGGATTAACGATCAGCGAACAGTTTGGAGACGCTTCTCTGCAGTCACCATTCGACTGAGGGCAGTAACGCTATTAACAGAGAAAATATTCACCTTCACCTTATGAAACGCCATCATCTTTCCATCCAGGCTAGGTTTGCAATGCCGCAGCGACTTCCTGCGGACTACAATGAAAAGCTGTTCATCTTCCACTCCTAGTGCAGTAGAAAGATCGTTGACAAACACCTCCAGCCCAGCCACATCACCAATATGGACGAAGCGCCGCTGACTTTTAACATCCTGGTGAGTCATAATGCCCAGAAAAACGGGAGCAGGGCGGTAGGATATGTCCAACAGGGCAGGAAACGTCAGCTTTTGTTGTTTTGGGAGGCAGCGCCGGGCGAGTTATGCCACACTTTGTGAATGGATTGTAAAAGCTTGGGCTAACATTTCTGCATGGACTGTTTTTCGAGGTTTAGCAAAAGCTGGCATCATTCATGAGGAGCCAGACGGCCACCAGAAAGACTCTGACAATGACGAAAGGGAACCTGGTGTGTTTGATAGAAATTTAGCCCAGCTGTTCATGTCAGATAAAGAGGATTAGGACTTTGATGAAGTTTTGGATCCTCTTTTATGACTGAAAAAATGAAAAGTAAATCATAACCAACTCCCACTGCCTTTTTAAACACACACTTAGTGTGTGTGTGCTGAAGCCGCTGTGTTGGGACCCACGCGTGTGCAGGAAGGAGGGGGGGAGCCTTCAGTGCAAGCGAGTGCGTGAGCGTGCATTCCGTCTGTGTTACTCGGTTACAGAGAACAGAAATAATTAACATTTCCTCTAAAAGAACGGAGACTGGTTCTTTTATTAACCCGCTCTGGAGGCTCTGAGGGTCCAAACAGAGAAGTGAACCCTGAAGGAAGATCCCCCATCGGCCCTGGAGAGGATCTCCCTTGGGTCTTTCGACCGCAGTCAGAAGCCACGCAGTAACGGTTCAACACTAACATGCGTGTTTTACTGGTATGTGTTAACTTACCCGTGCCTTAAAACCCGGTGCACCTTTTGTATGTATTAAATACAGAAAAACCAAACCATAACTGAGACTGTCCTATAACCCAGTGCGCCTTATGGTCATGAAAATACATTACCGTATTTTCACGACCATAGGACGCACCGGATGGTAGGGCGCGGTCTCAGTCATGGGGGATTTTTCCTCCTTTGACACATACAAGAGGTGCACTGGGTTAAGGCCCAGTTATGTTAATGCCCTGTTCAGGCTCTCAGAGTTTCTAGAGTGGGTTGATAAGAAAAATCCAGACTCTGATTTTATTAGAGGACACTTTTTTGTTACTGTTCTCCCTAACTGATCACAAACTGAATGGTCGCTCACTTGCGCGCTCTTGTCTCCCTTCCTTCTTATCCTACACAAGCACAAAACACACAGCACACACACAGACGCTGCGCGTGCCCACTTCTCCTTTCTTACTTTCTAAATGCGCTAGAAAACGCTACTGCTTTCAGCACATACACACACACAGACTTGCGCCGCACGTCTCCTTTCTTCATATGTGCTAGCCAAAACCTGCACCTTTCAGCACACAGAGACTTGCCCCAGTCTGACTCTGCATTTCTCCTATGCGCCAACGAAAACAGCAGCTTAAAGCAGTGGACAAGCTTCTTTTCTGCTTGTTTCTTAAGTTGAGAATTTTCGTTATATAAATTTTTATTGGAAAAAGGTTTCACTTCAATATGAGTTTTCATGTGTTTTTTGAAATTAGATAAAAAACTAAAACTTTTAGCACATTCTTTACAAGAAAAAGGCTTATCTCCTGTATGAATTCTCATGTATGTTTTGAGATGAGATATCTGACTAAAACATTTATCACAATATTTACAAGAAAATGGCCTTTCTCCTGTGTGAGTTCTCATGTGTATTTTGAGATAACATAAAAAACTAAAACTTTTATTGCATTCTTTACAAGAAAAAAGCCTTTCTTCTGTATGAATTCTCATGTGTGTTTTGAGATGAAATACATCTCTAAAACATGTATCACAATATTTACAAGAAAAAGGCCATTCTCCTGTGTGAGTTCTCATGTGTCTGTTGAGATAAGATAAACAACTATAACTTTGATCACAAAACTTTTTTACATCCTTTACAAGAAAAAGGCTTCTCTCCCGTGTGAATTCTCATGTGAATTTTGAGATCATATTCATCTCTAATACATTTGCCACAATATTTACAAGACAAAGGCATTTTTCCAGTGTGATTTTTCATGTGTCTTTTGAGATTAAACATTTGATTAAAACCTTTTTTACATTCTTTACAAGAAAAAGGCTTTTCTCCTGTGTGAGTTCTCATGTGTCTTTGGAAATCAGATATTTCACTAAAACCTTTATCACATTCTTTACAAGAATAAGGCTTTTCTCCTGTGTGAGTTCTCATGTGTCTTTTGAGAGTAGATATTTGACTAAAACTCTTACTACACTCTTCACAAGAAAAAGGCTTTTCTCCTGTGTGAGTTCTCATGTGTGTTTTGAGATGAGATATTTGATTAAAACATTTTTTACATTCTTTACAAGAAAAAGGCTTTTCTCCTGTGTGAGTTCTCATGTGTCTTTTGAAATCAGATATTTGACTAAAACCTTTATCACATTCTTTACAAGAATAAGGTTTGTCTCCTGTGTGAGTTCTCATGAGAATTTTAACTTGAGACAATTGATGAAAGCTTATACCATATTTTTTACGGACTCTTTCAGAATCCGTTTTCTGTGGGTCTGTCTCTTCATCTGTAGTTGATGTTGATTCTGTCTCTTCATCTGCAGTTAATGTTGATTCTTCATGTTGGTTTCCTTCTGGTTCCTCTTTAATCTTTGGCAGTACTAGTTCCTCTTGTTCTTCTTTAAAGTGTGGAGGTTCTTGTTCCTCATGCTCCTCTTTAATCTTTGGAGGTTGTCGTTCGTCTTGCTCTTCTTTATAATGTGAAGGTTCTTGTTCCTCATGCTCCTCTTTAATCTTTGGAGGTTGTCGTTCGTCTTGCTCTTCTTTATAATGTGAAGGTTCTTGTTCCTCATGCTCCTCTTTAATCTGAGGAGGTTCTTGATCCTCCTGCTCTTTTTTATAATGTGGAGGTTCTTGTTTCTCATGTTCTACTCTGAAGTTCTTCTGCTGGTTGCAGAGATCCTCTTCAGTCATCCAATACTGGGGGAGGACTGCAGCAACACAAACACAAGAAGGAATCCTTTTTATACTTAAAAAGAACTTTTAGCATTGTTATGCACCAAGAAAAATCTAAACCACCTCAAAAGTATTTCAGTTTATTTTTTTAATTCAAAACTCCCCCCCTCCATTCTCTGAACTCACTGAATCCTTTTAAGGGTCATGGGGATCCTAAATGATTTACGAGCTACTGTTGGGCAAGAGCAGGGCACGCCCTGGACAGGTTGCCAGTCTACCGGAGGACAGTGAGGACAAGATTATATCATGTTGTGCAGAGTTTCAGAATTCTTGTGATCCTTTTAATTGTAACTGTGTAAAAACATTGAAAAAATGCTGCTCTTTTCTAAATTCCTTTTTCTTTTTCTTTAACTAGGCGATGAAATTTGAAGCAGTGATGAAGACTCTAATGAGACACATCATAAATGTCCAAGGATCAGAGCTGCAGCTTCGAAACCAGCAGTTCCGCCTATCTGTTAAACAGCAGTTTAAAAGGAAGAAACGCTGTAGTCTAGCCAAATCATTCCTGCACATGAAGTCCATACAGATGCTGAGGGACACTGACCAGTGGTGGTAAATGAGCATCAACGCTGGAAATGTCCACAATCCAAGGGCATACTTAAATGTGGAGAAAACATCCATCTATGCACTTAAACGTTTGGAGTTGGGTCATCTAGACCCACTAGACAGTGCTCTGAACCTTTTTTCTTCAATGATTTGTGATCTTCACTGGTGTCCATGGATTACATGAAATCTTTCCACCTTTATCCACCTTTGTCATGGTAGGGAGAATACATCAATGTAAGGGGGGGTCATCTAAGATAGCACAAGGGTTACATGTGGAGAATACATTCATCTATGCCCACACAAAATCATCCACTGCTTTACTGCATTTCACTATTAGACTGAACTAATGCAAACTTTCTGCATTGAAAGGACAAATACGCTGAGTTGTGTGTCTATAGCAGGGGTGTCCAAACTACGGCCCGTGGGTCTGTTTTTATTGGCCCGCAGCAAATTTTGACAATATAATTGAATATGGCCCGCATATGGTGCTTGAGCTAAACTCTGTTGCACTTCTCAGTTTCAACACTAGATGGAGTTGGTCACAGAAAGGTGTTTCTGTCCTAAACAAAATTAAGCAAAGAAAAAATTTACCACGAGTCACCAGAAATGCCAGCACTGAAGAAACGCAAGATAGCAAGTGAGGGTAGAAGATTCCAAACACGGTGGGAAAATGAATATTTCTTTAAGGAAATCAACGGAAAATGTGTCTGCTTGATTTGCACTGACGATGTTGCCGTGATGAAAGAGTAAAATGTCCGTCTGCACTATGAGACCAAGCATCAGAGCAGCTTAGATGTTGGCTAATATTGCTTGTTGGTCTGCCCAAAAAAATAACAAAGCATTAAAATATAATATTTTAATGAATGTGACACTTCTAGTATTTTGGTATAGTTCTACGGTACAGTATTGAACAATTAAAGACCCATCGCAAATTTGCCATTTTAGGAAGTCCTTGAAAAAATTTATGCACACTAAACACACTTATGTTTTACAGTAATAAGCTGGTGGTCATTGATCTTCTGTTTCCCAGCCTATCTCTTTGAGGGGAGTCAGATGCTCAGTGGTGGTGGTCCCTCAGGCCAGGACACTAGACTAAGTCTTTGATCCGGCGCACCTAACTTTAATTTTAGGTGCACCATCTTACCCCATAAATTAGACTAAGTGTGAACACCTTATAGTGAAATGTGCATGTAAGTTCCGGGTCAGTGGGTGCACTTCCTGCCTGCCGCTTCCTGCCCCCAGCTGTTACTGTGGCCACACCAGGACGCCAGAAACCTTTGACAAAACCCTATTTGGAAACCTCAACGTTCCTGAGACTTGGAGACTTGTGAACGTCTACCCTTTCCTAGATACCTGCAACAGTGTCTGACTGGTACTTAAGTGGAAGTTAATTTGTGTTTTAAAAAAAAAAATAAAAAAAATCTGCTTTTGTTGTCACAGTGTGTATATGCATGTGATTGGGGTGTTTTTTTAATGTTTTTGTTTTTTTAAGAAACCAGCTCTGTCTGCAGGCAGGCTTGAGGCCCATTGTGGTTTTATCCTGTGTTTTATTTGTTCTGTCTTTTACATTTGGAACCACGTCTCCATTTGGTTAAGTCCCTATTTTTATTAGTGTGTGCCTGGATTGCTCGCGTTGCCACATTCGCAAACACATAGCTATACGTCTGCTCAGAGACATGGTTAAGTTGCGTGGAGCAGCCGGTCGGTCCTGTTTGCGCTCCGAAGCCTTCTCTGGAACAAAACACCATAATAAACTTTAATAAACTTTCTTAGTATAGCACATTTCAAAATTAAAATCAGAAAGTGCTTTACGGTAATACAAGGTAATACACAGTAAAACATAGAATATAAAAGGATAAAGAAAAGGCGATTCAAAAAAGAAGTTTTTCAGCTGCGTTTTAAAAAAGACACTGAGACAAAAAAACAAACAAAATAGAAAAGTAGTAGTCCGCTCCTGCACTCAATTAGTCAAGTGGACCGGTGGAGCGCGTTCTTACAAAATAAAGGCTGATGTTATTCCCACATATTTACCTGCAGCCAAGATCCAGATTGCAGAATTTCCAGCATGGATTTTATGTCCATCCAAAGCTAATGTTGTTAGCCCGTGTTAGCATACTGCTAACCCTGGCTTCTTTCCGGCTCCGTTCAGAAGAAGCACTGACCACACGGATTAAAATTAAAATGATGAGAGAACAGGCGCTTCATAATATCCGTAACATTATTAAAATCACGTTTAGAAGATCGTCTCATATATTACCGAGCTGACATGTCGATGTATAAAGCCGCTCGGTGAATGTTTGTTATATTCTGAAAACATTTTTCTGGGCCCATGTACACGGTTTGATTCTAATCCGACCATTGATCCCATCAAGATATTTTGCACATGTAATCGCGGCTTATGCTGTCGACACGCAAAGTGGCGGCGGCGTGGCATCACGATGGTGTATCTCCATCGGGATGTCAGTCAACCATCAAGATGGACGATGGCTTCGTCCATCGGCACAACCCTAGAGTGTGTGGCAGCAAAAGCTCTTTTGTGTACTTAGAGCCGTTCTAAGGATTCATTCATTCATTATTCTTATTCCGTTTTATCACTTTTGGGGTCAAGGGGCTGTTGGGGCCGATCCCAGCCAGCGGGGCTTCCAAAGGAGGCTGTGGTCCCAAACTCCAGACTGCAAGTGGAAATGCTGCTACGTAGACCTGAGAAGCTGTGTACAATCAACAGGGGCCTCAAATATTCGGATTTATAAAACCGTGCGCACGCACATCCTACGCATCTTTCCCTTAATAAATCACAACCGATTCTAAATGCAGCGCAGCTTTTGCGGCTTCATGACAAGCCCATAGTTGCCCATAAATAGTCCGTGAAACGCCCACAAATGAATATTCATTGATTGCGAAACCATGGCACACACCGAGAGGAAATAAATTAAACGTAACTTCACTCAATGTGAAGTAGAATTTATCGTTGGCGAGGTGGAAAAGAGGAGAAAATGCACTTGAGTGGCAAACGGTGGCAGACGCCGTAAATGCTGTAGCCTCACAACCTAACCGGTCGTGAGGCTACAGCGCTCCATGGGGGGGGGGGGGGGGGGGGGAGCGCCAGATGCATGCACCGGGTGACACGCGTGGTTCCTCTGAGTGCTCCTCTGTAACGCCGGAACCAAAAGCCCACAGAGGTCCAACAGGACGGCTCGAGGAAGTCGGAACCGGCTCATAAGCCACTCGTCCTCGTTTGCCAGCAAGTCTTCTTGCTGTCTAAAGATGCGTTCACTCCGAATTCTTCCATTTGCCACATCTTCCAAGAGCGTAAGATCAGCCATTGTGCGTCATTACGCATTGTGATGGGGCATTTTATTTCCATCCATTTAATTACATCTGATAAGCTACAGATGTCGGTAATAATCCACGTGGAAATGGGAAATTGTTCAGCGCAAATGTAATTTCTTGTTGCTTTCTGAATGGTTGAGACATACGCCATACATTGTTTTATCAAAAATAAAACAAACTAAAGGCATATGTATGAATACCATAATTCCATAGCGTATGAAGAAATGTTTTAATATGAAAACGACTTTCCCCAGTGGACAATTAGTACATCTGTCCGTCCGTCCGCACGCCCGCACCTATCTGCTCCGCCAGACGGACACACTGACGAGAATATCAGTTTTGTACATTATTTCGTTCTGTTAACTATATTATTTATGAGGATGAATTGCACAACATGCCAATATTGCAGAACATATTTCACTTTTCGTTCTGCAAATATGTGTTCTGTTGTAATTTTCGTTTGATTGTTTTGTTTGTTTCACTGCTGATCGATCAAACGGGTGTTGGTGTAGGCTGTTAATTGTAAGACTTGCTTTGTGAAGTCTTCATGTTATTTATGAGAGGCAGTATTGTCATTTTCACTTTCACGTGTTTCTTCCATCTGCCGACTGTGTCGCCGTTTCTCATTTCACCCGTTTTTGTGCGTACGCCTGGGTCAGAGCTTGCTACGCCTTCTTTTGTGCGTACACAACCTTTATAAATGAGGCCCCAGGGGAGCACAAATGTCACAAAACCATCCCCCTGCCGCTAACACAAAGCTGCTCCTGGTGTGTCTGTGTCTCTTAGCAGCCGGACACACGGTGACAGCACTGACATCATCGCCCCGCCTCCCCTCTGAAAATGCGAAGTGGAATTGAATTATGAGACACTTTTCGCAGGATGGATGTGACAACACAAATGCAATCCCCTCTTTGCACTTTTATTTTAATTATTGCACAGAATAAGCAGATTTAAAGTACAAAATGAAAAAGCATTGATTTTAATTTTGAGTCATTTGATGCAGCAATATATTGAAAATGTAAAAGCATTTCTGTTAATCGATTTTAATTGTCAAATTAGACATTTCTAAATGGGTTTTGCTGCGAATTTACCAGAGACCTTTTTGAAAATGTCAAATAATGTCAAATAATGGTTTATTTATCATTTTAATTAAGTGACAGAATAAGCAGTGTTGAAGTAGAAAATGAAAAAGCATTTTGGTGGATTGCTTTTTCATTTTAATTTTGAGTCAAAAAATGCAGCTTCATTTTGAAAATGAACAATGATTTCTGCTTTTGACTTTTTTTAATTATGCTTCACAATTGTTTCCATAGCAATGAAAGTCTGGAATCTCTTTATATTTATAACTTCAAATATAAAAAAATAAAATTAAATTGAACTGCATCATTTTCTTGAATATATTTTGATATTATATTAATCATTAATTGCTATTAAGAAAATAAAAATGGACTTAATATTAACTTTAATTCTTGTCGTTCTTTTGAGACCCCCCTTTCTTGGATTGGAGAGTAATGATAAAGTTCTGACACTAAGAACTCTCGTCATTCTGGTCACAAACATTTTATTGTTTTGCTTTTTATTCAGGAATAAAATTAGTGATCACATAAAATTACATGATTTAATCTGGAAGATTTTTATACCATTGGAAATGTTTATTTAATCCATTTCCAGTGACATAAAGATCAGGGCAATTATGGAATTACATATTTGTCATAAACTGAAAGGGCGTAAAGACAACTAAGCGGGCGGATTTAGAACTGAGTGAGTGAACCTTAAAACCGCGCAGGCGCCATCCTAACTGAACAGTGATCTTGCGCGGTCATTTCCTATTTGCGTGTTCATGTGGATTTACGCTCAGTGTTAAGGGGGCGTTTTTGTCACTTGTGGGGCAGGAACCTTTCTGGTTGATCTGATTGGCTGAAATTTGCATGTCTTATTGAGGCTTAGCGAGGCAGAATGGCGGGACTTTCATTTTTCAGTGCAGGGGGGTTAACAGGCGGTTCTTGAGTTGCAGCTCTCTGCCTTTTATCATATTTTCTATATTCAGTACTTTCACAACCATAAGGTGAAAGTCTCACATTTTCTCCAAAATGTACAGAGCGGCCCTAATGTGTTATTGCATTACTTTGGTAAAGATCTAGGAAATAACAGCATGATGACGGTACGGAGAGAGGAGAGGATGTGAAAGAAGACCCCCCCCACCAAATAGTACAAAGGAGCAGATATTTGAATAATGCAGAACAACTTCGTTTTGGAAACCCTGGAAGTGTAAATAGACACGATTATGAGGCACAGTTTAAACTGAAAGCTATCAGCTACGCGGATGAACACGGGAATAGACCAGCTGCAGTTCGGTTTAACTAGATCTTCACAGACTTCCTGCTTCAATAACTCTTCTGATCGACGTTCAAATATGTCAGCAAGTATCTCAATCCTTTTGTATCAACACAGAGAGTGAACCACAAATGCATTTTTAATGAAAAAAATATCGTTTTTATTGCCTTTTAATCAGAATTGTTTGTTTCAAACTGTGAATGCAAACGGAGCAGCGGGCCGGCTGTCAAGGGACCGTCAACAAAGTGCAACCTCTGTGAAACACCATTCTGTAAAAATCAGTAAACTTTTAAAAAGCACATAAATGTCTATATTCATATGAACTGGTAATGAAGACTCATCAGCATAGTCATGCTATATTATTATCATTATACTATTTTTTTATAAGGTCAACCTCTATTTTATTGCTTATAGGAAATTTATGATATGAATCATATGAAGATATGAAAATATGAATCATAACATAAATGCTCAATAGCTCTGAAGATACTAAAGCTTCTGTCACCAAACATCCTGTACTGACTTATCATGACCTTATTGTCCTACTGCAATAAAGATTATGTCATAATTCATGTTGTTTATTGTTAAGAATTGTTCATATTTAAATGTTGATCAGATTGGGTCAAAAATGCTCAATGGCTTTGAAGATGCTGTAGTTACTGACACTTAACTTTTATTGAACTTTTATTTTTACTGAACTATTCAGGATTTTTGACCAAATCTGATCCATTTGTAATTATGAAAAATTCCTATAAATAAACAAAGTGAACTATTGACATTCTTTATTTTAGTATGACAATAAGGTCATGTCAAGTTACTGATAACTTTAGTCATGATTCATATCCATTAAAATATGAAAAAGTATATGAAACAAGATAAAATAAAGATGGACTTTCCTACAAAATATGTATTGTAACAAGAATATGCTTTATAATAATTTTATGTATTTTTTGTGAGATTATTGATTTTTTTACAGTGGTGTTTCACAGTTCACAGAGGTTGCACTTTGATGACGGTCCCTTGGCAGCCGGCTGCTGCATGTCTGCATTCACAGCTTAAAGCGAACAATTCTGATTAAAAGGCAAACAAATTATCTTTTTTCTTCAGAAATGTATTTGTGGTTCACTCTCTGTGAATACAAAAGGATTGAGATACTTGCTGACATATTTGAACGTTGATCAGAGGAGTTATTGAAGCAGGAAGTCCGAATCTGTGGAGATCTTTCTAACTTAACAAACCTCAGCTGCCAGAGAATTTAAAATAATGAATCCATGGTTCACAAGGAAAAGGAAAGGCCTGTTGGAAGATCGACTCGAGGCTGAGCGCTGCAACTTCTAGCAGGTGACCGTGAAAAGCTGCCCCCCCCCCTACTGGGACGCAGCCACACTTTGGGACTGCAGGACTTAAACCTGGCCTGAGGTGTCTGCTTTCACTGTTCTGTCTCTCAGAGACGGACTCTGATGAGGAAAGGGAAGCTGGCGTGTTTGATAGAAATGCAGCCCAGCTGTTTCAGATGCAGAAGATGAGGACTTTGATGGATTATAAATGCTGATTGATGACTGAAAAAATAAATCACAACCAACTCAGTTTTGCGCTCGCTGCCTTTTTCACCGGTATGTGTGTTAACGTTAAATACAGAAAAAACACTCAAAACTGAAACGGCGCCGTTTAATCCAGTGCTGTTGTAAGGAGAGGAGGGGGTTATGAGAAATAACATGGCTTTAATTGTGTACTTGTGTCTGGCAGGTCAGTGTGTGGTGTGGCTCTTTGACTATCACAGATAGAAATGTCGGCTCTTTGTGTCAAAGTTGTTCGAAAGTGCAGCGGGTTTTTTTGTGCTGTAAGTTTTTGGTTAGAATTGCGCCAGCACGGTTTTAAGGTTCACTCACTCAGTTTCTAAATACGCCCGCTTAATTGTCTTTACGCCCTTTCAATTTTTGGCAGATATGTAATTCCATAGGCAACCAAATGAATTCAAATGTTTAGTCACGTACCAACTATGTGTAGCTGAAGCTGTGGTTTCCAGCTGCTATCCAGCAGTCTGCGCTGACGACAGAGCTCCTCCTCGTTCTGGACGATGGTTCCTTCAGCAGCAGAAAGTTGTTCTCTGACAGAACCTTCCTGAGGTTCTGAAGACATGGTTCCTGCTCCGATCTTCAGCTCCAACTCCCACAAACACCGCCGTCCTCTTCACTGCAGCTCCGATCGATCATCTGCTAGTCTCACAATCCCAGAAAAAAGGTCCAAAAAGAAACTTTTCTCCTGTTTGGAGATTTTCCTGAAAGTTCCTGTGATCCTGCAGGAGTCAGTTCTGCTCAGCCTGCAGACCAAACAGAAAAGACTCTGGAAGCTTCCACATGTGAAACTTCAAGACAAAGAATCCAAACAACAACATCTGATTGGTTGACTTTTGGAGGGAAAGCTGCAACAGTCTTCTGTGATTGGTTCAGCCGTCCCTGCCCCCACTAGTCCACTGCACAGGGGGCAACATTCCAGGGGGGGTTGGTAATCTCCTCCTTCTATTGTTTCTGCCCCACTGGCTCTTTCAAAATAAAGGCTTGTTGTAGCAGAAACCTGAATGGAACATCAGAATGGACTCAAACTGCTGCTGGTTTCAAAGCCTCGTTCTCAACTTCCAGCTGAACTCTTCATGAGTTTGAGCGTCTGTGACAAACTCTACAGTTGAACAAGAGCAGTGAAAATCTCCATGGATGTCAACTGGGAGAGAATCAACATGAGATTTCCAAGAGTTTCTGCAGGAACTCATCACAAAGTCAGGAGCTGCAAGGCCTGATGGGAGATCTGGGATCCTATTGTGACATAAAGGAAACTCCTTCAAACAGGAAAGATTTCATCTGACACGATCACTTTGATGTTAAAATGAAAAGCATTAAAAGGAAAGAATTATAGTATTTACCTGTGAAATGTTATGCCCTCCTCCTTTGTGGACTTATTTCTCAAAAAAACAAAAGACCCGCACAATGAAGCGGCATTTTGCAAAAAATGTGTTCAGCAGAGACTTGACCTCACCAAGATGTCGGTGCTCTCCTCCCATGAGGAATCACGTGATGTCTCCTCTAGCTATATAACTCATTGACTGTTACTGCCTGGACCTCTGTCTGGGTCCTAGTGCCCTAAAGGTTACAGCTCCTGGTTCCACAAGAAAAAAGTTCATTCTAGAGGCCACTCTGACGTCATCATCATCAAAGACAGCGTTACCAAGCAACCATACCAAGACCATAGCAGCTATAGAGGGAAACACAAAAAACCATCAACGGCGGTTAAAGCAGTCAGACGTTTGTTCTGCAGCTCAGCAAAAATCTCTGCTTTAGGTTTTGGGGAGAAAAACAAAGGAAAACACACGGAGAAGGATTCTGCAAAGGAAATCCCAAGTTCTATTGGTAAGTCAGCGTCCTGGAAACATGCTTTGTTGGTTCTGAAGTGGCATGAATGCAGACTTAGATTGGTTTGTTTCCTTGGATTCTTCAGATTGATTCAAGCTGTAAATGTTGTCAGCATAAAGCAAGTTTGGACTAAACTAAAGCAGAAAGTGGCTTTGAAGATGGTCAGGAGAAATGAGGGCTTTTTTCAGGAATTCTTGGAAGAGGAGGACTTCTCCAAACAACCAGAATCTAGGAGGAGGTTTTTTCAGCATTGAGATCAGGATTTAGCATGAGCTTCAATCCCATTTTTGTTCAATCCAAATGTTTACCGTCATATTCAGGAGTTCAACTCTGAAAGCCACCATGACATCATAGACATTAAAGACCCTGTTACCTAGCAACCAAACACAACAAACTGTAGACTATTCAAACTGGACATTTTGGGGCAACAATTCTTTTCTGACTCAAGTTTTTATGAAAAATCCAAATGATGGAAACAGATTGTGTAAAGGAAATGAGGATCTATTGGTGAGTCACAGTCCTGGAAACATGAGTTGTGCTCTGATGAAGACGCCTGATCCAAATGTGGATTTTTGAAATGTTCTTCATGAGATTCAAACTGATTGAAGCTTTGAATTAAAGGTGTCAACACATTTCTGCATTGGATTCATTCTGTTTCAGTGTCTAAGGTTGGTTTTGTGGCAGAAACCAAGTTTTTGTTGAACAGTAGCGTTTGAAAAAGCAGAAAGTGGCTTTGAAGATGGTCAGGAGAACTTCTTTGAAGAGGAGGACTTCTCCAAACAACCACAACCTTAGAGGAAGTTTTCTGAGCATTCATAGAATGCTTTTCCAATGACTCATCATTTTCCACAAGAAGCTAATGAGTTTTTCCAAATGCATGCTGGATATTCTTAGTTCTAGCTTGGAAAGCACTTTGTGGGATTTCTCTGGAAAACCTGCTTTATCAATCATTTTGGTCTCTTTTTCTTCTTCTAAGTTCCAGCTTGGTGAGTGTGCAGGTCGCCATGGCAACCACTGTCCAGGTCAAAGGGAGGACCACGGCCATCCAGTCTCTAGGCTTTTGGATTGATTTGGATTTGATAAACATTTGTTTCCCACATTTTAATAGTAGAATTCAACACGGGACATATAGTGGATTGTAAGAATAGGAACAAAAACAGCAACAACAAAATAATCCTCCTCCCCTTAAAACATGCATTTGACTCTGAACAAGTCTAAACCAAATCCAAGCAAAGACCAGCGCTGGGGCTCCTGCTAGTTTCTTCTAGAAGAGCCTGCCTCTTCAAAACATAGAATGTTCAACAACTAGAGCTAAAAATGTCTGTTGGTAGATTTCTGGATGTTGGCCGTATCCCAGCGAGCAAGGCCAAGTCAGCCCCATATGGTTTCAAAGTGGACAGAAAATGTTTTTAGGAGTTTCTAGAATGTTCAACAACTAGAGCTAAATGAAACTAGTGCATGAAATGACAAAGAACTTCCTGTTTGAAAGGAATCTCATGATGGCTTCCACCTGTCTCTTTGCTTTTCCTTTCTTTTTTGGGTTTCTCCTCTTTGGGAGGTTACACAAAACTGCACTTTAACCCAGAAGGAAACAACAACCGCTCCACAATCCCTGAATCCCCTACAGCCTTTATCCAAACATTTACATTGACCATTATCACACATTTGATTGCATTTTCTCAGAAAAACAAGCACAACTTCCCGTTTGTTTGTGTGTGAAATGATTCCAAAAAGCCATGTGTCATCCTGGAGGGACTGGTTTCTCATCAATGCAGACCACCAAGTTTCTCTGGTTTCTGACTATTTGGTGGCTGGTAGGCCTTTTGGGATTTTTGTCAGGGAAAGAAGTGAACCTGGGCTCCAAATATTGGAAGACACTGATCTAAAAGTACTAGGACATCTGGAGAAAGCTCTAGTTCTTCTCTAACTCAGTCCAAAGCACTGAAGATAGATGGAGTTGGATTTGGGAGAGGACTGAGCTCATTCAGATGAAGAAAGAACAAGTCAAGAGATGAAGAAGATTTCAGGAAGTTTCCCATTCAACAAGTTCAAGTTTCCAGAGAGCTAGTTTAGCATCCGTGTTCTGGACCAAACCACTGTCCCTCTGAAGGTCCAGACACAGAGAGGCCCAGAGTGACCCCCATTTCTCCTTTTTGCTCTCTCCAGGGGCTGACTCCGCCCCTTAGGACGTCCCCCTGTGTGGATCAGTGGTCAGTGGGTTGGAACCTGCTGCAAATGCAGGCTCTGGTTCTAACTGCTGGATCAGAAGTGGAATGTGAGCTGTAGTGGTGTGTCTGCAGCTGGATGTGGAACACATGAGGGAGGGGTCAAAGGTCAATCTTTCTTCCAAGCAAATGTTGTCAGTCTATTCTCCAACAATGCTCCAACATCTTCAAAGGTTTTTGGTCCCAAATCCAGAGTGGAGCTGGTAGGACGTGATCATTTCAGCCTCAGATTTGGGATCTGTCATCTCTCTGCCACCGTGACACCGAGTGATGAGTTCATGCTCCAAAGCGGCCCGATCGCTGGCTTTAGGGACTATTCCAAAAGCTTTCAATGATGGCGGCCGGGGAATGAACATTAGGAACAGATGACGGCTTGAAATGTCTGCTGTTGGTTTCTGATCCAGACAGAAATTCAATCAAATGTCTATGAATCCATGATTTCCTTAGAATCTTTGACTCTAGATTCAGATCCATCTGGTTCAAAGGATGAAACTGCAGCTAAAAGTCTTTCAAAAGTCCAAATCCTCAAAGATGAAACAGAAAGTTCCTAGAAAGTCAAATGAAAAACAATCAGATTGTCTTAGATAAACCCGTTTGGAAGTTAAAGCATAGAAAGAAAGAAAGTTCCAAAAGCTAAAAGCCTTAAATAAAGAAAAGTCCAAAGAAAAACAGAAATCCCACATTTGGATCAGTAAAGACATGAATTCTCCAGAAACATCCAGAAACAGCTCTGAGCAGCAGCCATGAAGGGACTGAGAACAGACGGACATCAAAGCAGAATCCAAGCAGCACCTTCATCCTGATGAAGCTCCGCCCTCTGACCTTCAGCAGTCATCTCCAGGCTCCGCCCCCAGTCTGTGACGGCTGGATGATGCTGTCCTCCACCTGCAGCTGGACCTGGATGTTCTCTCAGACCATGTGGCCTCATGGATCAGAAGGTTGAGGGTTCAAGTCCCTTCATGGTTGAAGTCAGACAGAAAGTGAAGAAGAGGGAACATTCAGAGCAGTTTCTGTGCTGTTTGCTTCCTCATGAGTCACGTCTAGATCAGGTCTGGATCCCAGTCAGAAAGGGATCAGGAAATCTGCAGATCAAACCTTCATTTACTGAAATGGAAAACATCAACTGACTTTCTACAGATTCTACTTCCATTCATCAAACTCCAACAGGAAGATTTACAATCAATCAAATCTGTTGATTTCCTGACAAACGTTGTTTTCTCTTCCTGTTTGAATGTTTGATTGTTTTCAAACATGAAGAGAGTTTTTTTTCCTGATTTTAGCTTAAATTTCTGTTGAAATGTAAAGGTTCATTCAGAAATACCCAGTGGCCTCATGTTGGAGGAGGGGCTTCATGAGATGCTGCTGGGGGCGGAGCTTGAACACACACCGCTTCCTGGAACCCAAACTCAGGCTAAGTGGAGGAAAAGTTGGGATTTCTGGTGTTTGTAAAGATCTGGAATGGTTTCCTCCCACAAAAAGGCCTTTTTCTAGTTTCCTGCAGATGAATCCTTTTCCTGCTGGGAGTTCTCATCTGGGTTTGCAGATTCTTAGTTGGAGGAAAACTTGGAGCAAATTCTTCCCAGAAAAAGGATTTTCTCTGCAGTGAATTGACATGAACAGAGTGAGTTTGGACTGAAAGCAGCAACAGGGAGGAGATGTTAGAGCTTCATCAGAAAACAGCTTTCTGGAGGAGTTGGAAGACGTCAACAGTCACAGTGATGGTGAGGAGGAGGAGCTAAGACTTCCAAAGTCAGAGCTAAAGATGGAGGAGCAGCAGGAGGAGGTTCTTCACTGAAGGAGAGCACAAGTCCAGCTTGTCAGTGCTTTGCTGATTGGCTAGTTGGATGTGTTCTTTGATGAGCTTTTCAATCTGACGTCTGCTTGGAGGACTGTTTTCATCCTTTTGGATGATTCCACTATTTGAACCAGACCTGGAACTAGAAGAGACTAAATGAGAACAGAAAGACAAGAAAGGATCCAAACCAAACTCTTCTTCTGTCTGACTTCAACCATGAAGGAACTTGAACCCTCAACCTTCTGATCCATGAGGCCACATGGTCTGTGAGAACATCCAGGTCCAGCTGCAGGTGGAGGACAGCATCATCCAGCTGAAGAAGAGGAGGAGCTTCTGCTGCCTCCCTCAAAGAGGAAGGTGGAGGAGGTGAGAGGCTGCACTGGAGCTTTGGACCAACCAGAGAACAGAAGCACGGAGCTGAAGCAAACATCCCAGAACGTTTGCTTTGGGAGTCCCACCTTCAGTTTGATCCGCTTCAAGACAAAGTCCCACATGAAAGAGATCAAAGTGAGCTAACCAAGCGCTTTATCCAAGAGAAGCAGCTCCAAAGCACAAAGACTCCGTCTGGTTGCAGGAACTCTGGGAAAGAAGGAGCAGGAGGAACTCCTGCAGGAATCTCTGCAGGAAACATCAGCTTGGAAAGAAGAGCTGACTCAGCTGAAACATCAGCTAACATGTCAGCAGTCTGTGGCTGAGACCAAGTCAACACTCCTGCAGCGCTCAGCTGCAGCAAAAAGACACCCAGCAAACGTGGAGAGAGAGAGAAAGAGAGAGAAAGAGAAAGAGAGAGAGAGCTGGAAGCTGCTGTCAGTGCAGAGAAAAGCAGGACAGCTGAAGCTCCCAGACTCTCAGCCCAACAGCTGAAGGAGTCCCCTGGACTCCAAGCTGATCTGCTCCCAATCCAAGAACATGTCCAGAAGGACAAAGACTCCTCCCTCCCTCCCTCCCTCCCACCTCCTGACTGACTGACACCACAGAGGGAGGCAACAGTCCCATGGAGACCAGCTCTGATGGAGAACCACAAGAACCTGGAAGGAGAACGGCAGCAAGAACAGTCCTCCCTTTTGGGGGAGATCTCCTCACTCACAGAGACCCTCAAGAAGAAGGAGGAGGATGAGAAAATGATGCTTTCAAAGACCTTGATGGACACATTCAATCAGATCAAAGAGGAGATTGAAAACCTGCAGAAACCAAAACCCAAGAAGAAATCTGGGATGCAGAGATTCCTTCAGTTTTTCCAAAGATCTGAAAGACGCGACTTAGCGTGATATGACTGCCACTGCCAGCGCCAAAAAAGTTTTTGCATGCGTTGTGTGTCATCTCACATCTTTCCTATATTTGATTTTGCTGAGTTAAGTTTCAGTTTAGTATTCAGTTTTCAGATTAGTTTGTAAATATATCCAGGAACAAGGGGAGATCTTTTAGCAGTAACAATGTCCCCAGCATTAGAAAAAACCCTCTCACTCGGGACAGAGGTTGCAGAATTGGAGAGATACCTCTCTGCCAATTTTGCAATATGCTTATAGCTGGTCTTATTGGTTCTTCCCAATTCAAGAGGGTTAGCATCAAGAGGGATGCATCCTGTTGCTCTGTATTTGGTAACCTTTACCTACATCTCCTCCAAAATAGTAGACTTATATTCCACCGGCATCTGAAAGACTTTGCCAAACAGTTCAGTCATTAATAATTACAGACAATCTGGTGATGCCGTTTTAAGTGCATTAGCAGATTAGATGTTTTACAGCGGCATACGCAATCTTCGCAAAACAATATCGGCACACGGTGTTCGACTTATCCAACTGTTTTTTCCTTTCATGGATGCTCACAATAAATCAAAAGTGTTCCCACACAAGAGAGCATAAGGAGATGGGTGGGTCCTCAAGTTCTGGTCTCGTGTCTGCATTAGCCATAGTGCTATAGTTAACATGCTAACTGTCACCTAATGGCGTCTCGGCGAAAACTCGCAGTTAACATTAGTTCCGTCTCGGCGCAAAGTTAAAACATGGGGGGGAACAAAAACAAAAAAAACAAATAAAATTTAAAAACCAAAAATGGTACAAAGGTGAACCGAACTGAAAGTGCCATACCGAAACGGTTTGGTACAACGATGTGTACCGTTACACCCCTATTACTTGCCCTTAATATACTGCAGTCACTAATTTGTGTTTAAATGTTTATTACATGTTCACTGATCACATTAAAAGTGTTAAAATTAAAGATGTATAAAAAAAACATTTCAACCATAATGAAGACATTCAAGAATTAGCTCTAATGACTCAAAACAACTCATTTCTATTTGCAGGTACATCTAAAACAATACATTTTGTGAAAAAGTTGTACATATTTTGTCAGCAGTTAAACTCTTTGTCTAATATTATTACACAAAGATTCAAATTTATTGATCCATTACGTTTGTTTTCCTTTTGATGTAGAGAAGATGAAAACCTAAAAATAATTCATAGAAAGTAAGAATATCATATTATAACAAATAATTTGTAGAAAACTTCATTTCGACACTTTAAATAGTCACTTGTGCCTCCCTCTAATGAAGATACTTCATCAATATGATATGGAGGCAATCAGATTTTTCCCTCCTGTAAAATAAAGTCTTTGACTGTGGTGCAGAGGTTGAGGTGTCCACCTCTTATCAGAAAAGTTTATAATTTAGAGTTTACACTAACTCCTTTATTACATTGTAAAGAGATAGTCTTGTGAGTTCTCATGTGTGTTTTGAGATGATGTTTTCGACTAAATTTTTTTTTACATTCTTCACAAGAAAAAGGCCTTTCTGCTGTATGAGTTCTCATGTGTGTTTTGAGATTAAATCTATGACTAAAACTTTTTTTACATTCTTTACAAGAAAAAGGCCTTTCTCCTGTATGAGTTCTCATGTGTATTTTGAGATCAGATTTTTGATTAAAACTCTTACTACATTCTTTACAAGAAAAAGGCTTTTCTCCTGTGTGAGTTTTCATGTGTGTTTTGAGAGTAGATACATGACTAAAACTTTTTTTACATTCTATACAAGAAAAAGGCTTTTCTCCTGTGTGAGTTCTCATGTGAGTTTTGAGATTAAATCTATCTCTAAAACTTTTTTTACATTCTTTACAAGAAAAAGGCTTTTCTCCTGTGTGAGTTCTCATGTGTCTTTTGAGATGAGATCTGTGACTAAAACTTTTCTTACAGTCTTTACAAGAAAATCTCTTATTTTCTGCATGGATTCTTGTGTGAATTCTGAACAGAGATTTGTAACAAAAGCTTTTGCCACATTCTTTACAGATATAACATCTTTCATCAGATCCAGTTTCCATGTAGTCAGACAGGTTAGTAATTATTCTTGAGTTTTTACAAGACCTGATAGAGGAAAGTCTCTCTTTTTTTGGAGATTGTTTGTATTTCTTACCAAGATTTGTCTTCTTCCGTTTTTTTCTAACATCAGAGTCACACTGACCTGCTGACATGTGAGAGCTGTCCACACTTTGGACATGTCTTCTGTCTCTTCTCTTCCTCTGATCTCTGTTCTGTGGGTCTGTCTTTTCATCTGTAGTTGATGTTGATTCTGTCTCTTCATCTGTAGTTGATGTTGATTCTTCATGTTGGTTTCCTTCTTCATCCTGACTATCAGTTACATTAAAGCTCTGCTGATTGTTTAGATCTGCTTCACTGTTCTCATCTTCCTCATAAGTAGGAATCTCCATCAAGGTATCAGTCTCCTGCTTCAGATCAAGCTGATCTTCATCCTGACTGATGAAGAGATCATCTGGTTCCTCTTTCATCTGTGGAGGTTCTTGTTCCTCCTGTTCCTCTTTGGTTTGTGGACATTCCGGTTCTTCCTGTTCCACTCTGAAGTTCCTCTGCTGGATGCAGAGATCTTCCTCTTCAGTCATCAAACACTGGGGGAGGGCTGCAGAAACACAAGTAGAGGCCCTATTATATGTTATGGTGACTTCATGCATTGTTAAGTACCAATACCATTTTACATAGAATCATTCAAAATATGCACAATAAAAAACTTTTAATGTTTTATAATAAGTTTCTTGTTTTCTTTAGCACAACAGTATAAAACTGTCCTCTACAGGGCTCTAGACTAACCTTTTTCACCAGGGGCACTGTGACCCCCAACTGAAAATTTTAGGGGCACAACCAGAAGATTTAGGGGTGCATACCGTAAATCAACATGCTAACCAAATCTACTAATTTCCACTGTATTACTAATAACTAATTTAATAATAGATGCAGAAATTACAATGTGCTGTTTCAAATTCAGTGTCACACTTTATTCTGCACTTTTGAAAATGCAACAACAGGTAAACTGACAGCACCATCGCTGTCATGACAGTATTAATAGTAAAGAAAACGGATGGAAATTTATCTTGGTGACACCAAATAGGTGCAGCCAAGATGCACAATCAACGTCTTTGAGAACACCCAGGTGGACTCAACGCTGTGCCGATCCCCTGGTGTGCGACATATACCGTAAATTCCGGACTACAAAGCGCACCCGATTACAAGCCGCACCCACCCATATTCACGTGTTTGACTGCTTTTATACATACACAAGCCGCGTCAGAGTACAAGCCGCGCATGTGTTAGCCGATATTGTCATCCTGACAGATCACGCCCAGCATCCCAGAGTGAGTGCAATTTATTAGCACATTGTGGGTGGTGCCAGTTTTGCCTCTGGGTCACGTATTTGAGTGTACCGACATCTGTCAAACAGCCTATATTCTGTTCACAAGTCCCTCAGTTATGGTGTTTTTATTTCATTTTTTTTTTACTTATTGACAATCTAGGTATCTAACATAAAATTACAAACAGTAACCATATAATCAACATTACATCCCTCAGTTATGATGAGGAAATTTACATCCGCGATTCCACATTTCCCATGAGTCTTAGGGGCTAAAGGCGGGGCCAACGCCCGGCTCGCCATTCTGTTGTACGTGTTTAAGAATTAGCAAGTAGCAGCAGTGCATGGAGGGGTGAACGGGAAAAGCTCTCCTTCCGCTTGTGTCGCAGCAGCGTTATGGGAGTAACAGGACTGGTTAGAAAACACAATGGTAAAATAAAGCAGCGGCGACTGAAAAGCGCGCGCCTCAGCGCGATACGCGCGCTTCAGTGCGGCGCGTGCGTCAGAATTCAGAAGCCTCTGCACTCCGCGGACGCCTCTGCGCTCCGCTCCCGCCCCGCGCGCTCCTTGTCTCCCCTTCCTATCTACTCCGACACCTCTGGCCAGGGCAGCTTCAAGGAGGAGCACTTCGTCCCCCTTGCGCCGGTGGATGGAGCAAATCGTTTCTGTGCAAAGCAATCGGACTTAATACTGTACGTTTTGTGTATGAGGGGCGGGTGCGTTGTTACGGGTGGGAGCCATCAGACTGCCATCGGCCCCGCAGCTCAATCAGCAGGAGAAGATGTCTCCAGCTCACACGGAGGCTGTGAGTTTTTCAAAGCAAAATTCCGCTTTTACGGTTTCCTTAGAAACCGTAAATGGAGTGTAAATTCACTCCATGCGCTGTTCTCTCCGTCACGCAGCAAACCGGCTTTTCCAAACCCGTTGGTGACGGTGGACTTTTTTACGCTGCTTTTAACGATTGCTTTTAACTTGAAAGCTTCATCATAATGTAGCGGCGATCACGTGCACGTTGGGTCTAATGGCCCCAAAGGATTCTGGGATGCGGCCGGGCATGCGTGTTTCGTTTTGTTGAACCATGACTGAAGTGTCTAAGACCTGAAGTCAAGTCCATGCTGTTTGGCTGCTAAGAGGTGTGTTGAATAAAAATGCCTCGTGCTTGGTGTTAGATAGAGAATTCAAACTATTCACTGAGTTCGAAAGTACGTACATGGCGGCCGCCAATTAAATCCATAAATTAGCCGCGTCACTGAATAAGCCGCAAGGCTGTAAGCGCAGGAAAAAAGTAGCGGCTTGTAGTCCAGAAATTACGGTATATATTTTTTTGCTCCAACATCACCTGTCAATCATCAAAAAAATATCACGAGAAAGGGAGCGAACACAGCTGGAAATTTAGTGCTGAACTGACTGAAAGCTGCCCTGATGACTACAAAACAATGCATTATGGTACATGTGTCCTGGTGGGTTTTGTAGTTGAGTGATCAGTTAAAATAATTTAAAACACCAACTGATTAAAAAAGCCTACATATATTACAAAACATTCAAATAAATATAAAATATATAGCCCCGTTAGCTGTCACGCATGTAGGTGTGGGACGTTTATTCTGGTCAGCTGACCTGACTCCTGCGGGAGCGGTGAGCTGCGGTGACAGCTGTGCATGAAAACCGTTTGGTCGGGGTTGATACGCCGCCTCGCGCCTAACCGTAACCATAACCGTAACCCTCCTCCGGGTCTGTACGGCCCAGAGAAAAGTTCAGCACTGACTGCATGTATTTAGAAAATTAAGAAGCGAATAGATACATTCTAAAAAGGAAAGTAAGAAACTCCATAATGTCGTCCGAGGAGGGGGCTGTCAGGCTTCCTGCCTTAAATGTTCTCCTGCTTTCAAGCCCGGTGTGGGTACCGGATCGACTCGAGCTGCCAGATCGTCTTGGGGTCCTTCGAGCAAAGATGACGTTACACTATTTTATTGGCTGTAAGTTGGCACTATGACATATACGATAGTGATTGGTCAGTTACAGTTAGGGTGGTCTAGATGGTCTAGATGGTGCCCAGAAAACGGCGTTGGTTTTGTGGATAACTGGAGCGCGTTTTGGGGGAAGCCCGGTCTCATGCGGAGAGACGGCGTCCATCCCACCCGGGACGGTGCCGCTCTTCTTTCTAGAAACATTTCTGCTAGCCTTAGTCTGTTAACCTGACAATCCAGAGACGAGACCCGGGCGCAGAGCAGCAGTGTAAAACGCTCCTCTGAGCCTCCCTTAGGGTTAGTGCCGGTGCAAAACCCATGCAGGGAAAGTCAAGCAGGTTCGAGCTTTAGCTTATGTGCTGAAAGACAAATGAAAGGAGCGCGTCATAGAAACCTTAAAGTGACAGACGGCAGTTCTCATAAGCAGAATTATGATGTCATTAAATGCGGTTTATTAAACATTCGATCCATTTCCTCCAAGTCCCTCTTAGTCAATGAGTTAATCACTGATAACAACCTTAGTCTTCTAGCCTTAACAGAAACTTGGCTCCAACAGGATGACTATGTTAGATTGAATGAAGCAACCCCCCCCACTTATGCTAACTAACAGAAATCCAGGATTTCTGGGAAAGGAGGTGGTTTGGCAGTAATATCACAGTCTAGCTTACTTCTCAGCCCTAAAGTTAAAAATGCTTATAATTCATTTGAAAACATCATATTGTCTATAAGTCACCCAAACAGGAAAACTCGAAAACCTGTTTTACTCATAATTATTTATCGCCCCCCCGGCCCATATTCAGAATTTTTAACTGAGTTTTCCAACTTTTTATCGACTATTGTCTTAGATTCTGATCAAATTATAATATTAGGGGATTTTAATATTCATTTTGATGACCCCAGTGACTGCCTAGGAAAGGCTTTTGCAGCTTTATTAGATGATGTTGGTTTCACCCAAAGTGTGAATGAACCCACTCACTGTCATAAGCACACCCTGGACCTTGTTCTAACCCATGGTATAGAGATCAGCCAGCTGAGTGTCCTTCCTCTTAACCCCATCATTTCTGATCACTTTCTGATTACCTTCCAGTTTACACTGGAACATCCTTCTGCCCCAGTGAATAAGAAACAGCTTAGAAGAACCTTAACTGACCGTTCTGTGTCTGAGTTTAAACACACAGTTCAGCCAGTACTTAGTGATATTCTGAGAAAATACTCTGAGACCAGCTCCCTTAGCATCAGTCCTAGTATAAATGACCACTTTGTTAATGATGCCTTACAAGCCCTCAGGAGTACACTCGATGTTGTTGCCCCCTTGAAACCTAAGTTCGTCAGACAAAACCGAGTAGCACCGTGGTTTAACGCTGAAACTCGTTCTCTTAAACAAGAAACCCGTAAGTTGGAAAGAGAATGGCGCCGCTCCGGTTCAGAGCAGTCTCTGGATACCTGGAAACATAGCCTATTAAATTATAAAAAAGCTCTGCGTAGAGCTAGAAGCCAGTACTATTCAACCTTAATATCAGAGAATGGAAACAATCCAAGATTTCTTTTTAGCACTATTGCTAAATTAACTCGCAGTCAGAGCTCAGTAGAACCACATGTTCCTGTTTCTCTCAGCTCTGATGATTTTCTTACATTTTTCGATAGTAAAATCTCAAATATTAGACATAAGTTAAATCAAGTTATTCCTACTATCAGCCCAGAACAGGCTGAAGTGGTAGAAATGGAGGCATCCATAGAAACCTCTGTAACATTAGATTGCTTCACTGCTGTGGATCAAGCAGAAATAACATCAATTATTACGTCCTCCAAATCCTCAACTTGTCTGTTAGACCCAATTCCCACTAGACTTTTTAAAGAAACTTTTCCCCTAATTAATGATCCCATATTAACAATGATAAATACCTCTCTGGAAACGGGTTACGTGCCACAGTCTTTTAAATATGCAGTTGTTAAACCTCTTCTGAAAAAGCCCAGTTTGGATCCTAGCATCTTGGCCAACTATAGACCGATATCAAACCTGCCCTTTATTTCTAAAATCCTAGAAAGAGTTGTAGTTAAGCAGCTTTACTGCCACCTACAGGACAACAGCCACTTTGAAGACTTTCAGTCGGGGTTTAGACCCCACCACAGCACGGAAACTGCACTAGTTAGAGTCTCTAATGACTTGTTATTGGCCTCAGAAAAGGGACTACTTTAGGGTTGTGTCGATGGACGATATCATCGTCCATCGTGATGGGTGACTGACATCCCGATGGAGAGACCACCATCGTGATGCCACGCCCCCGCCACGTTGCGCGTCGACACCATAAGCCGCGGTTACATGTACAAAATATCCTGATGGGATCAATGGTCGGATTAGAATCCAACCGTGTACATGGGCCCAGAAAAATGTTTTCAGAATATAAAAACGTTCACTAAGGTCACAATTTCGGTCGGAATAAATCATTCACACACGCGCAGAATTTGCACATGCGCAGTTTGAAAACCGGAAGAGGATACAACTTCCGCCGAGCGGCTTTTTTTCCAAACTTTATTGAAGGTAACAATTCAATACAAAACGATAACAGCGCCGAGCGGCTATATACATTGACATGTCAGCTCGGTAAAATACGAGACGATCTTCTAAACGTGCTTTTAATAATGTTACGGTTATTATGAAACACCTGTTCGCTCATCATTTGAATTTTAATCCGTGTGGTCAGTGCTTTTTCTGAACGTAGCCAGGATTAGCAGTATGCTAACACACGGGCTAACAACATTAGCTTTGGAGCTGCGGGACGGATCGCAGTCTTAAATCTCCCACACATACCGCTCATGTACCCCCCCCCCCTTCCCATCAAACATAAAGCTGTAAATCCGCCCTCCGCCGGTCCACTTCGCTAGTTAAGTGCGGGAGCGGACTACTTCTTTTCTATTTTGCTTGTTACTTTTTCTGTTAAAGTCACTTCCCTCAGTTTATACTGGATCATCGCGGATTAACCATTAGTTGGGAAATAAAATGAAAAAAGCAAAATAACGAATAGCAGTTATATAAGAACGAAAAATGTAAAAATACCCCCCCCCCGACGATGTCATCGTCCATCCCGATGGTTGACAGCAAACATCGTCAACGGCCAAATTAGGGGACATCGCCCAACCCTAGACTACTTTCTATACTGGTCCTGTTGGACCTCAGTGCAGCCTTTGACACTATAGACCACGGTATTTTACTCCGTAGACTAGAGCAGGACATAGGGATCAGAGGATCTGCTCTCCAGTGGTTTAAATCCTATCTGTCCGATAGGTATCAGTTCGTTAATGTAAATGGCCATTCCTCTCAGTGCACTTGAGTCAACTATGGAGTCCCACAGGGCTCAGTCTTGGGACCGATCCTGTTTACGCTTTATATGTTACCCCTAGGAAACATAATCAGGAAACACAGCATTAATTTTCATTGTTATGCCGACGATACGCAGTTGTATTTATCCATGAAGCCTGACCAGAATGACCAGATAGAGAAACTGAACGCCTGCATCAGTGACATCAAGACCTGGATGACAATTAATTACCTCCTCTTGAACCCAGAAAAAACTGAGGTCATTATACTTGGTCCTAAAAACCTCAGAGATACTCTGTCTGCTCAGATAGTCTCCCTGGATGGCATAAGTATAGCCCCCAATTCCACAGTTAGAAACCTTGGGGTTTTATTTGACCAGGATTTATCATTTAAGGCTCACATATCTCAGGCGTGTAGAACTGCCTTTTTTCACCTGCGGAATATTGCTAAGATCAGAAATATACTTTCTAAGAGTGATGCTGAAAAACTCATCCATGCATTTGTTACGTCGAGGCTGGATTACTGTAACTCTTTGTTAGCAGCGTGTCCTAAGAGTTCCTTAAGAAGTCTCCAGCTTGTTCAGAACGCAGCAGCTAGATTGTTAGCTGGAACTAGCAGAAGAGATCACATCACTCCTGTGTTAGTTTCGCTCCATTGGCTCCCAGTTGATTCTAGAATCAAGTTCAAGATCCTGCTGTTAACCTATAATGCCTTACATGGAATGGCCCCGTCCTATATTAAGGACCTCATAGTCCCTTACCATCCAATGAGAACACTTCGCTCGCAAAATGCAGGACTGCTTGTGGTTCCTAGAATTAGTAAAAGTACGATTGGAGGTAGAGCGTTTAGCCACCAAGCCCCTGTCTTATGGAATAAACTCCCAGCTCATGTAAGAGAGGCCGATTCAGTTTCTACATTCAAAGTTAGACTGAAAACATTCCTCTTTGGACAGGCTTATTATCAGGCTAGTTAAGAGACTATTTAATTTAATTTAATTTAACTTAATGTTAATTTGTTTAAATTAAACTTAATAACTATTTCTTTTAAAAGGCTGCTAGAAGTTGAAGCTGGGGTAACTATGGTGCACTGGGGTTCTGTCCTCTTTTCTTTTCTACTTCTACCCTTCCTCTCCTCTATTCTTGATCATAATTTATCATTTAGCTCTGTACCTGACCGAGTACCTCGTCTCTGCTCCTGCTCCTACACCTGGCTGTGGTTCCTGTCTCCGGCTCGACTTGCGCCTTTGACTGTCCCCACAACCACGACTGGATGAAGCTCGTCTGCTGGACTTTTATATATGTAGTTGTAGATTTAGATAAGTTAATTCTTCTCTAAAAGTTCTGGTAAATCGCCTGTCCGTCCTGGGGGAGGATCCCTCCTTCATGTGGGCACCCCTGAGGTTTCTTCGTTTTTTCCGGAATCCGTTTTTTTTGGGAGTTTTTCCTTACCGCGAAGGGGGGTCTAAGGGCAGGGATGCCAGTATAGCTTAGTCAGTTTGTTAGTTCATTTTAGTATTTTCCTATTGAACTCTTTGTATTCGTGATCCTTTTAAGTTCATGTTTTACTTCGAAGCCCATCGAGACGACTGTTGTTGTGATTTTGGGCTATACAAATAAAATTGAATTGAATTGAATTGAATTGAATAGGGTGAACGATAATACCATAATTTTCCGTTATTCGTGAGAAACGTATGAGTATTACATCGAAATTTTATTTTTGGTTGTTTGTTTTGATAAAACAAGAAGAACAAATAAAAATTTAGCAAAAAAGTGTGTTGTTTTTTGTAATTCGTTTTTTAATGCTTTCAATAAGTTTTTAACGGGAAATATAAACTTTGCAATCGTAACTGCTAAATTCAATGAAGCTCTGTAATTCCATAGTGTGGAATTCGATTAATGCTTAGGACTGTAGGCTGCTCCCTTTGATTATAGATATCAATATGACACTGTTTTATTATTGAGATAAAAAAAATGGAAACAGACATTTGGGAGAATTAAATCAGACTGCACACCATAAATAAATATTGTTTTTATACAGTCATACATATGCTCAATTGGAAAAATAAGTTTCTATTGCTAATGGTTCTCCGTTTAAAACATAAACAGAACAAATATGTTCTTAAAGTACAGCGACTAGGTAACGTCGCTAATTAGTGAAATCGCTTAGTAGTTTGAGTAGTTTGTCCAACTGGTGTTGCCGTAGAGTGACGTAAGCATTGGTCGAAGGACCCCGAGAAGATCTGGCAGCCTGAGTCGATCCGGTACCCACACCGGTCATTGTCAAGCCCCCAAGAGTCATTTACCCCACTATGATTGGTTGGTTGGTTGGTTAGTTCCGCGCACGACAAGGAAAAAGTGTCATTCATACAAACTGGAGGGACGCATTGACATTAAACTTTCATATTAAGGCAGGGGCCGGAAATAAGATAAGATATAAGATAAGATATCCCTTTATTAGTCCCACGATGGGGAAATTTCCTTGTTGCAGCAGCAGTACAGGAACAGAGAGCAATATGTAAAGAAAAAAGAAAAACTATGGAGTTAATATACACACATATGTACACAATCTACACATACATTTCCAAATTGCACAGGATGATCATATATCGGTTATTGCACAGGGTAAAAGGAATATGACAGAGCCGATGATGTTGCTTAACGTGGTTCACTGGGAGCAGCTAAGGTTGTATTGTCTAACGGCAGCAGGTAGAAACGACCTACCTGACCTACCTAGAAACGAAAATAGCCCGCAGGCCGCGAGTTTGAGGCCCCTACTGCAGACTCTGGCACTGATACACTAGCCGTAGGTCAGAAGAACGAATCATTAGTTCACTTGCTCATAGCTCAGACGCACGCACATATCAGGTTGTGTTTATATTTGTCTCCGTTTCCTTCCCACAGATGTTTACGCGCGCTCGATCATCTCTAGGCCCCTCCCCCTCCACGCATTTGAGCCACTTACAGTGGCTTTCCCTATTCTTCTCACATGCATTGGCCGCCTCACATACAGGCATCACTCAATGAAACGCTCGCGTCTCATGAGTATGTGTGCGAGTGTAAGTAAGTAAGTTTTATTTATATAGCGCCTTTCACAGATAAAATCACAAAGCGCTGAACAATAAACAATATACAACACAGTAAAAACTGAAAAACAATCAATTAAATATAATGTAAGCAAAACTAAATTGAAGAAAAATAAACATAGAATAAAAGTAACAATAAAACCAGTCAGCTGAAAGCATTTTTGAATAAAAGTGTCTTCAGTTGACTTTTAAAAGAATCGACCGTGTCGGCCACACGAAGGGACAGAGGGAGGGCATTCCAGAGTCTGGGGGCTATTCCCTGGAACGACCGGTCACCTCTGGTTTTGTACTTGGTCTTAAAAATCTTTAAAAGATTTTGATCTGAGGATCGGAGGGCACGGATGGAAGCGTAGGGACAGAGCAAGTCTGATAAGTATTTTGGGGTCTGTCCATTTAAAGCTCTATAGGTTAAAACTAGAATTTTAAAATCAATACGTGTGAAGGAATTTGTTTTATTATTATCATTGTTTAAATGTATTTCTTTAAATGTTAACTCAGATTGACCTTTTTACCTCTTCTGAAAACAGTTCTGTGTGTTTGGTCATCTGCTTCTCATGCCCAGCCAGGAAGGGGGGGGTTTTACGACACACTGTCCTCAGCTGATAAGTGATACTGTTTGAAGTTAGAATCCACCAAAGGGGTCATTGTATGACACCCCCTAAAGAACTTTTTCTGTTTGTCCTGAAACTGTTACCTCCTTCTTGTGTTCTTAATAAAAGGTGCACAGGGAGAGGCAGACTTTTGAGAAGAGCAGCGTGTTGGTTGTCTTCTGTCACACTGGCTTCTTCTCCCTCGTGCATGAGAAACTTGATTCTTGCTGTGGTCTATTATTTCTAATTGTGTTTTTCTTTAATGTTTAGATGCATTTATCTGACATTCTTTGGTCCTTCGAGCCGGATGACAACATATCTGCGTCCTTGGGGGGAGGACCACGCCGATTGAAGTCTGTCGACAGCCCGTGAGACTAGGTCTGCGGAGGAAAGTCCGTCGTAGTGAATTCTACGCCGGCCAATCGACTGGTCTGATCCCTGGGTCCGGATTGACGTTATCCGTGAACCAGTCAGACCACAACAACAAGGCAAGTAAAGCGCTTTTTCAGGGGTTCAAGTCCCCGAAGTGGCCCAGAATTCTGAGGGACAGGTTCAAGTCCTGTTGCCTGAAACACGTGTGGGTTTGAAGTCCCGGAAAAGTCCAGAATTCTGTATAAAGGTGTAGGTTCGAGTCCTGCAGCCTAAAACGCGTAAGAGGGTTCAAGTCCCTAAAAGGCCTATTAAAATTTAAAAATAAATAAAAATAAAGTTTTTTTGGTGTGAATGTGTGTGCCTGTGTGAAAGGAGTGAACTTGTTCGGAACAGTGGGCAGCTGGAAACCTTGCGGTGTTAACACAAGGCTGCTTGTTGGAGTAGAACAAGATTTCATCTCATTTGGCTTTAGGTGAAAGGAACCCAGAGTCTAAAAAACGTGTTTTGCTCCTGGGAGGACCCTAAACGTGTGACCGGATCAGACAATAGGTCTGACCTAGAAGCTTGTTGCACGGGGAGTGAAATTCGGTCCTGAGAGAAATTCTCTGTTGGTTCTGATCGCACTCTGTGACTAACGTAAATAATAAAAATAAATAAATAAATAAAATTAAAAAGAAAAAAAAACAAATGGGGAATTCAAATAGAAAAGTAGAATTAACAGGGGATTCAAAATACATGGAAAGAGCTCATCCAGGCTCACCTACGTTCTTGAGAAAATGGGATAAAAACTACAATTTTAAGGGGAATCTTGGAGTACAGGCATGTACTGAATTAGTTCAAAGGTTACAAATTAAAAACAAAATAAAAAATAAAAAAGAAACAACAAGGAGTGAAGAATTAATTTGTGCAAAACTGTGGTTAAATGAAGCAACAAAAAGAAAGAATGGCATTCAGAAAAGTAAAACTAGGGAAGCATGTCTGATTGCTAAAAAAGAGGATGATGAATCAGTTGTGATAAGACCAAGACCCCTGCAGCAGGCTGCAGCTGAGCTGCAGGGTGAGCAGGGACGTGAGGAAAAAGGGGGGGAAGAGAATCCAGCTGTTTTCTCACCCCCTCCTTATGAGGGGCCAACTGCTCCTTCCTTGACGGGTCTTTACCCGCCACTGACTGATTTAAATAAACCAGAAAAAGAAAAAATGATGTTAAGAGGAAAAGGGAAAAAACTTGAATGGAGTAAAACTATGGGGGTTGGTTTGGAAGAAGCTGGAGGGTCATCTGAAATTGCTGAGACATTTCCAATGATTGAAGTGCCCAATCCTAGAGCTGGAGAAGATGGCCAGAGACCTACACTTCTTGTGTTTAGGACCTGGACAGTGGAGGATGTTAAGAAGGCAGTAGAGGGAGTTATCTCTCACAGGGAAAATCCACAGGATTTTCATGAGCAAATGATGGAAGTTCAGAGAGCTTATCATCTGAATGGCATTGAATGTCAGCAAGCATGGATGACTGCTATGAAAGCAGACTGGGCAAAAGTAAAGGGAAATTGGAATCCTATGAATGATGACGATCCACCCAGACCTCTTCCACATAACAGTCAAGAGTTAATTCAAAGTCTTACACTTTTAGGACAAAGAATTAGAGAAGCCTTTCCAATGAGACCTGATTATGGAAAGATTGGTCAAACTAAACAAAAAGATGGAGAGTTAGTGTCTGATTTTAGAGTCAGATTTGAAGAAGTTTTCAAAGCTAACAGTGGACTCAGAGATGATGATAATGATGATGGTGCCTATAGACAGCAGCTGAAACAAGCCTTACTGCAAGCTATGAGACCAGAAATTACAGACTGGATAAGGAAGCATTACATTGATCTACCTACAGGAGCACTACAACAGTTTATGAATTTTGCTGTTCATGCAGAAAAAGTGATGGTGAATAAGAAGAAATTTAGAAATCAAAGTGTAGATACATTTTGGCAGGAGGAAAGTAGTGATGTGTTTTTTGGAAGGAACATGAACAGAGGAAGAAATCGTGGACGTGGCCAAGGGCGTGGTCGTGGAAAAGGAAATTTTAAAGGAAGTTTTAGAGGAAGGTTTAGAGGAAGTAGCAACAGAGGGTCAGAGCAGGTTGATGATGGATGTTGGATTTGTGGACAGAGAGATCATTGGCTGAGAGATTGTCCTGAAAGAAAGAAATCAGATTGACTAGATGGTAGAAGTAATGTCAAGATTAACAATGAATCTGAACCAGAAATTCAACCAATTTGTGATGAATTTTTAGATCTCACTGAAGTTTGTCTTATGGAAAAGCCAGAAATAACTCTTTATGTTCAGGGACAACCGTTTGTTTTTCTTTGTGACTCAGGGGCTTGTAGAACTGTGATAAAAAGTCATTACAATGATTTTCCTAAGTCAAATAAAACAATACAAATGAGATCTGCAGATGGTCAAATTGAAACTAAACATTTGAGTAAACCAGTTTGTTTTGAAAATCCTGACACTAATGAAACAACAAGCATTCCTGTGGTTTTAGCACCAAACTGTCCTTTTAATCTTTTAGGGAGAGATGTCATGATAAGATTAAAGTTAGGAATTTACCCCACCAGAGAAGGGGGGATGCAAGCACGACGTTGCCCAGATACAGACATCTGTGTGTTAGAAGGCAGAGGTGAACCACACTATTATTGGACTTTAGATCTACCGAAAACTGATCTTGGACAGACTGCAAAAAAACTTAATGGAAAAAGCAAAAGCCAGAGTGTCACCCCATGCAGATTTTATGTCTCCAGAAAATCTGTATGTCATGTTGAGATGCAAAAAGTCTCCTGGCCCTGACAGGAGATATGATGAAGCAGTGAGTAAACTAGGATTTCAAAAATGTACAATAAATGATTTTTATTGGAAAGATGAAACTAGTTTCTGTACTGTGACAGTTACACCAGAAGCAAAAAATTTAATGTATACAGAAAGACTGACAAATTGGAAACAGATGGCAGATGCAGTTCCATTTATTTCTTGTTCTAAAGGTTCACGAGAAAAATGGGAAGAAATGAAAGAACATGTGCAGGAAGTGACTTATACTTTGGACTGGCAGACTGATCCGGAAACTGGGATTTCTACCAATCCTGAAACTAAGTTTAAAAAGATTGCATTAAACTGGGTAGTGATTACACAGGCTAATGCGCATCTGACTGACAGAAGAAGCTGAGTGAAAATTATGTTGACAGAGGAAGAGGAAGATTCTCTTAAAGATCTTCCACAGTCACTTTGGACTAAAGGGCCAGCAGATGTAGGGTTAATTAAAGGATGCCCACCAGTGGTCATTAGAGGGAAGACAGAATATACTCCACGGAAAAAACAATATCCTTTAAAGGATGATGCAAAAGAGGGAATAAGGCCTGTGATAGATGAACTGTACAAAGCAGGAGTGTTAGTACAGTGCCCAGAGTCACCTTGTAACACACCAATTTTCCCAGTTAAAAAGGCTCCTCCTTCTACATCTTGGAGGATGGTTCAAGATCTGAGACCAGTAAATGATGCAGTTGTACAAAGAGCACCTAATGTACCAGATCCTCACACTTTGTTAAATACCTTAGATCCAAGAGCAGAATGGTTTTCAGTAATCGATCTAAGTAATGCATTTTTTTCAGTCCCCTTACACCCAGATAGTCAATATTGGTTTGCATTTACTTTTGAAGGAAAGAAGTACACTTATACAAGACTACCTCAGGGCTATGCAGAAAGTCCTACCATTTTTTCTGATGCTATTTCAAACTGTTTAGCGGGATTTGAGCCACCTATGAAAAGTCAAATCATAACTTATGTAGATGACATTCTCATAGCATCAACCTCACAGGAGTTTTGTAAAAAGGACACCATAGCTTTATTGACTTATTTGGCAGAGACTGGAAACAAAGTAAACAAAGACAAATTACAGCTATGGACCCCACAAGTTAAATATTTAGGCCATACTTTGACATCTCAGGGTAGAAAATTAAATGAAGACAGAAAAGTGGCGATTTTATCAGCACCACAACCCTTAACAAAGAAACAAATGATGTCATTTCTAGGGTTATGTAATTACTGTCGCATGTGGATTCCAAACTATGCTGAAATAGCAGCCCCACTGCAAGAATTGATTTATGAAGCACCTATGGCAGCTTATGATAAAATTAAATGGACAGAACAAGGTGTAAAAGCATTTTGTGAATTAAAACAAGCATTAGCCAGAACAACAGTGTTAGCTCTTCCGGATTACAGTAAACCTTTCAGTCAAACTGTAGACTGTAGAGATGGATTTATGACATCTGTTTTGTTACAAAAATATGGAGATAAACAGAGACCTGTGGCATTTTATTCTTCAAAATTAGATCCTGTAGCAAGAGCACCACCTCCTTGTGTTCAAGCAGTGATAGCAGCAGCAATGGCAGTGGAAAGCTCAGCTGAAGTAGTGCTTTTCCACAAGCTTACTCTGTATGTGCCGCATGCAGTTTCAGTTTTACTATTACAAACTAAAATGACATTTTTATCACCAGCAAGACACTTATCATGTTTAGCTACATTAGTTTCACAGCCTCACCTGACTGTTGAAAGGTGTACTACATTGAATCCAGCTACGCTGATGCCTACACCAGAAGATGGAGAACCTCACAATTGCTTACAAGAAACAACTTTAGTTTACAAGCCGAGACCAGACTTATCAGATGTACCACTAACTGAGGGGGAAATAGTTTTTGTTGATGGGTCAGCGAAGAAAGATGAGACAGGCAGGAACAAAGTGGGTTTTGCTGTTGTAACTCAAGATAAGGTTTTGAAGGCAGGACCCCTGCCTGGGAATTACTCAGCACAATCAGCAGAGTTGACAGCCTTAACTGAAGCATGCAAACTGTTTAAAGATAAGCCAGTTACGATCTATACTGATAGCCAATATGCGTTTGCTACAGTGCATTTGTTTTGTCAACAGTGGAAGAACAGAGGGTTTAAAACGTCAACAGGAAAACCAGTAACGCATGTAGACTTACTGAAAGAATTATTAACTGCTGTAATGTTACCATCTAAAGTGGCAATATGTAAATGTGAGGGACACACACGAAGAACAGATCATATTTCTAAAGGAAATGCCTTTGCAGATGCAACAGCAAAGCAAGCTGCAACAAAAGATGTAGAAATATGCACAAATGAGGATGTGACTGCAGATGCACCCGCTGATGTTTTAAAGGAAATGCAACACAGTGCACCGAAACAAGAAAAAGATTTATGGTTGAAAAAGGGAGCAAAGTTGGAACAAGGTCTTTATGTCAGCACAGAAGGTAAACCTATTTTACCAAAATCCATGTACAAATGGGCAGCAATTTTGAGTCATGGGCCTTGCCATGTCTCAACAGGGGGGATGATGAACTTATTAGAGAAATATTATACAACTTATGGATTTATTCTCTATTCAAAAAATTTTTGTAAACAATGTGTAACATGTATGCGTCATAATCCCCAAGGCAATGTTAGACCTAAGAGAGGAAAATTTCCTGAACCACCTTTTCCTTTCCATACAATCCATATGGATTTTATTGAATTGAATAAAAGCAAGGGATTGAAATATTGTTTAGTGATTATTGATGCATTTTCCAAATGGGTTGAAATTTTTCCATGTGCAACACAAGATGCTATTACAGTAGCTAAAGCTATTTGTAAAAGAATAATCCCAACTTTTGGCATACCACAAGTGATAAGAAGTGATAATGGTACACATTTTGTAAATCAAGTGATAGACAAAATGGCTCAACATCTTTGTATTGATTTAAAGAGACATTGTAGTTATCACCCACAGAGTGCAGGATTAGTTGAGAGAACTAATGGCACTATCAAATCAAAGTTAAAGAAATGCATGGAAGAGACAAACAGACAGTGGCCTGACTGCATAGACTTAGTTCAACTAAGCATGCGTATCACACGCACAGCAGGTCAACCTTTAACGCCTTTTGAAATGTTGTATGGACGTTCTTATAGGTTACCAGACCTTGATCCTACACAGCAACATTCTCCAGATGATGATGCAAATTTAGTGGATTATTTGAGAAAAATGTTTACCACTAAAGATGTGCAAAGGACAAATCAAGTGCCAGATTCCTTTTTATCTCCACAGGACACTTCACCAGTGCAGGTTGGCGATTGGGTGTTTGTGAAGGCCATAAAAAGGAAGTGTTGGTCCAGCCCACGGTGGGAAGGGCCATTCCAAGTCCTGCTGACTACACCAACAGCTGTCAAGATCGCTGAAAGGACGTCTTGGATCCACCTGTCACACTGCAAGAAAAAGCATCTGGGTGAGGCTAATTCCAACTGCTAGGTGGGGAAGTCTGACTACAAAGGGAGGCAGCTGTATAGAAGCTGCTTGTCTCAACGTCAGCGAAGCAGGGGAATCCACCTAGTCTTAGGGAAGAAAGCACACCAGATCTCTTTTGCACTACACGGATCCTACACTGTTAGAGGACTTGAGGAGGTGATGTGCTAGTAACCTCTCCCTCCCGAAGATAGGCACATATCCACCATGGCGTGTCCAACTGGGCTAAGAGACAGTTTATTTTGTTTACTGTTCCTGCTATTCCTGACAGGAGCCACCACATGGATTTGGTTCTTTTGGAATCATTATCCACCTGCAAGAAGAACCACCAACGAGGAAAGACTAAATGTTTCTCGACGATGGCTGAGTATTGATGAACATGATGTTTTGAATAGTCCAAAAATGAACATAACTCACCTGTATATGACAAATTCTTGGTATAGGTATGTTATGTTACTGGCTAAAGAAAGGAATAGATCTGATTGCTATGTTTGTTCTGTAATTCCAGCTTCATCCCTACATCCTAATTTGCAGGCAAAGCAATTTTCTGAGTGGAAAAGCGACTGTGTTATTGAATATAGTACCAGAGGGTATATTAGTACTGGAGCCGTCACCACTTCAAATGGTACTCTTGTAAGACCAAGTTGCAAGAGTTTGTATCAGTTTAAAAAACTGAAATTGACAAAATCATTAGCTCCATATGCTAGTGTGGAACCAGGAACTGTGTTTCCACATTGCGTAACTAACAATGGCACAGAGTTTTTAGGAACTTTGCCGACAAAGATGTGTCATGAACTTCTTGTTCCTTTCACAGTCCAGATAATCAATGACAGAGTTTCCCATGGTTATGCAGTTCCCTGCCCTAGAGGACGTTGTGTTGAATCTAATCCAGATTTAATGCCAGGTAACAATGGTACTTATGTGGTTGATCAAATGTTTTGGTTATGTGGGCAGGCCCTCTACCTCAGTCTGCCTAGAGACTGGAGTGGGATTTGTGCTCCCGTAAAGGTCACAGATCACACTTTCATAGTTTCTGCAGTCCATGAGCCTCACCTGCGCCACAGACGTAACCTTATTGATGTCAAGCCACATGATTCCATTTGGGGATCAGATGTACCTGAAGACCATAAACTCTGGAATACGGGGCAAAAGATGAAGGTCACAGCATCACTGAAGCATTACATCAACTTGAAAAGGTTCAGCAGGCAATGCAGGATGACAGGAAACCCCAATCTTGGGATTTCTTCTCCTGGTTTGCTTTTGGTTCCTGGTGGCAACTTTTGTTAAAAATAGTGACACCTATTCTTATGGTACTGATTATATGTTGTGTGTTCACTATGTGCATTTTTCCTTGTATTCAATCAATGATTTCCAGAGCAGTGAATGGTGGAGTACAAAGTGTTCTTCTGAGTCAAGAATACAACTTGTTATTAAAGGGAGAACAAGATGACTGTAATGATTTTGAAATTGAAATGACTTGAAAAAAAAAAAAAGAAAAACGTCTCATCTGAGTGTAAATTGATAGTGTTATGAAAATGAAGATGTCACAGAAAACTGAAAAGAGATGTGATATTGGATGTGAGATTTTAACATTTATCAATGATAAACAGGAGGGAGTATGTGAAGGAATTTGTTTTATTATTATCATTGTTTAAATGTATTTCTTTAAATGTTAACTCAGATTGACCTTTTTACCTCTTCTGAAAACAGTTCTGTGTGTTTGGTCATCTGCTTCTCATGCCCAGCCAGGAAGGGGGGGGTTTTACGACACACTGTCCTCAGCTGATAAGTGATACTGTTTGAAGTTAGAATCCACCAAAGGGGTCATTGTATGACACCCCCTAAAGAACTTTTTCTGTTTGTCCTGAAACTGTTACCTCCTTCTTGTGTTCTTAATAAAAGGTGCACAGGGAGAGGCAGACTTTTGAGAAGAGCAGCGTGTTGGTTGTCTTCTGTCACACTGGCTTCTTCTCCCTCGTGCATGAGAAACTTGATTCTTGCTGTGGTCTATTATTTCTAATTGTGTTTTTCTTTAATGTTTAGATGCATTTATCTGACAATACGCCACTTGATTGGGAGCCAGTGCAAGGAGGATAAAATGGGGGTAATGTGTGCTCTTTTGTCTTATCCTGTTAAAAGCCTTGCAGCAGTGTTTTGAACTAACTGAAGACGGTTAAGAACAGATTTATTAAAACAAGTAAAAAGAGAATTACAATAATCTAAACAAGAAGAAATAAAAGCATGGATAACCATCTCTAAGACTGAGTTAGATAAGAACGCCCGCAATTTTGCTATGTTACATAAATGATAAAAACAGTTTCTAATAAAAAGGCTGGAATGATGGTCCAAAGACATTGACTGGTCAAACCATACACCAAGATTTCTGATAGAGAGCTGTACAGAGGAGCTCAAAGAACCAAGATGCTGGGAAATTATTGGGATTTTGTTTTCTGGGGCAACTATTAGTGTTTCTGTCTTTTTTAAGTTTAGCTGAAGACTGTGACTTGTGAGCCAAGATTTAACAAAAGCAAGGCAATCTAGTAGTTGTGTAAGTTTGTGGAGTTCTGTGTCATTGAAAGAGCAGTACAGCTCAATATCATCGGCATAGAAATGGTATGACACATTTTTAAAGTTATTCAAAAGCTTTCCAAGAGGGCAGATGTACATTAAAAACAAAAGAGGTCCTAAAACAGATCCCTGGGGCACACCATAGAGGAGTGGAGCGGTATCAGAAAGCACACCATTTATGTAGACAGAGAATGTTCTATTAGTCAGGTAGGAGGTAAACCACTTTAAAACAAACCCAGCAATACCAAACTCATTTTCTAATCTGCCCAACAGTATTTTATGATCAACAGTGTCAAATGCAGAGGATAAGTCCAAAAGAACCAAAACTGTGTAGTTTCCAGAGTCAGCAGCCACCTGTATATCATTTGAAACTTTAAGTAAAGTGGTCTCCGTGGAATGCATCTTTCTAAAACCAGATTGGTATTTATCGAAGAGTTCATAGTTGTTTAAAAAATATGTTAACTGTTCTGCCACTATCTTCTCCAAGACTTTTGAGAGTATAGGTAATTTTGAAATTGGCCTATAATTGGAGGGTTGTGATGGATCCAGGTTGGGCTTTTTTAAGATGGGATTTATCGCTCCCTGCTTAAGGAAGTTTGGGACAGTCCCAGTGGAGAGAGACAGATTAATCATTTTAACAAGAAATGGGGCAATAAGGTCGATAACTTTAAAAAACATAGATGATGGCAATATATCTAGGGGACATGAGGATGGCTTCATCTTTTTTGATACGACTATGATATTGTCTATTGAAATGGCAGAAAAGTTAGTCCAGGAATAGTTTAAAGAGGCTACAATAGTGGTATTCTCATTGGATGATTGGAGTGTGTGCGTTTGCGTGCGTGTGCGCTCGCGTCTCATAGATTATTTCATTGATCATTGACGTGCCCCTTCCACATTTAATGTATAAAAAATACGGAGGGTGGGGGAGGCAAATTTACTGGTAGCACATGTGCGACTGGGTGTAAAATTCAGTTGCACACTCTCAAATTTTGGTAGCAAAATGCAACCATTTGGTCGCAGTCTGGAGCCCTGAGATGAACCAGCACCTCGCCTGGATCATTGGGGAGACCAGGCCAGGGGCCTGGAGCCCTGCTCTACACCTGCCCCCTATAAGGATAGCTGTTTCAGTCAATAACTTGTAGTCTGAACTAGAGCTGTGACGGTGTCAGATTTTTGATAACCGCGGTGATGAACCACCAGGGTGCGAGATGTCGCTGTTAATCGCTTTTGTACATAAATAAGCCGCGTCAGTGTACAAGCAGCATGCATTAAGCAACATCATCAGCCTGACAAAGCATGTCCTGACTCCCAGACTGGGTGCAATTTTTAACCTCACTATGGGAGGAGACAGTATTGCGTCTGTTCTTAAGTTCCTCAGTTATGTTTTTTTTTTTGTGTGTGTGTTTAGTTTTTTTTTAACTTATTGACAATTGAGGTATCATACATAAAATCACAAACAGTAACCATATAATCAACATTACATCCCTCAATTATGATGAGGAAATTTACATCCGTGATTCCCCATTTCCCATGAGTCTTAGGGGCTAAAGGCAGGTCTAACCCCCGGCTTGCCACACCGATGTCAGTGTTTAAAGAATGAGCAAGGAGCAGCAGTGGATGGAGGGGCGAACGGGAGAGCAGCTCTCCTTCCGCTTGAGTCACTTCAGCATTGTGGTAGTAACAAGGCTGGTTAAAAAAACACACCAGTTAAATAAAGAAGCGGCGACTGAAAAGCGCGCGCCTCACCCCGGCGCGTGCGTCAGAAGTTTCCTTCCACATAGGGCTGAGACGATAACCGCATCACCGCATTTTTTATGCACTTTTTTTTACGTTTTGCATATGGTGCGTGAGTGGAACTATAATAAACACATTAAACGCATTCATATTTGCTGATAATTTCCTTTTTCTGCTTTTTCTGTCATTCTACAACAGAAGTTTCCGTCTCGCAAGGAAATACGACAAATTTACTGCTTTCTAATTATTCATTTCCATTGTATTCATTTCCATTACAAGCTGCGTGCGTTCTTAAGTGCGCGACACAGCCGCCCACCGGAGGATTTTGTGTTGGGGGGGGGGGGGGGGGTATTACTGTTGTCCTTCACTCTGTAGCACCAAACATGAACGCGCGCTGTTAGATTTCCATGAAAATCAATACATGTTTTGTTCTGGAACTATTTTTTTGCAGCGTAACGTTACATGTCTGTATAAACAAAGGCGGAGCCTCCTGCCCCGCGTTCTTCAGGGGTGTCAGGCTTCACGGCTACTGGAAAGGTGACAGTGTCTGCAGTCTGTTTATTACTGGGCAATACATAATATTCTGAGATGTCTGTAGCAGAAAGCACAGGTGAAACTTGCGTGCAGCTCCAGAGCGGTCCGCTGCAGAGGAATCAACACGCACCCCCCAACACACGTGTGCGCACCTTCCTACTATTCCTACACAAGACGCTCCGCGCTCACACACACAGTCCATCTACAACACCTATAGTTAGTTCACAAGTTAGGTATGTAGTTGTTAGTTGCTACTGTTATTTGGTAACAAAGAATAGTACGTTGTAATTGTATTCATTTCCGATGCAGCCTCCAGGGATTTTGTGGGTTTTTATTTTTTTGGGGGGGGGGGGGGGGGGGGTGGGGGGGTTAACCGCGGTGATCAAAAATTCGACACCGTCACAGCTCTACTTCGACAAAAAACACTGTTGCTCCGCGGACGCCTCTGCGGTCCTCGCTCGCCCCGCGGGCTCCTTGTCTCCCCTTCTCCGACACCCCTGGCCAGGGTGGCTCCAGGGAGGAGCACTTCGTCCCCATTGCGCCGGTGAACGGAGCAAATCGTGTCGGGCGAGAGAGGATGCATTGTTACGTGTGGGAGCCTTCAAACTGCCATCGGTCCTGCAGCTCTTTGTGAACGAGCAGCAGGAGAACATGTCTCCAGCTCACACGGCGGCTGTGGGGCAGTGTGAGCTTTTCAAAGCAAAATTCCGCTCAGTCCTTAGAAACCGTTCAAACAATCATGTCGATTTGTGTTTCCAGTTGTGTCCCGACAAAATAAAGGCTGATGTTATTCCCACATATTTACGTGCAGCCAAGCTGCAGATTGCAGCTTTTCCCGCATGGAGTCATGTTCATCCAGGCTAAATGTTGTTAGCGCCTGTTAGCCTTCACCTAACCGTACTTCCAGCTTCGTTCTGCCACAAAAAAAGCACTGAACCAGCACCTCGCCTGGATCATTGGGGAGACCAGGCCGGGGGTGTGTGTGTGTGTGTGTCTGCAGCGAAACTGAAGGAGAACAGAAAGTTGGAGTTGTCCTTAATATTCAATGTGGTTTTAATATGCCTCTCCCCCTTGGTATGATCTGTTATCTGTGACATTATATCTTTTATGATTATTTTAATGTTTTGTAATGTATGTATCCTTTTTTTTAATCAATTGGCATTTTAAATTATTTAATTGATCACTGAACAAAAAAACCCATCAGGACACATGTCCCACAATGCATTGTTTTGTAGTCATCAGGACAGCTTTCAGTCAGTGTAGTGCTAAATTTCCAGCTGTGTTCGCTCTGGTTGGGGCCTTGCTTCCGCCCCTTTCTCGTGATATTTTTGTGATGATTGACAGTTGATGTTGGAGCAAAAACAAAAATATACGCCTCACACCAGGTGATCTGTGCAGCGTTGCAACCATCTGGGTGTTCTCAAACACGCTTATTGTGCATCTTGGCTGCAATTATTTGGTGTCTCCAACATGAATTACCATCCCTTAATGTTTACATACACTTAAGTATTGTTTGAAACTGTGAAATGACCGAAAGGTTACTACGGTAATCACTTTGTTACTAAGCACCTTTTTTTATTCTAAATGTATGTAATTTTCTGGTTGTGCCCCTAAAATTTTTAGTTGGGGGCCACAGTGCTCCTAGTGAAAAAAGTTAGTCTGGAGCCCTGTTTTATTTTTCTTGATTGATGGAGATTAAAAAAAACTCCTTATTGGTGTAAAGGTAGAGGTTGCAAGTCTGATATAAGAAACATTAAAAAAGCCACTTTTTTAGTTGTAACTTGATATTTTTCTCCACCACAATGTCACAGATTTCAATAAAAATACCTCAAAATATGGCTTTTCAGAGCAATTATTAGGTTAGATTAAATATAAATTCATTAAATTACTTTATAACAGGTAATGATTGATTAATCACACAAATTATTCATCTCATGACAGTTCTGTCATAATTCACTTTTTGGAAATATTTTAAAGCTTCATTTAATAAATTATTTTCTTAACAGAAAAACAGAAATTTAAAGTATTTTGTTAAACAGTGAAGTGGAACTTTGTGGTTCTTGTTGGGTTTTGATCTGGAAGAAACTGGATCAAATGGTTCTTTTAGTGTTAAAGGTTCCAGACTCTTGATTTCCACTGAAGCTATGAGTATGAAATGTCATTCCACAGACAAACCATCAACAAAATGATCCTGATGCTGCTGAGGTTCTTATGGAAGTGAAGCAAATCTCAGCAGAGATGCAGTTTTTCTAAACTGAAATCACTGACATTAAACAGCCTGAACATTCATGGAGCTGAACTGGACACAGAAAAACCTCCCTGTTGTGTTTCCACCCACCAATGAGGAGCAGTTTGATGAAGATGAAGCTGCACTGGAGGAAGAATCAGTCCAGAAAAAGATGGAGAACAATTCTGACACTAAGCAGTTTTTCACTGATGTGTTCAGGTTTGAATCTTTTCTGTCTGCAGATCCATGAGCAGGACCCTGTCTTTGGGTTTTAGCTTGAAATGTAGTTTTGGAAATAGAATCTGTCTGAATGTCTGGAATGGAGACATGGAGACATCAAAGAGGTTTAGATGGATTTTGGGTTTGACAGAGAAATCTGCTGAAAAGAACTGAACTACAAACTTAGAACCACAGACGACAAAACAGATTGTACTTTTTTTATCTGCTAACAATTTTCTCTTTGATCTGTTAAGGTTTCCTGTTTGCTGGAGGGACTAACTAAGATCATGTGATTTGAAGAATGTCTTGGGCTGCACTGACCAACAATGTCTTCTGTCTTTTCAACTGGAAGGGACAGAAGAGACTCTTCCAGGACACGCTGTTGATGGACTGCATGTTTGGAGAGCTTGAAGCTCAAGATGGAACCGTTATTGAAGTGAACATACATATAGTGTGGAGATGAAGATCAGAGACACACTGACCTGCTGACATGTGAGAGCTGTCCACACTTTGGACATGACTTCTGTCCCTCCTCTTCCTCTGATCTCTGTTCTGTGGGTCTGTCTCTTCATCTGTAGTTGATGTTGATTCTTCTTCATGTTGGTTTCCTTCTTCATCCTGACTATCAGTTACATTAAAGCTCTGCTGATTGTTTAGATCTGCTTCACTGTTCTCATCTTCCTTATAAGTAGGAATCTCCATCAAGGTATCAGTCTCCTGCTTCAGATCAATCTGATCTTCATCCTGACTGATGCAGGGTTCCCCTGGTTCCTCTTTAATCTGCAGAGGTTCTGGTTCCTCCTGTTCCACTCTGAAGTTCCTCTGCTGGTTGCAGAGATCTTCCTCTCCAGTCAACCAATGCTGTGGGAGAACTGCAGGGACACAAACACAACAAGGAGCCTTTTATACATTTCCAGGACTTTTGGATAGAGCTGTGACGGTGTGGGACTTTTGATCAGCGCGGTGATGAACCAGACCCCCAAAAAAAACATCACAAAATCCCCTGGTGGCCGCGTCGCAAATGAATACAATTACAACGCAGTAGTCTGTATTAAAAAATACCAGTAACTACTATCTATCTGCATAATGAACTAACTATATAGGTTTTGTATACTACTATGCGTGTGTGTGTGTCCGTTTGCTGCGTGTGTAGGAGGAAGGAGCTCACACACGTGCGTTGAGGGTGTGTGTTGATTCTTCTGCAGTGGACTAACCTGGAGCAGCATGCGAGGCTTCCCCTGTGCTCTCTGGTACAGACATCTTCTCTGAATATTATGTATTGCCCAGTAATAAACAGACTGCAGACACTGTCACCTTTCCGGTAGCTATGAGCCTGACAACCCATGAAGAACGCGGGGCAGGAGGCTCCGCCTTTGTTTATACAGACACGTAACGTTACGCTGCACAAAATAATTCCCAAACCAAACATGTAGTGATATTCATGGAAATCTAACAGCGCGCGTTCATGTTTGGTGTTACAGAGTGAAGGAGACCCCCCCCCCCCCCCTATGAGGTTCCATTTGTGCCAAAAATATCAAAATGTGTTTTTGCGTCTACTGTTATGTCTTTGGTCCATTGTCTATGTCTACTGATCGTGTTTTTGCGTCCACTGTCTATGCTTTGGGCTCATTGTCTATGTCTATTGAACGAGTTCATTTTACATTGGTTCATGTCTATCTATTACTAAGCAATATCTTCTGCATGCCCATGATTCTTTGATTATTACTTTGTATTAACTTTGTGATGTATATGCTTGCTTTATCCTTAGACTTTATCTTTGTCATTGTCCTTATCCCATGTCGTCTAACTACGGCGTCAGGAAGATCCTTAGCAACCGTTGCTAGTGTCGTTTGCTACGTCGTCTCACCATGTCGTCAGGAAGATCCTTAGCAACCGTTGCTAGTGTCGTTTGCTACGTCGTTTCACGTGTCGTCAGGAAGATCCTTAGCAACCGTTGCTAGTGTCGTTTGCTACGTTCTTTCACCATGTCGTGTCCTTAGATCTTGCTGTATTTCAAATTTTGCAAAGGTCGTCAGAGAAGTCTTTTGTACGGTCGATAAATTGTTTCCCGTATTATCACGGAACAAAACACTTTAAAAAAAAAAAAAAACCTTTATTGACAATCCTGCAAACGCGCACTGCCAGAAAGGGGGGGGGGGGTGCAGCGTACAACGGTTCCACGTTCCCGTTTAAAGTTATTTAGAGTACGGCTTTAATTTAATCTTGTGATGAAACTATTATTTCAAATTATTTTCAAAAATGACTGATCTTTATAAAATATGTTGTTACAAATCTGATGGATAAACGAGGATCAGACGGGCTAATAAGAGCCTTATGTGGTCCCGAGTGCGCCATCTCATGGTCACATAAATAGATTAAAAAGAAAAGCTCAAAAACCAGTCAGTTTTCGACTGTTATATTCATAATTAGTGACTCGACCCACTAAAATTTGAGAAGGTAACTCATCAAAGATATTTTAAAGGCCTCCTTGCAAGGCCCCCGTAAATCGTTCAGCGGCAAAAAAATAAATATTGCCATGGACTAATGACTTGAGGGTTCATTCATAAATAGTCTTCGTAAAATGTTCATATTTATTATGTGTCATTCTCCGCGTTAAATAGAAGTAGTTCGCCTCCAGATCAGGTGGTGGCGGTAATGCGCCACTTTGTTTTCGTTTCAAGCGTTGTATGCATGCCCCCCCCCCCCCCCCCTTTCTGGCAATACGCGTTTGAGGGAATATCAAAATAAAGTTCATCTTAAAAACGTGTTGTCATGGTTAACCCTGACGTCTGCTTTGATATGCATGCGTGCAACAGTTTCGCGCTCCCGTTTAAAGTTATTTAGAATATGGCTTCAATTCAATCTGGTGATGAAACTATTATTTAACAGTCTTTTGAAAAGTAACTGATTTTTATTTAACATGTTACATAACAGATTGAAAAGAAAAGATCAAAATCCATTCAAAGATTTTGGGCCGTCTTCTCCTCGTTTATCCACCAGATTTGTGACAGCATGTGTTTGATAAGGATCGGCTATTTTTTAAAAGACTTAAATATTAGTTTCATCTCCAGATTTAATTGAAGCTAGACTCTAAATAACTTTAAAAAATTGGCAAGAGAGTCGCTTCGGGAACGTGAAAGCGTTGTACGCATGCGCGCCCCCTCTCCCTCTTTCTGGCAATGCGCGTTTGAGGGAATATCAATAAAGTTCATCTTAAAAAAGTATTTGTCATAGTTAACCCTAGCGCCGGTTTATTTTTTCATTCCGTGGTAGTACAGGAAACAATTAACCGGCCGTACAAAGGACTTTTCTGACTACTTTGGCAAATTTGAAAAACGGCAAGATCTATGATCTAACGACGAGACACGGGGAAACGTCGTAGCTAACGACAGTAGCAAAAGTCGTAGCTAACGACAGTAGCAACGGTTGCTAAGGAGACGACAGGGCGTATAACAAAGACAATGCAAAGATTTACACATAACGCATGAACCGATGTTCAATTAACTCGGTCAGTAGACATAGACAATGGATCAAAGACATAGACAATGGACACAAAAACAGATTTTTGGCACAAACGGAACCTCATAAATTCAGGCCTCCTCATCATTCATATAGTAACGTGAAAATACCACTTTTTTTCAAAGGTGATGCAAGATTTTCACTGGATTATTGTCATTAATTGTTTCACTTTTGATAAATAACTCATTGATTTCAGAGCATAATCCATGTTATCTGATGATGGGTAACTGTGACATGGTTGATATTAGCACTTAGTTTACAGTATACCGTCTTTTCAGTTCGCTGGACATGTGTACCGTAAACTATGATGTAAACGTGCATGCAAAAAGTTAGTGACGGCTAGCGAGACCGCACTTCCACAGATGTCGGCTCACTTGACCGCAGTAAAGAAAAGCGTGAAGCTCAAAGGGCTTCTCTGTTTCTTTGATGAAGGTCACATACCTATGTGGTGTAGCTGCAGCTGTGGTTTCCAGATGACATCCAGCAGTCTGCGCTGACGACAGAGCTCCTGCTCGTACTGGACGATGGTTCCTTCACAGAGTCTGCAGATTTCTTCAGCAGCAGCAGCTAGTCGCTCGCTGATCAACTCTCTCAGAGACTGAAGGGAAGACATGGTTCCTGCTCCGATCTTCAGCTCCAACTCCCACAAACACCGCCGTCCTCTTCACTGCAGCTCCGATCGATCATCTGCTAGTCTCACAATCACAGCAATCCACGTTGTCTTTCCTTTCAACACTTCTTCACTCATTTACGACACTTTGGAAAATGCTGAGAGTTCCCACACGAACCACGTATCGTCCTTTCTGTCCAAAAACCTCACAAACGTCCCAACAAAACACCACCGACCTCTCAACACAAGCTAACGCTGCTAGCCTGCTAACAAGCTAACGCTGCTAGCGCCTCGTGCTGTTCTTCTTCTTTGTTTGGCTAACAGCGTCATGGTGCTTTAGCGCCACCAGCTGGTCTGGAGTGTTGTCTGTCGCTCATATTATGTCGATGGTTGCAAAAAAAGCCATGTTAACTTGACTGGAAAATAAAGTTTAGAGTAAACAGTTTATTTTCAGGAGATAAAAATAAAATCTAAATAGAAAAAATGTATCAAGGAAACTGTTTGAGAGCTGTTGTGACGTCATCACACTGTGTCTCATTCCAATGTTCAGGTTTGACCACAAAACTCATCAACGACAAACTAAACCTGATCACATCCGTTTATTGTATTTCTAAAATAAAGACATTTCTTAAGCAAACAAGTAAACAAAAACAAAACAAAAAGAAAATGTCAAGCATGAAGATCTGCTTGACATTAAACTGTATAGTTAATAAAAAAGACAAGCAATAATTTTGAAATTCTTATTACAGGGAAAAAAACAATAGAGAAATTTACTTAATTTAATTAAAATTAGATGAACAAATTTATGAAGTATATAACTGAAATGTAACATAATAAAAGAAAAGTGAAAAAATGTAAAGATGTTTGGAAAGCAAACATTTTTCACCGACAATCTGCAAACATTTTAATGCTGTTTCTTGTTTCTGTGTCTTCATCAAAGATTTTTTTCAATAAAAAACTGGGAAAGATTTAAATAAATTCACAGATTTTTTTCAGGTTAAGACAAAAAAACACTTAACATTTTTATTTACAGTACAGACCAAAAGTTTGGACACACCTTCTGATTCAAAGAGTTTTCTTTATTTTCATGACTATGAAAATTGTAGATTCACACTGAAGGCATCAAAACTATGAATGAACACATGTGGAATTCTATCCATAACAAAAAAGTGTGAAACAACTGAGAATATGTCATATTGTAGGTTCTTCATAGTAGCCACCTTTTGCTTTGATTACTGCTTTGCACACTTTTGGCATTCTCTGGATGAGCTTCAAAAATGTTGAGAAATGCAGAAATGTGTGCTGCAGATGCCATGTTTGCCACTAGAGGGCAGCACAGCAGCTTCAGTCTTTGTCATTGTTGCTGTGTGAGCCTGAAGGAGCTTCAAAGTGAGCTGCAGCTTGGTTCAGACAAACCTCCACATTCACACACAGATGTGATCCTGAAGAAGTCTGAACTAAACATTTCAGGAGAACTCTTCAGTCCAGAACATGAGCCTGCATTGTTCCTGAAACTGGGATCAGAGTTCTGCTCTCTGCTCCAACAGAACCACCTTCATGAGCTCCTGGTTTCTTCTGGATCCTCCAACATTCAGACGCTCTCTGACTGAGTTCATGTCTGCACAGAAACCTTCAGGATTCTCTTCTTCCACACGTCTTTCACTCTGAAACTCTCTTCTGAATGTGGATCATCTCAGTCAGACGTTCAGCAGCATCAGAGCCGTGCATGTGCTCCTCCTCATGAGTCCTGAAGCTGCACCGTCAGCTGCAGAGCTTCAGAGCTGCTTCCTTCTCAGACTTTCCACTTTCTTTGGCTCTCTGGCTCTGATGCTGCTGCTGCTGCAGAAAAACCAGCAGCTGCAGAAAAACTCTGCAGAGACTCACAGAGAGAGGATGGAGGCAGCAGATGAAGCTGCTGCAGACTGACAGCTGATGGAACTGAAGCACTTTCTACATTCTAGTTCCAAATGTCCTACAGAATCCATCAGAGGTTGAAAGTCTTCCTCAGTACTCGAGTACTTTAGTTCAGCAGCTCCTCTTTTCCTCTAAGGTGAAGCTTCATGTGGACGACTTCTTCTTCTCTCCTCTTTTCTGGAGCTTGGGGTCCATGCAGTCTGATCAGCTCTGATTTGGGCTTCAGTTGATGTTTGTGATCAGGAACTCTGGATTCTTCTTAGAAGGAGACGTTCTGCCTCTTTAGCAGAGAGCAGAACGTTGATCTGATCTGTTGGAAGCCACTCCATCCTGAAGCTGCACTGCTGAGTTCCTGTCCACCAGGGGGCAGTGTTACGGCTTTGCCTGCCTTATTATTCTGCTTTTATTCTGTTGGGACTTCCAACACACAAACATTTGACCTTTTCACTTTAGAAAAAAGTTTGTTAAACACTTTGGTGACTTGCAGATTTATAAAAAACATTTTATGTCTTTTATTTCTGTAATTTTTGGTCTAAACTTTTCTTCCTGAAGGCTGAACTGCAGCTTTCCTCAGGTCTTTCATTTTCTCCATTTTTCCCTCCTTTTCTTGGCTTCCAGCTCACCAGGCATGACCTAGACGGCGCCCTCATGTGGACGGATGAACACATGACAGAGGGGAAGGACAGAGCTGCACAGCAGGGACGAGCAGAGACCTTTGGGTCACGTGGAGTAACAATAAAAACAGTAGAAACTCCAATAAAACCAGTAGAACCAGACTGGAAAAGTTCAAAAAGCTCAAGAATAACAGGTTGATGCTGGTCAGACGTGCACACACAGGACCCTAGGGGGGTTTGAACACCTGCCCTTTCTGCCTCCTATTCAAAAATGTCCTCTTTGTTTTAAATGAACATGAATGGGTGGGTGGTGCCGGGCCTGGGGTGTCGGCGCCTCCGGGGGTGGGCCCCTGGGCTGGGTGGCCCTGGCCCCTTTGCTGGGGGTGGGCTGGGGGACGGCTGTTTGACCACCGGGGGACAGTCTACCAGCTGTCCCCAACTTACCCCCTTCCTTATATAACCTCATATTAGGGTGAGGGGGTGGGGGGTCTAGCCTGCGATGCGCCTTGGGGGGGGGCTACTTGGGAGTGGCCCCCCTCCTATGGTTGCCGTATGGAGTGGGCCCCCCCTCTTTCGGTTTTATTTGCACCTTAGACATGTAGGGTCCTTGGTAGGGGGGGTGCTTGGACATCACTGCAAGCAAGCAGCAGATGTCCTCCTGGCACCCTACCCGCCAATTTTAACCGCACCTTAGACATTTAGGGCCCCTTGGTGTGGAGGGTGAGGGGACATCACTGTGAGTAATCAGGAGATGTCCCCTTAGTGCCCTACTCGCCAATTTTAACTGCACCCCCCTTAGTACACACACCCCTCCCCCTTCAATATATACATTCAAACATAAACACACACACATGCACACAAACACCCTCTCAAACACCCATACACGCACACACATTTTACAAGGAAGGTGGGACCTGGGTCCATCTGTCCCCTACCCCTTCCCTGGTGGGGGGTGCGGGCCCCTTGGCGATGGCGGCCGTGTCCCTTGGGTGCCGGCTCCCTGGGCCCGGCGGTGCTGTCTCCGCACGGTGGGGGGGTTCATATTACACCTGAGCCGGGGGTGTTCGTGTCCCTGGGGGGTGGGTCCTGGTCCTTGCCCCTGGGCGCTGGGCCCCGCCAAACTTCCAACATGGCCGAGCCTGGTCGGGCCATATTTATAACATCCCTTGTGGGCCGCCCTTTTTTCCCCGGGGTTCCCCCCTCCTGGGCGGGGGCGGCGGGCCCCTGCCTTGCTCCTACCTGGACCAACCGTGGGCCGGGTGGGTGGCTGCCTGGAGTGCGGAGCGGGTCTCCCTTGGGGGGTCCTGGCTCGTACCTGGGGTCGGGGCGGGGGGATGCCCGGAACTCCTGGGTGGTGGTGGGGTGCTCGTCTGGGGCTGTGGGCGTCCCTCTCCGGTGGGGCCCTGCGTTGGGCTCTTCCGGCGCGGCGGGGGGCTGCTTTCCTGGCTGGGCTGGGGCGGCGCTCTCTTTCCCTCTGCGCCTCCCTGCTCTCTGGCTCTGGGGGCCTCGCGGCGGTCCTGCTGGCCCTGGCCTGGGTGGCGGTCTTGGTCGCCCGGGGGGCGGTTGTTCCCTGCCTGTTCCCGTGTGGCGTTGGGGGGCTCCGGCTGCCGCTGCTGCTGCGGCGGGGGTATGGGTGTGGGGGTGGCTGGGCGCTCCTCCTCCTTTTCACATTCCACCATCCATTTTAGAAGAACATAAACACTCACCTGAGCACAGGTGTTAGCTCACCTTTGCACTAATAGTTTGCATGATTGAATGAATGAAAGATTTCACACTAGTTGGTTTAAAGGCATAGGTATGCGTTCGTGAACACTATCTGTTTTGTGTGCATGTTGACATGTGGACATTTTTGCGGCTAGCAGGTGTGTTGATAATATTTGAGTGTGTGTGAACAGGCCCCGCCCTTTTTGTACTACATTTGAACCGTACCGTAACGATAAACAACCAGTAAACCTGTCTGCTCTATGCTGCTTCATGGTCTTACCCCCCTTCCCCTCCTATTATCACCCTCCTACCCCCCCCCTCTCTCTAACGTCCCTCTCTCTTCTTCCCCTCTTTCCTTTTCCGTCCGGTCCAACACCAAAGATTTTCAAACATGATTGAAATTAATAAATTTTGGCCTCAATTACAAAAGGGGTTTATTCAGACATACCTTTGGTTTGTCTGAAGATGAATAACCCCTCTTGTTAAAATAAAATATGTCCAACACAAGAGGACCTCAGCTCTCATCTGTTTGCCTAGCTGTTGGACAGGACAAGTTTAAAAAAAAAAAAAAAAAAATTAAATGAACATGAATACATTTCTGTTCAGCTGCGTCCACACTGACCGCCTCTCTTTCACCGCGAGGATAATTCTCTGCTCGCCGTCTGTCCACAAATGTGTTCCTGAGCTGGACGCCGCCTGTGGGCGGAGCTTCCAGCTAATGTTTTCAGCCTGATGGCGACATGGAGCGGTGTCGGTGTTTCTGTCATTTCCACTGCATGAAGACACGGATGATGCTGAGAGGTCAGGTTTCTGGATGATGAAGAGTTCTCCAGAATCATGGGGAATCACGTCTCCATGTCTGGATCCTTCAGATTCTCTCCGTTCAGTGATCTTCTCTCCTGATGAGTCTGGAAGACGGACGCTTCCGCCGTCTTTCCGTCTCTCTGACCGACTTTGAAGGCTTGCTGTCCCATGTTAACCCCAGAGGAAAACTACAAACCAGAATCAAATCAGGGACCTTTTTCTGATGGTCTCCATGGAAACCAGAAAGCTAAAGTTCAGGAGATGATCAGGCTGTCTTTCCATCAGCAGCAGCTCTCTGTCTGGCCGCCAGCTCTCCTCCTGGAGCCGCATAGCCAGATCAATGCTCCAGCTCCATGGGCCCTGCAGCAGACTGAAGGGTGAAGCCGCCTTTGGCCAACAGCAGGCAGGACGCTTCCTGAAACCCAGCTGGCCCCAAAGGGAACCAGCAGGTGAAGAGAATGAATGGAAGTTCAGGAGAACCATGGATCCATTCACTAGATTGATGGGTTTTCTACCCGCTGTCACTCAAACCGTCACGCTGCTGCCAGACTTTCACGCCGCCCACTGCTCAAATGGCGCCGCAGGACCTCAGATGGCGTCTGTACCATTGACTCAACATTGAAAGTGGCCACGCCCTCCACTTAAATGGCGCCGCAGGACCTCAGATGGCGTCTGTACCATTGACTTAACATTGAAACTGGCCACGCCCACCGCTCAAATGGCGCCACAGGACCTCAGATGGTGTCTGGACCGTTGACTTAACATTGAAAGTGGCCACGCCCACCATCAGATCCATCTGAAACTTATTTTGTGACAACACCAGGTGGGATACTATAAGTGAAAAGTGAAATGACTCTGTGGAAACTAGCAGTTTTCATTTTACAGCTCTGTCAACATATGGTGATAACGTGTGCATACCAGATTTCAATTGGGTTTTACTTTGAAATTCCACATTAGATCCATTTGAAACTTATTTTGTGACAACACCAGGTGGGATACTATCAGTGAGAAGTGAAATGACTCTGTGGAAACTAGGAGTTTTCATTTTACACCATTGTCAACATATGGCAATAACGCATTTGTAACTGATTAGAATTGGATTTTATTTTGAAATTCCACATCAGATCGCTCTGAAACTTATTTTGTGACATCACCAGGTGGGATATTATCAGTGAGAAGTAAAATGACTCTGTGGAAGCTAGTAGTTTTCCTTTTACAGCTTTGACAACATATGGCGATAACGCATTTATAACTGATTTCAATTTGGTTTTATTTTGAAATTCCACATCAGATCCATCTGAAACTTATTTTAGGAAATCACCAGGTGGGTTTCTATCAGTGAGAAGTGAAATGACTCTGTGGAAACTAGGAGTTTTCATTTTACAGCTCCATCAACATATGAAAATAACGCTGTAATAACAGATTTCAATTGGGTTTTATTTTGAAATTCCACATCAGATCCCTCTGAAACTTATTTTGTGACATCACCAGGTTGGTAATTATAAGTGAGAAGTGAAATGATTCTGTGGAAACTAGGAGATTTTTCCTAAACATAAGTGAACATTATAGTAAATCCTCTTCAATAAATGATTTTAATGTGGTCTTTAATTGATAATTCACCTGAAACATATAATTAAATATAGACATATAAATATATAGTTATATACGGGGAGGGGGCGTATGTGTTAATAGTATATACATATGAGTATAATGACAGTTCTTACACTTTGCTTTTACCCGAATGAAGGCCTTCTTGCTTTTACCGCAATGTATGTAAAAAAGCGGCACACCGTTTTTGAGAGAGGGCTCACTTGACAGCCATTCGACGAGAGAGGGCTGGCTTGACACCAGTCGTCCATCTTTAACTGTCATTCTGCAGGAGGAGCTAGTGATGATGACGTTTGAGATATCTGTAACTGTCATTCTGCCTAGGCAAAACTGAATTACAGATATCTGCAATTGTCATTTAAGATGTGTGACGAGTTGAATGTTGTTTTCAATGACGTCATTGCAGATATCTGTAATTCAGTTTTGCCTTGTCAAAACTGAATTATAGATATCTCTATCTGTCGTTTCGACTAGTCACAATTACGTTACAGATATCTTGAATTACAATTCCAACTATCCAAAATGTAATTACGACTAGTCAGAAATACGTTGCTGATATCTACAATGTTCATTCCAGATAGTCAAACTTAGCCTTTTAATGTTAAAATGGCCTGCCATAGTGTCCCTGCAGATGTCCACCTGAATCCTTTCTTTCTCCATAAAGACAAGATGTCTACGTTTCTGTGACGCTTCCGTCTGTGGAGGAGCACTTTTTGGCATTTTCAACGTTGTAATGCTAATATAAAAGCGGTCAGAAGTGCAGGGGAGATTTCCTCCGCCGAAGGCGATTCTTCTTCGGGGTTCACTTTCCTGATCGGAACCCTAAGCCTCGAGTGCGAATTAAGAACGACTCCAAAACAGTTATTCTGGGGGGGACACCTTCTCTTTATTACGGTGCTCCGTCCTCCGAACACACAGTATCACACACACCTGCGCTCCGTGCTCACCCCCATCTCAGCACACACGCACGCATGCATGCGCGCGCGCACACACACACACTCCACAACACTTTTATCTCCTAAATTTACGAGATAAAAGTTGTAATTAAAGAAAACAAAACGTTTTTTGTAAACTGGTCCTAAAACCCCGTCGTACTGCTGCAACATGGTGCTAATCAGTGCTAATTACAAGTTAGCAGGTGCAATTTGAATGATTACAACAACACGCTCTGCTCCTCCCCTAAAGTGCGATGCGGACCTAATTTGCATACAGATATCTGTGACGTCATTTCGCCTAGTCGAAACTCTAATTCAAGATATCTGTAATTATATTTTGACTATCCTGAATGAACATTACAGATATCTCAAGTTTCAGATATCTCTATTCAAATTTCATTTCAAGATATCTGTAACTTGATTATAGATATCTAAAATTAAATTATGACTATCCCTAACTCCAGTTTGAGATATCTACAACGTCATTTTGACTAGTCATAATTCCAGTTACAGATATCTACAACGTCATTTCGCCTAGTGAAAACTTAATTTAAGATATCTGAAAAGGAACATGTAGATATCTTGAATTGACTTGAATTAAAGATATCTTTAACTTGAGTTTTGACTAGTAAGAATGAAATTGTAGATATCTGAAACTTGAATAACAGATATCTACAATTCAGTTACAGATATCCGTAATTCATGAAGTGGATATCTGCAACTGAATTGTAGATATCTGTAATTGTAAACCCCATACAAATGAATGGTGAAAGTGATGTCATTTGTCCTAAGAATAATATCTTTGAGGATATCTAAAATTACGATTACGGATAGGAAGAATGTAGTTGCGGATATCTGAAATGTTCTTTTTGACTTAGCAAAACTCAAATAAAGATATCTGCAACACACATCCAGTCTAGCCTTTTAATGTTAAAATGGCCTGCCATAGGGACACCGACGGCTTCGGGCTGCAGAGATCCTGCAAACCACCCATCGATGAATAAAACATGAATAAATCATAAATCAAACTAACGAATTTCCAAACATTTAGAACGTTATCAATAAACATTCAGCTCACCTCTTCAACAAAGTTTAGTCGGTCTGCTGCTGCTGTGTGGCGTTCACCTGCTGCTCATCATGCTCACTTCCACTTAATATCGTAAATTTAATTTAGGACTTAAAATCTTTTAATTTTACTGTTTTTGGTGGCCCTAAATCTCCCTCGTAGAGCAGCCAGCGGGCGAAGCGATTTTTAATCGTCTTTTTAATGCTGCAGCCCGTGCAAGACAGGAGGAGCTAGTGATGATGACGTTTGAGATATCTGTAACTGTCATTCTGCAGGAGGAGCTAGTGATGATGACGTTTGAGATATCTTTAACTGTCATTCTGCCTAGGCAAAACTGAATTACAGATATCTACAATTGTCATTTAAGATGTGTGACGAGTTGAATGTCGTTTTCAATGACGTCATTGCAGATATCACAAAACCCTCTTCTCTGCCGCTAACACAGTCTGCTCCTGGTGCGTGTGTGTGCGTCAGTCAGCAGCCGGACACACAGAGAAAGCAGTGACGTCATCGCCCCGCCTCCCCTCTGCTATTGCTTTTTCGAAATGAATATTGTGACAAGGTGCGCGGAGTGGATGTTAAAATGCAAATGCAATCCCCTCTTTGCATTTTCGTTTGAATTATGACACAGAATAAGCGGTTTTAAGTATAAAATGAAAAAGCATTTTGAAGTATTGCTTTTTCTTTTTAATTTTGAGTCAAAAAATGCAGCTACATTTTGAAAATTAAAAAGAATTTCTGTTAATCCATTTTAATTGTCAAATTAGACATTTCTAAATGAATTATGCTACACATTTACCAGGGACCTTTTTGAAAATGAAATGTCAAATACCATTTTATTTATCATTTTAATTAAGTGACAGAAAAAGCTATGTTGAAGTATAAAATGATAAAGCATTTTGAAGTATTGCTTTTTCTTTTTAATTTTGAGTCACAAAATGCTTTTTCATTTTGAAAATTAAAAAGCATTTCTATTAATCCATTTTAATGGTCAAATTAGACATTTCTAAATGAATTTTGCTACACATTTACCAGAGAACGTCTTGAAAATGAAATGTCAAATACCATTTTAATTTTAATTAAATGACAGAATAAGCTGTGTTGAGGAAGGAAATGAAAAAGCATTTTGGTGGATTGCTTTTTCATTTTATTTTTGAGTCAAAAAATGCAGCTTCATTTTGAAAATGAAAAAGCATTTCTGGTTTTGACTTTGCTTTTTATTTATGCTACATAATCGCTTCCATACTGACCATCAGTGGGATGCCAGTGGAGCCACACTGGAGGCAAGGAGGGTGAAGTGTCTTGCACAGGGACATTTGGCTGGTGGGAGTGGGGATTGAACTGCTGACCCTTTGATCATTGGACGACCTGCTCAACCACCTGAGCCACTGTTGCCCATTATATTTATATAATATACATATATTTATATATTTAAAATTTAGGTTATAGAATGTCCCAGTGTCACTGACTTTTAAAAAAGTATTATAAAGTAGATTCCACTCCCCACCCTTGTCCCCCACCTGGTCACTTCATTTGGAAGCGACCCACAGTTGAACTGATTCCCCGCAGCCCCCCCCCTTTGTCACACATTTCCTGCAGGAGCGCGTGCAGCTGCAGCCAGGGGCGCCAATTCTGTATATGGTGGCGCTGACGCAGTTTGTATTTTTTCATCAAGCACTGAGCCGCGGCCCGTGACCTTTGCCCCCCTTGAAGATGATCCAGCTCAGTTTTGCGCAAAAGCGGCAGAGCTCCGTGCTCACCCTTTACCCCGCGCCCCCTCCCTTCTCCTTCTTCACACACATTTGCCTCTACGTCTCAAAGACAGGAGAGAGGGCGCAGCTGCGGGACGGGGGCACAGCCAGCTTTCACGCTGTTATAAACTCTGTGATATAAGTAAAGCAATAGTGGTGCATAAATTATTTTACAGGGGCTGAGTTGCCGGCACCGCCCCCCTTCATTTTTGCGCCCCTATTGCCCATATTACCTGTATCTAAAACCGCTACTGGTGAAGGGTTCCCAAGTGTGTGTGGTCTGCATCACGTGAGTGGGGTGACATTTTATTTTTGTTTTCTGGGAGTCTCCACCTTCCTTAACTCTACTGGTCCTCAGCAGACTGAATCTGTCTTTTAAACGGGTCCATTTTTAATTGCTTTGAACGTTTTGTAATCAAATCATTTTAACCTTGGTACCTCCGTCTCCTGACTTTTTGTGTGCTTTCGCCAAAGAACAATAAATTCCCTCTCGACCACATTAACGTTAGCTACTTCTACAAACAAGAGTGACGTCGTTCACAGTTGAGTTGATTACTTCTGGGTCATTTCACGGTCACACAGTTTCTGGCAGTAGATCTGCTAAATAAAATCATCATCTTCTCCCTCCCTCTCACTCATGGTGCAGAAAGAATCAAAAAAGCAGAAAGAATTAAACATAACGGGACAGTACAGCTGGAAGTTGAGAATGAGGCTTTGAAACCAGCAGCAGTTTGAGTCCATTCTGATGTTCCATTCAGGTTTCTGCTACAACAACCCTTTATTTTGAAAGAGCCAGTGGGGCAGAAACAATAGAAGGAGGAGATTACCAACCCCCCCTGGAATGTTGCCCCCTGTGCAGTGGACTAGTGGGGGCAGGGACGGCTGAACCAATCACAGAAGACAGTTGCAACCTTCCCTCCAAAAGTCAACCAATCAGATGTTGTTGTTTGGATTCTTTGTCTTGAAGTTTCACATGTGGAAGCTTCCAGAGTCTTTTCTGTTTGCTCTGCAGGCTGAGCAGAACTGACTCCTGCAGGATCACAGGAACTTTCAGGAAAATCTCCAACCAGGAGAAAAGTTTCTGTTTGGAAATTTTTTCTGTGATTGTGAGACTAGCAGATGATCGATCGGAGCTGCAGTGAAGAGGACGGCGGTGTTTGTGGGAGTTGGAGCTGAAGATCGGAGCAGGAACCATGTCTTCAGAACCTCAGGAAGGTTCTGTCAGAGAACAACTTTCTGCTGCTGAAGGAACCATCGTCCAGAACGAGGAGGAGCTCTGTCGTCAGCGCAGACTGCTGGATAGCAGCTGGAACCCGCAGCTTCAGCTACACATAGTTGGTACGTTCACTGCTGCAGACAAATAGATCCATTAACGTCTTTGTTTTCCTCGTCTGAGCTGCTATCAGGATCCAAACTGTGGCTGGATTATAGCTCCAATGGTTCTGCTGTTTTAGTTTCACCGCTAAAACGAGGGAGCAGTGTTGCCAGATAGTGGGACAGTTTTCGAGCCCAAAAGTAATCTGAAAACCGACCGACAGACCACAAAACAAGCCAAACAAGATGCTGGACAGCTTAGTGTAACCCTGGTGAAATTCTGCGCTATCCCTTTAAATGGCATTTTACACTGTCGCTCCTTATAAAAATTCTGGACTGTCACTTTAAATTTGCTGGTTCCCTTCCCTTGTGTTAATACAGCAAGACCTAGGGTGACGTGGCTTTCATTTTTCAAGGCATGTCAAAGCACCAACAGGCATGCATTCATTGGAGAGCTGAGCTGTGTACCCCTGCTGCAGATAGCCATTTATTAGCTGAAGCCAGGTTTTGAATCAGCACGGTTTAATAAAACGTGAACTGGTGAGTGCAGCCATGATTGAAGCAGCTGGCCCGTGCACCAGCTTAAATGAATTCTATTTGGTAAAAAGGTAGGATCTTTCTATCCCCCTTGTCATCCAACAAAACAGCTGGAGTGCTTCTTTCTTTCCCCCCCAAAAAATGACAAGAAAAAAAACTCTTTCATAGGGCCTATCCTAATGCTTTAAGAACTATAAAGACAAGACAGAAAACATCCTCTGGACTAAACTCTTATTTTGTATTCACTGTACATTGTAGATACATTCACATTAGCAACTTATGTCTTGTCGGTGGTTTTTAAACATTCACGTTCCTCCACGAGTAGAAGCGTCCTAGCCCAAGTTAAATTAACTCAAATTGTAAATTCTATGTAAATGTAGTCATGCATACACTGAGTCCAGGGGACAGTCCAGGGGGGTATTCCAGGAAGCATGTTTAAACTAGCCTGACTTTAAGCCTGAACTCTGGCTGAAATCCGCCTGAACTTGCTTACTCGGGGTATGTCGGTTCCAAAAGACCGGATATGAGTTGGCGTAATTACGCTTGACTTTGGAACCCTGGGTTAACGCACGTTCACAGCAGGTACACAAAGACATTCTCAATAGATCACCGATTTCTGGAGTCACTATGGAAACGCGTTGTGAAAAAAAGAAAGAGCTACACTTCAGTGAGACGGAGTCGGAGATTTTAATGACTGTGTATGAAGATTATATGCTCATCAACAAAGTAACACGGCTGCATCGTCAGCAAAAGAAAGAGTTTCTGCTTGGAGAAAAAGAACAAAGAAAATGCAAGATCTTATCTTATTTCCATTTTACTTGTGACGCATATATATAACTTATCCAGTTTTGCCAACTTAAATGAATTACTTCAATTGTTAACAAGTAATTGAGTTTAATATTTTTTCCATCATCTTCTTTCTCTTTTTCCCATCAGGGGTCGCCACAGCGAACAAGTTGCATGGTTTACTTGGCAATGTTTTATGCTGGATGCCCTTCCTGATGCAACCTTCTCAAAGCAACTGGGCATGGGACTGGCAGAGAGGTAGAGAAGGGAACAGGGAGCAGCCTGGAGTTGAACCTGGGTTTCACGGATGGAAGGCACCACAAACCAGCTTGAGCTAAACCCGCTCCCCTAATTTTTCCATCATAATTAATCATAATTCTTGAACTCTCAAATCTCTAAGTTGGAGTCGGCAGATATACTCATTTTTATAGCAATAAAAGGAAAGAAACAACGAGCGCAAGGAGACTTCGTTCGTTTAGGAATTTTCCAACATGGTCTTTACAGCATATAAACTGTATGGGGTGCTATATAAACTCATCATCCTCTCCTTCACTCTCACTCGTGGTGCGGAGACTTAAAGAAAGTAGGACAAAATAACACGACAAAACACAGAAAAACAGCGTAACCACTAAAAACATTTGGTCAAAAACCCGCACTCAAACCCAAATCCGTCCAGACAGGCTAAGAGACTGATATCCCACAATCGATTCCGCCGCTCTAACAGCAGCACCAAAGTAACACCTACTTAATTGAATTAATTTGAATGAAAGCAAAATAACTGTCTGAAAACTAAGTGCTATTATCAAATTGATTTAACAAAAAAAGATTTTTAATCATCTTAACTGAAGCAAATAATGACGTTATATCAAAGTTAATAAGTTTAATTTTCCAACATCCATATGTGGTTTTATCACCCTCTCATGGTGGAAAATGTATTATTTGAGCTTCTTCATCCACTAAATCATCTTCAAATGGACACGTCATGCTGCTTCACCTCTCTGTAAACAAACTAAGCTTCAACTAAACCTGCTCCCGACCAGGGCATCAAAGCATGAATTGCTATGGCAACTTGACATACCCTGAAACATACCTCCATTTCTGGAACTGAAAGCTGAGGTTACCAACTTCCTTAGCCTCAAACTTTCCGTGGGAGCTAGCATAACCTGCTTTCTGGAATACCCCCAGGACCCAGCTACCTCTCTTGACCAGCTTGTCCAGTTTCTTTTTGTCCCTGTCTGTAATTCCACCATTTCAGCAGACCAATGCATAGAAGGGCGCTGAAACAACCACAGTTTCATATAAAGTCCTGAGTGGTGGCCTAAACACACACCAAAGGACCTCAGTCTCCTCAGAAGGTGGAGGCAACTCTGTGTTGTGCAGGACCCTTGTGTTGTCTGACCAGTCCAGTTTGTTATTGATGTGAACACCCAGGTACCTTTACACAAACACCCTCTTGATGTCCAGTCCCTGGATTACCACTGATGGAGACTGTGAAGCCTTTCTACGGAAGTTCACCACCATCTCCTTGGTTTTGGTGGCATTGATGTGAAGTTGATTGAGTTCACACCGATGTAAAGTCCTTTTAAAGTATAAAGGGATTCTTTCTGTGGTTTTGTCCTTGCAGTTCTCCCCCAGCACTATGTGACTGAAGAGGAACCACAAGCACCACAGATTAAAGAAGAACTGGAGGAACCAGAACCAAAAGCACCACAGATTAAAGAAGAACTGGAGGAACCAGAACCACAACAGATTAAAGAAGAACAGGAAAAACCAGAACCACAGCAGATTAAAGTGGAAAAAGACGAACCACAACCACCACAGGTTAAAGAGGAACAAGAAGATCCAGAAGCACCACAGATTAAAGAAGAACAGGAAAAAAGAGAACCTCAACAGATTAAAGAGGAACCAGGGGAACTCTGCATCAGTCAGGATGAAGATCATCTTGATCTCAAGCAGGAGACTGATACCTTGATGGAGATTCCTACTTATGAGGAAGATGAGAACAGTGAAGCGGATCTAAACAATCAGCAGAGCTTTAATGTAACTGATGGTCAGGATGAAGAAGAAAACCAACATGAAGAATCAACATCAACTACAGATGAAGAGACAGACCCACAGAACAGAGATCAGAGGAAGAGGAGGGAAAGAAGTCATGTCCAAAGTGTGGACAGCTCTCACATGTCAGCAGGTCAGTGTGACTCTGATCTTCATCTCCACACTATCGGTATGTTCACTTCAACAACGGTTGTATCTTGAGCTTCAAGCTCTCCAAACATCCAGTCCATCAACAGCGTGTCCTGGAAGAGTCTCTTCTGTCCCTTCCAGTTGAAAAGGAGGGCCGCCTGTCTGGGGCTGCCCGTTGGGCTGGCTGGGTGTGGTGGGGAGAGTGCTCTATTGGTCGGGCTGAGGTTTGCAGTCTCTACTGAGGCTTGCGCCCCTCTGCTCACTGGCGTTGGGGGCTGCTGTAGGGTGACAAATGTGGTTGCCTGGCAGGAGGTCTTTCTCTATCTGCAGTACTGTGCCGCTGCTGCTGCGGTGGGGGCCTTGGTGGGGGGGGGCAGCTGGGTTCTCTCCCTCTTTTTGCATTCCATCATCCACCCCAGAAGAACATAAACACTCACTCGAGCACAGGTGCTATCTCACCTTTGCACAAATAGTTTGCGTGACTGAATGAAATGTTTCACATGTTTTAATATGCGTGTGTGAATTTAAGTGGTAGTTACGGTGGCCAACAGGGCTCACACTACATACAAATGGAAAAACGCAACGGCATTACCCGAAGCAAGACGAAATTACCCGCAGCACAACAGCATTAAGAGACAGCGCAACGGCATTACCCGCAGCACGACGACATAACCGCAGCATTAGCATTAAGCTCAGCACAACGGAAATGAGGACTTTTTTTTCCTACCAAAAAAAAACAGTTTCAAATTATTCAGCGCTCTTGGGAGCTACGTGATATTTGGACAAGATTAGGGTGTTTTCTTACTAGATTACTTACAAAATACGTTTGTCTAAAAAAATAAATTTACTCAGCTCTCCACAGTGACATCTGTGTCTAACGCTCTTTGTCTTTTTTTTATTAAGACTTTTAAGTCGTAAATTTACTAGGAAAAAACTCGTGAATTTACGATTTAAAATCTCGTACATTTACAAGAAAAAAGTCATCGATTATGTGGAGCCTTTTCTGAAGTTTTTTTTCCGGATAGGTTTAAAAAAACAATGAGATTCTGAACCTTTTGGTGACTCAAAATCAGATAATTTTCAGTGTAAACCAGTTTTCCGGGTTCGGTGTCAGTAAAGCGGAGTTTCATATATAAAATAAGGAGCTCAGAGACACATTTGGGTGTAGTGGATCGCTGCAGCCTTTATTTTCCTTTTCATTCACATATCCTGAAGTTCATCTGTCACCTTACGACATGAACCTGTCATCCGAACACCAATGCAGAAGTAAACAGTTTTACATACGCCTCCTCCTCCAGATGAAACGTCCCGTTATAACATATAACAATAAAGAGGAATGAAAATAGTCTGTTATATTAGCATTAGAACGTTGAAAATGCCAGAAAGTGCTCCTCCTCAGACAGACGTAGAGATCTGATCTTTAATGGAGGAAGAAAGGATTCAGGTGGACAGCTGCAGGGATACTGTTGAACCTGCGCGATAACTTCTCTTTTTTTTCTTTCTGACCGTGATCGGAAACGCAGGGGAGATTTTTTCCAGGGCCGAAGACGGATCCTCGTTTGGGGTTCACTTTCCTGTTCGGATCCTCAGCCTCCAGAGCGAGTTAATAAGTCAAAATACTTCTTCTGGGGAGGGACACCATCTTTTTATTAAAGTTTTCAGTCCTCGATCACACAATATAGACGCAAACTCCCGCTCTGCGCTCTCACCCCCCTCCTTCGCCCGTGCTCTCACACATGCACGCGGGGTCTCCAACACACACACACGCACCCACGCACGCACACACACACAGCGCGCGCACACTCCATAACTGTCGCCGTCGGCTTCATCGCCTGCAGAGATCCTGCAAACCAACCATCAAAAAATAAAACATTAATAAATCATAAATCAAGCAACTAAACTTCCAGACATTTGGAAACGTTATCAATGAACATTCAGCTCACCTGTTCAACTAAGTTTAGTCGGTCTGCTCTGCTGCTTTGCAGCGTTCACTTGTTGCTGCTGCTGCCCTGTATGCTCACTTCCACTTTAATATCGTAAAAATACATTTTTTTCTCATAAATTTACGGTTTAAATTTTCACAATTTTACTTTTTTTGGTGGCCCTAAAAATTCTGTCGTACCGAATAGTTTGAATCTGCCAGGCTTTTATTTTTTTCCCGGAAAAAAAAGTCCTCACTTCCGTTGTGCTGAGCTTAATGCTAATGCTGCGGTTATGTCGTCGCGCTTCGGGTAATGCCGTTGCGCTGTCTCTTAATGCCGTTGTGCTTTGGGTAATGCCGTTGCGTTTTTCCATTTGTATGTAGTGTGAGCCCTGTCGGCCACCGTAGGTAGTATGTCCATGTAGACTTGTTTGTGTGTGAACACTTTTGGAGCCAACAGGTGTGTTTGTAACGTTGAACATTGAACATTGTGTCGACAGGCCCCGCCCATTTTAGATTTTTCATGCATCTGTCAGTTGTAATTCTAAAGCTCCAGCAACTTGTTGCTTTTTAATGCTTCATGATCTTACCCTCGCTACTATAATCAGCCCTCTACCCTTCTCCTATGCCCCCCTTCTCTTCTTTCTTCCTTTTACTTTTCCGTCTAGTCCAACAAAAAATATTTGCAAATATTATTAACATTAATAAAGTTTAGCTGAAGTTACAAAAGGTTTTTTTTTTAAATATACATCTGTTGTATCATAAGATTCATTACCCCTGTTGAAAAAGTAAAACATGTCCAACACAAAAGGCTTTCAGCTCTCATCTGTTTGCTTAGCTGTTGGACAGGACAAGTTAAAAAAAAGACGAGGTTCTTAGTCAGGTACAGGAGCACGGATGAGCCAACTGTAATCTGGAAGCACCCCCGGAGGGGAGTGGGAAAGGGGGACAGTACAGGAATGTATGTATGTATATGTATATATATATGTATATATATGTGTATATATATATGTGTATATATATATATATATATATACACATATATATATGTGTATATATATATATATATATATATATATGTGTATACATATATGTGTGTGTGTGTATATATATACACACAAACAGACACCGCTGATCTGACCTGAACGGTTCTGCTATCGGTACTGGAGGAGTCGCTTTTTTTGTGTCCCACAAAATATACACATTATCTGCCATATTTAACTCAAGTCAGTCAATTTTCCTTTAATTTATTTATTTTGGTCTGGCTATTGGTGTGCACGGGGGCGGGGCTGTTCAGACAGTACGCGCCTCCCGCACACACACACAAGGCAAGGCAGCACACACACAGACAGTGGTGATCTCGTAGGGGACACGTGAGCGCCCCCTGAAAAACATCCTGTCATCCCCCTATAGACTAAGAACACCTATTTTCGTGTAAAATTAATGAAGTTTGCGTCCTGTCACCTTGCTGCTACGATGACCGCATGTTGCGCTGTCTGTGAACACGCTGCACATAAAAGGCAGGGGGCAGACGTGAGCTTTCTACCTTTAACGAACAGCTAGAAAGGCGGGCCACAGACTCACCGCTTTTGGTTCCAGACCCGCAACAAACTAACAGCTGCTTCATAAAACTTAATAATAATTAACCACTAATTATATTCTTTATCCTTAACATAATATAATTTATTGGTTTTACTGGATTTAAAGAAAAATAAAGAAACAGAAAGGATTCTGTATCAAAGCAAATTTGTTTCCATCACTTAACTTAACTTAACTCTGGGTTTCTGACAGACAGAAAAGTCTATTCAAGGTTGCGGAAAAAGAACAAAAGATCAAAGGAAATATCACGTTTATAAAGAATAAAAATAATTAATTTAAATCATTCAATCAATATTCTGTCTGGAACTTTCTCATAAAGTAAAATGTTTTGTTAAAAAAACAATGTTGTTGAAAAATGCTGAAATGAAACACTTTTCTTAATGTATTTATTTTTCGTCCTCATAAAGTATCGATAAGAGTACTGTTAAAATACCGGATTGATAAACAGTATCAATAAGAGTAGTAGTACCGTTAAAACCGTAACGATACCTACTCTGCACAAGACAACAGGAAAACTGCAGCCAGGGGCAGCTTGTTTTGTTGTTATGAGACATGAACTACTTCATTTTTACTTGAAGTGGATACCAAACAGAAACTCTGAGCCATGTTGCAGTCAGCAACATATAAAAACAAGGATTGTGGTGCTTTTAGCGACTCAGATAAATATGAGTGAAGCATGGCAGCGGCTAATAGGCTAATCCGCTTAGCATTGGCTAAAATGCTATCGGCAAAGCGGGCTAAAGTTCTGAAGAAACTCCCAGCAATAGATTCTAGTTTAGGGACCTGATGGATCAGAGAGATGTGTACAACGCTCTGGAAAAAGGCTGACATCGTGGCGAGGAGCGTTAGTTTACTTCAGTGTGTGAGAAGCGTGGCTGCAATGGTGCAGCAGAGGCAGAGCAGACTGATATGTAAACAAAGCACCTTCTTTTTCAAATTAAAGCAACTTTCCTTCGTTCTGTCATGCTGCCTCATCATCACACTTTATTGTTTCTGGAAAGAATCAGTGTGTGTCCCCCACCCTTTATTTTTAAAGCACCATTCAGGCTCCTGAACCGTTTGGAGAAGCTACTTTAAGCAATATTCAAATTAAACAGCATTTTATTTCCCTAATAGAAATGTATTGATCAAGGCACATTTATTCTTTGTTTTTCTTATAATGAAATATATTTTGTTGTGAAAATCAGACAATGTTGAGGGGGGCAGCTCTCCTGGTTGGGCTGGGGCGGCGCTCTCTTCCCCTCCGTGCCTCCCTGCTCTCTGGCTCTGGGGGCCTTGCGGCGGTCCTGCTGGCCCTGGCCTGGGTGGCGGTCTTGGTCGCCCGGGGGGCAGTTGTTCCCTGCCTGTTCCCCTGTGGCGTTGGGGGGATTCTGGCTGCCGCTGCTGCTGCGGCGGGGGTCTTGGGGTGGGGATGGCTGGGCACTCTCTGTCCTTCTTTTCACGTTCCACCATCCATTTTAGAAGAACATAAACACTCACCTGAGCACAGGTGTTAGCTCACCTTGGCATTAACAGTTTGCATGATTGAATGACTGAAATATTTCACACTAGTTGGTTTTAAGGCATAAGTATGCGTGTTAACACTATCTGTTTTGTGTACATGTCGACATGTGGACATTTTTGCAGCTAACAGGTGTGTTGATAAGATTTGAGTGTGTGTGTGGACAGGCCACGCCCTTTTTGTACTACATTTGAACCTTACCGTAATGATAAACAACCAGTAAACTTGTTGCTTTATGCTGCTTGATGGTCTTATCCCCCCTCCCCTCCCATTATCACTCTCCTACCCCCCTCTCTCTCTAACATCCCTCCCTTTTTCTTCCCTTCTTTCCTTTTCCGTCCGGTCCAACACCCAAAATTTTCAAACATGGTTGAAATTAATAAAGTTTGGCCTCAATTACAAAAGGGGTTTATTCAGACACACCTCTGGTTTGTCTGAAGATTAATAACCCCTATTGTTAAAGTAAAATATGTCCAACACAAGAGGCCCTCAGCTCTCATCTGCTTGCCCAGCTGTTGGACAGGACAAGTTAAAAAAGAAGAAAAAAAAAAATTTAAAGCACCATTCAGGCTCATGAACCGTTTGGAGAAGCTACATTAAGCAATATTCAAATTAAACAACATTTTATTTCCCTAATAGAAATGTATTGATCAAGGCACATTTATTCTTTGTTTTTCTTATAATGAAATATATTTTGTTGTGGAAATCAGACAATGTTGACTGTTCCCTTTCTATATTTTATCTTATCAAAATAAAAGCACTATGAATTTGCTTTTGTAAACGCAACTTATATATGAGATACAGTTGCAGTGCTTAACATTATGATCATTAAATAAACTGAATTTGAATATTTTATTACAGTGGAAGACATTAAAATTCGGGTAGAGTTTTATTTAAAGTCATATTTAAAGAAAAAAGAAAGAAAATATGTTTTGGTGAAATATCAGGATACGTATCGTATCGCGGGAAGCATATCGGGATACGTATCGCCAAACACACACCCCACACACCCCTACTATATACATGTACCGTTTTGTACCTTTTGTACCGTTTCAGTTTTTCAGTTTGTTTATTTTTCTCCCCTAAATGTATTAACTTTGCCCCGAGGCGGAACTAATGTTGCTCGTGGTATTCCGCCGAGACCATCAATGGTTTCTGCACCTGCGCGCCTGTAGGAGGATTGGGGGGGGTAGCCATGTGCAGCGTAAGAGTGTGTGTGTGAGCGCGTTCAGTTAGCGTAGCACAGTTATTCACAGTTTTTTAGGTTAAAATCGCTGAATTTGAGTGTCTCGCGATCACAGATGGAGCGGAAACTCCGGGTGAGGGTCTGGAGCGCTGTGCCTCCTGTCTGACTATAGGGCTCAATGTTAACAGAGACGTGCAGTCATGATGCTGCTGTATGCCCACATGAGAGGCAGGGGGCAGACGTGAGCTGACAGCTGCTTTATATCTACACTGCTGCCGTAGAAACAGACTAAGATTGTCTTTCTCTATTGAGAGGAGAAACTCAAATAAACTAAAGGAAAATAAGGAAAACCTTTCCACCAGATCATAGAGCTTTTTGTGGAGAAGGATCAACACATGGCCTCAAAAAGTAAGGCCAAACACGTTTTTAATGTTTGTTTTTTATAAAAAACATTGGAGTGAGTGGTTAAAATAATTAGTAAAATAATTTATTTTATTTTTTATGATAATTTTTACAGACCACATTTAGTAATACTGATTAAGCACCAGAATTTGAAGTTGGAAATATCCCAGAAATAGTTACTGAGAATTAAATGTGTGCTGAACACATCTGTAATATACATTAATTTGTTTACAGTACATATGAATAATTTAGACACAATAGGAGTGTTCTATCCATGTCTGTAAAATAAATGTTCTCTGTAGGACAAAACTTGTGTGTATTTTATAAGCTATTGTAGCTGCTGTTGGATAAATGGTGAAATATTCAGTTCAGCAAAACACACAATAAATAACAATAATATAATAGCTCAAAAAATAGCAGTTCATATCAGGCAGATTTAACGGCCGCACCGAACCGAAACGCATCGAACCGAGCCCTAAGAGACTCTGTGTCAAACCGAAATGAGATTTTAGCGTATCGTTACACCCTTAATGTATATGTATATATATATATGTGTGTGTGTTTATACATGTATTTATATGTATGTATATGTGTGTTTATATGTATATATATGTGTTTGTGTATGTATTGTAGGAAAGAAATCTTCCACTTTTCAGTTCTTTCCATCCATGCGTGTTCGTCAGTCGAGAGTGGTAAAGCAAACAAGGATTCAACCGGATTAAAAATACACGAAGTTTATTTCCCTGACAATAGTTCTAAAGCACAGATTAAAACATTAATGCAGATATATCTGGATTCCCAAGTAAAGACCTACTGACGCACAAGTTACATGCGAATTACTCGTAGATTTTCTTGAGAACAATGGAAAACTTTAAAAACAGTCCTTTTAACATGTGTTTGAATCTCCGCCTTCCGGAAAGATCATGGCCGCTGATCCTCCGCCCCTGGTCGCTCTGACTCGTCAACCGATAGCCCGCCTGCTTCCTCTGGCCAATAGCTGACGGTTGCCAACTTCAGATCCGCTCCGCCTCTCGGGGGCCTGTTTTACCGGCGCACACAGTCAGATGATCAAAAGAGTACCCATCTGGTCGGAGTAAATCATTCCTGGACAACTCAAGGTTCCTTTTACCGGTATCCAGAGCAAAGGTCAGCTCCAACCTCCACATGAGAACACGAATCTTCACACTTTCCCAGGGGAAGAATCTTCAACCCAGATGGTACGGATATAGACCATGACATATTTATTGCACCTTTGGAAAACTCCTAACTTTGCACAAAGAACATCCTATTTCGTCACAGGATGCTGACACCATAAAGCATAAAGGAATGTCACAGGACTATAAGTCTTGATAGTTCAAAATGAGTTCACTTCACACTAAAGATAAAGCTGTAACATAATAAAGAATAAGATATTAAAACATACATTTTCTACAGTATGTATATATATGTACAGTGAAGTCAATAAGAATTTGATCACCCTGTTATTTAGCAAGTTCTCCCACTTAGAAAACATGGAAGGGTCTAACATTTTTATCTTAGGTGCATTTCCACAGTGAAAGACAGACAATTCAGAAATCACCATTTTTTCAAAACAGTTTATTGGCATATTACTTTGACAAAAACTGTTTGATCACTTGAGTTAAACAACTTTAATATTCGGTACAGAAGCCTTTGTGAACAATTACAGAGGTCAAACGGTTCCTGTATTTCTTCACTAGGTTTCTAAACACTGCAGCAAGGATTTTGGCCCACTCCCCCATACAGATCTTCTCTAGATCTGTCAGGGTTCAGGGCTGTCGCTGAGCAAAACAGAGTTTCAGCTTCCTTGAAAGATTCTCTATTGGGTTTAGGTCTTGACACTGGCTAGGCCACTCCAGAACCTTGATATGCTTCTTACGGAGCCACTCCTTGGTTTTCTTGGCTGTGTGCTTCGGGTCATTGTCATGCTGAAAGACCCAGCCACGACCCATCTTCAACGCTCTGACTGAGGTAAGGAGGTTTTTGCCCAATATCTCACAATAAGGAGCCCCGTTCATTCTCTCCTTAAGACAGTGCAGTCGTCCTGTCCCCTGTGCAGAAAAAAAAAACCCGTGCTTCACTGTAGTATGGTGTTCTTGGGATGATGCTCCTCCTTCCTTAGCATCATCGATACCCCACGAGGTGAGATCTTGCGAGGGACCCCAGTCTGAGGGACATTGACAGTCATCATTAGCCTCTTCCATTTTCTGACAATTGCTCCAACAGTAGTTCTTTTCTCACCAAGCTGCTTGGCAGTTGCCCCGTAGCCACTTCCAGATTTTGTCTCTTGTGTTTTTTGACAGCTCTTTGGTTTTGCCCTTGTTGGTAGTTATACTTCTGACTGATTGTGGGGTGCACAGGTGCCTTTATGGAAGTTAACGACCTCAAACAGGTGCCACTAATTTAGAATCATGAGCAGAGTGGAGTTGGAATCGTACAACGTGATTTCTGAATGTTTCTTCAGACTCTGTCTTTCACTGTGGAAATGCACCTATAATGAAAACATTAGACCCCTCCATCTTTTCTGAGTGGGAGAACTTGCTAAATCACAGGGTGATCAAATACTTATATATATATATAAAAACGCCCCTCTCACCCTCCGCGGGTGGTTTCTCCTCCAAGCTCGGGTCCTCTACCAGAGGCCTGGGAGCTTGAGGGTCCTGCACAGTATCTTAGCTGTTCCTAGCACTGCGCTTTTCTGGACTGAGAGGTCTGAGGTCTTTCCAGGTATCTGTTGTAGCCATTCCTCCAGCTTGGGGGTTACTGCCCCGAGTGCTCCAATTACCACAGGCACCACTGTCACCTTCACTTTCCATGCTTTCTCCAGTTCTTCTTTGAGTCCTTGGTATTTCTCCAGTTTCTCATGTTATATATATATATATATATATATATATATATATATATATATATATATATATATATATATATATATATATATATATATATATATATATATATATATATATATATATATAAACATGATTATATATATATATATATATATATATATTGATAATCATGTCTGTCACAAGTCTTCAAGCCAACATAGTGTGCGCACCCCTGGCCTAAATGATAAGTCCTGGTCAAATAAAACCTCGAGGATTCTAACTGTGGAATTGGAAGCTATATTTATGCCATCCTGGGGGACTATCTGATCAGACAGAGCATCTCTGAGGCTTTTGGGACCTAGCAGGAGGTAATTAACTATAATCCAGGCCTCGATGTCTCTGATGCAGGCATTCTATTTCTCTATATGGTCAAGTTTAATGGATAAATACAACTGCTTAACAACACCTCTTTCTTGGATTTTTTAAATAAAAGGGAGGTTTGATATTGGTCTATAGTTAGCCAAGTTGCTAGGATCTATCCTGGGCTTTTTCAGAAGAGGTTTAATAACTGCATATTTAAAAGACTGTGACACATAACCAGTTTCCAGAGAGGTATTTATTATCATTAATATGTATTCTTTAATTAGGTGGGTGGTTTCTTTAAAAAGCGTAGTGGGAATTGGGTCTAAATGACAAGTTGAGGTTTTGGAAGAACATTATAATGATGTTATTTCCGCTTGATCCACAACACTGAAACAGTAATATTTCAGAGGTTTCTATGGATGCCTTCACTTCTACTGCTTCAGCCTGCTTTTGGCTGATAGCACTGCTATGCTTTTAGCAAGTTTAGCTTTGACATGCTTTATTTATGGTTTTGATTTCAGTCACTTTTTTTCAAGACATGATTATCAATGCAGGGCTCCAGACTAACATTTTTCACTAGTAGCACTGTGGCCCCTAACTGAAAATTTTAGGGGCACAACCAGAAAATTTAGGGGCACGTAAATCAACATGCTAACCAAATCTACTAATTTCCACTGTATTACTAATAAATACTTTAATAATAGATGCAGAAATTACAATGTGCTGTTTCTAATTCAGTGTCACATTTTATTCTGCACTTTTGAAGATGCAACAACAGGTAAACTGACAGCACCATCAATGTCATGACAGTACAAATATGAAACAAAATACCATACATTAAGGATAAAAAAAAGTTTTTAGTAACAAGTGATTACCGTAGTAACCTTTTGGTCATTTCACAAACAATACTTAAATGTATGTAAACATGGATGGAAATTCATGTTGGCGACACCAAATAGGTGCAGCCTATTTTTGTATCTTTGTTTTTGCTCCAACATCACCTGTCAATCAAAACCAAAAAATATCACGAGAAAGGGTTGGGAGCAAAGCGCCAACCTACGCAAACACAGCTGGAAATTAAGTCCTGCACTGACTGAGAGCTGCCCTGATTACTACAAAACAATGCATTATGTGTCCTGATGGGTTTTTGTAGTTTATTGATCAATTAAAATAATTTAAAATACCAACTGATTAAAAAAAGGCTTTATCCACTACAAAACATTACAATAATTATAAAAGATATATCACAAAATACAGATCATACTAAGGGGAACAGGCATATTTAAAGTAAATTGAATGTTAAGGACAACAACCTCCTGTGCTCCTTCAGTCTCGCTTTAGCTTCGCCTTCATGCCCCCCCCCCCCCCCCCCCCCCCCCCCCGGGCCTGGTCTCCCCAATGATCCAGGCGCGGCGCTAGTTCATCTTAAACACGTCTATCGTTGCATTTTCCACACGTGTTTTAAGTGTGTCTTTGGCTACGTTCACACTGCAGGCTGAAACGACCCAATTCCGATCTTTTCATGACAGTCTGAATGACACAGATCCGATCTTTTCAATTGCACATTCCACATTTTCACATACACATTCCTCATTCTACTACAGTGGGTACAGACGATCCCGACTCCATTGCCTTCTTAAAATGAGTAGATTGTAATTGTGCTGCTCCTTCGTGAAAATAAATTTAATATTACAAAAAGAGCTCCGCTTTTGACAACACTGTTGACATCCATTGTTAACGTTTGCTCCGCAAACAAGTGACGTCGTTCACCGTTGAGTATTCTTCTGGCTTCTGCGCATGCGGGTCTCGTTTGGGTCGTGTCACGGTCACACTGGAGATCACAAAAGTTCGGATTTACTTGGAAATGTGAACGGTCTAGCAAACAAATCAGATTTTTTCAAAAAATCCGAATTGAGCATTAAGCCCTGCAGTGTGAACGTAGCCTAAGACTAAATCGTGTTGTTGCTCACACGTGTTTAATGTTCAAGCCCCGTTAGCTGTCACGCATGTAGATGTGTGACATTTATTCTCCTCAGCTGACCCAAGTCCCGCAGGAGCGATGTGCTGCAGTGACAGCCGCGCATGAGAATCATGGTTTGCTTCGCGAGTTTGAGACCCCTGGTGTAGACTCTGGCACTGGTACACTAGCCACAGGTCGAAGAATGAATCAATAGTTCGCTTGGTCATAACTCAGACGCGCGCACATATCAGGTTGGGATGATATGTGAGCTGCACGGTGGCGCAGTGGTTAGCGCTCTTGCCTCACAGCAAGAAGGCCCCCGGTTCAAGTCCCGGCTGGGGGACATGAAAAACACAACATCAATGGGGGGCCTTTCTGTGTGGAGTTTCCATGTTCTCCCCGTGCATGCGTGGGTTTTCTCCGGGATCTCCGGCTTCCTCCCACCATCCAAAAACATGCTTCATAGGTTGATTGGCAACTCTAAAGTGTCCATAGGTGTGAGTGTGAGAGTGAATGGATGTGTGATTGATGATATTCTACCCTGCGACAGACTGGCGACCGGTCCAGGGCATCCCTTGCCTACGCCCAAGTGGCCGGGATAGGCTCCGGCAACCCCGTGACCCCGAAAGGGACAAACGGTCAAGAAGATGGATGGATGGATATTTGTCTGTGTTTCCTTCCCACAGATGTTTACGTGCGCTCGATTATCTCTAGGCCCCTCCCCCTCCACGCATGTAGCCACTTACATTGACTTTCCCTGTTCTTCTCACACGCATTGGCCGCCTCACAGACAGGCATCACTCAATGAAACGCGAGTGTGTGCTCACGTCTCATGAGTATGTGCGCGAGTTTGTGTGCGTGTGCGCTCCCGTCTTATTGCTCATTTTATTGATCATTGACGTGCCCTTTCCACATTTAATGTATAAAAAATATGGAGGGTGGGGGAGGCAAATTTACTGGTAGCACATGTGCTGTAAAAGAGGAGGGTGTGTGTGTTAGTGTGTGGAGTATCATTGTGTGTTTATAAAAAGGTTTATTAAAAGGTATAGGTTAAAATAACTGGGTAACCTTTTTGGAAAACTTAAAAGTTTTCTTAATTAGGTGTTTGACCTACTAAAGTCTGAACAACTGACATCACCTCTAACTGTCTTAACTTTGAAAGAGAACTAATAGGTTACAATCTGTCGTTTTTTTAAAGTCTAGAGGAACTGAAGATAAGAGGATTTCGATATTTCTTGACAATACACAAAGACCTTTAAAAATATAAAAGGTCTCCTTTTTTGTCTTTGTCTCTGCAGTCCTCCCTCAGCATTATGTGAGTAAAGAGGATTTGTGCAACCAGCAGACGAATTTAAGAGTGGAACAAGAGGAACAAGAGCCTCGAGTAATTAAAGATGAACAGGGGGAACCAGAACTTCGACATAGTAAAGAGGAACATGAGGAACCAGAACCTCCACAGATTAAAGAGGAACAAGAGGAACACAAACCCGCACTGATTAAAGAAGAGAAAGTAGAAGAACTAGAACCTTTACTAATGAAAGAGAAAGAGGAAGGGTTCTACATAAGTCAGGATAAGGAGCATATTGATCTGAAGCAGGAGACTGATGCCTTGATTGAGATTCCTACTTGTGACGAAGATGAGAATAGTGAAGCAGATCTAAACAATCAGCAGAGCTTTAATGTAACTGATAGTCAGGATGAAGAAGGAAACCAACATGAAGAATCAACATCAACTACAGATGAAGAGACAGAATCAACATCAACTACAGATGAAGAGACAGAGCCACAGAACAGAGATCAGAGGAAGAAAAAAGACAGAAGTCATGCCCAAAGTGTGGACAGCTCTCAAATGTCAGAAAGCCAGTGTGACTCTGATGTTGGAAAAAACTTCACAAACTCAACTTTATTTAAGAGACCTAAACGATCTTCTAGCAAAAAGATACTTTCTTCTGTAAAGTCTTGTGAAAGCTCAAGAATTGTTAGCAATCTCTTTGCTAACACGAAAAATAAGTCAGATGACAGACATCGTATCTGTACAGAAAGCCGTAAAACTTTAGGTTACGGGTGTCAGTTCAGAACTAATATAAAAACTCATATAGGAGAGAAGCCTTTTTCTTGTAAAGAATGTACAAAAAGCTTTTTTCGCATATCTGCTCTCAAAAGACACATGAGAACTCATACAGGAGAAAAGCCTTTTTCTTGTAAAGAATGTAAAAAGAGTTTTACTGATTTATCTTATCTTAAATCACACATAAGAACTCATACAGGAGAGAAGCCTTTTTCTTGTAAAGAATGTACAAAACGCTTTATTAGCATATCTGTTCTCAAAAGACACATGAGAACTCATACAGGAGAGAAGCCTTTTTCTTGTAAAGAATGTACAAAATGCTTTAGTCGCATATTTGCTCTCAAAAGACACACGAGAACTCATACAGGAGAGAAGCCTTTTTCTTGTAAAGAATGTACAAAATGCTTTATTTGCATAACTGATCTCAAAACACACATGAGAACTCATACAGGAGAAAAGCCTTTTTCATGTAAAGAATGTAAAAAGAGTTTTAGTCGCATATCTGCTCTCAAAATACACACGAGAACTCACACAGGAGAGAAGCCTTTTTCTTGTAATGTATGTAAAAAGAGTTTTAGTGATTTATCTTATCTTAAAACACACATAAGAACTCATACAGGTGAGAAGCCATTTTCTTGTAAAGAATGTAAAAAACGCTTTATTAGTATATCTGTTCTCAAAAGACACACGAGAACTCATACAGGAGAGAAGCCTTTTTCTTGTAAAGAATGTACAAAACGCTTTAGTTGCAAAACTGATCTCAAAAGACACACGAGAACTCATACAGGAGAGAAGCCTTTTTCATGTAAAGAATGTAAAAGAAGATTTAGTCATATATTTCATCTCAAATCACACACGAGAACTCATACAGGAGAGAAGCCTTATTCTTGTAAAGAATGTACAAAATGCTTTAGTTGCATATCTGCTCTAAAAAGACACACAAGAACTCATACAGGAGAGAAGCCTTATTCTTGTAAAGAATGTCCAAAATGCTTTAGTCGCATATCTGCTCTCAAAATACACATGAGAACTCATACAGGAGAGAAGCCTTTTTCTTGTAAAGAATGTCCAAAATGCTTTAGTTGCATATCTGCTCTAAAAAGACACACAAGAACTCATACAGGAGAGAATCATACAGGAGAGAAGCCTTTTTCATGTAAAGAATGTACAAAATGCTTTAGTCACATATCTGCTCTCAAGAGACACATGAAAGCTCATACAGGAGAGAATCATATAGGAGAGAAGCCTTTTTCTTATAAAGAATGTAATAAAAGTTTTCGTCAAATATCTCATCTCAAAACACACATGAGAACCCACAAAGGAGAGAAGCCTTTTTCTTGTAAATAATGTTCAAAGGGCTTTAGTCGCATATCTGATCTCAAAACACACACGAGAACTCATCTTTAAGAATTATGTGAAAAAAGTGAAAAAATATTTTTCAATTGTAAAATCGTTCTAGATGGTGTTTAACATGATTTTGCAGTTTTTAGCCTGTGTTGTATTTAAGACATACTTTCTGCAGTACAGCTGTAATTCATATGAAATGCTCTACTAAGTTGTGGACGAGACTGTTTTCACTGAATTTAGCTCTGCTAATTTTTCCAACATGACTTCATTTACATGCTTTTCTGCTAGCTCATTGCACCTCATAAGAAGGGGTGTGACGATAACCGCATCACCGTGATGACCTCATCACCACACTTTTTCTGCTAGTCCTGTGTTTAGAGTTCAAGGGTTTCTGGGGGAAACCTTTGATTAGTGTTCTCCTTCTCACCTCTCACTCCTTCCACGCTGCACACGGCACATTCCCTCTACCTATGCGTGCACGCACATGCGCGGTTTCAGCAGCACAATACATCCTCATCCGACATTCTACAACACCTATATAGTTAGTTCATTAGTTAGATTTGTAGTAGTTAGTTGTTACTTTAACTTGTTTATAAAGAATACTGCGTTGTAATTGTATTCATTTGCAACGCGGCCGCCGGGGATTTTGTGTTTGGCAGTTAACTGCGGTGATCAAAAATCCCACACCGTCACAGCTCTACTCACAAGTCCAAGCTAACATTAGTGTAAAAGAAAACTGTGAGCAATATTAGAACCATACAGTTTAGAGCCAGATAGCAGATCAGATGAGGAAAACAAAGACGTTAATGAATCTCTTTGGATGCATCGGAATTGAAGCAGCCAAGGGATTCTTTGGCCCACCCTGGTCAGTTGCTGTGTCAAAAACCTGACCTTTTTCAAAACTAGTGATGAGGAAGATGACTTGCCAGACTCAATAATAAAGATGCTATCAAAGCAACCTAAGATTTCATTACATGAACACAGAGCCACATGATGACCTCCATACCACATTGATGCAGTCATTCAATTAAAAGGAGGCACAATGGATTGAATGCATAGAAATTACGTTTTCAAAAGTCTGACAACATTCTTTTTGTTTTGTTTTACTGATATTCTTATTTTCTAACACACTGTTTCTTGGGGCTTCATCATCTATAACCCACTTTTATACCATTGATAAAATAAAGTATTGTGTAATGATTCTATATATCATGTGTTTCTCTTTTTGTAATGAATGACAAAAATATTTAAGTTGTTGATGAAGTAATTCTTTTAGATACACCTGTAAATAGAAATGTGTTGTTTTGAATCCTACGGATAAGATTTGATTTTTCATGAAATGTTAATATTGTTCTATTTTTGCTGGTTGATTTTTATTAGTAAATTTGTGGACTTATATTATATTGTTTAAATGTGTAAAGGTTAAGCATTGTTGTAGTTAATGCTGAGACAGTGTTGTCTAATTCTGTGTGTTACCAAGACAACACTAGAATTATTTTTACACTTCTCTAATTCTAACACGAAGCAGAAAATATGAAATACCGTTTATATTTTGTTAGTCTTGTTAGCAAATAACAGTTTAGTGAAAAAAGATTTAGTAAAAATGTATGAAGGAAAAGGCGGATAAAAACCAGTCTGGTGTTTGTGTTGGGTGTTCTTTTGATTCATGTTTTCTAGTAGACATTAGAACTGTTCCTCTGTTCTTTTTGGTTCTCAGTTTTCTGTCCCAATCTTTACTGTGAAGAATAAAGTGGGCGTAAACATCAGTCAGATGTGTGGAGTCTTTCTCACAGTGTGGGTTTCTGCTGTTTGTTGTTTCTCTGTTGGTTCCAAAGCTGGAATCTGTTCCAAAAAGGAGAGTATGTGACGAACCAGGGTAAGTTTAAGTGTAGGTTTGTTGATATTCTCCACTTTTGGTACATAAATTTTGGTCTCTCCAGTGTGTCCTGGGTCTTCTACCGGGGCCTCCGCCTAGTGGGACATGCCCCGAACACCTCCCCAGAAGTCATCCAGACTAGATGGCCGAGCCACCTCAACTGGGTTCTTTCAATGTGGAGGAGAAGTGGTTCTACTCCAAGCTCTCCGCGGATGACCGAGTTTCTCACCCTATCTCTAAAGGAGCCCCCAGCCACCCTACTGAGGAAGGTCTTTTCAGAAGCTTGTAATAATTATAGCAAAAAGAGAAGGGGAGAGTGGGCAACCCTGCCTAGTTCCTCTTCCCAGAAAAAGATGCATTGGGGTTGCGATATAACATTTTAATCCAGTCAATGAATGATTCCTGTTAGAGTTAAATAATTATCATTTGCGTGCACACTATAATCTCCATAATATGTTTGTCTCATTTCTATCTTTCAGTAAGAAAACAATGACTTGAAAAGCTCTGATTATACGAGAATATGATGTTCTTGTTGTTTCTGATTAAATGACCCACATTCATGTCTGCAACCTTCAGTTTTCGATAAAAGAAGGCTCCATGCACTAGGATGGCAGAACTCCTCTGTGACAGTTTGCGCTGTGACAGACTGATTCTCCTTCTGCAGAAGTCTAGCAAAAGTTCTCATCTCCTGTGTGGTTCTTCTCTTTATTAAGGAAAAAGTCAAAACCCTGACATCTTGGTGCCGTGACCCGGATCTCAACATACCCACCGGTGGTGGACTGAGGACGACGCGCTGAAGCCGTGATCACGCCCGGACAACATAGGCCGTCCGGAAGAAAGTCCCGGGAGGTGAATTCTTCGCCGGGCCAGCGTCATAGGTCTAACCCTCAACTGCCAGGGGTGGCTTGACGAGATCCGACCGGAACCAACAGGACTGAGTGAGTTTTGCATACGATCACAGTGTTGAGAATAAAATAGCAGAAAAGGTTTCTGGCTAAAATGGGTAACCAGTCCCAAGCGCAAAGAATAAAATAGCAGAAAAGGTTTCTGGCTAAAACGGGTAACCAGTCCCAAGCGCAAAGAATAGAAATAGCAGAAAAGGTTTCTGGCTAAAGGGAATAAAAAATAAAATAAATAAAAAATAATAATTTTTTTAAATATTTTTCTTTCTTTCTTTTCTTTTCTTTATTTTTCTCCTCCTATTTTCCACATTAATATCAAAGTGACCTTGGTGTCGGAGATTCGAGCTAGTTCGATCTCCCTGGACCAGGAACTCGGGACATAGCGTGCCATACCTCCTGGTTGGCCAAGGTCACCAAAGTAATCTTGGAGTGTTTGCATCCTCTTTTTTTTCATGATTGTATAATAAAATTTGTATATTTGCGCATTAATATCAAAGTGACCTTGGTGTCGGAGATTCGAGCCAGTTCGATCTCCCTGGACCAGGAACTCGGGACATAGCGTGCCATACCTCCTGGTTGGCCGAGGTCACCAAAGTTATCTCGGAGGTTTCCTTTTGCATTTTTTCTATAATCTCAAAAGTGTGGACTGCAGACGATTAGAATTGATTTGTGTTTAAATTCACCGTCCTACAGTGTGATTATGGGTAGTAACATGAGTAAATCCCCTGACGGGGCTCCTTTACAGGGGGACGAAAAATATATGGCACGAAAAGACCCAAACAGCATGCAATATATGTTAAAATGGAAGAAAAAGTATGGTGTGAAAGGACAGCTAAAAACAGAAGAATGGAAAGAAGTAGTTGTTAAACTAGAGGCAAGCGTAGCTGGAAAAACCAGAGATAAGAAAAAAATGGAAGACAAACAAAAAGAATTAGATTGTGCAAGACACTGGCTTAGAGAAGCAGATAAACGTAAAAAAGATTTCCAGGCTGCGAAAGACAAAAAAGCAAACAAATCAAAAGAAGCAGGGACTCCTATCACCATGTTTGTACGTCCGGAAGATAACGAAACCCAGCTCTGCGGCAGACGCCATCAGGCTGCGGGAGTAGCCGACATGCTACAGTCAAAAACTGAGGAAACACCCGCAGTACAACGTTTGTCCCTAACCAGTCCCCGTGTCTCCCTTTCATTATACCCAGACCTTACCTCTCTGCCCCCACCTCCACCCCCACCTAAGCCCCCTACTTACGATTTCAGAGACAGATCCGAGCTAAAATCCCCCCTCAGATATCGGGCTGAGGGAACAGAAACATATCCAATGATTCAGGTGGCTAATCCAAATCCAGGCGAAAGAGGGCCCGAACACCTTTATGTGTTCCGACCCTGGACCCTGGAAGAAGCTCGAAGGGCTGTTGAAGGGCTGAATCCCATTGATGAAGATGTAGAGAAGTGGATAGAAGATATGAGAGATCTTATACTCTCGTACAGACTAAATGGGTATGAGGCTGGCCAAGCAGCCCAAACATCAGTGGGAAAAAATTGGGCTAGAGTAAGAGGGGATTATACAGGCAGAGATGGCCAAAATGAAGTTTTTCCCGCCCCTGTCGACGCACTGTCCAGCAGCTATGACAGAGCCTGGACAGCTTTGGAAGGCAGAATTAGAACAATATTCAAGAAGAAAGCAAACTACTCCCACCTGGCAGGGATAAAACAAAAAACAGGGGAGCCGGTAGACAATTTTGCCCTCCGCTTTGAAAAAGAATTTAAGACCCACAGTGGCATTACACACAATGAGGACCCAGCCTCAGCTTACCAACAACAGTTAAAAAATGGTCTCCTGAAAGCATCGCGGCCAGAAATTAGTGAATGGGTTCGTACCCATCACGTTGAATCTGATGACAGCTCAGTACCACAAACCATGACATGGGCCCGTCACGCTGAAAGAATTACAAAAGAAAAGAAAAACCCTGATGTGTTTTTCACCTCAGATGCTCTTCCACACTCTGCAGTGTTTTTCCACGGACCCACACCTCGCGGGCGAGGGCGTGGGCGAGGCAGAGGACGTGGTAATCCCAGGGGAAGAAAAGGCCCTAATCGCTCAGAAGACTGTTGGTGCTGTGGTGGCCACGGCCACTGGTCAGCAGAATGCCCAAACAACAAACAAGGTCCGAATCACGGACAACCCAATAAACCACCTAATCAGCAATCATGCCATTTGCATGGGAATGATTTCTGACTAGATGATGACCAAAGCAATCTTAATGAAATAGTAGACGTTTGCTCAGCTTGGAACATTTAAAACACCCTTTATGAAAAACCATGGGTAATGTTAACATTAAATGGCAAAGACATACCATTTCTTTGTGACACCGGAGCATGTAAAACCGTTGTGAAAACGCAGGTACCAGGAATAATGAGATCCAAACATCAAATAAAAGTAAAGGCAGCAAATGGTCAGATCGAAACTGAAAACGTGTCTAAACCCCTAAGCATTATAGACCCAGAAACAGGAAAAGAAATCAGTGCAACAGTAGTCATGTCCCCGAAATGCCCCGTTAACTTATTAGGACGCGACCTAATGGTAAAACTAGGAATTGCTGTGGTTCCAGTAAAAGACGGCATGCGAGCTTTTAGAACACCACACGGTTCCTACGTTGCTGACACTGAAATAAATCAGAGAGTGTACTGTTCATATGATTTGCTCCCAGACGACCTGCATGCTGTCCACCGCACGAGAATCGTTAGAAGAACCGCAAAATGAAATGGCCTATAGTAATTTTCAGATTACTATGGCAATTTACAACGACCCGTGTGACCCAAACATTTTGAACTTCTGCTCTCAGCATCAGATCCTTGTAGGAATGACACATTTATATACAGATAGGCGTTCACTCACAGCCGTGCATGTGGTCCCACCCTCAGAACCTCCATATCAGTTAGACGCAGTCCCCCACATTCCCCTTTTTAAGCCCGAAAACATCTCATGGACAGATATGGGACAAAGGCTAAAACTGGCATGTGCAGCCACTGATTATAACTCTGATGACTCTCGCTGGGCTTACAGCCCATCCACCAACATGTGGCGCACTACACATACTGGAGTGCTCACTGGAACAGCAGCAGTCCACCCCCTGCAATGACAAGCTGAAATTTACATTACAGACAGAGATTTAGCAGACCTGGCCGAGATACCAGATGACCTATGGACCAAAGGTCCTACGGATGTAGGGCTACTAAGGTCCATTCCACCTGTTCATATCACCCCGAAATCATCTTGGCATCCCCGAATTAGACAATACCCCTTAAAACCAGAAGCTGCAGTCGGTATAAAACCAGTCATAGAACAATCACTGAAAAGTGGCATTATCCGCCCATGCCCTGACTCCCCTTGTAACACACCTATTTTCCCTGTACAGAAAGCAAACAAAACAGATTGGCGTATGATCCAGGATTTAAGAGCAGTAAATGAAGCAGTGCAGACCAGAGCCCCATTAGTACCAGACCCACACACACTGCTGAACTCCCTCAAGCCAAACCATACGTTTTTTTCAGTGGTAGATCTAAGTAATGCATTTTTCTCTATCCCAATACATCCAGATTCCCAATTTTGGTTTGCATTTACTTACAATGGTGCGAAATACACATATACCAGACTCCCCCAAGGTTTTGCAGACTCTCCCACTATCTTCACACAGGCCATTATGGCCTGCCTTTCTGATCTGCAGCTATCACCTAAAAGCCAGCTCATAGTGTACGTAGACGACATACTAGTAGCAAGTGAAGATAAAGAAAGCTGTAAACAAGCTTCCCTTGCGCTGCTGCGCCACCTCCACAAGACAGGAAATAAAGTAAGCCAGGCAAAACTGCAATGGGTAAAGGAGGAAGTCACATACCTAGGTCACACTCTGACAGCTGCAGGAAAGAAAATCCATTTTACCAGAAAACAAGCTGTGGCAGACACCCCCAAGCCACAAACTAAAAAGCAAATGATGTCTTTTCTCGGGTTGTGCAACTACTGCCGTGCTTGGATACCCCACTATGCGGTTGTCACTCAACCCCTCCTTGACCTGATTCACACAAAACCAATGACCATGACAGATAAGATACAGTGGACACAAGAGGCGGAAAAAGCATTTATAAACCTTAAACAAGACCTAATCAACACTACCTCATTAGCACTGCCTAACTATTCCAAACTGTTCGTGCAGACAGTGGACTGCAGGGAGGGGTACATGACCTCTGTGCTCATGCAAAAGCACAGAGACAAATTACGCCCCCTTACATTTTACTCCAAAAAGCTTGATCCGGTTGCCCAATCTCTACCACCATGTGTTTGTGCTGCATCGATGGCTGTAACCTCCTCGGCAGATGTAATGTTATTTCATCGTTTACAACTTTTAGTCCCTCATGCCGTTGACGTTTTACTTCTACAAAGCAAAATGAACTTGCTTTCACCTGCGAGACATCTCTCTTATACAGCTATGTTATTAGCCCAACCACACATCACAATCACTCGGTGCAACATTCTAAACCCAGCAACATTGCTACCTCTCCCAAAGGATGGAGAGCCACACAATTGCCTGGAAGCAACCGACAAGTTACAGTTACCACGTCCAGACTTAACTGACACGCCTTTAACGACCGGCATGACTTGGTTTGTTGACGGTTCTTGCTCAAAAACGGAAATGGGAAAAAACCAAACTGGCTACGCCGTTGTCAAGTTACCTAAAACAATCATTGAAGCAGCTCAGCTCCCTCCTAGCATGTCAGCACAAGCAGCTGAAATTATAGCGTTAACCAGAGCATGTGAATTAGCCAAAGGAAAAGACCTTACAGTGTACACAGACAGCCAGTACGCTTTTTCCACACTTTTTTATTTTGCCAAACAATGGGAACGCAGAGGAATGAAAACTTCCACAGGCAAACCCATCACCCACGCACAACTTTTACTTAACCTCTTACAAGCCATAAAGGCCCCATCAAGGTTAGCAGTTTGTAAATGTGCCGCACACACTGCAAACACAGACACAATCTCAATAGGGAACAGGCTTGCTGATAAAATTGCAAAACAAGCGGCGGGAGGACACCACAACACAGGAACATACTCTGCAGAAACAGAAAACACACAACTCATAGACACTAGCATCCTGCATGACATGCAAAGCTCAGCTCCACTGCAGGAAAAGAAATTGTGGTTATCAAAAGGAGCAGAAATAAATGAAAAACAAATTTATGAACTGAATGGTAAACCTGTACTCCCGAAATCATTGTTCAAAGCAGCAGCAGTTGCGACACATGGGCCATGCCATGTGTCGACAGGAGGAATGACAGTGCTCATACAAAGTCACTTTACAGCATTTGGCCTACAAACTTACTTAAAAAGGTTTTGTACAACATGTCCTACCTGTATACGGCATAACCCACAGGGTAACATGCGACCAAAGCGGGGAGCTTTTCCTAAGCCATCCTACCCTTTCCAGATATTACACATGGATTTCATTGAACTTACTGCAAGTGGCCCCTATAAGTACTGCCTTGTGCTAATAGACGCATTCTCAAAGTGGGTAGAAATAATCCCTACCAAAAAAGCTGACGCGATCTCAGTAGCAAAAGGTATCTGTAAAACCATCATTCCCAATTATGGAATACCAGAAATTATATATAGTGATAATGGAGCCCATTTTGTTAACACCATCATCCAAAACATGGCCGCCAGCCTAAAAATGACGTTGAAAAATCACTGTGCATACCACCCACAAAGTGCAGGACTTGTGGAACGCACAAATGGAACAGTAAAAAGCAGACTCAAAAAATGCATGGAAACAACAGGAAGACCATGGCCACAGTGTTTAGATCTAGTAAAACTATACATGAGAATCACACCTACATCAGATGGCCTGACACCCTTTGAAATAGTCTATGGAAGGCCCTATAGGTTACCTATAGTAGCCACAGACCTACAAAAAGCAAATGAAGAACAAACAATAGCAGATTTTATCATAAGAATGATAAACCCGAAGGAGGTGTCCAATGCAAATTTACTGCCATCTGACTCCTTATCTCCACAGGAAAGCTCACCGCTGAAACCAGGCGACTGGGTGTTCATCAAGGTCCTAAAAAGGAAGAACTGGACCAGCCCATGGTGGGAAGGACCATACCAAGTCCTCTTAACAACACCCACGGCAGTAAAAATAGCTGAACGCCCCAGCTGGATACATCTCAGTCACTGTAAGTTGCAGCGTGCACCAGAGGCCTAAAGGAGGCTGTTGTGGTGAAGTCTGACTACAAAGGGGTTCCGTCTTTTAGTGGCGGTTCGTCTCAATCGTCAGCGAAGAAACCAGCCGAACCCAACATCCATTAGAACCTGGATCTTTGAAGTGACTCTGCAACCTAGCAGCATGGAAGGCCCACTGCTGGGAGACCGCAGCAGGTGGGCGCGGAGCTGCGCTGTGACTGTAGCATGTCTTCTAGTCGCACTCACTTACCTAGCAATGGAGAAACCGGGAGAAGGTGGTATCAACCTAGCCCGCCGCTCATGGGATCTGTATGAAAAGACAACTCACCTCAATATTGCCACCCACGATCATTCCTACAGTACCAATCTCTGGTGGCAACTGATGAACAGAACTGCACATGACAGCAACATCACCAGCTGTTATGTGTGTACTTTAATACTGTATGCTTCCCACAATACAGGTCTCCGCCCAGGCAATATCACCAGAAGACAACAAGATTGCCTGTATGAACTTTGCACACACCCTGGCTACAACCAAACTAACAGGAGGACATTCAACTCCTGGAGCAAAAGGAATTACTCTGAGCGGTTTTGGGTTCCTCCCAATAACCCCCGTGGACCATGTGGCCCAATGAGAGACCTGTTGCCACTACCACAAGACCCCATTAAGCTCCCGGAGGTGATATCTTTGGTGAGCATGAAGCCTGGCTCACTTGGACGTTGTGTATACAACAATGGCACAGTGAAAGTGGGCATGGTGCCCTGGCATCTGTGTAACGTTACCTTAACCTTCTGTGACTACAATCTTACAGTTCGGTCTAACTACTCAGCTTGTATGAAGAATGCCAACAGGATCAGAGGAAGCTGTGGATTACTCCTGATCAAACGAACATTTGACATAAGAAACCAGACCAAAGGTAAGCGGGTTGCAGCCCCATAGTGCCTGGGGACCGAGGATCCAGGGTCCTGGCTGATTGGTATTTCCTGTGCGGACACACTGCCTATGCATCCCTTCCTCCAAACTGGGGAGGACTTTGTGCTCTGGTCCCTCTGGTTCCACCTGTGTTCTTCATGAACAGAACCGTCCCGACACCCCACCCCGCACGCCGGAAACGTGCTGCACCAGAGTTCCACATGAACGTCCTACAAATGACTACCACTACTGGAGTCCCATGGGAGTTCCGCATCTGGGGTGGAGGAGCAAAATTCGGACAATCACTCCTTCCATGGCTCGGAGTGGGAGAAGTAAGGGACCACATCGAGATCAACAGGTACGCATTGCTGAGACTCCTTAACACCACCTACAAGTTTTCCAATGCATCAGCAGCAGAAATGTCGGCCATAAGAACTATGGTTCTGCAAAATCGACTCGTGCTCGACCTCCTAACTGCATCATCAGGAGGTGTGCAGAATGGTTGGAGACACCTGCTGCACTTTCATCCCGGACAGCACCAGTGATGGACAGGACATTTCTACCGCACTGCATGACTTAACAGAGCTGCAAGCCTACGTTAAGTCTGCGACTCCTGGCGTCAGTCCCACCAGTGACATCTGGTCCTGGCTGACCACAGGCCCATGGTGGCACCTCCTGCTGAAGTTGTTGACCCCTATACTCATCGTTTTGTGCCTATTTTGTCTTTTTACAACATGCGCTCTGCCTTGTGTCATGTCCATGATTGCAAAGGCTACCACGCAGGCTTTCATTCGTTACCAGCTTGTCCAACAAGCTGAAGAGGACCCATCCCCATGTGAATACTCCTACGTCAGAGGCATCGTATGAATCTCTCACAGAAAGTGCCAAAAGCAAGTGGTGAAATGATGATGTTTGATGCTCTGTTCTAAAAATAAAAACCAAAAAAAATAAATAAATAAAACATTTTTCACGTTTGTACCTTCCCCTTATAGTGTTTATGATGTGTTTGAAATGATAAAAAGGGAGGGATGTTAGAGTTATATAATTATCATTTGCTTGCATACTATAATTTCCATAATATGTTTGTCTCATTTCTATCTTTCAGTAAGAAAACAATGACTTGAAAAGCTCTGATTATACGAGAATAGGATGTTCTTGTTGTTTTTGATTAAATGACCCACATTCATGTCTGCAACCTTCAGTTTTCAATAAAAGAAGGCTCCATGCATTAGGATGGCAGAACTCCTCTGTGACAGTTTGCGCTGTGACAGACTGATTTTCCTTCTGCAGAAGTCTAGCAAAAGTTCTCATCTCCTGTGTGGTTCTTCTCTTTATTAAGGAAAAAGTCAAAAACCCTGACAAGCTCCACACTCAGACTGAGTTTATAGAGGCTGACAGGACTGAGGTTCTGCCACAACAGTTGATAAAAGGGGATATCCCATGATGCACTGGGATCCTTTTCAGTCTTTATGTAGATTCATCAGCCTCTTTTATTTCATGTTTGTGTTTTTTTTCTCTTCATTAATCTGTAATTTGAAAATCTGGAGTTCTAAATGTTTTTTTCTCAGCTTCAGGAAGCGACACAGAAATCTGACACGTTTTTCTGCAGCTGGAGTTCATAAATGTGTCAGGATGGAGGTCAAACATCTTTGATGGTTAAATCAAGGATTATTTTGAATGTTTTAGATGAATTTCTTTGTGGATGTTCTGTACTCCAGCACTTCTCTTTGTCCTTCTTGTTTCCCCTCAGATCTGCTGCTCCATATCCTCAGACGATGAAGAAAAACTGAATTTTACATTAAGTCAAACTATTATGATCTAAACCAATCAAAGCTGCTGCTGTTAAGATGCTGACAGAAATGTTTCCATTCTGCAGGTTTACCTCAGGTTCCTCTCCTTTCTCTCACATTGTGGTAAGTGTTGAGTCACTTTTGAAAAACTTTCATCATCTATGTATATTTGTACAAACATGAGCTCTAAAAAGAAAACTGGAGGGATTTTAAGGCAACAGAGAAGACAGGTTTGATGAACTTCTGCTCCCACAGTCGATGCAGCAGAGACAGAAACTGAAGCCTCCATCACATCACAGGCAGAGAAAGGAGGCAAAAGCTTTCAGCTCCACTTTTATCTTCTGCTTCATTTTGTTCTCAAGACTCCAAATAAAAGTTTGATTTTGTGTTTTGACAGGGAACAATACTACATTTGAAATAATATCACATATACGTGAACTTCCTGCTCAGCCAAATGGTTGAAAACATTTTGAAAACATATATGTTTAAAAACCTTGTTTTTATGTAATGCTTAGCCAAGGCAATAAGAAACATTAAATAAATGTTTTTATTGATATTTTATCTTCGATGGGTTGTTAAAAAAAATCGTTCTTGTGTCAAAAACATAAAGAAAATCCTGTCCTGATAAACAGAAACAGTTTATAAAAGCTTGTAGATTAAAAACTAAATTCAGACTGCAGAACACAGTTTTCCTGCTCTGCTCCATTCTGATCATCCATAACCGTGATTGATCCATGAACGTCTTTGGTCTGAGCTGGAATCTGGATCTAAACTGGACAGATGGATAGACCTGACATTGCTGCTGATTTTGTTGTACTGCTAATGTTAGCTAGGGGGGGTATAAGACAGAGGGGGAGTTTGTACACAGATGGATTATGGGAAGGAGACGGCCTGAATCTGCACCACCATCCTGCATCAGACGTGAATTACTGTACTAATAAACTTCTGTTGCTCTGGAGAAACTATGTCCTAGAACACGACACAGTTTTTTTTACATTTTTATTTTTTCTAAAAACAGCATCGACATCATCATCATCATCAAAAGACCAATGGGAACAGTTTAGAAGTAGATCAGAAGATGATCAGAGTGGGATTTCAACAACCTGTCATCCACAGATAAGGGATGGAGGCACATTTGTCTGATCGAATTAAGCCCGTTTGGACTCTGGCGCTCCACGCACACTGGATGAATAGTGGCGTTTGGAGGAAGTGCGGCTGCGCAGTCCGTCACTGAACACCGTCACTGCCTGGACCTCTTTCTGGGTCTTAGTGCCGTAAAGGTTACAGCTCCTGGTTCCACAAGAAAAAAGTCCATTCTATAGGCCACTCTGACATCATCATCATCAAAGACAGCGTTACCTAGCAACCATACCAAGACCATAGCAGCTATAGAGGGAAACACAACAAACCATCAACGGCGGTTAAAGCAGTCAGACGTTTGTTCTGCAGCTCAGCAAAAATCTCTGCTTTAGGTTTTGGGGAGAAAAACAAAGGAAAACACACGGAGAAGGATTCTGCAAAGGAAATCCCAAGTTCTATTGGTAAGTCAGCGTCCTGGAAACATGCTTTGTTGGTTCTGAAGTGGCATGAATGCAGACTTAGATTGGTTTGTTTCCTTGGATTCTTCAGATGGATTCAAGCTGTAAATGTTGTCAGCATAAAGCAAGTTTGGACTAAACTAAAGCAGAAAGTGGCTTTGAAGATGGTCAGGAGAAATGAGGGCTTTTTTCAGGAATTCTTGGAAGAGGAGGACTTCTCCAAACAACCAGAATCTAGGAGGAGGTTTTTTCAGCATTGAGATCAGGATTTAGCATGAGCTTCAATCCCATTTTTGTTCAATCCAAATGTTTACCGTCATATTCAGGAGTTCAACTCTGAAAGCCACCATGACATCATAGACATTAAAGAGCCTGTTACCTAGCAACCAAACACAACAAACTGTAGACTATTCAAACTGGACATTTTGGGGCAACAATTCTTTTCTAACTCAAGTTTTTAGGATTTAGCCTTTTAGGATGTTTGTCAGGGAAAGAAGTTAACCTGGGCTCCAAATATTGGAAGACACTGATCTAAAAGTACTAGGACATCTGGAGAAAGCTCTAGTTCTGCTCCAACTCAGTCCAAAGCACTGAAGATAGATGGAGTTGGAATTGGGAGAGGACTGAGCTCATTCAAATGAAGAAAGAACAAGTCAACAGATGAAGAAGATTTCAGGAAGTTTCCCATTCAACAAGTTCAAGTTTCCAGAGAGCTAGTTTAGCATCTTCATGAGATGTTGCTGGGGCGGAGCTTGAACACACACCGCTTCCTGGAACCCAAACTCAGGCTAAGTGGAGGAAAAGTTGGGATTTCTGGTGTTTGTAAAGATCTGGAATGGTTTCCTCCCACAAAAAGGCCTTTTTCTAGTTTCCTGCAGATGAATTCTTTTCCTGCTGGGAGTTCTCATCTGGGTTTGCAGATTCTTAGTTGGAGGAAAACTTGGAGCAAATTCTTCCCAGAAAAAGGATTTTCTCTGGAGTGAATTGACATGAACAGAGTGAGTTTGGACTGAAAGCAGCAACAGGGAGGAGATGTTAGAGCTTCATCAGAAAACAGCTTTCTGGAGGAGTTGGAAGACGTCAACAGTCACAGTGATGGTGAGGAGGAGGAGCTAAGACTTCCAAAGTCAGAGCTAAAGATGGAGGAGCAGCAGGAGGAGGTTCTTCACTGAAGGAGAGCACAAGTCCAGCTTGTCAGTGCTTTGCTGATTGGCTAGTTGGATGTGTTCTTTGATGAGCTTTTCAATCTGACGTCTGCTTGGAGGACTGTTTTCATCCTTTTGGATGATTCCACTATTTGAACCAGACCTGGAACTAGAAGAGACTCAATGAGAACAGAAAGACAAGAAAGGATCCAAACCAAACTCTTCTTCTGTCTGACTTCAACCATGAAGGGACTTGAACCCTCAACCTTCTGATCCATGAGGCCACATGGTCTGTGAGAACATCCAGGTCCAGCTGCAGGTGGAGACAGATATGAGCAGAAATTCTCTAGTTGGCTTCAGATTTGAGAGTTTCCCAAACAAGCAGTAGCACAACTCCACTTTTCTCTCCAAGCCCATCCTCTGAAATCTGATCTTCTGAGGGACGAGAACACATGGAGACTGAAACTACCGGAGCATCACTAGAAGGACAGTTGGACTCCCCTCTGGAAGAAGAAGGCTTGAGCATGTTGACGTGAAAAACTCCACATTTCTTCTCTTTGTCATTTCTAATACAAGTTCAAACTACAGACCTGACTGATTTGGTTTGGTTTTTGTTATTTTAGCCATCATGTATGAAGACATCAGACCTAGAATTACAGAAAAAACATCAAAAATGTTCAATAAACTTATTTTAATAAACTGAAAATGTATAATTTCTGTCTACTGGAAGTCATCTGAAGTGAAGCTGTGAAAGTGACCACATTTGTTCAACAACCTCATAGCAACAAGAAACAAAGCAGATTTCTCTCCAAAGAAGTTTTTTTCCTCCGTTTTCCATCCAAACAAAGACAAACAGATGTTCTGTTTGGCAGAAATGTGTTTCCACCCAGAGGAACCTGCAGCAGCTGCTGATCCATCAGAAGATTCTGGACCTGCAGAGACTTCCCACACAGCTGCCTCTGCCTCCAAAGAAGCTGCTGATCTGCATGGAGAGAGAGAGAGAGCTCCAAGTCTCTGCAACCAAAGCAAAGAAGCAACCAGAGAACAGAAGCACAGAGCTGAAGCAAACATCCCAGAACGTTTGCTTTGGGAGTCCCACCTTCAGTTTGATCCGCTTCAGGGTTAAAGTCAGGCTAGTTTAAACATGCTTCCTGGAATACCCCCCTGGTTATTTTAGTGGAGTTTTAACCACCAAATGTGGTGTTTTTTTATCAAAAGAGTTCTGGATCTTCCCTCAACGTTGGAGTCTGGTCCTGCATTTGGGTCATCCTGATATACCGTAACAAAGCCTCTTTTCTGGGCTGCAGAATCAGCTGATTCAAGGTGATTACATAATCACGTCCCTACTTTGCAGTGCTGCATCTCAGTGTGAGGCTGCTTTCTCTACATAAGAATCTGCTGGGATTTTGTCAACTCTTGAATAGTTACTGGAACAAAAAGAATGTAAACACTGGAGATAAAGCCAGGGCTCCAGACTACCTTTTTTCACAAGGAGCACAGTGGCCCCTAACTGAAAATTTTAGGGGCACAACCAGAAAATTTAGGGGCGCATACCGTAAATCAACATGCTAACCAAATCTACTAATTTCCACTGTATTACTAATAAATACTTTAATAATAGATGCAGAAATTACAATGTGCTGTTTCAAATTCAGTGTCACATTTTATTCTGCACTATTGAAGATGCAACAACAGGTAAACTGACAAAAGCATCGCTGTCATGACAGTACAAATAGTAAAGAAAACGGATGGAAATTTATCTTTGTGACACCAAATAGGTGCAGCCAGGATGCACAATAAGCGTGTTTGAGATCACCCAGGTGAACTCAACGCTGCACAGATCACCTGGTGTGTGACATATATTTTTGTTTTTGCTCCAACATCAACTGTCAATCATCACAAAAATATCGCGAGAAAGGGGTGGGAGCAAGGCGCCAACCTACCCGGACACAGCTGAAAGCTGAACTGACTGAAAGCTGCCCTACAGACTACAAAACAATGCATTATGGGACATGTGTCCTGATGGTTTTTGTAGTTGAGTGATTAATTAAAATAATTTAAAATACCAATTCATTAAAAAAGGCTACATACATTACAAAACATTCATATAATCATAAAATATATAATAACACAGATCATACTAAGGGTGAGAAGAATATTAAATCTAAATTGAATGTTAAGGACAAGTCCAACTTCCTGTCCTCCTTCAGTCTTGCTGCAGATTCGCCTTCATCTCACAGCCCCCCCGCCTGGTCTCCCCAACGATCCAGGCGAGGTGCCGGTTCATCTCAAACACGTCTATCGTTGCATTTTCCCCACGTATTTTCAGTGTGTCTAAAACTAATGTTGTTTTTGCCCGCACGTGTTTAAAGTTCAAGCCCCGTTAGCTGTCACGCATGTACGTGTGGGACATTTATTCTCCTCAGCTGACCCGACTCCCGTGGGAGCGGCGTGCTGCCGTAACACAGCAGTGCATAAACCGTTTGATGCGCCGCCGTAACCGTAACCAAAACCTAAACCTTCCTCCGGGTCTGTGTGACCCAGAGAAAATTTCAGCACGGACTGCATGTATTTAGAAAATTACGAGCGAATAAATACGTTCTAGAAAGGAAAATTAGGAACTTCTTCATGTGGTCCGGGGAGGGAGCTGTCAAACCCTGTCATTGTCACGCCCCCAAGAGTCATTTACCCCACTGTGATTGGTTGGTCATCTCCGTGCACGACAATGAAAAAGTTTCATTCATTAAAACTGGCGGGCTGCAGTAACATTAAACCTTCATATTAAGGCGGGGGCCGCAAAATATCATCTTGGGGGCCGCAAATCGCCCACGGGCCGCGAGTTTGAGACCCCTGCTGTACACTCTGGCACTGGTACACTAGCCGCAGGTCGGAAGAACGAATCAATAGTTCACTTACTCATAACTCAGACGGACATATCAGGATTTGATGATATTTATTTCCTTCCCACAGATGTTTACGCGCGCGCGAATATCTCTAGGCCCCGCCCCCTCCACATATTTAAGCCACTTACAGTGACTTATTCTTCTCACACGCAGTGGCCGCCTCACAGACGGGCATCACGCGAGAGTGTGTGCTCGCGTTTGATGAGTATGTGCGCGAGTGTGTGTGTGTCTGCCTGCGTGTGTGTGCGCTCGTGTCTCAGATTATTTCATCGATCATTAACGTCCCCCTTCCACATTTAATGTATAAAAAAATACGGAGGGTGGGGGAGGCAAATTTACTGGTCGCACATGTGCGACTGGATGTAAAATTTATTTGCACACTCTCAAATTTTGGTCGCAAAATGCGACCAATTGCTCGCAGTCTGGAGCCCTGGATAAAGCCCCTGTGTCAAAGCACATATGTTTTTTCAGAACTTATGTCAGTAAGCTTTAGACTTTATTTTGGTTAGAAAAAATAAAATTATTATGCATTTCAGAGGAACACAACTCCCAAGTGCATTTTTACTACACTCTGCTATATTTATAATGATTGTGAGTCAGCCATCTTAGACGTTGTAAATAAAAAAGGAAAGAAAATGAACAGGATTACCAGCACTGTAAAACACAATGATCATATATCAATAGGCTGAAAGATCATATTTCACCTCAGTTAAAAAAGTAATTACAGAAACATAAGCAACCTTTCTCCTCTTGGCTTCATCATGCGGTAGCATAGTGGCTCGTTAGCTTGCTAACTCGTCCAACTTGTGGTTAGCTTATTAAAAAAACTGAAAAACAATCTTCAACTCACCAGGATATCTCTTTAAACACAACTCTGTTTGAAAATCTTTAGATTCCTCCTTCAGTGTCGATTCGTGCCAAGTTGCTATTTCTGTATGTGTTCCAGAAGCACACTGATGTCCTCTCATCTCACCGTGTCGTCGCAGATGGAAAAAAGCTGGAGAAATAAGGAGTGATATTTTTGCCCCCATGTTGCACACAAAACTTTCTAAGTTGCAAGTGAAAATATTAAATATTTGCTTTTTGATCATTTTTATTCTGCTTTACTTTTTTTTTGCTTTCAAAAACATTTTTATTTTGCGTTTGCAAAATGCATGTTTTTGGATGTGTTGTGTCAAATCTCACTTTTGTCCTATCTTTGATTTTGCTGAGTTAAGTTTCATTTTAGTATTCAGTTTTTCAGATTAGTTTGTCAACATATCCAGGATATCCAGAGATCTTTTAGCGGTTACGATGTCCCCAGCAGTAGAAAAAAAACTCTCTCACTCGGGACAGAGGTTGCAGAAATGGAGATACCTCTTTGCCAATTTTGCAATATGCTTCTAGCTGATCTCGTTGGTTCTTCCCAATTCAAGAGGGTTAGCATCAAGAGGGATGCATCCTGTTGCTCTGTATTTGGTAAACTTTACTTTCATCTCCTCCAAAATAGCAGACTTATTTTCCACTAGCATCTGAAAGACTTTGCCAAACAGTTCAGTCATTACTAATTACAGACAATCTGGTGATGCCGTTTTAAGTGCATTAGCAGATTAGATGTTTTACAGCAGCATGCGCGATCTTCGTGAAACACTAGCTGCGTTTACATGGGCAAAAGTAATCGGAAAGAAAGCCTGATCAGAAAGAAAACATCATGTAAAGATGCCGTTCGGAATACTCTGCCCCGATCAGACTTGTTTGGATCAACATTTCTTTCCGAACGAGATAGGTGGGTTATACCGATTGTTTATCCGACCGTGGAGCATGTAAACAGTTCATTCCGATCGTGTGTCACTGCTGCTCTGGGTTACTTCATGCATAGGCGATGTTTTGCTGAGAGAAAGCTTTGGAGCTCATAAGGGACCAACCTGCTGCTCTGCAGAGGCCCCGTGAAAAGCGCTGCTCCGCTCTCGCCCCACTGCCTCTCTCCTCTCTTACACCCTTCACGAGGGGGAGTAAGGGGGAGAAGCGCGTTTTGTTATTTGTGGGAGAATTCAGACTGCGAGCCGTCCTGCCGCTCTGGTTTAGCGGCTGCAGGACTCAGGAGGAACTGTGTCCGAGCAGAGCTCACACACAGCGGCTTTGGGGCGGTGTGTGTGAACTTTTCAGAGCAGTAATGTCGCTCAGTCCTTAGAAACTGTTCAAACAATCACATGGATTTGTGTTTCCAGTTGTGTCCCGACAAAATAAAGGATGATGTTATTCCCAGACATTTACGTGCAGCTAAGATGCGTGTTTATAGCCTGTCCTAACCCTTCTTCCAGCTCCGTTCTTCCACAAAAAAGCACTGACCACATGGATTAAAAATGAAAACGATGAGCGAACAGGCGCTTCATAATATTCATTACATTAATAAAAAGCATGTTTGGAAGATCGTCTCGTATATTACCGAGCTGCTGCATAAATGTCTGTGGCAGCTGTTTGTTAACAACGGGACCCATGTCTTCCGGGATTTTTTTACACTACTGCGCATGCCCAAATGATTCATTCCGACCGGAAGTGTGAACCATGGGAACGTTTGTTCTAATCGGAAAAAGGTTTTCTATGACCATGTGCACGGGTGAATTTTAACCCGACCATTGATCCGATCAAGATATTTTGCCCATGTAACCGCGGCTAGTGTCAGTACATGGTGTTTGACTTATCCAACTGTCTTTTCCCTTCATGGATGCTCACAACAAATCAAAAGTGTTCCCACACAGGAGAGCGTAAGGAGATGGGAGGGTCCTCAAGTTCTGGTCTCGCGTCTGCATTAGCCACAGTGCTATAGTTGACATGCTAACTGTCCGTCACCTAATGGCGTCTCTTTGAAAACTCGCGTTTAACATTAGTTCCGTCTTGGCGCAAAGTTATTAGATTGGGAGGAAGAAAAACAAAAAAACAAATAAAATTTAAAAACCAAAACGGTACAAAGGTGAACCAAACCAAAAGTGCCATACCGAAACGGTTTGGTACAACGACGTGTACCGTTACACCCCTATTACTTGACCTAACAAAGTATATAGTGCAGTCACTACTTTGGGTTTAAATGTTTATTAAATGTTCATTGATCACATTAAGTGTTAGAATTAAAGATGTATAAAAAAACATTTAAACCATAATGAAGACATTCAAGAATTAGCTCTAATGACTCAAAAAAACCAACTCATTTCTATTTGCAGGTACATCTAAAACAATTCATTTTGTGAAAAAGTTGTACAAATTTTGTCAGCAGTAAAACTCTTTGTCTAATATCATTACACAAAGATTCAAATGTATTGATCCATTACTTTTTTTGCTTTTGATGTAAAGTTGAAAACCTAAAAAGAATTCCTAGAAAGTAAGAATATTATATTATAACAATATATTAGTAGAAAACTTCATTTCTACACATGAAATACTCACTTGTGCCTCCCTGTAATGAAGTTACTTCATCAATATGGTATGGAGGCCATCAAATTTTTCCCTCCTGTAAAATAAAGTCTTTAACTGTGGTGCAGAGGTTGAGGTGTCGACCTCTTATCAGAAAAGTTTAGAATTTAGAGTTTACACTATTTTATTACATTGTTTGTAAAGAGAAAGTCTTGTGAGTTCTCATGTGTGTTTTAAGATTAGATAGTCGACCAAAACCTTTATCACATTCTTTACAAGAAAAAGGCTTTTCTCCTGTGTGAGTTCTCATGTGTGATAAGAGACCAGAACCATCACTAAAACGTTTTTTACATTCTTTACAAGAAAAAGGCTTTTCTCCTGTGTGAATTCTCATGTGTGTTTTGAGACTAGATATGCGACTAAAACTTTTATCACATTCTTCACAACAAAAAGGCTTTTCTCCTGTGTGAATTCTCATGTGTGCGTTGAGAGTAGACACATCGCGAAATCTTTCTTTACATTCTTTACATGAAAAAGGCTTTTCTCCTGTATGAGTTCTCATGTGTTTGTTGAGAGAAGATGTTTGATTAAAACTCTTACTACATTCTTTACAAAAAAAAGGCTTTTCTCCTGTATGAATTCTCATGTGTGTTTTGAGATTAGATATTTGATGAAAACTCTTACTACATTCTTTACAAGAAAAAGGCTTTTCTCCTGTATGAATTCTCATGTGTGTTTTGAGATCAGCTTTATGACTAAAACTTGAATCACATTCTTTACAAGAAAAAGGCTTTTCTCCAGCGTGAATTATCATGTGTGATTTGAGACTAGATATTTGATTAAAACCTTTTTTACATTCTTTACAAGTAAAAGGCTTTTCTCCTGTGTGAGTTCTCATGTGTGTTTTGAGAGTAGATATTTGACTAAAACTTTTTTCACATTCTTTACAAGTAAAAGGCTTTTCTCCGGTGTGAGTTCTCATGTGTCTTTTGACATGAGATATACGACTAAAGCTTTTCTCACAGTCTTTACAAGAAAATCGCTTATCTTCTGCATGGATTCTTGTGTGAATTCTGAACAGAGATATGTTACAAAAGCTTTTACCACATTCTTTACAGATATAACATTTTTCATCAGACCCAGTTTCCATGTAGTCAGATGGGTTAGTAATTATTGTTGAGTTTTTACCAGACCTGATAGACGAAAGTCTCTCTTCTTTTGGAGATTTTTTACTTTTCTTACCCAAACTTGGCTTCTTGAAATTTTTTCTAACATTGGAGTCACACTGACCTGCAGACATGTGAGACCTGTCCACACTTTGGACATGACTTCTGTCTCTTTTCTTCCTCTGATCTCTGTTCTGTGGGTCTGTCTCTTCATCTGTAGCTGATGTTGATTCTTCATGTTGGTTTCCTTCTTCATCCTGACTATCAGTTACATTAAACTTCTGCTGATTGTTTAGATCTGCTTCACTTTTCTCATCTTCCTCATAAGTAGGGATCTCCATCAAGGTATCAGTCTCCTGCTTCAGATCAAGCTGATCTTCATCCTGACTGATGCAGAGTTCCCCTGGTTCCTCTTTCATCTGTGGAGGTTCTGGTTCCTCCTGTTCCTCTTTAATCTGTGGAGGTTCTGGTTCCTCTTGAATCTGTGGAGGTTCTGGTTCCTCTTTAACCTGTGGAGGTTCTGGTTCCTCTTTAACCTGTGGAGGTTCTGGTTCCTCCTGTTCCTTTTTAATCTGTGGAGGTTCTGGTTCCTCTTGAATCTGTGGAGGTTCTGGTTCCTCTTTAACCTGTGGAGGTTCTGGTTCCTCCTGTTCCACTCTGAAGTTCCTCTGCTGGTTGCAGAGATCTTCCTCCTCAGTCATCCAATTCTGGGGGAGGCCTGCAGGGACACAAACACAACAAGGAGCCTTTTATACGTTTCCAGGACTTTTGGGTTTTTTCAAGCATCAATAAACTCTGTAATCAATGGAAAAAATGTCTGAGGAATCTGGAGGACCAGAAGAGACTCATTGAAACAATACATATAGACGCCATTAATTAATTAAATAAATGTGACACTAATTCTTTAAAATTTGAAATAAATAAGCAAAATTGTCATTAAAAGTGTCAATATTTAATTTAAATTAAATGTTAAATGATTTACACGGGTCACATTTCTAAGTTGTTCTAATATTCTACATTCTATTCTATTTCTCCATCTGAAATTGACACAGTTTAAAGGTGAACTTTGTTTCAGGCTGATGGTTGAACTTCCGCCTTTTTCTGCCTTGTGCAATGAGATGAGAAGAGAACTTGAAACTTTGTTCTTCCAGTTTATTCTTCTGGTTCTAGAGAAGGAAAGAGCTGATTCCACTGGTGACAGAAACCAACACACAGTAGTGCCTGATAAAGACATGTCACTGATCACTCATGGATCATGTGTGTGGTTCCACCAGCACAAGCTATTGCTCCAGGTGTGTACATTGGAATGTGTACACAAGTGGTATCTGGACAGTTGTGGAAAGATGTACACAAATATACACAACTGGACACACTGGACCTCTCATCTTCCTCATAAGTAGGAATCTCCATCAAGGTATCAGTCTCCTGCTTCAGATGAAGATGCTCTTCATCAGCAGACAGGCTGTAGGTAATGACAAAGTCCACAGTGTGTCCTCTGTTGTGAGCAGCTGTGGGACTCTTTTGAAATCTGTGAAGATTTTTTTTTATTTGAAATGGTTTATTTCAAGCAATAAAATTGAAATTATACACAAAAAATACAATCACGAGTTATACATTCATACAATAACTAATCAAACTTTGGATAATTAAACATATTCATAAATGTTGCTTGAAAGGGAGTGGAAGGAAGCGAATTTATATAATCTCACCCCTGTTCTACCGTAAACATTTTATTACATGATTTATCAATATGTGGATCCTTGCTTTTATCAGACAGAATTAAGAATCTTGAAGTATCAATAAAGCACATGACAAGGATGAATTGCTTAAATTGTTTAAAAAAAAAAAAACTTTTAGAAATCAACATGGCAATGAAGTATCCAAAATATATGCAGATTATGTTACTTATAAAAGTCATTGATATGATTAAAAAATAATACTATAACAGTAAAATAGACATTACACTGTTTCAGGAATTTTCATAGCAAAATTTGATCAAGTATCAAAAGGTAAAAATATTTGCAAAATTATGTTACATTAGGAAAAATCCTGAATCAATTTATCAATTTTTTTGGAGCAAGTGAAGTAATATCATTAAAAGTCAATCAATTTAACCATTTTCATTAATTGATTAATCATTTGTTTTATTATTTTTTTTGTATTTTTATTTAATTATTTTTTACATATTTTTATTATAAAGTAATGCTGTGAAGTAAAATAAAAAGGGTCCATATTTTGTCGATTGTCCAAGGTTGGCATTTCTTCTTCTGCTGATTAACAGCCGTTCTTCTGGGTTTAAACAGAGTTTATAGTTCTCTTCAATATTATGTCTGCAGACATTAGATTAAGGTCCCTATCCTTGTTCAGCTGATATCAGCGGCGCCGAGTTGTGGTCAACTTGTCTGCAGTTCAGAACTCTCCGCTGAGTAATCAGGTCACTTCAGACTTTTGGAGAAAGTGATGAATCCGGCGTCATATTTCTTCAAATTATTTGGCTCTTTGATTTATTACTCCATGTTGTTTCAGACGTCCATGATCAAGCACTTCTCAATGTCCTTCATGGTGTTCACAACCAGAACCTTGGACCGATCCGGCGGACCGAGTCGTTTGATGTAAATCCTGCAGCCTTTAACCCAAGTGTTCTCAATCTGCTTACACTTCCTGAGAAGCCGTGCATGTTTGGCGATTTCAGCATTCCTTCTTGTCAGATGGTCGTTCAGATAAGCAGCAGATCCTTTCATATTTTTACGCTGATTCATCAGAGCTAGCTTGTGTTTTTGATTCACAAACCTGATGAGGATTGCTGGTTTATCCGTCTCCTTTCTCCTGGGGAGCAGGTGGCAGGTCTCGATGGTGTTGAGATCCAGGGAAATCCCTTTACACGTGAGAAATGATTCCACTTGGTGATCCAGAGACTCTCCACTGCTCTCCGTTTCAGGACTGCTAGCACTATTAGCATTAGCAATGCGAACTCCAGCTGCATTTAGCTTTGCCCGAGGTTTGATCGGTACTCCAGTGAGAATGAGATTATTCATCCTTACTTGTTGTTCCACATCGTCCAGTCTTTTCTCCAGAATGTCGACCCGGTTTTCTCGTAAAAGTTTAGTTTTAGTGTTTTCAGTAAATGTTTCTTGTTCGGCCCAAAACCCAAAGCGTGTTTTAGATTTAGGCCGCCTGTGTGACGGAGTTTGACGCCCATGTAGTTTATAAAATTCATGATTTTTTGTGTGTAAAATGGACAAATGAGGATAGAGAACACAAAAAGAAGTCATCAAATTTCTGTGTGAGGGGAAAGAGGGGGTTACTCGCCCGGGTAGTAAGTTAATGTAGAACCACCACTGAGTGACAGACGGGTCCCCAAAAAGAAAAGCATGAAGCTCAAAGGGCTTCTCTCTGTCTTTGATGAAGGTCACATACCTATGTGGTGTAGCTGCAGCTGTGGTTTCCAGATGACATCCAGCAGTCTGCGCTGACGACAGAGCTCCTCCTCGTACTGGACGATGGTTCCTTCACAGCGTCTGCAGATTTCTTCAGCAGCAGCAGCTAGTCGCTCGCTGATCAACTCTCTCAGAGACTGAAGGGAAGACATGGTTCCTGCTCCGATCTTCAGCTCCAACTGAACCCTCAAAACTGGTTCCGCCGGTTCCGATCTGAAGTTCCTTTGTGGGTTGCAGAGACTGTCCTCTTCAGTCAGCCAATGCTGGGGGAGGCCTGCAAAAGCAAAAGAAGACGCCTTTTTTATGTTTGAGTAATGTATTGTAAAAACGCCAATACAAATTTTACAGTCTCTTTCAGGATATTTGGAGGAGGAGCCCCTGAAGGACCATTGTTTGTAACGTAAACTTCCTTGTAAAGGCCCGTACACACCGGGACGAATTTCGCGCGTGATATTCGCCGATGTTTAACACCTAGTGACTAAACAAAGGGCACCAATGTGAGTGTGCACACCGACGCGAAAAAACGCCACACGTCAAAGCGTCACTTTTAAAAAAACGCTTCGGGATCGTTTTTTTGGTTTGACGCACCGCGTCAAAAACTATACGACCAATGAGAATGGTGCTTTTGCACATGTGTCTGGAGCTTCTGAAGTTGCAGTAAAACACAACTTGGCGGTGCTCAATAACAAAACTGCCTTTCTGAGCACACATACCAGCGAAGAAGATAGACGCCAAGTAGCGTCTACACTGCCACAAAGAAATAATGAGGGACATTCTAAAATATCCCCGAAAACGCTCATGATACATTTTCAGCTCTTGTACCAGTCGATAAAACTCCCCGTGTTCTTCTCTTCTCGTAACTATGGGATATACCCAAAATCGACGTCTTTCATCATTCAACAGAACAATAATTTCTTCGTCGCTAGAACTGGAGCTACTGGTGCTGGAAACATTCATGTTTTCTTTGTTTGATTCTGAAAGGAGTAATACGAGTGTGCCCCTTTTGCGAGCTCAGCACACGTTCAAAATCTACAACTTAGTGGTTTACAACAGTAGCCTTCTGGCTCCTCCCTTTCTGTGTGGGGTGGGTGGTGCTGGGCCTGGGGCGTCGGCGCCTCGGGGATGGGGCCCCGGGGCTGGGGGTCCTGGGCACGTTGCTGGGGGTCGGCTGTTTGACCACCGGGGGACAGTCTACCAGCTGTCCCCAACTTACCCCCTTCCTCATATAATCTCATATTAGGATGAGGGGGTGGGGGGGTTAGCCTGCATTGAGCCTGGGGGGGGGGGGGGGGGGGGGGGGCTACTTGGCAGTGGTCCCCCTCCCATGGTTGCCGTATGGAGTGGGCCCCCCCTCTCTCGGTTTTATTTGCACTTTAGACATGTAGGGCCCTTGGTAGGGGGGGGGGGTGCTTGGACATCACTGCCAGCAAGCAGCAGATGTCCTCTCAGCACCCTACCCGCCAATTTTAACTGCACCTTAGACATTTAGGGCCCCTTGGTGGGGAGGGTGATGGGACATCTCTGTGAGTAATCAGGAGATGTCCCCTCAGTGCCCTACCCTAGCTGTTGGACAGGACAAGTAAAAAAAAAAAAAAAAAAAAAAAAAAAAAATCAAAGATGGCGACTTCTTCCTGAGGTCAAAGTTTGACAAAACTCCTGAGGTGTTTGAAGACTGAAATAGGCAGTGTGTGTGTGAAATTTCATGGAAATCAGTCTAAAAAAATTCATTTTCCTAAAAGCCGTGTATTATTAAATCGTAGATTTTGGCACACAATGTCTGCCAAACTACAGGTTGTGTGCAAAATTGTTTTTTGTGGTTTTTACCATAAAAGAGAATAACAGTAGGGAGCGCAATGCGTGTCACTGCGCATACCGTTCGTGCATGTTCAGTCTGCCATTAAGAAACTTGGTTTCCGCACTGGAAATTTTATGTAGTTAATATATGCATCACGGTGCAATTTGGAATAGCATCTACTTCGACTTTCATTCAGAAAAGTAAAGTGTATTTACTGGACATTTTTGTGATCCAACCGCAGCTTTTTTTCTGATTTTGGGTCGATCTCCCAGCTTCGTGAAACTTACAAGGTGATTAAAATCTCCCAAACCCCACCCTAAACATTGAGGAAACCCCCGGAATTCGATTTTACAGACTCAATTCTCTATAGAAACGTCTAGAAGAATTATGTTAATGAGTGCGACAATGAGCGATCATTTGCCAAAAGAGGCACATTATTATTTTTCTCACTTTTACAGTAAAACTGTACTACAAGAACAAAGTTAAACTGATCACTGATTTTAGAGAGTTGTAAGAAAATACCTAAAAAAAAACACATTTTTTTTATTAAGGGTGTTACGACCCCTAGTAGTTGTCTGCTTGTCTTGTGTGTGCGTGTGTGTATGCATATGTGTTCTCAGCTCCTGTAGAAGTCCAGCTCCTGCACAGCTGCTGACTCCGCCCCTCTGCAGAGCTGATTGAGGCTGCTACCTATCACCTGGCTTGGAGGGAAGCTTAAAAGCTCCGAGGATCCTCTGCTCCAGTGGCGGCTGCATTCCTGAGTGGGAATTTGTTCTTCAGCCTGCCCCTGCTGTCTGCCTGGCCTTAGCTCGAGAAAGCCTCTGGTTTCCCCCTTAGCTTTGATTCTGGTTTTGTCCTTTTGTTACATTTACTCTTGTGGTCTTTTGTTTGCATTTTGAGTAATTTGGTGCCTTGCTTTAAAGCCTGAGAATTTAAGTTATCCCATTATTTATTGCACCTTTGGTGTTGAGTTGATTATTTCTCTTTTAGTCCCCTATGAGTTTTATTTGTCACTGAATAAACAGCTGTGTGGCCAACTTTAACCCCGCCCGGTTATCATAATTTTCTTTATGTTACACATTTCTCCCTCCTCTCTGAAGAGGGACGTAACAAAGGGTTACCTGTTAATGTAGATAAAAATGTTTGCTATTTACAATTTTTGTGTTATTTAATTTAACCGTATGAAAGTACAGGCAGAATGTAATGACATTTTTTAACAAAATCCCATGTTCTGATTCCACCATGGTTTTTAAAAAGTTTTATATCAAAGCAAAAATACACCCACAAAGTAATTATTTATGCAAAAACACAATGCCATTATTCCCAGTTACTTCAGATCTCACTTATTACTTTTAATCTTATTGACATTTTTCTGTGAGTGGCATGTTTTGTCGGGACTCAAGAATCAACAAGACTCTTTCAACTTCTCTCTGCCAGGTGTGGTAGAGGCTTCATCTTCTCAGAGATTTTTAGGTAATATTTAAAGAAGAAATAGCAAATATAAGAAAACTGTTGAAAGTTATTCTTTTCCTGATTTGAGCTATTTTTGAATGAATGTTCGTCTTTTTTCAGATGGCTTCATCAGGGCTGCATGTAGATCTGTCAGAGGGAATCTTAGCAGCACTTCAATAGCAGATCTTCAATAGGAACATTTTTCAACTAAGCCAACTGAAAAAGAAAGGGTTGACATCTTCAAATAAGGATGCCCTCAGGTGGATGAGATGTTTAATCCCAAAAATTTCACCAGATATTACAGAGAAAAACTTGGACAGGCAGTGGAAGAGAGTACTTTGTGTAAAAGAAGATTATCCGAAAAACAGCAATCTTGATGAATGGAATTTGAGACCATACATCTGTCCAAATGTTCTTGGCCAGCGGTCAACAGAAAGGAATAAATCTTTAGATACGGGAATATTTGATCCTTGACGATGTTAATAAGCAGTTAGCCAAAGAGGTTGCCCAGCTGAAAAAGGAGAGACAATCACCCAACAAAACCAAACACGCAGAACGGCGGAAAAAACGACAGTGAAAATATCAAGGAGTTACGTTCAGAAAAAAAAGCATCTTGAAACTGAAAATGAGTCACTCACAGAAAAGCTAGAAGAAGAAAAAATGCTGTAAAAAGGTTCTCATCAGAGTCTAGCAGATTAAAATCAAAGATAGCACGCTTCCAATTTGAAGCAGAAGAAAAGGAGCAATGCGAGGGATGTACAGTGATCCCTCGCTATAACGCGGTTTACTTTTTCACGGTTTCGCTACTTCACGGATTTGCATCGTGCATTGTGTTCTGCATTCTGATTGGCTAAAAAGTCACTCCGCTTCTTCTCAACCTGTGCGTCAATAACGTTGCAGTTTAATATGTACACGTACATAAAACAGCTCGCCAAATTTACATTACGTTCGTGCAAATTCTCTTGATGGTGGCATGTCGGTGTATAAGGATCTTTTTGCAAAGCAGAAAAAAGAGCGACAACTGCCTATCACTATGTTCTTCTCCTGAACAAACACAGCTGCACCGCGGGCTTCAAAAGAAGAAAACACTGCAGAGCGGAGTCAGGATGCAGCGGCTCAGTCTGTAGAGCAGTGAAATACACCTCAGTCACTATTTGTCCCACTGTATTTTGTATTTTTTTCACAATCATTTTAAATTTTCTCCCGTTTAATCCAATCACTCGGGTCGCGGTGGGCGGGGCTAATCTCCGCGATTTGAAGCCTTCTGTTTACATTGATGATTAAAATTATTATTTGACAGTACAGAAATTCTTTGTTGAAAAAAATGTTTCTAAAGTACTTTCATTTCTGAAACAAATGCTTGAGCCTGTAAAATGGTTTGTTCTTTCTATTCAATTTATAATAGAGGATTTAACTGTTTAATAAATGTAAAAAAAAATAGAGGTTTCTACTTCACGGATTTTGTCTATCACGGGTTCTTTGTGGAACGTAACCCCCGCGAAAAACAAGGGGACTACTGTAATTTGGAAAAGTCTGTCAAGGAACATCTTCCTGGGGGGAAATTTTGGGATGCAGGACAGCATGTGAGAAGCGCAACTAAAGCAGCTCCAAAACACAACAATAATCCAGAAAGGATATTTGTGTGTTAGACTATCTTGTTCACCATAGGCCTAATGCATCTGCTGTTACAAATGAAGCATATCTGATGTCCTCCTACTATAAGACATCAGAGTGGGTGTCTCAGTTATCTCCTGAAAAGCTGGAACAACTAGTGGGTGATGTAAGAAAAAGAAGAAAGGAGCTGGAGGCTAAATTCAAAGCAAGGGAGGCCAGTATCACAAAGAGCCATGAAGAGAAGCAACTAAAAGCAGTGGAGGCTTTGGCAGAAAGCAGGAGAAAAACATTTGAAAAGAAGAAGAACTTGACTGAAATAATCATTGATGCAGGTCTTTGGCAATCAGAGAAAGATGATAGTAAAATGGAGAAGTATGACAGTGATGCTGAGAGATTCAGAGCTCTTACAAATCCGCTTCATTTCCAGCAGGAAGTGCTACAGCAGGACCCCAGGGGGAAGGAAGGATGTTTTCATTGTTTCCAGAAAAGGCAGTACAGGGAAAGCTAGAAATAAGCCATGGACTGAACTTAAAGATAACTTAATGTTTCTCATCCAATCTGCTGTGGCTGCAGGTTCTTCTCACAAGTGTGCCCAAGAAAAAAGGACCATCCAGTCCTTACCAGGTAAAGGAGTATGCCACTCATTTGCAGATGATCAAATCTACATTGGAGAAGTTATTTCCCAAGTCCCTGGATTTCCATCCTGGTTTAATGTAATTTATGAAGGAGATGAAGCGGTGTAGAGCAACAAACTGATGGATGGAAGTCTGGAGATCATCATTGAAAGCTCCTGACTTTGGTTATTGATTTAGCTGGGTTATTGAGTATTGTGGATTTTTGGATGATGGCTAATGAAACTAAAAAGAAAAGGTTTATTCACTTGAAATGTGTGTGTTTTACTATCTAAAATTGCCTTAGAGAAGGAAAAAAACAGATTTTTAAATATTTAATCAAATGTACCAATAAATTAATTACCCGAATTATGATAATAATGGATTGGATTTATGCGTTTTTCAAGACGCCCAAAGCGCTTACAATGTGTCCATTATTCATTCAGTCCTCAATCATACTTGGTGATAGTAACTACTGTTGTAGCCACAGCTGCCCTGGGGCAGACTGACAGAGGCGTGGCTGCCAGTTCGCGCCTACGGCCCCTCTGACCATCACCGGAACATTCATGCACATCCACACACCAGTGGAGACACACTGGAGGCAAGGAGGGTGAGGTGTCTTGCCCAAGGACCAGGGCTCCAGACTGCGACCAATTGGTCGCATTTTGCGACCAAAATTTGAGAGTGTGCGACTAAATTTTACATCCAGTCGCACATGTGCGACCAGTAAATTTGCCTCCCCCACCCTACGTATTTTTTATACATTAAATGTGGAAGGGGCACGTCAATGATCAATGAAATAATCTGAGACGCGAGCGCACACGCACGCAGGCAGACACACACACTCGCGCACATACTCATCAAACGCGAGCACACACTCTCGCGTGATGCCCGTCTGTGAGGCGGCCACTGCGTGTGAGAAGAATAAGTCACTGTAAGTGGCTAAAATATGTGGAGGGGGCGGGGCCTAGAGATATTCGCGCGCGCGTAAACATCTGTGGGAAGGAAACGGAGCCAAATATCGTCACAACCTGATATGTGCGTCTGAGCTATGAGCAAGTGAACTATTGACTCGTTCTTCCGACCTGCGGCTAGTGTACCAGTGCCAGAGTGTACAACAGGGGTCTCAAACTCGTGGCCCGCGGGCTATTTGCGGCCCCCAAGATGATATTTTGCGGCCCCCGCCTTAATATGAAGGTTTAATGTTACTGCAGCCCGCCAGTTTTAATGAATGACACTATTTCATTGTCGTGCACGGAGATGACCAACCAATCACAGTGGAGTAAATGACTCTTGGGGGCGGGACAATGACCGGGCTTGAAAGGATGACACCTGACAGCCCCCTCCCCAGACCACATTAAGGAGTTCCTTACTTTCCTTTAGAACGTATCTATTCGCTCGTAATTTTCTAAATACATGCAGTCCGTGCTGAACTTTTCTCTGGGTCTCACAGAACCGGAGGAAGGTTTAGGGTTTTGGTTACGGCGGCGCATCAAACGGTTTATGCACGACTGTTACGGCAGCACACCGCTCCGTAACAGTCGGGTCAGCTGAGGAGAATCTGCAGCAAGACTGAAGGACAACAGGAAGTTGGAGTTGTCCTTAACATTCAACTTAGTTTTAATATTCCTCTCCCCCTTAGTGTGATCTGTGTTATTATATATTTATTTTACGATTATTTTAATGTTTTGTAATGTATGTAGCCTTTTTTATTGAATTGGTATTTTAAATTATTTTAATCACTCAACTACAAAAACCATAAGGACACATGTCCCATAATGCATTGTTTTGTAGTCTGTAGGGCTGCTTTCAGTCAGTTCAGTTTCCAGCTGTGTCCGGGTAGGTTTGCTCCTTGCTCCCACCCCTTTCTCGCAATGTTTTTGTGATGATGGACAGTTGATGTTGGAGCAAAAACAAAAATATATGTCACACACCAGGTGATCTGCGCAGCGTTGAATTCACCTGGGTGATCTCAAACACGCTTATTGTGCATCTTGGCTGCACCTATTTGGTGTCACAAAGATAAATTTCCATCCGTTTTCTTTACTATTTGTACTGTCATGACAGCGATGGTGCTGTCAGTTTACCTGTTGTTGCATTTTCAAAAGTGAAGAATAAAATGTGACACTGAATTAGAAACAGCACATTGTAATTTCTGCATCTATTATTAAAGTATTTATTAGTAATACAGTGGAAATTAGTAGATTTGGTTAGAATGTTGATTTACGGTATGCGCCCCTAAATTTTCTGGTTGTGCCCCTAAAATTTTCAGTTAGGGGCCACTGTGCTCCTAGTGAAAAAAGTTAGTCTGGAGCCCTGCCAAGGACACAATGACAGTTTGGCTGGTGGGAGCGGGGATCGAACCGCCGACCTTTCGATCATTGGACGACCCGCTAACCCACCTGAGCCACTGTCGCCCTTTCTTATAATAATTAATCCGTTAAAAAATGTAAAAAATTTGCTGAAGCACCCTAATAATGTCCTGTGAAAATTGGAGTGTTTGGAGCAAAAATAGGGAAGATGTGATATCTAGAAGAAGAAAAAACATTTTTGTTCAATTTAATGTTTTGTTCCTGTAATTACCAAGTTTTCCCATTGATTTTTATTCACAAAACAATAGAAATCACTAAATTTTAATAACTTGCTTAATTTTAAGTCTATTGAGCCAATTTTTTCTTTAAATTTTGTTCAGAAATGTTCTATCATATGTGGTCACATTTTATCTGACTGGGCCTTAAAATCTTCTGGCTTGTGGTCCCTACTGTGTTAGGGAAAGGTCAGAACTCTGATATCCACTAAAGAAAACTGAGAGAATCAGCTGCTGATAAAGACTCAATAAAACCCAAATCTGAAGGAGAAATCAGTGAGAGATGAACTAAGGTCTTCTTCTCTGTTTCTTTGCTGAAGGTCATATACCTATGTGGTGTAGCTGCAGCTGTGGTTTCCAGATGACATCCAGCAGTCTGCGCTGTCGACAGAGCTCCTGCTCGTACTGGACGATGGTTCCTTCACAGAGTCTGCAGATTTCTTCAGCAGCAGCAGGAGCTAGTCGCTCGCTGATCAACTCTCTCAGAGACTGAAGGGAAGACATGGTTCCTGCTCCGATCTTCAGCTCCAACTCCCACAAACACCGCCGTCCTCTTCACTGCAGCTCCGATCGATCATCTGCTAGTCTCACAATCACAGCAATCCACGTTGTCTTTCCGTTCAACACTTCTTCACTCATTTACGACACTTTGGAAAATGCTGAGAGTTCCCACACGAACCACGTATCGTCCTTTCTGTCCAAAAACCTCACAAACGTCCCAACAAAACACCACCGACCTCTCAACACAAGCTAACGCTGCTAGCCTGCTAACAAGCTAACGCTGCTAGCGCCTCGTGCTGTTCTTCTTTTTTGTTTGGCTAACAGCGTCATGGTGCTTTAGCGCCACTGTGGGTACCGGATGTTCTCGGGTTGCCGGATGTTCTCGGGGTCCTTAAGGGTCCTTCCATTGAGTTATATCACTAGAGGAGACATCACGTGGTTCCTCATGGGAGGAGAGCACCGCCATCTTGGTGAGGTCAAGTTTTGAAGACCAAACCACTTTTATAACATTTAATAAAGAGCTCTGTTTTTGCTTTCAATCACTTCATTATATGAAAAAGAAGAATGGCTTGAAATTGCTTAGTTTTGTTCAGAAATACAAACTTCACAAGTACCCCTAACTTAACTATTATTAGACTACTTAGACTTTTTCTATGTTCCTTTATTTTATTTTACTTATGTTTTTATTTATTTGTGTGTTATGTTCATTGTTTCTTTTTTCCCCTCTTTTGTTTATTTTCTATGTCAATATGTTATATTTGGCAATGGTGACTGATCTTCGAGGCAATATTGATTACATCGTTATTGTTCGTTGTTAACGTTAATGTCATTGTTAATGTATGATACCGCAATTGTCAATAAAGTTTTAAAAAAACTTAGCGACGTTAACTCATTGGTCGTGGCAACTTACAGCCAATCAAATAGTGTGACGTCATCATCGGTCGAAGGACCCTGAAGGACCCCGACAACATCCGGCAACCCGAGAACATTCGGTACCCACACCACCAGCTGGTCTGGAGTGTTGTCTGTCGCCCACATAATGATGTGGATGGTGGCATAAAATCGCCCTTTTCACCTTTACTGGCAAATAAAAGAAAAAGTGGCAGTTTTCATCAACAAAATTATGGTGTGACTAATCTTTTTCGACCAGAAAAAGAGCGACCAAACTGGAGAAGTGGGAACGGTGCTTTCCGGTTCCGGTGTGGGTACCGGATGTTCTCGGGCTGCCGGATGTTCTCGGGGTCCTTAACCTCGCAATAATCCTAAAAACAAAGGTTACTGGAAGTTCAACTCTAGTCTATTAGAGGATGAAGTTTATTCTCAAGCGATTATAAATGAAATCCAAAAGATAACTAAAGACAGACAGTTTAGCACTCAGAGGGAGAAATGGGAATTTTTAAAATTCAAAGCAAGACAGATCTCCATAACTCACAGCAAAAGATTGAGTAAAGATGGTAAACAAAAAGACATGGAAATTATCAGAGAAATTAACTCTATTTGTTGTAAATCTCTATTGAGTGAAGGTGAGAAACAGAGACTTTCATTATTGCAAACCTCGCTGGATAACATGTACGTCTCTAAAGCCAAAGGTGCTTTTATTAGATCCAGAGCTAAATGGGTTGAAGAGGGAGAGAAAAGTTCAGCTTTCTTCTGTAGACTAGAAAAAAGGCGACAAGAGAAAAATGCTGTTAACAAATTAGTAATTAATGGCAGGGAAAGTACAAATATGGAGAAAATTAAGAGAGAAATTTTCCAATTTTACAGCGGGTTGTACTCTTCCTCTTTTTCATCTCAGGATGCTGAGCGCTTCTTTAATCACATCAAAGATTTGGCTCCTAAAGTAGATAAAAACTTTAAACAAGTGTGTGAAGCAGAAATCACTATGGAAGAAGCAGAAAAAGCCATGAGAAGTTTAGCTTTAGATAAATCTCCAGGATCTGATGGGCTTACTGTTAACTTTTACAGACATTTCTGGGATCACTTGAAAGAGCAGTTTCTGTTGGTCCTTCCAACCACCATGAAGCAGGGCGTCATCACCCTGATTCCTAAACCTGGGAAAGACGCCAGACTAATAGATAATTTCAGGCCAATATCCCTCCTTAATAGTGATTATAAAATTTTAACCAACATTTATGCATCTAGATTAAAAACAGGACTGAATCAGATCATCTCAGACACACAATCAGGATTCTTAAAAGGACGTTCAATTCACAATAATATCCGGTTAGTTCTTGATCTGATTGACTATAATCAATTAATTGAAGATGATGGCTTCATTTTATTTTTAGATTTCTTCAAAGCCTTTGACACGGTTGAACACAAATTTATGCTTCAGACTTTAGAATTATTTGGATTTGGACCTAATTTCATAAGTTTTGTTCAAACAATCTATAACGATACAAACAGTGTAGTTATTTTACCAAATTGCATTTCTCCCAGGTTTGTAATTAACAAAGGAATTAAACAAGGTTGTCCAATTTCACCGTTACTTTTTATAACAGCAACAGAAATGTTATCAATACTTATTAAAAACTCTGGTTTCAGTAAACTCAATGTTCTGGGAGAACAGTTAGCCATCACTCAGCTGGCAGACGACACGGCCATATTCATGAAGGACAGTCATCAAATACCAGAGATCATTCAGACCGTGGATTTCTTCTCTAAAACATCTGGTTTAAAACTAAATCTCAGCAAATATGAATTATTGCCAATTCACCATTCTGATCAGTCAGTTCTTCATAACATACCTGTTAGGTCTGTTGTGAAATATCTTGGTGTTCATATCACCAAAGACAGTAAAACAATGGAGGAAATGAACTTATGGAAAACTTTAGAAAAATGTAAAGCCAATGTAAACATGTGGTCACAGCGAGACATTTGTATTCTGGGCAGAGTGTTTTTAACTAAATTAGAATGTTTATCCAGATTTATTTATCCAGCATATTCACTCCCAATTCCTAAATCTGCAAGGAAACAAATAAACCAGGCCAATTTCAACTTCATCTGGAAAAACAAAACCCATCACATAAAAAAGGAACAATAATTCAGGATTACAGTGCAGGTGGACTTAAAGTTTGGATGGTATGATTAAAATAAATTGTCTTAGGTCTTTTCTGCAAAATGAAAGAAATATTTGGTTTCATATTCCTTCAAACATCTTTTCTCATCTAGGGGGCATTGAATTCCTTCTAAAATATGATTTTGATTACAGAAAACTTCCTATTAAACTTTCTACTTATCATCAGCAGGTGTTACTGTACTAGAAACTCATATACAAACATAACTTTAGTCCACACAATACTCCCATATGGAACTGTCGGTATGTGTTATGCAGAAACAAATCTATATTTTACAAAATTTGGATTGATAACGGCATTTGGTCATTACTACATATTATGAATGACAATGGAAAGATTATCTCTTTTGAAACTTTTTCCAGTAAGTTTAAATTGAATGATAGAAAACAATATAACAATGTGATCAAAGCAATCCCTCAGACTTTGATCCAAATGTCCTCCAGTTTGGTTCATAATGTTCAAATTCAGCTTCCATCCCTGTTGTTTGATGGTCGACCGGTTAATTCAAAACTTCCAAACTCATTTATACGATCTTTATTTGTTAGAGAACTGTTTCCAACATTTGACAAAAATCATTCTATGTCACAGCATTACACAAGAGAGGAAATAAGCAAGTTAAGATCTCAGTTTATTAAATATCCAATTTTCCCAAAATACAAAGAAATCCATTTTAAAATAATGAATGCAGTCTATCCATGTAAGGAACTGTTACACATACGTTTTGGTTTTCCAGAAAATAACTGTTCTTTTTGTGATACAAATATTGAAACACTTGATCATTTGTTTTTTGAATGTATGTATGTTTACAGTTTTTGGGAGGATTTCTTTTTTTGGTGCTCTTCAAAGTTTCCCTTTCCTATTTCTATTCAATTACAAAAGCACATTATATTATTTGGAGTAGTTTCTGGTGATAATCTATTTGATTTGACATTCAATACCTTATTAATATCTGGGAAATTTTTCATTCACAAGTGCAGATTCTTAAAAAACAAACCATTATTCAAAACATTCCTTAAAGAAATCAGTTTATATTTTAAATCTCTGACATTGATGAAAAACAAAAATACAATAAAACTGTGTATTTTCATTGATGATCACAAGCTGTATCACAATCCCTAGTATTGTAAACTATAATTCTATATATTTTGTTTTATTTATTTATTTTCTTTTCTTTTTCTCTCTCTTTTTTGTGTGTAGTTATGTATGTTTAAAGTTCAAATAAAAAAAATATAAAAAAAACTAAAAAAAAACTTAAAAGACCAAACAAACATGATTCCAAATAAAACTTGTTTGTGTCTGTTTTCATGTTTCTGTTATCAAAAGCTGCGGAAAGAAGAGACTCAGCGTTTTCCAGCAGCTTCATCCTGCAGAAACATCAGCAGAAGAGAAGCAGCAGCCATGAAGGGACTGAAGACAGACGGACATCAAAGCAGAATCCAAGCAGTTCCAGCCTCCACATCAGCTGGAGGATGGTGTCCTCCACGTGCAGCTGGACCTGGCTGTTCTCACAGATCATGTGGCCTAATGGACAAGGCGTCTGACTTCGGATCAAAAGATTGAGGGTACAAATCCCTTCATGGTCGGAGGCAGAACTTTCAGAGACTCCCACAGTGAGACACCTGCTGGCTGTTCTTTGTAACTGCATCTGCAGCTTCTAGAAACGTCTTTGTTTCTGTTTTCATCTTTTCAAACAGTTTGTTTTCTTCACATGAAACCTAAAGAAATGTCCTCAGAATGATGGAAACAGTTTTTCTGCAACTTGAAGCTGTTCTGGAAGATTTTCTTCTTTAGTGCAGAGAAATCTCTCACTTGATGAGACGGAGGAACTGCAGCAACGTTTCCTGGAAAACCTCCACATTTCATTGAAACCATGTTGGAACTTTGTCCATGAGGTCACATGGTCTGAAAGAAGCCCCAGTTCCAGCTGACAGAAGTCTGGTTCTGATCCATCAGATCTCACTAGCAACAGAACCAAAGCTTCACGTGTTGCAGCAACAGTTTCCATGTTTGGGAGGATCTTCTGAAGAACAGCTCAGTTCCAGATCACATCATGATGTTTGATGTTTTCTTCATTCCAGGAAATCATCTGTGTCTCCTTTGATCTGTGCTGAGTCAGCACTTTGACTTCTTTTCAACTTTAGATCCATCATTCAGAATCAAGGATTTATTGATTGATATTATTTACTGACAGAAAATAAAGAGTAAATGTATTTATCATCCAGCAGTGATTGTAAGTCTTTTATTTTGAAATTCCTCAAAGATCATCATGGTGGGATTTCTAGATCTGCATGAACTCATCCTGAATCCAAAAGACACTGGAGCATCAAAGAATCCAACCCATCTCTGCCAACATGAGGCTCTTACTTTGAAAAGTCTCAGACTTCCTGCAGGGAAACAGGCTTTCTGCTGCTGCACTGACAGATGTGCACGAGCTTGAAAGAGCTTCCTGACTGAGGAGCTGCAGACTTTCTCCTGCAGAGCAGCAGCTGACTTCAGCATCGTCATGGGAACACAGTCTGCTGCTGCTTCTGGAAACGTCTTCAAGGCTGTGGTGGGACTTGTTGGTCTGGAGGACAGATTCTCTGAGCAAATGCTGCTTCAGCTTCAAGCTTCAGCTCTTTTCTTCTGGCAGAGCTTAGAAGAAATGGAAACCTCCTTTGTTCTGACTGTTTGCTCCAAATCCCAGATTCAGGAATTCCTCCAAGAAGTTCAGCTCAGAGATCATCAGCAGAGAAAAGCCTGAAGTTCTGATGGAAAATGACAACAGAACATGATCAATATTATTGATCCACATGGAATCCAGAAGAAACTCTGAGGTGAAGACATGAAGACACAAGCTTCAGAGACATGAGGAGAAGTCAGAGTGGATTCATTCTGGACTTTCTTCTCACATCTTCTCTTCAGAACATCTTTGTCTTTGATCCTTCAAATCTTCTGAAATCTGATCATCCATGGATTGCTTTTGTGGGATCAGATCCAGAGTTGCTGAAAGTTCTGCTGCCCTCTGCTGGTCAAAGTGTCCAAACAGCAGAGAGGAGATTCTCTGGGATTCATTGGAGTCCAGATTCTCCTGGATGTGAACAGTCTCTGCTTCTGGAACAGAAGAGTCCTTCTCAGAGCAGCATTGAGGATCTGTTCTGTCCGGCTGAGAGCGCTCCCTGCTGGTAGGAGACAGAACCACATCAGCTGCTTTTCTTTGGCCGTTCAGAAACAGTCTGGAGACTCTAAAAAACCTCCACTTCCTGAAGCAAACGGATGCAGAGCATCATGTTTGATCCTCTTCCTTCAGAAACGGCTCCATTGTTCCATCGCTCAGCAGTTTGACTAAAGCAGCTGAGAGTCTTGATGCAAACAGACCTCAGCAGCTCATCCAGAACGCCATGACAGAAGCACATGCAGCAGCACGTGCACGCTCCCAGAGAACAGCAGCTGATCAAAGTCCTGACTTTGAGGTGAGACCTTTCTGTTCTGCCTGGACCACACTTCAACATGATCTAAAGATTCAAGTCTGTTTGTGAGTCAAAGATAGAATGAAGACAGAAATCAATAGAAAACACAGAGTTGATTCAAAAGAGCATTTATTAGATCCAAACAGGCTGCAGGAATTTTACAGACAGCTTTCAGTTTGAAGCCTTTAGACACTAAGATGCAGTTCTGCAAACAGCCAGCAGGTGTCTCCCTTCTCCCTTCTGCTTCAATGCAGTTGGTGTTGTTGCAGCAGCTGCATCAAAGTGATTCTCTGCATCCAGAGGCTGTCATTCCTCACTAAGATCCACTCAGTTCATTCTTGTCCTCTGGAGAAAACAGGCTTTATGCTCAGAAAGTTTCTGCTAGTTTCAGAAATTCTAGAAAATAGGGAGATTCAACTGGATTTAGATGAAACTTCTTTAAAACTGCAGCTAAAAATGCTGTCAGCATGAAAAAGAACAGAGTTTTACCCACAAAACACCAAAGAAAAAGGAAGTTCAGTCAGAAAACTGTGGAAAACATCAATCAAAGCAAAACTCTGAGTCTTTCAAACTGCATGAGTCAATATTTGATCATCAACAGAACAGAGATGATAGAAAAATGATTCAACTGAGAGACTTTTGTTCACTAACTGAGATCAGACGGGATTTCTGCTCCAAAAACTGACTTGTAAAGGACTTGAATCCAAACCAGTGAGTCATGTGACCACAGTGTTTGTCCGTGTCTCCACTATGAACATTCTGGTCACATGACCATGTTGGAGGTTTCTGAATGAAACTCTGTGTTTGTTTGTCAATGAGAGTTTCTGAGAACAGAAATCAAGTGTAAAACATCTGGAACCAGAATCTTGTGATCCAGAGTTCTGGTTCTGTCCCTGTTCCAGAGACAGAACCAGGATCCAACGCCTGACCCACACATAGATCTATGTCATCCAGAAATGTTCTGTCTGATCATTGATTCCCACAATCCTTGATTGGTTCATCCCAAACTCACATCTGTCCATCAAATGGAGATCAAAGAAGAATGTGATGATCTAGAAAAGAATCTGTTTGTCTGCAGGTCTGTTTTTCTCCAGATCCTGGAGCTGCTGAACATTTGAATCCAACCCATGTTTCAGATCAACACTCCAAGTTAGAATGAGAAGAGGAAGTGCAGTTCTCCATCAGTCCACCGGGGGAGCTGCAGCACAATAACTGTCCACTTGATGGTGAGAGAGACAGTGGAGCTGATCTCAGATCAGTTCCTGCTGCAGCTCTGACACTCATCTCCACTTCCTCTGATTCCTCCATCACTCTGCTCTCCACCTCCCAGGAACACCGTCCAGTCACAACATCTCTGCAGACCAGAGATGATGATGCTGCTCCTCTCTGCTCCTCCAGGAGGAACATCACTGCCACCACTCCTTCCACCTGCAGAGAGAAAGTAGAGATACAGAGATGAAGGAGTGTCTCCTGATCCTGGTCCGTCAGTCAGTGATGCAGCACAGCAGCAGAAAGAGCAGCAGGAGCTTCAGTCCTGTTCAGAGCAGCAGCTTCCTGTCATCTTCACCTGTTGGAGCTTCTGCTGCTCTGATTGGCTGACTGTTGTCCTGAAGCCTGTCATCATTCTCCTCAGAGCTTCACTGAGAAGCTGCAGCTTCACAGGAAACTCTGCATCTTTGCTCTCAGACTAACTTTAGGACCAAACATCTGGAAGCAGCTGGACTGACTCCAACCCTCTACTGACCTCAGAGTCTGCAGTTTGGAGTTTGGACTCTCCACCAGATCCTGGAGCTGCTGAACATCTGAAGACTGAAGATTGTTTCTCCTCAGGTCCAGTTCTGTCAGGTGGGACGGGTTGGACTTCAGAGCTGAGACCAGAGCAGCACAGCTGGACTTTGACAAACTACATTTCTGTAACCTGAATCCAGAACAAAGAGTTGAGTTTAAAGACAAAGTTCATGTTTTTCATCCTTCACTTCTTCTAAAGAGTTTAGAGATGAAGAAGATCAGAAAGTTTAGAAAAAGTCCAAAGATGTGAAGCAACAGCAGCAGATCAGAAGCAGAGAAGAACTGTTATGGAATTACGTTTCTGCCAATAATTGAAAGGGCGTAAAGACAACTAAGCGGGCGTATTTAGGAACTGAATGAGTGAACCTTAAAACCGCGCAGGCGCAATTCTAACTGAGAAGTGATCTTGCGCGGTCAATTCCTTTTTGCGCGCTCATGTGGATTTACGTTCAGTGTTAAGGGGGCGTTTTTGTCACTTTTGGGACAGTAACCTTACTGGTTGATCTGACCTTATTGTCCTACTAAAATAAAGATTATGCAAAAAAAATTTTTTGGCACATTCAGAGCTATTCAGGATTTTTGACCAAATCTGATCCATTTGTAAATATGAAAAATTCCTATAAATAAACAAAGTGAACTATTGACATTCTTTATTTTAGTATGACAATAAGGTCATGTCAAGTTACTGATAACTTTAGTCATGATTCATATCTATTAAAATTTGAAAAAGTATATGAAACAAGATAAAATAAAGATGGACTTTCCTACAAAATATGTATTGTAACAAGAATATGCTTTATAATAGTTTTATGATTTTTTCGTAAGATTATTGATTTTTACACAGTGGTGTTTCACAGAGGTTGCACTTTGATGACGGTCCCTTGACAGCCGGCTGCTGCATGTCTGCATTCACAGCTTAAAGCGAACAATTCTGATTAAAAGGCAAAAAAAAGATATTTTTTCTTTAAAAATGCATTTCTATTTCACTCTCTGTGTTAATACAAAATGATTGAGGTACTTGCTGACACATTTGAAAGTTTATCAGAAGAGTTATTCAAGCAGGAAGTCTGAATCTGTAAAGATCTTTCTAAGTTATCGAACCTCAGCTGCCAGAGAATTTAAAATAATAAATCCATGGTTCGGAAGTGAGGACGCTGGAAAACCAACTCCGACAAGACATGAAGACCCAGCAGCAGCTGAGTTTCCGCGGAAAAGGAAAGGCCTGTGTTGGAAGATCGACTCGAGGCTCAGCGCTGCAACGTCCAGCAGATGACCGTGAAAAGCTGTCTATCCTCCCCCCTTACCGGGACGCAGCAACGGGCGAGTTACGCCACACTTTGGGACTGCAGGACTTAAACTTGGCCTGAGGTGTCTGCTTTCACTGTTCTTTGGAGCCACATAGCAAAGAGACGGACTCTGATGATGAGGAAAGGGAAGCCGGCGTGTCTGATAGAGATGTAGTCCAGCTGTTCCAGATACAGAAGATGAGGACTTTGATGGATTATAAATGCTGATTGATGACTGAAAAAATAAATCACAACCCACTCAGTTTTGCGCTCGCTGCCTGTTTTAAACACACACCAGCATGAACGTTTCACCGGTATGTGTGTTTACGTTAAATACAGAAAAAACACTAAACTGAAACGGCGCTGGTGTAATGAGAGGAGGGGGTTATGGCACATAACATGGCTTTAATCGTGTGTGTGTCTGGCAGGTCAGTGTGTGGTGTGGCTCTTTGACTATCAGAGTTAGAGATGTCGGCTCTTTGTGTCAAACTTGTTTGCCCCCCCCCCGTTAGAGGCAATCATAGGAAAAAAAACGCGGATGTAACGTGGATTAAAACATAAACCAATGACCCAAAACTAAGGTAAGAAAGTGCAGCTGGTTTATTTGTGGTGTAAGTTTTTCTCATGTGAAATTCACTGCATTTGTTACCGTTTTAATGCTTTTAATCCACGTTACAGCCACCGTTCCTTTTCTATTAAAGCCCCAAAATGAAAGTCCCGCCTCGCTGCTTGGCATGCAAATTTCAGCCAATCAGATCAACCAGAAAGGTTCCTGCCCCTAAGTGACAAAAACGCCCCTGAATACCGCCCCCAAGTGACAAAAACGCCCCCTTAACGCTGAGCGTAAATCCAGGTGAGGGCGCAAAAGAGAATTGACCGAGCAGGATCACTGCTCAGTTAGGATTTCAGCCGTTCAGTTGTAAAAGTTGTTGTTCAGTGGTTGTCGCTTGGTTAGAATTGCGCCATCACAGTTTTAAGGTTCACTCACTCAGTTTCTAAATACGCCTGTTTAGTTGTCTTTACGCCCTTTCAATTTTTGGCATTTATGTTATTCGCTAAACTGTCTTCTCACAAACATCAGCTGCTGGACTCTCAGCTGCATCTGCTGAAACACAGCAGCAGGACTCAGAGTGCATGTGAGCGTGAACGGCTGCTTCTTCTGCACGCGCTTTAAAGGAGTCTGTTGGAGCAAAGACACAAAGAAGAGCTGATGGCTGCAAGCAGAACTTTGTGGAGCACAAATGTCAGCAGAGAGCTTTGAAACAAGCAGCTGCAGGAAGAAAAGAAGAAGTTCTTCTGCAGATCTTTGAAGAGAACAAGAAGCTGCAAGAAGAAGCTGCTGCAGATCAGAATCTGGACATTTCTGCTCACTGTGGGTCAACACAACTTTGTCATCATATTGATCTGAACACAACTGAAACATGGAGTCTGACCTCAGAGTCTGCAGTCTGCAGTCTGGACTCTTCAGAAAACCACACAGATGAAAAACTCCTGAATCCTGCAGGTTCTGGTTCTGGCTCAGGTCCAGTTCTGTCAGATTAGACGGTTTTTTTTTCAGAGCTGAGACCAGAACTTCACAGCTGATCTCTGACAAACTGCATCTCTCCAACCTGCAATCAGACAGAAAGGTGTGTTCAGGAGCAGTGATGCAGCTGGAGGTCCAGGAACTTGGTCCATTCAGTCAGGTGACAGACTGACTGACAGATGACATTTTCACTGTTTGCTCATATCTTTTGGATTTGGACCCAAAAACATGATCAGGAATGAAAATGACATAGATTAAAAATGACTTGAAATGAAGTTAAAACAGACAAAGAATTGAAATGGCATTGATCATCAGGAATTATTCAAGACTTATACCGTGGGCCGGGCGAATACTCCATTCTGATTGGCTGCTGGGTGTGCATTAATACATGACAACTGCACGTTGAAAAAAGAAGTTCCGGTCAGCTAGCTTAAATGTTTTGTATCACTACTCTGGCTTCTTTAAAACAACCTTCAGCTTCATCATTTGGACAAAAACAAGCGGTAAGAGGAGAACTTTCTCTTTGAACTGAGACTTCAACCCATCAGAAAGATCAGCACATATATATATATATCGTTTTATGTTATGTGGTGCGGTGCGTATAGTCCGCTTTTTGTGAGAAAAGTGATCCAGATCAGGAAAATAAAAGATTTTTTTCTTTTGTAAGTGACCATGGTATAAGCGAGTTAATAGCCTTCAAAGTGTGCATTATGACTTTTTAACGCACGCCATGGATGCCTGAACTGTCCGACATGAAGTACTAATGGTGAAATCCCTGTTCATCACCCAGAAATCCTTTAGGACATTTGGGTCAAACTCAAGGCTCGTGGGACACATTCAGCCTGGTGTGTGATTCTATCTGGCCTTAAGGCCGGTCAATAGATCCATTTCTGTTTATGGATTTAGTTCAAATGGATGTTTTAGAAGATCATTTTTGGGAACATCTGGATTTTCCAGCTCTCTGCTTTCGTGGCCTGAGTACAGTCAGATGCTAATAATGTGAATGATACTATAATAATCTGTAGCACCCTTGGAGCCCTTCTACAAATGTAGAAATGAACCCACCAGCAGCTTCAATGTTCTGACCTCAGAGTCTGCAGTCTGCAGTTTGGACTCTCCAGTCCAGAACACAGAACCTTCATGGATGAATCCTCCAGGCTGTTGTTGAAGAGGTGCAGTTCTGTCAGGTGGGACGGGTTGGACTTCAGAGCTGAGGACACAATTTCACAGTGAGTCTCTGAGAGTTCACATCCTGAAAGTCTGTGAAGAGAAAGAAAGACAGAAACAGGTGATCTTCTGATGAATTCAGGCTGTGATGAAATTCCAGTTGGACATTTCTCTCGTCTTCAGAGCTTCATCTTCATCATGAAACAGTCCTCCTCATCAGTCTCTCTCAGACCTTCATCTTTCTTTCATCTGCAGCTGGAGGAGAGAAGGTGGAGCTCCATGGAGCTTCATGCTGCCCTCAGTCTGTCAGTGATCTGAGGTCTGAACTCCAAAGTTACCAGTAGAACATCTGGATCCCAGAGACTGACAGCTGTCACTCTGACCATGAGAATGATTATGATGATGGTTTACAGTTTTTAAATGTTGGTTATGATCCAGTTTTCTGAGAGTTTTCTGTTTCCATTTCCAAAATGATATATTCATGTTTTCATTTCTGAAGCTGTAAACAACAACAGTTCATCTTCCTGTTCTGTTGCAGAACTTTGATCCGGTTTTCTCCTCAGGTCCACATCTCCCGTCACGAACAGAACCTCAACAGCACCAACCTTCAGGCAGAACTTTCCAGAAGCTCTTCTTGGTAGAAAGAGGCTAAAGTGGCTGTTTCTGTTCTCAAAGAGCTTTTCTAAATCTGGACTTGATCCTTTCTGGAAGCTGTTGATGTTGTCATGGAAACACCACATTCTGGGTTCAGCTCCTCTGAACACTGTGGAACCATGACTCAGCATTGTTGTTCTCTGCATACAGCAGACCCATTTTCCAGAACAACATCTGCATCTTCTCCTGTCTGATCCTGAAGATGAGCTTCTTCCAGCACTGTTTGTTTCAGTGCTGTTTGAAAAAGGGAAACAGCAGAGAAAGAGGCCAAGTGGTGGAGCTTCAACAGGAAAGTGTCTCACTCCAATAAAAGCAGGTGGATTCTTCAGTGTCTCATTAAAAACCAGGAATCTTTTCCACAGGAGCCTCCGGAGACCATGATGACATCACTCTGGCCTTTGACCCATCATGCTCCTCATACTTCACACACATCAAACAATGATGCAGTTGATGTTCCATGGACAGAAGAAGCTGAATCCAGACTGCTGATGGCAGTTAGCTTTGATCAGGAACATCATGGTTCTCATGGTTCTAGAGCCACACTATGACTAAACAGCAGAGTGGTTTCAAAGGCACCTGCTTAATCCATGCAGGTGGATCAAAGCACGTCTGGACTTTCTGTGCTGGATTCCAGAACCTCAGTATGGAGGAACCAGAACCTGTGCAGGTTCACAAGTTAGCTGTGATGCTAGGCTACATTCTGCAGTCAAGACTTCTATTTTGGTCTGATCAATAAGGACTTTCACAATAAAACTTTAACAACACAAAAGCACTTAATCCATGAAGCAACCTGAATTTTCAGATTCCAAAAGCCTGGATTGATCCAGAAGATTTTCTGCTGAACTTGTACTCACATTCTGGGATTTTTCTAGAAGCATCAGAGAATTAAGAATCTAGAAAACTAGAAGAAAGAGGTCTAAAACATGAATCCTTTCAATGGAACTGTATAAAGAAATCAATAAAAGCACATTAAAAATCAAATTTTGGACAGATTTCCCTGATTTTCTGTCTGGTCTGCTGTGTTGGACTCAGATCTTCAACAGAAACTGTATGTATATAGATGATGGTGAACTGACAGTTTGTATATCGCCCTGATAAAATCATCTGTGCAGGTCAGAGAGGAGAGGCCTGCCCTCTAATCAGAGAGCCATCAGCTGTGGGAAAAAGGGACATAGAAAGACAAAGGCAGAGGATCTGACAACGCTGAAGTTAGCTTCTGATTCAAAGCTTCTGATTCGTGAGGGCACTAAGGGAACATTTGACTGCATTTTTCGCACTAAGATCACCTTAAACCAGGACCTGTTCAAAAACTGCTGGACCTGGACAGCTCAAACCTGGATTAAATTATTATTTAGATACTAGAGAACACATTAAACACAGTTCCTGATTTGTGAAAATGTGAAATAGGTTAAATTTTAATCGTGTTTTATGCACTGAGTCCACCTCAGACCAGGTCCTGTTCAAAAACCGCTGTGTGTAATAGTATCATTTTATCACATTTTATGCAATTTAAGGATAATTGGGACAAGGGAAGGACATCTTAAAGCAAAACACCAAAACAGGAACTTTAAAGTAAATCAGAAGACAAACTAAGAAAAAATTGAACAAAAAACACAAACTTATTTCAGGGGCTCACCCTGCTAACCGTGACCATAACTATGTGTCCAATCTAACATCTGTTTCCCAGTTTCTTTTGTATGTTGAGGTTTTGATGTTGCCTTGTCCAGCTTTCTTGGATTCCTGTATTCCATGGTAAAAGTGCCAGATTTTGTCTGTGCCCAGTCTGTGGAATGCAGAAAAGGGATTACTTTCTATTCTGGTCCTGTTGGACCTCAGTGCAGCCTTTGACACTATCGACCACAGTGTTTTACTCCATAGATTAGAGCAGGACATAGGGATCAGAGGATCTGCCCTCCAATGGTTTAAATCCTATCTGTCTGATAGATATCAGTTCGTTAATGTAAATGGCCATTCCTCTCAGTGCACTCGAGTTAACTATGGAGTCCCACAGGGCTCAGTCTTGGGACCGATCCTGTTTACGCTTTATATGCTACCCCTAGGAAACATAATCAGGAAACACAGCATTAATTTTCATTGTTATGCTGACGATACCCAGTTGTATTTATCCATGAAGCCTGACCAGAATGACCAGATAGAAAAACTGAACGCCTGCATCAGAGACATCAAGACCTGGATGACAATTAACTACCTCCTCCTGAACCCAGAAAAAACTGAGGTCATTATACTTGGTCCTAAAACCCTCAGAGATGCTCTGTCTGCTCAGATAGTCTCCCTGGATGACATAAGTATAGCCAGGGCCGGCCCTGGTCTTCTGGGGGCCCTAAGCGAAATTTAATTTGTGGGCCCTCTAACTGATCAGCAGCACCAAAAAAATGCAACTGTCGTTGTAATATAAATGAGACATCTTTATTAATACATTTGTGAATTATTGTTGCTGTCAAAGAATTGAATACAGTATATTAGCTGCATGTTGGATCCACCTTTAGTGGTGCCGAACAAATTTTAAATGCAAAGAAATAAATATGAATGACAAATGTATATTGATATATATTTTTAATGTAACATTAGGCACTCAACAAATGACATTCACAAATTCCAACTTATTAAAAACAGCAACTTAATACCAAATCAAATAACGATAAAACAATCCAACATAAAGAAAACAGCAGCTCAATGAGGGCGATTTTGGAAAGTCAGTCTTTATCAGTCTGAAAAGAACCTCTCTGCACCAAATCCATTCTTACTGGATCAGAGACTGTGGTTGGTCATTCAGCTGGACCAACTGGATTTAAGGTAGGTAGAGTTTTGGATCCAGTCGGCTCCTCTTCCATTCATGCCTCTCTTGGAGCCTCTGGAACATAAGATACACAACTTCAATAAAAGCAAACAGTGAAGAGTAAAACAGTCAAATATTTTCCCTTTCAACAGTAAATGTGGTGACAGCAGTTTCTTCTGCAGCAAACTAAAATTGAAGTCAGGAACATCTTGGGATGTGGACGCTGTACAACCTCCAATACTTTTTGAGAGCAGAAGAAATTGTCGGCTGAGACGGAACTGTGCAAAACATCAGCACTATGTAGAACCAAAACTGCAAAATACAAATAAGAAAAAAAGTACCCATTTATAAATAATAAATGTGAACAATAATTTGAGTATAAATGGAAATATAAGCATTTATACACGTCTTTATCTATTATTTTGTACGTTCATGATTTTAAAATTAGTACATTTATTTTGTTTATCATTTATAAATGAGAACATTTATTTCTTATGTATTTGGCAGTTTTGATTCTCCATATTTCATGTCAATGCAAGATTTTAAGACACATTCAATGTTGAAAAAGTCAGACTCCCTCAGCTGCTATAATAAACAGCAGTTTTTATACTGACATGAACCGGAAAATGCAGAACGCACTAAATATGTGTTAGCAAAACAATTAAACGTGATCAACGATAACGTGAGTTAAAACATTTATCAGCCACCAGACCATCTTCATTATTTACTCTTCTCTGCTCTCCGCTGTTTTAGAAGGTCATGTCCGACCTCATCTTAGAAACATGGGTATCAGAATTATTTTCGAGTTTTCCATTGGAAATGAGGTTGTTTATTTGTAATCTTCACCTCGGATCGATTAGTATTTTACGTAAATCGCGCAGCTGCACAGAAATACTGGATAATGTAAAAAATACGGCCCCAACATCCTCCAAACTTACCTTGTGATTGATGTTGAAGTCCTTCATCTTTTTTCAGATCATGATGGATAAAGTCTCTGTGGCATGAAGTTGCCTTGTTGTCGCTTTGATCAGCGTGACAAAATGTGCTCGTTTTTTTCTTTTTCCCAACTTTATTGAAACAAAATGCGCTCGTAAATGCACAGCGTGCCAGGATCAGATGCAATGATGTTGACCAATCGTTGCTAAGAGGGGCGTAACGTCCTTATTTGGGTTGCCAGATTGGTTCAGATGTGTTGAAGGGGGGGATCACAAAAGTGCAGGCAACTTTCTTTTGCACAACATTCAGAGCGCACGTTGGTACGGAAATTCTATGAAATGGGTTGCCGGATTTGGGTCTTTCTTTATTTTATTTTTTTCGCCACTTCAGGGCCCTAGTAGTGATGGGGGCCCTATGCGGCTGCGTAATTCGCGTATAGGGAAGGCCGGCCATGAGTATAGCCCCTAATTCCACAGTTCGAAACCTTGGGGTTTTATTTGACCAGGATTTATCATTTAAGGCTCACATATCTCAGGCGTGTAGAACTGCCTTTTTACACCTGCGGAATGTTGCTAAGATCAGAAATATACTTTCTAAGAGTGATGCTGAAAAACTCATCCATGCATTTGTTACGTCGAGGCTGGATTACTGTAACTCCTTGTTAGCAGCGTGTCCTGAGAGTTCCTTAAGAAGTCTCCAGCTTGTTCAGAAAGCAGCAGCTAGATTGTTAGCAGAAACTAATAGAAGAGATCGCATCACTCCTGTGTTAGTTTCACTCCAGTGGCTCCCAGTTGATTCCAGAATCATAGTCCCTTACCATCCAATCAGAACATTTCACTCACTAAATGCAGGACTGCTTGTGGTTGCTAGAAATTACCAAAAGTACAGTTGGAGGTAGAGGGTTCAGCCACCAAGCCCCTGTTCTATGGAATAAACTTCAAGCTCATGGAAGAGAAGCCGACACCGTTTCTACAATCAAAGATAGACTGAAAACATTCCTCTTTGGACAGGCTTATTGTCAGACTAGCTAGTATTCAGAGATTATTTAACTTCATGTTAATGTGTTTAAATTCAACTTATTAACAATAACAATTAGTTGTTAGGAGCTGCTAGTAGTTGAAGCTGGGGTAACTGCTGTGCTTTTGGGTTCTGTCCTCTATTCTCATCTACCTCTACGCTTCCTCTGTTCTCTATTCTGGATCATTATTCATCATTTAGTTATCTATGTATCTGTTTGGTTCAGTGATTCATGTTTTGTCCCTCTTTCCCTCTTTCACCTAATGGGGAGTGGGAGTGCTTCTAGATTGCAGTTGGTTCATCCGTGCTCCTGTTCCTGACCATGTACCTGGTCTCTGCTCTGTATATGACTGTGTACCTCGTCTCTGCTCCGTACCTTGCCGTGTACCTTGTCTCTCCTCTGTACCTGACCGTGTACCTCGTCTCTGTTCTGTACCTGACCATGTACCTCGTCTCTACTCTGTACCTGACTGTGTACCTCCTTTCTGTTCTGTACCAGAACGTGTACCTCCTCTCTGCACTGTACCTGACCGTGAACCACCTCTCTGCTCTGTACCTGAACGTGTACCTCGTCTCTGCTCTGTACCTGACCATGTACCTTGTCTCTGCTCTGTACCTGACCGTGTACCTCCTCTCTGCTCTGTACCTGACCGTGTACCTTGTCACTGCTCTGTACCTGACCGTGTACCTCATCTCTACTCTGTACCTGGCCCTGTACCTTGTCTCTGCTCTGTACCTGACCGTGTACCTCATCTCTCCTCTGTACCTGACTATGTACCTTGTCTCTGTTCTGTACCTGGCCGTGTACCTCGTCTCTGCTCTGTACCTGACCATGTACCTCGTCTCTACTCTGCACCTGACTGTGTACCTCCTTTCTTTTCTGTACCAGACCGTGTACTCATCTCTGCTCGATAAATGACCATATACCTCGTCTCTGCTCTGTACCTGACTGTAAACCTCCTATCTGCCATTTACCTGACCGTGTAAATCGTCCCTGTTGTGTACCTGTGCGTGTATCTCGTCTCTGCTCTGTACCTGACTGTGTACCTCGCCTCTGCACTGTACCTGGCTGTGTACCTCCTCTCTGCTCTGTACCTTGCTGTCTACCTTGTCTCTTCTCTGTACCTGACTGTGTACCTCGTCTCTGCTCTGTACCTGACCGTGTACCTTGTCACTGCTCTGTACCTGGCCCTGTACTTCGTCTCTGCTCTGTACCTGACTGTGTACTTCGTCTCTCCTCTGTACCTGACTATGTACCTCGTCTCTGTTCTGTACCTGGCCGTGTACCTCGTCTCTGCTCTGTACCTGAACATGTACCTCGTCTCTACTCTGCACCTGACTGTGTACCTCCTTTCTGTTCTGTACCAGACCGTGTACCTTATCTCTGCTCGATAAATGACCATGTACCTCGTCTCTGCTCTGTACCTGACTGTGTACCTCCTCTCTGCTCTGTACCTGACCGTAAACTTCCTATCTGCCATGTACCTGAGCGTGTAAATCGTCCCTGTTCTGTACCTGAGCGTGTATCTTGTCTCTGCTCTTTACCTGACCGTGTACCTCGCCTTTGCACTGTACCTGGCTGTGTACCTCCTCTCTGCTCTGTACCTTGCTGTGTACCTTGTCTCTTCTCTGTACCTGAGCGTGTACCTCCTCTCTGCTCTGTACCAGCTCGGGTACCTTGTCTCTGCTCTATACCTGACCGTGTACCTCGTCTCTGCTCTGTACTTGACCGTTTACCTCCTCTCTGCTCTTTGCCTGACCTTGTACCTCGTCTCTGCTCTGTACCTAACCGTGTACATCCTCTCTGCTCTGTACCTGACCGTGTACCTCGTCTCTGCTCTTTGCCTGACCTTGTACCTCGTCTCTGCACTGTACCTGACTGTGTACCTCCTCTCTGCTCTGTACCTGACTGTGTACCTCCTCTCTGCACTGTACCTGACCGTGAACCACCCCTCTGCTCTGTACCTGAACGTGTACCTCGTCTCTGCTCTGTACCTGACCGTGGACTTGTTTCTGTTCTCTACCTGACCTTGTACACTGTCTCTGCTCTGTAACCGACCGTGTACCTCGTCTCTGCCCTGTACCTGACCTAGTACCTCCTCTCTGCTCTGTACCTGACTATGTACCTCGTCTCTGCTTTGTACCTGGCCGTGTACCTGGTCTCTGCTCTGTACCTGACCGTGTACCTGGTCTCTGCTCTGTACCTGGCTGTGTACCCCGTCTCTGCTCTGTACCTGGCTGTGTACCCCGTCTCTGCTCCTTACCTGACTGTGTGCCTCATTTCTGCTCTGTGTATGACCGTGTACCCCTTCTCTGCTCTGTTCCTGACAGTGTACCCCGTCTTTACTCTGTATAGGACCATGTATTATTATTGTTTTTATTTTATTTTACCAGGAAGTTCCATTGAGATTACATCTCTTTTTCAAGGAAGACCTGGGCCAAAGGGCATCAATACAAAATAAAATACAGTTAAAACAAGTGAAATATAAATATACATTACAAAATACAATAAAATGCAATTAAAATTGAAATGAACAGTAGGACAATGACTAATAGGTTAATTAAAAGTGGTAAAGATAGCACAAGGGTGACATGTGCATGTTTCTTTTAAAAGCACAGAAAGTTTTGCTTTAAAACAATTCAAGGGGAATAAATTTACTTAAATGCAGAGAGTTTTGAATATTATTCCAGGAAAGCGGAGCAGCAATGGAAAATGCTGTTTTTCCTAATTCACTGAGGAATCTAGGGACCTCGTCTCTGCTCTGTACCTGACCAAGTACCTCCTCTCTACTCTGTACCTGACCGTGGACCTCGTCTCTGCTCTGTACCTGACCGAGTACCTCGTCTCTACTCTGTACCTGGCCGTGTACATCGTCTCAGCTCTGTCCCTGACCGTGTACCTGGTCTCTGCTCTGTACCGGGCTTTGTGTCCGTATCTGCTCTGTACCTGGCTGTGTACCCCGTCTCTGCTCTGTACCTGACCGTGTACCTCCTCTCTACTCTGTACCTGACCGTGTACCTCCTCTTTGCTCTGTACCTGACCGAGTACCTCTTCTCTGTTCTCTACCTGACCTTATACCTTGTCTCTGCTCTGTAACTGACCGTGTACCTCCTCTTTGCTCTGTACCTGACCGAGTACCTCGTCTCTGTTCTCTACCTGACCTTGTACCTTGTCTCTGCTCTGTACCTGACCGTGTACTTCCTCTCTGATAGTTATCCGACCGTGCATCTCTTCTCTGCTCTGTACCTGAACGTGTACCTCCTCTCTGCTCTTTACGTGACCGTGTACCTCGTCTCTGCTCTGTACCTGAACGTAGACCTCCTCTCTGCCATGTACCTGACCGTGTAAATCGTCCGTGTTTTGTACCTGACCGTGTACCTTGTCTCTGCTCTGTACCTGACCGTGTACCTCCTCTCTGCTCTGTTCCTGACCGTGTACATCCTCTCTGCTCTGTACCTGACCGTGTACCACGTCTCTGCTCCTGCTTCTACACCTGGCTGTGGATCCTGTCTCCTGCTCGACTCGCGCTCCCGACTGTCCCCCCAACCCTGGCTGGATGAAGCGCGTCTGCTGGACTTTAAATATGTAGTTGTAGAGTAAGATAAGTTAATTCTTCTCTATGAGTTTTGGTAAATTTTCTGTCCTTCCTGGGGGAGGATCCCTCCTTCATGTGGACACCCCTGAGGCTTCTTCGTTTTTTTCTGGAATCCGTTTTTTTTTTGTTGGAGTTTTTCCTTTTAGAGAAGGGGGTTCCAAAGGCAGGGATGCCAGTATAGCTTAGTCAGTTTGTTAGTTCATTTTAATTTTTTCCTTTTGAATTCTATGTATTCATGATCCTTCTTTATTTCATGTTTCACGTTTTCAATAGACGACTGTTGTTGTGAATTTGGTCTAAACAAATCAAATTGAAATTGAATTGAACAATGTGATTTTGCACACCCAGGTGATACGTTACGGTCTGAGGTGGACTCAGTGCGTAACATGCAATGAAAATCAACCCTTTTCACATTTTCACAAATCAGAAACTGTGTTAAATGTGTTCTCTAGTATCTAAATCATAATTTAATCCAGGTTTGAGCAGTCCAGGTCCAATGGTTTTTGAACAGGACCTGGTTCTAGGTGATCTTAGTGTGTAAAATGCAGTGGAATGTTCCTTTAGTGCCTTCACGAATCGGATGCTGTGAATCAGAAGCCAACTTCAGCATCATGAGGATCTGGGAGTCGAGTAGGCTGAAAGAGGCTGATAGAGGCTGAAAGAGGTTCCAACACTCAACCCTGCGTGCTTCCATAACCTGACAGACTGACATCTTCTCAGAGGAAACCTGATCAGATGCAGCAGAACTTTTCCAGACAGTTTACTGCACAGGGCCTCATCCTGCACTACCATTATCCACAAGACATCTGCTCAAAACCTGGATTCAAGTTGCAGCACAACAAACCGGGAAAGAAACCACAACTCTTCCTGTCAAAAAAGAAGACGGTTGGTAAACCTGGACCAGACCCGCTCCACAAAGGACTGGATTCAGGAAACCACGTCCCAGGAACCCGGAACTTATTTCTAAGGAGTACTGGACTGAACAGGAAGACCAAAGGTACTCAGAAGAACTAGACTGTGTGGCCTTGCTTTCTAACTTCATTTCAGCAATACCCTCCAAAAGTAACAGAGACAATAAAATACTTTAAATGAACTTTGGGCTTTTGTGTGTGGAAAGCAGAGGGAGTGGAGAACATCCTTTGTGACTGTGGATTTTTTTGTATCTTATAGGTCAGAGAGACCGGACTGGCACCTCAGGAAAAGTCATCCACAAACTGTCACAAGATGATGGTTGACTGAACCAAAGGAACCAAAAGGATCAGAAAGAATCAGTTTCTGCTTCAGTTTCTTTCATTCACAGATCAATGATTTCTCTAGAAAGAAGATGATAAACAGAGGAAAGAGCAATGTAGAAATGTGCTTCTAGAATGACTGACATTGTAGAAATGTGCTTCTAGAATGACGGACATTGTGGAAATGAAGACATCCTTTCATTCTGGACCGTCTGCTTTGGGTTCAATCCTTTCAGAAGGTTCTGGATTGGATCCATTTGGACAAATACGATCCTTCTTTGCTCTTCAGCTAAAAGATCATATGAGTGTTTCATATTTTTATTTCTGGTCATTTTCAAACCTTTCATTCTTTGTAAATCAATCTGAACACTGATCTGATTTATCATCACAATCACTTCTGGACTCACCTGAACTTTCTGCAGTTCCTCACAGCTGGGATCAGTCTCCGTTTACCCTCAATTGATGATATCTTGTATTGGTCCAGGTCCAGCTCATCCAGAACCTCCTCTGACATCTGCAGAGTGTAGGCCAGACCTGAGCAATGGATCTCTGAGAGATACTTCTCTGATTTGTTCTCTGACTTCAGGAACTCTTGGATCTCCTGATGAACTGAGAGGTCCTTCATCTCCATCAGACAGTGATAGATGTTGATGCTTCTGTCAGGAGAAACTCCTCTGATGTTGATCTCCTTCAGGTTGTTGATGGCTCTCTGGATGGTTTCTGGATTCTTCTTTCTCTGAACCAGCAGCTCTCCTAAGACTCTCTGGTTGGACTCCACAGAGAGACCATGAAGGAAGCGAACCAGCAGGTCCAGGTGTCCAGTTTGACTCTGCAGGGATTTCTCCATGACTCTACTCAGAAACTTATCCAGGGATGGGTTCTCCATGTTGTCCTTCAGGAAGTCCTCAATGACCTTTACCTTCCTGTTGGAGTAACAGTGGAACATGTAGACTGCAGCCAGAAACTCCTGAACGCTCAGATGAACAAAGCTGTAGACCGGTTTCTGGAAGATCTCACACTCTCTTCTGAAGATCTCAGTACAAACTCCAGAGTACACTGAGGCCTCTGTGACATCCAGACCACACTGCTGCAGGTCTTCTTGGTAGAACATGATGTTTCCTTTCTCCAGATGTTCAAATGCCAGCCTCCCCAGCTTCAGAAGAACTTCCCTGTCAGTCTCTGTCAGCTCTTGTGGACTTGTCTGATGTTCCTGCTGGTACTTGTTCTTCTTCCTCTTTGTCTGGACCATCAGGAAGTGGGAGTACATGTCAGTCAGGGTGGTGGGCAGCTCTCCTCTCTGCTCTGTGGTCAGCAGGTTCTCCAGAACCACAGCAGTGATCCAGCAGAAGACTGGAACTTCACACATGATGTAGAGGGACATGGAGCCCTTGATGTGGGAGATGATTCTGCTGGACAGCTCTCCATCTGGGAACCTGCTCCTGAAGTACTCCTCCTTCTGAGCATCATTGAAGCCTTGTACTTCTGTCAGTCTGTCCACACATGAAGGAGGGATCTGATTGGCTGCTGCAGGTCTGGAAGTGATCCAGACCAGAGCTGAGGGCAGCAGACGTCCCTGGATGAGGTTAGTGAGCAGCACGTTGACTGAGGACTTGTGTGAGACATCAGACACCAGCGGACTGTTGTTGAAGTCCAGAGAAAGTCTGCTTTCATCCAGACCATCAAAGATGAACAGAAGTTTGCAGACAGACAGCTGTTCTGCTGGGATCTTCTGGAGTGTTGGATGGAACAGCTGGATCAGAGTGAGAAGACTGTGCTGCTCATCTCTGATCAAGTTCATCTCCCTGAAGGACAGAGGAACCACAGCACTGATGTCTTGGTTCTCCAAGCCCTCGGCCCAGTCCAGAGTGAACTTCTGCACTGAGAAGCTTTTTCCAGCTCCAGCAACTCCGCTGGTCAGAACCACTCTGATGGATCTGTGTTGGTCAGGGAGGACTTTGAAGATGTCTGGGTTCTTGATTGCAGTGTCATGGAGCTGGTTGGTCATGGTGGTGGTCTCCAGCTGCATCACCTCATGTTGGGTGTGAGCCTCTGGTCTCAGTCCCTCTGTGATGTAGAGCTCAGTGTAGACGCTGTTGAGGAGCGTTTCTCTTCCTGCTTCTTCAGTTCCTTCAGCCACATGTTGACTTCTGCTCCTCAGACTGATCTGATGTTCTCCAAACATCTCCTGCAGACCAACATCTGCTGAAAGAGCAGAGAAGAAAGCTCCTTCATGAGTGTTCCACATGTTTCCAGAAGAATCCATCAGCAGATGATCAGGCTCTGACTCACCAGCTCTGGGTCTTTCTGCAGACTGGGGTCCGCTCCTCTTCTTCTCTCTGTGGACACTAAGGAGAAACGTTAGTGAACAACAATCACAGCAGTCAGTGGGAAGTTCCAGACTAACTCTGATCATGGAGCAGATCCTTTCTGATCTCCAGACTCAGATATTGTGATCCAGACTGTGCTGAATGTGAGCAAATGTGTTTCCAGGTTAAACCAGAGCAGATCTAGTCCATCTGAAGGTCTAAATGATGCCTTAGCTGTGTTTGGAGCTCATGTCTGGACTGAGCTCAGAGAAAAGTTCATCTGTTTGCTTCATCCTCACAGACTGAGCTTTGTGTCCTCCAGAGTTGTCCAACTCTTTTCTTTCCTCTCAGACCTAAAGCGCTCACAGCAGATGGTTGACCTTCCTGGATGGATCAGCTGATGTTCTTGATGAGAACATTGTTGTTCCTGCTGAGAGCTGAACTCTGCTTTGTTAACTAGAAACTGCTTCTTACTGTGAGTCTGAAGGTCCTGGTTCAGTTCTGAAGTCTGGAAGAAGATGTTTGGACCAGTCACTCTTCATGGAGCCACAGCTGGAGGCTGCAGACTGGACTCTCTGTGTGACCTGTTGACCTCTGCAAACACCAAACCATCAGAGTGTTGGAGGATCTGCTTCTTCATGAACAGCTGATGGACTTTGACATGAACACAGACTGAGCTGTTTAGTCTGGAATAACATGACATGTTTGGATCAACAGTTTCCAGCTTTCAGCATTTTCTGTCAGTCAATCCAGACTTTTTTCTAGAAAAGCTGATTCCAATTCTCCATGTAGAAATGTAGAAATTCTGAGAGCAGAAAGTCAAACTAGAACAATGTGATGTTTGGAAAGCATGAAAATCTGAATCCTAGGAGTCTGCAGTGATTCTTCTCATTAGACTGGAGCTGCTGTCAGTCAGAGTCAGCAGTCAACATGTTTTCTTCTCCAACATCTCTGATGTCTCTCAGAGACTCTCAGAAGACTCAACTGAAAGATCTCATCACACACATGATGCTCCAAGTGAGTCTGATCAGAGAGATCCAGAACTGAACCAGACCTCAAGTCCTTCATCTGAAAACTGTTGATCATCTGAACTAGAATCCAGCCTCCAGAAACTCTGACAAACACTCACTGTTCCACTGCTGAACCTTTGAATTCAAGAGGTGAAGTCATTGACTCGCGCCTCCTTTTGGACCCACAGCTGGATTCAGATCCAGGTCCAGGTTGGTTCCTGTGAAGAATGAAGGTTGCTGGTGTGAGTCCTGAGATCTGACATGGAGAAGATCATGGACAGTTGGAGATATTCATCTCACCTCTGAGCTTTGCTCTGGTTGTCATGGTTACCATCTCTCCTTCTTTTGGGGGGAGGGGCTCCCTCCTGTGGCTCCTCCCTCTGATCCATGCTGCTGGATTCACTGGATCCACATCAGCTCACACACACCTTCCTCCTTCACCTGCAGAGGAAACCCTCCTCATCATCAGCTCTGATCCTCCTTCACCAACAGATCAGCTGCTCCTCCACTGATTGGCTCTTCTCTTGTGTTTCCTCTCAGGTTCAGGTGAATGCAGTCAGACAGCAGTGGGAGGCAGAGGAAGCTGCCATCAGCTGCTGCACTTCTGCTCTCCCTCCACCAGGTGGAGACATGGAGCTGCAGCAGCAACATTTCCATTCAGTCACTTTGACAAAGAAACAACAAACGTCCTGTTTCTACACTTCAGGAAACATGAAGAAAAACAGACAGAAATCAAAGAATGAGGAGAAAAGAAAGAAAGACATGAATTCTTCCTCTGAGATGTAGAAACGAGCAGAGAGCTGCAGGCTGAGCAGCTCTGGATTCAGTGATTTGATGAAGACCTCTGGATCACTGATGAAGAGGCTGAGAGCAAACCTGAGAAGAACCTCCAGACACAAAGAATCAGAAATCTGAGATTTCCTGAACTAAAGACAGAACAGGTTCCAGAAGAAATCTGACACCACCTGACAGCAGCTGAGAGGAGGGGCGGAGCTTCAAGCTGATTGACAGATGGTTGATCTCAGTGACTGAAAAATGTGAGGTCATGTCCTTCTTCTTTGTAAGGAAACCCTTTGAAGGTGATTTGATTCAAACTACAGAACAGAGGATGAAGAAATGATGTTTGTGGAAGAACCAATCAGAGAGGAGCTCACAGCTCTGTTCCATCAGAATCATGTCAGAAGTTCAGAAATGAAGGAGATCTCAGTACTGAGAGGATTGGAAACATGCAGTTGTTCAGCACTGAGGACCTGAGAGCCTCACAACCTTCTTCAGCAGAGATCAAAGCACTGAGGAGCTTCCACAGCCTCTCTGGAACACATCACTGGAATGTCATTAGAATGTGAGCTGAGAGGAAGGCTGGAGCAGAGTCACCAACTGTTTGGAAGAACAAGGATCCAGCAGAACTCAAAGTTTGTCCTTCAGGGCAGATCTGACAGCTGCATTCTGCTCTGTTTCTGTCAGAAAGGTGACCTGCAGTGACCTTTAGCTGCTGCTTTTTGGAAGAAGAACAAGTTCAAGACAAACTTCAGTCTGAGCTCTTCCTCTGCTGCTCCTCTTCCTCACAGACACGTCACGGCCTTCATCATGAGTGGAGAAGAAAACAGAAAACAAACAAAGACTCACCGTGAAGAAGAAGAAAGTCCTGCTCTGTCTGCTCTGACATGGAGGAAAATTCTCAACTACCTCATTTCCTGATTCAGGAACACCTGAGCAGAGCTCCGCCCCCTTATGTGTGTGTTTGTGTTAGGCTCCTCCCAGAAACCTGAGAGTCTCTGATTTTATTAAACAAGAAATGAAGACTTTAAAGACTGAAGTGAGGTCAAACAGGAAACATAAAGAGACTTTCTCTACAGATAATGTCTCCCCAGGACAACATGGACTTCATTCTTCATTATAATTTATGTCAACTTCCTGATTTCTGATCATTCTGAAAGAGCTTGTGGATTCACCAGAGGGAAAACTACAGCAGATCTGAAAAAACTAAGATAAAAATGTTCATGTACTGAAATGTTCTAGTTCACTGAGTGAAAGTGGACAAACAATTTCAGAATTACGAAAATACTTAAGTTTTTGTTGTAAACTCTGTGAAAATGAGTTAGAATGGAGCCCAAAACTATGTTCCCTCCTCTCCCGTGTTTAAATGGTAAATAGCGCTTTCTACCTTCTTATGAAGGCCCAAAGCGCTTTACGGTCACACACACAATAATATTCCACATGAATAAAATGAATATTTTAAAATGCTGTTTTAAAATAATGAACAGGTTTTTAAAGCAAAATGAAATATATTGAATAATATAATGGCTAATTTAAAATCTGTGTGCAGCTTTTTCACCATTTCATGATCTCTTTATATATTTATGAGAGATTTATTGGTTGATTGTGTATTTGCATGAGGTCACATTTATTTATTTAATCAAATATTTATTTATTTAATTATGAACAGTCTAGGACTCCATACACCACGGCCGCCCCCTGTTTAACAGTTGGTATCAGTTTTTGTGTTGTTATATGATGTGTTTTTTTTTTAAATATGGTGCTGAGCCTGAAAATTCTGCTTTTGCCTTCAAATTTGTTTGTCAGTTTTTATGCAAATGTAACCGAGCTGCTCATTTGGTTTTGGAACAGCAGCACCACAAGAGGAACAATGAGCCTCTACTGTTGGACTCTTTTTAGCACGAGGAAGCTGAAATGAAGAAGAAAGAGCCGTCAAACGGTTCTGGACAGTCTACAGGTCAGCTGTGTTTCTGCATTTCCTCCATGCATTCATGACAATTGAAAGATAGTTAGAAAAATCCAGTTCCTGCTGCTGTTTGGTTGACTTCCTCAGCATTGTAACCTTCGTCTTCTTAGTTTCTAGAGCTGAAAACTGCTCTGTCTGACCTTTTTTTTTTTTTTTTTTTTTTAACTTGTCCTGTCCAACAGCTGGGCAGACAGATGAGAGCTGAGGGCCTCTTGTGTTGGACATATTTTACTTTAACAAGAGGGGTTATTAATCTTCAGACAAACCAAAGGTATGTCTGAATAAACCCCTTTTGTAATTGAGGCCAAACTTTATTAATTTCAACCATGTTTGAAAATTTTGGGTGTTGGACCGGACGGAAAAGGAAAGAAGGGAAGAAAAAGGGAGGGATGTCAGAGAGAGGGGGGGTAGGAGGGTGATAATAGGAGGGGAAGGGGGGTAAGACCATGAAGCAGCATAAAGCAACAAGTTTACTGGTTGATTATCATTACGGTAAGGTTCAGATGTAGTACCAAAAAGGGCGGGGCCTGTCCACACACACACTCAAATGTTATAAACACACCTGCTAGCTCCAAAAATGTCCACATGTCGACATGCACACAAAACAGATAGTGTTCACACACGCATACTTATGCCTTAAAACCAACTAGTGTGAAATATTTCAGTCATTCAATCATGCAAACTGTTAGTGCAAAGGTGAGCTAACACCTGTGCTCAGGTGAGTGTTTATGTTCTTCTAAAATGGATGGTGGAACGTGAAAAGAAGGAGGAGGAGCGCCCAGCCACCCCCACACCCAGACCCCCGCCGCAGCAGCAGCGGCAGCCGGAATCCCCCCAACGCCACACTGGAACCGGCAGGGAACAACCGCCCCCTGGGCGACCAAGACCGCCACCCAGGCCAGGGCCAGCAGGACCGCCGCGAGGCCCCCAGAGCCAGAGAGCAGGGAGGCACGGAGGGAAAGAGAGCGCCTCTGTCTGACCTTTTACCTCCACAAACATCAACTCAGAGAAAGAGGTGAAACTGCCCGAAAATATCAGCAACTCTGACTTTGTTGCTGTTAAATGTTAAACACATGAATATGGAATTACATATCTGCCATAAATTGAAAGGGCGTAAAGACAACTAAATGGGCGTATTTAGGAACTGAGTGAGTGAACCTAACAACCGCACAGGCGCAATTCTAACTGAGCAGTGATCTTGCGCGTCAGTTCCTTTTTGCGCGCTCACCTGGATTTAAGCTCAGCGTTAAGGGGGTGTTTTTGTCACTTTTGGGGCAGGAACCTTTCTGGTTGATCTGATTGGCCGAAATTTGCATGTCGTATCAGCGAGGCAGAGGGGGGGGTCTTTCATCTTTCATAGGGGGGTTAACAGGCGGCTCTTGAGCTGCATGTGGCTCTTAGCCTTTTATCATATTTTCTATATTCAGTACTTTCACAACCCTAAGGTGAAAGTCTCACATTTTCTCCAAAATGTACAGAGCGGCCCTAATGTGTTGTTGTGTGACTTAGGAGGATCTAGGAAATAACAGCAGGTGAATGATATGGAGAGAGGAGAGGACGTGAAAGAAGCCCCCCCCCCCCCCCCCCCCCCCCCCCCCACAGTACAAAGGAGCAGATATGTGAATAATGCAGAACAACTTCGTTTTGGAAACCCTGGAAATGCAAAGAGACACGATTATGAGGCACAGTTTAAACTGCAGCTATCAGCTACGCGGAGGAACACGAGAATAGAGCAGCTGCAGTTCGGTTAAATTAGATCTTCACAGATTCGGACGTCCTGCTTCAATAACTCCTCTGATAAACTTTCAAATGTACTTTCAAGTATCTCAATCATTTTGTATTAACACAGTCTAGAAATGTATGTTTTTAAATCTTATACTTTATTAGGTCGCAGCTTAATCTTTAGTGTGAAGTGAACTCATTTTGAACTCTCAAGACTTATACTCCTGTGACATTCCTTTTTGCTTTATGGCTCCAGCGGCAAACTTTCCCCCTGCAAACCCCTGGGAAGAAATAGGATGTTCTTTGTGCAAATCTAGGAGTTATCCAGAGAAGCAATAAATATGCCATATGGACTACATTTCAACCATCTGGGTTGAAGGTCTTATTCCTGGGAACCTGATGATTGATATGATTCATATCTGATTAAAATTTATGATGAGTATATGAAACAAGACAAAATAAAGATGGAATTTCCTACAAAATATGTATTGTAACAAGAATACGCTTTATAATAATTTTATGAATTTTTTGTGAGATTATTGATTTTTTCACAGTGGTGTTTCACAGTTCATAGAGGTTGCACTTTGTTGACGGTCCCTTGGCAGCCGGCTGCTGCATGTCTGCATTCACAGCTTAAAGCGAACAATTCTGATTAAAAGGCAAAAAAACGATCTTTTTTCTTCAGAAATGTATTTGTGATTCACTCTCTGTGTTAATACAAAAGGATTGAGATACTTGCTGACATATTTGAACGTTGATCAGAAGAGTTATTGAAGCAGGAAGTCTGAATCTGTGAAGATCTTTCTAACTTATTGAACCTCAGCTGCCAGAGAATTTAAAATAATGAATCCATGATTCACAAGTGAGGACGCTGGAAAACCAACTCAGACAAGACAAGAAGACGCAGCAGCTGAGTTTCTGCGGAAAAGGAAAGGCCTGTGTTGGAAGATCGAGGCTCAGCGCTGCTACTTCCAGCAGATGACCGTGAAAGCTGATCATCCTCCCCCCTTACCGGGACGCAGCAACGGGCGACTTACGCCACACTTTGGGACTGCAGGACTTAAACTTGGCCTGAGGTGTCTGCTTTCACTGTTCTTAGGAGCCACATAGCAAAGAGACGGACTCTGATGAGGAAAGGGAAGCCGGCGTGTCTGATAGAGATGTAGTCCAGCTGTTCCAGATACAGAAGATGAGGACTTTGATGGATTATAAATGCTGATTGATTGACTGAAAAAAGAAATCACAACCAACTCAGTTTTGCGCTCGCTGCCTTTTTTAAACACACACCAGCATGCACGTTTCACCGGTATGTGTGTTAACGTTAAATACAGAAAAACACTCAAAACTGAAACGGCCCCGTTTAATCCAGTGCTGTTGTAAGGAGAGGAGGGGGTTATGAGAAATAATATGGCTTTAATTGTGTGTCTGTCTGGCAGGTCAGTGTGTGGTGTGGCTCTTTGACTATCACAGTTAGAAATGTCGGCTCTTTGTGTCAAACTTGTCCCCCCCCCCCCTTTAGAGGCATTCATAGAAAAAAACGCGGATGTAACGTGGATTAAAACATTAACCAACAACCCAAAACTAAGGTAAGAAAGTGCAGCTGGTTTTTCTGTGCTGTAAGTTTTTCTCACTTTTTTTTTTTACCGTTTTAATGCTTTTTAATGCTTTTTAATTTTAGAATTGCGTCATCACAGTTGGAAGGTTCACTCACTCAGTTCCTAAATACGCCCGCTTAGTTGTCGTTACGCCCTTTCAACTTTTAGCAGATATGTAATTCCATACATAAAAGGCAAAAGCAAAAGGTCAGACGCAGCATTGGATTAAGCTCCTCCCACTCATTAACAAATCACCAATCAGGCAGGTTTGTTCTCTGAAAAAAACACTTTACTGAATGAAAAGTAAAATTTAAGATCTAATCAAAAGATGATTTGATGAAATGTTCTTTATATTTGGTGTCAGAGAACATTTTTGTATGATCATACTGCTGTCACTGCCTGATGGCTTTTATTCTGGAGAAGGTCTGTGTGAGATTGGTCACAATTCCACTCAGACCAGACATTCACTGGATCTGATGATGGAGGGACAGTTCCACCCAGACTTGGAGAGTTCTGCTCCAAGGACCACTGTGGATCAGACCCATTGATCCATTTTGTTCCTCTGCAGCATCCGGATCTGGAAACTCCAACGTCAGTCACTTCAACAGGAAACGGACGAGCTCAGTCAGAAAATAAGAGTGTCTGGGTTTTGACTGTTCCTCAACAAAGAAAACGAGAATTTTTGTTAAACTTCTGTAGAAGTAGAATCGGTCTGTCACAGTGCAGGCTGCAACACAGGAGTTCTGTCTTCCCAGTGCCTGCAGTCTGGTTTTATTTGTCGGCTGGGGTTTATAACATGAAAGTGGGTCATTCAATCAGGCAGAACACGAACAGCATGTCTTGTATAGTCAGCAATATTCAGGTCAGTGTTTTCTCACTGAAAGACAGAATTGAGACACCAAGTGGAGCGTAATTACACCAACTCATATCCGGTCTTTTGGAACCGACATACCCAGAGTAAACAAGTTCAGGCGGATTTCAGCCAGAGTTCAGGCTTAAGTCAGACTAGTTTAAACATGCTTCCTGGAATACCCCCCAGGGACCAGAGACTTCCTCTGTTTGCTGCGTTAACATGAATTGTGTGAATTGTGAACTTTTCAATTTTTTCAAATTTTCACATTTTTAATAGTTTTTTTCAAGTATTAAAAATATTCAAATATTTATTAAAAGATAAAGAAATAATAATAAAGATGAAATAAGAGGAATCCATCTTCTGAACAGTTTTACTACTCAAACACTTAACGACACATTAGATTCATTTCATTTAATGATTTTCAAATAAAGTCAAATAGAGTTTAATTTGTTGTTGAAAGGGAGTGTGAAGGAGGAAGAGTATATAATCCACCACTATTGTGTTTTTATATCTATAGTTTTGCATAGTTATTATAATCCAGTCCTTATCAGATCAAGTTCAGATTCTTTATCAAGTAACATAATAGACTGTTTATTGATTATCCTCAGAAATCCTTCTCACATTATTTCAGTAAACATTGATATGAAACACACTTTGTGAAACAAATTCCTATTGATCATCTTCAGAACACTGACAGTGTGGTGTTCATCTAGTTCTGTTTCCTGACTGACTCTGTGTTTTGCGGGTCAGCTGTCACTCCTCCTGGATGACCCCTCCCTTCCCTGTTTGGTCCTGGTGGAGGAGTGCACAGCTGACTGCACTTTGCAATCGTGTCTATCTAAGTTGATGTTACTCAGACCTCAGTGTCGATGTGTTCCTGTTAGGTCTGATGCTCAGCCGACACTGAGGTCTGTTTGTCCTTTGGACTTTTTGTCGTAGCTTAGTTGTTCCCTTTTTGCCTTTGGCAGTTTTCCCTCTCATGAGGAGTTTTTGTGTTTTCATGATCCCACCCTGTGGCGCTTTTTGTTAGTATTAAATCACTCCAAAGCGCATTCCTGATTCTCAGCCTGATTCCTCTCTGCACTTGGGTTTCTGTCCTTCCAGCTGTGACAAACATATCAACACATTAATACAGAAATCATTGCTACACATTGCTGATCAATAAAGTAAAGCTTATTACTTATAATCATTTAATATTTTTACATCATTTCAGTAAAGTGTGGCTCTCACTAACTTTTAAGTCAGTCAGAAACTAACTCAAACATCTATTTTATAGTTTATGGATGCAGATTCCTGTCCTAAAATAACAATTCAGAAAGCAGATAGAAATCCAAAACTATCCAAAGATAAGTGGACAACAGGTGGATGTAGACCTCAATGCTGATGTCCTTCAGAACAACAATGGTAGACCTGTAGTAGAATAAGAAAGTAGAGTTTTCTGACACATCCAGTAGATCTACATCTACAATAGACTAGTAGTTGTCTAAAGGATATCTTGTGCCCGGTAGAAAAAAACTAACACAGAAGAAAACAATGAACTATACACACTGGAAAACCTTACATACATGTTCATACTTTAACTTTTCTTTATGGTGTGTCACTCTGACATGAACTCACGTGTTGAACAGAAACTTCAACTTTGCATTACAATAAGGTCACTTTGTCCTCAGATCCAGTCAGACAGGTTTTCTCATTTCTGTTGACACAGCAGAGTGTTAAGACAAGAAACATCAACACACACACTGTGTGTTGCTGTGGTCATTGTTTTGATTGGTTTATTTAATGCCTTAAAATAATGGAATAATACAATTCTAACAACTACAAGTATGTCAAACTCAGTTCAAATATTAAGTCATACATTGATTAGAAAATAAAGGAAAATTAACGATAAAATGAGTGGAATCCATCTACTAAACATTGTTATGGCTATGACAAATAGAGGTATTTGCAGTAATATTTACAGTAAACGCACACGTCACATAAGGGTGCAATGAGTTTGATCCAGTCGTGGCTCCTAAGCACAACCCTTCACGCTATTGCCAATTTAATCATAAAGTCAGAAACCTCCTGGTTTTCTTGGAAAGACTAACCAGACAAAAAGTTGGAACATTGGATTGGATGTTTTTTTAATAAAGGGTTTAAAGGTTTTCTTCTAAATAAATGGACTTGATAGGAAAATAAAGTAAAAACAAATGAAAGGAAACTCCAAACACTTTTTTTGGTTCAGTTGTCACAAACACAACGTCTTTACTGATCCAAATGTGGGATTTCTGTTTTTCTTTGGACTTTTCTTTATTTCAGGCTTTTAGCTTTTGGAACTTTCTTTGTTTCTATGCTTTAACTTCCAAACAGGTTTATCTAAGACAATCTGATTGTTTTTCATTTGACTTTCTAGGAACTTTCTGTTTCATCTTTGAGGATTTGGACTTTTGAAAGACTTTTAGCTGCAGTTTCATCCTTTGAACCAGATGGATCTGAATCTAGAGTCAAAGATTCTAATGAAATCATGGATTCACAGACTTTTGATTGAATTTCTGTCTGGATCAGAAACCAACAGCAGACATTTCAAGCCGTCATCTGTTCCTAATGTTCATTCCCCGCCGTCATTGAAAGCTTTTGGAATAGTCCCTAAAGCCAGCGATCGGGCCGCTTTGGAGCATGAACTCATCACTCGGTGTCACGGTGGCAGAGAGATGACAGATCCCAAATCTGAGGCTGAAATGATCACGTCCTACCAGCTCCACTCTGGATTTGGGACCAAAAACCTTTGAAGATGTTGGAGCATTGTTGGAGAATAGACTGACAACATTTGTTTGGAAGAAAGATTGACCTTTGACCCCTCCCTCATGTGTTCCACATCCAGCTGCAGACACACCACTACAGCTCACATTCCACTTCTGATCCAGCAGTTAGAACCAGAGCCTGCATTTGTTTGGTCCTCCCTTTGACCTGGACAGTGGTTGCCATGGCGACCTGCACACTCACCAAGCTGGAACTTAGAAGCAGAAAAAGAGACCAAAATGATTGATAAAGCAGGTTTTCCAGGGAAATCCCACAAAGTGCTTTCCAAGCTAGAACTAAGAATATCCAGCATGCATTTGGAAAAACTCATTAGCTTCTTGTGGAAAACGATGAGTCATTGGAAAAGCATTCTATGAATGCTCAGAAAACTTCCTCTAAGGTTGTGGTTGTTTGGAGAAGTCCTCCTCTTCAAAGAAGTTCTCCTGACCATCTTCAAAGCCACTTTCTGCTTTTTCAAACGCTACTGTTCAACAAAAACTTGGTTTCTGCCACAAAACCAACCTTAGACACTGAAACAGAATGAATCCAATGCAGAAATGTGTTGACACCTTTAATTCAAAGCTTCAATCAGTTTGAATCTCATGAAGAACATTTCAAAAATCCACATTTGGATCAGGCGTCTTCATCAGAGCACAACTCATGTTTCCAGGACTGTGACTCACCAATAGATCCTCATTTCCTTTACACAATCTGTTTCCATCATTTGGATTTTTCATAAAAACTTGAGTTAGAAAAGAATTGTTGCCCCAAAATGTCCAGTTTGAATAGTCTACAGTTTGTTGTGTTTGGTTGCTAGGTAACAGGGTCTTTAATGTCTATGATGTCATGGTGGCTTTCAGAGTTGAACTCCTGAATATGACGGTAAACATTTGGATTGAACAAAAATGGGATTGAAGCTCATGCTAAATCCTGATCTCAATGCTGAAAAAACCTCCTCCTAGATTCTGGTTGTTTGGAGAAGTCCTCCTCTTCCAAGAATTCCTGAAAAAAGCCCTCACAACTCTAGAACCATCTAGAACTGTATTATGGGATGTTTTTCTGCTGAATCACTGGGATCCATCTTCATGTTATCATCAAAGTGATCGTGTCAGATGAAATCTTTCCTGTTTGAAGGAGTTTCATTCATGTCAAAATAGTATCACGGATCTCCCATCAGGCCTTGCAGATCCTGACTTTGATCGGAGCTGCAGTGAAGAGGACGGCGGTGTTTGTGGGAGTTGGAGCTGAAGATCGGAGCAGGAACCATGTCTTCAGAACCTCAGGAAGGTTCTGTCAGAGAACAACTTTCTGCTGCTGAAGGAACCATCGTCCAGAACGAGGAGGAGCTCTGTCGTCAGCGCAGACTGCTGGATAGCAGCTGGAACCCGCAGCTGCAGCTACACATAGTTGGTACGTTCACCTGCAGACAATAGATCCATGAACGTCTTTGTTTTCCTTGTCTAACATGGCATCTGGATCCAAACTTTGCCAAGTACACCTGGCAGCAGCCTGGGGAACACTCAACTTCACGGAATGCTGGAATGCTGCGGAATGCTAACCACGTTGAGCACGTCTTCTTCGCATTTTACAAGTTTCCATTTGCAAATTTGCCAGCTACCAGATTCATGAACGGACACCATGATTGCTGTCTTCTTCTATGAATTTTACAAGTTTCCATGTGCATTATTAGGGAGTTAATCAAATTAAGGCTCAAAAACGGTACTTTTTGCTTGACCTCACAAGTATGTGTGTCCGACTTTTATCCTTATACGCACTTGAAATACGTGCGGGTAATGGAGCACTGTGCATCTTGGCTGCATGCATTATGTGTGGCCAACGTGAATTTCCATCGGTTTTCTTTTTTGGACGTTAAATGAATTTAACTGCCTTTAGCATATGTACAATCGTGCTCTAAGAATTTCTTTATTTGTTGTAAATTTTGTGTATTTCAGCTCAGTTCACACACAACTCAAGGAGTGCATAGTCCCTGTTGGCTCTCCAGCAGCGGTTTTCTCTATCGCCGCTTGGGAACGCTCTCCTGACACCACAGCCTTTAAAGACATCCCTGTTACACACAACCGAGTTGGCTTCTCAACTATTACATGATGGACACAGGAGACATTTCAGTGTGGATGTGATCAAATCGCTGAGTAAAATCCTCATATTTATCTTAAGTAGTTGTTCAAAACCTTACAGTAAATTCTTGAGACAGTTGTCATTTGAAGATGGCTCATTTGCAAGTTAATTCTTGTCATGTCTTGAATTTAATTTGAATGAACCTTTACTGATACAATTCTTGTCATGTGACCACAGAACCAATCTGGAAGCTGTACCAGATGACCTGACCTGTAAAGTGAACTTCAGAGATGCTTATAAATACTCAACTCTTGAACACATGAGGTCTTTTTATTGAGTTATAAAGTAGGTATTTGGAAGACTAAGCCAACTTTCATTGTCTTTCAGTAGATGTAATGAAATTCTAGTCTTCACTTTAAAACTTATTTGAGATCCTTTCAAATAAACATTCAGGTAAGTCTCAGTTTTTGTTGTGTTATGTCCTTTTTTTCATTTTCAGTCTCCCTTTTTAATGATATGATCTGTCTGTTTAGTGCTAACAAAACAGAAGAACAGATCAAGATTGCGTGCGATGAGGGTAGACTCAGAAAACACTGCAGAGGCTGTCTGAAAGTGTCTTGGGATTCCCCCTGAAGTGGTCTTTGCTCAGACTGCTGCCCCTGTGACCTGATGTCTGAAGAAAATGTTCTGCTTGGTGGTTTTGGGAAAGAGGTGGAAGATGGCAGAGGGGTTTCTGTTCTTTTTGTAAGCTTTTCTGTTCCAGCAGTGCTTGGTATAGGTGCATATGTAATAACGGGGTAGTCTTGGGGGGGCAGCACAATTAGCTGATGTGGTGCTGGAGGTAGCTCCAAGGAGGAGATGGAGGTAGTCTTGGTAATGGTGGACGGCTGCTTGGCGGCGTGCATGTTCAGCGGCCTCTCCTGAAAGCGTATAAAGTCTTTCACCTTCTCTCCTGTGTGAGTTCTCATGTGTGTTTTGAGGTGAGATAACTAAAACTCTTCCTCTGATCTCTGTTCTGTGGGTCTGTCTCTTCATCTGTAGTTGATGTTGATTCTGTCTCTTCATCTGTAGTTGATGTTGATTCTTCATGTTGGTTTCCTTCTTCATCCTGACTATCAGTTACATTAAAGCTCTGCTGATTGTTTAGATCTGCTTCACTGTTCTCATCTTCCTCATAAGTAGGAATCTCCATTAAGGTATCAGTCTCCTGCTTCAGATCAAGCTGATCATCATGATTGATGAAAAGTTCCTCTGGTTCCTCTTTAAACTGTGGAGGTTCTGGTTCCTCCTGTTCCACTCTTAAATTCCTCTGCTGGTTGCAAAGATCCTCTTCATTTACATAATGCTGAGGGAAGATTGCAGAGACAAAAAGACAAAATAGGAGACCTGTTATATCTTTAAAGGTCTTTGTTTATTGTCAAGAAAATTCTAAATCCCTTTTTTTCAGAAGCCCTGGACTATAAATATACGACAGTTAAGACAGCTAAAGGTGATGTCAGTCTTTCAGTCTTCAGTGGGTCAAACACCTCAAAGAAACTCATAAGTCTTCAAAAAAGTTACCCACTATACCTTTTAATAAACACACACTGACACACACACACATCATTTACAGTAATGAGGTGGTGGTCATTGGTCTTTTGGTCCCTACCCCATCTTTTATGGGTGGGGTCAGACGCTTGGTGGTGGTGGTTGTGTCCTTTAGGCCAGGACACTAGACTAAATTTTTGCAATGGTGCACCTAACCTTTTATCATAGTTGCACCACCATGAAACTTTGGTGCACAGACTTTCTGAACCACATTGCATTGAACTCATTAGGTCTACATGGTCACTTTCCTTTTTAATAGCCGTCAGTTTTTGCAATAAGACTTCAAAACGACGACAGTATAGTCCTCTCTAACAAAAATAAAAGAAATACACATCCATGGATGTAGACATTGACCCAGATATAAATTTCTTTGATTTTGTGAAGAACCACTGAAGTTATTACACAGAGCAAGAATACACTAGAAACACAAATCCTAATCACGAACTGTCAATCATACATTTCAACAGCAGAAGCTTATATGCTAATCAACAAACTATTGAAGAATGCTTGTGTGGCAGCACGAGAAAACGGGTTGACAACGCCACCTGGGGCTGCTGAGCCCCAGGAAAAGATTTTGAAGTAAGGCAGGTGCGGGTCCTGCTCTAAACCAAGGCAGAGGCTGTGGTCTGTTTCAAAATATAATTTATTAGGATTCAGTTAAAAACAATGTTAAGAAACCTTTTAATAAAACAATCCTTGATAAAAGTCAGTTAAAAATGTTCTGGAGGAGGAGCTTACCGAGGTGGCTAAAAACAGCATAAAAACAATGCAAACACCCTTTTGTGAATCACTGCACACGTGAGGGAAACCACACAGCACACTGGGACCCACCACCAGACACAGCAGTCCACCACCTCGGCCTCCTACCTCCTGAAACAAGAATAAAATTGGCAATATCAATAAAAGACACACAATTAAAAATAAAGATTAAAAAGGTGATTAGTGTTCCGGGGCGCTGGTAAGCCGCCCAACCACCGCCGATCAGCTGGTGGGAGTCGTCCACAGTCAGGTGAGATGCCACAGCAACGACGTCTCCGTGAGCTGGGCGTTCGCTCCAACCGGTTTCGTCGTGGCGGGGGTGGGACCCGGACAGAAATCACAATAAAAGCGCAGCAGCAGCAGCAGCAGCAGCAGCAGCAGCAGCAGCAGCAGCAGCAGCAGCAGCAGCAGCAGCAGCAGCAGCAGCAGCAGCAGCAGCAGCAGCAGCAGCAGCAGCAGCAGCAGCAGCAGCAGCAGCAGCAGCAGCAGCAGCAGCAGCAGCAGCAGCAGCAGCAGCAGCAGCAGCAGCAGCAGCAGCAGCGGGCTCCACCAATCACCCAGTCAGTGGGGGATATCACCAGGAACCGGAGCGATGCGCTCCGTTCCCATTTCGCCTCCACCCCAGTCACAAGCCCACCGGCTGTACGACCTGGAGTGGTGACATCCACGGCACTGCACTTCCAGGTGCAGGAACCCAGGGAGGCAGTCTCAGGCAGGAAAGAGCAGAAGCCAGCTCCGTCCCGCTATATAGGTGGCCTGGTGCTAATTAGCAGCACCAGGACTGGAGTGCCTACACCTGGGAGCCCAATTAACTCATCCTGCTACACTTGCAACAATTTAACAAACCTTTCAAAATAATTTCAATATCAGAAACCTGGCTAAAGGCAGGAAAGGACTTACAATTCCAGCTTGAGAGCTATGACTTTGACTATGTGAACAGGAAAAATTAGCTCTTTATGGTGGCTTTTAATATACAAAACAGTCTTAAACACAAAGTTGTGGAGACAACGGAGTGTATTGATGATGTCATGGAATATATATCTGTAAGGATTAGTATGGAGAAACAGAGTAACATGATAGTCAGTTGCGTATATCGAGCCTCTGCATCAGACATGGAAACCTTCACTAGTGCTACTGAAAACATGTTTGCTAATATTTTCAAAAAGATAATATTTCTTTGTGTCGATTTGAAACAGATTTGATAAATCCAAACAATCACACCAAGACAGAAGATTTCACGCATACAGTGTACAGTTTAATCCTATTAATCAACAAACCCTGCAGAATAACAACAAACTGCGTGACCTTGATAGACCACACATTCACAAACTGAATCTTCGTTTTTGGATGCACATAAATAAATAAAATTAACCGCCTTTAGGATATGTACAATCGTGCTCTAAGAAATTTGTGGGTTTTTCTTTAATAACAGTTGTGTATTTCAGCTCAGCTCAGCACACACACAACTCAAGGAGTGCATAACCACTGTAGGCTCTCTAGCAGTAGTAGTCTCTCTCGCCGCTTGGGAACTCTTTCCGGACACCACAGCCGTTAAAGACACCCCGTGGTGGACAAGAGGGTCATGTGACAGGTCTCTGACTGTGGTTTCGGCTTATGGGCCGAACAGCAGTTTGGAGTACTGGCCTTGGTGTTTGTCGAAGGGGTACTGGATAGTGGCCAGACGGGGGACTCTGTTGTCCTCCTAGGGGACTTCAATGCCCACGTGGGCAATGACAGTGACACCTGGAGGAGTGTGATTGGTAGGAGTGCCCCCCCTGATCTGAACCAACAACTGAAATGATAAAAATCCTGTAATACCTGATCTGAAGTGATGATAAAAATGGACAAAAATCCTCAAGAAAGCATGAGGGGGTTGGTGGTCTGAACACAGTGACAGTTAAAACAAGCAGGTCTCCACAAAGAAAAGCATGAAGCTCAAAGGGCTTCTCTGTTTCTTTGATGAAGGTCACATACCTATGTTGTGTAGCTGCAGCTGTGGTTTCCAGATGACATCCAGCAGTCTGCGCTGACGACAGAGCTCCTGCTCGTACTGGACGATGGTTCCTTCACAGAGTCTGCAGATTTCTTCAGCAGCAGCAGCTAGTCGCTCGCTGATCAACTCTCTCAGAGACTGAAGGGAAGACATGGTTCCTGCTCCGATCTTCAGCTCCAACTCCCACAAACACCGCCGTCCTCTTCACTGCAGCTCCGATCGATCATCTGCTAGTCTCACAATCACAGAAAAAAGGTCCAAACAGAAACTTTTCTCCTGGTTGAAGATTTTCCTGAAAGTTCCTGTGATCCTGCAGGAGTCAGTTCTGCTCAGCCTGCAGACCAAACAGAAAAGACTCTGGAAGCTTCTGAAGCAGCTTCAGAACCTGAAGCTGGTTCTGAACATGAAGCCGGTCTTCAGGGACAGCAGGACTGATGAGTTATTGATCTTCTCAGATGGACTTCAGACCCCTTAGAGCTGAAACTCTCACTTTTCTCTAGGAATCAGCTTCTTGTTGACGACACACTGCTGCAGTCAGGGGAACACACAAGAAACACACACACAAAGACACACAAAGGGGGAGGAGCTTAGCTCAGGCATTGTAGTCATGGTTGAACTCTTCTGGGACTGATTTAAACACAGAAAGCGCTCGTGTTGTAATCAATAACATGATTGGTCAGCTTTAGCATCAATGGAAACATCACATGGTCTTTCATTAAAGTCCATTTAGATCATAGTTACAGAAATAAGAACTGATCAGAAGTCATGAATCAATGGATATTCAGAAACATTCAGAATATTTCACTAGTCTGATTGGAATCACTCTATTCAAGAAACAACCAGCAAGAAAATAGAGATTTTCTCTCATGACATCATTATTCATGTGAATTTATCAGCTGTAACCCATAATTCAGACAAATGGAGCCAGTAATTCCAGAATAATCCTCACATAGATGTTGTGTGTGGAGCCCGTTTTCCTTTAGATGATCCAGCTCTTGGTCCACTGAACCTCCAACCTTCTTCCATTTGTTCAGCTGCTGGACAGAACAAAGAAAAACAAACAGATGTTTTTGCTGAGTCAGGAAAATGCCTGTTGGAGCTCCAACATGATTGTTGACGGTGTTCCTCCTCTTTCTGCTCCGCTGACGTCCTCATTTTCAGTTTCCTGATCAGACAAACTAAACTCTTTTCCAGGTTTGAATCATCAGAAGAAGAAGAAACTTCCACCTTTGTGCCACATGCTCAGAGAATCCACTTCCAGAACAGCAGAGATTCCCGCCACATGTGACAGAGCATCCAGGTGATCTCCAACTACAGGACATCATCACCTGCCTGTGACAGTCACACCTCCATTCTAGATGCAGCCAATGACCTCTAGGCTGTTTGAGGCTCAGAACAACATGACAGCCAGGAAGACCATCCCTCCTCCTGACCACCAGCTGCTCTGTCTCACAATGGCTGCCATGAGGAAGACTCCATGAAGAGTTAACGCCCAGAGGTCTGCTGGACCAGACACCATTCCTGACAGAGTGATCAGAGTGCAGAGCAGCTGCTAGACGTCTGATGTCTGACAGGAAATCTTCTAGCAGATGTCAGCTCCATCCCATCAGACGTTAGCTGACAGACTGGCGGCCATGAGCTGGAACAGCAGTCAGAAACACAGTCAGAGGGTGGAGATGGGCTGCAGGTGAAGCAGGAGTCCCCGCCAGAAAAGACGCTCAGAACTCCTCCTCTTCTTCAGCTTTCTCAGGGATGAAGCAGAAAATGCTTTTTCCAGAAACATCCCTCCTGCCTCAACCCACTTGTGTCAAGTAGGAACTTCTGGAGCTGCTGGAGTCAGCTGGTTTCCATGGCAACAGCTGATGAAGGACAGCAGTTTATTTAAAGTCAGACTGGAACATTGATGTTTAAACTGAAACGACTGTTTCTGCTGTCAGAAGCTGCAGAAAGAAGAGACTCAGCGTTTTCCAGCAGCTTCTTCCTGCAGAAACATCAGCAGAAGAGAAGCAGCAGCCATGAAGGGACTGAGGACAGACGGACATCCAGCCAGAATCCAAGCAGCACCTTCATCCTGATGAAGCTCCGCCCTCTGACCTCCATCAGTCATCTCCAGGCTCCGCCCCCAGTCTGCAGCAGCTTCATCTGCTGCCTCCATCCTCTCTCTGTGAGTCTCTGCAGAGTTTTTCTGCAGCTGCTGGTTTTTCTGCAGCAGCAGCATCAGAGCCAGAGAGCCAAAGAAAGTGGAAAGTCTGAGAAGGAAGCAGCTCTGAAGCTCTGCAGCTGACGGTGCAGCTTCAGGACTCATGAGGAGGACCACACTGCAGCACCTCCTCCTCCTCCACCTTTCCTCTTCTGAATTTCCTCCTCTTCATCTTCCTCCACCTGCAGCTGGACCTGGCTGTTCTCACAGACTATGTGGCCTAATGGACAAGGTGTCTGACTTCGGATCAGAAGATTGAGGGTTCAAATCCCTTCATGGTTGGAGGCAGAACTTTTAGAGACTCCCACAGTGAGACACCTGCTGGCTGTTCTTTGTAACTGCATCTGCAGCTTCTAGAAACGTCTTTGTTTCTGTTTTCATCTTTTCAAACAGTTTGTTTTCTTCACATGAAGCCTAAAGAAATGTCCTCAGAATGATGGAAACAGTTTTTCTGCAGCTTGAAGCTGTTCTGGAAGATTTTCTTCTTTAGTGCAGAGAAATCTCTCTTTTGATGAGACGGAGGAACTGCAGCAACGTTTCCTGGAAATCCTCCACATTTCATTGAAACCATGTTGGAACTTTGTCCATGAGGTCACATGGTCTGGAAGAAGCCCCAGTTCCAGCTGACAGAAGTCTGGTTCTGATCCATCAGATCTCACTAGCAACAGAACCAAAGCTTCACGTGTTGCAGCAACAGTTTCCATGTTTGGGAGGATCTTCTGAAGAACAGCTCAGTTCCAGATCACATCATGATGTTTGATGTTTTCTTCATTCCAGGAAATCATCTGTGTCTCCTTTGATCTGTGCTGAGTCAGCACTTTGACTTCTTTTCAACTTTAGATCCATCATTCAGAATCAAGGATTTATTGATAAATATGATTTATTGACAGAAAATAAAGAGTAAATGTATTTATCATCCAGCAGTGATTGTGGTGTTTGTAAGTCTTTTATTTTGAAATTCCTCAAGGATGATCATCATGGTGGGATTTCTAGATCTGCATGAACTCATCCTGAATCCAAAAGACAATGGAGCATCAAAGAATCCAACCCATCTCTGCCAACATGGGGCTCTTACTTTGAAAAGCCTCAGACTTCCTGCAGGGAAACAGGCTTTCTGCTGCTGCACTGACAGATGTGCACGAGCTTGAAAGAGCTTCCTGACTGAGGAGCTGCAGACTTTCTCCTGCAGAGCAGCAGCTGACTTCAGCATCGCCATGGGAACACAGTCTGCTGCTGCTTCTGGAAACGTCTTCAAGGCTGTGGTGGGACTTGTTGGTCTGGAGGACAGATTCTCTGAGCAAATGCTGCTTCAGCTTCAAGCTTCAGCTCTTTTCTTCTGGCAGAGCTTAGAAGAAATGGAAACCTCCTTTGTTCTGACTGTTTGCTCCAAATCCCAGATTCAGGAATTCCTCCAAGAAGTTCAGCTCAGAGATCATCAGCAGAGAAAAGCCTGAAGTTCTGATGGAAAATGACAACAGAACATGATCAATATTATTGATCCACATGGAATCCAGAAGAAACTCTGAGGTGAAGACATGAAGACACAAGCTTCAGAGACACGAGGAGAAGTCAGAGTGGATTCATTCTGGACTTTCTTCTCACATCTTCTCTTCAGAACATCTTTGTCTTTGATCCTTCAAATCTTCTGAAATCTGATCATCCATGGATTGTTTTTGTGGGATCAGATCCAGAGTTGCTGAAAGTTCTGCTGCCCTCTGCTGGTCAAAGTGTCCAAACAGCAGAGAGGAGATTCTCTGGGATTCATTGGAGTCCAGATTCTCCTGGATGTGAACAGTCTCTGCTTCTGGAACAGAAGAGTCCTTCTCAGAGCAGCATTGAGGATCTGTTCTGTACGGCTGAGAGCGCTCCCTGCTGGTAGGAGACAGAACCACATCAGCTGCTTTTCTTTGGCCGTTCAGAAACAGTCTGGAGACTCTAAAAAACCTCCACTTCCTGAAGCAAACGGATGCAGAGCATCATGTTTGATCCTCTTCCTTCAGAAACGGCTCCATTGTTCCTTCGCTCAGCAGTTTGACTAAAGCAGCTGAGAGTCTTGATGCAAACAGACCTCAGCAGCTCATCCAGAACGCCATGACAGAAGCACATGCAGCAGCACGTGCACGCTCCCAGAGAACAGCAGCTGATCCAAGTCCTGACTTTGAGGTGAGACCTTTCTGTTCTGCTTGGACCACACTTCAACATGAACTTCATTTCCCATCATTCCATCTGTCAGGAGAGAACAGCTGCAATCAGCTTCCTTCAGGAATGACTGCAGGTAGAAGGATCTTTCATTCTTCAGCACCACCAGGACCCACATCCAGCCCATCAACAGCCAGAACATCAGTGACATCAGCGTCTGATCTTCATCACATCATCATCATCAAAGGACCACCTCTACGTTTTTACAATCTGATGGATTTCAGTCTTTCTGCAGCTTCTCTTCAACTGGATTGTCAAATATTTTCATTTCCTGTTTTCTGTTTTAAATGTTGAAGAAAAATCTTTCCAGTTTTAAAAAGATGAGACTAATAAAGTTATTGGAAAGACGCTGTCTGCTGCAGGACCTGTGCAGGTGCATTGTGGGTAATGATGTTCTGTTTGGGATATTTGCTGGATTCTGGATGTTGACAGTTGTGTTGGTCTTGATTGTTTACCGTTGTGGTTTGGATGTTTGTTGTTATTTGTAGCACAGCTGAGTAGGTTCTTCATAGACAACATGTTGCTCTGCCAATGTGCCTTTGGGCCAACTTGATTGGTCTGTTTGGAAGAATAATGAGGATAAATGAGAACCTCCATCAGATCATGTTTCTGCTGTTTTTCAGAACTGCATCTGAACCTGAAAGCTGTCTGTCATATTTATGCAGCCTTTTTGAATAGAAACTGATCCAAACTGCAGATTCTATTGATTTCTCCATCAGATTTATGTCTAGGGGTGTAATGATAATCTAACATCTCAATTCAGTTCCATTCAGAGTCTCATATGGCTCGGTTTAGCTGTTCAACAATTCTGCCTGATATGAACTTCTATTTTATGAACTATTATTATATCGTTATTGTGTGACTCTTATGTGCTTGTGTGACTATTTATCTTCCACTATGAAGCAGCATAGCGTGTCCATTTGAATAGGATTTAGTGGCATCTAAACTAAGGTGTAACTTGGTGCTGCTGTTAGATCAGCACAGCAAGGGATTGTGGGACATCATTCCTTTTGCCTGTCTGGACGGATTGTTCTTGCCATCTTCCTTCATCTCAAGGTCGTCTCCTCCAAAACTAAAACCATGTCTAGAGGAAGAGCTGCACTGATACATAATGAGATTTCAAAATAAAAGTCCTTCCTTTTTACTGTAATTGAAATATAAATCCATCAAATGGGTAACAATAGATTTAAGTTAAAAATGGTTAATCTACAACACTAAACACATTTTATTTAGGAAAAAAATACTTGATTAACTTTATCAATCTCTTTAGTATCCCAACATTCTGGAAACATTTTTGCAGGTTAACTGTGAAAAGACTAACCTGTTCAAAAGATAAAACAGATCAAAGTAAAAATATTTATATATTTTTTTATATACTGCTCTCTTACTTGTACTGCTGCTGCAACAAGGAAATATCCCCTTCGTGGGACTAATAAAGGAATATCTTATCTTATCTTAAAAACACATCATAAAAGCTGCAAATGCTGAATTCATCTTCCAAGACCAAATCTGGAATTCAAAGAGACTCAAAGCCAGACTGAAGTTTACAGATTTCTGTGGAGCTGAACCTCACTGCTGCACTCAGACTGATGATATAACTACAGAGAAGCCGTTTGTTTGCTTCAGTCTTCTTCACAGCTTCTGATGGAGCTCTGTGATCTCACCACAGTCCTGAGTTCAGCAGTCAGAACTGGACCTGTAGAGTCCAGCTTTGGAACCAGCAGAGAAGCAACAAACAGCAGAAACCCACACTGTGGCAAAGACTCCACACTTCTGACTGATGTTCACGCCGACTTTATTCTTCATAGACAAGATTGGGACAGAACAATGAGAACCAAAAAAACAGAGGAACAGTTCTAATGTCTACTAGAAAACAGGAATCACAAGAACACCAGACACAAACACCAGTCTGGATCTTTATCAGCCTCTTCCTTCATACATTTATAGGAAAATCTTCTCCTCACTAAAATTTATCTAACAAAATATAAACTGCAGTTACTACGTTTTGTTTGAAATAATAATAAAATGTTCACTGATCACATAAAAAGTGTCAGAACTAAAGACGTCTACAAAATCTTTCTTGTGTTGTCATGGTAACACATATGAACCAACTAAAAATTAATTAAAACATTTTAAAAAAGGAAAATATTCATATTTTCTAAACTACAAAAAACAAAGTAATCGGATGTGCTGCAGAGGTAGAGTGGTTGACCTCTGATAAGAAGAGCACAGGTTGAATTACCACTTTGCCCGTCCATGTGTCAAAGTGTCATTGGATAAAACTGAACCCCACATTGATCCTGGGGGTTACAGGTTAGTGCCAGTGTGAGACAGCAAAGCTGCCATCAGTGTGTGAGTGTGTGTGTGCTCCCTTTACGGAGCCCACAGGTGGAAGCCAGGGAGGAGGGAGGGGCGAAGAATGAACAACTGCGCACCTGGGCTTAAATAGGACGCTGAGCAGGTAAGTTAATTGACTGAACTGCCCTAGGGTAGTAACTTGTAAAACACTGCAGCGAGTATCTGCCAGAAATACGACAAGTCGTCATTCTATACAAGAAAAAGGCTTTTCTCCTGTGTGAGTTCGCATGTGTGTTTTGAGATTACATATTTGATTAAAACTCTTTTTACATTCTTTACAAAAAAAAGGCTTTTCTCCAGTGTGAGTTCTCATGTGTCTTTTGAGATGAGATATTTGACTAAAACTTGAATCACATTCTTTACAAGAAAAAGGCTTTTCTCCTGTGTGAATTCTCATGTGGTTTTTGAGACGGGATATTTGACTGAAACTTCCACCACATTCTTTACATGAAAATTGTTTCTCTCCTATTTGAAATTCTATATGAAAAGGTTTGTTAGCCATTCTTGAGCTTTCCCCGGAATTGAAAAAGGAAATTTTTTTCTGCGCTGGAGATTCTTTGTGTTTCTTAACTAAATCATCCTTCTTTGATTTTTCACTACCATCAGAGTCACACTGACTTTCTGACATGTCAGAGCTGTCCACACTTTGGACATGACTCCTGTCTCTTCTTTTCCTCTGATGTCTGCTCTGTGGGTCTGGCTCTTCATCTGTAGTTGATGTTGATTCTGTCTCTTCATCTGTAGTTGATGGTGATTCTTCATGATGGTTTCCTCCATCATGACTATCAGTTACATCAAAGCTCTGCTGATTGTTTAGATCTGCTTCACTGTTCTCATCTTCCTCATAAGTAGGAATCTCCATCAAGGTATCAGTTTCCTGCTTCCAATCAAGCTGCTCTTCATCCTGACTGAAAAAGAGTTCCTCTGGCTCCTCTTTAATCTGTGGTGGTTCTGGTTCCTGTTGTCTCTCTTTAATCTGTGGAAGTTGTTGTTCCTCTACAGTTTTTGGAAGTTCTGGTTCCTCATGTTCCACTCTGAAGTTCCACTGTTGGTTGTTTAGATCTGCTTCACTGTTCTCATCTTCCTCATAAGTAGGTATCGCCATCAAGGTATCAGTCTCCTGCTTCAGATCCTGCTGACTGTTGTAGAAACCTTCTTGCTCCTCTTTAATCGGTAATGGTTCTGGTTCCTCCGGTTCCTCTTTATAAAGCGGAGGGTCAGGTTTCTCCAGTTCAACTCTGAAGTTCCTCTGATGGTTGCAGAAATTTTCATTCACCCAATGCTGGGGGAGCACTGCAAAAACACAAAGAGAATTCTATTATGTTTTAGGACTTTGCGTATTGTCAATTAACGCTATTATCTGCTTATCTGAAAACACCAAATGTCTGTGAAGACTCTCATTCATCCAGTTTGTTTCCATCACAGAAGTAGGTTAAAAATGCTATCTGGACATTATCATTTTCAAAATTGAAAATGTTTCACCTCTTTTCCAAATAGTCAAGTCTGAAATAACTGGTGAAAGAGCTGGTTTAAATGTGCTCCTGGGGGAGGAGTCAGACCTGATACTGAATAGTATTGTTTTTTTGTTTTTCTATTTAACTTGTCCTGTCCAACAGCTAGGCAGACAGATGAGACCTGAGGGCTTCTTGTGTTGGACATATTTTAATTTAACAATAGGGTTCATGAATTTTCTGACAAACCAGAGGTATGTCTGAACAAACCCCTTTTTTAATCGAGGCCAAACCTTATTCATTTTAGACATATTTGAAAATCTTTTGTGTTGGGCCGGATGGAAATGGAAAGGAGGGAAGAAGAGTGAGGGATGTTAGAGAGAGGGGTGATCATAGAAGGTGGTGGTGGTGGTGGTGGTTGGGGGGTGGGGGGGTAAACCATGAAGCAGCATAAAGCAACAAGCTACTGGGTGATTGTCAGTACGGTAAGGTTCAGATATAATACAAATCTCAGAGGGCGGGGCCTGTCCACACACACTCAAATATTATAAACACACTTCAATCAATCACGCAAACTATTAGTGCCAAGGTGAGCTAACACCTGTGCTCAAATGATTGTTTATGTTCTTCTAAAATGGATGGTGGAATGTGAAAAGAAGGAGGCAGAGTGCCCAGCCATCTCCACACCGAGACCCCTGCCACAGCCGCTGCAGCAACCAGAATCCCCCAACGCCACACGGCAGCAGGCAGAGAACAACTGCCCCCCGGGCGATTACTTCCGCCACCTAGGCCAGGGCCAGCAGGACAGCTGCGAGGCCCACAGAGCCAGAGAGCAGGGAGGCATGGGGGGAAAGAGAGGGCTGCCCCAGCCCAACCAGGAAAGCAGCCCCCCCGCTGCGCCAGGAGGGCCCAACAGTGGGCCCCACCCGAGAAGAGTGCCCACAGTCCCAGACCAGCACCTCATCACCACCCAGGAGTTCTGGGCATCCCCCCGCCCCAACCCCAGGTCCGAGCCAGGACCCCCAAAGGAGACCGACCCGCTCTGCGCTCCAGGCGGCCACCCATCAGGCCCAAGGTTGGTCCAGGAAGGAGCAAGGTAGGGGCCAGCTGTCCCTGCCCAGGAGGGGGGCACCCCAGGGAGAATGGGGGGCCACAAGGGTACACCACAGCCACAGTTGTAAATTTGGCGAGGCCCAGTACCCGGGGGGAAAGACCAGAACCCACTCCACAGGGACACAGACACCCCCGGCACAGGTGTGATGTGAAACCCGGCTTTTGGACTTGCCAGAAAGCACAGGCATCCCTCTCCCTGCGTGGAGAGAGGACCGCCGGGCCCAGGAACCCAGCCCCCAGGGGACATGGCCGCCATTGCCAAGGGTCCAGTACCCCCTACCAGGGATGGGGTAGGGGACAGATGGTCCAAGGTCCCACCCTCCTTGCGAAATGAGAGTGTTTGTGAGGGTGTGTGTTCATGTTGGAATGTATATTTTGAGATGGGAGGGTGTGTGTACTAAAGGGGTGCAGTTAAAATTGGTGGGTAGGGCACTGAGGGGACATCTCCTGATTACTCACAGGGATGTCCCATCACCCTCCCCACCAAGGGGCCCTAAATGTCTATGGTGCTGTTAAAATTGCCGGGTAGGGCGCTAAGAGGACATCTGCTGCTTGCTGGCAGTGATGCCCAAGCACACCCCTCACCAAGGGCCCTACATGTCTAAGGTGCAAATAAAACTGAGAGAAGGGGGGGCCCATTCCATACGGCAACCATGGGAGGGGGACCACTGCCAAGTAGCTCCTCCCCCCAAGGTGCATCGCAGGTTTTAACACCCCACCCCCTCACCCTAATTTGAGATTATATGAGGAAGGGGGTTAGTTGGTACAGCTGGTAGACGTGCCCTGGTGGTAAAACAGCTCCCCCCAGTCCGGGGTCCCATCCCCCGAGGCGCCGTCACCCGAGGCCCAGCACCACCCATCACACACAGAGGGAGGAGCGCCCAGCCGGGGTCTCGTCACCCCACGCCAGCCCCGGCGCCCGACCCATGCAGCTTCAGAGAGCTTCACTGTTTGTAGAAGGCAACATACCTATGTGGTGGAGCTGCAGCTGTGGTTTCCAGATGACATCCAGCAGTCTGCGCTGACGACAGAGCTCCTGCTCGTACTGGACGATGGTTCCTTCACAGAGTCTGCAGATTTCTTCAGCAGCAGCAGCTAGTCGCTCGCTGATCAACTCTCTCAGAGACTGAAGGGAAGACATGGTTCCTGCTCCGATCTTCAGCTCCAACTCCCACAAACACCGCCGTCCTCTTCACTGCAGCTCCGATCGATCATCTGCTAGTCTCACAATCCCAGAAAAAAGGTCCAAACAGAAACTTTTCTCCTGTCTGTAGATTTTCCTGAAAGTTCCTGTGATCCTGCAGGAGTCAGTTCTGCTCAGCCTGCAGACCGAACAGAAAAGACTCTGGAAGCTTCCACATGTGAAACTTCAAGACAAAGAATCCAAACAACAACATCTGATTGGTTGACTTTTGGAGGGAAAGCTGCAACAGTCTTCTGTGATTGGTTCAGCCGTCCCTGCCCCCACTAGTCCACTGCACAGGGGGCAACATTCCAGGGGGGGTTGGTAATCTCCTCCTTCTATTGTTTCTGCCCCACTGCCTCTTTCAAAATAAAGGCTTGTTGTAGCAGAAACCTGAATGGAACATCAGAATGGACTCAAACTGCTGCTGGTTTCAAAGCCTCGTTCTCAACTTCCAGCTGAACTCTTCATGAGTTTGAGCGTCTGTGACAAACTCTACAGTTGAACAACAGCAGTGAAAATCTCCATGGATGTCAACTGGGAGAGAATCAACATGAGATTTCCAAGAGTTTCTGCAGGGACTCATCACAAAGTCAGGAGCTGCAAGGCCTGATGGGAGATCTGGGATCCTATTGTGACATGAAGGAAACTCCTTCAAACAGGAAAGATTTCATCTGACACGATCACTTTGATGTTAACATGAAGATGGATCCCAGTGATTCAGCTGAAAAACATCCCATAATACTGTTCTAGATGGTTCTAGAGTGGTGTGGAGATTTCCTGTTTCTTTTTCCTGTTTCTCCAGAAACTAGAAGTCAAACCTGAAAGCAGAAGCTGCAAACTGAGTCTGTGAGGCAGATTTTCCAGCATCACATCCTCCTCATCTGCTGCTGAGATGGAATGATGAAGATCAGCTGAGGAACAGCAGGTTTCCTCTCACATGTTCCTGCTGCAGAAAACACTGTTTCATATCAACTCATCCACATCATGAAGGATCAACATGTTTGACTGAATTTACATGAAAAGAAAAGACGTCAAAGAAATCTGTCCATACGGGAAAGACTGAATGAATCCAAGTTTTTAGCAGATAGATGGAACTTTGTTTGATTTTCTAGCTCTGCTTTTCTCCAAAGATGAAGAACATCAAGAAATAACCAATAAATGCTGATCTGGAACATTCTGTCTGGGAGTCTGACTGACACTTTGACACTTTCTACATTCTGCTTTGATCCGGGTTTGAACCTGCTTTACTGCCACCACAACACATCCAATCCCAGCCCAGAACCTGAAGCTGGTTCTGAACATGAAGCCGGTCTTCAGGGACAGCAGGACTGATGAGTTATTGATCTTCTCAGATGGACTTCAGACCCCTTAGAGCTGAAACTCTCACTTTTCTCTAGGAATCAGCTTCTTGTTGACGACACACTGCTGCAGTCAGGGGAACACACAAGAAACACACACACACAAAGACACACAAAGGGGGAGGAGCTTAGCTCAGGCATTGAAGTCATGGTTGAACTCTTCTGGGACTGATTTTAGACACAGAAAGCGCTCGTGTTGTAATCAATAACATGATTGGTCAGCTTTAGCATCAATGGAAACATCACATGGTCTTTCATTAAAGTCCATTTAGATCATAGTTACAGAAATAAGAACTGATCAGAAGTCATGAATCAATGGATATTCAGAAACATTCAGAATATTTCACTAGTCTGATTGGAATCACTCTATTCAAGAAACAACCAGCAAGAAAATGTAGATTTTCTCTCATGACATCATTATTCATGTGAATTTATCAGCTGTAACCCATAATTCAGACAAATGGAGCCAGTAATTCCAGAATAATCCTCACATAGATGTTGGGTGTGGACCCCGTTTTCCTTTAGATGATCCAGCTCTTGGTCCACTGAACCTCCAACCTTCTTCCATTTGTTCAGCTGCTGGACAGAACAAAGAAAAACAAACAGATGTTTTTGCTGAGTCAGTAAAATGCCTGTTGGAGCTCCAACATGATTGTTGACGGTGTTCCTCCTCTTTCTGCTCCGCTCACGTCCTCATTTTCAGTTTCCTGGTCAGACAAACTAAACTCTTTTCCAGGTTTGAATCATCATCAGAAGAAGAAACTTCCACCTTTGAGCCACATGCTCAGAGAATCCACTTCCAGAACAGCAGAGATTCCCGCCACATGTGACAGAGCATCCAGGTGATCTCCAACTACAGGACATCATCACCTGCCTGTGACAGTCACACCTCCATTCTAGATGCAGCCAATGACCTCTAGGCTGTTTGAGGCTCAGAACAACATGACAGCCAGGAAGACCATCCCTCCTCCTGACCACCAGCTGCTCTGTCTCACAATGGCTGCCATGAGGAAGACTCCATGAAGAGTTAACGCCCAGAGGTCTGCTGGACCAGACACCATTCCTGACAGAGTGATCAGAGAGCAGAGCAGCTGCTAGACGTCTGATGTCTGACAGGAAATCTTCTAGCAGATGTCAGCTCCATCCCATCAGACGTTAGCTGACAGACTGGCGGCCATGAGCTGGAACAGCAGTCAGAAACACAGTCAGAGGGTGGAGATGGGCTGCAGGTGAAGCAGGAGTCCCCGCCAGAAAAGACGCTCAGAACTCCTCCTCTTCTTCAGCTTTTCAGGGATGAAGCAGAAAATGATTTTTCCAGAAACATCCCTCCTGCCTCAACCCACTTGTGTCAAGTAGGAACTTCTGGAGCTGCTGGAGTCAGCTGGTTTCCATGGCAACAGCTGATGAAGGACAGCAGTTTATTTAAAGTCAGACTGGAACATTGATGTTTAAACTGAAACGACTGTTTCTGCTGTCAGAAGCTGCAGAAAGAAGAGACTCAGCGTTTTCCAGCAGCTTCATCCTGCAGAAACATCAGCAGAAGAGAAGCAGCAGCCATGAAGGGACTGAGGACAGACGGACATCCAGCCAGAATCCAAGCAGCACCTTCATCCTGATGAAGCTCCGCCCTCTACCTTCATCAGTCATCTCCAGGCTCCGCCCCAGTCTGCAGCAGCTTCAACTGCTGCCTCCATCCTCTCTCTGTGAGTCTCTGCAGAGTTTTTCTGCAGCTGCTGGTTTTTCTGCAGCAGCAGCAGCATCAGAGCCAGAGAAAGTGGAAAGTCTGAGAAGGAAGCAGCTCTGAAGCTCTGCAGCTGACGGTGCAGCTTCAGGACTCATGAGGAGGAGCACATGCACGGCTCTGATGCTGCTGAACGTCTGACTGAGATGATCCACATTCAGAAGAGAGTTTCAGAGTGAAAGACGTGTGGAAGAAGAGAATCCTGAAGGTTTCTGTGCAGACATGAACTCAGTCAGAGAGCGTCTGAATGTTGGAGGATCCAGAAGAAACCAGGAGCTCATGAAGGTGGTTCTGTTGGAGCAGAGAGCAGAACTCTGATCCCAGTTTCAGGAACAATGCAGGCTCATGTTCTGGACTGAAGAGTTCTCCTGAAATGTTCTGTTCAGACTTCTTCAGGATCACATCTGTGTGTGAATGTGGAGGTTTGTCTGAACCAAGCTGCAGCTCACTTTGAAGCTCCTTCAGGCTCACACAGCAACAATGACAAAGACTGAAGCTGATGTGCTGCCCTCTAGTGGCAAACATGGCATCTGCAGCACACATTTCTGCATTTCTCAACATTTTTGAAGCTCATCCAGAGAATGCCAAAAGTGTTCAAAGCAGTAACCAAAGCAAAAGGTGGCTACTATGAAGAACCTACAATATGACATATTCTCAGTTGTTTCACACTTTCTTGTTATGTATAGAATTCCACATGTGTTTATTCATAGTTTTGATGCCTTCATGTGAATCTACAATTTTCATAGTCATGAAAATAAAGAAAACTCTTTGAATGAGAAGGTGTGTCCAAACTTTTGGTCTGTACTGTAAATAAAAATGTTAAGTGTTTTTTTTTGTCTTAACCTGAAAAAATCTGTGAATTTATTTGAATCTTTCTCAGTTTTTTTATTGAAAAAATCTTTGAAGAAGACACAGAAACAAGAAACAGCATTAAAATCTTTGCAGATTGTCGGTGAAAAATGTTTGCATTCCAAAGATCTTTAATTTTTTTTCACTTTTCTTTTATTATGTTACATCTCAGTTTATATATTTCATAAATTTGTTAATCTAATTTTAATTAAATTTAGTAAATTTCTCAATTGTTTTTCACTGTAAAAAGAATTTCACAAATATTGCTTGTGTTTGTTATTAACTATACAGTTTAATGTTTATTTACAGTCTTAATTATTCTCTTTAGAAACTGTTTTTTTAGAATGTTTTTGCTTGAAATTTCCTTTTTTTCTTTTTCCTTTCTTTGTTTACTTAAGAAATTTCTTTTTTCAGTACAGTAGTTTAGAAATACAATAAACAAATGTAAAAAGGTTTAGTTAATCTCTGAAGCATTTTGTAGTCAAACCTGATTATTGGAATGAGACGCAGTGTGATGACGTCACAGCAGCTCTCAAAAGGTTTCCTCGATAGATTTTTTTTCTATTTTGATTTTCTTTTTTTTTTTATTATTTCCTGAATTACATTTGAAAAAAAAATTGAAGCTTTTTGAATCATATTGAGGTTCAGTTAAGCCGTTTATACGTTTCTTTTTAATAAAGATCTGTACGTGACCCGGAAGTAAACAGCACGAGGCGCTAGCAGCGTTAGCTTGTTAGCAGGCTAGCAGCGTTAGCTTGTGTTGAGAGGTCGGTGGTGTTTTGTTGGGACGTTTGTGAGGTTTTTGGACAGAAAGGACGATACGTGGTTCGTGTGGGACTCTCAGCATTTTCCAAAGTGTCGTAAATGAGTGAAGAAGTGTTGAACGGAAAGACAACGTGGATTGCTGTGATTGTGAGACTAGCAGATGATCGATCGGAGCTGCAGTGAAGAGGACGGCGGTGTTTGTGGGAGTTGGAGCTGAAGATCGGAGCAGGAACCATGTCTTCAGAACCTCAGGAAGGTTCTGTCAGAGAACAACTTTCTGCTGCTGAAGGAACCATCGTCCAGAACGAGGAGGAGCTCTGTCGTCAGCGCAGACTGCTGGATTATAGCAGCTGGAACCCGCAGCTTCAACTCAACATAGTCGGTACGTGACTAAACATTTTAAATGTACCGATGCTGAAGTTTGATTCCGATTCGCGAGGTCCTTAAAGGATCATTCCACTGCATTTGTCCACCTTGGACCAGGTCCTGTTCAAAAACCGCTGAACCTAAATTTTGATTGAGCAGTTGAGTTGGGAAATAAAAAGACACACAAGAGTCTGCATGAATTTTCAAACCTTTTGCAAAAGGGGAGAGGTGGAAAAACACGACCTGTTAGGCTCTGTGGCTGTCCTCTCTCTCTGTCCTCAAGGCTAAAAGGTTTTTTTTATTATTCAGTAAGGGAAGATGTAAACATACTAGATACGTCATTAGAATGGTGTGTTTTTGTCTAGTTGCATTGCAGGTTTCGTGGCTCCATTATCCAGTATAGAAAGAAAACGCAGAACAAAAGTCAAAAACGTGTGACAGAAAAATAAACTTCCTGGTTGAATGAACGTCAACATGAAAAGAAAAGAAAAAAAACAGCTACTACCCTTTTTTTAAGAAGACACAAATGTGTCTTCCGTGCCTCCAGCTGGTTCATCACCGGGGTGATCTAAAGTCCCACACTGTCAAAGTTCTAGCCATAAAATGAAAGAGCATAAAGACAACTAAGCTGGCGTATTCTGGAACTGAGTGAGGAACCTTACAACCGCACGGACGCATTTCTAACCGAGCGACCGCATTTTTCAACTACCTGTAATCCAAAGTAAGCGGTGATCCCACCTGATCAGTTCTTCTTTGCACGCTCACCTGGGTTTGCACACAGTGTTAAGGGGCGTTTTCTTCGTAGCAGTGTTCAGGGGTGTCTATGTCACTCTTTACAAGAGTCGTCAGCATATTCGTGTTATAATGAATATTTTGTAGGAAAGACCGTCTTTATTTTATTTTGTTGCATATATTTTTCAAATTTGAATAGAAATATAAATCGTGATTAAAGTGGTCAATAGTCATGAAGATACTGAAGCTACTGTCACCAAACCTATACACACTAATAATTACCTTATTGTCATACTAAAATAAAGAATGTCAATATTTCACTTTGTTTATCTTTAGGAATTTTTCATATTAACAAATGGATCAGATTTGATCAAAAATCCTCAATAGCTCTGAAGATGCTAGAATTTTTTTGACATAATCTTTATTGTATTAGGAAGATAAGGTCATGATTAGTCGGTACAGGAAGTTCTGTGTCAGAGACTACAGCATCTTCAGAGCTATTGAGGATTTTTGACCATATCTGATCCATTTATTAATATGAAAAATTCCTAAAGATTAACAAAGTGAATTTATGACATAATCTTGATTGTAGGACAATAATCAAATCAAATCAACCTTTATTTATATAGCACTTTTTCAACAACAAATGTCACTCAAAGTGCTGTGCATAAAACACAATAAAATTGTGTTTAATAAGATCCTGATTAGTCAGTACAAAAAGTTTGGGGACATTTGGTTTAGTATCTTAAAGCTTTTGTGCACATAGGTTATGATACATATCTTTATTAAATTTTAAAACTATATGCAATTAAATAGAGATGGACCTTCTCACTAAATATGTAATCTAGCATGAATATTCTGACAAGTCGTTTATATAAATATAGACATGTATTACTTTTTTAAAGGTTTATTGACTTTTAAAGAATGGTGTTTCACAGAGTTTGCACTTTGTTGACGGTCCCCTTGGCAGCCGCTTCGCTGCATGTCTGCATTCACAGCTTGAAGTGGAAAATTCTGATTAAAAGGCAAAAAAAAAAAAAAAACAATCTTTTTTCTTTTGAAATGCATTTGTAGTTCACTCTGTGTGTTAATACGAAATAATAGGGGTGTAAGAAAAATTAAATTCTACAAAATATCACGATATTTCATTTGGTGATATTCATATCAATCAAAATGCTGTCAGCACGATATTTATTTAATTATTTCTTCAGTGTCTGACTCTTGTTTTCCACTTCCCCCTCCGACCTCTAGTTGGCAGCAGAGCACACGGAGCCTCTTTGAGCTGCACCACACCACACAAGACAACAGGAAGACTGCAGCCAGAGGCAGCTTGTTCTGTTATGAGACATGAACTACTTCGTTTTTCCTCGGAATGAATAACAGACAAACTCTGTTTCATTTTGCTACCAGCAATATATAAAAACGTGGGTTGCTGTGCTTTTTAGCGGCTCAGATAAAAACGAATGAAGCAGCGCAGCGGCTAATTAGGGTTGTGCTGATGGACGATGGCATCATGATGGGTGACTGACCTCACAATGGAGAGACACCATCGTGATGCCACGCCCCCGCCACGCTACGAGTCGACACCTTAAGCCACGATTAAATGTGCAAAATATCTTGATCGGATCAATGGTCGAATTAGAATCCAACCGTGTAGATGGACCCAGAAAAATGTTTTCAGAATATAACAAACATTCACATGGGTCACACTTTCGATCGGAATAAATCATTTGCACATGCGCAGTAGGGTTTGAAAAACCGGAAGAGGATATGAGTTCCGCCGAGCGGCTATATACATAGACATGTCAGCTCGGTAATATACGAGATGATTTTCTAAACGTGCTTTTAACAATGTTCACTCATCCTTTTAATTTTAATCCATGTGGCCAGCGCTTCTTCTGTTGAAGAACGGAGCCGGAAAGAAGCCAGGGCTAGCAGTATGCTAACACGGGCTAACAGCATTAGCTTTGGATGAACATAAATCCATGCGGGAAATTCTGCAATCTAAATCTTGGCTGCACGAAAATCTGTGGGAATAACATCATCCTTTATTTTGTCGGGACACGACTGGAAACAAAACCACATGATTGTTTGAACGGTTTCTAAGGACTGAGCGACATTTCTGCTTTAAGCTCACACACTGCCCCAAACAAAGCCGGTTTGTGTGCTGACGATGCAAGCTCTGCCCTGACACACAATTTTAGACCCGGTTCTCCTGAGTTTGGTAGCTCGTTCCCCTAGAGCTGCGAGACGGATCGCAGTCCTAAGTCTCCCACACATAGCGTACACGTAACAAAGCTTCTTCCCTACCCCTCAAACACAAAGCTGTAAGTTTGCGCTCCACCAGTCCACTTGACTAATTAATGGCGGGAGCGGACTACTATTTTCTATTTTGCTTATTTGTTTGGTTAAAGTCACTTCCCTCAGTTTATACTGGATCCTCGCGGATGAGTCATTAGTTGGATAATTAAAAAAAGTAAAAAGGTAAAATAACTACGATGGAGTTTTAGGGCCACCAAAAAAAAAAAACTAAAATTACGAGTTTTTATCTCATAAATTTACAAGATTTTATTTATCATCAATAAATAAAAACTTTAATGAATCGTAAATCAAACAAATGAGCTTCCAGACATCTGGAACGTTATCAATAAACATTCAGCTCACATGTTCAACAAAGTTTAGTCGGTCTGCTCTGCAGCTGCACGGCGTTCACCTGCTGCTCTGCATGCTCACTTCCAATGTAATCTCCTAAATTTACGAGTTTTTATCTCCTAAATTTACGCGAAAAATCGCGTAATTTTACCTTCTTTTTTTTTTTGGTGGCCCTAAAACTCCGTCGTAAATAAAAAATGATAATTATATAACAATTATAATAATGAAAAATTACCCCCCCCCCCCCCCCCCGCCCCAAGACAATATCATCGTCCATCCCGATGGTTTACTGCAAACATCGTCAACTGCCAATTTAAGGGACATCGCCCAACCCTACGGCTAATGCACTAAGCATTGGCTAAAATGCCTCTAGGCAATAGATTCTAGTTCAGCGATCTGATGGATCAGAGGGATGTGTACAATGTTCTGAAAAGAGACCAACATCGTGGTGATCAGCGTTACCAGTTTACTTCCGCGTGTGAGAAAGCGTGGCTGCACAACGGTGCAGGGCAGACTGTGATGTGAAAAAAAGCATCTTTGTCACATTAAAGCAGCTTCCATTCATTTTGTCATGCTGCCTCATTATCACGCTTGGGGGAAGAATCACTGCCCCCCCCCCCCCCCACACACACACACACAAAGATAGTGAAGGGGGAAAACAAGGAGAATAGCTAGAGCAGCAAGTTAAAAGACGCGCCGCCAGCATTGAAGCTGCATCACCGGAGTTGTGTGACAAAGACGTGGCTGTTGCTGGCCTGAAGTCGACAGCCCGGCACAGATTTTTCCAGGCGTAGCTTCCATTGTCTTCTGTGAGCAGGGACACAAACAGAAATCAGGCTCCGCCCCTCTGCAGCGAGGTGGAAAACGAGGGATTTCGGTTTTTATTGAATGCATTAGAGCCACGCTTTGACATTCCCTAAAAAGAAAAGTATTTTAAAAAATTAAGTAAAAAAGTATTTTGATTTTTCTTATTCCTAACTACTCCTTGTTTTATCAGGACCAATTTGGGTAAACACAGAACTGATATCCTGGAGATGGTCAATGTTTTCAGATTTGGGTAATTTCCCACGGCACACCTGACTATGTCCACACTGGGTTAAGGCACATTCATTCTTTGTTTTTTCTTATATTGAAATATATTTTGGTGTGGAAATCAGACAGTGTTGACTGTTCCGTTTCTATATTTTTAGTTACCATAATAAAAGCACTATTAATTTGTTTGGGTAAAAGCAGCTGAAATAGGAAATACAGTTGCAGTGCTTAACATTAAGATTATTAAAAAAACTGAATTTGACCATTTTATAACAATGGAAGACATGCTGAAATTCAAGTATAGTTTTTTCAAAGTCATATTTAAAAGAAAAGAAAAAAGAAAGAAAATATGTTTAGGTAAAATATTGGGATACATATCGTATCGCCAGACTCTTGCCAATCACACCCCTACAAAATAATTAGATACTTGCTGTCACATTTGAATGTTTATCAAAAGAGTTATTGAGGCCAGAAGTCCGAATCTGTGAAGATCTTTCAAACCTAAACAAACTGCAGCTGCTCTATTCCTCCGTGTAGCTGATAGCTTGCAGTTTAAACTGTACTTCATAATCATGTCTCTATGCATTTCCAGGGTTTCCAAAGCAAAGTTGTTGCATTATGAGCATATCTGCACTTTTTACTATGGTGGGGGGGTCTCCTTTCATGTTCTTACCTCTCTCATGCTGTTCTCTCCTAGCTCCTCTTTACTGAAGTCGCACAACAAAACATTAGGGCCAGTACGTACATTTTGGAGAAAATGAATGTAAGACTTTTATGTTCACCTTATGGTTGTGAAAGTACTGTACATAAAAAAATATGATGAAAGGCAAAGAGCCGCATGCAGCTTAAGAGCCTCCTGTTAGCCACCCCTGCTCTGAAAAATGAAAGCTCCTCCTGCCTCGCCGGATTTAACCAGCAAATTTCAGCTAATCAGATCAACCAGAAAGATTAATGCCCCCTAGTGACAAACACACTCCTGAATTCTGCACCCCCAAGGGACAAACGCCCCATTAACACTGCGCGCAAACCTAAGCAAGCAAGCAAAGGAGAAGTGATGCACAAGATCACTGCTCAGTTAGGATTGCAGGCGTGCAGTTGTAAAATGTGGGGTCGCTCCGTTAGAATTGCACCCGGGCGGTTGTAAGGTTCACTCATTCAGTTCCTGAATACACCCGCTCAGTTGTCTTTGCGCTCATTCAATTAATGGCAGCGATGAAATGCCACCATCCACCATCACCACCGGGTTTGGAAAAGCCGGTCAGCTGCGTGACGGAGAGAACAGCGCATGCTCAGGAGTGAAATTTACCTCAGAGTCATAGTGACACTAGACCATCTATTAGCAGCTCCGTAATATACAAGAGGATCTTTTAAACGTACGTTTATTATTGTTTTGTTACGGTTATTATGAAGCGCCTGTTTGCTCATCATTTTATTTTTAATCTGTGTGGTCAGTGCTTTTTGTGGCAGAACGTACGGTTAGGTGAAGGCTAACATGCACTAACAACATTTAGCCTGGATGAACATGAGTCGATGCGGTAAAAGCTGCAATCTGCAGCTTGGCTGCACGTAAATATGTGGGAATAACATCAGCCTTTATTTTGTCGGGACACGACTGGAAACACAAATTGACGTGGTCGTTTTAACGGTTTATATGGACTGAGCGGAATTTTGCTTTGAAAAGCTCACAGCCTCCGTGTGAGCTGGAGACATGTTCTCCTGCTGCTCGATCACATTGAGCTGCAGGGCCGATGGCAGTCTGATGGCTCCCACACGTAACAACGCATCCTCTCTTGCCCCTCATCCACAAAACGTACAGTATTAAGTCCGATTGCTCTGCACAGACATGATTCCCTCCAGCCACCGGCGCAATGGGAATGAAGCGCTACTTTCTGGAGCCGGCCCTGGCCAGGGGTGTCTGAAAAGATAAGAAGGGGAGACAAGGAGCCCGCGGGGCGAGCGCGGAGCACAGAGGCGTCCGCGGAGCAACAGTGTTTGTTGTGGAAGGAAACTTCTGCACGCGCCGCACTGAGGCGCATATCGCGCTGAGGCGCGCGCTTTTCAGTCGCCGCTGGTTTATTTTACTGGTGTGTTTTTTAACCAGCCCCGTTACTAGCATAATGCTGCCGCGACACAAGTGGAAGTAGAGCTGTTCTTCCGTTCGCCCCTCCATCCGCTGTTGCAGTGTGGCGAACCGGTGTTTTTGTGTCTTCCTGCCTTGCTCTCTCTTGGACCTCCAGCGGGGTGGGTGTCTTGTCTGGAGCATGGGGCGGGTCTCCCTTGGGGACCCCTCGCTTGTGCCTTGGGTTGAGGTGGAAGGGATGCTCATCTGGAGCTGGGGGTGCTCTCCCTGGGTGGGGCCGTGATTTGGGTTGTCATGCACCACAAAGCTGTTTATCAGTTGCCAATAAACCACAGAAGAAGAACATGCACTATCAGCATTAGTTTGTGTTGAGAAGATGGTGGGGTTTTGTTTTGCAGGGCTATTTTTCTTGTTTTGGGGTTATTCTTCTGGTCGGGGTGGAGCTTGCACTCTCTGTCCCCCTCTGCCTTCCTGCTCTCTGGTGTTGGGGGCCCTGTGGTGGTCCTGCTGGCCCTGGTCTGGGTGGTGGACATGATTGTCCTGTGGGCGGTGTCCACTATCTGTACTATACTGTGTAGGGGGTCTACCACTGCTGCTTCGGTGGGGCTCTTGGTGTAGGAATGACCGGACGCTACATTCCATCATCAACAAAACAGAACAGAATAAGGCAGAAAAAGAACAGCAACACCCACTCGAGCACAGGTGTAAGCTCACATTTGCACAAATAGTGTGCGTGACTGAAATGCTTTGTGTGTGTGTTTGTAAGCGTAAGTATGTGCTTATTAAAAATATAATTAATATAAATAAAGTCTAGCCTAAATTAATAAAGTGGTTCATTCAAATATACTCCTTGTGTGTCAGAAGATTCATAACCACATGTTGTAACAGTAAAATATGTCCAACCTAAGAGGTCTTCAGCTCTCATGTTTGATCAGCTACTGGACAGGAAGTTGGGGAAAAAAATAATTTCAAAATGAGAAAATCGAGTCGATATTGGAAAATACCATTTGGATTGAGACACCGTGAGTGAAAGAAGGCGTCTTTGTTAAGAAAGATAAACCTTCTCTTAATAAGAGGTGGTCTCAGGTTTAAATCAGTCCCAGACAAACAAACCGAACCAGTTTCACTTCCAGGTCTTTAGGAGTCCTTTGTTCTCATCTAGAGTTGGAGAGACGGGGGCTACACTCCCCAACATGGCCATCTCTTTCAGCTGTTAATGTCATTTATTTTAGGTAAAAGGCTATCAAGTTTTTCCAGTGTCAAGTTTGACTCCTCCCCCAAGAGCACTTATAAACCTGCCTTTTCACCAGCTAATCCACAATTGACAATTTGGATCAAAGGTAAAATGTTTTCAATTTTAAAAATGATAATGTCCAGATGGCATTTTTTAAACCTACTACTGTGATGGAAACAAACTGGATGAATGAGAGTCTTCACAGACAATTGGTGTTTTTAGATAAGCTTTTAATAGTGTTTATTAACAACACACTAAGTCCTCAAAACATAAAAAGTGTCTCTTTTTGTTTTTCTGCAGTCCTCCCCCAGGATTGGGTGAATGAAGATCTCTGCAACCGACAAAGGAACTTCAGAGTTGAATTGGAGAAACCGGACCCTCCGCATTATAAAGAGGAACCGGAGGTACCAGAACCATCACAGATTAAAGAGGAACCAGGAGAACTCTGCATCAGTCAGGATGAAGATCAGCTTGATCTGAAGCAGGAGACTGATACCTTGATGGAGATTCCTACTTATGAGGAAGATGAGAACAGTGAAGCAGATCTAAACAATCAGCAGAGCTTTAATGTAACTGATAGTCAGGATGAAGAAGGAAACCAACATGAAGAATCAACATCAACTACAGATGAAGAGACAGAATCAACATCCACTACAGATGAAGAGACAGACCCACAGAACAGAGATCAGAGGAAGAGGAGAGACAGAAGTCATGTCCAAAGTGTGGACAGCTCTCACAGTGAGTGTGACTCTGATGGTAGTAGAAAGGATGATTTGGTTAAGAAACAAAAAGAATGTTCAAAACAGGAAAGACTTTCCTCCTTCAAGTCTGGCGAAAACTCAAGAATCAAGAAAAGTCCCTTTCTTGTAAAGAATGTAATAAAGGTTTTAGTGATTCATCTAATCTCCAAAGACACATGAGAACTCATAGAGGAGAGAAGCGATTTTCATGTAAAGAATGTGACGTTAGTTTTAGTCAAAAATGTAATCTGAAAACACACATGAGAACTCACACAGGAGAAAAGCCTTTTTCTTGCAAAGAATGTAAAAAAAGTTTTAGTCGTATATCTCATCTCAAGAGCCACATGAGAACTCATACAGGAGAAAAGCCTTTTACTTGTAAAGAATGTCGAAAAGGTTTTAGTGAATCATCTAGTCTCAAAAAACACATGAGAATTCACACAGGAGAAAAGCCTTTTTCTTGTAAAGAATGTGCTAAACCTTTTAGTCAATTATCCGAGCTCCAAAAACACATGAGAACTCATACAGGAGAAAAGCCCTTTTCTTGTACAGACTGTGACAAAAGTTTTAATCGTATATCTCATCTTAAAACACACATGAGAACTCACACAGGAGAAAAGCCTTTTTCTTGCAAAGAATGTGATTCATGTTTTAGTCAATTACCTCACCTCCAAAAACACATGAGAACTCATACAGGAGAAAAGCCTTTTTCTTGTAAAGAATGTAAAAAAAGTTTTAGTAATGTATCTAATCTTAAAACACACATGAGAATTCATACAGGAGAAAAGCCTTTTTTCTTGTATAGAATGCAATAAATGTTTTAGTGATTCATCTAGTCTCAAAAAACACATGAGAACTCACATAAGAGAAAAGCATTTTCAAACATTTTAACATAGGATTTATTAAAAACTTTAAACTCAAGAAAACATGGAGCAGAGAACTTATGCAGTAAAAAAGAAGGGGTTTACATGAGAAGAGGAAAAGATTTGGAAAAAGTACTCATTTTCTTCCATAAAGACAGAAACTAGCATTTTATTAAAATTTATGATTCTTAGATTGAAATATTTTAAGCCTTGGTTTTATGTTGCCATGTACTTATTGGATATACTGCTAATGTACCTTCTTGGAAAGCCCAAAGTGCTTAACATTCAGTCCCATTCACTCCCACACACACCCATTCAGACACTGATGGCGGCTGTGCTGTCTCACACTGGCACCAACCTGTAACCACCAGGATCAATGTGGGGTTCAGTTTTGTCCAATGACACATGGAGGGCAAAGTGGTAATTGAACCTGCAATATTCTGATCAGAGGTCGACCCCTTTACCTCTGCAGCACAGTCGATCACTTTGGTTTCTGTATTTCAGAAAATGTGAATATTTTACCTTATTTGTATATTTTGGTAAATTTCTTGTTTTTAATATTTAAAACTCTAGGGATCAAACCCTAATGTGCTCATATACTCCAAAGCAGCCAGAGCTTTAGTTACATGACATATTGATGCAGTCATTCAATAAGAAGGAGACACAAGTTAGCGTTGAACACATAACAATGAACAGTTTTATAAAGACTGTGTGCTGTTTCAGTCATGTACTGCGGTGAAGTCCAATATAGGAGCTTTTGAACACCTTTCTCATATCACAACTCTGGTGATCGTCGAACGTTGTCATCAGGTCAAATGATACTTAAAAGGGTAAAACAGAAAGCAAATGATCAGTACAATTAACGTGTATATATATGCATAGCATTGCATCACAACTTTACAAACTCCAAAAATAATAGACTTATAAACATGTTTCTTTTATCGAAATTCAAAAGTCTCAAGATTAAATTTTCTCCACATTCCGGCGATGCAACCTCTTAATTAAGACGTATACAGAAAAATTCTTTCCACTGACAAACGAAGTGTGTGCATGCTAGTGAATCCTTTGTTTCTACATGTGCACTTTTCAATAAAGATTATTCAAATAAATGTTTTAAACAACAGTACCTGGCGTCTCCAAAAACACGTTCAAAATAATCAGCCCATTAACAGAAGATTTAAAACACATTCATAAAACACTATAACTGTCACTCATAACAGAACAGACTGACATGAGCTGAAAACATCCTTTTTTCATGAGATTGATATGATACTCTAAATTTTTACAACAGACTTTGTATTTTATATTCTTTACGCAACAATTATCAAACCAATAAAATAAAAGAACCAATATGTTTAAATCTGTGTAAAGTTACTAGACAATAAGAGCTTTGCTGCTTTCATTGACAAAAATGGTAAAAAAAAAAAGTCCGCACAAGGAATTCTTTCAGATGTATCCGTTAATGGAAATGTGTTGTTTTGAATTAGTAGAGTTAAATCTTGAAAGGATTCATTGTGATTGTAGTTTAAGCTGAGATGATGAGTATGTTGTTCATGTGTGTTACCATGAGAACACTAGAAAGATATTGTAGATGTCTTTAATTCTGACACTTTTTATGTGATCAGTGAACATTTGATTATTATTTTACATAAAAAGTAGTCACCGCAGTTTATATTTTGTTAGACCAAGTTAATTGAGGAAAAGATTTTCCTAAAAAATGTCAGAAGGAAGTTTTCAGGCAGATAAAGAACCAGACTGGTGTTTGTCTTTTTCTTGTGATTCATGTTTTGTAGTAGACATTAGAACTGTTCCTCTGTTCTTTTTGGTTCTCAGTGTTTTGTTCCAATCTTTACTGTGAAGAATAAAGTGAACGTGAACATCAGTCAGAAGTGTGGGTTTCTGCTGGTTGTTGCTTGTCTGTAGGTTCCAAAACTGGACTCTGTTCCAAAATAGCAGAGCATGTGACGTACCTGGGTAAGTTCAAGGGTAAATTCATTGATGTTCTTCATTTTTAGTGCCACACATGCATGGCACTTTAAATACAAAGGACTGCATTCACTATAAACACATTATTTCAACACTCCATCCATCCGTCCATCTTCCTCCATTTATCCGGAACATGTTGCGAGGTCAGCAGTAGGGCTTTGACGATAATCGTATCACCGCATCACCGCACTTTTTTTTTAAAGTTTTGCATATGGTGCGTGATTGAAACTATAATAAACACATTAAACACATTTATCTTTGCTGATAATTTATTTTCTCTGCTAGTCCTGTGTTCAGACTTCAAGGGTTTCTATGGGAAACCTTTTATCACTCTTCTCTCCTCATCGCACCCGCCTGCGGGGGATTTCACTGTCTCTTAGAGAAGCATGCGGCACATGCTCACTCTACTTACACACACGTGCGCTGTTTCAGAAACATACACATCCTCATTCTACAAAAGAAGTTTCTGTCTTGCGAGGAAATACAACATATTTCCTGTGTTCTAATTATTCATTTCCATTACAAGCTGCGTGCGTTCTTGAGTGCGCGACACGGCCGCCCTCAGAGGATTTTGTGTTGGGGGGGTGGGGGGTATTACTGTTCTCCTTCACTCTGTAACACCAAACATGAACGCGCGCTGTTAGATTTCCATCAATATCACTACATGTTTTCTTTGGAACTATTTTTTGCAGCGTTACGTTACGTGTCTGTATAAATAAAGGCGGAGCCTCCTGCCCCGCATTCTTCATGGGTGTCAGGCTTCACGGTTACCGGAAAAGTGACAAAGTGTCTGCAGTCTGTTTATTACTGGGCAATACATAATATTCTGAGAAGATGTCTGTACCAAAGAGCACAGGTGAAGGCTCACATGCAGCTAGAGAGCAGAAGAATCAACACACACCCCCAACACACGTTACGTGTGCGCGCTTCTTCCTCCCAGTCCTACACACGACGCACCCCGCTCACAAAGTCACAGTCAATCTACAACACCTACATAGTTAGTTCATTATTTAGATAGGTAGTAGTTAGTTGTTACTGTTATTTGTTAATAAAGAATAGTACGTTGTAATGGTATGTATGCGGTTAACCGCGACACCGCGCCCCCTGGTGGTTCATCACCGCATTGATCAAAAATCCAACACCGTCACAGCTCTAGTCAGCAGTCTAAGTAAAGATGCCCAGACTTCCCTTGCACTTCCTCCAGTTCCTCTGGGGGGAACCCTAGGCGTTCCCAGGCCAGCCGAGAGTCGTAGTCTCGTAGTATCTTGGGCCTGCCCCGGGGCCTCCGCTCAGTTGGACATGCCTGGAACACCTCCCCAAGGAGGCGTCCAGGAGACATTCAGACTAGATGCCTGTGCCACCTCAACTAGCTCTTTTCGATGTGGAGGAGAAGCGGTTCCACTCCAAGCTCTCCATGGGTGACAGAGTTTCTCACCCTATCTCTAAGGGAGTGCCTAGCCACCCTATGGAGGAAGCTCATTTCAGCCGCTTGTATTCTGGACCTTGTTTTTTCAGTCATGACCCATAGCTCATGACCATAGGTGAGTGTTGGAACAAAGATCGACAGGTAAATTGAGAGTTTTGCTATTTGGCTCAGCTCTTAACAGACTGTTAAAGCGATGGCACAACGTCGGAAGCAGCTCCAATCCGCCTGTCAATCTCATGATTCGGTCTTCCCTCACTCCTGAACAAGACCACAAGATGTTTAAACTCCTCCACCCAGGGCAGGAACCTCCACCCACCGAGAGATGGCAAACTACCTTTCTCCGGTCAAGAACACTGGCCTCAGATTAAGCGGTGCTCACCCTCATCCTAGCCGCTTTACACTCTGTAGCAAACCAGCCCAATGCACGCTGGAGGTCCAGGCTCGATGAAGACAACAGGACAACATCATCTGCAAAGAGCAGAGAGGAAACCCTATGGTCCCCAAACCAACCCCCTCCTGCCCCTGGTGAGTATAAAATGACTTGAATCTTGCTTATATTTTGACATTAGATGGAGACTGAAGCATTACCAGGTTTAATGGTATGAATAGAAAAGCTAAAATATGACCAGTGTGTTTGTGACTGAAAGATAGAATGAAGTAGACATAAATCTGATGAAGAAATCCATAGAATCTGCAGTTTTGATCAGTTTCTATTGAAAGAGGCTGCATAAATATGACAGACAGCTTTCAGGTTCAGATGCAGTTCTGAAAAACAGCAGAAACATGATCTGATGGAGGTTCTCATTTATCCTCATTATTCTTCCAAACAGCCCAATCAAGTTGGCCCAAAGGCACATTGGCAGAGCAACATGTTGTCTATGAAGAACCTACTCAGCTGTGCTACAAATAACAACAAACATCCAAACCACAACGGTAACAATCAAGACCAACACAACTGTCAACATCCAGAATCCAGCAAATATCCCAAACAGAGCATTATTACCCACAATGCACCTGCACAGGTCCTGCAGCAGACAGCCTCTTTCCAAGAACTTTATTAGTCTCATCTTTTTAAAACTGAAAAGATTTTTCTTCAACATTTAAAACAGAAAACAGGAAATGAAAATATTTGACAATCCAGTTGATGAGAAGCTGCAGAAAGACTGAAATCCATCAGATTGTAAAAACGTAGAGGTGGTCCTTTGATGATGATGATGTGATGAAGATCAGACGCTGATGTCACTGATGTTCTGGCTGTTGATGGGCTGGATGTGGGTCCTGGTGGTGCTGAAGAATGAAAGATCCTTCTACCTGCAGTCATTCCTGAAGGAAGCTGATTGCAGCTGTTCTCTCCTGACAGATGGAATGATGGGAAATGAAGTTCATGTTGAAGTGTGGTCCAAGCAGAACAGAAAGGTCTGACCTCAAAGTCAGGACTTGGATCAGCTGCTGTTCTCTGGGAGCGTGCACGTGCTGCTGCATGTGCTTCTGTCATGGCGTTCTGGATGAGCTGCTGAGGTCTGTTTGCATCAAGACTCTCAGCTGCTTTAGTCAAACTGCTGAGCGATGGAACAATGGAGCCGTTTCTGAAGGAAGAGGATCAAACATGATGCTCTGCATCCGTTTGCTTCAGGAAGTGGAGGTTTTTTAGAGTCTCCAGACTGTTTCTGAACGGCCAAAGAAAAGCAGCTGATGTGGTTCTGTCTCCTACCAGCAGGGAGCGCTCTCAGCCGGACAGAACAGATCCTCAATGCTGCTCTGAGAAGGACTCTTCTGTTCCAGAAGCAGAGACTGTTCACATCCAGGAGAATCTGGACTCCAATGAATCCCAGGGAATCTCCTCTCTGCTTTTTGGACACTTTGACCAGCAGAGGGCAGCAGAACTTTCAGCAACTCTGGATCTGATCCCACAAAAACAATCCATGGATGATCAGATTTCAGAAGATTTGAAGGATCAAAGACAAAGATGTTCTGAAGAGAAGATGTGAGAAGAAAGTCCAGAATGAATCCACTCTGACTTCTCCTCATATCTCTGAAGCTTGTGTCTTCATGTCTTCACCTCAGAGTTTCTTCTGGATTCCATGTGGATCAATAATATTGATCATGTTCTGTTGTCATTTTCCATCAGAACTTCAGGCTTTTCTCTGCTGATGATCTCTGAGCTGAACTTCTTGGAGGAATTCCTGAATCTGGGATTTGGAGCAAACAGTCAGAACAAAGGAGGTTTCCATTTCTTCTAAGCTCTGCCAGAAGAAAAGAGCTGAAGCTTGAAGCTGAAGCAGCATTTGCTCCGAGAATCTGTCCTCCAGACCAACAAGTCCCACCACAGCCTTGAAGACGTTTCCAGAAGCAGCAGCAGACTGTGTTCCCATGACGACGCTGAAGTCAGCTGCTGCTCGCAGGAGAAAAACTGCAGCTCCTCAGTCAGGAAGCTCTTTCAAGCTCGTGCACATCTGTCAGTGCAGCAGCAGAAAGCCTGTTTCCCTGCAGGAAGTCTGAGACTTTTCAAAGTAAGAGCCTCATGTTGGCAGAGATGGGTTGGATTCTTTGATGCTCCAGTGTCTTTTGGATTCAGGATGAGTTCATGCAGATCTAGAAATCCCACCATGATGATCATCCTTGAGTAATTTCAAAATAAAAGACTTACAAACACCACCATCACTGCTGGATGATAAATACATTTACTCTTTATTTTCTGTCAATAAATCATATTTATCAATAAATCCTTGATTGTAAATGATGGATCTAAAGTTGAAAAGAAGTCAAAGTGCTGACTCAGCACAGATCAAAGGAGACACAGATGATTTCCTGGAATGAAGAAAACATCAAACATCATGATGTGATCTGGAACTGAGCTGTTCTTCAGAAGATCCTCCCAAACATGGAAACTGTTGCTGCAACACGTGAAGCTTTGGTTCTGTTGCTAGTGAGATCTGATGGATCAGAACCAGACTTCTGTCAGCTGGAACTGGGGCTTCTTCCAGACCATGTGACCTCATGGACAAAGTTCCAACATGGTTTCAATGAAATGTGGAGGTTTTCCAGGAAACGTTGCTGCAGTTCCTCCGTCTCATCAAATGAGAGATTTCTCTGCACTAAAGAAGAAAATCTTCCAGAACAGCTTCAAGCTGCAGAAAAACTGTTTCCATCATTCTGAGGACATTTCTTTAGGCTTCATGTGAAGAAAACAAACTGTTTGAAAAGATGATAACAGAAACAAAGACGTTTCTAGAAGCTGCAGTTACAAAGAGCAGCCAGCAGGTGTCTCACTGTGGGAGTCACTGGAGTTGAAAAATGACTTTTCTTTGGTGAAATTCAGTCATTTGGATGAAAGACAAACAGGAAGACAAATCCTTGTTCTTCTAATATTGGATCCAAATGTTGGTAGAAAATAAAGCAGCAACAATCAAATGAGCAGCAGCTCTTTTTAGTTCATCTCTCTCTAGAATGAGATCCAGAGTGAAGCTTTTGGAAACTTGGATCATTCCAGCTGAAACTCACTTGGATCACATTAATAATAATTTTACACTGGCAACTTTTCAGTTTTTAATTTGTTAATAAAGTTTGAATATACAATAAACGTCATGATCTCATGAGCAGTGGCGGTTCTACCCTGAATTACTCCCCGGGCATTTCACTCAAAATTAACCCAAAAAAGCAGAATATATTTTTTATACCTTTATTAAAATGTAGGTTATATAATGTCACCTTATGACTGACTTATAAAAAGGTTTTATAAAGTAGATTCAAACCACCGCCCTTGTCCCCACCTAGCCTCTTAATTTGGAAGCGTCCCACAATTGAACTGATTCCCCGCAGAAGGTTAGTTTCGTTTACAGAGAGGTGAAGCAGCATGACGTGTCCATTTGAAGATGATTTAGTGGATGAAGAAGCTCAGATAATACTTTTTCCACCATGAGAGGGTGATAAGACCACATATGGATGTTGGAAAGATAAACTTTTTTACTTTGATCTAACTTAGTTATTTGTTTCAGTTAGAATAAATCATTTTTTATGTAAGTCGGTTTAAAAATAACACGTAGTTTTCAGACAGTTATTTTACTTTCATTCAAATTAATTCAATTAAGTAGGTGTAACTTTGGTGCTGCTGTTAGAGCGGCACCGCAAAGGATTGTGGGATATCATTCCCTTTCCCTGTCTGGACGGATTTGGGTTTAAGTGTGGGTTTTTGACCAAATGTGTTTAGTTGTTTAGCTGTTTTACTGTGTTTTGCCATGCTTCACCGAGTTATTTAGCCGTACTGAGCTTACGTCTCTGCACCATGAGTGAGAGTAAAGGAGAGGATGATGAGTTTATATAGCACCCCTACGGCTTTACTATTTAATGACAATCATGGTAAATTCTTTAACGAATTTTTGCACTCCGTGCATTATTCCCCCCATCTTTTTTATTGTTATAAAAATGAGCATATCTGCCGGCTCAAACTTAGGCATTTGAGAGTTCAAGAAATGTAATTAATTAAGATGGAAAAAAATATTAATTCAATTGGAGTAATATGACATTTAGTTAGAAAAATACGTAAATTTGAGTTGTATAAACAATTATTGAGTTTTATAGACGTAAGAAATTAGGTTGAATAAATTTAACTAAATTATTTGTTACCAATAGAAGTAATTTGTTTAAGTTGGCAAAATTGGATAAGTTATATATGTATGTGCGTCACAAGGTAAATGGAAATAAGATCAGAAACTCGTGCGTTTAATTTGTCTGCTCTTTTTCTACATGCAGAAACTCTTTTTTTTTTGATGAAACAGCCGTGTTACTTTTTTGATGGTCGTGTAATCTTCATACGCTGTCATTAAAACCTCAGACTCCGTCTCACTGAAGTACAGCGTTTTCTTTTTTTTCACCATGGGTTTCCATTGTGACTCCAGAAATCGGTGATCCATTGAGAATGTCTTTATGTACCTGCTGTGCACGCCCCTTAACCCAGGGTTACCAAGTCGAGCGTAATTACGCCAACTCATATCCGGTCTTTTGGAACCGACATACCCCGAGTAAGCAAGTTCAGGCGGATTTCAGCCAGAGTTCAGGCTTAAAGTCAGGCTAGTTTAAACATGCTTCCTGGAATACCCCCCAGCGGAGTATTCCAGGAAGCAGGTTATGCTAGCTCCCACGATAAGTTTGAGGCTAAGGAAGTTGATAACCTCAGCTTTCGGTTCCAGAAATGGAGGTATATATCAGGGTAGGACAAGTTACCATGGAATTCATGCTCTGAACATAACCTGGTCCGGAGCAGGTTTAGTTGAAGGTTAGTTTGTTTACAGAGAGGTGAAGCAGCATGGCGTGTCCATTTGAAGATGATTTAGTGGATGAAAAAGCTCAGATAATGCTTTTTCCACCATGAGACGGTGATAAGACCACATATGGATGTTGGAAAGATAAACTTTTTTACTTTGATCTAACTTAATTATTTGCTTCAGTTAAGATAAATCATTTTTTTTGTTAGGTCACCTTAAAAATAAAACGTAGTTTTCGGACAATTATTTTCCTATCGTTCAAATTAATTCTATTAAGTAGGTGTAACTTTGATGCTGCCGTTAGATCGGCACCGCAAGGGATTGTGGGATATCATTCCCTTTGCCTGTCTGGACGGATTTGGGTTTAAGTGTGGGTATTTTTACAAAATGTGTTTAGTTGTATAGCTGTTTTACTGTGTTTCACCTTGTTTTGCCGAGCTATTTTGTCCTACTATGCTTACGTCTCTGCACCATGAGTGAGAGTAAAGGAGAGCATGATGAGTTTATATAGCACCCCTACGAGATGTAGATGTTATGATAGAGATGCATTGTTTTGTAATGAGTTTTTGCACTCCGTGCATTTTTATCCGTCCTTTTTATCGTTATAAAAATGAGCATATCTACCGGCTCAAACTTAGACATATGAAAGTTCAAGAAATATAAGTAATTAAGATGGAAAAAAGATTGATGGAGTAATGTGACATTTAGTTAGATAAATACGTAAATTCGAGTTGTATAAACAATTATTGAGTTTGAATAAATTTAAATTTAAATGATTTTTCAGCCGTGTTACTTTTTTGATGGACTTATAATTTTTATCCGCCGTAATTAAAATCTCCGACTCCGTCTCACTTCCGTCTCAAGTGTCGCGCTTTCTTTTTTTTCTCCACGCGTTTCCATGGTGACTCCAGAAATCGGCAATCTATTGAGAATGTCTTTATGTACCGTGCTTTAACCCAGGGTTACCAAGTCGAGCGTAATTACGCCAACTCATATCCGGTCTTATGGAATCGACATACCGAGAGTAAGCAAGTTCAGGCGGATTTCAGCCAGAGTTCAGGGTTAAAGTCAGGCTAGTTTAAACATGCTTCCTGGAATACCCCCCTGAACATTTGAATGAGACGGGGGCCGGCAAGATGGCGGCGTGACCGGTTTGTTTTTATCGAGCTCCGAGCACCTAACTTTTTTATTGAGCTTTTTTGAAGCAGCAACATTTTGCTTTTTCTTGAAAACGATCGGTGAACGTTGTGGATTGTACTTTTTGGATACTTTTTACAAATTCCCACCATTCAAAATGCCCAAACCTCCTAAAAGAAGCGAATCTTCTAAAGACAAACACAGCTCCGCTAGCTTGTTGTTAGCCGACGAGCACGACTACTCCGGCAGCAGCATGGACATTCCCGTGACTTCGGAGGAGGAATTTCCTTCACTCCCAGTGACCCCAAGTAAGCCTCCTCTTGCTAAAAAGCCTACTATGCCCTGGTCCATGAAGTCAGATGAAGCAGTCAATATGCTCGCCGAACTAATCAACTCAAGAAGCGATGCTCTTGAAAAAATGGTTGAAACTGTCCGTTCCGAAATTAAACTCATAAATGACAAAGTTGAGGTCATGGAAAAACGTGTGGAAAAAAATGAGGAATTTACATCGAGATGCTTGGCCCGGGTTGCAGAAACGCCAGGAGGACCCGAGGCCTCGAGGGGTTCTGATCAGATTCATCTCCCGGCGTCTGAAGGAGGAGGTTTGGAGAGCGGCCAAGAAGAACGGGTTTCTCCAAGCCAAAGGCCTGCGCTTCAACGAGGACCTAACAAAGGAGGACAGGGAGAATCGGCAGAAGCTGTGGCCGAAAATCAAGAAAGCACGCGAGGAGGGAAAGGCGGCTTACTTCGTGGTAGGCCGTGGATTTATTAATGGGTCAGAAGTTCAGCCATGAAAATAGAAAAGGAAAAATAAATAAATACGAGACTTTTTTTGATTTTTTTTTTTCTTTTTTTCTTTGTTTTCCCAACCATGTGAGGAGTCCAGTTTGTTCTCCTCTGCATTCTCAGGAACTTTCCCCCCTCTCGAATCCCTTTTCAATTCTATATCTGAGTTGGGTTTTTTTGGGGGGGTGGGGTGCAAAGGGAGGGGGAAAGGGGGCAGAAAGGGAAGGAGGGTAGAGGTTAAAAAGAAAAAAAAAAGTACTCTTTTCCGTACTAAAGCTGCTAAGATTTTATTTTGGTGCTGTTCTCGATATTGCACTGTTTGTTAAATAACTTTATAGTTTTTATAAAACAAAATCTTTTTTCTGTGTGTTGTTTATTGTTCTAGTTAATCTGTTTACTCTATCTTTTGTTTCTCTTAATGCCAGGGGGCTACGCAACAATGTTAAACGCAAAGCTTTATTTCTTTTTGCTAAGCAGTTTCATTCAGATCTCTGTTTTTTACAGGAGTCTCATTCAATATCTGATGATGCCAAATTCTGGAAGTGTCAATGGGGTAATTCTTTATGGTTTTCACACGGTACAGAGCGATCGGCCGGGGTAACAACTCTAAAAAATAGGTTTAGTGGGGATATTTTACTTACTGAAAGTGATCCATCAGGTCATTATATTTGCCAAATACTACAATGTGATGATAATATTGTTATTTCAGCCAATATTTATGGATACAACACTGTCAAAGAAAATGAACAACTTCTTTTCTCTATAGAAAACATATTGTTGAAATGGTTAGAAAAATTTCCAAACGCTATCATACTGTTGGGGGGTGACTTCAATAATGTCCCAGATAATAATGCAGATAGGTGGCCTCCTCGTGGGCCGGATGGAAGCAACACCAAGCTAAAGAATTTTATGGAGAAATTTGACCTCCATGATATATGGAGAAGGAAAAACCCTGATGTCAAATGCTTTACATGGAGTAACAAAACGGGTACAAGTCAGTCCAGAATTGACTTTTGGTTGATCTCAAAAAGTGTTGCCATAGATCAGATTGATGTAAACATTAGCCCCACCCCTCTTACAGACCACAAAGCCATAGTTATTAAGATAAAGTTTACCACCTCTAAGTCTTATGCCACTCATTCAGCTTATTGGAAACTTAATAGCTCTATTTTACTGGATGACTCTGTTAAAAAACAAATCAAAAGAGAAATAGCACATTTTTGGTGTAAAGCTAATATAGAAAAGAAATATGGTGTATACTGGGAGCTTTTTAAATTTGAAATAAGTAAATATCTCAGAAAAGTAAGTAGTGATAAAGCTAAAAGTAGAAGAGCACATGAAGCTAATGTCATTTCAAAAATAACTCACTTGTGTCAAAATGCAGCTGACACACTATCAGATGAAGATAAACTTCAACTCTCTAACCTTCAAACTGAACTGGATCATTTCTATCTTCAAAAAGCCAAGGGAGCTTTTGTGAGATCTCGATCAAGATGGCTTGAAAATGGTGAACAAAATTCACATTACTTCTTTAATCTGGAGAGACACCATTCTAAAGGTAGTAGCATTCACAAAATTAATATAGATGGAACTATTTCAGAAGACCATAAAGTCATTTCTAACTATTGTTGTGATTTTTACCAGAAACTTTATAGCTCTAAATTTTGTCAAGTTTCAACAGATGCCTTCATAGATTCGTTAACAGTCAAAACCATCACTGAAAGTGAAAAGGAGCAATGTGAAAGCATGATAACACTTGAGGAAGTGCAAAAGGCCATAGAACAACTTAAAACCAATAAATCACCAGGGACAGATGGGCTGACTTCAGAGTTTTATAAATGTTTTGCTGAGGATCTGTCTCCCTTTTTACATCAAATGTTTTTAGAAAGTATAGATAAAGAACTTCTTCCTACGACATTGACTCAAGGCTTGATGACATTAATTCCGAAATCTGGAAAAGACCCATTGTTCTTAGATAACTGGCGTCCAATATCGCTACTAAACAATGATTATAAGATCTTCGCAACAATCTTGGCTAAGAGACTAAAATTGACACTGGACTCAGTAATTGATGAGACCCAGTCTGGCTTTATGTCAGGAAGACATATAATGAATAATATCAGGCTAGTTTTGGACATTCTTGATCATCCAGACATTATAAATGGCTGCCTGGAGTGCGGAGTGGGTCTCCCTTGGGGGGTCCTGGCCCGTACCTGGGGTTGGGGCGGGGGGATGCCCGGAACTCCTGGGTGGTGGTGGGGTGCTCGTCTGGGGCTGTGGGCGTCCTTCTCCGGTGGGGCCCTGCGTTGGGTTCTCCCGGCGCGGCGGGGGGGCTGCTCTCCTGGTTGGGCTGGGGCGGCGCCCTCTTTCCCTCCGTGCCTCCCTGCTCTCTGGCTCTGGGGGCCTTGCGGCGGCCCTGCTGGCCCTGGCCTGGGTGGCGGGCTTGGTCGCCCGGGCGGCGGTTGTTCCCTGCCGGTTCCCGTGTGGTGTTGGGGGGAGTCCGGCTGCCGCTGCTGGTGCGGTGGGGGTCTTGGGGTGGGGATGGCTGGGCACTCTCCCTCCTTCTTTTCACGTTCCACCATCCATTTTAGAAGAACATAAACACTCACCTGAGCACAGGTGTTAGCTCAACAGACTGAATGACTGAAATATTTCACACTAGTTGGTTTTAAGGCATAAGTATGCGTGTGAACACTATCTGTTTTGTGTACATGTCGACAGGTGGACATTTTTGCAACTAACAAGTGTGTTTATAACATTTGAGTGTGTGTGTGGACAGGCTCCGCCCTTTTTTTTGTTTTTTTTTTACATTTGAACCTTACCATAATGATTAACAACCAGTAAACTTGTTGCTTTATGCTGCTTCATGGTCTTATCCCCCTTCCCCTCCTATTATCACCCCCTACCCCCCCTCTCTCTAACGTCCCTCTTTCTTCTTCCCCTCTTTCCTTTTCCGTCCGGTCCAACACCAAAGATTTTCAGACATGTTTGAAATTAATAAAGTTTGGCCTCAATTACAAAAGGGGTTTATTCAGACATACCTTTGGTTTGTCTGAAGATTAATAACCCCTCTTGTTAAAGTAAAATATGTCCAACCCAAGAGGCCCTCAGCTCTCATCTGTCTGCCTAGCTGTTGGACAGGACAAGTTAAAAAAAAAAAAAAAATAAAAATAAAAAAATAAAAATAAAAAAAAAAAAAAAAATAAAAAAATAAATGGTAACGGTTTTATTTTATTTTTGGATTTTTACAAAGCATTTGATACCGTAGAACATAAATTCATTTTGCATTGTCTTAAAAAATTTGGTTTTGGAGAATACTTTTATTCAGCTATTGTTACATTATACAAAAACTGTAACAGCTCTATTAAATTAGCAGGTGGCACCTCTCCCAGATTTAATCTAGAGAGAGGAATTAGGCAAGGTTGTCCTGTTTCTCCGTATCTTTTCCTTTTAGTTTCTCAACTGTTAACAGATCACATTAAATCCAGTGCAGTTGAAGGCATCAATCTCATTGACAAAGAACTAATTATTACTCAACTTGCAGATGACACTACACTTTTTCTAAAAAATGAAAAGCAAATTCCTGTTGCTTTTGACGTTATTGGGACATTTTCAAAGGCGGCAGGTCTTTTTCTGAATGTGAATAAATGTGAATTAATGTCAATTAAAGAATGTGCTGCTACTACTTTGTATAATCTTCCAGTTAAATCTGAAGTGAAATATTTAGGTATTTTAATAACAAAAGACCAACATGCAAGAAGCTCCCTAAATTTTAACCCAATAATAGAAAAAACTCAAAGGAAATTGAATCAGTGGCTCTCCAGAGATTTATCTTTGAGAGGAAGGATTTTACTCAGCAAAGCAGAAGGTATTTCCCGCTTAACATACGCAGCTTTGGCTTTACATGTTGATGATAAAATTATCAAAGAAATTGACAAAATGCTTTTTAATTTCATCTGGAAAAATAGAACCCATTACTTAAAAAAAAATGTTCTCATGAACTCCTATGACAAAGGTGGCCTCAATTTTCTCGATTTTTCTACCTTGAATAACACATTTAAAATTAATTGGCTGAAACAACTTTTTAGGAATCCCAGCTCCATTTGGAACACTATACCTCTTCATCTTTTATCTAAAGTTGGTGGTGTTGATTTCTTTCTCATGTGTAATTATGATGTATGTAAAATCCCACTAAAATTATCTGCATTTTACCGCCAAGCCTTCATTTCATGGTCCCTTGTATACAAACACAACTTTTCACCTCACAAATATTCTATCTGGAATAACAGGGACATTTTATATAAACGTAAATCACTCTTCATAGAACATTGGTTTCGAAATAAGATTATTTTTGTGTATCAATTATTTAACAACCAGGGCTTACTTTTAACTTATGAGGAATTTCTATCTAAATTTAACTTCCCTGTTCCACCTTTAGAATACGCTAGAGTGTTTGGAGCTATTCCTTCTGGTGTCTGCATGCTGTTGAAATTCCAACACAGAGTTAATATTGAGGAGCCTTTTCTACTCTCTCCCATAAATACTCCTGTGGGGAAAATATGTCTGACCGGTTATCCCAGGATAAAACAACAAAGCAATACGAACATTATTTCAAATGAACGTTGTTTCACTACCTCATAGCATGTCTTATTGGAACATGTTTGTTGAAGACATCGCATGGAAGGAGGTTTGGCAAATACCCAATAAATTTTTAATCACTAATAAGGTTAAAGAAGTTTCTTTTAAGCTTATCCATAGAATTTACCCAGCTAAAATGTTTATTCAAAACAGATTTAAATTAAACATTGACACACTCTGTAGTTTTGGTTGTAATTCCCCTGAAACAGTTATCCATCTTTTTTGGCATTGTCCCAAAGTGAAGGTATTTTGGCAGAAGATATGTGATTTTATTAATGATAAAATTCATTCTTGTTTTGTCTTATCTTGGAAAGATGTTTTGTTGGGTCTAATATCAAACAATATGCAAAAGGACTCTGCTTTTCTTTTAAATCTTTTACTAATTTTGGCTAAATTCCATGTTCATAAATGTAAATTTTCTGGTAGAAAGCCTTGTTTCACTGTATTCCTTTCTGAATTAAATCAGTATATCAACAGTATTCGAAATTCTGATAAGCAAAAAGCAATCAGAACATTGTCTGTATGTGATAGTTTCAGTATTTTCTCGTAGAGTTTAACCCCCTGGCTTATTTCTCTCTATTCTTGTTCTTCTGTTTGTTACAGTTGTGTATTTGATATTTGCAGTTGTGTTTTTATTGCATACCTAAAAGTACATCTTTGTAAATTGACATAATGTGCAATAAAGTTTATTTAAAAAAAAAAAAAAAAAAAAACATTTGAATGAGACACAGTGTAATGACGTCACAACAGCTCTCAAAAAGTTTCCTCGATACCTTTTTTTCTATTTTGATTTTCTTTTTCTTTATTATATCCAGAATTAAAACTGTTTAAAAACATTAAAAGCCTTTTGAACCATAATGAGGTTCAGTTAAGCAGTTTATACGTTTCTTTTAAAAAAAAAGATCTGTACGTGACCCGGAAGTAAACAGCACAAGGCGCTAGCAGCGTTAGCTTGTTAGCAGGCTAGCAGCGTTAGCTTGTGTTGAGAGGTCGGTGGTGTTTTGTTGGGACGTTTGTGAGGTTTTTGGACAGAAAGGACGATACGTGGTTCGTGTGGGAACTCTCAGCATTTTCCAAAGTGTCGTAAATGAGTGAAGAAGTGTTGAACGGAAAGACAACGTGGATTTCTGTGATTGTGAGACTAGCAGATGATCGATCGGAGCTGCAGTGAAGAGGACGGCGGTGTTTGTGGGAGTTGGAGCTGAAGATCGGAGCAGGAACCATGTCTTCAGAACCTCAGGAAGGTTCTGTCAGAGAACAACTTTCTGCTGCTGAAGGAACCATCGTCCAGAACGAGGAGGAGCTCTGTCGTCAGCGCAGACTGCTGGGTAGCAGCTGGAACCCGCAGCTTCAACTACACGTAGTTGGTACGTGACCAAAAATTCAACATTGGATTGATGTCACTGCAACGGGCTTAAATAAAGATTTCCCAATGGGGTAAAGACATTTCAGATAAAGTGATTTTATTTTACTTGATCACTAATTTTATATTCCTGAAAAGCAAAGCAATAATATAACCAGAATCAATGATAAGAGAGTTGTAGTTTAGTGTCAGAACTTTCTCATTACTGTCCGATCCAAGAAAGGGAGGTATCATTGCAGAAATAGCCAAAAGAACTACAAGAACTAGAGTTGATATCAAATCAATTTTTGTTTCCTTATTATCAAATAATAATTAATTAAAGCATAATAAAAATGGTCCAGTTTAATTTAAAGTTACTCAGTTGCTGTCAAGCAACTGAGTAAGCAGACTGTGAAGCAGAGTAATTAAACAATGATATATTTAGCATGACATGATAATGTTTATAGAATGATTTAGCATAAAGAACACAATTCAGAGCAGACAAAACTGACTGTAGAGAAAAAATAAGTATAAAAATCCAGGTGGCAGACCACATTTTCTTAAAAAAAAAAAAGTTAAAGCACATGAAAGATCGCTGCATTGGCTCCCTGTGCAATTCAGAATTGATTTTAAAGTTCTTTTATTGGTTTACAAATGTTTTTATGGTCTCGGGCCTTCATATTTATCTGACATGATTTTAAAGTATGAGCCCTCGCGGACCCTGAGGTCCTCTGATACTTTTGGTTATCCCAAAAGTTAGAACAAAAACGTACGGCGAGGCCTCATTCAGTTTTTACGGAACTCGCCTGTGGAACAGCCTCCCAGAGAGCCTCAGGGCCGCAGAGACTGTTCATGTTTTTAAAGGAAGGCTTAAGACCTACCTTTTTAATTTAGCTTTTAGTTGAATTTTAGGATTTTTAATTTTTTAATTTTTTTTATTATTATTATTATTTTAATTTATTATTATTATTTTTTTAAATATTTTAATTATTTATTTATCTTCCTTTTAACTAGTTTTATATGTGTATGTAAATACATTTATTTATTTATTCTATTAATTTTTAAGTCGCTCTTACTATTTCATATGCCTATTAAGGTTTATGTTAGGGCTGCACGATATGAGGAAAACTCGCGATATGCAATATTGGTGATTAATATTTCGATAACAATAAAATTCGCGGTATATAAAGTAGGGTTGTGCCGATGGACGATATCATCGTCCATCGTGATGGGTGACTGACATCCCGATGGAGAGACCACCATCGTGATGCCACGCCCCCGCCACGTTGCGCGTCGACACCATAAGCCGCGGTTACATGTACAAAATATCTTGATGGGATCAATGGTCGGATTAGAATCCAACCGTGTAGATGGGCCCAGAAAAATGTTTTCAGAATATAAAAACGTTCACTAAGGTCACAATTTCGGTCGGAATAAATCATTCGCACATGCGCAGTTTGAAAACCGGAAAAGGAATACAACTTCCGCCGAGCGGCTTTTTTTCCAAACTTTATTGAATGTAAGAATTGAATACAATACGATAACAGCGCCGAGCGGCTATATATATTGACATGTCAGCTCGGTAAAATACGAGATGATCTTCTAAACGTGCTTTCAATAATGTTACGGTTATTATGAAACACCTGTTCGCTCATCATTTGAATTTTAATCCGTGTGGTCAGTGCTTTTTCTGAACGGAGCCAGGATTAGGAGTATGCTAACACGGGCTAAAAATATTAGCTTTGGGTGGCGCTGCATCCTGTGAATAACATCAGCCTTTATTTAGTCGGGACACGACTGGAAACACAAATCCACGTGATTGCTTGAATGTTTTCTAAGGACTGAGCGACATTTCTGCTTTGATGCTCAAACCTCTGTGTGTCTGCTGACGATCCGTGCTGTGCTCAGACACACACTTTAGACCCGGTTCTGAGTTCGGTTGCTTGTACCCCTAGAGGTGCGGGACGGATCGCAGTCTTAAATCTCCCACACATACCGCTCATGTACCCCCCCCCCCCCCCCCTTCCGCTCAAACACAAAGCTGTAAATCCGCACTCCGCCGGTCCACTCCGCTAAGTGCGGGAGTGGACTACTTCTTTTCTATTTTGTTTGTTACTTTTTCTGTTAAAGTCACTTCCCTCAGTTTATACTGGATCATCGCGGATTAACCATTAGTTGGGAAATAAAATGAAAAAAGCAAAATAACGAATAGCAGTTATATAAGAACGAAAAATGTAAAAAATACCCCCCCCCCCCCCCCCCCCCCCCGACGATGTCATCCATCCCGATGGTTGACAGCAGACATCGTCAACGGCCAAATTAGGGGACATCGCCCAACCCTAATATAAAGAAACAGCAAAACAACCAAAAACATAATTTCCATTTCACTGCAACAGTTTAAAAATTACCGTATACTCCAAATGACCCTCGACGACGTAGGAGGCAAACATCAAACATAAATGGCGTATACTTATATAGCGCCTTTCTTCCTACAAGGACAAAGCGCTTTACAGTCACAGACCCATTCACCCAGTCACACACACATTCACTCACACATTCATACACTGGTGGCGGCTCCGCTGCCAAACACAGGCGCCTGCCTACCACCAGAGGCAAGGTGGGGTTCAGTGTCTTGCCCAAGGACACTTTGACTCATGGGCGTGCAAGGCGGGAATCGAACCTGCAACCTTATGATCATGGGACGACCGCCCTACCGCTGTACCACGGCCGCCCCAAAGGGCTCATCTGATTGATGAACACAGGAAATGGGTCCTTCCGATTGGTCAAATGCATAAAGGAATTTATTTCATTTGTTCAATATTTTAAGCTGCCATGAGATTGTTTTAGCACATTTAAAGGTAACCATTTATTGCGATTTTTGCCGTCTTTTGCGGTATGCATATTGCACAGCTTAATGTCGCGATAACGATAAATTTGCGGTATATTGTGCAGGCCTAGTTTATGTAATTATTTGTTTTTTGTCCATGTTTTATATATATTTAAATTTTATTCCTTTTACATTTTATTACACTCCAGTGTTTTCCTCTGAGGGATCCTCCACATGGGTGACTGACCCTTCTCAGTGAGCGGGGTCGCTGCAGTGGGATCTCCTGGGTCTGACTCTTTTGATCGGATCTGGGGGGTTCTGTGGTAGTGTTCTCCGTGAACTTGAGTTGGGGGGTCGCTGGTGTGGACATGTCCCCACAATATCGTTTCCCCACCTCAGGACAAAGCCAGGTCTCTACATTCTATCATTTTATCACTTTATTTATTTATTTATTCATTTATTTATTTATTTATTGATGGTGTGTGTGTGTGTCTGTCTGTGTTTTTGCGGGGGGGGGGGTTGTCGCACGGTTTGTCTTGTCATCATGTTTTTAAATTTTATTGTATTTTATGCACAGCACTTTGAGTGACATATGTTGTTGAAAAAGTGCTATATAAATAAAGGTTGATTTGATAGTGAAAAAAATGTCTAGGAAGTCGTTCAAAATGTTAAACTAAAAGGTAAAAATACAATGAAAATGATTTTTTTTAGAATTAATAAAACAATAATAAATTAATTATTTATAAATACATTCTGAAAGAATTTCATCAGGCAACATCTGCGATTGTATGTTTGTGGACATTGGTTGCAGCCAATCAGCTTACCGAAATCGGTCACATGACCTCATGTCTCAGAATTCACTGCTCCATGTTAGTTCAGAGAATTGGATCTTTCAAAATGAAACAAGATTGGCTTTAAATCATAACATCAACAACAAATTATGATATGAATCGAGTTGTTAAAACGAATCGTTACAGCCCGATGAATAACAATCTTTGTGATTTTCACTGAAAAAAAGGGCAGGAAATACTAGGACTTGCTTGATGAAACTGGGCGTGTGGTTACAGTCTAAAGGCCCGTACACACTGGGACGAATATTCGCCAGGCGTTATTCGCCAGCGTTTTTCGCCACGTTTTTTGTGTTCACACCCAGGCGATTTTCGCTGACGATGAGTGGAGTGAACATGCAATTTCATTCCCTGACGTTAGATGGCGCTTAATGTAAAACAGAAATACTCCTGTACAGAAGGTGGCGCTGCGCAACTTTACGCTTCTTAAATTTGCTTTTCACTTAGAAGAAGAGAGCCAGTATTTATGCGCTTGTCAGAATCATACAAAGAAAACATGAATATTTCAAGCACCAGTAGCTCCAACTGGTGCTTGGTTCGGGGATATTTTAGAATGTCCGTCATTATTTCTTCGCGGCTGTGTAGACGTTACTTGGCGTCTATCTTCTTCGCTGGTATGTGTGCTCAGAAAGGCAGTTTGATGTTTGAGCGCCCCCAAGTTGTGTTTTACTGTAACTCCAGGAGCTCCAGACACGTGTGCAAAAGCGCCATTCTCATTGGTCGTATAGTTTTCAACGCGGCGCGTCAAACCAATAAAAACGAACCCGAGGCATTTTTTAAAAAGTGACACTTTGACGCGTGGTGTTTTTTCGCGTCGGTGCCCTTTGTTTAGGTCACGAGGCGTTAAACGTCTGCGAATATCGCAGGCGAAATTCGTCCCGGTGGGTACGTGCCTTAAGTTTTAAGCAGCAGCAAACATTTGACATAGGAGGAAGATTCAGTCAAATAAAGTTGTCAACCTGGAGATGTTTCTGGTTTGAGGAAACTTGTAAAAGGGAGACTAATGGTAAATTAGGCATCTGGTAAGAAACTTTAGCACAGACAGTGTTCCTCTGTTATAATAAATATTCAATAAATCAGGATTTATGTAAAAACAAAGTATGAATAATCCTTTTGTTCTGAAAGTTGATGTGAGACTTGGTTGAGTGTTGTAGTACTCTTCTAAGAGAAAAAAATCTGGAATGTTGCTATTATTGAATTTTTACAAATGAGAAACAACTTTTACAAATCAAGTTTCATTCACCAAATCTTCGTCATCTGCAAAAAAAATGACAACAACCTACAAATCTTTTAATTTTAGGCTAAATTTCTTGTAGAAGCACTTTAATGTGAAAAATATTTTTTCCGAAACTCGAAGCTAAAAATGATCAGACCGGTCCAAAGACATGTACAAAAGTAATCGGAATAAACGCCTGATCGGAAGAAAAATGTGTGATGTAAATGGACCGTTCGTAATACTTTGCACCGATCAGACTCGTTTAGATCAAAATATCTTTCCGATCAAGATAGGTGGGTTATGCCTATTGTTGATTCGATAGTGATGCATATAAACAGTTCATTCCAATCGTGGGTCTCATGGTTTTACGTCATGCACAGATGGTGTTTCTCTCCAGGAGGCTTTGGAGGCAAACCTAACAGTGCCTGTGGCAGTAACACGGCAGCAAAATGGTAGTAACAGGGCTGTTAAGGAAAAACATACCGGTAGGCCTGGGCGAAAAATCGATTGAATGAATTAATTTGAATTTTTTTGTTACGGCCGATTTAAAAAAATTACTAAATCGAGTTTTTGTGTAATTGCGCATTTTTTGCTCCCCAGAGCTTCCGTAGCGTTAGTTTCTCACGGCAGTATGGCAAGCGACAAACAACAACATCATAGCACACTTGAAACAGCAAGCAACAGCATGGCTACCGGTGAGAGTGGGAAGTTTGTTCCCAAGAAAGGAATAAAATTATCGGTTGTCTGGAACTGGTATGAGTCTACTGCCACAGACGTGGAGGTTGACACACATACACGTACTGATTCTACAAAACTTATATAGTTAGTTCATTAGTTAGATGGTTAGTAGCTAGTTTTTAATGTAAAACATCAATGTAAACAGAAGGCTTCAAATCGCGGAGATTAGCCTTGCCCACCGCAACCCGAGTAATTGATTTAACGGGAGAAAATTTAAAATGACTATGAAAAAAATACAAAGTACAGTCGGACAAATAGTGACTCAGGTGTATTTCACTGCTCTTCAGACTGAGCCGCTGCATCCTGACTCCGCTCTGCAGTGTTTTCTTCTTTTGAATCCCGCGGTTCAGGTGTGTTTGTTCAGGAGAAGAACATAGTGATTAGCAGTTGTTGTCGCTCTTTTTTCTATGGGTTTTAGAGAAACTCCAAATTGCAAGATGATTTGCACATACGTAATGTTAATTTGGCATGCTGTTTTACGTAAGTGTACATATTAAACTGCAACGTTTTTGACGCACAGGTAGAGAAGAAGCGGAGTGACTTTTTAGCCAATCAGAATGCAGAACACAATGCACAATGCAAATCTGTGAATTAGCAAAACCATGAAAAGTAAACCGCATTATATTGAGGGATCACTCTACCTTATTACGGTCTCAAAGTGCTTTCTTGATAAAATAAAATTTGATTTTAGCCAACTGCCTTAACTGAAAGAAGCTGGATCTCACCACTGAACTGATCTGCTCATTTAAATTAAAACCAAAATGTCGCAAACCTGCGTTTGAAACATGACCAAGCATAGGTTGCCCTGACAGTTGTAATACAACTGCTCATGTAATTCACCAGGAAAAGCAAACATTATTTTATTATCTCTGTAATGACTAATATGTCATGTGAGGGAGGCTCGAGAGCCGGTAGGACCCAGACGCAGAGGCGGGAGGCAAACGGTTTCAGGGCAAGATGTTTTAGTGCAAACAAAAGCGCTGCCGAGCAGGATGACAAAACTAAACAAAAACTTACTGTGGCGTGGCGAGGGACAAGAAACAAGGGCGCTAAGACACGAAGACATTAACAACATGAGCAGAAGTTAATGGACCAGCACAAGAGGAAGGCAGAGACAAGACTTATATACAGACAGTGCAGACAAGACACAGGTGAACATAATCAGGGCAGATGGAGACCAAAGGAAGTACAACTCAAGACATGACAAGACAGGAACCCTTTCAAAATAAAACAGGGAACAGAACCAAACAAGACAGAACAAGAACTAAAGCAAAAACCAAGACAAAACAAACTCAAACCATGACATAATAATTAGATTGGTAATGAATTCATCTTCAAAACAGTGGCATCTACAAGTTACAAACATGAATTGAGTAGAAGTCTCACACACATCAAGCCACATTGGTACTTACTTTTGATATTTGTTGGCCTTTGAATAGTACACTTTCTTCTAGTAGGATTTTTTAACGGAGGCTGGGAAAATTTGATGTAGAAGTCATCCATGTTTCTCACGAAGAACCTTTTTAGCTCTCACAAAGAACTGTATTAGCGTGTAAACAAGTTTCTAATGAAGAACTGTATTGGCATGTAAACAAATTTACTACTAATAACTTTATTAGCTCCCACGGGGAGCTTTTCACCAGGAACTGTATTGTTGTGTAAACAATTGTACCGTAATTTGTCCAGACCAATCACTGTCTTACATGTCATCAGTCCAGACCAATTGCTATCTTACATGTCATCAGACCAACGTATAGCCTATGAAATTGAGTGACATCATCATTAGTCGCAGGCCCCTGAGCATTTGTAGGCACCTCCACCGGTACTGAAACAAGTTACATCAACATAAATCAACATAAATGGATTTGGTTTTTAAACTAGAGTTTTAAATTATGCATAGTCTGACTGAGACTATTCAAATTTTTATTGGTGCTTACCAATATACAAAGTCCTCAAAACATATAAAAGGGCTTCTTCTTTCGTTTTTTGCAGTCCTCCCACAGCATTGGATGAATGAAGAGAAGGATTTCTGCAACCACCAAAGGAACTTCAGAGTGGAACGGGAGGAACCAGAACTTCCACAAATTGAACAGGGGGTACCAGAGCCATCACAGATAAAAGAGGAGCCAGATGAGCTCTTCATCAATCAGGATGAAGAGCAGCTTGATCTGAAGCAAGAGACTGATACCTTGATGGAGATTCCTACTTATGAAGAAAATGAAAAAAGTGAAGCAGATCCAAACAATCAGCAGAGCTTTAATGTAACTGATAGTCGGGATAAAGAAGGAAACCAACATGAAGAATCAATATCAACTACAGATGGAGAGACCGACCCACAGAACAGAGATCAGAGGAAGAGAAGAGGCAGAGGGCATGTCCAAAATGTGGACAGTTCTCACATGTCGGAGGGTCAGTGTGACTCTGATGTTAGAAAAAGTCTCAAGAAGGCAACTTTGGTTAAGATACAGAAACAATCTCCAAAAGACAAGAAACTTCCCATTTTTAAGTCTGGTGAAAGCTCAAAAATAATTGGTAAGCTCTCTGACGTGGGAACTAGGCCTGATGAAATATTTTATATCTGTAAAGAATGTGGTAAAAACTTTTGTAACATATCTCTGTTCAGAATTCACATCAGAATCCATGCAGAAGGTAAGCGATTTTCTTGCAAAGAATGTGATAAAAGTTTTAGTCGTATGTATAATTTTCAAAGACACATGAAAACTCACACAGGAGAGAAGCCCTTTTCTTGTAAAGAATGTGATAAATGTCTTACTGACGCATCTAGTCTCAAAACGCACATGAGAATTCATACAGGGGAGAAGCCTTTTACTTGTACAGAATGTGATAAAAGTTTTTGTCATGTATCTAGCCTCCAAGCACACATAAGAACTCATACAGGAGAGAGGTTGTTTGCTTGTAAAGAATGTGATACAAGTTTTCGTCATTTATCTAATCTCAAAAGACACATGAGAATTCATACAGGGGAGAATCCTTTTGCTTGTAAAGAATGTGGTACACGTTTTAGTGATGTGTCTAATTTTAAAACGCACATGAGAATTCACACAGGAGAAAAGCCTTTTTCTTGTAAAGAGTGTGATACAAGTTTTAATCAAATATCTCATCTCAAAACACACATGAGAACTCACACAGGAGAAAAGCCTTTTTCTTGTAAAGAATGTGATGCAAGTTTTAGTCGTATATGTAATTTTCAAAGACACATGAGAATTCATACAGGTGAAAAGCCCTTTTCTTGTAAAGAATGTGATAAATGTTTTAGTGATTTATCTACTCTCAAAACCCACATGAGAACTCATACAGGAGAGAAGCCATTTCCTTGTATAGAATGTGATAAAAGTTTTCGTCATGGATCTAGCCTCCAAGCACACATGAGAACTCATACAGGAGGTACGCCTTTTGCCTGTAAAGAATGTAAAAAAAAGTAATAAATAAGACCAGCATAACAAATTCCCACTCTGATACTGATACAAAATACACACAACAAAACAATGAAGTCCCACTTTGATAGAAAATAATACACAATACTCAGAACAAACAAAACTGGATACGGCCACGGCCATAACATCTGAGGCCGACCTCTTTGCACCACAGCTGAAGATTTCATTTACAGGGGGAAAAGTTCTGTGTCTCAGGTAATACGAATATTTTAAAATACATTTTTAATGTTTAAAACTCTTGAGGTCAAACCCCAATGTTCCAATGAACTCCACAGTTATCTACGCTTTCATTACAAGTACACAGATCCACAGGATTATGGCATCCACATTGATCCAGTAACATCATTACAGGGTGGCACAAGTGAGTGTAGAATGTGTAGAAATTAAGTTTTCTAAAGACTTTGATTGTTGAAGCATGATATTCTAACTTTCTAGGACTGTTTTTTTTAGGTTTTCTACTTGTCAAGCCACAATTATCAAAAGGTAAAAAACTAAAGGATCAATACATTTCAAACTATGTGTAAAGATACTAGGCAATGAATTTTACTGTTGACAAAATATGTAACCTTTTTCACAAAATGAATTATTTTAGATGTACCTGCAAATAGAAATGAATTGTTTTGATTTATTAGTGCTACATCTTGAATGGATTCACTATGGTTGGAGCTTTTGCTAAGACGATGTACATTATGTGTGTTACCATGTGTTGGAATAATTGTACATAAATTATGTCATATTTACCGTATTTTCACAACCATAGGGCGCACTGGGTTATAGGGCACTGTCTCAGTTAAAAAGGGGCACCGGGTGTTAAGGCACAGGCACGTTAAAACATACCGGTAAAACATGCATGCTAATGTTGAACCTTTCTGTGATGACAATCTCTCTGCGGGGGAGACCATTTGAATAATTTTTTCTTTTCTTTACTTGTTCTGTCCAACAACTGAGTAAACAGATTAGAGCTGAAGGCTTTCTGCGTTGGACAGGTTTTACTATCACAAAAGGAAGTTCTATATCTTCGAAAACCAGAGTGTAAATTTGTATAAACCCCTTTTTGTTTTTTATTATTTTTTTATTAATGTGTTACATTTAGTGTGTGTGGGGAGGGAGAGAGAAAGAATATGGGGGGGGATTAAAGGAAGAAAGGTGGAGAGAATGGGGGGTATAAGCACTGATTTATTTATTTTAAGCTGTGTAACAATGATACCAGATCTGCTGTAAAGACAAATATGTTTCTACTGTCAGAAGCTAAACAAAGAAGAGACTCAGTGTTTTCCAGCAGCTTCAACAGTTTGTCAGAGCTTCATCCTGCAGAAACATCAGCAGAAGAGAAGCAGCAGCCATGAAGGGACTGAGAACAGACGGACATCCAGCCAGAATCCAAGCAGCACCTTCATCCTGATGAAGCTCCGCCCTCTGACCTTGATCAGTCAGTAGATTCTTTAATACAAACATTTGGATCCAATATTAAAAGAACAAGTATTTATCTTCCTGTTTGTCTTTCATCAAAATAACTGAATTTTGGCTGAAAGTCATTTTTCAACTCCAGAGACTCCCACAGTGAGACACTTGCTGGCTGTTCTTTGTAACTGCATCTGCAGCTTCTAGAAACGTCTTTGTTTCTGTTTTCATCTTTTCAATCAGTTTGTTTTCTTCCCATGAAGCCTAAAGAAATGTCCTCAGAATGATGGAAACAGTTTTGCTGCAGCTTGAAGCTGTTCTGGAAGATTTTCTTCTTTAGTGCAGAGAAATCTCTCATTTGATGAGACGGAGGAACTGCAGCAACGTTTCCTGGAAAACCTCCACATTTCATTGAAACCATGTTGGAACTTTGTCCATGAGGTCACATGGTCTGGAAGAAGCCCCAGTTCCAGCTGACAGAAGTCTGGTTCTGATCCATCAGATCTCACTAGCAACAGAACCAAACCTTCACGTGTTGCAGCAACAGTTTCCATGTTTGGGAGGATCTTCTGAAGAACAGCTCAGTTCCAGATCACATCATGATGTTTGATGTTTTCTTCATTCCAGGAAATCATCTGTGTCTCCTTTGATCTGTGCTGAGTCAGCACTTTGACTTCTTTTCAACTTTAGATCCATCATTTACAATCAAGGATGTATAGATATATATGATCTAGAACTTCTTTCTAGGATTCTGATGGACTTCACAAAGATGACTCCTCCCACTTTGGTTTGTGTCAAATGTAGAAAAACTCAAAGAACCAAAATCAATCCAGTTTGGATCAATTCTGTCTTTCAGATCTTTGGAAAAACTGAAGGAATCTCTGCATCCCAGATTTCTTCTTGGGTTTTGGTTTCTGCAGGTTTTCAATCTCCTCTTTGATCTGATTGAATGTGTCCATCAAGGTCTTTGAAAGCATCATTTTCTCCTCCTCCTCCTTCTTCTTGAGGGTCTCTGTGAGTGAGGAGATCTCCCCCAAAAGGGAGGACTGTTCTTGCTGCCGTTCACTGCTGCCGTTCTCCTTCCAGGTTCTTGTGGTTCTCCATCAGAGCTGGTCTCCATGGGACTGTTGCCTCCCTCTGTGGTGTCAGTCAGTCAGGAGGTGGGAGGGAGGGAGGAGTATTTGTCCTTCTGGACATGTTCTTGGATTGGGAGCAGATCAGCTTGGAGTCCAGAGGACTCCTTCAGCTGTTGGGCTGAGAGTCTGGGAGCTTCAGCTGTCCTGCTTTTCTCTGCACTGACAGCAGCTTCCAGCTCTCTCTCTCTCTCTCCCTCCCTCTCTCTCCCTCTCTCTCTCTCTCTCTCTCTCTCTATACCTTTGCTGGGTGTCTTTTTGCTGCAGCTGAGCGCTGCAGGAGTTTTGACTTGGTCTCAGCCACAGACTGCTGACATGTTAGCTGATGTTTCAGCTGAGTCAGCTCTTCTTTCCAAGCTGATGTTTCCTGCAGAGATTCCTGCAGGAGTTCCTCCTGCTCCTTCTTTCCCAGAGTTCCTGCAACCAGACGGAGTCTTTGTGCTTTGGAGCTGCTTCTATTGGATGAAGCGCTTGGTTAGCTCACTTTGATCTCTTTCATGTGGGACTTTGTCTTGAAGCGGATCAAACTGAAGGTGGGACTCCCAAAGCAAACGTTCTGGGATGTTTGCTTCAGCTCTGTGCTTCTGTTCTCTGGTTGCTTCTTTGCTTTGGTTGCAGAGACTTGGAGCTCTCTCTCTCTCCATGCAGATCAGCAGCTTCTTTGGAGGCAGAGGCAGCTGTGTGGGAAGTCTCTGCAGGTCCAGAATCTTCTGATGGATCAGCAGCTGCTGCAGGTTCCTCTGGGTGGAAACACATTTCTGCCAAACAGAACATCTGTTTGTCTTTGTTTGGATGGAAAACGGAGGAAAAAAACTTTTTTGGAGAGAAATCTGCTTTGTTTCTTGTTGCTATGAGGTTGTTGAACAAATGTGGTCACTTTCACAGCTTCACTTCAAATGACTTCCAATAGACAGAAATTATACATTTTAGTTTATAAAAATAAGTTTGTAAAACATTTTTGATGTTTTTTCTGTAATTCTAGGTCTGATGTCTTCATACATGATGGCTAAAAGAACAAAAACCAAACCAAATCAGTCAGGTCTGTAGTTTGAACTTGGATTAGAAATGAGAAGGGCGACACCTTCTGGCTGTATCTAGAACTGCATCTTCTGGTCAGAAAAGTGTTGAAAAACCTCAATTGTGTCTGTAAAATGTCTGCAGCTTTTTTGTCTGAAGACATGAATAAAGTCTGGATTTGATCCTTAATGAATCTTCATATTTCTTTGTCCTTTAGTCTTTCTTTCAGTCTCAAACACACTTGTTCATTTGATCCTAATGAGAACATGTGTGAGGCTCCAACATGGCTGCCTTCACTGCAGGTTCCTCTTCACAGCATGTGTTTGTTGATCAACACACAAACAACAACAGGTGCAGGTGAGGAAGTGTTGCTGTTGTTGCCTTTGCCTGCTTCCAGCCTACAGGCACAGTTTTCTGCTCCATATGAGGTGGAAAAGAAAATGAATGACACCAATTTTAGGATCCCAACTCATGACAAAGAGAAGAAATGTGGAGTTTGTCACATCAACATGCTCAAGCCTTCTTTTTCCAGAGGGGAGTCCAACTGTCCTTCTAGTGATGCTCCGGTAGTTACATGGATCAGAAGGTTGAGGGTTCAAATCCCTTCATGGTTGAAGTCAGACAGAAGAAGAGTTTGGTTTGGATCTTTTCTTGTCTTTCTGTTCTCATTGAGTCTCTTCTAGTTCCAGGTCTGGTTCAAATAGTTGAATCATCCAAAAGGATGAAAACAGTCCTCCAAGCAGACGTCAGATTGAAAAGCTCATCAAAGAACACATCCAACTAGCCAATCAGCAAAGCACTGACAAGCTGGACTTGTGCTCTCCTTCAGTGAAGAACCTCCTCCTGCTGCTCCTCCATCTTTAGCTCTGACTTTGGAAGTCTTAGCTCCTCCTCCTCACCATCACTGTGACTGTTGACGTCTTCCAACTCCTCCAGAAAGCTGTTTTCTGATGAAGCTCTAACATCTCCTCCCTGTTGCTGCTTTCAGTCCAAACTCACTCTGTTCATGTCAATTCACTCCAGAGAAAATCCTTTTTCTGGGAAGAATTTGCTCCAAGTTTTCCTCCAACTAAGAATCTGCAAACCCAGATGAGAACTCCCAGCAGGAAAAGAATTCATCTGCAGGAAACTAGAAAAAGGCCTTTTTGTGGGAGGAAACCATTCCAGATCTTTACAAACAGCAGAAATCCCAACTTTTCCTCCACTTAGCCTGAGTTTGGGTTCCAGGAAGCGGTGTGTGTTCAAGCTCCGCCCCCAGCAGCATCTCATGAAGCCCCTCCTCCAACATGAGGCCACTGGGGAATTCTGAATGAACCTTTACATCTCAACAGAAATTTCAAGCTAAAAACAGGAAAAAAAACTCTCTTCATGTTTGAAAACAATCAAACATTCAAACAGGAAGAGAAAACAACGTTTGTCAGGAAATCAACAGATTTGATTGATTGTAAATCTTCTTCCTGTTGGAGTTTGATGAATGGAAGTAGAATCTGTAGAAAGTCAGTTGATGTTTTCCATTTCAGTAAATGAAGGTTTGATCTGCAGATTTCCTGATCACTTTCTGACTGGGATCCAGACCTGATCTAGACGTGACTCATGAGGAAGCAAACAGCACAGAAACTGCTCTGAATGTTCCCTCTTCTTCACTTTCTGTCTGACTTCAACCATGAAGGGACTTGAACCCTCAACCTTCTGATCCATGAGGCCACATGGTCTGAGAGAACATCCAGGTCCAGCTGCAGGTGGAGGACAGCATCATCCAGCCGTCACAGACTGGGGGCGGAGCCTGGAGATGACTGCTGAAGGTCAGAGGGCGGAGCTTCATCAGGATGAAGGTGCTGCTTGGATTCTGCTTTGATGTCCGTCTGTTCTCAGTCCCTTCATGGCTGCTGCTCAGAGCTGTTTCTGGATGTTTCTGGAGAATTCATGTCTTTTCTGATCCAAATGTGGGATTTCTGTTTTTCTTTGGACTTTTCTTTATTTAAGGCTTTTAGCTTTTGGAACTTTCTTTGTTTCTACGCTTTAACTTCCAAACGGGTTTATCTAAGACAATCTGATTGTTTTTCATTTGACTTTCTAGGAACTTTCTGTTTCATCTTTGAGGATTTGGACTTTTGAAAGACTTTTAGCTGCAGTTTCATCCTTTGAACCAGATGGATCTGAATCTAGAGTCAAAGATTCGAAGGAAATCATGGATTCACAGACATTTGATTGAATTTCTGTCTGGATCAGAAACCAACAGCAGACATTTCAAGCCGTCATCTGTTCCTAATGTTCATTCCCCGCCATCATTGAAAGCTTTTGGAATAGTCCCTAAAGCCAGCGATCGGGCCGCTTTGGAGCATGAACTCATCACTCGGTGTCACGGTGGCAGAGAGATGACAGATCCCAAATCTGAGGCTGAAATGATCACGTCCTACCAGCTCCACTCTGGATTTGGGACCAAAAACCTTTGAAGATGTTGGAGCATTGTTTGAGAATAGACTGACAACATTTGTTTGGAAGAAAGATTGACCTTTGACCCCTCCCTCATGTGTTCCACATCCAGCTGCAGACACACCACTACAGCTCACATTCCACTTCTGATCCAGCAGTTAGAACCAGAGCCTGCATTTGCAGCAGGTTCCAACCCACTGACCACTGATCCACACAGGGGGACGTCCTAAGGGGCGGAGTCAGCCACTGGAGAGAGCAAAAAGGAGAAATGGGGGTCACTCTGGGCCTCTCTGTGTCTGGACCTTCAGAGGGACAGTGGTTTGGTCCAGAACACGGATGCTAAACTAGCTCTCTGGAAACTTGAACTTGTTGAATGGGAAACTTCCTGAAATCTTCTTCATCTGTTGACTTGTTCTTTCTTCATCTGAATGAGCTCAGTCCTCTCCCAAATCCAACTCCATCTATCTTCAGTGCTTTGGACTGAGTTGGAGCAGAACTACAGCTTTCTCCAGATGTCCTAGTACTTTTAGATCAGTGTCTTCCAATATTTGGAGCCCAGGTTCACTTCTTTCCCTGACAAAAATCCCAAAAGGCCTACCAGCCACCAAATAGTCAGAAACCAGAGAAACTTGGTGGTCTGCATTGATGAGAAACCAGTCCCTCCAGGATGACACATGGCTTTTTGGAATCATTTCACACACAAACAAACGGGAAGTTGTGCTTGTTTCTCTAAGAAAATGCAATCAAATGTGTGATAATGGTCAATGTAAATGTTTAGATAAAGGCTGTAGGGGATTCAGGGATTGTGGAGCGGTTGTTGTTTCCTTCTGGGTTAAAGTGCAGTTTTGTGGAACCTCCCAAAGAGGAGAAACCCAAAAAAGAAAGGAAAAGCAAAGAGACAGGTGGAAGCCATCATGATCTTCCTTTCAAACAGGAAGTTCTTTGTCATTTCATGCACTAGTTTCATTTAGCTCTAGTTGTTGAACATTCTAGAAACTCCTAAAAACATTTTCTGTCCACTTTGAAACCATATGGGGCTGACTTGGCCTTGCTCGCTGGGATACGGCCAACATCCAGAAATCTACCAACAGACATTTTTAGCTCTAGTTGTTGAACATTCTATGTTTGGAAGAGGCAGGCTCTTCTAAAAGAAACTAGCAGGAGCCCCAGCGCTGGTCTTTGCTTGGATTTGTTTTAGACTTGTTCAGAGTCAAATGCATGTTTTAAGGGGAGGAGGATTATTTTGTTGTTGCTGTTTTTGTTCCTATTCTTACAATCCACTATATGTCCCGTGTTGAATTCTACTATTAAAATGTGGGAAACAAATGTTTATCAAATCCAAATCAATCCAAAAGCCTGGAGACTGGATGGCCGTGGTCCTCCCTTTGACCTGGACAGTGGTTGCCATGGCGACCTGCACACTCACCAAGCTGGAACTTAGAAGAAGAAAAAGAGACCAAAATGATTGATCAAGCAGGTTTTCCAGGGAAATCCCACAAAGTGCTTTCCAAGCTAGAACTAAGAATACCCAGCATGCATTTGGAAAAACTCATTAGCTTCTTGTGGAAAATGATGAGTCATTGTAAAAGCATTCTATGAATGCTCAGAAAACTTCCTCTAAGGTTGTGGTTGTTTGGAGAAGTCCTCCTCTTCAAAGAAGTTCTCCTGACCATCTTCAAAGCCACTTTCTGCTTTTTCAAACGCTACTGTTCAACAAAAACTTGGTTTCTGCCACAAAACCAACCTTAGACACTGAAACAGAATGAATCCAATGCAGAAATGTGTTGACACCTTTAATTCAAAGCTTCAATCAGTTTGAATCTCATGAAGAACATTTCAAAAATCCACATTTGGATCAGGCGTCTTCATCAGAGCACAACTCATGTTTCCAGGACTGTGACTCACCAATATATCCTCATTTCCTTTACACAATCTGTTTCCATCATTTGGATTTTTCATAAAAACTCGAGTTAGAAAAGAATTGTTGCCCCAAAATGTCCAGTTTGAATAGTCTACAGTTTGTTGTGTTTGGTTGCTAGGTAACAGGGTCTTTAATGTCTATGATGTCATGGTGGCTTTCAGAGTTGAACTCCTGAATATGACGGTAAACATTTGGATTGAACAAAAATGGGATTGAAGCTCATGCTAAATCCTGATCTCAATGCTGAAAAAACCTCCTCCTAGATTCTGGTTGTTTGGAGAAGTCCTCCTCTTCCAAGAATTCCTGAAAAAAGCCCTCATTTCTCCTGACCATCTTCAAAGCCACTTTCTGCTTTAGTTTAGTCCAAACTTGCTTTATGCTGACAACATTTACAGCTTGAATCCATCTGAAGAATCCAAGGAAACAAACCAATCTAAGTCCGCATTCATGCCACTTCAGAACCAACAAAGCATGTTTCCAGGACGCTGACTTACCAATAGAACTTGGGATTTCCTTTGCAGAATCCTTCTCCGTGTGTTTTCCTTTGTTTTTCTCCCCAAAACCTAAAGCAGAGATTTTTGCTGAGCTGCAGAACAAACGTCTGACTGCTTTAACCGCCGTTGATGGTTTGTTGTGTTTCCCTCTATAGCTGCTATGGTCTTGGTATGGTTGCTAGGTAACGCTGTCTTTGATGATGATGACGTCAGAGTGGCCTCTAGAATGGACTTTTTTCTTGTGTAACCAGGAGCTGTAACATTTAGGGCACTAGGACCCAGAAAGAGGTCCAGGCAGTAACAGTCAATGAGTTATATAGCTAGAGGAGACATCACGTGATTCCTCATGGGAGGAGAGCACCGACATCTTGGTGAGGTCAAGTCTCTGCTGAACACATTTTTTGCAAAATGCCGCTTCATTGTGCGGGTCTTTTGTTTTTTTGAGAAATAAGTCCACAAAGGAGGAGGGCATAACATTTCACAGGTAAATACTATAATTCTTTCCTTTTAATGCTTTTCATGTTATCATCAAAGTGATCGTGTCAGAGGAAATCTTTCCTGTTTGAAGGAGTTTCCTTCATGTCAAAATAGGATCCCAGATCTCCCATAAGGCCTTGCAGCTCCTGACTTTGTGATGAGTTCCTGCAGAAACTCTTGGAAATCTCATGTTGATTCTCTCCCAGTTGACATCCATGGAGATTTTCACTGCTGTTGTTCAACTGTAGAGTTTGTCACAGACGCTCAAACTCATGAAGAGTTCAGCTGGAAGTTGAGAACGAGGCTTTGAAACCAGCAGCAGTTTGAGTCCATTCTGATGTTCCATTCAGGTTTCTGCTACAACAAGCCTTTATTTTGAAAGAGCCAGTGGGGCAGAAACAATAGAAGGAGGAGATTACCAACCCCCCCTGGAATGTTGCCCCCTGTGCAGTGGACTAGTGGGGGCAGGGACGGCTGAACCAATCACAGATGACTGTTGCAGCTTTCCCTCCAAAAGTCAACCAATCAGATGTTGTTGTTTGGATTCTTTGTCTTGAAGTTTCACATGTGGAAGCTTCCAGAGTCTTTTCTGTTTGCTCTGCAGGCTGAGCAGAACTGACTCCTGCAGGATCACAGGAACTTTCAGGAAAATCTCCAACCAGGAGAAAAGTTTCTGTTTGGACCTTTTCTCTGGGATTGTGAGACTAGCAGATGATCGATCGGAGCTGCAGTGAAGAGGACGGCGGTGTTTGTGGGAGTTGGAGCTGAAGATCGGAGCAGGAACCATGTCTTCCCTTCAGTCTCTGAGAGAGTTGATCAGCGAGCGACTAGCTGCTGCTGCTGAAGAAATCTGCAGACTCTGTGAAGGAACCATCGTCCAGTACGAGGAGGAGCTCTGTCGTCAGCGCAGACTGCTGGATGTCATCTGGAAACCACAGCTGCAGCTCCACCACATAGGTATGTGACCTTCATCAAAGAAACAGAGAAGCCCTTCACTGATTTCTCCTTCATCATATGGGATTTGATTTAGCGTTTTTCAGCTGCTGATCTCAGGTTTCTTCATTTATTTAGTCACTTACTTCAATGTCAGAAGCAAAAGCTGTTCTTCTCTCTTATGGTTAAAAGCAACAAGAAACAATTTTCCACACAAGCCTTTCATCTTCCAGAACATTCAGATCCAGATTCTAATGGAGCGATGACTGTTTCTAGTGGAGGATTCTGGTGACCGTCGCTCTGCAGTCATTGATTCACTTCTTTCATTCTTTCTCAGCAACAGAAAGTTTCCTGAAAAGTGTTGATTTAGAAACATCAGTGCTGTTAGACTCTGATGCTATGCCAATGATTGCTGATGCTGTTCCGTGGGTCGCCTCATGTAATCATAGACTGTTTTAAAGTCAGTATTTTCACAAACCAGACTTTGTGATGTGGTGGAAATGCAGCAAAATGAATTCATAGGACATTTATAAAAAGGTATTTCACAAATATTTGAATCTAGTGTGTTTCAGCTGTGCCTTTGGAAAATCTTACACTTGGTGCTAGACCGAAAACTGTGATCAGTCAGATGTCAGTGATAAAAAAAAAAAATCCTAAACATTATACTGTTTTGATTTACTATAAAATGTGATCATGAGCACCAAATTAGAAAATCTCTAGTAAATCTCTCGTGTTTTCTCAGCATGTTTGGATTTGAGTTTACAATTGGATGACAATAAAGACGTGTTCTTAGCATGTATAAGTCAATTCGATGTAATTTCATTTTCCTGCATTTTTTTTAAAGAAAAAATATTCATCTGGTCATGAGGGGGTATAGGGTAAACGACATCAGAGAGTACAGAGACTCGCTCCAGTCGATCTTTCAACTTGGGCCACCTCGCCTTGTTTCTGCAAAAACCCAGCCACATGCTTATTGTCCAAGAGTTGCGTGTTAGCCACCCCTGCTCTAAAAATTAAAGTCCCGCATGCCGGATTTGTCATTTAAATTTTGGTCAATCAGATCAACCTTAAAGGTTACCGCCCCCCATGGGACAAAACACCCCCTTAAAGACCTGTTCACACCGGGACGAATTTCGCATGCGATATTCGCCAACGTCTAACGCCTCGTGACTAAACAAAGGGCACCAATGTGAGTGTGTACACCGACGCAAAAAAACGCCATGCGCTAAAGCGTCATTTTTAAAAAAAAAACGCCACAGGTTCGTTTTTTTTGGCCTGACGCGCTGCTTCAAAAACTATACGACTAATGAGAATGGCGCTTTTGCACACGTGTCTGGAGCTTCTGAAGTTACAGTAAAACACAACTTGGAGACGCTCAAACACAAAACTGTCGGAGAACGGCGGAGAAGATATACGCTAAGTATCGTCTACACTACCGCGAAGAAATAAGACGAAGAAGATGCTCACTCACTGACGGACATTGTAAAATATCCCCGAGCTCTGGGTGTCATCCGCCTGGCTGCGGGGTCTGGGGTGGGGTGGGGGGCTTGTCGGCCCTGTCCTATGGAGGGGCATTCCGGGGGGTAGGGGGGGCCCACTATTGGTACGGGGCGGGGGGGCTGACCGGTCGGGGTCTCCGCTGAGGCAATCGGTGGTTGCCCCGGCCGGTTGGCTGCCTTGGTCCCGTCGAGGCCTGATCAGAGCTCTTCTAGGGCCGGCGTTTGGGGGTGGGGGCCTGGGCTTGCTCCGGGGAGGGGGGGAGGGCGACGCTTTCTGGCTCCTCTCTCTCTGGGTGGGGTGGGTGGTGCCGGGCCTGGAGTGTCGGCGCCTTCGGGTTGGGGCCCCTGGGCCGGGTGGGCCTGGCCCCTTTGCTGGGGGGGGCGGGGCGGACAGCTGTTTGACCACCGGGGGACAGTCTACCAGTTGTCCCCAACTTACCCCCTTCCTCATATAACCTCATATTAGGGTGAGGGGGTGGGGGGTCTAGCCTGCGATGCGCCTTGGGGGGGAGCTACTTGGCAGTGGCCCCCCTCCTATGGTTACCGTACGGAGTGGGCCCCCCTTCTTTCGGTTTTATTTGCACCTTAGACATGTAGGGTCCTTGGTAGGGGGGGTGCTTGGACATCACTGCCAGCAAGCAGCAGATGTCCTCCTAGCACCCTACCCGCCAATTTTAACCGCACCTTAGACATTTAGGGCCCCTTGGTGGGGAGGGTGAGGGGACATCAGTGTGAGTAATCAGGAGATGTCCCCTTAGTGCCCTACTCGCCAATTTTAACTGCACCCCCCTTAGTACATACACCCCTCCCCCCTCAATATATACATTCCAACATAAACACACATACACGCACACACATTTTGCAAGGAAGGTGGGACCTGGGTCCATCGGTCCCCTGCCCCTTCCCTGGTGGGGGGTGCGGGCCCCTTGGCGACGGCGGCCGTGTCCCCTGGGTGCCGGCTTCCTGGGCCCGGCGGTGCTCTCTCCGCGCGGTGGGGGGATTCACATTACATCTGAGCCGGGGGTGTTCGTGTCCCTGGGGGTGGGTCCTGGTCCTTGCCCCTGAGCGCTGGGCCCCGCCAAACTTCCAAATGTGGCCGAGCCTGGTCGGGCCCGGAACTCCTGGGTGGTGGTGGGGTGCTCGTCTGGGGCTGTGGACGTCCTTCTCCGGTTGGGCTCTCCCGGCACGGCGGGGGGCTGCTTTCCTGGGGCGGCGCTCTCTTTCCCTCCGCACCTCCCTGCTCTCTGGCTCTGGGGGGCTCGCGACGGTCCTGCTGGCCCTGGCCTGGGTGGCGGGCTTGGTCGCCCGGGGGGCGGTTGTTCCCTGCCGTTCCCGTGTGGCGTTGGGGGGATTCCCGCTGCCGCTGCTGCTGCGGCGGGGGTCTGGGTGTGGGGTTGGCTGAGCGCTCCTCCTCCTTCTTTTCACATTCCACCATCCATTTTAGAAGAACATAAACACTCACCTGAGCACAGGTGTTAGCTCACCATTGCACTAATAGTTTGCATGATTGAATGATCGAAAGATTTCACACTAGTTGGTTTAAAGGCATAGGTATGCGTTTGTGAACACTATCTGTTTTGTGTACATGTTGACATGTGGACATTTTTGCAGCTAACAGGTGTGTTGATAACATTTCAGTGTGTGTGTGGACAGGCCCCGCCCTTTTTGTACTACATTTTAACCTTACCGTAATGATAAACAACCAGTAAACCTGTCTGCTCTATGCTGCTTCATGGTCTTACCGCCCCCCCCTCTCACTATCACCCCCCTCTCTCTAACATCCCTCTCTTCTTCCCTTCTTTCCTTTTCCGTCCGGTCCGACACCAGAAATTTTCAAACATGGTTGAAATTAATAAAGTTTGGCCTCAATTACAAAAGAGGTTTATCCAGACATACCTTTGGTTTGTCTGAAGATTAATAACCCCTCTTGTTAAAGTAAAATATGTCCAACACAAGAGGCCCTCAGCTCTCATCTGCCTGCCTAGCTGTTGGACAGGACAAGTTAAAAAATAAATAAATAAATAAATAAAATATCCCCGAAAACGCTCGATACATTTTCAGCTCTTGTACCAGTCGATAAAACTCCCCATGTTCTTCTCTTCTCGTAACTATGGGATGTACCCAAAATCGGCGTTTTTTCCGGCGTCTTTCATCATTCAATAGAACAATAATTTCTACATCGCTGGAGCTGGAGCTACTGGTGCTTGAAATATTCATGTTTTCTTTGTATGATTTTGACAAGCGCTTAATTACTTGCTCTCTTCTTCTGAGTGAAAAGCGAGTCTAAGAAGCGTAAAGCTGCGCAGCGCCACATTGTGTACAGGGGTATTTCTGTTTTACATTAAGCGCCATCTAATCACTCGGCTCATCGTCAGCGAAAATCGCTTGGAGATGAATACAAAAAACATGTTGAAAAACGCTGGCGAATAACGTGCGCCGATATTCGGCCCGGTGTGTACTGCCCTTAACACTGTGTGCAAATCCAGCGAGCGCGAAGGGACCACTCAAGGTCACCACTCAGTTAAGATTGCAGCCGTGTAGTTGTAAAATGCGGGGTTGCTCGGTTATAGGGTTCGCTCTCTAAGTTCTTTAATACACTCGATCAGTTGTCTTTGCTCCCGTTCACTTAATGGCAGCGAAAAAACACCACAATTATGTGATAATTTCAACAGTAAACAAAACATAAACACTATAATTTCCCTTGTTCTACGGTGTCGCTGACACAGCTAGTAACACATGGATCCTGTAGGAAAAAATCTGTCGCTTTTAGATTTCTTTCATGCGTGTTCTTAAGTCAGGAGAATGACCAGAAAATGTGAACGGAATAAAATTAAGAGTTTTTATTGTCTCTAACAAAGAGCTATAAAACAGATCATCTGGTTTCCCAAATCCAATGCCTGCAAAACGTAAGAAGTTACATTCCGAATTACATGAGGCTGTCTGAGAACAAAGGAAATTCCCTGAGTGCAGACTTTTAAACATGTGGTCAGAATCTCCTCCTCCGGAAGCATGATGGCGGCCGAATCTCCGCCTCTGGCCGCTCGGATCGGCTGAATTACTCGGAATCACAGCATCTGGTTTCTGCTTCGCCTGTCCGGGGGGCCAATTTACAGATGGACATGGTATGGCCACCAAATGAATCCCCATGTGGTGCACCACAGGCGGCAGGAACTTCCCAGCAGCCAGTAGGTCCTAAAGCTTTGTTCTCCACAGGAGAGCAGGCGCCTGAAAAGGTTTCCAGGGATTGAATAGGTCCCAGAGATGATTAATTTGTGGTCCATGTCAGACTTACAGCCCAGTCTTCCAAATGGACTTAGAAGATCTGTCCCTGCAGGGGGATGAGCTTGGAGCTGAAGTCAAAACCTTCTCACATATGCAACTTAAGGATGTACCTTCAAAGTTCAAAGGACGGAAACAACACACACTAATAAAACTAAACTTCAGTGAGACAGAAAAACATAATAAAATGAGGACAACAAATATATATTCCTTCAATCTCGTCCAACAAGCTGTTGAAGGCAAAATGACAAAGAAACTTTTTATCAATCTGTAATCTTCCACATTCATCTATATTTATACATTCAATTCAAAATAACTTTCCAATTCACTTTAAAATCTGCATTTCATTGGGAGCTTGTGTATTTAAGTACACAAATATGATTATTCCACATTATATACAGTACAGACCAAAAGTTTGGACACACCTTCTCATTCAAACAGTTTTCTTCATTTTCATGACTATGAAAAATGTAGATTCACACTGAAGGCATCACAACTATGAATGAACACATGTGGAATTATATACATAACAAAAAAGTGTGAAACAACTGAGAATATGTCATATTGTAGGTTTTTCATAGTAGCCACCTTTTGCTTTGATTACTGCTTTGTACACTCTTGGCATTCTCTTGATGAGCTTCTAGAGGTAGTCACAAGGTTCCTGACTGAGCAGATTTCAATTTTTATTTGTGTTTGAAAATACACAAACTCATTTAAAAGTTTAAAAGGCCTTTTTCTTGTGTTTGTATTCCTGTAGGTCTCCCTCAGCATTGGATGACTGAAGAGGAAGATCTCTGTAACCAGCAGAGCAACTTTAGAGTGGAACAAAAGGTACCAGAACCTGCCCAAAGTGAAGAGCAACAGAAGGAACCAGATCCTTCACTGATTAAAGAGGAACAGGAAGAACCAGAACCTCCACAGATTAAAGAGGAACAGGAAGAACCAGAACCTCCACAGATTAAAGAGGAACAGGAAGAACCAGAACCTCCACAGATTAAAGAGGAACTGGAGGAACCAGAACCTCCACAGATAAAAGAAAAGCAAGAAGAACTCATAAGTCAAGATGAAGAGTTGCCTGATCTGAAGCAGGAGACTGATACCTTGATGGAGATTCCTACTAATGAGGAAGATGAGAACAGTGAAGCAGATCTAAACAATCAGAAGATCTTTAATGTAACTGATAGTCAGGATGAAGCCGGAAACCAACATGAAGAATCAACATCAACTACAGATAAAGAGGCAGACCCACAGAACAGAGATCAGAGGAAGAGAAGAGACAGAAGTCATGTCCAAACTGGGCCTGATGAAATTTATTGTGCATGTAAAAAATGTGGTAAAAATTTTAGTTGCTGGTCTCAGTTGAAATTTCACATGAAAACTCATACAGGAAAGAAGACATTTTCTTGTAAAAACTGTGAAAAAAGTTTTAGTTATAAATCTAGTCTCAAAAAACACAAGACAATTCATACAGGCGAGAAGCCCTTTAAGTGTAAAGATTGTGATTCAAGTTTTAATCAAATATCGAATCTAAACACACACATGAGAACTCACACAGGAGAAAAGCCCTTTTCTTGTAAAGAATGTGATGCAAGTTTTCGTCAAAAAAATGGTCTCGAAAGACACATGAGAACTCACACAGGAGAAAAGCCTTTTACTTGTATAGAATGTGATACAAGTTTTAGTGACGCATATAATCTCAAAACCCACATGATGAGTCACACAGGATTGAAGCCTTTTTCTTGTAAAGAATGTGATAAAAGTTTTAGCCAAAAATCAAATCTCAAGACACACATGAGAACTCACACGGGAGAAAAGCCTTTTACTTGTATAGAATGTGATACAAGTTTTAGTGATGCATATAATCTCAAAACCCACATGATGAGTCACACAGGACAGAAGCCTTTTTCTTGTAAAGAATGTGATAAAGGTTTTAGTCACAGATCTAGTCTCAAAACACACATGAGAACTCACACAGGAGAAAAGCCTTATTCTTGTAAAGAATGTGATAAAATATTTAGTGTAAAATCTCATCTCAAAACACACATGAGAACTCACACAGGAGAAAAGCCTTTTTCTTGTAAAGAATGTGATAAAAGTTTTAGCCGAAATTCAAATCTCAAAATACACATGAGAACTCACACAGGAGAGAAGCCTTTTTTTTGCAAAGAATGTGCTAAAAGTTTTAGTCATCTATCTCATCTCAAAACGCACATGATAACTCACACAGGAGAAAAGCCTTTCCCTTGCGATAAATGTGATGCCAGTTTTAGTCGAATACCTACTCTAAAAACACACATGAAAACTCATTCAGGTGAGAGATAGTTTTTATGGCTGATAAATGGCTCAGCCACAGATGTAATCTAGTAAAATGCATTAGAGCTCACACGCGTGAGAAGCTTTGATTTTGTAAAAATAAATAAACAGTTAACAGTTACATCAGCCTGACCTTTCATTACATGTACACACCCCCAAGCTGGTGGTTGTTGGAGTGGAGGAAGAATGGCAACAGTTCAAGAGTGCAGTGGTTGGATGTGCAGACGAAGTGTGTGGTGTGAGATGTGTTGGGGGGTAGTGTAAGAAAGGGAAGTGAATGGTGGTGCGAGGATGTAAGGTTGGCTGTGGTTGAGAAGAGATGTGTGTACGAAGTATGGCTGCAGAGAAAGGACAGGGAGTCATATGAGTGTTATAAGGAGAAGAAAGGGATGCTAAGAGATCTGTGCGTGAGGCAAGAGCGGCTGCGGACGAAAGGTGGGGCAGACAGTTGTCTGATAATTTTCGAGAGAACAAAATAAATGTTTTGGAAGGAGGTGAAAAGGGTGCGAAAGGGAGTGTCGGGGAGGGAGGAGCAAGTAAAAACAGAGGATGGAAGGATGTTGAAAGAGTGGAATGCAGTAAGAAAAAGGTGGGCGGAGTATTTTGAGAGGCTGTTGAATGTGGAGGAAGACCGGGATGCTGTGATTGCGATGGATGGAAGGGAAAGTAGACTGAATGTATTGGGAGAGTTGAATGAAGCGTTAATTACGGGAGAGAAAGTTGAGCAAGCTGTGGGAAAGTTGGTGTGGATGGGTCTGCTGTGGAATGCCTGAAGTAAGGTGAAGTGATCGTGATTGAGTGGTTAGTGAGACTGTTGAATGTGTGTTTTGCAAATGGGCAGGTGCCGCTTGATTGGAAGAGTGCGTGTGTGGTTCCCCTGTACAAGGGTAAGGGTGATAAGTATAAATGTGGTAGTTTTAGGGGTATTAGTCTGCTGAGTGTTGTAGGCAAATTGTATGGGAGAGGGCTGATTAATAGGGTAGTGGAGGGGACTGAGTGTATGATTGGTGAAGAGCAGTGTGGTTTCAGGAGAGGTAGAGGGTATGTGGATCAGGTGTTTGTTGTGAGACAGGTGTGTGAAAGGTTTTTGGCTAAGGGAGGGAGGTGTTTTGGGCAGTCATGGATTTAGAGAAGGCGTATGATAGGATTGATAGAAAGGCGTTGTGGGTTGTGTTGAGTATTATGGTATTGATGGTAGATTGTTGGAAGGTGTGAAGAGTTTTTATAGAAACAGTAGAGCGTGTGTGAGAGTAGGATATAGCATGAGAGTGTGGTTTGGATGCTCCAGTGTCTTTTGGATTCAGGATGAGTCCATGCAGTTCTAGAAATCCCACCATGATGATCATCCTTGGGAACTTTCCGGTTCCGGGTAACACAGCAGGACGCGTGGCGTGCCTCTCTGCGAATACAACTATCTTCAAATTACTTTAAAATTTGATTGTTCTCCAAAAAAGAGAGCTGACCATGCCCCCGAAGAAAACCCAGGAATAGACCTCAAAAAGTCTCTTGACATTATTCAAGAAAAGTTTTATGGATCAAGTGTCGGCTAAGCTAACGCCACTTTGGGAAATGATGGAAGAGTTCCGAAGATTTCGGGCTCAAAACGAGCAGCGAGAAAACCGGGTCGAGATTCTGGAGAAAAGACTGGACGATGTGGAACAGCAAGTAAGGATGAATAATGTCATTCTCACTGGAGTACCAATCAAGCCTCGAGCGAAGCTGAATGCAGCTGGAGCTAGCACTGCTAATGCTAGCGCTAGCGTAGCTAGCAGTGCTAATACGGTGATCGGTGCAGAGTCTCTGGTACGCCAAATGGAAACATTTCTCACATCTAAAGGGTTTGATCTTCCAGCCATGACTGAACAGCATGTTTAGCATCAGCTGTTGTGACACATTTTAAAACACAGTTAGCAATGCCAGACAGCTGTCGAACTTGTGCATTAGCACCTTCTATTTGAAGGCATGAAAAGTTACCATAAGTGTTTGTGTGGATCTGTTGCAACAGATGTAGCAGCCCCAACACTGCGGCAAGCAGATGAAGCAATGATGCCACAAATCAGGCCTGCCCTATCGCGCCTGTGTTGATTGGTTGCTATGGGGGGTTGACTTGGACCAGATTTGCTGGTTGATGTCATGCATTCAGCATCTGCCCACCATGGAAATCAAATAAATAAATAAATGAAGCATGCACTGCTCCCTCAGACACATACTGCTGCATGAAGTGCCACAAGCATCGTATTTGGATTTGTTATTTTGTGTTTTAACCATGTTTTTGCATTTTATTTTTTTCCCTGGTACAATAAAAGCTTTCTGTTCTTCTTAAAAAAAAAAATCTCAGAGAATCTGCTGTTTATCTGAACGACCATCTGACCAGAAGGATTAATCACTTTCTCCATCGTCTGACGTCACCTGAATAACAGCAGAGTTCTGACATCCAGACCACTTGACCTCAACTTCCACCACAGCTGATATCAGCTGAAGAAGGATATGAACCTGAATCTAATGTCTGCAGATATAACATCGAAGAGAACTATTAACTCTGTTTAAACCCAGAAGAACGGCTGTTATCAGTAAAAGAAGAAATACCAACCTTGGACAATCGACAGTTTATGGACCCTTTTTATTTTTCCCTTACAGCATTACTTTATTATAAAAAAATAAAAATACAAACAAAATATATAAAAAGAGTAAAACAAATGATTAATCACTTATTGAAAATTGTTAAATTGATTGACCTTTGATGATTTTACTTCTCTTGCTCCTAAAATTGATAAATTGATTCAAAAATCGTTCCTAATGTAGCATAATTTTGCACATGTTTTTAACTTTTGATACTTGATGAAATTTTGCTATGAAAATTCCTGAAACAGTGTTGTCTGCTTTACTGATATAGTATTATGTTTTAAAGCATATGAATGACTTTTAAAAGTAACATAATTTGCATATATTTCAGATGCTGCATTTGCCATGTTGATTCCTAAAGGGGTTATTTTTGACGTAATACTTAAGTAATTCATCTTTGGCATGTGCTTTATCAATAACTTATGATTCTTAATTCTGTCTGATAAAACCTAGGAACCAGATATTGATAAATCATGTAATAAAATGGTTATAGTATAACGGGGTGGGATTATATAAGTTCGCTTCCTTCCACTCCCTTTCAAGCAATATTTATTAATATGTCTAATTATCCTAAGTTTGATTAGTTACTGTATGAATGTATAACTGATGATTTTATTGCTGTTGTGTATTATTTCTACTTAATTGCTTGAAATAAACCATTTTAAAAAAAATCATAATAAAAGATGTACAAACACCACAATCACTGCTGGATGATAAATACATTTACTCTTTATTTTCTGTCAATAAATAATATTTATCAATAAATCCTTGATTGTAAATGATGGATCTAAAGTTGAAAAGAAGTCAAAGTGCTGACTCAGCACAGATCAAAGGAGACACAGATGATTTCCTGGAATGAAGAAAACATCAAACATCATGATGTGATCTGGAACTGAGCTGTTCTTCAGAAGATCCTCCCAAACATGGAAACTGTTGCTGCAACACGTGAAGGTTTGGTTCTGTTGCTAGTGAGATCTGATGGATCAGAACCAGACTTCTGTCAGCTGGAACTGGGGCTTCTTCCAGACCATGTGACCTCATGGACAAAGTTCCAACATGGTTTCAATGAAATGTGGAGGTTTTCCAGGAAACGTTGCTGCAGTTCCTCCGTCTCATCAAATGAGAGATTTCTCTGCACTAAAGAAGAAAATCTTCCAGAACAGCTTCAAGCTGCAGAAAAACTGTTTCCATCATTCTGAGGACATTTCTTTAGGCTTCATGTGAAGAAAACAAACTGTTTGAAAAGATGAAAACAGAAACAAAGACGTTTCTAGAAGCTGCAGATGCAGTTACAAAGAACAGCCAGCAGGTGTCTCACTGTGGGAGCCTCAACATTTTCACCAACTTGAAATAGCAATCAAGTTCTGCCTCCAACCATGAAGGGATTTGAACCCTCAATCTTCTGATCCGAAGGCAGACGCTTTGTCCATTAGGCCACATGGTCTGTAAGGGCAGGAAGTTCCAGCTGGAGTTGGAGGAACTTCTGCTGCCTCAAAGAGGAAGGTGGAAGAGGAAGAGGAGCCGTGCATGTGGTCCTCCTCATGAGTCCTGAAGCTGCACCGTCAGCTGCAGAGCTTCAGAGCTGCTTCCTTCTCAGACTTTCCACTTTCTTTGGCTCTCTGGCTCTGATGCTGCTGCTGCTGCTGCAGAAAAACCAGCAGCTGCAGAAAAACTCTGCAGAGACTCACAGAGAGAGGATGGAGGCAGCAGATGAAGCTGCTGCAGACTGGGGGTGGAGCCTGGAGATGACTGATGGAGGTCAGAGGGCGGAGCTTCATCAGGATGAAGGTGCTGCTTGGATTCTGCTTTGATGTCCGTCTGTCCTCAGTCCCTTCATGGCTGCTGCTTCTCTTCTGCTGATGTTTCTGCAGGAAGAAGCTGCTGGAAAACGCTGAGTCTCTTCTTTCTGCAGCTTTTGATAACAGAAACAATCATTTTAGTATAAACATCAATGTTCCAGTCTCACTTTAAATAAACTCCTGTCCTTCATCAGCCGTTGCCATGGAAACCAGCTGACTCCAGCAGCTCCAGAAGTTCCTACTTGACACAAGTGGGTTGAGGCAGGAGGGATGTTTCTGCAAAAAGCATTTTCTGCTTCATCCGTGAGAAAGCTGAAGAAGAGGAGGAGTTCTGAGCGTCTTTTCTGGCGGGGACTCCTGCTTCACCTGCAGCCCATCTCCACCCTCTGACTGTGTTTCTGACTGCTGTTCCAGCTCATGGCCACCAGTCTGTCAGCTAACGTCTGATGGGATGGAGCTGACATCTGCTAGAAGATTTCCTGTCAGACATCAGATGTCTAGCAGCTGCTCTGCTCTCTCTGATCACTCTGTCAGGAATGGTGTCTGGTCCAGCAGACCTCTGGGCGTTAACTCTTCATGGAGTCTTCCTCATGGCAGCCATTGTGAGACAGAGCAGCTGGTGGTCAGGAGGAGGGATGGTCTTCCTGGCTGTCATGTTGTTCTGAGCCTCAAACAGCCTAGAGGTCATTGGCTGCATCTAGAATGGAGGTGTGACTGTCACAGGCAGGTGATGATGTCCTGTAGTTGGAGATCACCTGGATGCTCTGTCACATGTGGCGGGAATCTCTGCTGTTCTGGAAGTGGATTCTCTGAGCATGTGGCTCAAAGGTGGAAGTTTCTTCTTCTGATGATTCAAACCTGGAAAAGAGTTTAGTTTGTCTGATCAGGAAACTGAAAATGAGGACGTCAGCGGAGCAGAAAGAGGAGGAACACCGTCAACAATCATGTTGGAGCTCCAACAGGCATTTTACTGACTCAGCAAAAACATCTGTTTGTTTTTCTTTGTTCTGTCCAGCAGCTGAACAAATGGAAGAAGGTTGGAGGTTCAGTGGACCAAGAGCTGGATCATCTAAAGGAAAACGGGGTCCACACCCAACATCTATGTGAGGATTATTCTGGAATTACTGGCTCCATTTGTCTGAATTATGGCTTACAGCTGATAAATTCACATGAATAATGAGGTCATGAGAGAAAATCTCTATTTTCTTGCTGGTTTCTATTGAATAGAGTGATTCCAATCAGACTAGTGAAATATTCTGAATGTTTCTGAATATCCATTGATTCATGACTTCTGATCAGTTCTTATTTCTGTAACTATGATCTAAATGGACTTTAATGAAAGACCATGTGATGTTTCCATTGATGCTAAAGCTGACCAATCATCTTATTGATTACAACACGAGCGCTTTCTGTGTCTAAAATCAGTCCCAGAAGAGTTCAACCATGACTTCAATGGCTGAGCTAAGCTCCTCCCCCTTTGTGTGTCTTTGTGTGTGTGTTTCTTGTGTGTTCCCCTGACTGCAGCAGTGTGTCGTCAACAAGAAGCTGATTCCTAGAGAAAAGTGAGAGTTTCAGCTCTAAGGGGTCTGAAGTCCATCTGAGAAGATCACTAACTCATCAGTCCTGCTGTCCCTGAAGACCGGCTTCATGTTCAGAACCAGCTTCAGGTTCTGGGCTGGGATTGGATGTGTTGTGGTGGCAGTAAAGCAGGTTCAAACCCGGATCAAAGCAGAATGTAGAAAGTGTCAAAGTGTCAGTCAGACTCCCAGACAGAATGTTCCAGATCAGCATTATTGGTGATTTCTTGATGTTCTTCATCAAAGTTCCATTTATCTGGTAAAAACTTGGATTCATTCAGTCTTTCCCGTCTGGACAGATTTCTTTGACGTCTTTTCTTTTCATGTAAATTCAGTCAAACATGTTGATCCTTCATGATGTGGATGAGTTGATATGAAACAGTGTTTTCTGCAGCAGGAACATGTGAGAGGAAACCTGCTGTTCCTCAGCTGAGCTTCATCATTCCATCTCAGCAGCAGATGAGGAGGATGTGCTGCTGGAAAATCGGCCTCACAGACTCAGTTTGCAGCTTCTGCTTTCAGGTTTGACTTCTAGTTTCTGGAGAAACAGGAAAAAGAAACAGGAAATCTCCACAACACTCTAGAACCCTCTAGAACAGTATTATGGGATGTTTTTCAGCTGAATCACTGGGATCCATCTTCATGTTAACATCAAAGTGATCGTGTCAGAGGAAATCTTTCCTGTTTGAAGGAGTTTCCTTCATGTCACAATAGGATCCCAGATCTCCCATCAGGCCTTGCAGCTCCTGACTTTGTGATGAGTTCCTGCAGAAACTCTTGGAAATCTCATGTTGATTCTCTCCCAGTTGACATCCATGGAGATTTTCACTGCTGCTGTTGAGAACGAGGCTTTGAAACCAGCAGCAGTTTGAGTCCATTCTGATGTTCCATTCAGGTTTCTGCTACAACAAGCCTTTATTTTGAAAGAGCCAGTGGGGCAGAAACAATAGAAGGAGGAGATTACCAACCCCCCCTGGAATGTTGCCCCCTGTGCAGTGGACTAGTGGGGGCAGGGACGGCTGAACCAATCACAGAAGACTGTTGCAGCTTTCCCTCCAAAAGTCAACCAATCAGATGTTGTTGTTTGGATACTTTGTCTTGAAGTTTCACATGTGGAAGCTTCCAGAGTCTTTTCTGTTTGGTCTGCAGGCTGAGCAGAACTGACTCCTGCAGGATCACAGGAACTTTCAGGAAAATCTCCAAACAGGAGAAAAGTTTCTGTTTGGACCTTTTTTCTGTGATTGTGAGACTAGCAGATGATCGATCGGAGCTGCAGTGAAGAGGACGGCGGTGTTTGTGGGAGTTGGAGCTGAAGATCGGAGCAGGAACCATGTCTTCAGAACCTCAGGAAGGTTCTGTCAGAGAACAACTTTCTGCTGCTGAAGGAACCATCGTCCAGAACGAGGAGGAGCTCTGTCGTCAGCGCAGACTGCTGGATAGCAGCTGGAACCCACAGCTTCAGCTCAACATAGTCGGTACGTGACTAAACATTTGAATTCTTTGGATTGTCCTGATCTTTATGTCACTGGTTAGGTGTTAAAGAAATATTTCCAATGGTATAACGACCTTTCAGATAAAGTGATGTCATTTTACGTGATCACCAATTTTATTCCTAAATAAGGAGCAAATCAATAAAATCTTTGACCAGAATCAGGTGAGACTCCTTAGTGTCAGAACTTTCTCATTACTGTCCAATCCAAGAAAAGGAGGTGTCATTGCAAAGCAAGTTACATACATTTGGTTCTCCGTGGTGCAGCAGTAGGGCGGTCGACCCATGATCCTAAGATTGCAGGTTCAATTCCCACCTTGCACGCCCATGAGTCGAAGTGTCCTTGGGCAAGACACTGAACCCCACCTTGCCTCTGGTGGTAGGCAGACGCCTGTGTTTGGCAGCGGAGCCCAGTCACACACCAGTGTGTGACCGGGTGATCCTTGTACCTACCTTCTAGGTAGAAAAGCGCTATATGAGTATACACCATTTACCATTTAGTCAAAATAACCACAAGAACTAAAGTTGATATCAAATCCTGTTTTATTTCCTTACTAGCAAATATAAATTAATTAGGAATATAATCAAGAAAATTGTCCAATTCAATTCGAAGCTTCACAAAAGATAATTTAGCTTAAAAAACACACATTTTAAAGCAAACATCGTATTTACATTAAAGATATTTTAAGTTATTAATATAGAGAGATTCCAGACTTTTATTTCCTTTTATTTCCAGGCATCAGCAAAACATTCTTCTTCTTTGTTTGGAGCCATGTAGCCAAAAACTGAAAGCAGAGAACATATAAGGTGACAGACCACATTTTAATTTAAAAAAAGCTAAAACGCATGACGAAAGTCAGAAGAAAATGAAAATAATGTCTAGAAAGTCTGCAAAATAAGAAACTAACGGGTAAAATGAAAATCATGATAACGTTTCTTGAAATTAACAAAACAATAAGAAAGCAGTTATTTTATTAAAAATACCACATTCTGATATTATTAAATGACGTTACATATGTATGGAGTTAATTCAGTCTCAATAATCAGAAATGCACACAACCGGTTTTACAAATGCACACGCTCCGATTCACAAATGTCATTTTATGCAAACGTGAAAAATAAATTCGGAAATACACACCCTGTGTTTCACAAACACACAGATTGTGTTTCACACATGCACACTAAATGTTTTACAAATGCACAATAAGTGTTTCTCACAAATGTGCACACTGTTTTTCACAAAAACATTTTAGAAATTCACAATAAATGTATCAGAAATGCACAGTAAGTGCTTCACAAACATGATTTTTAGGTACACATGTGATGTGAACTCACAGACCATTCGAATTGTAGAATGTGCATTCAAAATCCCGTTCTCGTTTGTGAATCTCCCCGTGTGTGTGAGAGATTTTTCTACGGTGAATATTGAGACTCATCTGACGGAGCGGGTCGACTAATCTCACCATTGGCTAGTGAATCTGTCAATCAAACTCATTGGCAAAGCAGGCGGGTTCGCTTTTAGCCAATCGAATGGCCCCTTACACTCTTCACTTTCAAAGTGACGAGGGAGGGAGCTGTTCAGCACAGCAGTTGAAAGGACGCGGGCGGCAAACATGGCGGAGAGGTCTTCCGAACGGGAACAGTCTCAGCCCGTAAGTAATGCATTTATTTGATCATTCCCTCGTTGTACGTCCTGTAATGTTATTGAATACTAAGTTGAAGCGTTCTCCTTTGCCAAGTGACATGTGTGAATGCTTTATGAACACTGCAGCCGAGTCGTTTGCAGAGTACCCCCACCGCAAATTAGCTTAGCTTTGTTTTGCTTAGCCTGTGCAAGTTGTGTCTGCCTGTGAGTGTGAGTGAAGTTCAAGCCGGTGTCGGTTCAAGCTAGCGTCTATAGCCAATGATCTGTAGGTTCTTAACATGATTCATAAGGAACTAAGGGGAAAAGCATGCCGGATTTACAGCAGCAAAGAAAGTTTAATAAATATTGATTTGGAGACGGCGATTTGTTTAAACACTGATGCTATGCTATGCTAACTAGCTAGTTGTTCCGTGTGCTGCCTTTATGTAAACGCGATCCGGGTTAAAGTTAGACACAGCATTTTCACAACCCAGACTTTAAGACGGGGTGGACTGTGCAACAAAGTTAATTCATATGACATTCATGAAAACGGCATTTTTTAAATATAACATACATGAATCCACTGTTGAATGAAAGAAGCCTCATTAAGTTTCTAACGTTAGAACCCGTATTGTGCTGAAAAGCCCTGTGAGATTGTGTCAGAGTGACAGCCACTAAATTCCCCGTATCTTTACTTCCAATGACGTAATGACAAGAATCCCAAACATTATGTTTTTAGGCTGTTTTGTAGTCGATAAGTAGTCACAGAAAGGGTGGATGGGAGAAATCAGCTGTCAACAGTGATTAGAGTAGAAGTTACTGTAAGTATTACACACAGGCTTCCTGTGATCAGTGTCTTGTCTCTGATTTTTTTTTAAAGGTGTTCTTTACTACAAGCTCAAGTAATCATAGCAAGAGTGTTTTAAAAAATTCCCCTTTCATATATTTGAAAATTATGTAATTTAAGATCAGACAGCTAAATGATCTAATCCATGTTTGTTGTGTTTTTATTTATTCTCTAGGAATTACTGAATGTGACAGCGTGACAATCTTTTGTTCCTCGTGCCATCAGGCAATACAACTCTCTGGCAGGGCATCTTACAAGTAAGTCTTACAAGTTTCTTTTAATTTTACCCACTGATTTTCCAATTATTTACCTTTTTTTATCAATCTTTTTATTTTGTGATATTTCTATTTGTAATGCATGTGTGTTTGTGTTTTTTTAAGATGGCCATTTTAAAAAAAAATCCTCAGGGATTATTAAATACCCTTCTATTCTATTCTATTTCATATTTTATCATCCTATTGTATTACTGTTTTACCTGTCAATTGGGAATTTAGCATTTTTGCCGCTGTAAACATCTGTCAGTTGAAAGTATTTGTACTTGTATTCCATGTATCCTGTACCTGAGAAGATAGCAGACAACAACTGTGCAGACACCCACTTGGCCTTCTTCAGTGACGCTGTGAACGTGTAAGGCTTTCCTCTGAGGTATTCATGTCATTCATAAAGAAATATTTTATTCACATATCAGGCAGTATAAGTACTTGGTTATTTGTACAAAAATAAAATTACTTTTTTTAGACTCCTCTCCATAAACAAAGGCAACTCTAAAACTTTCCCCTCATGAATAACATTTTACCCCCCCTTAACAGTCTCTCTCACCTCATTTTTTTCCCCAGTGATACATGTAACCCACTCCTGCAATTTTTTTAACCTAGAAATTCTACTTATTGGCACCATACATAAGAACATTACATTTTAAACTGATGTGTACCGTATTGGCGATGCATTTGTAATTATGTGTTTGAGACATGATTTTCATGTTATTGTCAGGGTGAGAGGAGATCACGGAGGAGAAAATGTGGGCATAGCCGAGTTAATGCTCACAGTACGTACAACTGACACAAACGGCTTCATTGTGGGAAAAGTGTACACACAATCAACGGTGAGTTGAACCTAGTTTTAGAAGCTTTAATATATACACAGGGCTCCAGACTGCGTCCATTTGGTCGCATTTTGCGACCAAAATTTGAGAGTGTGCGACTGAATTTTACACCCAGTCGCACATGTGCTACCAGTAAATTTGCCTCCTCCACCCTCCGTATTTTTTATACATTAAACATGAAAGGAGCAAGTCAATGATCGATGAAATGAGCAATGAAATCATCAATGAGACGCGAGCGCACACGCACGCAGGCAGACACACACACTCTCGCGAATACTCATGAGACTGGAGCACACGCGAGCACACACTCGCGTTTCATTGAGTGATGCCTGAGGCGGCCAATGCGTGTGAGAAGAATAGGGAAAATCACTGCAAGTGGCTAAAATATGTGGAGGGGCGGGGCCTAGAGATAATCGAGCGCGCGTAAACATCCGTGGGAAGGAAACGGAGACAAATATCATCACAACCTGATATGTGCGTCTGAGCTATGAGCAAGCGAACTATTGATTCGTTCTTCCGACCTGCAGCTAGTGTACCAGTGACAGAGTGTACAGCAGGGGTCTCAAACTCGCATGAAATCGAAGCTGCAGCGAGACTGAAAGAGACCAGGAATTAGGAGTTGTCCTTAACATTCAATTTCGTTTTAATATGCCTCTCCCCCTAAGTATGAGCTGTGATATTACATCTTTTATAATTATTTTAATGTTTTGTAATGGATGTAGCCTTTTTTTAATCAGTTGGTATTTTAAATTATTTTAATTGATCAGTGAACTACAAAAAACCCATCAGGACGCATGTCCCATAATGCATTGTTTTTTAGTCTGTAGGGCAGCTTTTAGTCAGTTCAATACTAAATTTCCAGCTGCGTTCGCTCTGATTGGTGTCTTGCTCTCACCCCTTTCTCGTGATATTTTTGTTTTGATTGACAGGTGATGTTGGAGCAAAAACAAAAATATACGTCACACACCGGGGGCCTGTTTCAGAAAGGAGGTTCGACCAACTCTGAGGTTGAACTTGAACTCTGAGTTGGTCAGTCGGGAGATTAACAACTCTGAGTTTTCTGTTTCAGAGAAGCTGATCCGAGTTAGATCAATCAACTCTGAGTGGACTGATTCGGAGGTGAGCGTGAGCACCGCGACTATAAGAAGCCATTATCAATGGAGCGCAGATATTACGAGTCACCATGGCAACCGTGAAAAAAAGAGGTCTGCGTATTTTTCGCCAGCTGAACTTGACGTGCTGCTGCAGAGTTACAGTGAATATGAGCACATATTCCAGAAGAAAAGCAACACTGCTGCATCTGCAAAACAGAGACAGTTAGCGTGGAAAACATAGCTGCTCAAGTTAATGCCTAAGTTTGCATTTAAATCATTGTTATAAAATATTGGCTGTAATAACTTTCTAAATAGCGTAAGGAGTGAAATAAAAAATGGGGATATTTAGGAGTACTTTTGAAGTGTTATTCCTGGTGTAAATGCATGAAATGCTGCAGAACCAATCTGGGGGGGGGGGGGTGCATTTAACGTCGGTAATGTTTAGAGGACTTTTTTGTTAACCTTCCCCTCTTGCAAACGTTGGTCAGTTTAATATTAATACATGCAACTGTGTTTTTAAAAGTGAACTTTTGTCTACTGTTGAACCTTTCGCTGCGCGAAGACTTCTCCTTTCTTTTCTCTCGTCTTTCCGACCGAGTTTAGAAGCGCAGGGGAGATTTCCTTCAGGGCCGAAGGGAATTCTCCTTCGGGGTTCACTTCCCGTTGGAAACCCTCAACCTCCAGAGCGGATTAAGAATGACTCCAAAACAGTTATTCTGGGAATGACACCTTCTCTTTATTTAACTAAGTGCTCCGTCCTCCGAACACACAATAATTACCACGCACACACCTCTGCTCCGTCCCCCCCCATCTGCACCTGCAATCGCCCCTCCCTTTGTCTCTTGTGGATCGCACCCCGCTCAGCACACACACGCTGCAACACTACCCTTGTATTGATCAAGGGGTATAGGTGTATGTGGGATTAAGAAAGTAAGCAGTGCTAGAACATTTTGTTTCCAAAAAGTAATTGTTACATTAATCTAATTCAATGTCCCTGATTTCATTTTCACGTAGATGCAATCCTGCAGGAATTAAAAGAACATGGCAGCAGCTAAAAGTGAAAAAGAAATCGAGTCTAGGTCTCAAAATCCTCGTACGAGGTAAATTTAATTCTCTACGAATTAATGCAGCCTCCTCGTCTATTGGGTCCTCCAAAAAAGGACAAGCCATTCTTGTCACTTAGACCGTCTCTGTGTGACGGAAATGTGGGCAATGAAGGTTAAAGCGAAACATACCGCTTCGTCTTTAAAAAGGGGAGGAGACCGGCAGAAACTTCGAGTTCGGAGAATAAAACCTGCTCCCGACCAGGTTAGGTTCACAGCATAAGTAACCATGGACACTGACTCAGAGTATAAGTTACTTCTCTTTCAGAAACGGGTTTGACTTACTCTGCTTTCTCTGGTTTAACAAACCTCCCATTCTGAAACGGAAAACCCAGGGTTTTCCTGATTTCAGGGTTAACGCACTCAGAGTTTACACTTAACCTCCTTTCTGAAACAGGCCCCGGGTGATCTGTGCAGTGTTGCGTCCATCTGGGTGATCTCAAACACGCTTATTGTGCATCTTGGCTGAACCTATTTGGTGTCACCAACATGAATTTCCATCCTCTAATATTTACATACATTTAAGTATTGTTTGAAACTGTGAAATTACGAAAGGTTACTACGGTAATCACTTGTTACTAAAAACTTTTTTTTATTCTAAATGTATGGTATTTTTTTTACTATTTTTACTTAGTTGTACTGTCGTGACAGCGATGGTGCTGTCAGTTTACCTTCATGTTGCATCTTCAAAAGTGCAGAATAAAATATGACACTGAATTAGAAACAGCACATTGTAATTTCTGCATCTATTATTAAAGTATTTATTTGTAATACAGTGGAAATTAGTAGATTTGGTTAGAATGTTGATTTACGGTATGCGCCCCTAAATTTTCTGGTTGTGCCCCTAAAATTTTCAGTTAGGGGCCACTATGCTCCTAGTGAAAAAAGTTAGTCTGGAGCCCTGATACATAAAAGTGAATGATGTATTAAAAATAAATCTGACAATAATATAATATTTATTTTTGCTTTTTTCCAAATACAGGATTGAGCTCCTCTGGTGTGATGTCTTCGTGAGTGTTACTGGTTTATATTACAACATCCTGCACTCTCCTGAGGACCAAGACTTGCTCAATATCAGTCACATCACGTATTCTGCTGCCATTACATTTTTCTACCACGCATTCAGGCCAGTTTGGATGTCTTTAGTGACGCGTGGGACAGCCATCCAATCAGGACGGAGCAAAGCATGACACCAAATCAGCTGTGGCAGTTGGGCTTGACCCAGAACCCTGTTTCTGATCCCCGGGTAAATGCTTTATTTAATCTCACTGTACTGGACAACTGATTTGTGTGCAGTTTGACTAAAGTGGAAAGTATCAAGAAGAGTATCATGAAATCATAATGACTACAGTGAATTTTCATCGAAAATGAATGAAAAGGATTATTGTTGTGTGGTGCAAACAATTTCCCTAAGTTGTTTGTTTGTATGAAGAATAGCACATCTGCAAGTTCAAAATGCATCACAATGCATGGCATTATGAGCCATCAGATGTACTAATGTCACTACTTTGTTAAGGTTCACTTATTTGCAAATTATAAACAGTTATGGAGATATGAGGTCTGCCTGCCAGCAACAATATAAGTTATTATTAGTCGGTCACTGTTCCTACATAATCTAAAACACAAAAAAACAGTGCTGTTCATAAACAGTATCTTTTTTTTCTTTTTTTTTTGTCAGGGTATGCTGGTTCCAGAGATTGAATGGGAGGAGAGTGGATCCATGACTGAACCTCATCCTGGGATCAATGTCCTGGTATGGGACAGTCCTCTTTTGGGTCCACAAATGTTGGAACTGCAAGACGACATCAATCCATTGTGGAATTCAGACCGTTTGGGAGTGGACCTACATCTTTACTGTCCCGTTTGTTTAGAACTTAATTTAGGCGACATAATTACATACAGAAGAAGAGAGACTGAGGGGAGCAAGACAGAGTTCAAATCAATACTGTTGTATTGTTCAAGGGACTTCATTGTATGTAAGGAAGTTATGAAAATTAGTTCCAGTTTAAATAAAATTCAAATCAGTAGAGATCCCACATTTGCTTAAATTTTGATGTTTTAATCTGTCCATGTTTTCACTGAATTTTACTCTGCAATAAAGGGTGAATGTTTGCACTTTGTTGTTCTATGACCATCTTTTGTTGTTTAGTATTTAACCAGCTATAAAACCCAGAGAGATGAGGATCTTTTTTGCAAGGGTGACCTGGCCAAGAGGTGTATATGTATATGGTTACAATATAAAATCAATGACATTTGAGTTATTAAAAAAATAAAATTAAGGTCAAGCAAAGTGACTTCGGGCTGAGCAGGGGATGTGTATTGGGTATCTGTGATTGACAGTGAGATGAACTTGAGGTAATGTAGTCCCACTGCGTGGTACGGAGCAAAGTGATGCCAGTTTCTCCACAGAACCTACTGTGGAAGTTGCAGGTTTTTCTCCTCCACCTTCATATGATCAAAACCGTGTCTGAGTGTTGAAATGACGCTAGCATGAAAGCTAAGAGAATAACGTACAAACAATCCCGAGTGAAACATTCATTTTAAATCTCATGACCAGTACAGAGTTCGATGGATTCAATGTCAATTGCATTCAACCACTGTTGCCTTGCTTCCAGGTCCACTGAAAAGTTGCACAAGCCAGTAATTTTTGACAACCGAAGGCAATAAACCGACAAGCCATGCTAAGGCTAACACGCTAACGACCGACTGGTACAGAATCAAACATGGGCGGGGCTTTTGCCACCCGCAGAAAACGTAGAGAAAGTGTAAGGGGCCATTCGATTGGCTAAAAGCGAACCCGCCTGCTTTCCCGATGAGTTTGATTGACAGATTCACTAGCCAATGGTGAGATTAGTCGACCCGCTCCGTCAGATGAGTCTCAATATTCACCGTAGAAAAATCTCTCACACACACGGGGAGATTCACAAACGAGAACGGGATTTTGAATGCACAGTCTGCAATTCGAATGATCTGTGAGTTCACATCACATGTGTACCTAAAAATCATGTTTGTGAAGCACCTACTGTGTATTTCTGATACATTTATTGTGAATTTCTAAAATGTTTTTTGTGAAACACAGTGTGCACATTTGTGAGAAACACTTATTGTGCATTTGTAAAACATTTAGTGTGCATTTGTGAAACACAATCTGTGTGTTTGTGAAACACAGGGTGTGTATTTCCGAATTTATTTTTCACGTTTGCATAAAATGACATTTGTGAATCGGAGCGTGTGCATTTGTAAAACTGGTTGTGTGCATTTCTGATTATTGAGACTGAATTAACTCCATACATATGCTCCTGTATGTTTGTGGACATTGGTTGTAGCCCATCAACTTACTCACAACCGGTCACATGACCTCATTATTCCAGCATTAGATGCATTGTCACAGAGGCATGTGAATGAGAAAAACATTTCCCGCTAACTTTTTCTCTTTTTGTGAACTGCAAATTTCATCAGGAGCATTTACTAACTTGTACTGAGTGAAAACATTCAAGGGGCAGCGTGGGGGGGAGGGGCGCTCTCTTTGTCGGGTTGGGTCTGGCACTCTCAAGGCCCGTACACACCGGGACGAATATTCGCCAGGCGTTATTCGCCAGCGTTTTTCGCCACGTTTTTTGTGTTCACACCCAGCCGATTTTCGCTGACGGTGAGCCGAGCGAACATGCAATTTCATTCCCTGACATTAGATGGCGCTTAATGTAAACAGAAATACTCCTGTACACAAGGTGGCGCTGCGCAACTTTACGATTCTTAAAGTCGCTTTTCACTCAGAAGAAGAGAGCAAGTATTTACGCACTTGTCAGAATAATACAAAGAAAACATGAATATTTCAAGCATCAGTAGCTCCAACTGGTACTTGGTAAGGGGATATTTTAGAATGTCCATCATTATTTCTTTGCGGCAGCGTAGACGCTACTTGGCGTCTATCATCTTCGCTGGTATGTGTGCTCAGCAAGGCAGTTTTGTGTTTGAGCGCCCCCAAGTTGTGTTTTACTGTAACTTCAGAAGCTCCAGACACGTGTGCAAAAGCGCCATTCTCATTGGTCGAATAGATTTCGACGCGACGCGTGGAAAAAAAAAACGAACCCGAGGCGTTTTTTTTTTGACGCTTTAGCGCGTGGCGTTTTTTCGCGTCGGTGTGCACACTCTCATTGGTGCCCTTTGTTTAGTCACGAGGTGTTAAACGTCGGCGAAAATCGCCGGCGAAATTCGTCCCGGTGTGAACAGGCCTTCAGTCCCCAGGTGCCTCCCGGCTCTCTGGCCTTGGGGGCCCCTGTGGCGGTCCTGCCGAACCTGGCCTGGGTGGCGGATCTCACCTGAATGAAGTATTTCACATGTGTTGGTCTGAATGCATAAGTATGCATGTGTGAACATCAGGGGGATATTCCAGAAAGCAGGTTATGCTAGCTCCCACGGTAAGTTTGAGGCTAAGGAAGTTGATAACCTCGGCTTTCGGTTTCAGAAATGGAGGTATGTTTCAGGGTAGGTCAAGTTGCCATGGCAACTCATGCTCTGAACATAACCTGGTCTGGAGCAGGTTTAGTTGAAGCTTAGTTTGTTTTCAGAGATGTGAAGCAGCATGGCATGTCCATTTGAAGATGATTTAGTGGATGAAGAAGCTCAGATAATACTTTTTCCACCGTGAGAGGGTGATAATACCACATATGGATGTTGGAAAGATAATTTTTTTAACTTTGATCTAACTTAACTATTTGCTTCAGTTAAGATAAATCATTTTTTTAGGTCACCTTAAAAATAATATGTAAGTTTCAGACAATTATTTTCCTTTCATTCAAATTAATTCAATTAAGTAGGTGTAACTTTGGTGCTGCTGTTAGAGCGGCACCGCAAGGGATTCTGGGATACCATTCCCTTTGCCTGTCTGGACGGATTTGGGTTTAAGTGTGGGTTTTTGACAAAATGTGTTTAGTTGTTTAACTGTTTGAGCTGTTTTACCGTGTTTTGGCGAGTTATTTTGTCCTACTTTGCTTATGTCTCAGCACCATAAGTGAGAGTAAAGGAGGGGATGATGAGTTTATATAGCACCCCTACCATTCAACCCTATAGTTGTAATGACAGAGAATTCTTTATTGAAATTGTGACTCCGTGTAATTTTTTTCCGTCCTTTTAATTGTTATAAAAATGAGCATATCTGCCGGCTCAAACGTAGACATATGAGAGTTCAAGAATCATAATTAATTAAGATGGAAAAAGATTAATTGAATTGGAGTGATATGACATTTAGTTAGATAAATATGTAAATATGAGTTGTACAAAAAAATTAAAGCCGCAAGCGGCGTTGTATGGCCCGCAGACGCAACCCGCCTTCTACGCCCAACTCTACGCACCACCGGCGCCCTCACCGCCCACAAATTAAAAGCTAGTAAAGGCTGATTTCGCTTATTATGCTAGCTATGCTAATTTGGCTAAAATTGCTAGCATAGCGATCAGCATCATCAACTAACTCAGAAAAACACATTACCTAAAATGCTAATTATGCTAACTATGCTAGCTATGCTAATGTGGCTAAAAGTGCTAGCATAGCGATCAGCATCATCAACTGATTCAGAAAAACACATTACCTAAAATGCTAATTATGCTAACAATGCTAGCTATATTAATGTGGCTAAAAGTGCTAGCATAGCGAGCAACATCATCAACTGACTCAGAAAAACACATTTCTCCATTGGTGAGAGCTATACGTCATAAGTTAGTTAAAAAAAACACTTTTTTCAAAATGGCGGCTTTTCTGTTGATTTTTATCTCCATAGCAACCATTTTATGTTTTGGTCCCCTCGGGAGGACGAACAGATTGACGTCAGTTTCGGACAAATCGGTAAAAGTAAACCTTTTGTTGTCCTTAGCAACAGTGGTTTTATGCTAACCACGCCCACATTCCTTATATGTCTATATCCAGTGTTTTTCAATGTATGCAGTTTCAGGCATTATTGCATGCATTCAAAATTCACAGTAGTCCTTTGAAAAACATAGGAGTTATAACAGTGCGCCACTTTGCTAGCTCGCCACGCGGACGCCTTTCAAAATCTACAACTTCTAATTGCAACATTTTTTTCACAGTAGCTTGCCGTTGATGCCCAAAAAGTTTCGAGACGATCACGGAAAATTCCAACGACAAGTTTACGATTGAATCCAGGGGTAAAGGCGTTTTTTATAGAAAATTCAAGATGGCGGCCCTTTCCCGAGGTCAAAGGTGGACGATACTCCAGAGGTAGTTGTGGACTTGCTCTAGCAACATGTGAGTCAAATTTCGTGAAAATCGCTCGAAAAAAAAGTTCATTTTTCCATATTGTGTAAAAACGTGAAAAACGCAAAATGGCATTGCTGAGCACACATGCCAAACCGTAGGTCGTGTCACCATCCCGTAATGATTTCAAAACGTCCTTTGGATATCGCGGACAAGGGTATATTGGTTTTGTTAGTCGATTCTCAAAAAAAAAGTTCCGAATTTTTTCGTTTTTGCCGAGTCGGCACATTTTTCTGCGACGGTTTTTTGCTTACCACGCCCACATTCCTTTATCGATCTTGTCGTGTGTAGCATCGTTTTGTTCAGCGCGGGCCAAGGAATCGCATATTACATCTTCACGACACTCCGATGAAAAATGTGCGAGCTAGCCAAGATGGCAACGGTTGCTAGCTCGCCACGCGCACGCCGTTCAAAATCTACAACTTCTAATTCCAACATTTTGTCCAGAGTAGCTGGCCGTTGGTGCCCGAAAAGTTACGAGACGATTGATGAAAATTCCAACGACGAGTTTTCGTTTGTATCTGGTGCTAAAGGTGCTTTTTTGAGAAAATTCCAGATGGCGGCCTTTTCCCAAGGTCAAAGGTCAACGACACTTCTGGGGTGTTTGTAGACTGGAGCTGGCAGCAAGTGTGTGCAATTGCGTGAAAATCGTTCAAACAAAAGTGTCTTTTCCCCATATTGTGGGAAAACATGAAAATCGCCAATTCTCAGAGTTCGCCACAAAATGGCCGCCAAGCCGTAGGTCGTGTGGCCGTCCCGTAATGATTTCAAAACATCTTTGGGGTATCCCCGACACGTGTGTCTTGGTTTCGCGGCTGTATTTTGAAGTCCATTTTGTTCGGCCCCATACGCGATTTTCGGCCCATTCATTTTTTTGACGGGATCGCTGGCCGTGATGTCATCGTCTTCGGGGGGGTGACGTTGACTTTGTGGAAAATTCATTTGCAATTTATCCCAGGTGTGTGCACGTTTTGGTGACATTTCGAGCATGCGGCGGGGGTCAAATTCTCGCTGAAAGGCGGCGAAGTCGTCGTTCCAACTGCGAAAACAATATGGTCCTTGCAGTCAGTGACTGCTGCTGCGGGCCATAATTACTGAGTTTTATAGATGTGAAATGAGGTTGAATAAATTTAACTCAATTATTTGTTACCAATAGAAGTAATTCGTTTAAGTTGGGAAAATTGGATAGGCTTGTGTCATTTAGCGCAACACGTGGTTGATGACGTATGAAGCATCAAATGCTTCATTTGGTCGAACCACGCTTCAGATGTCACTTGCAGTTGGGCGCACTATTCTCTAGAAACACGAAATGAATCCCGAACGTTTCCCGACCAGTTCTATTGTTTCCCCTGTATCAGAATCAGCGTCAGTTCATTGCACTTTACCATGACTCCTGGTAAAAAAACGTACTGTGGCTCAAGATCATTCCTACTCGATTTCTCCTAATAAAACAATGCACTATGAACGTCGTGTATAAAAAAATACTTAGATATATTTATAATGTCAAGACAAATATAACATCAGTAGAGATAGCTCAGTGAAATGGTTGCTGGGAGTCACATCCAGAGGTCTTGGGTTCAAGGCCAGCATCTTACAATTTTGTTTTATTTATTTTTTGCTTTGTGTTTTTTTTCCTTCATGTGATGTGTGTTTTGCTGTCAAGCACTTCTCACAGAAAACGTCACATGTTGTGTTGTTTTACATTGTTCTTTTTAATAATCATTAACAACATTGTTTTGTTTTACGTTTTTTCATCATCATTTCCACATTGAAGTGTTACAAGGAAGCATATGATATGTATCCAGACCACCACCAGATGCCGCTGTTTTGTGTGGTTTCAAAGCCCTGAATGGGTGGTTCATTTTTCCGGTACAATTAAATGAACCCCAAGGGAAGCTTCATGGGGCTTCTATTCCCATCCCTACAATAAATACGTCGCTCTAAAAACACATTAAAATGTATTAAGAGGGTGGGTACAGAACATGCAGTGGCTCATGACATCTGCAACACCTCCAGCCACTTACAGCATCTAGTTAAAAGAGCAGAATATGAGTAAAAGGTGATCTACATCCTCCCAACAAGAGGAGCTTCAGCCATACATGCCACCATGCATGCAGGCAGCCACTGTCTATCCACTCACTCCCTGTTCCTTATATAAGGACAGACACAGCGGGTGCACCCGCACAAAAGTTTGATGGACTGACTTTCTCAACCACATTACATTGAACTCAACAGTTTAACACGGTGCAAAGATTGAGTCTAGAATCCTGGCCTAAGAGACACAACTATCACCACTACTGAGGGTCTTACTCCCCCCCAGAAGAGATGGGGTAGGGAACAGAAGATCAATGGTCACCACCTTATTATTATAAAAGATGAGTGTATGTAGTGTGTCGGGTGTGTGTTTACTAAAATGCATAGTTTAAAATAAGTGGGTTACCTTTTGTGAAAATGTATTGAGTTTCTTTGATTACCATATTTTCACAACTGTATTTTCTCCAAAATATATGACGTGTCCTATGGTGCAGTGGGCCTATTGTGTTGTTGTGTGACTTCGGTAAAGAGGACGTAGGAGAGGACAGCATGAGAATGGCAAGTGTGGTCGTGAAAGAAGACGTACCCCAATTAGTACAAAGTGCAGGTGTGTGAATTATGCAGAACAACATCATTCTGGAAACCCCAAAAAAGCCACCAGTTATCAGCTACGTGGAGGAACATGGGAATCAAACAGCTGCCAGAGAATTCAACATCACGAACTCCGAAAAGTCATGAAGACGGAGCTGAGTTTCCACGGATACAAGGCGAGGTGGCCAGAGGTTGAAGACCAACTGAAACAATAGATAATTGACAAAAGAACAGCTGGTAGAAGCGTCTCTACAGTCATCATTCCACTGAAGGCAGAAACGCTTGCATTTTCAAAGAGGGCCGTCTTGGTGCTTTGTTTTATGAAACAGTGCTATCTGTCAATCCGGGCAAGGACTATGGTGGCACAGCAACTTCCAGTGGATTCTAATGAAAAGCTGTCCATATTCCGCTCATACTTTAGTAAAAAGATTGCAGACAAACACATCCAGCCAAGCCACATCACCAACATGGATGAAATGCCGCTTACTTTTGACATCACAGTGAGTCACAATGTCAAGAAGAAGGGGAACAGCACAGTAGCGTTATGCAGAACAGGGCACAAAAAGGCAGCTTTTATTGTTGTGGGAGGCAGCGTCCGGTGAGTGATGCCTTGGGCTAAGTGTCTGCTTGCACAGTTCTTCGAGCTTTCACAACAGCCGGCAACGAGCTGGACTCTGACAATAACGAAAGGGAACCTGGCGTGTTTGATAGAAATTTAGCCAGGCTGTTGATTTCAGATACAGAAGATGAGGACTTTGATGGATTCTTGGATGCTGATTGATGACTGAAAAAATAAACAATAAATCACAACCAACTCCCGCTGTCCTTTTTTAAAATACATTAGCATGCATGTTTTACCGATATGTTTTAATTTACCCGCGCCTTAAAACCTGGTGCGCCTTTTGTATGTGTTAAATACAGAAAATTCACTCATAACTTAAACTGCGCCCTATAATGCAGTGCGTCCTATGGTCATAAAAATACGGTATGTGTTTGACCTACTGAAGACTGAAAGACTCACATCACCTCTAACTGTCCTAACTGTGAAAGAGAACTACGACATTGTTCATTTCAATTATTTTACTTCCAAAAAAAAGGATTTAGATCTTTCTTGCCAATTTACAAGGTATAAAAGGTCTCCTTTTTTGTCCTTTTGTCCCTGCAGTCCTCCAGCGTTATGCGAGTGAAGATGATCTGTGCAACCAACAGAGGAATCTAAGAATGGAACAGGAGGAATCAGACCCTCTGCATATTCAAGAGGAACATGGAGAACCGGAACCTCCACAGTTTAAAGAGGAACATGGAGAACCAGAACCTCCACAGTTTAAAGAGGAACATGGAGAACCAGAACCTCCACAGTTTATAGAGGAACATGAAGAACCAGAACCTCCACAGTTTAAAGAGGAATATGGAGAACCAGAACCTCAACACATTAAAAAGTAACAGGAGGAATCAGAGCTTCCACAGATTAAAGAGGAGCAAGAGAAACAAGAACCCAAAATGATTAAAGAAGAAAAAACAGAAGAAACAGAACCTCTATTGATAAATCAGGGTCAAAAAGGGTTCTACATCAGTCAGAATAAAGATCAGCTTAATCTGAAGCAGGAGACTGATACCTTGATGGAGATTCCTACTTATGAGGAAGAGGAGAACAGTGAAGCAGATCTAAACAATCAGCAGAACTTTAATGTAACTGATGGTCAGGATGAAGAAGGAAACCAACATGAAGAATCAACATCAACTACAGATGAAGAGACAGAATCAACATCAACTACAGATGAAGAGACAGAATCAACATCAACTACAGATGAAGAGACAGACCCACAGAACAGAGATCAGAGGAAGAGGAGGGACAGAAGTCATGTCCAAAGTGTGGACGGCTCTCACATGTCAGCAGGTCAGTGTGACTCTGATGTTAGAAAAAATCCCAATAAGACAAATCTTGGTAAGAAATACAAACAATCTCCAAAAGAAGAGAGACTTTCCTCTATCAAGTCTGGGAAAAACTCAAGAATAATTACTAACCCGTCTGACTACATGGAAACTTGGTCCGATGAAAGATGTTATATCTGTAAAGAATGTGATAAAAGCTTTTGCAACAAATCTCTGTTCAGAATTCACGCAAGACTCCATGCAAAAGATAATAGATTTTCTTGTAAAGATTGTGAGAAAAGATTTAATCAAATATCTCATCTCAAAACACACATGAGAATTCATACAGGAGAAATGCCTTTTTCTTGTAAAGAATGTGATGCATGTTTTCGTCAATTATCTAATCTCCAAACACACATGAGAACTCACACAGGAGAAAGGCCTTTTTCTTGTAAAGAATGTAGTAAGAGTTTTAATCAAATATCTAATCTCAAAATACACATGAGAATTCACACAGGAGAAATGCCTTTTTCTTGTAATGAATGTGATACAAGTTTTCGTCATGCGGTTAGTCTTAAAACACACATGATAACTCACACAGGACGTATGCCTTTTTCTTGTCAAGAATGTAGTAAGAGTTTTAATCAAATGTCTATTCTCAAAACACACATGAGAATACACACAGGAGAAAAGCCTTTTTCTTGTAAAGAATGTGATACAAGTTTTCGTCATGCAGCAAGTCTTAAAATACACATGAGAACTCACACAGGAGAAAAGCCTTTTTCTTGTAAAGAATGTGATACAAGTTTTCGTCATGCAGCAAGTCTTAAAAAACACATGAGAATTCATACAGGAGAAAAGCCTTTTCCTTGTCAAGAATGTGATTCAAGTTTTAGTTGCAGATCTAGTCTTCAGACACACATGAGAACTCACAAGACTTTCTCTTCACAAACAGTGTAAAAAAGGAGTTATTGTAAACTGTAAATTATAAACTTTTCTGATAAGAGGTCGACCTCTCAACCTTTGCACCACAGTCAAAGACTTTATTTACAGGAGGGAAAAATCTGATGGCCTCCATACCATATTGATGAAGTAACTTCATTAGAGGGAGTTACAAGTGAGTATTTCATGTATGGAAAGGAAATTTTCTACTAATTTATTGTTATAATATGATATTCGTACTTTTCTAGGAATTCTTTTTAGGTTTTCATCTTTACATAAAAAGCAAAAAAAGTAATTGATCAATACATTTGAATCTTTGTGTAATGATATTAGACAAAGAGTTTTACTGCTGACAAAATATGTTCAACTTTTTCACAAAATGAATTGTTTTAGATGTACCTGCAAATAGAAATGAGTTGTTTGTTTTGAGTCATTAGAGCTAATTCTTGAATGTCTTCATTATGGTTAAAATGTTTTTGTTATACTTTTTTAATTCTAACATTTAATGTGCTCAGTGAACATTTAATAAATATATACATATAAACACAAAGTAGTGACTGCAGCATGTACTTTGTTAGGTCAAGTAATAGGGGTGTAACGGTACACGTAGTTGTACCAAAACATTTCGGAATGGCACTTTTGGTTCGGTTCACCTTTGTACCGTTTTCGGTACAAAACGCTACAAAGTTTTCGGTATGTTGTTTATTTTTTTGTTTTTGTCCTCCCAATATATTAACTTTACGCCGAGACGGAACTTATGGTAACCGCGAGTTTTCTCCGCATTAGGTATCAGACAGTTAGCATGTCTGTGCACTGCACGGTGGCGCAGTGGTTAGCGCTCTTGCCTTTCAGCAAGAAGACCCCGGTTCAAGTCCTGGCTGGCGGACATGAAAAACAACATCAAAGGGGGACCTTTCTGTGTGGAGTTTGCATGTTCTCCCCGTGTATGCACCGTCCAAAAACATGCATAATAGGTTGATTGGCAACTCTAAATTGTCCCTAGGTGTGAGAGTGAATGGGTGTGTGATTGTGGACATTCTACCCTGCAACAGACTGGCGACCTGTCCAGTGTGTCCCCTGCCTTCGCCCATAAGTGGCCGGGATAGGCTCCAGCAGCCCCGTGACCCCGAAAGGGACAAAAACGGAACAGAAAATGAATGAATGAACAGTTAGCATGTCAACTATAGCACTACGGGTAATGCAGACGTGAGACCAGAACCTGAGGACCCACCCATCTCCTTACACTCTCCTGTGTGGGAACACTTGATTTGTTGTGAGCATCCATGAAGGGAAAAGACAGTTGGATAAGTCAAACACAGCGTATGGCGCTGTAAAACATCTAATCTGCTAACGCACTTAAAACAGCATCACCGGATTGTCTGTGGAAAATAAGTCTGCTATTTTGGAGGAGATAAAGGTAAAGGTTACCAAATACAGAGCAACAGGATGCATCCCTCTTGATGCTAACCCTCTTGAATTGGGAAGAACCAATGAGACCAGCTATAAGCATATTGCAAAATTGGCAAAGAGGTATCCGCTGACTGTTCCCTGTGGACACAGCTACTGCAGGAAGTGTCTTCAAGGACTGTGGGATGCAGAGGAGAACGTCCACAGCTGTCCTCAGTGCAGGAAGACCTTCACACCGAGGCCTGTTCTGGGGAAAAATTTGATGTTTTTGGAGCAGTGGCATTCAAGAACACCAGCAGATCTGGAAATGCCAGTAGATTTGGTTTGAATGCTAAATCTTGGTCATTCCATTGTTTTCCAGACAGTTTCTCATTTCTCCACAACAGCATGTTCACCTCCATCTCAGCTCCTGGTTCCTCCAGAGGAGGAGTGGACCTGGATCACAGAGCAGGTGTTCTGTCCTTCTACAGCGTCTCTGAAAGCAGGACTCTCCCCCACAGAGTCCAGAGACGCTCCATGCTGGACCGGGGGAGGGGGGGAGGGGGGTGATGTTGGAGACACAGCAGAGTTCTGGAAAGTCAAAAGAGTTCCTGAAAGAAGAGAAATGTTTGTTTTCAGGGATTTCTCTGCTTTGGATAATTTTGAACTAAACGTTTGAACTGTTCAGATTCTGTGTCAGAAATAGAGAGAAATGAAAAATCTCTAGAATGTGAGACACTTTTGAACATAAATCTATGGAGACCTCTGGGGGTCAGTGTTTAAAAAGAAAAAATGATGATAAACGGTCCACAGATTGATGAATTGTGCTTGTTCATTGCATGTGACTCCACCCGTCCCAATGCCTCTCCGGCTTTGAGATACGAATCTCCCAAGAGACACGGTTCTCATGAGTCCGGCAGTCCGCTTATGCAGAACAGGTGAATGGACAGCGGTCCAAATTGTCCTCCGTTGGGTTCACTGTAACAACAAGAGGAGGATTATTTTGTTGTTTCTATTTTTGTTCCTATTCTTAGAATCCACTTTATGTCCCGTGTTGAATTCTACTATTAAAATGTGGGAAACAAATGTTTATCAAATACAAATCAATCCAAAAGCCTGGAGACTGGATGGCCGTGGTCCTCCCTTTGACCTGGAAAGTGGTTGCCATGGCTACCTGCACACTCACCAAGCTGGAACTTAGAAGGCAAGGCAAGGCAAGGCAAATTTATTTATATAGCACAATTCATGTACAGATACAATTCAAAGTGCTTTACATAAAAATTAAAAGAAACAATTAAAAACAAATAGTAAAAATGTGATCATTAAAATAAAATTAAAAGATAGTAAACAAGATTTGAATTTAAAACAAGCATAAATAAATAGTACGGACATAAACTTTTGAATACATATTAATTAAATGCTGCTGTGAACAGGTGAGTTTTTAACCTAGATTTAAAGACACTGAGTGTTTCAGCAGATCTAATGTTTTCTGGAAGTCTATTCCAGATCTGTGAAGCATAGAAAGTGAATGCAGCTTCCCCATGTTTAGTTCTGGCTCTAGGGACTGATAAAAGACCAGATCCAGAAGAGCGGAGAGGTCTGGTTGGTACATACTGGGTCAGGAGGTCAGCCATGTATTTTGGTGCTAAACCATTCAAAGCTTTATAAACTAGTAACAGGACTTTAAAGTCTATCCTCTGACAGACAGGTAGCCAGTGTAAAGACCTCAGAACTGGACTAATGTGGTCCACTTTCTTGGTCCTTGTGAGAACCCGAGCGGCAGAGTTCTGAATGAGCTGTAGTTTCCTGATGGATTTTTTTTGGTAGTCCTGTAAACACACTGTTACAGTAATCAAGTCGACTGAAGACGAAAGCATGCACTAGTTTCTCCAGGTCCTGCTTAGACATCAGATCTTTAATCCTTGAGATATTTTTGAGATGATAATAGGCTGATTTTGTGACTGCCTTAATGTGTTTATCAAAATTTAGGTCTGTGTCTATCAATACACCCAAGTTTTTGGCCTGGTTGGTAGTTTTTAGTTGAATAGATTGAAGCTCTATAATGACGTCCAACCTTTTTTCTTTAGCCCCAAAGACAATAACCTCAGTTTTGTTTTTGTTTAGCTGAAGTAAATAATGGCACATCCAGTCATTAATGTCCTCAATGCATTTACCAAGAGCCTGTACAGGTTCTCGGTCGCCTGGTGTCAGTTTAATATGTATATCTGTGTATCATCTGCATAACTATGGTAGCTAATGTTGTTGTTCTTTATCACTTGGGCCAGTGGGAGCATGTAGATGTTAAATAAAAGTGGTCCCAGGATGGAGCCTTGGGGTACTCCACATGTAATTTCTATTGGCTCAGAAGTGAAGTTACCAATGGACACAAAATATTTCCTGTTTTCTAAGTACGTTTTGAACCAGTTTAATACTGGCCCAGTGAGACCCACCCAGCTTTCCAGTCGTCTGAGTAGTATTGCATGGTCGACTATATCAAACGCAGTACTGAGATCAAGTAGAACTAGCACTGACATATTCCCACTGTCTGTATTCAAACGTATGTCATTAATCACTTTGATCAGGGCAGTTTCAGTGCTGTGATTCTGTCTGAAGCCGGACTGGAAGACATCATAGCAGTTGTTTTTTATTAGAAATTCATTTAGCTGATAGAAAACAGCTTTTTCAATGATCTTGCTTAAAAATGGCAGGTTTGATATCGGTCTATAGTTGTTCATTTGAGTTTTGTCTAGACTGTCCATTTTTAGAAGAGGTTTAATTACAGCTGTTTTCAGTGGATCTGGGAAAACGCCAGATGTTAACGACAAGTTGACAGTCTGGAGCAGGTCTGGTTCCAATGTCTTTGAGACTTTTTTGAAAAAGCTTGTGGGTAGAATATCCAGACAGCAAGAGGAGGAGTTTAGTTGCGATAGAATGTCATCCATTATGGAAATCTTGAGAACAAAGGGACTAAGGAAGACTGTGTCCTGCAGTCTGAGTTTAGTTTTTAATCTTCAAGCTTTTATAAACTGTTTCTGTTTATCAGGACAGGATTTTCTTTACGTTTTTGACACAACAACGATTTTTTTTAACAACCCATCGAAGATAAAATATCAATAAAAACAGTTATTTCATGTTTCTAATTGCCTTGGCTAAGCATTACATAAAAACAAGGTTTTTAAACATATATGTTTTCAAAATGTTTTCAACCATTTGGCTGAGCAGGAAGTTCACAGATATGTGACATTATTTCAATTGTAGTATTGTTCCCTGTCAAAACACAAAATCAAACTTTTATTTGGAGTCTTGAGAACAAAATGAAGCAGAAGATAAAAGTGAAGATGAGAAGCTTTTGCCTCCTTTCTCTGTGATGTGATGAAGGCTTCAGTTTCTGTCTCTGCTGCATCGACTGTGGGAGCAGAAGTTCATCAAACCTGTCTTCTCTGTTACCTTAAAATCCCTCCAGTTTTCTTTTTAGAACTCATGTTTGCACAAATATACATATATGATGAAAGTTTTTCAAGTGACTCAATACTTACCACAATGTGAGAGAGAGGGGAGGAACCTGAGGTAAACCTGCAGGATGGAGAACATTTCTGTCAGCAGCTTTGATTGGTTTAGATCATAATAGTTTGACTTAATGTAAAATTCAGTTTTTTTCATCGTCTGAGGATATGGAGCAGTAGTTCTGAGGGGAAACAAGAAGGACAAAGAGAAGTGCTGGAGAACAGAACACTCACAAAGAAATTCATCTAAAACATTCAAAATAATCCTTGATTTAACATCAAAGATGTTTGAACTCCATCCAGACACATTTAGGATCTCCAGCTGCAGAAAAACGTGTCAGATTTCTGTGTCGCTTCCTGAAGCTGAGAAAAAAACATTTGAATTTCAGATTTTCAAATTACAGATTAATGAAGAGAAAAAAAACACAAACATGAAATAAAAGAGGCTGATGAATCTACACAAAGACTGAAAAGGATCCCAGTGCATCATGGGATATCCTCTTTTATCAACTGTTGTGGCAGAACCTCAGTCCTGTCAGCCTCTATAAAGTCAGTCTGAGTGTGGAGCTGCTTTCTGGAGGATGTTTTCTCTCATCTGCTCCCTTGTTTTCCACGGGGAGTCGTGACCCCCCCCCCCACTGACACTAAGGATCCTTTTCTGTGGTTTTTCCACGGTCAGTCCCAGGTCAGCAGGGTCTGAGTCCTCTCTGTGAAACTGTCAGCTTCTGTTGATGAATCTGAACTGATGACATTAGATGAGGAATGTGTCTTCCTCTCAGTCTGTTTGCTGGTTTCTCTGGAGGCAGCAATGAAGGTTTGATGTTTTTATCCAAAAATGTCATGGAAGTAAAATCTCAGATTCAGATTCAAGTGGACTGTCAGAGTTTAATAATAACCTCAGGACATAGATAACCTGATCTGATTCATTCATACATGTTTTTACTTCATGATTCATTACAATAATCCATTTCAGGCTCCAACAAACCAACAGTCCACTCAGACAATGTTTCCTCCTTCAGTGTCACATCCAGAAACACTGAACAGTCTTCATCAGTGAAGAAGATTCTCATCTTCTCACCAGCTTCCTGCTCTGAAGGAAACATCTTCATTCATCATCATGGACAGCCAGACCAACCTCTGTAGAAACACAATCCTCTAGTTCCAGACTAAAGAAATGATCCCTGAAAGTAGAGTCTTAGTGAGTTCTGGATGTTGTTTGTCCTCTTCTGTCTGCAGACAGGAACTCCTGCTCCTGGTCTCCTCCTGCAGATCACAGACTCACACCTCCTCCAATTAGACTGCAGCTTGTTTCTGAATAAAAAAAGCATTTTAGTTATTTTCAATCATCAAAGTAACCTAACAAAGAAATATTGAAATAGCTTCAACTACACCAAGTATTCCCCAACATCTTTGTCCAGTTGTGTCAAACTATCTTCTTCTCTGTTGGGTTCAGCTGTCTCAGAGATTAGTAGTCATCCTAAAGCCTTCATCTATCTGATCACAGATGGATCGGTCCTTCTGGAACCTTATCAGACATATCAGGAACCTTCACTAAGCCTCATCCTATCTTCATCTTTACTCTCCATGAAGTGACTGCAGCAGGAATTGTGAGACCAAACTGTTAACTTAGCAGTCTGTGATCTGCAGGAGGAGACCAGGAGCAGGAGTTCCTGTCTGCAGACAGAAGAGGACAAACAACATCCAGAACTCACTAAGACTCTACTTTCAGGGATCATTTCTTTAGTCTGGAACTGATCTGAATGTGCATTAATCTGAATCTGTATTAAGATGAAAACATTTTTGGTTCTTTCTATGAAAGCAGAAATGTGTGCGGCAGATGCCATGTTTGCCACTAGAGGGCAGCACAACAGCTTCAGTCTTTGTCATTGTTGCTGTGTGAGCCTGAAGGAGCTTCAAAGTGAGCTGCAGCTTGGTTCAGACAAACCTCCACATTCACACACAGATGTGATCCTGAAGAAGTCTGAACAGAACATTTCAGGAGAACTCTTCAGTCCAGAACATGAGCCTGCATTGTTCCTGAAACTGGGATCAGAGTTCTGCTCTCTGCTCCAACAGAACCACCTTCATGAGCTCCTGGTTTCTTCTGGATCCTCCAACATTCAGACGCTCTCTGACTGAGTTCATGTCTGCACAGAAACCTTCAGGATTCTCTTCTTCCACACGTCTTTCACAGGTGTCTCCCTTCTCCCTCCTGCTTCATTGCAGTTGGTTTTGTATGAGCCAAAGGAAACCATAAAAGGCAGAAATAACACATTATTAAGGAACTAAATTACTGATTAAGAAAACGGCTTGATAAAAACTGAATCTTAAAGTTGAGTTTATAAAAAAAGTTTCCACAGCAGAGTAAGTCCTGGGATCCACATGTGGACGTCTACAGAATTTCCTCTGTTCTCTACAGACAATAGTAATTTTCCAAGAAAAGTCAATTGCTGACTTTGTCGGCATCCTCATTTCAAAGTGTATCAAAGTCGAAACGATGGAAATAACATTGAAAATTTTGAGCATAGAGGCTGAATGCTGCTTGAACTGGAGGACAATGTCACAATATTATACACAAACAGCTTCATGAACAGAGAAACACAGACATCAGCTGACGGGAAGAATGACATCAGTTACTATGGCAACAAAAGAGTGAAGAGAAGCTTGAGATTTCCCAACACTCCAAGTTAGAATGAGAAGAGGAAGTGCAGTTCTCCATCAGTCCACCGGGGGAGCTGCAGCACTATAACTGTTCAGTTGATGCTGAGAGAGACAGTGGAGCTGATCTCAGATCAGTTCCTGCTGCAGCTCTGACACTCATCTCCACTTCCTCTGATTCCTCCATCACTCTGCTCTCCACCTCCCAGGAACACCGTCCAGTCACAACATCTCTGCAGACCAGCTGCTGCTGCTGCTCCTCTCTGCTCCTCCAGACGGAACATCAGACTATCCAGTCCTCCCACCTGCAGAGAGAAAGTGTAGAGACAGAGATGAAGGAGTGTCTCCTGATCCTGGTGTGTCAGTCAGTGATGCAGCACAGCAGCAGAAAGAGCAGCAGGAGCTTCAGTCCTGTTCAGAGCAGCAGCTTCCTGTCATCTTCACCTGTTGGAGCTTCTGCTGCTCTGATTGGCTGACTGTTGTCCTGAAGCCTGTCATCATTCTCCTCAGAGCTTCACTGAGAAGCTGCAGCTTCACAGGAAACTCTGCATCTTTGCTCTCAGACTAACTTTAGGGCAACATCTGGAAGCAGCTTGACTGACTCCAACCCTCTACTGACCTCAGAGTCTGCAGTTTGAAGTTTGGACTCTCCACCAGATCCTGGAGCTGCTGAACATCTGAAGACTGAAGGTCGTTCCCTCTCAGGTCCAGGTATATCAGGTGGGACGGGTTGGACTTCAGAGCTGAGACCAGAGCAGCACAGCTGGTCTTTGACAAACTGCAGAGTCTCAACCTGAATCCAGAACAAAGAGTTGAGTTTAAAGACAAAGTTCATGTTTTTCATCCTTCACTTCTTCTAAAGAGTTCAGAGCTGAAGAAGATCAGAAAGTTAGAAAAAGTCCAAAGATGTGAAACAACAGCAGCAGATCAGAAGAGTCCAGCAGAAGCAGAGAAGAAGAACATTCAGGAACATTCAGAACAACATGCAGCTGCTTCAGGAAAGAAGTCCAGATGTGTGAAAGTCAAACATCAGCCTGTGGCTGCATCCAAACCAATTGATGTTTGTGGATGAAAAGGTGAGGATGTTTGTGGAGGATGTGTCTGTCAGAGCAGCATCCAGCTGCAGCGTGACTCTGTCACTGTCTGCTCACAAACATCAGCCGCTGGACTCTCAGCTGCATCTGCTGAAACACAGCAGCAGGACTCAGAGTTCACGTGAGCGTGCACGGCTGCTTCTTATGCATGCGCTTTAAAGGAGTCTGTTGGAGCAAAGACACAAAGAAGAGCTGATGGCTGCAAGCAGGACTTTGTGGAGCACAAATGTCAGCAGACAGCTTTGAAACAAGCAGCTGCAGGAAGAAAAGAAGAAGTTCTTCTGCAGATCTTTGAAGACAACAAGCAGCTGCAGGAAGAAAAGAAGAAGTTCTTCTGCAGATCTTTGAAGACAACAAGCAGCTGCAGAAAGATGCTGCTGCAGATCAGAATCTGGACATTTTTGCTCACTGTGGGTCAACACAACTTTGTCATCATATTGATTTGAACACAACTGAAACATGGAGTCTGACCTCAGAGTCTGCAGTCTGCAGTCTGGACTCTCCAGAAAACCACACAGATGAAGAACTCCGGAATCCTGCAGGTTCTTGTTCCCGCTCAGGTCCAGTTCTGTCAGATTAGACGGGGTTTTCTTCAAAGCTGAGACCAGAACTTCACAGCTGATCTCTGACAGACTGCAGCTCCTCAACCTGCAATCAGACAGAAAAGTGTGTTCAGGAGCAGTGATGCAGCTGGAGGTCCAGGAACTTGGTCCATTCAGTCAGGTGGGACCCGCCCTGATGACAGACTGACAGATGACATTTTCACTGTTTGCTCATTTCTTTTGGATTTGGACCCAAAAACATGATCAGGAATGAAAATGCAATAGATTAGAAATGACTTGAAATGAAGTTAAAGCAGACGAGGAATTGAAATGTCATTGATCATTATGAATTAATTATTACTTAATACATTTTAAAATGCATAGAAGAAATGCAGATTCATCATTATTCATCATTCATTTATTTATTTATGAAGCACCTTCAACCAGCAGTAAAGAAGACTGTGCTATAGGTTCTGCACAAATGGACAACAAAACATAAAAAAATTAAAACATAAAACCAAATAGAAAATAATAAAAATCATAAAACAGATTTAAAATAATTAAAACCAGGGCTAGGCTGAACAATTCTTTTCAAAACTCTCCAAGACCGTGTCCTCTCTAATTGCCGGTTGCAACTGATTTTATAGTTTAATAGCCAACAAAGCAGACTTAAGGCCCGTACACACCGGGACGAATTTCGCCCGCGATTTTCGCCGACGTTTAACGCCTCGTGACTAAACAAAGGCCATCAATGTGAGTGTGCACACCGACGCAAAAAAACGCCACGCGTCAAAGCGTCACTTTTTAAAAAACGCCTCGGGTTCGTTTTTTTGGTTTCACGCGTCGCGTCGAAATCTATTCGACCAATGAGAATGGTGCTTTTGCACACGTGTCTGGAGCTTCTGAAGTTACAGTAAAACACAACTTGGGGGCGCTCAAACACAAAACTGCCTTTCTGAGCACACATACCAGCGAAGAAGATAGACGCCAAGTAGCGTCTACACAGCCGCAAAGAAATAATGACGGACATTCTAAAATATCCCCGAACCAAGCACCAGTTGGAGCAACTGGTGCTTGAAATATTCATGTTTTCTTTGTATGATTCTGACAAGCGCGTAAATATTTGCTCTCTTCTTCTGAGTAAAAAGCGACTTTAAGAAGCGTAAAGTTGCGCGGCGCCACCTTGTGTACAGGAGTATTTCTGTTTTACATTAAGCGCCATCTAATGTCAGGGAAGGAAATTGGATGTTCACTCGGCTCATTGTCAGCGAAAATCGCCTGGGTGTGAACACAAAAAACGTGGCGAAAAACGCTGGCGAATATTCGTCCCGGTGTGTACGGGCCTTTTTGGTTCCCCTGAAACTTACGTTTGGTTCTGGGAACCATTAACACAAACTGGTCAGTGGAGTGTAGGGAATTTAGGGGGGAATATCTGAAAAGTAGATTGGAGGGGTAAGGAGGTGCCGTACCTACCAGGGACTTTAAAGTAAAGACCAGAATTTTAATAAAAGCTAATATTTCACTAGCAGCCATTTCAAAGAGACCAAGATTTGTGTTATGTGGTCTGAAGAATCAAAGTCAACAGATCATTCATGCTTGAAGTGGCATACTTAAATTAGAGAGCAGATTTCCACAACTTTGACAGCTGAAACCCTGCTCCCGAACTTCCTTTTTCTTATTCCAGAAATCCTTTAAGACATTTGTGTCTAACTCAAGGCTCGTGGGCCAAATCTGGCCTGGTGTTTGATTCTATCTGGCCTTAGGGCCGGTCGATAGACCCATATTTGTTTAATTGATTCATTTAGAAAAAAAAATGCAGAAGATGATTTTTTGGGAAAGCCTGGGTTTTATTTTCCCAGCTCTCTGCTTTCTTAGGCTTATGTGGTTCAGAGCAAAGCCCTTCCGTCTCTTTTAAAGATGCCTTCCCTCGCACTACCATCTCCCTGAGTAGCCTGGATGTTGAGGTGGCCACAAAACCCCTGCAGCCTACTTCCACTGGGCGTTCCTTCACACTCCAGCCTTGCTCTTTGGCTTGAGGATGGGCGTTCACGCTTGTTCTCTGTCTTTCCAGCACTGTTGCCAGACACCTTAGCACCACATTGTGTCGCCAGGTGAACGGCCTTGACTGAGGCTGATCTTGCATCCCACCAAGATGTGCTTCAATGTTGCTGGGCTTTGACATAAAGAGCATGAGGGGTGTTCGCCATACCACTGGTTTAGGTTTGCAGGAGAAGGCAAGACATCATAGGTATCCCTAATTATAAAGCTTGCCCTGGATGCCTACATCTCCCACAGGTCTTTCCAGGAGAGTTTCCTCTTCTCCACTCCTTCCCACCCTTTCCACTGACCTTGCTTTGCCTGGGCCACGGCTTGAGCACACCTTCCTGCTTCCTCTTCCCGGCGTATCTCTTGGACCACCAGTCTACGCCTCTCAGCTGGGTTGCCCTTCCCGCAGGAAGGTGCGCTAGATGAGAGACCAAGACCACTCCTCCCCTCCTGCACGCATCCCACAATTTCTTTGTGTCTAAGTGCTGCCTTGGCCAGATCAGTTGCTGCCTTTGGGGCCCACTTCCTCCCAGTGGCCAGGATGGGAGCTGCTCGGGCAACCAGAGAGTCACAGGTATCTTTGAGTGTCATCTCTAATCTGACCTTGGCACAATTGTACTCCTCTACCAAACTGGATATATGTAGTTCTAACATCCCCCTGCCATAGAGTCCAATGGTACTGAGGCACATGGGAAGGCAAAGGCAATTTCTGGCATAGGCATTGATCAACCTCTCCAACTTTTGTACTTTTGACAGTGGCACTTCATACAGAGTAAGTGGCCAGAGACGACGTGTTAATAAACCATACTGCATGCACCAAAGTTTCAGTTTGCCAGGGAGCAGGGTGCCGTTGATGTTCTATAGCCCAGCTATGTCCTTTCTGAGCTGCTCTACTTGGTCTTTATCTCTGAGGGAAGCATCATACCAGCGGCCTAGGCTCTTCACAGGTTTTCTGAAACCATTGGGATAGGTTCCTCGCCAATGTGAAAGCGGTGGTCTGACAGCTTCCCCTTGACAATGGAGATACTTCTGGACTTACTTGGCTTGATCTTCATCCTAGCCAACTCAATGTTCTTCTAAAGCTTTCCCAACAGCCGTACTGTGCAAGCCTTGGTCGTAGTCAGAGTAGTGAGGTCATCCATGTAGGCCCTGATCGGTGGAAGTCTCAGCACAGGTTTTATTCGTTGTCCACCAACCACCCATTGAGAACCCTGTAAGATGACCTCCTTGGGGAGATGGTGCAGCCAGACATGATTCCCACTTCCAGGTGTTGCCACGCTGTGGTGTACTCTGCTGTCATCACACACACAGTTGGATATCCTGGAACTAGGCCTTTACCAGGGTTGTAAGAGCTGGTAGGACTTAGTCAAAGGCTGTCCACAGGAGCTTGTGGGGGACTGAGCCAAATTCGTTTTCAAGGTCCACGAAAACCACATGGAGATCTGTTCTTTCTTTCTTGGCAAGCTGAATCTGATGCCAGATGATGCTAGCGTGTTCTACACATCCTGAGAATACTGAGATCCCTGCTTTTTTGGATTGATGTGTCAATCAGGTTGTTTCTGTGCAGGTAGCTTGTTAGCCTATGAGCCACTACACTGAATAAGATTTTTCCCTCAACATTTAAGAGACTGATCTGGCAGAACTGGCTGAGTTCTGAAGAGTACTTCCCCTTTGGGATAAGGATCCCTCCAGCTCTCCACCAGGATGTTGGAATCTCCTTCATTATCCACACAATTTTCATAAGTTTCCAGAGGATTTGTAGGACGCCTGAGGCATTTTTTTTGCTAGAGCCTATATTGAACTCCATTGGAGCCTGGAGCTAATGCGGCCCTTGCCCTATGCACAATTTTGACCACTTCACTCCACCTAGGTGGACTCATGTCAAGCTGGTACTCTGGTGTGCTCACTGGCGGCATGTCAGGTGGGAGTGAAACCTCTTCCTGATGTCGGTCATCAGTACCGTTTTTTTTTTTTTAAAGATGTTCTTCCGCCTTTGATGCAGAGACTTGCACTTTTTTCTTTTGTAAATAGACTCTTTACAAATTTGACGGGATCTTTGTAGAAACATGATCTTGTTTGCTCCTTCCTTCTGCGTTTCCTCAAGAAGTTTTCCGCACTTCTCAGTGTGGACAGCCTACCCTTGATCTCTTCCTGCAGAACGTTAATTCCCTCCTTTTCCTCCTCTCTGGCCTTCCTCCACTGTTTCTTTAGCTGCCACCTCTCCTTAATTAGCAGGACCATTTCTTTTTGTATTCTGGATTTGGTTGTGAATTGTCGGAGTAGATCGTTTGCCCTCAATCACTCCAAACCGTTCCAATCTGTATGTGAAGATGAGGTTCCCCATTCTCTCCAATTTCTTCATGGTGTTGCTTCTGACCCCTTCAAGGATATTGCAGAGATCATTGTTGACCTCCATTCAAAGTGACTTGTCGCAGGACTTTGGCCACTTTACTAATGGCCTTCGCCCCAAGATCTTCTTCTCAATTGAGGGGTGCGACGTGTTGGTTACCGGTTGTTCTCCTGTGCCTCGTTCTTCCTCCTCTGGGACAGGAGTGTTGATGTCCTGCAGACTGTGGTGTGTGTCCTGATGCTGAACTTCAGTCGACTGATTAAACTTACTTCTTAAAAAGTAGTTATCGATGCAACGCCGCTGCTGTCCCTTCGTTAGGCACTTTTTCCTGCCCTGGTGTGTCTGCAGGCCATGAGTAGTAGTAACTTTTGTCCAACCACATATGCACTTCTGGAGCTTGCGTCCTGCTATAACTATCGGATTCTCAGGTGTACTAATCTTTAATCTCGTAGTCTGTTCCATTCCTATGTTCGTTACCGGATTGGCAGTCCGTGAGCCATCTTCCGCTCCTGCTCTCGCAGGCTCTACGAGTGTATTCCTTGAATTCTTTGTAGCAAAATTGGGGTGGGACCCATACACCGCTCGGGCTGGATCCCACAACCATCAGTAGCTAGCCCATGGTGGCCCCGGGGGGTCTATTCCCTCCTGTCAGCTGTCTTCCATGCTGTCACAAGGTCTTCCCCCTGTTGCCAGCTGCACTTTCACAGCAGTCACTGGTTCACCAGATGATCAGGTCTGTTTTTTAGGACTAGATGTTATTATCCTTGATTAATTACTAAGGCACAGATGAGACACTGGGGCAAGCAGATGAATGGTTTAGCAAGAATATCAAACAATTTTCACCAAAGTGCATTCAAAACATCAAAGACCAATGAATCAGATTAATGTAACATTGTTGTTCTGTAGTGATGTCATCAGTCAGTCATCTGTACTCATAATATTGATCTGAACACAACTGAAACATGGAGTCTGACCTCAGACTCTGCACTCTGCAGTCTGGACTCTCCAGAAAACCACACAGATGAAGAACTCCTGAAACCCCCTGGTTCTGGTTCTCACTCAGGTCCAGTTCTGTCAGATTAGATGGGTTTTTCTTCAGAGCTGAGACCAGAACTTTACAGCTGATCTCTGACAAGCTGCATTCTTCCAACCTGCAATCAGACAGAAAAGTGTGTTCAGGAGCAGTGATGCAGCTGGAGGTCCAGGAACTTGGTCCATTCAGTCAGGTGGGACCCGCCCTGATGACAGACTGACAGATGACATTTTGAAATTATGGGCCGAAAAAGTGTGACAACCTGTTAAAGAAAATTTATTACACTTTGCGGGGGGAGCTGTTTTTGATCAATATAAAAAAAGTTTAAATTGAAGAATTTTCCAACAGCAAAAACAAATTATAGAAAACCCTGTTAAGAAACTGAAGCACAGAAAGTCCTCCTTTGTGTTGAATAGAAATACAAAATGAATCCAGATTAAAAAATAAATAACTGGGACTACCAGTTTGGCTCTGAAGAATTATCAGAACCATTTGATTGTGAATAAAAGATTAAAAACAAAAACATTAGACGCCAACTTCATCTTCGTAGAGGCCGGTCCTTGAAAATATTGGCTGACATTGGTACACAATGAATTCAATTGATGAAGAAAATCTGAACCAGTCTTTTTTCAAACACAGCTGTAGCGTTTTTCCATGTTCTCTTATTGGGTCTATAATATGGTATATCAACAATTTGAGCTTTTAAATGTTTTGTAATGTTAATTCCTCATGAAAAACAACCCCAAATCTGTATTTGGAGCTATTCACTCATCTCTGAGCATTCCTTTCTAACCCTTCTCTCTGAGCACCTACCCCTCCCACCCCACGAAAACAAGTGGGTTTTCACATTGTGACTTAGAAAAGTGAGGAACTATCCTTTCCAGGAAGAGTCTGCGCTTCCAGCACTGCCCCAGGGCAATACACAAACACACTTGCTCCATGGAGCGAGCGGTGATCTGCAAAACTCATTCAATTTATATGCACAATGTGCACATCCATATTTGCAAAACCTCCGATAATGTTTGTTTTCTTCAGCAAAACACAGACGAGGCTGACTGTAAGTTGAAGTCATGATATAGGCGACACCCACACAGAGTGACAGGCGGAGCCTAAGAGTCGTCTTACGTGTTTTGATGTTGTTAAAGACAAAAAAAAAATGAACTTCCAAAGAGATTTGATTCTGTCTTCAGAAGGATGAAAAACCTTTTAGTCAGGATTTCATTTCTCTGTTGTTGTTGCTCTGCCTGAAGGAAAGTCTGTGTTTGAAGGACCTTCTTGACTAGGACTGCTGCTGAACTACTTCAGATGGTTAACGGTAGACTTGATAGGAGAGGTCATCCAGGTCAGCTAGATGTTCACCACAATCAAAGAATGAAGCAGAGCTAAACTTTTCTCTCTTCATCTTGACTGGAAGAAGCAGGTTGTGCAGAAAAAAGCTCAAAAAGTCTTTAGTTCTCCTCTTTTTTTTTTTTTTTAAACTTGTCCTGTCCAACAGCTGGGCAGACAGATGAGAGCTGAGGGCCTCTTGTGTTGGACATATTTTACTTTAACAAGAGGGGTTATTAATCTTCAGACAAACCAAAGGTATGTCTGAATAAACCCCTTTTGTAATTGAGGCCAAACTTTATTAATTTCAAACATGTTTGAAGATCTTTGGTGTTGGACCGGACGGAAAAGGAAAGAGGGGAAGAGGAGAGAGGGACGTTAGAGAGAGGGGGGGAAGGAGGGTGATAGTAGGAGGGGAAGGGGGATAAGACCATGAAGCAGCATAAAGCAACATGTTTACTGGTTGTTAATCACCATGGTAAGGCTCAAATGCAGTACAAAAAGGGCGGAGCCTGTCCACACACACACCCAAGTGTCAAACACACCTGCTAGCTGCAAAAATGTCCATCTGTTGACATGTACACAAAACAGATAGTGCTCACACGCATACTTATGCCTTAAAACCAACTAGTGTGAAACATTTCAGTCATTCAGTCACGCACACCGCCAGTGCAAAGGTGAGCCAACACCCGTGCTCAGGTGAGTGCTCATGTTCTTCTAAAATGGATGGTGGAATGTGTAAAGAAGGAGGGAGAGCGCCCAGCCATCCCCACCCCAAGACCCCCACCGCAGCAGCAGTGGCAGCCGGAAACCCCCCAACGCCACACGGAAACCGGCAGGGAACAACCGCCGCCCGGGCGACCAAGCCCGCCACCCAGGCCAGGGCCAGCAGGACCGCCGCAAGGCCCCCAGAGCCAGAGAGCAGGGAGGCAGGGAGGGAAAGAGAGGGCTGCCCCAGCCCAGCCAGGAGAACAGCCCCCCCGCCGCGCCGGGAGAACCCAACGCAGGGCCCCACCGGAGAAGGACGCCCACAGCCCCAGATGAGCACCCCACCACCACCCAGGAGTTCTGGGCATCCCCCCGCCCCAACCCCAGGTACGAGCCAGGACCCCCCAAGGGAGACCCGCTCCGCACTCCAGGCAGCCATCCGCCCGGCCCATGGTTGGTCCAGGGAGGAGCAAGGCAGGGGCCCGCCGCCCCCGCCCAGGAGGGGGGAACCCCGGGGAAAAAAAGAGGGCCCACAAGGGGTGTTGTAAATATGGCCCGACCAGGCTCGGCCACAGATGGAAATTTGGCGGGGCCCAGCACTCAGGAGCAAGGACCAGAACCCACCCCCCAGGGACACCAACACCCCCGGCTCAGATGTAATGTGAACCCCCCCACCGCGCGGAGAGAGCACCGCCGGGCCCAGGAAGCCGGCAGGAAGCCTTTAGTTCTCCTCTGAAAGCATTTCCTGACATCTCTGAGCTGTAGAGGGGCCTTGAAAAACACGAGGATCCACGGGGCCCAAAATGTCGGGCAATTGCAGTGACTTAAATTTAGTGAGGTCCACTGTGTCTGCTGCTCCCAAAGTACCATTTCTGATCCCAGAAATCTTTTAGGATCTTCTTCAGTTTCTTGGTTTGCTGATCTAAACATATTCCTTTGGCAGGTAGCTCCACCCCCAGCCTTGAACATAAAGAACCTGCAGAGGTTCTTCACTCTAACCCAGAATAGACTTAGTGTCTGTTTAAGGACCAGGACTGAGAGCCAGATGCTAACCAAAAGACTATGTGACATAAAAGACCTGGTTCTGATCCAAGCTCGGTTCTGAATAATCACCAGAACCAGGTCTGTGGGAAAGACCTTTCAGTCTTCTGCAGTTTGAGCTCCTCGTGTCTCTTTATAAGGAGCTGCTGCTGTGTGGGTCAGAAATCTGCTGCAACTGTTTGTCTATTGAAATCTCCAGTTCTGGGATTGATTCATGATTTCTTTCGAAGAACACAGAACATAAACTTCTCCCAGATATCAACACTTGAATGAACTTAGGTTCTCCTGTTAAGTCTGGTGCAAAAAAAACAGGAGAACATTTGTAACCATCAGATAAGGAAAAACCAGGACTTTTAATTCAAGCAGAATGTTGTTTTCTTTTTACTTCTATGCAACAGTCCTCTGCTGTTTCCTCTGCACTGACGTCTATCTGACATTTTCTCCGGAATAAGAGAAAAACAAACAGAACTTGTTGTTGAGAGTCAACATTTGAATGAAACCTGACCTGAGAGTCTCCAGTTTACAGTCTGGACTCTCCAGTCCAGCAGACAGCAGCTTCACTCCTGAATCCTGCAGGTTGTTGGAACTCAGGTCCAGAAATCTGAGTCTGGAGGACTGAGAGCTGAGAACTGAGGACAGAGCTGCACAGCTTCTCACTGACAGATTACACCATCTCAATCTGAAGAAATCAAAGACAGACAGCAGTTATTGAATCTTTTATGTTTCCAATCAGATTCATTTATTCACTGAAGGTGATTTTCCTGAGAGTTCTTACAGAGCTTTGTTGGAGGCTTTGATCACTGGCAGCAGCCTCAGAAGAGCCTCCTCTGAACCAGAGAATTTCTGCAGGTCAAAAACTTCCAGATCTTCTTCTGATGACAGTAAGAAGAAGACCAGAGCAGACCACTGAGCAGGAGACAGTTTATCTGTGGAGAGACGTCCTGACCTCAGGAACTGTTGAATCTCCTCCACTAGAGAACCATCATTCAGTTCATTCAGAGAGTGGAACAGGTTGATGCTTTTCTCTGCAGACAGATCCTCACTGATCTTCTCCTTGATGAACTGGACTGTTTCCTGATTGGTCTGTGAGCTACTTCCTGTCTGAGTCAGCAGACCTCGTAGGAGACTCTGATTGGTCTGCAGTGAAAGACCCAGGAGGAAGCGGAGGAACAAGTCCAGGTGTCCGTTTGGACTCTGTAAGGCCTTCTCCACAGCACTCTGGTAGAACTGGACTGGACTGATTTGCTTCAGTTTGAGAATCTTTAAGAATGTTTTTTTCTGTTCCTTCATGAGGTTGAGTTTGGAGGTGATGAAGGTCAGGTGGACATGAAGAGCAGCCAGAAACTCCTGAACACTCAGATGGATGAAGCAGAAGACCTTGTCCTGGTACAGGCCTCTCTCCTCTCTAAAGATCTGTGTGAACACTCCTGAGTACACTGAGGCTGCTCTGATATCGATGCCACACTCTGTCAGGTCGGATTCATAGAAGATCAGGTTTCCTTTCTGCAGCTGCTCAAAAGCCAGTTTTCCCAGAGACTCCATCATCTTCCTGGTCTGTGGACTCCAGTGAGGATCTGTCTCAGCTCCTCCATCATACTTGACCTTCTGGACTTTGGCCTGAACCACCAGGAAGTGGATGTACATCTCAGTCAGGCTCTTGGGCAGCTCTCCTCTTCCTCTGCTCTTCAGCAGATCCTCCAGAACTGTAGCAGTGATCCAGCAGAAGACTGGGATGTGGCACATGATGTGGAGGCTTCGGGATCTCTGGATGTGGGAGATGATCCTGCTGGCCTGCTCTTCATCTCTGAACCTCTTCCTGAAGTACTCCTCCTTCTGTGGGTCATTGAACCCTCTGACCTCTGTCACCATGTCAACACACTCAGCAGGGATCTGATTGGCTGCTGCAGGTCGTGTGGTTATCCAGAGGAGAGCAGAGGGAAGCAGGTTCCCCCTGATGAGGTTTGTCAGCAGATCGGCCACTGAGGTGGACTTTCTAGGGTCATTTAGGATCCGAGTCTTGTGGAAGTCCAGAGGAAGTCGACTCTCATCCAGACCATCAAAGATGAAGAGGACCTGGAAGTCTTCAAAGCTGCAGATTCCTGCTTGTTTGGTTTCAGGGAAGAAGTGATGAACAAGTTCCACCAAGCTGAACTTCTCCTCTTTCAGCACATTCAGCTCTCTGAAAGTGAATGGAAATGTGAAGTGGAGGTTCTGGTGGGCTTTGCCTTCAGCCCAGTCCAGAGTGAACTTCTGTGTTAAGACTGTTTTCCCGATGCCAGCCACTCCCTTAGTCATCACGGTTCTGATTGGTTCTGGTCTTCCAGCTGGGAGTTGGAAGAGCTCTTCTTGTCTGATGCTTGTTTCTGCTCTGTCTGCTTTCCTGGATGCTGCTTCAATCTGTCTGACCTCATGTTCTTCATTCAGCTCTCCTCTTCCTCCCTCTGTGATGAAGAGCTCTGTGTAGATCTCATTCAGAAGGGTTGGGCTTCCTGCTTTAGCCATCCCCTCAAACACACACTGGAACTTCTTCTTCAGACCAGATTGGACTTCATGTCGACAAACTGCAGCAGCAGATCCTGAATGAAGACAACAAACAGTAAATCATTTCTCTGCAGCTCTGAATGATGAGGGTTTGAATCCCTGTGGTTCCATGTGTTCAGACATCAGTAAATCTTCATTTCTCAGCAGCTGAAACCTTCAGAGAAATCCTCTTACTGCTCTGCAGTCGATCAGCCAGCTCCTCCTTCTTCATTCTCCTCAGGAAGTTCACTGTGATCTTCATCAGTGACTCTCTGCTGCTCCTCAGCTCTTCATCTTCAGCCTCCAGCTCCTCCTCTTCCTCCCTGTGACTCAGAAGCTTCTGGATCTTCTTCAGCTCCGTCTTGACAAAAGTGACAATGTTTTCCTCCAGCAGCTGCAACAGAATTCCAGATGAATGAGCCAATCAGAGTGAAGTCATGGAGCCAAACATCAGCTCCATGTTGGACACACTGACAGTCCACTGGTGTCCAAAGTGCAGCATGGAGACGACTGTGGACAGAATGATGGGAAAGTAGTTGTTGTTCATGTACAGACCAGAAAGATGGAGTCCAGCTGTGTTTGATGCTGCTGGACAGACGGACCACTGGGAGTCTCTGAGCTCTGCTGGTCCAGTCTGTGGAGAATCAGCAACAATCAGATCCGACTGGACCCACTGGTGTCCTGCAAACACTCAGTAGAATCTACTAGATCTATTCTGTGTTTGTGGAAAAGCTCCAACACTCACTGCTTCACACATGAAGATAGAAATGTCTGTGAGAAAGAACGTTTACATACAACTCACCTCTCTGCACCAGAAGATGATTTAAAGTCGATAATTTGACCCTTTGACCGGTCACTCCTGACAGAAACACTGCTGGGTTCAGATCCAGATCCAGTTCTGAGTCTCTGATGGATCCTGATGGAAAAACATTTGTTTAGTTAGAAGTGAGTTTCTGTCATGATGGTGTTTGATGAGTTCTTTTGGATTTGGATCATCTCAGATCATAAATGCATCATGAATGCTGTTGTTTTCAGAACAGCAATGATTCCAACATTCATTCTGACTCACAGATGAATCAGAGTTACAGAAAACTGAAAGAAAAACTGGATATTTGATTCTCATTTAGACCAGAAGAAAATGAAGAATTTAATGTTTGAGTTTGTTGATGAGATACAAAGAAAAACTTTCTATTTATACTTTGTGGTTAGCTATAAGAGTAACGTACGAAAGACTTTCATTCAAATATTTTACTACAATGTTTCTTTCCTGATCCAAACATTTGTTCAAATAAGAAAACATGAAAAGATTAATTTCTGTCTCTCAGATCTTCTCTGATCTTCTTCAGATTCTGATCAAAGTTCTGCTCTCTGTTTGGGATTCTTAACTCTCAGTCGTTGCTATTCTTCACCAACTTTCTCTGAGGATTCCTGAGCTCCAGATCACACTTGGACTTGTTCTGATTTTAGTCTTCGAAACCATTTTGGAGCAGAAGAACAGAAATGATAGAAAGTGGGAGGGGCCAACTGTATAGTTCCAGTGTTAAGTCCTCAGTTTTGACGCTCCTGCAGCTCTCCTCGTTATCCAACAATCCAATAAAATTCCACAGTCCAAAAGTAAAAGAGAAAAAAACTTTAATTCCTTTTCTTCAGGTTGAAAAGTGAACAATAATCCACAGTGAACTTAAGGGAAAACTGAATAAATATAAATAAAATATGCAAATTAACGAGAAGAACTTAGCTAGGTCAAAAAACTGTTTGACTCCATTCCAAAATTGAGACTGACATGCATCTGCTGCGTGACCACCAGTGAACTACAGAGTGAAACCCCGGCTCCCCCTACTGGCTGTAAACTGAATAATACACTGAATGCAAAATGGTCATCTCTGACATTAAGGCGTCTACACCAACAGTTCAGTCAGAAATGAAGTAAAATCTTTGAATTTCTGCAGGGCAGTGAAAATTCCTAATAGACCTTCAGACTTTGTGGTTTGATTGATAAGTGAGCCTCAGATATGGAATGATGTAGAAAAGAACCAGTTTAAATTGGAATGAATTCTGTTCACTTAGTGACCTGAAGGATTTCAAGCCATCAGAGGATGATGACATCATGCCTGACATTTGGGATTTGGAGCTAAACTCAACAGATCTCCGTTCACTAGAAACTGCTTCTTACTGTGAGTCTGAAGGTCCTGGTTCAGTTCTGAAGTCTGGAGGATAACCTTTGGACCGGTCACTCTTCATGGATCCACAGCTGGAGGCTGCAGACTGGACTCTCTGTGTGACCTGTTGACCTCTGCAAACACCAAACCATCAGAGTGTTGGAGGATCTGCTTCTTCATGAACGGCTGATGGACTTTGACATGAACACAGACTGAGCTGTTTAGTCTGGAATAACATGACAAGTTTGGATCAACAGTTTCCAGCTTTCAGCATTTTCTGTCAGTCAATCCAGACTTTTTTCTAGAAAAGCTGATTCCAATTCTCCATGTAGAAATGTAGAAATTCTGAGAGCAGAAAGTCAAACTAGAACAATGTGATGTTTGGAAAGCATGAAAATCTGAATCCTAGGAGTCTGCAGTGACTCTTCTCATTAGACTGGAGCTGCTGTCAGTCAGAGTCAGCAGTCAACATGTTTTCTTCTCCAACATCTCTGATGTCTCTCAGAGACTCTCAGAAGACTCAACTGAAAAGATCTCATCACACACATGATGCTCCAAGTGAGTCTGATCAGAGAGATCCAGAACTGAACCAGACCTCAAGTCCTTCATCTGAAAACTGTTGATCATCTGAACTAGAATCCAGCCTCCAAAAACTCTGACAAACACTCACTGTTCCAGTCCTGAACGGATGACTTTGAAGTCTGGATTTGAATCCTTTAAATAGTCACTCTTGAAGAGAACACAGCTGGATCCAGGTCCAGGTTGGTTCCTGTGGAGAATGAAGGTTGCTGGTGTGAGTCCTGAGCTCTGACATGAAGAAGATCATGGACAGTTGGAGATATTCATCTCACCTCTGAGCTTTGCTCTGGTTGTCATGGTTACCATCTCTGCTTTTAGAGGGAGGGGCTCCCTCCTGTGGTTCCTCCCACTGATCCATGCTGCTGGATTCACTGGATCCACTTCAGCTCACACACACCTTCCTCCTTCACCTGCAGAGGAAACCCTCCTCATCATCAGCTCTGATCCTCCTTCACCAACAGATCAGCTGCTCCTCCACTGATTGGCTCTTCTCTTGTGTTTCCTCTCAGGTTCAGGTGAATGCAGTCAGACAGCAGTGGGAGGCAGAGGAAGCTGCCATCAGCTGCTGCACTTCTGCTCTCCCTCCACCAGGTGGAGACATGGAGCTGCAGCAGCAACATTTCCATTCAGTCACTTTGACAAAGAAACAACAAACTTCCTGTTTCTACACTTCAGGAAACATGAAGCATCAAGAAAAACAGACAGAAATCAAAGAATGAAGAGAAAAGATAGAAAGACATGAATTCTTCCTCTGAGATGTAGAAACAAACAGAAAGCTGCAGGCTGAGTAGCTCTGGATTCAGTGATTTGATGAAGAGCTCTGCATCACTGATGAAGAGGCTCAGAGTGGAGATGAGAAGAAACTCCAGACGAAAAAAGCTGTCTCCTTACAAAGCTTCTGCTTTGTAAGGAGACCCTTTGAAGGTGTTTTGATTCAAACTACAGACCAGATGATGAAGAAATGCTGTTTGTGGAAGAACCAATCAGAGAGGAGCTCCCTGTTCTGTTCCATCAGAATCATGTCAGAAGTTCAGAAATGAAGGAGATCTCAGTACTGAGAGGATTGGAAACATGCAGTTGTTCAGCACTGAGGACCTGAGAGCCTCACAACCTTCTTCAGCAGAGATCAAAGCCCTGAGGAGCTTCCACAGCCTCTCTGGAAAGTCATTAGAATGTGAGCTGAGAGGAAGGCTGGAGCAGAGTCACCAACTGTTTGGAAGAACAAGGATCCAGCAGAACTCAAAGTTTGTCCTTCAGGGCAGATCTGACAGCTGCATTCTGCTCTGTTTCTGTCAGAAAGGTGACCTGCAGTGACCTTTAGCTGCTGCTTTTTGGAAGAAGACAAACTTCAGTCTGAGCTCTTCCTCTGCTGCTCCTCTTCCTCACAAAGGAGAACACACAGACACGTCACGGCCTTCATCATGAGTGGAGTAGACAACAGAAACACAAAGACTGACCGTGAAGAAGAAGAAAGTCCTGCTCTGTCTGCTCTGACACGGAGGAAAACTCTCAACTTCCTCATTTCCTGATTCAGGAACACCTGAGCAGAGCTCCGCCCCCTTATGTGTGTGTTTGTGTTAAGCTCCTCCCTGTAATCAGAATGTGTGTGTACATAGGGGTGGAAGTGTAGTGCGTGTAATGTGTTTGTGTGTGTGTGGGTGTGTGTGTGTGTGTGGGTGTGTGTGTGTGTGCGTGTGGGTGTGGGTGTGTGTGTGTGTGTGGGGGTGTGTGTGTGTGTGTGTGTGTGGGTGTGTGTGTGTGTGTGGGTGTGTGTGTGTGTGTCAATCAACTCTTGATCAAGACGTTTATCTGTTTGTGACTCTAAAGGCTCCTGGCAGAAACGATCCTCACAGCGTCTCTGAGTCTGGATCCTCTGCTCCATTTGTGTGAAATACTGTGATGGAGCAGCAGCTCCACTTCTATCTGGACAATTATTGTCCAACAACCTCTACTGGTCAGGTCAAAGGTCAACAACTGTTATTAAGTGGACTGTATAGAACATGAACATTGATCCCAAGTCCATAAGTCCTTCACAAAGACCAATGTGGATCCAAATAATGAAGATCAATCCAGGAGGTCAGATGAGTTTCTCAAAGTCCAAACATTAAAGAATCTCCATGAATGCAGACAGTGAGGTGAAGCTGCTGCTCTGAAGTTATGGACCAGGCTGGAAAGCTTACTTAACATGTTCTAAATGTGTTAGCATTAATAATAACTATAAAGACTGAAGAGAGACTTTCTCCACGGTTAATGTTTCCCAGGACAACATGGACTTCATCCTTTATTCTAAAACATAGATGTCAACTTTCTGAATTTGGATCATTCAGATTGACATTATGGATTCACCTGAGGGAAAACCACAGCAGGTCTTCTTCTTTCTCTTTCGGCTTTTCCCATCAGGGGTCGCCACAGCGAATCATCCTTTTCCACCTCACTCTATCATGGACATCTTCTAACCTAACATTAGCCAACTTCATGTCCTCTGTTAAGACATCCATGTATCTCCTCTTTGGCCGTCCTCTTGCCCTCCTGCCAGGCAGCTCCATCTCCAACATCCTTCTACCAATATATCCACTATCCCTCCTCTGAACATGTCCAAACCATCTCAGTCTGGCTTCTCTGACTTTGTCGCTGACACAGGCAACATGAGCCGTCCCTCTGATGTACTCGTTCCTTATCCTGTCTAACCTGGTCACTCCTAAGGAGAACCTCAACATCTTCATCTCTGCTACCTCCATCTCAGCCTCTTGTCTCTGTCTCACTGCTACCGTCTCTAACCCATAGAGCAGAGCTGGTCTCACCACTGTCTTGTACACCTTTCCTTTGAGTCTTGCTGGCACTCTTCTGTCACACAACACTCCTGACACTTTCCTCCACCCGCTCCAACCTGCCTGCACTCGCCTCTTCACCTCTTTTCCACACTCCCCATCACACTGAACTGTTGACCCCAAGTACTTAAACTCCTGCACCTTCTTCACCTCAGCCCCCTGTAACCTAACGCTTCTACCTTGATCCCTCTCGTTCAGACACATGTATTCTGTCTTACTACGACTGACCTTCATACCTCTTCTTTCCAGAGCAAACCTCCACCTCTCTAGCTGTTCCTCCACCTGGTCTAAAAATAGAAAAAAAAATTTCGTGTACTGAAATGTTCTAGTTCACTGAGTGTTCACTGAGTCTGCATGTCAGCTGTGTTTCTGAATTTCCTCCATACATTCATGACAAGATTATTGAACTAGAGTTTTAGAAAAATCCAGTTGCTGCTGCTGTTTGGTTGACTTCTTCAGGATTGAAATGTTCCTCTTCCTACTTTCTAGAGCTGAAAACTGCTCTGTCTGACCTCTGACCTCCACAAACATCAACTCAGAGAAACGGGTGAAACTGTCCAAAAACATCACCAACTCTGACTTTCTCGCTGTTAAATGTTGAACATATAAAAGGCAAAAGCGAGTCAGAAGTAGCATTGGATTAATCTCCTCCCACTCTCTATCAAACCACCAATCAGGCCGGTTTGTTCTCTGAAAAAATAGAGTTTACCAAATAAAAAGTCGAATTTCAGATCTAATCCAAAGATGATTTCATGAATGTTCTGTGGTTTTGGTGTCAGAGAACATTTTCTGTGATCACACTGCTGTCACTGCCTGATGGCTTTTATTCAGGAGAAGGTCTGTGTGAGTTTGGACACAATCCCACTCAGATCAGACATTCTCTGGATCTGATGATGGAGGAAAAGTTCCACCCAGACTTGGAGAGTTCTGCTCCAAGGACCACTGTGGATGATATTATTTGTTGGTTGGGGTTGATAGGATGAAAGTGGCTCATTCAATCAGGCTGAACAGAAACATCATATCTTGTACAGTCAGCAATTTTCAGGTCAGTGTTTTCTCAATGAAAGACAAAATTGAGACACAATCATATTAGGGTGATGACTGCTGAGCTCTTCCTCTGCTGCCCTTCTTCCTCACAGATGAGAGACACAGACACATCACAGCCTTGATCATGAGTGGAGAAGACAACAGAAAACACAAAGACTTACCGTGAAGATGAAAGTTGGAGCCTCCATCTTCCCCTTTTCTGTCCTTTCTGAAATGGAGGAAAATCTCCATTTCTCCTCATTTTCTGATTGAGGAACACCTGAGCAGAGCTCCGCCCCCTAGAAGAATGGAGGAATATATGGAGTCCTATACTGTTGTATTATTGTTGTATTATTCAATATATTTTATTTTGCTTTAAAAACCTGTTCATTATTTTAAAAGAGCATTTTAAAATATTCACTTTTAATCATGTGGAATATTATTATAATTCTACTTCTTTTTTCAGAACCTTGGATTTCAAAATCAATATTTTCCAAAGTAGCTTTGTTTTTATTTCATGTTGCTGTTTTTCACAATGGCTTATTTATTTAATGAAGAGCTTTTTCAGCAGAATGGGTCTTTCTGTCAATCAGTGAAAGTGGGCGGGATCTAAACGCTCATTTGCTGATCCCTGGAAATCGACTCTAATTCCTCGATACCCGCTCTGCGGTGTGCCAGTCAGAGAGATGACATATTTCAGCTACATCCGTGCGGCTTTTCTGACATTAGATATCAAATAGAGTCAAACAATCTGTCTGCTGCAGAAGATGCAAACATGGACCACTCTGTTTTTGTAGTTTGAGGGTTTGTGTGGACCAAAGGAGCTCCGGTCATCTACATCTTGAAGTCTCCCTTTGAAACACTCCTGACTCTCACGCCAGATTCACTCAGCTCTCCTTTGCTCTGCAGCTAACAGCTCTGCTGTCTGAGCTCACAGATCCAGTCTGACGTCATCGTGCCTTATGTCGGCTCACAGGAGGCGAGCTGGCGGACCGACAGAGAGTCGGAGCAGGCAGCAGCGGATAGGGGAACAACTTGCTCGGGCCTCCTGAACCTTATATAATCTAACATCTAATCTAATATCTAACCTGAATATTCGCTAGGCGTTATTCGCCAGCGTTTTTCGCCACGTTTTTTGTGTTCACACCCAGGCGATTTTCGCTGACGATGAGCGGAGTGAACATGCAATTTCATTCCCTGACATTAGATGGCGCTTAATGTAAACAGAAATACTCCTGTACACAAGGTGGCGCTGCGCAACTTTACGCTTCTTAAACTCGCTTTTCACTCAGAAGAAGAGAGCAAGTATTTACGCGCTTGTCAGAATAATACAAAGAAAACATGAATATTTCAAGCACCAGTAGCTCTAGCTCCAGTTCTGTTGAATGATGGAAGACGCCGGAAAAGACACTGATTTTGGGTACATCCCATAGTTACGAGAAGAGAAGAACATGGGGAGTTTTATCAACTGGTACAAGACCTGAAAATGTATCATGAGCGTTTTCTGGGATATTTTAGAATGTCCGTCATTATTTCTTTGCAGCAGTGTAGACGCTACTTGGCATCCATCTTCTTCGCTGGTATGTGTGCTCAGAAAGGCAATTTTGTGTTTGAGCGCCCCCAAGTTGTGTTTTACTGTAACTTCAGAAGCTCCAGAGACTTGTGCAAAAGCGCCATTCTCATTGGTCGAATAGTTTTTGACGCGGCGCGTCAAACCAAAAAAACGAACCGAGGCGTTTTTTAAAAAGTGACGCTTTTACGCGTGGCGTTTTTCTCATTGGTGTGCACACTCACATTGGTGCCCTTTGTTTAGTCATGAGGCGTTAACGTCTGCGAATATCGCGAAATTCATCCCGGTGTGCATGGCCGGCCCTCCCTATACGCGAATTACACAGCCGCGTAGGGCCCCCGTCACCACCAGGGCCCCGAAGTGGCGACAAAAATAATATAAAAAAGACCCAAATCTGGCAACCCATTTCATAGAACCTCCGTACTAAAGTGCGCTCTGAATGTTGTGCAAAAGAAAGTTGCCTGCACTTTAATGATCCCCCCTGTCAGCAAACCTGAACCAATCTGGCAACCCAAATAATGACGTTACTCTTAGCAACGATTGGTCAACATATTTGCATCTGAGCCTGGCACAGTGTGCATTTACGAGAGGAGTTTGTATCAATAAAGTTGGGGAAAAGAAAAAAACGAGCACATTTTGTCACGCTGATCAAAGCGACAACAAGCGAACTTCATGCCACAGAAAAAGAGGAAGAACTTCAACACCAATCAAAAGGTAAGTTTGGAAGATGTTGGGGCCGTATTTTTTACATTATCCAGTCTTTCTGTGCAGCTGCGCAATTTTTACGTAAGATACTAATTGATCCGAGGTGAAGTTTCCACACATAACGACCCCGTTTGTCGTAATTTCCAATGGAAAACTCGAAACTAATTCTGATTCAGTTTCTTCTTCTGCTCTCAAAAAGTATCAAAAATATTGGAGGTTGTGCAGCGTCCACATCCCAAGATGATCCTGACATCACTGAAGATGTCATCTCAGGTAATTTTAAAAGCATGTAAAGTCATTAAAAAAACAGTGTCTGCATAACCCCTTTTTCATAAACAGCAGCTGAAAAGTATGGTGCCCAAACTGTTCATAATTAAATTAATAAATATGATCTCATGCAAATACACAACCAATAAATCTCTTATTAATGTATAAAAAGATCATGAAATTGTGAAAAACCTGTACACAGATTTTAAATGAGCCACTAAACTATTATTAGTATTCTGCTATAGATATTTTATTAGCTTTATCATTGATAATTGTATAATAATAATTCTTGTTTTTTAGCTGCAGAAGAAACTGCTGTCACCACTTCTACTGTTGAAAGGGAAACATTTGACTGTTTTATTTTTCACTGTTTGCTTTTATTGAAGTTATGTATCTCATGTTCCAGAGGCTCCAAGAGAGGCGTGTATGAAAGAGGAGCCGACTGGATCCAAAATTCCACCAACCTCAAATCCAGTTGGTCCAGATGAATGACCAACCACAGTCTCTGATCCAGTAAGAATGGATTTGGTGCAGAGAGGTCCTTTTCAGACTGATAAAGACTCTGACTTTCCAAAATCCCCTCATTGAGCTGTTGTGTTCTTTATGTTGGATTGTTTTATCATTATTTGATTTTCTATTAAGTTGCTGTTTTTAATAAGTTGGAGTTTTGTGAATGTCATTTGTTGAGTGCCTAATGTTACATTAAAAATATATATCTATTTATATATACATTTGTCATTCTTTTTTTTCTTTGCATTTAAAATTTGTTTGGCACCACTTAATGTGCATCCAACATGCAGCTAATATACTGTATTCAATTCTTCGGCAGCAAAAATAATTCAAAAATGTATTAATAGACAGATCTCATTTATATTACAACAACAGTTGCGTTTTATTGGTGCTGCTGACCAGTTAGAGGGCCCACAAATTACATTTCGCTTAGGGCCCCCAGAAGACCAGGGCCGGCCCTGCCGGTGTGAACGGGCCTGAAGTGTGCGAAATTTGTTCTCCACATTTGACCCATCCCCTGGGGGAGCGGTGAGCTGCAGTAGCATTAAGGGTCTTGCAAGGACCCCCACTGGGTGATGATATGGTAACTGCCCCCAGTACCATTGTTATTTCCCCTCCTGGAAGGGAAGCCTGGATTCCTTTGTGGCAGCCCTTTATCTTAACAACCACCCAGATCTCAGTCACCCAGCTTCTGACCGAGCCACCCAGCTAATCTGCAAAACACACAGAGGCAGATAGAAAAGTAAACAAGCAGTGAACTGTGTCTATATGTATGTGTTTGTTTTAGTTAACCTGCTCCCTGTAATCAAACACCTGGAAGAGTCTCTGCTTTACAGGAAATGACATCACTCTGTGTCTTCTTGTTTATTAAACAGGAAGGGAAACTTCAGGGGGGTATTCCGGAAAGCATGTTTAAACTAGCCGGACTTTGAGCCTGAACTCTGGCTGAAATCCGGCAGAACTTGCTTATTCTGGGTATGTCGGTTCCAAAAGACCGGATAAGAGTTGGCGTAATTACGCTCGACTTGGTAACCCTGGGTTAATGGGCGTGCACAGCAGGTACATTAAGACATTCTCAATAGATCGCCGATATCTGGAGTCACCATGGAAACGCGTGGAGAAAAAAAAACCTCTACACTTCAGTGAGACAGAGTCTGAGTCTGAGATTTTAATGACGGCGTATGAAGATTACACGTCCATCAAAAAAGTAATGCGGCTGCATCATCAAAAGAAAGAGTTTCTGCTTGTAGAAAAAGAGCAGACAAAGTAAACGCACGAGTTTCTGATCTTGTTTCCAATTTCCTTGTGACGCATATAACGTATCCAATTTTGCCAACTTAAATTAATTACTTCTATTGGGAACAAACAATTGAGTTAAATTTATTCAACCTAATTTCTTACGTCTATAAAACTCAATAATTGTTTACACAGCTCAAATTTACATATTTATTTAACTAAATGTCACATTACTCCAATTCAATTAATCTTTTTTCCATCTCAATTAATTATATTTCTTGAACTCTCATATGTCTAATTTTGAGCTGGCAGATATTCTCATCTTTATAACAATAAAAAAGACGAGTGAGGAAAATGCACAGAGTGCAAAACGTCAATTAGGAATTTACCGTGATTATCACTAATTTTATTGTGTAGGGCTGCTATATAAACTCATCATCCTCTCCTTCACTCTCACTCATGGTGCAGAGACGTAAGCTCAGTAGGGCAAAATAACTCGGCGAAACATGGCAAAACACAGTAAAACAGCTATACAACTAAACACATTCTGTCAAAAACCCACACTTAAACCCAAATCCGTCCAGACAGGCAAAGGGAATGATATCCCACAATCCCTTGCGGTGCCAATTTAACAGCAGCACCAAAGTTACACCTACTTAATTGAATTAATTTGAATGAAAGTAAAATAACTGTCTGAAAACTATGTGTAATTTTTAAACTGATTTACAAAAAAAGATTTATCTTAACTGAAACAAATAATTAAGTTAGATCAAAGTAAAAAAAATGTTTTTCCAACATCCACATGTGGTCCTATCACCATCTCACTGTGGCAAAAGTATTATCTGAGCTTCTTCATCCACTAAATCATCTTCAAATGGACACTCCATGCTGCTTCACCTCTCTGTAAACAAACTAAGCTTCAACTAAACCTGCTCCAGAACAGGTTATGTTCAGAGCATGAGTTGCTATGGCAACTTGACCTACCCTGAAACATACCTCCATTTCTGGAACCGAAAGTTGAGGTTATCAACTTCCTTAGCCTCAAACTTATCGTGAGAGCTAGCATAACCTGCTTTCTGGAATACCCCCCTGTACTTTGTATGTGAAAAACAGAGAAAATATAAATAGCAGAAGAATGTGAGTAAAATCTCAGGTAAATTAAATAAAGTTCTTCATCAAACTGCAGATGAACTGTCTCTATGACACATATGTGCTATCTGGTTGATCAAATCTCCTTCCATGTTGTTTGTAGAAAGAAGTGGGTGCGCCTTCAAAAGTTCTATAAGGTCACTGATTGTTAAAGACCCACAACAACACAACATGGCAACAACCATCACCAGCAGAACCCCAGGAACCAGAGACTTCCTCTGTTTGCTGCTTCAACATGAATTGTGTCAACAGAGAATTTTTCAAGTTTTTCAAATTTTCAATTTTTAATGGTTTATTTCAAGCATTAAAAATATTTAAATATTTATTAAAAGATAAAGAAAAAATAATAAAGATGAAATAAGAGGAATCAATCTTCTGAACAGTGTTGCTACTCAAACACTTCTGATGCATTAGATTAATTTCATTTGATGATTTTCAAATAAAGTCAAATAGAGTTTAATTAGTTGTTGAAAGGGAGTGTGAAGAAGGAAGAGTATATTATCCCACAACTATTGTGTTTTTATATCTATAGTTTTAAATAGTTGTTATAATCTAATCCTTATCAGATCAAATTTATATTCTTTATCAAGTAACATAATAGACTGTTTATTTATTATCCTCAGAAATCATTCTCACGTTATTTCAGTTAACATTGATATAAAACACACTTTGTGTAACAAATGTGTAGTTCCTATTGTTGCGCAAAGCATCTGACTGATCACGTGATATGGATTGAACAGCTGAGCGTGCTGCGTCATTTATTTAATGGCGACGCACGCACTTCATTCAGGAAAAGCACCGGCGAGACACAAGCCTTGTCAGTCCGTGCATAAAGCTTGTTTCGTACCTGTGTGCAATTGAGTGGTCCATATTAATTTGTTGAAGAGGCAGCCGGTAAGAAAAGACTTTATCCAAGCGCTAAAATTGCACGATCCCTTGTTTCCTTGTTTGTTTGGTGTGTTGTGGGACCGGAGTGTGCGCTCCGCAAATGTTTGTGTGTACTTCAGGTACCAGTGGGAATTTTCAGCATTAAGGATTAGATGTTTATTTCGTCGGTGTGCTTTGTAAATTTACACTGGGAACTTCTTTATGAATGTGAATTTTTGCTAAATAATGAGATTTTAAAGCAATTCTTGAATAAATTTGGAATTAATACATGAACTTAAATAAGAATGTTATTAAAGTAAATGAGTAATGTTGCTAATTAACTGAGGCACTTTAAATTGCATAAATGTTTGTTGTTAATGTGTATGTTGAATTTTTGTAATATTTATTACTGTTATTGTGTGTGTTTAAGGTTTTTACCTATTGATTGGTGCCAGATCAAATGGAAATAAATTAAAGTTTAGAAATTGATCTCAAGTGGCAGTCTGAGTAAATCGATCTTCAACGTTGGACACTCAGCCCTTTTCAAGTGTGGGAAAAGTACACAAAAAAGTATAAACACTTGACAGTAAAAACCGGATGCAGTAAAAAGCTACAGAGACTGCTACCGGCTAAGATTGGCTGCAAAGGATCCAAAGCTCCAGCTCGAGGGCCTGTGCTTCAGTTAAAAAGCCAAAGCTCTAGCTCCAGAGCCTGTGCTCCAGCTAAAAAGCCTGTGCTCCAGCTCCAAAGCCTGTGCTCCAGCTCCAAAGCCTGTGCTCCAGCTCCAAAGCCTGTGCTCCAGCTCCAAAGCCTGCGCTCCAGCTCCAAAGCCTGCGCTCCAGCTCCAAAGCCTGCGCTCCAGCTCCAAAATGACGGAAGCCAAAGCCCTGCAACACCTCAAGTCCAACAGAACAATTGCCAAGAGGACATTTTCTCGACTAGCTAACAAGATTATGAGGGCATGCAAAAATATGTCAATTGATGAATTGAAAGATGCCTTTGAAAAATTTCAGCAGAGGCAGACAAAGTAATTGATGCAAATGATGATGTTGAATTAGCACTGGCTGAAACCTGGGACAAAGATGGAGGGACAACGAGAGAGGAACATTGCGGGGACATCAAAAATACAGCAGAGGAGTGTGAAGAGAAGCTGGAGGAAGTGCAAAATGTTATTCGGAATGTAATTTGGACTAATTTCGGGCATCCTGAGCTGTCACTGAACCTTGAATTGGCTGAGGGTGAATGCAATACAACTTCTGCTGCAGCTCCTGATATAAGCTTGGAAGCTTACAACTTCTTGCTAAGCCAAGTAGAAATGAGAGTTAAAGCAGCCAAAGAGGCCTACAATCAGTGGAATCAGTGGGCACCGGAGCAGGAGAAGACAGACCTTCAGCACCGAATAAAGGAATTAGAAATTGGCTCAGCTAAACTAGCCGCACGGAAGGCTGGTTTAATTCAATCTAAAGCTGAACAAGAAGCGATCCGAACGGTAACTTCCTGCCATCAAGTACCAGCAATAAAGTTGAAACCAACTGCCCTTCCAAGGTTTGATGGCTGTAGAAGACACTTTCACAGTTGGAAAAAGGACTGGGAAGCACTTCAAGCACAGGGAGAGCCTACTGGTTCAAAGGAGGTTCGCAAATTTCAGCTACTAGATAGCTTGGAAGAAAAGATTGCAAAGGATCTTCGTTTGTCAACCTGCGGATCTTCAGAAGAAATTTTCAGAACACTGGAGAACCGATTTGGAAATAAAACTGCTATAGCTTTGGAAATTGTTGAAGAACTCCAAGCATTGCCTTCAATTAAAGGTCATCAACCAAAAAAGATTGTGGACCTCATTAGAGTGGTTGAAAAAGCTTTACATGATCTAATTGAGCTGGGTGATATAGGTGCACATAAAAATCCATTGATGACAAAGTCCCTCGAAAGCAAGCTACCTGAGATGTTAAAGAAGGAGTGGCTCATGTTTGTGGCCGAAAAGAGAGGCGTGGAACCCTCAAAAGACCGATTTGACATGCTGCTTTCATTTTTGAAGAGTCAGGAGGGAATCTATGAAGAGTTGGAACAGTTGAGAGATGAAGAACCTCAAAGGAAAGATGTAAAAGTACAGCTAAAGCATGCCAGAACTAAAGCCACCAAAACTACAAGCCCACAAGGAGCTTGCGCTGTTTGTGGAGAGAGTGGGCATAAGCGGAGATTGTACAGATGCAAGAAATTCAGAGTTCTCAGCTTGGAAGAAAAGAAAGAAGCAGTTCAAAAAACTGGAAGTTGCAAAGACTGTCTTGAAGTTCACGAAGAAGGTGAATGCAAAGCAACTTTTCTCTGTAAGAATGAGTGCTGCAGAGGACGGATGGAACATCATTATCTCTTGTGTCCAAGTCCTGTAAATAAAGGCCCGTTCAAGGGGAAATCAAAGCCAAGCCTTTCGTCTCAAGTTGATAAAAAGTGTACGGAAGACCAGGAAGAGTTCTTAACAAGACTAACCCCAGAACTGGCACAGCAATGCCGAAATGTGTTTTGCAACACAGCAGCAAAGACACTCAACTCAGCTGCAAGCAGGCAGTTGCTGGAAGGGGCTCACCTACAGGAGTTTCCTGTCATCATGATGATCCTTGAGGTCACTGCCAATGCGGGACAGCGGCTAGGAACGCTAATAGATCTGGCATCAGATACCAACTATATAACCCATGAGGCAGCTGATGAGCTAAACTTGCAAAGCGAGGATGTCACACTTTTCGTCCATGGAGTTGGTGGCATGCAGGTGACTGTAGAGACGAAGCGTTACCTTTTGAAGATTCGGGTTGGCACCCCAAAAGGTACATTGAGATCTCATCAGCTGATCTGTTATGGTCTGGACAGTATTGCTGAGATTCTCCACCATGTCTCACCCAGTAAACTGCAGAAAATCTTCCCAGATATCTCCCTTAAGGAACTGAGAAGACCCACCAAAATAAAGCTTCTCATCAGTCACAAGGAGGGCAGGCTTGTGCCTCAAAAGATCCGCTCAGTTGGAGATCTTGTGCTATGGGACGGTCCCCTGGGGAAAACTGTGGCAGGCTCTCATCCAGATCTCTCTGAAAGAGTTGATGTAATCACTCACCTGTCAAAAACTCATTTTGCCCGCTCTATGCGATCAGCTGCTAGAAAATACAAAGAAGTCATTCACAAAAGTTTGGATGCCGAAGCCACGCTAGCAACCACCACAAGTACCAGCTGTGATTTCCTGAAGTGGTGGAAATGGGATAGCATTGGCGCCGCGTGCGATCCAAAATGTGGAGGCTGTTGGTGTGGGAAGTGTCAACCGGGGGGCAAAGAAATGAGTCTTTCTGAAGAGAGAGAGCTTGAACAAATCAAAAGTGGTCTCACATACATTACTGGAGATCATCACTGCAACGAACCTCACTGGCATGCAAAATATCCATGGACATCTGACCCTGCGGTTCTGCCAAATAATAAGCAGGCGGTGGAAGCGACCTTCTTGAGGACAGAGCGGCAACTTGCTAAAGAACCGAAGTGGAAAGAAGCCTATAAGAACCAAGTTCATGAAATGGTCAATAGGAAAGCTGCTGTTGAATTGTCAGAAGAAATGTTGAGTAGTTGGAATGGACCTGTATGGTACATCAGCCATCTAGTCGCTCCTAATCCCCATTCAGTCACAACCCCTGTGCGTCTCGTCTGGAACAGCAGCCAGGTGTTTAAAGGCCAGAGTTTAAACAACATCCTTCTTAAAGGTCCTGACGTCCTGAACAACATTCGAGCTGTCCTCATACGGTTCCGGGAAGGAGTCTATGCTGCGCTCGGGGACATAAAGAAAATGTATAACTCTGTGTGGCTTGAAGACAAAGAAATGCACCTGCATCGCTTTTTGTGGAGAGACACAGAGGAAGATGAAATCAGCCAATACGCCATCACAAGAGTGAATATTGGTGATAAACCTGCTGGCTGTATCGCTCAAGTCGCTATGAGAGAGACAGCGAGTCTACCAGAGTTTTCTCATCTCAAGGCTGAACGTAGAGTGCTTGAAGAGGACACATATGTTGATGACATACTCACCTCGCATAACGACTGGGCTCAGCTTCAACAAATAATGACTAATGTGGAGAAGATTCTGAGAGCAGGTGGGTTCAAACTCAAACCTTGGATCTGCTCAGGTCAAAGTGGGAGGGAGCATCCCGAAGACCATAGCAAAGAAGTGGATTCCACAGTCCTTGTACTCCCAAACCAACTGTCTGAGGAGGACAATAAGGCACTCGGCATGGGATATACTCCAGTCCCTGATGAATTCCACCTCATGGTGTCTGTAAACTTTTCGAAAAGATGGAAAAAGATGAGGTTGGGAAAAGATCTATCAAAAGAGGAAGTGAGGCAACAGGCACCAAACCCACTCATTCGAAGAGAACTTTTAAGTCAAGTCTCCGGACTCTATGATCCTCTGGGCTTTGTTACACCTGTTAAGCAAAAAGGTGCAATCCTCGTCGGGAGAGCATTTCAGGAAGTAAAAGGCAAATGCAGTCGAGTGGAGAGTACGTGGGACACTGCATTGTCTGACAATCTGAGGGAAGATGCCATATGCCTGCTAGAAGACTATGCTGAGGTCAACAAATTAAGGTTTCCCAGAGCACTGACACCACCAAACGCAACAAATCCACCTTATGGCATCACGTCCTCTGATGGTAGTGAGCACTCCTATGGAGCAGTGCTGTACCTGAGGTGGAGTTGTCAGCAGGATACAGTCATTCGGATGGTTGAGTCAAAAGCTAAATTAACACCATTGGACCATAAGGGAGATGCTGTCAAGGCTGAAGTCTGTGGTGCAGTCTATGCTGCAAGGCTCAAAAAGTATTTTGAGAAGAATTGCACAATTCAAGTGAAGAAGTGGTTCCATCTGATAGATAGCCAAACCGTACTAGGTGCTGCTATGGATACCAGACATTTTTTGCCAACAGAATTGGAGAAATCCAAAGCACTACAAATATTCAGGACTGGTTGTGGATCCCTGGATCAGTAAACATTGCTGATATAATCTCAAGAGGAGCCAGGCCAGATGAATTAAGTCAAGGCTCTGAGTGGCAAAGTGGCCCCAAGTTTCTTTATCTGCCAGAAAGCAGTTGGCCAGTCAAGTCTGCGAGAGAACTTGCTGATACCGCACGAGAAAACATCATGAAGCTTCAAAAGAAAGTATTTGTAGCGGTAACAACTAGAGCCAGTGCAAAATCCCAGTCCACTGAAGACCAAGAGATGCACAGACCACCTGCTGGTACTGTTATCAATCAGCTGGTTGATATCAAGCGTTTCAGTAACCTGCAGAAGTTGCTTCGAACCATCACCATCATTTGGAGAGCTGCTAAAAGGTTCCTTAAAGCCATTCAAGTCAAAGATGTTGAAAGACCAAAGTGGGAGGCAGTCAAGTCCTCTGGGGTACCCACACTGCACGAACGAGAAGACGCATTTCGAGATCTCTGTGCAGAAGCTCAAAGAGGCTTTGTCTTTCCAAATACTGCAATTGAGAGACTTGTTGTGTACAAGGATGAAGCAAGCGGACTGTTGTTGTGTGGAGGCAGAATTCAGCACTTCAAGAACAATCAAATTGGGGTACCACTAATCCCTCCCAACTGCTGGCTTGGAGTTTTATTGGCAAGACAAAGTCATGATGAGGGTCATGAAGGCGTTGCTGGAACATTGCTAAGGATGAGGAAGACAGCTTGGGTTATACAGGGGAGAAGACTGGCACAAAATACTGTTAACCAGTGTATTACTTGTCGCAAGGCAAAAGCAAAGGTGTGTCAACAAGTGATGGGTGACTTGCCAGTCGAAAGAACGAAGCCTGCTGCGCCCTTCCAGTTCATTGCAGTGGATATGTTCGGTCCTTACTTGGTGAAAGATGATGTGAAGAGAAGAGTGACCATGAAAGTCTGGGGAGTTGTATTCAGCTGTATGGCAAGCAGAGCATTGCATGTTGAACTTGTTAACAGTATGTCTACAGAGAGCTTTCTAATGGCATATCAACGGTTCACTGCTCTGAGAGGACACCCCCAGGAGGTTTGGTCAGATCCTGGGACCAACTTTATTGGGGCAAAACCCATACTTGAAGATTTATACAAGTTCCTGCAGGCACAGAACAAAACTGATCTGGAGGAATATGCCATCAGGAATGGAACAACCTGGACTTGGAAAGTGCTTCCTGCTGATTCCCCACATCGAAATGGAGCTGCTGAGGCTGCAGTTCGAATCGTAAAGAGAGCTCTTCAAAGTCTAAATAAAACACTCAATCTAACCTTCAGCCAATTTCTGACTGTACTACAACTTGCTGCTAATTTAGCAAACGAGCGACCAATCGACGCAAGGGCTCAAAGTCAAGAAGATTGCATCCACTATGTGTCACCAAATACACTGCTTATGGGACGAGTGTATCATAGTGGAGATGTCAAGACCTTCAGTTTTGAAAATTATTCTTTCAAACGTCTACAGGAAATCGAGATGCAAGTTAACAACTTCTGGAGAGCATGGTCTCAACTTGCTGGACCGAATCTGTTCATCAGAAGCAAGTGGCACACGCTACAGCGGAATGTTGCTGTTGGAGATGTCGTGCGGTTGTGTGATCAGAACACTCTGCGAGGTCAGTTTCGTCTTGGAAGAGTCGTGGCTGCAGTACCAGATCACAAGGGCATCGTGAGGGACGTTGATGTTCTCGTCGCTCCAGGATCCAGCGTGCCACATTCAACGCAAAAGTCTGCTACCCCAAGTATTCAGTCTCTAAGGGAGAGCAAGACGTTTAATGGTGTGGTGCTTCATCGGGATGTTCGCCGCCTTGTGGTCCTTCTTCCAGCCGAAGAACAGACTCTCTGACATGAACTTTGACTTATGCGACCTTTATGGCGCATGCGCATAAAGCTCGAGTGGGAGGTGTTGCGCAAAGCATCTGACTGATCACGTGATATGGATTGAACAGCTGAGCGTGCTGCGTCATTTATTTAATGGCGACGCACGCACTTCATTCAGGAAAAGCACCGGCGAGACACAAGCCTTGTCAGTCCGTGCATAAAGCTTGTTTCGTACCTGTGTGCAATTGAGTGGTCCATATTAATTTGTTGAAGAGGCAGCCGGTAAGAAAAGACTTTATCCAAGCGCTAAAATTGCACGATCCCTTGTTTCCTTGTTTGTTTGGTGTGTTGTGGGACCAGAGTGTGCGCTCCGCAAATGTTTGTGTGTACTTCAGGTACCAGTGGGAATTTTCAGCATTAAGGATTAGATGTTTATTTCGTCGATGTGCTTTGTAAATTTACACTGGGAACTTCTTTATGAATGTGAATTTTTGCTAAATAATGAGATTTTAAAGCAATTCTTGAATAAATTTGGAATTAATACATGAACTTAAATAAGAATGTTATTAAAGTAAATGAGTAATGTTGCTAATTAACTGAGGCACTTTAAATTGCATAAATGTTTGTTGTTAATGTGTATGTTGAATTTTTGTAATATTTATTACTGTTATTGTGTGTGTTTAAGGTTTTTACCTATTGATTGGTGCCAGATCAAATGGAAATAAATTAAAGTTTAGAAATTGATCTCAAGTGGCAGTCTGAGTAAATCGATCTTCAACGTTGGACACTCAGCCCTTTTCAAGTGTGGGAAAAGTACACAAAAAAGTATAAACACTTGACACCTATTGATCATCTTCAGAACACTGACAGTGTGGTGTTCGTCTGGTTCTGTTTCCTGACTGCCTCTGTGTTTTGCAGGTCAGCTGTCGCTCCTCCTGGATGGCCCCTCCCTTCCCTGTCTGGTCCTCTTGGTGGAGGAGTGCACAGCTGGCTGCACTTTGCAATCCTGTCTATTTAAGTTGATGTTACTCAGACCTCAGTGTCGGTGTGTTCCTGTTAGATCTGTGGTTTTCATGCTCTGCTAACACTTGGGTCTGTTTGTCCTTTGGACTTTTTGTCATAGCTTAGTTTTTCCCTTTTTTCCTTTGGCAGTTTTCCCTTTCATGAGGAGTTTTTGTGTCTTCATGATCCCACCTTGTGGCGCTTTTTGTTAGTATAAAATCGCTCCAAAGCGCATTCCTGAGTCTCAGCCTGATTCCTCTCTGTACTTGGGTTTCCGTCCTTCCAGCTGTCACAAACACATCATCACATTAATACAGAAATCATTGCTACACATTGCTGATCAATAAAGTAAATTGCTAGCTTATTACTTCTAATCATTAAATAGTTTTACATCATTTCAGTAAAGCGTGGCTCTCACTAGATTTTTAGTGAGAAACTAACTCAAACATCTATTTTATAGTTTATGGATGCAGATTCCTGTCCTAAAATAACAATTCAGATAGCAGATAGAAATCTAAAACTACCCAAAGATAAGTGGACAACAGGTAGATGTAGACTTCAATGCTGATGTCCTTCAGAACAATAATGGTAGACCTGTAGTAGAATAAGAAAGTAGAGTTTTCTGACACATCCAGTAGATCTACATCTACAATAGACTAGTAGTTGTCTAAAGGATATCTTGTGCCCCGTAGAAAGAAACTAACACAGAAGAAACAAATGAACTATACACACTGGAAAACCTTACATACATGTTCATACTTTAACTTTTCTTTATGGTGTGTCACTCTGACATGAACTCACGTGTTGAACAGAAACTTCAACTTTGCATTACAATAATGATTTGTCCTCAGATCCAGTCAGACAGGTTTTCTCATTTTCTGTTGACCCTCAAAAGACACAACAGCAGAGTGTTTATACTAGAAACATCAACACAAACACAGTTAGTGATGCTGTAGTCATTGTTTTGATTGATTGATTTAAAGCCTTAAAATCATGGAATAATACAATTCTAACAACTACAAGTATGTCAAACTCACTTCAAATATTAAGTCATACATTGATTAGAAAATAAAGGAAAATTAATGATGAAATGAGTGGAATCCATCTACTAAACATTATTATGGCTATGACAAATAGAGGTATTTGTAGTAATATTTACAGTAAATGCACACGTCACTTAAGGGTGCAATGAGTTTGATCCAGTCGTGGTTCCTAAGCACAACCCTTCACGCTATTCCAAATGTAACCCTTGTACTATCCTAGGCACTTTGACATTGGGAGTTGGGTCATGTTTTTCATTTGACTTTCTAGGAACTTTCTGTTTCATCTTTGAGGATTTGGACTTTTGAAAGACTTTTAGCTGCAGTTTCATCCTTTGAACCAGATGGATCTGAATCTAGAGTCAAAGATTCTAAGGAGATCATGGATTCACAGACATTTGATTGAATTTCTGTCTGGATCAGAAACCAACAGCAGACATTTCAAGCCGTCATCTGTTCCTAATGTTCATTCCCCGCCATCATTGAAAGCTTTTGGAATAGTCCCTAAAGCCAGCGATCGGGCCGCTTTGGAGCATGAACTCATCACTCGGTGTCACGGTGGCAGAGAGATGAAGGTTCCCAAATCTGAGGCTGAAATGATCACGTCCTACCAGCTACACTCTGGATTTGGGACCAAAAACCTTTGAAGATGTTGGAGCATTGTTGGAGAATAGACTGACAACATTTGTTTGGAAGAAAGATTGACCTTTGACCCCTCCCTCATGTGTTCCACATCCAGCTGCAGACACACCACTACAGCTCACATTCCACTTCTGATCCAGCAGTTAGAACCAGAGCCTGCATTTGCAGCAGGTTCCAACCCACTGACCACTGATCCACACAGGGGGACGTCCTAAGGGGCGGAGTCAGCCACTGGAGAGAGCAAAAAGGAGAAATGGGGGTCACTCTGGGCCTCTCTGTGTCTGGACCTTCAGAGGGACAGTGGTTTGGTCCAGAACACGGATGCTAAACTAGCTCTCTGGAAACTTGAACTTGTTGAATGGGAAACTTCCTGAAATCTTCTTCATCTGTTGACTTGTTCTTTCTTCATCTGAATGAGCTCAGTCCTCTCCCAAATCCAACTCCATCTATCTTCAGTGCTTTGGACTGAGTTGGAGCAGAACTAGAGCTTTCTCCAGATGTCCTAGTACTTTTACATCAGTGTCTTCCAATATTTGGAGCCCAGGTTCACTTCTTTCCCTGACAAAAATCCCAAAAGGCCTACCAGCCACCAAATAGTCAGAAACCAGAGAAACTTGGTGGTCTGCATTGATGAGAAACCAGTCCCTCCAGGATGACACATGGCTTTTTGGAATCATTTCACACACAAACAAACGGGAAGTTGTGCTTGTTTTTCTGAGAAAATGCAATCAAATGTGTGATAATGGTCAATGTAAATGTTTGGATAAAGGCTGTAGGGGATTCAGGGATTGTGGAGCGGTTGTTGTTTCCTTCTGGGTTAAAGTGCAGTTTTGTGGAACCTCCCAAAGAGGAGAAACCCAAAAAAGAAAGGAAAAGCAAAGAGACAGGTGGAAGCCATCATGATATTCCTTTCAAACAGGAAGTTCTTTGTCATTTCATGCACTAGTTTCATTTAGCTCTAGTTGTTGAACATTCTAGAAACTCCTAAAAACATTTTCTGTCCACTTTGAAACCATATGGGGCTGACTTGGCCTTGCTCGCTGGGATACGGCCAACATCCAGAAATCTACCAACAGACATTTTTAGCTCTAGTTGTTGAACATTCTATGTTTTGAAGAGGCAGGCTCTTCTAAAAGAAACTAGCAGGAGCCCCAGCGCTGGTCTTTGCTTGGATTTGTTTTAGACTTGTTCAGAGTCAAATGCATGTTTTAAGGGGAGGAGGATTATTTTGTTGTTGCTGTTTTTGTTCCTATTCTTACAATCCACTATATGTCCCGTGTTGAATTCTACTATTAAAATGTGGGAAACAAATGTTTATCAAATCCAAATCAATCCAAAAGCCTGGAGACTGGATGGCCGTGGTCCTCCCTTTGACCTGGACAGTGGTTGCCATGGCTACCTGCACACTCACCAAGCTGGAACTTAGAAGAAGAAAAAGAGACCAAAATGATTGATAAAGCAGGTTTTCCAGGGAAATCCCACAAAGTGCTTTCCAAGCTAGAACTAAGAATATCCAGCATGCATTTGGAAAAACTCATTAGCTTCTTGTGGAAAATGATGAGTCATTGGAAAAGCATTCTATGAATGCTCAGAAAACTTCCTCTAAGGTTGTGGTTGTTTGGAGAAGTCCTCCTCTTCAAAGAAGTTCTCCTGACCATCTTCAAAGCCACTTTCTGCTTTTTCAAACGCTACTGTTCAACAAAAACTTGGTTTCTGCCACAAAACCAACCTTAGACACTGAAACAGAATGAATCCAATGCAGAAATGTGTTGACACCTTTAATTCAAAGCTTCAATCAGTTTGAATCTCATGAAGAACATTTCAAAAATCCACATTTGGATCAGGCGTCTTCATCAGAGCACAACTCATGTTTCCAGGACTGTGACTCACCAATATATCCTCATTTCCTTTACACAATCTGTTTCCATCATTTGGATTTTTCATAAAAACTTGAGTTAGAAAAGAATTGTTGCCCCAAAATGTCCAGTTTGAATAGTCTACAGTTTGTTGTGTTTGGTTGCTAGGTAACAGGGTCTTTAATGTCTATGATGTCATGGTGGCTTTCAGAGTTGAACTCCTGAATATGACGGTAAACATTTGGATTGAACAAAAATGGGATTGAAGCTCATGCTAAATCCTGATCTCAATGCTGAAAAAACCTCCTCCTAGATTCTGGTTGTTTGGAGAAGTCCTCCTCTTCCAAGAATTCCTGAAAAAAGCCCTCACAACTCTAGAACCATCTAGAACTGTATTATGGGATGTTTTTCTGCTGAATCACTGGGATCCATCTTCATGTTATCATCAAAGTGATCGTGTCAGATGAAATCTTTCCTGTTTGAAGGAGTTTCATTCATGTCAAAATAGTATCACGGATCTCCCATCAGGCCTTGCAGATCCTGACTTTGACAACCTGCAGACAATAGATCCATGAACGTCTTTGTTTTCCTTGTCTAACATGGCATCTGGATCCAAACTTTGCCAAGTACACCTGGCAGCAGCCTGGGGAACACTCAACTTCACGGAATGCTGGAATGCTGCGGAATGCTAACCACGTTGAGCACGTCTTCTTCGCATTTTACAAGTTTCCATTTGCAAATTTGCCAGCTACCAGATTCATGAACGGACACCATGATTGCTGTCTTCTTCTATGAATTTTACAAGTTTCCATGTGCATTATTAGGGAATTAATCAAATTAAGGCTCAAAAACGGTACTTTTTGCTTGAACTCACAAGTATGTGTGTCCGACTTTTATCCTTATACGCACTTGAAATACGTGCGGGTAATGGAGCACTGTGCATCTTGGCTGCATGCATTATGTGTGGCCAACGTGAATTTCCATCGGTTTTCTTTTTTGGACGTTAAATGAAATTAACTGCCTTTAGCATATGTACAATCGTGCTCTAAGAATTTCTTTATTTGTTGTAAATTTTGTGTATTTCAGCTCAGTTCACACACAACTCAAGGAGTGCATAGTCCCTGTTGGCTCTCCAGCAGCGGTTTTCTCTATCGCCGCTTGGGAACTCTGTCCTGACACCACAGCCTTTAAAGACATCCCTGTTACACACAACCGAGTTGGCTTCTCAACTATTACATGATGGACACAGGAGACATTTCAGTGTGGATGTGATCAAATCGCTGAGTAAAATCCTCATATTTATCTTAAGTAGTTGTTCAAAACCTTACAGTAAATTCTTGAGACAGTTGTCATTTGAAGATGGCTCATTTGCAAGTTAATTCTTGTCATGTCTTGAATTTAATTTGAATGAACCTTTACTGATACAATTCTTGTCATGTGACCACAGAACTAATCTGGAAGCTGTACCAGATGACCTGACCTGTAAAGTGAACTTCAGAGATGCTTATAAATACTCAACTCTTGAACACATGAGGTCTTTTTATTGAGTTATACAGTAGGTATTTGGAAGACTAAGCCAACTTTCATTGTCTTTCAGTAGATGTAATGAAATTCTTGTCTTCACTTTAAAACCTATTTGAGATCCTTTCAAATAAACATTCAGGTAAGTCTCAGTTTTTGTTGTGTTATGTCCTTTTTTTCATTTTCAGTCTCCCTTTTTAATGATATGATCCGTCTGTTTAGTGCTAACAAAACAGAAGAACAGATCAAGATTGCGTGGGATGAGGGAAGACTCAGAAAACACTGCAGAGGTGGTCTGAAAGTGTCTTGGGATTCCCCCTGAAGTGGTCTTTGCTCAGACTGCTGCCCCTGTGACCTGATGTCTGAAGAAAATGAATGGATGCTAAACACAAATTCTTCTTTATCATAACACAAACATATTTGTCAACGCATGTTATTGACAACAGAGCTGAAATGTTCGAAACTTTCAAAAAGTCTGTTTTCAAGACCCTTTGACGTAGACATTTTGGTCACTGTGCAAAAGGTTTTCTTTTTGTATTTTTTGTGTCCCTGGAGAGCTTGGCCACAGAGGCTACAAACGGGCAGCTTTTGTACTCTTGACAGTTTACTGTCCCCTCCTGAGCTTTGTTCTTGGAGCTTCCTTTTATAGATGGTAGCTTTTGCCCAGGAGGGTGTGCTGAGCCTGGAGGCGGTACTGATGCTGTAGGGGGTGCTGGTGTTGTCAGGGGCAGGTCGTATGGGAATGAAGAAGACGCCCTGGGTGGATGAGGAGGCAGCTGCAGGTTGCGTTTGGCTACAGATGCCAGGTTTGCTCAAAGTTCTGCTTGGTGGTTTTGGGAAATGGGTGGAAGATGGCAGAGGGGTTTTTCTTTTTTTAAGCGTTTCTATTCCAGCAGTGCTTGGTATAGGTGCATATGTAATGACGGGGTAGTCTTGGGGGGGCGGCACAGTTAGCTGATGTGGTGCTGGAGGTAGCTCCAAGGAGGAGATGGAGGTAGTCTTGGTGATGGTGGACAGCTGCTTGGTGGCGTGCAGGTTCAGCGGCCTCTCCTGAAAGCGTATAAAGTCTTTCACCTTCTCTCCTGTGTGAGTTCTCATGTGTGTTTTGAGGTGAGATAAATGAATAAAACTCTTCCTCTGATCTCTGTTCTGTGGGTCTGTCTCTTCATCTGTAGTTGATGTTGATTCTTCATGTTGGTTTCCTTCTTCATCCTGACTATCAGTTACATTTAAGTTCTGCTGATTGTTTAGATCTGCTTCACTGTTTTCATCTTCCTCATAAATAGGAATCTCCATCAAGGTATCAGTCTCCTGCTTCAGATCAAGCTGATCATCATGACTGATGAAAAGTTCTTCTGGTTCCTCTTTAAACTGTGGAGGTTCTGGTTCTCCATGTTCATCTTTAAACTGTGGAGGTTCTGGTTCCTCCTGTTCCACTCTTAAATTCCTCTGCTGGTTCCAAAGATCCTCTTCATTTACATAATGCTGAGGGAGGACTGCAGGGACAAAAAGACAAAATAGGAGACCTGTTATACCTTTAAAGGTCTTTGTTTATTGTCAAGAACAATCTAAATCCCTTTTTTTCAGAAGCCCTGGACTATAAATATATAACAGTTAAGACAGCTAGAGGTGATGTCAGTCTTTCAGTCTTCAGTGGGTCAAACACCTCATCAAAGAAACTCATAAGTCTTCAAAAAAGTTACCCGCTATACCTTTTAATAAACACACACTGACACACTACACACACATCGTTTTCAGTAATAAGGTGGTGGTCATTGGTCTTCTGTTCCCCACCCCATCTTTTATGGGGGGAGTCAGACGCTCAGTGGTGGTTGTGTCCTGTAGGCCAGGATACTAGACTAAATTTTTGCAATGGTGCACCTAACCTTTTATCATAGTTGCACCAGCATGAAACTTTGGTGCACAGACTTTCTGAACCACATTGCATTGAACTCATTAGGTCTACATGGTCACTTTCCTTTTTAATAGCTGTCAGTTTTTGCAATGAGACTTCAAAACAACAACAGTATAGTCCTCTCTAACAAAAATAAAAGAAATACACATCCATGGACGTAGACATTGACCCAGATATCAATTTCTTTGACTTTGTGAAGAACCACTGCAGTTTTTACACAGAGCAAGAATACAATAAAAACACAAATCCTAATCACGAACTCTCAATCATACATTTCAACAGCAGAAGCTTATATGCTAATCAACAAACTATTGAAGAAAACTTGCAACAATTTAACAAACACTGCATAAATAGAAATCCTAAGTCCTTCTTTTTGAGACCTGAAGAAGCAAAAGAAGTCCTAAAAAGCGTCAAATTAAAAAAAAAAAACATCTACAGACAGTAATGGAATTAATATGATGGTGATAAAAAGGTCATTGATTCCATTGTCGACCCGCTGACCTACATTTGCAATTTATGTTTTCAAACAGGATCATTTCCACAAAAAATGAAAATAGTCAAAGTAATCCCTACACAAATCAGGGACAAACACCAACTAACAAATTACAGACCAGTGTCTTTACTCTGCCAATTCTCAAAAAGACACGAAAAAGTATTCCTCATAAGGCTGGAGAATTTTGTAGAAACACAAACCAAACAAATTTCCGACAACCATCTTACCACTCGGGAGTTGCTCATGGTGAGAGGCGTCGGGCTTGTGTGGGCTCACTCGTGAGCCCTCATCTCAGCTGCCAAGTGTTGGAGTTTACCCCGGTGGATGAGAGGGTCATGTCCCTCCGCCTGCGGTTGGGGGGGCAATGTGCATCTTGGCTGCATTAATTGCAAGTGGCCAACGTGAATTTCCATTGATTTTCATTTTTGGATGCACATACATAAATAAAATCAACCACCTTTGGGATATGTAAAATCAATCAATTGTGGGTTTTTCTGTAATAACAGTTGTGTATTTCAGCTCACACACAACTCAAGGAGTATATAGCCGCTGTAGGCTCTCCAGCAGCAGCAGTCCCTCTCGCCGCTTGGGAACTCTCTCCAGACACCACAGCCGTTAAAGACACCCCGGTGGTGGACAGGAGGGTCATGTCCCTCCACCTTTCGGGTGGGGGACAGGTCTCTGACTGTGCTTTCGGCTTACGGGCCGAACAGCAGATTGGAGTACCTGGCCTTCTTCTAGGTGTTTGTCGAAGGGGTACTGGAAAGTGCCCAGACAGGGGACTCTATTGTCCTCCTGGGGAACTTCAATGCCCACGTGGGCAATGACAGTGACACCTGCAGGGGCGTGTAGGAATGGCCCCCATGATCGGAACCAACAACTGAAATGATTGAAATCCTGTAATACCTGATCTGAAGTGATGATAAAAACGGACAAACATCCTCAATAAAGCAGGGGGGGGTTGGTGGTCTGAACACAGTGACAGTTAAGACAAGCAGGTCCCCAATAGAAAAGCATGAAGCTCAAAGGTCTTCTCTGTTTCTTTGATGAAGGTCACATACCTATGTGGTGGAGCTGCAGCTGTGGTTTCCAGATGACATCCAGCAGTCTGCGCTGACGACAGAGCTCCTGCTCATACTGGACGATGGTTCCTTCACAGAGTCTGCAGATTTCTTCAGCAGCAGCAGCTAGTCGCTCGCTGATCAACTCTCTCAGAGACTGAAGGGAAGACATGGTTCCTGCTCCGATCTTCAGCTCCAACTCCCACAAACACCACCGTCCTCTTCACTGCAGCTCCGATCGATCATCTGCTAGTCTCACAATCACAGAAAAAAAGGTCCAAACAGAAACTTTTCTCCTGTTTGGAGATTTTCCTGAAAGTTCCTGTGATCCTGCAGGAGTCAGTTCTGCTCAGCCTGCAGTCCAAACAGAAAAGACTCTGGAAGCTTCCACATGTGAAACTTAAGACAAAGAATCCAAACAACAACATCTGATTGGTTGACTTTGGAGGGAAAGCTGTAACAGTCTTCTGTGATTGGTTCAGCCGTCCCTGCCCCCACTAGTCCACTGCACAGGGGGCAACATTCCAGGGGGGGTTGGTAATCTCCTCCTTCTTTTGTTTCTGCCCCACTGGCTCTTTCAAAATAAAGGCTTGTTGTAGCAGAAACCTGAATGGAACATCAGAATGGACTCAAACTGCTGCTGGTTTCAAAGCCTCCTTCTCAACTTCCAGCTGAACTCTTCATGAGTTTGAGCGTCTGTGACAAACTCTCCAGTTGAACAACAGCAGTGGAAATCTCCATGGATGTCAACTGGGAGAGAATCAACATGAGATTTCCAAGAGTTTCTGCAGGAACTCATCACAAAGTCAGGAGCTGCAAGGCCTGATGGGAGATCTGTCATCCTATTGTGACATGAAGGAAACTCCTTCAAACAGGAAAGATTTCATCTGACACGATCACTTTGATGATAACATGAAAACCATTAAAAGGAAAGACTTATAGTATTTGCAGATACTACTTATAGTATCTAGTATCTTTTTATCTATTTTTAAGTCGTTTATTTATTTATTTTTTATATGATGCTTGCACTGTGGGGTGAGAGGAAAGCAATTTCATCTGTGCTGTATGTCTTTATGGATGCAGTACATTTGACAATAAAGCCGACTTTGACTTTGTATTTACCTGTAAAATGTTATGCCTTCCTCCTTCGTGGATTTATTTCTCCGATTTTGGTAGTTGAAACCCGCACAATGAACTGGCATTTTGCAAAAAACGTGTTCACATGCATGCACTAGAGCAGTGACTTGACCTCACCAAAATGGCGGTGCTCTCCTCCAATGAAAAATCACGGGATGTCTCCTCTAGTGATATAACTCATTGACCTTCCCTGCCTGGACCTCTTTCTGGGTCCTAGTGCCCTAAAGGTTACAGCTCCTGGTAAACAAGAAAAAAGTCCATTCTAGAGGCCACTCTGACGTCATCATCATCAAAGACAGCGTTACCTAGCAACCATACCAAGACCATAGCAGCTATAGAGGGAAACACAACAAACCATCAACGGCGGTTAAAGCAGTCAGACGTTTGTTCTGCAGCTCAGCAAAAATCTCTGCTTTAGGTTTTGGGGAGAAAAACAAAGGAAAACACACGGAGAAGGATTCTGCAAAGGAAATCCCAAGTTCTATTGGTAAGTCAGCGTCCTGGAAACATGCTTTGTTGGTTCTGAAGTGGCATGAATGCAGACTTAGATTGCTTTGTTTCCTTGGATTCTTCAGATGGATTCAAGCTGTAAATGTTGTCAGCATAAAGCAAGTTTGGACTAAACTAAAGCAGAAAGTGGCTTTGAAGATGGTCAGGAGAAATGAGGGCTTTTTTCAGGAATTCTTGGAAGAGGAGGACTTCTCCAAACAACCAGAATCTAGGAGGAGGTTTTTTCAGCATTGAGATCAGGATTTAGCATGAGCTTCAATCCCATTTTTGTTCAATCCAAATGTTTACCGTAATATTCAGGAGTTCAACTCTGAAAGCCACCATGACATCATAGACATTAAAGACCCTGTTACCTAGCAACCAAACACAACAAACTGGAGACTATTCAAACTGGACATTTTGGGGAAACAATTCTTTTCTAACTCGAGTTTTTAGGATTTAGCCTTTTAGGATTTTTGTCAGGGAAAGAAGTGAACCTGGGCTCCAAATATTGGAAGACACTGATCTAAAAGTACTAGGACATCTGGAGAAAGCTCTAGTTCTGCTCCAACTCAGTCCAAAGCACTGAAGATAGATGGAGTTGGATTTGGGAGAGGACTGAGCTCATTCAGATGAAGAAAGAACAAGTCAACAGATGAAGAAGATTTCAGGAAGTTTCCCATTCAACAAGTTCAAGTTTCCAGAGAGCTAGTTTAGCATCTTCATGAGATGTTGCTGGGGCGGAGCTTGAACACACACCGCTTCCTGGAACCCAAACTCAGGCTAAGTGGAGGAAAAGTTGGGATTTCTGGTGTTTGTAAAGATCTGGAATGGTTTCCTCCCACAAAAAGGCCTTTTTCTAGTTTCCTGCAGATGAATTCTTTTCCTGCTGGGAGTTCTCATCTGGGTTTGCAGATTCTTAGTTGGAGGAAAACTTGGAGCAAATTCTTCCCAGAAAAAGGATTTTCTCTGGAGTGAATTGACATGAACAGAGTGAGTTTGGACTGAAAGCAGCAACAGGGAGGAGATGTTAGAGCTTCATCAGAAAACAGCTTTCTGGAGGAGTTGGAAGACGTCAACAGTCACAGTGATGGTGAGGAGGAGGAGCTAAGACTTCCAAAGTCAGAGCTAAAGATGGAGGAGCAGCAGGAGGAGGTTCTTCACTGAAGGAGAGCACAAGTCCAGCTTGTCAGTGCTTTGCTGATTGGCTAGTTGGATGTGTTCTTTGATGAGCTTTTCAATCTGACGTCTGCTTGGAGGACTGTTTTCATCCTTTTGGATGATTCCACTATTTCAGGGGTGGGCAATTCCAGGCCTCGAGGGCCGGTGTGTCTGCATGATTTCCAGATAGTCTTGCCCTACTCATGACTGATTACTTGGTTCAGGTGTGTCCAGCCAATAATCTTGCCCTACTCATGGCTGATTACCTGGTTCAGGTGTGTCCAGCCAATTAGAACATGCCAGAGCAGGGTATGCTGGAAAACATGCAGGAATGCGGCCCTCAGTGCCCACCTCTGCACTATTTGAACCAGACCTGGAACTAGAAGAGACTCAATGAGAACAGAAAGACAAGAAAAGATTCAAACCAAACTCTTCTTCTGTCTGACTTCAACCATGAAGGGACTTGAACCCTCAACCTTCTGATCCATGAGGCCACATGGTCTGAGAGAACATCCAGGTCCAGCTGCAGGTGGAGGACAGCATCATCCAGCTGAAGAAGAGGAGGAGCTTCTGCTGCCTCAAAGAGGAAGGTGGAGGAGGTGAGAGGCTGCACTGGAGCTTTGGACCAAACCCTGTGATGGATGAACAACATCTCCAGGCTGTTTCCAGCCTGACCAGGAGGATCAGAAAACAGCAACAAGACAAAGAAAGACTGAAGGACAAAGAAATATGAAGATTCATTAAGGATCAAATCCAGACTTTATTCATGTCTTCAGACAAAAAAGCTGCAGACATTTTACAGACACAATTGAGGTTTTTCAAAACTTTTCTGAGCAGAAGATGCAGTTCTGAATACAGCCAGAAGGTGTCGCCCTTCTCATTTCTTATCCAAGTTCAAACTACAGACCTGACTGATTTGGTTTGGTTTTTGTTATTTTAGCCATCATCTATGAAGACATCAGACCTAAAATTACAGAAAAAACATCAAAAATGTTTCACAAACTTATTTTAATAAACTGAAAATGTATAATTTCTGTCTATTAGAAGTCATTTGAAGTGAAGCTGTGAAAGTGACCACATTTGTTCAACAGCCTCATAGCAACAAGAAACAAAGCAGATTTCTCTCCAAAAAAGTTTTTTTCCTCCGTTTTCCATCCAAACAAAGACAAACAGATGTTCTGTTTGGCAGAAATGTGTTTCCACCCAGAGGAACCTGCAGCAGCTGCTGATCCATCAGAAGATTCTGGACCTGCAGAGACTTCCCACACAGCTGCCTCTGCCTCCAAAGAAGCTGCTGATCTCTAATCTGATAGAGTTAAGTTGTTCTATGGCCTTTTGTACTTCCTCCAGTGTAATCATGCTCTCACATTGCTCCTTTTCACTTTCAGTGATGGTCTTGACTGTTAACGAATCTGTGAAGGCATCTGTTGAAACTTGACTAAATTTAAACTATAAAGTTTCTGGTAAAAATCACAACAATAGTTAGAAATGACTTTATGGTCTTCTGAAATAGTTCCATCTATATTAATTCTGTGAATGCTACTACCTTTAGAATGGTGTCTCTCCAGATTAAAGAAGTCATGTGAAGTTTGTTCACCGTTTTCAAGCCACATTGATGGAGATCTCACAAAAGCTCCCTTGGCTTTTTGAAGAAAGTGTTTCCACTAAACAATTGACATGATAAGACATTCATAAACACAGATGTGAGCAATACTTGGATTTACAGCAGATACCTTCACATTTCTGCCTGTTTATCTCATTACAATGCATGGAAGACACAGAGGATGTTTAGCCATCAGATTGATTTATTTTTAAGAGCTCAACAAAAAGCTAATCACGTCTCCATGTCTGGGTTCACTTACATCCCTGTACGACTCCGTCCACATATTGAATATATTATAAGTGTAATCTAGACAACTACAGAAAAAGAGAGTTCTATATGCATGGACATTCTTTAGTCAACATCAGTTCTACCATACTTCAAATGCATTAGTGACATTTTGGGGGATTTATGCAAAACAATTATTTGGATTAAACTCCACAAAAAGATTAATACAAATACAAAGTGGGATTTGGAAATCTACTAATGCATTCATGAAAAACATGACATCAACATTTGTGGATAGTATGCATGCAAGAATGTTGGAAATGTTGTATTGTGTAGATTCTGAAAGAAGAAATGAACATTTATGATTTAAGATAAATGTTTATGTTTGAGTCATGCTGAGTTCTCAATAACTGCTGGTGAAGGATAACCTTTTTTTCTTCTTCATTCTTTTCTGCTACTACAACTTAATTTCCCTACAGGGATTAATAAAGTTCATCTTCATCTTATAAAACGACATCCAAACTTTTGCAAAGATGGATGTGCATGTTGAGCATATAAAAGGAAAGCGTTTAGCCGATCACGGCTAACTCCACAGAGAAAGTGGGACTGTGTCTGAATTCCCCCCCGAACCCCTAAATACTGACAAACTAGATAGTGCGGCACTAAATATTCAGCCTTTCTCTTAGGGCACTATAGCTGTGAATTTGAAAAGCAATTCGGACTCTATGCTCACTACATTTTTTTATGGTGGATACAACGTCATCGGTTTCACAAAGTTAAATGAGTTTTTCACTGATTTACTGAGCAGCGATGCACACTTCTGTTTCGCAGAGACTTCTGGGAAATTTCTATGGTACTTGATTTTGGAACTTGTGTCTGAATTCTTTCCCTGCTCACTATATAGTGCGTTCACCATTTTGTAGTGCATTCCAAAATCCAGTGCCCTAGAAACTTCCCAGAAGACTCTGCAAAGAACCAGTGTGCATCGATGTTCACTAGATCGGCGAATATAGACCACAATGCATTCTGTCAGAACAATTTTTGCCAGAAATGTTTATTTAATGAATTATTTTAATTTGGTTAGCTTTTGTTGTTATCATTTTTGTTTAGAGTCAGCAGCATGTCTTCATTTCATCCGTTTGGATTTTCAGCAAGCTTACTTCTGATTGGCCACAGTAGTTGCCCTAGAAACGTGACTCAGACCAACTCGACCAATCCCGGTTGTCTGGCTCCAACGGGGACCCGTTTGGCGGAAAAATTGCAACAGAATTGGCTTCATTTCCCTGTAGCGGGGGGTAAGGCCCTTTCTGTGGGTGAGGTCACAGTCCTCTATGTACAGTGAATTTCAGGGCCGGATCTGTGTGGAAGTGAGCCCAAATATATCTAGCTGCTACCTTCTAACATCTCACACAAGCTCAGGCTCCTTCCCTCTCAGAGAGGTGACCCGACTGCAAGCTTTGTGTTGTAACTGGACCTTGTTCTTTCTGACTCACTTTAGGGATTCTGAACCGCTCTTAGTCTGACTCGTCACCTAGAGCCGGTCTGCGTGGGACACCATGCCATCGGCTTTAGCCCCGGACAGATCAGCTTCTAGGATCACTCAAGTGCTCAAACCCCTCCACCACGTTAAGCTGGCAGTTCACGGAGGGGATCCATTTAGTGTGTTGCAATTCTTTCTGTGTCTACTTTTTAATGTTACTTCATTTTCTGAATGAACTGAATTTAAATAAAAATAAATGATCAGCTTATCCATTTTTTTTACAGGAACTTTTTTCTGGTTGGGTGGGGGGGACTGAAGTCCTCAGAGAAAACCCACACAAACACACTAAATGGTGTGTTGCCCTTTTTTCATGTTTGGCAAGATTTTAAAAAATTAATAAATCAGTTCACATTTTTTTATTGCCGGTGTTATTTTTGTACAACTAGAAGAGATAATTGCAACAATGTTTTTGTTTTTTCAATTCACAATTTTTTTTCTCTCTCACTTGTTCTGTCCAACAGCTGAGCAAACATATTACAGCTGAAAGCCTTTTGCGTTGGACAGGTTTTACTATCACAAAAAGAGGTTATAGAACTTTAGAAGCCAGAGTGTAGATTTGTATAAACCCCTTTTTGTTGTATTATTTTTTTATTTATTTGTTACATCTAGTGTGTGTGGGGAGGACTACACCAAGGATCAGCTTTAAGTCCCTTTTTGTTTGCTATGCTGATAGACAGGCTGACAGACGAGGTAAGACAGGAATCTCCCTGGACAATGATGTTTGCGGATGACATTGTAATTTGCAGTGAGAGTAGAGAGCAGGTGGAGGAACAGCTAGAGAGGTGGAGGTTTGCTCTGGAAAGAAGAGGCATGAAGGTCAGTCGTAGTAAGACAGAATACATGTGTCTGAACGAGAGGGATCAAGGTAGAAGCGTTAGGTTACAGGGGGGTGAGGTGAAGAAGGTGCAGGAGTTTAAGTACTTGGGGTCAACAGTTCAGTGTGATGGGGATTGTGGAAAAGAGGTGAAGAGGCGAGTGCAGGCAGGTTGGAGCGGTTGGAGGAAAGTGTCAGGAGTGTTGTGTGACAGAAAAGTGCCAGCAAGACTCAAAGGAAAGGTGTACAAGACAGTGGTGAGACCAGCTCTGCTCTATGGGTTAGAGACGGTAGCAGTGAGACAGAGACAAGAGGCTGAGATGGAGGTAGCAGAGATGAAGATGTTGAGGTTCTCCTTAGGAGTGACCAGGTTAGACAGGATAAGGAACGAGTACATCAGAGGGACGGCTCATGTTGCCTGTGTTAGCGACAAAGTCAGAGAAGCCAGACTGAGATGGTTTGGACATGTTCAGAGGAGGGATAGTGGATATATTGGTAGAAGGATGTTGGAGATGGAGCTGCCTGGCAGGAGGGCAAGAGGACGGCCAAAGAGGAGATATATGGATGTCTTAACAGAGGACATGAAGTTGGCTAATGTTAGGGTAGAAGATGTCCATGATAGAGTGAGGTGGAAAAGGATGATTCGCTGTGGCGACCCCTGATGGGAAAAGCTGATAGAGAAAGAAGTGTGTGTGGGGAGGAAGGGGGAAAGAATGTGTGGGGGGTGGAAGAGAGTAAAAGGAAGAAAGGTGAAAAAGTGGGGGATACAAGCAATGAGTTATTAAGTTATTATTTTAAGCTGTAACATTTATACCAGATCTGCTGGAAAGACAAATATTACATCAAAGGTGAAAATCTACCACAAAGATGAGCGGAAAATATCTGCCCATCAATACACTGTAGGTTAGGAGGAGGGATGAAGCAGACAGGGACAGACCAGGCGGCAGCCATGGGGGCCACCAGGCGCAGGACACCGAGACAAGGGCCAAGGACGAAGCCAGGGCCCCCAGAACCCATGAGCCGCCCACGACCCGACCGGCGCCCCATCTCTGCAAGCCAGCCCCGGCACGCGACCCGAGCAACCCAGAGATCGTGATCTCATGGTATTCAGTCTGCAGTGTCTGACGGTTTCAGCAAATCTGTCAGTCTGGTTTTTTCATCTCTGAGCTCCTTTGTTTCTTCCCGAAGAGGTCCCAGTTTACTCAGTACATGGTTGAATTGAACAGCCAGTTCACAGACTTCATTATGCTACTGTTTCAGTTCGGAAACTTCATCCTGAAGCTGCTTCTTTTCATCTTCACGTTGGGACTTTTCTGCAGAGATTCTGGTAAATTAATCTTTCACCTCTTTCACTTCCTTGTCCTTCCTCTGGATGTCCTTCTGCTGCTGTTTTAGTTCTGAAACCTCGTTTTTTTACCTTCAAAATTTTCTCCTTTTCATCATGAAGTTTTTCCTGCACCTCATCCGTGTTGGAAACCTGGTGCTTCAGCTGTGCAACATCTATGTAATCTATAACAATGATTTAACGTGGTAGAAAACACGCATTTATCTACACGCCACTCTTTATTTCCATAAATTGAATCACTTCTACAGTATTTTCATCAGTCATTAAGAATTTTGAACACATTTTTTACTACTTATTTGTGCAGATAAAGTATATAACATGTGAAAATCCTTTTGCTGATCACATTAACAACCTACTATGAAGGGATTTCTGAGCCATTGTTCCATGTGCAACACTTGCTGTTATTTTGTACCTGAAACTCAAAAACAAGTGCAAACAAAACCAGGAGCTGGAGGAAGTGGTCAGGGTTAGGGAAGTCTGGGAATCTCTACTTAGACTCTGCCCCCGCATCCGGTCCCGGATAAGCGGAAGGAGATGGATGGATGGATTATTGAAAAAATGTGTTTTATAGTGAACGCAGTCCTTCGTATTTAAAGTGGCAGATGTGGCACTAAAAATGAATAACAATCAACAAACAGCAGAAACCCACACTGTGAGAAAGACTCCACACTTCTGACTGATGTTCACGTCCACTTTATTCCTCATAGATAAGATTGAAACAGAACAATGAGAACCACAATAAAAAACAGAGGAACAGTTCTAATGTCTACTCGAAAACATGAATAACAAGAACACCAGACACAAACACCAGTCTGGCTCTTTATCAGCCTCTTCCTTCACACATTTTTAGGAAAATCTTTTCCTCACTAAAATTGGTCTAAAAAATGTAAAATGCAGTTACTACTTTTTGTTTAAATAAATAATCAAATGTTCACTGATTACATAAAAAGTATCAGAATTAAAGACGTTTACAAAATCTTTCCTGTGCTGTCATGGTAACACACACATGAAAAAACTAGAAATTAATTAAAATATTTTAAAAAATTAAAATATTTAAATTATCTGAAATATGAAAACCAAAATGATTGGATGTGCTGCAGAGGTAGAGTGGTTGACCTCTGATCAGAAAATCACGGGTTAAATTACCACTTTGCCCGTCTATGTGTCAAAGTGTCTTTGGACAAAACTGAACCCCACATTGATCCTGGGAGTTATAGGTTAGTGCCAGTGTGAGACAGCACCGCTGCCATCAGTGTGTGAATGGGTGTGTGTAGGAGTGAATGGGACTGAATGTTTAGTAGTTTGAGCTTTCAAAGAAGGTACATTAGCGGCATATTCCATACGTATATGGCAACATAAAAACAAGGCTTGAAATATTTCAAATCTAAAAATCATAATTTCAAATAAAATACTAGTTTCTGTCTTTATGGAAGAAAATTTGTACTTTTTCCAAATCTCTTCCTCTGCTCATGTAAACCCCATGTTTTTACTGCACAAGTTCTCTGCTCCGAGTTTTCTAGCGCTTAAAGTTTTTAATGAATCCTTTATTAAACTGTTTTAAAATGTTTTTCTCTTGTGAATTATCATATGTGTTTTGAGATGAGATATACGTTTAAAACTTTTGTCACATTCTTCACAAGAAAAAGGCTTTTCTCCTATGTGAGTTCTCATGTGTGTTTGAAGATTAGATATTCGACTAAAACTTTTTTTACATTCTATACAAGAAAAAGGCTTTTCTCCTGTGTGAGTTCTCATGTGTCTTATGAGATGAGATATTTGACTGAAACTTTTGTCACATTCTTTACAAGTAAAAGGGTTTTCTCCTGTGTGAATTATCATGTGTTGTTTGAGATTAGATATTTGATTAAAACTTGTATCACATTCTTTACAAGAAAAAGGCTTTTCTCCTGTGTGAGTTCTCATGTGTGTTTTGAGATCAGATAGTTGACTAAAACTTCCACCGCATTCTTTACATGAAAATTGTGTCTCTCCTGTATGAAATCCTACATGAAAAGGTTTGATAGTGATTCTTGAGCTTTCACCAGACTTGAAAAAGGAAAAAATATTCTGCGCTGGAGATTCTTTGTGTTTCTTAACCAAATCATCCTTCTTTGATCTTTCACTAACATCAGAGTTACATTGACTTTCTGACATGTGAGAGCTGTCCACATTTTGGACATGACTTCTGTCTCTCTTCTTCCTCTGATCTCTGTTCTGTGGGTCTGTCTCTTCATCTGTAGTTGATGTTGATTCTGTCTCTTCATCTGTAGTTGATGTTGATTCTTCATGTTGGTTTTCTTCTTCATCCTGACTATCAGTTACATTAAAGCTCTGCTGATTGGTTAGATCTGCTTCACTCTTCTCATCTTCCTCATTAGTAGGAATCTCCATCAAGGTATCAGGTTCCTGCTTCAGATCAAGCTGATCTTTATCCTGACTGATGCAAAGTTCCTCTGGCTCCTCTTTAATCTGTGGTTGTTCTGGTTCCTGTAGTCTATCTTTAATCTGTAGAAGTTGTTGTTCCTCTTCAGTTTGTGGAGGTTCTGGTTCCTCATGTTCCACTCTGAAGTTCCACTGTTGGTTGTTAAGATCTACTTTACTTTTCTCATATTCTTCATAAGTTGGTATCTCCATCAAGGTATCAGTCTCCAGCTTCAGATCAAGCTGACTGTTGTAGAACCCTTCTTGCTCCTCTTTAATCGTTGATGGTTGTGGTTCCTCCGGTTCCTCTTTATGAAGCGGAGGGACCGGTTTCTCTAGTTCAACTCTGAAGTTCCTGTGCTGGTTGAAAAGATTTTCATCTTCAGTCACCCAATGCTGGGGGAGGACTGCAGAAACACAAAATGAGACATTTTTATGTTTTAAGGTTTTGTGTGTTGTTAATAAACACTATTAACTGATCATCTTAAAACACCATTTTAATCCTACTTCTGTGAAGACTCACAGAAGTAGGATTAAAAATGCCATCTGGACATTATCATTTTCAAATTTGGAAACGTTTCACCTCTTACCCAAATTGTCAATTCTGAAATAGCGGGTGAAAGGGCTAGTTTAAATGTGCTCCTGGGGGAGGAGTCGGACCTGAATCTGGATAGTATTGTCTACTTAGACTAAATGGTTTTAGGTCTTTAGAAGTCCTTTGTTCTCAGCTGGAGTTGGGAAGACAGTGGCTACCCTCCCCAACCTGGTAATCTCTTTCAGCTGTTAATGACCTAAGTGAAACTGGTTTGTTTGTCTGGGACTGATTTAAACCTGAGACCACCAGTCTTATTAAGAGACTGTTTATCTTTCTTGACAAATATGGCATCTTTTACTCCTCGCTCAAACCATCCTTTCTCTCTGGCTAAAACTCAAACCTCGCTATCCTGGAAGCAGTTGTTTGTGGCCTTCAGGTGAGGTGTATTGCAGACTTGGGTCCACTTGAGTTGGTTCTTTGATGTTGTTAATGCAGCTAGAAGCACAACCTATGCACAAGCGGCTTTACCAACATGACAGAACCAACTCAAGTGGACCTGTATTGGCTCGAGCAGGGGAACCAACCAGCCAGGTGAGGGGGCCCCTCTTCCGGCATCTGGGAGTAAGGGGAACCCCGCCATTAATAATAATAATAATAATAATAAACTTTATTTGTATAGCACCTTTCCAGATAAAAATCACAAAGTGCTTCACAGTACAACACGATAAAACAACAGTAAAACACAGTAAAAACACATGTTAAAAAGAAATTAAGAAAAAGCTATTTTAAAAAGATATGTTTTTAGCTGCTTTTAGCAATGGCATAGATGACCAGAAGACGGAGACAGAGGGACGGGGACACACCAGGACACCTGCAGTATGCACGGAGCACTTCAGAAACAGATGAAAATCATGTTTTCTTATGAACAACATGTTGAAAACACTTTCTCAGATAAACAAACCTACTTCACTTCGAGACAAACAAATCTGTATTTAAAAGAAACAATAATTTCTTTTTGTAGGATTTTAACAGAGATCCGGCACACTTAACACGTTTCTCAGAAGTTTACTGACAACAAATCCTGAAATTGTTCCATTCAAGGAAACATTGACTAATATTTGTATTGATGCTGTTTTCCATCTGTGTTTTCAAACCTGCATCAATAATTAGCTCATGTTTATTGATTCACTTTCTTTGGAAGTTTGGCTTCTCTGATGAACCACCAGAGGGCGACAGAGAACTGTTGATATTATTAACAGAATAGTAGATAGAAAATAGATGGGGTTTTACTAGAAACGGTCATTTCAGAAGATGTCAGCTCACGGTCACCCAATGCATAGTAGCAGTACTGACCCTTACTTTCTGTGTAGAAACCACAATCGCCTCGACCTGAGGGCTTGCTCACATAGTCGATGCGATTGTAGTAGTCGTTCTTGATATGAACAGCTCCACTTGGAAGAGATCCCTCCCAAGTCTTCCAGTAAAGTTTGTCAGTAATTTTCCACATGGTGGACAAAGACTTGATCGGTTGACTGTGGACTGACAGTAAAATGCAGTGTGGGCTCTTCTCTGGTCAAGTTGGAGACTACAAGGGAAAATGAAAAAGCTGTGTTAACTCCATTGTAACTCTACATACTCACAGAAGCTGATGCTTCTGATGCTTCGCTCAGGTTGACTGGGATATTCTGCAGACAGTTGGGCTCACCTCTACTCAGGGTTTGGGCTCCAACACTCAGTAGTGACCTGAGAAGACTTGGAACCTCAGGAGTGGGACGCAGATCACTACCACCACTTCCAACCTGTAAGCTCTGTGCTAGATTTGTGCTGTTTGAGTCTTGCAAGTCCTCACCAACGGAAGAGATGTGACGTAGTAAGAATTTCCCCTGGAAAGTTAGTGAGATGAGTCAGTAAGGCTGGGCAATTTAGAATTTTTTGGCATCAGGTGACAACAACATATATCACATTTTAAACCAAATAATTGTATTTTTCAAATTTGAACACTCTGTTGCTCATAAGAGAAATATGTAATCATCAGCAGGTTGATTAGATTTAAATATTTATTTCCTATTAAACTTTAAACATAGAAGATGCAGTGAAGGACCCTGATGAAACAGTTTTTTCAGATAATTAAAAAATGCATTTACATTAAAAGGTAAACTGAATAATAAAAAGCAAAATCTTTCAAGTTTCAAAAGAGAACATAAATAAAACAGAGCACTAAACTGTTTGATTAGTTCTATTTGAAAAAAAGGGTAATTTTACAAATAAATTCTGATGTTTTCAAGTTTTACAGAACAAACATAAAATTGAAAAACATTTTTGTCAACATCCTGTATATAAACTAGGAACTAAAAGCAACTAGGAACTAAAAGCAACTAGGAACTAAAAGCAAATTCTCTGAGTTTCCTCTGCTAGATAAGACTGTTTTTGCTGTGCAGGTCTGACCTTAAATTTTTTTCCTGGAGAATCATCATTTATTTCAGTCTGAGACTGAACATGCTTGGTGACTCAGCTTCAGGTGATAAAAACGGTTGGTGCTATTTCCAGTTTGAGAAAGAACATGTCTTCTGCTCAGTTTGCAGTGAACGTTACTCTGTTTTTTGTTGTATTTTAAATAACTAATCAATCAATTTATTATTTGAATAGCACTTATTTAAGCAGGAGCTGTCACGGCGGGGGGATGAAGGAAGCACCCAGGTCGGAGAGGAGGAGACAGTTGTTCAAGGTGGACAAGGATATTAATAACAAAAACTAGAAGCCAAAACCACTGCTAAAGCAGGCAAACCAAAACTCGAAACACTCACTACACTCAAAAAGCGGGAAGAGCAGAATAAGCTTTGGACCAGCACAGGAGGAAGGGAAAGACAAGACTTAAATACATACAAGGCAACAAGACACAGGTGGAAACACTCAGGACTGATGGGGAAAGGCAACACTCGAAACAACAACAAAACAGGAATTACTACAAAATAAAACAGGAAGTAATTCAAACCTACACAGAAAAACAAGGAACCAAACACAAAGGCAAAAAAATAAACGGAAAACCGTTACAGAAGCAACCATAGTGCTCAACATAAAATCACATTAAATCAGAGACAATATGATATAATAAAGAAACAATAAAAGCAATAAAACAACAAAAGGAAAAAATTAACAAGCTGACCCACCAAATCCACTTATTGGAATTAAAAGCCTGACTAAAAAGATGAGTTTTTAAAAGTGACTTAAAATCACTGACGGTTCTGGCAGACCTCACAGAGAAGGGGAGAACATTCCAGAGTTTAGGACCTGCAACTGAAAAGGCTCTGTCTCTCCGAGTCACAAGCCGAGTCCTGGGAACCATTAAAAGCATTTGATCTTCAGATCTTAGGACTCGACGTGGACGATATACATGTAACAGCTCAGAGAGATACAGAGGTGACAGACCATTCAAACATTTAAAAACCAAAAGTAAAATCTTAAAAGTGATCCTAAAAGACACAGGCAGCCAGTGAAGAGAGTGTAAAAGTATGTAGTATGTATGGTCACCTGCAGAAATCCTCTTAACTGTCCCGGTGATTGTTATGCCCATATTATCTTATTGATCTGAAGGGGTAAATAAAACCACTCAGGGAAAACCAGCAACACCCCTTTCTAACCTCATCCAACCAGTCCAAACTCCGCCCAGTGAAGACAGAATTTGCTATTTATGAGTGACAGGCACAGCGCTTAAACTTAAACCCGCTTGACAAAGCAACGGTCAGCACTCTGACTCCTCTGTACTGGTGAGTGAAACGTCTTTTACCCATCTGAGCAGAAGGTTGAACTTCTTAACTTAAGCCCAGCAGTGAAAATTTCTGCTGTGGACTGGCAGCACCTATGCATGAGAGGTCTGCCAGAACCGTCAGTGATTTTAAGTCACTTTTAAAAACTCATCTTTTTAGTCAGGCTTTTAATTCCAATAAGTGGATTTGGTGGGTCAGCTTGTTAATTTTTTCCTTTTGTTTTTTTATTGCTTTTATTGTTTCTTTATTATATCATATTGTCTCTGATTTAATGTGATTTTATGTTGAGCACTATGGTTGCTTCTGTAACGGTTTTCCGTTTATTTTTTTGCCTTTGTGTTTGGTTCCTTGTTTTTCTGTATAGGTTTGAATTACTTCCTGTTTTATTTTGTAGTATTTCCTGTTTTGTTGTTGTTTCGAGTGTTGCCTTTCCCCATCAGTCCTGAGTGTTTCCACCTGTGTCTTGTTGCCTTGTATGTATTTAAGTCTTGTCTTTCCCGTCCTCCTGTGCTGGTCCAAAGCTTATTCTGCTCTTCCCCGCTTTTTGAGTGTAATGAGTGTTTCGCGTTTTTGTTTTAGCAGTGGTTTTGGCTTCTAGTTTTTGTTATTAAAATCCTTGTCCACCTTGAACAACTGTCTCCTCCTCTCCGACCTGGGTGCTTCCTTCATCCCCCCGCCGTGACAGCTCCTGCTTAAATAAGTGCTATTCAAATAAAAATTGATTGAATTGATTGATTATTTATTTAAAATACAAAAAAAAAAAAAAACAGAGTAACGTTCACTGCAAACTGTGCAGAAGACATGTTGTTTCTAAAACTGGAAATAGCACCAAACTTTTTTATCACCTGAAGCTGAGTCACCAAGCATGTTCAGTCTCGGACTGAAATAAATGATGATTCTCCAGCAAAAAAATTTAAGGTCAGACCTGCACAGCAACAACAGTCTTATCTAGCAGAAGAAACTCAGAGAATTTGCTTTTAGTTCCTAGTTGCTTTTAGTACTAGTTGCTCTTAGTTCCTAGTTTATATACAGGATGTTGACAAAAATGTTTTTCAATTTTATGTTTGTTCTGTAAAACTTGAAAACATCAGAATTTATTTGTAAAATTACCCTTTTTTTCAAATAGAACTAATCAAACAGTTTAGTGCTCTGTTTTATTTATGTTCTCTTTTGAAACTTGAAAGATTTAGATTTTTTTTAATTCAGTTTACCTTTTAATGTAAATGCATTTTTTTAATTATCTGAAAAAACTGTTTCATCAGGGTCCTTCACTGCATCTTTTATGTTAAAAGTTTAATAGGAAATAAATATTTAAATCTAATCAACCTGCTGATGATTACATATTTCTCTTATGAGCAACAGAGTGTTCAAATTTGAAAAATACAATTATTTGGTTTAAAATGTGATATATGTTGTTGTCACCTGATGCCAAAAAATTCTAAATTGCCCAGCCTTACTGACTCATCTCACTAACTTTCCAGGGGAAATTCTTACTACGTCACATCTCTTCCGTTGGTGAGGACTTGCAAGACTCAAACAGCACAAATCTAGCACAGAGCTTACAGGTTGGAAGTGGTGGTAGTGATCTGCGTCCCACTCCTGAGGTTCCAAGTCTTCTCAGGTCACTACTGAGTGTTGGAGCCCAAACCCTGAGTAGAGGTGAGCCCAACTGTCTGCAGAATATCCCAGTCAACCTGAGCGAAGCATCAGAAGCATCAGCTTCTGTGAGTATGTAGAGTTACAATGGAGTTAACACAGCTTTTTCATTTTCCCTTGTAGTCTCCAACTTGACCAGAGAAGAGCCCACACTGCATTTTACTGTCAGTCCACAGTCAACCGATCAAGTCTTTGTCCACCATGTGGAAAATTACTGACAAACTTTACTGGAAGACTTGGGAGGGATCTCTTCCAAGTGGAGCTGTTCATATCAAGAACGACTACTACAATCGCATCGACTATGTGAGCAAGCCCTCAGGTCGAGGCGATTGTGGTTTCTACACAGAAAGTAAGGGTCAGTACTGCTACTATGCATTGGGTGACCGTGAGCTGACATCTTCCTCATTTCTCATCCTTGTGAATGAAGATGATTTTGAAGATCTTGTTTGGAAAAAAGACTCAAATGGTCAGGTACCTAAAAATGCTGTGGAGTCTGATAATGGATTATACGTAGGAAAGAACAAGTATGGCCTAGGGAAGGTGCACCCAGTACACCATAGCCTTTTTATACCCTGCAACGGTCGTGAATATTGGTACCACGACTACGAGGTCCTGACCTACAACACTGATGTGAAAAGTGATGCTCTCTCTTATGTTCAGTACCAAATAGATAAAGCTGAAACTGAACACCTCTTTCCAGAAACAATTACAAAATTGGAATGTGTCAACGACAATAGCACTGAGATGACAGTAAAGCGTACCATTGTGGGGACAGTTGTAAATGAGTCAAAATGGGATTTCACTATTTCTAATACTTCACATGCTGAAATGACCGTTTCTAGTAAAATCCCATCTATTTGTGACATGAGCGTCACATTTGGTGCTGAGGAGACATTCACAACTTCGAAAGGAGGCTCCAGGAAAGAGGAGAAACAATTGTCTGAGGAGGTCACTGTCAAAGTCTTATCAAAACAGAAATTACATATCATGATGGTGGTCCGTAAGTGCAAGCTCGACATTCCCTTCACTGCACGCCTCACTCGCACTTACAATAATGGAACGGTCAGGTCAACAAACATCAGTGGTACCTACAGAGGTGCCTGTGTGAGTGAAGTTAAGGTTGAGGTTAAAGAGGTTTAGTGACCTCATCCTTTAGTCTGAAGTGGCTAGCAGAGTATTGAGGGACAGAAACAAACAGATTCAGCTTGAAGCCTTAAACTTACCTGTACTTCAGGCCTTGGCTCTTTGGAAGGAACTACATTTGAATGTGTTTACAACAGCTGAATTGGACCTCTGTCTTGGACATCTGCTTTTCAGAACCAGGTAGATATTCTCAAACATGTAAACTAAATGTAATCCAAGAACATTTATGCTTCTGGAACTAAATTCTTGAAAGTTTAGAGGAAGTTTCTCTTGGGTCAGCTCTGGTGCATCTTACTTTTTGTTCATGTCAAGGTTTTTCTTTGCTGCAAACAAAACTCTGACTTTGGTATTTTTTCTCTAATTTAGGACATTTTCAATGTTTGCCCTAAAGGTTGTGGCTCTTACTTGTGTATTTGTGATCATTTGCTCCAACACAATAAAAAATGAGCAACTTTTCTTTTTCTTTTGTCTTTATCTGGAAACACTGTTAAAACATGGATGATCACTGTCCTGCTAAGAGATATAGTGTGTGTGGAATTATTTTCTTTGCATGTTTGGTTCACATTGATACTTTTTTGAAACTCGTGACTTTGTTAATATAAGAGTCATTCTTCTTTTCATACTGAATAAAGATCAACTTCAATTGTGTGAGTTTATTTTTGTCTCTGAGACTTCCTTTGCTGCTGAAATTCCTTTTTTTCTATTTTCTCTGTTAGATATTTCACTACGAATAGTTGAAGAGTTTAAGCATTTTGCAGTTTTAGTCCAAACGGATAAAGGAAAACATTCCTGAATCCCAAATTGATGGCTGCAGGAAGATGGAGTCACTGCAACGCTTTATCTGAATCGATTTACAGACATACTTTGCACAATTTCACAAAGAGACTTGACACTAGCTGAAGCTGTGGCGGAGAAGTGGAGCAGAAGAGGAAAGTTCAGAGGATCTGAATGTTCTTTCTCCTGGAGGAAAGCTGCAGCCAAACCGTGAGACTTATGCTATGTACACACCACGCATTTGACGTGTGTTTAAGAGCATTTGTGATTGATAGATTGATCACAAACTGATGGTAAACTGAAAGAATGTGGATCTTCCAGATCTGTCAGAGCTTCCAGGAAAAACACTGACAGATTCCAACAGTGAGAAACAGTTGACCATTCAATCCTTTTAAACAGACTTCATGACATGGTTGGAATTACTGGGACAGCTCTTAGTTGGTTTAAATCTTTCCTCACAAATAGAGATTTTATTGTTAATCTAAATGATTTTTCATCTGAAAGGCATAAACTGACATGTGGGGTGCCCCAAGGCTCCATCCTGGGTCCCACACTTTTCAATCTTTACATACAAGAAAACCACTCTCAATCGTGTGCAGCTAGTCCAGAACTGTGCTGCACGCCTTTTAATGAGAACTAGGAAGAGGGAGCACTTTACAACAATCTTAAAATCTCTGCACTGGCTCCCCGTCAGCTTCAGGGTTGAATTTAAAATTCTTTTAATGGTTTTTAAGAGTGTCCATGGTGTTGGTCCTTCTTTTATATCCGACTTGCTTTTAACGTATGAACCTCCTAGAGTCCTTAGGTCGTCAGGTGCAGGCTTGCTGAAGGTCCCCAGGGTCAGGACAAAAAAACCACGGCGAGGCCTCGTTTAGATACTATGGGCCTCGTCTGTGGAATAGTCTTCCTAAGAATGTGGGGCATCATCCACTGTGGAGGTTTTTAAAAAGAAACTACAGACACACCATTTTAAATTAGCTTTTAATTAGATTTTATGTCTTTTTATGTTTTATGATGTTTTATTACATCATTTTAGCATTTTACTTGTTTAATCTACTATTTTTTTTACTCTTATATTTTATATTTTATAACATATATATTTATTCTTCACTCTTTTTCTGTTTTTTTCCTCCGTTTTCCATCCAAACAAAGACAAACAGATGTTCTGTTTGGCAGAAATGTGTTTCCACCCAGAGGAACCTGCAGCAGCTGCTGATCCATCAGAAGATTCTGGACCTGCAGAGACTTCCCACACAGCTGCCTCTGCCTCCAAAGAAGCTGCTGATCTGCATGGAGAGAGAGAGAGCTCCAAGTCTCTGCAACCAAAGCAAAGAAGCAACCAGAGAACAGAAGCACAGAGCTGAAGCAAACATCCCAGAACGTTTGCTTTGGGAGTCCCACCTTCAGTTTGATCCGCTTCAAGACAAAGTCCCACATGAAAGAGATCAAAGTGAGCTAACCAAGCGCTTCATCCAAGAGAAGCAGCTCCAAAGCACAAAGACTCCGTCTGGTTGCAGGAACTCTGGGAAAGAAGGAGCAGGAGGAACTCCTGCAGGAATCTCTGCAGGAAACATCAGCTTGGAAAGAAGAGCTGACTCAGCTGAAACATCAGCTAACATGTCAGCAGTCTGTGGCTGAGAGAGAGAGAGAGAGAGACAGAGAGACAGAGAGAGAGAGAGCTGGAAGCTGCTGTCAGTGCAGAGAAAAGCAGGACAGCTGAAGCTCCCAGACTCTCAGCCCAACAGCTGAAGGAGTCCTCTGGACTCCAAGCTGATCTGCTCCCAATCCAAGAACATGTCCAGAAGGACAAAGACTCCTCCCTCCCTTCCTCCCACCTCCTGACTGACTGACACCACAGAGGGAGGCAACAGTCCCATGGAGACCAGCTCTGATGGAGAACCACAAGAACCTGGAAGGAGAACGGCAGCAGTGAACGGCAGCAAGAACAGTCCTCCCTTTTGGGGGAGATCTCCTCACTCACAGAGACCCTCAAGAAGAAGGAGGAGGAGGAGAAAATGATGCTTTCAAAGACCTTGATGGACACATTCAATCAGATCAAAGAGGAGATTGAAAACCTGCAGAAACAAAAACCAAGAAGAAATCTGGGATCCAGAGATTCCTTCAGTTTTTCCAAAGATCTGTAAGACAGAATTGATCCAAACTGGATTGATTTTGGTTCTTTGAGTTTTTATATATTTGACAGAAACCAAAGTGGGAGGAGTCATCTTTATGAAGTCCATCAGAATCAGAGTCCATCAGAATTTTTGATGGACTTGCCGTGCACGTGCATTAACCCAGGGTTACCAAGTCCAGCATTATAACGCTAACTCATATCCGGTCTTTTGGAACCGACATACCCAGAGTAAGCAAATTCAGATGGATTTCAGCCAGAGTTCAGGGTTAAAGTCAGGCTAGTTTAAACATGCTTCCTGGAATACCCCCCTGGTTATTTTAGAGGAGTTTTAACCACCAAATGTGGTGTTTTTTTATGAAAAGAGTTCTGGATCTTCCCTCAACGTTGGAGTCTGGTCCTGCATTTGGGTCATCCTGATATACCGTAACAAAGCCTCTTTTCTGTGCTGCAGAATCAGCTGATTCAAGGTGATTACGTAATCACCTCCCTACTGTGCAGCGCTGCATCTCAGTGTGAGGCTGCTTTCTCCACATAAGAATCTGCTGGGATTGTGTCAACTCTTGAATAGTTTCTAGAATAGTAAAAATGTAAACACTGGAGATAAAGCCCCTGTGTCAAAGCACATGTGTTTTTATTTCAGAACTTATGTCAGTAAGTTTTAGACTTTATTTGGTTAGAAAACTTAAAATCCAACAGAGCAATACAACATTGCTCCCAAGTGCTTTTTTACCACACTCTGCTATATTTATAAAGATTGTGAGTCAGCCATCTTAGATGTTGCAAATAAAAAAGGAGAAAAATGAACAGGACTACCAGCACTGTAAAACACAATGATCATATCATATAAATAGGCTGAAAGATCATATTTCACCTCAATAATAAATTACCCAACACAAAGTGTAAAATAAATTTAAACACAACATTGTGAATTTTTATTTCCACTGTTCTTGTTATTTGCAGTGAGGAGGCCATTTGATATATTTGGTTCTTTAATGCACTGTTTATCTAAGTTGTTACATTGAAGTGAGTAAATTATTACAAAGACGCACTAATATTTTTTTAACATTTAATTTCAGTGTTCCAAATAATGCTACATGCATCAGTCCACTCCTTGAAGCAGAAGGGGGAGAAAAACCAGCTACACACACACGTGTCAGGCAGTTAGCCAACTCCAGCTTCTATACTTGCATCAACTTAATAAAAATAATATCAAGCACATTCTCAATATTAACAAGGAAACTATACATTTCAAATTGAATTTTTCCTTAAAGTAAATACAAAAACAAGTTGAAGTAACTACAGAAACATATAAGCAACCTTTCTCCTCTTGGCTTCATCATGCGCTTGCATGCTAGCTCGTTAGCTTGCTAACTCGTCCAACTTATGGGTTAGCTTATTAAAAAAACTGAAAAACAATCTTCAACTCACCAGGATCTCTCTTTAAACACAACTCTGTTTGAAAATCTTTAGAATCCTCCTTCATTGTCGATTCATGCCAAGTTACTAATTCTGTATGTGTTCCAGAAGCACACTGATGTCCTCTCATCTCACCAAGTCGTCGCAGATGGAAAAAACCTTGAGAAATATGGAGTGATATTTCTGCCACCACGTTGCACACAAAACTTTCTAGGTTGCAAGTGAAAATATTAAATATTTCCTTTTTAATAATTTTTTATTCTGCTTTACTTTTTTTGCTCTGAAAAACATGCATTTTGCAAACGCAAAATGCATGTTTTTGCGCGCGATTTGTCAAATCTCGCTTTTGTCCTATCTTTAATTTTGCTGACCCCTTTGAGCGTGACTTGGCATGATATGACTGCCACTGCCAGCACCAAATATTTTTTGCATGCGTTGTGTCATCACACTTTTTTCCTATCTTTGATTTTGCTGAGTTAAGTTTCAGTTTTTCAGATTAGTTTGGCAACATTTTCCGGAACGAGGAGAGATCTTTTAGCGGTAACGATGTCCCCAGCAGTAGAAAAAACTCTCACTCGGGACAGAGGTTGCAGAAATGGAGAGATACCTATTTGCCCATTTGCAATATGCTTATAGCTGGTCCCATTGGTTCTTCCCAATTCAAGAGGGTTAGCATCAATAGGGATGCATCCTGTTGCTCTGTATTTGGTAACCTTTACCTTCTTCTCCTCCAAAATAGTAGACTTATTTTCCACGGGCATCTGAAAGACTTTGCCAAACAGATCAGTCATTACTAATTACAGACAATCGGTGATGCCGTTTTAAGTGCATCAGCAGATTAGATGTTTTACAGCGGCATACGCGATCTTCGTGAAACAATGTCGGCACACAGTGTTCAAAATATCCAACTGTCTTTTCCCTTCATGGATGCTCACAACAAATCAAAAGTGTTCCGACACAGGAGAGCGTAAAGAGATGGGTGGGTCCTCAAGTTCTGGTCTCGCGTCTGCATTAGCCGTAGTGCTATAGTTGACATGCTAACTGTCCGTCACCTAATGTCGTCTCGGCAAAAACTCGCGTTTAACATTAGTTCCGTCTCTGCACAAAGTTATTACATTGGGGGGGGGGGGGGGGGGGGGGGAATAAATAAATAACATTTAAAAAACTGAAACAGTACAAAGGTGAACCGAACCGAAAGTGCCGTACCGAAACGGTTTGATATAACTACATGTACCGTTACACCCCTATTACTTGAACTAACAAAGTTTATACTGCAGTCACTAATTTGTGTTTATATATATATATATATATTTATTAAATGTTCACTGATCACAATAAAAGTGTTAGAATTAAAGATGTATAAAAAACATTTCAACCATAATGAAGACATTCAAGAATTAGCTCTAATGACTCAAAAGAAATAACTCATTTCTATTTACAGGTACATCTAAAACAATTCATTTTGTGAAAAAGTTGTACATATTTTGTCAGCAGTAAAACTCTTTGTCTAATATCATTACACAAAGGTTCAAATGTTTCGTTCCATTACTTTTTTTGCTTTTGATGTAGAGAAGATGAAAACCTAAAAAGAATTCCTAGAAAATAAGAATTTCATATTATAACAATAAATTAGTAGAAAACTTCCTTTCTGCACATTAAATACTCACTTGTGCCTCCCTCTAATGAAGTTACTTCATCAATATGGTATGGAGGCAATCAGATTTTTATCTCCTGTAAAATAAAGTCTTTGACTGTGGTGCAGAGGTTGAGGTGTCGACCTCTTATCAGAAAAGTTTAGAATTTAGAGTTTACACTAACTCCTTTATTAAATTGTTTGTAAAGAGAAAGTCTTGTGAGTTCTCATGTGTGTTTTGAGGTTAGATATATCATTAAAACTTTTTTTACATTCTTTACAAGAAAAAGGCTTTTCTCCTGTGTGAGTTCTCATGTGTCTTTTGAGATGAGATATTTGATTAAAGCTCTTTCTACATTCTTTACAAGAAAAAGGCTTTTCTCCTGTATGAATTCTCATGTGTGTTTTGAGACCAGAAGCATCACGAAAACTTGTATCACATTCTTTACAAGAAAAAGGCTTTTCTCCTGTATGAATTATCATGTGTCTTTTGAGACTATAACCATCAATAAAACTTGTATCACATTCTTTACAAGAAAAAGGCCTTTCTCCTGTGTGAGTTCTCATGTGTTTGTTGAGAGTAGATACATCATGAAAACTTTTTTTACATTCATTACAAAAAAAAAGCATTTCTCCTGTGTGAGTTCGCATGTGTCTTTTGAGATTAGAAATTTGACTAAAACTTTTTTTACATTCTTCACAAGAAAAAGGCTTTTCTCCAGTGTGAATTCTCATGTGTGTTTTGAGATAAGATACATCACGGAAACTTTTTTTACATTCTTTACAAGAAAAACGCTTCTCTCCTGTGTGAGTTTTCATATGTGATTTGAGATTAGATATACGGCTAAATTTTTTTTTACATTCTTTACAAGAAAAAGGCTTTTCGCCTGTGTGAGTTCTCATGTGTCTATTGAGATGAGATCTGTCACTAAAGGTTTTTTTACAGTCTTTACAAAAAAAAGGCCTTTCTCCTGTGTGAGTTATCATGTGTGATTTGAGATGAGATATACGACTAAAATTTTTTTTACATTCTTTACAAGAAAAAGGCTTTTCTCCTGTGTGAGTTATCATGTGTCTTTTGAGACTAGATCTGTGACTAAATATTTTCTCACATTCTTTACAAGAAAATTGCTTATCTTCTGAATGGACTCTTGTGTGAATTCTGAACAGAGATTTATTACAAAAGCTTTTACCACATTCTTTACAGCTATAACATCTTTCATCAGACCCAGTTTCCATGTAGTCAGATGGGTTACTAATTATTCTTGAGTTTTTACCAGACCTGATAGAGGAAAGTCTCTCTTCTTTTTGAGATTGTTTGTATTTCTTTCCAAGATTTGCCTTCTTGGGATTTTTTCTAACATCAGAGTCACACTGACCTGCTGACATGTGAGAGCTGTCCACACTTTGGACATGACTTCTGTCTCTTCTCTTCCTATGATCTCTGTTCTGTGGGTCTGTCTCTTCATCTGTAGTTAATGTTGATTCTTCATGTTGGTTTCCTTCTTCATCCTGACTATCAGTTACATTAAAGCTCTGCTGATTGTTTAGATCTGCTTCACTGTTTTCATCTTCCTCATAAGTAGGAATCTCCATCAAGGTATCAGTCTCCTGCTTCAGATCAAGCTGATCTTCATCCTGACTGATGCAGAGTTCCCCTGGTTTCTCTTTCATCTGTCGAGGTTCTTGTTCATCCTTCTCCTCTTTGGTCTGTGGACGTTCCGGTTCTTCCTGTTCCGCTCTGAAGTTCCTTTGCTGGATGCAGAGATCTTCTTCCTCAGTCATCCAACACTGGGGGAGGACTGCAGAAACAAAAGTAGAGGCCCTTTTATATGTTATGGTGACTTTGTGCATTGTTAAGTACCAATACAATTTTAAAAAGAAGCATTCAGAATATGCACAATAAATAACTTTTAATGTGTTAAAATAAGTTTCTTGTTTTCTTTAGCACAACAGTATAAAACTGTCCTCTACACCTGCCCCCTATAAGGAGAGCTTTACTTACTAATAACTTTTTATTTATTTATTTATTTTTTTACTTGTCCTGTCCAACAGCTGGGCAGGCAGATGAGAACTGAGGGCCTCTTTTGTTGGACATATTTTACTTTAACAATAGGGGTTATTAATCTTCTGACAAACCAAAGGTATGTCTGAATAAAACCCTTATGTAATTGAGGCCAAACTTTATTAATTTCAACCATGTTTGAAAATCTTGGGTGTTGGACCGGACGGAAAAGGAAAGAAGGGAAAAAGAGGGAGGGATGGTAGAGAGAGGGGGGGGTAGGAGGGCGATAATGGGAGGGGAGGGAGGATAAGACCATGAAGCAGCATAAAGCAACAAGTTTACTGTTGTTTATCATTAAGGTAAGGTTCAAATGTAGTACAAAAAGGGCGGGGCCTCTCCACACACACGCTCAAATGTCATCAACACACCTGGTTGCTGCAAAAATGTCCACATGTCAACATGTGCACAAAACAGATAGTGTTCACACGCATACTTATGCCTTAAAACCAACTAGTGTGAAATATTTCATTCATTCTATCACGCAAACTATTAGTGCAAAGGTGCGCTAACACCTGTGCTCAGGTGAGTGTTTATGTTCTTCTAAATTGGATGGTGGAATGTGAAAAGAAGGAGGGAGAGTGCCCAGCCATGCCCACCCCCAAGACCCCCGAGAGCAGCCCCCCCTCCCGCCGCGCCGGGAGAGAGCCCAACGCAGGGCCCCACCGGAGAAGGACGCCCGCAGCCCCCTTTGTTTTTCAAATATGGATCACGATTGGTGATCCATATTTGGATTGGTCCAAAATTCTTAATAGCAGTAAAAGATTCTGTAGCTAACAACGTAATTTTCTGATATAATCTTTTTTGTCTATAGCCGCAGTTACATGTGCAAAATATCATATATATACATTGTATTTATTCCACAAAGCGATATTTATCTCCACATTTGACTCATCCCCTTGGGGAGCGGTGAGTTGCAGCCGAACTGCGCTTGGGGTTATGTTAATTGCTCGCCACTAATATGGTAATTGCCCCCAGTACCATTGCTCATTACCCTCTGGGAATCGAACCCTGGTTTCCTGCATGGTAGCTTCCCACTTTACCAACCGAGCTACCCAGCCGGATCAATGGACGGATTTAAATTCATCCGTGTACACGATTAGAACAAACGTTCAGTGCCCTACCCGCCAATTTTAACTGCAGCCCCCTTAGTACACACACCCCTCCCCCCTCAAAATATGGATTCCAACATAAACCCACACACATGCACACACACACCCCCACAAACACACATACACGCACACACATTTTGCAAGGAAGGTGGGACCTAGGACCATCTGTCTCCTACCCCTTCCCTGGTGGGGGGTACGGGGCCCTTGGCAACGGCGGCCGTGTCGGTGCTCTCTCCGCGCGGGGAGGGGGTTCACATTACACCTGAGCCGGTGGTGTCCGTGTCCCTGGGGGGTGGGTTCTGGTCCTTGCCCCTGAGCGCTGGGCCCCGCCAAATTTCCAACTGTGGCCGAGCCTGGTCGGGCCATGTTTACAACACCCCTTGTGGGCCCCCCTTTTTCCCAGGGTGCTCCCCTCCTGGGTGGGGGCGGCTGGCCCCTGCCCTGCTCCTCCCTGGACCAACCGTGGGCCGGGTGGGTGGCTGCCTGGAGTGCGAAGCGGGTCTCCCTTGGGGGGCCCTGGCTCGTACCTGGAGTTGGGGCGGGGGGATGCCCAGAACTCCTGGGTGGTGATGGGGTGCTCGTCTGGGGCTGTGGGCACCCTTCTCGGGTGGGGCCCTGCGTTGGGCTCTCCCGGCGCGGCGGGGGGGCTGCTCTCCTTGTTGGGCTGGGGCGGCGCTCTCTTTCCCCATGCTTCCCTGCTCTCTGGCTCTGGGGGCCTTGCGGCAGTCCTGCTGGCCCTGGCCTGGTTGGCTGATTTGGTCGCCCGGGGAGCAGTTGTTCCCTGCCTGCTGTCGTGTGGCGTTGAGGGGTTCCGGCTGCCCCTGCTGCTGCGGCAGGGGTCTTGGTGTGGGGATGGCTAGGCACTCTCCTTCCTTCTTTTCACGTTCCACCATCCAATTTAGAAGAACATAAACACTCACCTTTGCACTAATAGTTTGCGTGATAGAATGAATGAAATATTTCACACTAGTTGGTTTAAAGACATAAGTATGTGTGTGTGAACACTATCTGTTTTGTGTACATGTTGACATGTGGACATTTTTGCTGCTAGCAGGTGTGTTGATAACATTTGAGTGTGTGTGTGGACAGGCCCCGCCCTTTTTGTACTACAATTGAACCTTACCGTAATGATAAACAACCGGTAATCTTGCTGCTCTATGCTGCTTCATGGTATTATCACCCCCTCCTATTATCACCCTCCTACCCCCCCCCCTCTCTCTAACATCCCTCTCTCTTCTTCCCTTCTTTCTTTTTCCGTGTCAAACCAAAGATTTTCAAACATGATTGAAATTAATAAAGTTTGGCCTCAATTACAAAAGGGTTTTATTCAGACATATCTTTGGTTTGTCTGAGGATTAATTACCCCTGTTGTTAAAGTAAAATATGTCCAAAACAAGAGGCCCTCAGTTCTCATCTGCCTGCCCAGCTGTTGGACAGGACAAGTTAAAAAGAAAAAAGAAAAAAGGACAAACGTTCACAATGTCACACTTTCGGTCAGAATAAATCATATGCGCATGCGCAGTAGTGTTGAAAATACTGGAAGCAAAAATGAGTCCCGGTGTAAACAAACTGCCACACAGTAGATAGCTGGCAGCTCGGTAATATACAAGATGATCTTCTAAACGTCCTTTATTATTGTTATGGGTATTATGAAGCACCTGTTAGATAATCATTTTATTTTTAATCCGTGTGGTCAGTACTTTTTTTGTGGTGGTACGGAGTCGGAAGAAGTCAGTGTTATGAGTGGGCTAACATGCGCTACCAACATTAGCCTTGTATAAAAAACATAAAATCCATGCGGGAAATGCTGCAATCTGCATCTTGGCTGCACGTAAATATGTGGGAGTAACAGCAGCCTGTCCGCAAACACAGAGCTACCACTCCGGCTGCTCTGCTTAGAGACACAGTTCGGTCTCGCGGAGCAGCTGGTCGGTCCTGTATGTGCTCCAAAGCTGGAGCACCGCACCGTCTATGCGTGACGTAAACCAGAGCAGTAGTGACACAGGATCGAAATGAACTGTTTACATGCAACACGATCGGATCAACAATGGGCATAACCCACCCATCTCCATCGGAAAGAAATTTTGATCCGAACGAGTATGATCTTGGCAGAATATTCCGAACGGACTGTTTACATGACTTGTTATTCTTCCGATCAGGCATTCTTTCTGATTACTTTTGTAAACGCAGCAAATAACAACAACAAATCTTATCACCATTTGAGCCAGGCAACAGAGATTAGTCAGGTGGTCTGAGTCACGTTTTTAGAACAACCAGTTGCCAATCATGATAAGCTAGTTCAAAGTCCACGCCCCCCCATCACTGAAAGCTGCTCGGAAGAAGCTGTCAATCAAACATTCGAAGTGGGGCCAGCGGGCACCACACCTTTTACTGAGGCATCTGATTGGTCAGTTTACAACTTGCATAACTAGCAATAAAGAGAAATATATTATGAAAAATCTAGGAAAAATGTTTCACAGCAAGAATGGTAATTCTATCTATTTAGAATGACTGAGTAACAGCTGCAGGTTTTTCTATAGAGGTCTATTGGAGTTTGGCAACAGCAGCTATTTGGAACGGTGAGTAGCTGTTGTCGTACATTAAACAAGTAATGTATAATGTGTAAAATGATAAAGTTTGATTGAAAAGAAGTGGCAGCATTTATATAGGTGGGTAGTAACAGCACTGAGTGAATGGACCCCTCATGACCCCATAGGGGGAAAAAAAGTCATTGTGAGAATTTTTTTTCCCAACTCTACAATACAAACAGAAGACAGACCAAGTTCTTTTTTTTTGTCCCCCCCCCTCGCGTCCCATTGTCTTTCCCTCTGTGTGTCCCAGGTTGTTGACCCTTGATATGTATTGTAGTGTTATGAAGTGTGTGGTCAACATTTCTTTAGATTGCTCAGGAAGGTTTTCCTACTGGTTTTATATGTTAAATTAGAGACTCTAGACTTGATGTTGGCTTCTTGTATTTTTTTTCTTGATTGTTGAAGATAGAAAAAAAAAAGCTACAAGTAGCATTTAGCGGGCCCGAGCACGTGCGACCGCCTGGCACGGGCGACAGCCCTGCGAGCAACGCCCTGCTTAAGCCGTTTAATGTCGTTCTTCCTTTCCAATCTGTTTGCTTTAAGGAAAGAGACTTTTGCATTTAGCATGAAAAAAATTCTTCAACCGAAGCCTCGTTTAGACCTGCTCATTTTCTCACCAAGAAGAAGGCATTTTCAGATTAAGAAGTTGTCAATCAAGCAATGATGATAATTACACACACTGTCCCTTAGGTTGAGAAAAATGGAACTGATCTAATTTCCACTACAATGTCTACACGAGTGTCAGCTATGGCTGATAACTTGGCCGATCAGGTGGACCGGGATATTGCGTGTGGTTTTGCATCCAGTGTGATGAGTCTGTGGAAAGCAGCAGTACAGCACAGCTGTTGTTTTTTTTAACATCAAGATAAGAACTCTTGACACATCTGACCACACAGACAACTACAAGAAGAGTTGAAATGTATAACACGGTGAAGGAATTTTTGTGCAGAAAAGGGTACCATTAGAAATGCTAGTAGCAGTGACTGCAGACGGGGCTCCTGTTATAATAAATAGACAAACAGGTTTCATCACTCACTGTAAAGCTGACCCAGACTTCCCAAAATGTCTGCATTACCGCTGCTTCATTCACCAGTAGGCCTTATGTGCAGAAGTGATTGGCTCTGGACACATAAGGCCTCCTATTGTGAAAATCATAAACAACCTCAGCTGAGGCAAAACAGCACAGGATTTTCAAGGTGCTATTGGAGGAGATGTCTGCTGAATATGAATATGGTGAATCTGAACTTTTGACTGATATTACTGGAAAACAAAACCACTTGAACTGTGAGCTACAAGGCAATGGCAAAACTAAAAAAATTTATGGAACAGCCTGCAAGTGTTTCTTGTGAGGATCTTTTCTGCCAGGGCTTGCCGGCTTGGTCGGTGGATGTTGCTGCAGTTTTCGCCCTTGCTGGGACAGCAGGAGTTTAACTTCATGTTGTCTAGTGATGTAAGTTTTTAACCTAATTAAACCTAAACATGGCACCCTGTTACTAATCCAGTTGATATGGTCCTCCATCTGTGTCTAAGTGATATAAAAGCATTGTTTTTATATTTAGAGCTCTAAGCAACCAAACAGTTGTCTATTCAAAACACCTTTTTACTATTGTGCACTTTTAGCTGGTCTCTGAGTACATGTGACCAATGTATGGTGGATGTTCAGAGAACTTGTTTAAAACTTAAGGTGACAGAGACTTTGGAGAAGTGGCTTCATTGATCTAGAGTTCTGTGTTTCATCCACAGAAAAGTTGAATTGGTGATTGATTTTGCAAAGCTGCTGAAAAAATTATCTTTTTAAAATTGCAATCTCTGATTTGGGTTTTAAATTTTGTGTTCCATTTTTTGTGCTTTTATTGGGAGGATTTGTTATTTTTTTTGGTTTAAAGGTGCTACATATTGTATATACATATAATTTTTTAGACAAATTTGCTATATGTTATGTTTGTTTGTGTTGTAGTTTAATTTCATTGGATGCACAGATAAGGAAAAGAAGTTGCAGCATTGATTAAAAAAGAATACAAGAGAGATTTACTGTCTTATGTTACATCTGTAGTGGCTTCCTGTGTGAGTGACAGGTTTTTTGTAGGGTTCCATCTGATAAACATGCCCTGTCAAAATCAAGCTCGTACGTTAAAGCATGTGGCGGGGCTCTCAAAAAAATATTTTGTAGGTGGCGCTATCGAGCCATTTTTGTGCACCCATGTCGGTCTACTATAAAATACGAAATTTTATGCAGCTCCTGATATGTGTGCAAAATTTGGTGAGTTTTGGGGTATGTTAAAGGGGACTACCTAAGATCATATAAATTGAAGAATGTTGTGGGCTGCACTGACCAACAATGTCTTCTGTCTTTTCAACTGGAATGGACAGAAGAGACTCTTCCAGGACACGCTGTTGATAGACTGCATGTTTGGAAAGCTTGAAGCTCAAGATAGAACCGTTGTTGAAATGAACATACCGATAGTGTGGAGATGAAGATCAGAGTCACACTGACCTGCTGACATGTGAGAGCTGTCCACACTTTGGACATGACTTCTGTCCCTCCTCTTCCTCTGATCTCTGTTCTGTGGGTCTGTCTCTTCATCTGTAGTTGATGATGATTCTTCATGTTGGTTTCCTTCTTCATCCTGACTATCAGTTACATTAAAGCTCTGCAGTTCTTCTTTAATCTGCAGAGGTTCTGGTTCCTCTTTAATCTGTGGAGGTTCTGGTTTCTCCTGTTCCTCTTTAATCTGTGGAGGTTCTGGTTCCTCTTTAATCTGTGGAGGTTCTGGTTCCTCCTGTTCCTCTTTAATCTGTGGAGGTTCTGGTTCCTCCTGTTCCTCTTTAATCTGTAGAGGTTCTGGTTCCACTTGTTCCACTCTGAACTTCCTCTGCTGGTTGCAGAGATCTTCCTCTTCAGTCATCCAATGCTGGGGGAGGACTGTAGGGACACAAAAACAACATTTAAACATTTTCTTTATACCTTTTATAGTTTATACTTTTCATATGTTTCCAGGACTTTTTTTTAAAGCATCAATAAACTGTGTGATCATTGGAGAAAATGTCTGAGGAGTCTGGAGGACCAGGAGAGACTCATTGAAATAAATAAATCGTATATAAAATAATTGAATAAATAAATCATTCATTAATTTAAAATTGTCAATAAATAAAATTTAAAATCAGAATATAAATGTTTAAATATATATAGAATAGTAATTAAAAAGCACCTTACATTTTTTCATGACATTTTAATAATTTTATTGTCCAGTGTGGGACAAATTAAAATAAATACAATGCTCAGCATAAATGAATACACCACACTAAATGTGTCAGAAAACCTTTAGCGTCCTTTCAGAATTAACATTTTTTGTGAAATACTAGATCAAAAAATACTCCAACAAAGGTGGGCCATTGATTGCAAACAGGATCTGTTAATTTGCATACAAAAATTGATTTCCTAACAAATTAATTCAAACCCATGTTTCAAAAATGAGTACACCTCAGTCATAGTCTTATGATAAAAGACAAACTCAAGACTACAAATTTCTTAATTAACAGGCATCCAACCACAGTTGAGTTTAATTACTTATTTAAGAGGTGACCATAAAAGGGCATTTCTAAGAGGTGACCATAAAAGGGCATTTCTAAACAAAGAACAGCCCTTCCCATTTAATGCGGTCAGCAATGGCTCCCCGTGTAAAAGAAATGTCACCAAATCTGAGAAAGGAAATCCTTTCTTTCCACAAAAAGGTGAGGGCTACAAGATCAGCAAAGCTTTACATATCAGTCAAATTTACTACAGCAAAAGTTATCCAAAAATTAAAGAAAGATGGAAGTGTCACAATCATACAGAGACGTCCAGGTCGTCCATGCAAGCTAACATCTCGACAGGAGGGTCTTCTGATGAGAAGGCTTGAAGAAAACCACCATGAAAGTTCACTACAGTTAGCTAAAGCAGTAGAAATCCAAACTGGAGACACTGTTTCCCGTGACGCCATACGGCGCACACTGCAGAAGGAATGGCATGCTTGGTTATCGTCCAGGAAGGAAGCCACAAAAGAGCATGCCTAGAATTTACTATAGCTCATGCTGAAACAGATGAAGACTACTGAGACTCAATACTCTGGAGTAATGAGACAAAGATCACCATTCTCAAAACTAATGGTTTTAAACTGTACAGCATTGCAAAGGTGAGGATGTCAAAGATAAATGCATGGTGCCTACAGTGAAACATGGTGGTGGCAGTGTCCTGGTGTGGGGCTGCATGAGTGCTGCTGGTGTGGGGGAGCTACATTTCATTGATGGGATCATGAACTCAACAATGTAGTGCTCTATACTGAAGAAGAAGATGCTGCCATTACTTCATTGGTCATTGAGCACTTTTCCAACACGACAATGATCCAAAACACACTTTTAAAGCTACTGCTGTATTTTCTGAGGAAGAACAGGGTGAAGGTGATTGAACGGCCAAGTATGTCTCCTGATCTGAACCCTATCCAACACCTGTGGGGAATTCTGAAGAACAAGTTGAGCCTCACTCTCCATCCAGGCTCTAAAATAGGTTTTTCTTAAAGAATGGAAAAAGATAGATGTTGTAATATGTCGGCAACTTGTTCATTCCTAGAAGACTTGGTGCTGTCCTTAAAAAAATCACTGCCTCATTACATAATACTAGATGTAGTAGTTTTTGTTGCAGGGTGGATTTGGTTAAACCAATTGAAGTAAAACGGAAGATTATGCAATCTAAGTTAGATCATCAAACTTGATTTCATGTTATAGAGTTAAAGAAGTGTTCAATAAAAGTCAACTTTGTGGAAAGTTTGGAAATGTTTCTTTTGCTCATTGAGCTTCTGATTACATGAGTACTTTTAGGGGGTGTACTCATTTATGCTGTACTTTGTTTTTGGGAATTTATTCTTTTGGGAATTTATTCTCATATTTGGGGAGGCAGTGGCTCAGTGGTTGAGCTGGTCGAACAATGATTGAAGGGTCGGTGGTTAGATTCCCCCCAGTCCACTGTTGTTGTTGTTGTGTCCATGGGCAAGAGCTCCTCCACTGGTGTTTGAATGTGTATGAATGTCCAGGTGATGGTCAGAGGGGCAGCTGTGGCTAAATCAGCTGTTACCATCACCAAGTATGAATGAGGAGTGAATGAATAACGGACACATTGTAAGCGCTTTGAGGGTCTGGAAAAGTGCAGATGAATCCAATCCATCATCATTATTGTTGTTGTTTTCCACATATTTAACGCAAAACGACAGATTTTGTGTTAAAAAAAGACTTCTGCTCTGCTAATTTAGAATAAGATTAATTTATAAAAGTAGCCTTTATGGAAGTATTAAATATGATAATAAATTATCACAAGCCACGGAATAAAGTAAACATCCACCTTCTTTTAACGCTTTTTGGGGCAAATTATGATTTTTACAAAACAAATAGGCGATGCCAGAAGTCGTGTCCCGACAGGGGAAAAGAATTCTTTAACAACAACATGGTCCGATATTGAAGTGATCATATTGGCTCAGGTGTAGCCACGCCCCTCTGTCTCCAGAATTGATCAGACTGGTTCTGCAAACCACGCCTTCAGTCCTCTGCATGTCACCATAGTAGTCCATAGGAATGGGAATAGAAGCCACAGGAAGCTTTCCTTGGGGTTCATGTAATTGTGCCAGAAAAATGTACCAACCATTCAGGGCTATGAAACCACACAAAACAGCGACATCTGGTGGTGGTCTGGACATATATCATCTGCTTCAACTAAGCTCCTTGTAACACTTCAATGTGGATTTTATAATATTATTATATTATCATAATTATATATAATAACCAGAGAAAGGTAGTTTGCCATCTCTCGGTCGGTGGAGTGTCCTTGCCCCAGGTGGAGGAGTTTAAATACCTTGGGGTCTTGTTCACGAGTGAGGGAAGATCGGAGCGTGAGATTGACAGGCGGATCGGAGCGGCGTCCGTAGTTATGCGGTCGCTCCATCGGTCCGTTGTGGTGAAGAGAGAGCTGAGCCGAAAAGCAAAGCTCTCAATTTACCGGTCGATCTACGTTCCAATACTCACCTATGGTCATGAGCTATGGGTCATGACCGAAAGAACGAGGTCCCGAATACAAGCGGCTGAAATGAGCTTCCTCCGTAGGGTGGCTGGGCGCTCCCTTAGAGATAGGGTGAGAAGCTCGGTCACCCGCGGGGAGCTCGGAGTAGAACCGCTTCTCCTCCACATCGAAAGGAGCCAGCTGAGGTGGCTCGGGCATCTAGTCCGGATGCCCCCTGGACGCCTCCCTGGAGAGGTGTTCCGGGCATGTCCCACTGGGCGGAGGCCCCGGGGAAGACCCAGGACACGCAGGAGAGACTACGTCTCTCGGCTGGCCTGGGAACGCCTCGGGGACCCCCCAGAGGAGCTGGAGGAAGTGGCTGGGGTGAGGGAAGTCTGGGCATCTCTGCTCAGTCTGCTGCCCCCGCAACCCGGTCCCGGATAAGCGGAGGAAGATGGATGGATGGATATATAATAATGAAAAAACTTAAAACAAAACAATGTTGTTAATAGTGATAAAAAAACAACATAAAACACAATGAGTTATGTTTTATGTGAGAAGTGCTTTACACAGCAAAATACACATCACACAAAGAAAATAAACGCAAGGCAAAAAAGGAAAACTGGTCTAGAATCTCTAAATACAGAAGCTATGACTTTATCTCTGAACTATCTCTACAACAACAGTACATCCTTGCCATTGTATATAAGTATTTTCATCATTGATAACGTTCATAGTGTATTGTCTTAATTGGAGAAACCGAGTTGAAACGATCCTGAGCAGCAGTACATTTTTTTAACCAGGAGCCATGGTAAAGTGCAGTGAACTGACGCTGATTCCAATACAGGAGAAACAATAGAACTGGTCGGGAAACGCTCAGGATTTCCTTTATTTTTTTAGAGAATAGTGCGCCCAACTGTTCAAACACAAGTGACATCTGAACTGTGGTTCGACCAAACGATACATTTAGTGCATCACATGAAACACGCCCCCAAAACATTGTGCCGAACCACTCTGCTTCATGAAGGTGAAACACGTAGCAGGCCATCCCTACTAGTCCATTAAAGGTGTTCATGCAAATGTCTGTTAGCGCTATTAATTTTTGTGTGTGTGTTTTTTTACTGAAGCAATTATTTAACAAACAATCATGGCATTTCTGTCAATGACATCAATATCAGTGAGATGAAGGTAGTCAAAAACAAATATAAGTAAATTTATAGTTGACCAAAGCTTAAATAGATCAAATAAATTACACGTCTGGGCGTTCTTGTGATTCATATAGTGCAAAGATTTATAGAATAGTTTGAGATGGTTTATTAATCCATTAATGTGAAGTTTCACCTTTAAGAATTTACAGTTGTGTATGAAATGCTTTGAAATCACAATCAATACATTAATCAGAAATTCCAGAATTTTATCAATAGTAATTACATTTTAATGGTATTCCAATTTAAAGGGTTTATGAAAATATTTTTGGTTTTCAAGCAATTATGAAAATATGACCAAAACTCTTTTACATGCAAAAATTCAAAGACTAGATGTTCTACATTTTCTACATCATTTCCACAAAATACACAAAGACCGTTATCCCAATTAAAGTGAATATGTAAAAATGATTGGAAGGGTAATTATTCAATATTTTAAAAGGTCACTTCTTTTGCTTTGTGAGGTACAGGATATGCTAGATGTAATGTTCATATTTTTTTAGTTTCTGTGGTGCTGTAATTCTGCAAAATCTTTTTTTAATGAGGAAGGGTAATATAAACAGTTTAAAATCTCTCGAAAAAATTTGTTTTTTTATTTTTTTGTCTCCCAAAAATAACCCTTCCACATATAGTGGTCTCATTTCTGAAAAATGTTGTTGCAACATTAAATGCTGGGCTACATTTTTAGTGAGAATGGATATAATTATCGTATTCTTGTAAGTGTTAAAGTGTTCTGATCAAGATAATTACCATGTTTGTCCAATAAAGGAGAATTAGCCCAAATTCCTTTTCCAACCAATTGTTTAAAAACAAAGACTTTCGTTCACGTTAGCGCCGTAAATGGCACTTTAAACATGAATGGTGGTCTTTCCAAAACAGAAAAAAACAGCACAGACATCAAAGCTGTCTGGCGGGAATAACTGCCCAACTGATTTCCCATCGTGCCTTTGTTTACGCTTTGTTTACCAACTAACAACTCCAAGCTAACATTAGCGGTGAAGCTATGACAGCAGCACCATTGGAGCTATAATCCAGCCACAGTTTGGATCCTGATAGCAGCTCAGACGAGGAAAACAAAGACGTTCATGGATCTATTTGTCTGCACCAGTGAACGTACCAACTATGTTGAGCTGCAGCTGCGGGTTCCAGCTGCTATCCAGCAGTCTGCGCTGACGACAGAGCTCCTCCTCGTTCTGGACGATGGTTCCTTCAGCAGCAGAAAGTTGTTCTCTGACAGAACCTTCCTGAGGTTCTGAAGACATGGTTCCTGCTCCGATCTTCAGCTCCAACTCCCACAAACACCGCCGTCCTCTTCACTGCAGCTCCGATCGATCATCTGCTAGTCTCACAATCACAGCAATCCACGTTGTCTTTCCGTTCAACGCTTCTTCACTCATTTACGACGCTTTGGAAAATGCTGAGAGTTCCCACACGAACCACGTATCGTCCTTTCTGTCCAAAAACCTCACAAACGTCCCAACAAAACACCACCGTCCTCTCAACACAAGCTAACGCTGCTAGCCTGCTAACAAGCTAACGCTGCTAGCACCTCGTACTGTTTACTTCCGGGTCACGTGCAGAAATTTGATTGGAAAGAAAAACGCATAAAGTGCGTCGCTGAACTACAATATGGTTCAAATGCTTCCATATTTTTTAGTATTAATTCAGTAAATAATAAGGAAAATAAAATCATAATACTAAAAAATAATTTTGGGGGAAACTTTATGAGAGCCGATGTGACGTCATCACACTTTGTCTCAATCCAATGTTCAGATTTGACTACAAAACGAATCAGAGGTAAAATTAACCTTAATTATATTTGTTTATTGTATTCCTGAATTACAGTAAACGGTTAAGAAATGTCTTAATTGAACCAAGAAACAAAAATTGAAAAAAAAAGAAATTTAACAGCAAAAAACTTTATATAACTGTTTTTAAAGAGAATAATTACGAGTATAATAAACATTAAACTGTAGTCAAAAATAAAGACGAATAATATTTTAGAAATTCTTTCCGTGAAAAAACAACACAAAATTTCCCTAGATTTCAGTTAATTAGATTAACACATTTATGAGCTATATAACTGAGATATAACATCATGAAAGAAAAGTGAAAAAAAATGAATGAACAAATGAAATATTTTTAGAATGCAAACATTTTTCACCGACTTTCAGCAAAGATTGTAACGCTGTTTCTTGTGTCTGTGTCGTCTTCAAAGACTTAATAAAAAACTGGAGTTTTTAATTATTATTTCAGGTTGACACAAATTAAACACTTAAGGATTTTTTCCCTTCTTAATAACTAGATAAATATCACATGTAGTTTCTATAAAATATTACTTCTTGCTGTTTTCATTTGAACCCTTTCAGCTTTTTCCAGGTCTGAGAGTGTTAACGAAAATGAAAATATTTGACAATCCAGTTGATGAGAAGCTGCAGAAAGACTGAAATCCATCAGATTGTAAAAACGTAGAGGTGGTCCTTTGATGATGATGATGTGATGAAGATCAGACGCTGATGTCACTGATGTTCTGGCTGTTGATGGGCTGGATGTGGGTCCTGGTGGTGCTGAAGAATGAAAGATCCTTCTACCTGCAGTCATTCCTGAAGGAAGCTGATTGCAGCTGTTCTCTCCTGACAGATGGAATGATGGGAAATGAAGTTCATGTTGAAGTGTGGTCCAAGCAGAACAGAAAGGTCTCACCTCAAAGTCAGGACTTGGATCAGCTGCTGTTCTCTGGGAGCGTGCACGTGCTGCTGCATGTGCTTCTGTCATGGCGTTCTGGATGAGCTGCTGAGGTCTGTTTGCATCAAGACTCTCAGCTGCTTTAGTCAAACTGCTGAGCGATGGAACAATGGAGCCGTTTCTGAAGGAAGAGGATCAAACATGATGCTCTGCATCCGTTTGCTTCAGGAAGTGGAGGTTTTTTAGAGTCTCCAGACTGTTTCTGAACGGCCAAAGAAAAGCAGCTGATGTGTGTAAGCTTTACGTGTATCAATATCTGTAACACACACAGTAGGTAGTTAATGGACACGGGCTAGATCAGAAGATCTCTGCTCGACTCTAGGAGTGGAGAAAGACACCTGAGGCCGAATTGCGTTTGTTGGTACCATATAATTGGAAAAAAGAAAAGAAACAAATGCAATCTACAACACATAGAATGGCCGTACAATATTTACAGGAAGAAAATAATTCACACTTATAAATGATACTTTTTTCCTCCTCCAAGAAAGTTCAGTTTCTCCAGATTCGACTCAATAGTTCATTGCAAGAGTTCATAGTCCGTTACAACGGCCAAGTGTCCAACAGAGGGTAATCCTGAGTGAAGGATGGGGATTGTAAGAGTGAAAATTGTGAACGGCCGCGTAACTGAATCGTAAGAGAACTGAAGGGAAGGAAAAGAGGGTGGCTGAAGAAGCCTCCTACCAGCCCGACCAGAGCAGGTGGAGTTCATAGGGTGCTCTGGACTAATTGCCCAGAGTTCCGGTTGGTTCTAGGTCCTGGGCTGTAGCTCACCATCAAAAGTAATCACCTGACCTAAACAGAAAATAATAGGTCCCAGTTCCGTGTGCACACAAGGGTAATTCATTTCCCAACATCACTAATAAATAAAGCTGATTGCATTATAAATAAGTGTCATCTTTCATAATTGTACAATTGTAAGAAAAAATTAGTTCATGATAAAAATAACAATGAAATATAAACTTATTCATTAACCAGTTCATTTATCCTATTAATCACGATTTGAAGTGCAAAAGTACTAATACACAATGACATGTCATGATCAATTCATCAATTCAAACATTCTGACCAACATGTGGACCGTAGAAATTCATGCATGTAAAAACATCACAGTCAATGTAAAATTGGCTATAAGTTACGTTTCAAATAAGTCAACATTTGGAGAAAGTTGGTTGAAACAACATTGCTAACTGCTCCATATAAAGTAATGGGACGGTGGCTAAGCTAAGCGCTAGCTCACTCACCAGTTCTGTTCTTCTAAGTTCGTGTGTCACTCGTCTCCGGACAATAGACCTTTTTCGCAAAAACCGGAAATACGTCATCAACGTGTAAACCTAGTTCCGGTTTGTGCTTCGCTGGCGGAGGAATGGCAGAGCCTAGAGTGTTTTCGAAGAGCCTGAGTTGTGTTCCGAAGTTCACCAGCACCGATGTGATGAAGAGTGTGAAGATGCATTTGTCCACTAAAGGAAACAAATTGGACAAGGGATATAAATTCGTCCACGAAGAGTTTATCCACCATTACCAAGGTAAGCTTCAGCTAGCTTTAGCCTTAGCCGCATCACCGGTAACTCTGTGTGTTTGTTTACGTCAACTGTAAATCCTGGTGTTATTAATTTGTAATATAAGGTATAACACATCAAAGTGAATATGTTGTGTGTATGTTTAAGTGAAAAGGCATGAGATTAACATAACACCCAAAAATTTGGTGAAGCTGTAAATAGGAAATGTTAAGGTGCCCGTTTGCGTGTTCATTCTTTTTGCTGCGGTTGCGGCACTTTCTTCACTTAGTATTATTTTTCTGAAAGTATGCCGAGCAGAAGTCCTCTTTTCCTGTACATGTCCTCTTTTTTGATACTTATATAATAAAATAACATTGAACATAGATGAAATGTAATCATATTTGCTTCATGTATGCAGCTCTGAACACCAATTACTCTCGATGAAATATCTCACAAACTCATTTCACTCCTCTTTTTTTACAAATTCAAATCTGGTCACCCTACTGATATTATAGTTTCATGTTACATTGATGTAGCAACATAAGTATGTCTTAACTATAACCTATTTAATTTATTGTGTCTAGATACAGCTGGATGCAGAATGTGCCAACCTGAAAGCTTTCTCCTGCAGTTGTGTGGCTGCTAAAGGATTTTGCAATCACATAGTTGCCATCCTGTTCCAGACCGCACATTATTCACAGCTGGTCTGCAGGCTGCTCCACCCCCCCTGGCCTGCACGAGTGGCTTGATGGCACAGACCAAGAACACAGGTGGGTTTGTGATCAAATTGTCATTATGATTTAAGAACGGATGTGTATCCATAACAACTCTAAATTATTATAAAAACACCCCAGTAGTGACTACAGACTGTAATTGCTTTCTGCCTTTTACTTATAAGGGAATCCATCTGGAACCGGTTAGTGAGCTGGTGGCGCAAAGACCCAAAACAGTTGGCAGGGACGGTGTGAGGTCCACACTGTACAAGGCATATACAGGTGATGAACTTTTTGTTGCTTTGTGAGAAAGTTTTTTTTTCTAATCTTATGACTAACCAAATTATGGTTACAGCAGATATAATGAATTAAATTTAAATGTAGTTATGCACTTATGTCTAACTTTTGTGTGTTGTGTTTCTCTTGTGTAGGACCACAGCCAGATCCATATCTGATGGCATCTGGAAGCAGATTATGCCAGATGCAGCCCCAACCTCTCATGGTTGTGTTGGATGGGTTTCTGAGATGGAATGAAAGAGAACTTGGATATATATTATTATGGCAAATGCATGAATGCATACCTTAAATTACACTTATCTTGTCTTTAACAATCAGTTCAGCCTTCTGTCTGACAGTTGATCTGTAATGTTATTTTTTATTGTAAATCTTTGATGGTATTTGTGTTGTGATTAATCAGTTGTTGTTACGAATACCAAAAAATTAAATCAGGCACAATTTTGACCAAAATTGTTTTATTTGTTCATTTAATTTTTTTGTGAAGTCAAAGTCACATTTCAACAGAAAAATATTACGAATATAACAATTATATTTAATTATATTTTAAGAATATGTGGGAACACTAAATTTTTCCATACTATTTGCACATTATACATTATTTACATACCAAACATTAATTAACTCTTCAAATCAAAAAAGTCCATGATAATTTAACCAAAACACGGCAGTTAAACCAGATCTGATTCACACTGCCCATCAGTGTGAGCGGCATGAGAGAGTCCCAGATGTGAAAAGACTTTATCCAACTGATCACTCTTTCCACTATAATTCTGAGGCGGGCCATGGCTGCGGTTTGTTCATTTTCCTCCTTGCTGAATTGAGCTAAAAGCTTAAAAGGTGGAATGATGATCTTAGATCCAATGTCAGTAAGGAAATCTTGAACGAGGAACTCTTTGTCCGCCATGACATCGTCTCCTGGCTGCAAAGGAACTTGGCTTCTAAGTCATGGATGTAATCCAATGCTTCATCCAGAGCACCTGTGAAGATAAAGAAATTAAAAATCAGTCTTAATATATTTATGCTACCTTTCAACACAACACTGTAATCATGTTTTGAAAAGTATGTTAAGTATTTAATTACAAATACATTTCATTTATTTTTGTTAAGGAAAATACAAAATGACAAAATACTCAAAAGTGATTAAATACATGTAATTAAAATAGGTGAGAGCATGAACATCTTTTATTCTAAACATTCATTTGTTCAGGTAGAAATGCATTTATCCAATAACGGTACACATAGTTGACTAACGTTAACCAAACACATTATGAACAACCTTACCTGCAGGTGGTGTGTCACGTAGTCGTGATCCATCTTTACTGCCTTAGCTTAGCCACCATGTCGCTATCTTCACAGCACAGCTGCATAGCCTGACGTTTGAGGTTCTGTCATATACTGACTCCCTTCTCAAAGGAGCAGTAAAGTTGTTCCAAGGGAAAATACTCGGGGCAACACCACTCTTCAGGCGACAAACGACACAGCCGCACCACAATCCGGAGCGAAGTGGCAAGTGCCAGCAGCTGACTGTGCTCCCTGTGTTTACATTAAAACTATGCCCTTCCTCTCTTCGGATCGCCTATATCCATCCGGGTTTCAGATTTGGATCCACAGGAAAATAATGAAATGAAAGGTAGGGCTGTTTTTGGTTGGAAGACGAACAGCCTGGAACACAACAGAGACTGCAACTCTTCGACTCTGCCATTCCTCGTATCTGCTGCTATGCTAACAGGAAGTTGTTTTACACGTCATTGACGTATTTCCGGTCGAAAAATGCGGAAGTGTGAAAAAGGTCTATCGGCGCCAGCAGTTGGCTTCTCCAGCTAAACACCCGAGCCTTCCTCACACGTTTCTTCCGGCAACCTATCCACAGCTGTTCTTAAAGGGTTCCGATTGCACGGCCGAGTCACATGACCCTGTGACGCACCGACGCGCGTAGAGTGATGATGTCATCACGTAGGAGATGAGAAAGTAGACTAAACGCAGTATCACACCCGGGTTACATGTGGTTCTGTCTCCTACCAGCAGGGAGCGCTCTCAGCCGGACAGAACAGATCCTCAATGCTGCTCTGAGAAGGACTCTTCTGTTCCAGAAGCAGAGACTGTTCACATCCAGGAGAATCTGGACTCCAATGAATCCCAGAGAATCTCCTCTCTGCTGTTTGGACACTTTGACCAGCAGAGGGCAGCAGAACTTGCAGCAACTCTGGATCTGATCCCACAAAAACAATCCATGGATGATCTGGGGGGTATTCCAGGAAGCATGTTTAAACTAGCCTGACTTTAAGCCTGAACTCTGGCTGAAATCCGCCTGAACTTGCTTACTCTGGGTATGTCGGTTCCAAAAGACCGGATATGAGTTGGCATAATTGCGCTCGACTTGTTAACCCTGGGTTAATGCTCGTGCACGGAAGGTACATTAAATGATTCTCAATAGATCGCCGATTTCCGGAGTCACCATGGAAACGCGTGAAGAACCAAAGAGAGCGCAATACTTTAGTGAGACGGAGTCTGAGATTTTAATGACGGCGTATGCAGATTATACGTCCATCAAAAAAGTAACACGGCTGCATCATCAAAAGAAAGAGTTTCTGCTTGTAGTAGAAGAACAGACAAAGTAAACGCACGAGTTTCTGACCTCATTTCCATTTTCCTTGTGACGCATATATATAACTTATCCAATTTTGCCACCTTAAATGAATTACTTCTATTGGCAACAAATAATTGAGTTAAATTTAATCAAACTAATTTCTTTCGTCTATAAAACTCAATAATTGTTTATACAACTCAAATTTATGTATTTATCCAACTAAATGTCATATTACTCCAATTCAATTAATATTTTTTCCATCTTAATTAATTATATTTCTTGATCTCTCATATGTCTAAGTTTGAGATATACTGATATACAGATATACTCATTTTTATAACAATAAAAAGGACGGGAAAAAAATGCAAGTTGCGCTCAAATTCATTAAAGAATTGTCCGTCTTTAACATTATCCTAATGATCAGTAGGGGTATTATAAACTCATCATCCTCTCCTTCATTCTTACTCATGGTGCAGAGACATAAGCACAGTAGGACAAGATAACTCAGAAAAACATGGCAAAACACAGTAAAACAACTAAACAACTAAAAAAATTTGGTCAAAAAGCCAGACTTAAACCAAAATCCGTCCAGACAGGCAAAGGAAATGGTATACCACAATCCCTTGCGGTGCCGATCTAACAACAGCACCAAAGTTACACCTACTTAATTGAATTGATTTGAATGAAAGTAAAATAACTGTCTAATAAATACGTGTTATTTTTAAACTGACTTAACAAAAAAAAAGATTTTTAATTATGTTAACTGAAGCAAATAATTAAGTTAGATCAAAGTGAAAAAGTTGAATTTTCCAACATCCATATGTGGTCTTATCACCCTCTCATGGTGGAAAAAGTATTATCTGAGCTTCTTCATCCACTAAATCATCTTCAAATGGACACGTCATGCTGCTTCACTTCTCTGTAAACAAACTAACCTTCAACTAAACCTGCTCCCGACCAGGTTATGTTCAGAGCATGAGTTGCTATGGCAACTTGACCCACCCTGGAACATACCTCAATTTCTGGAACCGAAAACTAAGGTTATCAACTTCCTTAGCCTCAAACTTACCGTGGGAGCTAGCATAACCTGCTTCCTGGAATACCCCCCTGATTTCAGAATTGGAGTCCTGAAGATTTGAAGGATCAAAGACAAAGATGTTCTGAAGAGAAGATGTGAGAAGAAAGTCCAGAATGAATCCACTCTGACTTCTCCTCATGTCTCTGAAGCTTGTGTCTTCATGTCTTCACCTCAGAGTTTCTTCTGGATTCCATGTGGATCAATAATATTGATCATGTTCTGTTGTCATTTTCCATCAGAACTTCAGGCTTTTCTCTGCTGATGATCTCTGAGCTGAACTTCTTGGAGGAATTCCTGAATCTGGGATTTGGAGCAAACAGTCAGAACAAAGGAGGTTTCCATTTCTTCTAAGCTCTGCCAGAAGAAAAGAGCTGAAGCTTGAAGCTGAAGCAGCATTTGCTCAGAGAATCTGTCCTCCAGACCAACAAGTCCCACCACAGCCTTGAAGACGTTTCCAGAAGCAGCAGCAGACGGTGTTACCATGACGACGCTGAAGTCAGCTGCTGCTCTGCAGGAGAAAGTCTGCAGCTCCTCAGTCAGGAAGCTCTTTCAAGCTCGTGCACATCTGTCAGTGCAGCAGCAGAAAGCCTGTTTCCCTGCAGGAAGTCTGAGACTTTTCAAAGTAAGAGCCTCATGTTGGCAGAGATGGGTTGGATTCTTTGATGCTCCAGTGTCTTTTGGATTCAGGATGAGTTCATGCAGATCTAGAAATCCCACCATGATGATCATCCTTGAGGAATTTCTTAGTGAGTTCTGGATGTTGTTTGTCCTCTTCTGTCTGCAGACAGGAACTCCTGCTCCTGGTCTCCTCCTGCAGATCACAGACTCACATCTCCTCCAATCAGACTGCAGCTTGTTTCTGAATTTAAAAAAGCATTTTAGTTCTTTTCAATCATTAAAGTAACCTAACAATGAAATGTTGAGTATTCCCCAACATCTTTGTCCAGTTGTGTCAAACTATCTTCTTCTCTGTTGGGTTCAGCTGTCTCAGAGATTAGTAGTCATCCTAAAGCCTTCATCTATCTGATCACAGATGGATTGGTCCTTCTGGAACCTTATCAGACATATCAGGAACCTTCACTAAGCCTCATCCTATGTTCATCTTTACTCTCCATGAAGTGACTGCAGCAGGAATTGTGAGACCAAACTGTTAACTTAGCAGTCTGTGATCTGCAGGAGGAGACCAGGAGCAGGAGTTCCTGTCTGCAGACAGAAGACGACAAACAACATCCAGAACTCACTAAGACTCTACTTTCAGGGATCATTTCTTTAGTCTGGAACTAGAGGATTGTGTTTCTACAGAGGTTGGTCTGGCTGTCCATGATGATGATGAATGAAGATGTTTCCTTCAGAGCAGGAAGCTGGTGAGAAGATGAGAATCTTCTTCACTGATGAAGACTGTTCAGTGTTTCTGGATGTGACACTGAAGGAGGAAACATTGTCTGAGTGGACTGTTGGTTTGTTGGAACCTGAAATGGGTTTTTGTAACGAGTCATGAAGTAAAAACACGTGTGAATGAATCAGATCAGGTTATCTCTGTCCTGAGGTTATTATTAAACTCTGACAGTCCACTTGAATCTAAATGTGAGATTTTACTTCCATGACATTTTTGGATAAAAACATCAAACCTTCATTGCTGCCTCCAGAAAAACCAGCAAACAGACTGAGAGGAAGACACATTCCTCATCTAATGTCATCAGTTCAGATTCATCAACAGAAGCTGACAGTTTCACAGAGAGGACTCAGACCTTGCTGACCTGGGACTGACCGTGGAAAAACCACAGAAAAGGATCCTTAGTGTCAGGGGGGGGGGGGGGGTCACGACTCCCCGTGGAAAACAAGGGAGCAGATGAGAGAAAACATCCTCCAGAAAGGAGCTCCACACAATTGATAAAGGGGATATCCCATGATGCACTGGGATCTTTTCAGTCTTTGTGTAGATTCATCAGCCTCTTTTATTTCATGTTTGTGTTTTTTTCTCTTCATTAATCAGTAATTTGAAAATCTGGAGTTCTAAATGTTTTTTTCTCAGCTTTCAGGAAGCGACACAGAAATCTGACACTTTTTTCTGCAGCTGGAGATCCTAAATGTGTCAGGATGGAGGTCAAACATCTTTGATGGTTAAATCAAGGATTATTTTGAATATTTTAGATGAATTTCTTTGTGGATGTTCTGTACTCCAGCACTTCTCTTTGTCCTTCTTGTTTCACCTCAGAACTGCTGCTCCATATCCTCAGACGATGAAGAAAACTGAATTTTATGTTTATTAAGACAAACTATTATGATCTAAACCAATCAAAGCTGCTGCTGTTAAGATTCTGACAGAAATGTTCTCATCCTGCAGGTTCCTCCACTTTCTCTCACATTGTGGAAAGTGTTGAGTCACTTGAAAAACTTTCATCATCTATGTATATTTGTACAAACATGAGTTCTAAAAAGAAAACTGGAGGGATTTTAAGGCAACAGAGAAGACAGGTTTGATGAACTTCTGCTCCCACAGTCGATGCAGCAGAGAAAGAAACTGAAGCCTTCATCACATCACCATAGCTGGATTCCAGAGCGCTTTATCAAAGCGCCTTAAGCCCGTTTGGACTCTGGCGCTCCACGCGCTGGATGAATAGTGGCGTTTGGAGGAAGTGCGGCTGCGCAGTCCGTCACTGAACACCGTCGCTGCCTGGACCTCTTTCTGGGTCCTAGTGCCCTAAAGGTTACAGCTCCTGGTTCCACAAGAAAAAAGTCCATTCTAGAGGCCACTCTGACATCATCATCATCAAAGACAGCGTTACCTAGCAACCATACCAAGACCATAGCAGCTTTAGAGGGAAACACAACAAACCATCAACGGCGCTTAAAGCAGTCAGACGTTTGTTCTGCAGCTCAGCAAAAATCTCTGCTTTAGGTTTTGGGGAGAAAAACAAAGGAAAACACACGGAGAAGGATTCTGCAAAGGAAATCCCAAGTTCTATTGGTAAGTCAGCGTCCTGGAAACATGCTTTGTTGGTTCTGAAGTGGCATGAATGCAGACTTAGATTGGTTTGTTTCCTTGGATTCTTCAGATGGATTCAAGCTGTAAATGTTGTCAGCATAAAGCAAGTTTGGACTAAACTAAAGCAGAAAGTGGCTTTGAAGATGGTCAAGAGAAATGAGGGCTTTTTTCAGGAATTCTTGGAAGAGGAGGACTTCTCCAAACAACCAGAATCTAGGAGGAGGTTTTTTCAGCATTGAGATCAGGATTTAGCATGAGCTTCAATCCCATTTAGGTTCAATCCAAATGTTTACCGTCATATTCAGGAGTTCAACTCTGAAAGCCACCATGACATCATAGACATTAAAGACCCTGTTACCTAGCAACCAAACACAACAAACTGTAGACTATTCAAACTGGACATTTTGGGGCAACAATTCTTTTCTAACTCAAGTTTTTATGAAAAATCCAAATGATGGAAACAGATTGTGTAAAGGAAATGAGGATATATTGGTGAGTCACAGTCCTGGAAACATGAGTTGTGCTCTGATGAAGACGCCTGATCCAAATGTGGATTTTTGAAATGTTCTTCATGAGATTCAAACTGATTGAAGCTTTGAATTAAAGGTGTCAACACATTTCTGCATTGGATTCATTCTGTTTCAGTGTCTAAGGTTGGTTTTGTGGCAGAAACCGAGTTTTTGTTGAACAGTAGCGTTTGAAAAAGCAGAAAGTGCAGGCTTTGGTTCTAACTGCTGGATCAGAAGTGGAATGTGAGCTGTAGTGGTGTGTCTGCAGCTGGATGTGGAACACATGAGGGAGGGGTCAAAGGTCAATCTTTCCTCCAAACAAATGTTGTCAGTCTATTCTCCAACAATGCTCCAACATCTTCAAAGGTTTTTGGTCCCAAATCCAGAGTGGAGCTGGTAGGACGTGATCATTTCCGCCTCAGATTTGGGATCTGTCATCTCTCTGCCACCGTGACACCGAGTGATGAGTTCATGCTCCAAAGCGGCCCGATCGCTGGCTTTAGGGACTATTCCAAAAGCTTTCAATGATGGCGGGGAATGAACATTAGGAACAGATGACGGCTTGAAATGTCTGCTGTTGGTTTCTGATCCAGACAGATATTCAATCAAATGTCTGTGAATCCATGATTTCCTTAGAATCTTTGACTCTAGATTCAAATATTCTAAAGTGACATTTTTTGTTTTATTAATCATTTCTGGCCTTATGAAGTTCTATTAGTGACTTCTTGTAGGTTTTTTTGAATACATGTAAAATTTCGGTTTGTTTTAAACCTTCATCCAATCCATTCCATAAATCCACACCACAATTAGATAAACACATTTTCTTTTTTGTTTTTCGAATGCACTGCTTTATTGAAATTCATTTTTTTTCTTAGATTGTAACTCCCGTCTCTGTCTTTGAACATTTGCTGTAAGTTTATTGGAAGTAAGTTGTATCTGGCTTTGTACATGATGAGAGGTGTTTTCAGTTTCACTACATTCCATAATTTCAATAAACCCAACTTTACAAACAGAGCGCTTGTATGTGAACTAAGAAATCTAAGATCTGAAATCTAAGAACTTCACTATTACTAATTTTCAATCCAAATGTTTTCATCTACATTCCATGTTATTTCATTCTCACTCCACACATCTGCTTCTGGTCCGGCCCTTCTATTAAATTTTAGAACCCAATGTGCCCCCCCCCCCCGAGTTAAAATAATTGCCCCCCCCTGATCTAACCTACCATTAAAGCTCCTCATTGGCTAAACACACCTGATCCAGGTAATCAGCAGCAGATGAACTCAAATGACCTCATGAGTCATTCTATCAATCAGTCTGCATCAGTCAGACTCCTGGTCTGAACATATTGCTGTGACCCGGATTTGAACCGGGGTTCCTGCGGCCACAACACAGAGTACTGACCTCTAGACGACCCCAGCCCTGAACCTGGAGGAACACAGATCTGGTCTATGTTGGTCTCTATGAACCTGATGTTGGAACTTCAGGAACAGCAGAACTGCTACGTTTGTTCTCTTCATCCACAAACAGAGAAACTGATCTTCACAGCAGGAACCACTGTGGACGTCACTAACATGCTTTGGTCCAATCAGATCAGAGATGTTTTCTCTGTTTACTTAGCATTAGCCTAAAAGTAACGTGTGCAGAAACTGGAGGTTTCCTTTATCGTCACCTTCTGACCACACAGAGAAAACCATAGAGATCAACCAACATGAGAGAGACAAACAAGACATGAAGCTTCAACAAGGACACTCTACCATAGCAGCTGGATTCCAGTGAGACTGAAAGGACAACAGAGAAAGAAATGAATCCTGGATGTCAGATAATTGACTATGTTTCCTGTCAGGAAGTTCCTCTCTCCCCCTGACTGCTAAATGCCAAGTTCTCTGGTAAAGAACATTATCTAAATCCAACCATGAAGGGACTTGAACCCTCAATCTTCTGATCCGGACTCAGACGCCTTGTCCATTAGGTCACATGGTCTGGAAGAAGCCCCAGTTCCAGCTGACAGAAGTCTGGTTCTGATCCATCAGATCTCACTAGCAACAGAACCAAACCTTCACGTGTTGCAGCAACAGTTTCCATGTTTGGGAGGATCTTCTGAAGAACAGCTCAGTTCCAGATCACATCATGATGTTTGATGTTTTCTTCATTCCAGGAAATCATCTGTGTCTCCTTTGATCTGTGCTGAGTCAGCACTTTGACTTCTTTTCAACTTTAGATCCATCATTTAGAATCAAGGATTTATTGATAAATATTATTTATTGACAGAAAATAAAGAGTAAATGTATTTATCATCCAGCAGTGATTGTAAGTCTTTTATTTTGAAATTCCTCAAGGATGATCATCATGGTGGGATTTCTAGATCTGCATGAACTCATCCTGAATCCAAAAGACACTGGAGCATCAAAGAATCCAACCCATCTCTGCCAACATGAGGCTCTTACTTTGAAAAGTCTCAGACTTCCTGCAGGGAAACAGGCTTTCTGCTGCTGCACTGACAGATGTGCACGAGCTTGAAAGAGCTTCCTGACTGAGGAGCTGCAGACTTTCTCCTGCAGAGCAGCAGCTGACTTCAGCATCGTCATGGGAACACAGTCTGCTGCTGCTTCTGGAAACGTCTTCAAGGCTGTGGTGGGACTTGTTGGTCTGGAGGACAGATTCTCTGAGCAAATGCTGCTTCAGCTTCAAGCTTCAGCTCTTTTCTTCTGGCAGAGCTTAGAAGAAATGGAAACCTCCTTTGTTCTGACTGTTTGCTCCAAATCCCAGATTCAGGAATTCCTCCAAGAAGTTCAGCTCAGAGATCATCAGCAGAGAAAAGCCTGAAGTTCTGATGGAAAATGACAACAGAACATGATCAATATTATTGATCCACATGGAATCCAGAAGAAACTCTGAGGTGAAGACATGAAGACACAAGCTTCAGAGACATGAGGAGAAGTCAGAGTGGATTCATTCTGGACTTTCTTCTCACATCTTCTCTTCAGAACATCTTTGTCTTTGATCCTTCAAATCTTCTGAAATCTGATCATCCATGGATTGTTTTTGTGGGATCAGATCCAGAGTTGCTGAAAGTTCTGCTGCCCTCTGCTGGTCAAAGTGTCCAAACAGCAGAGAGGAGATTCTCTGGGATTCATTGGAGTCCAGATTCTCCTGGATGTGAACAGTCTCTGCTTCTGGAACAGAAGAGTCCTTCTCAGAGCAGCATTATGGATCTGTTCTGTCCGGCTGAGAGCGCTCCCTGCTGGTAGGAGACAGAACCACATCAGCTGCTTTTCTTTGGCCGTTCAGAAACAGTCTGGAGACTCTAAAAAACCTCCACTTCCTGAAGCAAACGGATGCAGAGCATCATGTTTGATCCTCTTCCTTCAGAAACGGCTCCATTGTTCCATCGCTCAGCAGTTTGACTAAAGCAGCTGAGAGTCTTGATGCAAACAGACCTCAGCAGCTCATCCAGAACGCCATGACAGAAGCACATGCAGCAGCACGTGCACGCTCCCAGAGAACAGCAGCTGATCCAAGTCCTGACTTTGAGGTGAGACCTTTCTGTTCTGCTTGGACCACACTTCAACATGAACTTCATTTCCCATCATTCCATCTGTCAGGAGAGAACAGCTGCAATCAGCTTCCTTCAGGAATGACTGCAGGTAGAAGGATCTTTCATTCTTCAGCACCACCAGGACCCACATCCAGCCCATCAACAGCCAGAACATCAGTCACATCAGCGTCTGATCTTCATCACATCATCATCATCATCAAAGGACCACCTCTACGTTTTTACAGCCCTAATTGTGCCTCAATAACACATTATCCAACACACAATGTAAAAATAATTTAAAATACAACATTGTAATATTTCTCTGCATTGAGGAGGCCATTTGATATTCTCTGCATTTTGGTTCTTAACTGCACAAAGACGATTCAACATTTAACCAGTGGAGAACAAAGGGGTTACATCCTTTGCCACAATCACAAATAAAAATAAGATGAGGGACTTCCAGGACTTAAAGGTGGAATTTGGACTCACCAACCATGATTTTTTTCGATACCTCCAAGTGAGGGAATATTTTAACAAAGCAATTAGATCAGAAAAGGGGAGTGAACAAAACCCAGTCTTAGAGGTAATAATTGGAGCGTACCAACATAAAACATCCAAAATGATCTCTAAACTGTACCACAGCCTCATTTCCTGTCAGAAAAACACAACTTTATATGTTAAAGAAAAGTGGGAAAAAAAAAATGTCCATCACTATTTCAGAGAAAGAATGGTATTCAACATGTGCATCAACTCAGTCCTCTACCACATCACTGAAATGGAGGGAATTTAATTGGAAAAACCTCATGCGCTTCTTTATTACACCTTCAATTAAAAGAAAACTATCAGCAAATCCACAGATGTGTTGGAGACAGTGTGGTGCAGTAAAGGCAAATCACTCTCATATCTTCTGGAACTGTTCGCAAATAGGACCATTTTGGCATTCCATCCATCATGTCTTAACAAACGCTTTGCGCTACACAATCCCCTTCAAGCAGGTAGTATTACATCTGGGCAACATTTCTGTGAAGGAAATTGTTTTATTATTATCATTGTTTAAATGTATTTCTTTAAATGTTAACTCAGATTGACTTTTTTACCTCTTCTGAAAACAGTTGTGTGTTTGTTCATCTGCTTCTCATCTCCCACCCAGGATGAGGGGTTTACGACACACTGTCCTGAGCTGATAAGGGATACTGTTTGAAGTTAGAATCCAACCAAATGGGTCATTATACGACACCCCCTAATGAACTTTTCCTCTTTGTCTTGAAAATGTTACCTCCTTCTTGTGTTCTTAATAAAAGGTGCACAGGGAGAGGCAGAACCTTTGAGAAGAGCAGCGTGTTGGTTGTCATCTGTCACACTGGCTTCTTCTCCCTCGTGCATGAGAAACTTGATTCTTGTTGTGGTTTGTTGTTTATAATTGTGTTTTCTTTAATGTCTAGATGCATTTATCTGACATTCTTTGGTCCATTCGAGCCGGATGACAACATATCTGCGTCCTTGGGGGAGGACCATGCCGATTGAAGTCTGTGCACAGCCCGTGAGACCAGGTCTCCGGAGGAAAGTCCGTCGTAGTGAATTCTACGCCGGCCAATCGACTGGTCTGATCCCTGGGTCCGGATTGACGTTATTCGTTAACCAGTCAGACCACAACGACAAGGCAAGTACAGCGCTTTTTCAGGGGTTCAAGTCCCCGAAGTGGCCCAGAATTCTGAGGGACAGGTTCAAGTCCTGTTGCCTGAAACACGTGTGGGTTTGAAGTCCCGGAAAAGTCCAGAATTCTGTATAAAGGTGTAGGTTCGAGTCCTGCAGCCTAAAACGCGTAAGAGGGTTCAAGTCCCTAAAAGGCCTATTAAAATTTAAAAATAAATAAAAATAAAGTTTTTTTGGTGTGAATGTGTGTGCCTGTGTGAAAGGAGTGAACTTGTTCGGAACAGTGGGCAGCTGGAAACCTTGCGGTGTTAACACAAGGCTGCTTGTTGGAGTAGAACAAGATTTCATCTCATTAGGCTTTAGGTGAAAAGAACCCAGAGTCTAAAACGGGTTTTGCTCCTGGGAGGACCCTAAACGTGTGACCGGATCAGACAATAGGTCTGACCTAGAAGCTTGTTGCACGGGGAGTGAAATTCGGTCCTGAGAGAAATTCTCTGTTGGTTCTGATCACACTCTGTGACTAACGTAAATAAAAAAATTTAAAAAATGGGGGAATTCAAATAAAAAAGTTGAATTAAAATGAGATTAAAAATATATAGAAAGAGGTTCATCCAGGTTCAACTACATTCTTGATAAAATGGGATAAAACTACGATTTTAAGGGGAATGTACTGAATTAGTTCAAAGGTTACAAATTAAAAACAAAATAAAAAATACAAAAGAAACAAAAAAATAGTGAAGAATTAATTTGTGCAAAACTGTGCTTAAATGAAGCAACGAAAAATAAAGAATGGCATTCAGAAAAGTAAAACTAGAGAAGCATGTCTGATTGCTAAAAAAAGGAGGATAAATCAGTTGTGAGACTCAGACCCCTGCAACTGCAGGCTGCAGCAGGCTGCAGACCGAGCAGGAGCAGGATGAAAGGGGGGGAGAGCAGAAACCAGCTGATTTCTCACCTCCTCCCTACCAGGGGACGAATGCTCCTCTGTTGACGGGTTTTTACCCACCACTGACTGATTTAAATAAACCAGAAAAAGGAAAAGTAATGTTAGGAGGCAAAGGGAAAAACTTGTTTGGAGTAATACTTTGGGGGTTGGTTTGGAAGAAGCTGGAGAGTCATCTAACGATGCAGAGACATTTCCAATGATTGAAGTGCCCAATCCCAGAGCTGGAGAAGATGGCCAGAGGCCTACACTTCTTTTGTTTAGCACCTGGACATTAGAGGATGTTAGGAAGGCAGTGAGGGGAGTTATCTCTCACGGGCAAATGATGGAAGTTCAGAGAGCTTATCATCTGAATGGCATTAAATGTCAGCAGGCATGTATGACTGCTATGAAAGCAGACTGGGCAAAAGTAAAGGGAAAAAGGAATCCTATGAATGATGACGATCCACCCAGACCTCTTCCGCATAACAGTCTAAGAGTTAATTCAAAGTCTTACACTTTTAGGACAAAGAATTAGAGAAGCCTTTCCAATGAGACCTGATTATGGAAAGATTAGTCAAACTAAACAAAAATATGGAGAGGTAGTGTCTGATTTTAGAGTCAGATTTGAAGAAGTTTTAAAGCTAATAGTGGACTCAGAGATGATGATAATGATGATGATCCCTATAGACAGCAGCTGAAACAAGCTTTACTGCAAGCTATGAGACCAGAGATTGCAGACTAGATAAGGACACTTTACATTGATCTACCTACAGGAGCACTACAACAGTTTATGAATTTTGCTGTTCATGCAGAAAAAGTGATGGTGAATAAAAAGAAATTTAGGAATCAAAGTGAACATACATTTTGGCAGGAGGAAAGTAGTGATGTGTTTTTTGGAAGGAACATGAACAGAGGAAGAAATCGTGGACGTGGCCAAGGGCGTGGTCGTGGAAAAGGAAATTTTAAAGAAAATTTTAGAAGAAGGTCTAGAGGAAGTAGCAACAGAGGGTCAGAGCAGGTTGATGAGGGATGTTGGATTTGTGGACAGAGAGATCATTGGCTGAGAGATTGTCCTGAAAGAAAGAAATCAGATTGACTAGATGGTAGAAGTAATGTCAAGATTAACAATGAATCTGAACCAGAAATTCAACGAATTTGTGATGAATTTTTAGATCTCACTGAAGTTTGTCTTATGGAAAAGCCAGAAATAACTCTTTATGTTCAGGGACAACCGTTTGTTTTTCTTTGTGATTCAGGGGCTTGTAGAACTGTGATAAGAAGTTATTACAATGATTTTCCTAAGTCAAATAAAACAATACAAATGAGATCTGCAGATGTGCAGATCTACCTAAAACTGATCTTGGACAGACTGCAAAAAACTTAATGGAGAAAGCAAAAGCCAGAGTGTCACCCCATGCAGATTTTATGTCTTCAGACATTCTGTATGTCATGTTAAGATGCAAAAAGTCTCCTAGCCCTGACAGGAGATATGATGAAGCAGTGAGTAAACTAGGTTTTCAAAAATGTACAATAAATGATTTTTATTGGAAAGATGAAACTAGTTTCTGTACTGTGACAGCAAAAAATTTAATGTATACAGAAAGAGTGACAAATTAGAAACAAATGGCAAATGCAGTTCCATTTATTTCTTGTACTAAAGGTTCACGACAAAAAATGGGAAGAAATGAAAGAACATGTGCAGGAAGTGACTTATACTTTGAACAGGCAGAAACAAAGTGGGGTTTAGCTGTTGTAACTCAAGACAAGGTTCTGAAGGTAGGACCCCTGTGTGGAAATTCCTCAGCACAATCAGCAGAGTTGACAGCCTTAATTGAAGCATGCAAACTGTTTAAAGATAAGCCAGTTACGATCTATACTGATAGCCAATATGCGTTTGCTACAGTGCATTTGTTTTGTCAACAGTGGAAGAACTCAGGGTTAAGACATCAACAGGAAAACCAGTAACGCATGTAGACTTACTGAAAGAATTATTGACTGCTGTAATGTTACCATCTAAAGTAGCAATATGTAAATGTGAGACACACACACGAAGAACAGATCATAATTCTAAAGGTAATTCCTTTGCAGATGTAACAGCAAAGCAAGCTGCAACAAAAGATGTAGAAAAATGCACAAATGAGGATGTGACTGCAGATGCAACCGCTGATGTTTTAAAAGAAATGCAACACAGTGCACCGAAACAAGAAAAAATTTGGTTGAAAAAGGGAGCAAAGTTAGAACAAGGTTTTTATGTCAGCACAGAAGGAAAACCTATTTTACCAAAATCTATGTACAAATGGGCAGCAATTTTGAGTCATGGGCTTTGCCATGATTCAACAGGGGGGATGATGAATTTATTAGAGAAATATTATACAACTTATGGATTTATGCTCTATAAACTCTATAAAAAAAAATTTTTGTAAACAATGTGTTACATGTATGCGTCATAATCCCCAAGGCAATGTTAGACCTAAGAGAGGAAAATTTCCTGAATGAACTTTTCTTTTCCATACAATCCATATGGATTTTATTGAATTGAATAAAAGCAAAGGATTGAAATATTGTTTAGTGATTATTAATGCATTTTCCAAATGGGTTGAAATTTTTCCATGTGCAACACAAGATGCTATTACAGTAGCTAAAGGTATTTGTAAAAGAATAATCCCAACTTTTGGCATACCACAAGTGATAAGGAGTGATAATGGTACACATTTTGTAAATCAAGTGATAGACAAAATGGCTCAACATCTTTGTATTGATTTAAAGAGACATTGTAGTTATCACCCACAGAGTGCAGGATTAGTTAAGAGAACTAATAGCACTATCAAATCAAAATTAAAGAAATGCATGGAAGAGACAAACAGACAGTGGCCTGACTGCATAGACTTAGTTCAGCTAAGTATGCGTATCACACGCACAGCAGGTCAACCTTTAACGCCTTTTGAAATGTTGTATGGACGTTCTTACAGGTTACCAGACATTGATACTACACAGCAACATTCTCCAGATGATGATGCAAATTTAGTGGATTATTTGAGAAAAATGTTTACCACTAAAGATGTGCAAAGGACAAATCACGTGCCAGATTCCTTTTTATCTCCACAGGACACTTCACCAGTGCAGGTTGGTGACTGGGTGTTTGTGGAGGCCATAAAAAGGAAGTGTTGGTCCAGCCCACGGGGGGAAGGGCCATTCCAAGTCCTGCTGACTACACCAACAGCTGTAAAGATTGCTGAAAGGACGTTTTGGATCCACCTGTCACACTGCAAGAAAAAGCATCTGGGTGAGGCTAATTCCAACTGCTAGGTGGGGAAGTCTGACTACAAAGGGAGGCAGCCGTATAGAAGCTGCTTGTCTCAAAGTCGGCGAAGCAGGGGAATCCACCTAGTTTTAGGGAAGAAAGCACACCAGATCTCTTTTGCACTACACGGATCCTACACTGTTAGAGGACTTGAGGAGGTGATGTGCTAGTAACCTCTCCCTCCCGAAGATAGGTACATATCCACCATGGCGTGTCCAACTGGGCTAAGAGACAGTTTATTTTGTTTAATGTTCCTGCTACTCTCAGCAGGAGCCACCAAAAGGATTTGATTCTTTTGGAATCGTTATCCACCTGCAAGAAGAACCACCAACGAGGAAAGACTAAATGTTTCTCGACGATGGCTGAGTATTGATGAACATGATGTTTTGAATAGTCCAAAAATGAACATAACTCACCTGTATATGACAAATTCTTGGTATAGGTATGTTATGTTACTGGCTAAGGAAATGCATAGATCTGATTGCTATGTTTGTTCTGTAATTGAAGCTTCATCCCTACATCCTAATTTACAGGCAAAGCAATTTTCTGAGTGGAAAAGCGACTGTGTTATTGAATATAGTACCAGAGGGTATATTAGTACTGGAGCCGTCACCACTTCAAATGGAACTCTTGTAAGACCGAGTTGTAAGAGTTTGTATCAGTTTAAAAAACTGAAATTGACAAAATCATTAGCTCCATATGCTTGTGTAGAACCAGGAACTGTTTCCACATTGCGTAACTAACGATGGCACAGAGTTTTTAGGAACTTTGCCGACGAAGATGTCTCATGAACTTCTTGTTCCCTTCACAGTCCAGATAATCAATGACAGAGTTTCCCATGGTTATGCAGTTCCCTGCCCCAGAGGACGTTGTGTTGAATCTAATCCAGATTTAATGCCAGGTAACAATGGTACTTATGTGGTTGATCAAATGTTTTGGTTATGTGGGCAGGCCCTCTACCTCAGTCTGCCTAGAGACTGGAGTGGGATTTGTGTTTCTGTAAAGGTCACAGGTCACACTTTCATAGTTTCTGCAGTCCATGAGCCTCACCTGCGTCACAGACGTAACCTTATTGATGTCAAGCCACATGATTCCATTTGGGGATCAGATGTACCTGAAGACCATGAACACTGGAATACTGGGGAAAAGGTAACTATGGCATTGTTTCCCTAGGTTGGAAATGCTAAAAACACTTTCAGAATTGAGACCATTGATTATCGATTAGGTTTATTTTTGATTATTTTTGAACGCTACAATTAAAGCATTTAAAGCCTATAATGAAGAAATGTCAAGCATGAGACTTATGGTTCTACAGAACAGATTGGTTTTGGACTTATTGGTTGCTCAGGAGGGAGGTGTTTGTAAAATGTTAAATGATACCTGTTGTACATTTATTCCTGACAACACCGATGAAGGTCACAGCGTCACTGAAGCATTACATCAACTTGAAAAGGTTCAGCAGGCAATGCAGGATGACAGGAAACCCCAATCTTGGGATTTCTTCTCCTGGCTTGCTTTTGGTTCCTGGTGGTAACTTTTGTTAAAAATAGTGACACCAATTTTTATGGTATTGATCATATGTTGTGTATTCACTATGTGCATTTTTCCTTGTATTCAATCTATGATTTCCAGAGCAGTGAATGGTTGAGTACAAAGTGTTCTTCTGAGTCAAGAATACAACTTGTTTTTAAAGGGAGAACAAGATGACTGTAATGATTTTGAAACTGAAATGACTTGAAAAAAAAAAAAAGAACTTCTCATCTGAGTGTAAATTGAAAGTTTTATGAAAATGAAGATGTCACAGAAAACTGAAAAGAGATGTGATATTGGATGTGAGATTTTGACATTTATCAATGATAAAAAGGAGGGAGTATGTGAAGGAATTTGTTTTATTATTATCATTGTTTAAATGTATTTCTTTAAATGTTAACTCAGATTGACCTTTTTACCTCTTCTGAAAACAGTTGTGTGTTTGTTCATCTGCTTCTCATCTCCCACCCAGGATGAGGGGTTTACGACACACTGTCCTGAGCTGATAAGGGATACTGTTTGAAGTTAGAATCCAACCAAATGGGTCATTATACGACACCCCCTAATGAACTTTTCCTCTTTGTCTTGAAAATGTTACCTCCTTCTTGTGTTCTTAATAAAAGGTGCACAGGGAGAGGCAGAACCTTTGAGAAGAGCAGCGTGTTGGTTGTCATCTGTCACACTGGCTTCTTCTCCCTCGTGCATGAGAAACTTGATTCTTGTTGTGGTTTGTTGTTTATAATTGTGTTTTCTTTAATGTCTAGATGCATTTATCTGACAATTTCTGAAACAGTCATTCCTCAAGATCAGTATTTGGTGAAAATATTCCTGATTGCGGCAAGGAAAGCAATAACCAGAAGATGGCTTAAGCCAGAACCACCAACCCTCACAGACTGGACTGAAATAGTGGAGGAGATTTATATCATGGAAAAGATGACTTTTGTTTTAAGATTGAGAGAAGGACATTTTAAGGAAAAATGGGACAGATGGACTGTATATAAAAACTCACTGGTCGATGTACGACATTTCTGGAATGGTGGCTGACATGTTCTATTATTTTTCTTCCTTGCCTTTTCTACTTATTTATTTTTATTTATTATTATCATCTTCTTTCTTTCCTTTTCTACTCTTTGTTTGTAAGACTTTATCTGTTTGATGTCATGTTCTAGTGTTCTTTATCTTGTTTACAAAAAATGAAAAATAAAACTTAAGTTATAAAAAAAAAGAAGTCAAAGTGCTGACTCAGCACAGATCAAAGGAGTCACAGATGATTTCCTGGAATGAAGAAAACATCAAACATCATGATGTGATCTGGAACTGAGCTGTCCTTCAGAAGATCCTCCCAAACATGGAAACTGTTGCTGCAACACGTGAAGGTTTGGTTCTGTTGCTAGTGAGATCTGATGGATCAGAACCAGACTTCTAACAGCTGGAACTGTGGCTTCTTCCAGACCATGTGACCTCATGGACAAAGTTCCAACATGGTTTCAATGAAATGTGGAGGTTTTCCAGGAAACGTTGCTGCAGTTCCTCCGTCTCATCAAATGAGAGATTTCTCTGCACTAAAGAAGAAAATCTTCCAGAACAGCTTCAAGCTGCAGAAAAACTGTTTCCATCATTCTGAGGACATTTATTTAGGCTTCATGTGAAGAAAACAAACTGTTTGAAAAGATGAAAACAGAAACAAAGACGTTTCTAGAAGCTGCAGTTACAAAGAACAGCCAGCAGGTGTCTCACTGTGGGAGTCTCTGGAGTTGAAAATGACTTTTCTTTGGTGAAATTCAGTCATTTGGATGAAAGACAAACAGGAAGACAAATCCTTGTTATTCTAATATTGGATCCACATGTTGGTAGAAAGTAAAGCAGCAACAATCAAATGATCAGCAGGTCTTTTTAGTTCAACTCTCTCTAGAATGAGATCCAGACTGAAGCTTTTGGAAACTTGGATCATTCCAGCTGAAACTCACTTGGATCAACTGTGGACATTTCTGGAGATTTCAGGACGTAGATTCAACAAATCCCAGTTAGTTTGCTAAGAAACAGAAGAAAACTCATTTACTGAAACTCTGGGATGTTTGAAATCCAATTTTTAGCTCTGGGAGCTGAAAATGTGTGGAGCTGCTGAGAATCCATCATCCTCTGTGAACGCTGGATCTTCATCCCTGAAAGTCCATGTGAAGAGGAGAAATGGTTGCTCCTCTTCACACCAGAGACAGGAGCAAGAACAGATTTGACTGCATTTGGACTGAGAAGCTCATTATTTGTCTTTAACTTAACTTCATCATCTTCAAATGGACACGCCATGCTGCTTCACCTCTCTGAAAACAAAGTAACCTTCAACTAAACCTGCTCCGGACCAGGTTATGTTCAGAGCATGAGTTGCTATGGCAACTTGACATACCCTGAAACATACCTCCATTTCTGAAACCGAAAGCTGAGGTTATCAACTACCTTATCCTCAAACTTACTGTGGGAGCTAGCATAACATGCTTTCTGGAATACATCCCTGTTTTATTTTACCTGTTGTGGCTTTGGGTTCTCCTGGAGGCTCCGCCTCCTCTTCTTTGGCTCTCCATGAGTGGTACTCAGCTGTCTGCACTTTAGGCTAATTTGTTTGTACTCTATTTAAGTGTGTCTGTTTCTGCTCTCTGTGTCAGAGTGTTTTTTAAGTTTGGTCTTATACGTAATAGTGTATCATTATATAGCTTGTTTCTATCTTTTTTTTTATACACTGTATTTTATCCCACGAAGGGAAATTCTTTCTCCGCATTTGACCCATCCCCTTGGGGAGCAGTGAGCTGCAGCCGAAACCGGGAGGCGGTAGTGTTAAGGGTCTTGCCTAAGGACCCTCACTGGGTGATGTTAATTGTTGTTGATTACCATTGATATGGTAATTGCCCCCAGTACCATTGCTCATTCCCCTCCGGGAATCGAACCCTGGTTTCCTGCATGGTAGCTTCCAACCCAGAGCTACCCAGCCGCCAAAGGAGCCTACAAGGACCAAAGCGCTTTACAGTCACAGTTCCATTCACTGAGTAACACACACTGGTGGTGCCGAACAAACACATCTGCACCGCAGGCTTCAAAAGAAGATAACACTGCTGAGCGGAGACAGGGTGAAGCGGCTCATTCTGAATAGCAGTGATATACACCTGAGTCACTATTTGTCCCACTGTACTTTTTTTCATAATCATTTTAAATTTTCTCCCGTTTAATTCAATTACCCTGGTCGCGGTGGGTGGGATTAATCTCCGCAATTTGAAGCCTTCTGTTCACATTGATTATTAAAATTATGATTCAACAGTACAGTACAGAAGTTATTTGTTGAAAAACGTTTCTAAAGTACTTTTATTTGTGAAACAAATGCTTGAGCCTGTAAAATAGTTTGTTCTCTTTTCAATGTATTATAGAGTATTTAATTGTATAATAATTGGGAAAAAAATAGAGATTTCTACTTCACGGACTTTTGGAACTTAACCCCCGCGTAAAACAAGGGTTTACTGTACAAAGATTGTTGTTTGTCTTCTCCATCCTTGTTTTTACACAGAAAAGTATCAATAAGAATAAAGCAATATCAATAAGAGAAGAACCATATATATAATCTTAACAATACTTATCTCTAGTAAATGGTTACTTGACCTAACAAACACTGCAGTCACTACTTTGTGTTTAAATATTTATTAAATGTTCACTGATCACATTAAAAGTGTTAGAATTAAAGATGTATAAAAAACATTTCAACCATAATGAAGACATTCAAGATTTAGTTCTGATGAAACAAAACAAACAACTCATTTCTATTTGCAGGTACATCTAAAACAATTCATTTTGTACAAAAAATGGTACATATTTGTCAGCAGTAAAACTTAGAACTTGTCTAGAATCATTACACAAATATTGAAACTTATTGATCCATTACTTTTTTTGCTTTTGATGTAGAGAAGATGAATACCTAATATGTAAACGCAGCTATTGTTTGTCAAGAAAAAGACTTGTGAGTTCTAATGTGTGTCTTAAGAATAGATCTGCAACTTAAAACTTGAATCACATTATTTACAAGAAAAAAGGCTTTTCTCCTGTATGAGTTCTCATGTGCCTTTTAAGACAATATAAATCTCTAAAACTCTTTTTACATTCTTTACACGAAAAAGCCTTTTCTCCTGTGTGACTCCTCATGTGTGTTTTGAGACTAGATATACGTCTAAAACTTTTATTACATTCTTTACAAGAAAAAGGCTTTTCTCCTGTGTGAGTTCTCATGTGTGTTTCGAGATGAGATATTTGACTAAAACCTTTTTTACATTCTTTACAAGAAAAAGGCTTTTCTCCTGTGTGAGTTCTCATGTGTCTACTGAGATTAGATATTTGACTAAAACTTTTATTACATTCTTTACAAGAAAAAGGTTTTTTTCCTGTGTGAATTCTCATGTGCCTACTGAGATCAGATCTGTTACTAAAACTTTTTCCACATTCTTTACAAGAAAATCGCTTATATTTTGCATGGATTCTTGTGTGAATTCTGAACAGAGATTTGTTACCAAAGCTTTCACCACATTCTGTACAGATATAACATCTTTCATCAGACCCAGTTTCCATGTAGTCAGACGGGTTAGAAATTATTCTTGAGTCTTCAACGGATTTGAAAAAAGAAAGTATTTCTTCATTTGGAGATTGTTTACATTTCTTACCCAAACTTGCCTTCTTTGGCTTTTTTCTAACATCAAATTTACACTGAGTCTCTGACATGTGAGAGCTGTCCACACTTTGGACATGACTTCTGTCTCTTTTCTTCCTCTGATCTCTGTTCTGTGGGTCTGTCTCTTCATCTGTAGTTGATGTTGATTCTGTCTCTTCATCTGTAGTTGATGTTGATTCTTCATGTTGGTTTCCTTCTTCATCCTGACTTTTAACATTAAAGCTTTGCTGATTTTTTAGATCTGCTTCACTGTTCTCATCTTCCTCAAAAGTAGCAATCTCCATCAAGTTATCAGTCTCCTGCTTCAGATCAAGCTTCTCTTCATCCTGACTGATGAAGAGGTCATCTGGCTCCTCTTTAATCTGTGATGGTCCTGGTACCCCATGTTCATCTTCAAATTGTGGAAGTTCTGGATCCTCCTGCTCCTCTTTATAATATGGAGGTACTTGTTTTTCCTGTTCCTCTTTATAATGTCGAGGTTCTGGTTCCTGCAGTTCCTCTTTATAATGTGGAAGTTCTGGTTCCTCTTGTTCCACACTGAAGTTCCTCTGCGGGTTGCAGGGATCCTCCTCTTCAGTACTCCAGTGCTGGGGGAGGACTGCAGAAACACAAGAGGCCCTTTTATATGTTTTGAGGATTTGTGTGTTGTTAAGCACCAATAAAAATTTGAATAGACTCAGTCAGAATATGGACAATTTACAATTTTACTTTAAATAATGTAATTCCTTAGTTTAAAACACAAAATCCAGGAAACCTTTCTAAAAGATAACGTACCTGTGACTGTGAATGCTTATCTACAACACAACCTCCAAAATGTTTGAGAAGGAGCCCCTGAAGGACCATTGTTTGTTAAGTTAACTTACTGGTAATATTGCCAATGAAGTGCTTTTTTTTAAAAGAAGTTGCTTCTGTTTTCTTTAGCACAGCAGCACAACACTGTGCTGAAAAAGGCCCCCCCTAAACCTCCCCACAATGAGGAGAGCTGTGTCAGTCAATAACCTGTATGCTGAACCAGCTGAAAATAATAAAAAATGTTGTCTTAATAATTTATTTAATACTTTCTTAAATAAATTGAAACTGCAGAAAAGTAATTCATAAATGGTGCAAACAGGTCTTTAATGCCAAACAGGTCTTTGATGTCATCTAACTGTATTTCTTTCACGATCATAGGGCGCGCTTACAAGTATTAAATTTTCTCTAAAGTGTAGGGGGCGCCCTATGAGGTGGTGTGCCTAATGTGTCGTTTTGGGGCGTAGAGGAAGACGGCATGAGAACGGGGAAAGGAAGTATGGGCGAGCTGGGTCACTCTTAACGCGGTAGCAAGAGCAGAGCTGCTATTCAACAGGCTGCAATGGAAAGCTGTCTGAGCCCTGTTTACCTCCCAACCACTAACAGAGTGAGGGAGGGGTAAGCACTTCATTTATTACAGCTTCAACATACTTTTCGCTAGAGACACCATTCAAACATTGAAATGCTCACAAAGCTTTGAACTACAACACAAGTTTTATGATCATTATGGGATGGCAACATGACCTACGGTTTGGCAGCCATTTTGTACAATAATCTGAGGCGATTTTCATGTTTTTCCACATTAATAAATAACTAACTTTATTTCCTTGTGATTTTCACAAAATATCATGCTCATGCCATTACTTTAAGTCTACAATCACCTCTGGAGTTTCATCGACCTTTGATCCCAGGAAGAGGCCGCCATCTTGAATTTTCAAAAAAAAGAGCACCTTGAGGACCAAATGCAAACGAAACCTCTTCCTTGGGATTTTTATCAATCATCTTACAACTTCTCAGGCGTCAATAGGAAGCAACCATGGAAACAATGTGGCAATTATAAATTGTAGATTTGAAATGCTGTCCACGTAATGAGCTCGCTAAAAGTGGTGTACTATTATGGCGTTGCATGGCTGCCATAAAGTGAAAGAACGCAAAATCAACTGAGCAGGTGTATTCCGGAACTGAGTGAGAGAACCTTACAACCGCAGGCGCAATTCTAACAGAGTGACCCCGCATTTCACAACTGCACGTCTGCAATCGTAACTGAGCGGTGATCCTGCAGCGTTCACTTCCCCTTTGCAGGCTCGCCTGTGTTTGCGCGCCAGGTTAAGGGGGCGTTTTTGAGATAGGTTCCTCACTCTGTTCCTGAATACACCCGCTCAGTTGTCTTTACGCCCCAGTGATGAAACGCCATATGCTCTTAAACTTGCCTGTTTTTCAATGAAATACTGTGAAAATCGAATGCATGCATCCATGGCCGGAACTGAACATAATGAAAAACACTGAATACTGACATAAGGAATGTGGGCGTGGTTAGCAAACAACCACTGTTGCTGAGGAGCAACTTAGCAACAAACTCAGTTTTGCTCCCACTGCCTTTTGAAAACACACACCAGCATTTTACCGGTATGTTTTCATGTTAAGAAAAAACACCCATAACTGAAACTGGGCTGTTTAGTCCAGCGCTGCTGTATTGTAAGGAGAGGAATATTTGGTAAATAATATGGCTTTAATTGTGTGTTTGTGTCTGGCAGGTCAGTGTGTGGTGTGGCTCTTTGACTCACAGATAGAAATTTCGGCTCTTTGTATCAAACTTGTTCGCCACTCCTGTTTGTGTTAGATGCTTTAATAAAAAAAAATGGCGGATGTAACGTCGATTAAAACCTTAACCAACGGCCTAAGACCAGGGTGAGAAAGTGCAGCGGGTTTTTCTATGCTGTAAGTTTTTTTCATGTTAAATCACTGCATTTGTTAACGTTTTAATTCACGTTACAGCCACCGTTTCTTTTCTATACAGCTTCAATAAGAAAGTCCTGCCCGCTGCTTTGCCGGATTTGACCAGCAAATTTCGGCCAATCAGATCAACCAGAAAGGTTACTGCCCCCAAATGACAAACACACCCCTGAACACCACCCCCCAAGTGACGAAAGCACCCCTTAACACTGCACGCAAACCCAAGCAAGCGTGCAAAGGGGAATTGACCATGTAGGATCACCGCTCAGTTAGGATAGCAGGTAGTTGTAAAATGCGGGATCACTCGGTTAGAATTGCGCCTGTGCAGTTGTAAAGTTCCTCACTCAGTTCCTCAATGCGCCAGCTTAGTTGTCTTGATGCTCTCTCTTTCACTTTATGGCTAGCGCTGTGATGGTGTGGGATTTTTTAATCACAGCGCGGATGAACCAGCAGGGGGCGTCTTTGTCTTTTTGTTTTTCATTTTGACGTTCACTCAACCAGGAAGTTTATTTTTCTGTCATGCATCTATAAATTTTGGTCTGTTTTCTTTCTGTACTGGAGTGTTTATGGAGCCACGACACCTGCAATGCAGACTAGACAAAAGCACACCATTCTAATGACGTATCTAGTATGTTTACATCTTCCCTTACTGAATAATAAAAAAGCCTTTTAGCCTTGAGGACAGAGAGAGGACAGCCACAGAGCTTAACAGGTCGTGTTTCTCCACGTCTCCCCTTTTGGAAAAGGTTTGAAAATTCATCCAGACTCTTGTGTGTCTTTTCATTTCTGCATATTTCATTTTTGGACGTCGAGAACCACCTGAATCTGCGAAAGCAGGACGAGACCGCAACAATCCCTTTCCAGTGACATAAAGATCAATCCAAAGAATTTAAAATGTTTAACCCTTTATAGGGCAAGTGACTGTTTTTGGTAATTTCCGCACCTGTTACTTATCACGCCCTTCCCCCGTCTCAGTGAGTTCAAGAGTCATGGGATCTTTACCCATGACTCAGCAAAGATCATTCTACATTATAGGTTACTCAATTGTGCAACTTGACCAATCAGCAGAGAGCAGGGTCACATCAAATTTCCCTTTCTCTGCAAAATCAGAAAAAGTTGCTTTTGCAGCTCAGTTCACTGGACATTTTCAAAGGAATCGTCAAAACTAACCATGGTAAGTTGATGAAACTCATACATTTTATTGTTGAATACTTGTGTTAAGGCCTGTTCACACCGGGACGAATTTCGCCGGCGATTTTCGCCGACGTTTAACGCCTCGTGACTAAACAAAGGGCACCAACGAGAGTGTGCACACCGACGCGAAAAAACGCCAGGCGTTAAAGCGTCAAAAAAAAAAAAACGCCTCGGGTTCGTTTTCTACTCGACCAATGAGAATGGCGCTTTTGCTCACGTGTCTGGAGCTTCTGAAGTTACAGTAAAACACAACTTGGGGGCGCTCAAACACAAAACTGCCTTGCTGAGCACACATACCAGCGAAGAAGATAGACGCCAAGTAGCGTCTACACACAGCCGCGAAGCAATAATGACGGACATTCTAAAATATCCCCTTACCAAGTACCAGTTGGAGCTACTGGTGCTTGAAATATTCATGTTTTCTTTGTTTGATTCTGACAAGCGCGTAAATACTTGCTCTCTTCTTCTGAGTGAAAAGCGACTTTCAAAAGCGTAAAGTTGCGCAGCGCCACCTTGTGTACAGGAGTATTTCTGTTTTACATTAAGCGCCATCTAATGTCAGGGAATGAAATTGCATGTTCACTCCACTCATCGTCAGCGAAAATCGCCTGGGTGTGAACACAAAAAACGTGGCGAAAAACGCTGGCGAATAACGCCTGGCGAATATTCGTCCCGGTGTGTACGGGCCTTTAAGTGTTGACATATAAGTTGTTTGCGGAGAATTTATTGAAATGAGTGAAAATACGGCATGAAAAATGCAGGCACCATATTTGATCATACGCCCTATTCACTAAAAACAAAATTTTACTTGGTATGTCTGTTTTTGGACATATGCCCTATGCATCTAACAAACCATATTAGTGCATTTTCTTTACAAATAAAGAAATACAACTTATATTATGTTTTAATGTTGCCAAATGTTTTATATCACTATACAGTGATTCAGGGAGAATTTAAACACTGTTTTTTGTTTATGAATAGTTATAAAGAGTGATTTTTGTCAGTTTATGATGTTATGAAAGTTGTTTTATTGCATGTGTTTAATTTTTAGTTTCCATCAATTTTTTATGGCAAGAGGAGGGAGACTGCTGTTGTGCCAGTCCACCCTGACATTAGTGATGTTGATGAGGATCAAGATGATGGTGTGTCAGACCCCGACTTCGCCCCACCCACCAACAACCAGGACATTCCCAGACCCTCACACACAGTTGTGTGAGGGTCTATTCAACACTTTTGTTATTAGCACTTTTTGTTATTATCACGTTTATGTTCTAAAAGTGATGTTCAAATGTTCAAATACATAATGTGTTTTTCTTATATTTATATATATATGTATACTTATTGGAATTTGTTTTCCCACTTACGGGCAAGTGACCAAATATGGTAACTTCATTGGCATTGATTTTCTACATGAAAATAAAAAAAATTGAAAAATGTCACCAATGATATGAAGTCTTGTTATGTTCTCCAATAACACTCTAAGGTTGAATTTTTGAATTTTAGAGTATTTCAATGAGTGCCCTATAAAGGGTTAATCACATACCAACTATGTGGAGTTGAAGCTGCGGGTTCCAGCTGCTATCCAGCAGTCTGCGCTGACGACAGAGCTCCTCCTCGTTCTGGACGATGGTTCCTTCAGCAGCAGAAAGTTGTTCTCTGACAGAACCTTCCTGAGGTTCTGAAGACATGGTTCCTGCTCCGATCTTCAGCTCAAACTCCCCACAAACAAACAACACCGTCCTCTCAACACAAGCTAACGCTGCTAGCCTGCTAACAAGCTAACGCTGCTAGCGCCTCGTGCTGTTCTTCTTCTTTGTTTGGCTAACAGCGTCATGGTGCTTTAGCGCCACCAGCTGGTCTGGAGTGTTATCTGTCACTCATATTATCATGTCGATAACGGCAAAAGACTCCTTTTTTAAACTTTGCAGGCAAATAAAGGAGAAATGGACAGTTTTCACAAACAATATTTGTGTGTGACTAGTCTTTCTTGAAAAAAATAAATTTTCGACCAAACTGGAGAAGAGGGAACAGGACGTGAACTTGGCTGATGATGTCAATGAGTTATTTCAATTTCACAAGCCTGACCCACGGTGGCGGAGCGCGACGGCATCTTGGTGAGGTCGACGGCGCCCACATGACAATGATTCCTATTGATTTTAGTGGTGTCTAAGTAGCTTTTATATGCTATATATATTTTTACATTTATACATATTTGTGAATATATTATATTTAATGCATTGTTGCAGGTCTTCTTACAAATCAAAAACTTATTACAAAGAATTTTTAAAAATAATTTGTAAACATTTAGAAGTTTTAGACTTCTTTGACATGTAATTTAAATTATTTAGGAAAAACCAAACAATAAGTCCATAATAATAATAATAACGAAAATAAATCAATAGTAAGTCAATAAAAACAATAAATAATAACAATAAATAAATAATAAGTCAATAAAAATGTAAAAAATAAGTCTATTAATAATGATAATTTAAAAAATTAATATTCAAAAGTAGTCCAAAAGTGAACAATAGATTTACCCTAGAAAAAAAAAAAGAAAAGGAAAACAATCGATTTATACTAATTCATGTGAGTGATCAATTTGTGTAACACAGATGCTATGGTGTCGGGTTTCAATCAAACAGTCTGGCCCCTCATCAAAATGTGTTTTCACAAATGTTTCTAACATATCCAGACTGTATTTCTAGTTGGTACCACAGTGATCCATCTGGGTTAGCTCTTTTTATTGCTAAGATCCACTTTTTCCTTAATTCTGAATCCATTGAAAACCTGCAAGAAAAGTTCAGTCACTGAGTCAGAAATGTATAAATCTATATTACTATAATAGCCTAGTATGCTGTATACAGATTTAGCAAAATAAAATGTACATTTATGTCGACAGCCAATTATATGTACATCATGCCTACATGTTGATAATAGCCCTGGGGCATCATGCATGTCAACATGTATATGACTAATGAAGCCCCTGCAGCATCAAAAGAAAAAATTAAAATACCTACCTGTGAAATGTTCTGCCTTCCTCCTTCATGGACTCATTGCACTGCAGTAGTAACTTGACCTCACCAAGATGGCGGTGCTCTCCTCCCATGAGGAAACACGTGATGTTTCCTCTAGCGATATAACTAATTGGATGATGTTAGGGCGCCATTTTGTCGTCTTCAGCCAGGTCTTCTTGTCATATGTAAGCCAAAGAAAAGGAAGAGTAATGTATTTTCTGGACAACACCGCTCCTCACGAACTGAAATAATCTGAAAATTATGACATAAACTATTGGTAGAAAAAGTGACGTTACGTCTTTTCATGTTTTTGGGTGAAAAAAATGTAATAATTCTATCCCTTGATGTCTTTACGTTATGCATTTACTTTATTTATTATTAAAGTCATCAAGTTTTAACAATTCTAAAATCGAAAAAAAAATAATAGAGGTGGATCTGTAATTCTAACAAAAATTGTTCTTTCTTTTGCATTTTTATTTTGTTGTATTTGGAACAGAATTTCTTTTAATGTGAAGTCAGCAGACGTCATCATTATATCTTCTTGTTTCACACTTGCATTTGCATCGGTTTAGCTCAGAGGTTATTTCTACGACTGATTTGTCACATCTGACAGTTGGCAACTTGGCCGAGTTCAACCACGGTGCTGTCGTTCGTTTTTATCTTCATTATTTTTAGTGTAAAAATTGTTATAAAGGACAAAAATGAAAATAGAGTAAAATAGAGTAAACTGTTAAATGATGAATTATTTGAGTTTTGATGTAGAACAGAGGCAGAAAAACTGAAGGATGAAATTTATTTATTTTTTCAATTTAAAATTATTCAAACTTCAATGACACAACTTGACACTTTGAAACCATCTGGGGCTGACTTGGCCTTGCTCGCTGGGATACGGCCAACATCCAGAAATCTACCAACAGACATTTTTAGCTCTAGTTGTTGAACATTCTATGTTTGGAAGAGGCAGGCTCTTCTAAAAGAAACTAGCAGGAGCCCCAGCGCTGGTCTTTGCTTGGATTTGGTTTAGACTTGTTCAGAGTCAAATGCATGTTTTAAGGGGAGGAGGATTATTTTGTTGTTGCTGTTTTTGTTCCTATTCTTACAATCCACTATATGTCCCGTGTTGAATTCTACTATTAAAATGTGGGAAACAAATGTTTATCAAATCCAAATCAATCCAAAAGCCTGGAGACTGGATGGCCGTGTGCCTCCCTTTGACCTGGACAGTGGTTGCCATGGCGACCTGCACACTCACCAAGCTGGAACTCAGAAGAAGAAAAAGAGACCAAAATGATTGATAAAGCAGGTTTTCCAGTGCTTTCCAAGCTAGAACTAAGAATATCCAGCATGCATTTGGAAAAACTCATTAGCTTCTTGTGGAAAATGATGAGTCATTGTAAAAGCATTCTATGAATGCTCAGAAAACTTCCTCTAAGGTTGTGGTTGTTTGGAGAAGTCCTCCTCTTCAAAGAAGTTCTCCTGACCATCTTCAAAGCCACTTTCTGCTTTTTCAAACACTACTGTTCAACAAAAACTTGGTTTCTGCCACAAAACCAACCTAAAGGCCTGTTCACACCGGGACGAATTTCGCCGGCGATTTTCGCCGACGTTTAACGCCTCGTGACTAAACAAAGGGCACCAACGAGAGTGTGCACACCGACGCGAAAAAACGCCACGCGTTAAAGCGTCAAAAAAAAAAAACGCCTCGGGTTCGTTTTTTTTTTTCGACGCGTCGCGTCGAAATCTACTCGACCAATGAGAACGGCGCTTTTGCTCACGTGTCTGGAGCTTCTGAAGTTACAGTAAAACACAACTTGGGGGCGCTCAAACACAAAACTGCCTTGCTGAGCACACATACCAGCGAAGAAGATAGACGCCAAGTAGCGTCTACACAGCCGCGAAGCAATAATGACGGACATTCTAAAACATCCCCGAACCAAGCACCAGTTGGAGCTACTGGTGCTTGAAATATTCATGTTTTCTTTGTTTGATTCTGACTAGCGTGTAAATACTTGCTCTCTTCTTCTGAGTGAAAAGCGACTTTAAGAAGCGTAAAGTTGCGCAGCGCCACCTTGTGTACAGGAGTATTTCTGTTTTACATTAAGCGCCATCTAATGTCAGGGAATGGAATTGCATGTTCTCTCTACTCATCGTCAGCGAAAATCGCCTGGGTGTGAACACAAAAAACGTGGCGAAAAACGCTGGCGAATAACGCCTGGCGAATATTCGTCCCGGTGTGTACGGGCCTTTAGACACTGAAACAGAATGAATCCAATGCAGAAATGTGTTGACACCTTTAATTCAAAGCTTCAATCAGTTTGAATCTCATGAAGAACATTTCAAAAATCCACATTTGGATCAGGCGTCTTCATCAGAGCACAACTCATGTTTCCAGGACTGTGACTCACCAATAGATCCTCATTTCCTTTACACAATCTGTTTCCATCATTTGGATTTTTCCTAAAAACTTGAGTTAGAAAAGAATTGTTGCCCCAAAATGTCCAGTTTGAATAGTCTACAGTTTGTTGTGTTTGGTTGCTAGGTAACAGGGTCTTTAATGTCTATGATGTCATGGTGGCTTTCAGAGTTGAACTCCTGAATATGACGGTAAACATTTGGTTGAACAAAAATGGGATTGAAGCTCATGCTAAATCCTGATCTCAATGCTGAAAAAACCTCCTCCTAGATTCTGGTTGTTTGGAGAAGTCCTCCTCTTCCAAGAATTCCTGAAAAAAGCCCTCATTTCTCCTGACCATCTTCAAAGCCACTTTTTGCTTTAGTTTAGTCCAAACTTGCTTTATGCTGACAACATTTACAGCTTGAATCCATCTGAAGAATCCAAGGAAACAAACCAATCTAAGTCTGCATTCATGCCACTTCAGAACCAACAAAGCATGTTTCCAGGACGCTGACTTACCAATAGAACTTGGGATTTCCTTTGCAGAATCCTTCTCCGTGTGTTTTCCTTTGTTTTTCTCCCCAAAACCTAAAGCAGAGATTTTTGCTGAGCTGCAGAACAAACGTCTGACTGCTTTAACCGCTGTTGATGGTTTGTTGTGTTTCCCTCTATAGCTGCTATGGTCTTGGTATGGTTGCTAGGTAACGCTGTCTTTGATGATGATGACGTCAGAGTGGCCTCTAGAATGGACTTTTTTCTTGTGGAACCAGGAGCTGTAACCTTTAGGGCACTAGGACCCAGAAAGAGGTCCGGGCAGTGACGGTGTTCAGTGACGGACTGCGCAGCCGCACTTCCTCCAAACGCCACTATTCATCAGCGCGTGGAGCGCCAGAGTCCAAACGGGCTTAAGGCGCTTTGATAAAGCGCTCTGGAATCCAGCTATGGTGTGCTAAACGTCAGGTCCAGAACGGAAGATGCCATCAATGAAGTCTGTCTGTCAGCAGCAATCCAACGCTGATGGGGTTTAGCTTGTGGAGGATTTGAATGTTCATTTGCTCTCAGGTTGGTTCTGTGCTGGAAGCCCCAACCCTCAGTTCAGTCAAGTTAGAAAGATGCTAACCAGCTGTTCCCTCGGTCACCATGGAAACGCGGACCGCTTTAAAGTGGGACAGGATTTTCACGGAGCGGACTTCTAGACGTGGAGGATAAATACTCCAAGATGAATTCATCAGACATGAATCAAACAGTCTTTTCTACAAAGAACAGAATGAAATCCACTGTGTTTTAGCAGCGTCTGTAGCATCACAGAGACGGTGTTCCACCAAAAACTGGGACCTGTCACATGTTGTTTCCTGGTGACAGAGCTGCAGCTTTAATGTCAATGATATAGAAGAAGAAGAATCCAAAACATTGGACTGTTTTCATGTGATCACATGGAAGCAGAATTAGGAAATCTCTAGGAAATCTGTCCTTGTTTTGTCAGCATGTTTGAATTGGAGTTTACAGTTAGATGACAATAAAGACGTGTTCACACCAAGAAATTACTTTGATGCTATTTTCTTTAAATAAATCAGGAAAATCTTCAAAAAATAAAACATCTGAAGTATTTAGTGTTATAATTTGTCCAATAAAAATATGTTGTCATATATTAATTGTTGTCTCCTGTGTGGAGGTATTTCAGTTCATTAAAAACTGACATAAATGAGTAACGTTCACTGCAAACTGTGCAGAAGGCATGTTCTTTCTAAAACTGGAAATAGCACCAACCTTTTTTATCACCTGAAGCTGAGTCTCCATTTGATAATTCAATAAAAATAACATTTCATTTCCTCATTATAAAGCAACTTTATTGGAGTTTCATTTGTCATTGGTCTTTTTGAGCCAAAATTCTGAAGAAATCAAAACAAAAGGCTTTTCCAACAGAATCAGAACGTTAGCACGTGACCTAAGTTTGTTCACTTTGTGCTAAATGTTGATTTATTTGACTGTTGTGTTAATAATATCAACAGTTCTCTGTCGCCCTCTGGTGGTTCATCAGAGAAGCCAAACTTCCACAGAAAGTGAATCAATAAACATGAGCTAATTCTTGATGCAGGTTTGAAAACACAGATTGGAAACAGCATCAATACAAATATTAGTCAATGTTTCCTTGAATGGAACAATTTCAGGATTTGTTGTCACAAAGTTGTGAAAAACTGTCTTTTAAAGTGTGTGGTGACGGTCCACTGTGGAAAATGACTGTTTGTGGAACATTGAGATGTGCTCAGTGATTTTGGTTTAGGACACTTTGGTTTCATTTCAAACGTTGGTTTCTCCTAAATCTACAAACTCTCTCCACAAACTGTCTCCTAACTCTCAGGGATTCCTGCTGCTGGCAAAACTCACGGCTCAAGGAACCACTTCATGAATCAGTCACGCTTTGGAATGAACTTTATTGAACAACATGTCATGGTCTGGAAGAAGCCCCAGTTCCAGCTGACAGAAGTCTGGTTCTGATCCATCAGATCTCACTAGCAACAGAACCAAACCTTCACGTGTTGCAGCAACAGTTTCCATGTTTGGGAGGATCTTCTGAAGAACAGCTCAGTTCCAGATCACATCATGATGTTTGATGTTTTCTTCATTCCAGGAAATCATCTGTGTCTCCTTTGATCTGTGCTGAGTCAGCACTTTGACTTCTTTTCAACTTTAGATCCATCATTTACAATCAAGGATTTATTGATAAATATGATTTATTGACAGAAAATAAAGAGTAAATGTATTTATCATCCAGCAGTGATTGTGGTGTTTGTAAGTCTTTTATTTTGAAATTCCTCAAGGATGATCATCATGGTGGGATTTCTAGATCTGCATGAACTCATCCTGAATCCAAAAGCCACTGGAGCATCAAAGAATCCAACCCATCTCTGCCAACATGAGGCTCTTACTTTGAAAAGTCTCAGACTTCCTGCAGGGAAACAGGCTTTCTGCTGCTGCACTGGCAGATGTGCACGAGCTTGAAAGAGCTTCCTGACTGAGGAGCTGCAGACTTTCTCCTGCAGAGCAGCAGCTGACTTCAGCATCGTCATGGGAACACAGTCTGCTGCTGCTTCTGGAAACGTCTTCAAGGCTGTGGTGGGACTTGTTGGTCTGGAGGACAGATTCTCTGAGCAAATGCTGCTTCAGCTTCAAGCTTCAGCTCTTTTCTTCTGGCAGAGCTTAGAAGAAATGGAAACCTCCTTTGTTCTGACTGTTTGCTCCAAATCCCAGATTCAGGAATTCCTCCAAGAAGTTCAGCTCAGAGATCATCAGCAGAGAAAAGCCTGAAGTTCTGATGGAAAATGACAACAGAACATGATCAATATTATTGATCCACATGGAATCCAGAAGAAACTCTGAGGTGAAGACATGAAGACACAAGCTTCAGAGACATGAGGAGAAGTCAGAGTGGATTCATTCTGGACTTTCTTCTCACATCTTCTCTTCAGAACATCTTTGTCTTTGATCCTTCAAATCTTCTGAAATCTGATCATCCATGGATTGTTTTTGTGGGATCAGATCCAGAGTTGCTGAAAGTTCTGCTGCCCTCTGCTGGTCAAAGTGTCCAAACAGCAGAGAGGAGATTCTCTGGGATTCATTGGAGTCCAGATTCTCCTGGATGTGAACAGTCTCTGCTTCTGGAACAGAAGAGTCCTTCTCAGAGCAGCATTGAGGATCTGTTCTGTCCGGCTGAGAGCGCTCCCTGCTGGTAGGAGACAGAAGCACATCAGCTGCTTTTCTTTGGCCGTTCAGAAACAGTCTGGAGACTCTAAAAAACCTCCACTTCCTGAAGCAAACGGATGCAGAGCATCATGTTTGATCCTCTTCCTTCAGAAACGGCTCCATTGTTCCATGGCTCAGCAGTTTGACTAAAGCAGCTGAGAGTCTGGATGCAAACAGACCTCAGCAGCTCATCCAGAACGCCATGACAGAAGCACATGCAGCAGCACGTGCACGCTCCCAGAGAACAGCAGCTGATCCAAGTCCTGACTTTGAGGTGAGACCTTTCTGTTCTGCTTGGACCACACTTCAACATGAACTTCATTTCCCATCATTCCATCTGTCAGGAGAGAACAGCTGCAATCAGCTTCCTTCAGGAATGACTGCAGGTAGAAGGATCTTTCATTCTTCAGCACCACCAGGACCCACATCCAGCCCATCAACAGCCAGAACATCAGTGACATCAGCGTCTGATCTTCATCACATCATCATCATCATCATCAAAGGACCACCTCTACGTTTTTACAATCTGATGGATTTCAGTCTTTCTGCAGCTTCTCATCAACTGGATTGTCAAATATTTTCATTTCCTCTTTTCTGCTTTAAATGTTGAAGAAAAATCTTTCCAGTTTTAAAAAGATGAGACTAATAAAGTTATTGGAAAGACGCTGTCTGCTGCAGGACCTGTGCAGGTGCATTGTGGGTAATGATGTTCTGTTTGGGATATTTGCTGGATTCTGGATGTTGACAGTTGTGTTGGTCTTGATTGTTTACCGTTGTGGTTTGGATGTTTGTTGTTATTTGTAGCACAGCTGAGTAGGTTCTTCATAGACAACATGTTGCTCTGCCAATGTGCCTTTGGGCCAACTTGATTGGGCTGTTTGGAAGAATAATGAGGATAAATGAGAGCCTCCATCAGATCATGTTTCTGCTGTTTTTCAGAACTGCATCTGAACCTGAAAGCTGTCTGTCATATTTATGCAGCCTTTTTCAATAGAAACTGATCAAAACTACAGATTCTATTGATTTCTCCATCAGATTTATGTCTAGGGGTGTAACGATACGCTAAAATCTCAATTCGGTTCCATTCAGAGTCTCATAGGGCGCAGTTTAGCTGTTCAACAATTCTGCCTGATATAAACTTCTATTTTATGAACTATTATTTTATTGTTATTTATGGTGTGTGTTTATGTGACTTTTTATCTTTCACTATGAAGCAGCATGGCGTGTCCATTTGAATAGGATTTAGTGGCACCTAACCTAAGGTGTTACTTTGGTGCTGCTGTTAGATCAGCACAGCAAGGGATTGTGGGATACCGTTCCCTTTGTCTGTCTGGACGGATTGTTCCTGCTCTGTTCTTACCATGTTCCTTCATCTCAAGGTCGTCTCCTCCAAAACTAAAACCATGTCTAGAGGAAGAGCTGCACGGATACATAATGAGATTTCAAAATAAAAGTCCTTCCTTTTTACTGTATTTGCATCAATGACCAATATTCACATTTAAATATAAATGCATCAAATGAGTAACAATAGATTTAACTTAAAAATGGTTAATCTACAACACTAAACACATTTTTTTCAGGAAAAAAATGTTTGATTAACTTTATCAATCTCTTTAGTATCCCAACATTCTGGAAACATTTTTGCAGGTTTACTGTGAAAAGATTAACCTGTTCAAAAGATAAAACAGATAAAAGTAAAAAAAAAACATTTTTTTTATATACTGCTCTCTTACCTGTACTGCTGCTGCAACAAGGAACTTTCCCCTTGGTGGGACTAATAAAGGAATATCTTATCTTAAAAACACATCATAAAAGCTGCAAATGCTGAATTCATCTTCCAAGACCAAATCTGGATTCCAAAGAGACTCAAAGCCAGACTGAAGTTTACAAATTTCTGTGGAGCGGAACCTCACTGCTGCACTCAGACTGATGATAAAACTACAGAGAAGCCGTTTGTTTACTTCAGTTTTCTTCACAGCTTCTGATGGAGCTCTGTGATCTCACCTCAGTCCTGAGTTCAGCAGTCAGAACTGGACCTGTAGAGTCCAGCTTTGGAACCAGCAGAGAAGCAACAAACAGCAGAAACCCACACTGTGGCAAAGACTCCACACTTCTGACTGATGTTCACGTCCACTTTATTCTTCACAGTAAAGATTGGAACAGAACACTGAGAACCAAAAAGAACAGAGGAACAGTTCTAATGTCTATTAGAAAACAGGAATCACAAGAACACCAAACACAAACACCAGTCTGGTTCTTTATCAGCCACTTCCTTCATACGTTTTGGAGATTATCCTTTCCTAAAGAAATTATTTGCTCATATCACCCAATAAAAAATAGAAACTTTAGTCACTACTTTTTAAAACTATCACCGATCACAAAAAAGTGTTGGAATTGAACCAAATATTTCCGGTGTTGTCATGGTAACACAGGCAAAGACACATTGTATCAGCATAAACTACAATCACAATTAAACTGTTCAAGAGATGAGGATTAAACCAGGATCATCAAAAACAACACATTTCTATTTACAGGTCCATCTATTAAAAAAATAAAATTGAAGTTTAGCAGATTTAGTTGGATTCTGATGGTTTTAATTTATAGATGACAACCCAAAAAAGGTGTATGAGAAAGATGTTCTCAGGACACATCAGATGTTAGAAAACACTTCATTTACTTCCATTCAATGTTTACTTCTGTCTCCTTTTACGTAAATGAATGCATCAATGTGGTTCTGTGTGCATGTTTTATTGATCGTATGGCAGGGAAAATGTTGTTACCAAAGCGCTGAAAAAAGAAAAAAAACACAGAAATCTCTGACAGCATTTTGTGTTGCCAGGGGAAAACAGCTGATTGTGTAGACAATACATTAACGGATTGTTTCGGGCCCAGAAGTTTTGGGAAGTAGTCCACAAAAATAGTATCAGACATGCCTCTCACTGGGTGCAAGTCCATGTTTGTCAAAAAAGAGATTATAATAAGAGAATGATAAAACAAACTAACAAAAACAAGTGAGCTAATTAAGAGCCAAAGTAGGCTAACTGGACTCTGACTGTTAAAATTAGAAAAAAGTCATAAGGTCATTAGGATCAGAAAACCCAACTTCGTTTTTCTGAAATTTTCTGCAGGCATATGGCAGGAGCTGCTCTGTTACAGCTTTATCTACACACCCCAAAATGTGGTGTAATAGATTTTTTCTATTGCATTGTTGTTCATAAACCACACTGCCTCTTGTTAAGGACATCACTGCTGTGACATTAAGGATGGTAGTCTTCTTTCTCTTTTGGCTTTTCCCATCAGGGGTCACCACAACGAACAAGTCGCATGGTAAACTTGGCAATGTTGTATGCCGGATGCCCTTCCTGACGCAACCTCCTCAAAGCAACCGGGCTTGGGACCGGCACAGAGTTAGAGAAGGGAACAGGGAGCAGCCCGGATTCGAATCCTGGTTTCACAGACGGAAGGCGCCGCAAACCAGCACAAGCTAAACCAGCACAAGCTAAACCAGCCCCCCACATTAAGGATGGTAGTGATTATATCTAAACATTTGATCAATGTTCTATATTTACATTACATGAATAAATTAATGCCACAAAAAATTAAAAGCATGTAAACTTCATCAGTGTTTGATTGCTTCCATTGTGCAGGCATCTTCTTTTCCCGACATTCTATCTCTAGTTGTAGAAACTATGCATGCACATTTTTTTTTTCAATCGAGTGACTCGATAACCCTGTTGCACGGTTTAAACTGCAAGCTAACAGCTACAAGGTGGAACATGGGAGCAGCTGCAGAAAATTCAAGATGAATTTATCCATGATTCACAAGTGGAGGAAGCTAGAAAACGAACTCCAAAAGTCAAGATGACGCAGCTAAATTTCCGTGGAAAAAAGGCGACTCGATGGATTAACGATCAGCGAACAGTTTGGAGACGCTTCTCTGCAGTCACCATTCGACTGAGGGCATTAACGCTATTAACAGAGAAAATATTCACCTTCACCTTATGAAACGCCATCATCTTTCCATCCAGGCTAGGTTTGCAATGCCGCAGCGACTTCCTGTGGACTACAATGAAAAGCTGTTCATCTTCCACTCCTAGTGCACTAGAAAGATCGTTGACAAACACCTCCAGCCCAGCCACATCACCAATATGGACGAAGCGCTGCTGAGTTTTAACATCCTGATGAGTCATAATGTCCAGAAGAACGGGAGCAGGGTGGTAGGATATGTCCAACAGGGCAGGAAACGTCAGCTTTTGTTGTTGTTGTTATGCCACACTTTGTGAATGGATTGTAAAAGCTTGGGCTAACATTTCTGCATGGACTGTTCTTTGAGCTATAGCAAAAGCCGGCATCATTCATGAAGAGCCAGGCGGCCCCCAGAAAGACTCTGACAATGACGAAAGGGAACCTGGTGCGTTTGATAGAAATTTAGCCCAGCTGTTCATGTCAGATATAGAGGATTAGGACTTTGATGGAGTTTTGGATCCTCTTTTATGACTGAAAAAATGAAAAGTAAATCATAACCAACTCCTGCTGCCTTTTTAAACACACACTGAGTGTGTGTGTGCTGAAGCCGGTGTGTTGGCGCCCACGCGTGTGCAGGAAGGGGGGGGGGGGCAGTGCAAGCGAGTGCGTGAGGGTGCATTCCGTTTGTGTTACTCGGTTACAGAGAACAGTAATGATGAACATTTCCTCTAAAAGAACGGAGACTGGTTCTTTTATTAACTCGCTCTGGAGGCTCTGAGGGTCCAAACAGAGAAGTGAACCCTGAAGGAAGATCCACCATCGGCCCTGGAGAGGATCTCCCTTGGGTCTTTCGACTGCAGTCAGAAACAACGGTTCAACACTAGCATGCGTGTTTTGCTGGTATGTGTTAACTTACCCGTGCCTTATAACCCGGTGCACCTTTTGTATGTATTAAATACAGAAAAAGCAAACCCTAACTGAGACTGTGTCCTATAACCCAGTGCGCCTTATGGTCATGAAAATACAGTACCGTATTTTCACGACCATAGGGCGCACCGGATGGTAGGGCGCAGTCTCAGTCATGGGGGATTTTTCCTCCTTTGACACATACAAGAGGCGTGTTGAGGCGTGGGGAGGTTAATGCCCTGTTCGGGCCCTCAGAGTTTCTAGAGTGGGTTAATAAAAAAATCCAGTCTCTGATTAATTATAGAGGACACTTTTTTTGTTACTGTTCTCCCTCCCTAACTGAACACAAACTGAATGGCCGCTCACTTGCGCGCTCGTCTCCCTTCCTCCTTATCCTACACAAGCGCTAAACACACAGCACACACACAGACGCCGCACATGCCCACGTGTCCTATCTTACTTCCTATATGCGCTAGAAAATGCAATATTACATTGTTTCTTAAGTTGAGAATTTTCATTATATTAATTTTTTATTAGAAAAAGGTTTCACTTCTATATGAGTTTTCATGTGTCTTTTGAAATTAGATGAATTACTAAAACCTTTATCACATTCTTTACAAGAAAAAGGCTTTTCTTCTGTATGAATTCTCATGTGTGTTTTGAGATGAAATACATCTCTAAAACATGTATCACAATATTTACAAGAAAAAGGCCCTTCTCCTGTGTGAGTTCTCATGTGTCTTTTGAGATAAGATAAACAACTAAAACTTTTATCACATTCTTTACAAGAAAAAGGCTTTTCTCCTGTGTGAATTCTCATGTGTATTTTGAGATCATATTCATCTCTAATACATTTGCCACAATATTTACAACAAAAAGGCATTTTTCCAGTGTGATTTCTCATGTGTCTTTTGAGATTAGACATTTGATTAAAACCTTTTTTACATTCTTTACAAGAAAAAGGCTTTTCTCCTGTGTGAGTTCTCATGTGTCTTCTGAGATTAGATGAATTACTAAAACCTTTATCACATTCTTTACAAGAATAAGGTTTGTCTCCTGTGGGAGTTCTCATGAGAACTTTAACTTGAGACAATTGATGAAAGCTTATACCATATTTTTTACAGACTCTTTCAGAATCCATTTTCTGTGGGTCTGTCTCTTCATCTGTAGTGGATGATGATTCTGTCTCTTCACCTGTAGTGGATGATGATTCTGTCTCTTCATCTGTAGTGGATGTTGATTCCGTCTCTTCATCTGTAGTTGATGTTGATTCCGTCTCTTCATCTGTAGTTGATGTTGATTCTGTCTCTTCATCTGTAATTGATGTTGATTCTTCATGTTGGTTTCCTTCTTCATCCTGACTATCAGTTACATTAAAGCTCTGCTGATTGTTTAGATCTGCTTCACTGTTCTCATCATCCTCATAAGTAGGAATCTCCATCAAGGTATCAGTCTCCTGCTTCAGATCAAGCTGATCTTCATCCTGACTGATCAAGAGTTTCCCTGGTTCCTCTTTAATCTTTCGAAGTACTAGTTCCTCCTGCTCTTCTTTATAATGTAAAGGTTCTTGTTCCTCCTGCTCCTCTTTAATCTGTGGGGGTTCTTGATCCTCCTGCTCCTCTTTAATATGTGGAGGTTCTTGATCCTGCTGCTCTTTTTTATAATGTGGAGGTTCTTGTTTCTCATGTTCTACTCTGAAGTTCTTCTGCTGGTTGCAGAGATCCTCTTCAGTCATCCAATACTGGGGGAGGACTGCAGCAACACAAACACAAGAAGGAATCCTTTTACACTTCAAAGAAAAAACCATTTAGCATTGTTATGCACCAAGAAAAATCTAACCCACCTCAAAAGTCTTTCAGTTTAACTTTTTAATTCAAAACTCCCACCCTCCATTCTCTGAACTCAGTGAATCCTTTTCAGGGTCATGGGGATCCTCAATGATTTACAAGCTACTGTTGGGCAAAAGCAGGTCACCTGCTGTTGAACAGCAGTTTAAAAGGAAGAAACGCTGAAGTCTAGCCAAATCATTTCTGCACATGAAGTCCACACAGATGCCTAAGGACACTGACCAGTGGTGGTAAATGAGCATCAACGCTGGAAATGTCCACAATCGGTGGGCATACTTAAATGTGGAGAATACATTCATCTATGCCCACACAAAATCATCCACTGCTGTACTGCAGTTCTCCAGACTGCGACCAAATGGTCGTGTAACCCACATGTTTTCCTGGCACTGTCCCTTTAGAGCACACGCGATTTCGGGAACTCTCGCGAGACTTCCGAACGTGACAACACACTCAACTTCCGTGTTTCATTGAGTTATAAATAAGCAGCAGGGATGGTTGACAGGAGGCATACATTCGGGAGTTATCAGCAATATCCTTGCTACACAACGCCCTGCGTCAGAAAGCCTTCTGATTCGTCTTCCAACTTTCGTTTTTTTCTCACGCTGCAACTGGTGAGTGACACAGTTTTCTTTTGTATGTGTGCGAGTCAGCAGGTGCGGGCGCCAGCTGATCTCACAGCTGATCCCAGTTTGAGATCATGTAAACAAAACAAATTGTTTGGAAAAGTATATGAACTGTTTATTTTAAAATCAATTGTGAGTACTCTAAACAAACAGAACAAATAATCATGTGCATGTTAATTATTATGAATTGATGATTATGAATTATGTTGTGGTGATTGCATTGTTTCAGATCAGAGAATCAGATCAGAAAATCACAGGAAAAATGCATATTTGGAAAGCTTTTGTCATGAACTTATTTTTAAAGCATTATTCCATGTTTTAAATAAGTATTTGGTCCTGTTTATACAGGCCAGGTTTTTTTCATCGGGAGGAATCCTCTTCCCATCTGCTGATGGTGAGTTAACAGAGCCCACTTGGATCAAAAGCCAACTGTCCCTACTAACGCGGTAGGATACAATCACATGAACCCTCATCAATAACTTTATCGGCATTGCTCAAGCACCAATAATTGGAGCAAACTCAGCTGACTCTAAAGACTATTTCTGAATCACCCAAAAAGGGTGAACTTGATGGACACTGGACTAAAATATATATATATATATATGTATATATATATATATATATATATATATATATATGGTTATTTCGCATTGTACATATTGTCTGTCAATTATTTTGTTGTTTGTTCACTGTAAATATATTAGGGTTGTGCCGATGGACGATATCATCGTCCATCGTGATGGGTGACTGACATCCCGATGGAGAGACCACCATCGTGATGCCACGCCCCCGCCACGTTGCGCGTCGACACCATAAGCCGCGGTTACATGTACAAAATATCTTGATGGGATCAATGGTCAGATTAGAATCCAACCGTGTACATGGGCCCAGAAAATGTTTTCAGAATATAAAAACGTTCACTAAGGTCACACTTTCCGTCGGAATAAATCATTCGCACATGCGCAGTAGGGTTTGAAAAACGGAAGGATATAAACTCCGCCGAGCGGCTTTTTTTTTTTCAAACTTTATTGTATGTAACAATTCAATACAAAACATTGTTAAACAGCGCCGAGCGGCTATATACATTGACATGTCAGCTCGGTAATATACGAGACGATCTTCTAAACGTGCTTTTAATAATGTTACGGTTATTATGAAACACCTGTTCGCTCATCATTTGAATTTTAATCCGTGTGGTCAGTGCTTTTTCTGAACGAAGCCAGGATTAGCAGTATGCTAACACGGGCTAACAACATTAGCTTTGGGTGGTGCTGCTTGCTGGCTGCACGTAAACATGTAAGAATAACATCAGCCTTTATTTAGTCGAGACACGACTGGAAACACAAATCCGCGTGATTGTTTGAATGTTTTCTAAGGACTGAGCGACATTTCTGCTTTGATGCTCAAACCGCTGTGTGTGCTGACGATCCGAGCTGTGCACAGACACACACTTTTAGACCCGGTTCTGAGTTCGGTTGCATGTACCCCTAGAGCTGCGGGACGGATCGCAGTCTTAAATCTCCCACACATACCGCTCATGTACCCCCCCCCCCCTTCCCCTCAAACACAAAGCTGTAAGTCCGCGCTCCGCCGGTCCACTTCACTAGTGAAGTGCGGGAGCGGACTACTTCTTTTCTATTTTGTTTGTTACTTTTTTATGTTAAAGTCACTTCCGTCAGTTTATACTGGATCATCGCGGATTAGTCATTAGTTGGGAAATAAAATGAAAAAAGCAAAAAAACGAATAGCAGTTATATAAGAACGAAAAATGTAAAAATACCCCCCCCCCCCCGACGATGTCATCGTCCATCCCGATGGTTGACAGCAGACATCGTCAACGGCCAATTTAAGGGACATCGCCCAACCCTAAAATATATCAACTTCAAATCAGCTGAAGGAGTCCTGTGTGATTTTGTATCTCCACATTTCCTCCCTGAGACGAATCTGCCCAGTCTAATGTATCCTTAATCAAAAGTGTTACAGTCGCATTTAGCGACCAAAATTTCAGAGTGTGCGACTGAATTTTACATCCAGTCACACATGTGCTACCTAGGGTTGGGCGATGTCCCCTAAATTGGCCGTTGACGATGTTTGCTGTCAACCATCGGGATGGACGATGATATCGTCGTGGGGGGGCTATTTTTAAATTTTTTGTTTTTATATGATTGCTATTTGTTATTTTACGTTATTACTTTATTTATTTTATTTCCCAACTAATGACTCATCCACGCTGAAAGTACTACGCTGAAGTATAAACTGAGGGAAGTGAATTTAACAAAAAAAGTAACAAACAAAATAGAAAAGAAGTACTCCACTCCCGCACTTAACTAGTGAAGTGGACTGGCGGAGCGCGGACTTAAAGCTTTGTGTTTGATGGGAAGAAGAGGGGGTGCTTTGTTACATGAGCCGTATGTGCGGGAGATTTAAGACTGCGATCCGTCCCGCAGCTCTAGGGGTACGAGCTATCAAACTCAGAACCGGGTCTAAAAGTGTGTGTCTGAGCACAGCAGACCGTCAGCACACACACACACACACACACACACACACACACAGCGGCGGTGTGAGCTTCAAAGCAGAAATGTCGCTCAGTCCATAGAAACCGTTCAAACAATCACGTGGATTTGTGTTTCCAGTCGTGTCCCAACAAAATAAAGGCTGATGTTATTCCCACATGTTTACGTGCAGCCAGGGTGCAGCGCCACCCAAAGCTAATGTTGCTAGCCCGTGTTAGCATACTGCTAATCCTGGCTTCGTTCAGAAAAAGCACTGACCACACGGATTAAAATTCAAAGGCAAAGAGGCAAAGCTGCAGCGAGACTGAAGGAGAACAGGAAGTTGTTGTCCTTAACACTCAATTTAGTTTTAATATACCTCTCCCCCTTAGTATGATCTGTGATATTACATCTTTTATAATTATTTTAATGTTTTAGAATGGATGTAGCCTTTTTTTAATCAGTTGGTATTTTACATTATTTTAATTAATCACTGAACTACAAAAACCCATCAGGACACATGTCCCATAATGCATTGTTTTGTAGTCTGTAGGGCAGCTTGCAGTCAGTTCAGTACTAAATTTCCAGCTGCGTTTGCTCAGGTTGGGGTCTTGCTCCCGCCCCTTTCTCGTGATATTTTTGTTTTGATTGACAGGTGACGTTGGAGCAAAAGCAAAAAATATACGCCTCACACCAGGGGATCTGTGCAGCGTTGCGTCCATCTGGGTGATCTCAAACACGCTTATTGTGCATCTTGGCTGCACCTATTTGGTATCACCAACATGAATTTCTATCTCCTAATGTTTACATAAATTTATGTATTGTTTGTAACTGTGAAATGACCGAAAGGTTACTACGGTAATCACTTTGTTACTAAAAACTTTTTTTATTCTAAATGTATGGTATTTTGTTTACTATTTGTACTGTCATGACAGCGATGGTGCTGTCAGTTTACCTTCTTGTTGCATCTTCAAAAGTGCAGAGTAAAATATGACACTGAATTAGAAACAGCACATTGTAATTTCTGCATCTATTATTAAAGTATTTATTAGTAATGCAGTGGAGATTAGTAAATTTGGTTAGCATGTTGATTTACGGTATGCGTCCCTAAATTTTCTGCTTGTGCCCCTAAAATTTTCAGTTGGGGGCCACAGTGCTCCTAGTGAAAAAAGTTACTCTGGAGCCCTGTACTGCATTTGACTATTAAACTGAACCAATGCAAACTTTCTGCATTGAAAGGACAAATATGCTGAGTTGTGTGTTTATAGCAGGGGTGTCCGGCCCGCGGGTCTGTTTTTATTGGCCCACAGCAAATTTTGAAAATATAATTGAAAATGGCCCGCACATGGCGCTTAAGCTCAACTCTGTTGCACTTCTCAGTTTCAACACTAGATGGAGTCGGTCACCGAAAGGTGTTTCTCCACTAAACAAAATTAAGCAAAGAAGAATATTTACCAAGAGTCACCAGAAATGGCAGCACTGAAGAAACGCAAGATAGCAAGTGAGTGTAGAAGATTTCAAACACGGTGGGAAAATTAATATTTCTTTAAGGAAATCAACGGAAAGTGTGTCTGTTTGATTTGCACTGAGGATTTGCCGTGATGAAAGAGTATAATGTCCGTCGCCACTATGAGACAAAGCATCAGAGCAGCTACGCTTCGTACACAGGTGCCGAACGAGCACAGAAATTCAAGCAAATGGCAGCTAGCCTGCAAGCTCAACAACAGTTTTTTTTCCCATTGCGGCGAGCCAACACATGCCGTCCATCCAGGCCTCCTTCACTATTTTCCTCGTGTAATTAGCAGCATCACATCAGGGGTTGCTGCATGCCTGTCTCTCCTGATAATGGCCTTCATGTCTCCCCACAGGCTTCATTAAGAGCAAAGGCTTAGGAAGTAAAGGAAGCTCCTATGAGCCGTCTCATTTGACATGCTTTACAGAGAAATAGCAGCGTTAGAAATAAGGAAAAAAATGGTTGTCCGGAGCAAGTAAACTTGGTTGTCCTCACCAATTTTTGGTTGTCCTTCGATACCAATATACAACAGCAACAAAACTTACTCAGATGTCAGTACTTACATCTTTATTACTTCTATACATCTAATATCAACTGCCTCTTATGATGGACATTTAAAAAACTCTCTAAATATTAAAAACAAACATTTTACTAAATATTGAAGCATCTGGTTATACAAATTATTGCCAAAAACCTGAAACTAATATCTTTATAACTAGTATCTTTACCCAGATTTAAATATATTGGTTCTTTTCTGTCTTTGGTTTTGATAATTGTTGCTTAAAGAATATAAAATACAAAGACTGTTGTAATAATTTAGAATATCATATTAATCCCATGGAAAAGGTTTTTTCAGCTCATGTCAGTCTGTTCTGTTATGACTGAAAGTTATAGTGTTTTATGAATGTGTTTTAAATCTATTTAGGGCTGATTATTTTGAACGCGTTTTTGCGCCAGGTACTGTTCAACACATGTATTTGAATGAACTTTATTGAATTTAACATGTAGAAACAGAAAGGATTCGCTAGCATGCACGCACTTCGTTTCTCAGAGGAAAGAATTTGCTGCAACCACCCCCGTTACTAGCATAATGCTGCTGCGACACAAGCGGAAGGAGAGCTGTTCTTCCTTTCGCCCCTCCATCCACTGCTGCTCATTCTAAACACTGACAACGGTGTGGCGAGCCGGGGGTTAGACCTGCCTTTAGCCCCTAAGACTCATGGGAAATTGGGAATCGCAGATGTAAATTTCCTATTCATAACTGATCGATGTAATGTTGATTATATGGTTACTGTTTGTAATTTTATGTATGATACATAGATTGTCAATAAGTAAAAAAACAAAAAAAATAAAACAAAAAAAACATAACTGAGGAACTTGTGAACAGAATAGAGGTCCATGCGGTTTGGCAGATGTGGTTGTATTCAAACACATGAGCTGACGCAAGGCTGTCTCCTCCCACAGTGTGCTAATGAATTGCACTAAGTCTGGGAGTCAGGACGTGTATTGACAGGCTGACGATGTTGCTTAATGCATGCGGCTTGTACTCTGACGCGGCTTGTGTATGTATAAAAGAAGTTAAACACGTGAAAATGAGTGGGTGCGGCTTGTAATCGGATGCGCTTTTTAATCCGGAAATTACGGTAAGTGTGAACACCTGGCCCCGCCCATATAGTGAAATGTGCATGTAAGTTTTGGGTCAGTGGGTGCACTTCCTGTCTGCCGCTTCCTGCCCCCAGCTGTTACTTTTGAAAAAACCCTATTTGGAAACCTCAACGTTCCTGAGACTTGGAGGCCTTGTGGGACTTGTGAACGTCTACCCTTTCCTAGATAACTGCGACAGAGTCTGACTGGTACTCAAGTGGAAGTTAACTTGTGTTCAAAAAAAATGTTGTTGTTTTTTTTGCTTTTGTTGTCACAGTGTGTATATGCATGTGATTGGGGTGTTTTTGTTATGTTTTTGTTTTATTAAGTAACCAGCTCTGTCTGCAGGTGGGCTTGAGGCCCCTTGTGGTTTTATCCTGTGTTTTATTTGTTCTTTCTTTTAAATTTGGAACCACGTCTCCATTCGGTTAAGTCGCTATTTTTATTAGTGTGTGCCTGCACCGCTCGTGTTGCCACATTCGCAAACACAAAGCTATAAGTCTGCTCAGAGACGTGGTTAAGTCGTGTGGAGCAGCCGGTCGATCCAGTTTGCTCTCCGAAGCCTTCTCTGGAACAAAAAATCATCATAAACTTTAATAAACTTTCTTTGTATAGCACAGGGCTCCAGACTAACTTTTTTCACTAGGAGCACAGACGCCCCTAACAGAAAATTTTAGGGGCACAACCAGAAAATTTAGGGGCGCATACCGTAAATCAACATGCTAACCAAATCTACTAATTTCCACTGTATTACTATTAAATACTTTAATAATAGATGCAGAAATTACAATGTGCTGTTTCAAATTCAGTGTCACATTTTATTCTGCACTTTTGAAGATGCAACAAGAAGGTAAACTGACAAAAGCATCGCTGTCATGACAGTACAAATAGTAAAGAAAACTGATGGAAATGTATCTTTGTGACACCAAATATGTGCAGCCAAGATGCACAATAAGCTTGTTTGAGATCACCCAGGTGAACTCAACGCTGCGCAGATCACCTGGTGTGAGACATATATTTTTGTTTTTGCTCCAACATCAACTGTCAATCATCACAAAAATATCGCGAGAAAGGGGTGGGAGCAAGGGGCGAACCTTGCGCCCTCGCCTTCATCTCACAGCCCCCCCCCCCCCCCCCCCCCCCCCAGCCTGGTCTCCCCGACGATCCAGGCGAGGTGCCGGTTCATCTCAAACACGTCTATCTTTGCATTTTCCACACGTATTTTCAGTGTGTCTAAAACTAAATCTTGTCACTCGCACATATTTAAAGTTCAAGCCCCGTTAGCTGTCACGCATGTAGGTGTGGGATATTTATTCTCCTCAGCTGACCCGACTCCCGCGGGAGCGGTGTGCAGCCGTAACAACAGCCGTGCATAAACCGTTTGATGCGCCGCCGTAACCGTAACCAAAACACTAAACCTTCCTCCGGTTCTGTGAGACACAGAGAAAAGCTGCATGTATTTAGAAAATTACGAGCGAATAGACACGTTCTAGAAAGGAAAGTAAGGAACTCCTTAATGTGGTCTGGGGAGGGAGGGGGGTGTCAGGTGTCCTGCTTTCAAGCCCTGTCATTGTCCCGCCCCCAACAGTCATTTACCCCACTGTGATTGGTTGGTCATCTCTGTGCACGACAATGAAAAAGTGTCATTCATTAAAACTGGCGGGCTGCAGTAACATTAAATTTTCATATTAAGGCGGGGGCCGCAAAATATCATCTTGGGGGCCGCAAATAGCCCGCGGGCCGCGAGTTTGAGACCCCTGCTGTACACTAGCTGCAGGCCGGAAGAATGAATCAATAGTTCACTTGCTCATAGCTCAGACGCACATATCAGGTTGTGACTATATTTGTCTCAGTTTCCTTCCCACAGATGTTTACGCACGCGCGATTGTCTCTAGGCCCCGCCCCCTCCACATATTTTAGCCACTTACAGTGACTTATTCTTCTCACATGCAGTGGCCGCCTCACAGACGGGCATCACGCGAGAGTGTGTGCTCGCGTTTCATGAGTATGTGCGCGAGTGTGTGTGTCTGCCTGCGTGCGTATGCGCTCGCGTCTCAGATTATTTCATTCATCATTGACGTGCCCCTTCCACATTTAATGTATAAAAAAATACGTAGGGTGGGGGACGCAAATTTACTGGTCGCACATGTGCGACTGGATGTAAAATTCAGTCGCACACTCTCAAATTTTGGTCGCAAAATGCGAGCAATTGGTCGCAGTCTGGAGCCCTGTAGCACATTTCAAGATAAAAATCAGAACGTGCTTCACTGCTAATCCTGACTTCTTTCTGGCTCTGCTCTTCATCAGAAAAAGCACTGACCAAATGGATTAAAATTAAAATGATGAGCGAACAGGCGCTTCATAATAATTGTAACATTATTAAAAGCACGTTTAAAAGATCGTCTCGTATATTACCGAGCTGACATATCAATGTATATAGCCGCTCAGCGGAACTCATTTCCTCTTTCGGTTTTTCAAACACTACTGCGCATGTGCAAATGATTTATTCCAACCGATAGAGTGACCCATGTGAACGTTTGTTATATTCTGAAAACATTTTTCTGGGCCCATCTACACGGTTGAATTCTAATTCGACCATTGATCCCATCAAGATATTTTGCACATGTAATCGCAGCTTATAGGGTCGACACGCAGCGTGGCGGGGGATCACGATGGAGTCTCTCCATCATGATGTCAGTCAACCATCACGATGGAATTGTCCATTGGCACATCCCTAGAGTGTACGGCAGCAAAAGGTCTGTTATGTACTTGGAGCCGTTCTAAGGATTCATTCATTATTCTTATTCCATTTTATCACTTTCGGGGTCAAGGGGCTGTTGGGGCCTATCCCAGCCAGCAGGGCTTCCGAAGGAGGCTGTGGTTCCAAACCTCAGACCGCATAAGGCGGAAATGCTGCTACGTAGTCCTGAGAAGCTGTGTAAAATCATCAGGGGAGCACAAATGTCACAAAACCATCTCCCCTGCCGCTAACACAAAGTTGCTCCTGATGTGTCTGTGTTTTCTTGGCAGCCGGACACACAGAGAAAGCACTGACGTCATCGCCCCGCCTCCCCTCTGGAAATGCGACGTGGAATTGAATTATGATAAAGCAATCCCCCGCCCATTTGGGGTTTAATATTTGCGCCCCGCCCATTCGCGGGTGGCCGCAGATGACGTGACGTCACAAGTGTGAAATGCAGAACAGCGCTCATTCCGCGAATTTTGAAAAACGAATTACTCTGTAATTACTGTAAAGCATAATGACCCCGAGTTGGACAGAGCTGCGGGCGGCCGGCGCCCCCCTCTTTCTGCCAGTTGCTGGAACACAGCGTATGTCAATCAGCGGTGGGCTGGTGACTGGTGGATTAGAGGGGGCGGGGCCTACCTGGGTGCGCGTTGGCTGAACGTTCTCCTCTGGCTGAGTGTATGAGCAGGCTGCGCTATTTTTGTTCGAGCTGTAACCATTCTGACAAGGTTAATAAAAGCCAATAAAAGCCCTGCATCATCTAAGGCTTCTGGAAATGAACCCAAACGGCAGAAAAAGGTTCTGAGTCTGCAGAGGCTCTGGGAGTCTTAAAACAGCGTCAATTATTCGCAGATTTTCGTTATTCGCGCGAGGGGGGGGGGGGGGGGATTACTGTACACTTCTCGCAGGGTGGATGTGACAACACTAATGCAATCCCCTCTTTGCATTTTTGTTTTAATTATGACACGGAATGAGCGGTTTTAAAGTAGAAAATGAAAAAATATTTTAAAGGATTGCCTTTTCTTTTTAATTTTGAGTCATTTGATGCAGTTACATTTTGAAAATGAAAAGCATTTCAGTTAATCCATTTTAATTGTCAAATTAGACATTTCTAAATGGGTTTTGCTACTCATTTACCAGAGAACTTTTTGAAAATGAAATGTCAAAAACCATTTTCTTTATCATTTTAATTAAGTGACAAAATAAGCGGCATTGAAAAAGAAAAAGCATTTTGGTGGATTGCTTTTTCATTTTAATTGAGTAAAAAAAATGCAGCTTCATTTTGAAAATGAACAAGGATTTCTGCTTTTGCCTTTTTTTAAATTATGCTTCACAATTGCTTCCATAGCAATGGAAGTCGGGAATCTCTTTATATTTATAACTTAAAATATATTTAATGTAAATACAAATAAGACGTCTGCTTTAAATGTTGTTTTTCGGCTAAATCATTTTCTGTGACGCTTCAAATTGAACTGCATCATTTTCATAATTATATTCCTAATTAATTATTAATTGCTATTATCAACTTTAATTCTTGTCATTCTTTTGAGACCCCCCTTTCTTAAATTGGACAGTAATGAGAAAGTTCTGACACTAAGAACTCTCGTCTTTGATTTTGGTCACAAACTTTTTTATTGTTTTGCTTTTTATTCAGGAATAAAATTAGTGATCACGTAAAATTACATGATTTAATCTGGAAGATCTTTATACCATTGGAAATGTTTATTTAATCATTTTGCAGTGACATAAAGATCAGGGCAACCAAAGAATTTAAATGTTTAGTCACATACCGACTATGTGTAGCTGAAGCTGCGGGTTCCAGCTGCTATCCAGCAGTCTGCGCTGACGACAGAGCTCCTCCTCGTTCTGGACGATGGTTCCTTCAGCAGCAGAAAGTTGTTCTCTGACAGAACCTTCCTGAGGTTCTGAAGACATGGTTCCTGCTCCGATCTTCAGCTCCAACTCCCACAAACACCGCCGTCCTCTTCACTGCAGCTCCGATCATCTGCTAGTCTCACAATCACAGCAATCCACGTTGTCTTTCCGTTCAACACTTCTTCACTCATTTACGACACTTTGGAAATTGCTGAGAGTTCCCACACGAACCACGTATCGTCCTTTCTGTCCAAAAACCTCACAAACGTCCCAACTAAACACCACCGTCCTCTCAACACAAGCTAACGCTGCTAACAAGCTAACGCTGCTAGCCTGCTAACATGCTAACTCTGCTAGCGCCTCGTGCTGTTCTTCTTCTTTGTTTGGCTAACAGCGTCATGGTGCTTTAGCCCCAGGGGTAGTTGCCACCAGCTGGTGTGGAGTGTTGTCTGTCGCTCATATTATCATGTCGATGGCGGCAAAAATCGCCCTTTTTTTTACCTTTACTGGCAATTGAAGGAGAAACAGCTGGTTTAGATTAAAAATAGTTTTGTGTGACTAGTCTTTGTCGACCAGGAAAAGAGAGTTTTATGACAAAAATGGAGAAAGGGGAACAGGACTTGAATTTCCGGTTCCTGCTAATGATGTTGGGGCACCATTTTGTTGTCTGGAGCATCTGGTTCAAATGATGAAACTGCAGCTAAAAGTCTTTCAAAAGTCCAAATACTCAAAGATGAAACAGAAAGTTAATTGAAAGTCAAATGAAAAACAATCAGATTGTCTTAGATAAACCTGTTTGGAAGTTAAAGCATAGAAACAAAGAAAGTTCAAAAAGCTAAAAGCCTGAAATAAAGAAAAGTCCAAAGAAAAACAGAAATCTGTGTGTACTACGTAATGTAGTTTATGAAATCAGCGGTTAATTTAGTGAGAAGAAACGAATGTGGAAGAAGAGAATCCTGAAGGTTTCTGTGCAGACATGAACTCAGTCAGAGAGCGTCTGAATGTTGGAGGATCCAGAAGAAACCAGGAGCTCAGGAAGGTGGTTCTGTTGGAGCAGAGAGCAGAACTCTCACACATACTGTGTTTCACAAAAACATTTTAGAAATTCACAATAAATGTATCAGAAATGCAGAGTAGGTGCTTCACAAACATGATTTTTAGGTACACATGTGATGTGAACTCACAGATCATTCGAATTGCAGAATGTGCATTCAAAAATCCGCTCTCGTATGTGAATCTCCCCACATTTGTGAGAGATTTTTCTACGGTGCATATTGAGAGTCCTCTGACGGAGCAGGTCAACTGATGTCACTGTGGCAGGATTAATTGGCTCAGGTGCAGTGGGGAGGATGATTACTAGTAGTGGCCTCATGGGGCGCTATAAAAAAACAAAGAAACCGTCACTTGGGCAGGGGCAGCATTTGGCCATTGGAACCGCCCACTTCCTGTTTGCACACCTCCGGTTAGCCTCACAGCTCCGGATGAGACCTGCAGGCACAGATATTGAGAAAAATATAGCCTCTGCAATTGAGCGCGCCTCCCAGGTGACGAACAGTCTGTCTGCGCCGGGGACTTTCTGACGCTCCCACCTGCTGAACAGCTGCTGCTTCTTATATATTGAATTTTAAAACTATTTTAAGGAACTGTCACCGCTCGTGATCAGAATCCCTGTAGACTCCTGACCAGGGTTCTGCCGGGCCCGAGTGCTCCTCAGCTGCCTTTGAGCCTGAGAAACGGAGGACTAAACGGGGCGTCACGCCTGAATCCTCCACCACCAACAAGAATCAATAAAAGCTTGGCCGCGCTCCGTTCATTGAGCAGCACCCTACGGGCGGACTTACTCTCACGAGAGTTTCTTTTATTTTGTTTTTAGCATTTTTACAGAATTCTTTTAGAACTGTGTTTTAACTGCATTTTATTGTGTAATCCACCTTTGTTTCCCCCCTCCCTCAGTGCTGAGGACTCAGGTGCCAGCCCAGAATTCTAGGTGGAGGCTATCCCCCCAGTTTGGAGTGACGTGTCCTTGGGTGAAGGGTTCACAAGTGTGTGTGTGGTCTGCATCACGTGAGTGGGGAGAAATTTTATCTTTGTTCTCTGGGAGCCTCCACCTCCCTTAAGTCTTCTGGTCCTCAGCATACTGAATTTGTTGTGCATGTCTTTTAATGGGTCCATTTTTAATTGGTTTTAACGTTTTGTTATAAAATCATTTTAATTTTTGTACCTCCGGCTCCTGCCTTCTTTTGTGTGCATCTGCCAATAGAAAAATACATTCCCTCGGGTCCACATCACCAATCGGCGAGTGAATCTGTCAATCCCCCAACCCAAGTTCACGGAGAACACTACCACAGGACCCCCCCAGATCCGATCAAAAGAGTCAGACCCAGGAGATCCCACTGCAGCGACCCCGTTCACTGAGAAGGGTCAGTCACCGATATGGAGGATCCCTCAGAGGAAAACACTGGAGTGTAATAAAATGTAAAAGGAATAAAATTAAAATATAAAAACATGAACAAAAAACAGATAATTACATAAACCTTAATAGACATATGAAATGGTAAGAGCGACTTAAAAATTAATAGAAGAAATAAATAAATATATTAATAAATAAATAAATGTATTTACATACACATATAAAACTAGTAAAAAGAAAAAATAAATAAAATATCAAATAAATTCCTAAAATTCAACTAAAAGCTATATTAAAAAGGTAGGTCTTAAGCCTTCCTTTAAAAATTAAAATTTCCGGTTCCGGGTTACACAGCAGGACGCGTGGCGTGCCTCTCTGCGAATACAACTATCTTCAAATTACTTTAAAAAGGTTGATTTTCAAAAAAGAGAGCTGACCATGCCCCCGAAGAAACCCCAGGAATACGAAGACCTCATAAAGACTCTTGACATTATTCAAGAAACGCTGAAAAGTTTTATGGAACAAGTGTCGGCTAAGCTAACGCCACTTTGGGATATGATGGAAGAGTTCCGAAGATTTCGGGCTCAAAACGAGCAGCGAGAAAACCAGGTTGAGATTCTGGAGAAAAGACTGGACGATGTGGAACAGCAAGTAAGGATGAATAATGTAATTCTTACTGGAGTACCAATCAAGCCTCGAGCTAGCACTGCTAATGCTAGCGCTAGCGTAGCTAGCAGTGCCAGTGCCAGTACGGAGATCGGTGCAGTGTCTTTGGAACAGCAAATACATTCATTTCTCACATCTAAAGGGATTTCCCTGGATCTCAATACCATCGAGACCTGCCACCTGCTCCCCAGGAGAAAGGAGACGGATAAACCAGCGATCCTCATCAGGTTTGTGAATCACAAACACAAGCTAGCTTTGATGACCCAAAGGAAACAACTGAAAGGTTCGGCTGCTTATCTGAACGACCATCTGACCAGAAGGAATGCTGAAATCTCAAAACATGCACGGCTTCTCAGGAAGCGTAAGCAGATTGAGAACACTTGGGTTAAAGGCTGCAGGATTTATGTCAAACCGCTCGGTCCAGAGGACCGGTCAAAGGTTGTGGTTGTGAACACCATGAAAGACTTTGAAAAGTGTTTCATCACGGTCGTCTGAAACAACATGGAATAATAAACCAAAGAGCCAAATAATTTCAAGAAATATGACACGTGGATTCATCACTTTGCGTAACCTGAATAACAGCAGAGTTCTGACCTGCAGACAACTTGACCTCAACTTTCACCGCAGCTGATATCAGCTGAAGAAGGATATGGACCTGAATCTAATGTCTGCAGACATAACATCGAAGAGAACTATAAACTCTGTTTTGAACCCAGGAGATCAGCTGTTATCAGTAAAAGAAGAAATACCAACCTTGGACAATCGACAGTTATGGACCCTTTTTACTCTTCCCCTACAGCATTACTTTATTATAAATAAATAAAAATACAAAAAAATATTAAAAAAAGTAAAACAAATGGTTAATCACTTATTGAAAATTGTTAAATTGATTGACTTTTAATGATATTACTTCACTTTCTCCAGAACTTGATAAATTGATTCAAAAATCTTTCCTAATGTAGCATAATTTTGCACATGTTTTTAACTTTTGATACTTGATGAAATTTTTGCTATGAAAATTGATATGGTGCCTCTGTCAGACTCCTCCCCCTCTCCTCTCCGCTTGGCTGCTGATTCTCAACACCTGCGACCACTTACCTCATCACCTCATCCGCCTTCATAAGGAGCCACAGGATCATCAGTCTTCGCCAGTCCGTTGCCCCTGATGGTGCATAGTTGGTCCTCAAGTCAAGCTATTGTCTGTTTCGTTACGTCAAGTCTGTGACTAAATACTGTCTCTCTCTACTCACCTCCAGGAATCCAGTACCACGAGTGGTCGCCAGAATCAGTTTCCAGCCGGTCTCGCCAATCTGTCCTCTCCTGCGGACCCACCACGAGCCTCTGCCTCTTCAAGTATCCCATCCTCCACCAACATCTGCCTACGGAGAAATCCACCAGTGACGCCGCTAACTTCTGCCTCTAGTTTGGAACCGACATCCTGTCCTGCTCACGCTCTGTTTCCTGCTCCACGTATTAAACCTCTTACCTGCCACGCTTGCCTCCCGCTGTGTTTCTTCTGGGTTTCAGCATCTGGGTTCGAAAAGTGTTCTGTAGCCATGACAGAACGGACTGGCCATAACTCCGACCCAGCTGACCCAGAAGGACTCAGATTAGCCGTTTCCCAACAAGGCATTATGCTGGGACGTCAAGCGGACGCTCTGTCTCAAATGGCTGCGGCCCAGCAGGATCTCTTTCATCGCCTAGATGGTATGACTCAGACCTTACATGAACTAACCAGCCAGTTTTCCCAGGTTTCGCCTGCCACAGCCCATACTCCTGTCATCCCAGCTTCCTCCACTTCCGGATCGCCGTCCGCACCCGAAAACATCCGACTCCAACCGGAACCTTTCTTCGGGGATGTGGAAGCCTGCGGAGGATTTTTGCTGCAGTGCCAGTTAATATGTCAACAAGCTCCCCGATTCTATCAGACCGACCATAGTAAGATCACACTCATCATCAATTCTCTACGAAGTAAAGCTCTCCAGTGGGCCCAAGCCTTTCTCTCTGCCAATCCCATCTCTCACCTGTCTTACGAGCGTTTCCTCGGCGAATTCCGCCTGATATTCGACCAACCTCGTAAACAGGAAGAGGCGACCCGGCGGCTGCTTGCACTCAAACAGCGGAGCCGTCCTGTTAGCGATCACGTCATCGATTTCCGCATTCTAGCGGTTGAAGCTGGCTGGCCCGATCTGGCCCTCAAAGGTGTTTTCTACCAGTCCTTGAATGAACAAATTAAAGACCACCTTTGTTCTCAACCGGAAGCACGATCCTTTGAGGAGTTAGTTTCCGCCGCTCTCAGGTCGGACGTTAGGATACGGGAACGCCAAAAAGAACGAAGTCATCCGCCTCCACGTCTCCCGACTAAGTCAGTCCACGCTCCACCGATTGTTCCAGGCCCGTATGCTGAGTGTCCTGTCCCCTCCAAGACTATGGATGAACCCATGCAGATCGGTCACTCAAGGCTGTCGGAAGAGGAGCGGCGCAAAAGACGCGAAGCTGGTGCCTGTTTCTACTGCGGGGCTAAAGGCCATTTAGTCTCAGGGTGCCCAGTACGTTTAAACTCCCAAGCCCCTCGCTAGACGACAGGCCGCGAGGGGAGTTATCTGCCACAGATTCTGGTAAAGAATTTTTGTATTTACCTGTCAAGTTATGCCTCGATCTCCAAGTTCATGATCTTAGGGCCCTCGTCGATTCTGGGGCGGAACAGAGCCTTATTGACTTTCATGTAGTTAACCACTTGTCTATCCCCACAGAGCCCCTAGAAAACCCCATTGAAGCCTCTGGCCTCGGGGGACAACACCTGTCTCGTATCACCCACCGTACCAAGCCCATTCTACTCGTCACGTCAGGTAATCACAGGGAATCAGTTCAGTTTTACATCACCCAGTCCGCTCATACTCCCATAGTGCTAGGGTTCTCCTGGCTTAAATTGCACAATCCCCAATTTAACTGGGCTCAAGGATCTGTCACTCAATGGAGTTCGTACTGCCTCGCTAACTGTTTACTGTCCGCGGTTCCCCGTGTGTGCTCCATTGATACCGAGAGTCCCGTCTCAGTAGATCTTGCTTCCATTCCGTCGTGTTATCACGACTTAAAAGCAGTTTTCAGTAAAACTAAGGCTAGCGCCCTTCCCCCGCATAGACCTTACGATTGCGCTATTACCCTCCTTCCTGGTGCTCCTCTACCTAAGGGGCGGCTATTCAACCTGTCGGGCCCCGAAAGAAACGCCATGGAACAGTACATCCAGGAAGCGCTTTCGCTAGGGCACATACGTCCCTCCTCCTCCCCTGTGGGGGCTGGATTTTTCTTCGTGGAGAAAAAAGATAAGACACTCAGGCCTTGCATCGATTACCGCGAACTTAATCAGATCACAGTCAAAGATAAATACTCCCTGCCACTAATCACATCCGTTTTTGACTCCGTTCAACAAGCTCGTATCTTCACTAAATTAGACCTCCGCAATGCGTACCATTTGGTTCGCATCAAAGAAGGCGACGAATGGAAGACTGCATTCAAAACCCCCTTAGGCCACTACGAATATTTGGTCATGCCTTTTGGCCTCACCAACGCCCCTGCAGTCTTCCAGAGGTTGGTTAACGACATACTCCGTGATTTCCTTAACCGGTTCGTCTTCGTATACCTAGATGACATTCTCATCTATTCTCATGATCAGGCCCAACATGAACATCACGTACGTCTCGTGCTGGAGAGATTATTGGAAAACCAGCTTTATGTAAAATTTGAGAAATGCGAGTTTCATGTCTCAACCGTTCAGTTTCTCGGCTATATCATTGAGGCCGGTTGCATCCGACCTGATCCTGCTAAGTTAGAAGCCGTCACCAACTGGGCTCCTCCAGACACTCGAAAAAAACTCCAACAGTTTCTAGGCTTCGCCAATTTTTACAGGCGCTTTATCCGTAATTACAGCAGCATAGCTTCTCCTCTCACGCGCCTTACTTCTACTTCTCACCCCTTTGTCTGGTCCACTGACGCCCAACAAGCCTTTGACAAATTGAAAGAACTGTTCGTATCCGCACCCATCCTCATCCAACCTGACCCATCTCGCCAATTCATCGTCGAGGTCGACGCTTCTGATACCGGTGTGGGGGCCGTCCTCTCCCAAAAAGAAGACTCAACAGGCAAAATGAAACCTTGTGCTTTTTTTTCTCGCAAATTATCACCGGCAGAACAGAACTACGATGTCGGCAACCGGGAACTTCTTGCCATCAAGCTGGCATTAGAGGAATGGCGTCACTGGTTGGAGGGAGCAGAACAGCCATTCATCGTATGGACCGATCACAAGAACCTGGCTTATCTCCGCTCAGCCAAACGGATCAACTCCAGGCAAGCTCGTTGGTGTCTCTTTTTTGACCGCTTCAATTTTGTAATCACCTACAGACCCGGATCCCGAAATGTCAAGCCTGACGCCCTGTCCCGAAAGTACAGCCCTTCAGAACGCGCCCCAGCCACTATCCTTCCCTCCACCTGCGTCATCGGAGCCCTCACGTGGGACGTTGAAAACATGGTACTCCAAGCCCTGAGAGACAATAATGACCACCCTCCTGTCCCCAGGGGTACCTTGTTCGTTCCTGCTGATCTCCGGTCCGAGGTCATCACATGGGGGCATACATCCCGCTTGGCTTGCCATGGGGGAATTCACCGGACTCTTAACCCTATTCGCAAAAGGTTCCATTGGCCTGCCATGGAAAAGGATGTGCGGGAGTATGTAGCAGCCTGCTCCACGTGCGCCCGATCAAAATCTTCATCCTCTGCTCCGGCAGGTCTGCTTCATCCACTCCCCACTCCCGATCGACCCTGGTCCCATCTTGCCATGGATTTCGTCACCGGTCTCCCCCCTTCACACGGTAACACAACTATCCTCACTGTTGTTGATCGTTTTTCGAAAATGGCTCACTTCATTCCCCTTCCTCAACTCCCCACGGCCACTGAAACTGCTGACCTAATGGTCAACCACGTTTTTCGCCACCATGGCATCCCTATGGACATTGTCTCCGACCGTGGCCCCCAATTCACGTCACAAGTGTGGAAGGCCTTCTGCTCGGCCTTGGGGGCCACGGTCAGTCTCTCGTCCGGCTATCATCCCCAGTCAAATGGCCAAGCGGAGAGAGCGAACCAGGAGCTGGAGGCAGCTCTCCGCTGTCTGGCGGCACAGAATGAAAAGGACTGATCCACCTTCCTGGTATGGATAGAGTATGCCCATAACACTCATCCTTCATCTGCCACCGGGATCTCTCCTTTTGAGGCCGCCCTAGGGTACTCACCACCTCTGTTCCCATCCCAGGAGTTGGATCTGGCAGTGCCTTCCGTCCACCATCACATCCAGCGTTGTCAACGCGTCTGGACTCAGACGAAGGCCGCTCTCCTCCGCACCAAGGAGAGCAACTGCCGGATCGCCAACCGTCGCAGGGTGGTGGGACCCGACTATCAACCTGGTCAGCGGGTTTGGCTCTCCACTCGCAATATACCCATTCAGGCATCCTCCAAGAAACTGGCTCCCCGATTCATCGGTCCTTACGTCATAGACAAACTCATCAACCCTACCTGTGTCCGTCTTCGTTTGCCCAAAGCCCTGAAGGTCCACCCGTCTTTTCACATCTCCCAGATCAAGCCAGTCCAGGACAGTCCTCTGTGCCCGCCGTCCACTTCCCCACCACCCGCCCGGGTCATCGACGGCGCTCCGGCCTATGACGTCGGCCGGGTTTTGGATGTCCGTCGTAGGGGTCGTGGATTCCAGTTCCTGGTCGACTGGGTGGGCTACGGTCCGGAGGAGCGCTCCTGGATTCCCCGCTCGTTTATTTTGGACCCCTCGCTCATTGAGGATTTCTTCCGTGCCCACCCTGATCGCCGCCCTTGACCGCCTGGAGGCGGTCGTTGCGGGGGGGGTACTGATATGGTGCCTCTGTCAGACTCCTCCCCCTCTCCTCTCCGCTTGGCTGCTGATTCTCAACACCTGCGACCACTTACCTCATCACCTCATCCGCCTTCATAAGGAGCCACAGGATCATCAGTCTTCGCCAGTCCGTTGCCCCTGATGGTGCATAGTTGGTCCTCAAGTCAAGCTATTGTCTGTTTCGTTACGTCAAGTCTGTGACTAAATACTGTCTCTCTCTACTCACCTCCAGGAATCCAGTACCACGAGTGGTCGCCAGAATCAGTTTCCAGCCGGTCTCGCCAATCTGTCCTCTCCTGCGGACCCACCACGAGCCTCTGCCTCTTCAAGTATCCCATCCTCCACCAACATCTGCCTACGGAGAAATCCACCAGTGACGCCGCTAACTTCTGCCTCTAGTTTGGAACCGACATCCTGTCCTGCTCACGCTCTGTTTCCTGCTCCACGTATTAAACCTCTTACCTGCCACGCTTGCCTCCCGCTGTGTTTCTTCTGGGTTTCAGCATCTGGGTTCGAAAAGTGTTCTGTAGCCATGACAAAAATTCCTGAAACAGTGTTGTCTGCTTTACTGATATAGTATTATGTTTTATTCATATGAATGGCTTTTAGAAGTAACATAATCTGCATATATTTCAGATGACTGATCTGCATTTGCCATGTTGATTTCTAAAATAGTTATTTTTGACGTAATACTTAAGTAATTCATCTTTGTCATGTGCTTTATCGATATCTTATGATTTTTAATTCTGTCTGATAAAAACTGGGAACCGGATATTGATAAATCATGTAATAAAATGGTTACAGTATAATCGGGGTGGGATTATATAAATTCGCTTCCTCCCACTCCCTTTCAAGCAATATTTATTAATATGTCTAATTATCCTAAGTTTGATTAGTTACTGTATGAATGTATAACTGATGTTTATATTGCTGTTGTGTATTATTTCTACTTAATTGCTTGAAATAAACCATTTCAAATAAAAAAAAATCAAAAATCAAAAAAAAACATGAACAGTCTCTGCGGCCCTGAGGCTCTCTGGGAGGCTGTTCCACAGGCGGGGTCCGTAAAAACTGAATGAGGCCTCGCTGTATGTTTTACTTCTAACTTTTGGAATAACCAAAAGGCTGGTATCAGAGGACCTCAGGGTCCGCGAGGGCTCATACTTTAAAATCATGTCAGAAACATATGAAGGCCCGAGACCATAAAAACATTTGTAAACCAATAAAATAACTTTAAAATCAATTCTGAATTGCACATGGAGCCAATGCAGCGATCTTAAAACTGGTGTAATGTGTTCCCGCCCCCTGGTCCTCGTCAACACGCGTGCCGCTGAATTTTGCAGCAGTTGAAGATTTGCGATTGTTGTTCTGGGAAGACCGGAGAGCAGGGCATTACAGTAATCTAATCTGCTGGTAATAAAAGCATGCATCAGCACCTCTGTACTGGCGAGAGAGAAATGGGCGGACTCTGGCTATTTTTTTTTCTAGATGATAAAATCCTGTTTTTGTGATATTTTTAATTTGTGGGACAAAATTCATCTCAAAGTCAAAAATGACACCCAGGTTTCTCACACACTGAGAAGTTTTGTAATTCTTTAGTTTAGATAAAACTATCTCTCTCTTGTCTTCAGAACCGATCACTAAAACCTCTGTTTTGTACTCTTCATCATCAGGAGACACAGCGATGTAGAGTTGAGTGTCATCAGCGTAGCTATGGAAACAAACGCCACGCCTCCTGATGACGTCCCCCAGTGGCAGCATATATAGATTAAAAAGTAGTGGGCCTAAAATTGAACCTTGGGGGACCCCACAGTTGATGTCAAAGACCTTTGAGGAGCAAGTATCCATACTTACGTAAAAACCTCGATCTGTGAGATAGGAATAAAACCACTTTAGTACGGTACCAGAGATGCCCAAACCTCTCAGCCTGTTGAGTAAAATACTGTGATCTACAGTGTCAATGTTGACAGCTTTTCACCAGTTCTTTTGCGTGATCCCTGGTGAACTGCTCCAGAAAATACAGGCAATCACTGTAATCGTCCGTATTTCTCTCCACACCATTCTCAAAGGCTTTAATGAATGCATGATAGTTCAATGGGTCTCCATCAAAAATTGGTATTTCTTTCTTTGGTAACGATGAGAGGCATTGCTGTCGAATCAAGAGAATTGTTATTTCATTCTGCTTTCTCATAAGTCCCAGCACATTGTTGTTATGTTCATCTCTTGACTCTGATTCTGCATTCAAAGGGCTTCTGTATTGAGTCTGTTCATTATTGTTGTGATTCTCTGAATATTTTCTGGGTTCATAGTCAATATATAGAGGTAGAGATTTCCTTTTAGAACTTGTTCCTTGATCCAAGGGTTCTTGTTTAGTATCTCTATGTTTTATTGATGGTTGTGGAACAAAGGAATTTGCATCAACATTAAGAACCATTCGGGAACAGGATCATCCGTAGAAGGAAGATCCTGTTCCCGCTGAGGAGGAAACATCTTGCTGCTGGTTCGAGAGCGGTTGTGGCCGTTGACAAACTTTACGTGGACGGCCGGCTGTTCCGGGACCCGGAGATCACCCCCTGGCTGTGCTGAAGGCTTTCAGATCCGCGCTGAGAACATCTGCGCTGCCCAGAAGAAACCCGCTAAACTTACTTCAATGAATGGAAAACCGGATCATCAATAATCCACACCTCGATCTCAGGAAAACAGTCTTTTTTTTTCTTCGTCATCTCAGTCCCACTGATGTTTCTATTGTTGTTTTGTTGTTGTTTTCGTTTTCCCTTCTATCTTTTTTTTTCTTTCCTTTACTCTCCTCCCCCCCTCTCCCCCCTCATCATATGTAAATCACCTGGAAGCAACTCATCCTCGGTAAGTATTTATTTATGCACGGAACGGGCGCGCGCACACACAAGCGCACACAGGGGCGTGCACATGCGATCCCGCACACACACGCCGACATACTGCAATCACCTCACACAGGCTCTCATAGGACGCACGCGACGCGCAGCTCACATAGCCAGAAAACGTTCACGCGCACAGCGCTTCTCAATGCGGGCACGCGCACACGGACTGGTACACAAGCACTACTTAGCTTTACACCTTTTCAGTCAGAGCAGCTATGAACAGTCTTAACATCGTTAGCTGGAATGTGCGTGGACTTGGCTCTGAGCCAAAGAGACTGAAAGTGTTAAATCACCTGGATGGTCTAAAAGCAGATATAGCTCTACTGCAGGAGACCCATTTATCAAATTCTTTGAATCACCTTATGTGCTGCTTACAATTTCCAGTTATATACTCTGCCAGTTACAACTCCAAACAACGAGGAGTTGCTGTTTTAATTAATAAAAATCTTAATTTTACTCATAAGGATACAGTTACTTACCCAGAAGGCAGATTTGTAATCATTAATATATCCATTCAGAATAAGGACTTTTGTATAGCGAGTGTTTATGGCCCTAATGTTGACGACTCTTCCTTCTTTCACAGATTCTTCACCTCACTCTCAGTTCACTCTGACTCCACAATCATTATAGGAGGAGACTTCAACCTTGTTTTGGACCCTGAACTTGACAGACTCAGCACAGCAGCAAATCAGCGTACATGGCGGTCTGCAAGTATTCTAAAGCAGTACATGAATGATCTGGGTCTCTGCGACGCGTGGCGCTCATGTCACCCAAGCACTAAAGGGTTCACCTTTTTTTCTCCAGTTCACTATTCACACTCCCGTTTGGACTATTTATTAATCAGTAACTCTCTTTTAAAAAATATTCAAAGCTCCAATATCCATCCAATTATTATCAGTGATCATGCACCAGTCTCTGTAAACATTTCTAGGGAACAATCCACACCCTCTGGTACAACTTGGAGGTTTAATACGTCTCTGTTAAAGGACCAGGAATTTCTTGAATTCTTTAAAAAAGAGTGGGCAACCTTCTTAGACTTCAACAATACTCCAGACATCCCACAGTGCGTTCTTTGGGAAACAGCAAAGGCAGTCATGAGAGGGAAAATCATCTCTTATTCAACGCACAAAAAACGCAAAGAGAAAGTAGATTTATTAGAATTAGAAAATAAAATCAAAACCCTGGAGACTGCTTATGCTGCTTCAGCACAGGAACACATTCTGGGAGATCTGAAAAATTTAAAGCTGCAGTAAAATGACATCATTAATAAACGAACACAATTTCAAATACAAAGGCTACGACTTGAAAGATTTGAAAACTCTAATAAATCTGGCAAATTTCTGGCTAATCAGCTTAAAATTAATAGAGAAAAATCATCAATCACCTCTATTATGGACCAAACAGGAAATGTCACTCATGACCCGGTCAAAATTAATAACGCATTTGAAAAATTTTATAAAAATCTGTACACACCGCAGATCAATCCGTCAGAGCAAAGTATTGACTCATTTCTTAATAATGTAAACCTACCCAGGCTAAATGAGGATCAAATCACAAACTTAGATTCTCCGCTCTCGCCGTCTGAACTTCATGAAGCTCTGTTACTTATGCCCAATGGTAAAGCACCAGGGCCTGACGGCTTTCCTGCTGAGTTTTATAAAGAATTCTGGGAACAACTGGCACCAACATTTTATAAAACGGTCACATCTATCAATGAGAGCCAATCAATGCCACCTAACATGAACTCAGCCAACATAATTCTTCTTCTAAAACCAGACAAAGATCCCACTAGTCCTTCAAGCTATCGCCCTATTTCTTTAATCAATGCAGATGTAAAAATTATCTGCAAAGCACTAGCACAGAGAATAGAAATAATCACTCCTCACATAATTCACTTCGACCAGACTGAATTCATCAAAGGCAGACACTCGGATGAAAATGTCCGTAGACTAGTTAATATAATAGACTTTGCCACCATTGAAAACCAGGAAATGACGGTACTATCGCTGGATGCTGAAAAAGCCTTTGACAGAGTAAATTGGAATTTCCTTATTGCTGCCCTCCATAAGTTTGGTTTTGGAGAAGCATTCATCAATTGGATCAAAATATTATATCACACCCCCAATGCATCAGTTAGAACTAATAAACAGACTTCAAACAGGTTTTTTCTTGGAAGAGGAACCAGACAGGGCTGCCCACTCTCTCCTTCTCTTTTTGCTATATTCATTGAGCCTTTAGCTGCAGCAATAAGACAGAATGAGAGCATTATAGGAATAAAAACCAAACACAGCCATCATAAAATTAGTCTTTATGCGGATGACATATTACTGTTTTTAAGGAATTTACATTCTGTAAATGAAACAGCAATGATCATAAATGAATTCTCCTCCATATCAGACTATTCCATTAATTGAAATAAGTCTGTTTTATTACCACTCAACAGGAATATGGAACAAAGACTCACAATTCCAGTTAAAACAGGAAATATCAAATATCTGGGTATCTACTTTTCCCCCAAACTATCAGAACTGGTGCAGCTAAACCACACCCCATTACTGAAAAGCATACAGGACGATCTAACACGCTGGACCAACCTGCCTCTGTCCCTTATGGGCAAGGTAGCCACGGTTAAAATGAAAATCTTACCCAAGGTTAATTATCTCTTCTCAATGATTCCCACACAACCGCCATTAAAATGGTTCAAAACATTAGACTCATCCATATCAAGCTTTCTATGGAACAACAAACCTGCAAGAATTAGTCTAAAAACTTTAAAATCTGCAAAAAACTGTGGAGCATTAGAATTACCTAACTTCCACAAATACTTTCTTGCAAATAGATTACAATATATCTTAAAATGGTTAAAAAATAATCCAGAAACCAACTCATGGTTAGACTTGGAACAGGCGTTATGTGGAAAGATCAACCTGTCACAGCTACCATTTATTAGCCAAACAGTTAAAAAACAGGATTGTTTCAAAAGCATTAATATAAATGCCACTTTAACAGCCTGGTGGGAATTTCTCAAAATATCAAAATCATCAATTCAACCGTGCAAAATGACACCCATCTGGAACAACCCGGACATCCTTATAAACAAAAAAATGATTCACTTCCCAGCTTGGCAAGCAGGGGGCATAAAACAACTAGAGCACGTAATTATTGATAGAAGATTCATAACTCCCCAGGAACTTCAAGACAAACATGGAATAAATAACTTCTCGGAATATCAGCAACTTAAATCAAGTATTACTAAAAAGTATAAAATTAAAGACGACGATTTAAAGCTACCAGATGTAGTTACCACTCTGATTAATTTTTCAATGAATAGAACTCTCTCCAAAATATACAAACTTTTATGTAATTTAGATAACAATATTGCCCTTCCAACAAAAAAATGGGATGCAGATTTGAGCATCAGCAAGCTTCTGGTCAGAACTCTGTCTAAACACCTTTAAACTGACAAAAAGTCCAAATCTGCAGCTAATCCATCTCAAAACTCTTCACAGAATTTACTAAACTGGACAGAGGATGTTCAAGATGGGTCTCAGTAACTCAGACATTTGCGAGCACTGTGATAATAATCTACCCGACAGCTACATGCACGCACTGTGGTTCTGCACGCCTGTCCAGGCTCTCTGGCAGCAGGTATGTGCCGATTTATCAGTCTGGCTTAAGGTTTCAATCACTGCCTCACCGTCACTTTGTGTGCTTGGTGACATGAGTGCCATCGATATAGAAGAAGGATTAGCATCTATCATTTTCATAACTCTTTGTATTGCCAAAAAACTATTTTAATAAATTGGAAAAACAAGAAAAATATAAACATAAGTCAACACAGAAATCTGCTGTTTGATCATATCAGCTTGGAAAAAATGTCAGCCCAAAGCTCAAGTAACTTTGAAAGAATTCAGTCTCTCTGGTCTCCTGTGGTTGACTCCATGACTTAGGGGGTGGGGGGCTTGGTCGTCGCTGCTCCTTGCCCCCTGCTGCGTGGTCCTCTGGGCTTGGGTGTGCGTGGTGGGGGGGTGGGGTGGTGGTCTGGCTTGGCTTGGGGGGTGGTCCCTTTGCCTGTGCTGGGGGGGGTTGGCGGGGGGCCCTGCTCGGGGGGGGGGGGGGGGGGGGCGCCGGATGGGCTGCCCATCTGCACCTGGGGCTGGGATCGGCCCTTCCCTGGCTCTGGGACGGGACGGGACAACCCTCTCGGGGCCCCCGGTCGCTCTGGGTGTCACCCGCTTCGGCTGCGGGGTCTGGGGTGGGGTGGGGTGGGGGGCTTGTCGGCCCTGTCCTGTGGGGGGGCGTTCTGGGGGGGAGGGGGGGCCCATTATTGGTACGGATCGGGGGGGCTAACGGGTCGGGGTCTCCGCTGAGGCAATCAGTGGTTGCCTCGGCCGGTTGGGCTCCTCGGTCCCGTCGAGGCCTGACCAGAGCTCCTCTAGGGCCGGCGTCTGGGGGTGGGGGCCTGGGCTTGCTCCGGGGGGGGGGACGCTTTCTGGCTCCTCTCTCTCTGTGTGGGGTGGGTGGTGCCGGGCCAGGGGTGTCGGCGTCTCCGGGGGTGGGGCCCCTGGGCTGGGTGGCCCTGGCCCCTTTGCTGGGGGTGGGCTGGGGGACGGCTGTTTGACCACCGGGGGACAGTCTACCAGCTGTCCCCAACTTACCCCCTTCCTTATATAACCTCATATTAGGGTGAGGGGGTGGGGGGTCTAGCCTGCGATGCGCCTTGGGGGGGGGGCTACTTGGGAGTGGCCCCCCTCCCATGGTTGCCGTATGGAGTGGGCCCCCCTTCTTTCGGTTTTATTTGCACCTTAGACATGTAGGGTCCTTGGTAGGGGGGGTGCTTGGACATCACTGCAAGCAAGCAGCAGATGTCCTCCTGGCACCCTACCCGCCAATTTTAACCGCACCTTAGACATTTAGGGCCCCTTGGTGTGGAGGGTGAGGGGACATCACTGTGAGTAATCAGGAGATGTCCCCTTAGTGCCCTACTCGCCAATTTTAACTGCACCCCCCTTAGTACACACACCCCTCCCCCTTCAATATATACATTCAAACATAAACACACACACATGCACACAAACACCCTCTCAAACACCCATACACGCACACACATTTTACATGGAAGGTGGGACCTGGGTCCATCTGTCCCCTACCCCTTCCCTGGTGGGGGGTGCGGGCCCCTTGGCGATGGCGGCCGTGTCCCTTGGGTGCCGGCTCCCTGGGCCCGGCGGTGCTCTCTCCGCACGGTGGGGGGGTTCATATTACACCTGAGCCGGGGGTGTTCGTGTCCCTGGGGGGTGTGTCCTGGTCCTTGCCCCTGGGCGCTGGGCCCCGCCAAACTTCCAACATGGCCGAGCCTGGTCGGGCCATATTTATAACACCTCTTGTGGGCCGCCCTTTTTTCCCCGGGGTTCCCCCCTCCTGGGCGGGGGCGGCGGGCCCCTGCCTTGCTCCTACCTGGACCAACCGTGGGCCAGGTGGGTGGCTGCCTGGAGTGCGGAGCGGGTCTCCCTTGGGGGGTCCTGGCTCGTACCTGGGGTCGGGGGGGGGGGATGCCCGGAACTCCTGGGTGGTGGTGGGGTGCTCGTCTGGGGCTGTGGGCGTCCCTCTCCGGTGGGGCCCTGCGTTGGGCTCTTCCGGCGCGGCGGGGGGGCTGCTTTCCTGGCTGGGGCGGCGCTCTCTTTCCCTCCGCGCCTCCCTGCTCTCTGGCTCTGGGGGCCTCGCGGCGGTCCTGCTGGCCCTGGCCTGTGTGGCGGTCTTGGTCGCCCGGGGGGCGGTTGTTCCCTGCCTGTTCCCGTGTGGCGTTGGGGGGGTTCCGGCTGCCGCTGCTGCTGCGGCGGGGGTCTGGGTGTGGGGGTGGCTGGGCGCTCCTCCTCCTTATTTTCACATTCCACCATCCATTTTAGAAGAACATAAACACTCACTTGAGCACAGGTGTTAGCTCACCTTTGCACTAATAGTTTGCATGATTGAATGAATGAAAGATTTCACACTAGTTGGTTTAAAGGCATAGGTATGCGTTCGTGAACACTATCTGTTTTGTGTACATGTTGATGTGTATATGTGGACATTTTTGCAGCTAGCAGGTGTGTTGATAATATTTGAGTGTGTGTGAACAGGCCCCGCCCTTTTTTGTACTACATTTGAACCGTACCGTAATGATAAACAACCAGTAAACCTGTCTGCTCTATGTTGCTTCATGGTCTTACCCCCCTTCCCCTCCTATTATCACCCTCCTACCCCCCCCCCCCTCTCTCTAACGTCCCTCTCTCTTCTTCCCCTCTTTCCTTTTCCGTCCGGTCCAACACCAAAGATTTTCAAACATGATTGAAATTAATAAAGTTTGGCCTGAATTACAAAAGGGGTTTATTCAGACATACCTTTGGTTTGTCTGAAGATGAATAACCCCTCTTGTTAAAATAAAATATGTCCAACACAAGAGGCCCTCAGCTCTCATCTGTTTGCCTAGCTGTTGGACAGGACAAGTTAAAAAAAAACAAAAAAAGAACCATTCGTTTTGAGGTTTCCTTTTCCAAGTAAGAATCCATTCCATCAGAGTATTTAGTTGACTTCCTTGAAGTTGTGACACTTTGAGATCGTAACACATTCCATTTAGTCACATGTGCTGCAATGTCTTCATCCATTTTAAGTTGCTCCTTCTTCCTCTTCAGATGTTCCTCTTGTTCCTCCAGTTCATGTTTTTCCTTTAGCAGCTTCTGTCTTGCCATAAATGCTGCCAGGTCAGCCTCTGTTTTCAGACGTGCAGATGAAGTAGAAGAAACAACAGACCTTCTCCCAGAAACTGCAGTTTTATCTTCAGCATTTGACACACTGTCATATGGTTTAATGTTGTCTTGCATGTCTTCTGTACTGAGCAGTGATGCAGTGATATTTATTTGTGGACCATCCTCTCTTAGATATTGAAGCATTTCTTCATCTTTTACAGCTGGAGCTGATTGAAGCAAATGGAGGCTTCCATTTTGTTGCAAGTCTTCAGACCCACTCAGCCATCTTTCAACATCTTCTTTAAATGCATTGGTATATGTCATGATGCTGTCAAACCACTTCTTTTGTCCATTTTGCTCATCCTCCATGAGTAAAGGCATCAAAACATCATGTGAGGCAATAGCAGTTACACAAAATGGATTTAATTTCTGGAAACATGATTGGACATGTAAAACATTTTCTTTTGTCTTCATAAGTGATTTCATTTTATTAACTGCTATTTTTCGTTCATGTTGAAGCTTTTCGATTTTATTTGCCAACGCCTTGGCCGTTGGTTTAATCAGTCTTTTATCACTCTCCATTTTAATCAGTCCTTCAGTCATTAATTTCCTTCAGTGTTTGGTCATTTCAAAACATGCAGCATCAGCGTGATTTTGGCACATTTCATTCTTTAGCCACCTTTGTATATTGTCTTCTTGGAATTAAAATAAACTTTATCCAAATAATATCCATATATGGAACAAAAACAGCGGAGCGGCAACTTCACCAATAGACAATTCACGTGTCACAGCATTGCGTCACTCAGAAAAGTCAATCAGCATCGGAATGTTTTGCGCAGAACTAAAGCTCCTTCAGCCACGAGCCAGACGATTGCTCCCAATCTTCAAACTTTTGAACCGCCATCCTTCCACAGGCACAGCTTCCATGCGCATCCACAGGTGGTCTTACCTGGCTGTAGTTCGCTTTGATAGCAGCTCCTCCTTAACTTGACAGCCAGCGCATACCTCCACTTTCTCCGATGTCCGTGTAACTGAATCCTTCCTTTACTCCAAATCTCAGCTCCGTTGCTCAATCACAAAATATCTGTCTTTATACTGGCCATTTTTTGTTGACAAAAATGTAGCGACAAAACCAAACAGTCGCTGAGAGGCTGACGCTTGGTGGGTCCGGGTTTTAAATGATGCACTCAAAAACCATAGAGCATAACGAAGTTTGTATTTATGTAGTTTTAATACTGGAAAATGAAGGTAATTAAATCCACTTGTAATATCAAGATCAAAAAATAAAAAAACAAGGTAATCAAGAAAAGCGCTTAAAGCGGTCAACAAAAAATACGGTAACCCAGCTCACCCCCCTTCCATCTTACACAGGGAAAAAACCCACAGGTGAGTTATAGTCAATTAATGTCACCGCCCACAGACATGTGACCCACCAGCTGATCCTACTCTATAACCTATAATCAGAACAAATCTATATTCATTTAACATAAGAAAGACCACACTTGATTCATGGCACCTACAATTCATTTTGTGAAAGTTTTTAACATTTTTGTCCAGGGACTGACTGTTAAGTACTTTGGGATTTCGAAGGAGGGAAAAAAGCGGTATATCCAATACGTAAATGGCAACATAAAACCAAGGCTTAAAATATTTCAAACTAAAAATCATAATTTTGAATAGAATACTAGTTCCTGTCTTTATGGAAGTAAATGTGTACCTTTTCCGAATCTTTCCTTCTACTGATGAAAACCCTGTGTTGTTTAAGTTCTCTGCTCTAAGTAACCAAGAGTTTAAAGTTTTTAATAAATCCTTTGTTAAACTATTTTAAAATGTTTTTTCTCTTGTGTGAGTTCTCATGTGTCTTTTGAGATGAAATGTACGATTAAAACTTTTGTCACATTCTTTACAAGTAAAAGGCTTTTCTCCTGTATGAATTCTCATGTGTTTTTGGAGACTTGCTATGTGACCAAACCTTTTATCACATTCCCTACAAGAAAAAGGCTTTTCTCCAGTGTGACCTCTTGTGTGTTCTTTAAGATTAGATAAACAACTAAAACCTTTATGACAATATATACAAGAAAAAGGCTTCTCTCCTGTGTGAGCTCTCATGTGTGCTTGGAGACTTGATATTTGACCAAAACTTTTATCACATTCTTTACATGAAAAAGGCTTTTCTCCTGTGTGAGTTCTCATGTGTGTTTTGAGATTGGATATATGACTGAAACTTTTATCACATTCTTTACATGAAAAAGGCTTTTCTCCAGTGTGAATTCTCATGTGTTCTTGGAGACTTGCTATGTGACCAAACCTTTTATCACATTCCCTACAAGAAAATGGCTTATTTCCTGTGTGAGTTCTCATGTGTGCTTGGAGACTTGATGTTTGAACAAAACTTTTATCACATTCTTTACAAGGAAAAGGCTTTTCTCCTGTGTGAATTCTCATGTGTGTTTGGAAACTTGATATGTGACCAAAACTTTTATCACATTCTTTACATGAAAAAGGCTTTTCTCCTGTGTGAGTTCTCATGTGTGTTTTGAGATTGGATAACTGACTGAAACTTTTATCACATTCTTTACATGAAAAAGGCTTTTCTCCTGTGTGAGTTCTCATGTGTCTTTTGAGACAAGATATTTGATTAAAACGTTTCTTACATTCTTTACATGAAAAAGGCTTGGGAAGTTGTTTCTGTTTTGAAGATTCTTTGTGTTTCTTTACTAAATCATCCTTCTTTGATTTTTTTCTAACATCAGAGTCACACTGACTTTCTGACATGGGAGTGCTGTCCACACTTTGGACATGACATCTGTCTCTTCTCTTCCTCTGATCTCTGTTCCGTGGGTCTGTATCTTCATCTGTAGTTGATGTTGATTCTGTCTCTTCATCTGTAGTTGATGTTGATTCTTCATGTTGGTTTCCTTCTTCATCCTGACTATCAGCTACATTAAAGCTCTGCTGATTGTTTAGATTTGCTTCACTGTTCTCATCTTCCTCATTAGTAGGAATCTCCATCAAGGTATCAGTCTCCTGCTTCAGATCAAGCTGATCTTCATCCTGACTGATTAGGAACTCCTCTTTAATATGTGGAAGTTGTCCCTCCTCTTCATACTGTGGAGGTTCTGGTTCCTCCTTTTCCACACTGAAGTTCCTCTGCTGGTTGCACAGACCATCCTCTTGAGTCACCCAATGCTGGGGAAGGACTGCAGAAACACAAGAAGAGACCCCTTTATACTTAATAATGACAGCACAATTTAAAAATTAAATTTAAAATGGAAATAACTTTTAAGGCTGAACACCAGATGAAAATGACTCTTAGTTTTTTTTTAAAAATCCACCAATGTCAACAACACACCAACACACATTATACAAGGAGGGTGGTTACCACTGATCTTCTATCGCCTACTCACTCGGGGTGGAAACTACAGCTGGTAAGAGGTGATGATTGTGTCCTTTGGGCGTAAGCTTCCTGGGCCTGGTAATCCTTCTCTCCCACATATTTTGTTAGTGTGATGTTAATTATTGCTTTGTGCTTTAAAACAGGTAAAGCAAAACATAGGAATGGGCAATTAAATGATCATTAAATATATGGCAATAGTCTACCATGAGAGACTTTTATCTTGAAGGATCTGATATTAAACTTGCCAGTTGCAAGTGTGGTAGGATGAGCTAATTGGGGCACAGGCATCCTGGTGCTGCTGATGAGCACCTGGCCACCTATAAAATAGAACTGAGCTGGCTCTCCCTCATTTCTTTGGGTTTCTGCTCCTCTGTCAGTTCTAGGGATGGGTATCGTTAAGGTTTTAACGGTACTGCTACTCTTATTGATACTGCTTATCGATCCGGTATTTTAACGGTACTCTTATCGATACTTTTTGAGGACGAAAAATAAATAAATAACAAATTAAGAACATAAAGTGTTTTATTTCCTCATTATGCAACAACAGTTTTTTTAACAAGAATTTTTACTTTATACATGAGAATGTTCCAATCTAGCCACAGGGGTTGCAAGCCAGTAACTTCTGTGCCGGTCCCAAGCCCGGATAAATAGAGAGGGTTGCGTCAGGAAGGGCATCCGGCGTAAAAATTGCCAAAATAACCATGCGAATCATCCACAACACTTTAGACATACCGGATCGGTCGAGGCCCGGGTTAACAACGACCGCCACCGATGCTGTTAACCTACAGGGTGTCGGTGGAAATTTGACTACTGTTGGTCGAAGAAAGAGGGGAGGCAGAAGGGTCCGTTGCCAGAGAGAGAAGGGAAAAGGCAGGAACATAGGTTTGAGAATAGGGACTCTTAACGTTGGTACAATGACAGGGAAAGGCAGAGAGCTGGCAGACATGATGGAGAGAAGGAAGGTAGATGTACTGTGTGTGCAGGAGACAAGGTGGAAGGGCAGCAAGGCACGTAGTATTGGAGGAGGATACAAACTGTTCTATCATGGTGTTGATAGGAAGAGAAACGGGGTAGGAGTGATTCTGAAGGGGGAGTTTGTAAACAGTGTTCTAGAGGTGAAAAGAGTCTCAGACAGGAGGATGAGCCTAAAGTTAGAAATCGAAGGGGTGATGGTGAATGTAGTCAGTGGGTATGCGCCACAGGTTGGCTGTGAGTTAGAAGTGAAGGAGAGATTCTGGAGTGAGTTGGATGAGGTCATAGAGAGTTTTCCCAGAGGAGAGAGAGTTGTTATTGGAGCAGACTTTAATGGGCATGTTGGTGAGGGCAACAGAGGTGATGAGGAGGTGATGGGCAGGTTTGGTGTGAAGGAAAGGAATCTGGAGGGACAGATGGTGGTGGACTTTGCGAAGAGGATGGAAATGGCTGTAGTCAACACTTACTTCCAGAAGAGAGAGGAACATAGAGTGACATACAGAAGTGGAGGTAGGAGTACTCAGGTGGACTACATCCTATGTAGACGAGGTCATTTGAGAGAGGTTAATGATTGCAAAGTGGTGGTAGGAGAGAGTGTAGCCAGACAGCACCGCATGGTGGTGTGTAAGATGACTCTGGAGGTCAGGAAGAAGAAGATAGGGAAAACAGAAAAGAAGACCAAGTGGTGGAAGCTACAGAATGAAGAAACTTGTGAGGAATTTAGGCAGAAGTTGAGGCAGGTCCTGGGTGGTCAGGATGAACTTCCAGATGACTGGGAAACTACAGCAGAGATTATCAGGGAAACAGGTAGGAAGGTGCTAGGTGTGTCATCTGGAAAGAGGAAAGACGGTAAAGAGACTTGGTGGTGGAATGAGGAAGTACAGGAATGCGTCCAGAGGAAGAGGTTGGCTAAAAGGAAGTGGGATGTAGAAAGGACTGAGGAAGGTAGACAGGAGTACAAGGAAGCGCAGCGTAGAGTGAAGAGAGAGGTGGCAAAGGCCAAACAGAAAGCTTACGATGAGCTTTATGACAGGTTAGACACAAAGGAAGGAGAGAAGGACTTGTACAGGCTAGCCAGACAGAGAGACAGAGATGGGAAGGACGTGCAACAGATAAGGGTGATTAAGGACAGAGATGGAAAGGTGCTAACAACCCAAGAGAGTGTACAGAAAAGATGGAAGGAGTATTTTGAGGAGCTGATGAACGAGGAAAATGACAGGGAAAGAAGGGAGGAAGATGTGGTTGTTGTGGAGCAGGAAGTAGCAGAGATTGGAAAGGATGAGGTTAGGAAGGCTCTGAAAAGGATGAAGAGCGGAAAGGCTGTTGGTCCTGATGACCTACCTGTGGAGGTATGGAAGTGCCTAGGAGAGACAGCAGTGGAATTTCTAACAAGGTTGTTCAATAGGATTTTAGAGAGTGAGAAGAGGCCTGAGGAATGGAGGAGAAGCGTTCTGGTCCCGATCTTTAAGAACAAGGGTGACATGCAGAACTGCAGCAACTATAGAGGAATAAAGTTGATGAGCCACACAATGAAGCTGTGGGAAAGAGTATTGGAAGCCAGGCTTAGGAAGAAGGTGGAGATTTGTGAGCAGCAGTATGGTTTCATGCCCCGTAAGAGCACCACTGATGCCATTTTTGCTTTGAGAATGTTGATGGAAAAGTACAGAGAAGGTCAGAAGGAGCTGCATTGTGTGTTCGTAGATTTAGAGAAGGCGTATGACAGGGTGCCGAGGGAGGAGCTGTGGTACTGTATGAGGTCGTCTGGAGTGGCAGAGAAGTATGTCAGAGTAGTTCAGGACATGTATGAGAGAAGTATGACGGTGGTGAGATGTGCTGTAGGTCAGACAGAGGAGTTCAAGGTGGAGGTGGGACTACACCAAGGATCAGCTTTGAGTCCTTTTTTGTTTGCTATGCTGATGGACAGGCTGACAGACGAGGTAAGACAGGAATCTCCCTGGACAATGATGTTTGCGGATGACATTGTAATTTGCAGTGAGAGTAGAGAGCAGGTGGAGGAACAGCTAGAGAGGTGGAGGTTTGCTCTGGAAAGAAGAGGTATGAAGGTCAGTCGTAGTAAGACAGAATACATGTGTCTGAACGAGAGGGATCAAGGTAGAAGCGTTAGGTTACAGGGGACTGAGGTGAAGAAGGTGCAGGAGTTTAAGTACTTGGGGTCAACAGTTCAGTGTGATGGGGATTGTGGAAAAGAGGTGAAGAGGCGTGTGCAGGCAGGTTGGAGCGGTTGGAGGAAAGTGTCAGGAGTGTTGTGTGACAGAAGAGTGCCAGCAAGACTCAAAGGAAAGGTGTACAAGACAGTGGTGAGACCAGCTCTGCTCTATGGGTTAGAGACGGTAGCAGTGAGACAGAGACAAGAGGCTGAGATGGAGGTAGCGGAGATGAAGATGTTGAGGTTCTCCTTAGGAGTGACCAGGTTAGACAGGATAAGGAACGAGTACATCAGAGGGACGGCTCATGTTGCCTGTGTTAGCGACAAAGTCAGAGAAGCCAGACTGAGATGGTTTGGACATGTTCAGAGGAGGGATAGTGGATATATTGGTAGAAGGATGTTGGAGATGGAGCTGCCTGGCCGGAGGGCAAGAGGACGGCCAAAGAGGAGATATATGGATGTCTTAACAGAGGACATGAAGTTGGCTAACGTTAGGGTAGAAGATGTTCATGATAGAGTGAGGTGGAAAAGGATGATTCGCTGTGGCGACCCCTGATGGGAAAAGCCGAAAGAGAAAGAAGACATGAGAATGTTCCATACAGGATATTCATTTTAATTATTTAATCTAATTATTTTTATTCTTTATGAGCGTGATGTTTCCTTTGATCTTTTGTCCATTTTCCACAACCTTGAATAGACTTTTCTGTCTGTCAAACACCAGAGTTAGGATTGAGTGAGATGATGGAAACAAATTCACTTTGATGCCGACTCCTTTACATTTATTTATTTTTGTTTGAATCCAGAAAACCAAAAAAATTATATTAATTTTACGGATGACAACTATCATTAGTCATTAATTATTATTAAGTATTAGGAAGCAGCTGATAGTTTGTCACAGGTCTGGAATCATAAGTGGTGAATCTAAGCCCCGCCTCTCTACCTGTTTGTTTTGTGTAGAACACGCCGCTCCATCGTGTTCTACACAAACAGCGCAACATGCGGTCATCGTAGAAGCAAGGTGACAGGATGGTAGGGGCTCCTTGATGCAAACTTCATTAATTTTACCCAGAAACGGGTGTTCTTAGTCTAGGGTCGCTCACGTGTCCCCTACGAGATCGCCACTGACTGTGTGTGCGCTGCCTTGTCTTGTGTGTGTGCGCGCGCGGCGCGTGCTGTCTGAACAACAGCCCCGCCCCCCTTGCACACAAATAGACAGAGCTCTCCGCTTCAACGACAATACCTCAAATAATATCATCATTAATTCACGGAAAATTGACTGACTTGGTGAGTTAAATATGGCAGATAACGCTTGTGGGACACAAAAAAAAGAAAAAGTAACTTCTCCAGTACCGATAGCAGAACCGTTCAGGTCAGGTCTTAACGATACTGCGGTCTTGAAGAATGTGGCCCCGGGGCTGGTTCAATACCGGGGCATGGTACCCATCCCTAGTCAGTTCAGGTATCTTGCTGCCTGTACATTCTCCCTATGTCTATTGGCACATTCGTGGTGTCCTTTTTGTTTCTACTGCAGCGATTGTCATAATCCCTTTTCACTCAGCGAATGTGCATATGGCGGGGAAAGGCGAAGTGGAACAGAGTTCATCGCTCCCTCCATCCCTTTAGGTGAAATCAGTGCTGATCGGTATGTGTATGATGTGTGCCTCTTCGCCCTGCATGTCCTCTGGTTGCTGAGGTAAAACCCTGCTGCCCCTCATTCTGGTTTACCTCCGCAGGGTGTTTGGTGGAACCTGCAGCTACTTGGCTGTTTTTTTGCCATTATTGGGAGTATTTTAACAGGTTCTTCACAGTTCCCTTTTATCCGATCCACTGGGTCAGCCACTGAACACAAAATCTCCTTTCCCATCTCCCTTGCGGCTGACCTCGTGACTGCGCAGGCGCTCCTGGGACTTGGAGGCCAGTTGGGACTCATGACCACCTACACCTCCCTGGCTACCTGCAACGAGGTTGACTGGTACACAAGTGGGAGTTCACTTGTTTGGGATCCTTTTTTTGCTTTTTTTTTGCTTTGGTTTTTACAATGTGAGTGGGGTGTTAACCGATCAGATTGCCACACAAGCAATTTGTCCTGTTTGGCCAGAGTATGAAGTAGAGCAGAGGTGGGCACTGAGGGCCGCATTCCTGCATGTTTTCCAGCATACCCTGCTCTGGCATGTTCTAATTGGCTGGACACACCTGAACCAGGTAATCAGCCATGAGTAGGGCCAGACTATCTGGAAATCATGCAGACACACCGGCCCTCGAGGTCTGGAATTGCCCACCCCTGAAGTAGAGGGTTAGTCTGGTTAACCCTTACCAGAACCAAAAGCTGGGGAACATATGATAAAATGGGGTTTTGTTCTCTACTCTCATGTACTTCTCCTGTCCTCTATTCTTGATGATTTATTTCTCCATGCCTTCGTTTGGTGCAGTGCGATTCATGTATTGACACTCTGTCCCAGTGGGAGTGAATCCAGATTCTGCGCTCCTGTACTTGGCTCTGGACCTAACCTCTGGCTCATCTGTGCCCCTGTACCTGGCTGTGTACCTGGTCTCTACTACACCTCTTAGGCTCTGTTCATACTGCAGGGCTTAATGTTCAATTCTGATTTTTTTTTTAAATTGGATTTCTTTGCAAGGCCGTTGAAATTTCCAATTAAATGCAAACTATTCTGATCTCCTGTGTGATCGTGAAATGACCCAAAAGTGACCCGCATGCGTAGAAGAGTACTCAACGGTGAACCACGTCACTTGTTTGCGGAAGTAGCTAACGTTAACAATGGATGTCAACAACAGTGTTGTCAACAGCGGAGCTCTTTTTGCATTATTAAATTTATTTTCACAAAAGGCTTCACAAAGGGCTTTCACGCTGTGCTTATCCCCCAAAATGCGGTCCAGCTCTTCGTAAAATGGACAGTGATACGTTGACGGCCACAGATCATCTACCCACGCTCATACCCACGCTCGTCCATTTAGCTGGAAATCTTTTTAAAAATCGCCTGGTTGCGATAAGAGCCCTCTAGTTTGGCCTGAATAGAGCTGTCACCCCAAATATTAATCAAATCAGTGACCTCGCTTACATCCACTGTCCGTCCTGGGGGAGGATCCCTCCTTCAAGAGTACACCCCTGATGTTTCTTTTTTATTTCCGGATTCCGTTTTGTTAGTAATCAGTTGTCAAGTTATTTTGCCCCACTTGAAGGGGAAAGCATCAAATGGAGGAAATGCCAGCAGGACTCCACTAATGACTCAAGAACTCCATGAACGTGTCTCTTTTTCTTTATTTGCATTTGACTTTAGACAGAGACCTTTTCCAGTGTTAATGAGTAGTCGAAGAAACCAAGCAAGGTGAAAAACCTGTACAGAAATAATGCTTATGAAAATATATTCTGTTTTACAATTAAATTACAAATAACTATATTTTAATTTCAAATAACAAAATATATTTCAAAGTATCAAATTTTACACAACAATGCACCGTTATCAATTAAACAAACAGACGTAGAAAATACATTTTAAACAATTCACGTCTAAAGCTCCCCGATAACCCAATAAACAGCTGATCTCTAAAAACGCCCCTGAAACAGCTGATTAACCCCTTATCACTTCCGCATCTTACTGGCTGCCTCTCCACTTTTTTAGATGCGTTGGGGTGGATTTTTCTTTCATCTGACAGTTGGACCGAATGTCTCCTTCCTTCAGTTCGCCTGTCAGATCAGTGATCACTGCTTTTGCGCGACACATAAATCACCATGCGCGCACGGGCGCACTGACGCGGGTTTAATCAAACTCACCTGTTGCGGTTGACCTTTTTTTGGATTCTTATTTTTCTTTTTAATCCTTTTTACTCAAATTGTATAAATCACTTTCCAAATACTCAATTTCCACCCTGATTTATCTTTTTTCAACCATTTTAATTTACATATACACACGCCTTTTTTTCTCCCAGCATTAACACCTCCCACTCGGCATTCTTCCTATTACAGTAAGAATGTCGCTGACTGTCAGAGGTCAAACAATTTGAATGACACACACAAGACTTACTTCGTTTGATCTTCAACAGGGAGTACAACAACTAACCGTCAAACATCTCTGTGTAAAACAGTCGCTTCTTGTCCATTGAGTCTTGACACACTTTTTTTTGTTTGCCTACCTATTGTCTTCACCTCAGGTGGATGGTAACTTGGAATAACCCGTACATCAACATCCCTGACTATGCCCGTACTGTCTGGATTAGTGCGAAATACACCACCCACCCTGAATTGACCTCTCATAGCATTCTGGTTACTCACACAATGTCCCCTACAGCAACATTTCTCTGTGCAGTATGCCACTTGCTCCGCACGAACAAGTTGGGGCCGGCGAGTTGACTCAAATTTCTCCAGAAATTGTCCACTTCAGTCTGTATGGCTCTGAGTCTCTTGTAGGGATAGCTGGTGAAGTCAAACGTTCCTGGATCTCCCTCTGGAGAGGCTCGGCCTAGTAGAAGAGGGTTTGGTGTGATGTAGAGAATGCATTCCTCCCGGCTTTGTATCCTCGAGTCAATCTGCCTCTCATTAGCCAGATTTGCTGCCAAGTAGAGCGGCAGCGCTGTCCGGAATTCACTGTAAGTCAGTGAGGACCCTCTTCCAATAATCTTAAGTGCCCTCTTCATGATGCGAACAGCAGCTTCAGCAGCTCCGTTCCTGTGAGAATAAGCTGGATGGATTTTCCACACCCACTCTGTCCCTTGTTCAGCTGAAAGGTCTTCCAAGCTTGCTTTGTCTTGACTGTCGAGGAACTTGTACATCTCTTTCAAGGCTGGTTTAGCTCCAACAAAGTTAGTGCCGGGGTCTGACCAGATTTTCCTTGGATGTCCTCTGATTGCAGTGAATCCTTGTTAAAGCCATCAGAAATTCTTCAGTTGACAGGTCATTTGTGATTTCTGCATGAATAGCTCTGCTGGCCATAGAGCAAAACAGAACTCCCAAACCTTTTGTGTCACTCTTTTTTTCACATCTCCTCTTACTTGGTAGGGTCTGAAGAGGTCTACGGTTGTGAACTGGAATGGTGCAGCAGGTTCAATTCTCTCTGGTGGTAATGAACTCATTATTTGTTGACAGTTCTTTGATTTTACTTTACTGCAGATTAAACAGTCATCAACAACTCGTTTGATGATTCTTCAACCTTTTATCACCCAAGCTTTGGTTTACCAGTCTTAACAAAGTTGCAGCAATTCCTTCATGATTATGATTGTGGGCTACTCAAGCTAGCCAAATAGATACCCAAGCATTATGAGGTAAGATTGGGACACCAACTTTGTTTTTTCTGAAAACTTGTATCCGACCACCAGAAACCAATAATCCAGGCTCCTCATTTTTGTAGACTACTAATCTGTCAATTGTGGTAGCAGGAAGAACCATGTTCTATTGTGCTGCAAGAAAAATATCTCTTAGGACATCTTCTCTTTCTTTTACAGAGATAATTCCAGCCAATGGAACTGCCTCCCACTGTGGTTTTTCCATGGTCTTGTTTTTCCCTCCAAATCTTTTTGCTGCTCTCCACATCCATGCAACAGATTTAATTAGGCGAGTTAAACAGCTCAAACAAGTTCTCTGATAACTGAACCTGCAGATGTTTTTTTTGTTTTTTTTAACTGTCGGCTTCTTTGCTTGGGCTCTTGTCAGTACAGCAATGAATGACTTTTTTTGCAGTTTATTGACTTTTTCCTTTGCTGCCGTTGCCAGTTCTTCGGCTGACTTCACAGGCCACTCCTCTTCTAACAGGCTCAAGAATTTCAGACCATTTTGCCACTCTGAGTTTTCATTGAGATTTTCTGCCCCAGTGCCTCTTGTGAGAATGTCAGCAATATTTAAGGAATCAGGAATCCAATGCCAGTCATCTGTTCTTGTGCTGTTCTGGATCTCTCCAATCCTATTTGCGAAGAAGGTTTGGAAACCATAACTTTCCCTTTGTATCGCACTGAGGACTGTTTGGCTGTCAAGGAGATGGTGCCATCATTTAACTTTAATTAAACAATGACATTCCAAATAATGTACACTTTTAGGCGAGACGCGAACACAGCTCCGCACATTTCAGACTTTATAGCATCCCCTTTATGGTCCATTGAAGTTAATTTTGCTTTGGATTCCACAAGTCGAATTATAGGTCCTTGCTCCGTTTCCCACGTTAGGTACATTACAGCTCCGTAGGCATGTTCACTCCCCTTACAGAATGTAACTGCCACAGGATCGCTGATGAAGAATCCTGGAGTTAGTGCCCTGGGAAACTTGATTTTGGCAAGTTTGACATATTCTTCGAAGAGTGAAATTGCTTCTTCTCGATCATCTGAGAGTGCCATGTCCCACGTCTCGTCAACTGGACACTTCTTGTCTTTTGCCTCTTGAAAAGGCGGTTGTCCCATGATCGTATGGTTGCAGGTTCGATTCCAGGCTTGCACACCCATGAGTCGAAGTGTCCTTGGGCAAGACACTGAACCCTACCTTGCCTCTCGTGGTAGGCGGGCGCCTGTGTTTGGCAGCGGAGCCGACACCAGTGTATGAATGTGTGTATGACTGGGTGAATGGGACTGTGACTGTAAAGCGCTTTGTCCTTGTAGGAAGAAAGGCGCTATATAAGTATAAGTATACACCATTGAAAGGCTTTTCTCACAATTATAGCACCTTTCTGCTTGATCGGCTTTCCTAAACCAAGTGGATCATATAATCCTGAGACTTGACTGAGCAGCTCCCTTCTTGTGGGTGGGTTTGGTGTGGATGGTCTGATTTGGTCTTGTGATAGATCTTCTCCAAGTCGCATTTTCATTTTCTTCTTTGAAAAGTTTATTGCGGTCAAGATGTGAAGCTTGTCCTCTGTAACATCATAACCCAGACCCAATGCTTAGCTGTCAGTTTGGCTTATTTGATTTGGTAAAATTATGGGTTTCGTGTTCGGCTTCTCTATCTCATGACTTTCTTCTTGCCTCCCACCTTGACTCTTCCCACCTTGACCGGTAAAGACCTATGGCTTAAGTTCAGAACCTCCACTTTTAAGGATCTGCTCCAATTTGTCTGTTATAGCTTTCAGTTGCTCAGGGTTGATGTGGGAGACGAATATATCATCTATGTAAGAATTGTGCTGGATCACATTGCGTTCATTAGCAAATCATTCAGACAGACTCCTTTGAACTTTTGACTGCTGTTCCATATGAGTCGTATTGGAGTAGTAGCAGAGTGGGGATTGGGTGCAATGAGATGGCTGATGTACCACACTGGTCCAGTCCAACCACTGATGATGTCATTTGTCAGTTTCATCGCTGCTTTTTGTTCAACCATGTCATGAACTTGAACAGTAAAGGCGAGTTTCCACTCCGGATCTTTACTTAGCTGTCTTTCTGTTCTGAAGAATGTGGCCTCTACTGCCCTTCGATTATTAGGCAGAAATGCTGGATCTTCCACCCAAGGATATTTGGTGTGCCATTGTGGTTCACTGCTATGACTGTCACCTTCAGTGTAGGTACAGCGGGGAAAATAAGTATTGAACACGTCAACATTTCTCTCAAAAACATATTTCTAATCGAGCTATTGACATAAAATTTTCACCAGATGTCGGCATCAACCCAAGTAATGCACACATAGAAAGAAATCCAAACATTTATGTCCATAAATGAAGTTATGTGTAATAAAGTGAAATAGCACAGGAAATAAGTATTGAACACGCTATTTATTTAATACTTAGTGCAAAAACCTTTGTTGGTGATTATTGCCTCAAAACGCCTCCTGTATGGAGAAACCAGTCGAATACATTGCTGAGGTGGGATTTTGGCCCATTCATCCACACAAACTGCCTTCAAATCTTCATGGTTCTGGGGGTCTCTTCTGTGAACCCGGATCTTCAGTTCTTTCCAAAGATTTTCAATTGTATTCAAGTCTGGTGATTGACTGGGCCATTGTAGCAGCTTTATTTTCTTTTTCTTCAACCAGTTGAGTGTTACCTTGGCTGTGTGCTTGGGATGGTTGTCTTACTGAAAGATCCACCCTCTTTTCATCTTCAGCAGCCTGGCAGATGACAGCAGATTCTGATCAAGAATGTCTCGATACTTTTCTCCAGTCATTATTCCTTCAATGATATGAAGTCTACCAGTACCACATGCTGAAAAACAGCCCCACGCCATGATGCTCCCACCTCCAAACTTGACTGTTGGTATGGTGTTTTGGGGGTGATGTGCGGTGCCATTTTTCCTCCACACATGTTGTGTCTTATGACATCCGAAGAGTTCAATTTTGGTCTCATCTGACCAGAGTATTTTCTCCCAGAATGTCATGGGTTTATCCAAATGTTGTGTCACAAACTCCAAATGAGCTTCAACATGCTTCTTCTTCAAAAATGTAGTCTTGCGTGGTGTGTGTGCATGGAGGCCATGGCGGTTGAGTGCATTACTTCTTGTCTTCAAATCAAAACCCGCTGATTCCAGGTCTTTCTAAAGCTCTCCACGAGTGGTCCTGGGCTGTTGGAGAACCCTTCTGATGATTGTTCTGACTCCTCTGTCTGAAATCTTGCGAGGAGCACCTGGCCGTGGCAGGTTTATGGTAATGCCGTGTTCTTTCCACTTCCGGATAATGGCCCCAATGGTACTCACTGGAACTTTCAGAAGTTTAGAAATGCGCCTGTAACCAATGCCTTCAGTGTGTTTTGCAACAATAAGGTTGTGTAGGTCTTTGGACAGCTCTTTGCTTTTACCCATCATGCAATGCTTCTTGTCTAACACCTTGCTGGTGAGAAATCATTTTAAAAGGCATCAATCAGGACTATACCAGCTGATATTACTTTGCACTAATAGGGGGCAGGTTAACCTTCTGAATACTGACAAACTCCAGCTGCTTTCTTGGCTTGCCAGACCTTTTTACCCCTCCTTTTGTTCGTGTGTTCAATACTTGTTCCCTGTGCCATTTCACTTTATTACACATAACTTCATTTATGGACATAAATGTTTGGATTTTTTTCTATGTGTGCATTACATCTGGTGAAAATTTCGTGTCAATAGCTCGATTAGAAATAGGTTTTTTGAGAGAAATGTTGACGTGTTCAATACTTATTTTCCACGCTGTACAGTTAAATGACATTGATGACCAACTTGTACCATTTATGAATTACTTTACTGCAATTTCATTTCCTTAAAATAAAATATTATGTTTTATCTTAAACTGGTTCAGACTACAGTTTATTGACTGACAAAGCTCTCCTTATGGGAGGAGGGGTGGTCAGCTCATTGCTGTGCTGCTGCTGTGCTAAAGAAAACAGAAGAAACTAATTTAAAAAAAAATATTGTACATGACTGAGACTATTGACATTTTTAATGGTCCTTATAACACACAAGGTCATTAAAAGATTCTCTTCTTGTGTTTCTGCAGTCCTCCAACAGCAATGGATGACTGAAGGGGAGGGTCTCTGCAACCAGCAAAGGAACTTCAGAGTGAAACAGGAGGAACCAGAACCTCCACAGATTAAAGAGGAACCAGGGGAGCTCTTTATCAGTCAGGATGAAGATCAGCTTGATTTGAAGCAGGAGACTGATACCTTGATGGAGATTCCTACTTATGAGGAAGATGAGAACAGTGAAGCAGATCTAAACAATCAGCAGAGCTTTAATGTAACTAATAGTCAGGATGAAGAAGGAAACCAACATGAAGAAGAATCAACATCAAATACAGATGAAGAGACAGACCCACAGAATAGAGATTAGAGGAATAGAAGAGACAGAAGACATGTCCAAAGTGTGGACCGCTCTCACATGTCAGAAAGTCAGTGTGACTTTGATGTTGGAACAAATCACAAGAAGACAAATCTGGGTAAGAAATACGAGCAATCTCCAAAAGAAGAGAGACTTTACTCTATCAATTCTGGTAAAAACTCAAGAATAATTACTAACCTGTCTGACTACATGGAAACTGGGTCTGATGAAAGATGTTATATCTGTAAAGAATGTGGTAAAAGCTTTGGTAACAAATCTCTGTTTAGAATTCATGCAAGAATCCATGCAGAAGATAAGGGATTTTCTTGTAAAGAATGTGACAAACGTTTTAGTCGTAAAACTAATCTCAAAACACATATGAAAACTCATACAGGAGAAAAGCCTTTTTCATGTAAAGAATGTGACAAAAGTTTTAATCAATTATCTAATCTCAAAACACACATGAGAACTCACACAGGAGAAAAGCCCTTTTCTTGTAAAGAATGTAATAAAAGTTTTAGTCGTATATCTGGTCTCAAAATACACATGAGAACTCACACAGGAGAAAAGCCTTTTTCTTGTAAAGAATGTAAAAAAAAATTTAGTCGTATATTTAATCTCAAAACACACATGAAAACTCACACAGGAGAAAAGCCTTTTTCTTGTAAAGAATGTAAAAAAGGTTTTAATCAAAAATCTAATCTCAAATCACACATGAGAACTCATACAGGAGAAAAGCCTTTTTTTTGTAAAGAATGTAAAAAAAGTTTTAATCAAATATCTTCTCTCAACAAACACATGAGAACTCACACAGGAGAGAAGCCTTTTTCTTGTAAAGAATGTAAAAAACGTTTTAGTCAAATATCTAATCTCAAAACACACATGAGAAGTTGTAAGACTTTTTCTTGACAATGTAAGGATTCAGTGTAAATTTTAAATTCTAAACTTATCTAAATAGGAGTTCGACCTCTCAACCTCTGTACCACAGCAAAAGACTTAACTTCAAGCGGAAAAAATTCTGTATTTCAGAAAAATTAAACATTTTATTTCTAACTTCTGGGGTGAAACCCCAATGTTCTAACGAAATCCATAACAACCTGAGCTTTCATTTCATGTACACTGACCCACATGCTGATGGCCTCCATACCATATTGATGCAATAACTTGATTAGAGGAAGGCACAAGCGAGTATTGAATGTTTAGAAATGATTTTAAAAAATTACACTTTAGTTGTCCTTTGTCACGACAGCAGTTAGACTATAGAATGACACAGTGTAGAACTGCTGAAACTGCTGCTGTATTTACTTATTTATTCATGAAGTGTACTTTTACTTCCACTTTTATTACTATTTTAATTTTTACCATTTGTTTTTTTAACGGCTATATTTCTTGTTTGGCTGCTGTATCAACTGAATTTCCCTCCGGGGATCAATAAAGTCTTGTCTTGTCTTATCCTGACTTTCTTGGACAGATTTTTTAGGTTTTCATCTTCTCTAAGGCACAATTATCAAAAGCAAAAAAGTAAAGGATCTAGGCCTGGGCGATAAATCGATCAAATGAATTAAATCGAATTTTTTGTTACGGGCGATTTTAAAAATAACTAAATCGAGTTTTTATGTGGCGCATTTTTGGCTCCCCAGAGTTAGTGTCACACGGCAACACGCGACAATCGACACACGAAGCAGCTAGCGACAGCATGGCTACCGGTGACAGTGGGACGTTTGTTCCCAACAAAGGAATAAAATCATCTGTTGATGGAACTGGTCTGGGTTTACTGCCACATACGTGGAGGAATAGACCCCCCCCCACGCTGCCTATAGCCCATCGGAGTCAAGGGCTCTCACGCACGCTCATGTGGCACGCGCGGCAGGCTCTCAGTCCTCTTAAACACGCACGCCCCCGTACACTGATTCTACAACGCCTGTATAGTTAGTTAGTTGTTACTGCGTTGTTATTATTACTTTTACCGATATATTCATTTGCGACGCGGCGGCGTTTTGTTTTCGGAGGGAGGGGGGGGGGTTGACCTGCTTCATCATCATCTCCGTGGATAAGATGGGGTTTATTATTTAATTAAATCCTTAGAGCCCAGATATGAGCTGTATTGTTAATCCTTTAGAAAATGGTGCTACTGTCAAGGTGAATGTTTGTCTCCTTTTAGTCTAGACTACAAAGTGTGATTTAAAACACAGCTGGGACTTTAAGTAAGGAAGTAACCTTTTTATTTTGGATAAGTGAAAACAAGTTTAGAATAACAAAATTAGACAAAAACAAGAAAAAAATTATATAAAACAAGACAAAATTATTTAAACACAAGTCCAAAAAGGGAGTAAGAAGAAAAATTTTATACTTAACTTGGATTCCAAGAGTGTGTTCATTTATTTATTATTCATACCAGAAATGGGGGTTACATTTGTCTTGGTTTTGATTAAATAAAAGCAACATTTGCTTGAACTTGTTTGCCGTTTGTACTTATTGCTTTCCTTAAGTAGGGTGGGGGGAAATAAAAAAACGGGAAAAAATCGGAAATCGAATTAAAAAAAATAAAATCTGAGATTTTATTTTTAGGCCATATCGCCCAGCCCTAAAAGGATCAATACATTTCAATCTGTGTGTAATGATACTAGACAAGGAGTTTCACTGCTGACAAAATGTATAAAACCTTTTTCACAAAATAAATTATTTTAGATGTACCTGTCAATAGAAATGAGCTGTTTTGAGCTGTTTTGAATTATTAGACCGCGCTTGACGGCGTCTGTCTGCACGCGAACACACGCACACTTTTAACCGAACAAGATTTGGGAAAATATATTTAATATTTAAGTTGCACATTACACAAAAGAGGAATGCATGAAAAGATGAGGCTGGAGGAGGGACATGAATCTCTTTAATAATATCAATACAAGTACGTGTTTTTTTTCTTGCGGGACGGGAGACGATACAAAATCAATGCATCTCTATTACTGTGCGGGACTAAATTTTATGAGTTCTGCGGGTGCTGGCGGGAGTGGACATACATATTGCGGGAGCGGGCGGGAGTGTAACGTATACGTTGCGGGAGCTCGGGCGGGATTGGTCAGAAATTCAGCGAGCTCGGGCGGGAGCGGGATGAAGAAAATAGTCCCGCGCGGGGCTCTACTGTGTACCTCACGATACGATTTGCGATACATTGCTCACAATAACGATACTATCACGATATGTCGATATTGTGATAATCAATATATCTCGTCTCTAACAACTCACGATATATCAAACTTTAAGAAAGAAGAACTTGAAAAACTGTTTTTTGGATAATATTTCCCCATTTATTTTTTAAACACCATGATAATAAACAACTTGTGTCCTATTTGGTGTAATGAATAACAGACTTTTGTGTAACATTGCTGAAATCAGTAATACTCTGTCTTTGACAAACAATGACAATTTTCATTTGGAAATATCTGTAAAATTTGGTTTAAACAATAGCGAACATGAACAACAGTTCCATTATTTAGTAAAAGAATTGCTGTAAACAGGAAAAAAAATGAATAAGTCAAGTAGCTGCCAGACACATTGGTATTAACTTTTGAAAAACAAAACCATAGCCATTGCTTAACTTTAAAGAAATAGCTGTAAATTAGATATTAATTCTGTGAACAAATTATATTGTCTTTGTTAAAAATAAATGACACCATTTAGTGCAAATGTGGTGTAAACAAAAAGAAAATTCTCCCAGAAAACTAAAAATCAATAATCTTGGAACTTTCCTTTAAGTAACATAAGACATAACGTGCTTTTAAAATAAATGACCACGGATAACATACATGAAGAACTTAAAGCAGGGATCCAGACTAACTTTTTTCACTAAAAGCACTGTGGCCCCCAACTGAAAATTTTAGGGGCACAACCAGAAAATAATAGATGCCGAAATTACAATGTGCTGTTCCAAATTCACTGTCACATTTTATTCTGCACTTTTGAAGATGCAACAACAAGGTAAACTGACAGCACCATCACTGTCATGACAGTACAAATAGTAAACAAAACATTTAGAATAAAGTAAGTTTGTTCAGTGTAAAGTTTGTAAAGTGATTGCCATAGTAACCTTTCGGTCATTTCACAGTTACAAACAATACTTAAATGTATGTAAACATTAGGGGATGGAAATTCATGTTGGCAACACCAAATAGGTGCAGCCAATATGCACAATAAGCATGTTTGAGATCATCCAGATGGACGCAACGCTGCACAGGGGCCTGTTTTAGAAAGGAGGTTAAGTGTAAACTCTGAGTGCGTTAACCCTGAAATCAGGGAAACCCTGGGTTTTCCGTTTCAGAATGGGAGGTTTGTTAAACCAGAGAAAGCAGAGGAAGTCAAACCCGTTTCTGAAAGAGAGGTAACTTATACTCGGAGTCAGTGTCCATGGTTACTTACGCTGTGAACCTAACCTGGTCGGGAGCAGGTTTTATTCTCTAAACTCAAGGTTTCTGCCGGTCCCCTCCCCTTTTTAAAGACGAAGCGGTAATTTTTGCTTTAACCTTCATTGCCCACATTTCCGTCACACAGAGATAAGCTAGGTGACAAGAATGGCTTGTCCTTTTTTGGAGGACCCAATAGACGAGGAGGCTGCATTAATTCGTAGAGAATTACATTTACGTCGTGCGAGGATTTTGAGACCTAGACTCAATTTTTTGTCATTTCCCCATACGTTTTTGTTTGAGGGTCACCGTTTTTCGTTGCAGTCAATTACATATATACACAATCTCATCCAGCCTTACATTACTAACATCAGCCACCCTGGACGTGCTCTTACATCCGAGCAGATACTTTGTGCAGCTTTACGTTTCTTTGCCAATGGAAGCTTTCTGTACAATATCGGGGATGCGGAGCATATTAGTAAAGCCACTGTATGCAGAGCTGTTCGGAAAGTGTGCCTCGCTCTCAAGCGCTATCTGCACATTTTTATAGTGTTTCCTGGGCCCAAACCCCTGAGAGCCATCAAAGAGGAGTTTCACAGGATTGCTGGTTTGTAGTGTTCAAATCAGTTCAAATGTGTCTATGCTGAACAATTATGTTTAGTTAATAACGTCTTACTGCATCCTCTGAAAGTGACCTAATAATCAAATTTACCTTCAGGTTTTACAAATGTGGTTGGATGCATTGATGACACACATATACCCATCATTGCACCAACTGAAAATGAGGCGGACTATGTAAACAGAAAGTCAATCCACAGTATTAATGTGCAGGTAAATAGAGTTACATGCAGTTTATGATGGTGAAACAACCTAGTGAAGGAAATTATATTTTTGGTCCTCATTTTAGAAGGGTTTTTCTGTCTTATTTTATTACGTTTTCTGTTTTACATATATCACTTTTAGTTTATTCCATAGCTAAAGTGTGTGCTTTAACTGAACTCCGTGCATCCTGACCTCACATTCCTGAGATGTGACCTATGGACAGCAGCTGTCACTCATTCCCCTACAGAGGAGGGGGATGTTGACCTCTCGGGGCACTGGTCAACAGCAGTCAGCAGAAATGGAGCCAGCACTCTAATCTAAACCACCTGAGGAATAGAGTATGTCTGTGAGAACCGCTCTAGATGTCCGGTTCCAGAGAAGAACAAAAGGTTGATCTTTAACCTAGGATCTCCGTGGATTTCTTGCTGTCAATCTGATTTGCTACGGACAGGAAGAGTCTGGGTTTATCACAGCACCAGGCGTATCTTTGAAGTCATTCCCTGAGGAGAGGAACTGGTCACGGAGAATGACCCTCTACGATTGGCTGAAGGAGGAGACGGATCATCGATCAGCCAATGCAAGTGTTCCAGGGCGGAGATTCGACGTCATGTTTTCCATGGGAGGAGGGAAACCCGAATTGTCTTTAAAAGTCTGAGCAGAGCATAATTTTATTGTCTTCTTCTCTCTTGTGGCCTTTCATGTAAAACGCCTGTAACTTCTTGCGTTTTGTAGGCCTTCTAAAAATGAGGACCCAGATCTGTTTTAATTCTGTCTTAGAACTTTTGTTAGGGAATAAACCTTCTGTGACTTTATCCGGCTGAATCTTGGTCTTTTTATCTCTCCCGACTAATAGAACACGCATGGAAAAATCTCAAAGCGAAAGATATTTTCCTACAATTTTGGTGACCCGAAACGTGAAGTCGGGGAACGGAACACGGATCGAGCCGGTGGCGTATTTTTCGTATTTTTTGAGACTTTCAGTGTAAAGTCTGGGCACGCTTCCTCCCGTCCACTTGGTCGACTTCTCACGCGGCCGCATACAAAAACAGGTAAGCAGAAGCCTGCTGCAAAATTCTGCATATTGATTAAGTTATCTCATAGTTGAATAACTCAAATTGAACGAGATCTCGAGTGAGTGGGCGGTAGAGCTTCCCCCGAAATAAATAAATAAATAAATAAATAAATAAATAAATAAATAAATAAAAGTTGACCCAAACTTTAAAGGGATGGTTGACCGTTAGTTTGTGACACCTAGTGTGCAACAACAGTACAGAAAAGGTATCCTAGGTTTATCAGGTGTGTTTGAGGTAATGTATTTAAAATACATACAGGTTTTCGTCTGTTTGTCCTAGAGACGCCCAAGGCGTAAAAACAGTGTAGTTTAGGAACTAATTTTTGCGCGTTTAGGTAATTTGGAAGACACTAACGGGGCAGCGGCCTCGACAAATTATTTTTTTAGATGGAGAGTGACCAAAGAAGGATTCGAAATTAACATCAAAGGAAAATACGAGGTATATGATGCATTTTGTCCGGACAAAATACGACTGGGGTGGAACAGACAATACGACGACAGACGACGGTGACGATTTGACTTGACAACAGCGGTGAAAATGACTTGAATGTGGATGAATGGAATGGAATGTATGAGATTTTGGAAAGAATGGGATGAAAAAGTGTTTGAAATCTGTGAATTTTAACTTTATTTCCACATTTCCTTGTTTATTGTGTTTTCTATGGCCGCAGCCATCTTGTTTACGTCGAATGGACCAATGACTGGAGGTTTTAGTTGCTTTCGAATGTGTCGATGTCTATGATTGGCTTTGTTAGTACCACGTGGCCGGCGAGCCGGCGTCCCCGGAAATCGTAATGGCGAAACACGCTAAACTTTTACAGTTAGAGTTTGGGATCTAATCTGCGGTAAAATCATGGCGGGGATCGTCGTTATCGAGCGTGGTCATGACCTCGGTTGTAAGACGTCGTTTAAAAACAAATTTCAGTGGGTTTTCAGTTCGCAGAAAAAGGTTTTTAAGTAGCGCTGCGCTTCCGATGGAAGCCTTTGCCTCTACGGCGAGGATATGACTGCATGCATGGCTGCAGCAGCCGGCTCTGTTCGAACGAAAATTACTTTCTCGGGAGGTTCCCCAAATCTTTTCAAAAACATGGTAAGGTAGCATCGGTCTAAAACATTTTGTGTAAAATAATTTTGCAATTATTTCGGTTTTTGTATTTTGAATATCTTTCTCTCATTTATTTGTATTTCCTAATTACCAAGATTTAGTTCAGTTTTGCTCAAAGACGTTTTATTGAAATTAGTTATAAGCATTTGGTTCTTTTAGACTCAGACTCCCTTAAAACAGAATTTTTGCAATGTTTGATTTTGTTTGTATGTTTGTTTTGATATTTCCCAGATCGTTAGGATTTTTGTGAAGTGCACAGCTGTGAATGTTTGAATGTGAAGCACATGACTGGCGGTTTTGTTCGTTTGAATCAGAATCAGGAATATTTGAAAATTGTTATAAGAGAAAGATGAGAAAAGAGAAGGGGAAATATTAACACTAGTTAGAAAAGATTCATTTCAGTGAAATGGTTTATTTTTGTGTGTAAGGTACCTAATTTGTTTTGTCTTTTGGTTTGGTTTTGAGAAAATTGTTAGAAGTTATTGTCTGCGTCTTGATTGTCTGTGTTTTAACAAACCTGTTGTAGTTTAGAGTGTGAATTGTGTTTTTTGATTAAATAAGGAAAACTGAATAAAGAATTAGGAGAATAGAAAGGTTTAAGCAGTTCATTTTTCACAGAAAGAGGTTGGTGCTGTCATCTTCTAGGTGACAAAGAGCAGAGGGTTGATGGGAAGAGTGCAGCTCCACCCAAAACTATTTGAGGAGGTTTAACCATTACCCAATGTTGTAACATTCATTTTACACTAATTGGAATTCCTAATTCCCATGATGGTCAGAATGAAAGGTGCACAATTTTGTATATAGAACATGGACAGTGCTCAGCAACAGCATTGAACAAACAAAGGCCTTCTATGACGGTGTAAGAGAAGTGTTTTAATTGTGAGCAGGCGGAAGGAGTAATTATATGACATGACCCCCATGTAACACCCCCCCCTTTTTCCCCTCTGTAAGCAGTTCCCATCTGTGGCATGGAGGACGGTAGGCTGATCTGCAGGTCATAAAAGTGCTGTAGTATAAAGGACATTTTGTGTGTTAGAACATTTACACTTTGTAGAATTTTTGCGATCAGCTGCCACAGTATGAACTGTGGTGGTTAGTACTAAGAGGCACTCAGTTTTGGTTTGCATTCAAGTTTGAAAGATAAAGATGTTACTGTATTTTAGCAATTGTAGGTTCTGCAGCTTTAAGGAAAAGTTTGGATTGGTCAGATTGTTATTTTTAGCAATTATCTAGATTCTTATTAGGACCAGCAAGCCCTTCAGGACAAGTCAAACTAAGGGTGTTAATGTTAAACTGTAATGCTCAATTGATCTTGCTTTTTTGATAAAGAACTGAATAAATAGCTGTTAAAATGTGTCTAAGAAAGTGTATTTTTTGAACATTTTGCTCCGCACCCGTTATATTGGTCACAGACAGATTTAGGGATTTTTTCTTGAATAGGCTTTCATCGCTGATCAACTGACTTTTGCAGCCACTGTGTTGGCATTTAACCTGAACAGGACACTAATGATTTTTTTTTTAAATTTTGTCCTTGGAAGCACATAACTTTATGTTTGCAGGAAAGGCAGCCCAGATAAGAGTGAAGTCCAGACCCCTCCTTAACCCTCATAAATCTTCATGCAGAACATTCTTCTGCCTAAGGGATACAAGAGCATGAGCAGATGCTCACACCTCCCCCAAAAGGACCTCAGTTAGCCTGAAGGGGACCCAGTCAGAGGTGACTGACCCTGAGGTTAAGATAACTACTTCAATCATGTAAAGTATTACTGCACATTTGCAGGTAATAGAAAGGAGAAAGGGAGAAGTTGAGCAGCTGAAAAATCCACACATGATAAATGGTGTTTAAAAATAATAACATGAATTTTCAGTTTTGATGCCCTCAGAGACAGCAGAAGTGACGTGTCATGCTCAGCCATTCGTAAGTCGGGGACAGGAGAACATGGTGAAAACCCTGGGACACGTGAGCCGCCCAGGAGACCCTAGCAGCATCTGGAAATGGCATCTGTGGCACTCCAAACCCTTGGGCATGTGATAGCCCACAACGAGGTACCCAACAGCAGATTGCACAGACCCAGAGGCAGAGGGTCTGGAGGAAAAATGAACAGTACCCACGACCACTCCAAGCCCCTCCTCCACCGTGGCGAGGACCACAGGGCAAGTCGGACAATACCACTTGATGATGCAGGAGCCATTGTCTTTTCCAAGATGAGAGGTAACCACTGATGACTCTAGTGGACACTACCTGCTCTGACAAATGAACAAATGACTCCTCAAAACCTGCAAAAGACCATCCGACTGACTTTTGACCAGATGGTGGAACATTCATGTATGCATTCACTAAACACGCCTGTGAATCTCTTGGGACGGGACAGTCTTGTCAAAAACAGGAGCCAGCAGACTGGATGCCATGCCAGACCCCACAGCCAACCCCCACTGCAGACAACCAGAGGGCCCTGAAACGCCAGGTGGTTTCATGGGTTTCAGGCGTGAAAGCCATGACTCCTGTCCTCAAAGCTCTATTTCCGCCTCCGAATGGTCTGACCTGTACACTCTAGGATTGACAGTACACGGTAATATTTCAGTAGGTAGAAGGCCACACGTGGCATTTGAACTACACTGACATATAGTTGCCCTGAGGGCGAGCAGCTTATTGTGCATTCATACACTCACAAATGCAATGATACTAGCTGTCAGACACAGCTGTATCCCACATAGGATTAGCACCCCCTGGTCATGAGGCTCTGCAACTCAGTCCTATGACTAAGTGGGGCATTAACAACACATTGGTAGAATTGTGTTTTTTCAGGTGTTCACTTTCTTCCCTCAATAAAAATGTACAGGTTAACCGTTCATCCAACGACAAATTCCTGAGTTCTGGACCATTTCTGTATTGACAAACATCGTGGCAGACAGAAGACAGCCCATGAAAATGCAGAGGTGCTGTTAAACACGCTCTCTGATGCTTCATGCTCCACAGGTTCATTTGATGTTGGTTCATGTTCCACGCTTCCCTAGTGGTGCTTCAGGTAATTGCAGGAGCACAAGTTTTTAGATCTCAGTAATGCTGGTGCAGAAAGCAGATGGTAAAATTTATTGCATAGCATATGATTTAAGGACTGTTAATTATGTCACTATTACTCTAGTTCTACCCGTTCCTGATCCATATTGCATGTTGTCAACTTTAGCTCAACAATGTGTGTTGTTCACTGCCATTGATTTAGCAAACCCTTATTTTTGCATTCCATTATGTGAAAATAGCGGACAGTTATTCGCATTTTAGTACATAGGTGTTAATAAAATTTCCTGGCATTTTCAGTCACTGTTTGCAGTCTCTCTGACAGGATATTGTGCTACTAGAGGGTAGCAGCTAGCAGCCCCGACTGTTGAAACCTGCCTGTGAGTAGTAAAAGATCTTCTGTTGCAATTGTATGTTTGAGTTTTGAAATGCAACAGGAATTTGCACTTTAGCAGAAGGGAAGTCTCATTTTTAGGCAGAACTGTTTTTAGCATAGGTTGTTCAATGTATATAGAGCGTAGGATGTCTACTTTGCAGCATAAACATCTGGACATAGTTTGGACATGTTGATTTTCTTGTGGTTGTAGTGGACACTTCTTTGTTTTGTGAAACACATGGACACCTTGAGGTTGATGATAAATGACGAGGGTGTGACTAACCTTATGGCAGTAAGGCAACGACAATACGTGGTTCCATTTCTTTATGTTGTTCTCTTGCCTTCCATAGGAATGTGGACAGACAGCTTGTTCACCTTACCGGTGCACAAAACTGTTTCTATATTTTTACTTTCAATTGCTCTAGTTTGTGTATTTATGCCTTATTTTTGTTTAGATCTGCGTGGTTTCACCCAACTAGTGTCCTGGGGTTTCCCCCAGGCCAAGAGAGGGTGGAAAGGAGGTATTAATGATTCGTTGCAGGAAATTGTTTTAGTATTATCAAGGTTTCAATTATCTTTGTTTCAATTATCATCGTTTGAATGTATTTGTTTAGAAAGAAGGTTTAAATGTTAATTTTGATAGACCTTTTTACGATAGACCTTTTTACCTTTTTAGAGCTTTGTGTGTCTGTTCATCTGGTTATCTCATCCACAGCGAGGATGAAGGGGTTTTACCACACTGTCCTGAGGTGATAAGGAATGCTGGTGGAGTTAGAATCCACCACATGGGTCATTAGATGACAGCCCCTAATAAACTTGTCTTTATCTTGAATTTGCATACTCCCACCTATGTTTTTCATGAAAACGGCACGAGGAGAAGCAGACTATGGAGAGGACAAAGTGGTGGACATTTCCATCACATCTCTTCTGTGCATTTTTATTCTTGTCTTGTCGTGTTTTGTCATTGTTTTATTTTATTATTGTCTTTTGTTCTTGTTTTATTTTTTAAGTTTCTGACCCTAACCCTAATCAATATTTAGATCCACAGCAGACTCATCTTGGGGAGACACCCCAAGCTCTTTTGCAGCCGTTCTGTTGTATTAAATGTGTCAGATTGAATAATTACCAGGCTTATTCAGAAGTCCATAGGAGGCCAGGTCCAAGCTTGCCAGAGCTTGTGGGACATGCAGGAGGAGGACACGAGTGGTTAAGGCCCTGAATGACTTTTTGGATTTTGTTGCAATACTAACTAACTAACTAACTAAGAATATTAACTAAGAATATTGCTATTCTTATTTATGTGGGCCATATGAATTGCAGCTTCTCCGATGGGACCCCCATGGAGGACATGGAAGAAATTTTCTGAATTAGGCTTGATGTCATGTTTAACATTTCTATTTTTACTCTTTCGTTGCCTGTGTGATTTTTGATTCTGCCTTAATATGTCTCAATTTCTCCCCTTAATTCCAGGTGTTCTTTTCTTACAGGAAGTGTTATTTTGATTGTCTTTGCTCTCTTTTTATATTTTTATACTATGATATACAAGAATGTTTCTGTCTGAATGTAGGCTGATATGTTTTGATTGTGTAATGTGATAATGTGTTTTTATTTTTGTGTGGCCTCACTTCATGAGGCCAAGAGAGGGAACTGAAGGAAATTATATTTTTTGGTCCTCACTTTAGAAGGGTTTCTCTGTCTTATTTTATTACGTTTTCTGTTTTATCTATATTACTTGAAGTTTTAGTTTCATAGATTAAGTGTGTAGAACTGTGTGCATCCTGACCTCACATTCCTGAGATGTGACCTATGGACAGCAGCTGTCACTCATTCCCCTACAGAGGAGGGGGATGCTGACCTCTCGGGCACTGGTCAGCAGAAATGGAGCCAGCACTCTAATCTAAACCACCTGAAGAATAGAGTATGTCTGTGAGAACTGCTCTGGATGTCCAGTTCTCAAGAAGAACAAAAGACTGAACTTTGACCCAGAACCTCCATGGATTTCCTGCTGTCAATCTGATTTGTTGTGGACAGGAAGGGACGGAGTTTACTGCAACACTAGGTGTCCCTTTGAAGTCATTCCCTGAGGAGAGGAACTGGTCACGGAGAATGACCCTCTACGATTGGCTGAAGGAGGAGACGGATCATCGATCAGCCAATGCAAGTGTTCCAGGGCGGAGATTCGACGTCATGTTTTCCGCGGGAGGAGGGAAACCCGAATTTTCTTTAAAAGTCTGAGCAGAGCATAATTTTATTGTCTTCTTCTCTCTTGTGGCCTTTCATGTAAAACGCCTGTAACTTCTTGCGTTTTGAAGGCCTTCTAAAATGAGGACCCAGATCTGTTTTAATTCTGTCTTAGAACTTTTGTTAGGGAATAAACCTTCTGTGACTTTATCCGGCTGAATCTTGGTCTTATATCTCTCCCGACTAAAAGAACATGCGTGGAAAAATCTCAGAGCGAAAGATATTTTCCTACACCTTCAGCAAAGAAACAGAGAAGTCCTTTGAGCTTCATGCTTTTCTTTTTTTCTGCTTTATGTATGAATTGTGCTAAACAAATAAAATTGCCTGGTCTTACTCTCACTAGTACAATTCACCAATAAGTTACTTAAGTAAATGTAACTCGTTAATAACCACCTCTGCATACATATTCATTTCCATCAGTCTCTTCCGGTCCTTCAGACTCCTCAGACATGATGCTTGAAAAAACCCAAAAGTCCTGGAAACATACAAAAGGCTCCTTGTTGTGTTTGTGTCCCTGCAGTTCTCCCCCAGCATTGGATGACTGAAGATCAAGATTTCTGCAACCAGCAGAGGAAGTTCAGAGTGGAACAGGAGGAACCAGAACCTCCACAGATTCAAGAGAATCAGGAGGAACCAGAACCTCTACCTATTGAAGAGGAACCAGAACCTCCACAGATAAAACAGGAACCAGGGGAACTCTGCATCAGTGATGAAGAGCACCTTGATCTGAAGCAGGAGACTGATACCTTGATGGAGATTCCTACTTATCAGGAAGATGAGAACATTGAAGCAGATCCAAACAATCAGCAGAGTTTTAATGTAACTGATAGTCAGGATGATGAAGGAAACCAACATGAAGAATCAACATCAACTACAGATGAAGAGACAGAATCATCATCAACTACAGATGAAGAGACAGACCCACAGAACAGAGATCAGAGGAAGAAGAGGGACAGAAGTCATGTCCAAAGTGTGGACAGCTCTCACATGTCAGCAGGTCAGTGTGACTCTGATCTTCATCTCCACACTATCGGTATGTTCACTTCAAAAACGGTTCTATCTTGAGCTTCAAGCTTTCCAAACATGCAGTCCATCAACAGCGTGTCCTGGAAGAGTCTCTTCTGTCCCTTCCAGTTGAAAAGACAGAAGACATTGTTTGTCAGTGCAGCCGACAACAATCTTCAAATAATGTGATCTTAGTTAGTCCCTCCAGCTAACGACAAACAGGAAACCTTAACAGATCAAAGAGAAAATTGTTAGCAGATAAAAAAGTACAATCTGTTCTGTCGTCTGTGGTTCTAAGTTTGTAGTTCAGTTCTTTTCAGCAGATTTCTCTGTCAAACCCAAAATCCATCTAAACCTCTTTGATGTCTCCATGTCTCCAATTCCAGACATTCAGACAGATTCTATTTCCAAAACTACATTTCAAGCTAAAACCCAAAGACAGGGTCCTGCTCATGAATCTGCAGACAGAAAAGATTCAAACCTGAACACATCAGTGAAAAACTGCCTAGTGTCAGAATTGTTCTCCATCTTTTCTGGACTGATTCTTCCTCCAGTGCAGCTTCATCTTCATCAAACTGCTCCTCATTGGTGGGTGGAAACACAACAGGGAGGTTTTTCTGTGTCCAGTTCAGGTCCATGAATGTTCAGGCGTTTTAATGTCAGTGATTTCAGTTTAGAAAAACTGCATCTCTGCTGAGATTTGCTTTACTTCCATAAGAACCTCAGCAGCATCAGGATCATTTTGTTGATGGTTTGTCTGTGGAATGACATTTCATACTCATAGCTTCAGTGGAAATCAAGAGTCTGGAACCTTTAACACTAAAAGAACCATTTCTTCCAGTTTCTTCCAGACCAAAACCCAACAAGAGCCACGAAGTTCCACTTCACTGTTTAACAATATACTTTATATTTCTGTTTTTCTGGCTGTTAAGAAAATCATTTATAAAATGTAGCTTTTAAAAATGTCAAAAAAACGAATTATGACAGTTTTATTATAGCTGTCATGAGATGAATTGTTTGTCTTATAAAATACTCAACATGGGTTTGAACACTTAAATGCAAAACCTTGATATACTTTCTGCAGAGACCTGTGCAGAGAAGATGATGAAGCAACAGGAGTCGCGGTCACCAGAAATTGTTTGTGTACTTCTGTTGTGACATCGTTGTTGAATCTCACACGCTATATAGAATTTCCTTTTTGAATCTTTCTGCTTTGGACACGAGTTCCTTTTGATTTGAAGTTATGAAACCTCATGATCATCGTTCTTGGTGGCGCGTCTGCACTCCTTCTCCGTCCAACCCCATGTGCTCTTTCTATGGTTTGGGGCTGCCGAAGTTGAGCGATATCCAGTGCTTCAGGCAGACAGCTTTCCAAAAACACACATGCGTTGGAGCCTTCTGCACCTTCAAGTAGATTAACAAGTCGGAGATTATTCATCCTTTATCTTGTTTCCAAGTCGATTATTTTCCCCTCCAAAAACTTATTTTTCACCAGCTGCATTACTTCAGCCTTCATGCTTGTTTGAACATCCTCCACAGAGGAGAGACGCACCTCTGCCTAGTCCAGGGGTCGGGAACCTTTTTGGCCAAGAGAGCCATAAATGCCACATATTTTGAAATGTAATTTCGAAAGAGCCATACAATAATGTAGTGTCCCTTCCCCACACTGAGGCACGGAGACTTAACCTCTTTTAAAGTTCTTTATTCCGATTACTGCAGACCGCAACAAACGCCGTTCAATTAATTCAGCAACTCCTGGATCTCTCCCGCCGAGACGAGAGCGCTTCTCCCAACTTTATATTCCCCTGCTCCCGCTGCAGCCCTCCCATTTCCCTTATTCGGCCCATAGCTGAACCCCATTGGTCCAAACTACCTAACAACAGGCTGAGCGACAGAACTGAGGGCCAATCAGATCTCTGCTTGAACGATGCGTTCCATGAACTCCAGAACTTTTAACGCGGCCCAACAGCCATCCAACTCAGTCCGCGACAATTTGTTTAAAACTAAATATACAAATGAATGTGTGCATTTGATTTAATTTCAACATTTTTAAAGTACAATAAGTCTGTGGATTCTTTTTTAATAACATTGTTATTCTGTTGCTAATAAATGATGAGTATTTCTCATGGTAGTTCTGCTGATGGTCTAGTCTGGTTGATACGTGGTGAGTTTCTGCTTCGTTCAGGCGTTGAGACTTTAAACGTCATCGTAGGTCTGAATGTTCTGTAGATGTGAGAAAGACTGATCACATGCAGACGCGGAGCCAAACACACACTCACACGCTGCAGTGAGTGACGGGAAGCGGGTTTTACGTTTTTACAATCCCTGCGCGATTCACCTGCTGCCTGTCCCCACAACACCTCACCCCCACCCCCCTGCTTTCTCCCTCACACATCCCGTCCCCGCATCTGCGCGCTCTTTCTCAGAGACGGGAGCGCACAGTTTTAGACACGTCAATTCACAGGTTTCCAGCTGGTACAAACTCTGTGAAATAATAGATAATAGTAACTGATAGCGCTGGCGCAGATTTCTCTCTCTAAGCACTGCTACTACTGTGCGCCTCTGGCATCGCATCGCGCCCGAGAAGGACTGGTCTAATGAAAAAAAAAAAACTATAATTAAAGATTTGTCTGCGAGCCACATGTGACCATCAAAAGAGCCATATATGGCTCGCGAGCCATAGGTTCCCGACCCCTGGCCTAGTCCATCCCCCCCGTGCATTCACTCACTTGGCTTTCATAACACCATCAAACCTTCTTAATTTGTTGTTTGTTTATTTATTTATTTTTCATCCTAAAAAGTATCGATAAGAGTACCCTTAATATACCGGATCGATAAGCAATATCAATAGGAGTAGTAGTAGAGTAGTACCGTTAAAACCTTAACGATACCCATCCCTATTAATCAGTACAGACAGTTTGGTGAAAATAGCTTCAGTATCTTCAGAGCTATTTAGCGCCTTTTATTATGAGTCATTTCTCTAATAAAATGTAATAAAATATATACATATATACAATAAATATTGACTTTCTCACAAAGTATTGATTGTAGCATGAATATGCTGACGAGTCTTCATTACCATATAAATGTAGTTTTTTTTTGAGAGATTATTGATTTTTACAGAATGGTCTTTATTGCACTTTGTTGACAACGGTCCCTTGGCAGCCGTCTCCCTGCTGTGTCTCCATTTACACCTCAAGAGATCACTTCTCATTAAAAGTCAGGGGAAAGAAACATTTTTTTCTCTGGAAATGTATTTGTGTTGTGCTGAAATTAATCATCAGAGACTATGTCAAACATGTACTATAGATGCCTGCATCGTCAATAATGACAAAAATCTAAAACATTGTATTTGTTTTCAGACTGTTTTCCTATTTATAATTTCATATAAAAACTAATTGCCTGGAGACAGAATCGGGTTAAAAGTAGATTTTCTTTTAATCTCACTGTCCACTTTCTAGTAAATCTATCCTATTTATTTCAGCATGATTTAAATTGAGTTATATATAAGTTATATAACATTAAAGACCTGTTTGTACCATTTATGAATTACTTATCTGCAATTTCATTGCAGATAAGTAATTCAGATATGTTCAAAAAAACAAAGAAAATCACCGTATTTAATTAAGCAAATGTGATTTAAGTGACTTTTTTGTTTTGTTTTATTTTCTGTATTTTTAAACTATGCATTTCAAACTTTCTGTAACGAGTTTGATAAATATGTGTAAATTCTTTATTGCTTTGAGTACAATGCTTGAAATAAATCAATAAATCAAAAACCAATCAATCAAAAATATTATTTTCTATCTAACTGGTTCAGTTATTCAAGTCAAGTTATTGACTTGTAGTCTCCTTATAGGGGGCAGGTGTTAGAGGACAGTTTTATACTGTTGTGCTAAAGAAAACAAGAAACTTATTTTAACACATTAAAAGTTATTTATTGTGCATATTCTGAACGATTCTATTTAAAATTGTTTTGGTACTTAACAATACATAAAGTCACCATAACATATAAAAGGGCCTGTTCTTGTGTCCCTGCAGCCCTCCCCCACTGTTGGATGACTGAAGAGGAAGATCTCTGCATCCAGCAGAGGAACTTCAGAGTGGAACATGAAGAACCAGAAGCTCCACAGACCAAAGAGGAGCAGGAGGAACAAGAACCTCCGCAGTATAAAGAGGAACAGGAGGAACAAGAACCTCCACAGATGAAAGAGGAACCAGGGGAACTCTGCATCAGTCAGATTGAAGATCAGCTTTATCTGAGGCAGGAGACTGATACCTTGATGGAGATTCCTACTTGTGAGGAAGATGAGAACAATGAACCAGGTCTAAACAATCAGCAGAACATTAATGTAACTTATGGTCAGGATGAAGAGGGAAACCAACATGAAGAATCAACATCAACTACAGATGAAGAGACAGACCCACAGAACAGAGATCAGAGGAAGAGAAGAGACAGAAGTCATGTCCAAAGTGTGGACAGCTCTCACATGTCAGCAGGTCAGTGTGACTCTGATGTTAGAAAAAATCCCAAGAAGGCAAATCTTGGTAAGAAATACAAACAATCTCCAAAAGAAGAGAGACTTTCCTCTATCAGGTCTGGTAAAAACTCAAGAATAATTACTAACCCGTCTGACTACATGGAAACTGGGTCTGTTGAAAGATGTTATATTTGTAAAGAATGTGATAAAAGCTTTTGCAACAAATCTATGTTCAGAATTCACGCAAGAATCCATGCAAAAGATAAGCCTTTTTCTTGTCAAGAATGTAGTATGCGTTTTAATCAAATATGTAATCTCAAATCACACATGAGAATTCACACAGGAGAAAAGCCTTTTTCTTGTAATGAATGTGATACAAGTTTTCGTCATGCGGCAAGTCTTAAAACACACATGATAACTCACACAGGACATAAGCCTTTTTCTTGTCAAGAATGTAGTAAGAGTTTTAATCAAATGTCTAGTCTCAAAATACACATGAGAACTCACACAGGAGAAATGCCATTTTCTTGTAAAGAATGTAGTAAGAGTTTTAATCAAATATCTAATCTCAAATCACACATCAGAGTTCACACAGGAGAAAAGCCTTTTTCTTGTAATGAATGTGATACAAGTTTTCGTCATGCGGCTAGTCTTAAAACACACATGATAACTCACACAGGACATAAGCCTTTTTCTTGTCAAGAGTGTAGTAAGAGTTTTAATCAAATGTCTAGTCTCAAAATACACATGAGAACTCACACAGGAGAAATGCCATTTTCTTGTCTTCTTCCACTTTCGGCTTCTCCCATCAGGGGTCGCCACAGCGAACAAGTCGAATGGTAAATTTGGCAATGTTTTACGCCGGATGCCCTTCCTGACGCAACCTTCTCTAACCGGGCTTGGAACCGGCAGAGGTAGAGAAGGGAACAGGGAGCAGCTTGGAGTCGAACCTGGGTTTCACGGACGGAAGGCGCCGCAAACCAGCACGAGCTAAACTGGCTCCCTGCCATTTTCTTGTAAAGAATGTAAAAAAAGTTTTAATCAAATATCTAATCTCAAATCACACATGAGAATTCACACAGGAGAAAAGCCTTTTTCTTGCAATGAATGTGATACAAGTTTTCGTCATGCGGCTAGTCTTAAAATACACATGAAAACTCACACAGGGGAAAAGCCTTTTTCTTGTCAAGAATGTGATTCAAGTTTTAGTTGCAGATCCAGTCTTCAGACACACATGAAAACTCACAAGACTTTCTCTTCACAAACAATGTAATAAAGGAGTTAGTGTAAATTCTAAATTTTTCTGATAAGAGGTCGACATCTCAACCTCTGCACCACTGTCAAAGACTTTATTTTACAGGAGGGAAAAATCTGATGGCCTCCATACCATATTGATTAGAGGGAGTTACAAGTGAGTATTTCATGTGTAGAAAGGAGGTTTTTCTACTAATTTATTGTTATAATATGATATTCTTACTTTCTAGGAATTCCTTTTAGGTTTTCATCTCTACATAAAAAGCAAAATAAGTAATGGATCAATACATTTGAATCTTTGTGTAATGATATTAGACAGAGTTTTATTGCTGACAAAATATGTACAACTTTTTTAAATGAGTTGTTTGTTTTGAGTCATTGGAGCTAATTCTTGAATGTCTTCATTATGGTTAAAATGTTTTTTTTTATACATCTTTAATTTTAACACTTAATGTGATCAGTTAACATTTAATAAATATATATATAAACACAAAGTAGTGACTGCAGCATGTACTTTGTTAGGTCAAGTAATAGGGATGTAATGGTACATGTAGTTGTACCAAAACGTTTCGGTATGGCACTTTCGGTTCGGTTCACCTTTGTACCGTTTTCGTTTTTTTAAATGTTATTTCTTTTTTTGTTTTTGTCCCCCCAATGTATTAACTTTGCGCCGAGACGAAACTAATGTTAACCGCTAGTTTTCGCACTGCACGGTGGCGCAGTGGTTAGCGCTCTTGCCTTTCAGCAAGAAGACCCCGGTTCAAGTCCTGGCTGGCGGACATGAAAAACAACATCAAAGGGGGACTTTTCTGTGTGGAGTTTGCATGTTCTCCCTGTACATGCGTGGGTTCTCTCCGGGATCTCCGGCTTCCTCCCACCGTCCAAAAATATGCATCATAGGTTGATTGGCAACTCTAAATTGTCCCTAGGTGTTAGTGTGAGAGTGAATGGGTGTGTGATTGTGGACATTCTATCCTGCGACAGACTGGCGACTTGTCCAGGGAATCCCCTGCCTTCCCCCACAAGTGGCCGGGATAGGCTCCGGCAGGCCCGTGACCCCGAAAGGGACAAAAACGTAACAGAAAATGAATAAATGAATAATGAGCATGTCAACTATAGCACTATGGGTAATGCAGACGTGAGACCAGAACTTGAGGACCCACCCATCTCCTTACGCTCTCCTGTGTGGGAACACTTGATTTGTTATGAGCATCCATGAAGGGAAAAGACAGTTGGATAATTCAAACTGTATGCCACTGTAAAACATCTAATCTGCTAACGCACTTAAAACGGCATCACCGGGTGGTCTGTAATAGACCTATTTCACACTTCTGCATTTTTCGACCGGAAATACGTCACTGACGTGTAAAACAACTTCCTGTTAGCATAGCAGCAGATATGAAGAATGGCAGAGTCGAAGAGTTGCAGTTTCTGTTGTGTTCCAGGCTGTTCGTTTTCCAACCAAAAACAGCCCGGCCTTTCATTTCATTCTTTTCCTGTGGATCCAAACCTGAAACCCAAATGGATACAGGCAATCCGAAGAGAGGAAGGGCATAGTTTTAATGTAAACACAGGGAGCACAGTCTGCTGCCGGCACTTGCCACTTCGCTCCGGATTGTGGTGCGGCTAAGTCGTTCGTTGCCTGAGTGAGTGGTGTTGCCCCGAGCCTTTTCCCTTGGAACAACTTTACTGCTCCTCTGAGAAGGGAGTCAGTATATGACAGAACCTCAAACGTCAGGCTATGCAGCTATGCTGTGAAGATGGCGACATGGTGGCTAAGCTAAGGCAGTAAAGATGGATCACGACTACGTGACACACCCACCTGCAGGTAAGGTTGTTCATAATGTGTTTGGTTAACGTATGTCAACTATGTGTACCATTATTGAATAAATGCATTTCTACCTGAACAAATGAATGTTTAGAATAAAAGCTATTCATGCTCTCACCTATTTTAATTACATGTATTTAATCACTTTTGAGTATTTTGTCATTTTGTATTTTCCTTAACAAAAATAAATGAAAAGTATTTGTAATTAAATACTTAACATACTTTTCAAAACATGATTACTGTGTTGTGTTGAAAGGTAGCATTAATATATTAAGACTGATTTTTAATTTCTTTATCTTCACAGGTGCTCTGGATGAAGCTTCGGATTACATCCATGACTTAGAAGCCAAGTTCCTTTGCTGGAGCCAGGAGACGATGTCATGGCAGACAAAGAGTTCCTCATTGAAGACCTCCTTACTGACATTGGATGTAAACTCATCATTCCACCTTTTAAGCGTTCAGCTCCATCAGCAAGGAGGAAACGGATCAAACGCAGCCAATACCCGCCTCAGAATTATAGTGGAAAGAGTGATCAGTTGGATAAAGTCTTTTCACATCAGGGACTCTCCTTTGCCGCTCACACTGATGGGCAGTGTGAATCAGATCTGGCTAAACTGCCGTGTTTTGGCAAATGATCATGGACTTTTTTGTTTTGAAGAGTGAATTAATGTTTGGTATGTAAATAATGTATAATGTGCAAATAGTATGGAAAAATTTAGTGTTTCCACATATTCTTAAAATCTAATTAAATATAATTGTTATATTCTTAATATTTTTCTGTTGAAATGTGACTTTGACTATGGCTAAAGCTAGCTGAAGCTTACCTTGGTAATGGTGAATAAACTCTTCGTGGACAAATTTATATCCCTTGTCCAATTTGAATGCATTTTCACACTCTTCACCACATCGGCGCTGGTGAACTTCGGAACACAACTCAGGCTCTTCGAAAACACTCTAGGCTCTGCCATTCCTCCACCAGCGAAGCACAAACCGGAACTAGGTTTACACGTTAATGACGTATTTCCGTTTTTTGCGAAAAAGGTCTATTAGTAATGACTGAACTGTTTGGCATAGTCTTTCAGATGCCGGTGGAAAACAAGTCTGCTATTTTGGAGGAGATAAAGGTAAAGGTTACCAAATACAGAGCAACAGGATGCATCCCTCTTGATGCTAACCCTCTTGAATTGGGAAGAACCAATGAAACCAGCTATAAGCATATTGCAAAATTGGCAAAGAGGCATCTCTCCATTTCTGCAACCTCTGTCCCGAGAGAGAGTTTTTTTTTTCAACTGCTGGCTGGGGACATCGTTACCGCTAAAAGATCTCTCCTCGTTCCTTAAAATGTTGACAAACTAATCTGAAAAACTGAATACTAAACTGAAACTTAACTCAGCAAAATCAAAGATAGGACAAAAGCGAGATGACACACAATGCATGCAAAAACATTCATTTTGCAAACGCAAAAAACATTTTTGAAAGCGAAAAAAAGTGTGCAGAATAAAAAATTAGACAAAACCAAATATTTAATATTTTCACTTGCAACTTAGAAAGTTTTGTGTGCAACGTGGTGGCAGAAATATCAGTCCATATTTCTCAAGGTTTTTTCCATCTGTGACGACACGGTGAGATGAGAGGACATCAGTGTGCTTCTGCAACACATACAGAAATAGTAACTTGGCACGAATCGACACTAAAGGAGTATTCTAAAAAATTTCAAACGGAGTTGTATTTAAAGAGATATCCTGGTGAGTTGAAGATTGTTTTTCAGTTTTTTTAATAAGCTAACCACAAGTTGGATGAATTAGCAAGCTAACAAGCTAGCATGCTAGTGCAAGATGAAGCCAAGAGCAGGAAGGTTGCTTATATGTTTCTGTAATTACTTTATTATTGAGGTGAAATACGATCTTTCAGCCTATTGATATATGATCATTGTGTGTTACAGTGCTGATAGTCCTGTTCATTTTCTCTCCTTTTTGATTTGCAATGTCTAAGATGGCTGACTCACAATCTTTATAAATATTGCAGAGTGTAGTAAAAATGCACTTGGGAGAAATGTTGTGTTGCTCTGAAATGGAGAGTAATGTTGGATTTTAAGTTTTCTAACCAAATAAAGTCTAAAGCTTACTGACATAAGTTCTGAAATAAAAACACCTGTGCTTTGACACAGGGGCTTTATCTCCAGTGTTTACATTCTTTTTGTTCCAGTAACTATTCAAGAGTTGACACAATCCCAGTGAATTCTTATGTGGAGAAAGCAGCCTCACGCTGAGATGCACAGTAGAGATGTGATTACGTAATCACCTTGAATCAGCTGATTCTGCAGCACAGAAAAGAGGCTTTGTTACGGTATATCAGGATGACCCAAATGCAGGACCAGACTCCAACGTTGAGGAAAGATCCAGAACTTTTTTATTTCAAACTTTATTTTTCAGCTTTTTCATTCACAGTATCCTGTTACAGTGTTGTTGGGCTTATATTTATAGATATAGGCTGGGAACAAAAGCAAAGAAAATTTTTATACATAAACAGGTAACAGGTAGAAAGTAGAATATAACTAGGAAATAAGCAAGAACAGACAAAAAGAAAACCAAAACAAACAAAAAATAAATTAAAAATACCAAACCACCCAACCCACCCTAGGCTCTAAAAACAGATGAAGGAACACTAAGAGAAACAAAAGAGATGATTGATAACAGTCTCAATTTCCCACATGCAAGTCCTCTAACGTCAAAAGTAAATGTTTTCACATATTCAATAAGGGGGTGCCACGTCACCAAAAATTTTTGTTGTGTTGATTTTACCCGATCCAGAACTCTTTTCATAAAAAACACCACATTTGGTGGTTAAAACTCCACTAAAAATATCAGGAGGTATTCCAGGAAGCATGTTTAAACTAGCCTGACTTTAACCCTGAACTCTGGCTGAAATCCACCTGAACTTGCTTACTCTGGGTATGTCGGCTGCAAAAGACCGGATATGAGTTAGTGTAATTACGCTGGACTTGGTAACTCCAGGTTAATGCACGTGCACAGCAAGTACATAAAGACATTCTCAATGGATCACTGATTTCTGGAGTCACCATGGAAACGTGTGGAGAAAAAAAGAGAGCGCTGTACTTCAGTGAGACAGAGTCTAAGGTAGTTTGGTAAAGTTAAATAGATCTTCACAGATTCATGTTCTCTTTTGAAACTTGAAAGTTTTTGCTTTAATTGTCAGTTTAGAAGAAGATGAATGAATAATCATCTAAAGAAATGTTGCATTATGGTCCTTTAGTGCATCTGTTATATTGAACGTTTGATAGGAAATAATCACTTAAATCTAAACAACCTGCTGATAACACATTTCTCTGATGAGCCACAGAGCGTTCACATTTGACAAATACAGATATTTGGTTTATATGGTGATTTATATCATTATGGTCTGCTATGAAATCTCTATATATAAAAAGTGCTATGTCGCCCCAGATCAGTCAGTTATTTCTCAATAGAAGTCTATGTGATGTTAGCTTATGAAGCAAGAAGGTACTTCCTGTTTGAAATGCCAGGGGGGCGGGGCCAAGCTGTCCAGGTGTCTCTACAGTCAAAGGTCAGATTAGGAGTCCACAACCTTCAACACTAAAGGACCCATTCTGGTTTGTTTGTCTCTGACCAAACCCAGTAGAAGCAGCAGAGCAGAAAAACAGCAGACTGCTTTCTATTTCTGTTGATGTTACAATGAGGATTTGGATCCATATGTGGTTTATAAAAATAAAACATTAAAATGTAAAGAGAAAAAAGCATCTTTTTCTAACTATAAAACTGATTTTTGCATTTAACAAAGGATGATATGAGTTCCTTTCAAAATAAAACACTGTTCAACATGGAATCATCCTGATGCAGCAAATGTTCTCTGATGGATGAAAAATGTCAACAAGTCAAAAATAACATTTTCTATCAGTAGAGCTTTAAGTCTACTGTGGTGAACCGTCATCCTTTTTCCTACTTCCTGCTGCTGTTAAGCTGGATAGAAACAGGACTTCGTTGTTTCAGGATCCAATCAAAATTCTATCAAGTTTCAAAGTTTCAGTACAAATCAAGATTTTTAGAATTTATTGGATTTTTCTGTCTTTCTTTCTCATTTTAGTGTCAGAAATATCTCTTCATGGTTCCAGAGTCTGTCTTAAATTAAAGAACGTCTGACTGTTTCTGCTAAAACACAACATTTGTTGATAACATGAAGAACTTTGGACTTTGTCTCTTTCATGATCTTTGACTGACAGCTAAACCAATAAATGTTTCTGAGTTGCAGTAAAGTCTTCAGTGAAATCCCAGACTGTCCTGGACTCTGATCCTGAAATTCTCCTGATGACAAAACCTTTGAAAGTTCAGAGTCTGGAAGGGAAACAAGCTGTGAGGAAACCTTCAAACCTACCCTCTGCTTTGCTCTCATCTTGTTGCTTGTCACTCCAGTTGATTTCCTGATGATGTTCACCTGGGACTGCAGCTTCCTCAACTGTGACTGGCCGCCTGCTGGTCATGTGGTGCTCCTCTACCAGGAAGCCGGAGCCTATTAAAGCACACCTGGGAGCTGAGTCTGGCAGAGAGTCTGGTGAACTGTTCCTGGCTGATTCTCACCATAATCCTGACTCTCTTTGGCAAACAAACTGCTGCTGCTTCTGACTAAGCTGTTTTCCTCAGGTATGTGGTGGGAGGTTGTGATCAGTCAAGTCTGGGGGCCAGGGCTCCAGACTGCGAGCATGAGTCGCACACATGAGAGTGTGCGACTGAATTTCACATCCATTCGCACATGTGCGACCAGTAAATTTGCCTCCCCCACCCTCCGTATTTTTTATACATTAAACGTGGAAGGGGCACGTCAATGATCAATGAAATAATATATGAGACGCGAGCGCACACGCACGCAGGCAGACACACACACTCGCGCACATAGTCATGAAATGCGAGCACGTACACTCTCGCGTGATGCCTGTGTGTGAGGCGGCCACTGCGTGTCAGAAGAATAGGGAAAGCCACTGTGAGTGGCTAGAATGCGTGGAGGGGGAGGGGCCTATAGATAATCGACCGCGCGTAAACATCTGTGGGAAGGAAACGGAGACAAATATGACAACCTGATATGTGCGTCTGAGCTATGAGCAAGCGCAGAGGCGGTTTTTGATATGGGCGATGTGGGCGGTCGCCCAGGGTGGCACTTGATAGGGGGCGGCATTTGCCGTTCCTGAGGCGTTACACATAATATGCTACATACTAAATTCAAAGAGGAAGCTTGGAGCTTTTAATTTGAAATTGCTTCAGCAGCCAACACTTGATGCTTTTATTAAGACACATCAGACTCTTAAGAATGTCTTCCTCCTATTTGCTCTTCACACTTATGGTGCAAAAAAAAAAAAAAAAAAAAAAAGAATACCTCAGAGTGAAACAACGTAAAACAGGCACATGAAAATGAATTAGGCAGAACAAACATCCGTGCTCAACCCAATTTCGAAAAAAGCAGGCAATGGAGATTATTTCCCACAATTCTTTGCTCCGACACAGCAGACCCGATGCGCACGTGACCACCGCCCTCTGCTGCAAGACGCTTGCGGCCACACCTCTCTGCGGTAGTCTTTGGAACATAAGTCAAAAAACTCGAGAGGGGAGCGCAACTCGCCGGTGGCTGGCTGAATCACACTAACAGGTGATTGGGAGTCTTTTTCTATCTGACAATCAACTCTGGGCCGCAGCTGCGCCTCCCGTCATAGAGACGGAGCCGCGTGTGTCAGAGGGAAGAGGAGGGGGGATGAGCGCAGACCATTTTTCATGGATTGAGTTTCTTTGGAGGATTTCTACTGTTGGTGTTGCACAAATTTAGGGAAATGCCAAATATTTTTGGAGTAATCCCACTGATGAGTTCTAAGATTTAGTCTTTAATGTTCTATAAGACCTAAACATATTAATAACAATAAGTTTTTTTTTTTAGATCTAATCCCTCAGATATGTTTCACAAAGACACACACAGGACGTCACACATTAAGAAATTATTGCTAAAAATGAAGCAGGAGTCCAGCTCTAAAAAAAAAAAAGCTCTAAAAAATGATGAAAGAGCAAAAAAAAATGGAATTATTTGATATGTTATTTCTTATTAATATTTCCAGGCCTTCTTTGTTTTGTCCTGCAGCATGTTCATATTCACATTTGTATAATTTTGACAGAATATATTTATATGGAGAACAAAATATTACAAGTTATTTAAGGTTTAACTTGAGTTATTCTGGATTAATGTTCCTGTTTTTATTAATATTTATGTTCAAAAAGTTCAGTTTAAAAGGTTTAAAAGTTTAGCTTTAGTGTGTTCAGTAAATGTTTATCTTCTTCGGCCCAAAACCTTAAGCGTGTTTTTAACTTAGGCCCCTGTGTGACTGAGTTTGACCCCCCTGTAATATGAGTCTAGAAAATTCATGCATTTTTTGAGTAAAATGGCTAAATAGAAGACAGGGAACACAAATTTTGTATGTGTGCGGGGGGGGGGCGCTGGTGGGGTTACTCGCCCAGGGAGTAAGTTAGTGTAGAACCGCCACTGAGCAAGCGAACTAATGATTCGTTCTACCGACCCGCTGCTAGTGCACCAGTGCCAGAGTGTACAGCAGGGGTCTCAAACTCACGGCCCCCAAGATGATATTTTGCGGTCCCCGCCTTAATATGAAGGTTTAATGTTACTGCAGCCCGCCAGTTTTAATGAATGACACTTTTTCATTGTCGTGCGCGAAGCTGACCAACCAATTACAGTGGAGTATATGACTCTTGGGGGCGTGACAATGACAGGGTTTGAAAGCAGGAAACCTGACAGCCCCCTCCCCGGACCACATTAAGGAGTTCCTTACTTTCCTTTAGAACGTATTTATTCGCTCGTAATTTTCTAAATACATGCAGTCCGTGCTGAACTTTTCTCTGGGCCGCACAGAACAGGAGGAAGGTTTAGGTTTTGGTTACGGTTACTGCGGTGCATCAAACTGGTTACGGCAGCACACCGCTCCCGTCCCGCGGGAGTCGGGTCAGCTGAGGAGAATAAATGTCCCACACCTACATGCGTGACAGCTAACGGGGCTTGAACTTTAAACACGCTCGAGCAAAAACAACATTAGTTTTAGACACACTGAAAATACGTGGGGAAAATGCAACGATAGACGTGCTTGAGATGAACCGGCACCTCGCCTGGATCGTTGGGGACACCAGGCGGGGGGGCTGAGAGATGAAAGCGAATCTGCAGCAAGACTGAAGGAGGACAGGAAATTGGAGTTGTCCTTAACATTCAGTTTAGTTTTAATATTCTTCTCCCCCTTAGTATGATCTGTGTTATTATATATTTTATGATTATTTTAATGTTTTGTGATGTATGTAGCCTTTTTTAATGAATTGGTATTTTAAATTATTTTTATTAATCACTCCACTACAAAAACCATCAGGACACATGTCCCATAATGCAATGTTTTGTTGTCATCAGGGCAGCTTTCAGTCAACAAAGTACTAAATGTCCAGCTGCATTGGCGTAGGTTGGCGCCTTGATCCCGCCCGTTTCTCGTGATATTTTTGTGATGATTGACAGGTGATGTTGGAGCAAAAACATGCGTCACACACCAGGTGATCTGAACAGCGTTGCGTCCACCTGGGTGATCTCAAACACGCTTATTGTGCATCTTGGCTGCACTTTTTTGGTGTCACCAACATAAATTTCCATCAGTTTTTGAGCCTCTCTCTGATCTCAGGTATCTGTATCGATTGTTCTGATCTCCAATGAACATTGCCGTTCTTTTACAGTTTACCTTCTTCTGTCAGTTTACCTTCTTGCATCTTCAAAAGTACAGAATAAAATGTGACACTGAATTTGAAACAGCACATTGTAATTTGTGCATCTATTATTACAGTATTTATTAGTCATAAGGTGGAAATTAGTAGATTTTGTTAGAATGTTGATTTACGGTATGCGCCCCTAAATTTTCTGGTTGTGCCCCTAAAATTTTCCATTAGGGGCCACTGTGCTCCTAAAAAAAGTTAGTCTGGAGCCCTGCTGGGGCCCCATACATTTTCACATGCAGGCTAAGCTTTGTTAGACACACCAGGTAAGGGGTTGGTGCCATTTCTTGTAATGTTTTGTATGTTTTTATTTAGACTAGTTAGGTAGTTTTTTTGTTGTTCCTTTTGATTTATATGTTTAGGTGTGGAGTTAGGCCTGGTTTTGTTATATTGTTTGTTTATTTGGCACGACCCAAACGTCACAACCTCCCCCACAGGTAATGGTTTGCAGCAGCCTGAATCTTTCTTTTCTATAAACTATATATACACACACACATCATCCTTGACTACTTGTCTTATTTCATGGTTGTGCTGTTGCGCCCTCCCCAGGGATGTAACAGTCATGAAAATAAAGAACTCTTTGAATGAGAAGGTGTTTCCAAACTTTTGGTCTGTACTGTAAATAAAAATGTTAAGTTTTTTTTTTTTTTTCTGTCTAAACCTACGACGGAGTATTAGGGCCACCAAAAAAAAAAAAGTAAGATTACGACATTTTATCTCGTAAATTTACGGAAAAAAAAACTTGTAAATTTACGAGAAAAAAGTCATAGATTAACAAGGAGAAAACACCGAAGTTGTCCGTTTATCGGAGCATCGCTTGAAGATGAAAGATGTGGAGCCTTTTGTGAAGCTTTATTTCCAGGTTTATTATAGGTTTGAAACAAAGAGATTCTGAACCTTTGGCGACTCAAAATCAGATTATTGTCAGTGTAGCCGTCTGTCCGGGGTTCAGTGTCAGTAAAGCGGAGTTTCATATGTAAAATAAGGAGCTCAGAGACACGTTTGGGTGCAGAGGATCGTTGCAGCTTTTATTCTCTTCATTCCCAAACCCTGAAGTTCATCTGTCACCTTACGTCATGAACCTGTCATCAGATCCGAACACCAATGCGGAAGTAAACGTCCCGTTATATCATCAAACAACAAAGATGAATGAAAATAGTCTATTATATTAGCATTAGAACGTTGAAAATGCCAAAAAAGTGATCCTCCTCCTCAGACGGAAGCGTCACACAAACGTAGAGATCTTATTTTTGGTGGAGGAAGAAAGGATTGAAGTGGAAAGCTACAGGGACACCGATGGCTTCATCGGGCTGCAGGGATCCTGCAAACCAACCATCAATAAATAAAACTTTAATAAATTGTAAATCAAACAAATGAGCTTCCAGATATTTGGAACGTTCAAACTCATTCAGATCACCTGCTCAACTGAGTTTAGTCGGTCTGATCTGTTGCTGCGCGGCGTTCACCTGCTGCTCTGCATGCTCACTTCCACTTAATATCGTAAATTTACGAGTTTTTTTCTCATAAATTTACGACTTAAAATCTTGTAAAATTACAAGTTTTTTCTCATAAATTTACGAGTTTTTATCTCCTAAATTTACGAGATAAAAACTCGTAATTTTACTTTTTTTTTGGTGGCTTTTTTTTTTTTTTTTTGGTGGCCCTAATACTCCGTCGTATAAACCTGAAAAAATCTGTGAATTTATTTAAATCTTTCCCAGTTTTTTATTGAAAAAATCTTTGAAGAAGACACAGAAACTAGAAAGAGCATTAAAATCTTTGCAGATTGTTGGTGAAAAATGTTCCAAAGATCTTTAATTTTTTTCACTTTTCTTTTAGGTTTCATCTCAGTTATATGCTTAATAAATTTATGAATCTAATTTTAATTAAACTAGGTAAATATCTCTAGTTTTTTCACTGTAATAATTTCAAATTTATTGTTTGTCTTTGTTATTAACTATACAGTTTAATGTTTATTTATAGTTGTAATTCTCTTCAGAAACAGTTTTTTTCGATCTTTATGCTTGATATTTTCTTTGTTTCTTGTTTACTTGTTTGCTTAAGAAATGTCTTTATTTTAGAAATGCAATAAACGAATGTGATCAGGTTTAGTTAGTCTCTGATGCGTTTTGTAGTCAAATCTGAACATTGGAATGAGATACAGTGTAATGATGTCACAACAGCTCTCAAAAAGTTTCCTCGATACATTTTTTTCTATTTTGATTTTATTTTATCTCCTGAAAATAAACTGTTTACTCTAAACTTTATTTGCCAGTCAAGTTAAAATGGCTTTTTTTGCAACCATCGACATCATATGAGAAACAGACAATACTCCAGACCAGCTGGTGGCGCTAAAGCACCATGACGCTGTTAACCAAACAAAGAAGAAGAACAGCACGAGGCGCTAGCAGCGTTTGCTTGTTAGCAGGCTAGCAGCGTTAGCTTGTGTTGAGAGGACGGTGGTGTTTAGTTGGGACATTTGTGAGGTTTTTGGACAGAAAGGACGATACGTGGTTCGTGTGGGAACTAGTGATGGGATAATGATACCTCAAGGAGTGTATTGACACATTACACAAACTGTGTTGACACTGTATTGACACTGTGTTGGTCCCTCAACAGTGACCTCTGCTGTAGATAAAAAATCATTGCAAGTAAACAAAAAGAAAAGGTGGAAAAAAAATTGCATGCTGTTAACCCAACATTAGCTTTGAAATAATAATATAAGTAAAATATAGCAAATGTATCTGTAATAAAATAATTATAATGTTTAGCTTATGTATGGTATTTTGTTAACCAAAGTGTTCAATCATATGAAATAACACACTGAAAATGGATTAATTCATACATTTTTATTGAGGAATAAAAGTTTTTGAAGGGTCTTTGCTCCTAGGCGATTTCTCCTCTTAGACACCAGTTCCCCAGCCTTCGAAAACACACGTTCACAGGGAACTGATGAAGACGGCGTGCACAGATATTTGAGAGCTAGTAGATATAAGTGTGGATATGTTTTCCAGTTGTTCTTCCAGTATTGTAAGGGGTCTTGCATTCTGGGTGTGTTTCCTTCCGCCAAGTAGCGTTGTACTTCAACAATTGAATCTGCTGTAGAATTGCAGTTCATCCTATTCTCCTGAACTTCCATGTCAAGAGGTCTCCAGAGATTGTGCCCTAGCAGATGTTTTTGAAAAAATATTATGTCATGTGATAATACAATAAACCACGGAAATATACATTTAAATGCACAAAAGAATGTGTTTTCATACCTGATCTGGTTGCTGATCCATGTGCAGCGCTCAGTTCTTCCGCTGGGTCAGGCTCATGGCTCCTCATTTCAGCGGCACATTCCGATGTCAGTCTCTTCACAGCTTCTGTTGCTTTTAGTGGACTAAAGAACCCGACTGTTTTGAACCTGGGGTCCAAGAGTGTTGCCAGTGTCATCACACTGAGTGATTCCATGTTGCAGATGGCTTCAGTTAGCCTCTTTTTAAGATTTTCTGCCAGTTCTTGAGCAGCTGGTTTTGTTAGCGTTGAGACTTGATGTTGAAGCTCAATGTGGATCATTTTCATCAGTGGAATAACCTTGGAGCCAGAGACTCTTTTTTCCTCAGATAATTCTCTTGTCGCTTTTTCAAATGGAGAGAGCACCCTGAGCATCTCTTCAATTAAATCAAATTCTTCAGGAGTCAGTGGCGTAACATCATGTCTCAGTGAGGCCAAAGACACCCAGACTGCCTCCTTCTGCTCAGTCATTCTCTCCAGCATGTGGTAGGTGCTGTTCCATCTTGTTGGCACCTCATTTATTAATTTATGCACTGGTGTTCCCAGCTGTTGCTGTATTTGAGCAAGCTTTTCTTTGGCCGTGGTGCTTGATCTAAAGTATGTCACAATTTGCCGTGTTTTGTTGCGTATATCTGTCAGTGTAATAATGGGATCACATGACTTTTTTACAATTAAATTGATTGAATGGGCAATACAAATAGTTTGCCGTATTTGCAGTATGCGAGCACATGAAATCATATTTGCTGCTGCATCAGTGACAAGACACCTGACCTTGCTCGCTATGCCCCACTCCTGCATAAGGCTCCTTTTAGCCATGGCCAAGTTATCTGCAGTGTGTTTCTGTGGGAAATGCTGCACTCCCAAGACTGATGTATGCAATTCATGGCTGTCTTGGTCCACATAGTGGCAAGTAACAGCAAGATAAGCCTCCATATTAATCGAGGTCCACATGTCAGCTGTTAAAGTCACAGCAATGGCACTCTGGAGGTCCTTTTTTGTTTTCTCCTTTTCCTCCTCATATTTCTGGTCCACCAAGTCCTTGACGGTCTGAAAATAACCATACAAATATTGTAATACCTTATGAATGCATACACGTCTGTGTGTCTATCTTTCTATCGACAGTACTCATTAATTAATTCAACCATACATTTATTACACATACCTTCCTGCTTGGTAGAACATATGAGGGTGCAACAAGCTGCATGAGCGCCCTGAATCCCTCATTTTCGACAAGGGTGAATGGCTGACAGTCTTTAATGATCATGTTGACCACAGCCTCATCCAACGCTTGCTTGTTAGGAACTGGAAGCCAAAAATAAATATTTTTTAAGGCTTGTTAAAGGGCTGCAATTTACAAATAATATTTCAGAGTTACACAAAGCATTTTGTGTGTAATAAAGTATTCTTGAAAATTCAAGGTTTGTGAGAATTTCATCATACCTGGGGTACTCACAGCAGGAGTGTCTGCCGACTCTTCATTGCCATGCCGAGCTCTATAATGCCTCAGCATTGATGACGTGCTCTTATTGATGTAAGACAATTCAGTTGAGCAGAGCCGACACTTCACCTACAATAAAACAAAAAGTTAATCTATCTGAAAACAAATCAAGCCTCGTAGTAGAAAAGAGTAGAAATACTGAATTAAAGCCGCAAGCGGCGTTGTATGGCCCGCAGACGCAACCCGCCTTCCACGCCCAACTCTACGCACCACCGCCTCCATGCCCAAATTTACGCACCACCGCCTCTCTCACCGCCCACTTTTGATAAAGGCTAATCAAAACGGCATTTGCTAATTATGCTAACTATGCTAACTATCCTAATGTGGCTTAAAGTGCAAGCATAGCGATCAGCATCATCAACTGACTCAGGAAAACACATTTTTAAAAATGCTAATTATGCTTACTATGCTAGTTATGCTAACACAGCTAAAAGTGCTAGCATAGCGATCAGCATCATCAACTGACTAGAAAAAACACATTCCTCCATTGGTGAGAGCTATATGTCATAAGTTGATTAAAAAACCCACTTTTTCCAAAATGGCAGCTTTCTGTTGATTTTATCTCCATAGCAACCATTTTATGTTTTGGTCCCCTTGGGAGGACGAACAGGTTGACGTCAGTTTCGGACAAATCGGTAAAAGTAAACTTTTTGTTGTCCTTAGCAACAGTGGTTTTATGCTAACCACGCCCACATTCCTTATATGTCCATATCCAGTGTTTTTCAATGTATTCTGTTTCAGGCATTAATGCATGCATTCAAATTTCACAGTAGTCCTTTGAAAAACATAGGAGTTATAACAGTGCACCACTTTGCTAGTTCGCCACGCGCACGCCGTTCAAAATCTACAACTTCTAATTCCAACGTTTTTTCCACAGTAGCTTGCCATTGATGCCCAACGTTGGTTATTGGTTTCGTTAGTCAATTTTGTCCAGAGTAGCTGGCCGTTGGTGCCCGAAAAGTTACGAGACGATTGATGAAAATTCCAGCGACGAGTTTTCGTTTGTATCTGGTGCTAAAGGTGATTTTTTGAGAAAATTCCAGATGGCGGCCTTTTCCCAAGGTCAAAGGTCAACGACACTTCTGGGGTGTTTGTAGACTGGAGCTGGCAGCAAGTGTGTGCAATTGCGTGAAAATCCTTCAAACAAAAGTGTCTTTTCCCCATATTGTGGGAAAACACGAAAATCGCCAATTCTCAGAGTTCGCCACAAAATGGCCGCCAAGCCGTAGGTCGTGTGGCCGTCCCATAATGCTTTCAAAACATCTTTGGGATATCCCCGACACGTGTGTCTTGGTTTCGCGGCCGTATTTTGAAGTACATTTTGTTCGGCCCCATACGCGATTTTCGGCCCATTCATTTTTTTGACGGGATCGCTGGCCGTGATGTCATCGTCTTCGGGGGGGGTGACGTTGACTTTGTGGAAAATTCATTTGCAATTTATCCCAGGTGTGTGCACATTTTGGTGACTTTTCGAGCATGCGGCGGGGGTCAAATTCTCGCTGAAAGGCGGCGAAGTCGTCGTTCCAACTGCGAAAACAATATGGTCCTTGCAGTCAGTGACTGCTGCTGCGGGCCATAATAAGGTATGAGGAATAGCAGTGCGCGACTTTGCGAGCTCGCCACGCGGACGCCGTTCAAAATCTACAACTTCTAATTGCAACATTTTTTTCACAGTAGCTTGCCGTTGATGCCCAAAAAGTTTCGAGACGATCGCGGAAATTTCCAACGACAAGTTTACGATTGAATCCAGGGGTAAAGCCGTTTTTTATAGAAGATTCAAGATGGCGGCCTTTTCCCGAGGTCAAAGGTGGACGAAACTCCAGAGGTAGTTGTGGACTGGCTCTAGCAACATGTGAGTCAAATTTCGTGAAAATCGCTCGAAAAAAAGTTCATTTTTCCATATTGTGTAAAAACGCGAAAAACGCAAAATGGCAGATTTTGGCACAAAATGGCAGCCAAACCGTAGGTCGTGTCACCATCCCGTAATGATTTCAAAACGTCCTTTGGATATCGCGGACAAGGGTATATTGGTTTCGTTAGTCGATTCTCAAAAAAAAAAGTTCCGAATTTTTTCGTTTTTGCCGAGTCGGCACATTTTTTTGCGACGGTTTTTTGCTTACCACGCCCACATTCCTTTATCGATCTTGTCGTGCGTAGCATCGTTTTGTTCAGCGCGGGCCAAGGAATCGCATATTTCCTCTTCACGACATTCCGATGAAAAATGTGCGAGCTAGCCAAGATGGCAACGGTTGCTAGCTCGCCACGCGCACGCCGTTCAAAATCTACAACTTCTAATTCCAACATTTTGTCCAGAGTAGCTGGCCGTTGGTGCCCGAAAAGTTACGAGACGATTGATGAAAATTCCAGCGACGAGTTTTCGTTTGTATCTGGTGCTAAAGGTGATTTTTTGAGAAAATTCCAGATGGCGGCCTTTTCCCAAGGTCAAAGGTCAACGACACTTCTGGGGTGTTTGTAGACTGGAGCTGGCAGCAAGTGTGTGCAATTGCGTGAAAATCCTTCAAACAAAAGTGTCTTTTCCCCATATTGTGGGAAAACACGAAAATCGCCAATTCTCAGAGTTCGCCACAAAATGGCCGCCAAGCCGTAGGTCGTGTGGCCGTCCCATAATGCTTTCAAAACATCTTTGGGATATCCCCGACACGTGTGTCTTGGTTTCGCGGCCGTATTTTGAAGTACATTTTGTTCGGCCCCATACGCGATTTTCGGCCCATTCATTTTTTTGACGGGATCGCTGGCCGTGATGTCATCGTCTTCGGGGGGGGTGACGTTGACTTTGTGGAAAATTCATTTGCAATTTATCCCAGGTGTGTGCACATTTTGGTGACTTTTCGAGCATGCGGCGGGGGTCAAATTCTCGCTGAAAGGCGGCGAAGTCGTCGTTCCAACTGCGAAAACAATATGGTCCTTGCAGTCAGTGACTGCTGCTGCGGGCCATAATAAGGTATGAGGAATAGCAGTGCGCGACTTTGCGAGCTCGCCACGCGGACGCCGTTCAAAATCTACAACTTCTAATTGCAACATTTTTTTCACAGTAGCTTGCCGTTGATGCCCAAAAAGTTTCGAGACGATCGCGGAAATTTCCAACGACAAGTTTACGATTGAATCCAGGGGTAAAGCCGTTTTTTATAGAAGATTCAAGATGGCGGCCTTTTCCCGAGGTCAAAGGTGGACGAAACTCCAGAGGTAGTTGTGGACTGGCTCTAGCAACATGTGAGTCAAATTTCGTGAAAATCGCTCGAAAAAAAGTTCATTTTTCCATATTGTGTAAAAACGCGAAAAACGCAAAATGGCAGATTTTGGCACAAAATGGCAGCCAAACCGTAGGTCGTGTCACCATCCCGTAATGATTTCAAAACGTCCTTTGGATATCGCGGACAAGGGTATATTGGTTTCGTTAGTCGATTCTCAAAAAAAAAAGTTCCGAATTTTTTCGTTTTTGCCGAGTCGGCACATTTTTTTGCGACGGTTTTTTGCTTACCACGCCCACATTCCTTTATCGATCTTGTCGTGCGTAGCATCGTTTTGTTCAGCGCGGGCCAAGGAATCGCATATTTCCTCTTCACGACATTCCGATGAAAAATGTGCGAGCTAGCCAAGATGGCAACGGTTGCTAGCTCGCCACGCGCACGCCGTTCAAAATCTACAACTTCTAATTCCAACATTTTGTCCAGAGTAGCTGGCCGTTGGTGCCCGAAAAGTTACGAGACGATTGATGAAAATTCCAGCGACGAGTTTTCGTTTGTATCTGGTGCTAAAGGTGATTTTTTGAGAAAATTCCAGATGGCGGCCTTTTCCCAAGGTCAAAGGTCAACGACACTTCTGGGGTGTTTGTAGACTGGAGCTGGCAGCAAGTGTGTGCAATTGCGTGAAAATCCTTCAAACAAAAGTGTCTTTTCCCCATATTGTGGGAAAACACGAAAATCGCCAATTCTCAGAGTTCGCCACAAAATGGCCGCCAAGCCGTAGGTCGTGTGGCCGTCCCATAATGCTTTCAAAACATCTTTGGGATATCCCCGACACGTGTGTCTTGGTTTCGCGGCCGTATTTTGAAGTACATTTTGTTCGGCCCCATACGCGATTTTCGGCCCATTCATTTTTTTGACGGGATCGCTGGCCGTGATGTCATCGTCTTCGGGGGGGGTGACGTTGACTTTGTGGAAAATTCATTTGCAATTTATCCCAGGTGTGTGCACATTTTGGTGACTTTTCGAGCATGCGGCGGGGGTCAAATTCTCGCTGAAAGGCGGCGAAGTCGTCGTTCCAACTGCGAAAACAATATGGTCCTTGCAGTCAGTGACTGCTGCTGCGGGCCATAATTAAGAACTAACAATAAACAATGGCCAAAGGAGGAAAAGATTTACCTTATTCGGCGTCAAAAGATCAAAGTTATTCCAGACTTGGGAAAATTTCCTAGAGCGGTCCATGAGTAGAACTAGAAGCAATGCAAAAACTCCAAAAGGCACTATAAACAGTTTACTCTCCATACAACAAACCCACGACATGTTGATGCAGTTCGTTTGCTTATAAACACAATTTGGCGCGGCAAATCCAAACGATACACTTCCTGTATCGGTCACGTGATTTTTTGTTAAAGCGATACACGCACCGATACGGGGTTTCACACTTGTGCACTCGGCACGGTGCTGACGCACCAGTGTCGCTCGTCCCATCACTAGTGGGAACTCTCATCATTTTCCAAAGTGTCGTAAATGAGTGAAGAAGTGTTGAACGGAAAGACAACGTGGATTGCTGTGATTGTGAGACTAGCAGATGATCGATCGGAGCTGCAGTGAAGAGGACGGCGGTGTTTGTGGGAGTTGGAGTTGAAGATCGGAGCAGGAACCATGTCTTCAGAACCTCAGGAAGGTTCTGTCAGAGAACAACTTTCTGCTGCTGAAGGAACCATCGTCCAGAACGAGGAGGAGCTCTGTCGTCAGCGCAGACTGCTGGATAGCAGCTGGAACCCGCAGCTTCAGCTCAACATAGTTGGTACGTGACTAAACATTTTAAATTCTTTTGGTTGTTGTCCTGATCTTTATGTCACTGGAAATGGATTGTTGCCGGTGTTGGTACCGGATCGTCTCGGGCAATGAGTTATATCACTAGAGGAGACACGCCCGCTTTAGAAGCCTGGCCGACGGTGGCAGAGCGCGACGCCATCTTGGTGAGGTCGACGACGCCCACATGACAATGATTTCTATTGCTTTTAGTGGTATCTAAGTAGCTTTTATATACTATATATATTTTTACATTTATATATATTTATACATAGATAGATAGATATATCATTTGTTGTTGTTTAAGAAGAGAAACAGTCAGCCTTAAAAACTCAACCTTGAATGAAAATGCATTGTTGCAGGACTTCTTACAAGTAAAAAATCATTACGAAGAATTTTTAAAAATAATTTCTAAACATTTAGAAGTTTTAGACTTCTTTGACATGTAATTTAAATTATTTAGAAAAACCAAACAATAAGTCAATAATAATAATAATAATAATAATAAAAATGAATCACTAGTAAGTTAATACAAACAATAAATAAATAATAAGGAAATAAATAATAAAAATAAGTCTATTAATAATAAAAAAAATAAAAATTCAAAAGAAGTCCAAAAGTGAACAATAGATTTACCCTAAAAAAACAACAACAACAAAGAAAAACAATAGATTTATACTGATTCATGTGAGTGATCAATTTGTGTAACAAGCAAAGCAAACAGTCTGGCCCCTTATCTAAATGTGTTTCCACAAATGTTTTAAACAGCCAGACTGTTATACTAGTTGGTACCACAGTGATCCATCTGAGTTAGCTCTTTTTATTGCTAAGATCCACTTTTTCCCCAAGTCTGATCCATTGATCCATTGATTGAATCCATTGGAAACCTGCAAGAAAAGTTCAGTCACTGATTCAGAAATCTTTAAATCTATATTACTATAATAGCCTAGTATGCTGTATACAGGTTTAGCAAAATCAAATGTACATTTTTGTCGACAGAAAATTATACATAGTTTACATCAGTGGTTCCCCAACTGGGGGGCACAGAGGTATTGCAGGGGGGGCGCGGTGGAGTTTAGAAATCAAAGGATTTGTATGTTTGTGTCAGTGTGTGGGGGGGGGGGGTGCTCGAAAATATTCTAATCTTCAGAAATGGGGGCTCTGCAGAAAAAGTTTTGGAACCACTGGTTTACATCATGCCTAGATGTTGATAATAGCCCTGCAGCATAATGCATGTCAACATGTGTAATTACAACGCAGTATTCTTTCTTAACAAATAACAGTAACAACTAAGTAGCTAACTAATAACTAACTATACAGGCGTTGTAGAATGAGTATGTGTGTCTGTGTCAGGGCGCGTGTGTGTTTAAGAGGACTGAGCGCGTTCGCGCGTGAGAGCCTTTGACTCTGATGGGCTTTAGGCAGCGTGGGGGGGGGGGGGGGTCTCTCTCTTCCTCCACGTCTGTGGCAGTAAACCCAGACTAGTTCCAAACAACAGATGATTTGATTCCTTTCTTGAGAACAAACTTCCCACTGTCACCGGTAGCCATGCTGTCGCTAGCTGCTTTGTGCGTCGATTGTCGCGTGTTGCCGTGTGATACTAACGCTACGGAAGCTCTGGGGAGCCAAAAATGCGCCATATTAAAACTCAATTTAGTTATTTTTGATATCGCCCGTAACAAAAAATTCGAATTAATTCATTTGATCAATTTATCGCCCAGGCTTAGTCTGACATTATAATTTGTTACGCCATATGCAAACCGTACTTTAATACATAAACAGAACAAATATGTTCTGTTTAGGTTTTAAAGGTAGAACCATTGGCAATATAAACTTATTTTTCCAATTTGAGCAAATGTATGACTGTATATAAAAATTATTTATTTATGGTGTGTAGTCTCGTTTAATTCTACCAAATTTCAGTTTCCCTTATTTTTATCTCAGAAAAAAACATTGTCATATTGATAACTATAATCAAAAGGAGCAGCCTTCAGTCCTGAGCATTAATCGAATTCCACATTATGGAATTACAGAAGTTCGTCAGATTTAGCAGGTATGATTGCACAGTTTATATTTCCTGTTTAAAACTTTTTGAAAGCATTAAAAACTAATTACAAAAAAAAAACACTTTTTTTGTTCAATTTTAATTTGTTCTTCAAAAATAATACTGGAAATTCTTTGATAACCTTCGAATTGTCGCCTTTCTGCTCTCTGGATTCTTTGAAGTGAGGGTGAGACTATGATAAGTCCCTTGTCCAATGTAGTGGGAAGTTTCGATGTAATATTTATCCATGTTTCTCACAAATAACGGAAAGTTTTAGTAATATCGTTCAGCGTATCTGTCAGAGCGTGATTTGTCTGGACCAATAAATTGACCAATTACTATCGTACATGTCATCGTGGCAACTTACAGCCAATCAAAAAGTGTGACGTCATCATTGGACCCCGAGAGGATCTGGCAGCCTGAAACGATCCGGTACCCACACTGTCTCGTCCAGCTTTCACAGATTCGGATGGTTCAGGATAGGGTTGTGCCGATGGACGGTGATGGGTGACTGACATCCCGATGGAGAGACACCATCGTGATGCCACGCCCCCGCCACGTTGCGATTCAACACCATAAGCCGCGGTTACATGTACAAAATATCTTGATGGGATCAATGGTCGGATTAGAATCCAACCGTGTAGATGGGCCCAGAAAAATGTTTTCAGAATATAACAAACGTTCACTAAGGTCACACTTTCGGTCAGAATAAATCATTCGCACATGCGCAGTAGGGTTTGAAAACCGGAAGAGGATATAACTTCCGCCGAGCGGCTTTTTTTTCAAACTTTATTGAATGTAACAATTCAATACAAAACAATGTTAAACAGCACAGAGCAGCTATATATATTGACATGTCAGCTCGGTAATATACGAGACGATTTTCTAAACGTGCTTTTAGTAATGTTACGGTTATTATGAAACACCTGTTCGCTCCTCATTTGAATTTTAATCCGTGTGGTCAGTGCTTTTTCTGATCAAAGCCAGGATTAGCAGTATGCTAACACGGGCTAACAACACTAGCTTTGGGTGGCGCTGCACGTTAAACATGTAGGAATAACATCAGCCTTTATTTAGTCGGGACACGACTGGAAACACAAATCCACCTGATTATTTGAATGTTTTCTAAGGACTGAGCGACATTTCTGCTTTGAAGCTCAAACCGCTGTGTGTGCTGACGATCCGAGCTGTGCTCAGACACACACTTTTAGACCCGGTCTGAGTTCGGTTGCTTGTACCCCTAGAGCTGCAGGACGGATCGCAGTCTTAAATCTCCCACATATACCGCTCATGTTCCCCCCCCCACCCCCTTCCCATCAAACACAAAGCTGTAAGTCCGCGCTCCGCCGGTCCACTTCGCTAGTTAAGTGGGGGAGCGGACTACTTCTTTTCTATTTTGTTTGTTACTTTTTTTGTTACAGTCACTTCCCTCAGTTTATACTGGATCATCGTGGATTAGTCATTAGTTGGGAAATAAAATGAAAAAAGCTAAATAACGAATAGCAGTTATATAAGAACGAAAAATGTAAAAATAGCTACCCTTCCGACGATGTCATCGTCCATCCCGATGGTTGACTACATACATCGTCAACGGCCAATTTAGGGGACATCGCCCAACCCTAGTTCAGGACGTCCAAAAATGAAATGTGCAGTTGGGAAATGAACAGACACACAAGAGTCTGCATGAATTTTCAAACCTTTTTCAAAAGGGGACAGGTGGAGAAACACGACCTGTCAGTCTCTGTGGCTGTCCTCTCTCTTTGTCCTCAAGGCAAAAATGCTTTTTTATTATCCAGCAGGGCAAAATGAAAACATACAAAATTCGTCTTTTAACTGGTGTGTTTTTGTCTAGTCTGCATCTATTACGTTGTGCCATAGATGCGTTATTCCAGAAGTCACATTTAAACTACCCAGATTTTAACCCTGAAGTCTCGCTGAAGTCAGATTAAAGATGATAGTTCTTAGTGTCAGAACTTTCTCATTACTGTCCAATCCAAGAAAGGGAGGTATCATTGCAGAGATAGACAACAGAACTACAAGAATTAAAGTTGATATCAAATCAATTTTTGTTTATTTATTATCAAATAATAATAATTAAGGATATACTCAGGAAAATGGTCCAGTTCAATTTGATGTTACACAGATGCTGTGAGGAAGAGGAAACACTGATATCTTCAGCATGAAATATAATGTTATAGAATTATTTAGCTTAAAAAACACACCTTGTAACCCTTGTGCTATCTTAGGCACTTTAACGTTGGGAGTTGGGTCATCTATGCCCACTATTGCGCTGGACCTTTTTTCTTCAATGATTTGTGAACCTCACTGGTGTCCATGAATTACATGAAATCCCTTGTGGAGCCCTGGCTCATGCCTGGGGTTGACTCACAATTAAAATGAAAAATCAATACTTAAAAACCGCTTATTCTGTGTCATAATTAAAACGAAAATGCAAAGAGGGGTTTGTATTTGCATTTTAACATCCACCCTTCAACATTGTCGCAATAATCAATTCTAAAACGCATTTCCAGAAGGGAGGCGGGGCGATGACGTCACTGCTTTCTCCGTGTGTCTGGCTGCTGAGAGACACAAACACACCGGGAGTGGTGGAGCTTTGTGTTAGCGGCAGAGAAGAGGGTTTTGTGATGGTTGTGAACTTCTGATGATTGCACACAGCTTCCCAGGACTGCATAGCAGCACTTCCACCTTCTGCGGTCTTCATTCGGACGCACCGCGAACAAGCTTCTTTTCTTCGGAGCGGGGCAGCTGCCTTCATAGCGGAGCGCGATGCTCCGCGACCCAAAGCTCCCGATTGAAGGCTTCTGAAGGTGGAAAAGCTGCTACGATCTGAGAAACCATCACATGAATTTATGTTTCCATTGGTGTCTAGAACAAAATAAAGGATGATGTAATTCCCACATAATTATATCCAAGATGCTCATTGCGTGTTCAGAGTTTTAAGTTCCTCCACGGCTAATGTTTGTAGCGCATATTAACCTTATGCTAACCTGTCTCTTTTCGGTCCACCTTGCAGTGAAGAAAAAAGAACCGACCACACAGATTTAAAAAAATATGATCGAGCAGGCCCTTAATAATAATCATAACTGTAATAAAAAGACGGGAGCCGGTTTAGCTCGTGCTGGTTTACGGCGCCTTCCATCCGTGAAACCTGGGTTCGAATCCGGGCTGCTCCCTGTTCCCTTCTCTACCTCTCTGTCGGTCCCAAGCCCGGTTGCTTTGAGAAGGTTGCATCAGGAAGGGCATCCGGCGTAAAACATTGCCAAGTTTACCATGCGACTTGTTTGCTGTGGCGACCCCTGATCGGAAGAAGCCGAAAGAGAAAGAAGAACTGTAATAAAAGGACATTTAGAAGATAGTCTCCTGCAGCTTCGCGCTGAGTGAGTGTTTGTCCAACCACCAAACATTTAGCATGGTGAGATCTGCTATCTGTTGATGGGGCTCCAGCTGTCATCAAACTGCAAGATCAGCACGAAGCTGCAAATAAATGTGTAAATATGTGGGGATTACATCATCCTTCATTTTGTTCTGAACACCACTGGAAACATAAATTCATATGATGGTTTCACAGATCTTAGCAGCTTTTCCGCCTTCGGCGATTGGGAGCTTTGAGTCACGGAGATTCGCGCTCCGCTACGAAGGAGGCAGCTGCCGCTCCGAAGAAACAAAGCTTGTCCGTGGTGCGTCAGAAGGAAGACCGCAGAAAGCGGAAGTGCTGCTACTTAGTCCTGAGAAGCTGTGTACAATCATCAGAAGTTCACAACCATCACAAAGCCGTCTTCTCTGCCGCTAACACAGTCTGCTCCTGGTGCGTGTGTGTCGCTCAGCAGCCGGACACACAGAGAAAGCAGTGACGCCATCGCCCCGCCTCCCCTCTGCTAATGCGTTTTTGAATTGATTATTGGGACAATGTTCGCAGGGTGGATGTTAAAATGCAAATGCAATCCCCTCTTTTCATTTTCGTTTTAATTATGACACACAATAAACGGTTTTTAAGTATAAAATGAAAACATTTTGAAGGATTGCTTTATCATTTTGATTTTGAGTCATATGATGCATCTTCATTTTGAAAATGAAAAGGTATTTCTGTTAATCCATTTTGATGATCAAATTAAACATTTCTAAATGAATTTAGCTACACATTGAGCAGATAGCTTTTTGAAAATGAAATGCTAAATACCATTTTCATTATCATTTTAATTAAGTGAAAGAATAAGCTGTGTTGAGGAAGGAAATGAAAAAGCATTTTGGTGAATTGCTTTTTCATTTTAATTTTGAGTCAAAAATCGCTTCCATATGATACAGACGGAAGTTTTATTAGGGAAAACTACCGGACTCTGTTCACTACATTTGTCTGTCTAAACGCGTGACGTGACTTTAAGCAGCTGCTCGGACTGCAAAGTTAGTAAATCAAAGCTAAAGCTAAAAAACAAACAATAAAATGTATTAGTTTGGACGAGACCGACCATAAGCTGCAGCGATTGGGTCTCTAATGCTTCACACATGGAGATGATAAAGTTGCAGACATTCGTGTTTATTATTATATTTAGGTAATACCAGTTTTACGATGGTTTTGTCATGATAATTTGCTTTATTTATTAATCACACCTTAAAAATCGGACATGGTTAAAGTTAACATCTGGTTGTTGGCATCCAATAATGCGCCGATCTCCACCTCGCAGTCTCGTAAGTTATTGTCGTGGGTCCCTCTGGGAAATAAAGCAGAGGCGCCAAGGTGAGTGTGTTCTTTCCTTTATTCAAGAACTGCGAGCACTTCAACTGCTCCATGCAGGGCACAACAGGTCATGACACCTCTGTCTCTGTCTGTTTTCATTTCCTGTGACACTTCCTATTATCCCATAAGCCCCTCCTACTGGGCGTTGATCTCCATTAGGCCACTGGGAAGGTCAAAGAAAATAGTCTTATACATGAAATAAATAAACTGTGTGGGTCCCACCACCAGCTGACAGTGCCACACCATCACAAAGTGACAGAATAAGCTGTGTTGAAGACTAAAAGGAAAAAGGATTGCTTTTTCATTTTTAATTTTAAGTCAAAAAATGGAGCTTCATTTTAAAAAGGAAAAAGCCCGTCTGGTTTTGACTTTTATTTTTAATTATGCTACACTATCGCTTCCATATAAAGCACATGACAGAGATGAATTACTTAAATTATTACGTAAAATGGAACATCAGATGTTGACATCAAAGTGACTGTGTCAGATTTAGGGAGGTGACAATCACTTTTTTTTTAGTTCTTCATATGGTGCGTGATTGGAACTATAATAAACACATTAAACACATTTGTTCTGCTATTCCTGTGTTCCAGGGCTCCACATAGCCATTTGTCCGCTGGCCCAGTCTTGTTTTTCGAGCAGTACGGACCACAAGACTTTATTTTTTACTTCTCCGCTCGGGCCACTAAAATATCTAACAATTAATACATTTTTCACCTTTTTCAATAAAGTATATTTTGCGAAAACGTTTAGATTTACCTCGTCTTTATAATTCACTTTTTCTGCTAGTCCTGTGTTCAGACTTCAAGGGTTTCTATGGGAAACCTTTTATCACTCTTCTCCTCCTCTCCCGCCTGCGCGCGCGGCTGTCACTGCCGAGCACCACGCGTCACGTGCTCACTCAATTTTTTTTTCAAACTTTAATGAATGTAACAATTCAATACTAAACAATGTTAAACAGCAACAACGAAGGAACAAGCCAGTGGGTTATTATTACATTTTATGCAGATATATTTAAACTGACACACATATCAGCGCGCCCCCTGGTGGTTTTTCACCGCGATGATCATAAATCCAACACCATCACTGAAGAGAGACTGAAGCATGTCAGAGATGTGGCAGGAATAGATAGGAATATGTTAGACGGAGTAATGGGTGGAGTTAGTACTATGGACAGCAAGATATTTAATGAATGCATTGAAGATGAAACTGTATGCACTAAGCTTTAAGCTGAATGTTAAAGAATCAAAGGCAACTCAAAATACCTGAATCTCAGACTCAAACGGAGTATAATGTCAAACTACTTCATTTTGTTTTTCTTTACAACACTGTAAGCAGTATTTCTAGTTAACTGAATGATCTCAGTAATTTAATTGTATTTAATTTTTCAATTATTTAATTTAATTAGGTAACTAAAGTAACTAAAAAGTAAATGTAACTTTGCAACAGTAACAAAAAGCAGAACCTTAAGGCAGTCAGAGCAAAAAAGTCAATAAAACTTCTTAACTATTGATTAGGAACAAATGTGAAATAGCAGTGATTAGAAGCAGCATGAAAACTTCTTAACTAGTGTTTCCTACTACACTGCAGTGCTCTCTTCAAAACATCTGAAACAGACTAGAGCAGATTTAAGTTTGATATGCTCTATTTTCAGTCATTGAAAAGTGTATAAATAAGTGTTAGATGTCACCAGAATGCACCAAATTGCACCATATTAAAATTTTCCGGGGGGGCATGCCCCCGGACCCCCCTAAAGTTGCAAGCACCTGCGGAGCGGCGGGTCTCGCTGTGCGCGGTGTCGGGCCAGTAACTTTCAAAACCACTGGCCCTGTGGGCCAGTGCAAATTTCTGGGCTATGTCAACCCCTGGGTTCAGACTTCAAGGGTTTCTGGGGGAAACCTTATATTACTGTTCTCCTGCACTCCGTGATGTTGCACTGCCCATAACCGTCACTGCCTCTTCTTAGAGCTGCATGCGGCTCCCATTTCTCATACACACAATTGTGCGGTTTTAGAAGCACACACACATCCTCATTTACAACAGAAATTTCCGTCTGTCGAGGAAATACGACAAATTTACTGCGTTCTAATCATTAATTTCCATTCCAAGCTGCGGGGGGTAATTACTCACTGTAACACCAAACATGAACCCACACTGTGCGGCGCAAAGTTACGTGTCTGTATAAATAAAGGCGGAGCCTCCTGCCCCGCGTTCTTCATGGGTGTCAGTAGGGCTGTGACGATAACAGCATCACCGCGGTGATGACCTCATCACCGCATTACCGCACTTTTTTTCCCAAACTTTTTTAAAAAATTTTAAGTTTTGCATATGGTGCGTGATTGGAACTATAATAAACACATTAAACATATTCATCTTTGCTCACTTTTTCTGCTAGTCCTGTGTTCAGACTTCAAGGGTTTCTATGGGAAACCTTTTATCACTCTTCTCCTTCTCTCCTTGCACCTAGCCTGCGCGCGCGCGCAGCTGTCGGTGCTGTGTGTTAGGCCGCATTTACACATACGCACGGTCCCCATCCTACATGCCCCCCAAAGAAATAAACGGCTTCTAGCCTGTTCCAGAGCAACGGTGTCCCACTTCATTAGTTACCGTTTGCATCCCAACTGGGACCAGACCGGACATAACAGCGGTTTCCGACTACGGTCTGAAGCCTGAGGCTGAAAGGTAACACGCTGACAGCAAAATCTGCTTACATGGCACACGCAAATGCACGTATCCGATTCGTTTCCGATTTATTTCCACATATGAGAGAGGCCTGTATCCGATCTGAGAAAAATGGAATCCATGCGCTTCATCCTGTTCACCGATCATATCCGATCTGTGCCACATGAGAGGAAAAAATCGGAATTGGGTCACTTGAACCACGCAGTGTAAAGGCGGCCTTAGAAGCACGCGGCACAGTCTACTTACACACAAGTGCGCTGTTTCAGATAGGGTTGTGCCGATGGACGATATCATCGTCCATCGTGATGGGTGACTGACATCCCGATGGAGAGACCACCATCGTGATGCCACGCCCCCGTCATGTTGCGAGTCAACACCATAAGCCGTGGTTACATGTACAAAATATCTTGATGGGATCAATAGTCGGATTAGAATCCAAGCGTGTAGATGGGCCCAGAAAAATGTTTTCAGAATATAAAAAACGTTCACTAAGGTCACACTTTCCGTCGGAATAAATCATTCGCACGTGCGCAGTAGGGTTTGACAAGCCGGAAAGGGAAATATAAATTCCGCCGAGCGGCTTTTTTTTCTTCAAACTTTATTGAAGGTAACAATTCAATACAAAACAATAACAGCGCCGAGCAGCTATATATAATGACATGTCAGCTCGGTAAAATACGAGTTGATCTTCTAAACGTGCTTTTAATAATGTTACGGTTATTATGAAACACCTGTTCGCTCATCATTTGAATTTTAATCTGTGTGGTCAGTGCTTTTTCTGAACGAAGCCAGGATTAGCAGTATGCTAACACGGGCTAACAACATTAGCTTTGGGTGGCGCTGCATCCTGTGAATAACATCAGCCTTTATTTAGTCGGGACACGACTGGAAACACAAATCCATGTGAATGTTTGAACGGTTTCGAAGGACTCAGACACATTTCTGCTTTGAAGCTCAAACTGCTGTGTGTGTGCTGACGATCCGAGCTGTGCTCCGACACACACATTATTTAGACCCGGTTCTGAGTTCGGTAGCTAGTACCCCTAGAGCTGCGGGACGGATCGCAGTCTTAAATCTCCCACACATACCGCTCATGTACCCCCCCCCCCCCCCTTCCCATCAAACACAAAGCTGTAAATCCGCACTCCGCCGGTCCACTTCGCTAGTTAAGTGCGGGAGCGGACCACTTCTTTTCTATTTAGTTTGTTACTTTTTTTGTTAGTCACTTCCCTCAGTTTATACTGGATCATCGCAGATTAGTCATTAGTTGGAAAATAAAATGAAAAAAGCAAAATAACGAATCGTAGTTATAAGAACGAATAATTAAAAATACCCCCCCCCCCCGGCGATGTCATCGTCCATCCCTATGGTTGACAGCAACCATCGTCAACGGCCAATTTAAGGGACATCACCCAACCCTAGTTGCAGATAAACACACATGCTCATTCTACAACAGAAGTTTCTGTCTTGCGAGGAAATACGACAAATTTACTGCGTTCTAATTATTAATTTACAAGCCATTACAAGCTGCGTGCGTTCTTAAGTGCGCGACACGGCCGCCTGCCGGAGGATTTTGTGTTGGCGGGGGGGGGGGGGAGCGGGGGCGGGCGGGGGTATTACTGTTCTTAGTTACTCTGTAACACAAACATGAACGCGCGCTGTTAGATTTCCATGAATATTTCTTTGTTTGGGAACTATTTGTGCAGAGCAAAGTTACGTGTCTGTATAAATAAAGGCGGAGCCTCCTGCCCCGCGTTCATGGCTACCGGAAAAGTGTCTGCAGTCTTTGTATTACTGGTCAATACATAATATTCTGAGAAGACACCTGTACCAGAGAGCACAGGTGAAACTCGCATGCCGCTGGAGAGTGGTCCGCTGCAGAAGAATCAACCCCCAACACACGTGTGCGCACCTTCCTTCTAGTCCGACAAGACGCACCGCACTCACACGGTCACAGTCAATCTAGGTAGTAGTTAGTTGTCACTGTTATTTGTTAATAAAGAACAGTACGTTGTAATTATATAACTTTCCAATGGAGCCGCCGGGGGATTTTGAGTTTTTTTCTTTTTTGGGGGGGGGGGGGGGGGGCTGCGGTTAACCGCGACACCGCGCCCCCTCGTGGTTCATCACCCCGGTGATAAAAAATCCGACACCGTCACAGCTCTAGGTGTCAGGCTTCATGGCTACCACAAAGTCGACAAAGTGTCTGCAGTCTGTTTATTACTGGACAATATAAAATATTTTGAGAAGATGTCTTTACTAGAGAGCACAGGTGAAGCCTCGCATGCATCTAGAGCAGGGGTGGCGAACATGCAGCTCTCGAGCCGCATGCGGCTCTTGGCCAATGAGCGTGCGGCTCTTTGCGTCTCGTCATATTTTCCATATACTGTGCCTCATTTCATTAATGTTTCACACTTAAACCACACTCAAGCCATTAGAGGGTATTAAAAATAAATAATTAATAGTAAAAGTAATTTGGCAGTGTGTGTGTGTGTGTGTGTTTGATTCTGCTCCCGACACATACGTGACCGCCAATCATTTGCGCGGGTGTAGAAATGTATCTCTGATCTGTGGAGAGACTGTTGACATGGAAGAAATCCACCACTACTATCCCATAAAATCTTTGTTTACACTCTCTCCCGCTAGCTTACAGCCCTTCACTACCCTAACATTACAGTGCAACAAAAATAACAGCAATATCAGATCTATCTAGCCATACAGTTTTGATCCAGATTTCAGCTCAGACGAGGAAAACAAGACATTCATGGATCTTTGCTTGGAAACAATATGTTTCCAAGCAAAATACAGTTGGTTTGATAACGATCATTTCATGCAACGATCATGCATTCAAATTTCACAGTAGTCCTTTGAAAAACATAGGAGTTATAACAGTGCGCCACTTTGCTAGCTCGCCACGCGCACGCCGTTTAAAATCTCAGTGTGGGGACCGTGTGTTTATTAAAATGTAGTCTTTAACTTTTTTTGAAAACTTATACGTTTCTTTAATTAGGTGTTTGACCTACTGAAGACTGAAAGACTGACATCTCCTCTGTCTTAACTGTGAAAGCGAACTAAGACAGACTATTTCTTGACAATACACAAAGACCTTTAAAAGTATAAAAGGTCTCCTTTTTTGTCTTTTTGTCCCTGCAGTCCTCCCTCAGCATTATGCAAGTGAAGAGGATCTGTGCAACCAACAGTGCAATTTAAGAATGGAACAGGGGGAACCAAAGCCTTGTCAAATTAGAGAGGAACATGGAGAACCAAAACCTCCACAGATTAAAGAGGAACATGAAGAACAAGAACCTTCACAGATTAAAGAGGATCTGCAGGAACCAGATACCCAACAAATTAAAGGGGAACTGCAGGAACCAGAACCTCTACAGATTAAAGAGGAACAAGTGGAACAACAACTTCCACAGATTAAAGATGGGCTCTTCAGTCAGGAGGAAGATCAGCTTGATCTGAAGCAGGAAACTGATACCCTGGTGGAGATTCCTACTTATGAGGAAAATGAGAACAGTGAAGCAGATCTTAAGAATCAGCAGAGCTTTAATGTAACTGATAGTCAGGATGAAGAAGGAAACCAACATGAAGAATCAACAACAACTACAGATCAAGACACAGACCCACAGAACAGAGATCAGAAGAAGAGTTTTAGTTATTTATCTCATCTCAAAACACACATGAGAACTCATACAGGAGAGAGGCCTTTTTCTTGTAAAGTATGTAAAAAAGATTTTCGTTATTTATCTCATCTCAAAAGACACATGAGAATTCACACAAGAGAGAAGCCTTTTTCTTGTGAGGAATGTGATAAATGTTTTATTCAAATCTATGATCTCAAAACACACATGAGAACTCACACAGGAGAAGCCCCTTTTTCCTGCAAAGAATGTGACAAAGGTTTTACTTATATTTATGACATCTCTTGATATCTCAAAGTACACATGAGAATTCACACAGGAGAGAAGCCTTTTTCTTGTGGAGAATGTGGTAAAAGATGTAGTAATTTATCTGATCTCAAAACACACATGAGAACTCACACAGGAGAAAAGCCTTTTTCTTGTAAAGAATGTGATAAAAGTTTTAGTTGTGCATCTAATCTCACAACACACATGAGAACTCACACAGGAGAGAAGCCTTTTTCTTGTAAAGAATGTAAAAAATATTTTAATCAGACATCTAGTCTCAAAACACACATGAGAATTCATAAAATAGGAAAGCCTCTTTCTTGTAAAAAATGTGATAAGAGTTTTAGTTGTGTATCTAGTCTGAAAACACACATCAGAACTCATACAGGAGATAAGCCTTTTTCGTGTAAAGAATGTGAAAAAAGTTTTCGTTTTTTATCTCATCTCAAAAGACACATGAGAACTCACAGGAGAGAAGCCTTTTCAGTGTAAACAGTATAAAACAAGTTTTTATGATGTATTTAGTCTCAAATGACCCTTTTTTGTGTAAAGTATGTGATAAAAATTTTAGTTATGTAGTTGACCTTAAAACAAGAGGACGCATGCAGAAGAGAAACTGGTCAGCTATCAAAGCAGCCGGATCTTTCATTAGATGTACATAGGCTGATGGCCTCCAGACCACATTGATGCAGTTACTCAGTAATAAGGAGGCAGAAGCGATTATTGGATGCATTGAAGTGAACAGTTTTTCTGAAATCTGACATGAGTCCTGAAAACCTTTTTTTTTATTCTTCTGACTTCTGATTCTGAGACAATAATTTTAGGTGTTTGTCATCTATACACCGCTATGATCACATATCTCAAAAAAGGGATTGTGTATTGATTTTAAACATAATGGAGTTTCACTTTTTAAGATATTTAAATTCATGAAATTCATAGATTTGATTTTTAGAGAAATGTTGATAATGTTCCATTTTTGTTGGTTGATATTTCTTAGTAGATTTTTGTACTTTTGTTATATTGTTAAAAGTTTTTGAGTTAAACATTGTGTTTGTTTTTTATGTAAGGGACACTGACAGACTCAGTGTGCATTTTTCTACACCGTGGAAGTGTGTTCCCTTGCTTCTGTAAAATGTGTTAATTTCGCATATTTTGAAGACCGTTAACCTGCTTATACCATGGCCACTCATAAAAAGAATAAATAATCAATCAGTTTTTGGTAGTTTATTCTTGTTAGTTTTTGTATTTAAAATGTGTTTTTCACAAAAAGGGGACTATTTGTTACATGATGTGGTACATTGTTACAGTAACATGATTGCATCGGCGGAGCCGGCACTGATTTTGGCTACAGCAGCAAACAAAAATGTGGTAAATGAAGCATCAGTTCAGAGATAAAGTTCGCATCTTACCCCTAGTTTTTGTCCAGATGAGGAAGCTAAAGGTGGTGGTAAAGATGCCAGTGCAGTTATATAGAACATTAAACCTATGTGACCGGAACTTCATTTTTAGGCCTGCGGTTATGACTGGTTTATCACTTTTTATTCTACACCCAGCAGCCAATCAGAATAGAGTATTTACCCAGACAGTGGTATAAGCTAAAACAATGTTGTCTAAGTCTATGTGTTACCATGGCGAAACTAGAATTATTCTATACATCTCTAAATCTAACACTATGTGGTTCGTGAACATTTCAATAATGTTTTTAATATAAAAAAATAAATATAATATATAAAAAAATATACAGTTTATATTTTGTTTAGTCTTCCAAGCAAATAAAAGTTCAGTGAAGAAAGAATTAAGTAAAAATGTATTCAGGAAGAGGCGGATAAAGAGCCAGAATGGTGTTTGTGTCTGGGGTTCTTGTGATTCATGTTTTCTAGTAGACATTAGAACTGGGGGTTATTCCAGAAAGCAGGTTATGCTAGCTCTCACGATAAGTTAGGTTAGTGAAAGTTAGTTTGTTTTCAGAGAGGTGAAGCAGCATGGAGTGTCCATTTGAAGATGATTTAGTGGATGAAGAAGCTCAAATAATACTTTTTCCACAGTGCGATGGTGATAAGACCACATATGGATGTTGGAAAAATATTTTCTTTTACTTTGATCTAACTTAATTATTTGTTTCAGTTAAGATAAATCTTTTTTTTTGTAAGTCAGTTTAGAAATTACACGTAGTTTTCAGACAGTTATTTTACTTTCATTCAAATTAATTCAATTAAGTAGGTGTAACTTTGGTGCTGCTGTTAGAATGGCACCGCAAAGGATTGTGGGATATCATTCCCTTTGCCTGTCTGGATGGATTTGGGTTTAAGTGTGGGTTTTTGACCAAGTGTGTTTAGTTGTTTAGCTGTTTTACTGTGTTTTGCCGTGTTTCGCCGAGTTATTTTGCCCTACTGAGCTGATGTCTCTGTACCATGAGTGAGAGTGAAGGAGAGGATGATGAGGTTTTATAGCAGCCCTACGATGTAAGGCTGTAAAGACAATGACAGTTAATTCTTTAACGAATTCTTGCACCCCGTGCATTTTTCCCCCGGCCTTTTTTATTATAAAAATGAGTATATCTGCCGGCTCAAACTTAGACATTTGAGAGTTCAAGAAATATAATTAATTAAGATGAAAAAAAGATTAATTGAATTGGAGTAATATGACATTTAGTTAGATAAATACATAAATTTGAGTTGTATAAACAAATATTGAGTTTTATAGACGTAAGAAATTAGGTTGAATAAATTTAACTCAATTTTTTGTTCCCAAAAGAAGTAATTCATTTAAGTTGGCATACGTTTTATATATATATATATATATATATATATATATATATATATATATATATATATATATATATATATATATATATATATATATATATATATATATATATATATATATATATATATATATATATATATATATATATATATATCAGAATCAGAATCTTTTATTATCATTCTGCAGTGCACAATGAAATTTTTTCCAGCAACTCTCGTCCAACAATATAAAAAGGTAGAATAAAATAAAATAAGAATAAGGAGCTATATAAGGCATAAATACTTAAAAACTGTACAGTAGAGTGGGGTGAATATTCCACATTAGAATGGATATTGCACATACAGCATGAATATTGCATACGTAGTTTAAAATACAGTCAGGGCATTGTCAGCTGTGTGCTGACAGGGGTTAGTGGGTTATGTTAAGTCTGGGGGGAGGGGCGGTTTTGTTGACCCAGTTGTGTGATGTGGGGGGGGGGGGGGGGGGGGGATGGACCTCACTGCTCTTGGGAAGAAGCTGTTCCTCAGTCTGTTTGTGTGAGTTCTGATGCTCCTGTATCTCTTCCCAGAGGGAAGAGGTACAAACAGGTTATGTCCTGGGTGGGTGGGGTCTGCAGCAATACGACCAGCCTTCCGTTGGACCCGGCTGTCGTACACTGAGTTGAGTTGTGGGAGGGGTCCTCCCACAATCTCCTGTGCGGTTTTCACCACCCGGGCCAAGTCCTTCCTGTCTTGAGCGGTGCAGCTCCCGTACCACACCGTAGCACTCAGACAGAGGATGCTCTCAATGGTTGCCCTGTAGAAGTTCCCCAGAAGTTTAGATGAAAGCCCTGTTCTTTTAAGCTTCCTTAGAAAGAAGAGTCTCTGCTGAGCCTTCTTCACCAGGTGGGATGTGTGCAGCGACCAGGTGAGGTCAGATGTAATGTGGATCCCCAGGAACTTGATGTGGTCCACTCGCTCCACCTCCTCCCCGTTAATGAGGAGGGGGGGGTGTGCCACCTTTCTAGTCCTTCTAAAATCCACAATAATCTCTTTGGTCTTGGAAGTGTTCAGGATGAGGTTGTTGTCAGCACACCATCCTGTCAGGTGCTGAACTTCCTCTCTGTAGTGAGTCTCATCATTGTTGGATATGAGACCTACTACGGTGGTGTCGTCGGCGAACTTTAAAACCAGATTTGTGGAATGAATAGCGGAGCAGTCGTGGGTGAACAGAGTGAAGAGGGCGGGGCTGAGGACACACCCCTGTGGTGTTCCTGTGCTCAGGATCAGAGTGGATGATGTTGAGTCCCCGATTCTCACCACTTGGGGCCTGTTGGTGAGAAAGTCTTTGATCCAGAGGCACAGGGAGGCAGGCAGACCCAGGTTGTGGAGCTTCAGTGTCAGCTTGTCCGGGATCACCGTGTTAAAGGCTGAACTGAAGTCCACAAATAACATCCTGACATAGGTGTCAGGATGCTCTAGGTGGGACAGGGTAGCATGCAGGGCTAATGAAACTGCGTCCTCTGTCGATCGGTTCTCCCTGTAAGCGAACTGATGGCTGTCCAGAGTAACAGGGATGATGTCGTTGATGTGGTTCAGGATGATCCTCTCAAAGCACTTCATGATCACCGGTGTCAGAGCGACCGGCTGGTAATCATTGAGGCACGAGACAGAGGATTTTTTTGGCACCGGCACGATGATGGAGGACTTGAGGCACACAGGAACTGAGGTGAGCTGCAGGTACCAATTGAAGATGTCCAGGAAAACTCCAGCCAGTTGATGTGCACACAGCTTCAGAACCCGACCTGACACCTTATCTGGTCCTGCGGCTTTGCTGGTGTCGATCCTCCTCAGAGTGGAGCTCACCTGACGTAGCTGCAGGACGAGAGGCTGGGACTGCTCCTCCAGCTGTAATAGAGGACCAGAGTCCCTGCTGCTGCCGGGCGTCTCGAAGCGTGCAAAGAAGGTGTTTAGAGTGTCAGGCAGGGTGGGGTCACGAGTGGTCTGCTGCATGCTGCTCCTGTGGTCTGTGATGGTTCTGATGCCTCTCCACATCTCCCGCGGGTTGTTATTAGAAAAGTGCTGTTCCACCCGTTGTCTGTGTATATATATATGCGTCACAAGGAAAAAACAAGATCAGAAACTCGTGCGTTTACTTTGTCTGCTCTTTTTGTACACGCAGAAACTCTTTCTTTTGCTGATGATGCAGCCGTGTTACTTTTTTGATGGACGTGTAATCTTCAAACGCCGTCATTAAAATCTCAGACTCCATCTCACTGAAGTACAGCGTTTTTTTTTTTTTCACCGTGCGTTTCCATGGTGACTCCAGAAATCGGCGATCTATTGAGAATGTCTTTATGTACCTGCTGTGCACATGCTTTAACCCAGGGTTACCAAGTCGAGCGTAATTACGCCAACTCATATCCGGTCTTTTGGAACCGACATACCCAGAGTAAGCAAGTTCAGGCGGATTTCAGCCAGAGTTCAGGCTTAAAGTCAGGCTAGTTTAAACATGCTTCCTGGAATACCCCCCTGTTTCTCTGTTCTTTTTGGTTCTCATTGTTCTGTTCCAATCTGTGAAGAATAAAGTGGACATGAACATCGGTCAGAAGTGTGAAGTCTTTCCAACAGTGTGGGTTTCTGCTGTTTGTTGGTTCTCTGCAGGTTCCAAAGCTGGACTCCCCAGGTCCAGTTCTGACTGCTGAACTCAGGACTGAGTTCTGAGTTTTTGTATTCTGCATAGAAATTTGTTTGTTTTTCTATAGTGTTGATGTTCTTCCACTTGTTGTTTTTGTCCAATTCTGACCTCTACAGGAAGTCTGCACAGGTGCAGACAAAGACAGAAACCAAAGGAGGACCCACTGATTGTTTAAGTGATCTGGACCAAGCCAGTGTGATGTTTCCCATAAAAAAATTCTTAATTTCAGCTCCAACCAAAAGTCAATTCAGCTGCCATTTTCCTGATGCATATGGATGGAGCCAGATGACAACAGTTAACATATGATTTGTCTGAGTCAACATTTCAATGTCAACTACTGTCACAAATCAGGATTAAGTTTGTTGGAAGTCTACACCCCTTGCACTAAAAATGTGCTCGGGAGAATCAGGATGGACGCCATCTCTCCGCATGAGACCGGACTTCCCCCCCAAAAGGCGCTCCAGTTATCCACAAAACCAACGCCGTCGTCTGGGCACCATCTAGAAAGCCAGCGTTTAAATTATGAAAAGCTGCTGTACATTTTATCATTGACTAACTTCAGCAGGGGACCAGAGAAAATTACAGTGTCGGACATCGTCTTAGCCAGTTTACACACCGAAGCTACGTTTAACTTAACCACCTCTGATTGTCTCCGTTGGGCATCATTACCGCCTGCGTGAATCACGACTCGACGGAACCTGGACTTACTCTGAGCTAACATCCTAAGGTTCCCCTCGATTTCACCAACTCTGGCCCCCGCATAAAAACTAAATGTCCACAAACATACAATCGCAGATGGAGCTTGATGAAATACTTTAGAATGTGGTAATTAGAAAAAAAAATGCTTTATTATAGTCTTATTAATTAAAAAAAAATTAATCATTTTCATTGTAGTTTTACCCTTTAGTTTAACATTTCTACAGACATTCCTGACATTAACTTTTTCCTTTTTTTAATTTCATGTGTTTTAACTTTTTTTAATGAATTTGATCTGCCACCTGGATGTTTATATTAATGTTTTGTCTGCTTTAAATTCTGTTATTTAAGCTAAATCAATCTATAAATATGACGACCGATCTTCAGCTCCAACTCCCACAAACACCGCCGTCCTCTTCACTGCAGCTCAGATCGATCATCTGCTAGTCTCACAATCACAGCCACGTTGTCTTTCCGCTCAACACTTCTTCACTCATTTACGAGACTTTGGAAAATGCTGAGAGTTCCCACACGAACCACGTATCGTCCTTTCTGTCCAAAAACCTCACAAACGTCCCAACAAAACACCACCGTCCTCTCAACACAAGCTGACGCTGCTAGCCTGCTAACAAGCTAACGCTGCTAGCGCCTCATGCTGTTTACTTCCGGGTCATGTGCAGAAACTTTATTTAAAAAGAAACGTATAAACTGCTTAATTGAACCTCAATATGAGCTCCTGGTTTCTTCTGGATCCTCCAACATTCAGACGCTCTCTGACTGAGTTCATGTCTGCACAGAAACCTTCAGGATTCTCTTCTTCCACACGTCTTTGACTCTGAAACTCTCTTCTGAATGTGGATCATCTCAGTCAGACGTTCAGCAGCATCAGAGCCGTGCATGTGCTCCTCCTCATGAGTCCTGAAGCTGCACCGTCAGCTGCAGAGCTTCAGAGCTGCTTCCTTCTCAGACTTTCCACTTTCTTTGGCTCTCTGGCTCTGATGCTGCTGCTGCTGCAGAAAAACTCTGCAGAGACTCACAGAGAGAGGATGGAGGCAGCAGATGAAGCTGCTGCAGACTGACAGCTGATGGAACTGAAGCACTTTCTACATTCTAGTTCCAAATGTTCTACAGAATAAATCAGAGGTTGAAAGTCTTCCTCAGTACTCGAGTACTTTAGTTTAGCAGCTCCTCTTTTCCTCTAAGGTGAAGCTTCATGTGGACGACTTCTTCTTCTCTCCTCTTTTCTGGAGCTTGGGCTCCATGCAGTCTGATCAGCTCTGATTTGGGCTTCAGTTGATGTTTGTGATCAGGAACTCTGGATTCTTCTTAGAAGGAGACGTTCTGCCTCTTTAGCAGAGAGCAGAACGTTGATCTGATCTGTTGGAAGCCACTCCATCCTGAAGCTGCACTGCTGAGTTCCTGTCCACCAGGGGGCAGCTCTCCTTCAATCCAGCTGCAGGAAACCTTGATGTTCTGCAGAATCTGCAGCTGTTCAGACACGCCCTGTTACTGAGGAACACAGACGTCCTTCAGGAATGTGGTTCACCGTTGGCTTTGTGATCAAATCTCTGCTTGTCCTGACTTGTTCCCACACTGACTTCAATCTGCTTCTTTCTCAGCTTCTGCTTCACTTTTAGGATCTTGTGGATTTGAAACGTTGTGATTCCAACAGACATGGAAAGAAAAGCTTCTCAGCTTCACTGTCAGCCATTTTCCTGAGCTGCATGTGAACAAACTCTCTGTTCCTCTGAGTCTGACTGATGATCAGAAGGAGCTGTTTCCAGGAAATAGTCAGGCCCCTCCCTTCATCTCCATCAGGAGTTTCTGCTTCAGTGTCAGTAGATGACAGATGAGGGGAGTTCATGCACATCTGGGAGCAGAAGGTCACATGACCTCACCTTTCTCAGTCACTGAGATCAACAGTCTGTCAATCAGCTTGAAGCTCCGCCCCTCCTCTCAGCTGCTGTCAGGTGGTGTCAGGTTTCTTCTTGAACCTGTTCTCTGTCTTTAGTTCAGGAAACAAACATCCTGCAGCTCCTGACAGTCATTTCACTTCCAACAAGAAGCCCCGCCCCCTTTTTCATGTCAGGACAAAACCTGATCAGATCCTGATCCTCTGACTGTGGACAGTGGCTGTTCACTTGGTAGACAACAGGCAGGTTGAGGGTTTGATTCCAGGAAGGCTCACAGTCTGAATCTGACATTAAATTACCACTTCAGCTGCTCCACCTGCTGCCCCGCCCACCTGTGCTGCCCCGCCCACCTGTGCTGCCCCGCCTCCTACCAGGTGGACTCTTCCTGGTTGTGAGTCAGTGATCAGTGCTGCAGCTGCGTTGACACGGTGAGGGAGACTCTTCTTCCTCTTCATCTCTTTGCAGAAACTGAAGTGAGTTTGTTTCTGGAACTTTGTCTTCACTAACTTGACTGTTTGTTTCTGAATGTTTGGAGAAGATCTTCTTCTTTCTCTGCAAACTCTCATCACTCTGCTGTTTCCAAAGCTTCATCATTGTTGGATCAACAACATGGAGGACTCTTCTTCATCACCTCAACAACAATAGGCTGATGCTTGTTGGGTTTTTTCATTTCTGACTCCAAACCTTCCTGTTCTCCTCCATCCAAGTCTGTGTGGAGGTCAAAGTTCATGAGAAAGTCTCTGTTGGAGCTTTGAGAGGAATAATTCATGTCTTTCTTTCTTTTCCCCTCATTCTTTGATTTCTGTCTGTTTTTCATGATGCTTCATGTTTCCTGAAGTGTAGAAACAGGAAGTTTGTTGTTTCTTTGTCAAAGTGACTGAATGGAAATGTTGCTGCTGCAGCTCCATGTCTCCACCTGGTGGAGGGAGAGTAGAAGTGCAGCAGCTGATGGCAGCTTCCTCTGATGATGAGGAGGGTTTCCTCTGCAGGTGAAGGTGGAAGTTGTGTGTGAGCTGATGTGGATCCAGTCAATCCAGCAGCATGGATCAGTGGGAGGAACCACAGCAGGGAGCCCCTCCCTCTAAAAAAAGCAGAGATGGTAACCATGACAACCAGAGCAAAGCTCAGAGGTGAGATGAACATCTCCAACTGTCCATGATCTTCTCCATGTCAGAGCTCAGGACTCACACCAGCAACCTTCATTCTTCACAGGAACCAACCTGGATCTGGATCTGGATACAGCTGTGGGTCCTTCAGGAGTGACAGATCAAGGGATAAACCTCCAGACTTCAAGGACATCCATTCAGGAGTGGACCAGTGAGTGTTTGTCAGAGTTTTTGGAGGCTGGATTCTAGTTCAGATGATCAACAGTTTTCAGATGAAGGACTTGAGGTCTGGTTCAGTTCTGGATCTCTCTGGTCAGACTCACTTGGAGCATCATGTGTGTGATGAGATCTTTTCAGTTGAGTCTTCTGAGAGTCTCTGAGAGACATCAGAGATGTTGGAGAAGAAAACATGTTGACTGCTGACTCTGACTGACAGCAGCTCCAGTCTAATGAGAAGAATCACTGCAGACTCCTAGGATTCAGATTTTCATGCTTTCCAAACATCACATTGTTCTAGTTTGACTTTCTGCTCTCAGAATTTCTCCATTTCTACATGGAGAATTGGAATCAGCTTTTCTAGAAAAAAGTCTGGATTGACTGACAGAAAATGCTGAAAGCTGGAAACTGTTGATCCAAACATGTCATGTTATTCCAGACTAAACAGCTCAGTCTGTGTTCATGTCAAAGTCCATCAGCTGTTCATGAAGAAGCAGATCCTCCAACACTCTGATGGTTTGGTGTTTGCAGACGTCAACAGGTCACACAGAGAGTCCAGTCTGCAGCCTCCAGCTGTGGCTCCATGAAGAGTGACTGGTCCAAAGGTCGTCCTCCAGACTTCAGAAGCCTAAAGCCAAGACCTTCAGACTCACAGTAAGAAGCAGTTTCTAGTGGACAAAATGTGTTGTGTTTAGATGGTATTTGATTGTTCTCTGATTTGAATAAGTGTTTGGATCAGAAAAGAAACAGTTTAGTCAAATATTTTGATGAAAGTCTTTCATACACCTGTAATCTTGTGAAACTTAACCACAGAAATATCAATGCATCGGTTGGCTTCTCTTAAATTGTAAATGGAATTTTTTTCTTTGTATCTCAAAAAACTGAAACATTCAATTCTTCATTTTCTTCTAGTCTAAATGAGAATCAATGATCCGATTGACTGTAACTCTGATTCATCTGTGAGTCAGAATGAATGTTGGAATCATTGCTGTTCTGAAAACAACAGCATTCATGATGCATTTATGATCTGAGATGATCCAAATCCAAAAGAACTCATCAAACACCATCATGAAAGAAACTCACTTCTACCTAAACAAGTGTTTTTCTATCAGGATCCATCAGAGACTCAGAACTGGATCTGGATCTGAACCCAGCTGTGTTTCCTTCAGGAGTGACCGGTCAAAGGGTCAAATTATCGACTTTAAATCATCTTCTGGTACAGAGAGGTGAGCTGTATGTAGACGTTCTTTCTCACAGACATTTCTATCTTCATGTGTGCAGCAGTGAGTGTTGGAGCTTCTCCACAAACACAGAATAGATCTAGTAGATTCTACTGAGTGTCTGCAGGACACCAGTGGGTCCAGTAGGATCTGATTGTTGCTGATTCTCCACAGACTGGACCAGCAGAGCTCAGAGACTCCCAGTGGTCCGTCTGTCCAGCAGCATCAAACACAGCTGGACTCCATCTTTCTGGTTTGTACATGAACAACAACTACTTTCCCATCATTCTGTCCACAGTCGTCTCCATGCTGCACTTTGGACACCAGTGGACTGTCAGTGTGTCCAACATGGAGCTGATGTTTGGCTCCATGACTTCACTCTGATTGGCTCATTCATCTGGAATTCTGTTGCAGCTGCTGGAGGACAACATTGTCACTTTTGTCAAGAATGAGCTGAAGAAGATCCAGAAGCTTCTGAGTCACAGGGAGGATGAGGAGGAGCTGGAGGATGAAGATGAAGAGCAGAGGAGCAGCAGAGAGTCACTGATGAAGATCACAGTGAACTTCCTGAGGAGAATGAAGCAGGAGGAGCTGGCTGATGGACTGCAGAGCAGTAAGAGGATTTCTCTGAAGGTTTCAGCTGCTGAGAAATGAAGATTTACTGATGTCTGAACACATGGAACCACAGGGATTCAAACCCTCATCATTCAGGGCTGCAGAGAGTTTTTTTTTAACTTGTCCTGTCCAACAGCTGGGCAGACAGATGAGAGCTGAGGGCCTCTTGTGTTGGACATATTTTATTTTAACAACAGGGCTTATTCATCTTCAGACAAACCAAAGGTATGTCTGAATAAACCCCTTTTGTAATTGAGGACAAACTTTATTAATTTCAATCATGTCTGAAAATCTTTGGTGTTGGACCGGACGGAAAAGGAAAGAGGGGAAGAAGAGAGAGGGATGTTAGAGAGAGGGGGGGATGGGAGGGTGAACATGAGGGGGGGGGGGGGGGGGGTAAAACCATGAAGCAGCATAGAGCAGACAGGTTTACTGGTTGTTTATCATTACGGTAAGATTCAAATGTGTCCACACACACACTCAAATGTTATCAACACACCTGTTAACTGCAAAAATGTCAACATGTACACAAAACAGATAGTGTTCACACATGTATACTTAAGCCTTCCAGCCAACCAGTGTGACATATTTCATTCAATCACACAAACTGTTAGTGCAAAGGTGAGCTAACACCTGTGCTCAGGTGAGTGTTCATTTTATTCAAAAATGGATGGTGGAATTTGAAATGAAGGAGGGAGAGTGACCAGCCATCCCCACACCCAGACCCCTGCCGCAGCAGCCGCTGCAGCCAGAACCCCCCAATGCCACACAAAGAGAGAACAACCGCCCCCCCGGGCGACCAAATCAGCCACCCAGGCCAGGGCCAGCAGGACCGCCGCGAGGCCCCCAGAGCCAGAGAGCAGGGAGGCACGGGGGGACAGAGAGTGCTGCCCTAGCCCAACCAGGAAAGCAGCCCCCCCGCTGCGCCAGGAGGGCCCAACGACGGGCCCCACCCGAGAAGGGCGCCCGCAGCCCCAGACGACCACCTCATCACCAACCGGGAGTTGTGGGCATCCCCCCGCCCCAACCCCAGGTACAAGCCAGGACCCCCCAAGGGAGACCCGTTCCATGCTCCAGGCAGCCACCCACCAGGTCCACGGTTGGTCCAGAAAGGAGCAAGGCAATTCACTCCAAACATCCACCTGTGGAGCTGTCATTCACGGCCTGCAGGTGACAGGGAAATCCTCGCGCCACACCCCTTCCGAGGAAGTCAGCTGGCCCCCGCTGTCTCGTCACCACCCCCTTATATAGTCTTTCGATGAAGTTCCCTAATTATTTAGTTTTGATTCTTTTCTGTTTAAAGAGTAATTTTCATGAAAAAAACAGGCAACCCCTTTTTTCCACAGCAGGAATACATACATAAATTTTTTATACAAAACATAAATTCCTGATGGTACCATGTCTAAAGAATTTTCTCAACTATGTTTTGCACACATCAGTATAATGTGACATTGTCACAGTGTGGTCCCCGGCTTCTAGCCTTGCCAGAAGGCTCAGGGATCCCTCTCCCTGCGTGGAGAGAGGGCCGCCGGGCCCAGGAAACCAGCACACAGGAGACATGCCAAGGGCCCAGTACCCCCTACCAGGGATGGGGTGGGGGACAGATGGTCCAAGGTCCCACCTTCGTGTGTGTGTGCGCGCGTGCGTGCGTGTGTGTGTGTGTGCGCATGTGCGCACTGGAATGTATATTTTTAGGGGTGAAGGGTGTGTGTCAAATTTTCATTTCTCTGTCTCATTTACAAAATCCTTCCTGGCTTATCATCCCCTCCTCTTCACCAGTTTATTAACATCCGGACAGCAGATCACAGCAGAACTCGGAGTGCAGTCAGAGGAGACTGTATCATTCCCTTCAGGAAAAGCGTTTTTGGTCAGACTGCTTTTTCTGTTTGAGCTGCTACTGAGTGGAAATTCACACCTGTTAGTATCAGAAATCAAAACACATATCATCTATTGAAGACACAATTAAAGAAATGGCTCATTGACAATCAGAGCTGTCAACACTGAGTACATTTCCTCTCACTGATCCTCGCTACTGTCTTGTCTTTTATGTGCGTGTATGTTCTTACATTTTTCTGATTTTAGATTGTTTTATCACTAATTTGTTTTTAGGTTAACTGCTTATTTTATTCAATGCATTGTTTAATATATATATGTAATGTTAGGTAAATATGTAATTTTACTTTGATATTTTAGGGTGATTTTAACCCTTGTGCTATCTTAGATGACCCCACCCTTAGATTGACGTGTTCTCCCTACCATGACAAAGGTGGATAAAGGTGGAAAGATTTCATGTAATCCATGGACACCAGTGAAGATCACAAATCATTGAAGAAAAAAGGTTCAACGCACTGTCTAGTGGGTCCAGATGACCCAACTCCCATTGGTAAAGTGCCTAGGATAGCACAAGGGTTAACATCTTCCCAGGGACTGCAGATGAAAAATAGCCCTTTGGCTAACTCTGGCATATTGACAGAAATGTTTATTAATATGCGCTGTCCCCCTATTCAAATAAATGGAAATATTTATTTTATTAAGGGGGTGCAGTTAAATTGGCGGGTAGGGTGCCAGGAGGACATCTGCTGCTTGCTGGCAGTGATGCCCAAGCTACCCCCCCTACGAAAGGCCCTACATGTCTAAGGTGCAAATAAAACCGAGTGAGGGGGGGCCCATTCCATACGGCAACCATGGGAGGGGGACCACTGCCAAGTAGCTCCTCCCCCCCAAGGCGCATCGCAGGCTAAACCCCCCACCCCCTCACCCTAATATAAGATTATATGAGGAAGGGGGTAAATTGTGGACAGCTGGTAGACTGTCCACCAGGTGGTCAAACAGCCATCCCACAGCCCCCCCCAGCATAGGGCCCAGGTCCCCCAGCCCAGGGGTCCCATCCCCCGAGGCGCCGACACCCCAGACCCAGCACCACCCATCCCACACAGAGAGAGAGAAGCCAGAAAGTGCTACCCCCCCCCCCCCCCGAGCAAACCCAGGCCCCCAACCCCATGCACCGACCCTGGTAGAGCTTTGGTCAGGCCTCGACGGGTCCGAAGCAGCCGACCGGCTGGGGCAACCGCTGATTGCCTCAGCAGAAACCCTGACCCGTCAAGCCTCCATGGTCCTGTACCAATGGTGAGCCCTCCCCCCACCCTGAAATGGCCCACCCCACATCCCCCAAGACCCTGCAGTCCCAGCGGATGACCCCCAGAGAGGATTGCCCCGCCCCGCCCCGTCCCGTCCCAGAGCCTGGGAAGGGTTGATCCCAGCCTCAGGTGTAGATGGGCATCCCGTCCAGCGCTACTGGACCCCCCCCCCCCCGAGCAAGACCCCCCGCAACCCCCCCAGCACAGGCAAAGAGACCACCCCCCCCCAAGCCAAGCCGGACACACCCCACACACCACACCCCACACCTGAGTCCAGAAGACCGCGCAGTGCCCCAGCCCGCCCCACCCAGGCACTGGACCAGACCCCCTGACTAACGGAGTCCCCACCGCCCCCCACCGGGCACCGGAGGCCCCGACCCCCACCCCGAACCACAGCCCCCCACCCCCTAAGTCATGGAGTTAGCTATGGGAGACCAGAGAGACAGAATTCTTTCAGTTACTTGAACTATTGGCTGACATTTTTTCCACTCTGTTATGATCAAGCAGCAGATTTTTGTGTTGACTTGTATTTTTCTTGTTTTTCTTTTTGTTTTTTTAGCAGTAAAAAGAGTTATGAAAATGATAAATACTAATCCTCCTTCTACATTGATGGCACTCATGTCACCAAGCACACAAAGTGACGGTGAAGCCGTGATTGAAACCTTAAGCCAGACTGATAGATCGGCACATACCTGCTGCCAGAGAGCCTGGACAGGAGTGCAGAACCACAGTGCGTGCATGTAACTGTCGGGTAGATTACTATCACAGTGCTGATAAATGTCTGAGTTACTGAGACCCATCTTGAACATCCTCTGTCCAGTGTAATAAATTCTGTGAAGAGTTTTGAAATGGATTAGCTGCAGATTTGGACTTTTTGTCAGTTTAAAGGTGTTTAGACAAAGTTCTGACCAGAAGCTTTCATCTGTGCTGATCCTCAAATCTTCGTCCAATTTTGTTATCGGAAGTGAAATATTATTATCTAAATTACTTAAAAATTTGTATATTTTGGAGAGAGTTTTATTCTTTGAAAAATTAATCACAGTGGTAACTACATCTGGTAGCTTTAAATCGTTGTCTCTGTATTTAAACTTTTTAGTAAAAATTGATTTAAGTTACTGATATTCCAAGAAGTTATTTATTCCATGTTTGTCTTTTAGTTCCTGGGGAGTTATGAATCTTTTATCAATAATTGTGCTCTAGTTTTTTTACGCCCCCTGCTTGCCAAGCTGGGAAGTGTATCATTTTTTTGTTCATAAGGATGTCTGGGTTGTTCCAGATGGGTGTCATTTTGCACGGTTGAATTCATGATTTTGATATTTTGAGAAAGTGGCGTTTATATTAATACTTTTGAAACAATCCTGTTTTTTAACTGTTTGGCTAATAAATGGTAGCTCTGACAGGTTGATCTTTCAACATAACGCCTGTTCCAAGTCTAACCATGAGTTGGTTTCTGGATTATTTTTTAACCATTTTAAGATGTATTGTAATCTATTTGCAAGAAAGTATTTGTAGAATTAGGTAATTCTAATCCTCCACAGCTTTTTGCAGATTTTAAAGTTTTTAGACTAATTCTTGCAGGTTTATTGTTCCATAAAAAGCTTGATATGGATGAGTCCAATGTTTTGAACCATTTTAATGGCGGTTGTGTGGGAATCATTGAGAAGAGATAATTAACTTTGCGTAAGATTTTCATTTTTACCGTGGCTACCTTGCCCAGAAGGGACAGAGGCAGGTTGGTCCAGCGTGTTAGATCGTCCTGTATGCTTTTCAGTAATGGGGTGTGGTTTAACTGCACCAGTTCTGATAATTTGGGGGAAAAATAGATACCCAGATATTTGATATTTCCTGATTTGACTGGTATTGTGAGTCTTTGCTCCGCATCACTGTTCAGTGGTAATAAAACAAACTTATTCCAATTAATGGAATAGTCTGATATGGAGGAGAATTCATTATTGATCATTGCTATTTCATTTAAAGAATGTAAATTCCTTAAAAACAGTAATATGTCATCTGCATAGAGACTAATTTTATGATGGCTGTGTTTAGTTTTAATTCCTTTAATGCTCTCATTCTGTCTTATTGCTGCAGCTAGAGGCTCAATAAATATAGCAAAAAGAGAAGGAGAGAGTGGGCAGCCCTGTCTGGTTCCTCTTCCAAGAAAAAACCTGTTGGAAGTCTGTTTATTAGTTCTAACTGATGCATTGGGGTTGTGATATAATATTTTGATCCAATTGATGAATGATTCTCCAAAACCAAACTTATGGAGGGCAGCAATAAGGAACTTCCAATTTACTCTGTCAAAAGCTTTTTCAGCATCCAGCGATAGTATAGTCATTTCCTGGTTTTTAATGGTGGCAAAGTCTATTATATTAACGAGTCTGCGGACATTGTCATCCGAGTGTCTGCCTTTGATGAATCCAGTTTGATCAAAGTCAATTATGTGAGGAGGGATTTTTTCTATTCTTTGGGCTGCAGACAGTTGATTTAATGTTTGTTGACTTCATTCAGGATCTGCTGCTGCAGTTTGTCAACATAAAGTCCAATCTGGTCTGAAGAAGAAGTTCCAGTGTTTGTTTGAGGGGATGGCTAAAGCAGGAAACCCAACCCTTCTGAATGAGATCTACACAGAGCTCTTCATCACAGAGGGAGGAAGAGGAGAGCTGAATGAAGAACATGAGGTCAGACAGATTGAAGCAGCATCCAGGAAAGCAGACAGAGCAGAAACAAGCATCAGACAAGAAGAGCTCTTCCAACTCCCAGCTGGAAGACCAGAACCAATCAGAACCGTGATGACTAAGGGAGTGGCTGGCATCGGGAAAACAGTCTTAACACAGAAGTTCAGTCTGGACTGGGCTGAAGGCAAAGCCCACCAGAACCTCCACTTCACATTTCCATTCACTTTCAGAGAGCTGAATGTGCTGAAAGAGGAGAAGTTCAGCTTGGTGGAACTTGTTCATCACTTCTTCCCTGAAACCAAACAAGCAGGAATCTGCAGCTTTGAAGACTTCCAGGTCCTCTTCATCTTTGATGGTCTGGATGAGTGTCGACTTCCTCTGGACTTCCACAAGACTCGGATCCTGAGGGACCCTAGAAAGTCCACCTCAGTGGCTGATCTGCTGACAAACCTCATCAGGGGGAACCTGCTTCCCTCTGCTCACCTCTGGATAACCACACGACCTGCAGCAGCCAATCAGATCCCTGCTGAGTGTGTTGACATGGTGACAGAGGTCAGAGGGTTCAATGATCCACAGAAGGAGGAGTACTTCAAAAAGAGGTTCAGAGATGAAGAGCAGGCCAGCAGGATCATCTCCCACATCCAGAGATCCCGAAGCCTCCACATCATGTGCCACATCCCAGTCTTCTGCTGGATCACTGCTACAGTTCTGGTGGATCTGCTGAAGAGCAGAGAGGGAGGAGAGCTGCCCAAGAACCTGACTGAGATGTACATCCACTTCCTGGTGGTTCAGGCCAAAGTCAAGATGGTCAAGTACGATGGAGGAGCTGAGACAGATCCTCACTGGAGTCCAGAGAGCAGGAAGATGATGGAGTCTCTGGGAAAACTGGCTTTTGAGCAACTGCAGAAAGGAAACCTGATCTTCTATGAATCTGACCTGACAGAGTGTGGCATCGATTTCAGAGCAGCCTCAGTGTACTCAGGAGTGTTCACACAGGTCTTTAGAGAGGAGAGAGGCCTGTACCAGGACAAGGTCTTCTGCTTCATCCATCTGAGTGTTCAGGAGTTTCTGGCTGCTCTTCATGTCCACCTGACCTTCATTACCTCTGGACTCAACCTCATGGAAGAACAACAATCACAGATCTCTCAGCCTGAACAGAGAAGTCCAGTCCAGTTCTACCAGACTGCTGTGGAGAAGGCCTTACAGAGTCCAAATGGACACCTGGACTTGTTCCTCCGCTTCCTCCTGGGTCTTTCACTGCAGACCAATCAGAGTCTCCTACGAGGTCTGCTGACTCAGACAGAAAGTAGCTCACAGACCAATCAGGAAACAGTCCAGTTCATCAAGGAGAAGATCAGTGAGAATCTGTCTGCAGAGAAAAGCATCAACCTGTTCCACTGTCTGAATGAACTGAATGATGGTTCTCTAGTGGAGGAGATCCAACAGTTCCTGAGGTCCGGACGTCTCTCCACAGATAAACTGTCTCCTGCTCAGTGGTCTGCTCTGGTCTTCATCTTACTGTCATCAGAAGATCTGGAAGAGTTTAACCTGCAGAAATATTCTCGTTCAGAGGAGGCTCTTCTGAGGCTGCTGCCAGTGATCAAAGCCTCCAACAAAGTTCTGTAAGAACTCTCAGGAAAATCACCTTCAGTGAACAAATGAATCTGAGTGGAAACATGAAATATTCAATAACTGCTGTCTGTCTTTGTTTTCTTCAGACTGAGAAGATGTTTCCTGTCAGAGAGAAGCTGTGCAGCTCTGTCCTCAGTTCTCAGCTCTCAGTCCTCCAGACTCAGAGTTCTGGACCTGAGTAACAACAACCTGCAGGATTCAGGAGTGAAGCTGCTGTCTGCTGGACTGGAGAGTCCAGACTGTAAACTGGAGACTCTCAGGTCAGGTTTCATTCAAATGTTGATTCTCTACAACAAGTTCTGCCTGTTTCTCTCTGTTTTATGAGAAAGTGTCAGATAGACATCAGTGCAGAGGAAACGACAGAGGACTGTTGCATAGAAGTGAAAAGATAACAACATTCTGTTTGATTAAAAAATCCTGTTTTATTTTTTTAATCTGATGGTTACAAATATTATTCTGTTTCTTAACACCGGACTATACAGAAGAACGCAAGTCCATCCAGGTGTTCACATCTGGGAGAAATTCATGTTCTGTGTTCTTTGAAAGAAAACATGAATCAATCCCAGAACTGCAGATTTCAATGGACCAACAGTTGCAGCAGATTTCTGACCCACAGAGCAGCAGCTCCTTATGAAGAGATATGAGGAGGTCAAACTGCAGCAGACTGACAGGTCTTTCCCACAGACCTTGTTCTGGTGATTATTCAGAACCGAGCCTAGATCACAACCAGGTCTTTCATTTCACATAGACTTTAGGTTCACTTCTGCTTTCTTAGTCCTGTTGCTTGAACAGATACTGAATCTTTTCTGGGCTGGAGTGAAGAACCTCTGCAGTTAGTATATGTTCAAAGATGGGGGCGGAGCTACTGGCTAAAGGAAGACACTTAGATCATGAAAAACCAAAAAGTTTAAGAAGATCATTAAAGATTTCTGGGATCAGAATTGGGACTTTGGGAGCAGCAGATACAGCAGACCTCGTCGATGCGGCTGGGTAGCTCGGTTGGTAAGGTGGGAAGGTACCATGCAGGATTCCCGGAGGGGAATGAGCAATGTTACTTGGGCAATTACCATATCAATGGCGAGCAATGAACATCACCCAGTGAGGGTCCTTAGGCAAGTTCGGCTGCAGCTCACCGCTCCCCAGGGGGATGGGTCAAATGCGGAGAAAGAATTTCCCTTCGTGGGATAAATACAGTGTAATAAAATAAAAATAAAAAAGATGCATCCACAGCAGGGGATAAGGGGTTCCCTTATGCTCTGTATTTTGCAGTGGTCTCCCTTATAATGTAGCAGGATTATCTCAAAGAGTTTAGATAGTATACTAGCCAGAGCTATTGGTCTGTAGTTTTCAGTGCAACCAATCTTTCCAACTTTGTTTTTTAACACTGGTACTAATATAACAGCTATCATAGAGTCTAGTAGAAATCCATGAACAAGAAAAGCTGTACAACACATTGCAAGTAGTGGAGTTACTGTGGTGTTGTCCACTGTATCAACAGCTGCTGTTAGGTCCAGAAGAACAAGCGGGGATGGTGATCCTGAATCAGCTGCCATCAGCAGATCATTTGTCACCCTAAGCAGAGCAGTTTCCATGCTATGGGCTGATCGAAAACCTGACTGGAACTTTTTTAAATGATTGTTTTGCTGTTGATGGTTTTGCAGCTGTGAAGCGACTATTTTCTCCAGTATCTCTGACAGAAAAGGGATGTTGGAAATAGGCCTGTAGTTGGCAAGCAGTTCTGCGTCCAGCGAGGGCTTCTTAAGAGTAGGATGGATGACAGCAGTTTTTAAGGAAGGTGGGAGTAATAAACCTGTCTAAAGAAGAATGTTTTAAATTCAAATTCAAATTAGTTTTATTTATTGTGTTGGACATATTTTACTTTAACAACAGGGGTTAAAAGCTAATTTAAAAAGGTGTGTCTTTAGTTTCTTTTTAAAAACCTTCACAGTAGATGAGGCCCTCACATCCTCAGGTAGGCTGTTCCACAGACGAGGCCCATAGTATCTAAATGAAGCCTCGCCGTGTTTTTTTGTCCTGACCCTGGGGACCTTCAGCAGGCCTGCACCTGAGGACCTAAGGGCTCTGGGAGGTTCATCAGTTAAAAGCAAGTCTGATATAAAAGAAGGACTAAGACCATGGACACTCTTAAAAACTATTAAAAGAATCTTAAAATCAATCCTGAAGCTGACGGGGAGCCAGTGCATAGATTTTAAGATTGGTGTAATGTGCTCCCTCTTCCTGGTTCTCGTTAAAAGGCGTGCAGCAGAGTTCTGGACTAGCTGCTAGCGGTTGATAGTGGATTTCTTTACACCAGAAAGGAGAGCATTACAATAATCTATCCTTGATAACATGGATTAAGATTTCAGCACTGGCTCTAGAGAGAAAGGGTCTCACTCGGGCGATATTCCTTAGATGGTAAAATGCAGATTTAGTTAGTTGATTCACATGTTGGTCAAAGCTAAGATCTGCATCTAAAATCACACCGAGGTTCTTTACTGTGTCACGTGGAGTCATAGAATTGGTTGACAGATAAGATTGGACCCTATCTCTCTCAGCCTCAGAACCGATTACCAAGACTTCAGTCTTGTCCTGATTGAGCTGCAAAAAGTTCTCTCCAATCCACATTTTAATGTCTAAAATACAATTTAAAAGACTGTCCACGGGTCCAGTGTCGTCAGGAGACACAGCAGCATACAGTTGAGTGTCATCAGCTATGAAAGCTATGAAAGTTAATGCCGTGTCTCCTGATGACATCACCAAGCGGCAACATGTAGAGATTAAAAAGTGTGGGACCCAGGATGGAGCCTTGGGGCACCCCACATGTCAGTTTATACCTTTGCAATGAAAAATCATTTAGATTAATAATAAAATCTCTGTTTGTGAGGTAAGATTTAAACCAACTGAAAGCTGTCCCAGTAATTCCAACCATGTCATGAAGTCTGTTTAAAAGGCTTGAATGGTCAACTGTGTCAAAGGCTGAACCAGTAAAACTAGTACAGATACTTTCTTCATGTCCGCATTGGACCTGGGGACTCTGGCTGAAATCCGCCTGAACTCCCTTATTCGGGGTATGTCAGTTCCAAAAGACCGGATATGAGTTGGCGTAATTACGCTCGACTTGGTAACCCTGGGTTAATGGGCGTGCACGGCAGGTACATAAAGACATTATCAATGGATCGCCGATTTCTGGAGTCACCATGGAAACGCGTGGTGAAAAAAAAGAAAACGCTGTACTTCAGTGAGATGGAGTCTGAGATTTTAATGACGGCGTATGAAGATTACACGTCCATCAAAAAAGTAACACGGCTGCATCATCAGCAAAAGAAAGAGTTTCTGCGTGTAGAAAAAGAACAGACCAAGTAAACACACGAGTTTCTGATCTTATTTCCATTTTCCTTGTGACGCACATACATATATAACTTATCCAATTTTGCCAACTTAAATGAATTACTTCTATTAGTAACAAAAAATTGAGTTAAATTTATTCAACCTAATTTCTTACATCTATAAAACTCAATAATTGTTTATACAACTCAAATTTACGTATTTATCTAACTAAATGTCATATTACTCCAATTCAATTAATATTTTTTTCCATCTTAATTAATTATAGAATAGAATACAATGGCTTTATTGTCATTGTGCATAGTACAATGAGATTTAAGCATCACCATCAGTGCAGGAACAGTAAGGAAGGGAAAAGTAGTAAGAAAACATCGTAATATAATAAAATCAAACAAGCAAACAAACAGTATATACATTGTGCAATATGAGCTGTAAACTGTGCTGAAGAGTGCCGAGATAACTGTGCAAAAATTGCGTATGAAAAAACTGTGCTTAGACATGTCAAAGTGCAGAGGTGGCAATGAGGTAGATAGTTGGAGTAAACAGGAATGTTTTTTTTTTTTTTTTTTTGTTCTTATCTGTGCATTTGGGAATTGAGGATTGTTATTGCCTTTGGAAAGAAGCTGTTTTTTAGTCTGTTCGTTTTGCTTCTGATGCCTTTGTAGCGCCTCCCGGAGGGCATCAGGTTGAACAGGTCTGAGCCGGGGTGTGAACTGTCCTTAATGATGTTCTGAGCCCTAGTGAGACAGCGCGCGGAGTAGATGTCCGTCAGGGTGGGGATAGGGCACCCAATGATTTTCTGAGCTGTATCTACAACTCTCTGCAGTCTCTTTTTATCCGCGGCCGTGCAGCTGCCAGACCAGACAGTTATGCAGTATGTGAGCAGGCTCTGGATGGATGACTGGTAGAAGGTCAGCAGCAGGTTGGTGTTAATTTTGTTCTTCCTGAGGACCCTCAGGAAGTGCAGACGCTGCTGAGCCATCTTGATGATTGCGGTGGTATTGGCTGTCCAGGAAAGGTCTGCAGAGATGGTGATGCCGAGGAACTTGAAGGTGTGGACCCTCTCCACATGCTCTCCATTAATAAGGAGGGGGGCTGGGTCCGCGCCATGTTTCCTGAAGTCGACTATGATCTCCCTGGTTTTGTTGGTGTTCAGGGTGAGGTTGTTCTCTGAGGACCAGGTTGTCAACTTCAGGACCTCCTCTCTGTAGGCAGACTCCTCCCCCCTGGGAATGAGTCCGACCACCGTGGTGTCGTCGGCAAACTTGATGATGCAGTTGTTGTTGTGGGCCGGACTGCAGTCGTAAGTGTAGAGGCAGTACAGCAGGGGGCTTAGCACACAGCCCTGTGGGGCCCCCATGTTCAGTGTGCGGGTGGAGGAGTGGTGGGGGCCAAGTCTCACAGTTTGTGTTCGGTTTGTGAGGAAGTTGTAATCCAATTGCATGTGAGGGGTTTGATGCCGAGAGTGAGCATATTTCTTGAACTCTCAAATGCCTAAGTTTGAGCCGGCAGATATACTCACTTTTATAACAATAAAAAAGACGGGGGGAATAATGCACGGAGTGCAAAAATTCGTCAAAGAATTTACCATGATCGTCTTTACCATGTTTAGCTGTAGGGGCGCTATATGAACTCATCATCCTCTCCTTCACTCTCACTCATGGTGCAGAGACGTCAGCTCAGTACGGCAAAATAACTCGGCAAAGCATGGCAAAACACAGTAAAACAGCTAAACAACTAAACACATTTGGTCAAAAACCCACACTTAAACCCAAATCCGTCCAGACAGGCAAAGGGAATGATATCCCACAATCCTTTGCGGTGCCGCTCTAACAGCAGCACCAAAGTTACACCTTCTTAATTTAATTACTTTGAATGAAAGTAAAATAACTGTCTAAAAACTACGTGTAAATTTAAACCGACTTACAAAAAAATGATTTATTTTAACTGAAACAAATAACTAAGTTAGATCAAAGTAAAAAAGTTTTTTTTACAGCATCCATATGTGGTCTTATCACCCTCTCATGATGGAAAAAGTATTATCTGAGCTTCTTCATCCACTAAATCATCTTCAAATGGACACGCTATGCTGCTTCACCTCTCTGTAAACAAACTAACCTTCAACTAAACCTGCTCCAGACCAGGTTATGTTCAGAGCATGAGTTGCCATGGCTACATGACCTACCCTGAAACATACCTCCATTTCTGGAACCGAAAACTGAGGTTATCAACTTCCTTAGCCTCAAACTTACCGTGAGATCTAGCATAACCTGCTTTCTGGAATACCCCCCTGAGATCATTTAAGACCCTGATAAGTGCCATCTCTGTTGAGTGATGAGATCTAAAACCAGACTCAAACTTCCCTAAAATATTAATTTGATTTATAAAATCATTCAACTGAGTAAAAATAAGCTTTTCTAAAATTTTACTTAAAAATAACAGGTTGGATAACGGCCGGTAATTATTTAAATTGGACACATCTAAACCACTCTTCTTCAGAATGAGTCTCACCAAAGCAGTCTTTAGGGATGCAGGGAAGACTCCAGTCTAAAGAGCGCAGTTCAAAATGTTTAGTAACTCTTTTTTTTTTTTGAAATGGTTTATTTCAAGTGATTAAGTAGAAATAATACACAAAAGCAATATAATCATCAGTTATACATTCATACAGTAACAAATCAAACTTAGGATAATTAGACATATTAATAAATATTGCTTGAAAGGGAGTGGAAGGAAGCGAACTTGTATAATCCCACCCCGTTATACTATAACCATTTTATTACATGATTTATCAATATCTGGTTCCTAGCTTTTATCAGACAGAATTAATAATCATAAGATATCAGTAAAGCACATGCCAAAGATGAATTACTTAAGTATTATGTCAAAAATAACTATTTTATAAATCAACATGGTGTGGGTACCGGATGTTCTCGAGTTGCCGGATGTTCTCGGGGTCCTTCGGGGTCCTTCGACCAATGATGACGTCACACTATTTGATTGGCTGTAAGTTGCCTCGACCAATGAGTTAACGTCGCTAAGTTTTTAAAAAAAACTTTATTGACAATTGCGGTATCATACATTAACAATGACATTAACGTTAACAACGAACAATAACAATGCAATCAATATTGCCTCGAAGATCAGTCACCATTGCCAAATATAACATATTAACATAGAAAATAAAGAATAGAGGGGAAAAAAAGAAACAATGAACATAACACACAAATAAATAAAAACATAAGTAAAATAAAATAAAGGAACATAGAAAAAATCTAAATAGTCTAATACTAGTTAGGGGTACTCGTGAAGTTTGTATTTCTGAACAAAACAGAGCTCTTTATTAAATGTTATAAAAAGTGGTTTGGTCTTCAAAATTTTATTTTTGTGCATATAAAACTTTCCTTGCAATATCAGGATATTAAGAACTGTATTTTCTGGTCTATATGATACCACACCGAATAGAACATTTTTTGAGTGTAAATGAAATGGCATTGCAATTTTGGAAGAATACCAGAAGCAGAACTCATCCCAGAATTTTTTTATAATTCCACAGTTAAAGAATTTGCACTGCAGTTGTAACTTGACCTCACCAAGATGGCGGTGCTCCTCTCCCATGAGGAACCACGTGATGTCTCCTCTAGTGATATAACTCATTGGAAGGACCCCCCGAAGGACCCGAGAACATCCGGCAACCCGAGAACATCCGGTACCCACAACGGAAAGCCGTTGAGATCGAGCCTGTTTGTTTTGTTTGGGTTAAACGCAATGCATTGCTGGGACTGAGAGACTGAAAAACGAACTCATTTACATCAAACTCTAGTTTTGAACAGAGACGCTTGGAATTAATGTGTGTGAATATATTTATATGGTGTTGGGGGTGTATTTTGCTTGGTGATATGTTTAAGGCCTGCTGAAAATTACTAAATTTATATATTTTTGCTTTATTGTACTCTTCCTCTGCAATAAGATAGAGGAAATTGTTACAAGATCAGTCATCTGAAATATATGCAGAATATGTTACTTATAAAAGCCATTCATATGAATAAAACATAATACTATATCAGTAAAGTAGACACAACACTGTTTCAGGAATTTTCATAGCAAAATTTCATCAAGTATCAAAAGTTAAAAACGTGCAAAATTATGCTACATTAGGAAAGATTTTTGAATCAATTTATCAATTTTTGGAGCAAGTGAAGTAATATCATTAAAAGTCAATCAATTTAACAATTTTCAATAAGTGATTAATCATTTGTTTTCCTTTTTTTAAATATTTTTTTTTTAAATGTTCTTCTTTTTTTATAATAAAGTAATGGTGTAAGGGAAAATAAAAAGGGTCCATAAACTGTCGATTGCCCAAGGTTGGCATTTCTTCTTCTGCTGAACAACAGCTGATCTTCTGGGTTCAAAACAGTTAATAGTTCTCTTCCATGTTATGTCTGCAGACATTAGATTCAGGTCCATATCCTTCTTCAGCTGATATCAGCTGCGGTGAAAGTTGAGGTCAAGTTGTCTGCATGTCAGAGCTCTGTTGTCATTCAGGTGACGTTGGACGTATGGAGAAAGTGTTGAATCCAGGTGTCATATTTCTTGAAATTATTTGGCTCTTTGATTTATTACTGCATGTTGTTTCAGACGACCGTGATCAAACACTTTTCAAACTCTTTCATGGTGCTCACAACCAGAACCTTGGACCGGTCCGGTGGACCGAGTGGTTTGACGTAAATCCTGTAGCCTTTAACCCAAGTGTTCTCAATCTGCTTACGCTTCCTGAGAAGCCGTGCATGTTTGGAGATTTCAGCATTCCTTCTGGTCAGATGGTCGTTCAGATAAGCAGCCGATCCTTTCAGGTGTTTCCTTTGGGTCATCAAAGCTAGCTTGTGTTTGTAATTCACAAACCTGATGAGGATCGCTGGTTTATCCGTCTCCTTTCTCCCGGGGAGCAGGTGGCAGGTCTCGATGGTATTGAGATCCGGGGAAATCCCTTTAGATGTGAGAAATGAATGTATTTGCAGTTCCAGATACTCTGCTCCGATCTCCATATTAGCACTGCTAGCTACGCTAGCGCTAGCATTAGCAGTGCTAGCTCCTGCTGCATTCAGCTTCGCTCAAGGCTTGATTGGTACTCCAGTGAGAATGACATTATTCATCCTTACTTGCTGTTCCACATCGTCCAGTCTTTTCTCCAGAATCTCGACCCGGTTTTCTCTCTGCTCGTTTTGAGCCCGAAATCTTCGGCACTCTTCCATCATTTCCCAAAGTGGCGTTAGCTTAGCGGACACTTGGTCCATAAAGGATTTTAGCGTAGCTTGAATATCATCAAGAGTCTTTTTGATGATATTCAAGGTTCCGGGTTACACAGCAGGCACGCCACGCGTCCTGCTGTGTAACCCGGAAACGGAACACCAATGATGTGAAAACTGACTTAAAAAGTAAGGTGGGGATGGGATCAAGAGAACACATTTTTGTTTTCATTTGGGACATCACTTGTCGTAGCGTTGCAGCGTCAATCAAGACAAAACTGTCGAGCATTTTCTCACTGATAGGAGGATGTACAGTGAAAAGGTCAACAAGGTTTAACTCTACCTTTATGTAGAAACTGAGTCGGCCTCTCTTACATGAGCTCTGAGCTTATTCCATAAGACAGGGGCTTGATGACTAAAGCCTCTACCTCCAGCTGTGCTTTTATAAATTATGAGAACCACAAGCAGTCCTGCATTTTGTGGGAGGTAAAGCACTATGATATAGGATGGGGCCATACCATGTAAGGCCTTATATGTAAGCAGGAGGATTTTAATCTTGATTCTGGACTCAACTGGGATCCAGTGAAGTGAAACTAACACAGGAGTGATGTGATCTCTTCTGCTAATTCCTGCTAACAATCTAGCTGCTGCGTTCTGAACAAGCTGGAGACTTCTTAAGGAACTCTTAGGACACGCTGCTAACAAAGAGTTACAGTAATCCAACCTCGACGTAACAAATGCATGGATGAGTTTTTCAGCATCACTCTTAGAAAGTATATTACTGATCTTAGCTATATTGCGCCAAGCCTGTGATATGTGAGCCTTAAATGATAAATCTTAGTCAAATAAAACCTTTAGCCTTCTAACTATAGAATTGGAGGCTTTACTTACCCCATCCAGGGAGACTATCTGAGCAGATAGAGCATCTCTGAGGTTTTTAGGACCTAGTATAATGACCTCTGTTTTTTCTGGGTTCAGGAAGAGGGAATTAGTTGTCATCCAGGTCTTGATGTCTCTGTTGCAGTCATTCAGTTTCTCTATATTGTCATTCTGGTCAGGTTAAATGGAAAAATACAACTGCGTATCGTCAGCATAACAATGGAAATGAATGCTGTGTTTCCTGATTATGTTTCCTAAGGGAGCATATATAGGGTAAACAGGATCGGTCCTAGATTGAGCCCTGAGTCTCTGTAGCTAACTTGCAATGAGAGGACTGTCCGTTTGCATTAACACACTGGTATGAATTAAACAAATAGAATTCAAACCACTGGAGGGTAGATCGTCTGATCCCCTATTTTAAGCTCTAATCTTTGGAGTAAAAGGCTGTAGTCAATAGTGTCAAAAGCTTCACTGAGGTCAAACAAGACCAGCAAAGAGAAAAGTCCCTTTTCTTAGGGTAATACAGTAAATCCTTGTTTTTCGCGGGGGTTACATTCCAAAAAGAACCCGTGATAGGCAAAATCTGTGAAGTAGAAACCTCTATTTTTTTAACAAGTATTATACAATTAAAAACTGTATTATACATTGAAAAGAAAGAACAAACCATTTTACAGGCTCAAGCATTTGTTTCACAAATAAAAGTATTTTAGAAACACTTTTTCAACAAATAACTTCTGTACTGTACTGTCAAATAATAATTTTAATCATCAATGTGAACAGAAGGCTCCAAATTGCGGAGATTAGCCCCGCCCACCGCGACCCTAGTGATTGGATTAAATTGGGAGAAAATTTAAAATGATTATGAAAAAATACAAAGTACAGTAGGAAAAAAAGCGACTCAGGTGTATTTCACTGCTCTTGAGCCGCTGCATCCTGACTCCGCTCTGCAATGTTTTCTTCTGAAGCCCGCGGTGCAGCTGTGTTTGTTCGGGAGAAGAACATAGTGATAGGCAGTTGTCGCTCTTTTTCTATGAGTTTTAGAGAAACTCGAAATTGCAAGAGAATTTGCACGAACGTGTTGTAAATTGGGGAAGCTGATGTACGTGTACATATTAAACTGCAACGTTATTGACGCACAGGTAGAGAAGAAGCAGAGTGACTTTTTAGCCAATCAGAATGCAGAACACAATGCAAATCCGTGATAAACCGTATTATAGCGAGGGATCACTGTAATACGTTATTAGACTCTGTAAAGTATCTGCAGGGGGTTTAAACTTTCTCTTACTGTTGTGTGAGACCATTTAAAATGGGATTAAGTGTTTCCTAAGGAAGTTTTTATTCAATCATTATTGGGTGATCTTCAATTGTTAATGAAAAATACACTTTGCATGATGATGTCATGGTCCGATGACTAGGCAGACCCAGATGCTGTAACCCGGAAGAAACTCAAGAGCCGAGGTAGGATTAGAATGTTTAATAATAGAGGCAATCCAAGACAGAAGAATCAGGTTCAGGGTCTGTGGGAAATCCAAAGCAGCACGAGGCGAGGACAAGACCAACTTGAGGTGAGGCTGAACGCAGAGGACGGCGAGACCAGCTTGAGACGAGGTGAACGCAGAGGACGGCTGGACCAGCTTGAGGTGAGGTGGAGTGCAGAGGACAGCTTAACCGGAGCAGAGCGAGGAACCAGCGTGACAAGAGGGGTAATGACCTGAAGGCGTAAAACAGGAGCGGGTAAGTACAAGGCTTGGAAATGAGAGCGAGGTTACTTAGATTTAGGACCAGGCGTAAGCACCGGAGAGCGTACAACGGACTGGCGTAGTATGCTGGGGTGGATCTCCTTAAGAATGATCTGCCAGATGATGAGGTGATGAAGGCCAGCTGGTTTCAATGAGAGAGCAGGGAGGGGGAGGCAGCAGCCGGAGTCACCGTGACAGATGATGCCATTTAAAAAATACATTTTTTAATTCAGGATTCAAGATGAAGAAATACAATTTGATCTGACATTTTTTAAACAATAGCTTTAAAGAAAAATCAATTGGATCTTAAAATGATTGTTTTTTTGATTTCATAATTCAAACGAAAATTCATTTTCAAACTGTGAGTTCAATCTGCATTTTAGAAAATGTATTTAGGCATTAAAAATTTATGATGATAACTTTCTTTTTTAATTACTTGTCTGTTTTGGCTTCATTTTAGAGTCATTTTAAATCTTTTGTATTTTAATTTACCATCATGTTTTTGGGTCCAAATCTAGGATAAATTGCTGAACAGTGAAAATGTCATCTGTCAGTCTGTCATCAGGGCGGGTCCCACCTGACTGAATGGACCAAGTTCCTGGACCTCCAGCTGCATCACTGCTCCTGAACACACTTTTCTGTCTGATTGCAGGTTGATAGATTGCAGTTTGTCAAAGATCAGCTGTGAAGTTCTGGTCTCAGCTCTGAAGAAAAACCCGTCTAATCTGAGAGAACTGGACCTGAGCTGGAACCAGAACCTGCAGGATTCAGGATTTCTTCCTCTGTGTGGTTTTCTGGAGAGTCCAGATTGCAGACTGCAGACTCTGAGGTCAGACTACATGTTTCAATTGTGTTCAGATCAATATGATAACAAAGTTGTGTTGACCCACAGTGAGTAGAAATGTCCAGATTCTGATCTGCAACAGCACCCACACACACACACACACATGTATATGTGGGTGTATGTATGTTTGTAAATTTTAATAATAATGGATTGGATTTATCTGCGCTTTTCAAGTCACTCAAAGTGCTTACAATGTGTGTGTGTGTGTGTGTGTGTGCGTGCGTGCGTGCGTGCGTGCAGAAAACCGCCCAATCTGGTGAGATCATTTCTCATTTCTCATTAAAATGCAGGAACAAACTCACTTTTTTCTTTAGAAATGCATTTGTAGTTCACTCTCTGTGTTTATACAAAATGATTGAGCAACTTTGTCACATTTGAAAGTTTATCAGAATAGTTACTGAAACAGGAAATCCGAATCTGTGAATATCTTTCTAACTTTATCAAGTCTTCTGAGTGCTGCACTTTGATTGGTTGACTACCCCCTCCTCTTACCCCCTCCCAGTTCCATTATCGGACACAGATCAGCTGTGACACAAGTTTCTCGCAAGGAATGTGTCAGAAGTCAGAGCGCAGTTGTGGCACACTTGTGATTTGCACCAGCAGATTGGTGAACACGCAGAAGCACAATTTAGCAGTTGGAATCACAGATTTGATGTTGTAACTCTAAATAAACACATGCAAATGGGATTTTTTCAGTTGTGATTGAGTTTGTCTAACTTTACAGCAGAGGATTTTTACATACAGATGCAGATTTTGGGTGTGCAAGTTCTCACATCAAATCTACAAGTGCGTCTGTTTTGGAACATATTTACCTTCATACTTTCTTTATATCTATTGCTTATATATAATGAGTGTATAGATTGTATACAGTCTTTCCAACAGGATTCATCATAGTGTCTTTGCTCATCATCTTCCCATCACTGAATAGTTTTATCTGTTTTGTGGCTGTTAAAGATCTTTAACTTATTATAAAACTCTTTAATGCAGTTTTTCTTAGTCTTAAGATTCGTCATGACCACAACTGTCAGGGCCCCCAGATCCAAGCCGGTGTCCTGCTCGTTTTCCAGAAACCCTGCCTTGTTTGCTCCATGATCAATAAGGAGCTTCAATGGCAGGCAGGATGGTTGGAAAACATGTAAGACACCGGCCCTCGAGGCCTGGATTTGGGGACCCTGGGATCTTCAATTCTCTTTTTTTTTTTACTTGTCCTGTCCAACAGTTGGGCAGACAGATGAGAGCTGAGGGCCTCTTGTGTTGGACATATTTTACTTTTACAACAGGGGTTATAAATTTTCCGACAAACCAGAGGTATGTCTGAATGAACCCCTTTTGTAATCGAGGCCAGACTTTATTCATTTTAATTATTTTTGAAATTCTTTTGTGTTGGACCGGACGGAAAAGGAAAGAAGGGAAGAAGAGAGAGGGATGTTAGAAAGAGGGGGATAGGAGGGTGATCATAGGAGGGAGGGGAGGGGGTAAAACCATGAAGCATCATAAAGCAACAAGCTACTGGATGTTTATCATTACAGTAAGGTACAGATAAAATACAAGTCGCAAAGGGGCGGGGCCTGTCCACACACACACTCAAATGTTATAAACACACCTGTTAGCTGCAAAAATGTCAACATGTACACAATACAGATAGTGTTCACACATGCACACTTATGCCTACAAGCCAACTAGTGTGAGATATTTCATTCATTCAGTGCAAAGGTGAGCTGACCCCTGTGCTCAGTTGAGTGTTTATGTTCTTCTAAAATGGATGATGGAATGTGGAAAGCAGGAGGGGGAGCAACCAGCCACGCCCACACCCAGACCCCCACCGCAGCAGCCGCGGCAGCAAGAAGCCCCCAACGCCACACAGCAGCAAGCAGGCAGAGAACAACCGCCCCCGGTTGCCCACGCCCGCCACCCAGGCCAGGGCCAGCAGGACCGCCGCAATGCCCCCAGAGCCAGAGAGCAGGGAGGCATGGGGGGAAAGAGAGCGCCGCCCCAGCCCAACCAGGAGAGCAGCCCCCCGCCACGCCGGAAGAGCCTAACGCAGGGCCCCCACAGCCCAAGACGAGCACCCCATCACCACCCAGGAGTTCCGGGCATCCCCCCGCCCCAACCCCAGGTAAGAGCCAGGACCAGCCACCCACCAGGGCCACAGACGGTCCAGAAAGGCATAAGACAGGGTTCCAGCCGCCCCCACCCAGGAGAGGGGCACCCCAGAGAGAAGTGGGGCCCACAAGGGTTGCTGTAGACATGGCCCGACCAGGCTCGGCCACAGATGGAAATTGGCAAGGCCCGGCACCCGGTGGCAAGGACCAGAACCCACCCTGCAGGGAAACAGACACCCCCGGCCCAGGTGTAATATGATCCCCGGTCTCCGGGCTTGCCAGAAAGCTCAGGGATCCCCCTCCCCGCGTTGGGAAAGCACCGCCGGGCCCCGGAAACCGGCACCCAGGGGACACGGCCACCGCCGCCAAGGGCCCGGCGTTGGGAAAGCACCGCCGGGCCCCGGAAACCGGCACCCAGGGGACACGGCCACCGCCGCCAAGGGCCCCGCACGCCCCACCTGGGACGGGGCAGGAGACAGATGGTCCGAGGTCCCGCCTTCCTTGCGACATGACTGTGTGCATGTGTGTTAGTGAGGGTGTGTGTGTGCGTGTGTGGGTGTTTATGTTTGAATGTATATTTTGAGGAGTAAATGGTGTGTGCACTAAGGGAGTGCATTTAAAATTGGCGGGTAAGGCACTGAGGAGACATCTCCTGATTACTCACAGTTATGTCCGCTCACCCTCCACACCAAGGGGCCCTAAATGTCTAAGGTGCAGTTAAAATTGGCGGGTAGGGTGCCAGGAGGACATCTACTGCTTGCTGGCAGTGATGTCCAAGCACCCCCCTACCAAGGGCCCTACATGTCTAAGGTGCAAATAAAACCGAGAGGGGGGGGGCCCACTCCATACGGCAACCATGGGAGGGGGACCACTGCCAAGTAGCCCCCCCCAAGGCCCAACGCAGGCTAAACCCCCCACCCCCTCACCCTAATATGAGATTATATGAGCAAGGGTTAGGTAACTTGGGGACAGGTGGTAGACTGTCCCCCGGTGCTCAAACAGCCCCCTCCCCCCAGCCCCCCCCAGCAACGCGCCCAGGACCCCCGGCCCCGAAGCCCCATCCCCGAAACGCCGACGCCCCAGGCCCAGCACCACCCACCCCAAACAGACAGTGAGGAGCCAGGAGCGCCGCCCCCCCCCGGAGCAAGCCCAGGCCCCCACCCCCAAGCGCCGGGAGAGCCCGGTCAGGCCTCGACAGGACCAAGGACCGCCAGCCGGCCGGGGCAAGCGCCGATTGCCTCAGCTGGGACCCCGGCCCGCCAAACCGCCAAGGTCCCGTACCGATGGTGGGACCCCCCCCCCAGAAAGCCCCCCACACAGGACGAGGCCGACAAGCCCCCCCCCCTCCCCCCCACACACCTCCCCAGACCCCGCAGCCCCAGCGGATGACACCCAGAGCGACTGGGGGCCCTTCCCTGTCCCAGAGCCAGGGAAGGGCCGGCCCCAGGTGTAGACGGGCAGCCCCCCCGCCAACCCCCCAGCACAGGCAAAGAGACCACCCCCCAAGCCAAGCCGGGCCAACACTCAGCCCCCCCCACCACACCCCACCACACCCACACCCAGAAGACCACGCAGCACCCCAGCCCGCCCCACCCAGGCACCGGACGCAGCCCCCCGACCAACGGAGTCCCTGCCACCCCCCGGCAGGCACCGGAGGCCCCGACCCCCACACGACCCATGGCAGAAAGGCAAGGAGCAGGGACGACCAGAGCCCCCACCCCCTAAGTCAAGGAGTTAGCTATGGGAGACCAGAGAGACCGAATCCTTTCAAAGTTACTTGAACTTTGGGCTGACATTTTTTCCAAGCTGATATGATCAAACAGCAGATTTCTGTGTTGACTTATATTTATATTTTTTTTGTTTTTCCAATTTATTAAAATTGTTTTTTTTAGCAATACAAAGAGTTATGAAAATGATAGATACTAATCCTCCTTTTACATCGATGGCACTCATGTCACCAAGCACACAAAGTGACGGTGAAGCCGTGATTGAAACCTTAAGCCAGACTGATACCTACCTGCTGCCAGAGAGCCTGGACAGGCGTGCAGAACCAGAGTGCATGCATGTAACTGTCGAGTAGGTTACTGTCACAGTGCTGACAAATGTCTGAGTTACTGAGACCAATCTTGAACATCCTCTGTCCAGTGTAGTAAATTCTGTGAAGAGTTTTGAAATGGATTAGCTGCAGATTTGGACATTTTGTCAGTTTAAAGGTGTTTAGACAAAGTTCTGACCAGAAGCTTTCATCTTGAATTCTCAATGAACAATTAACTTTGCAATGTGATGATGTAATTTGAAAATGCATTTCATAATTTAGAATTCAAGCTGAAGAAATACAATTTAAATTAAATTTGATTTAATTTATTTTTAAATCAAAGTTTTAAATTAAAGCAAAATTGATTATTCTTTATTTTGTTCTATAATTCAAAGTAAAAAAATTTTTCCATTACATCTGTTTCTGACAGGCTTTAAAAAATGTATTTAGTTATTATTAATCCATTATGATAAATGTAGATAAATTCCTCGTCTGTTTGAACTTCATTTCAAGTCATTTCTAATCTATTGCATTTTCATTCATGATCATGTTTTTGGGTCCAAATCCAAAAGAAAAGAGCAAACAGTGAAAATGTCATCTGTCAGCCTGTCATCAGGGCGGGTCCCACCTGACTGAATGGACCAAGTTCCTGGACCTCCAGCTGCATCACTTCTCCTGAACACTTTTCTGTCTGATTGCAGGTTGAAGGGAGGCTGTTTGTCAGAGATCAGCTGTGAAGTTCTGGTCTCAGCACTGAAGAAAAACCTGTCTAATCTGAGAGAACTGGACCTGAGCTGGAACCAGAACCTGCAGGATTCAGGAGTTCTTCATCTGTGTGGTTTTCTGGAGAGTCCAGACTGCAGACTGCAGACTCTGAGGTCAGACTACATGTTTCAGTTGTGTTCAGATCAATATGATGACAAAGTTGTGTTGACCCACAGTGAACAGAAATGTCCAGATTCTGATCTGCAGCAGCATCTTCCTGCAGCTGCTTGTTTCAAAGCTGTCTGCTGACATTTGGTCTCCACAAAGTTCTGCTTTCAGCCATCAGCTCTTCTTTGTGTCTTTGCTCCAACAGACTCCTTTAAAGCGCGTGCAGAAGAAGCAGCCGTGCACGCTCACATGCACTCTGAGTCCTGCTGCTGTGTTTCAGCAGATGCAGCTGAGAGTCCAGCGGCTGATGTTTGTGAGCAGACAGTGACAGAGTCATGCTGCAGCTGGATGCTGCTCTGACAGACACATCCTCCACAAACATCCTCACCTTTTCATCCACAAACATCATCACATCATCCATCAAAGCTCCAAGCAGCTTCTGACTCTTCATTCAGAGCTGAAGTCATGCTTGATCAGGGATCAATGTCCAACATTTGCTGCTGACTCTTCCTCATCACTTCCTTCTTCTCTCTGCTTTGATCTGTTGGAGCTGAAAGTCTCTGCTTGAAGGGCTGCAGCAGAGAAGGACTGGAAGATCATCTCCTGAAAACTGGGATGAAGACTTTCCAGCATCATGCTGCTGAAATTCTCCCATGATTCAGTGCTGTTTGGAGAAGAGCTGAGCAGAAAGAGGAAGTGGACTTTTTCTGCTGTTGCTGCAGAAACATCAGTTGGTTTGGATGCAGCCACAGGCTGATTCTGGACTTCTTTCCTGAAGCAGCTGCATGTTGTCCTGAATGTTCCTGGATGTTCTTCTTCTCTGCTTCTGCTGGACTCTTCTGATCTGCTGCTGTTGCTTCACATCTTTGGACTTTTTCTAAACTTTCTGATCTTCTTCAGCTCTGAACTCTTTAGAAGAAGTGAAGGATGAAAAACATGAACTTTGTCTTTAAACTCAACTCTTTGTTCTGGATTCAGGTTGATGATCTGCAGATTGTCAAAGACCAGCTGTGCTGCTCTGGTCTCAGCTCTGAAGTCCAACCCGTCCCACCTGACAGAACTGGACCTGAGAGACAACAACCTTCAGTCTTCAGATGTTCAGCAGCTCCAGGATCTGGTGGAGAGTCCAAACTCCAAACTGCAGACTCTGAGGTCAGTAGAGGGTTGGAGTCAGTCCAGCTACTTCCAGATGTTTGGTCCTAAAGTTAGTCTGAGAGCAAAGATGCAGAGTTTCCTGTGAAGCTGCAGCTTCTCAGTGAAGCTCTGAGGAGAATGATGACAGGCTTCAGGACAACAGTCAGCCAATCAGAGCAGCAGAAGCTCCAACAGGTGAAGATGACAGGAAGCTGCTGCTCTGAACAGGACTGAAGCTCCTGCTGCTCTTTCTGCTGCTGTGCTGCATCACTGACTGACAGACCAGGATCAGGAGACACTCCTTCATCTCTGTCTCTATACTTTCTCTCTGCAGGTGGAAGAATGAAGACTGGTGGGACTGATGTTCCTCCTGGAGGAGCAGAGAGGAGCAGCGGCAGCAGCTGGTCTGCAGAGATGTTGTGATTGGACGGTGTTCCTGGGAGGTCGAGAGCAGAGTGATGGAGGAATCAGAGGAAGTGGAGATGAGTGTCAGAGCTGCAGCAGGAACTGATCTGAGATCAGCTCCACTGTCTCTCTCAGCATCAAGTGGACAGTTATTGTGCTGCAGCTCCCCCGGTGGACTGATGGAGAACTGCACTTCCTCTTCTCATTCTAACTTGGAGTGTTGATCTGAAACATGGGTTGGATTCAGATGTTCAGCAGCTCCAGGATCTGGAGAAAAACAGACCTGCAGACAAACAGATTCTTTTCTAGATCATCAAAGTTTTCTGAGTGAACTTCCTTTTTCTTTAGTGTTTTGTGGGTAAAACTCTGTTCTTTTTCATGCTGACAGCATTTTTAGCTGCAGTTTTAAAGAAGTTTCATCTAAATCCAGTTGAATCTCCTCATTTTCTAGAATGTCTGAAACTAGTAGAAACTTTCTGAGCATAAAGCCTGTTTTCTCCAGAGGACATGAATGAACAGAGTGGATCTTAGTGAGGAATGACAGCCTCTGGATGCAGAGAATCACTTTGATGCAGCTGCTGCAACAACACCAACTGTATTATTGAAGCAGGAGGGAGAAGGGAGACACCTGCTGGCTGTTTGCAGAACTGCATCTTAGTGTCAAAAGGCTTCAAACTAAAAGCTGTCTGTAAAATACCTGCAGCCTGTTTGGATCTAATAAATGAGGACTATTTAATCAACTCTGTGTTTTCTATTGATTTCTGTCTTCATTCTATCTTTGACTCACAAACAGACTTGAATCTTTAGCCTTCCCCCTCATCCTGTTCTGTTCTAATCTTCATGTGTTTGGTTCGTTCTCAGTAGAAATGGGTTGGAAAAGAGCTTTGGAATGTTCAGGTGGTGCTGATGTCTTTCTAGATGGGGGTGGGCAGAACAGATGAGAGCTCCTCCCTCCTGATTCAGAGGGGAACAGTGGGCAGCAGCTGAAAGGAGGGAGTGGAAATGGGAAAGGTTCTCTACAGGTTGCTCCTTTCCAAGAACAGAGGGACACGACTCCATGAACAGCAGAAGCTAAAGAGTTGGAAAACATGCCCAAAGCTGCAGCACCACCTGCAAAAAGATGCTTCCTCTTCAGGCTCCGCCCCTCCACATCAAGAGCTGCAAGGAGAAGAAAGATCAGAGTTTCTGCTGAGCTGCTATTGGAGCTTTTAGGGGGTCAGATCTTTAGGAACATTTGCTGTCAATGAAACCAGGAAGTAAAGATCAGATTGATGACATCATCAGTTGTGGAAACACTGGAAAATGGAAATCCAGAGGAGAAGAAAATATTAGGAACTTCCTGCAGGACAAACTGTTCTAGATCACAGACTACAAGCCTGCACCGCAGAGCTGTGAGAACAACACCCCCCTTCTCAACAACCTGAACAGCTTCTTTTCACGCTTTGAAGGACTAAACAGCACACACCCACAGAAAACGCCCCCCTCCCCCCAGGATCAAACTCTGCACCTGACAACTACCAGCGTGAAGAGGACACTCTCCACCATAAACCCACGGAAAGCAGCAGGTCCAGACAATATCCCAGGCCGTGTGCTGAAGGAATGCGCAGAAGAGCTAAAGGATGTCTTCACAGACATCTTTAACATCTCCTTGGAGCAAGCCATCGTCCCATCATGCTTCAAGGCTACAACTATCATCCCTGTGCCAAAGAAACCATCACCATCCTGCTTCAATGACTACCGCCCCATAGCACTAACGCCCATCATCATGAAGTGCTTTGAAAGGCTAGTCATGTCACACATCAAGTCCACCCTTCCCCCCACCCTGGACCCCCTTCAGTTTGCATACCGACCCAAACGATCGACAGAGGACGCCATTTGTTCTGCTCTCCATCCAGCTCTCACCCACTTAGACAAAAAGGACGCATATGTGAGAATGCTGTTCATAGACTTCAGCTCCGCATTTAACACAATAATACCACAGCAACTCATTTGCAAACTGGACAAGCTGGGTGTTAACACCCCCATCTGCAACTGGCTACTGGACTTCCTCAGCCAAAGACCACAAACAGTACGAGCCGGCAACAACACCTCAAATACAATCATTCTCAACACCGGGGCACCCCAAGGCTGTGTGCTTAGTCCGCTGCTCTTCACCCTGCTGACACATGACTGCACGACAACCCACAGCACAAACCACCTTGTGAAATTTGCAGACGACACAACCCTGGTGGGTCTCATCACCAAGGGCGATGAGACCAACTACAGGGAAGAGGTGGATCTGCTGACAAAATGGTGCAGAGACAATAACCTCCTGCTAAATGACAAAGGATATTGTTGTCAACTTCCAGAGGGGCAACACTCAACACCTGCCACTGATAATTGATGGTACTGCTGTGGAGAGAGTGAGCAGCACAAAATTCCTGGGGGTACACATCAGTGAGGACCTCTCCTGGACCGCCCACACCACATCATTGGCAAAGAAAGGTCAACAACGTCTCTACTTCCTGCGGAAACTAAAAAGATCAGGTGCCTCACCAGCCATCATGACCACATTCTACAGAGGAACCATCGAGAGCATCCTCTCCAGCTGCATCACTGTGTGTGTGTGTGGGGGGGCAGCTGTACACACAGCAACAGGAAAGCCCTGCAGCGCATAGTCAACACAGCCAGGAGAATCATTGGAACACCACTCCCTTCCCTGCAGGACTTATACATCACCCGCCTCACCCGCAAAGCACTAACAATAATCAAGGACACACACCACCCTGCACACAACCTGTTCAGCCTTCTGCCCTCGGGGAGGAAGTACAGGAGCCTCCGCTCACGGACCACCAGACTCAGAAACTGCCTTGAGACACTGCCATAAGTGCACTCGCACTTTTATAGCAAATTGCCAATGTTGTATATTGTAAATTGTATCTTTTTCTTTCTTTTTACTTATTCATCTTATTTTAAACGTATACTTTGTTTTTATTTTTCTTCTCCTGAACAGACGAGAGAGTAAGAAACGGAATTTCGATTCATTGTATGTGATGCACATATGAAGAATTGACAATAAAGTTGACTTTGACTTTGACTTTGAGATGTTCTGAACAAAATGTTGCAGAACTTCCTGGATCCAGAAATGCATATGTTTTAACTGTGTGGTTTCCTTTAACACTTCTTATCTTCACAGGGAGAATGGATAATACGCAACGGTCCTGACCGGCCCCTGTATGTCCACATGTTTTGGGTGAAGTGGGTTGGTTAGAGGTCCCTTGTGACTCTGGTGATGATTGTTGTTTAATGTGAAGCACAGTTGGGTGGGTTTGCCCACACATTTTACATGTCAGACGTTTGATACACTCACGGCTCATGTGTCCCACACAAAGACATCCAAAACAAATCCCTTTGCTTCTCAAGAGTTGAATCTTTTCTTTATGTTTCTTTCTGTTGAACTGTTTACATTCCTCCAAAGTATGACAGCGTTCACAGCAAAGACATATAGGGTTCCTGTGAAGAAACTGGATTCTCTAGAAAGGACTGTATTAAATTTTAGTTCGTAACCCCGTCAGTTTCTTGCACACAGAAATAATGAATAATGACTCAGAGACAAAACTTAGCTTTTGTGGAGGTTTTACTTCTTACAAACACGAAGGGGACAGACAGATGAACATGGTATATTCAAAGTCCGAACCAACGAGCTCAGGGATGGGCTTTGGTATAAAAACCCTGCATTTGCATATTCAGAAGATCGTCCGATGGACCTCGTGTGAAAATTAACGCCCACAGGTTACTGCTGGAGAGAAGCTCCAAGGCTAAAGTGAAGATAAGTCTGAGGCCTGCTCAGCAGAAAACACATGCACAGAAAAGAGGGAGTCTGAGAATGAACTGTTAGAACAATAGTTTGGCTGTGCTTTCTTCAAATGTAATATAATTTTGAGATGACAATACATGCTCAGTGAATTAAGTTTAAACTCTTCTTTCTCTTTCGGCTTTTCCCATCAGGGGTCGCCACAGCGAATCATCCTTTTCCACCTCACTCTATCATGAACATCTTCTATCCTAACATTAGCCAACTTCATGTCCTCTGTCAAGACATCCATATATCTCCTCTTTGGCCGTCCTCTTGCCCTCCGGCCAGGCAGCTCCATCTCCAACATCCTTCTACCAATGTATCCACTATCCCTCCTCTGAACATGTCCAAACCATCTCAGTCTGGCTTCTCTGACTTTGTCGCTAACACAGGCAACATGAGCCGTCCCTCTGATGTACTCGTTCCTTATCCTGTCTAACCTGGTCACTCCTAAGGAGAACCTCAACATCTTCATCTCTGCTACCTCCATCTCAGCCTCTTGTCTCTGTCTCACTGCTACCGTCTCTAACCCATAGAGCAGAGCTGGTCTCACCACTGTCTTGTACACCTTTCCTTTGAGTCTTGCTGGCACTCTTCTGTCACACAACACTCCTGACACTTTCCTCCACCCGCTCCAACCTGCCTGCACTCGCCTCTTCACCTCTTTTCCACAATCCCCATCACACTGAACTGTTGACCCCAAGTACTTAAACTCCTGCACCTTCTTCACCTCAGCCCCCTGTAACCTAACGCTTCTACCTTGATCCCTCTCGTTCAGACACATGTATTCTGTCTTACTACGACTGACCTTCATACCTCTTCTTTCCAGAGCAAACCTCCACCTCTCTAGCTGTTCCTCCACCTGCTCTCTACTCTCACTGCAAATTACAATGTCATCCGCAAACATCATTGTCCAGGGAGATTCCTGTCTTACCTCGTCTGTCAGCCTGTCCATCAGCATAGCAAACAAAAAAGGACTCAAAGCTGATCCTTGGTGTAGTCCCACCTCCACCTTGAACTCCTCTGTCTGACCTACAGCACATCTCACCACCGTCATACTTCTCTCATACATGTCCTGAACTACTCTGACATACTTCTCTGCCACTCCAGACGACCTCATACAGTACCACAGCTCCTCCCTCGGCACCCTGTCATACGCCTTCTCTAAATCTACGAACACACAATGCAGCTCCTTCTGACCTTCTCTGTACTTTTCCATCAACATTCTCAAAGCAAAAATGGCATCAGTGGTGCTCTTACGGGGCATGAAACCATACTGCTGCTCACAGATCTCCACCTTCTTCCTAAGCCTGGCTTCCACTACTCTTTCCCACAGCTTCATTGTGTGGCTCATCAACTTTATTCCTCTATAGTTGCTGCAGTTCTGCGTGTCACCCTTGTTCTTAAAGATCGGGACCAGAACGCTTCTCCTCCATTCCTCAGGCATCTTCTCACTCTCTAAAATCCTATTGAACAACCTTGTTAGAAATTCCACTGCTGTCTCTCCTAGGCACTTCCATACCTCCACAGGTACGTCATCAGGACCAACGGCCTTTCCGCTCTTCATCCTTTTCAGAGCCTTCCTAACCTCATCCTTTCCAATCTCTGCTACTTCCTGCTCCACAACAACCACATCTTCCTCCCTTCTTTCCCTGTCATTTTCCTCGTTCATCAGCTCCTCAAAATACTCCTTCCATCTTTTCTGTACACTCTCCTGGGTTGTTAGCACCTTTCCATCTCTGTCCTTAATCACCCTTATCTGTTGCACGTCCTTCCCATCTCTGTCTCTCTGTCTGGCTAGCCTGTACAAGTCCTTCTCTCCTTCCTTTGTGTCTAACCTGTCATATAGCTCATCGTAAGCTTTCTGTTTGGCCTTTGCCACCTCTCTCTTCACTCTACGCTGCGCTTCCTTGTACTCCTGTCTACCTTCCTCAGTCCTTTCTACATCCCACTTCCTTTTAGCCAACCTCTTCCTCTGGACGCATTCCTGTACTTCCTCATTCCACCACCAAGTCTCTTTACCGTCTTTCCTCTTTCCAGATGACACACCTAGCACCTTCCTACCTGTTTCCCTGATAATCTCTGCTGTAGTTTTCCAGTCCTCTGGAAGCTCATCCTGACCACCCAGGACCTGCCTCAACTTCTGCCTAAATTCCTCACAAGTTTCTTCATTCTGTAGCTTCCACCACTTGGTCTTCTTTTCTGTTTTCCCTCTCTTCTTCTTCCTGACCTCCAGAGTCATTTTACACACCACCATGCGGTGCTGTCTGGCTACACTCTCTCCTACCACCACTTTGCAGTCATTAACCTCTCTCAAATGACCTCGTCTACATAGGATGTAGTCCACCTGAGTACTCCTACCTCCACTTCTGTATGTCACTCTATGTTCCTCTCTCTTCTGGAAGTAAGTGTTGACTACAGCCATTTCCATCCTCTTCGCAAAGTCCACCACCATCTGTCCCTCCAGATTCCTTTCCTTCACACCAAACCTGCCCATCACCTCCTCATCACCTCTGTTGCCCTCACCAACATGCCCATTAAAGTCTGCTCCAATAACAACTCTCTCTCCTCTGGGAAAACTCTCTATGACCTCATCCAACTCACTCCAGAATCTCTCCTTCACTTCTAACTCACAGCCAACCTGTGGCGCATACCCACTGACTACATTCACCATCACCCCTTCAATTTCTAACTTTAGGCTCATCATCCTGTCTGAGACTCTTTTCACCTCTAGAACACTGTTTACAAAGTCCCCCTTCAGAATCACTCCTACCCCGTTTCTCTTCCTATCAACACCATGATAGAACAGTTTGTATCCTCCTCCAATACTACGTGCCTTGCTGCCCTTCCACCTTGTCTCCTGCACACACAGTACATCTACTTTCCTTCTCTCCATCATGTCTGCCAGCTCTCTGCCTTTCCCTGTCATTGTGCCAACGTTAAGAGTCCCTATTCTCAAACCTATGTTCCTGCCTTTCCCCTTCTCTCTCTGGCCACGGACCCTTCTGCCTCCCCTCTTTCTTCCACCAACAGTAGTCAAATTTCCACCGACACCCTGTAGGTTAACAGCATCGGTGGCGGTCGTTGTTAACCCGGGCCTCGACCGATCCGGTATGTCTGAAGTGTTGTGGATGATTCGCATGGTTATTTTGGCAATTTTTACGCCGGATGCCCTTCCTGACGCAACCCTCTCTATTTATCCGGGCTTGGGACCGGCACAGAAGTTACTGGCTTGCAACCCCTGTGGCTAGAGTGAATTAAGTTTAAACCATTAGTGTAATAAAAGTTAAAGGCAGTTTCAAACTTTTCTTCAGTTTGTTGTGTTTGGTTGCTAGGTAACAGGGTCTTTAATGTCTATGATGTCATGGTGGCTTTCAGAGTTGAACTCCTGAATATGACGGTAAACATTTGGATTGAACAAAAATGGGATTGAAGCTCATGCTAAATCCTGATCTCAATGCTGAAAAAACCTCCTCCTAGATTCTGGTTGTTTGGAGAAGTCCTCCTCTTCCAAGAATTCCTGAAAAAAGCCCTCATTTCTCCTGACCATCTTCAAAGCCACTTTCTGCTTTAGTTTAGTCCAAACTTGCTTTATGCTGACAACATTTACAGCTTGAATCCATCTGAAGAATCCAAGGAAACAAAGCAATCTAAGTCTGCATTCATGCCACTTCAGAACCAACAAAGCATGTTTCCAGGACGCTGACTTACCAATAGAACTTGGGATTTCCTTTGCAGAATCCTTCTCCGTGTGTTTTCCTTTGTTTTTCTCCCCAAAACCTAAAGCAGAGATTTTTACTGAGCTGCAGAACAAACGTCTGACTGCTTTAACCGCCGTTGATGGTTTGTTGTGTTTCCCTCTATAGCTGCTATGGTCTTGGTATGGTTGCTAGGTAACGCTGTCTTTGATGATGATGACGTCAGAGTGGCCTCTAGAATGGACTTTTTTCTTGTGGAACCAGGAGCTGTAACCTTTACGGCACTAGGACCCAGAAAGAGCTCCAGGCAGTGACGGTGTTCAGTGACGTCACTCCTCAGTGACGGACATGCTGTACACAGCAGACTGCAGACCAGCCCACACCAGCAACACCATAGTGTAGTTTGCAGACGACACTACTGTGGTGGGGCTGATCTCTGGAGACGACAAGACGGCCCACAGAGACAAAGTCCTGAAACTGTCCAGGTGGTGTCAGGCTAACAACCTCATCCTGAACACCACCAAGACCAAGGAGATCATCCTGGACTTCAGGAAGAACAGAGCAGATCCAACCCCACTCTACATCGATGGAAACTGTGTGGAGAGGGTCCACAGCTTCACCCTCCTGGGCACCACCATCTCGGCTGACCTCACAGGGTCTAACAACACCATCAGGAAGGCTCAGCAGCACCTGCACTTCCTGAGAAGACTCAGGAAGAACAATGTGAACCAGGAGCTGCTGGTCACCTTCTACCGCTCAACCATTGAGAGCATCCTGTCCTCCTGCATCACAGTGTGGTTCTCCCACTGCACTGAAGCAGAACAGCAGAGCCTCCAGAGAGTGGTAAAGACAGAAGAGGATCATCAGCTGCCCCCTCCCCTCACTGAAGGACATCTACCAGTCATGCTGCCTCAGCAGAGTGACTAACATCATCACTGACTCCACCCATCCTGCTTTCTCTCTGTTTGATCTGCTGCCCTCTGGAAGGAGGTACAGGTCCATCAGAACCAGGACAAACAGACTAAGGAACAGCTTTTTTCCACAGGAAATCACCATACGGAATACACACACTTCCACCAACCACACCCACTCTGACTTTTTACAAACGCTAAATCTCTGACTACACATGTGTGAAATATCTTGACTTCTGTGCAATAACACAATATCTACTATGCTGCGCTCACAGCAACTCGACTCATTCCATTCTATTTTGTCCATACATATTTAATATTTACCAGTTTCTGTACATATTGTTCATATTTTTAGAGATGTAAATACAGTTATTCTATTTTATTTTATTTAACTTCATCACTTCAAGGCTGCTGCAATTTCATTGTATCCCCATCTACAATGACAATAAAGAATTCTGATTTATTTCTGGAAGACGCCATTTTTGTCCCTAAATGTTGGATTCAGTCTGAATTCCAGTCCCACTCCCAGCATTCCTGCTCCTCTTTAGCTCCTCCTCTTCCTCCTGATCAAAGTTTGAAGCCCAGAGCCAAAAGTGCGTCTGCAGCTGCTTCTGCTCCAGCAGCCGCTCCCTCTGCTCCTCCTGCCTCTCCTCCTCTGGGAGCTCCTGCATCCTCCTGCGCTCCTCCCTGTCCTCCAGCATCATCAGGAGGCTTTCAAAAGGCTTTCTGGAATGTTCCAAAGCAGAAACCTTCATCATTTGAAGATGGAGGAAGACTCCAACACTGACAGACAGACAGACAGACAGACAGGAAGTCTCCTGGTTTTTCTGCTTCAGAAGGTTTTTGGGAAACTGCAGAGTTTTCTTTGTGGAGCTAAAGAGCTGCTGTCAGTCTGCTTTGGTCCATCAGGAATGAAGGTCAGGACTGAGAGGAACCTGAAGAAAGTGACTCTTCATCATCTGCTGCTGAAGAAGACAGAGGAAGATCCACTGTGAGAGCAGCTGCAGAAAGCTTTCTGCTGTTTTTCTCCTCTGAGAGAGTTTGGAGTTCCCAGCAGTTTGAGTGGAGCTGAAGCAGCAGAGCTGAAACAGACGTTCTTCTGCTCCCATTCAGCATGAACGGACAGATCCACTGAAGGCCGGCCTGAAGCTCTGGCTTCCAACACGTCTGCATGGATCCAAGCGTGTGCAGTGTGTGCTGACATGCTGTTCTCTGAGGAACATGTTGGTGTCTGACTGGATCTGAGGACACAAACAGCTGCTGACATCTGAGAGGGTCAAGCTGCAGAGTGGCTCCTCAAAGCTCACGTCTCTGTGACAAACATGATGCTGCTTCTGTCTGTGCTCCACCACTAAAAGGACTGTCCAGAGTTGGTCCTGATCCGGTTCTAGTCTTTCTGGCTCCAACTTCTCTTTCCTGTCAGGAACCCTTCATGTTCTCTGCCTTCCTCACATTTCTGTCTTCTCTCTGGGCTTGAAGCCCAAAAGGAGCTGAAAGCTGCTGACTTCAGTCTGATCCCATGTTCTGGATCATCCGTGTTCCTGAAACAGCTGCTGGACCCGTGATCAGAGGAACCCAGGAACCGGAGAACTTCCCAGAACATGCAGACACATGTGGAACTGTTCTGATCATCTGTGTGTGTTGACAGTGAAGGAGAGCTTTGTCCTTCAAGAACTTCATCTTTGAAAAAACTTTATTGACTCTGACAGAGTTTCAGTTTGAATCCATGTGGTTTTCATTCTTCCATTGACGTTGTCTCCAGAAACTAAAGATCTGCTGAATCAATGCTCCTCTGAGAACTTTGGAGCTTTTCTCTGCATCTGTTCCACACTTGAATGTGCAGAAGATCAAAGCGCCGGACGCTCTGAGCTTCAGCGTTCCAGTCAGCAGCTGCTGAACCAAAGCCAGCAGCAGGTGAGGATCTGGGCCTCAAAGCAAACGGACAGAAAGATGAATGGAAGAAGGGATGGAGTCCCAGTGTTGAAGACATCAGCTGGAGAAGCTCTGAGGCTCTTTCAGGTGGGCGTGGCAGCGCTGCTGCTTTCCAGCAAACCAAGCAAACTGCAGCATCTGTGATCTGAGAGGCTGTTGGTGAAGAAGAGCATCATCAGCATAGAACTGTGGGCCGTTTGGCTTCAGAAGAACAGCTTCATGATGTGGAAAGAATCTGTGTCCTTCAACAGGTCCAGAAGATCCCAAACATGGAAACTGGAAGCAGTTTGGATTCCGGTTTCTTCCTGAACTTTGAGGATCCAAATGCTGAAAATGGAAGCTGACAGAAAATGCAGCAGACTTTACCAATGTGCTCAGAACACTAGAACATCCACAGAAGAAGAAAACACTGTTCTAGTGGAACATCTACAACTTCTGTCCATGATTCAGAGGAACTAAAGAAAGATGACTCCTCCCACTTTGGGTTTGGTCAAATGTAGAAAAGAACAAACAACCAAATCAAAACAATTTGGATCAATTCTGGCTGAAAATGTTCAAACTTTTCAACTTTCAGGAAAAAGAGATTTAAAGAAATAAATCTATTTTAGAATCTATGAAGAACACTGACTGGAAAACAGCGCCAGACCAGAACGCTGCTTTTTTGAAGGTCCCGCCGGTAATGGGACCTTCCAGCCGTTGTCTCTGGATCAAAGTGGAACGGCTGTCTTCAGATGTTGTGGTGAGAAACACAGAACTTCACTCTCTGTCACTGCTTGGTGGGCACATTCACACTTCACTTTGTTGTCACAGACGGGATCATCATCATCATCATCATCATCAAGAGTCTCTGAGGGAAGGAAGGGATGTGGACGCACCCTTGTGCTACTTTAACATTGGGAGATAGGTCAGAGTTAGGTCCGCCTCCAGCTGACACATGTAGGTGGTTCTTTCAGAGGTGCTGATGTTTGTTGGAAGAACAAGTCTCTCAGGTGATGGAAGCAGCAGATATTGGAGGAGAAGATTTCATCTGAGAATACGGAGAACTCCCAGACCAAAGCTGTTCCTGTCTCCAACAGTCTAGAACCGTTTGTCCTGCTGGAAGTTCATGATGTTTACTTCTCGCTGGATTTCCATTTTCCAGTGTTTCCACAACTGATGATGTCATCAATCTGATCTTTCAAAACACATTACTTCCTGGTTTCATTGACAGCAAATGTTCCTAAAGATCTGACCCCCTAAAAGCTCCAATAGCAGCTCAGCAGAAACTGTGATCTGATCTTGAGCCTGATGAGGAAGCATCTTTCTGCAGGTGGTGCTGCAGCTTTGGGCATGTTTTCCAACTCTTTAGCTTCTGCTGTTCATGGAGTCGTGTCCCTCTGTTCTTGGAAAGGAGAAACGTGCAGAGAACTTTTCCCATTTCCACTCCCTCCTTTCAGCTGCTGCCCACTGTTCCCCTCTGAATCAGGAGGGAGGAGCTCTCATCTGTTCTGCCCACCCCCATCTAGAAAGACATCAGCACCACCTGAACATTCCAAAGCTCTTTTCCAACCATTTCTACTGAGAAGGAACCAAACACATGAAGATTAGAACAGCTGGAACAGGATGAGGGGGAAGGCTAAAGATTCAAGTCTGTTTGTGAGTCAAAGATAGAATGAAGACAGAAATCAATAGAAAACACAGAGTTGATTCAAAAGAGCATTTATTAGATCCAAACAGGCTGCAGGAATTTTACAGACAGCTTTCAGTTTGAAGCCTTTTGACACTATGATGAAGTTCTGCAAACAGCCAGCAGGTGTCTCCCTTCTCCCTCCTGCTTCACTGCAGTTGGTGTTGTTGCAGCAGCTGCATCAAAGTGATTCTCTGCATCCAGAGGCTGTCATTTCTCACTAAGATCCACTCTGTTCATTCATGTCCTCTGGAGAAAACAGGCTTTATGCTCAGAAAGTTTCTATTAGTTTCACACATTCTAGAAAATGAGGAGATTCTACTGGATTTAGATGAAACTTCTTTAAAACTGCAGCTAAAAATGCTGTCAGCATGAAAAAGAACAGAGTTTTACCCACAAAAAAACAAAGAAAAAGGAAGTTCAGTCAGAAAACTGTGGAAAACATCAATCAAAGCAAAACTCTGTGTCTTTCAAACTGCATGAGTCAATATTTGATCATCAACAGAACAGAGATGATAGAAAAATTAATCAACTGAGAGACTTTTGTTCACTAACTGAGATCAGACGGGATTTCTGCTCCAAAAACTGACTTCAAAGGACTTGAATCCAAACCAGTGAGTCATGTGACCACAGCGTTTGTCTTTGTCTCCACTATGAACATTCTGGTCACATGACCATGTTGGATGTTTCTGAATGAAACTCTGTGCTTGTTTGTCAATGAGAGTTTCTGGAGAACAGAAATCAAGTGTGAAACATCTGGAACCAGAATCTTGTGATCCAGAGTTCTGGTTCTGTCCCTGTTCCAGAGACAGAACCAGGATCCAACGCCTGACTGTGTTTTCCCCTGACCCACACATAGATCTATGTCATCCAGAAATGTTCTGTCTGATCAATGATTCCCTCAATCCTTGATTGGTCCATCCCAAACTCACATCTGTCCATCAAATGTAGATGAAAGAAGAAAGTGATGATCTAGAAAATAATCTGTTTGTCTGCAGGTCTGTTTTTCTCCAGATCCTGGAGCTGCTGAACATCTAAATCCAACCCATGTTTCAGATCAACACTCCAAGTTTGAATGAGAAGAGGAAGTGCAGTTCTCCATCAGTCCACCGGGGGAGCTGCAGCACAATAACTGTCCACTTGATGCTAAGAGAGACAGTGGAGCTGATCTCAGATCAGTTCATGCTGCAGCTCTGACACTCATCTCCACTTCCTCTGATTCCTCCATCACTCTGCTCTCCACCTCCCAGGAACACCGTCCAGTCACAACATCTCTGCAGACCAGCTGCTGCTGCTGCTCCTCTCTGCTCCTCCAGGAGGAACATCAGTCTTCTTCTTCTGAAGAGTCTTCTGCCTTCCACCTACAGAGAGAAAGTGTAGAGACAGAGATGAAGGAGTGTCTCCTGATCCTGGTCTGTCAGTCAGTGATGCAGCACAGCAGCAGAAAGAGCAGCAGGAGCTTCAGTCCTGTTCAGAGTAGCAGCTTCCTGTCATCTTCACCTGTTGGAGCTTCTGCTGCTCTGATTGGCTGACTGTTGTCCTGAAGCCTGTCATCATTCTCCTCAGAGCTTCACTGAGAAGCTGCAGCTTCACAGGAAACTCTGCATCTTTGCTCTCAGACTAACTTTAGGACCAAACATCTGGAAGCAGCTGGACTGACTCCAACCCTCTACTGACCTCAGAGTCTGCAGTTTGGAGTTTGGACTCTCCACCAGATCCTGGAGCTGCTGAACATCTGAATCCTGAAGGTTGTTGCAGTTCAGGTCCAGTTCTGTCAGGTGGGACGGGTTGGACTTCAGAGCTGAGACCAGAGCATCACAGCTGGACTTTGACAAACTGCAGTTCATTAACCTGAATCCAGAACAAAGAGTTGAGTTCAAAGACAAAGTTCATGTTTTTCATCCTTCACTTCTTCTAAAGAGTTCAGAGCTGAAGAAGATCAGAAGGTTTAGAAAAAGCCCAAAGATGTGAAGCAACAGCAGCAGATCAGAAGAGTCCAGCAGAAGCAGAGAAGAAGAACATTCAGGAACATTCAGGACAACATGCAGCTGCTTCAGGACAGAAGTCCAGATGTGTGAAAGTCAAACATCCGCCTGTGGCTGCATCCAAACCAACTGATGTTTCTGCAACAACAGCAGAAAAAGTCCACTTCCTCTTTCTGCTCAGCTCTTCTCCAAACACCACTGAATCATGGGAGAATTTCAGCAGCATGATGCTGGAAAGCCTTCATCCCAGTTTTCAGGAGATGATCTTCCAGTCCTTTTCTGCTGCAGCCCTTCAAGCAGAAACTTTCAGCACCAACAGATCAAAGCAGAGAGAAGAAGGAAGTGATGAGGAAGAGTCAGCAACAAATGTTGGACATTGATCCCAGATCCATGACTTCAGCTCTGAATGAAGAGTCAGAAGCTGCTGGGAGCTTTGATGGATGATGTGATGATGTTTGTGGATGAAAAGGTGAGGATGTTTGTGGAGGATGTGTCTGTCAGAGCAGCATCCAGCTGCAGCATGACTCTGTCACTGTCTGCTCACAAACATCAGCCGCTGGACTCTCAGCTGCATCTGCTGAAACACAGCAGCAGGACTCAGAGTGCATGTGAGCGTGCACGGCTGCTTCTTCTGCACGCGCTTTAAAGGAGTCTGTTGGAGCAAAGACACAAAGAAGAGCTGATGGCTGCAAGCAGAACTTTGTGGAGCACAAATGTCAGCAGACAGCTTTGAAACAAGCAGCTGCAGGAAGAAAAGAAGACGTTCTTCTGCAGATCTTTGAAGAGAACAAGCAGCTGCTGGAAGACGCTGCTGCAGATCAGAATCTGGACATTTCTGCTCACTGTGGGTCAACACAACTTTGTCATCATTTTGATCTGAACACAACTGAAACATGGAGTCTGACCTCAGAGTCTGCAGTCTGCAGTCTGGACTCTCCAGAAAACCACACAGATGAAGAACTCCTGAATCCTGCAGGTTCTGGTTCTCACTCAGGTCCAGTTCTGTCAGATTAGACGGGTTTTTCTTCAGAGCTGAGACCAGAACTTCACAGCTGATCTCTGACAGACTGCAGCTCCTCAACCTGCAATCAGACAGAAAAGTGTGTTCAGGAGCAGTGATGCAGCTGGAGGTCCAGGAACTTGGTCCATTCAGTCAGGTGGGACCCGCCCTGATGAGAGACTGACGGAGGACATTTTCACTGATTGCTCATTTCTTTTGGATTTGGACCCAAAAATATGATCAGGAATGAAAATGCAATTGATTAGAAATGACTTGAAATGAAGTTAAAACAGACGAGGAATTGAAATGTCATTGATCATCATGAATTATTTATTACTTGAATTTGGTGGCGCGCACAGAAGCAGTGGCCTGGAGCTCACACAGTTGTTCATTTTTTTGCACTATAACACTGGTGATGTCCATTTTTTTTGCACATATCAAGAACACTATCCCTCCAGTACAGTCGTAATTACAACTAAATACCAGAGAACATCACTTGTCAGCTGAGGACCTCATCCCACTGGAGATCGCCAGACCACCTCCCGGTATACTAACAGCAGAAGGCCAGAGAAGGAGACGCTGCTAGCGCAGACAGAAGAGAGGCAAGAGAGCGGGTATAAGGGTTCAGCTAAAGGCTAATCCGTTTAAAATGCCACTTCTTACCTTCTTCTAACTTCTTTCTCTCCAATGTGCAAATTCCGGAATAAGATAGATGAGCTACAACAGCTGACAGCTACACAAAGGACTTTAAACAAGTGCTGCTGCATGATTCTCTCGGAAACGTGGCTCGACAGCACCATCCCAGACGTGGCTATAGAGCTAAAAGGCCACACCTCCTTCATGCTGCTCGCAATTCCCATTCATGTATTCTGCCAGTTACAGCTCCAAACAAAGAGGAGTTGCTGTCTTTATTAGTAAAAACAATTCACACAGATTCTTCACCTCACTCTTGGTTCACTCTGACTCCACAATCATTATAGGAGGAGATGTCAATCTGATTCTGGATACTGTACTTGACAGACTCAGCACAGCAGCTAACCAGCGCACATGGCGGTCTGCAAGTATCCTAAAGCAGTACATGAATGATCTGGTTCTCTGCAACGCATGGCGCTCATGTCACCCAATCACTAGTGTTTAGGTGACATGAGCGCCAAGTGTAGTGACTAAAGGGTTCACCTTCTTCTCTCCAGTTCACCATTTACACTCTCGTTTAGACTATTTATTAGTCAGTAAATCCTTTTTGAAAGATATCAGAAGTTCCAACATTCATCCAATCAGTATCAGTGATCATGCACCAGTTTCTGTAAATATTTATATTGGAATATCCTCATCCTTAGGTACAACCTGGAGGTTTAACACATCTCTGCTAAAAGACCAGGCAGACACTCGGATGACAATGTCCGCAGACTCGTTAATATAATTGACTTCTCCACTATTAAAAACCAGGATATGACCTTACTATCGCTGGATGCTGAAAAAGCTTTTTACAGAGTAATCTGGACGTTTGGGTTTGGAGAATCACTCATCAATTGGATTAAATTATTATTTCACTACCCCAATGCATTAGTCAGAACTAATAGACAGACTTCCAACAGGTTTTTTTTGGGAAGAGGAACCTGGCAAGGTTACCCCCTCTGCCCCTTTCTTTTTGCTATATTTATTGAGCCTCTAGAAGCAGCAATTGGACAGAATGACCCATCTGCCCATTCAGTGGCGCCTCCAGAAATTTTTCATGGAGTTGGCCGGAAGGGGGCCACTTTAAATCTTGTGGTGGCACACAAAAACCATGAGCTACATTTTGAAAATTCATTCTGCTAAATGTAGTAAAACAGCCTTTAGAAAACTAACTGAAAGTTAAATGACTACTGATATATTTTGATTTATTGTGTTTATATTTAATGCTTAGGTGTGTCTGCTTGTTCATGATAGATATCTATAATGAACAAAAAGTCAGTTGTTCTGAAATAATAATAATCCATCCATCCATCCATCCATCTTCCTCCGCTTATCCGGGACCCGGTCGCGGGGACAGCAGTCTAAGCAGAGATGCCCAGACTTCCCAGCCACTTCCTCTAGCCCCTCTGGGGGAACCCCGAGGCGTTCCCAGGCCAGCCGAGAGATGTAGTCTCTCCAGCGTGTTCTGGATCTTCCCCGGGGCCTCCGCCCAGTGGGACATGCCCGGAACACCTCTCCAGGGAGGCGTCCAGGAGGCATCCATACTAGATGTACGAGCCACCACAACTGGCTCCTTTCGATGTGGAGGAGAAGCAGTTCTACTCCGAGCTCTCCGCGGGTGGCCGAGCTTCTCACCCTATCTCTAAGGGAGCGCCTCGCCACCCTACGGAGGAAGCTCATTTCAGCCGCTTGTATTCGGGACCTCGTTCTTTCGGTCATAAACCATAGCTCATGACCATAGGTGAGTATTGGAACGAAGATCGACCGGTAAATTGAGAGCTTTGCTTTTCGGCTCAGCTCTCTCTTCACCACAACGGACCGATACAGCGACCGCATAACTACGGATGCCGCTCCGATCCGCCTGTCAATCTCACGCTCTGAGACCCCCAGATATTTAAACTCTACCACCTGGGGTAAGGATACTCAACCCACCGAGAGATGGCAAGCTACCTTTCTCTGGTCAAGAACCATGGCCTAATAATAATGATATTAATAATAATATTAATACCTTTCCATGGTAATTATGAGTCTGTAGACATTTCTATTCAGACTAATAAACATGAAACAGTTTCATTATTAACTTCACCTGTTGGTCCAGGAACAGGTGGAGCCCCTTTGGCTGAGTTCTACCTTGTTTCTCTGACCAATGATGCTGACTGTCCCTCATCAGATGCCGTCTCATGTTTGTCTTCCTCATTATCTTCTGTCATTCATGCTTGCTGTGGATCATGCTGCTCTGTTTAGTCTTTTTTCCCCTGTCTGTTGTTATGGTAACAAACAAATTTCCCACGTGTGGGATCAATAAAGTATTTCTGATTCTGATTCTTTTTTTTTTTTTAACTTGTCCTGTCCAACAGCTGGGCAGACAGATGAGAGCTGAGGGCCTCTTGTGTTGGACATATTTTACTTTAACAAGAGGGATTATTAATCTTCAGACAAACCAAAGGTATGTCTGAATAAACCCCTTTTGTAATTGAGGCCAAACTTTATTAATTTCAATCATGTTTGAAAATCTTTGGTGTTGGACCGGACGGAAAAGGAAAGAAGGGAAGAAGAGAGAGGGATGTTAGAGAGAGGGGGGGGGGGGTAAGAGGGTTATAATAGGAGGGGGGGATAAGACCATGAAGCAGCATAAAGCAACAAGTTTAATGGATGTTTATCATCACATTAAGGTTCAGATGTATTACAAATCTCAAAGGGCGGGGCCTGTCCACACACACACTCAAATGTTATCAACACACCAGCTAGCTGCAAAAAGGTCCACATGTCAACATGTACACAAAACAGATAGTGTTCACACACGCATACTTATGCCTTCAAACCAACTAGTGGGTAACATTTCATTCATTCAATCATGCAAAGTAATACTGCAAAGGTGAGCTAACACCTGGGGAGTATTCCAGAAAGCAGGTTATGCTAGCTCCCACGGTAAGTTTGAGGCTAAGGAAGTTGATAACCTCAGTTTTCGGTTCCAGAAATGGAGGTATGTTTCAGGGTAGGTCAAGTTGCCATGGCAACTCATGCTCTGAACATAACCTGGTGTGGAGCAGGTTTAGTTGAAGGTTAGTTTGTTTACAGAGAGGTGAAGCAGCATGGCGTGTCCATTTGAAGATGATTTAGTGGATGAAGAAGCTCAGATAATACTTTTTCCACCATGAGAGGGTGTTAAGACTACGTTTGGATGTTGAAAAATTAAACTTTTTTACTTTTATCTAACATAGTTATTTGCTTCAGTTAAGATAAATCATTTGTTTGTTAAGTTAGTTTAAAAATAACACGCAGTTTTCAGACAGTTATTTTACTTTCATTCAAATTAATTGAATTAAGTAGGTGTAACGTTGGTCCTGCTGTTAGATCATCACCGCAAGGGATTGTGGGATACCATTTCCTTTGCCTGCCTGGACGGATTTCGGTTTAAGTGTGGCTTTTTAACCAAATGTGTTTAGTTGTTTAGCTGTTTTACTGTGTTGTGCCATGTTTTGCTGAGTTGTTTAGTCCTACTGTGGTTATGTCTCTGCACCATGAGTAAGAGTGAATGAGAGAATGATGAGTTTATATAGCACCCCTACCGTTTATTGTTGTAAGTATAATGATGGAAAATTCTTTAATGATTTTATGCATAACGTGTATTTTTTCCTGTCCTTTTTATTGTTATAAAAATGAGCATATCTGCCGGCTCAAACTTAGACATATGATAGATCAAGAAATATAATTAATTAATATGGAAAAAATATTAATTGAATTGGAGTAATATGACATTTAGTTAGATAAATACATAAATTTGAGTTGTATAAACAATTATTGTGTTTTATAGACGTAAGAAATTAGGTTGATTAAATTTAACTCAATTATTTGTTACCAATAGAAGTAATTCATTTAAAGTGGCAAAATTGGATAAGTTATATATATATGCGTCATAAGGAAAATGGAAACAACATCAGAAACTTGTGCGTTTACTTTGTCTGTTCTTCTACTACAAGCAGAAACTCTTTCTTTTGCTGATGCAGCTATTACTTTTTTGATGGACGTATAATCTTCATACGCCATCATTAAAACCTCAGACTCCGTCTCACTAAAGTGTAACGCTTTCTTTTTTTCCACGCGTTTCCATGGCGACTCCAGAAATCGGCGATCCATTGAAAATGTCTTTATGTACTTGACATGCACGTGCATTAACCCAGGGTTACCAAGTCGGGCGTAATTACGCCAACTCATATCCGGTCTTTTGGAACCGACATACCCCGGGTAAGCAAGTTCAGGCGTATTTCAGCCAGAGTTCAGGCTTAAAGTCAGGCTAGTTTAAACATGCTTCCTGGAATACCCCCTAGCTCTGATTTGGGCTTCAGTTGATGTTTGTGATCAGGAACTCTGGATTCTTCTTAGAAGGAGACGTTCTGCCTCTTTAGCAGAGAGCAGAACATTTCTACCTCTAAAAGAAAAAAGTCAAAACCCATCTTTTCAAACTATTCTGTTTGTTGTTTCCACCACCACTTCCTTTCACTCTGTGGCTTTGGTAGTCACGTGTGTGAGCTCACTCTGAATCAGTGTCAATAAACACAAAGGTGTAACCACCTACATTTGAAAATTGTCAGATAATGGAGGAGAAATCAACAATTGCAGTTTGTACATGGCCTTACATGACATGAGAGATTTGCACCACTTGGAGATTTCACATCAAGCCTCTTTAAGCAGTAGATGGCAGACACGCAGTAAACACTAGAAGAAGCCTCTCTTCTTGGGGATATGTGCAGTTCATTGTCTGTTTGATGGTTGTGGTGCATGCTAAACAAGTGTTCAGTTCTTGAACGCACGGGAAATGCATGGTTTTAACATAGCACAAATCTCAGGGTTTGGCTGCATTTTTCCTCCAGAGGCAGGAACATTGAGCTCCACTTAACTGTTCTCTTCTGCTCCGCTTCTCAGCAACTACAGAGGTGACGGTTTTTTATCCAATTTCTAAATCATGATCTTTGCTTCAGTCTTTGTGAAGCAGATGAACTGAATCCTGTCAGAACAGAAATGTCCTTTAGTTCCTCAGGAGTTTACTTTCATGGAGAATCTTTAGAGTAAAAGAGGATTTAAAAGAACATTTTACTTTCAGTTTAGTTCTGAAACCCAATCAGGTTCTCTTTTGGACACAACTGCTTGTTGACTGCTGCAGCTGCGGTCCCACCATTTCTTGTAAATAAAAGAGGAAACAGTCCCCCACCTGCGCGCGCACACATACACACACACACACACAAACAAACAAAGAAATACACACAGGAAAGAGGGCTGCTCTTAAACTCTGAGACAGCAGAGTTTGTCCAGCAGACACAGACGTTGGAGTTTCTCCGTTTTTTTCTTCTTCGGTGAGTCTTTGTGAAAAAGTTGTTTTCTGTTCTCATCATGAAGCTGTTGTGTTGATCTGTGAGGAAAAAAGCAGCAAACACATCAGAGGTCACTGACAACATGGCGACTCTGAAAGTTTTCATGTGGGTGTGTTGAGACGGTTCAGAGAAACTCTGGTCCTTCTTCCAGAAACTCGGATTCAGTTCTGTGAATGTTGTTTCAGGCTCTTAATGTGTTTTTAAAAATCCAATGCAATTATAATGTATGTTAGGGTCAATGGCCGGCAAAGTGTGCATTGTCAGAAATGAATGCACGCTGTGGAAGCTTAAACCAACAGACGCGGAGCGGAGGACGGTTGCTTCCGCTAAGTGCGTTATTGCTGATGATCCACACTTCGAAGGCCATTATCCCGCTTATACCATGGTCACTTACAAAAGAAATAAATAGTCAGTCATTATTTTTTCAAGATGGCTCTCCCCTGGGTGCGACATTGCGCAGACAGGTTTTGTTTGTAGTGTCTGAACAGTGTTCGTTCATATCAAATACAAAAGGGAATCTCTTTTAAGGTTGAAACAAACGAGTTACAGAGGATAAAAGGTTGGGCCACAACAATAATGTGGTTGTGACTCCCATGACAGTCATATTTTTTTTAATCTACTGGTCTCTGTCTTAATATTTGTTCATCTATATTTCAGTCAGATAACTCATGCAGTAGAGAAAGCTTTATTTTTCATATTTCTTTTAGTTTGGCATAAGGCCCCCGTTCAGACACAATAAAATAAGATCTCTGTAGAAAACTTCAGGTATAAAACAACCCCTAACGGAGCTCACAGGTGGAACGGGGTGAGGGTGGGGCGAGAAACGTAGAGCTTGTGGAAATGGATGAAGAGGGCAAACATCACACACCTGGTTCTTAAGTAGGACGCGGAACAGGTGAGTTAATTGGGCTGAACCGCCCGCGGGGAGGTGTGAACAGGAAAACGCACTGCTGAACTACCTGCCTTAAATTCTCCCAAGGTCGTTCATTTATGAACCTTGTTAGTTTTTGTTGTCCTTCTGTATTTCACCCTGACTAGAGAAATGCTGAAGAAAAATTCCAATGTACTTGTTTTACATGTAAAGATTGGAATAAACTCTTAATCTAAATAATCAGGATGACCAATTCTAACATAATTCCACACAGCCCAATCGGTCGGTTCATCAGCTTAGATGACAAATAAACAAAAGGTTTTGGTATCGGAATACAGAGCTCAGAACCTCTATCTGGTAACAATCAGGATGTTTATCAGAGTTTAAGAAGACTGTCATGGTTTGGGTTTCTTTGTATTAGTTTTTTGCTTCCATCATGTCACCTTCATGATTTGAGTTTTGCTTCCTGTTTTATTTTGGAAGGTTTCCTGTTTTGTCATGCTTTTGAGTTTTACTTCCCTCTCCTAATCATGTTCACCTGTGTCTTGTCTGTCCGGTCTGTATTTAAGTCTTGTCTCTGCCTTCCTCTTGTGCTGGTCCGTTAACGTTTTTCTCGTATCATCCCTTCTGCCATGTGTTCATGCTATGCCCACAGTGAGTTAAGTTTTGTTTTACTGCGCTGCAGCGCCTTTTGATAAATAAACCCCTTGCCCTCGAACCGTGTGCCTCCCGTCTCTGCATTTTGGGTCCTTCATGCTCACCAGCCCCCCCAACCTGACAAAGGCATGTTTCCTCTGCAGGTGAAGGTGGAAGGTGTGTGTGAGCTGATGTGGATCCAGTGAATCCAGCAGCATGGATCAGTGGGAGGAACCACAGGAGGGAGCCCCTCCCTCTAAAAGCAGAGATGGCAACCATGACAACCAGAGCAAAGCTCAGAGGTGAGATGAACATATCCAACTGTCCATGATCTTCTCCATGTCAGAGCTCAGGACTCACACCAGCAACCTTCATTCTTCACAGGAACCAACCTGGACCTGGATCCAGCTGGAGTTCTAACAGGTGTGACAGACCAGAGGATTATTTAAATGAATTTAAAAACAGTCATTCATCAGTGAAACAGTGAGTGTTTGTCAGATACATGTTATGGATGTAACGGATAGGGGGGTGTCTTGGTAAGAGTCTGGTGACACGATACGCATTCTGATATTGTACCAGAACACATTTATTTCTTTTATTAAAGATGATTTGGAAAAACCTGCTGCGCTTAGCATCGGCTAAAATGCTGTCGGCAAAGCGGGCAAAAGTTCTGCAGAACCTCCCAGCAATAGATTCTAGTTTAGCGACCTGATGGATCAGAGGGATGTGTACAACGCTCTGAAAAAAGCTGACATTGTGTTGATCAGCGTTACCAGTTTACGTCCGTCTGTGAGCAGCCAGAGCAGATATGTAAACAAAGCCCCTTTTTTGTCACATTAAAGCAACTTTCCTTCGCTCTGTCATGCTGCCTCATCGCAGTTTATTTCTGGAAAGAATCAGTGTGTCCCCCCCACCCCATCCTTTATTTTTGAAGCACCATTCAGGCTCCTGAACTCTTAAAAAGCACTAGAGAAGCTACATTAATGCTGAAAATAAACAGCATTTTATTTCCCCAATAGAAACTTATTGGTTAAGGCTCAGCTCATTCATTATTTGTGTTTTCTTACACTTAAAAAAAATATATATATATATATTTTTAAAACCATCAATGTTGACTGTTCCCTTTCTATATTTTAACTTACCAAAATAAAAGCACTATGAATTTGCTTTGGTAAACGCAACTTATATATGAGATACAATTGCAGTGCTTAACATTGTGATCATTAAATAAACTGAATTTGACCATTTTATTACAGTGGAAGACATTGAAATTCTGGTTGAGTTTTTTCAAACAATGTGGCACCAGTTTTAGTTCGATACAGGTATCTCCAAATGAACTATCGTGAAATATTGTAGAATCTTTTTTTTTCTAACACCCCTAGTAACGGATGGACAATAATTGATCAATTGGAAGTTTTTTCCTAAATTGACAATACCTGCATGCAGTGTCACACAGTAGTCAGAACGGGGCATTTTGACAGACTGTCTCACTGCAGATCAGTCTGCTCATGATTTGAGTTCAATAGTTCAACATGGAAGATAATCTGATGAACCTCAATAACAAAAGAAATGAAATTTTGATAAAACGTTTTTTCATCAGGATCCAGCGGATATTTCTAACTGACTGTGGAAGAGTGAGTGTCTGTCAGAGTTTTTGGAGGCTGGATTCTAGTTCAGATGATCAACAGTTTTCAGATGAAGGACTTGAGGTCTGGTTCAGTTCTGGATCTCTCTGATCAGACTCACTTGGAGCATCATGTGTGTGATGAGATCTTTTCAGTTGAGTCTTCTGAGAGTCTCTGAGAGACATCAGAGATGTTGGAGAAGAAAACATGTTGACTGCTGACTCTGACTGACAGCAGTTCCAGTCTAATGAGAAGAATCACTGCAGACTCCTAGGATTCAGATTTTCATGCTTTCCAAACATCACATTGTTCTAGTTGGACTTTCTGCTCTCAGAATTTCTACATTTCTACGTGGAGAATTGGAATCAGCTTTTCTAGAAAAAAAGTCTGGATTGACTGACAGAAAATGCTGAAAGCTGGAAACTGTTGATCCAAACATGTCATGTTATTCCAGACTAAACAGCTCAGTCTGTGTTCATGTCAAAGTCCATCAGCTGTTCATGAAGAAGCAGATCCTCCAACACTCTGATGGTTTGGTGTTTGCAGAGGTCAACAGGTCACACAGAGAGTCCAGTCTGCAGCCTCCAGCTGTGGCTCCATGAAGAGTGACCAGTCCAAAGATGATCCTCTAGCCTTCAGAACTGAACCAGGACCTTCAGACTCACAGTAAGCAGTTTCTAGTGAACAGAGATCTGTCAATTAATCTTTTTCCACAGAAAGTATTTAGAGAAGATTTTGTTGTTGGAGAGAAACCAAAACAGTAACTTTAGCTCCAAATCCCAAACTGCCTTTAAAAATGTCAGGCATGATGTCATCATTCTCTGATAGTTTGAAGTCCTTCAGGTCACTGACTGAACAGAATTCATTTAAAATGAAACTGGTTCTCTGGGATTTTCTGCTTTATTCCTTATCTGAGGTTCACTTATCAACCAAAGCACAAAGTCTGAAGGTCAATGAGGAATTTTCACTAAACTGCAGAAATTCAAAGAGTTTGAATAATTTCTAACACTTAACTGTTCATTTAGAGTATTACCATTGTCATGGGTTGTCTTTTGATTTTAAATAAACAAATAAACATCAAATAAATCAAGTTCTACTCTTTTATCCCCACACAAGTCAATTCTTATTCACACTCCACGTACCACACTCACAATATTTACATTTGATATGACCATTCATATATCTACAATGGCGCCCTATTTGTCCATCTAGGGTTCTCTGCTCCTAAACGGGGAAGCGGCTCCAACTCAAGATCTCCTCACAAAGTCAAAAATAATAACCAAAATGATCTCACCTGGTCCATTGGGTTAATGTCAGGGAGTCTCACTCTGATCTTGGTCTCTTTCCAGCCACGTCCATCCCCGAAAGCAAATACTAAATAATCCCCAGCGGCAAAATAATGAAAAGTCCGAGTAAGATCCTCCTCCGTAACCCCCGTTGGTCTGTATCCGGGTGTAACTTCGTTGGTAGATGCTCATTGGAAGGGCCCTTTTAGTCTCCTTTTCCGTTTCTAAAGTTTTTTTCTCTTATTAGGAGATCCCCACCTTTTCTGCTAGTCCTTATCTAACCCAGGAAAAGGATGCCGTGAATAAACGCACCCCTGCTGATTGCATCCAGCTGTGCAGGAGTGATCTCAGCGGCATCACCGGTACCCACATATACAAAAATATGTGTACTCAAAAATACAAAATAAAACACAGGACCTTTTCACTCTACAGGCTAAATAAATGCCAAAAATATTGGACACCTTTATGTGCCTGTCACATAATTTCTGACTCACATGTTGGCTCCTCCCACTTTCTGCCGTGTCTGTTCTTCTGCTCCAAAATGGTTTCAAAGACTAAAATCAGAGCAAGTTCAAGTGGACTATGCTTGGTGGCAGGACTTTCCTCATTGTTGGACTGCTACTCCTAGTGATTCTGGAGGTCCATTATACAACCATTATACAACTCTGGTTGTCCCGAGTTACTCCAACAGCCTGTTAGAGTGGCTGACAGTCCCCTCCAGTGTGCTGGGAAGAACCACTTTGAACATCATTCTATCGTTTTAGAGGATGAAGTCCCTAAAGGGCTCGAGCATACAGGGTCTCTCCTCTAAAAAAGAAAACAATTGCAGAGCATATTGACAAAATTTCAAAAGAAGACGTCATTGAACCAACCCAGTCTTCTTGGTCATCCCCTGTGGTCCTGGTAAAAAAAACGGATGAATCTTACCGATTTTGTGTGGATTAAAGACGTGTAAATGCTAAGACCCTGCTCGAAAGATATCCAATGCCAATGACATCTTGGAGTCACTAGAAGGTGCGTCCTGGTTTAGTTCCCTAGACTTAGTCTTGATATTGGCAGGTCGAAATGGCAAAAAATAGTATCCCATGAAACCGCATTCACCACGCACATGGGCCTATTTCAGTTCCATTGTATGCCATTCAGACTAAAAAAAATGCTGCAGCAACATTCCAACGGCTAATGGAAAGAGTGTTGGGTGATATGAGAGGAAGGATATGTTTTGTACATATTAATGACATTATAGTGTACTCAAGGAAGACAATGGAAGCCCACATGGAAGACCAGACAGCTGTGTTTGAAAGACTTAAGACCGCAGGCCTTAGTTTGAATATATCTAAATGCCACTTTTTTAAGAGAGAACTGCGGTTGTGAGGACACTTGGTGTCCGACTTAGGGGTGGAGGTGGACCCGGAGAAAAAAACACAAGCAGTGACTGATTTTCCTACTGCCACTGTTAAGTCACTCCAACGATTTTTAGGTCTAGCTGGATGGTATCAGCAGTTTATTACTCATTTCGCTGACATTACAGCTCCTTTGAACCACCTGAAAAAGAAAGGAGTGGAGTGGAACTGGACCAAGGAATGCCAAGAGAGCATAGAAATGTTAAGGGAGGCCTTAAAAATTCCTCCGGTCTTATCACAACCAGATGTGTCTCTGGCATTTCAGGTCCATTCCGAAGCCAGTGATGCAGACCTGGGAGCCATACTAACACAAGATCCACCACAAAGAGAGTGTGTCATAGCCTATGCTTCCAGGGTGCTGCGGGGTCCAGAAAAGAATTATTCCACCTCAGAGAAGGAGTGTTTGAAAGTCATGTGGGCAGTAGAAAAGTGGCGGCACTATTTGGAAGGACAGGAGTTTATGGTTTATACTGACCATGCAGCTCTGTCATGGGCCTTTAATTGCCCCGAAATGTAAATGTGATTAACTCGTTGGATTTGAAGGCTCCAAAAATATTGTTTAAAGGTTCACTACAGAAAGGGGTGCCTCAATATAGATCCTGATGCGCTCTCCCGGGTAGTTGAGCCACTCGTCATCTGACTTGGACCACAAAAGAACTCGGGCAACAGTTTGGGTTTGACATTTTCAGTTAAACCTTTTTCTGATTTACCTACCACGTTAGCCGAACTCACACAAGAACAAGCTAAAGATCCAGATGTTAGTGATCTACATCAATCCCACCTTACATCCACCCCTTCGGGTCGCATAGGTTTTGTGACACATCAGGGGGTGCTGTATTGAAGGGAGCCATTGAAAGACCAGGGTGTAAAATACCAGTTGGTAGTTCCCAAGTATTTCCAGTATTTCCAGTATTTCCATGATTCATGTTGGGGATTTATATTATGGGACCATTTCCTAGGAGTAGAGCTGTGACGGTGTGGGATTTTTTATTACCGTGGTGATGAACCAGCAGGGGGGCGCTGTGTCGTGGTTAACCGCAGCCCCTCCCCCAATTTTTTTTTTTTTTTTAAACACAAAATCCCCCGGCGGCCGCGTCACAAATGAATACAATTACATCACAGTATTCTTTATTAACAAATAACAGTAATGACTAACTACTACCAGTCTAACTAATGAACTAACTATATAGGTGTTGTAGAATTACTATGTGTATGTGTGTCAGCGAGCTGTGTGTTGGAGGAAGGGGCGCACACGTGTGTTGGGGATGCGTGTTGATTCTTCTGCAGCGGACCGCTCTGGAGCTTCATGCGAGTCTTCACCTGTGCTCTCTGGTACAGACATCTTCTCAGAATATTATATATTGCCCGGTAATAAACAGACTGCAAACACTTTGTCACCTTTCCGGTAGCCATGAACCTGACACCCATGAAGAACGCGGGGCAGGAGGGTCCACCTTATGGAAGCGATTCTGTAGCATAAAGGAAAAGATAGGTCAAAACCAGAAATGCTTTTTTATTTTCAAAATGAAGCTCCATTTTATGAATCAAAATTAAAATGAAAAAGCAATACTTTAAAATGCTTTTTCATTTCCTTCATCAACACAGCTTATTCTGTCACTTAATTAAAATGATAAAGAAAATGGTATTTGACATTTCATTTTCAAAATGTTCTCTGGTAAATATGTAGCAAAATTCATTCATTAAAATGGATTAACAGAAATGCTTTTTAATTTTCAAAATGTAACTGAATCAAATGACTCAAAATTAAAATGAAAAAGCAATATTTCAAAATGCTTTTTCATTTTATACGTAAAACCACTTATTCTGTGTCATAATTAAAACGAAAATGCAAAGAGGGGAATGCATTTGCTTTGTCACATCCACCCTGGAAACCTTGTCTCAATATTCATTAAGAAAAAGCATCTCCAGAGGGGAGGCGGGGATATGACGTCACTGCTTTCTCCGTGTGTCCGGCCGCTGAGAGACATAGACACACCAGGAGCAGACTGTGTTAGCGGCAGAGAAAACGGCTTTGTTGTGGTTGTGAACTTCTGATGAGTTTATACAGCTTCTCAGGACTACATAGCCACATGTCCGCCTTATGCGGTCTTGACTGAATGTTTGCAGAAAGGTGAAGGGCAAAGGCATAAATTTATTGGAGCAGGCACTGGTGGAGGAAATCAGATGATTAGCAGCAGCGGGGCAACTGCCATGACGATTTTAAATAATTTTTTTCCTTTGTACCTCATCAACAAACCCCAACATTAAATTCTTCTTTTTTATTTTCTGGTCTAAATGAGAATCAGTAATCCAGTTTTCTGTGACTCTGATTCATCTGTGAGTCCGAATGAATGTTGGAATCATTGCTGTTCTGAAAACCACAGCATTCATGATGCATCTGAGATGATCCAAATCCAAAAGAACTCATCAAACACCATCATGAAAGAAACCCAGCTCTAATAAAACAAGTGTTTTCTATCAGGATCCATCAGAGACTCAGAACTGGATCTGGATCTGAACCCAGCTGTGCTTCCTTCAGGAGTGACCGGTCAATGGATCGTCCTATCAACTTGAACTCATCCTCAACTTCTGGTGCAGAGAGGTGAGCTGCTTTTAAATGTTCAAACTGACTCAAATGAGGTAAATCTTTATATTCCATGTGTTTGATGTGAGCTCAGCTCTTTCTCTCAGATATTTCTATCTTTAGCGTGTTAGTCTCTGTACACTGACAGAATGGATCTGATTGTTGCTGATTGTCCACAGACTGGACCAGCAGAGCTCAGAGACTCCCAGTGGTCCGTCTGTCCAGCAGCATCAAACACACCTGGACTCCATCTTTCTGGTCTGTACACGAACAACAACTACTTTCCCATCATTCTGTCCACAGTCGTCTCCATGCTGCACTTTGGACACCAGTGGACTGTCAGTGTGTCCAACATGGAGCTGATGTTTGGCTCCATGACTTCACTCTGATTGGCTCATTCATCTGGAATTCTGTTGCAGCTGCTGGAGGACAACATTGTCACTTTTGTCAAGAAGGAGCTGAAGAAGATCCAGAAGCTTCTGAGTCACAGGGAGGAAGAGGAGGAGCTGGAGGATGACGATGAAGAGCAGAGGAACAGCAGAGAGTCACTGATGAAGATCACAGTGAACTTCCTGAGGAGAATGAAGCAGGAGGAGCTGGCTGATGGACTGCAGAGCAGTAAGAGGATTTCTCTGAAGGTTTCAGCTGCTGAGAAATGAAGATTTACTGATGTCTGAACACATGGAACCACAGGGATTCAAACCCTCATCATTCAGGGCTGCAGAGAGTTGATTTACGGTTTGTTGTCTTCATTCAGGATCTGCTGCAGTTTGTCAACATGAAGTCCAATCTGGTCTCAAGAAGAAGTTCCAGTGTTTGTTTGAGGGGATGGCTAAAGCAGGAAGCCCAACCCTTCTGAATGAGATCTACACAGAGCTCTTCATCACAGAGGGAGGAAGAGGAGAGCTGAATGAAGAACATGAGGTCAGACAGATTGAAGCAGCATCCAGGAAAGCAGACAGAGCAGAAACAAGCATCAGACAAGAAGAGCTCTTCCAACTCCCAGCTGGAAGACCAGAACCAAACAGAACCGTGATGACTAAGGGAGTGGCTGGCATCGGGAAAACAGTCTTAACACAGAAGTTCACTCTGGACTGGGCTGAAGGCAAAGCCCACCAGAACCTCCACTTCACATTTCCATTCACTTTCAGAGAGCTGAATGTGCTGAAAGAGGAGAAGTTCAGCTTGGTGGAACTTGTTCATCACTTCTTCCCTGAAACCAAACAAGCAGGAATCTGCAGCTTTGAAGACTTCCAGGTCCTCTTCATCTTTGATGGTCTGGATGAGTGTCGACTTCCTCTGGACTTCCACAAGACTCGGATCCTGAAGGACCCTAGAAAGTCCACCTCGGTGGCTGATCTGCTGACAAACCTCATCAGGGGGAACCTGCTTCCCTCTGCTCGCCTCTGGATAACCACACGACCTGCAGCAGCCAATCAGATCCCTGCTGAGTGTGTTGACATGGTGACAGAGGTCAGAGGGTTCAATGATCCACAGAAGGAGGAGTACTTCAGGAAGAGGTTCAGAGATGAAGAGCAGGCCAGCAGGATCATCTCCCACATCCAGAGATCCAGAAGCCTCCACATCATGTGCCACATCCCAGTCTTCTGCTGGATCACTGCTACAGTTCTGGAGGATCTGATGAAGAGCAGAGAGGGAGGAGAGCTGCCCAAGAGCCTGACTGAGATGTACATCCATTTCCTGGTAGTTCAGGCCAAAATCCAGAAGGTCAAGTATGATGGAGGAGCTGAGACAGATCCACACTGGAGTCTAGAGAGCAGGAAGATGATGGAGTCTCTGGGAAAACTGGCTTTTGAGCAGCTGCAGAAAGGAAACCTGATCTTCTATGAATCCGACCTGACAGAGTGTGGCATCGATATCAGAGCAGCCTCAGTGTACTCAGGAGTGTTCACACAGGTCTTTAGAGAGGAGAGAGGCCTGTACCAGGACAAGGTCTTCTGCTTCATCCATCTGAGTGTTCAGGAGTTTCTGGCTGCTCTTCATGTCCACCTGACCTTCATCACCTCTGGACTCAACCTCATGGAGGAAAAACAATCACAGATCTCTCAGCCTGAACAGAGAAGTCCAGTCCAGTTGTACCAGAGTGCTGTGAAGAAGGCCTTACAGAGTCCAAACGGACACCTGGACTTGTTCCTCCGCTTCCTCCTGGGTCTTTCACTGCAGACCAATCAGAGTCTCCTACGAGGTCTGCTGACTCAGACAGGAAGTAGCTCACAGACCAATAAGAAAACAGTCCAGTTCATCAAGGAGAAGATCAGTGAGAATCTGTCTGCAGAGAAAAGCATCAACCTGTTCCACTGTCTCAATGAACTGAATGATGGTTCTCTAGTGGAGGAGATCCAACAGTTCCTGAGGTCAGGACGTCTCTCCACAGAGAAACTGTCTCCTGCTCAGTGGTCTGCTCTGGTCTTTTTCTTACTGTCATCAGAAGAAGATCTGGAAGTTTTTGACCTGCAGAAATACTCTGCTTCAGAGGAGGCTCTTCTGAGGCTGCTGCCAGTGATCAAAGCCTCCAACAAAGCTCTGTAAGAACTCTCAGGAAAATCACCTTCAGTGAACAAATGAATTTGAATGGAAACATGAAAGATTCAATAACTGCTGTCTGTCTTTGTTTTCTTCAGACTGAGATGCAGTTTCCTGTCAGTGAGAAGCTGTGCAGCTCTGTCCTCAGTTCTCAGCTCTCAGTCCTCCAGACTCAGAGTTCTGGACCTGAGTCACAACAACCTGCAGGATTCAGGAGTGAAGCTGCTGTCTGCTGGACTGGAGAGTCCAGACTGTAAACTGGAGACTCTCAGGTAAGCTTTTATTTAAATTTTTATTCTCTATAACAGGTGTGGCCAACCCTGGTCCTCAAGAGCCTCAACCCTGCCGGTTTTCTAGCTTACTGTTGATTAACTAACTCAAGTGATTTCACATCCTGATTGACTGAACACACCTGGTTTAGGTTATCAGCATCAAGCAGTCAAGGGAGAGCTGGAAAACAGGCAGGGTTGAGGCTCTTGAGGACCGGGGTTGGCCACCCCTGTTCTATAAGAAGTTCTGTCTGGTTTTCTCTCATTTATAGGAAATTGTCAGGTAGACGTCACTGACAAAGAAACTGCAATAGTTTAAATAAAACCATTCGTAGATTTCAAAACCCCAGCTGGCTCTAATCTGACTACCTTTTTTTACTTGAAATGTATAGCAGACTATACAGGAGAACCTATGTCCATCCAGGTGTTGATATCTGGGAGAAGTTCATGTTCTGTGTTTTTTGAAAGAAAAATGAATCAATCCCAGAACTGCAGATTTCAATGGACAAACAGTTGCAGCAGATTTCTGATCCACAGAGCCGCAGCTCCTTATAGAGATAAGAGGAGGTCAAACTGCAGCAGGTCTTTCCCGCAGTCCTGGTTTTGGTGATTATTCATAACCGATTTTGGATCAGAACCAAGTCATTTATTTCATATACTTTAGGTTAGCTTCTGGTTCTCAGTCCTGGTGCTTAAAAAAACACTAAAACGATGCTGTTTTAGAGAGAAGAACCTCTGCTGGTAGGTTATGTTCAAGGCTGGGGGCGGAGCTACCTGCCAAAGGAATAGATCAGCTGACCAAGAAACTTAATGTGGCAGCATGAGTAGAAGGAAAGATTAAAAGAAAATCTACAGTGAGCCTTGGTTCCCGCCCAAACATGAGGAAAAAGGGGGACTCCCCTGTTGACTGATGCAGGGACAACAGGGGAGGATTGTATTATAATAATACCATACCTGAGGCAAACACACATGCCAATCCCTCTTCCTAGACACAGGCAGAGTACGCAGCAAATTGTGCAGAGTCCCGTTAAAGCATTCTACCTCGCCATTCCCCACCGGATGATATGGGGTTGTGTGGGACTTTTGTATTCCGTAAAGACTTCAGAGCTACGCAATGAGAGAACTCTCAAAACTGCGACCTTGGTCATAGTGGATGCAGGCTAGAACATCAAACTTTGTAAACCACTCCACTAGCACTTGGGCAACCGTGGAGGCACACTGGTCCCCATTTGGAATTGCTATGGTGTATTTGCTGAAAACATCAGTGATGACCAACACATTTTCAACACCATTCCTTGCTGGTTCCAGGAGGGTATAATGGATGGCCAAAATTTTATTAGGCTGTGATGCCATCAGGTGTCCGATTAGACATCTTTTCCTAATTGGCACCTTTTGCATGCTTGGCACCACTGGGTGACCTCCGATGTCATCCCTGGCCGATGCAAGCAGCATATAAAATAATAAATAAAATACTTAAAAAATAGATAAAAAGATTGTTATTCTTAGTTGGATGACATGTAAAAAGAAGAAGGGAGAGTGCCCATGTAGGTACCATAACCGTTTGGCCTGGAACTTCAGTTCAGGGTCCTGGGACTAATGCTGACGTCACATTATTTGATTTGCTGTACATTGGCCCGATGACGTGTCAGACAGTGATTGGTCTGGACAAATTATGATACTACTTAGAATACATAGAAGAAAATTTCATGCGGTCTGTCGAAAGCAAGAAAAGCTCTGATATGGAGCGAGATTGTCTTCAAAACCTGCCTTAATTATTGTTATGATTATCATTGAATGCATGTTTGCTTATAGTTTTTTTTCTATCCGTGCGCCCAGTGCTTTATTATTGGCAAAACAGACCCGGAAGAACAACATTTAGCCGTGCTAACATTTTCAGCCTCGGCTGATCTTTTTTCTCTTAATAATAATTACAAAGAATATTGTCACAATATTGACACAATTTATTAGGTAAAATAACTTAACTTGTAACAAGGTTACAAAGAAGGTTCCAAAAGGAAACGTGAAATGAAAATATGTAGAGCCCGAGCAGATCTCCACGCTACGTAGTTTGTCCAAGTGGGGCTACCATAGTGTGATGTTGCCTTCAGTCGAAAGGACCCCGAACGGAAGTTTAAGGCCAAACACTTACCTACACCTAGGTACCTACACCTAGTCATTGGCTGTGTGTTGACTTAACCATTGTTGGAAAGATCACCAGCAGTGCCCCTCCTATCCACTAGAGGGGGCTTGTGTGTGTGAAAAAAATCGGTTCTGAAGACCGGAATGTTTTTTTTATTTTTATTTTTTTGCTTTATTGAGCACAATACAAAACAACACAAGAACATTGACATAAAATTAACAAAATATGACGAATACAAGAAATAATACTGAAGTTTGAAAGGAAGCAAAAAAATAATAATAATCATTATGCATACATAAGCCTGAACAAAGTCATAATCATAGAGAATTAGGGAAAAGTATGAAATAAGGAAACAAGAATTTCAGAGTTGGATAATGTTACAAAATGCAGGGGGATACAACAGATAAAGAAATGGTCTCAAATATTGGGAACTTATCAATATCTACTATGATGATCAGCCAGTGACCGTGTTCATCTGCTATATGAGACACAATTTTGCCTTGGAAGTTTTTGAGAAGTATAGCGACCCCTACTGATCTGGAATTGCCATGACGGAAAAAAACCTTGTCCCCCCATTGCTGAGACCAAAATGATTTATCTTCATTTGTAGAGTGCGTTTCTTGTAAAAAATCAAAATCAACATTTTTCCCTTTACAAATTATTAAAATAAAAGCTTTTTCTTTTTGTTAGATCTCTTAGACCTCTTGCATTTAAAGAAAGTAAAGAAATATCTGTTTTAAGGTGCAACATGTAACAAAAAGGCAAACTTAACAGACCTAAATGAGGCTGAAAGTATTACTGAACAAAAACTTTAAAGCAACAAAACCTTGAAATTACAATAACCATCTTAACTAAATAAATTGCAAGACTAACTAAAATCATGGAATGACTCTCTGACCATTAATGAAAGCATAAGGACCTCGAAACATTGTCTTACAACCATTCCTTCTCGCCTGCTCAACTTTGGGCCACACCGCTTTCCTTGCCTCTCTGTCTTCTTTGATGAGGTCTTCTGCAAAACGAATGTTGAGGTCTCGACAGACAGGATGGTGTTTAGTCATTCGCCACAGCTCGTCTCTGGATCTCCTTCCTGTATACTGAATGATGATTTGACGAGGGCGGTTGACATCGGTTGGGCCCAGCCGGTGTACCGTGTCCAAAATGTTGTCCACTTTCTCTGTCGAGGGTGGCACGATCTTTGTGATGAGATCTGCCACAATTCCTCGAGTGTCTTCCCCTTTCTCTCTTTTAACACCATTCAGTCTCAAGTTCCATCTTCTCTTGTATCTTTGTGACTCCAACGTTTTTTTTCCATCTCTGATGTTCTCTGCTCCAACTCCACATTTTTCTCTTCCAGGCGTTTCATTTCTTCTTCCAACTTTTTATTTCTGTCTTTACATTCCTTGATTTAAGCAGAGTTAAACTCCACAGCTTTGGCGATAGCGAATATAGTCAGAGTGTTTTGCTGCAGCTCCGACTTAAAGTCCTTCATCATGCCTTTGAGGCTTTCAATTGCAGCCAAGATTGCGGCGTTTGAGGCTTCTCCTGGTCTGAGAGAGCAGGTTTCATCTGGTCTTGGCTTTTTTTGTGGCGCAGCTGGCTTCAAAGGTGATGCCACACTGTTTTTTGTCCCCTTTGCATTTGTTTCCATGTCTTCAGGCGTGCAGTAATCATGTGGAAACAGCATTTTAGCTCTAGCATTAGCTGTAGCTTTAGCATTGGGTTTATTAGCCATGCTCGTATAGTTATTAGGCGTGTTGGGAAATCTTCAGTTGGCTCATAAACTTGCTTTGTTTTATCTTGATATCCAGTGGAGAGTCGGTTCTGTAACTATTCAGTCTTAAAGTAATGTTTTCAAGGTTATGGTGCGCAGGACGCTTACCGGACATTTGCTCCCATCGCCATCTTGCCTGAATCCTGAAGACCGGAATGTGTTGGAGCTAAAGGAACTTGTTAAATAAAAGAAGCTAAAGGAGCACATAACATCTGTCGTTTTTCACTAGAGGAAGGTTCCGTTTTCTTTTTTTAACTGGACACAACTGATTTTTGGCGACGAGGATGGGATTTTTATCCTGGTGAAACAAGCTTTAGAAGCTAAACTCTGTGAAATGGACAACAAGCTTTGAAACATGGCGGCGTTTGGAAAAGGTGAAGATTTGCAGTTGACGAAAATTAAGAATGTTTCTAAGCCTATTTGGAAAGGTTGGAACAATTCTTTGTGGCAAATACAATTAAAATGGACACGGAGAAGGCCAAAGCAATGTTTTTGACAGTGGTGGGAAAGAAAAACCACACACTGTTTATGGACTTGTGTGCACCTGTTAAGCCGTCGGAGAAAAAACTGGAGAAGCTGCTGGATTTGCTGTGCATCCATTTTGTCCCGAAAACTAACGTCATTGCAGAAAGATACAAATTCAACACAAGGAGTCAGTCTTAAAACAAGTCAATAAGTGAGTACATGGCAAGCCTAAGAAACCTGGCCTCTACATGCAAGTTTGGGACTTTTTTAGAAGATGCTCTCAGAGATAGGTTTGTTTGTGGAGTTAAAGGTGCAGAACTGCGTGACCAATTGTTATCAGCTGCTCATATTTAAGAATTAACCCTAACTGCAGCATATGAAATGGGATTGGCATTTGAAGTGGCGAAACAAAATGCTCATCAGTGGCCGCAGAAATCATTCAAAGCTAATGCCATTTCAAGTTCTAACTCAAAATTCAATTCAATTCAACAGTCCTCTAAAGAAGAAAAGAATTTATATAGTTAAAATTAAAAAATATCTGTTAAGTTTAAAGCTGTGGTGTCTTACACACTCTCAAACACACATACATACATCTCACAAGGAAGGTGGGACCTCTGAACATTTGTCCCCTCCCCCATCCCTGGCAGGGGATGCTTGCCTGTTGTGTCCAGATCAAAAAAGAAAAAGGAAGGTTCCTCTAGTAAAAAAAACAACAGACATCAGTTGCTCTTTTAGCTTCTTTTATTGAACAAGTTCTTTTAGCTCCAACACATACTGTGCATGTATGTGTTTGTGTGTGTTGGAGTGTATATTTTTGAGGGGTAAAGGGTGTGTGTACTAAGGGGGTGCAGTTAAAATTGGCAGGTAGGGTACTGAGAGGACAAAAGCTGTTTGTTGGCAGTGATGTCCAAGCATCCCCCCCCCCCCCCCCACCAAGGGTGCAATTAAAACCGAGGTGCAATTAAAACCGAGGTGCAATTAAAACCGAGAGAGGGGGGGCCTGTTTCCATACGGCAACCATGGGAGGGGGACGACTGCCAAGGAACTCCTCCCCACCAAGGTGCATCGTAGGCCAAACCCCCCCCATCATATGAGGAAGAAGGTTGATGGGGGACAGCTGGTAAACTGTCTGTAAAACAGCCGTCCCCCAAACCCCCCCAGGATTGGGCCCATGTCTCCTCAACCTAGGGGCCCCATCCCCCAAAGCGCCGACCCCCCAGGCCCCACAACCTCCACCCCACACAATGAGAGAGGAACCAACAAAAATCTATAATTTGCATTTTGACCATCAAAAACACAGGTTTGTACGCACCTTTTAAAAGTAGCACACAATTAACGGCTTCATGTATTGTCCCAACACGGACATAAAAAGCAGCATTTTATTGGGTACAAACTGCACGTCAAAAACGGTGCTTTGATGTGTCAGATACGGGTGTCAAAAAATCCAAAATGTTGGTGAATGCCATAGTTGTGTGCTGAAGCCTTGTAGTCAAAGCAGCTGCACTTTGTTTTTTACTCGGGCAGGACTTGTCGGTTCAACTCCAGGGCATACACGCTGTTATCTTTATTTTTTTATTTTGCTGACTTTTAGTGACAGTATTATATTCAATTGTAGGTAGTGTCTCTTTTTTTCCTCTTCTTTCTTCTGTTACAAAAATGTCTTTTCTTGATAAACATTTAAAAATATCAAAATAGGATTTCTTATTATTGGAAATCTTATTGTTTTCATCAAATTACCAAACAAACATTATGTTACAACAGAAATGGTGGATTGTTTGAAAATTGTGAAATAATTATGGATGAACAAATCTTTTGTGATAAACCGATGTTTCTGTCCAGCACCATTTGGTAGGTTGCCCTTATTTAGTTACAATGTCTGTGTTCCAGTATTCACAGGTGTGTCTTATGTTTTCCTAAGAGTTGCTGGGGTTCAAATCCTGAGTATGTGGATGAGGTTTTGGCTTTTAACACTGTTCGTGACTGACGCCACTCTCGAGCTGGGAGTGCCGGCCAGAGCACTACTTCAAGTGCTGGATGGAGCAGCTGGGTAGTGGTAGGGAGGTCGAACTCTGATCAGGTTGACCTCCCTCCCCAATGCATTTTCATTTACAGGCCATTACATTTTTTGATCCCCAAATTTCAAATGTCATCTGTCAGTCTGTCATCAGGGCGGGTCCCACCTGACTGAATGCACCAAGTTCATGGACCTCCAGCTGCATCACTGCTCCTGAACACACTTTTCTGTCTGATTGCAGGTTGGAGAGATGCAGTTTGTCAGAGATCAGCTGTGAAGTTCTGGTCTCAGCTCTGAAGAAAAACCCGTCCAACCTGACAGAACTGGACCTGAGCTGGATCAGGAACCTACAGGATTCAGGGGTTCTTCATCTGTGTGGTTTTCTGGAGAGTCCAGACTGCAGACTGCAGACTCTGAGGTGAGACTCCATTGTTCTCTTCAAATATCTGCAGAAGAACTTCTTCTTTTATTCCTGCAGCTGCTTGTTCTCCTCAAAGATCTGCAGAAGAACTTCTTCTTTTCTTCCTGCAGCTGCTTGTTTCAAAGCTGTCTGCTGACATTTGGGCTCCACAAAGTTCTGCTTGCAGCCATCAGCTCTTCTTTGTGTCTTTGCTCCAACAGACTCCTTTAAAGTGCGTGTAGAATGAGCAGCCGTGCACGCTCACATGCACTCTGAGTCCTGCTGCTGTGTTTCAGCAGATGCAGCTGAGAGTCCAGCGGCTGATGTTTGTGAGCAGACAGTGACAGAGTCATGCTGCAGCTGGATGCTGCTCTGACAGACACATCCTCCACAAACATCCTCACCTTTTCATCCACAAACATCATCACATCATCCATCAAAGCTCCCAGCAGCTTCTGACTCTTCATTCAGAGCTGAAGTCATGGATCAGGGATCAATGTCCAACATTTGCTGCTGACTCTTCCTCATCACTTCCGTCTTCTCTCTGCTTTGATCTGTTGGAGCTGAAAGTCTCTGCTTGAAGGGCTGCAGCAGAGAAGGACTGGAAGATCATCTCCTGAAAACTGGGATGAAGACTTTCCAGCATCATGCTGCTGAAATTCTCCCATGATTCAGTGCTGTTTGGAGAAGAGCTGAGCAGAAAGAGGAAGTGGACTTTTTCTGCTGTTGCTGCAGAAACATCAGTTGATTTGGATGCAGCCACAGGCTGATGTTTGACTTTCACACATCTGGACTTCTTTCCTGAAGCAGCTGCATGTTGTCCTGAATGTTCCTGAATGTTCTTCTTCTCTGCTTCTGCTGGACTCTTCTGATCTGCTGCTGTTGCTTCACATCTTTGGACTTTTTCTAAACCTTCTGATCTTCTTCAGCTCTGAACTCTTTAGAAGAAGTGAAGGATGAAAATCAGAATCAGAATCAGAATCAGAATCAGAAATACTTTATTGATCCCACACGTGGGAAATTTGTTCGTTACCATAACAACTGACAGGAAAAAAAGAGTAAGAATAATATAAATAAAATAAAATAAAAAAAATGTGCAAAGGTTATCTTCTGCATTGTGAATTATTGAACAGGGTTATAGTATTTGGCAGGAAGGATTTCTGGTACCGGGCAGTTTTGGAGCGGAGCTGTCTGAGCCTTCTAGAGAAGGAGCTCCGCTGTTTGTCCAGAACAGGGTGGAGAGGATGCTCTGGGTTGTCCATGATGGATAAGAGCTTGTTCAGTGACCTCCTCTCCATCACTGCATCAAAGGTTTCCTGTTTGCAGCCAATGACAGAACCCGCCTTCCTGATCAGCTTGTTCAGTCTGTTGGTGTCACTGACTGCAATGCTGCTTCCCCAGCAGACCACGGAGGAGAACAAGGTGCTGGCTACCACAGACTGGTAGAAGATCCCCAGCATCTTGCTGCACACATCAAATGACCTCAGCTTCCTCAGGAAGTAGAGTCTGCTGCAGGCCTTTTTGTACACAGCAGTGCTGTGGCTCCTCCAGCTCAGTCTGCTGTCGATAGTCACACCCAGACATTTGTACTCCTCCACCGCTTCCACATCCCTGCCCAGGATGCAGAGGGGTTGTAAGACAGTCCTTTTCCTCCGGAAGTCGATCACCATCTCCCTGGTCTTGTCCACATTGAGCAGCAGGTGATTCTCTCCAGCCCACTCCACAAATCCGTCCACCAGCCTCCTGTACTCCTCCTCCCGTCCACCGCTTATACACCCCACAACCACAGAGTCATCAGAGAATTTCTGTAGGTGACATGACTCTGAGTTGTGCTGAAAATCTGAGGTGTATAAGGTGAACAGGAATGGAGAGAGCACAGTGCCCTGTGGGGCTCCCACACCACTCAGCACCACGTCAGACAGGACGCCGCCCAGTCGGACAAACTGTGGCCTGTCTGTCAGGTAGTCAGTGATCCAGGAGACGGTGGACGCACCAGCACCCATCAGCCGCAGCTTATCACCCAGTAAAGAAGGCCGGATGGTGTTAAAGGCACTGGAGAAATCAAAGAAGGTGATTCTCACCATGCCTCCGCCACCATCCAGGTGTGAATGAGCTCGCTGCAGCAGATGGATGACAGCATCATCCACCCCCAGGCGCGGCCGGTAGGCAAACTGCAGGGGGTCCAGAGAAGAGCTCACCACCGGTCTCACTTGAGCCAACACCAGCCTCTCCAGCACCTTCATCACATGGGAGGTGAGGGCAACTGGACGGAAATCCCCAAGGTGAGATGGAGACGTCTTCTTAGGAACGGGGACCAGGCAGGAGGTCTTCCAGAGGAGCGGCACCTTCTCCAGTCTGAGGCTCAGGTTGAAGAGATGCTGGAGAACCGCAGACAGCTGGTGGGCACAGGTCCTCAAGGTACGAGGGCTGACGCCATCCGGGCCGGCTGCTTTGTGCTGGTTAAGTTTCTCCAGCTGTTTCTTCACCTGGCAGGCTGTTACAGTCAAACAGGGAGGGAGGGGGGTGGTGGTTGGACTGGGGGGAGGGGTGATTGACTGTGGGCCCAGTAGGTGTGGTGTATTAGAGGGGGGAGGAAGGTGAGGAGGTGTGGGGGGTTCATGAGGGGGGAGGTCAGGTAGCTGAGAGGCAGCAGGAGCGGGGGTTGGTGTGGTGGAGTTGGGGGGGAGGAGGTTGAGGCATTCAGAGAGCTAAACCTGTTGAAAAAGGTGTTAAGCTCGTCAGCTCTCTCTTTGCTGCCTCTGATGGGTCTGCTTCTCCCCCCACATCCTGTGATCTTTTTTATTCCAGACCACACCGCCCTCATGTTGTCCTGCTGGAGTTTGGATTCCAGCTTCCTCCTGTAGGAATCTCTCCCGTTCCTCAACTGATCCCTAAGTTGGTGCTGCACCCTCTTCAGCTCCTCCCGGTCTCCAGACCTGAAGGCTCTCTTCTTCCTGTTCAGGAGGTTCTTCAGGTCACAGCTGATCCAGGGTTTGTTGTTGGGGAAGCATCGAACAGTTCGAGTAGGCACAACGGACTCCTCACAGAATTTAATATATTCCGTGATGCAGTCCGTCATGCCATCAATGTCCTCCCCATGAGGCGTGCAAAGAGCGTCCCAGTCCGTGGACCCAAAACAGTCCTGCAGGGCCTGCTCCGTTTCTGGGGTCCACCTCCTCACAGCCTTTTTGTGGACACGTTCCCGCATGAACTTGAACGCATGAACGCAAAACATGAACTTTGTCTTTAAACTCAACTCTTTGTTCTGGATTCAGGTTGAAGTTCTGCAGTTTGTCAAAGACCAGCTGTGCTGCTCTGGTTTCAGTTCTGAAGTCCAACCCGCCCCACCTGACAGAACTAGACCTGAGAGACAATGACCTTCAGTCTTCAGATGTCCAGCAGCTCCAGGATCTGGTGGAGAGTCCAAACTCCAAACTGCAGACTCTGAGGTCAGTAGAGGGTTGGAGTCAGTCCAGCTGCTTCCAGATGTTTGGTCCTAAAGTTAGTCTGAGAGCAAAGATGCAGAGTTTCCTGTGAAGCTGCAGCTTCTCAGTGAAGCTCTGAGGAGAATGATGACAGGCTTCAGGACAACAGTCAGCCAATCAGAGCAGCAGAAGCTCCAACAGGTGAAGATGACAGGAAGCTGCTGCTCTGAACAGGACTGAAGCTCCTGCTGCTCTTTCTGCTGCTGTGCTGCATCACTGACTGACAGACCAGGATCAGGAGACACTCCTTCATCTCTGTCTCTCTACTTTCTCTCTGCAGGTGGAGGGGGTGGTTCAGTTGTTCCTCCTGGAGGAGCAGAGAGGAGCAGCGGCAGCAGCTGGTCTGCAGAGATGTTGTGATTGGACGGTGTTCCTGGGAGGTGGAGAGCAGAGTGATGGAGGAATCAGAGGAAGTGGAGATGAGTGTCAGAGCCGCAGCAGGAACTGATCTGAGATCAGCTCCACTGTCTCTCTCAGCATCAAGTGGACAGTTATTGTGCTGCAGCTCCCCCGGTGGACTGATGGAGAACTGCACTTCCTCTTCTCATTCTAACTTGGAGTGTTGATCTGAAACATGGGTTGGATTCAGATGCTCAGCAGCTCCAGGACCTGGAGAAAAACAGACCTGCAGACAAACATATTCTTTTCTAGATCATCACTTTCTTCTTTGATCTACATTTGATTGACAGATGTGAGTTTGGGATGGACCAATCAAGGATTGAGGGAATCATTGATCAGACAGAACATTTCTGGATGACATAGATCTATGTGTGGGTCAGGGGAAAACACAGTCAGGCGTTGGATCCTGGTTCTGTCTCTGGAACAGGGACAGAACCAGAACTCTGGATCACAAGGTTCTGGTTCCAGATGTTTCACACTTGATTTCTGTTCTCCAGAAACTCTCATTGACAAACAAACACAGAGTTTCATTCAGAAACCTCCAACATGGTCATGTGACCAGAACGTTCATAGTGGAGACACGGACAAACGCTGTGGTCACATGACTCACTGGTTTGGATTCAAGTCCTTTGAAGTCAGTTTTTGGAGCACAAATCCCGTCTGATCTCAGTTTGTGAACAAAAGTCTCTCAGTTGAATCATTTTTCTATCATCTCTATTCTGTTGATGATCAAATATTGACTCATGCAGTTTGAAAGACTCAGAGTTTTGCTTTGATTGATGTTTTCCACAGTTTTCTGACTGAACTTCCGTTTTCTTTGGTGTTTTGTGGCTAAAACTCTGTTCTTTTTCATGCTGACAGCATTTTTAGCTGCAGTTTTAAAGAAGTTTCATCTAAATCCAGTAGAATCTCCTCATTTTCTAGAATGTGTGAAACTAGTAGAAACTTTCTGAGCATGGATCTTAGTGAGGAATGACAGCCTCTGGATGCAGAGAATCACTTTGATGCAGCTGCTGCAACAACACCAACTGCATTGAAGCAGGAGGGAGAAGGGAGACACCTGCTGGCTGTTCGCAGAACTGCATCTGAGTGTCAAAAGGCTTCGAACTGAAAGCTGTCTGTAAAATTCCTGCAGCCTGTTTGGATCTAATAAATGCTCTTTTGAATCAACTCTGTGTTTTCTATTGATGTTTGTCTTCATTCTATCTTTGACTCACAAACAGACTTGAATCTTTAGCCTTCCCCCTCATCCTGTTCCAGCTGTTCTAATCTTCATGTGTTTGGTTCCTTCTCAGTAGAAATGGTTGGAAAAGAGCTTTGGAATGTTCAGGTGGTGCTGATGTCTTTCTAGATGGGGGTGGGCAGAACAGATGAGAGCTCCTCCCTCCTGATTCAGAGGGGAACAGTGGGCAGCAGCTGAAAGGAGGGAGTGGAAATGGGAAAAGTTCTCTGCACGTTTCTCCTTTCCAAGAACAGAGGGACACGACTCCATGAACAGCAGAAGCTAAAGAGTTGGAAAACATGCCCAAAGCTGCAGCACCACCTGCAGAAAGATGCTTCCTCATCAGGCTCAAGATCAGATCACAGTTTCTGCTGAGCTGCTATTGGAGCTTTTAGGGGGTCAGATCTTTAGGAACATTTGCTGTCAATGAAACCAGGAAGTAATGTGTTTTGAAAGATCAGATTGATGACATCATCAGTTGTGGAAACACTGGAAAATGGAAATCCAGCGAGAAGTAAACATCATGAACTTCCAGCAGGACAAACGGTTCTAGACTGTTGGAGACAGGAACAGCTTTGGTCTGGGAGTTCTCCGTATTCTCAGATGAAATCTTCTCCTCCAATATCTGCTGCTTCCATCACCTGAGAGACTTGTTCTTCCAACAAACATCAGCACCTCTGAAAGAACCACCTACATGTGTCAGCTGGAGGCGGACCTAACTCTGACCTATCTCCCAATGTTAAAGTAGCACAAGGGTGCGTCCACATCCCTTCCTTCCCTCAGAGACTCTTGATGATGATGATGATGATGATGATCCCGTCTGTGACAACAAAGTGAAGTGTGAATGTGCCCACCAAGCAGTGACAGAGAGTGAAGTTCTGTGTTTCTCACCACAACATCTGAAGACAGCCGTTCCACTTTGATCCAGAGACAACGGCTGGAAGGTCCCATTACCGGCGGGACCTTCAAAAAAGCAGCGTTCTGGTCTGGCGCTGTTTTCCAGTCAGTGTTCTTCATAGATTCTAAAATAGATTTATTTCTTTAAATCTCTTTTTCCTGAAAGTTGAAAAGTTTGAACATTTTCAGCCAGAATTGATCCAAATTGTTTTGATTTGGTTGTTTGTTCTTTTCTACATTTGACCAAACCCAAAGTGGGAGGAGTCATCTTTCTTTAGTTCCTCTGAATCATGGACAGAAGTTGTAGATGTTCCACTAGAACAGTGTTTTCTTCTTCTGTGGATGTTCTAGTGTTCTGAGCACATTGGTAAAGTCTGCTGCATTCTCTGTCAGCTTCCATTTTCAGCATTTGGATCCTCAAAGTTCAGGAAGAAACCGGAATCCAAACTGCTTCCAGTTTCCATGTTTGGGATCTTCTGGACCTGTTGAAGGACACAGATTCTTTCCACATCATGAAGCTGTTCTTCTGAAGCCAAACGGCCCACAGTTCTATGCTGATGATGCTCTTCTTCACCAACAGCCTCTCAGATCACAGATGCTGCAGTTTGCTTGGTTTGCTGGAAAGCAGCAGCGCTGCCACGCCCACCTGAAAGAGCCTCAGAGCTTCTCCAGCTGATGTCTTCAACACTGGGACTCCATCCCTTCTTCCATTCATCTTTCTGTCCGTTTGCTTTGAGGCCCAGATCCTCACCTGCTGCTGGCTTTGGTTCAGCAGCTGCTGACTGGAACGCTGAAGCTCAGAGCGTCCGGCGCTTTGATCTTCTGCACATTCAAGTGTGGAACAGATGCAGAGAAAAGCTCCAAAGTTCTCAGAGGAGCATTGATTCAGCAGATCTTTAGTTTCTGGAGACAACGTCAATGGAAGAATGAAAACCACATGGATTCCAACTGAAACTCTGTCAGAGTCAATAAAGTTTTTTCAAAGATGAAGTTCTTGAAGGACAAAGCTCTCCTTCACTGTCAACACACACAGATGATCAGAACAGTTCCACATGTGTCTGCATGTTCTGGGAAGTTCTCCGATTCCTGGGTTCCTCTGATCACGGGTCCAGCAGCTGTTTCAGGAACACGGATGATCCAGAACATGGGATCAGACTGAAGTCAGCAGCTTTCAGCTCCTTTTGGGCTTCAAGCCCAGAGAGAAGACAGAAATGTGAGGAAGGCAGAGAACATGAAGGGTTCCTGACAGGAAAGAGAAGTTGGAGCCAGAAAGACTAGAACCGGATCAGGACCAACTCTGGACAGTCCTTTTAGTGGTGGAGCACAGACAGAAGCAGCATCATGTTTGTCACAGAGACGTGAGCTTTGAGGAGCCACTCTGCAGCTTGACCCTCTCAGATGTCAGCAGCTGTTTGTGTCCTCAGATCCAGTCAGACACCAACATGTTCCTCAGAGAACAGCATGTCAGCACACACTGCACACGCTTGGATCCATGCAGACGTGTTGGAAGCCAGAGCTTCAGGCCGGCCTTCAGTGGATCTGTCCGTTCATGCTGAATGGGAGCAGAAGAACGTCTGTTTCAGCTCTGCTGCTTCAGCTCCACTCAAACTGCTGGGAACTCCAAACTCTCTCAGAGGAGAAAAACAGCAGAAAGCTTTCTGCAGCTGCTCTCACAGTGGATCTTCCTCTGTCTTCTTCAGCAGCAGATGATGAAGAGTCACTTTCTTCAGGTTCCTCTCAGTCCTGACCTTCATTCCTGATGGACCAAAGCAGACTGACAGCAGCTCTTTAGCTCCACAAAGAAAACTCTGCAGTTTCCCAAAAACCTTCGGAAGCAGAAAAACCAGGAGACTTCCTGTCTGTCTGTCTGTCTGTCAGTGTTGGAGTCTTCCTCCATCTTCAAATGATGAAGGTTTCTGCTTTGGAACATTCCAGAAAGCCTTTTGAAAGCCTCCTGATGATGCTGGAGGACAGGGAGGAGCGCAGGAGGATACAGGAGCTCCCAGAGGAGGAGAGGCAGGAGGAGCAGAGGGAGCGGCTGCTGGAGCAGAAGCAGCTGCAGACGCACTTTTGGCTCTGGGCTTCAAACTTTGATCAGGAGGAAGAGGAGGAGCTAAAGAGGAGCAGGAATGCTGGGAGTGGGACTGGAATTCAGACTGAATCCAACATTTAGGGACAAAAATGGCATCTTCCAGAAATAAATCAGAATCAGAGTCTTTGTTGTCATTGTAGATGGTGATACAATGAAATTGCAGCAGCCTTGAAGTGATGAAGTTAAATAAAATAAAATAGAATAACTATTTACATCTCTAACAAAAAATGAACAATATGTACAGAAACTGTTAAATATTAAATATGTATGGACAAAATAGAATGGAATGAGTGGAGTTGCTGTGAGCGCAGCATAGTAGATATTGTGTTATTGCACAGAAGTCAAGATATTGCACACATGTGTAGTCAGAGATTTAGCATTTGTAAAAAGTCAGAGTGGGTGTGGTTGGTGGAAGTGTGTGTATTCCGTATGGTGATTTCCTGTGGAAAAAAGCTGTTCCTTAGTCTGTTTGTCCTGGTTCTGATGGACCTGTACCTCCTTCCAGAGGGCAGCAGTTCAAACAGAGAGAAAGCAGGATGGGTGGAGTCAGTGATGATGTCAGTCACTCTGCTGAGGCAGCATGACTGGTAGATGTCCTTCAGTGAGGGAGGGGGCAGCCGATGATCCTCTTCTGTCTTTACCACTCTCTGGAGGCTCTGCCGTTCTGCTTCAGTGCAGTGGGAGAACCACACTGTGATGCAGGAGGACAGGATGCTCTCAATGGTTGAGCAGTAGAAGGTTACCAGCAGCTCCTGGTTCACATTGTTCTTCCTGAGTCTTCTCAGTAAATGCAGGCGTTGCTGAGCCTTCCTGATGGTGTTGTTAGACCCTGTGAGGTCATCAGAGATGGTGGCGCCCAGGAGGGTGAAGCTGTGGACCCTCTCCACACAGTTTCCATCGATGTAGAGTGGGGGTGGATCTGCTCTGTTCTTCCTCAAGTCCAGGATGATCTCCTTGGTCTTGGTGGTGTTCAGGATGAGGTTGTTAGCCTGACACCACCTTGAGAGTTTCAGGACTTTGTCTCTATAGGCCGTCTCATCGTCCACAGAGATCAGCCCCACCACAGTAGTGTCGTCTGCAAACTACACTATGGTGTTGCTGGTGTGGGCTGGTCTGCAGTCTGCTGTGTACAGCATGTCCATCACTGAGGAGTGACGTCACTGAACACCGTCACTGCCTGGACCTCTTTCTGGGTCATAGTGCCCTAAAGGTTACAGCTCCTGGTTACACATGAAAAAAGTCCATTCTAGAGGCCACTCTGACGTCATCATCATCAAAGACAGCGTTACCTAGCAACCATACCAAGACCATAGCAGCTATAGAGGGAAACACAACAAACCATCAACGGCGGTTAAAGCAGTCAGACGTTTGTTCTGCAGCTCAGCAAAAATCTCTGCTTTAGGTTTTGGGGAGAAAAACAAAGGAAAACACACGGAGAAGGATTCTGCAAAGGAAATCCCAAGTTCTATTGGTAAGTCAGCGTCCTGGAAACATGCTTTGTTGGTTCTGAAGTGGCATGAATGCAGACTTAGATTGGTTTGTTTCCTTGGATTCTTCAGATGGATTCAAGCTGTAAATGTTGTCAGCATAAAGCAAGTTTGGACTAAACTAAAGCAGAAAGTGGCTTTGAAGATGGTCAGGAGAAATGAGGGCTTTTTTCAGGAATTCTTGGAAGAGGAGGACTTCTCCAAACAACCAGAATCTAGGAGGAGGTTTTTTCAGCATTGAGATCAGGATTTAGCATGAGCTTCAATCCCATTTTTGTTCAATCCAAATGTTTACCGTCATATTCAGGAGTTCAACTCTGAAAGCCACCATGACATCATAGACATTAAAGAGCCTGTTACCTAGCAACCAAACACAACAAACTGTAGACTATTCAAACTGGACATTTTGGGGCAACAATTCTTTTCTAACTCAAGTTTTTATGAAAAATCCAAATGATGGAAACAGATTGTGTAAAGGAAATGAGGATATATTGGTGAGTCACAGTCCTGGAAACATGAGTTGTGCTCTGATGAAGACGCCTGATCCAAATGTGGATTTTTGAAATGTTCTTCATGAGATTCAAACTGATTGAAGCTTTGAATTAAAGGTGTCAACACATTTCTGCATTGGATTCATTCTGTTTCAGTATCTAAGGTTGGTTTTGTGGCAGAAACCAAGTTTTTGTTGAACAGTAGCGTTTGAAAAAGCAGAAAGTGGCTTTGAAGATGGTCAGGAGAACTTCTTTGAAGAGGAGGACTTCTCCAAACAACCACAACCTTAGAGGAAGTTTTCTGAGCATTCATAGAATGCTTTTCCAATGACTCATCATTTTCCACAAGAAGCTAATGAGTTTTTCCAAATGCATGCTGGATATTCTTGGTTCTAGCTTGGAAAGCACTTTGTGGGATTTCCCTGGAAAACCTGCTTTATCAATCATTTTGGTCTCTTTTTCTTCTTCTAAGTTCCAGCTTGGTGAGTGTGCAGGTCGCCATGGCAACCACTGTCCAGGTCAAAGGGAGGACCACGGCCATCCAGTCTCCAGGCTTTTGGATGGATTTGGATTTGATAAACATTTGTTTCCCACATTTTAATAATAGAATTCAACAAGGGACATATAGTGGATTGTAAGAATAGGAACAAAAACAGCAACAACAAAATAATCCTCCTCCCCTTAAAACATGCATTTGACTCTGAACAAGTCTAAACCAAATCCAAGCAAAGACCAGCGCTGGGGCTCCTGCTAGTTTCTTTTAGAAGAGCCTGCCTCTTCAAAACATAGAATGTTCAACAACTAGAGCTAAAAATGTCTGTTGGTAGATTTCTGGATGTTGGCCGTATCCCAGCGAGCAAGGCCAAGTCAGCCCCATATGGTTTCAAAGTGGACAGAAAATGTTTTTAGGAGTTTCTAGAATGTTCAACAACTAGAGCTAAATGTAACTAGTGCATGAAATGACAAAGAACTTCCTGTTCTAAAGGAATCTCATGATGGCTTCCACCTGTCTCTTTGCTTTTCCTTTCTTTTTTGGGTTTCTCCTCTTTGGGAGGTTACACAAAACTGCACTTTAACCCAGAAGGAAACAACAACCGCTCCACAATCCCTGAATCCCCTACAGCCTTTATCAAAACATTTACATTGACCATTATCACACATTTGGTTGACTTTTCTCAGAAAAACAAGCACAACTTCCCGTTTGTTTGTGTGTGAAATGATTCCAAAAAGCCATGTGTCATCCTGGAGGGACTGGTTTCTCATCAATGCAGACCACCAAGTTTCTCTGGTTTCTGACTATTTGGTGGCTGGTAGGCCTTTTGGGATTTTTGTCAGGGAAAGAAGTGAACCTGGGCTCCAAATATTGGAAGACACTGATCTAAAAGTACTAGGACATCTGGAGAAAGCTCTAGTTCTGCTCCAACTCAGTCCAAAGCACTGAAGATAGATGGAGTTGGATTTGGGAGAGGACTGAGCTCATTCAGATGAAGAAAGAACAAGTCAACAGATGAAGAAGATTTCAGGAAGTTTCCCATTCAACAAGTTCAAGTTTCCAGAGAGCTAGTTTAGCATCCGTGTTCTGGACCAAACCACTGTCCCTCTGAAGGTCCAGACACAGAGAGGCCCAGAGTGACCCCCATTTCTCCAGTGGCTGACTCCGCCCCTTAGGACGTCCCCCTGTGTGGATCAGTGGTCAGTGGGTTGGAACCTGCTGCAAATGCAGGCTCTGGTTCTAACTGCTGGATCAGAAGTGGAATGTGAGCTGTAGTGGTGTGTCTGCAGCTGGATGTGGAACACATGAGGGAGGGGTCAAAGGTCAGTTTTTCTTCACTTTAAAGGATTCTGGCCAGAGACTGCTGCCCCCCCGGTGCAAAAAGGCCCATTACCAGAGGTCCTTCGTCCCAACAGCAGTCAGACTATACAACAACATGGTCTAGGACTGATGAAACAGCTAATGTGATTTATTGCCTTATTTAACTTATTATTTATGACGTGTACTTTTACTTCCACTTTTTATTATTACTATTTTATTCCTACTCATTGCTACTTTGTTTTTTGTCTTTTTCTAACCCCCATATTTCTTGTTTTGGCTGCTGTGACAACCGAATTTCCCTCCAGAGATCAATAAAGTCTTGAACATTGAAATGTTGACTCAGACAGACTCAGGGCTCCATCCATATCCATCAGGAAAATGGCAGCTGAATTGACTTCTTTTGGTTAGAGCTGGAAGGAAGACATTTTTTATGGGTAACATCACACTGGCTCAGTCCAGATCACTTATGCAGTCAGTGGGTCCTCCTTTGGGTTGTCTCTTTGGCCGCCTTTACACTGCAGGTCTTGATGCTCATATCCGATTTTCTGACTGTATCCGATTTTTTTGACGACCCGCTTACATCATCTTTTAAGTGACCCGTATCTGATTTTTGCATTTACACTATACAATGCTGAAACTATCAAACGTGGACGTTCTGAGGACTACGTAGCAGTATTTCTGCATTCCGCGGACCTCTTTCGTACTTTTGTGACTGCGGTTGTCATGGAGGCAAGGCGGCGACGGAAAGAGGCGTTGCCTTGGGCGCTCCTGAGGGGATGCACGGGGGAGGAAAAAAAGGAGGGCTGCTCGGCTCTCTCTGAGTTTTGAATGTGGAAGTGTTTGCAGACGTGCTGTTTTAACAGTTTGATCCAAGTGTTGAACCATTCCTGCGCGATGACTTCTCTTTTCCGACCATAGTCAGAAACGCACGGGAGATTTCCTCGGGGTTCACTTTTCCGTTCTGAACCCTCAGCCTCCAGAGTGGGTTAAGAAAGACTCCAAAACTTTTGGGGGAGACACCTTATTTTTAATTTACGGTTCTCTGACACTCCCCCGCTCCGCGCTCACACTGCCCCTCTCTCCTTACACACACACGGTCCCCATCATACACGCCCCCCAAAGAAATAAACGGCTTCTAACCTGCTGTTCCATAGCAACGGTGTCCCGCTTCATTAGTTACCGTTTGCGTCCAGACCGGGAACAGCGGTTTCCGACTACGGTCTGAAGCCTGAGGCTGAAAGGTAACACACTGACAGCAAAATCAGCACACAAAAGCACCTTAATAAGTCATGTGATCTCAGTTGGTGGTGTCCTGAATTGATGTCACTGAGGTACGACTCGCATTTACTGGGGAATATCCGATCTGTCTGCTTACATGTCACACGCAAATGCACGTATCCGATTCATTTCAGATTTATTTCTACATATGAGAGAGACCTGTATTCGATCTGAGAAAAACAGAATCCATGCGCTTTTGTCCTGCTTACACTTTCACCGATCATATCCGATCTGTGCCACGTGAGAGAAAAAAATCGGAATTGGGTCACTTGAACCATGCAGTGTAAAGGCGGCCTTTGTGTGCACCTGTACATACTTCCTCTAGAGGTCAGAATTGGACAAAAACAACAAGTGAAAGAACATCAACAATATAGAAACACAAATTTCTATGCAGAATAGAAAAAACTGTGGTTTCAGTGAGTGGAGAGCATCTACACATTGCTACTTCCGATGGTTTCAGTTTGGAACAGCTGGACGTTCCTTCATGAAGATGTACAATAAAACCTACTATGCTAGAGAAAGGGGTGTTAGGTCTAGAGTTGGAAATGTTTGAGAGCTGAAACAGGCAAATTTAAGAAAGACAAAATGGTCAATGTGACTGATGAACCAATCAAATAATTGGATGGAGCTCTGTGATCTCATCTCAGTCATGGGTTCAGCAGTCAGAACTGGACCTGAGGAGTCCAGCTTTGGAACCAGCAGAGAACCAACAAACAGCAGAAAACCCACTCTGTGGGAAAGATTCCACACTTCTGACTGATGTTCACGTCCACTTTATTCTTCACACTAAAGATTGGAACAGAACACTTAGAACCAAAAAGAACAGAGGAACAGTTCTTATGTCTACAAGAAAAGATGAATCACAAGAAGACCAGACACAAACACCAGTCTGGTTCTTTATGATTTTATATTTTAAACAATACCGAAATATTTATGAACCATATAGTGTTAGATTTAGAGATGTACAGTATAAAATAATTCTAGTTTCGTCATGGTAACACAAAGACTTAGACAACATAGTTATAGCTTATACCATGGTCCGGGTAAATACTTGATTCTGATTGGCTGCTGGGTATAGATTAAAAAGTGATAATCCACAGTGATAATTGCACGCCTAAAAAGAAGTTCCGGTCACATAGCTTCAATATTCGACATCACTGCGCTGGCTTCTTTACCACAACCTTTAGCTTAATCATATTGACAAAAACAAGCACTAAGAGGTGAACTTTATCTCTGAACTGATTTTATTTAACACATCGTGATGGCATAGATATCCCTTTCCTTTGCAGCTGTAGTCAAAGTCAGTGCTGGCCCCACCGGTGCATTATGTTACAGTGAAAAATGTGCCACATCACGTAACAAATAGTCCGCTTTTTGAGAAAAACGCAATTTAAATCCAAAAAATAACAAGAAGAAAGTACTAAAAACGGATTGAATATTTCTTTCTTTTGTAAGTGACCATGGTGTGAGCAGGTTAATGGCCTTCAAAGTGTGCAATATGAGAAATTAACGCACTTTGCAGAAGAAACAGATCGGGCTTCCAAGGTGTAGAATAATACACACTTCGTCTGTCAGTGTCCCTGACATAAACAACAACCACAATGGTTAACTCAAAAACTTTTAACAATAACATAAAGTACAAAATTCTACTAGGAAAAATCAACCAACAAAAATTGAACAGAATCAGCATTTTTAAAAAATCAAATCTTACCCTCATAATTCAAAACAGCACATTTCTATTTAGCGGTATATCTAAAAGAATTAATTTCATGAAGTTAAATAACTTAAAAAGTGAAACTCATGATGTTTAGAATCATTAAACAATCCCTGATTTGAGATATGTGAGCATAGTGGCTTATAGATGACAAACACCTAAAAACAATGTCTTAAAAATTACAATTTTAAGTCAGAAGAATAAAAAAGAAGGGTTTCAGTTCAATGCATCCAATAATCACTTCTGCCTCCTTATTACTAAATAACTGCATCAATGTGGTCTGGAGCCCATCAGCCTGTATACATTTTAATGAAAGATCAGGATGGTTTAATAGCTGACCTCAGGTCAGTTTCTCTTCTGCATGAGTTCTCTGTTTTAAGGTCAACTACATCACTAAACCTTTTGGCAAATACTTTACACAAAAAAGGGGTGATTTGAGACTAAATACATCGATAAAACTTTTTTTATATTGTTTACACAAAAAGACTAGATACAGAACTAAAATTGTTTATCACATTCTTTATATGAAAATGGTAGTCCCCTTTAATGTGTTTTCATGTGTGTCTTGAGACTGGATGTTTGGTTAAATTTTTTTTTACATACTTTACAAGAAAATGGCTTTTCTCCTGTGTGAGTTCTCATGTGTTTTTTGAGACTAGACATTTCACTAAAACGTTTATCACATTCTGTACAAGAAAAAGGCTTTTCTCCTGTATGAGTTCTTATGTGGTTTTTGAGATTAGATAATTGACTAAAACGTTTATCACATTCTGTACAAGAAAAAGGCTTTTCTCCCGTATGAGTTCTCATGTGTATTTTGAGTTTTGATTTTTCACTAAAACTTTTATCACATTCTTTACATGAAAAAGGCTTCTCTCCTGTGTGAGTTCTCATGTGTATTTTGAGTTTTGATTTTTCACTAAAACTTTTATCACATTCTTTACATGAAAAAGGCTTCTCTCCTGTGTGAGTTCTCATGTGTGTTTTGAGATTAAATACAAAACTAAAACTTTTATTACATTTTTTACAAGAAAAAGGCTTCTCTCCTGTATGAGTTCTCAAGCTTTTTTGGAGACTAGATGAATCACTAAAACGTTTATCGCATTCTACACAAGAAAAAGGCTTTTCTCCTGTGTGAGTTCTCATGTGTTTTTTGAGAGTAAACACATGACTAAAACGTTTATCACATTCTATACAAGAAAAAAGCTTTTCTCCTGTGTGAGTTCTCATGTGTTTTTTGAGAGTAAACACATGACTAAAACGTTTATCACATTCTACACAAGAAAATGGGTTCTCTCCTGTATGAGATCTCATGTGTGATTTAAGATGAGATGTTTGACTAAAACTTTTGTCACATTCTATACAAGAAAAAGGCTTCTCTCCTGTGTGTCTCATGTTTGTTTTGAGCTGAGATAAATAACTAAAACTCATCCTCTGATCTCTGTTCTGTGGGTCTGTCTCCTCATCTGTAGTTGATGTAGATTCTGTCTCCTCATCTGTAGATGATGTTGATTCTGTCTCCTCATCTGTAGTTGATGTAGATTCTGTCTCCTCATCTGTAGATGATGATGATTCTGTCTCTTCATCTGTAGTTGATGTTGATTCTTGCTCCTCATCTGTAGTTGATGTTGATTCTGTCTCCTCATCTGTAGTTGATGTTGATTCTTTATTTTGATTTCCTTCTTCATTCTGACTATCAGTTACATTAAAGCTCTGCTGATTGTTTATATCTGCTTCACTGTTCTCATCTTCCTCATAAGTAGGGATCTCCATCAAGGTATCAGTCTCCCACTTCAGATCAGGCTGATCTTCATCCTGACTGATGCAGAGTTCCTGTGGCTCCTCTTTAATTTGTGGAAGTTGTTGTTCCACTTGTTCGTCTTTAATCTGTGGAGGTTCTCGTTCCTGCAGTTCCTCTTTAATCTGCAAAGTTTCTGGTTCTCCATGTTCCTCTTTAATCTGTGAAGTTTCTGGTTCTCCATGTTCCTCTTTAATCTGTGTAGGTTCTAGTTCTCCATGTTCCATTTTAATGTGTGGAAGTACTGGTTCTTCATGTTCCTTTTTAATTTGTGGAGGTTCTTGTTCCCTGTGTTCCATTCTTAAATTGCTTTGTTGGTTGCACAGATCCTCTTCACTCGCATAATGCTGAGGGAGGACTGTAGGGACAAAAAGACAAAAAAGGAGAACTTTTAAAGGTATATGTGTATTGTCAAGACATAGTTTGTCTTGGTTCTCTTTTACAGATAAGACAGTTAGGGGTGATGTCAGTCTTTCAGTCTTCAGTAGGTTAAACACCTAATTAAAGAAACTCATAAGTTTTCAAAAAAGGTTACTATACATTTTAATAAACACACACTCCCCACACTGACAAACTCATCTTTTACAGTAATAAGGTGGTGGTCATTAACCTTGTGTTTCCTACTCCGGTGTTTTTCAAGGGGAAGATGGTCAGGTGTGCCGTGTGAAATTAACCCCATTAACTGATCAGTTTTTTGTTCATCCAAACAGGCCTTGATGAAACACAGAGTTGTTAGGAATATGAAACATCCTAAAATACTTTTTTCTTTGTCTTTATTTGATTCTATTAAATTTTTAAATTTTGATAAGAATGACGGTACCGCAATTTAGTTATAGCTTCAGGCGTTTTCGCAAAAGTGCCGCCCCTTTAACTGTCTCCACCAATAATTCTTGGAGGTTTAATCACCTGTCATTACACTAACAGATCAGAAATGGAAAAGTCGTCACTTCTTTGTCCTGATTCTGCAAAACAAACTATGAAGCTCAGAGAAGTGAGTCTATCTGCGTTCGGCAGGTGTTTGCACTACATCTCCCATGATGCATTGGGTGAAAGTGACAGCTTCTCAGGGCACAATTAGTCTTTTTCTTAAATGCATTAAACCACAACGAACACACATCAAACATTTTTTAAATCTTTTAACTTTTATTACAACTTTTAGAAAAAACAGACAAATGCTGGTGTGCTGCTGGATTTTTGTCAAGTGTGCCGTGGCTCAAAAAAGGTTGAAAAACACTGCTCTACCCCATCTCTTATGTGGGGATTCAGACACTCAGTGATGTTGGTTTTGGCCCGGGGGCTAATGGCGGCCCACGGGAAGATTTTTTGTAGCCCTCAATAAATCCTAAATTAGGGTTGTGCTAAAGAACGGAGCCAGAAAGAAGCCAGGGTTAGCAGTATGCTAACACGGGCTAACAACATTAGCATGAACATAAATCCATGCAGGAAAGGCTGCAATCTGCATCCAGGCTGCACGTAAATATGTGGGAATAACATCAGTCTTTATATTGTCGGGACAAGACTGGAAACACAAATCCATGTGATTGTTTGAATGGTTTCTAAGCACTGTGCGGCCTTTCTGCTTTGAAGCTTACACCACCCCACAGCCGCTGAGTGAGCTGGCGCTCCGAGCTCTGCCCCGACACACACTTTTACCGGGACACCCGGTTCTCCTAAATTCGGTAGCTCGTTCACGTAGAGCGGCGGTACGGGTCACAGTCCTAAGTCTCCCACACGTAACAAAGCATCCCCCGTTCCCCCTCAAACACAAAACTGTAAGTCTGTCTGCTCTGCTAGAGACACGGTCGCTCGCTTCACCGGTCCACCTGACTAATCATGTGCAGGAGTGCACCACTTTTTTCTATTTTGTTTATTTTATTTATTTTTTAAAGTCACTTCCCTCAGTTTAAACTGGATCATCGTGGATGAGTCATTATTTGGGAAATAAAATAAAGTAATAAAGTAAAATAACGAATAATAATTATATAATAACAAAAAACTACCCAACCCCCACGATATCATCGTCCATCCCGATGGTTGACTGCAAACATCATCAACTGCCAATTTAAGGGACATCGTCCAACCCTATCCTAAATGATCTTTATTAAACCAGCTGTACATTGTTTCAGCAGAAAAAAAAAGGTATTTACGCTCAGGTGTCAACGGTACAATGTATTAATTTCACCACAAGAAGGCAGACAAAATTTTCTATGTGACTGCAAGTTGGTGTTTAAAAACCCACTTCTATTAAATTTGTGTTTTAGGTGTTTTTAGAATGTTCGTGTAGCATTTTGCATGAACGAGGACATACATAAAACATTTTTGAGTATTTCTTTTTATAAATAAGAGCAAATAAAAAGGCAACAATAGAAAAAGCTACGTGGTCAGTCTACCATCACCGAGCTCCAAAGTGAAATTACAACACTACGGGATAAGTGTGAAGATATGGAGGGGACAATGAGGCGGGGAAACATTCGCATAGTCAGTGTTGACGAGCGGCAGGACTCCAGCAGCCCAGATGAGGTCTCCAAAATGTTCAGAAAGGCGCTGCAGCTGGAGCTGGACATACGAGTCAACCGATCACACCACGTGCCCATGTCCAGGAAGATGGGAGACGAGAGACCCCATGTCATCATTGCCAAGCTACAATATGATGGAGATGCTGTAGATATTTTAAAGAAAGCCAGAGAGAAAGCCCCACTGACCTACAATGGTAAAAGGATTTCCATCTTCCCAGATTACACATCCAACGTAGCGAAAGCCCGTGCTGCGTTCACCGACGTATGAAAAGCACTATATGGTCGGAGTTTGGATTAGTCTACCCAGCACGACTTTACATCACGTACAAGAACAACAGTAAGGAATTCTGTGACCCTGTAAAGGCCATGAAGTATGTTAAGAAGGAGATTATTACAACTCCTGAGAACAAAACTCTAATGAATCCTTAATCAATATTGAGAAGAAGAAGCTAACTAGACACTAGATGGCGACATTGCTCCTTACACGTACTATTGAGGAAAAGTCAATCCTTATTTACTCTTGTTGAATTAGGCCAGAATAATAGTCATGTGTCATGACTGTTATTATTTGTTTAACTTCCCCCTTACCTAATCTGCTGCATCTGGTGTCGCCCGCATGTGCACTTGTCTGCAGGAATATCAACTCCACTTTTTTCTTTAACTTTCTTTTCCCTTTTATGGGGGGAACGCAGCCACCTGTTGAACTGTGTTTGGTGCCACTAATTTAAAGCGGCTAGGGACTTAAACCCACTCTTGTATTATGTTATGTGGACTTGAAAAGAAAACAGGGCTTTTTGACTTTTCCTATATTTGGATGTTGCTCTCACAGGGATCCAAGAAATTTTACAGTAATGTTACAATCTTTTTAGATTAACTTCATTTAATTTTTTAATACCTCTTTATAGAAGTTTGCTTGCAATGTGTACCAGATGGCTGCCTCGGCCTCCAACACAGTGTTACCAACCCCATTTTGATATTTTACTAATTATAAGTTAACCATGGGTGCGCTGACAATAATAAGCTTTAATGTGAAGGGTCTTGGTGGCAATCAAAAGTAAAAAAATATTACTTTACGTCAGACATTATAGGTGCCAAATTGCACTATTACAAGAAACACATCTAACAGATGATGAACATCAGAAACTAAAAAGGTCTTGGGCAGATAAAGTGCACTACTCATCACATTGTGAGGGGTTTGGCTATACTAATACACAGACAAGTCAATTTTACTGAAACTAAAGTACAAACTAAAGTACACAAAGACAGGGAGGGAGGATTCATTCTAGTAAACAGACTAATAGATGGCATTGCAGTTTCATTCATAAATGTATACGCTCGGAACGAGGATCAGCCAGGATTTGTCAAAGGAGTCGTCGTCGCCGTCCCCGTCCACATCCCGTTTTTGTCCCGGCGGTGGTCCTGGATGCACCACATCCCCTTCCAGTGGTGGTCCCGGATGCACCCCAGCCCCGTCCTGTTCCGGCGGTGGTACCGGATGCACCTTATCCCAGGGGGGTGCTGGCTACACCCCGACCGGTCCCTGCTCCCAGGGGGGTGCTGGCTACACCCCGACCGGTCCCTGCTCCCAGGGGGGTGCTAGCTGCTCCCCGACCGGTCCCTGCTCCCAGGGGGGGTGCTGGCTACACCCCGACCGGTCCCTACTCCCAGGGGGGGTGCTGGCTACACCCCGACCGGTCCCTGCTCCCAGGGGGGGTGCTGGCTGCACCCCGACCAGTCTCCGCTTCCAATGGCATGCCCGACCCGCCGGCCGACTCCACGCCTGACGCCTCAGAGGTCTCAATGCAGGACCTGCCTCGCCGGACCACTCGGCCCCCTGGCCGTCCTCCGGACCTGCTTCGCCGGACCGCTCGGACTCCCGGCCGTCCTCCGGACTCTTCTCGGCCTTGCTGGCGTAGTTCCTTGGTCCCCATCTGCCCTGATCGTGTTCACTTGTGTCTTGTCTGCCCTGTCTGTATACAAGTATAGTCTCTGCCTTCCTCTTGTGCTGGTCCATTAGCTTCTTGTAGCCCCGTTCATGATATGTTCCATGTCCCTCGCCACGCCACAGTAAGTTTTTGTTTTTTCATCCTGCTCGGCAGTGCTTATTGTTAATTAACCCTCTAGTCCTGAACCTGTTGGCCTCCCGTCTCTGCGTCTGGGATTTTATTTTTTTTAATTCGATTTCCGATTTTTTCCCGATTTTTTTTCCCCGCCCACCCTATTTAAGGAAAGCAATAAGTACAAACGGCAGACAACATAAAGCAAATGTTGCTTTTATTTAATCAAACCCAAGACAAATGTAACACCCATTTCTGGGATGAATAATAAATAAATGAACACGCTCTTGGAATCAAAGTTAAGTATAAGATTTTTCTTCTTACTCCCTTTTTGGACTTGTGTTTAAATAATTGTGTCTTGTTTTATATAACCTTTGTCTGGTTTTTGTCTAATTTCGTTATTCTAAACTTGTTTTCACTTATCCAACTCACTTACTCACTTTTGAGTCACACTTTGTAGTATAGACTAAAAGGAGACAAACATTCACCTTGAGAAAAAGCTCATATCTGGGGTCTAAGGTTTTAATTAAATTAAGAAACCCCGTCTTCTCCACGGAGAAAATGATTAAGCAGCAGGAGTCGCGGCATTCCATCCATCAAAGGATCTGTGCAGCTTCTTTGACGGGTGGAATGCGTTCCAGCGAGTGAGGCGGAGCGGCCTCCCACCAAACGCGTGAGACTGTCGAACACTCATTTTTCCTCCAGAGTATTTCTTTTTTTTGCTAGCAAAACTGTGGGACTTGGGTTTAAACTGTGGGTTTTTGTACATATTGTGTATTTGGGGAAATTGGGTTTTTGATGTTTGGGTATTGGGCGAAGTGTTTAATGTACGTTTGTCACGCTCACACGATACACGACTGCACAAACAAACTGTTATGAGTTTTTTTTCTTGGTAATATTAGAGGGCAGATTGTCTTGATATTTAATGCTCCAGCTGTAGAACGGCGTTGTGACGTTCCCTTCGCTGAGTGGAGGGTGAATTATTACAAAGCAATGCACGGAACTGACGGTGGTTCCATTTACATCAGCCACTAGCGGTCCGCCACTCTGCTGGTAGAAACGTGTGTTGCAGACTATGACACAAATCTTCGATGACAGAAATGTTGAAATTTAATTTTTGTTCTACACATTCTTACAGCATTGGCAAATGTTAAGAATGTTTTTGTCTTGTTTTTCCTAATACATAAACCATATTAAAACAAAAAATATATTTCTCTCCCCAATCGTCTTACATTTTCAAACATTTTTGAAAATGCTCCAGGGAGCCACTAGGGCAGCGCTAAAGAGCTGCATGCGGCTCCTGAGCCGTGGGTTGCCGACCCCCGCACTAGACAGTGGAGACTGAATGCTTCTTTTCTTAACGATAAAGATTTCATTCCTCTCATTAAAACTGAACTAAGATATTACTTAGATCTGAATAAATCATCTGATACATCCCCTCTCATGCTGACTATTGACTGTGCAAAGGCCTTTTTAAGGGGTACTGTAGCATCATTTCTTATGCAACAGCAAAAAAAGACAAAAGTTGAATAAACAGCAGCAATTACAGAATAAAATCAAAGAATTGGAACACAGACATAAGCAGAGTGCAGAACCAAACCTCTTTACTGACTTGAATACGACTCGCAAAGAATTGCAAGAAACTGTAATCAGAGAAGATTGAGGGAAACCTTCCCTTTGCCAAACAACAAAATTATGAACATGGAAATAGAGCCAGCAGGCTCTTAGCCTGTAACCCTTGTGCTATCCTAGGCACTGCAACGTTGGGAGTTGGGTCATCTAGACCCACTAGACAGTGCTCTGAACCTTTGTTCTTCAATGAAGTGATCTTCACTGGTGTCCATGGATTAAATGAAATCTTTCCACTTTTATCTACCTTTGTCATTGTAGGCAGAACACGTCAATAGAAGGGTGAAACATGATGCTCACAGAAACATGAGTATCATAAAAAAACATAAGATTCAGGAGAAGAGTTTGGGATCCGGCTAATCCGTGTCAACAACAACATTAAGCTTCTGATGCATTTAACCTCTGTACTGCAGGCATAATGCCACAATGTGCATCTTGGCTGTAAACATGTAGGAAAAACTTCAGCCTTTATTTTGTCGGGACACAATTGGAAACACAAATTCACACGATTGCATGGTTTCTCAGGACTGCCCGAAGCGGCACTTCTGCCTTTAAAAGCCACCTCAAATGTACTCCTCTGCTTAGAGACTCGGTTCTCCAGGGAGACACAGTCAGACGGAATGAGGTCTGAAGCGTTGAATGTTACAAAGCACCTTTCCCATCCCTTGACTTTACACAAACACGAAGACTCCGGCTGCAATGATCAGACATGCTTGGCTCGCGCAGAGCATGTAACCACACCGAGTGAGCACTGACGTCATCGCCCCGACTCCCCCCTGGAAATGCTGACTGGGATTGAATATTGCTACACATTTTGCACGGTGGATATGAAAAACCAAAAGCAATCCCCTCTTTGCATTTTCCCTCTTATTATGTCACAAAATGAGCGATGTTAAAGAAGAAAAGGAAAAAGCTTTTTGAAGAATTGATTTTTCATTTTAATTTTGAGGTCATTTGATGCAGTTATATTTTAAAAATGAAAAAGCATTTCTGATATTGACTTTTATTTTTAATTATGTAACACAATCGCTTCCATACAGAGCACAGTCCCATACAGGGAGAGCACCCCCAGCTGCGGGTGAGCACCCCCCCCCCCCCCCCCCCAACCCCAGGCATGACCACCAGCTCCCCAAGGGAGACCCACCCCAGGCTCCAGACAGACACCCACCCTGCTGGAGGTCCAAGAGAGAGCAAGGCAGGAGATGCCCATCCCTGGCCAGGAGGAGGACGTCCAAGAGAAGTGGGGGTTCCTGAAGAACATCGTAAACATGTCCTGATCAGGCTCACCCACTGTTGGAAATGTGGAGAGGCCCAGCGCTGTATTTGTCCACAGGTGGATGCAGTGAACGTAATTGAAGTCAGCATGGACACATGACCTAGCTTAGCCAGCAGAGCTTTCTGCCAGACCAGCTGATAGACCTGATAGAGGCTGCAGCATTTTCTGTTCTATAGAATGAGCCTCAGTAGATCAGTGGGTGTTACACATGCAAGAAAATCTAGTGTTAAAATAGTCCAAATTTTTGTCTTTAACCTGCTTCTTGAATTTTTTTTAATTCATGCAGTTAAAAATACGACTTTTCCAGACGACATTTATGGTTCACAAAAACACTCGTCAGTTTTCTAATTTAAGTTGACGTTTAATTATAATAATACTCAATTTATGATGTTGTATTCCTGCAAATTTCATGAGAAAATTTAAGTTAACAGGAACTGTTTTCTCATTCATGTGCCTCTCTGTCCAAGCAGTGAAGGCTGGATCTTGAGGTCATGTGACCGGTTTTGAGTAAGCTGATTGGCTGTGGCCAATGTCCAACAAATACTTCTAGAATTTTTTTTTATAAAAACAACTGTTTTATTCAAGACATGTGTTCATGAATATGACTTTTAAAAATCAATTTCATTGTAATTTTATCCTTTAGATTAATATCTTTTCAGACTTTCTAGACATTATTTTTATGGTTTTATGCGTTTTAACTTTTTTTAATTTAAAATGTGGTCTCCCACCTGGATTTTTATACTTGATGTTTGCTCTGCTGTCAGTTTTTGGCTCCATGGCTCCAAAGAAGAAAATTATTTTGGTGATGCCTGGAAAGTGGAATCGCTGCCACATATAGTTCAAACCAGGAAATGAAAGTCTAGAATCTCTCTATTTTGATAACTTCAAATGCTTTAAAGGGTGTTTTTTAAGCTAAATCATTTTCTGTGAAGCGTCAAACTAAACTGGATCATTTTCTTGATTATATGTCCAATTAATTATTATTTGTTAATAAGGAAATAAAAATTGATCTGATATCAACTTTAATTCTTGTAGTTCTTTTGAATATCTCTGCAATGACACCTGCCTTTCCTGATTGGACAGTTATGAGAAAGTTCTGACACTGAGAACTCTCATCTTTGATTTCTGGTCACAAACATTTTATTATTTTGCTTTTTATTCAGGAAAACAATTAGTGATCACGTAAACGTGACATAAATTTATCTGAAAGGTATTTATACCATTGGAAAATCTTTATTTAATCCCTTTCCAGTGACATAAAGTTCAATCCAAAGAATTCAAATGTTTAGTCACGTACCAACTATGTGGAGCTGAAGCTGCGGGTTCCAGCTGCTATCCAGCAGTCTGCGCTGACGACAGAGCTCCTCCTCGTTCTGGACGATGGTTCCCTCAGCAGCAGAAAGTTGTTCTCTGACAGAACCTTCCTGAGGTTCTGAAGATATGGTTCCTGCTCCGATCTTCAGCTCCAACTCCCACAAACACCGCCGTCCTCTTCACTGCAGCTCCGATCGATCATCTGCTAGTCTCCAATCCCAGAGAAAAGGTCCAAACTGAAACTTTTCTCCTGGTTGGAGATTTTCCTGAAAGTTCCTGTGATCCTGCAGGAGTCAGTTCTGCTCAGCCTGCAGAGCAAACAGAAAAGACTCTGGAAGCTTCCACATGTGAAACTTCAAGACAAAGAATCCAAACAACAACATCTGATTGGTTGACTTTTGGAGGGAAAGCTGCAACAGTCTTCTGTGATTGGTTCAGCCGTCCCTGCCCCCACTAGTCCACTGCACAGGGGGCAACATTCCAGGGGGGGTTGGTAATCTGCTCCTTCTATTGTTTCTGCCCCACTGGCTCTTTCAAAATAAAGGCTTGTTGTAGCAGAAACCTGAATGGAACATCAGAATGGACTCAAACTGCTGCTGGTTTCAAAGCCTCGTTCTCAACTTCCAGCTGAACTCTTCATGAGTTTGAGCGTCTGTGACAAACTCTACAGTTGAACAACAGCAGTGAAAATCTCCATGGATGTCAACTGGGAGAGAATCAACATGAGATTTCCAAGAGTTTCTGCAGGAACTCATCACAAAGTCAGGAGCTGCAAGGCCTGATGGGAGATCTGGGATCCTATTGTGACATGAAGGAAACTCCTTCAAACAGGAAAGATTTCATCTGACACGATCACTTTGATGTTAACATGAAGATGGATCCCAGTAAATCAGCTGAGAAACATCCCATAATAATGTTCTAGATGGTTCTAGAGTGGTGTGGAGATTTCTAGTCTTTTCTGCGGTGAGAAAGCCAGATGTTTTCCATAACAATAAATAAAATTGACCTATGTAGGTGATCTGTTTTATAAAATAGGAAAAACTATTAGGCTCATTCACACCGCAGGCTGCAACGCCCCTATGCGACTGGTAGCTCATCTTTTCATGACAGTCTCAACGACATAGATCCGATCTTTTCAAATGCGACCGCTGACTGACCAGCCAGGTAACATGAATCTGACCCGTACGTCATTGATGCGCTACAAAAGTCATAATTCTGCATTGAAGTAGGCGGAAATGAAAACATAAACATCAACCATGGCGGACGATGCTGCTGAGACCAGTCAGTGGAAGGGAAGCGAGGTCACCGACTTGATTCATATTTAGGGTGACAGCACTATTCAGGCCAAACTCAAGGGCTCTCATCCCAACCAGGCGGTTTTTGAAAAAAATTAACAGCAAAATGGCCGAGCGTGGTGTTGAACCTTTTCCGCGATGACTTTTTTCCCCCTTTCCGACTGTGGTCAGAAGCGCCGGGGACCGAAGGCGGATCCTCCTCCTCCTCCCTGTTCTGACTCTTAGATTCTCCAGAACGGGTTAATACAGAGTCAATAGCATTTATTCTGGGGGAAACCTTCTTTTATTACCGTTTTCCATCCTCCGTAACACATAAAATGAATGCGCTGCCCCCCCCCCCCATTCTCTACCTCGCTGCACGCGCTCTCTCCTTTCTCTTACACACACACACACGCGTGCGTGCGCGGCCGCAGTACATAAACATCCCCTTTTTACAACAGTGGGTCCAGACGATCCTGGCTCCAAAGCGTTCTAAAAGTGAGAAGATTGAGTCCAATTGTGTCCCGTTCTGAGTTGGGGATGCTCATTCACAGTTTTATATCCTCCCGTCTCGATTATTGCAACTCCATCTTCACGTTTAAGTAAAAAATCTCTAGAACGGCTCCAGGTTGTCCAGAACGCTGCTGCTAGGCTTTTAACAAAGTCATCCAAGTTTTCACACATCACCCTGTTGTTAATGCAGCTGCACTGGCTCCCCATCCACTACAGAGTGCATTTTAAAATCCTGGTCTTAACATACAGAGCTCTTAATGACCAAGCACCAGTTTACATAAAAGACCTGGTGCAGCCATACACTCCCAGCAGGTCACTGAGGTCATGTGACCAGGGTCTGCTGGCTGTTAAGAGAACCCGGTTAAAGACTAAAGGAGACAGAGCCTTTGCCGCAGTGGCCCCATCCCTCTGGAAATCTCTTCCTCTCAGCCTCAGATCTGTGGACTCAGTGTTTTCTTTTAAAAAGCAGCTAAAAAATATATTTTTAAAATAGCTTTTTCTTAATTTCTTTTTAACATGTGTTTTTACTGTGTTTTACTGTTGTTTTATTGTGTTGTACTGTGAAGCACTTTGTGATTTTTATCTGGAAAGGTGCTATACAAATAAAGTTTATTATTGTAATTGTTCTGACTCCTTTGTGAAAATAAATGTATTAATGCAAAAAGAGCTCCGCTTTGACAACACTGTTGTTGACATCCATTGCTAACGTTAGCTACTTCCTCAAACAAGTGACGTCGTTCACCGTTGACTACCCTTCTGCGCATGCGGGTCACTTCTGGGTCATTTCACGTAGGAGATCACAAAAACTTGCATTTAATTGGAAATCTAAACGGCCTTGCAAAAAAAAACTAAAAACTGATTTTTTTCAAAAAATCGGAATTGAGCGTTAAGCCCTGCAGTGTGAACGTAGCCTTAGCTGCCAGGAACCAAAAACTTTGGATAATTAACACTGGCCTGAAAAAAAAACTGCTTAACTTGCACTTTTTTTTTCTTGTAGACTCGATTGTTACAGTCGGTGATGCCGTTTTAAGAGCATTAACAGATCTGTTGCATACTCTGTATTTGTGTAACAATGTCAACACACAGCATTCAACTTATCCAAATGTCTTTACCCTTCATTGAGGCTGTACAAAGCCAAAGTTTTCCCCCACACAGAAGAGCGTAGGAGATGGGAGGTGGGGGGGTTCACTCAGCTGCATTAGCCATGCTGATCCTGTTGACATGTGCACTGTCACCTCCATCACCTAATATCGGTTGAACCTGAACTGCAATGATGTTTCTGACCGTGGAAGGGGGATCTTCCTTCTGGGTTCACTTTTTGATTTCTGTTCCCCATAATTGAGCTACACAAACTGAATGCACACAACGGGGCTTCCGAAGGAGGCTGTGGTCCCAAACTCCGGACCGCATAAGGCGGAAATGCTGCCACGTAGTCCCAAGAAGCTGTATACAAACATCAGGGGAGCACAAATGTCACAAAGCCCTCTCCCCTGCCGCTAACACAAAGCTGCTCCTAGACATGTCTGTGTCTCTTAGCAGCCGGACACACGGAGATAGCACTGACATCATTGCCCCGCCTTGCGAAGTGGAATTGAAATATGCGACACTAATCGCAGGGTGGATGTGAAAATGAAATCCCCTCTTTACATGTCTGTTTTAATTATGACACTTTTTAAGTAGAAAATGAAAAAGCATTTTGAAGGATTACCTATTTTTTTCTAACTTGTTCTGTCCAACAGCTAAGCAAACAGATTAGAGCTGAAGGCCTTTTGTGTTGGACAGGTTTTACTGTCACTAAAAGAGGTTATATATCTTCAGAAAGCCAGAGTGTAAATTTCTATAAACCCCTTTTTGTTTTATTATTTTTATTTTATTTATTACATCTAGTGTGTGTGGGGAGGGAGAGGGGAAGAATGTGAGGGGGTGGGGAGGGATAAAAGGAGGAGAGGTGGAGAATGCGGGGGATACAAGTACTGAGATCTCTAAAAATTATACCAGATCTGCTGGAAAGACAAATATTACATCAAAGGTGAAATTCTGACACAAAGATGAGTGAAAAACATCTGTCCATCAATATACTGTGGGCTAGGAGGAGGGATGAAGCAGACAGGGAGCAGTGTGGCAGTGTGCCCGTGCATGTGGGGGTGGAGATACATACATGCTGCCAAAGTGAACCGTGTGTTCATAAGGGGAACCAGATCCTACCCAGCCAGACCAGCCAGACCAGGAGAGGGGAGGAGAGACCCTCAGGCCAGGAGCACCCCCGGCTATGACACACAAGCAGCCCAGGAGAGGCATAGGCGAACCCGGCGTCCGGGCCCCCAGGCCACAGGACAGGAGTGTCTAGCCGTACCAGGTGGCAGCCATGGGGGCCACCAGGCGCCGGACACTGAGACACAGGCCAAGGATGAGGCCAGGGCCCCGAGAACCCATGAGCTGCCCACCACCCAACCGGCGCCCGTCTCCGCAAGCCAGGCCCAGCACCCGACCCGAGCAACCCAGAGATCGCTGCGCACCCAAAGCCATTTTTCTTTGACTATCATGTGCTCCAACTTCTTTTTAATGAAAAATTGTTATGCCACCGGGATGTTTATATGCAATATATGCTCTACTGTCTGTTTTTTTGTTTTAGAAGGTGTGTCTTTTAAGCCTAATCATTCTATAAACATTATGTGTCATGCTGAAGATATCAGTGTTTACTCTGCCTCACAGCATCTGTGTAGCTTCAAATTGAACTGGATCATTTTCTTGATTATATTCCTTATTCATTATTATTTAATGGAAATAAAAATTGATTTAATATCAACTTTAATTATGTAGTTCATTAGATCGGACAGTAATGAGAAAGTCCTTACACTGAGAACTCTTGTCTTTGATTCTGGTTTCAAACATTTTATTGTTTTGCTTTTTATTCAGGAGTAAAATGAGTGATCACATAAAATGACATAACTTTATCTGAAAGGACTTTATACCACTGGAAATGTATTTAAACCGGTGGAGGAGAACAGAGGTTCCATCATAAAAAGAGGGGAAAAATAAATAAAGCGTTATACTTCAGTGACACAGAGTCGGAGATTTTAATGACGGCGTATGAAGATAATCCGCCAATCATAAAGTAACACGGCTGCATCAACAAAAGAAGGAGTTTCTGCTTGTAGTAGAACAGACAAACTAAACGCAGAAGTTTCTGATCTTGTTCCAAATTTTCCCTGTGACGAGATATATATATATATATATATATATATATATATATATATATATATATATATATATATATATATATATATATATATATATATATATATATATAAAACGTATACAATTTTGCCAACTTAAATGAATTACTTCTATTGGTAACAAGTAATTGAGTTAAATGTATTCAACCTAATTTCTTACGTCTTTAAAACTCAATAATTGTTTATACAACTCAAATTTACGTATTTATTTAAACTAAATGTCATATTACTCCAATGCAATTCAATATTTTTCCATCTTAATTTATTACAATTTTTGAACTCTCATATGTCTAAGTTTGAGCTTGCAGCTATTCTCATTTTAATAACAATAAAAAGAAAAAAACAATATACAAGGAGTGCATACATTCATTTAGGAATTTCCTAACAATATCAGTCATAGATGGTAGATGTGCTCTATAAACTCATCATCCTCTTTCTCCCTCTCACTCATGGTGCAGAGACGTAAGCATAGTAGGACAAAATAACTCGGCAAAACACGGTGAAACACAGTAAAACAGCTAAACAACTAAACACATTTGGTCAAAAACACACACTTAAACCCAAATCCATCCAGACAGGCAAAGGGAATGATATCCCACAATCCCTTGAGGTGCCGATCTAACAGCAGCACCAAAGTTACACCTACTTAATTGAATTCATTTGAATGAAAGTAAAATAACTGTCTGAAAACTACATGTTTTATTTTTATGACTTAACAAAAAAAGATTTATCTTAACTGAAACAAATAATTAAGTTTAATATTTATAATTTAAGGCTCACATATCTCAGGCGTGTAGAACTGCCTTTTTTCACCTGCGGAATATTGTTAAGATCAGAAATATACTTTCTAAGAGTGATGCTGAAAAACTCATCCATGCATTTGTTACGTCGAGGCTGGATTACTGTAACTCTTTGTGAGCAGCGTGTCCTAAGAGTTCCTTAAGAAGTCTCCAGCTTGTTCAGAACGCAGCTGCTAGATTGTTAGCAGGAATTAGCAGAAGAGATCACATCACTCCTGTGTTAGTTTCGCTCCATTGGCTCCCAGTTGATTCTAGAATCAAGTTCAAGATCCTCCTGTTAACCTATAAGGCCTTACATGGAATGGCCCCGTCCTATATTAAGGACCTCATAGTCCCTTACCATCCAATGAGAACACTTCGCTCGCAAAATGCAGGACTGCTTGTGGTTCCTAGAATTAGTAAAAGTACGGTTGGAGGTAGAGCGTTTAGCCACCAAGCCCCTGTCTTATGGAATAAGACCCGGGTGGTGAAAACCGCACAGGAGATTGTGGGAGGACCTCTCCCACAACTCGACTCAGTGTACGACAGCCGGGTCCGACGGAAGGCTGGTCGTATAGCTGCAGACCCCACCCACCCAGGACATCAACTGTTTGTACCTCTTAGCTCTGGGAAGAGATACAGGAGCATCAGAACTCACATGAACAGAGTGAGGAACAGCTTCTTCCCAAGAGCAGTGAGGTCCATCATCACACCCCCCCCCCCCCCCAATCACACAATTGGGTCAACGACACCCCCCCTCCCCCCAGACTTAACATAACCCACTAACCCCTGTCAGCACACAGCTGACAATGCTCTGGCTGTACTTTAAACTATGTACGCAATATTCATTCTATATGTGGAATACTCACTCATATGTGCAATATTCACCCCACTCTACTGTACAGTAATTATGTCTTATATAGCTCCTTATCCTTATTTTATTTTATACTTCCTTTTTATATTGTTGAAAGAGAGTTGCTGGAAAAAATGTCATTGTGCACTGCAGAATGATAATAAAAGATTCTGATTCTGAATAAGCTCCCAGCTCATGTAAGAGAGGCCGATTCAGTTTCTACATTCAAAGTTAGACTGAAAACATTCCTCTTTGGACAGGCTTTTTGTCAGACTAGTTAGTATTCAGAGATTAATTAACCTAATGTTAATTTGTTTGAATTAAACTTAATAACAATAACTATTTGTTTTAAAGGCTGCTAGAAGTTGAAGTTGGGGTAACTATGGTGCTCCGGGGTTCTGTCTTATTTTCTCATCTACTTCTACCCTCCCTCTTTTCTCTATTTTTGATCATCATTTATCATTTAGTTCTCCATGCCTCTGTTTGGTGCAATACGATTCATGTATTGTCCCTCTTTCCCTCTCCCCTCCTGGGGAGTGGGAGTGCTTCCAGACTCCAGTTTGCTCATCCGGGCTCCTGTTCCTGACCGTCTACCTTGTTTCTGCCTCGCCTCTACTACTGCTCCTACACCTGGCGGTGGATCCTATTTCCGGCTCGACTCGTGCCGGAAATAGGATTGAGAACAGAGAGAGAGGACAGCCACAGAGCCTAACAGGACACAGTGGCGGTTTTTGATATGGGCGATGTGGGCGGTCGCCCAGGGCGGCACTTCATAGGGGGCGGCATTTGCCGTGCCTGATGCGTTACACATAATGTGCTACATACTGAATTCAAAGAGGTAGCTTAAAGCTTTAAAGTTGAAATTGCTTCAGTAGCCGACACTTAATGCTTTTATTTTGACACATCAGACTCTTAATAATGTCTTCCTCCTATTTCCTCTTCACACTCATGGTGCAAAAAAAAAAAAATAAAGAATTCAGAGTGAAACAACGTAAAACAGGCACATGAAAAGGATTTAGGCAGAAAAAACATCCGTGTTCAACCCAATTTCGACAAAAGCAGGCAATGGGGGTTATTTCCCACAAAGTCTTTGCTCAGACACAACAGACCCGATGCGCACGTGACCACCGCCCTCTGCTGCAAGACGCTTGCGGCCACACCTCTTTGCGGTAGTCTTTGGAACATTAGTAAAAAAACTCGAGAGGGGAGCGCAACTCGCCGGTGGCTGGCTGAATCACACTAAGAGGTGATTGGGAGTCTTTTTCTATCTGACAATCAACTCTGAGCCGCAGCTGCGCCTCCCGTCACAGAGACGGAGCCGCGTGTGTCAGAGGGAAGGGGAGGGGGGGGATGAGCGCAGACCATTTTTTATGTATTGAGGTTTTTTGGAGGATTTCTGCTGTTGGTGTTGCACAAATTTAGGGAAATGCCAAATATTTTTGGAGTAATCCCACTGATGAGTTCTAAGATTTAGTCTTTAATGTTTTATAAGACCTAAACATATTAATCACAATAAGTTTTATTTTTTAGATCTAATCCCTCTGATATGTTTCACAAAGACACACACAGGACGTCACACATTAAGAAATTATTGCTAAAAATGAAGCAGGAGTCCAGCTCTAAAAAAAATGCTCTAAAGAATGATGAAAGAGCAAAAAAAATGGAATTATTTGATATGTAATTTCTTATTAATATTTTCAGGCTTTCTTTGTTTTGTCCTGCAGCATGTTCATATTTGTATAATTTTGACAGAATATATTTCTATGGAGAACAAAATATTACAAGTTATTTAAGGTTTAACTTGAGTTATTCTGGATTAATGTTCTTGTTTTTATTCATATTTATGTTCAAAAAGCTCAGTTTAAAAGGTTAAAAAGTTTAGCTTAAGTGTGTAGTTCAGTAAATGTTTATCTTCTTTGGCCCAAAACCTTAAGCGTGTTTTTAACTTAGGCCCCTGTGTGACTGAGTTTGACCCCCCTGTAATACGAGTCTAGAAAATCCATGCATTTTTTGAGTAAAATGGCTAAATAGAAGATAGGGAACACAACAGGATGTTGTCAAATTTAGTATGTGTGTGTGTGTGTGTGTGTGTGTGGGGGGGGGGGGGGGGGGGGGGGGGGCGCTGGTGGGGTTACTCGCCCAGGGAGTAAGTTAGTGTAGAACCGCCACTGACAGGACATGTTTGTCTATCTCTCCCCTTTTGCAAAAGGTTTCAAAAGTCATGCAGACTCTTGTGTGTCTTTTCGTTTCCAAAATGCAAATGTCATTTTGGATGACCTGAACCATCCGAATCTGCAAAAGGCCGGACGAGACTGCAACAAGCGCTTTCAGTGACATAAAGATCAGGGCAATCAAAGAATTTAAAATGTTTAGTGAACAACGACGTCCATGGATCTATGTGTCTGCAAGTGGATGCAGCAGTGAACGTACCAACTAGTAGTACGTGTAGTAGCTGAAGCTGCGGGTTCCAGCTGCTGCTATCCAGCAGTCTGCGCTGACGACAGAGCTCCTCCTCGTTCTGGACGATGGTTCCTTCAGCAGCAGAAAGTTGTTCTCTGACAGAACCTTCCTGAGGTTCTGAAGACATGGTTCCTGCTCCGATCTTCAGCTCCAACTCCCACAAACACCGCCGTCCTCTTCACTGCAGCTCCGATCGATCATCTGCTAGTCTCACAATCACAGCAATCCACGTTGTCTTTCCGTTCAACACTTCTTCACTCATTTACGACACTTTGGAAAATGCTGAGAGTTCCCACACGAACCAAGTATCGTTCTATCTGTCCAAAAACCTCACAAACGTCCCAACAAAACACCACCGACCTCTCAACACAAGCTAACGCTGCTAGCCTGCTAACAAGCTAACGCTGCTAGCAATGAGTTTTATCACTAGAGGAGACATCACGTGATTCCTCATGGGAGGAGAGCACCGCCATCTTGGTGAGGTCAAATCACTGCTGCAATACATGTATTTTTTTGCTAAATGCCATTTCATGTGCGGGTTTCAACAGCCAAAATTGGAGAAATTAGTCCATTTTTATTGGGCTTTTCTAAATAATTTAAATTACATGTCAAAATCATTTAACACTTTTACATGTTTAAAATTATTTAAAAAATGATTTTTAATAAAAAAATTATTTGTAAGAAGTCCTCCGATTATGCATTTTTCATTAAAGTTTGAGCTTTTAAGGCTGACTGTTTCTCTTATTTAACAACAACAAATGATGTATAGATATATATAAACATAAATATATATAAATTATATAAAAGCTACTTAGATGCCACCAAAGGCTATAGAAATCATTCTCATGTGGGCGTCGTCGACCTCACCAAGATGGCGTCGCGCTACGCCACCGTCGGCCAGGCTTCCCGAGCGGGTGTGTCTCCTCTAGCAATATATCTCATTGGCTGCTAGCGCCTCGTGCTGTTCTTCTTTTTTTGGCTAACAGCGTCATGATGCGTTAGCGCCACCAGCTGGTCTGGAGTGTTGTCTGTTTTTCATATTATGATGTCGATCGCGGAAATTCTTTATCGACCCGAAATAGAGGATTTTCCTACCAAAATGGAGAAGGGGGAACAGGACGTGAACTTCCTGTTCCTGCTAATGATGTAGGGGCGCCATTTTGTCGTCTCCAGCCACTGGTTCAAATGATGAAACTGCAGCTAAAAGTCTTTCAAAAGTCCAAATACTAAAAGATTAAACAGAAAGTTCATAGAAAGTCAAATGAAAAACAATCAGATTGTTTTAGATAAACCCGTTTGGAAGTTAAAGCATAGAAACAAGTAAACTTCAAAAAGCTAAAAGCCTTAAATAAAGAAAAGTCCAAAGAAAAACAGAAATCCCACATTTGGATCAGTAAAGACATGAATTCTCCAGAAACATCCAGAAACAGCTCTGAGCAGCAGCCATGAAGGGACTGAGAACAGACGGACATCAAAGCAGCGGGTTTATCTGAACTCTCTCTGGTTGACCAACTCCTCCCCCACTCTACTGTGAGAAGTAGCACTGTGTGTGTGTGTTGTGCTGTGTAGCCAAGATGGAGGTGGTAAAGGTTAAACAAAGGTCATATAAGGACTTGTATGACAGGTTGGATTCCAAGAAGGAGAGATGGATCTGTAGAGGTGAGGCAGAGAAACAGAGATGTAAGGATGAGCAGCAGGTTAGTGCTGTGTGCAATGCTTGACCAGCAAAGTAAACCTTCAGATGAACATTGGACGCCAACATCTGGATCGCTCTTCACTGTTCCCTCCAAACAACACTTTTCTCCTTTTTTCCACCTCGTCAACGATAACTTCTACTTCACATTGAGTGAAGTTAGGTTTTTTTGATTTCCTCTCGGTGTTTGCCATGATCTCGCAAGACATGAATATTCATTTGTGGGCGTTTCACGGAGTATTTATGGGCAACTATGGGCGTGTCATGAAGCCGCAAAAGCTGCATTTAAAATTGGTTGTGATTTATTAAGGGAAAGATGCATAGGATGTGTGTGCGCACGGTTTTATAAATCCGAATATTTCTGTGCGTACGCACGTCCTATGTTTCATCCGTACGCCACTTCTGACGCAAAGTTTTATAAATGAGGCCCCTGATCTTTGTGCAGTCCAGGTTCAGGACTATGATCCAATAGAGGTCTGTACTCTGATTGTGGCTGCAGGAACCTTGGTTCAAATCCAGGTCACAGCAAGAATCACTCAACATGAAGTCATTTGTGTTTTTAGTTGTTGGACTTCTGGCATTCTGCTGGGTTTTAGAACTCCTGCCTCATCTGCTGCTGATCACCAGCATCAGGTGTGTTTAGTCAAGAAGGAGCTTCAATCAAAGGTTTGTTGAAAAACATGTAGAACACCGAACCTCTGGTCCTGGACCTTGACATTTGTGGTTTAATGAAATTATTTTCTCAATCAAACCAGAGCAAAAATATAAACCAAAAAAAACTGTTTAGACAGAAAAATCAAAAGTTTCTGTTCATTCTTTCGTATAGTCGCTGCTCCAAATCTACATGCATTTCTTTTCTATGTAAATGTGAGGAAAATAGACTTTTTCCAGTCCAGGATGATGGAGGAGCTGATCTAGACACTCAACTTCATTGTAGGAAAACTCCACAAATACAGAAATCAAATCACAGCTAGAATTTTCCTCACATGGAACTCTAGTTTGGTGTTTAGTTTGTTTTTATTGAGTCAAAAGGATTTTCTGACTGAACACTTTGATTCACAGCAGCAGGATTGCAGTTCAGACAATCATGACTTACTAATGCCAAAAAGGCACGTGAGTGGCAGACGCCGTTAATGCTGTAGCCTCACAACCTCGGACCGTGGCCGAAATAAAAAAGAAATGGTCGGACATCAATCAAAGTCGAGGCAAAAAAAACGTCTAGCGCTCCATCGCCAGTGTGTCTGCATGAGGGACCGCACATTTTCCCGTCAAGTTTGCTTTTTATAAAACTCAACTATTGCGTAGAGAGTGGCGTACGCCTTCTTTTGTACGTACGCAACCTTTATAAATGAGGCCCCTGGTCTCTGTTGGTCTCTGTGACCCTGGCATTTAAAAATGCCTGTTTAGTACATCTTCAACACTCATGTAACTGTTTTTGATTTAATTGGATTTATTTTCTGCTTTTTATTTATTGTTATTTTTATTTCCTTACCTTAAACCAGCTGTTCCCAAACTTTTTCTGCAGGGCCCCCCTTTCTGAAGATTAGAATATTTTGGAGCCCCCCCCACACTGACAAAAACATAAAAATCCTTTGTTTCTAAACTCCACTCCCCCTGCAATACCCCCACGCACCCCCCTAGGGGGCGCGCCCCCCAGTTTGGGAACCACTGCCTTAAACTAATTGATAGTAGGTGCATTATTAAATGTCTATGTTTGTGTGTGTGTGTGTCTGCTTGTTGTCTTGTAAATGTTTTTCATTTTTTAATATTTCATTTTTTTCTGAAATGTTTTCATTTTTGGTATTTCATTTTTTTTCTAGAAATGAATTTTGTTATTGTTGTCTGAAATGTTTTTTTCTTTTTTGTTTTTTAAGTTTTGGTTTCTGAAATTTTGTTTTGTTTTCTAAAATGTAATACTGCTTTTTAAATTGTTGCTGTGATCTTAAAAATGTTTTTGTATCGAGTGATTTGTTGAATGAACCGTAGCTGGCTGTTCTTTGTAACTGCATCTGTTCTCAGTCCCTTCATGGCTGCTGCTCAGAGCTGTTTCTGGTTGTTTCTGGAGAATTCATGTCTTTACTGATCCAAATGTGGGATTTCTGTTTTTCTTTGGACTTTTCTTTATTTAAGGCTTTTAGCTTTTGGAACTTTCTTTGTTTCTATGCTTTAACTTCCAAACAGGTTTATCTAAGACAATCTGATTGTTTTTCATTTGACTTTCTAGAAACTTTCTGTTTCATCTTTGAGGATTTGGACTTTTGAAAGACTTTTAGCTGCAGTTTCATCCTTTGAAGCAGATGGATCTGAATCTAGAGTCAAAGATTCTAAGGAAATCATGGATTCACAGACATTTGATTGAATTTCTGTCTGGATCAGAAACCAACAGCAGACATTTCAAGCCGTCATCTGTTCCTAATGTTCATTCCCCGCCATCATTGAAAGCTTTTGGAATAGTCCCTAAAGCCAGCGATCGGGCCGCTTTGGAGCATGAACTCATCACTCGGTGTCACGGTGGCAGAGAGATGACAGATCCCAAATCTGAGGCTGAAATGATCACGTCCTACCAGCTACACTCTGGATTTGGGACCAAAAACCTTTGAAGATGTTGGAGCATTGTTGGAGAATAGACTGACAACATTTGTTTGGAAGAAAGATTGACCTTTGACCCCTCCCTCATGTGTTCCACATCCAGCTGCAGACACACCACTACAGCTCACATTCCACTTCTGATCCAGCAGTTAGAACCAGAGCCTGCATTTGCAGCAGGTTCCAACCCACTGACCACTGATCCACACAGGGGGACGTCCTAAGGGGCGGAGTCAGCCACTGGAGAGAGCAAAAAGGAGAAATGGGGGTCACTCTGTCCTCTCTGTGTCTGGACCTTCAGAGGGACAGTGGTTTGGTCCAGAACACGGATGCTAAACTAGCTCTCTGGAAACTTGAACTTGTTGAATGGGAAACTTCCTGAAATCTTCTTCATCTGTTGACTTGTTCTTTCTTCATCTGAATGAGCTCAGTCCTCTCCCAAATCCAACTCCATCTATCTTCAGAGTTGGAGCAGAACTAGAGCTTTCTCCAGATGTCCTAGTACTTTTAGATCAGTGTCTTCCAATATTTGGAGCCCAGGTTCACTTCTTTCCCTGACAAAAATCCCAAAAGGCCTACCAGCCACCAAATAGTCAGAAACCAGAGAAACTTGGTGGTCTGCATTGATGAGAAACCAGTCCCTCCAGGATGACACATGGCTTTTTGGAATCATTTCACACACAAACAAACGGGAAGTTGTGCTTGTTGTTCTGAGAAAATGCAATCAAATGTGTGACAATGATCAATGTAAATGTTTAGATAAAGGCTGTAGGGGATTCAGGGATTGTGGAGCGGTTGTTGTTTCCTTCTGTGTTAAAGTGCAGTTTTGTGTAACCGTGTGTTTTGGGTCCCGTGTTGAATTCTACTATTAAAACGTGGGAAACAAATGTTTATCAAATCCAAATCAATCCAAAAGCCTGGAGACTGGATGGCCGTGGTCCTCCCTTGGACCTGGACACTGGTTGCCATGGCGACTTGCACACTCACCAAGCTGGAACTTAGAAGAAGAAAAAGAGACCAAAATGATTGAGAAAGCAGGTTTTCCAGGGAAATCCCACAAAGTGCTTTCCAAGCTAGAACTAAGAATATCCAGCATGCATTTGGAAAAACTCATTAGCTTCTTGTGGAAAATGATGAGTCATTGTAAAAGCATTCTATGAATGCTCAGAAAACTTCCTCTAAGGTTGTGGTTGTTTGGAGAAGTCCTCCTCTTCCAAGAATTCCTGAAAAAAGCCCTCATTTCTCCTGACCATCTTCAAAGCCACTTTCTGCTTTAGTTTAGTCCAAACTTGCTTTATGCTGACAACATTTACAGCTTGAATCAATCTGAAGAATCCAAGGAAACAAACCAATCTAAGTCTGCATTCATGCCACTTCAGAACCAACAAAGCATGTTTCCAGGACGCTGACTTACCAATAGAACTTGGGATTTCCTTTGCAGAATCCTTCTCCGTGTGTTTTCCTTTGTTTTTCTCCCCAAAACCTAAAGCAGAGATTTTTGCTGAGCTGCAGAACAAACGTCTGACTGCTTTAACCACCGTTGATGGTTTGTTGTGTTTCCCTCTAGCTGCTATGGTCTTGGTATGGTTGCTAGGTAACGCTGTCTTTGATGATGATGACGTCAGAGTGGCCTCTAGAATGGACTTTTTTCTTGTGTAACCAGTAAGGGACCCGGTTTAGCTCGTGCTGGTTTGTGGTGCCTTCCGTCCGTGAAACCAGGGTTCAAATCCGGGCGGCTCCCTGTTCCCTTTAAGCAGCACCTATGCATGAGAGGTCTGCCAGAACCGACAGTGATTTTAAGTCACTTTTAAAAACTCATCTTTTTAGTCAGGCTTTTAATTCCAATGAGTGGATTTGGTGGGTCAGCTTGTTAATTTTATCCTTTTGTTGTTTTATTGCTTTTATTGTTTCTTTATTGTATCATATTGTCTCTGATTTTATGTTAAGCACTTTGGCTGCTTCTGTAACGGTTTTCAGTTTTTTTTGTCTTTGTGTTTGGTTCCTTTTTTTCTGTATAGGTTTGAATTACTTCCTGTTTTATTTTGTAGTATTTCCTGTTTTGTTGTTGTTTCGAGTGTTGCTTTCCCCATCAGTCCTGAGTGTTTCCATCTGTGTCTTGTTGCCTTGTATGTATTTAAGTCTTGTCTTTCCCTTCCTCCTGTGCTGGTCCAAAGTTTATTCTGCTCTTCCCCGCGTTTTGAGTGTAATGAGTGTTTCGAGTTTTGGTTTTAGCAGTAGTTTTGGCTTCTAGTTTTTGTCATTAAAATCCTTGTCCACCTTGAACAACTGTCTCCTCCTTTCCGGCCTGGGTGCTTCCTTCATCCCCCCGCCGTGACAGCTCCTGCTTAAATAAGTGCTATTCAAATAAAAATTGATTGAATTGATTGATTATTTATTTAAAATACAACAAAAAACAGAGTAACGTTCACTGCAAACTGTGCAGAAGACATGTTCTTTCTAAAACTGGAAATAGCACCAAACTTTTTTATTACCTGAAGCTGAGTCACCAAGCATGATCAGTCTCAGACTGAAATAAACGATGATTCTCCAGCAAAAAAATTTAAGGTCAGACCTGCACAGGAACAACAGTCTTAACTAGCAGAAGAAACTCAGAATTTGCTTTTAGTTCCTAGTTGCTTTTAGTACGTAGTTGTTTTAGTTCATAGTTGCTTTTAGTTCCTAGTTGCTTTTAGTACGTAGTTGCTTTTAGTTCCTAGTTGCTTTTAGTTCCTAGTTGCTTTTAGTACGTAGTTGCTTTTAGTTCCTAGTTGCTTTTAGTACGTAGTTGCTTTTAGTTCCTAGTTGCTTTTAGTACGTAGTTGCTTTTAGTTCCTAGTTGCTTTTAGTTCCTAGTTGCTTTTAGTACGTAGTTGTTTTAGTTCATAGTTGCTTTTAGTTCCTAGTTGCTTTTAGTACGTAGTTGCTTTTAGTTCCTAGTTGCTTTTAGTTCCTAGTTGCTTTTAGTACGTAGTTGCTTTTAGTTCCTAGTTGCTTTTAGTACGTAGTTGCTTTTAGTTCCTAGTTGCTTTTAGTACGTAGTTGCTTTTAGTTCCTAGTTGCTTTTAGTTCCTAGCTTTTAAACAGGATGATGACAAAAATGTTTGTCAATTTTATGTTTGTTCTGTAAAACTTGAAAACATCAGAATTTATTTGTAAAATTACCCTTTTGTTTTCAAATAGAACTCATCAAACAGTTTAGTGCTCTGTTTTATTTATGTTCTCTTTTGAAACTTGAAAGATTTTGCTTTTTATTATTCAGTTTACCTTTTAATGTAAATGCATTTTTTTAATTATCTAAAAAAACTGTTTCATCAGGGTCCTTCACTGCATCTTCTATGTTTAAAGTTTAATACGAAGTAAATATTTAAATCTAAACAACCTGCTGATGATTACATATTTCTCTTATGAGCATCAGTGTTCAAATTTGAAAAATACAATTATTTGGTTTAAAATGTGATATATGTCGTTGTCACCTGATGCCAAAAAATTCTAAATTGCCCAGCCCTACTGACTCATCTCACTAACTTTCCAGGGGAAATTCTTACTACGTCACATCTCTTCCGTTGGTGAGGACTTGCAAGACTCAAACAGCACAAATCTAGCACAGAGCTGACAGGTTGGAAGTGGTGGTAGTGATCTGCGTCCCACTCCTGAGGTTCCAAGTCTTCTCAGGTCACTACTGAGTGTTGGAGCCCAAACCCTGAGCAGAGGTGAGCCCAACTGTCTGCAGAATATCCCAGTCAACCTGAGCAAAGCATCAGAAGTATCAGCTTCTGTGAGTATGTAGAGTTACAATGGAGTTAAAACAGCTTTTTCATTTTCCCTTGTAGTCTCCAACTTGACCAGAGAAGAGCCCACACTGCATTTTACTGTCAGTCCACAGTCAACCGATCAAGTCTTTGTCCACCATGTGGAAAATTACTGACAAACTTTACTGGAAGACCTGGGAGGGATCTCTTCCGAGCGGAGCTGTTCATATCAAGAACGACTACTACAATCGCATCGACTATGTGAGCAAGCCCTCAGGTCGAGGCGATTGTGGTTTCTACACAGAAAGTAAGGGTCAGTACTGCTACTATGCATTGGGTGACCGTGAGCTGACATCTTCCTCATTTCTCATCCTTGTGAATGAAGATGATTTTGAAGATCTTGTTTGGAAAAAAGACTCAAATGGTCAGGTACCTTAAAATGCTGTGGAGTCTGATAATGGATTATACGTAGGAAAGAACAAGTATGGCCTAGGGAAGGTGCACCCAGTACACCATAGCCTTTTTATACCCTGCAACGGTCGTGAATATTGGTACCACGACTACGAGGTCCTGACCTACAACACTGACGTGAAAAGTGATGCTCTCTCTTATGTTCAGTACCAAATAGATAAAGCTGAAACTGAACACCTCTTTCCAGAAACAATTACAAAATTGGAATGTGTCAACGACAATAGCACTGAGATGACAGTAAAGCGTACCATTGTGGGGACAGTTGTAAATAAGTCAAAATGGGATTTCACTATTTCTAATACTTCACATGCTGAAATGACCGTTTCTAGTAAAATCCCATCTATTTGTGACATGAGCGTCACATTTGGTGCTGAGGAGACATTCACAACTTCGAAAGGAGGCTCCAGGAAAGAGGAGAAACAATTGTCTGAGGAGGTCACTGTCAAAAGTCTTATCAAAACAGAAATTACATATCATGATGGTGGTCAGTAAGTGCAAGCTCGACATTCCCTTCACTGCACGCCTCACTCGCACTTACAATAATGGAATGGTCAGGTCAACAAACATCAGTGGTACCTACAGAGGTGCCTGTGTGAGTGAAGTTAAGGTTGAGGTTAAAGAGGTTTAGTGACCTCATCCTTCAGTCTGAAGTGGCTAGCAGAGTATTGAGGGACAGAAACAAACAGATTCAGCTTGAAGCCTTAAACCTACCTGTACCTCAGGCCTTGGCTCTTTGGAAGGAACTCCATGTGAATGTGTTTACAACAGCTGAATTGGACCTCTGTCTTGGACATCTGCTTTTCAGAACCAGGTAGATATTCTCAAACATATAAACTAAATGTAATCCAAGAACATTTATGCTTCTGGAACTAAATTCTAGAAAGTTTAGAGGGAGTTTCTCGTGGGTCAGCTCAGCTGCTTCTTACTTTTTGTTCATGTCAAGGTTTTCTTTGCTGCAAACAAAACTCTGACTTTGGTATTTTTTCTCTAATTTAGGACATTTTCAATGTTTGCCCTAAAGGTTGTGGCTCTTACTTGTGTATTTGTGATCATTTGCTCCAACACAATAAAAAATGAGCAACTTTTCTTTTCTTTTGTCTTTATCTGGAAACACTGTTAAAACATGGATGATCAGTGTCCTGTCAAGAAATATAGTGTGTGTGGAATTATTTTCTTTGCATGTCTGCTTCACATTGATACTTTTTTGAAACTCATGACTTTGTTAATATAAGAGTCTATCTTCTTTTCATACTGAATAAAGATCAACTTCAAGTGTGTGAGTTTATTTTTGTTTCTGAGACTTCCTTTGCCACTGAAATTCCTTTTTTTCACTTTTGTCTGTTAGATATTTCACTACAAGTAGTTGAAGAGTTTAAGCATTTTGCAGTTTTAGTCCAAACGGTTAAAGGAAAACATTCCTGAATCCCAAATTGATGGCTGCAGGAAGATGGAGTCACTGCAACGCTCTATCTGAATCGATTTATAAGCTTACTTTGAACAATTTCACACAGAGAGACTTGACACTAGCTGAAGCTGTTGCAGAGAAGTGGAGCAGAAGAGGACAGTTCAGAAGATCTGAATGTTCTTTCTCCTGGAGGAAAGCTGCAGCCAAACTGTGAGACTTATGCTATGTACACACCACGCATTTGATGTGTGTTTAAGAGCATTTGTGATTGACAGATTGATCACAAACTGATAGTAAACTGAAAGTATGTGGATCTTCCAGATCTGTAAGAGCTTCCAGGAAAAACTCTGACAGATTCCAACAGTGAGAAACAGTTGACCATTCAATCCCTTGAAACAGACTTCATGACATGGTTGGAATTACCTTGGACAGCTCTTAGTGTCACGGTTCCTCCGGCTGCTACTCCTCCCCTCCCTGCTCCTTCATTGGAACCAGCTGACCTGCATCATCTCATCACCTGGCAGACCTTCTTAAGGAGATCCATCCCAGTATACTACGCCAGTCCGTTATACTCACTCCGGTGATCACGCCTGGCCTCAAGTTAAGTTACTCTCGCTTTAGTAATCCTAGCTTGTACTTACCGTCTGTCTCACGTCTTCAGGTCTTCACTCCATTGGTCACGCTGGTTCCTCGCTCCACGCTGATTACATCATCCTCGACGTCCTCGCCTTGCCTCAAGCTGGTTACGCTGTCCTCAGCGTTCACGCCTCGCCTCAAGCTGATTACGCTGTCCTCAGCGTCCACGTCTCGCCTCAAGCCGGTCACGCCGCCCTCGGCGCTCCACCACGTCACGGACTGTGAACGCCGTCCTCGGCGCTCCACCTCGCCACAGCAGTTTCCTGCATCCACGACGTCCCCTGACTTCTATAATTAAAACATCCTGTTAAATACAACGCCTTCCTGAGTTTCTTCCGGGTTCCAGCATCTGGGTCTCCCTAGTAGTCCGATCATGACAGAACGGACTGGCCATTACCCAGACCCAGCTGACCCGGAGGGACTCCGCTTGGCCGTCACTCACCAAGGCATCGCTCTGGGACGGCAAGCTGAATCCCTCAACCAGATGGCCGCCGCCCAGCAGGATCTTTTCCGTCGCTTGGACGGTATTTCTCTGGCTCTGACGGATTTAACCTCCCGAGGACCTACTAACGCCTCAGCCAGCAACACGGGTTCCGCCACCGGAAGCCCGGGCCCCGCTGCAGACAAAGCAGCTCACGAAAACATCCGGCTCCTTCCTGAGCCTTTCCTGGGTGACGTAGGAGCCTGCGGGGGATTCCTCCTGCAATGTCGTTTGATCTTCCAGCAGGCACCTCGGCACTATCATGCAGACCACAGCAAAATCACCCTTATAGTGAACTCTCTCCGGGGTAAAGCGCTTCAATGGGCTCAGGCTTACCTGACCGCTAATCCCATCTCTCAAGTTCCTTTCGAACGCTTTTTAGGCGAGTTCCGGCTGGTTTTCGACCAACCCCGCAAGGAGGAGGAGGCCACCCGCCGACTGCTAGCCCTCAAACAACGCCACAGATCCGTGAGTGACCATCTAATAGACTTTCGGATTCTAGCTGTGGAGGCGGGTTGGCCGGATATAGCCCTTAAAGGGGTGTTCTACCAATCCCTTAATGACTCGATTAAAGACCATTTATGTACGCAACCCGAGGCTAGCTCTTTTGAAGAGCTCGTCACCGCGGCCTTGCGGTCCGACGTGCGTCTCCGTGAACGTCATGCTGAGCGCCCCCGTCAAGACAAGAGACTCCTTACCAGTGCTTCTCCTCCATTCCCTGCTGCTAACTATGTTCATGTTATGTCTCACGATTCTGTCGGACTCTCCACAGAGGAACCGATGCAGATTGGACATTCTAAGCTCACCCCTGAGGAGCGGCAGAGACGAAGAGATGAGGGGGCGTGTTTCTATTGCGGCCAGACCGGTCACCTCGTTCATCAATGTAAGCTTCGTTTAAACTCCCGAACCCCCCGTTAGAAGGCAGGCCACGGGCGGGTCAATCTTCTCTCTCTACCGAGAGACCTTTTCTTTATTTACCTGTCAAGTTAAGTTTTTCTTCTAGTGTTTTTGAAGGTAGAGCCCTTATCGACTCTGGAGCTGAGCAGAGTTTCATTGATGACTGTCTTGTTTCTGAGCTTAACATTCCCACAGAACCTTTGGATATCCCTGTCAGGGCGGCCGGATTGGGTGGTCAGGTCCTCACTCACATAACCCACCGTACTAAGGCCGTTCGTCTCGTCACGTCTGGTAATCATCACGAACTCATTCAGTTTTACATTACCAAGACCCCCCAGTCTCCCATCATTCTAGGGTTCCCCTGGCTTCGCGCTCACAACCCCCAGTTCGATTGGGTTAATCTCCACGTTACCAACTGGAGCACTACCTGCATGGCTAATTGTCTTCGTTCCGCCATACCCTCGGTTTCTCCTCGTTGTGATCCAGATCCTGAGGAGATCGATCTTTCTAGGGTTCCTCCGTGCTACCACGATCTTGGGGCTGTTTTCAGTAAGACCAGGGCTGGTTCCCTTCCTCCCCACAGGCCGTACGACTGTTCCATCGAACTAGTTAAAGGCGCTACGCTGCCTAAGAGGAGGCTATTTAATTTATCAGGCCCTGAGAAACTGTCAATGGAAAAATATATCCAGGAAGCCCTCTCGGCTGGTCATATTCGCCCCTCATCTTCTCCGGTCGGTGCGGGGTTCTTCTTCGTCCAGAAGAAGGACAGAACTTTGCGCCCATGCATTGATTACCGCGACCTCAATCAAATTACTGTTAAAAATAAATATTCCCTTCCGCTTATTGACTCTGCTCTACATTCTGTTCAGGACGCTCGAGTCTTTTCCAAGTTGGACCTCCGTAACGCTTATTATTTGGTTCGCATGAGGGAGGGGGACGAGTGGAAGACCGCCTTTAACACCCCACTCGGTCATTTCGAGTATTTGGTGATGCCTTTTGGGCTCACCAACGCTCCTGCTACCTTCCAGAATCTCGTTAACGATGTTCTTCGTGATTTTTTGAACCGCTTCGTCTTTGTTTACCTTGACGACATCCTTATTTATTCACGCGATCTGGATGAACACACCCACCATGTCCGCCAGGTTCTCTCACGGCTTTTAGAGAACCGACTATATGTTAAAGCCGAAAAGTGCGAGTTTCATGTACCCACCATTTCATTTCTGGGTTTCATCATTGACTCTGGTAACATTCGCCCCGATCCGGCCAAGATCGCGGCCGTCACCAGCTGGGAACCTCCCACTTCCCGTAAACAACTTCAGAGGTTCCTCGGCTTCGCAAATTTCTACCGTCGCTTCATAAGGAACTATAGCAGCATTGCCGCTCCGTTGACTCAACTCACCTCCGTTACTAAACCGTTTCTCTGGACCCCCGAAGCTCAATCCGCATTCACTAGACTTAAGCACCTCTTTACTTCCGCTCCCATTCTATCACAGCCTGATCCTCTCCGACAGTTCGTTGTCGAGGTCGACGCTTCCGATTCTGGTGTGGGAGCGATTCTTTCCCAACGGGAGGTTGGCTCGGGGAAACTGAAACCATGTGCGTTCTTCTCTAGGAAGCTTTCTACGGCGGAGAGAAATTATGACGTCGGTAACCGCGAACTCCTCGCCATTAAACTCGCTCTGGAGGAATGGCGTCACTGGCTCGAGGGGGCTGAACATCCGTTCATCGTTTGGACGGATCATAAAAATCTCGCCTACCTACGTACAGCTAAACGCCTTAATTCACGTCAGGCCCGTTGGTGCCTTTTTTTTGACAGGTTTGATTTCACTATCACCTACCGGCCGGGTAGCAGGAACATTAAACCAGACGCCCTCTCACGTTTATTTTGTTCAGGGGATGACCAGGACAGCTCTCCCATTATTCCCCCCACATGTATTGTGGGTAATTTGACATGGGACATTGAGAGCAGGGTCATCCAAGCTCAGGGAGAGGAACCTGACCATCCTCCGGCCCCCCCTGGAACTCTTTACGTCCCCTCCTCCCTCCGCTCGGATGTCCTGGTTTGGGGGCACACGTCGCGTATTGCTTGCCATGGCGGCATTCATAGAACCCTGAGGCTCGTGCAACGTAGATTTTTCTGGCCTTCCATGGCTCGGGACGTGAGGGAATTCGTTGCGGCTTGCGACGTCTGCGCCCGCTCTAAGTCTTCCAACTCGCCGCCTGCTGGTCTCCTCCATCCTTTACCTGTTCCGCAGCGGCCCTGGTCCCATCTCGCCATGGACTTCATCACTGGGTTGCCGGCCTCTCAGGATAACACCGTCATTCTTACAGTTGTCGACCGTTTTTCCAAGGCTGCCCATTTCATTCCCCTTCCCAAGCTGCCCACGGCCACCGAGATGGCTGACGTCTTGGTTCGAGAGGTATTCAGGCATCACGGCATCCCCAGTGATATTGTCTCCGACCGCGGGCCCCAGTTCATATCCCAGGTCTGGCGGGCTTTCTGTTCTGCTCTGGGTGCCACGGTTAGCCTCACATCCGGTCATCATCCCCAGTCAAATGGGCAAGCGGAGCGTGCAAACCAGGAGCTCGAGGCCGCCCTCCGTTGTGTGGCCGCCCAAAACCCCTCCAACTGGTCTTCATTCCTGGCATGGATCGAGTACGCCCACAACAGCCATCCGTCTGCTGCTACCGGTATGTCCCCGTTTGAAGCGTCCCTCGGATACTCTCCACCCTTGTTCCCCTCCCAGGAGCTGGACTTGGCGGTCCCGTCGGTTCAGCATCACCTGCGACACGCCCAGCGTATATGGACTCAGGCCAGGGCCGCTCTCCTGCGCACTAGAGAGAGGAACTGCAGGATCGCTAATCGCCACAGGGTGGAGAGCCCCGCCTACCAACCGGGACAGAGGGTTTGGCTGTCTTCACGGGACATACCGCTCCAGACCACCTCCCGTAAACTGGCTCCACGCTACATTGGACCTTACCCTGTCGAGAGGGTCATAAACCCCTCCTGTGTGCGGCTGCGGCTCCCGGCGGCGCTTAAGGTGCACCCCACGTTTCATGTCTCGCAGCTTAAGCCTGTCCAGGAGAGTCCTTTGTGCCCGCCGTCCGCTTCCCCACCGCCCGCCCGGGTCATCGACGGCGCTCCTGCCTACACCGCCAGCAAGGTGTTGGACGTCCGCCGCCGGGGGCGCGGTTTCCAGTTTCTGGTGGACTGGGAGGGTTACGGTCCGGAGGAGCGCTCATGGATCTCCCGCTCCCTCATTCTGGACCGTACCCTCATTGACGATTTCTTTCGGGACCACCCTGATCGTCGTCCGGGACCGCCTGGGGGCGGTCGTTGAGGGGGGGGTACTGTCACGGTTCCTCCGGCTGCTACTCCTCCCCTCCCTGCTCCTTCATTGGAACCAGCTGACCTGCATCATCTCATCACCTGGCAGACCTTCTTAAGGAGATCCATCCCAGTATACTACGCCAGTCCGTTATACTCACTCCGGTGATCACGCCTGGCCTCAAGTTAAGTTACTCTCGCTTTAGTAATCCTAGCTTGTACTTACCGTCTGTCTCACGTCTTCAGGTCTTCACTCCATTGGTCACGCTGGTTCCTCGCTCCACGCTGATTACATCATCCTCGACGTCCTCGCCTTGCCTCAAGCTGGTTACGCTGTCCTCAGCGTTCACGCCTCGCCTCAAGCTGATTACGCTGTCCTCAGCGTCCACGTCTCGCCTCAAGCCGGTCACGCCGCCCTCGGCGCTCCACCACGTCACGGACTGTGAACGCCGTCCTCGGCGCTCCACCTCGCCACAGCAGTTTCCTGCATCCACGACGTCCCCTGACTTCTATAATTAAAACATCCTGTTAAATACAACGTAGTCCGATCATGACACTTAGTTGGTTTAAATCTTTCCTCACAGAGATTTTATTGTTAATCTAAATGATTTTTCATCTGAAAGGTATAAACTTACATGTGGGGTGCCCCAAGGCTCCATCCTGGGTCCCACACTTTTCAATCTTTACATGCTTCCACTTGGTGATGTCATCCGGAGACACGGCATTAACTTTCATAGCTACGCTGATGACACTCAACTTTATGTTGCTGTGTCTCCTGATGACACTGGACCCGTGGACAGCCTTTTAAATTGTATTTTAGATATTAAAATGTGGATGGGAGGGAACTTTTTGCAGCTCAACCAAGACAAGACTGAAGTCTTGGTAATCGGTTCTGACGCTGAGAGAGATAGGGTCCAATCTTATCTGTCAACCAATTCTATGACTACACGTGACACAGCAAGGAACCTTGCTGTGATTTTAGATGCAGATCTTAGCTTTGAAAAACATGTGAATCAAGTAACTAAAACTGCATTTTACCATCTAAGGAATATCGCCCAGGTGAGACCCTTTCTCTCTAGAGCCAGTGCTGAAATCTTAATTCATGCTTTTATTACATCAAGGATAGATTATTGTAATGCACTCCTTTCTGGTGTAAAGAAAACCACTATCAATCACGTGCAGCTAGTCCAGAACTCTGCTACACGCCTTTTAACAAGAACCAGGAAGATGGAGCACATTACGCCAATCTTAAAATCTATGCACTGGCTCCCCGTCAGATTCCAGGAAAAACACAGACAGATTCCAACAGAGAGAAACAGTTGACCATTCAATCCCTTTAAACAGACTTCATGACATGGTAGGAATTACTGGGAAAGCTTTTAGTTGGTTTAAACCTTTCCTCACAAACAGAGATTTTATTGTTAATCTAAATGATTTTTCATCTGAAAGGCATAAACTGACTTGAGGGGTGCCCCAAGGCTCCATCCTGGGTCCCACACTTCAATCTTTACATTCTTCCGCTTAGTGATGTCATCAGGCATTAACTTTCATAGCTATGCTGATGACACTCAACTGTATGTTGCTGTGTCTCCTGATGAAACTGGACTGTTATCTGTCAACCCACTCTATGACTACATGTGACACAGTAAGGAACCTCGGTGTGATTTCTAGATGCAGATCTTAGCTTTGACCAGCATGTGAATCAACTAACTAAATCTGCATTTTACCATCTAAGGAATATTGCCCGAGTGAGACCCTTTCTCTCTAGAGGCAGTGCTGAAATCTTAATCCATCAAGAATAGGTTACTGTTTTCTGTTGTAAAGAAAACCACTCTCAATTGTGTGCAGCTAGTCCAGAACTCTACTGCATGCCTGTTAACAAGAACCAGGAAGATGGAGCACATTACGCCGATCTTAAAATCTTTGCACTGGCTCCCCGTCAGCTTCAGGGTTGATTTTAAGATTCTTTTAATAGTTTTTAAGAGTGTCCATGGTCTTAATCCTTCTTTTATATCCAACTTCCTTTTAACGTATGAACCTCCTGGAGCCCTTCGGTCCTCAGGTGCAGGCCTGCTGATGGTCCCCATTCTCAGGACAAAAATCCACGGCGAGGCCACATTTAGATACTATGGGCCTCGTCTGTGGAATAGTCTGCCTGAAAATGTGAGGGCCTCATCCACTGTGGAGGTTTTTAAAAAGAAACGAAAGACACACCTTTTTAAATTAGCTTTTAATTAGATTTTATGTATTTTTATGTTTTATTACATAATTTTAGCATTTTAATTGTTTAATCTATTTTTTTACTCTTATATTTTATTCCATATATATATATTATTCATTTTTTTATGTTTTATGATGTTTAATCACATAATTTTATCATTTTATTTGCTTAATCTAGAATTTTTTTTCATGTATTTTATGAAATTTTATCATATACATATCTATGTAATCTAGGAATTTTACTTGTATAGTTTTTATATTTTAACACCTATTTATTTTATTTCAAATTAGAATGTTTACGAGTGTTTTTTCGCCCTCAGCTGGGGTGTTTGGGTCTATACTGACACCCCTGCCAATAGGACAGGGCAGACGGTGCCTTCTGACTTCTCTCTATTTATTTACCTATTTATTTATTTATTTCACTGGTGTTTGTCTTTGTGTATTTTATTGTGCGGGGATAATTTAATGTAATTTATTGTATGGATAGTGGTTGGTCTCTGCAACCAAAGCAAAGAAGCAACCAGAGAACAGAAGCACAGAGCTGAAGCAAATATCCCAGAACGTTTGCTTTGGGAGTTTGATCCGCTTCAAGACAAAGTCCCACATGAAAGAGATCAAAGTGAGCTAACCAAGCGCTTCATCCAAGAGAAGCAGCTCCAAAGCACAAAGACTCCGTCTGGTTGCAGGAACTCTGGGAAAGAAGGAGCAGGAGGAAGTCCTGCAGGAATCTCTGCAGGAAACATCAGCTTGGAAAGAAGAGCTGACTCAGCTGAAACATCAGCTAACATGTCAGCAGTCTGTGGCTGAGACCAAGTCAACACTTCTGCAGAGAGAGACAGAGAGAGAGAGAGAGAGAGAGCTGGAAGCTGCTGTCAGTGCAGAGAAAAGCAGGACAGCTGAAGCTCCCAGACTCTCAGCCCAACAGCTGAAGGAGTCCTCTGGACTCCAAGCTGATCTGCTCCCAATCCAAGAACATGTCCAGAAGGACAAAGACTCCTCCCAACCTCCCTCCCTCCCACCTCTTGACTGACTGACACCACAGAGGGAGGCAACAGTCCCATGGAGACCAGCTCTGATGGAGAACCACAAGAACCTGGAAGGAGAACGGCAGCAGTGAACGGCAGCAAGAACAGTCCTCCCTTTTGGGGGAGATCTCCTCACTCACAGAGACCCTCAAGAAAAAGGAGGAGGAGGAGAAAATGATGCTTTCAAAGACCTTGATGGACACATTCAATCAGATCAAAGAGGAGATGGAAAACCTGCAGAAACCAAAACCCAAGAAGAAATCTGGGATGCAGAGATTCCTTCAGTTTTTCCAAAGATCTGAAAGACAGAATTGATTCAAACTGGATTGATTTTGGTTCTTTGCGTTTTTCTACATTTGACACAAACCAAAGTGGGAGGAGTCATCTTTATGAAGTCCATCAGAATCCTAGAAAGAAGTTCTAGATCATATATATCTATACATCCTTGATTCTAAATGATGGATCTAAAGTTGAAAAGAAGTCAAAGTGCTGACTCAGCACAGATCAAAGGAGACACAGATGATTTCCTGGAATGAAGAAAACATCAAACATCATGATGTGATCTGGAACTGAGCTGTTCTTCAGAAGATCCTCCCAAACATGGAAACTGTTGCTGCAACACGTGAAGGTTTGGTTCTGTTGCTAGTGAGATCTGATGGAACCAGACTTCTGTCAGCTGGAACTGGGGCTTCTTCCAGACCATGTGACCTCATGGACAAAGTTCCAACATGGTTTCAATGAAATGTGGAGGTTTTCCAGGAAACGTTGCTGCAGTTCCTCCGTCTCATCAAATGAGAGATTTCTCTGCAGTAAAGAAGAAAATCTTCAAGAACAGCTTCAAGCTGTAGAAGCTGCAGAAAAACTGTTTCCATCATTCTGAGGACATTTCTTTAGGCTTGTAGATGCAGTTACAAAGAACAGCCAGCAGGTGTTTCCCTGTGGGAGTCTCTGGAGTTGAAAAATGACTTTTCTTTGGTGAAATTCAGTCATTTTAATGAAAGACAAACAGGAAGACAAATACTTGTTCTTCTAATATTGGATCCAAATGTTTTTATTAAAGAATCTACTGACTGATGAAGGTCAGAGGGCGTAGCTCCATCAGGATGAAGGTGCTGCTTGGATTCTGGCTGGATGTCCGTCTGTCCTCAGTCCCTTCATGGCTGATGCTTCTCTTCTGCTGATGCTTCTGCAGGATGAAGCTCTGACAAATGTTGTCATGGCGTTGGATCTAAATCTAAGCCAACATTTCTCAACTATATGTACGCAGGAAGAAAGGACTCAGACTCACTTTGTATCTTTTCTTGAGAGAGAGCAGACAGAAAACGCAATTTTCCAGCTTGCTCTGAGTTTACAAAGGTCTCCCTCCTCATTTTTATTAATAACTAGGCGTTTCACTAAATCCAAATGTCTTAGGTCTGCTTCTAAGGGGTGGGGGAAGTAAAAACAACGCAAAGCAGCCCACACAGGTCAAGAAGCTAATCTAAACACCATCTTTAAAACACAACTGCTCCTATGGGATATCACCTTGTTGTTGTTGACCTCTTAGCGCACATCTCCTACAGATGAAAGGTGAACAGCTGTCACCGGGTCAAGGCGAGACAGCTGTGCTGGGTCATCCCCTGTTTTCCTGAGAACCAGTTTTGCAGAAAAGCGGTATACACACTCACACTTTGCCATATATGATCACACGTTCAAAGGTTCAGAGCACCGTATTTTCACAACCATAAGGTGCACTTAAATGTCTTACATTTTCTCCAAACTTTTGGGGTTTCCCAATGAGGTGGTGCGCCTAATGTGTAGTTGTGGGGCGTAGCAGAGGACAGCGTGAGAACGGGGAAAGGAAGTGTGAGCTTGAACAGCACTGTGTAACAACCGCACTGCACTGCATTGAGATTGATCAATGTCCTTTCCGACATCAAAGCCTATTTATTTTCAACACACTCAAACAGCGTAACAACATGCACCTCACTTCTCTTTATAGCTCTCTCACTTATGGTGAGGGATTCCACAAACACAAGTTTCATGAGTCTTAGTGGCTATAGGCGGGGTTGACCCCCAGGTCATCATACTTGTTTACAACATGGCTGACGCACAGCTTAAACTGCAGCTATCAGCTACCAGGAGGAAAATGAGGGCAACTGCAGAGAATTCATGAGGAATGAATCCACGGTTTACAAGTGGAGGAAGCTGGAAAACAAACTCCGACAAGTCAAGAAAACGCAGCTGAATTCCCGTGGAAAAAAGGCGACGCCGATGGATTAACGATCAGTTATCAGCTTGGAGAAGCTTCTCTGCCATCACCGCATTCGACTAAGAGCAGTAATACTTACAGGAAGTGTTTTACTTTCGTTTTATGAAACACTGTCATCTTTCCAATCAGGCAAGGATTACAATACTGTAGCAACTTCCAGCGGATTACAATTAAAAGCTGTTCATCTACCGCTCATAAACAGTAAAAAGAGTGCAGACAAACTCCTCCAGCACAGGCCACCAACATGGACGGGGAGCCCCTGTCTTCCGACATCCCAGTGAATCATAATGTCGAAAAGAATTGGACCAGCACTGTAGCGATACCTACAACCGGGCAGAAACATTGGCTTTTATTGTAGTGGGAAGCAGCACTGGAGGCATAGACTGCCACACTTTGTGAATGGATTGTAAAAGCTTGGGCTAACGTGCCACTGCTTTCTTCATTTTCTCTAAAAGAACGGAGACGGGATCTTTTATTAACCCTATCTGGAGGCTCTGATGGTCCGAACTGGGACGTGAACCCCGAAGGAAGATCCGACTTTGGCCCTGGAGAAGGTCTCCCCCGCAGAGAGATTGTCATCACAGAAAGGTTCAACATTAGCGTGCATGTTTTACCGGTATGTTTTGACGTGCCCGTTCCTTAATACCCGGTGCGCCTTTTGTATGTATCAAATACTGAAAAATCACCCATAACTGAGATAGCGCCCTATAACCCAGTGCGCCCTATGGTTGTGAAAATACGGTAAATGTGAGATAATTTATGTACAATTATTCCAACACATGGTAACACACACATAATGTACATCGTCTTAGCAAAAGCTACAACCATAGTGAATCCATTCAAGATGTAGCACTAATAAATCAAAACAATTCATTTCTATTTGCAGGTTGTGAAGGAATTTGTTTTATTATTATCATTGCTTAAATGTATTTGGTTAAATGTATGTTTAAATGTTAACTCAGATTGACCTTTTTACCTCTTCTGAAAACAGTTGTGTGTTTGTTCATCTGCTTCTCATCCCCCACCCAGGATGAGGGGTTTACGACACACTGTCCTCAGCTGATAAGGGATACTGTTTGAACTTAGAATCCAACCAAAAGGGTCATTTGACGACACCCCCTAATGAACTTTTTGTCTTTGTCTTGAATTGTTACCTCCCACTTGTGTTCTTAATAAAAGCAGCACAGGGAGGGGCAGACCTTTGAGAAGAGAAACGTGGTGGACCTTTTCCAACACATTTGCTCCTCTCCCTCGTGCATGAGAAACTTGATTCTTGTTGTGGTTTGTTGTTTATAATTGTGTTTTCTTTAATGTCTAGATGCATTTATCTGACATTCTTTGGTCCTTCGAGCCGGATGACAACATATCTGCGTCCTTGGGGGAGGATCATGCCGATTGAAGTCTGTGCACAGCCCGTGAGACTAGGTCTCCGGAGGAAAGTCCGTCGTAGTGAATTCTACGCCGGCCAATCGACTGGTCTGATCCCTGGGTCCAGATTGACGTTATTCGTTAACCAGTCAGGCCACAACGACAAGGCAAGTAAAGCGCTTTTTCAGGGGTTCGAGTCCCCGAAGTGGCCCAGAATTCTGAGGGACAGGTTCAAGTCCTGTTGCCTAAAACACGTGTGGGTTTGGAGTCCCGGAAAAGTCCAGAATTCTGAATAAAGGTGTAGGTTCGAGTCCTGCAGCCTAAAACGCGTAAGAGGGTTCAAGTCCCTAAAAGGCCTATAAAAATTTAAAAACAAATAAAAAATAACGTTTTTTTTGGTGTGAATGTGTGTGCATGTGTGAAAGGAGTGAACTTGTTCGAAGCAGTGGGCAGCTGGAAACCTTGCGGTGTTAACACAAGGCTGCTTGTTGGAGTAGAACAAGATTTCATCTCATTAGGCTTTAGGTGAAAAGAACCCAGAGTCTAAAACGGGTTTTGCTCCTGGGAGGACCCTAAACGTGTGACCGGATCAGACAACAGGTCTGACCTAGAAGCTTGTTGCACGGGGAGTGAAATTCGGTCCTGAGAGAAATTCTCTGTTGGTTCTGATCGCACTCTGTGACTAACGTAAATAAAAAAAAAAAATGGGGGAATTCAAATAAAAAAGTTGAATTAAAATGAGATTCAAAATATATGGAAAGAGGTTCATCCAGGTTCAACTACATTCTTGATAAAATGGGATAAAAACTAGGATTTTAAGGGGAATGTACTGAATTAGTTCAAAGGTTACAAATTAAAAACAAAATAAAAACTAAAAAAGAAACAAAAAAATAGTGAAGAATTAATTTGTGCAAAACTGTGCTTAAATGAAGCAACGAAAAATAAAGAATGGCATTCAGAAAAGTAAACCTAGAGAAGCATGTCTGATTCCTAAAAAAGAAGAGGATAAATCAGTTGTGAGACTCAGACCCCTGCAACAGCTGGCTGCAGCAGGCTGCAGACCGAGCAGGAGCAGAAAGAAAGGGGGGGAGAGCAGAAACCAGCTGATTTCTCACCTCCTCCCTACCAGGGGACAAATGCTCCTCTGTTGACGGGTTTTTACCCACCAGTGACTGATTTAAATACACTAGAAAAAGGAAAAATAATGTTAGGAGGAAAAGGGAAAAAACATGAATGGAAAGAAACTTTGGGGGTTGGTTTGGAAGAAGCTGGAGAGTCATCTGAACCCAATGATTGAAGTGCCCAATCCCAGAGCTGGAGAAGATGGCCAGAGGCCTACACTTCTTGTGTTTAGGACCTGGACATTAGAGGATGTTAGGAAGGCAGTGAGGGGAGTTATCTCTCACAGGGAAAATCCACAGGATTTTCATGAGCAAATGATGGAAGTTCAGAGAGCTTATCATCTGAATGGCATTAAATGTCAGAAAGCATGTATGACTGCTATGAAAGCAGACTGGGCAAAAGTAAAGGAATCCTTTGAATGATGACGATCCACCCAGACCTCTTCTGCATAACAGTCTAAGAGTTAATTCAAAGTCTTACACTTTTAGGACAAAGAATTAGAGAAGCCTTTCCAATGAGACCTGATTATGGAAAGATTGGTCAAACTAAGCAAAAAGATGGAGAATTAGTGTTTGATTTTAGAGTCAGATTTGAAGAAGTTTTAAAGCTAATTGTGGACTCAGAGATAATGATGATGGTGCCTATAGACAGCAGCTGAAACAAGTTTTACTGCAAGCTATGAGACCAGAGATTGCAGACTAGATAAGGAAACTTTACTTTGATCTACCAACAGGAGCACTACAACAGTTTATGAATTTTGCTGTTCATGCAGAAAAAGTGATGGTGAATAGAAAGAAATTTAGGAATCAAAGTGTAGATACATTTTGGCAGGAAGAAAGTAGTGATGTGTTTTTTGGAAGGAATGTGAAGAGAGGAAGAAATCGTGGTCGTGGTAAAGGAAATTTTAGAGGAAGGTCTAGAGGAAGTAGCAACAGAGGGTCAGAGCAAGTTTATGAGGGATGTTGGATTTGTGGACAGAGAGATCATTGGCTGAGAGATTGTCCTGAAAGGAAGAAATCAGATTGACTAGATGGTAGAAGTAATGTCAAGATTAACAATGAATCTGAACCAGAAATTCAACGAATTTGTGATGAATTTTTAGATCTCACTGAAGTTTGTCTTATGGAAAAGCCAGAAATAACTCTTTATGTTCAGGGACAACCGTTTGTTTTTCTTTGTGATTCAGGGGCTTGTAGAACTGTGATAAGAAGTTATTACAATGATTTTCCTAAGTCAAATAAAACAATACAAATGAGATCTGCAGATGGTCAAATTGAAACTAAACATTTGAGTAAACCAGTTTGTTTTGAAAATCCTGACACTAATGAAACAACAAGCATTCCTGTGGTTTTAGCACCAAACTGTCCTTTTAATCTTTTAGGGAGAGATGTCATGATAAGATTAAAGTTAGGAATTTACCCCACCAGAGAAGGGGGGATGCAAGCACGACGTTGCCCCGATACAGACATCTGTGTGCTAGAAGGCAGAGGTGAACCACACTATTATTGGACTTTAGATCTACCTAAAACTGATCTTGGACAGACTGCAAAAAACTTAATGGAGAAAGCAAAAGCCAGAGTGTCACCCCATGCAGATTTTATGTCTTCAGACATTCTGTATGTCATGTTAAGATGCAAAAAGTCTCCTAGCCCTGACAGGAGATATGATGAAGCAGTGAGTAAACTAGGTTTTCAAAAATGTACAATAAATGATTTTTATTGGAAAGATGAAACTAGTTTCTGTACTGTGACAGCAAAAAATTTAATGTATACAGAAAGAGTGACAAATTGGAAACAAATGGCAGATGCAGTTCCATTTATTTCTTGTACTAAAGGTTCACGACAAAAATGGGAAGAAATGAAAGAACATGTGCAGGAAGTGACTTGTACTTTGAACAGGCAGAAACAAAGTGGGTTTAGCTGTTGTAACTCAAGACAAGGTTCTGAAGGTAGGACCCCTGTGTGGAAATTACTCAGCACAATCAGCAGAGTTGACAGCCTTAACTGAAGCATGCAAACTGTTTAAAGATAAGCCAGTTACGATCTATACTGATAGCCAATATAGCCTACAGTGCATTTGTTTTGTCAACAGTAGAAGAACTCAGGGTTAAGACATCAACAGGAAAACCAGTAACGCATGTAGACTTACTGAAAGAATTATTGACTGCTGTAATGTTACCATCTAAAGTAGCAATATGTAAATGTGAGACACACACACGAAGAACAGATCATAATTCTAAAGGTAATTCCTTTGCAGATGTAACAGCAAAGCAAGCTGCAACAAAAGATGTAGAAAAATGCACAAATGAGGATGTGACTGCAGATGCAACCGCTGATGTTTTAAAAGAAATGCCACCCAGTGCACCAAAACAAGAAAAAATTTGGTTGAAAAAGGGAGCAAAGTTAGAACAAGGTTTTTATGTCAGCACAGAAGGAAAACCTATTTTACCAAAATCTATGTACAAATGGGCAGCAATTTTGAGTCATGGGCTTTGCCATGATTCAACAGGGGGGATGGTGAACTTATTAGAGAAATATTAAACAACTTGTGGATTTATGCTCTATAAACTCTATAAAAAAAATTTTTTGTAAACAATGTGTTACATGTATGCGTCATAATCCCCAAGGCAATGTTAGACCTAAGAGAGGAAAATGTCCTGAATGAACTTTTCTTTTCCATACAATCCATATGGATTTTATTGAATTGAATAAAAGCAAAGGATTGAAATATTGTTTAGTGATTATTAATGCATTTTCCAAATGGGTTGAAATTTTTCCATGTGTTACACAAGATGCTATTACAGTAGCTAAAGGTATTTGTAAAAGAATAATCCCAACTTTTGGCATACCACAAGTGATAAGGAGTGATAATGGTACACATTTTGTAAATCAAGTGATAGACAAAATGGCTCAACATCTTTGTATTGATTTAAAGAGACATTGTAGTTATCACCCACAGAGTGCAGGATTAGTTAAGAGAACTAATAGCACTATCAAATCAAAATTAAAGAAATGCATGGAAGAGACAAACAGACAGTGGCCTGACTGCATAGACTTAGTTCAACTAAGCATGCGTATCACACGCACAGCAGGTCAACCTTTAACGCCTTTTGAAATGTTGTATGGACGTTCTTACAGGTTACCAGACATTGATACTACACAGCAACATTCTCCAGATGATGATGCAAATTTAGTGGATTATTTGAGAAAAATGTTTACCACTAAAGATGTGCAAAGGACAAATCACGTGCCAGATTCCTTTTTATCTCCACAGGACACTTCACCAGTGCAGGTTGGTGACTGGGTGTTTGTGGAGGCCATAAAAAGGAAGTGTTGGTCCAGCCCATGGGGGGAAGGGCCATTCCAAGTCCTGCTGACTACACCAACAGCTGTAAAGATTGCTGAAAGGACGTTTTGGATCCACCTGTCACACTGCAAGAAAAAGCATCTGGGTGAGGCTAATTCCAACTGCTAGGTGGGGAAGTCTGACTACAAAGGGAGGCAGCCGTATAGAAGCTGCTTGTCTCAAAGTCGGCGAAGCAGGGGAATCCACCTAGTTTTAGGGAAGAAAGCACACCAGATCTCTTTTGCACTACACGGATCCTACACTGTTAGAGGACTTGAGGAGGTGATGTGCTAGTAACCTCTCCCTCCCGAAGATAGGTACATATCCATGGCGTGTCCAACTGGGCTAAGAGACAGTTTATTTTGTTTAATGTTCCTGCTACTCTCAGCAGGAGCCACCAAAGGATTTGATTCTTTTGGAATCGTTATCCACCTACAAGAAGACTCACCAGCGAGGAAAGACTAAACATTTCTCGACGATGGCTGAGTATTGATGAACATGATGTTTTGAATAGTCCAAAAATGAACATAACTCACCTGTATATGACAAGTTCTTGGTATAGGTATGTTATGTTACTGGCTAAGGAAATGCATAGATCTGATTGCTATGTTTGTTCTGTAATTGAAGCTTCATCCCTACATCCTAATTTACAGGCAAAGCAATTTTCTGAGTGGAAGAGCGACTGTGTTATTGAATATCGTACCAGAGGGTATATTAGTACTGGAGCCGTTACCACTTCAAATGGTACGCTTGTAAGACCGAGTTGCGAGAGTTTGTATCAGTTTAAAAAACTGAAATTGACAAAATCATTAGCTCCATATGCTTGTGTAGAACCAGGAACTGTTTCCACATTGCGTAACTAACGATGGCACAGAGTTTTTAGGAACTTTGCCGACGAAGATGTCTCATGAACTTCTTGTTCCCTTCACAGTCCAGATAATCAATGACAGAGTTTCCCATGGTTATGCTGTTCCCTGCCCCAGAGGACGTTGTGTTGAATCTAATCCAGATTTAATTCCAGGTAACAATGGTACTTATGTGGTTCATCAAATGTTTTGGTTATGTGGGCAGGCCCTCTACCTCAGTCTGCCTAGAGACTGGAGTGGGATTTGTGTTTCTGTAAAGGTCACAGGTCACACTTTCATAGTTTCTGCAGTCCATGAGCCTCACCTGAACCATAGACGTAACCTTATTGATGTCAAGCCACATGATTCCATTTGGGGATCACATGTTCCTGAAGACCATAAACACTGGAATACTGGGGAAAAGGTAACTATGGCATTATTTCCCTAGGTGGGAAATGCTAAAAACGCTCTCAGAATTGAGACCATTGATTATAGATTAGGTTTATTTTTGAACGCTACAATTAAAGCATTTAAAGGCTTTAATGAAGAAATGTCAAGCATGAAACTTATGGTTCTACAGAACAGATTGGTTTTGGACTTATTGGTTGCTCAGGAGGGAGGTGTTTGTAAAATGTTAAATGATACCTGTTGTACATTTATTCCTGACAACACCAATGAAGGTCACAGCATCACTGAAGCATTACATCAACTTGAAAAGGTTCAACAGGCAATGCAGGATGACAGGAAACCCCAATCTTGGGATTTCTTCTCCTGGTTTGCTTTTGGTTCCTGGTGGCAACTTTTGTTAAAAATAGTGACACCAATTTTTATGGTATTGATCATATGTTGTGTGTTCACTATGTGCATTTTTCCTTGTATTCAATCTATGATTTCCAGAGCAGTGAATGGTGGAGTAAAAAGTGTTCTTATGATTTAAGAATACAACTTGTTATTAAAGGGAGAACAAGATGACTGTAATGATTTTGAAACTGAAATGACTTGAAAAAAAAAAAAAAAGAACTTCTCATCTGAGTGTAAATTGAAAGTGTTATAAAAATGAAGATGTCACAGAAAACTGAAAAGAGATGTGATATTGGATGTGAGATTTTGACATTTATCAATGATAAAAAGGAGGGAGTATGTGAAGGAATTTGTTTTATTATTATCATTGCTTAAATGTATTTGGTTAAATGTATGTTTAAATGTTAACTCAGATTGACCTTTTTACCTCTTCTGAAAACAGTTGTGTGTTTGTTCATCTGCTTCTCATCCCCCACCCAGGATGAGGGGTTTACGACACACTGTCCTCAGCTGATAAGGGATACTGTTTGAACTTAGAATCCAACCAAAAGGGTCATTTGACGACACCCCCTAATGAACTTTTTGTCTTTGTCTTGAATTGTTACCTCCCACTTGTGTTCTTAATAAAAGCAGCACAGGGAGGGGCAGACCTTTGAGAAGAGAAACGTGGTGGACCTTTTCCAACACATTTGCTCCTCTCCCTCGTGCATGAGAAACTTGATTCTTGTTGTGGTTTGTTGTTTATAATTGTGTTTTCTTTAATGTCTAGATGCATTTATCTGACACAGGTACATCTAAAATAATTCATTTTGTGTAAAAGGTTTACCTATTTTGTCACCAGTAAAATTCATTGACTAGTATCTTTACACATAGTTTGAAATGTATTGATCCTTTTAGTTTTTTACCTTTTGATAATTCTGGCTTTGAGAAGTAGAAAACCTATAAAAAAAACGGTCTTAGAAAGTTAGAATATCATGCTTCAACAATCAAAGTCTTTAGAAAACTTAATTTCTACACATTCTACACTCACTTGTGCCTCCCTGTAATGATGTTACTGAATCAATGTGGATGCCATAATCCTGTGTAAATGTGTACTTGTAATGAAAGCGTAGATAGCTGTGGAGTTCATTAGAACATTGGGGTGTGACCTCAAGAGTTTTAAACATTAAAAATATATTTTAAAATATTCAAATTACCTGAGACAGAACTTTCCCCCCCGTATATGAAATCTTCAGCTGTGGTGCAAAGAGGTCGGCCTCAGATTTTATGGCCGTGGCCGTATCCGGTTTTGTTTTTTCTGAGTATTATGTATTATTTTCTATCAAAGTGGGACTTCATTGTTTTGTTGTGTGTATCTTGTTTCAGTATCAGAGTGGGAATTTGTTATGCTTTTGGATCTTTGTGTGACTGTCTCTGATTATTTTCAGGTTTGGTGTATGAAGGTGTGGCTTCAATTTGGACCCAAGCTAGTGGAGACAGCCTTTAAATCCACCATTTGGACTTTGACCTATGAGAAGGTAGCTTGGCTGCAACATGTCTTCCACTGCAGCTTGGCGCTCTTCTTCACTTGTTTTGTGGAGCTGCACTTAGTCGTACTTGTTAGTTTTGTGTTCACTACCACTCTGTTTAGTCTTTTGGTTTGTAGTTGTATTTTAAGCTAAGCTGTAGGGGGTGAACTGCCATTTTCCTACTACTCTTGGTACTCCTTTTCTCCTGTTTATGATAGTCCAGGGATGTCAGTGTTTGTCTTTGTTTTTCCCTTTTCTTTTGGTTCAGGTAAGATTGTTTTCTGGGATTAGATACGTTGGAGTTTTGCTTGTTAATGTGGCCTTGTTTCACCCTGAAGCCTTTTTGCTTCACTTTACATTCTTCTTGGTTTTTATTCATTAATACGTTCGTTATATTTGTATGGAGACATTTGTTTGGTGTTTTTGTTTATTTAAATTTGGTGACAAAACCAATGACTTTTATGTTATGTCCTTCAAGATAACACTAGACCAGAAATGGACCATAACAAGAAAGGCTTTGAATTTAGAGTTTACACTAAATCTTTTATTCCATTGTTCGTCAATAAAAAGACTTGTGAGTTCTCATGTTTCCATTGAGACTACTAACTGAAACTTGTATGAAATTATTTACAAGAGAAAGGCTTCTTTCCTGTGTGAGTTCTAATATGTGTTTTGAGATCAAATTTATGCCGAAAACTTTTTTTACATTCTTTACAGGCAAAAGGCTTTTCTCTTGTATGAGTTCTCATGTGTGCTTGGAGGCTAGATTCATGACGAAAACTTTTATCACATTCTATACAAGGAAATGGCTTTTCTCCTGTATGAGTTCTCATGTGGGTTTTGAGAGTAGATAAATCACTAAAACATTTATCACATTCTTTACAAGAAAAGGGCTTTTCTCCTGTATGAATTCTCATGTGTCTTTGAAAATTACATATACGACTAAAACTTGCATCACATTCTTTACAAGAAAAAGGCCTTTCTCCTGTGTGAGTTCTCATGTGTGTTTTGAGATGAGATATTTGATTAAAACTTGTATCACACTCTTTACAAGAAAAAGGTTTTTCTCCTGTGTGAATTCTCATGTGTGTTTTAAAATTAGACACATCACTAAAACGTGTACCACATTCTTTACAAGAAAAAGGATTCTCCCCTGTATGAATTCTCATGTGTCGTTTGAGATTAGATAAATGACGAAAACTTTTATCACATTCTTTACAAGCAAACAACCTCTCTCCTGTATGAGTTCTTATGTGTGCTTGGAGGCTAGATACATGACAATAACTTTTATCACATTCTGTACAAGTAAAAGGCTTCTCTCCTGTATGAATTCTCATGTGCGTTTTGAGGCTAGATGCGTCAGTAAGACATTTATCACATTCTTTACAAGAAAAGGGCTTCTCTCCTGTGTGAGTTCTCATGTGTCTTTGAAAATTATACATACGACTAAAACTTTTATCACATTCTTTACAAGAAAATTGCTTATCTTCTGCATGGATTCGGATGTGAATTCTGAACAGAGATATGTTACAAAAGCTTTTACCGCATTCTTTACAGATATAAAATATTTCATCAGGCCTAGTTGCCACAACAGAGAGCTTACCAATCATTTTTGAGCTTTCACCAGACTTAAAAAAGGGAAGTTTCTTGTCTTTTGGAGATTGTTTCTGTATCTTAACCAAAGTTGCCTTCTTGAGACTTTTTCTAACATCAGAGTCACACTGACCCTCCGACATGTGAGAACTGTCCACATTTTGGACATGCCCTCTGCCTCTTCTCTTCCTCTGATCTCTGTTCTGTGGGTTGGTCTCTCCATCTGTAGTTGATATTGATTCTTCATGTTGGTTTCCTTCTTTATCCCGACTATCAGTTACATTAAAGCTCTGCTGGTTGTTTGGATCTGCTTCACTTTTTTCATTTTCTTCATAAGTAGGAATCTCCATCAAGGTATCAGTCTCTTGCTTCAGATCAAGCTGATCTTCATCCTGACTGATGAAGAGCTCATCTGGCTCCTCTTTAATGGGTGATGGCTCTGGTACCCCCTGTTCAATTTGTGGAAGTTCTGGTTCCTCCCATTTCACTCTGAAGTTCCTTTGGTGGTTGCAGAGATCCTTCTCTTCATTCATCCAATTCTGTGGGAGGACTGCAGAAACAAAAGAAGAAGCCCTTTTATTTGTTTTGAGGACTTTGTATATTGGTAAGCACCAATAAAAATTTGAATAGTCTCAGTCAGACTATGCATAATTTAAAACTCTAATTTAAAGAATGTAATTCCTCAATTTAAAAACCAAATCCATTTATGTTGATTTATGTTGATGTAACTTGTTTCAGTACCGGTGGAGGTGCCTACAAATGCTCAGGGGCCTGCGACTAATGATGATGTCACTCAATTTCATAGGCTTTACGTTGGTCTGATGACATGTAAGATAGTGATTGGTCTGGACTGATGACATGTAAGATAGTGATTGGTCTGGACAAATTACGGTACAATTGTTTACACAACAATACAGTTCCTCATGAGAAACTCCCCGTGGGAGCTAATAAAGTTATTCGTAACAAATTTGTTTACATGCCAATACAGTTCTTCATTAGAAACTTGTTTACACGCTTATACAGTTCTTTGTGAGAGCTAAAAAGGTTCTTCGTGAGAAACATGGATGACTTCTACATCGAATTTTCCCAGCCTCAGTTAAAAAATCCTACTAGCAGAAAGTGTACTATTCAAAGGCCATCAAATATTAAAAGTAAGTACCAATGTGGCTTGATGTGTGTGGGACTTCTACTCAATTCACGTTTGTAACTTGTAGATGCCACTGTTTTGAAGATGAATTCATTACCAATCTAATTATTAGTCATTACAGAGATCATAAAATAATGTTCGCTTTCCCTGGTGAATTACATGAGCAGTTGTATTACAACTGTCAGGGCAACCTATGCTTGGTCATGTTTCAAGCGCAGGTTTGCGACATTTTGGTTTTAATTTCAATCAGCAGATCAGTTCACTGGTGAAATCCACCTTTTTTCAGTTAAGGCAGTTGGCTAAAAACATTTTTTTTTTTATCAAGAAAGCACTTTGAGACCGTAATAAGGTAGAGTGATCCCTAGCTATAACGCGGTTTACTTTTCATGGTTTCGCTACTTCACGGATTTGCATCGTGCATTGTGTTCTGCATTCTGATTGGCTAAAAAGTCACTCCGCTTCTTCTCTACCTGTGCGTCAAAAACGTTGCAGTTTAATATGTACTCTTACGTAAAACAGCATGCCAAATTAACATTACGTACGTGCAAATCATCTTGCAATTTCGAGTTTCTCTAAAACCCATTGAAAAAAGAGCAACAACAACTGCTAATCACTATGTTCTTCTCCTGAACAAACACAGTGCTTTCTTCAGAAGAAGAAAGCACTGCAGAGTGAAGTCAGGATGCAGCGGCTCAGTCTGAATAGCAGTGAAATACACCTTAGTCACTATTTGTCCGATTGTATCAGGAGAAAGGGGCGGGAGCAGCAAGGCCCCAACCTACCGAACGCAGCTGGAAATTTAGTACTGAACTGACTGAAAGCTGCCCTATGACTACAAAACAATGCATTATGGGACATGTGTCCTGATGGTTTATGTAGTTCAGTGAGAAATTGAAACAATTTAAAATACCAATTGTTTAAAAATAGGCTCCATCCATTACAAAACATTCAAATAAATATAAAATATATTAACACAGATCATACTAAGGGGGAGAGGAATATTAAAACTAAATTGAACTGAGTTGAACTTGAACTTCCTGCTCTCCTTCAGTCTCGCTGCAGATTCGCCATCACCCCCCCCCCCGGCTTGTCTCCCCAATGATCCAGGCGAGCCGCTGGTCCATCTCAAAAACGTCTATCCTTGCATTTTCACCACGTGTTTTAAGTGCGTCTCGGACTAAACCGTGTTGTTGTTCGCACGTGTTTAAAGTTCAAGCCCCGTTAGCTGTCACGCATGTAGGTGTGGGACATTTATTCTCCTCAGCTGACCGACTCCCGCGGGAGCGGTGTGCTGCCGTAACAGCCGTGCATAAACCGTTTGTTTGGGGGGTTGCGACGCCGCGCGCTTAACCGTAACCCCCGTAACCTCCGGGTCTGTGCGGCCCAGAGAAAAGTTCAGCACGGACTGCATACATTTAGAAAATTACGAGCGAATAAATACGTTCTAAAAATGAAAGTAAGGAACTCCTTCATGTGGTCTGGGGAGGGGGCTGTCAGGTTTCCTGCTTTCAAGCCCGGTCATTGTCATGCCCCCAATAGTCATTTACTCCACTATGATTGGTTGGTTTGTCAGCTCCGCACATGACAATGAAAAGGTGTCATTCATACAAACTGGCAGGACGCATTAAAATTAAACTTTCATTTCAAGGTGGGGGCCACAAATAGTCTGCGGGCCGCGAGTTTGAGACCCCTGCTGTAGACTCACTGGTACACTAGCCGCAGGTCGGAAGAATGAATCAATGATTCGCCTGCTCATAGCTCAGATGCACATATCAGGTGATGATATTTGTCTCCGTTTCCTTCCCACAGATGTTTACGCGCGCTCGATTATCTCTAGGCCCCTCCCCCTACACGCATTTTAGCCACTTACGCGAGTGTGTGCCCTCGTCTCATGAGTATGTGTGCGAGTTTTTGTGTTTGTTTGCGTGCGTGTGCGCTCGCGTCTCATTGATTATTTCATTGATCATTGACGTGCCCCTTCCACATTTAATGTATAAAAAATACGGAGGGTGGGGGGGGGCAAATTTACTGGTCGCACATGTGCGACTGGATGTAAAATTCAGTCGCACGCTCTCAAATTTTGGTCGCAAAATGCGACCATTTGGTCGCAGTCTGGAGCCCCGTTATTCTAAATTAGCGAGCAGAAGTCTTTTATTTCACACAAATCTGTCGTTTTCCGTTGAATATGTGGAAAACAACAACAATAATGATGATGGATTGGATTCATCTGCACTTTTCCAGACGCTCAAAGCGCTTACAATGGTCGCAGTCTGGAGCCCTGGAATAAGATGCATAAAATGAAACTAAATACATAAAATAGCCTGTACTAAAACTAATAGAATAAATTAGCAGTTAAAATAAACTAAAAGCGAAACTAAAAAGGTGGGTCTTGAGCCTCTTCTTAAAAACCTCTACAGTCTCTGCGGCCCAGAGGTTCTCCGGCAGGCTGTTCCACAGGCGAGGAACATAATGGTGGAACGATAAGTTTTGGTCCTAACCTTAGGAACAACTAAAAGGCCAGCACCGAAGGACCTCAGGGTCCGCGAGGGCTCATATTTTAAAATATAATTTAAATAAGAAGCATTAAAAGGATCTTAAAATCAATCCTAAAATGCACAGGGAGTCAATGCAACAATTTTAAAACCAGTCTAATGTGTTACCGCCCCCTGCCCCCTGGTCCTTGTGGTCCAGAGTTCTGCAATAGTTGTAGATTTGAAATAAACATTTTTGGGTAAACCAGGGAGCAGGGCATTGCAATAATCTGAAAGACTAAAAATAAAAGCATGCATCAGCACCTCTATGCTGGCGAGAGAGAGGAATGGGCGGACTCTGGCAACGTTTTTAAGATCATGAAATCCTGTCTTAACGACATTTTTAATGTGTGGGATAAAATCTAGCTCAGAGTCAAAAATAGTGTCCATCTGTAAGGTAAAAGTAAGAGTGCTGTGTTACCTTGTGTCATTGTTGTGGTAGAAAACTTCCGGCGCACGCGCTGCGTGGCATGCGCCTCATGCTCTGTTATTTTTTACTGTTCTGTAGGGCTGGGCGATATGGCCTAAAAATAAAATCTCCAAAATTTTTTTTTTATTCGATTTCCGAATTTTTCCCGACTCCCCTTTCTTAAGAAAAGCAATAAGTACAAATGGCAGACAACTTAAAGCAAATTTTGCTTTTAATTAATCAAACGCAAGACAAATGGAACCCCCATTTCTGGGATTATTAATAAATAAATGAACACACTCTTGAAATCAAAGTCCCAGCTGTGTTTTTGAGTCACACTGTGTCTAAACTAAAAGGAGACAAACATTAACCTTGAGAGTCGCACCATTTTCTAAAGGATTAACAATAATTAATAAAGCCCTTCTTCTCCATGGTATATATGGATACCATGTATTTGGCTATATGCAAAGTGACCGCTTCGGCAATTGTTCTCCACCGTGCCCCTTTCCTGGGGATGGGTACTGAGCCCCGGTATTGAACGAGTCCCGGGGCAACATTCTGCAAGATCGCATCGTATCTGTAAGATCTGACCTCAACGGTTCTGCTATCAGCACTGGAGGAGTCACATTTTTTATGTGTCCCACAAGATATAAACTTGAGCTGTGACGGTGTGGGATTTTGATCATAGCGCTGATGAAGCAGCACAAAAATCACAAAATCCCCCGGCGGCCACGTCAATAATTACAACGCAGTACTCTTTATAAACAAATGACATTAAAAACTAGCTACTTACCATCTAACTAATGAACTAATTATATAAGTTTTGTAGAATGAGTACGTGTATGTGTGTCAACCTCCACGTCTGTGGCAGTAAACTCATACCAGTTCCAGACAAACGATAATTTAATTCCTTTCTTGGGAACAAACTTCCCACTCTCACCGGTAGCCATGCTGTTGCTTGCTGTTTCGTGTGTGTTATGATGTTGTTGTTTGTCGCTTGCCATACTGCCGTGAGAAACTAACGCTACGGAAGCTCTGGGGAGCCAAAAATGCGCAATTACACAAAAACTCGATTTAGTAATTTTTGAAATCGCCCGTAACAAAAAATTCAAATTAATTCATTCAATCAATTTTTCGCCCAGGCCTACCGGTATGTTTTTCCTAAACAGCCCTGTTACTACCATTTTGCTGCCGTGTTACTGCCACAGGCACTGTTAGGTTTGCCTCCAAAGCCTCCTCTGGAGAGAAACACCATCTGTGCATGACGTAACACCATGAGACCCGCGATTGGAATGAACTGTTTATATGCATCACTATCGGATCAACAATAGGCATAACCCACCTATCTTGATCGGAAAGATATTTTGATCTAAACGAGTCTGATCGGTGCAAAGTATTACGAACGGTCCGTTTACATCACACATTTATCTTCCGATCAGGCGTTTATTCCGATTACTTTTAAACATGTCTTTTGGACCGGTCTGATCATTTTTAGCTTCTAGTTTCAGAAAAAATATTTTTCACATTAAAATGCTTCTACAAGAAATTTAGCTTAAAATTAAAAGATTTGTAGGTTGTTGTCGTTTTTTGCAGATGACGAGGATTTGGTGAATGAAACTTGATTTGTAGAAGTTGTTTCTCATTTGTAAAAATTCAATAATAGCAACATTCCAGATTTTTTTCTCTTACAATATTACTACAACACTCAACCAAGTCTCACATCAACTTTCAGAACAAAAGGATTATTCATATTTTGTTTTTACATAAATCCTGATTAATTGAATATTTTTTTTAACAGAGGAACTAAAGTTTCTTACCAGATGCCTAATTTACCATTCAGGGCTCCAGACTGCGACCAATTGGTCGCATTTTGCGACCAAAATTCGAGAGTGTGCGACTGAATTTTACATCCAGTCGCACATGTGCTACCAGTAAATTTGCCTCCCCCACCCTTCGTATTTTTTATACATTAAACGTGGAAGGGCCACGTCAATGATCAATGAAATAATCAATGAGACGCGAGCGCACACGCACGCAGGCAGACACGCACACTCACGCACATACTCATGAAACGCTAGCACACACTCGCGTGATCTGTGAGGCGGCCAAAGCATGTGTCGTGAGAACAATGGGGGGGGGGGTTGTGAGATGAAGGCGGATCTGCAGCGAGACTGAAAGAGAACAGGAAATTGGAGTTGTCCTTAACATTCAATTTATTTTTAATATGCCTCTCCCCCTTAGTGTGATCTGTGTTCTTACATATTTTATATTTATTTGAATGTTTTTTAATATATGTATTATATATTTTAATCAATTGGTATTTTAAATTATTTTAATTAATCACTCAACTACAAAAACCATCAGGACACATGGTTTTTGTAGTCAGTAGGGCAGCTTTCAGTCAGTTCAGTACTAAATTTCCATCTGTGTTCTGGTAGGTTTGCCCCTTGCTCCCACCCCTTTCTCCTGATATTTTTGTGATGATTGACAGTTGATGTTGGAGCTAAAATATATGTCACACACCAGGTGATCTGCGCAGCGTTGCATCCACCTGGGTGATCTCAAACACGCTTATTGTGCATCTTGGCTGCACCTATTTGGTGTCACAAAGATAAATTTCCATCCGTTTTTTTTACTATTTGTACTGTCATGACAGCGATGCTGCTGTTGTTTACCTCGTTGTTGCATCTTCAAAAGTGCAGATTAAAATGTGAAACTGAATTAGAAACAGCACATTGTAATTTCTGCATCTATTATTAAAGTTTTTATTAGTAATACAGTGGAAATTAGTAGATTTGGTTAGCATGTTGATTTACGGTATGCGCCCCTAAATTTTCTGGTTGTGCCCCTAAAATTTTCAGTTGGGGGCCACTGTGCTCCTGGTGAAAAAAGTTAGTCTGGAGCCCTGCCATTAGTCTCCCTTTTACAAGTTTCCTCAAACCAGAAACATCTCCAGGTTGACAGCTTTATTTGACGAATCTTCCTCCTCTGTCAAATGTTTGCTGCTGCTTAAAACTTAGACTGTAACCACACGCCCGGTTTCATCAACCAAGTCCTATTATTTCCTGCCCTTTTTTCAGTGAAAATCACAACGATTGTTATTCATCGGGATGTAACGATTCGTTTCAACAACTCGATTCATATCATAATTTGTTGTTGATGTTATGATTTAAAGCCAATCTTGTTTCATTTTGAACGATCCAATTCTCTGAACTCACATGGAGCAGTGAACTCTGGGACATGAGGTCATGTGACCGGTTTTCAGTAAGCTGATTGGCTCTAACCAATGTCCACAAACATACAATCGCAGATGTTGCTTGATGAAATTGTTTCAGAATGCATTTATAAATAATTAATTTATTATTGTTTTATTAATTCTAAAAAATAAAATCATTTTCATTGTATTTTTACCCTTTAGTTTAACATTTTTAATGACTTCCTAGACATTTTTTTTCCCACTTTCATGTGCTTTAACTTTTTTTTAAAGAAAATGTGGTCTGCCACCTGGATTTTAATACTTATTTTTTTTCTCTACAGTCAGTTTTGTCTGCTTTGAATTGTGTTCTTTACACTAAATCATTCTATAAACATTATCATGTCATGCTGAATATATCATTGTTTAATTACTCTGCTTGACAGCAACTGAGTAACTTTAAATTAAACTGGACCATTTTTATTATGCTTTAATTAATTATTATGTGATAATAAGGAAACAAAAATTGATTTGATATCAACTCTAGTTCTTGTAGTTCTTTTGGCTATCTCTGCAATGACACCTCCCTTTCTTGGATCGGACAGTAATGAGAAAATTCTGACATTAAACTACAACTCTCTTATCTTTGATTCTGGTCACATTTATTGCTTTGCTTTTCAGGAATATAAAATTAGTGATCAAATAAAATGAAATCACTTTATCTGAAATGTCTTTATACCATTGGAAAATCTTTATTTAAGCCCGTTGCAGTGACATCAATCCCATGTTGAATTTTTGGTCAGACATACCAACTATGTTGAGCTGCAGCTGCGGGTTCCAGCTGCTATCCAGCAGTCTGCGCTGACGACAGAGCTCCTCCTCGTTCTGGACGATGGTTCCTTCAGCAGCAGAAAGTTGTTCTCTGACAGAACCTTCCTGAGGTTCTGAAGACATGGTTCCTGCTCCGATCTTCAGCTCCAACTCCCACAAACACCGCCGTCCTCTCACTCACTGCAGCTCCGATCGATCATCTGCTAGTCTCACACAATCACAGCAATCCACGTTGTCTTTCCGTTCAACACTTCTTCACTCATTTACGACACTTTGGAAAATGCTGAGAGTTTCCACACGAACCACGTATCGTCCTTTCTGTCCAAAAACCTCACAAACGTCCCAACAAAACACCACAGTCCTCTCAACACAAGCTAACGCTGCTAGCCTGCTAACACGCTAAAGCTGCTAGCGCCTCGTGGTGTTTACTTCCGGGTCACGTACAGAAACTTTATTTAAAAAGAAACGTGTAAACTGCTTAACTGAACCTCAATATGGTTTAAAAAAAAACTTCCAATATTTTAAACCGCTTTAATTCAGGAAATGAAAGAAAAAAAGATAAAGTCAAAATAGAAAAAAAAAAGTATCATGGAAATGTCATGCGAACTGCATAACTTCAGGTTATGTGAATGAAAAGGAAAATAAAGGCTGCAGTGGTCCTCTACACCCAAGCGTGTCTCTGAGCTCCTTATTTAACATATGAAACTCCGCTTTACCGACACCAAACCCTGGAAAGCCGGTTCCACAGACAGTAATCTAATTTTGAGTCATCAAAAGGTTCAGAATCTCTTTGTTATAAACCTATAATCCGGAAAAAAAAGCTTCACAAAAGATTCACATATTTCATCTTCAAGCTAGGCTCCGATAAACGGACAACTTCAGTGTTTTCTCCTTGTTTATCTACAACTTTTTTTTCGTAAATTTATATATATTTAATTCCTAAAATTTCAAGATAAAATCTCGTAATTTTAGTTATTTATTTTTTTTGGTGGCCCTAAAACTCCGTCATACAAAGACAATCAATAATTATGAAATTCTTATTATAGTAAAAAAACATAGATAAATTTACTTAATTTAATTAGACTAACAAATTTATGAAGTATATAACTGAGATGTAACATAATAAAAGAAAAGTGAAAAAATTAAAGATCTTTGGAATGCAAACATTTTTCACCAACAATCTGCAAAGATTTTAAAGCTGTTTTTTTGTTTCTGTGTCTTCTTCAAAGATTTTTTCAATAAAAAACTGGGAAAGATTTAAATAAATTCACAGATTTTTTTCATGTTAAGACAAAAAAAAAACACTTAACATTTTTATTTACAGTACAGACCAAAAGTTTAGACACACCTTCTCATTCAAAGAGTTTTCTTTATTTTCATGACTATGAAAATTGTAGATTCACACTGAAGGCATCAAAACTATGAATGAACACATGTGGAATTCTATTCATAACAAAAAAGTGTGAAACAACTGAGAATATGTCATATTGTAGGTTCTTCATAGTAGCCACCTTTTGCTTTGATTACTGCTTTGCACACTTTTGGCATTCTCTGGATGAGCTTCAAAAATGTTGAGAAATGCAGAAACGTGTGCTGCAGATGCCATGTTTGCCACTAGAGGGCAGCACAGCAGCTTCAGTCTTTGTCATTGTTGCTGTGTGAGCCTGAAGGAGCTTCAAAGTGAGCTGCAGCTTGGTTCAGACAAACCTCCACATTCACACACAGATGTGATCCTGAAGAAGTCTGAACAGAACATTTCAGGAGAACTCTTCAGTCCAGAACATGAGCCTGCATTGTTCCTGAAACTGGGATCAGAGTTCTGCTCTCTGCTCCAACAGAACCACCTTCATGAGCTCCTGGTTTCTTCTGGATCCTCCAACATTCAGACGCTCTCTGACTGAGTTCATGTCTGCACTGAAACCTTCAGGATTCTCTTCTTCCACACGTCTTTCACTCTGAAACTCTCTTCTGAATGTGGATCATCTCAGTCAGACGTTGAGCAGCATCAGAGCCGTGCATGTGCTCCTCCTCATGAGTCCTGAAGCTGCACCGTCAGCTGCAGAAAAACTCTCTGTGTTCAGTGACGTCACTCCTCAGTGACGGACATGCTGTACACAGCAGACTGCAGACCAGCCCACACCAGCAACACCATAGTGAAGTTTGCAGACGACACTACTGTGGTGGGGCTGATCTCTGGGGACGACGAGACGGCCCACAGAGACAAAGTCCTGAAACTGTCCAGGTGGTGTCAGGCTAACAACCTCATCCTGAACACCACCAAGATCAAGGAGATCATCCTGGACTTCAGGAAGAACAGAGCAGATCCACCCCCACTCTACATCGATGGAAACTGTGTGGAGAGGGTCCACAGCTTCACCCTCCTGGGCACCACCATCTCTGCTGACCTCACAGGGTCTAACAACACCATCAGGAAGGCTCAGCAGCACCTGCACTTCCTGAGAAGACTCAGGAAGAACAATGTGAACCAGGAGCTGCTGGTAACCTTCTACCGCTCAACCATTGAGAGCATCCTGTCCTCCTGCATCACAGTGTGGTTCTCCCACTGCACTGAAGCAGAACAGCAGAGCCTCCAGAGAGTGGTAAAGACAGCACAGAGGATCATCGGCTGCCCCCTCCCCTCACTGAAGGACATCTACCAGTCATGCTGCCTCAGCAGAGTGACTGACATCATCACTGACTCCACCCATCCTGCTTTCTCTCTGTTTGAACTGCTGCCCTCTGGAAGGAGGTACAGGTCCATCAGAACCAGGACAAACAGACTAAGGAACAGCTTTTTTCCACAGGAAATCACCATACGGAATACACACACCTCCACCAACCACACCCACTCTGACTTTTTACAAATGCTAAATCTCTGACTACACATGTGTGCAATATCTTGACTTCTGTGCAATAACACAATATCTACTATGCTGCGCTCACAGCAACTCGACTCATTCCATTCTATTTTGTCCAGACATATTTAATATTTAACAGTTTCTGTACATATTGTTCATTTTTTGTTAGAGATGTAAATACAGTTATTCTATTTTATTTTTATTTAACTTCATCACTTCAAGGCTGCTGCAATTTCGTTGTATCACCATCTACAATGACAATAAAGAATTCTGATTTATTTCTGGAAGACGCCATTTTTGTCCCTAAATGTTGGATTCAGTCTGAATTCCAGTCCCACTCCCAGCATTCCTGCTCCTCTTTAGCTCCTCCTCTTCCTCCTGATCAAAGTTTGAAGCCCAGAGCCAAAAGTGCGTCTGCAGCTGCTTCTGCTCCAGCAGCCGCTCCCTCTGCTCCTCCTGCCTCTCCTCCTCTGGGAGCTCCTGCATCCTCCTGCGCTCCTCCCTGTCCTCCAGCATCATCAGGAGGCTTTCAAAAGGCTTTCTGGAATGTTCCAAAGCAGAAACCTTCATCATTTGAAGATGGAGGAAGACTCCAACACTGACAGACAGACAGACAGGAAGTCTCCTGGTTTTTCTGCTTCAGAAGGTTTTTGGGAAACTGCAGAGTTTTCTTTGTGGAGCTAAAGAGCTGCTGTCAGTCTGCTTTGGTCCATCAGGAATGAAGGTCAGGACTGAGAGGAACCTGAAGAAAGTGACTCTTCATCATCTGCTGCTGAAGAAGACAGAGGAAGATCCACTGTGAGAGCAGCTGCAGAAAGCTTTCTGCTGTTTTTCTCCTCTGAGAGAGTTTGGAGTTCCCAGCAGTTTGAGTGGAGCTGAAGCAGCAGAGCTGAAACAGACGTTCTTCTGCTCCCATTCAGCATGAACGGACAGATCCACTGAAGGCCGGCCTGAAGCTCTGGCTTCCAACACGTCTGCATGGATCCAAGCGTGTGCAGTGTGTGCTGACATGCTGTTCTCTGAGGAACATGTTGGTGTCTGACTGGATCTGAGGACACAAACAGCTGCTGACATCTGAGAGGGTCAAGCTGCAGAGTGGCTCCTCAAAGCTCACGTCTCTGTGACAAACATGATGCTGCTTCTGTCTGTGCTCCACCACTAAAAGGACTGTCCAGAGTCGGTCCTGATCCGGTTCTAGTCTTTCTGGCTCCAACTTCTCTTTCCTGTCAGGAACCCTTCATGTTCTCTGCCTTCCTCACATTTCTGTCTTCTCTCTGGGCTTGAAGCCCAAAAGGAGCTGAAAGCTGCTGACTTCAGTCTGATCCCATGTTCTGGATCATCCGTGTTCCTGAAACACGCTGCTGGACCCGTGATCAGAGGAACCCAGGAACCGGAGAACTTCCCAGAACATGCAGACACATGTGGAACTGTTCTGATCATCTGTGTGTGTTGACAGTGAAGGAGAGCTTTGTCCTTCAAGAACTTCATCTTTGAAAAAACTTTATTGACTCTGACAGAGTTTCAGTTTGAATCCATGTGGTTTTCATTCTTCCATTGAAGTTGTCTCCAGAAACTAAAGATCTGCTGAATCAATGCTCCTCTGAGAACTTTGGAGCTTTTCTCTGCATCTGTTCCACACTTGAATGTGCAGAAGATCAAAGCGCCGGACGCTCTGAGCTTCAGCGTTCCAGTCAGCAGCTGCTGAACCAAAGCCAGCAGCAGGTGAGGATCTGGGCCTCAAAGATGAATGGAAGAAGGGATGGAGTCCCAGTGTTGAAGACATCAGCTGGAGAAGCTCTGAGGCTCTTTCAGGTGGGCGTGGCAGCGCTGCTGCTTTCCAGCAAACCAAGCAAACTGCAGCATCTGTGATCTGAGAGGCTGTTGGTGAAGAAGAGCATCATCAGCATAGAACTGTGGGCCGTTTGGCTTCAGAAGAACAGCTTCATGATGTGGAAAGAATCTGTGTCCTTCAACAGGTCCAGAAGATCCCAAACATGGAAACTGGAAGCAGTTTGGATTCCGGTTTCTTCCTGAACTTTGAGGATCCAAATGCTGAGAATGGAAGCTGACAGAGAATGCAGCAGACTTTACCAATGTGCTCAGAACACTAGAACATCCACAGAAGAAGAAAACACTGTTCTAGTGGAACATCTACAACTTCTGTCCATCATTCAGAGGAACTGCAGAAAGATGACTCCTCCCACTTTGGGTTTGGTCAAATGTAGAAAAGAGAAAACAACCAAATCAAAACAATTTGGATCAATTCTGGCAGAAAATGTTCAAACTTTTCAACTCTCAGGAAAAAAAATCTTCAAAGAAATAAATCTATTTTAGAATTGGAAAACAGCACCAGACTGCTGCAGCTGCAGACCTTCATGTGACTGTGGGAGCTGCAGCAGCTGCAAACATCTGGACTTCCCGCTGCAGCTGCAGACCTTCATGTGACTGTGGGAGCTGCAGCAGCTGCAAACATCTGGACTTCCTGCTGCAGCTGCAGACCTTCATGTGACTGTGGGAGCTGCAGCAGCTGAGGAGCTCAGCATCTCTGCAGACTCAGACGGAGCTCAGAGCTTCTGAGTTGTGGAAGTTTAGTGTCTGAACTTCTTGTAGGTCCTGCTTGGTTCAGGTTGTTGCTGGTGGTGGAAAGAGCTCCTGCAGACCTCTTTGCTGTTGGAAGGATCTTCTGTCTGCAGACTCTCTGATGCTTCAGCAGGAGGCGCTGCAGTGTGGTCCTCCTCATGAGTCCTGAAGCTGCACCGTCAGCTGCAGAGCTTCAGAGCTGCTTCTTCTCAGACCACTTTCTTTGGTTCTAATGTTTTATTATATTGTTGTTGTTATCATTATTATTATTATTTATTTATCTTAATTTCTTTCCCCCCGCCATCGACATCATAATGTGAGCGACAGACAACACTCCAGACCAGCTGGTGGCGCTAAAGCACCATGACGCTGTTAGCCAAACAAAGAAGAAGAACAGCACGAGGCGCTGGCAGCCAATGAGTTATATCACTAGAGGAGACACGCCCGCTTTAGAAGCCTGGCCGACGGTGGCGGAGCGCGACGCCATCTTGGTGAGGTCGACGACGCCCACATGACATTGATTTCCATTGATTTTAGTGGTGTCTAAGTAGCTTTTATAAACTGTATATATTTTTAGATTTAAATATATTTATACATATATATAAATATACTATATTTTATGTATATAATGTATATATAGATACATCATTTGTTGTTGTTAAAGAAGAGAAACAGTCAGCCTTAAAAGCTCAAACTTGAATGAAAATGCATTGTTGCAGGACTTCTTACAAATAAAAAAAAATTAATAAGAAATAATTTTTATAATTAATTTCTAAACATTTAGACGTTTTAGACCTCTTTGACATGCAAATTAAATTATTTAGAAAAACCCAACAATAAGTCAATAATAATAATAATGATAATAATAATAATAATATTAATAGATCAATAGTAAGTCAATACAAACAATAAATAATAAATAAATAATAAGTCAATAAATAATAATAAAAATAATTATATTATTATTAACAATAATAATAGTAATAATAATAATAATAATAATAATAATAATAATAATAATAATAATAATAATAATAATAATAATAATAATAATAATAATAATAATAATAATAATCAAAGGAAGTCCAAAAGTGAACAATAGATTTACTCTAAAAAATAATCTGGCCTCTTATCAAAATCTGTTTCCACAAATGTTTTGAACAGCCAGACCGTATTGCTAGCTGGTACCACAGTGATCCATCTGGGTTAACTCTTTTTATTGCCAAGATCCACTTTTTCCTGAAGTCTGAGTCCATTGAAAACCTGCAAGAAAAGTTCAGTCACTGAGTCAGAAATGTATAAATCTGTATAAATAGCCTAGTATGCTGTATACAGGTTTAGCAAAATAAAATGTACATTTATATTGACAGCAAAATAAATGTACATCATGCAACATGTTGATAATAGCCCTGCAGCATCATGAATGTCAACATGTGTTCTATTAATGAAGCCCCTGCAGCCTTAAAAGAAAAAAAAATTAAAATACTTACTTAATGATAAAATGGACTATTTTTTTTCTAATTTTGTCAGTTGAAACCCGCACAATGAACTGGCATTATGCAAAAAATGTGTTCACATGCATTCACTGCAGCAGTAACTTGACCTCACCAAGATGGCGGTGCTCTCCTACCATGAGGAACCACGTGATGTCTCCTCTAGTGATATAACTCATTGCTAGCAGCGTTAGCTTGTTAGCAGGCTAGCAGCGTTAGCTTGTGTTGAAAGGACGGTTGTGTTTTGTTGGGACGTTTGTGAGGTTTTTGGACAGAAAGGACGATACGTGGTTCGTGTGGGAACTCTCAGCATTTTCCAAAGTGTCGTAAATGATTGAAGAAGTGTTGAACGGAAAGACAACGTGGATTGCTGTGATTGTGAGACTAGATGATCGATCGGAGCTGCAGTGAAGAGGACGGCGGTGTTTGTGGGAGTTGGAGCTGAAGATCGGAGCAGGAACCATGTCTTCCCTTCAGTCTCTGAGAGAGTTGATCAGCGAGCGACTAGCTGCTGCTGCTGAAGAAATCTGCAGACTCTGTGAAGGAACCATCGTCCAGTACGAGCAGGAGCTCTGTCGTCAGCGCAGACTGCTGGATGTCATCTGGAAACCACAGCTGCAGCTACACCACATAGGTATGTGACCTTCATCAAAGAAACAGAGAAACCATTTGAGCTTCATGTTTTTCTTTTTGGGGCTCCGTCTGTCACTCAGTGGTGGTTCTACACTAACTTACTCCCCGGGCGATAATCCAATCATTTTCCTGTTTTACTCTTTGTGCGAATTGTGCTACACAAATAAAATTGCCTTGTCTTCCTCTCACAAGTACAATTCACCAAAAAGTTACTTAACCCTCCTGTTATCTTCATTTGTGAGGAACAGAGATGATGTTCCTGGGTCAATTTGACCCGGTTCATGTTTTATTAATTAAAAAATGTCCGAAACCCAGAAAATAACAAGCAGTGTGAACATTTGATAAATAACTACTTAGTAATAATTTTATCAGTATTTAGTGAAATGGTGTTCCTTACCTCTAACAGGAAGTGGTTCAATTATTAGATAATTAACTAGTTTTTCTTAAAAATATACATGTTCAACCTTTTTTTTTTTAATTTTCACTACTGTATTACTTTTGAAAGACTAACTTATAAAATACAAAAGTTTTACATAACATTGAAACATAATCTTGAAATTTTGTTTTACATACACACACTGTGAACCAGAAAAAAACAAAATCACAATACAACAGACAAGCAATTGCAATATGAAGTTGTGTGTGTGTCTGTACAAATAGACAGCACAAGAGTGACCAGTCATCACACTGTGCTTTGTGCAAATTACTTTTGCACATTTTGCACAGGTCATGTCATTTTATGTGGCCCTTCAGAGCATAAAAGATTTTAATTTCTTAAAATAAATTTTTTTGTGTATTTATTCATATTTAGGGGATATCAGACTTAAAATATTGGATTGAGCAACTATACATTAGGACTTAAACACTGTCCATATAACCTAACCTGACAGAATCAAACTTAAAAGAATTTATTCTAGATTAATAAGCAAACATATTGTTTTTATGCAACTACAATTGTAACTTTAAAATGTTATAATAAATAGATAATGAGTTATTTAACATTAAGGAGTAGTTACATTATTTTGAATTACATTTAGTTACATGTGAATTACATGTACATCTGGCCCTTTTAGGACAGCCACTATGCTGATGTGGCCCTCGGTGAAAATGAGTTTGACACCCCTGGTCTAAGGGAAGGGATGACCATTTAGTTTAATCTGTTTAGTTAGTTCAATTTAGTATTTTCCTATTGAATTCTATTTATTCATGATCCTTTTGATTTTATGTTTTATTTTTTCAATTACCGATATGAAGTCCATCAGGACAACTGTTGTTGTGAATTTGGGCTATACAAATAAAATTGAATTGAATTGAAATGACTTGACTTGACATGGTCACATGAGTCACTGCCATCCTAGTGGGCCCTGGCACTGTCTTTATTATGTTTTCTGCAGACAGGTTTGTCTGACGTATATTTGGGGATGAAGAACAATGTATTTCACCATTCTTTGATATGAATGTCTTGCTTGGAGGAACAGGAATAGCAATTCCCTCATTTGGTTCAAAATCAGAATCATTAGAATCAGAATTTAGCTCAAGATAGTCTTCTTCTGATCATGATCAGTGATGAAATCCAGAGCCTCCTGGACTGTCGTCTTTCTGCTTCTGCTGCTCATTTTGTGAAGGTCTGCCTGTGTAATGTTGGAAGGACTCCCATGCAGAGAATCTTTTAAATGTTTTGCCCCTCCCCTGTTGAGTGTCCACTGAATGTGAGTTGAGTTTTCCTACGAAAACATAGATGGTTGCTGTCAAAAGTCATAATACCTATGCACCTGTGTGTGTGTGTTTGTGTCTATGTGTGTGATTGGGGTGAAATATGTCTCACAGCTGCAAATAAAGGAAAACTAATAATAATAAGACATCCTTGTACTTCCAGTTTGACTGCCGGGTCAATTTGACCCGAACAGTATCTATGTGATATAGTCATGCAGGGGGGGGGGGTTGCAAATATGTGAGATGAACCAAATTCATAATATATGTTGATTACGCTAATTAAGCCAAGCAGAAGAAGTTTCATGCTGAAAAAATACTTGTAACTATTTTTCCTAGATTTCCTAAACTTTAAAACGGGTCAATTTGACCTGTAACATAACAGGAGGGTTAAGTAAATGTAGAGCTGTGACGGTGTCGAATTTTTCATCACCGTGGTGATGAACCACCAGGGGGCGCGGTGTCGCGGTTAACCCCCCCCCAAAGAAAAAAAAAAAAAAATCCCCTGGCGGCCGCATCGGAAATGAATACAATTACATCGTACCATTCTTTATTAACAAATAACAGTAACAACTAACAACTACATATCTAACTTGTGAACTAACTATAGGTGTTGTAGATTGACTGTGTGTGTGAGCGCGGAGCGTCTTGTGTAGGTATAGTAGGAAGGTGCGCACACGTGTGTTGGGGGTGTGTGTTGATTCTTCTGCAACGGACGCTCTTTAGCTGCACGCGAGTTTCACCTGTGCTCTCTGGTACAGACATCTTCTCAGAATATTGTGTATTGCCCAGTAATAAGCAGACTGCAGACACTGTCACCTTTCCGGTAGCCGTGAAGCCTGACACCCCTGAAGAACGCGGGCCAGGAGGCTCCGCCTTTGTTTATACAGACACGTAACGTTACGCTGCAAAAAATAGTTCCCAAACAAAACATGTAGTGATATTCATGGAAATCTAACAGCGCGCGTTCATGTTTGGTGTTACGGAGTGAAGGAGAACAGTAATATACCCCCCCCCCCCCCCCCAACACGGTGGGCGGCCGTGTCGGGCACTTAAGAACGCACGCAGCTTGTAATGGAAATGAATACAATGGAAATTAATAATTAGAAAGCAGTAAATTTGTCGTATTTCCTTGTGAGACGGAAACTTCTGTTGTAGAATGTGTGTGTGCTTCTGAAAGCGTGCGCCTGTTTGTGTAACTGTAAAGGGAGCCGCGTGTCACGTGCAGCGTAGAGGCAGACAGTGAGAGCACGCGTGGTGGGAGAAAAGGAGACAACAGTCTGAAAGAAAGAAGGAAAGTCTAAACACAGGACTAGGAGAAAAAGGAAATTATCAGCAAAGATGAATGCGTTTAATGTGTTTATTATAGTTCCAAACACGCACCATATGCAAAAAGTAAAAAAAATCAGTGCGGTGATGCGGTTATCGTCACAGCCCTAAGTAAATGTAACCCGTTACTACCCACCTCTGCATATATATTCATTTCAATCAGTCTCTTCTGGTTCTCCAGACTCCTCAAACATTTTCTCCAATGATCATAGTTTGTTGATGCTTGAAAAAAAAACACAAAGTCCTGGGGGGTATTCCAGAAGGAGTTTAAACTACCCTGACTTTAAGCCTGAACTCTGGCTGAAATCCGCCTGAAATTGCTTACTCTGGGTATATCGGTTCCAAAAGACCGGATATGAGTTAGCTTAATTACGCTGGACTTGGTAACCCTGGGTTAATGCACATGCACGGCACGTACTTAAAGACATTCTCTATGGATCGCCGATTTCCCGAGTCACCATGGAAACGCGTGGTGAAAAAAAACCCGGCTTCAGCGAGACGGAGTCTGAGATTTTAATGACGGCGTATGAAAATTATACGCCCATTAAAAAAGTAATACAGCTGCATCAGCAAAAGAAAGAGTTTCTGCTTGTAGTAGAAGAACAAAGTAAACACACGAGTTTCTGATCTTATTTCCATTTTCCTTGTGACATATATATATAACATATCCAAATTTGCCAACTTAAATAAATTACTTCGATTGGTAACAAGTAATTGAGTTAAATTTATTCAACCTAATTTCTTACGTCTATAAAACTCAATATATGTTTATACAACTCATATTTACATATTTATCTAACTAAATGTCATATTACTCCAATTCAATTAAAATTTTTCCATCTTAATTAATTATAATTCTTGAACTCTCATATGTCTAAGTTTGAGCCGGCAAATGTACTCGTTTGTATAAAAATTAAAAAGAATGAAACAATATGCTCAAAGTGCACAACCTCATGTAGGAATTTTCAGTCATTGTAATTAAAGAAGTTAACAGAAGGGGTGCTATATAAACTCATCATCCTCTCCCTCCCTCTCACTCAAGGTGCAAAGGCTTAAGCAAAGTAGGACAAAATAACTCGTCAAAACACGGCAGAACACGGTGAAACAGCTAAACAACTAAACACATTTGGTCAAAAACCCACACTTAAATCCAAATCCGTCCAGATAGGCAAAGGGAATGGTATCCCACAATCCCTTGCGGTGCCGATCTAACAGCAGCACCAAAGTTACACCTACTTAATTGAATTAATTTGAATGAAAGTAAAATAAATGTCTGAAAACTACGTGTTATTTTTAAGGTGACCTAACAAAAAAAATGATTTATCTTAACTGAAGCAAATAATTACGTTAGATCAAAGTAAAAAAGTTTATTTTTCCAACATCCATATGTGGTTTTTTCACCCTCTCTTTGTGGAAAAGGTATTATCTGAGCTTATTCATCCACTAAATCATCTTCAAATGGACACGCCATGCTGCTTCACCTCTCTGAAAACAAACTAACCTTTAACTAAACCTGCTCCAGACCAGGTTATGTTCAGAGCATGAGTTGCCATGACAACTTGACATACCCTGAAACATACCTCCATTTCTGGAACCGAAAGCTGAGGTTATCAACTTCCTTAGCCTCAAACTTATCGTGGGAGCTAGCATAACCTGCTTTCTGGAATACCCCCCTGGAAACGTATAAAAGGATCCTTGTTGTGTTTGTGTCACTGCAGGCCTCCCCCAGCATTGGATGACTGAAGAGGAAGATCTCTGCAACCAGCAGAGGAACTTCATAGTGGAACAGGAGGAACCAGAACCTCTGCAGATTCAAGAGGAACAGCAGAGCTTTAACGTAACTGATAGTCAGGATGAAGAAGGAAACCAACATGAAGAATCAACATCAACTACAGATGAGAACAGAGATCAGAGGAAGAGGAGGGACAGAAGTCATGTCCAAAGTGTGGACAACTCTCACATGTCAGCAGGTCAGTGTGACTCTGATCTTCATCTCCACACTATCGGTATGTTCACTTCAACAACGGTTCTATCTTGAGCTTCAAGCTCTCCAAACATGCAGTCCATCAACAGCGTGTCCTGGAAGAGTCTCTTCTGTCCCTTCCAGTTGAAAAGACAGAAGACATTGTTGGTCAGTGCAGCCGACAACATTCTTCAAATCATATGATCTTAGTTAGTCCCTGCAGCTAACGACAAACAGGAAACCTTAACAGATCAAAGAGAAAATTGTTAGCAGATAAAAAAGTACAATCTGTTTTGTCGTCTGTGGTTCTAAGTTTGTAGTTCAGTTCTTTTCAGCAGATTTCTCTGTGAAACCCAAAATCCATCTAAACCTCTTTGATGTCTCCATGTCTCCAATTCCAGACATTCAGACAGATTCTATTTCCAAAACTACATTTCAAGCTAAAACCCAAAGACAGGATCCTGCTCATGGATCTGCAGACAGAAAAGATTCAAACCTGAACACATCAGTGAAAAACTGCTTAGTGTCAGAATTGTTCTCCATCTTTTCTGGACTGATTCTTCCTCCAGTGCAGCTTCATCTTCATCAAACTGCTCCTCATTGGTGGGTGGAAACACAACAGGGAGGTTTTTCTGTGTCCAGTTCAGCTCCATGAATGTTCAGGCTGTTTAATGTCAGTGATTTCAGTTTAGAAAAACTGCATCTCTGCTGAGATTTGCTTCACTTCCATAAGAACCTCAGCAGCATCAGGATCATTTTGTTGATGGTTTGTCTGTGGAATGACATTTCATCCTCATAGCTTCAGTGGAGATCAAGAGTCTGGAACCTTTAACACTAAAAGAACCATTTGATCCAGTTTCACAAGAACCACAAAGTTCAATTTCACTGTTTAACAAAATACTTTTTATTTCTGTTTTTCTGGCTGTTAAGAAAATCATTTATAAAATGTAGCTTTTAAAAACTGTCATGAGATTAATTCATTGTGTGATTAATCAATCACTACCTGTTATTAAGTAATTTAGTGAATCTATTTTTCATTTAATTTAATTATTTCCAGCGAAAATCCTGATTTTGAGGTATTTTTATTGAAATCTGTTAAATTTTAATGAGCTATTTGTTTGAGGGCTATGCTATGTATCCCATCATGCATCACACTTGTCCCATAATGCAAGTCAGGTCCATAAATATTGGGACAGAGACTCAATGTCAGTATTTTTGGATTAGCCTAATGCTAACCCTTCTTGCAGCCAAGAAAGAAACACTGGCCGCACGGATTTAAAAATTATGAGCGAGCAGGTCCTAAATATTAATCATAACAGCAATAAAAACATTTAGAAGATATTCCCTGCAGCTTCCCGCCGATTGTGCTGTTCCAGGACAGCTATAGCCTCATGAACGGCTCTAGCAGATTTCACCATGCTAAAATTTTGGCGTTTGCTGGTTGGGCTAACATGCACTGACATCATCACCCCGCCTCCCTCCTGTAAATGCTAACTGAAATTGAGTTTTGCAACACTATTCGCAGGGTGGATGTGCAGGGCTCCAGACTGCGACCAAATAGTGGCATTTTGGGACCAAAAATTGAGAGTGTGCTACAAGTAAATTTGCCTCCCCCACCCTCTGTATTTTCTATACCTTAAACGTGGAAGGCGTACGTCAATGATCAATGAAATAATCAATGAGACGCGAGCGCACCTGCACACAAACACACACGTACTCATGAGACGCGAGCACACACTCGCGTGTCATTGAGTGATGCCTGTCTGTGAGGCGGCTTATGCGTGTGAGAAGAATAGGGAAAGCAGCTGTAAGTGGCTAAAATGCATGGAGGGGGAGGGGCCTAGAGATAGTCGAGCGTGCGTAAACATCTGTGGGAAGGAAACGGAGACAAATATCATCACAACCTGATATGTGCGTCTGAGCTATGAGCAAGGCAACTATTGATTCGTTCTTCCGACCTGCGGCTAGTGTACCAGTGCCAGAGTGTACAGCAGGGGTCTCAAACTCTCGGCCCGCAGGCTATTTGCGGCCCCCAAGATGATATTTTAAGGCCCCCGCCTTAATATGAAAGTTTAATGTTAATGCGGCCCGCCAGTTTATATGAATGACACTTTTTTGTCGTGCCTGTAGCTGACAAAGCAAACAATCACAGTGGAGTACATGACTCTTGGGGGCGTGACATTGACCGGGCTTGAAAGCAAGGGAACATTTAAGGCAGGAAACCTGACAGCCCCCTCCCCGGACCACATTAAGGAGTTCCTTACTTTCTTTTTTAGAAAGTGTATATTCGCTCGCAATTTTATATACTAAATAAATATATGCAGTCCGTGCTGAACTTTTCTCTGGGCCTCACAGACCTGGAGGAGGGTTACGGTTATGGTTACGGTGAGGCGCTGCGGCGTATCAACCCTGACCAAACAGGTCTCCCCGCCCCCGTAGGAGGTGGGTCGCTGCGGAGAATGAATGTCCCACACCTACATGCGTGACAGCTAACGGGGCTTTAACTTTAAACACGTGCAAGTGACAACAAGATTTAGTCTTAGATAAACTTAACACACGTAGAGAAAATGCAACGATAGACGTGTTTGGATGAACCAGCACCTTGCCTGGATCGTTGAAGTGACCCGCCCGGGGGAAGGAGAACAGCAACTTGGACTTGTCCTTAACATTCAATTTAGTTTTAATACGCCTATCCCCCTTAGTACGATCTGTTATCTGTGTTATTATTATCTTTTATAATTTTTTTAATGTTTTGTAATGTATGTAACCTTTTTTTAATCAATGGGTATTTTAAATTATTTTAATTGATCACTAACTACAAAAGACCATCAGGACACATGTCCCAGAATGCATTGTTTTGTAGTCATCAGGGCAGCTTTCAGTCAGTGTAGTGCTAAATTTCCAGCTGTGTTCGCTCAGGTTGGGGCCTTGCTCCGCCCCTTTCTGGTGATATTTTTGTGATGATTGACAGGTGATGTTGGAGCAAAAACAAAAATATACGTCTCACACCAGGTGATCTGCGCAGCATTGCGTCCATCTGGGTGATCTCAAACACGCTTTTTGTGCATGTTGGCTGCACTTATTTGGTATCACCAAGATGAATTTCCATCCCCTAATGTTTACATACATTTAAGTATTGTTTGTAACTGTGAAATGACCGAAAGGTTACTACGGTAATCACTTTGTTACTAAGCACCTTTTTTTATCCTGAATGTATGGTATTTTGTTTACTATTTGTACTGTCATGACAGCGATGCTGCTGTCAGTTTACCTGTTGTTGCATCTTCAAAAGTACAGAAAAAAATGTGACACTGAATTTGAAACAGCACATTGTAATTTCTGCATCTATTATTAAAGTATTTATTAGTAATACAGTAGAAATTAGTAGATTTGGTTAGCATGTTGATTTACGGTATGCGCCCCTAGATTTTCTGGTTGTGCCCCTAAAATTTTCAGTTGGGGGCCACTGTGCTCCTAGTGAAAAGAGTTAGTCTGGAGCCCTGATGTGAAAATGAAAATGCAATCCCCTCTTTGCATTTCTGTTTTAATTATGACACAGAATAAGAAGTTTTTAAGTAGAAAATGAAAAAGCATTTTGAAGTATATATTTCTTTTTTTGTAAATATCTTTTTATTGTTTTTAAACACGTGAACAAAATTAGAACCATTGAAACAGTATATATTGAACAGAAGACAAAAAAAATCAGCACAAGAAGGTACGTAGAGTTTGTCAGGTTGAAACTTTTCTCCTTTCCAGGATCCTAAATACAAAGTTAACTATATGTCACAACCTTTTCTTGTTTTGTACATATACCATTTTTCCCAGTCCTTCAGAAATTGTTCTTCCTTCATTCTTAGTTTGTATGTAAGTCTCTCCATTGTTTGGATTTCTTCCACAACATACCTCCATTGCTTGTGTGTTGGGGCTTCAGCCTTCTGCCAGTTCTTAGTTATGGCTTTATTTGCTGCCACAAGAAGAACTTTTACTAGGTTTTGGTCCGTTTTATGTACAGTTCCCTTGTGATGTACCTCAGATACATCACAAGACAGGTTCGGGGTATCTACCTGAGTGTTTCACACATAGCAAAGTCGATGGAGTCCCAGAAGAGCTTTATTTTCTCACATTCCCAAAAAATATGTGTCTGATTGAATCCTTATCCATGCAAGTTCTCCAGCAGTTGCTGAGTTTTGATTAGTTTGCCCTTGATTTGTGGTGTTATAAAATATCTTTGGTTTTTCCAAACAAATTCTCGCCATTTTAGTGACTGCGTAGTGGTTTGGTGAACTTTCCACATATCGTCCCACATCTCCTCTGAGATTTTTTCTCTCAAATCCTTTTCCCATTTTGCTTTGACATATAGAGTTGACCCCATTTTTGATTCCATAAGGTGCTTATATGGAACGGATATAACCTTGGGAATATTTTCACTGTAGGCCTGTATGAATGTCTTAATTATTGGGTGTATTTTGTGTTCCTCTGTTTTGATTTGCTTTTCATAGTAGTCTCGCATTTGCATATATTTGAATAGGTCCTGATTTATTAGACCATATGTGTCTTTAAGTTCCTGAAATTCTCTCATTTCACCTTTCTTTATTATTTTGCACATGGCCGTAATACCCTTTTTAGCCCATTGTTTGAATCTGTGGTCAAATTGTGCAGGTCTAAATTTGTCGTCATGTGCTGTCCATTTCAGCAATCTGATTTCTTTACCTAATTTTAGTTGTTTTATAACATAATACCAATTCTCAAGAGTATATAATGTTTTTGGATTTAGATCTAAATGCTCTTTAGCAGTGGCTGGGATCCCATTTTCCCCCATACATATTTGAATTGGGAATTTAGGTGCAAAAAGTTCTATATCGTTCCATCGGGCAACATACACTGTAGGGCTGCACGATATGAGGAAAACTCGCGATATGCGATATTAGAGATTAAAATTGCGATAATGATATAATGTGCGGTATATAAACAAATAGCAAAATAACCAAATAACCATTCCCATTACATTGCAACAGTTTAAAAATTATACTCCAAATGTCACTCGTCGACATAGGTGACAAACATCTAACATAATAGGCCTCCATCCAATTGGTCAAATGCATAAAGGGATTTATTTGATTCGTTAAATGGTTCAAGCTGACATAAGATTGTTTTAGCACATTTAAGGTTTACGGTTTATTGCAATATTTGCCGTCTTTTGCGATATGCATATTGCAGAGCTGGATTTTGCGATAACGATAAATTTGCGGTATATTGTGCAGGTCTAATACACTGTATTACACCAGTATACTAAACGATGTATTTGGGCAGCTCTAAAGTATTTTTTTAGATTAGGTAAGGCTCTTCCCCCCTTTATATTGGGTAGTTGTAAAGTGTGATATTGTATTCTTGGTCGTTTTCCTTCCCATATAAATGTTGATTTAAGTTTATCCCATTTTTGGAATTGGGATTGTGGGATTTCTACTGGTAAAGCTAGAAAGAGGTAAAGGAGGCGTGGTAGTATATTCATTTTTATAACATTTATTCTTTCACTTAATCCTAGTGTGTATGTGGACCATCATTCTATGTCTTTTCTGATATTGATATTTATACGTTCATAGTTATTCTGATATAGTTTTGCTGGGTCTTTAGGTATATTCACCTCCAAGTACTCAACTGATTTGGCATCCCATTTTATCTTCCATTCCTTTAAACCTTGGTTTGCAACGCAACTGAACAATGAGTATCTGAGTTTTATTTATATTTATTTTGTATCCTGAGCTTTGACCAAATCTATCAAAAATCTTCATCAAATTACCAAATGATTTGACTGGATCTAATAAATATACCATAACGTCATCTGCGAACAGGCCTATGATATGTACCTGTCCATCGATGTCTATTCCTGTTATCCTCGTGTCTTGTCTCACCATTTGGGCAAAATATTTTATATAGAGGGCAAAGAGTATAGGGCTAAGGCAACAGCCCTGTCTAGTCCCCCTTCCCAGACTGAATCTATTTGTTAGGGAGCCGTTAATTTTGATTCTACCTGTTGATTTGTAGTAGAGAGAACAGCCTTATAAAGTATTTCTTTGCCTGCCCTTAAGTCTAATTTTTAAATAAATGGCATTGTGGTCTGATACATCAGCTACTCCAATATAACACCCCATTATTGTGCTCATGTGCTCTTTCTGCATGAAGAAGTAATCGATCCTGGAGTAGACTGAATGAGTTTCAGAGTAGTGGCTCTAATCTTTTTGTAGAGGATGGAGATCTCTCCACACATCAATAAATCCCATTGATTTCCACATATATTTTTTTACAAATGTTGAGGTTGGTTTCTTATTTCTATTCTTACTGGTTGTGTCTAGGTTATAGTCCATGCAGAGTGCACGATTTTGTAGTTTATCAAGAGTCGACTGTTTTCTCAGAAAGTAGACCAAAAAAAAGGGCTTATGGGTAACCAACGAGGACAATTTTAACACTAAACACACACAATTTAAAAAGCTTCATTTTACAATTACACTCTGTGTTAAAATATGCAGCTATGAACAAAAAAAATTCCTAAAACAAAACGGCAAGTTATTTTTTTACATAAAGGGAATACTTTTTCACAGTTCAGAATTCATTTTCTTCCCCTTCTAGGTTCACTCTATCACTGTGAAGCATGCAAACATGGCCTTGCAAACAGCATCCTTGTAGGTGTCAGAGGGAGACGGCTCATAGGAGCTTCCTTTACTTCCTAAACCTGTGCCCTTTAATCTTAATGAAGCCTGTGAGGAGACGTGAAGGCCATTATTAGGAGAGACAGGCAGGCGGCAACTCCTCGTGTAACGCTGCTAATTACATGAGGAAAATAGTGAAGGAGGCCTGGATGGACGGCGTGTGTTGACTCACCGCGATGGGAAAAAACTGTTGTTGAACTTGCAGGCTAGGTGCCATTTGCTTGAATTTCTGTGCTCGTTCAGCACCTGTGTACGAAGCGTAGTTGCTCTGATGCTTGGTCTCATAGTGCCGACGGACATTATAATCTTTCATCATGGCAACATCTTCAGTGCAAATCAAACAGACAGACTTTCCGTTGATTTCCTCAAAGAAATATTCATTTTCCCACCGTGTTTGAAATCTTCTACACTCACTTGCTATCTTGCGTTTCTTTGGTGCTGCCATTTCTTGTGACTCCTGGCAAATATTCTTCTTTGCTTAATTTTGTTTAGTGGAGAAACACTTTTCTGTGACCGCCTCCATCTAGTGTTGAGACTGAGAAGTGCAACAAAGTTGAGCTCAAGCACCATGTGCGGGCCATATTCAATTATTTTCAAAATTTGCTGTGGGCCAATAAAAACAGACCCACGGGCCACAGTTTGCTATCAATATTGCTACTCCTCGTTTCCGTAGATTGGTGTGTGAGCTATAGAAAGTGTTCTTGAACCCAAACTTTTTCAATTTTTCGTGTTCTGTATTTGTCAAATGGGTCTCTTGCAGGAAGTTTATATGATTTTTTTCTTTCTTTAGTTTAGTCATAATTTGGGCCCTTTTGACTGGGTTTCCCAGACCATTTACATTTAGAGACAGGAGATGGTATTCATTTCTTTTAGTATTCATAAATGGTTATAGAGTCTTTTACAAAATAATATTCAATCATGAAGGAAAGTCGACACTAATAGTAGTATTAAGTCGGCTCCCTTCTTGTTTTAAGGGGTAAGACCTCACAAAAAGAGAGGGCCCTTTGCTACTGATGAGATTCATCCCATACTGGATTACTTTACCCATCCTAGTCCGCACAACAAATTTACATTCCCACATATCCAACATTTCTCGGGTTTAATACCCATCAAGGGAAAGCATATTAACAAGTCATATTCTTATTTAGATGTCTACTGTAATTATTCACTTAAAATTTTTTTTTTTTTTACTCATCCTTCGTTTGTGTTCTTGTGCTCAAATTCCTGGAGCTGTGGGCGTGCTCGTCTGGCCGCTTGCCCTGGTCTCTTTTTCCTGCTCAAGATTCAAGATTCAAGATTCAAGTTTTATTGCCGTTTGCACATGCGGTACATCGGAATTTTTCTTTGGCGTCTCTCATGTCAGGGTAGGTTAAAAAAGGACAAAAGAAAAATTTGAAGAAGAAATAATAAAGAAAATAAAAATAAATAGAATAAAGTTAAAAAGTCAAAATTAGACGACAAATTTACATGGTGTATAAAAAAATATAAATATAAGTAAAATATGATAATGAATATTGCAGAGACCCAATCTGTACAGAAGCATTATTGCACATAGAATTATTGCACATATTATTGTTTATTGCACTTAGTAATTTAGTCCAGTCTTCTCTCTCTGATGTCCTTTGCCAGCATTCTGATTGCTGTTGGGAAGAAGCTGTCGTGGAAGCGTGTGGTGTGTGCGTGGATGCTTTCAGGCCTGCGACGCCTGAGGTTGTGGCCTGATTCCACACATTGGATCAGTCCATGAGCAGGGTGGTGTCTGTCTCTGATGATCTTAGTCACTCTCCTCCTGCAGCGCTGTTCATATGTTGGTGTCCATGGATGGTAGGTTGCAACCTATAATTTTTCCAGCTGTATTGACCCTCTGCAGCATCTTCTTCTCTTTTAAGGTGGTGTTACTGAACCAGGCTGTTAGTCCGCTTGTGAGGATGCTTTCCACAAGCCCCCTGTAGGCTTGGGTGAGGGTCCGGCGCTTGAGACCGGCCTTCTTCAGCAGCCTGATGAAGTACAGCCTCTGCTGGGCTTTCTTCACTCTGGCAACAGTGTTTTTTTCCCAGCTGAGGCTGTTTGTGATCTGCAGACCAAGGAACCGGTGGCAGTCGGTCCGCTCCACCACAGTCCCGTTGATGATGAGCGATTGATGTGGCGGTGCTTTCCTTCTGTAGTCCACGATTATTTCTCTTGTTTTCTCTACGTTGAGAACAAGGTCGTTGTCCTCTCCGTAGATGGTGATCCTGTGCACCAGGTCTCTGTATGCAGACTCGTCCCCTCCTCTGATGAGGCCGAGGACGGTTGTGTCGTCTGCATACTTAATGATGATGTTGTTGGAGTCGGGGGAGGTGCAGTCGTGGGTGTAAAGTGAGAAGAGCTTTGGACTGAGGCAGCACCCCTGTGGTGTACCGGTGCTGACTGTCAGCTCAGCAGAAACCTTCTTTCCCATCCTCACCACCTGTGGTCGGTCAGTGAGAAAGTCAAGAATCCAGTTTCTGGTGGGTGTTGGTATTCCCAGATCTGCGAGTTTATCAGTCAGCTTCAGGGGCCTGATGGTGTTGAAGGCAGAGCTGTAGTCCAGGAACAGAATCCGGGCGTACGTGTTCTTGGTGTCCAGATGTTGCAGGGTGGAGTGAAGTGCCAGTGCCACCGCATCTTCTGCTAATCTGTTGGGGCGGTAGGCGAACTGGTGGGGGTCTACTGATTCGTCGACCACGGAGTTGATGTGGGACAGAACCAGCTTTTCCAGACATTTCATTGCTGCAGGGGTGAGGGCCACGGGTCTAAGGTCGTTCATCGCTGCGACGTGTCTTTTCTTCGGGACCGGCACGATCACAGAGGACTTGAAGATACGGGGCACTGTTTCCTGCGATAGCGAGAGGTTGAAGATGTCTGTATACACCTCTGCTAGCTGCTCCGCACAGGCTTTCAGAACCCTTGGTGAAACGTGGTCCGGTCCCGTCGCCTTGTGTGGGTTCACCTGCTTCAGGGCCCTGAGGACCTGTGTGTGAGTCACCTGCAGCGCAGCCTCTTCTGGGGCCCATGAGGTCTTTTGGGGACCTCTTTGTTGTTCTGGTCGAACCTTGCGTAGAAGCTGTTAAGGCTGTCTGGTAGGATGTTACTCTGGAACTCTGATCTGCTGGTGTTTGTCTTGTAGTTGGTGATGGATTTGATCCCCTGCCACAGGCCTCTTGTGTTGGTTTCCCTGTGGCAGCTCTCAATTTTCTGACTGTAGTTCCTGCTCGGTGTCCACATAGCGACTCCAGTTGACAGTAGTTTCTCCGCCTGAGCAAACTCCTTGGTGTGTCCCACCGGGTTTTCCACCTCGTATCCTCTCTTCCTCAGATCGTTGGTCGCGTCGTCTGCATCTGCGTATGTTACAACTCCGCCCGGCCAGTGCACGCGCATTTTATTGGAGGGAGTTTGGAAGCAGATTCCTTCTCTCTTTAACACCTTTTTGATGTTTGTGTATGCTTTGCGTTGTTGCAGAATGCTCTCCGCGTAGTCATGATCGAAAAAGACCCTTTTCTCTCCGTACATGACAATCTTTTTGTCCCACGCTTTTTTGAGTATCAAGTCTTTTACGGTGAATTGTTGAAAGCATATTACAATGGACCATGGAGGATGACTTGCCTTTGGCTTTGGAGCTAAATCTCGATGAGCTCTCTGAATGTAGAGATCCATGTTTAGTGAAAACTCATCTTGGAGCCATTTGTCAATAAAAGCAGCCATCGAGTTTTCTGTCGCCTCCACCTCCTCTTTGACACCGTAGATTCGCAGTTTATTCCGTTTTGATCTCGATTCCAGGTCATCCAACTTTTCCTTCATCTTTTTCTGATCTTTCATTAATTCACACCGCGCACTATTAGCTTCACGGCTCCACACTTCCATCTCTTCCGTCCGCGCCGCAGCTGCATTTATCTTTTCTTGTTGTTCGTTCATCTCTGTTGATATTTTGGAAAATTTCTGATTGGATAAATTTGGATAATTTGTCACTCATTTGAGCCGTGATGTCATCTTTAAATGTTTTCAAGTCAGCCTTCATTTCGCTATGCAAACTCTGGATTTGTTGCTAATGCTATTTAGGCTGCTCTGAAAGTTAGCCATGTCAGCTTCTGGTGCTAGCATGCCTCCTCTACTCTTCTTTGCTCTGTATGGTTGGGTTCTTCTTCTTTTTTGAAAGCCCCCCGCTCATATTCTTGCTTTCTACTCCTTGTACTGTCGTGCTCCTCGAGTTTTTGGCGGAGATTATTATAATTTTGGAGTTGGTTAGTGGGAGCCGTCTTTTCACGTCTCCATGTGCTGCAACGGTCAACTGGAAGTCCCCCAGGATTAATTTTTAATTTTATTTGATGCAGTTACATTGTGAATAGGGCTGGGCGATAAAACGATAATTATCGTTATTGCAATTACCTTTTTTCGATAGTGAAATTAGTCTATTGCGAAAAGGTGGATGCTGTCAAACTGAGAGCAGTGTCTGAGATGATGGCTCAAAACGAGGAGCTGTCTACTTCAGCCAGAACGGAAGGAGCAGAAGAGGGAAGAGCTGCAACAATGCTACCAACACAGAAGAAACAGAAAAAATCATTGGGCAGCTTTTTCAAAAATCACACCCCAGTGAAGGACTCACTGACAAAGAAAAAGTTGAAAAGGAGCTCAAAAACTACCTGCTGGCACCAGATCCAGACAGTGAAATGGACCCACTACAGTGGTGGAAAATCCACGAGAAAAGTTTCCCGAGGATTAGCTGCCTGGCAGAGCGCTATTTGTGTATCCCTGCGACCAGCACCCCATCTGAGAGGGTATTTAGTACAGGGGTTAATATTGTAACCTGTCACAGGGCAGCTTTAAAACCTGAAATGGTTGATACACTTGTCTTCCTTGCCCGCAATCTGTAGGCTTTTGTTCATTTAGCAGAAATCACACTGACCATGGTGACTATTTGTTGCCTCACAGAATAGGAGGCCATTTAAGTTGATCTGTTCTTCTTTTTTGACTTGTCTTTGAAAGCTATTCGAAGTTGCACAAAGTATTTAAATAAGAACATTTTTGTTTTAAGCTTTCTTTAATTTCTTGAAGAGCATTTTAAAGAAACTGAGGAGTTTCTTGGGAGTTTTTTTTAGTTTATTGCACTTTTTTTATATTGACATAATTGTGTGTCAATTTTTTGTCTATTTTTCTGTTAAACTTGAAAGTTCAAACATTTGAATTTATTTGTGGTCTTTTAAAACTGTGTGCAATAAAGATTACTTTGAAAAATATAGTTATTTGATATCGTTTTTGATATCGTTATCGCACAATATGAAAAAAACAATATCGTGATATGAAAAATCCAATATCGCCCAGCCCTAATTGTGAAAATGAAAAAGCATTTCTGTTAATTCATTATAATTTTCAAGTTAGACATTTCTAACTGAAATTTATGGTGTCAATTCAGCACCTAAGGAATTGTGGATCAAAACTGTAAAACCGCGCATCAAAACCCCAAATCTGAGAATCAAAATGCATAAATTGAGAACCAAAAGCTATAATTTGCAAACAAAAGCTATAACCCAAAGCACAATTATATCTTTCAGTTGCTGATTTGTTTTTCTCATAATTCTAAATTCCTGTTTTTGAGTTGCAGTTTTATTTTTGAAATCGTCTTTTTGAGTTGCGCTTTTATTTTTTGCGGTTTTGCTTCTAAAACAGCGACACATCAGTCAAGGGGAGGGGACATCCCCGACATCCAGAATCTCATTGGCTACCGAATGACTCAGTCTTACGTCAACATACCAGTTTCAAACGGTGACGTTTTCACATTTTTCAAATCTTTTGCTATATTAATCGATCAAACGGAGGACGCCAGCACAGTCAGATGAGGAGCTCCACCAGTAACTGCTACTGAAAAAAGATGTTAAAAAGTAAGGCGTTGCATGAAAAACTATCACCATTCAATGTAAACAATGTTCTCCTGTGCTACCATGCTAGCTAGCTCTATGCTTTTCCAATGCCAAAAAAAACCTTTTGCATTTTCATTCATGACCCCCCCACCCCCCATGGTCCGAGGCCATAGAAGGATAGGGCGGTTTTTTTGGGGTCTGATGATTTTTGGGTGACTTTTGGGCTGGAAAACTGGGACACTATCTAGCAATCCTGCACAGAGAACAAGAGTCGGCTCATTCTGATGGAAAAGCTCTTCATGAAATAAAAACAGTGAGGTCAATAAGTATTTGATCGCCCTGTGATTTATCATGTTCTCCCACTTAGAAAACATGGAGGGGTCTAGGTGAATCATAGGTGAATTTCCACAGTAAGAGACAGAATCTGAACAAAAACATTCAGAAATCACGTACGATTTTTTTTTTTTTACAATTTATATGTATATTACTGTGACAAATAAGTATTTGATCACTTGAGTTAAACAACTTTAATATTTGGTACAGAAACCTTCGTTAACAATTCCAGAGGTCAAACGGTTCCTGTAGTTCTTCACTAGGTTTCTACACACTGCAGCAGGGATTTTGGCCCACGCCTCCATACAGATCTTCTCTAGATCTGTCAGGGTTCGGGGCTGTTGATGAGCAACACAGAGTTTCAGCTCCCCCCAAAGATTCTCTATTGGATTTAGGTCTGGAGACTGGCTAGGCCACTCCAGAACCTTGATATGCTTCTTACGGAGCCACTCCTTGGTTTTCTTGGCTGTGTGCTTCGGGTCATTGTCATGCTGAAAGACCCAGCCACGACCCATCTTCAACGCTCTGACTGAGGTAAGGAGGTTTTTGCCCAATATCTCACAATACGAGCCCCGTTCATCCTCTCCTTAATACAGTGCAGTCGTCCTGTCCCCTGTGCAGAAAAACACCCCCAGAGCATGATGCTTCCACCCCCGTGCTTCACTGTAGGTATGGTGATCTTGGGATGATGCTCCTCCTTCTTCCTCCTCCATAACACGCCGAATGGAGTTAAGACCAAAAAGTTCTATTTTGGTCTCATCTGACCACAAGACTTTCCCCCATGACTCCTCTGGATCATCAAGATGGTCCTTGGCAAACTTCAGACGGGCCTTGACATGGGCTGACTTCAGCAGGGGAACCTTCCGTGCGATACATGATTTTAAACCATGACGTTTTAATGTATTACTTATAGTAACCTTAGAAACAGTGGTCCCAGCTCTCTTCAGTCATTGACCAGCTCCTCCCGTGTAGTCCTGGGCTGATTCTTCACCTTCCTTAGCATCTTCGATGCCCCACGAGGTGAAATCTTGCGAGGGGCCCCAGTCTGAGGGACATTGACGGTCATCGTTAGCTTCTTCCATTTTCTGACAATTGCTCCAACAGTTGTCCTTTTCTCACCAAGCTGCTTGGCAATTACCCCGTAAACACTTCCAGCTATGTGAAGGTCTACAATTTTGTCTCTTGTGTCTTTTGACAGCTCTTTGGTTTTGCCCATATTGGTAGTTAGACTTCTGAATTATTGTGGGGTGCACAGGTACTTTTATACAAGCTAACCACCTCAAACAGGTGCCACTAATTTAGAATCATGAGCAGAGTGGAGTTGGACTATTTAAAAGCAGAACAGCAGGTCTTTGCTGGTCAGAAATCTATCTGATAATCAAGTGATCAAATACTTATTTGTCACAGTAAAATACAAATAAATTGATTATAAATATCGTACAACGTGATTTCTGAATGTTTTTCTTCAGATTCTGTCTCTCACTGTGGAAATGCGCCTATGATGAAAATTTTAGACCCCTCCATGTTTTCTAAATGGGAGAACTTGCTAAATCACAGCGTGATCAAATACTTATTGACCTCACTGTAAGTAATTCTGAAAAACAGCAAAGTGAAATAGAAACAAAGATACTTTGAAAAATATTAAAATTGAAATCCAAGGTCCTGAAAAAAGCCATAGAATTACTATAATATTCAACATGTTTAAAATGAGTATAGATAGATAAATAGACTTTAATTATCCCGAAGGAAATTTGAAGTGCCCAGCTGCCCACACTTAAAAACACAATCATTCCTAAAACAAATAAAAACACAATAGATAGCTAAAAAATATTAGAGGATAAAAAGGATAAAAGCAAGTATGAACCATTCCTAAAAACATGTCAAGTTTCCCAGAAATTCAGCTTAATCAAAAACAAGACTAAAAGCTCTCAACACAGAGTGTTGTGCAGTCTGATGGCTTGTGGGACAAATGACTTTCTAAGTCTTGCGTGGAGCAGCGTTGGGATAAAAGTCTGCTGCTGAAGCTGCTCTTCCTCTCACTGAAGGCCTCATGCAGAGGGTGTGTCACATTGTCCATAATTGCCTAAAGTCTGGACAGTGATCGTTGTTCAGCCACCTCCTCCACTGTGGCCAGCTTCAGTCCCACAACAGAGCTAGTCCTCCTGATGATTTTGTTTTGTCGGGTCAGGTTTCCCTTGCTTGTGCCGCACCAGCACACCACAGCGTACAGCAAAGCACTTTCGATCACTGTTTGATAAAACATACTGAGAAGCTTGGTGGAGACGTTAGAAGAGGCCAGCTTCGCAGGATTTTAAAATATTTTAAAATGCTGTTTTAAAATAATGAACAGGTTTTTTAAAGCAAAATGAAATATATTTAATAATATAGTGGCTAACTTAAAATCTGTGTGCAGATTTTCACAATTCCATGATCTTTTTATATACACTGACCAAAAATATAATCGCAACACTTTTGTTATTGCTCCCATTTTTTATGGTATGAACTCAAAGATGTGAAACATTTTCCACATACACAAAATAACCAACATCTCCTTCGCATAGAGTTGATCAGGTTGTCTATTGTGGCCTGTGGAATGTTGGTCCACTCTTCTTCAATGGCTGTTCTAAGTTGCTGGATATTGGCAGGAACTGGAACACGCTGTCGTATATGCCGATCCAGAGCATCCCAAACATGCTCAATGGGTGACATGTCCGGAGAGTATGCTGGCCATGCAAGAACTGGGATGTTTTCAGCTTCCAAGAATTGTGTACAGATCCTTGCAACATGGGGCTGTGCATTGTCATGCTGCAACATGAGGTGATGTTGTTGGATGTACGGCACAACAATGGGCCCCAGGATCTCATCACGGTATCTCTGTGCATTCAAAATGCCATCAATGAAATGCACCTGTGTTCTTCGCCCATAACATACGCCTGCCCAAACCATAACCCCACCACCGCCATGGGCTACTCCATCCACAACATTGACATCAGAAAACCGCTCACCCACACGATGCCACGTAGCTTGGCAATGATGACATGGGGTCTCTTGTCTCCCATCTTCCTGGACGCAGGCACGCGGTGTGATCAGTTGACTTGTATGTCTCGCTCCAGCTTCAACACCTTTCTGAGCATTTTGGAGACCTCATCTGGGCTACTGGATTCCAGCCGCTCGTCAACACTGTGCGAATGTTTCCCCGCCTCGTTCTCCCCTCCATGTCTTTACACTTATCCCGTAGTGTTGTAATTTCACTTTGGAGCTCGGTGACAGTAGACTGACCACGTAGACAGTCCGCCTTTCACATCCTCCATGTCCATTTCCATCGAGGCCAGCTCCGCTCGCACAGCTGAGGCATTGCTAGCAATTTCGGCTCGCACAGCCTGTAGTTCAGACCTGAGAGCTTCAAAGTCTTCTGACAGCGCACTCTGAAGTTCGACTCTGGTAATTTGCGATATATTATCCCTCAGTGACGCTAGAATCTCGGCTTTAATGTCCTCACCCCAGACCGAGCTTTCAGGATCGCTGTCTTCTATGGTGCGCTGCCTCGCGGTTCTTGCTGGCTTAGATGCAGCGTTGTCAAACTTGTATTTTCGGGGGTTCTGCAGTTTTTCAGTTTTTCAAGTTCTTTGGTTCTCTGGGGGTTCTGCCATTGCGCTTATATTGGTTTCCTCAGAGATTAAAATTGTTTAAGGCAGGGTTTACACAACACTTGCCAGAGAAGTGCCGCTTTTCAAATCGATATGATCAAAAGTCTGCAGGAGCTCCAAACCGCACGTCCTTACTCCATCTTGAATCACCTAGCCATACTGTTTTCATCCACATTCCAGCTCAGACGAGGAAAACAAAGACGGTCATGGATCTATTTGTAAATGGATGAATCAGAATGGAGTGGAACAGGGAGACATTTTACTTGCTATGTCACAGATTGAAGCTTTTTCTATTGTTGCCTTTTTAATTGCTCTTATTTATAAAAATAAACACTCAGAAATGTTTTATGTATGTCCTCTAGGCCTGCACTATATACCGCAAATTTATCGTTATCGCAATATCCAGCTCTGCAATATGCATATCGCAAAAGACGGCGAATATCGCAATAAATCGCAAACCCAAAATGTGTTAAAACAATCTTCTAGCAGCTTGAAGCATTTAACGAATCAAATAAATCCCTTTATGCTTTGACCAATCAGATGGACGCCTTCCCATTGTTGACCAATCAGATGGAGGCCTATTATGTTAGATGTTTGTCCCCCATGTCGACGAGGGTCATTTGGAGTATAATTTTTAAACTGTTGCAATGAAATGGGAATGATGTTTTTGTTTATTTTTCTATTTGTTTATTTACCGCAAATTATATCGTTATCGTAATATTGATCACTAATATCGCATATCGCAAGTTTTCCTGATATCGTTCAGCCCTAATGTCCTCAATCATGGAAAAATGCTACAAGAACATTCCAAAAACACCTAAAACACAAATTTAATAGAAGTTAGTTTTTAAAGACCAACTTGCAGTGACATAGAAAATATTGTCTGCCCTCTTGTGGTGAAATTAATACACTGTACCGTAGACACCTGAGCGTAAATACCTTTTTTTTCCTACAGATTGTGCCAGAAATGCTGAAACAATGAACAGCTGGTTTGATAAACGATCATTTAGGATAGGGGGGGGGGGGGGGGTGTTATTATATAATTATTATTCGTTATTTTACTTTAGTTTTTTATTTTATTTCCCAAATAATGACTCATCCACGATGATCCAGTCTAAACTGAGGGAAGTGACTTTAAAAAATAAAAAAATAAACTAAATAGAAAAGAAGTCGTCCGCTCCTGCACTTGATTAGTCAGGTGGACCGGTGAAGCGAGCGACTGTGTCTCTAGCAGAGCAGACGGACTTACAGTTTTGTGTTTGAGGGGAACGGGGGATGCTTTGTTACGTGTGGGAGACTTAGGACTGTGACACGTCCCGCCGCTCTACGTGAACGAGCTACTGAATTTAGGAGAGCCGGGTGTCCCGGTAAAAGTGTGTGTCGGGGCAGAGCTCGGAGCGCCAGCTCACTCGGCGGCTGTGGGGCGGTGTAAGCTTCAAAGCAGAAATGTCGCTCAGTCCTTAGAAACCGTTCAATCACATGGATTTGTGTTTCCAGTTGTGTCCCGACAAAATAATGTTATTCCCACATATTTACGTGCAGCCAGGATGCAGATTGTAGCCTTTCCTGCATGGATTTATGTTCATGCTAATGTTGTTAGCCCATGTTAGCATACTGCTAACCCTGGCTTCTTTCTGGCTCCGTTCTTTAGCACAACCCTAATTTAGGATTTATTGAGGGCCACAAAAAATCTTCCCGTGGGCCGCCATTAGCCCCCGGGCCAAAACCACCACCACTGAGCGTCTGACTCCCCCCATAAGAGATATTTACGTGCAGCCAGGATTGCAGCCTTTCCCGCATGGATTTAACTTCATGCTAATGTTGTTAGCCCGTGTTTTTATTTATTTATTTATTTTTTTAAACTTGTCCTGTCCAACAGCTGGGCAGGCAGATGAGAACTGAGGGCCTCTTGTGTTGGACATATTTTACTTTAACAATAGGGTTTATTAATCTTCAGACAAACCAAAGGTATGTCTGAATAAACCCCTTTTATAATTGAGGCCAACCTTTATTAATTTGAATCATGTTTGAAAATGGTGTTGGACTGGACGGAAATGGAAAGAAGGGAAGAAGAGAGAGGGATGTTAGAGAGGGGGGGGGTAGGAGGGTGATAATGGAAGGGGAGGGGGGTAAGACCATGAAGCAGCATAAAGCAACAAGTTTACTGGTTGTTTATCATTACGGTAAGGTTCAAATGTAGTACAAAAAGGGCGGGGCCTGTCCACACACACACTGAAATGTTATCAACACACCTGCTGGCTGCAAAAATGTCCACATGTCAACATGTACACAAAACAGATAGTGTTCACACACGCATACTTATGCCTTAAAACCAACTAGTGTGAAATATTTCATTCATTCAGTCACGCAAACTTTTAGTGCAAAGGTGAGCTAACACCTGTGCTCAGGTGATTGTTTATGTTCTTCTAAAATGGATGGAGGAATGTGTAAAGAGGGAAGGAGAGGCGCCGACACCCCAGGCCCAGCACAACCCACCCCACACAAAGAGAGAGGAGCCAGAAAGCGTCGCGTCTCCCCCCGCCCCGGAGCAAGTCCAGGCCCCCGCCCCCAAACGCCGGCCCTTGAAGGGGGGGGGGGGCTCCGTTCTTCAGCACAACCCTAATTTAGAATTTATTGAGGGCCACAAAAAATATTCCCGTGGGCCGCCGTTCTCCCCCGGGCCACAACCAACACCACTGAGCGTCTGACTCCCCCCGGGGAGTAGGGCAGTAGACTAATTGTGCGCTGAGACGCTGTCACTTTAACCCAATGCATCATGCGAGATGTAGTGCAAACAGCTGCCGAATGCAGACAGACTCGCTTCTCTGAGCTTCATGGTTTGTTCACTTGTTCCATGGTCTGACACCGGATCCCGCGGAAAGCTGCACCGCTAAAGACGAGCGTTAGCTGGTATTTTTGTTGGAACTGAGCAGAATCAGGACAAAGGATTGAAGACTTTAAGCACTTCTGATTGGTCAGACTAATGACATGTGATTAAACCTCCAAGAATGATTGGTGGAGACAGTTAAAGGGGCGGTACATTTGCGAAAACGTCTGAAGCTATAGCTAAATCGCGGCACCGTCATTCTTCTCAAAATGTCTTTAATAAAATAAAATAAACACAAAGAAAAAAGTATTTTACAATCTTTCATATTCTTAACTACTCTGTGTTTCATCAGAGCCTGTTTGGATGAACAAAGAGCTGATATCCTGGAGATGGTAAATGTTTTAGATCAGTTAATGAAGGCAATTTCACACGGCACACCTGACCATCTTCCGCGGCACACTAGTGTGCCGTGGCACACTGGTTGAAAAACGCTGGAGTAAGAAACACAAGATCAGTAACCCCCCCTTATGACTGTAAAAGATGAGTGTGTCAGTGTGGGGAGTGTGTGTTTATTAAAATGTATAGTAACATTTCTTGAAAACTTGTGAGTTTCTTTTATTAGGTGTTTAACCTACTGAAGACTGACATCACCCGTAATTGTCTTATCTGTAAAAGAGAACCAAGACAGACTATTTCTTGACAATGCACATATACCTTTAAAAGTTCTCCTTTTTTGTCTTTTTGTCCCTACAGTCCTCCCTCAGCATTATGCGAGTGAAGAGGATTTGTGCAACCAACAGAGCAATTTAAGAATGGAACAGGGGGAACCAGAACCTCCGCACATTAAAATGGAACATGGAGAACCAGAAACTTCACAGATTAAAGAGGAACATGTAGAACCAGAAACTTCACAGATTAAAGAGGAACTGCAGGAACCAGAACCTCGACAAATTAAAGAGGAAGAAGTTGAACAACAACTTCCACAAATTAAAAAGGAGCCAGATGAACTGTGCATCAGTCAGAATGAAGATCAGCCTGATCTTAAGCAGGAGACTGATACCTTGATGGAGATTCCTACTTATGAGGAATATGAGAACAGTGAAGCAGATCTAAACAATCAGAGCTTTAATGTAACTGATAGTCAGGATGAAGAAGGAAACCAAAATAAAGAATCAACATCAACTACAGATGAGGAGACAGAATCAACATCAACTACAGATGAAGAGACGGAATCAACATCAACTACAGATGAAGAGACAGACCCACAGAACAGAGATCAGAGGATGAGTTTTAGTTATTTATCTCAACTCAAAACAAACATGAGACACACAGGAGAAAAGCCTTTTTCTTGTAAAGAATGTGACAAAAGCTTTAGTCAAACATCTCATCTTAAATCACACATGAGAACTCATACAGGAGAGAAGCCTTTTTCTTGTATAGAATGTGATAAACGTTTTAGTCATGTATCTGATCTCAAAAAACACATGAGAACTCACACAAGAGAGAAGCCTTTTTCTTGTAAAGAATGTGATAAACGTTTTATTCATGTATCTGATCTCAAAAAACACATGAGAACTCACACAGGAGAGAAGCCTTTTCCTTGTACAGAATGTGATACAAGTTTTAGTGAAATATCTAATCTCAAAAGACACATGAGAACTCACACAGGAGAGAAGCCCTTTTCTTGTAAAGAATGTGATAAACGTTTTATTCATGTATCTGATCTCAAAAAACACATGAGAACTCACACAGGAGAAAAGCCTTTTTCTTGTACAGAATGTGATACAAGTTTTAGTCAAATATCTAGTCTCAAAAGACATGAGAACTCACACAGGAGAAAAGCCTTTTACTTGTAAAGAATGTGATAAAAGTTTTAGTTTTGCACAAAAATTTCACCAAACGTCTAGTCTCAAGACACACATGAAAACACATTAAAGGGGACTGCCCTTTTCATGTAAAGAATGTGATAAACAGTTTTAGTTCTGTATCTAGTGTTTTTGTGTAAACAATATAAAACAAGTTTTAGCTATGTATTTAGTCTCAAATCACCCTTTCTTGTGTAAAGTATTTGCCAAAAGTTTTAGTGATGTATTTGACCTTAAAACAGAGAACTCATGCAGAAACTGACCTGAGATCAGCTAATAAACCATCCTGATCTTTCATTTAAATGTATATAGGCTGGTGGGCTCCAGACCACATTGATGCAGTTATTTAGTAATAAGGAGGCAGAAGTGATTATTGGATGTGTACTCAATCTGACAGGAGTGCTGAAAGCATTCTTTTTTAGTCTTCTGACTTAAAATTGTAATTTTTTAAGACAGGGATTGTGTAATGATTCTAAACATCATGAGTTTCACTTTTTAAGTTATTTAATTTCATGAAATTAATTCTTTTAGGTATACCTCTAAATAGAAATGTGCTGTTTTGAATTATGAGGGTAAAATTGGATTTTTTTTTAAATGTTGATAATGTTTAATTTTTGTTGGTTGATTTTTCGTAGTAGAATTTTGTACTTTATGGTATTGTCTAAAGTTTTTGAGTTAACCCTTGTGGTTGTTGTTTATGTCAGGGACACTGACAGACGAAGTGTGTATTATTCTACACGGTGGAAGCCCGATCTGTTTCTTCTGCATTCATTTCTGATATTGCACACTTTGAAGGCCATTAACCTGCTTATACCATGGTCACTTACAAAGGAAAGAAATATTCAATCCGTTTTTAGCACTTTTTTCTTGTCATTTTTTGGATTTAAATCGTGTTTTTCTTAAAAAGCGGACCATTTGTTACGTGATGTGGCACACTTTATTGTCACTGTAACATAACGCACCGGCGGGGCCAGCACTGACTTTGACTACAGCGGCAAAGGAAAGAGATATCTATGCCGACCGTCACGATGTGTTAAATAAAATCAGTTCAGAGATAAAGTTTACCCTCTTAGTGCTTGTTTTTGTCCAGATGACGAAGCTAAAGGTTGTGGTAAAGAAGCCAGCGCAGTGATGTAGAAAATTGAAGCTATGTGACCGGAACTTCTTTTTAGGCATGCGGTTATCACTGTGGATTATCACTTTTTAATCTATACCCAGCAGCCAATCAGAATCAAGTATTTACCCGGACCATGGTATAAGCGATAACAATGTTGTCTAAGTCTTTGTGTTACCATGACGAAACTAGAATTATTTTATATTGTACATCTCTAAATCTAACACTATATGGTTCATAAATATTTCAGTATTGTTTAAAATATAAAGTTATAAAGAACCAGACTGGTGTTTGTGTCAGGTGTTCTTGTGATTCATGTTTTCTTGTAGACATTAGAACTGTTCCTCTGTTCTTTTTGGTTCTCAGTGTTCTGTTCCAATCTTTACTGTGAATAATAAAGTGGACGTGAACATCAGTCAGAAGTGTGGAGTCTTTCCCACAGTGTGGGTTTCTGCTGTTTGTTGGTTCTCTGCTGGTTCCAAAGCTGGACTCCTCGGGTCCAGTTCTGACTGCTGAACCCATGACTGAGGTGAGATCACAGAGTTCCATCCAATTAGTTGATTGGTTCATCAGTCATATTGACCATTTTGTCTTTCTTAAATTTGCCTGTTTCAGCTCTGAAACATCTCCAACTATTTACCAAACACCACTTTCTCTAGCAGAGAAGGTTTTATTGTACATCTTCATGAAGCAGCATCCAGCTGTTCCAAACTGAAACCATTGGAAGTAGCAGTGTGAAGATGCTCTCCACTCACTGAAACCACACTTTTTTGTATTCTGCATAGAAATTTGTTTGTTTTTCTATAGTGTTGATGTTCTTCAACTTGTTGTTTTTGTCCAATAGAGGAAGTCTGCACAGGTGCAGACAAAGAGACAACCCAAAGGAGGACCCACTGACTGTATAAAAGTTCTTAAAGGTGTTTGAGACCATCGGCCAAAGTGTCACTGAAATGATCAACCTTTCACTTTCCACTGGTGTTTTTCCAAACGCATTCAAACATGCCATAGTGGAGCCTCTGCTGAAAAAGTCTAATCTGGACCCATCAGTCTTCCAGAATTATAGACCCATCTCAAAGCTTCCATTTATATCAAAGATTCTGGAAAAGGTGGTAGCTGAACAATTGTCAGAGTTCTTGGATAAAAGGAGCATCTATGACACTTTTCAGTCAGGTTTTCGTAAACATCACTCCACAGAGACAGCCCTGCTGAAGGTGTCCAGTGATATTTTGATGTCTGCTGATTCTGGCAGACACACGGTCCTTGTCTTACTAGATCTTTCATCAGCCTTTGACACGGTTGACCACCAGATCTTATTGGACAGATTGAGGGACCTGATTGGTTTGTCAGGGTCAGTTCTCCACTGGTTTTCCTCTTACTTATCCGGTCGGAATTTCAGTGTCATGGCCAACCACAAAATGTCTCAGTCAGTAGACTTACTGTGTGGGGTTCCCCAGGGCTCTGTTCTAGGCCCTGTTCTGTTTCTCCTATACATGATCCCTCTTGGAAAGATCATTCAGGATTTCAGTGATGTTTCCTACCATCTCTTTGCTGATGATATCCAGCTATATTGCTCTTTTAAGCCCTCCGAGACACACAAGCTGGATTCTCTGATGAACTGCTTGATGCAGATAAAACAATGGCTCTGTAAAAACTCTCTGCAACTAAACTCAGAGAAAACAGAAACCTTAGTTGTTGCCCCTGATGATGCTATACCAGGGATTAAGCAGCACTTGGGTTCTCTTGGCCAGGCTGTCAAACCCAGCCTTAGAAATTTGGGTGTCATTTTTGACAAAGATATGTCGCTGGAGCAGCACTCCAAGCAGTTGATCAGGAACTGTTTCTTCCAGTTGAGGAACATTTCTAAGCTACGGAAGATGGTGTCATATGAAGATCTAGAACTTCTTATTCATGCCTTTGTTTCTACACGGCTAGACTACTGTAACAGTCTGTTTTCCTGTCTGAATAAGAAGGAGCTGTCTCGCCTGCAGCTGATCCAGAACTCTGCTGCGAGGATCTTGACCCGCACCAAGAGAAGAGATCACATCTCCCCGATCCTCAAAGCTCTTCATTGGCTCCCGGTTGCTTACCCGCTACCAATACAAAATTCTAGTTTTGACTTTTAGGGCCCTTCATTCCCAAGCTCCTCCATATGTTTGTGATCTGATCGCCCCTTACAGACCATCTCGTGCACTGAGGTCTGCGGATCAGAACCTGTTGATGGTACCTCGCACACGGTTCCGAACTAGAGGAGACAGATCCTTCCAGGCTGTTGCTCCCAAACTCTGGAATGAACTTCCATTGTCGCTACGTACCCTGGACTCTGTGAATTCTTTTAAAAGTCAACTAAAAACTTTTTATTTTTTCAAAGCATTTTAAGTGAAACTACTTTTATTGGGCTTGAGATGATTGTTTTACATGGTTTATGCTTTTTTATATTTTGTGTTTTTATGTTTTTATATGTGTATGTATACATATTTTAACCTGTGAAGCACCTTGTGACTTTTGTCTGCGAAAGGTGCTATACAAATAAAATTTACTTACTTACTTACTTACTTGCTTTGGTTGCAGAGACTTGGAGCTCTCTCTCTCTCTCTCCATGCAGATCAGCAGCTTCTTTGGAGGCAGAGGCAGCTGTGTGGGAAGTCTCTGCAGGTCCAGAATCTTCTGATGGATCAGCAGCTGCTGCAGGTTCCTCTGGGTGGAAACACATTTCTGCCAAACAGAACATCTGTTTGTCTTTGTTTGGATGGAAAACGGAGGAAAAAAACTTCTTTGGAGAGAAATCTACTTTGTTTCTTGTTGCTATGAGGTTGTTGAACAAATGTGGTCACTTTCACAGCTTCACTTCAAATGACTTCCAATAGACAGAAATTATACATTTTCAGTTTATTAAAATAAGTTTGTTAAACATTTTTTATGTTTTTTCTGTAATTCTAGGTCTGATGTCTTCATACATGATGGCTAAAAGAACAAAAACCAAACCAAATCAGTCAGGTCTGTAGTTTGAACTTGGATTAGAAATGAGAAGGGCGACACCTTCTGGCTGTATCCAGAACTGCATCTTCTGGGCAGAAAAGTGTTGAAAAACCTCAATTGTGTCTGTAAAATGTCTGCAGCTTTTTTGTCTGAAGACATGAATAAAGTCTGGATTTGATCCTTAATGAACGGAATATTCCAATGTTGTTTTCTTTGTGGAGCTAAAGAGCTGCTGTCAGTCTGCTTTGGTCCATCAGGAATGAAGGTCAGGACTGAGAGGAACCTGAAGAAAGTGACTCTTCATCATCTGCTGCTGAAGAAGACAGAGGAAGATCCACTGTGAGAGCAGCTGCAGAAAGCTTTCTGCTGTTTTTCTCCTCTGAGAGAGTTTGGAGTTCCCAGCAGTTTGAGTGGAGCTGAAGCAGCAGAGCTGAAACAGACGTTCTTCTGCTCCCATTCAGCATGAACGGACAGATCCACTGAAGGCCGGCCTGAAGCTCTGGCTTCCAACACGTCTGCATGGATCCAAGCGTGTGCAGTGTGTGCTGACATGCTGTTCTCTGAGGAACATGTTGGTGTCTGACTGGATCTGAGGACACAAACAGCTGCTGACATCTGAGAGGGTCAAGCTGCAGAGTGGCTCCTCAAAGCTCACGTCTCTGTGACAAACATGATGCTGCTTCTGTCTGTGCTCCACCACTAAAAGGACTGTCCAGAGTTGGTCCTGATCCGGTTCTAGTCTTTCTGGCTCCAACTTCTCTTTCCTGTCAGGAACCCTTCATGTTCTCTGCCTTCCTCACATTTCTGTCTTCTCTCTGGGCTTGAAGCCCAAAAGGAGCTGAAAGCTGCTGACTTCAGTCTGATCCCATGTTCTGGATCATCCGTGTTCCTGAAACACGCTGCTGGACCCGTGATCAGAGGAACCGGAGAACTTCCCAGAACATGCAGACACATGTGGAACTGTTCTGATCATCTGTGTGTGTTGACAGTGAAGGAGAGCTTTGTCCTTCAAGAACTTCATCTTTGAAAAAACTTTATTGACTCTGACAGAGTTTCAGTTTGAATCCATGTGGTTTTCATTCTTCCATTGAAGTTGTCTCCAGAAACTAAAGATCTGCTGAATCAATGCTCCTCTGAGAACTTTGGAGCTTTTCTCTGCATCTGTTCCACACTTGAATGTGCAGAAGATCAAAGCGCCGGACGCTCTGAGCTTCAGCGTTCCAGTCAGCAGCTGCTGAACCAAAGCCAGCAGCAGGTGAGGATCTGGGCCTCAAAGCAAACGGACAGAAAGATGAATGGAAGAAGGGATGGAGTCCCAGTGTTGAAGACATCAGCTGGAGAAGCTCTGAGGCTCTTTCAGGTGGGCGTGGCAGCGCTGCTGCTTTCCAGCAAACCAAGCAAACTGCAACATCTGTGATCTGAGAGGCTGTTGGTGAAGAAGAGCATCATCAGCATAGAACTGTGGGCCGTTTGGGTTCAGAAGAACAGCTTCATGATGTGGAAAGAATCTGTGTCCTTCAACAGGTCCAGAAGATCCCAAACATGGAAACTGGAAGCAGTTTGGATTCCGGTTTCTTCCTGAACTTTGAGGATCCAAATGCTGAGAATGGAAGCTGACAGAGAATGCAGCAGACTTTACCAATGTGCTCAGAACACTAGAACATCCACAGAAGAAGAAAACACTGTTCTAGTGGAACATCTACAACTTCTGTCCATGATTCAGAGGAACTGCAGGAAGATGACTCCTCCCACTTTGTCGTCACAGAAGTGATGTTGGAATCATCTAAGAATCATCATCAACATCACCTTCATCATCATCATCACAATTACCATCATCATCATTGTCATTGTCACAGTCCCCGTCACCGCCACCTTCACCTTCATCTTCATCATTATCACCATCATCAGCAAAGAGTCTTTGAGGGGGGATGAGGAAGAAGAATGAAAGACAAAGCTTTGAAACTGAAGGATCTTCTGCTCAGATGAAGCTCTTTGTGTCTGCAGAGATGATCTGTGGCTGGAATGACAGACACAAATGTTTTCTATTTCTAGAAGAAACGGGTTTAGAATCAAAGCAGAGGATTGGTGGTTTCATGGCCACCAAGCGGATCCTCTTCAGAAAACTGCACCTTCCTTCCTATAGAAGAGCTTCTGTGTTTCCTGAACCTATTCTGGATCCACAATGAGGAAGAGGCTGGACTCGCTTCTCTTGATTTTAAACATGTCATGCAGCCAACTCACAACTCTATTTGGTCACGCTTTAGATTGGGGGGGCTGCAAAACACTCAATGACCTGTTAACAAGAACACATTATTACATGTATTATTATCTACGGTGGCCCTGAAGTGCAAAGCATTCAACAAATCACTCGATACAAAAACATTTTTAAGATCACAACAACAATTAAAAAAAAATAATAATTTTTAAAAAGCAGCATTACATTTTAGAAAACAAAACAAAATTTCAGAAACCAAAACTTGAAAAACAAAAATGACAAAAAAAAAAAACATTTCAGAAAACAAAATTAATTTCCAGGAAAAAAAGAAATATTAAAAAATGAAAACATTTCAGAAAAAAAAAATTCCAGAAAAAAATGAAATATTAAAAAATGAAAAACATTTCAGAAAAAAAAAATTCCAGAAAAAAAAGAAATATTAAAAAATGAAAAACATTTCAGAAAAAAAATGAAATATTAAAAAATGAAAAACATTTCAGAACACAGAATGAATTTCCAGAAAACAAAACGAAATCTTCAAAAATGAAAAACATTTCCAAACCGGAAGAGGCAGGTACTATGGGACAACGCTGATTGGATGATGATGTTTGTCAATCATTTGAACTGAAAAGTATTTTAAATGAAGCGATGACGGATTTTATCGTCCAAACAACAATGTACTATAATAATCCACGTATTTCCCATTTATATATCAAATAAAAAATGCAGCAAACTGTTAATGAACTTTAAAATTATTTTTTTAACATTTCGCCTGACACACGGTCACCCGGAAGTAGTTTGTGAGCACTTTTACTTTGAACGCTGTGCGCTAATGTCTACGGCTGCGAGGTTCACGCTGTCAATCATCTTCAGGTAAGAATCAATTCTGTGATCTTTTCTTTTGTCAGTCACATGTCTCTAAGGATGTTAATTTTAGGATGTTAAAGTGCTGCTTTGAAAAGATAATTTCTTTTTATCTTGCGCATGCGCAAAAAGAACCCGATGGAGACGAACCGTCTTCACATGATAGCCGTTCCCGTTTTCGGTGACAACATGAGAGAAAAAGCTCTGAGCCAGCCTGATTCTGTGATTTATACAGTAATTACAGTAATTATATGGCATCAGTGTTGCTAAAAATCGACTTTAAGACTGAAATCAGTAAACAAGTTCTTATGGGAAATAATATTTAAGTGCATTGTATATTTTAGAACCATGCATATACACATATACTGAAACTTAAAAATGAACTTTAAAGTTTATAAAATACTTAATTGAATTAACATGTGATATTTCTGCAGGTGAAGTTTCTCAAAGCGAAGTTCCAGAAAGGTTTGTGCTGCAGAAGAACAGATGGCAGCTCTACATGGGAATACAAGAAGACTAAAGTCATTCATATCATTGTGCAGTGTACAGGCAAGTCACCATGATTTATGTGAAATGTAATCAATAAATATTATTTAACCTTAATATCTAATTTTTTTTTTTAAATTGCAGGTCCTTTAAAAAAAACGTCTTTAACCTGCTGCATAAGCCTGATTAGTTGTAAATGATGCAGTGGGGAGTGAAAGACGAAGCACAATTCCTGGCTTTAGCGTCGGGCTGATGATCTGGAAATCACATCTGAGGAATCGCATCAAACACTTGTACAACTCCAAACAACTTAATGTTCCTTTAAGCAAAACTCCAGTTTAAAATGTTCATATTAGACTTGCTTCATTTAGGAGTTTTTCCATGTTTACCATTTTAGGTTTTAAAGCTTTATTAACAAAGATGATGTTTGATTTTCAAAGCTGTTGTTTAGAAATGTTTTTTTGTCAATGAAAAAACTGAATGCTGATGTGAGGATTGTAATAATGGATATGAAAATAAACAAATTTGTTTCATAGCAATGCAGTATATTTATTGAAAACTTAACATGAATACGTTATTCAGTAACAGAAACAAAGAAACTGTTGTTGATTTCCCTTTATGGGCTTCTTCATGCAGTCAATCAAATGTTGCGCTTACAATCAGCATTTACTCAGCGTACCTGTCAGTCACATTTATTAGAGGAAAAAATGCATCTGGGAAAAGTCTGTTTGTGCTTAACAACTATATCAAAAAGAGTCATGTCAGGAAAGTTTTGTCCACATTGCTGCTCAGCATCACATCCAGAGGAAGATGCACAGGTAAGGGACCCCAGTTCCTGCTCGTACATGCTTGCAGCTTCCTCTGCACTGGACTCCAGCTCCATTGAAATCCCTGACAGAAATAAATTAATAAATTAAAAATCCCTGACAGAAAAACATCGGCTGCCGTTCATCTTTCATTCAGGAAAAAGTTGAGTTCATCAAAATGAGGAGAAAATGGGTTAAACCAGACATTCATTAGGGAGGGGTCAAAACACCAAACTCAGAATAAAATACATTATTTCAGTCTTATAAAAAATACATTCTAAAACAATTTGGTATTCCTCCTCTGCCTGAAAGACTAAAATGTTCTTTTAAAGATTTTTTTTTACCATACAGACTTTGCCACCTTTAGTTACACACCTGGACGTGTCTGATGATGTGCACATCCAGTCATTTACTGTCATGTTTTGTGCACTGACACACTCTAAAGTCACAGATCTTAATAGTGTGAATAAGAAGCATTCATAAATGTTATTCTGAGACACAAACTGCTGCAGTTTACCTGACAGCTTCGCTGATTTATGCTGCTGGTACACCTGTCTGAGAATCCTGCCCACATGACCCCCCCTCTCCAGCTGATGAGGTAACCTGTCATTAACGTATGACTGAAAGATCTTGGATCTGTCTGTAAACACCCACCTAGAAATCACGTTTAACGCTACATTTATTAGATCAAACAAATGTGCCTCCATACCTTATCTGTGGATGGCGGGACTGCATTTCCTGATGTCCGCCGTCTTTAACACCCGTTTCTGCGCAGCTGCTGCTTTAGACAGAATCCTCTCACGACATTTCGAAACATTTGTAAACCTGGTTGGTGTTGATATTTCTGCGTGCGTTCTGTCATCACATCCGCTAAATATTCAAAGATTAACGTTTATGTTAACGTTTTACCGTCCCTTTCTTTGTTTACCTGCAGAACGGACGTCATCCACACAAACTACTTCCGGGTGACCGTTCTGCTTCAGACGAAATATTCAAAAAATAATTTAAACCTTCATTATCTGTTTGCTGCATTTTTGATTTAATATGTAAATGGGAAATACGGGAATTATCATGGTACATTGTTGTTTGGACGATAAAATCCGTCGTCGCTTCATTTAAAATACTTTTCAGTTCAAATGATCGACAAACATCATCATCCAATCAGCGTTGTCCCATAGTACCTGCTTCTTCCGGTTTGGAAATGTTTTTCATTTTTGAAGATTTCGTTTTGTTTCTGGAAATTCATTCTGTGTTCTGAAATGTTTTTCATTTTTTAATATTTCATTTTTTTTCTGAAATGTTTTTCATTTTTTAATATTTCATTTTGTTTTTCTGAAATGTTTTCATTTTTTTTATTTCATTTTGTTTTCTGGAAATTAATTTTTTTTCTGAAATGTTTTCATTTTGTAATATTTCTTTTTTTTCTGGAAATTAATTTTGTTTTCTGAAATCTTTTTTTCTTTTTTTCTTTTTTCTTTTTTATGTTTTGGTTTCTGAAATTTTGTTTTGTTTTCTAAAATGTAATACGCTTTTTAAATTGTTGCTGTGATCTTAAAAATGTTTTTGTATCGAGTGATTTGTTGAATGGTTTGCACTTCAGGGCCACCGTAATTATCTTATAAGGAATTTGTATACAATTGCAAACGATTAACAAATAATTTATAAAGGATTAACAAATGCTAATAAATGTCTTTATAATCAACTTAATATCACATTATTCATGTTTTCTTATCTCTTATAGGTAGTCAATTAAGAAATATGTAAATGCATTTATATACAGCCTATTTAAAATTGAAAGTCAGTTGAAAGTCAGAGACATTTACAAATACTAATTCATGTACTTATAAACAACTTACTAAAACATTAGTAGTGCTTGTTAATGTCTTATAAATAGTTTATTAAGGACTCTTATTATTAAGCATTACCGATTTTTCAAACTCTTTTTCAATCACCTTGTCATGAATGAATGGAGGAAATGCAGAAACACAGCTGACATGTAGACTGTCCAGAACTGTTTGACAGTTCTTTCTTTTTCATTTCAGCTTCCTCGTGCTGAAAAGAGTCCAACTATAAAGGCTTGTTGTTCCCCTTATGCTGCTGCTGTTCTAAAAACAAATGAGCAGCTCGTTTACATTTGCATAAAAACTGACAAACAAGTCAATTTTTTTTTTTTCAGACCTGCTGTAGTTTTCCCTCAGGTGAATCACACAGTCTTTCAGAATGATCCAGATTCAAAAAGTTGACATCAATGTTTTATGATTAAGGATGAAGTCCATGTTGTCCTGGGGAGACATTAGCCGTAGAGAAAGTCTCTTTCTGTTTCATGTTTGGCTTCACTTCAGTCTGTAAAGTTTTCATGAATGCAACACGTTTAGAACATGTTCAGTGAAGCTTTCCAGTCTGGTCCATAAATTCAGAGCAGCAGCTTCACCTCACTGTCTGCATTCATGGAGCTTCTTTAATGTTTGGACTTTGAGAAACTCATTTGACCTCCTGGCTTGATCTTCATCACTTGGATCCACATTGGTCTTTGTGAATGACATGTGGACTTGGGATCAATGTTCATGTTCTGCACAGTCCACTTCATAACAGTTGTTGACCTTTGACCTGAACAGTGGAAGTTGTTGGACAATAATTGTCCAGATAGAAGTGGAGCTGCTGGTCCATCACAGTATTTCAGACCACTGGATCAGAGGAAAAGCTTTGATGTTGAAGCTTGGATCCAGACTCAGAGACGCTGTGAGGATCGTTTCTGCCAGGAGCTTTTAGAGTCACAAACAGATGTACCTATTAAATAAGAGTTGATTGACACACACACACACACACACACACACAAGCAAAAACACGTAACACATGCGCACTACACTCTCACCCCTGTGCAAACACACATTCTGATTACAGGGAGGAGCCTAACACAAAACAAATAAGGGGGCGGAGCTCTGCTCAGGTGTTCCTGAATCAGGAAATGAGGAAGTTGAGAGTTTTCCTCCGTGTCAGAGCAGACAGAGCAGGACTTTCTTCTCCTTCATGGTGAGTCTTTGTGTTTCTGTTGTCTTCTCCACTCATGATGAAGGCCGTGACGTGTCTGTGAGGAAGAGGAGCAGCAGAGGAAGAGCTCAGACTGAACTTTGTCTTCAACTTGTTCTTCTGTTCTTCCAAGAAGCAGCAGCTAAAGGTCACTGCAGGTCACCTTTCTGACAGAAACAGACCAGAATGCAGCTGTCAGATCTGCCCTGAAGGACAAACTTTGAGTTCTGCTGGATCCTTGTTCTTCCAAACAGTTGGAGACTCTGCTCCACCCTTCCTCTCAGCTCACATTCTAATGACATTCAAATGAAATTAAAATGAGATTCAAATTCCAGTGATGTGTTCCAGAGAGGCTGTGGAAGCTCCTCAGGGCTTTGATCTCTGCTGAAGAAGCTTGGGAGGCTCTCAGGTCCTCAGTGCTGAACAACTGCATGTTTCCAATCCTCTCAGTACTGAGATCTCCTTCATTTCTGAACTTCTGACAGGATTCTGATGGAACAGAGCTGGGAGCTCGTCTCCATCATTTCTTCATCATCTGTTCTGTAGTTTGAATCAAATCATAGTGGGGCAGATTGCTGAAATAATCTTTCAATTGGTGATACAAGCACCAAAATTGGTACACAGGTGCTTCAGAACCTCCTCTTTCAGAAAAGCATGTTAGCCCAATGGCCACCATTTTTCAAGATTGCCGCCATTCGTATCAGTATGAAGCAGTATTTGCTGTCAGCTGCAGTGACCTCAGTTCGGAACAGTGATACTGTCAAAGAGGAAACTTAAGATTGAAAATTTGGATGTGTACTTCTGGACAGACTCAAAGGTTGTTCTTGCATATGTGAACAATGATGCCAAGAGGTTTCACACCTTTGTAGCCAACCGCATTCAGCGCATAAGGTCAAGCTCAGAACCAAAGCAATGGCATTATGTCAGTTCAGAAAACAATCCAGCTGACTATGCCTCAAGGGGGTTAACTGCATCACAGTTAAGAGAATCTAACTGGCTAACGGGTCCAGATTATCTCTGGCAACAGATACTTGAAATGCAAGTTGGTGAAGAGGAGATGGTGGGAGTTTTGGAAATATCCAACCCAGAGTTTCGTAAGTCTTGTGTCAACACTGTGAAAACAGAAACAGATTCAGTTGTGAACCGCTTCACCAAGTTTTCAGACTGGTCTAGAGTTGTGAAAGATGTTGCCAGGCTGAGAAGATTTGTCCAGGAACTTAAGGGGAGTACAACTAATATCAAATGAGACAAGCAGTCTTGAGGAAAGGCGACAAGCAGAACTGTTTATAATTAAGTTGGAACAAAGAGAAGCGTTCTCATAAGACATAAGGAAATTAAAACAAGGAAAAGCCAACTAGCTTAACAAGCACAGTCAGTTACACCATTTAAATGTTTTTCTTGATGACGACCGAGTCCTCAGAGTTGGAGGAAGGCTTTGCCAATCAACCCTTGACTATAGTGTAAAACATCCAGCTATGCTTCCCAAAAAGTCTCATGTATCATCTTTGCTTGTGAAGCACTATCATGAGCGTGTGTGTCACCAGGGCAGAGGAATGACCACGATTGAACTGTGTGCAAATGGGATATGGATAATTGGATGTGGAAACATGGTCTCCTCACACATTTACAAATGTGTGAAATGTAGGAGATACAGGAGAAATACAGAAGTTCAGAAGATGGCTGATCTGCCAAGAGAGCGGACGGAAACAACCCCTCCTTTTACAGATTGTGGACTTGACTGTTTTGTTCCCTTTATAGTAAAGGATGGAAGGAAAGAATTAAAAAGATATGGTCTCTTGTTTACTTGCTTGTGCTCAAGAGCTGTTCATATTGGATGATATGAGAACTGATGCTTTCATAAATGCACTTCGAACTTTTGTGGCAATCAGAGGACCAGTTCGCCAACTTAGGTGTGATCAAGGCACCAATTTCATGGGAGCCAGAAAAGAGTTTTCTGAGATGCTCAAGAAAGTGGACCCAGAACGTCAAAGGGCTCCCTTGGTTGTGAATTTGTAGCAAATTTACCATCTTCAATTCACATGGATGGAGTTTGGGTGCGCCAAATAAGAACGATCCAAAGCATTCCCGCAGTCATGCTTGACAAGACAGGAAACAGACTTGACGCTACATCTCTGAGAACTTTTCTCTATGAAACAATGGCTATAATCAACAGTAGACCATTAACTGTGGAGCACCGGACCAGATACTCTTACACCGAACCATATACTGACTATGAAATCTTCAGTCATACTGCCTCCTCCTGGACAATTTTGCAGAAAAGATTTATTTCTGCATAAAAGGTGGAGAAGAGTGAAATTTCTGGCCAATGAATTTTGGCAGAGATGGAAGCGAGAGTATTTGCTAAACCTTCAGCAACGTCAGAAATGGCAAAACTCATCACGAAACTTGAAAGTGAATGATATTGTGATTCTACAAGATGAAAGCACACCAAGAAATGAGTGGAAGCTTGCTAGAGTCTAAAAAACCTATCCTAGTGAAGATGGCATCGTACGAAAGTTAACTATACTTGTCAGTGAGACTACACAGAATAAAGGAAATTCACACACTAGACTACTGCACTTAGACCTGTTCATAAGGTTGTGACACTTGTAGAAGCACAGTGAATAACCAAAGCAGTATGTTCACATTAGTGGTTTGACATGAAAATCCCATTTAATCTTCATAGGAGTGATTTTGGTGGGAGTGTAAATGCAGCTTAAAATTATACATTTTATTGAAGTTCATGTTTGTGAAATTTTTAATAATTGGTGATTTAATTTTTATTTCTTTGGAGTGTACAGTGAATTTTGTTTGAATTATGTTCAGAAGAATAGGATTATTCTCGCGAGAATTTTAGCCTTTTTTTATTGGCCGCAAGTGAGCACGTCTTTTGCTCATGAAATGAATTTTATCCACATACTGGATGAGAGTGACGTTGGCTGGCAGTGGACAGTCAGAAAGCACCTCCTTTAATACCTGATAGAAAATTCCTGGAGAGAGTCTGAAACCCTGTTGGAAACGCATGAAACTCATCTATTGGGTCTCACACGTAAATGAAAAGATGTCTACACTTAGGGTGTAGAGGCAGACCGAAAAACATTAGCGAGGTCGAGGCATGTAACCCAGCAGTGCGAGTGGTCCAGTTTGGCCAGGGCTATGTATGGATTAGGATCAGAAACGGTTGAAGTGCTCAAATGTTATTTACAGCGTGCAAATCGGTGGACAATTCACCGACCTGATATCTGTGGTGCCCTAAGCCCACAGATGAGTTGGCTGTCAGTCAATTAAGGCCTTTGCCAAGGGATGCCAAGGGACGAGATGGCCACATCTGGCTAGACAAACCTTTAATTGTTAAAAAAACAAAGATGTTTCATTAGACCTGTCCTTCTCAGACGCGATGCAATGCCAGTTTGTAACGTATGGTGTCAATTCAGCGCCTAATGTGTTGTGCATCAAAACCGTAAAACCGTGCATCAAAACCCCTAATCTGTAACAGCCTGAAACCTGTGAATTGCCATCCCGGCATCACTGCCATCCCAGTAACAAGGAAAGGTGGAGAGAATAAATCGAACATTCAAACTAAATTGGGCAAATTAAATTAAATAAATTATTGTTATTTAACTAATAAAACTTATTTTTCAGTTTACGTATTTTATATTTTTAATTTAATAACATTGTTATATCTTGTTTTATTTTTATCTTTTTCTATTTTTATTGTTGTAATTTTATTGTAATTTTTATTCTGATGTTTCATAAACCAGTGTTTCCTCTTGGGGATCCATTGTTCTGGGGCACCACCATCTTAAGCTGTAGGGCAGGGGTCGGGAACCTTTTTGGTCGAGAGAGCCATAAACGCCACATATTTTGAAATATAATTTCGAAAGAGCCATACAATAATGTAGCGTCCCTTTCCCACACTGAGGCACGGAGACTTAACCTCTTTTAAGGTTCTTTATTCTGGTTACTGCAGACCGCAACAAATGCCGTACAATTAATTCAGCAACTCCTGAATCTCTCCCTCTGAGACGAGAGCGCTTCTCCCAACTTTATATTCCCCCTCTCCCGCTCCAGCCCTCCCATTTCCCTTATTCGGCCCATAGCTGAACCCCATTGGTCCAAACTACCTAACAACAGGCTGAGCGACAGATCTGAGGGCCAATCAGATCTCTGCTTGATCGATGCGTTCCATGAACTCCAGAACTTTTAACGCGGCCCAACAGCCAAGTTAAACTCAGTCCGCGACAATATGTTTAAAACTAAAAATACAAATGAATGTGTGCATTTGATGTAATTTCAACATTTTTAAAGTACAATACGTCTGTGGATTGTTTTTAATAACATTGTTATGCTGTTGCTAATAATTGATGAGTATTTCTCGTGGTAGTTTTGCTGATGGTCTAGTCTGGTTGATACGTGGTGAGTTTCTGCTTCATGCAGGCGTTGAGACTTTAAACGTCATCGTAGGTCTGAATGTTCTTTAGATGTGAGACAGACTGATCACATGCAGACCTGGAGCCAAACACACACTCACGCTGCAGTGAGTGACGGGCAGCGGGTTTTACGTTTTTACCATCCCAGCGCGATTCACCAGCTGCCACCCCCCCCCCCCCCCCCCCCCCTCGGCTTTCTTCCTCACACATCCCGTCCCCGAAACTGCGCGCTCTTCCTCAGAGACGGGAGCGCGCAGTTTTAGGCACGGCAATTCACAGGTTTCCGGGTGGTACAAACTCTGTGAAATAATAGATAATAGTAAACTGCAAGCACTCCAAGCACCGCTACTACTGCGCGCCTCTGGCATCGCATCACGCCCGAGAACGACTGGTCTAATGAAAAAAAAAAGTATGATTAAAGATTTGTCTGCGAGCCACATGTGACCATCAAAAGAGCCATATATGGCTCGCGAGCCATAGGTTCCCGTCCAAGGTTATAATAGTTTCGGATTTTTTATTAGTTTTAGTTTTTATTTAGTTTTGAATTTTTTTTTTAAATTTATTTAGTTTTAATTAGTTTTTAGAGGCTGCTTTACTAGTTTTTATTAGTTTTTATTTTTTGAAATTGCTTCGTTTTAGTTTAGTTTTTATTAGTTTTAGTGTTAGTTTTAGTTTTTTTTTTGTAAATTAGGATATTTGTCAGGTGCATGATTCAAAATCACCAGAATAAGTATTGTATGATAAAAACGCAATCAAAGATACATTTTGAAACACTTATTATTCAGAGGACACAAGGACAACCATCCTTAAATTGAAATACAACAGCCGACAACAGCATTACGTTATCTGCTCTGGCTTCTTTTTCGGGGGAGGGCGGGCGACAGGCTGGCTTGTCTAGGTACTGTTGATTTGCGTTGTTGTGTGCGCTTTTTAAATGTACTTTTAGATTCGTAGGGTTTTTCCCTTTGAGGAGCGTTCCACAAATTTTGTCTCCTGCTTCGACTACAAGGCACTTACTTTAGTTTTCGACGCTGTTATATTCAAAAAAGTCCCAAATAGGACTCTCCCGCTTTCTCCCAACTTTTACTGCAGCCATCACGCTCATGTAAATGTCTATGACAACGCTAGCCGGCAGTGTCCGACAGACATCATGTGACGTCACAGACTACGTGATGCCGTAAGGTTCAGATTAAAGCCCTGCACGGGACTATTTTCTTCATCCCGCGCCCGCTGAATTTCTGACCAATCCCGCCTGCTCCCGCAACGTATGCGTTACACTCCCGCCCACACCCGCAATATGTATGTCCACTCCCGCCCGCACCCGCAAAACTCATAGAATTTAGGCCCGCACAGTAATAGAGATGAATTGATTTTGTATTGTCTCCCGTCCCGCAGGAAAAAAACACGTATTTGTATTGATATTATTTATTATTAAAGAGATTCATGTCCCTCCTCCAGCCTCATCTTTTCATGCATTCCTCTTTTGTGTCATTTGCAACTTAATTATTACATATATTTTCACAAATCCCGTTCGGTTAAAAGTGTGCGTGTGTGCGCGCGCAGACAGACGGCCTGAAGCGCGCTCTTAGTAAGAGGCGGGGCGAGGCGGGGCGTTGCACACCCCCAACAACAGGTTAGATGACAGAGGCTATTGGGCGTCTCTACCTGGTGCCTTCACGGAGCTTCAGTACATAAGACTCCAACAGACGCACAGCCTAACGTAGTCCGCTAATATATATTCATGAGATATTCATGGCAGCACTGATCCCGCGGGGTTTTTTTCTGCCGCCCGCTCCCGCCCGCAGCACAATTCAAACCGCCCAATCCCGCGAGATTTGGGTTGGGTCCCGTGGGACCCGGCGGGACCCAATCCCAATGCAGCCCTCCAGTTCAGATACACAGTAAAACTAGCAGGGTGAAGTAAATAGACTTTATTTCAACCCAAAAGACTTATGTATTAACAAAGACGAAAACGAAGTATTTTTTGGGGTTAATATTATTTAGTTTCAGTTAGTTTTATACACACAACAAACAGTTTTAGTTAGTTTTCGTTTTTTTAAAAACTCTCGTTTTTATTTTTATTTCAGTTAACGAAAATGTTTTTTCAGTTCTAGTTTTAGTTTTTTCGTTCGTTTTCGTTAACTATAATAACCTTGTTCCCGACCCCTGCTGTAGGGTTGCTGTTGCTGCGGTGCCTGTTCTCAGGACCGGCTGGGGTCCTGCTCTGTGGTCTAACATCCATGTAGTGGGCCCTAAGCTGCTCTGTGTGGGGCGGGCGCTGTGGTAATAGATGGATCCCCATGATATCGTTTCCTCACAGCAGAAACAAGCCATAACTTCTTTTAGCGGCAGATCTTTGTTTCTGTTCAGGGTTCTACTGGGGGATTTGGGTGGGTGGGGGGAGGAACCTGGTGAGGGAGGGGTCCCATCTTTTGAGTTTGAGTTTAGATCTGTGCACGGACCGAATGAAATGGGGTTGGCGCTCTAACATTTTCTCTGATGTCAATCAGATGCTCAGTAACTCAGAGTTAGTTTGACCCATAAGTAGCAGACAGAACTTTTTACAGGGTCACAGTCACGGTTTCCATGCTCAGGAACCTCAAATAACACAATGTCTCACCCTAATTATTAAAATTCTCTCCATAGGTTTGTCTTATTTTTCTCCAAACAGGCGAGCAAAGGGTAGCACATCTTCACAATAAGTCTTGCCCGTCAGAGACATCTGCAGCTTTTCAGCTTCCTTTACCCCCAGGTTGTCCTGATAGTCATCATCCTCTTAGTCCTCTTGATCTGCAGCATCTCCATCCTCTCTAGGCTTCTCCAAATCCTCGACACCTCCTGTCTGTTCTGGTTTCTCTTCCTTTTTGTTGCAGATTCTGGGGCACCAGTTTCCTGGAAGGATCTTCTTTTTCCTTTCCCTTCTTTGCTTTCTTTTCCTAATTCTTATTTTGGAGGTCAACAGAGGTTTGATAATATTTTCTATGATTTTTTCATTGTGCATTTAACCCTTGTGCTATCCTAGGTACTTTGACATTGGGAGTTGGGTCATCTAGACCCACTAGACAATAATAATAATAATAATAATAATAATAATAATAATAATGAATTTTATTTATAAGGCGCCTTTCTAGACACCCAAGGTCACCTTACAGATAGAGAACAATAAAATACAGTTAAAAGAAAGACATATTAGTCAAAAACAAACAAGACATTGTAATCATAAAATGAATTAGGGTGGGTATGCTTGTCTGAAGAGGTGGGCTTTCAGATTTTTAGCAAACTGTGGGAGTGAGTTCATGTTCCGTAAATCCGAAAGAAGTGAATTCCAGAGCAGGGGGGCAGAGCGGCTGAATGCTCTGCCCCCCATAGTGACGAGCCGAGCGGTGGGTGTAGCAAGCTAGAGTGAAGAGGCAGACCTAAGGGAGCGGGTGGGAATGGGTGGGAATGGATAAGGTCAGACAGATATGGGGGGGCGAGGTTATGGAGGGCTTTGTAGGTCAAGATAAGGATTTTATAATTAATCCGGAGTGGCACTGGTAGCCAGTGAAGCTTTTGTAGAACAGGTGTGATGTGCATAGTTGAGGGGGTTTGTGTTATGATCCGGGCAGCAGAATTTTGGAGCAGTTGTAGTTTGTGAATGGTTTTGTAAGTGAGTCCGGATAAAAGGGAGTTGCAGTGGTCCAGACGAGAGGTGATGAGACTGTGGACTAGAATGGCCGTGGAGTGAGGACTGAGAGAGGGGTGGAGAAGGCGGATGTTTCGGAGGTGGAAATAGGCCGTCCGGGTGATGCTATTTATGTGGGCAGTAAAGGAAAGAGTGCTGTCAAGGACGACACCCAGACTCATAACTTGTGGGGAGGGAAGGATGGAGCAGTTATCGAAGGAAATGGAGAAGTTAGGGAGTTTATTTAGGGTGGTCTTTGTTCCTACGATGAGGAGTTCAGTTTTGTTACTATTTAATTTAAGGAATTTGTAGTGAACCAGGATTTTATTTCAATAAGGCATTTGGAGAGGGAGGCAGGTGAAAGAGTGGAATCAGGCTTGGAGGAGAGGTAGAGCTGGGTGTCATCTGCATAACAGTGAAAGTGGATGTTGTGTTTACGGAAGATAAAACCAAGGGGAAGAAGGTAAATGATGAATAGCAGGGGCCCTAGGACAGAACCTTGGGGCACACCTGTGGTAACTGGAACTGTGGGAGAGGTGAATGACTTTAATTGTATGAATTGCGTGCGGCCTGAAAGATAGGACTGGAACCAGCTGAGGGGTAGGTCAGTGATGCCAATGGTTGAAAGCCTTTCCAGAAGGATGGGGTGTGAGATTGTGTCAAATGCAGCAGTCAGATCGAGTAGAAGGAGGATGGAGGCTAAACCAGAGTCAGCGGCGAGTAGAAGGTCATTAGTGATTTTCAGGAGGGCTGTTTCTGTACTGTGAAATTGACGGAAGCCAGACTGGAGTTGTTCATATAAATTATTGGAAGAGAGGTGGGTTTGAAGTTGAGAGGTGACAGTTTTTTCAAGGATTTTTGCAATGAGTGGAACATTAGAGATTGGGCGGTAGTTATTGAGATTGGTGGGATCAGAACCTGTTTTTTTCAGTATGGGGGTGACAGCTGCGGTTTTGAGGACAGGAGGAACAGTTCCAGTCTTAAGGGAGGCGTGAATGATGCTAGTAATGAGGGGGGATAAAGAGGGGAGAGTAGCCTTGACCAGAGCAGTGGGAATTGGGTCAAGTTGGCAGGAGGTGGTTTTGGATTTGTAAATGAGTTCGGTGAGTTATGCTCAACTGATGGTAGATTAAATGATGAGAATAGCTCATGTGGGGAGAGAAGAGCTGGTGCCGTTACATTTTGACTGGAGTTGGATTGAAGTTGCTGGTGAATGTCATGGATTTTTGAAGAGAAATAAGACGCTAGGGTGTTACAGAAGTCAGAGGAGTACAAATGAGGAGGAAGTGAATTCTGGCAGGTTGTTGTACATGAGAGGATAGAAAATGGGACCTTTGAGTTGCCATTAGCGGAATTTATCAAACCAGAGAAATATTCTGTTTTGGTCTTGGAGATGGAGTCTTTGTATTGGATGATATGGTTACAAAACATGTCTCTATGAATAGTGAGCCCAGTTTTCTTGTAGAGTTGTTCTAGTTGGCGACCTTTAGCTTTGAGTTGTCTGAGGATTGGAGTAAACCAGGGTGCAGAGACGTTGAAAGTGATAGACCTTGTTTTGAGTGGGGCGAGAATGTCTAGAAAATTATGGAGGTTGTAATTGTAGTGGGAGATCAGTTCCTCGGGAGGGGAGGCACTGTCAGGACTGGGCATGCTATGGATGAGTGAGGATAAATTGTCCAAGTTAATGTCCGTAATTTTAAGAAAGCTAATGGTGCGTGGAAGATTGGATTTAGAAACAGAGAGGTTGACATGAAAAGATAACAGCATATGATCAGACTACAGAAGGGGGTCTGGTTTACAGTCCACAGGTGTAACACCCGAGCAGCAAACAAGGTCCAATACATGACCCTTAATATGGGTGGGAAAGTTGAAATATTGATTGAGACCAAAGCTGTCCAGACAGGAAACAAAGTCTTTGGTGAGGGAGTTGGTGTCACTGTCCATGTGAATATTAAAATCCCCTAAAATTATAATTCTCTGTGAAAGAGTGGAAAGGAAAGTTAAAAGAGCAGAAAAGTCAATAATAAAATTTTTGACTGATCTGGGGGGTCTGTAAAGCAACAATAGTTGGAACAGGGCCAGAGAGTTGACATACACTTGCCTCAAAAGTCTCATAAGCAGGGACAGACACAGGCGTTATCCTCCAACTCTCGCGAAAGATCATCGCGAGCCCCCCTCCGCGGCCGGAGCCACGTGGTTGCGCGATGTAAACAAACCCCGAAGGGGTGGCATCATTCAGTGAGGTAAAGTCATTCGGCAGCTGCCATGTTTCTGTTAGGCACATAAAATCCAACTTGTGGTCGAGTAGGAGATCTTGGATGAGATGACCCTTGCTCGTGAGAGAGCGTATGTTCAGAAGACCAAAGTTGGCGGAGAGTTTGGCGGCCGGATCGTTAGGTGACTGAGGTAGACGGGCAAGGAAGTTTTGATTAGCGCGGCAACCAGAGATTCTCGGCGGACGGCGACTGGCGGACCAAAATGACCTGATGGTGTTGGAGTTGGAGTTCTCATCACGGATGATCTGACGCGGGCCGCGGTGAATGTATCACCAACGAGGCTGGAATAGGATGTCCGGGTGCTGGAGCAGCGCTGGTGGAGGTGAATCGAGTGGAGAAGAGCGAAGCTTGGCAAAGTCAGCGACAGAGTATTGGAGCAGGACTGTCAGAGGATGCTTGAGAAATGACAGGATGATCCAGGCGACTAAAATCCAAACACAGTTGATCCACATTGTGGCAGCCTTGGGAGTGAGCAGCAGGTAAGCTAGCTCTCACACACTGCGTGTATCGTGATCAGAGTTCAAACGTTAACGTACACTGATCCAGGTGACAAACTGCAGACAGCTGCGAGAAGGTGATGAGTGAGGAAAAGTCACATTAGTAACAAAAGACATAGTCCACAGGGACAAGTAGAGCCTTAAGGTGGCATAGAGTCCAGGGAGCAGCTGCAGCCAAAACGCGCCAGCGTTCACTCAACCGGAAGTCAATGCTCTGAACCTTTTTTCTTCAATGATTTGCGATCTTTACTGGTGTCCATGGGTTACATGGAATCTTTCCACCTTTATCCACCTTTGTCATGATAGGGAGAACATGTCAATGTAAGGGTGGGGTCATCTAAGATAGCACAAGGGTTAATGGATTCTGTGTTTGCATGTATATTGTATTGCAGAAATATGCTTGATTTCTGCCTTCAGTAACAGATAATAGGTACCAAGGTCACCAGTAGGCCTGTTTTTGACTTGTGGTCTCTGTTTTCTTTCTGTACTGGAGTGTTGATGGAGCCACAACACCTGCAATGCAGACTAGACAAAAATGATGTATCTAGTATGTTTACATCTTCCTTTACAGAATAATAAAAAAGCCATTTTGCCTTGAGGACCGAGAGAGAGGACAGCCACAGAGCCTAACAGGTCGTGTTTTTCCACCTCTCCCCTTTTGGAAAAGGTTTGAAAATTCATGCAGACTCTTGTGTGTCTTTTCATTTCTGTACATTTCATTTTTTGAACCATCCGAATCTGTGAAGGCCGGCTGAAACTGCAACAAAAGACGACATGGCTTGCTGTGATTGTGAGACTAGCAGATGATCGATCGGAGCTGCAGTGAAGAGGACGGCGGTGTTTGTGGGAGTTGGAGCTGAAGATCGGAGCAGGAACCATGTCTTCCCTTCAGTCTCTGAGAGAGTTGATCAGCGAGCGACTAGCTGCTGCTGCTGAAGAAATCTGCAGACTCTGTGAAGGAACCATCGTCCAGTACGAGCAGGAGCTCTGTCGTCAGCGCAGACTGCTGGATGTCATCTGGAAACCACAGCTGCAGCTACACCACATAGGTATGTCACCTTCAACAAAGAAAAAGAGAATCCTTTGATAAATAATAGTAAATAATACTCAGTCAGGATGTGCTACAGTTACTTGTCTTTTAATAACAGATCTCTTAGCAGTCCCTTTACATCAGAAGGCTATATGCTTCTAACATTTGCCAGAATGCATTGCCCATAACCCAAGATGCATCTCTAATAATCACAGTGTCTCCACAAGTGAGGTGCATTCAAATGCAATAGAAGCAATTACATCTTCTATCCTGGAAGCCGCAGGTCTCAGGCTGATTCTGAACTGACAGTGATGGAAGAGCTTTCATCCTCTGATGATGATGAAGCAGCTGCTGTGCAGGTGGTCTTCACGCAGTGAACACCACATTTAGTAAAGTAGTACTCAAGTTAAAGTAGAGAGTAGGCATCCAAATGATTACTTGAGTATTAAGTACTTGGATTCAAAATATACTCAAGTAGTGAGTAATTAATGATTAACATCCCATTTATGTCATAATAACAGAATGAGGCTCATTAAAAAATAATGGAATAATATAACTTTTAATGAGGCAGGAAATAAGTACATTCATGTTTCAAAATAAAACATTAGGCAACATTTGCTGCAACAAATAAATGACAATAAATAGTTTGTAACCATTCCCTCCTTTTCTTTGTAAAACATTGTTTTTCTACCAAGACATTCTTGATCATCTTTTCCTTTGATTTTAGTCATTTTAGGCAACCTGTAAACAGAACTGTTATCCTTAAACTTAAACATTTTCCTTTACATCATGTAATAGATTACATATGTATAATACTTTATTTAAATCAGTAGAAGAGCTGACAGCAGAACAAACTGAATGTGAGTTTCTTCAGCAGAAAAATGACTGTTGATCTTTAACAGTAGCTCGTTCTCAAGGTTTTTTGATTGTGATTTGATTTTGATTTGAAATGGTTTATTTCATGCAATCACAGAATAATTCACAAAACAATACAACCAGCATTCATACATTAATTCAAAGATGTATCAAACTTAGGATAATTAGATATTACATCAAAGATTGCTTGAAAGAGAGCGGAAGGAAGTGATAATCCGGTTCATTACTTTTCATCTGATATCAATGGCTTATAAACACAGTTTCAGGTCATTACGTATGCTTAAGTTTCAAGAAATTACATTACAATGATGAATTACTTCATACTTATGTAAAGTAGTTATAACTATTTTGGATAGTAACATACCACGATTCAGATCAGTTATCTAAAATATTTTCAGATTAATTTCATTTTTAAAATCATGTTAATGATTAAAAAAATAACACAATCAGAAAATAAACATAACAAATCATGGCTTTTTGGATCAAATTAACCAATATAATTAGGATTCAATCATTATAACCTTTTTCCATAATAGATTAAGTGTCATGTTTTGAGTTTGTTGTCTTGTTTTTCGTCCTTGTTCTTGTTCTGTCTTGTTTGGTTCTGTTTCCTGTTTTATTTTGAAAGTTCTCCTGTCTTGTCTGGTTTCTTGAGTTTTACTTCCTTTGGTCCCCATCTGCCCTGATCGTGTTCACCTGTGTCTTGTCTGCCCTGTCTGTATTTAAGTCGTGTCTCTGCCTTCCTCCTGTGCTGGTCCATTAGCTCTGTTATGGTGTTCATGTCATCCTGTCCTGTCTAGTCCATGTTCCTGTCTCTTGCCTCGTCCATGTTTCATGCCACGCCAAGTAAGTTTTTGTTTTTGTTCTGTGAACCTGCTCTGCAGCGCTTTTTGTTTGTTTTTCCGTATTAAAACCACTAGTCCACCTCTGCTTCTGGGTCCTACCGGCTCTCGAGCCACCCCCACATCGTGACATTAAGCGTATTTTTTTATATAATTTGTTTTTTAGTAAGGTAATGCTGGGAAATAAAAAAGGGTCCATAATCTGTCGATTGTCCAAGGTTGGTATTCCTTCTTCTGCTGATTAACAGCCTCTCTTATGGGTTTAAACAGAGTTTATAGTTCTCTTCTATGTTATGTCTGCAGACATTAGACGGAGGTCCATATCCTTCTTCAGCTGATATCAGCGGCGCTGAGAGTTGAGGTCAAGTTGTCTGCAGGTCAGAACTTTGGTGACAATCAGGTTACTTCAGACTTTTGGAGAAAGTGATGAATCCAGGCGTCATATTTCATGAATTTATTTGGCTCTTTGATTTATTACTGCATGTTGGTTCAGACGACTGTGATCAAACACTTCTAAAAGTCCTTCATGTTGTTAACAACCTGAACCTTGGACCGGTCCGGTGGACAGAGTGGTTTGACGTAAATTCTGCAGCATTTAACCCCAGTGTTCTCAATCTGCTTTCGCTTCCTTAGAAGCCTGGCATGTTTGGCGATTTCAGCTTTCCTTCTGGTCAGATGGTCGTTCAGATAAACAGCAGATCCCTTCAGATTATTCCTTTGATTGATCAGAGCTAGCTTGTGTTTTTGATTCACAAACATGAGGATCGCTGGTTTATCTGTCTCCTTTCTCCTGGGGAGCGGGTGGCAGGTCTCGATGGTGTTGAGATCCAGGGAAATCCCTTTAGACGTGAAAAATGATTCCACTTGCTGTTCCACAGACTCTCCAATGTTCCCCGTTTCAGAAGAACTACTACCAATGCTAGCACTATTAGCATTAGCCATGCTAACTCCAGCTGCATTTAGCTTTCCCCGAGGTTTGATCGGTAATCCAGGGAGAATGACGTCATTCATCCTTGCCTGTTGTTCCATGTTGCCCACTCTTTTCATCGTTGCTCATTTTGAGCACAGAGTCTGTGAAACTCTATAAATAGCTCCGTGAGAGGAGCTAGCTTAGCATGGATTTTGTCGAGTGCAGCTTTAAATTCATCCCCATTACTTGTTGCTTGGTTTTTCTTCAGAGGCATGGTCGGCTGTCTTTCTTAGAGATAATCCGAATTTAGTCAATTGACGATCGTTGAAAAAACCACGGTGGGCTGAAGAGTCCATGATTACAATTATATCTCCAACTAACAACCTCCTCTACCTTTGATTCCATTTTTGTCTCTCTTGGAATAAAGGCAAATATTCCTGTATCCACCTTTTCCAGAAAAGATCAGTGATATATTGTACTTGCCTCCACCCAATGAAATTTGTGCCATTATCTGATCTTTTTTTTTTTTTTTTAACTTGTCCTGTCCAACAGCTGGGCAGACAGACGAGAGCTGAGGGCCTCTTGTGTTGGACATATTTTGCTTTAACAAGAGGGGTTATTAATCTTCTGACAAACCAAAGGTATGTCTGAATAAACCCCTTTTGTAATTGAGGCCAAACTTTATTAATTTCAATCATGTCTGAAAATCTTTGGTGTTGGACCGGACGGAAAAGGAAAGAGGGGAAGAAGAGAGAGGGACGCTAGAGAGAGGGGGGGGTAGGGGGTGATAATAGGAGGGGAAGGGGGATAAGACCATGAAGCAGCATACAGCAACAAGTTTACTGGTTGTTAATCATTATGGTAAGGTTCAAATGCAGTACAAAAAGGGCGGGGCCTGTCCACACACACACTCAAATGTTATAAACACACCTGCTAGCTGCAAAAATGTCCACCTGTCGACATGTACACAAAACAGATAGTGTTCACACGCATACTTATGCCTGATAACCAACTAGTGTGAAATATTTCAGTCATTCAGTCATGCAAGCTATTAGTGCAAAGGTGAGCTAACACCAGTGCTCAGGTGAGGTTTTATGTTCTTCTAAAATGGATGGTGGAACGTGAAAAGAAGGAGGGAGAGTGCCCATCCATCCCCACCCCAAGACCCCCACCGCAGCAGCAGCGGCAGCCGGAATCCCCCCAACGCCACACGGGAACCGGCAGGGAACAACCGCCGCCCGGGCGACCAAGCCCGCCACCCAGGCCAGGGCCAGCAGGGCCGCCGCAAGGCCCCCAGAGCCAGAGGCCAGGGAAGCACGGAGGGAAAGAGAGCGCCGCCCCAGCCCAACCAGGAGAGCAGCCCCCCCGCCGCGCCGGGAGAACCCAACGCAGAGCCCCACCGGAGAAGGACGCCCACAGCCCCAAACGAGCACCCCACCACCACCCAGGAGTTCCGGGCATCCCCCCGCCCCAACCCCAGGTACGAGCCAGGACCCCCCAAGGGAGACCCGCTCCGCACTCCAGGCAACCATCCGCCCGGCCCACGGTTGGTCCAGGGAGGAGCGAGGCAGGGGGCCCGCCGCCCCCGCCCAGGAGGGGGGAACCCCGGGGAAAAAAAAGAGGGCCCACAAGGGGTGTTATAAATATGGCCCGACCAGGCTCGGCCACAGTTGGAAATTTGGCGGGGCCCAGCACTCAGGAGCAAGGACCAGAACCCACCCCCCAGGGACCAGACACCCCCGGCTCAGATGTAATGTGAACTCCCCCACCGCGCGGAGAGAGCACCGCCGGGCCCAGGAAGCCGGCACCCCGGGGACACGGCCGCCGTTGCAAAGGGGGGCCCGCACCCCCCACCAGGGAAGAGGCAGGGGACAGACGGACCCAGGTCCCACCTTCCTTGCAAATTGTGTGTGCGTGTATGTGTGTTTGAGATGGTGTGTGTGTGCATGTGTGTGTGTTTATGTTGGGATGTATATATTGAGGGGGGAGGGGTGTGTGTACTAAGGGGGGTGCAGTTAAAATTGGCGGGTAGGGCACTAAGGGGACATCTCCTGATTACTCACAGTGATGTCCCCTCACCCTCCCCACCAAGGGGCCCTAAATGTCTAAGGTGTGGTTAAAATTGGCGGGTAGGGTGCTAGGAGGACATCCGCTGCTTGCTGGCAGTGATGTCCAAGCACCCCCCCTACCAAGGGCCCTACATGTCTAAGGTGCAAATAAAACCGAAAGAGGGGGGGCCCACTCCATACGGCAACCATAGGAGGGGGGCCACTGCCTAGTAAACCCCCCCCCAAGGCTCATCGCAGGCTAAGCCCCCCACCCCCTCACCCTATTATGAGGTTATATGAGGAAGGGGGTAAGTTGGGGACAGCTGATAAACTGTCCCCCGGTGGTCAAACAGCTGTCCCCCGCCCCTCCCCCAGCAAGGGGGCCAGGCCCACCCAGCCCAGGGGCCCCACCCCCGGAGGCGCTGACACCCCAGGCCCAGCACCACCCCCCCCCACACAGAGAGAGAGGAGCCAGAAAGCGCCGCCCCCCCCCCCGGAGCAAGCCCAGGCCCCCACCCCCAAACGCCGGCCCTAGAAGAGCTCTGGTCAGGCCTCGACGGGACCGAGGCAGCCAACCGGCCGGGGAAACCGCCGATGGCCTCAGCGGAGACCCCGACCCGTCAACCCCCCCTGCCCCGTACCAATAGTGGACCCCCCCCCTCCCCCAGAATGCCCCCCCAGAGGTCAGGGCCGACAAGACCCCCCCCCAGACCCCGCAGCCGAAGCGGAGGACACCCAGAGCGACCGGGGGCCCCAAGAGGGTTGTCCCGTCCCGCCCCAGAGCCAGGGAAGGGCCGATCCCAGCCCCAGGTGTAGATGGGAAGCCCATCCAGCGCCGCTGGGCCTCCCCCCCTGAGCAGCGCCCCCCGCCAACCCCCCCCAGCACAGGCACAGGGACCACCCCCCCAAGCCAAGCCAGACCACACCCCCACCACGCACCCCCACACCCAAGCCCAGAGGACCACGCAGCGCCCCAGCCCGCCCCACCCAGGCGCCGGACCCGATCCCCCGACCAACGGAGCCCCCAACAACTCCCGCCAGGCGTAGATGGGAAGCCCATCCAGTGCCGCTGGGCCCCCCCCCCCCCCCCGAGCAGCGCCCCCCGCCGACCCCCCCCAGCACAGGCAAAGGGACCACCCCCCCAAGCCAGGCCAGACCACCACCCCACCCCCCCACCACGCACCCCCACACCCAAGCCCAAAGGACCACGCAGCGCCCCAGCCCGCCCCACCCAGGCGCCGGACCCGATCCCCCGACCAACGGAGCCCCCAACAACTCCCGCCAGGCACCGGAGGCCCCGACCCCCACCCTGGCCCACGGCAGAAGGGCAAGGAGCAGCGACGACCAGGCCCCCCCCACCCCCTAAGTCACGGAGTTAGCTATGGGAGACCAGAGAGACTGAATTCTTTCGAAGTTACTTGAACTTTGGGCTGACATTTTTTCCAAGCTGATATGATCAAGCAGCAGATTTCTGTGTTGACTTATATTTATATTTTTTTTGCTTTTCCAATTTATTAAAATAGTTTTTTAGCAATGCAAAGAGTTATGAAAATGATAGATGCTAATCCTCCTTCTACATCGATGGCACTCATGTCACCAAGCACACAAAGTGACGGTGAAGCTGTGATTGAAACCTTAAGCCAGACTGATAGATCGGCACATACCTGCCGCCAGAGAGCCTGGACAGGCGTGCAGAACCATAGTGCATGCATGTAATTGTCGGGTAGATTACTGTCACAGTGCTGACAAATGTCTGAGTTACTGAGACCCATCTTGAACATCCTCTGTCCAGTGTAGTAAATTCTGTGAAGAGTTTTGAAATGGATTAGCTGCAGATTTGGACTTTTTGTCATTTTAAAGGTGTTTAGACAAAGTTCTGACCAAAAACTTTCATCTGTGCTGATGCTTAAATCCGCATCCCATTTTGTTGTCGGAAGTGAAATATTGTTATCTAAATTGCATAAAAGTTTGTATATTTTGGAGAGAGTTTTATTCATTGAGAAATTGATCAGAGTGGTAACTACATCTGGTAGCTTTAAATCGTTGTCTCTGTATTTAAACTTTTTAGTAATAATTGATTTAAGTTGCTGATATTCCAAGAAGTTATATATTCCATGTTTGTCTTGAAGTTCCTGGGGAGTTATGAATCTTCTATCAATAATTATGTGCTCTAGTTGTTTTATGCCCCCTGCTTACCAAGCTGGGAAGTGGATAATTTTTTTGTTTATGAGGATGTCTGGGTTGTTCCAGATGGGTGTCATTTTGCACGGTTGAATTGATGATTTTGATATTATTATCCGATCTTAATTGCTTTACTTGTCCCCTTCTGCTGATGAAGCGACATAAAGCATTAATGCATGCATCTGTATCCAGAGACGTTGCAACCTCCAAATGAACAGCTCGGCTAGCCATGCAAGTGAAGATGACCCCATAGCGTTTACAGGCTCCTCTTCCTCTCTTCACTTCCACAGGACTAAAGTAATCAACACCTGTGTTGGCGAATCGAGACAAATCAGGAAGAATTCGTTCTTTTGGAAGATCAGCCATTTTTTGGGTTACTGGTCTCCCATGAAACCGTCGACAAAATACACACTCTGAAATTACTTGCCTCACCGCAAAGTTGGCATTTGTTATTAAAAATATTTGTCTTTGGAGATTGCATAAGCCTGACCGCCATGACCAAGGCGTTGATGTGTGTGTTTCAGAATAAGCAGAGAGATATGCTGGTCCTTAGAAAGGATAAGAGGATTCTTGCTTCCTTCAGGCATTGCTCCTTTGCACAGTCTTCCACCTACTCTCAGAAGTACATCATCTGTTATGGGATCCAATTTGTAGATTGAACTTTGTTTACTCACACTTGAGTTTGACATCAATGCATGAATTTCTTTCAAGAATCGCTGCTACTGACAATAGCGTATGATGGTTAAGTCAGCTTTCTTCACATCACTCAATGTTAAGAAGTCAACCTTGCAAGTTGTTGTGTTTGTTGCAGGTGTGACATTTTTCTGCTTTGTCCTTGTAGTTTCATCCTGTACAGTTTTCAACTGCTTTCTCTGTCGACCCTTTTCCAACAGCATGGATTTCAGTCTTAGGATCCAGGCAAGTAAGTAAGTAAATCTTTATTTATATAGCACTTTTCACAGAAAGTGACTCACAAAGTGCTTCACAATGTTAAAACAATATAAAATCAGTAGCGATACCTAATAAAACACACACAACAGGCAACCACAGTTGTTAACTTGAAAAATATGCAATCAACTTCTCTGAAGGGTGTCAGAACCTGGTCTTGAGGACCAACAAAAGATGACAGACCCAAGGAGTACGAGATCTTCAGTTTATTTAAAAGGGACCAGAGCAGGCAAGATGCTAGGCAGAATCTTGACAGCAGGGGGCGTGGAGACAGACTTGTGGGAGGCCAGGAGTGAGAGGAGAAAACAGACGGAGCAGAGTCCAGAGTTCATGGAAAGGGGCGGGAATGAGGAAGTCCGTAACAGAGTGCAGCGGAGGAGATGTCTTACGGCTGAATCTTGAGGCAGAGCTTGGCGATGAGGAATAAGTGATCACAGCAAGAGTTTAGTCAGTAGAAGCAATTACGGAGAAAGCTTGGTTCGTCATAAATGGCAGATATAACAATAAGGCAGCCAGGTGACTCAGACTTGAGAGCGTGGAGCAGAGATCCAGATTTGCTGACGAGCTGCAGACTGGAACACAGAGCGTGAGAGCACGCTGGTGGTCTAGTATTGTAGTAGGTTTAGGGGATGTCATCTGGACTTGGTTTTAAAGTTAGAAGACGTTTCGCCTCTTATCCAAGAGGGTTTGTCAATTCTGAATTAGCTGGTCTAATAGCTGAAAATCCTTAAAAGGATTTTCAAACAACATAACATCCCAGTTCATCTCAAACTAGTTAATACCCTCAGACAAAAACTGGTTCATCCAAAGAACAAAATTCCCAGCTACAAACAGTGTAATGTTGTGTACTCTATCCACTGCAAAGAGCACTGCATTGAACAATATATAGGAGAAACCAAACAACCTCTACACAAGCGGCTTTACTAATATCCCAGAACCAACCCAAGTGGACCTGAGTCTGCAGTGCATCTCCACGTGGAGGCCACAAACCACTCGTACGAGGACAGTGAAGTCCGAATTCTAGCCAGAGAGAAAGGATGGTTTGAACGAGGAGTGAAAGAAGCCATCTTTGTCAAAAAGGATAAACCTTCTCTTAATAAGAATGGCGGTCTCAGGTTAATTCTTCCATCCATCTACGGCAGTGTTTTGAAACCTAAACAAACCAAACCACTTCCACCTGGGTCGTTAACAGCTGAAAGAGATGACCAATTTGGAGAGGGATTCACTGGCTCCCCAACCCCCAGCTGAGGATAAAGGACTCTTAACTACCCGAAACCATGTAGGCTAAGTTGACAATACCATCCAGTTTCAGGTCTGACTCCTCCCCCATGAGCCCATATATACCAGCTCTTAGACCAGCTAATTCAGAATTGACAAAGTCTCTTGGATAAGAGGCGAAACGTCTTCTAACTTTAAAACCAAGTCCAGATGACATCCCCTATACCTACTACAATGGAACCAACCTGGATGAATGAGAGTCTTCATAGACATGGTGGTTTAGTAGTAAACTTAGACATTCCGGTGAGGAACGGAGCGGTGTGACAGCAATATATATTGACGTAAACAGGTGAGGAGAGTTAACCCTGACGAGCAGCCACTGCGGGGGCCTGGTGGCAGTTGCCTTGACATAGGGTTAGAAGCATCACAGCCACTGACTGCATTCACAGTTTCTACTTTTCTGACCTCTTTGTCATCAGGGTCAACTGAAAACTTCATGACTGATGTTGGCTCTTCACATTCATGTGTCCAAAGAAATTCAGGTCCTTTAAAGCCATACACTGTTCTTTAGAAACCTTGAAGCTTTCATTCCTCTAGAGGCTTTGTCAGCAGGATTATTTTTGGAGCAAACATGTCTCCATTGTGAGGGTTCAGATGCCTGAGATTCTGTTGGCCACGATTTTACTTCACCCAAGTGAAGTAAAATCCTTAAAAGTCAATCAATTTAACCATTTTTAATAATTGATTAATCATTTGTTTTATTATTTTTTGTATTTTAATTTATTTTATGATAAAGTAATGCTGTGAAGTAAAATAAGAAGGGTCCATATTTTGTCGAATGACCAAGGTTGGCATTTCTTCTTTTGCTGATTAACAGCCGTTCTTCTGGGTTTGAACAGAGTTTATAGTTCTCTTCGATGTTATGTCTGCAGAAATAAGACAGAGGTCCATATCCTTCTTCAGCTGATAACAGTAGCGATTAAGAGTTGAGGTCAATTTTTCTGCAGTTTAGAACTTTGGTGACAATCAGGTCACTTCAGACTTATAGAGAAAATGATGAATCCAGGCGTCATATTTCTTGAAAGTATTTGACTCTTTGATTTATTACTATCTGTTGTTTCAGATGAACAGATAGTAATAAATCAAAGAGTCAAATGTTTGTTTGCTATGCTGATGGACAGGCTGACAGACGAGGTAAGACAGGAATCTCCCTGGACAATGATGTTTGCGGATGACATTGTAATTTGCAGTGAGAGTAGAGAGCAGGTGGAGGAACAGCTAGAGAGGTGGAGGTTTGCTCTGGAAAGAAGAGGTATGAAGGTCAGTCGTAGTAAGACAGAATACATGTGTCTGAACGAGAGGGATCAAGGTAGAAGCGTTAGGTTACAGGGGGCTGAGGTGAAGAAGGTGCAGGAGTTTAAGTACTTGGGGTCAACAGTTCAGTGTGATGGGGATTGTGGAAAAGAGGTGAAGAGGCGAGTGCAGGCAGGTTGGAGCGGTTGGAGGAAAGTGTCAGGAGTGTTGTGTGACAGAAGAGTGCCAGCAAGACTCAAAGGAAAGGTGTACAAGACAGTGGTGAGACCAGCTCTGCTCTATGGGTTAGAGACGGTAGCAGTGAGACAGAGACAAGAGGCTGAGATGGAGGTAGCAGAGATGAAGATGTTGAGGTTCTCCTTAGGAGTGACCAGGTTAGACAGGATATGGAACGAGTACATCAGAGGGACGGCTCATGTTGCCTGTGTTAGCGACAAAGTCAGAGAAGCCAGACTGAGATGGTTTGGACATGTTCAGAGGAGGGATAGTGGATATATTGGTAGAAGGATGTTGGAGATGGAGCTGCCTGGCCGGAGGGCAAGAGGACGGCCAAAGAGGAGATATATGGATGTCTTAACAGAGGACATGAAGTTGGCTAACGTTAGGGTAGAAGATGTTCATGATAGAGTGAGGTGGAAAAGGATGATTCGCTGTGGCGACCCCTGATGGGAAAAGCCGAAAGAGAAAGAAGACTATCTGTTGTTTCAGATGTCCGTAATCAAGCACTTCTCAAAGTCCTTCATGGTGTTCACAACCAGAACCTTGGCCCGGTCCGGTGGACCGAGTGGTTTGACGTAAATCCTGCAGCCTTTAACCCAAGTGTTCTCAATCTGCTTACGCTTCCGTGTATGTTTGGCGATTTCAGCATTCCTTCTGGTCAGATGGTCGTTCAGACAAACAGCAGATCCTTTCAGATTAATTCTTTGATTGATCAGAGCTAGCTTGTATTTTTGATTCACAAACTTGATGAGGATCGCTGGTTTATCTGTCTCCTTTCTCCTGGGGAGCAGGTGGTAGGTCTCGATGGTGTTGAGATCCAGGGAAATCCTTTCGGACATGAGAAATGATCCCACTTTGCGTTCCAGGGTCTCTGCACCGCAGTCCGTTTCAGAGCCGCTAGCTTTGCTAGTGCTATTAGCATTAGCAATGCTAACTCCAGCTGGGTTTAGCTTTGCCCGAGGTTTGATCGGTACTCCAGTGAGAATGACATTATTCATCCTTACTTGTTGTTCCATATCGTCCAGTCTTTTCTCCAGAATGTCGACCCGGTTTTCCCGTTGCTCGTTTTGAGCCCGAAATCTTTGGAAGTCTTCCATCAGTTCCAAGATTGGAGTTAGCTTAGCTGTCACTTGTTCCATAAATGGATACAACGCGGCTTGGATTTCATCAAGAGACTTTTTAAGGTCTTCGTAGTCCTGGTTTTTCTTGTGGGCCATGGTTAGCTCTCTTTTTTGGAGGAAATCTACTTTTTAAGTCATTTGAAGATAGTTGTATAGCCATAGAGAGCCACACACGCGTGCTGCTGTAACCCGGAACCGTATGTCTCATCCAAAGGATGAACAGCTTACACACTAGGACTTAAATAGGACCCTGCAGAGGTGAGTTGATTAACTGAACCGCCCTAGGGGAGTAACCGAAGTAACCAAAGTAAAGCCTGCCAGAGTTGCCTGTCCCAAAATGCTCCCAAGGCTGCTTATTTGGGCCAATGTCATCTTCCGCATAATCATTTTTAAACACATTTCCTCATTAATAGAAATCCATGTTTTACCCTCAGAAATACATTCATTATTGAACAACATTGGTCGTCGCTGCTCCTTGCCCTTCTGCCGTGGGCCGGGGTGGGGGTCGGGGGGTCGGGTCCGGCGCCTGGGTGGGGCGGGCTGGGGCGCTGCGTGGTCCTCTGGGCTTGGGTGTGGGGGTGCGTGGTGGGGGTGTGGTCTGGCTTGGCTTGGGGGGGTGGTCCCTGTGCCTGTGCTGGGGGGGGTTGGCGGGGGGCGCTGCTCAGGGGGGGAGGCCCAGCGGCGCTGGATGGGCTTCCCATCTACACCTGGGGCTGGGATCGGCCCTTCCCTGGCTCTGGGGCGGGACGGGACAACCCTCTTGGGGCCCCCGGGCACTCTGGGTGTCATCCGCTTCGGCTGCGGGGTCTGGGGGGGTGGGGTGGGGGGTCTTGTCGGCCCTGTCCTGTGGGGGGGCATTCTGGGGGAGGGGGGGCACTATTGGTACGGGGCAGGGGGGGTTGACGGGTCGGGGTCTCCGCTGAGGCCATCGGCGGTTTCCCCGGCCGGTTGGCTGCCTCAGTCCCGTCTAGGCCTGACCAGAGCTCTTCTAGGGCCGGCGTTTGGGGGTGGGGGCATGGGCTTGCTCCGGGGGGGGGGGGGGGGGGGGGGCGACGCTTTCTGGCTCCTCTCCCTCTGTGTGGGGTGGGTGGTGCTGGGCCTGGATTGTCGGCGCCTCCGGGGGTGGGGCCCCTGGGCTGGGTGGGCCTGGCCCCCTTGCTGGGGGGGGGCGGGGGACAGCTGTTTGACCACCGGGTCAAACAGCTGTCCCCAACTTACCCCCTTCCTCATATAACCTCATAAGAGGGGGTGGGGGGCTTAGCCTGCGATGAGCCTTGGGGGGGGGGGGGGTTACTAGGCAGTGGCCCCCCTCCTATGGTTGCCGTATGGAGTGGGCCCCCCCTCTTTCGGTTTTATTTGCACCTTAGACATGTAGGGCCCTTGGTAGGGGGGGTGCTTGGACATCACTGCCAGCAAGCAGCAGATGTCCTCCTAGCACCCTACCCGCCAATTTTAACCGCACCTTAGACATTTAGGGCCCCTTGGTGGAGGGTGAGGGGACGACACTGTGAGTAATCAGGAGATGTCCCCTTAGTGCCCTACTCGCCAATTTTAACTGCACCCCCCTTAGTACACACACCCCTCCCCCCTCAATATATACATCCCAACATAAACACACACACATGCACACACACACCCTCTTAAACACACATACACGCACACACATTTTGCAAGGAAGGTGGGACCTGGGTCCGTCTGTCCCCTGCCTCTTCCCTGGTGGGGGGTACGGGCCCCTTTGCAACGGCGGCCATGTCCCCGGGATGCCGGCTTCCTGGGCCCGGCGGTGCTCTCTCCGCGCGGTGGGGGGTTAACATTACATCTGAGCGGGGGGTGTTCGTGTCCCTGGGGAGTGGGTTCAGGTCCTTGCTCCTGAGCGCTGGGCCCCGCCAAATTTCCAACTGTGGCCGAGCCTGGTCGGGCCATATTTACAACATCCCTTGTGGGCCCTCTTTTTTTCCCCGGGGTTCCCCCCTCCTGGGCGGGGGCGGCGGGCCCCTGCCTTGCTCCTCCCTGGACCAACCGAGGGCCGGGCGGATGGCTGCCTGGAGTGCGGAGCGGGTCTCCCTTGGGGGGTCCTGGCTCGTACCTGGGGTTGGGGCGGGGGGATGCCCGGAACTCCTGGGTGGTGGTGGGGTGCTCGTCTGGGGCTGTGGGCGTCCTTCTCCGGTGGGGCTCTGCGTTGGGTTCTCCCGGCGCGGCGGGGGGGGCTGCTCTCCTGGTTGGGCTGGGGCGGCGCTCTCTTTGCCTCCGTGCCTCCCTGCTCTCTGGCTCTGGGGGCCTTGCGGCGGTCCTGCTGGCCCTGGCCTGGGTGGCGGGCTTGGTCGCCTGGGCGGCGGTTGTTCCCTGCCGGATCCCGTGTGGCGTTGGGGGGATTCCGGCTGCCGCTGCTGCTGCGGTGGGGGTCTTGGGGTGGGGATGGCTGGGCACTCTCCCTCCTTCTTTTCACGTTCCACCATCCATTTTAGAAGAACATAAACACTCACCTGAGCACAGGTGTTAGCTCACCTTTGCACAGTTTGCATGACTGAATGACTGAAATATTTCACACTAGTTGGTTTTAAGGCATAAGTATGCGTGTGAACACTATCTGTTTTGTGTACATGTCGACAGGTGGACATTTTTGCAGCTAGCAGGTGTGTTTATAACACTTGAGTGTGTGTGTGGACAGGCTCCGCCCTTTTTGTACTACATTTGAACCTTACCATAATGATTAACAACCAGTAAACTTGTTGCTTTATGCTGCTTCATGGTCTTATCCCCCTTCCCCTCAAATTATCACCCTCCTACCCCCCCTCTCTCTAACGTCCCTCTCTCTTCTTCCCCTCTTTCCTTTTCCGTCCGGTCCAACACCAAAGATTTTCAAACATGATTGAAATTAATAAAGTTTGGCCTCAATTACAAAAGGGGTTTATTCAGACATACTTTTGGTTTGTCTGAAGATTAATAACCCCTCTTGTTAAAGTAAAATATGTCCAACACAAGAGGCCATCAGCTCTCATCTGTCTGCCCAGCCGTTGGACAGGACAAGTAAAAAAAAAAAAATAATAATTATTGAACAAGATTTTGGCTTTAAACCCTGTTTCATGTTTTTCACAATCATCAGATGGCAATAAACCCAACAAAGATTCATGCATACATGTGGCATCATTACAAACCTCAACAAGTTTATCAAGAGCTATTTGAACCTCCGTTTTATCATCTTTAACCATTAAACTTTGCAGCGATTTCCTAATGTTGCTTGCTTTATTTAATTTCAGTTTTCTGTTATTTTGTTGCTTGTCCAGTTTATCAGCGAGAGCTTTTATAGTCAGTCTAACTCGCTTTTCAGCTTGTATTTCACTGCCAGTCAGACTATTAGTTCTGCTCTTGGTGGACGCTGCAGCTCCGACTGTTACATGCCGCCGCCCTCTTTTACTCTTTTTAAAGCGCTCATTGAGCAGTCTCATTGATCAGTAATCCAATGCATTGGATTTTTTGTTCAGTTATGTGTGCACACTTTTTAAATTACCATTGAAGGTGTAGCGCTACTCATACCTCTTGGTTGTTAAAGTGTTGGGCGCCGAAGGCAGAGCTGAACTTCATGGACCACTTCAGTTGTCGGCTCTTCCTTGTCAAAATCCACAAATTATTCCAATTGTCCGCTCTAATATTCTAATCGGATTCAAAAGAATTGTATGCGGCAATGGGTCTTGCTGATATTCTCGCTGTCAGCACTGGTTCCAGCTGGTTCGTTCACTCAAAGTTATCCACCGATGCTCTGAACTGGCTTCCGAACCCCGAGATTTCCATCAATCCATTCAAAGGAAGGAGTGATTTTTTACTAGTAAGTGTAGGAGCTAAAGGCCTAGAAACTTTTTAGTACAGTACTCTGTTAGTGGTTGTGTCATTATGGCTTCGATTACAAAAGGGCTTTATTCAGACATACCTGTGGTTTGTCACAAGATTCATAACCCCTGTTGTTAAAGTAAAATATGTCCAACACAAGAGGCCTTCAGTTCTCATCTGTTTGCTTAGCTGTTGGACAGGACAAGTTAAGACTGGTTCCTCTGCTGAGAAAAAGTTCAATCGCCATGTATTTAATTATCATTTTATTGCCCAGCCCTATGTCCTGCTTTACCTGTTTCACAGCACAAAGCAATAATTAACATCACATTAACAAAATATGTGATGTGATCCCCAGCTTGTTCCTTAGGATACCCTATGGGGAGAGAGGATTAACAGGCCCAGGAAGCTAATGCCCTAGGGACCCAACCAAGCTCTCTTTTAAATTGTGCTGTCATTATGAAGTATAAAAGGGCTTCCTCTTGTGTTTCTGCAGTGCTCCCCCAGCATTGGATGACTGAAGAAGAGGATCTCCGCAACCAGCAGAGGAACTTCAAAGTGGAACAGGAGGAACCAGAACCTCCAAAGATTAAAGAGGAACAGGAGGAACCAGAACCTCCAATGATTAAAGAGGAGCCAGAGGAGCACTGCATCAGTCAGGATGAAGATCAGCTTGATCTGAAGCAGGAGACTGATACCTTGATGGAGATACCTACTAATGAGGAAGATGAGAACAGTGAAGCAGATCCAAACAATCAGCAGAGCTTTAATGTAACTGATAGTCAGGATGAAGAAGAAAACCAACATGAAGTATCATCATCAACTACAGATGAAGAGACAGAATCAACATCAACTACAGATGAAGAGACAGACTCAAAATCAAATACAGATGAAGAGACAGACCCACAGTACATAGATCAGTGGAAGAGAGAAGTCAGAAGTCATGTCCAAAGTTTGGACAGCTCTCACATGTCAGCAAGTCAGTGTGACTCTGATGGTAGTAAAAAATCAAAGAAGGATGATTCGGTTAAGAAACACAAACAATCTTCAAAACAGAAAAAACGTTCCTCTTTGAAGTATGGTGAAAGCTCAAGAGTAGCTAACAAACTTTTTCATGTAAGATTTCATAAAGGAAAGAAGCGATTTTCATGTAAAGGATGTGATAAAGGTTTTAGTTTTTTATCTAATCTCAAAAAACATATTAGAACTCATACAAGGGAGAAGCCTTTTTCTTGTAAAGAATGTGACAAAAGTTTTAGTCAAGCATCTAATCTCCAAAGACACATGAGAACTCATACAGGAGAAAAGCCTTTTTCTTGTAAAGAATGTGACAACAGTTTCAATCGTATAACTCATCTCAAAAGACACATGAGAACTCATACAGGCAAAAAACCTTTTCCTTGTAAAGAATGTGACAAAGGTTTTCGTGATGTATCTGATCTCAAAAGACACATGAGAACTCACACAGGAGAGAAGCCTTTTTATTGTAAAGAATGTGACAAAAGTTTTTGTGATGGATCCAATCTCAAAAGACACATGAGAACTCATACAGGAGAAAAGCCTTTTTCTTGTAAAGAATGTGACAAAAGTTTTAGTGCTGTATCCAATCTCAAAAGACATATGAGAACTCATACAGGAGAAAAACATTTTAAAACATTTTAACATAGGATTTATTAAAAACTTTAAACTCAGGAAAACTTAGAGCAGAGAACTTGTGCAGTGGTTTACATAAGAGGAAAGAATTGAAAAAAGTACACATTTTCTTCCATAAAGACAGAAACTGGTATTTCAGTCAGAAAACTCATGCAGTAAAAATTCTTTATTTTCACATTCTTTTCGTTTGGCATAAGGCTCCGTACAATTCCATGAGATAAGATTTTCATAAAATCTTTGGGTAATAACTACCCCTAACAGAGCTCACAGGTGGAAGCCGGGGAGGAGGGTGGGGTGACAAATGCAGCATTTGCGGTAAAGGAAGAGAGTAAACAACTACACACCTGGACTTAAATAGGACGCTGAACAGGTGAGTTGATTAACTGAACTGCCCTAGGGGATTAACCGAGTAAAACACTGCTAGAGTAATCTGCCAACACCCTTGTGCTATCCTAGGCACTTTAGCATTGGGAGTTGGATCACCTAGACCCACTAGAACTAGACAGTGCTCTGAACCTTTTTTCTTCAATGATTTGTGATTATCACTAGTGTCCATGGATTACATGAAATCTTTCCACCTTTATCCACCTTTGTCATGGTAGAAATAACATGTCAATGCAAGGGCGAGGTCATCTAAGATAGCACAAGGGTTAAAGGCGACCAAGGTCGCTTATTTTATTCAAAATTGTGATTTTTAGATTGAAATATTTTAAGCCCTGGTTTTATGTTGTCATATATGAATGGGATATACTGCTTATGTACCTTCTTTCAAAGCCCAAAGTACTTAACAGTCAGTCCCATTCACCCAAAAACACCTAATCGCAAACTGATGGCAGCTGTGCTGTCTCACACTGGCACCAACCTATAACCACCAGGATAAATGTGGGGTTCAGTTTTGTCCAATGACACTTTGACACATGGACGGGCAAAATGGTAATTGTACCTGTGATCTTCTGTTCAGAGGTTGACCACTCTAGCTCTGCAGCACAAATGATGACTTTAGTTTCTGTATTTCAGAAAATGTGAATATTTTAACCCTTTTGCTATCCTAGGCACTTTGGCATTGGGGGTTGGGTCATCTATACCCAACCTATATAGACCCACAAGACAGTGCTCTGAGCCTTTTTTCTTCAATGATTTGTGATCTTCACTGGTGTCCATGGATTATCTAAAATCTTTCCACCTTTATCCACCTTTGTCATGGTAGGGAGAACACGTCAATGCAAGGGTGGGGTCATCTAAGATAGCACAAGGGTTAAAATACATTTGTAATATTTAAAACTCATGGGATCAAACCCTAATGTTCTCATTTACTCCAAAGCAGCCTGAGCTTTCATTACATGAACACAGAGCCACAGACTGTTGGCCTCCATAACACATTGATGCAGTCATTCAATTAAAAGGAGACATAAGTTAGTATTGAACACATAACAATAAATAGTTTTCTAAAGTCTGACATGAGCTGAAAACATCCTTTTTTCATGGGATTGAAATGATATTCTGATTTTTTACAACAGTCTTTTTATTTTATATTCTTTAAGCCACTGTTATCTCAACAAAAAAAGAACTAATATATTTAAATCTAGGTGTAAAGATACTAGACAATATGAGTTTTACTGCTATCATTGACAAAAATGTTACAATTTTTCACAAAATGAATTCTTTCAGATGTATCAGTTAATAGAAATGTGTTGCTTTGTAGTATTAGAGTTTAATCTTGAACGGATTCAATGTGGTTGTAGTTTATGCTGAGATGATGAGTATGTTGTTCATGTGTGTGTTACCATGACAACACTAGAAAAATTTGTAAACGTCTTTTATTCTAACACTTTTTATGTGATCAGTGATTATTAATTTTAACAAAAAGTAGTAACTGCAGTTTATATTTTGTTAGAGCAAGTTTAGTGAGGAAACGATTTTCCTAAAGATTTATGAAGGAAGAGGCGGATAAAAAATCACAGTGCTGGTGTTCTTGTGATTCATGTTTTCTAATAGATATTAGAACTGTTAATCTGTTCTTTTTGTTTCTCATTGTTCTGTTCCAATCTTTACTGTGAAGAATAAAGTGGACGTGAACATCAGTCAGAAGTGTGGAGTCTTTCCTACAGTGTGGGTTTCTGCTGATGTTGCTTCTCTGCAGGTTCCAAAACTGGACTCTGTTCCAAAAAATCAGGGTATGTGACGTACCCGGGTAAATTCAAGAGTAAATTGGTTAATGTTTTTTGCTTTTGGTGCCACATCTGCATGGAACTTTAAATATGAAGGACTGAGTTCACTATTAAACATATATTTTCTCAAAAATCCATCTTTCTCCGATAATCTGGGACTGGGTCATAGGGGCAGCAGATTAAGCAAAGATGCTCAGACCTCCCCTGTCCCGGGGGAGGAGAAGCGGTTCTACTCCAAGCTCTCGGGTGACCAAGCTTCTCACCCTATCGCCAAGGGAGTCCCTAGCCATCCTACAGAGGAAGCTCAGCCGCTTGTATTGGGGAACTCATTCTTTCTGTCATGACCCAGAGATCATGACCAAGTATTGAAACAAAGATTGACCGGTAAATTGAGAGCTTTGCTTTGAAGCTCAGCTCTCAACGGACCGATAAAGCAACCGCACAACTACAGGCGCTGCTCCGATCCGCCTGTCAATCTCACGCTCTGATCTTCCCTCACTCGTGAACAAGACCCTAAGATATTTAAACTCTTCCACCTGGAGCAGGGACACTCCACCCACAGAGAGATGGCAAACTATCATCCGTTTGAGAAATATGGCCTCAGAATTAGTGGTGCTGCCACTTTACACTTGGCCGCAAACTGCCCCAATGCATGATGGAGGTCCAGGCTCGATGAAGCCAAAAGGACAACATCATCTGCAAAGAGCAGAAAGGAAACCTTTTGGTCCCCAAACCAGACCCCCCTGGCCCCTGGTGAGCAGACATGTCAATGAACCGAAAACACCGGAGTGAAATCTCAATCATATCATTCATTAGATGCAAAATGACTGACATTCGGCAACACTCGTGTGCACTCGTGTGCACTCCACAGATATCCAGGTATCCACAGATGCGCCCATATCAAGCGCCTGTCATCTCACCGGCAACAGTTTTTGGAGATTAAAAAAGTTATCCTTTTTGGTATAAATGGTTGGAAGTCTTATATGATAAGAAAAATTTATTTAAAAAGAAGCCTTTTTAGTATTAACTTGACCTTTTTCTGCACCAAAATTTCACAGATTTCAATTAAAATACCGCAAAATGAGACTTTTCACAGCAATTATTAGGTTAGATTAAAATAGATTTTTATGGGTTTTGGTCTGGAAGAAACTGGATCAAATGGTTCTTTTAGTGTTAAAGGTTCCAGACTCTTGATTTCCACTGAAGCTATGAGTATGAAATGTCATTCCACAGACAAACCATCAACAAAATGATCCTGATGCTGCTGAGGTTCTTATGGAAGTGAAGCAAATCTCAGCAGAGATGCAGTTTTTCTAAACTGAAATCACTGACATTAAACAGCCTGAACATTCATGGAGCTGAACTGGACACAGAAAAACCTCCCTGTTGTGTTTCCACCCACCAATGAGGAGCAGTTTGATGAAGATGAAGCTGCACTGGAGGAAGAATCAGTCCAGAAAAGATGGAGAACAATTCTGACACTAAGCAGTTTTTCACTGATGTGTTCAGGTTTGAATCTTTTCTGTCTGCAGATCCATGAGCAGGACCCTGTCTTTGGGTTTTAGCTTGAAATGTAGTTTTGGAAATAGAATCTGTCTGAATGTCTGGAATTGGAGACATGGAGACATCAAAGAGGTTTAGATGGATTTTGGGTTTGACAGAGAAATCTGCTGAAAAGAACTGAACTACAAACTTAGAACCACAGACGACAAAACAGATTGTACTTTTTTATCTGCTAACAATTTTCTCTTTGATCTGTTAAGGTTTCCTGTTTGTCGTTAGCTGGAGGGACTAACTAAGATCATCTGATTTGAAGAATGTTGTGGGCTGCACTGACAATGTCTTCTGTCTTTTCAACTGGAAGGGACAGAAGAGACTCTTCCAGGACACGCTGTTGATGGACTGCATGTTTGGAGAGCTTGAAGCTCAAGATAGAACCGTTGTTGAAGTGAACATACCGATAGTGTATGGAGTGATAATTCTGCCACCACGTTGCACACAGAACTTTAGAAGTTTTTTGCTCAAAAAAAATTTTTTTTGCTTTCAAAAACTTTTTTTTGCTTTCAAAAACGTTTTTTGCGTTTGCAAAACACATTTTTTTGCGTGCGTTGTGTCAAATCTCGCTTTTGTCCTATCTTTGATTTTGTTGACTACTTTGAGCGAGACTTAGCGTGATATGGAGGGTTCCGGCTGGGATGGCGGACTGAGCGGACGTCTCTCGCTAAGCTCTCGCCTTTTGCCCCGATCTGCACGGTAAATGTCAGAATTTGAAAACTGAGAGAGAACGGTTTGACTGGAGAGCAGGTGCGCGTTAACTTTATCTTCGTTTTGGGAAAAAAAAACATCTTGGTGAGTTCCCCTTTTTCTGCTTAATGACGACGAAAAAAACAAGTCCGAAGCAAGCTCCAACTTTGCAGCCGTCGGCCATGATGAGCGAGCATGACTATTCCCAGATGGACGTCGCTTCTAGTGTGAAAAGGAAACCACCACCTACTCCCACAAAGTCCACGGGACCACCTTTGAAGGTGAAAGCGGGACAGGATTCTACTTCGAGATCTGAAGATGCTATTTTGGCTGCAATTGAAAGGCTAACGTCCAAAATAGAAGATTTTGGAAGTCAGCTGCGTGAAAACACCGTAATGGTGGCAAATATCTCCCGGCTCATTGAGATGAACGCGGCTGAAATAAAAGACTGCAAAACGAAGATCGCAACGTTGGAAAGAGAAATCCCAAGGATTGTGAAAGAGAACCTGGAACTGAAGGAAAAAGTTGCAGATCTGGAAAGATACAAACAAAGATGGAACTTGGAAATTCATGGACTGAAAGAAAAAGATGAGGAGAACATCAGGGAACATCTGGTTGGAATCCTGTCCAAAATCGCACCACAGTGGGCAGATGTGATGGACACGACGGTGGACACGGTTCATGGACTGGGGAGGAGGGAGGAAGGAAGACATCGCCAGGTGATCCTGCAGTTCATCACGAGGCGCCATACAGATGCTTTCTGGAAGATCACCAAGAACTGCCAGACCTGCAAAGACCTGGGGATCCGCTTCAAGGAGGACTTCAGTAAAGCAGACCGAGAAGCTTGAGCGGCCATCTGGCCCAAGATGGAGCGGGCCGAGCAGAAGGGAAGAACGTCTATTACAGGGGCCATGTGGGATACATCAACGGGACTAGAGTCACTATGGAGTGAAATATTTACAAGGAGGTGACCTACCTATTTTGCATTAAAGAGTTCATTTCGTTTCATTTAAATTGTTTTTTTACTGTAATTATTCTAAGTTTTAACATTTAAGTCATTTTGTTTACATAATAGAGCAAATCTAAGCTAAGTATTTTATCCTTTATTTTTACATTTTACCTTTTTCTTAAAAGTATTTTTTCTAAGATGCGAAAGGTTTTAATTAATATGGTTATATAATTTGTTATAACAATTTATATTGTTTTCCAGTGAAACATTTTCATCATATAATGGTAAAATTCTCAGTTTCATATTAAGTAAATAGTTAGGGGCGCAGCTAACCCTTAATTTAAGACCCCAAGTTCTTTTATCTTAAATTTTCTCGTTTTTTTTTGTTTACATCCTTCTGTGTTTTATTTTATGTCTTTAAGTTCTGTGTGGTCTTTCATTTCGCTAAATACTAGGGGTATTAGGGATTCTGTTAAAAGAAAATCACTTTTTTTAAATCACTTTTTTTTGTAAAAACCAAAAAGTTCAATGTTGTTGTTTACAAGAAACTCACTCCAACGAGACTGATGAAAAGTTTTGGGCCAATCAGTGGGGAGATAAAATCCTTTTCTCTCATGGCACCAACCGGTCAGCAGGGGTCGCTATATTACTGAATAGTTTTTATGGCAAGCTTTTAGTTACAAAAAGAGATGGTTCTGGTAACTGGTTGATTTGTGTTTTTATGAAAGATGATAAATTTGTTATTCTGGGAAATGTATATGGATATGACTCTGCAGCGCAAAACACCTTCACGCGTTCACCTGGTTTAAACCGGACGGATCTGCCAAATCTAGGTTGGATTTTTGGTTAACAAATGAAAATCAACAGAATTTTACATCAATAGCCAATATTTCTGCTGCACCATTAACAGATCATTTTATGATTAAACTTATTATTCAACCTCGCAATAATCCTAAAAACAAAGGTAACTGGAAGTTCAACTCTATTCTATTGGAGGATGAAGTTTATTCTCAAGCGATTATAAATGAAATCCAAAAAATAACTAAAGACAGACAGTTCACCTATGAAGGTATTAATGTTCCAAAAAGAACGCACTTGTAGATTTGATTTGAGAACTTGTAATATAGAATGTGAATACTTGTGCATCAAAAATCTGCATCTGTGTATAAAAATCTTCTGCTGTGAACTGACAAATTTCCATTTGCATGTGTTCATTTAGAGTTACAACTTCAAATCTGTGATTACAACTGCTCAAATGTGCTTCTGCGTGTGCTCCAATCTGCTGGCGCAAATCACAGGTGCGCTACAACCAGTGGCGCCTCCAGAAATTGTTCATGGGGGTGGCCGGTAGGGGGCCACATTAAATCTTGGGGTGGCAAACAAAAACCCTGACCCATATTTTTAAAATTCATTGTACTAAACGTAGTAAAACAACCTTTCAAAAACCAACAGAAAGTTAAATGCCTACTGATACTTTGTAGAACATTAACTTTTAGTAGATACTACTATAGATTCTAGTAGATATCATCAGATCAGTGTTTTTCAACCTTTTTGAGCCATGGCACACTTTAACATTGACAAAAATCCTGTCTGTATGATCTGCAGCCCCTCCACAATCTCACATGCATTATTGTGATAATTGTGGTAGAAAAAGATGGAAGTTGCAGCTGTTTTTCTAAAAGATGGAATAAAAGTTAAGTTAGAAGATTTAAAAAAACGTTTGATGTGTGTTTGTTGTTGTTTCAAGAGGTTAAGAGGAGAGACTCATTGTGGTGCGCCGAGATGCTGTCACTTTAACCCAATGCATCATGGGAGATGTAGTACTTGTTCCACGGTCTGACACCGGATTCTGTGGAAAGCTACACCGCTAAAGACAAAAACATGGAAACTGTTGCTGCAACACGTGAAGGTTTGGTTCTGTTGCTAGTGAGATCTGATGGATCAGAACCAGACTTCTGTCACCTGGAACTGGGGCTTCTTCCAGACCATGTGACCTCATGGACAAAGTTCCAACATGGTTTCAATGAAATGTGGAGCTTTTCCAGGAAACGTTGCTGCAGTTCCTCCGTCTCATCAAATGAGAGATTTCTCTGCACTAAAGAAGAAAATCTTCCAGAAAAGCTTCAAGCTGCAGAAAAACTGTTTCCATCATTCTGAGGACATTTCTTTAGGCTTCATGTGAAGAAAGGGAAGAGTGAAGTCTTCCACCTTCCTCAAAGAGGAAGGTGGAAGAGGAAGAGGAGCAGTGGATGTGGTCCTCCTCATGAGTCCTGAAGCTGCACCGTCAGCTGCAGAGCTTCAGAGCTGCTTCCTTCTCAGACTTTCCACTTTCTTTGGCTCTCTGGCTCTGATGCTGCTGCTGCTGCAGAAAAACTCTGCAGAGACTCACAGAGAGAGGATGGAGGCAGCAGATGAAGCTGCTGCAGACTGGGGGCGGAGCCTGGAGATGACTGATGGAGGTCAGAGGACGGAGCTTCATCAGGATGAAGGTGCTGCTTGGATTCTGGCTGGATGTCCGTCTGTCCTCAGTCCCTTCATGGCTGCTGCTTCTCTTCTGCTGATGTTTCTGCAGAATGAAGCTGCTGGAAAACGCTGAGTCTCTTTTTTCTGCAACTTTTTATAACAGAAACAGTCATTTTAGTACAAACATCAATGTTCCAGTCTCACTTTACATAAACTGCTGTCCTTCATCAGCCGTTGCCATGGAAACCAGCTGACTCCAGCAGCTCCAGAAGTTCCTACTTGACACAAGTGGGTTGAGGCAGGAGGGATGTTTCTGGAAAAAGCATTTTCTGCTTCATCCCTGAGAAAGCTGAAGAAGAGGAGGAGTTCTGAGCGTCTTTTCTGGCGGGGACTCCTGCTTCACCTGCAGCCCATCTCCACCCTCTGACTGGGTTTCTGACTGCTGTTCCAGCTCACGGCCGCCAGTCTGTCAGCTAAGGTCTGATGGGATGGAGCTGACATCTGCTAGAAGATTTCCTGTCAGACATCAGACGTCTAGCAGCTGCTCTGCTCTCTCTGATCACTCTGTCAGGAATGGTGTCTGGTCCAGCAGACCTCTGGGCGTTAACTCTTCATGGAGTCTTCCTCATGGCAGCCATTGTGAGACAGAGCAGCTGGTGGTCAGGAGGAGGGATGGTCTTCCTGGCTGTCATGTTGTTCTGAGCCTCAAACAGCCTAGAGGTCATTGGCTGCATCTAGAATGGAGGTGTGACTGTCACAGGCAGGTGATGATGTCCTGTAGTTGGAGATCACCTGGATGCTCTGTCACATGTGGCGGGAATCTCTGCTGTTCTGGAAGTGGATTCTCTGAGCATGTGGCACAAAGGTGGAAGTTTCTTCTTCTGATGATTCAAACCTGGAAAAGAGTTTAGTTTGTCTGACCAGGAAACTGAAAATGAGGACGTCAGCGGAGCAGAAAGAGGAGGAACGCCGTCAACAATCATGTTGGAGCTCCAACAGGCATTTTCCTGACTCAGCAAAAACATCTGTTTGTTTTTCTTTGTTCTGTCCAGCAGCTGAACAAATGGAAGAAGGTTGGAGGTTCAGTGGACCAAGAGCTGGATCATCTAAAGGAAAACGGGCTCCACACACAACATCTATGTGAGGATTATTCTGGAATTACTGGCTCCATTTGTCTGGATTATGGCTTACAGCTGATAAATTCACATGAATAATGAGGTCATGAGAGAAAATCTACATTTTCTTGCTGGTTTCTATTGAATAGAGTGATTCCAATCAGACTAGTGAAATATTCTGAATGTTTCTGAATATCCATTGATTCATGACTTCTGATCAGTTCTTATTTCTGTAACTATGATCTAAATGGACTTTAATGAAAGACCATGTGATGTTTCCATTGATGCTAAAGCTGACCAATCATGTTATTGATTACAACACGAGCGCTTTCTGTGTCTAAAATCAGTCCCAGAAGAGTTCAACCATGACTTCAATGCCTGAGCTAAGCTCCTCCCCCTTTGTGTGTCTTTGTGTGTGTGTTTCTTGTGTGTTCTCCTGACTGCAGCAGTGTGTCGTCAACTAGAAGCTGATTCCTAGAGAAAAGTGAGAGTTTCAGCTCTAAGGGGTCTGAAGTCCATCTGAGAAGATCACTAACTCATCAGTCCTGCTGTCCCTGAAGACCGGCTTCATGTTCAGAACCAGCTTCAGGTTCTGGGCTGGGATTGGATGTGTTGTGGTGGCAGTAAAGCAGGTTCAAAGCCGGATCAAAGCAGAATGTAGAAAGGGTCAAAGTGTCAGTCAGACTCCCAGACAGAATGTTCCAGATCAGCATTTATTGGTTATTTCTTGATGTTCTTCATCTTTGGAGAAAAGCAGAGCTAGAAAATCAAACAAAGTTCCATCTATCTGGTAAAAACTTGGATTCATTCAGTCTTTCCCGTCTGGACAGATTTCTTTGACGTCTTTTCTTTTCATGTAAATTCAGTCAAACATGTTGATCCTTCATGATGTGGATGAGTTGATATGAAACAGTGTTTTCTGCAGCAGGAACATGTGAGAGGAAACCTGCTGTTCCTCAGCTGAGCTTCATCATTCCATCTCAGCAGCAGATGAGGAGGATGTGCTGCTGGAAAATCTGCCTCACAGACTCAGTTTGCAGCTTCTGCTTTCAGGTTTGACTTCTAGTTTCTGGAGAAACAGGAAATCTCCACAACACTCTAGAACCATCTAGAACAGTATTATGGGATGTTTTTCAGCTGAATCACTGGGATCCATCTTCATGTTATCATCAAAGTGATCGTGTCAGATGAAATCTTTCCTGTTTGAAGGAGTTTCCTTCATGTCACAATAGGATCCCAGATTTCCCATCAGGCCTTGCAGCTCCTGACTTTGTGATGAGTTCCTGCAGAAACTCTTGGAAATCTCATGTTGATTCTCTGCCAGTTGACATCCATGGAGATATTCACTGCTGTTTTTCAACTGTAGAGTTTGTCACAGACGCTCAAACTCATGAAGAGTTCAGCTGGAAGTTGAGAACGAGGCTTTGAAACCAGCAGCAGTTTGAGTCCATTCTGATGTTCCATTCAGGTTTCTGCTACAACAAGCCTTTATTTTGAAAGAGCCAGTGGGGCAGAAACAATAGAAGGAGGAGATTACCAACCCCCCCTGGAATGTTGCCCCCTGTGCAGTGGACTAGTGGGGGCAGGGACGGCTGAACCAATCACAGAAGACTGTTGCAGCTTTCCCTCCAAAAGTCAACCAATCAGATGTTGTTGTTTGGATTCTTTGTCTTGAAGTTTCACATGTGGAAGCTTCCAGAGTCTTTTCTGTTTGGTCTGCAGGCTGAGCAGAACTGACTCCTGCAGGATCACAGGAACTTTCAGGAAAATCTCCAACCAGGAGAAAAGTTTCTGTTTGGACCTTTTTTCTGGGATTGTGAGACTAGCAGATGATCGATCGGAGCTGCAGTGAAGAGGACGGCGGTGTTTGTGGGAGTTGGAGCTGAAGATCGGAGCAGGAACCATGTCTTCAGAACCTCAGGAAGGTTCTGTCAGAGAACAACTTTCTGCTGCTGAAGGAACCATCGTCCAGAACGAGGAGGAGCTCTGTCGTCAGCGCAGACTGCTGGATAGCAGCTGGAACCCGCAGCTTCAGCTCCACATAGTTGGTACGTGACTAAACATTTGAATTCTTTGGATTGATCTTTGTCACTGGAAAGGGATTAAATAAAGATTTTCCAATGGTATAAATACCTTACAGATAAAGTTGTGTCATTTTACGTGATCACTAATCTTTTACCTCCATTACTGTCCAATCCAAGAAAAGGATGTATCATTGCAGAGAGAGTCAACAGAACTACAAAAATTAAAGTTGATATCACATCAATTTTTATTTCCTTAATAACAAATCATAATTAATTATAAATATGATCAAGAAAATGATCCAGTTTAGTTTGAAGCTTCACAGAAAATGATTTAGCTTAAAAACACCCTTTAAAGCATTTGAAGTTATCAAAATAGAGACATTCCAGACTTTCATTTCCTGGTTTGAACAATATGTGGCAGCGATTCCAGGCATCACCAAAATAATTTTCTTCTTTGGAGCCAAAAACTGACAGCAGAGCCAACATCAAATATAAATATCCAGGCGGCAGACCAACTTTTAAATTAAAAAAGTTAAAACGCGGAAAACCATAAAAATAATGTCTAGAAAGTCTGCAAAGCTATTAATCTAAAGGATAAAATTACTATGAAATAGATTTTTAAAAGTCGTGATTAATTTTTACAATGAATAAAACAGTTATTTTATAAAAATTCTAGAAGTATTTGTTGGACATTGACTGCAGCCAATCAGCTTACTCAAAACCGGTCACATGACCTCAAGATCCAGCCTTCACTGCTTGGACAGAGAGGCACATGAATGAGAAAACAGTTCCTGCTAACTTAAATTTCTCATGAAATCTGCAGGAATACAACAACAAAAATTGAGTATTATTATAATTAAACATCAACTTAACTTAGAAAACTGACGAGTGTTTTTGTGAACCATAAATGTCGTCTGGAAAAGTCGTATCTTCAACTGCATGAATTGAAAAAAAAATTCAAGAATCATGTTAAAGACAAAAATCTGGACTATTTTAACACTAGATTTTCTTGCATGTGTAACACCCACTGATCTACTGAGGCTCATTCTAGAAAACAGAAAATGCTGCAGCCTCGATCAGGTCTATCAGCTGGTCTGGCAGAAAGCTCTGCTGGCTAAGCTAGGTCATGTGTCCATGCCGACTTCTAGGTACGTTCACTGCATCCACCTGTGGACAAATACAGCGCTGGGCCTCTCTACATTTCCAACAGTGGGTGAGCCTGATCAGGTCATGTTTACGATGCTCTTCAGGAACCCCCACTTCCCTTGGGCGTCCTCCTCCTGGATGGAGAGGGCAGCTCCTGCCTTGCTCTCTCTTGGACCTCCAGCAGGGTGGGTGTCTGTCTGGAGCATGGGGTGGGGCTCCCTTGGGGAGCTGGCGGTCATGCCTGGGGTTGGGGGGGCTCACCCGCAGCTGGGGGTGCTCTCCCTGTGTGGGACCGTGCTCTGTATGGAAGCGATTGTGTTACATAATTCAAAATAAAAGTCAATATCAGAAATGCTTTTTCATTTTTAAAATATAACTGCATCAAATGACCTCAAAATTCAAATGAAAAATCAATTCTTCAAAATGCTTTTCCCTTTTCTTCTTTAACATCGCTCATTCTGTGACATAATTAAAGTGAAAATGCAAAGAGGGGATTGCACTTACCTTTTCAAACTAGCAATATTCAATCCCAGTCAGCATTTCCAGGGGGGAGGCGGGGCGATGACGTCAGTGCTCACTCGGTGTGGCTACATGCTCTGCGCGAGCTAAGCATGTCTGATCATTGCAGCCGGAGTCTTCGTGTTTGTGTAAAGTGAAGGGAAGGGAAAGGTGCTTTGTAACATTCAACGCTTCAGACCTCAGTCCGTCTGACTGTCTCCCGGGAGAGTCTCTAAGCAGAAGAGTACATTTGAGGCGGCTTTTAAAGGCAGAAGTGCCGCTTCGGGCAGTCCTGAGAAAACATGCAATCGTGTGAATTTGTGTTTCCAATCGTGTCCCGACAAAATAAAGGCTGAAGTTTTTCCTACATATTTACAGCCAAGATGCACATTGTGGCATTATGCCTGCAGTACGGAGTTTGAATGCATCAGAAGCTTAATGTTGTTGTTGACACGGATTAGCCGGATCCCAAACTCTTCTCCTGAATCTTATGGTTTTTTTATGATACTCATGTTTCTGTGAGCATCATGTTTCACCCTTCTATTGACGTGTTCTCCCTACCATGACAAAGGTAGATAAAAGTGGAAAGATTTCATGTAATCCATGGACACCAGTGAAGATCACAAATCAATGAAGAACAAAGGTTCAGAGCACTGTCTAGTGGGTCTAGATGACCCAAGTCCCAACGTTACAGTGCCTAGGATAGCACAAGGGTTACAGGCTAAGAGCCTTCTGGCTCTATTTCCATGTTCATCATTTTGTTGTTTGGCAAAGGGAAGGTTTCCCTCAATCTTCTCTGATTACAGTTTCTTGCAATTCTTTGCGAGTCGTATTCAAGTCAGTAAAGAGGTTTGGTTCTGCACTCTGCTGTGTCTGTGTTCCAATTCTTTGATTTTATTCTGTAATTGCTGCTGTTTATTAAACTTTTGTCTTTTTTTGCTGTTGCATGAGAAATGATGCTACAGTACCCCTCAAAAAGTCCTTTGCACAGTCAATAGTCAGCATGAGAGGGGCTGTATCAGATGATTTATTCAAATCTAAGTAATATCTTAGTTCAGTTTTAATGAGAGGAATGAATTCTTTATCGTTAAGAAAAGAAGCATTCAGTCTCCACTGTCTAGTGCGGGGGTCGGCAACCCACGGCTCAGTAGCCGCATGCGGCTCTTTAGCGCTGCCCTGGAGCATTTTCAAAAATGTTTGAAAATGTAAGACGATGGGGGAGAGAAATATATTTTTTGTTTTAATATGGTTTATGTAGGAGGAAAAACAAGACAATACAATAATGTACGTTATTTACGCTTTAAACACTTTGCCCAACACTCAAACATCAAAAACCCAATTTCCCCAAATACACAATATATACAAAAACCCACAGTTCAAACCCAAGTCCCGCAGTTTTGCTAGCAAAAAAAAGAAATGCTCTGGAGGAAAAATGATTGTTCGACAGTCACGCGTTTGGTGGGAGGCCGCTCCGCCTCACTCACTGGAACGCATTCCACCCGTCAAAGAAGCTACACAGATCCTTTGATGGGTGGAATGCTCTTTGGGAAAATATATTCAGTAGGCAAATAATCTGAGCTGGGAAAGGTAATCCGTATGAGAGATCGCTTGCTCCTCCGCACAACAGAGCAGTCACGTGACGCGTCGTTCTCCGCAGAATGCACTGCAGGGCAAATAAACATTTAATCGTTAATACTCATTATGTACTTAGTCATTTTGATAGTAGGCTAATATAGATACATATTGCATGTGTTGCCTTCATTATAAGTAGGCCTGGGCGATACATCGATCAAATGAATTAATTCGAATTTTTTGTTACGGGCGATTTCAAATATAACTAAATCAAGTTTTTATGTGGCGCATTTTTGGCTCCCCAAAGCTTCCGTAGCGTTAGTATTACACGGCGACACGCGACAATTGACACATGAAGCAACTAGCGACAGCATGGCCACCGGTGACAGTGGTGAAAGTTTGTTGTTTGGAACTGGTCTGGGTTTACTGCCACAGACGTGGAGGAAAAGACCCCCCCCCCCCCCACGCTGCTTAAAGCCCATCGGGGTCAAAGGCTCTCACGCGCACCCGCGTGGCACGCGCACCCGCGTGGCACGCGCACCCGCGTGGCACGCGCACCCGCGTGGCACGCGCACCCGCGTGGCACGCGCACCCGCGTGGCACGCGCACCCGCGTGGCACGCGCACCCGCGCACTCAGTCCTCTTAAACACGCACGCGCCCTGACACAGAAACACATACTCATTCTACAACGCCTGTATAGTTAGTTCATTAGTTGTTACTGTTATTTGTTAATAAAGAATACAGTGTTGTAATTTTTACTTTTACCGATATATTCATTACGCGGCCGCTTTAGGATTTTGTGTTCGGAGGAGGCGGGGGGGGGGTCTGACCGCGACTCCTGCTGCTTAATCATTTTCTCCGTGGAGAAGACGGGGTTTCTTAATTTAATTAAAACCTTAGACCCCAGATATGAGCTGTATTGTTAATCCTTTAGAAAATGGTGCTATTCTCAAGGTGAATGTTTGTCTTCTTTTAGTCTAGACCAGTGTTTTTCAACCTTTTTTGAGCCACGGCACACTTTAACCTTGACAAAAATCCCGCGGCACACCAGCAACCCCCCCCCCCCCCCCCCAACCCCAAAAAAAGCAGAAACTCATAGTCTGTTTTGATCTACAGCCCCCCCCCCCCCGGCAATCTGACGTGCATTTTTGTGATAATTGTGGCAGAAAAAGCAGGAAGTTGCAGATGTTTTTTCTAAAAGATGTAATAAAAGTTAAGTTACATACAAACTGTATGTTCGTTGTGGTTTCAATCCGTGTAACAAGGACGACTCATTGTACGCTAAGGCGCTGTCCCTTTAAGCAAATGCATCATGGGAGATGTAGTGTGAATACGGCGAGAAACCGGCAGAAACACTTGCGTCTCTGAGCTTCATGGTTTTGTTCACTTGTTCCACGGTCTGATACCGGATTCTGTGGAAAGCTACACCGCTAAAGACGAGCTTTAGCTGGTGTTTTTGTTGGAAATGAGTGAGTTATGAGCTAAATTGGAACAAGGAAGTTTAGACTTTAAACACTTCTGATTGGTCAGACTGATGACATGTGATTAAGCCTTCAAGAATGATTGGTGGAGTCGTGGAGACAGTAAAAGCTGCGGGACTTTTCAGAAAACAGTTATAGCTGCAGGTAAATCGCGGTGCCGTCATTCTTATCAAAATGTCTTTAATAGAATCAGTTAAACACAAAGAAATAAGTATTTTATGATCTTTCATATTCCTAACTACTCAGTGTTTTATCAGGACCTGTTTGGATGAACAAAGAGCTGATTTCCTGGAGATGGTTAATGTTTTTAGATCAGTTAATGAGGGCAATTTTCCACGGCACACTTGAACATCTCCCACGGCACACTAATGTGCCGCGGCACACTGGTTGAAAAACACTGGTCTAGACTACAAAGTGTGACTCAAAACACAGCTGGGACTTTAAGTAAAGAAGTAACCTTTTTATTTTGGATAAGTGAAAACAAGTTTAGAATTAGAATAACGAAATTAGACAAAAACCAGACAAAGGTTATATAAAACAAGACACAATTATTTAAACACAAGTCCAAAAAGGGAGTAAGAAGAAAAATCTTATACTTAACTTTGATTCCAAGAGTGTGTTCATTTATTTATTATTCATCCCAGAAATTGGTGTTACATTTGTCTTGGGTTTGATTAAATAAAAGCAACATTTGCTAAAGTTGTGTGCCGTTTGTACTTATTGCTTTCCTTAAGTAGGGTGGGCGGGGAAATAAAATCGGGAAAAAATCGGAAATCGAATTAAAAAAAAATAAAATCTGTCAAGGTGAGGGAGGCTCGAGAGCCGGTAGGACCCAGACGCAGAGACGGGAGGCCAACGGGTTCAGGACTAGAGGGTTAATTAACAAAAAGCGCTGCCGAGCAGGATGACAAAACAAAAACAAAAACTTACTGTGGCGTGGCGAGGGACATGGAACATATCATGAACAGGGCGACAAGAAGCTAATGGACCAGCACAAGAGGAAGGCAGAGACAATACTTATATACAGACAGGGCAGACAAGACACAGGTGAACACGATCGGGGCATGATCTAAGATTGTCATCGGGATTATTGTTATTTCGTCAATTCTATGTATTTCAGCTTTATGTGTAAAAACAATCGTCAAGTTGTGAGTATGATTTGTGCCTGTTTGAGTAGAAAGTGAAATATCTGTAATTTGGAAATTTAGATCTCCATACATCCACAAATCCAGTCTCCATAGACAAAGATTTAAGGGTTATAGCCATTTTGGATAAAGATGTAGAAAAAGAATGTCTGTCCAGTTGTGACATTATACAGTTAAAGTCTCCCCCATGAGTAGAATACCAGAGCTATGCTCTAGATCTGCTATATTAGTCTGTTTACTAGAATGAATCTTCCCTCCCTGTCTTTGTGTACTTTAGTTTCAGTTAAATTGACTTGTCTGTGTATTACTATAGCCAAACCCCTCACAATGTGATGAGTAGTACACTTTATCTGCCCGAGACCTTTTTAGTTTCTGATGTTCATCATCTGTTAGATGTGTTTCTTGTAGTAGTGCAATTTGGCACCTATAATGTTTGACGTGAAGTAATATTTTTTTTACTTTTGATTGCCACCAAGACCCTTCACATTAAAGCTTATTATTGTCAGCCCACCCATGGTTAACTTAAAATGAGTAAAATATCAAAATGGGGTTGGTAACACTGTGTTGGAGGCCGAGGTAGCCATCTGGTAAACATTGCAAGCAAACTTCTACACTGTAATAAATCCAACTTAAATTTTTGACTTAACAAAATCTATTATGTTGTAATAACTCTATAATCTAAGTTCTTCTAATTAATCCAACAATTTAAGTCAGTTCAGCAAGTTAAGGTAGTTGTACAGTTCAACATCATTTATTGAGTTGTCTGTACTTATATATCTAAGTTGCAGTTCATTACTGTGTGATAAAGTTCTGTGAACTTATCTTTTTTAATTGTGAAATGCAGGAATGCCAACTTTTGGAGTTGGCATTGTCCACTGATTTAGTGGTTTGTCAAGAAGTGTCTGCAGAAGTTTTAACTCTTATTTAATGACATAAGTATTAGAATCAGTTATACATATACACATTGCGGTGCCGATCTAACAGCAGCATCAAAGTTACACCTACTTAATTGAATTAATCAACTTCCTTAGCCCTCAAAATTATCGTGGGAGCTAGCATAACCTGCTTTCTGGAATACCCCCCAGGCTTCAGCCATTTTGTAAACAACGTTTTGGTGAACCGGGCCTTAGCCCCGCCCATGGCAACTAAGACTCATGGGAAGTGTTGATTCCCAAACCTTGAGTTAGGGAGCTGTGAAGAGAAGTGAATGTTCATGTTGTTGCTATGGAGTATGGTCAAGTTTAAATACTTTTCCTTTGCACACATGCAGGTTAGCTGTAACTGCTAACCTGTGCCACGTCGATCTTGAAAAGATCTTGGCTGCATGTGGACATAAAAAAGAAAAGCGGAAGGATATAAAGTATGTATGATCACTAAACTGTATTAAAAGTCAAAAACAGAGGTGCTCTTAATACTCAAATTTAAATTATTTCAACCTCTGGTCAAGTCAGCAATAATTGGAATCTACAGTTGTTACAGCCTATAAAATTAAGTCTGTACATCTAAGCCTGAGTTGTGAAAAATCCAAGATTCGGAGTTAGGATTACGCAACATTCTAGGTCACTATAACTTACATCTGAGTTGGTCAAAATTACAATTCAAAGTTAATCCAACTTGAACTTTTAAGTTCATAACATTTACAACTGAGTTAGAAGAACTTAGATAAATGAGTTTGAAAACTCCAACACAAAACTTAAAATATTGAGTTTAAGGTCCTTAACTTAAAATTTTACCGAAGTTTGTTGCCTTACAATTTTAAGTTCTACCAACTTTTCTTTTTTTGCAGTGTATAAAGAGGTATTTTGGAGACCTCATCTGGGCTGCTGGAGTCCTGCCGCTCGTCAACACTGACTATGCGAATGTTTCCCCGCCTCATTGTCCCCTCCATATCTTCACACTTATCCCGTAGTGTTTTAATTTCACTTTGGAGCTCGGTTATGGTAGACTGACCACGTAGCTTTTTCTATTGTTGCCTTTTTATTTGCTCTTATTTATAAAAAGAAATACTCAAAAATGTTTTATGTATGTCCTCGTTCCTGCAAAATGCTACAAGAACATTCTAAAAACACATAAAACACAAATTTAATAGAAGTGGGTTTTTAAACACCAACTTGCAGTCACATAGAAAATGTTGTCTGCCCTCTTGTGGTGAAATTAATACATTGTACCGTTGACACCTGAGCGTAAATACCTGTTTTTTTCTAGTGAAACAATGTACAGCTGGTTTAATAAAGATCATTTAGGATAGGGTTGGGCGATGTCCCTTAAATTGGCAGTTGATGATGTTTGCAGTCAACCATCGGGATGGACGATGATATCGTGGGGGTTGGGTAGTTTTTTGTTATTATATAATTATTATTCGTTATTTTACTTTATTACTTTATTTTATTTCCCAAATAATGACTCATCCACGATGATCCAGTTTAAACCGAGGGAAGTGACTTTAAAAAATAAATAAAATACATTACATCTGAGCCGGGGGTGTTTGTGTCCCTGGGGGGTGGGTTCTGGTCTTTGCTCCTGAGCTCTGGGCCCCGCCAAATTTCCAACTGTGGCCGAGCCTGGTCGGGCCGTATTTACAACACCCCTTGTGGGCCCTCTTTTTTCCCCGGGGTTCCCCCCTCCTGGGCGGGGGCGGCGGGCCCCTGCCTTGCTCCTCCCTGGACCAACCGTGGGCCGGGCGGATGGCTGCCTGGAGTGCGGAGCGGGTCTCCCTTGGGGGGTCCTGGCCTGTACCTGGGGTTGGGGCGGGGGGATGCCCGGAACTCCTGGGTGGTGGTGGGGTGCTCGTCTGGGGCTGTGGGCATCCTTCTCCGGTGGGGCCCTGCGTTGGGCTCTTCCGGCGCGGCGGGGGGGGCTGCTCTCCTGTTTGGGCTGGGGCGGCGCTATCTTCCCCTCCGTGCCTCCCTGCTCTCTGGCTCTGGGGGCCTTGCGGCGGTCCTGCTGGCCCTGGCCTGGATGGCGGGCTTGGTCGCCCGGGAGGCGGTTGTTCCCTGCCGGTTCCCGTGTGGCGTTGGGGGGATTCCGGCTGCCGCTGCTGCTGCGGTGGGGGTCTTGGGGTGGGGATGGCTGGGCACTCTCCCTCCGTCTTTTCACGTTCCACCATCCATTTTAGAAGAACATAAACACTCACCTGAGCACAGGTGTTAGCTCACCTTTGCACTAACAGTTTGCATGATTGAATGACTGAAATATTTCACACTAGTTGGTTTTAAGGCATAAGTATGCGTGTGAACACTATCTGTTTTGTGTACATGTCGACAGGTGGACATTTTTGCAGCTAGCAGGTGTGTTTATAACATTTGAGCGTGTGTGTGGACAGGCCCCGCTCTTTATGTACTACATTTGAACCTTACCATAATGATTAACAACCAGTAAACTTGTTGCTTTATGCTGCTTCATGGTCTTATCCCCCTTCCCCTCCTATTATCACCCTCCTACCCCCCCCTCTCTCTAATGTCCCTCTCTCTTCTTCCCTTCTTTCCTTTTCCGTCCGGTCCAACACCAAAGATTTTCAAACATGTTTGAAATTAATAAAGTTTGGCCTCAATTACAAAAGGGGTTTATTCAGACATACCCTTGGTTTGTCTGAAGATTAATGACCCCTCTTGTTAAAGTAAAATATGTCCAACACAAGAGGCCCTCAGCTCTCATCTGTCTGCCCAGCTGTTGGACAGGACAAGTTAAAAATAAATAAATAAATAAAATAAACAAAATAGAAAAAAGTGGTGCGCTCCTGCACCTGATTAGTCAGGTGGACCGGTGAAGCGAGCGACCGTGTCTCTAGCAGAGCAGGCAGACTTACAGTTTTGTGTTTGAGAGGGAACGGGGGATGCTTTGTTACGTGTGGGAGACTAAGGACTGTGACCCGTCCCGCCGCTCTACGTGAACGAATTTAGGAGAACCGGGTGTCCCGGTAAAAGTGTGTGTCGGGGCAGCTCGGAGCGCCAGCTCACTCAGCGGCTGTGGGGTGGTGTAAGATTCAAAGCAGAAAGGCCGCACAGTGCTTAGAAACCATTCAAACCAGCACATGGATTTGTGTTTCCAGTCTTGTCCCGACAATATAAAGTCTGATGTTATTCCCACATATTTACGTGCAGCCTGGATGCAGATTGCAGCCTTTCCTGCATGGATTTATGTTCATCCGTTCTTCAGCACAACCCTAATTTAGGATTTATTGAGGGCCACAAAAAATCTTCCCGTGGGCCGCCATTCGCCCCCGGGCCACAACCAAGATCACTGAGTGTCTGAATCCCCACATAAGAGATGGGGTAGGGCAGTGTTTTTCAACCTTTTTTGAGCCACGGCACACTTGACAAAAATCCAGCAGCACACCAGCATTCATCTGTTTTTTCTAAAAGTTGTAATAAAAGTTAAAAGATTTAAAAAATGTTTGATGTGTGTTCGTTGTGGTTTCAATGCATTTAAGAAAAAGACTAATTGTGCCCTGAGACGCTGTCACTTTCACCCAATATATCATGGGAGATGTAGTGCAAACAGCTGCCGAACGCAGATAGACTCGCTTCTCTGAGCTTCATAGTTTGTTTCGCAGAATCAGGACAAAGAAGTGACGACTTTTCCATTTCTGATCTGTAAGTGTAATGACATGTGATTAAACCTCCAAGAATTATTGGTGGAGACATTTAAAGGGGCGGCACTTTTGCGAAACCGCCTGAACCTATAACTAAATTGCGGTACTGTCATTCTTATCAAAATTTAAAAATTTAATAGAATCAAATAAACACAAAGAAAAAAGTATTTTATGATCTTTCATATTCCTAACTACTCTGTGTTTCATCAAGGCCTGTTTGGATGAACAAAGAGCTGATATCCTGTTTAGATCAGTTAATGGGGGCAATTTCACACGGCACACCTGACCATCTTCCCCTTGAAAAACACCGGAGTAGGAAACACAAGATCAATGACCACCACCTTATTACTGTAAAAGATGAGTTTGTCAGTGTGGGGAGTGTATGTTTATTAAAATGTATAGAAACCTTTTTTGAAAACTTATGAGTTTCTTTAATTAGGTGTTTAACCTACTGAAGACTGAAAGACTGACATCACCCCTAACTGTCTTATCTGTAAAAGAGAACCAAAACAAACTATTTCTTGACAATACACATACAGTATACCTTTAAAAGTATAAAAGTTCTCCTTTTTTGTCTTTTTTTCCCTACAGTCCCCCCTCAGCATTTTGCGAGTGAAGAGGATCTGTGCAGCCAACAGAGCAATTTAAGAATGGAACACAGGGAACAAGAACCTCCACAAATTAAAGAGGAACATGAAGAACCAGTACTTCCACACATTAAAATGGAACATGGAGAACCAGAACCTCCACAGATTAAAGAGGAACATGGAGAACCAGAAACTTTGCAGATTAAAGAGGAACTGCAGGAACGAAAACCTCCACAGATTAAAGACGAACAAGTGGAACAACAACTTTCACAAATTAAAGAGGAGCCACAGGAACTCTGCATCAGTCAGGATGAAGATCAGCCTGATCTGAAGTGGGAGACTGATACCTTGATGGAGATCCCTACTTATGAGGAAGATGAGAACAGTGAAGCAGATCTAAACAATCAGCAGAGCTTTAATGTAACTGATAGTCATGTTGAAGAAGGAAACCAAAACAAAGAATCAACATCAACTACAGATGAAGAGACAGAATCAACATCAACTGCAGATGAAGAGACAGAATCAACATCAAGTACAGATGAGGAGACAGAATCAACATCAAGTACAGATGAGGAGACAGAATCTGCATCAACTACAGATGAGGAGACAGACCCACAGAACAGAGATCAGAGGATGAGTTTTAGTTATTTTTCTCAGCTCAAAACAAACATGAGACACACAGGAGAGAAGCCTTTTTCTTGTAAAGAATGTGACAAAAGTTTTAGTCAAACATCTCATCTTAAATCACACATGAGAACTCACACAGGAGAAAAGCCTTTTTCTTGTATAGAATGTGATAAACGTTTTAGTCATGTGTTTACTCTCAAAAAACATATGAGAACTCACACAGGAGAAAAGCCTTTTTCTTGTAAAAAATGTAAAAAAAAATTTAATCAAACATCCACTCTTAAGACACACATGAAAACTCATACAGGAGAAAAGCCTTTTTCATGTAAAGAATGTAATAAAAGTTTTAGTTTTGTATGTAATCTCAAAACACACATGAGAACTCACACAGGAGAAAAGCCTTTTTCTTGTAAAGAATGTGATAAAAGTTTTAGTGAAAAATCAAAACTCAAAATACACATGAGAACTCATACAGGAGAAAAGCCTTTCTCTTGTAAAGAATGTGATAAACGTTTTAGTCATGTGTTTACTCTCAAAAAACATATGAGAACTCACACAGGAGAAAAGCCTTTTTCTTGTAAAAAATGTAAAAAAAAAATTAATCAAACATCCACTCTTAAGACACACATGAAAACTCATACAGGAGAAAAGCCTTTTTCATGTAAAGAATGTAATAAAAGTTTTAGTTTTGTATGTAATCTCAAAACACACATGAGAACTCACACAGGAGAAAAGCCTTTTTCTTGTAAAGAATGTGATAAAAGTTTTAGTGAAAAATCAAAACTCAAAATACACATGAGAACTCATACAGGAGAAAAGCCTTTCTCTTGTAAAGAATGTGATAAAAGTTTTAGTGAAATATCTACTCTCAAAAGACACATGAGAACTCACACAGGAGAGAAGCCTTTTTCTTGTAAAGAATGTGATAAAAGTTTTAGTTTTGCACATATTCTCAAAACACACATGAGAATTCATAAAACAGAAAAGCCCCTTTCTTGTAAAGAATGTGACAAAAGTTTTAGTCAAACATCTCATCTTAAATCACACATGAGAACTCATACAGGAGAGAAGCCATTTTCTTGTATAGAATGTGATAAACGTTTTAGTCATCTGTTTACTCTCAAAAAACACATGAGAACTCACACAGGAGAAAAGGCTTTTTCTTGTGTAGAATGCGATAAGCGTTTTAGTGATTCATCTAGTCTCCAAAAACACATGAGAACTCATACAGGAGAGAAGCCTTTTTCATGTAAAGAATGTAATAAAAGTTTTAGTTTTGTACATAATCTCAAAACACACATGAGAACTCATACGGGAGAGAAGCCTTTTTCTTGTACAGAATGTGATAAACGTTTTAGTCAATTATTTAATCTCAAAAACCACATAAGAACTCATACAGGAGAAAAGCCTTTTTCTTGTACAGAATGTGATAAACGTTTTAGTGAAATATCTAATCTCAAAAAACACATGAGAACTCACACAGGAGAAAAGCCATTTTCTTGTAAAGTATGTAAAAAAAAATTTAACCAAACATCCAGTCTCAAGACACACATGAAAACACATTAAAGGGGACTACCCTTTTCATGTAAAGAATGTGATAAACAATTTTAGTTCTGTATCTAGTCTTTTTGTGTAAACAATATAAAAAAAGTTTTAGCGATGTATTTAATCTCAAATCACCCCTTTTTTGTGTAAAGTATTTGCCAAAAGGTTTAGTGATGTAGTTTACCTTAAAACAGAGAACTCATGCAGAAGAGAAACTGACCTGAGATCAGCTATTAAACCATCCTGATCTTTCATTTAAATGTATACAGGCTGATGGGCTCCAGACCACATTGATGCAGTTATTTAGTAATAAAGAGGCAGAAGTGATTATTAGATGCATTGAACTGAAACCCTGTCACTGTAACATAACGCACCGGTGGGGCCAGCACTGACTTTGACTACAGCTGCAAAGGAACGGGATATCTATGCCATCACGATGTGTTAAATAAAATCAGTTCAGAGATAAAGTTCACCTCTTAGTGCTTGTTTTTGTCAATATGATTAAGCTAAAGGTTGTGGTAAAGAAGCCAGCACAGTGATGTAGAATATTGAAGCTATGTGACCGGAACTTCTTTTTAGGCGTGCAATTATCACTGTGGATTATCACTTTTTAATCTATACCCAGCAGCCAATCAGAATCAAGTATTTACCCGGTCCATGGTATAAGCTATAACTATGTTGTCTAAGTCTTTGTGTTACCATGACGAAACTAGAATTATTTTATACTGTACATCTCTAAATCTAACACTATATGGTTCATAAATATTTCGGTATTGTTTAAAATATAAAATTATAAAGAACCAGACTGGTGTTTGTGTCTGGTGTTCTTGTGATTCATGTTTTCTTATAGACATAAGAACTGTTCCTCTGTTCTTTTTGGTTCTCAGTGTTCTGTCCCAATCTTGTCTATGAAGAATAAAGTGGACGTGAACATCAGTCAGAAGTGTGGAGTCTTTCTCACAGTGTGGGTTTCTGCTGTTTGTTGGTTCTCTGCTGGTTCCAAAGCTGGACTCCTCAGGTCCAGTTCTGACTGCTGAACCCATGACTGAGGTGAGATCACAGAGCTCCATCCAATTATTTGATTGGTTCATCAGTCACATTGACCATTTTGTCTTTCTTAAATTTGCCTGTTTCAGCTCTGAAACATCTCCAACTCTAAACCAAACACCACTTTCTCTAGCAGAGTAGGTTTTATTGTACATCTTCATGAAGGAACGTCCAGCTGTTCCAAACTGAAACCATCGGAAGTAGCAGTGTGTAGATGCTCTCCACTCACTGAAACCACAGTTTTTTCTATTCTGCATAGACATTTGTGTTTCTATATTGTTGATGTTCTTTCACTTTTGTTTTTGTCCAATTCTGACCTCCAGAGGAAGTATATACAGGTGCACACAAAGGCCGCCTTTACACTGCATGGTTCAAGTGACCCAATTCCGATTTTTTCCTCTCATGTGGCACAGATCGGATATGATCGGTGAAAGTGTAAGCAGGACAAAAGCGCATGGATTCTGTTTTTCTCAGATCGAATACAGGCCTCTCTCATATGTGGAAATAAATCGGAAATGAATCGGATACGTGCATTCGCGTGTGCCATGTAAGCAGACAAATCGGATATTCCCCAGTAAATGCGAGTCTTACGTCAGTGACGTCAACTCAGGACACCACCAACTGAGATCACACGACTTATTAAGGTGCTTTTGTGTGCTGATATTTCTGTCAGTGTGTTACCTTTCAACCTCAGGCTTCAGACCGTAGTTGGAATCTGCTGTTCCCGGTCCGGACGCAAACGGTAACTAATGAAGCGGGACACCGTTGCTATGGAACAGGCTTGAAGCCGTTTATTTGTTTGGGGGGCGTGTATGATCGGGACCGTGTGTGTGAGCGCGCGCGTGCTTGCGTGTGTGTGTGTGTGTATGGAGCGCAGAGGGGGTGTGAGCGCGGAGCGGGGGAGTGTCGGAGAACCATAAATTAAAAATAAGGTGTCTCCCCCAAAAGTTTTGGAGTCTTTCTTAGCCCACTCTGGAGGCAGAGGGTTCAGAACGGAAAAGAGAACCCTGAGGAAATCTCCCGTGTGTTTCTGACCACGGTCGGAAAAGAGAAGTCATCGCGCAGGAAAGGTTCAACACTTGGATCAAACTGTTTGTACAGCACGTCTGCAAACACTTCCTCATTCAAAACTCAGAGAGAGCCGAGCAGCCCTCCTTTTTTTCCTCCCCCGTGCATCCCCTCTGGAGCGCCCAAGGCAACGCCTCTTTCTGTCGCTGCCTTGCCTCCATGACAACCGCAGTCACAAAAGTCCGAAAGAGGACCGCGGAATGCGGAAATACGGCTACCTAGTCCTCAGTACGTCTATGTTTGATAGTTTCAGCATTGTATAGTGTAAATGCAAAAATCGGATATGGGTCACTTTTAAAAGATGATGTAAGCGGGTCGTCAAAACAATCGGATATAGTCAGAAAATCGGATACGAGCATCAAGACCTGCAGTGTAAATGCAGCCAAACAACCCAAAGGAAGACCCACTGACAGCATAAGTGATCTGGACTGAGCCAGTGTGATGTTACCCATAAAAATGTCTTACTTCCAGCTCTAACAAAAATAAGTCAATTCAGCTGCCATTTTCCTGATGGATATGGATGGAGCCCTGAGTCTGTCTGAGTCAACATTTCAATGTTCAAGACTTTATTGATCTCTGGAGGGAAATTCGGTTGTCACAGCAACCAAAACAAGAAATATGGCAGTTAGAAAAAGACAAAAAACAAAGTAGCAATGAGTAGGAATAAAATAGTAATAATACAAAGTGGAAGTAAAAGTACACGTCATTAATAACAAGTTAAATGAGGCAATAAATCACAGCAGCTGTTTCATCAGTCCTAGACCATGTTGTTGTAAAGTCTGACTGCTGTTGGGACGAAGGACCTCTGGTAATGTTCCTTTTTACACTGGAGGTGCAGCAGTCTCTGGCTGGAATCCTTTTAAGTGAATAAAAACTGACCTTTGACCCCTCCCTGATGTGTTCCACATCCAGCTGCAGACACACCACTACAGCTCACATTCCACTTCTGATCCAGCAGTTAGAACCAGAGCCTGCATTTGCAGCAGGTTCCAACCCACTGACCACTGATCCACACAGGGGGACGTCCTAAGGGGCGGAGTCAGCCACTGGAGAGAGCAAAAAGGAGAAAGGGGGGGTCACTCTGGGCCTCTCTGTGTCTGGACCTTCAGAGGAGCCCCAGCGCTGGTCTTTGCTTGGATTTGTTTTAGACTTGTTCAGAGTCAAATGCATGTTTTAAGGGGAGGAGGATTATTTTGTTGTTGCTGTTTTTGTTCCTATTCTTACAATCCACTATATGTCCCGTGTTGAATTCTACTATTAAAATGTGAGAAACAAATGTTTATCAAATCCAAATCAATCCAAAAGCCTGGAGACTGGATGGCCGTGGTCCTCCCTTTGACCTGGACACTGGTTGCCATGGCGACCTGCACACTCACCAAGCTGGAACTTAGAAGAAGAAAAAGAGACCAAAATGATTGATAAAGCAGGTTTTCCAGGGAAATCCCACAAAGTGCTTTCCAAGCTAGAACTAAGAATACCCAGCATGCATTTGGAAAAACTCATTAGCTTTTGTGGAAAATGATGAGTCATTGTAAAAGCATTCTATGAATGCTCAGAAAACTTCCTCTAAGGTTGTGGTTGTTTGGAGAAGTCCTCCTCTTCAAAGAAGTTCTCCTGACCATCTTCAAAGCCACTTTCTGCTTTTTCAAACGCTACTGTTCAACAAAAACTTGGTTTCTGCCACAAAACCAACCTTAGACACTGAAACAGAATGAATCCAATGCAGAAATGTGTTGACACCTTTAATTCAAAGCTTCAATCAGTTTGAATCTCATGAAGAACATTTCAAAAATCCACATTTGGATCAGGCGTCTTCATCAGAGCACAACTCATGTTTCCAGGACTGTGACTCACCAATAGATCCTCATTTCCTTTACACAATCTGTTTCCATCATTTGGATTTTTCATCAAAACTTGAGTTAGAAAAGAATTGTTGCCCCAAAATGTCCAGTTTGAATAGTCTACAGTTTGTTGTGTTTGGTTGCTAGGTAACAGGGTCTTTAATGTCTATGATGTCATGGTGGCTTTCAGAGTTGAACTCCTGAATATGACGGTAAACATTTGGATTGAACAAAAATGGGATTGAAGCTCATGCTAAATCCTGATCTCAATGCTGAAAAAACCTCCTCCTAGATTCTGGTTGTTTGGAGAAGTCCTCCTCTTCCAAGAATTCCTGAAAAAAGCCCTCATTTCTCCTGACCATCTTCAAAGCCACTTTCTGCTTTAGTTTAGTCCAAACTTGCTTTATGCTGACAACATTTACAGCTTTTACAGCTTTTTTTAGCATTTACAGCCCCTCCCCTTGTCACTCGTGGATCGCACCCCGCTCAGCACACACACACTGCAACACTACCCTTGTATTGATCAAGTGGTATAGGTTTATATGGGATTAAGAAATTAAGCAGTGCTAGCAAATTGTGTTTCCAAAAAGTAATTGTTACATTAATCTAATTCAATGTCCCTGATTTCATTTTCATGTAGATGCAATCCTGCAGGAATTAAAAGAACATGGCAGCAGCTAAAAGTGAAAAAAAAAATCGAGTCTAGGTCTCAAAATCCTCGTACGAGGTAAATGTAATTCTCTACGAATTAATGCAGCCTCCTCATCTATTGGGTCCTCCAGAAAAGAACAAGCCATTCTTGTCACTTAGACCGTCTCTGTGTGACGGAAATGTGGGCAATGAAGGTTAAAGCGAAAAATACCGCTTCGTCTTTAAAAAGGGGAGGGGACCGGCAGAAACCTTGAGTTTAGAGAATAAAACCTGCTCCCGACCAGGTTAGGTTCACAGCATAAGTAACCATGGACATTGACTCAGAGTATAAGTTACCTCTCTTTCAGAAACGGGTTTGACTTACTCTGCTTTCTCTGGTTTAACAAACCTCCCATTCTGAAACAGAAAACCCAGGGTTTCCCTGATTTCAGGGTTAATGCACTCAGAGTTTACACTTAACCTCCTTTCTGAAACAGGCCCCTGGCCTATAGCTCATGTAAGGGCTATTCATGGTGGGGGGAGGCAGGAAGGTGTGACATTCCAGCAGAAGTTGGTTAAAACAAGTCCAGACATTGTACTTTTAAAACAAAGTTTTACTTTGAACTCAATATGAATGAAATATACAATGTGAGCATTTGATGTTTTGTTTGGATTCTAAGTAAAAACCGAGCAAGACCAATTTTTTCCTACAGGAAACAGACTTTCACTCAGAATCCAACCCAACATCCTTCTGTTTTTGAGTAAAACTTTACATTAAATGTTTCAAATGAGGCAGGTCTGAATTGTGTACAACATCTTTAAAATCACTGTTTTATGGGATTTAACCAGGACTTATTTTTGTTTCGCTGAATCCAAAACTCAACATCTTGTGAACATTTTTTTCACCATTTAGAAACCACTTTAAAGTGAACTTATTCTGTTCACCTGAAAGCTCAAGTTTTAAATCCTAAATCAACCTATTTTAGTCGTTGCAGTGGAACTTCTTTGTCTGGCATGTGAAGGCTATTCATGAAGGGGGGGGGGGGTGACATTCCAGCAGAAGTTGGTCACAACAACTTCAGACATTGTACTTTTAAAACAAAGTTTTACTTTGAACTCAATGTAAATGAAATGTTCACAGTGAGCAAATCATGTCTTGTTTGGATTCTTAGTGAAAGGCGAGTAAAGAAACATTTTTGTTACAACAGACTTTCACTCAGAATCCAACCCAACATCCTTGTTGTTTGTGTTTTTGATATGCTGGTACAAAATGAAATAGTTTGAACTTATTCTAACATGTGAAGCTTTTAAGGTAAATGTGATGAATTAGTCAGTGAATTTTGTGAAATCATGTTTGGTTTTTGTGAAATGTTAGAATGTTTTTGTGTATGAACCCCTGGAAGACCAGCGACCACTTTGTGGAAGCTAATGGGGTTCCAAATAAAAAAATAAGTAAATGAATCATTCTGTTTTGGAGTAAATGTAACATTAAAAGGTTCAAAATAAACCAGTTTTGTGGTGTATGTTTCAGTTTTGCTCTAACTACAAACAGGATTTGCAGTATTTGCACAGGTCCAACTTCTCCTTTGTTGCAGAACCCGGGTTAAAAAGACCCGCCAGATCCAGGGCTTCTGGATGTCTGTAGCTGCCCTGAGCCGGCCGGCTTTAAGCTGCCATGCCAGATATTTGCAGCATTGAACACGCTGGAACCAGGCAGCGTCAAGCAGGATTGAGACGTGCGGCTTGAGGCAGACAAGCCAGAATCAGTGAACATGGAGTATGGAATTACGTTTCTGCCATAAACTGAAAGGGCGTAAAGACAACTAAGCGGGCGTATTTAGGAACTGAGTGAGTGAACATTACAACCGCGCAGGCGAAATTCTAACCCTGAAGTGATCTTGCGCGGTCAATTCCTTTTTGCGCGCTCATATGGATTTACGCTCAGTGTTAAGGGGGCGTTTTTGTCACTTTTGGGGCAGGAACCTTTCTGGTTGATCTGATTGGCTGAAATTTGCATGGCTTATCGGCGAGGCAGAGGGGCGGGACTGTCATTTCTCAGTGCGGGGGGGGGGGGGGGGGGGTTAACAGGCGGCTCTTGAGCTGCATGTGGCTCTCTGCCTTTTATAATATTTTCTATATTCAGTACTTTCACAACCATAAGGTGAAAGTCTTACATTTTCTCCAAAATGTACAGAGCGGCCCTAATGTGTTGTTGTGTGACTTTGGTAAAGAGGATCTAGGAGAGAACAGCAGGTGAGAGAGGAGAAGACCCCCCCCCCTCAGGGTACAAAAGTGCAGACATGTGAATAATGCAGAACAACGTCGTTTGGAAACCCTGGAAATGCAAAGAGACACGATTATGAGGCATAGTTTAAACTGCAAGCTATCAGCTACGCGGAGGAACACAGGAATAGAGCAGCTGCAGTTCGGTTAAATTAGATCTTCACAGATTCTGACTTCCTGCTTCAATAACTCTTCTGATCAACGTTCAAATGTGTCAGCAAGTATCTCACTCATTTTGTATTAACACAGAGAGTGAACTACAAAAGCATTTTTAAAGAAAAAAGTTCGTTTTTATTGCCTTTTAATCAGAATTGTCGTTTTAAGCTGTGAATGCAAACAGAGCAGCGAGCCGGCTGCTAAGAGACCGTCAATAAAGTGCAACCTCTGTGAAACACCATTCTGTAAAAATCAGTGAACTTTTAAAAAGCGAATAAATGTCTATATTTATATGAACTGGTAATGAAGACTCGTCAGCATAGTCATGCTACATTATTATTATACTAAATTTTGTTAGAAAGTCAACCTCCATTTTATTGCTTATAATTTTAAAATTTAATAGAGATATGAATCATAACATAAATGCACAATAGCTCTGAAGATACTAAAGCTTCTGTCACCAAACTTCCTGTACTGACTAATCATGACCTTATTTTATTTTTTATTTTCCTACTAAAATAAAGATTATGCAAAAAAAAAAGAATTCTGGCATCTTCAGAGCTATTGAGGATTTTTGACCAAATCTGATCCATTTGTAAATATGAAAAATTCCTATAAATAAACAAAGTGAACTATTGACATTCTTTATTTTAGTATGACAATAAGGTCATGTCAAGTTATTGATAACTTTAGTCATGATTCATATCTATTAAAATTTGAAAAAGTATATGAAACAAGATAAAATAAAGATTGACTTTCCTACAAAATATGTATTGTAACAATAATATGCTTTATAATAATTTTATGAATTTTTTGTAAGATTATTGATTTATACACTGTGGTGTTTCACAGTTCACAGAGGTTGCACTTTGTTGACGGTCTCTTGGCAGCCGGCTGCTGCATGTCTGCATTCACAGCTTAAAGCGAACAATTCTGATTAAAAAGGCAAAAAAACGATCTTTTTTCTTCAGAAATGCATTTGTGGTTCACTCTATGTGTTAATACGAAAGGATTTAGATACTTGCTGACATATTTGAACGTTGATCAGAAGAGTTATTGAAGCAGGAAGTCTGAATCTGTTAAGATCTTTCTAACTTATCGAACAGCTGTCAGAGAATTTAAAATAATGAATCTATGGTTCGGAAGTGAAGACGCTGGAAAACCAACTCTGACAAGTCAAGAAGACGCAGCAGCAGCTGAGTTTCCATGGAAAAGGAAAGGCCTGTGTTGGAAGATCGACTCGAGGCTGAGCGCTGCTACTTCCAGCAGGTGACCGTGAAAAGCTGTCCCTCCTCCCCCCTTACTGGGATGCAGCGCCGGCGAGTTACGCCACACTGTGGGACTGCAGGACTGTTCTTTGGAGCCGCATAGCAAAGAGACGGACTCTGATGAGGAAAGGGAAGCAGGCGTGTCTGATAGAGATGTGGTCCAGCTGTTTCAGATACAGAAGATGAGGACTTTGATGGATTTTAAAGCTGATTGATGACTGAAAAAATAAATCACAACCAACTCAGTTTTGCGCTCGCTGCCTTTTTTAAACCCACACCAGCGTGCACGTTTCACCGGTATGTGTGTTTACGTTAAATACAGAAAAAACATTAAACTGCAACGGCCCCGTTTAATCCAGTGCTGTTGTAAGGAGAGGAGGGGGTTATGGCACATAACATGGCTTTAATTGTGTATGTGTCTGGCAGGTCAGTGTGTGGTGTGGCTCATTAAATATCACTGTTAGAAATGTCGGCTCTTTGTGTCAAACTTGTTTGTCCTTTTGTTAGAGGCAATCATAAGAAAAAAAACGCGGATGTAACGTGGATTAAAACATTAACGAACGACCCAAAACTAAGGTTAGAAAGTGCAGCGGGTTTATTTGTGCTGTCATTTTTTCTCATGTGAAATTCACTGCATTTGTTACCGTTTTAATGCTTTTAATCCACGTTGCAGCCGCCGTTCCTTTTCTATTAAAGCCCCAAAATGAAAGTCCCGCCCCACTGCTTGACATGCAAATTTCAGCCAATCAGGTCAACCAGAAAGGTTCCTGCCCCCAAGTGACAAACACACCCCTGAATAGACCTTTTTCGCAAAAACCGGAAACACGTCAGCAACGTGTAAACCTAGTTCCGGTTTGTGCTTCGCTGGCGGAGAATGGCAGAGCCTAGAGTGTTTTCGAAGAGCCTGAGTTGTGTTCCGAAGTTCATCAGCGCCGATGCGATGAAGAGTGTGAAGATGCATTCGTCCACTAAAGGACGAAGTTTATCCACCATTACCAAGGTAAGCTTCAGCTAGCTTAGCCATAGCCGCATCACCGGTAACTCTGTGTGTTTGTTTACGTCAACTGTAAATCCTGGTGTTATTTGTAATATAAGGTATAACACATCGCAGTTAATATGTTGTGTGTGTGTTTAAGTGAAAAGGCATGAGATTAACATAACACCCAAAAATTTGGTGAAGCTGTAAATAAGAAATGTTAAGTTGCCCGTATGCGTGTTCATTCTTCTTGCTGCAGACAGTTGCGGCACTTTCTTCACTTACTATTAGTATTATTTTTCTGAAAGTAGGGTGACCACACGTCCTCTTTTCCTGGACATGTCCTATTTTTCGATACTTATATGATAAAATAACATTGAACATAGATGAAATGTAATCATATTTGCTTCATGTATGCAGCTCTGAACACCAATTACTCTCGATGAAATATCTCACAAACTCACTTCACTCCTCTTTTTTACAAACTCAAATCTGGTCACCCTACTGACAGTTATAGTTTCATGTTACATTGATGTAGCAACATAAGTATGTCTTAATTTTAACCTATTTAATTTCCAGACCGCACATTATTCACAGCTGGGTCAGCAGGCTGATCCACCCCCCCCCCCCTGGCCTGCACGAGTGGCTTGCAAAGATGGCACAGACCAAGAACACAGGTGGGTTTGTGATCAAATTATCATTATGATTTAAGAACGGATGTGTATCCATAACAACTGTAGATTATTATAAAAACACCCCCAGTAGTTATTACAGACTGTAATTTCTTTTTGCCTTTTATTTATAAGGGAATCCATCCTGAACCGGTTAGTGAGCTGGTGGTGCAAAAGCCCAAAACAGTTGGCTAAGACGGTCTGAGGTCCACACTGTACAAGGCATATACAGGTGAATAATTTAACTTTTTGTTGCTTTGTGAGAGCAAGTTAAGTTTAAATGTAAAAAAATTACATTAAATTTAAATGTAGTTATGCACTTATGTCTAACTTTTGTGTGTTGTGTTTCTCTTGTGTAGGACCACAGCCAGATCCATATCTGATGGCATCTGGAAGCAGATTATGCCAGGTGCAGCCCCAACCTCTCATGGCTGTGTTGGATGGGGTTTCTGAGATGGAATGAAAGAGAACTTGGATAGATATTATAGCAAATGCATGAATGCATACCTTAAATTACACTTATCTTGTCTTTAAAAATCAGTTCAGCCTTCTGTCTTACTGTTGATGATCTGTAATGTTCTTTTTTATTCTAAATCTTTGATGTTATTTGTGTTGTTATTAATCAGTTGTTGTTACGCATACCTAAAAAAATTAAATGAGGCACAATTTTGACCAGAATTGTTTTATTTGTTCATCTAATTATTTTTGTGAAGTCAAAGTCACATTTCAACAGGAAAATATTACGAATATAACAATTATATTTAACTAGATTTTAAGAATATGTGGAAACACTAAATTTTTCCATACTATTTGCACATTATACATTATTTACATACCAAACATTAATTCACTCTTCAACACAAAAAAGTCCTTGACAATTTGCCAAAACACGGCATTTAAGCCAGATCTGATTCACACTGCCCATCAGTGTGAGCGGCACAGAGAGTCCCTGATGTGAAAGGACTTTATCCTACTGATCACTCTTTCCACTATAATTCTGAGGCGGGTAATGGCTTGGGTTTGTTCTGTTTCCTCGTTGCTGATGGAGCTGAAAGCTTAAAAGGTGGAATCATGATCTCAGATCCATTGTCAGTAAGGAGGTCTTCAATGAGGAACTTTTGTCCGCCATGACATCGTCTCCTGGCTGCAGCAATGGAACTTGGCTTCTAAGTCATGGATGTAATCAAAGCCTCATCCAGAGCACCTGTGAAGATAAAGAAATTAAAAATCAGTCTTGATATATTTATTCTACCTTTCAACACAACACAGTAATCATGTTTTGAAAAGTATGTTAAGTATTTAATTACAAATACATTTCATTTATTTTGGTTAATGACAAAATACCCAAAATTAATTAAATACATGTAATTAAAATAGGTGAGAGCGTGAACAGCTTTTATTATATACATTAATTTTTTCAGGTAGAAATGCATTTATCCAATAACGGTACACATGGTTGACTAACGTTAACCAAACACATTATGAACAACCTTACCTGCAGGTGGGTGTGTCACGTAGTCCTGATCCATCTTTACTGCCTTAGCTTAGCCACCATGTCGCTATCTTCACAGCATAGCTGCATAGACTGACGTTTGAGGTTCTGTCATATACTGACTCCCTTCTCAAAGGAGCAGTAAAGTTTTTCCAAGGGAAAATACTCGGGACGACACCACTCTTCAGGCGACGAACGACGCAGCCGCACCACACATCCGGAGCGAAGTTAGTAAGTGCCGGCAGCAGAGGGTGCTACCTGTGTTTACATTAAAACTATGCCCTTCCTCTCTTCAGATCGCCTATATCCATTTGGGTTTCAGGTTTGGATCCACAGGAAAATAATGATATGAGAGGCCAGGCTGTTTTTGGTTGGAAGACGAACAGCCTGGAACACAACAGAAACTGCAACTCTTCGACTCTGCCATTCTTCATATGTGCCGCTATGCTAACAGGAAGTTGTTTTACACGTCATTGACGTATTTCCGGTCAAAAAATGCGGAAGTGTGAAAAAGGTCTATTCAATGTTCAGATTTGACTGCAAAACGCATCAGGTAATAAATTAACCTTAATCACATTTGTTTATTGTATTCTTGAAGTAGAGTAAATAATAAAGAAATGTCTTCAATGAACAAAGAAAAATTATTGAAAAAGAAATTTAACAGCAATAAATCTTAAATAACTGTTTTTAAAGAGAATAATTACGAGTATAAATAACAAAGACAAATGATATTTTAGAAATGCTTTCGGTGAAAAAACAACACAGAGGTTTTCTAGATTTCAGTTAAATTCAATTAACACATTTATGAGGTCATTCCTGAAGGAAGCTGATTGCAGCTGTTCTCTCCTGACAGATGGAATGATGGGAAATGAAGTTCATGTTGAAGTGTGGTCCAAGCAGAACAGAAAGGTCTCACCTCAAAGTCAGGACTTGGATCAGCTGCTGTTCTCTGGGAGCGTGCACGTGCTGCTGCATGTGCTTCTGTCATGGCGTTCTGGATGAGCTGCTGAGGTCTGTTTGCATCAAGACTCTCAGCTGCTTTAGTCAAACTGCTGAGCGATGGAACAATGGAGCCGTTTCTGAAGGAAGAGGATCAAACATGATGCTCTGCATCCGTTTGCTTCAGGAAGTGGAGGTTTTTTAGAGTCTCCAGACTGTTTCTGAAGGGCCAAAGAAAAGCAGCTGATGTGGTTCTGTCTCCTACCAGCAGGGAGCGCTCTCAGCCAGACAGAACAGATCCTCAATGCTGCTCTGAGAAGGACTCTTCTGTTCCAGAAGCAGAGACTGTTCACATCCAGGAGAATCTGGACTCCAATGAATCCCAGAGAATCTCCTCTCTGCTGTTTGGACACTTTGACCAGCAGAGGGCAGCAGAACTTTCAGCAACTCTGGATCTGATCCCACAAAAACAATCCATGGATGATCAGATTTCAGAAGATTTGAAGGATCAAAGACAAAGATGTTCTGAAGAGAAGATGTGAGAAGAAAGTCCAGAATGAATCCACTCTGACTTCTCCTCATGTCTCTGAAGCTTGTGTCTTCATGTCTTCACCTCAGAGTTTCTTCTGGATTCCATGTGGATCAATAATATTGATCATGTTCTGTTGTCATTTTCCATCAGAACTTCAGGCTTTTCTCTGCTGATGATCTCTGAGCTGAACTTCTTGGAGGAATTCCTGAATCTGGGATTTGGAGCAAACAGTCAGAACAAAGGAGGTTTCCATTTCTTCTAAGCTCTGCCAGAAGAAAAGAGCTGAAGCTTGAAGCTGAAGCAGCATTTGCTCAGAGAATCTGTCCTCCAGACCAACAAGTCCCACCACAGCCTTGAAGACGTTTCCAGAAGCAGCAGCAGACGGTGTTACCATGACGACGCTGAAGTCAGCTGCTGCTCTGCAGGAGAAAGTCTGCAGCTCCTCAGTCAGGAAGCTCTTTCAAGCTCGTGCACATCTGTCAGTGCAGCAGCAGAAAGCCTGTTTCCCTGCAGGAAGTCTGAGACTTTTCAAAGTAAGAGCCTCATGTTGGCAGAGATGGGTTGGATTCTTTGATGCTCCAGTGTCTTTTGGATTCAGGATGAGTTCATGCAGATCTAGAAATCCCACCATGATGATCATCCTTGAGGAATTTCAAAATAAAAGACTTACAATCACCACAATCACTGCTGGATGATAAATACATTTACTCTTTATTTTCTGTCAATAAATAATATTCAATGAATCCTTGATTGTAAATGATGGATCTAAAGTTGAAAAGAAGTCAAAGTGCTGACTCAGCACAGATCAAAGGAGACACAGATGATTTCCTGGAATGAAGAAAACATCAAACATCATGATGTGATCTGGAACTGAGCTGTTCTTGAGAAGATCCTCCCAAACATGGAAACTGTTGCTGCAACACGTGAAGGTTTGGTTCTGTTGCTAGTGAGATCTGATGGATCAGAACCAGACTTCTGTCAGCTGGAACTGGGGCTTCTTCCAGACCATGTGGCCTAATGGACAAGGCGTCTGAGTCCGGATCAGAAGATTGAGGGTTCAAGTCCCTTCATGGTTGGATTTAGATAATGTTCTTTACCAGAGAACTTGGCATTTAGCAGTCAGGGGGAGAGAGGAACTTCCTGACAGGAAACATAGTCAATTATCTGACATCCAGGATTCATTTCTTTCTTTGTTGTCCTTTCAGACTCACTGGAATCCAGCTGCTATGGTAGAGTGTCCTTGTTGAAGCTTCATGTCTTGTTTGTCTCTTTCATGTTGGTTGATCTCTATGGTTTTCTCTGTGTGGTCAGAAGGTGACCATAAAGGAAACATCCAGTTTCTGCACACGTTACTTTTAGGCTAATGCTAAGTAAACAGAGAAAACATCTGTGATCTGATTGGACCAAAGCATGTTAGTGAAGTCCACAGTGGTTCCTGCTGTGAAGATCTGTTTCTCTGTTTGTGGATGAAGAGAACGTAGCAGTTCTGCTGTTCCTGAAGTTCCAACATCAGGTTCATAGAGACCAGCATAGACCAGATCTGTGTTCCTCCATGTTCAGGGCTGGGGTCGTATAGAGGTCAGTACTCTGCGTTGAGGCCGCAGGAACCCCGGTTCAAATCCAGGTCACAGCAATATGTTCAGACCAGGGGCCTCATTTATAAACGTTGCGTACGCACAAAAGAAGGCGTACGCCACTCTCTACGCAATAGTTGAGATTTATAAAAAGCAAACTTGACGGGAAAATGTGCGGTCCTTCACGCAAGCTCTGACCCAGGCGTACGCACAAAAACGGGTGAAATGAGAAACGGCGACGCCGTCGGCAGATGGAAGAAACACGTGAAAGTGAAAATGACAATACTGCCTCTCAGAAATAACATGAAGACTTCACAAAGCAAGTCTTACAATTAACAGCCTAGACGAACACCCGTTTGATCGATCAGCAGTGAAACAAACAAAACAATCAAACGAAAATTACAACAGAAATTCAAATGAACACTTATTTGCAAAAAGAAAAGTGAAATATGTTCTGCAATATTGGCATGTTGTGCAATTCATCCTCATAAATAATATAGTTAACAGAACGAAATAATGTACAAAACTGATATTCTCGTTAATGTGTCCGTCTGGCGGAGCAGATATGGGTGCAATTAGACAGACAGATGGATAGATGGAGAGAGATGTATTAATTCTCCACTGGGGAAAGTTGTTTTCATAGTAAAACATTTCTTCATAAGCAATGGAATTATGGTATTCATGCATATGCCTTTAGTTTGTTTTATTTTTGATGAAACAATGTATGGCGTATGTCTCAACCATTCAGAAAGCAACAAGAAATTACATTTGCGCTGAACAATTTCCCATTTCCACGTCGATTATTACCGACATCTGTAGCTTGTCAGATGTAATTAAATGGATGGAAATAAAATGCCCCATCACAATGCGTAATGACGCACAATGGCTGATCTTGCGCTCTTAGAAGATGTGGCAAATGGAAGAATTTGGAGTGAACGCATCTTTAGACAGCAAGGAGACTTGTTGGCAAACGAGGACGAGTGGCTTATGAGCCGGTTCCCACTTCCTCTGCGGGCTTTTGGGGGGGTGTCACCCGGTGCATCTGGCTCGTCGGTGTCCCCCTGCGCCTCAGTCACCACTCCACTTAAAAGGGATTCCCCAATTATTGCCGCCAGTCTCTCATCAGGAGGGGTCAGCTCCGGTGTCGCCCCCCCCCCCACACACACACCCGTGGCAGACACGGGTGTGTGTGTGTGTGTGTGTGGGGGGGGGGGTTCAGCGCTAGACGTTTTTTTGCCTTGACTTTGATGTCCGACCTTTTCTTTTATTTCGGCCACAGTCCGAGGTTGTGAGGCTACAGCATTTACGGCGTCCGCCACCGTTTGCCGCTCACGTGCCTTTTTGGCATTAGTAATGCCCACACTGTGCCCTCCAAACAACATTATTCTCCTCTTTTCCACCTCGCCAACGATAACTTCTACTTCACATTGAGTGAAGTTACGTTTATTTTATTTCCTCTCCGTGTTTGCCATGGTTTCGCAATCAATGAATATTCATTTGTGGGCGTTTCACGGACTATTTATGGACAAATATGGGCGTATCATGAAGCCGCAAAAGCTGCGCAGCATTTAGAATTGGTTGTGATTTATTAAGGGAAAGATGCGTAGGATGTGCGTGCGCACGGTTTTATAAATCCGAATATTTCTGTGCGTACGCACATCCTATGTTTCATCCGTACGCCACTTCTGACGCAAATCCTACGCAAAGTTTTATAAATGAGGCCCCAGGAGTCTGACTGATGCAGACTGATTGATAGAATGACTCATGAGGTCATTTGAGTTCATCTGCTGCTGATTACCTGGATCAGGTGTGTTTAGCCAATAAGGAGCTTTAATGGTAGGTTAGATCAGGGGTGGGCAATTATTTTAACTCAGGGGGGGCACATTGGGATCTAAAATTTATTAGAAGGGCCGAACCAGAAGCAGATCTGTGGAGTGAGAATGATATAACATGGAATGTAGATGAAAACATTTGGATTGAAAATTATATATTTTAAAACAGAATATTCTAGATTTTTTAGTTTACAAATAATATACTAATAAACTTTTGTTCCAAATTTAGATCTCTTTTTTATTGTGAAGCCCTTTGGTACCTTGAGGGAGATGTAAAGTTCTATATGAATACAGTTTCATTCATTCATGATCCTTTTAATAAAATAAATAACATTATTTATAAAATAAAACAATGACCAAATAACACTATGACTTTCAAAGACTAAAATTCAGGAAAAATAAACTGATAAATTATAAAAATTAAAATAAATAAATAAATCATCAGACTTGAACCCTCAACCTTCTGATCCATGAGGCCACATGGTCTGAGAGAACATCCAGGTCCAGCTGCAGGTGGAGGACAGCATCATCCAGCCGTCACAGACTGGGGGCGGAGCCTGGAGATGACTGCTGAAGGTCAGAGGGCGGAGCTTCATCAGGATGAAGGTGCTGCTTGGATTCTGCTTTGATGTCCGTCTGTTCTCAGTCCCTTCATGGCTGCTGCTCAGAGCTGTTTCTGGAGAATTCATGTCTTTACTGATCCAAATGTGGGATTTCTGTTTTTCTTTGGACTTTTCTTTATTTCAGGCTTTTAGCTTTTGGAACTTTCTTTGTTTCTATGCTTTAACTTCCAAACGGGTTTATCTAAGACAATCTGATTGTTTTTCATTTGACTTTCTAGGAACTTTCTGTTTCATCTTTGAGGATTTGGACTTTTGAAAGACTTTTAGCTGCAGTTTCATCCTTTGAACCAGATGGATCCGAATCTAGAGTCAAAGATTCTAAGGAAATCATGGATTCACAGACATTTGATTGAATTTCTGTCTGGATCAGAAACCAACAGCAGACATTTCAAGCCGTCATCTGTTCCTAATGTTCATTCCCCGCCATCATTGAAAGCTTTTGGAATAGTCCCTAAAGCCAGCGATCGGGCCGCTTTGGAGCATGAACTCATCACTCGGTGTCACGGTGGCAGAGAGATGACAGATCCCAAATCTGAGGCTGAAATGATCACGTCCTACCAGCTCCACTCTGGATTTGGGACCAAAAACCTTTGAAGATGTTGGAGCATTGTTGGAGAATAGACTGACAACATTTGTTTGGAAGAAAGATTGACCTTTGACCCCTCCCTCATGTGTTCCACATCCAGCTGCAGACACACCACTACAGCTCCCATTCCACTTCTGATCCAGCAGTTAGAACCAGAGCCTGCATTTGCAGCAGGTTCCAACCCACTGACCACTGATCCACACAGGGGGACGTCCTAAGGGGCGGAGTCAGCCACTGGAGAGAGCAAAAAGGAGAAAGGGGGGGTCACTCTGGGCCTCTCTGTGTCTGGACCTTCAGAGGAGCCCCAGCGCTGGTCTTTGCTTGGATTTGTTTTCGACTTGTTCAGAGTCAAATGCATGTTTTAAGGGGAGGAGGATTATTTTGTTGTTGCTGTTTTTGTTCCTATTCTTACAATCCACTATATGTCCCGTGTTGAATTCTACTATTAAAATGTGGGAAACAAATGTTTCTCAAATCCAAATCAATCCAAAAGCCTGGAGACTGGATGGCCGTGGTCCTCCCTTTGACCTGGACAGTGGTTGCCATGGCAACCTGCATACTCACCAAGCTGGAGCTTAGAAGAAGAAAAAGAGACCAAAATGATTGATAAAGCAGGTTTTCCAGGGAAATCCCACAAAGTGCTTTCCAAGCTAGAACTAAGAATACCCAGCATGCATTTGGAAAAACTCATTAGCTTCTAGTGGAAAATGATGAGTCATTGTAAAAGCATTCTATGAATGCTCAGAAAACTTCCTCTAAGGTTGTGGTTGTTTGGAGAAGTCCTCCTCTTCAAAGAAGTTCTCCTGACCATCTTCAAAGCCACTTTCTGCTTTTTCAAACGCTACTGTTCAACAAAAACTTGGTTTCTGCCACAAAACCAACCTTAGACACTGAAACAGAATGAATCCAATGCAGAAATGTGTTGACACCTTTAATTCAAAGCTTCAATCAGTTTGAATCTCATGAAGAACATTTCAAAAATCCACATTTGGATCAGGCGTCTTCATCAGAGCACAACTCATGTTTCCAGGACTGTGACTCACAATAGATCCTCATTTCCTTTACACAATCTGTTTCCATCATTTGGATTTTTCATCAAAACTTGAGTTAGAAAAGAATTGTTGCCCCAAAATGTCCAGTTTGAATAGTCTACAGTTTGTTGTGTTTGGTTGCTAGGTAACAGGGTCTTTAATGTCTATGATGTCATGGTGGCTTTCAGAGTTGAACTCCTGAATATGACGGTAAACATTTGGATTGAACAAAAATGGGATTGAAGCTCATGCTAAATCCTGATCTCAATGCTGAAAAAACCTCCTCCTAGATTCTGGTTGTTTGGAGAAGTCCTCCTCTTCCAAGAATTCCTGAAAAAAGCCCTCATTTCTCCTGACCATCTTCAAAGCCACTTTCTGCTTTAGTTTAGTCCAAACTTGCTTTATGCTGACAACATTTACAGCTTGAATCCATCTGAAGAATCCAAGGAAACAAACCAATCTAAGTCTGCATTCATGCCACTTCAGAACCAACAAAGCATGTTTCCAGGACGCTGACTTACCAATAGAACTTGGGATTTCCTTTGCAGAATCCTTCTCCGTGTGTTTTCCTTTGTTTTTCTCCCCAAAACCTAAAGCAGAGATTTTTGCTGAGCTGCAGAACAAACGTCTGACTGCTTTAACCGCCGTTGATGGTTTGTTGTGTTTCCCTCTATAGCTGCTATGGTCTTGGTATGGTTGCTAGGTAACGCTGTCTTTGATGATGCTGACGTCAGAGTGGCCTCTAGAATGGACTTTTTTCTTGTGGAACCAGGAGCTGTAACCTTTAGGGCACTAGGACCCAGAAAGAGGTCCAGGCAGTGACGGTGATGTGATGCTATTTTCATTAAACAAATCACAGAAAAGTTCAAAAAGTAAAAAAAAAAAAAAAAAAAAGTTCAAAAAGTAAAACGTCTAAAGTATTTCTGTGTAAAATAGTGTTAATGTGTTGTCAAAAATTAAATGTTGTCTCCTGTGTGGAGGTATTTCAGTTCATTAAAAACTGACATAAATGAGTAACGTTCACTGCAAACTGAGCAGAAGGCATGTTCTTTCTAAAACAGGAAATAGCACCAACCTTTTTTATCACCTGAAGCTGAGTCTCCATTTGATAATTCAGTAAAACTAACATTTCATTTCCTCATTATAAAGGAACTTCATTGGAGTTTCATTTGTCATTGGTCTTTTTGAGCCAAAATTCTGAAGAAATCAAAACAAAAGGCTTTTCCAACAGAATCAGAACGTTAGCACGTGACCTAAGTTTGTTCACTTTGTGCTAAATGTTGATTTCTTTGACTGTTGTGTTAATAATATCAACAGTTCTCTGTCGCCCTCTGGTGGTTCATCAGAGAAGCCAAACTTCCAAAGAAAGTGAATCAATAAACATGAGGTAATTCTTGATGCAGGTTTGAAAACACAGATGGAAAACAGCATCAATACAAATATTAGTCAATGTTTCCTTGAATGGAACAATTTCAGGATTTGTTGTCAGAAAAGTTGTGAAAAACTGTCTTGTAAAGTGTGTGGTGACGGTCCACTGTGGAAAATGACTGTTTGTGGAACGTTGAATCGCAAGCCAACTTCAGCAGCGGGAATGTTCGGTTTCTTTTACTGTATTTCAACAAGCATGACACAAAAACATGTAATATGCAATAGATTTTAAAGGTAATAGATTAACAATTAGTTTGATCGGCTTGGAGAAGCTTACAGAGGAAACTTTATACTCTGGTTTAGCGGCATCATCTTTCCATCCATGTTCAGCGGATTACAATCAAAAGCTGTTCATCTTCCGCTCGTACTGCAGTAAAAAGATCGCAGACAAACTCCTCCAGCCCAGCTGAATCACTGACATGGATGAAGCGCTGCTCACTTTTAACATCCCGGTGAGTCACAATGTGGAGAACGGGAGCAGCGCGGTACGATGAGTACAACGGGCCAGGAAAAGTCCATACAGGTTAGGTTGTGGGGCAAAATCAAACTTATACAACATACAAGACCAAACAAACTATATTCTCAATAGAACTTGTTTCTGTTTTTTTATGTTTCTGTTATCAAAAGCTGCAGAAAGAAGAGAAGGGACTGCAGCCATGAAAGGACTGAGGACAGACGGACATCCAGCCAGAACCCAAGCAGTTCCCGCCTCCAGACCAGCTGGAGGATGGTGTCGTTCAGATCCAGCTGGACTTGGCTGTTCTCACAGACCATGTGGCCTAATGGACAAGGCGTCTGACTTCGGATCAGAAGACTGAGGGTTCAAATCCCTTCATGGATGGAGGCAGAACTTTCAGAGACTCCCACAGTGAGACACCTGCTGGCTGTTCTTTGTAACTGCATCTGCAGCTTCTAGAAACGTCTTTGTTTCTGTTTTCATCTTTTCAAACAGTTTGTTTTCTTCACATGAAGCCTAAAGAAATGTCCTCAGAATGATGGAAACAATTTTTCTGCAGCTTGAAGCTGTTCTGGAAGATTTTCTTCTTTAGTGCAGAGAAATCTCTCATTTGATGAGACGGAGGAACTGCAGCAACGTTTCCTGGAAAACCTCCACATTTCATTGAAACCATGTTGGAACTTTGTCCATGAGGTCACATGGTCTGGAAGAAGCTACAGTTCCAGCTGACAGAAGTCTGGTTCTGATCCATCAGATCTCACTAGCAACAGAACCAAACCTTCACGTGTTGCAGCAACAGTTTCCATGTTTGGGAGGATCTTCTGAAGAACAGCTCAGTTCCAGATCACATCATGATGTTTGATGTTTTCTTCATTCCAGGAAATCATCTGTGTCTCCTTTGATCTGTGCTGAGTCAGCACTTTGACTTCTTTTCAACTTTAGATCCATCATTTACAATCAAGGATTTATTGATAAATATTATTTATTGACAGAAAATAAAGAGTAAATGTATACTCTACTAGATGTTAACTCTACCAAATGTTAGCTCTTAGTCAAAACAACTCATTTCTATTAACAGGTACATCTAAAATAATTCATTTTGTGAAAAGTTTTTCACATTTTGTCAGCAGTGACACTCATCATTTAGTATCATTACACATAGATTGAAATGTATTGATCCTTTACTTTGTTGCTTTTGATAATTGTGGCTTAGAAAAGATGAAATCCTAAAAAAAGCTGTCCAAGAAAGTCAGGATAAGACGAGACAAGACTTTATTGATCCCGGAGGAAAATTCAGTTGTTACAGCAGCCATACAAGAAATATAGCAGTTAGAAAAACAAATAGCCAGTAAAAATTAAAATAGTAATAAAAGTGGAAGTAAAAGTACACGTCCTAAACGAATGAGTAAATCCAACAGCAGTTTCAGCAGTCCTAAACTGTGTCATTCTATAGTCTAACTGCTGTTGGGACAAAGGACCTCCTGTAGTGATTCATAGATCAAAACAGCCAAAGTTTTATTTAATTTATTTTTATAAAAGTTCATTTCTACACATTCAATATTCACTTGTTCTTCCCTTTAATCAAGTTATTGCATCAACATGGTATGGAGGCCATCAGCCTGTGGCTCTATGTACATGAAATGAAAGCTCAGGTTGCTATGGAGTTTATTAGATCATTGGGGTTTGACCCCAGAAGTTTTAAGCATTAAAATCTTATTCTAAAATATTTAATTTTTCTGAGATACAGAACTTTCCCCCTGTAAAATAAAGTCTTCTGCTGTGGAACAGAGGTTGAGAGGTCAACCTCTTATCAGAAAAGTTTAGAATTTACAGTTTACACTAAATCCTACCATTGTCAAGACAAAGTCTTACAAATTCTCATGTGTCTTTTGAGATGAGATACCTGACAAAAACTTTTTTTACATTCTTTACAAGAAAAAGGCTTTTCTCCTGTGTGAGTTCTCATGTGTGTTTTTAGATCAGATGTACGACTAAAACATTTTTTACATTCTTTACAAGAAAAAGGCCTTTCTCCTGTGTGAGTTCTCATGTGTGTTTTGAGATTATATACAAAACTAAAACTTTTATTACATTTTTTACAAGAAAAAGGCTTCTCTCCTGTATGAGTTCTCATGTGTTTTTGGAGACTAGATGAATCACTAAAACGTTTATCGCATTCTGTACAAGAAAAAGGCTTTTCTCCTGTATGAATTCTCATGTGTTTTTTGACACTAGATCTGTGACTAAAACTTTTATCACATTTTTTACAAGAAAAAGGCTTTTCTCCTGTGTGAGTTCTCATGTGTTTTTTGAGATTAGATACATCACAAAAACTTTTTTTTACATTCTTTACAAGAAAAAGGCTTTTCTCCTGTGTGAATTCTCATGTGTATCTTGAGATGAGACATGTGACTAAAACTTTTTTTACATTCTTTACAAGAAAAAGGCTTCTCTCCTGTGTGAGTTCTCATGTGTGTTTTGAGATGAGACATATAATTAAAACTTTTATCACATTCTTTACAAGAAAATCGCTTATCTTCTGCATGGATTCTGATATGAATTCTGAACAGAGATATGTTACAAAAGCTTTTACCACATTCTTTACAGATATAAAATCTTTCATCAGACCCAGTTTCCATGTAGTCAGACAGGTTAGTAATTATTTTTGAGTTTTTACCAGACCTGATAGAGGAAAGTTTCTCTTCTTTTTTAGATTGTTTGTATTTCTTACCCAGATTTGTCTTTTTGGGTTTTTTTCTCAAATCAGAGTTACACTGACCTTCTGACATGTGAGAGCTGTCCACACTTTGGACATGACTTGTGTCTCTTTTCTTCCTCTGATCTCTGTTCTGTGGGTCTGTCTCTTCATCTGTAGTTGATGTTGATTCTTCATGTTGGTTTTCTCCTTTATCCTGACTATCAGTTACATTAAAGCTCTGCTGATTGTTTAGATCTGCTTCACTGTTCTCATCTTCCTCATAAGTAGGAATCTCCATCAAGGTATCAGTCTCCTGCTTCAGATCAAGCTGATCTTCATCCTGACTGATGAAGAGTTCCCCTGGTTCCTCCTTAATCTGTGGTGGTTCTGGTTCCTGTATTTCCTCTTTGGTCTGTGGAAGTTCCAGTTCTTCCTGTTCCACTCTGAAGTTCCTCTGCTGGATGCAGAGATCTTCTTCTTTATTCATCCAACACTGGGGGAGGACTGCAGGGACACAAGAAAAGGCCCTTTTATATGTTATGGTGACTTTATGTATTGTTAAGTACCAATTGAATTTTAATAGTATCATTCAGAAGATGCACATTAAAAAACGATTAATTTTTTAAAATAAGTTTCTTGTTTTCTTTAGCATAACAGTATAAAACTGTGCTGAAAAAGGCCCCCCACACCTCCCCCCTATGAGGAGAGCTGTTTCAGTCAATAACTTGTAGTCTTTCCTTTTCCGTCCGGTCCAACACAAAAGACTTTCAAAAACAATTAAAAGGAATAAAGTTTGGCCTCGATTACAAAAGGGGTTTATTCAGACATACCTCTGGTTTGTCAGAAGATTTATAACCCCTGTTGTTAAAGTAAAATATGTCCAACACAAGACGCCTTTAGTTCTCATCTATCTGCCCAGCTGTTGGACAGGACAAGTTAGAAAGAAAAAAAATACATAAAAATATTACCTGTAGTCTGAAGCTGTTAAAGATACAAAATAATATTTTCTTTGTTTTTTTTAAGGAAATGAAAATGCAGAAAAGTAATTAATAAATGGTACAAACAGGTCTTTACTGTCATCTAACTGCATAAATCCTGCTGAGATAAATAGGAGAGGTTAACTAGAAAGGGACGGAGGGATTAACAGAAAATGTACTTTTAACCTGATTCTGTCTCCAATTATTTTGATATGAAACTACAAATAGGAAAACAGTCTGAAAACAAATATAATGTTTTAGATTCTTGTCATTATTGACAGTAAAGATGCAGGCATCTATAGTAAATGTTTGACACAGTCTCTGAGGCTTATTTCAGCACAACACCAGCTCTGTAATGTTAGGAATATGCAACTAATAAAGTTACATTCACATGCCTGTTATTGTATTTATTTTATTTAGAAATCACCTCCAGGACCGAGGTCTGGGGCCCCATCAATGGGGGTCAAAAACCTGCCTGTGGTGGTGTTAGTGGGTGTGTTTATGTGTGCGTGTTAGCCTAGAAGTGATACTGGCAGCGCAGAGGGTAAAAATGTGTCAATATGGACGAGCTTCAAGATTTGATGTAAGAACATGTAAAATAGAATGTGGTAAACCAAAAGTCTGCATCTGTGGGGGAAAAAATCTTCTGCTGTAAAGCTTGACAAATAAAATCACAACTGACAAATTACCATTTGCATGTGTTCATTAGAGTTACAACCTCAAATCAGCGATTTCAACTGCTTGAATCTGCTACTGTGAATCACAGCACATTACAACTGAGTGAACTACCATAATTTCCGGACTATAAGCCGCTACTTTTGTCCTGCGCTTACAGCCCTGCGGCTTTTTCAGTGACACAGCTAATTTATGGATTTATTTGGCGGCCGCCTTGAATGTTCTTTCAGTCTCTGAGCAAGGTTGAATACGTAATCCAACTTCGAGCAGCGAGCCAATTAGTTTTCGGCACACCTCTAAGCAGCCAAACAGCATGGACCTCACTTCAGGTCTTAGACACTTCAGTCATGGTTCAACAAAAAGAAACACGCCCAGCCGCATCCCAGAATCCTTTGGTGCCATTAGACCCAACATGCACGTGACCGTCACTACAATATGATGCAGCTTTCAAGTTAAAAGCAATCGTTAAAAGCAGCGTGAAAAAAATCCACCATCACCAACGGGTTTGGAAAAGCCGGTCAGCTGCGTGACGGAGAGAACAGCGCATGCTCAGGAGTGAATTTACCTCTGAGTCATAGTGACACTAGCCCATCTATTAACAGCTCCGTAATACACGAGACAATCTTTTAAACGTACTTTTATTTTTGTTATGGTTATTCTGAAGTGCCTGTTCGCTCATCATTTTATTTTTAATCCGTGTGGTCAGTGCTTTTTTGTGGTAGAACGAAGCCGGAAGAACGGTTAGGTGAAGGTTAACATGCGCTTACATTTAGCCTTTAATGAACATAAATTGATGTGGGAAATGCCGCAATCTGCAGCTTGAAACAATCGGTTTGCATAACCACAAAATTTCAGCACAAACTGTCAGAAACTGTCTCAGGGAAGCATTCAATTGCGATAGTTTTTCATGCAACATCTTTTTTCACTAGCAGCTACTGGTGGAGATCCTCATCTGACTGTGCTGGCGTCCTTTGGTTACATAAAGTACACGTTTGATCATTTAATACAGCAAAAGATTTGAAAAAATGGGAAAAACTGGTATGTTGACGTAAGACTCTGAGATATTAGGTAGCCAATGAGCTTTTGAATGCCGGGGATATCCCGCCTCTCCTCCCCTTGACTGACGTGTCGCTGTTTTTACGTATTGACAGGTTTAGAAGCAAAACCGCAACAAATAAAAGCGCAACTCAAAAAGGCGATTTCAAAATAAAACTGCAACTCAAAAACAGGATTTCAGAATGACGAGAAAACAAATCAACAACTGAGAAATATGATTGTGCTTTGGGTTATAGCTTTTGGTTGCAAATTATAGCTTTTGGTTCTCAATTTATGCATTTTGATTCACAGATTTGGGGTTTTGATGCGCGGTTTTATAGTTTTGATGCGCAATTCTTTAGGCGCTGAATTGACACCATAAAATTCAGTTAGAAATGTCTAACTTGAAAATGATAATGAATTAACAGAAATGCTTTTTCATTTTCACATCCACCCTGCGAACAGTGTTGCAAAACTCAATTCCAGTTAGCATTTCCAGGGGGAGGCGGGGCGATGATGTCAGCAAACGCCTAAAGTTTAGCATGGTGAAATCTGCTAGAGCCGTTCATGGGGCTGTAGCTGTCCTGGAACAGCAAAATCAGCTGGAAGCTGCACGAGACGATCTTCTATATGTTTGTAATAAATCATTCCCACATGCGCAGTAGTATTTCTAATACCGGAAAAAAAAATTAGTTTCGCCGAGCGGCTACATGCATAGATATGTCAGCTCTGTAATATACGATATGATCTCCTAAACGTGCTTTTATTAATGTTACGGTTATTATGAAGCGCATGTTCGCTCATCATTTTAATTTAAATCTGTGTGGTCAGCGCTTTTTCTGTTAAAGAACGGAGCCGTAAAGAAGCCAGGGTCAGCGGTATGCTAACACGGGCTAACAACATTAGCTTGGGTGAACATAAATCCATGCGGGAAAGGCTGCACGTAAATATGTGGGAATAATATTAGCCTTTGTTTTGTTGGGACACGACTGGAAACACAAATCCATGTGATTGTTTGAATGGTTTCTGAGGACTTAGCGACATTTCTGCCACACAGCGGCTTTGGGGCGCTGACGGTCCGACCGAGCTCTGCCCAGGACATATGCGGGACACCCGGTTCTCCTGAGTTCGGTAGCTCGTTCACGTAGAGGTGCGGGACAGATCACAGTCCTTAGTCTCTTACACGTAAGAAATCATCCTACCTTCCCTGAAACGCAACGATAAGAGTCCGTCTGCTCTGCTCAGACACGGTCGCTCGCTCCACCGGTCCACCTGACCGACTAATTAAGTGCAGGAGTGGAGTTTGTTTGTCTTTGTTTTGTTAAAGTCACTTAGTCACTTCCCTCAGTATTTGTATAATAACGAAAAATTACCCCCCCCCCCCCCCCGATATCATCGTCCATCCCGATGGTTGACTGCAAACATCGTCAACTGCCCATTTAGGGAACATCGCCCAACCCTAACCACAATGTCACAGATTTCTATAAAAACACCTCAAAATCAGGCTTTTCACAGCAATTATTAGGTTAGATTAAAAATAAATTAATTAAATTACTTAATAATAGGTAATGATTGATTAATCACACAAAGTTCTAACAACACTTGTAAATATTTAAGTGTTATATTTAATAAATGATTGTCTTAATAGTCCGAAAAACAGAAATAAAAAGTATTTTGTTAAACAGTGAAGTGGAACTTTGTGGCTTTTGTTGGGTTTTGGTCTGGAAGAAACTGGATCAAATGGTTCTTTAAGTGTTAAAGGTTCCAGACTCTTGATCTCCACTGAAGCTATGAGTATGAAATGTCATTCCACAAACAAACCATCAACAAAATGATCCTGATGCTGCTGAGGTTCTTATGGAAGTGAAGCAAATCTCAGCAGAGATTAGGGTTGCGCCGATGGACGTGATGGGTGACTGACATCCTGATGGAGAGACACCATCGTGATGCTACACTTTTAGACCCGGTTCTGAGTTCGGTAGCTCGTACCCCTAGAGCTGCGGGACGGATCGCAGTCTTAAATCTCCCACATACACCGCTCGCGTAACCCCCCCCCCCCCCCCCCCCCCCCCCCCCCCCCCGAAGATGTCATCGTCCATCCTGATGGTTGACACCAAACATTGTCAATGGCCGATTTAGGGGACATCGCCCAACCCTAACAGAGATGCAGTTTTTCTAAACTGAAATCACTGACATTAAACAGCCTGAACATTCATGGAGCTGAACTGGACACAGAAAAACCTCCCTGTTGTGTTTCCACCCAACAATGAGGAGCAGTTTGATGAAGATGAAGCTGCACTGGAGGAAGAATCAGTCCAGAAAAGATGGAGAACGATTCTGACACTAAGCAGTTTTTCACTGATGTGTTCAGGTTTGAATCTTTTCTGTCTGCAGATCCATGAGCAGGACCCTGTCTTTGGGTTTTAGCTTGAAATGTAGTTTTGGAAATAGAATCTGTCTGAATGTCTGGAATTGGAGACATGGAGACATCAAAGAGGTTTAGGCCGGCTTTACACTGCAGGTCTTGATGCTCATATCCAATTTTCTGACTATATCCGATTTGTTTGACGACCCGCTTACATCATCTTTTAAAAGTGACCCATATCTGATGTCTGCATTTACACTATACAATGCTGATACTATCAAACGTAGACATTCTGAGGACTACGTAGTAGTATTTCCGCCCTCCGCGGACCTTTTTCGGACTTTTGTGATTGTGGTTGTCATGGAGGCAACGCAGCGACAGAAGGAGGCGTTGCCTTGGGCGCTCCTGACGGGATGCATGGGGGAGTAAAAATGAGGGCTGGTCGGCCGGCTTATGTGCTCTCTCTGAGTTTTGAATGAGGAAGTGTTTGCAGACGTTGTGCTGTACTAACAGTTTGATCCAAGTGTTGAATCTTTCCTGCGCGATGACTTCTCTTTTCCGACCGTAGTCAGAAACACACGGGAGATGTCCTCGGGGTTCTCTTTTCCGTTCTGAACCCTCAGCCTCCAGAGGGGGCTAAGAGACTCCGAAACTTTTGGGCGAGACAGCTTATTTGTAATTTACGGTTCTCCAACAGTCCCCCGCTCCGCGCTCACACCACCGCGCTCACAGGAGAGAGGGGGGGACTCTCTCCTTACACACACTAATGCACAATGCAGTGTAAAGGCAGCCTTAGATGGGATTTTGGGTTTGACAGAGAAATCTGCTGAAAAGAACTGAACTACAAACTTAGAACCACAGACGACAAAACAGATTGTACTTTTTATCTGCTAACAATTTTCTCTTTGATCTGTTAAGGTTTCCTGTTTGTCGTTAGCTGGAGGGACCAACTAAGATCATGTGATTTGAAGAATGTTGTGGGCTGCACTGACCAACAATGTCTACTGTCTTTTCAACTGGAGGGGACAGAAGAGACTCTTCCAGGACACGCTGTTGATGGACTGCATGTTTGGAGAGCTTGAAGCTCAAGATAGAAACGTTGTTGAAGTGAACATACCGATAGTGTGGAGATGAAGACCAGAGTCACACTGATCTGCTGACATGTGAGAGCCGTCCACACTTTGGACATGACTTCCGTTTCTTCTCTTCCTCTGATATCTGTTCTGTGGGTCTGTCTCTTCATCTGTAGTTGATGTTGATTCTGTCTCTTCATCTGTAGTTGATGTTGATTTTTCATGTTGGTTTCCTTCTTCATCCTGACTATCAGTTACATTAAAGCTCTGCTGATTGTTTAGATCTGCTTCACTGTTCTCATCTTCCTCATAAGTAGGAATCTCCATCAAGGTATCAGTCTCCTGCTTCAGATCAAGCTTATCTTCATCCTGACTGATAAAGAGTTCCTCCTGTTCCTCTTTAATCTGTGGAGGTTCTGGTTCCTCCTGTTCCACTCTGAAGTTCCTCTGCTGGTTGCAGAGATCTTCTTCTTCAGTCATCCAATGCTGGGGGAGAACTGCAGGGACACAAACACAACAAGGAGCCTTTTATACGTTTCCAGGACTTTGGGTTTTTTTTCAAGCACCAATAAAATCTGTAAACATTGGAGAAAATGTCTGAGGAGTCTGGAGGACCAGCAGAGACTAATTGAAATAAATATATATACAGGGGTGAGTAGTAACACGTTACATTTACTGAAGTAACTTTTTGGTGGATTGTTCTTGTGAGAGTAAGACAAGGCAATTTTATTTGTATAGCACAATTAGCACACAAAGAAAACAGAAAAATGACTGGTTTATCGCCGGGGAGTGAGTTAGTACAGAACAGGGGTGGGCAATTATTTTAACTGGCGGGCCACATTGGGTTCTAAAATTTGATAGAAGGGCAGGACCACGAGCAGATGGAGTGAGAATGATATAACATGGAATGTAGATGAAAACATTTATATTGAAAATTATATTCTAAAACAGAATATTCTAGAGTTTTTAGTTTAAAACCTTTGTTCCCATTTTAGATCATTTTTTCTTTTCATTTAATTTTTTTGTGAAGCCCTTTTGTACCTCAAGGACTTGTAAATTTCTATATGAATACATTGTCATTCATTCATGATTATTTATGAAATAAAGCAATGACCAAATAACACTATGATTTTCAAAGACAAAAATTCAGGAAAAATATACATTAAAGCACACACACGCGCGCACACCCACACAAATACAATAAATAGTGGATCCTCTCCCTCTTTACTCCAACTACCCCTGGCTGCAGCCCGCAGAACTGCACAACATAGTGGAATGCTGAATGAAACACTGAGGAATGTGAACACGCTGTGGAATGTTAACCCCGCCCACATTGAGCCCGTCTTCTTCTTTGGTTTTACAAGTTTCCATGTGCAATATCGCCACCTACCGGTTTTTAAGGAGTTTTTCCTCACCGTGAGGGGGGGGGGGGGGTCTAAGAACAGGAATATCAGTTTAGTTTAGTTTAGTCTGTTTTGTTAAAGTTTAGTATTATCCTAATGCATTCATTGTATTCATGATCCCTTTTTCATTGTATGTTTACCTTACAATTACAGGTATGAAGCTCGTTGAGACGTCTGTAGTTCGAATTTGCGCCAAATAAAAACAAATATTTAATTGAATTAAAGAATTTATACAGTGATTGCTGTCTGTGTATGCCGTTTACAAGTTTCCATGTGCATGTATTAGGGAGTTAATACATTTTGTCTGGCCTCACGGACACAAAAAAATAACTCATTGGATGAACTCAATTTAATTGCGGGCAGGATTTCCATCCAAAAAATATGAGTAACCCCACCTCTAGGAAAATTCTTCCATGTAACGAAATATAATTGAGTTAGTCAAAATCAATTTTATCAAGAAAAGGCAAGGGAATAAAAAAACCATTAAAACAGCAGTCTAAAGTCAGCCTCGAACTCAGAACATCTGTATGTTAAGCCCGCTAACTAACGCACTGAGCTAACACTTTTGTGACAAGTGACTACACACAGCCGCCGCTATAAACAAATAGATTAATTATTTACATAAATGAGGCTAGTCGTGTATCGTCTTATTGGGAGAAGCCGTGTTGAAACGATTTCATGCCTCAGTTCGTTTTTTACATGGAAAAAACGAACGAAAGTTTTCACTTTTGAAAAGTCGAAGGATTTGAAAGACCAAATGTCATACCAGGCATTAGACAAAGGAGTTGGACATTTTAATAGTTCAATGGTTAAAATAGGTGAAAAATTGTAGCCGTGAGACGGCAAAAAGAATAAAGAGAAACAAAAGGAAAACAGCATTCAACAGCAAGCCCCTTACTTGAACTCAATTATTTTGGATTACTGGAGTTATAGGGAAAACTATTAATACATTTTGTGTTAGGTCAATTAAATGTAGATACATTCTTTTAAAATAAATATTTTTAAATAAAACAAACAGAATTTTATTGTGTTACATGACAGAGGGGCTTGAATCATTTTTTTTAAGTGATACATAAAAAAAAATTGCACCATTCAAATTTTCCTACCTCTGTTCTTTTTCTTCCTCATACAATTACCAATGACACAAAATGTTCTCCACTGATTCTTCCCCTTTCCTGCAATCACAACTGCTGTGACAAAGGTGAATCAAATGCACGGGCTCAGCGTGGGCGGGGTTAACATTCCACAGCAGACGGGCTCAATGTGGGCGGGGTTAACATTCCACAGCATGTTCACATAGCCCCAGCGTTCCAGCATTCCACTATGTTGAGCAATTCTGCAGGCTGCAGCCAGGGCTTACTCCTTTTATCGCGGGCCGTAGTTTGACCACCCCCGGTGTAGAACCGCCACTGAATGATGACAGACGGGTCCCCACAAAGAAAAGCATGAAGCTCAAAGGGCTTCTCTGTTTCTCTGATAAAGGTCACATACCTATGTGGTGTAGCTGCAGCTGTGGTTTCCAGATGACATCCAGCAGTCTGCGCTGACGACAGAGCTCCTGCTCGTACTGGACGATGGTTCCTTCACAGAGTCTGCAGATTTCTTCAGCAGCAGCAGCTAGTCGCTCGCTGATCAACTCTCTCAGAGACTGAAGGGAAGACATGGTTCCTGCTCCGATCTTCAGCTCCAACTCCCACAAACACCGCCGTCCTCTTCACTGCAGCTCCGACCGATCATCTGCTAGTCTCACAATCACAGCAATCCACGTTGTCTTTCCGTTCAACACTTCTTCACTCATTTACGACACTTTGGAAAATGCTGAGAGTTCCCACACAAACCACGTATCGTCCTTTCTGTCCAAAAACCTCACAAACGTCCCAACAAAACACCACCGACCTCTAAACAAAAGCTAACGCTGCTAGCCAGCTAACAAGCTAACGCTGCTAGCGCCTCGTGCTGTTCTTCTTCTTTGTTTGGCTAACAGCGTCATGGTGCTTTAGCGCCACCAGCTGGTCTGGAGCGTTATCTTTTGCTTATATTATGATGTCGATGGCGGGGGGAAAGAAATTAAGATAAATAAAAATTAATAATAATGATAATAACAACAATATAATAAAACATCAGAACCAAAGAAAGTGGTCTGAGAAGAAGCAGCTCTGAAGCTCTGCAGCTGACGGTGCAGCTTCAGGACTCATGAGGAGGACCACACTGCAGCGCCTCCTGCTGAAGCATCAGAGAGTCTGCAGACAGAAGATCCTTCCAACAGCAGAGAGGTCTGCAGGAGCTCTTTCCACCACCAGCAACAACCTGAACCAAGCAGGACCTCCAAGAAGTTCAGCCACTAAACTTCCACAACTCTGTCATTTCCTTTCAGAAGCTCTGAGCTCCGTCTGAGTCTGCAGAGATGCTGAGCTCCTCAGCTGCAGCAGCTCCCACAGTCACATGAAGGTCTGCAGCTGCAGCAGGAAGTCCAGATGTTTGCAGCTGCTGCAGCTCCCACAGTCACATGAAGGTCTGCAGCTGCAGCAGGAAGTCCAGATGTTTGCAGCTGCTGCAGCTCCCACAGTCACATGAAGGTCTGCAGCTGCAGCAGTCTGGTGCTGTTTTCCAGTCAGTGTTCTTCATAGATTCTAAAATAGATTTATTTCTTTGAACCGTTTTTCCTGAAAGTTGAAAATTTTGAACATTTTCTGCCAGAATTGATCCAAATTGTTTTGATTTGGTTGTTTTGTCTTTTCTTTATTTGACCAAACCCAAAGTGGGAGGAGTCATCTTTCTGCAGTTCCTCTGAATCATGGACAGAAGTTGTAGATGTTCCACTAGAACAGTGTTTTCTTCTTCTGTGAAATGTGAGGAAGGCAGAGAACATGAAGGGTTCCTGACAGGAAAGAGAAGTTGGAGCCAGAAAGACTAGAACCGGATCAGGACCAACTCTGGACAGTCCTTTTACCTTCCTATGGTGTTAGGGTCCCTACGGCCCCGTTTTGATTTTTAGAATGCATAAAAGTACTTCATACGTTTGTTTTTTGCGTTGAAACTTTTTGACTTTGTCAGGGACTTCCATTTAAACAAAATAAAAGCTTTTTTTTTTTTTTTACTAAATTATAAGGTGCGCTGGTGAAAAAAATGACTTTTGTGGTGTTCGGGTCATTTTTGACCCGGTTAAAATTTTAGATTATAAAACAATAAAAAATGACAAAAATGAAATCATAAACACACAATCAACCAACAGCCTCTTCCTCCAACCACTTGAGCTTCATTTAGGGGGTTTTCTCCTTGCCTTTTTGCGAAAACAAACAATAGGAGACATGTCCAGGGTTGTCAAGCCATTTGAGTGTAGAAGTGGTGACTTGCAGAGTACACATCTCCAATTCACAGGATGCAACAATGAGGAGAAGATTCAATGTAAATGAAGTTTTGGATCACATCTTTGCTGCAAATGAGGCAGAGGACACACAGGATTTTAGCGATAGAGATGACCAGGCCTCTGAGAAGGAGGATGATGTGGAGTACCAATTGGAAGAAACAGACACAACTGATCAGTCTGAAGAGGAGGTCAGTGGTGCTGAAGCTGCTCCTGCTGAATCATTCCAATCCAAAGGTGGCAACATCTGTTGGAGCACAGTTCATACTGTCCAAAAAAGTGTGATACTGATGTCCACTCTTCACAAAGATGCTGCTGTGTCATCAGGAATTGACAAAAACCCCATAATCATCCTGGACTACAACAAAAACAAAGGAGGAGTGGGCAATCTGGACAAGCTGACTGCCACCTACACTTGCCAGCGAATGACCAGGAGATGGCCAATGGTTGTGTTTTACAACATCCTCAATGTGTCTGCATACAATGCATTTGTGTTGTGGACCAATATTCACCAAGGGTGGAATTCAACCCAAAACACCAAGCGGAGAATGTTTCTTGAGGGTCTCGTGAATTCCCATGTCAAGCCGCACATTGAGCTACGGGAACGGGTGCCCCAAGACCCAGCTGCTGCAGACTTGGTCAGACAGCTGCAGGGACACCAAGCACTCCATCCACAGCCACAATGCCAGTGAGACCACCTCACTCAAAAAGAAAGAGGTGTCAGGTTTGCTCTAGCAATATGGACAGAAAAACCTACATAGTGTGCTTCACCTTCAACAAATATATCTTCAAAGAACACACTAAAAGTGTAAGTTTTTGTAACATATGCATCTGAACCCACATACACACACATGTTCTTTGCACAGAGTATTTATAGAACAAGTACTTGATCTCTTTTGGTGTGATTTTCTCGATTGGTTGTTGTTTATTTGACTTTGCAAATCTTTGTTTAATTGTAATTTTTATAATTTATGACTGTTCTGTTTTTCATATTGTTAAATATTGTCTTAAAGTTCTAATGTGTGGAAGAAAAAGACTTGTTTTTGCCCTTTTTTGAAGTGAATATATACGGGTCAAAAATGACCCGAAACACCATAGATGTTACTATATTTGATAATATTAAAATTAAAATCTTTTTTTTGTTGAACATTTATGAAATGTGTTTTAATATCTCTCAGTTACACTCAGGTAAAAGAACAACTGATTATTTTGTTGCCTTCTTCTCTTAAGGTTCATTTGACAACTTTTTAGACATTGAAAACGAGGGGTATGCTGTTAAAAACAAAGACCCAGAGGGCCACAAAAAACATTAAAACCAATCTTTTCATGGATAAGGGAGCCCAACCAGCTAAACAAGAGTTAAGAAAAACATTGGATGATAAAAGATTGTTTTTTAGGGTATTTTATGGCTGATTTAATACACGGGTCCAAAATGACCCGCTAACACCACAGATGGCAGTAGAAAGCTAACACCAGAGGAAGGTTTAGTGGTGGAGCACAGACAGAAGCAGCATCATGTTTGTCACAGAGACGTGAGCTTTGAGGAGCCACTCTGCAGCTTGACCCTCTCAGATGTCAGCAGCTGTTTGTGTCCTCAGATCCAGTCAGACACCAACATGTTCCTCAGAGAACAGCATGTCAGCACACACTGCACACGCTTGGATCCATGCAGACGTGTTGGAAGCCAGAGCTTCAGGCCGGCCTTCAGTGGATCTGTCCGTTCATGCTGAATGGGAGCAGAAGAACGTCTGTTTCAGCTCTGCTGCTTCAGCTCCACTCAAACTGCTGGGAACTCCAAACTCTCTCAGAGGAGAAAAACAGCAGAAAGCTTTCTGCAGCTGCTCTCACAGTGGATCTTCCTCTGTCTTCTTCAGCAGCAGATGATGAAGAGTCACTTTCTTCAGGTTCCTCTCAGTCCTGACCTTCATTCCTGATGGACCAAAGCAGACTGACAGCAGCTCTTTAGCTCCACAAAGAAAACTCTGCAGTTTCCCAAAAACCTTCTGAAGCAGAAAAACCAGGAGACTTCCTGTCTGTCTGTCAGTGTTGGAGTCTTCCTCCATCTTCAAATGATGAAGGTTTCTGCTTTGGAACATTCCAGAAAGCCTTTTGAAAGCCTCCTGATGATGCTGGAGGACAGGGAGGAGCGCAGGAGGATGCAGGAGCTCCCAGAGGAGGAGAGGCAGGAGGAGCAGAGGGAGCGGCTGCTGGAGCAGAAGCAGCTGCAGACGCACTTTTGGCTCTGGGCTTCAAACTTTGATCAGGAGGAAGAGGAGGAGCTAAAGAGGAGCAGGAATGCTGGGAGTGGGACTGGAATTCAGACTGAATCCAACATTTAGGGATAAAAATGGCGTCTTCCAGAAATAAGTCAGAATTCTTTATTGTCAATGTAGATGGTGATACAATGAAACTGCAGCAGCCTTGAAGTGATGAAGTTAAATAAAATAGAATAACTGTATTTACATCTCTAACAACAAATGAACAATATGTACAGAAACTGTTAAATATTAAATTTTTCTGGTCAAAATATAATTGAATGAGTCGAGTTGCTGTGAGCGCAGCATAGTAGATATTGTGTTATTGCACATAAGTCAAGATATTGCACACATGTGTAGTCATAGATTTAGCATTTGTATAAAGTCAGAGTGGGTGTAGTTGGTGGAAGTGTGTGTATTCCGTATGGTGATTTCCTGTGGAAAAAAGCTGTTCCTTAGTCTGTTTGTCCTGGTTCTGATGGACCTGTACCTCCTTCCAGAGGGCAGCAGATCAAACAGAGAGAAAGCAGGATGGGTGGAGTCAGTGATGATGTCAGTCACTCTGCTGAGGCAGCATGACTGGTAGATGTCCTTCAGTGAGGGGAGGGGGCAGCTGATGATCCTCTTCTGTCTTTACCACTCTCTGGAGACTCTGCTGTTCTGCTTCAGTGCAGTGGGAGAACCACACTGTGATGCAGGAGGACAGGATGCTCTCAATGGTTGACCGGTAGAAGGTTACCAGCAGCTCCTGGTTCACATTGTTCTTCCTGAGTCTTCTCAGGAAATGCAGGCGCTGCTGAGCCTTCCTGATGGTGTTAGACCCTGTGAGGTCAGCAGAGATGGTGGTGCCCAGGAGGGTGAAGCTGTGGACCCTCTCCACACAGTTTCCATCGATGTAGAGTGGGGGTGGATCTGCTCTGTTCTTCCTGAAGTCCAGGATGATCTCCTTGGTCTTGGTGGTGTTCAGGATGAGGTTGTTAGCCTGACACCACCTGGACAGTTTCAGGACTTTGTCTCTGTAGGCCGTCTCGTCGTCCCCAGAGATCAGCCCCACCACAGTAGTGTCGTCTGCAAACTTCACTATGGTGTTGCTGGTGTGGGCTGGTCTGCAGTCTGCTGTGTACAGCATGTCCGTCACTGAGGAGTGACATCACTGAACACCGTCACTGCCTGGACCTCTGTCTGGGTCCTAGTGCCCTAAAGGTTACAGCTCCTGGTTCCACAAGAAAAAAGTCCATTCTAGAGGCCACTCTGACGTCATCATCATCAAAGACAGCGTTACCTAGCAACCATACCAAGACCATAGCAGCTATAGAGGGAAACACAACAAACCATCAACGGCGGTTAAAGCAGTCAGACGTTTGTTCTGCAGCTCAGCAAAAATCTCTGCTTTAGGTTTTGGGGAGAAAAACAAAGGAAAACACACGGAGAAGGATTCTGCAAAGGAAATCCCAAGTTCTATTGGTAAGTCAGCGTCCTGGAAACATGCAGCCCCATATGGTTTCAAAGTGGACAGAAAATGTTTTTAGGAGGTTCTAGAATGTTCAACAACTAGAGCTAAATGAAACTAGTGCATGAAATGACAAAGAACTTCCTGTTTGAAAGGAATCTCATGATGGCTTCCACCTGTCTCTTTGCTTTTCCTTTCTTTTTTGGGTTTCTCCTCTTTGGGAGGTTACACAAAACTGCACTTTAACCCAGAAGGAAACAACAACCGCTCCACAATCCCTGAATCCCCTACAGCAGGGGTCTCAAAGTCAATTTACCTGGGGGCCACTGAAGGCAGGGTCTAGCTGAGGGAGGGCCGCAACTTCAACGCACACACACACGCAACTTGTGAGTGTCTGAGAGCCAATAAATTTGTATGGAACATGTACTATACTACTACTATACTCTATCAGTAACGTTTTCTGTACAAAATGTACTTATAAAACTCATTCAAATAAAATATGTAAATACAAAATTCAATAAGTAAACAAATCAGTAACATTTCTGTTCATTTAGTCTTCTATATCTGCTGTTTTCTAATTTAAACGCCCCTATTAACACAGTTCAGTTAAACTGTTGAATTATATTAAACACTAAAGAAGACTCATTTCTACAGTTCTGTAACCTCCATCAATGGTTCTTCTAAACTTCTCTTGTCTTTTTTTTTACTGCTGGACACTTGGCAGCACTTCCTCCCAAACAGCTGAGACCCTCAGTGTGGATGAAGATGATTGTCTGTAAATCTGGACTTGGACTCATTGAAATTTAAGGTGGAGACGTCAGCGAGGATGTGCTCCCAATTTTGAATCTGTGTTGAATTTTTTTTAAGTTTACTTTTTAAAACACAAATTAGTAAAGGAGGAACAAAATTCAGTAAACATTTTTGGATTTTCTTCCTTATGACTTTTTGCACAATAAAACCCTGGTCACCAGTTATTGTAGAGCAGCCGGTCAGTCAATCAAATGTCTGTGAATCCATGATTTCCTTAGAATATTTGACTCTAGATTCAGATCCATCTGGTTCAAAGGATGAAACTGCAGCATTTCAGTAATGAGTTTGATAAATATGGGTAAATTCTATATTGCTTTGACTGCGATGCTTGACATAAATCAATAAATGTTTTTGCTGATATATCACTATAGTTCATTTGGCAATACTTGTATTGATTCCAAATACTGTCAGGACATTGATTTAATTATTGATTTTAATTTTTTATGAATGTGATGTTTCCTTTTATCTTTTGTCCATTTTCCACAACATTGAACAGACTTTTCCGCCTGTCATGAGTGAGATTATGAAAACAAATTCACTTTGATGCAGACTTTTTTTCTATTTATTTTTCTTTCTTTAAATCCATTAAACCCAATGCATTATGTCAATTGTATGGATGAGAACTGATTTTTAACAAGAAGCAGCTGTTAGTTTATTGCGGGTCTGGAATCATAAGCGGTGAGTCTAAGCCCCGCCCCCACCTCTCTACGTGTTGGTTGTTTTCCCCCGCATGCAACCCCCGCCCCCCTCCAGCATGTTCTACACAGACACAGCATACGTTCATAATAGCAGCAAGGTGACAGGATAGTAGGGGCGTCCTGACGCAAATTGAATTAATTTTACGCGGAAATGGGTGGTCTTAGTCTAGGGCAGGGGTCGGGAACCTTTTTGGCCAAGAGAGCCATAAACTCCACATATTTTTAAATGTAATTTCGAAAGAGCCATACAATATTGTTGTGTCCCTTTCCCACACTGAGGCACAGAGATTTAACCTCTTTTAGGGTTCTTTATTCTGGTTACTGCAGACCGTAACAAACGCCGTACAATTAATTCAACAACTCCTGAATCTCTCCCGCCGAGACGAGACGAGAGCTCTTCTCCCAACTTTATATTCCCTCACTGCCGCATCAGCCCTCCCATTTCCCCTTATTCGGCCCATAGCTGAACCCCATTGGTTCAAACTCCCCAACGACAGGCTAAGCGACAGAACTGAGGGCCAATCAGATCTCTGCATGATGCGTTCAATGAACTCGGGAACATATAACGCGACCCAACATCCACCAGTTAAACTCAGTCCGCTACAATATGTTTAAAACTAAAAATACAAGTGAATGTGTGCATTTGATGTAATTTGAACATTTTTAAAGTCCAATAAGTCTGTGGATTCTTTTTAATAACATTGTTATGCTGTTGCTAATAAATGATGAGTATTTCTTAGCATTGTAACCGAGCGATGGGGAAGGTTCAATAATCAGCCACTCTGTAGTCAAAAACAACTCGGGACACTCAGTCTGCCATTTAGTGAATCTGCTCACCACTCCTTTATTCTTCTTCAACTCAAAATCCACAATACTCTCTGAACTTGCCACGCCCCCTGGTCTCTAGGGTAACTCGGGAGGGGCACACCTCTCCCAAAATAAAAGATCCAAGAAGTTGGTTACAGCATTAATGTGACTCCTGGTGCTGCGTGGTGGTTTTGCTGATGGTCTAGTCTGGTTGATACGTGGCGAGTTTCAGCTTCATGCAGGCGTTGAGTCTTCCATCCGTTAAACGTGATCATAGGTTGGTCTGAATGTTCTGTAGATGTGAGAAAGACTGCTCATATGCAGATTTGGAGCCAAACACACACTGACGCTGCAGTTAGTGACGGGTTCTGTGTTTTAAGTTATGACAATGTGCCCACTACCCCTACACCCTTTCTTCCTCACTCATCCCGATCCTGCAACTGCACGCTCTTTCTCAGATATGGGAGCGCGCAGTTGCAGGAACAGCAATTAACAGGTTTCTGGCTGTTAAAACTCTGTGAAATAATAGATAATAGTAAATTAAGTAAGTAAGTAAAATGGTGCTGATTCTTCTCTCTGCAAGCACCGCTACTACTGCGCGCCCCTCTGGCATAGCATCGCAAACAAGGACTGGTCTAATGAAAAAAAGATGTTATAATTAAAGATTTGTCTGTGAGCCAGATGTGACCATCAAAAGAGCCACAGGTTCCGACCCCTGGTCTAGGGGCATAGAAAGTTTTTTTTTTTTTTTTTTTTGGGCGCTCACATGTCCCCTACGAGATCGCCACTGACTGTCTTTCCAGGAAAACTTTCCGTCCTATAACAGACTCTGGTTGGCGTTCACAGCTGCAGACACGCCCCCTCCACGTGCGCTCACACTGCTCTCTTCCTCCAGCCCGCTCTGACGGTGTTAAAGGCACCACAACAATCTGGGAACATGATAGTTATTTTACAAAAACACAAAGAGCCGCAGCATTTTGGACCGTTTAGCTCTTTCTGCCATCGTATATCTTTGGTAGCGTTCCTGTGTGAGCTTCTTCACCCCGCCCCCCGTGCACACAAATAGCCAGAGAGACCTGTCCTCTTCAGTCAGAATAGTGAAATTAATATAATCATTAAATAACGAAAAATTTACTGAGTTGGTGATTTAAATATGGCAGATAATGTTCATATTTTGTGGGACACATAAAAGCTACTTCTCCAGTATCGAAAGCAGAACCGTTGAGGTCAGATCTTAACAATACTGGGGTCTTGAAGAATGTTGCCCCGGGGCTCGTTACCCATCCTTATTACCTAAAAATACATGTTGGTATTTTTCGAGTTATTTCTCTTCATTTTCAATGCTGCCCAACTCAAATGGCTCAGGAGACAACGGAGGACGCTGGACAACTCCACTCATTTTGACTTATTTTTATTTTCAACAAATGGAATGGATGAGAGCTTGATAACCTTGAAATAAAACAGAACATAATTAAACAGACATCAGAAATGTTTGTTGTTCAGCTCACCAAGACTGCCAGACAAAACCCCCACCTGCACACTGTCACCTAGTTAAATACCTCTTCCCATCTACCTACCTGGTAGATTAGGATTCACATTTTCCTTATACTGCCCCCTTCAGCTATGGAGTTGATCCTATCTGGAACAATCCTCCAAATCAATGTTCAGGAGCAAAAATAAAGAAAATAGAAGACAAAAAGGCAGGACAGACAAATCTTAACAGTATTTATTGATCATTTTATTTTAGTGTAAACTTACACCAGAAAATATCCATAAAAATACTAATAAGGTACCAGAGTGAAAAGCAGCAGATTAAAAGGAGTTAATAGATCAAATCTTAACGATACCTATCTCTACTAGATGTTAACTTTGCTAGATGTTAACTCTAATGATTCAAAACAACTAATTTCTATTCTAAAATAATTCATTTTGTGAATTTTTTTTACATATTTTGTCAGCAGTGAAACTTATTGTCTAGTATCATTAGATTGAAATGTATTGATCCTTTTTTGCTTTTGATAGTGGTGGCTTGGAGAAGATGAAAACCTAAAAAGCTGTCAGGATAAGACAAGACCAGACTTTATTGATCCCTGGAGGGAAATTCAGTTGTTACAGCAGCCAAACAAGAAATATAGCAGTTAAAAAAACAAATAGCAAGTAAAAATTAAAATAATAACAAAAAGTGGAAGTAAAAGTACACGTCATAAATGAATAAGTAAATCCAGCAGCAGTTTCAACAGTCCTAAATTGTGTCATTCTATAGTCTAACTGCTGCTGGGAAGCAAATCATTGGGACAAAGAACCTCCTGTAGCGGATCAAATATCAAAACAACCAAGGTTTTTTTTTTTTTTTTTTTGGAAAGTTCATTTCTACACATTTAATATTCACTTGTGCCTCCCTCTAATGAAGTTATTGCTTCAACGTGGTATGGAGGCCATCAGCCTGTGGCTCTGTGTACATGAACTAAAAGCTTCATTAGAACACTGGGGTTTCACCCCAGAAGTTTTAAGCATTAAAAGCTTATTTTAAAATATTTAATTTTTCTGAGATACAGAACTTTTCCCCTGTAAAATAAAGTCTTCTGCTGTGGTACAGAGGTTGAGAGGTCGACCTTTTATCAGAAAAGTTTAGAATTTAGAGTTTACACTAAATCCTTACATTGTCAAGAAAAAGTCTTACAAGTTCTCATGTGTTTGTTGACACAAGATACTTGACGAAAACTTTTATCACATTTTTTACAAGTAAAAGGCTTTTCTCCTGTGTGAGTTCTCATGTGTGTTTTGAGATGATGTATTTGATTAAAACTTTTTTTACATTCTTCACATGAAAAAGGCTTTTCTCCTGTGTGAGTTCTCATGTGTGTTTTAAGAGCAGATATTTGATTAAAACTTTTTTTACATTCTTTACAAGAAAAAGGCTTTTCTCCTGTGTGAGTTCTCATGTGTGTTTTGAGATTAAATCTATGACAAAAGCTTTTTTTACATTCTTTACATGAAAAAGGCTTTTCTCCTGTGTGAGTTCTCATGTGTGTTTTGAGAGTAGATATTTGATTAAAACTTTTTTTACATTCTATACAAGTAAAAGGCTTTTCTCCTGTGTGAGTTCTCATGTGTGTTTTGAGATGATGTATTTGATTAAAACTTTTTTTACATTCTTCACATGAAAAAGGCTTTTCTCCAGTGTGAGTTCTCATGTGTGTTTTGAGAGTAGATATTTGATTAAAACTTTTGTCACATTCTTTACAAGAAAATCTCTTATCTTCTGCATGGATTCTTATATGAATTCTGAACAGAGATATGTTACAAAAGCTTTTACCACATTCTTTACAGATATAACATCTTTCATCAGACCCAGTTTCCATGTCGTCAGACGGGTTAGTAATTATTCTTGAGTTTTTATCAGACTTGATAGAGGAAAGTCTTTCTTCTTTTTGAGATTGTTTGTATTTCTTACCAAGACTTGTCTTCTTGGGATTTTTTCTAACATCAGACTCACACTGACCTGCTGACATGTGAGAGCTGTCCACACTTTGGACATGACTTCTGTCCCTCCTCTTCCTCTGATCTCTGTTCTGTGGATCTGTCTCTTCATCTGTAGTTGATGTTGATTCTTCATGTTGGTTTCCTTCTTCATCCTGACTATCAGTTACATTAAAGCTCTGCTGATTGTTTAGATCTGCTTCACTGTTCTCATCTTCCTCATAAGTAGGAATCTCCATCAAGGTATCAGTCTCCTGCTTCAGATCAATCTGATCTTCATCCTGACTGATGCAAAGTTCCCCTGGTTCCTCTTTAGTATGTAGACGTTCCAGTTCTTCATGTTCCACTCTGAAGTTCCTCTGCTGGATGCAGAGATCTTCCTCTTCAATCATCCAACACTGGGGGAGGACTGCAGGGACACAAAAACAGGTCCTTTTATCTACTATGGTGACTTTATTTATTCTTAAGTATCAATACAAATGATTGCAGTATCATTCAGTATAGGGTTGTGCCGATGGACGATATCATCGTCCATCGTGATGGGTGACTGACATCCCGATGGAGAGACCACCATCGTGATGCCACGCCCCCGCCACGTTGCGCGTCGACACCATAAGCCGCGGTTACATGTACAAAATATCTTGATAGAATCAATGGTCGGATTAGAATCCAACCGTGTAGATGGGACCAGAAAAATGTTTTCAGAATATAAAAACGTTCACTAAGGTCACAATTTCGGTCGGAATATATCATTCGCACATGCGCAGTATTCGCACATGCGCAGTTTGAAAACCGGAAAGGGATACAACTTCCGCCGAGCGGCTTTTTTTCCCAACTTTATTGAATGTAACAATTCAATACAAAACGATAACAGCGCCGAGCGGCTAAATATATTGACATGTCAGCTCGGTAAAATACGAGATGATCTACTAAACGTCCTTTTAATAATGTTACGGTTATTATGAAACACCTGTTCGCTCATCATTTGAATTTTAATCCGTGTGGTCAGTGCTTTTTCTGAACGAAGCCAGGATTAGCAGTATGCTAACACGGGCTAACAACATTAGCTTTGGGTGGCGCTGCAACATGTGAATAACATCAGCCTTTGTTTAGTCAGGACACGACTGGAAACACAAATCCACGTGATTGTTTGAATGTTTTCTAAGGACTGAGAGACATATCTGCTTTGATGCTCAAACCTCTGTGTGTCTGCTGACGATCCGAGCTGTGCTCAGACACACGTTTAGACCCGGTTCTGAGTTCGGTTGCTTGTAACCCTAGAGCTGCGGGACGGATCGCAGTTTTAAATCTCCCACACATACCGCTCATGTACCCCCCCCCCCTTCCCATCAAACACAAAGCTGTAAATCCGCACTCCGCCGGTCCACTCCGCTAAGTGCGGGAGTGGACTACTTCTTTTCTATCTTGCTTGTTACTTTTTCTGTTAAAGTCACTTCCCTCAGTTTATATTGGATCATCGCGGATTAACCATTAGTTGGGAAATAAAATGAAAAAAGCAAAATAACGAATAGCAGTTATATAAGAACAAAAAATGTAAAAAATACCCCCCCCCCCCCCCACGATGTCATCGTCCATCCCGATGGTTGACAGCAAACATCGTCAACGGCCAAATTAGGGGACATCGCCCAACCCTAATTCAGTATATGCACATTAAAAAATGTTTAATAAAAAAAAGGATTTTGTTTTCTTTAACACTACATTATAAAACTGTGCTGAAAAAGCCCCCCCCCTACACCTCCCCCTTATGAGGAGAGCTGTTTCAGTCAATAAATAGTCTGAACCAGTTAAAGATGGAATATATTTTTTCTTTGTTTTTTTTAAGGAAATGAAATTGCAGATAAGTAATTCATAAATGGTACAAACAGGTTTTTAATGTTATATAACTGTATACCCAAATTAAATCATGCTGAGATAAATAGGACACATTTACTAGAAAGGGGACGGAGGGATTAACAGAAAATGTACTTTTAACCTCATTCTGTCTCCAATTATTTTGATATGAAATTACAAAAAGGAAAACAGTTTGAAAACAAATAGAATGTTTTAGATTCTTGTCATTATTGACAGTAAACATGCAGGTATCTATAGTAAATGTTTGACACAGTCTCTGAGGCTTCTTTCAGCACACCAGTTGTGTTATGTTAGGAATATTCTGCTAATAAAGTTACATTCACATGTCTGTTATTGTATTCATTTTATTTAGAAATCACCTGCAGGACCAAGGTCTGGGGCACCATCAATCGGGGTCAGAAACTTGCCTGCGGTGGTGTTGGTGGGTGTGTTTATGTGTGCGTGTTAGCCTGGAGGTGCGCTGGCAGCGCAGACGATAAAAATGTGTCAAAAATGGACAGAAACAATTTGACAAAAATGGCTCAATTTAAATTAGACATTTTATTATTAAATATATTTCATTTTGCTTTGAAAACCTGTTCATTATTTTAAAACAGAATTTTAAATGTTAATTTTAATCAGGTTGAATATTATTATAATTGTATCTCTTTTTTTCAGAAACTGATTTCTAAATCAATATTTTCCAAAGTAGCTTTTTTTATGTTGCTGTTTTTCAGAATGACTTATTTACTTCATGAAGAGTTTTTCCAGCAGAATGAGTCTGTCAATCAGTGAAAGTGGGTGGGATCTAAACATTGGCTGATCCCTGGAAATCGACTTGTCTTCCTAGATACCCGCTCTGTGGTGTTCCAGTCAGAGGGATGACATATTTCTGTTGTGAAACCGGAGGAGCTTTGTAGAATCCAAGCGCAGTCACAAAAATGGAGTGGCGAACTAGGTTCTCTTTCAACATTCGTTTCGGTATCTCACTATAGGACACGCCCCCTGTGCTGTCCCCCAGAAGCTCTTTTTCACTACGCCAGTCTTGACTGGCAGACAGAAGGTGACGTCTGCTCTCAGGAGGCGGGACTTCGTCCTGCTATAAGAGCCGGACGCCATCTTCTCTCCTCAGTCTAACACCTCTTCTCGCTCCCAGAAGCATCCTCAGACGGCAGGTGTAGTATCCGAAGCTAGCTTAACTGTTCCTAGAGCGAGCTAACAACTCGGTCGCTGAACGCTAGTCGGTGTTACATAGCTTGTCTGGGTCACGCGGTTGGTCTGTCTCCAAACAGCACCCGTTAGAACTAGTCACCATAGTAGTAATTTTCGCGCTTCGCACTCAACCGGAGTCGACGAAGTCGTCATGGAGCCTGAACCTTTCCTCGCCATGGAAACGTTCAGACCTCTGCCTAGAGCCTGCTCATGCGGTAGCAAAATCGCCGGGGCAGACACCCATTCTGCCTGTGCTGCATGTCTGGGGCTGCAACATGCCCAGGAGGCGTTAGCATCTCCGGCTAGCTGCGAGTATTGTGCGCGCCTCTCCCTCAAGACCCTGAGACGCAGACTAGCGCGCCAAGCTAGTCTGTCCAAGGCGGACCCGGTCTTGGGGGTAACCAGCCCCCCACTACCAGAGGAGTCTACGCAGGGAGAGGTGGCAGGCATGAGCTGGGGCGACCAACTGGATACGGTCGCGCCACTCGAGGGCATGGAGGAGCAGGAGGCCGCGCCCCCGGAGTTTCAGGACACTGTGCCCGACTCCGGAGACGAGTCCATCAGCCTTGGCTGCGGGCGACGCGTGCGGCGGCTTCCCAAACCCGACCGCCGCGATGGACCTGCATGATGTCTGCAGAAGAGCAGCTGAAAAGCTGGGCATTAAGTGGCCTGAAGCCCTCACTGAGGCCACCACGTCTCGCTATGAGGGAAAAAGACTGCCTAAAGCCAAGTCTTCCAGCAGACAGCTGCTGCCAGTGTTCCCTGAGTGCTTGGAGGAAGCGACCAGGACCTGGAGCACCCCCTTTTCAGCCAAAAGCCCCGTCCTGGGAGGCTCGGCATTCGACAGGGCCAACATGGAGGAGAAGGGATTCTCGCAGATCCCTCCAGTCGAACCGCTGCTGGCATCCCACCTGCACCCGACACAGAAGTCCACCATGACTTCCGCGGGCCCCGCCCTGCCCTCGAAAGCTGACTGCTTCCAGTCAACTCTCACCGAAAAGGGCTACAAGGCAGTTGCCGCATCGGTGAAAGCCCTGAATGCATCTTCTCTGCTCCTAGCCTACCAGGCAGAGCTGCAGGAACAGATGTCAAGCACACCAACCCCAGACCTGTGGAACGAGCTATGCGTAGTCACAGACCTTTGTCTGCGTCTCTACAGGTCCGCAGTCCAAACCTCTGGGCGAGACATGGCCCTCATGGTTGTCCAGGAAAGAGCCCCGTGGCTGAACTTGTCCAGTCTCTCTCAGAAGGAGAAGACTCAACTCCTCGATGTGCCGGTGGACCCAAAGAGCCTATTTGGGCCAGCAATGGCCACAATGCAAAGGCGCTGTGAGGAGAAGAAACGGGAAGGTGAAGCGCTGCAGCTGTGTCTGCCCAGGAAGGTACCCCCTCCTACCCCAGCTGCACCGCGTCTTTCCTTCGCTCAAGCGGTAGCTAGACCAGCTTACCGCACTCCGAAAAACCAGCCTCAGCCAGGTGACCGGAGCCACGGAAAGCCTGCTGAGGCCAGAGGGGCCTGGGCCTAGAAACCGTCTGCTCCCAACGTGACAACGGCAGCCCAGCCAGCGCCTCCTGTCGCTCAGAGCGCAAAGAAAAAGAGGCGTGCCACCTAGGGCGCAACCAACAGGGATGGAGAGCGGGCACAACCAGAAGCCTGCTTCCCCCCTTCCACGACACGTTCCGTTCCTGTCGTTTTTCTCCAGGGCATGTTCCAGCCCGACCAAAAGGCGTGCAGAGGCACAGGTGGCCCTCACAGTTCACAGCCAGTTGGAAGGGAGAAAAGAGGGACCCACAGAGAGCTCAGTGGAGCCACAGTTGTGTCCCAGAAAGTGTTTGAAAAGGTTTTTAAAACCAACACAAATAAAAAATCCCCGAGGCGCGCAACCAGGCCCCGAGCCAAGGGCGCAGCCTCAACACAGAAAGACAAAACAAAAAACAAAACACATACAAATGACGGGAAGCCGAGTGGGAGCTGCGCAGCCGCACATGAGGCCACAGGAGGGAGCTGTTGCTCCACCAGTGGCACAGCAGCCCAGCACCGTGGTAGCAACGAGCCCTGCGCCAGCGCAACTCGTGTTGGCCACGCCCACCAGTGTCTCAGCGCGGAAGCCGCTCGGCCCGCTCTCGGACAAATCACAGCAATGGTGGCACTGCGGGGCGCCAGACTGGGTTATAAGCATTGTTACCAAGGGTTACAGACTCCAGTTTGCATCCACCCCTCCCCTTTTCAATGGTATACTGCAGTCGCAGGCCAGGGGGCAAAATGCACCAATTTTTGCAGGAAGAGATCAAAACACTGCAAGGCAAAAGAGCCATTCAGCTAGTGCCACCGGAGCAGGCTCACAGCGGTTTCTACTCCAGATACTTCCTGGTCCCAAAACGGGGCGGAGGCCTGCGTCCGATTCTAGACCTGCGAGCACTGAACAAATACTTGAGGAAGTACAAATTCAGAATGCTAACACACGCAGGTCTGGTACGGTTTGTGCGTCCAGGAGACTGGTTTGCCCCATAGATTCTAAAGAGGCATATTTTCCCGTCCCAATATACCCCCCTCACAGAAAGTATCTCAGATTTTCCTTTCGAGGGAAGGTTTACGAGTTTCTAGTGCTCCCCTTCGGCCTCTCACTGAGTCCGTGGGTGTTTGTGAAATGCACGGAGGCCGCCGTCGCACCCATGAGACAGATGGGCGTTCGGCTGGCCATGTATATAGACGACTGGCTGCTCGCAGCGCAGTCTCCCGAAGAACTCAGGAGGCAGGCCGGGTTGCTCACATCGCACCTAACTGCACTGGGCTTCACAGTAAACTGGGGAAAGTGCGTATTGACACCAGTTCAAACGATCACTTTCATCGGCTTATCCCTGAACTCGGTCGAGTTCAGAGCGCGACTCTCAGCGGAGAGAGTGACAGCCTTCCGGGCGTGTCTGTCACAGTTCCGCAGGGGGGCGTGGATAACATTCAGACTGTGCCACAAACTCCTCGGGCTGATGGCATCGGCGCTGTCCGCCATCCCTTTTGGCCGCTTACACATGCGTCCTTTTCAGCGGTGGGTGGCGTCGCTCAATCTAAGCCCCGCCCGCCATGGTCACCGGTGAGTGCTTGCTACGGTTACGTGCATTCTCGCCCTACACAAGTGGAGGGATATCTCCTTCCTCACCACGGGTGTTGTCATGGAAACCGTGCAAACAAGACAGGTGATCACCTACAGACGCCTCGCTGACAGGCTGGGGAGCCACTCACGAGGGCAGGACAGTGAACGGTCTGTGGGGCTCCCACATGCGATCAGTTCACATAAACTGCTTGGAACTCCTGGCGGTGTCTCTTGCACTGAAACATTTCTTACCCTTCCTGAAAGGGCGCCATGTTTTAGTCAGGACCGACAATACCACAGTGGTGACGTATATCAACAGACAAGGAGGGCTGCGCTCACTTCAGTTGCACACGCTAGCACACAGACTGATTATGTGGAGCAGCTCCCGTCTTCTGTCGCTGTGGGCCATCCATGTACCGGGGATAATGAACCGGGGAGCCGACCTGCTCTCCAGAGGGAACCCGCGTTACAGGGAATGGAAGCTCCACAGCCAGGTGGTAGCCCAGATGTGGAGCATTTACGGTCAAGCAGAGGTCGATCTCTTTGCGTCAGCGGAGAACGCCCAGTGTCAAATGTTCTACTCTCTGACGGACCAGAGCGCCCCCCTGGGGGTGGACGCACGAGTGGCCGTCCCGACTTCTGTATGCGTTCCCACCGTTGGAGTTGATTGCCCCTACCCTCACCAGGGTTCGGATGGGGAAACACTCTCTCATCCTCGTAGCCCCTCGGTGGCCCGGGAAACACTGGCTAGCGGACATCATTCAGATGCTGCACAGCCAACCGTGGCCTCTACCTTTACGCAGGGACCTCCTGTCGCAGGCCCGCGGGGAAATTTTTCATCCTCATCCGGAACGCCTGGCTCTGTGGGCCTGGCTCGTGAGAGGCTGAATCTCATGGCAGCGGGACTCCCGCACAACGTCATGGACACGATCCAGAGTGCCAGAGCGCGGTCCACCCGCTCCGCCTACGGCGTCAAATGGCGCGTTTTTGAGGACTGGTGCGTAAAAATGGCCGTAATGCCTTTCCAGAGCCCAGTCCCAGTCATTCTATCGTTCCTTCAGGAACTGATTGAAAAAGGTTTGTCCTTTTCCACCATTAAAGTGTATCTGGCGGCCATATCCGCCTGTCACATAGGTGTTAATGACAAAACAGTGGGCCAGCATCCGCTTATTTGTCAGTTTATGAGGGGCGCACGTCGGCTCCGACCGGTGTCGAAAAGCCTTGTTGCTCCTTGGGATTTACCGGTGGTGCTGGACGCACTGTCGTGCGCACCGTTTGAGCCACTGAGGCAAGTCAGCCTCAAAGCGCTCTCTTTTAAAACAGCTCTGCTTATTACAGCTTCTGCTAAACGAGTGAGCGACATCCATGCGTTGTGAGTTCACCCGTCCTGTTTGCAGTTCTCCAGAGGGGATTCTAAGGTTTTGTTGAGACCGAATCCGGCATTTATGCCCAAGGTTTTCAACCCTACCATACCTTACCACCCCATTGAGTTTTTGGAATTGAATCCGCCTCCTTTTTCTTCTACGGAGCAAGAGAGGCTTCACACATTGCGCCCTGTGCGGGCGCTGCGCATGTATGTGGAGAGGACGGCTGGCTTCAGAAAATCTGAGCAGCTGTTTGTGTCGTGGGCTTCTCCTCACACAGGAAAGCCTATAACCAAACAACGCCTGTCACACTGGGTTGTGGGCGCTATAACCATGGCTTATAACAGCAAGGGGTTAACACCCCCGGCGGGCCTGCGCGCTCATTCCACTCGCGGCATGGCCTCATCATGGGCAGTTTTTCAGGGCATCTTTCTGGATGATGTGTGCACGGCTGCCAGTTGGGCAACGCCTAACACTTTCATCAGATTTTATAGACTGGATGTCACTAGACCAGGGCTGCCTCACGCAGTGCTAGGTGTGGGGTCTAGGGTTGTGCCGATGGACGATATCATCGTCCATCGTGATGGGTGACTGACATCCCGATGGAGAGACCACCATTGTGATGCCACGCCCCCGCCACGTTGCGAGTCGACGCCATAAGCCACGGTTACATGTACAAAATATCTTGATGGGATCAATGGTCGGATTAGAATCCAAGCGTGTAGATGGGCCCAGAAAAATGTTTTCAGAATATAAAAACGTTCACTAAGGTCACAATTTCGGTCGGAATAAATCATTCGCACATGCGCAGTAGGGTTTGAAAACCGGAAGTGGATACAACTTCCGCCGAGGGGCTTTTTTTTCCAAACTTTATTGAATGTAACAATTCAATACAAAACGATAACAGCGCCGAGCGGCTATATACATTGACATGTCAGCTCGGTAAAATACGAGACGATCTTTTAAACGTCCTTTTAATAATGTTACGGTTATTATGAAACACCTGTTTGCTCATCATTTGAATTTTGATCCGTGTGGTCAGTGCTTTTTCTAAACGAAGCCAGGATTAGCAGTATGCTTACACGGGCTAACAACATTAGCTTTGAGTGGCCCTGCACGTAAACATGTGGTAATAACATCAGCCTTTATTTAGTCTGGACACGACTGGAAACACAAATCCACGTGATTGTTTGAATGTTTTCTAAGGACTGAGCCACATTTCTGCTTTGAAGCTCAAACCGCTGTGTGTGCTGACGATCCGAGCTGTGCTCAGACACACACTTTAGACCCGGTTCTGAGTTCGGTTGCTTGTGTACCCCTAGAGCTGTGGGACGGATCGCAGTCTTAAATCTCCCACACATACCGCTCATGTAACAAAGCACCCCCCCCCTTCCCATCAAACACAAAGCTGGAAGTCCGCGCTCCGCCGGTCCACTTCACTAGTTAAGTGCGGGAGCGGACTACTTCTTTTCTATTTTGTTTGTTACTTTTTTTGTTAAAGTCACTTCCCTCAGTTTATAGTGGATCATCGCGGATTAACCATTAGTTGGGAAATAAAATGAAAAAAAGTAAAATAACGAATAGCAACGAAAAATGTAAAAATAACCCCCCCCCCCGCGACGATGACATCGTCCATCCCGATGGTTGACTGCATACATCGTCAATGGCCAATTTAAGGGACATCGCCCAACCCTAGTGGGGTCCACACCTACACCTGTATGATCAGCCTGGTTGTTCTCTGTTGGTCTTCGTAGTAAGCTTATCTGGCAATACGGGAGTCTCTACATCCCATAGTGATATACAGAAACGAATGTTGAAAGAGAACTTTAGGTTGAGAACTTAACCCCGGTTCTCTGAAACACGAGTGAGGTATCTCACCAGATCACCCTCCTTGCCTGGAGCGAGAAGAGGTGTGCTTACTTAGACTGAGGAGAGTAGATGGCGTCCGGCTCTTATAGCAGGAGGAAGTCCCGCCTCCTGAGAGCAGACGTCACCTTCTGTCTGCCAGTCAAGACTGGCGTAATGAAAAAGAGCTTCTGGGGGACAGCGCAGGGGGCGTGTCCCATAGTGAGATACCTCACTCATGTCTCAGAGAACCGGGGTTAAGTTCTTAACTTAAAGTTTTATTATGTGGCAGAGGGGATGAATGGAGGGGGAGGAGAACAGGCCAGCAGGTGAGCCCACGGAACCACATCAATTTCAGCGATATCTGCATTGCTGACATTAGAGGATCACATAGAGACAAACAATCTGTCTGCTGCAGAAGATGCAAACATGGACGACTCTGTTTTTCTAGTTGGAGGGTTCATGTAAAGAGTATGTTAATAAAAGACAAGCCCTGAATATTATTATTCCTATTCGACCCCAAACTACAATATCAGCTGGCTGTCTCTGTCTACTGGCCAGCCAGCGGCCCGCACGCCATTGCTTTTACAGTCCAGTTTTAGTGTACTTAAATGGTAAATACCAAGTAATATTCAAGTGAACATACCCAGTATTTAGTACTAAAATTACCATGTAGTTGAGTGGAAATAGGGCTGACTTTCTTTTACAGTCCAGTTTCAGTGTACTTAAGGGGTAGTTTCTGTGGTAAATTTATGGTAAATACCATGAAACGTGAGTGCAGACTTAAATTGTCCTCTTTTCTCATCTACTTCTACCCTTCCTCTCTTCTCTATTTTTGATCATCATTTATCATTTAGTTCTCCATGCCTCTGTTTGGTGCAGTGCGATTCATGTATTGTTCCTCTTTTCCTCTCCCCTCCTGGGGAGTGGGAGTGCTTCCAGACTCCAGTTGGCTCATCCGTGCTCCAGTTCCTGACCGTCTACCTCGCCTTTGCTCCCGCTCCTACACCTGGCTGTGGATCCTGCCTCTGACGAGTACTGGCTCATCTCTGGCTCGTCTCTGCTCTGTACCTGACCGAGTACCTCGTCTCTGCTCCTGCTCCTACACCTGGACCTGGCTGTAATAATAATAATAATGGATTGGATTTATCTGCGCTTTTCAAGACACTCAAAGCGCTTACATTGTGTCCATTATTCATTCACTCCTCATTCATACTTGGTGATGGTAACTACGGTTGTAGTCACAGCTGCCCTGGGGCAGACTGACAGAGGCGTGGCTGCCAGTTCGCGCCTACGGCCCCTCTGACCATCACGGGGATCATTCACGCACGCTGGTGGAGCCACACTGGAGGCAAGGAGGGTGAAGTGTCTTGCCCAAGGACACAACAATATTTTGGCTGGTGGGAGCAGGGATCGAACCGCCAACCCTTCAATCATTGGACGACCCGGTCAACCACCTGAGCCACTGTCGCTGTGGTTCCTGTCTCCGGCTCGACTCGCGCCTTTGACTGTCCCCCCCAAACACGGCTGGATGAAGCTCGTCTGCTGGACTTTATATATGTAGTTGTTGTGTTAGATAATTTCATTCTTCTCCAAGAGTTCTGGTAAATTGCCCGTCTGTCCTGGGGGAGAATCCCTCCTTCATATGGGCACCCCTGAGGTTTCTTCGTTTTTTCCGGACTCTGTTTTTTTAGGAGTTTTTCCTTACCGCGAAGGGGGGTCTAAGGGCAGGGATGCCAGTATAGCTTAGTCAGTTTGTTAGTTCATTTTAGTATTTTCCTATTGAAGTACCATGTAAGTACCCAGTAAATTCCATAAAAAGTACCATGTAAGTACCCAGTAAATTCCATAAAAAGTACCATGTAAGTACCCAGTAAATTCCATAAAAAGAACCATGTAAGTACCCTAAAAGTACCCAGTAGTTACACAATAATTACCACGTAAATACCACTTAAGTACCATGTAAGTACTCTAAAAGAAAGCGTTACCAATTATAATCAGTAACAGAAATGCTTTTTCATTTTCACAATGTAACTGAATCAAATGACTCAAAATTAAAATAAAAAAATCAATCGTTCAAAATACGTTTTCTTTTTCTACATTAAAACCGCTTATTCTGCGTCATAATTAAAACAAATGCAAAGAGGGGATTTTCGTTTTCACATCCACTCTGCGAATAGTGTTTCAAAACTCAATTCCAGTTTGCATTTCCAGGAGGGATGTGGGGCGATGATGTCAGTGAGTGTTAGCCCAACCAGCAAACGGCAAAAGTTTAGCATGGTGAAATCTGATAGAGCTGTTCATGGGGCTATAGCTGTCCTGGAACAGCAAAATCAGCGTGAAGTTGCAGGAGAAGATCTTCTAAATGTGCTTTTATTACTGTTCTGGTTATTATTAAGGGCCTGCTCGCTCATAATTTTTAAATCCGTGCGGCCAGTGCTTCTTTCTTGGCTGGAAGAAGGTTTAGCATTAAGCTAATACGTGCTAAAAACATTAGGCGTGGAGGAACACATCTTGTTCGTTTCGATTCAAATTCAAAAATGCTGACAATGAGTCTCTGTCCCAATATTTATGGACCTGACTTGCATTATGGGACAAGTCTGATACATAATGGGATACATAGCATGTAGCCCTCAGATAAATAGCTCTTTTCAGACTTCAGGCTTTTTACAGCAATTATTAGGTTAGATTAAAAATAGATTCATGAAATGACGTAATAGTTAGTGATTGATTAATCACACAAAGAATTCATCTCATGACAGTTCTGAAAACACTGTCATAATTTAATTTTTGGGAAATTTTTAAAAGCTACATTTAATAAATGATTTTCTTAGCAGTCAGAAAAACAGAAATAAAAAGTATTTTGTTAAACAGTGAAGTGGAACTTTGTGGCTCTTGTTGGGTTTTGGTCTGGAAGAAACTGGATCAAATGGTTCTTTTAGTGTTAAAGGTTCCAGACTCTTGATTTCCACTGAAGCTATGAGTATGAAATGTCATTCCACAGACAAACCATCAACAAAATGATCCTGATGCTGCTGAGGTTCTAATGGAAGTGAAGCAAATCTCAGCAGAGATGCAGTTTTTCTAAACTGAAATCACTGACATTAAACAGCCGGAACATTAATGGAGCTGAACTGGACACAGAAAAACCTCCCTGTTGTGTTTCCACCCACCAATGAGGAGCAGTTTGATGAAGATGAAGCTGCACTGGAGGAAGAATCAGTCCAGAAAAAAATGGAGAACAATTCCGACACTAAGCAGTTTTTCACTGATGTGTTCAGGTTTGAATCTTTTCTGTCTGCAGATCCATGAGCAGGACCCTGTCTTTGGGTTTTAGCTTGAAATGTAGTTTTGGAAATAGAATCTGTCTGGATGTCTGGAATTGGAGACATGGAGACATCAAAGAGGTTTAGATGGGATTTTGGGTTTGACAGAGAAATCTGCTGAAAAGAACTGAACTACAAACTTAGAACCACAGACGACAAAACAGATTGTACTTTTTTATCTGTTAACAATTTTCTCTTTGATCTGTTAAGGTTTCCTGTTTGTCGTTAGCTGGAGGGACTAACTAAGATCATATGATTTGAATAATTTTGTCGGCTGCACTGACCAACAATGTCTTCTGTCTTTTCAACTGGAAGGGACAGAAGAGACTCTTCCAGGACACGCTGTTGATGGACTGCATGTTTGGAGAGCTTGAAGCTCAAGATAGAACCGTTGTTGAAGTGAACATACATATAGTGTGGAGATGAAGATCAGAGTCACACTGACCTGCTGACATGTGAGAGCTGTCCACACTTTGGACATGACTTCTGTCCCTCCTCTTCCTCTGATCTCTGTTCTGTGGGTCTGTCTCTTCATCTGTAGTTGATGTTGATTCTTCATTTTGGTTTTCTTCTTCATCCTGACTATCAGTTACATTAAAGCTCTGCAGTTCCTCTTGAATCTGTGGAGGTTCTGTTTCCTCCTGTTCCTCTTTAATCTGTGGAGGTTCTGGTTCCTCCAGTTCCTCTTGAATCTGTGGAGGTTCTGGTTCATCCTGTTCCTCTTTAATCTGTGGAGGTTCTGGTTCCTCCTGTTCCTCTTGAATCTGTGGAGGTTCTGGTTCCTCCTGTTCCACTCTAAAGTTCCTCTGCTGGTTGCATTGATCTGCCTCTTCAGTCATCCAATGCTGGGGGAGGACTGCAGGGACACAAACACAACAAGGAGCCTTTTATACGTTTTTAGGACTTTTGGGTTTTGTCAAGCTTCAATAAACTCTGTGATCATTGGAATATGAATATGTCTGAGGAGTCTGGAGGACAACAAGAGACTAATGGAAGCAATAAATATAGATGCCATTATATTATTTAACAAACGTGTCATTAATTTAAAATTGGAAAAAAATAATCAAAATTGTCATTATTTAATTAAAATTCAATGCTAAGTGATTTACACAGGTTCCATTTCTAAGTTCTTCTAATCTTCTACATTCTATTCTATTTCTCCATCTGACATTGACACAGTTTAAAGGTAAACTTTGTTTCAGGGTGATGGTTGAACTCCCGCCTTCTAGTTTGTTCTTCTGGTTCTAGAGAAGGAAAGTGCTGATTCCACTGGTGACAGAAACAAACACACAGTAGTGTCTGATAAAAAAACATCAATGAACACTCATGGATCATGTGTGACACATGTTACTGGCATCTGCATTTATGGCGCACAGTCGCGACTTGAACATACCGGGGTGTGGTTCCACCAGCACAAGCAGCTGCTCCAGATGTGTACATTGGAATGTGTACACAAGTGGCTTCTGGACAGTTTTGGAAAGATGTACACAAAAATACACAACTGGACAGACCGGACCCTCCAGTGGACAGGCTGTAGGTCAGAGGTGGGCACTGAGGGCCGCATTCCTGCATGTTTTCCAGCATACCCTGCTCTGGCATGTTCTAATTGGCTGGACACACCTGAACCAGGTAATCAGCCATGAGTAGGGCAAGATTATTGGCTGGACACACCTGAACCAGGTAATCAGCCATGAGTAGGGCAAGATTATTGGCTGGACACACCTGAACCAGGTAATCAGCCATGACTAGGGCAAGATTATTGGCTGGACACACCTGAACCAGGTAATCAGCCATGAGTAGGGCAAGACTATCTGGAAATCGTGCAGACACACCGGCCCTCGAGGCCTGGAATTGCCCACCCCTGCTGTAGGTAATAACCAAGTCCAAAGTGTGTCCTCTGTTGTGAGCAGCTGTGGGACATTTTTGAAATCTGTGGGAAACTCACAATCATGACATCATCAATGTTTTCCACAGCTATCTATCACTATCAATTAGGTATACAAAATTTTTTAAAAAATAAATATAACTTAAAAAAATAATCCATAAAAATAAGGGTCCATTACAAAAGTTGAAATAGATCAAATAAATTACACAATGTCTGGGCATTCTTATGATTCATGTAATGTAAAGATTTAGAGAATAGGTTGAGACGGTTGAGTAATCCATTAATGTGAGATTTCACCCAATAAAATGCTTTGAAATTACAATCAGTGCATTAATCAGAAAGTCCAGATTTTTGTGAATAAATTGTAATCGAATTTTAATTGTATTCCAATTTAAAGGGCTAATGATGATATTTTTGTATTTGAGCCAATTATGAAAAGAAGACCAAAACTCTTTTACATGAAAACATTCCAATAAAAGATGTTCCACAGTTTCTACATAATTTCCACAAAAGACAAAAAGATCAGTATCCCAGTTAAAGAGAGAATGTAAAAATGATTGGAAGGGTAAATATCATTTAACGGGAGAGCCCCAAAAATAGCACTGCTCATATAGCAAATCAATATATTGTGGCGATCTGGGGTTTAGCCCCGCCTTCAGCTTTTAAGACTCATGGGAAGTGGGGAATCTGGGGTGTGTTCAATTGCTCACCAGAAGTGAGGGAGCTGTGAGCAGAAGTGAGTTTAATGCTGTTTGGATGTTGGTGGGCGTGTTCAAAATTAACAGACATAACAGACTGCCAACATATGTGAGTGTCGTTTTCGACAAACTGGGGTTGTGCTTAGCATGGGGCACGGGGAGCAGATTCGGACATCTCAAGTGGAGCCGCTACAAAGTAAGAGGATATTTAATTTAGACTTGGGCACAACGGTACTTACCTGGATAGTAAAGGGTGGTGATTCAGTCCTTGCTATTTAGTAATTAATGCACTTCAGTTCTGCTGTCATGAAATATATGGCAGAGGATGGAACGGCCTGAAACTTGTGAATCGGTGTTCCCGCCTTTGAGAAAGAGGTGCGTGTGTGTGAGGAGAAGGGGAGGGGTAGTGGGTGCAGGTTGCGAGGTGAAACGGCACACGGAGACCATTGTGGAACACCTGGATCAGCGGGTGGCTTAAATTACTCAGCTCATTCTAATAATGTCATTCTTCACCAACTATTGCAGGCATTTTTAATACTTGTCTGTATTTTCCATATCCATTTATTTTTACGGTTTTTTAGTTGGTGATAGTAACGTATAAATAAAGACAGCAGGTAATGCTGGCTGGAAAACAGCTGCACTTTTTCAGACCATAAATAAACAATAGATCATTTGTTTATGAAAGTATTGAGGATTTTGGAGGATTTTAATGTTGGTGTTGTAAAAAATTAGGAAAATGGCAAATATTTTGGAGTAATCCCACTGATGAGTTCTGTAATTAAGTTTTTAATATTTTATGAGACCTAAACATGATTTTCACAATAACAGGTTTTTAAATAATCAAATCCCTCTGATATGTTTCACAAAGACACACAGAGGACCAAAGACACACACAGAACTTTACAAACCAAGCAGAAATGAACTTATTGCTAAAAATGATGTCAGGAGTTCAGCTCTAAGAAATGGACAAAAGAGCAAATAAAACGGAATAATTTGATTTATTATTTCTAATTATTAATATTCCCTGGCTTTGTTTGTGCATATTTGCTTAATTTCACAAAATGTATTTATTATTCCAGATCAATATTCCTGTTTTTTTTTTATTTACAGCCCTCGGTCTCAAAAAGGTTAGTGATCCATGTGCTAAGTAACAAGCAAACATTTGTTTTCTATGTAATTGTTACTTTAAAAGTTATAATACATAAATAATGAGTTATTTAACATTCATTCATTCATTCATTCATTACATTTAGTTAGATGTATAAGTTATATCTGGCCTTTTGAGGACAGACACTATGCTGATGTGGCCCTCAGTGAAAATAAGTTTGACACCTCTGGTGAAGAACCACCACTAACTAACAGACGGGTCCCCAAAAAGAAAAGCATGAAGCTCAAAGGGCTTCTCTGTTTCTCTGATGAAGGTGACATACCTATGTGGTGTAGCTGCAGCTGTGGTTTCCAGATGACATCCAGCAGTCTGCGCTGACGACAGAGCTCCTGCTCGTACTGGACGATGGTTCCTTCACAGAGTCTGCAGATTTCTTCAGCAGCAGCAGCTAGTCGCTCGCTGATCAACTCTCTCAGAGACTGAAGGGAAGACATGGTTCCTGCTCGGATCTTCAGCTCCAACTCCCACAAACACCGCCGTCCTCTTCACTGCAGCTCCGATCGATCATCTGCTAGTCTCACAATCACAGCAATCCACGTTGTCTTTCCGTTCAACACTTCTTCACTCATTTACGACACTTTGGAAAATGCTGAGAGTTCCCACACGAACCACGTATCGTCCTTTCTGTCCAAAAACCTCACAAACGTCCCAACAAAACACCACCGACCTCTCAACACAAGCTAACGCCGATGGCCTGCTAACAAGCTAACGCTGCTAGCGCCTCGTGCTGTTTACTTCCGGGTCACGTGCAGGAGCTTCCTTTAAAAAGAAACGTATAAACTGCTTAACTGAACCTCAATATGGTCCAAAAAGCCTCAAATATTTTTAAACAGTTTTGATTCAGGAGATAATAAAGAAAAGAAAAGAAAAATAGAAAAAAATGTATGGAGGAAACTTTTTGAGAGCTGCTGTGACGTCATTACGCTGTGTCTCATCAATGTTCAGATTTGACTACAAAACTATGGAGTCCTATACTGTTCATAATTAAATAAATAAATATTTAATTAAATAAATAAATATGGCCTCATGCATATACACAATCAACCAATAAATCTATCATAAATATATAAAAAGATCATGAAATTGTGAAAAACCTGCACACTGATTTTATATAAGCCATTATATTATTCAATATATTTCATTTTGCTTTAAAAACCTGTTCATTATTTTAAAACAGCATTTTAAAATATTCATTTTTAATCATGTGGAATATTATTATAATTCTGTCTTTTTTCAGAAGCTCCTATTTCAAAATCAACATTTTCCAAAGTAGCTTTGTTTTTATTTCATGTTGCTGTTTTTCACAATGGCGTATTTATTTCATGAAGAGGTTTTTCGGGAGAATGAGTCTATCTGTCAATCAGTGAAAGTGGGCGGGATCAAAACGTTTATTGGCTCATCCATGGAAATCGATTCATATTCCTGGATACCCGCTCAGCGGTGTTCCAGTCAGAGAGATTACATGTTTCAGCGATATCCGCGTGGCTTTGCTGACATTAGAGATCAAATAGAGACAAACGATCTGTCTGCTGCAGAAGATGCAAACATGGACGACTCTGTTTTTGTAGTTTGAGGGTTTGTGTGGACCAAACCACAGAGGAGCTCCGGTAGTACCCCGTTGAAACACTCCTCATTCTTACGCCATTCACTCGGAGCTCACATCGTGTCTCATGTCGGCTCGCAGGAGGCGAGCTGGCGGACCGACAGTCAGACCAGGCAGCTGCGGAAAGTGGAACAAGCCTGCTGAGGCCTCCTGAACCTTATATTTTTCTATTTTCAATGAGACAGTGATTATAATCAGGTCCTCTGATTTTTTTTCCCCTCTCTGGGAATATGTTGAACCTTTCCTGCGATGACGTATCTGACCGTGGTCGGAAAACGCAGCGGAGATCCGGGATTGATTGAGCAATTCTGCAGCCAGGGTTTACTCCAAGAATCAGGCTCTGTACTTTGGAGGAAAGATTTTTTTTATTATTACTTTTCCAGGGGACAAGGCAACAGACCCTTAACTTGCGCTCACACACTCACTCTCGCGCTGCCTGGGCGCTCTGATTTACACGTAATTTATGACGTATTTTGACTGCAGGACCTGAAGTAAAGACTCTCTGGGATGATCTCATGAACTCAAACATGGAAACATTACAATGTGGAACTATTCCAAATAAATAAACCTGATCTCTTAACACTCCATGTACATTGTGCATCCATGCATTGTTACTGAGATAAGCACAAGCAACCGCTCCATGTGGCTATCAGGCTAAAAACATTAGCTGGTAGCCCCTCCCACACGCGGCATGTTGCGTTCATGGAACTCCAGTTCATAGACGTTTTGTGGAACTCCAACAACCACTCAGCCTAACTTAGGCCACTACTAGATGTTAATAAGAAGATGAAAATTGCAGAACCGACCACAAAATCACCTGAATTATGCACACTCGCCCAAAACCACTTTTATCCGCAAATTTAGAACCAAAACTGCCCAATTTTGTGTAAAACTGTGGATGTGTTGAGGTGCATACTCCCCCTAGTGTTGAGGAGAGTGCATTGCTCCGTCACGTTCGCTGAAGCATCTTCGATCGATGTAGTTAGGGTGCTGCTGCTCATGTCTGAGTAAAGGAATAGCCAATCACAAAAGTGTCTCCGCCTTGTCTAGTTTGATTGACAGATTGACTCATTCTCCTGAAAAAGCTTTTCATGAAATAAATACGCCATTCTGAAAAACAGCAACATGAAATAAAAACAAAGCTACTTTGGAAAATATTGATTTTGAAATCCAAGGTTCTGAAAAAAGAAGTAGAATTATAATAATATTCCACATGAATAAAATGAATATTTTAAAATACTGTTTTAAAATAATGAAGAGGTTTTTAAAGCAAAATGAAATATATTGAATAATACAATGGCTAATTTAAAATCGTGTGCAGGTTTTTCACAATTTCATGATCTTTTTATATATTTATAAGAGATTTATTGGACACACCTTCTCATTCAAAGAGTTTTCTTTATTTTCATGACTATGAAAATTGTACATAACAAAAAAGTGTGAAACAACTGAGAATATGTCATATTGTAGGTTCTTCATAGTCGCCACCTTTTGCTTTGATTACTGCTTTGCACACTTTTGGCATTCTCTGGATGAGCTTCAAAGATGTTGAGAAATGCAGAAATGTGTGCTGCAGATGCCATGTTTGCCACTAGAGGGCAGCACAGCAGCTTCAGTCTTTGTCATTGTTGCTGTGTGAGCCTGAAGGAGCTTCAAAGTGAGCTGCAGCTTGGTTCAGACAAACCTCCACATTCACACACAGATGTGATCCTGAAGAAGTCTGAACAGAACATTTCAGGAGAACTCTTCAGTCCAGAACATGAGCCTGCATTGTTCCTGAAACTGGGATCAGAGTTCTGCTCTCTGCTCCAACAGAACCACCTTCATGAGCTCCTGGTTTCTTCTGGATCCTCCAACATTCAGACGCTCTCTGACTGAGTTCATGTCTGCACAGAAACCTTCAGGATTCTCTTCTTCCACACGTCTTTCACTCTGAAACTCTCTTCTGAATGTGGATCATCTCAGTCAGACGTTCAGCAGCATCAGAGCCGTGCATGTGCTCCTCCTCATGAGTCCTGAAGCTGCACCGTCAGCTGCAGAGCTTCAGAGCTGCTTCCTTCTCAGACTTTCCACTTTCTTTGGCTCTCTGGCTCTGATGCTGCTGCTGCTGCAGAAAAACCAGCAGCTGCAGAAAAACTCTGCAGAGACTCACAGAGAGAGGATGGAGGCAGCAGATGAAGCTGCTGCAGACTGACAGCTGATGGAACTGAAGCACTTTCTACATTCTAGTTCCAAATGTTCTACAGAATCCATCAGAGGTTGAAAGTCTTCCTCAGTACTCGAGTACTTTAGTTCAGCAGCTCTTCTTTTCCTCTAAGGTGAAGCTTCATGTGGACGACTTCTTCTTCTCTCCTCTTTTCTGGAGCTTGGGCTCCATGCAGTCTGATCAGCTCTGATTTGGGCTTCAGTTGATGTTTGTGATCAGGAACTCTGGATTCTTCTTAGAAGGAGACGTTCTGCCTCTTTAGCAGAGAGCAGAACGTTGATCTGATCTGTTGGAAGCCACTCCATCCTGAAGCTGCACTGCTGAGTTCCTGTCCACCAGGGGGCAGTGTTACGGCTTTGCCTGCCTTATTATTCTGCTCATCTGTCAGGTTGGGACTTCCAACACACAAACATTTGACCTTTTCACTTTAGAAAAAAGTTTGTTAAACACTTTGGTGACTTTCAGATTTATAAAAACATTTTTTTTTATTTCTGTAATTATTGGTCTAAACTTTTCTTCCTGAAGGCTGAACTGCAGCTTTCCTCAGGTCTTTCATTTTTTCCATTTTTCCCTCCTTTTCTTGGCTTCCAGCTCACCAGGCATGACCTAGACGGCGCCCTCATGTGGACGGATGAACACATGACAGAGGGGAAGGACAGAGCTGCACAGCAGGGACGAGCAGAGACCTTTGGGTCACGTGGAGTAACAATAAAAACAGAAGAAACTCCAATAAAACCAGTAGAACCAGACTGGAAAAGCTCAAAAAGTTCAAAAAACCTCTTGAAAAATGCAAAACTATATGAACTCTGAACACTAATGACAAATAAATGGTAATTAAAAACCTTTATGGATCAGAACCAACAGAAATAACAGGTTGATGCTGGTCAGACGTGCACACACAGGACCCTAGGGGGGTTTGAACACCTGGGGCCTGTTTCAGAAAGGAGGTTCAACCAACTCTGAGGTTGAACTTGAACTCCGAGTTGGTCAATCGGGAGATTAACAACTCTGAGTTTTCTGTTTCAGAGAAGCTGATCCGAGTTAGATCAATCAACTCTGAGTGGACTGATTCGGAGGTGAGCGTGCGCACCGCGTCTATAAGAAGCCATTATCAATGGAGCGCAGATATCACGAGTCACCATGGCAACAGTAGAAAAAAAGAGGTCTGCGTATTTTTCGCCAGCTGAACTTGACGTGCTGCTGCAGAGTTACAGTGAATATGAGCACATATTCCAGAAGAAAAGCAACACCGCTGCATCTGCAAAACAGAGACAGTTAGCGTGGAAAACATAGCTGCTCAAGTTAATGTCTAAGTTTGCATTTAAGTCATTGTTATAAAATATTGGCTGTAATAATTTTTTAAATAGCGTACGGTGTGAAATAAAAAATGGGGATATTTAGGTGTACTTTTGAAGTGTTTATCCTGGTGTAAATGCATGAAATGCTGCATAGTGTACAGAACCAATCTGGGGGGAAATGCATTTAACGTCGGTAATGTTTAGAGGACTTTTTTGTTAACCTTCCCCTCTTGCAAACTTTGGTCAGTTTAATATTAATACATGCAATTGTGTTTTTAAAAGTGAACTTTTGTCTACTGTTGAACCTTTCGCTGCGCGAAGACTTCTCCTTTCTTTTCTCTCGTCTTTCCGACCGACCGTGGTCAGAAGCGCAGGGGAGATTTCCTTCAGGGCCGAAGGGAATTCTCCTACGGGGTTCACTTCCCGTTGGAAACCCTCAACCTCCAGAGCGGATTAAGAATGACTCCAAAACAGTTATTCTGGGAATCAGGGCCGGCCCTGGACTTCTGGGGGCCCTAAGCGAAATGTAATTTGTGGGCCCTCTAACTGATCAGCAGCATCAAAAAAAACACAGCTGTTGTTGTAATATAAATGAGATCTGTCTATTAATACATTTGTGAATTATTGTTGCTGCCAAAGAATTGAATACAGTAAATTGCCTGCATGTTGGATGCACATTAAGTGGTGCTAAACAAATTTTAAATGCAAAGAAAAAAAAGAATGACAAATGTATATAGATATATATTTTTTAATGTAACATTAGGCACTCAACAAATGACATTCACAAAACTCCAACTTATTAAAAACAGCAACTTAATTGCAAATCAAATGACAATAAAACAATCCAACATAAAGAACACAACAGCTCAATGAGGGGATTTTGGAAAGTCAGAGTCTTCATCAGTCTGAAAAGGACCAAATCCATTCTTACTGGATCAGAGAGTGTGGTTGGTCATTCAGCTGGACCAACTGGATTTGAGGTACCGGTAGGTGGAATTTTGGATCCAGTAGGCTCCTCTTCCATACACGCTTCTCTTGGAGCCTCTGGAACATAAGATACATAACTTAAATAAAAGCTAACAGTGAAAAGTAAAACAGTCAAATGTTTCTCTTTCTACAGTAGAAGTGGTGACAGCAGTTTCTCCTGCAGCTAAAAAACAAGAATTATTATTATACAATATTCAATGATAAAGCTAATAAAATATCTATAGCAGAATACTAATAATATATTGGTTCGTTTAAAATCTGTGTGCAGGTTTTCACAATGTCATGATCTTTTTATATATTTATGAGAGATTTATTGTTTGATTGTATATTTGCATAAGGTCATATTTCATTAATTTAATTATGAACAGTTTGGAGCTCCATACTCTTCAGCTGCTGTTTATGAATAAAAGGGGTTATGCAGACACTGTTTTTTCTATTACTTTACATGCTTTTATTATTACCTGAGATGAAATCTTCAGTGAAGTCAGGAACATCTTGGGATGTGGACGCTGCACCTCCTCCAATACTTTTTGAGAGCAGAAGAAACTGTCTGATTAGACACAACTGTGCAAAACATCATCATTATGTAAAATAATGCATGTGCAAACTACAAATAAGAAATAAATTTACCTATTTATAAATAATAAAATGTGAACAATAATTTGAGAATAAGTGGAAATCTATGACGTTTATACACTTCTTTTTGTATTATTTTGTATGTTCATAATTTTAAAATTAGTACATTTATTTTGTTTGTCATTTATAGATGAGAACCTTTATTTCCTATGTATTTGGCAGTTTTCATTCTCCATATTTCATGCCAATGCAAGATTTATGACACACTCATTGTTGTAAAACTCAGACTACCTGTCTATAACAGATAAACAGCAGTTTTTATGATGTAATAAACCGGAAAATGCAGAACGCACTAAATATGTGTTAGCAAAACAATGAAACAAAACGATAACGTGAGTTAAAACATTTTTCAGCCACCATATAGTTGTCATTATTTACTTTTCTTTACTCTCCGCCGTTTACAAGGTCATGTTCAACCTCATCTTGGAAACTTGGGTATCAAAATTATTTTCGAGTTTTCCATTGGAAATTACGACAAACGGGGTCGTTTATGTGCAAACTTCAGCTCAGACACATCGCTTAGTATTTTACGTAAATTGCGCAGCTGCACAGAAATGCTGGATAATGTAAAAATAAAGCCCCAACATCCTCCAAACTTACCTTGTGATTGATGTTGAAGTTATTTATCTTTTTTTCGCTCCTGATGATAAAGTCTCTGAGGCATGACGTTTTCTTGTTGTCGCTTTGATCAGCGTGACAAAATGTGCTGTTTTTTTCTTTTCCCCAACTTTATTGAAACAAAATGCGCTCGTAAATGCACACCGTGCCAGGCTCAGATGCAATTATGTTGACCAATCGTTGCTAAATGGTGTAACGTCATTATTTGGGTTGCCAGATTGGTTCATGTGTGCTGACAAGGGGGATCATTAAAGTGCAGGCAACTTTCTTTTGCACAACATTCAGAGCACACGTTGGTAAGGAAGTTCTATGAAATGGGTTGCCAGATTTGGGTCTTTTTTAATTTAATTTTTGTCGCCACTTCGGGGCCCTGCTGGTGACGGGGGCCCTACGCGGCTGCGTAATTCGCGTATAGGGAGGGCCGGCCATGCTGGGAATGACACCTTCTCTTTATTTAACTAAGTGCTCCGTCCTCCGAACACACAATATATACCACGCACACACCTCTGCTCCGTGCTCACCCCCCCCCCCCCATCTGCACCTGCAATCGCCCCTCCCCTTCTCTCTCGTGGATCGCACCCCGCTCAGCACACACACGCTGCAACACTACCCTTGTATTGATCAAGTGGTATAGGTTTTTATGGGATTAAGAAAGTAAGCAGTGCTAGCAAATTGTGTTTCCAAAAAGTAATTGTTACATTAATCTAATTCAATGTCCCTGATTTCATTTTCATGTAGATGCAATCCTGCAGGAATTAAAAGAACATGGCAGCAGCTAAAAGTGAAAAAAAGAATCGAGTCTTCTCAAAATCCTCGTAAATGTAATTCTCTAGGAATTAATGCAGCCTCCTCGTCTATTGGGTCCTCCAAAAAAGAACAAGCCATTCTTGTCACTTAGACCGTCTCTGTGTGACGGACATTTGGGCAGTGAAGGTTAAAGCGAAAAATACCGCTTCGTCTTTAAAAAGGGGAGGGGACCGGCAGAAACTTTGAGTTTGGAGAATAAAACCTGCTCCTGACCAGGTTAGGTTCACAGCATAAGTAACCATGGATACTGACTCCGAGTAAAAGTTACCTCTCTTTCAGAAACGGGTTTGACTTACTCTGCTTTCTCTGGTTTAACAAACCTCCCATTCTGAAACGGAAAACCCAGGGTTTCCCTGATTTCAGGGTTAACGCACTCAGAGTTTACACTTAACCTCCTTTCTGAAACAGGCCCCAGGTGATCTGTGCAGCGTTGCTCTCCTTCCCCCCATGCTTCCCTTCTCTCTGGCTCTGGGGGCCTCACGGCGGTCCTGCTGGTCCTGGCCTGGGTGGCGGATTTGGTCGCCCGGGGGGGCGGTTGTCCCCTGCCTGCTGCTGTGTCGTTGGGGGGGGGGTTCCGGCTGCCGCTGCGGTGGGGGTCTTGGGGTGGGGATGGCTGGGCACTCTCCCTCCTTCTTTTCACGTTCCACCATCCATTTTAGAAGAACATAAACACTCACCTGAGCACAGGTGTTAGCTCACCTTTGCACTAATAGTTTGCATGATTGAATGACTGAAATATCTCACACTAGTTGGTTTAAAGGCATAAGTATGCGTGTGAACACTATCTGTTTTGTGTACATGTTGACATGTGGACATTTTTGCAGCTAGCAGGTGTGTTGATAACATTTGAGTGTGTTTGTGGACAGGCCCCGCCCTTTTTGTACTACATTTGAACCTTACCGTAATGATAAACAACCAGTAAACTTGTTGCTTTATGCTGCTTGATTGTCTTATCCCCCTTCCCCTCCTATTATCACTCTCCTAACCCCCCCCCCCCCCCCCCCCCCCAACGTCCCTCTCTCTTCTTCCCTCCTTTCCTTTTCCGTCCGGTCCAACACCAAAGATTTTTAAACATGGTTGAAATCAATAAAGTTTGGCCTCAATTACAAAAGGGGTTTATTCAGACATACCTTTGGTTTGTATGAAGTTTAATAACCCCTGTAGTTAAAGTAAAATATGTCCAACACAAGACACCCTCAGCTCTCATCTGTCTGCCCAGCTGTTGGACAGGACAAGTTTTAAAAAAGAATGCGCTTATTGTGCATTGGCTGCACCTATTTGGTGTCACCAAGATGAATTTCCATCCCTTAATGTTTACATACATTTAAGTATTGTTTGTAACTATGAAATGACCGAAAGGTTACTCTGGTAATCACTTTGTTACTAAAAACCTTTTTATGATTCTAAATGTATGGTATTTTCTTTACTATTTGTACTGTCATGACAGCGATGCTGCTGTCAGTTTACCTTGTTGTTGCATCTTCAAAAGTGCAGATTAAAATGTGACACTGAATTTGAAACAGCAATTTCTGCATCTATCATTAAAGTATTTATTAATAGTACAGTGGAAATTAGTAGATTGGGTTAGAATATTGATTTACGGTATGCGCCCCTTAATTTTCTGGTTGTGCCCCTAAAATTTTCAGTTGGGGGCCACTCTGCTCCTAGTGAAAAAAGTTAGTCTGGAGCCCTGTCAACATTAAATATTTCTGCTAAGCAGATGGTGAACATTAGTCCAATAAAAACAGGAAAAACAGTTGTTCTGGAGGGTGATTCTGATTTTTAGATAAATGTGATATTTTTCACAGATATTTAAAAAGAAAAATGCTTCAGTCTCCATTTGGTCTAAAAGTTTTAACATTTATTCTCCTTAAGTCATTTTATGCTCACGTCTTTGAATAAATACGTGTTTCACAGTGAATGCAGTCCTTCATATTTAAAGTTCCATGCAGATTTGGAACCAAAAGTGTAGAACATCAATTAATTTACCCTTGAACTTTTTTGGAACAGAGTCCAGCTTTGGAACCAGCAGAGAACCAACAAACAGCAGAAACCCACACTGTGGGAAAGACTCCACACTTCTGACTGATGTTCACGTCCACTTTATTCTTCACAGTAAGGACTGGAACAGAACACTGAGAACCAAAAAGAACAGAGGAACAGTTCTAATGTCTACTAGAAAACATGAATCACAAGAACACCAGACACAAACACCAGTCTGGTTCTTTATCCAAATCTTCTTGAATAAATTTTTAGGAAAATTCTTTCCTCACTAAATGGTAGGGATGCGGTTCTACTAAGACTGTGGATCGTTCCTTAGGTGGCGATCCAATTGAATTCATGAATTAAGCTCAACGTTTCACAGACCGAAACACGATTCTTGCTTTTTAATAGAATATGTTTGTACAGTTACTATAGGTGTGTATTTTTACAGGATGTATGAAAAAGTTTAAACTATACATATTAAATCAGCCTCATTTAGAACCAAAGATCAAAATAAACAAAATTGATACAAACACAAAGATTTATATAGAAAGAAAGAAATGGGGTTTGTTACTTCAAACAAGTTTCCATCAACATTCTGGTTACGTTCAGCAGTAACATAAACAACAAAAACATAAACCTCAGTCTTGTCACGTTGCACGGTGGTGCAGTGGTTAGCGCTCTTGTCTCAAAGCAAGAAGACCCTCGGTTCAAGTCCTGGTTGGAGGATCTGACAACAGTAGAGTTTGCATGTTCTCCCTGTGCATGTGTGAGTTTCCTCTGGGGACTCCAGCTTCCATCCCAAACATGCTTCATAGATCGATTGGTTGGTCTAAATGGTCCCTAGATGTGAATGTGAGAGTGCATGGGCCCTGTGACAGACTGGATGCAGGATGTCCCCTGCCTTCATGACCCCAAAAGGGAACAAACAGCTTAGAAGATGATTCACATGAAAATGTTCTCCACAGTTTCTCCATCCTAAAAGTTCTGCAACACTTTATGTTTTAAAACATTGCATATTGAAGCTGCAGAATTTGCTGATTCATGGTGATTCCATTAGTTAGTGGATTTAAAAGAAAATCTTTTTTCACTCGATGGTTACTAGCTCACATCCCTTGACAAATTAAAAACTGAAGTCCCTTCTTTTAGCCTAAAACAACAATGAAAATATGACAAAAAAATCAAAGATGTTTACAAAACATTTCTCATAATAATGTACACACTTTGACAACATAAACATTGTCTTATCAGAAAATACAACAATGGTCAACTAAATAAGTTTTGTCTAAAATAATAAAAAAAAAAAACAATGGCAGGACAAAATGTAGTTAATGCCTCCTTTGAACTGAATTACTACATCAATGCTCTGTGTCATTGAGGCCACCAGATTGGGGGTAGTCACTGAAAAAGATTTAGGCAATTTTGGCAATATGGGATGGTGCAGAATACAACCAGTCCACCAGTCTGACTGAGATAATTTACCCCTCCAATACCAAAGCAGTCGCTGGCAGGAAGGACACAACACACTTTGTAACCCTTGTGCTATCTTAGATGACCCCATCCTTGCATTGACGTGTTCTCCCTACCATAACAAAGGTGGAACATATTCATGTAATCCATAGACACCAGTGAAGATCACAAATCATTGAAGAAAAATTGTTCAGGGCACTGTCTAGTGGGTCTAGATGACCCAACTCCCAATGGTAAAGTGTCTAGGATAGCACAAGGGTTAAACATGATCACTAAATGTTTTTGACATAAACATTTGTTAGAATGTTCTTTTTTCCCATCGTTTTATTTAAACTTATACAATAAATTCACTAAATTAACTCTTTTATTTTTAGATTTTCTCAAATCAAAATACAACAATCACAATTCCCACCCAAAATAAAAAAAAAACCCTCCCAAAAACTAACAAAACAAGGGGAAAAATAAAATATCACTGAGTTTTCTGTAAAAATATACGATTGTCCAGAAAAAAAAAAAAAAAAAAAAAAAAAAAAAAAAAAGAGTGCTCGTCAGCTATAAAATTGCCTTCCTTATTCAAATTTTTTCACATGGTCCAAGAAAGGTTTCCGGGATTTGAAAAAGTTCTGTGTTGAACCCTTTATAGCATATCGAAGGTGTTCCAATTTAAGACAGGAGTGTATGTCCTCCACCCATTGCTTGTGTGAAGGGGGTCTTGAGTTTTTCCAGGATATAAGGATGCGACGTCGAGCCAAAAGCGTAGAGTATGCCAGAGCTGAAGCTTGTATTGTAGTAACCTTGCAGTTTTGAGGAGTGACTCCAAATAGTGCTGTAAGTGGGTTCGGGAGGATCTTTATATTCCATGCTTTTGCTAGGGAGTCGAAAATCACCCCCCAGAAGGCCTGGAGGCTCTTGCACCCCCAGAACATGTGTGTGAGGGTTCCCGTTTCACACCTGCATCTTGGACACGTGTCGTCTGTCCCTGGGAAGATCCGTGCCAGTTTACTGTTTGATATGTGAAGCCTATGTACAACTTTAAATTGTATCAAACCATGTCTTATACAGATTGAGGATTTGTGGATAAACTTAGTTATCTGCTGCCACTGTGTTCCAGTTATCTCCAATCCCAATTCCTTTTGCCATTGTTTTTTCATAATCTCTAAAGAGGGCGCTGCAGCCGTGTTAAACATATGATATAAGTAAGAAATTACCCCTTTTTTTGAGGGATCTAGAGTCAGACATTCATCTATCCAGCTACCTGGAGGAGTCTGAAGAGACGGGGAAAATTGTTTTTTAACAAAACTACGCACCTGTAGGTATCTAAAGAAGTCAGACGAGGGCAAGTTAAATTTTTCCTGTAGTTGTTCAAAGGACAAAAAATGTCCCTCGTTAAAAAGTTTTTTCAGAGTGTCAATCCCTTTATTTGCCCAGACCTGAAATGTGGAATCAATGAAGGAGGGAGGGAAAAGTACATTTGTAACTATCGGAGCTGAAAGTAAACCTTGTTTGTGTTTAAAGTGAATTCTGAATTGTTGCCATATCTTAAGTGATCCTAAAATAACAGGATTATTGGGGATTAGTTTTTTGTCCAGGGGTAGTGGTGAGGAAACAACAGAGGCCAGAGAGCCTGATATGTATGAGTCCTGTTCCATAATTGCCCAGAGTGGGATGTTCTCATTCTTCTTTGACATACCCCAGAAGATAAGTTTGTAAAGATTAGCTGCCCAATAAAAATACATGTAGTTAGGCATAGCTAGACCGCCCTCCTCCCTTCGTCTCTCCAAAAACTCCTTTCTGATACGTGGTATTTTTTTATTCCAGATGAATATTGATGTTAATCTATCCAGTTCTTTAAAGAAGGATTTAGGGATATATATTGGTATGGTTTGGAAAAGGAACAAAAATTTTGGCAATATAATCATTTTCACAGAATTTATTCTTCCCGGTAGAGATAGAGGGAGGGATGACCATCTCTCCATATCTCGTTTAGCCTGATTGAGAGTAGCTTTCAGATTGTGTTTGAAAAGATCTTTATATTCTCTGGTCACTGTCACACCCAGATATATGATCTTCTCTGTGGCAACTGTGAGCGGAAAAGAGTTGTGTGGCATAAGCGCCGCTTTTTCATTAATGGGAAAGATCAGGCTCTTTGACATATTTATCAGATACCCCGATACTTTCCCGAATTCTCTGATATAATTCAATGCTTTGGGGATGGACTTGTGAGGGTCCGAAAGGAACAGGAGAAGGTCATCGGCATATAGTGATAGGGTGTGGGTTTGGCCCGCTCTCTTAATGCCCAACACATCTGGCGCACTCCTGAGGGCTCTTGCGAAGGGTTCTATTGCAATATTAAAGAGTAAGGGGGACAGAGGGCACCCCTGTCTCGTTCCTCTGGAGAGGACGAAGTACTCTGATAAGATCTTATTTGTCCAGATGGCTGCCTCCGGTTGTTTATAAAGGGTATCAACCCATGAGCAGAAAACCTGTCCAAATCCAAAACTTCGGAGAGTCTTGAGCAGGAATTTATGCTCTACTCTATCGAATGCTTTCTGTGCATCTAATGTTATAATTACCTCTGGGTCAACATTAGCGTTTGACTGATAGATTATATTAAAAACCCGGCGGAGATTGCTATACAGTTGCCTTCCTTTCATAAAACCGGTTTGGTCTGGGTGGATGATTTTGTCTAGAACCCCTTCTAACCTGTCTGCGAGGATTCTGGTAAGAATTTTATAGTCACAGCATAATAAGCTCACTGGTCGATATGATTCACAGAGTAGCGGGTCTTTATCCTTTTTCAGCAATACAGAAATAGTAGCCTGCCTCATTGTGGGTGGTAATACTTCCGCACCCAGAGCGTATTTATAGAGACTGCATAGGTAGGGGAGGAGTTTAGGGGAGAAAGCTCTGTAAAATTCGACTGGGAAGCCATCCGGGCCTGGTGATTTTCCCGATTTCATTTTTCGCATTGCGTTTTCAACCTCTATTATTTGTATGTCCTTTTCTAAACAGGTCTTGTCGGCTTCTGTCAAAACTGGCAATTTTATTTTTTCAAGGTAGTTTTCTATCGTTACAGTGTCGCATTGGTCGGAGGAATATAGTTTTTTATAGAAGTTCAAAAACTGCTTATTGATGTTTTTCTGATCAGTGATTATATCTCCTTTATCATTCCTAAGCGATGTAATATGGTTGGCAGCTGCCTTTTGTTTCAGCTGATGACTAAGCATTTTACTCGCTTTTTCGCCATGTTCATAATGCTGTAGCTGTGATCGAAAGTGCATTTCTATGGCTTTGTCATTCATGATTAGATCGTATTCTGTTTGAAGCAGTGTTCTTTCTTTCCAAAGTTCCTGGGATGGTGAGGTTGTTTGGCATTGATCGATAATTTTAAGGCGATTGCTGATTTCAGAAGCACGTTTAAGCTTTTGTTTCTTATCATGCGCACTATAAGAAATAATTTGTCCCCTAATATATGCCTTGAATGTTTCCCAAAGCGTGCCATGACTGATGTCAGGGGTGCTATTTGTTTCAAAAAACATATCAATGTGTTTATTAATAAATTCCATAAATTTTTGGTCTGTTAATAGCCTTGTGTTGAACCTCCAATTTCTCTGTGGTGGAGAATAGCCAGAAACATTAATTTCCATTATTACAGGACTGTGATCAGATATAACCATTACTTCATAGTCTATGGCTCTCACCAGTGACAGGAGTCTACTGTCAACCAGGAAAAAATCAATCCTTGAAAAGGATTTGTGGGGTGGTGAGAAGAATGAGAAACATTTAGCCGTTGGGTTTTTAGCTCTCCAAGGGTCAACCATGCCATAGTTTTGCATAAATGTATTGATACACTGAGATGATTTGTTTGCATTTGTGTTAGTATTATGACGAGTAGAAGCACGGTCAAGCACTGGGTGGAGAACACAATTAAAGTCTCCCCCCAATATTACATTGTGTGTGTCTAGATTAGGAAGGAGGGTGAAAATATTCCTAAAGAACTGCTCATCGTCCCAGTTTGGGGCATATATATTTGCCATTGTGACCGGGAGGTTAAACAAGTTTCCCTGAATGATAATATAGCGTCCGTTTTTGTCTCTGATTGTCGAGACCTCTTCGAAATGTACATCTCTATGTAGCAATATGGCGACCCCCCTTGCTCTGATATTAAGATTAGAATGGTAAACCTGTGTATATCCTGATCTTCTTAGTCTATTGTGATCCTTATTTAATAGGTGTGTTTCTTGTAAGTATACTATTTGACTCTTTAGTTTGTTGAGATGTGAAAACACCTTGTTACATTTTATTGGACGGTTGAGGCCTCTCACATTCCAGCTAACCCATTTTAAATCAGCACTCATGTCGTCATGTTAAACCCTGTCTTCTTATAGCACACTCCTTTATCGTGAATCCCATAAAACATCAGTGATAGCGTTCTTAAACACAAACAAAAGAGAAAAATAAGACCCCGAATACAAAACACAGGCATTAGCTGTGTGAAAATGGCCCAAAGAACAGTTAAATAACAGAACCCCACTACATAGTAAACAAAGACTGACATCTTTGTGTTTAAATTTGCAACAAAAAACAAAAACAAAAAAAAAGTAGAATAGGAATATTCCAACGATCCGGTGATTAACCCCCTATAACCCAAGAACAAAGGCTTACCACCAACACCTGGTCCAGACCGGGACCCTCCTTCTTTCAAAGTTCACCCAATGCTCAGTATGATGGTGAGCAGGGAGGAGAGAAAAAAAAGAGAAAAAAAAAAAAAAAAAAAAAAAAAAAAAAGTGTGTTGTCAGCATCTTTAAATGGGACAGTTGCATGTCATTTCTGCTGCTTTAACTTGGTGGTTACAAATTTTTTAGCCTCTAAAGGGCATTTGAAGCGGAATTCCTCTCCTTCGGGGGTGGTGATCCTGAGTGTGGCTGGGAAAAGAAGTCCGTAGCGGACCCGGTGGAGCCCCCGCAAGAGTGATCTCACCTCCCCAAAAGCTGCTCGTTGTTTGCTGACAGTCTGGGTGTAATCCGGAAGAATCGTGATTCTGTCGCCGTTTTTCGTGGTGATGGTTTTCAGCTCCGCCGCTTTCTTTAGAATGCTCTCCTTTTCTCTGAAGTAATGGCATTTAATCACAAAGGCGCGCGGTGGTGCGTTCCCGTCACTCGGCTTGCTGCGGAGGCTGCGATGGGCGCGATCCAGGAGCGGGACTGAGGTTAGCTTCAGTGACTCGGCCAAAAGCTCCTCTACAAACTGCGTCGTGAGACTGCCATCTTCCCGTCCCTCTTTCACTCCCATGATGCGCAGATTGCATCGGCGTGATCTGGTCTCCAGGTCCTCGCAGCGGTCTCTCAGGAATGCTAGCTCTTTCTTCATTTCTCCCATGTCAGCCTGCATCGCGTGGATGGAGTCGGAGTGGGCAGCCGCCGCAGTTTCCAGGTCTGTAACCCGACCAGTCGTGTCTTGAATTTTGCATTCAATTTTCTCCAATGAGCCCTGAAGCTCCACAACCTGGTCCGAGTGTGTCTTTGCTGTGTTCGCCATTGTGGTCATTAATTCTTCTCTCAAGGCGCTAATGGCGTCCAGCACTTCCCGCTGGTTGCTAGCATTAGCTTCCTGGGAATCAGCTTGGCGACTTTGATTTTTAGGCATTTTTCTTACCGAATGTAGCTGTCCTTAGATTTACTGTTGTGAAAGCAAATATTTTTTATGCGAAATAAAGTGCTGGGATGTTTGCTTTCATGCAAAAAAGGAGGGTGCCGTCAGAGCTCAGCTTAGATACGTCCGTTCATGGCTCTGCACATACCGGAAGTCCAAATTCACTAAATTAAACTAAGGCTTGAAATATTCCAACATTTTTTTTTTTTGTATATAAACAAAAAAAGTTCTTTCTTTTAAAAACAAAAATAAAAAAAATAAAAAACGACCAAATGGCTTTTTCACAATATTTTCCCATATACTGTACAAGTTTTCTGCTCTATGTTTTTCTGTTTTCGTAGTTGAAATCTTTCTGTAAATCCTTTATAAAAAAATGTTTTCGTTAAAAAAGAAAAGCTTCTCACCTGTGTGAGTTCTAATGTATTTTACTAGATTACATTTATGACTGAGCCATTAATCAGCCATAAAAACTATCTCTCACCTGTATGAGTTTTCATGTGTGTTTTTAGAATAGATATTCGACTAAAACTGGCATCACATTTATTGCAAGGGAAAGGCTTTTCTCCTGTGTGAGTTCTCATGTGTGATTTGAGACTAGATCTGTGACTAAAACTTTTATCACATTCTTTACAAGTAAAAGGCTTTTCTCCTGTGTGAGTTCTCATGTGTGTTTTGAGACTAGATCTGTGAATAAAACTTGCATCACATTCTTTACAAGTAAAAGGCTTTTCTCCTGTGTGAGTTCTCATGTGTGTTTCTAGACTATATTTGTGACTAAAACTTGCATCACATTCTTTACATGAAAAAGGCTTTTCTCCTGTGTGAGTTCTCATGTGCGTTTCTAGACTATATTTGTGACTAAAACTTGCATCACATTCTTTACATGAAAAAGGCTTTTCTCCTGTGTGAGTTCTCATGTGTGATTTGAGACTAGATAATTGACTAAAACTTTTTTTACATTCTTTACAAGAAAAAGGCTTCTCTCCTGTGTGAGTTCTCATGTGTGTTTCTAGACTAGATCTGTGACTAAAACTTGCATCACATTCTTTACAAGAAAAAGGCTTCTCTCCTGTGTGAGTTCTCATGTGTGTTTTGAGATGAGATATTTGACTAAAACTTTTTTTACATTCCTTACAAGAAAAAGGCTTTTCTCCTGTGTGAGTTCTCATGTGTGTTTTGAGATTACATATTTGACTAAAACTGGCATCACATTCTTTACACTTAAAGGGCTTTTCGCCTGTATGAGTTGTCCTGTGTTTTTTGAGATTAGATTTATAACTAAAACTTTTTTCACAGTTTTTACAAGAAAATGTCTTCCTTCCTGTTTGAGTTCTCATGTGAAATTTCAACTGAGGCCGCCCACTAAACTTTTTACCACATTTTTTAGATGCGCAATATCTTTCATCAGACCCAGTTTGGACATGACTTCTGTCTCTCTTCTTCCTCTGATCTCTGTTCTGTGGGTCTGTCTCTTCATCTGTAGTTGATGTTGATTCTACATGTTGGTTTCCTCCATCATGACTATCAGTTACATTAAAGCTCTGTTGATTGTTTAGATCTGCTTCACTGTTCTCATCTTCCTCAAAAGTAGGAATCTCCATCAAGGTATCAGTCTCCTGCTTCAGATCAAGCTGATCTTCATCTTGACTGATGCAGAGTTCCCCTGATTCCTCTTTAATCTGTTGTGGTTCTGGTTCCTCTTTAATCTGTTGAAATTGTTGCTCCCCTTGTTCCTCTTCAGTTTGTGAAGGTTCTGGTTCCTCATGTTCCACTCTGAAGTTCCTCTGCTGATTGTTTAGATCTGCTTCACTGTTCTCATCTTCCTCATAAGTAGGAATCTCCATCAAGGTATCAGTCTCCTGCTTCAGATCAATCTGATCTTCATCCTGACTGATGAAGACTTCCCCTGATTCCTCTTTAGTCTGTGGATGTTCCGGTTCTTCCTGTTCCACTTTAAAGTTCCTCTGCTGGTTGCATTGATCTTCCTCTTCAGTCATCCAATGCTGGGGGAGTGCTGCAGGAATACAAACATAAGAAAAAGCCCTTTTTATACTTTTAAATGAATTTGTGTATTGGCAAACACCAATAAAAGTCGAAAACTGCTCAGTCATATATTTCACACTAGTTCAGGGGTGGGCAAACTACGGCCCGTGGGCTTAATCCGGCTTGCCCCCATGTTTGGTCAGGCACACTGAACAATATCAGAGGCCCGTGTTTTTTTATCTGCCCACATGATCAAGAAGTGACATTTTATTTCCCCCTTCTGCAGTCTGTGCTCCAACCTGAAACCCTCTAAAATTCCTGTCAAACATAACAGAAGAGAGTCTTCTCTTTCTACGTCGCAGTTCGTCTTTACCGGTTTAGTTTATTTTTTAGAGCGAGTATGCTGCATTTTTTAAACAGCACCCTGTTCTGTGTCCTGATTGGCTGGAGACCCTGTCAATCAATCTCCTCAGTCCGTGCCGTGTCTCCTGTACAGAAACGCGGAGCTCTTCAGATCAACAGAAATCTTTGATCCATCAGATCTTTGTTTTTATTCTAAGATCCTGGACTTAATTTCCATGAAAGTTTGAGATTTCAAACAAGAGAAACACACACACATCCTCATTCTACAAAAGAAGTTTCTGTCTTGCGAGGAAATACGACAAATTTACTGCGTTCTAATTATTAATTTCCATTGTATTCATTTCAATTACAAGCTGCGTGCGTTCTTGAGTGCGTGACACGGCCGCCAGCCGGAAGATTTTGTGTCGGGGGGAGGGGGTATATTACTGTTCTCACTCTGTAACACGAAACATGGACTCGCGTTGTTAGATTTCCATGAATATCACAACATTATTTTGTTTGGGAACTATTTTGTGCAACGCACAGCTAGAGAGCAGAAGAATCAACACGCACCACAAACACACGTCACAGCTCAAATGGCTTCTCTCTTCCTTTGTTGAAGCCAACATACCTATGTGGTGTAGCTGCAGCTGTGGTTTCCAGATGACATCCAGCAGTCTGCGCTGACGACAGAGCTCCTGCTCGTACTGGACGATGGTTCCTTCACAGAGTCTGCAGATTTCTTCAGCAGCAGCAGCTAGTCGCTCGCTGATCAACTCTCTCAGAGACTGAAGGGAAGACATGGTTCCTGCTCCGATCTTCAGCTCCAACTCCCACAAACACCGCCGTCCTCTTCACTGCAGCTCCGATCGATCATCTGCTAGTCTCACAATCACAGCAATCCACGTTGTCTTTCCGTTCAACACTTCTTCACTCATTTACGACACTTTGGAAAATGCTGAGAGTTCCCACATGAACCACGTATCGACCTTTCTGTCCATAAACCTCACAAACGTCCCAACTAAACACAGCTGACCTCTCAACACAAGCTAACGCTGCTAGCGCCTCGTGCTGTTCTTCTTCTTTGTTTGGCTAACAGCGTCATGGTGCTTTAGCGCCACCAGCTGGTCTGGAGTGTTGTCTGTCGCTCACATAATGAAGTCGATGGCGGGGGAAAATTGCTTTTTTTTCAACTTTACTGGCAAATAAAACAGAAAGTGGCAGTTTTCATTAACACAATTATGCTGTGACTAATATTTTTCGATCAGAAAAGGAGCAACCTAAATGGAGAAGGGGGAACGGGACGTGACTTCCGGTTCCGGCTATTGATGTTAGTCGCCAGTTGGTCGTCTGCAGCCAAGGTCTTCTATTTAACCGAAAGAAAACGAAGAGTAATATATTTCCTGGACAACACAGGTCCTCACGAACTGATATATGAAATAATCTGTAAATTACGACATAAACTATTGGTAGGAAAAGTGACGTCAAATCCTTTCAGGGTTTTTGGAAAAAAACAGTTATAATATAAAAAAAAATAATATATATAAATATATTCAACAAATTTCCCACGAATGGGATCAAATAAAGTAATTCTGATTATCCATCCAATTTACTTTGTTTATTTTTAGTGTCATCAAATTTTGAACAATTTTAAAATTAAAATCCACATTTGGATCAGGCGTCTTCATCAGAGCACAACTCATGTTTCCAGGACTGTGACTCACCAATATATCCTCATTTCCTTTACACAATCTGTTTCCATCATTTGGATTTTTCATCAAAACTTGAGTTAGAAAAGAATTGTTGCCCCAAAATGTCCAGTTTGAATAGTCTACAGTTTGTTGTGTTTGGTTGCTAGGTAACAGGGTCTTTAATGTCTATGATGTCATGGTGGCTTTCAGAGTTGAACTCCTGAATATGACGGTAAACATTTGGATTGAACAAAAATGGGATTGAAGCTCATGCTAAATCCTGATCTCAATGCTGAAAAAACCTCCTCCTAGATTCTGGTTGTTTGGAGAAGTCCTCCTCTTCCAAGAATTCCTGAAAAAAGCCCTCATTTCTCCTGACCATCTTCAAAGCCACTTTCTGCTTTAGTTTAGTCCAAACTTGCTTTATGCTGACAACATTTACAGCTTGAATCCATCTGAAGAATCCAAGGAAACAAAGCAATCTAAGTCTGCATTCATGCCACTTCAGAACCAACAAAGCATGTTTCCAGGACGCTGACTTACCAATAGAACTTGGGATTTCCTTTGCAGAATCCTTCTCCGTGTGTTTTCCTTTGTTTTTCTCCCCAAAACCTAAAGCAGAGTTTTTTGCTGAGCTGCAGAACAAACGTCTGACTGCTTTAACCGCCGTTAAAGCAGGAGCTGCGAGCGGAGCTGCAGGCCTTGAAAGACCGGATAGCTGTGGACAAAGCGACCATGGACGCCTTGCGGAACATGAATGACGCGTTGTCTGAGAAGCTGCGGGAGCAGGAAGCTTCACCCGCTGGGTCTGGTTCGGCGGCGGCGTCCCAATTGGACGGAGCAGCAGGTGGTTCGTCATCAACTGGGCCGAAGGACTGTGTCATTTACCTCCCTAAGGAGAAGAAATGCCGCACTTTTTCCGGGGGTTCGTGTGCGGACTTTTATGAATGGCTGGATGAGATTAACTCGGTGTTAAGTTTCCGTCATTTTCAGCAGAGCGAGAAGGCAATGTATATATATGACCATCTTGGGGGCGAGGCCAAGCAGGAAATAAAATACCGGTCTTCTGCAGAAAGGGCCGACCCGGATTGTGTGCTGGCGATACTAAAAGAAATTTATGGACAGCCTTCTTCGTTGACTCGCCTGCAGAAACTTTTCTTTGATAGAAAACAACGTGACGGGGAAACGATCCGTGAGTACTCACACGCGCTCATGGCAATCATTGATGAAATCAACCGCTGTGAAGTAAATTACACTTGGTGTAGTGATTTTGCCTTGCGGGATCAGTTTGCTGAGAATGTGCGGGATTCGGTTCTGAGACGGGAGTTAAAGCGCATCATCCGCCAGGATTCTGCCATCTCGTTTTTCAACCTACGAAAGGAAGCTTTGCTGTGGGAGGATGGGGACGCGACTGCGTCTTACAGCCGACGTAGAGCTGATGTGTGTCAGGTTGAGGGGGAAAAGGAGGTCCAGAATGTAAACGTGGTTACAGCTAAGCCGGTTGTGGATCCAAATGCAGAAATGATCAGCCTTATGAAGCAGCAACAGCAACAAATTACTGACTTGGCTAAGAAGGTGTCAGATTTGTCAGTAGAGATCGGACAGACAGCTGGTCGGGGGGTCCAACCACGGTTCGACTCGGAAGGTAAACCCATCTGCTTTAGGTGTCAGAGGGCGGGGCATATTGCTCGTCAGTGTAGATGGGCAGCACCGTTTTTGCATCACGTAACGCTTCTGGTCGTGGAAACTCGGGCATTGTTGGCGAGCAACAGGGAAACTCTCTGCCCCTGTGGTGATGAGCCCAACTACAGGAGGGGATGTGATGGGCTCTGAAGCAAAGAAATCTGACACACTCGAGGTTGAATGTTTAATTGGAGTTTGTCCCACTGTCGATGTTTTCATTGGTGATGTACAGGTGAAATGTCTTTTGGACACGGGTTCAAATGTGTCAACAGTCACTGAGTCATTTTTCAATAAACATTTCCGTCCGTCTTTGAAAAATTGTGAATGGCTTTCACTCTCTGCCGCAAATGGTTTAAGTATACCTTATTTGGGCTATTTTGAAAGAGATGTTCATGCATTTGGTGTCACCATAAAAGGTAGAGGGATCCTTGTGGTCAAAGATCCAGAGACTAACCTTATGAGGCAACGTAAAAACACTGTCCCCTGCATTTTGGGGATGAACGTGATTAAGTGTTTTTATGAGAGTGAAGGCCATGGTTATGAAACACGCAGTCATTCGGTCCCTGATGCATGGCAAAATGCCTTCAGAGTTTGCCAGTCTCACCAGGTTGGTTCAACGAACACTTATGTTTACTCCACTGTTCCTTTTACTTGTCCAGCTGGTGTACTGTGTTTTGTTCCAGCAACTTTACAATTTGGCCACTCCTCCTCAGATGCTTTTGCTCTTGTGGAGGCACTTAGCGCGGAAGAAGGGGGATTGCCAGGGGAACTGCTTGTTTCCAAGGCTTTAGTCCCTATAGACCATGGCCATGTGGCCATCCCAGTGCTTAATGTTGGATGTTCAGATGTGGAGCTTCGGCCGCAAAGCCGACTATGCTCATTACATTGTGTGGATGTTTTGCCACTCGGTACATCTGGCATCAGCTTTGAACGTGTTAGTCCAGGAGAAGAAAGAGTTGTGGTACAGGAGCATGTGGATGTGAGGACTGAACAGCTGACTGCGGGATCAGAGGTGGGCAATCTTGACCTAAAGGGACTTACCGTAGAACAGACCAGAAAGGTAAGGGAGCTTTTGAAAAAACATGAGGATGTTTTTGCAAAATCAGAATTAGACCTGGGATTCACTAACCTGATAGAGCATGAAATCCCTGTCCTGAATGATGCCCCCATAAAACAGCGTTACAGACGGATTCCCCCTAGTCAGTATGAAGAAGTCAAAGCACACATTACTCAGTTGTTGCAACAGGGCATCATCAGCGAGAGCAGTAGCCCGTATTCGTCTCCTCTCGTTATAGTGCACAAGAAAGACGGTTCACTTCGGCTTTGTGTTGACTACCGTCAACTAAATGCAAATACACGAAAGGATGCTTTTCCTCTTCCGCGGATTGATGAGTCTTTGGATGCTCTTCATGGGGCAAAATGGTTTTCTACCCTCGATTTAGCTAGTGGGTACCACCAAGTGGGAATGGCTGAAAAGGATCGCTGCAAAACAGCCTTTTGTACACCATTTGGTCTATTTGAATTTACACGCATGCCATTTGGGTTGTGTAACGCTCCGGGGACCTTTCAGCGATTAATGGAGCGATTATTCGGAGACCAGCGGTATCAGTCCCTTCTGTTATATTTGGATGATATAATCATCTTCTCCTCTTCTTTTGAGCAACATCTAGAGCGTCTGGATCTGGTGTTTTCCCGTCTAAAACAGTACAATCTTAAAGTCAGACTACAAAAGTGTTCCTTTTTGAAATCTGAAGTGGCATACCTTGGACATTTGGTTTCAGCTGCCGGGGTAGCTACAGATCCTGACAAAATTAAAGCTGTTGTAGAATGGAAGAGGCCAAGCTGCTTAAAAGACTTAAAGTCCTTTTTAGGCTTTGCAAGTTTTTACAGGAGGTTCGTAAAGAATTTTGCCAAGATGGCAGCACCTCTCCATGCCTTGGCCTCATTGCAATCTACAAGCAAGGGTGGTCGGCCCACCAATGGGTTTCAGCAATTATGGGATTCCGTGTGTGAGGAGGCTTTTCAATGTTTGAAAAAGAAACTCACCTCGGCACCCGTTCTTGCATATGCTGATTTCTGCAAACCTTTTGTTCTGGAAATAGATGCGAGTCACCAAGGACTAGGGGCTGTTTTATCACAAGATGTGGACGGACAACTCCGACCCGTGGCTTTTGCCAGTAGGGGTCTTAGATCTTCGGAACGGAATATGGAGAACTACAGTGCCATGAAACTAGAGTTGTTGGGCTTGAAATGGGCAGTTACTGAAAAATTCCGTGATTATTTGATTGGTAGCAAGTTCACAATCCTGACTGATAACAACCCTCTTTGTCATTTAAACAGTGCAAAACTCGGTGCCGTGGAGCAACGTTGGGTTTCTGAGCTGGCCCGGTTTGATTTTCAGATCTCCTACCGGCCTGGCAGGCAGAACAAAGGTGCCGATGCTCTTTCTCGGCAGTATGTGGGGCAACAGGAGGTACATACAGGTTCAGTCGGTGTGCCTAACACTAGCTCCACTACCAGTTTTCCCACTTTGGACGTTAAGGCCCTGGTTAGGTTGCAGTCTGGTGATGGTTTGATCTCTACCTTTAGGAGGTTTTGGGATCGGGGTGTGGGGCCAAGCCGGACAGAGAGGCGTCTATTATGTCCCAGGGCAGTAGAGCTGTTAAGACAATGGAAGCGGATTGTTGAGGTGGATGGGGTGCTGTATCGGCAGTTTTGGGGACAGCGTGAAGGGCAGATCAGGCAGATCATACTGCCAGCCATTTTGAAGGATGAGATACTCAATCAGATGCACACCGTAGCTGGGCATCAGGGAGTAGAGCGAACCTTTAAGCTGGTCCGTTGTCGGGCTTACTGGCCTGGGATGTACAGAGACGTGGAGGCTTTTTGCAAGACTTGTGAGCGGTGCATTGTTTCTAAGAACCCTCACCCACAGGTAGTTGCACCTCAAGGACATTTGCTGGCTTACCGGCCATTGGAGGTTGTGGCTATGGACTTCACAGTGTTGGAGCCCTCATCAGACCGGCGTGAGAATGTCCTTATCATGACTGATGTCTTCTCCAAGTTTACTGTCGCAGTACCAACCCGTGATCAGCGTGCAGTAACTGTTGTTAAGGCCCTAGTAAAGCACTGGATCCAGCCCTATGGTGTCCCCTCTAGGATACACTCTGACCAGGGTAGGTGTTTTGAAGCAGATGTGGTGCAGGGTTTATGTAAAGTATACGGGATCAGGAAAAGCCGAACGACCCCCTATCATGCTCAGGGAAACGGGCAGTGTGAGCGCTTTAACAGGACTCTACATGACCTGTTGAGAACACTGCATCCACATCAGAAGAGACGATGGGTTGAATACCTTCCTGAGCTGCTGTATGTGTATAACACCACCGAACACCATAGCACAGGTTACTCACCATATTTCCTGATGTTTGGGAGGGCCCCCATTAGGCCTTTCAATATTTGGCTGGGTCAGGATAGGGAAGACTTTGAGGGTGACGAGCATGCTTGGGTGGTGGAACATCAGGAGCGACTGCGTTGGGCTTATCAGCAGGCGGGCCAGAATCTGGACCAAGCGGCAGAAGCTCGTCGTGCTTATGCAGGCCATGTAGGGGGCGATGCATCCCTGCTGCCGGGCCAGCTGGTGTACGTGAGAAACAGGCGGTTTCCCGGGAGGCATAAAATTCAGGATGTGTGGTTTCCTGTCCCCCATAAAGTGTTGGAGCGTCTGGGTGGGGATTCGCCTGTGTACTCGGTTGCGCCTGTCGACTCCTCTGGGCCAATCCGCAATGTTCACCGTAATGAACTACGACTGTGTGGTCCCACTGTACAGAGTGGGGCTGTGATAGTGCCCCCTGTGGCAGAGGTGGATGGTGAGTTAGATGCCAATGGGGAGGCTGATGACTCCGTGATTGGTGTCCTTGTGCCTATCACTGGGTCCAGTCTTGAGGTTCGTGGGCCTAGTTCTTGTAGGGGTGGGGCTGAGGCTTCAGCTACTTCTCTTGACACTTCCACACCGTGTGTGCCCGTTCCCACAGTGCTTCCCTCAGCATGTGGGGTTGAAGGGGGAGCAGATGACACACAGTTGGCACCCATAGTGTCTGGGCCTGTTGGGCCTCGCCGGACGACTCGTTCCACTGCAGGGTTACACTCTAACCCTTTTCGTTTGCCCAGGTCGGTGTTACCATCTGATGGCAGATCAGTGGGGCACTGATCTTTTCTTGGGGGGGCATAAGTGTGACCAATGGGGATTTGGTTCGGGGGGCGTGATACAATATATAAGGAGAGCAGGTGTGTGTGTGGGATGTAACACTTGGCCGTTTCCGGTTTTGCGGTGTGTCGTGGAGTTGCTGTCTCTGGTATGTGTTTGTTCTCACATTCATATGTTTAGTGTGTTTAATGTTTCACCTGTTTCTTTCTTTGTGTATGTCACATTATTGTATGTCATCATCTTTTGGTTGCAGTGCCGCTGCTTTGGTTTGACAATATAAAAATAAAAGGGCTTGAACCTTTCTATTGTCTTCGCTCTTGTTTCTGCCGTCGTGGCACGCACCTGCGGAGGAACCGGCTACAGGGAACTATTTTGTGCAACGCACAGCTAGAGAGCAGAAGAATCAACACGCACCACAAACACACGTCACAGCTCAAATGGCTTCTCTCTTCCTTTGTTGAAGCTAACATACCTATGTGGTGTAGCTGCAGCTGTGGTTTCCAGATGACATCCAGCAGTCTGCGCTGACGACAGAGCTCCTGCTCGTACTGGACGATGGTTCCTTCACAGAGTCTGCAGATTTCTTCAGCAGCAGCAGCTAGTCGCTCGCTGATCAACTCTCTCAGAGACTGAAGGGAAGACATGGTTCCTGCTCCGATCTTCAGCTCCAACTCCCACAAACACCGCCGTCCTCTTCACTGCAGCTCCGATCGATCATCTGCTAGTCTCACAATCACAGCAATCCACGTTGTCTTTCCGTTCAACACTTCTTCACTCATTTACGACACTTTGGAAAATGCTGAGAGTTCCCACATGAACCACGTATCGACCTTTCTGTCCATAAACCTCACAAACGTCCCAACTAAACACAGCTGACCTCTCAACACAAGCTAACGCTGCTAGCGCCTCGTGCTGTTCTTCTTCTTTGTTTGGCTAACAGCGTCATGGTGCTTTAGCGCCACCAGCTGGTCTGGAGTGTTGTCTGTCGCTCACATAATGAAGTCGATGGCGGGGGAAAATTGCTTTTTTTTCAACTTTACTGGCAAATAAAACAGAAAGTGGCAGTTTTCATTAACACAATTATGCTGTGACTAATATTTTTCGATCAGAAAAGGAGCAACCTAAATGGAGAAGGGGGAACGGGACGTGACTTCCGGTTCCGGCTATTGATGTTAGTCGCCAGTTGGTCGTCTGCAGCCAAGGTCTTCTATTTAACCGAAAGAAAACGAAGAGTAATATATTTCCTGGACAACACAGGTCCTCACGAACTGATATATGAAATAATCTGTAAATTACGACATAAACTATTGGTAGGAAAAGTGACGTCAAATCCTTTCAGGGTTTTTGGAAAAAAACAGTTATAATATAAAAAAAAAATAATATATATAAATATATTCAACAAATTTCCCACGAATGGGATCAAATAAAGTAATTCTGATTATCCATCCAATTTAATTTGTTTATTTTTAGTGTCATCAAATTTTGAACAATTTTAAAATTAAAATCCACATTTGGATCAGGCGTCTTCATCAGAGCACAACTCATGTTTCCAGGACTGTGACTCACCAATAGATCCTCATTTCCTTTACACAATCTGTTTCCATCATTTGGATTTTTCATAAAAACTTGAGTTAGAAAAGAATTGTTGCCCCAAAATGTCCAGTTTGAATAGTCTACAGTTTGTAGTGTTTGGTTGCTAGGTAACAGGGTCTTTAATGTCTATGATGTCATGGTGGCTTTCAGAGTTGAACTCCTGAATATGACGGTAAACATTTGGATTGAACAAAAATGGGATTGAAGCTCATGCTAAATCCTGATCTCAATGCTGAAAAAACCTCCTCCTAGATTCTGGTTGTTTGGAGAAGTCCTCCTCTTCCAAGAATTCCTGAAAAAAGCCCTCATTTCTCCTGACCATCTTCAAAGCCACTTTCTGCTTTAGTTTAGTCCAAACTTGCTTTATGCTGACAACATTTACAGCTTGAATCCATCTGAAGAATCCAAGGAAACAAACCAATCTAAGTCTGCATTCATGCCACTTCAGAACCAACAAAGCATGTTTCCAGGACGCTGACTTACCAATAGAACTTGGGATTTCCTTTGCAGAATCCTTCTCCGTGTGTTTTCCTTTGTTTTTCTCCCCAAAACCTAAAGCAGAGATTTTTGCTGAGCTGCAGAACAAACGTCTGACTGCTTTAACCGCCGTTGATGGTTTGTTGTGTTTCCCTCTATAGCTGCTATGGTCTTGGTATGGTTGCTAGGTAACGCTGTCTTTGATGATGATGATGTCAGAGTGGCCTCTAGAATGGACTTTTTTCTTGTGTAACCAGGAGCTGTAACCTTTAGGGCACTAGGACCCAGAAAGAGGTCCAGGCAGTGACGGTGTTCAGTGACGGACTGCGCAGCCGCACTTCCTCCAAACGCCACTATTCATCAGCGCGTGGAGCGCCAGAGTCCAAACGGGCTTAAGGCGCTTTGATAAAGCGCTCTGGAATCCAGCTATGGTGTGCTAAACGTCAGGTCCAGAACGGAAGATGCCATCAATGAAGTCTGTCTGTCAGCAGCAATCCAACGCTGATGGGGTTTAGCTTGTGGAGGATTTGAATGTTCATTTGCTCTCAGGTTGGTTCTGTGCTGGAAGCCCCAACCCTCAGTTCAGTCAAGTTAGAAAGATGCTAACCAGCTGTTCCCTCTGTCACCATGGAAACACGGACCTCTTTAAAGTCGGACAGGATTTTCACGGAGCGGACTTCTAGACGTGGAGGATAAATACTCCAAGATGAATTCATCAGACATGAATCAAACAGTCTTTTCTACATAGAACAGAATGAAATCCACTGTGTTTTAGCAGCGTCTGTAGCATCACAGAGACGGTGTTCCACCAAAAACTGGGACCTGTCACATGTTGTTTCCTCGTGACAGAGCTGCAGCTTTAATGTCAATGATATAGAAGAAGAAGAATCCAAAACATTGGACTGTTTTCATGTGATCACATGGAAGCAGAATTAGGAAATGTCTAGGAAATCTGTCCTTGTTTTGTCAGCATGTTTGAATTGGAGTTTACAGTTAGATGACAATAAAGACGTGTTCACACCAAGAAATTACTTTGATGCAGTTTTCTTTAAATAAATCAGGAAAATGTTCAAAAAATAAAACATCTAAAGTTTTTAGTGTTATAATTTGGCTGCTAAAAACTATGTTGTCATACATTAAATGTCGTCTCCTGTGTGGAAGTATTTTGGTTCATTAAAAACTGACATAAATGAGTAACATTCACTGCAAACTGTGCAGAAAGCATGTTCTTTCTAAAACTGGAAATAGCACCAACCTTTTTTATCACCTGGGGCCTGTTTCAGAAAGGAGGTTAAGTGTAAACTCTGAGTGCATTAACCCTGAAATCAGGGAAACCCTGGGTTTTCGGTTTCAGAATGGGAGGTTTGTTAAACCAGAGAAAGCAGAGTAAGTCAAACCCGTTTCTGAAAGAGAGGTAACTTATACTCGGAGTCAGTATCCATGGTTACTTATGCTGTGAACCTAACCTGGCCGGGAGCAGGTTTTATTCTCCAAACTCAAAGTTTCTGCCGGTCCCCTCCCCTTTTTTAAAGACGAAGCGGTATTTTTCGCTTTAACCTTCATTGCCAACATTTCCGTCACACAGAGACGGTCTAAGTGACAAGAATGGCTTGTTCTTTTTTGGAGGACCCAATAGACGAGGAGGCTGCATTAATTCGTAGAAAATTATATTTACCTCGTACGAGGATTTTGAGAAGACTCGATTTTTTTGTCATTTCCCCATACGTTTTGGTTTGAGCGTTACCGTTTTTCGTTGCAGTCAATTACATATATACAATGAAAACAACATTAGATATGTATTGCTATGTAGATGTTTCATATGTCAAATATGGTCAACAAAGCCTACATCCATGACATGCTCACATTTGACCTGATTGAATTATGTTTTTATACTTCATTTTTAGCTGCTGCCATGTTCTTTTAATTCCTGCAGGATTGCATCTACATGAAAATGAAATCAGGGACATTGAATTAGATTAATGTAACAATTACTTTTTGGAAACACAATTTTCTAGCACTGCTTACTTTCTTAATCCCATATAAACCTATACCACTTGATCAATACAAGGGTAGTGTTGCAGTGTGTGTGTGCTGAGCGGGGTGCGATCCACGAGTGACAAGGGGAGGGGCAAGTGCAGGTGCAGATGGGGGGGGGGGGGGGACGGAGCAGAGGTGTGTGCGTGGTATATATTGTGTGTTCGGAGGACGGAGCACTTAGTTAAATAAAGAGAAGGTGTCATTCCCAGAATAACTGTTTTGGAGTCATTCTTAATCCGCTCTGGAGGTTGAGGGTTTCCAACGGGAAGTGAACCCCGAAGGAGAATTCCCTTCGGCCCTGAAGGAAATCTCCCCTGCGCTTCTGACCACGGTCGGAAAGACGAGATAAAAGAAAGGAGAAGTCTTCGCGCAGCGAAAGGTTCAACAGTAGACAAAAGTTCACTTTTAAAAACACAATTGCATGTATTAATATTAAACTGACCAACGTTTGCAAGAGGGGAAGGTTAACAAAAAAGTCCTCTAAACATTACCGACGTTAAATGCATTTTCCCCCAGATTGGTTCTGTACACTATGCAGCATTTCATGCATTTACACCAGGAATAACACTTCAAAAGTACTCCTTAATATCGCCATTTTTTATTTCACACCTTACGCTATTTAAAAAGTTATTACAGCCAATATTTTACAACAATGATTTAAATGCAAACTTAGGCATTAACTCGAGCAGCTATGTTTTCCACGCTAACTGTCTCTGTTTTGCAGATGCAGCGGTGTTGCTTTTCTTCCAGAATATGTGCTCATATTCACTGTAACTCTGCAGCAGCACGTCAAGTTCAGCTGGCGAAAAATACGCAGACCTCTTTGTTTTCACGGTTGCCATGGTGACTCGTGATATCTGCGCTCCATTGATAATGTCTTCTTATAGTCGCGGTGCGCACGCTCACCTCCGAATCAGTCCACTCAGAGTTGATTGATCTAACTCGGATCAGCTTCTCTGAAACAGAAAACTCAGAGTTGTTAATCTCCCAATTGACCAACTCAGAGTTCAAGTTTAACCTCAGAGTTGGTTGAACCTCCTTTCTGAAACAGGCCCCAGCTGTCCCAGCAAAGTCAACAACTCCGGCTCGGGCTGCCAGATCGACTCGGGGTCCTTCTACCAATGATGACGTCACCCTACGGTAACACCAGTTGAACAAACTATTTAGCAATTTTATGTTTCCTTTTGTAAAGTTTTTCTCACTCATAACTAATAATGCCATTTTTAATTTTAAGGTGTCTGACATAAGTTAGTTAGTTGTTAGGTCTGACATTATTATTTGTTACACCAAATGGAAACTGTACTGTAAAACATAAACTGAACAAATATGTTCTGTTTATATTTTAAAGGGAGAACCATTGGCAATATAAACTTATTTTTCCAATTTGAGAAAATGTATGACTGTACAGTGTATGAAAACAATATTTATTTATGGTGTGCAGTCTGTTTTAATTCTCCCAAATTTCCCTTTTTTTATTCTCAGAAAAAAACATTGTCATATTGATAACTACAGTCCTAAGCATTAATCGAATTCCACACGATGGAATTTCTGTTTCTCACGAATAACGGATTTTAATAACGGAAGTTATAGTTTTTTTTTAAATTATTGATTCAGAACAAAGGGGACATTCAGCAAACGGTTAGTTATAGTGTTATCGTTCCCCCTCAACTGTGAGAGCGTGATTTGTCTGGACCAATAAATTGACCAATCACTATCGTACACGTCATCGTGCAAACTTACAGCCAATCAAATAGTGTGACGTCATCATTGGTCGAAGGACCCTGAAGGACCCCGAGAAGATCTGGCAGCCAGAGCACCAAGCCCTGACAGAAAAGATCCCCACAAGAAACACCGGGGCTAAAATCATGATAAGATACTCCAATTAAAGACATAAGATGTATATAAAAACAAAAAAAATGAGAATAAGATGCATAAAATGAAATTAAATACATAAAATAGCCTATACTAAAACTAATAGAATAAATTAGCAGCTAAAATCAACTAAAAGTTAAATTAAAAAGGTGGGTCTTGAGCCTTTTCTTAAAAACCTCCACAGTCTCTGCGGCCCTGAGGTTCTCTGGCAGGCTGTTCCACAGGCGAGGACCGTAATGGCAGAATGAAGCCTCACCATGAGTTTGGGTCCTCACCTTCGGAACAACTAAGAGACCAGCCCCGGAGGACCTCAGGGTCTGCGAGGTCTGATACTTTAAAATAATATCACCATAAAAACATTTATAAACCATGAAAAAAATCTTAAAATCAATCCTGAAACGCACAGGGAGCCAATACAGCCATTTTAAAACCGGTGTAATGTGTTCTCTGGTCCTCGTCAGAACTCGTGCCGCTGAGTTCTGCAATAGCTGTAGATTTGAAATAGACTTTTTGGGTAAACCAGAGAGCAGGGCATTACAATAATCTAAATGATTAAAAATAAAAGCATCAGCACCTCTGTGCTGGCAAGAGAGAGGAACAGGCGGACTCTGGCAATGTTTTTAAGATGATAAAATCCTGTCGTAACCCTTGTGCTATCCTAGGCACTTTAACATTGGGAGTTGGGTCATCTAGACCCACTAGACAGTGCTCTGAACCTTTTTTCTTCAATGATTGTGATCTTCACTGGTGTCCATGGATTACATGAAATCTTTCCACCTTTATCCACCTTTGTCATGGTAGGAAGAACACGTCAATGTAAGGGTGGGGTCATCTAAGATAGCACAAGGGTTAAAGACATTTTTGATGTGTGGGATAAAATTTAGCTCAGAGACAAAAAGTACGCCCAGGTTTCTCACACATTGAGAAGGTTTAAAATTCTGAACATGTGGTAAAATCATCTTTCTCATGTCTTCGGAACCGATGATTAAAACTTCAGTTTTGTCCTGGTTGAGCTGCAAGAAGTTTTCTGCCATCCATGACTTTCTGTCTACAATACAGTTTAAAAGAGTGTTAACAAGTTCAAGGTCATCAGGAGACACTGCGATGTAAAGCTGTGCATCATCAGCATGGCTCATGACATCCCCAAAAGACAACATATACAAGTCAAAAAGTATTTGACCTATAATCAATGTGCCTTTTTAGAAGTGTAAACGGATCAGTTACATCAGCAGATTTCGAACACCTAGGTGCTCTTATTGTGGTGGGGCCAGTTCCCTTCATTAACATCTGGGTCACCTAGCCACTTCCTGTAATCCAAGCTCTGGCTGTTGCCGATCTGCTGTGGCTGGCTGCATTTCTGATAGCTGTTTATTTAAGCTCTAAACCAAACTTTGGTGTCACATCTCACTGGATCAACCAGACCTTTGAACAAACTACTCTTCTGGGAGTTTATACAATCCACACACATATAGCTGCAAAACAGTCTTGCCAAGTTTCACTGCCTCACAGGAATGCCATGCTAGCGTGTCTACATACAAAATGGCGTAAATGGAGCATACTTGTACAACGCTTTTCTACCTACAAGGACAAAGCGCTTTACGGTCACAGACCCATTCACCCAGTCACACACATTCACACACTGGTGGCGGCTCCACTGCCAAAATCAGGCGCCTGCCTACCACTTACCACCATACAAATTTATGATCATACTTTTTTCTGTTGGAATTGAAACATTTCATTTAATGATTGTTAGCAGTTTTTGTCTGTTTTGGAGTTTTCAACTTGTTTTTTTTTATTGCACTTGTGCATGGTCGGCCATTTTAGTTTTGAACTAATTCATTCATTTTATTTCATTTTTCTCCTTAGATTAGATACTAACTAATTAAAAGTGTGCTTTATGTTGGAAACATTGTTGAAACCCATTGATTTATAGGCCTGAAATTGGAAAACAGGTTCCTGCCATTCTTGTAGGATCTTATTTGATTTTTTTTCTTAAAATTATGACATACAGTTGACTACTGTACTTAATGTAAATGATATATGTTGTAAATAATAGGTTGCAAATAGTATGCGTTGTCCAATCTAACATTTGTTTTGACCTTGTTTAGGTCAGATTTTTTTTCCACCCCTACTTCTATCCCTGATTGGATCCACTTTTGATCTGTCTCATTCAACAATGGTGCATGGTGAGCTATCCACGAACCGTCACTGAGCACTTATTTAACAAAGGAAAAAGGAATTTTGACAAAGACACCATAACCAAAAAAAGGAACCTTGAAAACCAAAGAATGAAAAATATCTTTGTGGATTTCTGGACACTCCATTCTCCACTGTCTCAACTTGTTGTTTTATTATTTTTGTTGTTTTAATATAGTCAATTGATTACTTGCTTACCCGGGTACGTCACATACTCTGCTTTTTGGAGCAGAGTCCAGTTTTGGAACCTACAGAGAACCAACAAACAGCAGAAACCCACACTGTGGGAAAGACTCCACACTTCTGACTGATGTTCACGTCCACTTTATTTTTCACAGATAAGATTGGGACAGAACACTGAGAACCAAAAAGAACAGAGGAACAGTTCTAATGTCTACTAGAAAACACGAATCACAAGAACACCATACACAAACACCAGTCTGGATCTTTATCAGCCTCTTCCTTCATACATTTTTGGGAAAAAATTTTCTTCCCTAAACTAGGTCTAACAAAATATAAACTGCAGTTACTACTTTAAAAAAAAATCAAATTTTCACTGATCACACAAAAACTGTTAGAATAAAAGTAATTTACAAAATTCTTCTAGTGTTGTCATGGCAACACACAAACAATATACTAAGCATCTCAGCATAAACTACAACCACATTCAATCAGTTCAAGATTTGACTCTAATAATACAAAACAACATTTTTTTATTAACTGGTACATCTCAAAGAATTCATTTTGTACAAGTTTTCAACATTTTTGTCCATGAAAGTAGCAAAACTCATTTTGTCTAGTATCTATAAACAGATTTAAATATATTGGATTTTTTTCTCTCTGGTTTTGATCATTTTTATTCAAAGAATATACAATAAAAAGACTGTTGTAAAAAAATAGAATATCACATCAAACCCATTAAAAAGGATGTTTTCAGCTCATGTCAGACTTTAGAAAACTGTTCATTGATATTTGTTCAATACTAACTTGTGTCTCCTTTTAACTGAATGACTGCATCTATTTGTTATGGAGGCCAACAGTCTGTGGCTCTGTGTTCATGTAAGGAAAGCTCAGGCTGCTTTGGAGTAAATGAGCACATTAGGGTTTGATCCCAAGAGTTTTAAAGATTACAAATGTAAATTAAAATATTCACATTTTCTGAAATTCGAAAAGTAAAGTCATGAGCTGTGGTGTAGAGGTAGAGTAGTTCAGAAGATCACAGGTTCAACTACCACTTTGCCCGTCCATGTGACAAAGTGTCATTGGACAAAACTGAACCCCGCGTTGATCCTGGTGGTTATAGGTTGGTGCCAGTGTGAGACAGCACAGCTGCCGTCAGTGTTTGAATGGGACTGACTGTTAAGTACTTTGGGATTATATCCAATATGTAAATGGCAACATAAAACCAAGGCTTAAAATATTTCAGACTAAAAATCATAATTTTGAATAGAATACTAGTTTCTGTTTTTATGGAAGGAAATGTGTACTTTTTTCAAATCTTTCCCTCTGCTGATGAAAACCCTGTGTTGTTTAAGTTCTCTGCTCTAAGTTTCCATTAGTTTTTTTTAAGTTTTTAATAAATCCTTGATTAAACTGTTTTAAAATGTTTTTCCACTTGTGTGAGTTCTCATGTGTCCTTGTAGATTAGATGTACTATTAAAACTTTTGTCACATTCTTCACAAGAAAAAGGATTTTTCTTCTGTATGAGTTCTCATGTGTTTTTTGAGATGAGATATTTGATTAAAACCTTTATCACAATCTTTACAAGAAAAAGGCTTTTCTCCTGTATGAATTCTCATGTGTTTTTTGAGATTAGATGAATCATTAAAACTTGTATCACATTCTTTACAAAAAAAAGGCTTTTCTCCTGTATGAGTTCTCATGTGTATTTTGAGATGAGATTTTTGGCTTAAACTTTTATCACATTCTTTACAAGAAAAAGGCTTTTCTCCTGTGTGAGTTCTCATGTGTGTTTTGAGATTAGATATTTGATTAAAACTTTTATCACATTCTTTACAAGAAAAAGGCTTTTCTCCTGTGTGAGTTCTCATGTGTTTTTTGAGACTAGATGAATTATTAAAACTTTTATCACATTCTTTACAAGAAAAAGGCTTTTCTCCTGTGCGAGTTCTCGTGTGTGTTTTGAGATGAGATAAATCACTAAAGCATTTATGACAATATATACAAGAAAAAGGCATTTCTCCTGTGTGAGTTCTCATGTGTTTGTTGAGATCACATATGTGACTAAAACTTTTATCACATTCTTTACAAGAAAATCGCTTCTTTCCTGTATGAAATCTTCCATGAAAAAGTTTGGTAGCTATTTTTGAGCTTTCACCAGACTTAACAGAGGAAATCTTTTTCTGTTTAGAAGATTCTTTGTGTTTCTTTACTAAATCATCCTTCATTGGTTTTTTCCTAACATCCGTGTCACACTGACCTGCTGACATGTGAGAGCTGTTCACACTTTGGACATGACTTGTCTTTTCTCTTCCTCTGATCTCTGTTCTGTGGGTCTGTCTCTTTATCTGTAGTTGATGTTGATTCTTCACGTTGGTTTCCTTCTTCATCCTGACTATCAGTTACATTAAAGCTCTGCTGTTTGTTTAGATCTGCTTCACTGTTCTCATCTTCCTCATAAGTAGGAATCTCCATCAAGGTATCAGTCTCCTGCTTCAGATCAAGATGCTCTTCATCTTGACTGATGCAGAGTTCCCCTGGTTCCTCTTTCATCTGTGGAGGTTCTGGTTCCTCCTGTTCCACTCTGAAATTCCTCTGCTGGTTGCACAGACCATCCTCTTGAGTCACCCAATGCTGGGGAAGGACTGCAGAAACACAAGAAGAGACCCCTTTGTACTTAATAATGATAGCACAATTTAAAAATTAAATTAAAAAAGGAAATAACCTCTAAGGCTAAACACCAGATGAAAATGACTCTTAGGTTTTTTTTAATTATCCACCAATGTTAACTACACACCAACACACTATAAACACACATACGCACATTATACACGGAGGGTGGTTACCACTGATCTTTTACAGTCCCTGACAAAAGTCTTTTCGCTTATCCATTTTGTAGAAACAAAAGCGTATAACCTCACTTTTAATGAATCCATTGGTTTTAGAAATGTTTCATATGAAAGCTAAAACCCTCCCAGACTATGTTCAATATACTCAAATAAAATTGCTTCACTGAAGAAAGATTGATCATTTAATGAACACAGAAAGGTCACATTTTGGCAAGACAAAAGTTTTGTCGCCTTGTCATATGATACACCCAATCCTAGATTACAGCCTCACCTGTCATCAATTACTGATCAATCAATTAGTAGGTGTGTATAAAAAGAACCCCAGCACACCAGGCCTTCACATCAACTGCAACTTGACCGCGTTGATTATCAAGAGGCTGAAGACCAGATCCACTGCTGAGGTGGCTGACATCTTCAATGTGTCTCAGCGTCAAGTACAAAGAAAAAGAAAAAGATTTGAAGAGACTGGATATGTTTTTGACAAGCCCAGGTCACATCCCCCCAACAACAGGTTAGATGACAGACCCCGTCAAGCGTCTCTGCCTGGTGCGTTCACTGAGCTTCAGTACATAGAAGTTCAACAGCCACACGGCCTCACGTAGTCCGCTATTATATATTCATGAGGGAAAAAACCCGCCGAACTGACCCTAAAACAGCCCAAATTATGCAAACCCGGCCAAAGCCATTTTTACCCGCAAATTTAGAACCAAAGCCGCCCAATCAACACTGCTGCTATCTTCTCTTGTAGAAAAAACATGCTCCCTCCACAGCTCACTGTAACGTTACTTTCTGTTAGGTGGTTAGCCGCTCAGCCTAGTGGAAATTTCAGAATAAAAGCACTTCCATTGCTCCTTTACTTCTGTTGTGAGTTAGATGTGAAGATGCTAGATTTCTTTTACATGATCTTTATTGTAGTAGGAAAATAAGGTCACAATTAGTCAGTTCAGTGGGTTTTGTGTCAGTAACTACAGCATCTCAAAGCTATTGAGCATTTTTGACCATATCTGATCAATGTTTAAATATGAAAAATTCCTAACAATAAACAACGTGAATTATGACATAATCTGCAGTAGGACAATAAGGTCAAGATAAGTCAGTACAGGAGGTTTGGTGACAGAAGCTTTAGTATCTTCAGAGCTATTGAGCATTTATGTTATGATTCATATCTCTATTCAATTTTAAAAACTATAAGCAATAAAATAGAGGTTGACTTTCTAACAAAATTTAGTATAATAATAATAATGTAGCATGACTATGCTGACGAGTCTTCATTACCAGTTCATATAAATATAGACATGTAATTGCTTTTTAAAAGTTTACTACTGATTTTTACAGAATGTGTTTTACAGGGTACGCACGTTGTTGATGGTCCCTTGGCAGCCGGCTTGCTGCTCTGTTTGCATTCACACCTTGAAACGAACAATTCTGATTAAAAGGCAATAAAAACGATCTTTTTTTATTTAAAAATGCTTTTGTAGTTCACTCTCTGTGTTAATACAAAATGATTGAGGTACCTGCTGACATTTGAACGTTTATCACGGGGGTCGGCCACCCGCGGCTCAGGGGCCACATGCGGCTCTTTAGCGCTGCCCTAGTGGCTCCCTGGAGCATTTTTAAAAATGTTTGAAAATGTAAAAAGATGGGGGAGAGAAATATATTCTATGTTTTAAAATGGTTTCTGTAGGAGGAAAAACAAGACACAAACATTCTTAACGTTTTCCAATATTGTAAGAATGTGTAGAAAATATATTGTAACACCCAGCAAGTACGTCACTTGCAGCGGACGACACGGGAGCCAAGCTGTCAAAAATGTTGTGCTGTCAATCAACTAGCTGCGCTAGAGAACTGCCCGTGTCCCACACACTGCACTACACTGAGCAGTCTCAGGGAGGAGGAGGCAAAAAGAGGAGCTGAGAGCGCCGCCCCTTTTCGGCATTTCAAGCCCATTTATTTTGAACACACACCACATTAAACATTACACAGGCCTCATCAACCCCTCTCCCTTCCACACTCATGGTGCAACATAAAGAACCAACATAACAGGAAGAATAAACTAAGGTGGAACAACGAAACTGCCATGTGAAAAGAAACGTGGGCAAACAGAAACGCTCATGCTGAGCCCTAATAAGATCATCATCCCACACTCCACAATCCCCTGCTGCTAACAGACCTAAAATGCACATGACCGCCACTACAATTTCAACATTTCTGTCAACAAAAATTTGCGTCATAGCCTGCGACACATGTTTCTACCAGCAGGGCTGTTTTATTTTTTTTTTACTTTCAGCGGACCGCTGAACAGGTGGCTGATGGAAATCGAATCACCGTCAGTTCCATGCATTGCTTGATGAAGTTAAAAGGAAATATTCTGATCTCCTGCTAAACAACACAGTCTGATGGCTGTCCAGGGGTGACGTTTTGCGTCACTTTGTCGTCTGTTTAGAACATGGGTCACCAACCCTGAGCACCCCTCGTGGTGCCTGCAGGGAATGCACCCAAAAAAAACTTTTTTTTATTTATTTATTTTTTTTAATTGAAGCAAATATTCAACAAACAATCATGGCATGTCTGTCAATGACAACAATATTAATTCTGAGATAAAGGTAGCCAAAAAAATAAAAATAAGAAAACAAATATAACTTAAAAAATAATCAACAAAAATAAGGGTCTATTACAAAAGTTTAAATAGATCAAATAAATTACACAATGTCTGTGCATTCTTATGATTCATGTAAAGATTTAGAGAATAGGCTGAGACGGTTGAGTAATCCATTAATGTGAGATTTCACCTTTAAGAATTTACAAGTATGAATAAAATGCTTTGAAATTACAATCAGTACATTAATAAGAAAGTCCAGATTTTTGTCAATTAATTGTAATCAAATTTTAATTGTATTCCAATTTAAAGGGTTAATGATGATATTTTTGGATTTGAGCCAATTATGAAAAGAAGACCAAAACTCTTTTACATGAAAACATTCAAAGAAAAGATGTTCCACAGTTTCTACATCATTTCCACTAAAGACACAAAGATCACTATCCCAGTTAAAGCCAGAATTTAAAAATGATTGGAAGGGTAAATATCATTTAACAGGAATGCTCCAAAAATAGCACTGCTCATATAGCAAATCAATATATTGTGGCGATCTGGGGGTTAGCCCCGCCTTCAGCTTCTAAGACTCACGGGAAGTGGGGAACCTTGGTTGTGTTAAATCGCTCACCATAAGTGAGGGAGCTGTAAGTAGAAGTGAGGTTAATGCTGTTTGGCTAGTGGTGGGGGTGTACAAAATAAACGGACTGATATGATTGTCCGCTAACTTATGTGAGTGTTGTTCTTGACAAACCAGTGCTGGACTTTGCATGGGGCACGGGGAGCAGATTCGGACATGTCCAGTGGGGCCGCTACCAAGTAAGAAGATAGTGCAGGGGTGTCCAAGTCCAGGCCTAAAGGGCCAGTGTCCTACATGTTTTCCATTCAACTTGGCCTTGAAGCTCCTTATTGGCTAAACACACCTGATCCAAGTAATCCACACAGGATCAAAGACACACACAGGACATCACACACAGGACCAGAGACACACACAGGACCAGAGACACACACAGGACCAGAGACACACAGAGGACCAAAGACACAGACAAGACCAAAGACACACACAGGACCAGAGACACACACAGGACCAGAGACACACAGAGGACCAAAGACACAGACAAGACCAAACACACACACAGGACAAAAGACACACACAGGACCAGAGACACTCACAGGACAAAAGACACACACAGGACCAAGGACTCACACAGAACATCACACACCAAGCAGAAAAGAACTTATTGCTAAAAATGATGTCAGAAATTCAGCTCTAAAAACAATGACAAAAGAGCAAAGAAAAGAAACAGAACAAAGAAAAGGCCCCTCTCTGCAAATGGGTTTGACCCCCCCCCCCCCCCCCCCCCATGTAATACAAGTCTAGAAATGTATGCATGTTTTTGTGTAAAATGAGCAAATAAAAATAGGGCACAAAAGGGCATCCTAAAATTGTGTTTGTGTGTGTGTGTGTGTGTGGGGGGCTAGGAGGTTTATAGTAAACGGGTCCTGTGGCGCCCTTCATACCACTTAGTGCCCATGAAATAGCCCTCAGTCTCAAAAAGGTTGGTGACCCCTGGTTTAGAACATGTGAAAACATTCCTGTAAGGCGAAGACCTGAACTACCCGCAACTGGAAGATACTGTGGCTTGAAAAGCTGCACTTTTTGGTGGATATGACTGTGACAAGCCAGCTAAACGAGCTGAATGAAAGTCTGCAGGGGCAGCAAATGCTTGAAGCTGTTCTGTCATTTGAGCGCAGCTGACTGTCATGGGGCACGCACGTTCCATTTTTTTGTTTTGTGTTCGAATCCTCACAATAAAAATGACATCAAAAATCGGATTTCTTTATTACATTTCTTTAATTTTATCAAAGCAATGAAACATAATTCATTGATATTGTAATTAAGTTAAACTTGCACAACAGAGCAGTCACGTGACACGTCGTTCTCCGCAGAATGCACTGCAGGGCAAATAAAGATTTAATCGTTAATGCTCATTATGTATTTGTAGCAACTTAGTCATTTTGATAGTAGGCTAATATAGCTAGTGTGTTGCCTTCATTATAAGGCTTAAACAGGGCTTTTAATATTTTGCGGCTCCAGACATGTTTGTTTTTTCGTCCAATTTGGCTCTTTCAACATTTTGGGTTGAAAAGTTATTGAAGCAGGAAGTCCGAATCTGTGAAGATCTAATTTAACTGAACTGCAGCTGCTCTATTCCCGTTTTCCTCCGCGTAGCTGATAGCTGCAGTTTAAACTGTGCCTAATAATCGTGTCTTTTTGCATTTCCATGGTTCCTAAAATGAAGTCATTCTGCATTATGCACATATCTGCACCTTTGTACTATGGGGGGGGGGGGGTGTCTTCTTTCACGTCCTCTCCTCTCTCCGTACTAGGGATGGGTACAGAGCCCCGGTATTGAACCAGCCCCGGGGCCACATTCTTCAAGACCGCAGTATCGTTAAGATCTGACCTGAACGGTTCTGCTATCAGTACTGGAGAAGTCGTATGTTTTTGTGTCCCACTAAATATAAACGTTATCTGCAATATTTAACTCATCAAGTCAGTCAATTTTCCTTTAATTAATGATGAAATTAATTTCGCTGAACAGGAGTGGTCTGTCTACTATTTGTGTGCACGGGTGGCGGGGCTGCTCACACAGTACGCGCCGCGCGCGCACACACACACAAGGCAAGGCAGCGCACACACAGTCCGTGGTGATCTCGTAGGGGACACGTGAGCGCCCCGCGACAAAAATCCTTTTATCCCCCTATATACTAAGAAAACCCATTTCCGCGTAAAATTTTAGTTTGCGTCAAGGAGCCCCTACCATCCTGTCACCTTGCTGCTACGATGACCATATGTTGCGCTGTTTGTGAACACGTTCCACGGGGGGGGGGGTTTGCACCCAGGTAGAGGGGCAGGACTTAGACTCACCGCTTATGGTTCCAGACCAGCAACAAACTAACAGCTGCTTCCTAATACTTAATGATAATTAATCACTAATTATATTCTTCATCCATAAAGTTAATATAATTTATTGGGTTTACTGGTTTTAAAGAAAAATAAATAAACAGACAGGAGTCTGTATCAAAGTGTATTTGTTTCTATCACTTAACTTAACTTTGGGTGTTTGACAGACAGAAAAGTCTATTCAAGGTTGTGGAAAATGGACAAAAGATCAAAGGAAACATCACGCTCATAAAGAATAAAAATAATTAAATGAAATATTTAAATGAATATCCTGTCTGGAACATTCTCATGTATAAAGTAAAATGTTTTGTTAAAAAAAAACAATGTTGTTCCATAATGAGGACATTTTTGATTTGAAATGGTTTATTTCAAGCAATCAAGTAGAAACAATACACAAAAGCAATATTATCTTCAGTTATACATTCATACAGTAACTAATCAAACTTAGGATAATTAGACATATTAATTAATATTGCTTGAAATGGAGTGGAAGGAAGCAAACTTATATAATCCCACCCCGTTATACTGTAACCATTTTATTACATGATTTATCAATATCCGGTTCCTAGCTTTTATCAGACAGAATTGAAAATCATAAGATATCGATAAAGCAACATAATACTTAATTATTATGTTAAAAATTAATAAAAAATAACTATTTTAGAAATCAACATGGCAAATCCAGATCAGTTATCTAAAATATATGTTACTAACAAAAGTCATTCATATGATTAGAACATAATACTATATCAGTAAAATAGACACAACACTGTTTCAGAGATTTTCATAGTAAAATTTCATCAAGTATCAAAAGTTAAAAACGTGCAAAATTATGTCACATTAGGAAAGATTTTTGAATCAATTTATCAATTTTTTTGGAGCAAGTGAAGTAATATAGTTAAACATCAATATTACCATTTTCAATAGGTGATTAATCATTTGTTTTACTTTTTGTATTTTTTTTTATATGTTTTTCTTTTTTTTTCTTCTTTTCTTTTTTTTTCAACATTTAATAAAGTAATGCTGTAATGGAAAAAGAAATAAAAGGGTCCATATTCCGTCGATTATCCAAGGTTGGTATTTCTTCTTCTCCTGAAAAAACAGCTGAAAAAAAACAGTTTCTAGTCTCTTCCATGTTATGTCTGCAGATATTTAGATTCAGGTCCATATCCTTCTTCAGCTGATATCAGCTCGGTGAAAGTTGAGGTCAAGTTGTCTGCAGGTCAGAAATCTCTGCTGTAGATTCAGGTGACGTCATACAGATGGAGAAAGTGATGAATCCAGGTGTCATATTTCTTGAAATTATTTGGCTCTTTGGTGTATTACTCCATGTTGTTTCAGACAACCGTAAACAAGCACTTCTCAAAGTCTTTCATGGTGTTCACAACCAGAACCTTGGACCGGTCCTCTGGACCGAGTGGTTTGACGTAAATCCTGCAGCCTTTAACCCAAGTGTTCTCAATCTGCTTCTGCTTCCTGAGAAGCCGTGCATGTTTGGAGATTTCAGCATTCCTTCTGGTCAGATGGTCGTTCAGATAAGCAGCCGAACCTTTTAGGTTCTTTCGTTGATTCATCAGAGCTAGCTTGTGTTTTTGATTCACAAACCTGATGAGGATCGCTGGTTTACCCGTCTCCTTTCTCCTGGGGAGCAGGTGGCAGGTCTCGATGGTATTGAGATCCAGGGAAATCCCGTTAGATGTGAGAAATAAATTTATTTGCTGATCCAGAGTCTCTCCACCGTGCTCCGTATGAACAGCCCTGCTAGCTACGCTAGCGCTAGCATTAGCATTAGCAGTGCTTGCTCCAGCGTTCAGCTTCGTTCGAGGCTTGATTGGTAATCCAGTGAGAATGACATTACTCAACCTTACTTGCTGTTCCACATCGTCCAGTCTTTTCTCCAGAATGTCGACCCGGTTTTCTCGTTGCTCGTTTTGAGCCCGAAATCTTCGGAACTCTTCCATCATCTCCAACAGTGGCGTTAGCTTAGCTGACAACTGATCCATAAAAGATCTAAGCGTTTCTTGAATATCATCAAGGGTCTTTTTGAGCTCGTCATATTCCTGGGTTTTCTTAGGGGCCATGGTCAGCTCTCTTTTTGGAGAAAATCCACTTATTAAGTCATTTGAAGATAGTTGTATCCGCAGAGAGCCTCGACCACGCGTCTTGCCGTGACCCGGAACCGGAAGGAAAAAAAAATCTGGACATAAAACACTTTATGTTCTTAATTTGTTATTTATTTATTTTTCGTCCTCAAAAAGTATCGATAAGAGTACCATTAAAATACCGGATCGATAAGCAGTATTGATAAGAGTAGTAGTACCGTTAAAACCTAACAATACCCATCCCTACTCCGTACAGTCATCATGCTGTTCTCTCCTAGATCCTCTTTACCGAAGTCACACAACAACACATTAGGGCTGCTCTGTACGTTTTGGAGAAAATGTAAAACTTTCACCTTATGGTTGTGAAAGTATTGTACATAGAAAATATGATGAAAGGCAGAGAGCTCAAGGGCCGCCTGTTAACACCCCCCTCCCCCGCTCTGAAAAATGAAAGTCCCGCCCTTCTGCCTCGCCGATAAGCCATGAAAATTTCGGCCAATCAGATCAACCAGAACGGTTGACAAAAATGCCCCCTTAACACTGACCGTAAAACCAGGTGAGCGCGCAAAAAGGAATTGACCGCGCAATATCACTGTTCAGTTAGGATTGCAGCCGTGCAATTGTAAAATACAGGGTCGCTTGGTTAAAATTGCGCCAGCGCGGTTGTAAGGTTCACTCACTCAGTTCCTAAATACGCCCGCTTAGTTGTCTTTACGCCCTTTCAATTTATGGCAGACATGTAATTCCAGTTAACCAAACTTTATGTTGCGTTCTGTTCTGTGCAAAACATTCGTTTGTGTGGTTAATTTTGAGTACCGTAATTTCCGGATTATAGAGCACACCCGATTACAAGCCGCCGCACAGCGCGTGCGTCAGAAGTTTCCTTCCACAACAAACACTGTTGCTCCGCGGACGGCTCTGCGCTCCGCGCTCGCCAAGCGGGCTCTTTGTCTCCCGTTCCTATCTTCTCCGACGCCCCCCTTGCCAGGGCGGCTCCAAGGAGGAGCGCTTCGTCCCCATTGCGCCGGTGGACCGAGCGAATCGTGTCTGTGCAGAGCAATCGGACTTAATACTGAACGTTTTGTGGATGAGGGGCGGATGCGTTGTTACGTGTGGGAGCCTTCAGACTGCCATCGGTCCAGCAGCTCTATGTGAACGAGCAGCAGGAGAATTCAATTCAATTCCATTCAATTTTATTTGTATAGCCCAAAATCACAACAACAGTCGTCTCGATGGGCTTTGAAGTAAAACATGAACTCAAAAGGATCATGAATACAAAGAGTCAATAGGAAAATACTAAAATAAACTAACAAACTGACTAAGCTATACTGGCATCCCTGCCCTTAGACCCCCCTTCGCGGTAAGGAAAAACTCCTAAAAAAACGGATTCCGAAAAAAAAAAGAAGAAACCTCAGGGGTGCCCACATGAAGGAGGGATCCTCCCCCAGGACGGACAGGCGATGTACCAGTACTCTTAGAGAAGAATTAACTTATCTAAATCTATAACTACATATTTAAAGTCCAGCAGACGAGCTTCATCCAGTCGTGGTTGGGGGGACAGTCAAAGGCGCGAGTCGAGCTGGAGACAGGAACCACAGCCAGGAGCAGGAGCAGAGACGAGGTACTCGGTCAGGTACAGAGCAGAGACGAGCCAGAGATGAGCCGGAGACAGGAACCACAGCCAGGTGTAGGAGCGGGAGCAAAGGCGAGGTAAACGGTCAGGAACTGGAGCACGGATGGGCCAACTGGAGTCTGGAAGCACTCCCACTCCCCAGGAGGGGAGAGGAAAAGAGGGACAATACATGAATCGCACTGTACCAGACAGAGGCATGGAGAACTAAATGATAAATTATGATCAGGAATGGAGGAGAGGAAGGGTAGAAGTAGAAAAGAAAAGAAGACAGAACCCCAGTGCACCATAGTTACCCCAGCTTCAACTTCTAGCAGCCTTTTAAAAGAAATAGTTAAGTTTAATTTAAACAACTTAACATTAAGTTAATAATCTCTGAATACTAACTAGTCTGACAATAAGCCTGTCCAAAGAGGAATGTTTTCAGTCTAACTTTAAATGTAGAAACTGAGTCTGCCTCTCTTACATGAGCTGGGAGTTTATTCCATAAGACAGGGGCTTGGTGGCTAAACGCTCTACCTCCAACCGTACTTTTACTAATTCTAGGAACCACAAGCAGTCCTGCATTTTGCGAGCGAAGTGTTCTCATTGGATGGTAAGGGACTATGAGGTCCTTAATATAGGACGGAGCCAGTCCATGTAAGGCCTTATAGGTTAACAGGAGGATCTTGAACTTGATTCTGGAATTAACTGGGAGCCAATGGAGCGAAACTAACACAGGAGTGATGTGATCTCTTCTGCTAGTTCCAGCTAACAATCTAGCTGCTGCGTTCTGAACAAGCTGGAGACTTCTTAAGGAACTCTTAGGACACGCTGCTAACAAAGAGTTACAGTAATCCAGCCTCGACGTAACAAATGCATGGATGAGTTTTTCAGCATCACTCTTAGAAAGTATATTTCTGATCTTAGCAATGTTCCGCAGGTGAAAAAATGCAGTTCTACACGCCTGAGATATGTGAGCCTTAAATGATAAATCCTGGTCAAATAAAACCCCAAGGTTTCTAACTGTGGAATTGGGGGCTATACTTACACCATCCAGGAAGACTATCTGAGCAGACAGAGCATCTCTGAGGTTTTTAGGTCCAAGTATAATGACCTCAGTTTTTTCTTTTTTTCTTTTTTTTAACCTCAGTTTTTTCTGGGTTCAAGAGGAGGTAATTAATTGTCATCCAGGTCTTGATGTCACTGATGCAGGCGTTCAGTTTCTCTATATTGTCATTCTGGTCAGGTTTCATGGATAAATACAACTGAGTATCGTCGGCATAACAATGAAAATTAATGCTGTGTTTCCTGATTATGTTTCCTAGGGGTAGCATATATAGCGTAAACAGGATGGGTCCTAAGACTGAGCCCTGTGGGACTCCGTAGTTAACTCGAGTGCACTGAGAGGAATGTCCATTTACATTAACAAACTGATACCTATCTGACAGATAGGATTTAAACCACTGGAGAGCAGATCCTCTGATCCCTATGTCATGCTCTAATCTATGGAGTAAAATACTGTGATCGATAGTGTCAAAATCTGCGCTGAGGTCTAACAGGACAAGAATAGAAAGTAGTCCCTTTTCTGAAGCCAATAACAAGTCATTAGAGACTCTAAATAGTGCAGTTTCCATACTGTGGTGGGGTCTAAACCCCAACTGAAAGTCTTCTAAGTGGCTGTTGTCCTGTAGGTGGCAGTAAAGCTGCTTAACTACAACTCTTTCTAGGATTTTAGAAATAAAGGGCAGGTTTGATATCGGTCTATAGTTGGCCAAGATGTTAGGATCCAAACTGGGCTTTTTCAGAAGAGGTTTAACAACTGCATATTTAAAAAACTGTGGCACGTAACACGTTTCCAGAGAGGTATTTATCATTGTTAATATGGGATCATTAATTAGGGGAAAAGTTTCTTTAAAAAGTCTAGTGGGAATTGGGTCTAACAGACACGTTGAGGATTTGGAGGATGTAATAATTGATGCAATTTCTACTTGATCCATAATAGTGAAGCAGTCTAATGTTACAGAGGTTTCTAAGGATGCCTCCACTTCTACCGCTTCAGCCTGCTCTGGGCTGATAGTAGGAATAACTTGATTTAACTTATGTCTAATATTTGAGATTTTATTATCGAAAAGTGTAAGAAAATCATCAAAGCTGAGAGAAACAGGAACATGTGGTTCTACTGAGCTCTGACTGCGAGTTAATTTAGCAATAGTGCTAAAAAGAAATCTGGGATTGTTTCCATTCTCTGATATTAAGGTTGAATAGTACTGGCTTCTAGCTCTACGCAGAGCTTTTTTATAATTTAATAGGCTATGTTTCCAGATGTTCAGAGACTGCTCTGAACCGGAGCGGCGCCATTGTCTTTCCAACTTACGGCTTTCTTGTTTAAGAGAACGTGTTTCAGCGTTAAACCACGGTGCTACTCGGTTTTGTCTAACGAACTTAGGTTTCAAGGGGGCAACAACATCGAGTGTACTCCTGAGGGCTTGTAAGGCATCATTAACAAATTGGTCATTTATATTAGGACTGATGCTATGGGAGCTGGTCTCAGAGTATTTGCTCACAATGTCACCAAGTACTGGCTGAACTGTGAGTTTAAACTCAGACACAGAACGGTCAGTTAAGGTTCTTCTAAGTTGTTTCTTATTCACTAGGGCAGTATCATGTTCTAAATTAAACTGGAAGGTAATCAGAAAGTGATCAGAAATGATGGGGTTAAGAGGAAGGACAGTCAACTGGCTGATCTCTATCCCATGGGTTAAAACAAGGTCCAGGGTGTGCTTGTGACAGTGAGTGGGTTCATTTACATTTTGGGTAGGGCTGGGCGATATGGCCTAAAAATAAAATCTCCGATTTTATGTTTTTTAATTCGATTTCCGATTTTCCCCCCGATTATTTTTTCTTTTCCGCCCACCCTACTTAAGGAAAGCAATACGTACAAACGGCAGACAAGTTCAAGCAAATGTTGCTTTTATTTAATCAAACCCAAGACAAATGTAACCCCCATTTCTGGCATGAATAATAAATAAATGAACACGCTTTTGGATTCAAAGTTAAGTATAAGATTTTTCTTCTTCTCTCTCCCTTTTGGATTTGTGTTTAAATAATTGTCTTGTTTTATATAACTTTTGTCTGGTTTTTGTCTAATTTCGTCATTCTAAACTTGTTTTCACTTATCCAAAATAAAAAGGTTACTGTACTTCTTTACTTAAAGTCCCAGCTGTGTTTTAAGTCCCAATTTGTAGTCTAGACTAAAAGGAGACAAACATTCACCTTGACAGTAGCAGCATTTTCTAAAGGATTAACAATATAGCTCATATCTGGGCTCTAAGGTTATAATTAAATAAAGAAACCCCATCTTTTCCACGGAGAAGATGATGACCCAGCAGTCTAAGGTTAGCAGAAATGTTTCTAGAAAGAAGAGCGGAACCGTCCCGAGTGGGATGGACGCCATCTCTCCGCATGAGACCGGGCTTCCCCCAAAATGCGCTCCAATTATCCACAAAACCAACGCCGTTTTCTGGGCACCATCTAGAAAGCCAGTGGTTGAATGATGAAAAGCGGCTGTACATTTCATCACTGACTAAGTTCGGCAGGGGACCAGAGAAAATTACAGTGTCGGACATCGTCTTAGCAAGTTTACATACCGAAGCTACGTTTAACTTAGCCACATCAAATTGTCTCCGTCGGGCATCATTACCGCCTGCGTGAATCACGACTCGACGGAACCTGGACTTACTCTGAGCTAACATCCTAAGGTTCCCCTCGATGTCACCAACTCTGGCCCCCGGATAACACCTGACTGTAGCCGCTGGGAGCTCCACGTTTCTAACTTCAGAAGAGCCTATAACCAGAGTTGAGTGTTCAGCGGGTGTGTCGCTGAGGGGGGAAAACCTATTACTAACGTGGAGTCTCGGGTGCTCTAAGTTTTTGCGCTTAGCACTATGTTTCCTCCCAACCGGTACAAACCCCTGACTGTCTCCCGGCTGCTGGGAGAACGCTGGGGTGCTAACTGGGTTAGCCCTGGTAGCGCGACCCGCGCTACGAGTAACGACCTGGCTAGCCGGCTTAGCTTCCACTGTGCGGAGCCGCGCTTCTAGCTGCTCTAGCCTGGCCTCCAAGTCTAACACAAGACTACACTTAACACATCTACCGCTATCTTCACTAAAGGAGGCAGGATCGTCACTAAACATATAGCACATGGAGCAGGAGAGAGAGGAAAAGGTGGAAGGAGGAATGGTGGCCATTCTAGGTTCTAAGCTAAGGCTAGCGGTGTTTAGGTAAAGAGAAGTGGTTTATTTAGCAAAATGAGAAAGTGAACAGCAAGCGGTTTAACAGTAGTGTATCACTACTAAAAGGTGCTAGAAGTGAATATTAATCCAGATAACCCTTAGAGTAAGCAATAGTAGTCAGGCTAATGCGAAACAAGAGAACAGTAGTCAAGCACGAATAGTGCTGGGAAACGCTCACCCGGAAATGACGTCACAGGAACATGTCTCCAGCTCACACGGAGGCTGTGAGCTTTTCAATGCAAAATTCCGCTCAGTCCAAACGAACACGTCAATTTGTGTTTCCAGTCGTGTCCCGACAAAATAAAGGCTGATGTTATTCCCACATATTTACGTTCAGCCAAGCTGCAGATTGCAGCTTTTCCCGCATCAATTCATGTTCATCCAGGCTAAATGTTGTTAGTGCATGCTAGCCTTCACCTACAGGGCTCGACATAGCCATTTGTCCGCTGGCCCGGTCCTGTTTTTCGAGCAGTACGGACCACAAGACTTTATTTTTCACTTGTCCGCTCGGGCCACTAAAATATCTAACGGATAATATATTTTTCAACTTTTTCAATAAAGTATATTTTGCGAAAACGTGTAGATTTACCTCGTCTTCATAATTTACTTTTTCTGCTAGTCCTGTGTTCAGACTTCAAGGGTTTCTATGGGAAACCTTTTATCACTTCTCCTTCTCTCCCGCCTGCCCGCGTGGCTTTCACTGCCGAGCACCACGCGGCACGCGCTCACTACTTTTTTTTTCCAACTTTATTGAATGTAACAATTCAATACAAAACAATGTTAAACAGCAACAACGAAGGAACAAGCCAGTGGGTTATTATTACATTTGATTATAAATCCGACACTGTCACTGAAGAGAGACTGAAGCATGTCAGAGATGTGGAAGACATGGCAGGAATAGATAGGAATATGTTAGATGGAGTAATGGGTGGATTTAGTAGTATGGACAGCAAGATATTTAATGAATGCATTGAAGATGAAACTGTATGCACTAAGCCAGGGGTCGGCAACCCATGGCTCCGGAGCCAGATGTGGCTCTTTCATCCTTCTGTTGTGGCTCCCTGTGACTTTGGAAAATAATGAGTATTTTATAAAAATTCAAATTTATTTTAGTTTGTTCATTTTTCATGGCATTTCAAAGCCGCTGCTGGCTCCGTGCGAGGCACGTGCCACGTAAAAAACAGCTTCCTTGGTGGGCTCGTGTTTGACGGGCGAGGGCTGCGGAGCTGAAAGCAGGAGGAGACACGCGGGGCGGCTTCAATAAACACCCTGGGTCTGGAGTGATTTTCTGCCGGGGGCTTGGCGTGGCGCCGAGCGGGGAGCGGCTTTCTGGTGACGGAGAGTTAGCGCCGGTGTTTTGGACTTGCGTGTGCGGTGATGTGTGTTTCAGAGCAGGGGAGCTTGTTGCGTCGGTCGCGATCGACCGGTCATCTTCGGGGACGTGGGGGAGATTGAAGGGGAAGAGAGTGCTTCTTGAAAATCCACCAGCCAATCAAAATCCTCACAGAAAAGAACGGGACTTGATTGACATGCAGAATGGCCAATCGGACATCCTCTGACACATACGTCACTGCAGACGCGAGTTTAAATTCACTGAGCGCAGGCTCTGTCATCAGAGCGGCTTTTTCTCCCCGCTGCACATCATGTCCCCGGTAGAAGTCCAGCAACCGAAGTTTATTAAAGCCGCCCCGCGTGTCTCCTCCTGCTATAAGCTCTGCAGTTCTCGCCCGATAAATACGAGCTCATCAAGGAAGCTGTGAGGCACGCGCTTTATACTGTTGCTGTGCGGCGCGCGTGCCACGAGGGAGAAGGGGCGTGTGCAGGTAAAAATGGGGGTGTGAGCACGGAGCGGAGGTGAAATATATGAAATATATTGTGTGTTCGGAGGACGGAGCACTAAATAAAGAGTAGTCGTCGTTCCCAGAATAACTGTTTTGGAGTCATTTTTAATCCGCTCTGAAGGTTGAGGGTTTCAAACAGGGAAGTGAACCCCGAAGGAGAATTGCCTTCGGCCCTGAAGGAAATCTCCCCTGCGCTTCTGACCACGGTCGGAAAGACGAGAGAAAAAGAGAAGTCATCGCGCTGCGAAAGGTTCAACAAATACGGAGCCAGCAGCGCCAAATGCCTCACTCCCCGCATTGCACCGTTTACAGCAGAGCATGAATACGATGGTCGCTGCTTTCTGTCTTTGTAATAAAACGCCTCATCTGTTAATACAAAAGTATCTTTATGTAAACTCACTGTGTAGTTTTTAACCATCAGTACATAAACAATAATGTTGAAATAAACATGTAACAAATAAACATGAAGATGAAAAGAAAGAAGTACTTTTTTTATCTTTTCTGGACCGTGATCTACACTCATGTCCTTGAAAATCGATCGCGATCCACGTAATGAGCACCCTTGATATAATATAAACATGCATAATATATATAATGATGTCAAAACGGGTTGTGGCTCCGGGTGCTTTTTTTTTCATTAGGGGCGGTCCGAAATGGCTCTTTGAATAAAAAAGGTTGCCGACCCCTGCACTAAGCTTTAAGCTGAAAAACAAAGAATCAAAGGCAACTCCAAATACCTGAATCTCAGACTCAAATGCAGTATAATGTCAAACTACTTAATTTTGTTTTTCTTTACAACACTGTAAGCAGTAAGTATTTCTAGTTAGCTGAATGATCTCAGTTAGTCCTGCACGATATGAGGAATAACTCGCGATATGCGATATCAGAGATTAAAATTGCGATAACGATATAATTTACGGTACATAAACAAATAGCAAAATAACCAAATAACCATTCCCATTTCATTGCAACAGTTTAAAAATTATACTCCAAATGACCCACGTTGACATAGGTGACAAACATTTAACATAATAGGGCTCCATCTGATTGGTCAACAACGTGAAGGCGTCCATCCGATTGGTCAAATTCATTAAGGGATTTATTTGATTCGTTAAATGGTTCAAGCTGCCATTAGATTGTTTTAACACAGTTAAGATTTATGATTAATTGCGATATTTGCCGTCTTTTGCGATATGCATATTGCAGAGCTGGATTTTGCGATAACGATAAATTTGCGGTATATTGTGCAGGCCTAATCTCAGTCATTTATTTTTATTTAGTTTTTCAATTATTTAATTTAATTAAGTAACTAAAGTAACTAAAAAGTAAAGGTAGCTTTGCAACAGTAACAAAAAGCAGAACGTCAAGGCAGTCAGAGCAGAAAAGTAAATAAAACTTCTTAACTATTGATTACGAATAAATGTGAAATAGCAGTGATTAGAAGCAGCATGAAAACTTCTGAACTAGTGTTACCTACTACACTGCAGTGCTCTCTTCAAAACATCTGAAACAGACTAGAGCAGATTTAAGTTTGATATGGTCTATTTTCAGTCATTGAAAAGTGTTAAATTAGTGCTAGATGTCACCAGAATGCACCAAGTTGCACCATATTAAAATTTTCCGGGGGGGCATGCCCCCGGACCCCCCTAAAGTTGCAAGCACCTGCGGAGCGGCGGGTCCTGCTGTGCGCAGTGTCGGGCCAGTAACTTTCAGGCAGGGCCAGTAACTTTCAAAAACTACTGGCCCTGTGGGCCAGTGCAAATTTCTGGGCTATGTCAACCCCTGACCTAACTATACTTCTGGCTTCGTTCTGGCAGAAAAAAGCACTGACCACACAGATTAAAAATAAAATGAGCGAACAGGCGCTTCATAATAACCACAACATAGCAATAATATACGTACGTTTAAAAGATCATCTCGTATATTACGGAGCTGCGAATAGATGGGCTCGTGTCACTATGACTCTGATGTAAATTCACTTCTAAGCATGTGCTGTTCTCTCCGTTGCGCAGCAGAGCGGCTTTTCCAAACCAGTTGGTGATGGTGGATTTTTTCAGGCTGCTTTTAACGATTGCTTTTAACTTGAAAGCTGCATCATATAGTAGTGGCGATCACATGCACGTTGGGGTCAAATGGCACCAAAGGATTCTTGGATGCGGCTGGGCATGTGTGTTTCTTTTTGTTGAACCCTGACTGAAGTGTCTAAGACCTGAAGTAAGGTCCGTGCTGTTTGGATGCTTAGAGGTGTGTTGAAAAATAAATGACTTGTTGCTTGGAATTGGATAGAGTATTCAACCTCTGCTCTGAGTCCGCTAGTACGTCCATGGCGGCCGTCAATTAAAGCCATAAATTAGCCGCGTCACTGAATAAGGCGCAGGGCTGCAAGCGCAGGAAAAAAGTAGCGGCTTATGGTCCGGAAATTACAGTATTTATTTATTTATCTGTTAAGCCAGTGCTTCTCAAATAGCGGGGCGCGCCCAGATGGGATGCCGGGGGGCGCGCCCAGCAGCAGCGGTCTTAGGCAAAGGTGCGAAAATTTAACGGGGGTCGGCGGTGACAGCAGCTCAGTGCTTGGTAAAAATCTGTGCCACTGTTTGTTTCTTCCTATCTCTTATATCACAGAGTTTTTAACAGCCTGAAACAGTGAACTGCCGTCCCTGCAGGTGCACGCTCCCGTCTCCTGTCACACGCGGCTCCCGTGTGAGAGATAATGAAAGGGGAGGGGTGGTGGGATCCAGCTGAGAGTCGGAACGTGCCTTTAGATTCCCCAGCTCATGCTAATAATGTCATTCTATGACCTATTGTAGACATTTTGGTGACGTCTTTATTTTCCATATTCTTTGTCTGCCTGTTGTTTATTCGGTGTCCGTATTTGACATAAAGACAGCAGGTAATGCAGGAAAACATCTGCACTCTGAGATCAGAAATAAAGAATCATTTAGAATCAGCACAATGTTTTTTACCTCTTTCTTCAGACTAAAAACGTTAAATATATTGGTGCTGCTGTGTTAATGTTTCAGATCAATTTATATTTAATATTATTTATTGATTGAATTATTTTTCTCTGCATCAAATGGTTCAGTTGGTCAAAATTTTTCTAGTTTAAATAAGGACTGACAGATATTTTTATTTTAAGCTTTTCTTCTATTTTAGACTATAACATGGTTTCTTTGTGGCAAAAGAAATTTAATATTTGTTGAAAGTGGATTTATATTGCTTTTTTTATTGTTAAAAGATACAATTTTAGGTATACTTACACAAAGTTTATATATACTACCCTAATATATTGTCTTCGTGGCGAGTGTGTGTCTGTGTGTGTGTGTGAGGGGGAGGAGGGAGGGGCGCGAAATATTTTCCTTTTCCTAAGGGGGCCTTGCAAAAAATAATTGAGAAGCACTGTGTTGAACCAACAACTACACAAACTACTCTTCTGTCTTCGTTTGGAATTAAACTTCCAAGCAACTCAACTTGTGCAAATGCAATTACGCGTGCGGTGGGAGTATTCATAGCCACGGACATGCAACCTTATTCGGTGGTGGAAAACTCGGTTTTCAGGCATTTAATTAGCGTGCTAGAGCCACATATTAATCACTCACATGAATCAGTATAAATCTATTGTTTTTCTTTGTTGTTGTTTTTTTAAGGGTAAATCTATTGTTCACTTTTGGACTTCTTTTGAATATTTATTGTCACGGTGCCTCCGGCTGCTACCCCTCCCCTCCTTGCTCCTTCATTGGAACCAGCTGACCTTCATCTCCTCATCACCCTGCCAGCCTTCATAAGGGAGATCCTCACAAGTATCCAGCGCCAGTCCGTTATACTCACTCCGGTGATCACGCCTGGCCTCAAGTTGAGTTACTCTCGCTCTAGTAATCCAAGCTTGTACTTACCGTCTGTCTCACGTCTTCAGGTCTTCTCGCCATTGGTCAAGCTGGTTCCTCGCCACGTTCCTGCCTCATCGTTCCTGCCCTCTTCTCTCACTCCAAGTGGTGCTCGCCGTCCTCGGCTCTCCACCTCGTCACAGGCGGTCCACGCCGTCCTCGGCGCTCCACCTCGTCACAGGCTGTCTACGCCGTCCTCGGCGCTCCACCTCGTCACAGGCTGTCCCGCATCGTCCTCGGTGCTCTCCCTCGCTTCCAGCAGTTTCCAGCATCCACGACGTCCCCTGTCTTCTATAATTAAACATCCTGTTACTACATCGCCTCCTGAGTTTCTTCCGGGTTCCAGCATCTGCGTCTCCCTAGTAGTCCGACCATGACAGAACGGACTGGCCATTACCCAGACCCAGCTGACCCGGAAGGACTCCGCTTGGCCGTCACTCACCAAGGCATCGCTCTGGGACGGCAAGCTGAATCCCTCAACCAGATGGCCGCCGCCCAGCAGGACCTTTTCCGTCGCTTGGACGGTATTTCTCAGGCTCTGATGGATTTAACCGGCCGAGGACCTACTAACGCCACAGCCAGCAGCACGGGTTCCGCCACCGGAAGCCCGGGCCCCGCTACAGACAATGCAGCTAATGAAAACATCCGGCTCCTTCCTGAGCCTTTCCTAGGTGACGTAGGAGCCTGCGGGGGTTTCCTCCTGCAATGTCGTTTGATCTTCCAGCAGGCACCTCGGCACTATCATGCAGACCACAGCAAAATCACCCTTATAGTGAACTCTCTCCGGGGTAAAGCGCTTCAATGGGCACAGGCTTACCTGACTGCTAATCCCATCTCTCAAATTCCTTTCGAACGCTTTTTAGGAGAGTTCCGGCTGGTTTTCGATCAACCCCGCAAGGAGGAGGAGGCCACCCGCCGTCTGCTAGCCCTCAAACAACGCCACAAATCCGTGAGTGACCATCTAATAGACTTTCGGATTCTAGCCGTGGAGGCGGGTTGGCCGGATATAGCCCTTAAAGGGGTGTTCTACAAATCCCTTAATGACTCGATCAAAGATCATTTATGTTCGCAACCCGAGGCTAGATCTTTTGAAGAGCTCGTCACCGCAGCCTTGTGGTCCGACGTGCGTCTCCGTGAACATCATGCCGAGCGCCCCCGCCAAGACAAGAGACCCTTTGCCAGTGTTTCTCCTCCATCCCCTGCTACTAACTATGTTCATGTTATGTCTCACGATTCTGTCGGACGCTCCACAGAGGAACCCATGCAGATTGGACATTCTAAGCTCACTCCTGAGGAGCGGCAGAGACGAAGAGATGAGGGGGCGTGTTTCTATTGCGGCCAAACCGGTCACCTCGTTCATCAATGTAAGCTTCGTTTAAACACCCAAACCCCCCGTTAGACGACAGGCCGCGGGCGGGTCCATCTTCTCTCGCCACTGAGAGTTCTTTTTTATATATTCCTGTCAAGCTAAGTTTTTTGTCAAATACCTTCGAGGGTAAAGCTCTCATTGACTCTGGTTCAGAACAAAGTTTTATTGATGACCTTCTGGTTTCTGATCTCAACCTTCCCACAGAACTTTTGGATCTCCCTGTCAAAGCGGCTGGTTTAGGAGGCCAGATCCTCACTCAGATCACCCATCGCACTAGGCCCGTTCATCTCATCACGTCTGGTAACCATCACGAATTCATACAGTTTTACATCACCAAATCCCCCCAGTCTCCCATCATTCTAGGTTTTCCCTGGCTCTGCACCCACAACCCCCAGTTCGATTGGGTTAATCTCCACGTCACTAACTGGAGCACGACCTGCATGGCCAACTGTCTTTGCTCCGCCTTTCCCTCGGTCCGTCCTCATAACGATCCGGATCCTGAGATTATCGATCTCTCGAAGGTACCACCCTGCTATCACGACCTGAGAACTGTGTTTAGCAAGACTAGGGCGGGTTATCTACCTCCTCACAGGCCCTACGATTGTTCTATTGAACTTTTGAAAGGCGCCACCTTGCCAAAAGGGAGGTTGTTTAATCTATCGGGTCCGGAGAAACTCTCTATGGAGAAATATATCCAGGAAGCCCTTTCATCGGGTCAAATTCGCTCCTCATCGTCTCCGTGGGGGCTGGCTTCTTTTTCGTTCAGAAAAAGGATAAAACATTACGACCTTGTATTGACTTCCGCGAACTTAATCAAATTACTGTAAAAAATAAATATCCTCTTCCGCTCATTGATGCTGCTCTGGACTCTGTTCAAGAAGCTCTGGTTTTTTCAAAGTTAGATCTTCGTAATGCTTATCATCTGGTTCGTATGAGGGAGGGGGACGAGTGGAAAACCGCTTTTAACACTCCACTCGGTCACTTTGAGTATTTGGTGATGCCTTTCGGGCTCACTAACGCCCCCGCCATTTTCCAAAATCTTGTTAACGACGTACTCCGTGATTTTCTGAACCGTTTTGTCTTTGTGTACCTGGATGACATCCTTATTTACTCCCGGAACCAGGAACAACATATCCACCATGTCCGCCAGGTCCTCTCTCGGTTGCTAGAAAATCAATTATACGTTAAAGCAGAGAAATGCGAGTTTCACGTTCCCACAATTTCTTTTCTCGGTTTCATAATCGATTCTGGTAACATCCGTCCTGATCCTGCCAAGATCACAGCCGTCACGAGTTGGGAACCTCCCAAGTCTCGGAAACAACTCCAACGTTTTCTCAGTTTCGCAAACTTCTACCGTCGCTTCATAAGGAATTATAGTAGCATTGCTGCCCCCTTGACTCAACTCATCTCTATTAATATACAGTTTATCTGGACCCCTGAAGCTCATTCTGCGTTCGACAAACTTAAGAACCTCTTTACTACCGCTCCCATCCTCATTCAGCCTGACCCCTGCCGAAAATTCATCGTCGAGGTCGACGCCTCCGACTCAGGCGTGGGAGCGGTCCTCTCCCAACGTGAGATAAATACAGGGAAACTAAAACCATGCGCGTTCTTTTCTAGAAAACTCTCCGCGGCGGAAAGAAACTATGACGTCGGTAACCGAGAACTCCTCGCCATAAAGCTCGCCCTAGAGGAGTGGCGCCACTGGCTCGAGGGGGCTGAACATCCGTTCATTGTGTGGACGGATCATAAAAATCTGGTCTACCTCCGTTCCGCTAAGCGTCTGAACTCACGCCAAGCCCGCTGGTGCCTTTTTTTATATAGATTTAACTTTTCCATCACATATAGACCCGGCAGCAGAAACGTCAAACCAGACGCCTTATCCCGCCTCTACAGTGCAGGGGATGACCAGGAAAGCTTTCCCATTATTTCACCTACCTGTATTGTGGGGAATTTAACATGGGACATCGAGAGCCGTGTCATCCAGGCCCAAGGGGAGGAACCGGATCATCCCCCGGCTCCCCCTAACACTCTATATGTCCCATCCTCCCTCCGTTCAGATGTGCTTGTCTGGGGGCACACATCTCGTATAGCCTGTCATGGAGGCACCCATAGGACTCTCAAACTCCTGCAACGCCGTTTTTTCTGGCCCTCCATGGAACAGGACGTTAGGGAATTCATCGCTGCCTGGACCGTCTGAGCCCGCTCTAAATCGTCTAATTCCCCTCCTGCTGGTCTGCTCCATCCTCTGCCTATTCCGCAACGCCCCATGTCCCATTTAGCCATGGACTTTATCACTGGGTTGCCCCCCTCAGTAGGTCACACCGTCATCCTCACAGTCATCGACCGTTTTTCTAAGTCTGCCCATTTCATCCCCCTTTCCAAGCTGCCCACCGCCACTGAGACGGCCGACATCTTGGTTCAGAACGTTTTTCGTCATCACGGCATACCCAGTGATATCGTGTCTGATCGTGGTCCCCAGTTTGTGTCTCAGGTGTGGCGGGCCTTCTGTTCTGCTCTGGGTGCCACGGTCAGTCTCTCGTCTGGACACCATCCCCAATCCAACAGGCAGGCTGAGCGCGCCAACCAGGAGCTTGAGGCCGCTCTCCGCTGTCTGGCCGCTCAGAACCCCTCTAGCTGGTCCTCGTTCCTTGTGTGGATCGAATACGCCCAGAACAGCCATCCGTCCTCAGCTACCGGTATGTCCCCGTTCGAAGCATCCCTCGGGTACTCTCCACCCCTGTTCCCCTCGCAGGAGTTGGATTTGGCTGTCCCCTCTGTCCAGCATCATCTGCGGCGTGTCCAGCGCATCTGGACTCAGGCCAGGGCCGCTCTCCTGCGAACCAGGGAGAAGAACTGCCGTATTGCTAATCGCCATCGGGTGGAGAGTCCCGCCTACCAACCGGGACAGAGGGTGTGACTCTCTTCGCGGGACATACCGCTTCAAGCCACTTCCCGCAAGTTAGCCCCTCGCTACATCGGGCCTTATCCCGTCGAGAAGGTCATAAACCCCTCCTGTGTGCAGCTGCGGCTCCCGGCGGCCCTGAAGGTACACCCTACCTTTCATGTTTCACAGCTGAAGCCCGTCCGGGAGAGTCTGTTGTGCCCGCCGTCCGCTTCCCCACCGCCCGCCCGGGTCATCGATGGCGCTCCTGCCTACACTGCCAGCAGGGTGTTGGATGTTCGCCGCCGGGGCCAGGGATTTCAGTTCCTCGTGGACTGGGAGGGTTACGGTCCGGAGGAGCGTTCATGGGTCTCCCGCTCCCTTATTCTGGACCGTGCCCTCATCGACGATTTCTATCGGGCCCACCCAGATAGTCGTCCGGGACCGCCTGGAGGCGGTCGTTGAGGGGGGGGTACTGTCATGGTGCCTCCGGCTGCTACCCCTCCCCTCCTTGCTCCTTCATTGGAACCAGCTGACCTTCATCTCCTCATCACCCTGCCAGCCTTCATAAGGGAGATCCTCACAAGTATCCAGCGCCAGTCCGTTATACTCACTCCGGTGATCACGCCTGGCCTCAAGTTGAGTTACTCTCGCTCTAGTAATCCAAGCTTGTACTTACCGTCTGTATCACGTCTTCAGGTCTTCTCGCCATTGGTCACGCTGGTTCCTCGCCACGTTCCTGCCTCATCGTTCCTGCCCTCTTCTCTCACTCCAAGTGGTGCTCGCCGTCCTCGACTCTCCACCTCGTCACAGGCGGTCCACGCCGTCCTCTGCGCTCCACCTCGTCACAGGCTGTCCCGCATCGTCCTCGGTGCTCTCCCTCGCTTCCAGCAGTTTCCAGCATCCACGACGTCCCCTGTCTTCTATAATTAAATATCCTGTTACTACATCGCCTCCTGAGTTTCTTCCGGGTTCCAGCATCTGGGTCTCCCTAGTAGTCCGACCATGACATTTATTTTGTTATTATTATTATTATTATAATTAATAGACTTATTTTTTTATTATTTATTGACTTATTATTTATGTATTGTGATTATTTATTGTTTGTATTGACATACTATTGATTTATTATTTTTTTTATTATTGACTTATTGTTGGGTTTTTCTAAATAATTTAAATTACATGTCAAAGAGGTCTAAAACTCCTAAATGTTTACAAATTATTTTTGAATTCTTTGTAATATTTTTTTATTTGTAAGAAGTCCTGCAACAATGCATTTTCATTGAATTTTGAGCTTTTAAGGCTGACTGTTTCTCTTCTTTAACAACAACAAATGATGTATCTATATATATATATTATATATATAAATATAATATATTTACATACATGTATAAATATATATAAATTAAAAAATATATAGTATATAAAAGCTACTTAGACACCTCTAAAAGCAATAGAAATCATTGTCATGTGGGTGTTGTCGACCTCACCTCACCGTCGGTCAGGCTTCTAAAATGGGCATGTCTCCTCTAGTGATATAACTCATTGATTCCAACAGCCTCCCCGCCCAACGTAGTCCGCTACTATATTTTCATGAGAAAAAAATAAACACAGAACCATCCCTAAAACCTTCAATAGCCAATTTTCATCCGTAAATTTAGAACCAAAATCGACCAAATCTGGTAACACTGTGGATGTGTTGAGGTGCACACTCCCCCCTAGTGTTGAGGTGCATGCTTTGCACCGTCACGTTCACTGATGCATCTTCCATCAATGTACGGTAGTCAGGGTGCTGCTTCTTATTTCTGAGTAAAGGAGTAGCCAATCACAAATGTGTCTCCGCCTTTTCTGGTTTGATTGACAGACTCATTCTGCTGAAAAAGCTCATTATGAAATAAATAAGTCATTCTGAAAAACAGCAACATCAAGATTCAAGTAAGTAAATTGCACAAATTAGTTTACAAATGTACACAACTATTTACAGGTTGGAAGAATAGTCATACATTTATGATGGAAGATTTATCTCACAGACTTCTGCACAGAGACAGATACACACAGGATTCACTTTACATAAAAGCTTCAGCAGACACTATCGCTCTGTAAGAAACTTGTCACTGCCACTTTTATGTCTGTCATTGATTTTGGTGATGTGATTTATATGATTGCTTCTGCTGATGCTTTACATGCTTTGGACACTGTTTTTCATGGTGCACTGCGTTTTATAACAAACATGAGGTCACTAACCCATCACTGTGTACTGTATGCTTTGTGTTATGCTCAGGTGGGTTTACCCTCATCTGTTTTAACTTCATTTCAAGTCATTGCTAATTTATTGCTTTTTCATTCACGATCATGTTTTTGGGTCCGAATCCAAAAGAAATGAGCAAACAGTGAAAATGTCATCTGTCAGTCTGTCATCAGGGTGGGTCCCACCTGACTGAATGGACCAAGTTCCTGGACCTCTAGCTGCATCACTGCTCCTGAACACACTTTTCTGGTTGATTTCAGGTTGGAGAGATGCAGTTTGTCAGAGATCAGCTGTGAAGCTCTGGGCTCAGCTCTGAAGAAAAATCTGTCTAATCTGACAGAACTGGTCCTGAGCGAGAACCAGAACCTGCAGGATTCAGGAGTTCTTCATCTGTGTGGTTTTCTGGAGAGTCCAGACTGCAGACTCTGAGGTCAAGATTCAAGTTTTATTGCCGTTTGCACATGCGGTACATCGGAATTTGTCTTTGGCATCTCTCATGTCAGGGTAGGTAAAAAAAAAAGGACAAAAGAAAGAAATAACATGAAATAAAAACAAAGATATTTTGGAAAATATTGATTTGGAGATCTGAGTTTCTGAAAAAAAGCCATAGAATTATAATAATATTCACCATGATTAAAATTCATATTTTAAAATGGTGTTTTAAAAATAATGAACAGGTTTCTAAAGCAAAATGAAAAATATTTAATAATATAATGGCTAATTTAAAATCAGTGTGTACATTTTTCACAATTTCATGATCTTTTGATGTATTGATGAGAGATTTATTGTGATTGTGTATTTACATGAGGTCATATTTATTTATTCAATTATGAACAGTTTGGGGCTCCATACATGATTGGTCCAAAATGCTTAACAGCTCTAAAAGATACCGAAGCCACAACATAATGTTCTGATATAATCTTTGTTGTCAATAACAACAACAAATCCAATCGCCATTCTGAGTCACGTTTTTAGGGCAACCAGTTGCCAATCGTGATTAGCTAGTTCAAAGTCCACCCCCCATCACTGAAAGCTGCTCAGAAGAAGCTGTCAATCAAATATTCGAGGTGGGGCCAGTGGGCACCACACCTTTTACTGAGGCATCTGATTGGTCAGTTTATAACTTGAATAACTAGCAAAAAAGAAAACATATTATGAAAAAAAACACAAAGATTAGCAACAAGATATTAAGAAAAATGTTTCACAGCAAGAATGGTAATTCTATCTATTTAGAATGACTGAGTAACAGCTGCATGTTTATCTATAGACGTCTAATGGAGCTTGGCTTCTTAGAGAGAGCAGCTACTTCCTATTTGGAACCCGGGGGGTGAGGGATGGGGTGCCATACAGTCCAGTGATGATATAGTCTATGCTTTTTGGCATAGACTCCTTTTAGACAGCTCCTCATGGTTTGACTACTAACTAATAAACAGTGTTGGGGGTAATGAATTACATAGTAACTTACTAACAGTAGTTACTTTGGTCAGTAATGGAGTATTTCAGATCACAGGCTCCGTAGTAATACATTACTACGGAGTAATACATTACTACGGAGCCCGTGTCCTGACATTAAGATATAAATATATATCTTGTTCCCACAGATTAATATCTTGTTCCCACAGGTTATTATGTCGTTCGCACGAAATACTATTCCGTTCCCACAAGATACTATTGCGTTCCCACAAGATACTATTGCGTTCCCTCAAAATACTATTCCGTTCCCTCGAAATGATTAACTCGTGCGAACGCAATAATTATGTCGTTCGAACGCAATAATTAATCCGTTCGAACGCAATAATTATTCACGTCATAAGTCATTCACGCGGATATGCTCTCTGTACGCCGGCAAGAATGGTCGATCTGTTATTTTCTCGATGAAAATCTGAAAAATATCATATTAAGCTGGATGCTTCGCCTAAAGCACTTACCTTTAGCTTGTAGCATAACAACAATAGCAGTACGTCCCGTTTCCCAGCGTGCTTTGCTGCCAATCACTGGCCAATCACCGTGTCCCTGTGACCAAGGTCTAACAACAAGACCAATGATAATGTCAGGACATTACTACTTATATATACGAAATAATTAATTCCAACAAAATAATAATCTGATATACACTCAGGTCCATAAATATTGAGACAGAAACAATTCCAACACTATCGCTCTGTAAGAAACTTGTCACTGCCACTTTTATGTCTGTCATTGATTTTGGTGATGTGATTTATATGATTGCTTCTGCTGATGCTTTACATGCTTTGGACACTGTTTTTCATGGTGCACTGCGTTTTATAACAAACATGAGGTCACTAACCCATCACTGTGTACTGTATGCTTTGTGTTATGCTCAGGTGGGTTTACCCTCATCTGTTTTAACTTCATTTCAAGTCATTGCTAATTTATTGCTTTTTCATTCACGATCATGTTTTTGGGTCCGAATCCAAAAGAAATGAGCAAACAGTGAAAATGTCATCTGTCAGTCTGTCATCAGGGTGGGTCCCACCTGACTGAATGGACCAAGTTCCTGGACCTCTAGCTGCATCACTGCTCCTGAACACACTTTTCTGGTTGATTTCAGGTTGGAGAGATGCAGTTTGTCAGAGATCAGCTGTGAAGCTCTGGGCTCAGCTCTGAAGAAAAATCTGTCTAATCTGACAGAACTGGTCCTGAGCGAGAACCAGAACCTGCAGGATTCAGGAGTTCTTCATCTGTGTGGTTTTCTGGAGAGTCCAGACTGCAGACTCTGAGGTCAAGATTCAAGTTTTATTGCCGTTTGCACATGCGGTACATCGGAATTTGTCTTTGGCATCTCTCATGTCAGGGTAGGTAAAAAAAAAAGGACAAAAGAAAGAAATAACATGAAATAAAAACAAAGATATTTTGGAAAATATTGATTTGGAGATCTGAGTTTCTGAAAAAAAGCCATAGAATTATAATAATATTCACCATGATTAAAATTCATATTTTAAAATGGTGTTTTAAAAATAATGAACAGGTTTCTAAAGCAAAATGAAAAATATTTAATAATATAATGGCTAATTTAAAATCAGTGTGTACATTTTTCACAATTTCATGATCTTTTGATGTATTGATGAGAGATTTATTGTGATTGTGTATTTACATGAGGTCATATTTATTTATTCAATTATGAACAGTTTGGGGCTCCATACATGATTGGTCCAAAATGCTTAACAGCTCTAAAAGATACCGAAGCCACAACATAATGTTCTGATATAATCTTTGTTGTCAATAACAACAACAAATCCAATCGCCATTTTGAGCCAGGAAACAGTGATTAATCAGGCGGTCTGAGTCACGTTTTTAGGGCAACCAGTTGCCAATCGTGATTAGCTAGTTCAAAGTCCACCCCCCATCACTGAAAGCTGCTCAGAAGAAGCTGTCAATCAAATATTCGAGGTGGGGCCAGTGGGCACCACACCTTTTACTGAGGCATCTGATTGGTCAGTTTATAACTTGAATAACTAGCAAAAAAGAAAACATATTATGAAAAAAAACACAAAGATTAGCAACAAGATATTAAGAAAAATGTTTCACAGCAAGAATGGTAATTCTATCTATTTAGAATGACTGAGTAACAGCTGCATGTTTATCTATAGACGTCTAATGGAGCTTGGCTTCTTAGAGAGAGCAGCTACTTCCTATTTGGAACCCGGGGGGTGAGGGATGGGGTGCCATACAGTCCAGTGATGATATAGTCTATGCTTTTTGGCATAGACTCCTTTTAGACAGCTCCTCATGGTTTGACTACTAACTAATAAACAGTGTTGGGGGTAATGAATTACATAGTAACTTACTAACAGTAGTTACTTTGGTCAGTAATGGAGTATTTCAGATCACAGGCTCCGTAGTAATACATTACTACGGAGTAATACATTACTACGGAGCCCGTGTCCTGACATTAAGATATAAATATATATCTTGTTCCCACAGATTAATATCTTGTTCCCACAGGTTATTATGTCGTTCGCACGAAATACTATTCCGTTCCCACAAGATACTATTGCGTTCCCACAAGATACTATTGCGTTCCCTCAAAATACTATTCCGTTCCCTCGAAATGATTAACTCGTGCGAACGCAATAATTATGTCGTTCGAACGCAATAATTAATCCGTTCGAACGCAATAATTATTCACGTCATAAGTCATTCACGCGGATATGCTCTCTGTACGCCGGCAAGAATGGTCGATCTGTTATTTTCTCGATGAAAATCTGAAAAATATCATATTAAGCTGGATGCTTCGCCTAAAGCACTTACCTTTAGCTTGTAGCATAACAACAATAGCAGTACGTCCCGTTTCCCAGCGTGCTTTGCTGCCAATCACTGGCCAATCACCGTGTCCCTGTGACCAAGGTCTAACAACAAGACCAATGATAATGTCAGGACATTACTACTTATATATACGAAATAATTAATTCCAACAAAATAATAATCTGATATACACTCAGGTCCATAAATATTGAGACAGAAACAATTCCAACACTATCGCTCTGTAAGAAACTTGTCACTGCCACTTTTATGTCTGTCATTGATTTTGGTGATGTGATTTATATGATTGCTTCTGCTGATGCTTTACATGCTTTGGACACTGTTTTTCATGGTGCACTGCGTTTTATAACAAACATGAGGTCACTAACCCATCACTGTGTACTGTATGCTTTGTGTTATGCTCAGGTGGGTTTACCCTCATCTGTTTTAACTTCATTTCAAGTCATTGCTAATTTATTGCTTTTTCATTCACGATCATGTTTTTGGGTCCGAATCCAAAAGAAATGAGCAAACAGTGAAAATGTCATCTGTCAGTCTGTCATCAGGGTGGGTCCCACCTGACTGAATGGACCAAGTTCCTGGACCTCTAGCTGCATCACTGCTCCTGAACACACTTTTCTGGTTGATTTCAGGTTGGAGAGATGCAGTTTGTCAGAGATCAGCTGTGAAGCTCTGGGCTCAGCTCTGAAGAAAAATCTGTCTAATCTGACAGAACTGGTCCTGAGCGAGAACCAGAACCTGCAGGATTCAGGAGTTCTTCATCTGTGTGGTTTTCTGGAGAGTCCAGACTGCAGACTCTGAGGTCAAGATTCAAGTTTTATTGCCGTTTGCACATGCGGTACATCGGAATTTGTCTTTGGCATCTCTCATGTCAGGGTAGGTAAAAAAAAAAGGACAAAAGAAAGAAATAACATGAAATAAAAACAAAGATATTTTGGAAAATATTGATTTGGAGATCTGAGTTTCTGAAAAAAAGCCATAGAATTATAATAATATTCACCATGATTAAAATTCATATTTTAAAATGGTGTTTTAAAAATAATGAACAGGTTTCTAAAGCAAAATGAAAAATATTTAATAATATAATGGCTAATTTAAAATCAGTGTGTACATTTTTCACAATTTCATGATCTTTTGATGTATTGATGAGAGATTTATTGTGATTGTGTATTTACATGAGGTCATATTTATTTATTCAATTATGAACAGTTTGGGGCTCCATACATGATTGGTCCAAAATGCTTAACAGCTCTAAAAGATACCGAAGCCACAACATAATGTTCTGATATAATCTTTGTTGTCAATAACAACAACAAATCCAATCGCCATTTTGAGCCAGGAAACAGTGATTAATCAGGCGGTCTGAGTCACGTTTTTAGGGCAACCAGTTGCCAATCGTGATTAGCTAGTTCAAAGTCCACCCCCCATCACTGAAAGCTGCTCAGAAGAAGCTGTCAATCAAATATTCGAGGTGGGGCCAGTGGGCACCACACCTTTTACTGAGGCATCTGATTGGTCAGTTTATAACTTGAATAACTAGCAAAAAAGAAAACATATTATGAAAAAAAACACAAAGATTAGCAACAAGATATTAAGAAAAATGTTTCACAGCAAGAATGGTAATTCTATCTATTTAGAATGACTGAGTAACAGCTGCATGTTTATCTATAGACGTCTAATGGAGCTTGGCTTCTTAGAGAGAGCAGCTACTTCCTATTTGGAACCCGGGGGGTGAGGGATGGGGTGCCATACAGTCCAGTGATGATATAGTCTATGCTTTTTGGCATAGACTCCTTTTAGACAGCTCCTCATGGTTTGACTACTAACTAATAAACAGTGTTGGGGGTAATGAATTACATAGTAACTTACTAACAGTAGTTACTTTGGTCAGTAATGGAGTATTTCAGATCACAGGCTCCGTAGTAATACATTACTACGGAGTAATACATTACTACGGAGCCCGTGTCCTGACATTAAGATATAAATATATATCTTGTTCCCACAGATTAATATCTTGTTCCCACAGGTTATTATGTCGTTCGCACGAAATACTATTCCGTTCCCACAAGATACTATTGCGTTCCCACAAGATACTATTGCGTTCCCTCAAAATACTATTCCGTTCCCTCGAAATGATTAACTCGTGCGAACGCAATAATTATGTCGTTCGAACGCAATAATTAATCCGTTCGAACGCAATAATTATTCACGTCATAAGTCATTCACGCGGATATGCTCTCTGTACGCCGGCAAGAATGGTCGATCTGTTATTTTCTCGATGAAAATCTGAAAAATATCATATTAAGCTGGATGCTTCGCCTAAAGCACTTACCTTTAGCTTGTAGCATAACAACAATAGCAGTACGTCCCGTTTCCCAGCGTGCTTTGCTGCCAATCACTGGCCAATCACCGTGTCCCTGTGACCAAGGTCTAACAACAAGACCAATGATAATGTCAGGACATTACTACTTATATATACGAAATAATTAATTCCAACAAAATAATAATCTGATATACACTCAGGTCCATAAATATTGAGACAGAAACAATTCCAACACTATCGCTCTGTAAGAAACTTGTCACTGCCACTTTTATGTCTGTCATTGATTTTGGTGATGTGATTTATATGATTGCTTCTGCTGATGCTTTACATGCTTTGGACACTGTTTTTCATGGTGCACTGCGTTTTATAACAAACATGAGGTCACTAACCCATCACTGTGTACTGTATGCTTTGTGTTATGCTCAGGTGGGTTTACCCTCATCTGTTTTAACTTCATTTCAAGTCATTGCTAATTTATTGCTTTTTCATTCACGATCATGTTTTTGGGTCCGAATCCAAAAGAAATGAGCAAACAGTGAAAATGTCATCTGTCAGTCTGTCATCAGGGTGGGTCCCACCTGACTGAATGGACCAAGTTCCTGGACCTCTAGCTGCATCACTGCTCCTGAACACACTTTTCTGGTTGATTTCAGGTTGGAGAGATGCAGTTTGTCAGAGATCAGCTGTGAAGCTCTGGGCTCAGCTCTGAAGAAAAATCTGTCTAATCTGACAGAACTGGTCCTGAGCGAGAACCAGAACCTGCAGGATTCAGGAGTTCTTCATCTGTGTGGTTTTCTGGAGAGTCCAGACTGCAGACTCTGAGGTCAAGATTCAAGTTTTATTGCCGTTTGCACATGCGGTACATCGGAATTTGTCTTTGGCATCTCTCATGTCAGGGTAGGTAAAAAAAAAAGGACAAAAGAAAGAAATAACATGAAATAAAAACAAAGATATTTTGGAAAATATTGATTTGGAGATCTGAGTTTCTGAAAAAAAGCCATAGAATTATAATAATATTCACCATGATTAAAATTCATATTTTAAAATGGTGTTTTAAAAATAATGAACAGGTTTCTAAAGCAAAATGAAAAATATTTAATAATATAATGGCTAATTTAAAATCAGTGTGTACATTTTTCACAATTTCATGATCTTTTGATGTATTGATGAGAGATTTATTGTGATTGTGTATTTACATGAGGTCATATTTATTTATTCAATTATGAACAGTTTGGGGCTCCATACATGATTGGTCCAAAATGCTTAACAGCTCTAAAAGATACCGAAGCCACAACATAATGTTCTGATATAATCTTTGTTGTCAATAACAACAACAAATCCAATCGCCATTTTGAGCCAGGAAACAGTGATTAATCAGGCGGTCTGAGTCACGTTTTTAGGGCAACCAGTTGCCAATCGTGATTAGCTAGTTCAAAGTCCACCCCCCATCACTGAAAGCTGCTCAGAAGAAGCTGTCAATCAAATATTCGAGGTGGGGCCAGTGGGCACCACACCTTTTACTGAGGCATCTGATTGGTCAGTTTATAACTTGAATAACTAGCAAAAAAGAAAACATATTATGAAAAAAAACACAAAGATTAGCAACAAGATATTAAGAAAAATGTTTCACAGCAAGAATGGTAATTCTATCTATTTAGAATGACTGAGTAACAGCTGCATGTTTATCTATAGACGTCTAATGGAGCTTGGCTTCTTAGAGAGAGCAGCTACTTCCTATTTGGAACCCGGGGGGTGAGGGATGGGGTGCCATACAGTCCAGTGATGATATAGTCTATGCTTTTTGGCATAGACTCCTTTTAGACAGCTCCTCATGGTTTGACTACTAACTAATAAACAGTGTTGGGGGTAATGAATTACATAGTAACTTACTAACAGTAGTTACTTTGGTCAGTAATGGAGTATTTCAGATCACAGGCTCCGTAGTAATACATTACTACGGAGTAATACATTACTACGGAGCCCGTGTCCTGACATTAAGATATAAATATATATCTTGTTCCCACAGATTAATATCTTGTTCCCACAGGTTATTATGTCGTTCGCACGAAATACTATTCCGTTCCCACAAGATACTATTGCGTTCCCACAAGATACTATTGCGTTCCCTCAAAATACTATTCCGTTCCCTCGAAATGATTAACTCGTGCGAACGCAATAATTATGTCGTTCGAACGCAATAATTAATCCGTTCGAACGCAATAATTATTCACGTCATAAGTCATTCACGCGGATATGCTCTCTGTACGCCGGCAAGAATGGTCGATCTGTTATTTTCTCGATGAAAATCTGAAAAATATCATATTAAGCTGGATGCTTCGCCTAAAGCACTTACCTTTAGCTTGTAGCATAACAACAATAGCAGTACGTCCCGTTTCCCAGCGTGCTTTGCTGCCAATCACTGGAAACTAGAAAAAGGCCTTTTTGTGGGAGGAAACCATTCCAGATCTTTACAAACACCAGAAATCCCAACTTTTCCTCCACTTAGCCTGAGTTTGGGTTCCAGGAAGCGGTGTATGTTCAAGCTCCGCCCCCAGCAGCATCTCATGAAGCCCCTCCTCCAACATGAGGCCACTGGGGAATTCTGAATGAACCTTTACATTTCAACAGAAATTTCAAGCTAAAAACAGGAAAAAAAAACTCTCTTCATGTTTGAAAACAATCAAACATTCAAACAGGAAGAGAAAACAACGTTTGTCAGGAAATCAACAGATTTGATTGATTGTAAATCTTCTTCCTGTTGGAGTTTGATGAATGGAAGTAGAATCTGTAGAAAGTCAGTTGATGTTTTCCATTTCAGTAAATGAAGGTTTGATCTGCAGATTTCCTGATCACTTTCTGACTGGGATCCAGACCTGATCTAGACGTGAATCATGAGGAAGCAAACAGCACAGAAACTGCTCTGAATGTTCCCTCTTCTTCACTTTCTGTCTGACTTCAACCATGAAGGGACTTGAACCCTCAACCTTCTGATCCATGAGGCCACATGGTCTGAGAGAACATCCAGGTCCAGCTGCAGGTGGAGGACAGCATCATCCAGCCGTCACAGACTGGGGGCGGAGCCTGGAGATGACTGCTGAAGGTCAGAGGGCGGAGCTTCATCAGGATGAAGGTGCTGCTTGGATTCCGCTTTGATGTCCGTCTGTTCTCAGTCCCTTCATGGCTGCTGCTCAGAGCTGTTTCTGGAAGTTTCTGGAGAATTCATGTCTTTACTGATCCAAATGTGGGATTTCTGTTTTTCTTTGGACTTTTCTTGATTTCAGGCTTTTAGCTTTTGGAACTTTCTTTGTTTCTATGCTTTAACTTCCAAACGGGTTTATCTAAGACAATCTGATTGTTTTTCATTTGACTTTCTAGGAACTTTCTGTTTCATCTTTGAGGATTTGGACTTTTGAAAGACTTTTAGCTGCAGTTTCATCCTTTGAACCAGATGGATCTGAATCTAGAGTCAAAGATTCTAAGGAAATCATGGATTCACAGACATTTGATTGAATTTCTGTCTGGATCAGAAACCAACAGCAGACATTTCAAGCCGTCATCTGTTCCTAATGTTCATTCCCCGCCATCATTGAAAGCTTTTGGAATAGTCCCTAAAGCCAGCGATCGGGCCGCTTTGGAGCATGAACTCATCACTCGGTGTCACGGTGGCAGAGAGATGACAGATCCCAAATCTGAGGCTGAAATGATCACGTCCTACCAGCTCCACTCTGGATTTGGGACCAAAAACCTTTGAAGATGTTGGAGCATTGTTGGAGAATAGACTGACAACATTTGTTTGGAAGAAAGATTGACCTTTGACCCCTCCCTGATGTGTTCCACATCCAGCTGCAGACACACCACTACAGCTCACATTCCACTTCTGATCCAGCAGTTAGAACCAGAGCCTGCATTTGCAGCAGGTTCCAACCCACTGACCACTGATCAACACAGGGGGACGTCCTAAGGGGCGGAGTCAGCCACTGGAGAGAGCAAAAAGGAGAAATGGGGGTCACTCTGGGCCTCTCTGTGTCTGGACCTTCAGAGGAGCCCCAGCGCTGGTCTTTGCTTGGATTTGTTTTAGACTTGTTCAGAGTCAAATGCATGTTTTAAGGGGAGGAGGATTATTTTGTTGTTGCTGTTTTTGTTCCTATTCTTACAATCCACTATATGTCCCGTGTTGAAATCTACTATTAAAATGTGGGAAACAAATGTTTATCAAATCCAAATCAATCCAAAAGCCTGGAGACTGGATGGCCGTGGTCCTCCCTTTGACCTGGACACTGGTTGCCATGGCGACCTGCACACTCACCAAGCTGGAACTTAGAAGAAGAAAAAGAGACCAAAATGATTGATAAAGCAGGTTTTCCAGGGAAATCCCACAAAGTGCTTTCCAAGCTAGAACTAAGAATATCCAGCATGCATTTGGAAAAACTCCATAGCTTCTTGTGGAAAATGATGAGTCATTGTAAAAGCATTCTATGAATGCTCAGAAAACTTCCTCTAAGGTTGTGGTTGTTTGGAGAAGTCCTCCTCTTCAAAGAAGTTCTCCTGACCATCTTCAAAGCCACTTTCTGCTTTTTCAAACGCTACTGTTCAACAAAAACTTGGTTTCTGCCCCAAAACCAACCTTAGACACTGAAACAGAATGAATCCAATGCAGAAATGTGTTGACACCTTTAATTCAAAGCTTCAATCAGTTTGAATCTCATGAAGAACATTTCAAAAATCCACATTTGGATCAGGCGTCTTCATCAGAGCACAACTCATGTTTCCAGGACTGTGACTCACCAATAGATCCTCATTTCCTTTACACAATCTGTTTCCATCATTTGGATTTTTCATAAAAACTTGAGTTAGAAAAGAATTGTTGCCCCAAAATGTCCAGTTTGAATAGTCTACAGTTTGTTGTGTTTGGTTGCTAGGTAACGGGGTCTTTAATGTCTATGATGTCATGGTGGCTTTCAGAGTTGAACTCCTGAATATGACGGTAAACATTTGGATTGAACAAAAATGGGATTGAAGCTCATGCTAAATCCTGATCTCAATGCTGAAAAAACCTCCTCCTAGATTCTGGTTGTTTGGAGAAGTCCTCCTCTTCCAAGAATTCCTGAAAAAAGCCCTCATTTCTCCTGACCATCTTCAAAGCCACTTTCTGCTTTAGTTTAGTCCAAACTTGCTTTATGCTGACAACATTTACAGCTTGAATCCATCTGAAGAATCCAAGGAAACAAACCAATCTAAGTCTGCATTCATGCCACTTCAGAACCAACAAAGCATGTTTCCAGGACGCTGACTTACCAATAGAACTTGGGATTTCCTTTGCAGAATCCTTCTCCGTGTGTTTTCCTTTGTTTTTCTCCCCAAAACCTAAAGCAGAGATTTTTGCTGAGCTGCAGAACAAACGTCTGACTGCTTTAACCGCCGTTGATGGTTTGTTGTGTTTCCCTCTATAGCTGCTATGGTCTTGGTATGGTTGCTAGGTAACGCTGTCTTTGATGATGATGACGTCAGAGTGGCCTCTAGAATGGACTTTTTTCTTGTGGAACCAGGAGCTGTAACCTTTAGGGCACTAGGACCCAGAAAGAGGTCCAGGCAGTGACGGTGTTCAGTGACGGACTGCGCAGCCGCACTTCCTCCAAATGCCACTATTCATCAGCGCGTGGAGCGCCAGAGTCCAAACGGGCTTAATTAGATCAAACAAATGTGCCTCCATACCTCATCTGTGGATGACGGATTGTTGAAATCCCACTGCGATCATCTTCTGATCTAAAACTGTTCCCAGTGGTCTTTTGATGATAATGATGCAGTTTTTAGACAAAATAAAGATATGGTAAAATATTGTGTCGTGTTCTAGGACATAGTTTCTCCAGAGCAAGAGAAGTTCATTAGTAATTCACGTCTGAGGCAGGACTGTTGATGCAGATTCAGACTGTTTTCTTCCCATCATCCATCTGTATACAAACTCCCCCACTAACTTACAACCCCCCTAGCTAACATCAGCAGTACAACAAAAACAGCAGCAATGTAGATCCATCCATCTGTCCAGTTTGGATCCGGATTCCAGCTCAGACCAGGAAAACAAAGACATCTGCGGATCAATCATAGTTATGGACGATCAGAATGGAGCAGAGCAGGGAGACTGTGTTCTGCAGAGTTTAGTTTTTAATCTACAAGCTTTTATAAACTGTTTCTGTTTATCAGGACAGGATTTTCTTTATGTTTTTTTGACACAAACGATTTTTTTAACAACCCATCAAAGATAAAATATCAATAAAAACAGTTATTTCATTTTTCTAATTGCCTTGGCTAAGCATTACATAAAAACAAGGTTTTTCAACATATATGTTTTCAAAATGCACTCAACCATTTGGCTGAGCAGGAAGTTCACGGATATGTGATATTATTTCAAATGTAGTATTGTTCCCTGTCAAAACACAAAAGAAAACTTTTATTTGGAGTCTTGAGAACAAAATGAAGCAGAAGATAAAAGTGGAGCTGAAAGTTTTTGCCTCCTTTCTCTGCCTGTGATGTGATGAAGGCTTCAGTTTCTGTCTCTGCTGCATCGACTGTGGGAGCAGAAGTTCATCAAACCTGTCTTCTCTGTTGCCTTAAAATCCCTCCAGTTTTCTTTTTAGAACTCATGTTTGCACAAATATACACAGATGATGAAAGTTTTTCAAGTGACTCAACACTTTCCACAATGTGAGAGAAAGGAGAGGAACCTGAGGTAAACCTGCAGGATGGAGAACATTTCTGTCAGCATCTCAACAGCAGCAGCTTTGATTGGTTTAGATCATAATGGTTTGTCTTAATTAATATAAAATTCAGTTTTCTTCATCGTCTGAGGATATGGAGCAGCAGATCTGAGGTGAAGCAAGAAGGACAAAGAGAAGTGCTGGAGTACAGAACATCCACAAGAAAATTCATCTAAAACATTCAAAATAATCCTTGATTCAACCATCAAAGATGTTTGACCTCCATCCTGACACATTTAGGATCTCCAGCTGCAGAAAAACGTGTCAGATTTCTGTGTCGCTTCCTGAAGCTGAGAAAAAAACATTTTGAACTCCAGATTTTCAAATTACAGATTAATGAAGAGAAAAAAAACACAAACATGAAATAAAAGAGGCTGATGAATCTACACAAAGACTGAAAAGGATCCCAGTGCATCATGGGATATCCCCTTTTATCAACTGTTGTGGCAGAACCTCAGTCCTGTCAGCCTCTATAAACTCAGTCTGAGTGTGGAGCTGCTTTCTGGAGGATGTTTTCTCTCATCTGCTCCCTTGTTTTCCATGGGGAGTCGTGACCCCCCCCCCACTGACACTAAGGATCCTTTTCTGTGGTTTTTCCACGGTCAGTCCCAGGTCAGCAGGGTCTGAGTCCTCTCTGTGAAACTGTCAGCTTCTGTTGATGAATCTGAACTGATGACAGTAGATGAGGAATGTGTCTTCCTCTCAGTCTGTTTGCTGGTTTTTCTGGAGGCAGCAATGAAGGTTTGATGTTTTTATCCAAAAATGTCATGGAAGTAAAATCTCACATTCAGATTCAAGTGGACTGTCAGAGTTTAATAATAACCTCAGGACAGAGATAACCTGATCTGATTCATTCACACGTGTTTTTACTTCATGATTCATTACAAAAAAATCACAGACTGCTAAGTTAACAGTTTGGTCTCTCAATTCCTGCTGCAGTCACTTCATGGAGAGTAAAGATGAACATAGAATGAGGCTTAGTGAAGGTTCCTGATTTGTCTGATAAGGTTCCAGAAGGACCAATCCGTCTGTGATCAGATAGATGAAGGCTTTAGGATGACTACTAATCTCTGAGAAAGCTGAACCCAACAGAGAAGAAGATAGTTTGACACAACTGGACAAAGATGTTGGGGAATACTTGGTGGAGTTGAAGCTATTTTAACATTTCACTTATAGGTTGCTTTGATGATTGAAAAGAACTAAAATGCTTTTTTTTATTAAGAAACAAGCTGCAGTCTGATGGAGGAGGTGTGAGTCTGTGAGTCTTCCATGCATTTTTATCCGTCCTTTTTATTGTTATAAAAATGAGCATATGTGCCGGCTCAAACTTAGACATATGTAGGTTCAAGAAATTTAAGTAATTGAAATGGAAAAAGGATTACTGGAGTAATGTGACATTTAGTTAGATAAATACGTAAATTTGAGTTGTATAAACAATTATTGAGTTTGAATAAATTTAACTAAATTATTTGTTACCAATAGAAGTAATTCATTTAAGTTTACAAGGGAAATGGAAACAAGATCAGAAACTGGTGCCTTTACTTCGTCTGTTATTTGTCTCCAAGCAGAAACTGTTTTTTTTGATGATGCAGCCGTGTCACTTTTTTGATGGACATATAATCTTCATACGCTGTGATTAAAATCTCAGACTCCGTCTCAAGTGTCGCGCTCTCTTTTTTTCCCCCACGTGTTTCCATGGTGATTCCAGAAATCGGCGATCTATTGAGAATGTCTTTATGTACCTGCTGTGCACGTGGAATAACCCAGGGTTAACAAGTCGAGCGTAATTACGCCAACTCATATCCTGTCATTTGGAACCGACATACCCAGAGTAAGCAAGTTCAGGCGGATTTCAGCCAGAGTTCAGGATTAAAGTCAGGCTATTTGTAAGGAATGATTAGAAACAGAATAGTTAGAAACTCCTTCTTACATTTTATTAAACTAACTTTTACCTTTTATCACATTAATGGCTTAACCTCGATTCACTATGTATTATCATCTCAAAATTATATTACACTCCAGACAGAGCACAACCAAGACTATTGTCTCGCAAAAATTCCTTTAACATCCTCCCTTTTCATCTTTGTGTGTTCTGGTGTATGCGTTCTGGCAAATGTCTCTGAGATCTGACACTTTAGGTGCTCTGACCTTCGAACATCTAGCCTGCAACAGTCTGTGGTTCTGAATATGCAAATACAAGGTATATATGCCAGGCCTTTTTCTGAACTCCTTTGTTCGGACTTTGAATGCACCATGTTCATCTGTCTGTAACTCTGCGTACAAATCTGTGGTCTTTGTGCGGAGTAAACCTAAAAAAGATAAGTTACTGTCTCTAAGTCATTATTCATTATTTCTGTGTGCAAGAAACTGACGGGGTTACGAACTAATACAATACAGTCCTTTCTAGAGAATCCAGTTTCTTCACACTATTTTAAACATGCTTCCTGGAATACTCCCCGGGAACAGCAGAACTGCTTCGTTTGTTCTCTTCATCCACAAACAGAGAAACAGATCTTCACAGCAGGAACCACTGTGGACTTCACTGACATGCTTTGGTCCAATCAGATCAGAGATGTTTTCTCTGTTTACTTAGCATTAGCCTAAAAGTAACGTATGCAGAAACTGGATGTTTCCTTTATGGTCACCTTCTGACCACACAGAGAAAACCATAGAGATCAACCAACATGAAAGAGACAAACAAGACATGAAGCTTCAACAAGGACACTCTACCATAGCAGCTGGATTCCAGTGAGTCTGAAAGGACAACAAAGAAAGAAAAAATCCTGGATGTCAGATAATTGACTATGTTTCCTGTCAGGAAGTTCCTCTCTCCCCCTGACTGCTAAATGCCAAGTTCTCTGGTAAAGAACATTATCTAAATCCAACCATGAAGGGACTTGAACCCTCAATCTTCTGATCCGGACTCAGACGCCTTGTCCATGAGGTCACATGGTCTGGAAGAAGCCCCAGTTCCAGCTGACAGAAGTCTGGTTCTGATCCATCAGATCTCACTAGCAACAGAACCAAACCTTCACGTGTTGCAGCAACAGTTTCCATGTTTGGGAGGATCTTCTGAAGAACAGCTCAGTTCCAGATCACATCATGATGTTTGATGTTTTCTTCATTCCAGGAAATCATCTGTGTCTCCTTTGATCTGTGCTGAGTCAGCACTTTGACTTCTTTTCAACTTTAGATCCATCATTTACGAACAAGGATTTATTGATAAATATTATTTATTGACAGAAAATAAAGAGTAAATGTATTTATCATCCAGCAGTGATTGTGGTGTTTGTGAGTCTTTTATTTTGAAATTCCTCAAGGATGATCATCATGGTGGGATTTCTAGATCTGCATGAACTCATCCTGAATCCAAAAGACACTGGAGCATCAAAGAATCCAACCCATCTCTGCCAACATGAGGCTCTTACTTTGAAAAGTCTCAGACTTCCTGCAGGGAAACAGGCTTTCTGCTGCTGCACTGACAGATGTGCACGAGCTTGAAAGAGCTTCCTGACTGAGGAGCTGCAGACTTTCTCCTGCAGAGCAGCAGCTGACTTCAGCATCGTCATGGGAACACAGTCTGCTGCTGCTTCTGGAAACGTCTTCAAGGCTGTGGTGGGACTTGTTGGTCTGGAGGACAGATTCTCTGAGCAAATGCTGCTTCAGCTTCAAGCTTCAGCTCTTTTCTTCTGGCAGAGCTTAGAAGAAATGGAAACCTCCTTTGTTCTGACTGTTTGCTCCAAATCCCAGATTCAGGAATTCCTCCAAGAAGTTCAGCTCAGAGATCATCAGCAAAGAAAAGCCTGAAGTTCTGATGGAAAATGACAACAGAACATGATCAATATTATTGATCCACATGGAATCCAGAAGGAACTCTGAAACAAGCTTCAGAGACATGAGGAGAAGTCAGAGTGGATTCATTCTGGACTTTCTTCTCACATCTTCTCTTCAGAACATCTTTGTCTTTGATCCTTCAAATCTTCTGAAATCTGATCATCCATGGATTGTTTTTGTGGGATCAGATCCAGAGTTGCTGAAAGTTCTGCTGCCCTCTGCTGGTCAAAGTGTCCAAACAGCAGAGAGGAGATTCTCTGGGATTCATTGGAGTCCAGATTCTCCTGGATGTGAACAGTCTCTGCTTCTGGAACAGAAGAGTCCTTCTCAGAGCAGCATTGAGGATCTGTTCTGTCCGGCTGAGAGCGCTCCCTGCTGGTAGGAGACAGAACCACATCAGCTGCTTTTCTTTGGCCGTTCAGAAACAGTCTGGAGACTCTAAAAAACCTCCACTTCCTGAAGCAAACGGATGCAGAGCATCATGTTTGATCCTCTTCCTTCAGAAACGGCTCCATTGTTCCATCGCTCAGCAGTTTGACTAAAGCAGCTGAGAGTCTTGATGCAAACAGACCTCAGCAGCTCATCCAGAACGCCATGACAGAAGCACGTGCAGCAGCACGTGCACGCTCCCAGAGAACAGCAGCTGATCCAAGTCCTGACTTTGAGGTGAGACCTTTCTGTTCTGCTTGGACCACACTTCAACATGAACTTCATTTCCCATCATTCCATCTGTCAGGAGAGAACAGCTGCAATCAGCTTCCTTCAGGAATGACTGCAGGTAGAAGGATCTTTCATTCTTCAGCACCACCAGGACCCACATCCAGCCCATCAACAGCCAGAACATCAGTGACATCAGCGTCTGATCTTCATCACATCATCATCATCAAAGGACCACCTCTACGTTTTTACAATCTGATGGATTTCAGTCTTTCTGCAGCTTCTCATCAACTGGATTGTCAAATATTTTCATTTCCGTTAGCACTCTCAGACCTGGAAAAAGCTGAAAGGGTTCAAATAAAAACAGCAAGAATTAATATTTTGTAGAAACTACATGTTATATTTAACTAGTTATTAAGAAGGGTAAACAATCCTTAAGTGTTTATTTTGTTTCAACCTGAAATAATAATTAAGAACTCCAGCTTTTTTCATTAAATAAGTCTTTGAAGACGACAAAGAAACAAGAAAAAGCGTTACAATCTTTGTTGAATGTCAGTGAAAAATGTTTGCATTCTAAAAATCTTTCATTGTTCATTCATTTTTTTCACATTTTTCTTTCATGATGTTATATCTCAGTTATATACCTCATAAATGTGTTAATCTAATTAAATTAAATCTAGGAAACTTCTGTATTGTTTTTTTCACAGAAAGAATTTCTAAAATATTATTTGTCTTTGTTTTTGACTACAGTTTAATGTTTATTTATACTCGTAATTGTTCTCTTTAAAAACAGTTATTTAAGGTTTTTTTGCTGTTAAATTTCTTTTTTTCAATTTTTGTTTCTTTGTTCACTGAAGACATTTCTTTACCGTTTACTGTAATTAAGGAATACAATAAACAAATATGATTTAGGTTAATTTAACCTCTGATGCGTTTTGTAGTCAAATCTGAACATTGGATTGAGACACAGTGTGATGACGTCACAGCGGCTCTCATAAAGTTTCCCCCAAAATGATTTTTTTTTGTATTATGATTTTATTTTCCTTATTATTTACTGAATTAAAACTTTAAAAGAATCTGTAAGCATTTTGAACCATATTGTGGTTCAGCGACGCACTTTATGCGTTTTTATTTCCAATCAAATTTCTGCACGTGACCCGGAAGTAAACAGCACATGGCGCTAGCAGCGTTAGCTTGTTAGCAGGCTGGGGGGGCGACCAAGATGGCGGAGTGAGTAGACGCTCTTTACCGAGTTCTGCACAGAAAGTTCTTGAAATACGGTAAAACCCTGACTTTATTCTTTAAAACACCAACAAATCTCTTTATAAACAAGAATACATTGACCTCTAAGAGATAAGAATCAGAATGCCGACTTCAAAAGGTGCAAATAGAGGATTAGATATATCAAAATCCAAGCTAGCATCTGGAGAGGCTGTTGAAGCTATCGCTACCTCAGGCAACATACTTGTGGACAACTGCCACAACTACGCTGCATCCCAGTCAACGGTTGCTCCAAATGTTGAAGATATGGATGACTTTCCATCCCTCCCTGCTACACCTCTCAAATCTCCAGCGTCAAAAAAAGTGATGTACGACTCCGGCAGCAACGATCCACCCACTTCAAACGAGATCATATCCCATCTTTCAGCATTGATAAACAGAAGATCGGACAGTCTGGAAATCATGGTGAAAGAGAATTCAAGTATGGTGAAAGAAAATGCTCTGAAGATTGAAGGTCTCAAAAAATCGATTGACTTTATGCATGCTGAAATGAAAGATGTAAAGAAAAAAGTGAATGACCTTGAAAGAAAAGTAAAAAGAGGCGAAGACCAACTGGATAACCACCAGCTGAGACTGTCTGTTCTGGAAAGATACTCCAGAAGATGGAACCTCAAACTACATGGTGCCATGGAAACTGAGAAAGAAGACACACGAAGAAAGGTGATAGAAATTTGCCAATCGGTTTTACCTGAACAGAAACGGAAGCTACCTGACGTCATCGATACCGTGCATCGACTGGGACCCAGGAAGCAAGGCAACGCCAATCCGAGAGGCATCATCATACAGTTCACCTCACGTGTCTCCAGGGATGCTGTCTGGAAAGCAGCCTAAACATCCTCTTATCTGCGAGAGAATCACTTGAAATTCGCTGAAGATTTATCCCAGGAAGACAGAAGTCGTCGTGCCAAATTGTGGCCATTAATAGACAAACACGCAAGGAGGGGAAGTCGGCATACTTCGTTGGAGCCCGTGGCTTCATCAATGGAACAGAAGTGCTCCCTCCTTCATAGAAACGCTCATCCTACATTTAAAAGCTGACTGCCTCGGTGAGACTATTAACACTATTTCTTAATTACAAATTGGTTGATGTTTACTGTCCATATATCATTTTATGATTAAGGCTATAACCTTATTTTAAACCTTAATTTGTTAGAAGAAGAAGAAGAGAGGAAGAAGAAAAAAAAAAAAAAAACTTATAGCCCTCTTCTTATTTTGGCTGCACATTTTTATTTATTTATTTTATTTTATTTTCTAAACCAAAACGGGTTGGATGTTATTCTATTTTTATTTAGTTAGTCAGGATTATTACATTATTTTTGTATGAATCGTGCAGTGCTCGGTCCCCTTCTCTTCTGTAAATCTATTCTTTCTTTGTTAGATCAGTTCATTAAACGTGTCTTTTTCACTCGTTTCTCTCAACGCCAGGGGACTAAGGCAAACATGCAAGCGCAAAGCTCTATTTTTATTTCTTAAACAATTTAAAACAAATTTCTGTTTTTTGCAAGAGAGTCATTCCACATCTACTGATGCAAATTTTTGGAAATCACAATGGGGCAACGATATTTGGTTATCTCATGGTTCTGAACGTTCATCTGGTGTCACCACACTTAAGAACAACTTTTCTGGTTACATATTAGACTCTGATTGTGACACTCTTGGCCACTACATCTGTATGGCAGTTAAAAATGATATTTACAATTTTATCATTGTTAATATATATGGTTACAACAATAAAAGTGACAACGACAAACTACTGGACTCCTTAGAAGAAAAAATAAGCTTATGGTTATCCAGATACCCAGACTCTATACTTTTTGTTGGGGGGGACTTTAATATTGCTATCAATAATACACTTGATAGATGGCCTCCAAGACGGGAAACTTCCTATAGCACCAATCTCAAAAGATTTATGAATAAGTTCGATATTGTGGATGTTTGGAGAGAGAAATTTCCCAATGACAAACGTTTCACCTGGAGTAATAAAACCGGTTCCAAACAATCTCGCATTGATTTCTGGCTTGTTTCAAGCTGTATAAATAAAGATAACATCACTGTGAATATTTTGCCAACCCCTCTGACGGATCATAGAGCTATTTATATTAATATCCAAATTATTACTCCTGACAGTACTACTCGGAAATTCAATTACTGGAAGCTAAATAATGCTTTACTGAGGCATGAAGCAGTCAAAATTGAAATTACAAAATTGATTAATTTTTATTGGAATAAGGCTAATAAAGAAAAATCTTTTTGCACCAATTGGGAACTTTTCAAATTTGAAACTTGTAAATTCTTAAGAAAATATGGAATTCAAAATGCCAAATTAAGAAAAGCTGAAGAGGAAGAAGTGGTAAGCAAAATTATGTCTTATTATCAAAAAAGACCAGAAGAGGTTGAGGAGGAGGATAAATTAACTTTAATTGACCTTCAAAACAAATTAGACCAAATATATCAACACAAAGCTGAAGGTGCCTTTGTTAGATCCAGGAAAAAATGGCTGGAGGAGGGAGAGCAAAACTCTGCCTACTTCTTTAGACTGGAAAAAAACAGATCAACAAACAACTTTATTAACCGCTTAAGTATCAATGGCAATATTTCCAAGAATCCGATACATCTTTCAAAATTTTGTGCTAATTTCTATTCTAATCTATACAGCTCAAGATACAATGAGGACATTTCCTCCTTATTTTTTAACAATATTCAAAACCTCCGAACTATTGTCGAGGAGGACAGGAGTCAGTGCGACAGCCCTCTAACTCTGGAGGAAGTACTTAATTCCATTCTCGCGCTGAAGTCCAACAAATCTCCCGGCACAGATGGTTTATCTGCAGAATTTTACCAGGCATTCTCTAATAATTTAGCTCCGTTCCTACAACAAACTTTTCTAGAAAGTATAGAAAAAAATGCTCTCCCTCCGACACTTTCTCAAGGTCTAATAACTCTCATTCCAAAACCAAATAAAGATATACTCTTAATTGAAAACTGGAGACCCATCTGCTTGCTTAATTGTGATTATAAAATTATGGCTTTAATATTTGCTAATAGAATCAAAAAAGTTTTAAAGTTAATCATCGATGAAACGCAGTCAGGTTTCATGAAAAATAGGCATATCTCTAATAATATCAGATTGGTCCTAGATCTACTTGATTACTCTGATTTGGTGCCTAATGACAGCTTTATTCTTTTCCTAGACTTTTATAAAGCATTCGACACAATCGAACACCAATTTATTTTCAACTCATTAAAATTATTCGGCTTTGGTGATTTTTTCTGTAATGCTGTTAGAACTTTATATTCGAATGGTAACAGCTCTATAAAAATGAGACATGGCTCCACCCCTAGATTTGACCTAAAACGAGGCATTCGCCAAGGTTGCCCAATCTCACCATATCTGTTTCTTCTCTGCACTCAAATCCTAACAAACCACATTTGTTCTAGTAATGTGCAGGGCATTACCATAGCTGGCAAAGAGCTTATCATTAGCCAATTGGCTGATGACACTACACTCTTTTTAAAAAACTCAAGCCAGATTCCTCTAATCTTAGACGTAATTAATATTTTTTCTCAAACTTCTGGTTTAACATTAAACTTAAACAAATGTGAATTACTAGCTATTAAAGACTGCTCAGTTGATGTTATCTGCTCGATCCCTGTTAAACAAGAAATTAAGTACTTGGGTATTCTAATTAATAAAAATCAAAAACAAAGATGTTCATCTAACTTTACTCCAATCATACAGAAAACCAAAAAGAAGCTTAATCAATGGCTACAAAGGGACTTATCCTTAAGAGGTAGAGTACTGCTAACCAAAGCAGAAGGAATCTCCCGTCTAACTTATGTTGCCATCTGCTTACACCTTGACAACAACATCTGTAAAGAAATTGATCGCACACTTCTTAATTTTATCTGGAAAAATCGAACACATTACATAAGAAAATCTGTCTTTATGAATGACTATGAAGCAGGTGGACTTAACTTTCTAGACTTTAACTCTCTCAATAATACTTTTAAAATTAATTGGGCCAAAAATTTTTTGAAGAACCCCACCTCTATCTGGAACATCATACCATTTCAGATTTTCTCCCGTTTTGGAGGCTTTAAATTTATTTTAAATTGTCACTATAATGTTGAGAAACTCCCCACAAAACTCTCATCCTTCCATAAGCAGGTTCTCTTAGCATGGAACCTTATTTACAAACATAATTTTTCTCCACACAAGTACATCATCTGGAACAACAGAGATATTTTATACAAAAATACATCGCTCTATTTAGAGACCTGGATCCAGAACGGGATCCTACTGGTGGCTCAACTATTTAATAAGGAGGGGCAGCTGTTAAACTATAACGAATTCCTATCAAAGTATAATTTACCTATTACTTTACAAGAGTTTTCAATGGTGCAGAAGGCTATCCCCTCAGGAATAGTAATGTTATTTAAGAACACTGATAATTTGATACCTAATGAAAATACAATATCCAACGCGGATGAGTCACCGGTAGGAAAAATATGCTTCTCTTATGGGCGTACTACTAATATAAAAATACGCAGATTATTTCAAAAGATTTATACCTCTCCCCCGTATATTTTAAATTATTGGAATCAATTTGTTCCAGATATCAACTGGAAAGCAGTCTGGACGATCCCTCATAAGTATTTAATAATAAATAAGGTAAAGGAAGTATCCTTTAAAATTCTCCATAAAATTTACCCTGCCAAACATTATATGATAAAATTTAAAAAAGATATTAATACTGATTGTAGTTTCTGTGGAGATCACCCAGAAACAGTAACTCATCTTTTCTGGCACTGTTTGTCCACACAGAGATTTTGGAAGGAGTTCAGTAGATTCATCATTATTCATGTCTTCAAAGATTTCTCCCTGAAATGGGAAAATGTATTACTTTGTTTTTTCAGGACCCCCAAAAAACAAAAGGTATTTTTTATAATAAATTTATTAATTCTTCTGGCAAAATTCTACATACATAAATGTAAATTTACTAATAAAACACCATACTTCCCACAATTCATTAAAGATGTAACTTTTTACATAAAATCAATATCCTTTTCCTCCAACAAAAAAGCTCTCAGAACTATTGAAATTTGTAACTCTCTGCAAATATTTACTGAATCGACTCCCCTGGCTGTTTAACATTGTTTGTGTTGTATGTTGATTGTATGTTGTATACTGCATTGATTGTTCTTCATGTTGTATACTTGCATTTGTTCAATAAAGTTATTAAAAAAAAAAAGATTGGCGAATATTGCCCAGAATGCACTGCGTTCATACCAGAATGCATTGCGTGTAACCCACAATACACTGCGTTTGAATTATTCAAAGATGTCGGACGGTTGCGCTAGAAAGAGGACTTAAAATGTAAGTATATTTAAAAGTATCTTGTATATGTTGTAAAATATATTTGTAAATATGTAAGATGAAGTGTTTAATATGTTATATTCCTCAATCGACTATCTACATTGTTTTGAAGCTCATCAATTTCGGTAATGCTAAAGCTAACGCTAGCGCAAATTAGCATTGAAGGCTAAAAACAAACGCTGTTGATAGTACATCAAAAAGCAGTGAGTTCTAACCGTAGTCATAAGTTATTAACACATTTTTAAAATGTGTTTATATATGTAGGGACAGACGAGGATAAGGAAAATCTGATCCATTTGTGGATGTAGAAAGATAGCCTGTTTGTTATCAGGCAAGCTCGTGCCGGATGGGAGTAAGAGACACTTGATCACATTTGTATTTATTTATCATTAAACTGTAATCGTTGTCATGTTGGGGTAAAGGTTGTTGTTGAAAGAGGAGAGGAGGAAAGAGCACGAAGGGACAAAGAGTGACAGGAGAGTCTGTTAAGCTTACCTAAGTTTAAAATATTGTTCACAAAATGTAACGTCGTCGTTGTTTTTGCCATTTGTTTAATAAATGCATGAACAAAAATGAATTATTTACATGTACTATTTAAATCTGAGCCATTTTTAACAATCTCAAAAGGATTTTCATATAAATATCAAATGTACATATTTACATTTTCGTTTTATTTGTTAACATTTATTTTATACATCTTAACAATAATCCTGGTTTTCTAGAGTCATGTGTGTCACAGTTGGAGCTAAAAGGAAAGCAGAGATTTGTCCTCGCAGACGGACGCCACTTTACCCGTCCTACTGGTTCCTGCTGTGGCTCAACATCTGTGGCTCCAAGCAGTCTCCTTCTCTGATGCACAGATTGTGCAGAACTGAACTGCAGGCAATGATTTTCATTGCAAAGGTTGGTTTTACTTCCAGTGCCCCCAGAAATATTGCTCTCCTCTTCATCTTCATAATGCCAAATGCTCTCTCCACCACAGAGCATGCCTTGGCGTGGTGCTGGTTGTAACGGGCCTGAACCGCATTCCTCATGGGTTCCCTGTAGGGTGTCAGCAGCGTGATGGGATGAAGAATGCAGGGATACCCACCATCACCCAAAAGGATCCTTCAGGTGGGTAATGTTTGATTTACATAAATTGGGCTTTTACGTAGAACCTGTGAACTGTGGACTGATCCTTGATTCACAACAAAAATATCTCTAAATTTGGCTTAGAGTCACATACAGCCTGCAGTTGAATGGAATAAAAAAGCTTCCTGTTAAAATAACAAGCTGCATTTTCTTTTAGGGCCTTTATTCTTCAGTGGCAGCCCTCAATGCTCCCCACGACCTTTTGGAAGGTGGAAGACCAAGCAAGCTGCTATAAAACCAGAGGTGACTAATGGCAGTTCATTCCCACTGGATGCTGGATGACCCTGCTGATCAGCTGGAGGATGCGGTCTGACGTCCTGTGGACAACGTCCCTCACAGTGGACCGTGGCATGTCAAAGGCCCTGGCTACCACACTGTATGATGTGCCACATGCCAGCCAGAAAAGAAACACCAGGACCTCAGTCTCCTGTGCCCCCCCCCCCCCCCCCCCCCCCAGAGTGTGAGGAACCCGAAGCTGCTCCACCAGATGCTCGATGGTCCTGCGGGTCAACCGATCTGCGGGTCTGCCGGTCTGGTTTTGTGTCGGACTGAGCGTCAGCGTGAAGGGCCACGACAGACACCTTTATGTTGGCAAAGCAGTAGAGAAATGGAAGACCCTGGAAAATAGAAAAATAATTATTTCATTGAGAAAATTAAATCTGATTTTTTTTGAATGTTTCATTTTATTCTGATGTCTTACATTTTAGTTTATGACGTATTTATAAATGCTGGAAAATCTCGTGTTTTTTTTTTTGGCTGGGTTTTTGGATTTTTATATAAATATTTAAAAATTAAAGTATTTTTGTTTAAAACAAGTGATATGGTTTGACTCTGAATAAAAAATACTAAACTTTGATCTCACAAGTGTTTCATGTAATTAGACTATACAACTCATAATCCAGTGTTGAAAAAGAATGTTAAACTCTTACCCAGCAGGCTGTGTAACCTTGAGCACAATTAGTGACAAATGCTTAAATTGAACTAATAAAAAAACTTTAAGTTTAACTCACAAGTTGTTCATGTCTGGTCAGGGGCATCCAGAGGAAATCTTCTGAGACGTCTGCTTCTCCTTGCCGCCCTGTGATGCTGCATATCTGCTCGTTTTTGGTTTGATCCCATGAAAAACGGTTGAATTATTGCCAGGAACACAGACAGATTCATATATAAAGCTATTTTCAGAAAGGTAGAAGAGAAAACTACAGAAAAAAATGCCTCCTTGCAAGAGCCCGTAAATCGTTCAGCGGCACAAAAATAAATATTGCCATGGAGTAATAACATGGGGGTTTATTTATCAACAAATACATAAAATCACCACCAATGTGTTTGTGTGTTTGTTTTATTATGTATAAATCAGCCACATTTTCCATGATCAGAACACAGCAGATTCATAAATAGTCTTCATAAAATGTTCATATTTATTATATTTTTAATTTGACAAATGGGTGTCATTCTCCGCGTTAAATAGAAGTAGTTCCCCTCCAGACCAGGTGGTGGCGGTAATGCGCCACTTTGTTTCCGTGCCAAGCGCCATTTGAAAACACCCGAAAGAGAAAACTAGTGAGCACGGGTTTCCGAATTGCTTTGAAAATTCAGAGAACTATATAGAGAACTATATAGTGCCGCACTATATAGGGTTTTAGTAGTTAGGGGTTAGGGCGGTAATTCGGACACAGGGCAGGAGTATTGTTAAGATGTATAAAAATAAATTTTAACATAAAACGAAAATGTAAATATGTACATTTGATTTTTATATGAAAATTCTTTTGAGATTGTTAAAAATGGCTCAGATTTAAATAATGCCTGTAAATAACTCATTTTTGTTACTGCATTTATTAAACAAATTGCAAAAACAACGACGACGTTACATTTTGTGAACAATATTTTAAACTTAGGTAAGCTTAACAGACTCTCCTGTCACTCTGTCCCTTCGTGCTCTTTCCTCCTCTCCTCTTTCAACAACAACCTTTACCCCGACATGACAACGATTACAGTTTAATGATAAATAAATACAAATCTGATCAAGTGTCTCTTACTCCCATCCGGCACGAGCTTGGCTGATAACAAACAGGCTATCTTTCTCCATCCACAGATGGATCAGATTTTCCTTATCCTCGTCAGTCCCTACATATATAAACACATTTTAAAAATGTGTTAATAACTTATTACTACGGTTAGAACTCACTGTTTTTTTATGTAATATCAACAGCGTTTGTTTTTAACATTCGGCGCTAATTCGCGCTAGCGTTAGCTTTAGCATTACCGAAATTGATGAGCTTCAAAACAATGTAGATAGTCGATTGAGGAATATAACATATTAAACACATCATCTTACATATTTACAAATATATTTTACAACAGATACTTGATACTTTTAAATATACTTACATTTTTAAGTCCTCTTTCTCGCGCAACCGTCCGCCATCTTCGAATAATTCAAGCGCAGTGTATTGTGGGTCACACGCAATGCATTCTGGTATGAACGCAGTGCATTCTGGGCAATATTCGCCGATCGAGTGAGCATCGATCCACACTGGTTTTTCGTAGAGAATTCTGGGAAATTTCTAGTGCACATGATTTTTGAACTGTAGATTTGGACAGCACTACAAAATGGCGACCGCACTATATAGTGCACTATATAGGGGTTAGGGCGGTAATTCGGACACAGCCAATGAGTTATATAGCTAGAGGAGACATCACGTGATTCCTCATGGGAGGAGAACACCGCCATCTTGGTGAGGTCAAGTCTCTGCTGAACACATTAAATAGTCTGTCGAACTACAGACCGATTGCCCTTTCCAGCAACATTTCAAAAATTTTAGAATATGTTTTATTGACTAGACTCGAAGTGCATCTTTTAACAAGTGAGAACCAATTTGGTTTTCAAAAAAGCCTCGGCACTGATATGTGTATCTACGCGTTACAGGAAATAGTTGGGAAATACCTGCATCTGAATACATCTGTATTTCTGTGTTTTATTGATGCCACTAAGGCTTTTGACAGGGTCAACCACCTCAAGCTTTTTCAGAAGCTAATTAATCAAGGAGTGCCCAAATATCTTGTACGACTCCTGGCTTTCTGGTATGCTAATCAAACAATGGTAGTCAAATGGGGCAATGTATTATCAGAGCCTTTTTATGTAAGCAATGGAGTTCAACAGGGGGGGATCCTCTCTCCATTTCTATTCAATGTGTATATTCATGACCTATCCACTGATCTGAATCTGTGCAAAACTGGATGTGTTGTTGGATGTCAAACCTTTAATCATCTTATGTATGCTGATGACCTTGTCATTTTTAGCTCCTACAGTGCTGGGTTACAAACACTTTTAAAAGTTTGTTCTGACTATGGCAGAGACTTTGACATAAAATACAATCCCTCCAAAAGCAAAGTAATGATCGTAAGGACCAAAGACGACAGAAATGTAAACTTTCCTGTTTTTAAGCTTTGTGGAACGCCTCTGGAACAAACATCATCTATCAAATATCTTGGACATTTCATTACTGACGATTGGAGGGATGATAGAGACATTCAGAGACAGTACTGTAAACTCTATGCTCAGGCAAATATGCTGATGAGAAAATTCAGTGCATGTTCTCTTCAAGTGAAGTGTTCGCTGTTCAGATCTTACTGCACTCCTCTGTATACGGCCCCTCTTTGGTGGAACTATGGACGTGGGACATTCCACAAATTCTTAGTGGCCTATAATGATGCTTTTAGGCTTCTGCTACAGGTGCCCAGGTGGTACAGAGCCAGTCAGCTGTTTGTGGACGCTCACATCCCCACCTGTGAAGCTCTACTGCGTAAGCTTACATACAGCCTCATGGAACGCCTGGACAAATCTAAGAACTCAATTATCATGTCTCTGACTGATCCCAAAAGAAGCTCATGCCGCTACACTTCTGCCCTAAGGAAACACTGGATACAGCGATTATACTCTTTTTAAGTTATATCTTTTTACTTTTTATTATAAATACTGTATTTGTATCTTATGTTTTATTTTATTCTCTTTTCTTCCTATGGACCACCTGAGTCTGAAATAAAAGTTTGATTGATTTTGCAAAATGCCGTTTCATTGTGCCGGTCTTTTGTTTTTTTGAGAAATAAGTCCACAAAGGAGGAGGACATAACATTTCACAGGTAAATACTATAATTCTTTCCTTTTAATGCTTTTCATGTTAACGTCAAAGTGTTCGTGTCAGATGAAATCTTTCCTGTTTGAAGGAGTTTCCTTCATGTCACAATAGGATCCCAGATCTCCCATCAGGCCTTGCAGCTCCTGACTTTGTGATGAGTTCCTGCAGAAACTCTTGGAAATCTCATGTTGATTCTCTCCCAGTTGACATCCATGGAGATTTTCACTGCTGTTGTTCAACTGTAGAGTTTGTCACAGACGCTCAAACTCATGAAGAGTTCAGCTGGAAGTTGAGAACGAGGCTTTGAGACCAGCAGCAGTTTGAGTCCATTCTGATGTTCCATTCAGGTTTCTGCTACAACAAGCCTTTATTTTGAAAGAGCCAGTGGGGCAGAAACAATAGAAGGATGAGATTACCAACCCCCCCTGGAATGTTGCCCCCTGTGCAGTGGACTAGTGGGGGCAGGGACGGCTGAACCAATCACAGAAGACTGTTGCAGCTTTCCCTCCAAAAGTCAACCAATCAGATGTTGTTGTTTGGATTCTTTGTCTTGAAGTTTCACATGTGGAAGCTTCCAGAGTCTTTTCTGTTTGGTCTGCAGGCTGAGCAGAACTGACTCCTGCAGGATCACAGGAACTTTCAGGAAAATCTCCAAACAGGAGAAAAGTTTCTGTTTGGACCTTTTTTCTGGGATTGGAGACTAGCAGATGATTGATCGGAGCTGCAGTGAAGAGGACGGCGGTGTTGTGGGAGTTGGAGCTGAAGATCGGAGCAGGAACCATGTCTTCCCTTCAGTCTCTGAGAGAGTTGATCAGCGAGCGACTAGCTGCTGCTGCTGAAGAAATCTGCAGACTCTGTGAAGGAACCATCGTCCAGTACGAGCAGGAGCTCTGTCGTCAGCGCAGACTGCTGGATGTCATCTGGAAACCACAGCTGCAGCTCCACCACATAGGTATGTGACCTTCATCAAAGAAACAGAGAAGCCCTTCACTGATTTCTTCTTCATCATATGGGATTTGATTTTGTGTTTTTCAGCTGCTGATCTCAGGTTTCTTCATTTATTTAGTCACTTACTTCAATGTCAGAAGCAAAAGCTGTTCTTCTGTCTTATGGTTAAAAGCAACAAGAAACAATTTCCCACACAAGCCTTTCATCTTCCAGAACATTCAGATCCAGATTCTAATGGAGCGATGACTGTTTCTAGTGGAGGATTCTGGTGACCGTCGCTCTGCAGTCATTGATTCACTTCTTTCATTCTTTCTCAGCAACAGAAAGTTTCCTGAAAAGTGTTGATTTAGAAACAGTGCTGTTAGACACTGATGCTATGCCAATGATTGCTGATGCTGTTCCATGGGTCGCCTCATGTAATCATAGACTGTTTTAAAGTCAGTATTTTCACAAACCAGACTTTGTGATGTGGTGGAAATGCAGCAAAATGAATTCATAGGACATTCATAAAAGGTTATTTCACAAATATTTGAATCTAGTGTGTTTCAGAGGCGCCTTTGGAAAATCTTACACTTGGTGCTAGACCGAAAACTGTGATCAGTCAGATGTCAGTGATAAAAAAAAAAAAATCCTAAACATTATACTGTTGTCAGGCTTTTTTTGTTTTGATTTACTATAGAACGTGATCATGAGCACCAAATTAGAAATCTCTAGTAAATCTCTCGCGTTTTCTCAGCATGTTTGGATTTGAGTTTACAATTGGATGACAATAAAGACGTGTTCATAGCATGTATAAGTCAATTCGATGCAATATCATTTTCCTGCATTTTTTTAAAGAAAAAATATTCATCTGGTCATGGGGGGGTACAGGGTAAACGACATCAGAGAGTACAGAGACTCGTTCCAGTCGATCTTTCAACTTGGGCCACCTCGCCTTGTTTCTGCAGAAACCCAGCCGCATGCTTATTGGCCAAGAGCTGCGTGTTAGCCACCCCTGCTCTAAAAATTAAAGTCCCGCATGCCGGATTTGTCATTTAAATTTTGGTTAATCAGATCAACCTTAAAGGTTACCGCCCCCCATGGGACAAAACACCCCCTTAAAGACCTGTTCACACCGGGACGAATTTCGCAAGCGATATTCGCCAACGTTTAACGCCTCGTGACTAAACAAAGGGCACCAATGTGAGTGTGTACACCGACGCAAAAAAACGCCATGCGCTAAAGCGTCATTTTTTAAAAAAACGCCACAGGTTCGTTTTTTTTGGCCTGACGCGCTGCTTCAAAAACTATACGACTAATGAGAATGGCGCTTTTGCACACGTGTCTGGAGCTTCTGAAGTTACAGTAAAACACAACTTGGGCTACGTTCACACTGCAGGCTGAAACGACCCAATTCCGAATTTTTTGCCCCTAAGCGGCCCAATTCCGATCTTTTCATGACAGTCTGAATGACACAGATCCGATCTTTTCAATTGCGACCCAGGCCCCGTGGGTTTGCCGGCCTGATTCCGAATTGTAGCCGTTCTTTTCAATTGCGACCGCCGTCTGACCGGCCAGGCGACTTGATTCCGAACTGTACGTCATCGACACGCAACAAACGTCATCATTTTGCGTTAAAGTAGGCAGGAACGAGAACGTAAACATCAACCATGGTGGACGATGCTGCTGAGATCAGTCAGTGGAAGGGAAGCGAGATCCCCGATTGGATTAATATTTGGGCTGGTCGCTCTTTTCAGGCCAAACTCCAGGGCTCTTATCGCAACTGGGCGGTTTTTGAAAAAATTTCCAGATAAATGGCAGAGCGTGGTGTTGAACCTTTACCGCGATAACTTTTTTTTTCTTTCTCCCCTTCCGACCGTGCTCAAGCGCGGGGGACCCGGGCGATCCTCCTCCTCCTCCCTGTTCTGATCCTTAGATTCTCCAGAACGGGTTAATAAAGAGTCCATAGCATTTATTTTGGGGGAAACCTTCTTTTATTACCGTCCTCCGTAACACACAACATGAATGCGCGCACACACTGCCCCCCCCCCATTCTCTATCGCGGCACGCGCTTGCACACACGCGGGCGAGCGGCTCCAACACATACACATTTCCATTCCACAACAGTGGGTACAGACGATCCCGACTCCATTGCCTTCTTAAAATGAGAAGATTGTAATTGTGCTGCTCCTTCGTGAAAATAAATTTAATATTACAAAAAGAGCTCCGCTTTTGACAACACTGTTGTTGACATCTGCTCCGCAAACAAGTGACGTCGTTCACCGTTGAGTATTCTTCTGGCTTCTGCGCATGCGGGTCTCGTTTGGGTCGTGTCACGGTCACACTGGAGATCACAAAAGTTCGGATTTACTTGGAAATGTGAACGGTCTAGCAAACAATTCGGATTTTTTGAAAAAATCCGAATTGTTTGCTAGACCGTTCACATTTCCAAGTAAATCCGAACTTTTGTGAGCATTAAGCCCTGCAGTGTGAACGTAGCCTTGGAGACGCTCAAACACAAAACTGTCGGAGAACGGCGGAGAAGATATACGCTAAGTAACGTCTACACTACCGCGAAGAAATAAGACGAAGATGATGCTCACTCACTGACGGACATTCTAAAATATCCCCGAGCTCTGGGTGTCATCCGCCTGGCTGCGGGGTCTGGGGCGGGGTGGGGTGGGGGGCTTGTCGGCCCTGTCCTATGGAGGGGCATTCCGGGGGGTAGGGGGGGCCCACTATTGGTACGGGGCGGGGGGGCTGACCGGTCGGGGTCTCCGCTGAGGCAATCGGTGGTTGCCCCGGCCGGTTGGCTGCCTTGGTCCCGTCGAGGCCTGATCAGAGCTCTTCTAGGGCCGGCGTTTGGGGGTGGGGGCCTGGGCTTGCTCCGGGGAGGGGGGGGGGGGGGGGGGGGGCGACGCTTTCTGGCTCCTCTCTCTCTGTGTGGGGTGGGTGGTGCCGGGCCTGGAGTGTCGGCGCCTTCGGGGTGGGGCCCCTGGGCCGGGTGGGCCTGGCCCCTTTGCTGGGGGGGGGCGGGGCGGACAGCTGTTTGACCACCGGGGGACAGTCTACCAGCTGTCCCCAACTTACCCCCTTCCTCATATAACCTCATATTAGGGTGAGGGGGTGGGGGGTCTAGCTTGCAATGCGCCTTGGGGGGGAGCTACTTGGCAGTGGCCCCCCTCCTATGGTTACCGTACGGAGTGGGCCCCCCTTCTTTCGGTTTTATTTGCACCTTAGACATGTAGGGTCCTTGGTAGGGGGGGGTGCTTGGACATCACTGCCAGCAAGCAGCAGATGTCCTCCTAGCACCCTACCCGCCAATTTTAACCGCACCTTAGACATTTAGGGCCCCTTGGTGGGGAGGGTGAGGGGACATCAGTGTGAGTAATCAGGAGATGTCCCCTTAGTGCCCTACTCGCCAATTTTAACTGCACCCCCCTTAGTACATACACCCCTCCCCCCTCAATATATACATTCAAACATAAACACACATACACGCACACACATTTTGCAAGGAAGGTGGGACCTGGGTCCATCTGTCCCCTGCCCCTTCCCTGGTGGGGGGTGCGGGCCCCTTGGCGACGGCGGCCGTGTCCCCTGGGTGCCGGCTTCCTGGGCCCGGCGGTGCTCTCTCCGCGCGGTGGGGGGGTTTACATTACATCTGAGCCGGGGGTGTTCGTGTCCCTGGGGGGTGGGTCCTGGTCCTTGCCCCTGAGCGCTGGGCCCCGCCAAACTTCCAAATGTGGCCGAGCCTGGTCGGGCCATATTTACAACACCCCTTTTGGGCCCCCTTTTTTTCCCCGGGGTTCCCCCCTCCTGGGCGGGGGCGGCGGGGCCCTGCCTTGCTCCTCCCTGGACCAACCGTGGGCCGGGTGGGTGGCTGCCTGGAGCGCGGAGAGGGTCTCCCTTGGGGGGTCCTGGGGTTGGGGCGGGGGGATGCCCGGAACTCCTGGGTGGTGGTGGGGTGCTCGTCTGGGGCTGTGGACGTCCTTCTCCGGTGGGGCCCTGCGTTGGGCTCTCCCGGCGCGGCGGGGGGCTGCTTTCCTGGTTGGGCTGGGGCGGCGCTCTCTTTCCCTCCGCACCTCCCTGCTCTCTGGCTCTGGGGGGCTCGCGGCGGTCCTGCTGGCCCTGGCCTGGGTGGCGGGCTTGGTCGCCCGGGGGGGCGGTTGTTCCCTGCCGTTCCCGTGTGGCGTTGGGGGGATTCCGGCTGCCGCTGCTGCTGCGGCGGGGGTCTGGGTGTGGGGTTGGCTGAGCGCTCCTCCTCCTTCTTTTCACATTCCACCATCCATTTTAGAAGAACATAAACACTCACCTGAGCACAGGTGTTAGCTCACCTTTGCACTAATAGTTTGCATGATTGAATGATCGAAAGATTTCACACTAGTTGGTTTAAAGGCATAGGTATGCGTTTGTGAACACTATCTGTTTTGTGTACATGTTGACATGTGGACATTTTTGCAGCTAGCAGGTATGTTGATAACATTTCAGTGTGTGTGTGGACAGGCCCCGCCCTTTTTGTACTACATTTTAACCTTACCGTAATGATAAACAACCAGTAAACCTGTCTGCTCTATGCTGCTTCATGGTCTTACCGCCCCCCCCTCTCACTATCACCCCCCTCTCTCTAACATCCCTCTCTTCTTCCCTTCTTTCCTTTTCCGTCCGGTCCAACACCAGAAATTTTCAAACATGGTTGAAATTAATAAAGTTTGGCCTCAATTACAAAAGAGGTTTATCCAGACATACCTTTGGTTTGTCTGAAGATTAATAACCCCTCTTGTTAAAGTAAAATATGTCCAACACAAGAGGCCCTCAGCTCTCATCTGCCTGCCTAGCTGTTGGACAGGACAAGTTAAAAAATAAATAAATAAATAAATAAAATATCCCCGAAAACGCTCGATACATTTTCAGCTCTTGTACCAGTCGATAAAACTCCCCATGTTCTTCTCTTCTCGTAACTATGGGATGTACCCAAAATCGGCGTTTTTTCCGGCGTCTTTCAACATTCAATAGAACAATAATTTCTACATCGCTGGAGCTGGAGCTACTGGTGCTTGAAATATTCATGTTTTCTTTGTATGATTTTGACAAGCGCTTAATTACTTGCTCTCTTCTTCTGAGTGAAAAGCGAGTCTAAGAAGCGTAAAGCTGCGCAGCGCCACATTGTGTACAGGGGTATTTCTGTTTTACATTAAGCGCCATCTAATCACTCGGCTCATCGTCAGCGAAAATCGCTTGGGGATGAACACAAAAAACGTGTTGAAAAACGCTGGCGAATAACGTGCGCCGATATTCGGCCCGGTGTGTACTGCCCTTAACACTGTGTGCAAATCCAGCGAGCGCGAAGGGACTACTCAAGGTCACCACTCAGTTAAGATTGCAGCCGTGTAGTTGTAAAATGCGGGGTTGCTCGGTTATAGGGTTCGCTCTCTAAGTTCTTTAATACACTCGATCAGTTGTCTTTGCTCCCGTTCACTTAATGGCAGCGAAAAAACACCACAATTATGTGATAATTTCAACAGTAAACAAAACATAAACACTATAATTTCCCTTGTTCTACGGTGTCGCTGACACGGCTAGTAACACATGGATCCTGTAGGAAAAAATCTGTCGCTTTTAGATTTCTTTCATGCGTGTTCTTAAGTCAGGAGAATGACCAGAAAATGTGAACGGAATAAAATTAAGAGTTTTTATTGTCTCTAACAAAGAGCTATAAAACAGATCATCTGGTTTCCCAAATCCAATGCCTGCAAAACGTAAGAAGTTACATTCCGAATTACATGAGGCTGTCTGAGAACAAAGGAAATTCCCTGAGTGCAGACTTTTAAACATGTGGTCAGAATCTCCTCCCGCGGAAGCATGATGGCGGCCGAATCTCCGCCTCTGGCCTCTCGGATCGGCTGAATTACTCGGAATCACAGCATCTGGTTTCTGCTTCGCCTGTCCGGGGGGCCAATTTACAGATGGACATGGTATGGCCACCAAATGAATCCCCATGTGGTGCACCACAGGCGGCAGGAACTTCCCAGCAGCCAGTAGGTCCTAAAGCTTTGTTCTCCACAGGAGAGCAGGCGCCTGAAAAGGTTTCCAGGGATTGAATAGGTCCCAGAGATGATTAATTTGTGGTCCATGTCAGACTTACAGCCCAGTCTTCCAAATGGACTTAGAAGATCTGTCCCTGCAGGGGGATGAGCTTGGAGCTGAAGTCAAAACCTTCTCACATATGCAACTTAAGGATGTACCTTCAAAGTTCAAAGGACGGAAACAACACACACTAATAAAACTAAACTTCAGTGAGACAGAAAAACATAATAAAATGAGGACAACAAATATATATTCCTTCAATCTCGTCCAACAAGCTGTTGAAAGCAAAATGACAAAGAAACTTTTTATCAATCTGTAATCTTCCACATTCATCTATATTTATACATTCAATTCAAAATAACTTTCCAATTCACTTTAAAATCTGCATTTCATTGGGAGCTTGTGTATTTAAGTACACAAATATGATTATTTCACATTATATACAGTACAGACCAAAAGTTTGGACACACCTTCTCATTCAAACAGTTTTCTTCATTTTCATGACTATGAAAAATGTAGATTCACACTGAAGGCATCACAACTATGAATGAACACATGTGGAATTATATACATAACAAAAAAGTGTGAAACAACTGAGAATATGTCATATTGTAGGTTTTTCATAGTAGCCACCTTTTGCTTTGATTACTGCTTTGTACACTCTTGGCATTCTCTTGATGAGCTTCTAGAGGTAGTCACAAGGTTCCTGACTGAGCAGATTTCAATTTTTATTTGTGTTTGAAAATACACAAACTCATTTAAAAGTTTAAAAGGCCTTTTTCTTGTGTTTGTATTCCTGTAGTTCTCCCTCAGCATTGGATGACTGAAGAGGAAGATCTCTGTAACCAGCAGAGCAACTTTAGAGTGGAACAAAAGGTACCAGAACCTGCCCAAAGTGAAGAGCAACAGAAGGAACCAGATCCTTCACTGATTAAAGAGGAACAGGAAGAACCAGAACCTCCACAGATTAAAGAGGAACAGGAAGAACCAGAACCTCCACAGATTAAAGAGGAACTGGAGGAACCAGAACCTCCACAGATAAAAGAAAAGCAAGAAGAACTCATAAGTCAAGATGAAGAGTTGCCTGATCTGAAGCAGGAGACTGATACCTTGATGGAGATTCCTACTAATGAGGAAGATGAGAACAGTGAAGCAGATCTAAACAATCAGAAGATCTTTAATGTAACTGATAGTCAGGATGAAGCCGGAAACCAACATGAAGAATCAACATCAACTACAGATAAAGAGACAGACCCACAGAACAGAGATCAGAGGAAGAGAAGAGACAGAAGTCATGTCCAAACTGGGCCTGATGAAATTTATTGTGCATGTAAAAAATGTGGTAAAAATTTTAGTTGCTGGTCTCAGTTGAAATTTCACATGAAAACTCATACAGGAAAGAAGACATTTTCTTGTAAAAACTGTGAAAAAAGTTTTAGTTATAAATCTAGTCTCAAAAAACACAAGACAATTCATACAGGCGAGAAGCCCTTTAAGTGTAAAGATTGTGATTCAAGTTTTAATCAAATATCGAATCTAAACACACACATGAGAACTCACACAGGAGAAAAGCCCTTTTCTTGTAAAGAATGTGATGCAAGTTTTCGTCAAAAAAATGGTCTCGAAAGACACATGAGAACTCACACAGGAGAAAAGCCTTTTACTTGTATAGAATGTGATACAAGTTTTAGTGACGCATATAATCTCAAAACCCACATGATGAGTCACACAGGATTGAAGCCTTTTTCTTGTAAAGAATGTGATAAAAGTTTTAGCCAAAAATCAAATCTCAAGACACACATGAGAACTCACACGGGAGAAAAGCCTTTTACTTGTATAGAATGTGATACAAGTTTTAGTGATGCATATAATCTCAAAACCCACATGATGAGTCACACAGGACAGAAGCCTTTTTCTTGTAAAGAATGTGATAAAGGTTTTAGTCACAGATCTAGTCTCAAAACACACATGAGAACTCACACAGGAGAAAAGCCTTTTTCTTGTAAAGAATGTGATAAAATATTTAGTGTAAAATCTCATCTCAAAACACACATGAGAACTCACACAGGAGATAAGCCTTTTTCTTGTAAAGAATGTGATAAAAGTTTTAGCCGAAATTCAAATCTCAAAATACACATGAGAACTCACACAGGAGAGAAGCCTTTTTTTTGCAAAGAATGTGCTAAAAGTTTTAGTCATCTATCTCATCTCAAAACGCACATGATAACTCACACAGGAGAAAAGCCTTTCCCTTGCGATAAATGTGATGCCAGTTTTAGTCGAATACCTACTCTAAAAACACACATGAAAACTCATTCAGGTGAGAGATAGTTTTTATGGCTGATAAATGGCTCAGCCACAGATGTAATCTAGTAAAATGCATTAGAGCTCACACGCGTGAGAAGCTTTGATTTTGTAAAAATAAATAAACAGTTAACAGTTACATCAGCCTGACCTTTAATTACATGTACACACCCCCAAGCTGGTGGCCTCAATAACACAGACATTGATGTTGTAAATCAGTTCAAAGGAGGCGTTAATTACATTTTCTACCTGTCGTATTATTATGAGAAATGTTTTGTAAACATCTTTAAGATTTGTTGTCATAATTTCATTATTGTTTTAGACTAAAAGAAGGGACTGCAGTTTTAATTTGTCAAGGCATGTGAGCTAGTAACCATTAAGTGAAAAATGATTTTCCCACATTCTTTTAAATCCACTAACTAATGTAATCAATATGAATCAGCTGATGTGGGTGAAAGTGAAATTTCTGAAGGAGTTTTCAAGCAATAAATCAAACTCTACTTATACCTCAGTTAATGATCACTGTATTTAATTAAGCATATATGATTTAAGTGACATTTTTGTTTTGTTTTCTGTCTTTTTAATCTATGCATTTAATCATTTCTGTAATGAGTTTGATAAATATGTGTAAATTCTTTATTGCTTTGACCACAATGCTTGAAATAAATCAATAAAATCAAAATCAAAAATCAGTTGTGGGTGTTCGTGAGTGCATATGGTCCTGGCAGTGAGAGGAATGAAGAGGAGAGAGTGACCTTCTGGAATGACTTGGATGAGTGCTTGCAAGGATTTGGAGCAAATGTGAATATTGTGCTGATGGGAGATCTGAGTGCTAGAGTCGGTGATGAGAAAATTGAGGGTGTTGTTGGAGGGCATGGTGTTCCTGGAAAGAATGATAATGGTGAGAGACTGATAGGAATGTGCACTGAAAGAGAGAAGGTGATTGGGAATACATGTTTCAGAAAGAAAGAGATCCATAAGTATATGTGGGTGATACTTATGGCAGAGTGGTGGAAGAGTGATTGATAAAGCACTGATGGATTATGTGGTGGTTTCACAGGTTTCATGTAGTAGATTGCTGGATGTAAGTGTGAGGAGGGGAGAGAGTGAAGGTATGTCTGATCACTATTTGGTGGAAGGAAGGTTGCTAGTGGGTATGCCATGGGCGAGATCGAGAAAGAGTGGGGATGCAAGACAAGTTCTGAGAGTGTTTTGAAGAACAGAGAGAAAATGTGTGAGTATCAGAAGGAATTAGGTGGCAAGTGGAATATGGTGAAGGAGCAGATGGTTGTTGGAGTGGAGGAAGAATGGCAACAGTTCAAGAGTGCAGTGGTTGGATGTGCAGACGAAGTGTGTGGTGTGAGATGTGTTGGGGGGTAGTTTAAGAAAGGGAAGTGAATGGTGGTGCGAGGATGTAAGGTTGGCTGTAGCTGAGAAGAGATGTGCGTACGAAGTATGGCTGCAGAGAAAGGACAGGGAGTCATATGAGTGTTATAAGGAGAAGAAAGGGATGCTAAGAGATCTGTGCGTGAGGCAAGAGTGGCTGCGGACGAAAGGTGGGGCAGACAGTTGTCTGATAATTTTCGAGAGAACAAAATAAATGTTTTGGAAGGAGGTGAAAAGGGTGCGAAAGGGAGTGTCGGGGAGGGAGGAGCAAGTAAAAACAGAGGATGGAAGGATGTTGAAAGAGGGGAATGCAGTAAGAAAAAGGTGGGCAGAGTATTTTGAGAGGCTGTTGAATGTGGAGGAAGACCGGGATGCTGTGATTGCGATGGATGGAAGGGAAAGTAGACTGAATGTATTGGGAGAGTTGAATGAAGCGTTAATTACGGGAGAGAAAGTTGAGCAAGCTGTGGGAAAGTTGGTGTGGATGGGTGTGCTGTGGAATGCCTGAAGTAAGGTGAAGTGATCGTGATTGAGTGGTTAGTGAGACTGTTGAATGTGTGTTTTGCAAATGGGCAGGTGCCGCTTGATTGGAAGAGTGCGTGTGTGGTTCCCCTGTACAAGGGTAAGGGTGATAAGTATAAATGTGGTAGTTTTAGGGGTATTAGTCTGCTGAGTGTTGTAGGCAAATTGTATGGGAGAGGGCTGATTAATAGGGTAGTGGAGGGGACTGAGTGTATGATTGGTGAAGAGCAGTGTGGTTTCAGGAGAGGTAGAGGGTATGTGGATCAGGTGTTTGTTGTGAGACAGGTGTGTGAAAGGTTTTTGGCTAAGGGAGGGAGGTGTTTTGGGCAGTCATGGATTTAGAGAAGGCGTATGATAGGATTGATAGAAAGGCGTTGTGGGTTGTGTTGAGTATTATGGTATTGATGGTAGATTGTTGGAAGGTGTGAAGAGTTTTTATAGAAACAGTAGAGCGTGTGTGAGAGTAGGATATAGCATGAGAGTGTGGTTTGGATGCTCCAGTGTCTTTTGGATTCAGGATGAGTCCATGCAGTTCTAGAAATCCCACCATGATGATCATCCTTGGGAACTTTCCGGTTCCGGGTAACACAGCAGGACGCGTGGCGTGCCTCTCTGCGAATACAACTATCTTCAAATTACTTTAAAATTTGATTGTTCTCCAAAAAAGAGAGCCGACCATGCCCCCGAAGAAAACCCAGGAATAGACCTCAAAAAGTCTCTTGACATTATTCAAGAAAAGTTTTATGGATCAAGTGTCGGCTAAGCTAACGCCACTTTGGGAAATGATGGAAGAGTTCCGAAGATTTCGGGCTCAAAACGAGCAGCGAGAAAACCGGGTCGAGATTCTGGAGAAAAGACTGGACGATGTGGAACAGCAAGTAAGGATGAATAATGTCATTCTCACTGGAGTACCAATCAAGCCTCGAGCGAAGCTGAATGCAGCTGGAGCTAGCACTGCTAATGCTAGCGCTAGCGTAGCTAGCAGTGCTAATACGGTGATCGGTGCAGAGTCTCTGGTACGCCAAATGGAAACATTTCTCACATCTAAAGGGTTTGATCATCCAGCCATGACTGAACAGCATGTTTAGCATCAGCTGTTGTGACACATTTTAAAACACAGTTAGCAATGCCAGACAGCTGTCGAACTTGTGCATTAGCACCTTCTATTTGAAGGCATGAAAAGTTACCATAAGTGTTTGTGTGGATCTGTTGCAACGGATGTAGCAGCCCCAACACTGCGGCAAGCAGATGAAGCAATGATGCCACAAATCAGGCCTGCCCTATCGCGCCTGTGTTGATTGGTTGCTATGGGGGGTTGACTTGGACCAGATTTGCTGGTTGATGTCATGCATTCAGCATCTGCCCACCATGGAAATCAAATAAATAAATAAATGAAGCATGCACCGCTCCCTCAGACACATACTGCTGCATGAAGTGTCACAAGCATCGTATTTGGATTTGTTATTTTGTGTTTTAACCATGTTTTTGTATTTTGTTTTTTTCCCTGGTACAATAAAAGCTTTCTGTTCTTCTTAAAAAAAAAAAATCTCAGAGGATCTGCTGTTCATCTGAACGACCATCTGACCAGAAGGATTAATCACTTTCTCCATCGTCTGACGTCACCTGAATAACAGCAGAGTTCTGACATCCAGACCACTTGACCTCAACTTCCACCACAGCTGATATCAGCTGAAGAAGGATATGGACCTGAATCTAATGTCTGCAGATATAACATCGAAGAGAACTATTAACTCTGTTTAAACCCAGAAGAACGGCTGTTATCAGTAAAAGAAGAAATACCAACCTTGGACAATCGACAGATTATGGACCCTTTTTATTTTTCCCTTACAGCATTACTTTATTATAAAAAAATAAAAATACAAACAAAATATATAAAAAGAGTAAAACAAATGATTAATCACTTATTGAAAATTGTTAAATTGATTGACCTTTGATGATTTTACTTCACTTGCTCCTAAAATTGATAAAATGATTAAAAAATCTTTCCTAATGTAGCATAATTTTGCACATGTTTTTAACTTTTGATACTTGATGAAATTTTGCTATGAAAATTCCTGAAACAGTGTTGTCTGCTTTACTGATATAGTATTATGTTTTAAAGCATATGAATGACTTTTAAAAGTAACATAATTTGCATATATTTCAGATACTGCATTTGCCATGTTGATTCCTAAAGGGGTTATTTTTGACGTAGTACTTAAGTAATTCATCTTTGGCATGTGCTTTATCAATAACTTATGATTCTTAATTCTGTCTGATAAAACCTAGGAACCAGATATTGATAAATCATGTAATAAAATGGTTATAGTATAACGGGGTGGGATTATATAAGTTTGCTTCCTTCCACTCCCTTTCAAGCAATATTTATTAATATGTCTAATTATCCTAAGTTTGATTAGTTACTGTATGAATGTATAACTGATGATTTTATTGCTGTTGTGTATTATTTCTACTTAATAGACCTTTTTCGCAAAAACCGGAAACACGTCAGCAACGTGTAAACCTAGTTCCGGTTTGTGCTTCGCTGGTGGAGGAATGGCAGAGCCTAGAGTGTTTTCGAAGAGCCTGAGTTGTGTTCCGAAGTTCATCAGCGCCGATGCGATGAAGAGTGTGAAGATGCATTCGTCCACTAAAGGAAACAAATTGGACAAGGGATATAAATTCGTCCATGAAGAGTTTATCCACCATTACCAAGGTAAGCTTCAGCTAGCTTAGCCATAGCCGCATCACCGGTAACTCTGTGTGTTTGTTTACGTCAACTGTAAATCCTGGTGTTATTTGTAATATAAGGTATAACACATCGCAGTTAATATGTTGTGTGTGTGTTTAAGTGAAAAGGCATGAGATTAACATAACACCCAAAAATTTGGTGAAGCTGTAAATAAGAAATGTTAAGTTGCCCGTATGCGTGTTCATTCTTCTTGCTGCAGACAGTTGCGGCACTTTCTTCACTTACTATTAGTATTATTTTTCTGAAAGTAGGGTGACCACACGTCCTCTTTTCCTGGACATGTCCTATTTTTCGATACTTATATGATAAAATAACATTGAACATAGATGAAATGTAATCATATTTGCTTCATGTATGCAGCTCTGAACACCAATTACTCTCGATGAAATATCTCACAAACTCACTTCACTCCTTTTTTACTAACTCAAATCTGGTCACCCTACTGACAGTTATAGTTTCATGTTACATTGATGTAGCAACATAAGTATGTCTTAATTTTAACCTATTTAATTTCCAGACCGCACATTATTCACAGCTGGGTCAGCAGGCTGATCCACCCCCCCCCCTGGCCTGCACGAGTGGCTTGCAAAGATGGCACAGACCAAGAACACAGGTGGGTTTGTGATCAAATTATCATTATGATTTAAGAACGGATGTGTATCCATAACAACTGTAGATTATTATAAAAACACCCCCAGTAGTTATTACAGACTGTAATTTCTTTTTGCCTTTTATTTATAAGGGAATCCATCCTGAACCGGTTAGTGAGCTGGTGGTGCAAAAGCCCAAAACAGTTGGCAGGGACGGTCTGAGGTCCACACTGTACAAGGCATATACAGGTGAATAATTTAACTTTTTGTTGCTTTGTGAGAGCAAGTTAAGTTTAAATGTAAAAAAATTACATTAAATTTAAATGTAGTTATGCACTTATGTCTAACTTTTGTGTGTTGTGTTTCTCTTGTGTAGGACCACTGCCAGATCCATATCTGATGGCATCTGGAAGCAGATTATGCCAGGTGCAGCCCCAACCTCTCATGGCTGTGTTGGATGGGGTTTCTGAGATGGAATGAAAGAGAACTTGGATAGATATTATAGCAAATGCATGAATGCATACCTTAAATTACACTTATCTTGTCTTTAAAAATCAGTTCAGCCTTCTGTCTTACTGTTGATGATCTGTAATGTTCTTTTTTATTGTAAATCTTTGATGTTATTTGTGTTGTTATTAATCAGTTGTTGTTACGCATACCTAAAAATATTAAATGAGGCACAATTTTGACCAAAATTGTTTTATTTGTTCATCTAATTATTTTTGTGAAGTCAAAGTCACATTTCAACAGGAAAATATTACGAATATAACAATTATATTTAACTAGATTTTAAGAATATGTGGAAACACTAAATTTTTCCATACTATTTGCACATTATACATTATTTACATACCAAACATTAATTCACTCTTCAACACAAAAAAGTCCTTGACAATTTGCCAAAACACGGCATTTAAGCCAGATCTGATTCACACTGCCCATCAGTGTGAGCGGCACAGAGAGTCCCTGATGTGAAAGGACTTTATCCTACTGATCACTCTTTCCACCATAATTCTGAGGCGGGTAATGGCTTGGGTTTGTTCTATTTCCTCCTTGCTGATGGAGCTGAAAGCTTAAAAGGTGGAATCATGATCTCAGATCCATTGTCAGTAAGGAGGTCTTCAATGAGGAACTTTTGTCCGCCATGACATCGTCTCCTGGCTGCAGCAAAGGAACTTGGCTTCTAAGTCATGGATGTAATCCAAAGCCTCATCCAGAGCACCTGTGAAGATAAAGAAATTAAAAATCAGTCTTGATATATTTATTCTACCTTTCAACACAACACAGTAATCATGTTTTGAAAAGTATGTTAAGTATTTAATTACAAATACATTTCATTTATTTTGGTTAATGACAAAATACCCAAAATTAATTAAATACATGTAATTAAAATAGGTGAGAGCGTGAACAGCTTTTATTATATACATTAATTTTTTCAGGTAGAAATGCATTTATCCAATAACGGTACACATAGTTGACTAACGTTAACCAAACACATTATGAACAACCTTACCTGCAGGTGGGTGTGTCACGTAGTCCTGATCCATCTTTACTGCCTTAGCTTAGCCACCGTGTCGCTATCTTCACAGCTTAGCTGCATAGCCTGACGTTTGAGGTTCTGTCATATACTGACTCCCTTCTCAAAGGAGCAGTAAAGTTTTTCCAAGGGAAAATACTCGGGACGACACCACTCTTCAGGCGACGAACGACGCAGCCGCACCACAATCCGGAGCGAAGTTAGTAAGTGCCGGCAGCAGAGGGTGCTACCTGTGTTTACATTAAAACTATGCCCTTCCTCTCTTCAGATCGCCTATATCCATTTGGGTTTCAGGTTTGGATCCACAGGAAAATAATGATATGAGAGGCCAGGCTGTTTTTGGTTGGAAGACGAACAGCCTGGAACACAACAGAAACTGCAACTCTTCGACTCTGCCATTCTTCATATGTGCCGCTATGCTAACAGGAAGTTGTTTTACACGTCATTGACGTATTTCCGGTCAAAAAATGCGGAAGTGTGAAAAAGGTCTATAATGGTAAGAAATACTCATCATTTATTATCAACAGCATAACGATATCATTAAAAAGAATCCACATATTAATAAAAATAAAAATAAAATTGAAAATGAAATAAACCATTTAAAAAAAAATCATAATAAAAGATGTACAAACACCACAATCACTGCTGGATGATAAATACATTTACTCTTTATTTTCTGTCAATAAATAATATTTATCAATAAATCCTTGATTGTAAATGATGGATCTAAAGTTGATCTAAAGAAGTCAAAGTGCTGACTCAGCACAGATCAAAGGAGACACAGATGATTTCCTGGAATGAAGAAAACATCAAACATCATGATGTGATCTGGAACTGAGCTGTTCTTCAGAAGATCCTCCCAAACATGGAAACTGTTGCTGCAACACGTGAAGGTTTGGTTCTGTTGCTAGTGAGATCTGATGGATCAGAACCAGACTTCTGTCAGCTGGAACTGGGGCTTCTTCCAGACCATGTGACCTCATGGACAAAGTTCCAACATGGTTTCAATGAAATGTGGAGGTTTTCCAGGAAACGTTGCTGCAGTTCCTCCGTCTCATCAAATGAGAGATTTCTCTGCACTAAAGAAGAAAATCTTCCAGAACAGCTTCAAGCTGCAGAAAAACTGTTTCCATCATTCTGAGGACATTTATTTAGGCTTCATGTGAAGAAAACAAACTGTTTGAAAAGATGAAAACAGAAACAAAGACGTTTCTAGAAGCTGCAGATGCAGTTACAAAGAACAGCGAGCAGGTGTCTCACTGTGGGAGCCTCAACATTTTCACCAACTTGAAATAGCAATCAAGTTCTGCCTCCAACCATGAAGGGATTTGAACCCTCAATCTTCTGATCCGAAGGCAGACGCCTTGTCCATTAGGCCACATGGTCTGTAAGGGCAGGAAGTTCCAGCTGGAGTTGGAGGAACTTCTGCTGCCTCAAAGAGGAAGGTGGAAGAGGAAGAAGAGGCGCTGCAGTGTGCTCCTCCTCATGAGTCCTGAAGCTGCACCGTCAGCTGCAGAGCTTCAGAGCTGCTTCCTTCTCAGACTTTCCACTTTCTTTGGCTCTCTGGCTCTGATGCTGCTGCTGCAGAAAAACCAGCAGCTGCAGAAAAACTCTGCAGAGACTCACAGAGAGAGGATGGAGGCAGCAGATGAAGCTGCTGCAGACTGGGGGCGGAGCCTGGAGATGACTGATGGAGGTCAGAGGGCGGAGCTTCATCAGGATGAAGGTGCTGCTTGGATTCTGCTTTGATGTCCGTCTGTCCTCAGTCCCTTCATGGCTGCTGCTTCTCTTCTGCTGATGTTTCTGCAGAATGAAGCTGCTGGAAAACGCTGAGTCTCTTCTTTCTGCAGCTTTTGATAACAGAAACAATCATTTTAGTATAAACATCAATGTTCCAGTCTCACTTTAAATAAACTGCTGTCCTTCATCAGCCGTTGCCATGGAAACCAGCTGACTCCAGCAGCTCCAGAAGCTCCTACTTGACACAAGTGGGTTGAGGCAGGAGGGATGTTTCTGCAAAAATCATTTTCTGCTTCATCCCTGAGAAAGCTGAAGAAGAGGAGGAGTTCTGAGCGTCTTTTCTGGCGGGGACTCCTGCTTCACCTGCAGCCCATCTCCACCCTCTGACTGTGTTTCTGACTGCTGTTCCAGCTCATGGCCGCCAGTCTGTCAGCTAACGTCTGATGGGATGGAGCTGACATCTGCTAAAAGATTTCCTGTCAGACATCAGACGTCTAGCAGCTGCTCTGCTCTCTGGTCACTCTGTCAGGAATGGTGTCTGGTCCAGCAGACCTCTGGGCGTTAACTCTTCATGGAGTCTTCCTCATGGCAGCCATTGTGAGACAGAGCAGCTGGTGGTCAGGAGGAGGGATGGTCTTCCTGGCTGTCATGTTGTTCTGAGCCTCAAACAGCCTAGAGGTCATTGGCTGCATCTAGAATGGAGGTGTGACTGTCACAGGCAGGTGATGATGTCCTGTAGTTGGAGATCACCTGGATGCTCTGTCACATGTGGCGGGAATCTCTGCTGTTCTGGAAGTGGATTCTCTGAGCATGTGGCACAAAGGTGGAAGTTTCTTCTTCTTCTGAGGATTCAAACCTGGAAAAGAGTTTAGTTTGTCTGATCAGGAAACTGAAAATGAGGACGTCAGCGGAGCAGAAAGAGGAGGAACACCGTCAACAATCATGTTGGAGCTCCAACAGGCATTTTCCTGACTCAGCAAAAACATCTGTTTGTTTTTCTTTGTTCTGTCCAGCAGCTGAACAAATGGAAGAAGGTTGGAGGTTCAGTGGACCAAGAGCTGGATCATCTAAAGGAAAACGGGGTCCACACACAACATCTATGTGAGGATTATTCTGGAATTACTGGCTCCATTTGTCTGAATTATGGCTTACAGCTGATAAATTCACATGAATAATGAGTTCATGAGAGAAAATCTCTATTTTCTTGCTGGTTTCTATTGAATAGAGTGATTCCAATCAGACTAGTGAAATATTCTGAATGTTTCTGAATCTCCATTGATTCATGACTTCTGATCAGTTCTTCTTTCTGTAACTATGATCTAAATGGACTTTAATGAAAGACCATGTGATGTTTCCATTGATGCTAAAGCTGACCAATCATCTTATTGATTACAACACGAGCGCTTTCTGTGTCTAAAATCAGTCCCAGAAGAGTTCAACCATGACTTCAATGCCTGAGCTAAGCTCCTCCCTCTTTGTGTGTCTTTGTGTGTGTGTGTTTCTTGTGTGTTCCCCTGACTGCAGCAGTGTGTCGTCAACAAGAAGCTGATTCCTAGAGAAAAGTGAGAGTTTCAGCTCTAAGGGGTCTGAAGTCCATCTGAGAAGATCACTAACTCATGAGTCCTGCTGTCCCTGAAGACCGGCTTCATGTTCAGAACCAGCTTCAGGTTCTGGGCTGGGATTGGATGTGTTGTGGTGGCAGGAAAGCAGGTTCAAACCCGGATCAAAGCAGAATGTAGAAAGTGTCAAAGTGTCAGTCAGACTCCCAGACAGAATGTTCCAGATCAGTATTTATTGGTTATTTCTTGATGTTCTTCATCTTTGGAGAAAAGCAGAGCTAGAAAATCAAACAAAGTTCCATCTATCTGCTAAAAACTTGGATTCATTCAGTCTTTCCCGTATGGACAGATTTCTTTGACGTCTTTTCTTTTCATGTAAATTCAGTCAAACATGTTGATCCTTCATGATGTGGATGAGTTGATATGAAACAGTGTTTTCTGCAGCAGGAACATGTGAGAGGAAACCTGCTGTTCCTCAGCTGAGCTTCATCATTCCATCTCAGCAGCAGATGAGGAGGATGTGCTGCTGGAAAATCGGCCTCACAGACTCAGTTTGCAGCTTCTGCTTTCAGGTTTGACTTCTAGTTTCTGTAGAAACAGGAAATCTGGAGAAGAGAAGCAGGAATGGCTTTGCATCTGGAAAACATCTGGCTTTCTCACCGCAGAAAAGACTAAAAATCTCCACACCACTCTGGAACCATCTAGAACAGTATTATGGGATGTTTTTCAGCTGAATCACTGGGATCCATCTTCATGTTATCATCAAAGTGATCGTGTCAGATGAAATCTTTCCTGTTTGAAGGAGTTTCCTTCATGTCACAATAGAATGACAGATCTCCCATCAGGCCTTGCAGCTCCTGACTTTGTGATGAGTTCCTGCAGAAACTCTAGGAAATCTCATGTTGATTCTCTCCCAGTTGACATCCATGGAGATTTTCACTGCTGTTGTTCAACTGTAGAGTTTGTCACAGACGCTCAAACTCATGAAGAGTTCAGCTGGAAGTTGAGAACGAGGCTTTGAAACCAGCAGCAGTTTGAGTCCATTCTGATGTTCCATTCAGGTTTCTGCTACAACAAGCCTTTATTTTGAAAGAGCCAGTGGGGCAGAAACAATAGAAGGATGAGATTACCAACCCCCCCTGGAATGTTGCCCCCTGTGCAGTGGACTAGTGGGGGCAGGGACGGCTGAACCAATCACAGAGGACTGTTGCAGCTTTCCCTCCAAAAGTCAACCAATCAGATGTTGTTGTTTGGATTCTTTGTCTTGAAGTTTCACATGTGGAAACTTCCAGAGTCTTTTCTGTTTGGTCTGCAGGCTGAGCAGAACTGACTCCTGCAGGATCACAGGAACTTTCAGGAAAATCTTTAAACGGGAGAAAAGTTTCTGTTTGGACCTTTTCTCTGTGATTGTGAGACTAGCAGATAATCGATCGGAGCTGCAGTGAAGAGGACGGCGGTGTTTGTGGGAGTTGGAGCTGAAGATCGGAGCAGGAACCATGTCTTCCCTTCAGTCTCTGAGAGAGTTGATCAACGAGCGACTAGCTGCTGCTGCTGAAGAAATCTGCAGACTCTGTGAAGGAACCATCGTCCAGTACGAGCAGGAGCTCTGTCGTCAGCGCAGACTGCTGGATGTCATCTGGAAACCACAGCTGCAGCTCCACCACATAGGTATGTCACCTTCTACCAATCATTGTAGCTCTCTGAAGCTGCTTGGGTCAGGCGCCGGGGCTGGCCTGGGGTGACGAGGCACCGGCAGGGCGGCTCCGGGTGTCCTCTGGATCCTGGTTCCGTCCTTGGCCCGGGTCTTAGTGTCTGGCTCCCAACGGCCCCAATGACTGCCGCCCAGTACGGCACAGCGCCTGTCCTGTGGCTCGGGGCCCTAAAGGTGGGGTTCCCCCTTGCTCCCGGATGCCAGAAGGCTCTGTACCTGGCTGAGTGGTTCCCTTGCTCGAGCCAATTCAGGTCCACTTGAGTTGGTTTTGTCATGTTGGTAAAGACGTTTGTGCAGAGGTTGTTTCTCTAGCTGCATTACCAACATCAAAGAACCAACTCAAGTGGACCGAGTCTGCAATGCACCTCCACCTGAGGGCCACAAAAAAATCCTTCCAGGTTAGCAAAATTTGAGGTTTAGCCAGAGAGAAAGGATGGTTTGAGCGAGGTGAACAAACCAGTTTCACATAGGCCATTAGCAGCTGAAAGAGATGACCAGTCACCGGCTCCCCAACCCCCAGCTGAGGACAAAGAACTCATAGCAACCCAAAACCATGTAGTCTAAGTAGACAATACAATCCAGTTTCAGGTCTGACTCCTCCCCCAGGAGCACATTTAAACTAGCTCTTTCACCAGCTCTTTCAGAATTGACAATTTCAATAAGAGGTGAAACGTTTTAAATTTTGAAAATGATAATGTCCAGATGGCATTTTTAATCCTACTTCTGATGGAAACAAACTCGATGAATGAGAGTCTTCAGAGATATTTGGTGTTTTCAGATAAGCAGTTAACAGTGTTTATTAATAACTCACATTGTCTATTTTGTGTTTCTGCAGTCATCCCCCAGCATTGGTTGACTGAAGATGAAGATCTCTGCAACCATCAGAGGAACTTGAGAGTTGAACTGGAGAAATCGGACCCTCCGTTTTATAAAGAGGAACCGGAGGAACCAGAACCAGCAAAGATTAAAGAGAAGCAAGACGGGTTCTACAACAGTCACCTTGATCTGGAGCAGGAGACTGATACCATGATGGAGATTCCTACTTATGAGGAAGATGAGAACAGTGAAGCAGATCCAAACAACCAGCAGAGCTTTAATGTAACTGATGAAGAAGGAAACCAACATGAAGAATCAACATCAACTACAGACGAAAAGACAGAATCAACATCAACTACAGATGAAGAGAGAGACCCAGAGAACAGAGATCAGAGGAAGAGAAGAGACAGTAGTCATGTCCAAAGTGCTGACAGCTCTCACGTGTCAGCAGATCAGTGTGACTCTGATGGTAGAAAAAATCCCAATAACGCAAATCTTGGTAAGAAATATAAACAATCTCCAAAAAAGGAGAGACTTTCCTCTATCAGGTCTGGTAAAAACTCAAGAATAATTACTATCACGCCTGGCTACATAGAAACTGGATCTGATGAAAGATGTTATATCTGTAAAGAATGTGGTAAAAGCTTTTGTAACCAATCTCTGTTCAGAATTCATATAAGAATCCATGCAGAAGACAAGATATTTTCTTGTAAAGACTGTGAGAAAAGATTTAGTCACAGATCTAGTCTCAAAAGACACATGAGAACTCACACAGGAGAAAAGCCTTTTTCTTGTAAAGAATGTAAAAAAGAAATTAGTTGTATATCTCAACTTAAATCACACATGAGAACTCACACAGGAGAAAAGCCGTTTTCTTGTAAAGAATGTGAAAAAAGTTTTAGTGATGTATCTAATCTCAGAAAACACATGAGAACTCACACAGGAGAAAAGCCTTTTTCTTGTGAAGAATGTAAAAAATGTTTTAGTCAAATATCTAATCTCAAAAAACACATGAGAATTCACACAGGAGAGAGGCCTTTTTCTTGTGAAAAATGTAAAAAACGTTTTAGTCAAATATCGAATCTCAATAAACACATGAGAACTCACATGGGAGAAAAACTTTTTTCTTGTAAAGAATGTAAAAAAAGTTTTCGTGATGTAACTAGTGTCAACGCACACATGAGAACTCACACAGGAGAAAGGCCTTTTTCCTGCAAAGAGTGTGATACAAGTTTTCGTGATGGTTTTGGTCTCAAAACACACATGAGAATTCATACAGGAGAAAAGCCTTTTTCTTGTGTAGAATGTAAAAAAAGTTTTGGCCGAGTATCTAATCTCAAAACACACATGAGAACTCACAAGACTTTCTCTTTACAAACAATATCATAAAGGAGTTAGTGTAAACTCTAAATTTTTCTGATAAGAGGTCGACACCTCAACCTCTGCACCACAGTCAAAGACTATTTTACAGGAGAGAAAAATCTGATTGCCTCCATACCATATTGATGAAGTAACTTCATTAGAGGGAGTTACAAGTGAGTATTTGAGGTGTAGAAATTAAGTTTTCTACTAATTTATTTTTATAATATGATATTCATACTTTCTAAGATTTTTCTTTAGGTTTTCATCTTCTCTACATCAAAAGCAAAAAATAAGTAATGGAACAATACATTTGAATCTTTGTGTAATGATATTAGACAAAGAGTTTTACTGCTGACAAAATATGTACAACTTTTTCACAAAATGAATTGTTTTACATGTACCTGCAAACAGAAATGAGTTGTTTTGAGTCATTAGAGCTAATTCTTGAATGTCTTCATTATGGTTAAAATGTTTTTTTTTAAATACATCTTTAATTTTAACAATTTTAATGTGATCAGTGAACATTTAATAAACATTCAAACACAAAGTAGTGACTGCAGTAAATACTTTGTCAGGTCAAGTAATATGGGTGTAACGGAACACGTAGTTGTACCAAAACGTTTCGGTATGGCACTTTCAGTTTCAAATGTAGAAAATACTGTTTTATTCACGTCTGAGGAATTCATCTTGTATTATTTATCCTCCACGTCTATAAGTCCGCTCCGTGAAAATCCTGTCCGACTTTAAATCGGACCCTGAGAGCAAATGAACATTCAAATCATCCACAGACTAAACCCCATCAGCGTTGGATTGCTGCTGACAGACAGACTTCATTGATGGCATCTTCCGTTCTGGACCTGACGTTTAGCACACCATAGCTGGATTCCAGAGCGCTTTATCAAAGCGCCTTAAGCCCGTTTGGACTCTGGCGCTCCACGCGCTGGATGAATAGTGGCGTTTGGAGGAAGTGCGGCTGCGCAGTCCGTCACTGAACACCGTCACTTCCTGGACCTCTTTCTGGGTCCTAGTGCCCTAAAGGTTACAGCTCCTGGTTCCACGAGAAAAAAGTCCATTCTAGAGGCCACTCTGACGTCATCATCATCAAAGACGGCGTTACCTAGCAACCATACCAAGACCATAGCAGCTATAGAGGGAAACACAACAAACCATCAACGGCGGTGAGTGTGCAGGTAGCCATGGCAACCACTGTCCACGTCAAAGGGAGGACCACGGCCATCCAGTCTCCAGGCTTTTGGATTGATTTGGATTTGATAAACATTTGTTTCCCACATTTTAATAGTAGAATTGAACACGGGACATATAGTGGATTGTAAGAATAGGAACAAAAACAGCAACAACAAAATAATCCTCCTCCCCTTAAAACATGCATTTGACTCTGAACAAGTCTAAAACAAATCCAAGCAAAGACCAGCGCTGGGGCTCCTGCTAGTTTCTTTTAGAAGAGCCTGCCTCTTCCAAACATAGAATGTTCAACAACTAGAGCTAAAAATGTCTGTTGGTAGATTTCTGGATGTTGGCCGTATCCCAGCGAGCAAGGCCAAGTCAGCCCCATATGGTTTCAAAGTGGACAGAAAATGTTTTTAGGAGTTTCTAGAATGTTCAACAACTAGAGCTAAATGAAACCAGTGCATGAAATGACAAAGAACTTCCTGTTTGAAAGGAATCTCATGATGGCTTCCACCTGTCTCTTTACTTTTCCTTTCTTTTTTGGGTTTCTCCTCTTTGGGAAGTTACACAAAACTGCACTTTAACCCAGAAGGAAACAACAACCGCTCCACAATCCCTAAATCCACTACAGCCTTTATCGAAACATTTACATTGACCATTATCAGACATTTGATGTCATCTCTCTGCCACCGTGACACCGAGTGATGAGTTCATGCTCCAAAGCGGCCCGATCGCTGGCTTTAGGGACTATTCCAAAAGCTTTCAATGATGGCGGGGAATGAACATTAGGAACAGATGACGGCTTGAAATGTCTGCTGTTGGTTTTCTGATCCAGACAGAAATTCAATCAAATGTCTGTGAATCCATGATTTCCTTAGAATCTTTGACTCTAGATTCAAATATTCTAAAGTGACATTTTTTGTTTTATTAATCATTTCTGGCCTTATAAAGTTCTATTAGTGACTTCTTGTAGGTTTTTTTGAACACATGTAAAATTAGGGTTTGTTTTAAACCTTCATCCAACCCATTCCATAAATCCACACCACAATTAGATAAACACATTTTCTTTTTTGTTGTTCGAATGCACTGCTATTTTTGAAATTCCTTTTTTTCTTAGATTGTAACTCCCGTCTCTGTCCTTGAACATTTGCTGTAAGTTTATTGGAAGTAAGTTGTATCTGGCTTTGTACATGACGAGAGCTGTTTTCAGTTTCACTAGATTCCATAATTTCAATAAACCAAACTTTACAAACAGAGCGCTTGTATGTGACCCATAATCCACTCCATGAACTATTCAAACAGCTTTTTTTTTGTTAGACATATAAACACTGTAGATTTGTTTTATAAGTATTTCCCCAAACTTCTACACTGTACTATAAATATGGTAGTATTATGGATGAATATATTAGTAAACCGGGCCGCACGGTGGCGCAGTGGTTAGCGCTCTTGCCTCACAGCAAGAAGGCCCCCGGTTCAAGTCCCGGCTGGGGGACATGAAAAACAGAACATCAATGGGGGACCTTTCTGTGTGGAGTTTGCATGTTCTCCCCGTGCATGCGTGGGTTTTCTCCGGGATCTCCGGCTTCCTCCCACCATCCAAAAACATGCTTCATAGGTTAATTGGCAACTCTAAATTGACCATAGGTGTGAGTGCGGGAGTGAATGAGTGTGTGAGTGAGGACATTCTACCCTGCAACAAACTGGCGACTTGTTCAGGGTGTCCCCCCTGCCTTCGCCCACAAGTGGCCGGGATAGGCTCCGGCAGCCCCGTGACCCCGAAAGGGATAAAACGGTTAAGAAAATGAATGAAAAAATGAATGAATATTAGTAAACCTGCATTCATTCTGACTCACAGATGAATCAGAGTTACAGTCAACTGGATTATTGAATCTCATTTAGACCAGATTAAAGTGAAGAAGTTAATATTTGAGTTTGTTAATGAGATACAAAATAAGTTCTAATGAACATGAATAATTATGCATCAATATTATGTATTTTCTGTTGTTAATTATAAGATTAACTATATGAAAGATTTCAATTAAAATATTTGACTGAACTTTGTCCTTCCTGATCCAAACATTTTTTCAAGTCAGAAAACATGTTAAGATTCATTTCTGTCATTTCAGCCTGTTATGTTAGCTGCCTTGGCTTAACATTTGACCGACATAAACCAGACCATGCGTTGTTCTCACGTCCGTGGTTTATTCTGTGTTCCCTTAATTGCCGTCCGAGCGGATACATACACCACAACCAATAGTTCCACTTCACTTTATCCAACACCTCCCCTTTTTAGTTAGAACACTCTTTCTTTATTAACATTAACAATTCCATTCTGGAACATAAAATAATTCCCACTATCTAGGGTATCAAATAACGTTAGCATATTCAACTTAATTTTCTTACTTCTGTTTTTCTTTTTTTTTTTCTTTTTCAAAACACAAACTTCCTTATATTTCTGTTAACCCAACACAAATTTTCATACACCATTCCTTTTTTCCTTTCCAAAAACTCTCACAGATCTAACCGCTTGGGCGGACGGGACACTCGTCCTGAAGATGTTACATAAGGTGGCTTAACCGTGTCCTGTGTGTTATGACTAGGTATACTAGATTCCCGGCCTGCATTTTCTTCCACTCCAGTCTGCTGTGTGGACACAGTTAACTCTGACCTTTCCGGAGAACGTAACGGTCTCAAATGTGTGCGGTTGCGCCTAATCTGACCTTCATCAGTGTCAATAATGTACGACCTAGGTGTAGTTGCATGTTGTACCACTGTCCCTTCTTTCTTCTCTCTTGGCAGCCATACAGTTTGACCTGTTTGAAGATCCGTCAGAGGACGGACCCGATGACGCCGATCGTACTGGTGTTGCTGGTTTGCTTTGTACCGTCTCTGTTTGGTTTTGAATTGTTTCATATTTGGCCATCTTGGGAGAAGGGTCACCGGCTGCTGTGGCAGTGTTGTCTTCAGCTGTCTGCCCATCAGCAGCTGTGCAGGGGAATAGCCGCACTCGAGCGGTGTAGCCCGATAAGAGAGAAGTGCTTTTGTCTTCTCACCTCCTCCTTTCCACAGTCCTTTAACTGTAGCTACTGCTCTTTCAGCTTCTCCGTTCGCCTGCGGGTATCTTGGACTGCTGGTGATGTGAACAAACCCGTACTCCATAGCGAAGTCCTTGAACTTTTCACTGGCGTACTGCGGTCCGTTATCCGACACCACTGTCTCTGGGATCCCATGGCGACTGAACGTCTCCTTCATGGCAGCTATGACTGTTGCAGCAGATGTCACATTCAGTTTAGCCACTTCTATGTACCTTGAGAAATAGTCCACCACCAGAATATAAGTGTCCTTATTCCAAAAGAACATATCCGTACCAACCCGCTGCCAGGGCCGCTCCGGTACTGGTGTGGTCAGTAGTGGTTCTCGATGCTCTGCTTTATGTTGTGAACATGTGTTACAATTTTCCACAACCTTACTGATGTGCACCGACAAACCTGGCCACCACACAGACTGACGAGCTCTAGCCCTGCATTTGACTATGCCCTGATGTCCATCATGAATCTGATTCAGGATCTCTTTCCTCATGCTTTGTGGAATGACCAGTCTCTGTCCTCTCAGCAACAACTCACCCGCCAGATTGAGATTGTCTTTTTCTGACCAATACTCACTCAGCTCCCGTGGCAGCACGTGCCTTTCGGGCCAGCCTGTTTTACAGCACTGGATAACTTTTGCACAAACAGGGTCGGAGTGTTGTTTTTGTTGAATCTCTCTTAGTCTGGGTTCTGTAGCAGGAATGCTCTGAACTACAGAGTCCACAAAGACTTTGACCTCTGCTTCGTTGTTCAATTCTTCTGGTGTGAACGTGTGGTTTACCGGTGCTCTAGACAGTGTGTCTGCCGTTATTAAGCACTTTCCCGGAACATGCACGATGTCAAACGTGAACTTCATAAGTCTCAATCTAAACCTCAACACTCTTGGTGGTAACTCATCTAAAGCCTTGGTGCTCAATAAAGGTACAAGAGGCTTATGATCGGTCTCCAACCTGACTCTTAGTCCATGGATGTAAGGTGCTAGTCTTTCACAAGCCCACGTCACCGCCAGAGCCTCCTTCTCTATTTGAGCGTAGTGTTTTTCTGCCGGCGTCAACCCTCTGGAAATGAACACTACCGGCCTCCAGGTTCCATCTTTTTGTTCCTGAGTGAGGACGGCCCCGAGCCCGTATGAAGATGCGTCTGCTGCCACACACGTCTTGGCGTCGATAGAGTATGAGGCGAGCACGCGTGGTGAACTCAGTTCAGTCTTTAGTTTCTGAAAAGCCTCTTTCTGAGCATTTCCCCAATGCCATTCGTTCTTCTCACAAAGCAGGTCTCTTAATGGCTTTGAAAATGATGCCAGGTGAGGAAGAAACTTTCCCAAGTAGTTGGCCATGCCCATAACTCTCCTCACTCCCTCTACATCTTGGGGTTCAGGCATCTCCATTATAGCCTTGACTTTGTTTGGGTCTGGGGACACCCCATCAGCCGTAACACAGTGACCTACAAAAGAGATTTTATCTTTAGAGAACTCACACTTGTCGTTCAGTCAGTCCCTCTGCTTCAAATCTCTGCAGCACTTTGTGAAGCCTCTCATCGTGCTGCTGCATGTCCTCTCCCACGACAACGACATCATCTGCATGGCACACCACCCCCTCACACCCCTCCAGCATCTGTGACATCCTGCGCTGGAAGTGCTCAGGAGCTGATGAAATCCCAAAAGGCAGACGGTTAAACGCGTACCTGCCAAAGGGTGTGATGAACGTTGTTAAAAGTCTGCTTTCTTTCGCCAACGGGATCTGCCAGAAGCCTGAGGTGGCATCCAATTTTGTGAACACCTTTGCTCCGGACAGCATAGCTAATGTGTGGTCCACAGCTGGGAGGATGTGTCTCTCTCGTCGCACCCACTTATTCAGGTGTGTCATGTCCACACACAACCTTATTTTCCCCGGTTTGGCTTTTGGTGCCACCACCAAGCCTGCACACCACTGTGTGGGTTGTGTCACTCTGGAAATTACACCCGCTTTTTCCATCCGCTTCAGTTCCTCTTTTACTGCGTCTCGTAGGGGTAGCGGCACTCGACGTGGAGTTGACAGGGCGTATGGGACCGCTCCTGGCTCCAACTCGATTTTGTATGGCTCTTTTAACTTCCCTAGACCAGAGAACACTGTGGGGTACATAGCCTTAAAGTTCACTGGTTGTGTCTGCACTGCACTCACTCGCTTGATGAGTTCTAGAGCAGTAATTGCGGGAAGGCCAAGCAATGGTTTATACAGTCCATTAACCACATACACATCTTGCATAGTTGTTCTTTTGTCAAAAGTCAGCTCCCCTTTGAAACGTCCCCTTACATCCAGTTTCTGCTTGCCTGGACCATACAACACTTTGCATGGTGGTTGCAATGTCCCATGCTTCTGTGGGGAGTAAATGCTGCTCGGGATAGCTGTGACACTGGCACCCGTGTCTAACTTAAACAAAGTCTTTTCCTGGTTGAGATGTACAATGTTGCTCCACTCATCAACCTCTTTGTTCTCCATTTCACCTAGAAATGCAAAATCTTCTTCATCTTCTTCACTGTTTCTTTGCTGTTGTTGTCCAATTATGTTGTGGATTCCCCCCGTGGATCTGCATTTCTTTGCATAATGTCCTTTTTTGTGACATTTCCTGCATTCTGCATCCCGGGCAGGACATTCAAACCGTGTGTGTCTTTTTAACTGTCCACATCTGCTACACTCAACTGTTTTCATGTCATTTTTGCTTGTTGCTGCTTTAAAGGGCTTTAAGTTTCGTTTTTGTATAGCCTCCACCTGTCCTGGTAGCTCCGCCCCCCTGAGAACCGGCTGCTGTCTCTTTATCTCTTCACTTTGCCTCACACGCGTCATGGCTTTCTCCAGCGTTAAATCTGCATCTACCTGCAGGCTCTCCGAAAGTCTGGCATCTCTTATTCCCACAACTATACGATCCCGTATCAGCTGCTCTCTCAATGCTCCAAACTCACAGTACTCCACCAGCATGTGCACTGGCGTAATAAAAGACTCTGCACTCTCACCCGGCTCTTGATTCCTCCGGTTGAAGCGCGCTCTTTCAAAAATGACGTTCCTCTTCCTCACGCAGTGCGCCGTGAACGCTGCAGATATGTCATCGTATGACTTTTTCTGTGCGTCTGTGAGGGGCAACACATTCAGGATGTCTTCCGCGTCGTCGCCGGCTGCATACATGAAGCTGTTCACCTGGAACTCTTGCGACTGTTTGTCGAGTCCCGAAGCTATTCTGTATCGCTCGAACCGCTTCAGCCATCTTGGCCACTCCGCAACTTTTGCGAAGTCGAACTTGCCTGGCGCTGCTAGCTGAGGCACGGCCGCTGCTCCGTCCCCGCTCCTCCTGTTTGCATCTTGCTCACTCATGACTGTCTTGTTGTCACTTCTTCACTTCTGACACCATGTTATGTTAGCTGCCTTGGCTTAACATTTGACCGACATAAACCAGACCATGCGTTGTTCTCACGTCCGTGGTTTATTCTGCGTCTGCTTCATTTCCGTCCGACCGGATACATACACCACAACCAATAGTTCCACTTCACTTTATCCAACACAGCCAACATCTCTGATGTCTCTCAGAGACTCTCAGAAGACTCAACTGAAAAGATCTCATCACACACATGATGCTCCAAGTGAGTCTGATCAGAGAGATCCAGAACTGAACCAGACCTCAAGTCCTTCATCTGAAAACTGTTGATCATCTGAACTAGAATCCAGCCTCCAAAAACTCTGACAAACACTCACTGTTCCACTGCTGGATGGATGGCTTTGAAGTCAGGAATCCAACTCTTTGACTTGTCACTCCTGAAGGACCCACAGATGGATCCAGGTTGGTTCCTGTGTAGAATGAAGGTTGCTGGTGTGAGTGCTGAGCTCTGCTATGCTACTTTAAGTCTGACAAATACTTACTGTTCCACTCCTGAATGGATGGCTTTGAATTCATGATTATATTTCTTTGATTTGTCCCTCCTGTTGGACCCCCAGCTGAATCAAGGTCCAGGTCCAAATCCAGGTTGGTTCCTGTGAAGAATGAAGGTTGCTGGTGTGAGTCCTGAGCTCTGACATTGAGAAGATCATGGACAGTTGGAGATGTTCATCTCACCTCTGAGCTTTGCTCTGGTTGTCATGGTTACCATCTCTACTTTCTGAGGGAGGGGCTCCCTCCTGTGGCTCCTCCCACTGATCCATGCTGCTGGATTCACTGGATCCACATCAGCTCACACACACCTTCCTCCTTCACCTGCAGAGGAAACCCTCCTCATCATCAGCTCTAATCCTCTTTCACCAACAGATCAGCTGCTCCTCCACTGATTGGCTCTTCTCTTGTGTTTCCTCTCAGGTTCAGGTGAATGCAGTCAGACAGCAGTGGGAGGCAGAGGAAGCTGCCATCAGCTGCTGCACTTCTGCTCTCCCTCCACCAGGTGGAGACATGGAGCTGCAGCAGCAACATTTCCATTCAGTCACTTTGACAAAGAAACAACAAACTTCCTGTTTCTACACTTCAGGAAACATGAAGCTTTAAGAAAAACAGACAGAAATCAAAGAATGAGGAGAAAAGTCTACTTCTGGGGCCTGTTTCAGAAAGGAGGTTCAACCAACTCTGAGGTTAAACTTGAACTCTGAGTTGGTCAATCGAGATTAACAACTCTGAGTTTTCTGTTTCAGAGAAGCTGATCCGAGTTAGGTCAATCAACTCTGAGTGGACTGATTCGGAGGTGAGCGTGCGCACCGCGACTATGAGAAGCCATTATCAATGGAGCGCAGATATTTCGACTAAAAAATATGAAGATGGAGGTCTTCAAGCCATAGACTTTAACAGCCTTAATGGCACCTTAAAAATAAACTGGTTAAAATCATTTATTATAATCAAAATAGTATTTGGTTCATTGTTCCTAATAAAATATTTTCCAGCCTAGGAGGGATCCAATTTTTACTCAGTTGTGATTTTGACAATAAGAAACTTCCCATCCAACTCTTGTCTTTTCATCAGCAAGTTCTCATGTATTGGAAACTCATTTATAAACACAATTACAGTCCACACAACACTCCTCTATGGAACTGCAGATACATCAGTATCAGAAACAAATCCATCTTTGTTCCAACATGGTTTGAAAATGGAATTTGGTCTTTGATGCATCTTCTTAATGACAATGCCACTCTCATGTCTTTTGATGGTTTCACAGCTAAATATGGTTCACTAACAAATGGAAAAGATTTTGAAAAAATTATTAAGGCCATTCCTCAAAATGTTGTAAACTCAGTTTCTGATCTGTTTCATGATGTCATCTACAGACGTCCTACTGTCCCCAAGCTTCTGATTAATGGACACAACATTGCAAATGCAAAACTCCCAAACCATCAAATCAGAGAATATTTTAATGAAATGTCCTTTCCCTACATCTCAAATCCAAACTATATAACCCAATATTTTAATATTTCAGAAAAGAAACAAATATGAACTAAATATTTAAAACTCCCCATTCCTCCTAAAGCCAAGGAAGTCCACTTTAAAACCTTTTCAGGTATTTACCCTTCCAAGGAATTATTAAGAAAACGGTTTGGAATTCCTGAAAATTGTTGTTCTTTTTGTCATTTGGAGATTGAAACAACTGAGAATCTTGTCTTCTGATGTCTTTTGGAATAGTTTACATTATTGGCTTTTCCCCAAGATTCCACTTTTAGCAGACTTTTCTATTAAGGATATCATTTTTGGGTTTATTTTAGAAAACAAGAACACAGAACATATTCTTGATGTTGTAATTATTTTGGGTAAATTCTATATACATAAATGTCGTTTCCTTAAAATCAAACCATTTTTTTCTATGTTTCATAAAGAACTCTGCTCTTTTTTTCATCTGTAAACTTCATGGAAAACAAACTTGCTATGGAACTTCAAAGTATCATATGTAACTTGCAGCTTCTTGATAGCCCCCTAAGCTAAGAATCATTACAATGTCTATGTAAACCCCCCTTTTTATTTACTTTTTATTTATTTTTTATTTTATTGTCTTGTATTTTTTTTTTCTATTTTATTGGTAAAAATGTTACTTTATTTTATCTTGCATTTGCTGTTTGTACATGTCCAGTACTTTTTTGGATGTTTCTATACTTTGCATAATTGTATACATTGGCTGAAACTGTTAAAAACACAAATAAAGAAAACCATTGGAAAGAGACACAGTGTGAGGACGTCACAACAGCTCTCAAAAAGTTTCCTCAATACATTTTTTTTTCTATTTTGATTTTATTTTCTTTATTATCTCCTGAATTAAAACTGTTTAAAAATATTGGAAGCTTTTTGAACCACATTAAGGTCCAGTTTAACGTTTCTTTGAAATAAAGTTTCTGCACGTGACCCGGAAGTAAACAGCACCAGGCGTTAGCAGCGTTAGCTTGTTAGCAGGCTAGCAGCGTTAGCTTGTGTTGAGAGGACCGTGGTGTTTTGTTGGGACGTTTGTGAGGTTTTTGGACAGAAAGGACGATACGTGGTTCGTGTGGGAACTCTCAGCATTTTCCAAAGTGTCGTAAATGAGTGAAGAAGTGTTGAACGGAAAGACAACGTGGATTGCTGTGATTGTGAGACTAGCAGATGATCGATCGGAGCTGCAGTGAAGAGGACGGCGGTGTTTGTGGGAGTTGGAGCCGAAGATCGGAGCAGGAACCATGTCTTCCCTTAAGTCTCTGAGAGAGTTGATCAGCGAGCGACTAGCTGCTGCTGCTGAAGAAATCTGCAGACTCTGTGAAGGAACCATCGTCCAGTACGAGGAGGAGCTCTGTCGTCAGCGCAGACTGCTGGATGTCATCTGGAAACCACAGCTGCAGCTACACCACATAGGTATGTGACCTTCATCAGAGAAACAGAGAAGCCCTTTGAGCTTCATGCTCTTAGTTTTCTGTTTTACTTTGTGTAATACTTTGTGTTATGCAAATGAAATTGCCTTGTCTTACTCTCATAAGTACAATTCACCAAAAAGTTACTTAAGTAATTGTAACGCGTTACTACCCACTTCTGCATATAAATATATGAAGGAGCTAAGCCTACAACTCAGCTACTGAGATTGTTTTGACCCAGGGTGAGGTTGACTGCATCTGTTTGCTCCAGTCATAAAATGTCCACTCCCATTTTGTATGTCGACGCATTGACATTTATTTGCTGTCATTTTGCATACATACTTGCGTGTGACATTGACCAGCCTGCGTTCATGCGCTCGTGCGGTACTGCGGTCAAAACCCTTTGCCCTTCCGGGCCAAAACACCTAACAAACACTGTGACGTCTTCCCTTACATACAGAATCTCCTTACTGGCAGTAAGGTGAACTACAATCACATTTATGGCTCCTATAATATATATATATATATATATATATATATATATATATATATATATATATATATATATATATATATATATATATATATATATATATATATATATTCATATTCATTTCCATTAGTCTCTTTTGGTTTAGTTTGGTTTTGGTTTAATAACCACCTCTGTGTATATATTAATTTCAATGAGGCTCTTCTGGTTCTCCAGACTCCTCAGACATTTTCTCCAATGATCACAGAGTTTATTGATGCTTGAAACAACCCAAATGTCCTGGAAACATATAAAACGCTCCTTGTTGTGTTTGTTTTTCCTTGCAGTCCTCCCCCAGCATTGGATGACTGAAGAGGACGATCTCTGCAACCAGCAGAGGAATTTCAAAGTGGAACAGGAGGAACCAGAACCTCCACAGATTCAAGAGGAACCAGGGGAACTCTGCATCAATCAGGATGAAGATCAGCTTGATCTGAAGCAGGAGACTGATACCTTGATGGAGATTCCTACTTATGAGGAAGATGAGAACAGTGAAGCAGATCTAAACAATCAGCAGAGCTTTAATGTAACTGATGGTCAGGATGAAGAAGGAAACCAACATGAAGAATCAACATCAACTACAGATGAAGAGACAGACCCACAGAACAGAGATCAGAGGAAGAGGAGGGACAGAAGTCATGTCCAAAGTGTGGACAGCTCTCACATGTCAGCAGGTCAGTGTGACTCTGATCTTCATCTCCACACTATCGGTATGTTCACTTCAACAACGGTTCTATCTTGAGCTTCAAGCTCTCCAAACATGCAGTCCATCAACAGCGTGTCCTGGAAGAGTCTCTTCTGTCCCTTCCTGTTGAAAAGACAGAAGACATTGTTGGTCAGTGCAGCCGACAACATTCTTCAAATCACATGATCTTAGTTAGTCCCTCCAGCTAACGAAAAACAGGAAACCTTAATAGATCAAAGAGAAAATTGTTAGCAGATAAAAAAGTACAATCTGTTTTGTCGTCTGTGGTTCTAAGTTTGTAGTTCAGTTCTTTTCAGCAGATTTCTCAGTCAAACCCAAAATCCCATCTAAACCTCTTTGATGTCTCCATGTCTCCAATTCCAGACATTCAGACAGATTCTATTTCCAAAACTACATTTCAAGCTAAAACCCAAAGACAGGGTCCTGCTCATGGATCTGCAGACAGAAAAGATTCAAACCTGAACACATCAGTGAAAAACTGCTTAGTGTCAGAATTGTTCTCCATCTTTCTCTGGACTGATTCTTCCTCCAGTGCAGCTTCATCTTCATCAAACTGCTCCTCATTGGTGGGTGGAAACACAACAGGGAGGTTTTTCTGTGTCCAGTTCAGCTCCATGAATGTTCAGGCTGTTTAATGTCAGTGATTTCAGTTTAGAAAAACTGCATCTCTGCTGAGATTTGCTTCACTTCCATAAGAACCTCAGCAGCATCAGGATCATTTTGTTGATGGTTTGTCTTTGGAATGACATTTCATATTCAGAGCTTCAGTGGAGATCAAGAGTCTGGAACCTTTAACACTAAAAGAACCATTTGATCCAGTTTCTTCCAGACCAAAACCCAACAAGAACCACAAAGTTCCACTTCACTGTTTAACAAAATACTTTTTATTTCTGTTTTTCTGTCAATCATATATAAAAGGTTTTTAATTATTAATAATTAAATAATTATAAATATATATTATAAAGGCCTGCTGGTCCTGCTGATGGATCTGCAGACAGAAAAGATTCAAACCTGAACACATCAGTGAAAAACTGCTTAGTGTCAGAATTGTTCTCCATCTTTTCTGGACTGATTCTTCCTCCAGTGCAGCTTCATCTTCATCAAACTGCTCCTCATTTTATTGATGTCCTATTTATTTATTGGCTTTCTGCCTAGCCTCTGCCAGCTGTAACTCAATTATCTGTTTATTGACTTCTTCCAATTTAGTCTTCCTTTTGACATTAAAGGTTTAATCCACAATTGTTTCTCACTTTCAGGTGCATTTGTTATAGTTTGGGTATGTTAGTGTGAGTTTGTTAGTTTGAATCATATTATCATACCAACTCCTAGTCTGAACAAACATTAGTTGTTTAGTTAACACTGTGCAGACACCGTATCCTCTGTTTTTATTGAATGACACCAGCATGCACAGACACTCCTCTACACCATTTGCAGCTAATTCCAAACAAAGCGCTCTGACTGCGTCTCCCTGGGAAACTCAAGGCTGCAGACCTGCAGCTGTGAGGAGAGGCTGAATCTCTAGGATGTGGGTCCAAACAGTATCACTGATTAGAATTTATCTACAGCACCGTCAGTGGACAGAACGAATGTAAGCATTGTCTGTCCAAACCTCAAAATCTTTTTCTTTTTGAGTCTTATCAAAACTATTTGTGTGTCTGGAGAAGCTGGGTGTGAACTATTAGCATTTCTATGCAGTGTGATTCCAGAAAAAGTTTCCTTACAAACATCCATCTACAGAAATGACATCACCTGTTGTTTAATTACAGATTTAGGAGCCACTTATACTGCAACCTTCCATTCATCCAAAATAGTTTTTTTATTTTTTATATTTAGTATGTATGTGTGTGCTGTACGTCCATCATCCTGTTGGATAAGCAGTTCCCAGACCAACCTGCTTTGTCCCACCTCCCTGTCCTAAGTTCATCTCATCTTCCTGTTTGTTCTGACCCCCCCAGAGGGAAGACGTTGTCTTTCTTCACTGCTCTGTCCTGTCAGACGTCATCAGATCCTCCTTGCTGTGTTTCATTTGCTTCTGCATACGCTGGTTCCCCAATGACCTCTGACCTCCTGCTGTCCCCAGAGCCCCTGCTGCTCTTTATCTACCTTTAGCCATGTCACCAACACAACTCCAACTACACAAACTCAATTCACACACACAACTACAAATTCAATTCAATTCAATTCAATTTTATTTGTATAGCCCAAATCACAACAACAGTCGTCTCGATGGGCTTCGAAGTAAAACATGAACTCAAAAGGATCATGAATACAAAGAGTTCAATAGGAAAATACTAAAATGAACTAACAAACTGACTAAGCTATACTGGCATCCCTGCCCTTAAACCCCCCTTCGCGGTAAGGAAAAACTCCTAAAAAAATGAAGAAACCTCAGGGGTGCCCACATGAAGGAGGGATCCTCCCCCAGGACAGGCAGGCAATTTACCAGAACTCTTAGAGAAGAATTAACTTATCTGAATCTACAACTACATATACAATGTCCAGCAGACGAGCTTCAGCCAGCCGTGGTTGGGGAGACAGTCAAAGGCGCGAGTCGAGCCGGAGACAGGAACCACAGCCAGGTGTAGGAGCAGGAGCAGAGACGAGGTACTCGGTCAGGAACAGAACAGAGACGAACCAGAGGCAGGATCCACAGCCAGGTGTAGGAGCGCGAGCAAAGGCGAGGTACACAGTCAGGAACAAATGGTTTGTTAAAATGGAGAGAAAGCAAAGAATTATACAGTCCATAACTTTCAACACAATCAAAACTTCTACAGAAAAGCACAAAATACACAACACAACACTTAGGTATAACCCTTAAACAAAATAAACCCTTTTAATGAAATGAGTCTGTTAGTGTGTAACTAGTATTAACCTTCATGTCCTCCCCCCTTGTTTTGCACTTTGCCACCACACCTCCAGCAGAGACAACCATTTAATCCTTCTAAAAACTGCCCCCCCCACACTCCTCTCTGGTCCATCTGGACCCCAACCATCATCATGAGTTTCACTGTCAAATTCTCCCTCAATATTATTTACTTTATAAACATAAACACCACCACAAGCTTAAAATGCCAATATAGTATAGGATCCATTATTCAACTGCAATGTGTTTATTAATACTAGATCCTAAATGTAAATATTGGATATTATTAAACTATAATTTTCATGTGTTTATTAATACTAGATCCTAATCCAGAGCTCTGTGCTCCTACTCCAACAGACTCCTGCTTGTGTGACACCGTCAGGTTTCCAGCAGAGCTGCTGCTTTACAGCACAGACTTCCACACTCACGTGCACAGCCGTGCACTTCATTCACACTAGAACCACATAGCAGAACATCCAACACCGCAGAGCCTATACTAGCCTATACGTGTTTATTTAAGTGGAGCATGGCGGCAGAAGAGGAACGACGTTTTTCAGGTATCTCCCGCATTAAACCGGAGATCATTAAAACCAGCGATGTTATGATATTTGTGGAAGACGAACTCTTAAACTTTGTTGCTGTGAAAATGAGAACGCTGAGTCATGACGAATTTGTTTTGCTTGTAACAAACAATTTCAGATCTGCCCTAATATCTCTCTCACAAAGGCACGCAAAAGGATATTAACAACGTAAAGATTTGTTTGAAAGTGCTAAATGACTGTGGGGATAATATTCTAAGGTTTGTCTCGCACTATTTGGATGAGCTGCCACCTGTTTCATTCAACCATGTTGATGTCTCAGCGCTACTGTCACGGATGGAGCAAATAAACAACGATATGCGCTGCATGAAACTCACTCTGGAGTCTCAAACTACTGCTTGTGAAAATCTTCATGCTGTAACGGCATCGATGGACAACCGGATCACTGTGATGGAGCAGCAGCGCGGCAACGCTGAACCACTCAACAAACGCAGAGGAACCAGCATGCAGTAAGGCCAAACAGCCTGCAGGACAAGCTCCGACGCCACTGTGGAGTGTTGTTGTGCGGGAAGGACGCCGGCAGAAAGGAATGGATGTAAAACCTGCTTCAGTTTCAAAGCCGCAAGTGAATCGTGCAGCTGGTCGTTCGCGCAAAACTCCCGGCATTATTGGAACTGCCACTTTTTCTAGTATTCACGCAGTGAAGACGAAGATGGTGTTTTTGCAACCAAATTTGTCCCCAGTTTGGACGCTGTTACACTTAGCAAGTACCCGGAAGGCAAGATGGGACAGGAAGTTAAATGCAGGAAAGTTGAGACTGTTCACAGAAGATTCAGCTCCTTTCACATAACTGCTGAATGTAATGCTGTAGGAGACATGTATGTGCCTGAGCTCTGGCCGGATGGTGTTTATGTGAGGCGCTACTATGAACCCCGCCAGAAAGAACAAACTTCTGCAGCCAGAGGTTCTCTGGCCCCAGAAATCACTCGGAGTGTGAATAAGGCCTCAGTTCCTGTGGGGGATAGCGGTGAAACCAGCGCCTAAACCTCTTGTGTCATCTTACATGACAACAAAACATCATGCGGATTGTATCATATGATACGCGTAGCTTGCGTACTGGACACAGTGTTGCTGATAAATCCAGTCGCTATGTCGTTAATAAGCTTTTGAATGAGTGTGATGTATTATGTTTGCAAGAAACTTGGCTTGCCAAACAGGACTTGGACAATCCGAACTCATTACATGTGGATTTTCATGGTGCTGTTGAATCCACCACTGATCTGAGTACCAGAACCGTTCGAGGTAGAATTCCTGGGGGCGTGGCTATCCTCTGGAATGTTAAGTATGATGCTGCTGTTAATGTTGTGAGACTTAATGTTGATTGGGCTGTTGGCTTGGAAATTAACATTGATGAAAAGAAATTTACAATTCTAAATGTTTACATGCCATATTAGTTTTATCTATTGGAGGACGAATTCTTGCACAAATTAGCATTCATAAAAGCATATATTGAGGATAGCAGCTCCACTTGTGTGTTTGTTATGGGAGATTTTAATGCTGATCTCTCAGATGACTCATCAATATTTGGTAATCATTTAACTTCTTACTGTGAAGAAAATAATCTCACCCTATCAAGTAAAATACTACTCCCAGATACAAGCTTTACTTATATCAGTGATGCCTGGCATTCCACCTCATGGCTGGACCACTGTATCTGTACTGCAGATGCTCATGCTTCTCTGAGAAACATAGAAATCCTGTATAATTTGGCTACCTCAGATCACATACCAGTAGTCTTCTCCTTAAATGTGGCAAATATATCTTGTGACGAAAGAAAATAACGATCTTACAGATAAACTTGATTGGTCCAAAGTTACAAATGAGGACATCAATAAATACACAGCAACCACCGATGCTCAGCTGCAGGCTGTAAAATTGCCCAGGGATGCACTGGCATGCTGTGATCCAAACTGCAAAAATACTAACCATTGTACGGAATTATGTAAACTCTATGAAAATATAGTCAAAGCTGTAAAAGATAGTAGTCTTTGCCTACGAAGCAGGAGTCATAAAAGCTGGACTGTCAAGCCAGGCTGGAATGACTTTGTAGCTGAACATCATGCTGCAGCCAGGGATGCTTTCAGACTCTTGCATGAAGCTGGGAAACCTCGACAAAGTGAGAGCAAGAAAGTGACTACTGCTAGATTCAAATATTCACTTCGCATTATCAAAAGGCAAGAAAACATGATGAGAGCAGACTCTCTGGCCAGAGGTCTACAAAATAATGATTACCATAAATTTTGGAAGGAGGTTAATGCTATGAATAATCGTAAAACTTCATTGCCATCCAACATTGAAGGTGTATGTGGTGCTGATAACATTGCTGATTTATGGCGTAAGCATTATTCTGACCTGCTTAATTCGGTAAAAATCATGCAGTTTCTATTGACGATGTTGATTTTACCGACACAATGGTTATTTGTGCAAGTGAGATTCAAGATGCAATTTCAAAGATAAAAGGCGGCAAAGCATGGGGCCTAGATGACATCACAGTCGAGCATTTAAAATATTCAAGTTTTATATTACATCCCCCGTTGGCCATGTGTTTCACTGACTTTTTGACCCATGGAGTCTTGCCTGATTCAATTCTCTCAGATGTATTGATTCCCGTCATCAAAGACGAGACTGCCAGTTTAAATAGTCTGTTGAATTACCGACCGATTGCCCTTTTCCAGCAACATTTCAAAAATTTTAGAATATGTTTTATTGACTAGACTCGAAGTGCATCTTTTAACAAGTGAGAATCAATTTGGTTTTAAAAAAAGCCTTTTCACTGATAAGTGTATCTACGCGTTACAGGAAATAGTTGGGAAATACCTGCATCTGAATACATCTGTATTTTTGTGTTTTATTGATGCCACTAAGGCCAGGGCTCCAGACTGCGACCAAAATTTGAGAGTGTGCGACTGAATTTTACATCCAGTCGCACATGTGCTACCAGTAAATTTGCCTCCCCCACCCTCCGTATTTTTTATACATTAAATGTGGAAGGGGCACGTCAATGATCAATGAAATGAGCAATGAGACGCCAGCGCACACGCATGCACACACAAACTCGCACACATACTCATGAGACGAGAGCACACACTTGCGTGAGTGGCTAAAATGCGTGTAGGGGGAGGGGCCTAGAGATAATCGAGCGCGCGTAAACATCTGTGGGAAGGAAACGGAGACAAATACCATCACAACCTGGTATGTGCGTCTGAGCTATGAGCAAGCTAACTATTGATTCGTTCTTCCGACCTGCGGCTAGTGTACCAGTGCCAGAGTGTACAGCAGGGGTCTCAAACTCGTGGCCCGTGGGCTATTTGTGGCCCCCACCTTGAAATGAAAGTTTAATTTTAATGCCTCCTGCCAGTTTGTATGAATGACACCTTTTCTTTGTCGTGTGCGGAGCTGACAAAGCAACCAATCACAGTGAAGGAGAACAGGAAGTTGGAGTTCAATTCAGTTCGATTTAGTTTTAATATTCCTCTCCCCCTTAGTATGATCTGTGTTATTATATATTTTGTATTTATTGGAATTTTTTGCAATGGATGTAGCCTTTTTTAATTAATTGGTATTTTAAATTATTTTAATTAATCACTAAACTACAAAAACCCATCAGGACACATGTCCCATAATGCATTGTTTTGTAGTCTGTAGGGCAGCTTTCAGTCAGTTCAGTACTAAATTTCCAGCTGCGTTCGGTAGGTTGCCGCCTTGCTCCCACCCCTTTGTCGTGATATTTTTGTGATGATTGACAGGTGATGTTGGAGCAAAAATATATGTCACACACCAGGTGATCTGTGCAGCGTTGCGTCCACCTGGGTGATCTCAAACACACTTATTGTGCGTCTTGGCTGCACTTATTTGGTGTCACCAATACAAATTTCCATCAGTTTTTAAGCCTCTCTCTGGTATCTGTATCGATTGTTCTGATCTCCAGTGAACATCGCCCGTTCTTTTACAATTTACCTTCTTATGTCAGTTTACCTTGTTGTTGCATTTTCAAAAGTGCAGATTAAAATGTGACACTGAATTTGAAACGGCACATTGTAATTTCTGCATCTCTTATTAAAGTATTTATTAGTAATACAGTGGAAATTAGTAGATCTGGTTAGCATGTTGATTTACAGTATGCGCCCCTTAATTTTCTGGTTGTGCCCCTAAAATTTTCAGTTGGGGGGCCACAGTGCTCCTAGTGAAAAAAGTTAGTCTGGAGCCCTGACTAAGGCCTTTGACAGGCTCAACCACCTCAAGCTATTTCAGAAGCTAATTAATCGAGGAATGCCGAAATATCTTGTACGATTCCTGGCTTTCTGGTATGCTAATCAAACAATGGTAGTCAAATGGGGCAATGTCTTATCAGAGCCTTTTTATGTAAGCAATGGTGTTCAACAGGGGGGGGGGGGGATCCTCTCTCCATTTCTATTCAATGTGTATATTCATGATATATCCACTGATCTGAATCTGTGCAAAACTGGATGTATTGTTGGATGTCAAACCTTTAATCATCTCATGTATGCTGATGACCTTGTCATTTTTAGCTCCTACAGTGCTGGGTTACAAACACTTTTAAAAGTTTGTTCTGTCTATGGCCGAGACTTTGATATAAAATACCATCCCTCTAAAAGCAAAGTAATGATTGTAAGGACCAAAGACAACAGAAATGTAAACTTTCCTGTTTTTAAGCTTTGTGGAACGACTCTGGAACAAACCTCATCTATCAAATATCTTGGACATTTCATTACTGATTATTGGAGGGATGATAGAGACATTCAGAGACAGTACTGTAAACTCTATGCTCAGGCAAATATGCTGATGAGAAAATTCAGTGCATGTTCTCTTCAAGTGAAGTGTTCGCTGTTCAGAGCTTACTGCACTCCTCTGTATACGGCCCCTCTTTGGTGGAACTATGGACGTGGGACATTCCACAAACTCTTTGTGGCCTATAATGATGCTTTTAGGCTTCTGCTACAGGTGCCCAGGTGGTACAGAGCCAGTCAGCTGTTTGTGGATGCTCACATCCCCACCTGTGAAGCTTTACTGCGTAAGCTTACATACGGCCTTATGGAACGCCTGGACAAATCTAAGAACTCAATTATCATGTCTGTGACTGATCCCAAAAGAAGCTCATGCCGCTACACTTCTGCCCTGAGGAAACACTGGATACAGCAATTATACTCCTTTTAATTTATATATTTTTACTTTTTATTATGTATACTGTATTTGTATCTTTTTTCTATGGACCACATCTGAGTTTGAAATAAAAGTGTGATTTACAACACCATGGTTAACCTAAAGCGCTCAACCGTACGGTATCATGCAATTTATTTATTTCTTTTTTTCTCTAAGCCTCTCAACTTTGTTATATTGTTTCTTGAGACTTGCCAATTCGGAATTTGGGGGTCCTCAACTCGCCAGGATACGAACCCAGTAAACCAGCCCCCCATCAGAGAACTGTGGAGCCACCACCTCTAGGACAATTAGTCACTAGTTTCTTTTATTCCATAAAATTTGAACTTTACCTTTATTTTTTAACTTCACTGTATACTTCAACTTCTTTCTCTACAAAACACTCTAATTTTCCCAGATGCTCAAGTCTACACTTTACTGAGCTTTCACTTTATGGACATCAGACACTTGATTTGGCTACGCCCAATGCAGAATTTGATTGACAGGTTTCTGCTTACCTTTGTAGGGTGCGCCCGTGTCGTCAGTCGACTCGTGAGACTTCCAACCTCTACGTTTATACCAACAACTTTTTTTTTTTTTATCTCCACCAATCAAGAAAAAAAAAAAAGAAGCAAACATAAAGTCTCGAGTCTCTGATTTAACACATGAAACCAGTAGGAACACTTTTCTGAGCAATGTAAAGAAATGTTGACAAAAAGAAGCACTTGATCTGTCTTCTGTTTGTATTTTAGAGTTGGGAAAAAATGATAATTTCTTCTCACAATGACTTTTTCCCCCCTATGGGGTCATGAGGGGTCCATTCACTCAGTGCTGTTACTACCCACCTATATAAATGCTGCCACTTCTTTTCAATAAAACGTTAACATTTTAAACAACATACATTACTTGTGTAATGTACGACAGCAGCTACTTCCCGTTCCAAATAGCTCCTGTCGCCAAACTCCAATAGACCTCTATAGATAAATAGGCAGCTGTTACTCAGTCATTCTAAATAGACAGAATTACCATTCTTGCTGTGAATTTTTTTTCCTAATATCTTGTGGCTAATCTTATTTTTTTCATAATATTTTTTCTTTATAGCCAGTTATTCAAGTTATAAACTGACCAATCAGATGCCTCAGTTAAAGGTGTGGTGCCCACTGGCCCCACCTCGAATGTTTGATTGACAGCTTCTTCTGAGCAGCTTTCAGTGATGGGGGCGTGGACTTTGAACTAGCTTATCATGATTGGCAACTGGTTGTTCTAAAAATGTGACTCAGACCGCCTGACTAATTACTGTTGCCTGACTCAAAATGGCGATTAGATTTGTTATTAGCTGCAAAATAAATAATGACTTTTTTTCACAAAGTATTGATTGTAGCATGAATATGCTGACCAGTCTTCATTACCATATAAATGTAGAAATTCATTTGTTTTAGAGAGATGATTGATTTTTACAGAATGTTCTTTCTTCAGATATTGCACTTTGTTGACAATGGTCTCTTGGCAGCCGTCTCACTGCTGTGTCTCCATTTACACCTCAAGAGTTCACTTATCAATAAAAGTCAGGAAAAAATACATATTTTATTCTTTTGAAATGTATTCGTAGTTCACTCAGTTGTAGTGTGCTGTGATTCACAGCAGCAGATTCAAGCAGTTGAAATCACTGATTTGAGGTTGTAACTCTAATGAACACATGCAGATGCTAATTTGTCAGTTGTGATTTTATTTGTCAAACTTTACAGCAGAAGATTTTCACACACAGATGCAGACTTTTGGTTTGTCACATTCTATTCTACAAATTCTCACATCAAATCTTCAAGCTCGTCCATTTTGACACATTTTTACAATCTGCTCTGCCAGCAGCACCTCCAGGCTAACACGCACACATAAACACACCCACCAACACCACCACAGCTAAATTGATGGGGCCCCAGACCTCGGTCCTGGCGGTGATTTCTAAATAAAATAAATACAATTACAGACATGTGATTGTAACTTTATTGGCAGCATATTCCTAACATTACACAGCTGGTGTTGTGCTGAAATAAGCCTCAGAGACTGTGTCAAACATTTACTTTAGATGCCTGCATCTTTACTGTCAATAATCAGTGATGAAAGTCTTCCGGGAATTCCCGGAAACCCGGGTTTTTGAGCAAACCGATCGTATCTTCCGGGAAATAAAGACCTGATCTCTAGGGACAAATCGCTTTCCGGATGAAAAAAAATGTCTGAAATCGGCGAATTTTCGCTTAATGTTCTATATTTCTCCATGGATCGCTTTCTCTATGGGCGCGGCTATCTTGTCTTCATCTATCCGGCCTAATTGACCAATGACGGGACGTTTTAGTTGCTTTCGGATGAGAAATGAACTTTCTCTCTGAACTGATGCTTTATTCAACCCATCGGGACGATCAGCATATATATCGCAGAATCTTGACTGCAGCGGTGGTGCTGCGAGACCGTACTGTATGTGACGTGATGCGGCGCATCGCTTTTTGTGAGTTTTTCTTGATCTGACTGCAGAATAACCGACCACATTGATCAAAACTGAAACCTTTGAATACATTTCTCTATCTAATTTATTTGTTTTTCCTAATTATCATGATTTAGTTCGGTTTTGCTCAAAAACATTATTGACATTAATTATAAGTATTTGGTGGTTTGGACCCACACTCCCTTAAAAAACAATGTTTACAATGTTTAATTTTGTTTGTATGTTTGTTTTTGATATTTCCCAGATTACCAAGTATTGGTGTTTAAGAATTGATGTATTATGTTATAGAAAGATGGTTTAAAGCAGATCCCATATTTTGATGTAATTGTAGTTTGAGAAAAAGCAGAAATCGTTCAAATAAATGAGGTACTTTTATAGAATATCATAGTTACTGGTGTTCCTTTTGCTATTTGGGGCTTTGATGTTACTATATTTTAGCAATTGTATGTTTAAGGAAAAGCTTAGATTGTAGGATTGTGTTACAAAAATGAATTATCCAAATTCATTTTTAGAACCAGCAAGTCCTTAATGTCAAGTCAAACTAGGGGTTTGAATTTTAAATCATGATGCTCCAATTAGTCTTAGTTTCTTGATTAAGAAGTGAATAACTAGCTGCCAGAATGTACCAGAATTCATCTAAGACCATGTATTTTTCAAAAATTTCGCTCCCTGCCCGCCATATCGCTCAAAGAAAAGTTTAGGGATTTTTTTCCTTGCCTGACTTTCATCACTGATAATGGCAAGAATACAAAACATTATATTTGTTTTCAGACTGTTTTCCTATTTATAATTTCACATAAAAATTAATTGCCTGGAGACAGAATCAGGTTAAAACTACATTTTCTGTCAATCCCACCATCCCCTTTCTAGTAAATCTGTCCTATTTATCTCAGCATGATTTAATTTGAGTATACAGTTATATAACATTAAAGACCTGTTGGTACCATTTATGAATTACTTTTATGCAATTTCATCTCCTTAAAAAAAACAAAGAAAATCACTGTATTTAATTAAGCAAATGTGATTTAAGTGACTTTTTTGTTTTGTTTTGTGTCTTTTTAAACTGTGTAAATGTGTAAATTCCTTATTGCTTTGACTAAAATGCTTGAAATAAATCAAAAATCAATCAATCAAAAATATTATTTTCTATCTAACTGGTTCAGACTACAAGTTATTGACTGAAACAGCTCTCCTTATAGGGGGCAGGTGTAGAGGACAGTTTTATAATGTTGTGCTAAAGAAAACAAGAAACTTATTTTAAAACATTAAAAGTTTTTTATTGTGCATAATCTGAATCTTCTTCCACTTTCGGCTTCTCCCATCAGGGGTCGCCACAGCGAACAAGTCGCATGGTGAATTTGGCAATGTTTTACGCCGGATGCCCTTCCTGACGCAACCTTCTCAAACCGGGCTTGGAACTGGCAGAGGTAGAGAAGGGACCAGGGAGCAGCCCGGAGTCGAACTCGGGTTTCACGGATGGAAGGCGCCGCAAACCAGCATGAGCTAAATCTGAATGACTCTTTAAAATTGGTTTGGTACTTAACAATACATAAAGTCACCATAACATATAAAAGGGCCTCTACTTGTGTTTCTGCAGCCCTACCCCAGTGTTTGATGACTGAAGAGGAAGATCTCTGCATCCAGCAGAGGAACTTCAGAGTGGAACAGGAAGAACTGGAACGTCCACAGACCAAAGAGGAGCAGGAGGAACAAGAACCTCTACAGATGAAAGAGGAACCAAAAGAACTCTGCATCAGTCAGGATGAAGATCAGCTTGATCTGAAGCAGGAGACTGATACCTTGATGGAGATTCCTACGTATGAGGAAGATGAGAACAGTGAAGCAGATCTAAACAATCAGCAGAGATTTAACAAAGAAGAGAAACTTTGCTCTATCAGGTCTGGTAAAAACTCAAGAATAATTACTAACCCGTCTGACTACATGGAAACTGGGTCTGATGAAAGATGTTATATCTGTAAAGAATGTGGTAAAATCTTTTGTAACAAATCTCTGTTCAGAATTCATGTAAGAATCCATGCAAAAGATAAGAAATTTTCTTGTAAAGAATGTGAGAAAGGTTTTAGTCACAGATCTAATCTTAAAACACACATGAGAACTCACACAGGAGAAAAGCCTTTTTCTTGTAAAGAATGTAGTAAGAGTTTTAATCAAATATCTACTCTCAAAAGACACATGAGAACTCACACAGGAGAAAAGCCTTTTTCTTGTAAAGAATGTAGTAAGAGTTTTAATCAAATATCTCATCTCAAAACACACATGAGAACTCACACAAGAGAAAAGCCTTTTTCTTGTAAAGAATGTGATTCAAAATTTAGTTGCAGATCTAGTCTTCAGACACACATGAGAACTCACACAGGAGAAATGCCATTTTCTTGTAAAGAATGTGATAGAAGTTTTCGTCATGCGACTAGTCTTAAAATACACATGATAACTCACACAGGAGAAAAGCCTTTTTCTTGTAAAGAATGTAAAAAAAGTTTTAATCAAATATCTTCTCAAAACACACATGAGAACTCACACAGGAGAAAAGCCTTTTTCTTGTAAAGAATGTAAAAAAAGTTTTAATCAAATATCTACTCTCAAAAGACACATGAGAACTCACACAGGAGAAAAGCCTTTTTCTTGTAAAGAATGTGATTCAAGTTTTAGTCACAGATCCAGTCTTAAGACACACATGAGAACTCACAAGATTTTCTCTTCACAAACAATGTAATAAAGGAGTTACTGTAAACTCTAAATTCTAAACTTTTCTGATAAGTGGTCGACCTCTCAACCTCTGCACCACAGTCAAAGACTTTATTTTACAGGAAGGAAAAATCTGATGGCCTCCACACCATATTGATGAAGTAACTTCATTAGAGGGAGGCACAAGTGAGTATTGAATGTGTAGAAATGAAGTTTTCTACTAATCTATTGTCATAATATGATATTCTTACTTTCTAGGATTTTTTTTAGGTTTTCGTCTTTTCTACATCAAAAGCAAAAAAGTAATGGATCAATACATTTTAACCTTTGTGTAATGATGGTAGACAAAGAGTTTTACTGCTGACAAAATATGTACAACTTTTTCACAAAATGAATGTTTTAGATGTACCTGCAAATAGAAATGAGTTTTTTGTTTTGAGTAATTAGATCTAATTCTTGAATGTCTTCATTATGGTTGAAATGTTTTTTATACATCTTTAATTCTAACACTTTTAATGTGATCAGTGAACATTTAATAAACATTTAAACACAAAGTAGTGACTGCAGTATATACTTTGTTAGGTCAAGTAATAGGGCTGTAACGGTACACGTAGTTGTACCAAACCGTTTCGATACGGCACTTTCGGTTTGGTTCACCTTTGTACCGTTTTGGTTTTTAAATGTTATTTATTTTTTTGTTTTTATTCCCCCCAATGTAATAACTTTGTGCAGAGACAGGACTAATGTTAAACGCGAGTTTTCGCCGAGACGCCATTAGGTGACGGACAGATAGCATGTCAACTCTAGCACTATGGCTAATGCAGACGTGAGACCAGAACTTGAGGACCCACCTATCCCCTTACGCTCTCCTGTGTGGGAACACTTTTGATTTGTGTTGAGCATCCATGAAGGGAAAAGACAGTTGGATTAGTCGAACACTGTGTGCCTACATTGTTTCACGAAGATCGTGAAAAACATCTAATCTGCTAACGCACTTAAAACGGCATCATCGATTGTCTGTAATTATTAATGACTGAACTGTTTGGCAAAGTCTTTCAGATGCCGGTGGAAAATAAGTTTGCTATTTTGGAGGAGATGAAGGTAAAGGTTACCAAATACAGAGCAACAGGATGCATCCCTCTTGATGCTAACCCTCTTGAATTGGGAAGAATTAATGAGACCAGCTATAAGCATATTGCAAAATTGGCAAAGAGGTATCTCTCCATTTCTGCAACCTCTGTCCCGAGTGAGAGGGTTTTTTCTAATGCTGGGGACATCGTTACCGCTAAAGGATCTCTCCTCATTCCTGAAAATGTTGACAAACTCATCTGAAAAACTGAATACTAAACTGAAACTTAACTCAGCAAAATCAAAGATAGGAAAAAAGCGAGAGTTGACACACAACGCATGCAAAAACTTTTTTGGTGCTGGCAGTGGCAGTCATATCACGCTAAGTCACGCTCAAAGTGGTCAGCAAAATCAAAGATAGGACAAAAGCGAGATTTGACACAACGCATGCAAAAACATGCATTTTGCTAACGCAAACGTGCCTGCCTGACACGTGTGTGTAGCTGTTTTTTTTTCTTCCCCGACTGCTTCAAGGAGTGGACTGATGCATGTAGCGTCATTTGAAACACTGAAATTAAATGTAAAAAAGATACTAGTGCGTCTTTGTAATAATTTGCTCTCTTCAATGTAATAACTTAGATAAAAAATGCAGTAAAGAACCAAATATATCGAATGGCCTTCTCACTGCATATAACAAGAACAGTGAAAATAAAAATGCACAATGTTGTGTTTTAATTAATTTTACACTTTGTGGAACGTAATTTATTATTGAGGTGAAATATGATCTTTCAGCCTATTCATATGATATGATCATTGTGTTTAACAGTGCTGGTAGTCTTGTTCATTTTCTTTCCTTTTTTATTTGCAACGTCTAAGATGGCTGACTCACAATCTTTATAAATATAGCAGAGTGTAGTAAAAATGCATTTGGATTTTAAGTTTTCTAACCAAAATAAAGTCTAAAGCTTACTGACATAAGTTCTAAAAAACACATGTGCTTTGACACAGGGGCTTTATCTTAAGTGTTTACATTCTTTTTGTTCCATTAACTATTCAAGAGTTGACACAATCCCAGCAGATTCTAATGTGGAGAAAGCAGCCTCACACTGAGATGCAGCGCTGCACAGTAGGGACGTGATTACGTAATCACCTTGAATCAGCTGATTCTGCAGCCCAGAAAAGAGGCTTTGTTACTGTATATCAGGATGACCCAAATGCAGGACCAGACTCCAACGTTGAGGGAAGATCCAGAACTATTTTCATAAAAAAACACCACATTTGGTGGTTAAAACTCCTCTAAAATAACCAGGGTATTCCAGGAAGCATGTTTAAACTCCCCTGGCTTTAACCCTGAACTCTGGCTGATATCCACCTGAACTTGCTACTCTGGGTATGTCGGTTCCAAAAGACCGGATAAGAGTTGGCGTAATTACGCTCGACTTGGTAACCCTGGGTTAACGCACGTGCACAGCAGGTACATAAAGACATTCTCAATGGATCACTGATTTCCGGAGTCATCATGGAAATGTGTGGTGAAAAAAAGAGAGAGAGCCATACTTCAGTGAGACGGAGTCTGAGATTAATGACGGCATATGAAGATTATAAACCCATCAAAAATTCTGATGGATTCTGATTCTGATGGACTTCATAAAGATGACTCCTCCCACTTTGGTTTCTGTCAAATGTAGAAAAACTCAAAGAACCAAAATCAATCCAGTTTGGATCAATTCTGTCTTTCAGATCTTTGGAAAAACTGAAGGAATCTCTGCATCCCAGATTTCTTCTTGAGTTTTGGTTTCTGCAGGTTTTCAATCTCCTCTTTGATCTGATTGAATGTGTCCATCAAGGTCTTTGAAAGCATCATTTTCTCCTCCTCCTCCTTCTTCCTGAGGGTCTCTGTGAGTGAGGAGATCTCCCCCAAAAGGGAGGACTGTTCTTGCTGCCGTTCTCCTTCCAGGTTCTTGTGGTTCTCCATCAGAGCTGGTCTCCATGGGACTGTTGCCTCCCTCTGTGGTGTCAGTCAGTCAGGAGGTGGGAGGGAGGGAGGGAGGAGTCTTTGTCCTTCTGGACATGTTCTTGGATTGGGAGCAGATCAGCTTGGAGTCCAGAGGACTCCTTCAGCTGTTGGGCTGAGTCTGGGAGCTTCAGCTGTCCTGCTTTTCTCTGCACTGACGGCAGCTTCCAGCTCTCTCTCTCTCTCTCTCTCTGCTGAGCGCTGCAGGAGTGTTGACTTGGTCTCAGCCACAGACTGCTGACATGTTAGCTGATGTTTCAGCTGAGTCAGCTCTTCTTTCCAAGCTGATGTTTCCTGCAGAGATTCCTGCAGGAGTTCCTCCTGCTCCTTCTTTCCCAGAGTTCCTGCAACCAGACGGAGTCTTTGTGCTTTGGAGCTGCTTCTCTTGGATGAAGCGCTTGGTTAGCTCACTTTGATCTCTTTCATGTGGGACTTTGTCTTGAAGCGGATCAAACTGAAGGTGGGACTCCCAAAGCAAACGTTCTGGGATGTTTGCTTCAGCTCTGTGCTTCTGTTCTCTGGTTGCTTCTTTGCTTTGGTTGCAGAGACTTGGAGCTCTCTCTCTCTCCATGCAGATCAGCAGCTTCTTTGGAGGCAGAGGCAGCTGTGTGGGAAGTCTCTGCAGGTCCAGAATCTTCTGATGGATCAGCAGCTGCTGCAGGTTCCTCTGGGTGGAAACACATTTCTGCCAAACAGAACATCTGTTTGTCTTTGTTTGGATGGAAAACGGAGGAAAAAACTTCTTTGGAGAGAAATCTGCTTGGTTTCTTGTTGCTATGAGCTTGTTGAACAAATGTGGTCACTTTCACAGCTTCACTTCAAACAACTTCCAATAGACAGAAATTATACATTTTCTATTTATTAAAATAAGTTTGTTAAACATTTTTAATCTTTTTTTCTGTAATTCTAGGTCTGATGTCTTCATACATGATGGCTAAAAGAACAAAAACCAAACCAAATCAGTCAGGTCTGTAGTTTGAACTTGGATTAGAAATGAGAAGGGCGACACCTTCTGGCTGTATCCAGAACTGCATCTTCTGGTCAGAAAAGTGTTGAAAAACCTCAATTGTGTCTGTAAAATTTCTGCAGCTTTTTTGTCTGAAGACATGAATAAAGTCTGGATTTGATCCTTAATGAATCTTCATATTTCTTTGTCCTTCAGTCTTTCTTTCAGTCTCAAACACACTGGTTCATTTGATCCTAATGAGAACATGTGTGAGGCTCCAACATGGCTGCCTTCACTGCAGGTTCCTCTTCACAGCATGTGTTTGTGGATCAACACACAAACAACAACAGGGGCCTGTTTCAGAAAGGAGGTTAAGTGTAAACTCTGAGTGCGTTAACCCTGAAATCAGGGAAACCCTGGGTTTTCCGTTTCAGAATGGGAGGTTTGTTAAACCAGAGAAAGCAGAGTAAGTCAAACCCGTTTCTGAAAGAGGGGTAACTTATACTCGGAGTCAGTGTCCATGGTTACTTATGCTGTGAACCTAACCTGGTCGGGAGCAGGTTTTATTCTCTAAACTCAAGGTTTCTGCCGGTCCCCTCCACTTTTTAAAGACGAAGCGGTATGTTTCGCTTTAACCTTCATTGCCCACATTTCCGTCACACAGAGACGGTCTAAGTGACAAGAATGGCTTGTTCTTTTTTTGGAGGACCCAATAGACGAGGAGGCTGCATTAATTCTTAGAGAATTACATTTACGTCGTGCGAGGATTTTGAGAAGACTCGATTTTTTGTCATTTCCCCATACGTTTTTGTTTGAGCGTTACCGTTTTTCGTTGCAGTCAATTACATATATACAATGAAAACACTATTAGGTATTGCTATGTAGATGTTTCATATGTCAAATATAGTCAACAAAGCCTACATCCATGACATGCTCACATTTGACCTGATTGAATTATGTTTTTACACTTCATTTTTAGCTGCTGCCATGTTCTTTTAATTCCTGCAGGATTGAATCTACATGAAAATGAAATCAGGGACATTGAATTAGATTAATGTAACAATTAATTTTTGGAAACACAATTTGCTAGCACTGCTTAATTTCTTAATCCCATATAAACCTATACCACTTGATCAATACAAGGGTAGTGTTGCAGTGTGTGTGTGCTGAGCGGGGTGCGATCCACGAGAGACAAGGGGAGGGGCGATTGCAGGTGCAGATGGGGGGGGGGGGGGTGAGCACAGAGCGGAGGTGTGTGCGTGGAATATATTGTGTGTTCGGAGGACGGAGCACTTAGTTAAATAAAGAGAAGGTGTCATTCCCAGAATAACTGTTTTGGAGTCATTCTTAATCCGCTCTGGAGGTTGAGGGTTTCCAACGGGAAGTGAACCCCGAAGGAGAATTCCCTTCGGCCCTGAAGGAAATCTCCCCTGCGCTTCTGACCACGGTCGGAAAGACGAGAGAAAAGAAAGGGGAAGTCTTCGCGCAGCGAAAGGTTCAACAGTAGACAAAAGTTCACTTTTAAAAACACAATTGCATGTATTAATATTAAACTGACCAACGTTTGCAAGAGGGGAAGGTTAACAAAAAAGTCCTCTAAACATTACAGACGTTAAATGCATTTTCCCCCAGATTGGTTCTGTACACTATGCAGCATTTCATGCATTTACACCAGGAATAACACTTCAAAAGTACACCTAAATATCCCCATTTTTTATTTCACTCCTTACGCTATTTAAAAAGTTATTACAGTCAATATTTTATAACAATGATTTAAATGCAAACTTAGGCATTAACTTGAGCAGCTATGTTTTCCCACGCTAACTGTCTCTGTTTTGCAGATGCAGCGGTGTTGCTTTTCTTCTGGAATATGTGCTCATATTCACTGTAACTCTGCAGCAGCACGTCAAGTTCAGCTGGCGAAAAATACGCAGACCTCTTTTTTTCACGGTTGCCATGGTGACTCGTGATATCTGCGCTCCATTAATAATGGCTTCTTATAGTCGCGGTGCGCACGCTCACCTCCGAATCAGTCCACTCAGAATTGATTGATCTAACTCGGATCAGCTTCTCTGAAACAGAAAACTCAGAGTTGTTAATCTCCCGATTGACCAACTCAGAGTTCAAGTTTAACCTCAGAGTTGGTTGAACCTCCTTTCTGAAACAGGCCCCAGGTAGAAGGATCTTTCATTCTTCAGCACCACCAGGACCCACATCCAGCCCATCAACAGCCAGAACATCAGTGACATCAGCGTCTGATCTTCATCACATCATCATCATCAAAGGACCACCTCTACGTTTTTACAATCTGATGGATTTCAGTCTTTCTGCAGCTTCTCATCAAGTGGATTGTCAAATATTTTCATTTCCTGTTTTCTGTTTTAAATGATGAAGAAAAATCTTTCCAGTTTCAAAAAGATGAGACTAATAAAGTTATTGGAAAGACCCTGTCTGCTGCAGGACCTGTGCAGGTGCATTGTGGGTAATAATGTTCTGTTTGGGATATTTGCTGGATTCTGGATGTTGACAGTTGTGTTGGTCCTGATTGTTTACCGTTGTGGTTTGGATGTTTGTTGTTATTTGTAGCACAGCTGAGTAGGTTCTTCATAGACAACATGTTGCTCTGCCAATGTGCCTTTGGGCCAACTTGATTGGGCTGTTTGGAAGAAGAATGAGGATAAATGAGAGCCTCCATCAGATCATGTTTCTGCTATTTTTCAGAATCTGAACCTGAAAGCTGTCTGTCATATTTATGCAGCCTTTTTCAATAGAAACTGATCAGGGGCCTGTTTCAGAAAGGAGGTTCAACCAACTCTGAGGTTGAACTTGAACTCTGAGTTGGTCAATCGGGAGATTAACAACTCTGAGTTTTCTGTTTCAGAGAAGCTGATCCGAGTTAGGTCAATCAACTCTGAGTGGACTGATTCGGAGGTGAGCGTGCGCACCGCGTCTATAAGAAGCCATTATCAATGGAGCGCAGATATCACGAGTCACCATGGCAACCGTGAAAACAAAGAGGTCTGCGTATTTTTCGCCAGCTGAACTTGACGTGCTGCTGCAGAGTTGCAGTGAATATGAGCACATATTCCAGAAGAAAAGCAACACAGCTGCATCTGCAAAACAGAGACAGTTAGCGTGGAAAACATAGCTGCTCAAGTTAATGCCTAAGTTTGCATTTAAATCATTGTTATAAAATATTGACTGTAATAACTTTTTAAATAGCGTAAGGAGTGAAATAAAAAATGGCGATATTTAGGTGTACTTTTGAAGTGTCATTCCTGGTGTAAATGCATGAAATGCTGCATAGTGTACAGAACCAATCTGGGGAAAAATGCATTTAACGTCGGTAATGTTTAGAGGACTTTTTTGTTAACCTTCCCCTCTTGCAAACGTTGGTCAGTTTAATATTAATACATGCAATTGTTGATTTCATTTTCATGTAGATTCAATCCTGCAGGAATTAAAAGAACATGGCAGCAGCTAAAAATGAAGTATAAAAACATAATTCAATCAGGTCAAATGTGAGCATGTCATGGATGTAGGCTTTGTTGACAATATTTGACATATGAAACATCTACATAGCAATACATATCTAATGTTGTTTTCATTGTATATATGTAATTGATCGAGTCTTCTCAAAATCCTCGTAAATGTAATTCTCTCTGAATTAATGAAGCCTCCTCGTCTATTGGGTCCTCCAAAAAAGGACAAGCCATTCTTGTCACTTAGACCGTCTCTGTGTGACGGAAATGTGGGCAATGAAGGTTAAAGCGAAACATACCGCTTCGTCTTTAAAAAGGGGAGGGGACCGGCAGAAACTTTGAGTTTGGAGAATAAAACCTGCTCCCGACCAGGTTAGGTTCACAGCATAAGTAACCATGGATACTGACTCCGAGTAAAAGTTACCTCTCTTTCAGAAACGGGTTTGACTTACTCTGCTTTCTCTGGTTTAACAAACCTCCCATTCTGAAACGGAAAACCCAGGGTTTCCCTGATTTCAGGGTTAATGCACTCAGAGTTTACACTTAACCTCCTTTCTGAAACAGGCCCCAGGTGTGTTGATAACATTTGAGTGTGTTTGTGGACAGGCTCCGCCCTTTTTGTACTACATTTGAACCTTACCGTAATGATAAACAACCAGTAAACTTGTTGCTTTATGCTGCTTGATTGTCTTATCCCCCTTCCCCTCCTATTATCACTCTCCTATGCGCTTATTGTGCATTGGCTGCACCTATTTGGTGTTGCCAACATGAATTTCCATCCCTTAATGTTTACATACATTTAAGTATTGTTTGTAACTATGAAATGACCGAAAGGTTACTCTGGTAATCACTTTGATACTAAAAACCTTTTTATGATTCTAAATGTATGGTATTTTCTTTACTATTTGTACTGTCATGACAGCGATGCTGCTGTCAGTTTACCTTGTTGTTGCATCTTCAAAAGTGCAGATTAAAATGTGACACTGAATTTGAAACAGCAATTTCTGCATCTATCATTAAAGTATTTATTAATAGTACAGTGGAAATTAGTAGATTGGGTTAGAATATTGATTTACGGTATGCGCCCCTAAATTTTCTGGTTGTGCCCCTAAAATTTTCAGTTGGGGGCCACTCTGCTCCTAGTGAAAAAAGTTAGTCTGGAGCCCTGTGTAACAGGTGCTTCTTCATAACATCAGAACATCTTTGTCTTTGATCCTTCAAATCTTCTGAAATCTGATCATCCATGGATTGTTTTTGTGGGATCAGATCCAGAGTTGCTGAAAGTTCTGCTGCCCTCTGCTGGTCAAAGTGTCCAAACAGCAGAGGTGTTTCTCTCCTTCTATCTTTCAGTCACAAACACACTGGTTATATTTTATACTATTAAACCTGTTATAAGATATATAAGGCTTTATAACGGCTGTCTTTACTGCACACAAATTGTGTTTTATGAACAAACTCGTGAAAAAAAGTAAACAGTTCAGCTCAACATTAAATATTTCTGCTAAGCAGATGGTGAACATTAGTCCAATAAAAACAGGAAAAACAGTTGTTCTGGACAAGAACACCAGACACAAACACCAGTCTGGTTCTTTATCCAAATCTTCTTGAATAAATTTTTAGGAAAATCCTTTCCTCACTAAATGGTAGAGATGCGGTTCTACTAAGACTATGGATCGTTCCTTAGGTGGCGATCCAATTCAATTCATGAATTAAGCTCAACGTTTCACAGACCGAAACACGATTCTTGCTTTTTAATAGAATATGTTTGTACAGTTACTATAGGTGTGTATTTTTACAGGATGTATAAAAAAGTTTAAATTATATGAATTAAATCAGCATCATTTAGAACCAAAGATCAAAATAAACAAAATTGATACAAACACAAAGATTTATATAGAAAGAAAGAAATGGGGTTTGTTACTTCAAACAAGTTTCCATCAACATTCTGGTTATGTTCAGCAGTAACATAAACAACAAAAACATAAACCTCAGTCTTGTCACATTGCACGGTGGTGCAGTGGTTAGCGCTCTTGTCTCAAAGCAAGAAGACCCTCGGTTCAAGTCCTGGTTGGAGGATCTGAAAACAGTAGAGTTTGCATGTTTGCCCCTGTGCATGTGTGGGTTTCCTCTGGGGACTCCAGCTTCCATCCCAAACATGCTTCATAGATCGATTGGTTGGTCTAAATGGTCCCTAGATGTGAATGTGAGAGTGCATGGGCCCTGTGACAGACTGGATGCAGGATGTCCCCTGCCTTCATGACCCCAAAAGGGAACAAACAGCTTAGAAGATGATTCGCATGAAAATGTTCTCCACAGATTCTCCATCCTAAAAGTTCTGCAACACTTTATGTTTTAAAACATTGCATATTGAAGCTGCAGAATTTGCTGATTCATGGTGATTCCATTAGTTAGTGGATTTAAAAGAATCTTTTTTCACTCAATGGTTACTAGCTCACATGCCTTGACAAATTAAAAACTGAAGTCCCTTCTTTTAGCCTAAAACAACAATGAAATGACAAAAAAATCAAAGATGTTTACAAAACATTTCTCATAATAATGTACACACTTTGACAACATAAACATTGTCTTATCAGAAAATACAACAATGGTCAACTAAATAAGTTTTGTCTAAAATAATAAAAAAAAAAAAACAATGGCAGGACAAAATGTAGTTAATGCCTCCTTTGAACTGAATTACTACATCAATGCTCTGTGTCATTGAGGCCACCAGATTGGGGGTAGTCACTGAAAAAGATTTAGGCAATTTTGGCAATATGGGATGGTGCAGAATACAACCAGTCCACCAGTCTGACTGAGATAATTTACCCCTCCAATACCAAAGCAGTCGCTGGCAGGAAGGACACAACACACTTTGTAACCCTTGTGCTATCTTAGATGACCCCATCCTTGCATTGACGTGTTCTCCCTACCATAACAAAGGTGGAACATATTCATGTAATCCATAGACACCAGTGAAGATCACAAATCATTGAAGAAAAATTGTTCAGGGCACTGTCTAGTGGGTCTAGATGACCCAACTCCCAATGGTAAAGTGTCTAGGATAGCACAAGGGTTAAACATGATCACTAAATGTTTTTGACATAAACATTTGTTAGAATGTTCTTTTTTCCCATCGTTTTATTTAAACTTATACAATAAATTCACAAAATTAAACTAAGGCTTAAAATATTCCAACATTTTTGTTTTTTGTATATAAACAAAAAAAGTTCTTTCTTTTAAAAACAAAAATAAAAAAATAAAAAACGACCAAATGGCTTTTTCACAATATTTTCCCATGTACTGTACAAGTTTTCTGCTCTATGTTTTTCTGTTTTCGTAGTTGAAATCTTTCTGTAAATCCTTTATAAAAAAATGTTTTCGTTAAAAAAGAAAAGCTTCTCACCTGTGTGAGTTCTAATGTATTTTACTAGATTACATTTATGACTGAGCCATTAATCAGCCATAAAAACTATCTCTAACCTGTATGAGTTTTCATGTGTGTTTTTAGAAGAGGTATTCGACTAAAACTGGCATCACATTTATTGCAAGGGAAAGGCTTTTCTCCTGTGTGAGTTCTCATGTGTCTTTTGAGAGTACATTTACGACTAAAACTTCTATCACATTCTTTACAAGAAAAAGGCTTTTCTCCTGTGTGAGTTCTCATGTGTATTTTAAGTTTTGATTTTTCACTAAAACTTTTATTACATTCTTTACAAGTAAAAGGCTTTTCTCCTGTGTGAGTTCTCATGTGTAATTTGAGATGAGATATTTGATTAAAACTTTTTTTACATTCTTTACAAGAAAAAGGCTTTTCTCCTGTGTGAGTTCTCATGTGCGTTTCTAGACTATATTTGTGACTAAAACTTGCATCACATTCTTTACATGAAAAAGGCTTTTCTCCTGTGTGAGTTCTCATGTGTGATTTGAGATGAGATAATTGACTAAAACTTTTATCACATTCTTTACAAGTAAAAGGCTTTTCTCCTGTGTGAGTTCTCATGTGTGTTTCTAGACTAGATCTGCGACTAAAACTTGCATCACATTCTTTACAAGAAAAAGGCTTCTCTCCTGTGTGAGTTCTCATGTGCGTTTCTAGACTAGATCTGCGACTAAAACTTGCATCACATTCTTTACAAGAAAAAGGCTTCTCTCCTGTGTGAGTTCTCATGTGTGTTTTGAGATGAGATATTTGACTAAAACTTTTTTTACATTCTTTACAAGAAAAAGGCTTTTCTCCTGTGTGAGTTCTCATGTGTGATTTGAGATTAAATTTATAACTGAAACTTTTTTCACAGTTTTTACAAGAAAATGTCTTCCTTCCTGTTTGAGTTCTCATGTGAAATTTCAACTGAGGCCGCCCACTAAACCTTTTACCACATTTTTTAGATGCACAATATCTTTCATCAGACCCAGTTTGGACATGACTTCTGTCTCTCTTCTTCCTCTGATCTCTGTTCTGTGGGTCTGTCTCTTCATCTGTAGTTGATGTTGATTCTGTCTCTTCATCTGTCGTTGATGTTGATTCTGTCTCTTCATCTGTCGTTGATGTTGATTCTGTCTCTTCATCTGTAGTTGATGTTGATTCTACATGTTGGTTTCCTCCATCATGACTATCAGTTACATTAAAGCTCTGTTGATTGTTTAGATCTGCTTCACTGTTCTCATCTTCCTCAAAAGTAGGAATCTCCATCAAGGTATCAGTCTCCTGCTTCAGATCAAGCTGATCTTCATCTTGACTGATGCAGAGTTCCCCTGATTCCTCTTTAATCTGTGGTGGTTCTGGTTCCTCTTTAATCTGTTGAAATTGTTGCTCCCCTTGTTCCTCTTCAGTTTGTGAAGGTTCTGGTTCCTCATGTTCCACTCTGAAGTTCCTCTGCTGATTGTTTAGATCTGCTTCACTGTTCTCATCTTCCTCATAAGTAGGAATCTCCATCAAGGTATCAGTCTCCTGCTTCAGATCAATCTGATCTTCATCCTGACTGATGAAGACTTCCCCTGGTTCCTCTTTAGTCTGTGGATGTTCCGGTTCTTCCTGTTCCACTTTAAAGTTCCTCTGCTGGTTGCAGTGATCTTCCTCTTCAGTCATCCAATGCTGGGGGAGTGCTGCAGGAATACAAACATAAGAAAAAGCCCTTTTTATACTTTTAAATGAATTTGTGTATTGGCAAACACCAATAAAAGTCGAAAACTGCTCAGTCATATATTTCACACTAGTTCAGGGGTGGGCAAACTACGGCCCGTGGGCTTAATCCGGCTTGCCCCCATGTTTGGTCAGGCCCACTGAACAATATCAGAGGCCCGTGTTTTTTTATCTGCCCACATGATCAAGAAGTGACATTTTATTTCCCCCTTCTGCAGTCTGTGCTCCAACCTGAAACCCTCTAAAATTCCTGTCAAACATAACAGAAGAGAGTCTTCTCTTTCTACGTCGCAGTTCGTCTTTACCGGTTTAGTTTATTTTTTTAGAGCGATTATGCTGCGTTTTTTAAACAGCACCCTGTTCTGTGTCCTGATTGGCTGGAGACCCTGTCAATCAATCTCCTCAGACCGTGCCGTGTCTCCTGTACAGAAACGCGGAGCTCTTCAGATCTACAGAAATCTTTGATCCATCAGATCTTTGTTTTTATTCTAAGATCCTGGACTTAATTTCCATGAAAGTTTGAGATTTCAAACAAGAGAAAAGGATGAAAATGTTCATGTCTGTCTGAGAAAAGTATATTTAGTCAGTGAGGAGTTTTACTGCCATAAACTTCTGTAATCAGACTCCTTGGATTTCAGCGATCACGGTTATGTTTACAACGAAACTCCTGCAATAAAACGAGGGAACTCTGTACTGGTGAAAAGATAACACAGATATATGATTAGCTGCAGCAGAACATGTAGAAATTTTCTTTTTCATAATTACTCGAAGAGGAACAGATGTGCAGGACACAGTGCAGCTGCGCAAATCGTGAGAAGTGACGCAGCCCTCAAAGTCTCAGCGGAATTATGACGGGAGAGGATTAACCATCAGAAAACAAGTGGAGGGAGACCAAAGATCCAAACAGTCAGCGTCATAATAAAACCACACATAGCATCGAGAATTAGAGACAAAAAAAAAAGACAAACATCCAGAACAACAGGAACACGGAGGTCCGGGACTGAGCTACCCAGAACAAGAAAACAAGATGGCCGTGGGGAAAAATGCACATAGCAAAATTCCGGTGGCCCAACAGAGACAAATTCTTAATTATACAACCAAAGATTGAATTAAGGACGTGCTGCACAAACACAAGGGATGACATAGTGGCATGCATCAATAAACCAGAGATCCATGGCAGAAATAATACTAAATGGTCATAGGACCATATGTCTTACTTAAACAAAGCGGAATTCTAGATTCGAAAACAAGTCGCGACCAGAGAAATGCAAAAGACCGGTGATAATGGAGGAAAATAGAACACAGAGAAAACATCAAGAAGATGCAAAACAAAGGGGAGCCCATAGGATTACACCAAGTCCAGCACAGGACTTCTGAGAAATGTAGTCGAAAACATGACTGATATGACAGGCGAAAGCTAAACTGATACATAACACTTTGAGTGCCACCTAAAGCCAAAAGATGCCACTGGGAGGGATGGTGAGGCCAAACAGTGAGAACATCAGCAATATCAGCAGTATCGTTAAGATCAGACCTCAACGGTTCTGCTATCGGTACTGGAAAAGTCGCTTTTTTTGGGTCCCACAAGATATAAACGTTATCTGCCATAATTAACTCTACAAGTCAGTCAATTTTGCTTTAATTAATGATTATATTAGTTTCGCTATTCTCTCTGAAGAGGAGAGGTCTGTCTGACTATTTGTGTGCACGGGGGGCGGGGCTGTTGTTTAGACAGTATGCGGGGGGCGCGCACAGGAACGCTACCAAAGTTTTAGGATGGCGGAAAGAGCTAAACGGTCCAAAATGCTGCGGCTCTCTGAGTTTTTGTAAAATAACCACCATGTTCTCAGAGTGTCATGGTGCCTTTAACACCGTCAGGTAGTACCGAGAAGGCAGAAGGAAGAGAGCATCATAAGCACACTGAGTGGGCGTGTCTGCAGCTGTGAAAGCCGACAGAGTTGGTGGCGATCTCGCAGGGGACAGGTGAGCGCCCAAAAAAATAAAAAAATCCTTTCATCCCCTTAGACTAAGACCACCCATTTTCGCTTAAAACGAATTAAATTTGCGTCAGGGCGCCCCCACTGTCAACTTGCTGCTACGATGACCGTATGATTCCAGACCACAACCAACAAACTAACAGCTGATCCTATTAAAACATAGTTGTTATCCATAAAATTAATGTAATGATTTGGGTTAAATGGATTTCAAGAAAATAAATAAAAAGGAGTCTACATCAAAGTGAATTTGTTTCCATCATCCCACTCATCTTTGCTCTGGTGCTTGACAGACAGAAAAGTCTATTGAAGGTTGTGAAAAATAGACAAAAGATCAAAGGAAAGATCACTCTCATAAAGAATACAAATAATAAAATAAATATCCTGACAGCATTTTGAATCAATACAAGTATTGTCAAATGAACTATCATTATTTATCGGAAAAACCTTTTTTCTAACACATCTAGTGTTGTGGCTCCTGTGCTTTCATCTCAGTGGGAAACTGATCCAAATGGCTCTTAGAGAGGTTCAGGTTGCCGACTCTGGTCTAGCACATCCATGTGCATTCCATGTTTTTATTGGAACATTCTCATGTATAAAGTCAAATGTTTTGTTAAAAAACAATGCTGTTACATAATGACAAAATAAAACACTTTGTGTTCTTAATTTGTCATTTATTTATTTGTTTATTTTTCGTCCTCAAAAAGTATCAACAAGACTACCGTTAAAATGCCGGATCGATAAGCAGTATCAATAAGAGTAGTAGTAACCTTAACAATACCCATCCCGAGTCACGAGTAAATCCTGGTGGTCTCTGATTATGCTACACGGTTCCTAGAAGCTTTTCCCCTGCACACCATTACAGCTCCTGCAGTCATGAGAGTGTTAATTCAGTTTTTCTCCAGGGTAGGAATACCTGATGAAATTCTGACAGACCTGGGAACCAACTTAACCTCCTGGTTGATGAAACTTTTCCATCAGCAGCTTGGCATCAGTAGCCGCGGTTACATGGGCAGAATATCCTGATCGGATCAATGGTCGGGTTAAAATTCACCCGTGCACACGGGCACAGAAAACCTTTTTCCGATTAGAACAAACGTTCCCATGGCTCACACTTTCAGTCGGAATGAATCATCTGGGCATGCGCAGTAGTGTAAAATTACCCGGATGCCAAACTAGGTCCCGTTGTAAACAAACCGCTGCCACAGACAGACAGCATGTGCTGCAGCTCCGTAATACGAGACTATCTTCCAAACGTGCTTTTATTAATGTTGTGAATATTATGAAGTGCCTGTTCGCTAATCGTTATATTTAATCTATGTGATCAGTGCTTTTTTGTGAATGAAACAGAGCTGGAAGGCTAACACGCGCTAACAACATTAGCCTTTTGATTGACACAAAATCCAGCACCATGCGGGAAAAGCTGTAATCTGCATCTTGGCTGCACGCAAATGTCTGGGAATAACATCAGTCTTTATTTTGTCGGGACACAACTGGAAACACAAATCCTCGTGTTTGTTTCAACGGTTTCTTAGCACCAAGAGGCATTTCTGCTCTGAGCACACACCGCCCCAAAGCCAATGTGTGTGCTGGCGGTCCATGCTCTTCTCAGACGCGGTTCTCCTAAAGCCGGCAGCCGCTAACCCAGAGCGGCATGACGGATCCATGTCTCCCACATATTACATACAACAAAACGCACGCGTAAGAAAGCACCCTCCCCTCAAACACACATTAAAAAATCCGGCTGCTCTGCTCAGACTCTGAGACATGGTTCACTCGGTCCACAGGCACCCGAACCGGGACGCAGAGCTCGGGTGCTGGGTCACGGGGCACGAAGAGCTCCTCCCCCCACATCTCCCTCGCCAGCGGGGCGAGAGCAGAGCGGCGCTTTTCACGGGGCCTCCGCAGAGCAGCTGGCCAGTCCCATATGAGCTCCAAAGCTTTCTCTCAGCGAAACACCGTCTATGCATGATGTAACCCAGAGCAGTAGTGACACACGGTCGGAATGAACCGTTTACATGAACAATGATCGGATAAACAATCAGTATAACCCACCTATCTCCATAGGAAAGAAATTTAGATCTGAACGAGTCTGATCGGGGCAGAGTATTCCGAACGGTGTGTTTACATGACGCATTTTCCTTCCGATCAGGCGTTCTTTCCAATTACTCTTGCCCATGTAAACGCGGCTAGTGTTCAGAGACTGAAGCATGTCAGAGATGTGGAGACATGGCAGGAATAGATAGGAATATGTTACATGGAGTAATGGGTGGAATTAGTAGTATGGCCAGCAAGATATTTAATGAATGCATTGAAGATGAAACTGTATACACTAAGCTTTAAGATGAATGTCAAAGAATCAAAGGCAACTCCAAATACCTGAATCTCAGACTCAAATGCAGTATAATGTCAAACTATTTCATTTTGTTTTTCTTTACAACACTGTAAGAAGTAACTATTTCTAGTTAGCTGAATGATCTCAGTAATTTAATTTTATTTAATTTAATTAAGTAACTAAATAGTAAATGTAACTTTGCAACAGTAACAAAAAGCAGAACCTCAAGGCAGTCAGAGCAGAAAAGTAAATAAAACTTTTTAACTATTGATTAGGAACAAATGTGAAATAGCAGTGATTAGAAGCAGCATGAAAACTTCTTAACTAGTGTTTCCTACTACACTGTAGTGCTCTCTTCAAAACATCTGAAACAGACTAGAGCAGATTTAAGTTTGATATGCTCTGTTTTCAGTCATTGAAAAATGTAGAAATAAGTGCTAGATGTCACCAGAATGCACCAAATTGCACCATATTAAAATATTCCGGGGGGGGGGGGGGGGGGGGATGCCCCCGGATCCCCCTAAAGTTGCAAGCACCTGCGGAGCGGCGGGTCCCGCTGTGCGCGGTGTCGGGCCAGTAACTTTCAAAAACTACTGGCCCTGTGGGCCAGTGCAAATTTCTGGGCTATGTCCACCCCTGTATAAGTTATTGTTACATTATGTTGTCAATTAAAGTTTTAAATTTGACAATGTAGTGTGGTACATTGCAAACAAAGGTCAGATATTATATTGCATTAAAGTCTAGTTTAAAAAATGACAATCTGTGCTTTAAAAAGAATAATTGTAAAAATCGAGAATCGAATCGAACAGTGACCTTAGAATCGAAAATGCAATCGAATTGAGGATTTGGAAAATCATGACACCCCAATAAATGACAATGCAAAATGTTGTTTTTTTGCATTAGAAAATGCACAGTTTTTATCTGAAAATCCTCATGCTATTCTCTCAGAGCTCTTCTCTACTCTGTAGCTAACACAGCTCCGCTGTTTGTGCTCACAGATCCAGTCTGTCGTCACATCTGTTTTCCCGGCTCCAGCCAGCAGACCTGGCCTGCTCCGGACTCCTGAACCTTATGATATTTTTTATTTTCATGGAGACAATAATTAATAATAAACAATAAATCAGGTCCACTGGTTTTATTGTTCCCTCTGGGGTTAAAGCGGGACAGCAAGCTTTCAAACTCAGCCAGAGAGAGATGGAAAAACACACGTCCTGGTGCGTTCACAGAGCTCCAGTACATAGAAGATTAGAGGCATTCCAAACAACGAGTTATATCACTAGAGGAGACATCAAGTGATGGGAGGAGAGCACCGCCATCTTGGTGAGGTCAAGTTACTGCTGCAGTGCATGCCTGTGAACAAATTTTTTGCATAATACCAGTTCATTGTGCGGGTTTCAACTGCCAAAATCAGAGAACTGAGTCCATGAAGGAGGAAGGTATATCATTTCACAGGTAAGTACTATAATTTTTTTTCTTTTAATGCTGCAGGGGTTTCATTAATCATACACATGTTGACATTCATGATGCTGCAGGGATGTTATCAACATGCTGCATGATGTACGTATAATTTGCTGTCGACATAAATGTACATTTTATTTTGCTAAACTTGTATACAGCATACTAGGCTATTATAGTAATATAGATTTAAACATTCAGAGACTGAACTTTTCTTGCAGGTTTCCAATGGATTCAGACTTAAGGAAAAAGTGGATCTTACATGTCAAAGAGGTCTAAAACTCCTAAATGTTTACAATTTTTTTTAAATTCTTTGTAATATTTTTTTATTTGTTAGAAATCCTGCAACACTGCATTTTCATTGAATTTTGAGCTTTTAAGGCTGACTGTTTCTCTTCTTTAACAACAACAAATGATGTCTATATATATATATTATATATATAAATATAATATATTTACATATATGTATAAAAATATATGAATTTAAAATATATATATAGTATATAAAAGCTACTTAGGCCGCCTTTACACTGCATAGTTCAAGTGACCCAATTCCGATTTTTTCCTCTCTTGTGGCACAGATCGGATATGATCGGTGAACGTGTAAGCAGGACAAAAGCGCATGGATTCCGATTTTCTCAGATGGGATACAGGCCTCTCTCATATGTGGAAATAAATCGGAAACAAATCGGATACGTGCATTTGCGTGTGCCATGTAAGCAGACAAATCGGATATTCCCCAGTAAATGCGAGTCGAACGTCAGTGACGTCTATTCAGGACACCACCAACTGAGATCACATGACTTATTAAAGTGCTTTTGTGTGAAAATCTCCCGTGCATTTCTGACCATGGTCGGAAAAGAGAAGTCATCGCGCAGGAAAGGTTCAACACTTGGATCAAACTGTTAGTACATCACGTCTGCAAACACTTTCTCATTCAAAACTCAGAGAGAGCAGAGCAACCCTCCTTCTTTTCCTCCCCCGTGCATCCCCTCAGGAGCGCCCAAGGCAACGGCTCCTTCCGTCGCCGCTTTGCCTCCATGACAACCGCAGTCACAAAAGTCTGAAGTAGGGCTGGGCGATATGGCCTAAAAATCTCCGATTTTATTTTTTTTAATTCGATTTCCGATTTTTTCCCGATTTTTTTCCCCCCCACCCTTCTTAAGGAAAGCAATAAGTACAAAGGGCAGACAAGTTCAAGCAAATGTTGCTTTTATTTAATCAAACCCAAGACAAATGTAACTCCCATTTCTGGGATGAATAATAAATAAATGAACACGCTCTTGGAATCAAAGTTAAGTATAAGATTTTTCTTCTTACTCCCTTTTTGGACTTGTGTTTAAATACCGTATTTTCCGGACTATAAGTCGCACTTTTTTTCATAGTTTGGCAAGGGGTGCGACTTATACTCCGCAGCGACTTATATTAGAAATAAATTGAAATAAATACATTGTTAACCCTCCTGTTATGTTCATTTGTGAGGAACAGAGATGATGTTTCTGGGTCAATTTGTTGTGTGAGGTATGTTAAGTGTTAAGAGGATGTTAAGTGACTCAAAGAATCAGCAAACTTTTTTTTTACAGTAAGATCTTGAAGGCTAACAACATAATATTCTATTTTCCAATGATTTCATAGATTCAGAAATGCAATAAAAGTGAAAACTGTTTCTACAAATACAGGATAAAAACAGAGTAATAGTTGGCCAATGATGCTTCATGAAAGGAATAAATAAATAAGTTTGAGGAAAAATTACTGTGAAATTATTAGATAAACAGTCTGCTATGATTGTGTCATATAAGGTTGTGAAAGTTAAAATGCGACTTATAGTCCAGTGCGACTTATCTGTGTTTTTTTCTACTTTATAATGCATTTTTGGGCTGGTGCGACTTATACTCCGGTGCGACTTATAGTCCGGAAAATACGGTAATTGTGTCTTGTTTTATATAACTTTTGTCTTGTTTTTGTCTAATTTAGATTTATTAGATTAGATTAAGTCTAGAGTAGCACCGTTTTCTAAAGGATTATCAATACAGCTCATATCTGGGGTCTAAGTTTTTAATTAAATTAATAAACCCCGTCTTATCCACGGAGATGATGATGATCATGAAGCAGCAGGAGTCACGGTCACGGTCAGGATGACGGTAATAGAAGAAGGTTTCCCCCAGATTAAATGCTATGGACTCTTTACTAACCCATTCTGGAGAATCTAAGTATCAGAACAGGGAGGAGGAGGATGATCGCCTCGGGTCCCCCGCGCTTGAGCACGGTCGGAAAGGGGAGAAAGAAAAAAAAGTCATCGCGGGAAAGGTTCAACACCACGCTCTGCCATTTAGCTGGAATTTTTTTCAAAAACCGTCCAGTTGCGATAAGAGCCCCCGAGTTTGGCCTGAAAAGAGCGATCAGCCCAAATATTAATCCAATCAGTGACCTCCCTTCCCTTCCACTGACTGGTCTCAGCAGCATCGTCCACCATGGTTGATGTTTACGTTCTCGTTCCCGCCTACTTCAACGCAAAATGATGACATTTGTTGCGTGTCGATGACGTACTGTTCGGAATCAAGTCGCCTGGCCGGTCAGACGGCGGTCGCAATTGAAAAGAACGGCTACAATTCGGAATCAGGACGGCAAACCCACGGGGCCTGGGTCGCAATTGAAAAGATCGGATCTGTGTCGTTCAGACTGTCATGAAAAGATCGGAATTGGGCCGCTTAGGGGCAAAAAATTCGGAATTGGGTCGTTTCAGCCTGCAGTGTGAACGTAGCCTTTGACTCCGATGGGCTTTAGGCAGGGTGGGGGGTCTATTCCTCCACGTCTGTAACAGTAAACCCAGACCAGTTCCGAACAACAGATAATTTTATTCCTTTGTTGGGAACAAACTTCCCACTGTCACCGGTAGCCCTGCTGTCGCTAGCTGCCTTGTGTGCCGATTGTCGCGTGTCACCGTGTGACACTAACGCTACGGAAGCTCTGGGGAGCCAAAAATGCGCCAATAAAAACTCGATTTAGTTATTTTTGAAATCACCCGTAACAAAAAATTCGAATTAATTCATTTGATCGATTTATCGACCAGGCCTAGTCTGAAGGATGTCCGCGGAATGCGGAAATGCTGCTACGTAGTCCTCAGAACGTCTACGTTTGATAGTTTCAGCATTGTATAGTGTAAATGCAAAAATCAGATACGGGTCACTTTTAAAAGATGATGTAAGCGAGTCGTCAAAAAAAAAAAAAACGGATATAGTCAGAAAATCGGATATGAGCATCAAGACCTGCAGTGTAAAGGCGGCCATAGACACCTCTAAAAGCAATAGAAATCATTGTCATGTGGGTGTTGTCGACCTCACCAAGATGGCGTCGCGCTCCGCCACCGTCGGCCAGGCTTCTAAAATGGGCGTGTCTCCTCTACTGATATGACTCTTTGATTCCAACAGCCTCCCAGCCCAACGTAGTCCGCTACTATATTTTCATGAGAAAAAAATAAACGCAGAACCAACATTAAAACCTTCAATAGCCCATTTTTATCCGCAAATTTAGAACCAAAAATCGACCAAATTTGGTAACACTGTGGATGTGTTGAGGTGCATACTCCCCCCTAGTGTTGAGGTGCATGCTTTGCACCGTCACGTTCACTGATGCATCTTCCATCAATGTAGTCAGGGTGCTGCTTATGTCTGAGTAAAGGAGTAGCCAATCACAAATGTGTCTCCGCCTTTTCTGGTTTGATTGTCAGACTCATTCTGCTGAAAAGGCTCATTATGAAATAAATAAGTCATTCTGAAAAACAGCAACATGAAATAAAAAAGATACTTAGGAAAATATTGATTTGGAGATCTGAGTTTCTGTAGATTTTTCACAATTTCATGATTTTTTGATATATTGATGAGAGATTTATTGTGATTGTGTATTTGCATGAGGTCATATTTATTTATTCAATTATGAACAGTTTGGGACTCCATACATGATTGGTCCAAAATGCTTAACAGCTCTAAAAGATACCGAAGCCAACAACATAATGCTCTGATATAATCTTTGTTGTCAATAACAACAACAAACCTAATTGCCAATTTGAGCCAGGAAACAGTCATTAGTCAGGCGGTCTGAGTCACGTTTTTAGGGCAACCAGTTGCCAATCATGATAAGCTAGTTCCCATCACTGAAAGCTGCTCAGAAGAAGCTGTCAATCAAACATTCGAGGTGGGGCCAGTGGGCACCACACCTTTTACCGGGGCATCTGATTGGTCAATTTATAACTTGAATAACTAGCACTAGAGAAAAAAAAACTTTATTATATTAAGAAAAATGTTTCACAGCAAGAATGGTAATTCTATTTAGAATGAGTCACAGCTGCATGTTTATTTATAGACAGCAGCTACTTCCTATTTGGAACCCGGGGGCTTATGGGGGGGGTGCTCTACTGTCCAGTGATGATATAGTCTATGCTTTTTAGCATAGACCCCTTTTAGACAGCTCCTCGTGGTTTGACTACTAACTAATAAACAGTGTTGGGTTAATGAATTACATAGTAACAGTACTTACTAACAGTAGTTACTTTGGTCAGTAATGGAGTATTTCAGATCACAGGCTCCGTAGATAAAAGGTCCAGAGTTTTTGAAGTGTGGTGTAAGCATTTGGAATAAGAGCTGTCACTATCAGTGAATCAAGGCATCATTAGGCTGAAAAACAAAGGAAAACCATCAGAGAGATAGCAAAAATATTAGGTGTGACCAAAATGACTGTTTGGAACATTCTTAAAAAGAAAGAACGCACAGGGGAGCTCAGCAACGCCAAACGACCCGGGAGACCACCGAAAATAACTGTGATGGATGAAGGAAGAATTCTGTTCCTGGTGAAGAAAACTCCCTAAACAGAGGGTTTATCACTAAATGTAAAACTTTAGTGAGCCTCAAAAACAGGAAGGCCAGACTAGAGTTTGCCAAACAACATCTAAAACAGTCTTCACAGTTCTGAAACAACATTCTATGGACAGATGAGACCAAGATCAACTTGTACCAGAGTCATAGAAAGAGAAAAGAATGGAGAAGGAAAGGAACTGCTCATGATCCAAAGCATACAATCTCATCAGTGAAGCATGGTGGTGGTAATGTCATGGCGTGGGCATGTATGGCTCCTAATGGAACTGGTTCTCTTGTATTTAATGATTATGTTGCTGCTGGCAAAAGCAGAAGGATGAGTTCTGAAGTGTTTCGGGCAATATTCTCTATGGAAGCATTTGTGTAAAATAATTTAAAAAAAAAATCAAAACTGGAAATGCTTTTTGATTTTGAAAATGAAGCTGCATTTGTTGACTCAAAAGTAACAAGAAAAAGAAATCCACTAAACCGCTTCTTCTTGTTCTTCTTCTACACCACTCATTTTGTCACTTAATTAAAATGATAATGAAAATAGTATTTGACATTTAATTTTCAAAAAGTTCTCTTGTAAATGTGTAGCAAAATTTAGTTAGAAATGTCTAACTTGAAAATTATAATAAATTAAGAGAATTGCTTTTTCATTTTCTACTTAAAAATTGCTTCTTCTGTGTCATAATTAAAACACAAATGCAAAGAGGGGATTGCATTTTCGTTTTCACATCCACCCTAAAAAGTTATTGCTAACTCCTAACGAGTATGTTCATAAAAGACAAGTTACTTCAGCACGTCCTGAATATTAATATTCCTGCTCAACCCTAAAGTACAACACCCAATACTGCAGACGCTCTCAGTCTGCCGGCCAGACGCCCGGATGATTCATGACAAACAAAAGAGCTCCAAGGCCAGAGCTTCGGAGCTCGCCCACGGCCAGCTGGACAAACATAGCTCACACCGCAGCCAGCCGGAGCTAGTTTGCTTGGTTTCTGGAATGAAATAGAAATACTTAAATATATTTTCTCAACAACAGCAAGCCTCATCAATGAACCGATAACACCAGAGTGAAACCTCAATCATTTCATTCATTAGATGCTAAATGACTGACGTAACCAAAAAAACAGCTGTGCAGTCATAAACATGTGCAACACTCGTGTGCACTCACTCACGGGGTTAGATTAAAAATAGATTCATTAAATTACTTAATAACGGGTAGTGACTGATTATCGCACAAAGAATTTATCTCATGACAGATCTAATAACACTGTCACTGGGCCGCATTTACACTGCAGGTCTTGATGCCCATATCCGAATTTCTGACTATATCCGATTTCTTTGACGACCCGCTTACATCATCTTTTAAAATTGACCCGTATCCGATTTTTGCATTTACACTATGCATGCTGAAACTATCAAACGTAGACGTTCTGAGGACTACATAGCAGAATTTCCACCTTACGCGGACCTCTTTCGGACTTTTGTGACTGCGGTTGTCATGGAGGCAGCGCAGCAACAACAACAGCCTTGGGCGCTCCAGAAGGGAGAGGAAAAAGTTTGATCAGTTTTGAAATAAGTGTTTGATCCAAGTGATGAACCTTTCCTGCGCGATGACTTCTCTTTTTCCGACCGTGGTCAGAAATGCACAGGAGATTTTCTCCAGGGCCAAAGGCGGATTCTCCTTCGGGGTTCACTTTCCCGTTCAGAACCCTCAGCCTCCAGAGTGGGTTAAGAAAGACTCCACAACTTTTGGGAGAGACACTTTGTTTTTAATTTACGGTTCTCCGACACTCCCCCGCTCCGCGCTCGCGCTCACACCTCCTCTCCTCTCCTCACACCTCCTCTGCACGCACGCACGCAAAGAAATAAACGGCTTCTAGCCTGTTCCATAGCAACGGTGTCCTGCTTGATTAGTTATCGTTTGCGTCCCGTCCGGGACCGGACCGGAAATAACAGCGGTTTCTGACTACGGTCTGAAGCCTGAGGCTGAACGGTAACATGCTGACAGCAAAATAAGTGCACAAAAAGCACCTTAAGTCATGTGATTAGGGTGAACCGCGGTGTGATGAGGTCATCACCGCATCTTTTTTTTAAACTTTTTTTTTTGAAAGTTTTGCATATGGTGCGTGATTGGAACTATAATAAACATGGTAAACACATTCATCTTTGCCGATAATTTACTTTCTCTGCTAGTCCTGTGTTCAGACTTCAAGGGTTTCTATGGGAAACCTTTTATCACTCTTCTCCTTCTCTCCTCATCGAACCCACCTGTGCGGCGGCGCTGCTGTCACTGTCTCTTAGCCCTTGTGCTATCTTAGATGACCCCACCCTTACATTGACGTGTTCTCCCTACCATCACAAAGGTGGATAAAGGTGGAAAGATTTCATGGAATCCATGGACACCAGTGAAGATCACAATCATTGAAGAAAAAATGTTCAGTGCACTGTCTAGTGGGTCTAGATGACCCAACTCCCAATGTTAAAGTGCCTAGGATAGCACAAGGGTTAGAGAAGTACGCGGCACGTGCGCACTCTACTTACACACACGTGCGCTGTTTCAGAAACACACACACATCCTCATTCTACAAAAGAAGTTTCTGTCTTGCGAGGAAATACGACAAATTTACTGCGTTCTAATTATTAATTTCCATTATAAGCTGCGTGCGTTCTTGAGTGCGTGACACGGCCGCCAGCCGGAGGATTTTGTGTCGGGGGGGGGGGGGGGGGGGTAATATTACTGTTCTCACTCTGTAACACGAAACATGGACTCGCGCTGTTAGATTTCCATGAATATCACAACATTATTTTGTTTGGGAACTATTTTGTGCAACGCACAGCTAGAGAGCAGAAGAATCAACACGCACCACAAACACACGTCACAGCTCAAATGGCTTCTCTCTTCCTTTGTTGAAGCTAACATACCTATGTGGTGTAGCTGCAGCTGTGGTTTCCAGATGACATCCAGCAGTCTGCGCTGACGACAGAGCTCCTGCTCGTACTGGACGATGGTTCCTTCACAGAGTCTGCAGATTTCTTCAGCAGCAGCAGCTAGTCGCTCGCTGATCAACTCTCTCAGAGACTGAAGGGAAGACATGGTTCCTGCTCCGATCTTCAGCTCCAACTCCCACAAACACCGCCGTCCTCTTCACTGCAGCTCCGATCGATCATCTGCTAGTCTCACAATCACAGCAATCCACGTTGTCTTTCCGTTCAACACTTCTTCACTCATTTACGACACTTTGGAAAATGCTGAGAGTTCCCACACGAACCACGTATCGTCCTTTCTGTCCAAAAACCTCACAAACGTCCCCAAAAACACCACCGACCTCTCAACACAAGCTAACGCTGCTAGCGCCTCGTGCTGTTCTTCTTCTTTGTTTGGCTAACAGCGTCATCGTGCTTTAGCGCCACCAGCTGGTCTGGAGTGTTGTCTGTCGCTCACATAATGAAGTCGATGGCGGGGGAAAATTGCTTTTTTTTCCCAACTTTACTGGCAAATAAAACAGAAAGTGGCAGTTTTCATTAACACAATTATGCTGTGAATAATATTTTTCGATCAGAAAAGGAGCAACCTAAATGGAGAAGGGGGAACGGGACGTGACTTCCGGTTCCGGCTATTGATGTTAGTCGCCAGTTGGTCGTCTTCAGCCAAGGTCTTCTATTTCAGTGTTTTTCAACCTTTTTTGAGCCACGGCACACTTTAACCTTGACAAAAATCCCGCGGCACACCAGCATCCAAAAAAAAAAAAAACAGAAATTCATGGTCTGTATTGATCGACAGCCCCGCCCGCAATCTCACGTGCATTTTTGTGATAATTGTGGCCGGAAAAGCAGGAAGTTGCGGCTGTTTCTTTCTAAGAGATGAAATGAAAGTTAAATTAGAAAATTTAGAAACTGTTTGTTTGTTCGGGTTTCAAGGCGTTTCGCAAGGACAACTCATTGTGCACTGGCCCTTTAAGCCAATGCATCATGGGAGATGTAGTGTGAAAACTGCTGAAAACTTGCAGAAAGACTCGCGTCAATGAGCTTCATTGTATTGTCCACTTGTTTCACGGTCTGACACCGGACTCTGTGGAAAGCTACACCGCTAAAGAAGAGCTTTAGCTGGTATTTTTGTTAGAGCTGAGCGACTTTATCAGCAGAATTAAGAACAAGGAAGTGAAGACTTTAAGCACTTCTGATTGGTCAGACTGATGACATGTGATTAAGCCTTCAAGAATGATTGGTGGAGACAGTTAAAGGGACGGGACTTTTCCGCAAACTGTCATAGCTGCAGCTAACTCGCAGTACCGTCATTCTTATCAAAATTTCTTTAATAGAATTAAATAAACACAAAGAAAAAGTAATTTTAAGATCTTTTATATTCCTAACTACTCAGTGTTTTATTAGGGCCTGTTTGGATGAACAAAGAGCTGATATCCTGGAGATGGGAAATGTTTTTAGATCAGTGAATGATTAATGAGGGCAATTTCTCCACGGCACACTTGACCATCTCCCACGGCACACTAGTGTGCTGCGGCACACTGGTTGAAAAACACTGTTCTATTTAACCGAAAGAAAAGAAAGAGTAATATATTTCCTGGACAACACAGGTCCTCACGAACTGATATATGAAATAATCTGTAAATTACGACATAAACTATTGGTAGGAAAAGTGACGTCAAATCCTTTCAGGGTTTTTGGAAAAAAACAGTTATAATATAAAAAAATATATATATATAAATATATTCAACAAATTTCCCACGAATGGGATCAAATAAAGTAATTCTGATTATCCATCCAGTTTACTTTGTTTATTTTTAGTGTCATCAAATTTTGAACAATTTTAAAATTAAAATCCACATTTGGATCAGGTGTCTTCATCAGAGCACAACTCATGTTTCCAGGACTGTGACTCACCAATATATCCTCATTTCCTTTACACAATCTGTTTCCATCATTTGGATTTTTCATAAAAACTTGAGTTAGAAAAGAATTGTTGCCCCAAAATGTCCAGTTTGAATAGGTTACAGTTTGTTGTGTTTGGTTGCTAGGTAACAGGGTCTTTAATGTCTATGATGTCATGGTGGCTTTCAGAGTTGAACTCCTGAATATGACGGTAAACATTTGGATTGAACAAAAATGGGATTGAAGCTCATGCTAAATCCTGATCTCAATGCTGAAAAAACCTCCTCCTAGATTCTGGTTGTTTGGAGAAGTCCTCCTCTTCCAAGAATTCCTGAAAAAAGCCCTCATTTCTCCTGACCATCTTCAAAGCCACTTTCTGCTTTAGTTTAGTCCAAACTTGCTTTATGCTGACAACATTTACAGCTTGAATCCATCTGAAGAATCCAAGGAAACAAACCAATCTCAGTCTGCATTCATGCCACTTCAGAACCAACAAAGCATGTTTCCAGGACGCTGACTTACCAATAGAACTTGGGATTTCCTTTGCAGAATCCTTCTCCGTGTGTTTTCCTTTGTTTTTCTCCCCAAAACCTAAAGCAGAGATTTTTGCTGAGCTGCAGAACAAACGTCTGACTGCTTTAACCGCCGTTGATGTTTTGTTGTGTTTCCCTCTATAGCTGCTATGGTCTTGGTATGGTTGCTAGGTAACGCTGTCTTTGATGATGATGACGTCAGAGTGGCCTCTAGAATGGACTTTTTTCTTGTGGAACCAGGAGCTGTAACCTTTAGGGCACTAGGACCCAGAAAGAGGTCCAGGCAGTGACGGTGTTCAGTGACAGACTGCGCAGCCGCACTTCCTCCAAACGCCACTATTCATCCAGCGCGTGGAGCGCCAGAGTCCAAACGGGCTTAAGGCGCTTTGATAAAGCGCTCTGGAATCCAGCTATGGTGTGCTAAACGTCAGGTCCAGAACGGAAGATGCCATCAATGAAGTCTGTCTGTCAGCAGCAATCCAACGCTGATGGGGTTTAGCTTGTGGAGGATTTGAATGTTCATTTGCTCTCAGGTTGGTTCTGTGCTGGAAGCCCCAACCCTCAGTTCAGTCAAGTTAGAAAGATGCTAACCAGCTGTTCCCTCTGTCACCATGGAAACACGGACCGCTTTAAAGTCGGACAGGATTTTCACGGAGCGGACAGAGCTGCAGCTTTAATGTCAATGATATAGAAGAAGAAGAATCCAAAACATTGGACTGTTTTCATGTGATCACATGGAAGCAGAATTAGGAAATCTCTAGGAAATCTGTCCTTGTTTTGTCAGCATGTTTGAATTGGAGTTTACAGTTAGATGACAATAAAGACGTGTTCAGACCAAGAAATTACTTTGATGCTATTTTCTTGAAATAAATCAGAAAAAAGTTCATTCATTCATCTTCTTGACCGTTTTTTCCCTTTCGGGGTCATGGGGTTGCCGGAGCCTATCCCGGCCACTTTGGCGTAGGCAAAGGATGCCCTGGACTGGTCGCCAGTCTGTCGCAGAGTAGAATATCCTCAATCACACATCCATTCACTCTCACACTCACACCTTTGGACAATTTAGAGTTGCCAATCAACCTATGAAGCTAAAAAACAGTTCAAAAAGTAAAAACTCTAAATATTTTTGTGGCTGGTAAAAAATATGTTGTCACATATTAAATGTTGTCTCCTGTGTGGAGGTATTTCAGTTCATTAAAAACTGACATAAATGAGTAACGTTCACTGCAAACTGTGCAGAAGGCATGTTCTTTCTAAAACTGGAAATAGCATCAACCTTTTTTATCACCTGAAGCTGAGTCTCCATTTGATAATTCAATAAAAATAACATTTCATTTCCTCATTATAAAGCAACTTTATTAAAGTTTCATTTGTCATTGGTCTTTTTGAGCCAAAATTCTGAAGAAATCAAAACAAAAGGCTTTTCCAACAGAATCAGAACGTTAGCACGTGACCTAAGTTTGTTCACTTTGTGCTAAATGTTGATTTCTTTGACTGTTGTGTTAATAATATCAACAGTTCTCTGTCGCCCTCTGGTGATTCATCAGAGAAGCCAAACTTCCGCAGAAAGTGAATCAATAAACATGAGCTAATTCTTGATGCAGGTTTGAAAACACAGATGGAAAACAGCATCAATACAAATATTAGTCAATGTTTCCTTGAATGGAACAATTTCAGGATTTGTTGTCATAAAGTTGTGAAAAACTGTCTTGTAAAGTGTGTGGTGACGGTCCACTGTGGAAAATGACTGTTTGTGGAACATTGATATGTGCTCAGTGATTTTGGTTTAGGACACTTTGGTTTCATTTCAAACGTTGGTTTCTCCTAAATCTACAAACTCTCTCCACAAACTGTCTCCTAACTCTCAGGGATTCCTGCTGCTGGCAAAACTCACGGCTCAAGGAACCACTTCATGAATCAGTCACGCTTTGGAATGAACTTTATTGAACAACATGTAATGGTCTGGAAGAAGCCACAGTTCCAGCTGACAGAAGTCTGGTTCTGATCCATCAGATCTCACTAGCAACAGAACCAAACCTTCACGTGTTGCAGCAACAGTTTCCATGTTTGGGAGGATCTTCTGAAGAACAGCTCAGTTCCAGATCACATCATGATGTTTGATGTTTTCTTCATTGCAGGAAATCATCTGTGTCTCCTTTGATTTGTGCTGAGTCAGCACTTTGACTTCTTTTCAACTTTAGATCCATCATTTACAATCAAGGATTTATTGATATTTAATATTATTTATTAACAGAAAATAAAGAGTAAATGTATTTATCATCCAGCAGTGATTGTGGTGTTTGTAAGTCTTTTATTTTGAAATTCCAATCCAAAAGACACTGGAGCATCAAAGAATCCAACCCATCTCTGCCAACATGAGGCTCTTTCATTGAAAAGTCTCAGACTTCCTGCAGGGAAACAGGCTTTCTGCTGCTGCACTGACAGATGTGCACGAGCTTGAAAGAGCTTCCTGACTGAGGAGCTGCAGACTTTCTCCTGCAGAGCAGCAGCTGACTTCAGCATCGTCATGGGAACACAGTCTGCTGCTGCTTCTGGAAACGTCTTCAAGGCTGTGGTGGGACGAGTCCAGCTTTGGAACCAGCAGAGAACCAACAACCAGTTCAGCGTCCTATTTAAGCCCAAGTGCGCAGTTGTTCATTCTCTTTCCTACCTTCAGCGCTCATTCTTCGCTGGTCTCCGTGCCCGCGGGTCTCCGTGCCCGCGGGTCTCCGTGCCCGCGGGTCTCCTTCTCTTTTGGCGTCTTGCTGTGTTCCCCCCTGTCCTTCAGATGGATGATCCCCATTTTTCTGATGTGGGGTTTTCGTTTCGCCGCGTCTGCTCTCCCTTTGCGGCGATCGGCGGGCGGCTGATGGCGCCCAGCGCGTTCATTATCTTTAATTCGATGCTGGCTTTATTATTATGGCGGTTCTTCTGTTTATTTTCTTCGTGTTGTAGCTGCTGGTTAGTCAGCATGTGAATTAGTCTCTCTTGGAGAGACTAATTCAGTATCTCCTCTGTGGACATTTTCCCTATGATTGGTCTCTCTTATGCAGCGCCTATGGCTCGTTTATTCACTCGGCGCACGTTCTGCATCTGGTTCTGCTCCGCCTGTTTTTCCCCGCTCTGTGTACCCCAGTGGGTCCTGCCCTGGCTTCAGGGACTCATCAGCCACAGTCACAGTCTCGCCCCCTCAGGATGAGCTACCATCTACATCCTCTGCTACTCATGTAGTTCCACAGTTGTTACCTGAGCAAAGTTTTGATAGTGAGGCTGAAGAGGTTGTTCCATCTACGTCTACCCAGCTTGAGACTTCAGGTGGGTTTTTGTGTGTGTGAGTGTACATGTGTAGGTAAAAAGACAATTGTTCAACTACAATTGAATGTAATTTTTATAATTCCGACTTTTGATGAGTAGGCCTATTAGTGATGTTTGACACCAAAATGTGCTTTGAGTAATGTGCCAATGTGCCCTATGATGATAGAAATGCCTGGTGATGAAACCCCACTGACCCCGACTGCTGAGGACCAGCCTCTACCAACTGACCCTGCAAAGTGGCCCTCACCTCTGACTGACAGGATACGGATGGAGCTGGTTCGAAGAGGACCAAGTAGCATACCACCTGACTTTGTTTTCCCAAGAAATGACAGTGATGGGAGAAGTTGTCATCACCACTATTTCAGGAAGACACTAGTAAGTGGTGAAAAAATAGCAAGAACTTGGTTGATGTATTCAAAAGTGAAGAACAGCCTCTTTTGCTTTTGTTGCAAATTGTTTTCCAACAAAAACATTAATTTAACAACTTCTGGTACAGCAAACTGGAAACATGCAAGCACATACCTCACAGCACACGAAAAAAGCCCAGAACACCTCAATTGTATGAAAGCATGGAAGGAACTGTCAGGGAGGATCAGAAGTGGGAAAACAATTGATAAGCAGGAGATGGCACTTCTGGAAGAGGAGCGGGTGAGATGGAGAGCAGTGCTAACCCGTCTCATTGCTATTGTGCAGTCACTGGCAGTTCGGAATTTGGCTCTAAGGGGACACACAGAAACACTGTTCACATCATCAAATGGGAATTTTTTGAAAGAGGTTGAACTGATGGCCAGGTTTGATCCCATAATGAAAGATCATCTTAACCGTGTATTAAGAGGAACAGCAAGTCACAACAGCTACATAGGCCATCATGTGCAGAATGAACTTATTGATTTGTTGAGCAGCAAAATCCTATCCGCTATAGTGGATGACATCAAAAAGGCAAAATATTTTTCAATAATTCTGGACTGCACTCTGGATATAAGCCACACAGAACAGTTGTCAGTTATAATTAGAGTGGTGTCACTGATGGAGAAGACTCAGATCAGGGAACATTTTATGGGGTTTTTGGAGGCAGAGGAGTCCACAGGCCAGCACTTGGCATCCATGATCTTAAACATACTTGAGGAGTTAGGAATTTCTTTTGAAGACTGCAGAGGACAATCATATGATAATGGGGCAAATATGAAAGGCAAAAATAAGGGAGTACAAGCCAGGCTCTTAGAAAAGAATCCCCGTGCTCTGTTTTTGCCATGCGGTGCACACAAATTGAATTTAGTTGTGTGTGATGCTGCTAAGAGATCTGTTGATGCTATGAGCTACTTTGGTGTCCTGCAAAAGCTTTACACTTTATTTTCAGCCTCTGCCCAACGATGGGCCATACTGAAGAGTCAGGTGAGCATCACTCTAAAGTCGTGGACAGAAACAAGGTGGGAGAGCAAAATCAAAAGCATCGAGCCCATGAGGTACCAGGGAGCTGCAGTGAGAGAGGCTTTAATAGAAGTGAGAGACAAGACCAAAGACCCAGTTATAAAGGCTGAGGCCCAGTCTTTGTCTGAAGAGGTAGGGTCGTACCGCTTCAACATCTGCACAGTCGTATGGCATGACATTCTATCTACAATAAAGCATGTCAGCAAACTCATGCAGTCTCCAAATATGCATGTGGACCTAGCTGTGAGTCTTTTGAAGAAGACTGAACAAAGTCTCCAGAGCTACAGGGCAAATGGCTTTGTGAATGCACAGATGGCAGCCAAAGAAATGTGCAAGGAAATGAATGTCGAGGCTATTTTGAAACAAAAAAGAATAAGATCCACAAAGTGCCAATTCTCGTATGAATCACATGATGAGCCTTTCAGTGACGCACTTAAAAAGTTGGAGGTTGAATTTTTCAATGTTGTTGTTGATGAAGCCTTGTCAGCCATCGCGGAGAGGTTTTCCACATTGGAAGTTGTACAAAACAAATTTGGAGTTTTGACCAATTTCCCAAGCCTTGGAGACGAGGAGCTGACGGAGCAATGCGAGGCACTAGGCAACATACTCCATTTTGAGAAGAACTGGGATTTGGACAGTAGAGAGCTTGTTCAGGAAATCAAGAACTTGCCTAACTTACCATCAACGACTCCAAGTCTCCTTGAGCTCATCTCTTTCATGTTTGATAAGGATCTATCAGAAATCTATCCGAACTTTTGGACTGCTCTCAGGATTGCACTCACCTTGCCAGTCACTGTGGCTCAAGCAGAGAGGAGCTTTTCAAAACTAAAATTGATCAAGTCGTACCTGAGGTCAACAATGTCACAGGAGCGACTCACTAACCTTGCCGTTGTTAGCATCAATCACTCAGTAGGGGAGCAGATATCATATGATGATGTTATTGACGAGTTTGCATCAAGAAAGGCTAGGAAGGTTAGGTTTTAGTTGGTGTTTTCTGTTATTGTATTGGTGCTGCAGTTATATTTATTTTAGCGTGTTATTTGTGTGATAAAAGGTTTGTGCTTTATATTTATTTTATATTATTTATTCAATATTGAGTTTGATTCAATATTTTCTTAGCTAACTGTATTTTTGCCATGCTTATGGTCTTTTATTTTTTGTGTTCTTATAACTATTATAATGCTGTTCAGAATTCTGACATCTTTTGTATCCACTTCTTAATTTCAATGACAATAAAACATGTCAATTGACAAAGACAAACAAAGTTCTGTTGTGACTGGGGGGGGGGGGGGGGGGGCGCCTGGGGAGGGTCTCGCCCGGGGAGTAATTCAGGGTAGAACCGCCACTGCACGTTGTCTATACTGTATGGTCCTCCACCCGTCTGTATTTATTTTTCTTCTATGGATCTGGATGGTTCATTGATGCTTGTCTCTCCCCATTATGCCGTCTCTAGCTTTTGTGCAGCGTGTCGTTTATTCATTATTTTTTTGGTTGAATATGATTTGTCAATGATTGGGCCACCTGACATTTGCTGTGGCTTTGGTTCTATGGTCATCCGTTCATCTTGTGTTCTTGTTCTGGGTAGTTCGATCCTGGGCCCCGTGTTCCTGTTCTGGATTTTCGTGTTTTGCGTTTGATCTTTCCCTCTCTATGCTTGGAGTGGTTTTGTTATGATGACTGTCGTGTCTTCAGGCTCCCTCCACTTGTTCTTCTGAGGCTGCGCCTTCTGGTTTTGGGGAAAAGGATTTAAGAAGAGTGGTTTGTGTTTGTCCGGCTGCCAGAATCCACAGCTGATGGTTTTTAAGGGGTCGTCCGGTTATGAGAGATTTCAGACTTGGAGATTATATTAAGGCTGTTTCAATAGTGAATGATAGTATTGTGTCATCGGTTGACTTGGTTAATGTTTAAATAACACCTTGAGCAATTTCTACCCTGACCGTAGGAAATATATCACTTGCGCTCTCAAGCTTAGTTAAAGAGTTAAATCTTGTGTCCACAAGTCAGTCTTCTTCTCCCTTGCTTAAGCAGATGACACTCTGCTAGATGCTTCCCCATTTAGAGGCTTTTTATACTCCCCCTTTAAATGCTTAAGGTTCAGTCTAGCAAAAATACTATCAAAACCTATGATCCCTCATGGCTCTCAAGTTCTGTTTTGCAGTATCCAGACGCCCCTGGCTAATTAAAATTCAGTAGTCTTTACTTGTTGTCCACCAATTTGAGAACCAATAATATCAAAAATAAAGCGTCAAATCCAGCCGAGCTGCAATCCTTTGCTACGTGGGATGTTGACCTTCCTCATCTACAAATCTCCTTGGCTATTATTCCCATCACCTACTCCTCGATGACCTCCTGAAGGTGCATCCCTCTGAAACTGTCAAAGGTTACTTTTCTTATCATTGGAGTATATAAAAAATTGGAGTTAAGTTTTCGTGCAGGTTCTATATTTCACTATCATTTCACTGTTGGAATTTGTGATTATGGTGGTTTCTATGGTGCGATAATTCCACAATGGGTCTTTACCTTACCTCTACTAAATTTCACTTTCTCAGATTTGTTCTTTAAAAGCACTGTTATTTAATTTATCTCAAGCATTTTGAAACTGATCAGTTTCTGGGTTATTTATACATTCTTGTCAAGACTAATACTGCTTGTCTTTATCTATGCATCGCATCCTGAGCCTGCGAACCCCTATCTAACCCCGATCAGCTTCTCCGTTTCCAGAAAATGATGTCACCCCTGCATTCCTTGATCTGGTGCTGCAACGATGACTGCTCGATGTACCTATTGCTGCACTGAAAGTGAAGGGGCGGTGGACCTCCTCTGCATTCCAATGACACTTCTGACTGAATTAATCAATCAATGTCAACAGCAGAATGAATGTAAATTCTTCGATTATAGATGTCAAAAGAAAATTATTGCCAGGTGGAAGCCTCAAAATTTAGGATGTTCTAAGTTGTATCATAATATGCGCTGGAGCTCGAATTTGGTTCTAAGCTCATTTGTTTGTAGTATGCCAATGAGCATAGTAATTATGGGCGTTGAACTCGGTCTTAATATTTGGATGGAACCTCAAGTAAATGGATGTTCTTTGAGCGCGTATAATTGGTATGCCAAAGGGAGAAAATTATGGCCATTAAGCTCGTTTGTTGTACTGTCGTTGGGAGCTTCGAAATAATGGATGTTACTTAAGCTCGTGTAAATATAGTTGCCAACATGGAAGAAGTTTATGGCCATCAAGCTTGTTCTTAATTTAATGGAAGTTTGAATAATGAACGTTACTTAAGCATGTCATAATACACCATTGGAAGCATTGGATCGGATGTTAAGTTAGTGTCTCATACGGGTTGTTCTTGGCGGTTTTAAATTATAGTTCCGCACAGCGTTTTGCGGACGTGAGCTTTACGTTCTAAGATAAGGTATGAGTAATTCTTATGTTGGCTCCCCTTTTATTTCTTTCCCTCTCTCTTTCAGATAGTATGTACCTCTAGTGGTTTCCACAAACGGGAGCGACCCTACGGTCAATGGTGCCGGGTCACACACAGCAGATCCACTAGATAGCATGTTCCCTTCATGGCGCTGTACTCGATCGGGGGCGGCCCAACGGTCAATGGTGCCGGGTCACATATAGCAGATCCACTAGTTAGCATATTCCCTTCGTGGCGCTGTACTCGAACAGGGGCGGCCCAACGGTCAATGATGCCGGGTCACACATAGCAGATCCACTAGATAGCGTGTTCCTTTCGTGGCGCTGTACTCGAACGGGGGTGGGGGGCCCCAACGGTCAATGGTGCCGGGTCACACATAGTCATACTGGGAAATGAATTTAAAATGGAATGCCGTCGAAAACACACCCAATCTTATTACACACTGATTATACATTCACATTTTTCTTCTTCTGGATGATCTTGGTGTTGGGGGTTTTGCTACCCGAAAGTTTTATGGAAATTTCTCATGGAATTGAACGGAGCCTTACGCCAAACGAAAAGATGTGAATGCCAACTTAAAGAATGTGGAAAATTAAGTATGTCAAATAAATATTTCTTACTGCAAGAGTTGTTTGAAATGAACATCATTTAGAACCGAAGATCAAAATCGACAAAAGTGATACAAACACAAAGATTTATATAGAAAGAAAGAAATGGGGTTTGTTACTTCAAACAAGTTTCCATCAAAATTCTGGTTACGTTCAGTAGTAACGTAACAAAAAAACATAAACCTCAGTGTTGTCGGGTTCCACTGTGGTACAGTGGTTAGCGCTCTTGCCTCAAAGCAAGAAGGCACTCGGTTCAAGTCCTGGTTGGAGGATCTGAAAACAATAGAGTTTGCATGTTTGCCCCTGTGCATGTGTGAGTTTCCTCTGGGGACTCCAGCTTCCATCCAAACATACTTCATAGATCAATTGGTTGGTCTAAATTGTCCCTAGATGTGAATGTGAGAGTACATGGGCCCTGTGACAGACTGGATGCAGGATGTCCCCTGCCTTCGTGATCCCAAAAGGGAACAAACAGCTTAGAAGAGGATTCACATGAAAATGTTCTCCACAGTTTCTCCATCCTAAAAGTTCTGCAACACTTTGTTTTAAATCATTGCATATTGAAGCCGCTTTGCTGCGCTGCAGAATTTGTTGATTCATGGTGATTCCATTAGTTAGTGGATTTAAAAGAAAATCTTTTTTCACTCAATGGTTACTAGCTCACATGCCTTGACAAATTAAAAACTGAAGTCACTTCTTTTAGCCTAAAACAACAATGAAATTATGACAAAAAATCTTAAAGATATTTACAAAACATTTCTCATAATGTACACACTTTGACAACATAAACAGTGTCTTAGCAGAAACTACAACAATGGTCAACTCAATATTTTTCCCGGACAAAAAACATTGTTTTATTTAAACCTATACAATAAATTCACTAAATTAAACTAAGTCTTGAAATATTCCAACATTTTCCTTTTTAGTATAAAAAAAAATTTCTTTCTTCTAAAAACGAAAAAGAAAAAAAAAAGACTAAATGGCCTTTTAACAATATTTTCCCATATACTGTACAAGTTTTTCTGTTTTTGAAGTTGAGATTTTTCTCTAAATCCTTTATATAATTTTTTTTGTTACAAAAGAAAAGCTTCTCAACTGTGTGTTCTAATGTATTTTACTAAATGACATTTATGACAGCCTTTTATCAGCCATAAAAACTATCTCTCACCTGTATGAGTTTTCATGTGTGTTTTTAGAGTAGGTATTCGACTTAAACTGGCTTCACATTTATTGCAAGGGAAAAGCTTCTCTCCTGTGAGTTCTCATGTGCGTTTTGAGATGAGACATTTGACTAAAACTTGAATCACATTCTTTACAAGTAAAAAGCTTGTCTCCTGTGTGAGTTCTCATGTGTCTTTTGACATGATCTATACGACTAAAACTTGTATCACATTCTTTACAAGAAAAAGGCTTTTCTCCTGTGTGAGTTCTCATGTGTATTTTAAGTTTTGATTTTTCACTAAAACTTTTATCACATTCTTTACAAGAAAAAGGCTTTTCTCCTGTGTGAGTTCTGATGTGTGATTTGAGACTATCTATACGACTAAAACTTGTATCACATTCTTTACAAGAAAAAGGCTTTTCTCCTGTGTGAGTTCTCATGTGTATTTTGAGTTTTGATTTTTCACTAAAACGTTTATCACATTCTTTACAAGTAAAAGGTTTTTCTCCTGTGTGAGTTCTCATGTGTGTTTTGAGATTAGATATTTTACTAACACTTTTTTTACATTCTTTACATGTAAAAGGCATCTCCCCTGTGTGAGTTCTCATATGTATTTTAAGACTAGCCACATGACGAAAACTTGTATCACATTCTTTACAAGTAAAAGGTCTTTCTCCTGTGTGAGTTCTCATGTGTGTTTTGAGATGATCTATACGACTAAAACTTTTATCACATTCTTTACAAGAAAAAAGCTTCTCTCCTGTGTGAGTTCTCATGTGTGCTTTGAGATTAGATGTATTACGAAAATATTTTTTACATTCTTGACAAGAAAAAGGCTTTTCTCCTGTGTGAGTTCTCATGTGTGCTTTGAGATGATATATTTGACTAAAACTTTTTTTACATTCTTTACAAGAAAAAGGCTTCTCCCCTGTCCGAGTTCTCATGTGTATTTTAAAACTAGCCACATGACGAAAACTTGAATCACATTCTTCGCATGAAAAAGGCCTTTTTCCTGTGTGCATGCTCATGTGTGTTTTTAGACTAGACATTTGACTAAAACTTGAATCACATTCTTTACACATAAAGGGCTTTTCGCCTGTATGAGTTGTCCTGTGTTTTTTGAGATTAGATTTATAACTAAAACTTTTTTCACAGTTTTTACAAGAAAATGTTTTCTTACCTGTATGAGTTTTCATGTGAAATTTCAACTGAGACTGCCCACTAAACCTTTTACCACATTTTTTACATGCACAATATCTTTCATCGTACCCATTTTGGACATGACTTTTGTCTCTTCTCTTCCTCTGATCTCTGTTCTGTGGGTCTGTCTCTTCATCTGTATTTGATGTTGATTCTGTCTCTTCATCTGTAGTTGATGTTGATTCTTCATGTTGGTTTCCTTCTTCATCCTGATTATTAGTTACATTAAAGCTCTGCTGATTGTTTAGATCTGCTTCAATGTTCTCATTGTCCTCATAAGTAGGAATCTCCATCAAGGTAACAGTCTCCTGCTTCAGATCAAGCTGATCTTCATCCTGACTGATGCAGAGTCCCCCCAGTTCCTCTTTAATCTGTGGTGGTTCTGGTTCCTCTTTAATCTGTTGAAGTTGTTGTTCCCCTTGTTCCTCTTCGGTTTGTGGAGGTTCTGGTTCCTCATGATCCACTCTGAAGTTCTTCTGCTGATTTTTTAGATCTGCTTTATTGTTCTCATTTTCCTCATAAGTAGGAATCTCCATCAAGGTATCAGTCTCCTGCTTCAGATCAAGCTGATCTTCATCCTGACTGATGAAGACTTTCCCTGGTTCCTCTTTAATCTGTGGAGGTTCTGGTTCCTCTTGTACCTCTTTAATCAGTGAAGGATCAGGTTCCTTCTGTTGCTCTTCACTTTGAGCAGGTTCTGGTACCTTCTGTTGCACTCTTAAATTCCTCTGCTGGTTGCAGAGATCTTCCTCTTCAGTCATCCAATGCTGGGGGAGAACTGCAGGAATACAAACACAAGAAAAATCCCTTGTATACTTTCAAAATACATTGGTGTTTGTCAATACACAAACTAAGTCAAAATCTGCTCAGTCAGAAACCTTATAGTTTAAATCTTTAAATATAAAATGTGAAAAACTGTTCATTCCAGGGGTGCTGGAATGAACTTCCTTTTATAGTCTCTTATCAGGGTGATGGGGGGGGGGGGGATAGCCTGCCTTGCATCTTCGGGGGAGGATCTACTTGGCAGTGGTCCCCCTACCGTGGTTGCCGTATGGAATTGCCCCCCCCCCCTCTCGCTTTTATTTGCACCGTAGACATGTAGGGCCCTTAGTAAGGAGGGTGCTTGGACATCACTGCTATCAAGCAGCAGATGTCCCTTAGCGCCCTACCTGCCAATTTTAACTGCACTGTAGACATTTAGGGCCCTTGGTGGGGAGGGTGATGAGACATCACTGTGAGTAATCAGGAGACGTCCCCTCAGTGCCCTACCTGCCAATTTTGACTGCAACCCCTTAGTACACACACCCTTTACTCCTCCAACTACACATTCCAACATAAACGCACACACATGCACACATTTCACAAGGAAGGTGGGACCTTGGACCATCTGTCCCCTACCCCATCCCTGGAAAGGGGTACTGGGCCTTTGGCGATGGCGGTCGTGTTCCCTGTGTGCTGGTTTCCTGAGCCCGGCGGCCCTCTCTCCACGCAGGGAGAGGGATCCCTGAGCTTTCTGGCAAGGCCAAGAGGAATTTCAAGAGGAAGGCCAAGAAAGCTCAGGGCAAGGGATCACATCACACCTGAGCCGGGGGGGTGTCCGCGTCCCTGTGTTGTGGGTTCTGGTCCTTGCCCTCAAGCGTTGGGCCTTGCCAAATTTCCAAATGTGGACGAGCCATGTTTACAACACCCCTAGTGTTGACCCCTTCTTCTCCTGGATGTCTTCCTCCTGGGCGGGGGCAGCTGGCCCCTTGCCTTGCTCCTTCATGGACCAACCGTGGGCCGGGTGGGTGGCTGCATGGAGCATGGGGCGGGTCTCCCTTGGGGGGCCCTGGCTCGCACCTGGGGTTCGGGCAGGGGGATGCCCAGAACTCTTGGGGTGATGATGACATGCTCGTCTGGGGCTGTGGGCACTCTTCTGGGGCGGGGCCCTGCGTTGGGTCCTGGCTGCGTGGCAGGGGGCTGCTCTCCTGGTTGAGCTGGACCTGCACTCTCTGCCCTCCCTGCTCTCTGGCTTTGGGGGTTTTGGGGCTCCGTGTGTGGTCCTGCTGGCCCTGGCCTGGGTGGCGGATGCAATCGCCTGGGGGGCGGTTGGTCTCCATCTGCTGCCGTGCGTGCTCTGGGGGGCTCTGGCTTCTTGGGGTCTTGGTGTAGGGATGGCAGGGCACTCCCCCTTCTTTTTTTCACCTTCCATTATAGATTTTTAGAGGAACATAAACACTCACATGAGCACAGGTGTTAGCTCACCTTTGTACTAATATTTTGCGTGCTTGAATGAAATATTTCACACTAGTTCAGGGGTGGGCAAACTACGACCCGCGATCTGGATGCACCCCGTCTCCATGTTTGGTCAGGCCCACTAAACAATATCAGAGACCCGTGTTTTTTTTTAATCTGCCCACATGATCAAGACGTGACATTTTATCCCCCCCTTCTGCAGTCTGTGGTCCAACCTGAAACCCTCTAAAATCTCTGTCAAACAGAACAGAAGACAGTCTTCCCTTTCTACAACGCAGTTCATCTTTACCAGTTTAGCTCATTCTTTAAGATCAATTATGCTGCTTTTTTTATACAGCACCCTGCTCTGTGTCCTGGTTGGCTGGAGACCATGTCAATCAATCTCCTCAGTCCGTGCCGTGTCTCCTGTACAGAAACGCGGAGCTCTTAAGATCTACAGAAATCTTTGATCCATCAGATCCATGAAAGTTTGAGATTTCAAACAAGAGAAAAGGAAAAAAATGTTCATGTCTGTCTGAGAAAAGTGTATTTAGGCAGTGAGGAGTTTTACTGTCATAAACTTCTGGAATCAGACTCCTTGGATTTCAGCGATCATGGTTATTTTTAGAACGAAACTCCTGCAATAAACAAGGGAACTCTGTACTGGTGAAAAGGTAACGCCGATATATGATTAGCTGCAGCAGACACGTAGAAACTTTCTTTTTCATAATTACTGGATGAGGAACAGACGCGCAGGACACAGCGCAGCTGCGCAAACCGTGAGAAGTGACGCAGCCCTCAAAGTCTCAGCAGAATTATGACGGGAGAGGATTGACTATCAGAAAACCAGTGGAGGGAGACCAAAGATCCAAACAGTCATCGTCATAACAAAACCACTCAAAGCATCGAGAATTAGAGATCAAAAACAAGACAGAAAAATCCAGAACAACAGGAACACGAAGGTCCATCAAGAAGATGCAACACAAAGGGGAGCCCATAGGATTACACCAACCCAGCAGAGTCTGACAAATGTACTCGAAAACATGACTGATATGACAGCCGAAAACTAAACTGATACAAAACACTTTGAGTGCCACCTAAAGCCAAAAGATGAGGCCAAACAGTGAGAACATCAGCAATATCAGCTTCCCCCAGCCATGCATTGCGTCTGGTGGAATTAATCATGGAGATGGCCTGGTCAGCCAAGTGCAAAAACAAAAAAACGGAAGGATCACGAGGAATCAGGCTGCTGATGCATAAAATGGATGAACCGCGAGGTGCCAACAGTTCTCACATACAGTCACCTTGATGGCAGTGATGCCAAGCTGCTGTTGGAAAAGTTTCCTCAACCGGGAGGTTAAGTTGGTTCCCTGGTCTGTCAGAATTTCATCAGGTATTCCTACCCTGGAGAAAAACTGAATTAACGCTCTCATGACTGCAGGAGCTGTAATGGTGTGCATGGGAATAGCTTCTAGGAACCGTGTAGCATAATCACAGCAGGATTTACTCGTGACTAGGGATGGGTATTGTTAAAGTTTTAACGGTACTACTACTCTTATTGATAATGCTTATCGATCCGGCATTTTAACGGTACTCTTATCGATACTTTTTGAGGATGAAAAATAAACAAATAAATAACAAATTAGGAACAAAAGGTTTTATTTCCTCATTATGCAATAGCATTGTTTTTTCACAAAACATTTTACTTTATACATGACAATGTTCCAATAAAAACATGGAATGCAATGTTGATGTGCTAGACCAGGGTCGGCAACCTGAACCTCTCCAAGAGCCATTTGGATCAGTTTCCCACTGAGATGAAAGCACAGGGAGCCGCTACACTTGGGGTGTTAGAAAAAAGGTTTTTGCCGATATATAGTGATAGTTAATTTGGCAATACTTGTATTGATTAAAAATGCTGTCAGGATATATATTTAATTATTTGTATTCTTTATGAGAGTGATGTTTCCTTTGATCTTTTGTCCATTTTCCATAACATTGAATAGACTATTCTGTCTGTCAAACACACAGAGTTAAGATGAGTGAGATGATGGAAACAAATTCACTTTCAAGCAGACTCCTTTGTCTTTATTGTCTTTAAATCCAGAAAACCCAATCCATTATATTAATTTTATGGATGACAACTATGTTTTAATAGGAAGCAGCTGTTAGTTTATTGCGGGTCTGGAATCATAAGCGGATGAGTCCCGCATAATATGATCATTGTAGCAGCAAGGTGACAGGATATTTAACTCATTTTACGCGGAAATGGGTGGTCTTAGTCTAGGGGGATAAAAGGATTTTCTATTTTTTTGGGCACTCACTGCGAGATCGCCACTGACTCTGCCGGCGTTCACAGATGCAGACATGCCCCCTCCGTGTGCTTATGCTGCTTTCTTCGTTCTGCCTGCCCCGTACTACCTGACGCTGTTAAAGTCACCACGACCCTCTGAGAACATGGTGGTTATTTTACAAAAACACAGAGAGCCGCCGTATTTCGGACCATTAGCTCTTTCTTCCATCCTATAACTTTGGTAGCATTCCTTTGCGAGCGTGTCACGTACTGTTGGAACAACAGCCCCGCTCCCCGTGCACACAAATAGTCAGACAGACCTCTCTTCTTCAGAGAGAATAGCAAGATTAATAGAATCATTAATTAAAGGAAAATTGACTGACTTGTAGAGTTAATTATGGCAGATAACGTTTATATCTTGTGGGAGACAAAAAAAAAGCGACTTCTCCAGTACCGATAGCAGAACCGTTAAGGTCAGATCTTAACAATACTGCAGTCTTGAAGAATGTTGCCCCGGGGCTCGCTCAATACTGGGGCACAGTACCCATCCCGACTCGTGACCACTGCTGCTCTCAGATAAAGGTCCAACAATGTCCATGGCTATTCTCCTGAACAGTGTGGAAATGATAGGAAGTGGGTGCAGTAATGCTCTGTCTTACTTATGTGTGATGGCAGTTTTCTGGCAAGTAGGACATGTTGCATAGTACGTCTGAATTATCAGTGTACTAGGGGTGTCACGATTTTGACTTTAAATCAAAATCGATCGAAATTAAGTCACAATCTCGAACTTCGAATTAAAAAATGGAATCGTCGATGCTGCCACGCCCCCATGTTGCGTCCGGTTACTTGCCAAGCGTTGAAAAACACTTGTGTTGAAGTGCTGCGAGTCAACCTCCTCTAACAGCTGCTCAAAAGATAGCATGGCAACTGCAGATGCAGGAGACCCATCAACAGAACTTTAATCCCCTCCCCTTTCACGGAAGACGCTGGTGTGGAAGTATTTTGGATTTCCAGTGAGTTATGTTGACAACGTTCGCGTTGTCGAAAAAAAAAAACAAGAACAACTGTTTGCCAGCTCTGCTATGTGCGTGTACTATATTCTCTCACTGGCAGCACGACTGACATGACAGGTCATCTCCACACGCGCCACAAAAACATAGATTTATCTGTTAAACCAGTGCTTCTCAAATAGTGGGGCGCGCCCAGATGCAATGCCGGGGGGAACGCGCAGTAGCAGCAGTCTTAGGCAAAGGGTGCGTAAATTTAACGGGGGTCTGCTGTGACAGCGGCTCAGTGCTTGGAAAACAACCTGGTCCACTGTTGTTTTCTTATTACCGTATTTTCCGGACTATAAGTCGCACCGGAGTATAAGTCGCACCAGCCCAAAAATGCATTATAAAGTAGAAAAAAACACAGATAAGTCGCACTGGACTATAAGTCGCATTTTAACTTTCATAACCTTATATGACACAATCATAGCAGATTGTTAATCTAATAATTTCACAGTAATTTTTTCTCAAACTTATTTATTTATTCCTTTCATGAAGCATCATTGGCTAACTAATACTCTGTTTTCATCCTGTATTTGTAGAAACAGTTTTCACTTTTATTGCATTTCTGAATCTATGAAGTCATTGGAAAATAGAATATTATGTTGTTAGCCTTCAAGATCTTACTGTAAAAAAAAGTTTGCTGATTCTCTGAGTCACTTAACATACCTCATACATCAAATTGACCCAGGAACATCATCTCTGTTCCTCACAAATGAACATAACAGGAGGGTTAACAATGTATTTATTTTCAATTTATTTCTAATATAAGTCGCTGCGGAGTATAAGTCGCACCCCTTGCCAAACTATGAAAAAAAGTGCGACTTATAGTCCGGAAAATACGGTATCTGTTAATCACATTAACATTGTTTTTTTTTACAAAACATTTCACTTTATACATGAGAATGTTCCAGACAGGATATTTATTTAATTATTTTTATTCTTTATGAGCGTGATGTTTCCTTTGATCTTTTGTCCATTTTCCTCAACCTTGAAAAGACTTTTCTGTCTGTCAAACAGAAAACTGTGTGTACTAAGGGGTTGTTAAGTGAGATGATGGAAATAAATTCACTTTAGTGCAGACTCATTTCAATTTATTTATTTATTTTTCTTTAAATCCAGTGAACCCAATTAATTATATCAATTTTATGGATGACAACTATTGTTAGGTAATAATTACTATTAAGTTTTAGGAAGCAGCTGTCAGCTTGTTGCGGATCTGGATCCATAAGCGATGAGTCTAAGGCCCGCCTTTCTACCTGTTCATTGTTTGCTCCACGAGCACCCCCCACCACCACCACCACCCCCACCACAGACAGCGCAATTTACGGTCATCGTAACAGCAAGGTGACAGGATTGTAGGAGCTCCTTGACGCAAACTTCATTAATTTTACACGGAAATGGGTGTTCTTATAGGGGGATAAAATGATTTTTTTGGGGAGGCGCTCACGTGTCCCCTACAAGATCACCACTGACTGTGTGTGCATTGCCTTGTCTTGTGTGTGTGCGCGCGGCGCGTACTGTCTGAACAACAGCCCAGCCCCCCCGCACGCAAATAGCCAGACAGACCTCTCCAGCGAGAATAGCGAAATTAATGTCATCATTAATTAACGGACAATTGACTGACTTGATGAGTTAACAATGGCAGATAATGTTTATATTTTGTGGGACACAAAAAAAAATGCGTCTTCTCCAATACCGATAGCAGAACCGTTGAGGTCAGATCTTAACGATACTGCGGTCTTGAAGAATGTGGCACCGGGGCTTGTTCAATACCGGGGCTTGTTCAATACCGGGGCTCTGTACCCATCCCTAATTACAACGTAATATTCTTTATTAACAAATAACAGTAACAACTAACTACTACCTATCTAACTAATGAACTAACTATGTAGGTGTTGTAGATTGACTGTGTGTGAGCGCAGAGCGTCTTGGGTAGGACTAGGAAGAAGGAGCGCACACGTGTGTTGGGGGTGCGTATTGATTCTTCTGCAGCAGACCGCTCTCTAGCTGCACGCGAGTTTTACCTGTGCTCTCTGGTAAAGACATCTTCTCAGAATATTATATATTGCCCAGTAATAAACAGACTGCAGACACTTTGTCACCTTTCCGGTGGCCATGAAGCCTGACACCCATGAAGAACGCGGGGCAGGAGGCTCCACCTTTTTCTACAGACACGTAACTTTGCGCTGCACAAAATAGTTCCCAAACAAAACATGTAGTGATATTCCATGAAATCTAACAGTGCGTGTTCATGATTGGTGTTACAGAGTGAAGGAGAAAAGTAAGAAGCTGAGATATGCGTTCTACTTGGGTATACGTAGCGTGTTTTAGTGCCCGACCTGACCCCCCCCCCCCCCCCCCCACACACACACACACACACAGGTAGACCCCCGCTCCCTCCCACCAGTCACCAGCCCACCATTAATTGACATACACTGCGGTCCAGCAACTGGCAGAAAGTGGGGGGCGCTGGTCACCCGCAGCTCTGTGCACGTGTCGTGAATGTAATCTTCCCACCCCAAGCCCGCATCTATTTTGTTTAGGTATCCATGATATGGAGTAGCAAGAAGTCAATGATAAACTTAAGACAGGGGAACTGAAAAGGCAAACACGCACCGCCGCGGCTGCAGTATTTCCCGCGTAATGAAGCGAGTGCGCATCAAGATCTCTCTTTCACTCTCTTTGTCTGGCCTCTTATTCTGTGTTCCAGCGTTATTTCGTTGTGCAAATGCTTTTATCATGTAGGGAGGAACCTATGCGCAGCGCTTCCAGCGGAATTCTACGCCACATCAGCGAGCTTATATGCGCGCGGCTGCAGCGACCACTCTGTTCGAAAGAAAATAACTTTCATGATCATAAAAATATGTAGATTATTTTACCTTCAAGAAACCTGGCGGGGTTTTTTTCTACCAAAAATACTATGGGATATATTGAAATTTCGGGTTTGCTTCGGGCTCGGGCCTGCAAATCAAGTTAATTGGTCGGGTTCGGGCGAGTTCGGCTTTAATGCCCGCGGGCCTGTGTCGGTTCGGGCTGGAGTTTTTAGGCCCAATCTTACCTCTAACGAGGATCGCCGTTTCCAGACCAGTGAATCAAAATGAGAAAATGAGCCAAAGATGCTGCATAAAAATGACAAGTAAAACGTCCATAGATGAGAGACAGGTCCTACGAAGAACCAATCCAAACGCTGGTTAAACTATCGAATGTACACAGCAGCTTTAACAGAAAGAAAAAAAAAACAGAGCCAGCCTAATAGAGTCAGCAACAAGTCTACCTGAATGGAAATTGCACGGAAAGCAGTTTCTCAAAAAAAAAATACAATTGAAGTGGACAATACATTGCAAAGTCTTCATTAAATCAAATGGCCGACCTAAACAGGCAAAGGTCATCACAATCAAAGAAAGTGAAGAACTGCACAAATTTTAATAGAAAATAATGTTTTAGTCAGCACATCCTTACCAAAAATGAAAAAATACACAACAATGGATGTAGACACTGACCCAGATCCAATATCTTTAACAATTCCTTTATTTTTTCCATCTTTAAAGGTTTTATTGAAAGTCTTTGAACAGTCCCTGAAAAGACAAGAACAACTGATACAAGAACTGACACAAGAACAGGCTGATAACTCCACCTGGTCGGGAGGAAGTGGGTGAAGATGGCATGAGGTCTCAGAGCTAAGCCAAGGCTAACTCAACACCAGCTCCCTCTACCCAGCATCTTCTAACCCCAATCATCATGTTCAGCACTGGCTTGCCACAGGGCTGTGTGTTGAGTGCCTTTCTCTCTATCATCAATCACAACTGCAAACCCTTGCATGGACCTAAGAACATCCTTAAGCTTGTAGGTGACAAAACAGTAATTGGCCTCATCAGCAACACATTACCGGACCTTCTAAAGACAGGAGATGAGAGGTAAAGGCAAACAGATACATATTCCAGGGCTCCAGACTGCGACCAAATGGTCGCATTTTGCGACCAAAATTTGAGTGTGCGACTGAATTTTACATCCAGTCGCACATGTGCGACCAGTAAATTTGCCTCCCCCAGCCTCCGTATTTTTTATACATTAAACATTGAAGGGGCACGTCAATGATCAATGAAATAATCAATGAGACGCGAGCGCACACGCACGCAAACACACACACTCGCGGACATACTCATGAAACGCGAGCACACACTCGCGTAATGCCCGTCTGTGAGGCGGCCACTGCGTGTGAGAAGAAAAGGGAAAGCCACTGTAAGTGGCTAAATGCGTGGAGGGGGAGGGGCCTAGTGACAATGGAGCGCACGTAAAAATCTGTGGGAAGGAAACTGAGACAAATATCATCACAACCTGATATGTGCGTGCGTCTGAGCTATGAATAAGCGAACTATTGATTCATTCTTCCGACCTGCAGCTAGGCAAGGCAAGGCAAGTTTATTTGTAGAGCACAATTCGTACACAAAGTAATTCAAGGTGCTTCACAAAACAGAAAAATGCATTAAAATCACAATATATCATAGAAATAATCAACGTAAAATTTACTTTAAAAGAAAAGAAAAAATTTGAAAATTGATTTAAAAATAAAGGAAGGAAAGGAAAGAAAACTGCAGATAGGACCTTTCAGTCATATACACGGCTAAACAGAAATGTTTTAAGTCTAGATTTGAACATGAACACAGAAGAGGCCTGTCTTACGACTTCAGGGAGGCTGTTCCAGATTTTAGCTGCAGAATATTGAAACGCTGATTCCCCTTGTTTAGTTCTGACTCTGGGAATCAACAGGAGGCCGGCCCCTGAGGTCCACAAAGTACGAGATGGTTCATATGGCACTAACATGTCAGAGATGTACTTTGGTGCTTGGCCATGGAGAGACTTGTACACAAGCAGAGCTGCTTTGAAGTCTATTCTTTGAGGTACAGGGAGCCAGTGCAGAGACCTGAGCACAGGACTAATGTGATCATACTTCCTGGTTCTGGTCAGGACTCGAGCAGCAGCATTCTGGATGTACTGAAGCTGTTTTACAGCTCGTTTGGAGAGGCCGGTGAGCAGGCCGTTACAGTAGTCTAACCTACTGGAGACAAATGCATGAATAAGTATCTCCAGGTCTGGCTTTGACACTATGTTTTTGATTTTGGCAATGTTTTTCAGATGGTAAAATGCTGCTGATGTTACTGACTTGATATGGCTGTTAAAGTTCAGGTCAGAGTCCATGATTACCCCTAGATTTCTGACTTGATTTGAGGGTTTAAGAGACAGAGAATGAAGGTAGCTACTGACTCTTTTTGTTTCTGTGGGCCAAAAATAATAACTTCGGTCTTGTTTGAGTTTAGCAGGAGAAAGTTGTTCTGCATCCACGCACTGATCTGTTGGAGGCAGTGGCTGAGTGAATCCACGGCCCATATTCACCTGCTGTCAGTGACACATAGATTTGAGTATCATCTGCATAGTTGTGATAAGATATGTTATTACTGCGTATTAACTGCCCTAGTGGCAGCATGTAGAGGTTGAACAGAAGGGGTCCCAGGATCGATCCCTGGGGCACACCACAAGTCAAGGCCATGTAGTCTGAGACACAACTCCCAATTTCAACAAAATATTTCCTGTCTTCTAGATAAGACTTGAGCCAACTTAGGGCAGATCCAGAGATGCCAACCCAGTCTTGGAGTCTGTGCAAGTACAGTATCAAAGGCAGCACTCAGGTCTAGCAGGATTAAGACAGAGACTTTTCCATCATCAGTGTACAGGCGGATGTCGTTGGTTACCTTGATAAGAGCAGTTTCTGTGCTATGATGGGGTCTAAAACCTGACTGGAAAACATCAAATGAATTGTTTAACAAGAGAAAATCAGTGAGCTGTTGGTAGACAACTTTTTCAAGGACTTTTCCTAAAAATGGCAGATTAGAGATAGGTCTGTAATTATTCAGTACAGTGGGATCAAGACCGCTCTTCTTCAGGAGAGGTTTAATGACTGCAGTTTTTAAGGCCTCTGGAAATATTCCAGATTGAAGAGACATGTTAACTATTTGAGTAATTGATGGCAACACACTGTGCAGGACAGACTTTAGAAATCTAGTGGGTAACACATCAAGGCAGCACGTAGACGAGCTCAGACGGGTGATGGTCTCTTGGACAGTTTGGTCAGTGACAGGTATAAAGTGAGTCAGCTTAGAGCGAGTAGGTGGCCGTTCGATAGTTATATGTGTTGTGGAGTTGATGGTTTTTTTAATGCCCTGAACCTTGTCATTAAAAAATACAGCAAACTCATTACATTTAGGTGTGCAAACCAGTTCTATTGGTAGCTGGGTTGGAGGGTTAGTTAATCTGTTTACTGTTGTGAACAGGACACGAGAGTTGCTGCTGCAACTTCCAATGATTTCAGAGAAGTACCTTTCCCTTGTTCTGCATAAGATCTGGTTGTAAGCGTACAACTCCCCCTTATACATTTCATAATGAACCTGGAGTTTTGACTTGCGCCACTTTCGCTCAGCTCTGCGGCACTGTTGTTTCTGTGCCCTGACTAGATCATCGTTCCTCCAGGGAGCTTTCTGTCTATGTTTTCTCAATTTAACCTTCATAGGGGTAATGGCATCCAGAACATTCAAGATGCTAGAAGTAACAGAATTCAGCATTTCATCAACATTGGCACCAGAGGCGTTTTCAAGGTCTATCATTTCTACAAACTGTGCCCTAGTGCTCTCATTTATTTGTCTCCTTTGGACAACTGCAGGGCCAGGCGGTGGTTTGGGAGCAACAGACAGGTCAAAGCTAGTGTACCAGTGCCAGAGTGTACAGCAGGGGTCTCAAACTCGCGAAGCAAACCACGGCTCTCATGCGCGGCTGTCACTGTAGCACACCGCTCCCGTGGGAGATGGGCCGCTGAGGAGCATAAATGTCCCACACCTACATGCCTGACAGCTAACGGGGCTCTAACATTAAACATGTGCGAGCAACAACACAATTTAGTCTAAGACACACTTAAAACATGTGGGAAAAATGCAATGATAGACGTGTTTGAGATGAACCAGCGCCGCGCCTGGATCGCAGTGGCGCCACCAGGGGATGGCCAGGGTCGACACCTGGCCACCCCAGTGGCCACCCCACCAGCCACTGTAAACTGTGGTAGCATCAGTTAAGTATTTCATCCCAAATACCCAGCCAGCAGGCGGCAAGTCGCTTTGATCACCTAACTAGGCCCACGCCCCCTCCCCTCCCTGCTGCCCTTGCGCGAGCAGACATCTATAGCTTAAGACGTGCCCGTTGGATTCAGAAAACGAAAAACGGTAAGGCTGATCTTCCTTCGGGGTTCATTTCCGCGTTAGAACCATCAGAGTAGGGTTGGGCGATGTCCCCTAATTTGGCCGTTGACGATGTTTGCTGTCAACCATCGGGATGGACGATGACATCGTCGGGGGGGGGTATTTTTTACATTTTTCGTTCTTATATATCTGCTATTCGTTATTTTGCTTTTCTTATTTTATTTCCCAACTAATGGTTAATCCGCGATGATCCAGTATAAACTGAGGGAAGTGACTTTAACAGAAAAAGTAACAAGCAAGATAGAAAAGAAGTAGTCCACTCCCGCACTTAGAGGAGTGGACCAGCGGAGTGCGGATTTACAGCTTTGTGTTTGATGGGAAGGGGGGGGGGGGGGGGGTACATGAGTGGTATGTGTGGGAGATTTAAGACTGCGATCCGTCCCGCAGCTCTAGGGGTACTAGCTACCAAACTCAGAACCGGGTCTAAAAGTGTGTCTGAGCAGAGCTGGGATCGTCAGCACACACAGCGGTTTGAGCATCAAAGCAGAAATGTCGCTCAGTCCTTAGAAAACATTCAAACAATCACATGGATTTGTGTTTCCAGTCGTGTCCCGACTAAATAAAGGCTGATCTACACGGTTGGATTCTAATCCGACCATTGATCCCATCAAGATATTTTGTACATGTAACCGTGGCTTATGGTGTCGACGCGCAACGTGGCGGGGGCGTGGCATCACGATGGTGGTCTCTCCATCGGGATGTCAGTCACCCATCACGATGGTCGATATACAACCCTACATCAGAGCCTCCAGTGTCGTTAAACAAAATAACCAGTTTTGGTTCTTTAAAAGGAATTCCTTTATTACGTTTTCCTTTACTCCAAAAACGGCGACTGACAGCGCGAGAATGCGCTCCACACACTTTCCCTCCTCCCTTTTCTGCCCCGTGCCGCGGAGCTCAGTCAGACGACCGCAGCCAGCAGCACACACACTCATTCGACAACCCTACCTTTCTTTTTCACATAAGTTAAAAATTTTCTGTGGTGTCTTTTAAACAACCTGTTTACTGTACTTTAGTTTCTTTTATTGTGTTTATGATGGTTATGCTGCTACCAGACAGACATACAGTATTTTCACATTGGAGCATTTAACCAATCGCATTTCAGCTGACCTTTGTTGCCAGGCAGGGTCTAGCTCAAGAGAGCCATAAACGCCACATACTTTTAGATGCAATTTCGTGAGAGCCATATCTGTTTTGTGCACGAATACTTGATGCAAATACTCACTCACAATGAGAGCGGTGGTGGGTTTGTGATTACATTTTATTGTAGAATAAGATTTTATTGTAGTAAAAGGATGTCCCCCATCACATGCACCTCCCAGGCACTATTTGAGGACTGGTTGTTGTGTTACCGCAGCCTTTTAATGTGTTTTTAACCTTTTTTGACAGTTACCTTAAGTCATTAGTTGATGTTTTTGTATGTTATGTCAATTTTCAGGGGATGAAGAGAAAATCCACAAACATTTATTCTTATTTTAAGAAGAAAAGGACAGCAGAAGGAGGGAATGAGATGGTAGGGGAGCAACAGAGGAATAGTGAGGAGGAAAAGGAGGAAGATGAAACAGAGCAGCATGATCAGGATCCACAGCCAGCATTAACAAGAGAAGACATTGAGGGAAAAAAAAAATGAGACGGGCGAGGGACAGTCAGCATCCAGTGATGAAAGGCAGATTTCAGCAAAAGCAGGGGCTCGACCTATTCCTGGACCGACAGGTGAAGTTAGAATGATATTGCCCTATTAAGGAAACTGTTTCATGTTTAATAGAAATGTCTACAGATATATTACAGGTATAAATAATATAATTACTAGGAAATGGTATTATTATTGTTATTATTTTATTACAGAACAACTGATTTTAATTTTGTTCATTATAGATATCTCCCAGTCCAGAGCCGAACACCCCAAACAGCCACACCTAAAATGCTTCCCACGTACCTGTCAAGGTGACAGAAGAAGGTGTTTTTCTAAAGACTGGTACAATGCACATAAATGGCTTGAGTATTCTCAGAGTAAAGAATCAGCATTTTGTTATGCTTGCCGGCACTTTGGTCTCCCTGCCTCAGGTGAGTCCGTGTTTACTTCTGAAGAGGGATTCAAAAACTGGAAAAAGGTGACCTTTAAAGATGGGGGACTTTTAGGTCATGCCAGATCTGAAGCCCACACTACTGCAATGCTGGCATGGGCAAAGTATGAAAAATCCACCTCTGGAACAGCCTCTCTCTCAGCTTCCCTAGATGCAGAGTACAATAAATTAGTGAAGGAAAATAGAGAATATATTAAAGTTGTTGGAGAAACCTTGCTCCTCACAGCTACGCAGAACATGGCACAGAGGGGTCATAAAGAATCAGAAGTTGACAGTAAAGGAAATTTTCTTGCTATTATGGAACTGCTAGCCAAACATAATCCCATAGTCAAGAGAAAAATAGCAGGTCAAAGAAATGCAACATATCTTGGACATGACACACAGAATGAAATGATCGATTGTCTGGCTGAAATGGTCCGCAGTTCAATAACTGGTGAAGTTGCTGAAAGTGAGGCTTTCAGCATTTTGGTTGATGAGACTAAAGACATGAGCAAAAAAGAACAGATGTCCTTTGTAATCAGATATTATTACAATGGGTCAGTATGTGAGAGCTTCCTTGCCTTTGAGGCAGCTCAGCGCCTTAATGCAGCAGCACTTTCACAGAAAATAGAGATTTTGCAGAAGCATGGTCTTGACTACAAAAACCACCTTGTAGGGCAAGCATATGATGGAGCCACAGTCATGAGTGGAAAAAACACAGGTGTGCAAGCCCGCATAAAATCAGAGGCCCCACTGGCTTTTTATGTGCACTGCAATTAGGGCTGTGACGATAACCGCATCACCGCGGTGATGACCTCATCACCGCGGTGATGAGGTCATCACCGCGTCACCGCACGTTTTTTTTTTAAGTTTTGCATATGCCGCGTGAATGGAGCTATAATAAACACATTAAACACATTCATCTTTCCTGATAATTGAATTTTTCTGCTAGTCCTGTGTCCAGACTTTCCTTCTTTCTTCCAGACTGTTTTCTCCTTCTCTCCCACCGCTCTCTCTCATAGGCGCGCGCTCTCAGTGCTTCCGCGCTGCACGTGCCACGCGGCTCCTTTACACACTGGAGCGCGCTTTCAGAAGCACAGAAACTCATTCGACAACAGAAGTTTTCGTCTCGCGAGAAATTTATGACAAATTTACTGCGTTCTAATTGTTAATTTACATTGTATTCATTTCCGTTTCAAGCTGCGTGCGTTCTTAAGGGCGCGCGACACGGCCGCCCGCCGGAGGATTTTGTGTGTGTAGGGAGGGGGGGGGGGGGGGGTTATTAGGGTTCACCTTCACTCCAAACATGAACGCGCACTGTTAGATTTCAATGAATATCACTACATGTTTCGTTTGGGAACTATTTTTTGCAGCGTAACGTTACGTGTCTGTATAAACAAAGGCGGAGCCTCCTGCCCCGTGTTCTTCATGGCTACCGGAAAAGTGACAAAGTGTCTGCAGTCTGTTTATTACTGGGCAATATTTAATATTCTGAGAAAATGTGTGTACCAAAGAGCACAGGTGAAGGCTCGCGTGCAGCTAGAGAACGGTCCGCTGCAGAGGGATCAACACGCACCACCAATAAACATGTGCGCACCTTCCTCCTACATGCAGCGCTGACCCACACAGTCACAGCCAATCCACAACACCTATATGGGCTTTATATAAAGTTAGTTCACTAGTTAGGTAGTAGTTAGTTGTTACTGTTATTTTATAATAAAGAATACTACGTTGTAATTGTATTTATTTCTGATGCGGCCGCCGGGTTTTTTTTTTTTTGGGGGGGGGGGGGGGGGGCTGCGGTTAACCGCGACACCGCGCCCCCTGGTGGTTCATCACCGCGGTAATGAAAAATCCGACACCGTCACAGCTCTAACTGCAATGCACATTGTTTAGCCTTACTGAGCAATGCAAAGTTAGTGACGCACCCTCAGGACGTCAGGTCAGGCCAAGCTCTCTGCTAGAAGGGCATTACTTGTTCATGCCATTAGCTCAAAGACAAGGCAGCACAGAGAAGGAGTCTTTTCGGACAGGTTCATTTATTCCTGCAATTCAGTGGTTCCCAAACTTTTTCTGCAGGGCCCCCCTTTCTGAAGATTAGAATATTTTCGAGCCCCCCCACACTGACACAAACATACAAATCCTTTGTATGCTCCACCGCGCCTTATAACATGTGGTTAATGAGAAATCTCTCTCTGATTGGTAGAATTCTGTTATCTAAAGCTGAAGGAATCTCTAGATCTGTCTATGTGTCTCTGTCTTTAGAAATGCCAAAACACATCTGTAACCTATTAAACAAAACATTATTTGATTTTATTTGGAGGAAAAAATGTCATTACTTAAGGAAAAATGTTTTGTGCAGCAGCAGAAAAACATTGGGTGAGTGAGTTTTGTTTTTGCTCCAACATCACCTGTCAATCATCATAAAAATATCACCAGAAAGGGGCGGGATCAAGTCCCCAACCTGAGCGAACGCAGCTGGAAACTTAGTACTGCACTGACTGCATGCTGCCCAATGACTACAAAACAATGCATTATGGGAAATGTGTCCTGACTGTTTTTGCAGTTGAATGATCAATTAAAATCATTTCAAATACCTATTTCAAATACCACCCCCCGGGGGCGGATCCAGGCGCGGTGCTGGTTCATCTCACGTCTATTGTTGCATTTTCCCCACGTATTCTCAATGCGTACATTGTGTTTTCTCTCGCACGTGTTTAATGTTAGAGCCCCGTTAGTTGTCACGAATGTAGGTGTGGGACATTTATTCTCCGTAGCGACCCACCTCCTGCGGGACCGGGAGATGGGTCGGCGCCGCGCGCCTAACCATAACCATAACCTCAGCCCTCCTCCGGGTCTGTTCGACCCAGAGAAAAGTTCAGCATTGACTGCATGTATTTAGATACGTAAAGTAAGGAACTCCTCCTGGTCCGGGGAGGGGGTGGTCAGGTTTCCTGCCTTAAATGTTCTACTGTGCTTTGAAAGCCCAAAGTCCCGCCCCCAAGAGTCATATACTTCACTGTGATTGGTTGATTCTTCAGCGCCGCGCACAAAATTGAAGAGGTGTCATTCATACAGACTGGCGGGTCGCATTAACATTAAACTTTCAAATTAAGGCGGGGGCCGCAAAATATCATCTTGGGGGCCGCAAAAAGCCCGCAGGCGGCGAGTTTGAGACCCCTGCAATAAAGGGATAAAACAAGTTAAGAAAATGAATGGAAGGCCGGTCTGAAATATTTATACTTTACTCATTTTGTTTCTTTTTGTCTTTGTCTCTTATGAAATTATTTTATTCATGGGCGGATCTGGGTGCTAAATTAATATCAGAAACAGCTGTTTCAGTACACACACACAAAACCTCACCCCACCCGCATCGAGCTGGCACCGGTTTCAGCACCCACATAGTACATACATACCCCAGCCCGGACAGTATCTTAGTGTAGAACCGCCACTGGGTGACAGACGGGTCACCAAACAGAAGAAAAGCATGAAGCTCAAAGGGCTTCTCTGTTTCTTTGATGAAGGTCACATACCTATGTGGTGGAGCTGCAGCTGTGGTTTCCAGATGACATCCAGCAGTCTGCGCTGACGACAGAGCTCCTGCTCGTACTGGACGATGGTTCCTTCACAGAGTCTGCAGATTTCTTCAGCAGCAGCAGCTAGTCGCTCGCTGATCAACTCTCTCAGAGACTGAAGGGAAGACATGGTTCCTGCTCCGATCTTCAGCTCCAACTCCCACAAACACCGCCGTCCTCTTCACTGCAGCTCCGATCGATCATCTGCTAGTCTCACAATCACAGCAATCCACGTTGTCTTTCCGTTCAACACTTCTTCAATAATTTACGACACTTTGGAAAATGCTGAGAGTTCCCACACGAACCACGTATCGTCCTTTCTGTCCAAAAACCTCACAAACGTCGCAACAAGACACCACCGACCTCTCAACACAAGCTAACGCTGCTAGCCTGCTAACAAGCTAACACTGCCAGCGCCTCGTGCTGTTCTTCTTTGTTTGGCTAACAGCGTCATGGTGCTTTAGCGCCACCAGCTGGTCTGGAGTGTTGTCTATCGCTCATATTATGATGTCGATGGCGGGGGAAAAGAAATTAAGATAAATAAATATTAATAATGATAATAACAACAATATAATAAAACATCAGAGCCAAAGAAAGTGGTCTGAGAAGAAGCAGCTCTGAAGCTCTGCAGCTGACGGTGCAGCTTCAGGACTCATGAGGAGGACCACACTGCAGCGCCTCCTGCTGGAGCATCAGAGAGTCTGCAGACAGAAGATCCTTCCAACAGCAAAGAGGTCTGCAGGAGCTCTTTCCACCACCAGCAACAACCTGAACCAAGCAGGACCTACAAGAAGTTCAGCCACTAAACTTCCACAACTCAGAAGCTCTGAGCTCCGTCTGAGTCTGCAGAGATGCTGAGCTCCTCAGCTGCTGCAGCTCCCACAGTCACATGAAGGTCTGCAGCTGCAGCAGGAAGTCCAGATGTTTGCAGCTGCTGCAGCTCCCACAGTCACATGAAGGTCTGCAGCTGCAGCAGGAAGTCCAGATGTTTGCAGCTGCTGCAGCTCCCACAGTCACATGAAGGTTTGCAGCTGCTGCAGTCTTGTGCTGTTTTCCAGTCAGTGTTCTTCATAGATTCTAAAATAGATTTATTTCTTTGAAGCTTTTTTTCCTGAGAGTTGAAAATTTTGAACATTTTCTGCCAGAATTGATCCAAATTGTTTTGATTTGGTTGTTTTGTCTTTTCTACATTTGACCAAACCCAAAGTGGGAGGAGTCATCTTTCTGCAGTTCCTCTGAATCATGGACAGAAGTTGTAGATGTTCCACTAGAACAGTGTTTTCTTCTTCTGTGGATGTTCTAGTGTTCTGAGCACATTGGTAAAGTCTGCTGCATTTTCTGTCAGCTTCCATTTTCAGCATTTGGATCCTCAAAGTTCAGGAAGAAACCGGAATCCAAACTGCTTCCAGTTTCCATGTTTGGGATCTTCTGGACCTGTTGAAGGACACAGATTCTTTCCACATCATGAAGCTGTTCTTCTGAACCCAAACGGCCCACAGTTCTATGCTGATGATGCTCTTCTTCACCAACAGCCTCTCAGATCACAGATGCTGCAGTTTGCTTGGTTTGCTGGAAAGCAGCAGCGCTGCCACGCCCACCTGAAAGAGCCTCAGAGCTTCTCCAGCTGATGTCTTCAACACTGGGACTCCATCCCTTCTTCCATTCATCTTTCTGTCCGTTTGCTTTGAGGCCCAGATCCTCACCTGCTGCTGGCTTTGGTTCAGCAGCTGCTGACTGGAACGCTGAAGCTCAGAGCGTCCGGCGCTTTGATCTTCTGCACATTCAAGTGTGGAACAGATGCAGAGAAAAGCTCCAAAGTTCTCAGAGGAGCATTGATTCAGCAGATCTTTAGTTTCTGGAGACAACTTCAATGGAAGAATGAAAACCACATGGATTCAAACTGAAACTCTGTCAGAGTCAATAAAGTTTTTTCAAAGATGAAGTTCTTGAAGGACAAAGCTCTCCTTCACTGTCAACACACACAGATGATCAGAACAGTTCCACATGTGTGTGCATGTTCTGGGAAGTTCTCCGGTTCCTGGGTTCCTCTGATCAGGGGTCCAGCAGCGTGTTTCAGGAACACGGATGATCCAGAACATGGGATCAGACTGAAGTCAGCAGCTTTCAGCTCCTTTTGGGCTTCAAGCCCAGAGAGAAGACAGAAATGGGAGGAAGGCAGAGAACATGAAGGGTTCCTGACAGGAAAGAGAAGTTGGAGCCAGAAAGACTAGAACCGGATCAGGACCAACTCTGGACAGTCCTTTTAGTGGTGGAGCACAGACAGAAGCAGCATCATGTTTGTCACAGAGACGTGAGCTTTGAGGAGCCACTCTGCAGCTTGACCCTCTCAGATGTCAGCAGCTGTTTGTGTCCTCAGATCCAGTCAGACACCAACATGTTCCTCAGAGAACAGCATGTCAGCACACACTGCACACGCTTGGATCCATGCAGACGTGTTGGAAGCCAGAGCTTCAGGCCGGCCTTCAGTGGATCTGTCCGTTCATGCTGAATGGGAGCAGAAGAACGTCTGTTTCAGCTCTGCTGCTTCAGCTCCACTCAAACTGCTGGGAACTCCAAACTCTCTCAGAGGAGAAAAACAGCAGAAAGCTTTCTGCAGCTGCTCTCACAGTGGATCTTCCTCTGTCTTCTTCAGCAGCAGATGATGAAGAGTCACTTTCTTCAGGTTCCTCTCAGTCCTGACCTTCATTCCTGATGGACCAAAGCAGACTGACAGCAGCTCTTTAGCTCCACAAAGAAAACTCTGCAGTTTCCCAAAAACCTTCTGAAGCAGAAAAACCAGGAGACTTCCTGTCTGTCTGTCTGTCTGTCAGTGTTGGAGTCTTCCTCCATCTTCAAATGATGAAGGTTTCTGCTTTGGAACATTCCAGAAAGCCTTTTGAAAGCCTCCTGATGATGCTGGAGGACAGGGAGGAGCGCAGGAGGATGCAGGAGCTCCCAGAGGAGGAGAGGCAGGAGGAGCAGAGGGAGCGGCTGCTGGAGCAGAAGCAGCTGCAGACGCACTTTTGGCTCTGGGCTTCAAACTTTGATCAGGAGGAAGAGGAGGAGCTAAAGAGGAGCAGGAATGCTGGGAGTGGGACTGGAATTCAGACTGAATCCAACATTTAGGGACAAAAATGGCGTCTTCCAGAAATAAATCAGAATCAGAGTCTTTATTGTCATTGTAGATGGTGAGACAATGAAATTGCAGCAGCCTTGAAGTGATGAAGTTAAATAAAATAAAATAGAATAACTGTATTTACATCTCTAACAAAAAATGAACAATATGTACAGAAACTGTTAAATATTAAATATGTATGGACAAAATAGAATGGAATGAGTTGAGTTGCTGTGAGCGCAGCATAGTAGATATTGTGTTATTGCACAGAAGTCAAGATATTGCACACATGTGTAGTCAGAGATTTAGCATCTGTAAAAAGTCAGAGTGGGTGTAGTTGGTGGAGGTGTGTGTATTCCGTATGGTGATTTCCTGTGGAAAAAAGCTGTTCCTTAGTCTGTTTGTCCTGGTTCTGATGGACCTGTACCTCCTTCCAGAGGGCAGCAGTTCAAACAGAGAGAAAGCAGGATGGGTGGAGTCAGTGATGATGTCAGTCACTCTGCTGAGGCAGCATGACTGGTAGATGTCCTTCAGTGAGGGGAGGGGGCAGCCGATGATCCTCTTCTGTCTTTACCACTCTCTGGAGACTCTGCTGTTCTGCTTCAGTGCAGTGGGAGAACCACACTGTGATGCAGGAGGACAGGATGCTCTCAATGGTTGAGCGGTAGAAGGTTACCAGCAGCTCCTGGTTCACATTGTTCTTCCTGAGTCTTCTCAGGAAATGCAGGCACTGCTGGGCCTTCCTGATGGTGTTGATAGACCCTGTGAGGTCAGCAGAGATGGTGGTGCCCAGGAGGGTGAAGCTGTGGACCCTCTCCACACAGTTTCCATCGATGTAGAGTGGGGGTGGATCTGCTCTGTTCTTCCTGAAGTCCAGGATGATCTCCTTGGTCTTGGTGGTGTTCAGGATGAGGTTGTTAGCCTGACACCACCTGGACAGTTTCAGGACTTTGTCTCTGTGGGCCGTCTCGTCGTCCCCAGAGATCAGCCCCACCACAGTAGTGTCGTCTGCAAACTTCACTATGGTGTTGCTGGTGTGGGCTGGTCTGCAGTCTGCTGTGTACAGCATGTCCGTCACTGAGGAGTGACGTCACTGAACACCGTCACTGCCTGGACCTCTTTCTGGGTCCTAGTGCCCTAAAGGTTACAGCTCCTGGTTCCGCAAGAAAAAAGTCCATTCTAGAGGCCACTCTGACGTGCAGGTCGCCATGGCAACCAGTGTCCAGGTCAAAGGGAGGACCACGGCCATCCAGTCTCCAGGCTTTTGGATTGATTTGGATTTGTTAAACATTTGTTTCCCACATTTTAATAGTAGAATTCAACACGGGACATATAGTGGATTGTAAGAATAGGAACAAAAACAGCAACAACAAAATAATCCTCCTCCCCTTAAAACATGCATTTGACTCTGAACAAGTCTAAAACAAATCCAAGCAAAGACCAGCGCTGGGGCTCCTGCTAGTTTCTTTTAGAAGAGCCTGCCTCTTCAAAACATAGAATGTTCAACAACTAGAGCTAAAAATGTCTGTTGGTAGATTTCTGGATGTTGGCCGTATCCCAGCGAGCAAGGCCAAGTCAGCCCCAGATGGTTTCAAAGTGGACAGAAAATGTTTTTAGGAGTTTCTAGAATGTTCAACAACTAGAGCTAAATGAAACTAGTGCATGAAATGACAAAGAACTTCCTGTTTGAAAGGAATCTCATGATGGCTTCCACCTGTCTCTTTGCTTTTCCTTTCTTTTTTGGGTTTCTCCTCTTTGGGAGGTTACACAAAACTGCACTTTTACACAGAAGGAAACAACAACCGCTCCACAATCCCTGAATCCCCTACAGCCTTTATCTAAACTGACTCCGCCCCTTAGGACGTCCCCCTGTGTGGATCAGTGGTCAGTTGGTTGGAACCTGCTGCAAATGCAGGCTCTGGTTCTAACTGCTGGATCAGAAGTGGAATGTGAGCTGTAGTGGTGTGTCTGCAGCTGGATGTGGAACACAGGAGGGAGGGGTCAAAGGTCAATCTTTCTTCCAAACAAATGTTGTCAGTCTATTCTCCAACAATGCTCCAACATCTTCAAAGGTTTTTGGTCCCAAATCCAGAGTGTAGCTGGTAGGACGTGATCATTTCAGCCTCAGATTTGGGATCTGTCATCTCTCTGCCACCGTGACACCGAGTGATGAGTTCATGCTCCAAAGCGGCCCGATCGCTGGCTTTAGGGACTATTCCAAAAGCTTTCAATGATGGCGGGGCATGAACATTAGGAACAGATGACGGCTTGAAATGTCTGCTGTTGGTTTCTGATCCAGACAGAAATTCAATCAAATGTCTGTGAATCCATGATTTCCTTAGAATCTTTGACTCTAGATTCAAATATTCTAAAGTGACATTTTTTGTTTTATTAATAATTCTTGGCCTTATAAAGTTCTATTAGTGACTTCTTGTAGTTTTTTTTGAACACATGTAAAATTAGGGTTTGTTTTAAACCTTCATCCAACCCATTCCATAAATCCACACCACAATTAGATAAACACATTATCTTTTTTGTTGTTCGAATGCACTGCTTTTTTGAAATTCCTTTTTTTCTTAGATTGTAACTCCTGTCTCTGTCTTTGAACATTTGCTGTAAGTTTATTGGAAGTAAGTTGTATCTGGCTTTGTACATGACGAGAGCTATTTTCAGTTTCACTAGATTCCATAATTTCAATAAACCCAACTTTAAAAACGGAGCGCTTGTATGTGACCCATAATCCACTCCATGAACTATTCAAACAGCTTTTTTTTGTTAGACATATAAACACTGTAGATTTGTTTTATAAGTATTTCCCCAAACTTCTACACTGTACTATAAATATGGTAGTATTATGGATGAATATATTAGTAAACCTGCATTCATTCTGACTCACAGATGAATCAGAGTTACAGTCAACTGGATTATTGAATCTCATTTAGACCAGATGTAAGTGAAGAAGTTAATATTTGAGTTTGTTAATGAGATACAAAATAAGTTCTAATGAACATGAATAATTATGCATCAATATTTTGTATTTTCTGTTGTTAATTATAAGATTAACTATATGAAAGACTTCAATTAAAATATTTGACTGAACTTTGTCCTTCCTGATCCAAACATTTTTTCAAGTCAGAAAACATGTTAAGATTCATTTCTGTCATTTCAGCCAACATCTCTGATGTCTCTCAGAGACTCTCAGAAGACTCAACTGAAAAGATCTCATCACACACATGATGCTCCAAGTGAGTCTGATCAGAGAGATCCAGAACTGAACCAGACCTCAAGTCCTTCATCTGAAAACTGTTGATCATCTCAACTAGAATCCAGCCTCCAAAAACTCTGACAAACACTCACTGTTCCACTGGATGGATGGCTTTGAAGTCAGGAATCCAACTCTTTGACATGTCACTCCTGAAGGATCCACAGATGGATCCAGGTTGGTTCCTGTGTAGAATGAAGGTTGCTGGTGTGAGTGCTGAGCTCTGCTATGCTACTTTAAGTCTGACAAATGCTTACTGTTCCACTCCTGAATGGATGGCTTTGAAGTCATGTTTATATTTCTTTGATTTGTCCCTCCTGTTGGACCCCCAGCTGGATCCAGGTCCAGATCCAGGTTGGTTCCTGTGAAGAATGAAGGTTGCTGGTGTGAGTCCTGAGCTCTGACATGGAGAAGATCATGGACAGTTGGAGATGTTCATCTCACCTCTGAACTTTGCTCTGGTTGTCTTGGTTACCATCTCTGCTTCTAGAGGGAGGGGCTCCCTCCTGGGGTTCCTCCCACTGATCCATGCTGCTGGATTCACTGGATCCACATCAGCTCACACACACCTTCCACCTTCACCTGCAGAGGAAACCCTCCTCATCATCAGCTCTGATCCTCCTTCACCAACAGATCAGCTGCTCCTCCACTGATTGGCTCTTCTCTTGTGTTTCCTCTCAGGTTCAGGTGAATGCAGTCAGACAGCAGTGGGAGGCAGAGGAAGCTGACATCAGCTGCTGCACTTCTGCTCTCCCTCCACCAGGTGGAAACATGGAGCTGCAGCAGCAACATTTCCATTCAGTCACTTTGACACAGAAACAACAAACTTCCTGTTTCTACACTTCAGGAAAAATGAAGCATCAAGAAAAACAGAAATCAAAGAATGAGGAGAAAAGTCTACTTCTGGTGAAGTGAAAACAATGTAAACATATGTGGAGTATCAAAATTCAGCTTCAGTGAGTTTAGTCCATAAAAGGAAAACAGTTGCAATGTTAACAGACAAAAAAAGGGAAAGAGGAGCGTTAGATTTAACTGCCGCACGAAAAAGTTCAGCTTCAAACACCACAGGCATGTGGTCTAAAGTAGCCAAGTCACAGATCTCCATGTAAAAAACAGGCAATCCATAAGATCCAGTATATGTCCTTTTTCATGAGTGGCTCCAGACACACACTGAACTAGATTAAAAGAGTCAATGATCTCAAAGAAGTCCTTCACCAACAGTTGAATGGTTAAAATAGGTGAAAAATTGTAGCCGTAAAACAACAGAAGATACTATAAAAGACTAAATAAAGAGAAACAGGAAAACAGCATTCAACATGCGCACAGCATGCCCTTTACTTGAACTCATTTATTTTGGGTTACTGGAGTTTATAGATGAAACTATTAATACATTTTCTGTTAGGGCAATTAAATGTAGATACATTATTTTAAAATAAATATATTTAAATAAAACAAACATAATTTAATTTTGTTACATGAAAGAGGGGCTTAAATCATTTTTGAGTGCATCATACATCATCACAATGCTGCTATCAAATGTATTGATGAGATCAAACATCATCATAATAAAGTTAAATGTTTGATGACATCATACATCATCACAATGCTGCTATCAAATGTATTGATGACATCAAACATCATCATAATAAAGTCAAATGTATTGATGACATCATACATCATCACAATGCTGCTATCAAATGTATTGATGAGATCAAACATCATCATAATGAAGTTAAATGTTTGATGACATCATACATCATCACAATGCTGCTATCAAATGTATTGATGAGATCAAACATCATCATGATGTTAAAGTTTGATGTTTGATGACATCAAACAACATCATTATTTGTTTTTGTGGCTGAGACAAGAAAGAACAAATAGAACTAAGGTTAAAGGCAGAAGGCAGAGAGGTTTTAAGCTGGAAGGATGGCACACTGTTCAGAATCAGTGAATGTGGCTGGGAAAGAAGACAGGAGTGACGATGGGAAGGACCCCCCAACAATGAGCGAAGATATGACTGAAGCAAATCTGCTCAAAATGTTGAGGGTCAAAATGGAGCATATTCGAGAAATGATTATGTTACTCAATAATCAGATAAAAGATGAAAGAGAACTTGTGGCGAAAATTGTAAACAAATGTTCACCAAATTCTCCAGATGAAAGTACAGACTGCATCAACAGAAGTGACACTATTTCTATATTAAGACAAGAAATAGAAAACTTGCCAGCACAGCTAACCTGTCAACAGCAAATGACTAAGGACCAGAGTAGTACTTCTCAAGAACACATCAAAAGCTTGGAAAATAAACTGCTGACAATTCTGAATGACAGACTTGTAAAACAAAATAAGATATTGTCTTCCAAGAATAAACTAAAACGGAAGACAATTTTATGTCAGAAAAAAAAGATAGCTGTGCTGAAACGCAAACTTGTGAGGATGCAGGGGCAGATCAATGAGCCTGACCGATGTATTGAAAACCAAAAGGAGTCAAAGAAGGTGGATGCCACATCCCCCAAAGAAGACCCTCTCCAATCAGAGGGGGAAGAACAAGGGACGCAGTCTTTCAGTAAAAACATTTGGGGTTGGGGCACATATGCTGCACTCAGTTCCATCTGGTATATAGCATCAGAGCTATATACATATTAAGTCAATTTTAGGTTTAGGACATTTTAGCCTGTAGGTCATTTTAGATTGTACATAATTTTTTAGGGGTAAAAAAATGTCAAGGTAACAATAACTCGTAGGATCTCATGTAGGACAACATCAGTGGCGGTTCTGGCACAGATGATGCCCTGGGCGAGCCAGACCAGTAGCGCCCATCGGTACCCCCCCAATTATGACCAAGAAACTTTACTTTATTATTCAAATATTTAAAAAATAAAATGATCAAAAAAATGCAACTTGAGGCTTGTAAATTCCTACAGTGTGTAGGACTGTTATGAAAAAATGTTCAAAGTAACAAAAACTCTTACAAGGATGACATCACACATGTTGGCTAAGGACCAACCAGTCCTTAATGTCCTGAAGACATGAGAGGAGCTGCTTCATGGAAAGATCATCTTTTTGTAACGGCAGATAGATCTGGCTGTCATCTGCGTACAAGTGAAAAGAAATGCCGTGCTTCCTCAAGATTGACCCTAAGGGTAACAGATACAGAGAGAACAAAAGTGGCCCTAGAACCGATCCTTGTGGAACCCCATAAGAAACCTGAGTTGTGGTAGATTCAAAACCACCCAAGCTGACACACATGGTTCTTTCTGCCAGGTAAGATTTAAACCAGTCCAGTGCTGTACCTTGGATCCCCACAGAGTTCTGGAGCCTGGATATTAAAATACTGTGGTCTACAGTGTCAAATGCTGCTGTTAGATCCAGCAGAACCAGGACAACATAGTCTCCATCATCAATTGCCAATAGAATGTCATAGCACTGTTATGAAAAATGTTAAAAGTAACAAAAACTCTTACAAGGATGACATCACACATTTTAGTTTAAGGTTTCAAATGCCCTTCATTATAAGATTAAAAAAACTATAAACAACTAGTGCAGCTTTAAGCCTAAAGCCCATTGAGACAACTATTGCTGTAATATTGGGCTATATAAATACAATTGAATTACACTATTAACTTGGTCTGCATTTCTTAGTAGACACTAAAAATGTGTCCGTCTTGCTCTTTTATGGGTAAAGTCATCAATCAAATCCTCATATGTTAGTTTCTCAGCTATGGTTTATGCTTACAACTGCCAAACCAGATAGCTGATCTTGAGCATTTTAGGAACACTTTAATAAGCTTCAGCTTTTTTATCCTTACAGCTAATTCTTTCCAAGTTTTCATGCCGTGGATATGATCTGGGCTATTGTCATGTGGGGTGATGAAAGAACTGGCACGCTGGAAGACATTAAAACTAATTTCTTTTTTTGGGGAAAAAGTTTGCAGCAAAAAAACACAAGAGCCAATATATCTTCAACCCAGTGAAGATCAAAAATCATTGAAAGAAAAATGGGGCGGCCGTGGTGCAGTGGTAGGGCGGCGACCCATGATCGTAAGATGCAGGTTCGATTCTGGCCTTGCACTCCCATATGTTGAAGTGTCCTTAGGCAAGACACTGAACCCCACCTTGCCTCTGGTGGGAGGTTGGCGCCAGTGTTCGGCAGCGGAGCCGCCACCAGTGTGTGAATGTGTGTGTGACTGGGTGAATGGGTCTTTGACTGTAAAGCGCTTTGGGCCTTCGAAAGAGGTTAGAAAGCGCTATATATGTAAACGCCATTTACAAAAAAGGTTTAGCGCACTGTCCCAAGGTTAAAGTGCATAGGATAGCACAAAGGTTAAAAACTTTTTACAGTCTCTGCGGCTCTGAGGTTCTCTGGCAGGCTGTTCCACAGGCCAGGACCGTAATGGCAGAACGAAGCCTCACCATAAGTTTTGGTCCTCACCTTAGGGACAACTAAAAGGCCAGCACTGCAGGACCTCAGGGTCCATGAGGGCTCAAACTTTAAAAGAAGATAAATTAACTAAGTAAGTAGTCTTGTAAAAACATTTACAAGACAATAAAAGAATCTTAAAATTAATTCTGAAACACACAGGGAGCAAATGCAGCGAAATTACACCCAAATGTGTTCCCGCCCCCTGGTCCTGGTCAGAACTCCTGCCACCGAGTTAGAAGTTTTAAATTTGAGATAGACTTTTTGGGTAAACCAGAGAGCAGAGCATTACAATAATCTAAACGACTAAAGAAAACAGCAAACATTAGCACCTATGTGCTGGCAAGAGAGAGGAATGGGCGGATTCTGGCAACGGTTTTAAGATGATAAAATCCTGTCTTAATGATATTTTGATGTGTGGAACAAAAATTAAGCTAGAGTCAAATAGTAAACCCAGGTTTCTCACATGGTATAAAATTCTGAAGATGTGTTAAATACATTCTCTCTTGCTTTCAGAACCGATGATGAAAATGTCACTTTTGTCCTGGTTGAGCTGCAGGAAGTTTTCTGCCATCCACCACTTTATATCTAAAATGCACTTTAAAAGAGTCTAAGATCATCAGAAGACACAGTGATGTAAAGCTGTATATTATGTCATAACGTTTTTAAATTTGATGAGTATGGCTAAAAAAGCATTTAAGCCTTGTGAGCATAAATGTAAAAAGAATAAGCTAAAGGACATTTTTGCTTTGGTCTGTTGTTCTGATTTCCTTGCTTCACGGATTTATTTGATGTTACATTTATATATTTTATTCTTTTTGTCCTCTATGAGTACTGTAAAGACTTCATTTGATGACTTTAGTTTTCCCAGAAACAGCGATATGGCTTTCTGGCACCAGTGGCAGAGATCCTTCTTTGTAAGGAGGCCTTGATCAGTTTCTGTAAAAGTGCCAGCTTTGATGTTTTGTTTACAGCCTTGTAAACATTACTCACCATCCGTTAGAGCTTAGGAGGAGCCCTAACGCTGGAATTTTGTCTTACAAAGCACAAACAGATAAAGGGATAATCAAAATAGAGGAGTGTTATATTTTCTGTGGCATCCTGAATGCACATTTTAGCCCTTTAACACCTAAGCCCAATACCCAGTATTGACGATCTTTGCATTAACTTTTCAACCATTCCTGCTAATTTATGTAATTTATGTAGATTCTGTAACTGAGAAAAGCAGCTTTGTGCTCTAAAGTGGAATAGGTTATGGAATACAGCAATACTTGATATAAATTGAACTGTACAGTTTGTCCTCCATCCAGGGCCGGCCCTGGTCTTCTGGGGGCCCTAAGCGAAATTTAATTTGTGGGCCCTCCAACTGATCAGCAGCCCCAAAAAAAGCAACTGTTGTTGTAATATAAATGAGATCTCTCTATTAATACATTTGTGAATTATTGTTGCTGCCGAAGAATTGAATACAGTATATTGCCTGCATGTTGGATGCACATTAAGTGGTGCCAAACAAATTTTAAATGCAAAGAAATAAATATGAATGACAAATGTATATAGATATATAGATATACATTTTTTAATGTAACATTAGGCACTCAACAAATGACATTCACAAAACTCCAACTTGTTAAAAACAGCAACTTAATAGCAAATCAAATGACAATAAAACAATCCAACATAAAGAAAACAGCTCAATGAGGGGGATTTTGGAAAGTCAGAGTTTTTCTCAGTCTGAAAAGGACCTCTCTGCACCAAATCCATTCTTACTGGATCAGAGAGTGTTGTTGGTCATTCAGCTTGACCAACTGGGTTTGAGGTACCGGTTGGTGGAATTTTGGATCCAGTAGGCTCCCCTTCCATACACGCCTCTCTTGGAGCCCCTGGAACATGAGATACAGAACTTCAATAAATGCAAACAGTGAAAAGTAAAACAGTCTAATGTTTCCCTTTCAACAGTAGATGTGGTGACAGCAGTTTCTTCTGCAGCTAAAAAACAAAAATTATAATTATACAATAATCAATGATAAAGCTAATAAAATATCTATAGCAGAATACTAATAATATATTGGCTCGTTTAAAATCTGTGTGCAGGTTTTTCACAATTTCATGATCTTTTTATATATTTATGAGATTTATTGTTTGATTGTGATATTTATTAATTTAATTATGAACAACTTGGGACTCCATACTCTTCAGCTGCTGTTTATGAACATAAGGGGTTATGCAGACACTGTTTTTTAAATTACTTTACATGCTATTAAAATTACCTGAGATGGCATACTCAGTGAAGTCAGGAACATCTTGGGATGTGGACGCTGCACCACCTCCAATACTTTTTGAGAGCAGAAGAAACTGTCAGATGAGACGGAACTGTGCAAAACATCATCATTATGTAGAATCAAAACTGCAAAATACAAATAAGAAAAAAATGTACCCATTTATAAATAATAAATGTGAACAATAATTTGAGTATAAATGGAAATTTAAGCATTTATACACGTCTTTATCAATTATTTTGTATGTTCATGATTTTAAAATTAGTACATTTATTTTGTTTATCATTTATAAATAAGAACATTCATTTCCTATGTATTTGGCAGTTTTGATTCTCCATATTTCATGCCAATGCAAGATTTTAAGACACATTCAATGTTGAAAAAGTCGGAATACCTGACCTGCTATAATAAACAGCAGTTTTTTAATGACATAAAGCTGAAAATGCAGAACGCACTAAATATTTGTAGCAAAACAATAACCAACAATACGATAACGTGAGTTAAACATTTTTCAGCCACCATAATCATCATTATTTACTTTTCTCTGCTCTCAGCTGTTTTAGAAGGTCATGTCCGACCTCATCTTGGAAACTTGGGTATCAGAATTATTTTCGAGTTTTCTATTGGAAATTACGACAAAAACGGGGTCGTTAATGTGCAATCTTCACCTCGGATCGATTAGTATTTTACGTAAATCGCGCAGCTGCACAGAAATGCTGGATAATGTAAAAATAAAGCCCCAACATCCTCCAAACTTACCTTGTGACTGATGTTGAATTCTTCATCTTTTTTCAGCTCCTAATGATGGATAAAGTCTCTAATGGCATGAAGTTGTCTTGTTGTCGCTTTGATCAGTGTGACAAAATGTGCTCGTTTTTTTCTTTTTCCCAACTTTATTGAAATAAAATGAGCTCGTAAATACACAGTGTGCCAGGCTCAGATGCAATGATGTTGACCAATCGCTGCTAAGGGGGGCGTAACGTCCTTATTTGGGTTGCCAGATTGGTTCAGGTGTGTTGAAGGGGGGATCACAAAAGTGCAGGCAACTTTCTCTTGCACAACATTCAGAGCGCACGCTGGTACGTAAATTCTATGAAATTGGTTGCCAGGTTTGGGTCTTTTTTGTTTATTTTTTTCGCCACTTCGGGGCCCTGATAGTGACGGGGGCCCTACGCGGCTGCGTAATTCGCGTATAGGGAGGGCCGGCCATGCCTCCATCGTTTGATTCCCCCATTACTTTCATACCGAATACAGACACACTCAGAGGTTTTGAGCGACAGACGCAGCATTCTGAAAAATCTTAACTTTTGGGAGGTCGCCATGTCGCGTCAGCCAATCAGAAACTCAGCTTTGGGCATGTGACGTGTGCAGTGACTCGTCAGCGGGTGGAGTGCAAATCCAATATAGAGGTTTGATCTGAGCATTCTTGTCCTGAACTTCCACCCATACATTTTCTCAACTCGCTGTATGCCTTTCGGGGTGCTGGGGTTGCTGGAGCCTGTCCCAGCTACTGCTGGGCAAAGGCTGGGAACATCCTGTACCGGTCACATACCTGTGGTTTGTCAGAAGATTCATAAGCCCCGTTGTTAAAGTAAAATATGTCCAACACAAGAGGCCTTCAGCTCTCATCTGTCTGCCAGGACAAGTTATAAAAAAAAAAAAAAAAAAAGAAATGGTAGCACCGAAGAAACGCAAGATTGCAAGTGAGTGTAGAAGATTTCAAACACGGTGGGAAAATTAATATTTCTTTAAGGAAGTCAACGGAAAGTGTGTCTGTTTGATTAGCACTGAAGATGTTGCAGTGATGAAAGAGTATAATGTCTGTCGGTGTGGGTACCGGATGTTCTCGGGTTGCCGGATGTTCTCGGGGTCCTTCGGGCTCCTTCCAATGAGTTATATCACTAGAGGAGACATCACATGGTTCCTTATGGGAGGAGAGCTGCGCCATCTTGGTGAGGTCAAGTTTTGAAGACCAAACCACTTTTTATAACATTTAATAAAGAGCTCTGTTTTTACTTTCAATAACTTTATTATATGAAAAAGAAGAATGGCTTGAAATTGCTTAGTTTTGTTCAGAAATTCAAACTTCACGAGTACCCCTATCTAGTATTAGACTTCGTTCCTCTTTTGGCTTTTCCCATCAGGGGTTGCCACAGCGAACAAGTCACATGGTAAACTTGGCAATGTTTTACGCCGGATGCCCTTCCTGACACAACCCTCTCAAAGGAACTGGGCTTGGGACCAGCGCAGAAGTAGAGAAGGGAACAGGGAGCAGCCCGGAGTTGAACCCTGGTTTCACGGATGGAAGGCGCTGCAAACCAGCACGAGCTAAACCAGCTCCCCTATCTAGTATTAGACTATGTTCCTTTATTTTATTTTACTTATGTTTTTATTTATTTGTGTGTTATGTTCATTGTTTCTTTTTTTCCCCTCTATTCTTTATTTTCTATGTTAATATGTTATATTTGGCAATGGTGACTGATCTTCGAGGCAATATTGATTACATTGTTATTGTTCGTTGTTAACGTTAATGTCATTGTTAATGTATGATACCGCAACTGTCAATAAAGTTTTAAAAAAACTTAGCGACGTTAACTCATTGGTCGTGGCAACTTACAGCCAATCAAATAGTGTGACATCATCATTGGTCGAAGGACCCCGAAGGACCCCAAGAACATCCGGCAACCCGAGAACATCCGGTACCCACATCGGCACTATGAGACCAAGCATCAGAGCAGCTACGCTTCGTGCACAGGTGCCGAACGAGCACAGAAATTCAAGCAAATGGCAGCTAGTCTGCAAGCTCAACAACAGTTTCTTTCCCATCGCGGTGATTCAACACACGCCGTCATCCAGGCCTCCTTCACTATTTTCCTTGTGTTTTTAGCAGTATTACATGAGGGGTTGCCGCCTGCCTGTCTCTCCTAATGATGGCCTTCACGTCTCCCCACAGGCTCCATCAGGAGCAAAGGGCACAGGCTTAGGAAATAAAGGAAGCTCCTATGAGCCGTCTCCGTCTGACACCTACAAGGATGCTGTTTGCAAGGCCATGTTTGCACGCAGGGATAGAGTGAATCTAAAAGGTGAAGAAAATGCATTCTGAACTGTGAAAAAGTATTCCCTTTATGTAAAAAAGAACCTGTTTTGTTTTTGGAATTTTATTTTTTTCATAGCTGCATATTTTGTCACAGAGTGTAATTGTAAAATGAAGCTTTTTAAATTGTGTGCGTTTAATGTTAAAATTGTCCTTGTTGGTCACCCATAAGCCTTTTTTTGGTCTACTTTTCTGAGAAAACAATCGACTCTTTATAAACTACAAAATCGTGCACTCTGCCAGTCAACCACACTAACAGCTACGTATGTAAAGATCTGCTGGCTTCAGCTGCTCAATAAACCCGTTCTGAACTGCCTGGTTGGAATGAGGTTTCATTGTCTGAGTGAATGTTTCATTTTGATGTGCGCTTGTTTTATGTGGCACAGATCAGCATCACTGCTCCCACTGAGAGCAATGTTCTTTACATTATAGGTGAGTTACAAATACACAGTAATCATGTGTCAATATGTCACCTCTTGTTTGAGGCCCAGACCTTTGCTCATTTTTCTGTATTTCGCCCTCACCAAAAAAACTTTGGACACCGTCTCTGTGATGCTACAGACGCTGCTAAAACACAGTGGATTTCATTCTGTTCTATGTAGAAAAGACTGTTTGATTCATGTCTGATGAATTCATCTTGGAGTATTTATCCTCCACGTCTAGAAGTCCGCTCCGTGAAAATCCTGTCCGACTTTAAAGCGTTCCGTGTTTCCATGGTGACAGAAGGAACAGCTGGTTAGCATCTTTCTAACTTGACTGAACTGAGGGTTGGGGCTTCCAGCACAGAACCAACCTGAGAGCAAATGAACATTCAAATCCTCCACAAGCTAAACCCCATCAGCGTTGGACTGCTTCTGACAGACAGACTTCATTGATGGCATCTTCCGTTCTGGACCTGACGTTTAGCACACCATAGCTGGATTCCAGAGCGCTTTATCAAAGCGCCTTAAGCCCGTTTGGACTCTGGCGCTCCACGCGCTGGATGAATAGTGGCGTTTGGAGGAAGTGCGGCTGCGCAGTCCGTCACTGAACACCGTCACTGCCTGGACCTCTTTCTGGGTCCTAGTGCCCTAAAGGTTACAGCTCCTGGTTCCACAAGAAAAAAGTCCATTCTAGAGGCCACTCTGACGTCATCATCATCAAAGACAGCGTTACCTAGCAACCATACCAAGACCATAGCAGCTATAGAGGGAAACACAACAAACCATCAACGGCGGTTAAAGCAGTCAGACGTTTGTTCTGCAGATCAGCAAAAATCTCTGCTTTAGGTTTTGGGGAGAAAATCAAAGGAAAACACACGGAGAAGGATTCTGCAAAGGAAATCCCAAGTTCTATTGGTAAGTCAGCGTCCTGGAAACATGCTTTGTTGGTTCTGAAGTGGCATGAATGCAGACTTAGATTGGTTTGTTTCCTTGGATTCTTCAGATGGATTCAAGCTGTAAATGTTGTCAGCATAAAGCAAGTTTGGACTAAACTAAAGCAGAAAGTGGCTTTGAAGATGGTCAGGAGAAATGAGGGCTTTTTTCAGGAATTCTTGGAAGAGGAGGACTTCTCCAAACAACCAGAATCTAGGAGGAGGTTTTTTCAGCATTGAGATCAGGATTTAGCATGAGCTTCAATCCCATTTTTGTTCAATCCAAATGTTTACCGTCATATTCAGGAGTTCAACTCTGAAAGCCACCATGACATCATAGACATTAAAGACCCTGTTACCTAGCAACCAAACACAACAAACTGGAGACTATTCAAACTGGACATTTTGGGGCAACAATTCTTTTCTAACTCAAGTTTTTATGAAAAATCCAAATGATGGAAACAGATTGTGTAAAGGAAATGAGGATATATTGGTGAGTCACAGTCCTGGAAACATGAGTTGTGCTCTGATGAAGACGCCTGATCCAAATGTGGATTTTTGAAATGTTCTTCATGAGATTCAAACTGATTGAAGCTTTGAATTAAAGGTGTCAACACATTTCTGCATTGGATTCATTCTGTTTCAGTGTCTAAGGTTGGTTTTGTGGCAGAAACCAAGTTTTTGTTGAACAGTAGCGTTTGAAAAAGCAGAAAGTGGCTTTGAAGATGGTCAGGAGAACTTCTTTGAAGAGGAGGACTTCTCCAAACAACCACAACCTTAGAGGAAGTTTTCTGAGCATTCATAGAATGCTTTTCCAATGACTCATCATTTTCCACAAGAAGCTAATGATTTTTTCCAAATGCATGCTGGATATTCTTAGTTCTAGCTTGGAAAACACTTTGTGGGATTTCCCTGGAAAACCTGCTTTATCAATCATTTTGGTCTCTTTTTCTTCTTCTAAGTTCCAGCTTGGTGAGTGTGCAGGTCGCCATGGCAACCACTGTCCAGGTCAAAGGGAGGACCACGGCCATCCAGTCTCCAGGCTTTTGGATTGATTTGGATTTGATAAACATTTGTTTCCCACATTTTAATAGTAGAATTCAACACGGGACATATAGTGGATTGTAAGAATAGGAACAAAAACAGCAACAACAAAATAATCCTCCTCCCCTTAAAACATGCATTTGACTCTGAACAAGTCTAAAACAGATCCAAGCACAGACCAGCACTGGGGCTCCTCTGAAGGTCCAGACACAGGGAGGCCCAGAGTGACCCCCATTTCTCCTTTTTGCTCTCTCCAGTGGCTGACTCCGCCCCTTAGGACGTCCCCCTGTGTGGATCAGTGGTCAGTGGGTTGGAACCTGCTGCAAATGCAGGCTCTGGTTCTAACTGCTGGATCAGAAGTGGAATGTGAGCTGTAGTGGTGTGTCTGCAGCTGGATGTGGAACACATGAGGGAGGGGTCAAAGGTCAATCTTTCTTCCAAACAAATGTTGTCAGTCTATTCTCCAACAATGCTCCAACATCTTCAAAGGTTTTTGGTCCCAAATCCAGAGTGGAGCTGGTAGGACGTGATCATTTCAGCCTCAGATTTGGGATCTGTCATCTCTCTGCCACCGTGACACCGAGTGATGAGTTCATGCTCCAAAGCGGCCCGATCGCTGGCTTTAGGGACTATTCCAAAAGCTTTCAATGATGGCGGGGAATGAACATTAGGAACAGATGACGGCTTGAAATGTCTGCTGTTGGTTTCTGATCCAGACAGAAATTCAATCAAATGTCTGTGAATCCATGATCTCCTTAGAATCTTTGACTCTAGATTCAAATATTCTAAAGTGACATTTTTTGTTTTATTAATCATTTCTGGCCTTATAAAGTTCTATTAGTGACTTCTTGTAGGTTTTTTTGAACACATGTAAAATTTTGGTTTGTTTTAAACCTTCATCCAACCCATTCCATAAATCCACACCACAATTAGATAAACACATTTTCTTTTTTGTTGTTCGAATGCACTGCTTTTTTGAAATTCATTTTTTTCTTAGATTGTAACTCCCATCTCTGTCTTTGAACATTTGCTGTAAGTTTATTGGAAGTAAGTTGTATCTGGCTTTGTACATGACGAGAGCTGTTTTCAGTTTCACTAGATTCCATAATTTCAATAAACCCAACTTTAAAAACAGAGCGCTTGTATGTGACCCATAATCCACTCCATGAACTATTCAAACAGCTTTTTTTTGTTAGACATATAAACACTGTAGATTTGTTTTATAAGTATTTCCCCAAACTTCTACACTGTACTATAAATATGGTAGTATTATGGATGAATATATTAGTAAACCTGCATTCATTCTGACTCACAGATGAATCAGAGTTACAGTCAACTGGATTATTGAATCTCATTTAGACCAGATGAAAGTGAAGAAGTTAATATTTGAGTTGGTTAATGAGATACAAAATAAGTTCTAATGAACATGAATAATTATGCATCAATATTTTGTATTTTCTGTTGTTAATTTTAAGATTAACTATATGAAAGACTTCAATTAAAATATTTGACTGAACTTTGTCCTTCCTGATCCAAACATTTTTTCAAGTCAGAAAACATGTTAAGATTCATTTCTGTCATTTCAGCCAACATCTCTGATGTCTCTCAGAGACTCTCAGAAGACTCAACTGAAAAGATCTCATCACACACATGATGCTCCAAGTGAGTCTGATCAGAGAGATCCAGAACTGAACCAGACCTCAAGTCCTTCATCTGAAAACTGTTGATCATCTGAACTAGAATCCAGCCTCCAAAAACTCTGACAAACACTCACTGTTCCACTGGATGGATGGCTTTGAAGTCAGGAATCCAACTCTTTGACATGTCACTCCTGAAGGACCCACAGATGGATCCAGGTTGGTTCCTGTGTAGAATGAAGGTTGCTGGTGTGAGTGCTGAGCTCTGCTATGCTACTTTAAGTCTGACAAATGCTTACTGTTCCACTCCTGAATGGATGGCTTTGAATTCATGATTATATTTCTTTGATTTGTCCCTCCTGTTGGACCCCCAGCTGGATCCAGGTCCAGATCCAGGTTGGTTCCTGTGAAGAATGAAGGTTGCTGGTGTGAGTCCTGAGCTCTGACATGGAGAAGATCATGGACAGTTGGAGATGTTCATCTCACCTCTGAACTTTGCTCTTGTTGTCTTGGTTACCATCTCTGCTTCTAGAGGGAGGGGCTCCCTCCTGGGGTTCCTCCCACTGATCCATGCTGCTGGATTGACTGGATCCACATCAGCTCACACACACCTTCCTCCTTCACCTGCAGAGGAAACCCTCCTCATCATCAGCTCTGATCCTCCTTCACCAACAGATCAGCTGCTCCTCCACTGATTGGCTCTTCTCTTGTGTTTCCTCTCAGGTTCAGTTGAATGCAGTCAGACAGCAGTGGGAGGCAGAGGAAGCTGCCATCAGCTGCTGCACTTCTGCTCTCCCTCCACCAGGTGGAGACATGGAGCTGCAGCAGCAACATTTCCATTCAGTCACTTTGACAAAGAAACAACAAACTTCCTGTTTCTACACTTCAGGAAACATGAAGCATCAAGAAAAACAGACAGAAATCAAAGAATGAGGAGAAAAGTCTACTTCTGGTAAAGTGAAAACAATGTAAACATATTTGGAGTATCAAAATTCAGCTTCAGTGAGTTTAGTCCATAAAAGGAAAACAGTTGCCATGTTATCTGACAGATAAAAGGGAAAGAGGAGCGTTAGATTTAACTGCCGCACGAAAAAGTTCAGCTTCAAACACCACAGGCATATGGTCTAAAGTAGCCAAGTCACAGATCTCCATGTAAAAAACAGGCAATCCATAAGATCCAGTATATGTCCTTTTCATGAGTGGCTCCAGACACACACTGAACTAGATTAAAAGAGTCAATGATCTCAAAGAAGTCCTTCACCAACAGTTGAATGGTTAAAATAGGTGAAAAATTGTGGCCGTAAAACAACAGAAGATACTATAAAAGACTAAATAAAGAGAAACAGGAAAACAGCATTCAACATGCGCACAGCATGCCCTTTACTTGAACTCATTTATTTTGGATTACTGGAGTTTATAGGTGAAACTATTAATACATTTTCTGTTAGGGCAATTAAATGTAGATACATTATTTTAAAATAAATATGTTTAAATAAAACAAACATAATTTAATTTTGTTACATGAAAGAGGGTCTTAAATCATTTTTTGAGTGCATCATACATCATCACAATGCTGCTATCAAATGTATTGATGACATCATACATCATCACAATGCTGCTATCAAATGTATTGATGAGATCAAACATCATCATAATAAAGTTAAATGTTTGATGACATCATACATCATCATAATAAAGTCAAATGTATTGATGACATTAAACATCATCATGATGTTAAAGTTTCATGTTTGATGACATCAAACGACATCATTATTTGTTTTTGTGGCTGAGACAAGAAAGAACAAATAGAACTAAGGTTAAAGGTAGAAGGCAGAGAGGTTTTAAACTGGAAGGATGGCACACTGTTCAGAATCAGTGAATGTGGCTGGGAAAGAAGACAGGAGTGACGATGGGAAGGACCCCCCAACAATGAGCGAAGATATGACTGAAGCAAATCTGCTCAAAATGTTGAGGGTCAAAATGGAGCATATTCGAGAAATGATTATGTTACTCAATAATCAGTTTAAAGATGGAAGAGAACTTGTGGCGAAAATTGTAAACAAATGTTCACCAAATTCTCCAGATGAAAGTACAGACTGCATCAACAGAGGTGACACTATTTCTAAATTAAGACAAGAAATAGAAAACTTTCCAGCACAGCTAACCTGTCAACAGCAAATGACTAAGGACCAGAGTAGTACCTCTCAAGAACACATCAAAAGCTTGGAAAATAAACTGCTGACAATTCTGAATGACAGACTTGTAAAACAAAATAAGATATTGTCTTCCAAGAATAAACTAAAACGGAAGACAATTTTATGTCAGAAAAAAAAGATAGCTGTGCTGAAACGCAAACTTGTGAGGATGCAGGGGCAGATCAATGAGCCTGACCGATGTATTGAAAACCAAAAGGAGTCAAAGAAGGTGGATGCCACATCCCCCCAAGAAGACCCTCTCCAATCAGAGGGGGAAGAACAAGGGACGCAGTCTTTCAGTAAAAAAATTTGGGGTTGGGGCACATATGCTGCACTCAGTTCCATCTGGTATATAGCATCAGAGCTATATACATAAAAAGTCAATTTTAGGTTTTAGGACATTTTAGCTTGTAGGTCATTTTAGATTGTACATAATTTTTTAGGGGTAAAAAAATGTCAAAGTAACAATAACTCATAGGATCTCATGTAGGACAACATCAGTGGCGGTTCTGGCACAGATGATGCCCTGGAGTTGAGCCAAACCAGTGGTACTCCCCAATTATGACCAAGAAACTTTACTTTATTATTCAAATATTTAAAAAATAAAATGATCAAAAAAATGCAACTTGAGGCTTGTAAATTCTTACAGTGTGTAGGACTGTTATGTAAAAATGTTCAAAGTAACAAAAACTCTTACAAGGATGACATCACACATGTTGGCTAAGGACCAACCAGTCCTCAATGTCCTGAAGACATGAGAGGAGCTGCTTCATGGAAAGATCATCTTTTTGTAACGGCAGATAGATCTGGCTGTCATCTGCGTACAAGTGAAAAGAAATGCCGTGCTTCCTCAAGATTGACCCTAAGGGTAACAGATACAGAGAGAACAAAAGTGGCCCTAGAACCGATCCTTGTGGAACCCCATAAGAAACCTGAGTTGTGGTAGATTCAAAACCACCCAAGCTGACACACATGGTTCTTTCTGCCAGGTAAGATTTAAACCAGTCCAGTGCTGTACCTTGGATCCCCACAGAGTTCTGGAGCCTGGATATCAAAATACTGTGGTCTACAGTGTCAAATGCTGCTGTTAGATCCAGCAGAACCAGGACGACATAGTCTCCATCATCAATTGCCAGTAGAATGTCATACAGCTTATAGGACTGTTATGAAAAAATGTTAAAAGTAACAAAAACTCTTACAAGGATGACATCACACATGTTGGCTTAAGGTTTCAAATGCCCTTCATTATAAGATTAAAAAAAACTATAAACCACTAGTGCAGCTTTAAGCCTAAAGCCCATTGAGACAACTATTGCTGTAATATTGGGCTATATAAATACAATTGAATTACACTATTAACTTGGTCTGCTTTTCCTAGTAGACACTAAAAATGTGTCCGTCTTGCTCTTCTATGGGTAAAGTCATCAATCAAATCCTCATATGTTAGTTTCTCAGCTATGGTTTATGCTTACAACTGCCAAACCAGATAGCTGATCTTGAGCATTTTAGGAACATTTTAATAAGCTTCAGCTTTTTTATCCTTACAGCTAATTCTTTCCAAGTTTTCATGCAGTGGATATGATCTGGGCTATTGTCATGTGGGGTGATGAAAGAACTGGCACGCTGGAAGACATTAAAACTAATTTCTTTTTTTGGGGAAAAAGTTTGCAGCAAAAAAACACAAGAGCCAATATATCTTCAACCCAGTGAAGATCAAAAATCATTGAAAGAAAAATGGGGCGGCCGTGGTGCAGCGGTAGGGCGGTTGACCCATGATCGTAAGATGCAGGTTCGATTCTGGCCTTGCACGCCCATGTGCTGAAGTGTCCTTAGGCAAGACACTGAACCCCACCTTGCCTCTGGTGGGAGGTTGGCGCCAGTGTTTGGCAGTGGTGCCGCCACCAGTGTGTGAATGTGTGTGTGACTGGGTGAATGGGTCTTTGACTGTAAAGCGCTTTGGGCCTTCGAAAGAGGTTAGAAAGCACTATATAAGTAAACGCCATTTACAAAACAGGTTTAGCGCACTGTCCCAAGGTTAAAGTGCCTAGGATAGCACAAAGGTTAAAAAACTTTTTACAGTCTCTGCGGCTCAGAGGTTCTCTGGCAGGCTGTTCCACAGGCCGGGACCGTAATGGCAGAACGAAGCCTCACCATAAGTTTTGGTCCTCACCTTAGGGACAACTAAAAGGCCAGCACTGCAGGACCTCAGGGTCCATGAGGGCTCAAACTTTAAAAGAAGATAAATTAACTAAGTAAGTAGTCTTGTAAAAACATTTACAAGACAATAAAAGAATCTTAAAATTAATTCTGAAACACACAGGGAGCAAATGCAGCGAAATTACACCCAAATGTGTTCCCGCCCCCTGGTCCTGGTCAGAACTCCTGCCACCGAGTTAGAAGTTTTAAATTTGAGATAGACTTTTTGGGTAAACCAGAGAGCAGAGCATTACAATAATCTAAACGACTAAAGAAAACAGCAAACATTAGCACCTATGTGCTGGCAAGAGAGAGGAATGGGCGGATTCTGGCAACGGTTTTAAGATGATAAAATCCTGTCTTAATGATATTTTGATGTGTGGAACAAAAATTAAGCTAGAGTCAAATAGTAAACCCAGGTTTCTCACATGGTATAAAATTCTGAAGATGTGTTAAATACATTCTCTCTTGCTTTCAGAACCGATGATGAAAATGTCACTTTTGTCCTGGTTGAGCTGCAGGAAGTTTTCTGCCATCCACCACTTTATATCTAAAATGCACTTTAAAAGAGTCTAAGATCATCAGAAGACACAGTGATGTAAAGCTGTATATTATGTCATAACGTTTTTAAATTTGATGAGCATGGCTAAAAAAGCATTTAAGCCTTGTAAACATAAATGTAAAAAGAATAAGCTAAAGGACATTTTTGCCTTGGTCAGTTGTTCTGATTTCCTTGCTTCACGGATTTATTTGATGTTACATTTATATATTTTATTCTTTTTGTCCTCTATGAGTACTGTAAAGACTTCATTTGATGACTTTAGTTTTCCCAGAAACAGCGATATGGCTTTCTGGCACCAGTGGCAGAGATCCTTCTTTGTAAGGAGGCCTTGATCAGTTTCTGTAAAAGTGCCAGCTTTGATGTTTTGTTTAAAGCCTTATAAACATTACTCACCATCCGTTAGAGCTTAGGAGGTGCCCTAACACTGGAATTTTGTCTTACAAAGCACAAACAGATAAAGGGATCATCAAAATAGAGGAGTGTTATATTTTCTGTGGCATCCTGAATGCACATTTTAGCCCTTTAACACCTAAGCCCAATACCCAGTATTGATGATCTTTGCATTAACTTTTCAACCATTCCTGTTAATTTATGTAATTTATGTAGATTCTGTTACTGAGAAAAGCAGCTTTGTGCTCTAAAGTGGAATAGGTTATGGAATACGGCAATACTTGATATAAAATTGAACTGTACAGTTTGTCCTCCATCATTTGATTCCCCCATTACTTTCATACCGAATACAGACACACTCAGAGGTTTTGAGCGACAGACGCAGCATTCTGAAAAATCTGAATTTATGGAAGGTCGCCATGTCGCGTCAGCCAATCAGAAACACAGCTTTGGGCACGTGACGTGTGCAGGGACTCGTCAGCGGGTGGAGTGCAAATCCAATATAGAGGTTTGATCTGAGCATTCTTGTCCTGAACTTCCACCCATCCATTTTTCTCAACTCGCTGTATGCCTTTCGGGGTGCTGGGGTTGCTGGAGCCTGTCCCAGCTACTGCTGGGCAAAGGCTGGGAACATCCTGTACCGGTCACATACCTCTGGTTTGTCAGAAGATTCATAACCCCTGTTGTAAAAGTAAAATATGTCCAACACAAGAGGCCTTCAGCTCTCATCTGTCTGCCCAGCTGTTGGACAGGACAAGTTATAAAAAAAAAAAAAAAATGGCAGCACCGAAGAAACGCAAGATAGCAAGTGAGTGTAGAAGATTTCAAACACGGTGGGAAAATGAATATTTCTTTAAGGAAATCAATGGAAAGTGTGTCTGTTTGATTAGCACTGAAGATGTTGCCGTGATGAAAGAGTATAATGTCCATCGGCACTATGAGACCAAGCATCAGAGCAGCTACGCTTCGTACACAGGTGCTGAACGAGCACAGAAATTCAAGCAAATGGCAGCTAGCCTGCAAGCTCAACAACAGTTTCTTTCCCATCGCGGTGATTCAACACACGCCGTCATCCAGGCCTCCTTCACTATTTTCCTTGTGTTATTAGCAGCGTTACACGAGGGGTTGCTGCATGCTTGTCTCTCCTAATGATGGCCTTCACGTCTCCCCACAGGCTTCATAAGGAGCAACAGGCTTAGGAAGTAAAGGAAGCTCCTATGAGCTGTCTCCGTCTGACACCTACAATGATGCTGTTTGCAAGGCCATGTTTGCACGCTTCACATAGAGTGAACCTAAAAGGTGAAGAAAATGCATTCTGAACTGTGAAAAAGTATTCCCCTTTATATAAAAAAAACTTGTTTTGTTTTTGGAATTTCTTTTGTTCATAGCTGCATATTTTGTCACAGAGTGTAATTGTAAAATGAAGCTTTTTAAATGGTGTGTGTTTAATGTTAAAATTGTCCTCGTTGGTCACCCATAAGCCCTTTTTTGGTCTACTTTTCTGAGAAAACAGTCAACTCTTTATAATATACAAAATCGTGCACTCTGCCAGTCAACAACACTAACGGCTACGTATGTAAAGATCTGCTGGCTTCAGCTGCTCAATAAACCCGTTCTGAACTGCCTGGTTTGAATGAGGTTTCATTGTCTGAGTGAATGTTTCATTTTGACGTGCGCTTGTTTTATGTGGCACAGATCAGCATCACTGCTCCACTGAGAGCAATGTTCTTTACATTATAGGTGAGTTACAAATACACAGTAATCATGTGTCAATATGTCACCTCTTGTTTGAGGCCCAGACCTTTGCTCATTTTTCTGTATTTAGCCCTCACCAAAAAAACTTTGGACACCGTCTCTGTGATGCTACAGACGCTGCTAAAACACAGTGGATTTCATTCTGTTCTATGTAGAAAAGACTGTTTGATTCATGTCTGATGAATTCATCTTGGAGTATTTATCCTCCACGTCTAGAAGTCCGCTCCGTGAAAATCCTGTCCGACTTTAAAGCGGTCCGTGTTTCCATGGTGACAGAGGGAACAGCTGGTTAGCATCTTTCTAACTTGACTGAACTGAGGGTTGGGGCTTCCAGCACAGAACCAACCTGAGAGCAAATGAACATTCAAATCCTCCACAAGCTAAACCCCATCAGCGTTGGATTGCTGCTGACAGACAGACTTCATTGATGGCATCTTCCGTTCTGGACCTGACGTTTAGCACACCATAGCTGGATTCCAGAGCGCTTTATCAAAGCGCCTTAAGCCCGTTTGGACTCTGGCGCTCCACGCGCTGATGAATAGTGGCGTTTGGAGGAAGTGCGGCTGCGCAGTCCGTCACTGAACACCGTCACTGCCTGGACCTCTTTCTGGGTCCTAGTGCCCTAAAGGTTACAGCTCCTGGTTCCACAAGAAAAAAGTCCATTCTAGAGGCCACTCTGACGTCATCATCATCAAAGACAGCGTTACCTAGCAACCATAGCAAGACCATAGCAGCTATAGAGGGAAACACAACAAACCATCAATCATCAGACGTTTGTTCTGCAGCTCAGCAAAAATCTCTGCTTTAGGTTTTGGGGAGAAAAACAAAGGAAAACACACGGAGAAGGATTCTGCAAAGGAAATCCCAAGTTCTATTGGTAAGTCAGCGTCCTGGAAACATGCTTTGTTGGTTCTGAAGTGGCATGAATGCAGACTTAGATTGGTTTGTTTCCTTGGATTCTTCAGATGGATTCAAGCTGTAAATGTTGTCAGCATAAAGCAAGTTTGGACTAAACTAAAGCAGAAAGTGGCTTTGAAGATGGTCAGGAGAAATGAGGGCTTTTTTCAGGAATTCTTGGAAGAGGAGGACTTCTCCAAACAACCAGAATCTAGGAGGAGGTTTTTTCAGCATTGAGATCAGGATTTAGCATGAGCTTCAATCCCATTTTTGTTCAATCCAAATGTTTACCGTCATATTCAGGAGTTCAACTCTGAAAGCCACCATGACATCATAGACATTAAAGACCCTGTTACCTAGCAACCAAACACAACAAACTGGAGACTATTCAAACTGGACATTTTGGGGCAACAATTCTTTTCTAACTCAAGTTTTTATGAAAAATCCAAATGATGGAAACAGATTGTGTAAAGGAAATGAGGATCTATTGGTGAGTCACAGTCCTGGAAACATGAGTTGTGCTCTGATGAAGACGCCTGATCCAAATGTGGATTTTTGAAATGTTCTTCATGAGATTCAAACTGATTGAAGCTTTGAATTAAAGGTGTCAACACATTTCTGCATTGGATTCATTCTGTTTCAGTGTCTAAGGTTGGTTTTGTGGCAGAAACCAAGTTTTTGTTGAACAGTAGCGTTTGAAAAAGCAGAAAGTGGCTTTGAAGATGGTCAGGAGAACTTCTTTGAAGAGGAGGACTTCTCCAAACAACCACAACCTTAGAGGAAGTTTTCTGAGCATTCATAGAATGCTTTTCCAATGACTCATCATTTTCCACAAGAAGCTAATGAGTTTTTCCAAATGCATGCTGGATATTCTTAGTTCTAGCTTGGAAAACACTTTGTGGGATTTCCCTGGAAAACCTGCTTTATCAATCATTTTGGTCTCTTTTTCTTCTTCTAAGTTCCAGCTTGGTGAGTGTGCAGGTCGCCATGGCAACCACTGTCCAGGTCAAAGGGAGGACCACGGCCATCCAGTCTCCAGGCTTTTGGATTGATTTGGATTTGATAAACATTTGTTTCCCACATTTTAATAGTAGAATTCAACACGGGACATATAGTGGATTGTAAGAATAGGAACAAAAACAGCAACAACAAAATAATCCTCCTCCCCTTAAAACATGCATTTGACTCTGAACAAGTCTAAAACAGATCCAAGCACAGACCAGCACTGGGGCTCCTCTGAAGGTCCAGACACAGGGAGGCCCAGAGTGACCCCCATTTCTCCTTTTTGCTCTCTCCAGTGGCTGACTCCGCCCCTTAGGACGTCCCCCTGTGTGGATCAGTGGTCAGTGGGTTGGAACCTGCTGCAAATGCAGGCTCTGGTTCTAACTGCTGGATCAGAAGTGGAATGTGAGCTGTAGTGGTGTGTCTGCAGCTGGATGTGGAACACATGAGGGAGGGGTCAAAGGTCAATCTTTCTTCCAAACAAATGTTGTCAGTCTATTCTCCAACAATGCTCCAACATCTTCAAAGGTTTTTGGTCCCAAATCCAGAGTGTAGCTGGTAGGACGTGATCATTTCAGCCTCAGATTTGGGATCTGTCATCTCTCTGCCACCGTGACACCGAGTGATGAGTTCATGCTCCAAAGCGGCCCGATCGCTGGCTTTAGGGACTATTCCAAAAGCTTTCAATGATGGCGGGGAATGAACATTAGGAACAGATGACGGCTTGAAATGTCTGCTGTTGGTTTCTGATCCAGACAGAAATTCAATCAAATGTCTGTGAATCCATGATCTCCTTAGAATCTTTGACTCTAGATTCAAATATTCTAAAGTGACATTTTTTGTTTTATTAATCATTTCTGGCCTTATAAAGTTCTATTAGTGACTTCTTGTAGGTTTTTTTGAACACATGTAAAATTTTGGTTTGTTTTAAACCTTCATCCAACCCATTCCATAAATCCACACCACAATTAGATAAACACATTTTCTTTTTTGTTGTTCGAATGCACTGCTTTTTTGAAATTCATTTTTTTCTTAGATTGTAACTCCCATCTCTGTCTTTGAACATTTGCTGTAAGTTTATTGGAAGTAAGTTGTATCTGGCTTTGTACATGACGAGAGCTGTTTTCAGTTTCACTAGATTCCATAATTTCAATAAACCCAACTTTAAAAACGGAGCGCTTGTATGTGACCCATAATCCACTCCATGAACTATTCAAACAGCTTTTTTTTGTTAGACATATAAACACTGTAGATTTGTTTTATAAGTATTTCCCCAAACTTCTACACTGTACTATAAATATGGTAGTATTATGGATGAATATATTAGTAAACCTGCATTCATTCTGACTCACAGATGAATCAGAGTTACAGTCAACTGGATTATTGAATCTCATTTAGACCAGATGTAAGTGAAGAAGTTAATATTTGAGTTTGTTAATGAGATACAAAATAAGTTCTAATGAACATGAATAATTATGCATCAATATTTTGTATTTTCTGTTGTTAATTATAAGATTAACTATATGAAAGACTTCAATTAAAATATTTGACTGAACTTTGTCCTTCCTGATCCAAACATTTTTTCAAGTCAGAAAACATGTTAAGATTCATTTCTGTCATTTCAGCCAACATCTCTGATGTCTCTCAGAGACTCTCAGAAGACTCAACTGAAAAGATCTCATCACACACATGATGCTCCAAGTGAGTCTGATCAGAGAGATCCAGAACTGAACCAGACCTCAAGTCCTTCATCTGAAAATTGTTGATCATCTCAACTAGAATCCAGCCTCCAAAAACTCTGACAAACACTCACTGTTCCACTGGATGGATGGCTTTGAAGTCAGGAATCCAACTCTTTGACTTGTCACTCCTGAAGGACCCACAGATGGATCCAGGTTGGTTCCTGTGTAGAATGAAGGTTGCTGGTGTGAGTGCTGAGCTCTGCTATGCTACTTTAAGTCTGACAAATGCTTACTGTTCCACTCCTGAATGGATGGCTTTAAATTTAAGATTATATTTCTTTGATTTGTCCCTCCTGTTGGACCCCCAGCTGGATCCAGGTCCAGATCCAGGTTGGTTCCTGTGAAGAATGAAGGTTGCTGGTGTGAGTCCTGAGCTCTGACATGGAGAAGATCATGGACAGTTGGAGATGTTCATCTCACCTCTGAACTTTGCTCTGGTTGTCTTGGTTACCATCTCTGCTTCTAGAGGGAGGGGCTCCCTCCTGGGGTTCCTCCCACTGATCCATGCTGCTGGATTCACTGGATCCACATCAGCTCACACACACCTTCCACCTTCACCTGCAGAGGAAACCCTCCTCATCATCAGCTCTGATCCTCCTTCACCAACAGATCAGCTGCTCCTCCACTGATTGGCTCTTCTCTTGTGTTTCCTCTCAGGTTCAGGTGAATGCAGTCAGACAGCAGTGGGAGGCAGAGGAAGCTGACATCAGCTGCTGCACTTCTGCTCTCCCTCCACCAGGTGGAAACATGGAGCTGCAGCAGCAACATTTCCATTCAGTCACTTTGACACAGAAACAACAAACTTCCTGTTTCTACACTTCAGGAAAAATGAAGCATCAAGAAAAACAGAAATCAAAGAATGAGGAGAAAAGTCTACTTCTGGTGAAGTGAAAACAATGTAAACATATGTGGAGTATCAAAATTCAGCTTCAGTGAGTTTAGTCCATAAAAGGAAAACAGTTGCAATGTTAACAGACAAAAAAAGGGAAAGAGGAGCGTTAGATTTAACTGCCGCACGAAAAAGTTCAGCTTCAAACACCACAGGCATGTGGTCTAAAGTAGCCAAGTCACAGATCTCCATGTAAAAAACAGGCAATCCATAAGATCCAGTATATGTCCTTTTTCATGAGTGGCTCCAGACACACACTGAACTAGATTAAAAGAGTCAATGATCTCAAAGAAGTCCTTCACCAACAGTTGAATGGTTAAAATAGGTGAAAAATTGTAGCCGTAAAACAACAGAAGATACTATAAAAGACTAAATAAAGAGAAACAGGAAAACAGCATTCAACATGCGCACAGCATGCCCTTTACTTGAACTCATTTATTTTGGGTTACTGGAGTTTATAGATGAAACTATTAATACATTTTCTGTTAGGGCAATTAAATGTAGATACATTATTTTAAAATAAATATATTTAAATAAAACAAACATAATTTAATTTTGTTACATGAAAGAGGGGCTTAAATCATTTTTGAGTGCATCATACATCATCACAATGCTGCTATCAAATGTATTGATGAGATCAAACATCATCATAATAAAGTTAAATGTTTGATGACATCATACATCATCACAATGCTGCTATCAAATGTATTGATGACATCAAACATCATCATAATAAAGTCAAATGTATTGATGACATCATACATCATCACAATGCTGCTATCAAATGTATTGATGAGATCAAACATCATCATAATGAAGTTAAATGTTTGATGACATCATACATCATCACAATGCTGCTATCAAATGTATTGATGAGATCAAACATCATCATGATGTTAAAGTTTGATGTTTGATGACATCAAACAACATCATTATTTGTTTTTGTGGCTGAGACAAGAAAGAACAAATAGAACTAAGGTTAAAGGCAGAAGGCAGAGAGGTTTTAAGCTGGAAGGATGGCACACTGTTCAGAATCAGTGAATGTGGCTGGGAAAGAAGACAGGAGTGACGATGGGAAGGACCCCCCAACAATGAGCGAAGATATGACTGAAGCAAATCTGCTCAAAATGTTGAGGGTCAAAATGGAGCATATTCGAGAAATGATTATGTTACTCAATAATCAGATAAAAGATGAAAGAGAACTTGTGGCGAAAATTGTAAACAAATGTTCACCAAATTCTCCAGATGAAAGTACAGACTGCATCAACAGAAGTGACACTATTTCTATATTAAGACAAGAAATAGAAAACTTGCCAGCACAGCTAACCTGTCAACAGCAAATGACTAAGGACCAGAGTAGTACTTCTCAAGAACACATCAAAAGCTTGGAAAATAAACTGCTGACAATTCTGAATGACAGACTTGTAAAACAAAATAAGATATTGTCTTCCAAGAATAAACTAAAACGGAAGACAATTTTATGTCAGAAAAAAAAGATAGCTGTGCTGAAACGCAAACTTGTGAGGATGCAGGGGCAGATCAATGAGCCTGACCGATGTATTGAAAACCAAAAGGAGTCAAAGAAGGTGGATGCCACATCCCCCAAAGAAGACCCTCTCCAATCAGAGGGGGAAGAACAAGGGACGCAGTCTTTCAGTAAAAACATTTGGGGTTGGGGCACATATGCTGCACTCAGTTCCATCTGGTATATAGCATCAGAGCTATATACATATTAAGTCAATTTTAGGTTTAGGACATTTTAGCCTGTAGGTCATTTTAGATTGTACATAATTTTTTAGGGGTAAAAAAATGTCAAGGTAACAATAACTCGTAGGATCTCATGTAGGACAACATCAGTGGCGGTTCTGGCACAGATGATGCCCTGGGCGAGCCAGACCAGTAGCGCCCATCGGTACCCCCCCAATTATGACCAAGAAACTTTACTTTATTATTCAAATATTTAAAAAATAAAATGATCAAAAAAATGCAACTTGAGGCTTGTAAATTCCTACAGTGTGTAGGACTGTTATGAAAAAATGTTCAAAGTAACAAAAACTCTTACAAGGATGACATCACACATGTTGGCTAAGGACCAACCAGTCCTTAATGTCCTGAAGACATGAGAGGAGCTGCTTCATGGAAAGATCATCTTTTTGTAACGGCAGATAGATCTGGCTGTCATCTGCGTACAAGTGAAAAGAAATGCCGTGCTTCCTCAAGATTGACCCTAAGGGTAACAGATACAGAGAGAACAAAAGTGGCCCTAGAACCGATCCTTGTGGAACCCCATAAGAAACCTGAGTTGTGGTAGATTCAAAACCACCCAAGCTGACACACATGGTTCTTTCTGCCAGGTAAGATTTAAACCAGTCCAGTGCTGTACCTTGGATCCCCACAGAGTTCTGGAGCCTGGATATTAAAATACTGTGGTCTACAGTGTCAAATGCTGCTGTTAGATCCAGCAGAACCAGGACAACATAGTCTCCATCATCAATTGCCAATAGAATGTCATAGCACTGTTATGAAAAATGTTAAAAGTAACAAAAACTCTTACAAGGATGACATCACACATTTTAGTTTAAGGTTTCAAATGCCCTTCATTATAAGATTAAAAAAACTATAAACAACTAGTGCAGCTTTAAGCCTAAAGCCCATTGAGACAACTATTGCTGTAATATTGGGCTATATAAATACAATTGAATTACACTATTAACTTGGTCTGCATTTCTTAGTAGACACTAAAAATGTGTCCGTCTTGCTCTTTTATGGGTAAAGTCATCAATCAAATCCTCATATGTTAGTTTCTCAGCTATGGTTTATGCTTACAACTGCCAAACCAGATAGCTGATCTTGAGCATTTTAGGAACACTTTAATAAGCTTCAGCTTTTTTATCCTTACAGCTAATTCTTTCCAAGTTTTCATGCAGTGGATATGATCTGGGGTATTGTCATGTGGGGTGATGAAAGAACTGGCACGCTGGAAGACATTAAAACTAATTTCTTTTTTTGGGGAAAAAGTTTGCAGCAAAAAAACACAAGAGCCAATATATCTTCAACCCAGTGAAGATCAAAAATCATTGAAAGAAAAATGGGGCGGCCGTGGTGCAGTGGTAGGGCGGCGACCCATGATCGTAAGATGCAGGTTCGATTCTGGCCTTGCACTCCCATATGTTGAAGTGTCCTTAGGCAAGACACTGAACCCCACCTTGCCTCTGGTGGGAGGTTGGCGCCAGTGTTCGGCAGCGGAGCCGCCACCAGTGTGTGAATGTGTGTGTGACTGGGTGAATGGGTCTTTGACTGTAAAGCGCTTTGGGCCTTCGAAAGAGGTTAGAAAGCGCTATATATGTAAACGCCATTTACAAAAAAGGTTTAGCGCACTGTCCCAAGGTTAAAGTGCATAGGATAGCACAAAGGTTAAAAAGTTTTAACAGTCTCTGCGGCTCTGAGGTTCTCTGGCAGGCTGTTCCACAGGCCGGGACCGTAATGGCAGAACGAAGCCTCACCATAAGTTTTGGTCCTCACCTTAGGGACAACTAAAAGGCCAGCACTGCAGGACCTCAGGGTCCATGAGGGCTCAAACTTTAAAAGAAGATAAATTAACTAAGTAAGTAGTCTTGTAAAAACATTTACAAGACAATAAAAGAATCTTAAAATTAATTCTGAAACACACAGGGAGCAAATGCAGCAACATTACACCCAAATGTGTTCCCGCCCCCTGGTCCTGGTCAGAACTCCTGCCACCGAGTTAGAAGTTTTAAATTTGAGATAGACTTTTTGGGTAAACCAGAGAGCAGAGCATTACAATAATCTAAACGACTAAAGAAAACAGCAAACATTAGCACCTATGTGCTGGCAAGAGAGAGGAATGGGCGGATTCTGGCAACGGTTTTAAGATGATAAAATCCTGTCTTAATGATATTTTGATGTGTGGAACAAAAATTAAGCTAGAGTCAAATAGTAAACCCAGGTTTCTCACATGGTATAAAATTCTGAAGATGTGTTAAATCGATTCTCTCTCGCTTTCAGAACCGATGATGAAAATGTCACTTTTGTCCTGGTTGAGCTGCAGGAAGTTTTCTGCCATCCACCACTTTATATCTAAAATGCACTTTAAAAGAGTCTAAGGTCATCAGAAGACACAGTGATGTAAAGCTGTATATTATGTCATAACGTTTTTAAATTTGATGAGTATGGCTAAAAAAGCATTTAAGCCTTGTGAGCATAAATGTAAAAAGAATAAGCTAAAGGACATTTTTGCCTTGGTCAGTTGTTCTGATTTCCTTGCTTCACGGATTTATTTGATGTTACATTTATATATTTTATTCTTTTTGTCCTCTATGAGTACTGTAAAGACTTCATTTGATGACTTTAGTTTTCCCAGAAACAGCGATATGGCTTTCTGGCACCAGTGGCAGAGATCCTTCTTTGTAAGGAGGCCTTGATCAGTTTCTGTAAAAGTGCCAGCTTTGATGTTTTGTTTAAAGCCTTATAAACATTACTCACCATCCGTTAGAGCTTAGGAGGAGCCCTAACGCTGGAATTTTGTCTTACAAAGCACAAACAGATAAAGGGATAATCAAAATAGAGGAGTGTTATATTTTCTGTGGCATCCTGAATGCACATTTTAGCCCTTTAACACCTAAGCCCAATACCCAGTATTGACGATCTTTGCATTAACTTTTCAACCATTCCTGCTAATTTATGTAATTTATGTAGATTCTGTAACTGAGAAAAGCAGCTTTGTGCTCTAAAGTGGAATAGGTTATGGAATACGGCAATACTTGATATAAATTGAACTGTACAGTTTGTCCTCCATCCAGGGCCGGCCCTGGTCTTCTGGGGGCCCTAAGCGAAATTTAATTTGTGGGCCCTCCAACTGATCAGCAGCCCCAAAAAAAGCAACTGTTGTTGTAATATAAATGAGATCTCTCTATTAATACATTTGTGAATTATTGTTGCTGCCGAAGAATTGAATACAGTATATTGCCTGCATGTTGGATGCACATTAAGTGGTGCCAAACAAATTTTAAATGCAAAGAAATAAATATGAATGACAAATGTATATAGATATATAGATATACATTTTTTAATGTAACATTAGGCACTCAACAAATGACATTCACAAAACTCCAACTTGTTAAAAACAGCAACTTAATAGCAAATCAAATGACAATAAAACAATCCAACATAAAGAACACAACAGCTCACTGAGGGGGATTTTGGAAAGTCAGAGTTTTTCTCAGTCTGAAAAGGACCTCTTTGCACCAAATCCATTCTTACTGGATCAGAGAGTGTTGTTGGTCATTCAGCTTGACCAACTGGGTTTGAGGTACCGGTAGGTGGAATTTTGGATCCAGTAGGCTCCCCTTCCATACACGCCTCTCTTGGAGCCCCTGGAACATGAGATACAGAACTTCAATAAATGCAAACAGTGAAAAGTAAAACAGTCTAATGTTTCCCTTTCAACAGTAGATGTGGTGACAGCAGTTTCTTCTGCAGCTAAAAAACAAAAATTATAATTATACAATAATCAATGATAAAGCTAATAAAATATCTATAGCAGAATACTAATAATATATTGGCTCGTTTAAAATCTGTGTGCAGGTTTTTCACAATTTCATGATCTTTTTATATATTTATGAGATTTATTGTTTGATTGTGATATTTATTAATTTAATTATGAACAACTTGGGACTCCATACTCTTCAGCTGCTGTTTATGAACATAAGGGGTTATGCAGACACTGTTTTTTAAATTACTTTACATGCTATTAAAATTACCTGAGATGGCATACTCAGTGAAGTCAGGAACATCTTGGGATGTGGACGCTGCACCACCTCCAATACTTTTTGAGAGCAGAAGAAACTGTCAGATGAGACGGAACTGTGCAAAACATCATCATTATGTAGAATCAAAACTGCAAAATACAAATAAGAAAAAAATGTACCCATTTATAAATAATAAATGTGAACAATAATTTGAGTATAAATGGAAATTTAAGCATTTATACACGTCTTTATCAATTATTTTGTATGTTCATGATTTTAAAATTAGTACATTTATTTTGTTTATCATTTATAAATAAGAACATTCATTTCCTATGTATTTGGCAGTTTTGATTCTCCATATTTCATGCCAATGCAAGATTTTAAGACACATTCAATGTTGAAAAAGTCGGAATACCTGACCTGCTATAATAAACAGCAGTTTTTTAATGACATAAAGCTGAAAATGCAGAACGCACTAAATATTTGTAGCAAAACAATAACCAACAATACGATAACGTGAGTTAAACATTTTTCAGCCACCATAATCATCATTATTTACTTTTCTCTGCTCTCAGCTGTTTTAGAAGGTCATGTCCGACCTCATCTTGGAAACTTGGGTATCAGAATTATTTTCGAGTTTTCTATTGGAAATTACGACAAAAACGGGGTCGTTAATGTGCAATCTTCACCTCGGATCGATTAGTATTTTACGTAAATCGCGCAGCTGCACAGAAATGCTGGATAATGTAAAAATAAAGCCCCAACATCCTCCAAACTTACCTTGTGACTGATGTTGAATTCTTCATCTTTTTTCAGCTCCTAATGATGGATAAAGTCTCTAATGGCATGAAGTTGTCTTGTTGTCGCTTTGATCAGTGTGACAAAATGTGCTCGTTTTTTTCTTTTTCCCAACTTTATTGAAATAAAATGAGCTCGTAAATACACAGTGTGCCAGGCTCAGATGCAATGATGTTGACCAATCGCTGCTAAGGGGGGCGTAACGTCCTTATTTGGGTTGCCAGATTGGTTCAGGTGTGTTGAAGGGGGGATCACAAAAGTGCAGGCAACTTTCTCTTGCACAACATTCAGAGCGCACGCTGGTACGTAAATTCTATGAAATTGGTTGCCAGGTTTGGGTCTTTTTTGTTTATTTTTTTCGCCACTTCGGGGCCCTGATAGTGACGGGGGCCCTACGCGGCTGCGTAATTCGCGTATAGGGAGGGCCGGCCATGCCTCCATCGTTTGATTCCCCCATTACTTTCATACCAAATACAGAAACACTCAGAGGTTTTGAGCGACAGACGCAGCATTCTGAAAAATCTTAACTTTTGGGAGGTCGCCATGTCGCGTCAGCCAATCAGAAACTCAGCTTTGGGCATGTGACGTGTGCAGTGACTCGTCAGCGGGTGGAGTGCAAATCCAATATAGAGGTTTGATCTGAGCATTCTTGTCCTGAACTTCCACCCATACATTTTCTCAACTCGCTGTATGCCTTTCGGGGTGCTGGGGTTGCTGGAGCCTGTCCCAGCTACTGCTGGGCAAAGGCTGGGAACATCCTGTACCGGTCACATACCTGTGGTTTGTCAGAAGATTCATAAGCCCCGTTGTTAAAGTAAAATATGTCCAACACAAGAGGCCTTCAGCTCTCATCTGTCTGCCAGGACAAGTTATAAAAAAAAAAAAAAAAAAAGAAATGGTAGCACCGAAGAAACGCAAGATTGCAAGTGAGTGTAGAAGATTTCAAACACGGTGGGAAAATTAATATTTCTTTAAGGAAGTCAACGGAAAGTGTGTCTGTTTGATTAGCACTGAAGATGTTGCAGTGATGAAAGAGTATAATGTCTGTCGGTGTGGGTACCGGATGTTCTCGGGTTGCCGGATGTTCTCGGGGTCCTTCGGGCTCCTTCCAATGAGTTATATCACTAGAGGAGACATCACATGGTTCCTTATGGGAGGAGAGCTGCGCCATCTTGGTGAGGTCAAGTTTTGAAGACCAAACCACTTTTTATAACATTTAATAAAGAGCTCTGTTTTTACTTTCAATAACTTTATTATATGAAAAAGAAGAATGGCTTGAAATTGCTTAGTTTTGTTCAGAAATTCAAACTTCACGAGTACCCCTAACTAGTATTAGACTTCGTTCCTCTTTTGGCTTTTCCCATCAGGGGTTGCCACAGCGAACAAGTCACATGGTAAACTTGGCAATGTTTTACGCCGGATGCCCTTCCTGACACAACCCTCTCAAAGGAACTGGGCTTGGGACCAGCGCAGAAGTAGAGAAGGGAACAGGGAGCAGCCCGGAGTTGAACCCTGGTTTCACGGATGGAAGGCGCTGCAAACCAGCACGAGCTAAACCAGCTCCCCTATCTAGTATTAGACTATGTTCCTTTATTTTATTTTACTTATGTTTTTATTTATTTGTGTGTTATGTTCATTGTTTCTTTTTTTCCCCTCTATTCTTTATTTTCTATGTTAATATGTTATATTTGGCAATGGTGACTGATCTTCGAGGCAATATTGATTACATTGTTATTGTTCGTTGTTAACGTTAATGTCATTGTTAATGTATGATACCGCAATTGTCAATAAAGTTTTAAAAAAACTTAGCGACGTTAACTCATTGGTCGTGGCAACTTACAGCCAATCAAATAGTGTGACATCATCATTGGTCGAAGGACCCCGAAGGACCCCAAGAACATCCGGCAACCCGAGAACATCCGGTACCCACATCGGCACTATGAGACCAAGCATCAGAGCAGCTACGCTTCGTACACAGGTGCCGAACGAGCACAGAAATTCAAGCAAATGGCAGCTAGTCTGCAAGCTCAACAACAGTTTCTTTCCCATCGCGGTGATTCAACACACGCCGTCATCCAGGCCTCCTTCACTATTTTCCTTGTGTTTTTAGCAGTATTACATGAGGGGTTGCCGCCTGCCTGTCTCTCCTAATGATGGCCTTCACGTCTCCCCACAGGCTCCATCAGGAGCAAAGGGCACAGGCTTAGGAAATAAAGGAAGCTCCTATGAGCCGTCTCCGTCTGACACCTACAAGGATGCTGTTTGCAAGGCCATGTTTGCACGCAGGGATAGAGTGAATCTAAAAGGTGAAGAAAATGCATTCTGAACTGTGAAAAAGTATTCCCTTTATGTAAAAAAGAACCTGTTTTGTTTTTGGAATTTTATTTTTTTCATAGCTGCATATTTTGTCACAGAGTGTAATTGTAAAATGAAGCTTTTTAAATTGTGTGCGTTTAATGTTAAAATTGTCCTCGTTGGTCACCCATAAGCCCTTTTTTTGGTCTACTTTTCTGAGAAAACAATCGACTCTTTATAAACTACAAAATCGTGCACTCTGCCAGTCAACAACACTAACGGCTACGTATGTAAAGATCTGCTGGCTTCAGCTGCTCAATAAACCCGTTCTGAACTGCCTGGTTTGAATGAGGTTTCATTGTCTGAGTGAATGTTTCATTTTGACGTGCGCTTGTTTTATGTGGCACAGATCAGCATCACTGCTCCCACTGAGAGCAATGTTCTTTACATTATAGGTGAGTTACAAATACACAGTAATCATGTGTCAATATGTCACCTCTTGTTTGAGGCCCAGACCTTTGCTCATTTTTCTGTATTTAGCCCTCACCAAAAAAACTTTGGACACCGTCTCTGTGATGCTACAGACGCTGCTAAAACACAGTGGATTTCATTCTGTTCTATGTAGAAAAGACTGTTTGATTCATGTCTGATGAATTCATCTTGGAGTATTTATCCTCCACGTCTAGAAGTCCGCTCCGTGAAAATCCTGTCCGACTTTAAAGCGTTCCGTGTTTCCATGGTGACAGAAGGAACAGCTGGTTAGCATCTTTCTAACTTGACTGAACTGAGGGTTGGGGCTTCCAGCACAGAACCAACCTGAGAGCAAATGAACATTCAAATCCTCCACAAGCTAAACCCCATCAGCGTTGGACTGCTTCTGACAGACAGACTTCATTGATGGCATCTTCCGTTCTGGACCTGACGTTTAGCACACCATAGCTGGATTCCAGAGCGCTTTATCAAAGCGCCTTAAGCCCGTTTGGACTCTGGCGCTCCACGCGCTGATGAATAGTGGCGTTTGGAGGAAGTGCGGCTGCGCAGTCCGTCACTGAACACCGTCACTGCCTGGACCTCATTCTGGGTCCTAGTGCCCTAAAGGTTACAGCTCCTGGTTCCACAAGAAAAAAGTCCATTCTAGAGGCCACTCTGACGTCATCATCATCAAAGACAGCGTTACCTAGCAACCATACCAAGACCATAGCAGCTATAGAGGGAAACACAACAAACCATCAACGGCGGTTAAAGCAGTCAGACGTTTGTTCTGCAGCTCAGCAAAAATCTCTGCTTTAGGTTTTGGGGAGAAAAACAAAGGAAAACACACGGAGAAGGATTCTGCAAAGGAAATCCCAAGTTCTATTGGTAAGTCAGCGTCCTGGAAACATGCTTTGTTGGTTCTGAAGTGGCATGAATGCAGACTTAGATTGGTTTGTTTCCTTGGATTCTTCAGATGGATTCAAGCTGTAAATGTTGTCAGCATAAAGCAAGTTTGGACTAAACTAAAGCAGAAAGTGGCTTTGAAGATGGTCAGGAGAAATGAGGGCTTTTTTCAGGAATTCTTGGAAGAGGAGGACTTCTCCAAACATCCATAATCTAGGAGGAGGTTTTTTCAGCATTGATATCAGGATTTAGCATGAGCTTCAATCCCATTTTTGTTCAATCCAAATGTTTACCGTCATATTCAGGAGTTCAACTCTGAAAGCCACCATGACATCATAGACATTAAAGACCCTGTTACCTAGCAACCAAACACAACAAACTGTAGACTATTCAAACTGGACATTTTGGGGCAACAATTCTTTTCTAACTCAAGTTTTGATGAAAAATCCAAATGATGGAAACAGATTGTGTAAAGGAAATGAGGATCTATTGGTGAGTCACAGTCCTGGAAACATGAGTTGTGCTCTGATGAAGACGCCTGATCCAAATGTGGATTTTTGAAATGTTCTTCGTGAGATTCCAACTGATTGAAGCTTTGAATTAAAGGTGTCAACACATTTCTGCATTGGATTCATTCTGTTTCAGTGTCTCAGGTTGGTTTTGTGGCAGAAACCAAGTTTTTGTTGAACCAAATCCAGAGTGTAGCTGGTAGGACGTGATCATTTCAGCCTCAGATTTGGGATCTGTCATCTCTCTGCCACCGTGACACCGAGTGATGAGTTCATGCTCCAAAGCGGCCCGATCGCTGGCTTTAGGGACTATTCCAAAAGCTTTCAATGATGGCGGGGAATGAACATTAGGAACAGATGACGGCTTGAAATGTCTGCTGTTGGTTTCTGATCCAGACAGAAATTCAATCAAATGTCTGTGAATCCATGATTTCTTTAGAATCTTTGACTCTAGATTCAGATATTCTAAAGTGACATTTTTTGTTTTATTAATAATTTCTGGCCTTATAAAGTTCTATTAGTGACTTCTTGTAGGTTTTTTTGAATACATGTAAAATTTCGGTTTGTTTTAAACCTTCATCCAACCCATTCCATAAAAACACACCACAATTAGATAAACACATTTTCTTTTTTGTTGTTCGAATGCACTGCTTTTTTGAAATTCATTTTTTTCTAAGATTGTAACTCCCGTCTCCGTCTTTGAACATTTGCTGTAAGTTTATTGGAAGTAAGTTGTATCTGGCTTTGTACATGACGAGAGCTGTTTTCAGTTTCACTAGATTCCATAATTTCAATAAACCCAACTTTAAAAACGGAGCGCTTGTATGTGACCCATAATCCACTCCATGAACTATTCGAACAGCTTTTTTTTGTTAGACATATAAACACTGTAGATTTGTTTTATAAGTATTTCCCCAAACTTCTACACTGTACTATAAATATGGTAGTATTATGGATGAATATATTAGTAAACCTGCATTCATTCTGACTCACAGATGAATCAGAGTTACAGTCAACTGGATTATTGAATCTCATTTAGACCAGATGAAAGTGAAGAAGTTAATATTTGAGTTTGTTAATGAGATACAAAATAAGTTCTAATGAACATGAATAATTATGCATCAATATTTTGTATTTTCTGTTGTTAATTATAAGATAAACTACATGAAAGACTTCAATTAAAATATTTGTCTGAACTTTGTCCTTCCTGATCCAAACATTTTTTCAAGTCAGAAAACATGTTAAGATTCATTTCTGTCATTTCAGCCAACATCTCTGATGTCTCTCAGAGACTCTCAGAAGACTCAACTGAAAAGATCTCATCACACACATGATGCTCCAAGTGAGTCTGATCAGAGAGATCCAGAACTGAACCAGACCTCAAGTCCTTCATCTGAAAACTGTTGATCATCTGAACTAGAATCCAGCCTCCAAAAACTCTGACAAACACTCACTGTTCCACTCCTGAATGGATGATTTTGAAGTCAGGAATCCTTTTCTTTGACTTGTCACTCCTGAAGGACCCACAGATGGATCCAGGTTGGTTCCTGTGTAGAATGAAGGTTGCTGGTGTGAGTGCTGAGCTCTGCTATGCTACTTTAAGTCTGACAAACACTCACTGTTCCACTGCTGAATGGATGGCTTTGATTTCATGATTATATTTCTTTGATTTGTCCCTCCTGTTGGACTCCCAGCTGGATCCAGATCCAAATCCAGGTTGGTTCCTGTGTAGAATGAAGGTTGCTGGTGTGAGTCCTGAGCTCTGACATGGAGAAGATCATGGACAGTTGGAGATGTCCATCTCACCTCTGAGCTTTGCTCTGGTTGTCATGGTTACCATCTCTGCTTTTAGAGGGAGGGGCTCCCTCCTGTGGCTCCTCCCACTGATCCATGCTGCTGGATTCACTGGATCCACATCAGCTCACACACACCTTCCACCTTCACCTGCAGAGGAAACCCTCCTCATCATCAGCTCTGATCCTCCTTCACCAACAGATCAGCTGCTCCTCCACTGATTGGCTCTTCTCTTGTGTTTCCTCTCAGGTTCAGGTGAATGCAGTCAGACAGCAGTGGGAGGCAGAGGAAGCTGCCATCAGCTGCTGCACTTCTGCTCTCCCTCCACCAGGTGGAGAAATGGAGCTGCAGCAGCAACATTTCCATTCAGTCACTTTCACAAAGAAACAACAAACTTCCTGTTTCTACACTTCAGGAAACATGAAGCCTCAAGAAAAACAGACTGAAATCAAAGAATGAGGAGAAAAGTCTACTTCTGGTGAAGTGAAAACAATGTAAAAATATTTGGAGTATCAAAATTCAGCTTCAGTGAGTTTAGTCCATAAAAGGAAAACAGTTGCCATGTTATCAGACAGATAAAAGGGAAAGAGGAGCGTTAGATTTAACTGCCGCACGAAAAAGTTCAGCTTCAAACACCACAGGCATGTGGTCTAAAGTAGCCAAGTCACAGATCTCTATGTAAAAAACAGGCAATCCATAAGATCCAGTATATGTCCTTTTTCATGAGTGGCTCCAGACACACACTGAACTAAAATTAAAGGAGTCAATGATCTCAAAGAAGTCCTTCACCAACAGTTGAATGGTTAAAATAGGTGAAAAATTGTTGCCGTAAAACAACAGAAGATACTATAAAAGACTAAATAAAGAGAAACAGGAAAACAGCATTCAACATGCGCACAGCATGCCCCTTACTTGAACTCATTTATTTTGGATTACTGGAGTTTATAGGTGAAAATATTAATACATTTTGTGTTAGGGCAATTAAATGTAGATACATTATTTTAAAATAAATATATTTAAATAAAACAAACATAATTTTATTTTGTTACATGAAAGAGGGGCTTAAATCATTTTTGAGTGCATCATACATCATCACAATGCTGCTATCAAATGTATTGATGAGATCAAACATCATCATAATAAAGTTAAATAATTGATGACATCATACATCATCACAATGCTGCTATCAAATGTATTGATGACATCAAACATCATCATGATGTTAAAGTTTGATGTTTGATGACATCAAACGACATCATTATTTGTTTTTGTGGCTGAGACAAGAAAGAACAAATAGAACTAAGGTTAAAGGCAGAAGGCAGAGAGGTTTTAAGCTGGAAGGATGGCACACTGTTCAGAATCAGTGAATGTGGCTGGGAAAGAAGACAGGAGTGACGATGGGAAGGACCCCCCAACAATGAGCGAAGATATGACTGAAGCAAATCTGCTCAAAATGTTGAGGGTCAAAATGGAGGATATTCGAAAAATGATTATGTTACTCAATAATCAGATAAAAGATGAAAGAGAACTTGTGGCGAAAATTGTAAACAAATGTTCACCAAATTCTCCAGATGAAAGTACAGACTGCATCAACAGAGGTGACACTATTTCTATATTAAGACAAGAAATAGAAAACTTGCCAGCACAGCTAACCTGTCAACAGCAAATGACTAAGGACCAGAGTAGTACTTCTCAAGAACACATCAAAAGCTTGGAAAATAAACTGCTGACAATTCAGAATGACAGACTTGTAAAACAAAATAAGATATTGTCTTCCAAGAATAAACTAAAACGGAAGACAATTTCATGTCAGAAAAAAAAGATAGCTGTGCTGAAACGCAAACTTGTGAGGATGCAGGGGCAGATCAATGAGCCTGACCGATGTATTGAAAACCAAAAGGAGTCAAAGAAGGTGGATGCCACATCCCCCAAAGAAGACCCTCTCCAATCAGAGGGGGGAGAACAAGGGACGCAGTCTTCAGTAAAAAAATTTGGGGTTGGGGCACATATGCTGCACTCAGTTCCATCTGGTATATAGCATCAGAGCTATATACATAATAAGTCAATTTTAGGTTTAGGACATTTTAGCCTGTAGGTCATTTTAGATTGTACATAATTCTTTAGGGGTAAAAAAATGTCAAAGTAACAATAACTCGTAGGATCTCATGTAGGACAACATCAGTGGCGGTTCTGGCACAGATGATGCCCTGGGCGAGCCAGACCAGTAGCGCCCTCGGTACCCCCCAATTATGACCAAGAAACTTTACTTTATTATTCAAATATTTAAAAAATAAAATGATCAAAAAAATGCAACTTGAGGCTTGTAAATTCCTACAGTGTGTAGGACTGTTATGTAAAAATGTTCAAAGTAACAAAAACTCTTACAAGGATGACATCACACATGTTGGCTAAGGACCAACCAGTCCTTAATGTCCTGAAGACATGAGAGGAGCTGCTTCATGGAAAGATCATCTTTTTGTAACGGCAGATAGATCTGGCTGTCATCTGCGTACAAGTGAAAAGAAATGCCGTGCTTCCTCAAGATTGACCCTAAGGGTAACAGATACAGAGAGAACAAAAGTGGCCCTAGAACTGATCCTTGTGGAACCCCATAAGAAACCTGAGTTGTGGTAGATTCAAAACCACCCAAGCTGACACACATGGTTCTTTCTGCCAGGTAAGATTTAAACCAGTCCAGTGCTGTACCTTGGATCCCCACAGAGTTCTGGAGCCTAGATATTAAAATACTGTGGTCTACAGTGTCAAATGCTGCTGTTAGATCCAGCAGAACCAGGACAACATAGTCTCCATCATCAATTGCCAGTAGAATGTCATACAGCTTATAGGACTGTTATGAAAAAATGTTAAAAGTAACAAAAACTCTTACAAGGATGACATCACACATCTTGGCTTAAGGTTTCAAATGCCCTTCATTATAAGATTAAAAAAAACTATAAACAACTAGTGCAGCTTTAAGCCTAAAGCCCATTGAGACAACTATTGCTGTAATATTGGGCTATATAAATACAATTGAATTACACTATTAACTTGGTCTGCTTTTCTTAGTAGACACTAAAAATGTGTCCGTCTTGCTCTTTTATGGGTAAAGTCATCAATCAAATCCTCATATGTTAGTTTCTCAGCTATGGTTTATGCTTACAACTGCCAAACCAGATGGCTGATCTTGAGCATTTTAGGAACATTTTAATAAGCTTCAGCTTTTTTATCCTTACAGCTAATTCTTTCCAAGTTTTCATGCAGTGGATATGATCTGGGCTATTGTCATGTGGGGTGATGAAAGAACTGGAACGCTGAAAGACAATAAAACTAATTTCCTTTTTGGGAAAAAGGTTTGCAGCAAAAAACACAAGAGCCAATATATCTTCACACCAGTGAAGATCAAAAATCATTGAAAGAAAAATGGGGCGGCCGTGGTGCAGCGGTAGGGCGGTCGACCCATGATCGTAAGATGCAGGTTCGATTCTGGCCTTGCACGCCCATGTGTTGAAGTGTCCTTAGGCAAGACACTGAACCCCACCTTGCCTCTGGTGGGAGGTTGGCGCCAGTGTTTGGCAGCAGAGCCGCCACCAGTGTGTGAATGTGTGTGTGACTGGGTGTATGGGTCTGTGACTGTAAAGCGCTTTGGGCCTTCGAAAGAGGTTAGAAAGTGCTATATAAGTAAACGCCATTTACTAAAAAGGTTTAGCGCACTGTCCCAAGGTTAAAGAGCCTAGGATAGCGGAAAGGTTAAAAACTTTTTACAGTCTCTGCGGCTCTGAGGTTCTCTGGCAGGCTGTTCCACAGGCCAGGACCGTAATGGCAGAACGAAGCCTCACCATAAGTTTTGGTCCTCACCTTAGGGACAACTAAAAGGCCAGCACTGCAGGACCTCAGGGTCCATGAGGGCTCAAACTTTAAAAGAAGATAAATTAACTAAGTAAGTAGTCTTGTAAAAACATTTACAAGACAATAAAAGAATCTTAAAATTAATTCTGAAACACACAGGGAGCAAATGCAGCGAAATTACACCCAAATGTGTTCCCGCCCCCTGGTCCTGGTCAGAACTCCTGCCACCGAGTTAGAAGTTTTAAATTTGAGATAGACTTTTTGGGTAAACCAGAGAGCAGAGCATTACAATAATCTAAACGACTAAAGAAAACAGCAAACATTAGCACCTATGTGCTGGCAAGAGAGAGGAATGGGCGGATTCTGGCAACTGTTTTAAGATGATAAAATCCTGTCTTAATGATATTTTGATGTGTGGAACAAAAATTAAGATAGAGTCAAATAGTAAACCCAGGTTTCTCACATGGTATAAAATTCTGAAGATGTGTTAAATCGATTCTCTCTCGCTTTCAGAACCGATGATGAAAATGTCACTTTTGTCCTGGTTGAGCTGCAGGAAGTTTTCTGCCATCCACCACTTTATATCTAAAAGGTCATCAGAAGACACAGTGATGTAAAGCTGTATATTACGTCATAACGTTTTTAAATTTGATGAGCATGGCTAAAAAAGCATTTAAGCCTTGTGAGCATAAATGTAAAAAGAATAAGCTAAAGGACATTTTTGCCTTGGTCAGTTGTTCTGATTTCCTTGATTCACAGATTTATTTGATGTTACATTTATATATTTTATTCTTTTTGTCCTCTATGAGTACTGTAAAGACTTCATTTGATGACTTTAGTTTTCCCAGAAACAGCGATATGGCTTTCTGGCACCAGTGGCAGAGATCCTTCTTTGTAAGGAGGCCTTGATCAGTTTCTGTCAAAGTGCCAGCTTTGATGTTTTGTTTAAAGCCTTGTAAACATTACTCACCATCCGTTAGAGCTTAGGAGGAGCCCTAACGCTGGAATTTTGTCTTACAAAGCACAAACAGATAAAGGGATAATCAAAATAGAGGACTGTTATATTTTCTGTGGCATCCTGAATGCACATTTTAGCCCTTTAACACCTAAGCCCAATACCCAGTATTGACGATCTTTGCATTAACTTTTCAACCATTCCTGCTAATTTATGTAATTTATGTAGATTCTGTAACTGAGAAAAGCAGCTTTGTGCTCTAAAGTGGAATAGGTTTTGGAATACGGCAATACTTGATATAAAATTGAACTGTACATTTTGTCCTACATCATTTGATTCCCCCATTACTTTCATACCGAATGCGATTGTACAGACACACTCAGAGGTTTTGAGCGACAGACGCAGCATTCTGAAAAATCTGAATTTATGGGAGGTCGTCATGTCGCGTCAGCCAATCAGAAACACAGCTTTGGGCACGTGACGTGTGCAGGGACTCGTCAGCGGGTGGAGTGCAAATCCAATATAGAGGTTTGATCTGAGCATTCTTGTCCTGAACTTCCACCCATCCATTTTTCTCAACTCGCTGTATGCCTTTCGGGGTGCTGGGGTTGCTGGAGCCTGTCCCAGCTACTGCTGGGCAAAGGCTGGGAACATCCTGTACCGGTCACATACCTGTGGTTTGTCAGAAGATTCATAACCCCCGTTGTAAAAGTAAAATATGTCCAACACAAGAGGCCTTCAGCTCTCATCTGTCTGCCCAGCTGTTGGACAGGACAAGTTAAAGAAAAAAAAAAAATGGCAGCACCGAAGAAACGCAAGATTGCAAGTGAGTGTAGAAGATTTCAAACACGGTGGGAAAATGAGTATTTCTTTAAGGAAATCAACGGACAGTGTGTCTGTTTGATTAGCACTGAAGATGTTGCCGTGATGAAAGATTATAATGTCCATCGGCACTATGAGACCAAGCATCAGAGCAACTACGCTTCGTACACAGGTGCTGAACGAGCACAGAAATTCAAGCAAATGCCAGCTAGCCTGCAAGCTCAACAACAGTTTTTTTCCCATCGCGGTGATTCAACACACGCCGTCCATCCAGGCCTCCTTCACTATTTTCCTTGTGTTATTAGCAGCGTTACACGAGGGGTTGCTGCATGCTTGTCTCTCCTAATGATGGCCTTCACGTCTCCCCACAGGCTCCATCAGGAGCAAAGGGCACAGGCTTAGGAAATAAAGGAAGCTCCTATGAGCCGTCTCCGTCTGACACCTACAATGATGCTGTTTGCAAGGCCATGTTTGCATGCTTCACATAGAGTGAACCTAAAAGGTGAAGAAAATGCATTCTGAACTGTGAAAAAGTATTCCCTTTATATAAAAAAAACTTGTTTTGTTTTTGGAATTTCTTTTGTTCATAGCTGCATATTTTGTCACAGAGTGTAATTGTAAAATGAAGCTTTTTAAATGGTGTGTGTTTAATGTTAAAATTGTCCTCGTTGGTCATCCATAAGCCCTTTTTTTGGTCTACTTTTCTGAGAAAAACAGTCGACTCTTTATAATCTACAAAATTGTGCACTCTGCCAGTCAACCACACTAACAGCTACGTATGTAAAGATCTGCTGGCTTCAGCTGCTCAATAAACCCGTTCTGAACTGCCTGGTTGGAATGAGGTTTCATTGTCAGAGTGAATGTTTCATTTTGATGTGCGCTTGTTTTATGTGGCACAGATCAGCATCACTGCTCCACTGAGAGCAATGTTCTTTACATTATAGGTGAGTTACAAATACACAGTAATCATGTGTCAATATGTCACCTCTTGTTTGAGGCCCAGACCTTTGCTCATTTTTCTGTATTTAGCCTTCACCAAGAATACTTTGGACACCGTCTCTGTGATGCTACAGACGCTGCTAAAACACAGTGGATTTCATTCTGTTCTATGTAGAAAAGACTGTTTGATTCATGTCTGATGAATTCATCTTGGAGTATTTATCCTCCACGTCTAGAAGTCCGCTCCGTGGAAATCCTGTCCGACTTTAAAGAGGTCTGTGTTTCCATGGTGACAGAGGGAACAGCTGGTTAGCATCTTTCTAACTTGACTGAACTGAGGGTTGGGGCTTCCAGCACAGAACCAACCTGAGAGCAAATGAACATTCAAATCCTCCACAAGCTAAACCCCATCAGCGTTGGATTGCTGCTGACAGACAGACTTCATTGATGGCATCTTCCGTTCTGGACCTGACGTTTAGCACACCATAGCTGGATTCCAGAGCGCTTTATCAAAGCGCCTTAAGCCCGTTTGGACTCTGGCGCTCCACGCGCTGATGAAAAGTGGCGTTTGGAGGAAGTGCGGCTGCGCAGTCCGTCACTGAACACCGTCACTGCCTGGACCTCTTTCTGGGTCCTAGTGCCCTAAAGGTTACAGCTCCTGGTTACACAAGAAAAAAGTCCATTCTAGAGGCCACTCTGACGTCATCATCATCAAAGACAGCGTTACCTAGCAACCATACCAAGACCATAGCAGCTATAGAGGGAAACACAACAAACCATCAACGGCGGTTAAAGCAGTCAGACGTTTGTTCTGCAGCTCAGCAAAAATCTCTGCTTTAGGTTTTGGGGAGAAAAACAAAGGAAAACACACGGAGAAGGATTCTGCAAAGGAAATCCCAAGTTCTATTGGTAAGTCAGCGTCCTGGAAACATGCTTTGTTGGTTCTGAAGTGGCATGAATGCAGACTTAGATTGGTCTGTTTCCTTGGATTCTTCAGATGGATTCAAGCTGTAAATGTTGTCAGCATAAAGCAAGTTTGGACTAAACTAAAGCAGAAAGTGGCTTTGAAGATGGTCAGGAGAAATGAGGGCTTTTTTCAGGAATTCTTGGAAGATGAGGACTTCTCCAAACAACCAGAATCTAGGAGGAGGTTTTTTCAGCATTGAGATCAGGATTTAGCATGAGCTTCAATCCCATTTTTGTTCAATCCAAATGTTTACCGTCATATTCAGGAGTTCAACTCTGAAAGCCACCATGACATCATAGACATTAAAGACCCTGTTACCTAGCAACCAAACACAACAAACTGTAGACTATTCAAACTGGACATTTTGGGGCAACAATTCTTTTCTAACTCAAGTTTTTATGAAAAATCCAAATGATGGAAACAGATTGTGTAAAGGAAATGAGGATCTATTGGTGAGTCACAGTCCTGGAAACATGAGTTGTGCTCTGATGAAGACGCCTGATCCAAATGTGGATTTTTGAAATGTTCTTCATGAGATTCAAACTGATTGAAGCTTTGAATTAAAGGTGTCAACACATTTCTGCATTGGATTCATTCTGTTTCAGTGTCTAAGGTTGGTTTTGTGGCAGAAACCAAGTTTTTGTTGAACAGTAGCGTTTGAAAAAGCAGAAAGTGGCTTTGAAGATGGTCAGGAGAACTTCTTTGAAGAGGAGGACTTATTTTTATTTTAATTCTAGAGATTTTTTCATTTCTCTCTATGTCTGACACAGAATCTGAACAGTTCAAACGTTTAGTTCCAAATGATCCAAAGCAGAGAAATCCCTGAAAACAAACATTTCTCTTCTTTCAGGAACTCTTTGACTTTCCAGAACTCTGCTGTGTCTCCAACATCCCCCCCCCACAGTCCAGCATGGAGCGTCTCTGGACTCTGTGGAGGAGAGTCCTGCTTTCAGAGACGCTGTAGAAGGACAGAACAGCTGCTCTGTGATCCAGGTCCACTCCTCCTCTGGAGGAACCAGGAGCTGAGATGGAAGTGAACATGCTGTTGTGGAGAAATGAGAAACTGTCTGGAAAACAATGGAATGACCAAGATTTAGCATTCAAACCAAATCTACTGGCATTTCCAGATCTGCTGATGTTCTTGAATGCCATCAACTCCTCTCCTCTCCACCTCCCAGTACCAACGTCCTGTCAGACTCTCTCTACTCAGAACCAGAACAGATTCAGTGAATCTGTCTGGATGATCAAAATCAGACTGAGCTTTTTCCATCAATGTCACCTTTCTGTTCTCCTCTGACAGGAACAGATAGATGTTTGCTGGCTTTGGATCCAGTGACCTGAATATCTGAGGAAGTCAGCTCTGCTCTTTGGTTCTGGTTCTGGTTCTGACAGGAAAACATGAGAGACTGTCAGTGAGACGTTTGTCCATTCCTCTCTCAGAATGTCCTGCAGTTTGTCTCTGAGCTCTGACAGCTGCTGTCTCATCCTCAGAGTCTGTCAGAGGACGGACATGGATGCTGGCTGAGGGGGGGGGGGGGACTCACTGAGGGGGGGCAGGGAGGGGGGGTTGGGCAGAGAGTGGCTGAGTGAGAGCTGCTTCATCTCAGCGTCTCTCCTCTTCATCAGCGTCCCTCCTCTTGTTCTCAGTAATGTCCTGCTCCAGCTCCTCCAGATGACCTTTGACCCGCCTCCCTTCAGTTTCTGCTGGGATCTGATCTGCTGCTCCACATCACGGCTTCTTTTCTGGAGGAGACGGATCATCTGAGTGAAGATCTTCTCCCTGTTTGATCAGCAGAGTGATTGACGGCTCCACCTCCTGTTGGAGCAGCTTCACCTCCTTCTCTGTCCTGGATTCTCTGCTGGATTTGTTGCTGACTGTGGACGTTCTCCTCTGCATCCCACAGTCCTTGAAGACACTTCCTGCAGTAGCTGTGTCCACAGGGAATAGTCAGCGGATCCTTCAGCAGATCCAGACAGATGGAACAGCAGAAGCTCCATTCATCCAGATCCTTCCTGCTCATTTGGCTGCAGAGTTCCAGTTGAAGAAGCTGCAGTTCTTTCTGCACTGAAGGTTTCCTCACAGCTTGTTTCCCATCCAGACTCTGAACTTTCAAAGGTTTTGTCATCAGGAGGATTTCAGGATCAGAGTCCAGGACAGTCTGGGATTTCACTGAAGACTTTACTGCAACTCAGAAACATTTCTTGGTTTAGCTGTCAGTCAAAGATCATGAAAGAGACAAAGTCCAAAGTTCTTCATGTTATCAACAAACGTGTTTTAGCAGAAACAGTCAGACGTTATTTAATTTAAGACAGACTCTAGAACAATGAAGGGATATTTCTGCCACTAAAATGAGAAAGAAAGACAGAAAAATCCTATAAATTCTAAAAATCTTGATTTGTACTGAAACAAAGTCTTGTTTGTTTCTATTCATCTTAACAGCAGCAGTAAATAGGAAAAAGGATGGCGGATTTCAGACAGAGTTCAGGGTTAAAGTCAGGATAGTTTAAAGGCTGCTCACCTCCATCAATTACTGTCCCTTTCCATCTTTATCCAGCTCAGCAGCAGCATTGACGATTGCAACACTGCTTTCTTCTGAAGCATCAAGTGGTCCAGATCTCACCTGCTCACATAGCCCCACCCCCACACACATTCCACCACTTTTCAGCTCCACTGGCTTCCTGTCAAATGCAGGATTGACCTCAACCAGTTCAAGTGCTGTGTGTCATTCAGATGAAGAAAGAACAAGTTGTGAGAAACTTTATTTCGGTTAAGTTAAACAAACAAACTTAAAAACATCAACATAAACATTGACACTGATCAATGTCAACATAAGCATTGAAAATAATAATAATAATAATAAATAAATAAACATAACATAAACATTGAACAAAATTAACCGAAAAAGGTGTTGGGTGAAGCCAAGGCTTATTTCCCCAACCCTGAATACAAACATTACATCTACCTACAAACTGTTAGAACCTTAAATCAGAAAAGAAAAAAGATGAAAAAACAAAAAACAAAACAAACACTTCTCAAAATGACCTCACAACCACCAAAGTCTCTCAGTCCAGAAGGTATTTTTGAAACATTTTAACTTTATACATTTTCTTAAAGTGCAGTATGGATTTTGCATTTTTCAGTTCGTCTGATAATAAATTCCACATGTTGACCCCCTGAACAAAAATACTATTCCTTAATGCGTTAGTTCTGACCACTTTCTTTTTAAACATATCTTTACCTCGAAAATCATAATTATCAACTTTTATTTCGAACAAACTCAGTATTTTGGCAGGTACACATTGTTTTTTAACTTTAAACATAAAAATTCCAGTACTAAGATAAACTAAATCATAAAATTTTATTGCCCTTAATTTAGGAAATATTTGTTTTGTGGATTGATTGTATGAAGAGTGGTTTACAATTCTAATTGCTTTTTTTTGCAGAATAAAAATAGGTTTTGTATTTGACTTGTAACTATGCCCCCAGATTTCTAAACAATAGGTCAAATAAGGAATCATGAAGGAACAATATAGAATATACAATGTAGCTGTGTTTAAAAAATATTTGACTTTATGTAGGATGGCTAATGATTTGGACAATTTAGAGAGAATATAAGTTATGTGTGGTTTCCATGATAATGCATGATTCAAGATTACTCCCAGAAATTTTATTTCGTTTACTTTACCATTTATTTCATTTTCAACAAGTCAACAGATGAAGAAGATTTCAGGAAGTTTCCCATTCAACAAGTTCAAGTTTCCAGAGAGCTAGTTTAGCATCCGTGTTCTGGACCAAACCACTGTCCCTCTGAAGGTCCAGACACAGAAAGGCCCAGAGTGACCCCCATTTCTCCTTTTTGCTCTCTCCAGTGGCTGACTCCGCCCCTTAGGACGTCCCCCTGTGTGGATCAGTGGTCAGTGGGTTGGAACCTGCTGCAAATGCAGGCTCTGGTTCTAACTGCTGGATCAGAAGTGGAATGTGAGCTGTAGTGGTGTGTCTGCAGCTGGATGTGGAACACATCAGGGAGGGGTCAAAAGTCAGTTTTTCTTCACGTAACCCTTGTGCTATCCCAGGCACTTTAACATTGGGAGTTGGGTCATCTAGACCCACTAGACAGTGCTCTGAACCTTTTTTCTTCAATGATTTGTGAACCTCACTGGTGTCCGAGGATTACATGAAATCTTTCCACCTTTATCATGGTAGGAATAACACGTCAATGCAAGGGTGGGGTCATCTAAGATAGCACAAGGGTTAAAAGGATTCCAGCCAGAGACTGCTGCCCCCCCAGTGCAAAAAGGCCCATTACCGGAGGTCCTTTGTCCCAACAGCAGTCAGACTATTCAACAACATGGAGATCAATAAAGTCTTGAACATTGAAATGTTGACTCAGACAGACTCAGGCTCCATCCATATCCATCAGGAAAATGGCAGCTGAATTGACTTCTTTTTATTGGAGCTGGAAGTAAGAAATTTTTTATGGGTAACATCACACTGGCTCAGTCCAGATCACTTATACAGTCAGTGGGTCCTCCTTTGGGTTGTCTCTGTCTGCACCTGTACAGACTTCCTCTTTAGGTCAGAATTGGACAAAAACAACAAGTGGAAGAACAACAACACTATGGAAAACAAACAAATCTCTATGCAGAATACAGAAAAGTGTGGTTTCAGTGAGTGGAGAGCATCTTCACACTGCTACTTCCGATGGTTTCAGTTTGGAACAGCTGGACGTTCCTTCATGAAGATATAGAATAAAACCTACTCTGCTAGAGAAAGTGGTGTTTGGTAAATAGTTGGAGATGTTTCAGAGCTGAAACAGGCAAATTTAAGAAAGACAAAATGGTCAACGTGACTGATGAACCAATCAACTGATTTGATGAAGCTCTGTGATCTCACCTCAGTCATGGGTTCAGCAGTCAGAACTGGACCTGAGGAGTCCAGCTTTGGAACCAGCAGAGAACCAACAAACAGTAGAAACCCACACTGTGGGAAAGACTCCACACTTCTGACTGATGTTCACGTCCACTTTATTCTTCACAGTAAAGATTGGAACAGAACACTGAGAACCAAAAAGAACAGAGGAACAGTTCTAATGTCTACTAGAAAGCAGGAATCACAAGAACACCAGACACAAACACCAGTCTGGTTCTTTATAATTTTATATTTTAAACAATACTGAAATATTTATGAACCATATAGTGTTAGATTTAGAGATGTGTAAAATAATTCTAGTTTCGTCATGGTAACACAAAGACTTAGACAACATTGTTATCGCTTATACCATGGTCCGGGTAAATACTTGATTCTGATTGGCTGCTGGGTATAGATTAAAAAGTGATAATCCACAGGGATAAACACACGCCTAAAAAGAAGTTCTGGTCACATAGCTTCAATGTTCTACATCACTGCGCTGGCTTCTTTACCACAACCTTTAGCTTAATCGTATGAACAAAAACAAGCACTAAGAGGTGAACTTTATCTCTGAACTGATTTTATTTAACACATCCTGATGGTCGTCATAGTTATCCCTTTCCTTTGCAGCTGTAGTCAAAGTCAGTGCTGGCCCCGCCGGTGCGTTATGTTACAGTGACAGTGTGCCACATCACGTAACAAATAGTTCGCTTTTTGAGAAAAACGCAATTTAAATCCAAAAAATAACAAGAAGAAAGTACTAAAAACGGATTGAATATTTCTTTCTTTTGTAAGTGACCATGGTGTGAGCAGGTTAATGGCCTTCAAAGTGTGCAATATGAGAAATTAACGCACGTTGCAGAAGAAACAGATCGGGCTTCCACGGTGTACAATAATACACACTTCGTCTGTCAGTGTCCCGGACATAAACAACAACCACAACAGTTAACTCAAAAACTTTTAAAAATAACATAAAGTACAAAATTCTACTAAGAAATATCAACCAACAGAAATTGAACATTATCAAAATTTTTAAAAAATCAAATCTTACCCTCATAATTCAAAACAGCACATTTCTATTTAGCGGTATATCTAAAAGAATTAATTTCATGAAGTTAAATAACTTAAAAAGTGAAACTCATGATGTTTAGAATCATTACACAATCCCTGATTTGAGATATGTGAGCATAGTGGCTTATAAATGACAAACACCTACAAATAATGTCTAAAAAATTACAATTTTAAGTCAGAAGAATAAAAAAAATGGTTTCAGCACTCAGATTCAGTAAACTGTTCACTTCAATGCATCCAATAATCACTTCTGCCTCCTTATTACTAAATAACTGCATCAATGTGGTATGGAGGCCATCAGCCTATATACATTTAAATGAAAGATCAGGATGCTTTGATAGCTTATCTCAGGTCAGTTTCTCTTCTGCATGAGTTCTCTGTTTTAAGGTCGAATACATCACTAAAACTTTTGGCAAATACTTTACACAAAAAAGGGGTGATTTGAGACTAAATACATTGCAAAAACTTGTTTTATATTGTTTAAACAAAAAGACTAGATACAGAACTAAAATTGTTTATCACATTCTTTACATGAAAAGGGCAGTCCCCTTTAATGTGTTTTCATGTGTGTCTTGAGACTGGATGTTTGGTTAAATTTCTTTTTGCATACTTTACAAGACAAAGGTTTCTCTCCTGTATGAGTTCTCATGTGGTTTTTGAGATTAGATAATTGACTAAAACGTTTATCACACTCTTTACAAGAAAAAGGCTTCTCTCCCGTATGAGTTCTCATGTGTGTTTTGAGATTATGTAGGAAACTAAAACTTTTATCACATTCTTTACAAGAAAAAGGCTTCTCTCCTGTGTGAGTTCTCATGTGTTTTTGGAGACTAGATGAATCCCTAAAACGTTTATCGCATTCTACACAAGAAAAAGGCTTTTCTCCTGTGTGAGTTCTCATGTGTGTTTTGAGAGTAAACACATGACTAAAACATTTATCACATTCTATACAAGAAAAAGGCTTCTCTCCTGTATGAGTTCTCATGTGTTTTTGGAGACTAGATGAATCACTAAAACGTTTATCGCATTCTATACAAGACAAAGGTTTCTCTCCTGTATGAGTTCTCATGTGTTTTTTGAGATTAGATAATTGACTAAAACGTTTATCACACTCTTTACAAGAAAAAGGCTTCTCTCCCGTATGAGTTCTCATGTGTGTTTTGAGATTATGTAGGAAACTAAAACTTTTATCACATTCTTTACAAGAAAAAGGCTTCTCTCCTGTGTGAGTTCTCATGTGTTTTTGGAGTCTAGTTGAATCACTAAAACGTTTATCGCATTCTACACAAGAAAAAGGCTTTTCTCCTGTGTGAGTTCTCATGTGTGTTTTGAGATTATGTAGGAAACTAAAACTTTTATCACATTCTTTACAAGAAAAAGGCTTCTCTCCTGTATGAGTTCTCATGTGTTTTTGGAGACTAGATGAATCACTAAAACATTTATCGCATTCTATACAAGAAAAAGGCTTCTCTCCTGTATGAGTTCTCATGTGTGATTTAAGATGACATGTTTGACTAAAGCTTTTGTCACATTCTATACAAGAAAAGGGCTTTTTTCCTTTGTGTCTAATGTTTGTTTTGAGATGAGATAAATAACTAAAAATCATCCTCTGATCTCTGTTCTGTGGGTCTGTCTCTTCATCTTTAGTTGATGTTGATTCTTCATGTTGGTTTCCTTCTTCATTCTGACAATCAGTTACATTAAAGCTCTGCTGATTGTTTAGATCTGCTTCACTGTTCTCATCTTCCTCAAAAGTACGAATCTCCATCAAGGTATCAGTCTCCTGCTTCAGATCAAGCTGCTCTTTATCCTGACTAATGCAGAGTTCATCTGGCTCCTCTTTACTTTGTGGAAGTTGTTGTTCCACTTGTTCCTCTTTAATCTGCGAAGTTTCTGGTTCTCCATGTTCCTCTTTAACCTGTGAAGTTTCTGGTTCCCTGTGTTCCATTGTTAAATTGTTCTGTTGGTTGCACAGATCCACTTCACTCTCATCATACTGAGGGACAACTGTAGGGACAAAAAGACAAAAAAGGAAAACTTTTATACTTTTAAAGGTATACAGTGCATGTGTATTGTCAAGAAATAGTCTGTCTTGGTTCTCTTTTACAGATAAGACAGTTAGGAGTGATGTCAGTCTTTCAGTCTTCGGTAGGTTAAACACCTAATTAAAGAAACTCATAAGTTTTCAAAAAGGTTACTATACATTTTAATAAACACACACTCCCCACACTGACAAACTCATCTTTTACAGTAATAAGGTGGTGGTCATTGATCTTGTGTTTCCTACGCCAGTGTTTTTCAAGTGGAAGATGGTCAAGTGTGCCGTGTGAAATTGCCCTCATTCACGGATCTAAAAACATTTTACCATCTCCAGGATATCAGCTTTGTTCATCCAAACAGGCTCTGATGAAACAGAGTAGTTAGGAATATTAAAGATCGTAAAATACTTTTTTTTTTGTGTTTTTTTATTCTATTAAAGACATTTAGATAAGAATGACGGTACCGCGATTTAGCAATAGCTTCAGACGTTTTCGCAAAAGTACTGCCCCTTTAATTGTCTCCAGCAATCATTTTTGGAGGTTTAATCACATGTCATTAGTCTGACCAATCAGAAGTGGTTAAAGTCTTCACTTCTTTGTCCTGATTCTGCTCATAAAGTCACTAAGTTTCAACAAAAATACCAGCTAACGCTCATCTTTAGCGGTGCAGCTTTCCGCGGGATCCGGTGTCAGACCATGGAACAAGTGAACAAACTATGAAGCTCAGAGAAGCGAGTCTATCTGCGTTCGCCAGCTGTTTACACTACATCTCCCAAGATGCATTGGGTGAAAGTGACAGCGTTTCAGCGCACAATTAGTCTTTTTCTTAAATGCATTGAAACCACAACGAACACACATCAAACAGTTTTTAAACCTTTTAACTTTTATTACAACTTTTAGAAAAAACAGATGGATGCTGGTGTGCCGCGGGATTTTTGTCAAGTGTCCCGTGGCTCAAAAAAGTTGAAAAACACTGCCCTACCCCATCTCTTATGGGGGGAGTCAGACACTCAGTGGTGGTGGTTGTGGCCCGGGGGCGAATGGCGGCCCACAGGAAGATTTTTTGTGGCCCTCAATAAATCATAAATTAGGGTTGTGCTGAAGAACGGTGCCAGAAAGAAGCCAGGGTTAGCAGTATGCTAACACGGGCTAACAACATTAGCATGAACATAAATCCATGCAGGAAAGGCTGCAATCTGCATCCTGGCTGCTCGTAAATATGTGGGAATATTTAGCCTTTATTTTGTCGGGACACGACTGGAAACACAAATCCATGTGATTGAACGGTTTCTAGGCACTGAGCGGCCTTTCTGCTTTGAAGCTTACACCGCCCCACAGCCGCTGAGTGAGCTGGCGCTCCGAGCTCTGCCGACACACACTTTTACCGGGACACCATGTTCTCTTAAATTCAGTAGCTCGTCCTAAGTCTCCCACACGTAACAAAGCATCCCCAATTCCCCTTAAACCCAAAACTGTAAGTCCGTCTGCTCTGCTAGAGACACAGTCGCTCGCTCCACCGGTCCACCTGACTAATCAAGTGCAGGAGCGCACCACTTCTTTTCTATTTTGTGTATTTTATTTATTTTTAAAAATCACTTCCCTCAGTTTAGACTGGATCATCATGGATGAGTCATTATTTGGGAAATAAAATAAAGTAATAAAGTAAAATAACAAATAAATAAATAACAAAAAACTACCCAACCCCCCTGATATCATCGTCCATCCCGATGGTTGACTGCAAACATAGTCAACTGCCAATTTAAGGGACATCAGCCAACCCTATCCTAAATGATCGTTATTAAACCAGCTGTACATTGTTTCAGCATTTCTGGTCAGATCCATGACCGTCTTTGTTTTCCTCGTCTGAGCTGGAATCTGGATCAAAACAGTATGGCTAGGGGAGAGGTGAGTCAAGATGGAGTAGGGACGTGCGGTTTGGAGCTCCTGCAGACTTTTGATCATATCTATTTGAAAAGCGGCATTGTCTGGTAGGTGTTGTGTAAGCCCGGCCTTAAACAATTTTAATCTCTGAGGAAACCAACATAAGCACAATGGCAGAGAAATCCCGAAAATACAAGTTTGACAACGGTGCATCTAAGCCAGCAAGAACGGCGAGCCTGAAAGCTCGGTCCAGGGTGAGGACATTAAAGCAGAGATTCTAGTGTCACTGAGGGATGATAAATCGCAAATTACCAGAGACGAACTTCAGAGTGTGCTGTCAGAAGACTTTGAAGCTTTCAGGTCTGAACTACAGGCTGTGCGAGCCGAAATTGCTAGCAATGCCTCAGCTGTGCGAGCGTAGCTGGCCTCGATGGAAACGGACATGGAGTATGTGAAAGGCAGACTGTCTACGTGGTCAGTCTACTGTCACCGAGCTTCAAAGTGAAATTACAACACTACGGGATAAGTGTAAAGACATGGAGGGGAGAATGACGCGGGGAAACATTCGCATAGTCAGTGTTGACGAGCGGCTGGAATCCAGCAGCCCAGATGAGGTCTCCAAAATGCTCAGAAAGGTGCTGAAGCTGGAGCGAGACATACAAGTCAACCGATCACACCGCGTGCCTGCGTCCAGGAAGATGGGAGACAAGAGACCCCATGTCATCATTGCCAAGCTACGTGGCGTTGTGTGGGTGAGCGGTTTTCTGATGTCAATGTTGTGGATCGAGTAGCCCATGGTGGTGGTGGGGTTATGGTATGGGCAGGCGTATGTTATGGGCGAAGAACACAGGTGCCTTTCATTGATGGCATTTTGAATGCACAGAGATACCGTGACAAGATCCTGGGGCCAATTGTTGTGCCGTACATCCAACAACATCACCTCATGTTGCAGCATGATAATGCACTGCTCCATGTTGCAAGGATCTGTGGACAATTCTTGGAAGCTGAAAACATCCCAGTTCTTGCATGGCCAGCATACTCTCCGGACATGTCACCCATTGAGCATGTTTGGGATGCTCTGGATCGGCGTATACGACGGTGTGTTCCAGTTCCTGCCAATATCCAGCAACTTAGAACAGCCATTGAAGAAGAGTGGACCAACATTCCACAGGCCACAATAGACAACCTGATCAACTCTATGCGAAGGAGATGTTGGTTATTTTGTGTATGTGGAAAATGTTTCACATCTTTGAGTTCATACCATAAAAAATGGGAGCAATAACAAAAGTGTTGCAATTATATTTTTGGTCAGTGTATATAAAAAGATCATGGAATTGTGAAAATCTGCACACAGATTTTAAGTTAGCCACTTTATTATTAAATATATTTAATTTTGCTTTAAAAAACCTGTTCATTATTTTAAAACAGCATTTTAAAATATTTTAAAATCCTGCGAAGCTGGCCTCTTCTAACGTCTCCACCAAGCTTCTCAGTATGTTTTATCAAACAGTGATTGAAAGTGCTCTGCTGTACGCTGTGGTGTGCTGGTGCGGCACAAGCAAGAGAAACCTGACCCGACTAAACAAGATCATCAGGAGGGCTAGCTCTGTTGTGGGACTGAAGCTGGCCACAGTGGAGGAGGTGGCTGAAAAACAAACATTGTCCAGACTTCAGGCAATTATGGACAATGTGACACACCCTCTGCATGAGGCCTTCAGTGAGAGGAAGAGCAGCTTCAGCAGCAGACTTTTATCCCAACGCTGCTCCACGCAAGACTTAGAAAGTCATTTGTCCCACAAGCCATCAGACTGTACAACACTCTGTGTTGAGAGCTTTTAGTCTTGTTTTTGATTAAGCTGAATTTCTGGGAAACTTGACATGTTTTTAGGAATTGTTCATACTTGCTTTTATCCTTTTTATCCTCTTATATTTTTAGCTATTTATTGTGTTTTTATTTGTTTTAGGAATGATTGTGTCTTCTTCTCTTCCTGCTCTTGTCGAGGATGGACGATTTTCTTCTCGCTCCTTCTGTATCAGCCCCCCCCCCCCCCCCCCCCCCAGCTTTTGTCTGTCTTCCCTGGAGCTCCATCTTTCTGCCTGTTGCTACTCCTGCTCTTTTTACACTCTAAAGATGGATTTGATCAGCTGGTCTTTGAATTCGATCGACAGAGTTTTTTCCACACTAAGGAACGGACCCTTAAGCGGACCCTTCCTGCCCAGACGGCACCCACGCGGCTGGATACACCAACGATCCATGGGGCAAGTGGAGGCTGGTGTGCCTGGCCCAGCTGTCTGTGGAAGACGTTGAGGATGTGTACCTCTTTGGAGTTATGATAATTGGAGTCCTCATCATTGGGATCGGAGGATTTCTGATCTATCAGGCAGTCTGGGAGCAGAAGACGGAGAGAGGCGATTCGTCTGAGCTCTGTGGAAGGATTCTTCGGGGAGGAGAGACTCAGTACGAGAAACTTTCACAAGTGGATCAAAAGCTCTGTGCTTGTCGTGCCCACTTAAGCAGGATGCTCTCGATCTTTGAACTTGTGCAGAAGATGGATACCAACTTGGAGTGCGTTTCTGCCCGAATTGAGTCTAGACTGGTCTAAATTGCCCACATTTTGGATCAAATCTGCCTCTCAGTGCAAGACCAGTCAAGGACACAGCCAGCAGAGCAAACAACCTGCTGGCGCCGGAAAATCTAATCCAATCGGACCCCCCCTGAGCTGAGACTCCTTGGCTCCAACCAAAACATCATTCGCTCTCAGAGTGTGAAAACCGCTGACGCTGCTGCTCACCCCCCCCCCCCCCCCCCTCGACCTCGACATTCCTCGGAACTCACCCCCCCGCCCCCGAGTGAGCACTCCTGGAGACGCGAGTGCCCGTGAGGAGCAGCTGCGACCGGAGTATAACAATCCAACCTTCCCAGTGATCCTTGTGTACTGGGTGGCCGTGAGAATATGTGCTTCTGTGTTCAGACGGTGTTTTTTTCTTGTATCTACACATTGTATCACAGTGTTGAGATACAACCTTTTTTTGTCACCAATCACCCTACCCACCTATTGTAACCATCTTTACCCATCCTAAGAAAAAGGTGCGCAGTCGCTGCAGCTGCCTCAGTAAAACTCGAACTGTATGTGTATTTGTTGTATGTCTGATCTTGTTCGGGTTGCACTGGAAGTAATTTCGTATGTCGGTGTAAAAGCTGTGCGTATGACAATAAAGGATTCTGATTCTGATTTAAGTATGGGCAGTTGGCCACTTAAAATTTCCTTCGGGATAATTAAAGTCTATATATCTATCTATACTAATTTTAAAAATGTTGAATATTATTATAATTCTATGCCTTTTTTCAGGACCTTGGATTTCAATTTTAATATTTTTCAAAGAATCTTTGTTTCTATTTCACTTTGCTGTTTTTCAGAATTACTTACAGTGAGGTCAATAAGTATTTGATCACCCTGTGATTTAGCAAGTTCTCCCATCAATTTATTTGTATTTTACTGTGACAAATAAGTATTTGATAACTTGATTATCAGATAGATTTCTGACCAGCAAAGACCTGCTGTTCTGCTTTTAAATAGTCCAACTCCACTCTGCTCATGATTCTAAATTAGTGGCATCTGTTTGAGGTGGTTAGCTTGTATAAAGGTACCTGTGCACCCCACAATAATTCAGAAGTCTAACTACCAACATGGGCAAAACCAAAGAGCTGTCAAAAGACACAAGAGACAAAATTGTAGATCTTCACATAGCTGGACGTGGCTTCGGGGCAATTGCCAAGCAGCTTAGTGAGAAAAGAACAACTGTTGGAGCAATTGTCAGAAAATGGAAGAGGCTAATGATGACTGTCAGTGTCCCTCGGACTGGGGCCCCTTGCAAGATCTCACCTCGTGGGGTATCGATGATGGTAAGGAAGGTGAAAAGTGAGCCCAGGACTACATGGGTTGAGCTGGTCAATGACCTGAAGAGAGCTGGGACCACCGTTTCCAAGGCCACTATAAGTAATACATTAAAACGTCATGGTTTAAAGTCATGTATCGCACAGAAAGTTCCCCTGCTGAAGTCAGCCCATGTCAAAGCCCGTCTGAAGTTTGCCAATGACCATCTTGGTGATCCAGAGGAGTCATTGGAGAAAGTCTTGTGGTCCGATGAGACCAAAATAGAACTTTTTGGTCTTAACTCCATTCGGCGTGTTTCGAGGAGGAAGAAGGAGGAGCATCATCCCAACAACACCATACCTACAGTGAAGCACGGGAGTGGAAGCATCATGCTCTGGGGGTGTTTTTCTGCACAGGGGACAGGACGACTGCACTGTATTAAGGAGAGGATGAACAGGACTCTGTATTGTGAGATATTGGGCAAAAACTAGGGCTGCACGATATGAGGAAAACTTGCGATATGCGATATTAGTGATCAATATTGTGATAACGATAAATTTGCGGTAAATAAACAAACAGAAAAATAAACAAAAATATCATTCCCATTTCATTGCAACAGTTTAAAAATTATACAGTGATCCCTTGCTATAACGCGGTTTACTTTTCACGGTTTCGCTACTTCACGGATTTGCATCGTGCATTGTGTTCTGCATTCTGATTGGCTAAAAAAGTCACTCCGCTTCTTCTCTACCTGTGTGTCAATAATGTTGCAGTTTAATATGTACACGTACGTAAATCAGCTTTCCAAATTACGTACATGCAAATCATCTTGCAATTTCAAGTTTCTCTAAAACCCATAGAAAAAGAGCAACACCAACTGTCAATCACTATGTTCTTCTCCCGAACAAACACACACAGCTGCACCGTGGGCTTGAGAAGGAGAAAACACTGCAGCTTCTCAGACTGAAGAGCATTGAAATACACCTGAGCCACTATTTGTCCGTTTGTACTTTGTATTTTTTTCATGATCATTTTAAATTTTCTCCCGTTTAATTTAATTACTCTCGGGTCGCGGTGGGCGGGGCTTATCTCCGCGATTTGAAGCCTTCTGTTTACAGCGATGTTTCAAATTATTATTTGACAGTATAGTACAGAAGTTATTTGTTGAAAAATAAACGTTTTTAAAGTACTTTGATTTGTGAAACAATTGCTTGAGCCTGTAAATTGGTTTGTTCTTTCTTTTCAATGTATAATAGAGTATTTAATTGTATAATAATTGTTAAAAAAAATAGAGGTTTCTACTTCACGGATTTTGCCTATCACGGGTTCTTTCTGGAACGTAACCCCTGCGAAAAACAAGGGTTTACTGTACTCCAAATGACCCTCATCGACATGGGGGACAAACATCTAACATAATAGGCCTCCATCTGATTGGTCAACAATGGGAAGGCGTCCATCTGATTGGTCAAAGCATAAAGGGATTTATTTGATTCGTTAAATGCTTCAAGCTGCTAGAAGATTGTTTTAACACATTTTGGATTTGCGATTTAGTGCGATATTCGCCATCTTTTGCGATATGCATATTGCAGAGCTGGATATTGCGATAACGATAAATTTGCGGTATATTGTGCAGGCCTAATGTGTGGAGAGATCTCCATCCTCTACAAAAAGCTTACAGCCACTACTCTGAAACTCATTCAGTCTAGTCCAGGATCGATTACTTCTTCATGCAGAAAGAGCACATGAGCACAATAATGGGGTGTTACATTGGAGTAGCTGATGTATCAGACCACAATGCCATTTATTTAAAAATTAGACTTAAGGGAAGGCAAAGAAATACTTTATGAAAGCTGTTCTCTCTACTACAAACCAACAGGTAGAATCAAAATTAACGGCTCCCTCACAAATAGATTCATGCTGGGAAGGGGGACTAGACAGGGCTGTTGCCTTAGCCCTATATTTTATCCTCTATATAGAACATTTTGCCCAGATGGTGAGACAAGACACGAGGATAACAGGAATAGACATCGGTGGACAGGTACATATCATAGGCCTGTCCGCAGATGACGTTATGGTATATTTATTAGATCCAGTCAAATCATTTGGTAATTTGATGAAGATTTTTGATAGATTTGGTCAAAGCTCAGGATACAAAATAAATATAAATAAAACTCAGATACTCATTGTTCAATTGAATCAAATCAAGGTTTAAAGGAAAGGAAGATAAAATGGGATGCCAAATCAGTTGAGTACTTGGGGGTGAATATACCTTAAGACCCAGCAAAACTATATCAGGATTTTCTCCACGTGTTTTAAGTTTGTCTAAGACTAATCTTGTTGTCGCTCGCACATGTTTAAAGTTAAAGCCCCGTTAGCTGTCACGCATGTAGGTGTGGGACATTCATTCACCGCAGCTACCCGGCTCCTGCGGGGGCGGAGAGTCCTGTTTGGTCTGGGTTGATACGCTGCAGCGCCTCACCATAACCATAACCGTAACCCTCCTCCAGGTCTGTAAGGCCCAGAGAAAAGTTCAGCAAGGACTGCATATATTTATTTATTATATAAAATTACGAGCGAATATACACTTTCTAAAAAAGAAAGTAAGGAACTCCTTAATGTGGTCCGGGGAGGGGCATGTCAGGTTTCCTGCCTTAAATGTTCCCCTGCTTTCAAGCCCGGTCAATGTCATGTACTCCACTGTGATTGTTTGCTTTGTCAGCTACAGGCACGACAACGAAAAAGTGTCATTCATATAAACTGGCGGGCCGCATTAACATTAAACTTTCATATTAAGGCGGGGGCCTTAAAATATCATCTTAGGGGCCGCAAATAGCCTGTGAGTTTGAGACCTCGGCTGTAGACTCTGGCACTGGTACACTAGCCGCAGGTCGGAAGAACGAATCATTAGTTCACTTGCTCATAGCTCAGACGCACATATCAGGTTGTGATGATATTTGTCTCCGTTTCCTTCCCACAGATGTTTACGCGCGCTCGATTATCTCTAGGCCCCTCCCCCTCCATGCATTTTAGCCACTTACAGCTGCTTTCCCTATTCTTCTCACACGCATAAGCCGCCTCACAGACAGGCATCACACAATGAAACGCGAGTGTGTGTTTGCGTCTCATTGATTATTTCATTGATCATTGACGTGCCCCTTCCACGTTTAATGCATAGAAAATACAGAGGGTGGGGGAGGCAAATTTACTGGTAGCACATGTGCGACTGGATGTAAAATTCAGGTGCACACTCTCAATTTTTGGTCGCAAAATGCGACCACTTGGTCGAAGTCTGGAGCCCTGCACATCCACCCTGCGAATAGTATTGCAAAATTCAATTTCAGTTAGCATTTACAGGAGAGAGGTGGGGTGATAATGTCAGTGCATGTTAGCCCAACCAGCAAACGCCAAAAGTTTAGCATGGTGAACTCTGTTAGCATTAGGCTAATCCAAAAATACTGGCATTGAGTCTGTGTCCCAATATTTATGGACCTGACTTGCATTATGGGACAAGTGTGATGCATGATGGGATACATAGCATAACCCTCAGACAAAAAGCTCATTAAAATTTTACAGATTTCAATAAAAATTCCCTCAAAATCAGGATTTTTGCAGCAATTATTAGATTAAATGAAAAATAGATTCATTAAATTACTTAATAACAGGTAATGATTGATTAATCACACAATGAATTAATCTCATGACAGTTCTGATAACACTGTCATAATTCAAAGACATTTTTTAAAAGCTACATTTTATAAATGATTGTCTTAACAGCCAGAAAAACAGAAATAAAAAGTATTTTGTTAAACAGTGAAGTGGAACTTTGTGGCTCTTGTTGGGTTTTGGTCTGGAAGAAACTGGATCAAATGGTTCTTTTAGTGTTAAAGGTTCCAGACTCTTGATCTCCACTGAAGCTATGAGTATGAAATGTCATTCCACAGACAAACCATCAACAAAATGATCCTGATGCTGCTGAGGTTCTTATGGAAGTGAAGCAAATCTCAGCAGAGATGCAGTTTTTCTAAACTGAAAACAATGTCTTCTGTCTTTTCAACTGGAAGGGACAGAAGAGACTCTTCCAGGACACGCTGTTGATGGACTGCATGTTTGGAGAGCTTGAAGCTCAAGATAGAACCGTTGTTCAAGTGAACATACCGATAGTGTGGAGATGAAGATCAGAGTCACACTGACCTGCTGACATGTGAGAGCTGTCCACACTTTGGACATGACTTCTGTCCCTCCTCTTCCTCTGATCTCTGTTCTGTGGGTCTGTCTCTTCATTAGTAGTTGATGTTGATTCTTCATGTTGATTTCCTTCTTCATCCTGACTATCAATTACGTTAAAGCTCTGCTGTTCCTCTTTAATCTGCAGAGGTTCTGATTCTTCCTGTTCCTCTTTAATCTGTGGAGGTTCTGGTTCCTCCTGTTCCTCTTGAATGTGCCGAGTTTCTGGTTCCTCCTGTTCCTCTTGAATCTGTGGAGGTTCTGGTTCCTCCTGTTCCTCTTTAATCTGTGGAGCTTCTGGTTCCTCCTGTTCCACTCTAAAGTTCATCTGCTGGTTGCAGAGATCTTCCTCTTCAGTCATCCAATGCTGGGGGAGGACTGCAGGGACAAAAACACAACAAGGAGCCTTTTATACGTTTCCAGGGGGGTATTCCAGAAAGCAGGTTATGCTAGCTCCCACGGTAAGTTTGAGGCTAAGGAAGTTGATAACTTCAGCTTTCGGTTCCAGAAATTGAGGTATGTTTAAGGGTATGTCAAGTTGACATGGCAACTCATGCTCTGAACATAACCTGGTCTGGAGCAGGTTTAGTTGAAGGTTAGTTTATTTTCAGAGAGGTGAAGCAGCATAGCGTGTCTATTTGAAGATGATTTAGTGGATGAAGAAGCTCAGAAAATACTTTTTCCACCGTGAGAGGGTGAAAAGACCACATATGGATGTTGGAAAAAAATAATATTTTTTACTTTGATCTAACTTAATTATTTGTTTCGGTTAAGATAAATCATTTATTTGTTAAGTCAGTTTAAAAATAACACGTACTTTTCAGACATTTAGTTTACTTTCATTCAAATTAATTCAATTAAGTAGGTGTAACTTTGGTCCTGCTGTTAGATCGGCACCGCAAGGGATTGTGGGATACCATTCTGGACGGATTTGGATTTAAGTGTGGGTTTTTGACCAAATGTGTTTAGTTGTTTAGCTGTTTCACCGTGTTCTGCCGTGTTTTGACGAGTTATTTTGTCCTACTTTGCTTAGCCTCTGCACCTTGAGTGAGAGGGACGGAGAAGATGATGAGTTTATATAGCACCCCTTCTGTTAGCATCTTTAATGACAATGACTGAAAATTCCTACATGAGGTTGTGCACTTTGAGCATATTGTTTCGTTCTTTTTAATTTTTATACAAACGAGTACATCTGCCGGCTCAAACTTAAGACATATGAGAGTTCAAGAATTATAATTAATTAAGATGGAAAAAATATTAATTTAATTGGAGTAATATGACATTTAGTTAGATAAATATGTAAATATGAGTTGTATAAATAATTATTGAGTTTTATAGACGTAAGAAATTAGGTTGAATAAATTTAACTCAATTACTTGTTACCAATCGAAGTAATTCAGGGCTCCAGACTAACTTTTGTCACTAGGAGCACAGTGGCCCCCAACTGAAAATTTTAGGGGCACAACCAGAAAATTTAGGGGCGAATACCGTAAATCAACATGCTAACCAAATCTACTAATTTCCACTGTATTACTAATAAATACTTTAATAATAGATGCAAAAATTACAATGTGCCGTTTCTAATTCAGTGTAACATTTTAATCTGCACTTTTGAAGATGCAACAAGAAGGTAAACTGACAAAAGCATCGCTGTCATGACAGTACAAATAAGTAAAGAAAATGGATGGAAATGTATGTTGGTGACACCAAATAAGTGCAGCCAAGATGCACAATAAGCGTGTTTGAGATCACCCAGGGGGACGTAACGCTGCACAGATCAACTGGTAATACCAATGATTAAAAAAAGGCTGAATACATTACAAAACATTCAAATAAATATAAAATATATAATAACACAGATCCAACTAAGGGGGACAGGCATATTAAAACTAAATTGAATAGTAAGGACACCCCCCCCCCCCCCCTGCCTGGTCTCCCCAACGATCCAGGCGCGGCGCTCGATCATCTCAAACACGTCTATCGTTGCATTTTCCCCAACGTGTTTTCAGTGTGTCTAAGACTAAATCTTGTCACTCGTACATATTTAAAGTTCAAGCCCCCTTAGCTGTTACGCATGTAGGTGTGGGACATTTATTCTCCTCAGCTGACCCGACTCCCGCAGGAGCGGTGAGCTGCCCTAACAGCCGTGCATAAACCGTTTGTGGTCGGGGGTGACACGCCGCCGCGCGCTTGACCAAAACCCTAAACCTTCCTCCGGGTCTGTGCGACCCAGAGAAAAGTTCAGCACGGACTGCATGTATTAAGAAAATTACGAGCGAATAAATACGTTCTAAGGAAAGTAAGGAACTCCTTAATGTGGTCCGGGGAGGGGGCTGTCAGGTTCCTTGCTTTCAAGCCCTGTCATTGTCACGCCCCCCAAGAGTCAAACTCGTGCGTTTACTTTGTCTGTTCCTCTCCTACAAGCAGAAACTCTTTCTTTTGATGATGCAGCCGTGTTACTTTTTTGATGGACATATAATCTTCATACGCCGTTATTAAAATCTCAGACTCCGTTTCGCTGAAGCCGTTTCTTTTTTTTTTCCACCACGCATTTCCATGGTGACTCTGGAAATCGGCGATCCATTGAGAATGTCTTTAAGTACGTGCTGTGCACGTGCGTTAACCCAGGGTTACCAAGTTGAGCGTAATTACGCTAACTCATATCCGGTCTTTTGGAACCGACATACCCAGAGTAAGCAAGTTCAAGCGGATTTCAGCCAGAGTTCAGGCTTAAAGTCAGGGTAGTTTAAACAAGCTTCCTGGAATACCCCCCAGGACTTTTGAGTTTTTTTCAAGCATCAACAAACTCTGTGATCATTGGAGAAAATGTCTGAGGAGTCTGAAGAGGCTGTTTGAAATGAATATATATGCAGAGGTGGGTAGTAACGGGTTACATGTACTTAATCCTCCTGTTATATAACGGGTCAAATTGACCCGTTTTAAAGTTTAGGAAATCTAGGAAAAATACTTAAAAGTATTTTTTCAGCATGAAACATCTTCTGCTTGGCTTAATTAGCGTAATCAACATATATTATGAAAATGGTTTATCTCACATATTTGCAACCCTCTATGATTATATCACATAGATACTGTTCGGGTTAAATTGACCTGGCAGTCAAACTGGAGGTACAAGGATGTCTTATTATTGTTAGTTTTCCTTTATTTGCAGCTAGCTGTGAGACACATTTCACCCCAATCACACACATAGACACACAAACACACACACACAAGTGCATAGGTGTTGTGACTTTTGACAGGAACCATTTATGTTCTCGCGGGAAAACTCAACCCACATTCAGTGGACACTCAACAGGGGAGGGGAAAAACATATGAAAGATTCTCTGCATGGGAGTCCTTCCAACATTACACAGGCAGACCTTTAGAAAATGAGCAGCAGAAGCAGAAAGGTGAAAGTCCAGGAGGCTCTGGAAGTCACCACTGACCATGATCAGAAGAAGACTATCTTGAGCTAAATTCTGATTCTACTGATTCTGATTTTGAACCAGATGAAGGAATTGCTATTCCTGTTCCTCCAAGCAAGACATTCATGTCAAAGAATGGTGAAATACATTGGTCTTCATCTCCAAAATGCGTCAGACAAACCTGTCTGCAGAAAAACATAATAAAGACAGTGCCAGGGCCCACTAGGATGGCAGTGACTCATGTGACCATGTCAAGTCAGTCATTTCAATTCAATTCAATTTTATTTGTATAGCCCAAATCCATAACAACAGTCGTCCTGATGGGCTTTATATCGGTAATTGAAAAAGTAAAACATAAAATCAAAAGGATCATGAATAAATAGAATTCAATAGGAAAATACTAAATTGAACTAACTAAACAGACTAAACTAAATGGTCATCCCTTCCCTTAGACCAGGGGTCGGGAACCTTTTTGGCCAAGAGAGCCATAAACGCCACATATTTTTAAATGTAATTTCGAAAGAGCCATACAATAATGTAGTGTCCTTTTCCCACACTGAGACTTAACCTCTTTTAAGGTTCTTTATTCTGGTTAATGCAGGCTGTAACAAATGCCGTAAATTAATTCAGCAGCTCCTGAATCTCTCCCGCCGAGACGAGAGCGCTTCTCCCAACTTTATATTCCCCTGCTCCCGCTGCAGCCCCTCCCATTTCCCTTATTCGGCCCATAGCTGAACCCCATTGGTCCAAATTAACTAACAACAGGCTGAGCGACAGAACTAAGAGCCAATCAGATCTCTGCTTGATGCGTTCAAGGAACTCCAGAACTTTTAACGCGGCCCAACAGCCAAGTTAAACTCAGTCCGCGACAATATGTTTAAAACTAAATATTCAAGTGAATGTGTGCATTTGATATAATTTCAACACTTTTAAAGGACAATAAGTCTGTGGATTATTTTTAATAACATTGTTATGCTGTTGTTAATAAATGATGAGTATTTCTCGTGGTAGTTTTGCTGATGGTTTAGTCTGGTTGATACGTGGTGAGTTTCTGCTTCATGCAGGCGTTGATACTTTAAACGTCATCGTAGGTCTGAATGTTCTGTAAATGTGAGACAGACTGCTCACATGCAGACGGGGAGCCAAACACACACTCACTCGCTGTAGTGAGTGACGGGCAGCAGGTTGCTTTCTGCTTTCTCCCTCTCACATCCCGTCCCCGCTACTGCGCGCTCTTTCTCAGAGACGGGGGCGCGCAGTTTTAGGCACGGCAATTCACAGGTTTCCGGGTGGTACAAACTCTGTGAAATAATAGATAATAGTAAAGTGATAGTGCTGGCGCAGATCCTTCTCTCCAAGCACCGCTACTACTGTGCGCCTCTGGCATCGCATCGCGCCCGAGAAGGACTGGTCTAATGAAAAATAAAAATGTGTCTGCGAGCCACATGTGACCATCAAAAGAGCCATATATGGCTCGCGAGCCATAGGTTCCCGACCCCTGCCTTAGACCCTCCTTTGCGGTAAGGAAAAACTCCTAATAAGAAAAACGGATTCTGGAAAAACCGAAGAAACCTCATTGGTGTCCACATGGAGGAGGGATCCTCCCCCAGGACGGACAGGCGATTTACCAGAACTCATAGAGAAGAATTAATTTATCTAACTCCACAACTACATATTTAAAGTCCAGCAGACAAGCTTCATCCAGATGGAGTTGGGGGGACGGCCGGGGGCGCAAGTCGAGCCAGAAACAGGATCCAAGACAAGCATGACCCGTGTGAAATGTGCAAAAGTAATTTGCACAAAGCACAGTGTGATGACTGGTCACTCTTGTGCTGTGTATATGTAAAGACACACACACAACTTCATATTGCAATTGCTTGTCTGTTGTATTGTCTATGAAGACTCTCATTCATCCAGGTTGGTTCCATTGTAGTAGGTTTAGGAGATGTCATCTGGACTTGGTTTTAAAGTTGGAAGACGTTTCACCTCTTATCCAAGAGGCTTTGTCAATTCTGAAATAGCTGGTCTAAGCGCTGGTATATATGCGCTCATGGGGGAGGAGTCAGACCTGAAACTGGAGGTGTTGTCCACTTAGCCTACGTGGTTTCGGGTCGTTAATAGTCCTTTGTCCTCAGCTGGGGGTTGGGGAGTCAGTGACTCCCTCTCCAAATGGTCGTCTCTTTCAGCGGTTAACGACTCAGGTGGAACTGGTTTGGTTTGTTTAGGTTTCAAAACACTGCCGTAGATGGATGGAAGAATAAACCTGAGACCACCATTCTTATTAAGAGAAGGTTTATCCTTCTTGACAAAGATGGCTTCTTTCACTCCTCGCTCAAACCATCCTTTCTCTCTGGCTAGAATTCGGACTTCACTGTCCTCGAAAGAGTGGTTTGTGGCCTTCAGGTGGAGATGTACTCGGACTCATGTCCACTTGGGTTGGCTCTGCGATGTTGGTAAAGCCGCTTGTGTAGCGGTTGTTTGGTTTCTCCTATATACTGTTCATTGCAGTTCTCTTTGCAGTGGATAGAGTACACAACATTACTCTGTTTGTAGCTGGGAATTTTGACCTTTGGATGGACCAGTTTCTGTCTGAGGGTATTGACTGGTTTGAGATGAACTGGGATGTTATGTTGTTTGAAAATCCTTTTAAGTTTTCCAGACTGGTCTGATATATATGGAATTGAAATACTGTTCCGTTTCGGCTCTTGTTCCTTCTTGTCTTGTTTTCCTGTATGTTGGGATCTGGTGAATGCCCACTTGGGATATCCACAGGTTCGGAGGGCTTGGTGGATATGTTGCTCTTCCTTCTTCTTTCCGTCAGAGCTTGTGGGGACCTCCACAGAGCCCAGGAAATTTCAAGATTATGTTTCAATGTTGTGTAAAACTATTATATTTTATATGTTAGTCTTTCAAAAGTAATACAGTAGTGAAAATTTAAAAAAAGGTTGAACATGTATATTTTTAAGAAAAACAAGTGAATTATCTAATAATTGAACCACTACCTGTTAGAGGTAAAGAACACCATTTCACTAAATACTGATAGAATGATTACTAATGGAGTTATGTATCAAATGTTCACACTGCTGGTTTCAGACATTTTTTTAATTAATAAAACATGAACCGGGTCAAATTGACCCAGGAACATCATCTCTGTCCCTCACAAATGAAGATAACAGGAGGGTTAAGTAACTTTTTAGTGAATTGTACTTGTGAGAGGAAGACAAGCCAAGGCAGTTTTATTTGTATAGCACAATTCGTACAAAGAGTAAAACAGGAAAATGATTGGATTATCGCCCGGAAAGTATGTTAGTGTAGAACCACCACTGAGTGACAGACGGGTCCCCAAAAAGAAAAGCATGAAGCTCAAAGGGCTTCTTCTCTGTTTCTTTGATGAAGGTCACATACCTATGTGGTGTAGCTGCAGCTGTGGTTTCCAGATGACATCCAGCAGTCTGCGCTGACGACAGAGCTCCTGCTCGTACTGGACGATGGTTCCTTCACAGAGTCTGCAGATTTCTTCAGCAGCAGCAGCTAGTCGCTCGCTGATCAACTCTCTCAGAGACTGAAGGGAAGACATGGTTCCTGCTCCGATCTTCAGCTCCAACTCCCACAAACACCGCCGTCCTCTTCACTGCAGCTCCGATCGATCATATGCTAGTCTCACAATCACAGCAATCCACGTTGTCTTTCCGTTCAACACTTCTTCACTCATTTACGACACTTTGGAAAATGCTGAGAGTTCCCACACGAACCACGTATCGTCCTTTCTGTCCAAAAACCTCACAAACGTCCCAACAAAACACCACCGTCCTCTCAACGCAAGCTAACGCTGCTAGCCTGCTAACGCTGCTAGTGCCTCGTGCTGTTCTTCTTTGTTTGGCTAACAGCGTCATGGTGCTTTAGCGCCACCAGCTGGTCTGGAGTGTGTCTGTCGCTCACATAATGATGTCGATGGCGGCATAAAAAAGCCCTTTTAACTTGACTGGCAAATAAAGTTTAAAGTAAACAGTTTACTTTCAGGATATTATAAAAAAAATCAAAATAGAAAAAAAATTGTATCGAGGAATTTTTTTGAGAGCTGTTGTGACGTCATCACACTGTGTCTCATTCCAATGTTCAGATTTGACTACAAAACGCATCAGAGACTAAATAAACCTGATCTAAACTACAGTAATGAAAAAATACATTTTTTAAGTAAACAAAGAAACAAAAACAAAACAAAAAACGAAAATTTCAAGCAAAAAGATCCTAAAAAACTTTTTCTAAAGAGAATAATTACGACTATAAATAAACATTAAACTGAATAGTTCATAACAAAGACAAGTAATCATTTTGAAATTCTTATTACAGTGAAAAACAATAGAGAAATTTACTTAATTTAATTAAAATTAGATTAACACATTTATGAAATATAAAACTGAGATGTAACATAATAAAAGAAAAGTGAAAAAATTAAAGATTTTTGGAATTCAAACATTTTTCACCGACAATCTGCAAAGATTTTAATGCTGTTTCTAGTTTCTGTGTCATTTCTTCAAAGATTTTTACAATAAAAAACTGGGAAAGATTTAAATAAATTAAAAGATTTGTTCAGGTTAAGAAAAAAAACTCTTAACATTTTATTTACAGTACAGACCAAAAGTTTAGACACACCTTCTCATTCAAAGAGTTTTCTTTATGTTCATGAATATGAAAATTGTAGATTCACACTGAAGGCATCAAAACTATGAATGAACACATGTGGAATTCTATACATAACAAAAAAGTGTGAAACAACTGAGAATATGTCATATTGTAGGTTCTTCATAGTAGCCACCTTTTGCTTTGATTACTGCTTTGGACACTTTTGGCATTCTCTGGATGAGCTTCAAAAATGTTGAGAAATGCAGAAATGTGTGCTGCAGATGCCATGTTTGCCACTAGAGGGCAGCACAGCAGCTTCAGTCTTTGTCATTGTTGCTGTGTGAGCCTGAAGGAGCTTCAAAGTGAGCTGCAGCTTGGTTCAGACAAACCTCCACATTCACACACAGATGTGATCCTGAAGAAGTCTGAACAGAACATTTCAGGAGAACTCTTCAGTCCAGAACATGAGCCTGCATTGTTCCTGAAACTGGGATCAGAGTTCTGCTCTCTGCTCCAACAGAACCACCTTCATGAGCTCCTGGTTTCTTCTGGATCCTCCAACATTCAGACGCTCTCTGACTGAGTTCATGTCTGCACAGAAACCTTCAGGATTCTCTTCTTCCACACGTCTTTCACTCTGAAACTCTCTTCTGAATGTGGATCATCTCAGTCAGACGTTCAGCAGCATCAGAGCCGTGCATGTGCTCCTCCTCATGAGTCCTGAAGCTGCACCGTCAGCTGCAGAGCTTCAGAGCTGCTTCCTTCTCAGACTTTCCACTTTCTTTGGCTCTCTGGCTCTGATGATGCTGCTGCTGCAGAAAAACCAGCAGCTGCAGAAAAACTCTGCAGAGACTCACAGAGAGAGGATGATGAGATGATGAGGTGATGAGAAAGGAGGCAAAATTTTTTCAGCTCCACTTTTATCTTCTGCTCCATTTTGTTGTCAAGACTCCAAATAAAAGTTTGATTTTGTGTTTTGACAGGGAACAATACTACATTTGAAATAATATCACACATCCTTGAACTTCCTGCTCAGCCAAATGGTTGAAAACATATATTTTTAAAACCTTGTTTTTATGTAATGCTTAGGCAATCTTCTTTCTTTTTCAGCTTTTCCCTGCCACAGCAAATGAGTCGCATGGTAAACTTGGCAATGTTTTACGCCGGATGCCCTTCCTGACGCAACCTTCCCAAACCGGGCTTGGAACCGGCACAGAAGTAGAGAAGGGAACAGGGAGCAGCCCGGATTTGAACCCTGGTATCACGGACGGAAGGCGCCACAAACCAGCACGAGCTAAACCAGCTCCCCAATGTTTAGCCAAGGCAAAAACAAAACATTAAATAACTGTTTTTATTGATATTTTATCTTCAATAAAATTGTTCTTGTGTCAAAAAAAAAACATAAAGAAAATCCTGTCCTGATAAACAGAAACAGTTTATAAAGCTTGTAGATTAAAAACTACAATCTGCAGAACACAGTCTCTCTGCTCTGCTCCATTCTGATCCACCTGCAGACAAATAGATCCATGAACGTCTTTGTTTTCCTGGTCTGAGCTGGAATCTGGATCTAAACTGGACAGATGGATGGATCTACATTACTGCTATTTTTGTTGTACTGCTGATGTTAGTTTGGGGAGGTGGGGGGGGGGCTGTAAGAAAGAGGGGGAGTCTGTATACAGCCACGGCCAAAATCTGCATCAACAGTCCTGCCTCAGACGTGAATTACTAATGAACTGCTGTTGCTCTGGAGAAACTATGTCCTAGAAAACGACAGTTTTTTATTTTGTCGAAAAACTGCATCATCATCATCAAAAGATGATATAATACGCGTGGCTTGCGGACTGGACACAGTGTTGCAGATAAATCCAGTCGCTATGTCGTTGATAAGCTTTTGAATGAGTGTGATGTATTATGTTTGCAAGAAACTTGGCTTGCCAAACAGGACTTGGACAATCTAAACTCATTACATGTGGATTTTCATGGTGCTGGTGAATCCACCACTGATCTGAGCACCAGAATCGTTCGAGGTAGAATTCCTGGGGGCGTGGCTATCCTCTGGAATGTTAAGTATGATGCTGCTGTTAATGTTGTGAGACTTAATGTTGACTGGGCTGTTGGCTTGGAAATCGACATTGATGAAAAGAAATTTACAATTCTAAATGTTTACATGCCCTATGAGTCTTATCTATTGGAGGACGAATTCTTGCACAAATTAGCATTCATAAAAGCATATATTGAGGATAGCAGCTCCACTTGTGTGTTTGTTATGGGAGATTTTAATGCCGATCTCTCAGATGACTCATCAATATTTGGTAATCATTTATCTTCTTACTGTGAAGAAAATAATCTCACCCTATCAAGTAAAATACTACTCCCAGATACAAGCTTTACTTATATCAGTGATGCCTGGCATTCCACCTCATGGCTGGACTACTGTATCTGTACTGCGGATGCTCATGCTTCTCTGAGTAACATAGAAATCCTGTATAACTTGGCTACCTCTAATCACATACCAATAATCTTCTCCTTAAATGTGGCAAATGTACCATCTCTTGTGGCGAAAGATAATAACGATCTTACAGATGAACTTGATTGGTCCAAAGTTACAAATGAGGACATCAATAAATACACAGCAACCACCGATGCTCAGCTGCAGGCTGTAAAATTGCCCAGGGATGCGCTGGCATGCTGTGATCCAAACTGCAAAAATACTACTCATTGCAATGAATTGTGTAAACTCTATGAAAATATAGTAAAAGCTGTAAAAGATAGTAGTCTTTGCCTACGAAGCAGGAGTCTTAAAAGCTGGACTGTCAAGCCAGGCTGGAATGACTTTGTAGCTGAACATCATGCTCTGGCATGAAGCTGGGAAGCCTCGTCAAGGTGCCTTGTTTGAGAGCAAGAAAATGACTACTGCTAGATTCAAATATTCACTTCGCATTATCAAAAGGCAAGAAAACATGATGAGGGCAGACTCTCTGGCCAGAGGTCTACAAAAAATGATTACCATAAATTTTGGAAGGAGGTTAATGCTATGAATAATCGTAAAACTTCATTGCCATCCAACATTGAAGGTGTATGTGGTGCTGATAACATTGCTGATTTATGGCGTAAGCATTATTCTGACCTGCTTAATTCGGTAAAAATCATGCAGTTTCTATTGACGATGTTGATTTTACCGACACAATGGTTATTTGTGCAAGTGAGATTCAAGATGCAATTTCAAAGATAAAAGAAGGCAAAGCATGTGGTCTTGATGACATCACAGTCGAGCATCTAAAATATTCAAGTTTTAAATTACTGCCCCTGTTGTCCATGTGTTTCACTGGCTTTTTAACCCATGGAGTCCTGCCTGATTCAGTTCTCTCAGTTGTATTAATTCCCGTCATCAAAGACAAGACCGCCAGTTTAAATAGTCTGTCGAACTACAGACCGATTGCCCTTTCCAGCAACATTTCAAAAATTTTAGAATATGTTTTATTGACTAGACTCGAAGTGCATCTTTTAACAAGTGAGAACCAATTTGGTTTTAAAAAAAGCCTCGGCACTGATATGTGTATCTACGCGTTACAGGAAATAGTTGGGAAATACCTGCATCTGAATACATCTGTATTTCTGTGTTTTATTGATGCCACTAAGGCCTTTGACAGGGTCAACCACCTCAAGCTTTTTCAGAAGCTAATTAATCGAGGAGTGCCCAAATATCTTGTACGACTCCTGGCTTTCTGGTATGCTAATCAAACAATGGTAGTCAAATGTGGCAATGTCTTATCAGAGCCTTTTTATGTAAGCAATGGTGTTCAACAGGGGGGGGGGGGGGGGGGGGTCCTCTCTCCATTTCTATTCAATGTGTATATTCATGATATATCCACTGATCTGAATCTGTGCAAAACTGGATGTGTTGTTGGATGTCAAACCTTTAATCATCTCACGTGTGCTGATGACCTTGTCATTTTTAGCTCCTTCAGTGCTGGGTTACAAACACTTTTAAAAGTTTGTTCTGACTATGGCCGAGACTTTGATATAAAATACAATCCCTCCAAAAGCAAAGTAATGATCGTAAGGACCAAAGACGACAGAAATGTAAACTTTCCTGTTTATAAGCTTTGTGGAACGACTCTGGAACAAACATCATCTATCAAATATCTTGGACATTTCATTACTGACGATTGGAGGGATGATAGAGACATTCAGAGACAGTACTGTAAACTCTATGCTCAGGCAAATATGCTGATGAGAAAATTCAGTGCATGTTCTCTTCAAGTGAAGTGTTTGCTGTTCAGAGCTTACTGCACTCCTCTGTATACGGCCCCTCTTTGGTGGAACTATGGACGTGGGACATTCCACAAATTCTTAGTGGCCTATAATGATGCTTTTAGGCTTCTGCTACAGGTGCCCAGGTGGTACAGAGCCAGTCAGCTGTTTGTGGATGCTCACATCCCCACCTGTGAAGCTCTACTGCGTAAACTAACGTACAGCCTCATGGAACGCCTGGACAAATCTAAGAACTCAATTATCATGTCTCTGACTGATCCCAAAAGAAGCTCATGCCGCTACACTTCTGCCCTAAGGAAACACTGGATACAGCGATTATACTCTTTTTAAGTTATATATTTTTTTACTTTTTATTATAAATACTGTATTTGTATCTTATGTTTTATTTTATTCTCTTTTCTTCCTATGGACCACCTGAGTCTGAAATAAAAGTTTGATTGATTGATTGAAAAGACAATGGGGAACAGTTTGGAAGTAGATCAGAAGATGATCGTAGTGGGATCTCAGCAACCCGCCATCCACAGATGAGGTATGGAGGAACATTTGTTTGATCTAATTAAGCCCATTTGGACTCTGGCGCTCCACGCGCTGGATGAATAGTGGCGTTTGGAGGAAGTGCGGCTGCGCAGTCCGTCACTGAACACCGTCACTGCCTGGACCTCTTTCTGGGTCCTAGTGCCCTAAAGGTTACAGCTCCTAGTTACACAAGAAAAAAGTCCATTCTAGAGGCCACTCTGACGTCATCATTATCAAAGACAGCGTTACCTAGCAACCATACCAAGACCATAGCAGCCATAGAGGGAAACACAACAAACCATCAACGGCGGTGAGTGTGCAGGTAGCCATGGCAACCACTGTCTACGTCAAAGGGAGGACCACGGCCATCCAGTCTCCAGGCTTTTGGATTGATTTGGATTTGATAAACATTTGTTTCCCACATTTTAATAGTAGAATTCAACACGGGACATATAGTGGATTGTAAGAATAGGAACAAAAACAGCAACAACAAAATAATCCTCCTCCCCTTAAAACATGCATTTGACTCTGAACAAGTCTAAAACAAATCCAAGCAAAGACCAGCGCTGGGGCTCCTCTGAAGGTCCAGACACAGAGAGGCCCAGAGTGACCCCCATTTCTCCTTTTTGCTCTCTCCAGTGGCTGACTCTGCCCCTTAGGACGTCCCCCTGTGTGGATCAGTGGTCAGTGGGTTGGAACCTGCTGCAAATGCAGGCTCTGGTTCTAACTGCTGGATCAGAAGTGGAATGTGAGCTGTAGTGATGTGTCTGCAGCTGGATGTGGAACACATGAGGGAGGTAATCCAGGGATCCAGGTAATCAGCAGCAGATGAACTCAAATGACCTCATGAGTCATTCTATCAATCAGTCTGCATCAGTGAGACTCCTGGTCTGAACATATTGCTGTGACCCGGATTTGAACCTGGGTTCCTGCGGCCTCAACGCAGAGTACTGACCTCTATACGACCACAGCCCTGAACCTGGAGGAACACAGATCTGGTCTATGCTGGTCTCTATGAACATGATGTTGGAACTTCAGGAACAGCAGAACTGCTACGTTTGTTCTCTTCATCCACAAACAGAGAAACAGATCTTCACAGCAGGAACCACTGTGGACTTCACTAACATGCTTTGGTCCAATCAGATCAGAGATGTTTTCTCTGTTTACTTAGCATTAGCCTAAAAGTAATGTGTGCAGAAACTGGATGTTTCCTTTATCGTCACCTTCTGACCACACAGAGAAAACCATAGAGATCAACCAACATGAAAGAGACAAACAAGACATGAAGCTTCAACAAGGACACTCTACCATAGCAGCTGGATTCCAGTGAGTCTGAAAGGACAACAAAGAAAGAAATGAATCCTGGATGTCAGATAATTGACTATGTTTCCTGTCAGGAAGTTCCTCTCTCCCCCTGACTGCTAAATGCCAAGTTCTCTGGTAAAGAACATTATCTAAATCCAACCATGAAGGGACTTGAACCCTCAATCTTCTAATCCGGACTCAGACGCCTTGTCCATGAGGTCACATGGTCTGGAAGAAGCCCCAGTTCCAGCTGACAGAAGTCTGGTTCTGATCCATCAGATCTCACTAGCAACAGAACCAAACCTTCAAGTGTTGCAGCAACAGTTTCCATGTTTGGGAGGATCTTCTGAAGAACAGCTCAGTTCCAGATCACATCATGATGTTTGATGTTTTCTTCATTCCAGGAAATCATCTGTGTCTGCTTTGATCTGTGCTGAGTCAGCACTTTGACTTCTTTTCAACTTTAGATCCATCATTTACAATCAAGGATTTATTGATAAATATGATTTATTGACAGAAAATAAAGAGTAAATGTATTTATCATCCAGCAGTGATTGTGGTGTTTGTAAGTCTTTTATTTTGAAATTCCTCAAGGATGATCATCATGGTGGGATTTCTAGATCTGCATGAACTCATCCTGAATCCAAAAGACACTGGAGCATCAAAGAATCCAACCCATCTCTGCCAACATGAGGCTCTTACTTTGAAAAGTCTCAGACTTCCTGCAGGGAAACAGGCTTTCTGCTGCTGCACTGACAGATGTGCACGAGCTTGAAAGAGCTTCCTGACTGAGGAGCTGCAGACTTTCTCCTGCAGAGCAGCAGCTGACTTCAGCATCGTCATGGGAACACAGTCTGCTGCTGCTTCTGGAAACGTCTTCAAGGCTGTGGTGGGACTTGTTGGTCTGGAGGACAGATTCTCTGAGCAAATGCTGCTTCAGCTTCAAGCTTCAGCTCTTTTCTTCTGGCAGAGCTTAGAAGAAATGGAAACCTCCTTTGTTCTGACTGTTTGCTCCAAATCCCAGATTCAGGAATTCCTCCAAGAAGTTCAGCTCAGAGATCATCAGCAGAGAAAAGCCTGAAGTTCTGATGGAAAATGACAACAGAACATGATCAATATTATTGATCCACATGGAATCCAGAAGAAACTCTGAGGTGAAGACATGAAGACACAAGCTTCAGAGACATGAGGACAAGTCAGAGTGGATTCATTCTGGACTTTCTTCTCACATCTTCTCTTCAGAACATCTTTGTCTTTGATCCTTCAAATCTTCTGAAATCTGATCATCCATGGATTGTTTTTGTGGGATCAGATCCAGAGTTGCTGAAAGTTCTGCTGCCCTCTGCTGGTCAAAGTGTCCAAACAGCAGAGAGGAGATTCTCTGGGATTCATTGGAGTCCAGATTCTCCTGGATGTGAACAGTCTCTGCTTCTGGAACAGAAGAGTCCTTCTCAGAGCAGCATTGAGGATCTGTTCTGTCCGGCTGAGAGCGCTCCCTGCTGGTAGGAGACAGAACCACATCAGCTGCTTTTCTTTGGCCGTTCAGAAACAGTCTGGAGACTCTAAAAAACCTCCACTTCCTGAAGCAAACGGATGCAGAGCATCATGTTTGATCCTCTTCCTTCAGAAACGGCTCCATTGTTCCATCGCTCAGCAGTTTGACTAAAGCAGCTGAGAGTCTTGATGCAAACAGACCTCAGCAGCTCATCCAGAACGCCATGACAGAAGCACATGCAGCAGCACGTGCACGCTCCCAGAGAACAGCAGCTGATCCAAGTCCTGACTTTGAGGTGAGACCTTTCTGTTCTGCTTGGACCACACTTCAACATGAACTTCATTTCCCATCATTCCATCTGTCAGGAGAGAACAGCTGCAATCAGCTTCCTTCAGGAATGACTGCAGGTAGAAGGATCTTTCATTCTTCAGCACCACCAGGACCCACATCCAGCCCATCAACAGCCAGAACATCAGTGACATCAGCGTCTGATCTTCATCACATCATCATCATCAAAGGACCACCTCTACGTTTTTACAGCCCTAATTGTGCCTCAATAACACATTATCCAACACACAATGTAAAAATAATTTAAAATACAACATTGTAATATTTCTCTGCATTGAGGAGGCCATTTGATATTCTCTGCATTTTGGTTCTTAACTGCACTGTTCTTAACTGCACAAAGACGATTCAACATTTAACCAGTGGAGAACAAAGGGGGGTTACATCCTTTGCCACAATCACAAATAAAAATAAGATGAGGGACTTCCAGGACTTAAAGGTGGAATTTGGACTCACCAACCATGATTTTTTTCGATACCTCCAAGTGAGGTAATATTTTAACAAAGCAATTAGATCAGAAAAGGGGAGTGAACAAAACCCAGTCTTAGAGGTAATAATTGGAGTTTACCAACATAAAACATCCAAAATGATCTCTAAACTGTACCACAGCCTCATTTCATGTCAGAAAAACACAACTTTATATGTTAAAGAAAAGTGGGAAAAAGAAATGTCCATCACTATTTCAGAGAAAGAATGGTATTCAACATGTGCATCAACTCAGTCCTCTACCACATCACTGAAATGGAGGGAATTTAATTGGAAAAACCTCATGCGCTTCTTTATTACACCTTCAATTAAAAGCAAACTATCAGCAAATCCACAGATGTGTTGGAGACAGTGTGGTGCAGTAAAGGCAAATCATTCTCATATCTTCTGGAACTGTTCGCAAATAGGACCATTTTGGCATTCCATCCATCATGTCTTAACAAACGCTTTGCGCTACACAATCCCCTTCAAGCAGGTAGTATTACATCTGGGCAACCTTTCTGAAACAGTCATTCCTCAAGATCAGTATTTGGTGAAAATATTCCTGATTGCGGCAAGGAAAGCAATAACCAGAAGATGGCTTAAGCCAGAACCACCAACCCTCACAGACTGGACTGAAATAGTGGAGGAGATTTATATCATGGAAAAGATGACTTTTGTTTTAAGATTGAGAGAAGGACATTTTAAGGAAAAATGGGACAGATGGACTGTATATAAAAACTCACTGGTCGATGTATGACATTTCTGGAATGGTGGCTGACATGTTCTATTATTTTTCTTCCTTGCCTTTTCTACTTATTTATTTTTATTTATTATTATCATCTTCTTTCTTTCCTTTTCTACTCTTTGTTTGTAAGACTTTATCTGTTTGATGTCATGTTCTAGTGTTCTTTATCTTGTTTACAAAAAATGAAAAATAAAACTTAAGTTATAAAAAAAAAGAAGTCAAAGTGCTGACTCAGCACAGATCAAAGGAGTCACAGATGATTTCCTGGAATGAAGAAAACATCAAACATCATGATGTGATCTGGAACTGAGCTGTTCTTCAGAAGATCCTCCCAAACATGGAAACTGTTGCTGCAACACGTGAAGGTTTGGTTCTGTTGCTAGTGAGATCTGATGGATCAGAACCAGACTTCTGTCAGCTGGAACTGTAGCTTCTTCCAGACCATGTGACCTCATGGACAAAGTTCCAACATGGTTTCAATGAAATGTGGAGGTTTTCCAGGAAACGTTGCTGCAGTTCCTCCGTCTCATCAAATGAGAGATTTCTCTGCACTAAAGAAGAAAATCTTCCAGAACAGCTTCAAGCTGCAGAAAAACTGTTTCCATCATTCTGAGGACATTTCTTTAGGCTTCATGTGAAGAAAACAAACTGTTTGAAAAGATGAAAACAGAAACAAAGACGTTTCTAGAAGCTGCAGTTACAAAGAACAGCCAGCAGGTGTCTCACTGTGGGAGTCTCTGGAGTTGAAAATGACTTTTCTTTGGTGAAATTCAGTCATTTGGATGAAAGACAAACAGGAAGACAAATCCTTGTTCTAATATTGGATCCAAATGTTGGTAGAAAGTAAAGCAGCAACAATCAAATGAGCAGCAGCTCTTTTTAGTTCATCTCTCACTAGAATAAGATCCAGACTGAAGCTTTTGGAAACTTGGATCATTCCAGCTGAAACTCACTTGGATCAACTGTGGACATTTCTGGAGATTTCAGGACGTAGATTCAACAAATCCCAGTTAGTTTGCTAAGAAACAGAAGAAAACTCATTTACTGAAACTCTGGGATGTTTGAAATCCACTTTTTAGCTCTGGGAGCTGAAAATGTGTGGAGCTGCTGAGAATCCATCATCCTCTGTGAACGCTGGATCTTCATCCCTGAAAGTCCATGTGAAGAGGAGAAATGGTTGCTCCTCTTCACACCAGAGACAGGAGCAAGAACAGATTTGACTGCATTTGGACTGAGAAGCTCATTATTTGTCTTTAACTTAACTTCATCATCTTCAAATGGACACGCCATGCTGCTTCACCTCTCTGAAAACAAAGTAACCTTCAACTAAACCTGCTCCGGACCAGGTTATGTTCAGAGCATGAGTTGCTATGGCAACTTGACATACCCTGAAACATACCTCCATTTCTGGAACCGAAAGCTGAGGTTATCAACTTCCTTATCCTCAAACTTACTGTGGGAGCTAGCATAACATGCTTTCTGGAATACATCCCTGTTTTATTTTACCTGTTGTGGCTTTGGGTTCTCCTGGAGGCTCCGCCTCCTCTTCTTTGGCTCTCCATGAGTGGTACTCAGCTGTCTGCACTTTAGGCTAATTTGTTTGTACTCTATTTAAGTGTGTCTGTTTCTGCTCTCTGTGTCAGAGTGTTTTTTAAGTTTGGTCTTATACGTAATAGCGTATCATTATATAGCTTGTTTCTATCTTTTTTTTTATACACTGTATTTTATCCCACGAAGGGAAATTCTTTCTCCGCATTTGACCCATCCCCTTGGGGAGCAGTGAGCTGCAGCCGAAACCGGGAGGCGGTAGTGTTAAGGGTCTTGCCTAAGGACCCTCACTGGGTGATGTTAATTGTTGTTGATTACCATTGATATGGTAATTGCCCCCAGTACCATTGCTCATTCCCCTCCGGGAATCGAACCCTGGTTTCCTGCATGGTAGCTTCCAACCCAGAGCTACCCAGCCGCCAAAGGAGCCTACAAGGACCAAAGCGCTTTACAGTCACAGTTCCATTCACTGAGTAACACACACTGGTGGTGCCGAACAAACACATCTGCACCGCAGGCTTCAAAAGAAGATAACACTGCTGAGCGGAGACAGGATGAAGCGGCTCAGTCTGAATAGCAGTGATATACACCTGAGTCACTATTTGTCCCACTGTACTTTTTTTCATAATCATTTTAAATTTTCTCCCGTTTAATTCAATTACCCTGGTCGCGGTGGGTGGGATTAATCTCCGCAATTTGAAGCCTTCTGTTCACATTGATTATTAAAATTATGATTCAACAGTACAGTACAGAAGTTATTTGTTGAAAAACGTTTCTAAAGTACTTTTATTTGTGAAACAAATGCTTGAGCCTGTAAAATAGTTTGTTCTCTTTTCAATGTATTATAGAGTATTTAATTGTATAATAATTGGGAAAAAAATAGAGATTTCTACTTCACGGACTTTTGGAACTTAACCCCCGCGTAAAACAAGGGTTTACTGTACAAAGATTGTTGTTTGTCTTCTCCATCCTTGTTTTTACACAGAAAAGTATCAATAAGAATAAAGCAATATCAATAAGAGAAGAACCATATATATAATCTTAACAATACTTATCTCTAGTAAATGGTTACTTGACCTAACAAACACTGCAGTCACTACTTTGTGTTTAAATATTTATTAAATGTTCACTGATCACATTAAAAGTGTTAGAATTAAAGATGTATAAAAAACATTTCAACCATAATGAAGACATTCAAGATTTAGTTCTGATGAAACAAAACAAACAACTCATTTCTATTTGCAGGTACATCTAAAACAATTCATTTTGTACAAAAAATGGTACATATTTGTCAGCAGTAAAACTTAGAACTTGTCTAGAATCATTACACAAATATTGAAACTTATTGATCCATTACTTTTTTTGCTTTTGATGTAGAGAAGATGAATACCTAATATGTAAACGCAGCTATTGTTTGTCAAGAAAAAGACTTGTGAGTTCTAATGTGTGTCTTAAGAATAGATCTGCAACTTAAAACTTGAATCACATTATTTACAAGAAAAAAGGCTTTTCTCCTGTATGAGTTCTCATGTGCCTTTTAAGACAATATAAATCTCTAAAACTCTTTTTACATTCTTTACACGAAAAAGCCTTTTCTCCCGTGTGACTCCTCATGTGTGTTTTGAGACTAGATATACGTCTAAAACTTTTATTACATTCTTTACAAGAAAAAGGCTTTTCTCCTGTGTGAGTTCTCATGTGTCTATTGAGATGAGATATTTGACTAAAACCTTTTTTACATTCTTTACAAGAAAAAGGCTTTTCTCCTGTGTGAGTTATCATGTGTGTTTCGAGATGAGATATTTGACTAAAACCTTTTTTACATTCTTTACAAGAAAAAGGCTTTTCTCCTGTGTGAGTTCTCATGTGTCTACTGAGATTAGATATTTGACTAAAACTTTTATTACATTCTTTACAAGAAAAAGGTTTTTTTCCTGTGTGAATTCTCATGTGCCTACTGAGATCAGATCTGTTACTAAAACTTTTTCCACATTCTTTACAAGAAAATCGCTTATATTTTGCATGGATTCTTGTGTGAATTCTGAACAGAGATTTGTTACCAAAGCTTTCACCACATTCTGTACAGATATAACATCTTTCATCAGACCCAGTTTCCATGTAGTCAGACGGGTTAGAAATTATTCTTGAGTCTTCAACGGATTTGAAAAAAGAAAGTATTTCTTCATTTGGAGATTGTTTACATTTCTTACCCAAACTTGCCTTCTTTGGCTTTTTTCTAACATCAAATTTACACTGAGTCTCTGACATGTGAGAGCTGTCCACACTTTGGACATGACTTCTGTCTCTTTTCTTCCTCTGATCTCTGTTCTGTGGGTCTGTCTCTTCATCTGTAGTTGATGTTGATTCTGTCTCTTCATCTGTAGTTGATGTTGATTCTTCATGTTGGTTTCCTTCTTCATCCTGACTTTTAACATTAAAGCTTTGCTGATTTTTTAGATCTGCTTCACTGTTCTCATCTTCCTCAAAAGTAGCAATCTCCATCAAGTTATCAGTCTCCTGCTTCAGATCAAGCTTCTCTTCATCCTGACTGATGAAGAGGTCATCTGGCTCCTCTTTAATCTGTGATGGTCCTGGTACCCCATGTTCATCTACAAATTGTGGAAGTTCTGGATCCTCCTGCTCCTCTTTATAATATGGAGGTACTTGTTTTTCCTGTTCCTCTTTATAATGTCGAGGTTCTGGTTCCTGCAGTTCCTCTTTATAATGTGGAAGTTCTGGTTCCTCTTGTTCCACTCTGAAGTTCCTCTGCGGGTTGCAGGGATCCTCCTCTTCAGTACTCCAGTGCTGGGGGAGGACTGCAGAAACACAAGAGGCCCTTTTATATGTTTTGAGGATTTGTGTGTTGTTAAGCACCAATAAAAATTTGAATAGACTCAGTCAGAATATGGACAATTTACAATTTTACTTTAAATAATGAAATTCCTTAGTTTAAAACACAAAATCCAGGAAACCTTTCTAAAAGATAACGTACCTGTGACTGTGAATGCTTATCTACAACACAACCTCCAAAATGTTTGAGAAGGAGCCCCTGAAGGACCATTGTTTGTTAAGTTAACTTACTGGTAATATTGCCAATGAAGTGCTTTTTTTTAAAAGAAGTTGCTTCTGTTTTCTTTAGCACAGCAGCACAACACTGTGCTGAAAAAGGCCCCCCCTAAACCTCCCCACAATGAGGAGAGCTGTGTCAGTCAATAACCTGTATGCTGAACCAGCTGAAAATAATAAAAAATGTTGTCTTAATAATTTATTTAATACTTTCTTAAATAAATTGAAACTGCAGAAAAGTAATTCATAAATGGTGCAAACAGGTCTTTAATGCCAAACAGGTCTTTGATGTAATCTAACTGTATTTCTTTCACGATCATAGGGCGCGCTTACAAGTATTAAATTTTCTCTAAAGTGTAGGGGGCGCCCTATGAGGTGGTGTGCCTAATGTATCGTTTTGGGGCGTAGAGGAAGACGGCATGAGAACGGGGAAAGGAAGTATGGGCGAGCTGGGTCACTCTTAACGCGGTAGCAAGAGCAGAGCTGCTATTCAACAGGCTGCAATGGAAAGCTGTCTGTGCCTTGTTTACCTCCCAACCACTAACAGAGTGAGGGAGGGGTAAGCACTTCATTTATTACAGCTTCAACATACTTTTCGCTAGAGACACCATTCAAACATTGAAATGCTCACAAAGCTTTGAACTACAACACAAGTTTTATGATCATTATGGGATGGCAACATGACCTACGGTTTGGCAGCCATTTTGTACAATAATCTGAGGCGATTTTCATGTTTTTCCACATTAATAAATAACTAACTTTATTTCCTTGTGATTTTCACAAAATATCATGCTCATGCCATTACTTTAAGTCTACAATCACCTCTGGAGTTTCATCGACCTTTGATCCCAGGAAGAGGCCGCCATCTTGAATTTTCAAAAAAAGAGCACCTTGAGGACCAAATGCAAACGAAACCTCTTCCTTGGGATTTTTATCAATCATCTTACAACTTCTCAGGCGTCAATAGGAAGCAACCATGGAAACAATGTGGCAATTATAAATTGTAGATTTGAAATGCTGTCCACGTAATGAGCTCGCTAAAAGTGGTGTACTATTATGGCGTTGCATGGCTGCCATAAAGTGAAAGAACGCAAAATCAACTGAGCAGGTGTATTCCGGAACTGAGTGAGAGAACCTTACAACCGCAGGCGCAATTCTAACCGAGTGACCCCCGCATTTTACAACTGCACGTCTGCAATCGTAACTGAGCGGTGATCCTGCAGCGTTCACTTCCCCTTTGCAGGCTCGCCTGTGTTTGCGCGCCAGGTTAAGGGGGCATTTTTGAGATAGGTTCCTCACTCTGTTCCTGAATACACCCGCTCAGTTGTCTTTACGCCCCAGTGATGAAACGCCATATACTCTTAAACTTGCCTGTTTTTCAATGAAATACTGTGAAAATCGAATGCATGCATCCATGGCCGGAACTGAACATAATGAAAAACACTGAATACTGACATAAGGAATGTGGGCGTGGTTAGCAAACAACCTCTGTTGCTGAGGAGCAACTTAGCAACAAACTCAGTTTTGCTCCCACTGCCTTTTGAAAACACACACCAGCATTTTACCGGTATGTTTTCATGTTAAGAAAAAACACCCATAACTGAAACTGGGCTGTTTAGTCCAGTGCTGCTGTATTGTAAGGAGAGGAATATTTGGTAAATAATATGGCTTTAATTGTGTGTTTGTGTCTGGCAGGTCAGTGTGTGGTGTGGCTCTTTGACTCACAGATAGAAATTTCGGCTCTTTGTATCAAACTTGTTCGCCACTCCTGTTTGTGTTAGATGCTTTAATAAAAAAAAATGGCGGATGTAACGTCGATTAAAACCTTAACCAACGGCCTAAGACCAGGGTGAGAAAGTGCAGCGGGTTTTTCTATGCTGTAAGTTTTTTTCATGTTAAATCACTGCATTTGTTAACGTTTTAATTCACGTTACAGCCACCGTTTCTTTTCTATACAGCTTCAATAAGAAAGTCCCGCCCGCTGCTTTGCCGGATTTGACCAGCAAATTTCGGCCAATCAGATCAACCAGAAAGGTTACTGCCCCCAAGTGACAAACACACCCCTGAACACCACCCCCCAAGTGATGAAAGCACCCCTTAACACTGCACGCAAACCCAAGCAAGCGTGCAAAGGGGAATTGACCATGTAGGATCACCGCTCAGTTAGGATAGCAGGTAGTTGTAAAATGCGGGATCACTCGGTTAGAATTGCGCCTGTGCAGTTGTAAAGTTCCTCACTCAGTTCCTCAATGCGCCAGCTTAGTTGTCTTGATGCTCTCTCTTTCACTTTATGGCTAGCGCTGTGATGGTGTGGGATTTTTTAATCACAGCGCGGATGAACCAGCAGGGGGGCGTCTTTGTCTTTTTGTTTTTCATTTTGACGTTCACTCAACCAGGAAGTTTATTTTTCTGTCATGCATTTATAAATTTTGGTCTGTTTTCTTTCTGTACTGGAGTGTTTATGGAGCCACGACACCTGCAATGCAGACTAGACAAAAGCACACCATTCTAATGAAGTATCTAGTATGTTTACATCTTCCCTTACTGAATAATAAAAAAGCCTTTTAGCCTTGAGGACAGAGAGAGGACAGCCACAGAGCTTAACAGGTCGTGTTTCTCCACCTCTCCCCTTTTGGAAAAGGTTTGAAAATTCATCCAGACTCTTGTGTGTCTTTTCATTTCTGCATATTTCATTTTTGGACGTCGAGAACCACCTGAATCTGCGAAAGCAGGACGAGACCGCAACAATCCCTTTCCAGTGACATAAAGATCAATCCAAAGAATTTAAAATGTTTAACCCTTTATAGGGCAAGTGACTGTTTTTGGTAATTTCCGCACCTGTTACTTATCACGCCCTTCCCCCGTCTCAGTGAGTTCAAGAGTCATGGGATCTTTACCCATGACTCAGCAAAGATCATTCTACATTATAGGTTACTCAATTGTGCAACTTGACCAATCAGCAGAGAGCAGGGTCACATCAAATTTCCCTTTCTCTGCAAAATCAGAAAAAGTTGCTTTTGCAGCTCAGTTCACTGGACATTTTCAAAGGAATCGTCAAAACTAACCATGGTAAGTTGATGAAACTCATACATTTTATTGTTGAATACTTGTGTTAAGGCCTGTTCACACCGGGACGAATTTCGCCGGCGATTTTCGCCGACGTTTAACGCCTCGTGACTAAACAAAGGGCACCAACGAGAGTGTGCACACCGACGCGAAAAAACGCCAGGCGTTAAAGCGTCAAAAAAAAAAAAACGCCTCGGGTTCGTTTTCTACTCGACCAATGAGAATGGCGCTTTTGCTCACGTGTCTGGAGCTTCTGAAGTTACAGTAAAACACAACTTGGGGGCGCTCAAACACAAAACTGCCTTGCACACATACCAGCGAAGAAGATAGACGCCAAGTAGCGTCTACACACAGCCGCGAAGCAATAATGACGGACATTCTAAAATATCCCCTTACCAAGTACCAGTTGGAGCTACTGGTGCTTGAAATATACATGTTTTCTTTGTTTGATTCTGACAAGCGTGTAAATACTTGCTCTCTTCTTCTGAGTGAAAAGCGACTTTCAAAAGCGTAAAGTTGCGCAGCGCCACCTTGTGTACAGGAGTATTTCTGTTTTACATTAAGCGCCATCTAATGTCAGGGAATGAAATTGCATGTTCACTCCACTCATCGTCAGCGAAAATCGCCTGGGTGTGAACACAAAAAACGTGGCGAAAAACGCTGGCGAATAACGCCTGGCGAATATTCGTCCCGGTGTGTACGGGCCTTTAAGTGTTGACATATAAGTTGTTTGCGGAGAATTTATTGAAATGAGTGAAAATACGGCATGAAAAATGCAGGCACCATATTTGATCATACGCCCTATTCACTAAAAACAAAATTTTACTTGGTATGTCTGTTTTTGGACATATGCCCTATGCATCTAACAAACCATATTAGTGCATTTTCTTTACAAATAAAGAAATACAACTTATATTATGTTTTAATGTTGCCAAATGTTTTATATCACTATACAGTGATTCAGGGAGAATTTAAACACTGTTTTTTGTTTATGAATAGTTATAAAGAGTGATTTTTGTCAGTTTATGATGTTATGAAAGTTGTTTTATTGCATGTGTTTAATTTTTAGTTTCCATCAATTTTTTATGGCAAGAGGAGGGAGACTGCTGTTGTGCCAGTCCACCCTGACATTAGTGATGTTGATGAGGATCAAGATGATGGTGTGTCAGACCCCGACTTCGCCCCACCCACCCACAACCAGGACATTCCCAGACCCTCACACACAGTTGTGTGAGGGTCTATTCAACACTTTTGTTATTAGCACTTTTTGTTATTATCACGTTTATGTTCTAAAAGTGATGTTCAAATGTTCAAATACATAATGTGTTTTTCTTATATTTATATATATATATATATATATATATATGTATACTTATTGGAATTTGTTTTCCCACTTACGGGCAAGTGACCAAATATGGTAACTTCATTGGCATTGATTTTCTACATGAAAATAAAAAAAATTGAAAAATGTCACCAATGATATGACGTCTTGTTTTGTTCTCCAATAACACTCTAAGGTTGAATTTTAGAGTATTTCAATGAGTGCCCTATAAAGGGTTAATCACATACCAACTATGTGGAGTTGAAGCTGCGGGTTCCAGCTGCTATCAATCCAGCAGTCTGCGCTGACGACAGAGCTCCTCCTCGTTCTGGACGATGGTTCCTCCAGCAGCAGAAAGTTGTTCTCTGACAGAACCTTCCTGAGGTTCTGAAGACATGGTTCCTGCTCCGATCTTCAGCTCAAACTCCCCACAAACAAACAACACCGTCCTCTCAACACAAGCTAACGCTGCTAGCCTGCTAACAAGCTAACGCTGCTAGCGCCTCGTGCTGTTCTTCTTCTTTGTTTGGCTAACAGTGTCATGGTGCTTTAGCGCCACCAGCTGGTCTGGAGTGTTATCTGTCACTCATATTATCATGTCGATAACGGCAAAAGACTCCTTTTTTAAACTTTGCAGGCAAATAAAGGAGAAATGGACAGTTTTCACAAACAATATTTGTGTGTGACTAGTCTTTCTTGAAAAAAATAAATTTTCGACCAAACTGGAGAAGAGGGAACAGGACGTGAACTTGGCTGATGATGTCAATGAGTTATTTCAATTTCACAAGCCTGACCCACGGTGGCGGAGCGCGACGGCATCTTGGTGAGGTCGACGGCGCCCACATGACAATGATTTCTATTGATTTTAGTGGTGTCTAAGTAGCTTTTATATGCTATATATATTTTTACATTTATACATATTTGTGAATATATTATATTTAATGCATTGTTGCAGGTCTTCTTACAAATCAAAAACTTATTACAAAGAATTTTTAAAAATAATTTGTAAACATTTAGAAGTTTTAGACTTCTTTGACATGTAATTTAAATTATTTAGGAAAAACCAAACAATAAGTCCATAATAATAATAATAACGACAATAAATCAATAGTAAGTCAATAAAAACAATAAATAATAACAATAAATAAATAATAAGTCAATAAAAATGTAAAAATAAGTCTATTAATAATGATAATTTAAAAAATTAATATTCAAAAGAAGTCCAAAAGTGAACAATAGATTTACCCTAAAAAAAAAAAAAGAAAAGGAAAACAATCGATTTATACTAATTCATGTGAGTGATCAATTTGTGTAACACAGATGCTATGGTGTCGGGTTTCAATCAAACAGTCTGGCCCTCATCAAAATGTGTTTTCACAAATGTTTCTAACATATCCAGACTGTATTTCTAGTTGGTACCACAGTGATCCATCTGGGTTAGCTCTTTTTATTGCTAAGATCCACTTTTTCCTTAATTCTGAATCCATTGAAAACCTAGCCTAGTATGCTGTATACAGATTTAGCAAAATAAAATGTACATTTATGTCGACAGCCAATTATATGTACATCATGCCTACATGTTGATAATAGCCCTGGGGCATCATGCATGTCAACATGTATATGACTAATGAAGCCCCTGCAGCATCAAAAGAAAAAATTAAAATACCTACCTGTGAAATGTTCTGCCTTCCTCCTTCATGGACTCATTGCACTGCAGTAGTAACTTGACCTCACCAAGATGGCGGTGCTCTCCTCCCATGAGGAAACACGTGATGTTTCCTCTAGCGATATAACTAATTGGATGATGTTAGGGCGCCATTTTGTCGTCTTCAGCCAGGTCTTCTTGTCATATGTAAGCCAAAGAAAAGGAAGAGTAATGTATTTTCTGGACAACACCGCTCCTCATGAACTGAAATAATATGAAAATTATGACATAAACTATTGGTAGAAAAAGTGACGTTACGTCTTTTCATGTTTTTGGGTGAAAAAAATGTAATAATTCTATCCCTTGATGTCTTTACGTTATGCATTTACTTTATTTATTATTAAAGTCATCAAGTTTTAACAATTCTAAAATCGAAAAAAAAATAATAGAGGTGGATCTGTAATTCTAACAAAAATTGTTCTTTCTTTTGCATTTTTATTTTGTTGTATTTGGAACAGAATTTCTTTTAATGTGAAGTCAGCAGACGTCATCATTATATCTTCTTGTTTCACACTTGCATTTGCATCGGTTTAGCTCAGAGGTTATTTCTACGACTGATTTGTCACATCTGACAGTTGGCAACTTGGCCGAGTTCAACCACGGTGCTGTCGTTCGTTTTTATCTTCATTATTTTTAGTGTAAAAATTGTTATAAAGGACAAAAATGAAAATAGAGTAAAATAGAGTAACCTGTTAAATGATGAATTATTTGAGTTTTGATGTAGAACAGAGGCAGAAAAACTGAAGGATGAAATTTATTTATTTTTTCAATTTAAAATTATTCAAACTTCAATGACACAACTTGACACTTTGAAACCATCTGGGGCTGACTTGGTCTTGCTCGCTGGGATACGGCCAACATCCAGAAATCTACCAACAGACATTTTTAGCTCTAGTTTTTGAACATTCTATGTTTTGAAGAGGCAGGCTCTTCTAAAAGAAACTAGCAGGAGCCCCAGCGCTGGTCTTTGCTTGGATTTGTTTTAGACTTGTTCAGAGTCAAATGCATGTTTTAAGGGGAGGAGGATTATTTTGTTGTTGCTGTTTTTGTTCCTATTCTTACAATCCACTATATGTCCCGTGTTGAATTCTACTATTAAAATGTGGGAAACAAATGTTTATCAAATCCAAATCAATCCAAAAGCCTGGAGACTGGATGGCCGTGGTCCTCCCTTTGACCTGGACACTGGTTGCCATGGCGACCTGCACACTCACCAAGCTGGAACTTAGAAGAAGAAAAAGAGACCAAAATGATTGATAAAGCAGGTTTTCCAGGGAAATCCCACAAAGTGCTTTCCAAGCTAGAACTAAGAATATCCAGCATGCATTTGGAAAAACTCATTAGCTTCTTGTGGAAAATGATGAGTCATTTGAAAAGCATTCTATGAATGCTCAGAAAACTTCCTCTAAGGTTGTGGTTTTTTGGAGAAGTCCTCCTTGTGGTATTATACATGTTGGGGGTAAAACCCTAGTTAAGGAGATGTCATGAGAGGCAGGCCCACGAGGGGGCGCGCTAGGGAGAGTTCAGGACTGTGTGGTTGTTTTCCGGTTGTTGAATAAGGCAGTCTACAGCACAACCCGTCCCGGAGCCTTTGTGAAAAGTAATAACACGACATGGTGACAGAAGTGGGATACTGTTGAACTGACTGAACAACAACAACAAAAAAAAAAGAGACCGGCGGAGCACGGCAACTTCAGGGCATGTCGGAGGACGAAATGGCAGCGCCGCAAGCTACCCCATGTGCTACGTTTACCATACAACCTCCTGAGTCGTTTGACTTCACAAAACCACAAGAATGGGAGCGATGGATAAGACGTTTTGAGCGCTTTCGGCTCGCAAGCAACCTTAACGCGACGTCGGAAGAAAACCAGGTAAACACGTTGGTTTACTGCATGGGGGACGAAGCAGAAGACGTGCTGAGAGGGCTAACGCTAACGGCGGATGAAAGGAAACAGTATGCAGCGGTAAGAGCCGGGCTAGACTCGTTCTTTGTGCCCAAGAAGAACGTAATTTATGAAAGAGCCAAGTTTAATCGGCGTGTGCAGCAGTCGGAGGAAACTGTGGATTCCTTCATAACGGCGCTTTATGGGCTAGCCGAACACTGTGACTATGGACAGCTACGCGATGAACTGATCCGCGACAGGTTAGTGGTTGGCTTGAGAAACACAGCCCTGTCTGAAAAGCTGCAGCTAGATGACTAACCCTGGACACTGCCATCATAAAAGCTAGGCAATCTGAAGAAGTTAGGCGACAGCAGTCAGACTTAAGAGGAGAAAGCAGCAGTGCTAAGTGCTCAAATGTCGATGCTGTTCAAGCTAAGAACTACAGAAAGCCCAGATTTCCTGCTAAGGCTCAAGCACAGTCACAAATGCAGACCAAGTTCAGACAAAATGCACGTCCACCTCATGCTCAAAAGCTAACCTGCAAAAGATGTGGGAAGGTGCCCTCACATGCAAAATCTGAATGTCCTGCAAAAGAAGCTGCATGTCACACGTGTGGATAAAAAGGACATTATGGCAAAGTTTGCAGAAGCAATTTAAAGTCTGTGAATGCAGTGACTGCAGAGGAAGAAGGCTTTTTTCTGGGAACTGTTAATGCTGGTGCAGACCCATGGTCGGTGCAGCTTCAAGTAAGACACAAGAAAGTGTGCTTCAAAATAGACACTGGCGCTGATGTTACTGCCCTACCCGCCGATGTTTATTGGGAAATAACAGGAGAAGAAGCTGCAAAGCATCTGGTGAAGCCAAAGCGTCTGCTGTTTGGACCAGGTGGCAACGTGCTTCACGTCCTGGGGGTTTCAAAAGAAACACTGCGCAGTGGGAAAAAGACAGCCTCAGAGGACATTTATGAAGTGGAAGATCTTCATACTGCCCTGCTGGGGTTACCAGCTATAAAACAGCTTCAGCTTGTGTCCAGAGTCGACAACATCACCGTGGAGACGGTGAAACAGTTATATCCCCGCCTGTGTAGCGGTCTAGGCCTTGTGCAGAGGCCGTATTCAATCAAACTGCAACCAGATGCTGTGCCCTTCTCTCTGCAGACTCCACGCAGGGTCCCTCTACCTCTCATGGGCAAAGTGAAGGAGGAGATAGACCGCATGGAAAAAATGGGCGTCATCACCAAAGTTGAAGATCCCACTGAATGGTGTGCAGGGATGGTAGTGGTCCCTAAGAAATCAGGTGCAGTACGTATCTGTGTGGACTTCAATAACATGAACCAAGCAGTTCGCAGAGAAAAGTTTATCCTGCCTTCCGTTGAGCACACGTTAGGGATGCTAGCAGGTGCAACAGTTTTTAGCAAACTGGATGCCAACATGGGCTTCTGGCAGGTGCCATTAACAGAGGAGTCTGCTAAGTACACCACTTTCATAACACCTTTTGGGCGCTACTATTTTAATCGGTTGCCATTTGGCATTGCATCAGCCCCAGAACATTTTCAGAAAATGATGGTGACTGAGGTGACCAGCGGCCTTGAAGGTGTGCTGTGTCACATGGACGACATTCTGGTTTGGGGCAAGACCCAGGAAGAGCACGATGTGCGGCTGCATGCGTTGCTGGAGAAAGCACAAAAGGCAGGCATCACACTAAACATCGATAAATGTGAGTTCACATGCCACAAAGTCAGATTTTTGGGTCATGTGATCTCAGCAGCAGGGGTCCAGCCAGACCCAGAAAAGACAAGTGCAGTTCAGGAGATGAGTGCACCCACCAATATCAGTGAACTGAGGAGTTTCCTGGGCATGGTGAACCAGTTGGGGCGGTTCATACCAAATCTGGCAGAGAAAGACAAGGTTTTGCGAGATCTGCTGTCGAAAAAGAACCATTGGTACTGGGGACCAGAGCAGCAGACAGCTTTTGAAAGACTAAAAAAAGAACTTTCATCACCACCAGTGCTCACACTGTATGACCCAAACAGTGTGCTGAAAATCTCAGATGATGCTTCCTCTTTTGGACTGGGAGCGGTTCTGCTGCAGAAAAGCAATGCTGAGTGGGCGCCTGTGGCGTTTGCATCCAGGGCGATGACGGCGACTGAGCAGCGATATGCTCAGGTGGAGAAAGAGGCGCTGGCTTCGACATGGGCGTGTGAAAGGTTCAGCTGCTTTGTTCTGGGCAGATCATTTGAGTTGGAAACTGACCATAAGCCTTTGGTGAGTCTGCTGGGTGGCAAAGCGCTAGACGACCTTCCACCTAGGATCCAAAGATTTAGAATGAGGCTCATGCGCTACAACTATAAAATCTCGCATGTTGCTGGGAAAAACTTATGGACAGCAGACACCCTGTCACGCGCCCCCCTCAGAGCATCAAGAGCACACACCGGTACAAGCCTGCTAGAGGACACTAACATCTATGTGGACTCTGTCATCAGCAACCTACCTGTCAGTGGAGACTATCTGAGCAACCTTCGTGATCATCTGAAAGCAGACAGTGCATGTGCTGCGCTGATGGAGTTCTGCAGAGATGGGTGGCCGGATAAAAACAGACTGCAGGGGGTGTTGAAACAGTACTGGGCTGAAAAAGCGGTACTGGCGGTGCACGATGGACTGCTGCTGCGGGGCACAAGGTTAGTCATCCCATCGGCTTTGCGTAAGGATGTGTTAGAAAAATTGCATGAAGGACACATGGGCGTGACAAAGTGCAGGGAGAGGGCCAAACAAACAGTATGGTGGCCGGGGCTCAGTAATCAGTTGAGTGACATGGTGTTAAGATGCCGCACTTGCATCCAAGAGAGAACCAATGTTAAAGAGCCACTGATGCCAAGTCAGATACCGGACAGGCCTTGGCAAAGACTCGGAGCTGATCTGTTCGCACTGGACAGCAAAGAATATCTGCTCGTCGTGGATTATTTTTCCCGTTTTGTGGAAATTGCACAGCTCTCCAATACACGGTCCATGGATGTGGTGGTGCACCTGAAGTCAATTTTTGCACGTCATGGCATTCCTGAGGTTCTTGTGACAGATAACGGGCCGCAGTTCTCAGGTAGCCATTTTCAGGCTTTTGCAGCATGTTACGGCTTTGAACATGTAACAAGCAGCCCCAGGTTTCCACAAAGTAATGGAGAGGCCGAACGCGCTGTACAGACTGTTAAGAGACTGTTGAAAAAGTCTTCTGATCCGTACCGTGCTTTGCTTGCATACAGAGCAACACCTCTACAAAACGGCTACAGTCCTGCTGAGCTGTTAATGGGGCGTCGACTTCGCAATACTGTTCCTGCCCTGCCGTCCCTGTTGGATCCAGCTCTGCCTGACTACCACGCGTTGGGAGCCAAAGAAAGGGAGAAGAGGTGGAGAGATGCAAGAACCTTTGACAAGCGACACAAAGCGAGAAACCTTGAACCACTCGTTCCTGGGCAAGAGGTCTGGATCACAGATGCAAGAGCTCAAGGTACAGTGATTTCTGCGCATGAGGCTCCTCGCTCGTATCGCATCAAAGTGCCTCAGGGCACACTGAGAAGAAACAGACACCACCTGGTGTCAATGCAGACCGACGGCGAGGGAGTCAAACCTGTTGATGAACCTGTGGGAGAAGATACACCTACTCCAGCTCCAACAGACCAGACACCACACAGTGGAGAAAATAACACAGAGACTGTCCGTACAAGGTCAGGAAGGGTGGTCAGGAAACCAGATAGACTTAACTTGTGAATGAAAAAAAAAACAAAGAGAGTAAATAAGGATTTTTGAGATTATTAGAATGGGATGGTTTGAAAAAAAGGAATGTCGTTGATTTTGTCACACAAGTAAAGATGTATAAATGCCCTTTGTTTTGTTTTAAGAAAGGGAGATGTGGTATTATACATGTTGGGGGTAAAACCCTAGTTAAGGAGATGTCATGAGAGGCGGGCCCACGAGGGGGCGCGCTAGGGAGAGTTCAGGACTGTGTGGTTGTTTTCCGGCTGTTGAATAAAGCAGTCTACAGCACAACCCGTCCCGGAGCCTTTGTGAAAACTAATAACACGACACTCCTCTTCAAAGAAGTTCTCCTGACCATCTTCAAAGCCACTTTCTGCTTTTTCAAACGCTACTGTTCAACAAAAACTTGGTTTCTGCCACAAAACCAACCTTAGACACTGAAACAGAATGAATCCAATGCAGAAATGTGTTGACACCTTTAATTCAAAGCTTCAATCAGTTTGAATCTCATGAAGAACATTTCAAAAATCCACATTTGGATCAGGCGTCTTCATCAGAGCACAACTCATGTTTCCAGGACTGTGACTCACCAATAGATCCTCATTTCCTTTACACAATCTGTTTCCATCATTTGGATTTTTCATAAAAACTTGAGTTAGAAAAGAATTGTTGCCCCAAAATGTCCAGTTTGAATAGTCTACAGTTTGTTGTGTTTGGTTGCTAGGTAACAGGGTCTTTAATGTCTATGATGTCATGGTGGCTTTCAGAGTTGAACTCCTGAATATGACGGTAAACATTTGGATTGAACAAAAATGGGATTGAAGCTCATGCTAAATCCTGATCTCAATGCTGAAAAAACCTCCTCCTAGATTCTGGTTGTTTGGAGAAGTCCTCCTCTTCCCAGAATTCCTGAAAAAAGCCCTCATTTCTCCTGACCATCTTCAAAGCCACTTTCTGCTTTAGTTTAGTCCAAACTTGCTTTATGCTGACAACATTTACAGCTTGAATCCATCTGAAGAATCCAAGGAAACAAACCAATCTAAGTCTGCATTCATGCCACTTCAGAACCAACAAAGCATGTTTCCAGGACGCTGACTTACCAATAGAACTTGGGATTTCCTTTGCAGAATCCTTCTCCGTGTGTTTTCCTTTGTTTTTCTCCCCAAAACCTAAAGCAGAGATTTTTGCTGAGCTGCAGAACAAACGTCTGACTGCTTTAACCGCCGTTGATGGTTTGTTGTGTTTCCCTCTATAGGTGCTATGGTCTTGGTATGGTTGCTAGGTAACGCTGTCTTTGATGATGATGACGTCAGAGTGGCCTCTAGAATGGACTTTTTTCTTGTGGAACCAGGAGCTGTAACCTTTAGGGCACTAGGACCCAGAAAGAGGTCCAGGCAGTGACGGTGTTCAGTGACGGACTGCGCAGCCGCACTTCCTCCAAACGCCACTATTCATCCAGCGCGTGGAGCGCCAGAGTCCAAACGGGCTTAAGGCGCTTTGATAAAGCGCTCTGGAATCCAGCTATGGTGTGCTAAACGTCAGGTCCAGAACGGAAGATGCCATCAATGAAGTCTGTCTGTCAGCAGCAATCCAACGCTGATGGGGTTTAGCTTGTGGAGGATTTGAATGTTCATTTGCTCTCAGGTTGGTTCTGTGCTGGAAGCCCCAACCCTCAGTTCAGTCAAGTTAGAAAGATGCTAACCAGCTGTTCCCTCTGTCACCATGGAAACACGGACCGCTTTAAAGTCGGACAGGATTTTCACGGAGCGGACTTCTAGACGTGGAGGATAAATACTCCAAGATGAATTCATCAGACATGAATCAAACAGTCTTTTCTCCATAGAACAGAATGAAATCCACTGTGTTTTAGCAGCGTCTGTAGCATCACAGAGACGGTGTTCCACCAAAAACTGGGACCTGTCACATGTTGTTTCCTGGTGACAGAGCTGCAGCTTTAATGTCAATGATATAGAAGAAGAAGAATCCAAAACATTGGACTGTTTTCATGTGATCACATGGAAGCAGAATTAGGAAATCTCTAGGAAATCTGTCCTTGTTTTGTCAGCATGTTCGAATTGGAGTTTACAGTTAGACGACAATAAAGACGTGTTCACACCAAGAAATTACTTGGAGGCTATTTTCTTTAAATAAATCAGGAAAATGTTCAAAAAATAAAACATCTGAAGTATTTAGTGTTATAATTTGTCCAATAAAAATATGTTGTCATATATTAATTGTTGTCTCCTGTGTGGAGGTTTTTCAGTTCATTAAAAACTGACATAAATGAGTAACGTTCACTGCAAACTGTGCAGAAGGCATGTTCTTTCTAAAACTGGAAATAGCACCAACCTTTTTTATCACCTGAAGCTGAGTCTCCATTTGATAATTCAATAAAAATAACATTTCATTTCCTCATTATAAAGCAACTTTATTGGAGTTTCATTTGTCATTGGTCTTTTTGAGCCAAAATCCTGAAGAAATCAAAACAAAAGGCTTTTCCATCAGAATCAGAACGTTAGCACGTGACCTAAGTTTGTTCACTTTGTGCTAAATGTTGATTTCTTTGACTGTTGTGTTAATAATATCAACAGTTCTCTGTCGCCTTCTGGTGGTTCATCAGAGAAGCCAAACTTCCAAAGAAAGTGAATCAAGAAACATGAGCTAATTCTTGATGCAGGTTTGAAAACACAGATGGAAAACAGCATCAATACAAATATTAGTCAATGTTTCCTTGAATGGAACAATTTCAGGATTTGTTGTCATAAAGTTGTGAAAAACTGTCTTGTAAAGTGTGTGGTGACGGTCCACTGTGGAAAATGACTGTTTGTGGAACATTGAGATGTGCTCAGTGATTTTGGTTTAGGACACTTTGGTTTCATTTCAAACGTTGGTTTCTCCTAAATCTACAAACTCTCTCCACAAACTGTCTCCTAACTCTCAGGGATTCCTGCTGCTGGCAGTCACGCTTTGGAATGAACTTGATTGAACAACATGTCATGGTCTGGAAGAAGCCCCAGTTCCAGCTGACAGAAGTCTGGTTCTGATCCATCAGATCTCACTAGCAACAGAACCAAACCTTCACGTGTTGCAGCAACAGTTTCCATGTTTGGGAGGATCTTCTGAAGAACAGCTCAGTTCCAGATCACATCATGATGTTTGATGTTTTCTTCATTCCAGGAAATCATCTGTGTCTCCTTTGATCTGTGCTGAGTCAGCACTTTGACTTCTTTTCAACTTTAGATCCATCATTCAGAATCAAGGATTTATTGATAAATATTATTTATTGACAGAAAATAAAGAGTAAATGTATTTATCATCCAGCAGTGATTGTAGGTCTTTTATTTTGAAATTCCTCAAGGATGATCATCATGGTGGGATTTTTAGATCTGCATGAACTCATCCTGAATCCAAAAGACACTGGAGCATCAAAGAATCCAACCCATCTCTGCCAACATGAGACTCTTACTTTGAAAAGTCTCAGACTTCCTGCAGGGAAACAGGCTTTCTGCTGCTGCACTGACAGATGTGCACGAGCTTGAAAGAGCTTCCTGACTGAGGAGCTTTAGACTTTCTCCTGCAGAGCAGCAGCTGACTTCAGCGTCGTCATGGGAACACAGTCTGCTGCTGCTTCTGGAAACGTCTTCAAGGCTGTGGTGGGACTTGTTGGTCTGGAGGACAGATTCTCTGAGCAAATGCTGCTTCAGCTTCAAGCTTCAGCTCTTTTCTTCTGGCAGAGCTTAGAAGAAATGGAAACCTCCTTTGTTCTGACTGTTTGCTCCAAATCCCAGATTCAGGAATTCCTCCAAGAAGTTCAGCTCAGAGATCATCAGCAGAGAAAAGCCTGAAGTTCTGATGGAAAATGACAACAGAACATGATCAATATTATTGATCCACATGGAATCCAGAAGAAACTCTGAGGTGAAGACATGAAGACACAAGCTTCAGAGACATGAGGAGAAGTCAGAGTGGATTCATTCTAGACTTTCTTCTCACATCTTCTCTTCAGAACATCTTTGTCTTTGATCCTTCAAATCTTCTGAAATCTGATCATCCACACATTTTTTATTTGAAATGGTTTATTTCAAGCAATTAAGTAGAAATAATACACAACAGCAATATAATCATCAGTTATACATTCATACAGTAACTAATCAAACTTAGGATATTTAGACATATTAATAAATATTGCTTGAAAGGGAGTGGAAGGAAGCGAATTTATATAATCCCACCCCTTTATACTATAACCATTTTATTACATGATTTATCAATATCCGGTTCCCAGTTTTTATCAGACAGAATTAAAAATCATAAGATATCAATAAAGCACATGACAAAGATGAATTACTTAAGTATTACGTCAAAAATAACTATTTTAGAAATCAACATGGCAAATGCAGATCAGTCATCTGAAATATATGCAGATTATGTTACTTATAAAAGCCATTCATATGAATAAAACATAATACTATATCAGTAAAGTAGACACAACACTGTTTCAGGAATTTTCATAGCAAAATTTCATCAAGTATCAAAAGTTAAAACATGTGCAAAATTATGCTACATTAGGAAAGATTTTTGAATCAATTTATCAGTTTTTGGAGAAAGTGAAGTAATATCATTAAACATCGATCAATTTAACAATTTTCAATAAGTGATTAATCATTTGTTTTACTTTTTTTTATTTATTTTTTTTTGTATTTTTATTTTATTTTTTATAATAAAGTAATGCTGTAGGGGAAAAATAAAAAGGATCCATTAACTGTCGATTGTCCAAGGTTGGTATTTCTTCTTTTACTGATAACAGCCGTTCTTCTGGGTTTAAACAGAGTTAATAGTTCTCTTCCATGTTATGTCTGCAGACATTAGATTCAGGTCCATATCCTTCTTCAGCTGATATCAGCTGCGGTGAAAGTTGAGGTCAAGTTGTCTGCAGGTCAGAACTCTGCTGTTATTCAGGTTACGTCAGACGATGGAGAAAGTGATGAATCCAGGTGTCATATTTCTTGAAATTATTTGGCTCTTTGGTTTATTACTCCACGTTGTTTCAGACAACCGTGATCAAGCACTTCTCAAAGTCCTTCATGGTGTTAATAACCAGAACCTTGGACCGGTCCTCTGGACCGAGCGGTTTGACGTAAATCCTGCAGCATTTAACCCAAGTGTTCTCAATCTGCTTACGCTTCCCGAGAAGCCGTGCATGTTTTGAGATCTCAGCATTCCTTCTGGTCAGATGGTCGTTCAGATAAGCAGCCGAACCTTTCAGGTGTTTCCTTTGGGTCATCAAAGCTAGCTTGTGTTTGTGATTCACAAACCTGATGAGGATCGCTGGTTTATCCGTCTCCTTTCTCCTGGGGAGCAGGTGGCAGGTCTCCATGGTATTGAGATCCAGGGAAATCCCTTTAGATGTGAGAAATGAATGTATTTGTTGTATCAAATACTCTGCATCGATCTCCGTATTAGCACTGCTAGCTACGCTAGCGCTAGCATTAGCAGTGCTTGCTCCTGCTGTCAGTTTCGCTCGAGACTTGATTGGTACTCCAGTGAGAATGACATTATTCCTCCTTAGTTGCTGATCCACATCGTCCAGTCTTTTTGTCCAGAATCTCGACCCGGTTTTCTCGTTTTGAGCCAGAAATCTTCGGAACTCTTCCATCATCTCCCAAAGTGGCGTTAGCTTAGCCGACACTTGTTCCATAAAACTTCTCAGCGTTTCTTGAATAATGTCAAGAGTCTTTTTGAGGTCTTCGTATTCCTGGGGTTTCTTCTGGGGCATGGTCAGCTCTCTTTTTTAGGGAAAATGAACCTTTTAAGTAATTTGAAGATAGTTGTATTCGCAGAGAGGCACGCACACCTGTTGTGTAACCCGGAACCGGAAGTTCGAGGGGGGAAAAAAAAATGGATGGAAAGAACTGAAAAGTGCAAGATTTCTTTCCTACAACCCACTCTAGAAGCGCAGAGGTTCTGAATGGAGCTATAACGTGCGCGCCCTACCCTCCGGTGCACCCTATGGTCATGAAAATACGGTAAGTCCTTCATGTCTTTGTACGTTCTGTCCAGCACGTGTGTGAAGGTTGACGGCGCTCTAATGCAGAGCTTTGAGAGGGAGAGAGGAGAGAAGCAGGGCTGTCCTTTGAGTGGCTCCCTCTATGTTTTAGCCAGCAGAATGCATGCTGACAGGAAGATGTGAAGCCACGTCCACTGAGGAGGAGCCTGCTGCAAGTTCCAACAGGAACCCTGTGAGAAATAACATCTGCAGCTGAAGGAAAGCAAACAGTTTTCTGTCACTGAAATGTTGCTTTGTCATTTCCTCTGTGAGGACCCTCCTCTTCATCACAGATGAAGCTCCGCCCACAAGCGTCCACGTTTGTTCTCCAACCTTCTGCAGGTTCTGATCTGCTTATTTCTCATTGGTCAGAACCTTCAGACCCAGAATCCTTTGCTTTCTTCCCAGAACTTCTGGTTCTGAAGCTTCCTTCCATTTCTGCTTCACTTCCTGTCAAAGCAGCCCTCCCACTGCATCAGGATGAAGAGGATCCACCCTCATCTTCATCCTGTCTTCATGGATCCAGAATCTGCAGGACAATCCACAAACATCCTGCAGTATCTGAGAGGCAGATCACCTCCAAGAAGACTTCTACATCAACCTGTCATTCACTCTGAAGCCCCGCCCCCTTCCATCACATCTGCTGTGTTCAGGAATCAGAGATGAATCCTGATCAAACCCTCAGAGCCCAGAGCATTCTTGGAGATCATTTACACCTTCAATTCAGATGAAATGATTGGATCAGAGTTTTAGTGAATTCACTTTTTCAGTTTAGAAAAATGAGAGAAAAGTTAGAAACCAGAACCTGTTTGGATCCAGAACCTGTTTGGATCCAGAACTGAGACCAGGAGCTGAGATATGAAGACTAAAGAGGAAAGTTCGACATGAAGCTTCATCTTCTCTTCATTTTCCTCACAAACAGCAGCTCAGTGAGGAAGAGGAGCTGCCAGGTCAGAGGTCATGTGATCAAGTTACAGTAACATTCAGGTGAAAGGCTGAAGCTGATTGGTCCAACATAGAACACTCAGCAGAATCAACACAACATGAGGAAGTGATGAGTTCTCAAAGCAAAGCAGAAGAGGAAGAAGCAGAATCACTGATCTGAGCTGCAGCTGCTTCACACGGTGAGAAAAGACGACTTCAGACCTTAGAGGAAAATCTACTTTGTTTGTTTGTTGAACTTTGTCTTCTTTAACTCGACTGTTTGTCTCTGAATATTTATAAAAGATCTTCTTCTTTCTCTGCAAACTCTCATCTCTCTGTTGTTTAAAGATTTGATCTCATTACTGATCAAAAACTGAGAATCAATTCTCACTTATTGATCAGTTTCTGTTTCACTGATTTATGAAGAAAATGGAAACAAATGATGTTTTTATTGTAGATTTTCACAGAATAAACAGTTGATGTTTACAGAAGTAAAAATGCTGACTCATCAAAGTGGTTCAGATCAGCTGACTGCTGCTTCCGGTCTGAACTTTCCAGAATCCAGATAGAAGAAAGAGTTTCGGTAAAACTTAATATTAAGATTCCTTAACAAGCTTTGTTAATTCATTAACAAGCATTATAATATCATTTTTTAGGGTGTTAGTAAGACATTTATTAGTACAATAAGTCTAATAAGGTTAATTAAATTACTTAGTTAACACATTTACAAGCATTATTGTTAAGATATTTTTAGGATGCTAATGATACATTTATTGATATTATAGGTGCCTAACAAATGTGTCAGTGTTAATAAGCTTAATAAGATTTATTAACAACCTTTGTTAACAAATTAAGAAGTATTATTATTGTTTGTTTTATAGTAATATATTATTATATTATATTATTATATTATAGTATATAATTAGCATTATAGATGTCTCACCCAAAGCTAAGTATTAATAAGCTTAAGAAGTTTGATTAACTAACTTAACAAATTAATAGGCTTTATTAATGTGTAAGATACTAGTAAGATATTTATTAGCAAATACCTGAAAGTGTTAATAAGATTTATTAACATCTAAAGTCAGACCATTGTCTTCTAAATCCATTTTACTAAACTGCTTATAAGCTTTACAAATGTATTAATAAACTTTGTTAACAGTTTATTAAACATTTTGCAACACCTCAACTAAAGTGAGGAACGTTTTTACCACAAACAACCACAAAGCATAAAGATTGTAAAAATAACTTCATAACATTAAAACAGACTAAACATACAAAACTCTTTTTTAAAAAGAAATATAATAATTTATTTCAGACAAATTAAAAAAACATAGGGACACTATAACACTGACAAATTTGTTCGGCATCTATAATACCACTAAATGTAAAATTAGCATCTTAAAAACATCCTAATAATAATGCTTGTAAATGTGTTAACTAAGTAATTTAATAAACCTTATTAAATTTATTGTACTAATAAATGTCTTACTAACACCCTAAACAATTCTATTATAATTCTTGTTAATGTTGGGTTCAAACAACCTGCAACATCAGAATAACATCAAAGGAAAGAAAGACAAGAGAAAAGGGTGCCTCATAGGTGGAGAATAATCAGAGAATGGTACCGAGTTACAATCTCTCTCCGCTCTGGCACATATTCCAGTCGCTTCCTTCTTTTCTGACTCCAAACCTTTCTGTTCTCCTCCATCCAAACCTGTGTGGAGGTCAAAGGTCATGAGAAAGTCTCCGTTGGAGCTTTGAGAGGAAGAATTACTGTCTTTCTTTGTTTCTTTCTTTTCTCCTCATTATTTGATTTCTGTCTGTCTTCCTTGATGCTTCATGAAGTGTAGAAACAGGAAGTTTGTTTGTATGGGCTAAACTCACTTACGCTGTATTTTGATCTTCCAATTTGGTTTAAATTTTTTTCACTTTACCAGAAATAAACTTTATTATCTAAGGTGTTCCAGTTTTGAGAGAGTAATATTGTCAAGTAACAGATTTCTTTTGAACAAGTAACCTGTAATGCTTTCCAGTTTAGAGGTTACTGAATCAAAGTCTCTATTGGAGCTTTGAGAGGAAGAATTCATGTCTTTCTTTCTTTTCTCCTCATTCTTTGATTTCTGTCTGTTTTTCTTGATGCTTCATGTTTCCTGAAGTGTAGAAACAGGAAGTTTGTTGTTTTTTTGTCAAAGTGACTGAATGGAAATGTTGCTGCTGCAGCTCCATGTCTCCACCTGGTGGAGGGAGAGCAGAAGTGCAGCAGCTGATGGCAGCTTCCTCTGCCTCCCACTGCTGTCTGACTGCATTCACCTGAACCTGAGAGGAAACACAAGAGAAGAGCCAATCAGTGGAGGAGCAGCTGATCTGTTGGTGAAGGAGGATCAGAGCTGATGATGAGGAGGGTTTCCTCTGCAGGTGAAGGAGGAAGGTGTGTGTGAGCTGATGTGGATCCAGTGAATCCAGCAGCATGGATCAGTGGGAGGAGCCACAGGAGGGAGCCCCTCCCTCTAGAAGCAGAGACGGTAACCATGACAACCAGAGCAAAGCTCAGAGGTGAGATGAACATCTCCAACTGTCCATGATCTTCTCCATGTCAGAGCTCAGGACTCACACCAGCAACCTTCATTCTACACAGGAAACAACCTGGACCTGGATCTGGATCTGGACCTGAACCTGAACCTGAACCTGAACCTAGACCTCGACCTGGATCTGGACCTGGATCAGGATCAGGATCTGGACCTGGACCTGGACCTGGACCTGGATCTGGACCTGGTTCTGGACCTGGATCAGGATCAGGATCTGGACCTGGATCTGGACCTGGATCCAGCTGCAGGTCCAGAAGGAGTGACACATCAGAGGATAATTTAAAATCATCCAAAAAGAGTCGTTCAGGAGCGAAACAGTAAGTGTTTATTAATTAATTAATTCATGTTACGGACGTAACGGACAAAATTTGATGGATTGGAGGTTTTTTTCCCACAGTAAAAAAAATCTTAAAGACTTCTTCAAAATCTACAAGACTAAAAAGTCATCGGCTTCTCTTCCTGACTTGAAAGACATTAGTTTAGAAGAGGAAAAGTGAGTGTTTTATCAGAGTTAAAGGAGCATAGCAGAGCCCAGGACTCACACCAGCAACCTTCATTCTTCACAGGAACCAACCTGGACCTGGACCTGGACCTGGACCTGGACCTGGACCTGGAGCTGGATCCAGTTGTGGATCCTTCAGGAGTGACAGATCAAAGGGTTGGACTCCTAACTTCAAAGTCATCCATCCAGCAGTGGACCAGTGAGTGTTTGTCAGAGTTTTTGGAGGCTGGATTCTAGTTCAGATGATCAACAGTTTTCAGATGAAGGACTTGAGGTCTGGTTCAGTTCTGGATCTCTCTGATCAGACTCACTTGGAGCATCATGTGTGTGATGAGATCTTTTCAGTTGAGTCTTCTGAGAGTCTCTGAGAGACATCAGAGATGTTGGAGAAGAAAACATGTTGACTGCTGACTCTGACTGACAGCAGCTCCAGTCTAATGAGAAGAATCACTGCAGACTCCTAGGATTCAGATTTTCATGCTTTCCAAACATCACATTGTTCTAGTTTGACTTTCTGCTCTCAGAATTTCTACATTTCTACATGGAGAATTGGAATCAGCTTTTCTAGAAAAAAGTCTGGATTGACTGACAGAAAATGCTGAAAGCTGGAAACTGTTGATCCAAACATGTCATGTTATTCCAGACTAAACAGCTCAGTCTGTGTTCATGTCAACGTCCATCAGCTGTTCATGAAGAAGCAGATCCTCCAACACTCTGATGGTTTGGTGTTTGCAGAGGTCAACAGGTCACACAGAGAGTCCAGTCTGCAGCCTCCAGCTGTGGATCCATGAAGAGTGACGAGTCCAAAGATAATCCTCTAGTTTTCAGAACTGAACCAGGACCTTCAGACTCACAGTAAGAAGCAGTTTCTAGTGAACAAAGCAGAGTTCAGCTCTCAGCAGGAACAACAATGTTCTCATCAAGAACATCAGCTGATCCATCCAGGAAGGTCAACCATCTGCTGTGAGCGCTTTAGGTCTGAGAGGAAAGAAAAAAGTTGGACAACTCTGGAGGACACAAAGCTCAGTCTGTGAGGATGAAGCAAACAGCTGAACTTTTCTCTGAGCTCAGTCCAGACATGAGCTCCAAACACAGCTAACGCATCATTTAGACCTTCAGATGGACTAGATCTGCTCTGGTTTCACCTGGAAACACATTTGTTCACATTCAGCACAGTCTGGATCACAATATCTGAGTCTGAAGATCAGAGAGGATCTGCTCCATGATCAGAGTTAGTCTGGAACTTCCCACTGACTGCTTTGATTGTTGTTCACTAACGTTTCTCCTTAGTGTCCACAGAGAGAAGAAGAGGAGCGGACCCCAGTCTGCAGAAAGACCCAGAGCTGGTGAGTCAGAGCCTGATCATCTGCTGATGGATTCTTCTGGAAACATGTGGAACACTCATGAAGGAGCTTTCTTCTCTGCTCTGTCAGCAGATGTTGGTCTGCAGGAGATGTTTGGAGAACATCAGATCAGTCTGAGGAGCAGAAGTGAACATGTGGCTGAAGGAACTGAAGAAGCAGGAAGAGAAACGCTCCTCAACAGGGTCTACACTGAGCTCTACATCACAGAGGGACTGAGACCAGAGGGTCACACCCAACATGAGGTGATGCAGCTGGAGTCCACCACCAAGACCAACCAGCTCCATGACACTGCAATCAAGAACCCAGACATCTTCAAAGTCCTCCCTGACCAACACAGATCCATCAGAGTGGTTCTGACCAGCGGAGTTGCTGGAGCTGGAAAAAGCTTCTCAGTGCAGAAGTTCACTCTGGACTGGGCCGAGGGCTTGGAGAACCAAGACATCAGTGCTGTGGTTCCTCTGTCCTTCAGGGAGATGAACTTGATCAGAGATGAGCAGCACAGTCTTCTCACTCTGATCCAGCTGTTCCATCCAACACTCCAGGAGATCCCAGCAGAACAGCTGTCTGTCTGCAAACTTCTGTTCATCTTTGATGGTCTGGATGAAAGCAGACTTTCTCTGGACTTCAACAACAGTCCGCTGGTGTCTGATGTCACACACAGGTCCTCAGTCAACGTGCTGCTCACTTACCTCATCCAGGGACGTCTGCTGCCCTCAGCTCTGGTCTGGATCACTTCCAGACCTGCAGCAGCCAATCAGATCCCTCCTTCATGTGTGGACAGACTGACAGAAGTACGAGGCTTCAATGATGCTCAGAAGGAGGAGTACTTCAGGAGGAGGTTCCCAGATGAAGAGCTGTCCAGCAGAATCATCTCCCACATCAAGGGCTCCATGTCCCTCTACATCATGTGTGAAGTTCCAGTCTTCTGCTGGATCACTGCTGTGGTTCTGGAGAACCTGCTGACCACAGAGCAGAGAGGAGAGCTGCCCACCACCCTGACTGACATGTACTCCCACTTCCTGATGGTCCAAACAAAGAGGAAGAAGAACAAGTACCAGCAGGGACATCAGACAAGTCCACAAGAGCTGACAGAGACTGACAGGGAAGTTCTTCTGAAGCTGGGGAGGCTGGCATTTGAACATCTGGAGAAAGGAAACATCATGTTCTACCAAGAAGACCTGCAGCAGTGTGGTCTGGATGTCACAGAGGCCTCAGTGTACTCTGGAGTTTGTACTGAGATCTTCAGAAGAGAGTGTGAGATCTTCCAGAAACCGGTCTACAGCTTTGTTCATCTGAGCGTTCAGGAGTTTCTGGCTGCAGTCTACATGTTCCACTGTTACTCCAACAAGAAGGTAGAGGTCATTGAGGACTTCCTGAAAATGAAGAACCCATCCTTGGATAAGTTTCTGAGTAGAGTCATTGAGAAATCCCTGAAGAGTAAAACTGGACACCTGGACCTGCTGGTTCGCTTCCTTCATGGTCTCTCGGTGGAGTCCAACCAGAGACTCTTAGGAGGCCTGCTGGGTCAGACAGAGAAGAATCCAAAAACCATCCAGAGAGCCATCAACAACCTGAAGAAGATCAACAGTAAAGGAATCTCTCCTGACAGAAGCATCAACATCTATCACTGTCTGATGGAGATGAAGGACCTCTCAGTTCATCAGGAGATCCAAGAGTTCCTGAAGTCAAAGAACAAATCACGGAAGAAACTCTCAGAGATCCACTGCTCAGCTTTGGCCTACACTATGCAGATGTCAGAGGGGGCTCTGCATGAGCTGGACCTGAACCAGTACAAGACATCAGCGGAGGGTAAACGGAGACTGATCCCAGCTGTGAGGAACTGCAAAAAGTTCAGGTGAGTCCAGAAGTGATTGTGACGATAAATCAGATCAGTGTTCAGATTGATTTACAAAGAATGAAAGGTTTGAAAATGAATAGAAATAAAAACATAAAAGAAGAAAATCAGTTTATTTTTAACATTCATTTGATCTTTTAGCTAAAGCGCCAAGAAGGATCATATTTGTCCAAATGAAATCCAATCCAGAACCTTCTGAATGGTTTGAACACAAAGCAGACGGTCCAGAAAGAAAGGATGTCTTCATTTCCACAATGTCAGTCATTCTAGAAGGACATTTCTAAAATGCTCTTTCTTCTGTTCAACATCTTCTGGATTTTTCTGCGCTTTTCCAAACGCTCAAAGCGCTTACATTGTGTCCATTATTCATTCACTCCTCATTCATACTTGGTGATGGTAAGCTACTGTTGTAGCCACAGCTGCCCTGGGGCAGACTGACAGAGGCGTGGCTGCCAGTTCGCGCCTACGGCCCCTCTGACCATCACCGGGACATTCACACACCAGTGGAGCCTTACTGGAGGCAAGGAGGGTGAAGTGTCTTGCCCAAGGACACAACGACAGTTGGCTGGGGGGAGCGGGGATCGAACTTGACCCTTTGATCAATGGACGACCTGCTCAACTGCCTGAGCCACTGCCACCACTCTATATAAAACATTGATCTTTGAATGAAACAGTTTGATGACTAAAAGAAGAAACTGAAGCAGAAACTGATTCTTTCTTCTGATCCTTTTGGTTCCTTTAGTTCAGTCAACCATCATCTGCATACACACAGTCTCTGTTGAAGATCTGAGTCCAACACACAGCAGTGCAGACAGAAAATCAGGGACATCTGTCTGAAATCTGCTTTTTCATGAGGTTGTATTGATTTGTTAATCCAGTTCCATTGAAACGATTCATGTATTAGGCGTCTTTCTTCTATTTCTCTGGATTGTTATTTCTCTGATGCTTTAAGAAAAATCCCAAAGTGTGAGTACAAGTTCACCAGAAAATCATCTGGATCAACCCAAGCTTTTGGAATCTGAAAATGCAGTTTGTGTTGTTAAAAAGTTTTTTTTGTGAAAGTCCTCATTGATCAGACCAAAATAGCAGTTTAGACTGCAGAATGATGCCTAGAATCATAGCTAACTTGTAAACCTGCACAGGTTCTTGTTCCTGCTGAGGTTCTTGAATTCAGTGAAGAAAGTCCAGATGTGCTTTGATTCCCCTTCATGGATTCAGCAGGTTCCTTTGAAACAACTCTTGCTATTTTGTCATAGGATAGCTCTAGAACCATGAGAACCATGATGTTCCTGATCAAAGCTTGCTGTGTGTCAGCAGTCTGGATTCAGCTTCTTCTGTCCGTGGAACATCAACATCATCATTGTTTGATGTGTGTGTGAACTGTGAGAAGCATGATGACAGTTAAAGGTCAGAGTGATGTCAGCATGGTCTCCTGAGGCTCCTGTGGAGAAGATTCCTGGCTTTGAATGAGACACTGAAGAATCCACCTGCTTTTCAGTCAGACAACTCATACAGTAGAGCAGGGGTCTCAAACTCAATTTACCTGGGGGCCACTGAAGGCGGGGTCTAGCTGAGGGAGGGCCGCAACTTCAACGCACACACGCAACTTGCGAGTATCTGAGAGCCAATAAATTTGTACGGAACATGTACTATACTACTAACTATACTCTATTATTAACTGTTTTCTGTACAAAATGTACTCATAAAACTTTCATTCAAATGAAATACCTAAATAAAAAAATCAATAAGTAAACAAATCAGTAACACATTTCTGTTTAATTAGTCTTCTATATTTACTGTTTTCTAATTTAAACGCCCCTATTAACACAGTTCAGTTAACACTGTTGAATTATAACTATTAAACACAAAAAAAGACTCCAGTTCTACAGTTCTGATTGACAGGAAATCTGGACTGAACTTGGACTTATTGACATTTAAGGTGTAGAAGTCAGAGAGGATGTGCTCCCTGTTTTGAATTTGTGTTGAATTTTATTTTTAAGTTTACTTTTTAAAACACAAATTAGTAAAAGAAAAAACAAAATTCAGTAAACATTTTTGGATTTTCTTTCTTATGACTTTTTGCACAATTAAACCCCGGTCACAAGTTATTGTAGAGCAGCCGGTAAGCCTCTCCTATACTTCTATTAAAAAACGGATGGAAATTCATGGTGGCGACACCAAATACTAGGTGCAGCCATGATGCACAATAAGCGTGTTTGAGATCACCCAGGTAAACGAAACGCTGCCCCCCCCCCGGCGGATCCAGGGGGCCGCTGGTTCATCTCACGTCTATCGTTGCATTTTCCCCACATATTTTCAGTGTGTCTAAGACTACATCGTGTTGTCGCTCGCACGTGTTTAATGCCAAGGCCCCGTTAGTTGTCACTCAAGATGTGAGACGTGCCCACATCCGATTTTCTGACTATATCCGATTTTTTTGATGCCCCGCTTACATCATCTTTTAACCCTTGTGCTATCCTAGGCACTTTAACATTGGGAGTTGGGTCATCTAGATTCACTAGACAGTGCTCTGAACCTTTTTTCTTCAATGATTTGTGATCTTCACTGGTTTAATGGATTACATGAAATTTTTCCACCTTTATCCACCTTTGTCATGGTAGGGAGAACATGTCAAAGTAAGGGTGGGGTCATCCAAGATAGCACAAGGGTTAAAACTGACCCGTATCCGATTTTTGCATTTACACTATACAATGCTGAAACTATCAAACGTAGATGTTCTGAGGACTACGCAGCAGTATTGCCGCCCTCCGCGGACATCCTTTGGACTTTTGTGACTGCGGTTGTCATGGAGGCAACGCAGCGACAGAAGGAGGCGTTACCTTGGGCGCTCCAGAGGGGATGCAGGGGAGAGGAAATAAAGGAGGGCTACTCGGCCGCCTTATGTGCTCTCTCTGAGTTTTGAATGAGGAAGTGTTTGCAGACGTGCTGTCCGAACAGTTTGATCCAAGTGTTGAACCTTTCCTGCGCGATGACTTCTCTTTCCGACCGTAGTCAGAAACACACGGGAGATTTCCTCGGGGTTCACTTTTCCGTTTTGAACCCTCAGCCTCCAGAGTGGGTTAAGAAAGACTCAAAAACTTTTGGGGGAGAGACCTTATTTGTAATTTACGGTTCTCCGACACTCTCCCACTCCGCGCTCACACCTGCTCTCCTTACACACACGCACACGCTCGCGCGCACACACACTCACACACGGTCCCCATCATACACGCCCCCCAAAGAAATAAACGGCTTCTAGCCTGTTCCAGAGCAACGGTGTCCCGCTTGATTAGTTACCGTTTGCGTCCCGACCGGGCCCGGACTGGACATAACAGCAGTTTCCGACTACGGTCTGAAGTCTGAGGCTGAAAGGTAACACGCTGACAGCAAAATCAGCGCACAAAAGCACTTTAATGAGTCATGTGATCTCAGTTGGTGGTGTCCTGAGTTGACGTCACTGACGTACGACTCGCATTTAATGGGGAAAATCAGATTTGTCTGCTTACATGGCACACGCAAATGCACGTATCCGATTTGAATCCGATTTATTTCCACATATGAGAGAGGCCTGTATCCGATCGAGAAAATCGGAAGCCATGCGCTTTTGTCCTGCTTACACGCTCACCGGTCATATCCGATCTGTGCCACGTGAGAGGAAAAAAAATCGGAATTTGGTCAGTTGAACCGTGCAGTGTAAATGCGGCCTTATTCTCCGTAGCGACTCATCTCCTGCGGGAGCGGGATGAGTCGGCGCCGCGCGCCTAACCGGTAACCATAACCTCAGCCCTCCTCCGGGACTGTGCGGCCCAGAGAAAAGTTCAGCACTGACTGCATGTATTTACATATGTTCTAAAAAGTAAAGTACGGAACTCCTTAATGTGGTCCGGGGAGGGGGCGGTCAGGTTTCCTGCCTTTAATGTTCTCCTCCTTTCAAGCCCGGTCAATGTCCCGCCCCCAAGAGTCATATACTCCACTGTGATTGGTTGGTTCGTCAGCTCCGTGCACAAAATTGACAAGGTGTCATTCATACAGACTTGCGGGCCGCATTAACATTAAACTTTTATATTAAGGCGGGGCCGGAAAATATCATCTTGGGGGCCGCAAAAAGCCCGCAGGCCGCGAGTTTGAGACCCCTGCAGTAGAGTATGATTTATTTTCCATATTTTATTTTAGTTTGGCAGAAGGCACTGTTCATATACAATAAAACAAGATCTCCAAAGAAAACTTTGTGTGTAAAACTACCCCTAACGGAGCTCACAGGTGAAAGTCGGGGAGGAGAGTGGGGCAACAAACGCAGCGCTTGCAGAATTGGATGAAGAGGGCATAGGCTGCACACTTGGTTCTCACCGGGTCCTCAAAGGCGTGACGTCACCGGCAGCCGGGTCAAGCAGAGAAAAAGGAAGAGCTGCAAGCGTAGAAAAGCACGGAACATTAAAAAAAGCACAATGAGGAAAAACACAATGAGGAATAGGGCAGCATGGCACGCTCGCATATTGATTCTGGCGATCCTCCTGCAGACACTTGCAGAAAAGCGGGAGCTGCAGCGCCGAGAATGTGAAGCCGTGGTGGCTCAGCCACCAAGAATGGAGGGGCAAACGCAGGGATGAAAGAAGGGAGATTATCAAGTTCGAAAAGAACGGAGGGAAGACATCATGACGCTAAGAAAAGCTAGGAGAACAGCGAGCATGGAGAACCAGCCACAAACTTGTGGAGATGGATGAATAGGGCTTGGGCTGCACACCCGGTTTTTAAGTAGGATGCTGAACAAATGGGGAGGTGTAAACAGACACTTCTCTGTTTCCTGTTGAAGCACCGCTCCTGGCCTTTCTCTGCAGTTTCCCTTTTCCAGACAGTCTGTGAACAAAGTGCTTAAACCAGGGGTGGGCAAACTTTTTGATTCTTGTGCCACAAAGGGTTCTAAAATTTGTCACAAGGGCTGAACCAGAGGTGTAGTGTGTTTTGGTAATCCACTTCATAAGAGAAAGACATAACATAGAATCCGAATGAAGACCTGCTTAAATTTTGATTAAAAACTGATATATATTAAAGCACGATACATATATATATATAGATCTTTTCAAAACTGTTGGTTGTGTTTAAATTTTATTGCCAATTGCATCAATAGGTCTATGAAAAAAAAAAAAATTTAGAGAAATGCTGCATTCATGTGGTGTTAGAATGATCGAAAAAATGATTTTCCAGCTGGGAAATGCACATTACCATAAAAAAACCCAAATCTTTCAACATTGCATGATTGCAAAATATCTTTCTGCTATATCTTTCTACCCAGACAAAGGCCGGTGTCATGACAGCAGTTGCCCTCGTAGCGGCTGCTCGTCAGGGTTCAAACTCAAACTTAATTTATTTATATAGCGCCTGTCATTTCAGTTAAAAACACAAAGCGCTCAACACAAAAGCAGGTAAAATAGTCATAAAAAATAAAAATTATTAAAAACAGAAAACCCAGGACAATCACACAAAGATGGGACCCCTAGTTTATCCGTTAATATTCTTACCACAGCAGATTTTCCCAACGTATATTCAGCTTGTTATAATTCTAGACAGAGAGGAGTAGCAATTCTGATAAATAAAGAAGTTTAATTCACCAAAGCCAACAAAGTCATAGATCCAGAAGAAAGATTTATAATAGTCACTCTTTCCACTCAAAATATGCAGCTGTGTTTAGCTAATGTGTACGCCCCCAATGTAGATGACCCTAAATTCTTTCATTCCTTCTTCTCTGCGCTATCTGAACATACAGACAAATCGCTAATCATTGCAGGTGACCTCAACATGTGTTTAGATCCAGAGATGGATAGGCTAAATAACACAGGAAATCTTAGAATCTGGCAATCCACAAGGGATTTTGGTCTTTGTGATGTTTGGCGTTTATTCCACCCCACGAAAAGAGCTTATACCTTTTTTTCCACAGTTCATCAATCATACTTCAGGCTAGATTATTTCTTGGTTAACAGCTCCTTGTTGAGCATAGCTACGTAAGCACAGATCCACCCCATTACTATCAGCGACCACGCACCAGTTTCCCTGACTCTTAAAAACAAAACATCACCACCTTCATTAAGGAGCTGGAGGTTCAATACATCGTTGCTCAGAGACCCTAACTTTATAGATTTCTTTGCTAAAGAATGGTCCTCATATCTTCAAAATAATGACCACCCAGGTATTTCCTCGTGCCTTTTATGGGAGGCCGGGAAAGCAGTCATGAGAGGAAAAATAATCGCCTTCTCATCCCACAAAAAAAGAAAAGAAAACTCTAAACTAGTGGATTTAGAGCAAAAAATCAGACTGTTAGAGGAAACCTACAGCAACTTTACGGATGAACAAACTCTACAACAAATAAGGAAAGTAAGAATCGAATTAAATGAAATAACTAATCAAAGAACACAGTTTTTATTACAGAGACTAGGCTTGGAGAGGTTTGATCACAATAATAAATCTGGGAAATTTTTGGCAAATCAGCTCAAAATTAACAAAGAAAAGACAACTATTTCATCAGTCATAGACCTAACAGGAAACGCAACACATGATCCAGCAGCAATAAATTCTGTTTTTAAAACCTTTTACCAATCCCTCTACTCATCCCAAATTGACCCTTCTGACAATGACATCAATGGTTTTCTAAATAGCATAGATTTAATAAGGCAGGAAATAAGGCAGTGCGGCTGACCGGGAATGGCGGCCGGGTGCTGTGCTGGGTGGCTGGTTGCTGCAGCGGGGGCTGGGGGCGAGCTTGGGGTTCTAGTGCGTGGGGTCGTCTGCCCACGTCCGGTGTTTCGCCTGTGGCAGGTAGCTGGCGCATGGTGTGGCTGGGGTGGGTGGGCGGGCGCTCCCCCCTCCCAGGATGCTTGGGTCCCAATGCCGGGGGCGCTCCTGGCCTGCCCCCCCCCCCCCCCCCCTTCCTGGTCTGGCTGGGTAGGATCTGGTTCCCCTTATGAACACACGGTTCACTTCGGCAGCATTCATGTATCTCCACCCCCACGTGCTCGTGCACACTACCACACTGCTCCCTGTCTGCTACATCCCTCCTCCTAACCCACAGTGTATTGATGGACAGATATCTTCCGCTCATCTTCGTGTCAGAATTTCACCTTTGATGTAGAGCGGGACCCTAGCCTGCAGCAACAGCACCCCCTACAGGTGAAGATTGTAGTACCCCAGAACAATGACACTAGAGTATGAAATTTCAGAATAAAAATGATCATAAAATACCAACAAAAATATAGAAAAAGATAAAAAATAAAATGAGATATAACAATGTTAGTAATTAAAAAATATGTGAGCTGATTAAAATATAACATAAGTATCATTAGTATGATAACAATAAAAAGAATAACATATTAAAAACACAGAGATAATAATAGTCCTTGAAAAAAAGAAAAAAAAGAAAACAGATAAATTAATAAATAGATAAATAATAAAATACATAAACAATTATCAAAGTCATTTAAAGCCAGACTAAAAAGGTGGGTCTTAAAAACCTCTACAGTCTCTGCGGCCCTGAGGCTCTCCGGCAGGCTGCTCCACAGGCGAGGACAGTAATGGCAGAACGAAGCCTCACCATAAGTTTTGGTCTTCACTTTAGGAACAACTAAGAGGCCAGCACCGGAGGACCTCAGGGTCCGCGAGGGCTCATATTTTAAAATAATATCATTTAAATAAGAAGGCCTAAGACCATTAAAACATTTATAAACCATTAAAAGAACTTTAAAATCAATCCTGAAACGCACAGGGAGCCAATGCAGCGATTTTAAAACCGGTGCAATGTGCTCCCGCCCTCTGGTCCTCGTCAGAATTTGTGCCGCTGAGTTCTGCAGTAGTTGTAGATTTGAAAAAGCCTTTTTGGGTAAACCAGAGAGCAGGGCATTACAATAATCTAAACGACTGAAAATAAAAGCATGCATCAGCACCTCTGTGCTGGCAAGCGAGAGGAACGGGCGGACTCTGGCAATGTTTTTAAGATGATAAAATCCTGTTTTAACAACGTTTCTGATGTGGGGAATAAAATTCAGCTCAGAGTCTAAAAGAACGCCCAGGTTTCTCACACATTGAGAAGATTTAAAATTCCTATATTTGGGTAAAATCATCTCTCTCTTGTCTTCAGGATCAATGATTAAAACTTCAGTTTTGTCCTGGTTGAGCTGCAAGACGTTCTCTGCCATCCACAACTTTATATCTAAAATACAGTTTAAAAGAGTGTTAAGAGGTTCAAGGTCATCAGCAGACATGGCAATGTAAAGCTGTGTATCATCAGCATAGCTGTGAAAGTCAATGCCACGTCTCCTGGTGACATCCCCAAGAGGCAACATATATAAATCAAAAAGTATTGGACCCAAAATTAAACCCCACAACTTATTTAACTTATTTAACTCTCCCCACCTGGTCACGTCAGTATATGGTATATTGCTGTCGCACAGCTTCGTTCTTCGCCGGAATGTCTAGTCTACTATTTGACTACCAGCATCATCTCACTCTCTGTGTTCCAGTCTGCAGCTCATCAGCAAATCTGGATTTCTGCTCCACGTTTTCAAGTCTGCAGTGCAGTCACCTGCCTGTCGTTATTCCTGCTGCTCCTTACAGACCAAGGGGGTATTCCAGAAAGCAGGTTATGCTAGCTCCCACGATAAGTTTGAGGCTAAGGAAGTTGATAACCTCAGCTTTTTGTTCCACAAATGGAGGTATGTTTCAGGGTAGGTCAAGTTGCCGTGGCAACTCATGCTCTGAACATAACCTGGTCTGGAGCAGGTTTAGTCGAAGGTTAGTTTGTTTTCAGAGAGGTGAAGCAGCATGGTGTGTCCATTAGAATATGATTTAGTGGATGAAGAAGCTCAGATAATACTTTTTCCACCATGAAAGGGTGATAAGACCACATATGGATGTTGGAAAGATAAACTTTTTTACTTTGATCTCACTTACTTATTTGCTTCAGTTAAGATAAATCATTTTTTTGTTAGGTCACCTTAAAAATAACACATAGTTTTCAGACAATTATTTTCCTTTCGTTCAAATTAATTCAATTAGGTAGGTGTAACTTTGATGCTGCTGTTAGATCGGCAACGCAAGGGATTCTGGGATATCATTCCCTTTGCCTGTCTGGACGGATTTGGGTTTAAGTGTGGGTTTTTTACAAAATGTGTTTAGTTGTTTAGCTGTTTTACTGTGTTTTACTGAGTTTTGCCGAGCTATTTTGTCCTACTATGCTTACGTCTCTGCACCATGAGTGAGAGTAAAGGAGAGGATGATGACTTTATATCGCACCCCTACCACCCAACCCTGTTATGACAGTGATGGAATATTCTGTGATGAAGTTTTGCACTCCATGCATTTTTTCCGTTCTTTTTTGTCATGACCGAACTCTATGGAGACCCAGATGCTGGAACCCGGAAGAAACTCAGGAGACGAGGCAGAGTCAGAAGTTTTAATCTGATGAGAGTAGAGGATGAAGAGGAGCGCCGAGGACGGCGTAGACAGCCTGTGACGAGGGTGAGCGCCGAGGACGGCGAGCACGGCCTGGAGCGAGTGGCGGAGCCGAGGACGGCATAGACAGCCTGTGACGAGGGTGAGCGCCGAGGACGGCGAGCACGGCCTGGAGCGAGCGGCGGAGCCGAGGACGGCGTAGACAGCCTGTGACGAGGTGGACCGCCGAGGACGGCGAGCACAGCTTGGAGCGAGAAGTGGAGCCGAGAGCGGCGTAGACAGCCTGTGACGAGGTGGACCGCCGAGGACGGCGAGCACAGCTTGGAGCGAGAGGTGGAGCCGAGATCGGCGTAGACAGCCTATGACGAGGACGGCGAACAGGAACGAGGCGAGGAACCAGCGTGACCAGTGGTGAGATGACATGAAGGCATGAGACAAGGGTAAGTACAAGGCTTAGAATTTGCTAGAGCGAAGTTACTAGAACTGAGGCCAGACGTAAGCACCGGAGTGAGTATAACGGACTGGCGTAGTATGCTGGGATGGATCTCCTTAAGAAGGTCTGCCAGGTGATGAGACGATGCAGGTCAGCTGGTTCCAATGAAGGAGCAGGGAGGGGAGGGGTAGCAGCCGGAGGCACCGTGACAGTACCCCCCCCCCTCAACGATTGCCTCCAGGCGGTCCTGGACGGCGATCTGGGTGGTCCGGATAGAAATCATCTATGAGGGAACGGTCCAGAATGAGGGAGCGGGAGATCCATGAGCGCTCCTCCGGACCGTAACCCTCCCAGTCCACCAGAAACTGGAAACCGCGCCCCCGGCGGCGGACGTCCAACACCCTGCTGGCGGTGCAGGCAGGGGCGCCGTCGATGACCCGGGCGGGTGGTGGGGAAGCGGACGGCGGGCACAAAGGACTCTCCTGGACGGGCTTAAGCTGAGAGACATGAAAGGTGGGGTGTACCTTAAGCGCCGCCGGGAGCCCCAGCCGCACACAGGAGGGGTTGATGACCATCTCGATGGGGTACGGTCCAATGTAGCGTGGCGCTAGCTTGCGGGAAGTGGCTTGGAGGGGTATGTCCCGTGAGGAGAGCCAAACCCGTTGTCCCGGTTGATACAGGGGACTCTCCACCCTGTGGCGATTTGCGATACGGCAGTTCCTCTCTTTGGTGCGCAGGCAGCCTTAGCCTGAGTCCAGACGCGCTGGACGCGCCGAAGGTGATGTTGGACAGAACCGCCAAATCCAGCTCCTGAGAAGGAAATAAGGGTGGAGAGTATCCGAGGGAGGCCTCAAACGGGGACATACCGGTAGCGGAGGACGGGTGACTGTTGTGGGCGTATTCGATCCATACTAGAAAGGATGACCAGTTGGAAGGGTTCTGGGCGGCCAAACAACGGAGAGCGGCCTCGAGCTCTTGGTTGGCACGCTCTGCCTGTCCGTTGGATTGAGGATGGTGACCGGATGTAAGGCTAACCGTGGCACCCAGAGCAGAGCAGAAGGCCCGCCAGACCTGGGAAATAAACTGGGGTCCGCGATCAGAGACGATGTCACTGGGAATGCCGTGGTGTTTGAAAACCTCCCTAACCAGAATGTCCGCCATTTCGGTGGCAGTGGGCAGCTTGGGAAGGGGAATGAAATGGGCGGCCTTGGAAAAACGGTCGATGACAGTGAGGATGATGGTGTGTCCCTGAGAGGCCGGCAACCCAGTGACGAAGTCCATAGCTAGGTGAGACCAGGGGCGTTGAGGAACAGGCAAGGGATGGAGAAGACCTGCAGGTGGCGAGTTGGACTACTTGGAACGAGCGCAGACTTCGCAGGCCGCCACGAATTCCCTAACGTCCCTATTCATGGAGGGCCAGAAAAAACGGCGCTGCAGGAGTCTAAGGGTCCTATGGATACCACAATGACAAGCAATACGTGAAGTATGGCCCCAGACCAGGACGTCCGAGCGGAGAGAGGAGGGGACGTATAGGGTGCCGGGCGGCGCCGGAGGATGGTCAGGTTCCTCTCCCTGGACTTAGATGACCCTGCTCTCGATGTCCCACGTTAAGTTCCCCACGATATACGTGGGGGGAATAATGGGAGAGCACTCCTGATCGCTTTCAGGACTGTACAACCGGGAAAGGGCGTCAGGTTTGATGTTCCTACTGCCCGGTCTGTAGGTGATCGAGAACCTGAACCGTTCAAAAAAGAGGCACCAACGGGCCTGACGCGAGTTTAGGCGTTTGGCCGGACGTAGGTAGACGAGGTTTTTATGATCCGTCAAAAGGATGAACGGATGCTCAACCCCCTCGAGCCAGTGACGCCACTCCTCCAGGGCGAGTTTAATGGCGAGGAGTTCCCGGTTACCGACGTCATAATTTCTCTCCGCCGCGGAGAGCTTCTTCGAAAAGAAGGCGCAAGGTTTCAGCTTTCCTGAGACCTCCTCACGTTGGGAGAGAACCGCTCCCACACCTGAATCAGATGCGTCGACCTCGACGACGAACTGCCGGAGAGGGTCAGGCTGTATAAGAATGGGAGCGGAAGTAAAGAGGCGCTTGAGCTCGGTGAAGGCGGATTGAGCTTCGGGGGTCCAGATGAAAGGTTTATTAACGGAGGTGAGCTGAGTCAAAGGGGTGGCTATGCTGCTATAGCTACGTATGAAGCGACGGTAAAAATTCGCGAAACCGAGGAACCTTTGAAGCTGTTTCCGGGAAGTTGGAGGTTCCCAACTGGTAACGGCCGTGATCTTGGCTGGATCGGGACGAATGTTTCCTGAATCTATGATAAAACCTAAAAAAGAAATGGTGGGTACGTAGAACTCGCATTTTTCGGCTTTAACATACAGTCGGTTCTCTAAAAGCCGGGAGAGAACCTGACGGACATGGTGGGTGTGTTCATCCAGATTGCGTGAATAAATGAGGATGTCGTCAAGGTACACAAAGACGAAGCGGTTAAAAAAGTCACGTAGAACATCATTAACGAGATTCTGGAAAATAGCAGGGGCGTTGGTGAGCCCGAAAGGCATTACTAAATACTCGAAATGACCGAGTGGGGTGTTAAAAGCGGTCTTCCACTCGTCCCCCTCCCTCATGCGAACCAAATAATAAGCGTTACGGAGGTCTAACTTGGAAAAAACCAGAGCTTCTTGAACAGAATTTAGAGCAGAATCAATGAGCGGAAGGGAATACTTATTCTTAACCGTAATTTGATTGAGGTCGCGGTAATCGATGCACGGGCGTAAGGTTTTGTCCTTCTTCTGGACGAAAAAGAACCCGGCACCGACCGGAGAAGATGAGGGGCGAATATGACCAGCCGAGAGAGCTTCCTGGATATATTTCTCCATGGACAATTTCTCAGGGCCTGATAAATTAAATAGTCTCCTCTTAGGCAGCGTAGCGCCTTGAACTAGTTCGATGGAACAATCGTACGGCCTGTGGGGAGGAAGAGAACCAGCCCTGGTCTTACTGAAAACAGTCCTAAGATCATGATAGCACGGAGGTACCTTAGAAAGATCGATCTCCTCAGGATCGGGATCACAACAAGGAGAAACCGAGGGTATGGCGGAACGAAGACAATTTGCCATGCAGGTAGTGCTCCAGTTGGTAATGTGGAGATTAACCCAATCGAACTGGGGGTTGTGAGCGCGAAGCCAGGGAAACCCTAGAATGATAGGAGACTGGGGGGTTTTGGTAACGTAAAACTGAATGAGTTCGTGATGATTACCAGACGTGATGAGACGAACGGCCTTAGTACGGTGGGTTATGTGAGTGAGGACCTGACCACCCAATCCGGCCGCCCTGACAGGGATATCCAAAGGTTCTGTGGGGAGGTTAAGCTCAGAAACAAGACAGTCATCAATGAAACTCTGCTCAGCTCCAGAGTCAATAAGGGCTTTACCTTCAAAAACACTAGAAAAAAAACTTAACTTGACAGGTAAATAAAGAAAAGGTCTCTCGGTAGAGAGAGAAGATTGACCCGCCCGTGGCCTGCCTTCTAACGGGGGGTTCGGGAGTCTAAACGAAGCTTACACTGATGAACGAGGTGACCGGCTTGGCCACAGTAGAAACAGGCCCCCTCCTCTCTTCGCCTCTGCCGCTCCTCAGGGGTAAGCTTAGAATGGCCGATCTGCATGGGCTCTTCAGCAGAGCGTCCAGCTGAATCGTGGGAGACGACATGAACGAGTTTAGCGGCTGGAGAGGAAGAGGGAGAATTAGAATTAGTCTCTTTGTTTTGGCTGGAGCGTTCCGCCTGGCGTTCCCGTAGGCGAACATCGGAACGTAAGGCTGCTGTCACGAGTTCCTCAAATGAGTTGGCTTCTGGCTGAGAGCATAAATGATCCTTGATAGAGTCACTGAGGGATTGATAGAACACCCCTTTAAGGGCTACATCCGGCCAGCCCGCCTCAACCGCTAGAATCCGAAAGTCAATCAGATGGTCACTCACGGATCTGTGGCGTTGTTTTAGGTTTAGCAGTCGACGGGTAGCCTCCTCCTCCTTGCGGGGTGGGTTGAAAACCAGTCGAAATTCCCCTAGAAAGCGTTCGAAAGAGGTTTGATAAATGGAATTAGCAGTCAGATAAGCCTGCGCCCATTGAAGCGCCTTGCCTCGAAGAGCGTTCACAATAAGAGTGATCTTGCTGTGGTCTGCCTGGTAATGACGGGGAGCCTGTTGAAAAATCAAATGACATGGAGGAGGAAACCCCCGCAAGCTCCTACGTCACCCAGGAAGCACTCGGGGAGGAGCCGGATGTTTTCGTTAGCATAGCTATCCGAAGCGGGAACCAGACTAGCGGCGGCGGCCACCGTATTGCCGGCAGTAACGTTCGGGGGCCTTTGGCTAGTTAGCTCCATCGGAGTCTGAGCGATACTGTCCAAACGACGAGAAAGGTCCTGCTGGGCGACCGCCATCTGATTAAGGGATTCCGCTTGTCGCCCTAGAGCGACGCCTTGGTGGGTGACGGCCAGACGGAGTCCTTCCGGGTCAGCTGGGTCTGGGTACGGGCCAGTCCGTTCTGTCATGACCGAACTCTATGGAGACCCAGATGCTGGAACCCGGAAGAAACTCAGGAGACGAGGCAGAGTCAGAAGTTTTAATCTGATGAGAGTAGAGGATGAAGAGGAGCGCCGAGGACGGCGTTAACAGCCTGTGACGAGGGTGAGTGGCGAGGACGGCGAGCACGGCCTGGAGCGAGTGGCGGAGCCGAGGACGGCATAGACAGCCTGTGACGAGGGTGAGCGCCGAGGACGGCGAGCACGGCCTGGAGCGAGTGGCGGAGCCGAGGACGGCGTAGACAGCCTGTGACGAGGTGGACCGCCGAGGACGGCGAGCACAGCTTGGAGCGAGAGGTGGAGCCGAGAGCGGCGTAGACAGCCTGTGACGAGGTGGACCGCCGAGGACGGCGAGCACAGCTTGGAGCGAGAGGTGGAGCCGAGAACGGCGTAGACAGCCTGTGACGAGGACGGCGAACAGGAACGAGGCGAGGAACCAGCGTGACCAGTGGTGAGATGACATGAAGGCATGAGACAAGGGTAAGTACAAGGCTTAGAATTTGCTAGAGCGAAGTTACTAGAACTGAGGCCAGACGTAAGCACCGGAGTGAGTATAACGGACTGGCGTAGTATGCTGGGATGGATCTCCTTAAGAAGGTCTGCCAGGTGATGAGACGATGCAGGTCAGCTGGTTCCAATGAAGGAGCAGGGAGGGGAGGGGTTGCAGCCGGAGGCACCGTGACATTTTTATTGTTATAAAAATGAGCATATCTGCTGGCTCCAACTTTCCTTTCTTTTTATTGTTATAAAAATGAGCATATCTGCCGGCTCAAACTTAGACATATGAAAGTTCAAGAAATATAAGTAATTAAGATGGAAAAAAGACCAATGGAGTAATGTGACATTTAGTTAGATAAATACGTAAATTCGAGTTGTATAAACAATTATTGAGTTTGAATTAATTTAACTAAATTATTTAAATTATTTAAATTATTTTTCAGCCGTGTTACTTTTTTGATGGACTTATTATTTTTATCCGCCGTCATTCAAATCTCAGACTCCGTCTCACTTCGGTCGCAAGTGTCGCGCTTTCTTTCTTTTTTTTCTCCACGCGTTTCCATGGTGACTCCAGAAATCGGCGATCTATTGAGAATGTCTTTATGTACCGTGCGTTAACCCAGGGTTTACTCATATGACCCCCGGGCCGTAGTTTGCTCACCCCTGGCTTAAACAAACAGAGCTCTCCCTCTGAACACATGAAAAAAGCCTGAATGTTGAGCCGCATGTTCTAAAGGGAATGAACGAGTCAGAGAAGAACCGGTAGGAGATTCTTTTATCCACTCTGAAAAGCTGAAGCTCCAGCAGCTCTGCTTTAGAACAGGCTTTCCCGAACTCCAGTCCCCAGAACCACGAACCTGCATGGTTTCCATCTTACCTGCTGAAACACACCTGACTGAGCTCATCATGGAGTTCTACAGAGGCCGGATGATGAGTCACTGGAGGCAGGTGTGTTTGCCTTCAAGCCGAAAAAGCCTTCAAGATGCAACAACAGTGCTGAGTCATCATTCCTCAGTAAGTTCATAGGAGCAGAGAAGTGAAGAAATACTTTCATGTCAGTCAGCTGGTTACAGACCCCGCCCCCAGAATGTGCTGTTTCCATGACATTAACAGCTTCAATAAAGCATCAAGTACAGATTTAGAAAAGCTTTTTGAGAATAGAAGCAGTCACTTTAGCCTCTTTCTACCAAGAAGACCTTCTGGCTTCTGCCTGAAGGTTGGTGCTGCTGTGGTTCTGTTCATGACGGGAGACGTGGACCTGAGGAGGAAACTGGATTGAAAGTTCTGCAACAGAACAGGAAGATGAATTTTTGCTGTTTACAGCTTCAGAGCTGAAAACATGAAAATATCATTTTGGAAATGGAAACAGAAAACTCTCAGAAAACTGGATCAGAACCAACATTTAAAAACTGTCAACATTCAATCATCATCTTCATCATGGTCAAAGTGACAGGTGTCAGTCTCTGTGATCCAGATGTTCTACTGTGAACTTTGGGGTTCAGACCTCAGATCACTGACAGACTGAGGGCAGCATGAAGCTCCATGGAGCTCCACCTTCTGTCCTCCAGCTGCAGATGAAAGAAAGATGAAGGTCTGAAAGAGACTGATGAGGAGGACTGTTTTAGGATGAAGATGAAGCTCTGATGAAGAGAGAAATGTCCAACTGGAACTTCATCACAGCCTGAATTCATCAGAAAATCACCTGTTTCTGTCTTTCTTTCTCTTCACAGACTTTCAGAACGATGTGGACTCTCAGAAACTCACTGGGAAATTGTGGCCTCAGCTCTGAAGTCCAACCCGTCCCACCTGACAGAACTGGACCTGACCAAAAACAATCTGAAGGATTCATCCATGAAGGTTCTGTGTTCTGGACTGGAGAGTCCAAACTGCAGACTGCAGACTCTGAGGTCAGAACATTGAAGCTGCTGGTTGGTTCATTTCTACATTTGTAGTTCTTCACTGAAGCTAAAAAGTTTGGATACAAAGATTTTCTGGATTTTCCACAAATTGAACATCTTTGATTCTTTGAAGAGTCTGCAGTGGAAGAAAACAGTTGCTTAGATTTTCTGTAGAACAAAGATGTTTCCATGGCAACAAAAGGTTCAGCTGTTACAGATTTCTGAGTTTAAAGAAACAAACAAGAACTTAAACTAATGACAGGCTAGTCATCCTGATTAAACCTGCCTGAAAGCTGACCGAGGTCAAAGTTCAGATCAGACACAGCAGAGCACATGAGCATGCACGTGCACACACACACACACACACACACACACACACACACACAGGTGTGAGTGCAGACTAGAGAGTTAAAGCAAAGAAAGAAGGAGAGTTTTGGTGAAGAGAAATGAAAGAATTGAGTAAACCTGCAGAGGCAGATCTGTAGCTGCATATCAATTTAATGTCAGGCCATATTTTCAAGGACCAGAGTCTACCAGGTTGAAGTTGAAGTCTGATCGTTTTTTTATTTCCAAGTTCCAGTAAAATCTATTTTTGACAATAAAATAATTCTGATAATTCTTCAGAGCTAATGAGCTCTGGGCCAATTTGATGGATGTGAAATATTGGCATTTTTTCCAAATATTGAAATTAAAATAGTTGTGTATTGTTTTTTTATTCAGGAAAAGATTAAGATCAACAAAGTTTAGAGTAAAAAGGTTAAAAGAAGGTTAAAAGATTAACAATATCGGTAACACTTTATATGAAGATTCCTTAACAAGCTCTGTTAACACATTAACAAGCATTATAAATTAATTTATAGGGTGTTAGTAAGACATTTATTAGTACAATAAGTCTAATAAGGTTTATTAAATTACTTAGTTAACACATTTACAAGCATTATTATTAGGATGTTTTCAAGATGCTAATGATGCATTTACTGACATAATAGGTGCCTAACAAATGTGTCAGTGTTAATAAGCTTAATAAGATTTATTAACAACCTTTGTTAACAAATTAAGAAGTATTATTATTGTTTGGGGTTCTAGTAAGATATTTATTAGCATTATAGACGTCTGACACAAGCCTAATGTTCATAAGCTTAATAAGTTTTTTTAACTAACTTAACAAATTATTAGGCTTTATTAATGTGTCAGATGCTAGTAAGATATTTATTAGCATTATAGATGTCTTGCAAATACCTGAAAGTGTTAATAAGATTTATTAACATCTAAAGTCAGACCATTGTCTTCTAAATCCATATTACTAAACTGCTTATAAGCTTTACAAATGTATAAATTAACTTTGTTAATAGTTTATTAATTGTATTGCAGCACCTCATCTAAAGTGTGGACTTTTTTTAGCACAAACAACCACAAAGCATAAAGATTGTAAAAAGAACTTTATGACATTAAAACAGACTAAACATACACAAATCGTTTTGTAAAAGATATATAATAATTTAATTCAGACAAATATTTAAAAAAAAACAACATATATACTGGTGTTGGATGACTAGCATCATAGCTATTAATAAGGATACAGTATTAGCATCTATCCTCAGTGAAACATTCATTGCAAATCCCATCACCAGGAGACAGTTCTCTGCATTCAATGCCAACTGCATTCAACCACTGTTGTCTTGCTTCAAAGTCCACAAGAAAGTTGCACAAGCCAGTCATTTTTGAAGACCGAAAGCAAAAAACCTACAGGAGCCATGCTAAAGCTAACACGCTAACCTGCCTTAAGCTTATTAACACTGACACATTTGTTAGGCACCTATAATATCAGTAAATGCATCATTAGCATATTGAAAACATCCTAATAATAATGCTTGTAAATGTGTTAACTAAGTAATTTAATAAACCTTATTAGACTTATTGTACTAATAAATGTCTTACTAACACCCTATAAATTCATTTATAATGCTTGTTAATGTGTTAACAAAGCTTGTTAAGGAATCTTAATATAAAGTGTTACCACAATATCTGATAAGGATTAAATGCAGAATCTAAAGGGAATGAGTTTAGTATCAGCACGCTGCACCACAGCAACACTTCTCTCAGAGATCAGTGGTCCAGAGTGTCAGAATCTATCAGTCTTCTGTTCTCTCCAATGGTTAACTAGACTCCTTCTGAGGGTGTTCCTCTGTGTGGATCAGTTTCCACTGTAAACCAGAGTCTGGGAGTCACAAACTGGAATTTAATGTTTAAATTAAACATTTATCATTCACATATAGATATGACATTTACATTTAGATCAACAGATCATACTTAATTTGTCATTGTCACTGGTACAGAACATTGTAAAAACTGCTCTATGGTCAGAGCATCATTAACCTTATTTTCAGGACCATACGGGACACTGGGTTATAGGGCGCGGTCTCAGTTATGGGGGATTTTTCAGTATTTGTCAAACATGCATGGTAGTATTGAATCTTTCCTGCAGTGACGTTTCTGACCGTTGTTGAAAGACAAAGGGGAGATCCTCTCCGAGGCCAAAGGCGGATCTTCCTTCAGGGTTCACTTCCCCACTCTGACCCTCAGAGCCTCCAGAGTGGGCTAATAAAAGACCCAGTCTCTCTTCTCATAGAAGAAACCCTTTTTTTTTAAACTATTTTCCGTAACTGACTAACACAAACTGAATCACACACTCGTTTGCGCTGAGAGCTCTGTCCCTCTCTTCCCCTTTCCTGCTCACACGCGAACCGCCGATACACCAGCTTTAGCACACACACACTCAGTGTGTGTTTAAAAGGCAACGGGAGCAGAACTGAGTTGGTTGTCATTTATTTTTTTATTTTTTCAGTCATAAAACAAAAATCCATCAAAGTCCTCATCTTCTGTACCTGAATTGAACAGCCGGGCTAAATTTCTAACAAACACACCAGCTTCCCATTCGTTTATCTTGAATTCTCTGCAGCTGCTCCCATGTTCCTCCGCGTGGCTGATAGCTTGCAGGTTAACCCTTGTGCTATCCCAGGCACTTTGACATTGGGAGTGAGGTCATCTAGACCCCACTAGACAGTGCACTGAACCTTTTTCTACAATGATATGGGATCTTCTCTGGTTTCCATGGATTACATGACATTTTTCCACCTTTATCCACCTTTATCATGGTAGGGAGAACACGTCAATTGTCATCTTGACCCCACAGGATAGCACAAGCACAACTGTGCTTCAGCAGTGTTGCAAACAATGTTGTTCTGTACATGCCCACTCTTCCCTCCATCGTTCTCATGCCGCCTTCTTCTTTGGCCCACCACAACACATTAGGGCCACCGCCTACAAATTGGAGAAAATGTAAGACTTTTGGGTGCCCCTTATGGTCGGGAAAATACAATGGGTTCTGGGTTCTGGGAATTTGGATAGTGATCCTGATACTTTTTTCTTGAAATGTTTGATTGTAGAATAATCTTGGAAATACAAATATTTTTGTTATTTAAGTGTATAATAAAACACAGGACAGAGACTCTCCGCAAATAAACATGTTTTTTAAGTATTTACAACAATCTGAATTGAACATACATCAAATATAGAGCATGTATATTGCGTCATTCAATAATTCAATAAGAAGAAGAAAACAGTAACTATAGAGCTAACAAAAAAGAGCAAAGATGAAACAGAAATGTAAGAACAACAGCACCACAAACGTAGATTTGAAAGAAAAAAAAGGCAGTGATTAAATGGCAAAGTCAGTAGTGGAAATGTAAACAAAAGCACAACTGTAATAAATATCAAAATATAAACAACTTTTGTGTGCATGTGTATGTTCAGACGTCAAGTTCATACCTGTTAGATGTCTGCTTTTTTTTCTACCAAGAGAGTTGACTATTGTGGTTATTACGACTGTGTACATACCGCCAGACGCCAAAGTAAACAGCGCTCTCTCTCCTGCTGAACAAACATAAACAAACAGCAGCTGGCTCATCCTGACGGCGTTCATATTTTCACAGAAGACTTTAATAAGGCCAACTTAAAGACTGTCCTCCAAAAGTTCTACCAGCATGTGAACTGTTCTACAAGACGGGAGAAGACTCTGGACCACGTCTATGCTAACATCAAGCATGCATACAGGTTCCCACCCCTCCCCCACCATGGGAAGTCAGATCATTTTTCCCTTCTCCTCTTCCCCGCCTACAACCCCCTCATACGCCAGTCCAGGCCCACCACAAAGACCATCACAGTCTGGCCTACTGATCCCCTCCCCCGAGCTGACTTTTTTTTTTTATATATTTCTATTTTTTTAACTTGTCCTGTCCAACAGCTGGGCAGACAGATGAGAACTGAGGGCCTCTTGTGTTGGACATATTTTACTTTAACAATAGGGGTTATTAATCTTCAGACAAACCAGAGGTATGTCTGAATAAACCCCTTTTTGTAATTGAGGCCAAAATTTATTAATTTCAATCATGTTTGAAAATGTTTGGTGTTGGGCTAGACGAAAAAGGAAAGGAGGGAAGAAGAGAGAGGGATGTTAGAGAGAGGGGGGGGATTGGAGGGTGATAACAGGAGAGGGGGGGATAAAACCATGAAGCAGCCTAAAGGCAAGGCAAGGCAAGGCAAATTTATTTATATAGCACATTTCATGTACAGAGACAATTCAAAGTGCTTTACATAAAAAATTAAAAGAAACAATTACAAACAAATAGTAAAAATGTGATCATTAAAATAAAATTAAAAGATAGTAAACAAAATTTGAATTTAAAACGAGCATAAATAAATAGTGCGCGCATAAACTTTTGAATACATATTAATTAAATGCTGCTGAGAACAGGTGAGTTTTTAACCCGGATTTAAAGACAGTGTTTCAGCAGATCTAATGTTTTCTGGAAGTTTATTCCAGATCTGTGGAGCATAGAAAGTGAATGCAGCTTCACCATGTTTAGTTCTGGCTCTAGGGACTGATAAAAGACCGGATCCAGAAGAGCGGAGAGGTCTGGTTGGTACATACTGGGTCAGGAGGTCAGCCATGTATTTTGGTGCTAAACCATTCAAAGCTTTATAAACTAGTAACAGGACTTTAAAGTCTATCCTCTGACAGACAGGTAGCCAGTGTAAAGACCTCAGAACTGGACTAATGTGGTCCACTTTCTTGGTCCTTGTGAGAACCCGAGCGGCAGAGTTTTGAATAAGCTGTAGTTTCCTGATGGATTTTTTTGGTAGTCCTGTAAACACACTGTTACAGTAATCAAGTCGACTGAAGATGAAAGCATGCACTAGTTTCTCCAGGTCCTGCTTAGACATCAGATCTTTAATCCTTGAGATATTTTTGAGATGATAATAGGCTGATTTTGTGACTGCCTTAATGTGTTTATCAAAATTTAGGTCTGTGTCTATCAATACACCCAAGTTTTTGGCCTGGTTGGTAGTTTTTAGTTGAATAGATTGAAGCTCTATAATGACGTCCAACCTTTGTTCTTTAGCCCCAAAGACAATAACCTCAGTTTTGTTTTTGTTTAGCTGAAGTAAATTATGGCACATCCAGTCATTAATGTCCTCAATGCATTTACCAAGATCCTGTACAGGATCTCTGTTGCCTGGTGTCAGTCTAATATATATCTGTGTATCATCTGCATAACTATGGTAGCTAATGTTGTTGTTCTTTATCACTTGGGCCAGTGGGAGCATGTAGATGTTAAATAGAAGTGGTCCCAGGATGGAGCCTTGGGGTACTCCACATGTAATTTCTATTGGCTCAGAAGTGAAGTTACCAATGGACACAGAATATTTCCTGTTTTCTAAGTACGTTTTGAACCAGTTTAATACTGGCCCAGTGAGACCCACCCAGCTTTCCAGTCGTCTGAGTAGTATTGCATGGTCGACTGTATCAAACGCAGCACTGAGGTCCTGTAGAACTAGCACTGACATATTCCCACTGTCTGTATTCAAACGTATGTCATTAATCACTTTGATCAGGGCCGTTTTAGTGCTGTGATTCTGTCTGAAGCCGGACTGGAAGACATCATAGAAGATGTTTTTTATTAGAAATTCATTTAGCTGATGGAAAACAGCTTTTTCAATGATCTTGCTTAAAAATGGCAGGTTTGATATCGGTCTATAGTTGTTCATTTGAGTTTTGTCTAGACTGTAATTTTTTAGAAGAGGTTTAATTACAGCTGTTTTCAGTGGATCTGGGAAAACGCCAGATGTTAACGACAAGTTGAGAGTATGGAGCAGGTCTGGTTCCAATGTCTTTGAGACTTTTTTGAAAAAAACTTGTGTAGAATATCCAGACAGCAAGAGGAGGAGTTCAGGTGCGATAGAATGTCCAGCAGTTCTTTACTGTTTATGGGTTGAAACTGGGCCATTGGATTAATGCTGGTCTCTAGTGGATAGGGTTCATATCTTGAACTTGTAGTTGATAAAACTATTGTTTGTCTAATGTTTTTGATTTTGTCCCTGAAGAATTTGGCAAAGTCATTACAGCCTTTGATGGAGTAAAATTCTGGTGCCACTGACACAGGGGGTTTTGTCAACCTGTCGACTATATTAAATAGGACCCGAGCATTATGGGAGTTTTTGGTAATAATTTCCGAAAAATAGAACTTTCTTGCATTGCACAGTTGTAAATTATATAAGTGAAGTTTCTCTTTATAAATGTCATACTCTACCTGTAGTTTAAATTTTCTCCATTTGCGTTCAAATTTCCGACATTCTCTTTTTCCATTGTTTACAATAATGGAAATTCTCCATGGAGATTTTTTCCTACCAGAGATCACTTTCACCTTACTAAGAGCAATATTATCCATGATATTTGACATGTTGGAATTAAAGCTGTTAACAAGTTCGTTGACTGAATTCCCTGAGAGGGGAGGAGTCAGGGAGAACATCTGATTGAACATCTCACTAGTATTTTCAATTATATACCGTTTTGTGATCTCCTCCCTTAAAACATTTGTGCATACTGGAATAATGCTCTCACAGGAAACACAGCAGTGATCAGACAGACCTAAGTCACATACAGTAACCTTAGTGATGTTCAGACCTTTGGAGATCAATAAATCAAGAATATTCCCCCTGTTGTGTGTGGGCTCTGTTACATGTTGAGTCAATCCGAAATTGTCCAAAGTGTTTATCAAGTCCTTAGTCCCTTTGTTATCAAGATTTCCATAATGGATTTTAAAATCTCCGGCCATGATTATACAGTCAAAATCAAGACAAACTAAGGACAGCAGTTCACTAAACTCTATGTTAAATTATGAACAGTATATAGGGGGGCGGTAGATATTTATAAATATGGTTTTGAGTGAGGCCTTCAGCTGTAGGGCTACGTATTCAAAACATGGAAAGCTTCCAAAAGATAACTTTTTACACTGAAACATTTCATTAAACAAAACTGCAACCCCCCCTCCCTTTCTGCTTGTTCTTTCCTTACTTATAACACCATAGTTGGGAGGTGCTGACTCTGTGAGAACGGCTCCACTGCTGTTCTCATCTAACCAGGTTTCAACTAAGAACATAAAATCAACTTTGTTCTCAGTGATAAAATCATTAATTAAGAATGTTTTTCCTGCTAAAGACCTGACATTTAAAAGTGCTAACTTAAGAGGTCTAGGAGCAATAATATTTTCATTTACCTTCTGTTTCTGGAAAAGTGCAGAGGAGATGTTTATCTCTTTTAGAGTCCTTTGTTTGCGTTTTGGCCAGATTACATTCCTCCTGTTAGTGACAATTACAGAAATGGTGTGTGTTTCTAGAGAACAGGGTCCCAGATTTTTCAGGAGAGCATCATGACTGTTGGTATTTTCACAGCCTGGACCCTCAACACATCAAACATCTGACTGCAGGGAAAGGATATGATGTTGCACAGGAGAGGGTGGGGTTTTACGTCGTCCCTTCAAACATTCTGGTGACAGAATTATGGGGGACGAAAATGGATTGGCCAGAGGGGTAGATCGAAGCCCAATACCGACTCGCTCCATCATCTGCTCGGTGAATTTCAGGTGGGGTGAAGGGGGTGAAGAGGGTGAAAAGGGGGAGGGAGAACAATCAAGAGTTTGTTGGTTTGGTGGTGTTTGGTAGAGTCCATTGTCCTCGTTTTTCCTCTTCCGGTGTTCGAAGGCAGGTTTCTCGTTTTTGATGTTTTCTTCCAGTGGGGGCAGCTCCATTCCCTGTGTGAATCCAGTCTGTGTCTGGCCTTGACATTGAGATAAATTTATATCAGTCTTGGCATGACGCAGGAAGTAAAAAAGATTGGAGGAGAACAGTTTAACTCCTGATTTGTTTAAACTAAATCCATATTTTTAAAAAGATGTTTGCGTTCCCAGAAAATGTGAAAGTTGTTGATAAAATGAATTCCAGTGTCACCACATGCCACAGAAAGCCACCTGTTTAGAGCCAACAGCCTGCTGAATCTCTCCTTCTCCTTTCCTCCTCGAATTGTTGGAATGGGGCCGCTGATAAAGACAGTGGCATTCATGGAGCTCACAATTGTTATCAGTCCAGTGAAGTCTTGTTTTAAAACTTCAGATTTTTGCTTGGACACATCATTTGACCCTGTGTGTAGTACAATATTTTTTACCGTTGGAAACTTTGTCACAGTTTGCAGTATTCTCTCCTGCATGTCACAGACCATATCATTTGGAAATCACAGGACTTTAGTGTTCACGCTGCAGAGCCACTGGACATCTTTTACAGTGGAATCACCCACAATCAGAGTCTCAGGCTGAGCCTTCAGCTTTCTTCCTGGCCGTTTACCTTCTGATGGGTTACAGGTCCTCCTCATGCCGCATTCCAGTGGATGGTCGTTGGGTAATCTGGGGTCATCTGACAGTGGAGTAAATCTGTTTTGCAGCGTCACCGCTCCATTCATGCTTGACTTCTTTCCTGTCCTCTGGTGTACGGGAGTAGAAGAGGTCCTCTGTCTCGTAGGAAGAGAAGGCCAGTCAGCCTCAGAGGCTTCAGCTCTCCGCGGAGGGTCGATCCTCCCATGTCCTCCAATTTTCCAGCTGTTGGACTTATTCTTTGGATTTGATCCAAGATGGTTCCAGGGAGGATTATCTATCGATTGTTTGTTATTGTCCACGGATGTTGTATTTCTGTCCATTGCATCTGTGCAATTTAACTGCGTGTTAGCTTTCTCTTCTCTGCTGAGATGAGGCAGTGGCAAAGTTGTGTTGTTGCCATAAAATCCATTTACCTCCATGTTCACTTCAATGTGGCAAACCTTTGTTTCCAGCGCTGTGATCTTCTCCAGAAGGTCTCGGTAATCCTGTTCCTGTTGAAGGTGCAGTAGGTCGACTGGACTAATCTCTCCATTGGCGTCCATAGCGTCCATAGGAGTTTTGATGGGTCTCTCCACGGTGGACAGCTTGTTCTGGTCTTTGGTCGACATCTTTCCGCCTGGCAAGCAGGGGCCCAAACCGGTTTAAAGGTAACCTGATCCGTCTCAGGAGATTGCGGCGTCGGCCTACGTGGAACGCGGCGTCGGCCTCGGGAGATCGTGGCGTCGGCCTCGGGAGATCGCGGCGTCGGCCTCGGGAGATCGCGGCGTCGGGAGATCGCGGCGTCGGGAGATTGCGGCGTCGGCCTCGGGAGATTGTGGCGTCGGCCTCAGTGAAACGGGGTGTCGGCCTCGGGAGATCTCGGCGTCAGCCTCGGGAGATCGCGGCGTTGGCCTCGGGAAATCACGGCGTCGGCCTCAGTGAAAGGCAATTTCGGCCTACTTCAACCCTCCCCTCTGGGGTCCACATGGAGACCGCGAGGAATGCCGCTAACCAACAGCCTAAAGCAACAAGTTTACTGGATGTTTATCATTACGGTAAGGTTCAAATGTAGTACGAATCTCAAAGGGTGGGGCCTGTCCACACACAAACTCAAATGTTATCAACACACCTGCTACCTGCAAAAATGTCCACATGTCAACATGCACACAAAACAGATAGTGTTCACACACGCATACTTATGCCTTCAAACCAACTAGTGTGAAATATTTCATTCATTCAATCATGCTAACTATTAGTGCAAAGATAAGCTAACACAAGCTGAGTGTTTATGTTCTTCTAAAATGTATGGTGAAATGTGAAAAGGAGGGAGAGTGCCCAGCCATCCCCACACCAAGACTCCCGCTGCAGCAGCAGCGGCAGCCGGAACTCCCCAACGCCACACAGCAGCAGGCAGAGAGGCAAAATTCCCATAATCCACCATAGAATTTTAAACAATATTGATATAAACCAAGAACCAGTTTGTGTTTGTGTTACAGCAATAGTTTCTTCAATGTGGACTTTCTTCATGTCTGTAGTTCAGTTGTCATTTAGATGTTTTCTCCACTGGATACCTTTGTGACAATGCTACAAAGTGAAAACTGGAGTCCAGTCCCCGGATGAAGATGTCCAGCTGTGCACTATCAGTCATGTCAGGACTGTCATCCACAGTCAGAGAGTCTGCAATCAAGTCTTTGCTTCTTTCATCAACTGTGTTCTTGAACCAACAGCCATCTCCCAAACTCCAGCAGAAGCGTATTTCTCCTCAGGCTTCTGTTTGCCAGCATCTGCTTTTTGTCTGGACATCAGACGTCCAACACCTCCATCCTGCAGCTCTTCAAAACTTCTCCCTGGGTCAATAGTCTGGCTGAACCGGCCATCTCCTCTGCCACCATTAAACTTGCTTTCACAGCAGCTTGACTTTGGGATTCTGCACGGCTACAAAGCTTCTGCTGAAGTGTCCCATTCTTCTCTGACTCTTCTGCTTTCTGGATCTTCTGCTCTGCATTCAGGTCTTTCAGGTTATCAGGATGTTTAGTCTCACAGTGTGGTCTTAGATCAGGTTCTTTCATTAAAGCCACATTAGCTCCACCAATCAGAGCCATTGGTTTAGCAGCAATGTCAGAAACATTTCCTCAGCCTTCCATAGGTTTTTAAAGGCTCTGTGTTCAGAATCCACTGTTGTCTTCAGCATGGTGAGGGCTAGCTTCACAATAACTTGCTGCATAATCAGCTAGTTTGGATTGACGCAGTAAAAGTTCATGTTGGACTACTGTGTCAAATGTTCTCCAGTTCATTTGATCTGTCAGAGAGAAATGTGGTTTTATTTTCACCACTAAGGGGCGCTAGTTGTAAAGCAGAGATGCAGATGACATCATCACGCTGAGCACGTCCAGAAATAGGATTTTCCTTTATCCCCTCCAGTTTGGTGTTCTGAGCGGTTCTGTGGACTTCTGAATGGAGTATTCAGTGAAATAAATATGCCAGAGCAGTAAGCTGCACAGCTAAACAGTTGAACAAGGCAGCAGGATCACTGCATCATGGGATTCAAGATTCAAGAAGTGTTTATTGCCATATTCAAATGTAATTGATAATAAAAAACATGTAATCGGGGTATTTATTGATTTAAAAAAAGCTTTCGACACAATTAACCACGGTATGTTAATTAATAAATTGGAACGGTATGGCATTAGGGGGTTAGTACTAGACTGGATCAGATGCCATTTGAGCAACAGAAAGCAGTTTGTAAAGGTTAAAGGTGCTTGTTCCCAATGTTTGGACATTGTTTGTGGTGTCCCTCAGGGGTCATTTCTGGGACCAATATTGTTTATATTATATATAAATGATTAATTTAATGTTTCTAACAAATTACGGCTAGTTTTATTTGTCGATGATACAAATGTGTTTTGTGATGGGGATGATCTGCAGCAATTTATTGAAATTGTTAAGAAGGACATGGAAAAACTGAAGCTGTGGTTTGATGTAAATAAGCTTTCACTAAATTTAAGTAAAACAAAAATGATGTTATTTGGTCACCATAAGGGTAAAAATATTAACATTGACATGCACATAAATGGGGTGAAACTTGAAAGAATTTATGAAAATAAATTTCTTGGGGTCATAATTGATGACAAACTAACCTGGAAAGCACATATTAGCTACATACAAGCTAAACTATCCAGAAGTATTTCTGTCTTAAATAAAGCTAAACTGGTTCTGGACCACAAATCACTCCACATGTTATACTGTACATTGATCTTACCATATTTTTCTCATTGTGTAGAGGTTTGGAGGAACAACTATAAACAACGTTACATTCACTTTCAATACTTCAGAAGAGAGCAATACGAATCATACACAAAGTCAATTACCTTGAGCACACAAATTATTCATAGAATCAAAATTACTCAAATTTTACGATCTTGTAGAGTATTGTACCGCTCAAATAATATTCAAGGCCAAAAACAATTTATTACCGACGAATATCCAAAGGTTATTTATTAGGGAAAAAGATAAATTTCTCATACATAAAGCACGTACATATAAAAAGAGATTCTGTGTTTCAATTTGTGGAGTGAAGTTGTGGAACAGAACCAGTAAATGCTTGAAACAATGTCCAAACATAAAAGAATTTAATGTTTTTGTTTAATGTTTATTTATGTTTATTTTTAAACATAAAAGAATTTAAGTATAAATACAGAAATATAATCATGAATAAATATGTACAAATACAAAAAAATACAGAACGTCGGCATTTGTAAAACTGCATACTTTGAGAATACGTCTTGTTATTCATTTGCATGTTTTTTGGAAATGAGAATTACATGTGCAGCTGTAACCGAATATACAATTGGGTAAGGCACTGGACATTGATGGTGGGTGTACTAAGACAAGACAAGACAAGACAAGACAAGACAAGATCCACGATGGGTAAATTTCCTTATTGCCGCAGCAGTACAGGGCAGAGAGAGAGCAATATATAAAAGAAACAAAACTTTGGAGTCAGTATAAACAAATATATACACAATATACATTTCTAAAGAAATTGCACATGATGACCACATAGTTATTGCACAGGGTAGGCTAAATAAATAAATAAGACAGAGCCAATGATGTTGGTTAATGTGGTTCACTGGGAGCAGCTAAGGTTGTACAGTCTAACGGCAGCAGGTAGAAACGACCTGCGGTGTCGCTCCTTCAGACACTTAGGATGTCTCAGTCTGACGCTGAAGGAGATTCAGTACTGGGTTTAGTTAGGAAAGTAAGAACTTAAGGTAAAGGGGGTGAGAGTTTAAGATTTTTCTTCTTCTCACTCCCTTTTGGACTTGTGTTTATATGATTTTGTCTTATATAATTTCCTTGTTTTTTATAACTTTTTGTCTCTTGTTTGTCTTAAAACACTTGTTTTTACTTGTCCAAATAAAAAGGTTACTACTACTACTACTACTACTACTACTACTACTACTACTACTACTACTACTACTACTACTACTACTACTACTACTACTACTACTACTACTACTACTACTACAACATTCAGTGAAGTTTCACAGAATTGGAATTTGTTTCGGTGCCAGTGTGCAACATAAAACAAATCTGTAGTTACTTGTGTTACCAGCGCTCATTTTGTCGGGCTGTCAGTGGTTTTGGGCCGAACAAGATAAACATTTGATGAACACACTTAAGCTAATCTTTTAAACCTTTAAAACTACCTTTTGCAACCTTTTGAACATAAATGAATAAAAACAGACAGGAACATTAATCCAAAATAACTAAAGTTAAACCTTAAATAACGTTTATATATTGCTATCCATTATATTCTATATATTCTGTCAAAATTATACGAATATGAAAATGCTGCAGAACATAACAAACAAAGCCTGGAAATATCAATAAGAAATAAATCAAATCATTTCATTTTCTTTGCTCTTTTATCATTTTTTAGAGCTGGACTCCTGCATCATTTTTAGCAATAAGTTCATTTCTTGGTGTTTGGTGTCCTGTGTGTGTCTTTGTTAAACATATCAGAGGAATTGGATCTAAAAAAAAAAATTTTTGTGAATATCATTTTTAGGTCTTATAAAACATTAAAAACAAAATCATAGAAATCATCAGTGGGATTACTCCAAAAATATTTGGCATTTCCCTTATTTTGTGCAACACCAACAATAGAAATCCTCCAAAAATCTAAATCCATTCATAAAAAATGATCTATAATGTAATTATGATCTCATAAAGTGCAGCTGTGTTCCTGAATTACCTCCTGCTGTCTCTATGTCAAATACTGACACCAACCAAACCACAGAAAAAACATGTAATAGAAATATCTACCATCGTTAGTAAATAATGAGATTATTACCATGAACTGCTGAGTTATCCAACAGCACGTGATGATCCAAGTGTTGCATAATTGGCTGATCTGTGAACATTAATAAAAGAGGAGGCAACAGGAATATGCGCCAGAGCGGATAGAGATTGTTGCTGGGTATTATTCTCTTTTTGTTCTCCTCATAAAAGGTACTTTGGTCTGTTTGTCTTTCTTTCCTTTTGAATTGTTTAGATGTTGGAGGTTGTTTTAATCCAACATCAATTTAGTCCTTCGAGCCGGATACCAACATACCTGAGGATTTTAGCGAGCGTGGTGGGCCCCAGGAGGCTGTGGCCACAGCTGACTCCTAGGTGAGTCAACCCTTTGTTGGAACTTGTGCCCATCCCGTTGGCTGGAGTCCAAAAGGTTGACGGTATACCGAAGGAGAAAGACAACGGAAAGGATGGCAGAGTTCTGTGAAATTCCGCAAGTACAGAAGGCGGGGTCCGTTAAACTCTATGTTTTAAAAAAAAAAAAAGTAAAAGCTCTGAGAATTCTAGACACTATCAGGCAAGGACGACGGGGTCTTCGAAATCCCTTTTAAAATAAGATAATACATATATGTATGTATAGATATGAATAAAAAATCCCAGTAACATAACTTTGAGCTGTAAGAATTAAAAATAATTAAAAAGGCGGCATTTACAAATAAGTAAAGTAAAGAGTGTGTGAATGTTAATGTGATTTTAGCTAATAGCTGTATTTGCTGTGTGTTTTGTTGTTGTTGTGTTGTGCAAATTGTTGTTTTTGCTGTGTGTTTTGTTGTTGTTGTGTTATGCAAATTGCTGAATTTGCAGCTTGTGTTTTTGAACTGTTAGACAAGCAAGTGTTTTTGAAAAATGGGAAAGGCACAGAGTAAGGAAAGTCCAAAAGAAAGTTTGCAGAGCAAGGATTGGAAGGATGTGGAAAGTCAGGATCCTACAAAAATCAAGCATTTGGATAAATGGGTAAAAGACTATGGATTTAATGGCAGGTTAAACACTCAGAGAATAATTGCATTGCAGGATGTGATTAAAGAAAAGACAGGGAAGGATCCGAAGAAAAAGCAGAAAAAAGAAAAAAGGACAGAGCAGCTTCAGAGAACAGGAGAGAGCGAAGAGAGATGGGAAATTGTTGTTTCACAGAAGTGAAGATGATGAAACAGGCTCCGTGGCGCGTGCACGACACAGGGCAGACGCAAACGTGCAGGGAGGAGGAGCGACTGCTCCACATGGAGCAGATGTAAACAGCTCTCTTTATCCCCAGTTAGTAAAGGATCCCCCACCTTATGATGGGGAATCCTCTCAAAAAGGAATGATGACTAGATCACAGACACGGCAGATATCACAGTGGTCAAAAACGATGGGAGAGGGACTTTCTCCTCTCCCCTCTGCACCTGAAGACACATCAGCAATGACATACTCTTTTCCAATGATCCAGGTTGCAAACCCCCAGGCAGGAGACGATCAACCCCCAACTATTTTAGTGTATAGGACATGGACAATGAAAGATGTTTAAAAAGCTATAGAAGATAGCTAGAAGATAGATTCACATCTTACAAAGCAGATGTGAATCAGTTTGTGCAGGACATGGAAAGTTTGAGACGATCTTACCATCTGAATGGTCAGGAAGTGCAGCAGGTGTGGATGGCCGCTTTGGGGCCGGATTGTCATTATGTGCAGGGAGATTGGAATCCTATGGATGGCAACGCCCCTTTGATTCAAGGTTAGACCTACTGGAGCAACGAGTTCAAGGTTTAAGAGACAGAGTAGTGGCGCGTTTTAGACGCAGAGCTAACTACACAGAGATTGGTAGAATAAAACACAAGGATGAGGAAAGCTTTGATGATTAAAGACTAAGCATGATGTCTATTTTTAAATTTCACTCTGGTTTAGAGGATGATGGAAAGGCAGATGGGCCCTATCAGCAGCAATTTAAAAATGCTCTACATGCTGGATCAAAAGATGCAATTATAAGTTGGTACGAAAACATTACATTGATTTATCCACGGGAACGTTAGAGCAGTATATGAATCACGCTCTACACGCTGAAAAGGTAGTTAAAGGAAAGAGAAACAATAAAACTGTGGGTGCATTCTTTGAAGGAGGAACAGAAGAAGAAGTGTTTTATCATGGTGGAGACAGCCGAGGCAGGGGAGGTGTTAGAGAAAGTACCGTAACAGAAGAGGTTTGAGAGGTAGTGGAGGACGTCAGAGAGGAGCTTATGGTTACCCCTTTTCAGGGTGGAAAAAAAAGGAACAAGCATGTCTAGCCCAAAGGACAGGCCTAGGGGACAGAGAGCTTTGCATTTTCTAATACAGGACTCCCGGAAAAGCAGAATGATGAGTCAGATGGAAATGATGAGGTGTTGATAAACTTCTAGGATTTATTGGCTTATGCGGATGTAGGGCTGTGACGATAACCGCTTCACCGCACATGTTTTTTATTTAGTTTTTTTTTTTTAAGTTTTGCATATGGCGCGTGATTGGAACTATGATAAACACATTAAACACGTTCATCCTTGCTGATAACTTACTTTTTCTGTCCTGTCACTGTCTCTAGTCGGCTCGCGCTCTCAGTGCCTCCGCGCTTCACGTGGCATGCGGCTCCCTTTACAGACACACAGGCGCGCGCTTTCAGAAACACACATCCTCATTCTACAACAGAAGTTTCCGTCTCCCAAGGAAATACGACAAATTTACTGCGTTCTAATTATTCATTTCCATTGTTTTCATTTCCATTACAAGCTGCGTGCTTTCTTAAGTGCGTGCAACACGGCCGCCCGCCGGAGGATTTTGTGTGTGTGTGTGGGGAAGGGGGGGGTTTATTATGGTTCACCTTCACTCCAAACATGAACGCGCACTGTTAGATTTCCATGAATATCACTACATCTTTTGTTTGGGAACTATTTGTGCAGCGCAACGTTACGTGTCTTTATAAACAAAGGCGGAGCCTCCTGCCCCACGTTCTTCATGGGTGTCAGGCTTCATGGCTACCGGAAAAGTGACAAAGTGTCTGCAGTCTGTTTATTACTGGGCAATATATAATATTCTGGGAAGATGTGTGTACCAAAGAGCACAGGTGAAATCTTGCATGCAGCTAGAGAACGTTCGGCTGCAGAGGAATCAACACACACCCCCAACACACATGTGCCACCTTCCTCCTACATGCAGCGCTGACCCACACAGTCACAGTCAATCTACAACACCTATATGGGTTTTATATATAGTTAGTTCATTAGTAAGGTAGTAGTAAGTTGTTAGTTATTTGTTAATAACAATAATAATTAATTAATAATTATTAATGAAAAGTAATTATAATTGTATTTATTTCTGATGCGGCCGACGGGGGATTTTCTTTTTTTTGGGGGGGGGGGGGGGGGGGTGCAGTTAACTGCGAAACCGCGCCCCCTGGTGGTTCATCACCGCGGTGATCAAAAATCCGACACCGTCACAGCTCTATGCAGATGTTAAACCAGAAGTTAAATTAGGGATAAATGGAAAAGAGATGATTTTTTTGTGTGACACTGGTGCATGTAGGACAGCTATCAAAGAACCAATTCCAGGGGCCTCATTTATAAATGTTGCGTACGCACAAAAGAAGGCGTACGCCACTCTATAATTGAGATTTATAAAAAGCAAACTTGATGGGAAAATGTGCGGTCCTTCACGCAAGCTCTGACCCAGGCGTACGCACAAAAACGGGTGAAATGAGAAACGGCGACACCGTCGGCAGATGGAAGAAACACGTGAAAGTGAAAATGACAATACTGCCTCTCATAACTAACATGAAGACTTCACAAAGCAAGTCTTACAATTGACAGCCTACACAAACACCCGTTTGACCGATCAGCAGTGAAACAAATAAAAAAAATCAAACGGAAATTACAACAGAAATTCAAATGAACACATATTTGCAGAAAGAAAAGTGAAATATGTTCTACAATATTGGCATGTTGTGCAATTTATCCTCATAAATAATAAAGTTAACAGAATGAAATAATGTACAAAACTGATATTCTCGTTAATGTGTCCGTCTGTTATGGAAGCGATTATGTGGCATAAATAAAAAGCAAAGTCAAAACCAGAAATACTTTTTAATTTTCAAAATGAAGCTGCATTTTTTGACTCAAAATTAAAAAGAAAAATCAATATTTCAAAATGATTTTTAATTATATACCTAAAACCGCTTATTCTGTGTCATAATTAAAACGAAAATGCAAAGAGGGGATTGTCGCAAAGAGGGAAACTTGTCACAATATTCGTTTAGAAAAAGCATTAGCAGAGGGGAGGCGGGGCGATGACGTCACTACTTTCTCCGCGTGTGCGGCCGCTGTCACACACACATGCACCAGGTGCAGACTGTGTTAGCGGCAGAGACGAGGGTTTTGTGATGGTTGTGAACTTCTGATGAGTTTCCACAGCTTCTCAGGACTACATGGCAGCATGTCCGCCTTCTGCGGTCCTCCTCCTGACACACCGCGGACAAGCGTTTTTCTTCGGACTGCCAGCTGCCTTCGCATAGCGGAGCGCGAAGCTACCGATGATCGCTGAAGATCTGAGAAACCATCATATGAATTTGTGATTCCAGTGGTGTCCAGAACAAAATATACTGATGTAATTCCCACATATTTACAAATTTATTTGCATCTTCGCGCTGAATTTGCTGTTTGATGACAGCTGGAGCCCCATCACAGATAGCAGATTTCTCCATGCTAAACGTTTGCTGCTTGGACCAAAAACACTCACTCAGCGCGAAGCTGCAGGAGACTATCTTCATAATGTGCTTTTATTACTGTCATGATTATTATTAAGGGCCTGCTCTGCTCGATCATTTGTTTGTAAATCCGTGCGTCAGACGACGCTGAGTTGGCTTGCGATTCACAGCTTCTGATTGGCGAGGGGACTAAAGGAACATTCTGCTGCATTTCTCGCATTAAGATCACCTAAAACCGGGTCCTGTTAACAAACCGCTGGACCTGAACTGCTCAAACCTGGATCTTAATAAATCAAACAGCAAATTCACCGCAAAGCTGCAAATAAATGTGTAAATATGTGGTAATTACATCAGTCTTTATTTTGTTCTGGACACCACTGGAATCACAAATTAATATGATGGTTTCTCAGATCTTCAGCGATCGCATCACTCAAAAAACGTTCACTTTGAATGAACATAAAAAAATTATGGAAAGGATTTCCACATGATTAGATTGCGTTACTTGAACAAAAATGAATCATATTGGTCCTACTTAATTTATTTAGGTTGGCTCAACTTAATGTATTTAGGTTGGGTCAACTTAATGTATTTAGGTTCAAACTAATAAATTTAAGTTGATTCAATTTAAATAGAGCAGTTGCACCCAACTTTAAATTGATATTGTTGCTCACTCTAAAAAGAAAAAAGTTGATCCAATTTAATTGAATCACTTCAATTGGTCACACCTAAGTAAATTAAGTTTATTTAACTTGAATTTCTATTTATTTCTATAATTTTATTTATTCATCTGTAATTGATATGTTGTTCCAAAGTTTCAACCAGTGGGTCTTTTAATTTTCACATCAAAGACATGAATTACCCAGCAAAGTCCCACGTCACAAGACAGGAGCTCAATTACCGCGAACTCTGTGTTAAGTATTGGAACATTAACAGTTTGCCACACAAGGGGGTTGGTCATCATCCTCTACCAAACTTTAACTCATGGTGCAAAAAAAATAAACATAACAGTTTAAATCACTAGTTAAAACAGAGTAAAACAGCTAGACAATAAAACCCATGGACAAAAACTCACACTTAGACCCCAATCTGCCTAGATAGACAAAGAAAATGGAATCCCACAATTCCTTGCGATTACTAATGCATCCAATTTAATGGTATCATGTTGGATCAACATGATTGAAATTAGTAACTTTTAAATGGATTATTTTTATGTACAATCGACATGATTCATTCACGTAAGATTTACAAACATAAAATTTTCTGGTTGAAATGACAAGTTACTTTTTCGTTAACTTAATTGGCTGGTAATTTCCTTTTTTTGAGTGTAGCTGCCTTCGCATAGCGGAGCTTTGCGCCCCGCTGTGCGAAGGCAGCTGGCGGTCCGAAGAAAAACGCTTGTCCGCGGTGCGTCAGGAACTGGTGTCAAGCCAGCCCTCTCTCGTCGAACGGCTGTCAAGTGAGCCCTCTGTCGAAAACGGTGTGCCGCTTTTTTACATACATCGCGGTAACTGCAAGAAGGACTTATTTCTAAAGTGAAAGCATACATGAAATTTCAATGTATACCCCCCCTCCGAGATATATTATTAGATTTAGATAGTTATATGTCAAATGTGGAATTTCAAAGTAAAATCCAATTGAAATCATGTATGAATGCATTAATGCCATATGTTGACAGAGCTTTAAAATGAAAACTCCTAGTTTCCACAGACTTATTTCACTTCTCACGTATAGTATCCCACCTGGTGATAACACAAAAAAAGCTACAGATAGATCTGATGTGGAATTTCAAAATAAAACCCAATTGAAATCTGTTATTACAGCATTATTGCCACATGTTGACAAAGCTGTAAATTGAAAACTCCTAGTTTCCACAGACTCATTTTACTTCTCACTTATAGTATCCCACCTGGTGAGGTCACAAAAAAAGTTTCAGAGGGATCTGATGTGGAATTTCAAAATAAAACCCAATTGAAATCTGTTATGACCGCATTATCGGAACATGTTGAGAGAGCTGTAAATTGAAAACTCCTAGTTTCCCCAGACTCATTTAACTTCTCACTTATAGTATCCCACCTGGTGAGTTCACAAAAAAAGTTTCAGATAATTCTGATGTGTAATTTCAAAATAAAACCCAATTGAAATCTGTTATGACCGCATTATCGGCACATGTTGAGAGAGCTGTAAATTGAAAACTCCTAGTTTCCACAGAGTCATTTCACTTCTCACTTATAGTATCCCACCTGGTGAGGTCACAAAATAAGTTTCAGCAGTATCTGATGTGGAATTTCAAAATAAAACCCAATTGAAATCTGTTATTACAGCATTATGGCCACATGTTGAAAGAGCTGTAAATTGAAAACTCCTAGTTTCCACAGACTCATTTCAGTTCTCACTTATAGTATCCCACCTGGTGAGGCCACAAAAAAAGTTTCAGAGGGATCTGATGTGGAATTTCAAAATAAAACCCAATTGAAATCTGTCATTACGGCATTATTTCCACAAGTTGACAAAGCTGTAAATTGAAAACTCCTAGTTTCCACAGACTCATTTCACTTCTCACTTATAGTATCCCACCTGGTGAGGCCACAAAAAAAGTTTCAGAGGGATCTGATGTGGAATTTCAAAATAAAACCCTATTGAAATCTGTTATTACAGCATTATGGCCACATGTTGAAAGAGCTGTAAATTGAAAACTCCTAGTTTCCACAGACTCATTTCACTTCTCACTTATAGTATCCCCCCTGGTGATGCCACAAAAAAAGTTTCAGAGGGATCTGATGTGGAATTTCAAAATAAAACCCAATTGAAATCTGTTATGACCGCATTATCGGCACATGTTGAGAGAGCTGTAAATTGAAAACTCCTAGTTTCCACAGAGTCATTTCACTTCTAACTTAAAGAGACCCACGTGGAGATGCCATAAAAAAGTTTCATAGGGATCCGATGTGGAATTTCAAAATAAAACCCATTAAAAGGCTGGTAAAAATGCGTTATCGCCATATGTTGACAGAGCTGTAAATTGAAAACTCCTAGTTTCCACAGACTCATTTCACTTCTCACTGATAGATAACCACCTGGTGATGTCACAAAAAAAGTTTCAGATAGATGTGATGTGGAATTTCAAAATAAAATCCCAGTGAAATCTGTTATTACAGCATTATTGCCACATGTTGACAAAGCTGTAAATTGAAAACTCCTAGTTTCCACAGACTCATTTCACTTCTCACTTATAGTATCCCACCTGGTGAGTTCACAAAAAAAGTTTCAGATAGATCTGATGTGGAATTTCAAAATAAAACCCAATTGAAATCTGTTATTACAGCGTTATTGTCATATGTTGACAATGGTGTAAGATGAAAACTCCTAGTTTCCACAGACTCATTTCACTTTTTACTTATAGTATCCCACCTGGTGAGGTCACAAAATAAGCTTAGATGGATCTGATGTGGAATTTCAAAATAAAACCCAATTGAAGTCTGGTATGCACGCGTTATCACCATATGTTGACAGAGCTGTGAAATGAAAACTACTAGTTTCCACAGAGTCATTTCTCTTCTCACTGATAGTATCCCTCCTCGTGATGTCACAAAATAAGTTTCAGAGGGATCTGATGTGGAATTTCAAAATAAAACCCAATTGAAATCTATAATAAATGCGTTATCGCCATATGTTATCAAAGCTGTAAAAAGAAAACTACTAGTTTCCACAGAGTCATTTTACTTTTCACTGATAGTATCCCACCTGGTGATGTCACAAAATAAGTTTTAATTGGATTTGATGTGGAATTTCAAAATAAAACCCCTTAAAAATCTGGTATACATGTGTCATTGTCATAAGGTGACAAAGTTGTAAAAAGCTGGGTTTTAGTAATTCCACATCAGATCTATGTGAAACTTATTTTGTGATATCACCAGGTGGGATACTATAAGTGAGAAGTGAAATAACTCTGTGGAGACTAGCAGTTTTCATTTTACAGCTTTGTCAACATATGGCGATAACGTATTTATGCCTGATTTCAATTGGGTTTTATTTTGAAATTCCACATCAGATCCTGCTGAAACTTTTTTTGTGACATCACCAGGTGGATATCTATCATTGAGAAGTGAAATGAGTCTGTGGAAACTAGGAGTTTTCATTTTACAGCTTTGTTAACATGTGGAAATAATGCGGTCATAACAGATTTCAATTGGGTTTTATTTTGAAATTACACATCAGACCTATCTAAAACTTTTTTTGTGGTCTCACCAGGTGGGATACTATAAGTGAGAAGTGAAATGAGTCTGTGGAAACTAGGAGTTTTTATTTTACAGCTCTGTCAACATATGGCGATAACGCATTTATACCAGACTTCTAATGGGTTTTATTTTGAAATTCCACATCAGATCGTGCTGAAACTTATTTTGTGGCCTCACTAGGTGGGATACTATGAGTGAGAAGTGAAATGAGTCTGTGGAAACTAGGAGTTTTCAATTTACACCATTGTCATTAGTTGGCGATAATGCTGTAATAACAGATTTCAATTGGTTTTTATTTTGAAATTCCAAATCAGATCCCTCTGAAACTTATTTTGTGACCTCGCCAGGTAGAATACTGTCAGTGAGAAGTGAAATGAGTCTGTGGAAACTGGGAGTTTTTATTTTACAGCTCTGTCAACATATGGCGATAACGCATTTATACCAGACTTCTTATGGGTTTTATTTTAAAATTCCACATCAGATCCCTATGAAAAGTTTTTTATGGCATCTCCAGGTGGGTCTCTATAATTTAGAAGTGAAATGACTCTGTGGAAACTAGGAGTTTTCAATTTACAGCTCTCTCAACATGTGCCGATAATGCGGTCATAACAGATTTCAATTGAGTATTATTTTGAAATTACACATCATAATTATCTGAAACTTATTTTGTGACCTCACCAGGTGAGATACTATAAGTGAGAAGTGAAATGAGTCTGTGGAAACTAGGAGTTTTTATTTTACAGCTCTGTCAACATATGGCGATAACGCATTTATACCAGAATTCTAATGGGTTTTATTTTGAAATTCCACATCAGATCGTGCTGAAACTTATTTTGTGGCCTCACTAGGTGGGATACTATGAGTGAGAGGTGAAATGAGTCTGTGGAAACTAGGAGTTTTCAATTTACACCATTGTCATTAGTTGGCGATAATGCTGTAATAACAGATTTCAATTGGGTTTTATTTTGAAATTCCAAATCAGAACCCTCTGAAACTTATTTTGTGACCTTGCCAGGTAGAAAACTGTCAGTGAGAAGTGAAATGAGTCTGTGGAAACTAGGAGTTTTTATTTTACAGCTCTGTCCACATATGGCGATAACGCATTTATACCAGACTTCTAATGGGTTTTATTTTGAAATTCCACATCAGATCCCTCTGAAACTTATTTTGTGACATCACCAGGTTGGATCCTATAAGTGAGAAGTGAAATGAGTCTGTGGAAACTGGGAGTTTTTATTTTACAGCTCTGTCAACATATGGCGATAACGCATTTATACCAGACTTTTAATGGGTTTTATTTTAAAATTCCACATCAGATCCCTATGAAACGTTTTTTATGGCATCTCCAGGTGGGTCTCCATAAGTTAGAAGTGAAATGAGTCTGTGGAAACTAGGAATTTTCAATTTACAGCTCTCTCAACATGTGCCGATAATGCGGTCATAACAGATTTCAATTGGGTTTTATTTTGAAATTCCACATCAGATCCCTCTGAAACTTTTTTTGTGACCTCACCAGGTGGGATACTATAAGTGAGAAGTGAAATGACTCTGTGGAAACTAGGAGTTTTCAATTTACAGCTCTCTCAACATGTGCCGATAATGCGGTCATAACAGATTTCAATTGGGTTTTATTTTGAAATTACACATCAGGGTTATCTGAAACTTTTTTTGTGAACTCACCAGGTGGGATACTATAAGTGAGAAGTTAAATGAGTCTGGGGAAACTAGGAGTTTTCAATTTACAGCTCTCTCAACATGTTCCGATAATGCGGTCATAACAGATTTCAATTGGGTTTTATTTTGAAATTCCACATCAGATCGTGCTGAAACTTATTTTGTGGCCTCACTAGGTGGGATACTATGAGTGAGAGGTGAAATGAGTCTGTGGAAACTAGGAGTTTTCAATTTACACCATTGTCATTAGTTGGCGATAATGCTGTAATAACAGATTTCAATTGGGTTTTATTTTGAAATTCCACATCAGATCCCTCTGAAACTTATTTTGTGACATCACCAGGTTGGATCCTATAAGTGAGAAGTGAAATGAGTCTGTGGAAACTAGGAGTTTTCAATTTACAGCTTTGTAAACATGTAGCGATAATGCTGTAATAACAGATTTCAGATGGGTTTTATTTTGAAATTACACATCAGAATTATCTGAAACTTTTTTGGGAAACTCACCAGGTGGGATACTATAAGTGAGAAGTGAAATGAGTCTGTGGAAAATAGGAGTTTTCATTTTACAGCTCTGTCAACATATGGCGATAACGCATTTATACCAGACTTCTAATGGGTTTTATTTTGAATTTCCACATCAAATCCCTCTGAAACTTATTTTGTGGCCTCACTAGGTGGGATACTATCAGTGAGAAGTGAAATGGATCTGTGGAAACTAGGAGTTTTCAATTTACACCATTGTCATTAGTTGGCGATAATGCTGTAATAACAGATTTCAATTGGGTTTTATTTTGAAATTCCACATCAGATCCTGCTGAAACTTATTTTGTGACCTCACCAGGTGGGATACTATAAGTGAGAAGTGAAATGAGTCTGTGGAAACTAGGAGTTTTCAATTTACAGCTCTGTCCACATATGGCGATAACGCATTTATACCAGATTTCTAATGGGTTTTACTTTGAAATTCCACATCAGATCCCTATGAAACTTATTTTGTGACCTCACCAGGTGGGATACTATAAGTGAGAAGTAAAATGAATCTGTGGAAACTAGGAGTTTTTTTCCTAAACATAAGTCAACATTACAGTAAATCCTCTTCAACATATGGTTTTAATTTCGTCTCTAATTGATAATTCACCTGAAACATATACTAAAATATACACATATAAATATATAGTTATATACAGGGAGGGGGGCTTATGTGTATAATGACAGTTATACACATCAGTACTTACTTTTTGCATTTAATCGAATGAAGGCTTTCTTGCAGTTACCGCAATGTATGTAAAAAAGCGGCACACCGTTTTCGAGAGAGGGCTCACTTGACAGCCGTTCGACGAGAGAGGGCTGGCTTGACACCAGTCGTCAGGAGGAGGACCGCAGAAGGCGGACATGCTGCTACGTAGTCCTGAGAAGCTGTGGAAACTCATCAGAAGTTCACAACCATCACAAAACCCTCATCTCTGCCACTAACACAGTCTGCCTCTGGTGCGTGTGTGTGCGTCAGTCAGCAGCCGGACACACAGAGAAAGCAGTGACGTCATCGCCCCGCCTCCCCTCTGCTAATGCTTTTTCTAAACGAATATTGCGACAAGTTTCCCTCTTTGCATTTTCCTTTTAATTATAACACAGAATAAGCAATTTTAAGTATAAAATGAAAAAGCATTTTGAAATATTTATTTTTCTTTTTAATTTTAAGTCAAAAAAATGCAGCTACATTTTGAAAATTAAAAAGCATTTCAGGTTTTGACTTTGCTTTTGATTTATGCATCATCGCTTCCATAGTCTGGCAGAGCAGATACAGTCAAAGTCAAAGTCAGCTTTATTGTCAAATATGCTGCATCCGTAAGACATACAACACAGAAGAAATTGCTTTCCTCTCACCCCACAGTGCAAGCAGCATATAAAATAATAAATAAACGACTTAAAAAATACATTCTTATAAAAACAATAAATCCTTGAAACCCAAAAAGGTAAAGCCAAAAGAAAAGCCAAAAAACACTGAAGGTAAGGGAGAGAGGAGCCGCTGCGTGTGCACGCGCCACCAGATGCCTGCGAATTAGACAGACGGACGGACAGACAGACATATTAATTGTCCACTGAGGAAAGTTGTTTTCATAGTACAACATTTATTCATAAGCTACGGAATTATCAAGATGCGGGGTGGCTCGAGAGCCAGTAGGACCCAGATGCAGAAGCGGAGGCACACGGCTCAGGGACTAGAGGGTTTAATGAACAAAAAGTGCTGCAGAGCAGGATTACAGAACAAACAAAAACTTACTGTGGCGTGGCGAGGGACATGGAAACATGAGCGTGGCAAAAACATGGAACATGGAACATGGCATGAAGACAGGAAGACAAAAAACACCATGACTAAACTAATGGACCAGCCCAGGAGGAAGGCAGAGACCAGACTTATATACAGACAGGGCAGACAAGACACAGGTGAACACGATTAGGGCAGATGGGGACCAAAGGAAGTAAAACTCAAGAAACAAGACAAGACAGGAAACCTTTCAAAATAAAACAGGAAATAGAACCAAACAAGACAGAACAAGAACTAAGACGAAAAACAAGACACAACAAACTCAAACCATGACAGGACTTATGGTATTCATGCATATGCCTTTAGTTTGTTTTATTTGTGATAAAACAATGTATGGCGTATGTCTCAACCATTCAGAAAGCAACAAGAAATTACATTTGTGCTGAACAATTTCCCATTTCCACTGGGATTATTTGTAGCTTGTCAGATGGAATTAAATGGAGGGAAATAAAATGCCCCATCACAATGCGTAATGACGCACAATGGCTGATCTTGCACTCTTAGAGGATGTGGCAAATGGAAGAATTCGGAGTGAACGCATCTTTAGACAGCAAGAAGACGTGCTGGCAAACGAGGACGAGTGGCTTATGAGCCGGTTCAGACTTCCTCGAGCCGTCCTGTTGAAGCTTTTGGGGGGGTGTCCCCCGGTGCATCTGGTGCGTCGTGTCTAGGGATGGGTATCGTTAAGGTTTTAACGATAATACTACTTTTATCGATACTGCTTATCGATCCGGTACTCTTATCGGTACTCTTATCGATACTTTTTGAGGACGAAAAATAAATAAATAAATAACAAATTAAGAACATAAAGTGTTTTAGTTCCTCACAATGCAACAACATTGTTTTTTTTTTAACAAAACATTTTACTTTATACTTGAGAATGTTCCAGACAGGATATTCATTTAATAATTTAATCTAATTATTTTTATTATTTATGAGCGTGATGTTTCATTTGATCTTTTGTCCATTTTCCACAACCTTGAATATAATTTTCTGTCTGTCAAACACCAAAGTTGAGTTAAGTTAAGTTAAATGATGGAAACAAATTCACTTTGATGCAGACTCCTTTCTATTTTGCCAACTCTATTTATTTTTCTTTAAATCCAGTAAACCCAATAAATGACGTTAATTTTGCACAGCTGGACTTAATAGGATGCTGAACAGGTGAGTTAATTAACTACCGCCCTAGGGGAGTAACCGAAGTAAATACTGCAGAGTCTACCTGCCTGAACGGCAAACTCATTCACTTATTTGTGCATTGATGCTAACTAGATTGGAAATTATAGACCCAAAATGCATTGCGTTTAACAATTTTCGCCAAAAAGATGTGTTTAGATATATTATTTTAAATAAACCATCAAGGTTTTTATCTTCAGAAATCAGTATCAGGGTGGGGCTCACCTGACTGAATTTACTGGACCTCCAGCTGCATGACTGATCCTGAGCACATTTTCTGTCTGATTGCAGGTTGAAGAACTGCAGTTTGTCAGAGATCAGCTGTGAAGCTCTGGTCTCAGCTCTGAAGAAAAACCTGTCCACTCTGAAAGGACTGGACCTGAGCTGGAACCAAAATTGGCAGGATTCAGGAGTTCTTCTGCTATGTGGTTTTCTGGAGAGTCCAGACTGCAGACTGCAGACTCTGAGGTCAGTAAAGAAGCTGAACTCCCTGAAGGATGAGAAGAACGGATCAGGTGAAGAACTTTCTGAGTGATGTGGAAGATTTTTTGTCTACAGCCATGTTTGAAACAAACTGATGATTGGTTCAGATTTTCTTCATCCATTGAATTGATTGTTCTGATGATTGATAGAAACTGATCTGTTTCAATCAGGATCTTGTAAATCAGGATCTCCAACCTATTTTAGAACACGGATCCATTTCATGTCAGAAAAAATGTTCACAGATCGGCCTGTAGAAAGTTCAAGTTGGCGTCCAAATTAGTTTCAGCTTCCAGTTTTCAGAAAACTATTGAAAGGATTTTTACATGAAATCTATTTGAAGAAAACAGTTTGAAAAGATCTTTAAATATTGAATCTAGAACAGACACTTCCTTTGAATGTCACTAGTACAACAAAACACACAAAGTGTTCTTTGGTCAGTGCATCTTTCAGTCACTGAAAACCAGAAATGACTGCAGATTCATTTACCACTAGAAATGAAAAACTGTCACTTCAAAAATGATTTTTTAGTTTTGGAACTTTGTATTCAGAAAAGTTTTCTGAATATTAAAAAAATGCTGAAACAAAAGCAGTTCAACTCAGGCCCAAAGACAAGAAAAGGACATTTAATAGAGAATAGAGTTCAACACTTTGTGAACTCAATGAAAAGCTGCAAACAACTGATGGACATGAACCAAAAAGAAGTGTCATTGAAAGTTCACTGACTGAATATTAGACGTTTCCATTCAACGAAAGACACAATAGTGTTGAATCCAGCAGTGGAGGAAATCCAAGGTGATCTTTCATCCCTACTGAGCGACACTTCGTTCACCTCAACCCAAAGCGGCATCCACCACAGGCCGGAGCGGCGTTCACCTCAGCCCGGAGCGGCGTTCACCTCAGCCCGGAGCGGCGTTCACCTCAGCCCGGAGCGGCGTTCACCTCAGCGCGGAGCGGCGTTCACCTCAGCCCGGAGCGGCGTTCACCTCAGCCCGGAGCGGCGTTCACCTCAGCCCGGAGCGGCGTTCACCTCAGCGCGGAGCGGCGTTCACCTCAGCCCGGAGCGGCGTTCACCTCAGCCCGGAGCGGCGTTCACCTCAGCGCGGAGCGGCGTTCACCTCAGCCCGGAGCGGCGTTCACCTCAGCCCGGAGCGGCGTTCACCTCAGCCCGGCGCGGTATCCACCACAGGCCGGCGCAAATGGGTCCCAAAAAAACCCAGACAGCTGAAGAAGGCTGTGACCTCAAGAAATCGCTTGATTTCCTTGCAGAGGAAATTTCTGCTATAAAGGTGCAACAAAAGAGCATTCTGGACTTCACTGAGGAGGTGAAAGTTTTGCGGGTCCAGAAGCAAGAGCAGGACCAGAGGATTGCCTTTCTGGAAAGAAGGGTGATGGAGCTTGAACAGTATACACGGATGAATGTTGTGGTAATCACTGGCCTGGGCGTCAAACCCAGATCATACACCAGAGCTGTGACCACCAACAGAGACGGAGAGCCAGACGAACAAGACATCAGCTCTGTGGAGCAACAAGTTGTGGGTTTTCTAAGGGAAAAAGGAATCCAGGAATCCAGCTGGACTGTGACGGCATCGAGGCTTGCCATACTTTGCCTAGGAAAAGTGTGAAGGATAAACCAGCTATTATTATGAGGTTTGTCAACAGAAAGCAAAAGGCTGCTCTGCTGAAACAGGGCAGAAAGCTGAGAGGAACAGATGTTTATATAAACGAGAATCTTACAAAACATAATGCTGATATAGCAAAACAAGCATGTTACCTAAAGAAAAGTGGAAAAATACAAAGCACCTGGACATCTAACTGTAAAGTGTTCATCAAGCTGAACGGGAGCCCCGAGCAAGCTAAAGTGGGGTTGATTAGGGACATCAAGGATCTGGACAAATACTAAATATCATCTGATATTTCTGAGCCTTCTGGAAATAGAGGTAATACACTTACACTACACTTTTCCTCAGATCAAATGTCAATACAACCTCAACCGTCAACACCAGGAACACAAAACATAAATTATTTTTCTGACCAATTAAGGATGGAAGCATTGGATTACACTGATCACAATTTACAGGACATAGAATATGACATTGACCCAATCAACCATTTCTTCTCTGCCATCACAGATAATTGCAGTTACTACACTGAAGAGCATTATAACTTCAACATTAAATGTAAAGATAAGTTCTCACTTGTTCATTTCAATAGCAGAAGCATGTATGCAAATTTTGATAACATTAAGGAATACTTGTGCAATTTTTTACAACGATTTAGTGTGATAGCAATCTCAGAAACATGGTTCAATGCAGAGAAGGGAGTTGAGAACTTTAATTTGGAGGGTTATGAACTCAGATACTGTAATAGACTAAACAAAGGTGGTGGAGGAGTTGCTCTATATGTGGATAAAACTCTGCATTTCAGAGTAGTGACTAGCATGACAGCTGTTGTTGACAATATGCTTGAATGTTTAACAATCGAAATCTCTCAAGAAAATCAAAAAAATATAGTTGTCAGTTGTATTTACAGAACACCAGGCTCAAATATGGATATGTTTACAGGCTGGATGGAGAAAATGTTTGTGGATAAAAAAAAGGTAATTTTTGTATGTGGGGATTTTAACATTGACCTATTAAATCCTCATAAGATTAAGGCAGTTGAAGAGTTCATTAATAACATGTACAGCATTTGCTTATTTCCAAGAATTACAAAACCAAGTAGGATAACTGCAAGTTGTGCAACATTAATTGATAACATATTCTCCAAAGACACTGAAAATAAAACAGTTAATGGGTTGCTAATTAATGAAATCAGTGACCATCTTCCAGTTTTCACAGTATATGACAGTAGTTATGTCAACCACAGGTTGCATTTCTCAATGGGATACAGACAAATTAAAACAGAAACCTCCATCAATGCACTTAAAGCTGAGCTACTTGAGCATAATTGGGATGTGATTTATCAAAAAGAAACTGTTGATGGCCTCATCAACAGTTTCTTTTCTTTCTTTCTTTCTTTTCTTTTCTTATGAATATTTTTTGCGGATATCTGGTTCGATGTATGATAAACATTGTCCAGTTAAAAAGTTCAAGGAAAAAATTAAGTATTTCCATTGTCCATGGATTACAAAAGGATTGCAGAATGCATGTAAGAAAAAGAATACTCTATATAAAAACTACTTAAAAAAGAGAACAAAAGAGGCAGAAATCAAATATAAAAAATACAAAAATAAGCTAACGCAGATCATAAGAACATGCAAGAAGGAATATTATGGAAAACTTTTAGAGGAAAACAAAAGTAATATCAAAAAAACATGGGGCATACTTAATATTATTCTAAGAAGGGGTAACAAGGAAGACTCCTATCCAAAGTACTTCATTAGTAAGGGTGAAGAAATAGATCAAAGGGAACAGATTGCTAAAAGATTTAATGATTTTTTTGTAAACGTGGGACCTGAATTAGAAAAGCAAATCCCGGATCCAGGAACATTTGGAAAGGATGTGCAAATATTAATTGACAGAAATCCCAGCAGCATGGTTCTTAACCCAGTAACTGAAAATGAAATATTAAAGACCGTGAGAGGAATGAAGGGTAAACTCTCTACTGACGTTAATGGCATTGATATGTCTTTGGTGAAAACAGTAATCAGTGGAATTAAGAAACCATTAGAATATATTTTTAATTTATCATTCCAAACAGGTTCATTTCCTAATCAAATGAAAATTGCAAAAGTTATACCATTGTACAAAACCGGGAACAAGCATCACTTTACAAACTATAGGCCAGTTTCTATGTTACCGCAGTTTTAAAAGATATTGGAAAAAATGTTCGTAACCAGATTAAACTCTTTCATCGAAAAGCACAAGATACTGGACGAAGGACAGTATGGGTTCAGGTCAAATCGATCAACATCACTGGCCCTGATGAATGTAATAGACAATATAACAATGCTATTGATAATAAAAACATGTAATCGGGGTATTTATTGATTTAAAAAAAGCTTTGGACACAATTAACCATGGTATGTTAATTAATAAATTGGATCAGTATGGCATTAGGGGGTTAGTGCTAGACAGGATCAGAAGCTATTTGAGCAATAGAAAGCAGTTTGTGAAGGTTGAAGGTGCTTGTTCTCAATGTTTGGACATTGTTTGTGGTGTCCCTCAGGGGTCGGTTCTGGGACCAATATTGTTTATTTTATTTATAAATGATTTATTTAAGGTTTCTAACAAATTACGGCTAGTTCTATTTGCTGATGATACAAATGTGTTTTGTGATGGGGATGATCTGCAGCAATTTATTGAAATTGTTAAGAAGGACATGGAAAAACTGAAGCTGTGGTTTGATGTAAATAAGCTTTCACTAAATTTAAGTAAAACAAAAATGATGTTATTTGGTCACCATAAGGGTAAAAATATTAACATTGACATGCACATAAATGGGGTGAAACTTGAAAGAATTTATGAAAATAAATTTCTTGGGGTCATAATTGATGACAAACTAACCTGGAAAGCACATATTAGCTACATACAAGCTAAACTATCCAGAAGTATTTCTGTCTTAAATAAAGCTAAACTGGTTCTGGACCACAAATCACTCCACATGTTATACTGTACATTAGTTTTACCATATTTTTCTTATTGTGTAGAGGTTTGGGGGAACAACTATAAAACAACGTTACATTCACTTTCAATACTTCAGAAGAGAGCAATACGAATCATATACAAAGTCAGTTACCTTGAGCACACAAATAAATTATTCATAGAATCAAAATTACTCAAATTTTACGATCTAGTAGAGTATTGTACCGCTCAAATAATATTCAAGGCCAAAAACAATTTATTACCGACAAATATCCAAAGGTTATTTATTACAAGAGAGGAAAAATACAATTTTAGGGAAAAAGATAAATTTGTCATACATAAAGCACGTACATATAAAAAGAGATTCTGTGTTTCAATTTGTGGAGTGAAGTTGTGGAACAGAACCAGTAAATGCTTGAAACAATGTCCAAACATAAAAGAATTTAAATATAGATACAGAAAGATGATCATGGATAAATATGTGCAAATACAAAAAAATACAGAATGTCAGCATTTATTATCCTGCATACTTTGACAATACGTTTTGTTATTCATTTGCATGTTGTTTGGAAATGAAAATTACATGTATATATGTACATATACACTTGGGTAGGGCACTGGACTCTGATGGTGGGAAAGTAAGGACTTAATGTAAAAGGGGGTGAGAGTTTATAAGATTTTTCTTCTTCTCACTCCCTTTTGGACTTGTGTTTATATAATTTTGTTTTGTTTTATATAATTTACTTGTCTTTTTCTTGTTTTTTGCGAGTTTTGTCTCGTTTTTGTCTTATTTTTTTATTTTACACTTGTTTCACTAGTTCAAAATAAAAAAGACTACTACTACTATTACTACTACTACTACTACTACTATCTAAAGAAGTGTTTTCAGGATTCTCCAAAGATTGTCTGTGTAGAGCATCAAGAATGGAAGTGAAGGAAGACTTTCATGTTCTGCACTAGCTTTCTGCTTTTCTGCTGAACTGCAGGAACAAATGGATGGCTGCCCCCAGATTTCTGGCTCTTTGCACTGAGCCACTTCCTCAAAGCCTCCTGATCTGTTCAGAGGAGAGAGAAGCTCTCTTTTTCTGAACCACATGTCCAGAGAGGGAGCATCATCTCTCACAAGGCACTGATGGTGCTATAAATATTTGGACAGAGACACATTCTTTCTAATTTCGTTTCTGTACATTACCACAGTAAATTTTAAATAAAAAAAGGCAGATGCCATTGAAGTGCAGACTTTCAGCTTTTATTACATGGGTTGAACCAAAAGATTGCATAAAAATGTGAAAAACTAATCTTCAAGTTGAACCCAACTCTGCAAGATGATGTACTAAAGGTTGGAGGAAGGTTAAGACATTCGGCTATGCCCTATGACTCAAAGGATCAAATCATCCTGCCAAAAAGGGTCACACATCACAAAACTTCTGCTTCAGCATGTCCAGTGATTACATTAGCACTGGACATGCTGGAAGAAATTACATGTTGGCCACTTTGCATCAAAGGTTCTAGATCCCAGGGGTTCACAGTGCTATCAGGAAAGTTTTGTCTGAATGTGTAATTTGCAAGAAGATGTATGGTTCATGTGGTAAACAATTTATGGCAGATCTGCCAAAATGCAGTAATTCCCGACGACGCTCCATTAATAAGAGTTGGTGTAGATTACTTTGGCCCATTTCTGGTAAAAGGGGAAGAACACAAGTCAAAAGACATGATGTTATCTCTACGTGTTTAGCCATTCGAGCTGTGCACTTAGAAGTGGCTGCATCACTGTACACCAACGCTTGTCTATATGCAATCAGAGGGTTCATCGCTAGGAGAGGACAGGTGAAAGAAATGTACTTGGACAATGGCACCAACTTAAGATCAGCTGATAGTGTCTTAAGGAGATCAATCAAAAAGTGGAATAACAAAAAAATCACTAAGGTTTTGTGTCATTTTTTGACCTGCTAAGTTCTTCTCATTAATTACATATTTTCTTTATAATTCTTTTTTTTTTTTGCTTAAGTTCATTGTGGATTATTGTTCATTTTCTGATCTAAAGAAACGGAATTAAAGATTTTTATCTTTCACTTTTGGAATGTGGATCTTTCGATTTATGAGGAGAGCTGCAGAAGCATCAAAACTGAGGACTTAAAACTGGAACTATACACGGGAGTTAAAGACTTCCCTAACGGAGGGTTCAGCCAGACGTTCCAGCAGACCCCTCATAGTGCATTTAGGTCTCCCAAGACTCTCCAGTATTCTTCCCCGCCAGCTAATCCTACTTACCACCAGGTAGTTATCGGTGGACAGCTCTGCCCCTCTCTTTACCCATGAACCAGGGCCGAAGGTCGCCTGAAACAACAACAAAGCCCATCATTAACCTCCTGCATAGGGTGTCCTGATTCTAGGTGTATTGATGGACACCCTTGTGCTCGAACATTGTGTTTGTTATGGACAAACTATGGCAAGCACAGAAGTCCAATGACAAAACACTGCTCGGGTTTTGAGAGACCATTCCCACCAATCATGCCCCTGTAGGTGCCACTCTCATTGCTCAAATGAGCATTGAAGTCCCCCAGGAGGACAATGGAGTCCGCCGTTGGGTCACTTTCAAGTACCCCCTCAAGAGACACCAAGAAGGCTGGGTACTCCAAATTGCTGTTCAGCCCGTAACCCGAAACGACAGTCAGAGACCTGCCCCCCACCCAAAGGCAGAGGGACATGACCCTCTTGCCCACCGGGGTGAACTCCAACACTTGGAGGCTCACAAGTGAGCCCACACAAGCCCGCCGCCTCTCACCATGAGCAACTCCAGAGACTGTAGTTCAGTTGTCATTTAGATGTTTTCTCCACTGGATACCTTTGTGACAATGCTACAAAGTGAAAACTGGAGTCCAGTCCCCGGATGAAGATGTCCAGCTGTGCACTATCAGTCATGTCAGGACTGTCATCCACAGTCAGAGAGTCTGCAATCAAGTCTTTGCTTCTTTCATCAACTGTGCTCTTGAACCAACAGCCATCTTCCAAACTCCAGCAGAAGCGTATTTCTCCTCAGGCTTCTGTTTGCCAGCATCTGCTTTTTGTCTGGACATCAGACGTCCAACACCTCCATCCTGCAGCTCTTCAAAACTTCTCCCTGGGTCAATAGTCTGGCTGAACCGGCCATCTCCTCTGCCACCATTAAACTTGCTTTCACAGCAGCTTGACTTTGGGATTCTGCACGGCTACAAAGCTTCTGCTGAAGTGTCCCATTCTTCTCTGACTCTTCTGCTTTCTGGATCTTCTGCTCTGCATTCAGGTCTTTCAGGTTATCAGGATGTTTAGTCTCACAGTGTGGTCTTAGATCAGGTTCTTTCATTAAAGCCACATTAGCTCCACCAATCAGAGCCATTGGTTTAGCAGCAATGTCAGAAACATTTCCTCAGCCTTCCATAGGTTTTTAAAGGCTCTGTGTTCAGAATCCACTGTTGTCTTCAGCATGGTGAGGGCTAGCTTCACAATAACTTGCTGCATCATCAGCTAGTTTGGATTGACGCAGTAAGAGTTCATGTTGGACTACTGTGTCAAATGTTCTCCAGTTCATTTGATCTGTCAGAGAGAAATGTGGTTTTATTTTCACCACTAAGGGGCGCTAGTCGTAAAGCAGAGATGCAGATGACATCATCACGCTGAGCACATCCAGGATTTCTTGGATTAGAAAAAGGAATTTTGGGAGCTGCAGAACCAGCTGGAACCCTTAGACTACCAGCAGAACCATCAGCAGCTCCTCTTCAGGGCCACATTCAGACATTTTGGGCCCCGTGAATCCTCATGTTTTTTAACGCCCCTCTACAGTTTAGAGATGTCAGTAAATGCTTTCAGAGGAGAACTAAAGACTTTTTCAGCTGTTTTTTTGTAATGTGATCATTTGAAAATGCATTTTACAATTTGGGATTCAAGATGAAGAAATAAAATTTATTCTGACATTTTTAAATCAATCTTTAAATCAAAGCAAAATCTATTGGATTTGAAATATTTAGACATTAATAATTCATGATGATAAATGACATTTCAATTCCTCGTCTGTTTTAACTTAATTTCAAGTCATTTCTAATCTATTGCATTTTCATTCCTGATCATGTTTTTGGGTCCAAATCCAAAATAAATTTCTAAACAGTGAAAATGTCATCTGTCAGTCTGTTATCAGGTCCCACCTGACTGAATGAACCAAGTTCCTGGACCTCCAGCTGCATCACTGCTCCTGAACACACTTTTCTGCCTGATTGCAGGTTGGAGAACTGCCGTTTGTCAAAGATCAGCTGTGAAGCTCTGGGCTCAGCTCTGAAGAAAAACCCGTCTAATCTGACAGAACTGGACCTGAGCCAGAACCAGAACCTGCAGGATTCAGGAGTTCTTCATCTGTGTGGTTTTCTGGAGAGTCCAGACTGCAGACTGCAGACTCTGAGGTCAGACTCCATGTTTCAGTTGTGTTCAGATCAATATGATGAAAAAGTTGTGTTGACCCACAATGAGCAGAAATGTCCAGATTCTGATCTGCAGCAGCATCTTCCTGCAGCTGCTTGTTCTCTTCAAAGATCTGCAGAAGAACTTCTTCTTTTCTTCCTGCTGCTGCTTGTTCTCTTCAAAGATCTGCAGGAGAACTTCTTCTTTTCTTCCTGCAGCTGCTTGTTCTCTTCAAAGATCTGCAGAAGAACTTCTTCTTTTCTTCCTGCAGCTGCTTGTTCCTGTTGGATAAAGTGAAGTGGAACTATTGGTTGTTGTGTATGTATCCGGTCGGATGGAAATTAAGAAAACACAGAATAAACCACTGACGGGAGAGCAACGCGTAGTTTGGTTCATGTCCGTCAAATGTTAAGCCAAAGCAGCTAACAAAACATGGTGTCAGAAGTGACAACAAGACAGTCATGAGTGAGAAAGATGCAAACAGGAGGAGCGGGGATGGATCAGCGGCCGTGCCTCAGCTAGCAGCGCCAGGCTGCCAGCTGAGGCTGTTCGACTTCGCAAAAGTTGCGGAGTGGCCAAGATGGCTGAAGCGGTTCAAGCGATACAGAATAGCCTCAGGACCCGACAAACAGTCGCAAGAGTTCCAGGTGAACAGCTTCATGTACGCAGCGGCGACGACTCGGAAGACATCCTGAATGTGTTGCCCCTCACAGACGCACAGAAAAAGTCCTACGATGACGCCACTGCAGCGTTTACGCCGCATTGTGTGAAGAAGAGGAACGTCATTTTTGAAAGAGCGCATCTCAACCGGAGGAATCAAGAGAGTGCGGCGTCTTTTATTACGGCGGTGCACACGCTGCCGGAGTACTGTGAGTTTGGAGCATTGACAGAGCAGCTGATACGGGATCGTATAGCTGTAGGAATAAGAGATGCCAGACTTTCAGAGAGCCTGCAGTTAGATGCAGATCTAACGCTGGAGTAAGCCGTGTGAGACAAAGTGAAGAGATAAAGAGACAGCAGCCGGTTCTCAGGGGGGCGGAGCTACCAGGACAGGTGGAGGCTATACAAAAACGAAACTTAAAGTCATTTAAAGCTGTAACAAGCAAAAATGACATGAAAACAGTTGAATGTAGCATATATGGACAGTTAAAAAGACACACAAGGTTTGAATGTCCTGCCCGGGATGCAGAATGCAGGAAACGTCAAAAAAAAGGACATTATACAAAGAAATGCAGATCCACCGGGGGAATCCACAATATAATTGGACAACAACAGCAAAGGAAAAGCAATGACGAAGAAGATTTTGCATTTATAGGTGAAATGGCGAACAAAGAGGTTGACGAGTGGAGCAACATTGTGCATCTCAACCAGGAAAAGACTTTGTTTAAGTTAGACACGGGTGCCAGTGTCACGGTTATCCCGAGCAGCATTTACTCCCCACAGAAACATAGGACATTGCAACCACCATCCAAAGTGTTGTATGGTCCAGGCAAACAGAAACTGGATGTAAGGGGATGTTTCAAAGGGGAGCTGACTTTTGACAAAAGAACAACTATGCAAGCTGTGTATGTGGTTAATGGACTATATAAACCATTGCTAGGCCTTCCCGCGATAACTGCTTTAGACCTCATCAAGCGGGTGAGTGCAGTGCAGATGTGGTCCTGAGGGACACTGTTTCTTGCAATGGAGGCGCACAAAGCAAGAGAAGGAGGAATCAAGGTTAAAATATAATGTATTTGCAAAAATCCTAAAACCATTTAAAATGAAGAAGTTGAAAAAAGATGGGCACCACAGACACCTTTTCACACGGCTGAGGACTTCTCTTTTTTCACTAGGCGAGGTGGAGGCTCCCAAGTAAAATGTCAACTTATAATATAAATTCACCCCACTCACGTGATAAAAAACACTCACACAGTGAACCCTTCACCCGAAGACACGCCACTCCAAACCGGGGAAGCCCTCCACCTTACACACAGGACTGACGCCTGGGTCCTCAGTGCTGATGACAAAACAAAACAGGGTCAATAAAAAGTTGGAGACAATAATTGAATAGTTTGTCTACAAACAAACTAATAACAACGGGTCCCAGCAGTTCGGTGACCCAGAACCAATGCTAAAAATACAAGATTAAAATAAAACACCAGTTGGCTACTCAGGCGGGGGTTAGCCGTTCACTTGGATGCTGCACAGTGCAGTGAGTGCCGCTCGGCTTGGCTTTGGGGTAGGTGAAGGGAGTCCAGGCCCCAAAATGTCCGATCGCCTCCATGGCGAATTTCCGTTGGCGAGCACTCCAGACAAACCCTCCTTGAAGTCCAAACTGGATCCTTTTCCACGCAGGATCAATAAAGGGTTCTGATAAAATCAGTATAAAAGCCACATATACAAACAGCGTAAAAAAAAACAGCAGCTGTTCCACTCTTGGGAGCGTTAGAAAGTCCCAAGGCTCTGTTTATTCAGCACCTGGTAAACAAAAAGCGCTAAGCCGCACTATCCGCAGAGCTGCAAGAGCTCACCCTTTGGCCGCGAGTATCCGGCGCTGTGAGGCTAAACCGGATGCACACAATTGGAAGTGGGCGGTCCCAGTGGCCAAATGCTGCACATCCTGCCAGTGACCGCCTAAGGCTTATTATAGTGCCCCAAGAGGCCACCGCTCGCAATTACTCTCCGAGCCACACCTGAGCCAATTGATCCTACCACACAGACACAAACAGTGGACTTTAAGGCTATGTACCCCACAGTGTTCTCTGGTCTAGGGAAGTTAAAAGAGCCATACAAAATCGAGTTGGAGCCAGGAGCGGTCCCATACGCCCTGTCAACTCCACGCAGAGTGGCGCTACCCCTACGAGACGCAGTAAAAGAGGAACTGAAGCGGATGGAAAAAGCGGGCGTAATTTTTAGAGTGACACGACCCACACAGTGGTGTGCAGGCTTGGTGGTGGCACCAAAAGCCAAACCAGGGAAAATAAGGTTGTGTGTGGACATGACACACTTGAATAAGTGGGTGCAACGAGAGAGACACATCCTCCCAGCAGTGGACCACACACTGGCTGTGCTGTCCGGAGCTAGGGTGTTCACAAAAGTGGATGCCACCTCAGGCTTCTGGCAGATCCCGTTGGCGGAAGAAAGCAGACTTTTAACAACGTTCATCACACCCTTTGGCAGATACGCTTTTAACCGCCTGGCTTTTGGGATTTCATCAGCTCCTGAGCTTTTCCAGTGCAGGATGTCACAGATGCTGGAGGGGTGCGAGGGGGTGGTGTGCCATGCAGATGATGTCGTTGTCGTGGGAGAGGACACGCAGCAGCACGATGAGAGGCTTCACAAAGTGCTGCAGAGATTTGAAGCAGAGGGACTGACACTGAACGACAAGTGTGAGTTCTCTAAAGATAAAATCTCTTTTGTAGGCCACTGTGTTACAGCTGAAGGGGTATCCCCAGACCCAAACAAAGTCAAGGCTATAATGGAAATGCCTGAACCGCAACATGTAGAGGGAGTGAGGAGAGTTATGGGCTTGGCCAACTACTTAGGAAAGTTTATCCCTCATTTGGCCTCATTTTCAAAGCCATTAAGAGACCTACTTTGTGAAAAGAATGAATGGCGTTGGGAAAATGCTCAGAAAGAGGTTTTTCAGAAACTAAAGACTGAACTGAGTTCACCACGGGTGCTCGCCTCATATTCAATCGACGGCAAGACGTGTGTGGCAGCAGACGCATCTTCATACGGGCTCGGTGCCGTCCTCACTCAGGAACAAAAAGATGGAACCTGGAGGCCAGTAGTGTTCATTTCTAGAGGGTTGACGCCTGCAGAAAAACACTACGCTCAAATAGAAAAAGAGGCTCTGGCGGTGACGTGGGATTGTGAAAGACTAGCACTTTACATCCATGGACTAAGAGTCCGGTTGGAGACCGATCATAAGCCTCTTGTACCTTTGCTGAGCACCAAGGCTTTAGATGAGTTACCACCAAGAGTGTTGACATTTTGTTTGAGACTTATGAAGTTTATGTTTGACATTGTGCATGTTCCGGGAAAGTGCTTAATGACGGCAGATAAACTGTCAAGAGCCCCGGTAAACCACACGTTCACACAAGAAGAATTGAACAACGAAGCAGAGGTCAAAGTCTTTGTGGACTCTGTAATTCAGAGCATTCCTGCTACAGAACCCAGACTAAGAGAGATTCAACAGAAACAACACTTCGACCCTGTTTGTGCAAAAGTTATCCAGTGCTGTAAAACAGGCTGGCCCGAAAGGCACATGCTGCCACGAGAGCTGAGTGAGTATTGGTCCGAAAAAGACGATCTCAATCTGGCTGGTGAGTTGTTGCTGAGAGGACAGAGACTGGTCATTCCACAAAACATGAGGAAAGAGATTCTGAATCAGATTCATGATGGACATCAGGGCATAGTCAAATGCAGGGCTAGAGCTTGTCAGTCTGTGTGGTGGCCAGGTTTGTCGGTGCACATCAGTAAGGTTGTGGAAAATTGTAACACATGTTCACAACATAAAGCAGAACATCGAGAACCACTACTGACCACACCAGTACCGGAGCGGCCCTGACAGCGGGTTGGTACGGATATGTTCTTTTGGAATAAGGACACTTATATTCTGGTGGTGGACTATTTCTCAAGGTACATAGAAGTGGCTGAACTGAATGTGACATCTGCATCGACAGTCATAGCTGCCATGAAGGAGACATTCAGTCGCCATTGGATCCCAGAGACAGTGATGTCGGACAACGAAGCGCAGTACGCCAGTGAAAATTTCAAGGACTTCGCTATGGACTACGGGTTTGTTCACATCACCAGCAGTCCAAGATACCCGCAAGCGAACGGAGAAGCTGAGAGAGCAGTAGCCACAGTTAAAGGACTGTGGAAAGGAGGAGGTGAGAAGACAAAAGCACTTCTCTCTTATAGGGCTACACCACTCGAGTGCGGCTACTCCCCTGCACAGCTGCTGATGGGCAGACAGCTGAAGACAACTCTGCCACAGCAGCCTGTGACTCTTCTCCCAAGATGGCCATATATAAAACAATTCAAAACCAAACAGAGATGGTACAAAGCAAACCAGCAATGCCAGAACGATCGACGTCACCGGGTCCGTCCTCTGACGGTTCTTCAAACAGGTCAAACCGTATGGCTGCCAAGAGAAGAAGTCGTAGTAGTCTTTTTTTATTTTGAACCAGTGAAACAAGTGTAAAATAAAAAAACAAGACAAAAACGAGACAAAACTCGTAAAAAACAAGAAAAAGACAAGTAAATTATATAAAACAAAACAAAACAAAATTATATAAACACAAGTCCAAAAGGGAGTGAGAAGAAAAAAAATCTTATAAACTCTCACCCCCCTTTACCTTAAGTCCTTACTTTCCCACCACCAGAGTCCAGTGCCCTACCCAAGTGTATATGTACATATATACATGTAATTTTCATTTCCAAAAAACATACAAATGAATAACAAAACATATTGTCAAAGTATGCAGATTTATAAATGCTGACATTCTGTATTTTTTTGTATTTGCACATATTTATCCATGATCATCTTTCTGTATCTATATTGAAATTCTTTTATGTTTGGACATTGTTTCAAGCATTTACTGGTTCTGTTCCACAACTTCACTCCACAAATTGAAACACAGAATCTCTTTTTATATGTACGTGCTTTTTTTTTTTTTTTTTTTTTTTTTAACTTGTCCTGTCCAACAGCTGGGCAGACAGATGAGAGCTGAGGGCCTCTTGTGTTGGACATATTTTACTTTAACAAGAGGGGTTATTAATCTTCAGACAAACCAAAGGTATGTCTGAATAAACCCCTTTTGTAATTGAGGCCAAACTTTATTAATTTCAACCATGTTTGAAAATCTTTGGTGTTGGACCGGACGGAAAAGGAAAGAGGGGAAGAAGAGAGAGGGACGTTAGAGAGAGGGGGGGTAGGGGGTGATAATAGGAGGGGAAGGGGGATAAGACCATGAAGCAGCATAAAGCAACAAGTTTACTGGTTGTTAGTCATTATGGTAAGGTTCAAATGTAGTAAAGAAACAAAAAAAAAAAAGAAAGAAAAAAAAGGGCGGAGCCTGTCCACACACACACTCAAATGTATTAAAAACCCACCTGCTAGCTGCAAAAATGTCCACCTGTCGACATGTACACAAAACAGATAGTGTTCACACGCATACTTATGCCTTAAAACCAACTAGTGTGAAATATTTCAGTCATTCAGTCATGCAAACTGTTAGTGCAAAGGTGAGCTAACACCAGTGCTCAGGTGAGTGTTTATGTTCCTCTAAAATGGGTGGTGGAACGTGAAAAGAAGGAGGGAGAGTGCCCAGCCATCCCCACCCCAAGACCCCCACCGCAGCAGCAGCGGCAGCCGGAATCCCCCCAACGCCACACGGGAACCGGCAGGGAACAACCGCCGCCCGGGCGACCAAGCCCGCCACCCAGGCCAGGGCCAGCAGGGCCGCCGCAAGGCCCCGAGAGCCAGAGGCCAGGGAGGCACGGAGGGAAAGAGAGCACCGCCCCAGCCCAACCAGGAGAGCAGCCCCCCCGCCGCGCCGGGAGAGCCCAACGCAGGGCCCCACCGGAGAAGGACGCCCACAGCCCCAGACGAGCACCCCACCACCACCCAGGAGTTCCGGGCATCCCCCCGCCCCAACCCCAGATACGAGCCAGGACCCCCCAAGGGAGACCCGCCCCGCACTCCAGGCAGCCACCCACCCGGCCCACCGTTGGTCCAGGGAGGAGCAAGGCAGGGGCCCGCCGCCCCCGCCCAGGAGGGGGGAACCCCGGGGAAAAAAGAGGGCCCACAAGGGGTGTTGTAAATATGGCCCGACCAGGCTCGGCCGCAGTTGGAAATTTGGCGGGGCCCAGCACCCAGGAGCGAGGACCAGTACCCACCCCCCAGGGACCAGACACCCCGGCTCAGGTGTAATGTGAACTCCCCCACCGCGCGGAGAGAGCATCGCCGGGCCCAGGAAGCCGGCACCCCGGGGACACGGCCGCCCTTGCAAAGGGGCCCGTACCCCCCACCAGGGAAGAGGCAGGGGACAGATGGACCCAGGTCCCACCTTCCTTGCAAAATGTGTGTGCGTGTATGTGTGTTTGAGAGGGTGTGTGTGTGCATGCGTGCGTGTTTATGTTGGGATGTATATATTGAGGAGGGAGGGGTGTGTGTACTAAGGGGGGTGCAGTTAAAATTGGCGGGTAGGGCACTAAGTGGACATTTCCTGATTACTCACAGTGACGTCCCCTCCAACTCCCCACCAAGGGGCCCTAAATGTCTAAGGTGTGGTTAAAATTGGCGGGTAGGGTGCTAGGAGGACATCCGCTGCTTGCTGGCAGTGATGTCCAAGCACCCCCCCTACCAAGGGCCCTACATGTCTAAGGTGCAAATAAAACCGAAAGAGGGGGGGCCCACTCCATACGGCAACCATAGGAGGGGGGCCACTGCCTAGTAAACCCCCCCCCCCAAGGCTCATCGCAGGCTAAGCCCCCCACCCCCTCACCCTAATATGAGGTTATATGAGGAAGGGGGTAAGTTGGGGACAGCTGATAGACTGTCCCCCGGTGGTCAAACAGCTGTCCCCCGCCCCCCCCCCCCAGCAAAGGGGCTAGGCCCACCCAGCGCAGGGGCCCCACCCCCGGAGGCGCCGACACCCCAGGCCCAGCACCACCCCCCCCACACAGAGAGAGAGGAGCCAGAAAGCGCCGGCCCCCCCGGAGCAAGCCCAGGCCCCCACCCCCAAACGCCGGCCCTAGAAGAGCTCTGGTCAGGCCTCGACGGGACCGAGGCAGCCAACCGGCCGGGGAAAACGCCGATGGCCTCAGCGGAGACCTCGACCCGTCAACCCCCCCTGCCCCGTACCAATAGTGCCCCCTCCCTCCCCCAGAATGCCCCCCCACAGGACAGGGCCGACAAGACCCCCCACCCCACTCCACCCCCAGACCCCGCAGCCGAAACGGATGACACCCAGAGCGACCGGGGGCCCCAAGAGGGTTGTCCCGTCCCGCCCCAGAGCCAGGGAAGGGCCGATCCCAGCCGCAGGTGCAGATGGGAAGCCCATCCAGCGCCGCTGCCCCCCCCCCCCCGAGCAGCGCCCCCCGCCAACCCCCCCCAGCACAGGCAAAGGGACCACCCCCCCAAGCCAAGCCAGACCACCACCCCACCCCCCCACCACGCACCCCCACACCCAAGCCCAGAGGACCACGCAGCGCCCCAGCCCGCCCCACCCAGGCGCCGGACCCGACCCCCCGACCAACGGAGCCCCCACCACCCCCCGCCAGGCACCGGAGGCCTCGACCCCCACCCCAGCCCACGGCAGAAGGGCAAGGAGCAGGGACGACCAGGCCCCCCCCACCCCCTAAGTCATGGAGTTAGCTATGGGAGACCAGAGAGACCGAATTCTTTCAAAGTTACTTGAACTTTGGGCTGACATTTTTTCCAAGCTGACTCTATCAAAGGCTTTTTCAGCATCCAGTGATAGTATAGTCATTTCCTGGTTTTTGATGGTGGCAAAGTCTATTATGTTAACGAGTCTGCGGACATTGTCATCCGAGTGTCTGCCTTTGATGAATCCAGTTTGATCAAAGTCAATTATGTGAGGAGTGACTTTTTCTATTCTCTGTGCTAGTGCTTTGCAGATAATTTTTACATCTGCATTAATTAAAGAAATTGGGTGATAGCTTGAAGGACTCATGGGGTCTTTGTCTGGTTTTAGAAGAAGGATAATGTTGGCAGAGTTCATGTTAGGTGGTAGAGATTGGCTTTCATTGATAAATTTTACCGTTTTATAAAACGTTGGTGCCAGTTGTTCCCAGAATTCCTTATAAAACTCTGCAGGAAAGCCGTTAGGCCCTGGTGCTTTACCATTGGGCATAAGTAACAGAGCTTCATGAAGCTCAGACAACGAGAGCGGAGAGTCTAAATTTGTGATTTGATCTTTGTTTAACTTGGGTAGGTTTATATTGTTGAGAAATGAGTTGATGCTTTGCTCTGACGGATTGATCTGCGGTGTGTACAGGTTTTTATAAAAGTTTTCAAATGCGTTATTAATTTTGACCGGGTCATGGGTGACATTTCCTGTTTGGTCCATAATAGAGGTGATTGATGATTTTTCTCTGTTAATTGTAAGCTGATTAGCCAGAAATTTGCCAGATTTATTAGAGTTTTCAAATCTTTCAAGTCGTAGCCTTTGTATTTGAAATTGTGTTTGTTTATTAATGATGTCATTTAACTGCAGCTTTAAATTTTTCAGATCTCCCAGAATGCGTTCCTGTGCAGAAGCAGCAGAAGCAGTCTCCAGAGTTTTTATTTTATTTTCTAATTCTAATAAATCTGCTTTCTCTTTGCGTTTTTTATGCGTTGAATAAGAGATGATTTTCCCTCTCATGACTGCTTTTGCTGCTTCCCAAAGAATACTTGGTGATATTTCAGAAGTATTGTTGAATTTTAAGAAGGTTGCCCACTCTTTTTTAAAGAATTCAATAAATTCCTGGTCTTTTAACAGAGATGTATTAAACCTCCAGGTTGAACCCGAGGGTCTGGGTACTTCCCTTGAAATAGTAACAGAAACTGGTGCATGGTCACTGATAATAATTGGATGAATGTTGGAACTTTTAATTTCTTTCAAAAGGGAGTTACTGACTAATAAATAATCCAAACGAGATTGTGAATGGTGAACTGGAGAAAAAAAGGTGAACCCTTTAGTGCTTGGGTGACATGAGCGCCACGCGTCGCAGAGACCCAGATCATTCATGTACTGCTTTAGAATACTTGCAGACTGCCATGTACGCTGATTTGCTCCTGTGCTGAGTCTGTCAAGTTCAGGGTCCAAAACAAGGTTGACGTCTCCTCCTATAATGATTGTGGAGTCAGAGTGAGCTGAGAGTGAGGTGAAGAATCTGTGAAAGAAGGAAGAGTCGTCAGCATTCGGGCCAAAGATACTGGCTATGCAAAAGTCCTTATTCTGAATGGATATATTAATGATTACAAATCTGCCTTCTGGGTCAGTAACTGTATCCTTATGAGTAAATGTAACATTTTTATTAATCAGAACTGCAACCCCTCTTTGTTTGGAGTTGAAACCGGCAGAATACATAACTGGATACTGGGAACAGCACAGGAGATGACCAGCTGATAAAGATAAATGGGTTTCCTGCAGTAAAGCTATATCTGCTTTAAGATCATCCAGGTGATTTAACACTTTCAATCTCTTTGGCCCAGAGCCAAGTCCACGCACATTCCAGCTAACGATGTTAAGACTGTTCATAGCTGTTCTAACCGGGAGAGTGCAAGGCTAAATAGTGCGTGTGCCCGTCCGTGTGCGCGTGCCCGCTGTGCGTTCCTGCTACACTGACAAGCGCTGTGCGTTGTGGGTGAACGTGTCTTGGCTGTGAGCTGCATGTTGCGTGCGTCCTGTGTGAGCCTAAGTGAGGTTTTTGCAGTTTATCAACGTGTGTGTGCGGGATCGCGTGTGCATGCTCTTATGCGCGCTAGTATGCGCGCGCGCCCGTTCCGTGCATAAATAAATACTCACCGTGGTTGCGTTGACTTTACCTGATTCACATATGAGGACATGGGAAGGGGGGGGACAAGAGAAAAGAGAGAAGAAAAGAGAAAGAACAAAAAACAAAAACAACGAAGCAACAACAGAAACATGAATGTGAGAGAAAGAAAAAACACTTTTCCTGAGAGGTGTGGATTATTGATGATCCGATTATTTCCTATTCAATTAAATAAGTTTGCGGGTTTCTTCTGGGCGGCGCAGATGTCAGTGCGCCTCTGAAAGCCTTCAGCACAGCCATGGTGTTACCTCTGGGTCCCGGAACAGCTTGCCGTTCACAAAAAGTTTATCAACGGCAACCACCGCACGGGCTCCAGCAGACAGGTGCTTCCTCCTCAGCGGGAAGAGGATTTTCCGCCGGCGGAGGATCTCGCCTGGAAACTGATCATTCACGCTGTAATGTGTGCCTTTTAGCTCTCGCCCTCTGCTTTTTACCTGCTCCTTTTGTTTATAATGTTCAAATTTAGCAACAATAGGACGGGGACGCTGATTGTCCGGCCTATGTACGTGCTTTATGTATGACAAATTTATCTTTTTCCCTAAAATTGTATTTTTCCTCTCTTGTAATAAATAACCTTTGGATATTTGTCGGTAATAAATTGTTTTTGGCCTTGAATATTATTTGAGCGGTACTAGATCGTAAAATTTGAGTAATTTTGATTCTATGAATAATTTATTTGTGTGCTCAAGGTAACTGACTTTGTGTATGATTCGTATTGCTCTCTTCTGAAGTATTGAAAGTGAATGTAACGTTGTTTTATAGTTGTTCCCCCAAACCTCTACACAATAAGAAAAATATGGTAAAACTAATGTACAGTATAACATGTGGAGTGATTTGTGGTCCAGAACCAGTTTAGCTTTATTTAAGACAGAAATACTTCTGGATAGTTTAGCTTGTATGTAGCTAATATGTGCTTTCCAGGTTAGTTTGTCATCAATTATGACCCCAAGAAATTTATTTTCATAAATTCTTTCAAGTTTCACCCCATTTATGTGCATGTCAATGTTAATATTTTTACCCTTATGGTGACCAAATAACATCATTTTTGTTTTACTTAAATTTAGTGAAAGCTTATTTACATCAAACCACAGCTTCAGTTTTTCCATGTCCTTCTTAACAATTTCAATGAGTTGCTGCAGATCATCCCCATCACAAAACACATTTGTATCATCAGCAAATAGAACTAGCCGTAATTTGTTAGAAACCTTAAATAAATCATTTATAAATAAAATAAACAATATTGGTCCCAGAACCGACCCCTGAGGGACACCACAAACAATGTCCAAACATTGAGAACAAGCACCTTCAACCTTCACAAACTGCTTTCTATTGCTCAAATAGCTTCTGATCCTGTCTAGCACTAACCCCCTAATGCCATACTGATCCAATTTATTAATTAACATACCATGGTTAATTGTGTCCAAAGCTTTTTTTAAATCAATAAATACCCCGATTACATGTTTTTATTATCAATAGCATTGTTATATTGTCTATTACATTCATCAGGGCCAGTGATGTTGATCGATTTGACCTGAACCCATACTGTCCTTCGTCCAGTATCTTGTGCTTTTCGATGAAAGAGTTTAATCTGGTTACGAACATTTTTTCCAATATCTTTTAAAACTGCGGTAACATAGAAACTGGCCTATAGTTTGTAAAGTGATGCTTGTTCCCGGTTTTGTACAATGGTATAACTTTTGCAATTTTCATTTGATTAGGAAATGAACCTGTTGGGAATGATAAATTAAAAATATATTCTAATGGTTTCTTAATTCCACTGATTACTGTTTTCACCAAAGACATATCAATGCCATTAACATCAGTAGAGAGTTTACCCTTCATTCCTCTCACGGTCTTTAATATTTCATTTTCAGTTACTGGGTTAAGAACCATGCTGCTGGGATTTCTGTCAATTAATATTTGCACATCCTTTCCAAATGTTCCTGGATCCGGGATTTGCTTTTCTAATTCAGGTCCCACGTTTACAAAAAAATCATTAAATCTTTTAGCAATCTGTTCCCTTTGATCTATTTCTTCACCCTTACTAATGAAGTACTTTGGATAGGAGTCTTCCTTGTTACCCCTTCTTAGAATAATATTAAGTATGCCCCATGTTTTTTTGATATTACTTTTGTTTTCCTCTAAAAGTTTTCCATAATATTCCTTCTTGCATGTTCTTATGATCTGCGTTAGCTTATTTTTGTATTTTTTATATTTGATTTCTGCCTCTTTTGTTCTCTTTTTTAAGTAGTTTTTATATAGAGTATTCTTTTTCTTACATGCATTCTGCAATCCTTTTGTAATCCATGGACAATGGAAATACTTAATTTTTTCCTTGAACTTTTTAACTGGACAATGTTTATCATACATCGAACCAGATATCCGCAAAAAATATTCATAAGCCTCATCAACAGTTTCTTTTTGATAAATCACATCCCAATTATGCTCAAGTAGCTCAGCTTTAAGTGCATTGATGGAGGTTTCTGTTTTAATTTGTCTGTATCCCATTGAGAAATGCAACCTGTGGTTGACATAACTACTGTCATATACTGTGAAAACTGGAAGATGGTCACTGATTTCATTAATTAGCAACCCATTAACTGTTTTATTTTCAGTGTCATTGGAGAATATGTTATCAATTAATGTTGCACAACTTGCAGTTATCCTACTTGGTTTTGTAATTCTTGGAAATAAGCAAATGCTGTACATGTTATTAATGAACTCTTCAACTGCCTTAATCTTATGAGGATTTAAGAGGTCAATGTTAAAATCCCCACATACAAAAATTACCTTTTTTTTTTTTTTTTTTTTTTTTAACTTGTCCTGTCCAACAGCTGGACAGACAGATGAGAGCTGAGGGCCTCTTGTGTTGGACATATTTTACTTTAACAATAGGGGTTATTAATCTTCATACAAACCAGAGGTATGTTTGAATAAACCCCTTTTGTAATTGAGGCCAAACTTTATTAATTTCAACCATGTTTGAAAATCTTGGGTGTTGGACCGGACGGAAAAGAAAAGAATGGAAGAAAAGGGAGGGATGTTAGAGAGAGAGGGGAGTAGGAGGGTGATAATAGGAGGGGAGGGGGGATAAGACCATCATAAGACCAGCATAAAGCAACAAGTTTACTGGTTGTTTATCGTTACGGTAAGGTTCAAAAGTAGTATAATAAGGGCGGAGCCTGTCCACAAACACACTCAAATGTTATCAACACACCTGTTAGCCTCAAAAATGTCCACATGTCGACATGTACACAAAACAGATAGTGTTCACACGCATACTTATGCCTTAAAACCAACAAGTGTGAAATATTTCAGTCATTAAACCATGCAAACTGTTAGTGCAAAGGTGAGCTAACACCTGTGCTCAGGTGAGTATTTATGTTCTTCTAAAATGGATGGTGGAACGTGAAAAGAAGGAGGGAGAGTGCCCAGCCATCCCCACCCTAAGATCCCCGCCGCAGCAGCAGCGGCAGCCGAATCCCCCCAACGCCAAACGGGAAAAGGCAGGGAACAACCGCACCCAGGGCGACCAAGACCGCCACCCAGGCCGCCGCGAGGCCCCCGGAGCCAGAGAGCAGGGAGGCACGGAGGGAAAGAGAGAGCCGCCCCAGCCCAACCAGGAAAGCAGCCCCCCCGCTGCGCCGGGAGAGCCCAACGCAGGGCCCCACCGGAGAAGGACGCCCACAGCCCCAGACGAGCACCCCACCACCACCCAGGAGTTCCGGGCATCCCCCCACCCCAACCCCAGGTACGAGCCAGGACCCCCCCAAGGGAGACCCGCTCCGCATTCCAGGCAGCCACCCACCCGGCCCACCGTTGGTCCAGGGAGGAGCAAGGCAGGGGCCCGCCGCCCCCGCCCAGGAGGGGGGAACCCCGGGGAAAAAAGGGGTCCCACAAGGGGTGTTTTAAGTATGGCCCGACCAGGCTCGGCCACAGTTGGAAATTTGGCGGGGCCCAGCGCTCAGGGGCAAGGACCAAGAACCACCCCCCAGGAACACGAACACCCCCGGCTCAGGTGTAATGTAAACCCCCCCACCGCGCGGAGAGAGCACCGCCGGGCCCAGGAAGCCAGCACCCAAGGGACACGGCCGCCGTTGCCAAGGGGCCCGCACCCCCCACCAGGGAAGGGGCAGGGGACAGATGGTCCTAGGTCCCACCTTCCTTGCAAAATGTGTGTGCGTGTGTTTGTGAGGGTGTATGTGTGTGTGTGTTTGTGTTTGAATGTATATATTGAAGGGGGAGGGGTGTGTGTAGCTCCGGTCAGGCCTCGACGGGACCGAGGCAGCCAAACGGCCGGGGCAACCGCCGATTGCCTCAGCGGAGAGCCCGACCCGTCAACCCCCCCCCGCCCCGTACCAAGGTAGTAGGCCCCCCTCCCCCCCAGAACGCCCCCCCACAGGACAGGGCCGAAAAGCCCCCCACCCCACCCCAGACCCCGTAGCCGAAGCGGATGACACCCAGAGCAACCGGGGGCCCCGAGAGGGTTGTCCCGTCCCGTCCCAGAGCCAGGGAAGGGCCGATCCCAGCCCCAGGTGCAGATGGGCAGCCCATCCAGGGCCACCACCCCACCCCCCCACCACGCACCCCACACCCAAGCCCAGAGGACCACACAGCACCCCAGCCTGCCCCACCCAGGCACCGGACCCGACCCCCCGACCAACAGAGCCCCCACCACCCCCCGCCAGGCACCGGAAGCCCCGACCCCCACCATGAACAACGGCAGAAGGGCAAGGAGCAGCGATGACCACGCCCCCCCACCCCCTAAGTCATGGAGTTAACTATGGGAGACCAGAGAGACTGAATTCTTTCAAAGTTACTTGAACTTTGGGCTGACATTTTTTCCAAGCCGATATGATCAAGCAGCAGATTTCTGTGTTGACTTATATTTATATTTTTCTTGGTTTTCCAATTTGTTAAAATAGTTTTTTTAGCAATACAAAGAGTTATGAAAGGGAGCCGGTTTAGCTCGTGCTGGTTTGCGACGCCTTCCGTCCGTGAAACCAGGGTTCAACTCCGGGCTGCTCCCTGTTCCCTTCTCTACTTCTGTGCCAGTCCCAAGCCCAGTTGCTTTGAGAGGGTTGCGTCAGGAAGGGGATCCGGCGTAAAACATTGCCAAGTTTACCGTGCGACTCGTTTGCTATGGCAACCCCTGATGGGAAAAGCCGAAAGGGAAACAACAACAACAAAGAGTTATGAAAATGATAGAGCCTAATCCTCCTTCTACATCGATGGCACTCATGTCACCAAGCACACAAAGTGATGGTGAAGCCGTGATTGAAACTTTAAGCCAGACTGATAAATCGGCACATACTTGCTGCCAGAGAGCCTGGACAGGCGTGCAGAACCATAGTGCATGCATGTAACTGTCGGGTAGATTACTGTCACAGTGCTGAAAAATGTCTGAGTTGCTGAGACCCATCTTAAACATCCTCTGTCCAGTGTAGTAAATTCTGTGAAGAATTTTGAAATAGATCAGCTGCAGATTAGGACTTTGTGTCAGTTTAAAGGTGTTTAGACAAAGTTCTGACCAGAAGCTTTCCTCTGTGCTGATGCTCAAATCCACATCCCATTTTGTTGTTGGAAGTGAAATATTATTATCTAAATTACATAAAAGTTTGTATATTTTGGAGAGAGTTTTATTCATTGAGAAATTAATCAGAGTGGTAACTACATCTGGTGGTTTTAAATCGTTGTCTCTGTATTTAATCTTTTTAGTAATAATTGATTTAAGTTGCTGATATTCCAAGAAGTTATTTATTCCATGTTTGTCTTGAAGTTCCTGGGGAGTTATGAATCTTCTATCAATAATTATGTGCTCTAGTTGTTTTATGCCCCCTGCTTGCCAAGCTGGGAAGTGTATCATTTTTTTGTTTATAAGGATGTCTGGGTTGTTCCAGATGGGTGTCATTTTGCACGGTTGAATTGATGATTTTGATATTTTGAGAAATTCCCACCAGGCTGTTAAAGTGGCATTTATATTAATACTTTTGAAACCATCCTGTTTTTTTTACTGTTTGGCTAATAAATGGAAGATCTGACAGGTTGATCTTTCCACATAACGCCTGTTCCAGGTCTAACCATGAGTTGGTTTCTGGATTATTTTTAAACCATTTTAAGATGTATTGTAATCTATTTGCAAGAAAGTAATTGTGGAAGTTAGGTAATTTTAATCCTCCACAGCTTTTCGCAGATTTTAAAGTTTTTAGACTGATTCTTGCAGGTTTATTGTTCCATAAAAAGCTTGATATGGATGAGTCTAATGTTTTGAACCATTTTAATGGCGGTTGTGTGGGAATCATTGAGAATAGATAATTAACTTTGGGTAAGATTTTCATTTTTACCGTGGTTACCTTCCCCATAAGGGACAGAGGCAGGTTGGTCCAGCGTGTTAGATCGTCCTGCATGTCTTTCAGTAATGGGGTGTGGTTTAGCTGCACCAGTTCTGATAGTTTGGGGGGAAAATTGATACCTAGATATTTGATATTTCCTGCTTTAACTGGTATTGTGAGTCTTTGCTCTGCATTACTGTTCAGTGGTAATAAAACAGCCTTATTCCAATTAATGGAATAGTCTGATATAGAGGAGAATTCATTAATGATTGTTGCTGTTTCATTTACAGAATGTAAATTACTTAAAAACAGTAATATGTCATCTGCATAAAGACTAATTTTATGATGGGTGTGTTTGGTTTTTATTCCTATAATGCTCTCATTCTGTCTTATTGCTGCAGCTAGAGGCTCAATAAATATAGCAAAAAGAGAAGGAGAGAGTGGGCAACCCTGTCTGGTTCCTCTTCCAAGAAAAAACCTGTTGGAAGTCTGTTTATTAGTTCTAACTGATGCATTGGGGTTGTGATATAATATTTTGATCCAATTGATGAATGAATCTCCAAAACCAAATTTATGGAGGGCAGCAATAAGGAACTTCCAATTTACACTGTCAAAGGCTTTTTCAGCATCCAGCGATAGTATGGTCATTTCCTGGTTTTTAATGGTGGCAAAGTCTATTATATTAACTAGTCTACGGACATTATCATCCGAGTGTCTGCCTTTGATGAATCCAGTTTGGTCAAAGTGAATTATGTGAGGAGTGATTTTTTCTATTCTCTGTGCTAGTGCTTTGCAGATAATTTTTACATCTGCATTGATTAGAGAAATGGGGCGATAGCTTGAGGGGCTATTGGGATCTTTGTCTGGTTTTAGAAGAAGGATTATGTTGGCTGAGTTCATGTTAGGTGGCATTGATTGGCTCTCATTGATAGATGTGACCGTTTTATAGAATGTTGGTGCCAGTTGTTCCCAGAATTCTTTATAAAAACTCAGCAGGAAAGCCGTCAGGCCCTGGTGCTTTACCATTGGGCATAAGTAACAGAGCTTCTTGAAGTTCAGACAACGAGAGCGGAGAGTCTAAGTTTATGATTTGACCCTCATTTAACCTGGGTAGGTTTACATTATTAAGAAATGAGTCAATACTTTGCTCTGACGGATTGATCTGTGGTGTGTACAAGTTTTTATAAAAGTTTTCAAATGCTTTATCAATTTTGACCGGGTCGTGAGTGACATTTCCTTTTTGGTCCATAATAGAGGTGATTGTTGATTTTTCTCTATTAATTTTAAGCTGATTAGCCAGAAATTTGCCAGATTTATTAGAGTTTTCAAATCTTTCGAGTCGTAGCCTTTGTATTTGGAATTGTGTTCGTTTATTAATGATGTCATTTAACTGCAGCTTTAAATTTTTCAGATCTCTCAGAATGTGTTCCTGTGCAGAAGCAGCAGAAGCAGTCTCCAGGGTTTTGATTTTATTTTCTAATTCTAATAAATCTGCTCCCTCTTTGCGTTTTTTATGCGTTGATTAAGAAATTATTTTCCCTCTCATGACTGCTTTTGCTGTTTCCCAAAGAACACTTGGTGATATTTCAGAAGTATTGTTGAATTCTAAGAAGGTTGCCCACTCTTTTTTAAAGAATTCAATAAATTCCTGGTCTTTTAACAGAGATGTATTAAACCTCCAGGTTATACCTGAGGGTGTGGATATTTCCCTAGAAATATTAACAGAAACTGGTGCATGATCACTGATAATAATTGGATGAATGTTGGAACTTTTAATGTCTTTTAACAGAGATTTACTGACTAATAAATAGTCTAAGCGGGAGTGTGAGTGGTGAACTGGAGAAAAAAAGGTGAACCCTTTAGTGCTTGGGTGACATGAGCGCCACGCGTCACAGAGACCCAAATCATTCATGTACTGCTTTAGAATACTTGCAGACCGCCATGTGCGCTGGTTTGCTGCTGTACTGAGTCTGTCAAGTTCAGGGTCCAAAACAAGGTTGACGTCTCCTCCTATAATGATTGTGGAGTCGGAGTGAACCGAAAGTGAGGTGAAGAATCTGTGAAAGAAGGAAGAGTCGTCAACATTCGGGCCATAGATACTGGCTATGCAATAGTCCTTATTCTGAATGGATATATTAATAATTACAAATCTACCTTCTGGGTCAGTAACTGTATCCTTGTGAGTAAATGTAACTTTTTTATTAATCAAAACAGCAACTCCTCTTTGCTTGGAGTTATAACTAGAAGAGTACATGACTGGAATTTGTGAGCAGCACAGGAGTTGGTGAGATGATTTACATAAATGGGTCTCCTGCAGTAAAGCTATATCTGCTTTAAGATCAATCAGGTGAGATAAAACTTTCAATCTCTTTGGCCCAGAGCCAAGTCCACGCACCACGCAATTACCTTATTTTTATCCACGAACATTTTCTCCATCCAGCCTGTAAACATATCCATATTTGAGCCAGGTGTTCTGTAAATACAACTGACAACTATATTTTTTTGATTTTCTTGAGAGATTTCGATTGTTAAACATTCAAGCATATTGTCAACAACAGCTGTCATGCTAGTCACTACTCTGAAATGCAGAGTTTTATCCACATATAGAGCAACTCCTCCACCACCTTTGTTTAGTCTATTACAGTATCTGAGTTCATAACCCTCCAAATTAAAGTTCTCAACTCCCTTCTCTGCATTGAACCATGTTTCTGAGATTGCTATCACACTAAATCGTTGTGAAAAATTGCACAAGTATTCCTTAATGTTATCAAAATTTGCATACATGCTTCTGCTATTGAAATGAACAAGTGAGAACTTATCTTTACATTTAATGTTGAAGTTATAATGCTCTTCAGTGTAGTAACTGCAATTATCTGTGATGGCAGAGAAGAAATGGTTGATTGGGTCAATGTCATATTCTATGTCCTGTAAATTGTGATCAGTGTAATCCAATGCTTCCATCCTTAATTGGTCAGAAAAAGAATTTATGTTTTGTGTTCCTGGTGTTGACGGTTGAGGTTGTATTGACATTTGATCTGAGGAAAAGTGTAGTGTAAGTGTATTACCTCTATTTCCAGAAGGCTCAGAAATATCAGATGATATTTAGTATTTGTCCAGATCCTTGATGTCCCTAATCAACCCCACTTTAGCTTGCTCGGGGCTCCCGTTCAGCTTGATGAACACTTTACAGTTAGATGTCCAGGTGCTTTGTATTTTTCCACTTTTCTTTAGGTAACATGCTTGTTTTGCTATATCAGCATTATGTTTTGTAAGATTCTCGTTTATATAAACATCTGTTCCTCTCAGCTTTCTGCCCTGTTTCAGCAGAGCAGCCTTTTGCTTTCTGTTGACAAACCTCATAATAATAGCTGGTTTATCCTTCACACTTTTCCTAGGCAAAGTATGGCAAGCCTCGATGCCGTCACAGTCCAGCTGGATTCCTGGATTCCTTTTTCCCTTAGAAAACCCACAACTTGTTGCTCCACAGAGCTGATGTCTTGTTCATCTGGCTCTCCGTCTCTGTTGGTGGTCACAGCTCTGGTGTATGATCTGGGTTTGACGCCCAGGCCAGTGATTACCACAACATTCATCCGTGTATACTGTTCAAGCTCCATCATCCTTCTTTCCAGAAAGGCAATCCTCTGGTCCTGCTCTTGCTTCTGGACCCGCAAAACTTTCACCTCCTCAATGAAGTCCAGAAAGAGAGAAAAAGAAGGGACAGTGGTACAACATGCAACTACACCTAGGTCGTACATTATTGACACTGATGAAGGTCAGATTAGGCGCAACCGCACACATGTGAGACCTTTAGGTTCTCCTGCACGATCAGAGTTAAATGTTTACACACAGCAGATTGGGGTAGAAGAAAATGCAGTTCAAGAATCTAGCATACCTAGTAATGACACACAGGACACTGTTATGTTACCTTATGTAACATCTTCAGGACGAGTGTCCCATCTGCCCAAGCGGTTAGATCTGTGAGAGCTGGTGAAGAAGAAAAAAGAATGTTGTATGAAAATTTGTGTTTGGTTAACAGAAATGTGAGGAAGTTTTTGTTTGATTAACAGAGGAAAAAAAAGTAAGAAAGATAAGTTGAATAAGCTAATGTTACTTGATACCCCAGATAGTGGGAAATCTTTTATGTTCCAGAATGGATTTGTTAATGTTGATAAAGAAAGAGTGTTCTAACTAAAAGGGGGAGGTGTTGGATAAAGTGAAGTGGAACTATTGGTTGTTGTGTATGTATCCGGTCGGACGGAAATTAAGAATACACAGAATAAACCACTGACGTGAGAGCAAGGTGTGGTCTGGTTTATTTCCGTCAAATGTTAAGCCAAAGCAGCTAATATAACAGTTCCAAAGCTGTCTGCTGACATTTCTGCTCCACAAAGTTCTGCTTGCAGCCATCAGCTTTTCTTTGTGTCTTTGCTCCAACAGACTCCTTTAAAGCGCGTGCAGAAGAAGCAGCCGTGCACGCTCACATGCACTCTGAGTCCTGCTGCTGTGTTTCAGCAGATGCAGTTGAGAGTCCAGCGGCTGATGTTTGTGAGCAGACAGTGACAGAGTCATGCTGCAGCTGGATGCTGCTCTGACAGACACATCCTCCACAAACATCCTCACCTTTTCATCCACAAACATCATCACCTTTTTCTGCTGTTGCTGCAGAAACATCAGTTGGTTTGGATGCAGCCACAGGCTGATGTTTGACCTTCACACATCTGGACTTCTTTCCTGAAGCAGCTGCATGTTGTCCTGAATGTTCCTGAATGTTCTTCTTCTCTGCTTCTGCTGGACTCTTCTGATCTGCTGCTGTTGCTTCACATCTTTGGACTTTTTCTAAACTTTCTGATCTTCTTCAGCTCTGAACTCTTTAGAGTAAGTGAAGGATGAAAAACATGAACTTTGTCTTTAAACTCAACTCTTTGTTCTGGATTCAGGTTGAAGAACTGCAGGTTGTCAAAGATCAGCTGTGATGCTCTGGTCTCAGCTCTGAAGTCCAACCCGTCCCACCTGACAAAACTGGACCTAAGAGATAACTTCCTTCATTCTTCAGATGTTAAGCAGCTCCAGGATCTTTTGAAGAGTCCAAACTCCAAACTGCAGACTCTGAGGTCAGTAGAGGGTTGGAGTCAGTCCAGCTTCTAAAGTTAGTCTGAGAGCAAAGATGCAGAGTTTCCTGTGAAGCTGCAGCTTCTCAGTGAAGCTCTGAGGAGAATGATGACTGGCTTCAGGACAACAGTCAGCCAATCAGAGCAGCAGAAGCTCCAACAGGTGAAGATGACAGGAAGCTGCTGCTCTGAACAGGACTGAAGCTTCTGCTGCTCTTTCTGCTGCTGTGCTGCATCACTGACTGACAGACCAGGATCAGGAGACACTCCTTCATCTCTGTTTCATTTCTCTCTGCAGATGGAAGGGAGATGTCCTGTGGGTCTGATGTTCCTCCTGGAGGAGCAGAGAGGAGCAGCAGCAGCTGGTCTGCAGAGATGTTGTGACTAGACGGTGTTCCTGGGCGGTGGAGAGCAGAGTGATGGAGGAATTAGAGGAAGTAGAGATGAGTGTCAGAGCTGCAGCAGGAACTGATCTGAGATCAGCTCCACTGTCTCTCTCAGCATCAAGTGGACAGTTATTGTGCTGCAGCTCCCCCGGTGGACTGATGGAGAACTGCACTTCCTCTTCTCATTCTAACTTGGAGTGTTGATCTGAAACATGGGTTGGATTCAGATGTTCAGCAGCTCCAGGATCTGGAGAAAAACAGACCTGCAGACAAACAGATTCTTTGTCATGCTGACAGCATTTTTAGCTGCAGTTTTTAAAGAAGTTTCATCTAAATTCAGTAGAATCTCCTCATTTTCTAGAATGTCTAAACTAGTAGAAACTTTCTGAGCATAAAGCCTGTTTTCTCCAGAGGACATGAATGAACAGAGTGGATCTTAGTGAGGAATGACAGCCTCTGGATGCAGAGAATCACTTTGATGCAGCTGCTGCAACAACACCAACTGCATTGAAGCAGGAGAGAGAAGGGAGACACCTGCTGGCTGTTTGCAGAACTGCATCTTAGTCTCAAAAGGCTTCAAACTGAAAGCTGTCTGTAAAATTCCTGCAGCCTGTTTGGATCTAATAAATGCTCTTTTGAATCAACTCTGTGTTTTCTATTGATGTTTGTCTTCATTCTATCTTTGACTCACAAACAGACTTGAATCTTTAGCCTTCCCCCTCATCCTGTTCCAGCTGTTCTAATCTTCATGTGTTTGGTTCCTTCTCAGTAGAAATGGGTTGGAAAAGAGCTTTGGAATGTTCAGGTGGTGCTGATGTCTTTCTAGATGGGGGTGGGCAGAACAGATGAGAGCTCCTCCCTCCTGATTCAGAGGGGAACAGTGGGCAGCAGCTGAAAGGAGGGAGTGGAAATGGGAAAAGTTCTCTGCAGGTTTCTCCTTTCCAAGAACAGAGGGACACGACTCCATGAACAGCAGAAGCTGAAGAGTTGGAAAACATGCCCAAAGTTGCAGCACCCCCTGCTAATAGATGCTTCGTCTCCAGGCTCCGCCCCTCCACATCAAGAGCTGCAAGGAGAAGAAAGATCAGAGCTTCTGCTGAGCTGCTATTGGAGCTTTTAGGTGATCAGATCTTTAGGAACATTTGCTGTCAATGAAAACAGGAAGTAAAGGGTTTTGAAAGATCAGACTGATGACATCATCAGTTGTGGAAACACTGGGAAAAGGAAATCCAGCAGAGAAGTAAACATCATGAACTTCCTTTTTGATTCTCTTGATTTTAAAATCATCAAGCCACAATCTAAGCAGCACCTTTATTCTTTTTTTTTTTTTAAACTTGTCCTGTCCAACAGCTGGGCAGGCTGTGAGATGAGAGATGAGAGCTGAGGGCCTCTCGTGTTGGACATATTTTACTTTAACAATAGGGGTTATTAATCTTCAGACAAACCAAAGGTATGTCTGAATTGAGGAATTGAGGCCAAACTTTATTAATTTCAACCATGTTTAAAAATGTTGGGTGTTTGACCGGACCTAAAAGGAAAGAAGGAAGGGAAGAGAGGGATGTTAGAGAGGGGGGGGTGATAGTGAGAGGGGGGGGGGGGACCATGAAGCAGCATAGAGCAGACAGGTTTACTGGTTGTTTATCTTTACGGTAAGGTTCAAATGTAGTACAAAAAGGGCGGGGCCTGTCCACACACACAATGAAATGTTAACAACATACCTGCTAACTGCAAAAATGTCCACATGTCAACATGTACACATAACAGATAGTGTTCACACACGCATACCTATGCCTTTAAACCAACTAGTGTGAAATCTTTCATTCATTCAATCATGCAAACTATAAGTGCAAAGGTGAGCTAACACCCGTGCTCATGTGAGTGTTTATGTTCTTCCAAAATGGATGGTGGAATGTGAAAAGTAGGAGGAGGAGCGCTTAGCCACCCCCACACCCAGACCCCGCCGCAGCAGCAGCGGCAGCCGGAATCCCCCCAACGCCACACGGGAACAGGCAGGGAACAACCGCCCCCCAGGCGACCAAGACCGCCACCCAGGCCAGGGCCAGCAGGACCGCTACGAGGCCCCCAGAGCCAGAGAGCAGGGAGACGCGGAGGGAAAGAGAGCGCTGCCCCAGCCCAACCAGGAAAGCAGCCCCCCCGCCGCGCCGGGAGAGCCAAACGCAGGGCCCCACCGGAGAAGGACGCCCACAGCCCCAGACGAGCACCCCATAACCACCCAGGATTTCCGGGCATCCCCCCACCCCAACCCCAGGTACGAGCCAGGACCCCCCAAGGGAGACCCGCTCCGCACTCCAGGCAGCCACCCACCCGGCCCACGGTTGGTCCAGGGAGGAGCAAGGCAGGGGCCCGCCGCCCCTGCCCAGGAGGAGGGAACCCCGGGGAAAAAAGGGGTCCCACAAGGGGTGTTGTAAATATGGCCCGACCAGGCTCAGCCACTGTTGGAAGTTTGGCGGGGCCCAGCGCTCAGGGGCAAGGACCAGGACCCACCCCCCAGGGACACGAACACCCCCGGCTCAGGTGTAATGTGAACCCCCCCACCGCGCGGAGAGAGCACCGCCGGGCCCAGGAAGCCGGCACCCAGAGGACACGGCCCCCGTTGCCAAGGGGCTCGCACCCCCCACCAGGGAAGGGGTAGGGGACAGATGGACCCAGGTCCCACCTTCCTTGCAAAATGTGTGTGCGTGTGTTTGTGAGAGTGTATGTGTGCGTGTGTGTGTGTTTGTGTTTGAATATATATATTGAAGGGGGAGGGGTGTGTGTACTAAGGGGGGGTGCAGTTAAAATTGGCGAGTAGGGCACTAAGGGGACATCTCCTGATTACTCACAGTGATGTCCCCTCACCCTCCCCACCAAGGGGCCCTAAATGTCTAAGGTGCGGTTAAAATTGGCGGGTAGGTTGCTAGGAGGACATCTGCTGCTTGCTGGCAGTGATGTCAAAGCACCCCCCCAACCAAGGACCCTACATGTCTAAGGTGCAAATAAAACCGAAAGAGGGGGGGCCCACTCCATACGGCAACCATAGGAGGGGGGCCACTGCCAAGTAGCCCCCCCCCCCAAGGCGCATCGCAGGCTAGACCCCCCACCCCCTCACCCTAATATGTAGGTTACATGGTTAATAGGTTATATGAGGAAGGGGGTAAGTTGGGGACAGCTGGTAGACTGTCCCCCGGAGCAGCACCTTTATTCTGATGAAGCTTCGCCCCCTGACCTTCATCAGTCATCTCCAGGCTCCGCCCCCAGTCTGCATCTGCTGCCTCCATCCTCTCCGTGAGTCTCAGCAGAGTTTTTCTGCAGCTGCTGGTTTTTCTGCAGCTGCGGTTAGGGGTTAAAAAAGAATACTACCCACGTATTCCCTGCCGTAAAAGGCGACTAAAAGGGACGGAGTGAGAGGACTGAGAATACTCTCTCCTGTAACTAAATTCCAAAATATGGACAGGGCAGAGTTGGGAAGGGGAGGTCACCTCCCCAAACCCCTAAGATTGGGTTGTTGAATGCGTGGAGGTGTAGTACAGATGGAAGCAAAAGAGATCTGATTGGACGGATGTTTGGAAGGAGGAGAATGAGCGTGTTAGCACTGAGTGAGACAAAGATGAAAGGGAAGAGTGAGTGTGTGTTTGGAAGTGTGAGTGGGAGAATGTCTGGTGTAGAGCAAGAGAGCAAGAGAAGGTGTGGCTTTGCTGGTGAGCTGTGAGGTGAGACGATGTGTGGTTGAATGGAAGGAGGTTTCACCAAGACTGATATGGGTGAAAGTGAAATTTCTGAAGGAGTTGTGGGCGTTCGTGAGTGCATATGGTCCTGGCAGTGAGAGGAATGAAGAGGAGACAGTGACCTTCTGGAATGACTTGGATGAGTGCTTGCAAGGATTTGGAGCAAATGTGAATATTGTGCTGATGGGAGATCTGAATGCTAGAGTAGGTGATGAGAAAATTGAGGGTGTTGTTGGCGGGCATGGTGTTCCTGGAAAGAATGATAATGGTGAGAGACTGATAGGAATGTGCACTGAAAGAGAGAAGGTGATTGGGAATACATGGTTCAGAAAAAAAGAGATCCATAAGTATATGTGGGTGATACTTATGGCAGAGTGGTGGAAGAGTGATTGATAAAGCACTGATGGATTATGTGGTGGTTTCAAAGGTTGCATGTAGTAGATTGCTGGATGTTAGTGGAGGGGAGAGAGTGGAGGTATGTCTGATCACTATTTGGTGGAAGGAAGGTTGCGTGTGGGTATGCCATGGGCGAGATCGAGAAAGAGTGGGGAGGCAAGACAAGTTCTGAGAATGAGTGTTTTGAAGAACAAAAAGAAAATGTGTGAGTATCAGAAGGAATTAGGTGGCAAGTGGAATATGGTGAAGGAGCAAATGGTTGTTGGAGTGGAGGAAGAATGGCAACAGTTCAAGAGTGCAGTGGTTGGATGTGCAGAGGAAGTGTGTGGTGTGAGACGTGTTGGGGGGTAGTGTAAGAAAGGGAAGTGAATGGTGGTGCGAGGAGGTAAGGTTGGCTGTAGCTGAGAAGAGATGTGCGTATGAAGTATGGCTGCAGAGAAAGGACAGGGAGTTAGTTAGTTTGCAGCAGAGTACAGGGAGCCTCTTTAAACAGCTCTGCACCACACAAAACAACAGGAAGACCTCAGCAAGAAGCTCATGTTTATTGATTCACTTTCTTTGGATGTTTGGGTTCTCTGATAAACCACCAGAGGGCGACAGAGGACTGTTGATATTATTACCAAAACAGTAAATAAATCAACATTTTGCACAAACTGAACAAACTTAGGTCAGGTGCTAACGTTCTGATTCTGTTGTAAAAGACTTTTGTTTTTATTTATTCAGAATTTTGGCTCAAGAAGACCAAAAATGACAAAAGAAACTCCAACAAAGTTGCTTTATAATGAGGAAATGAAATGTTATTTTTATTGAATTATCAAATGGAGACTCAGCTTCAGGTGATAAAAAAGGTTGGTGCTATTTCCAGTTTTAGAAAGAACATGCCTTCTGCACAGTTTGCAGTGAACGTTACTCATTTATGTCAGTTTTTAATGAACTGAAATACCTCCACACAGGAGACAAGATTTAAGTTTTGACAACATATTTTTACCGGCCACAGAAATATTTTGAGGTTTTACTTTTTGAACTTTTTCTGATTTATTTAAAGAAAACTGCATCAAAGTAATTTCTTGGTGTGAACACGTCTTTATTGTCATCTAACTGTAAACTCCAATTCAAACATGCTGACAAAACAAGGACAGATTTCCTAGAGATTTCCTAATTCTGCTTCCATGTGATCACATGAAAACAGTCCAATGTTTTGGATTCTTCTTCTTCTACATCATTGACATTAAAGCTGCAGCTCTGTCACCAGGAAACAACATGTGACAGGTCCCAGTTTTTGGTGGAACACCGTCTCTGTGATGCTACAGACGCTGCTAAAACACAGTGGATTTCATTCTGTTCTATGTAGAAAAGTCTGTTTTATTCATGTCTGATGAATTCATCTTGGAGTATTTATCCTCCACATCTATAAGTCCGCTCCGTGAAAATCCTGTCCCACTTTAAAGCGGTCCGTGTTTCCATGGTGACAGAGGGAACAGCTGGTTAGCATCTTTCTAACTTGACTGAACTGAGGGTTGGGGTTTCCAGCACAGAACCAACCTGAGAGCAAATGAACATTCAAATCCTCCACAAGCTAAACCCCATCAGCGTTGGATTGCTGCTGACAGACAGACTTCATTGATGGCATCTTCCGTTCTGGACCTGACGTTTAGCACACCATAGCTGGATTCCAGAGCGCTTTATCAAAGCGCCTTAAGCCCGTTTGGACTCTGGCGCTCCACGCGCTGGATGAATAGTGGCGTTTGGAGGAAGTGCGGCTGCACGGTCCGTCACTGAACACCGTCACTGCCTGGACCTCTTTCTGGGTCCTAGTGCCCTAAAGGTTACAGCTCCTGGTTCCACAAGAAAAAAGTCCATTCTAGAGGCCACTCTGACGTCATCATCATCAAAGACAGCGTTACCTAGCAACCATACCAAGACCATAGCAGCTATAGAGGGAAACACAACAAACCATCAACGGCGGTTAAAGCAGTCAGACGTTTGTTCTGCAGCTCAGCAAAAATCTCTGCTTTAGGTTTTGGGGAGAAAAACAAAGGAAAACTCACGGAGAAGGATTCTGCAAAGGAAATCCCAAGTTCTATTGGTAAGTCAGCGTCCTGGAAACATGCTTTGTTGGTTCTGAAGTGGCATGAATGCAGACTTAGATTGGTTTGTTTCCTTGGATTCTTCAGATGGATTCAAGCTGTAAATGTTGTCAGCATAAAGCAAGTTTGGACTCAACTAAAGCAGAAAGTGGCTTTGAAGATGGTCAGGAGAAATGAGGGCTTTTTTCAGGAATTCTTGGAAGAGGAAGACTTCTCCAAACAACCAGAATCTAGGAGGAGGTTTTTTCAGCATTGAGATCAGGATTTAGCATGAGCTTCAATCCCATATGTCCACTATATGTCCCGTGTTGAAATCTACTATTAAAATGTGGGAAACAAATGTTTATCAAATCCATATCAATCCAAAAGCCTGGAGACTGGATGGCCGTGGTCCTCCCTTTGACCTGGACACTGGTTGCCATGGCGACCTGCACACTCACTAAGCTGGAATTAGAAGAAGAAAAAGAGACCAAAATGATTGATAAAGCAGGTTTTCCAGGGAAATCCCACAAAGTGCTTTCCAAGCTAGAACTAAGAATATCCAGCATGCATTTGGAAAAACTCATTAGCTTCTTGTGGAAAATGATGAGTCATTGTAAAAGCATTCTATGAACGCTCAGAAAACTTCCTCTAAGGTTGTGGTTGTTTGGAGAAGTCCTCCTCTACAAAGAAGTTCTCCTGACCATCTTCAAAGCCACTTTCTGCTTTTTCAAACGCTACTGTTCAACAAAAACTTGGTTTCTGCCACAAAACCAACCTTAGACACTGAAACAGAATGAATCCAATGCAGAAATGTGTTGACACCTTTAATTCAAAGCTTCAATCAGTTTGAATCTCATGAAGAACATTTCAAAAATCCACATTTGGATCAGGCGTCTTCATCAGAGCACAACTCATGTTTCCAGGACTGTGACTCACCAATAGATCCTCATTTCCTTTACACAATCTGTTTCCATCATTTGGATTTGTCATAAAAACTTGAGTTAGAAAAGAATTGTTGCCCCAAAATGTCCAGTTTGAATAGTCTACAGTTTGTTGTGTTTGGTTGCTAGGTAACAGGGTCTTTAATGTCTGTGATGTCATGGTGGCTTTCAGAGTTGAACTCCTGAATATGACGGTAAACATTTGGATTGAACAAAAATGGGATTGAAGCTCATGCTAAATCCTGATCTCAATGCTGAAAAAACCTCCTCCTAGATTCTGGTTGTTTGGAGAAGTCCTCCTCTTCCAAGAATTCCTGAAAAAAGCCCTCATTTCTCCTGACCATCTTCAAAGCCACTTTCTGCTTTAGTTTAGTCCAAACTTGCTTTATGCTGACAACATTTACAGCTTGAATCCATCTGAAGAATCCAAGGAAACAAACCAATCTAAGTCTGCATTCATGCCACTTCAGAACCAACAAAGCATGTTTCCAGGACGCTGACTTACCAATAGAACTTGGGATTTCCTTTGCAGAATCCTTCTCCGTGTGTTTTCCTTTGTTTTTCTCCCCAAAACCTAAAGCAGAGATTTTTGCTGAGCTGTAGAACAAACGTCTGACTGGGGGGTATTCCAGGAAGCAGGTTATGCTAGCTCCCACGGTAAGTTTGAGGCTAAGGAAGTTGATAACCTCAGTTTTCGGTTCCAGAAATGGAGGTATGTTTCAGGGTGGGTCAAGTTGCCATAGCAACTCATGCTCTGAACATAACCTGGTCGGGAGCAGGTTTATTTGAAGGTTAGTTTGTTTACAGAGAAGTGAAGCAGCATGGCGTGTCCATTTGAAGATGATTTAGTGGATGAAGAAACTCAGATAATACTTTTTCCACCGTGAGAGGGTGATAAGACCATGTATGGATGTTGGAAAATTCAACTTTTTCACTTTGATCTTACTTAATTATTTGCTTCAGTTAAGATAATTAAAAATCTTTTTTTTGTTAAGTCAGTTTAAAAATAACACGTATTTATCAGACAGTTATTTTACTTTCATTCAAATTAATTCAATTAAGTAGGTGTAACTTTGTTGCTGCTGTTAGATCTGCACCGCAAGGGATTGTGGGATGCCATTCCCTTTGCCTGTCTGGACGGATTTTGGTTTAAGTGTGGCTTTTTGACAAAATTTTTTTAGTTGTTTTACTGTGTTTTGCCATGTTTTGCTGAGTTATCTTGTCCTACTGTGCTTATGTCTCTGCACCATGAGTAAGAATGAAAGAGAGGATGGTGAGTGTATATCACCCCTACTGATCATTTCAGTAATGGTAAAGGCGGACAATTCTTTAATGAATTTGAGCGCAACGTGCATTTTTTTCCCCATCCTTTTTATTGTTATAAAAATGAGTATATCTGCCAGCTCATACTTAGACATATGAGAGATCAAGAAATATAATTAATTAAGATGGAAAAAATATTAATTGAATTGGAGTAATATGACATTTAGTTAGATAAATATGTAAATATGAGTTGTATAAACATATATTGAGTTTTATAGACGAAAGAAATTAGGTTGATTAAATTTAACTCAATTATTTGTTACCAATAGAAGTATTTCATTTAAGGTGGCAAAATTGGATAAGTTATATATATATGCGTCACAAGGAAAATGGAAATGAGGTCAGAAACGTGTGCGTTTACTTTGTCTGTTCTTCTACTACAAGCAGAAACTCTTTTTTTTGATGATGCAGCCGTGTTACTTTTTTGATGGACGTATAATCTTCATACGCCGTCATTAAAATCTCAGACTCAGTCTCACTAAAGTATTGCGCTCTCTTTGGTTCTCCACGCGTTTCCATGGTGACTCCGGAAATCGGCGATCCATTGAGAATGTCTTTATGTACCTTCCGTGCACGAGCATTAACCCAGGGTTACCAAGTCGAGCGCAATTACGCCAACTCATATCCGGTCTTTTGGAACCGACATACCCAGAGTAAGCGAGTTCAGGCGGATTTCAGCCAGAGTTCAGGGTTAAAGTCAGGCTAGTTTAAACATGCTTCCTGGAATACCCCCCTGCTTTAACCGCCGTTGATGGTTTGTTGTGTTTCCCTCTATAGCTGCTATGGTCTTGGTATGGTTGCTAGGTAACGCTGTCTTTGATGATGATGACGTCAGAGTGGCCTCTAGAATGGACTTTTTTCATGTTTCACGTTGATTTATTTGACTGTTCTGTTAATAATATCAACAGTTCTCTGTCGCCCTCTGGTGGTTCATCAGATAAGCCAAACTTCCAAAGAAAGTGAATCAATAAACATTAGCTAATTCTTGATGCAGGTTTGAAAACACAGATGGAAAACAGCATCAATACAAATATTAGTCAATTTTTCCTTGAATGGAACAATTTCAGGATTTTTTGTGAGAAAAATTGTGAAAAACTGTCTTGTAAAGTGTGTGGTGACGGTCCACTGTGGAAAATGACTGTTTGTGGAACATTGAGATGTGCTCAGTGATTTTGCTTTAGGACCAGTCTAGGATCCATTATTCAGAATCAAGGATTTATTGATAAATATTATTTATTGACAGAAAATAAAGAGTAAATGTATTTCTCATCCAGCAGTGATTGTGGTGTTTGTAAGTCTTTTATTTTGAAATTCCTCAAGGATGATCATCATGGTGGGATTTCTAGATCTGCATGAACTCATCCTGAATCCAAAAGACACTGGAGCATCAAAGAATCCAACCCATCTCTGCCAACATGAGGCTCTTACTTTGAAACGTCTCAGACTTCCTGCAGGGAAACAGGCTTTCTGCTGCTGCACTGACAGATGTGCACGAGCTTGAAAGAGCTTCCTGACTGAGGAGCTGCAGACTTTCTCCTGCAGAGCAGCAGCTGACTTCAGCGTCGTCATGGGAACACAGTCTGCTGCTGCTTCTGGAAACGTCTTCAAGGCTGTGGTGGGACTTGTTGGTCTGGAGGACAGATTCTCTGAGCAAATGCTGCTTCAGCTTCAAGCTTCAGCTCTTTTCTTCTGGCAGAGCTTAGAAGAAATGGAAACCTCCTTTGTTCTGACTGTTTGCTCCAAATCCCAGATTCAGGAATTCCTCCAAGAAGTTCAGCTCAGAGATCATCAGCAGAGAAAAGCCTGAAGTTCTGATGGGAAATGACAACAGAACATGATCAATATTATTGATCCACATGGAATCCAGAAGAAACTCTGAGGTGAAGACATGAAGACACAAGCTTCAGAGACATGAGGAGAAGTCAGAGTGGATTCATTCTGGACTTTCTTCTCACATCTTCTCTTCAGAACATCTTTGTCTTTGATCCTTCAAATCTTCTGAAATCTGATCATCCATGGATTGTTTTTGTGGGATCAGATCCAGAGTTGCTGAAAGTTCTGCTGCCCTCTGCTGGTCAAAGTGTCCAAACAGCAGAGAGGAGATTCTCTGGGATTCATTGGAGTCCAGATTCTCCTGGATGTGAACAGTCTCTGCTTCTGGAACAGAAGAGTCCTTCTCAGAGCAGCATTGAGGATCTGTTCTGTCCGGCTGAGAGCGCTCCCTGCTGGTAGGAGACAGAACCACATCAGCTGCTTTTCTTTGGCCGTTCAGAAACAGTCTGGAGACTCTAAAAAACCTCCACTTCCTGAAGCAAACGGATGCAGAGCATCATGTTTGATCCTCTTCCTTCAGAAACGGCTCCATTGTTCCATCGCTCAGCAGTTTGACTAAAGCAGCTGAGAGTCTTGATGCAAACAGACCTCAGCAGCTCATCCAGAACGCCATGACAGAAGCACATGCAGCAGCACGTGCACGCTCCCAGAGAACAGCAGCTGATCCAAGTCCTGACTTGGAGGTGAGACCTTTCTGTTCTGCTTGGACCACACTTCAACATGAACTTCATTTCCCATCATTCCATCTGTCAGGAGAGAACAGCTGCAATCAGCTTCCTTCAGGAATGACTGCAGGTAGAAGGATCTTTCATTCTTCAGCACCACCAGGACCCACATCCAGCCCATCAACAGCCAGAACATCAGTGACATCAGCGTCTGATCTTCATCACATCATCATCATCAAAGGACCACCTCTACGTTTTTACAATCTGATGGATTTCAGTCTTTCTGCAGCTTCTCATCAGGTGGATTGTGAAGTGATTGTGTCTGTGTAAATTTAATTAAGATATTTTTTCACAAGTGTCCTTTAGGTATTTCAAGGTACTTATAATGCCTCCCACCGACAGTGGCAGTGAGGCAGGGGAAGCTTCAGCAGCATCGTGGAAGTGGTTCTCCTTGATGCATGAGGCAATAGGCAGAAGGGCATCTGTTAGGCCTCCATGCCTCATTGCCTCATGCTGGGAGAACCCTTCCACATCCTCTGGAGCATCCTCTGCCTCAGTGCAACAACAGCAGGAGCAGGCAGGGGAAGATGAGGAGGAGGAGGAGGAGCCACCGCCGCCAGCTAAGAGGCCACGGTGGGGCAGCCTTTTCAGTATTTTAGAAAAGGCAGAGAGCAGAGAGGAGGAGAGACAAGAAAGACTGTTACTAATTTTGGAAAAGATCGTTGAAAAAAATGTAATGTTTTTATTGTTTGAATTTGTTTAATAAATTCATGAACAGAAATGAATTATTAACAAGTATTATTCAAACCCTGAGCCATTTTTAACAATCTCATAAACATCAAAGGTAAATATTTACAATTTCATCTCATATTTAACACTTGTTTTTTATACATCTTAACAATAATCGTGGTCTTCTAGAGCCATTTGTGGCACAGTTGGAGCTGACAGGAAACTAGAGATTTGTCCATGCAGACGGATGCCACTCTGCTCGTCCTGCTGTGGCTCAACATCTGTGGCTCCAAGCAGTCTCCTTCGCTGATGCACATATTGTGTAGGATGGCGCTGCAGGCAATGATTTTCATTGCAAAGTTTGTTTTTACTTCCAGTGCCCCCAGAAATATTGCTCTCATCATTATCTTAATAATGCCAAATCCTCTCTCCACCACAGAGCGTGCCTTGGCGTGGTGCTGGTTGTAACGGGCCTGAACCGCATTCCTCATGGGTTCCCTGTAGGGTGTCAGCAGCGTGATGGGATGAGCAATGCAGGGATACCCACAATCACCCAAAAGGATCTTTCAGGTGGGTAATGTTTGATTGGCGTAAATTGGACTGTCGCGCAGAACCCATGAGTCATGGACTGTTCCAGAATATCCAACAAAAATGTCTAAAAATTTGGCATTTGAGTCACAAACAGCCTGCATCTGAATTGAATAAAAAAGCTTCCTGTTAAAATAAGAAGCTGGATCTTCTTTTGGGGCCTTGATTCTCATGTGGCAGCCATCGATGCTCCCCACGACCTTTTGGAAGGCAGCAGACCAAGCGAGCTGCTAAAAAACCAGAGGTGACTAATGGCAGTTCATTCCCACTGGGAAGCTGGATGACCCTGTTCATCAGCTGGAGGATGCGGTCTGCCGTCCTGTGGACAACATACCCTCACAGTGGACCGTGGCATGTCAAAGGCCCTGGCTACCACACTGCAAGATGTGCCACACGCCAGCAAGAAAAGAAACACCAGGACCTCAGTCTCTTGCCCCCCCCAGAGTGTGAGGAAACCGAAGCTGCTTCACCAGATGCTTGATGGTCCTGCGGGTCAACCGAAAATCCGGTCTTGTGTCGGACTGACCGTCAACATAGAGGGCCAGGAGAGCCACCTTTATGCTGGGAAGGCAGTAGAGACGTGGAAGACCCTGGAAAATAGAATATTATTTCATTTTGGAAATTAAATCTCAGTTTTGGAATGTTTCTATTTATTCTGATGTCTTACATTTTATTTTATAAAGTATTTTTGAATGCTTTAAAATCTCATATTTTTTTGCTGGGTTTTTGGGTTCTCATATAATTATTTAAAATGAAAGGATTTTTGTATAAAACAAGTGTGCTGTAAATCTTTTTCCAAATAAACTGGTATGGAATACTTTGTGTTGAAGGCTGATATGGTTTGACTCTGAAGAAAAAACACACATAACTTTCTCTGAACGCACAAGAGTGTTGCATGGATTAATACAACTCATAGTCCAGTGTTGAAAAAGAATGTTAAACTCTTGCCCATTAGATGGCGTACCACCAAATGCTAAAGTTTAACTCACAAGTTGTTCATGTCTGGCTAGGGCAGCCAGAGGAAATCTTCTGAATGTCAGATGCCTGATTCTCCTCCTTGCCGCCCTGTGCTGCATTACGGCTCGTTTTAGGACTGATCTAACAAAAAACTATCGAATTATTGCCAACAGGATTAATATTTGCCATTTTCAGTAAAGTGGAATCGAAAGAATGCCTCCTCGCACGAGACAGTAAAGGGTTCAGCGGCGTGAAAAAAAATATAAACATTTATGGACTAGTAAACTTGCTGCTTTATTTCTGAACAAATTCATTAAATCTACACCAATGTGTTTGTAATTTTATTAGTTATATATGAGGGGCCATAAAAGACATTATTTATTCTGAACCATTCACATTCATACATTCTTGCTCTCACATTCATATATACTCTCGTACGCATACATATATTCTCACTTGCACATACATATATTCTCACTTGTGCTTACATGTATTCTCACTTGCGCATCCATATATTCTCTGTCTCGCATGCATATATATTACCTTACACATACATACATTCTCACTCTCATTGTCACTCTTAAAAAAGAATATATGGATGTGAAAGACGAGTATATATATGTGCGTGTGAGGAAAAGTATATATATGCGTGTGAGAGAGGAGTATGCATGAAAAGGAAGTGACTTTGCATGAAAAGGAAGTAACTTTGCATGAAAAGGAAGTGACTTTGCATGAAAAGGAAGGCAGATGATTTCTCGTGCTCTGATTGGACGAGAGGCCGCCACCTCCCATTTTGAACAGACGCTAACATGATCTAGCAAGAAGGAGCCACGGGGGCCCTGCAGCAGGCCATCGGAATCTTAAGAAATATTTTTATCTTCACCTCAAGTGGTCACAAATCTGTCTGCATCTCTAGAGGCACAAAGAAATGTCTCAAATACCAACCAGGGAGCGTGAATTATGGGCGACACTTCCTGTAGACGCAGGAACACGCATTTACATTAAAACAAATTCCTCTTGTTTTCCATAATTACATATAAATGTAGGAAAACCAGCTGTCATGTCTTAAAAAAGGCAACGGTGAGGTGAAGATAAAATATTTCTTAAGGTTCCGATGGCCTGCTGCAGGACCCCCGTGGCTCCTTCTTTTTTTTTTTTAACTTTATTAACAAATATTGCACATACAAAATACCCAAAACAAAACTCCACACTGTGCAAAATACAATCTTCACGTTTGCCAGGAGAATGAACAAAAAAAAAAAAAAAAACATAATAATAACTATGTAAAACTGGTTATGCAAAAATAAAACAAAAATAATAAAGGCAAAGGAATCTGTTAAAGTTTCAGGAGAGACCATGTGTCAACTGTTCTGACAGCTTTTTTGTTAATGGAGGATTTTATACTGTTCACATACAACACCATTTCTTTCTGAAAAACATAAGTATGAATGTGAATGGTTCAGAATAAATAATGTCTTATACGGCCCCTCATAGTTATAAATCAGTCACATTTTCCATCATCAGAACACAGCAGATTCATAAATAGTCTTCGTAAAATGTTTACATGTTTTTTTATTTACTTACTTTCGGACACAGCCTTAGTCTGCTGGAAGAAGGTGGTGACAACAACTCAAAATCTAATTGGTTGAAAGACATGCATCAGAGACCTTCAGAGCACATGGTGAAACCACTTACCCTGCCTGACAACAAAGACATCTGAAATGCAATTGGTTAAATACTCTAGTCTGTCTGGAAGCAGCATAACCAACATAAACTCACAAAGTTGAGTAGAATGATTTAATGAGTATGCATGGACAAAATATACTTAAAACATGATCAAGATATTTTTTAAACCTTCAGAGAAGGGTTTGAACGGCCCTGACGGCCCTCCACTGATATTTTTATATATTAGTTTTCTAGTTGTTTTTTACGACGGGCTTTTAGGTTCACGGTGATGTAACCCTGATTAATTTTAAATGTTCACTCATACATCTTCCATACAGTACCCTTAATCAGACACTAGGGGGAGACACCCGTTTTTAGAGACGCTTCCTAAAGCGTCAAGGAAGGAGGAAGATTCTTCTAGTTTTTTCCATCTGCCACGACGCGGTGAGATGAAAGGACATCTTGAACACATTTGGCACAAATCGACACTGAAGGAGGATTCTAAAGATGTTTAAACAGAGTTGTGTTTGAAAAAAATATTCTGGTGAGTTGAAGATTGTTTTTCAGTTTTAAATAGGCTAACCACTTAGCAAGTTAGCAAGCTAACGAGCTAGCATGCTAGCACATGATGAGGCCAAGAGGAGAAAGGTTGTCAGGAGCCGGGGCCAGGGCGGTTCATCTTTTTCTCACTTCCGGGTTTCGGGCTTTTATTTTGTTAACTCATGTTCTGTCTTCTGTCGGTTCTTTAGGTAACTTACCCCGGTCTTCACCGGCACCTGTGTACCCACCTGTTTTCATTTATTGTGTGTGTATATAAGCTCCTGTTTTGGCTTCACTTGTCACCGGATCGTTCTACTTGTTTGACCTCTGTCTTTACGAGCTTAAGAGCCTTCCTTGGATTAAAATATCCTTTTTGATTCGAACTTCTGCCGTCCTGCTTTTGTGTCCGAATTCACACCCTTGACATTACGATCCGGTCATCATGGACGCAGCGGACGCAGGAGTTCCATGAACGAGCAGCGACGCACAGGAGAGGGTCATTCTCCAGCAGGAGGAACAGCTAAATTACCTCAGACGAGGTATGCTGGAGATGGCTGGGCGCCAGGAGCAACAGCTGACCATGATCGGTGATCGCATTGAGACATTGGCAAAGCAGCTCCAGCAGCCGCCGTCATCTCATCCGCCACATCACTCTACCTCTGCGCCGACACCGGTGATTCCAGTCCAGACGACGTCACTCGCCCCGGGGGTTCAACTGGCCCGACCAGAGAGGTTTTCCGGCGACTCAGGGGATTGTCGGGCGTTTATCACTCAATGCGAGCTCCATTTCGAGCTGCAGGCACCCAGTTTCCCTACTGATCGGGCCAAGGTGGCATTTATAATATCACACCTCTCTGACAGAGCCGGAGCATGGGCCACTGCGGAGTGGCAACGTGGAGGAGCGACCTGCGCCTCTCTCTCTGCCTTTCTCGACGCCTTCACCCAGGTTTTTCAACACACGAAACCCGGCAGAGAGGCGGCTCGGGCGCTGATGCAGCTGACACAAGGTAACCGTCGGGTGACGGATTATGCTATTGAGTTCCGGACTCTCGCTTCAGAGAGCGGGTGGAACCCCGCAGCGCTTACGGACGCTTTTCTAGAGGGATTATCAGAGGAGCTGAAGGACCACTTAGCTCCCTTGGAGCTGCCCTCATCCCTGGAGCCTCTTATCGCCCTGGTGATTCGTATCGACAATCGACTGCAGGATCGTCGGCGGGGGCGCCGGGTGGACGTTTCCCAGTTCAGGGGACACCCTGACGTTTACGTCCAGCCCTCCCCTCATATGTCTTCTGTTACCCCCACAGTGCCTCCTGCAGCCCCGTTGGAGGAACCTATGCAGCTGGGTCGTGGCCGTTTGTCCCCCACTGAGCGTAGACGAAGGATGGCAGCAGGTGAGTGCCTTTACTGTGGTCAGCGGGGTCATTACTGTAAGAACTGCCCAAAAGCTTCCGCTCGTCATTAAAGGTGGGCACACTGACGAGCGGAGGCCAGGTGCCCGTCGATTCTAAATCCACCTCCTGTCTTTTGGAGGGTCACATTGTGTCTAAGGGTGGGGGGTTTCCTGTTCGGGCCTTGTTAGATTCTGGGGCTGAACAGAACCTTATGGATGCTGAGCTAGCCAGACAGGCCGGTCTTAGGACCAAGTCGCTTCCCCGTCCTTGGCGGGTGATCTCCCTCAACGGTGAGGTGGTCGCCACAGTTAACCAGATCACTGAACCTGTTCACCTCATCCTTTCTGGGAACCACCACGAGCATACCAGTTTTTTTCTTTTTGAGTCCCCTCATAATCCGGTGGTTCTAGGATTTCCCTGGCTTCTGAATCACAACCCAGTCATTGATTGGCCAACCAATCGCGTAGTCAGTTGGAGTACTCATTGTCACAAGGCCTGTTTACGCTCAGCTCGGCATCCAGAGTCTGACTCCGCTGACCCGGTAGGGGAGCCGTCCTCACCTGACCTCTCCAAGGTGCCTCCTGAATATCATGACCTGGGGGAGGTATTTTCCAAATTCCGGGCTCTCTCCTTGCCCCCGCACAGGCCGTATGACTGCTCTATTGAACTGCAGCCGGGTGCCACACTGCCCAAGAACCATCTCTATAGCCTGTCCAAACCTGAGAGGGAGGCAATGGAGCAGTACGTAACTGACTCTCTTCAGGCGGGCCTTATCAGACCTTCTTCGTCTCCTGTGGGGGCGGGGTTTTTCTTCGTGGGGAAGAAGGATGGAACATTACGCCCATGCATTGACTACCGAGGTTTGAATGCCATTACGGTAAAGAACCATTATCCTCTTCCACTTATGAACTCCGCTTTCGAGACGCTGCAGGAGGCCCGGTGTTTCACCAAATTGGACCTACGGAATGCGTACCATTTGGTTCGCATCAGGGAGGGTGACGAATGGAAGACCGCCTTCAACACGCATTTGGGACATTACGAGTATCTGGTGATGCCTTTTGGACTATCTAATGCTCCAGCTGTATTTCAGGGCATGATAAACGATGTACTCAGGGACTACATTCACCATTTTGTTTTTGTGTACCTTGATGATATTCTTGTTTTCTCCAGGAGTTCCGGCGAACATAGGCGGCATGTTCGTCTGGTTCTTCAGCGCCTATTGGAGAACAAGCTTTTCGTCAAGGCAGAAAAATGTGATTTTCACTCCTCCAGTGTGTCTTTTTTGGGTTTTGTGATTGCGGAGGGGGAGGTGCGACCGGACCCAGCTAAGGTCAGCGCGGTGGTTGATTGGCCTGCTCCGGTCAATCGGAAGCAGCTTCAACGATTCCTGGGGTTTGCCAATTACCTACGCCGTTTTATTAGGGGTTATAGTTCGGTCGCGGCCCCCCTTACGGGTTTGACCTCCACCTCCTCTCCTTTTGTTTGGACAGAGACTGCAGAGGCAGCTTTCCGGCGGCTCAAACACCTTTTTACCACCGCCCCAGTTCTCATCCAACCGGACCCCTCCGCCCAGTTTTTTGTGGAGGTTGATGCCTCGGACGTCGGGGTTGGAGCTGTGCTGTCCCAGCGGCAGGGTGCTGACAACAAGCTTCATCCTTGCGCGTTTTTTTCCCGCCGGCTTACTCCGGCGGAGATGAAATACGTCGTGGGGGATAAGGAGCTTTTAGCTATTAAGCTGGCGTTGGAGGAGTGGCGGCACTGGTTAGAGGGGGCGGGACAGCCTTTTGTGGTCTGGACGGACCACAAAAATCTGTCTTATATCCGGACCGCAAAACGGCTTAACCCGAGGCAGGCACGGTGGTCACTTTTTTTCACTCGGTTTGATTTTGTGGTGTCGTACCGCCCTGGCTCCAAGAACATTAAACCAGATGCTCTCTCCCGACAACTGGAACCGGCTATGGAGGATTCACTTCCTCAGACTGTAATTCCTGCCTCCTGTGTTCTGGGTACCCTCTCCTGGCAGCTGGAGAGGGAGATCAAGACTGCACAGGCCCGGGAGCCAGACCCTGGTGGGGGCCCCCCTAACAGACTCTATGTTCCCAGGGCCGTGAGGAGCCAGGTCCTCCAGTGGGCGCACGCTACTCGGCTTACCTGTCATCCCGGGGTACACAGGACGATCGCCTTCCTGCGTCGCTGTTTCTGGTGGCCCAGTTTGGCGAGGGATGCCCGGGAGTTCGTTTCTGCCTGCACGATCTGCGCCCAAAACAAGGTCAACAATCGACCCCCAGCGGGCCTGCTGCATCCCTTACCTGTTCCGAGCCGCCCTTGGTCCCACATAGCTCTAGACTTTGTGACCGGCCTGCCCTCATCTGCTGGCAGAACTGTGATCCTGACTGTTGTGGACCGATTTTCTAAGGCAGCTCACTTCGTGCCCCTGAAGAAGCTGCCTTCGGCCTCAGAGACCGCCAGACTCATTGTGGAACACGTGTTCAGACTGCATGGGATCCCGGTTGATATAGTTTCTGACCGTGGACCACAGTGTGTCTCACAAGTGTGGAAGACTTTCTGTGCAGCTTTTGGTCCCACGGTCAGTCTCTCTTCGGGTTTTCACCCACAGTCAAATGGGCAAGCCGAGAGGACCAATCAAGACCTGGAGGTGGCCCTCCGATGCATCTGTTCCCGGCACCACACCTCTTGGAGCACCCTTCTGCCCTGGGTTGAGTATGCCCACAACTCAATGACGTCATCTGCCTCGGGTATGTCCCCATTTGAGGGTTCTCTAGGCTACCAACCCCCATTGTTTCCAGAGCAGGAGAAGGAGGTGGCGGTGCCGTCGGTACAACACCTCTACCGCCGCTGCAGACGGATCTGGAGGGAGGCTCGCGCTGCTCTTCTTCGCTCGTCCGCAGCTAACAAAAGACTGGCTGATCGGCATCGGTTACCGGCGCCTACCTACGTGCCAGGTCAGTTAGTACTCCTGTCCACTGCCAACATAAAGCTGCGGACAGAGTCTAGAAAGCTGTCTCCACGATTCATCGGACCGTTCGAGGTGGAGAAGGTCGTCAACCCTGTGGCGATCCGACTAAGCCTTCCTCGGTCCATGCGCATACATCCAGTTTTTCATGTTTCCCAACTCAAACCCCATGTTACTAGTCCTCTCCAGCCCCCTCCATCTCAACCTCCGCCACCTCGCATCATCGACAGTCTGCCTGCATGGACGATCAAACGTATCATGGACGTCAGACGTCGGGGCCGGGGTCTGCAGTACTTGGTTGACTGGAAAGGTTACGGTCCTGAGGAGAGGTCCTGGGAACCCACATCGAGGATGTTGGACAAAGGCATGCTCAGGGAGTACCACAGGCGTCACCCTGACAAGCCCGGTGGTGCGCCCAGAGGCACCCCTTGAGGATGGGGTACTGTCAGGAGCCGGGGCCAGGGCGGTTCATCTTTTTCTCACTTCCGGGTTTCGGACTTTTATTTATTTAACTAATGTTCTGTCTTCTGTTGGTTCTTTAGGTAACTTACCCCGGTCTTCACCGGCACCTGTGTACCCACCTGTTTTCATTTATTGTGTGTGTATATAAGCTCCTGTTTTGGCTTCACTTGTCACCGGATCGTTCTACTTGTTTGACCTCTGTCTTTACGAGCTTAAGAGCCTTCCTTGGATTAAAATATCCTTTTTGATTCGAACTTCTGCCGTCCTGCTTTTGTGTCCGAATTCACACCCTTGACAAAGGTTGCTTATATTCTGTAATTACTTCAACTTTTTTCTGTATTTACATTAATGAAATTTTCAATTTAACATGTGTGATTTCCTTGTTATTGACAATGTGCTAGATATTTTTTTTTTAAAGTTGATGCAAGTATAGAAGCTGGAGTTGGCTAACTGACTTACTGACACGTGAGTGTAGCTGTTTTTTCTTCAAGGAGTGGACTGAATCCCTCTGGATCGACGCTGTGAAGAATAGTTAGAAACTGCCTTTAACTTTTATTACACTAATGGTTTAAACTTAATTCACTGAGCATGTATTGTCATCTCAAAATTATATTACATTTGAAGAAAGCACAGCCAAACTATTGTTCTAACAGTTTCTTCCCATACTCCCTCTTTTCTGTGCATGTTTTCTGCTGAGCAGGCCTCAGACTTATCTTCACTTTAGCCTTGGAGCTTCCCTCCAGCAGTAACCTGTGGGCGTGATTTTCACACGAAGATCCTCAGACCATCTTCTGAATATGCTAATGCAGGGTTTTTATACCAAAGCCCATCCCTGAGCTCGTTGGTTCGGACTTTGAATGTACCATGTTCATGTCTGTCCCCTTCGTGTTTGTGCGAAGTAAAACCTCCACAAAAGCTAAGTTACTGTCTCTGAGTCATTATTCATTATTTCTGTGTGTAAGAAACTGACGGGGTTACGAACTAAAATTTAATACAGTCCTTTCTAGAAAATCCAGTTTCTTCACAGACGCAGAATCCACGCTGGTGCTGTGGCCTCACCTGAAATCCCGTTCACCTGTTCCCCCAGACTCACTGTTGTAAACAGAGCTGTAAAGCTGCATCTCTCTTTCAGGACGTGCAAGTAGGTAACATTTTTTCAAAGTTTTTTTCTTCAAGCACAGTTTTTCTCCTATTGGAGTTTTTTTTTTCTTGTTTTTGCGAAATGTTTGTTCTGAGATGTCAGAAGTTAAGGACTTTGGGTTTAGAGTGTTGTTGGATCTAACATAGGTTTACTAAGAAATACTGATTAATTATTTTATGTCTGTGATTTATTGATCTTACAGGTTTTGTCGTATTTTATTTATTTATTTTTTAGTCACCAAATCCATGATTGAATTTCATTCTTAGCATGTGTTTATGTTGACATTCTTTTTTTTACTGATGTGTACTGAATTTGTTAAAACTGGAATATAGGTTATTTTTTCCTTAATTAATCAGCGTTGAGTGTGTTATTGTTGGTTGGGATAGTTAGTAATTACTACTGCATTCCTCCTGTACGAATCTTATGTAGAACAAAATAAGTTCATATTGAGAGCTTAGTTGACCTCTTACCTAGGGTTATTTAGGTAGGCAGGTTTACAATGAGAAAACAATTCTGGAAGGCCTTTTTTATTATTATTTGTTCCACACTTGCAGGGAAAAAAAGTCAAAATATTGAGACAAAAGACGAAATGTCTAGAATAAAGTAATACGTTTTCGAGAAAAAAGTGGAAATGTTGCTTGAGAGAAGTAAAGCCGAGTCTTTAAGCCTTTAAATCTCGTAATTTTCTTTTTTTTGTGTGTGGCCCTAAAACTACAAAGTATTTTTTTTTCTTTTTTTTTAAGAGATTTTTTTTTTCAATAATATGAATCTTGACTCTTTTAGGGTTATGGTAAAATGAATGTCTTTTTTTAGCTAATATTATTAGACATATTTTAATGTTTATGGATACTTATTTTAAACTGAGTGGTAACTACTCATTTTAAATTATGTAGTAATAACTGAAGGACATTGCTGGGGAACTTTTCATGTCTTTTTCCTTTTTTTTCCTCTCATCTCAGAATGGCACTGAGACAGGTGATTAACACCAGACAGAGTGGCCCACATGCAGCACCCCCACCGCTGCACATCTGCATTTTGAGGGAGAAGGAAAAGTCCAAAGTAATTACCTGGGACTTTTCCAGCAATACAGCTGCCCCACAAATTACTAAAAATAATAAAGTGATAGTTATTACAGATGGTCGCTCTGTAGAAAAGATGACCTTATTCGAGGAACTGGCCTTTAAAGTGTCTTTGTGAAGACATTAAATAATGAAATGGTTTAGGCTGCAGGGAGCAAACATCTCCCCCCCCCCCCCCCCCCCCCCCCCCATCACATTCTCCCCAAAAAGCACACGGCCTTCTATTGGACATCAGACAGACTCCTAGATCCTCCATCAGTGATCACACCCCTGATAAGTGTGGACCAGGTGGAAGGTCAACCCCTCCTCACCTTTGAGGGTAATGTCTTGGAGGTAAGGATGTACAAGTTATGTAAATGTTCGCAATCTGCTTTAACAGAACATGTAATTTTTACACATTATTTGTCTTCATTTAGGAATTTGCAATCAGGAGGATGAAGAGTGGAAGGAACGATGTTCCAATGAGGCAGTTTTGATTACACCAAGTATGTACTTCTGAGTGTCTGAACACTGTGTGTGTGTTTATGCATAAAATACCTTCTGTTACTGAACATCTCTCTGTGGTGGAACGCGGCCCTGTTTAAATTGGAAGTGGGTGGCCATGTGAGCCTCAGCCACATGAAGCGTGGATCTTTGGTGGGTGGGTTCTATCAGTCCACAAATTACACCACAATAGAGGTATGGACTAAAACCGTAAAAATGACAAGAAAAAAAACAATGCATAGTGACATGTACTCAAGAGTAAAGTTGGAAAATAATTACTGAAATTGTTTTTGTAGGTGGTCATCCAAGCCGTTGAGGAGGAGCTAAAAATAAAAGCCGTCAGGGAGGGGAGGGAGAAAGGGGACCTGGAGCTGCTCCTAGAAGACTATGAGAACATGGATGTGGGTGAAGAGCTCTGGGAGTCTCTGGAGCACTCATTCAACTAATCCTTTTTTTTTTTCATGAAATGTAACAAAATTAGTGTTTGTTACTATTATTATTTATAATATATAATATTTAAAATAGTATTCATTCTTATTATGTATTTTATTCAAAATAGTATTTACTATTATTTTTTATTGATTGTATTTATTAATTATATAATGTTGAATGTGATAAAATATGCTGTTAATTAAGTTATGTTTAAGTATTTTTCTGAAATTAATGTTTATGTTTTTTATTGAATGTTATTCTGTTTGAAATAAAATTTTTGATCATTCAAGGATTTATTCAATCATGTTTTTATTTAGCATTAGTACAGTGAAAAGCAGGAATGAATTCTCAGTCCAAGATTAAGGGTTTTTACATTTTCAACAATATCCCCCACTCTGGCGTGACGTCATGCGCTAAGGATAAAAGCCTTCAACTTTTATAAACAAAGCTCCCTTATTGTTGGAATAATGTATATAGGTTATCTCATATTTGCTTATTTTATGCATCACCTAGCCATATATATATATATATATATATATATGTGATTTAATCATGTTTGCAGAAGTGTCTGTGTGTGTCCAAATCTGTTTCACAGGAAGGTGGAGGTGACACCCTTTGGAGAAAATGTTTCTCTTTGCGTCTTTTTACCATTTTCCTGAGAACCTGTGTTAGCTGTGTCTAAAATGAATCAAAGGACGCTCTGTGTTTATCTGTGAGAAACGGCTTTGCAGGTCCAGAGATGATTTGAGAAGACTGTGGAAGGATGGACATGTTGTAATAAATGCTTTCTGATAGCGCTGCAGCTGTGTTTTTATCTGTTTCCCCTCCTTAGAGCTCAGCGCATGCGTAACTTAGGGACAACCCAAATCAACTTATTAAAAGAGGAGGCAGCAGAATATTCGCCAGAGGAGAGAGATTTTCTGGGTAGATCTCTGTCTGCTCTCCTCATAAGAAGGTACCTTGGTCTTTCTTTCCTTGTTTAATAGTTTAAATGTTGCAGGTTGTCTTGACCCAGCACTTATTCAACATCAATCCCAATGAAAAATGTATAAAATCGTATGCATTTTTGTTTGCTCAATCCCAATAAAACCACGAGCAGAGACCTTTGGGTCACGTCGGGTAACAAAAAAGTAGAAACTCCAATAAAACCAGTGGAACTAGACTGGAAAAGCTCAAAAAGTTCAGAAAACTGTTGAAAAATGCAAAACTATATGAACTCTGAACACTAATGACAAATAAATGGTAATTAAAAACCTTTCTGGATCAGAAACAACAGAAATAACAGGTTGATGCTGGTCAGACGTGCACACACAGGAACCTAGGGGGGTTTGAAAACCTGCCCTTTCTGCCTCCTATTCAAAAGTGTCCTCTTTGTTTTGAATGAACATGAATACATTTCTGTTCAGCTGCGTCCACACTGACCGCCTCTCTTTCACCGCGTGGATAATTCTCTGCTCGCCGTCTGTCCACAAATGTGTTCCTGAGCTTGACGCCGCCTGTGGGCGGAGCTTCCAGCTGATGTTTTCAGCCTGATGGCGACATGGAGCGGTGTCTGTGTTTCTGTCATTTCCACTGCATGAAGACACGGATGATGCTGAGAGGTCAGGTTTCTGGATGATGAAGAGTTCTCCAGAATCATGGGGAATCACGTCTCCATGTCTGGATCCTTCAGATTCTCTCCGTTCAGTGATCTTCTCTCCTGATGAGTCTGAAAGACGGACGCTTCCGCCGTCTTTCCGTCTCTCTGACCGACTTTGAAGGCTTGCTGTCCCATGTTAACCCCAGATGAAAACTACAAACCAGAATCAAATCAGGGACCTTTTTCTGATGGTCTCCATGGAAACCAGAAAGCTAAAGTTCAGGAGATGATCAGGCTGTCTTTCCATCAGCAGCAGCTCTCTGTCTGGCCGCCAGCTCTCCTCCTGGAGCCGCATAGCCAGATCAATGCTCCAGCTCCATGGGCCCTGCAGCAGACTGAAGGGTGAAGCCGCCTTTGGCCAACAGCAGGCAGGACGCTTCCTGAAACCCCGCTGCCCCCAAAGGGAACCAGCAGGTGAAGAGAATGAATGGAAGTTCAGGAGAACCATGGATCCATTCACTAGATTGATGTGTTTTCTACCCGCTGTCACTCAAACCGTCACACTGCTGCCAGACCTTCACGCCGCCCAGCGCTCAAGTGGCGCCGCAGGACCTCAGATGGCGTCTAGACCGTTGACTTAACATTGAAAGTGGCCACGCCCACCGCTCAAATGGCGCCGCAGGACCTCAGATGGCGTCTAGACCATTGACTTAACATTGAAAGTGGCCACGCCCACCGCTCAAATGGCGCCCCAGGGCCTCAGATGGCGTCTGTACCATTGACTTTACATTGAAAGTGGCCACGCCCACCGCGTGAATCCCGTTGGGTGTGAAGCAGCTTTCCAGATGAATCCAAAAGTGTCTCCAACCCCCCAGTTTGGTATCAAACCATTTTCTTCTGAGCTGCAGCTCGTGTCTTTGCAGCTCCGCTCGGACTCGGAGCCTCCAGACGTTCAGGTTTCAGAAAAACGCTCTAAATGAGTCCAGGAGTCACTTTGGACTTTAGCCAGACGTCTGAATTCAACACAGAGCAGATCCTGCAGGGACAGGAAGCTGCTGCTAGGTACAAAATCAAACAGCAGGGGGTTTTCAAAATAAAGGAAGAGTATTTGTGGTGAGGTCACAGCTTCCTCATTCCGGGTCTGACACTAAATGTTTCTGTTGAACAGAATGTTTTCTGATTGGTTTAGCCTTCTTTCCACTCTGGATCCTTCAGGTTCTCCATCTTTCTGGATCCAAATCCTTCCAGTCACAACAACTTCCTGTGTTTAGAGGATCAGATGCAGAAGAGAATCCAACATAGAACCGGAGTCACACTGGATCCAGCTGTCAGGAAGGGGAGGAGCCAAAATGCAGAAACTGGACTCAGAGGCAGAAACGTCAAGATTTGATCAATAAACAGAAACAGGAGAAAATCCATGGAGAAACCAAAAACTGATGATCTGACGATGTAGAGCTGAAAACAGAGACTTCTACTGACTGAAGACAACAGAGATGAAGACATGTGGATGATTGACAGGAACCTGGAGTGACTGACAGACAGAACACCACCAGAACCACTGAAGAACGGACCTGCAGAATCCTCACAGCAACAGCAGGAGAACATTCATTCTCAGTCAAACTGTTGCATTCTGGGAATGAAAGCTGGAAGACAGGGCTGCTCAATCCTGGTCCTAGAGATCTACCAACCTGCCTGTTTTCCAGATCTCCAAGCCCTGCTAGCTACTGATTGGCTCAATCAGATGTCTCCAGATTGTGACTGGATGAACACACCTGGTCCAGGTGATCAGCAGGAAGGAGTGCAGGGAGAGCTGGAGAACAGGCAGGTGGTAGATCTCCAGGAACAGGAAGGAGCAGCCCTGCTGTAGGACGTCTGTGTTTCCAACATCTGGATTCAACTGGATTCCTGTTGATTCTGCCTGCAGCACATTGTGCCGACATCAAGAGCCTCCAGTGTTTGATTCTTCCAAGTCTGGGATCAAGTGAACAAACTCATGTTGACTAGAGTTTGCTGACATCCAAATGACAATTGGATCACTTTCAGCTCCAGGGATCAGAAAGGAGTCGTTGTCTCCAGGTGACTTCATCTCTGGTCGTCTGCTTTCAAGGAGCAAAAAGTCTTTTCCCACTTTGAGCCCCGCCCCTCTGGAATCCTGATCCTGATGCTGGTGGTCTCTCTGCAGCTGCTTCTGGATCCTGGGCCTTTAGCCTCCTTCAGCTCATGGTTCCTCTGTCAGTCTCTTCTCCTCAGAGGCCTGTCAGCAGATTCAGATCAGCTCAGATCCATCCAGACCTCTGCAGGAGCAGACACCTGGAAAACATCCTCCATCACCTGGAACACCACCAGCAGCCGTGGAGCCGCTCCACTCAGTCACCGTGGCGGCCACTTTCAGTGTGAGGTCAAAGGTCAGACGTGATGTGAGCAGCGCCGCCACACTGTCACTTCCATGTAGACATGTGTGTTGTTGTCATGTGTTGTAGTCCAGCTGAACAAGCTCTTGGTGGTGTTGTTGGTGGAAATTACAGTTTGAAGTCCAACACGTCTGGACTAAACCAAACTTCTTCACAGCAGATTTGACCTTCAGCTGAGGGTTTTTACATCAACTGAATGGGATTTTTGTGATCCAGAGCATTTGACATCATTGATCAAGAAGAACCAATCGGAGCTTTTTTGCGTCTCCACGCTTGTAACGAGCTGTTTCCACCAGTAGGGGGCGACAATGTTCAGCTCCTGCTCCAACTTGAAGCAGTGGTAGGAAAAGTGACGTCACATCCTCCATGTTTCTGGAAGAATTGGTGAAGATATGAACCCTTTATGTCTCTGACTTTGATGTTTGATTTTTCTTTCAATTTGATCATTTGATTCTTTTCAAATGTTCAATTTTTAATGGACAAAAATGAGTTTATGATAAAATAATGACCAAATGATGATTCTCAGTGATTCTATGGTTCTGACACTCAGAATAATGTTTAGAAATGATCAAAAAAGAACATTGAAGGAGTTTGAAAGAACAGTTTTCTGCTTTATTTCAATAAGAAAAGAACAAATCCAACGTTAGTTGTTAGTTTTTACCTCTATTCCTAAAATGTGTGCTTTTATTTTGAAAACCCGTTTCCAAAGTGGATTCAGGAGCTAAATGGAGCTGAGAGTCTGGATGGAGTAGAAACTGTTTTCTCTCTAAATGGGAGCATTTCTTCTTCTCCTCATCCAAACCCCAGTTGTTGCCGGGTAGACTTTCAAGAATGTTCCCGTTTCTGAAACATGGATTTATTTCTGGAAGACGCCATTTTTGTCCCTAAATGTTGGATTCAGTCTGAATTCCAGTCCCACTCCCAGCATTCCTGCTCCTCTTTAGCTCCTCCTCTTCCTCCTGATCAAAGTTTGAAGCCCAGAGCCAAAAGTGCGTCTGCAGCTGCTTCTGCTCCAGCAGCCGCTCCCTCTGCTCCTCCTGCCTCTCCTCCTCTGGGAGCTCCTGCATCCTCCTGCGCTCCTCCCTGTCCTCCAGCATCATCAGGAGGCTTTCAAAAGGCTTTCTGGAATGTTCCAAAGCAGAAACCTTCATCATTTGAAGATGGAGGAAGACTCCAACACTGACAGACAGACAGACAGACAGACAGGAAGTCTCCTGGTTTTTCTGCTTCAGAAGGTTTTTGGGAAACTGCAGAGTTTTCTTTGTGGAGCTAAAGAGCTGCTGTCAGTCTGCTTTGGTCCATCAGGAATGAAGGTCAGGACTGAGAGGAACCTGAAGAAAGTGACTCTTCATCATCTGCTGCTGAAGAAGACAGAGGAAGATCCACTGTGAGAGCAGCTGCAGAAAGCTTTCTGCTGTTTTTCTCCTCTGAGAGAGTTTGGAGTTCCCAGCAGTTTGAGTGGAGCTGAAGCAGCAGAGCTGAAACAGACGTTCTTCTGCTCCCATTCAGCATGAACGGACAGATCCACTGAAGGCCGGCCTGAAGCTCTGGCTTCCAACACGTCTGCATGGATCCAAGCGTGTGCAGTGTGTGCTGACATGCTGTTCTCTGAGGAACATGTTGGTGTCTGACTGGATCTGAGGACACAAACAGCTGCTGACATCTGAGAGGGTCAAGCTGCAGAGTGGCTCCTCAAAGCTCACGTCTCTGTGACAAACATGATGCTGCTTCTGTCTGTGCTCCACCACTAAAAGGACTGTCCAGAGTTGGTCCTGATCCGGTTCTAGTCTTTCTGGCTCCAACTTCTCTTTGCTGTCAGGAACCCTTCATGTTCTCTGCCTTCCTCACATTTCTGTCTTCTCTCTGGGCTTGAAGCCCAAAAGGAGCTGAAAGCTGCTGACTTCAGTCTGATCCCATGTTCTGGATCATCCGTGTTCCTGAAACACGCTGCTGGACCCGTGATCAGAGGAACCGGAGAACTTCCCAGAACATGCACACACATGTGGAACTGTTCTGGTCATCTGTGTGTGTTGACAGTGAAGGAGAGCTTTGTCCTTCAAGAACTTCATCTTTGAAAAAACTTTATTGACTCTGACAGAGTTTCAGTTTGAATCCATGTGGTTTTCATTCTTCCATTGAAGTTGTCTCCAGAAACTAAAGATCTGTTGAATCAATGCTCCTCTGAGAACTTTGGAGCTTTTCTCTGCATCTGTTCCACACTTGAATGTGCAGAAGATCAAAGCGCCGGACGCTCTGAGCTTCAGCGTTCCAGTCAGCAGCTGCTGAACCAAAGCCAGCAGCAGGTGAGGATCTGGGCCTCAAAGCAAACGGACAGAAAGATGAATGGAAGAAGGGATGGAGTCCCAGTGTTGAAGACATCAGCTGGAGAAGCTCTGAGGCTCTTTCAGGTGGGCGTGGCAGCGCTGCTGCTTTCCAGCAGACCAAGCAAACTGCAGCATCTGTGATCTGAGAGGCTGTTGGTGAAGAAGAGCATCATCAGCATAGAACTGTGGGCCGTTTGGGTTCAGAAGAACAGCTTCATGATGTGGAAAGAATCTGTGTCCTTCAACAGGTCCAGAAGATCCCAAACATGGAAACTGGAAGCAGTTTGGATTCCGGTTTCTTCCTGAACTTTGAGGATCCAAATGCTGAAAATGGAAGCTGACAGATAATGCAGCAGACTTTACCAATTCTGGCAGAAAATGTTCAAACTTTTCAACTTTTAGGGGAAAAAAAAGCTTCAAAGAAATAAATCTATTTTAGAATCTATGAAGAATCTGGACTTCCTGCTGCAGCTGCAAACCTTCATGTGACTGTGGGAGCTGCAGCAGCTGAGGAGCTCAGCATCTCTGCAGACTCAGACGGAGCTCAGAGCTTCTGAGTTGTGGAAGTTTAGTGGCTGAACTTCTTGTAGGTCCTGCTTGGTTCAGGTTGTTGCTGGTGGTGGAAAGAGCTCCTGCAGACCTCTTTGCTGTTGGAAGGATCTTCTGTCTGCAGACTCTCTGATGCTTCAGCAGGAGGCGCTGCAGTGTGGTCCTCCTCATGAGTCCTGAAGCTGCACCGTCAGCTGCAGAGCTTCAGAGCTGCTTCTTCTCAGACCACTTTCTTTGGCTCTGACGTTTTATTATATTGTTGTTATTATCATTATTATTATTTATTTATCTTAATTTCTTTCCCCCCGCCATCGACATCATAATATGAGCAAAAGACAACACTCCAGACCAACTGGTGGCGCTAAAACACCATGACGCTGTTAGCCAAACAAAGAAGAAGAACAGCACGAGGCGCTAGCAGCGTTAGCTTGTTAGCAGGCTAGCAGCGTTAGCTTGTGTTGAGAGGTCGGTGGTGTTTAGTTGGGACGTTTGTGAGGTTTTTGGACAGAAAGGACGATACGTGGTTCGTGTGGGAACTCTCAGCATTTTCCAAAGTGTCGTAAATGAATGAAGAAGTGTTGAACGGAAAGACAACGTGGATTGCTGTGATTGTGAGACTAGCAGATGATCGATCGGAGCTGCAGTGAAGAGGACGGCGGTGTTTGTGGGAGTTGGAGCTGAAGATCGGAGCAGGAACCATGTCTTCCCTTCAGTCTCTGAGAGAGTTGATCAGCGAGCGACTAGCTGCTGCTGCTGAAGAAATCTGCAGACTCTGTGAAGGAACCATCGTCCAGTACGAGCAGGAGCTCTGTCGTCAGCGCAGACTGCTGGATGTCATCTGGAAACCACAGCTGCAGCTACACCACATAGGTATGTGACCTTCATCAAAGGAGAGAAGCCCTTTGAGCTTCATGCTTTTCTTTTTGGGGACCCGTCTGTCACTCAGTGATGGTTCTACAATAACTTACTCCCAGGGCGATAAACCAATCATTTTCCTGTTTTTCTCTGTGTGCGAATTTTGCTATACAAATAAACCTGCCTTGTCTTAGTCTCACAAGTACAATTCAACAAAAAGTTACTTAAGTAATTGTAACACGTTATTACTCATCTCTGCATCATTATTTCAATGAGTCTCTTCTGGTCCTCAGAAATTTTCTCCAATGATCACAGAGTTTATTGATGCTTAAAAAAAACAAAAGTCCTGAAAACGTATAAACGCTCCTTGTTGTGTTTGTGTTCCTGCAGTTCTCCCCCAGCATTGGATGACTGAAGAAGAAGATCTTTGCAACCAGCAGAGGAACTTCAGAGTGGAACAGGAGGAACCAGAACCTCCACAGATTCAAGAGGAACCAGAACCTCCACAGATGAAAGAGGAACCAGGGGAACTCTGCATCAGTCAGGATGAAGATCAGCTTGATCTGAAACAGGAGACTGATACCTTGATGGAGATTCCTACTTATGAGGAAGATGAGAACAGTGAAGCAAATATAAAAAATCAGCAGAGCTTTAATGTAACTGATAGTCAGGATGAAGAAGCAAACCAAAATGAAGAATCATCATCAACTACAGATGAAAAGACAGAATCAACATCAACTACAGATGAAGAGACAGACCCACAGAACAGAGATCAGAGGAAGAGGAGGGACAGAAGTCATGTCCAAAGTGTGGACAGCTCTCACATGTCAGCAGGTCAGTGTGACTCTGATCTTCATCTCCACACTATCGGTATGTTCACTTCAACAACGGTTCTATCTTGAGCTTCAAGCTCTCCAAACATGCAGTCCATCAACAGCGTGTCCTGGAAGAGTCTCTTCTGTCCCTTCCTGTTGAAAAGACAGAAGACATTGTTGGTCAGTGCAGCCGACAACATTCTTCAAATCATATGATCTTAGTTAGTCCTTCCAGCTAACGACAAACAGGAAACCTTAAAAGATCAAAGAGAAAATTGTTAGCAGATAAAAAAGTACAATCTGTTTTGTTGTCTGTGATTCTAAGTTTGTAGTTCAGTTCTTTTCAGCAGATTTCTCTGTCAAACCCAAAATCCAATCTAAACCTCTTTGATGTCTCCATGGCCCCATTTACACTGCATGGTTTAAGTGACCCAATTCAGTTTTTTTCCTCTAATGTGACACAGATCGGATATGACCGGTGAGCGTGTAAGCAGGAAAAAAGCGCATGGATTCAGATTTTCTCAGTTCGGATACAGGCCTCTTTCATATGTGGAAATAAATCGGATTCAAATCGGATACGTGCATTTGCGTGTGCCATGTAAGCAGACAAATTGGATATTCCCCATTAAATGGGAGTCGTACCTCAGTGACGTCAATTCAGGACACCACCAACTGAGATCACATGACTTATTAAAGTGCTTTTGTGCACTGATTTTGCTGTCAGCATGTTACCTTTCAGCCTCAGGCTTCAGACCGTACTTGGAAACCGCTGTTATTCCCGGTCCGGTCCAGGTTGGGACGCAAACGGTAACTAATCAAGCGGGACACCGTTGCTCTGGAACAGGCTAGAAGCCGTTTATTTCTTTGCTTGTGTTGCGGAGTGGGGGTGTGTATGTGATGGGGACCGTTTGTGTGTGTGCGTGTGCGGAGAGGAGAGGAGAGGAGGTGTGAGCGCGGAGCGGGGGAGTGTCGGGGAACCGTAAATTAAAAATGAGGTGTCTCCCACCAAAATTTTTGGAGTCTTTCATAACCCACTCTGGAGGCTGAGGGTTCAGAACGGAAAGTGAACCCCGAAGGAGAATCCGCCTTTGGCCCTTGAAAAAATCTCCCGTGCGTTTCTGACGACGGTCGGAAAAAAGTCATCCCGCAGGAAAGGTTCGTAAATGCATAAATGCTGCTACGTAGTCCTCAGAACATCTATGTTTGATAGTTTCAGCATTGTATAGTGTAAATGCAAAAATCGGATACGGGTAACTACGGCTGGGTAGCTCGGTTGGTAAGGTGGGAAGCTACCATGCAGGAAACCAGGGTTTAATTCCCGGAGGGGAATGAGCAGTGGTACTGGGGGCAATTACCATGAGCAATTAACATCACCCAGTGAGAGTCCTTAGGCAACACCCTTAACGCTACCGCCTCCCAAGCACGGTTTCCGCTGCAGCTCACCGCTCCCCAAGGGGATGGGTCAAATGCAGAGAAAGAATTCCCCTTCGTGGGATAAATACAGTGTATAAAAATAAATAAATAAATACAATAAAAGATGATGTAAGCGGGTCGTCAAAAAAATCGGATATAGTCCTGCAGTGTAAATGCAGCCCATGTCTCCAATTCCATACATTCAGACAGATTCTATTTCCAAAACTACATTTCAAGCTAAAACCCAAAGACAGGGTCGTGCTCATGGATCTGCAGACAGAAAAGATTCAAACCTGAACACATCAGTGAAAAACTGCTTAGTGTCAGAATTGTTCTCCATCTTTTTCTGGACTTATTCTTCCTCCAGTGCAGCTTCATCTTCATCAAACTGCTCCTCATTGGTGGGTGGAAACACAACAGGGAGGTTTTTTTGTGTCCAGTTTTTTCCATGAATGTTCAGGCTGTTTAATGTCAGTGATTTCAGTTTAGAAAAACTGCATCTCTGCTGAGATTAGCTTCACTTCCATAAGAACCTCAGCAGCATCAATCATTTTGTTGATGGTTTGTCTCTGTTGCCAGTGAAATGAAAGGTGCAGCGAAATGGGCTCATCTGTGGATGAAACATGAGCGAGTCCACACGAGTGCTGCACATGTTTATGACTGCACAGCTGTTTTTTTGGTCATGTCAGTCATTTAGCATCTAATGAATGAAATGATTGAGGTTTCACTCTGGTGTTATCGGTTCATTGATGTTTCTTGCAGTTGAGAAAATAGATTTAAGTATTTCTATTTCATTCCAGAAACCAAGCAAACGAGCTCCGGCTGGCCGCGGTGTGAGCTATTTTTGTCCAGCTGGCCGTGGGCAAGCTCCGAAGCTCTGGCCTTGGAGCTCTTTTGTTTGTCATGAATCATCCGGGCGTCTGGCCGGCAGACTGAGAGCGTCTGCAGTATTGGGTGTTGTACTTTAGGGTCGAACAGGAATAATGATATTCAGGACGTGCTGAGGTAAAAACATAGTTAGGCGTAGGGTTGGGCGATGTCCCTTAAATTGGCCGTTGACGATGTTTGCTGTCAACCATCGGGATGGACGATGACATCGGGGGGGGGGGGGGGGGGGATTTTTACATGTTTCGTTCTTATATAACTGCTATTCGTTATTTTACTTTTTTTAATTTTATTTCCCAACTAATGACTAATCCGCGATGATCCACTATAAACTGAGGGAAGTGACTTTAACGAAAAAAGTAACAAACAAAACAGAAAAGAAGTAGTCCGCTCCCTCACTTAACTAGTGAAGTGGACCGGAGGAGCGTGGACTTCCAGCTTTGTGTTTGATGGGAAGGGGGGGGGGGTACAATGAGTATAACACACATACCGCTCATTATAAGGTATAATGAGCGGTATGTGTGGGAGATTTAAGACTGCGATCCGTCCTGCAGCTCTAGGGGTACGAGCAACCGAACTCAGAACCGGGTCTAAAAGTGTGTGTCTGAGCACAGCTCTGATCGTCAGCACACACAGCGGTTTGAGCTTCAAAGCAGAAATGTCGCTCAGTCCTTAGAAAACATTCAAACAATCACGCGGATTTGTGTTTCCAGTCGTGTCCCGACTAAAATAAAGGCTGATGTTATTCACAGGATGCAGCTCCACCCAAAGCTAATGTTGTTAGCCCGTGTTAGCATACTGCTAATCCTGGCTTCGTTCAGAAAAAGCACTGACCACATGGATTAAAATTCAAATGATGAGCGAACAGGTGTTTCATAATAACCGTAACATTATTAAAAGCACGTTTAGAAGATCATCTCGTATATTACCGAGCTGACATGTCAATGTATATAGCCGCTCGGCGCTGTTTATAATCGTTTTGTATTGAATTGTTACATTCAATAAAGTTTGAAAAAAAAAGCCGCTCGGCGGAATCTATAACCTTCTGGTTTTCAAACCCTACTGCGCATGTGCGAATGATGAAAGGTCACACGGAAAGTGTGACCTTAGTGAACGTTTTTATATTCTGAAAACATTTTTCTGGGCCCATGTACACCAGGGCTCCAGACTGCGACCATTTGCTCGCATTTTGCGACCAAAATTTGAGAGTGTGCGACTGAATTTTACATCCAGTCGCACATGTGCGACCAGTATATTTGCCCCCCCACCCCCCACCCTCCGTATTATGTATACATTTAACGTGGAAACGGCACGTCAATGATCAATGAAATAATCATTGAGACGCGAGCGCACACGCACGCAGGCAGACACACACACTCGCACTCATACTCATGAGACGAGACCACACACTGGCGTAAGTGGCTAAAATGCGTGTAGGGGGAGGGGCATAGAGATAATCGAGCGCGCGTAAACATCTGTGGGACAATGACAGGGCTTGAAAGCAGGAAACCTGACAGCCCCTCCCCGGACCACATGAAGGAGTTCCTTACCTTCCTTTTAGAACGTATCTATTCGCTCGTAATTTTCTAAATACATGCAGTCCGGGCTGGACATTTCTCTGGGCCGCACAGACCCGGAGGTTACGGTTAAACGCGCGGCGTGGCATCCCCCCAACCAAACGGTTTATGCACGGCTGTTAGGGCAGCTCACCGCTCCCGCGGGAGTCGGGTCAGCTGAGGAGAATAAATGTCCCACACTTACATGCGTGACAGCTAACGGGGCTTGAACTTTAAATATTTGCGAGTGACAACACGGTTTAGTCCGAGACGCATTTAAAACACGTGGTGAAAATGCAACGATAGACGTGTTTGAGATGAACCAGCGGCTCGCCTGGATCATTGGGTTCAGTTCAATTTAGTTTTAATATTCCTCTCCCCCTTAGTGTGATCTGTGTTATTATATATTTTATATTTATTTGAATGTTTTGTAATGGATTTAGCCTATTTTTAAGGGTTAGGGTTGAATCAATTGGTATTAGAAATTATTTCAATTTCTCACTTAACTACAAAAACCATCAGGACACATGTCCCATAATGCATTGTTTTGTAGTCAGTAGGGCAGCTTTCAGTCAGTTTAGTACTAAATTTCCAGCTGCGTTCGGTAGGTTTGCCCCTTGCTCCCGCCCCTTTCTCCTGATATTTTTGTGATGATTGACAGGTGATGGAGCAAAAACAAAAATATATGTCACACACCAGGTGATCTGAACAGCGTTGCGTTCACCTGGGTGATCTCAAACACGCTTATTGTGCGGCTTGGCTGCACTTATTTGGTGTCACCAAGATACATTTCCATCAGTTTTTGAGCCTCTCTGATCTCAGGTATCTGTATCGATTGTTCTGATCTCCAGTGAGCATCCCCCGTTCTTTTACAGTTTACCTTCTTCTGTCAGTTTACCTTCTTGTTGCATCTTCAAAAGTGCAGATTAAAATGTGACACTGAATTTGAAACAGCGCATTGTAATTTCTGCATCTATTATTAAAGTATTTATTCATATTATAGTCTGTCAATCAAACCAGAAAAGGCGGAGACACATTTGTGATTGGCTACTCCTTTACTCAGAAATAAGAAGCAGCACCCTGACTACCGTACATTGATGGAAGATGCATCAGTGAACGTGACGGTGCAAAGCATGCACCTCAACACTAGGGGGGAGTGTGCACCTCAACACATCCACAGTGTTACCAGATTTGGTCGATTTTGGTTCTAAATTTACGGATGAAAATTGGCTATTGAAGGTTTTAGGGATGGTTCTGTGTTTATTTTTTTCTCATGAAAATATAGTAGCGGACTACGTTGGGCGGGGAGGCTGTTGGAATCAATGAGTTATATCACTAGAGGAGACATGCCCATTTTAGAAGCCTGACCGACGGTGAGGTGAGGTCGACAACACCCACATGACAATGATTTCTATTGCTTTTAGAGGTGTCTAAGTAGCTTTTATATACTATATATTTTTTAATTTATATATATTTATACATGTATGTAAATATATTATATTTATATATATAATATATATATATAGATACATCATTTGTTACATCAGAGAAACAGTCAGCCTTAAAAGCTCAAAATTCAATGAAAATGCATTGTTGCAGGACTTCTTACAAATAAAAAAATATTACAAAGAATTAAAAAAAAATAATTTGTAAACATTTAGGAGTTTTAGACCTCTTTGACATGTAATTTAAATTATTTAGAAAAACCCAACAATAAGTCAATAATAAAAAAAATAATAAATCAATAGTATGTCAATACAAACAATAAATAATCACAATACATAAATAATAAGTCAATAAATAATAAAAAAAATAAGTATATTAATTATAATAATAATAATAATAATAACAAAATAAATGTCATGGTCGGACTACTAGGGAGACCCAGATGCTGGAACCCGGAAGAAACTCAGGAGGCGATGTAGTAACAGGATGTTTAATTATAGAAGACAGGGGACGTCGTGGATGCTGGAAACTGCTGGAAGCGAGGGAGAGCACCGAGGACGATGCGGGACAGCCTGTGACGAGGTGGAGCGCCGAGGACGGCGTAGACAGCCTGTGACGAGGTGGAGCGCCGAGGACGGCGTGGACCGCCTGTGACGAGGTGGAGAGCCGAGGACGGCGAGCACCACTTGGAGTGAGAGAAGAGGGCAGGAACGATGAGGCAGGAACGTGGCGAGGAACCAGCGTGACCAATGGCGAGAAGACCTGAAGACGTGAGACAGACGGTAAGTACAAGCTTGGATTACTAGAGCGAGAGTAACTCAACTTGAGGCCAGGCGTGATCACCGGAGTGAGTATAACGGACTGGCGCTGGATACTTGTGAGGATCTCCCTTATGAAGGCTGGCAGGGTGATGAGGAGATGAAGGTCAGCTGGTTCCAATGAAGGAGCAAGGAGGGGAGGGGTAGCAGCCGGAGGCACCATGACAGTACCCCCCCCTCAACGACCGCCTCCAGGCGGTCCCGGACGACTATCTGGGTGGGCCCGATAGAAATCGTCGATGAGGGCACGGTCCAGAATAAGGGAGCGGGAGACCCATGAACGCTCCTCCGGACCGTAACCCTCCCAGTCCACGAGGAACTGAAATCCCTGGCCCCGGCGGCGAACATCCAACACCCTGCTGGCAGTGTAGGCAGGAGCGCCATCGATGACCCGGGCGGGCGGTGGGGAAGCGGACGGCGGGCACAACAGACTCTCCCGGATGGGCTTCAGCTGTGAAACATGAAAGGTAGGGTGTACCTTCAGGGCCGCCGGGAGCCGCAGCTGCACACAGGAGGGGTTTATGACCTTCTCGACGGGATAAAGCCCGATGTAGCGAGGGGCTAACTTGCGGGAAGTGGCTTGAAGCGGTATGTCCCGCGAAGAGAGTCACACCCTCTGTCCCGGTTGGTAGGCGGGACTCTCCACCCGATGGCGATTAGCAATACGGCAGTTCTTCTCCCTGGTTCGCAGGAGAGCGGCCCTGGCCTGAGTCCAGATGCGCTGGACACGCCGCAGATGATGCTGGACCGAGGGGACAGCCAAATCCAACTCCTGCGAGGGGAACAGGGGTGGAGAGTACCCGAGGGATGCTTCGAACGGGGACATACCGGTAGCTGAGGACGGATGGCTGTTCTGGGCGTATTCGATCCACACAAGGAACGAGGACCAGCTAGAGGGGTTCTGAGCGGCCAGACAGCGTGTTTTATGAAATAATTTTTTGCAGGTTCGAGGGAGGTAGGCACTGAGCAGAAACAAATGACTCAAAGACTGCAAGCTAGAATAAAATGTGTCTTTTTATTCCCCGCTTCAAAACAGTCACACAACATAACACAGGAGTTTAAGCCATGCAGTTTCAACAGAAAACATTTCATCTGCCCCTACCGTGACACACGGACTGGAGAGCCAACAGTCCCGATAGAGTGGCTTGAAACAAAACTCCGGCTGGGCGTTCGTACGTAACCCACAGCAGACTCTGAATAAAGTTGGGCTTCCTTATCTTTTATATTCTTTGATGAGCGTGAGGAAAAGGAGGGCCGGTCCCTTCCCGCAGGCTCACCCTGCAAGTAGACTCATCCTATACCATCATAAACATGTCAGACTATCTTCTACAGAGCACTCCTTTTACGGGTCAGTAACAGGATACAATTCTAAACCTTGTCAGGATATGCTCTACAGAGTCCTCCCTTAACAGGATAAAACTTTATATTAAACATTCCTTTTGGGGGTCAATCATAACAGGATAAGATAACATTGTCAGGATATGCTCTACAGAGTCCTCCCTTAACAGGATAAAACTTTATATTAAACATTCCTTTTGGGGGTCAGTCATAGAAACATCATAAACATATCAAGACATTGTCCTTTTTTTGGTTATTAGCAACATAGAACCTTATATAAGAGTTTACATAAGTATTCCTTTTTTGGATGGTCAGCCACAGAACATTATCTTTAATGCAGGGCAGAAGGCTCCCCCCCCTGCCTACCGTGCATTATCCATGTCATTCCACCCCTTGGTCTGGGGCTGACCATTAATTAAGGAAATGATTCCCATCCCCGGCATGTGAATCCCAAGTAATAAAACGATATTCTCGTGCTCCTAAATAATATAAGCATTCATTCTGGATATGATGCACAACAAAATCAAGCAAATCTACCCGAGACGGAAAATGCCTGATGGTACGGCGATAATTACATGAAATCCAGTAATCATCCACAAAAATTTCCTGTTGACATGAAGGATCAAGGCTGACAGAATATTTTTCTGTTCCAAATGAATCATCTCTGGTAGATAGAATAATTTTCATTTGAAAGCCAAATTATAGATCAATTTAGAAACCTCGCGTCGCACGTGACGAATGTACACACAGGTTAGGATATTGCAAAGCGTCAAAACAGCGATAATAACTATTAATATGATCAAGGGAGGCACAACGGTTGTCCGAGCTGTTACAGACATCCCAGAAAAGATATCCCACCAGTGGTGCGCAGAGTGTTGTTCCACCATTCTAGCGGCATGTACCACCTTATTCTTTGTTATGACCGCGGATATCATGAGTCTGGAAACGTTGGACCTATAAGAATTGATTATCTTTTGGACCTCCGTGGAACGGTTCAGTGCGCATATGAATCGCTCCAGGGATACCTTCCATGGCATGTGAAGAACATTCCACTGCAGCATGGTAAGGTGAGATTCTGAAGTAAAATTGGTCAATTGATAGGTCACATTTTTCCATTTCCAGATATTCACGTTCTTCAAACATCCAGAAAAAGGTGTCCACAGCAACATCGGATGGGGGTTAATCGTGGCTATACAGATAGTGTGGGGAGCTATCTGCCATAGCAAGTCAGAAGGTTTTTCTACATACCATTCGCATAGTGCCGTGTCTTCGGTTATACATGGTTCTCGATATCTACTTGTCACTAAACAGGCCATCCCTTGATCCGTCTGATCACATGTACTAAGGTCATAGGTAAGATTAGTCTGTGGACTAAACCAGTCGCCTTTCAGGATCACATACCAATAACCTGTGAGGGTTACGACAGGCAAAATATGATACTTACATACTGGCGTATGTGCAGTAACATTCATTTGCACCCATCTGACAGTGCAAGCGGTAGCATTACATATGGTCTTCTCAGGATGTATGTGCAACCATAGTCCGTCAGAGATATTCCACAAATTCCTCCACTCGTGAGGATTGTTAGTTGTTACAATCCTCTTGAATCTGTCCTGTTGTAGACGTGCATGTAATCCTTGCACGTTACAGATCGTCATATCCAATGCTTTTGTCACATTTTTCAACACCGTGGCTGCCTCGTTAACCGCAGTCACAGTCCATCCAAACTGAGCGAAGAAAACTTTCGCCGCCTGCTGTTGGGTCAAGACAGTGGTTGGCATCCATGCACCCACAGAATGCAAGGCCTGTGAAGCATCTTGACCAGCGCTTGACAGCATAGAGCGAGTTACCTCCGTATTCGCAGTGTTAGACAGACCAAGGATTGTTCCAGCTCCACCCAGCAGGGTGTCATACCATGCCCGCTTTCGATGAACTCCATGGCAGGCAGGTATGGGTGGCATGGAGTACAGTCCAAGTGACATCCACATGATTTCTTTGTTGAGCCAGCCTTTGGCAGGTATTTATTACCGGAACCATGCAATCTGGAAGGGTTGCTTAATTACTGTAAGTCGTGTAGCTGGTGTTCCGCTGCTGCCGCAGCAGAGGCTGACGAGGACCAGGATAGCACCGAGTGCGTGGACCCCCATGCCCCATGAGCCAGTACTGCAACCTCCGTGGCGGAAGGACTGGCGTAGGGAGAGAACCATGGTTCTTAGGTGGTGACCGTCCGATCAGCAGTCTCCACGGGAACATCCTGTAAAATATAGTTACTTAACACACAAATTAATCTTCCCTCAAATAACATTTATTGGCAGGAACATTATCCCACTTATCTTCCCCAGGATACATCACAGTTAGTCAGTCCTGGTAAAACATCCATTCCAATTATCCATTCTTTAATGGGTGTTATTATAACGGAGTATTGCTTTATTGGCATAGTTTCAATTTTTTTAAGGCCAGCGTTACTGTTTTACCCATCACTACGCACCCTCCTAACCCAGTCAATGGTATAGTTGAACCTTTAAATTTATGAGGGTTTCCATGTATCAGGATGGCTGCTGCCCCAGTGTCAATCAGAGCCACCACTGATTGAATTGATTTCTTCCAATAAATGTCCAACATGACATGGGGCTAATGTCATCAGCAAACCATTTTACAGACCGAATTACTGGGGCTTGGCCTAATCCCTAATCAAAATTAGGGAGATCCAACAGATTTGGGTAAAGACGGCTTTTCTTTTTGTCTTTATTTTTACCCTTTTTCCTTTTTCTTTTTCTGTTTCTTTCTCTGGATGCTTTTGCTATTTGATAAGATTCATCTTCATCCTCACTGCTTGAAGATTCAGAGGTTGACTCTTGTTGCTTTCGTTCGTTAGTTCTGACATCACTCTGTACTGAGCTTCTATCATCACTCAGTGTTTGAGAGTGTGTAAGAGACTGTAAAAATCCCTTAAAGTCAGCCCATTCTGCACAGGAGACTTTTAGACCCCTTTTTCTGCACATTTCTCGCAGCTCTGCAGTTGGTTTCCCATCAATCTCTGAGAGAGGAACTCCCCCCTTCACTAAAGCTGACCAGATATCTCGAAGGGAGGGGCCACCGCCCTCCTCTGACAGTCTGACTATCCACAGGTCAAGAGGTTCATCCCCTTTTCTCCTCAACCTATTAACCAGAGGAGCTACCTCCTCAGAGATGTAATCCTCCAAAGTTCTGGTTAAAACAGGCTGTGGTTGATCCTGTGGCACTGCTTCATACATTTGATGTCCGTGCTCATCCATAACAAGATGTCCATTAACGTCCGTTAATGGCCTCATTAAAGGAGGCACCTGTTGCTCTACACGGCGTCTCCGTATTACCGGATTAGCCCTAAGCGAGGGCCCTCCGTCACCCCACTCATAAAATCCTCCTCCTTCATGGGAGTCGTCCCAGATGTTGCCATCCCAGCTTTCAGGGTCCCAATCATCCCCGTTTCCGAGTTTAGCCATAAAGGCTCTGATTTGAGGCCCCTCGAGCTTGCGTGGAGGTTTATTATTTTTCCTCCTGTTTACTTTTGACACATGAGCAATGGCTCGCTCAGCCAGCCTGGCATGAGTCTGAGCCTCTATTTCTAACTTCATGATTTTTTGTTTCAGCAATGAATTCTCTGCTGTCTGCGCAGAGAGATCATTTGCTTGCTGCAGCATCTGTGTCTCCTGCTGCATTCTCCTCTGATACTGATCTTTCCATGCACAGGCACACATCCACATGCGCCTCTGAGCCCCTCCCAACGGAGCTTTCGGCTGAACAGTAATGCGACGTAATGCAGCCAGCACGGCGGCTGGAGACCCGTCATCACACTCACTGGACCAGTCCTCTGATCGCCCTCCCCCGTCCCGCAGGCACATAGCGACCTCTTTCCACGGACCGGTCCATCCTGGACAAATATCTTCCTCTTTTTCCTCAGATATTTTCTGGGTTTTCCTCTTAAACATTGTTTCTATTCAGTGTATCCTCCCACAAACTTGTTGTATCCTGTTCGTGACGCCAAAATGTTTTATGAAATAATTTTTTGCAGGTTCGAGGGAGGTAGGCACTGAGCAGAAACAAATGACTCAAAGACTGCAAGCTAGAATAAAATGTGTCTTTTTATTCCCCGCTTCAAAACAGTCACACAACATAACACAGGAGTTTAAGCCATGCAGTTTCAACAGAAAACATTTCATCTGCCCCTACCGTGACACACGGACTGGAGAGCCAACAGTCCCGATAGAGTGGCTTGAAACAAAACTCCGGCTGGGCGTTCGTACGTAACCCACAGCAGACTCTGAATAAAGTTGGGCTTCCTTATCTTTTATATTCTTTGATGAGCGTGAGGAAAAGGAGGGCCGGTCCCTTCCCGCAGGCTCACCCTGCAAGTAGACTCATCCTATACCATCATAAACATGTCAGACTATCTTCTACAGAGCACTCCTTTTACGGGTCAGTAACAGGATACAATTCTAAACCTTGTCAGGATATGCTCTACAGAGTCCTCCCTTAACAGGATAAAACTTTATATTAAACATTCCTTTTGGGGGTCAATCATAACAGGATAAGATAACATTGTCAGGATATGCTCTACAGAGTCCTCCCTTAACAGGATAAAACTTTATATTAAACATTCCTTTTGGGGGTCAGTCATAGAAACATCATAAACATATCAAGACATTGTCCTTTTTTTGGTTATTAGCAACATAGAACCTTATATAAGAGTTTACATAAGTATTCCTTTTTTGGATGGTCAGCCACAGAACATTATCTTTAATGCAGGGCAGAAGGCTCCCCCCCCTGCCTACCGTGCATTATCCATGTCATTCCACCCCTTGGTCTGGGGCTGACCATTAATTAAGGAAATGATTCCCATCCCCGGCATGTGAATCCCAAGTAATAAAACGATATTCTCGTGCTCCTAAATAATATAAGCATTCATTCTGGATATGATGCACAACAAAATCAAGCAAATCTACCCGAGACGGAAAATGCCTGATGGTACGGCGATAATTACATGAAATCCAGTAATCATCCACAAAAATTTCCTGTTGACATGAAGGATCAAGGCTGACAGAATATTTTTCTGTTCCAAATGAATCATCTCTGGTAGATAGAATAATTTTCATTTGAAAGCCAAATTATAGATCAATTTAGAAACCTCGCGTCGCACGTGACGAATGTACACACAGGTTAGGATATTGCAAAGCGTCAAAACAGCGATAATAACTATTAATATGATCAAGGGAGGCACAACGGTTGTCCGAGCTGTTACAGACATCCCAGAAAAGATATCCCACCAGTGGTGCGCAGAGTGTTGTTCCACCATTCTAGCGGCATGTACCACCTTATTCTTTGTTATGACCGCGGATATCATGAGTCTGGAAACGTTGGACCTATAAGAATTGATTATCTTTTGGACCTCCGTGGAACGGTTCAGTGCGCATATGAATCGCTCCAGGGATACCTTCCATGGCATGTGAAGAACATTCCACTGCAGCATGGTAAGGTGAGATTCTGAAGTAAAATTGGTCAATTGATAGGTCACATTTTTCCATTTCCAGATATTCACGTTCTTCAAACATCCAGAAAAAGGTGTCCACAGCAACATCGGATGGGGGTTAATCGTGGCTATACAGATAGTGTGGGGAGCTATCTGCCATAGCAAGTCAGAAGGTTTTTCTACATACCATTCGCATAGTGCCGTGTCTTCGGTTATACATGGTTCTCGATATCTACTTGTCACTAAACAGGCCATCCCTTGATCCGTCTGATCACATGTACTAAGGTCATAGGTAAGATTAGTCTGTGGACTAAACCAGTCGCCTTTCAGGATCACATACCAATAACCTGTGAGGGTTACGACAGGCAAAATATGATACTTACATACTGGCGTATGTGCAGTAACATTCATTTGCACCCATCTGACAGTGCAAGCGGTAGCATTACATATGGTCTTCTCAGGATGTATGTGCAACCATAGTCCGTCAGAGATATTCCACAAATTCCTCCACTCGTGAGGATTGTTAGTTGTTACAATCCTCTTGAATCTGTCCTGTTGTAGACGTGCATGTAATCCTTGCACGTTACAGATCGTCATATCCAATGCTTTTGTCACATTTTTCAACACCGTGGCTGCCTCGTTAACCGCAGTCACAGTCCATCCAAACTGAGCGAAGAAAACTTTCGCCGCCTGCTGTTGGGTCAAGACAGTGGTTGGCATCCATGCACCCACAGAATGCAAGGCCTGTGAAGCATCTTGACCAGCGCTTGACAGCATAGAGCGAGTTACCTCCGTATTCGCAGTGTTAGACAGACCAAGGATTGTTCCAGCTCCACCCAGCAGGGTGTCATACCATGCCCGCTTTCGATGAACTCCATGGCAGGCAGGTATGGGTGGCATGGAGTACAGTCCAAGTGACATCCACATGATTTCTTTGTTGAGCCAGCCTTTGGCAGGTATTTATTACCGGAACCATGCAATCTGGAAGGGTTGCTTAATTACTGTAAGTCGTGTAGCTGGTGTTCCGCTGCTGCCGCAGCAGAGGCTGACGAGGACCAGGATAGCACCGAGTGCGTGGACCCCCATGCCCCATGAGCCAGTACTGCAACCTCCGTGGCGGAAGGACTGGCGTAGGGAGAGAACCATGGTTCTTAGGTGGTGACCGTCCGATCAGCAGTCTCCACGGGAACATCCTGTAAAATATAGTTACTTAACACACAAATTAATCTTCCCTCAAATAACATTTATTGGCAGGAACATTATCCCACTTATCTTCCCCAGGATACATCACAGTTAGTCAGTCCTGGTAAAACATCCATTCCAATTATCCATTCTTTAATGGGTGTTATTATAACGGAGTATTGCTTTATTGGCATAGTTTCAATTTTTTTAAGGCCAGCGTTACTGTTTTACCCATCACTACGCACCCTCCTAACCCAGTCAATGGTATAGTTGAACCTTTAAATTTATGAGGGTTTCCATGTATCAGGATGGCTGCTGCCCCAGTGTCAATCAGAGCCACCACTGATTGAATTGATTTCTTCCAATAAATGTCCAACATGACATGGGGCTAATGTCATCAGCAAACCATTTTACAGACCGAATTACTGGGGCTTGGCCTAATCCCTAATCAAAATTAGGGAGATCCAACAGATTTGGGTAAAGACGGCTTTTCTTTTTGTCTTTATTTTTACCCTTTTTCCTTTTTCTTTTTCTGTTTCTTTCTCTGGATGCTTTTGCTATTTGATAAGATTCATCTTCATCCTCACTGCTTGAAGATTCAGAGGTTGACTCTTGTTGCTTTCGTTCGTTAGTTCTGACATCACTCTGTACTGAGCTTCTATCATCACTCAGTGTTTGAGAGTGTGTAAGAGACTGTAAAAATCCCTTAAAGTCAGCCCATTCTGCACAGGAGACTTTTAGACCCCTTTTTCTGCACATTTCTCGCAGCTCTGCAGTTGGTTTCCCATCAATCTCTGAGAGAGGAACTCCCCCCTTCACTAAAGCTGACCAGATATCTCGAAGGGAGGGGCCACCGCCCTCCTCTGACAGTCTGACTATCCACAGGTCAAGAGGTTCATCCCCTTTTCTCCTCAACCTATTAACCAGAGGAGCTACCTCCTCAGAGATGTAATCCTCCAAAGTTCTGGTTAAAACAGGCTGTGGTTGATCCTGTGGCACTGCTTCATACATTTGATGTCCGTGCTCATCCATAACAAGATGTCCATTAACGTCCGTTAATGGCCTCATTAAAGGAGGCACCTGTTGCTCTACACGGCGTCTCCGTATTACCGGATTAGCCCTAAGCGAGGGCCCTCCGTCACCCCACTCATAAAATCCTCCTCCTTCATGGGAGTCGTCCCAGATGTTGCCATCCCAGCTTTCAGGGTCCCAATCATCCCCGTTTCCGAGTTTAGCCATAAAGGCTCTGATTTGAGGCCCCTCGAGCTTGCGTGGAGGTTTATTATTTTTCCTCCTGTTTACTTTTGACACATGAGCAATGGCTCGCTCAGCCAGCCTGGCATGAGTCTGAGCCTCTATTTCTAACTTCATGATTTTTTGTTTCAGCAATGAATTCTCTGCTGTCTGCGCAGAGAGATCATTTGCTTGCTGCAGCATCTGTGTCTCCTGCTGCATTCTCCTCTGATACTGATCTTTCCATGCACAGGCACACATCCACATGCGCCTCTGAGCCCCTCCCAACGGAGCTTTCGGCTGAACAGTAATGCGACGTAATGCAGCCAGCACGGCGGCTGGAGACCCGTCATCACACTCACTGGACCAGTCCTCTGATCGCCCTCCCCCGTCCCGCAGGCACATAGCGACCTCTTTCCACGGACCGGTCCATCCTGGACAAATATCTTCCTCTTTTTCCTCAGATATTTTCTGGGTTTTCCTCTTAAACATTGTTTCTATTCAGTGTATCCTCCCACAAACTTGTTGTATCCTGTTCGTGACGCCAAAATGTTTTATGAAATAATTTTTTGCAGGTTCGAGGGAGGTAGGCACTGAGCAGAAACAAATGACTCAAAGACTGCAAGCTAGAATAAAATGTGTCTTTTTATTCCCCGCTTCAAAACAGTCACACAACATAACACAGGAGTTTAAGCCATGCAGTTTCAACAGAAAACATTTCATCTGCCCCTACCGTGACACACGGACTGGAGAGCCAACAGTCCCGATAGAGTGGCTTGAAACAAAACTCCGGCTGGGCGTTCGTACGTAACCCACAGCAGACTCTGAATAAAGTTGGGCTTCCTTATCTTTTATATTCTTTGATGAGCGTGAGGAAAAGGAGGGCCGGTCCCTTCCCGCAGGCTCACCCTGCAAGTAGACTCATCCTATACCATCATAAACATGTCAGACTATCTTCTACAGAGCACTCCTTTTACGGGTCAGTAACAGGATACAATTCTAAACCTTGTCAGGATATGCTCTACAGAGTCCTCCCTTAACAGGATAAAACTTTATATTAAACATTCCTTTTGGGGGTCAATCATAACAGGATAAGATAACATTGTCAGGATATGCTCTACAGAGTCCTCCCTTAACAGGATAAAACTTTATATTAAACATTCCTTTTGGGGGTCAGTCATAGAAACATCATAAACATATCAAGACATTGTCCTTTTTTTGGTTATTAGCAACATAGAACCTTATATAAGAGTTTACATAAGTATTCCTTTTTTGGATGGTCAGCCACAGAACATTATCTTTAATGCAGGGCAGAAGGCTCCCCCCCCTGCCTACCGTGCATTATCCATGTCATTCCACCCCTTGGTCTGGGGCTGACCATTAATTAAGGAAATGATTCCCATCCCCGGCATGTGAATCCCAAGTAATAAAACGATATTCTCGTGCTCCTAAATAATATAAGCATTCATTCTGGATATGATGCACAACAAAATCAAGCAAATCTACCCGAGACGGAAAATGCCTGATGGTACGGCGATAATTACATGAAATCCAGTAATCATCCACAAAAATTTCCTGTTGACATGAAGGATCAAGGCTGACAGAATATTTTTCTGTTCCAAATGAATCATCTCTGGTAGATAGAATAATTTTCATTTGAAAGCCAAATTATAGATCAATTTAGAAACCTCGCGTCGCACGTGACGAATGTACACACAGGTTAGGATATTGCAAAGCGTCAAAACAGCGATAATAACTATTAATATGATCAAGGGAGGCACAACGGTTGTCCGAGCTGTTACAGACATCCCAGAAAAGATATCCCACCAGTGGTGCGCAGAGTGTTGTTCCACCATTCTAGCGGCATGTACCACCTTATTCTTTGTTATGACCGCGGATATCATGAGTCTGGAAACGTTGGACCTATAAGAATTGATTATCTTTTGGACCTCCGTGGAACGGTTCAGTGCGCATATGAATCGCTCCAGGGATACCTTCCATGGCATGTGAAGAACATTCCACTGCAGCATGGTAAGGTGAGATTCTGAAGTAAAATTGGTCAATTGATAGGTCACATTTTTCCATTTCCAGATATTCACGTTCTTCAAACATCCAGAAAAAGGTGTCCACAGCAACATCGGATGGGGGTTAATCGTGGCTATACAGATAGTGTGGGGAGCTATCTGCCATAGCAAGTCAGAAGGTTTTTCTACATACCATTCGCATAGTGCCGTGTCTTCGGTTATACATGGTTCTCGATATCTACTTGTCACTAAACAGGCCATCCCTTGATCCGTCTGATCACATGTACTAAGGTCATAGGTAAGATTAGTCTGTGGACTAAACCAGTCGCCTTTCAGGATCACATACCAATAACCTGTGAGGGTTACGACAGGCAAAATATGATACTTACATACTGGCGTATGTGCAGTAACATTCATTTGCACCCATCTGACAGTGCAAGCGGTAGCATTACATATGGTCTTCTCAGGATGTATGTGCAACCATAGTCCGTCAGAGATATTCCACAAATTCCTCCACTCGTGAGGATTGTTAGTTGTTACAATCCTCTTGAATCTGTCCTGTTGTAGACGTGCATGTAATCCTTGCACGTTACAGATCGTCATATCCAATGCTTTTGTCACATTTTTCAACACCGTGGCTGCCTCGTTAACCGCAGTCACAGTCCATCCAAACTGAGCGAAGAAAACTTTCGCCGCCTGCTGTTGGGTCAAGACAGTGGTTGGCATCCATGCACCCACAGAATGCAAGGCCTGTGAAGCATCTTGACCAGCGCTTGACAGCATAGAGCGAGTTACCTCCGTATTCGCAGTGTTAGACAGACCAAGGATTGTTCCAGCTCCACCCAGCAGGGTGTCATACCATGCCCGCTTTCGATGAACTCCATGGCAGGCAGGTATGGGTGGCATGGAGTACAGTCCAAGTGACATCCACATGATTTCTTTGTTGAGCCAGCCTTTGGCAGGTATTTATTACCGGAACCATGCAATCTGGAAGGGTTGCTTAATTACTGTAAGTCGTGTAGCTGGTGTTCCGCTGCTGCCGCAGCAGAGGCTGACGAGGACCAGGATAGCACCGAGTGCGTGGACCCCCATGCCCCATGAGCCAGTACTGCAACCTCCGTGGCGGAAGGACTGGCGTAGGGAGAGAACCATGGTTCTTAGGTGGTGACCGTCCGATCAGCAGTCTCCACGGGAACATCCTGTAAAATATAGTTACTTAACACACAAATTAATCTTCCCTCAAATAACATTTATTGGCAGGAACATTATCCCACTTATCTTCCCCAGGATACATCACAGTTAGTCAGTCCTGGTAAAACATCCATTCCAATTATCCATTCTTTAATGGGTGTTATTATAACGGAGTATTGCTTTATTGGCATAGTTTCAATTTTTTTAAGGCCAGCGTTACTGTTTTACCCATCACTACGCACCCTCCTAACCCAGTCAATGGTATAGTTGAACCTTTAAATTTATGAGGGTTTCCATGTATCAGGATGGCTGCTGCCCCAGTGTCAATCAGAGCCACCACTGATTGAATTGATTTCTTCCAATAAATGTCCAACATGACATGGGGCTAATGTCATCAGCAAACCATTTTACAGACCGAATTACTGGGGCTTGGCCTAATCCCTAATCAAAATTAGGGAGATCCAACAGATTTGGGTAAAGACGGCTTTTCTTTTTGTCTTTATTTTTACCCTTTTTCCTTTTTCTTTTTCTGTTTCTTTCTCTGGATGCTTTTGCTATTTGATAAGATTCATCTTCATCCTCACTGCTTGAAGATTCAGAGGTTGACTCTTGTTGCTTTCGTTCGTTAGTTCTGACATCACTCTGTACTGAGCTTCTATCATCACTCAGTGTTTGAGAGTGTGTAAGAGACTGTAAAAATCCCTTAAAGTCAGCCCATTCTGCACAGGAGACTTTTAGACCCCTTTTTCTGCACATTTCTCGCAGCTCTGCAGTTGGTTTCCCATCAATCTCTGAGAGAGGAACTCCCCCCTTCACTAAAGCTGACCAGATATCTCGAAGGGAGGGGCCACCGCCCTCCTCTGACAGTCTGACTATCCACAGGTCAAGAGGTTCATCCCCTTTTCTCCTCAACCTATTAACCAGAGGAGCTACCTCCTCAGAGATGTAATCCTCCAAAGTTCTGGTTAAAACAGGCTGTGGTTGATCCTGTGGCACTGCTTCATACATTTGATGTCCGTGCTCATCCATAACAAGATGTCCATTAACGTCCGTTAATGGCCTCATTAAAGGAGGCACCTGTTGCTCTACACGGCGTCTCCGTATTACCGGATTAGCCCTAAGCGAGGGCCCTCCGTCACCCCACTCATAAAATCCTCCTCCTTCATGGGAGTCGTCCCAGATGTTGCCATCCCAGCTTTCAGGGTCCCAATCATCCCCGTTTCCGAGTTTAGCCATAAAGGCTCTGATTTGAGGCCCCTCGAGCTTGCGTGGAGGTTTATTATTTTTCCTCCTGTTTACTTTTGACACATGAGCAATGGCTCGCTCAGCCAGCCTGGCATGAGTCTGAGCCTCTATTTCTAACTTCATGATTTTTTGTTTCAGCAATGAATTCTCTGCTGTCTGCGCAGAGAGATCATTTGCTTGCTGCAGCATCTGTGTCTCCTGCTGCATTCTCCTCTGATACTGATCTTTCCATGCACAGGCACACATCCACATGCGCCTCTGAGCCCCTCCCAACGGAGCTTTCGGCTGAACAGTAATGCGACGTAATGCAGCCAGCACGGCGGCTGGAGACCCGTCATCACACTCACTGGACCAGTCCTCTGATCGCCCTCCCCCGTCCCGCAGGCACATAGCGACCTCTTTCCACGGACCGGTCCATCCTGGACAAATATCTTCCTCTTTTTCCTCAGATATTTTCTGGGTTTTCCTCTTAAACATTGTTTCTATTCAGTGTATCCTCCCACAAACTTGTTGTATCCTGTTCGTGACGCCAAAATGTTTTATGAAATAATTTTTTGCAGGTTCGAGGGAGGTAGGCACTGAGCAGAAACAAATGACTCAAAGACTGCAAGCTAGAATAAAATGTGTCTTTTTATTCCCCGCTTCAAAACAGTCACACAACATAACACAGGAGTTTAAGCCATGCAGTTTCAACAGAAAACATTTCATCTGCCCCTACCGTGACACACGGACTGGAGAGCCAACAGTCCCGATAGAGTGGCTTGAAACAAAACTCCGGCTGGGCGTTCGTACGTAACCCACAGCAGACTCTGAATAAAGTTGGGCTTCCTTATCTTTTATATTCTTTGATGAGCGTGAGGAAAAGGAGGGCCGGTCCCTTCCCGCAGGCTCACCCTGCAAGTAGACTCATCCTATACCATCATAAACATGTCAGACTATCTTCTACAGAGCACTCCTTTTACGGGTCAGTAACAGGATACAATTCTAAACCTTGTCAGGATATGCTCTACAGAGTCCTCCCTTAACAGGATAAAACTTTATATTAAACATTCCTTTTGGGGGTCAATCATAACAGGATAAGATAACATTGTCAGGATATGCTCTACAGAGTCCTCCCTTAACAGGATAAAACTTTATATTAAACATTCCTTTTGGGGGTCAGTCATAGAAACATCATAAACATATCAAGACATTGTCCTTTTTTTGGTTATTAGCAACATAGAACCTTATATAAGAGTTTACATAAGTATTCCTTTTTTGGATGGTCAGCCACAGAACATTATCTTTAATGCAGGGCAGAAGGCTCCCCCCCCTGCCTACCGTGCATTATCCATGTCACAGCGGAGAGCGGCCTCAAGCTCCTGGTTGGCGCGCTCAGCCTGCCTGTTGGATTGGGGATGGTGTCCAGACGAGAGACTGACCGTGGCACCCAGAGCAGAACAGAAGGCCCGCCACACCTGAGACACAAACTGGGGACCACGATCAGACACGATATCACTGGGTATGCCGTGATGACGAAAAACGTTCTGAACCAAGATGTCGGCCATCTCAGTGGCGGTGGGCAGCTTGGAAAGGGGGATGAAATGGGCAGACTTAGAAAAACGGTCGATGACTGTGAGGATGACGGTGTGACCTACTGAGGGGGGCAACCCAGTGATAAAGTCCATGGCTAAATGGGACATGGGGCGTTGCGGAATAGGCAGCGGATGGAGCAGACCAGCAGGAGGGGAATTAGACGATTTAGAGCGGGCTCAGACGGTCCAGGCAGCAATGAATTCCCTAACGTCCTGTTCCATGGAGGGCCAGAAAAAACGGCGTTGCAGGAGTTTGAGAGTCCTATGGGTGCCTCCATGACAGGCTATACGAGATGTGTGCCCCCAGACAAGCACATCTGAACGGAGGGAGGATGGGACATATAGAGTGTTAGGGGGAGCCGGGGGATGATCCGGTTCCTCCCCTTGGGCCTGGATGACACGGCTCTCGATGTCCCATGTTAAATTCCCCACAATACAGGTAGGTGAAATAATGGGAAAGCTTTCCTGGTCATCCCCTGCACTGTAGAGGCGGGATAAGGCGTCTGGTTTGACGTTTCTGCTGCCGGGTCTATATGTGATGGAAAAGTTAAATCTATCGAAAAAAAGGCACCAGCGGGCTTGGCGTGAGTTCAGACGCTTAGCGGAACGGAGGTAGACCAGATTTTTATGATCCGTCCACACAATGAACGGATGTTCAGCCCCCTCGAGCCAGTGGCGCCACTCCTCTAGGGCGAGCTTTATGGCGAGGAGTTCTCGGTTACCGACGTCATAGTTTATTTCCGCCGCGGAGAGTTTTCTAGAAAAGAACGCGCATGGTTTTAGTTTCCCTGTATTTATCTCACGTTGGGAGAGGACCGCTCCCACGCCTGAGTCGGAGGCGTCGACCTCGACGATGAATTTTCGGCAGGGGTCAGGCTGAATGAGGATGGGAGCGGTAGTAAAGAGGTTCTTAAGTTTGTCGAACGCAGAATGAGCTTCAGGGGTCCAGATAAACTGTATATTAATAGAGGTGAGTTGAGTCAAGGGGGCAGCAATGCTACTATAATTCCTTATGAAGCGACGGTAGAAGTTTGCGAAACTGAGAAAACGTTGGAGTTGTTTCCGAGACTTGGGAGGTTCCCAACTCGTGACGGCTGTGATCTTGGCAGGATCAGGACGGATGTTACCAGAATCGATTATGAAACCGAGAAAAGAAATTGTGGGAACGTGAAACTCGCATTTCTCTGCTTTAACGTATAATTGATTTTCTAGCAACCGAGAGAGGACCTGGCGGACATGGTGGATATGTTGTTCCTGGTTCCGGGAGTAAATAAGGATGTCATCCAGGTACACAAAGACAAAACGGTTCAGAAAATCACGGAGTACGTCGTTAACAAGATTTTGGAAAATGGCGGGGGCGTTAGTGAGCCCGAAAGGCATCACCAAATACTCAAAGTGACCGAGTGGAGTGTTAAAAGCGGTTTTCCACTCGTCCCCCTCCCTCATACGAACCAGATGATAAGCATTACGAAGATCTAACTTTGAAAAAACCAGAGCTTCTTGAACAGAGTCCAGAGCAGCATCAATGAGCGGAAGAGGATATTTATTTTTTACAGTAATTTGATTAAGTTCGCGGAAGTCAATACAAGGTCGTAATGTTTTATCCTTTTTCTGAACGAAAAAGAAGCCAGCCCCCACCGGAGACGATGAGGAGCGAATTTGACCCGATGAAAGGGCTTCCTGGATATATTTCTCCATAGAGAGTTTCTCCGGACCCGATAGATTAAACAACCTCCCTTTTGGCAAGGTGGCGCCTTTCAAAAGTTCAATAGAACAATCGTAGGGCCTGTGAGGAGGTAGATAACCCGCCCTAGTCTTGCTAAACACAGTTCTCAGGTCGTGATAGCAGGGTGGTACCTTCGAGAGATCGATAATCTCAGGATCCGGATCGTTATGAGGACGGACCGAGGTAAAGGCGGAGCAAAGACAGTTGGCCATGCAGGTCGTGCTCCAGTTAGTGACGTGGAGATTAACCCAATCGAACTGGGGGTTGTGGGTGCAGAGCCAGGGAAAACCTAGAATGATGGGAGACTGGGGGGATTTGGTGATGTAAAACTGTATGAATTCGTGATGGTTACCAGACGTGATGAGATGAACGGGCCTAGTGCGATGGGTGATCTGAGTGAGGATCTGGCCTCCTAAACCAGCCGCTTTGACAGGGAGATCCAAAAGTTCTGTGGGAAGGTTGAGATCAGAAACCAGAAGGTCATCAATAAAACTTTGTTCTGAACCAGAGTCAATGAGAGCTTTACCCTCGAAGGTATTTGACAAAAAACTTAGCTTGACAGGAATATATAAAAAAGAACTCTCAGTGGCGAGAGAAGATGGACCCGCCCGCGGCCTGTCGTCTAACGGGGGGTTTGGGTGTTTAAACGAAGCTTACATTGATGAACGAGGTGACCGGTTTGGCCGCAATAGAAACACGCCCCCTCATCTCTTCGTCTCTGCCGCTCCTCAGGAGTGAGCTTAGAATGTCCAATCTGCATGGGTTCCTCTGTGGAGCGTCCGACAGAATCGTGAGACATAACATGAACATAGTTAGTAGCAGGGGATGGAGGAGAAACACTGGCAAAGGGTCTCTTGTCTTGGCGGGGGCGCTCGGCATGACGTTCACGGAGACGCACGTCGGACCGCAAGGCTGCGGTGACGAGCTCTTCAAAAGATCTAGCCTCGGGTTGCGAACATAAATGATCTTTGATCGAGTCATTAAGGGATTTGTAGAACACCCCTTTAAGGGCTATATCCGGCCAACCCGCCTCCACGGCTAGAATCCGAAAGTCTATTAGATGGTCACTCACGGATTTGTGGCGTTGTTTGAGGGCTAGCAGACGGCGGGTGGCCTCCTCCTCCTTGCGGGGTTGATCGAAAACCAGCCGGAACTCTCCTAAAAAGCGTTCGAAAGGAATTTGAGAGATGGGATTAGCAGTCAGGTAAGCCTGTGCCCATTGAAGCGCTTTACCCCGGAGAGAGTTCACTATAAGGGTGATTTTGCTGTGGTCTGCATGATAGTGCCGAGGTGCCTGCTGGAAGATCAAACGACATTGCAGGAGGAAACCCCCGCAGGCTCCTACGTCACCTAGGAAAGGCTCAGGAAGGAGCCGGATGTTTTCATTAGCTGCATTGTCTGTAGCGGGGCCCGGGCTTCCGGTGGCGGAACCCGTGTTGCTGGCTGTGGCGTTAGTAGGTCCTCGGCCGGTTAAATCCATCAGAGCCTGAGAAATACCGTCCAAGCGACGGAAAAGGTCCTGCTGGGCGGCGGCCATCTGGTTGAGGGATTCAGCTTGCCGTCCCAGAGCAATGCCTTGGTGAGTGACGGCCAAGCGGAGTCCTTCCGGGTCAGCTGGGTCTGGGTAATGGCCAGTCCGTTCTGTCATGGTCGGACTACTAGGGAGACGCAGATGCTGGAACCCGGAAGAAACTCAGGAGGCGATGTAGTAACAGGATGTTTAATTATAGAAGACAGGGGACGTCGTGGATGCTGGAAACTGCTGGAAGCGAGGGAGAGCACCGAGGACGATGCGGGACAGCCTGTGACGAGGTGGAGCGCCGAGGACGGCGTAGACAGCCTGTGACGAGGTGGAGCGCCGAGGACGGCGTGGACCGCCTGTGACGAGGTGGAGAGCCGAGGACGGCGAGCACCACTTGGAGTGAGAGAAGAGGGCAGGAACGATGAGGCAGGAACGTGGCGAGGAACCAGCGTGACCAATGGCGAGAAGAACTGAAGACGTGAGACAGACGGTAAGTACAAGCTTGGATTACTAGAGCGAGAGTAACTCAACTTGAGGCCAGGCGTGATCACCGGAGTGAGTATAACGGACTGGCGCTGGATACTTGTGAGGATCTCCCTTATGAAGGCTGGCAGGGTGATGAGGAGATGAAGGTCAGCTGGTTCCAATGAAGGAGCAAGGAGGGGAGGGGTAGCAGCCGGAGGCACCGTGACAATAAATATTCAAAAGAAGTCCAAAAGTGAACAATAGATTTACCCTTAAAAAAACAACAACAAAGAAAAACAATAGATTTATACTGATTCATGTGAGTGATCAATATGTGGCTCTAGCACGCTAATTAAATGCCTAAAAACCGAGTTTTCCACCACCGAATAAGGTTGCATGTCCGTGGCTATGAATACTCCCACCGCACGCGTAATTGCATTTGCACAAGTTGAGTTGCTTGGAAGTTTAATTCGAAGACGAAGAGTAGTTTGTGTAGTTGTTGGTTTAACACAGTGTTTCTCAATTATTTTTTGCAAGGCCCCCTTAGGAAAAGGAAAATATTTCGCGCCCCTCCCTCCTCCCCCTCACACACACACACAGACACACACTCGCCACGAAGACAATATATTAGGGTAGTATATATAAACTTTGTGTAAGTATACCTAAAATTGTATCTTTTAACAATAAAAAAAGCAATATAAATCCACTTTCAACAAATATTAAATTTCTTTTGCCACAAAGAAACCATGTTATAGTCTAAAATAGAAGAAAAGCTTAAAATAAAAATATCTGTCAGTCCTTATTTAAACTAGAAAAATTTTGACCAACTGAACCATTTGATGCAGAGAAAAATAATTCAATCAATAAATAATATTAAATATAAATTGATCTGAAACATTAACACAGCAGCACCAATATATTTAACTTTTTTAGTCTGAAGAAAGAGGTAAAAAACATTGTGCTGATTCTAAATGATTCTTTATTTCTGATCTCAGAGTGCAGATGTTTTCCTGCATTACCTGCTGTCTTTATGTCAAATACGGACACCGAATAAACAACAGGCAGACAAAGAATATGGAAAATAAAGACGTCACCAAAATGTCTACAATAGGTCATAGAATGACATTATTAGCATGAGCTGGGGAATCTAAAGGCACGTTCCGACTCTCAGCTGGATCCCACCACCCCTCCCCTTTCATTATCTCTCACACGGGAGCCGCGTGTGACAGGAGACGGGAGCGTGCACCTGCAGGGACGGCAGTTCACTGTTTCAGGCTGTTAAAAACTCTGTGATATAAGAGATAGGAAGAAACAAACAGTGGCACAGATTTTTACCAAGCACTGAGCTGCTGTCACCGCCGACCCCCGTTAAATTTTCGCACCTTTTGCCTAAGACCGCTGCTGCTGGGCGCGCCCCCCGGCATCCCATCTGGGCGCGCCCCGCTATTTGAGAAGCACTGGCTTAACAGATAAATAAATAAATACTGTAATTTCCGGACCATAAGCCGCTACTTTTTTCCTGCGCTTGCAGCCCTTCGCCTTATTCAGTGACGCAGCTAATTTATGGCTTTAATTGACGGCCGCCATGGACGTACTAGCGGACTAAGAGCAGAGGTTGAATACTCTATCCAATTCCAAGCAACAAGTCATTTATTTTTCAACACACCTCTAAGCATCCAAACAGCACGGACCTTACTTCAGGTCTTAGACACTTCAGTCAGGGTTCAACAAAAAGAAACACACATGCCCAGCCGCATCCAAGAATCCTTTGGTGCCATTTGACCCCAACGTGCATGTGATCGCCACTACTATATGATGCAGCTTTCAAGTTAAAAGCAATCGTTAAAAGCAGCCTGAAAAAATCCACCATCACCAACTGGTTTGGAAAAGCCGCTCTGCTGCGCAACGGAGAGAACAGCACATGCTTAGAAGTGAATTTACATCAGAGTCATAGTGACACGAGCCCATCTATTCGCAGCTCCGTAATATACGAGATGATCTTTTAAACGTACGTATATTATTGCTATGTTGTGGTTATTATGAAGCGCCTGTTCGCTCATTTTATTTTTAATCTGTGTGGTCAGTGCTTTTTTCTGCCAGAACGAAGCCAGAAGTATAGTTAGGTCAGGGGTTGACATAGCCCAGAAATTTGCACTGGCCCACAGGGCCAGTAGTTTTTGAAAGTTACTGGCCCTGCCTGAAAGTTACTGGCCCGACACTGCGCACAGCAGGACCCGCCGCTCCGCAGGTGCTTGCAACTTTAGGGGGGTCCGGGGGCATGCCCCCCCGGAAAATTTTAATATGGTGCAACTTGGTGCATTCTGGTGACATCTAGCACTAATTTAACACTTTTCAATGACTGAATATAGACCATATCAAACTTAAATCTGCTCTAGTCTGTTTCAGATGTTTTGAAGAGAGCACTGCAGTGTAGTAGGTAACACTAGTTCAGAAGTTTTCATGCTGCTTCTAATCACTGCTATTTCACATTTATTCGTAATCAATAGTTAAGAAGTTTTATTTACTTTTCTGCTCTGACTGCCTTGACGTTCTGCTTTTTGTTACTGTTGCAAAGCTACCTTTACTTTTTAGTTACTTTAGTTACTTAATTAAATTAAATAATTGAAAAACTAAATAAAAATAAATGACTGAGATTAGGCCTGCTCAATATACCGCAAATTTATCGTTATCGCAAAATCCAGCTCTGCAATATGCATATCGCAAAAGACGGCAAATATCGCAATTAATCATAAACCTTAACTGTGTTAAAACAATCTAATGGCAGCTTGAACCATTTAACGAATCAAATAAATCCCTTAATGAATTTGACCAATCGGATGGACGCCTTCACGTTGTTGACCAATCAGATGGAGCCCTATTATGTTAAATGTTTGTCACCTATGTCAACGTGGGTCATTTGGAGTATAATTTTTAAACTGTTGCAATGAAATGGGAATGGTTATTTGGTTATTTTGCTATTTGTTTATGTACCGTAAATTATATCGTTATCGCAATTTTAATCTCTGATATCGCATATCGCGAGTTATTCCTCATATCGTGCAGGTCTAACTGAGATCATTCAGCTAACTAGAAATACTTACTGCTTACAGTGTTGTAAAGAAAAACAAAATTAAGTAGTTTGACATTATACTGCATTTGAGTCTGAGATTCAGGTATTTGGAGTTGCCTTTGATTCTTTGTTTTTCAGCTTAAAGCTTAGTGCAGGGGTCGGCAACCTTTTTTATTCAAAGAGCCATTTCGGACCGCCCCTAATGAAAAAAAAAGCACCCGGAGCCACAACCCGTTTTGACATCATTATATATATTATGCATGTTTATATTATATCAAGGGTGCTCATTACGTGATCGCGATCGATTTTCAAGGACATGAGTGTAGATCACGGTCCAGAAAAGATAAAAAAAGTACTTCTTTCTTTTCATCTTCATGTTTATTTGTTACATGTTTATTTCAACATTATTGTTTATGTACTGATGGTTAAAAACTACACAGTGAGTTTACATAAAGATACTTTTGTATTAACAGATGAGGCGTTTTATTACAAAGACAGAAAGCAGCGACCATCGTATTCATGCTCTGCTGTAAACGGTGCAATGCGGGGAGTGAGGCATTTGGCGCTGCTGGCTCCGTATTTGTTGAACCTTTCGCAGCGCGATGACTTCTCTTTTTCTCTCGTCTTTCCGACCGTGGTCAGAAGCGCAGGGGAGATTTCCTTCAGGGCCGAAGGCAATTCTCCTTCGGGGTTCACTTCCCTGTTTGAAACCCTCAACCTTCAGAGCGGATTAAAAATGAATCCAAAACAGTTATTCTGGGAACGACGACTACTCTTTATTTAGTGCTCCGTCCTCCGAACACACAATATATTTCATATATTTCACCTCCGCTCCGTGCTCACACCCCCATCTTTACCTGCACACGCCCCTTCTCCCTCGTGGCACGCGCGCCGCTCAGCAACAGTATAAAGCGCGTGCCTCACAGCTTCCTTGATGAGCTCGTATTTATCGGGCGAGAACTGCAGAGCTTATAGCAGGAGGAGACACGCGGGGCGGCTTTAATAAACTTCGGTTGCTGGACTTCTACCGGGGACATGATGTGCAGCGGGGAGAAAAAGCCGCTCTGATGACAGAGCCTGCGCTCAGTGAATTTAAACTCGCGTCTGCAGTGACGTATGTGTCAGAGGATGTCCGATTGGCCATTCTGCATGTCAATCAAGTCCCGTTCTTTTCTGTGAGGATTTTGATTGGCTGGTGGATTTTCAAGAAGCACTCTCTTCCCCTTCAATCTCCCCCACGTCCCCGAAGATGACCGGTCGATCGCGACCGACGCAACAAGCTCCCCTGCTCTGAAACACACATCACCGCACACGCAAGTCCAAAACACCGGCGCTAACTCTCCGTCACCAGAAAGCCGCTCCCCGCTCGGCGCCACGCCAAGCCCCCGGCAGAAAATCACTCCAGACCCAGGGTGTTTATTGAAGCCGCCCCGCGTGTCTCCTCCTGCTTTCAGCTCCGCAGCCCTCGCCCGTCAAACACGAGCCCTCCAAGGAAGCTGTTTTTTACGTGGCACGTGCCTCGCACGGAGCCAGCAGCGGCTTTGAAATGCCATGAAAAATGAACAAACTAAAATAAATTTGAATTTTTATAAAATACTCATTATTTTCCAAAGTCACAGGGAGCCACAACAGAAGGATGAAAGAGCCACATCTGGCTCCGGAGCCATGAGTTGCCGACCCCTGGCTTAGTGCATACAGTTTCATCTTCAATGCATTCATTAAATATCTTGCTGTCCATACTACTAATTCCACCCATTACTCCATCTAACATATTCCTATCTATTCCTGCCATGTCTTCCACATCTCTGACATGCTTCAGTCTCTCTTCAGTGACAGTGTCGGATTTATAATCAAATGTAATAATAACCCACTGGCTTGTTCCTTCGTTGTTGCTGTTTAACATTGTTTTGTATTGAATTGTTACATTCAATAAAGTTTGAAAAAAAAAGTAGTGAGCGCGTGCCGCGTGGTGCTCGGCAGTGAAAGTCGCGCGCGCAGGCGGGAGAGAAGGAGAAGTGATAAAAGGTTTCCCATAGAAACCCTTGAAGTCTGAACACAGGACTAGCAGAAAAAGTAAATTATGAAGACGAGGTAAATCTACACGTTATCGCAAAATATACTTTATTGAAAAAGTTGAAAAATATATTATCCGTTAGATATTTTAGTGGCCCGAGCGGACAAGTGAAAAATAAAGTCTTGTGGTCCGTACTGCTCGAAAAACAGGACCGGGCCAGCGGACAAATGGCTATGTCGAGCCCTGTAGGTGAAGGCTAGCATGCACTAACAACATTTAGCCTGGATGAACATGAATTGATGCGGGAAAAGCTGCAATCTGCAGCTTGGCTGAACGTAAATATGTGGGAATAACATCAGCCTTTATTTTGTCGGGACACGACTGGAAACACAAATTGACGTGTTCGTTTGGACTGAGCGGAATTTTGCATTGAAAAGCTCACAGCCTCCGTGTGAGCTGGAGACATGTTCCTGTGACGTCATTTCCGGGTGAGCGTTTCCCAGCACTATTCGTGCTTGACTACTGTTCTCTTGTTTCGCATTAGCCTGACTACTATTGCTTACTCTAAGGGTTATCTGGATTAATATTCACTTCTAGCACCTTTTAGTAGTGATACACTACTGTTAAACCACTTGCTGTTCACTTTCTCATTTTGCTAAATAAACCACTTCTCTTTACCTAAACACCGCTAGCCTTAGCTTAGAACCTAGAATGGCCACCATTCCTACTTCCACCTTTTCCTCTCTCTCCTGCTCCATGTGCTATATGTTTAGTGACGATCCTGCCTCCTTTAGTGAAGATAGCGGTAGATGTGTTAAGTGTAGTCTTGTGTTAGACTTGGAGGCCAGGCTAGAGCAGCTAGAAGCGCGGCTCCGCACAGTGGAAGCTAAGCCGGCTAGCCAGGTCGTTACTCGTAGCGCGGGTCGCGCTACCAGGGCTAACCCAGTTAGCACCCCAGCGTTCTCCCAGCAGCCGGGAGACAGTCAGGGGTTTGTACCGGTTGGGAGGAAACATAGTGCTAAGCGCAAAAACTTAGAGCACCCGAGACTCCACGTTAGTAATAGGTTTTCCCCCCTCAGCGACACACCCGCTGAACACTCAACTCTGGTTATAGGCTCTTCTGAAGTTAGAAACGTGGAGCTCCCAGCGGCTACAGTCAGGTGTTATCCGGGGGCCAGAGTTGGTGACATCGAGGGGAACCTTAGGATGTTAGCTCAGAGTAAGTCCAGGTTCCGTCGAGTCGTGATTCACGCAGGCGGTAATGATGCCCGACGGAGACAATTTGATGTGGCTAAGTTAAACGTAGCTTCGGTATGTAAACTTGCTAAGACGATGTCCGACACTGTAATTTTCTCTGGTCCCCTGCCGAACTTAGTCAGTGATGAAATGTACAGCCGCTTTTCATCATTCAACCACTGGCTTTCTAGATGGTGCCCAGAAAACGGCGTTGGTTTTGTGGATAATTGGAGCGCATTTTGGGGGAAGCCCGGTCTCATGCGGAGAGATGGCGTCCATCCCACTCGGGACGGTTCCGCTCTTCTTTCTAGAAACATTTCTGCTAACCTTAGACTGCTGGGTCATCATCTTCTCCGTGGAAAAGATGGGGTTTCTTTATTTAATTATAACCTTAGAGCCCAGATATGAGCTATATTGTTAATCCTTTAGAAAATGCTGCTACTGTCAAGGTGAATGTTTGTCTCCTTTTAGTCTAGACTACAAATTGGGACTTAAAACACAGCTGGGACTTTAAGTAAAGAAGTACAGTAACCTTTTTATTTTGGATAAGTGAAAACAAGTTTAGAATGACGAAATTAGACAAAAACCAGACAAAAGTTATATAAAACAAGACAATTATTTAAACACAAATCCAAAAGGGAGTGAGAAGAAGAAAAATCTTATACTTAACTTTGAATCCAAAAGCGTGTTCATTTATTTATTATTCATGCCAGAAATGGGGGTTACATTTGTCTTGGGTTTGATTAAATAAAAGCAACATTTGCTTGAACTTGTCTGCCGTTTGTACGTATTGCTTTCCTTAAGTAGGGTGGGCGGAAAAGAAAAAATAATCGGGGGGAAAACCGGAAATCGAATTAAAAAACATAAAATCGGAGATTTTATTTTTAGGCCATATCGCCCAGCCCTACCCAAAATGTAAATGAACCCACTCACTGTCACAAGCACACCCTGGACCTTGTTTTAACCCATGGGATAGAGATCAGCCAGTTGACTGTCCTTCCTCTTAACCCCATCATTTCTGATCACTTTCTGATTACCTTCCAGTTTAATTTAGAACATGATACTGCCCTAGTGAATAAGAAACAACTTAGAAGAACCTTAACTGACCGTTCTGTGTCTGAGTTTAAACTCACAGTTCAGCCAGTACTTGGTGACATTGTGAGCAAATACTCTGAGACCAGCTCCTATAGCATCAGTCCTAATATAAATGACCAATTTGTTAATGATGCCTTACAAGCCCTCAGGAGTACACTCGATGTTGTTGCCCCCTTGAAACCTAAGTTCGTTAGACAAAACCGAGTAGCACCGTGGTTTAACGCTGAAACACGTTCTCTTAAACAAGAAAGCCGTAAGTTGGAAAGACAATGGCGCCGCTCCGGTTCAGAGCAGTCTCTGAACATCTGGAAACATAGCCTATTAAATTATAAAAAAGCTCTGCGTAGAGCTAGAAGCCAGTACTATTCAACCTTAATATCAGAGAATGGAAACAATCCCAGATTTCTTTTTAGCACTATTGCTAAATTAACTCGCAGTCAGAGCTCAGTAGAACCACATGTTCCTGTTTCTCTCAGCTTTGATGATTTTCTTACACTTTTCGATAATAAAATCTCAAATATTAGACATAAGTTAAATCAAGTTATTCCTACTATCAGCCCAGAGCAGGCTGAAGCGGTAGAAGTGGAGGCATCCTTAGAAACCTCTGTAACATTAGACTGCTTCACTATTATGGATCAAGTAGAAATTGCATCAATTATTACGTCCTCCAAATCCTCAACGTGTCTGTTAGACCCAATTCCCACTAGACTTTTTAAAGAAACGTTTCCCCTAATTAATGATCCCATATTAACAATGATAAATACCTCTCTGGAAACGTGTTACGTGCCACAGTTTTTTAAATATGCAGTTGTTAAACCTCTTCTGAAAAAGCCCAGTTTGGATCCTAACATCTTGGCCAACTATAGACCGATATCAAACCTGCCCTTTATTTCTAAAATCCTAGAAAGAGTTGTAGTTAAGCAGCTTTACTGCCACCTACAGGACAACAGCCACTTAGAAGACTTTCAGTTGGGGTTTAGACCCCACCACAGTATGGAAACTGCACTATTTAGAGTCTCTAATGACTTGTTATTGGCTTCAGAAAAGGGACTACTTTCTATTCTTGTCCTGTTAGACCTCAGCGCAGCTTTTGACACTATCGATCACAGTATTTTACTCCATAGATTAGAGCAGGACATAGGGATCAGAGGATCTGCTCTCCAGTGGTTTAAATCCTATCTGTCAGATAGGTATCAGTTTGTTAATGTAAATGGACATTCCTCTCAGTGCACTCGAGTTAACTACGGAGTCCCACAGGGCTCAGTCTTAGGACCCATCCTGTTTACGCTATATATGCTACCCCTAGGAAACATAATCAGGAAACACAGCATTAATTTTCATTGTTATGCCGACGATACTCAGTTGTATTTATCCATGAAACCTGACCAGAATGACAATATAGAGAAACTGAACGCCTGCATCAGTGACATCAAGACCTGCATGACAATTAATTACCTCCTCTTGAACCCAAAAAAACTGAGGTTAAAAAAAAGAAAAAAAGAAAAAACTGAGGTCATTATACTTGGACCTAAAAACCTCAGAGATGCTCTGTCTGCTCAGATAGTCTTCCTGGATGGTGTAAGTATAGCCCCCAATTCCACAGTTAGAAACCTTGGGGTTTTATTTGACCAGGATTTATCATTTAAGGCTCACATATCTCAGGCGTGTAGAACTGCATTTTTTCACCTGCGGAACATTGCTAAGATCAGAAATATACTTTCTAAGAGTGATGCTGAAAAACTCATCCATGCATTTGTTACGTCGAGGCTGGATTACTGTAACTCTTTGTTAGCAGCGTGTCCTAAGAGTTCCTTAAGAAGTCTCCAGCTTGTTCAGAACGCAGCAGCTAGATTGTTAGCTGGAACTAGCAGAAGAGATCACATCACTCCTGTGTTAGTTTCGCTCCATTGGCTCCCAGTTAATTCCAGAATCAAGTTCAAGATCCTCCTGTTAACCTATAAGGCCTTACATGGACTGGCTCCGTCCTATATTAAGGACCTCATAGTCCCTTACCATCCAATGAGAACACTTCGCTCGCAAAATGCAGGACTGCTTGTGGTTCCTAGAATTAGTAAAAGTACGGTTGGAGGTAGAGCGTTTAGCCACCAAGCCCCTGTCTTATGGAATAAACTCCCAGCTCATGTAAGAGAGGCAGACTCAGTTTCTACATTTAAAGTTAGACTGAAAACATTCCTCTTTGGACAGGCTTATTGTCAGACTAGTTAGTATTCAGAGATTATTAACTTAATGTTAAGTTGTTTAAATTAAACTTAACTATTTCTTTTAAAAGGCTGCTAGAAGTTGAAGCTGGGGTAACTATGGTGCACTGGGGTTCTGTCTTCTTTTCTTTTCTACTTCTACCCTTCCTCTCCTCCATTCCTGATCATAATTTATCATTTAGTTCTCCATGCCTCTGTCTGGTACAGTGCGATTCATGTATTGTCCCTCTTTTCCTCTCCCCTCCTGGGGAGTGGGAGTGCTTCCAGACTCCAGTTGGCCCATCCGTGCTCCAGTTCCTGACCGTTTACCTCGCCTTTGCTCCCGCTCCTACACCTGGCTGTGGTTCCTGTCTCCGGCTCATCTCTGGCTCGTCTCTGCTCTGTACCTGACCGAGTACCTCGTCTCTGCTCCTGCTCCTGGCTGTGGTTCCTGTCTCCAGCTCGACTCGCGCCTTTGACTGTCCCCCCAACCACGACTGGATGAAGCTCGTCTGCTGGACTTTAAATATGTAGTTATAGATTTAGATAAGTTAATTCTTCTCTAAGAGTACTGGTACATCGCCTGTCCGTCCTGGGGGAGGATCCCTCCTTCATGTGGGCACCCCTGAGGTTTCTTCTTTTTTTTTTCGGAATCCGTTTTTTTAGGAGTTTTTCCTTACCGCGAAGGGGGGTCTAAGGGCAGGGATGCCAGTATAGCTTAGTCAGTTTGTTAGTTTATTTTAGTATTTTCCTATTGACTCTTTGTATTCATGATCCTTTTGAGTTCATGTTTTACTTCAAAGCCCATCGAGACGACTGTTGTTGTGATTTTGGGCTATACAAATAAAATTGAATGGAATTGAATTGAATTCTCCTGCTGCTCGTTCACATAGAGCTGCGGGACCGATGGCAGTCTGAAGGCTCCCACACGTAACAACGCATCCGCCCCTCATCCACAAAACGTTCAGTATTAAGTCCGATTGCTCTGCACAGACACGATTCGCTCGGTCCACCGGCGCAATGGGGACGAAGCGCTCCTCCTTGGGGCGTCGGAGAAGATAGGAACGGGAGACAAAGAGCCCGCTTGGCGAGCGCGGAGCGCAGAGCCGTCCGCGGAGCAACAGTGTTTGTTGTGGAAGGAAACTTCTGACGCACGCGCTGTGCGGCGGCTTGTAATCGGGTGTGCTCTATAATCCGGAAATTACGGTACTCAAAATTAACCACACAAACGAATGTTTTGCACAGAACAGAACGCAACATAAAGTTTGGTTAACTGGAATTACATGTCTGCCATAAATTGAAAGGGCGTAAAGACAACTAAGCGGGCGTATTTAGGAACTGAGTGAGTGAACCTTACAACCGCGCTGGCGCAATTTTAACCAAGCGACCCTGTATTTTACAATTGCACGGCTGCAATCCTAACTGAACAGTGATATTGCGCGGTCAATTCCTTTTTGCGCGCTCACCTGGTTTTACGGTCAGTGTTAAGGGGGCATTTTTGTCAACCGTTCTGGTTGATCTGATTGGCCGAAATTTTCATGGCTTATCGGCGAGGCAGAGGGGCGGGACTTTCATTTTTCAGAGCGGGGGAGGGGGGTGTTAACAGGCGGCCCTTGAGCTCTCTGCCTTTCATCATATTTTCTATGTACAATACTTTCACAACCATAAGGTGAAAGTTTTACATTTTCTCCAAAACGTACAGAGCAGCCCTAATGTGTTGTTGTGTGACTTCGGTAAAGAGGATCTAGGAGAGAACAGCATGATGACTGTACGGAGTAGGGATGGGTATTGTTAGGTTTTAATGGTACTACTACTCTTATCAATACTGCTTATCGATCCGGTATTTTAATGGTACTCTTATCGATACTTTTTGAGGACGAAAAATAAATAAATAACAAATTAAGAACATAAAGTGTTTTATGTCCAGATTTTTTTTTCCTTCCGGTTCCGGGTCACGGCAAGACGCGTGGTCGAGGCTCTCTGCGGATACAACTATCTTCAAATGACTTAATAAGTGGATTTTCTCCAAAAAGAGAGCTGACCATGGCCCCTAAGAAAACCCAGGAATATGACGAGCTCAAAAAGACCCTTGATGATATTCAAGAAACGCTTAGATCTTTTATGGATCAGTTGTCAGCTAAGCTAACGCCACTGTTGGAGATGATGGAAGAGTTCCGAAGATTTCGGGCTCAAAACGAGCAACGAGAAAACCGGGTCGACATTCTGGAGAAAAGACTGGACGATGTGGAACAGCAAGTAAGGTTGAGTAATGTCATTCTCACTGGATTACCAATCAAGCCTCGAACGAAGCTGAACGCTGGAGCAAGCACTGCTAATGCTAATGCTAGCGCTAGCGTAGCTAGCAGGGCTGTTCATACGGAGCACGGTGGAGAGACTCTGGATCAGCAAATAAATTTATTTCTCACATCTAACGGGATTTCCCTGGATCTCAATACCATCGAGACCTGCCACCTGCTCCCCAGGAGAAAGGAGACGGGTAAACCAGCGATCCTCATCAGGTTTGTGAATCAAAAACACAAGCTAGCTCTGATGAATCAACGAAAGAACCTAAAAGGTTCGGCTGCTTATCTGAACGACCATCTGACCAGAAGGAATGCTGAAATCTCCAAACATGCACGGCTTCTCAGGAAGCAGAAGCAGATTGAGAACACTTGGGTTAAAGGCTGCAGGATTTACGTCAAACCACTCGGTCCAGAGGACCGGTCCAAGGTTCTGGTTGTGAACATCATGAAAGACTTTGAGAAGTGCTTGTTTACAGTTGTCTGAAACAACATGGAGTAATAAACCAAAGAGCCAAATAATTTCAAGAAATATGACACCTGGATTCATCACTTTCTCCATCTGTATGACGTCACCTGAATCTACAGCAGAGATTTCTGACCTGCAGACAACTTGACCTCAACTTTCACCGAGCTGATATCAGCTGAAGAAGGATATGGACCTGAATCTAAATATCTGCAGACATAACATGGAAGAGACTAGAAACTGTTTTTTTTCAGCTGTTTTTTCAGAAGAAGAAGAAATACCAACCTTGGATAATCGACGGAATATGGACCCTTTTATTTCTTTTTCCATTACAGCATTACTTTATTAAATGTTGAAAAAAAAAAGAAAAGAAGAAAAAAAAAGAAAAACATATTAAAAAAAATACAAAAAGTAAAACAAATGATTAATCACTTATTGAAAATGGTAATATTGATCGATGTTTAATGATATTACTTCACTTGCTCCAAAAAAATTGATAAATTGATTTAAAAATCTTTCCTAATGTGACATAATTTTGCACGTTTTTAACTTTTGATACTTGATGAAATTTTACTATGAAAATCTCTGAAACAGTGTTGTCTATTTTACTGATATAGTATTATGTTCTAATCATATGAATGACTTTTGTTAGTAACATATATTTTAGATAACTGATCTGGATTTGCCATGTTGATTTCTAAAATAGTTATTTTTTATTAATTTTTAACATAATAATTAAGTATTATGTTGCTTTATCGATATCTTATGATTTTCAATTCTGTCTGATAAAAGCTAGGAACAGGATATTGATAAATCATGTAATAAAATGGTTACAGTATAACGGGGTGGGATTATATAAGTTTGCTTCCTTCCACTCCATTTCAAGCAATATTAATTAATATGTCTAATTATCCTAAGTTTGATTAGTTACTGTATGAATGTATAACTGAAGATAATATTGCTTTTGTGTATTGTTTCTACTTGATTGCTTGAAATAAACCATTTCAAATCAAAAATGTCCTCATTATGGAACAACATTGTTTTTTTTAACAAAACATTTTACTTTATACATGAGAATGTTCCAGACAGGATATTCATTTAAATATTTCATTTAATTATTTTTGTTCTTTATGAGCGTGATGTTTCCTTTGATCTTTTGTCCATTTTCCACAACCTTGAATAGACTTTTCTGTCTGTCAAACACCCAAAGTTAAGTTAAGTGATAGAAACAAATTCACTTTGATACAGACTCCTGTCTGTTTATTTATTTTTCTTTAAAACCAGTAAACCCAATAAATTATATTAACTTTATGGATGAAGAATATAATTAGTGATTAATTATCATTAAGTATTAGGAAGCAGCTGTTAGTTTGTTGCTGGCAGTGGCGGTTCTTGATATGGGCGATGTGGGCGGTCGCCCAGGGCGGAACTTCATAGGGGGCGGCATTTGCCGTGCCCAATGCGTTATACATAATGTGCTACTATATTCAAAGTGCAAGCTTTGCGCTTTTAACTTGAAATTGCTTCAGCTGCCGACACTTGAGACTTTTATTTTGACACATCACACTCTTAAGAATGTGTTCATCCTGTTTCCTCTTCACACTTATGGTGCAAAAAAAACAAACAAAAAAAAGATGGAATAACTCAGAGTGAAACAACGTAAAATAGGCACATGAAAAGGAATTAGGCAGAACAAACACCCGTGCTCAACCAAATTTCGACAAAAGCAGGCAATGGGGATTATTTCCCACAATTACTTGCTCCGACACAGCAGACCCGACGCACACGTGAGCACCGCCCTCTGCTGCAGGACGCTTGCGCCCACACCTCTCTGCTGTAGTCTTTGGAACATAACAAGTCAAAAAACTCGAGAGGGGGGCGCAACTCGCCGGTGGCTGGCTGAATCACACTAACAGGTGATTGGGAGTCTTTTTCTATCTGACAATCAACTCTGGGCCGCAGCTGCGCCTCCCGTCATAGAGACGGAGCCGCGTGTGTCAGAGGTAAGGGGGGGGGGGGGGGGGTTGTTACGGGGGGAGAAGGGAGGAAGCACCCAGGCGCAGAGAGCGAGAGGAGGCAGGAGGTTGCAGGGGAACGGGGGCTTTAATAAACAAAACTAAGGACACAAAACTAAAACCACTGCAGACGGCAGGCTAGAAACTCGAAACACTCGAAACGGGGAGAGCAGACTAACATACTAACTAACATACTATGGACCAGCCCAGGAGGAAGGGAATGAGAAGACTTAAATACATACAGACAACCGAGACACAGGTGAACACAATCAGGAAGGATGGGGAACCAAAGTAAAACTCACAACAAAAACGAAACAGGAAACCCTACAAAATAAGACAGGAAGTTAAACTCAAAACATGCCAGAACAAAAAGGAAACAAACCACAAGGGCAAAGAAACAGAAACCGTAACAGGGGTGGTGGGCGCAGACCATTTTTTATGGATTGAGTTTTTTTGGAGGATTTCTGCTGTTGGTGTTGCACAAATTTAGGGAAATGCCAAATATTTTTGGAGTAATCCCACTGATGAATTCTATGATTTAATCTTTAATGTTTTATAAGACATAAAAATATTAATCACAATAAGTTTTTTTTAGATCTAATCCCTCTGATATGTTTCACAAAGACATACATGACGTCTCACATTAAGAAATTATTGCTAAAAATGAAGCAGGAGTCCAGCTCTAAAAAAATGCTCTAAAAATGATAAAAGAGCAAAAAAAATAAAAAAAACGGAAATATTTGATTTGTAATTTCTTATTAATATTTCCAGGCTTTCTTTGTTTTGTTCTGCAGCATGTTCATATTTGTATAATTTTGAGAGAATATAATTCTATGGAGAGCAAAATATTACAAGTTATTTAGGGTTTAAGTTAACTTGTGTTCCTGTTTTTATTCATATTTATGTTAAAAAAGTTCAGATTAAAAGGTTTAAAAGTTTAGCTTTAGTGTGTTCAGTAAATGTTTATCTTCTTCGGCCCAAAACCTTAAGCGTGTTTTTAACTTAGGCTCCCTGTGTGACTGAGTTTGACCCCCCTGTAATACGAGTCTAGAAAATTCATGCATCTTTTGTGTAAAATGGCTAAATAGAAGATAGGGAGCACAACAGGATGTTGTCAAATTTTGTATGTGTGCGGGGGTGGGGGGGGTGGGGGGGACTGTGGGGTTACTCGCCCAGGGAGTAAGTTAGTGTAGAACCGCCACTGGTTGCTGGTCTGGAACCATAAGCGGTGAGTCTAAGTCCCCCCCCCCCCCCCCCCCCCCCCCCCCGTGGAACGTGTTCACAAACAGCGCAACATATGGTCATCGTAGCAGCAAGGTGACAGGATGGTAGGGGCTCCTTGACGCAAACTAAATTAATTTTACGCGGAAATGGGTTTTCTTAGTATATAGGGGGATAAAAGGATTTTTGTCGCGGGGCGCTCACGTGTCCCCTACGAGATCACCACGGACTGTGTGTGCGCTGCCTTGCCTTGTGTGTGTGTGCGCGCGCGGCGCGTACTGTGTGAGCAGCCCCGCCACCCGTGCACACAAATAGTAGACAGACCACTCCTGTTCAGCGAAATTAATTTCATCATTAATTAAAGGAAAATTGACTGACTTGATGAGTTAAATATTGCAGATAACGTTTATATTTAGTGGGACACAAAAACATACGACTTCTCCAGTACCGATAGCAGAACCGTTCAGGTCAGATCTTAACGATACTGCGGTCTTGAAGAATGTGGCCCCGGGGCTGGTTCAATACCGGGGCTCTGTACCCATCCCTAGTACGGAGAGAGGAGAGGACGTGAAAGAAGACACCCCCCCCCCCCATAGTACAAAGGTGCAGATATGTGCATAATGCAGAATGACTTCATTTTAGGAACCATGGAAATGCAAAAAGACACGATTATTAGGCACAGTTTAAACTGCAGCTATCAGCTACGCGGAGGAAAACGGGAATAGAGCAGCTGCAGTTCAGTTAAATTAGATCTTCACAGATTCGGACTTCCTGCTTCAATAACTCTTCTGATAAACCAGGGGTCGGCAACCCAAAATGTTGAAAGAGCCAAATTGGACGAAAAAACAAACATGTCTGGAGCCGCAAAATATTAAAAGCCCTGTTTAAGCCTTATAATGAAGGCAACACACTAGCTATATTAGCCTACTATCAAAATGACTAAGTTGCTACAAATACATAATGAGCATTAACGATTAAATCTTTATTTGCCCTGCAGTGCATTCTGCGGAGAACGACGTGTCACGTGACTGCTCTGTTGTGCAAGTTTAACTTAATTACAATATCAATGAATTATGTTTCATTGCTTTGATAAAATTAAAGAAATGTAATAAAGAAATCCGATTTTTGATGTCATTTTTATTGTGAGGATTCAAACACAAAACAAAAAAATGGAACGTGCGTGCCCCATGACAGTCAGCTGCGCTCAAATGACAGAACAGCTTCAAGCAGTTGCTGCCCCTGCAGACTTTCATTCAGCTCGTTTAGCTGGCTTGTCACAGTCATATCCACCAAAAAGTGCAGCTTTTCAAGCCACAGTATCTTCCAGTTGCGGGTAGTTCAGGTCTTCGCTTTTCAGGAATGTTTTCACATGTTCTAAACCAGGGGTCACCAACCTTTTTGAGACTGAGGGCTATTTCATGGGCACTAAGTGGTATGAAGGGCGCCACAGGACCCGTTTACTATAAACCTCCTAGCCCCCCCCCCCCCCACACACACACACACAAACACAATTTTAGGATGCCCTTTTGTGCCCTATTTTTATTTGCTCATTTTACACAAAAACATGCATACATTTCTAGACTTGTATTACATGGGGGGGGGGTTCAAACCCAGTTGCAGAGAGGGGCCTTTTCTTTGTTCTGTTTCTTTTCTTTGCTCTTTTGTCATTGTTTTTAGAGCTGAATTTCTGACATCATTTTTAGCAATAAGTTCTTTTCTGCTTGGTGTGTGATGTTCTGTGTGAGTCCTTGGTCCTGTGTGTGTCTTTTGTCCTGTGAGTGTCTCTGGTCCTGTGTGTGTCTTTTGTCCTGTGTGTGTGTTTGGTCCTGTGTGTGTCTTTTGTCTTGTCTGTGTCTTTGGTCCTGTGTGTGTCTCTGGTCCTGTGTGTGTCTTTGGTCTTGTCTGTGTCTTTGGTCCTGTGTGTGTCTTTTATCCTGTGTGTGTCTTTGGTCCTGTGTGTGTCTCTGGTCCTGTGTGTGTCTTTGGTCCTGTGTGTGTCTTTGGTCTTGTCTGTGTCTTTGGTCCTCTGTGTGTCTCTGGTCCTGTGTGTGTCTCTGGTCCTGTGTGTGTCTCTGGTCCTGTGTGTGATGTCCTGTGTGTGTCTTTGATCCTGTGTGGATTACTTGGATCAGGTGTGTTTAGCCAATAAGGAGCTTCAAGGCCAAGTTGAATGGAAAACATGTAGGACACTGGCCCTTTAGGCCTGGAATTGGACACCCCTGCACTATCTTCTTACTTGGTAGCGGCCCCACTGGACATGTCCGAATCTGCTCCCCGTGCCCCATGCAAAGTCCAGCACCGGTTTGTCAAGAACAACACTCACATAAGTTAGCGGACAATCATATCAGTCCGTTTATTTTGTACACCCCCACCACTAGCCATACAGCATTAACCTCACTTCTACTTACAGCTCCCTCACTTATGGTGAGCGATTTAACACAACCAAGGTTCCCCACTTCCCGTGAGTCTTAGAAGCTGAAGGCGGGGCTAACCCCCAGATCGCCACAATATATTGATTTGCTATATGAGCAGTGCTATTTTTGGAGCATTCCTGTTAAATGATATTTACCCTTCCAATCATTTTTACATTCTGGCTTTAACTGGGATAGTGATCTTTGTGTCTTTAGTGGAAATGATGTAGAAACTGTGGAACATCTTTTCTTTGAATGTTTTCATGTAAAAGAGTTTTGGTCTTCTTTTCATAATTGGCTCAAATCCAAAAATATCATCATTAACCCTTTAAATTGGAATACAATTAAAATTTGATTACAATTAATTGACAAAAATCTGGACTTTCTTATTAATGTACTGATTGTAATTTCAAAGCATTTTATTCATACTTGTAAATTCTTAAAGGTGAAATCTCACATTAATGGATTACTCAACCGTCTCAGCCTATTCTCTAAATCTTTACATGAATCATAAGAATGCACAGACATTGTGTAATTTATTTGATCTATTTAAACTTTTGTAATAGACCCTTATTTTTGTTGATTATTTTTTAAGTTATATTTGTTTTCTTATTTTTATTTTTTTGGCTACCTTTATCTCAGAATTAATATTGTTGTCATTGACAGACATGCCATGATTGTTTGTTGAATATTTGCTTCAATTAAAAAAAATAAATAAATAAAAAAAAGGTTTTTTTGGGTGCATTCCCTGCAGGCGCCACGAGGGGTGCTCAGGGTTGGTGACCCATGTTCTAAACAGACGACAAAGTGACGCAAAACGTCACCCCTGGACAGCCATCAGACTGTGTTGTTTAGCAGGAGATCAGAATATTTCCTTTTAACTTCATCAAGCAATGCATGGAACTGACGGTGATTCGATTTCCATCAGCCACCTGTTCAGCGGTCCGCTGAAAGTAAAAAAAAAATAAAACAGCCCTGCTGGTAGAAACATGTGTCGCAGGCTATGACGCAAATTTTTGTTGACAGAAATGTTGAAATTGTAGTGGCGGTCATGTGCATTTTAGGTCTGTTAGCAGCAGGGGATTGTGGAGTGTGGGATGATGATCTTATTAGGGCTCAGCATGAGCGTTTCTGTTTGCCCACGTTTCTTTTCACATGGCAGTTTCGTTGTTCCACCTTAGTTTATTCTTCCTGTTATGTTGGTTCTTTATGTTGCACCATGAGTGTGGAAGGGAGAGGGGTTGATGAGGCCTGTGTAATGTTTAATGTGGTGTGTGTTCAAAATAAATGGGCTTGAAATGCCGAAAAGGGGCGGCGCTCTCAGCTCCTCTTTTTGCCTCCTCCTCCCTGAGACTGCTCAGTGTAGTGCAGTGTGTGGGACACGGGCAGTTCTCTAGAGCAGCTAGTTGATTGACAGCACAACATTTTTGACAGCTTGGCTCCCGTATCGTCCGCTGCAAGTGACGTACTTGCTGGGTGTTACAATATATTTTCTACACATTCTTACAATATTGGAAAACGTTAAGAATGTTTTTTTTTTTTTTCCTCCTACAGAAACCATTTTAAAACATAGAATATATTTCTCTCCCCCATCTTTTTACATTTTCAAACATTTTTAAAAATGCTCCAGGGAGCCACTAGGGCAGCGCTAAAGAGCCGCATGTGGCCCCTGAGCCGCGGGTGGCCGACCCCCGTGATAAACGTTCAAATGTCAGCAGGTACCTCAATCATTTTGTATTAACACAGAGAGTGAACTACAAAAGCATTTTTAAATAAAAAAAGATCGTTTTTATTGCCTTTTAATCAGAATTGTTCGTTTCAAGGTGTGAATGCAAACAGAGCAGCAAGCCGGCTGCCAAGGGACCATCAACAACGTGCGTACCCTGTAAAACACATTCTGTAAAAATCAGTAGTAAACTTTTAAAAAGCAATTACATGTCTATATTTATATGAACTGGTAATGAAGACTCGTCAGCATAGTCATGCTACATTATTATTATTATACTAAATTTTGTTAGAAAGTCAACCTCTATTTTATTGCTTATAGTTTTTAAAATTGAATAGAGATATGAATCATAACATAAATGCTCAATAGCTCTGAAGATACTAAAGCTTCTGTCACCAAACCTCCTGTACTGACTTATCTTGACCTTATTGTCCTACTGCAGATTATGTCATAATTCACGTTGTTTATTGTTAGGAATTTTTCATATTTAAACATTGATCAGATATGGTCAAAAATGCTCAATAGCTTTGAGATGCTGTAGTTACTGACACAAAACCCACTGAACTGACTAATTGTGACCTTATTTTCCTACTACAATAAAGATCATGTAAAAGAAATCTAGCATCTTCACATCTAACTCACAACAGAAGTAAAGGAGCAATGGAAGTGCTTTTATTCTGAAATTTCCACTAGGCTGAGCGGCTAACCACCTAACAGAAAGTAACGTTACAGTGAGCTGTGGAGGGAGCATGTTTTTTCTACAAGAGAAGATAGCAGCAGTGTTGATTGAGCGGCTTTGGTTCTAAATTTGCGGGTAAAAATGGCTTTGGCCGGGTTTGCATAATTTGGGCTGTTTTAGGGTCAGTTCGGCGGGTTTTTTCCCTCATGAATATATAATAGCGGACTACGTGAGGCCGTGTGGCTGTTGAACTTCTATGTACTGAAGCTCAGTGAACGCACCAGGCAGAGACGCTTGACGGGGTCTGTCATCTAACCTGTTGTTGGGGGGATGTGACCTGGGCTTGTCAAAAACATATCCAGTCTCTTCAAATCTTTTTCTTTTTCTTTGTACTTGACGCTGAGACACATTGAAGATGTCAGCCACCTCAGCAGTGGATCTGGTCTTCAGCCTCTTGATAATCAACGCGGTCAAGTTGCAGTTGATGTGAAGGCCTAGTGTGCTGGGGTTCTTTTTATACACACCTACTAATTGATTGATCAGTAATTGATGACAGGTGAGGCTGTAATCTAGGATTGGGTGTATCATATGACAAGGCGACAAAACTTTTGTCTTGCCAAAATGTGACCTTTCTGTGTTCATTAAATGATCAATCTTTCTTCAGTGAAGCAATTTTATTTGAGTATATTGAACATAATTTGGGAGGGTTTTAGCTTTCATATGAAACATTTCTAAAACCAATGGATTCATTAAAAGTGAGGTTATACGCTTTTGTTTCTACAAAATGGATAAGCGAAAAGACTTTTGTCAGGGACTGTAAAAGATCAGTGGTAACCACCCTCCGTGTATAATGTGCGTATGTGTGTTTATAGTGTGTTGGTGTGTAGTTAACATTGGTGGATAATTAAAAAAAACCTAAGAGTCATTTTCATCTGGTGTTTAGCCTTAGAGGTTATTTCCTTTTTTAATTTAATTTTTAAATTGTGCTATCATTATTAAGTACAAAGGGGTCTCTTCTTGTGTTTCTGCAGTCCTTCCCCAGCATTGGGTGACTCAAGAGGATGGTCTGTGCAACCAGCAGAGGAATTTCAGAGTGGAACAGGAGGAACCAGAACCTCCACAGATTAAAGAGGAACCAGGGGAACTCTGCATCAGTCAAGATGAAGATCATCTTGATCTGAAGCAGGAGACTGATACCTTGATGGAGATTCCTACTTATGAGGAAGATGAGAACAGTGAAGCAGATCTAAACAAACAGCAGAGCTTTAATGTAACTGATAGTCAGGATGAAGAAGGAAACCAACGTGAAGAATCAACATCAACTACAGATAAAGAGACAGACCCACAGAACAGAGATCAGAGGAAGAGAAAAGACAGAAGTCATGTCCAAAGTGTGAACAGCTCTCACATGTCAGAAGGTCAGTGTGACACGGATGTTAGGAAAAAACCAAAGAAGGATGATTTAGTAAAGAAACACAAAGAATCTTCTAAACAGAAAAAGATTTCCTCTTTTAAGTCTGGTGAAAGCTCAAAAAAAACTACCAAACTTTTTCATGGAAGATTTCATACAGGAAAAAAGCGATTTTCTTGTAAAGAATGTGATAAAAGTTTTAGTCACATATGTGATCTCAACAAACACATGAGAACTCACACAGGAGAAATGCCTTTTTCTTGTATATATTGTCATAAATGCTTTAGTGATTTATCTCATCTCAAAACACACACGAGAACTCACACAGGAGAAAAGCCTTTTTCTTGTAAAGAATGTGATAAAAGTTTTAATAATTCATCTAGTCTCAAAAAACACATGAGAACTCACACAGGAGAAAAGCCTTTTTCTTGTAAAGAATGTGATAAAAGTTTTAATCAAATATCTAATCTCAAAACACACATGAGAACTCACACAGGAGAAAAGCCTTTTTCTTGTAAAGAATGTGATAAAAGTTTTAGTCACATATCTTCTCTCAACAAACACATGAGAACTCATACAGGAGAAAAGCCTTTTTTTTGTAAAGAATGTGATACAAGTTTTAATGATTCATCTAATCTCAAAAAACACATGAGAATTCATACAGGAGAAAAGCCTTTTTCTTGTAAAGATTGTGATAAAGGTTTTAATCAAATATCTCATCTCAAAAAACACATGAGAACTCATACAGAAGAAAAATCCTTTTTCTTGTGAAGAATGTGACAAAAGTTTTAATAGTACATCTAATCTACAAGGACACATGAGAACTCACACAAGTGGAAAAACATTTTAAAACAGTTTAATCAAGGATTTATTAAAAACTTAAAAACTTAGAGCAGAGAACTTAAACAACACAGGGTTTTCATCAGCAGAGGGAAAGATTTGAAAAAAGTACACATTTCCTTCCATAAAAACAGAAACTAGTATTCTATTCAAAATTATGATTTTTAGTCTGAAATATTTTAAGCCTTGGTTTTATGTTGCCATTTACATATTGGATATAATCCCAAAGTACTTAACAGTCAGTCCCATTCAAACACTGACGGCAGCTGTGCTGTCTCACACTGGCACCAACCTATAACCACCAGGATCAACACGGGGTTCAGTTTTGTCCAATGACACTTTGTCACATGGACGGGCAAAGTGGTAGTTGAACCTGTGATCTTCTGAACTACACTGCAAAAATTGACTGTCTAAATACAAGAAATTTAGACTTATTTTTAGATTATATTGTCTTAAAACAAGTGAAATTATCTGCCAGTGGGGTAAGATAATTTCACTTGATAAGATATCTTAAAATAAGAAAAAATATCTTGGCTTTTAGAAAGAGAGAAACAACTCAAAATTAGTAGTAAAATACTCATTTCAAGCACTATTTTTTAGGTAAAAAAGTCTCAAAACTAGTTTATAAATTCTTCTTTGACAGTTGTTTATTACTCACTTTGAGTAAAAAGACCCTAAAACTAGATAACCGTAAGAAGATATGCTTTTAATTCAAGAGTTATTATACTAGAATTGAGACTTATTGCTAGCTGAATTAAAGCTAGTATTGTGTAATTACTAGCTTTTGTAGCTCAAACCAAGACAAGAAAAATACAAGCATACAGGATTAGTATACTTAACAATATTTATTTATATTGCTTTTTTCAAAATTGCTTTGAATACACTGTTAACATAGAATACTTCTGCTTCTACAAATACAAAGAACTGCTTGAAGCATTTCAACATAAAATTTAACATAGGTTTACAGCTAAATCTTAATGAACGCTGATGCAGGCCATACTAGTAAATAATCTGAGGTTAAGAGAAATAAGAAAAAGAGTGTCTCTGGTTAACATCACCAAACAAGGCATTCATTTCTCACCGTGAGAGCTCTACCACTCAGTAAAAACGTTTCACTCTGCCAAAACTTTTTTTATGAACTTGTGGTGTCCCGCTCGTGAATATTGTCCTTCAATATTTCTGTCTGACTGACAAAGTAGGGTTGCCACAAACTTGGGATGGGTAAGATGGAAGGTGTAGTGGTAAGCCAACAGATAAAACAACCTATGGCCAAGATCTTCTTTGGCAAAGGTGGTGATGGGAGTTTCTCCACTTGCCACGAGACAGCAGGACCCATCAAAGAGCAACACCGGGCTGGAGAAAGATCTCTTCTCCAGGTATTTGGCAGGATCATCTGTTGGCTAAAGATAAAAATAATTAGGGTAAAACAGTTTATGTTGTAACTTTTACTAAAAATGTTTTGTTAGTAATAATGAAACATCACTAGGGTCGTATTTGCCATTTTGAAAATTAATATAATTTTTGTAGATGCTTGTATTTAGGCTTTTTTGACAACTATCATCCCTGTGCCAAAGAAACCATCACCATCCTGCTTCAATGACTACCGCCCCATAGCACTAACGCCCATCATCATGAAGTGCTTTGAAAGGCTAGTCATGTCACACATCAAGTCCACTCTTCCCCCCACCCTGGACCCCTTCCAGTTTGCATACCGACCCAAACGATCGACAGAGGACGCCATTTGTTCTGCTCTCCATCCAGCTCTCACCCACTTAGACAAAAAGGACGCATATGTGAGAATGCTGTTCATAGACTTCAGCTCCGCATTTAACACAATAATACCACAGCAACTCATTTGCAAACTGGACAAGCTGGGTGTTAACACCCCCATCTGCAACTGGCTACTGGACTTCCTCAGCCAAAGACCACAAACAGTACGAGCCGGCAACAACACCTCAAACACAATCATTCTCAACACCGGGGCACCCCAAGGCTGTGTGCTTAGTCCGCTGCTCTTCACCCTGCTGACACATGACTGCACAACAACCCACAGCACAAACCACCTTGTGAAATTTGCAGACGACACAACCCTGGTGGGTCTCATCACCAAGGGCGATGAGACCAACTACAGGGAAGAGGTGGATCTGCTGACAAAATGGTGCAGAGACAATAACCTCCTGCTAAATGTCGGCAAGACAAAGGAGATTGTTGTCAACTTTCAGAGGGGCCACACTCAACACCTGCCACTGATCATTGATGGTACTGCTGTGGAGAGAGTGAGCAGCACAAAATTCCTGGGGGTTCACATCAGTGAGGACCTCTCCTGGACCGCCCACACCACATCATTGGCAAAGAAAGGACAACAACGTCTCTACTTCCTGCGGAAACTAAAAAGATCAGGTGCTTCACCAGCCATCATGACCACATTCTACAGAGGAACCATCGAGAGCATCCTCTCCAGCTGCATCACTGTGTGGGGGGGCAGCTGTACACACAGCAACAGGAAAGCCCTGCAGCGCATAGTCAACACAGCCAGGAGAATCATTGGAACACCACTCCTCTCCCTGCAGGACTTATACATCACCCGCCTCACCCGAAAAACACTAACAATAATCAAGGATGCACACCACCCTGCACACAACCTGTTCAGCCTTCTGCCCTCAGGGAGGAGGTACAGGAGTCTCTGCTCCCGGACCACTAAACTCAGAAACAGTTTCACACACCAGGCCATCAGGATGCTAAACACCCTCTCCCCTCTCCACCTACCCACCACCCATATCCCCCCATGAACAGTGCTCAAACGAACCCCCCCCCCCGCTGCCTTGAGACACTGCCTTAAGTGCACTCGCACTTTTATGGCAAATTGCCTATGTTGTATATTCAGTGATGAAAGTCAGGTAAGGAAAAAATCCCTGAACTTTTCTTTGAGCGATATGGCGGGCACAGAGCGAAATTTTGGAAAAATACGTGGTCTTAGATGCATTCTGGTGCATTCTGGCAGCTAGTTATTCACTTCTTTATCAAGAAACTAAGACTAATTGGAGCATCATGATTTGTCATTCAAACCATGGATATATGGAGAGTCGAACCCCTAGTTTGACTCTCCATTAAGGACTTGCTGGTCCTAAAAAAGAATTTGGAAAATTGCTCAAAGTAACACAATCCTACAATCTACGCTTTTCCTTAAAGCTACAAAACATACAATTGCTAAAATATAGTAACATCAAAGCCCCAAATGGCAAAAAGAACACCAGTAACTATGATATTCTATGAAAATACCTCAGTTATTTATACATTATTTCTGCTTTAGAAATGACTGATGTACATATCCACTTGCACTGTTTTCTCAAACTATAATTACATCAAAATATGGGATCTGCTTTAAACTTTAATTCTATAACATAATACATCAATTCTTTAACACCAATACTAAGTAATCTGGGAAATATCAAAACAAACATACAAACTAAGCTAAACATTGTAAACATTATTTTTTAAGGGAGTGCGGGTCCAAACCATCAAATACTTATAATTAATGTCAACTATACTGAACTAAATCATGGTAATTAGGAAATACAAATAAATTAGATAGAGAAATTTATTCAAAATAAAAACTGAAACTCAAAACTAAAATTGAAATTATTTCAAAATGTGGTTTTGAGATTATTTTACACAAAAAAGTATTTGACCTACACTACCTTAAAAATCTTTTTTTTCCAGCCAAGACCACTTCAATTTGTTTTTTATCGTCTTCTCACAACTGAGGTCGTGACCACGCTCAATAATGACGATGCCTGCCATTATTTTAACACAAATTTGATCGCAAACTCTTCAGATGTGTTTGTGAAAGTTTAGCGTGGGTCCGCCAGTTTTGGTCTCAAGGGAAGCAAGTCACGCTGACCACGTGGTGCAGACAGAGCCAATCAGACCCGTCGACGCATCCGAAAGCAACTAAAACGTCCCGTCATTGGTCAATTAGGCCGGGAAGACGAGAGATGGCCACGACCATAGAGGAAGCGATCTGCGGAGAAATATAGAAAATAAAGCTAAAATTAGCTGATTTCAGACCATTTTTTAATCCGGAAAGCGATTTGTCCGTAGAGATCAGGTCTTTATTTCCCGGAAAGTACGTTCGGTTTGCTCAAAAACCCGGATTTCCGGGAATTCCCGGAAGACTTTCATCACTGTATATTGTAAATTGTATCTTTTTCTTTCTTTTTACTTATTTATTTTATTCTAAACGTATACTTTGTTTTTATTTTTCTTCTACTGAACAGACACGAAAGAGTAAGAAACGGATTTTCGATTCATTGTATGTGATGCACATGTGAAGAATTGACAATAAAGTTGACTTTGACTTTTTAGGTGTCATTAACACCATTTTGCATATCTAGTGGCAGAAAAAAAAAACAGAAATAAATGCTGGGATCCTCACATTATTCCTTCCAGTCTCTACCCACAGTTATTACAGACCATCAGAGACAAACAAAAATCAAGCACAAAATCAAAGTTTCAAATGGGAACAAAAACTCACCTCTAGAACATGCAGCAATGCTTCACTAGCATGTGCCAGTTTCTTAAGGGGTGAAGTTGGAGATGGGAAAAGCGTTGGGAGTGCTCTGAAGAGTGCAACGTTGTGTTCAACTAAAATAGAACAATATAATAGAATAACTCAGTTATTAACTTCATTTTCAGCTTAATGTTGAGTTTACATTAAATTGAATATCAGTTTGCATAATAACAACGCAATTCTGACCAACACCTCTGAAAACATTATGCAAAAAAAGACAGTAAAATGAGTTACCTCCACTTAAGTTCATGGGAGGCTTCAACACTTTTTTCCAAACTCTGTAAAACTGCACTAGTGAGCAGAAGTCTTCCCATCTGTCCTGTACTTGACATCTGAATTTGCCGTTTCCCATATCCTGGATCCACCGCAGCTCCTCCATCACATAAAACACAAGTAACATACAAAAATGCCTCCTTAGTAAAGATGGGCGGTGGGGGGAACAACCAATCAAAAACACAAGTAAATTGCTTACATGATGAAGCTCCTTGAAACATGGATATGCCTCCAGAATCTTTGTAGGTCTATCATCTTCTTTTAGGACATCACTTTCAATGAAGGCTTTTCTTGACTGAAATCCGAGGTCAAGGATCTGGCAGACAGCATCTTGGTTTGGTTTTGGTTCTCTATACATCTATCGAGGCTATCCGTTTCTGCCAAAATGAAAAATAAAAATCAGTGAAGATATCAGACATATTCTGAATTATACAATGGGTTTTAGCCGACATGAACTGTTATACTTCCATTATTTATTAGAGCAACATAAATGAGAAAGCATCTTACACTGCTGTATATAAAAGCTTGTTTACAATGTAAATGTAAACAACAATAGCTGTAATGTCTCAATATCAATATCCAATGGTATAAGGATAATTAAGGTAGGTCAAAAAAATAAGAAAAGGTAAAGCATTTTAAGTGATCACATAGAGGGCATAATTTTATTCCTGAAGGAAACAGCAAAACAACAACATATTTGCGATCTGAATCAAAGATACGAGTTCTTAGTGTCATAACCTTCTCATAACTTGTCTAATCCAAGTAAGGGAGGTATCATTGCAAAGCTAGTCAGAGAACTACATGAATTAAGGTTGATATCAAATCCATTTTTACTTCATTATCAACAAATAATAAGTAATTACGAATATAACCAAAAAGATTGTACAGTTCAATTAAGCTAAACAGATGCTGTGAGGCAGAGTAAACACTGAAATCTTCTTCATGGCATATATGTTTATAAAATGATCCATTTTTAGCTGACCAAAAAAACCTTTGGAAACAGATATCCTATTTACACTATTTTCCTTTTACATTTTAACTTTTCAAGTTAATAAATAAGAGAGATTCCAGACTCGTTTCCTGGGTTTGAACTATCATGTGGCTCTATGTGTAAAAATACTTTGAAGTACTTTCAAAAGTCATTATTGATTTTTATAAATAAATAAAACAATAATAAAACTGCTGTTTTATTTATTTATTATTTTATACCACAATCCAATAGTATTTCATTAAGCTACGTTTGCTCCTTTATGTTTGTAGACATTGGTTGCAGCCTATCAGTTTACTCAAAACCTGTCACATGACCTCATGTCCCAGCATTCACTTCTTGGACGGAGCCTTGCAAACGGGGGGAACAGCACCTGCTCGCTTTTGATTACTGATTAAATTTCCGGGAGGTGAAGATAACTACAACAAAAAATATTAGCCTGCATGTATAGTACGCACTGATCTAGTGACGCTCATTCATAAAACGGAGAAAACACTGCAGCCTCGCGTTCCTCTAAATGGAAGAAATTCTGGTGGCTAAGCTAGGTCATACGAACATGCCTAGAAGAGACGGAATGCCGCTCTGCTACTGGCTGCCTCGTCACACTTGTCGACTAGCTTGGATACCTAGCTGTCATTAGGCTTCGGGGAACAATATTTGTTCACATTGAGTGAAGTAATAATATTTAATAAAATAAAAATAGTCTCAGAAAAACTTACCGAACAGGCTATCAGAAGGGTCTGGTTCAAAGTGGCTGCTGCTTTTCCCTCTCTTTCCAACCGTCAGGACAGGCGCAACCAAATGACTTGAGGGGGGTGGGGGTGAGAGGGTTACCGCAAAACATGTACCTTTGTCCACAAAGTTGTATGATGTAATTAGAAGATATTATACACACTACTTTAAAACTCACCTCTATTATTGTTGTATGGTAATACTAGGGAAAATAAATTTTGTGTTATTTATGAAACCCTCCCGTCCCCCCATTCCCTTCTTAGCTGGTATTGACCGCAGGAGGAAAAGGAGTACCGTATGTTCATGTTATTTCAGACTTTGAGATAGTCCAGATTGTTTTTGCACCCGTTTTACCAATGCAGAGCGTATTAAGACTTACAAATCTGATTGAACAGCATCTGAAACGATTTAAGCCATTGTTTCCTTAGAAAACTGTAATTCCTAAGCAACACTGCCTTTGCATCTCCCTGTTAAAATTATTTATCTTGGTTGTTTAGACATATGTGTATTATGTTTGAGTCAAAGCACATTTTTTAAACAATGGTCATCTAAACTAAACTTCAGAAATGTCTGTTAATCACTTGTCAACCATAATCAGCTTTTTGAATGCTGTCAAAATGATATCAGCACAGAGCATCCCATATATTTTTACATGAGAAGGAGTTGGGCCTTGTCTCAGAAATAATTAATTTGGAACACATTACAGGAAAGATTGGAAGGTTTTGTGACAGTTGTGTTCTGTTACTGATTTGCACAAGGGTTATCCCTTTTTCTATCTATCTTAGATGACCCCCCCCCCCCCCTTCCATTGACATGTTCTCCCTACCATGACAAAGGTGGAAAGATTTCATGTTATCCATGGACACCAGTGAAGATCAAAAATCATTGAAGAAAAAAGGTTCAGAGCACTGTCTAGTGGGTCTAGATGACCCAACTCCTAATGTTAAAGTGCCTAGGATAGCACAAGGGTTACAGAACAGGTATAGCAATATTACTTTTCTTAACAGCTTTGTTGCTGTTGCAGTGTTCAAGTCCACATGTTACTAGGTCTTGAAACAAGTCTTTACAGCTAAAAGTGGTCACAAAATAAAAATTCAAGCCTCTGCGAGTAATTTATCTTGTTGTACATGTAAAATGACTAATTTTAGCCTTTATAAAACTAAGTAAGAAATAAAAGACTAATAATCTTGTAACAAGATTAATAATCTAATGAATTCTTCTCTTGCATAGTAAATTATTCTTAAAACAAGTTTTAAATGATTATTGGACTAAATTTAAGATTAAAATTCTAGGTTAGAAACTTCATTTTTGCAGTGTACTCTACCTCTACACCACAGCTCATGACTTTACTTTTCGAATTTCAGAAAATGTGAATATTTTAATTTACATTTGTAATCTTTAAAACTCTTGGGATCAAACCCTAATGTGCTCATTTACTCCAAAGCAGCCTGAGCTTTCCTTACATGAACACAGAGCCACAGACTGTTGGCCTCCATAACAAATAGATGCAGTCATTCAGTTAAAAGGAGACACAAGTTAGTATTAAACAAATATCAATGAACAGTTTTCTAAAGTCTGACATGAGCTGAAAACATCCTTTTTAATGGGTTTGATGTGATATTCTATTTTTTTACAACAGTCTTTTTATTGTATATTCTTTGAATAAAAATGATCAAAACCAGAGAGAAAAAAATCCAATATATTTAAATCTGTTTATAGATACTAGACAAAATGAGTTTTGCTACTTTCATGGACAAAAATGTTGAAAACTTGTACAAAATGAATTCTTTGAGATGTACCAGTTAATAAAAAAATGTTGTTTTGTATTATTAGAGTCAACTCTTGAACTGATTGAATGTGGTTGTAGTTTATGCTGAGATGCTTAGTATATTGTTTGTGTGTTGCCATGACAACACTAGAAGAATTTTGTAAATTACTTTTATTCTAACAGTTTTTGTGTGATCAGTGAAAATTTGATTTTTTTTTAAAGTAGTAACTGCAGCTTATATTTTGTTAGACCTAGTTTAGGGAAGAAAATTTTTTCCCAAAAATGTATGAAGGAAGAGGCTGATAAAGATCCAGACTGGTGTTTGTGTCTGGTGTTCTTGTGATTCGTGTTTTCTAGTAGACATTAGAACTGTTCCTCTGTTCTTTTTGGTTCTCAGTGTTCTGTCCCAATCTTATCTGTGAAAAATAAAGTGGACGTGAACATCAGTCAGAAGTGTGGAGTCTTTCCCACAGTGTGGGTTTCTGCTGTTTGTTGGTTCTCTGTAGGTTCCAAAACTGGACTCTGCTCCAAAAAGCAGAGTATGTGACGTACCCGGGTAAGCAAGTAATCAATTGACTATATTAAAACAACAAAAATAATAAAACAACAAGTTGAGACAGTGGAGAATGGAGTGTCCAGAAATCCACAAAGATATTTTTCATTCTTTGGTTTTCAAGGTTCCTTTTTTTTGGTTATGGTGTCTTTGTCAAAATTCCTTTTTCCTTTGTTAAATAAGTGCTCAGTGACGGTTCGTGGATAGCTCACCATGCACCATTGTTGAATGAGACAGATCAAAAGTGGATCCAATCAGGGATAGAAGTAGGGGTGGAAAAAAAATCTGACCTAAACAAGGTCAAAACAAATGTTAGATTGGACAACGCATACTATTTGCAACCTATTATTTACAACATATATCATTTACATTAAGTACAGTAGTCAACTGTATGTCATAATTTTAAGAAAAAAAATCAAATAAGATCCTACAAGAATGGCAGGAACCTGTTTTCCAATTTCAGGCCTATAAATCAATGGGTTTCAACAATGTTTCCAACATAAAGCACACTTTTAATTAGTTAGTATCTAATCTAAGGAGAAAAATGAAATAAAATGAATGAATTAGTTCAAAACTAAAATGGCCGACCATGCACAAGTGCAATAAAAAAAAACAAGTTGAAAACTCCAAAACAGACAAAAACTGCTAACAATCATTAAATGAAATGTTTCAATTCCAACAGAAAAAAGTATGATCATAAATTTGTATGGTGGTAAGTGGTAGGCAGGCGCCTGATTTTGGCAGTGGAGCCGCCACCAGTGTGTGAATGTGTGTGACTGGGTGAATGGGTCTGTGACCGTAAAGCGCTTTGTCCTTGTAGGTAGAAAAGCGTTGTACAAGTATGCTCCATTTACGCCATTTTGTATGTAGACACGCTAGCATGGCATTCCTGTGAGGCAGTGAAACTTGGCAAGACTGTTTTGCAGCTATATGTGTGTGGATTGTATAAACTCCCAGAAGAGTAGTTTGTTCAAAGGTCTGGTTGATCCAGTGAGATGTGACACCAAAGTTTGGTTTAGAGCTTAAATAAACAGCTATCAGAAATGCAGCCAGCCACAGCAGATCGGCAACAGCCAGAGCTTGGATTACAGGAAGTGGCTAGGTGACCCAGATGTTAATGAAGGGAACTGGCCCCACCACAATAAGAGCACCTAGGTGTTCGAAATCTGCTGATGTAACTGATCCGTTTACACTTCTAAAAAGGCACATTGATTATAGGTCAAATACTTTTTGACTTGTATATGTTGTCTTTTGGGGATGTCATGAGCCATGCTGATGATGCACAGCTTTACATCGCCGTGTCTCCTGATGACCTTGAACTTGTTAACACTCTTTTAAACTGTATTGTAGACAGAAAGTCATGGATGGCAGAAAACTTCTTGCAGCTCAACCAGGACAAAACTGAAGTTTTAATCATCGGTTCCGAAGACATGAGAAAGATGATTTTACCACATGTTCAGAATTTTAAACCTTCTCAATGTGTGAGAAACCTGGGCGTACTTTTTGTCTCTGAGCTAAATTTTATCCCACACATCAAAAATGTCTTTAACCCTTGTGCTATCTTAGATGACCCCACCCTTACATTGACGTGTTCTTCCTACCATGACAAAGGTGGATAAAGGTGGAAAGATTTCATGTAATCCATGGACACCAGTGAAGATCACAAATCATTGAAGAAAAAAGGTTCAGAGCACTGTCTAGTGGGTCTAGATGACCCAACTCCCAATGTTAAAGTGCCTAGGATAGCACAAGGGTTACGACAGGATTTTATCATCTTAAAAACATTGCCAGAGTCTGCCTGTTCCTCTCTCTTGCCAGCACAGAGGTGCTGATGCTTTTATTTTCAGTCGTTTAGATTACTGTAATGCCCTGCTCTCTGGTTTACCAAAAAAGTCTATTTCAAATCTACAGCTATTGCAGAACTCAGCGGCACGAGTTCTGACGAGGACCAGAGAACACATTACACCGGTTTTAAAATGGCTGTATTGGCTCCCTGTGCGTTTCAGGATTGATTTTAAGATTTTTTTCATGGTTTATAAATGTTTTTATGGTGATATTATTTTAAAGTATCAGACCTCGCAGACCCTGAGGTCCTCCGGGGCTGGTCTCTTAGTTGTTCCGAAGGTGAGGACCCAAACTCATGGTGAGGCTTCATTCTGCCATTACGGTCCTCGCCTGTGGAACAGCCTGCCAGAGAACCTCAGGGCCGCAGAGACTGTGGAGGTTTTTAAGAAAAGGCTCAAGACCCACCTTTTTAATTTAACTTTTAGTTGATTTTAGCTGCTAATTTATTCTATTAGTTTTAGTATAGGTTATTTTATGTATTTAATTTCATTTTATGCATCTTATTCTCATTTTTTTTGTTTTTATATACATCTTATGTCTTTAATTGGAGTATCTTATCATGATTTTAGCCCCGGTGTTTCTTGTGGGGATCTTTTCTGTCAGGGCTTGGTGCTCTGGCTGCCAGATCTTCTCGGGGTCCTTCAGGGTCCTTCGACCAATGATGACGTCACACTATTTGATTGGCTGTAAGTTTGCACGATGACGTGTACGATAGTGATTGGTCAATTTATTGGTCCAGACAAATCACGCTCTCACAGTTGAGGGGGAACGATAACACTATAACTAACCGTTTGCTGAATGTCCCCTTTGTTCTGAATCAATAATTTAAAAAAAAACTATAACTTCCGTTATTAAAATCCGTTATTCGTGAGAAACAGAAATTCCATCGTGTGGAATTCGATTAATGCTTAGGACTGTAGTTATCAATATGACAATGTTTTTTTCTGAGAATAAAAAAAGGGAAATTTGGGAGAATTAAAACAGACTGCACACCATAAATAAATATTGTTTTCATACACTGTACAGTCATACATTTTCTCAAATTGGAAAAATAAGTTTATATTGCCAATGGTTCTCCCTTTAAAATATAAACAGAACATATTTGTTCAGTTTATGTTTTACAGTACAGTTTCCATTTGGTGTAACAAATAATAATGTCAGACCTAACAACTAACTAACTTATGTCAGACACCTTAAAATTAAAAATGGCATTATTAGTTATGAGTGAGAAAAACTTTACAAAAGGAAACATAAAATTGCTAAATAGTTTGTTCAACTGGTGTTACCGTAGGGTGACGTCATCATTGGTAGAAGGACCCCGAGTCGATCTGGCAGCCCGAGCCGGAGTTGTTGACTTTGCTGGGACAGCTGGGGCCTGTTTCAGAAAGGAGGTTCAACCAACTCTGAGGTTAAACTTGAACTCTGAGTTGGTCAATTGGGAGATTAACAACTCTGAGTTTTCTGTTTCAGAGAAGCTGATCCGAGTTAGATCAATCAACTCTGAGTGGACTGATTCGGAGGTGAGCGTGCGCACCGCGACTATAAGAAGACATTATCAATGGAGCGCAGATATCACGAGTCACCATGGCAACCGTGAAAACAAAGAGGTCTGCGTATTTTTCGCCAGCTGAACTTGACGTGCTGCTGCAGAGTTACAGTGAATATGAGCACATATTCTGGAAGAAAAGCAACACCGCTGCATCTGCAAAACAGAGACAGTTAGCGTGGAAAACATAGCTGCTCGAGTTAATGCCTAAGTTTGCATTTAAATCATTGTTGTAAAATATTGGCTGTAATAACTTTTTAAATAGCGTAAGGTGTGAAATAAAAAATGGCGATATTAAGGAGTACTTTTGAAGTGTTATTCCTGGTGTAAATGCATGAAATGCTGCATAGTGTACAGAACCAATCTGGGGGAAAATGCATTTAACGTCGGTAATGTTTAGAGGACTTTTTTGTTAACCTTCCCCTCTTGCAAACGTTGGTCAGTTTAATATTAATACATGCAATTGTGTTTTTAAAAGTGAACTTTTGTCTACTGTTGAACCTTTCGCTGCGCGAAGACTTCTCCTTTCTTTTATCTCGTCTTTCCGACCGTGGTCAGAAGCGCAGGGGAGATTTCCTTCAGGGCCGAAGGGAATTCTCCTTCGGGGTTCACTTCCCGTTGGAAACCCTCAACCTCCAGAGCGGATTAAGAATGACTCCAAAACAGTTATTCTGGGAATGACACCTTCTCTTTATTTAACTAAGTGCTCCGTCCTCCGAACACACAATATATACCACGCACACACCTCTGCTCCGTCCCCCCCCCCCCCCCATCTGCACCTGCACTTGCCCCTCCCCTTGTCACTCGTGGATCGCACCCCGCTCAGCACACACACACTGCAACACTACCCTTGTATTGATCAAGTGGTATAGGTTTATATGGGATTAAGAAAGTAAGCAGTGCTAGAAAATTGTGTTTCCAAAAAGTAATTGTTACATTAATCTAATTCAATGTCCCTGATTTCATTTTCATGTAGATGCAATCCTGCAGGAATTAAAAGAACATGGCAGCAGCTAAAAATGAAGTATAAAAACATAATTCAATCAGGTCAAATGTGAGCATGTCATGGATGTAGGCTTTGTTGACCATATTTGACATATGAAACATCTACATAGCAATACATATCTAATGTTGTTTTCATTGTATATATGTAATTGACTGCAACGAAAAACGGTAACGCTCAAACCAAAACGTATGGGGAAATGACAAAAAAATCGAGTCTTCTCAAAATCCTCGTACGAGGTAAATATAATTTTCTACGAATTAATGCAGCCTCCTCGTCTATTGGGTCCTCCAAAAAAGAACAAGCCATTCTTGTCACTTAGACCGTCTCTGTGTGACGGAAATGTTGGCAATGAAGGTTAAAGCGAAAAATACCGCTTCGTCTTTAAAAAAGGGGAGGGGACCGGCAGAAACTTTGAGTTTGGAGAATAAAACCTGCTCCCGGCCAGGTTAGGTTCACAGCATAAGTAACCATGGATACTGACTCCGAGTATAAGTTACCTCTCTTTCAGAAACGGGTTTGACTTACTCTGCTTTCTCTGGTTTAACAAACCTCCCATTCTGAAACCGAAAACCCAGGGTTTCCCTGATTTCAGGGTTAATGCACTCAGAGTTTACACTTAACCTCCTTTCTGAAACAGGCCCCAGGTGATAAAAAAGGTTGGTGCTATTTCCAGTTTTAGAAAGAACATGCTTTCTGCACAGTTTGCAGTGAATGTTACTCATTTATGTCAGTTTTTAATGAACCAAAATACTTCCACACAGGAGACGACATTTAATGTATGACAACATAGTTTTTAGCAGCCAAATTATAACACTAAAAACTTTAGATGTTTTATTTTTTGAACATTTTCCTGATTTATTTAAAGAAAACTGCATCAAAGTAATTTCTTGGTGTGAACACGTCTTTCTTGTCATCTAACTGTAAACTCCAATTCAAACATGCTGACAAAACAAGGACAGATTTCCTAGAGATTTCCTAATTCTGCTTCCATGTGATCACATGAAAACAGTCCAATGTTTTGGATTCTTCTTCTTCTATATCATTGACATTAAAGCTGCAGCTCTGTCACGAGGAAACAACATGTGACAGGTCCCAGTTTTTGGTGGAACACCGTCTCTGTGATGCTACAGACGCTGCTAAAACACAGTGGATTTCATTCTGTTCTATGTAGAAAAGACTGTTTGATTCATGTCTGATGAATTCATCTTGGAGTATTTATCCTCCACGTCTAGAAGTCCGCTCCGTGAAAATCCTGTTGGACTTTAAAGCGGTCCGTGTTTCCATGGTGACAGAGGGAACAGCTGGGGGGTATTCCAGGAAGCATGTTTAAACTAGCCTGACTTTAAGCCTGAACTCTGGCTGAAATCCGCCTGAACTTGCTTACTCTGGGTATGTCGGTTCCAAAAGACCGGATATGAGTTGTTGTAATTAGGCTGGACTTAGTAACCCTGGATTAATGCAAATGCATAGCAGGTACATAAAGACATTCTCAATAGATCGCCGATTTCTGGAGTCACCATGGAAACGTGTGGAGAGAAAAAAGAAAGCAGGGCACTGGAGACGGAAGTGAGACGGAGTCTGAGATTTTAATGACGGCGGATAAAGATTATAAGTCCCTCAAAAAATTAACATGGCTGCATCATCAAAAAAAAGAGTTTCTGCTTAGAGATAAATAAATAAATTTCTTCTATTAGAAACAAATAATTTAGTTACATTTATTCAACCTAATTTCTTACGTCTATAAAACTCAGTAATTGTTTATACAACTCAAATTTACGTATTTATCTAACTAAATGTCACATTACTCCATTAATCTTTTTTTCAATCATAATTACTTATATTTCTTGAACTCTCATATGTCTAAGTTTGAGCTGGCAGATATGCTCATTTTTATAACAATAAAAAGGACGGGGGAAAATGCAAGCAGTGCAAAAATTTATTAAGGAATTTTCCATCATTGTCATCACCATACTTTCTTGTAGGGGTGCTATATAAACTCATCATTCTCTCCTTTAGTCTTACTCATGGTGCAGAGACGTAAATAATACAAAATAAGACAAAATAACTCAGCCATGGTAACTTGACCTACCCTGAAACATACCTCCATTTCTGGAACCAAAAGCTGAGGTTATCAACTTCCTTAGCCTCAAATTTACCGTGGGAGCTAGCATAACCTGCTTTCTGGAATACCCCCCTGGTTAGCATCTTTCTAACTTGACTGAACTGAGGGTTGGGGCTTCCAGCACAGAACCAACCTGAGAGCAAATGAACATTCAAATCCTCCACAAGCTAAACCCCATCAGCGTTGGATTGCTGCTGACAGACAGACTTCATTGATGGCATCTTCCGTTCTGGACCTGACGTTTAGCACACCATAGCTGGATTCCAGAGCGCTTTATCAAAGCGCCTTAAGCCCGTTTGGACTCTGGCGCTCCACGCGCTGGATGAATAGTGGCGTTTGGAGGAAGTGCGGCTGCGCAGTCCGTCACTGAACACCGTCACTGCCTGGACCTCTTTCTGGGTCCTAGTGCCCTAAAGGTTACAGCTCCTGGTTCCACAAGAAAAAAGTCCATTCTAGAGGCCACTCTGACATCATCATCATCAAAGACAGCGTTACCTAGCAACCATACCAAGACCATAGCAGCTATAGAGGGAAACACAACAAACCATCAACGGCGGTTAAAGCAGTCAGACGTTTGTTCTGCAGCTCAGCAAAAAACTCTGCTTTAGGTTTTGGGGAGAAAAACAAAGGAAAACACACGGAGAAGGATTCTGCAAAGGAAATCCCAAGTTCTATTGGTAAGTCAGCGTCCTGGAAACATGCTTTGTTGGTTCTGAAGTGGCATGAATGCAGACTTAGATTGGTTTGTTTCCTTGGATTCTTCAGATGGATTCAAGCTGTAAATGTTGTCAGCATAAAGCAAGTTTGGACTAAACTAAAGCAGAAAGTGGCTTTGAAGATGGTCAGGAGAAATGAGGGCTTTTTTCAGGAATTCTTGGAAGAGGAGGACTTCTCCAAACAACCAGAATCTAGGAGGAGGTTTTTTCAGCATTGAGATCAGGATTTAGCATGAGCTTCAATCCCATTTTGGTTCAATCCAAATGTTTACCGTCATATTCAGGAGTTCAACTCTGAAAGCCACCATGACATCATAGACATTAAAGACCCTGTTACCTAGCAACCAAACACAACAAACTGTAGACTATTCAAACTGGACATTTTGGGGCAACAATTCTTTTCTAACTCAAGTTTTTATGAAAAATCCAAATGATGGAAACAGATTGTGTAAAGGAAATGAGGATATATTGGTGAATCACAGTCCTGGAAACATGAGTTGTGCTCTGATGAAGACGCCTGATCCAAATGTGGATTTTAATTTTAAAATTGTTCAAAATTTGATGACACTAAAAATAAACAAAGTAAATTGGATGGATAATCAGAATTACTTTATTTGATCCCATTCGTGGGAAATTTGTTGAATATATTTATATATATTATTTTTTTTTTATATTATAACTGTTTTTTTCCAAAAACCCTGAAAGGATTTGACGTCACTTTTCCTACCAATAGTTTATGTCGTAATTTACAGATAATTTCATATATCAGTTCGTGAGGACCTGTGTTGTCCAGGAAATATATTACTCTTCGTTTTCTTTCGGTTAAATAGAAGACCTTGGCTGCAGACGACCAACTGGCGACTAACATCAATAGCCGGAACCGGAAGTCACGTCCCGTTCCCCCTTCTCCATTTAGGTTGCTCCTTTTCTGATCGAAAAATATTAGTCACAGCATAATTGTGTTAATGAAAACTGCCACTTTCTGTTTTATTTGCCAGTAAAGTTGAAAAAAAAGCAATTTTCCCCCGCCATCGACTTCATTATGTGAGCGACAGACAACACTCCAGACCAGCTGGTGGCGCTAAAGCACGATGACGCTGTTAGCCAAACAAAGAAGAAGAACAGCACGAGGCGCTAGCAGCGTTAGCTTGTGTTGAGAGGTCAGCTGTGTTTAGTTGGGACGTTTGTGAGGTTTATGGACAGAAAGGTCGATACGTGGTTCGTGTGGGAACTCTCAGCATTTTCCAAAGTGTCGTAAATGAGTGAAGAAGTGTTGAACGGAAAGACAACGTGGATTGCTGTGATTGTGAGACTAGCAGATGATCGATCGGAGCTGCAGTGAAGAGGACGGCGGTGTTTGTGGGAGTTGGAGCTGAAGATCGGAGCAGGAACCATGTCTTCCCTTCAGTTTCTGAGAGAGTTGATCAGCGAGCGACTAGCTGCTGCTGCTGAAGAAATCTGCAGACTCTGTGAAGGAACCATCGTCCAGTACGAGCAGGAGCTCTGTCGTCAGCGCAGACTGCTGGATGTCATCTGGAAACCACAGCTGCAGCTACACCACATACGTATGTTAGCTTCAACAAAGGAAGAGAGAAGCCATTTGAGCTGTGACGTGTGTTTGTGGTGCGTGTTGATTCTTCTGCTCTCTAGCTGTGCGTTGCACAAAATAGTTCCCAAACAAAATAATGTTGTGATATTCATGGAAATCTAACAGCGCGAGTCCATGTTTCGTGTTACAGAGTGAGAACAGTAATATACCCCCCCCCCCCCCCCCCCCCCCCGACACAAAATCCTCCGGCTGGCGGCCGTGTCACGCACTCAAGAACGCACGCAGCTTATAATGGAAATTAATAATTAGAACGCAGTAAATTTGTCGTATTTCCTCGCAAGACAGAAACTTCTTTTGTAGAATGAGGATGTGTGTGTGTTTCTGAAACAGCGCACGTGTGTAAGTAGAGTGCGCACGTGCCGCGTACTTCTCTAACCCTTGTGCTATCCTAGGCACTTTATTGGGAGTTGGGTCATCTAGACCCACTAGACAGTGCGCTGAACATTTTTTCTTCAATGATTGTGATCTTCACTGGTGTCCATGGATTCCATGAAATCTTTCCACCTTTATCCACCTTTGTCATGGTAGGGAGAACACGTCAATGTAAGGGTGGGGTCATCTAAGGGCTAAGGGCTAAGAGACAGTGACAGCAGCGCCGCCGCACAGGTGGGTTCGATGAGGAGAGAAGGAGAAGAGTGATAAAAGGTTTCCCATAGAAACCCTTGAAGTCTGAACACAGGACTAGCAGAGAAAGTAAATTATCGGCAAAGATGAATGTGTTTACCATGTTTATTATAGTTCCAATCACGCACCATATGCAAAACTTTCAAAAAAAAAGTTTAAAAAAAAAAAGATGCGGTGATGACCTCATCACACCGCGGTTCACCCTAATCACATGACTTAAGGTGCTTTTGTGCACTTATTTTGCTGTCAGCGTGTTACCGTTCAGCCTCAGGCTTCAGACCGTAGTCAGAAACCGCTGTTATTTCCGGTCCGGTCCCGGACGGGACGCAAACGGTAACTAATCAAGTGGGACACCGTTGCTATGGAACAGGCTAGAAGCCGTTTATTTCTTTGCGTGTGTGCGTGCGTGCGTGCGTGCAGAGGAGGTGAGAGGAGAGGAGGTGTGAGGAGAGGAGGTGTGAGGAGAGGAGGGGAGAGGAGAGGAGGTGTGAGCGCGGAGCGGGGGAGTGTCGGAGAACCGTAAATTAAAAACAAAGTGTCTCCCCCAAAAGTTTTGGAGTCTTTCTTAACCCACTCTGGAGGCTGAGGGTTCTGAACGGGAAAGTGAACCAGAAGGAGAATCCGCCTTTGGCCATGGAGAAAATCTCCCGAGCATTTCTGACGACGGTCGGAAAAAGAGAAGTCATCGCGCAGGAAAGGTTCAACACTTGGATCAAACACTTATTTCAAAACTGATCAAACTTTTTCCTCTCCCTTCTGGAGCGCCCAAGGCAACGCCTCCTTTGTTGCTGCGCTGCCTCCATGACAACCGCAGTCACAAAAGTCCGAAAGAGGTCCGCGTAAGGTGGAAATTCTGCTATGTAGTCCTCAGAACGTCTACGTTTGATAGTTTCAGCATTGTATAGTGTAAATGCAAAAATCGGATACGGGTCAATTTTAAAAGATGATGTAAGCGGGTCGTCAAAGAAATCGGATATAGTCAGAAATTCGGATATGGGCATCAAGACCTGCAGTGTAAATGCAGCCCAGTGACAGTGTTATTAGAACTGTCATGAGATAAATTCTTTGTGCGATAATCAGTCACTACCCGTTATTAAGTAATTTAATGAATCTATTTTTAATCTAACCCCGTGAGTGAGTGCACACGAGTGTTGCACATGTTTATGACTGCACAGCTGTTTTTTTGGTTACGTCAGTCATTTAGCATCTAATGAATGAAATGATTGAGGTTTCACTCTGGTGTTATCGGTTCATTGATGAGGCTTGCTGTTGTTGAGAAAATATATTTAAGTATTTCTATTTCATTCCAGAAACCAAGCAAACGAGCTCCAGCTGGCCGTGGGCGAGCTCCGAAGCTCTGGCCATAGAGCTCTTCTGTTTGTCATGAAGGCATCCGGGCATCTGGCCGGCAGACTGAGAGCGTCTGCAGTATTGGGTGTTGTACTTTTGGGTTGAGCAGGAATATTAATATTCAGGACGTGCTGAAGTAACTTGTCTTTTATGAACATACTCGTTAGGAGTTAGCAATAACTTTTTAGGGTGGATGTGAAAACGAAAATGCAATCCCCTCTTTGCATTTGTGTTTTAATTATGACACAGAAGAAGCAATTTTTAAGTAGAAAATGAAAAAGCAATTCTCTTAATTCATTATAATTTTCAAGTTAGACATGTCTAACTGAATTTTGCTACACATTTACAAGAGAACTTTTTGAAAATTAAATGTCAAATACTATTTTCATTATCATTTTAATTAAGTGACAAAATGAGTGGTGTAGAAGAAGAACAAGAAGAAGCGGTTTAGTGGATTTCTTTTTCTTGTTACTTTTGAGTCAACAAATGCAGCTTCATTTTGAAAATCAAAAAGCATTTCCAGTTTTGATTTTTTTTTTTAATTATTGTACACAAATGCTTCCATAGAGAATATTGCCCGAAACACTTCAGAACTCATCCTTCTGCTTTTGCCAGCAGTAACATCATCATTAAATACAAGAGAACCAGTTCCATTAGCAGCCATACATGCCCACGCCATGACATTACCACCACCATGCTTCACTGATGAGATTGTATGCTTTGGATCATGAGCAGTTCCTTTCCTTCTCCATTCTTTTCTCTTTCTATGACTCTGGTACAAGTTGATCTTGGTCTCATCTGTCCATAGGATGTTGTTTCAGAACTGTGAAGACTGTTTTAGATGTTGGTTGGCAAACTCTAGTCTGGCCTTCCTGTTTTTGAGGCTCACTAAGGTTTTACATCTTGTGGTAAACCCTCCGTTTAGGGAGTTTTCTTCACCAGGAACAGAATTATTCCTTCATCCATCACAGTTGTTTTCGGTGGTCTCCCGGGTCGTTTGGCGTTGCTGAGCTCCCCTGTGCGTTCTTTCTTTTTAAGAATGTTCCAAACAGTCATTTTGGTCACACCTAATATTTTTGCTATCTCTCTCATGGTTTTCCTTTGTTTTTCAGCCTAATGATGCCTTGATTCACTGATAGTGACAGCTCTTATTCCAAATGCTTACACCACACTTCAAAAACTCTGGACCTTTTATCTACGGAGCCTGTGATCTGAAATACTCCATTACTGACCAAAGTAACTACTGTTAGTAAGTACTGTTACTATGTAATTCATTTACCCAACACTGTTTATTAGTTAGTAGTTAAACCACGAGGAGCTGTCTAAAAGGGGTCTATGCTAAAAAGCATAGACTATATCATCACTGGACAGTAGAGCACCCCGCCCCTCACCCCCCGGGTTCCAAATAGGAAGTAGCTGCTGTCTATAAATAAACATGCAGCTGTGACTCATTCTAAATAGAATTACCATTCTTGCTGTGAAACATTTTTCTTAATATAATAAAGTTTTTTTTTTCTCTAGTGCTAGTTATTCAAGTTATAAATTGACCAATCGGATGCCCCGGTAAAAGGTGTGGTGCCCACTGGCCCCACCTCGAATGTTTGATTGACAGCTTCTTCTGAGCAGCTTTCAGTGATGGGAACTAGCTTATCATGATTGGCAACTGGTTGCCCTAAAAACGTGACTCAGACCGCCTGACTAATGACTGTTTCCTGGCTCAAATTGGCAATTAGGTTTGTTGTTGTTATTGACAACAAAGATTATATCAGAGCATTATGTTGTTGGCTTCGGTATCTTTTAGAGCTGTTAAGCATTTTGGACCAATCATGTATGGAGTCCCAAACTGTTCATAATTGAATAAATAAATATGACCTCATGCAAATACACAATCACAATAAATCTCTCATCAATATATCAAAAAATCATGAAATTGTGAAAAATCTACAGAAACTCAGATCTCCAAATCAATATTTTCCTAAGTATCTTTTTTATTTCATGTTGCTGTTTTTCAGAATGACTTATTTATTTCATAATGAGCCCTTTCAGCAGAATGAGTCTGACAATCAAACCAGAAAAGGCGGAGACACATTTGTGATTGGCTACTCCTTTACTCAGACATAAGCAGCACCCTGACTACATTGATGGAAGATGCATCAGTGAACGTGACGGTGCAAAGCATGCACCTCAACACTAGGGGGGAGTATGCACCTCAACACATCCACAGTGTTACCAGATTTGGTCGATTTTTGGTTCTAAATTTGCGGATAAAAATGGGCTATTGAAGGTTTTAAGGTTGGTTCTGCGTTTATTTTTTTCTCATGAAAATATAGTAGCGGACTACGTTGGGCTGGGAGGCTGTTGGAATCAAAGAGTCATATCAGTAGAGGAGACACGCCCATTTTAGAAGCCTGGCCGACGGTGGCGGAGCGCGACGCCATCTTGGTGAGGTCGACAACACCCACATGACAATGATTTCTATTGCTTTTAGAGGTGTCTAAGGCCGCCTTTACACTGTAGGTCTTGATGCTCATCGCCCAGCCCTACTTCAGACTTTTGTGACTGCGGTTGTCATGGAGGCAAAGCGGCGACGGAAGGAGGCGTTGCCTTGGGCGCTCCTGAGGGGATGCACGGGGGAGGAAAAGAAGGAGGGTTTCTCGGCTCTCTCTGAGTTTTGAATGAGAAAGTGTTTGCAGACGTGATGTACTAACAGTTTGATCCAAGTGTTGAACCTTTCCTGCGCGATGACTTCTCTTTTCCGACCATGGTCAGAAATGCACGGGAGATTTTCACACAAAAGCACCTTAATAAGTCATGTGATCTCAGTTGGTGGTGTCCTGAGTTGACGTCACTGACGTTCGACTCGCATTTACTGGGGAATATCCGATTTGTCTGCTTACATGGCACACGCAAATGCACATATCCGATTTGTTTCCGATTTATTTCCACATATGAGAGAGGCCTGTATCCGATCTGAGAAAATCGGAATCCATGCGCTTTTGTCCTGCTTACACGTTCACCGATCATATCCGATCTGTGCCACAAGAGAGGAAAAAATCGGAATTGGGTCACTTGAACTATGCAGTGTAAAGGCGGCCTAAGTAGCTTTTACATACTATATATATATTTTAAATTCATATATTTTTATACATATATGTAAATATATTCTATTTATATATATAATATATATATATAGAGACATCATTTGTTGTTGTTAAAGAAGAGAAACAGTCAGCCTTAAAAGCTCAAACTTCAATGAAAATGCAGTGTTGCAGGATTTCTAACAAATAAAAAAATATTACAAAGAATTTAAAAAAAATTGTAAACATTTAGGAGTTTTAGACCTCTTTGACATGTAAGATCCACTTTTTCCTTAAGTCTGAATCCATTGGAAACCTGCAAGAAAAGTTCAGTCTCTGAATGTTTAAATCTATATTACTATAATAGCCTAGTATGCTGTATACAAGTTTAGCAAAATAAAATGTACATTTATGTCGACAGCAAATTATACGTACATCATGCAGCATGTTGATAACATCCCTGCAGCATCAGGAATGTCAACATGTGTATGATTAATGAAACCCCTGCAGCATTAAAAGAAAAAAAATTATAGTACTTACCTGTGAAATGATATACCTTCCTCCTTCATGGACTCAGTTCTCTGATTTTGGCAGTTGAAACCCGCACAATGAACTGGTATTATGCAAAAAATGTGTTCACAGGCATGCACTGCAGCAGTAACTTGACCTCACCAAGATGGCGGTGCTCTCCTCCCATCACTTGATGTCTCCTCTAGTGATATAACTCGTTGTTTGGAATGCCTCTAATCTTCTATGTACTGGAGCTCTGTGAACGCACCAGGACGTGTGTTTTTCCATCTCTCTCTGGCTGAGTTTGAAAGCTTGCTGTCCCGCTTTAACCCCAGAGGGAACAATAAAACCAGTGGACCTGATTTATTGTTTATTATTAATTATTGTCTCCATGAAAATAAAAAATATCATAAGGTTCAGGAGTCCGGAGCAGGCCAGGTCTGCTGGCTGGAGCCGGGAAAACAGATGTGACGACAGACTGGATCTGTGAGCACAAACAGCGGAGCTGTGTTAGCTACAGAGTAGAGAAGAGCTCTGAGAGAATAGCATGAGGATTTTCAGATAAAAACTGTGCATTTTCTAATGCAAAAAAAACAACATTTTGCATTGTCATTTATTGGGGTGTCATGATTTTCCAAATCCTCAATTCGATTGCATTTTCGATTCTAATGTCACTGTTCGATTCGATTCTCGATTTTTACATTTATTCTTTTTAAAGCCCAGATTGTCATTTTTTAAACTAGACTTTAATGCAATATAATATCTGACCTTTGTTTGCAATGTACCACACTACATTGTCAAATTTAAAACTTTAATTGACAACATAATGTAATAATAACTTATACAGGGGTTGACATAGCCCAGAAATTTGCACTGGCCCACAGGGCCAGTAGTTTTTGAAAGTAACTGGCCCTGCCTGAAAGTTACTGGCCCGACACCGCGCACAGCGGGACCCGCCGCTCCGCAGGTGTTTGCAACTTTAGGGGGATCCGGGGGCATGCCCCCCCCCCCCCCCCCCCCCCCCCCCCCCCCGGAAAATTTTAATATGGTGCAATTTGGTGCATTCTGGTGACATCTAGCACTTATTTCTACACTTTTCAATGACTGAAAATAGAGCATATCAAACTTAAATCTGCTCTAGTCTGTTTCAGATGTTTTGAAGAGAGCACTACAGTGTAGTAGTAACACTAGTTAAGAAGTTTTCATGGTGCTTCTAATCACTGCTATTTCACATTTGTTCCTAATCAATAGTTAAGAAGTTTTATTTACTTTTCTGCTCTGACTGCCTTGAGGTTCTGCTTTTTGTTACTGTTGCAAAGTTACATTTACTATTTAGTTACTTAATTAAATTAAATAAAATTAAATTACTGAGATCATTCAGCTAACTAGAAATAGTTACTTCTTACAGTGTTGTAAAGAAAAACAAAATGAAGTAGTTTGACATTATACTGCATTTGAGTCTGAGATTCAGGTATTTGGAGTTGCCTTTGATTCTTTGACATTCAGCTTAAAGCTTAGTGTATACAGTTTCATCTTCAATGCAATCATTAAATATCTTGCTGGCCATACTACTAATTCCACCCATTACTCCATGTAACATATTCCTATCTATTCCTGCCATGTCTTCCACATCTCACATGCTTCAGTCTCTGAACACTAGCCACGTTTAAATGGGCAAAAGTAATCGGAATGAACGCCTGATCGGAAGGAAAATGCGTCATGTAAACACACCGTTCGGAATACTCTGCCCCGATCAGACTCGTTCAGATCTAAATTTCTTTCCTATGGAGATAGGTGGGTCATACCGATTGTTTATCCGATCGTGGAGCATGTAAACGGTTCATTCCGACCGTGTGTCACTACTGCTCTGGGTTACGTCATGCATAGACGGTGTTTCGCTGAGAGAAAGCTTTGGAGCTCATACGGGACCGGCCAGCTGCTCTGCGGACGCCCCGTGAAAAGCGCCGCTCTGCTCTCGCCCCGCTGGCGAGGGAGATGCGAGGGAGGAGCTCTTCGTGCCCCGTGACCCAGCACCCGAGCTCTCCGTCCCGGTTCGGGTGCCGGTGGACCGAGTGAACCATGTCTCAGAGTCTGAGCAGAGCAGCCGGACTTATTAATATGTGTTTGAGGGGAGGGTGCTTTCTTACGTGTGCGTTTTGTTGTATGTAATATGTGGGAGACATGGATCCGTCCCGTCGCTCTGGGTTAGCGGCTGCCGGCTTTAGGAGAACCGCGTCTGAGAAGAGCATGGACCGCCAGCACACACATTGGCTTTGGGGCGGTGTGTGCTCAGAGCAGAAATGCCTCTTGGTGCTAAGAAACCGTTGAAACAAACACGAGGATTTGTGTTTCCAGTTGTGTCCCGACAAAATAAAGACTGATGTTATTCCCAGACATTTGCGTGCAGCCAATATGCAGATTACAGCTTTTCCCGCATGGTCCTGGATTTTGTGTCAATCAAAAGGCTAATCTTGTTAGCGCGTGTTAGCCTTCCAGCTCTGTTTCATTGACAAAAAAGCACTGATCACATAGATTAAATATAACTATGAGCGAACAGGCGCTTCATAATATTCATGACATTGATAAAAGCACGTTTGGAAGATTGTCTCGTATTACGGAGCTGCAGCACATGCTGTCTGTCTGTGGCAGCGGTTTGTTTACAACGGGACCTAGTTTGGCATCCGGGTAATTTTACACTACTCCGCATGCCCAGATGATTCATTCCGACTGTAAGTGTGAGCCATGGGAACGTTTGTTCTAATCGGAAAAAGGTTTTCTGTGCCCGTGTGCACGGGTGAATTTTAACCCGACCATTGATCCGATCAAGATATTCTGCCCATGTAACCGCGGCTACTGATGCCAAGCTGCTGATGGAAAAGTTTCATCAACCAGGAAGTGAAGTTGGTTCCCAGGTCTGTCAGAATTTCATCAGGTATTCCTACCCTGGAGAAAAACTGAATTAACGCTCTCATGACTACAGGAGCTGTAATGGTGTGCCGGGGAAAAGCTTCTAGGAACCGTGTAGCATAATCAGAGACCACCAGGATTTACTCGTGACTCGGGATGGGTATTGTTAAGGTTACTACTACTCTTATTGATACTGCTTATCGATCCGGCATTTTAACGGTAGTCTTATTGATACTTTTTGAGGACGAAAAATAAACAAATAAATAAAAAATGGCAAATTATGAACACAGTGTTTTATTTTGTCATTATGTAACAGCATTGTTTTTTAACAAAACATTTGACTTTATACATGAGAATGTTCCAATAAAAACATGGAATGCACATGGATGTGCTAGACCAGGGGTCTGCAACCTGAACCTCTCTAAGAGCCATTTGGATCAGTTTCCCACTGAGATGAAAGCACAGGGAGCCACAACACTAGATGTGTTAGAAAAAAGGTTTTTGCCGATAAATAATGATAGTTCATTTGACAATACTTGTATTGATTCAAAATGCTGTCAGGATATTTATTTTATTATTTGTATTCTTTATGAGAGTGATCTTTCCTTTGATCTTTTGTCCATTTTTCACAACCTTCAATAGACTTTTCTGTCTGTCAAACACCAGAGTTAAGATGAGTGGGATGATGGAAACAAATTCACTTTGATGTAGACTCCTTTCTATTTATTTTCTTTAAATCCATTTAACCCAAATCATTATATTAATTTTATGGATGACAACTATGTTTTAATAGGAAGCAGCTGTTAGTTTGTTGGTTGTGGTCTGGAATCATACGGTCATCGTAGCAGCAAGTTGACAGTGGGGGCGCCCTGACGCAAATTTAATTCGTTTTAAGCGAAAATGGGTGATCTTAGTCTAAGGGGATGAAAGGATTTTTTTTATTTTTTTGGGCGCTCACCTGTCCCCTGCGAGATCGCCACCAACTCTGTCGGCTTTCACAGCTGCAGACACGCCCACTCAGTGTGCTTATGATGCTCTCTTCCTTCTGCCTTCTCGGTACTACCTGACGGTGTTAAAGGCACCACGAGACTCTGAGAACATGGTGGTTATTTTACAAAAACACAGAGAGCCGCAGCATTTTGGACCGTTTAGCTCTTTCTGCCATCCTAAAACTTTGGCAGCGTTCCTGTGCGCGCCCCCCGCATACTGTCTAAACAACAGCCCCGCCCCCCGTGCACACAAATAGTCAGACAGACCTCTCCTCTTCAGAGAGAATAGCGAAACTAATATAATCATTAATTAAAGCAAAATTGACTGACTTGTAGAGTTAATTATGGCAGATAACGTTTATATCTTGTGGGACCCAAAAAAAGCGACTTCTCCAGTACCGATAGCAGAACCGTTGAGGTCAGATCTTAACGATACTGCTGATATTGCTGATGTTCTCACTGTTTGGCCTCACCATCCCTCCCAGTGGCATCTTTTGGCTTTAGGTGGCACTCAAAGTGTTATGTATCAGTTTAGCTTTCGCCTGTCATATCAGTCATGTTTTCGACTACATTTCTCAGAAGTCCTGTGCTGGACTTGGTGTAATCCTATGGGCTCCCCTTTGTTTTGCATCTTCTTGGTGTTTTCTCTGTGTTCTATTTTCCTCCATTATCACCGGTCTTTTGCATTTCTCTGGTCGCGACTTGTATTCGAATCTAGAATTCCGCTTTGTTTAAGTAAGACATATGGTCCTATGACCATTTAGTATTATTTCTGCCATGGATCTCTGGTTTATTGATGCATGCCACTATGTCATCCCTTGTGTTTGTGCAGCACGTCCTTAATTCAATCTTTGGTTGTATAATTAAGAATTTGTCTCTGTTGGGCCACCTGAATTTTGCTATGTGCATTTTTCCCCACGGCCATCTTGTTTTCTTGTTCTGGGTAGCTCAGTCCTTGACCTCCGTGTTCCTGTTGTTCTGGATGTTTGTCTTTTTTTTTGGTCTCTAATTCTCAATGCTATGAGTGGTTTTGTTATGACGCTGACTGTTTGGATCTTTGGTCTCCCTCCACTTGTTTTCTGATGGTCAATCCTCTCCCGTCATAATTCCGCTGAGACTTTGAGGGCTGCGTCACTTCTCACGATTTGCGCAGCTGCACTGTGTCCTGTGCGTCTGTTCCTCTTTGAGTAATTATGAAAAAGAGAATTTCTGCATGTTCTGCTGCAGCTAATCATATATCTGTGTTATCTTTTCACCAGTACAGAGTTCCCTCGTTTTATTGCAGGAGTTTCGTTGTAAACATAACCGTGATCGCTGAAATCCAAGGAGTCTGATTACAGAAGTTTATGGCAGTAAAACTCCTCACTGACTAAATATACTTTTCTCAGACAGACATGAACATTTTCATCCTTTTCTCTTGTTTGAAATCTCAAACTTTCATGGAAATTAAGTCCAGGATCTTAGAATAAAAACAAAGATCTGATGGATCAAAGATTTCTGTATATCTGAAGAGCTCCGCGTTTCTGTACAGGAGACACGGCACGGACTGAGGAGATTGATTGACATGGTCTCCAGCCAATCAGGACACAGAACAGGGTGCTGTTTAAAAAACGCAGCATAATCGCTCTAAAAAAATAAACTAAACCGGTAAAGACGAACTGCGACGTAGAAAGAGAAGACTCTCTTCTGTTATGTTTGACAGGAATTTTAGAGGGTTTCAGGTTGGAGCACAGACTGCAGAAGGGGGAAATAAAATGTCACTTCTTGATCATGTGGGCAGATAAAAAAACACGGGCCTCTGATATTGTTCAGTGGGCCTGACCAAACATGGGGGCAAGCCGGATTAAGCCCACGGGCCGTAGTTTGCCCACCCCTGAACTAGTGTGAAATATATGACTGAGCAGTTTTCGACTTTTATTGGTGTTTGCCAATACACAAATTCATTTAAAAGTATAAAAAGGGCTTTTTCTTATGTTTGTATTCCTGCAGCACTCCCCCAGCATTGGATGACTGAAGAGGAAGATCAATGCAACCAGCAGAGGAACTTTAAAGTGGAACAGGAAGAACCGGAACATCCACAGACTAAAGAGGAACCAGGGGAAGTCTTCATCAGTCAGGATGAAGATCAGATTGATCTGAAGCAGGAGACTGATACCTTGATGGAGATTCCTACTTATGAGGAAGATGAGAACAGTGAAGCAGATCTAAACAATCAGCAGAGGAACTTCAGAGTGGAACGTGAGGAACCAGAACCTTCACAAACTGATGAGGAACAAGGGGAGCAACAATTTCAACAGATTAAAGAGGAACCAGAACCACCACAGATTAAAGAGGAATCAGGGGAACTCTGCATCAGTCAAGATGAAGATCAGCTTGATCTGAAGCAGGAGACTGATACCTTGATGGAGATTCCTACTTTTGAGGAAGATGAGAACAGTGAAACAGATCTAAACAATCAACAGAGCTTTAATGTAACTGATAGTCATGATGGAGGAAACCAACATGAAGAATCAACATCAACTACAGATGCAGAGACAGACCCACAGAACAGAGATCAGAGGAAGAGGAGGGACAGAAGTCATGTCCAAACTGGGTCTGATGAAAGATATTGTGCATCTAAAAAATGTGGTAAAAAGTTTAGTGGGCGGCCTCAGTTGAAATTTCACATGAGAACTCAAACAGGAAGGAAGACATTTTCTTGTAAAAACTGTGAAAAAAGTTTCAGTTATAAATTTAATCTCAAAAAACACAGGACAACTCACACAGGAGAAAAGCCTTTTTCTTGTAAAGAATGTAAAAAAAGTTTTAGTCAAATATCTCATCTCAAAACACACATGAGAACTCACACAGGAGAGAAGCCTTTTTCTTGTAAAGAATGTGATGCAAGTTTTAGTCACAGATCTAGTCTAGAAACGCACATGAGAACTCACACAGGAGAGAAGCCTTTTTCTTGTAAAGAATGTAAAAAAAGTTTTAGTCAATTATCTAGTCTCAAATTACACATGAGAACTCACACAGGAGAAAAGCCTTTTACTTGTAAAGAATGTGATAAAAGTTTTAGTCAATTATCTCATCTCAAAACACACATGAGAACTCACACAGGAGAGAAGCCTTTTTCTTGTAAAGAATGTGATGCAAGTTTTAGTCACAAATCTAGTCTAGAAACGCACATGAATGCTCACACAGGAGAAAAGCCTTTTTCTTGTAAAGAATGTAAAAAAAGTTTTAATCAATTATCTAGTCTCAAATTACACATGAGAACTCACACAGGAGAAAAGCCTTTTACTTGTAAAGAATGTGATGCAAGTTTTAGTCACAGATCTAGTCTAAAAACACACATGAGAACTCGCACAGGAGAAAAGCCTTTTACTTGTAAAGAATGTGATAAAAGTTTTAGTCACAGATCTAGTCTAAAAACACACATGAGAACTCACACAGGAGAAAAGCATTTTTCTTGTAAAGAATGTGATAGAAGTTTTAGTCGTATACATCATCTCAAATCACACATGAGAACTCACACAGGAGAAAAGCCTTTCCCTTGCAATAAATGTGATGCCAGTTTTAGTCGAATACCTCTTCTAAAAACACACATGAAAACTCATACAGGTGAGAGATAGTTTTTATGGCTGATTAATGGCTCAGTCATAAATATAATCTAGTAAAATACATTAGAACTCACACAGGTGAGAAGCTTTTCTTTTTTAACGAAAACATTTTTTTATAAAGGATTTACAGAAAAATTTCAACTACGAAAACAGAAAAACATAGAGCAGAAAACTTGTACAGTATATGGGAAAATATTGTGAAAAAGCCATTTGGTCGTTTTTTATTTTTTTTATTTTTGTTTTTAAAAGAAAGAACTTTTTTTGTTTATATACAAAAAAGAAAAATGTTGGAATATTTCAAGCCTTAGTTTAATTTAGTGAATTTATTGTATAAGTTTAAATAAAACGATGGGGAAAAAAGAACATTCTAACAAATTTTTATGTCAAAAACATTTAGTGATCATGTTTAACCCTTGTGCTATTCTAGACACTTTACCATTGGGAGTTGGGTCATCTAGACCCACTAGACAGTGCCCTGAACAATTTTTCTTCAATGATTTGTGATCTTCACTGGTGTCTATGGATTACATGAATATGTTCCACCTTTGTTATGGTAGGGAGAACACGTCAATGCAAGGATGGGGTCATCTAAGATAGCACAAGGGTTACAAAGTGTGTTGTGTCCTTCCTGCCAGCGACTGCTTTGGTATTGGAGGGGTAAATTATCTCAGTCAGACTGGTGGACTGGTTGTATTCTGCACCATCCCATATTGCCAAAATTGCCTAAATCTTTTTCAGTGACTACCCCCAAGCTGGTGGCCTCAATGACACAGAGCATTGATGTAGTAATTCAGTTCAAAGGAGGCATTAACTACATTTTGTCCTGCCATTGTTTTTTTTTTTATTATTTTAGACAAAACTTATTTAGTTGACCATTGTTGTATTTTCTGATAAGACAATGTTTATGTTGTCAAAGTGTGTACATTATTATGAGAAATGTTTTGTAAACATCTTTGATTTTTTGTCATATTTTCATTGTTGTTTTAGGCTAAAAGAAGGGACTTCAGTTTTTAATTTGTCAAGGCATGTGAGCTAGTAACCATTGAGTGAAAAAAGATTCTTTTAAATCCACTAACTAATGGAATCACCATGAATCAGCAAATTCTGCAGCTTCAATATGCAATGTTTTAAAACATAAAGTGTTGCAGAACTTTTAGGATGGAGAAACTGTGGAGAACATTTTCATGTGAATCATCTTTTAAGCTGTTTGTTCCCTTTTGGGGTCATGAAGGCAGGGGACATCCTGCATCCAGTCTGTCACAGGGCCCATGTACTCTCACATTCACATCTAGGGACAATTTAGACCAACCAATCGATCTATGAAGCATGTTTGGGATGGAAGCTGGAGTCCCCAGAGAAAACTCACACATGCACAGGGACAAACATGCAAACTCAACTGTTTTCAGATCCTCCAACCAGGACTTGAACCGAGGGTCTTCTTGCTTTGAGACAAGAGCGCTAACCACTGCACCACCGTGCAACGTGACAAGACTGAGGTTTATGTTTTTGTTGTTTATGTTACGGCTGAACGTAACCAGAATGTTGATGGAAACTTGTTTGAAGTTACAAACCCCATTTCTTTCTTTCTATATAAATCTTTGTGTTTGTATCAATTTTGTTTATTTTGATCTTTGGTTCTAAATGAGGCTGATTTAATACATATAGTTTAAACTTTTTCATACATCCTGTAAAAATACATACCTATAGTAACTGTACAAACATATTCTATTAAAAAGCAAGAATCGTGTTTCGGTCTGTGAAACGTTGAGCTTAATTCATGAATTGAATTGGATCGCCACCTAAGGAACGATCCATAGTCTTAGTAGAACCGCATCTCTACCATTTAGTGAGGAAAGGATTTTCCTAAAAATTTATTCAAGAAGATTTGGATAAAAAACCAGACTGGTGTTTGTGTCTGGTGTTCTTGTGATTCCTGTTTTCTAGTAGACATTAGAACTGTTCCTCTGTTCTTTTTGGTTCTCAGTGTTCTGTTCCAATCTTTACTGTGAATAATAAAATGGACGTGAACATCAGTCAGAAGTGTGGAGTCTTTCCCACAGTGTGGGTTTCTGCTGTTTGTTGGTTCTCTGCTGGTTCCAAAGCAGGACTCTGTTCCAAAAAAGTTCAGGGTAAATTAATTGATGTTCCACACTTGGTTCCAAATATGCATGGAACTTTAAATATGAAGGACTGCATTCACTGTGAAACAATTATTTATTCAAAGACGTGAGCATAAAATGACTTTTAAGGAGAATAAATGTTAAAACTTTTAGACCAAATGGAGACTGAAGCATTTTTCTTTTTAAATATCTGTGAAAAATATCACATTTATCTAAAAATCAGAATCACACTTTAGAACAACTGTTTTTCCTGTTTTTATTGGACTAATGTTCACCATCTGCTTAGCAGAAATATTTAATGTTGACAGGGCTCCAGACTAACTTTTTTCACTAGGAGCACAGTGGCCCCCAACTGAAAATTTTAGGGGCACAACCAGAAAATTTAGGGGCGCATACCGTAAATCAAAATTCTAACCCAATCTAATTTCCACTGTACTATTAATAAATACTTTAATGATAGATGCAGAAATTGCTGTTTCAAATTCAGTGTCACATTTTAATCTGCACTTTTGAAGATGCAACAACAAGGTAAACTGACAGCAGCATCGCTGTCATGACAGTACAAATAGTAAAGAAAATACCATACATTTAGAATCATAAAAAGGTTTTTAGTAACAAAGTGATTACCAGAGTAACCTTTCGGTCATTTCATAGTTACATCAATACTTAAATGTATGTAAACATTAAGGGATGGAAATTCATGTTGGCAACACCAAATAGGTGCAGCCAATGCACAATAAGCGCTTTTTTTTTTTAAAACTTGTCCTGTCCAACAGCTGGGCAGACAGATGAGAGCTGATGGCCTCTTGTGTTGGACATATTTTACTTTAACTACAGAGGTTATTAAACTTCATACAAACCAGAGGTATGTCTGAATAAACCCCTTTTGTAATTGAGGCCAAACTTTATTGATTTCAACCATGTTTAAAAATCTTTGGTGTTGGACCGGACGGAAAAGGAAAGGAGGGAAGAAGAGAGAGGGACGTTAGAGAGGGGGGGGGGGGGGGGTTAGGAGAGTGATAATAGGAGGGGAAGGGGGATAAGACAATCAAGCAGCATAAAGCAACAAGTTTACTGGTTGTTTATCATTACGGTAAGGTTCAAATGTAGTACAAAAAGGGCGGAGCCTGTCCACACACACACTCAAATGTTATCAACACACCTGCTAGCTGCAAAAATGTCCACATGTCAACATGTACACAAAACAGATAGTGTTAACACGCATACCTATGCCTTTAAACCAACTAGTGTGAAATATTTCAGTCATTCAATCATGCAAATTGTTAGTTCAAAGGTGAGCCAACACCTGTGCTCAGGTGAGTGTTTATATTCTTCTAAAATGGATGGAGGAATGTGAAAAGAAGGAGGGAGAGTGCCCAGCCATCCCCACCCCAAGACCCCCACCGCAGCAGCAGCGGCAGCCGGAACCCCCCCCCAACGACACAGCAGCAGGCAGGGGACAACCGCCCCCCGGGCGACCAAATCCGCCACCCAGGCCAGGACCAGCAGGACCGCCGTGAGGCCCCCAGAGCCAGAGAGAAGGGAAGCATGGGGGGAAGGAGAGCGCAGCCCAGCCCAACCAGGAGAGCAGCCCCCCCCCGCCACAATAAGTGTATTTGAGATCACCCAGATGGTTGCAACGCTGCACAGATCACCTGGGGCCTGTTTCAGAAAGGAGGTTAAGTGTAAACTCTGAGTGCATTAACCCTGAAATCAGGGAAACCCTGGGTTTTCCGTTTCAGAATGGGAGGTTTGTTAAACCAGAGAAAGCAGAGTAAGTCAAACCCGTTTCTGAAAGAGAGGTAACTTCTACTCGGAGTCCGTATCCATGGTTACTTACGCTGTGAACCTAACCTGGTCGGGAGCAGGTTTTATTCTCCAAACTCTAAGTTTCTGCCGGTCCCCTCCCCTTTTTAAAGACGAAGCGGTATTTGTCGCTTTAACCTTCATTGCCCACATTTCCGTCATACAGAGACGGTCTAAGTGACAAGAATGGCTTGTCCTTTTTTGGAGGACCCAATAGACGAGGAGGCTGCATTAATTCGTAGAGAATTATATTTACCTCGTACGAGGATTTTGAGAAGACTCGATTTCTTGTCATTTCCCCATACGTTTTTGTTTTAGCTTTACCGTTTTTCGTTGCAGTCAATTACATATATACAATGAAAACAACATTAGGTATTGCTATTTAGATGTTTCATATGTCAAATATTGTCAACAAAGCCTACATCCATGACATGCTCAAATTTGACCTGATTGAATTATGTTTTTATACTTCATTTTTAGCTGCTGCCATGTTCTTTTAATTCCTGCAGGATTGCATCTACATGAAAATGAAATCAGGGACATTGAATTAGATTAATGTAACAATTACTTTTTGGAAACACAATTTGCTAGCACTGCTTACTTTCTTAATCCCATATAAACCTATACCACTTGATCAATACAAGGGTAGTGTTGCAGCGTGTGTGTGCTGAGCGGGGTGCGATCCACGAGAGACAAGGGGAGGGGCAAGTGCAGGTGCAGATGGGGGGGGGGGGTGAGCACGGAGCAGAGGTGTGTGCGTGATATATATTGTGTGTTCGGAGGACGGAGCACTTAGTTAAATAAAGAGAAGGTGTCATTCCCAGAATAACTGTTTTGGAGTCATTCTTAATCCGCTCTGGAGGTTGAGGGTTTCGAACGGGAAGTGAACCCCGAAGGAGAATTCCCTTCGGCCCTGAAGGAAATCTCCCCTGCGCTTCTGACCACGGTCGGAAAGACGAGAGAAAAGAAAGGAGAAGTCTTCGCGCAGCGAAAGGTTCAACAGTAGACAAAAGTTCACTTTGAAAAACACAATTGCATGTATTAATGTTAAACTGACCAACGTTTGCAAGAAGGGAAAGTTAACAAAAAAGTCCTCTAAACATTACCGACGTTAAATGCATTTTCCCCCAGATTGGTTCTGTACACTATGCAGCATTTCATGCATTTACACCAGGAATAACACTTCAAAAGTAGATCTAAATATCACCATTTTTTATTTCACTCCTTACGCTATTTAAAAAGTTATGACAGCCAATATTTTATAACAATGATTTAAATGCAAACTTGCGTATTAACTTGAGCAGCTATGTTTTCCACACTAACTGTCTCTGTTTTGCAGATGCAGCGGTGTTGCTTTTCTTCTGGAATATGTGCTCATATTCACTGTAACTCTGCAGCAGCACGTCAAGTTCAGCTGGCGAAAAATACGCAGACCTCTTTTTTTCACGGTTGCCATGGTGACTCGTGATATCTGCGCTCCATTGATAATGGCTTCTTATAGACGCGGTGCGCACGCTCACCTCCGAATCAGTCCACTCAGAGTTGATTGATCTAACTCCGATCAGCTTCTCTGAAACAGAAAACTCAGAGTTGTTAATCTCCCAATTGACCAACTCAGAGTTCAAGTTCAACCACAGAGTTGGTCGAACCTCCTTTCTGAAACAGGCCCCTGGTGTAAGACATATATTTTTGTTTTTGCTCCAACATCACCTGTCAATCAAAACAAAAAGGGGTGGGAGCAAGGCGCCAACCTACGTGAACACAGCTGGAAATTTAGTACTGCACTGACTGAAAGCTGCCCTACAGACTACAAAACAATGCATTATGGGACATGTGTCCTGATGGGTTTTTGTAGTTCAGTGATCAATTAAAATAATTTAAAATGCCAAGTGATTAAAAAAAGGCTACATACATTAAAAAATGTAAAATAATTATAAAACATATAATATCAGAAATTACAGATCATACTAAGGGGGAGAGGCATATTAAAAGTAAATTGAATGTCAAGGACTACAACTTCCTGTTCTCCTTCAGTCACGCTTTAGCTTCGCCTTCATGCCCCCCCCCCCCCCCCCCCCCACGATCCAGGCGCGGCGCTGGTTCATCATTAACACATCTATCGTTACATTTTCCCCACGTGTTTTAAATGTGTCTCAGACAAAATCGTGTTGTCGCTCACACGTCTTTAATGTCAGAGCCCCGTTAGCTGTCACGCATGTAGGTGTGGGACATTTATTCTCCTCAGCTGACCATCTCCCGCGGAAGCAGTGTGCTGCAGTGACAGCCGTGCATGATGAGAACTGTGGTTTGCTTCGCGAGTTTGAGACCCCTGCTGTACACTCTGGCACTGGTACACTAGCTGCAGGTCGGAAGAACGAATCAATAGTTCGCTTGCTCATAGCTCAGACTCACATATCAGGTTGTGATGATATTTGTCTCCGTTTCCTTCCCACAGATGTTTATGCGCGCTCGATTATCTCGAGGCCCCTCCCCCTACACGCATTTTAGCCACTCACAGTGGCTTTCCCTATTCTTCTCACATGCAGTGGCCGCCTCACACACAGGCATCATGCGAGTGTGTGTGTTTGCGTCTTATTGATTATTTCATTGATCATTGACTTGCCCCTTCCATGTTTAATGTATAAAAAATACGGAGGGTGGGGGGGGCAAATTTACTGGTAGCACATGTGCGACTGGATATAAAATTCAGTCGCACACTCTCAAATTTTGGTTGCAAAACGCGACCATTTAGTCGCAGTCTGGAGCCCTGGTTGAGCTGTTTACTTGTATCACTTTTGTTGATTTTGATCTTCGGTTTGAAGTGATGCTCATTTAATACATATAATTTAAACTTTCATACATCCTGTAAAATTACATAGCTATAATAACGGTACAAACATATTCTATTAAAAAGCAAGAATCGTGGTTCTCTTTCCCTCTGCGCCTTCCTTGATCTCTGGCTCTGGGGGCCTCGCGGCGGTCCTGCTGGCCCTGGCCTGGGTGGCGGTCTTGGTCGCCCGGGGGGCGGTTGTTCCCTGTTCCCTGCCTGTTCCCTTGTGGCGTTGGGGGAATTCCGGCGGGGGTATGGGTGTGGGGGTGGCTGGGCGCTCCTCCTCCTTCTTTTCACATTCCACCATCCATTTTAGAAGAACATAAACACTCACCTGAGCACAGGTGTTAGCTCACCTTTGCATTAACAGTTTGCATGATTGAATGAATGAAAGATTTCACACTAGTTGGTTTAAAGGCATAGGTATGCGTTTGTGAACACTATTTTGTGTACATGTTGACATGTGGACATTTTTGCAGCTAGCAGGTGTGTTGATAATATTTGAGTGTGTGTGAACAGGCCCCGCCCTTTTTGTACTACATTTGAACCGTACCGTAACGATAAACAACCAGTAAACCTGTCTGCTCTATGCTGCTTCATGGTCTTACCCCCCTTCCCCTCCTATTATCACCCTCCTACCCCCCCCCCCCTCTCTCTAACGTCCCTCTCTCTTCTTCCCCTCTTTCCTTTTCCGTCCGGTCCAACACCAAAGATTTTCAAACATGATTGAAATTAATAAAGTTTGGCCTCAATTACAAAAGGGGTTTATTCAGACATACCTTTGGTTTGTCTGAAGATGAATAACCCCTCTTGTTAAAATAAAATATGTCCAACACAAGAGGCCCTCAGCTCTCATCTGTTTGCCTAGCTGTTGGACAGGACAAGTTAAGAAAAAAAAAAAAAAAAAAAAAAGAATCGTGGTTCGATATGTGAGCCGTTGAGCTTGATTCATGAATTGAATCGGATCGCCACCTAAGGAACGATCCACAGTCCAGAAAAGGTTTTCCTAAAAATGTATGAAGGAAGATTCGGATAAAGAACCAGACTGGTGTTGGTGTTCTTGTGATTCCTGTTTTCTAGTAGACATTAGAACTGTTCCTCTGTTCTTTTTGGTTCTCAGTGTTCTGTTCCAATCTTACTGTGAATAATAAAGTGGACGTGAACATCAGTCAGAAGTGTGGAGTCTTTCCCACAGTGTGGGTTTCTGCTGTTTGTTGGTTCTCTGCTGGTTCCATAGCTGGACTCTGTTCCAAAAAGCAGAGTATATGACGTTACCGGGGTAAGTTTAAGGGTAAATTAATTGATGTTCTACACTTTTGGTTCCAAATCTGCATGGAACTTTAAATATGAAGGACTGCATTCACTGTGAAACACGTATTTATTCAAAGACGTGAGCATAAAATGACTTTTAACCCTTGTGCTGTCTTAGATGACCCCACCCTTACATTGACGTGTTCTCCCTACTATGACAAAGGTGGATAAAGGTGGAAAGATTTCATGTAATCCATGGACACCAGTGAAGATCACAAATCATTAAAGAAAAAAGGTTCAGAGCACTGTTTAGAGGGTCTAGATGACCCAAATCCCAATGTTAAAGTGCCTAGGATAGAACAAGGGTTACGGAGAATAAATGTTTAAACTTTTAGACTAGATGAGACTGAAGCATTTTTCTTTTTAATATCTGTGAAAAATATCACATTTATCTAAAAATCAGAATCACACTCCAGAACAACTGTTATTCCTGTTTTCTATTGGACTAATGTTCACCATCTGCTGAGGAGAAATATCTAATGTTGAACTGAACTGTTTACTTTTTTTCACGAGTTTGTTCATAAAACACAATTTGTGTGCAGTAAAGACAGCCGTTATAAAGCCTTATATATCTTATAACATGTTTAATAGTATAAAATAAAACCAGTGTGTTTGTGACTGAAAGAATGATGAAACACCTCTGCTGTTTGGACACTTTGACCAGCAGAGGGCAGCAGAACTTTCAGCAACTCTGGATCTGATCCCACAAAAACAATCCATGGATGATCAGATTTCAGAAGATTTGAAGGATCAAAGACAAAGATGTTCTGAAGAGAAGATGTGAGAAGAAAGTCCAGAATGAATCCACTCTGACTTCTCCTCATGTCTCTGAAGCTTGTGTCTTCATGTCTTCACCTCAGAGTTTCTTCTGGATTCCATGTGGATCAATAATATTGATCATGTTCTGTTGTCATTTTCCATCAGAACTTCAGGCTTTTCTCTGCTGATGATCTCTGAGCTGAACTTCTTGGAGGAATTCCTGAATCTGGGATTTGGAGCAAACAGTCAGAACAAAGGAGGTTTCCATTTCTTCTAAGCTCTGCCAGAAGAAAAGAGCTGAAGCTTGAAGCTGAAGCAGCATTTGCTCAGAGAATCTGTCCTCCAGACCAACAAGTCCCACCACAGCCTTGAAGACGTTTCCAGAAGCAGCAGCAGACTGTGTTCCCATGACGATGCTGAAGTCAGCTGCTGCTCTGCAGGAGAAAGTCTGCAGCTCCTCAGTCAGGAAGCTCTTTCAAGCTCGTGCACATCTGTCAGTGCAGCAGCAGAAAGCCTGTTTCCCTGCAGGAAGTCTGAGACTTTTCAAAGTAAGAGCCTCATGTTGGCAGAGATGGGTTGGATTCTTTGATGCTCCAGTGTCTTTTGGATTCAGGATGAGTTCATGGAGATCTAGAAATCCCACCATGATGATCATCCTTGAGGAATTTCAAAATAAAAGACTTACAAACACCACAATCACTGCTGGATGATAAATACATTTACTCTTTATTTTCTGTTAATAAATAATATTTATCAATAAATCCTTGATTGTAAATGATGGATCTAATGTTGAAAAGAAGTCAAAGTGCTGACTCAGCACAGATCAAAGGAGACACAGATGATTTCCTGGAATGAAGAAAACATCAAACATCATGATGTGATCTGGAACTGAGCTGTTCTTCAGAAGATCCTCCCAAACATGGAAACTGTTGCTGCAACACGTGAAGGTTTGGTTCTGTTGCTAGTGAGATCTGATGGATCAGAACCAGACTTCTGTCAGCTGGAACTGGGGCTTCTTCCAGACCATGACATGTTGTTCAATCAAGTTCATTCCAAAGCGTGACTGATTCATGAAGTGGTTCCTTGAGCCGTGAGTTTTGCCAGCAGCAGGAATCCCTGAGAGTTAGGAGACAGTTTGTGGAGAGAGTTTGTAGATTTAGGAGAAACCAACGTTGGAAATGAAACCAAAGTGTCCTAAACCAAAATCACTGAGCACATCTCAATGTTCCACAAACAGTCATTTTCCACAGTGGACCGTCACCACACACTTTACAAGACAGTTTTTCACAACTTTATGACAACAAATCCTGAAATTGTTCCATTCAAGGAAACATTGACTAATATTTGTATTGATGCTGTTTTCCATCTGTGTTTTCAAACCTGCATCCAGAATTAGCTCATGTTTATTGATTCACTTTCTGTGGAAGTTTGGCTTCTCTGATGAACCACCAGAGGGCGACAGAGAACTGTTGATATTATTAACACAACAGTCAAAGAAATCAACATTTAGCACAAAGTGAACAAACTTAGGTCACATGCTAACGTTCTGATTCTGTTGGAAAAGCCTTTTGTTTTGATTTCTTCAGAATTTTGGCTCAAAAAGACCAATGACAAATGAAACTCCAATAAAGTTGCTTTATAATGAGGAAATGAAATGTTATTTTTATTGAATTATCAAATGGAGACTCAGCTTCAGGTGATAAAAAAGGTTGGTGCTATTTCCAGTTTTAGAAAGAACATGCCTTCTGCTCAGTTTGCAGTGAACGTTACTCATTTATGTCAGTTTTTAATGAACTGAAATACCTCCACACAGGAGACGACATTTAATTTTTGACAACATAGTTTTTAGCAGCCAAATTATAACACTAAAAACTTTAGATGTTTTATTTCTTGAACACTTTCCTGATTTATTTAAAGAAAACTGCATCAAAGTAATTTCTTGGTCTGAACACGTCTTTATTGTCGTCTAACTGTAAACTCCAATTCAAACATGCTGACAAAACAAGGACAGATTTCCTAGAGATTTCCTAATTCTGCTTCCATGTGATCACATGAAAACAGTCCAATGTTTTGGATTCTTCTTCTTCTATATCATTGACATTAAAGCTGCAGCTCTGTCACCAGGAAACAACATGTGACAGGTCCCAGTTTTTGGTGGAACACCGTCTCTGTGATGCTACAGACGCTGCTAAAACACAGTGGATTTCATTCTGTTCTATGTAGAAAAGACTGTTTGATTCATGTCTGATGAATTCATCTTGGAGTATTTATCCTCCACGTCTAGAAGTCCGCTCCGTGAAAATCCTGTCCGACTTTAAAGAGGTCCGTGTTTCCATGGTGACAGAGGGAACAGCTGGTTAGCATCTTTCTAACTTGACTGAACTGAGGGTTGGGGCTTCCAGCACAGAACCAACCTGAGAGCAAATGAACATTCAAATCCTCCACAAGCTAAACCCCATCAGCGTTGGATTGCTGCTGACAGACAGACTTCATTGATGGCATCTTCCGTTCTGGACCTGACGTTTAGCACACCATAGCTGGATTCCAGAGCGCTTTATCAAAGCGCCTTAAGCCCGTTTGGACTCTGGCGCTCCACGCGCTGGATGAATAGTGGCGTTTGGAGGAAGTGCGGCTGCGCAGTCCGTCACTGAACACCGTCACTGCCTGGACCTCTTTCTGGGTCCTAGTGCCCTAAAGGTTACAGCTCCTGGTTCCACAAGACAAAAGTCCATTCTAGAGGCCACTCTGACGTCATCATCATCAAAGACAGCGTTACCTAGCAACCATACCAAGACCATAGCAGCTATAGAGGGAAACACAACAAACCATCAACGGCGGTTAAAGCAGTCAGACGTTTGTTCTGCAGCTCAGCAAAAATCTCTGCTTTAGGTTTTGGGGAGAAAAACAAAGGAAAACACACGGAGAAGGATTCTGCAAAGGAAATCCCAAGTTCTATTGGTAAGTCAGCGTCCTGGAAACATGCTTTGTTGGTTCTGAAGTGGCATGAATGCAGACTTAGATTGGTTTGTTTCCTTGGATTCTTCAGATGGATTCAAGCTGTAAATGTTGTCAGCATAAAGCAAGTTTGGACTAAACTAAAGCAGAAAGTGGCTTTGAAGATGGTCAGGAGAAATGAGGGCTTTTTTCAGGAATTCTGGGAAGAGGAGGACTTCTCCAAACAACCAGAATCTAGGAGGAGGTTTTTTCAGCATTGAGATCAGGATTTAGCATGAGCTTCAATCCCATTTTTGTTCAATCCAAATGTTTACCGTCATATTCAGGAGTTCAACTCTGAAAGCCACCATGACATCATAGACATTAAAGACCCTGTTACCTAGCAACCAAACACAACAAACTGGAGACTATTCAAACTGGACATTTTGGGGCAACAATTCTTTTCTAACTCAAGTTTTTATGAAAAATCCAAATGATGGAAACAGATTGTGTAAAGGAAATGAGGATCTATTGGTGAGTCACAGTCCTGGAAACATGAGTTGTGCTCTGATGAAGACGCCTGATCCAAATGTGGATTTTTGAAATGTTCTTCATGAGATTCAAACTGATTGAAGCTTTGAATTAAAGGTGTCAACACATTTCTGCATTGGATTCATTCTGTTTCAGTGTCTAAGGTTGGTTTTGTGGCAGAAACCAAGTTTTTGTTGAACAGTAGCGTTTGAAAAAGCAGAAAGTGGCTTTGAAGATGGTAAAAGGAATCTCATGATGGCTTCCACCTGTCTCTTTGCTTTTCCTTTCTTTTTTGGGTTTCTCCTCTTTGGGAGGTTACACAAAACTGCACTTTAACCCAGAAGGAAACAACAACCGCTCCACAATCCCTGAATCCCCTACAGCCTTCATCTAAACATTTACATTGACCATTATCACACATTTGATGGCATTTTCTCAGATAAACAAGCACAACTTCCCGTTTTTTTGTGTGTGAAATGATTCCAAAAAGCCATGTGTCATCCTGGAGGGACTGGTTTCTCATCAATGCAGACCACCAAGTTTCTCTGGTTTCTGACTATTTGGTGGCTGGTCGGCCTTTTGGGATTTTTGTCAGGGAAAGAAGTGAACTTGGGCTCCAAATATTGGAAGACACTGATCTAAAAGTACTAGGACATCTGGAGAAAGCTCTAGTTCTGCTCCAACTCAGTCCAAAGCACTGAAGATAGATGGAGTTGGATTTGGGAGAGGACTGAGCTCATTCAGATGAAGAAAGAACAAGTCAACAGATGAAAAAGATTTCAGGAAGTTTCCCATTCAACAAGTTCAAGTTTCCAGAGAGCTAGTTTAGCATCCGTGTTCTGGACCAAACCACTGTCCCTCTGAAGGTCCAGACACAGAGAGGCCCAGAGTGACCCCCATTTCTCCTTTTTGCTCTCTCCAGTGGCTGACTCCGCCCCTTAGGACGTCCCCCTGTGTGGATCAGTGGTCAGTGGGTTGGAACCTGCTGCAAATGCAGGCTCTGGTTCTAACTGCTGGATCAGAAGTGGAATGTGAGCTGTAGTGGTGTGTCTGCAGCTGGATGTGGAACACATGAGGGAGGGGTCAAAGGTCAATCTTTCTTCCAAACAAATGTTGTCTATTCTCCAACAATGCTCCAACATCTTCAAAGGTTTTTGGTCCCAAATCCAGAGTGGAGCTGGTAGGACGTGATCATTTCAGCCTCAGATTTGGGATCTGTCATCTCTCTGCCACCGTGACACCGAGTGATGAGTTCATGCTCCAAAGCGGCCCGATCGCTGGCTTTAGGGACTATGTTTAGGGACACATGTTCTCATTAGGATCAAATGAACCAGTGTGTTTGAGACTGAAAGAAAGACTGAAGGACAAAGAAATATGAAGATTCATTAAGGATCAAATCCAGACTTTATTCATGTCTTCAGACAAAAAAGCTGCAGACATTTTACAGACACAATTGAGGTTTTTCAACACTTTTCTGACCAGAAGATGCAGTTCTGGATACAGCCAGAAGGTGTCGCCCTTCTCATTTCTAATCCAAGTTCAAACTACAGACCTGACTGATTTGGTTTGGTTTTTGTTATTTTAGCCATCATGTATGAAAACATCAGACCTAGAATTACAGAAAAAACATCAAAAATGTTTCACAAACTTGTATAATTTATGTATAATACATGTAATGTAATGTAATGTATAATTTCTGTCTATTAGAAGTCATTTGAAGTGAAGCTGTGAAAGTGACCACATTTGTTCAACAACCTCATTGCAACAAGAAACAAAGCAGATTTCTCTCCAAAGCAGTTTTTTTCCTCCGTTTTCCATCCAAACAAAGACAAACAGATGTTCTGTTTGGCCGAAATGTGTTTCCACCCAGGGGAACCTGCAGCAGCTGCTGATCCATCAGAAGATTCTGGACCTGCAGAGACTTCCCACACAGCTGCCTCTGCATGGAGAGAGAGAGAGCTCCAAGTCTCTGCAGAGACTTCCCTCACAGCTGCCTCTGCCTCCAAAGAAGCTGCTGATCTGCATGGAGAGAGAGCTCCAAGTCTCTGCAACCAAAGCAAAGAAGCAACCAGAGAACAGAAGCACAGAGCTGAAGCAAACATCCCAGAACGTTTGCTTTGGGAGAGAGAGAGAGAGAGAGGGGGAGAGAGAGAGAGAGAGAGAGAGAGAGAGAGAGAGAGAGAGAGAGAGAAAGAGAGAGAGAGAGAAAGAGAGAAAGAGAGAGAGAGAGAGAGAGAGAGAGAAAGAGAGAGAGAGAGAGAGAAAGAGAAAGAGAAAGAGAGAGAGAGAGAGAGAGAGAGAGCGAGCGAGCGAGCGAGCGAGCGAGCGAGCGAGCGAGCGAGCGAGCGAGCGAGCGAGCGAGCGAGCGAGCGAGCGAGAGAGAGAGAGAGAGAGAGAGAGAGAGAGAGAGAGAGAGAGAGAGAGAGAGAGAGAGAGAGAGAGAGAGAGAGAGAGAGAGAGAGAGAGAGAGAGAGAGAGAGAGAGAGAGAGAGAGAGAGAGAGAGAGAGAGAGAGAGAGAGAGAGAGAAGCAGATCCTGCTTCAGATCAACACTCCTCCCTTTTGGGGGAGATCTCCTCACTCACAGAGACCCTCAAGAAGAAGGAGGAGGAGGAGAAAATGATGCTTTCGAAGACCTTGATGGACACATTCAATCAGATCAAAGAGGAGATTGAAAACCTGCAGAAACCAAAACCCAAGAAGAAATCTGGGATGTAGAGATCCCTTCAGTTTTTCCAAAGATCTGAAAGACAGAATTGATCCAAACTGGATTGATTTTGGTTCTTTGAGTTTTTCTAGATTTGACACAAAACAAATTGGGAGGAGTCATCTTTATGAAGTCCGTCGGAATCAGAATCCATCAGAATTTTTGATGGGTTTATAATCATACACCGTCATAAAATCTCAGACTCTCACTGAATTGTCGCGCTCTTTTTTTACGCGTTTCAATGGTGACTCCAGAAATCGGTGATCCATTGTGAATGTCTATGTACCTGCTGTGCATGTGCATTAACCCAGGGTTACCAAATCAAGCGTAATTTCGCCAACTCATTTACGGTCTTTTGGAACTGACATACCCAGAGTAAGCAAGTTCAGGCGGATTTCAGCCAGAGTTCAGGCTTAAAGTCAGGCTAGTTTAAACATGCTTCCTGGAATACCCCCTGGTTATTTTAGTGGAGTTTTAACCACCAAATGTGGTGTTTTTTTATGAAAAGAGTTCTGGATCTTCCCTCAACGTTGGAGTCTGGTCCTGCATTTGGGTCATCCTGATATACCGTAACAAAGCCTCTTTTCTGCGCTGCAGAATCAGCTGATTCAAGGTGATTACGTAATCACGTCCCTACTGTGCAGCGCTGCATCTCAGTGTGAGGCTGCTTTCTCCACATAAGAATCCACTGGGATTGTGTCAACTCTTGAATAGTTTCTGGAACAAAAAGAATGTAAACACTGGAGATAAAGCCCCTGTGTCAAAGCACACGTGGGTTTTTTTTTTCAGAATTTATGTCAGTAAGCTTTAGACTTTATTTGGTTAGAAAACTTAAAATCCAACATTGTTCTGCATTTCAGAGCAACACAACATTGCTCCCAAGTGCATTTGTACTACACTCTGCTATATTTATAAAGATTGTGAGTCAGCCATCTTAGACGTTGCAAATAAAAAAGGAGAGAAAATGAACAGGACTACCAGCACTGTAAAACACAATGATCATATCATATCAATAGGTTGAAAGATCATATTTCGCCTCAATAATAAATTACACAACACAAAGTGTAAAATTAATTAAAACACAACATTGTGCATTTTTATTTCCACTGTTCTTGTTATTTGCAGTGAGGAGGCCATTTGATATATTTGGCTCTTTCCTGCACTGTTTATCTAAGTTATTAAATTGAAGTGAGTAAATTATGACAAAAACGCACTAGTATTTTTTTAACATTCAATTTCAGTGTTCGAAATGATGCTACATGAATGCATTATGTTGTAAACCGTTGTGCTATCCTAGGCACTTTACCGTTGGGAGTTGGGTCACCTAGACCCACTAGACAGTGCCCTGAACCATTTTACTTCAATGATTTGTGAACCTCACTGGTGTCCATGGATTACATGAAAATGTTCCACCTTTATCCACCTTTGTCATGGTAGGGAGAACATGTCAAAGTATGGGTGGGGTCATCTAAGATAGCACAAGGGTTAAATGGTTCAAAAATAAAATGTTTTCATGTACAAAGATTGTTGTTTGTCTTCTCCATCCTTGTTTTTACACAGAAAATATCGATAAGAATACAGGATTGAAAGCAGCATCAATAAGAGAAGTACTATATAAATAATCTTAACGACCCATTTCTACTAAATTGTGACTTGACCTTACAAAGTATATACTGCAGTCACTACTTTGTGTTTAGATATTTATTAAATGTTCACTGATCACATTAAACGTGTTAGAATTAAAGATGTATAAAAAACATTTCACCTGCGACAGACTGGCGACCTGTCCAGGGCATCCACTGCCTTCGCCCACAAGTGGCCGGGATAGGCTCCGGCAACCCCGTGACCCCGAAAAGGAAAAACGGTATAGAAATGAATGAAAAAAACATTTCAACCATAATGTAGAATTCAAGATTTAGCTCTAATGACTCAAAACAAACAACTCATTTCTATTTACAGGTACATCTAAAACAATTCATTTTGAGAAAAAGTTGTACATATCTTGTCAGCAGTAAAACTCATTGTCTAGTATCATTACACACAAATTGATATTTATTAATCCATTACATTTTTGCTTTTGATGTAGAGAAGATGAAACCTAAAAAACCTAAAACCTAAACCTAAAAAAACTGTCCTAGAAAGTAAGCATATCATATTAAAACGATCAAGTATTTAGAAAACTTCATTTTTACACATTTGATACTAACTTGTGCCTATCTCTAGGAGTTACTGCATCAATATGGTATAGAGGCCATCAGCCGGTGGCTCTGTGTAAATGGAATGAAAGCTCCGGTTGTTATTGGGTTTATTAGAACATTGGGGTTTGTCCCTAGGAGTATTAAAAAATAAAAAACAAATTTTAAAATACAGTGATCCCTTGCTATATCACGGTTTCGCTACTTCACGGATTTGGATTGTGCATTGTGTTCTGCATTCTGATTGACTAAATAGTCACTCAGCGAGTAGCTCAAGAATGGGACCCTTTGATGAGCCGTTCATTACAGTTCTCCAACATAATCGATGGGGGCATGTCGGTGTATAAGGATCTTATAGCAAAGAAGAAAAAAAAGCGACAACAACTGCCTATCACTATGTTCCTCTCCCGAACAAACACACCTGCAGCTGCACCGCGGGATTCAAAAGGAAAAAACGCTGCAGAGGATGCAGCGGCTCAGTATGAAGAGCAGTGAAAAAGAAGACCGGAGTCACTATCTGTCCCACTGTACTTTTTTATTTTTTTCATAATCATTTTAAATTTTCTTCCGTTTAATCCACTCGGGTCGCGGTGGGGGGGGCTTATCTCCGCAATTTAAAGCCTTCTGTTCTTATCGATGATTGAAATTATTTGACAGCACACTACATAAGTTATTTGTTGAAAAAACGTTTCTAAAGTACTTTTATTTGTTAAAAAAAAAATTGATTTAGCCTGTTAAATGGTTTGTTCTTTCTTTTCAATGTACAATAGTGTATTTCATTGTATAATAATTGTAAAAAAAAAATGTTTCTACTTCACGGGTTTTGCTTATCACGGGTTCTATTTGGAACGTAACCCCAGCGATAATCAAGGGATCACTGTATTCACATTTTCTGAGATACAGAACTTTTTCCCTCGTGTGAAATAAAGTCTTCTAGTGTGGTGCAGCGGTTGAGGTGTTGACCTCTTATCAGAAAAGTTTAGAATTTAGAGTTTACACTAACTTCTTTATTACATTGTTTGTAAAGAGAAAGTTTTGTGAGTTCTCATGTGTCTTTTGAGATGAGATATTTGACTAAAATTTTTTATACATTCTATACAAGAAAAAAGCTTTTCTCCTGTGTGAGTTCTCATGTGTCTTTTGAAATTAGACGTTTGATTAAAACCTTTTTTACATTCTTTACAAGAAAAAGGCTTCTCTCCTGTGTGAGTTCTCATGTGTGTTTTGAGATGAGATATTTGATTAAAACTTTTTTTACATTGTTTACAAGAAAAAAGCTTCTCTCCTGTGTGAGTTCTCATGTGTCTTTTGAGACTAACTACATGACTAAAACTTTTATCACATTCTTTACAAGAAAAAGGTTTTTCTCCTGTGTGAATTCTCATGTGTGTTTTGAGACTAGATGAATCACTAAAACTTGAATCACATTCTATACAAGAAAAAGGCTTTTCTCCTGTGTGAGATCTCATGTGTCTTTTGAAATTAGACATTTGAGTAAAACTTTTTTTACATTCTTTACAAGAAAAGGGTTTTTCTCCTGTGTGAGTTCTCATGTGTGTTTTGAGATGAGATATGTAGTTAAAACTTTTCTCACATTCTTTACAGATATAATATTTTTCATTAGACCCAGTTTCCATGTAGTCAGACTTGATAGAGGAAAGTCTCTCTTCCTTTGGAGATTGTTTGTATTTCTTACCCAAACTTGGCTTCTTGGGTTTTTTTCTAACATCCATGTCACACTGACTTTCTGACATGTGAGAGCTGTCCACACTTTGGACATGTCTTCTGTCTATTCTCTTCCTCTGATCTCTGTTCTGTGGGTCTGTCTCTTTATCTGTAGTTGATGTTGATTCTTCATGTTGGTTTCCTCCATCATGACTATCAGTTACATTAAAGCTCTGCTGAGTGTTTAGATCTGCTTCACTGTTCTCATCTTCCTCATAAGTAGGAATCTCTATCAAGGTATCAGTATCCTGCTTCAGATCAAGCTGATCTTCATCCTGACTGATGCAGAGTTCCTCCTGTTCCTCTTTAATCTGTGGAGGTTCTGGTTCCTCCTGTTCCTCTTTAATCTGTGGAAGTTCTGGTTCCTTCTGCTCCTCTTTAATCTGTGGAGGTTCTGGGTAACCCTGTTTCTCTTTATAATGTGAAGATTTTTGTTCTTCCTGTCCCACGCTTAATTTCCTTTGCTGGTTGCAGAGACCTTCCTCTTCAGTCATCCAATGCTGGGGGAGGACTGCAGAAACACAAGAAGAGAGTCTTTTATGCGTTTTGATGACTTTGTGTGTTATAAAGACCAGTAAAAATGTTAATAGTCTCAGTCAGAATATGTGCAATATTTTTTAATACGTTTCTTCTGTTCTTTAGCACAGCAGCACAAAACTGTGCTGAAAAAAGACCCTACACCACCCTCCTATGAGGAGAGCTGTGTCGGTCAATAAACTGACTGACACAGTTCATGAAAACGCTGCAAAGGGAGCATATATTAAATTAACAATAAAGGTCCCAAAACTGAGCCTTGTGGCACACCAAAAGTGAGGGATGAAGGAGAGGACTTAAATTTGGAAAAAACAACAGAAAAAGATCTACCAGTCAGATAAGAGGAATACCAGTTTAAACCAGAACCAAATAGCCCAACCCAATTTTTTTGCCTGTCCAAAAGAACGTAATGGTCAAAAGTGTCAAAGGAAGTGGTCAAGTCCAGTAGCAGTAGCACAGAGGATTTTCCTGCATCACTGCATCAAATTGAGAGCTGGCGGAAACTGATCAAAAATGCCATAACTGTCGTGAGCAGTTGTAAGTTGGTTAGCAACAACTTTTTCTAAAAATTTAGGCATGAATAGAAGATTAGAAATAGGTCTGTAACTGCTCAAGAGGGATGGGTCTAGACATCTTTGAGCAGAGATGTTGGCAGCACATCAAGAGAGCAAGAGGATGACTTCAATGTGCCTACCAATCTGACTAGCTTAGAAAGAGAAACAGGTAAGAAGGTATCTAAAGTCACAGGACGAGGTGGACTGGGAAACGAACCAGAACCAGATCCAGAACCAGCTGTGTGAAACAGAGAGCTCAATAACATTTCTAATAAATGTTCAAATATGAAAGCAAGTATCTCAATCTTTTTTCATTAACACAGAGAGTAACCTACAAATGCATTTGAAAAGAAAAAAAGATTGTTTTTTTTTTTTAACTGCCTTTAAAATAGAAATTCTCTCTTTGAGGTGTAAATGGAGACACAGCAGAGAGACGGATGCCAAGGGACGTTCAACAAAGTACATGCATCTGTAAAAATCAATAATCTCTCTAAAATGAATAAATATCTACGTTTACAGTGGTGGACAAAATTGTTGGTACCCCTCAGTTAAAGAAGTAAAGTCCAAAATGCTCACTGAAATGACTTGAAACAACAAACTAATGAAATAGGACTAGGGTTGGGCGATGTCCCCTAATTTGGCCATTGACGATGTTTGCTGTCAACCATCGGGATGGAAGATGACATCGTCGGGGGGGTATTTTTTTTACATTTTTCGTTCTTATATAACTGCTATTCGTTATTTTGCTTTTTTCATTTTATTTCCCAACTCATGGTTAATCCGCGATGATCCAGTATAAACTGAGGGAAGTGACTTTAACAGAAAAAGTAACAAACAAAATAGAAAAGAAGTAGTCCACTCCCGCACTTAGCGGAGTGGACCGGCGGAGTGCGGATTTACAGCTTTGTGTTTGATGGGAAGGGGGGGGGGGGGGCACATGAGCGGTATGTGTGGGAGATTTAAGACTGCGATCCGTCCCGCAGCTCTAGGGGTACTAGCTACCGAACTCAGAACCGGGTTTAAACGTGTGTCTGAGCACAGCACGGATCGTCAGCAGACAGAGGTTTGAGCATCGAAGCAGAAATGTCGCTCAGTCCTTAGAAAACATTCAAGCAATCACGTGGATTTGTGTTTCCAGTCGTGTCCCGACTAAATAAAGGCTGATGTTATTCACAGGATGCAGCGCCACCCAAAGCTAATGTTGTTAGCCCGTGTTAGCATAATGCTAATCCTGGCTTCGTTCAGAAAAAGCACTGACCACACGGATTAAAATTCAAATGATGAGCGAACAGGTGTTTCATAATAACCGTAACATTATTAAAAGCACGTTTAGAAGATCATCTCGTATTTTACCGAGCTGACATGTCAATATATATAGCCGCTCGGCGCTGTTATCGTTTTGTATCGAATTGTTACATTCAATAAAGTTTGGAAAAAAAGCCGCTCGGCGGAAGTTGTATCCCCTTCCGGTTTTCAAACTGCGCATGTGCGAATACTGCGCATGTGCGAATGATTTATTTCGACCGAAATTGTGACCTTAGTGAACGTTTTTATATTCTGAAAACATTTTTCTGGGCCCATCTACACGGTTGGATTCTAATCCGACCATTGATCCCATCAAGATATTTTGTACATGTAACCGCGGCTTATGGTGTCGACGCGCAACGTGGCGGGTGCGTGGCATCACGATGGTGGTCTCTCCATCGGGTTTTCAGTCACCCATCACGATGGACGATGATATCGTCCATCGGCACAACCCTAAATGGGACTGGACAAAAATGATGGTACCTTCATAAAAGACTGAGAACTAATTGCCCAGGGGTCATGATGGACTCAGGTATGTCCTTTAATTGACATCACAGCTGTTTTCAAACCCATAATCAATCAGTCTGCCCATTTAAAGGGAGACAAATAGTCACGTTGCTGTTTGGTGAAAAGGTGTGTACCACACTGAGCATGGACAACAGAAAGCCAAGGAGAGAATTGTCCCAGGACATTAGAAACACAATTATAGACAAATATGGTAAAGGTAAAGGTTATAAAACCATCTCTAAGCAGCTTGAAGTTCCTGTGACGACAGTGGCACATATTTTTCAGAAGTTTAAGACCCACAGGACAGTAGCCAACCTCCCTGGACGTGGCCGGAAGAGGAAAATTGATGACAAATTGAGGAGACGGATAGTTGGAACTGTATCCAAAGAGCCCAGAATAACCTCCAAAAACATTAAAGGTGAACTCCTAGGTCAAGGTACATCAGTGTCAGATCGCACCATTCGTTGTTGTTTTAGCCAGAGTGGACTTCATGGGAGATGACCTAGGAGGACACCACTGTTGAAAGGAAATCATAAAAAAAGCCAGACAGCTCCTCTCTTCCCTATCCGTTGTGTTTTTGGGCTTTATCTTTTTGGGTTTCAACAGATTGAATTGTTTTTAACCGAATGTACTCATACACGTGCAAGGTTCTGCTCCCAATTGGCGGATCCACTGTTTCGGACCATTTTTTGAGGACTGTACCAGTTGAACTACGTGACTGTGGTCTGCTCCGGACAGAGTGGAGGCGCCACAGGCGGTGCATGAGGAAGCAAAAGAAGGGGAAGCTTCAAGGCATCCGTGCTAAGCTAGTGGCTAGTCCTCACCGACCAGCTATCCCAACAATCACGCTGGCCAACGTACGATCTCTGGACAATAAACTAGACTATATCCGCCTGCTACGCACATCGTCCAAGACTGCAAGTGAGTGCTGTGTCTTTCTCTTTGTGGAAACATGGCTAACGGACAACGTCCCAGACTGTGCCATCCAGCTAGCTGGGTAAGCATGCTTCCGGGCAGACAAGATGGTCATTGAGGGGGGTAAGACCCGCGGTGGAGGACTGTGTATTTACATCAACGATGCCTGGTGCCGAAATGCCAGAGTGGTCTATAAACACTGCTCCCCCCTGGCTGAGTTTATGATCATTAAATGCCAGCCATTCTACCTGCTGAGAGAATTTAGCTCCATATTGCTGGTAGCAACATACATCCCTCCCAGCTCCACCACCAACAGGAGTAAGGCTCTGTATGAACTACACCAGCACATCAGTGAGCAGCAGACAGCACACCCTAAAGCAGGGGTCGGGAACCTATGGCTCGCGAGCCATATATGGCTCTTTTGATGGTCACATGTGGCTTGCAGACAAATCTTTAATTATACTTTTTTTTTTTTCATTAGACCAGTCCTTGTCTGGCGCGATGCGATGCCACAGGCGTGCAGTAGTAGCGGTGCTTGGAGAGAAAAATCTGCGCCAGCACTATCACTTAACTATTATCTATTATTTCACAGAGTTTGTACCAGCCGGAAACCTGTGAATTGCCGTGCCTAAAACTGCGCGCTCCCGTCTCTGAGAAAGAGCGCGCAGTTGCGGGAACGAGATGTTAGAGGAAGAAAGCAGGGGGGGGGGCACGGGGGGGGGGGGGGCACGGGCACGGCCAGTAAGGTGAACCGCGCAGGGATTGTAATAACGTAAAACCCGCTGCCCGTCACTCACTGCAGTGTGTGTTTGGCTCCCCGTCTGCATGTGAGCAGTCTGTCTCACATCTACAGAACATTCAGACCTATGATCACGTTTAAAGTCTCAACGCCTGCATGAAGCAGAAACTCACCACGTATCAACCAGACTAGACCATCAGCAGAACTACCACGAGAAATACTCATCGTTTATTAGCAACAGCATAACGATGTTATTAAAAAGAATCCACAGACTTATTGTACTTTAAAAATGTTGAAATTACATCAAATGCACACATTCATTTGTATATTTAGTTTTAAACATATTGTTGCGGACTGAGTTTAACTTCGCTGTTGGGCCGCGTTAAAAGTTCTGGAGTTCATTGAACGCATCAATCAAGCAGAGATCTGATTGGCTCTCAGTTCTGTCGCTCAGGTGGTTGTTAGGTAGTTTGGACCAATGGGGTTCAGCTATGGGCCGAATAAGGGAAATGGGAGGGCTGACGCGGCAGGAGCGAATATAAAGTTGGGAGGAGCGCTCTCGTCTCGTCTCGGCGGGAGAGATTCAGGAGTTGCTGAATTAATTTTACGGCATTCGTTGCGGTCTGCAGTAACCAGAATAAAGAACCTTAAAAGAGGTTAAGTCTCCGTGCCTCAGTGTGGGAAAGGGACACTACATTATTGTATGGCTCTTTCGAAATTACATTTAAAAATATGTGGCGTTTATGGCTCTCTTGGCCAAAAAGGTTCCCGACCCCTGCCCTAAAGCCTTCCTGATCCTGCCCGGGGACTTCAACCATGCAAACCCCAAGAGCGTGTTTCCACAACTCAATGGACATATCAACTTCCCCACAAGAGGTAAAAACATCTTGGACAATGTTTACACCCCACACAATGGAACCTACAAAGCCCTTACCCTCCCCCACCTGGGCGCCTCAGACCACACAACTGTTATGCTAATGCCAGCATACAGGCCAAAGGTGAAAGACGTCAGTCCAGCTAAAAGGTGGTTCAGGTGTGGCCTGAGGGATCTACTGAAGCTCTACAGGACTGCTTTGCCACCACTGACTGGAGTATATTCAAACAAGTAGCCACCTATAATGACATCACTGATCTCCAGGAGTACACAGACACTACCCGCGTTTACATGGGCAAAAGTAATCGGAATGAACGCCTGATCGCAAAGAAGATGCGTCATGTAAACGCGCCGGTTGGAAATACTCTGCCCCGATCAGACTCATTCGGATCAGAATTTCTATCCAATCGAGATAGGTGGGTTATACCGATCGTTTATCCGATCGTTGTTCATGTAAACAGTCATTCCGATCGTGTGTCACCACTGCTCTGGGTTACGTCACGCATAGACGGTGTTTCTCTGAGAGAAAGCTTTGGGACCGTATGAATACTCTGCAGACGCCCCGTGTAAAGCGCCGCTCCGCTCTCGCCCCGCTGGCTCTCCTCTCTCTTTCACCCCTCACAGGGGAGATTCGGAGGAGGAGCGCTTCGTGCCCCCCGAAGCTCACTCGGTCCACTGGCACCCGAGTGAGCAAAGCAGCCGGATTAATAATTTTGTGTCTGAGGGGGGGGTGCTTTGTTACGTGTGCGTTTTGTTGTTTTGTTATGTGTGGGAGAATTCAGACTGCGAGCCGTCCAGCCGCTCTGGGTTAGCGGCTGCAGGACTCAGGAGGAATTGTGTTCGAAGAGAGCTCGGGCCGCTAGCTCAGAGTGGCTTTGGGGCGGTCTGTGTGAACTTTTCAGAGCAGAAATAAATGTCGCTCAGTCCTTAGAAACTGTTCAAACAACGTGGATTTGTGTTTCCAGTTGTGTCCCGACAAAATAAAGGCTGCTGTTATTCTCACACATTTAAGTGCAGCCAAGATGCATATTGCTGCATTGAATTGTTTACATAATTATTTAACTCTTTCAAGTCAGTATTTAGTAGATGCACCTTTAGCTTCAATCACAGCACTGAGTTTGTGTGGATGAGTCTCAATCAGTCTGGTACATCTGCACGCTGGAATTCTGAATTTTGGAGTTACAGAAAACGGCAAAATGTGGAATATGGAATGTCGACATAAATACCAGGGATCTGCAGTGTTTATGACAGGAAGTGCCAATTCTAAATGTTCTCCTGAACAACTGTGACATCATCAACTATAATAATAATGATAATACAAAAAATACATAAAAACATTTCAAATACATCTGAAATGCTATTAACAGCAGGTCAAATAGCTATTTGACACATATTTAGGCATTAACTCAAAAAGTACTATCGTAACAATGTTGCACAAGGAAAATAGATCAAAGTCGAAAGAGTATTGCAAATATATTTGTTAGAAACCAAAAGTACTGCATTTGTGGTATGTCAGAACTACAGCTATAGGATTGGATAAATCAGAACAAAATACCATCAATATTTCTAAGAACATAACAACCAATGAACATGAAAAAAAAAAACAAGTTATTTTGTTTTATTTATCTTTGGTCCCATAATGTGTCTGTCTTGGTGCTTTTATTGCATGTAAAATTAATTGTTTTTACTTTTTCCTTAATTCTACTAATTATTAACATTTTCTTTATTTGAACAGCATTATTATTAATTTTCATCTCCAGTAAATGAAGAGATGATATTCATTTATTGTTCACATTTCATTTGGACATTTGTCAGAAGAGACAAAGTCTGGGTTTAATCTGATCTTGGTTGGTTTTTATTCAACAAACTGAACTTGTAACTTCATAAATGTCAGGCGCTGCGATGCCAGAAACAAACAGCTGTGCAGGCATGAACAAGGATCCACTTTGTGCTTTTCCCGCTCACGTTTCATCCTCAGACATGCGCTCATATCACCACGCCTGTCATCTCGCCGACAACAGTTTCACAACACCTGATCATCATTATCATTTCACAGAGGAAAATTTTGTTGTTTTTTTTAACATTTAAATCACTCGTTCCTGGCAATATTTATATTGGCGGGCGGAGTCACAGTTACAGCGTTGTGTGAATGGACCCCTTATGACCCCACAGGGAAAAAAAGCTCATTGTGAGCAGAGATAATTTTTTTATCAAGTCTAAGAAATAAAAACAGACGACAGATCAAGTACTTATTGTTGTCATGTCCCGCGTTTTACTGTCTTTTCCTCTGCATGATAACTGTGGATCATGTGTCCCACGTTGTGGACCCCTGAAATGTTTTGTGGTCAACATTTCTTTGGATTGTTCAGAAAATGTGTTCCTACTGGTTTTATGTGTTAAATTACAGAACGGAAATAAATGACAAACATTACGTTCGGGTCGGGCCGGGCTTCTCTCTCGCTGACTTTTTTAATAAATACATTTTAATGGCTGCAAAGAAGCTCCTTAGGCGGGCGGTTGTCAAACATCTCTTAATCCTGTACGTCAGAACGGTTACCGCACGAACCGAAAGGCACAGCCAGCTTCTTACTCAGAGGGAGAACGTTCACTGTGTTTCACTAAACAGTGAAGTGGAACTTTGTTGCTCTTGTTGGGTTTTGATCTGGAAGAAACTGGACCAAATGGTTCTTTAGTGTTTCAGTTTTTACATTTTTGAACAAAGCAGTTTCTCACTAATGTGTTCAGGTTTGAATCTTTTCTGCCTGCAGATCCATGAGCCGGAGTTTGTGTTTTAGCATGAAATGTAGTTTTGGAAATAGAATCTGTCTGAATGTCTGGAATTGGAGACATGGAGACATCAAAGAGGTTTAGATGGATTTTGGGTTTGACAGAGAAATCTGCTGAAAAAAACTGAACTACAAACTTAGAACCACAGACGACAAAACAGATTGTACTTTTTATCTGCTAACAATTTCCTCTTTGATCTGTTAGATTTGCTGTTTGTCGTTAGCTGGAGGGACTAACTAAGATCATATGATTTGAAGAATGTTGTCGGCTGCACTGACCAACAATGTCTTCTGTCTTTTCAACTGGAAGGGACAGAAGAGACTCTTCCAGGACACGCTGTTGATGGACTGCATGTTTGGAGAGTTTGAAGCTCAAGATAGAACCGTTGTTGAAGTGAACATACCGATAGTGTGGAGATGAAAATCAGAGTCACACTGACCTGCTGACATGTGAGAGCTGTCCACACTTTGGACATGTCTTCTGTCCCTCCTCTTCCTCTGATCTCTGTTCTGTGGGTCTGTCTCTTCATCCTTAGTTGATGTTGATTCTTCGCGTTGGTTCCCTTCTTCATCCTGATTATCAGTTACATTAAAGCTCTGCTGTTCCTCTTTCATCTGTGGAGGTTCTGGTTCCTCTTGAATCTGTGGAGGTTCTTGTTCCTCCTGTTCCTCTTTAATCTGTGGAGGTTCTGGTTCCTCCTGTTCCACTCTGAAGTTCCTCTGCTGGTTGCAGAGATCTTCCTCTTTAGTCATCCAATGCTGGGGGAGGACTGCAAGGACACAAACACAACAAGGAGACTTTTATACGTTTCCAGGATTTTTGTTTTATTTCAAGCATCAATGAACTCTGTGTTCATTGGAGAAAATGTCTGAGGAGTCTGGAGGACCAGAAGAGACTCATTGAAACAATACATATAGACGCCATTAAATAATTAAATAAATGTGTCATTAATTCTTTAAAATTGGAAATAAATATAATTAAAGTTGTCATTAAAAGTGTCAATATTTTATTTAAATTAAATGTTAAATGATTTACACGGGTCACATTCCTAAGTTCTTCTAATCTTCTACATTCTATTCCATTTCTCCATCTGACATTGACACAGTTTAAAGATGAACTTTGTTTCAGGCTGATGGTTGAAGTCCCGCCTTTTTTCTGCCTTGTGCAACGAGATGAGAAGAAAACTTGAAACTTTGTTCTTCTAGTTTGTTCTTCTGGTCCTAGAGAAGGAAAGTGCTGATTCCACTGGTGACAGAAACAAACACACAGTACTGTATGATAAAGACACTACTATTTATTACTAATTAATATTCATTATTTTATTTTATTACATTATTTATTTTATTTCCAAACTAATAACTCATCCGTGATGATCCAGTATAAACTGAGGGAAGTGACTTTAACAAAAATATATATATATATAGAAAAGAAGTAGTCCGCTCCCGCAAGCAATCTGTCCCGCAGCTCTAGGTGAACAAGCTACCAAAGCCAGGAAAACCGGGTCTAAAAGTGTGTGTCCGAGCAGATTTCAGACCGTCAACTCACAGCGGCTTTGGGGCGGTGTGTGAGCCGTTCAAAGCAGAAATGTTGCTCAGTCCTTAGAAACCGTTCAAACAATCACGTTGTGTTTCCAGTCGTGTCCCGACAAAATAAAGGCTGATGTTATTCCCACATGTTTACGTGCTGCCAAGATGCAGATTGCCGAAATTCCCGCATAGATTTTATGTTCATCAAAAGCTAATGTTGTTAGCTTAGCATACTGCTAACCCTGACTTCTTTCCGACTCCGTTCTTCAACAGAAAAAGCACTGACCACACAGATTAAAATTAAAATGATGAGCCAACAGATGCTTCATAATATTCACAACAATAATAAAAGCACGTTTAGAAGATCATCTCGTATATTACTGAGCTGTCAGTTATTTGTGTATGTACCCACTCGGCGGAACTCATTTCCTCTTCCGGTTTTCAAACCCTACTGCGCATGTGCGAATGATTTATTCCGACCGAAAGTGTGACCCATTTGAACGTTTTTTATATTCTGAAAACATTTTTCTGGGCCCATGTACACTGTTGGATTCTAATCCGACCATTGATCCCATCAAGATATTTTGCACATGTAACTGAGGCTTATGGTGTCTACTCATAGCGTGGCGGGGGCGTGGCATCACGATGGTGGTCTCTCCATCGTGATGTCAGTCACCCATTCCATTGGCACAACCCTAATGTGAAGTGAAGATAAAAACGGAGAAATATCTTTGATAAAGCAGGAGGGGGTGGCTGGTCTTAACACAGTGACAATAGTAGAGTTTATAGGCACGGGCAATACGGGCAATTGCCTGGGGTGCAATAGTAACGGGGGGCGGCATCCCCGTGCTTGGAAGACAAAAGAAAATCTGCATCTCAATGGGTTCTTTATTATCTGTTAAATCACAGACTTTGGAAATGAATAAAACCTGTGAACTGCCGCATCCGCAGCTGCATGGTCCTGTCTTTGAGAAGGAAAAGGGGAGCGGTCGTGGGCACAGGCAGCGTCCCATCATGGAAAAGGGGAGCGGTCGTGGGCACAGGCAGCGTCCCATCATGGCGTGCCTTTAGGTGACTCAGCTCATTCTAATACAGGGCTCCAGACTAACTTTTTTCACTAGGAGCACTGTGGCCCCCAACTGAAAATTTTAGGGGCACAACCAGAAAATTTAGAGGCGCATACCGTGAATCAACATGCAAACCAGATCTACTAATAATTTCCACTGTATTACTAATAAATACTTTAAAAATAGATGCAGAAATTACAATGTGCTGTTTCAAATTCAGTATCACATCTTATTCTGCACTTTTGAAGATGCAACAACGAGGTAAACTGACAGCACCATCGCTGTCATGACAGTACAAATAGTAAAGAAAAAGGATGGAAAATTATCTTGGTGACACCAAATATGTGCAGCCAAAATGCACAATAAGCGTGTTTGAGATCACGAAGATGGACTCAACGTAAACACGTCTGTCGTCTATCGTTGCATTTTCCCCACGTGTTTTAAGTGTGTCTAAGACTAAATCGTGTTGTTGCTCGCACGTCTTTAAAGTTCAAGCCCCGCATGTAGGTGTGGGACATTTATTCTCGTCAGCACACGCCCCCAAGACTCATTTACCCCACTGTGATTGGTTGCTTTGTCAGCTCCGCGCACAACAATTGAAAGGTGTTATTCATAGAAACTGGCGGGCTGCAATAACATAAAATTTTCATATTAAGGCGAGACCGCAAAATATCATCTTGGGAGCCACAAACAGCCCGCGAGCCGCGAGTTTAAGACCCCTGCCGTAGACTCTGGCACTGGTACACTAGCCTCAGGTCGGAAGAAGAACGAATCAATAGTTCGCTTGCTCATAGCTCAGACACACATATCAAGTTGTGATGATATTTGTCTCCGTTTCCTTCCCACAGATGTTTACGTGCGCTTGATTATCTCTAGGCCCCTCCCCCTCCACGCATTTAACCACTTACAGTGGCTTTCCCTATTCTTCTCACACGCATTGGCCGCCTCACAGACGCGAGTGTGTGCTCGCGTTTCACGAGTATGTGTGCGAGTGTTTGTTTGCGTCCGTGTGCGCTTGCATCTCATTGATTATTTCATTGCTCATTTCATTGATCATTGACGTGCCCCTTCCAAGTTTAATGTATAAAAAAATACAGAGGGAGGGGGAGGCAAATTTACTGGTAGCACATGTGTGACTGGATGTAAATTTCAGTCGCACACTCTCAAATTTTGGTTGCAAAATGCGACCATTTGGTCGCAGTCTGGAGCCCTGGGTCGAGCGTCTAATAAATTGGTCTGTCAAGACAACCAGTCTTGCGACCTGGCCTGTCAAAACAGTGTCAATAAATAAATCATATTTTCCTTTGAACAAAATATAATAAATTCACGTAACCTCCTTAATTGAAATAATTAACAAATGAATATTTAATTCATATGTAAGGAGAAACAATACAAACAAACAAATAATATCTTAAGTGCATAATCGATTGTTGTACAACATTCTTTATAATACAAACTCAATGCAGTTGATCATTTCAACGAGTACCCACATAATTCATAATTCAACATTATGTATAAAGTAAGAAAAATACCATTTTTACCAAGTACAATTTATTTAAGCTGGCGCCCGGGCTAGCTGCTTCAATCATGGCTGCACTCACCAGTTCACGTTTTATTAAACCGTGCTGATTCTAGAGCTGTGACGGTGCCGGATGAACCACCAGGGCACGCAGCCCCCCCCCAAAAAAAAAAAACACAAAATCCCCCGGCGGCAAATAACAGTAACAACTGACTACTACCTACCGACGACCCCCCCCCCGCCCCCCAACACAAAATCCTCCAGCGGGCGGCCGTGTCGCGCACTCAAGAATGCACGCAGCTAAATGGAAATGAACAATTAGACCGCAGGTAATTTGTCCTATTTCCTCGCAAGACAGAAACTTCTTTTGTGGAATCAGAATGTGTGTGTGCTTCTAAAACAGCGCACGTGTGTCTGTAAGTAGAGTAAGCACGTGCCCCGTGCTTCTCTAAGAGACAGCGACAGCCCTGCGCGCGCGCAGGCGGGTGCTACGAGGAAAAGGTTTCCAATAGAAACCCTTTAAGTTTGAACACAGGACTAACAGAAAAAGTAAATTATCAGCAAAGATTAATGTGTTTATTATAGTTCCAATCACGCACCATATGCAAAACTTAAAAAAATAAATAAATAAACTTTCAAAATAAAAGTGTGGTGATGCGGTTATCGTCACAGCCCTAGCTTCAGCTAATAAATGGCAATCTAAAGCAGCTGTACACAGCTCAGCTCTCCCATGAATGCACACCTGTTGGTGCTTTGACACGCCTTGAAAAATGAAAGCCACGTCACCCTAGGTCTGCGGTATTATGAAAGTGCAAGGGAACCGGCAAATTTAAAGTGACAGTCGAGAATTTTCATAAGGAGCGACAGCGCAGAATGTCATTTAAAGTGATAGCGCAGAATTTCATTTGGGTTACACTAAGCTGTCCAGCATCTGGGACAACCCCTGTCAACCTCTGTTCAAGATGGAGAGAACCATGAGTAGCTCGCCGCAGACTACTGCACCCCCAGTGCAAAAAGGAACGCTACCAGAGGTCCTTCGCCCCTTCATTTTTTTTGACAGTTATTGATAGATATAATAACTATCAGAAATCCAGGATTTCAGGGAAAGGGGGTGGTTTAAGTGAAAAAAGTCTGTAATAGATTATGTCTTTCAATCAGACACAATTAAAAAACAGGTGTTTATTTTATAGAGATTAACCAAACAAGGAAAGGAAACAAGATGGCGTTCAGGGTGGCTGGTTTGCCGCTTGGCTCTCCTCAGCTTTTTGTATAATATACTGTTTTGTTTTGTTTTTTCCGTTTTTTTTAGCATTGTCAGAAGGACAATCGACTCTTCTGGTGTGTAAAGGCGAGGAGTTGTTAAACATTAGGACAGGGAACCCATGGCTGGCGAGCCATATATGGCTCTTCTGATGGTCATATCTGGCTCGTAGACAAATCTATAATTATATTAGTTAAAAAGTACAATCTGTTTTGTCGTCTGTGGTTCTGTATTAATTATATTATAACATTTTTTTCATTAGACCAGTCCTTCTCGGACCCGATGCGATGCCAGGGGGACGAAGAGTAGTAGCTGTGCTTGGAGAGAAAATAATCTGCACCACAATCAGTTTATTATTATCTGTTATATCACAGAGTTTGTACCAGCCTGAAACCTGCAAAGTGCCGTCCCGCGGCTGCTATATATGTATTTTTGAGAAGGTCCTGCACGCTTTTATCTCTTCACAAATGGACTACTGCAACACACTTTACACTGGGGGTTCCCACAAGGCACTTTCCCGGTTGCAGTTAGTTCAGAACTCTGCTGCACAACTTTTAACAGTAACCAAAAATTATGAGCACAGAACACCTATTCTGGCTTCCTGTTAATTTCAGGATTAATTTTAGAATTTTATAGTTTGTTTCTAAAGCTCTACATGGACTGGCTCCAAAATACATTCTGACCTCACTCAGATTTATAAACCAGCTTGTGCTCTGAGGTCAGAGGGTCAGCTCCAGCATGACGAGGCCCAAAACTAGAGGAGACTGGGCATTCTCTGCTGTCGGTCTTAAACTGTGGAATCCTCTGCCTTTGATTTAATCTGCATCAAAGTTGCTGCTGGTCGTTTGTCCAAAAGTGTCTTTAGAAACCGATGCTCCCGTGGCGTGTGGGAGGAGCTACCATCAAAGGTTTTTCTCGCCTACTTATAAAAGACGATGCTGAGAAATCAGGTGCATTTATTTTGAAAAGCTTCACAAAGCGGCCAGCAAACTACTCAGGTTGAAACCTGAGCCTTTTTCAAAGAACAAAGACATTAAAATTATGGTGACGATGAATGCTTTTCCTCTCGGTAAACCTGACCATCTCTCACTGGCTGACAGTAACTGGTTTATTTTTGGAGTAATCCCACTGATAAATTATACGATTAAGCTTTGAATGTTTTATAAGACCTAAAAATAATATTCACAATAACAGGCTATTAAAAAAATCAAATCCCTCTGATGCATTTCACAAAGACACACACAGGACGTCACACACCAAGAAATGAACTTTGTTAAAAATGATGCCAGGAGTTAAACTCTATAAAAAAAAGATAAAACAGCGAAGAAAACTGAATGATCCGATTTATTTCTTATTAATAGTATTTCCAGGCTTTGTTTTGTTCTGCAAGCATGTTCATATTTGTATAATTTTGACAGAATATATTTTTATGGAGAGGAAAATATTATTCATTATTTAAGATTTGGATCTGGATTAATTGTCCTGTTTCTATTCATATTTATGTTCAAAAAGTTCAGTTTTAAAGGGTTAAAGGTTTAGCTTTAGTGTGATCAATAATGTTTCTTGTTCAGCCTGAAACCTAAAGCGTCTTTTGGATTCAGGCCCCTGTCTGACTGAGTTTAATCTAGAAAATTCATGCATTTTTGTGTACAATGGACAAATAGAAGATAGAGAACACAATAGGATGTTGTCAAATTGTGTGTATGTGTGTGCATGTTGGGGGGAGTGTTACTCACGGGGGGAGTAAGTTAGTGTAGAACCGCCACTGGTTGAAACACCAAGATGTTAGGACTGTTACTTTAAACGCGTTAACACAAATGGAAGAAAAAAAACATAAAAACACGAATGGTGGTTCGTTCATAGAAGTTGGGATTGTTTTGTGGTCTGTCTGTCGGTGTTCAGATTACTTTTGGGCTGGAAAAGTGTGTGTGTGTGTGTGTGTGTGGGTGCGTGTGTGTGTGTGTGTGTGTGTGTGCGTGTTGGGGGGACTGTTACTCGCGCGGGGAGTAACTTACTCAGTAAGTTAGTGTAGAACCGCCACTGGTTGAAACACCATAAGATGTTAGGACTGTTACTTTAAACGATTTAACACAAATGACTTTAAAAAGACACAAAAACACGAATGGTGGTTTGTTCATAGAAGTCGGGCTTGTTTTGTTGTCTGTCTGTCGGTGTTCAGATTACTTTTGGGCTGGAAAACTGTCCCACAACTGGCAACACTGCTTCCTCAGTTTAGCGGTGAAACTAACAGCAGCAAAATTGGAGGTAATAATCCAGCCGCACAGTTTGGATCCAGAAAGCAGCTCACACGAAGAAAAACAAAGACGTTCATGGATCTATTTGTCTGCAGGTGGATGCATCAGTGAACGTACCAACTATGTGAAGCTGAAGCTGCGGGTTCCAGCTGCTATCCAGCAGTCTGCGCTGACGACAGAGCTCCTCCTCGTTCTGGACGATGGTTCCTTCAGCAGCAGAAAGTTGTTCTCTGACAGAACCTTCCTGAGGTTCTGAAGACATGGTTCCTGCTCCGATCTCCAGCTCCAACTCCCACAAACACCGCCGTCCTCTTCACTGCAGCTCCGATCGATCATCTGCTAGTCTCACAATCACAACAATCCACGTTGTCTTTCCGTTCAACACTTCTTCACTCATTTACGACACTTTGGAAAATGCTGAGAGTTCCCACACGAACCACGTATCGTCCTTTCTGTCCAAAAACCTCAAACGTCCCAACAAAACACCGCCGACCTCTCAACACAAGCTGCTAGCCTGCTAACAAGCTAACGCTGCTAGCGCCTCGTGCTGTTCTTCTTCTCTGTTTGGCTAACAGCGTCATCGTGCTTTAGCGCCACCAGCTGGTCTGGAGTGTCGTCTGTCGCTCACATAATGATGTCGATGGCGGCAAAAAACGGCCTGTTTTAACTTTACTGGCAGACAAAGAAACTGGCAATTTAATTAACAATATTTTGGTGTGACCAGTCGACCAGAAAAAAAGAGTATTTTTCAACAAAAATGGAGAAGAAAGGGATGGGAAGTTAACTTCTGGTTCCGGCTGATGATGTTGGGGCGCCATGTTTTCGTCTGCAGCCAATTTTTTTTAAACTTTATTGAACGTAACAATTCAATACACAACAATGTAAAACAGCAACAAGGAAAGCACAAGCCAGGGGGTTATTATTACATTTTACACAAAGACATTGAAACTGTAGAAAATGTATGTTTTAATATCTTATTCTTCATTATTTTATAGCTTTATCTTTAGTGTGAAGTGAACTAATTTTTGTGCTTTGTAGTTGAAGCAGCAACTAGGACTTCTTTGTGCAAATCTAGGAGTTTCCAGAGACGCAATAAATATGTCATGAACTACATTTCTACTATCTGGGTTGAACACCTTATCCTTGGGAAAGTGTTCGGATTCGTGTTCTCATGTGGAGGATGAAGCTGACCTCTGATCTCGTGCCGGTGATGGAGTATTCGTTTGGCTGGTATGATTTATTTTGAACCAGATGAAGACTCCTTTTGATCATGGATTGTGTGCGCCGGTGAAATGCCCCCACCCCTGGAAAGGCGGAGCGGATCCGGAGTTGGCAACCTTCAGCTATTGGCCGGTGGAAGCACGAGGGATACCGGCTGACGAATCAGAGTGTTCCGGGGCAGAGGATCAGCGGCCATGATCTTTCCGGAAGGCGGAGATTCAAACACATCTTAAAAAGACTGTTTTCAAAGTTTTCCATTGTTCTTAGGAAAATCTACGAGTAATTCGCATGTAACTTGTGCATCAGTAGATCTTTACTTTAGAATCCAGATATATCTGCATTAATGTTTAATCTGTGCTCTAGAACTATTGTCAGGGAAATAAACTTTGTGTATTTTTAATCCGGTTGAATCCTTGTTTGCTTTACCACTCTCGACTACTGAACACGCATGGATGGAAAGAACTGAAAAGCGGAAGATTTCTTTCCTACAAAACTGATGCACTGATCAAATGTTTTAATAGCTTTCTTATTGTGTTCATGCATTGTTTGAACTCATTGATAAAGGCAGAAAAATGAGGGGTATGATTTGTGACTTTGGATTTATCAATGTTCCATTTGCATAAAAACAATAAAAGGTTAATGATGTATGACTGTTCTTTTTTAGGAGATGGACAGTGGGTGAGGCCAAACATAACATTTTCTAAGTACGGGCGAAAGTCTGGGTCAATGTGGGCGGAAATGAAATGACAAACTTTAGAGGAGTAGTGGAAAAGGGACATGACCAAAATAAATGTACAGCATCTTCAGGGTGTTCTTGACAAAAAGAGCACGTTACATCAACATCCTTTTTGAACCTTTGTAAATATGGCTTGGATGGGTAGAATTTATGGATTAGTTTAAATGAGATTTCTTTCATTTATTGGTTAAAAAGTATTTTGTTAGTAGATTCCAGGAGCCTCATTTATAAACGTTGCGTCCGCACAAAAGAAGGCGTACGCCACTTTCTACACAATAGTTGATATTTATAAAAAGCAAACTTGACGGGAAAATGTGCGGTCCTTCACGCAAGCTCTGACCCAGGCGTACGCACAAAAACGGGTGAAATGAGAAATGGCGACACCGTCGGCAGATGGAAGAAACACGTGAAAGTGACAGTGTGTGCCAAATCGTGCTGGCATGTGTTGTACTACACAATGTGGCACAGCTTAAAAACGTGCCTCTACCCCCTGGCGCCAATTGCTGTGTTGGCCCCGACCCTGAACCCCATCCCCACACATTTGAGCCAAATTCTGCTGCTGAGCGCCAGCGTGTGGAAGTGATGCGTCGCTTGTAAAGAACAACAAGAGGTGTGGAAAATATTATTTATTTAAGAATTCCCTCATCGTGCAGTTTATTTCAGTCAGTCTTGATTTCTCCCAACTCCTTGGCCACCTCTCTGATTGAACCACTGACTTCCCTCTGCATTTCAAGGACTGCATCGGTGAGGACACGTTGCACTGCTGGAGGGTTGAGAGCCGCGTGCCGTGGAGACGCTGGGTCCAGACGGCTGCTCAGCTGCAGCATCGTAACCACTGGCCCCGCTGGAACACCCAGCAACTAAAATAAAATTGTTCTATATTAATAAACTGTAATTGTGTAGCCTGCATACATGGGACTTGACTGCATTCATTTGAATTATTTCTCTTACCTGTGTCACCCGGTGCATCTGGCGCGTCGGTGTTCCCCTCCGCCTCACTCACCACTCCAATTGATAGGGATTCCCAATAATAGCCGCCAGTCTCTCTCTCATCAAGAGGGTTCAGCTCTGGTGCTCCCTGTCCCCCACCCGTGGCAGACACACTCTGGCGATGGAGCGCTAGACGTCTTTTCGCCTCGACTTTGATGTCCGACCATTTCTTTTTTATTTCGGCCACGGTCTGAGGTTGTACGGCTGCAGCATTTATTTACAGCGTCTGCCACCGTTTGCCACTCAATTGCCTTTTTTTGCATTAGTAATGCCCACACTGTGCCCTCCAAACAACATTTTTCTCCTCTTTTCCACCTCGCCAACAATAACTTCTACATCACATTGAGTGAAGTTACGTTTTTTTGATTTCTTCTCTGTGTTTGCCATGGTTTCGCAATCCATGAATATTAACTTGTGGGCGTTTCACAAACTATTTATGGACAACTATGGGCGTGTCATGAAGCTGCAAAAGCTGCGCTGCATTTAGAATTGGTTGTGATTTATTAAGGGAAAGATGCGTAGGCTGTGCGTGCGCACGGTTTTATAAATCCGAATATTTCTGTGCGTACGCACGTCCTATGTTTCATCCGTACGCCACTTCTGATGCAAATCCTACGCAAAGTTTTAGAAATGAGGCCCCAGGGGATTTTCAAAATAAAGGAACAGTATTTGTGGTGAGGTCACAGCTTCCTCATTCCGGGTCTGACACTAAATGTTTCTGTTGAACAGAATGTTTTCTGATTGGTTTAGCCTTCTTTCAACTCTGGATCCTTCAGGTTCTCCATCTTTCTGGATCCAAATCCTTCCAGTCACAACAACTTCCTGTGTTTAGAGGATCAGATGCAGAAGAGAATCCAACATAGAACCGGAGTCACACTGGATCCAGCTGTCAGGAAGGGGAGGAGCCAAAATGCGGAAACTGGACTCAAAGGCAGAAACGTCAAGATTTGATCAGAGACTTTTCCTCATATGTGAATCAGGTAAAGCCAACGCAACCACGGTGAGTATTTATTTATGCACGGAACGGGCGCGCGCGCATACTAGCGCGCATAAGAGCATGCACACGCGATCACGCACACACACGTTGATAAACTGCAAAAACCTCACTTAGGCTCACACAGGACGCACGCAACATGCAGCTCACAGCCAAGACATGTTCACCCCCAACGCACAGCGCTTGTCAGTATAGCAGGTACGCACAGCGGGCACGCGCACACGGACGGGCACACGCACTATTTAGCCTTGCACTCTCCCGGTTAGAACAGCTATGAACAGTCTTAACATCGTTAGCTGGAATGTGCGTGGACTTGGCTCTGGGCCAAAGAGATTGAAAGTGTTAAATCACCTGAATGATCTTAAAGCAGATATAGCTTTGCTGCAGGAGACCCATTTATCTTTATCAGCTAGTCATCTCCTGTGCTGTTCCCAGTATCCAGTTATGTATTCTGCCAGTTTCAACTCCACACAAAGAAGGGTTGCAGTTTTGATTAATAAAAATGTTACATTTACTCATAAGGATACAGTTACTGATCCAGAAGGCAGATTTGTAATCATTAATATATCCGTTCAGAATAAGGACTTTTGCATAGCCAGTATCTATGGCCCGAATGTTGACGACTCTTCCTTCTTTCACAGATTCTTCACCTCACTCTCAGCTCACTCTGACTCCACAATCATTATAGGAGGAGACGTCAACCTTGTTTTGGACCCTGAACTTGACAGACTCAGCACAGCAGCAAACCAGCGTACATGGCGGTCTGCAAGTATTCTAAAGCAGTACATGAATGATCTGGGTCTCTGCGACGCTTGGCGCTCATGTCATCCAAGCACTAAGGGGTTCACCTTTTTTTCTCCAGTTCATCATTCACACTCTCGTTTAGATTATTTATTAGTCAGTAACTCCCTTTTGAAAGAAATTAAAAGTTCCAACATTCATCCAATTATTATCAGTGACCATGCACCAGTTTCTGTTACTATTTCAAGGGAAGTACCCAGACCCTCGGGTTCAACCTGGAGGTTTAATACGTCTCTGTTAAAAGACCAGGAACTTATTGAATTCTTTAAAAAAGAGTGGGAAACCTTCTTAGAATTCAACAATACTTCTGAAATATCACCAAGTATTCTTTGGGAAACAGCAAAAGCAGTCATGAGAGGGAAAATCATCTTTTATTCAACGCATAAAAAACGCAAATAGAAAGCAGATTTATTAGAATTAGAAAATAAAATCAAAACCCTGGAGACTGCTTATGCTGCTTCTGCACAGGAACACATACTGGGCGACCTGAAAAATTTAAAGCTGCAGTTAAATGACATCATCAATAAACAAACACAATTCCAGATACAAAGGCTACGACTGGAAAGATATGAAAACTCAAATAAATCTGGCAAATTTCTAGCTAATCAGCTTAAAATTAATAAAGAAAAATCAACAATCACTTCGATTATGGACCAAACAGGGAATGTCACCCATGACCCGGTAAAAATTAATAATGCGTTTAAAGACTTTTATCAAAACTTATACAATCCACAGATCAATCCATCAGAACAAAGCATCAACTCATTTCTCAACAATATAAACCTGCCCAAGTTAAACGAAGATCAAATCACAAATTTAGACTCTCCGCTCTCGTTGTCTGAGCTTCATGAAGCTCTGTTACTTATGCCTAATGGTAAAGCACCAGGGCCTGACGGCTTTCCTGCAGAGTTTTATAAAGAATTCTGGGAACAACTGGCACCAACATTTTATAAAACGGTAAAATTTATCAATGAAAGCCAATCTCTACCACCTAACATGAACTCCGCCAACATTATCCTTCCACATCAATCTTCCATTGCTCTGACTCTGCTGATGCTACTGCTTCCTGGTAGGTATTGGGGAGATCACACACTGCTCTGTAACAGAAATCTACACACATTTGGAGATTGTCGTTACATTCAGTGTCATAGTCTATTTTTATTGAACATTTGCAGAATACAATACAAAAATACGACATTTATAACAATACAACACAAGTCTGAATACAAAATAAAATTATTTTGACCTTCTGAAACAGAAATATAAGTAAAAACCAAACACACCAAACAAAGAAGGAAATAAAAAATAGAAAATAAAAAAAGATAGAGGGTTAACTTATGTCACTAAACCAAAAGGTTTACAGATGTTTTTTGAGCTTTTGTTTTTTTACATAGAAATTAATTTTAAATATTGAGACACAAAATTTGGTCTCTTAGTGGAAAAGAAAAAACAAAAGTGGAACAAAATTAATAATAAAGAAAGCAAACAGAATACAGCAGAATATAGAAGCAAAGCAAATAAACATTAAATAAGTCCATTGGTTACTCCCCCTGGAGGCTTCTGTAGATGGCGCCTTCCTATGGAGCATTTAAAGGCTGTGAAGACTTTACTTCCTCTTTTGCCAGTCCTCACAGCACAGCTCCAGGAGCAGAACCTCAGCCACACCCGCAGGGCCCAGTGGCACCATCAGCACTGGCAACTCAAAAAAACCAGGTGACATGAATTAAACAAACCCAAAATAATTAAACGTAACATATGTACATGTATTTGCTACAAATAATTATTGTAAACAAAGAATAAATATATATTTTAACTCGAAGAAATGTGTGCATTTATTTAAGAATAAAGAATCTGAAATAATAAAATTAAAAAGAAAGTGTGCAATGGTGGGGGGAGGTTACCGCCATTTTGTTTGTGTGTGTGGCAAAGTATACTGCCATCATAATCTGGATTGCATATCTTTGGTAATTTGAATACCAAGGTATGTTACAGATGTTTTTACAGGAATACCTCGGATGGATGTTAGCAAACAGTTTTTAACATGCAGAATTTCACATTTGTTTAAATTAAGCGCAAGTCCAGAAGCTTTAGAAAAAGATTGGATAATGTCAATCGCCACAGCTACTTCTGAAGTGTCTGAAAGAAAGAGAGCAGTGTCATCTGCTAATTGACTTATGTTCCCTCTCATCAACAATTAAACCTTTTGATGAACTACGTATGATGTGAAGAAAGAAGAAGAAACAGATCCACCGACAAGGGGCATCCCTGCCTAACCCCACATTTTAAGAAGAATCTAGGAGATGTTCTGCTGGCAAGTTTTATGCAGAAGAATTGACCAAAAATAAATTTGTTTAAAGCAACAATAATAAAATGGTGTTCTAAAGAATCAAAGGATTTATAAAAGTCTAGAAAAATGAGTTCTGAGTAATCTAGTGTGTCTAAAATTAATCTAATATTGTTTGAAATATGAAAATTCTGCAGAAATCCAGACTGATTTTCATCCTTAATTCAGGATTTATTCTATTTGCAAGAATCAATGCCAATATCTTATAATCACAATTCAATAAGGTGATTGGTCGCCAGCAGGGGTGTCAAACTCCAGGCCTTGAGGGCTGACCTGCTGGTTTTCCAGAAATCCTGCCTCATTTGCTGCTAATCACCTGGATCAGGTGTGTTCAGCCAATAAGGAGTTTCAATGGCATGTTGGTTAGAAAACATGAAGGACACCGGCCCTTGAGGCCTGGAGCTCGACACCTGTGTCAGAGGATCCTTTCTAGGTTTAGGGATCAAGGTAATCAGTGCTTGAGATAAAGTGGGAGGGGGTGCACCCCCCGGATTTTAAACATTGAGCTCCAAAACTTAAATGCCCCACCTGCTCCTCCCATTGGTTTGTTAGGGCCCCCCGCACCAACGAAAGAATTATTGGAGATGGAAATTGTTACTTCGAGGCCATCTCTCAGGCTGTGAGTGGATCCCCCAACAACCACAGAAAAATTCGGTTAGCCATCGTAAAACAATTAGAAACAAACCTCGATCTGTATAGCTGGGTAATTGGGGGCGAGTACTCCTCTGTGGCGGATTACATCATTAAATCTAGGATGCGTTTCGTTAGAGTTTGGGCCACAGACGTAGAAAATTCAAGCCACAGCTGATTTATTACAGTAGGATTAAATGTTTTTGTCTTGTTTGATGGCAGATGGCTTCGGCACCAGAGCAGCGGTCGACAATTATCAGAAAATGCCATTTATATTGAAAATTGTGGTGGTACACATTTTGAAACAGTTGTGTGTGTTAAAGATCCACAATAGGACTGCTGTGCTGGTTGTTCTCCCTCTGCCAACAAACAACCAAAAACATATTACATGTGTTCACATGACAAAGATGACATTTGTTCTACAGGCATAAAGACAACTTCCATAATTGACAACCAGATCAAATGCATAAAAGTTGCTTCTAAATACTTGTTATTCCAAAAATGACAAAAACAACAAAAAAGTTTAAAGGAAAAATCTACACGGAAAAGGATAGGGAACGGTTAAAGCATGTCATTCGGAAAAAATTCATGAAAGATGAGAGTTACCGACGGAAAGAAAAGTTAATAAATAGGAGGCGACTAGAAGTATCATATTTAAAAAATGAGGATCACATAGAAATGTTAAAGTCAAAAGAGAAAACAAAATATAGAGACGATTCCGCTCACAGGACCAAGGTGAAAGCTCTGAGCATTGGCTAATGTAAAAAAGATAAAACACAAAATCTTAAATTGAAGACTACAAACAAAAAGCGATACAGGGAGAATCCTGCATTCAGAAAGAGCGTCATGTTAAACAGAAGAGGCAGTTGTTCAGAAAGAAGGCAGAGTTTTCAGGAAGTCATGCAGGACTTCCTAAAAAAGGTGGAAAAAGGTCCAGAGTTTGTTTACTGTGTTTGCAACAGATTTCTGTTTCATCACCAGGTTTTGCTGTGTGTCAGGGAGACGTACAGCAAATCTGCAAAGATGGCAGAGATTGCAGATGTGTGCATTAGTGAGGACTACCTGCAGCGCTGCAACATGGACTGTGAGGGCTCGTGTTTGTTCTTAGGGATGGCGAGGAGCGCTCTGTGGATTTGACACTGCTGTGACTCCAAGTTAAAAAGAGGTCAGACCCCACCTGAGTGGGTTGGTAATAACTTGGAGGTTTGTCCTGTCCCACCTGAGTTGGCGTGTTTAAATAGTTTAGAGCAGCATCTGATTGCACTGCATATACCATTTCATGAAGATGCTTGCTCTGCCTAAAGGTGGGAAGAACGGTGTTCACGGCCCAATCACGTGTGTTCCTGCCAACTGGGTGCAAATATTGCCTTTAGGAGGGATGTTTTAATGTATTTATGGTCATTTGTCTGCCAGTTGTAGTGTTGAGGCTGTGTCAGACTGTAGTTCAGTGTGACGTTTGGCTCCTCGGATGATGAGCTGGTAACTTCTGAGGTCCAGGAGCCTGGTCCTGTTCCTGCTGCTGGTACGTTAAAGTTCCCCAGCATCAGAGGATCGTTTCACCAGGGCAGTGAGCTGTTTGGGAGCAACAGTGGGCGGAGGTGCATGGCCATCTCTTTGGTGGCTGCTGCCAAGCACACTGTTAAAAGTGTGTTTCAGTGGGACAGTAGATTCTGTGCTGCTTGCTGGAGATCAGGTTTACTCGGACCTGCAGAGACAGAACAAAAACTGACTCTGCAGGTTTTCTGAGAGTGACTGATCTTCCAGTTCAAAAAGGCCTGGATGAGTATTTTGAGGACTTTTTGAATTTGGCCCTGGCAGAAGGAAATAATCTGGTCCGACTGTTGACCAATCGGGAAAATGAAGCCAAGTGCTTCCTTGTTATCTTTCCTGATGGTAAAACATTTACCAAAAAAAACAGAAGGTTCAAATTGACTCTCACGTTACTTCAACAACAGGATCCTCCATGCTGACGGTAGGTTTGCACAGAACGTCGAGTACATCTTCTTTGCACAGTACATGTAGGAGGTAAAGAAGGTTGTTTCAAGTATGTCTGTGGCTCTCAGAAAAGAGAAATCAGGAAGTGCATCTGAATGTGTAAGTGCTGATGCACGTTTTGAGAAATCCCTGAAGAAGCTGCTGGAAGCAGATCAGGGCTATTGTTTCCTCCGGCCTATTCGAGGCACTCCGGCATTCTGGCAGGCAACACAGAAGGACCTGTTGGCCTGTGTTCGTCAGCTGGGAATTCCAACGTGGTTCTGTTCGTTCTCTGCAGCCGACATGCGTTGGAAAAATCTCCTCGACACTGTTTGAAGAGAGGAGGGGAGAACCCAGACAGCTGACCAGTTGGATTGGGCTGAAAGGTGTGAATTGTTGCGCAGGAACAGCGTCACCGCGGCACGCATGTTTGACTTCCAGTGGCACTGTTTCCTGAGGGTGGTTCTGATGTCTCCAGTAATCCAATCGGAAAAATCATCAATTTCTTCTACAGGATTGAGTTCTAGCAGCGTGGGTCCCCTCACATGCATGTTTTGTTTTGGATTGAGGGGGCTTCACGGTTAGGGAAAGAGTCGGAAGAGGAGGTCGCAGCGTTCATTGATAGATATGTCACCTGTGAGATTCCTCAGGACGACAAAGTGTTGAAGGAAATTGTTCTGGCTGTCCAGCAGCATTCCAGGAACCACACTAAGTTGTGTAAGAAGGGGGGGGACAAATGTCGCTTCAACTTTCTTAAAACAGCATCCGGCCGAACATTTGTTATTGACGATGAAAAGATTGAGAAATGCCCCAAATGTACGGACGCGAAGGTCAAAGCCGGCCAAGAATCCAAATTAGAATGCATCTGCTGGAAGTTTAACATGAAGAAGCAGACTGCTGAGGAGGCATTTAAACTTTTGACAGAAATTAACGCATTGTAAACAACGAAAAATCTGAATTTGAAACCCTGGAACAGATCTTTGAATATTTCCAAATTAACCAGGAAATATATAAGAAACTGTTCAGGGCCTGCCATCCGAGAAGCCAGGTCGTCCTAAAAAGAAACAAAAATGAAATCTGGTTCAACCCCTACAACAAGTCCCTGTTAAAATGTTGGAATGCAAACATGGACATTCAGTACATCGTTGATGCCTTAGCTTGCGTCGTGTACATCATCTCATACATCTCAAAAGAAGAGCGCAAAATTGGCGTGTTGTTACGAAACACCCAAAAAGAAGCTAAAAAAGGAAACGCCAGTGCAAAAGAGACGCTGAAGAAATTTTATTTATTTATTTTTTTTTTTTATTTTTTTTTTAGGCACCGTATATTTACACAATCGGCACATGTCGGCTCAAGAAGCAGTGTATAGATTGGCTAACATGCACCTACAAGAATGCTCCAGAAAAGTTGTGATCATTCCAACCGGGGACAACATCATTAGGATGAGCAAACCGCTTGCTGTTCTGCAGCAGCAAGACGAGTCCGGGTCCCAGTGGATGCTAAACATCGTGGACCGGTACAAAAATAGGCCACACGATCAGGAATTTGACGACCCGTGCATCGCTACTTTCGCGTCTGAATATCGGCTATTGTCCAAAAACTAAAGCTCTAAAAATGCAGTTGAGCTCCAAAATAATTGTGGTCTGGTTGTAAAACGTACACGCACCAAACCTGCAGTTGTCCATTATGCGCGCTAGGGTTGGGCGATGTCCCCTAAATTGGCCGTTGACGATGTTTGCTGTCAACCATCGGGATGGACGATGACATCGTCGGGGGGGGGTATTTTTGCATTTTTCGTTCTTATATAACTGCTATTCGTTATTTTGCTTTTTTCATTTTATTTCCCAACTAATGGTTAATCCGCGATGATCCACTATAAACTGAGGGAAGTGACTTTAACAGAAAAAGTAACAAGCAAGATAGAAAAGAAGTAGTCCGCTCCCGCACTTAACTGGCGGAGTGGACCGGCGGAGTGCGGATTTACAGCTTTGTGTTTGATGGGGGGTACATGAGCGGTATGTGTGGGAGATTTAAGACTGCGATCCATCCCGCAGCTCTAGGGATACGAGCTATCAAACTCAGAACCGGGTCTAAAAGTGTGTCTGAGCACAGCTCGGATCGTCAGCAGACACACAGCGGTTTGAGCATCAAAGCAGAAATGTCGCTCAGTCCTTAGAAAACATTCAAACAATCACGCGGAATTGTGTTTCCAGTCGTGTCCCGACTAAATAAAGGCTGATGTTATTCACAGGATTTAGCGCCACCCAAAGCTAATGTTGTTAGCCCGTGTTAGCATACTGCTAATCCTGGCTACATTCAGAAAAAGCACTGACCACACGGATTAAAATTCAAATGATGAGCGAACAGGTGTTTCATAATAACCGTAACATTATTAAAAGCACGTTTAGAAGATCATCTCGTATTTTACCGAGCTGACATGTCAATATATATAGCCGCTCGGCGCTGTTATCGTTTTGTATTGAATTGTTACATTCAATAAAGTTTGGAAAAAAAGCCGCTCGGCGGAAGTTGTATCCCCTTCCGGTTTTCAAACTGCACATGTGCGAATACTGCGCATGTGCGAATGATTTATTCCGACCGAAATTGTGACCTTAGTGAACGTTTTTATATTCTGAAAACATTTTTCTGGGCCCATCTACACGGTTGGATTCTAATCCGACCATTGATCCCATCAGGATATTTTGTACATGTAACCGCGGCTTATGGTGTCGACACGCAACGTGGCGGGGGCGTGGTATCACGATGGTGGTCTCTCCATCGGGATGTCAGTCACCCATCACGATGGACGATGATATCGTCCATCGGCACAACCCTAATGCGCGCTTCTCCGAGCACAAAAATCCAGAGCGGTTTCATTTGAGTATTCTCCAATTATTCCTCCCGTACGGCACAGACGACGACACGAAACCGCAGGATTTCAAATTCTACGAAGATTATTATAAGAACAGTACGGTGCATCTTCGTAGCGGCAAACACACTGTTGAAAGTATTGGCGACCGGAACCGGGAGAAGTTTGAGCGTGAGGCTGATGCGTTGGAGCCGGCCCAGGCCGAGCTGACGGATGCAGAGTTTTTGGAGGCTGCATGGGACATTTTGGTCCCCGGGGCCCAGTTGGAGCAGCGGGTGAGTGAGATGGAGCAGCGAGAGCAGCTGGTAGAGAAAGGGACAGAGGGAGAACATCATGAGGACATTCCAGATCTGGATGTTCTCCGTGCTGAAGCTGCTCGACTGGCTGTCACCTCTGTGTCTCCAGCCGGACGCCGTGTCGGTTCTGCTGACCGCCCCCACAGGGATTGCTGCCTACAGTCTTAAGGCAGCAACCATTCACACTACATTTGGAATCGGTACAGAATTCCGTCTGCCGTACTCTCCTCTGGGCAAGGAGAAACTTAATTCTATGCGCGTTAAGTACCACGATTTGCAGATTTTGATCATTGATGAGATTTCCATGGTGGACCTCAAACTATTGACCGACATCCACGGAAGACTGCGACAAATTAAACAAACAGGTGACTTTTCCCCATTTGGAAAAGTGTCAATTATCGCTGTTGGAGATTTCTTTCAGTTGCCTCCCGTTAAAGGGACACCACTTTATGCAGAAACATCTGATGTAAATTTGTGGTCCATGTGCTTCAAAGTGGTTGAACTGACAGAGATCGTCCGACAGAAAGACCAAGCATTTGCACAAATGTTAAACAGGCTTAGGACGCGTACAAAAGACACCAAATTGTTGCCCAGTGACGTGCAAATGCTGAAGCAGTGTGAAACGGGCGAGGACAGCACGGCTTTGCACATTTTCCCCTCCAATGCCCAAGTGTTTCAACACAACTTGGAGCAGCTCAAAATTACATGTGAAGATTATTGTGAAATTGTTGCAGAAGACTTCATCCCGAGTAAAGAGACGGGTAAACTGCAACTGATGAGCAACTTCAGAGTTTTCCTGCTGAATATTCAGGCATTATGCAGACATGTCTCCTATCAGCTGCAGCCTAACTGCATTGCTGTGACAGAGACATGGCTGACCCCTAGCTCTGCCTTAGAAGCTGTCCAAATGGATGGCTTCAGTTTCCACAGCCGTCCCAGAGGGCTTTCCTACAGTGGAACCAACCCAGCATTAGTTGGCCTGAAGAGCCAGCAACATAGGGGGGGTTGGGATCTACTGTACGGACGGAGGAGACGACCAGATTCTGGATAAGCCAGACCTTAATTTGGAATGTGTTGTTTACAGGAGTCTGGCTCTAAATTTAGTCTTAGCTGTAGAGTATCCCCCCTCCCCCCACCCTGTAGTGCTGTTTAGATCTCACCTACAGGATCTGGTAATCTGGTTAGAAAGTCAAAGTGAATCAGTTGTGGTGATGGGAGATTTTAATGAAGACATCCTGAAGTCCTCTTCCATTTTTAATCTGATGACGGACAGAGGCTTCAGGCAGCATGTCACTTCTCCCACAACAGAGGGGGGGGCATCATAGATCATGTCTATGTTAAAACTGCCAAATTCACTGTTACGACTGGTGTCAGTCAAATTTACCTCAGTGACCACGAGGGGATCCTCTGTTCATTCGGAGCATCTCAGAGGGGTTGTTTTTAGCTTTCCTTCATATCATGAAGTAGTTTAATAATATCAAAGGTAAGTTCTTGATTTTTTTCTCTTTTAATGCATGTGTTCATTTTCATTTGTTATGAAATGTTCAGTTTCTTTTACTGTATTTCAACAAGCATGACACAACAACATGTAATATGCAATAGATTTTAAAGGTAATAGATTAACAATTAGTTCGATCAGCTTTCCTCTTGTAGCCTACAGAGGAAACTTTCTACTTTCGTTTAACGGCGTCATCTTTCGATCCATGTTCAGCGGATTACAATGAAAAGTTGTTCATCTTCCGCTCATACTGCAGTAAAAAGTTCGCAGACAAACACCTCCAGCCCAGCTGAATCACCATCATGGATGAAGCGCCGCTCACTTTTAACATCCCGGTGAGTCACAACGTGGAGAACGGGAGCAGCGCGGTGGGAAAAGTACGGGCCAGGAAAAGTCGGTTTATATTGTTGTGAGAGGCAGCGACATTGCTTAAGACGATCATAATGGTAAGAGAATGTGATCAATAACAGCTATGGATAATAAATCGACAAATGGGAACAGGTAGATTTTTTGATCTTGGAGCAACTGAGATTTTTTGCTGACCAAGCCCACATTCCCTATATGTTCATATCCAATGTGAAGAGGATCCACTCAGATGGGACATGGAGTGAACCCACACACAAAGGAAAAGAAGATGGGACTTCCCTCAATGTGTCGTTCTGGATTAGTTCTGGACCGGACCGTCTCCTCCTCTCAGCCATGGAGGCATGCAGAAGAAGATCCTCCAATGTGGGCCTGGTCCCTGGGAAAGGAGCCAAACACTTTTCCATTAAGTCCTGTGAAGAAAAAGAGAAAAAGGATGAAGCTGACAGATGCAGGGATCCATCCGGTCGTCCAAGTGAAGAAGGTTTTCTTACCTCCAGAGAGCTCACAAAAACAAGAACAGCTCCAATCAAATGGAACTGCTGGAAGATCTTGGAGAAGTTCGGCTCAAACTGCACCCAAAGGAGAAGCTAAGCAGGGACACCGTCATACCGGACCTATACAGGCCATCGGCCGGTGCCCCCACAAAACCTCCCCACCAGGTATTAAGTCCACATACAGAATGTTTCTTCTTTACATCTTCTTTTGTTTTCTATAAATATTTGAATTTCTTTCTTCATGCCTCCAGTTTTCAAGGATGGATGATGTCATCATTGCAGCCATGGATGGAGAAGAAGCTCCTCCACTGTGGGCCTAACATTCAAGGGGCAAACTCAGCATTTTCCCAGGAATTCTTGGCAATCTGTGAAGAAGAGGAGAAAAAGGATGAAGCTGAAGTGATGTAAACAATGCTAAGCTCTGATTGACACAGGGAGATGATCTTCTAAACTGGCTTTTATGATTTTTATGATTTTTACTAAGTGCGTGTTTGCTTATAGTTTTTTAAATCTGTGCACCCAGGGCTTTTTTTGTGGTTTAACTGACACAGAAGAAGTGTTACAATTAAGTTAATAGGTTAATACAACATTAGCCGTGCTAATAACAGATTTAGCCGTGGATCAATTTAACTGGAATAACCATCAGTCTTTTTTTATCTGGACCTGAATGGTGACACAAATTCACATGATTGTGCACACAGTTTGTCAGGACTGGTCCCCCAAAAGCGCCTCCGCCCAAACTCGGTCTGGAGACACTAATGTCCCGGGAGACACGGTTCTGGAGTCCAGGCGGCAGAACAGGGAAACGGACAGCAGTCCGAAGTGTCCTCCGTTGCGCACACTGTACCAAAGCATGAGACTGTACCCGTCTCCATGTCTGGTCCGGCCGGCTGAACAATATCAGAGACCCGTGTATTTTAATCTGTCCACACGATCAAGACGAGACATTTTCTTCCCCCCTTCTGCAGTCTGAGCTCCAACCTAAAAGCCTCTAAAATCTCTGTCAAACAGAGCAGAAGTCTTTCCTTTCTACGTCACAGTTCATCTTTTCCGGTTTAGCTCATTCTTTTAGAGTGATCATGCTGCGTTTTTTAAACAGCACCCTGTTCTGTGTCCTGATTGGCTGGAGACCCTGTCAATCAATCTCCTCAGTCTGTGTCTCCTGTACAGAAATGCGGAGCTCTTCAGATCAGAAATCTGTGATCGATCAGATCTTTGTTTTCATTCTAAGAGGAAAAGGGTGAAAATGTTCATGTTTGTCTGAGAAAAGAGTATTTAGTCAGTGAGGAGTTTTAAATTGTAACTCCTGCAATAAATGAAGAACTCTGTACTGGTGAGAAGGTAACAGATAAATGATTCACTGCAGCAGAAGACATAGAAATGTGCTTTTTCATTATTATTGGATGAGAAACAGACGTGCAGAACAACACAGCTACACAAAACATGAGACGTGTGATGAGCTGCAGCCTCAAAGTCTATATTAGAATTATGACGGGAGAGGATCCACTATTTAGTGTTTTTTTGTGTTTTATTTCATTAATAATGTTATTTATTTCATTAAAAGGATCGTGAATGAATGAAACATAGCACTATACACTTCCTTGAAGGTACCAAAGGGCTTCACACACAAAAAATGATCTAAAATGGGAACACAAGTTTTACACTAAAAACAGAATATTCTGTTTTTTTCTGATCGATGCTCTGCTATGTCGTGGCCAAAAACTGAAAAGGTCCTTTCACTTTAAGCAAGCAGGAAATAAAACGTGCACGTGCTCACCTAGCTGATATTCAGGGCAAGAAAATGTTCTGCAGACAAACTCTGAGGTTTCTGACTGTGAAGCAGAGGAAGAGGAGGCGGGAATCTCTGAGGTCTGAATCGGCTCAGACGAGGAGCAGCACAGTGACGGTCGGTGTTTTCAGTATCCACAGAGTCCAAAAAAGACTTGTCTATGGTGAATTTAATGAAAGTCCCCTTTAGAACTTTGAATATTTGTTTAAGGTCGTTTTTACCAAACATAGACTAACCCAACACGTTACACTAACATGCTAAAGCTAGTAGTCGCAAATTAGCATTTTGCTGCTTATTGTAATAAAAAAACGATCAGTTTAGAAACATCTAGAAAAAAATATTACTTACATGACAACAGTTTCCACAAGTCTAAACAGAAAGTTGACTGAAAAACATCGTAGCTCCGAGCATTCAGCGTCAGCTCCGCTCCTCACCAACGTCTGACTCTGCCCGTCAGTGAAACGATGGCTGTGTCCGAATTACCGCCCTAACCCCTATATAGTGCACTATATAGTGCGGTCGCCATTTTGTAGTGCTGTCCGAATCTACAGTTCAAAAATCATGTGCACTAGAAATTTCCCAGAATTCTCTACGAAAAACCAGTGTGGATCGATGCTCACTCGATCGGCGAATATTGCCCAGAATGCACTGCATTCATACCAGAATGCATTGCGTGTGACCCACAATACACTGCGCTTGAATTATTCGAAGATGGCGGACGGTTGCGCAAGAAAGAGGACTTAAAAATGTAAGTATATTTAAAAGTATCAAGTATCTGTTGTAAAATATATTTGTAAATACGTAAGATGATGTGTTTAATATGTTATATTCCTCAATCGACTATCTACATTGTTTGGAAGCTCATCAATTTCGGTAATGCTAAAGCTAACGCTAGCGCGAATTAGCGCCGAATGCTAAAAACAAACGCTGTTGATATTACATAAAAAAACGAGTGAGTTCTAACCGTAGTAATAAGTTATTAACACATTTTTAAAATGTGTTTATATATGTAGGGACTGACGAGGATAAGGAAAATCTGATCCATCTGTGGATGGAGAAAGATAGCCTGTTTGTTATCAGGCAAGCTCGTGCCGGATGGGAGTAAGAGCACTTGATCAGATTTGTATTTATTTATCATTAAACTGTAATCGTTGTCATGTTGGGGTAAAGGTTGTTGTTGAAAGAGGAGAGGAGGAAAGAGCACGAAGGGACAAAGAGTGACAGGAGAGTCTGTTAAGGTTACCTGAGTTTAAAATATTGTTCACAAAATGTAACGTCGTCGTTGTTTTTGCAATTTTTTTAATAAATGCAGTAACAAAAATGAATTATTTACATGCATTATTTAAATCTGAGCCATTTTTAACAATCTCAAAAGAATTTTCATATAAATATCAAATGTACATATTTACATTTTCGTTTTATATGTTAACATTTATTTTTATACATCTTAACAATAATCCTGGTCTTCTAGAGTCATGTGTGTCACAGTTGGAGCTAAAAGGAAAGCAAAGATTTGTCCTCGCAGACGGACGCCACTTTACCCGTCCTACTGGTTCCTGGTGTCATCCTGCTGTGGCTCAACATCTGTGGCTCCCAGCAGTCCCCTTCGCTGATGCACAGATTGTGCAGAATTGAACTGCAGGCAATGATTTTCATTGCAAAGGTTGGTTTTACTTCCAGTGCCCCCAGAAATATTGCTCTCCTCCTCATCTTCATAATGCCAAATGCTCTCTCCACCACAGAGCATGCCTTGGCATGGTGCTGGTTGTAACGGGCCTGAACCGCATTCCTCATGGGTTCCCTGTAGGGTGTCAGCAGCGTGATGGGATGAAGAATGCAGGGATACCCACCATCACCCAAAAGGATCCTTCAGGTGGGTAATGTTTGATTTACATAAATTGGGCTTTTACGTAGAACCTGTGAACTGTGGACTGATCCTTGATTCCCAACAAAAATATCTCTAAATTTGGCTTAGAGTCACATACAGCCTGCAGTTGAATGGAATAAAAAAGCTTCCTGTTAAAATAACAAGCTGCATTTTCTTTTAGGGCCTTTATTCTTCAGTGGCAGCCCTCAATGCTCCCCACGACCTTTTGGAAGGTGGAAGACCAAGCAAGCTGCTATAAAACCAGAGGTGACTAATGGCAGTTCATTCCCACTGGATGCTGGATGACCCTGCTGATCAGCTGGAGGATGCGGTCTGACGTCCTGTGGACAACGTCCCTCACAGTGGACCGTGGCATGTCAAAGGCCCTGGCTACCACACTGTATGATGTGCCACATGCCAGCCAGAAAAGAAACACCAGGACCTCAGTCTCCTGTGCCCCCAGAGTGTGAGGAACCCGAAGCTGCTCCACCAGATGCTCGATGGTCCTGCGGGTCAACCGATCTGCGGGTCTGCCGGTCTGGTGTTGTGTCGGACTGAGCGTCAGCGTGAAGGGCCACGACAGACACCTTTATGTTGGCAAAGCAGTAGAGAAATGGAAGACCCTGGAAAATAGAAAAATAATTATTTCATTGAGAAAATTAAATCTGATTTTTTTTGAATGTTTCATTTTATTCTGATGTCTTACATTTTAGTTTATGACGTATTTATAAATGCTGGAAAATCTCGTGGTTTTTTTTTTGGCTGGGTTTTTGGATTTTTATATAAATATTTAAAAATTAAAGTATTTTTGTTTAAAACAAGTGATATGGTTTGACTCTGAATAAAAAATACTGAACTTTGATCTCACAAGTGTTTCATGTAGTTAGACTATACAACTCATAGTCCAGTGTTGAAAAAGAATGTTAAACTCTTACCCAGCAGACTGTGTAACCTTGAGCACAATTAGTGACAAATGCTTAAATTGAACTAATAAAAAAACTTTAAGTTTAACTCACAAGTTGTTCATGTCTGGTCAGGGGCATCCAGAGGAAATCTTCTGAGACGTCTGCTTCTCCTTGCCGCCCTGTGATGCTGCATATCTGCTCGTTTTTGGTTTGATCCCATGAAAAACGGTTGAATTATTGCCAGGAACACAGACAGATTCATATATAAAGCTATTTTCAGAAAGGTAGAAGAGAAAACTACAGAAAAAAATGCCTCCTTGCAAGAGCCCGTAAATCGTTCAGCGGCACAAAAATAAATATTGCCATGGAGTAATAACATGGGGGGTTATTTATCAACAAATACATAAAATCACCACCAATGTGTTTGTGTGTTTGTTTTATTATGTATAAATCAGCCACATTTTCCATGATCAGAACACAGCAGATTCATAAATAGTCTTCATAAAATGTTCATATTTATTATATTTTTAATTTGACAAATGGGTGTCATTCTCCGCGTTAAATAGAAGTAGTTCCCCTCCAGACCAGGTGGTGGCGGTAATGCGCCACTTTGTTTCCGTGCCAAGCGCCATTTCAAAACACCCGAAAGAGAAAACTAGTGAGCACGGGTTTCCGAATTGCTTTGAAAATTCAGAGAACTATATAGAGAACTATATAGTGCCGCACTATATAGGGTTTTAGTAGTTAGGGCGGTAATTCGGACACAGGGCAGGAGTATTGTTAAGATGTATAAAAATAAATTTTAACATAAAACGAATAATTCAAGCGCAGTGTATTGTGGGTCACACGCAATGCATTCTGGTATGAACGCAGTGCATTCTGGGCAATATTCGCCGATCGAGTGAGCATCGATCCACACTGGTTTTTCGTAGAGAATTCTGGGAAATTTCTAGTGCACATGATTTTTGAACTGTAGATTTGGACAGCACTACAAAATGGCGACCGCACTATATAGTGCACTATATAGGGGTTAGGGCGGTAATTCGGACACAGCCAATGAGTTATATAGCTAGAGGAGACATCACGTGATTCCTCATGGGAGGAGAACACCGCCATCTTGGTGAGGTCAAGTCTCTGCTGAACACATTAAATAGTCTGTCGAACTACAGACCGATTGCCCTTTTCAGCAACATTTCAAAAATTTTAGAATATGTTTTATTGACTAGACTCGAAGTGCATCTTTTAACAAGTGAGAACCAATTTGGTTTTAAAAAAAGCCTCGGCACTGATATGTGTATCTACGCGTTACAGGAAATAGTTGGGAAATACCTGCATCTGAATACATCTGTATTTCTGTGTTTTATTGATGCCACTAAGGCTTTTGACAGGGTCAACCACCTCAAGCTTTTTCAGAAGCTAATTAATCAAGGAGTGCCCAAATATCTTGTACGACTCCTGGCTTTCTGGTATGCTAATCAAACAATGGTAGTCAAATGGGGCAATGTATTATCAGAGCCTTTTTATGTAAGCAATGGAGTTCAACAGGGGGGGATCCTCTCTCCATTTCTATTCAATGTGTATATTCATGACCTATCCACTAATCTGAATCTGTGCAAAACTGGATGTGTTGTTGGATGTCAAACCTTTAATCATCTTATGTATGCTGATGACCTTGTCATTTTTAGCCCCTACAGTGCTGGGTTACAAACACTTTTAAAAGTTTGTTCTGACTATGGCAGAGACTTTGACATAAAATACAATCCCTCCAAAAGCAAAGTAATGATCGTAAGGACCAAAGACGACAGAAATGTAAACTTTCCTGTTTTTAAGCTTTGTGGAACGACTCTGGAACAAACATCATCTATCAAATATCTTGGACATTTCATTACTGACGATTGGAGGGATGATAGAGACATTCAGAGACAGTACTGTAAACTCTATGCTCAGGCAAATATGCTGATGAGAAAATTCAGTGCATGTTCTCTTCAAGTGAAGTGTTCGCTGTTCAGATCTTACTGCACTCCTCTGTATACGGCCCCTCTTTGGTGGAACTATGGACGTGGGACATTCCACAAATTCTTAGTGGCCTATAATGATGCTTTTAGGCTTCTGCTACAGGTGCCCAGGTGGTACAGAGCCAGTCAGCTGTTTGTGGACGCTCACATCCCCACCTGTGAAGCTCTACTGCGTAAGCTTACATACAGCCTCATGGAACGCCTGGACAAATCTAAGAACTCAATTATCATGTCTCTGACTGATCCCAAAAGAAGCTCATGCCGCTACACTTCTGCCCTAAGGAAACACTGGATACAGCGATTATACTCTTTTTAAGTTATATCTTTTTACTTTTTATTATAAATACTGTATTTGTATCTTATGTTTTATTTTATTCTCTTTTCTTCCTATGGACCACCTGAGTCTGAAATAAAAGTTTGATTGATTTTGCAAAATGCCGCTTCATTGTGCCGGTCTTTTGTTTTTTTGAGAAATAAGTCCACAAAGGAGGAGGACATAACATTTCACAGGTAAATACTATAATTCTTTCCTTTTAATGCTTTTCATGTTAACGTCAAAGTGTTCGTGTCAGATGAAATCTTTCCTGTTTGAAGGAGTTTCCTTCATGTCACAATAGGATCCCAGATCTCCCATCAGGCCTTGCAGCTCCTGACTTTGTGATGAGTTCCTGCAGAAACTCTTGGAAATCTCATGTTGATTCTCTCCCAGTTGACATCCATGGAGATTTTCACTGCTGTTGTTCAACTGTAGAGTTTGTCACAGACGCTCAAACTCATGAAGAGTTCAGCTGGAAGTTGAGAACGAGGCTTTGAAACCAGCAGCAGTTTGAGTCCATTCTGATGTTCCATTCAGGTTTCTGCTCCAACAAGCCTTTATTTTGAAAGAGCCAGTGGGGCAGAAACAATAGAAGGATGAGATTACCAACCCCCCCTGGAATGTTGCCCCCTGTGCAGTGGACTAGTGGGGGCAGGGACGGCTGAACCAATCACAGAAGACTGTTGCAGCTTTCCCTCCAAAAGTCAACCAATCAGATGTTGTTGTTTGGATTCTTTGTCTTGAAGTTTCACATGTGGAAGCTTCCAGAGTCTTTTCTGTTTGGTCTGCAGGCTGAGCAGAACTGACTCCTGCAGGATCACAGGAACTTTCAGGAAAATCTCCAAACAGGAGAAAAGTTTCTGTTTGGACCTTTTTTCTGGGATTGTGAGACTAGCAGATGATCGATCGGAGCTGCAGTGAAGAGGACGGTGGTGTTTGTGGGAGTTGGAGCTGAAGATCGGAGCAGGAACCATGTCTTCAGAACCTCAGGAAGGTTCTGTCAGAGAACAACTTTCTGCTGCTGAAGGAACCATCGTCCAGAACGAGGAGGAGCTCTGTCGTCAGCGCAGACTGCTGGATGTCATCTGGAAACCACAGCTGCAGCTCCACCACATAGGTATGTGACCTTCATCAAAGAAACAGAGAAGCCCTTCACTGATTTCTTCTTCATCATATGGGATTTGATTTTGTGTTTTTCAGCTGCTGATCTCAGGTTTCTTCATTTATTTAGTCACTTACTTCAATGTCAGAAGCAAAAGCTGTTCTTCTGTCTTATGGTTAAAAGCAACAAGAAACAATTTCCCACACAAGCCTTTCATCTTCCAGAACATTCAGATCCAGATTCTAATGGAGCGATGACTGTTTCTAGTGGAGGATTCTGGTGACCGTCGCTCTGCAGTCATTGATTCACTTCTTTCATTCTTTCTCAGCAACAGAAAGTTTCCTGAAAAGTGTTGATTTAGAAACAGTGCTGTTAGACACTGATGCTATGCCAATGATTGCTGATGCTGTTCCGTGGGTCGCCTCATGTAATCATAGACTGTTTTAAAGTCAGTATTTTCACAAACCAGACTTTGTGATGTGGTGGAAATGCAGCAAAATGAATTCATAGGACATTCATAAAAGGTTATTTCACAAATATTTGAATCTAGTGTGTTTCAGAGGCGCCTTTGGAAAATCTTACACTTGGTGCTAGACCGAAAACTGTGATCAGTCAGATGTCAGTGATAAAAAAAAAAAAAATCCTAAACATTATACTGTTGTCAGGCTTTTTTTGTTTTGATTTACTATAGAATGTGATCATGAGCACCAAATTAGAAATCTCTAGTAAATCTCTCGCGTTTTCTCAGCATGTTTGGATTTGAGTTTACAATTGGATGACAATAAAGACGTGTTCATAGCATGTATAAGTCAATTCGATGCAATATCATTTTCCTGCATTTTTTTAAAGAAAAAATATTCATCTGGTCATGGGGGGGTACAGGGTAAACGACATCAGAGAGTACAGAGACTCGTTCCAGTCGATCTTTCAACTTGGGCCACCTCGCCTTGTTTCTGCAGAAACCCAGCCACATGCTTATTGGCCAAGAGCTGCGTGTTAGCCACCCCTGCTCTAAAAATTAAAGTCCCGCATGCCGGATTTGTCATTTAAATTTTGGTTAATCAGATCAACCTTAAAGGTTACCGCCCCCCATGGGACAAAACACCCCCTTAAAGACCTGTTCACACCGGGACGAATTTCGCAAGCGATATTCGCCAACGTTTAACGCCTCGTGACTAAACAAAGGGCACCAAAGTGAGTGTGTACACCGACGCAAAAAAACGCCATGCGCTAAAGCGTCATTTTTAAAAAAAAACGCCACAGGTTCGTTTTTTTTGGCCTGACGCGCTGCTTCAAAAACTATACGACTAATGAGAATGGCGCTTTTGCACACGTGTCTGGAGCTTCTGAAGTTACAGTAAAACACAACTTGGAGACGCTCAAACACAAAACTGTCGGAGAACGGCAGAGAAGATATACGCTAAGTAACGTCTACACTACCGCGAAGAAATAAGACGAAGATGATGCTCACTCACTGACGGACATTCTAAAATATCCCCGAGCTCTGGGTGTCATCCGCCTGGCTGCGGGGTCTGGGGCGGGGTGGGGTGGGGGGCTTGTCGGCCCTGTCCTATGGAGGGGCATTCCGGGGGGTAGGGGGGGCCCACTATTGGTACGGGGCGGGGGGGCTGACCGGTCGGGGTCTCCGCTGAGGCAATCGGTGGTTGCCCCGGCCGGTTGGCTGCCTTGGTCCCGTCGAGGCCTGATCAGGGGACATCAGTGTTCCCTGCCGTTCCCGTGTGGCGTTGGGGGGATTCCGGCTGCCGCTGCTGCTGCGGCGGGGGTCTGGGTGTGGGGTTGGCTGAGCGCTCCTCCTCCTTCTTTTCACATTCCACCATCCATTTTAGAAGAACATAAACACTCACCTGAGCACAGGTGTTAGCTCACCTTTGCACTAATAGTTTGCATGATTGAATGATCGAAAGATTTCACACTAGTTGGTTTAAAGGCATAGGTATGCGTTTGTGAACACTATCTGTTTTGTGTACATGTTGACATGTGGACATTTTTGCAGCTAGCAGGTATGTTGATAACATTTCAGTGTGTGTGTGGACAGGCCCCGCCCTTTTTGTACTACATTTTAACCTTACCGTAATGATAAACAACCAGTAAACCTGTCTGCTCTATGCTGCTTCATGGTCTTACCGCCCCCCCCTCTCACTATCACCCCCCTCTCTCTAACATCCCTCTCTTCTTCCCTTCTTTCCTTTTCCGTCCGGTCCAACACCAGAAATTTTCAAACATGGTTGAAATTAATAAAGTTTGGCCTCAATTACAAAAGAGGTTTATCCAGACATACCTTTGGTTTGTCTGAAGATTAATAACCCCTCTTGTTAAAGTAAAATATGTCCAACACAAGAGGCCCTCAGCTCTCATCTGCCTGCCTAGCTGTTGGACAGGACAAGTTAAAAAATAAATAAATAAATAAATAAAATATCCCCGAAAACGCTCGATACATTTTCAGCTCTTGTACCAGTCGATAAAACTCCCCATGTTCTTCTCTTCTCGTAACTATGGGATGTACCCAAAATCGGCGTTTTTTCCGGCGTCTTTCATCATTCAATAGAACAATAATTTCTACATCGCTGGAGCTGGAGCTACTGGTGCTTGAAATATTCATGTTTTCTTTGTATGATTTTGACAAGCGCTTAATTACTTGCTCTCTTCTTCTGAGTGAAAAGCGAGTCTAAGAAGCGTAAAGCTGCGCAGCGCCACATTGTGTACAGGGGTATTTCTGTTTTACATTAAGCGCCATCTAATCACTCGGCTCATCGTCAGCGAAAATCGCTTGGGGATGAACACAAAAAACGTGTTGGAAAAACGCTGGCGAATAACGTGCGCCGATATTCGGCCCGGTGTGTACTGCCCTTAACACTGTGTGCAAATCCAGCGAGCGCGAAGGGACCACTCAAGGTCACCACTCAGTTAAGATTGCAGCCGTGTAGTTGTAAAATGCGGGGTTGCTCGGTTATAGGGTTCGCTCTCTAAGTTCTTTAATACACTCGATCAGTTGTCTTTGCTCCCGTTCACTTAATGGCAGCGAAAAAACACCACAATTATGTGATAATTTCAACAGTAAACAAAACATAAACACTATAATTTCCCTTGTTCTACGGTGTCGCTGACACGGCTAGTAACACATGGATCCTGTAGGAAAAAATCTGTCGCTTTTAGATTTCTTTCATGCGTGTTCTTAAGTCAGGAGAATGACCAGAAAATGTGAACGGAATAAAATTAAGAGTTTTTATTGTCTCTAACAAAGAGCTATAAAACAGATCATCTGGTTTCCCAAATCCAATGCCTGCAAAACGTAAGAAGTTACATTCCGAATTACATGAGGCTGTCTGAGAACAAAGGAAATTCCCTGAGTGCAGACTTTTAAACATGTGGTCAGAATCTCCTCCCGCGGAAGCATGATGGCGGCCGAATCTCCGCCTCTGGCCGCTCGGATCGGCTGAATTACTCGGAATCACAGCATCTGGTTTCTGCTTCGCCTGTCCGGGGGGCCAATTTACAGATGGACATGGTATGGCCACCAAATGAATCCCCATGTGGTGCACCACAGGCGGCAGGAACTTCCCAGCAGCCAGTAGGTCCTAAAGCTTTGTTCTCCACAGGAGAGCAGGCGCCTGAAAAGGTTTCCAGGGATTGAATAGGTCCCAGAGATGATTAATTTGTGGTCCATGTCAGACTTACAGCCCAGTCTTCCAAATGGACTTAGAAGATCTGTCCCTGCAGGGGGATGAGCTTGGAGCTGAAGTCAAAACCTTCTCACATATGCAACTTAAGGATGTACCTTCAAAGTTCAAAGGACGGAAACAACACACACTAATAAAACTAAACTTCAGTGAGATAGAAAAACATAATAAAATGAGGACAACAAATATATATTCCTTCAATCTCGTCCAACAAGCTGTTGAAGGCAAAATGACAAAGAAACTTTTTATCAATCTGTAATCTTCCACATTCATCTATATTTATACATTCAATTCAAAATAACTTTCCAATTCACTTTAAAATCTGCATTTCATTGGGAGCTTGTGTATTTAAGTACACAAATATGATTATTTCACATTATATACAGTACAGACCAAAAGTTTGGACACACCTTCTCATTCAAACAGTTTTCTTCATTTTCATGACTATGAAAAATGTAGATTCACACTGAAGGCATCACAACTATGAATGAACACATGTGGAATTATATACATAACAAAAAAGTGTGAAACAACTGAGAATATGTCATATTGTAGGTTTTTCATAGTAGCCACCTTTTGCTTTGATTACTGCTTTGCACACTTTTGGCATTCTCTTGATGAGCTTCTAGAGGTAGTCACAAGGTTCCTGACTGAGCAGATTTCAATTTTTATTTGTGTTTGAAAATACACAAACTCATTTAAAAGTTTAAAAGGCCTTTTTCTTGTGTTTGTATTCCTGTAGTTCTCCCTCAGCATTGGATGACTGAAGAGGAAGATCTCTGTAACCAGCAGAGCAACTTTAGAGTGGAACAAAAGGTACCAGAACCTGCCCAAAGTGAAGAGCAACAGAAGGAACCAGATCCTTCACTGATTAAAGAGGAACAGGAAGAACCAGAACCTCCACAGATTAAAGAGGAACAGGAAGAACCAGAACCTCCACAGATTAAAGAGGAACTGGAGGAACCAGAACCTCCACAGATAAAAGAAAAGCAAGAAGAACTCATAAGTCAAGATGAAGAGTTGCCTGATCTGAAGCAGGAGACTGATACCTTGATGGAGATTCCTACTAATGAGGAAGATGAGAACAGTGAAGCAGATCTAAACAATCAGAAGATCTTTAATGTAACTGATAGTCAGGATGAAGCCGGAAACCAACATGAAGAATCAACATCAACTACAGATAAAGAGACAGACCCACAGAACAGAGATCAGAGGAAGAGAAGAGACAGAAGTCATGTCCAAACTGGGCCTGATGAAATTTATTGTGCATGTAAAAAATGTGGTAAAAATTTTAGTTGCTGGTCTCAGTTGAAATTTCACATGAAAACTCATACAGGAAAGAAGACATTTTCTTGTAAAAACTGTGAAAAAAGTTTTAGTTATAAATCTAGTCTCAAAAAACACAAGACAATTCATACAGGCGAGAAGCCCTTTAAGTGTAAAGATTGTGATTCAAGTTTTAATCAAATATCGAATCTAAACACACACATGAGAACTCACACAGGAGAAAAGCCCTTTTCTTGTAAAGAATGTGATGCAAGTTTTCGTCAAAAAAATGGTCTCGAAAGACACATGAGAACTCACACAGGAGAAAAGCCTTTTACTTGTATAGAATGTGATACAAGTTTTAGTGACGCATATAATCTCAAAACCCACATGATGAGTCACACAGGATTGAAGCCTTTTTCTTGTAAAGAATGTGATAAAAGTTTTAGCCAAAAATCAAATCTCAAGACACACATGAGAACTCACACGGGAGAAAAGCCTTTTACTTGTATAGAATGTGATACAAGTTTTAGTGTTGCATATAATCTCAAAACCCACATGATGAGTCACACAGGACAGAAGCCTTTTTCTTGTAAAGAATGTGATAAAGGTTTTAGTCACAGATCTAGTCTCAAAACACACATGAGAACTCACACAGGAGAAAAGCCTTTTTCTTGTAAAGAATGTGATAAAATATTTAGTGTAAAATCTCATCTCAAAACACACATGAGAACTCACACAGGAGAAAAGCCTTTTTCTTGTAAAGAATGTGATAAAAGTTTTAGCCGAAATTCAAATCTCAAAATACACATGAGAACTCACACAGGAGAGAAGCCTTTTTTTTGCAAAGAATGTGCTAAAAGTTTTAGTCATCTATCTCATCTCAAAACGCACATGATAACTCACACAGGAGAAAAGCCTTTCCCTTGCGATAAATGTGATGCCAGTTTTAGTCGAATACCTACTCTAAAAACACACATGAAAACTCATTCAGGTGAGAGATAGTTTTTATGGCTGATAAATGGCTCAGCCACAGATGTAATCTAGTAAAATGCATTAGAGCTCACACGCGTGAGAAGCTTTGATTTTGTAAAAATAAATAAACAGTTAACAGTTACATCAGCCTGACCTTTAATTACATGTACACACCCCCAAGCTGGTGGCCTCAATAACACAGACATTGATGTTGTAAATCAGTTCAAAGGAGGCGTTAATTACATTTTCTACCTGTCGTATTATTATGAGAAATGTTTTGTAAACATCTTTAAGATTTGTTGTCATAATTTCATTATTGTTTTAGACTAAAAGAAGGGACTGCAGTTTTAATTTGTCAAGGCATGTGAGCTAGTAACCATTAAGTGAAAAATGATTTTCCCACATTCTTTTAAATCCACTAACTAATGTAATCAATATGAATCAGCTGATGTGGGTGAAAGTGAAATTATAACATCCCTTGTGGGCCGCCCTTTTTTCCCCGGGGTTCCCCCCTCCTGGGCGGGGGCGGCGGGCCCCTGCCTTGCTCCTACCTGGACCAACCGTGGGCCGGGTGGGTGGCTGCCTGGAGTGCGGAGTGGGTCTCCCTTGGGGGGTCCTGGCTCGTACCTGGGGTCGGGGCGGGGGGATGCCCGGAACTCCTGGGTGGTGGTGGGGTGCTCGTCTGGGGCTGTGGGCGTCCCTCTCCGGTGGGGCCCTGCGTTGGGCTCTTCCGGCGCGGCGGGGGGCTGCTTTCCTGGCTGGGCTGGGGCGGCGCTCTCTTTCCCTCTGCGCCTCCCTGCTCTCTGGCTCTGGGGGCCTCGCGGCGGTCCGGCTGGCCCTGGCCTGGGTGGCGGTCTTGGTCGCCCGGGGGGCGGTTGTTCCCTGCCTGTTCCCGTGTGGCGTTGGGGGAATTCCGGCTGCCGCTGCTGCTGCGGCGGGGGTATGGGTGTGGGGGTGGCTGGGCGCTCCTCCTCCTTCTTTTCACATTCCACCATCCATTTTAGAGGAACATAAACACTCACCTGAGCACAGGTGTTGGCTCACCTTTGCACTAATAGTTTGCATGATTGAATGAATGAAAGATTTCACACTAGTTGGTTTAAAGGCATAGGTATGCGTTCGTGAACACTATCTGTTTTGTGTGCATGTTGACATGTGGACATTTTTGCGGCTAGCAGGTGTGTTGATAATGTTTGAGTGTGTGTGAACAGGCCCCGCCCTTTTTGTACTACATTTGAACCGTACCGTAACGATAAACAACCAGTAAACCTGTCTGCTCTATGCTGCTTCATGGTCTTACCCCCCTTCCCCTCCTATTATCACCCTCCTACCCCCCCCCCCTCTCTCTAACGTCCCTCTCTCTTCTTCCCCTCTTTCCTTTTCCGTCCGGTCCAACACCAAAGATTTTCAAACATGATTGAAATTAATAAATTTTGGCCTCAATTACAAAAGGGGTTTATTCAGACATACCTTTGGTTTGTCTGAAGATGAATAACCCCTCTTGTTAAAATAAAATATGTCCAACACAAGAGGCCCTCAGCTCTCATCTGTTTGCCTAGCTGTTGGACAGGACAAGTTAAAAAAAAAAAAAAAAAAAAAAAAAAAAAAAAAATAGTGAAATTTCTGAAGGAGTTTTCAAGCAATAAATCAAACTCTACTTATACCTCAGTTAATGATCACTGTATTTAATTAAGCATATATGATTTAAGTGACATTTTTGTTTTGTTTTCTGTCTTTTTAATCTATGCATTTCATCATTTCTGTAATGAGTTTGATAAATATGTGTAAATTCTTTATTGCTTTGACCACAATGCTTGAAATAAATCCATAAAATCAAAATCAAAAATCAGTTGTGGGTGTTCGTGAGTGCATATGGTCCTGGCAGTGAGAGGAATGAAGAGGAGAGAGTGACCTTCTGGAATGACTTGGATGAGTGCTTGCAAGGATTTGGAGCAAATGTGAATATTGTGCTGATGGGAGATCTGAGTGCTAGAGTCGGTGATGAGAAAATTGAGGGTGTTGTTGGAGGGCATGGTGTTCCTGGAAAGAATGATAATGGTGAGAGACTGATAGGAATGTGCACTGAAAGAGAGATGGTGATTGGGAATACATGGTTCAGAAAGAAAGAGATCCATAAGTATACGTGGGTGATACTTATGGCAGAGTGGTGGAAGAGTGATTGATAAAGCACTGATGGATTATGTGGTGGTTTCACAGGTTTCATGTAGTAGATTGCTGGATGTAAGTGTGAGGAGGGGAGAGAGTGAAGGTATGTCTGATCACTATTTGGTGGAAGGAAGGTTGCTAGTGGGTATGCCATGGGCGAGATCGAGAAAGAGTGGGGATGCAAGACAAGTTCTGAGAGTGAGTGTTTTGAAGAACAGAGAGAAAATGTGTGAGTATCAGAAGGAATTAGGTGGCAAGTGGAATATGGTGAAGGAGCAAATGGTTGTTGGAGTGGAGGAAGAATGGCAACAGTTCAAGAGTGCAGTGGTTGGATGTGCAGACGAAGTGTGTGGTGTGAGATGTGTTGGGGGGTAGTGTAAGAAAGGGAAGTGAATGGTGGTGCGAGGATGTAAGGTTGGCTGTGGTTGAGAAGAGATGTGTGTACGAAGTATGGCTGCAGAGAAAGGACAGGGAGTCATATGAGTGTTATAAGGAGAAGAAAGGGATGCTAAGAGATCTGTGTGTGAGGCAAGAGCGGCTGCGGACGAAAGGTGGGGCAGACAGTTGTCTGATAATTTTCGAGAGAACAAAATAAATGTTTTGGAAGGAGGTGAAAAGGGTGCGAAAGGGAGTGTCGGGGAGGGAGGAGCAAGTAAAAACAGAGGATGGAAGGATGTTGAAAGAGTGGAATGCAGTAAGAAAAAGGTGGGCGGAGTATTTTGAGAGGCTGTTGAATGTGGAGGAAGACCGGGATGCTGTGATTGCGATGGATGGAAGGGAAAGTAGACTGAATGTATTGGGAGAGTTGAATGAAGCGTTAATTACGGGAGAGAAAGTTGAGCAAGCTGTGGGAAAGTTGGTGTGGATGGGTGTGCTGTGGAATGCCTGAAGTAAGGTGAAGTGATCGTGATTGAGTGGTTAGTGAGACTGTTGAATGTGTGTTTTGCAAATGGGCAGGTGCCGCTTGATTGGAAGAGTGCGTGTGTGGTTCCCCTGTACAAGGGTAAGGGTGATAAGTATAAATGTGGTAGTTTTAGGGGTATTAGTCTGCTGAGTGTTGTAGGCAAATTGTATGGGAGAGGGCTGATTAATAGGGTAGTGGAGGGGACTGAGTGTATGATTGGTGAAGAGCAGTGTGGTTTCAGGAGAGGTAGAGGGTATGTGGATCAGGTGTTTGTTGTGAGACAGGTGTGTGAAAGGTTTTTGGCTAAGGGAGGGAGGTGTTTTGGGCAGTCATGGATTTAGAGAAGGCGTATGATAGGATTGATAGAAAGGCGTTGTGGGTTGTGTTGAGTATTATGGTATTGATGGTAGATTGTTGGAAGGTGTGAAGAGTTTTTATAGAAACAGTAGAGCGTGTGTGAGAGTAGGATATAGCATGAGAGTGTGGTTTGGATGCTCCAGTGTCTTTTGGATTCAGGATGAGTCCATGCAGTTCTAGAAATCCCACCATGATGATCATCCTTGGGAACTTTCCGGTTCCGGGTAACACAGCAGGACGCGTGGCGTGCCTCTCTGCGAATACAACTATCTTCAAATTACTTTAAAATTTGATTGTTCTCCAAAAAAGAGAGCTGACCATGCCCCCGAAGAAAACCCAGGAATAGACCTCAAAAAGTCTCTTGACATTATTCAAGAAAAGTTTTATGGATCAAGTGTCGGCTAAGCTAACGCCACTTTGGGAAATGATGGAAGAGTTCCGAAGATTTCGGGCTCAAAACGAGCAGCGAGAAAACCGGGTCGAGATTCTGGAGAAAAGACTGGACGATGTGGAACAGCAAGTAAGGATGAATAATGTCATTCTCACTGGAGTACCAATCAAGCCTCGAGCGAAGCTGAATGCAGCTGGAGCTAGCACTGCTAATGCTAGCGCTAGCGTAGCTAGCAGTGCTAATACGGTGATCGGTGCAGAGTCTCTGGTACGCCAAATGGAAACATTTCTCACATCTAAAGGGTTTGATCATCCAGCCATGACTGAACAGCATGTTTAGCATCAGCTGTTGTGACACATTTTAAAACACAGTTAGCAATGCCAGACAGCTGTCGAACTTGTGCATTAGCACCTTCTATTTGAAGGCATGAAAAGTTACCATAAGTGTTTGTGTGGATCTGTTGCAACAGATGTAGCAGCCCCAACACTGCGGCAAGCAGATGAAGCAATGATGCCACAAATCAGGCCTGCCCTATCGCGCCTGTGTTGATTGGTTGCTATGGGGGGTTGACTTGGACCAGATTTGCTGGTTGATGTCATGCATTCAGCATCTGCCCACCATGGAAATCAAATAAATAAATAAATGAAGCATGCACCGCTCCCTCAGACACATACTGCTGCATGAAGTGTCACAAGCATCGTATTTGGATTTGTTATTTTGTGTTTTAACCATGTTTTTGTATTTTGTTTTTTTCCCTGGTACAATAAAAGCTTTCTGTTCTTCTTAAAAAAAAAAAAATCTCAGAGGATCTGCTGTTTATCTGAACGACCATCTGACCAGAAGGATTAATCACTTTCTCCATCGTCTGACGTCACCTGAATAACAGCAGAGTTCTGACATCCAGACCACTTGACCTCAACTTCCACCACAGCTGATATCAGCTGAAGAAGGATATGGACCTGAATCTAATGTCTGCAGATATAACATCGAAGAGAACTATTAACTCTGTTTAAACCCAGAAGAACGGCTGTTATCAGTAAAAGAAGAAATACCAACCTTGGACAATCGACAGTTTATGGACCCTTTTTATTTTTCCCTTACAGCATTACTTTATTATAAAAAAATAAAAATACAAACAAAATATATAAAAAGAGTAAAACAAATGATTAATCACTTATTGAAAATTGTTAAATTGATTGACCTTTGATGATTTTACTTCACTTGCTCCTAAAATTGATAAATTGATTCAAAAATCTTTCCTAATGTAGCATAATTTTGCACGTTTTTAACTTTTGATACTTGATGAAATTTTGCTATGAAAATTCCTGAAACAGTGTTGTCTGCTTTACTGATATAGTATTATGTTTTAAAGCATATGAATGACTTTTAAAAGTAACCAAATTTGCATATATTTCAGATACTGCATTTGCCATGTTGATTCCTAAAGGGGTTATTTTTGACGTAGTACTTAAGTAATTCATCTTTGGCATGTGCTTTATCAATAACTTATGATTCTTAATTCTGTCTGATAAAACCTAGGAACCAGATATTGATAAATCATGTAATAAAATGGTTATAGTATAACGGGGTGGGATTATATAAGTTTGCTTCCTTCCACTCCCTTTCAAGCAATATTTATTAATATGTCTAATTATCCTAAGTTTGATTAGTTACTGTATGAATGTATAACTGATGATTTTATTGCTGTTGTGTATTATTTCTACTTAATAGACCTTTTTCGCAAAAACCGGAAACACGTCAGCAACGTGTAAACCTAGTTCCGGTTTGTGCTTCGCTGGCGGAGAATGGCAGAGCCTAGAGTGTTTTCGAAGAGCCTGAGTTGTGTTCCGAAGTTCATCAGCGCCGATGCGATGAAGAGTGTGAAGATGCATTCGTCCACTAAAGGAAACAAATTGGACAAGGGATATAAATTCGTCCATGAAGAGTTTATCCACCATTACCAAGGTAAGCTTCAGCTAGCTTAGCCATAGCCGCATCACCGGTAACTCTGTGTGTTTGTTTACGTCAACTGTAAATCCTGGTGTTATTTGTAATATAAGGTATAACACATCGCAGTTAATATGTTGTGTGTGTGTTTAAGTGAAAAGGCATGAGATTAACATAACACCCAAAAATTTGGTGAAGCTGTAAATAAGAAATGTTAAGGTGCCAGTTTGCGTCTTCATTCTTCTTGCTGCAGACAGTTGCGGCACTTTCTTCACTTACTATTAGTATTATTTTTCTGAAAGTAGGGTGACCACACGTCCTCTTTTCCTGGACATGTCCTATTTTTCGATACTTATATGATAAAATAACATTGAACATAGATGAAATGTAATCATATTTGCTTCATGTATGCAGCTCTGAACACCAATTACTCTCGATGAAATATCTCACAAACTCACTTCACTCCTCTTTTTTACAAACTCAAATCTGGTCACCCTACTGACAGTTATAGTTTCATGTTACATTGATGTAGCAACATAAGTATGTCTTAATTTTAACCTATTTAATTTCCAGACCGCACATTATTCACAGCTGGGTCAGCAGGCTGATCCACCCCCCCCCCCCCACCCCCCCCTGGCCTGCACGAGTGGCTTGCAAAGATGGCACAGACCAAGAACACAGGTGGGTTTGTGATCAAATTATCATTATGATTTAAGAACGGATGTGTATCCATAACAACTGTAGATTATTATAAAAACACCCCCAGTAGTTATTACAGACTGTAATTTCTTTTTGCCTTTTATTTATAAGGGAATCCATCCTGAACCGGTTAGTGAGCTGGTGGTGCAAAAGCCCAAAACAGTTGGCTAAGACGGTCTGAGGTCCACACTGTACAAGGCATATACAGGTGAATAATTTAACTTTTTGTTGCTTTGTGAGAGCAAGTTAAGTTTAAATGTAAAAAAATTACATTAAATTTAAATGTAGTTATGCACTTATGTCTAACTTTTGTGTGTTGTGTTTCTCTTGTGTAGGACCACTGCCAGATCCATATATGATGGCATCTGGAAGCAGATTATGCCAGGTGCAGCCCCAACCTCTCATGGCTGTGTTGGATGGGGTTTCTGAGATGGAATGAAAGAGAACTTGGATAGATATTATAGCAAATGCATGAATGCATACCTTAAATTACACTTATCTTGTCTTTAAAAATCAGTTCAGCCTTCTGTCTTACTGTTGATGATCTGTAATGTTCTTTTTTATTCTAAATCTTTGATGTTATTTGTGTTGTTATTAATCAGTTGTTGTTACGCATACCTAAAAATATTAAATGAGGCACAATTTTGACCAAAATTGTTTTATTTGTTCATCTAATTATTTTTGTGAAGTCAAAGTCACATTTCAACAGGAAAATATTACGAATATAACAATTATATTTAACTAGATTTTAAGAATATGTGGAAACACTAAATTTTTCCATACTATTTGCACATTATACATTATTTACATACCAAACATTAATTCACTCTTCAACACAAAAAAGTCCTTGACAATTTGCCAAAACACGGCATTTAAGCCAGATCTGATTCACACTGCCCATCAGTGTGAGCGGCACAGAGAGTCCCTGATGTGAAAGGACTTTATCCTACTGATCACTCTTTCCACTATAATTCTGAGGCGGGTAATGGCTTGGGTTTGTTCTATTTCCTCCTTGCTGATGGAGCTGAAAGCTTAAAAGGTGGAATCATGATCTCAGATCCATTGTCAGTAAGGAGGTCTTCAATGAGGAACTTTTGTCCGCCATGACATCGTCTCCTGGCTGCAGCAAAGGAACTTGGCTTCTAAGTCATGGATGTAATCCAAAGCCTCATCCAGAGCACCTGTGAAGATAAAGAAATTAAAAATCAGTCTTGATATATTTATTCTACCTTTCAACACAACACAGTAATCATGTTTTGAAAAGTATGTTAAGTATTTAATTACAAATACATTTCATTTATTTTGGTTAATGACAAAATACCCAAAATTAATTAAATACATGTAATTAAAATAGGTGAGAGCGTGAACAGCTTTTATTATATACATTAATTTTTTCAGGTAGAAATGCATTTATCCAATAACGGTACACATAGTTGACTAACGTTAACCAAACACATTATGAACAACCTTACCTGCAGGTGGGTGTGTCACGTAGTCCTGATCCATCTTTACTGCCTTAGCTTAGCCACCGTGTCGCTATCTTCACAGCATAGCTGCATAGACTGACGTTTGAGGTTCTGTCATATACTGACTCCCTTCTCAAAGGAGCAGTAAAGTTTTTCCAAGGGAAAATACTCGGGACGACACCACTCTTCAGGCGACGAACGCCGCAGCCGCACCACACATCCGGAGCGAAGTTAGTAAGTGCCGGCAGCAGAGGGTGCTACCTGTGTTTACATTAAAACTATGCCCTTCCTCTCTTCAGATCGCCTATATCCATTTGGGTTTCAGGTTTGGATCCACAGGAAAATAATGATATGAGAGGCCAGGCTGTTTTTGGTTGGAAGACGAACAGCCTGGAACACAACAGAAACTGCAACTCTTCGACTCTGCCATTCTTCATATGTGCCGCTATGCTAACAGGAAGTTGTTTTACACGTCATTGACGTATTTCCGGTCAAAAAATGCGGAAGTGTGAAAAAGGTCTATTGGGTTCAAAAGCACTTTATCTTTAATGTAGTGAGTTTTATTTTTCCAAATAAATTTGTAAAGCATTTTATCAACGGTTTTACATGTGGATGCGTTAACATTGAGGGCAAGTGCTGGATATGTCAATCTGGAGATTCCTTCAGCTTTGGATAATAAAGTTCTTCCTTTTAAAGTGATGTCCCTCTGGAGCCAGCGGTTAAATCTCTTTTTGGTCTTTTCCATTATGGGATTAAAATTTAGGTTGCATCTATCCTCTGTGTTTTTGGAAATCATAATCCCAAGATAAGTAATTTGTGATTTTACAGGTATACCATGTAAAACTGAGTGATCGCATTCTGAAATAGGTAAAAGTTCACTTTTATTTATATTAAGTTTAAGGCCAGAAGCTTCTGAGAATTTATGAATAAGGTTGATAACAACGGGAATTTGATCTGAATTTTTCAGAAAAAGAGTGGTGTCGTCAGCAACTTGACTTCTAAGAATTTGTTTATCAGTGACTGAAATGCCATGGATGTTATTTTCCTGGATGAACGCTGCAAGCAGTTGTGCTGCTAGCAGGAATAAATAAGGGCTCACTGGACAGCCTTGGCGTACCCCCCTACCCACCTGAAATCTTGGAGACGTACCATATTTAAGTTTTATTGTACTGTTAGAATTATTGTAGAGAGTTTTAATAGCTTTTATAAAAAATGGTCCAAACCCAAATTTTTCTAGAGATCGATAAATGAATTCATGTTCTAGGCAATCAAAGGCTTTATAAAAGTCCAAAAACAGAATAAAACTATTCTCATTTATTAGTTCGGAATAATCCAATAAATCCTAAACTAATCTGATGTTAGTAGTAGTTTGTCTATTAGACATGAATCCTGATTGGGATTCGTCTATAATAGATGTTAAGGTTTGTTTAATTCGTTTGGCTAAAATTAGAGCTAATATTTTATAGTCATTATTAAGTAACGAGATAGGTCTCCAGTTATCAATTTGTAGTTTATTTTTATTAGGTTTGGGTATTAGTGATATAACACCTTGTGTTAGAGTAGGAGGTAGTTTTCCCAGATTAATACTTTCAGTGAGCGTCTCCAGGATAAAGGGACTAAGTTCTGTTGAAAAGTTTTTGTAAAATTCACTTGACAATCCATCATTACCGGGAGATTTGTTCTTTTTTAGAATCATTATAGCATCTTGCACTTCCTCTAAGGTTATACTGGCATCACAGAGTTTTTTATGTGTTTCACTGATAATCTTAAAATGTTTAATAGAATCTAGTAGCTTAATTTCTGAGTAATTAGAGGAGTAAAGTTTGTTGTAAAAGTCAGAGCAAAATGAGCCAAGAATTTTATGATCTGTTTCAATTTTGTTGTTAATTTGAAGAGAATCCAGAGAGTTATTGCTAAAATTAGAATTTTCTAGTCCAAAAAAATAGGAAGAACATTGTTCCCCTTCTTCCATCCACTTTGCTCTAGATCTTATAATTACACCTTGTGTTTTCCTTTTATACATCTCTTCCAGCTTGTTCTGATATTCACCAAGTTCTATCAGCTCATTTTCAGGGATGTTCTCACTGCTTTTATTAGACAAGGCAGCAATTTTAGAGCAAAGTTCATTTCCCTCTTTCCTTCTAAGTTTTGCTAAGTTACTACTATAAGATCTCATAAATTTCCCAATATCAAATTTTAATAATTCCCATTTAGGGCTGAATATTTTAAATTCAGTAGCTTCTTCCCAGTATGATTGGATTATTTTTTTTGTCATTTCTATTACAGTGTTGTGGGATAGAAGACTGTTATTTATTTTCCAGCAAACAGCCCTGGGAATTTTGGACATTGGGGAGAGAGTTAACTTTAGGGTGACTATCATATGGTCAGAAAAGGGAGCTGAATGAGAATTCACATCAATATTAGTGACATTAATTTTTTTTTACGTCAGCCAGTAATCAGTCCGAGATTGTTTAGAATAATCTTTGGTGTGCCAAGTAAATGATTTTAATAAAGGGAATTTTGCTCTAAAAACATCCACAATTTCAAATTTATCCATGAAATTTTCTAAATACTTATTGTTTGGATTAGTTTTTTTAGGAGGGTGTCTATCTAAGGTGTTGTCATTAACAACATTGAAATCACCACCAAAAATCAAAAAGGCCTCAGGATATTTTTTAAGCCACAAACTAATTTTTCCATCCCATAAATCAAATAACTGACTGTTTTCCAAAGGAGAGTTGTAGCCATATTCATTAGAAATGATCACCACATTCTGGCAGATTAACAGCACCATAATAATCAAATGCCCATTAGGGTCACTGTAGTGATGGATGATTTCCCCAAGAAATTTATCCTTTAAAATCAAAACACCAGCCATTTTTTTAGAACCATGAGCTCCCCATATTTCTTTACCCCACTGACTTTTCCAAAAATTTAAATCTTCCTTTGTACTATGAGACTCCTGAATAAAACAAAAATCACATTTAAATTGTTTGATGAATAAAAAAACTGCTTTGCGTTTCAAAATATTTCTTAAACCCCTGGCATTAAAAGAAAGAAACGATAAAGACATGAACAGTAGAACAAATTCTCAACAGAGAACAATAAGGAGAAATGTGAACTTCAGAAGAGTGCTTCTTACTTTAAGAAACACGTTAGAACTCGAGCTTCACTTACTCAGAATATTAACATGTTTAAAGCCTAATAATGTCATTAAAAGCTAAGTGACGTGAATAGTCACATTTTAACAACCTAGATCAAAACAGAAAGATTTTAAGTAAGTTTGGCAGACACCTTGAAGTTAAGTTTTCTACCAAAAAGGAGTCAGATTGGTGTCCCACAGCATCCTCAGGATGGTCACATGGTGACGGTTAGGTGGAAGGGGGCAGGAACAACTCGGTGCCGTTGGCGAAGGCGCGTCCAGCAACGTAGTAAGCCGTTTTGTCTTCTGCCCGAGCATCTCTCACCAGCGGCCAAAGGAGGCGTCGTTTCTCCCGGTCAGAAGCGATGAGGTCTTCAGAGAATCGCATGTTGTTTTCTTTCAGGTATCTGGACTTTTTGGCTGCTTTCCAGAGAGCATCTCTCAGGGCGCGGGAGGAAAATTGGAGAATGATGTTCCGTGGCGTGGTCTTATTAATGTCCCACCTTCCAAGTCTGTGCACGATGTCGAGTCCTTCATTTACCTTGATGTTTTCATCCAGTAAGGTTTTCTGACAGATGCTGATGACTTTAGCTTTCACATCTTCGGTGTTGTTTTCTGGAACCCCGGCCAGCCGCAGGTTCCACCGTCGAGAATAACGCTCCAGCTCTTCAATGCGACTTTCACAGGACCCCACGCGCTGTTCCCCCATTTTAACTTTGGTGTCCATCTCCTTCATTTTAGTTTTCATTTCCTTCAGTTCCTCCGAAAGGAAATCAATAGTTTTTTTCAGACCCTCAATTTTCATACAGTTCTCCCCCACCATCTTTTCAATGGAGTCAGATCTTGAGTTAATGAGGCAAGAGAGTTTGGAAACAATGCCTTCAGGGTCTTCGATTTCAGAAGCTTTACCTTTTTTCAGAAGTGGGGACTTCAGTGGCGTATCAGGGAGGGGGCTCAAAGTAAAATCATCAGCTTCCATTGAGTCTGTTGCTGCAGCCGCATGGTTAGCATAGTTGTGTGCGTCTATAACACAGCCTTTTGTGGGCAGACTTTCTCGCTCTTTCCGTTTATTTTCGGGTTTTGGCATGGTGGTGATATAAATATACGGTTGTTGTTGTCACAGTCTTTTTAATTTTGGCTTTAACAAGGCTTTTTAAGCGGAGCTCGAGCGCGAGTGTCTTACCGAGACGCCATCTTGGCCGACCCTCCTGCAGTCTGCTGTGTACAGCATGTCCCGTCACTGAGGAGTGACGTCACTGAACACCGTCACTGCCTGGACCTCTTTCTGGGTCCTAGTGCCCTAAATGTTACAGCTCCTGGTTACACAAGAAAAAAGTCCATTCTAGAGGCCACTCTGACGTCATCATCATCAAAGACAGCGTTACCTAGCAACCATACCAAGACCATAGCAGCTATAGAGGGAAACACAACAAACCATCAACGGCGGTTAAAGCAGTCAGACGTTTGTTCTGCAGCTCAGCAAAAATCTCTGCTTTAGGTTTTGGGGAGAAAAACAAAGGAAAACACACGGAGAAGGATTCTGCAAAGGAAATCCCAAGTTCTATTGGTAAGTCAGCGTCCTGGAAACATGCTTTGTTGGTTCTGAAGTGGCATGAATGCAGACTTAGATTGGTTTGTTTCCTTGGATTCCTCAGATTGATTCAAGCTGTAAATGTTGTCAGCATAAAGCAAGTTTGGACTAAACTAAAGCAGAAAGTGGCTTTGAAGATGGTCAGGAGAAATGAGGGCTTTTTTCAAGAATTCTTGGAAGAGGAGGACTTCTCCAAACAACCAGAATCTAGGAGGAGGTTTTTTCAGCATTGAGATCAGGATTTAGCATGAGCTTCGATCCCATTTTTGTTCAATCCAAATGTTTACCGTCATATTCAGGAGTTCAACTCTGAAAGCCACCATGACATCACAGACATTAAAGACCCTGTTACCTAGCAACCAAACACAACAAACTGTAGACTATTCAAACTGGACATTTTGGGGCAACAATTCTTTTCTAACTCAAGTTTTGATGAAAAATCCAAATGATGGAAACAGATTGTGTAAAGGAAATGAGGATATATTGGTGAGTCACAGTCCTGGAAACATGAGTTGTGCTCTGATGAAGACGCCTGATCCAAATGTGGATTTTTGAAATGTTCTTCATGAGATTCAAACTGATTGAAGCTTTGAATTAAAGGTGTCAACACATTTCTGCATTGGATTCATTCTGTTTCAGTGTCTAAGGTTGGTTTTGTGGCAGAAACCAAGTTTTTGTTGAACAGTAGCGTTTGAAAAGGCAGAAAGTGGCTTTGAAGATGGTCAGGAGAACTTCTTTGAAGAGGAGGACTTCTCCAAACAACCACAACCTTAGAGGAAGTTTTCTGAGCATTCATAGAATGCTTTTACAATGACTCATCATTTTCCACAAGAAGCTAATGAGTTTTTCCAAATGCATGCTGGATATTCTTAGTTCTAGCTTGGAAAGCACTTTGTGGGATTTCCCTGGAAAACCTGCTTTATCAATCATTTTGGTCTCTTTTTCTTCTTCTAAGTTCCAGCTTGGTGAGTGTGCAGGTAGCCATGGCAACCACTGTCCAGGTCAAAGGGAGGACCACGGCCATCCAGTCTCCAGGCTTTTGGATTGATTTGGATTTGAGAAACATTTGTTTCCCACATTTTAATGGTAGAATTCAACACGGGACATATAGTGGATTGTAAGAATCCACAACAAAAATAGAAACAACCAAATAATCCTCCTCCCCTTAAAACATGCATTTGACTCTGAACAAGTTTAAAACAAATCCAAGCAAAGACCAGCGCTGGGGCTCCTGCTAGTTTCTTTTAGAAGAGCCTGCCTATTCTATACTATAGTTTTCATTAAACACGTTTCCTTAAAACAAACACAGCTTGTCTGAATAAGATGAGTTGGCATTTTCATAAAAATTTGTAAATTAATAAAAAGGGTAAAAACAAATAAGCAAACAAAAATCCTATATTAAACTGAACTGTTTCTTTAATGTAGCGAAACATTAATTTGTCGCTTTTGTTTATTTCAGTCCAATTTTTTTTAATGGCAATTATTAATAGTAACTTTATCTCTGCTCTAAATAACATTTGGCATTTTTCATTAAATATAAAAATGAATTAAGAGAGTAAAAACAAACGAACAAACAAAAAACCATTGTAATTTTAAAAACAGTTTTTTATTGTAGTGAAATTTTAATTTGTCACTTTTAATTAGTTTAATACAATGTTTTTTACATATGGGATCTATTAGTCGTTACCTTAACTCAAGAATTACAATGCAACATTCTCTCCAGAAAATGGGGTTAGTGTTTAATTTTAAATTTTAGGCGCCTCACCTCCCCCTATCGCTGTGCAGCTTAGTTTGCTTCTGCTTGCCGATTGGACCAACAAGAGCGCACAGTCTGCCCTCCTGCTGGAACCTTCCATACATGACTGACAGCCACAACAGATGAGACCTGTGGCTGGTAAGCTTTACTGTTCCTTCCAAACTCTATAAAACGCTAATATTTTGATATTTTGCTGAGGTTAACCTCATGTGTTTGTATTTCTAATGCCGTGGACTCATATGGTGTCAATATAGTGCCTAAAGAATTGGGCATCAAAACAGTAAAACAGCGCATCAAAACCTCAAATCTGAGAATCAAAATGCATAAATTGAGAACTAAAACTTGCAACCAAAAGCTATAACCCAAAGCACAATCATATTTCTGAGTGCTCGATTCATTTTCTCACCATTACGAAATCCTGTTTTTGAGTTGCAGTTTATTTTGAAATCGTATTTTTGAGTTGCGCTTTTATTTTTGCGGTTTTGATACTAAAACCTGTCGAAACGTAAAAACAGTGACATGTCAGTCAAGGGGAGGGGAGGCGGGATATCCCCACATCCAGAAGCTCATTGGCTATAGCAGAAACCCACACTGTGGGAAAGACTCCACACTTCTGACTGATGTTCATGTCTTCTTTATTATTCACAGTAAAGATTGGGACAGAACACTGAGAACCAAAAAGAACAGAGGAACAGTTCTAATGTATGCTAGAAAACATGAATCACAAGAACACCAGACACAAACACCAGTCTGTTTCTTTATCTGAATTTTTTTCTTTACAAAATAGTCATTTGCTCACATCTCAACAATGTATGAACTGCAGTCAGTCTTAGTTTAAAACAATAAAATCAAATGTTCGCTGTGTGTTAGAAATGTATACATATTTGACGTGTTGTCATGGTAACACACAGACTTAAAGCAACTTACACATTGTCTCATTATAAACTACGACCACAATGATTAACTAAGCAACTTTAAACCAAATTATTATATCACAAGAAAACTACCAATAAAAATAAACAAATACTGAATATTGTTTTCTGATTGGGGTTTAGCAAAATGTCTTTAAAAATCAAATCAACAAACAATGCCAGTAGAAATGTTAACTTTAATATGTTGAAAGCCACTCAAGAGATGAAGATTTAACTCTTATGCTACGTACACACAGATTCATGTCACGTTTTTAGAATGCGCTTAATGGGCATTCTTGAACATATTATTTTTTGGTTGCTTGAAATAAATCATTTCAAATCAAATTGTTAAAAAATGCGATCTGATACTTGCGCATGTACCCGCAGTTGGAAGACGCTTGGTGAGAAACATCAAAACAAAAATCTTGTTCCAGACTTTTTCTTTTACAGCTCTATTTCGATTTATGACTTGGTGTCAATGTAGTCGTATGAAATTCCACTTTCAATTAAAAGTCTAAATAAAAGCTTGTAAACCCCCATGTTGCTACGCAGGTTTTTAAGTCAGTTTTCAGGCTCTATGTACAGATCAGACACACTGGCCAGTTGCCAAGGCTAGTGTATAGGGCGCACTTGATTATAGGGTGCAGTTTCCGTCATGGGTGCTTTTACTGTTTTTAACACATACAAAAGGCGCAACGGATTTTAAGATGCTGATATGTTAACATATACCGGTAAAACATGCATGCTAGTGTGTGTTTAAAAAAGGCAGTGGGAACATAACTGAGTTGGTTGTGATTTATTTTTCAGTCATAAAACAGCATCCAAACCGACTTTTCATGTCCTGTTGTGTGTATTGCTCTTGTTGGTCCTGGTCCCCTTCTTTTTGACAGTGTGACTCACCGAGATGTCAAAAGTAAGTGGCAGCTCGTCTATGTTGGTGATGTGGCACGGCTGAATGAGTTTGTCGGCAATCTTTTTACTCCAGTATGAGTGGAAGATGGACAGCTTTTCCTTGTAATCTGGTGGAAGTTGAATGCCTTCAATTGAATCGTGACTGAAGAGATTCTCTCTGATCGTTAATCCATCACTCGAGTTGGTTTACCAACTTGGGCCACTTCGCCATATTTTCTGCAGAAATTCTTGACTTGTCAGAGTTCATTTTCCAGCTTCCTCCACCTGCGAACCATTCAACTGATGTTGAATTCTCTCACAGCTGCTCGATTCGCATTTTCCTCCGCATGGCTGACGGCTTGCAGTTTAAACTGCGCTTTATAGGCATGTATTTTTGCAGTTGCCATTTTTAGGGTTGAAAAAAATGACGTTCTGCTGAATGGACATACCTGCCCTTTAGGGGTGTGTCTTCTTTTACATCTACATTTCTCTCCCCCGTTTTCATGCTGTTTTCTCTTATGTCCTCTGACGAAGTCCCACAATAACACATTAGGTGCACCACCTCATTGGGCGTCCCCAACATCTTTGGGAAAATCTAAGACTTTTAAGTGCCCCTTGTGGTCGTGAAAATATGGTACATATAGTTATGATTGAAAACAATATTTCCCTATATACAGGTACATCTAAAAGGATGAATTTCATGAACGTTGGGTTGTTTTTTTCAAGACACAATAAAATGATCCAATTAAAGCAAATCTTCACTTTATCTGTTCACGTTCTGTATTAAATTTCAGCTTATTTTTGATTATAGAAAATAGCTACTTTTTAAATCATATTTTCCACTTTTTATGTCAAGAACTGCAAAGTTTTCCTGACTTACCAAAGAAAAGATTAAACAAAACCCCTTGCACAGAATGAGTGCTTATGTGTTTTTAAAGTAGATACAGCGGGGAAAATAAGTATTGAACACGTCAATATTTCTCTCAAAAAACATATTTGTAATCGAGCTATTGACACGTAATTTTCACCAGAGGTCGGCATCAACCCAAGTAATGCACACATAGAAAGAAATCCAAACATTTATGTCCATAAATGAAGTTATGTGTAATAAAGTGAAATGGCATAGGGAATAAGTATTGAACACATGAAGAAAAAGACGAGTAAAAAGGTCTGGCAAGCCAAGAAAGCAGCTGGAGTTTGTCAGTATTCAGAACGTTAACCAGCCCCCATTAGTGCAAAGTAATATCAGCTGGTATAGTCCTGATTGATGCCTTTTAAAAAGGTTTCTCACCAGCAAGGTGTTGGACAAGAAGCATTGCATGATGGGTAAAAGCAAAGAGCTGTCCAAAGACCTACGCAACCTTATTGTTGCAAAACACACTGAAGGCATTGGTTACAGGTGCATTTCTAAACTTCTGAAAGTTCCAGTGAGTACCATTGGGGCCATCATCCGGAAGTGGAAAGAACACGGCATTACCAAAAACCTGCCACGGCCAGGTGCTCCTCGCAAGATTTCAGACAGAGGAGTCAGAACAATCATCAGAAGGGTTCTCCAACAGCCCAGGACCACTCGTGGAGAGCTTCAGAAAGACCTGAAATCAGCAGGTACCGTTGTTTCAAAGAAAACAATAAGCAATGCACTCAACCGCCATGGCCTCCATGCACGCACACCATGCAAGACTCCATTTTTGAAGAAGCATGTTGAAGCTCGTTTGGAGTTTGTGACGCAACATTTGGATAAACCCATGACATTCTGGGAGAAGGTATTCTGGTCAGATGAGACCAAAATTGAACTCTTCGGATGTCATAAGACACAACATGTTTGGAGGAAAAATGGCACCGCACATCACCCCCAAAACACCATACCAACAGTCAAGTTTGGAGGTGGGAGCATCATGGCGACGGGCTGTTTTTCAGCATGTGGTACTGGTAGACATCATATCATTGAAGGAATAATGACTGGAGAAAAGTATCCAGACATTCTTGATCAGAATCTGCTGTCATCTGCCAGGCTGCTGAAGATGAAAAGAGGGTGGATCTTTCAGCAAGACAACGATCCCAAGCACACAGCCAAGGTAACACTCAACTGGTTGAAGAAAAAGAAACTAAAGCTGCTAGAATGGCCCAGTCAATCACCAGACTTGAATCCAATTGAAAATCTTTGGAAAGAACTGACGATCCGGGTTCAGAGAAGAGACCCCCGGAATCTTGAAGATTTGAAGGCAGTTTGTGTGGATGAATGGGCCAAAATCACACCTGAGCAATGGATTCGACTGGTTTCTCCATACAGGAGGCGTCTTGAGGCTGTAATAACCAACAAAGGTTTTTGCACTAAGTATTAAATAAATTTCAGTAAGCGTGTTCAATACTTATTCCCTGTGGCATTTCACTTTATTACACATAACTTCATTTATGGACATAAATGTTTGGATTTCTTTCTATGTGTGCATTACTTGGGTTGATGCCAACATCTGGTGAAAATTTCGTGTCAATAGCTCGATTAGAAATATGTTTTTTTAAAGGAAAAGTTGACGTGTTCAATACTTATTTTCCCCACTGTACATCACTGAAACTTTTGTCACATTCAGTTAAGATAAAGGCTTCTCTTCTGTATGGATTCTTTTGTGTGCTTTGAGACGAGATATTTGACTAAAACTTTTGTCACATTCTTTACAAGAAAAAGGCTTCTCTCCTGTGTGAGTTCTCATGTGTGTTTTGAGATGAGATATTTGATTAAAACTTGTTTTACATTCTTTACAAGAAAAAGGCTTTTCTCCTGTATGAGTTCTCATGTGTGTTTTGAGACTAGATAAATGACTAAAACTTTTGTCACATTCTTTACAATCAAAAGGCTTTTCTCCTGTGTGACTTCTCATGTGTCTTTTGAGATTAGATAAGCAATTGAAACTTGTATCACATTTTTTACAAAAAAAAGGTTTCTCTCCTGTATGAGTTCTCATGTGTCTCTTTAGGGCAGATAAATGACGAAAACGTTTATCACATTCTCTACAAGAAAAAGGCTTTTCTCCTGTATGAATTCTCATGTGACTTTGGAGATCAGATATACGACTAAAACCTCTGTCACATTCCTTACAAGAAAAAGGCTTTTCTCCTGTATGAGTTCTCATATGTCTTTGGAGATCAGCTACACGAATGAAACCTCGGTTACATTCATTACAAGAAAAAGGCTTTTTTTCTGTGTGATTTCTCATGTGTATTTTAAGATTATATTTCTGACCAAAGCATTTGTCACATTCTTTACAAGAAAAAGGCATGTCCTCATAATGAATTCTCATGTGTCTTTTGAGATTATATATTTGAGTAAAACTTGTATCACATTCATTACAAGAAAAAGGCTTTTTTTCTGTGTGAGTTCTCATGTGTATTTTAAGATTATATTTCTGACCAAAGCATTTGTCACATTCTTTACAAGAAAAAGGCATGTCGTCTGAATGAGTTCTCATGTGTCTTTTGAGATTATATATTCGAGTAAAACTTGTATCACATTCTTTACAAGAAAAAGGCTTCTCTCCTTTGTGGGTTTGCATATGTGATTTGAGAGAACTTATTTCACTAAAACCTGTATGACATTTTTTACAAGAAAAAGTCTTCCCCCTTTTATGGATTCTCATATTAAGTCTAAACTGAGACAAGTTACCAAAACTTGGGATCCTCTGCTGTCTGTTGTGTGGGTCTATCTCTTCATCTGTAATTGAAGTGGCTTTTTCATCCTGACTATCAGTTACATTAAAGCTCTGCTGATTGTTTAGATCTGCTTCTCTGTTCTCACCTTCCTCATTTGTAGGAATCTCCATCAAGGTATCAGTCTCCTGCTTCAGATCAAGCTGATCTTCATCCTGACTGATGAAGAGAACATCTGGTTCCTCTTTAATCTTTGAGGGTTCTGGTCCCCCCACTTTCTTTTCAATTTGTGAATGTCCTGGTTCCTCCTCCTCCTCTTTAAACTGTAGTGGTTCTGATTCCTCCTGTTCCTCTTTGATCTGTGGCAGTTCTGGTTCCCGATGTTCCTGTTTAATCTGTGGTGCTTCTTGTTCCTCTTCAATTTGTGGTGGTTCTGGTTCCTCCTGTTTTTTAATCTGTGGTGGTTCTGGATCCTCTTGTTCCTCTTTAAACCGTGGTGGTTCTGGTTCCTCCTGTTCCTCTTTAATCTGTGGTGGTTCTGGTTCCTCTTGTTCCTCTTTAATCTGTGGTGGTTCTGGTTCCTCTTGTTCCTCTTTAATCTGTGGTGGTTCTGGTTCTTCCTGTTCCTCTTTAAACTGTGGCAGTTCTGGTTCCTGCTGTTCCTGTTTAATCTGTGGTGGCTCTGGTTCTTCTTGTTCCTCTTTAATTTGTGGTGGTTCTGGTTCCTCCTCCTCCTCTTTAATCTGTACTGGTTCTTTTTCCTCCTGTTCTTCTTTCATCTGTGGCAGTTCTGGTTCCCGATGTTCCTGTTTAATCTGTGGTGGTCCTGGTTCCTCCTGTTTTTTAATCTGTGGCAGTTCTGGTTCTTGCTGTTCCTCTTTAATCTGTGGTGGTTCTGACTCCTCCCGTTCTCGGAAAAACTTCTGCTGGTTGCAAAAATCCTTTTCAGTCATATAATGCTGGGGAAGAACTGCAGGGACATAAACACAGAAAGGAGCCCCTTTTATACTTTCAAAAGACAGCAATAAATAAAAATAATTTGCAGTTAAAAAAACAATAATCACATAAAATGTTTTTTCTTTTAAAAAAGACTCTACTTAGATGTCATTCAAAGTTAAGAAATCAAGAAGTGATTTGGGTTTTTTAGTCTTCGGTGAATCAAAAAAAACTCTAAACCTCTCGACCCCTGAATTTATTCATCAGAAAAATTACATTGAGATCCATAATTTGACTATAGCATATAAACAGACATATATTTAAGTTTTAATAAATTAATACATTTGTAACAATAAGGATCTATGGCAGGGGTCAGCAACCCATGGTTTCAGAGCCACATGTGGCTCTTTCATCCTTCTGTTGTGGCTCCCTGTGACTTTGGAAAATAATGAGTATTTTATAAAAATTCAAATTTATTTTAGTTTGTTCATTTTTCATGGCATTTCAAAGGCGCTGCTGGCTCCGTGCGAGGCACGTGCCACGTAAAAAACAGCTTCCTTGGTGGGCTCGTGTTTGTCGGGCGAGGGCTGAGGAGCTGATAGCAGGAGGAGACACGCGGGGCGGCTTCAATAAAAACTCCGGGTCTGGAGTGATTTTCTGCCGGGGGCTTGGCGTGGCGCGGAACGGGGAGCGGCTTTCTGGTGACGGAGAGTTTGCGCCGGTGTTTTGGACTCCCGTGTGCGGTGATGTGTGTTTCAGAGCAGGGGAGTTCGTTGCGTCGGTCGCAATCGACCGGTCATCTTCGGGGACGTGGGGGAGATTGAAGGGGAAGAGAGTGCTTTTTGAAAATCCACCAGCCAATCAAAATCCTCACCGAAAAGTACGGGATTTGATTGACATGCAGAATGGCCAATCGGACATCGTCTGACAAACTCTGCCTTCAGAACGTCTTTTTCTCCCCGCGGCACATCATGTCCCCGGTAAAAGTCCAGCAACCGGAGTTTATTAAAGCCGCCCCGCGTTTCTCCTCCTGCTATAAGCTCTGCAGTTCTCGCCCGATAAATACGAGCTCATCAAGGAAGCTGTGAGGCACGCGCTTTATACTGTTGCGGAGTGTGTGTTTGTGCTGAGCGGCGCGCGTGCCACGAGGGAGGGGCGCGTGCAGGTGGAGATGCGGGTGTGAGCACGGAGCGGAGGTGTGTGCGTGAAATATATTGTGTGTTCGGAGGACGGAGCCCTAAATTAGTAGTCGTTGTTCCCCATCAATACTGATCAATACGGAGCCAGCAGCGCCAAATGCCTCCCAATATGCCACGCTCCCCGCATTGCACCGTTTACAGCAGAGCATGAGTACGATGGTCGCTGCTTTCTGTCTTTGTAATAAAACGCCTCATCTGTTAATACAAACTAATATAATGTGTAGTTTTTAATCATCAGTACATAAACAATAATGTTGAAATAAACATGTAACAAATAAACATGTAACAAATAAACATGAAGATGAAAAGAAAGAAGTACTTTTTTTTTAATCTTTTCTGGCCCGCAATCTACACTTATGTCCTTGAAAATCGATCGCGATCGACGTAATGAGCACCCTTGATATAATATATACATGCATAATATATATAATGATGTCAAAACGGGTTGTGGCTCCGGGTGCTTTTTTTTTCATTAGGGGCGGTCCGAAATGGCTCTTTGAGTAAAAAAGGTTGCCGACCCCTGATCTATGGGGAAAAAATCCTGTTACCATTTCTAGCATGAACTCAAACTTTATTGATTTGTATAGCGTCTTTCATTCCGGTTAAGCACACAAAGTACCTAACATAAAAGCAATAAAAATAGCCATAAAATATAAATACTAATTAAGAGCAGAGAACAAAAGACAATCGCACAAGATTTGCACACTTCCCTCACCAGATTCCTCCCTCCACCCCCCAGTTCTCCCAATAGAACCCTGAAAACAAAATAGGAACTGTAGCTCAAAAAAAAATCAGCCTGGCTTGACACTGATGTGCAGAAACGGTTTTATGTAGAGGTCGTAGAAAAATTTCATTTCGGCAATATATCGCGATAATTCATTTGTTGATCTTGTATCAATTTAAAAAGCTGTCAGGACGATATGTATTTAAGTATGTATTTAGTTTGCCAAGTGATTGTTCTCCGTTTGTCGTTTCCATAATAGTAGCTTTTTTTTGAAAAGCCATCAGGTTTTCTTTTGCTTCCAAAATGTTCACTCCACCTCCCTGCAACTGCTGATTAAGGTGATTGAGAGTTGCGAATATATCAGCCATGTACGCGAAATGAAAATGATTTTTGAAGCACTCTGCATGACAACGTTAATGCAATTCCACAAACAAGACAAAAACACAATTCAGCACCTGTCCCCGGTATAACCACTGCACATTAGAATGGTACAAAAGTACCTCAAATTCAGTGCCCATTTCTCTGCTCAGCTCACTGAAGATGCGATGGCTCAGAGCACTATTTCACTCATAGTGCATATATTTCACTAAAGTTTTAAATACTTCTGCCAATTTTTGATTCAAAGCTTTTGTTACCAACGCTTGCTCCAGTGGCCGAGCATGACTGTGCAGAATACAATGCATAACAGTATGTGGTGCAGTGGCTTTTACTAGCCCACCAAAACCAAACTTTCTTCCCAGCATGACTGGACCTCTATCCGTACAAACTGCAGAAAGATGGTGCTCCAAGGGTGAGGGGGTGGGGGGGTCTAGCCTGCGATGCGCCTTGGGGGGGGGGCCACTGCCAAGTAGCCCCCCCCCCAAGGCGCATGGTTGCCGTATGGAGTGGGCCCCCCCTCTTTCGGTTTTATTTGCACCTTAGACATGTAGGGTCCTTGGTAGGGGGGGTGCTTGGACATCACTGCCAGCAAGCAGCAGATGTCCTCCTAGCACCCTACCCGCCAATTTTAACCGCACCTTAGACATTTAGGGCCCCTTGGTGGGGAGGGTGAGTAATCAGGAGATGTCCCCTTAGTGCCCTACTCTCCAATTTTAACTGCACCCCCCTTAGTACACACACCCCTCCCCCTTCAATATTTACATTCCAACATAAACACACACACCCTCTCAAACACACATACACGCACACACATTTTGCAAGGAAGGTGGGAACTGGGTCCATCTGTCCCCTACCTACCCCTCCCCTGGTGGGGGGTGCGGGCCCCTTGGCAGCGGCGGCCGTGTCCCCTGGGTGCCGGCTTCCTGGGCCCAGCGATGCTCTCTCCGCGCGGTGGGGGGGTTCACATTATACCTGAGCCGGGGGTGTTCGTGTCCCTGGGGGGTGGGTCCTGGTCCTTGCCCCTGAGCGCTGGGCCCCGCCAAACTTCCAACAGTGGCCGAGCCTGGTCGGGCCATATTTACAACACCCCTTGTGGGCCCCCTTTTTTCCCGGGGTTCCCCCCCTTCCTGGGCGGGGGCGGCGGGCCCCTGCCTTGCTCCTCCCTGGACCAACCGTGGGCCGGGTGGGTGGCTGCCTGGAGTGCGGAGCGGGTCTCCCCTGGGGGGTCCTGGCTCGTACCTGGGGTTGGGGCGGGGGGATCCCCGGAACTCCTGGGTGGTGGTGGGGTGCTCGTCTGGGGCTGTGGGCGTTCTTCTCCGGTGGGGCCCTGCGTTGGGCTCTCCCGGCGCAGCGGGGGGGCTGCTTTTCTGGTTGGGCTGGGGCGGCGCTCTCTTTCCCTCCGCGCCTCCCTGCTCTCTGGCTCTGGGGGCCTCGCGGCGGTCCTCCTGGCCCTGGCCTGGGTGGCGGTCTTGGTCGCCCGGGGGGCGGTTGTTCCCTGCCTGTTCCCGTGTGGCGTTGGGGGGATTCCGGCTGCCGCTGCTGCTGCGGCGGGGGTCTTGGTGTGGGGATGGCTGGGCACTCTCCCTCCTTCTTTTCACGTTCCACCATCCATTTTAGAAGAATATAAACACTCACCTGAGCACAGGTGTTAGCTCACCTTTGCATTAACAGTTTGCATGATTGAATGACTGAAATATTTCACACTAGTTGGTTTTAAGGCATAAGTATGCGTGTGAAGACTGTCTGTTTTGTCTGCATGTCGACATGTGGACATTTTTGCAGCTAACAGGTGTGTTGATAACATTTGAGTGTGTGTGTGGACAGGCCCCGCCCTTTTTGGTACTACCACTGAACCTTACCGTAATGATAAACAACCAGTAAACTTGTTGCTTTATGCTGCTTAATGGTCTTATCCCCCCTCCCCTCCCATTATCACTCTCCTACCCCCCTCTCTCTCTAACATCCCTCCCTTTTTTTTCCCTTCTTTCCTTTTCCGTCCGGTCCAACACCCAAAATTTTCAAACATGGTTGAAATGAATAAAGTTTGGCCTCAATTACAAAAGCGGTTTATTCAGAAATACCTTTGGTTTGTCTGAAGATTAATAACCCCTCTTGTTAAAGTAAAATATGTCCAACACAAGAGGCCCTCAGCTCTCATCTGCCTGCCCAGCTGTTGGACAGGACAAGTTAAAAAAAATAAATAAATAAAAAAACAAAAAAAAGAAAGATGGTGCTCTCACAAAAGATTATTGTCTCTAAAGAAGTCTTCCAACTGCTTCGTCACATCGGCTGCCTTAGTTGTTGTTGTTGTAAGATGCTTACAAAATAAAAACTCTTCTTTTATCATGTCGTCTTTCACGTACCGCACAAAAACAGGAAGCTGGTTTAGATTAGCAATGTCTGTAGTCACGTGGAGTTGAAGGCTGAATTTTGCCGGGCTTGAAATCAGATCTGCGACTACTTGAGCCAAGATGTCTTTACTCATGTCCTCTATTCTGTCACTGATGGTGTCATTTCAAAGAGGAATTTGGGATCATTTACCTTCGGCCGCTGTTCCGAGGATCAGATTCACCCTCTTTAACACAGCTGGTTTCACTACTGTTTCACCAATGGAGTGTGGCTTGCTCTGCTTTGCGATCAACTTCATATGATGCTGTGAGGATCGGTTTATTGATGGATACAAATACAAGAGTAGGCAGAGTGGCATTATCATGGAATCTGACTCTCTCCACCTTGAATTCAGCTTTCTTTGTATTCTTACATTCACCGTCTCCATGCAGCTTCTCGAAGTGTTCCTTTAGTTTTGCCAGGGGGCGGGGCTAGAGTTGCTCAACTTGGCATTGCAAATCATGCAGATAAGACGCTGACTATCATCCTGTTCTGTGATACATGAGAATCCAAGTTTTTGGACTAAAGATACACAGAATCAATTTTAGGTCAGTGAATCACAATATTCAAAATGAACCAATATCAACCATGGATCATATCAGTAGCCAAAAATTATGATATAAATCTAATTGTTGATAAATGAATCATTACACCCCTAATGCAGATAAATGCAGGGGAGAATAAATCTTTACTGTAAATAAAAATGCAGACGGGGCTTTGTGGGAAAAAATATTTGAATTAAATACTGTACTAAAGAACTTAAAAAAAGCAGAAAATGCACATCCTTCATTCCTGTTTTCTTTTCTACTAAACGTAGCTTTTAATTAGTCTTTTGTCTAAATAAAAAAAATAACTTTAACAAAAATGTTTTATTTCTTTCGGGGTTTTTAAATAGTTTATTTTTAGTTTAAATGTGTCACTTCACCTTAATGCTGTTTCTTTCATTTTGTCAATTATATTTAAATTTAACTTCAAGTTTCTCAAAAGCGAATAAAGTCTCAAATAGAACTTTTCCTTCAAACAGAAATTGTCAAAACCAGCCGTTTCTTTTATAGAGATGAACCAAACACTGAAATCTCTGACTTTAAATCCTTTGTTCTCCAACAAAAACCTTGAAGGAGAAATAAACTGTTAATGAAGATTTTCAAACTGTTAGAACTGATGTTTGTGTTTATTGTGCTTCATGTTAACAGCAGTGCAGTAAGAGACGCTGTCACATTAACCCAATGCATCATGGGAGTTGTAGTGAAGAGCAGTGGTGCTGATGCCGGACAGTCTCGTCTCCGAGCGTCATTACTTTGTTCACTTGTTACACGGTGACACCAGATCCCACAGGAAGCTAATAGAGCTGAACGAATGATAATTGATCCGAACAGATTAGTCGCCCTGTTTCTGCACAGACGTGGAGCAGCGCGGTAGAAATACGCAGAAGGGTGCAGGAAAAGTTGGCTTTTATTATTGTGCGAGTTACACCACAGTTGTTGAATGGATTGAAGAAGCTTGAGCTAACATGTCTGCTTGGAGCAGCGCAGCAACTAGACAGACTCTGACAATTGCAATTTTGTTGTGCTGTTGTACCGAGCGTGACTGTACAATGACAATAAAGCTTTATCAATGACAAAAGGGAACCTGACGTGTTTGTCAAAAATTTTGTCCGACTGTTGTTTTCAGATACAAATGCTGAGGACTTTGATGGATTTTAGCATGCTGTTTTATGTTAAAATAAATCACAACCATCTCAGATTTGCTCCTGAAGCCTTTTTAAACACACACCGAATGTCTGTGTGTGCTGAGACCGGAGTCTGCGCTTGCGCATGTTCAGTAAGGAGGGAGGGAGACAGTCAGCACACGTGAGTGTGTGAGCATTCAGTTTGTGTTACTCAGTTACGGAGAACAGTCATAATAAGGGTTTCCTCTTAAACAGGGGTGTCAAACTCATTTTGGTCCGGGGGCCACATTCTGATCTCAAGTGGGACGGATCAGTAATGTAAAGGAAAAATAACAGCTTTGTTTTAGTTTTTTTTACTCAGTTGGAAAAAAAAATGCCTCAACCAACATGATAGCCTGATCACTTGGGGCCAATGGATCACGAATAAAATTAAATTCAATTAAAAAAAAGTTGGTCTATTTAATTTTATACAGACTGAATATTTTACATCTGACACTGAAGCAATACAGAAACTTTTCCTTATGGTAAGTCTCTTAGTGCTGAATGTTATATTATTTGAGCATTGCAACCTGTTGATGTCATACCAAGCATGGGGGTTTTGCATTCAGCTTCGTGAAAGAAAAAAAAAACTGTCCATTTTTCCTGGACAGCTCTTTACTCCACTTTACTTTTTGACAACATTTTGGTCATTAGGGTGTTGCTACTGATCATCCTTATAGCAAGATAACAGCGGTAAGGCTCATAGGGAACCAAAGTGCATCTTACCCAGACACAGAGCTGTTAGGTTTCACTTTTGGCACATGCAGAGATATGCTGATTCACCTGTATTGTGTTTCCTTTGCTCCCTCGAGTGGCGGAATTGCGCATTTCGGTTATTTCTTTTAAAAAATCATAACTCGCCACAGGAATGGACTAGAAATTTGCTTTCTTTTTTAAATACCCTTATGATTTTTACTCTTCGTGTGTGGGCCGGACTTAACCACCTGGAGGGCCGGATACGGCCCGCGGGTGGTATGTTTGACACCCCTGCAGAGACTGGTTCTTTTATTAACCCACTCTGGAGGCTCTGAGGGTCCGAACGGGGCATTAAAGTGCCAGCGCCTTAACACCTGGTGGGCCTTTTGCTAGTGTCAAAGACTGAAAAATGCCCCATAACTGAGACCGGGCCCTATAACTCGGTGTGCCCTATGGTCATGAAAATACGGTACTCAAGTTGAAACCAAAACCTTTTTTGATAAACACAGAGATGATATTATGCTGATTATTTTTTTTCTCGCAGCACACCTGACCATCTCTCACAGGACACTAGTGTGCTGAGGAACACTGATTGACAGAGGCTGTTTTATTTTTGGATTAATCCCAGTGATGTGCAATATGATTAATTTTTTTAATGTTTATAAGACTCAAACATGATATTAACAATAACAGGGTTTAAGAAAAATCTAATTCCTCTGATATGTTTCACAAAGACACACTCAGGACGTCACACACCAAGAAATTAACTTATTGTTAAAAATGATGCCAGGAGTCCAGCTCTAAAAAATGGACAAAAGAGCAAAGAAAATGGAATTATTTGATTTATTTCTAATTATAAATATTTTCAGGCTTTGTTGTTTCGTTCTGCAGCATGTTCATATTTGTATAATTTTGACAAAGCTTTTTTATGGAGACTAAAATATTATACATTAATTAAGGTTTAACTTGATTTATTCAGGATTAATATTCCTGAATATCTTTATTCATTTTAATATCGAAAATACAAGTTAAAGGCTTAAATGTTTAGCTTTAGTGTGTTCAGTAAATGTTTATCTTGTTCAGCCCAAAACCTAAAGAGTGTTTTTTATTTTAGCCCTTGGCTGTGCGACTGAGTTTAAATAGCAATCCAGATAGCAGCTCAGACGAAGAAAAACAAAGACGTTCATGGGTCTATTTGTCTGCAGCAGTGAACGTACCAACTATGTGTAGCTGCAGCTGCGGGTTCCAGCTGATATCCAGCAGTCTGCGCTGACGACAGAGCTCCTCCTCGTTCTGGACGATGGTTCCTTCAGCAGCAGAAAGTTGTTCTCTGACAGAACCTTCCTGAGGTTCTGAAGACATGGTGGTTCCTGCTCCGATCTTCAGCTCCAACTCCCACAAACCCCGCCGTCCTCTTCACTGCAGCTCCGATCGATCATCAGCTAGTCTCACAATCACAGCAATCCACGTTGTCTTTCCGTTCAACACTTCTTCACTCATTTACGACACTTTGGAAAATGCTGAGAGTTCCCACACGAACCACGTATCGTCCTTTCTGTCCAAAAACCTCACAAACGTCCCAACAAAACACCACCGACCTCTGAACACAAGCTAACGCTGCTAGCCTGCTAACAAGCAAACAGCCTCGTGCTGTTTACTTCCGGGTCACGTGCAGAAACTTTATTGAAAAAGAAATAACTGCGTGACTGGATCTCAGTATGGCTCAACATGCTTTCAGTATTTTCTAAAACAGTTTTAATTCAGTAAATAATACAGAAAAGAACATTAAAATAATAATAATAATATCACACCGTATCTCATTACAATGTTCAGATTTAACGACAAAACGAGTCCATCACCTACCTAGGAATGACCATTTCCAAAGATAAAAAAGCCAGATGCCAATTAAGCTTTGATCCAATTATTAATAAAACACAGACAAAGCTGAAACAGTGGCTCCAGAGAGATTTATCATTGAGAGGCAGAGTTTTACTATCTAAAGCTGAGGGAATCTCCTGCCTAAGGTACACAGCTTTATCCCTCAATGTTGACAACAAAGTTCTGAAAACCATTGACAAAATGCTATTTAATTTTATTTGGAGGGACACAAACCATTATATAAAAACACTGTTGTAATGAACACTTATGATAAGGGTGGCCTTAACTTTCTAGACTTCTGTACATTAAATAATACCTTAAAAATAAATCGGCTAAGACATTTTATTAAGAATGCAACTTCATTCTGAATTTTCACACCAAATTACATTTTCTCCAAATTAGGAGGCAAGAACTTTCTTTTATTTTGTAACTATAATGTGCAAAAGATCCCAATAAAACTTTCCTACTTCCATAAACAAATGTTAATTTCCTGGTCACTCATTTACAAACACAATTACTCTCCACACAAATACTACATATGGAATAAGGAAGACATTACTTATACCGGTAGACATAAATCTTTATTTTATCCATCTTGGATTACTCAAAATATCCTTCTGGTTCATCAATTGTTTAGATCAAACAGATCTATGTCGCATGAAGAATTCTGCTTCAAATATTGCATCAGAATAACTAAAAGCGAGTTTAACATTGTTTTGAAAGCAATTCCTAAGTGTATAACTATGGTATTCAAAAGCTCATCATTGCAGAGTCCAACTTTATTACCAATTGATCCAACGAAAATAGAAATAGGCCAAATTTGTTTTTCTTCTTCATGTAACACAAATCTCCGTATACGCTCACTCTTCCAGAAGGATGTTGTTTCCATTTCCTAGTAGTTCCTTGTTGGAATAATTTAGTTTATCATTTAGAATGGAAATAGATCTGGAATCTACCAACAAAATAATTTTTAATTAATAAAGTGAAAGAAATCTCATTTAGACTAATCCATAAATTCTATCCAACCAAACTATATCTGCAAAGGTTCAAATAAGACATTGATGTTAGCTGCTCTTTTTGTAAAGAACACCCTGAAGATGCTGTACATTTATTTTGGTCATGTCCCTTTTCCACCACTCTCTGGGCTAAAGTTTGTCATTTCATTTCTGCACACATAGACCCAGACTTCTGCTTGTACTTAGAAAATATTATGTTTGCCATCACCCACTGTCCATCTCATAAAAAGAACAATTATTCATCATTAACCTTTTATTGTTTTTATGCAAATAGAACATTCATGGATCCAAAGTTAAAAATCATACTCCTCATTTTTCTATCTTTATCAAAGAGTTCAAACAATAAATTAAGACAATAAGAAACTCTGACAGTAAGAAAGAAATTAAAACATTTGACCTGTTTGTCAGTTTGAATGTCTTTGTGTAAAAATGTAATATAACGCCCTGGTTTGTTCTTTTCTTGTTGATGTTTTGAATTGTTTTGTATTGAATTGTTACTTTCAATAAAGTTTGCATTAAAAATTGACTACAAAAACACTTCAGAGACTAACTAAACCTGATCACATTCGTTTATTGTATTTCTAAACTATAGTAATGAATAAAGAAATTTCTTAAGTAAACAAGGAAACAACAATTAAAAAAGAAAATTTCAAGCAAAAAGATCCTAAAAAACTGTTTCTAAAGAGAATAATTACGACTATAAATAAACATTTAACTGTATAGTTAATAACAAAGACAAGCAATAATATTGAAATTCTCATTACAGTGAAAAAAAGAATAGAAAATGTTACTTAATTTAATTAAAATTAGATTAACAAATTTCTGAAGTATATAACTGAGATGTAAAATAATAAAAGAAAAGCGAAAAAAATTTAAGATCTTTGGAACGCAAACATTTTTCACAGACAATCTGCAAAGATTTTAAAGCTGTTTCTTGTTTCTGTGTCTCGGAAAGATTTAAATAAATTCACCGATTTTTTTCGGGTTAAGAAAAAAAAAACACTTAAGATTTCTTTTACAGTACAGACCAAAAGTTTGGACACACCTTCTCATTCAAAGAGTTTTCTTTATTTTCATGACTATGAAAATTGTAGATTCACACTGAAGGCATCAAAACTATGAATGAACACATGTGGAATTCTATACAATAATAATACTTTTTGATTTCCTCTCTGTGTTTGCCATGGTTTCGCACCCATGAATATTCATTTGTGGGCGTTTCACTGACTATTTATGGGTAACTATGGGCGTGTCATGAAGCCGCAAAAGCTGCGCTGCATTTAGAATTGGTTGTGATTTACTAAGGGAAAGATGCGTAGGATGTGCGTGCGCACGGTTTTATAAATCCGAATATTTCTGTGCGTACCTACGTCCTATGTTTCATCCGTACGCCACTTCTAACACAAATCCTACGCAAAGTTTTATAAATGAGGCCCCTGGAGTCACTTTGGACTTTAGCCAGACGTCTGAATTCAACACAGAGCAGATCCAGCAGGGACAGTAAGCTGCTACTAAGTACAAAATAAAAGACCAGGGGATTTTCAAAATAAAGGAACAGTATTTGTGGTTAGGTCACAGCTTCCTCATTCCGGGTCTGACACTAAATGTTTCTGTTGAACAGAATGTTTTCTGATTGGTTTAGCCTTCTTTCAACTCTGGATCCTTCAGGTTCTCCATCTTTCTGGATCCAAATCCTTCCAGTCACAACAACTTTTAGAGGTTTTAGTGTTTATTATTATTATTAGTGTTTTTCAACCTTTTCTGACCTTTTCTTAACCTTAAAAAAATCCCGCGGCACACCAGCATCCAAAAATTTAAAAAAAAGGAGAAACTCAGTCTGTATTGATCTACAGCCCCTCCCTCCACAGTCTCACATGCATTTTTGAGATAATTGTTGCAGAAAAAGCTGGAAACTGCAGCTGTGTTTTTCTAAAAGATGCAATAAAAGTTAAGTTAGAAGATTTAAAAACAGTTTGAAGTGTGTTCGTTGTTTTCAAGACGTTTAACAACAGATCTCCTTGTGCGCTGTCACTCTCACAACCCAATGCATCATGGGAGATGTAGTGCATAAAACGGCCGGCGGAGATCGCTTTTCGGGGCTTCATTGTTTTGTTCACTTGTTCCACGGTCTGATACCGGATTCTGTGGAAAGCTACAGCGCAAAAGACGAGCTTTAGCTGGTATTTTTGTTAGAACTGAGAGACTTTACGAGCTAAATCGGGACAAGGAAGTGAAGACTTTAACCACTTCTGATTGGTCAGACTGATGACATGTGATTAAGCCTTCAAGAATGATTGGTGGAGACAGTTAAAGTGACGGGACTTTTCCAAAATACAGCCGGAGCTGCAGCTGAATCGTGGTAACGTCATTCTTATCAAAATGTCTTTAATAAAATAAAATAAACGCAAAGAAAAAGTATTTCACGATCTTTTATATTCCTAACTCCTCAGTGTTTTATCAGGGCCTGTTTGGATGAACAGAGAGCTGAAATCCTGGAGATGGGAAATGTTGTTAAATCAGTTAATGAGGGCAATTTCCCACGGCACACTTGACCATCTCCCACGGCACACACGCGGCACACTGGTTGAAAAACACTGGTTTAGAGGATCAGATGCAGAAGAGAATCCAACATAGAACCGAAGTCACACTGGATCCAGCTGTCAGGAAGGGGAGGAGCCAAAATGCAGAAACTGGAGTCAGAGGCAAAAACGTCAAGATTTGATCAATAAACAGAAACAGGAGAAAATCCATGGAGAAACCAAAAACTGATGATCTGACAATGTAGAGCTGAAAACAGACTTCTACTGACTGAAGACAACAGACATGAAGACATGTGGATGATTGACAGGAACCTGGAGTGACTGACAGACAGAACACCACCAGAACCACTGAAGAACGGACCTGCAGAATCCTCACAGCATCAGACATCTTTAACATCTCCTTGGATTAATCCATCGTCCCATCATGCTTCAAGGCTACCATCATCATACCTGTGCCAAATAAACCATCACCATCCTGCCTCAACGACTACCGCCCCATAGCACTAACAGCCATCATCATGAAGTGCTTTGAACTGATAGTCATGTCACACATAAAATCCACCCTTCCCCCCACCCTGGACCCCTTTCAGTTTCATACCGACCCAAACAATCGACAGAGGACGCCATTTGTTCTGCTCTCCATCCAGCTCTCACCCATTTAGACAAAAAGGACGCATATGTGAGAATGCTGTTCATAGACTTCAGCTCCGCATTTAACACAATAATACCACAGCAACTCATTTGCAAACTGGACAAGCTGGGTGTTAACACCCCCATCTCCAACTGGCTGCTGGACTTCCTCAGCCAAAGACCACAAACAGTACGAGCCGACAACAACACCTCAAACACAATCATTCTCAACACCGGGGCACCCCAAGGCCCACAACCCACAGCACCAACCACCTTGTAAAATTTGCAGACGACACAACTCTTGTGGGTCTCATCACCAAGGGCGATGAGCACTTTTAGACATACATGTAGGAAAAAGCAGTACAGTAATCAGAAAAGTAAAAACAGTAAAAACAGTTTACAGTTCTGCAAAAACAGCAATCAGGATGCTAAACACCCTCTCACCTCTCCACCTACCCACCACCCATCTCCCCCATGAACAATGCTCAAACAACCCCCCCCCCTCGCCACCGCCTTGAGATACTTTCTTCAGTGGACTCGCACTTTAATAGCTATTAGCTAATGTTGTAAATTGTCCTTCTTTTCTTTCCTTTTATTTAGATTTTATTTTTTGCTCTTGAACAGACATGAGAGAGTAAGAAACGGAATTTCGATTCATTGTATGTGATGCTCATGTGAAGAATCAACAATAAAGTTGACTTTGACTTTGACCTGGGGGGCTCCGTATACTTCAGCCCCTCAGAGCTGAACCTCTTACTCTTTAGGACCCAGCAGCGTTTTGACTGCTGCAGCTGCAGTCACGTGATTCCTGTAACTGCAGAGAAGTGAGGAGTCGCAGACTTTCATGCACACACACACACACAGAGGGTAGAGTCCTGTCCTCAGCAGAGTTTGTCCAGCAGACTCAGACGTCTGAGTTTCTCCATTTTCTTCTTCGGTGAGTCTTTGTGTAAAAGTTGTTTTCTGTTGTGTTGATCTGTGAGGAAAAGAGCACCAGACAAAGAAACACAACAGGTCACTCACTGACTGACAACATGGCCGCTCTGAAAGTTTTCACGTGTTGAGACGGTTCAGAGAAACTCTGGTTCTTGCAGACCAGCATTCGGTGGGGCGCTGGCCAAACCAAAGTTGGGAAAGTTATTTATAGTTCGTATTTTTTATTTTCACAGCTGTTTGTTAACATAAACTTACATGAAATGATCAGTAACAGAAGCTCATTGTAACCGATTGGGCGCCGCTGCCGCTCCTCCCTCGCTCTCTCGGCTAATGCGCTTAGCATCTGCTAACCCAATGAGTTATATCACTAGAGGAGACACGCCCGCTTTAGAAGCCTGGCCGACGGTGGCTGAGCGCGACGCCATCTTGGTGAGGTCGACGACGCCCACATGACAATGATTTCTATGGATTTTAGTGGTGTCTAAGTAGCTTTTATAAACTGTATATATTTTTAGATTTAAATATATTTATACATATATATAAATATATTATATTTTATGTATATAATGTTTATGTTGTTGTTAAAGAAGAGAAACAGTCAGCCTTAAAAGCTCAAACTTGAATGAAAATGCATTGTTGCAGGACTTCTTACAAATAAAAAAATGATTAGAAAGAATTTTTAAAATTAATTTCTAAACATTTAGAAGTTTTAGACCTCTTTAACATGTAATTTAAATTAAATTATTTATAAAAACCCAATAATAAGTTAATAATAATAATAATAATAAATCAATAGTAAGTCAATAAATAATAATAAAAATAATGCTATTATTATTATTATTAATAATAATAATTAATAATAATTGTTATTATTAATAATTATTATTATTATTAATAATAATAATAATAATGGGCACTCTCCCTCCTTCTTTTCACATTCCACCATCCATTTTAGAAGAACATAAACACTCACCTGAGCACAGGTGTTAGCTCACCTTTGCACTAATAGTTTGTGTGACTGAATGAAATATTTCACACTAGTGGGCTTGAAGGTATAAGTATGCGTGCGTGAACATTATCTGTATTGTGTACATGTTGACATTTAGACTTTTTTGGAGCTAACAGGTGTGTTTAAAACATTTGAGTGTGTGTGTGGACAGGCCCCGCCTTATGACTTGTATTACATCTGAACCTCACTGTAATCAGTATAACCATCCAGCAACTTGTTGCTTTGCGCTGCTTCATGGTTTTACCCCCCCTCCTTTCCTTTTCCATCCGGTCCAACACCAAAGAGTTTCAAACATGATTAAAATGAATAAAGTTTGGCCCTAAATTACAAAAGGGGGTTATTCAGACATACCTCTGGTTTGTCAGAAGTTTCATAACCCCTGTTGTTAAAGTAAAATATGTCCAACACAAGAGGCTTTCAGCTCTCATCTGTTTGCCCAGATGTTGGACAGGACAAGTTTAAAAAAAAGAAAAATATTGAGTTGGGTAGATATAAGAAATTGGGTTGAATAAATGTAACTCAATTACTTGTTACCAATAGAAGTAATTCATTTAAGTTGGATACATTCCATATAAATATCAGTGATGAAAGTCTTACAGGAATTCCTGGAAGTCCGTTTTTTTGAGCAAACCGATCGTATCTTCCGGTAAACAAAGACTTGATCTCTACGGATGAAAAAATTGTCTGAAATTGGCGAATTTTCGCTTTATTTTCTATATTTCTCCGTGGATCGCTTTCTCTATGGGCACGGCTATCTTGGCCTCGTCTTCCCGGCCTAATTGACCAATGACGGGACGTTTTAGTTGCTTTCGGATGAGAAATGAACTTTCTCTCTGAACTGATGCTGATCATCATATATATATATCCCCGAATCTTGACTGCAGCAGTGGTGCTGCGCGACGTGGACTATACGCCGCATCGCATAACATATAGTCCGCTTTTTGTGAGAAAAGCAATCCAAATCGAGAAAAAAAAACAAGAATTAAGGACTAAACCCTGGTTAATATGTATTGCTTTTGTAACTGACCATGTTATAAAACATGCTTATGCATTGTTTGAAATTGCCATTTATGTCAAGTCTGTGAATGGTTTGTATGTACTGTTTGTAGTAGTTTGTTAAATCTGGTCTGGGATCTTTTTGATCTTTGATCAGTGCCCCCTTGACCAGGAGAACCCCCCCCCCCCCCCCCCCCCCGTAGAGTTTCTTGAACTGGCTGCAGAATAACCCGCCACATTGATCAATCTGAAACATTTGAATAAATGTCTCTAATTTATCTGTAATTCATAATTACCATGATTTAGTTCAGTTTTGCTCAAAAACATTATTGACATTAATTATAATTATAAGTATTGGTGGTTTGGACCCACACTCCCTTAAAAAAGAATGTTTACAATGTTTAATTTTGTTTGTTTGTTTTGATATTTCCCAGATTACTAAGTATTGGTGTTAAAGAATTGATGTATTATGTTATAGAAAGGTAGTTAAAGCAGATCTCATATTTTGATGTAATTATAGTTTGAGAAAACAGTTTTTCTAAAGCAGAAATCGTTCAAATAAATGAGATACTTTCATAGAATATCATAGTTACTGGTGTTCTTTTTGCCATTTGGGGCATTGATGTTACTATATTTTAGCAATTGTATGTTTTGCAGCTTTAAGGAAGAGCGTAGATTGTAGGATTGTGTTACTTTTAGCAATTATCCAAATTCTTTTTTAGGACCAGCAAGTCCTTAATGGCAAGTCAAACTAGGGGTTTGAATGTTAAATCATGATGCTCAAATTAGTCTTAGTTTCTTTATTAAGCAGTGAATAAATAGCTGCCAGAATGTACCAGAATGCACCTAAGACCATGGATTTTTCAAAAATATCGCTCCGCGCCCGCCATTTCGCTCAAAGAAAAGTTCAGGGATTTTTTTCCTTGCCTGACTTTCATCACTGAAATACATATAAGTTACTATGAAAATGGAAATAAGATCAGAAACTTGTGTGTTTATTTTGTCTGTTCTTTTTCTCCAAGCAGAAACTCTTGTGGGAGGAAACCATTCCAGATCTTCACCAGAAATCCCAACTTTTCCTCCACTTAGCCTGAGTTTGGGTTCCAGGAAACGGTGCCAAATTCAAAAAGAACAATACGAAAAACATCCTTCAATGAATCGGATCGTGAAAAAACGCTTGACTGTAGAGGCCTGGGCCAAGGCCCTATTTCCTATTTTCCGCATTATCTATTTGAACGATCTGAATGGTACCACGACACCAATCCCACGTCCGACGATTGGCGTCACTTTAACCATCAAGAGGATAAGACCCATTTTAGCCGAAGCCACGAGAGAAGCCAAAAAACGAATGCCACAAATGAAACAGCGATTACTCCAGAAGGCCCGCGACTTTATTCTACTCAATTACAAAAACCCAACCCTGACTACAAAGAAACACTCCCTAACAAATACACCACAAACTACAGTGGGAAACCTGACAGGGATGGGACCAGAGAGGAAAACTCAAACAACACCTGTGATGAACCCTGGATGCTTACCTACGTGTCTCATTAACACTGTTGACCCTCCCAGCCCATCCCTCGACTTCAACCACCCACAACAGAGTTCAAACCACCCCACCTTGCCGAACTTGACACCCCTAAACAAGGAAACCATCTGGAAAAATCTGCAAACCCTAATTCTGGAACAAAACCCAAACTGGACTGCAGACGAAAGGAATCAAAAGAAAATGGAATGGATCAGACGACTACAAACACAGATACCCAAAGGACTCAATGACAAGAACCACCAACCAAAGAACGCACCAAAGACACAGGATGATTGACCCCTTAAAAAACCAACAAACATAGGAAAAACAAGATATTTTTCCTAAACAAAACCTTTTATTATTTTAACTGAATTTTCAGATTCTTTGAATTTTTCCAATTTATCTATCCTTTTTTTTTTCCCCCAGATTTTTTCAAATTGTTCTATTTGTATAATATTTTCCTTACAATATTTCCCACAAAAAAACAATAAATTAACCCTTTTAACAAAATTGTTAGATTTTATTCCAACAATTTTTATTATTACTCTACACACATTTTAAGGCCAAACCCCCATAAACTCCCCCTCACACCCCCCCTCTCCTCTCCCTCCCCTTCAAAGCTATCTACTCACACCACATACACGGGATCAGACTCGTCTGTACCCTTGCAACCACACTGCATATCCATGGGATTCGTCCCACCTGCACTCTGCTGATCCACTCTAAAAATCTTTTGCCTCTGTTTTCACCCCAACTGCTCCTCTAGGGCGGGACCCGGCTTTGGGCACGGCCGGGGTGCTGCTCTCCTGGTTGGGCTGGAGCTGCACTCTGTCCCCCCATGCCTCCCTGCTCTCTGGCTCTGGGTGCCCCGTGGCAGTCCTGCTGGCCCTGGCCTGGGTGGCGGATGGGTTGTTCTCTATGTGCTGCTGTGCAGGCATTGGGGGAGGGGGGATTCTGACTGCCGCTACCACTGTGGCGGGGGTCTTAGTGTGGGGATGGCTGGGAACTCTCCCTCCTTTTCACATTCCATCATCCATTTTAGAAGAACATAAACACTCACCTGAGTACTACTAGTTTGCATGATTGAATGAATGAAATATTTCACACTAGTTGGTCTGAAGGCATAAGTGTGTGTGTGAATGATATTTGTATTGTGTTCATGTGGACATGTGAACATCTTTTTGGAGCCAACAGGTGGGTTTATAACATTTGAGTGTGTGTGAGTGTGGACAGGCCCCGCCCTATGACTTGTATTACATCTGAACCTTACCGTAATGATAAACATCCAGAAACTTGTTGCTTTACGCTGCTTCATGGTTTTACCCCCCCTCCCTCCTTTCCTTTTCCATCTGTTCCAACACAAAGATTTTCAAATATGATTAAAATGAAGAAAGTTTGGCCTGGATTCCAAAAGGGGTTTATACAGACATACATCTGGATTGTCAGAAGATTCATAACCCCCGTTGTTAAAGTAAAATATGTCCAACACAAGAGGCCCTCAGCTCTCATCTGTTTGCCCAGCTGTTGGACAGGACAAGTTAAAAAAAAAAAGAAAAATATTGAGTTGGGTAGACGTAAGAAATTGGGTTGAGTAAATATAACTAAATTACTTGTTACCAATAGAATTAATTCATTTAAGTTGGATAAGCTTTCTATAAATATATATATATGTATGTCACAATAAAAAAGATAAGATCAGGAACTTGTGCGTTTACTTTGTCTGTTCTTTTTCTCCAAGCAGAAGCTCTTGTGGGAGGAAACCATTCCAGATCTTTCCAAACACCAGAAATCCCAACTTTTCCTCCACTTAGCCTGAGTTTGGGTTACAAGAAGCGGTGTGTTCAATCTCCGCCCCCAGCAGCATCTCATGAAGCCCCTCCTCCAACATGAGGCCACTGGGGAATTCTGAATGAACCTTTACATTTCAACAGAAATTTCAAGCTAAAAACAGGAAAAAAAAACTCTCTTCATGTTTGAAAACAATCAAACATTCAAACAGGAAGAGAAAACAACGTTTGTCAGGAAATCAACAGATTTGATTGATTGTAAATCTTCTTCCTGTTGGAGTTTGATGAATGGAAGTAGAATCTGTAGAAAGTCAGTTGATGTTTTCCATTTCAGTAAATGAAGGTTTGATCTGCAGATTTCCTGATCACTTTCTGACTGGGATCCAGACCTGATCTAGACGTGACTCATGAGGAAGCAAACAGCACAGAAACTGCTCTGAATGTTCCCTCTTCTTCACTTTCTGTCTGACTTCAACCATGAAGGAAATCTACAAATTCTATCCAAAAACTCTCCTAACTTAAGGATTCCTCCTGCAGTAAGTCCAGACAAAAAGTCATCGATGTTTGAAAGAACTGGACAGTCGGCGAGCTAGATATTCAAATCCCATTTAAGCTCCGCCTCCAGCTCAAACATGTAGGTGGTTCTTTCAAAGGTGCTGATGTTGGATGGAAGAACAAGTCTCTCAGGTGATGGAAGCAGCAGATATTGGAGAAGATTTCATCTGAGAATCTGGACAACTCCCAGACCAAAGCTGTTCCTGTCTCCAACAGTCTAGAACAGTTTGTCCTGCAGCTTGAGATGGAAGTGTTCATCTATTTATTATAATCTAGATTAGAAAAACCCATTCCATCTAAATCTTCCTTCTCAAAACCATAAAAGACTATCATCCTACACTATTCAGAACATAAGCAGTCATGGTAAAATAGGAATTTATAAGTGTGATGTGTCCTGGTTTGTCCCTGTCCCTCTGTCTCCCTCTGCTGGTCATCTCTGCCATTGCTGTCCTCTGGCATTTTCCTGCAGGTGTTGTTTTTTTTCTCCACAGGTGTCCAGGATGACTGGCGGGGACTCCTGCTTCACCTGCAGCCCATCTCCACCCTCTGACTGTGTTTCTGACTGCTGTTCCAGCTCATGGCCGCCAGTCTGTCAGCTAACGTCTGATGGGATGGAGCTGACATCTGCTAGAAGATTTCCTGTCAGACATCAGACGTCTAGCAGCTGCTCTGCACTCTCTGATCACTCTGTCAGGAATGGTGTCTGGTCCAGCAGACCTCTGGGCGTTAACTCTTCATGGAGTCTTCCTCATGGCAGCCATTGTGAGACAGAGCAGCTGGTGGTCAGGAGGAGGGATGGTCTTCCTGGCTGTCATGTTGTTCTGAGCCTCAAACAGCCTAGAGGTCAATGGCTGCATCTAGAATGGAGGTGTGACTGTCACAGGCAGGTGATGATGTCCTGTAGTTGGAGATCACCTGGATGCTCTGTCACATGTGGCGGGAATCTCTGCTGTTCTGGAAGTGGATTCTCTGAGCATGTGGCACAAAGGTGGAAGTTTCTTCTTCTTCTGATGATTCAAACCTGGAAAAGAGTTTAGTTTGTCTGATCAGGAAACTGGAAATGAGGACGTCAGTGGAGCAGAAAGAGGAGGAACACCGTCAACAATCATGTTGGAGCTCCAACAGGCATTTTACTGACTCAGCAAAAACATCTGTTTGTTTTTCTTTGTTCTGTCCAGCAGCTGAACAAATGGAAGAAGGTTGGAGGTTCAGTGGACCAAGAGCTGGATCATATAAAGGAAAACGGGCTCCACACACAACATCTATGTGAGGATTATTCTGGAATTACTGGCTCCATTTGTCTGAATTATGGGTTACAGCTGATAAATTCACATGAATAACGAGGTCATGAGAGAAAAGCTGTATTTTCTTGCTGGTTTCTATTGAATAGAGTGATTCCAATCAGACTAGTGAAATATTCTGAATGTTTCTGAATATCCATTGATTCATGACTTCTGATCAGTTCTTATTTCTGTAACTATGATCTAAATGGACTTTAATGAAAGACCATGTGATGTTTCCATTGATGCTAAAGCTGACCAATCATCTTATTGATTACAACACGAGTGCTTTCTGTGTCTAAAATCAGTCCCAGAAGAGTTCAACCATGACTTCAATGCCTGAGCTAAGCTCCTCCCTCTTTGTGTGTCTTTGTGTGTGTTTCTTGTGTGTTCCCCTGACTGCAGCAGTGTGTCGTCAACAAGAAGCTGATTCCTAGAGAAATGTGAGAGTTTCAGCTCTAAGGGGTCTGAAGTCCATCTGAGAAGATCACTAACTCATCAGTCCTGCTGTCCCTGAAGACCGGCTTCATGTTCAGAACCAGCTTCAGGTTCTGGGCTGGGATTGGATGTGTTGTGGTGGCAGTAAAGCAGGTTCAGACCCGGATCAAAGCAGAATGTAGAAAGTGTCAAAGTGTCAGTCAGACTCTCAGACAGAATGTTCCAGATCAGCATTTATTGGTTATTTCTTGATGTTCTTCATCTTTGGAGAAAAGCAGAGCTAGAAAATCAAACAAAGTTCCATCTATCTGGTAAAAACTTGGATTCATTCAGTCTTTCCCGTATGGACAGATTTCTTTGACGTCTTTTCTTTTCATGTAAATTCAGTCAAACATCTTGATCCTTCATGATGTGGATGAGTTGATATGAAACAGTGTTTTCTGCAGCAGGAACATGTGAGAGGAAACCTGCTGTTCCTCAGCTGATCTTCATTCCATCTCAGCAGCAGATGAGGAGGATGTGCTGCTGGAAAATCTGCCTCACAGACTCAGTTTGCAGCTTCTGCTTTCAGATTTGACTTCTAGTTTCTGGAGAAACAGGAAAAAGAAACAGGAAATCTCCACACCACTCTAGAACCATCTAGAACACTATTATGGGATGTTTTTCAGCTGAATCACTGGGATCCATCTTCATGTTAACATCAAAGTGATCGTGTCAGATGAAATCTTTCCTGTTTGAAGGAGTTTCCTTCATGTCACAATAGGATGACAGATCTCCCATCAGGCCTTGCAGCTCCTGACTTTGTGATGAGTTCCTGCAGAAACTCTTGGAAATCTCATGTTGATTCTCTCCCAGTTGACATCCATGGAGATTTTCACTGCTGTTGTTCAACTGTAGAGTTTGTCACAGACGCTCAAACTCATGAAGAGTTCAGCTGGAAGTTGAGAACGAGGCTTTGAAACCAGCAGCAGTTTGAGTCCATTCTGATGTTCCATTCAGGTTTCTGCTACAATAAGCTTTTATTTTGAAAGAGCCAGTGGGGCAGAAACAATAGAAGGAGGAGATTACCAACCCCCCCTGGAATGTTGCCCCCTGTGCAGTGGACTAGTGGGGGCAGGGACGGCTGAACCAATCACAGAAGATTGTTGCAGCTTTCCCTCCAAAAGTCAACCAATCAGACGTTGTTGTTTGGATTCTTTGTCTTGAAGTTTCCCATGTGGAAGCTTCCAGAGTCTTTTCTGTTTGGTCTGCAGGCTGAGCAGAACTGACTCCTGCAGGATCACAGGAACTTTCAGGAAAATCTCCAACCAGGAGAAAAGTTTCTGTTTGGACCTTTTTTCTGGGATTGTGAGACTAGCAGATGATCGATCGGAGCTGCAGTGAAGAGGACGGCGGTGTTTGTGGGAGTTGGAGCTGAAGATCGGAGCAGGAACCATGTCTTCCCTTCAGTCTCTGAGAGAGTTGATCAGCGAGCGACTAGCTGCTGCTGCTGAAGAAATCTGCAGACTCTGTGAAGGAACCATCGTCCAGTACGAGCAGGAGCTCTGTCGTCAGCGCAGACTGCTGGATGTCATCTGGAAACCACAGCTGCAGCTCCACCTCATAGGTATGTGACCTTCTACAAACCAGTGAAGCTCTCTGAAGCTGCTTGGGTCGGGCGCCGGGGCTGGCCTGGAGTGACGAGCCCCGGCTGGTTGGTGGGCGGTTCCTGGGTCCTGGCTCCGTCATGGCCCGGGTCTTGGTGCCCGGTGGCCCCAAGGGCTACCCCCCAGTACAGCGCAGTGCCTGTCCTGTGGCTCGGGGCCCTAATGGCGGGGTTCCCCCTTGCTCCCGGATGCCGGAAGGGGGGCCCCCTCACCTGGCTGGTTGGTTCCCCTGCTCGAGCCAATACAGGTCCACTTGAGTTGGTTCTGTCATGTTGGTAAAGCCGCTTGTGCAGAGGTTGCTTCCCTAGCTGCATTACCAACATCACAGAACCAACTCAAGTGGACCAGAGTCTGCGGTACACCTCCACCTGAGGGCCACAAACTACTCCTTCCAGGATAGCAAGGTTTGAGTTTTAGCCAGAGGGAAAGCATGGTTTGAGCGAGGCGTGAAAGATGCGATCTTCTTCAAGAAAGATAAACATTATCTTAATAAGAATGGTGGTCTCAGGTTTAAATCAGTCCCAGACAAACAAACCAGTTCCACTCATTAACAGCTGAAAGAGATGACCAGGTTAGGGAGGGCAGCCACTGATTCCTCCTCCAGGAGCACATATAAACTAGCTCTTTCACCAGGTATTTCAGAATTGACAATTTGGATAAGAGGTGAAATGTTTTCAATTTCGAAAATGATAATGTACAGATGGCATTTTTAATCCTACTTCTGTGATGGAAACAAACTGGATGAATTAGAGTCTTCACAGACAATTGGTGTTTTAAGATAATCAGTTAATAGTGTTTATTAACAACACACAAAGACCTAAAACAAAAAAATGTGTCTTTTTGTGTTTCTGCAGTCCTCCCCCAGCATTGGGTGACTGAAGATGAAGATCTCTGCAACCAGCAAAGGAACTTCAGAGTTGAACTGGAGAAACCAGACCCTCCGCTTTATAAAAAGGAACCGGAGGAACCACAACCATCAACGATTAACGAGGAGATTGATACCTTGATGGAGATACCTACTTATGAGGAAGATGAGAACAGTGAAGCAGATCTAAACAACCAACAGTGGAACTTCAGAGTGGAACAGGAAGAACCAGAACCACCACAGATTAAAGAGGAGCCAGAGGAACTCTGCATCAATCAGGATGAAGAGCAGCTTGATCTGAAGCAGGAGACTGATACCTTGATGGAGATTACTACTTATGAGGAAGATGAGAAAAGTAAAGCAGATCTAAACAACCAACAGTGGAACTTCAAAGTGGAACAGGAAGAACCAGAACCACCGCAGATTAAAGAGGAGCCAGAGGACCTCTGCATCAGTCAGGATGAAGAGCAGCTTGATCTGAAGCAGGAGACTGATACCTTGATGGAGATTCCTACTAATGAGGATGATGAGAACAGTGAAGCAGATCTAAACACTCAGCAGAGCTTTAATGTAACTGATAGTCAGGATGAAGAAGAAAACCAACATGAAGAATCAACATCAACTACAGATGAAGAGACAGAATCAACATCAACTACAGATGAAGATACAGAATCAACATCAACTACAGATGAAGAGACAGACCCACAGAACAGAGATGAGAGGAAGAGAAGAGACAGGAGTCATGTCCAAAGTGTGGACAGCTCTCAGATGCCAAAAAGTCAGTGTGACTCTGATGGTAGTAAAAAATTAAAGAAGGATGATTTGGTTAAGAAACACAAAGAATCTCCAGTGCAGAAAAATGTTTCTTTTTTCAAGTCTGGTGAAAGCTCAAGAATCACTAACAAACCTTTTCACATAGGATTTCATACAGGAGAGAAACAATTTTCATGTAAAGAATGCGGTGGAAGTTTTAGTCAAATATCCAGTCTCAAAATACACATGAGAATTCACACAGGAGAAAAGCCTTTTTCTTGTAAAGAATGTGACAAAAGTTTCAGTCAAATATCTCATCTTAAAACACACATGAGATCTCACACAGGAGAAAAGCCTTTTTCTTGTAAAGAATGTGACAAAAGTTTCAGTCAAATATCTCATCTCATAAGACACATGAGAACTCACACAGGAGAAAAGCCTTTTTCATGTGAAGAATGTAAACAAAGTTTCATTCAAATATCTCATCTCAAGTCACACATGAGAACTCACACAGGAGAAAGGCCCTTTTCTTGTATAGAATGTGATAAAGGTTTTAGTGATTTGTCTAGTCTAAAAAAACACACAAGAACTCATACAGGAGAAAAGCCTTTCTCATGTAAAGAATGTGACAAAAGTTTCAGTCAAATATCTCATCTTAAAACACACATGAGAACTCACACAGGAGAGAAGCCTTTTTCTTGTAAAGAATGTGACAAAAGTTTTAAACTTATATCTAATCTCAAAACACATATGATAACTCACAAGAGAAAAACAGTTTAATACAGGATTCATTAAAAACTTTAAGCGCAAGAAAACTTGGAGCAGAGAACTTGTGCAGTAAAAACATTGGGTTTTCATGAGCAGAGGAAGAGATTTGGAAAAAGTACAAATTTTCTTCCATAAAGACAGAAACTAGTATTTTATTTGAAATTATGATTTTTTAGAATGAAATATTTCAAGCCTTGTTTTTATGTTGCCATATACGTATGGAATATACCGCTAATGTACCTTCTTTGAAAGCCCAAACTACTAAACATTCAGTCCCATTCACACACTGATGCCAGCTGTGCTGTCTCACACTGGCACTAACCTATAACCCCCAGGATCAATGTGGGGTTAAGTTTTATTCAATGACACTTTGACACATGGATGGGCAAAGTGGTAATTGAACCTGTGATATTCTGATCAGAGGTCAACCACTCTACCTCTGCAGCACATCCAATCACTTTGGTTTTCGTATTTCAGATAATTTAAATATTTTAATTTTTAAAAATGTTTTAATTAATTTTTAGTTTGTTCATGTGTGTGTTACCATGACAACACAAGAAAGATTTTGTAAACGTCTTTAATTCTGACACTTTTTATGTAGTCAGTGAACATTTGATTATTAATTTAAACAAAAAGTAGTCACTGAGTTTATATTTTTTTTTAGACCAAGTTTATAATCAGTTAATAGTGTTTATTAACAACACACAAAGACCTAAAACAAAAAAATGTGTCTTTTTGTGTTTCTGCAGTCCTCCCCCAGCATTGGGTGACTGAAGATGAAGATCTCTGCAACCAGCAAAGGAACTTCAGAGTTGAACTGGAGAAACCAGACCCTCCGCTTTATAAAAAGGAACCGGAGGAACCACAACCATCAACGATTAACGAGGAGATTGATACCTTGATGGAGATACCTACTTATGAGGAAGATGAGAACAGTGAAGCAGATCTAAACAACCAACAGTGGAACTTCAGAGTGGAACAGGAAGAACCAGAACCACCACAGATTAAAGAGGAGCCAGAGGAACTCTGCATCAATCAGGATGAAGAGCAGCTTGATCTGAAGCAGGAGACTGATACCTTGATGGAGATTACTACTTATGAGGAAGATGAGAAAAGTAAAGCAGATCTAAACAACCAACAGTGGAACTTCAAAGTGGAACAGGAAGAACCAGAACCACCGCAGATTAAAGAGGAGCCAGAGGACCTCTGCATCAGTCAGGATGAAGAGCAGCTTGATCTGAAGCAGGAGACTGATACCTTGATGGAGATTCCTACTAATGAGGATGATGAGAACAGTGAAGCAGATCTAAACACTCAGCAGAGCTTTAATGTAACTGATAGTCAGGATGAAGAAGAAAACCAACATGAAGAATCAACATCAACTACAGATGAAGAGACAGAATCAACATCAACTACAGATGAAGAGACAGAATCAACATCAACTACAGATGAAGAGACAGACCCACAGAACAGAGATGAGAGGAAGAGAAGAGACAGGAGTCATGTCCAAAGTGTGGACAGCTCTCAGATGCCAAAAAGTCAGTGTGACTCTGATGGTAGTAAAAAATTAAAGAAGGATGATTTGGTTAAGAAACACAAAGAATCTCCAGTGCAGAAAAATGTTTCTTTTTTCAAGTCTGGTGAAAGCTCAAGAATCACTAACAAACCTTTTCACATAGGATTTCATACAGGAGAGAAACAATTTTCATGTAAAGAATGCGGTGGAAGTTTTAGTCAAATATCCAGTCTCAAAATACACATGAGAATTCACACAGGAGAAAAGCCTTTTTCTTGTAAAGAATGTGACAAAAGTTTCAGTCAAATATCTCATCTTAAAACACACATGAGATCTCACACAGGAGAAAAGCCTTTTTCTTGTAAAGAATGTGACAAAAGTTTCAGTCAAATATCTCATCTCATAAGACACATGAGAACTCACACAGGAGAAAAGCCTTTTTCATGTGAAGAATGTAAACAAAGTTTCATTCAAATATCTCATCTCAAGTCACACATGAGAACTCACACAGGAGAAAGGCCCTTTTCTTGTATAGAATGTGATAAAGGTTTTAGTGATTTGTCTAGTCTAAAAAAACACACAAGAACTCATACAGGAGAAAAGCCTTTCTCATGTAAAGAATGTGACAAAAGTTTCAGTCAAATATCTCATCTTAAAACACACATGAGAACTCACACAGGAGAGAAGCCTTTTTCTTGTAAAGAATGTGACAAAAGTTTTAAACTTATATCTAATCTCAAAACACATATGATAACTCACAAGAGAAAAACAGTTTAATACAGGATTCATTAAAAACTTTAAGCGCAAGAAAACTTGGAGCAGAGAACTTGTGCAGTAAAAACATTGGGTTTTCATGAGCAGAGGAAGAGATTTGGAAAAAGTACAAATTTTCTTCCATAAAGACAGAAACTAGTATTTTATTTGAAATTATGATTTTTTAGAATGAAATATTTCAAGCCTTGTTTTTATGTTGCCATATACGTATGGAATATACCGCTAATGTACCTTCTTTGAAAGCCCAAACTACTAAACATTCAGTCCCATTCACACACTGATGCCAGCTGTGCTGTCTCACACTGGCACTAACCTATAACCCCCAGGATCAATGTGGGGTTAAGTTTTATTCAATGACACTTTGACACATGGATGGGCAAAGTGGTAATTGAACCTGTGATATTCTGATCAGAGGTCAACCACTCTACCTCTGCAGCACATCCAATCACTTTGGTTTTCGTATTTCAGATAATTTAAATATTTTAATTTTTAAAAATGTTTTAATTAATTTTTAGTTTGTTCATGTGTGTGTTACCATGACAACACAAGAAAGATTTTGTAAACGTCTTTAATTCTGACACTTTTTATGTAGTCAGTGAACATTTGATTATTAATTTAAACAAAAAGTAGTCACTGAGTTTATATTTTTTTTTAGACCAAGTTTAGTGAGGAAAAGATTTTCCTAAAAATGTATGAAGGAAGAGGCTGATAAAGAACCAGACTGGGGTTTATGTCTGGTGTTCTTGTTATTCATGTTTTCTAGTAGACATTAGAACTGTTCCTCTGTTTTTTATTTTGGTTCTCATTGTTCTGTTCCAATCTTTACTGTGAAGAATAAAGTGGACGTGAACATCAGTCAGAAGTGTGGAGTCTTTCTCACAGTGTGGGTTTCTGCTGTTTGTTGATTAGTTGATGTTATTCATTTTTTGTGCCACATCTGCCACTTTAAATACGAAGGACTGCGTTCACTATAAAACACATTTTTTCAATAATCCATCCATCCATCTCCCTCCGCTTATCCGGGACCGGGTTGCGGGGGCAGCAGTCTAAGTAGAGATTCACAGACTTCCCTAACCCTGACCACTTTCTCCAGCTCCTGGTTTTGTTTGCACTTGTTTTTGAGTTTCAGGTACAAAGTAACAGCAAGTGTTGCACATGGAACAATGGCTCAGAAATCCCTTCATAGTAGGTTGGTAATGTGATCAGCAAAAGTATTTTCCCATGTTATATACTTTATCTGCACAAATAAGTAGTAAAAAATGTGTTCAAAATTCTTAATGACTGATGAAAATACTGTAGAAGTGATTTAATTTATGGAAATAAAGAGTGGCGTTTAGATAAATGCATGTTTTCTACCACGTTAAATCATTGTTATAGATTATTGTAACCTTCGCACAGCAGAACGTCATTAGTTATCAATATGTTAGTTACAAACAAAGCCTGTTTGAAAAAACAGACTCCTCCTTTAATGTCTGTTCCAGCTGCTGGAAAGAACCAAATATTTTTTTAAAAAGGGAAGAAAAGTCTGCAGAGTGATGACATCATTAGACATCAGCGGTACTTGTATCCCCCACTTTTTCACCTTTCTTCCTTTTACTCTCTTCCACCCCCCACACATTCTTTCCCTCCCCCTCCCCACACACACTAAATGTAACAAATAAATAAAAAAAACAATACAACAAAAAGGGGTTTTATACAAATCTACACTCTGGCTTCTAAAGTTCTATAACCTCTTGTTGTGATAGTAAAACCTGTCCAACACAAAAGGCCTTCAGCTCTAATCTGTTTGCTCAGTTGTTGGACAGAAAAAGTGAGAGAGAAAAAAAATTGTGAATTGAAGAAACAAAAACATTGTTGCAATTCTCTCTTCTAGTTGTACAAAAATAACAAAGGCAATAAAAAAATGTGAACTGATTTATTAATTCTTTAAAATCTGGCCAAACAGAAAAAAAGGGCAACACACCATTTAGTGTTTGTGTGGGTTTTCTCTGAGGACTTCAGTTGCCCCCACCCAACCAAAAAAAGGTTCCTGTAAAAAAAATGGATAAGTTGATCATTTATTTTTAATTAAATTCATTTTATTCAGAAAAAAATGAAGTGACATTAAAAAGTAGAAACAGAAAGAATTGCAACACACTAAATGGATCCCCTCCGTGAACCGCCACCTTAACGTGGTGGAGGGGTTTGAGCACTCGAGTGATCTTAGAAGCTGATCTGTCCGGGGCTAAAGCCAATGGCATGGTGTCCCACGCAGACCGGCTCTAGGTGACGAGTCAGACTAAGAGCGGTTCAGAATCCCTAAAGTGAGTCAGAAAGAACAAGGTCCAGTGACAACACAAAGCTTGCAGTCGGGTCACCTCTCTGAGAGGGAAGGAGCCTGAGCTTGTGTGAGATGTTAGAAGGTAGCAGCTAGATATATTTGGGCTCACTTCCACACAGATCCGGCCCTGAAATTCACTGTACATAGAGGACTGTGACCTCACCCAGAGAAAGGGCCTTACCCCCGGCTACAGGGAAATGAAGCCAATTCCGTTGCCATTTTTCCACAAAACGGGTCCCCGTTGGAGCCAGACAACCGGGATTGGTCGAGTTGGTCTGAGTGACGTTTCTAGGGCAACTACTGTGGCCAATCAGAAGTAAGCTTGCTGGAAATCGAAATGAAGACATGCTGCTGACTCTAAACAAAAATAATAACAAAAAAGCAAAACAAATTAAAATAATTAATTAAATAAATAAAGGTTTTTGGCAAAAATTGTTCTGACGGAATGCATTGTGGTCTATATTCGCCGATCTAGTGAACATCGATGCACACTGGTTCTTTGCAGAGTCTTCTGGGAAGTTTTCTAGGGCACTGGATTTTGGAATGCACTACAAAATGGTGAACGCACTATATAGTGAGCAGGGAAGGAATTCAGACACAACCTACAGTTCCAATATTAAGTACCATAGAAATTTCCCAGAAGTCTCTGCGAAACAGAAGTGTGCATCGCTGCTCAGTAAATCAGTGAAAAACTCATTTAACTTTGTGAAATCGATGGCGTCGTATCCACCATAAAAATAATGTAGTGAGCATAGTGTCCGAATTGCTTTTCAATTCACAGCTATAGTGCCCTAAGAGAAAGGCTGAATATTTAGTGCCGCACTATATAGTTTGTCGGTATTTAGGGGTTCGGGGGGGAATTCGGACACAGCCCCACTTTCTCTGTGGAGTTAGCAGTGATCGGCTAAATGCTTTCCTTTCATATGCTCAACATGCACATCCATCTTTGCAAGAGTTTGGATGTTGTTTTTTAAGATGAAGATGAACTTTATTAATCCCTGTAGGGAAATTAAGTTGTAGTAGCAGAAAAGAATGAAAAAGAAGAAAAAAGGTTATCCTTCACCAGCAGTTATTGGGAACTCAGCATGACTCAAACATAAACATTTCTCTTAAATCATAAATGTTCATTTCTTCTTTAAAAATCTACACAATACAACATTTCCAACATTCTTGCATGCACACTGTCCACAAATGTTTATGTGATGTCTTTTCATTAAAGCATTAGTAGATTTCTAAATCCCACTTCCTTTATGTATTACTCTTTTTGTGGAGTTTAATCCAAATAATTGTTTTGTATAAATCCCCCAAAATGTCACTAATGCATTTGAAGTATGGTAGAACTGATGTTGAATAAAGAATGTCCATGCAGATATAACTCTCTTTTTTCTGTAGTTGTCTAGATTACACTTATAGCCTCACATATCTTAAATATATTCAATATGTGGACGGAGTCGTACGAGGATGTAAGTGAACCCAGACATGGAGACGTGATTATCTATGCTTCTGTTCAGCTTTTTCAAATAAATCAATCTGATGGCTAAACATCCTCTGTGTCTTCCATGCATTGTAATGAGACAAACAGACAGAAATGTGAAGGTATCTGCTGTAAATCCAAGTATTGCTCACATCTGTGTTTATGAATGTCTTCTCATGTAAATTGTTTAGTGGAAACACTTTCTTCCAAAAGCCAAGGGAGCTTTTGTGAGATCTCCATCAAGGTGGCTTGAAAACGGTGAACAAAATTCACATTACTTCTTTAATCTGGAGAGACCCCATTCTAAAGGCCCGTACACACTGGGACGAATATTCGCCAGGCGTTATTCGCCAGCGTTTTTCGCCACGTTTTTTGTGTTCACACCCAGGCGATTTTCGCTGACGGTGAGCCGAGCGAACATGCAATTTCCTTCCCTGACATTAGATGGCGCTTAATGTAAACAGAAATACTCCTGTACACAAGGTGGCGCTGCGCAACTTTACGCTTCTTAAAGTCGCTTTTCACTCAGAAGAAGAGAGCAAGTATTTACGCGCTTGTCAGAATCCTACAAAGAAAACATGAATATTTCAAGCACCAGTAGCTCCAACTGGTACTTGGTAAGGGGATATTTAAGAATGTCCGTCATTATTTCTTCGCGGCAGTGTAGACGCTACTTGGCGTCTAACTTCTTCGCTGGTATGTGTGCTCAGCAAGGCAGTTTTGTGTTTGAGCGCCCCCAAGTTGTGTTTTATTGTAACTTCAGAAGCTCCAGACACGTGTGCAAAAGCGCCATTCTCATTGGTCGAATAGATTAAAAAAACGAACCCGAGGCGTTTTTTTTTTTTGACGCTTTGGCGCTTGGCGTTTTTTCGCCTCGGTGTGCACACTCACATTGGTGCCCTTTGTTTAGTCACGAGGCGTTAAACGTCGGCGAAAATCGCCGGCGAAATTCGTCCCGGTGTGAACAGGCCTTAAAGGTAGTAGCATTCAGAGAATTAATATAGATGGAACTATTTCAGAAGACCATGAAGTCATTTCTAAATTCTAAATTTAGTCAAGTACAGCAGCTCTTCCAGCTCTCTCTCTCTCTCTCTCTCTCTCTCTCTCTCTCCACATTTACTGGGTGTCTTTTTGCTGCAGCTGAGCGCTGCAGGAGTGTTGACTTGGTCTCAGCCACAGACTGCTGACATGTTAGCTGATGTTTCAGCTCTTCTTTCCAAGCTGATGTTTCCTGCAGAGATTCCTGCAGGAGTTCCTCCTGCTCCTTCTTTCCCAGAGTTCCTGCAACCAGACGGAGTCTTTGTGCTTTGGAGCTGCTTCTCTTGGATGAAGCGCTTGGTTAGCTCACTTTGATCTCTTTCATGTGGGACTTTGTCTTGAAGCGGATCAAACTGAAGGTGGGACTCCCAAAGCAAACGTTCTGGGATGTTTGCTTCAGCTCTGTGCTTCTGTTCTCTGGTTGCTTCTTTGCTTTGGTTGCAGAGACTTGGAGCTCTCTCTCTCTCCATGCAGATCAGCAGCTTCTTTGGAGGCAGAGGCAGCTGTGTGGGAAGTCTCTGCAGGTCCAGAATCTTCTGATGGATCAGCAGCTGCTGCAGGTTCCTCTGGGTGGAAACACATTTCTGCCAAACAGAACATCTGTTTGTCTTTGTTTGGATGGAAAACGGAGGAAAAAAACTTCTTTGGAGAGAAATCTGCTTTGTTTCTTGTTGCTATGAGGTTGTTGAACAAATGTGGTCACTTTCACAGCTTCACTTCAAATGACTTCCAATAGACAGAAATTATACATTTACAGTTTATTAAAACATTTAAATAAATAACATTTAAATAAATAAAAAAGTTTATTAAACATTTTTGATGATTTTTTCTGTAATTCTAGGTCTGATGTCTTCATACATGATGGCTAAAATAACAAAAACCAAACCAAATCAGTCAGGTCTGTAGTTTGAACTTGGATTAGAAATGAGAAGGGCGACACCTTCTGGCTGTATCCAGAACTGCATCTTCCGCTCAGAAAAGTGTTGAAAACCTCAATTGTGTCTGTAAAATGTCTGCAGCTTTTTTGTCTGAAGACATGAATAAAGTCTGGATTTGATCCTTAATGAATCTTCATATTTCTTTGTCCTTCAGTCTTTCTTTCAGTCTCAAACACACTGGTTCATTTGATCCTAATGAGAACATGTGTGAGGCTCCAACATGGCTGCCTTCACTGCAGGTTCCTGAAACGGAAAACCCAGGGTTTCCCTGATTTCAGGGTTAACGCACTCAGAGTTTACACTTAACCTCCTTTCTGAAACAGGCCCCAGGTCTGGTTCAAATAGTGGAATCATCCAAAAGGATGAAAACAGTCCTCCAAGCAGACGTCAGATTGAAAAGCTCATCAAAGAACACATCCAACTAGCCAATCAGCAAAGCACTGACAAGCTGGACTTGTGCTCTCCTTCAGTGAAGAACCTCCTCCTGCTGCTCCTCCATCTTTAGCTCTGACTTTGGAAGTCTTAGCTCCTCCTCCTCACCATCACTGTGACTGTTGACGTCTTCCAACTCCTCCAGAAAGCTGTTTTCTGATGAAGCTCTAACATCTCCTCCCTGTTGCTGCTTTCAGTCCAAACTCACTGTGTTCATGTCAATTCACTCCAGAGAAAATCCTTTTTCTGGGAAGAATTTGCTCCAAGTTTTCCTCCAACTAAGAATCTGCAAACCCAGATGAGAACTCCCAGCAGGAAAAGAATTCATCTGCAGGAAACTAGAAAAAGGCCTTTTTGTGGGAGGAAACCATTCCAGATCTTTACAAACACCAGAAATCCCAACTTTTCCTCCACTTAGCCTGAGTTTGGGTTCCAGGAAGCGGTGTGTGTTCAAGCTCCGCCCCCAGCAGCATCTCATGAAGCCCCTCTTCCAACATGAGGCCACTGGGGAATTCTGAATGAACCTTTACATTTCAACAGAAATTTAAGCTAAAAATAGGAAAAAAAAAAAACTCTCTTCATGTTTGAAAACAATCAAACATTCAAACAGGAAGAGAAAACAACGTTTGTCAGGAAATCAACAGATTTGATTGATTGTAAATCTTCTTCCTGTTGGAGTTTGATGAATGGAAGTAGAATCTGTAGAAAGTCAGTTGATGTTTTCCATTTCAGTAAATGAAGGTTTGATCTGCAGATTTCCTGATCACTTTCTGACTGGGATCCAGACCTGATCTAGACGTGACTCATGAGGAAGCAAACAGCACAGAAACTGCTCTGAATGTTCCCTCTTCTTCACTTTCTGTCTGACTTCAACCATGAAGGGACTTGAACCCTCAACCTTCTGATCCATGAGGCCACATGGTCTGAGAGAACATCCAGGTCCAGCTGCAGGTGGAGGACAGCATCATCCAGCCGTCACAGACTGGGGGCGGAGCCTGGAGATGACTGCTGAAGGTCAGAGGGCGGAGCTTCATCAGGATGAAGGTGCTGCTTGGATTCTGCTTTGATGTCCGTCTGTTCTCAGTCCCTTCATGGCTGCTGCTCAGAGCTGTTTCTGGATCTTTCTGGAGAATTCATGTCTTTACTGATCCAAATGTGGGATTTCTGTTTTTCTTTGGACTTTTCTTTATTTAAGGCTTTTAGCTTTTGGAACTTTCTTTGTTTCTATGCTTTAACTTCCAAACGGGTTTATCTAAGACAATCTGATTGTTTTTCATTTGACTTTCTAGGAACTTTCTGTTTCATCTTTGAGGATTTGGACTTTTGAAAGACTTTTAGCTGCAGTTTCATCCTTTGAACCAGATGGATCTGAATCTAGAGTCAAAGATTCTAAGGAAATCATGGATTCACAGACATTTGATTGAATTTCTGTCTGGATCAGAAACCAACAGCAGACATTTCAAGCCGTCATCTGTTCCTAATGTTCATTCCCCGCCATCATTGAAAGCTTTTGGAATAGTCCCTAAAGCCAGCGATCGGGCCGCTTTGGAGCATGAACTCATCACTCGGTGTCACGGTGGCAGAGAGATGACAGATCCCAAATCTGAGGCTGAAATGATCACGTCCTACCAGCTACACTCTGGATTTGGGACCAAAAACCTTTGAAGATGTTGGAGCATTGTTGGAGAATAGACTGACAACATTTGTTTGGAAGAAAGATTGACCTTTGACCCCTCCCTCATGTGTTCCACATCCAGCTGCAGACACACCACTACAGCTCACATTCCACTTCTGATCCAGCAGTTAGAACCAGAGCCTGCATTTGCAGCAGGTTCAGTTTGAATCTCATGAAGAACATTTCAAAAATCCACATTTGGATCAGGCGTCTGACTGATTGACTTTTGCTGAAAGTTCTGCTGCCCTCTGCTGGTCAAAGTGTCCAAACAGCAGAGAGGAGATTCTCTGGGATTCATTGGAGTCCAGATTCTCCTGGATGTGAACAGTCTCTGCTTCTGGAACAGAAGAGTCCTTCTCAGAGCAGCATTGAGGATCTGTTCTGTCCGGCTGAGAGCGCTCCCTGCTGGTAGGAGACAGAACCACATCAGCTGCTTTTCTTTGGCCGTTCAGAAACAGTCTGGAGACTCTAAAAAACCTCCACTTCCTGAAGCAAACGGATGCAGAGCATCATGTTTGATCCTCTTCCTTCAGAAACGGCTCCATTGTTCCATCGCTCAGCAGTTTGACTAAAGCAGCTGAGAGTCTTGATGCAAACAGACCTCAGCAGCTCATCCAGAACGCCATGACAGAAGCACATGCAGCAGCACGTGCACGCTCCCAGAGAACAGCAGCTGATCCAAGTCCTGACTTTGAGGTGAGACCTTTCTGTTCTGCTTGGACCACACTTCAAAATGAACTTCATTTCCCATCATTCCATCTGTCAGGAGAGAACAGCTGCAATCAGCTTCCTTCAGGAATGACTGCAGGGAGAAGGATCTTTCATTCTTCAGCACCACCAGGACCCACATCCAGCCCATCAACAGCCAGAACATCAGTGACATCAGCGTCTGATCTTCATCACATCATCATCATCAAAGGACCACCTCTACGTTTTTACAATCTGATGGATTTCAGTCTTTCTGCAGCTTCTCATCAACTGGATTGTCAAATATTTTCATTTCCGTTAACACTCTCAGACCTGGAAAAAGCTGAAAGGGTTCAAATAAAACCAGCAAGAATTAATATTTTATAGAAACTACATGTGATATTTAAATAGTTATTAAGAAGGAAAAAAAATCCTTTAGTGTTTATTTTGTGTCAACCTGAAATAATAATTAAGAACTCCAGTTTTTTTATTATTAAACAAGTCTTTGAAGACGACACAGAAACAAAAAACAGCGTTACAATCTTTGCAAAATGTCGGTGAAAAATGTTCGCATTCTAAAAATCTTTCATTGTTCATTTATTTGTTTCCACTTTTCTTTCATGATGTTATATCTCAGTTATATACATCATAAATGTGTTAATCTAATTTAACTAATCCAGAAACCTCTGTATTGTTTTTTCACCGAAAGCATTTCTAAAATAATATTTGTCTTTGTTTTTGACTACAGTTTAATGTTTATTTATACTTGTAATTATTCTCTTTAAAAACAGTTATTTAAGTTTTTTTGATGTTAAATTTCTTTTTCAATAATTTTTCTTTGTTTACTGAAGACATTTCTTTATCATTTACTCTACTTCAGGAATACAATAAACAAATGTAATTAAGGTTAATTTAACCTCTGATGCGTTTTCTTGTCAAATCTGAACATTGGAATCAGAACGAAACAGTGTGATGACGTCACAACAGCTCTCAAAAGGTTTTCTCGATACATTTTTTTCTATTTCTATTTTCTTTTTTATTATGTCCTAATTTAAAACTGTATAAAGTATTGGAATCTTTTTGAACCATATTGAAGTTCAGTTAAGCAGTTTAAACGTTTCTTTTTAAATAAAGTTTCTGCACGTAACCCGGAAGTAAACAGCACGAGGCGCTAGTAGCGTTAGCTTGTGTTGAGAGGACGGTGGTGTTTTGTTGGGACGTTTGTGAGGTTTTTGGACAGAAAGGACGATACGTGGTAGAGCCCTGCGCGGGACTAATTTCTTCATCCCGCTCCCGCCCGCGCCCGCTGAGTTTCTGACCAATCCCGCCCGCTCCCGCAACGTATGCGTTACACTCCCGCCCGCTCCCGCAATATGTATGTCCACTCCCGCCCGCACCCGCAAAACTCAGAGAATTTAGTCCCACACAGTAATAGAGATGCATTGATTTTGTATCGTCTCCCGTCCCGCAGGAAAAAAACACGTATTTTTATTGATATTATTAAAGAGATTCATGTCCTCCTCCAGCCTCATCTTTTGATGCATTCCTCTTGTGTAATGTGCAACTTAAATATTAAATATATTTTCACAAATCCTGTTCGGTTAAAAGTGTGCGTGTGTGCGCACGCAGACACACGGCCTGAAGCGCGCTCTTGGTAAGACGCGGGGCGGGGCGCACCCCCAACAACAGGTTAGATGACAGAGGCCATTAGGCGTCTCTACCTGGTGCCTTCACGGAGCTTCAGTACATAAGAATCCAACAGCTGCACAGCCTAACGTAGTCCGCTAATATATATTCATGAGATATTCATGCCAGCACTGATCCCGCGGGGTTTATTTTTTGCCGCCCGCTCCCGCCCGCAGCACAATCCAAACCGCCCAATCCCGCGAGATTTGGGTTGGGTCCCGCGGGACCCGGCGGGACCCGATCCCAATGCAGCCCTCTAATACGTGGTTCGTGAGGGAACTCTCAGCATTTTCCAAAGTGTCGTAAATGAGTGAAGAAGTGTTGAACGGAAAGACAACGTGGATTGCTGTGATTGTGAGACTAGCAGATGATCGATCGGAGCTGCAGTGAAGAGGACGGCGGTGTTTGTGGGAGTTGGAGCTGAAGATCGGAGCAGGAACCATGTCTTCAGAACCTCAGGAAGGTTCTGTCAGAGAACAACTTTCTGCTGCTGAAGGAACCATCGTCCAGAACGAGGAGGAGCTCCGTCGTCAGCGCAGACTGCTGGATAGCAGCTGGAACCCGCAGCTGCAGCTCAACATAGTTGGTACGTTCACTGCTGCAGACACATAGACCCATGAATGTCTTTGTTTTCCTCGTCTAAGCTGCTATCTGGATCCAAACTGTGTGGCTGGATTATAGCTCCAATGGTTCTGCCGTCATAGCATCACCGCTAATGTTAGCTTGGAGTTGTTAGTTGGTAAATTAAGCGTAAACTATGGAGTGATATTTCTGCCACCACGTTGAACACAAAACTTTCTACGTTTTTTTCTCAAAAATTGTTTTTTTTTTTTGCTTTCAAAAACTTTTTTTTTGCTTTCAAAACCGTTTTTTGCGTTTGCAAAACACATTTTTTCGCGTGCATTGTGTCAAATCTCGCTTTTGTCCTATCTTTGATTTTGCTGACTACTTTGAGCGCGACTTAGCGTGATATGACTGCCACTGGCATCGGCAAAAAGAAATTCGCATGCGTTGTGTGTCATCTCACTTTTTTCCTATCTTTGCTGAGTTAAGTTTCGGTTTGACGTCACCAAGCTGCCATCAAACAGCTGCTGATTGGTCCAGATTCTAACCAATCACATTGCCATATGAATCAAACATGGTGTCTGCTGCCTAGGCTGAACCAGCTCTTTTTACCCTCATTTTTGTATTTTTGGATGAAGACGTTTTCATTTTTTTAAATATAATTTTAACAATAATTCATACTTTCTTTTTTTAGCATTCGTTCATTTTTATTTAGTCAGATATTGTGAATTTATGGCTGAGGATCTCCTGAAACTGTAAAGTTTATCTGCTGACATTAAATCAACATGTCTGTGTGTGATCTGTGAATCCTGCAGAGCAAATTATTAGTGAAAAGGTGGATTTTCTTTAAGGTCTGTTTGTTAAAACAAAACAATAAAAGATTCAAAGCACATATTATTTAATGCTGCAAACGTGTTTGGGATCAGATGAACAGCAATAATAAGCAGAAGAATGATGGCTCACCACAGTAAACTCAATGTATATAACAAAGAAGAGGCATTTTTTGACTTTTATTACCATTTATGTTTTAGAACTTGTAAGCGGTTTTCCAAAGTTAAAAAATATTAGTCATAAAAAATGCTATTTTCTCTTAATATTTCAACCATTTTTGACTAAAATAGAACAATAATTCAGATACAAATCTTAAAAAGTGTTGCTTCCCTGCTGGACGGAGTCGGAGTTTGGACATGTTTTTTTCTGCTGCAGACATTTTAAACACGTTCATCACTACACTGACATGAATAAATACTAAACTCTGTTTGATTTTAGCTGCTTTGCTGCTCCTTCTGGGTTTTACTCTGAGAGAAACGGGCCAGACTCGTTGAAAACGGCAGAACCCTGTACGAAAAGAACCGACACAAAGTCTAAAGTCCATGTCTGCCTCAGCGTACCGTCAATATCCGTCAATAACCGTCAGAGACACTTGATTGGTTAGAATCTGGACCAATCAGCAGCTGTTTGATGGCAGCTTGGTCACGTCAATACGAAACTTAATTCAGCAAAGATAGGAAAAAAGTGAGATGACACACAACGCATGCGAATTTCTTTTTGGCGATGTCAGTGGCAGTCATGTCACGCTAAGTCTCGCTCAAAGTAGTCAGCAAAATCAAAGAGAAGACAAAAGCGAGATTTGACACAACGCACGCGAAAAAAAGTGTTTTGCAAACGCAAAAAAACGTTTTTGAAAACAAAAAAAAATTATGAGAGCAAAAAAAATTTTTTTTGAGCAAAAAACGTAGAAAGTTTTGTGTTCAACTTAGAAAGTTTGTGTGCAACGTGGTGGCAGAAATATCACTCCATAGTAAACAAAGGCATGATGAAATATTAACAGCGCTAACAGACATTTGCATGAACACCTTAAATGGACTAGTAGGGATGGCCCGTTTAACACAGATGCTCCGACGCTCACTTAACCTTCATGAAACAGAGTGTTTCAGCACAATGTTTCTGACCGCGATCAAGTGAGCCGACATCTGCGGAAGTGCGGTCACGCCAGCCGTCACTGACTTTTAGCATGCGGTTAGTTTACAGTACACACACCCAGCAAGCTGGAAAGACGGCATAAAGCGCAGATATCACCCATGTCACTGTTACCCATTATAGAAATGACATGTACTGTACTCTGAAATAAATGAGAGTTATTGCATGCCCTGTATCGTTATTTGATGTACAAATGTATTCATTTGGATTGCATGTCTGTTCATTCCATAATAAACTACCAGAAATAACATGTTTTGTCTGAAATATAATCAATCAGACAGATTCTAAAAGTAAGATTCAACACTGACAAGAGTGTTTTGTGGGTTGTTGAGCATGACATGGAATGGAATCAAGCAGAAATGAAGAAACTCCAAGTAAAATCACATCTGGTCCTGTCAACTCTTTCTAATGTTGCTTTATTTAAGGTGACGCAAAACTTTCACTGGATTATTGTTGGTAATGATGTTCACTAACATCACAGCAAGTTTGAAGAAATTTGACTGGAGAAAATTAAAGATATTGACATTATAGTACACCTAAGCATCCTGCCTTGACAGTTAAAGTAAAACATGTGAACCATCCAAAATACCACTTTATCAAAAGGTGACAGAAAATTTTCACTGGAATATGGTTGGTAATGATGTTCACGATCATATCAGCAAGGTTGATGAAAATTGACTGTAGAAAAGTAAAGATATTGACATATTAGACCAATTTAGACTTCCTCATACATAGTCATAATATAACATTTGAACCATCCAAAATACCACTTTTTTCAAAGGTGACGCAGAAATTTCACTGGATTATGGTTGATAATGATGTTCATGATCATTACAGCAAGTTGGAAGAAGAATGACTGTAGAATATTAGAGAAATTAAAGTTATAGTTCTCCTAAGCATCCTGCCTTTATAGTTAAATTAAAACATTTGAACCATCCAAAATACTCCTTCATCAAAAGGTGACGCAAAGTTTTCACTGGAATATTGTTGTTATTGATGTTCATGACCATCACAGCAAATTTGAAGAAATTTGACTGTAGAAAAATACATATATTGATATTGTATACCAATTCTGGCCTCCTCATTCATAGTCGGAGTATAACATGTTTATTAACCTCCATATTAGGTAAATACAGGGTATTTTTTTGCAATAATTTTTCTTCAAACCTGCTGTGATGTTAGTGAACATCATTACTAACATATTCCAGTGAAAGTTTTGCGTCACCTTTTGATGAAGGAGTATTTTGGATGGTTCACATGTTCTACTATGACTATGTAAGAGGAAGTCTAAATTGGTCTATTATGTAAATATCTTTACTTTTCTACAGTCAATTTTCATCAAACTTGCTAAGATAATCGTGAACATCGTTAGCAACCATAATCCAGGGAAAATTTTGCGTCACCTTTGATAAAGGAGTATTTTGGATGGTTCAAATGTTATACTATGACTATGTATGAGGAAGCCTGAATTGGTCTAATATGTCAATATCTTTACTTTTCTACAGTCAATTTTCATCAAACTTGCTGATATGATCGCGAACATTATTAGCAACAATATTCCAGTGAAAATTTTCTGTCATCTTTTGATAAATGGTATTTTGGATGGTTCACATTATTTCAGAGTACAGTCCATGTTATTTCTATAATGGGTAACAGTGACATGGGTGCTATCAGCGCTTTATGCCGTCTTTCCAGCTCGCTGGGGGTGTGTACCGTAAACTATGATGTAAACGCGCATGCAGAAAGTCAGTGACGGCTAGCAAGACCGCACTTCCGCAGTTGTCGGCTCACTTGACCGCGGTTGTTTCTGGGCGTGTGTCAACTAGTGCAGATCACGTGGTTGATGACGTATGAATCACCAAATGCATCGTTTGGTTGAACCACGGTTCAGATGTCACTTGTGTTTGAAAAGTTGGGCGCGCTATTCTCTAAAAAACAAATGAATCCCGAATGTTTCCCGACCAGTTCTATTGTTTCTCCTGTATTGGAATCAGCATCAGTTCACTGCACTTTACGGCTCCTGGTTTAAAATGTACTGCTGCTCAGGATCGTTTCAACACTTTTTCTCCAATTAAGACAATACACTATGAACATTATCAATAATGAAAATACTTCTACGAATAAACAATGGCAAGGATGTACTGTTGTTGTAGAGATAGCTCAGAGATAAAGTCATAGCTTCTGTATCCAGAGATTCTTGGTTCAAGACCAGTTTTCTTTTTTTTTCTTCCTTTTTTTGCCTTGCGTTTATTTTCTTCATGTGATGTGTATTTTGCTGTATAAAGCACTTCTGACAGAAAACGTAACTCATTGTGTTGTTTTACATTGTTTTTTATCACTATTAACAAAATTGTTTTGTTTTAAGTTTTTTCATTATATTATAATAATAATATACTAATATTATAATATCCATACTGAAAAGTTACAAGGAGCTTAGTTGAAGCAGATGATATACGTCCAGACCACCACCAGATGTCGCTGCTTTTTGTGGTTTCAAAGCTCTGAATGGTTGGTACATTTTTCTGGCACAATTACATGAACCCCAAGGAAAGCTTCCAGTGGCTTCTATTCCCATCTCTATGGACTAGTATGGTGACATGCAGAGGACTGAAGGCGTGGTTTGCAGAACCAGTCGGATCAAGGCTGGAGACAGAGGGGCGTGGCTACACCTGAGCCAATATGATCACTTCAATATCGGACCATGTCGTTGTTGTAGAATTCTTTTCCCCTGTCTGGACACGACTTCTGGCATCGCTGATTTGTTTTGTAAAAATCATAATTTGCCCCAAAAAGCGATAAAAGAAGGTGGATGTTAACATTATTCTGTGGCTTGTGAGAATTTATTATCATATTTAATACTTCCATAAAGGCTACTTTTATAAATTGATCTTATTCTAAATTAGCTGAACAGAAGTCTTTTTATTAACACAAAATCTGTCGTTTGTCATTGAATATGTGGAAAACAACAACAATAATGATGATGGATTGGATTCATCTGCACTTTTCCAGATGCTCAAAGCGCTTACAATGTGTCCGTTATTCATTCACTCCTCATTCATACTTGGTGATGGTAACTACTGATTTACCCACAGCTGCCCCTCTGACCATCACCTGGACATTCATACACATTCACACACAACAGTGGAGGAGCTCTTGCTCACGGACACAACAACAACATTGGACTGGGGGAATCTAACCACCGACCCTTCAATCATTGTCCGACCAGCTCAACCACTGAGCCACTGCAGCCCCAAATATGAGATTAAATTCCCAAAAGAATAAATTCCCAAAGACAAAGTTCAGCATAAATGAGTACAACAACCCTTTTAAAAAGTACTAATTTAATCCGAAGCTCAATGAGCAAAAGAAACATTTCCAAACTTTACACAAAGTTGACTTCTATTGAAAACTTCTTTAACTATATAACATGAAATAAAGTTTAATGATCTAACTTAGATTGCATAATCTTCCATTTTTCTTCAATTGGTTTAAGCAAATCAACCCTGCAACAAAAACGACTACATCTAGTATTTTGTATGAGCACTGTGATTTTTTTTAAAGACAGCACCAAGTCTTGAAGGCATAGAATGAAAAAGTTGCTGACATGTTACAACATCTATCTTTTTCCATTCTTCAAGAAAAACCTATTTTAGAGCCTGGATGGAGAGTGATGCTGAACTTGTTCTTCAGAATTCCCCACAGGTGTTGGATAGGGTACAGATCAGGAGACATACTTGGCCGTTCAATCACCTTCACCCTGTTCTTCCTCAGAAAATACAGCAGTAGCTTTAGAAGTGTGTTTTGGATCATTGTCGTGTTGGAAAAGTGCTCAATGACCAATGAAGTAATGGCAGCATCTTCTTCTTCTTCAGTATAGAGCACTACATTGTTGAGTTCATGATCCCATCAATGAAATGCAGCTCCCCCACACCAGCAGCACTCATGCAGCCCCACACCAGGTCACTGCCACCACCATGTTTCACTGTAGGCACCATGCATTTATCTTTGAAATCCTCACCTTTGCAATGCCGTACAGTTTTAAAACCATACAATTATTAAAATTGTCATGAAAAAATGTAAGATTCTTTTTTAATTAGTATTCTATATATAATTAAGCATTTATGTTTTGATTTCAAATTTTATTATTTATTGACAATTTCAAATAAATGAATGACGCATTTATTCAATTATTTATATTCGATTTATTTATTTCCATGAGTCTCTACTGGTCCTCCAGACTCCTCAAACATTTTCTCCAATGATCACAGTGTTTAGTGATGCTTGAAAAAATCCAAAAGTCCTGGAAACGTATAAAAGGTTTAAAGAAAATGTTTAAGTGTTGTTTTTGTGTCCCTGCAGTCCTCCCCCAGCATTGGATGACTGAAGAGGAAAATCTCTGCAACCAGCAGAGGAACTTCAGAGTGGAACAAGAACCTCTACAGATTAAAGAAGAACTGCAGGAACCAAAACCTCCACAGATTAAAGAGGAACAGGAAGAACCAGAACCTCCACAGATTAAAGAGGAACAAGAGGAACCAGAACCTCCATGGATTAAAGAGGAACAGGAAGAACCAGAACCTCCACAGATTAAAGAGGAACCAAAGGAACCAAAACCTCCACACATTAAAGAGGAACCAAAGGAACCAAAACCTTCACAGATTAAAGAGGAACAGGAGGAACCAGAACCTCTGCAGATTAAAGAAGAACAGCAGAACTTTAATGTAACTGATAGTCAGGATAAAAAAGGAAACCAACATGAAGAATCAACATCAACTACAGATGAAGAGACAGACCCACAGAGCAGAGATCAGAGGAAGAGGAGGGACAGAAGTCATGTCCAAAGTGTGGACAGCTCTCACATGTCAGCAGGTCAGTGTGACTCTGATCTTCATCTCCACACTATCGGTATGTTCACTTCAACAACGGTTCTATCTTGAGCTTCAAGCTCTCCAAACATGCAGTCCATCAACAGCGTGTCCTGGAAGAGTCTCTTCTGTCCCTTCTAGTTGAAAAGACAATAGACATTGTTGGTCAGTGCAGCCGACAACATTCTTCAAATCATGTGATCTTAGTTAGTCCCTCCAGCTAACGACAAACAGGAAACCTTAACAGATCAAAGAGAAAATTGTTAGCAGATAAAAAAGTACAATCTGTTTTGTCGTCTGTGGTTCTAAGTTTGTAGTTCAGGTCTTTTCAGCAGATTTCTCTGTCAAACCCAAAATCCATCTAAACCTCTTTGATGTCTCCATGTCTCCAATTCCAGACATTCAGACAGATTCTATTTCCAAAACTACATTTCAAGCTAAAACCCAAAGACAGGGTCCTGCTCATGGATCTGCAGACAGAAAAGATTCAAACCTGAACACATCAGTGAAAAACTGCTTAGTGTCAGAATTGCTCTACATCTTTTTCTGGACTGATTCTTCCTCCACCTCAGCTTCATCTTCATCAAATTTTTAAAATAAAATCACCGCGGTGATGACCTCATGCGGTTATCGTCACAGCCCTAAGCCCCGCCACATGCTTTAACGTACGAGCTTGATTTTAACAGGGCATGTTTATCAGATGGAAACCTACAAAAAAGCTGTCACTCGCACAGGAAGTCACAGATGTAACATAAGACAGTAAATCTCTCTTGTATCCTTTTTTAATCAATGCTGCAACTTCTTTTCCTTATCTATGCGTCCAATGAAATTAAACTACAACACCAACAAACACAACATATAGCAAATGTCTCTAAAAAAATATGTGTATATACAGTATGTAGCACCTTTAAACACCAAAAAAATAACAAATCCTCCCAATAAAAGCACAAAAAATGGAAAACAAAATTTAAAACCCAAATTAGAGATTGCATTTTTAAAAGATAATTTTTTTTAGAAGTTTCTTAAGATAAATCACCAAGTCAACTCTTCTGTGTATGAAACAAATAACTCCAGAACAATGAAGACACTTCTCCAAAGTCTCTGTCACCTTCAGTTTTAAACGAGGTCTGTGAAAATCCACCATAAATTGATCATATGTACTCAGAGAACTCCTAAAAGTGCACAATTGTAAAAGCTCTTTTATATAGAATACTGTTTGGTTGCTTAGAGCTCTAAATATAAAAACAATGCTTTTATATCACTTAGACACAGATGGAGGACCATATCAACTGGATTAGTAACAGGGTGCCATGTTTAGGTTTAATTAGGTTAAAAACTTACATCACTAGACAACATGAAGCTGTTCATCACATTATTGACCTAAACATGTAAACACATGCTTGGCTCTGCGGTTAGGAAACAGTTTTTGGGAATCTCTTCATACCAGGAGCCAGCCTGGCCATTGGAACATTGCCACAGTGCCCACCCAGACAGGGACAGCAACGGGGTCCACTCCACAGCCGGGAGGCTGCAAATTTAACCTCCCGATAACCCAGCAAGGGCGACAACTGCAGCAACATCCACCCTCCAAGCCGGCAAGCCCTGGCAGAAAAGATCCCCACAAGAAAAACACTGGCTCAGGCAGGCTGGTCAATAACAATGTATAGTTTTGCCATTGTCTTGCAGCTCGCAGATCAAGTGGTTTAGTTTTCCAGTAATGTCAGTCAAAAATGCAAGTTCAGATCACCATATTCATATTCACCATATTCAGCAGACATCTCCTCCAATACCACCTTAAAAATCCTGTGCTGTTTTGCTTTGCAGCTGAGGTTGTTTATGATTTTCACAATAGGAGTCATTATGTGTCAGAGCCAATCACTTCTGCACATAAGGCCTACTGGTGAATGACACAGCAGTAATGCAGACATTTTGGAAAGTCTGGGTCAGCTTTACAGTGAGTGATGAAACCTGTTTGTCTATTGATCTTAGCAGGAGCCCCGTCTGCAGTCACTCCTACTAGCTTTTCTAATGGTACCTTTTTCTGCACAAAGCTCCTTCACCGTGTTATAAATTTCAACTCTTCTTGTAGTTATCTGTTTGGTCAGGTGTGTCAAGAGTTCTCTTGATGTTAAAAAAACAACAACTGCGCTGTACTGCTGCTTTTCACAGACTCATCACACTGGATGCTAAACCACCTGCACTTGGCCAAGTTATCAAACATAGCTGACACTTGTCTAGACATTGTAGTGGAAATTAGATCAGTTCCATTTTCCTCATCCTTAGGTACAGTGTTAGTAAATATCATCATTGCTTGATTGATAACTTCTTAATCTGAAAATGTGTTCCTCTTGATGAGAAAATGAGCAGGTCTAAACGAGGCTTCAGTTGAAGAAAAAATGATAATTTCTTCTCACAATGACTTTCTCCCCCCATGGGGTCATAAGGGTTCCATTCACTCAGTGCTGTTACTACCCACCTATATAAATGCTGCCACTTCTTTTAAATAAAACTTTAACATTTTACACAACATACATGTGTAATGTACGACAGCAGCTACGTCCCGTTCCAAATAGCTGCTGTCGGAGTGATAGCTCTGTGTTTGCGGACAGGCTGCTGTTATTCCCACATATTTACGTGCAGCCAAGATACAGATTGCAGCGTTTCCCACATGGATTTATGGTTTTTTAAGAAGGCTGATGTTGTTAGCACATGTTAGCCCACTCATAACCCTGACTTCTTCCGACTCCGTTCCACCACAAAAAAAGCACTGACCACACGGATTAAAAATAAAATGATGATCTAACAGGTGCCTCATAATAACCAAAACAATAATAAAGGACGTTTAGAAGATCATCTTGTATATTACCGAGCTGCCAGCTATCTACTGTGTGGCAGTTTGTTTACACCGGGACTCGTTTTCGCTTCTGGTATTTTCAACACTACTGTGCATGCCCAAATGATTTATTCTGACCAAAAGTGTGACCTTGTGAACGTTTGTTTTAATCGTAAAAAGTAAAAAGTTTTTCTGGGCCCATGTACAAGGTTGAATTTAAATCTGACCATTGATCCGACTGGGTAGCTCGGTTGGTAAGGTGGGAAGCTACCATGCATGAAACCAGGGTTCGATTCCCAGAGGGCAATGGTACTAATGAGCAATGGTACTGGGGGCAATTACCATCTGGGGGTCCTTAGGCAAGACCCTTAACTGCCGCTACCGCCTCCCGAGTGCGGTTCGGCTTAACGCTACCGCCTCCTGAGTGCGGTTTGGCTGCAGCTCACAAGTGCCCTTCATGGGATAAATACAGTGTAATATCGGATCATATATGATCCGATATTACATGTACATGTAACTGCGGCTATTGACAAAAAAGATTATATCAGAACATTACGTTGTAAGGTACGGTATCTTTTACAGCTATTAAGAATTTTGACCAATCGTGATCCATATTTGAAGAAAAAAAAGTAATTGATTGACATACAGTTATCTTTGTTGTAGTAGGACAACAGGGTCATTAGTCACTACAGAAAATGTCAGTATCCTCAGAGCTATTGAGCACCTTTATTATGATTCATATCTCTATTATGATTTGATAAAATATATACAATAAAATAAATATTGCCTTTTTAACAAAATATTGATTGTAGCATGAATATGCTGAGGAGTCTTTATTACCATATAAATGTAGAAATTAATTTGTTTTAGAGAGATGATGGATTTTTACAGAATGGTCTTTCCTCGGATATTGCACTTTGTTGACTTGGCAGCCGTCTCCCTGCCGTGTCTCCATTTACACCTCAAAGAGATCACCTCTCAATAAAAGTCAGGGAAAAAGCATATTTTTCTTTTAAAATGTATTTGTAGTGTGCTGTGATTTGCAGATTCAAGCAGTTGAAATCACTGATTTGAGGTTGTAACTCTAAAGAACAGATGCAAATGGTCAGTTGTGATTTTATTTATCAAACTTTAAAGCAAAAGATTTTTACATTCTATTTTACGTTTTTAAGTTCTCAAATCAAATCTTGAAACTCGTCCATTTAAACACATTTTTACCGTCTGCGCTGCCAGCAGCACCTCCAGGCTAACACACACATGAACACACCCACCAACACCACCACAGGCAAGTTTCTGACCCCGATTGATGGGGCCCCAGACCTCGGTCCTGGAGGTGATTTCTAAATAATATAAATACAATAACAGGCATGTGAATGTAACTTTATTAGCAGCATATTCCAAACATAACACATCTGTTGTTGTGCTTTGCCTCAGAGACTGTGTCAAACATTTACTATAGATGCCTGCATCTTTACTGTCAATAATGGCAAGAATCTAAAACATTCTATTTGTTTTCAGACTTTTTTCCTTTTTGTAATTTCATATAAAAATAATTGGAGACAGAATCAGGTTCCGGGTTATACAGCAGGACGCGTGGCGTGCCTCTCTGCGAATACAACTATCTTCAAATTACTTAAAAAGTTGATTTTTCTCCAAAAAAGAGAGCTGACCATGCCCCCGAAGAAACCCCAGGAATACGAAGACCTCAAAAAGTCTCTTGACATTATTCAAGAAACGCTGAAAAGTTTTATGGATCAAGTGTCGGCTAAGCTAACGCCACTTTGGGAAATGATGGAAGAGTTCCGAAGATTTCGGGCTCAAAACGAGCAGCGAGAAAACCGGGTCGAGATTCTGGAGAAAAGACTGGACGATGTGGAACAGCAAGTAAGGATGAATAATGTCATTCTCACTGGAGTACCAATCAAGCCTCGAGCGAAGCTGAATGCAGCTGGAGCTAGTACTGCTAATGCTAGCGCTAGCGTAGCTAGCAGTTCTAATACGGAGATCGGTGCAGCGTCGCTGGAACAGCAAATACATTCATTTCTCACATCTAAAGGGATTTCCCTGGATCTCAATACCATCGAGACCTGCCACCTGCTCCCCAGGAGAAAGGAGACGGATAAACCAGCGATCCTCATCAGGTTTGTGAATCACAAACACAAGCTAGCTCTGATGAATCAACGCAAAAATCTCAGAGGATCTGCTGTTTATCTGAACGACCATCTGACCAGAAGGAATGCTGAAATCTCCAAACATGCACGGCTTCTCAGGAAGCGTAAGCAGATTGAGAACACTTGGGTTAAAGGCTGCAGGATTTACGTCAAACCACTCGGTCCAGAGGACCGGGCCAAGGTTCTGGTCGTGAACACCATGAAGGACTTTGAGAAGTGCTTGATTACGGTTGTCTGAAACAACGTGGAGTAATAAATCAAAGAGCCAAATAATTTCAAGAAATATGACACCTGGAATCATCACTTTCTCTGTATGTCTGACGTCACCTGAATAACAGCAGAGTTCTGACCTGCAGACAACTTGACCTCAACTTTCACCGCAGCTGATATCAGCTGAAGAAGGATATGGACCTGAATCTAATGTCTGCAGACATAACATCGAAGAGAACTATAAACTGTTAAACCCAGAAGATCGGCTGTTATCAGTAATAGAAGAAATACCAACCTTGGACAATTCGACAGTTTATGGACCCTTTTTATTTTTCCTCTACAGCATTACTTTATTATATAAAAAAATAAAATAAAAATACAAAAAAAAATATAAAAAGAGTAAAACAAATGATTAATCACTTTTGAAAATTGTTAAATTGATTGACTTTTGATGATATTACTTCACTAGCTCCTAAAATTGATAAATTGATTCAAAAATCTTTCCTAATGTAGCATAACTTTGCACATGTTTTTAACTTTTGATACTTGATGAAATTTTGCTATGAAAATTCCTGTAACAGTGTTGTGTCTATTTTACTGATATAGTATTATGTTTTAAAGCATATGAATGACTTTTAAAAGTAACATAATTTGCATATATTTCAGATGCTGCATTTGCCATGTTGATTTCTAAAATAGTTATTTTTGACGTAGTACTTAAGTAATTCATCTTTGGCATGTGCTTTATTGATACCTTATGATTGTTAATTCTGTCTGATAAAACCTAGGAACCGGATATTGATAAATCATGTAATAAAATGGTTATAGTATAACGGGGTGGGATTATATAAGTTCGCTTCCTTCCACTCCCTTTCAAGCAATATTTATTAATTATGTCTAATTATCCTAAGTTTGATTAGTTACTGTATGAATGTATAACTGATGATTATATTGCTTTTGTGTATTATTTCTATTTGATTGCTTGAAATAAACCATTTCAAATCAAATAAAAAAAAAATTGTACTGGCACTTAAAAATGCATAAAGTCACCATAATGTATAAAATGGCCTCTACTTGTGTTTCTGCAGCCCTCCCCCAGCATTGGATGACTGGAGAGGAAGATCTCTTCATCCAGCAGAGGAACTTCAGAGTAGAACAGGAAGAACCGGAACGTCCACAGACCAAGGAGGAGCAGGAGGAACCAGAACCTCCACAGATTAAAGAGGAACCAAGGGAGCTCTGCATCAGTCAGGATGAAGAGCATCTTGATCTGAAGCAGGAGACTGATACCTTGATCGAGATTCCTACTACAATGTCTAGACAAGTGTCAGCTATGTTTGATAACTTGGCCAAGTGCAGGTGGTTTAGCATCCAGTGTGATGAGTCTGTGAAAAGCAGCAGTACAGCGCAGTTGTTGTTTTTTTAACATCAAGAGAACTCTTGACACACCTGACCAAACAGATAACTACAAGAAGAGTTGAAATTTATAACACGGTGAAGGAGCTTTGTGCAGAAAAAGGTACCATTAGAAAAGCTAGTAGGAGTGACTGCAGACGGGGCTCCTGCTAAGATCAATAGACAAACAGGTTTCATCACTCACTGTAAAGCTGACCCAGACTTTCCAAAATGAGAGCAGTGAAGCAAATCTAAACAATCAGCAGAGCTTTAATGTAACTGATAGTCAGGATGAAGAAGGAAACCAACATGAAGAATCAACATCAACTACAGATGAAGAGACAGACCCACAGAACAGAGATCAAAGGAAGAGAAGAGACAGAAGACATGTCCAAAGTGTGGACAGCTTTCACATGTCAGCAGGTCAGTGTGACTCTGATGTTAGAAAAAATTCCAAGAAGGCAAAACTTGGAAAGAAATACAAACAATCTCAAAAAGAAGAGAGACTTTCCTCTATCAGGTCTGGTAAAAACTCAAGAATAATTAGTAACCCATCTGACTACATGGAAACTGGGTCTGATGAAAGATGTTATATCTGTAAAACATGTAGTAAAAGCTTTTGTAACAAATATCTGTTCAGAATTCATGCAAGAATCCATGCAGAAGATAAGCAATTGTCTTGTAAAGAATGTGAGAAAAGCTTTAGTCGTATGTCTCATCTGAAATCACACATGATAACTCACACAGGAGAAAGGCCTTTTTTTTGTAAAGAATGTAAAAAAAGTTTCCGTGATGTATCTTACCGCAAAACACACATGAGAACTCACACCGGAGAAAAGCCTTTTTCTTGTGAAGAATGCAAAAAAAGTTTTAGTCAAATATCTTATCTCAAAAGACACATGAGAATTCACACAGGAGAAAAGCTTATTTTTTGTAATGAATGTAAGAAAGGTTTTCATGATGTATATACTCTCAACAAACACATGAGAACTCACACAGGAGAAAGGCCTTTTTCTTGTAAAGAATGTGATACAAGTTTTATTGATGCTTCTGGTCTCAAAAGACACATGGTAATTCATACAGGAGAAAAGCCTTTTTCTTGTAAAGAATGTGATACAAGTTTTCGTGATGCTTCTGGTCTCAAAACACACATGAGAATTCATACAGGAGAAAAGCCTTTTTCTTGTCAAGAATGTAAAAGAAGTTTTAGTCAAATATCTCATCTTAAAGCACACATGAGAATTCACACAGGAGAAAAGCCTTTTTCTTGTCAAGAATGTAAAAAAAGTTTTAATGATTTATCTAACCTCAAAACACACATGAGAACTCACAAGACTTTCTCAATATAATAAAGGAGTTAGTGTAAACTGTAAATTATAAACTTTTCTGATAAAAGGTCGACACCTCAACCTCTGTACCACAGTCAAAGACTTAATTTTACAGGAGGCAAAAATCTGATGGCCTCCATACCATATTGATGAAGTAACTTCATCAGAGGGAGGCACAAGTGAGTATTTAATGTGTAAAAATGAAGTTTTCTACTAATTTAGTGTTATAATATGATATTCTTATTTTCTAGGATTTCTTTTAGGTTTTTATCTTCTTTACACCAAATTTTTCACAAAATGAATTGTTTTAGATGTACCTGCAAATAGAAATGAATTGCTTGTTTTTGAGTCATTAGAGCTAATTCTTGAATGTCTTCACTATGGTTGAAATGTTTTTTATACATCTTCAATTCTAACACTTTTAATGTGATCAGTGAACATTTAATAAACATTTAAACACAAAGTAGTGACTGCAGTATATACTTTTTTAGTTCAAGTAATAGGGGTGTAACGGTACACGTAGTTGTACCAAACCATTTCGGTACGGAACTTTCGGTTCGGTTCACCTTTGTACTGTTTCACAGAGTTGTGTTTAAAGAGATACCCTGGTGAGTAGAAGATTGTTTTGCATTCATTCAGTCATTCATTCATTCATTCATTCATTTTCTATACAATTTCTCCCTTTCGGGGTCACGGGGCTGCCGGTGTGGGTACCGGTGTAGGTACAATAGCCGTTCGGCGTGAAACAACCGTTCGGGGTCCTATTGACTGAAGGGAACATCACACTACGGTAGCCCCACTTGGACAAACTACGTAGAGTGGAGATCTGCTCGGGCTCTACATATTTTAATTTAACGTTCCCTTTTGTAACCTAAAGTTATTTTCTTCATAAATTGTGTCTGACAATATTCTTTGTAATTTTTATAAAAAGATTTTGCCACAATCCGCTTGTTATTCCAGTTTAAGTTCAGCCATTATGGCTGAAAATGTTGTTAGCACGGCTAAATGTTGTGCTTCCGGGTCTGATCTGCCAATAATAAAGCACTGGGAGCAGGGATTATAAAAACTATAAGCAAACATGCTGTTACCTTCAGCGTGAGGCTTCGGGCCGTAGTCGCAAACTGCTGTTATGATCTCCAGTCCGGTCGGGGCTTAAATGGTAACAGATTTAGCGGGACACCGTTGCTTTAGAACAGGCCTTTTAGCCGTTTATTTCTTTGGTCAGATCAACTCTTACAGCACAACGTCTCCGAACTCCTTCTCATTCAAACTGAAAAACATGCAGCCAAACAGCTCATAATAGCTCTTTCTTCAGGAAAGAATCCATTCTCCAAACATGTCTGGTGCTCTCCGTGCCCGCTGTGGTCTTCCAGCTGAGGCCAGCATAGTTTCACAGGAGGTCTGAGCGTCTTCTGAAACTGTTGAAGTTCCCTCCATGCACTCTTTTGTGTCAGACGATTCATTCCACAGGGTCAGCGGCCCGTAGTCCTCCCCCAAAGATTGGTGCCTTTGTTTCCTCTGTGTGCAGTTCTCCTGTGTCCGTGAGACCCAGCTGCCATCAAGTGGAACTCTGGAGTGATATAGCTTGAGCTTGTCGTGGTGCACTATTTTTGCCTTCGACCTTGGTCCCTTTTTAATACGGTACACCAGATCGTCCAGGTGATCAACAACAAAGTAGGGACCTTCGTGAGATGGCAGGAACTTGCGCACCTTGTTCTTGACACGTTTAGTTCCTTTTAGAAGGTACCAAACTGTGTCACCGATCTTGTACTGCACTTGACAGTACAAGACACTATGACTTGATAAAATATATACAATAAGATGCTTCGTGCTAGCTGGTGGGACAGCTCCAGTCGTTCTCTGAGCCGCTGTACGTACTCTGGGGCAGTGTCCGCAGTCAGATTCTCAGGAGGAAGTCCAACGACCAGGTCCATGGGTTCTGTAATCTCGCGGCCAAAGAGCATCATGTTTGGTGTCAGGCCCGTAGAGCTGTGCTTTGTGGCTCTGTAAGGCATGAGGGCATAGGGAATCATTCAATCAGACTTCAATCATGTGGAACTCAAAGCAGTGCTCCCCAAATTTCAGAAGTTTATTCACTTTCCCACCAGAGACAACAACACACTGGATCAAGTCTACTGCAACATCCCAGGTGCATACAAGGCTGCAGCAGCTCCTCACCTGGGCATGTCAGATCACATCTCTGTGGAGCTAACCCCCACATACAGACCTCTGATCTGCAGGACCAAACCAACCATCAAAACAGTTCAGGTATGGACCGAAGAGGCTTCTTCTGCACTACAGGACTGTTTTGAACTCACTGACTGGGAGGTGTTTAAAGATGGCTCAGACCTGGAGGCCTACACAACATCCGTCCTGAGCTATGTGCAGTTCTGCACCGATGCTGTTCTGCCCACAAAGTCCATCAAAGTCTATCCAAACCAGAAACCATGGTTTGATGGAACAGTGCGGTCTCTGCTCAAAGCTCGGGATGCAGCCTACAGGTCAGGTGACAGGCTGGCCTACAGCAGAGCCCGGACAGAGCTGAGGAGGGGCATCAACCAGGCCAAACGCAGACACAGACAACGGGTGGAACAGCACTTTGCTAATAACAACCCGCGGGAGATGTGGAGAGGCATCAGAACCATCACAGACCACAGGAGCAGCATGCAGCAGACCACTCATGACCCCACCCTGCCTGACACTCTAAACACCTTCTTTGCACGCTTCGAGACGCCCGGCAGCAGCAGAGACCCTGGTCCTCTATTACAGCTGGAGGAACAGTCCCAGCCTCTCGTCCTGCAGCTACATCAGGTGAGCTCCACTCTGAGGAGGATCGACACCAGCAAAGCCGCAGGACCAGATAAGGTGTCAGGTCGGGTTCTGAAGCTGTGCGCACATCAGCTGGCTGGAGTTCTCCTGGACATCTTCAATTGGTCCCTGCAGCTAACCTCAGTTCCCGTGTGCCTCAAGTCCTCCATCATCGTGCCGGTGCCAAAAAAATCATCCGTCTCGTGCCTCAATGATTACCGGCCGGTCGCTCTGACACCGGTGATCATGAAGTGCTTTGAGAGGATCATCCTGAACCACATCAAGGACATCATCCCTGCTACTCTGGACAGTCATCAGTTCGCTTACAGGGAGAACCGATCGACAGAGGACGCAGTCTCACTAGCCCTGCATGCTACCCTGTCCCACCTGGAGCATCCTGACACCTATGTCAGGATGTTATTTGTGGACTTCAGTTCAGCCTTCAACACGGTGATCCCGGACAAGCTGACACTGAAGCTCCACAACCTGGGTCTGCCTGCCTCCCTGTGCCTCTGGATCAAAGACTTTCTCACCAACAGGCCCCAAGTGGTGAGAATCGGGGACTCAACATCGTCCACTCTGATCCTGAGCACAGGAACACCACAGGGGTGTGTCCTCAGCCCCGCCCTCTTCACTCTGTTCACCCACGACTGCTCCGCTATTCATTCCACAAATCTGGTTTTAAAGTTCGCCGACGACACCACCGTAGTGGGTCTCATATCCAACAATGATGAGACTCACTACAGAGAGGAAGTTCAGCACCTGACAGGATGGTGTGCTGACAACAACCTCATCCTGAACACCTCCAAGACCAAAGAGATCATTGTGGATTTTAGAAGGACTAGAAAGGTGGCACACACCCCCCTCCTCATTAACGGGGAGGAAGTGGAGCGGGTGGACCACATCAAGTTCCTGGGAATCCACATCACATCTGACCTCACCTGGTCGCTGCACACATCCCACCTGGTGAAGAAGGCTCAGCAGAGACTCTTCTTTCTCAGGAAGCTTAAAAGGACTGGACTTTCATCACAACTTCTGGGGAACTTCTACAAGGCAACCATAGAGAGCATCCTCTGTCTGAGTGCTACGGTGTGGTACGGGAGCTGCACCGCTCAAGACAGGAAGGACTTGGCCCGGGTGGTGAAAACCGCACAGGAGATTGTGGGAGGACCTCTCCCACAACTCGACTCAGTGTATGACAGCCGGGTCCGACGGAAGGCTGGTCGTATTGCTGCAGACCCCACCCACCCAGGACATAACCTGTTTGTACCTCTTCCCTCTGGGAAGAGATACAGGAGCATCAGAACTCACACAAACAGACTGAGGAACAGCTTCTTCCCAAGAGCAGTGAGGTCCATCCATCCCCCCCCCCCACATCACACAACTCGGTCAACGAAACCGCCCCCTCCCCCCAGACTTAACATAACCCACTAACCCCTGTCAGCACACAGCTGACAATGCTCTGACTCTATTTTAAACTGTGTGCAATATTCATGCTGTATGTGCAATATCCATTCTAATGTGGAATACCCACTCGTGCAATATTCACCCCACTCTACTGTACAGTATTTAAGTATTTATGCCTTATATAGCTCCTTATTCTTATTTTATTTTATTCTACCTTTTTTATATCGAGAGTTGCTGGAAAAAATTTCATTGTGCTCTGCAGAATGATAATAAAAGATTCTGATTCTGATTCTGATTCTGATGTCCCAGTCCCAGTGACATCTTTCGGCTGTGGCAGCAAGGGTTTTCTGTAGTGTGGCATTAAATCGTTCCATTTGACCGTCAGATTGGGGCCGAAAGGGTGTGATCCTGGTTTTGTTAATGCCCAACAGCTCACACATCCCCTGGAATACCGCAGACTCAAAGTTGGTGCCCTGGTCGCTGTGTAATTCGTGAGGTGCTCCATATCTGCAGACCCACTCAGAAACAATCTTTTCTGCTACAGTTGTGGCTTGTTCATTCAGCACCGGGTATGCTTCCACCCACTTGCTGAAGTAGTCTTGCACAACCAGGATGTATCTGTTATGCCGATCGGTCTCATTTAGAGGCCCCATCACGTCAACAGCGATCCATTCCATTGGGGCACCAACTCGCATGGAACCCATTGGAGCCTGAGGTGTCTTTTTAGGTCGAGCTCTACAAGCACAAGAAGCACATGTTTGGCAAAACAATGTGACATCATCACGCATTTTGTACCAGTAGTACCTGGTCTTGAGGCGGCCCAAAGTTCGCTCAGCTCCAAAATGACCACCGATGGGTCCTTCATGCAGGTGCTGCATCACAGTGTGGCGATATGTCTTGGGGAGCAATGTCTGTGCAAATTACATCTTTCCATCCTTACAGTAAAACTTTCTCATCAACACTCCATTCTTGAAAAACAATCTCTTCCATTGTGCCCAATATGCCTTTGTAGCTGGGCTTAAACTGGCAATTTCCACCCAAGGGGGACGGTCATCTCCTTGTTGTCTAAAAGCAAATACTGGTGCCATGTCTGAGTCTGCTTTCTGGGCTGCTTGAAGCTCCTCGTGTGTCCAACCTCTGAACACAGGCACAGGGGCTGAGGTGGTGTTATCTACCCCCACTAGGGTGTGCTTTGGGTCTACTGCAGCATTGCTCCCGTCATGCTGATCAATCATCGCCACCCCCACTGGACGAACAACACTAATTGTGGTCTCAGCAACAATATCGTCAAATTCACACTGTGCCTGCTTGTCTTGGGATGCGTTGCTGTCGGTGCTGGGGTCAGGGAGTTTGCAAGCACACAGCTCACGACATGGCCTTCTGGAGAGTGCATCTGCATTCTGATGAACCTTCCCTGGCCGGTGAAGTACTTGAAAGTCGTACTCTGCCAGCTTCTCCAACCACCTGGCCAGCTGTCCCTCCGGTTCTTTTAAACGGATCAGCCACCGTAGGCTACTGTGGTCTGTTCGCATAACAAACGATCGACCAAGAAGGTACTGTCTGAAATGGGAGGTAAACTCGACCACCGCCAGAAGTTCTCTCCTGGTTGTGCAGTAATTTTGCTCTGTTGTTGTTAACCGCCGGCTTCCATAAGCCAGCACTCTCTCTTCACCTCCCTGCACTTTGGACAACACTGCACCAACTCCCCAGTCGCTGGCGTCACTGTCAAGAAGCATTTCCCCGCTGTCGAGGGGTAGCCCAAAATCGGTGCAGAAGTAAGTCGCTCCTTCAGTTCTTCAAAAGCCTCTTGGCATTCAGTCGTCCAGTCGAAACGTGCATACTTTTTAGTCAGCTCATGAAGCGGCCTTGCAATGGTAGCAAAGTCGGCAACGAAACGTCTATAATAGGACGCCAACCCCACAAACTGTCGCACTTCAGAAATATTCTTAGGGATGGGCCAGTCTTTGACCTTTTGGATCTTTTGTGGATCGGGGGAGATCCCTTGAGCTGACACGACGTGCCCCAGGTAAGCCACTTGCTCCTGAAAGAGACGGCACTTAGACAGCTTCAGTTTAAGATTGGCCTGTCTAAGTCTGGTAAACACCTGCTCCAACCGCTCCATCATCTGATTGCTGTTGCATCCAAGGACTATGATGTCGTCAAGATAAACCAGACAAGCCTCCCACTGCAACCCAGCTAGTACACGGTCCATGAGCCGTTGGAAGGTGGCAGGGGCATTGCATAGTCCAAACGCCATCACATTCCATTTGAACAGTCCCTTCCTGGTGCAAAATGCTGCAGCCTTACGAGCTCTAGGTGTCAATTCCACCTGCCAGTAGCCCGAAGTCAGGTCCAGTGTGCTGAAGTACTTGGTGGTGGATAAGGTGTCAAGGGTGTCTTGTATGCGTGGCAGGGGATAGGCATCCTTGATGGTTCTGTCATTTAATGGCCTGTAATCCACACAGAGTCGTGGGCTCTGATCCTTTTTCTTCACCATGACTATAGGTACTGCCCAGCTGCTGTTACTGTGCCGAGCTAACCCTGCTTCGAGGCTCTGTTGCACCTGCTGGTCGGCAGCCTCCTGCTTCTCTCTGCTCATGGCGGGGTTGTTGTTTTATTGCCGACCCGGGTGTTGTCAAGATGTCATGCTGTACGACATTAGTCCGGCCGAGGTCAGTGGGGCCTGCAGAGAAAACGTCACTGTAAGAGCGTAACAGCCCTGCTAGTCTGTAGCGACTTTCTTCCGGCAGATTAGCACAACTTTCTTCATACAGGTCTGTGAGATGTTGAGGCACGGAGAAAGAGAACGAGTTACCAGGGTCATGGGAAGGTTGATCTTTGGGTCGTGAGAGCTCCACCTTCCCCACCACTTGGGCTGGCTGAAGAACACCGGCCACGACTCCTTTCTTCAAGGTGACGGGAGATGTGCTCGGGTTGAAGACTCTAATGGGGATGCACAAAGACTGCGAAGGCTGAACAACTGAGCGTGCCACCATGTTGGGTTAAAACAACTTCCAACATCAGAATAACAACATGAAGGAAAGAAAGACAAGAGACAAAGGTACCTTTTTACGAGGAGAACGAACAGAGAATAATGCCCAGTAACAATCTCTCTCCGCTCTGCCGCAATATTTCTGTTGCCTCCTCTTTTATTAACTTTGTCGGGATTCCCTATTTTACATATGCGCTGAGCTCTAAGGAGGGGGAAACAAGAAAGCACAGCTGCAGCAGGATTATAAAACATCAACTACGACATGTCTGTCTTCTGCAGCGTTCCCACAGCATCTTTGGACCTGCAAAACCTTTTCACATGGATAAACTCAACACAGAACGTCCTTCGTAGAATTCTAGACACAGCCAACACAGGTTCCCAGGAGAATGGAGGAAAGAAAAAGATAATCGTCTTCTCCCAAGGGTTTCACCTCCACCTCCCTAACAAAAAGATTTGGACACAGACATTTCTGCAAACAAAAGCAAATATGAGATAACTTATGTACATTATTCCAACATAAATCCCCCCTGTTTATCATGTATTTGCCCAAATCCTCACATCACTTTTAGTCAGCCACTTCACGAAGATTTTCAGCTGTAAGATCATATTCATGAGCACAAATACATTTACACTCGGAGGGCATGTCGGAGACACTTAAACAGCGCCTTCCCTGAACAGCCCAGCAGTATCAAGGTCAACATCATCATCATCATCATCATCTAGCTTCAGGAGGGGATGCAGCTGGGTCTCCTCAGGTGTGATAGCTGTGGCGATGAGACGATTGCACAAAGAACGCAGGCAAGGAATACAACAGCATCCACACAAGGTCAAAATGGCCATAAATACAGCTATGGACACTAAAGCGGAAGCTACCAGTGACCGGTACTTCCCAAACACACCCAACCAGGAGTCCCACATGGCGGTATCAACACCGGAATGGTCTTTCATCTTACCATTGAGAGTGCGAAGGCCCTCTATGGCCTTGGTCAGACTGCCGTCTGCAGCGGTGTTGTTAGGAATGAACGAGCAACACTGTTCACCGAACATGGTGCACACGCCACCCTTTTCAGCCAGCAGCATGTCGAGAGCGATCCTGTTCTGGAATGCCATTATAGATGTAGCAGAAAGCTGTTCATGTACAGCTTCAAACCCTTTTTGTGTCCAGTTACCTAATTTTTGGACGTTGTAGTGGATGTAGTTGATCCTGTCCACGTTTTTGTTAATCGTACACCACCAACAGATTGAAGATTCCCAGCCGGCAGCCACCTGATTAACTAATTTATATTCATCTGGTACTCCCCGAGGTACCCCTATGGCGTCTATGTAAGTAGGGTCAGTGTCTGTCAGCCACACATCTCGTTTATGTCTAGGACTCCATCTGTGAGGATTAATACCAGATAATTTATCAACCAAACCGTCAACGGTTATAGGAAACACAGAAACGGGTAACAGAAGTGTAACCAAAGCACAATAACCTGTAACACCTCTAGGCAATCTGTCGAACAGTCTGTCATCTCCACACCACCACCAGATGTCTCCTCGGGACAGCGGAATGAAGTCATTTTGCATGATTATTACATTTTGACAAGATGAACGGTTAAGCTTTCCCAGTTGCACACCTGTCCCAATTCTATTGACGCAGGTGAAGTTTCCTGGGGCCACCTTTTTAGAAAATGTAGGCTTTTCCTTCTCAGCCGTAGTTAGGGGAAAAACTAAATCCCAAAAGCTGCAATAGTTGTTGGGGTTCGTCGAACTCATTACTTCAATTACACAAGACATTGGAATGATTGCAGGAATTATACGTAGCATCGGTCTAGGTCCCATACAAACTACACAGTCAGTGTTAGTTGCATTTGCCGTTTGCTCCACCATTAGCAACCAATTGTTATTCAAACCCGAGATACCTTTTATTTGTTGGAACACTTCATCAGCGGGGGGCTTTGGGTTTTGAAAGTGCACTCCACCGCTAATGGCCCCTTTACTCAAAATCGGCTTGTGGTCAATGTCATGACCTTCACAAACAATAAATTTAAAGTCTATGTCAGCTGCTGTGGATGAGTAAGCCCATAACAAAAACATCCAACATGAATCTGGTTCCCCCGTGGGATCCAAATGTCCCTTAGTTAAATCAAATCTTACTATTAGATTCCCATTTCTTTTAGACATGCTTATTTTCGTTTTCTGGTACCGGGCCGCACGCGTTGTTCCCACATGTTTCCATACATTACTCTCATCTGCAACCAAGGTGTTCCAGTCTTTGACGGCGTGGTCATTTGTCATGTACCAATAACGATTTGCATAGTAATCTCCATTAATTGCATACCTGTTTCTGTATTTATCGTAATTGCCTTTGTTTAAAGCAGTTAATGGCACAACCACAGTAGTGATTGTGTCTCCAGGTATGCAAATTTGGTTACCGAATAAATACGCTCGCTGCTCTGAGCATCTATCAGTCACAGATCGTTGTCTTCGAACAAGGGAGAGGGTCACATCTTTTACCTTTCCATTGTAACCGGGCACAGCACTGTGATTTAATTTTGAGAGTCGTAAGTCAAAAATAGGAGTAGTATTTTCTGGGTTTAGTGGGTTTTCTTCAGCCATTTGTCTTTCTGGGCCAACATGAGGGGGTGGACTTACAGTTCTCTCAGTTGGAAGGGTTGGTCCATTTTCATACCCAGGTGGACGCCAGTACTGCCAGGTAAGCCATGCTATAACAATGGTTACAATCACAATAACAATACATTTCACACAATTTTGAAAACCTTGGTTTGTCATCTCGACCAATTTCTTTTTTTTCTTCTTTCCGTCTAAATGGGTCGGTGGCTTTACAGGAGGCTTCACTGACTTTCGGGTCTACCCAAACTCTAAACGTCTGAGTCCACCCTATTATCAGACTTTAGCTCACCTTCCACCTTGGAATTTCCAGTCGAGATTACCTTTTTACAATGGGTCAGGTGAATCCAGGTGGACCTTTCAGCAATTTTGACTGCAGTAGGAGTGGTCAACAGTGCCTGGTATGGCCCCTCCCACCTGGGTGAATACCAGTGTTTTTTCTTGATGCTTCTTATCAGCACCCAATCACCTGGTTCCACAAGCTGGTTTTCCTGCTGAGAGGCAAGAGGTTCTTCATTAGTCAGGTTTTCTCTTTGTTTTTCTAAAATGGCCCTCATATAGTCAGCTAGGTTTACTTCTTCATTAGTTTCCCATCGGTTTTTAAACTGTGGTAACCTGTAAGGTCTTCCGAAAAGGGTCTCATAAGGTGTTAGGCCTTTTGTACTAGTAATGTTTATGTACAGTTTTACTAAATCTAGGCACTGAGTCCATGGCCTTCCAGTTTCATCAATACATTTCTTCAGCCTATTCTTAATTGTACCATTCATTCTTTCTACTAATCCAGCACTCTGAGGGTGGTAGGCACAGTGATTCTTCAAATCAATGTGAAACATAATTCCTATTCTTTTTATGATTTGATTAACAAAATGAGACCCATTATCACTATAAATTTTTTCAGGTATACCATACCGAGGAATTATATCCTTGCATAATGCTTTGGCTACTGTTATTGCATCAGGATGTTTTGTTGGGAACAATTCAATCCATTTAGAGAATGCATCTATTATGACCAGACAGAATTTTTTCCCTTCACTTTTGTTTAATTCTATAAAGTCCATGTGTATTACCTGAAACGGATATTGGGGAGCTGGAAACCTCCCCCGTCTTGGTCTAAGGTTTCCCTGAGCATTGTGCTTGGCACAGGTGAGACATGCTCTACAAAAATTTTTTGAATAAGAATTAAATCCATAGGTCGTGTAATGTTTATTTACCTGTCCCATCATTCCCCCCGTTGACACATGGGTCACCCCATGGGTCAATATAGCTGCCCATTTATAAAGATTTTTTGGTAAAATAGGTTTGTTGTCTGGTCATACATATATACCATTTAGGAGTTTAGCATCATGTTTTTTCCAGAGCTCTTTTTCAGGTTCCAAACTCTGTCGTTGCATTTCTTTAAGTATTTCATTGTCAATCTTCTCGTTTTGATTAATTTCTAATGCGAAGGTTTGGAAAGGTCTTGTTGCGGCCTCCTTTGCCATTTTATCAGCGAAAGCATTCCCTTTAGAGACGTCATCAATACCTGCTGTGTGAGCTGCACATTTACAAATGGCTAATGTTTTTGGTAATTGAACCGCCACTAATAATGCAGATAATAGGTCCGCATGCGTGACTGGTTTTCCAGTCGATGTTATCATGCCTCGATTTTTCCAATATTGTGCGAAGGTATGTACAGTTGCAAATGCATATTGACTGTCCGTATAAATGGTTACATCTTTCCCTTCCATGAGTTTACATGCCTCCGTCAGAGCTATTAACTCTGCTGCTTGGGCTGAATAATGCGAAGGCAATGGCTCTGCTTTTAAAGCTATGGTTTGAGTCACAACAGCATAACCTGTCTGGGTTTTCCCTTGTTCATTTTTCTTTGAAGAACCATCTACATAAAGTATTTCACCTTTCGTCAGTGGTTGATCTTTTAAGTCGTCTCTGCTCTTCGCTGTTTTTTCTGCTAATTCTTGGCAATCATGCACACTTCCCTCATAAGGAAGTGGCAACAATGTCGCAGGGTTCAAGGTGGTACATCTTTCTATCGTGAGGTGCGGTTGGGACAGTAATGTGGCCATGCAGGATAAGTGTCGTGCAGGCGACAAAAAAGTCAAGTTCGTCTGCAAAAGTAATGCTGAAACTGCATGCGGAACCTTAAGGGTCAGTGGGTGGAATAGTACTATTGTTGCACTGACTTCTACTGCCATTGATGCTGCAATCACTGCTCTAACGCAATGCGGCAATGCACATGCCACACTATCTAATTTTGAAGAGAAATAAGCTACAGGTTTCATTTTGTCTCCATGTTGTTGGACCAAAACTGAGGTCATATAATTACCTTTGCAGTCTACCATTTGTACAAAAGGTTTACTATAATCAGGTAATGCCAATGCCGTGCTGGACACCAGAACCTGTTTAATGTTACCAAAGGCCGTGTCCGCTTCTTGTGTCCAGGTTACAGGGGAAGTCATTTTTAAATTGTCTTCATACATCAGCTTTTGAAGGGGAGCCGTTATTTCAGCATAGTTCGGTACCCAGTTCCTGCAGTAATTAGTCAGACCTAAAAATGACATCATTTGCTTTTTCGTTTGAGGTTTTGGTGCTTGAAGAATTGCAGTTTTCCGTTCTTCCATAATTGTCCGTCCTGCTGCGCTTAAGTTATGACCAAGATATTTCACTTGTTCCCTGCACAGCTGTAATTTATTTCTACTGACTTTGTGGCCTTCATCAGCTAAATGTTTTAACAGTGCCACTGAATCCTGCATACAAGTATTTTTGTCTGGTGATGCTATCAAAATATCATCAACATAAATTAATATTTGACTCCCCCCTGGAGGTTGGAATTTAGCCATGCTCGCCATCATTAGTTGAGAATAAATAGTAGGGCTTTCACCATAACCTTGCGGTAGTCTGGTATAAGTGTACCTTTGGCCGTCAAATGTGAACGCAAACCAGTACTGGCTGTCCTTGTGGACAGGCACAGAAAAGAATGCATTACTGATGTCTACCACTGTGAAGGCGGCTGCATCCGATCGTAACGAGTTCAGTAATGTATAGGGGTCAGGCACACAGGGTGCTCTCTGAATAACTGCATTGTTTACCGCCTGTAAGTCTTGTACCATCCTCCAACCAGTGGAGGGCGCCTGTTTTTTCACTGGAAATATAGGAGTATTACATGGTGAGTTATTGCACTTTATAATTACTCCTGCAGCTATTAAATCTGAAATTACTGGTTTAATACCTTTTTGTGCATCTGGTCTTAAAGGGTATTGTCGAACACATGGTCTATATTCTGTTTTTGGTCTAATCTGCACTGGTAAAGCGCCTTTAATTAACCCTACATCTGTGGGTCCTTTAGACCACAGAGTGTCAGGGAGATCCTTTAACAGATCTTCCTCCTCCTCAGTTAACGCTAATAATCATCTGGCCCAGTTCTTTGGTTTTTCTTGCAAATGGACACCCATTTTAACAGAAGTCGTCCAAAACAAAGCCACTCGAGTCAGTCCAGTTGAGGGACTTCCCTGGATGTGGGGCGATAGTGTTGGAATCCAGTCATCAGCACTTTCCCCCATCCTAACCATATCTCCCAGATCCTGCCACTGCTGATTCTGCCCTTTCAGCACGGAAACGTGTAGGGGGCGCCACATGTGATTGAAATTCAACATGTTTTCTCCCATTTTTACAGCCACAGCTACACTGCTTTGTTCATCTGCATACAAATACGTAAGAGTGATTTTAGTAGGAGTTGCTCTTGCCAGACGCTGTTCATACTCATAGTCTGGAGCAGGTGATTTTTTGTACCACAAAGTCACATGCATTTCATCTGGAGACATTTCATCTCTTACATCTATGACATGTTTTTTTGCTTCTGCTAAAAGAGCAAGTCCTGTGTTCATTGGAGCTTTATTTACAATATCCAAGGTGTAATAGTAATAGGGAGAGCCTCCCCCTTTTACCACAAAGAGACCTCCTTCCTTCATCTCATTTTTGCGTCTAACTTCAATGTTCCCTTGAGGAGTGGGAACGAGTGCGAGGTTTAACAACCACAGTGCATCTCTTCCTAGAAGATTGACCGGACATTCCGGAAACATGAGGACTGATAACTCACAACTGATTCCACAAGGATCTGTTAGTTGCACCAACTCTGACTGAGAAATGTGCACGGTTTCACCATTAGCTGCTCTGACTGAAACTCGCGTGCCTGCAGGCTTCGCTCCTGGAATTGGTTCTTTAATAGCTGTCCTACATGCACCAGTGTCACACAAAAAAATCATTTCATTCCCATTTATCCTCAATTTAACTTCTGGTTTAACATCCGCATAAGCCAACAAATCCTGGAAATTTATCAACACCTCATCATTTCTATCTGACTCATCATTCTGCTTTTCAGGGAGTCTTGTATTAGAAAATGCAAGGTCCCCTGTCCTCTGGCCTAGTCATGCGTGTTCTTTTTTTTCGGGGCAATCCCGAGCTACGTGTCCTTCCTTTCCACAGGTCCAACACTCTGGAAAGGGGTAACCATAAGCTCCTCTCTGACGCCCTCCTCTGCCTCTGAAACCTCTTCTGTTCCGACCTCTAAAACCTCCCCTGCTTCGGCTGCCTCCACCATGATAAAACACTTCTTCTGTTTCTCCCTCAAAAAATGCACCCACAGTTTTTTTGTTTCTCTTTTCTTTCACTACCTTTTCAGCATGTAGAGCGTGATTCACATACTGCTCTAATGTTCCCGTGGATAAATCAATGTAATGTTTTTGTACCCAACTTCTAATTGCATCTTTTGATCCAGCATGTAAAGCATTTTTAAATTGCTGCTGATAGGGCCCATCTGCTTGTCCATCATCCTCTAAACCAGAGTGAAATTTAAAAGTTGACATCATACGTAGTCTGTAATCATCAAAACTTTCCTCATCTTTTTGTTTTATTCTACCAATCTCTGTGTAGTTAGCTCTGCGTCTAAAACGCGCCACTACTCTGTCTCTTAAACCTTGAACTCGTTGCTCCAGTAGACCTGAACCTTGTGTCACAGGGACGTTGCCATCCATAGGATTCCAATCTCCCTGCACATAATGCCAATCCGGCCCTAAAGCGGCCATCCACACCTGTTGCACTTCCTGACCATTCAGATGGTAAGATCGTCTCAAACTTTCCATGTCCTGCACAAACTGATTCACATCTGCTTTGTAAGAAATCACACCTTCTATAGCTTTCTTAACATCTTCCATTGTCCATGTCCTATATACTAAAATAGTTGGGGGTTGATCATCTCCTGCCTGGGGGTTTGCAACCTGGATCATTGGAAATGATTCTGTCATTGCTAAAGTTTCTTCAGGTGCAGAGGGGAGAGGAGAAAGTCCCTCTCCCATTGTCCTTGACCACTGTAATTTCTGCCCTGTCTGTGATCTAGTCAACATCCCTTTTTGAGAGGATTCCCCATCATAAGGTGGGGGATCCTTTACTAACTGGGGGTAAAGAGAGCTGTTCACATCCGCTCCATGTGGAGCAGGCGCTCCTCCTTCCTGCTCTGTCTCATCCGCTCTGTGACGTGAACGCGCCACGGAGCCTGTTTCGTCATCCTCAGTTCTGTGAAACAACAATTTCCCCCCTCCCTTTGCTCTCTCCTGCACTCTAAGGCTGTTCTGCCCTTTTTCCCTTTTTTCTGCCTCTCTCAGCCAAAAGTCAGTAGACTCAAATCCTGCTTTCTGCATTTTCTTCTGATCTTTTCCTGTCTTTTCTTTAATCGCATCCTGCAATGCAATTATTCTCTGACTGTTTAACCTTCCATTAAATCCATAATCTTTTACCCATTTATCCAAATGCTCAATTTTTGTAGGATCCAGACTTTCCACATACTTCCAATCCTTGCTCTGCAAACTTTCTCTTGGACTTTCCTTACTCTGTGCCTTTCCCATTTTTCAAACAAAAAACCCTGTTGGTTTAGCAGTTCAAAAACACAAGCTGCAAATTCAGCGATTTGCCAAACACAACAACAAAAAACACAGCAAAACACAGCAACAAAAAAACAAACAGCAAATACGGCGATTTGCACACAAAATCACATTAACATTCACAGTCTTCACACACTATTTACTTTACTTATGTATAAATGCCGGCTTTTTAATTATCTTTAAGTTTTATAGCTCAAAGTTATGTTACTGGGATTTCTTATCTATACACACATATGTGTATTATCTTATTTAACACGGGATTTCACAGGACCCCGCCGTCCTTGCCTGATAGTGTCTAGAATTCTCAGGGCTTTAACTTTCTTTTAAACACGGAATTTAACGGACTCCGTCGTCCAACCAAATAGTACGGGATTTCAAGGACCCCGCCGTCCGTACTTACGGAATTTCACAGGACTCCGTCGTCCTTTCCATTGTCTTTCTCCTTCGGTATACCGTCAACCTTTCGGACTCCAGCCAACGGGATGGACACCAGTTCCAACAAAGGGTTGACTCACCTAGGAGTCAGCTGTGGCCACAGTCTCCTGGGGCCCACCACGCCCGCTGAAATCCTCAGGTATGTTGGTACCCAGCTCGAAGGACCAAATTAATGTTGGGTTAAAACAACTTCCAACATCAGAATAACAACATGAAGGAAAGAAAGACAAGAGACAAAGGTACCTTTTTACGAGGAGAACGAACAGAGAATAATGCCCAGTAACAATCTCTCTCCGCTCTGCCGCAATATTTCTGTTGCCTCCTCTTTTATTAACTTTGTCGGGATTCCCTATTTTACATATGCGCTGAGCTCTAAGGAGGGGGAAACAAGAAAGCACAGCTGCAGCAGGATTATAAAACATCAACTACGACATGTCTGTCTTCTGCAGCGTTCCCACAGCATCTTTGGACCTGCAAAACCTTTTCACATGGATAAACTCAACACAGAACGTCCTTCGTAGAATTCTAGACACAGCCAACACAGGTTCCCAGGAGAATGGAGGAAAGAAAAAGATAATCGTCTTCTCCCAAGGGTTTCACCTCCACCTCCCTAACAAAAAGATTTGGACACAGACATTTCTGCAAACAAAAGCAAATATGAGATAACTTATGTACATTATTCCAACACACCATCACATGATGTTTTGAGACAAACGCTTTTGCAGGACTCAGCATCAAGTCTCCAGAAGTAGCAAAACCGACCTGAGAGGTACCTGGCACGATGTATTCACATCCTGCCTCCAACACAGTGGTGCGTGCCACTCTCACTAGATGAGTTGCAGGTTGTGGGTCTGGCTTAAACAGGGGGGCACCTTTTTACCAAAAACAGTGATCTCTTTACTGCCATAGTCTAAGCATGCTTGTGTCTGTAGTAAAAAAGGGTGCCCCAAAATAACTTCAGTACTCTCAGTTGTGTCAGCGATGATAAAGTTAACTGAAATGACTTTGCAGCCGACATTGACAGGAAGGTCAACCTCACCCAGAACCGCTAGGCCTTCTGGTCCGATGCCCTGGAGTGTGTGCACCATAGATGGTGAGATTGGGGGCCGGATGCTGTTAGGAATTAAATGAAAGAGAAGAAGGGGTAACACATTTCTTCTTGCACCAGAGTCCAGCAGAGCACACATCCGTACACCATGTATCATTATCTGGAGGGAAGCAAATTAGCTCTGCGGGGGCCTGGCGTGGGCCAGCGAGGGGAGGGGCAGTGTTTCTGGAAATGCCCTACCCCCGAGCAGTTGTGACAGATCAGTTCATCCTCCCTGGGTTTCTTACGTCTACTTTCGGCTGGCTGCCTTCTCACAGACCGCCCTGCTTGCCCCGAAGGAGTGGGAACAACCTTTTGTGCCTGTCCGTCTTCCTGGTTGCTGGTATATTGCTGGCATTTTTAATTTTAAGGTGTCTGTCATAATTGTTATGTGTGACATTATTATTTGTTACACCAAATGCAAACTGTACTTTAACACATAAACAGAACAAATATGTTCTGTTTATATTTTAAAGGGAGAGCCATTGGCAATATAAACTTATTTTTCCAATTTGAGCAAATTTACGACTGTATAAAAACAATATTTATTTATGGTGTGCAGTCTGGTTTAATGCTCCCACATGTCAGTTTCCCTTTTTGTATCTCAGAAAAAAACATTGTCATTTGATAACTATAATCAAAAGAAGCAGCCTACAGTCCTAAGCAATAATTGAATTCCACATTATGGAATTACTGACCTTCATCAGATTTAACATTTATGATTGCAAAGTTTATATTTCCCGATTAAAACTTGTTGAAAGCATTAAAAAACTTATTACAAAAAACAGCACATTTTTTTGTTCAATTTTTATTTGTTCTTCATGTTTTATCAAAGCAAACAAACAACCAACGGAAAGTAATGGTATTATCGAGTTCACAAATCATTAATGTTGTTATTATTTTATTCAAACATTTCATTCATGTAAATGGAAAAATACATGCGCTTTGTTTAGTATTTTTTGGAATTATTTTTCTGATTTTTGTAAGTGTCTTAAATGCATTCCTAACAAAAACAATAAAACAACAGTATTCATTCATCATTCATCTTCTTAACCGTTTATTCCCTCTTGGGGTCACGGGGGTTGCCGGAGCCTATCCCGGCCACTTGGGCATAGGCAAGGGATGCCCTGGACTGGTCGCCAGTCTGTTGCAGGGTAGAATATCCTCAATCACACATCCATTCACTCTCACACCTCTGGACAATTTAGAGTTGCCAATCAACCTATGAAGCATGTTTTTGGACGGTGGGAGGAAGCCGGAGATCCCGGAGAAAACCCACGCATGCACGGGGAGAACATGCAAACTCCACACAGAAAGGTCCCCCATTGATGTTGTGTTTTTTTTTTTCATGTCCCCCAGCCGGGACTTGAACCGGGGGCCTTCTTGCAGTGAGGCAAGAGCGCTAACCACTGCGCCACCGTGCAGCCCAAAAACTAAAAAACTACAGTAATTCATCAAAATATATCAAAAGTATTGTTATTTTGAATTGTTTTTGCCTTGCCTTTGCCTATTATTTTAATTTTATTTTGTCTTTTTCTATGTGTGCATTTATAACGTTTGTTCACCTTAACTTGCTTTGTATACCCCCCGGCTTGTTCCTTCGTTGTTACTGTTTAACATTGTTTTGTATTGAATTGTTACATTCAATAAAAACAAAACAAAAAAAATAACGGAAAGTTGTAAATTGACCAATCACTTTCGTAGACGTCACAGTGGCAACTTACAGCCAATCAAATAGCGCAACGTCATCATTGGTCGAAGGACCCCGAGAACATCCGGCAGCCCGAGTCGATCCGGTACCCACACCAGAGCCTAACCCGGCTACTTGTGGGCGAAGGCAGGGGAAGCCTGTCGCACGGTAGAATGTCCACAATCACATACCCATTCACTCTCACACTCACACCTATGGTCAATTTAGAGTTGCCAATTAACCCATGAAGCATGTTTTTGGACGGTGGGAGGAAGCCGGAGACCCCGGAGAGAACCCACGCATACACGGGGAGAATATACAAACTCCACACAGAAAGGTCCCCATTGATGTTGATTTTTCACGTCCCTTGAACCGTCCCTTGAACCGGGGGCCTTCTTGCTGTGAGGCAAGAGCGCTAACCACTGCACCACCGTGCAGATTGTTTTTCAGTTTTTTTAATAAGCTAACCACAAGTTGGACGAGTTAGCAAGCTAACGAGCTAGCATGCTAGCGCATGATAAAGCCAAGGCAAAGGTTGCTTATATGTTTCTGTAATTCAACTTGTTTTTGTATTTACTTAAAGGAAAAAATCAATTAGAATTGTATGATTTCCTTGTTAATATTGAGAATGTGCTAGATATATTTTTTTTAAGTTGATGCAAGTATAGAAGCTGGAGCCTGACACGTGTGTGTAGCTGTTTTTTTCTTCCCCGACTGCTTCATGGAGTGGACTAATGCATGTAACTTTATTTGGAACACTAAAATTAAAATGTTAAAAAAATACTAGTGCGTCTTTGTAATATATTTACTCACTTCAATGTAATAACTTAGATAAAAAGTGCAGTAAATATGTCAAATGGCCTTCTCACTGCAAATAACAAGAACAGTGGAAATAAAAATGCCCAATGTTGTGTTTTAGTTATTTTACACTTTGTGTTGCGTAATTTATTATTGAGGCGAAATATGATCTTTCAGCCTATTGATATGATATTGTAGCGACCTGGGGGTTGGCCCTGCTTTCAGCCCCAAAGGCTCATGGGAAGTGGGGAGCTTTAGGGTGAAACCTTGAGTCAGAGGGTTGTGAACTTAATTGACGCTCCATGCTGTTTTGCTGTTGTTGTGTTAGAAATAAACGGGCTAGATGCTCAAAAGGAGAATTTGCCTCTCTTCTTTTGTCTACCAACCTGAGGCTGTCTGGGGTTGTGCAGTGTATGGGGCACAGACAGCTCTCCAATAAAAACTTTTCATGAGCAGCTTGGCTTTCAGTACCCAGTTCAAGCAACATTCCGGCCGCATCCTTACAATTTCATCATTGTGTTTTACAGTGCTGGCAGTCCTGTTCATTTACTCTCCCTTTTTATTTGCTACGTCTAAGATGGCTGACTCGCTTTCTTTATAAATATAGCAGAGTGTAGTAAAAATGCACTTGGGAGCAATGTTGTGTTGCTCTGAAATGCAGAATAATGTTGGATTTTAAGTTTTCTAACCAAAATAAAGTCTAAAGCTTACTGACATAAGTTCTGAAAAAAAACCCACACGTGCTTTGACACAGGGGCTTTATTTCCAGTGTTTACATTCTTTTTATTCCAGTAACTATTCAAGAGTTGACACAATCCCAGTGGATTCTTATGTGGAGAAAGCAGCCTCACACTGAGATGCAGCGCTGCACAGTAGGGACGTGATTACGTAATCACCTTGAATCAGCTGATTCTGCAGCACAGAAAAGAGGCTTTGTTACGGTATATCAGGATGACCCAAATGCAGGACCAGACTCCAACGTTGAGGGAAGATCCAGAACTCTTTTCATAAAAAACACCACATTTGGTGGTTAAAACTCCACTGAAATAACCAGGGGGGTATTCCAGGAAGCATGTTTAAACTAGCCTGACTTTAAGCCTAAACTCTGGCTGAAATCCGCCTGAACTTGCTTACTCTGGGAATGTCGGTTCCAAAAGACCGGATATGAGTTAGAGTAATGACGCTTGACTTGGTAACCCTGGGATAATGCGCGTGCACGGCAAGTACATAAAGACATTCTGAATGGATCGCTGATTTCTGGAGTCACCATGGAAACACATGGAGAAAAAGTCCAGAAGACTCCTTCAGCTGTTGGGCTGAGAGTCTGGGAGCTTCATTTGTCCTGCTTTTCTCTGCACTGACAGCAGCTTCCAGCTCTCGCTCTCGCTCGCGCTCTCTCTCTCTCTCTCGCTCTCGCTCGCGCTCTCTCTCTCTCTCTCTCTCTCTCTCTCCCTCTCTCTCTCTCTCTCCACGTTTCCAAGTCAGCTCTTCTTTCCAAGCTGATTCCTGCAGAGATTCCTGCAGGAGTTCCTCCTGCTCCTTCTTTCCCAGAGTTCCTGCAACCAGACGGAGTCTTTGTGCTTTGGAACTGCTTCTCTTGGATGAAGCGCTTGGTTAGCTCACTTTGATCTCTTTCATGTGGGACTTTGTCTTGAAGCGGATCAAACTGAAGGTGGGACTCCCAAAGCAAACATTCTGGGATGTTTGCTTCAGCTCTGTGCTTCTGTTCTCTGGTTGCTTCTTTGCTTTGGTTGCAGAGACTTGGAGCTCTCTCTCTCTCCATGCAGATCAGCAGCTTCTTTGGAGGCAGAGGCAGCTGTGTGGGAAGTCTCTGCAGGTCCAGAATCTTCTGATGGATCAGCAGCTGCTGCAGGTTCCTCCCGGTGGAAACACATTTCTGCCAAACAGAACATCTGTTTGTCTTTGTTTGGATGGAAAACGGAGGAAAAAAACTTCTTGGAGAGAAATCTGCTTTGTTTCTTGTTGCTATGAGGTTGTTGTACAAATGTGGTCACGTTCACAGCTTCACTTCAAATGACTTCCAATAGACAGAAATTGTACATTTTAGTTTATTAAAGTAAGTTTGTTTAACATTTTTGATGTTTTTTCTGTAATTCTAGGTCTGATGTCTTCATACATGATGGCTAAAATAACAAAAACCAAACCAAATCAGTCAGGGGCCTGTTTCACAAAGGAGGTTCAACCAACTCTGAGGTCAAACCTGAACTCTGAGTTGGTCAATCGAGAGATTGACAACTCTGAGTTTTCAGTTTCAGAGCAGCTGATCCGCGTTAGATCAATCAACTCTGAGTGGACTGATTCGGAGGTGAGCGTGCGCACCGCGTCTATAAGAAGCCATTATCAATGGAGCGCAGATATCACGAGTCACCATGGCAACCGTGAAAACAAAGAGGTCTGCGTATTTTTCGCCAGCTGAACTTGACGTGCTGCTGCAGAGTTGCAGTGAATATGAGCACATATTCCAGAAGAAAAGCAACACCGCTGCATCTGCAAAACAGAGACAGTTAGCGTGGAAAACATAGCTGCTCAAGTTAATGCCTAAGTTTGCATTTAAATCATTGTTATAAATATTGACTGTAATAACTTTTTAAATAGCGTAAGGTGTGAAATAAAAAATGGTGATATTTAGGTGTACTTTTGAAGTGTTATTCCTGGTGTAAATGCATGAAATGCTGCATAGTGTACAGAACCAATCTGGGGGAAAATGCATTTAACGTCGGTAATGTTTAGAGGACTTTTTTGTTAACCTTCCCCTCTAGCAAACGTTGGTCATTTTAATATTAATACATGCAATTGTGTTTTTAAAAGTGAACTTTTGTCTACTGTTGAACCTTTCGCTGCGCAAAGACTTCCTTCTTTTCTCTCGTCTTTCCGACCGTGGTCAGAAGCGCAGGGGAGATTTCCTTCAGGGCTGAAGGGAATTCTCCTTCGGGGTTCACTTCCCGTTGGAAACCCTCAACCTCCAGAGCGGAATAAGAATGACTCCAAAACAGTTATTCTGGGAATGACACCTTCTCCGTCCTCCTCATCCGTGCTCACCCCCCCCCCCCCCCCATCTGCACCTGCAATCGCCCCTCCCCTTGTCTCTCGTGGATTGCACCCCGCTCAGCACACACACGCTGCAACACTACCCCTGTATTGATCAAGTGGTGTAGGTTTATATGGGATTAAGAAAGTAAGCAGTGCTAGAAAATTGTGTTTCCAAAAAGTAATTGTTACATTAATCTAATTCAATGTCCCTGATTTCATTTTCATGTAGATGCAATCCTGCAGGAATTAAAAGAAACATGGCAGCAGCTAAAAATGAAGTATAAAAACATAATTCAATCAGGTCAAATGTGAGCATGTCATGGATGTAGGCTTTGTTGACAATATTTGACATATGAAACATTTACATAGCAATACATATCTAATGTTGTTTTCATTTTGTATATGTAATTGACTGCAACGAAAAACGGTAACGCTCAAACAAAAACGTATGGAGAAATGACAAAACATCGAGTCGAGGTCTCAAAATCCTCGCACGACGTAAATGTAATTCTCTACGAATTAATGCAGCCTCCTCATCTATTGGGTCCTCCAAAAAAGGACAAGCCATTCTTGTCACTTAGATCGCGTGACGGAAATGTGGGCAATTAAGGTTGAAGCCAAATATAGTGCTTCGTCTTTAAAAAGGGGAGGGGACCGGCAGAAACTTTGAGTTTGGAGAATAAAACCTGCTCCCGACCAGGTTAGGTTCACAGCATAAGTAACCATGGATACTGACTCCGAGTAAAAGTTAACTCTCTTTCAGAAACGGGTTTGACTTACTCTGCTTTCTCTGGTTTGACAAACCTCCGATTCTGAAACGGAAAACCCAGGGTTTCCCTGATTTCCGGGTTTATGAACTCAGAGTTTACACTTAACCTCCTTTGTGAAACAGGCCCCTGGTCAGGCTGGAAACAGCCTGGAGATGTTGTTCATCCATCACAGGGTTTGGTCCAAAGCTCCAGTGCAGCCTCTCACCTCCTCCACCTTCCTCTTTGAGGCAGCAGAAACTCCTCCTCTTCTCCAGCTGGATGATGCTGTCCTCCACCTGCAGCTGGACCTGGATGTTCTCTCAGACCATGTGGCCTCATGGATCAGAAGGTTGAGGGTTCAAGTCCCTTCATGGTTGGAGGCAGGATTTTGTTTCTAAATCAGCAGTTGGTGAAGCTTCAGAGACTCCCACAGTGAGACACCTTTGTTGGTGTTCCTTTGAACCAGATGGATCTGAATCTAGAGTCAAAGATTCTAAGGAAATCATGGATTCACAGACATTTGATTGAATTTCTGTCTGGATCAGAAACCAACAGCAGACATTTCAAGCCGTCATCTGTTCCTAATGTTCATTCCCCGGCCGCCATCATTGAAAGCTTTTGGAATAGTCCCTAAAGCCAGCGATCGGGCCGCTTTGGAGCATGAACTCATCACTCGGTGTCACGGTGGCAGAGAGATGACAGATCCCAAATCTGAGGCTGAAATGATCACGTCCTACCAGCTCCACTCTGGATTTGGGACCAAAAACCTTTGAAGATGTTGGAGCATTGTTGGAGAATAGACTGACAACATTTGTTTGGAAGAAAGATTGACCTTTGACCCCTCCCTCATGTGTTCCACATCCAGCTGCAGACACACCACTACAGCTCACATTCCACTTCTGATCCAGCAGTTAGAACCAGAGCCTGCATTTGCAGCAGGTTCCAACCCACTGACCACTGATCCACACAGGGGGACGTCCTAAGGGGCGGAGTCAGCCACTGGAGAGAGCAAAAAGGAGAAATGGGGGTCACTCTGGGCCTCTCTGTGTCTGGACCTTCAGAGGAGCCCCAGCGCTGGTCTGTGCTTGGATCTGTTTTAGACTTGTTCAGAGTCAAATGCATGTTTTAAGGGGAGGATTATTTTGTTGTTGCTGTTTTTGTTCCTATTCTTACAATCCACTATATGTCCGTGTTGAATTCTACTATTAAAATATGGGAAACAAATGTTTATCAAATCCAAATCAATCCAAAAGCCTGGAGACTGGATGGCCGGGTGTCCTCCCTTTGACCTGGACACTGGTTGCCATGGCAACCTGCACACTCACCAAGCTGGAACTTAGAAGAAGAAAAAGAGACCAAAATGATTGATAAAGCAGGTTTTCCAGGGAAATCCCACAAAGTGCTTTCCAAGCTAGAACTAAGAATATCCAGCATGCATTTGGAAAAACTCATTAGCTTCTTGTGGAAAATGATGAGTCATTGTAAAAGCATTCTATGAATGCTCAGAAAACTTCCTCTAAGGTTGTGGTTGTTTGGAGAAGTCCTCCTCTTCCAAGAATTCCTGAAAAAAGCCCTCATTTCTCCTGACCATCTTCAAAGCCACTTTCTGCTTTAGTTTAGTCCAAACTTGCTTTATGCTGACAACATTTACAGCTTGAATCCATCTGAAGATTCCAAGGAAACAAACCAATCTAAGTCTGCATTCATGCCACTTCAGAACCAACAAAGCATGTTTCCAGGACGCTGACTTACCAATAGAACTTGGGATTTCCTTTGCAGAATCCTTCTCCGTGTGTTTTCCTTTGTTTTTCTCCCCAAAACCTAAAGCAGAGATTTTTGCTGAGCTGCAGAACAAACGTCTGACTGCTTTAACCGCCGTTGATGGTTTGTTGTGTTTCCCTCTATAGCTGCTATGGTCTTGGTATGGTTGCTAGGTAACGCTGTCTTTGATGATGATGACGTCAGAGTGGCCTCTAGAATGGACTTTTTTCTCGTGGAACCAGGAGCTGTAACCTTTAGGGCACTAGGACCCAGAAAGAGGTCCAGGCAGTGACGGTGATGCTATTTTCATTAAACAAATCACAGAAAAGTTCAAAAAGTAAATCATCTAAAGTATTTCTGTGTAAAATAGTGTAAATATGTTGTCAAAACTTAAATCTTGTCTCCTGTGTGGAGGTATTTCAGTTCATTAAAAACTGACATAAATGAGTAACGTTCACTGCAAACTGTGCAGAAGGCATGTTCTTTCTAAAACTGGAAATAGCACCAACCTTTTTTATCACCTGAAGCTGAGTCTCCATTTGATAATTCAATAAAAATAACATTTCATTTCCTCATTATAAAGGAACTTCATTGGAGTTTCATTTGTCATTGGTCTTTTTGAGCCAAAATTCTGAAGAAATCAAAACAAAAGGCTTTTCCAACAGAATCAGAACGTTAGCACGTGACCTAAGTTTGTTCACTTTGTGCTAAATGTTGATTTCTTTGACTGTTGTGTTAATAATATCAACAGTTCTCTGTCGCCCTCTGGTGGTTCATTAGAGAAGCCAAACTTCCAAAGAAAGTGAATCAATAAACATGAGCTAATTCTTGATGCAGGTTTGAAAACACAGATGGAAAACAGCATCAATACAAATATTAGTCAATGTTTCCTTGAATGGAACAATTTCAGGATTTGTTGTCATAAAGTTGTGAAAAACTGTCTTGTAAAGTGTGTGGTGACGGTCCACTGTGGAAAATGACTGTTTGTGGAACATTGAGATGTGCTCAGTGATTTTGGTTTAGGACACTTTGGTTTCATTTCAAACGTTGGTTTCTCCTAAATCTACAAACTCTCTCCACAAACTGTCTCCTAACTCTCAGGGATTCCTGCTGCTGGCAAAACTCACGGCTCAAGGAACCACTTCATGAATCAGTCACGCTTTGGAATGAACTTTATTGAACAACATGTCATGGTCTGGAAGAAGCCCCAGTTCCAGCTGACAGAAGTCTGGTTCTGATCCATCAGATCTCACTAGCAACAGAACCAAACCTTCACGTGTTGCAGCAACAGTTTCCATGTTTGGGAGGATCTTCTGAAGAACAGCTCAGTTCCAGATCACATCATGATGTTTGATGTTTTCTTCATTCCAGGAAATCATCTGTGTTTCCTTTGATCTGTGCTGAGTCAGCACTTTGACTTCTTTTCAACTTTAGATCCATCATTTTCAATCAGGGATTTATTGATAAATATTATTTATTGAAAATAAAGAGTAAATGTATTTATCATCCAGCAGTGAAAAACAGGAAAAACAGTTGTTCTGGAGTGTGATTCTGATTTTTAGATTAATGTGATATTTTTCACAGATATTAAAAAGAAAAATTCTTCAGTCTTCATTTAGTCTAAAAGTTTAAACATTTATTCTCCTTAAAAGTCATTTTATGCTCACGTCTTTGAATAAATAAGTGTTTCACAGTGAATGCAGTCCTTCATATTTAAAGTTCCATGCAGATTTGGAACCAAAAGTGTAGAACATCAATTAATTTACCCTTAAACTCATCCCGGTAACGTCACATGCTCTGCTTTTTGGAACAGAGTCCAGCTTTGGAACCAGCAGAGAACCAACAAACAGCAGAAACCCAGACGGTAGGAAAGACTCCACACTTGTGACTGATGTTCACATCCACTTTATTCTTCACAGTAAAGATTGGAACAGAACACTGAGAACCAAAAAGAACAGAGGAACAGTTCTGTTTACTAGAAAACATGAATCACAAGAACACCAAACACAAACACCAGTCTCTATCCGCCTCTTCCTTCATACATTTTTAGGAAAACCTTTTCCTCACTAAATGGTAGGGATGCGGTTCTACTAAGACTGGATCGTTCCTTAGGTGGCGATCCGATTCAATTCACGAATCAAGCTCAACGGCTCACAGATCGAACCACGATTCTTGCTTTTTAATAGAATATGTCTGTACAGTTACTATATGTGTGTATTTTTACAGGATGTATAAAAAAGTTTAAATTATATGAAATAAATCAGCATCATTTAGAACCGAAGATCAAAATCAACAAAAGTGATACAAACACAGAGTTAGGGCGGCGCGTGGACTTTCATGGCGGCGCACAGTGTTGCAGCGGCTCGGTGCTTCTATAGTCAGTGCTTAGTCAGTGCTTTGTTTTGCTTTGTTTTTGCGGTTTTTACGGTTTCTTCGCGTATTTTTGTTTGTGTTACTTTTGTCTGTTCCGTGTACATCATGGGAGTTAGCAACATCTACAGCCGCCTAGATCTCATTAAAATAGGAGTCTGTTGCGACCGGAATATCGCAGCCGAGTTTGTCAGCTCGCAAAAGATTCCGGTGGACATAGCGAGGGACCCCGGCTCCAGGTGGCTCACAACCCCCGCGGTAAGGAAGCGAAGGCGGAGGGACAGGAAGCAAAAGAGAGGTTGCAGGGCTGGAGCACTTGCCAGGCTGAGGAGACAGCCACAGAGACCACCGCTTCCCAGCCTTTTTTTGACGAACGCCAGATCACTCGTCAACAAGATGGATGAACTAAGGCTACGGATTGTGAACAACAAGATCTTGAAGGACATGTGCATCTTGTTGATCACAGAGACCTGGCTCCATCCTCTCATCCCGGACTCTGCTATCCAGCTAGCAGGCTACACCGCTAAGCGCCATGACCGGACGAAGGACTCCGGTAAGAGCAGAGGAGGGGGGTTGTGTGTCTATGTCAACAACAACTGGTGTACAAACACCAAGACTGTAGACAGTCACTGCTCTTCGGACCTGGAGTATGTGACTGTCAGATGCAGGCCCATCTATCTCCCGAGGGAGTTTACTGTGGTCATGGTTACTGCTGTTTACATTCCACCGGACGCTAATGCTAACACAGCTATCGGACATTTACATGACAGCATTGGCAGGCAGCAGAGCAGGTATCCTGACGCTGTGCACATCATAGCGGGGGATTTCAACCACGTGGACTTAAAGCCAGTGCTTCCTAACCTTCACCAGCATGTTAAGTGCAGCACCAGAGAAGCTAAGACTCTGGATAAGGTTTACACAAACATTAAGCTAGGCTTCAGGGCTAGACCCCTACCTCACCTGGGCCAGTCTGACCACTTGTCACTGCTCCTAATTCCTGCATATACCCCCCTCAGGAAAACTGCTCCCACCATTAAGAAAACAGTAAAAATATGGCCTCATGGGGCCTCTCAGCAGCTGCAGGACTGTTTTGAGAGGACCAACTGGGACGTCTTTGAACATCCAGACCTGGAGGTGTTCACAGACAGTGTGCTGTGTTACATTAAGAACTGCATAGACACTGTTACGGTGGACAAGCACATTAGGGTGTACCCCAACAGAAAGCCCTGGATGAACCGGGAGGTCCAGCAGCTGCTGAGGGAGAGGAACACTGCCTTCAGGTCTGGCGATAGGGTTCTTTACAGCTCAACCCGAGCCAACCTGAAGAGAGGCATCAGGAAGGCCAAAATGGATTACAACAGGAGGATTGAAGGCTGGTTGGACAGCAACAACAGCAGGGAGGTGTGGAAAGGGGTCCAGCATCTTACCAACTACAGGACCACCCTTCGTGCTGCCGAAGCTGACTCTTCGCTGGCAGAGGAGCTGAATCTCTTCTTCACTCGCTTCGAGGTAGAAAACTCTGACACACCCACACACCCTCACCCAGTGGCACACAGCAGCCTCAGCTTCACCGTGAAGGAGCAAGAGGTGAGAAGCATACTGAGGACCGTCAACCCCAGGAAAGCTGCTGGACCCGATGGTGTCTCTGGACGCGTTCTGAAGGACTGCGCGGACCAGCTGGCTGGAGTCCTTACCAGGATTTTCAACCAGTCTCTTGCCCAGTCTACTGTCCCACCATGCCTGAAGTCCTCCATTATAGTCCCCCTGCCCAAGAAAACACACATCACCAGTCTCAATGACTACCGGCCAGTTGCACTCACCCCAGTGGTGATGAAGTGTTTCGAAAAACTGGTACGGAGTCACATGACATCACTACTTCCAACATCCCTGGACCCACACCAGTTTGCGTACAGGGCAAAGAGATCCACAGAGGACGCCATAGTCACAGCCCTCCACACTGCATTGTCCCACCTGGAGAAACAGGGAAGCTATGTGCGGATGCTCTTTGTGGATTGCAGCTCGGCGTTTAATACCATTCTCCCTCACAAACTGGTAAATAAACTGATGGAACTAGGACTTCCACACTCCACCTGCTCTTGGATCAAGAGCTTTCTTACTGATCGCAGTCAGAGAGTGAGAGTGGGCCCACACACATCCAAGGCCCTCACACTCAGCACTGGCTCCCCACAGGGCTGCGTGCTAAGCCCCCTGCTCTACACCCTGTACACCCATGACTGCATTCCTGCTCACCACAGCAACACCACTGTCAAATTCGCAGACGATACGACAGTGGTGGGACTCATTTCGGGGGGAGATGAGTCTGCTTATAGAGACGAGGTGGATCAGCTGACGATGTGGAGTAGGGAGAACAATCTGCTCCTCAATACCACAAAGACCAAGGAGGTCATTATTGACTTCAGGAGGAAGAAAACTGCTGTTTCTCCACTGTTCATCAGCGGGGTCTGTGTGGAGAGAGTGCCAGACTTCCGCTTCTTGGGGGTCCACATAGAGGAGGATCTAACCTGGGGAGTAAACACCTCTGAGCTGCTAAAAAAGGCCCAGCAGAGACTGCACTTCCTAAGGGTGCTCAGGAAGAACAACATCTCCCAGAGACTGCTGGTGTCCTTTTATCGATGCTCTATTGAGAGCATCCTCACGTACTGTGTCTGTGTGTGGTTCAGCAGATGCACAGTGGCTCAGAGGAAAGCTCTTCAGAGGGTCATTAACACGGCACAGAAGATCACTGGCTGCCCTCTCCCCCCTCTGGAAGAACTCCACAACTCGCGCTGCCTCAAAAAAGCCCAGGACATTCTTAAGGACATTTCACACCCTGGACACTCCCTCTTTGAACTGTTGCCATCAGGGAGAAGGTTCAGGTCAATCAAAACAAGGACTGACAGATTCAAGGAAAGTTTTTATCCCGTAGCAATAACTACATTAAACGCTGTAAAGAACAAGCCATAAATGGAAACATGACAGAATGTTCACGCGTGTGTGGGTTATGTCTGCTGTATTTTATATTGTTTTTATACTATTTATTGTGATTTTATTTTTTACTATTTTTACTATTTGACTATTTTTGCACCTTAATCTCGTTGTACAATGTTGCAATGACAATAAAGACTATCTATTATATAGAAAGAAAGAAATGGGGTTTGTAACTTCAAACAAGTTTCCATGAACATTCTGGTTACGTTCGGCAGTAACATAAACAAAAAAACATAAACATAATTGTTGTCACGTTGCACGGTGTTGCAGTGGTTAGGTTGGTCTAAATGGTCCCTAGATGTGAATGTGAGAGTGCATGGGCCCTGTGACAGACTGGATGCAGGATGTCCCCTGCCTTCATGACCCCAAAAGGGAACAAACACCTTAGAAGATGATTCACATGAAAATGTTCTCCACAGGTTTTCCATCCTCAAAGTTCTGCAACACTTTATGTTTTAAATCATTGCATATTGAAGCCGCTTTTCTGAGCTGCAGAATTTGCTGATTCATGGTGATTCCATTAGTTAGTGGATTTAAAAGAAAATCTGTTTTCACTCAATGTTTACTAGCTCACATGCCTTGACAAATTAAAAACTGAAGTCCCTTCTTTTAGCCTAAAACAAAAATTGAAATTATGACCAAAAAAATCAAAGATGTTTACAAATCATTTCTTATAATAATGTACACACTTTGACAACATAAACATTGTCTTATCAGAAAATACAACAACGGTCAACTAAAAAAGTTTTGTCTAAATTAATAAAAAACAATGGCAGGACAAAATGTAGTTAATGCCTCCTTTGAACTGAATTACTACATCAATGCTCTGTGTCATTGAGGCCACCAGATTGGGGGGGTGCACATGTAATGAAAGCTCAGGCTGATTTAACAGCAGACTTTAAGTCGTCTTTATCATTAGGCCTGGTGTTTCATCTTCCTCTTGTTAACAGATCATAGATTTATTTATTGGATTCAGCTCAGGGAACTTTACTGGTTGATCAAACAGTAACATCATAGTCATTGAAAAAGATTTAGGCAATTTTGGCAATGTGGGAAAGTGCCGAGTACAATCAGTCCACCAGTCTGACTGAGATAATTTACCCCTCCAATACCAAAGCAGTCGCTGGCAGGAAGGACACAACACACTTGTAACCCTTGTGCTATCTTGGATGACCCCACCCTTACATTGACGTGTTCTCCCTACCATGACAAAGGTGGATAAAGGTGGAAAGATTTCATGTAATCCATGGACACCAGTGAGGTTCACAAATCATTGAAGAAAAAAGGTTCAGAGCACTGTCTAGTGGGTCTAGATGACCCAACTCCCAACGTTAACATGCCTAGGATAGCACAAGGGTTAAACATGATCACTAAATGTTTTTGACGTAAACATTTGTTAGAATGTCCTTTTTTTCTAGACAAAGAACGTTGTTTTATTTAAACCTATACAACAAATTCACTAAATTAAACTAAGGCTTGAAATATTCCAACAGTTTTCCTTTTTAGTATAAAAAGGATAAAGTTCTTTCTTTTAAAAACAAAAAAAAAAACGACCAAATGGCATTTACACAATATTTTCCCATATACTGTACAAGTTTTCTGCTCTATGTTTTTCTGTTTTTGAAGTTGAGATTTTTCTCTAAATCCTTTATATTTTCTTTTCGTTACAAAAGAAAAACTTCTCACCTGTGTGTTTTCTAATGTATTTTACTAAATTACATTTATGACTGAGCCATTTATCAGTCATAAAAACTATCTCTCACCTGTATGAGTTTTCATGTGTGTTTTTAGAAGAGGTATTCGACTAAAACTGGCATCACATTTATCGCAAGGGAAAGGCTTTTCTCCTGTGTGAGTTCTCATGTGTGATTTGAGATTAGATATTTGATTAAAACTTGTATCACATTCTTTACAAGAAAAAGGCTTTTCTCCTGTGTGAGTTCTCATGTGTGTTTTGAGACTAGATCTGTGACTAAAACCTTTATCACATTCTTTACAAGAAAAAGGCTTTTCTCCTGTGTGAGTTCTCATGTGTGATTTGAGAAGAGATATACGACTAAAACTTGTATCACATTCTTTACAAGTAAAAGGCTTTTCTCCTGTGTGAATTCTCATGTGTCTTTTGAGTTTTGATTTTTCACTAAAACTTTTATCACATTCTTTACAAGTAAAAGGCTTTTCTCCTGTGTGAGTTCTCATGTGTACTTTGAGATGAGATGTATTACCAAAATATTTTTTACATTCTTGACAAGAAAAAGGCTTTTCTCCTGTGTGAATTCTCATGTGTGCTTTAAGATGAGATATTTGACTAAAACTTCTTTTACATTCTTGACAAGAAAAAGGCTTTTCTCCTGTGTGAGTTCTCATGTGTATTTTGAGATTAGATGAATCACTAAAACTTGTATCACATTCTTCACAAGAAAAAGGCTTTTCTCCTGTGTGAGTTCTCATGTGTGTTTTGAGAGTAAATATACGACTAAAACTTGTATCACATTCTTTACAAGTAAAAGGCTTTTCTCCTGTGTGAGTTCTCATGTGTGAGTTGAGACTAGATATTTGACTAAAACTTTTTTTACATTCTTTACAAGAAAAAGGCTTTTCTCCTGTGTGAGTTCTCATGTGTATTTTGAGTTTTGATTTTTCACTAAAACTTGTATCACATTCTTTACAAGTAAAAGGCTTTTCTCCTGTATGAGTTCTCATGTGTGAATTGAGATTAGATATTTGACTAAAACATTTTTTACATTCTTTACAAGAGAAAGGCTTCTCTCCTGTGTGAGTTCTCATGTGTACTTTGAGATGAGATATACGACTAAAACTTGTATCACATTCTTTACAAGTAAAAGGCTTTTCTCCTGTGTGAGTTCTCATGTGTGTTTTGAGATCACATATTTGACTAAAACTTTTTTTACATTCTTTACAAGTAAAAGGTTTTTTTCCTGTGTGCATTCTCATGTGTGTTTTCAGACTAGACATTTGACTAAATCTTGAATCACATTCTTTACACGTAAAGGGCTTTTCACCTGTATGAGTTGTCCTGTGTTTTTTGAGATTAGATTTATAACTAAAACTTTTTTCACAGTTTTTACAAGAAAATGTTTTCTTTCCTGCATGAGTTTTCATGTGAAATTTCAACTGAGGCCGCCCACTAAACTTTTTACCACATTTTTTACATGCACAATATCTTTCATCAGACCCATTTTGGACATAACTTCTGTCTCTTCTCTTCCTCTGGTCTCTGTTCTGTGGGTCTGTCTCTTCATCTGTAGTTGATGTTGATTCTGTCTCTTCATCAGTAGTTGATGTTGATTCTTCATGTCGGTTTCCTTCTTCATCCTGACTATCAGTTACATTAAAGCTCTGCGGATTGTTTAGATCTGCTTCAACGTTCTCATCTTCCTCAAAAGTAGGAATCTCCATCAAGGTATCAGTCTCCTGCTTCAGATAAATCTGATCTTCATCCTGACAGATGCAGAGTTCCCCTGGTTCCTCTTTAATCTGTGATGGTTCTGGTTCCTCTTTAATCTGTTGAAGTTGTTGCTCTCCTTGTTCCTCTTCAGTTTGTGGAGGATCTGGTTCCTCATGATCCACTCTGAAGTTCTTCTGCTGATTTATTATATCTGCTTCACTTTTCTCATCTTCCTCATAAGTAGGAAACTCCATCAAGGTATAAGTCTCCTGCTTCAGATCAAGCTGATCTTCATCCTGACTGATGAAGACGTTCCCTGGTTCCTCTTTAATCTGTGGAGGTTCTGGTTCCTCCTGTACCTCTTTAATCAGTGAAGGATCTGGTTCCTTCTGTTGCTCTTCACTTTGAGCAGGTTCTGGTACCTTCTGTTGCATTCTTAAGTTTCTCTGCTGGTTGCAGAGATCTTCCTCTTCAGTCATCCAATGATGGGGGAGAACTGTAGGAATACAAAAACAAGAAAAGGCCCTTTTATACTTTTAAACGAGTTTGTGTATTGACAAACACCAATAAAAGTCGAAATCTGCTCAGTCAGGAACCTTAGAGTTTAAATCTTTAAATATAAAATATGAAAAACTGTTCTTTCCAGGGGCGCTGGATGGGCTGCCCATCTGCACCTGGGGCTGGGATCACTCCTTCCCTGGCTCTGGGACGGGGCGGGGCAACCCTCTTGGGGCCCGCGGTTGCTCTGGGTGACATCCACCAGGTCTGCGGGGTCTGGCCGGGGGCTTTGTTGGACCTGTCCTGTGGGGGGGCTGTCTGGAGCAGGGGGCGGGGGTCTACCAGCTGTCCCCAACTTACACTCGTCTTCATATAATCCCTTATTAGGGTGTTGGGGGGGGGGGGGGGGTGTTCAGCCTGCGTTGCACCTTGGGGGGAGGATCTACTTGGCAGTGGTCCCCCTCCCGTGGTTGCCGTATGGAATTGCCCCCCCCCCCCTTCTCTCAGTTTTATTTGCACCGTAGACATGTAGGGCCCTTAGTAAGGGGGGGTGCTTGGACATCACCGCCAGCAAGTAGCAGATGTCCTTTAGGTCCTACCTGCCAATTTTAACTGCACTGTAGACATTTAGGGCCCTTGGTGGGGAGGGTGATGGGACATCACTGTGAGTAAATGTGGACGAGCTTGGTCGGGCCATGTTTACAACATGTTTACAACACCCCTCGTGTGGACCCCCTCTACTCCTGGATGTCTTCCTCCTGAGCGGGGGCGGCTGACCCCTCGCCTTGCTCCTTCATGGACCAACCGTGGGCCAGGTGGGTGGTTGCATGGAGCACGGGGCGGGTCTCCCTTGGGGGGCCCTGGCTCGTACCTGGGGTTTGGGCGGTAGGATGACCAGAACTCTTGGGGTGATGATGACGTGCTCGTCTGGGGCTGTGGGCACTCTTCTGGGGCGGGGCCCTGCGTTGGGCCCTCGCTGCGTGGCGGGGGGCTGCTCTCCTGGTTGAGCTGGAGCTGCACTCTCTGTCTCCCCCCCCCATGCCTCCCTGCTCTCTGGCTTTGGGGGCCCCGTGGGCTGTGGTGTCAAATTAGCGCCTAAAGTATTGCGCATCAAAACAGTAAAACCGCGCATCAAAACCCCAAATCTGTGAATCAAAATCCATAAATTGCGAACCAAAACCCACAATTTGCAACCAAAAGCCATTCCCCAAAGCACAATCCTATTTCTCAGCTGCCAATTTGTTTTCTCGTCATTCTGAAATCCTGTTTTTGAGTTGCAGTTTTATGTTGAAATTATCTTTTTGAGTTGCACTTTTATTTTTTGCGGCTTTGATTCTAAAACCTGTCGACACGTAAAAACAGGCGGGACATCCCTGATATCCAAAAGCTCATTGGCTGCCGAATAACACCGAGTCTTACGTCAACAGACCAGTTTAGAATGTGCCGGTAAGTTTTTTATGTTTTTCATATCTTTTACTATATCAAATGATCAAACTTGTACTTTATTTAACCAGAGGACACCAGCACAGCCAGATGAGGAGCTCCACCAGTAGCTGCTAGTGAAAAAAGATGTTAGAAAGTTAGATATTGCATGACAAACTATCACCATTGTTCTCCTGTGTTAGCATGCTAGCTCAATGCTAGCAGGGTTTCCAGCTCTTTCCATGACTTTTATGGATTAAACAAAGTCGAGTTTTTACCACAGTGTCAGTATCAGTCATGTAAACCTGGGAATAATTGCCCGTGAATTGTCACTAGGGTTAATCAAATATGTTATAACCTATAAGGTTTCTCAATATTTTTCAGGGTTTACAGACAGAGGGAATTAACAGAGCAATAATATTAGGGTTAGGGTTACGGTTAGAAAATGTATGCGTTTGCACTATGCAGACCGGCAGAATTCTGGTATGAGTGAATCAGAGCAGAGTAAATTGTAGCAGACCAGCAAAAACGTGCTTTATTCCCCTTAAAATTATTCCAGTATTAGACATCAATAGAATTATTAGTTTCTTTTTAATTAGGTGGTGATTTTAAAATGGACAATTCCTGTATGTCTGTTGTTTTCTATAAGGACCGTTGTTATGCATGCCATAACAAAAAAGGCAGGAATTCTGAGGCAGCTAAGACGTGGATGTCTACAACTTCTTGGAGGTAAAGAAAACAATTTTAATCTTAATTTTTCTCTTCTTTTTTGGGTTAATTAACTTTGCTGTCTTTGTTTCTTTCCAGATGCAGGCCTTAAAGACGTCCCTGGTGTGATGCAAAGGCTGTCCAGCAGGCTCACAGACATCTCCTGTTAACTGAAAGAGAAGCATTTAAAATAGTTGTCCATTTTGACCATGATTGCATTGACAACATGCCCAGGCACACTGTCTGCTTCCCATTTATCAGTGCCTGCACGAAAACAGTGACTTTTCCACCTCAAGTCTTTTGAGGAGTTTTAAAAACATTTATTTTAATTTCTCGGAATTGTGGTTCAGAATTTCACAGAATCTAATACACTTGACTCTGTGTCTCAAAGATATCTGCAAAACCATAAATCAGTCTTCTGTACAAAACACATTTAATGGTCAAACATTAAAAAGTGAAGCATTACAAAATACCAGTGGTGATTATTAGCCATTTCTTTTCTTAAGGGGGCCAGTATTTTGTAAGGCAGATGAGATCTGTTCACATTGTTAGTTTTTGTTACATCCTGCTGAGATGACATGCATAGATCAGTACATAAATGTTAATGTCTTGGCCATGGTTTTCCGATGTCCCACAAGGGTTGAACAGGTCTGAGAGGAGAGAAGACAAGCCACAGAGGGAACAACAACTCCAACAGTTTCCTGCTCTGCCTGGTTTAATTTAGACTGTCGTCCAATGTCCACAGCATCCTGCACACAAAGAAAAATGTATTTAAGACAGTTAAAATGAGAATATATATATACACACACACACACACCTTAAATGATACTCAGTAGCTGCATATTGTGAGAGTTAACTTCCTGTGTTAACCTGCAATCTTTAAAGTTGAGAATAATAATAATAATGGTTTGGGAATACAGTTCAGAATCAGAAAAACTTTATTGATCCCACATGTGGGAAATTTGTTCTGGTACCTCAAATAAATAATGTGTTTCTGAATCATAATTTTACTTTTATTATTTGAAATAGGGATGAACTTGATCCCAAACTAGGAAAGGTGTCACTTTCTTACAGCAATATGTTGCTTTGATCAATCAATCTGTAATCCCTAAAGATATATTGAGAAACCTTTTAAATTATACATGAATGTGCTTCTTGAAATTTTTTTTTGATTAATCCTAGAGACAATTCACGGGCAATTATTCCCAGGTTTACATGACTGATCCTGACACTGTGGTAAAAAAAAATCGACTTTGTTTAATCCATAAAAGTCATGAAAAGAGCTAGAAACCCTGCTAGCATTGAGCTAGCTAGCATGCTAACACGGGAGAACAATGGTGATAGTTTGTCATGCAACATCTAACTTTTTAACATCTTTTTTCACTAGCAGCTACTGGTGGAGCTCCTCATCTGACTGTGCTGGCGTCCTCTGGTTAAATAAAGTACAAGTTTGATCATTAGTATAGTAAAAGATTTGAAAAACATGAAAAACTTACCGGCACATTCTAAACCTGAAACCCTCTAAAATCTGTCAAACACAACAGAAGACCGTCTTCTTTTCTACGTCGCAGTTCATCTTTACCGGTTTAGCTCGTTCTTTTAGAGCGATTATGCTGCGTTTTTAAACAGCACCCTGTTCTGTGTCCTGATTGGCTGGAGACCCTGTCACTCAATCTCCTCAGTCCGTGCCATGTCTCCTGTACAGAAACGCAGAGCTCTTCAGATCTACAGAAATCTTTGATCCATCAGATCTTTTTTTTCCTTCTAAGATCCTGGACTTAATTTCCATGAAAGTTTGAGATTTCAAACAAGAGAAAAGGATGAAAATGTTCATGTCTGTCTGAGAAAAGGGTATGTAGTGTAGAAAATGTATGTTTTAATATCTTATTCTTTATTATATTGCAGTTTTGTCTTTAGTGTAAAGTGAACTCATTTTGAACTCATCAGGACTTATTTTCCAGTGACCTTCACTTGTGCTTTGTAGTTGCAGCAGCAACTAGGACTTCTTTGTGCAAATCTAGGAGTTTCCAGAGACGCAATAAATATGTCATGGACTACATTTCTACTATCTGGGTTGAACATCTTATCTTTGGGAAAGTGTTCAGATTCGTGTTCTCATGTGGAGGATGAAGCTGACCTCTGATCTCGTTCCGGTGATGGAGTATTCGTTTGGCTGGTATGATTTATTTTGAACCAGATGAAGACTCCTTTTGATCATGGATTGGGTGCGCCGGTGGAATGCCTCCACCCCTGGAAAGGCGGAGCGGATCCGGAGTTGGCAACCTTCAGCTATTGGCCCGTGGAAGCACGAGGGATACCGGCTGACGAATCAGAGCGACCAGGGGCGGAGGATCAGCGGCCATGATCTTTCCGGAAGGCGGAGATTCAAACACATCTTAAAAAGACTGTTTTCAAACTTTTCCATTGTTCTTAGGAAAATCTACGAGTAATTCGCATGTAACTTGTGCGTCAGTAGATCTTTACTTGAGAATCCAGATATATCTGCATTAATGTTTAATCTGTGCTCTAGAACTATTGTCAGGGAAATAAACTTTGTGTATTTTTAATCCGGTTGAATCCTTGTTTGCTTTACCACTCTCGACTATCGAACATGCATGTACGGAAAGAACTGAAAAGCGGAAGATTTCTTTCCTAAAGTAGGCAGTGAGGAGTTTTACTGCTATAAACTTCTGTAATCAGACTTCTTGGATTTCAGCGATCATGGTTATTTTTAGAACAAAACTCTTGCAATAAACGAGCAAACTCTGTACTGGTGAAAAGGTAACGCAGATATATGATTAGCTGCAGCAGAACATGTAGAAATTTTCTTTTTCATAATTACTGGATGAGGAACAGACGCACAGGACACAGCGCAGCTGCGCAAATCGTGAGAAGTGACACAGCCCTGAAAGTCTCAGTGGAATTATGACGGGAGAGGATTGACTATCAGAAAACAAGTGAAGGGAGACCGAAGATCCAAAAAGTCATGCTGCTGATGCCCAAAATGGATGAACCCACGAGGTGCCAACAGTTCTCACATACAGCCGCCTTGATGGCAGTGATGCCAAGCTGCTCTTGGAAAAGTTTCATCAACCGGGAGGTGAAGTTAGTTCGCTGGTCTGTCAGAATTTCATCAGGTATTCCTACCCTGGAGAAAAACTGAATTAACACTCTCATGACTGCAGGAGCTGTAATGGTGTGAAGGGGAAAAGCTTCTAGGAACCGTGTAGCAGAATCACAAACCGCCAGGATGTACTCGTGACTAGGGATGGGTATCGTTAAAGTTTTAACGGTACTACTACTTTTATTGATACTGCTTATCGATCCGGCATTTTAACGGTACTCTTATCGATACTTTGTGAGGATGAAAAATAAACAAATAAATAACAAATTAAGAGCATAAACGGTTTTATTTCCTCATTATGCAACAGCATTGTTTTTTCACAAAACATTTTACTATATACATGACAGTGTTCCAATAAAAACATGGAATGCACGTTGATGTGCTAGACCAGAGTCGGCAACCTGAACCTCTCTAAGAGCCATTTGGATCAGTTTCCCACTGAGATGAAAGCACAGGGAGCCGCTACACTAGGGGTTTTTGCCGATATATAGTGATAGTTAATTTGGCCATACTTGTATTGATTAAAAATGCTGTCATGATATTTATTTAATTATCTGTATTCTTTATGAGAGTGATGTTTCCTTTGATCTTTTGTCCATTTTCCACAACATTGAATAGACTTTTCTGTCTGTCAAACACACAGAGTTAAGATGAGTGATATGATGGAAACAAATTCACTTTCATGCAGACTCCTTTGTCTTTATAGTCTTTAAATCCAGTAAACCCAATACATTATATTAATTTTATGGATGACAACTGTGAAGAAACTGGATTTTCTAGAAAGGACTGTATTGTATTAGTTCGTAACCCCGTCAGTTTCTTGCACACAGAAATAATGAATAATGACTCCGAGACAGTTACTTAGCTTTTGTGGAGGTTTTACTTCGCACAAACATGAAGGGGACAGACAGATGAACTTGGTGCATTCAAAGTCCGAACCAACGATTTTCAGAGATGGGCTTGGTATAAAAACCTTGCATTTGCATATTCAGAAGATCGTCTGATGGACCTCGTGTGAAAATCACGCCCACAGGTTACTGCTGGAGAGAAACTCCAAGGCTAAAGTGAAGATAACTCTGAGGCCTGTTCAGCAGATCACACATGCACAGAAAAGAGGGAGTATGAGAAGGAACTGTTAGAACAATAGTTTGGCTGTGCTTTCTTCAAATGTAATATAATTTTGAGATGAAAATACATGCTCAGTGAATTAAGTTTAAACCATTAGTGTAATAAAAGTTAAAGGCAGTTTCTAACTATTCTTCACAACAACTATGTTTTAATAGGAAGCAGCAGCTGCTAGTTTGTTGCGGGTCTGGAATCATAAGCGGATGAGTCTAAGCCTCGTATGGTCATTGTAGCAGCAAGGTGACAGGATAGTGGGGGCGCCCTGATGCAAATTTAATTCATTTTAGGCGGAAATGGGTGGCGTTCACAGATGCAGACACGCCCCCTCCGTGTGCTTATGCTGCTTTCTTCCTTCTACCTGCTCGGTACCACCTGACTGTGTTAAAGGCACCACGACACTCTGAGGACGTGGTAGTTATTTTACAAAAACACAGAGAGCCGGCGCATTTTGGACCGTTAGCTCTTTCTGCCATCCTATAAATTTCGTAGCGTTCCTGTGTGTTGACTGACTTGGCGAGTTAAATATGGCGGATAAGGTTTATATCTTGTGGGACACAAAAAAGCGACTTCTCCTGTACCGATAGCAGAACCGTCGAGGTCAGATCTTAACGATACTTTGGTTTGTCTGAAGATGAATAACCCCTCTTGTTAAAATAAAATATGTCCAACACAAGAGGCCCTCAGCTCTCATCTGTTTGCCTAGCTGTTGGACAGGACAAGTTAAAAAAAAAAAAAAAAAAAAAAAAAAAAAAGATCTTAACGATACTGCAGTCTTGAAGAATGTTGCCCCGGGGCTCCCTCAATACTGCGGCACGGTACCCACCCCTACTCGTGACCACTGCTGTTCTTAGCTAAAGGTCCAACAACGTCCATGGCTATTCTCCTGAACGGTGTAGAAATGATGATCAGTAAAGCTCTGTCTGACTTATGTGTGATGGCAGTTTTCTGGCAAGTAGGACATGTTGCACAGTACGTCTGAATATCAGTGTACATAAAAAAAACGTGAACTAACACGAAGATATGTTTTGTGATGACCCAGGTGACCCGCCCATGTGAGCGTGTGTGCTAAGAGCATGATGCCTGAGGTGGTTGGAACAACTAACCATCGGTGTTCACCTTCACTTGCACACAGAACATCATCAACAACAATAAACGGCACATTTCCCAAACATTTGTCACTTTCCGTCGTCACTTTGGCGAACAAAGGTTTTAAAGTTTGGTCTTCATTTTGTAAAGCTAGAATGTCAGCTGGTATTTCAAATGTTTCTGCTGTGGTTGGGATCTCAGGATCCGGCAACTTAATTTTATTTTTCAAACCGTCTCTGGACTTTTTTGCATTTCTTTGCTCCCATCAAAGAAACTGTCATCCATGTGTGGAAGACTTTGCATCCTAGCTTTAGCCTGAGCTCTAGTATGCACGGGTGCTGACACACTAACAGCTAGCTCAGCTTAGCTTTAGCTGTTTCAGTAGCCTCATTTAATAAGTCCCTCAACATAAGTAAATCACACCCCAAAATCAAATTAACAAGGCAGGTTCTCTACCACCCCAGCAGTCAAAAGACATGATTGTTCATTTATGGTCACAGTTATATCTGCTTTTGTGTAAAAATGTTTGTCACCATGTACACACACAACATTTGTTTGCCTGCCATAATCAAGTCCACCAAAAGGGATTAAACTCAGTTTGACCAAAGAAACAAAACTACCAGTGTCCAGCATAACAGTAACCTGCTGTCCATTCACAGTCACAGATTTGTCTTTGTCTGTGTGAACAGGCCCTGATCCTGCGACAGTCTGGGTGCATAGCAAGCACCTGTGAATTGGGCATACAGAGGCTTTGTGACCAATCTGCTGGCAATAGTAACACACAAGGTCCTTACCAACTGCTCCCTGGTGCTGGGTTGGTACCTTGTAGGGTTGGGCGATGTCCCCTAAATTGGCAGTTGACGATGTTTGCAGTAAACCATCGGGATGGACGATGATATCGTCGGGGGAGGGGGGGGTTATTTTTTGTTATATAAATATTATTCATTATTTTACTTTATTACTTTATTTATTTTATTTCCCAAATAATGACTCAACCACGATGATCCAGTCTAAACTGAGTGAAGTGACTTAAAAAAAATAAAAATAATAGAAAAGAAGTGGTCCGGTCCTGCGTTTGATTAGACCGGTGGAGCGAGCAACCGTGTCTCTAGCAGAGCAGACGGACTTACAGTTTTGTGTTTTAGGGTAAGTAAGGATGCTTTGTTACGTGTGGGAGACATGGGACTGTGATCCGTCCCGCAGCTTTACCTGAACGAGCAACCGGAATTTAGGAGAAGCGGGTCTCCCGGTAAAAGTGTGTGTCAGGGCAGAGCTCGGAGCGCTAGCTAACGCAGTGTGTAAGCTCCGAAGCAGAAAGGCCGCTCAGTCCTTAGAAACCGTTCAAACAATCAGGTGGATTTGTGTTTCCAGTCGTGTCCCGACCAATAATCCTTATCAATATTTCGCACATGTAACCGCGTCTTATGGTGTCGACTCGCGGCGTGGCGGGGGCACGATGGGGAGACACCATCGTGATGCCAGTCACCCATCACGATGGACGATGGTATCGTCCCTAGTACCTTGCGTTGGCTGATTGAAGTCTCTCCTTGCAGGTCTCGATGGAGCTGTTTGAATGGGATGACGCTGATCCCCACCCGACAGCCTTGTAGATGCCCCTTGTCGAGCATTAACGTACTGCAGCGCAAGCCGGGCAGCAGTGAGCCCATCCTCTGGTTCGTGCTCCTTTACCCACGTCCTCATGTCAGCTGGAAGCACACGCAGCAGCTGCTCCCGGATGACAATCACTCCGATCTGGTCCTTCGTGTGGATCCAGTAACGGTAGAGGCCCTTCAGTCGGTGGTACGTCTGAGTTGGATTCTCCCCAGATGGCACCACAACGGACCGGAACTGCTGGCGATAAGTCTCTGGCGAGATGTCAAATTTCACCAGGAGTGCGTGTTTCAGGTCTTTGTAGATGTGGGCTTGCTGTTCGTCAATTGCCATGTAGGCCTCCAACGCCTTTCCGGACAGCAGTGGCACCAGGCGACACAAAATCAACACAAAATCCTCCGGCGTCCGTGTCGCGCACTCAAGAAAACATGCAGCTTGTAATGGAAATGAATACAATGGAAATGAATAATTAGAACGCAGTAAAGTTGTCGTATTTCCTCGCGAGACGGAAACTTATGTTTTAGAATGAGGATGTGTGTTTCTGAAAGCCTGCGCCTGTGTGTGTGTGGGTGTGTGTGTGTGAGTAAAGGGAGTCACGTGCAACAGAGGCAGTGAGAGCGCGTGCCGACGAGAGACAGTGACAGGTGTGGTGGGAGAGAGAAGGAGACAACAGTCTGAAAGAAAGAAGGAACGTCTGAACACAGGAATAGCAGAAAAAGTAAATTATCAGCAAAGATAAATGTTTTTAATCTGTTTATTATAGTTCCAATCACGCCCCATATGCAAAACCTAAAAAATAAAAAAGGGGGCGGTGATGCGGTTATCGTCACAGCCCTAATGGTACCTCCATGAAAGACCGAGAATTACCCATGGGGTCATGATGAACTTAGGTATGTCCTTTAATTGACATCACAGCTGTTTTCAAACCCATAGTCAGTCAGTCTGCTGATTTAAAGGGAGACAAATAGTCACGTTGCTGTTTGGTGAAAAGGTGTCTACCACACTGAACATGGACAACAGAAAGCCAAGGAGAGAATTATCCCAGGTGTAACGCTTCTCAGATTATGGGACTAGACGCATTAATTAGAATTCGTCTCAGGGAGCCCAAGGTATGTAAATGAAAACAAGACAGCGATGAAAGTAAAATGCAATCGATTGTATTACAGAAAATAAAACATTTAAATACAGAAAAACAAAAAGGAACTTGGATATGGGTCTGAGTCCTATTAAATGGTTTCCAAAAGTCTATTGGTGATGATGTAGTTTAGGTTTGCTGCAGCTGAGGAGTTGTTATTGAGGGTGGAAGTATCAGGATCTCAGATTTGGGTAGCTCGCCATCAAGTTGTAGATCAAAGCATACATAACAAAAACCTGACCTAGAAAGGGTCAGAAAAAACAAATCAAGAATTGAACAAAAACAAACCACAGTCATTTCACTGGGTATACTGAAATAGATCAGATTAATAATCATTGTAGAAAGTAAAAACAAGAGAAATAATATTCTTATCAAAAATCACATAGCTGTTTCAAATAGAATTCAAAGTGTGTACACAAGTCAAACAATTCCATATCAAGGTTCAAGGTAAGTGGATAAAAGTTTTAAATCAAAAATGTACTCTGAAGTTACAAATTAATTTTATTATCAAAGTAGAATAATTTTAAACAAATTAAACTTTCAAATTTCAAATGTTGCGCAACATGGTTTTTCATTCCATTATCTAATTCAAAGACAGTGGCAAGTTTGGCATCATGGAAATAAAAGTAACTAAAACAGTTCAAAGTGTTCAATTAACACAAAAGAAGGAAAACGACTTAACAAAATTGCTTCGGCTTGAATTCAGCCAACAAATTAAAACAACCAAACAAGAACCATTAAATAAAACAAAGTCTCAAAGGTGAGGCAGCATTAGCTTAGCTCTGTGACTATGATAAAGCTTTTTTCTGTTTTCGGTGTCGCGACCGCAAAAACTCACCAATGAGCAGGTCTCTTTGGGGTTAGTTAGTGTCCAAAGGCAAATGCTGAGGTGTCCAATTATGTTCGTATTAAGAAAATGTTTTAGGCGTCCTGGTGTGGCCACAGCAGCAGCAACAGCTGAGAGCAAGAAGCAGCCAACTGGAAGCAGGAAGCAGGAAGTAGCAAGCAGGAAGTGCACCAGCTGTCCAGGAACTTATATACACACCGGGCCTCTCATAATAAGGGCGGGGCCAGGTGTTCACAGTTAGTCTGATGGCTAGTCTGATGCCAAGGGGTTACACAGGACATTAGAAACAAAATTATAGACAAACACGGTAAAGGTAAAGGCTATAAAACCATCTCTAAGCAGCTTGAAGTTCCTGTGACGACAGTGACACATATTATCCAGATGTTTAAGAACCACGGGACAGCAGCCAACCTCCCTGGACGATGGAGGAGGAACATTGATGACAAATTGAGGAGACGGATAGTTGGAACTGTATCCAAAGAGCCCAGAACAACCTCCAAAGACATTAAAGGTGAACTCCTAGATCAAGGTACATCAGTGTCAGATCGCACCACTCGTCTTTGTTTGAGCCAGAGTGGACTTTATGGGAGACGACCAAGGAGGACACCACTGTTGAAAGGAAATTATAAAAAAGCCAGACTGGAATTTGCAAAAATGCATGTTGACAAGCCACAAAGCTTCTGGGAAAATGTCCTTTGGACAGATGAGACAAAACTGGAGCTTTTTGGTAAGGCACATCCGCTCTATGTTGGTTGTTAAGAATAGTTAGAAACTCCCTTTTAAATTTTATTACACTAATGGTTCAAACTTAATTCATTATGAATGTATTATCATCTCAAAATTATATTACATTTGAAGACAGCACAACCAAACCATTTTTCTCATAGCATTCCTCCATCATCCTCCCTTTTTTATTTTTGTGTGTGCTGGTGTTTGTGTTCTGGTAAATGTCTGTGAGAGCCTCAGAGAGATCTGACACTTCAAGCATCTCGACCTCCGAGCACCTCGTCTGTAACAACCTGTGGGCGTGATTTTCACACCATTGTCCAGTGTATGATCTTCTGAATATGCAAATACAGGGTTCTTATACCAAGTAGAACTGTGACAATAACCGCATCACCGCGTGATGAGGTCATCACTTCATCACCACACTTTTTTTATTTTTATTTTTAAAGTTCAGCATATCGTGCGTGATTGGAACTATAATAAACACAAACACATTCATCTTTGCTGATAATTTCCTTTTTCTGCTAGTCCTGTGTTCAGACTTTCCTTCTTTCCTTCAGACTATTCTCTCCTTCTCTCCCACCGCGCCCGTCACTAGCCGCGGTTACACGGGCAGAATATCTTGATCGGATCAATGGTCGGGTAAAAATTCACCCGTGCACATGGGCACAGAAACCTTTTTCCGATTAGAACAAACATTCCCATGGCTCAGACTTTCGGTCTGAATGAATAATTTGGGCATGCGCAGTAGTGTAAAATCACCCGGATGAGGAACTAGATCCTGTTGTAAACCAACCGCTGCCACAATCCGTGTGGTCAGTGCTTTTTTGTGGAAGAAACAGAGCTGGAAGAAGGCTTAGGACAGGCTAACACGGGCTAACAACGTTAGCCTTGATGGACACAAAATCCAGTACCGTGCGAGAAACGCAGCAATCTGCATCTTAGGTGCACATAAATGTATGGGTATAATATCAGCCTTTATTTTTGTCGGGACACAACTGGAAAAACAAATCCACGTGATTGTTTGAACAGTTTCTAAGGACTGAGCGACATTTATTTCTGCTCTGAAAAGTTCACACAGACCGCCCCAAATCACTCTGTGAGCTAGCGGCACGAGCTCTGTTCGGACACGGTTCCTCCTGAGTCCTGCAGCCGCTAACCCAGAGCGGCGGGACGGCTCGCATCCTCCCCCCCTCAGACACAAAATTATTAATCCAGCTGCTCTGCTCACATCCGGTGCCAGTGGACCGAGTGAGCGTCGGGGGCCACGAACCGCTCCTTCCCTGCATCTCCCTCGTGAGGGGTGTAAGAAAGGAGAGAGCCAGCGGGGCGAGAGCGGAGCGGCGCTTTTCACGGGGCATCCGCAGAGCAGCTGGTGGTCCCGTATGCGCTCCAAAGCTTTCTCTCAGCGAAACACCATCTATGCATGACATAAACTAGAGCAGTAGTGACACACGATCGGAATGACCGTTTACATGCTCCACGGTCGGATAAATGATCGGTATAACCCACCTATCTCGATCGGAAAGAAATTCTCATCCGAACGAGTCTGACCGAGGCAGAGTATTCCGAATGGCGCGTTTACATGACGCAGTTTCTTTCCGATCAGGCATTCATTCCGATTACTTTTGCCCATGTAAACGCGGCTACTGTCTGTTGTTGGCGCGCGCTCTGTGCTGAACGTGAGATGCGGCTCCCTTTACAGACACACAGGCGCGCGCTTTTAGAAGCACACATCCTCATTCTAAAACCGAAGTTTCCGTCTCGCGAGGAAATACGACAAATTTACTGCGTTCTAATTATTAATTTCCATTGTATTCATTTCCATTATAAGCTGCGTGCGTTCTTAAGTGCACGACACGGCCGCCCGCCGGAGGATTTTGTGTTAGGGGCGGCTTATTACTGTTCTCCTTCACTCTGTAACACCAAACATGAACGCGTGCTGTTAGATTTCCATGAATATCACTACATACTTTGTGCAGTGTAACGTTACGTGTCTGTATAAACAAAGGTGGAGCCTTCTGCCCCGTGTTCTTCATGGGTGTCAGGCTCATAGCTACCGCAAAGGTGACAAAGTGTCTGCAGTTTGTTCATTACTGGGCAATATATAAAATATTATGAGAAGATGTCTGTACCAGAGAGCACAGGTGAAGGCTCACATGCAGCTAGAGAGCGGTCCACTGCAGAGGAATCAACACGCGCATCCTCCTACACACAGCGCTGACCCACACAGTCACAGTCAATCCAAAACACCTATATAGGCTATATAGTTAGTTCATTAGTTAGATAGGTAGTAGTTAGTTGTTACTGTTATTTGTTAATGAAGAAATAACAGTAACAGTAACCTGCCCCCCCTCCCCTCCTGCTGCCCTGTTGCCCTCCTGCTCTGCTGAACTCTGACACACATACGTCACCTACCTCATCAGCACTGACTGCACCTTCCACCAGTCCTCTAGTGCCGTTAAAAAACTAAGTAACTGTACTTCAGTCACTTTATTCTCTAGTCACTTTATTCTCTCCTCATTGTTTTACTTTTATTTTTTTTATACTATTTATATTTAGGCCTCTACTACTATTTATAGTTGTTTATTGTGCAATTTGAAGGTGTCTCCCCGTTTAAACTGAAGATGAAGAGAAAACGCAATTTCAATTTCTATGTATGTGTCAACATTGTAGATCTTGACAAATAAAGTTACTTGACTTGACTTGACTTGACTTGAAATACTACGTTGTATTTATTTCTGATGCGGCCGCCGGGGGATTTTGTTTTTTTTTTCTTTTTTTCTTTCTGACACTATGTGCTGCATAGTGTCAGAAAGCTTGGTCTTGGTCGCAGGTCATGGGTCTTCCAACAGGACAACAATCATAAACACACAGCCAAAAAAAACCAAGAATGGCTAAGAGAAAAGCGTTCAGAGCCCAGATCTAAATCCCCTTGAACATCTGTGGAAGGAGCTGAAACATACCATTTGGAGAAGACACCCGTCAAACCTGAGACAACTAGAGCAGTTTGCTCATGAGGAGTGGGCCAAAATACCTGTGGACAGGTGCAGAAGGCCCATTGACAAATACAGAAACCGTTTCATTGCAGTGATTGCCTCAAAAGGTTGTGCAACAAAATATTAAGTTATGGTCCCATCATTTTTGTCCATTCCTATTTCATTAGTTTTTTTTATATAATTCTGTTAATCAACAACGCAAAAGTAATGGCTGATTTTGAAGATTACATTTTCAATTCATTTTAATTTATTGTTACTTTTGAACGTTTCAAGTCATTTCAGTGAACATCGTGGACTTTCTTTCTGAGGGGTACCAACAATTTTGTCTACCACTGTAACTGCATCAAACATGAAAATGTCAGAGTGGCCACTCGAAAACGTAAAAAAAAAATAAAGGTGCCCTGGAAATAGCCCACCACAAAGCCCCCACAAACCAGCCATAAACCCCCAAACCAACCAGAGAGAGAGAACAATAAAATATCTGTTAGATTGAAAAGACGAGGCCGCGAACAAAGCTGACACATTCACAAGGGATTCTGATGTTAGTTCCCTGAAGGTTAGGGCTGCACTCTCTGGGGAACATAGAGCGGGGTGGCCGTCCACACTCCAGCTGGCACCAAGGGAGGAAGGGTGGAGCAAAACCAGACAGCTGAGCATGCGGTGGAGACGACACGAGGATCGGTGTTTCCGCACCAGCGAATCAAAATGAGAAAATGAGCCAAAGATGCTGCATAAAAAATGACAAGTAAAACGTCCATAGATGAGGAGAGACAGGTGCAACGAAGAAAAAAAAATACAATTTGATTTAATTTGAAATGGTTTATTTCAAGCAATCAAATAGAAATAATACACAAAAGCAATACAATCATCAGTTATACATTCATACAATAACTAATTAAACTTAGGATAATTAGACATAGTAATAAATATTGCTTTAAAGGGAATGGAAGGAAGCGAACTTATATAATCCCACCCCTGTTCTACCGTAACCATTTTTTACATGATTTATCATTATCCGGTTCCTAGCTTTTATCAGACAGGATTAAGCAGGGCTCGACATAGCCATTTGTCCACTGGCCCGGTCCAGCTCTCTCGAGCAGTACGGACACAAGACTTTATTTTACACTTGTCCGCTCGGGCCACTAAAATATCTAACGGATAATATATTTTTCACCTTTTTCAATAAAGTATATTTTGCGAAAATGTGTATCGGGGGTGGTCATTACGTCTATCGCGATCGACCGGTCGATCTTCAAGGACATGAGTGTAGATCGCGGGCCAGAAAAGATAAAAAATAAATAAATAAAAAGTACTTCTTAAAAATCCACCACCCAATCAAAATCCTCACTGAGAAGTACGGGACTTGTTTGACATGTAGGTTGGCCAATCGGACATTCTCTGATACATACGTCACTGCAGACGCGTGTTTAAAAACACTGAGCGCAAACTCTCGGCCCGGCCCGTCAAGTTCCTGGCAGAAGACCACTCCGGACAGAAATGGCTGATATCAAGAAGTCCTACCAATGGCTAGAAAGGGCTGGCCTACAGGACAGCACTGAAGCGCTCATCCTGGCAGCTCAGGAACAAGCCCTGAGCACCAGAGCGATAGAGGCTCAGATCTACCACACCAGACAAGACCCAAGGTGTAGGCTGTGCAAAGAGGCACCTGAAACAATCCAGCACATAACTGCAGGATGTAAGATGCTGGCAGGTAAAGCATACATGGAGCGCCACAATCAAGTGGCTGGAATAATATACAGGAACATGTGTGCAGAATATGGACTGGAAACCCCAAGGTCAAAATGGGAAACACCTCCGAAAGTGGTAGAGAATGAGAGGGCAAAGATCCTGTGGGACTTCCAGATCCAGACTGATAGGATGGTAATGGCGAACCAACCAGGCATTGTAGTGGTGGATAAAGAACAGAGGAAAGCCGTTGTGGTGGATGTGGCAGTGCCAAGCGATGGGAACATCAGGAAGAAGGAACATGAGAAACTGGAGAAATACCAGGGACTCTGAGAAGAACTGGAGAAAGCCTGGAAAGTGAAGGTGACAGTAGTGCCTGTGGTAATTGGGGCACTTGGGGCAGTAACCCCCAAGCTGGAGGAGTGGCTACAGCAGATACCTAGAAAGACATCAGACCTCTCAGTCCAGAAAAGCACAGTGCTAGGAACAGCTAAGATACTGCGCAGGACCCTCAAGCTCCCAGGCCTCTGGTAGAGGACCCGAGCTTGGAGGAGAAACCACCCACGGAGGGTGAGAGGGGCATTTTTTATATTACAGGTAGATCTTCAAGACATTGTCGATTAAAAAGTAGCTCACACGCCAAAAAAGTGTGAGCACCCCTGTACTAAGCTTTAAGCTGAATTTCAAAGAATCAAAGGCAACTCCAAATACCTGAATCTCAGACTCAAATGCAGTATAATGTCAAAGTACTTAATTTTGTTTTTCTTTACAACACTGTAAGCAGTAAGTATTTCTAGTCAAAAGCTATATGATCTCAGTAATTTAATTTTTCAATTATTTAATTTAATTAAGTAACTAAAGTAACTAAAAAGTAAATGTAACTTTGCCACTTTAAACAAGTAACTGCAAATTTGAACATAACAGTAATTAAGGATCTAAAAAGTAAATGTAACTTTGCAACAGTAACATAAAGCAGAACCTCAAGGCAGTCAGAGCAAAAAAGTAAATAAAACTTCTTAACTATTGATTAGGAACAAATGTGAAATAGCATTGATTAGAAGCAGCGTGAAAACTTCTTAACTAGTGTTACCTACTACAGTGCAGTGCTCTCTTAAAAAAAAGGAAACAGACTAGAGCAGATTTAAGTTTGATATGCTCTATTTTCAGTCATTGAAAAGTGGATAAATAAGTGCTAGATGTCACCAGAATGCACCAAATTGCACCATGTTGGAATTTTCCGGGGGGGGCATGCGGGGCTTGCTGCTAGAGCTGTGACGTGTCGGAATTTTTCATAACCGCTGTTATGAACCACCAGGGGGCGCGGTGTTGCGGTTAACCGCAGCCCCCCCCCCCCCCCCCCCCCAAAAAAAAAAAAACACACACACACAAAAAAAAAATCCCCTGGCAGTCGCATCAGAAATAAATATAACGTAGTATTCTTTATTAACAAATAACAGTAACAACTAACTACTACCTATCTAACTAATGAACTAACTGTATAGCCTATATAGGTGTTGTGGATTGACTGTGACTGTCTGGGTCAGCGCTGTGTGTAGGAGGATGCGCGTGTTGATTCCTCTGCAGCGGACCGCGCTGTAGCTGCACGTGAGCCTTCACCTGTGCTCTCTGGTGCAGACATCTTGTCAGAATATTATATATTGCCCAGTAATAAACAGACTGCAGACACTTTGTCACCTTTCCGCTGGCCATGAAGCCTGACACCCATGAAGAACGCGGGGCAAGAGGCCTTTATTCATGGAAATCTAACAGTGCGCGTTCATGTTTGGTGTTACAGAGAGTGAAGGAGAACAGTTATAAGCAGCCCCTAACACAAAATCCTCCGGCGGGCGGCCGTGTCGCGCACTTAAGAACGCACGCAGCTTATCACGGAAATGAATACAATGGAAATTAATAATTACAACGCAGTAAATTTGTCGTATTTTCTCACAAGACGGAAACTTCGGTTTTGGAATGAGGATGTGTGCTTCTGAAAGCGCGCGCCTGTGTGCCTGTAAATGGAGCCGCGTGTCACGTGCAGCGCAGAGCGCATACCGACAACAGAGAGTGACAGGCACGCTGAGAGAGAAAGAGAGATTAGTCTGAAGGAAAGAAGGAAAGTCTGAACACAAGACTAGCAGAAAAAGGAAATTATCAGCAAAGATGAATGTGTTTAATGTGTTTATTATAGTTTCAATCACCCACCATATGCTGAACTTTCAAAAAAAAAAAAAAAAAAAACGAAAGAAAAAAGTGTGGTGATGCGGTCATCACCGCGGTGATAAGGTCATGATGAGGTTATCGTCACAGCCCTCCTTGCTGCGTCCGTCGCTTGGATACCAGTTAAAGTCATTGTTTGATCGCTACATGGAGTGGTGTCAGTGAATATCTCACATACAGTGCATGGAATACACAGAGAATGTTGAGAGATCAGGTTTATTATTTAGAAGAGTTCTGCATGGTAATCATGTTCAGAAAAGAAAACACAGGGAGCCGCATCACCCTCTGCAATCATAAGGGGTAGAGGTGAGTTAAAGCCCCTCCCCCACCTCTACCTGCTTTGCCTCTCTACCTGTTCACGTCCTGCAGCTGAGAGTTGTTTTCCCCCGCGCTCCTTCAGTGTATTCAACACAGAGAGCGCAAAACACGGTCAGCATAGCAGCAGGTTGACACCACAGTCTGATCGCCACCGCAGATTTCAGCAGTTAGACGTGGAAATCCAGAAACCATAAAAAGGATAAAGCGGGTTAAGAAAACGAATGGAAGGCTGGTCGGAAATATTTATACTTTACTCATTTTGTTTTGAAAATTATCTTATTTGTGGCCGGATCTTTCATAGATTAGATAGATATGAGAGAGTGAGAGCGAGTGAGAGAGAGAGTGAGAGAGAGAGAGAGAGAAGAAACAGCAGTTTCAGTACACACGTACACGTACACGTACGCACACAAACCGAGCTAGCACTGGTTTTCAGCACCCTATTATACACCCTCCCGGACAGTATGTTAGTGTAGAACTGCCACTGAGTGACAGACGGGTCACCAAAAAGGAAAGCATGAAGCTCAAAGGGCTTCTCTGTTTCTTCGATGAAAGTAACATACCTATGTGGTGTAGCTGCAGCTGCGGGTTCCAGCTGCTATCCAGCAGTCTGCGCTGACGACAGAGCTCCTCCTCGTTCTGGACGATGGTTCCTTCAGCAGCAGAAAGTTGTTCTCTGACAGAACCTTCCTGAGGTTCTGAAGACATGGTTCCTGCTCCGATCTTCAGCTCCAACTCCCACAAACACCGCCGTCCTCTTCACTGCAGCTCCGATCGATCATCTGCTAGTCTCACAATCACAGCAATCCACGTTGTCTTTCCGTTCAACACTTCTTCACTCATTTACGACACTTTGGAAAATGCTGAGAGTTCCCACACGAACCACGTATCGTCCTTTCTGTCCAAAAACCTCACAAACGTCCCAACAAAACACCACCGTCCTCTCAACACAAGCTAACGCTGCTAGCCTGCTAACAAGCTAACGCTGCTAGCGCCTCGTGCTGTTTACTTCCGGGTCACGTGCAGAAACTGTATTTAAAAAGAAACGTATAAACTGCTTAACTGAACCTCAACATGGTTTAAAAAAACTTCAAATAGTTAGAAAAAAATCAGGAGATAATAAAAAAAGAAAATCAAAATAGAAAAAATGTATCGAGGATACTTTTTGAGAGCTGTTGTGACGTCATCACACTGGGTCGTTCTCAATTCAATGTTCAGATTTGACTGCAAAACGCATCAGGTAATAAATTAACCTTAATCACATTTGTTTATTGTATTCCTGAAGTAGAGTAAATAATAAAGAAATGTCTTCAGTGAACAAAGAAAAATTATTGAAAAAGAAATTTAACAGCAATAAATCTTAAATAACTGTTTTTAAAGAGAATAATTACGAGTATAAATAAACATTAAACTGTAGTCAAAAACAAAGACAAATGATATTTTAGAAATGCTTTCGGTGAAAAAACAACACAGAGGTTTTCTAGATTTCAGTTAAATTCAATTAACACATTTATGAGGTCATTCCTGAAGGAAGCTGATTGCAGCTGTTCTCTCCTGACAGATGGAATGATGGGAAATGAAGTTCATATTGAAGTGTGGTCCAAGCAGAACAGAAAGGTCTCCCCTCAAAGTCAGGACTTGGATCAGCTGCTGTTCTCTGGGAGCGTGCACGTGCTGCTGCATGTGCTTCTGTCATGGCGTTCTGGATGAGCTGCTGAGGTCTGTTTGCATCAAGACTCTCAGCTGCTTTAGTCAAACTGCTGAGCGATGGAACAATGGAGCCGTTTCTGAAGGAAGAGGATCAAACATGATGCTCTGCATCCGTTTGCTTCAGGATGTGGAGGTTTTTCAGAGTCTCCAGACTGTTTGTGAACGGCCAAAGAAAAGCAGCTGATGTGGTTCTGTCTCCTACCAGCAGGGAGCGCTCTCAGTCGGACAGAACAGATCCTCAATGCTGCTCTGAGAAGGACTCTTCTGTTCCAGAAGCAGAGACTGTTCACATCCAGGAGAATCTGGACTCCAATGAATCCCAGAGAATCTCCTCTCTGCTGTTTGGACACTTTGACCAGCAGAGGGCAGCAGAACTTTCAGCAACTCTGGATCTGATCCCACAAAAACAATCCATGGATGATCAGATTTCAGAAGATTTGAAGGATCAAAGACAAAGATGTTCTGAAGAGAAGATGTGAGAAGAAAGTCTAGAATGAATCCACTCTGACTTCTCCTCATGTCTCTGAAGCTTGTGTCTTCATGTCTTCACCTCAGAGTTTCTTCTGGATTCCATGTGGATCAATAATATTGATCATGTTCTGTTGTCATTTTCCATCAGAACTTCAGGCTTTTCTCTGCTGATGATCTCTGAGCTGAACTTCTTGGAGGAATTCCTGAATCTGGGATTGGGAGCAAACAGTCAGAACAAAGGAGGTTTCCATTTCTTCTAAGCTCTGCCAGAAGAAAAGAGCTGAAGCTTGAAGCTGAAGCAGCATTTGCTCAGAGAATCTGTCCTCCAGACCAACAAGTCCCACCACAGCCTTGAAGACGTTTCCAGAAGCAGCAGCAGACTGTGTTCCCATGACGATGCTGAAGTCAGCTGCTGCTCTGCAGGAGAAAGTCTGCAGCTCCTCAGTCAGGAAGCTCTTTCAAGCTCGTGCACATCTGTCAGTGCAGCAGCAGAAAGCCTGTTTCCCTGCAGGAAGTCTGAGACGTTTCAAAGTAAAGGACCGTACACACCGGGACGAATATTCGCCAGCGTTTTTCGCCGCGTTTTTTGTGTTCACACCCAGGGGATTTTCGCTGACGATGAGCAGAGTGAACATGCAATTTCATTCCCTGACATTAGATGGCGCTTAATGTAAATCAGAAATACTCCTGTACACAAGGTGGCGCTGCGCAACTTTACGCTTCTTAAAGTCGCTTTTCACTCAGAAGAAGATAGCAAGTATTTACGCGCTTGTCAGAATCATACAAAGAAAACATGAATATTTCAAGCACCAGTAGCTCCAGCTCCAGTTCCAGCGATGAAGAAATTATTATTCTGTTGAATGCCGAAAGACGCCGGAAAAGACGCCGATTTTGGGTACATCCCATAATTACGAGAAGAGAAGAACATGGGGAGTTTTATCGACTGATACAAGAGCTGAAAATGTATCCTGAGCGTTTTCGGGGATATTTTAGAATGTCCGTCAGTGAGTTCGAAAATTTACTGCAACAACTGGCTCCCTCGCTGACGAAAGAACAGACACACTACCGTAAACCAATCAACCCAGAACAGCGTTTGGCCGTGTGTTTACGGTGAGTTTGTTTACATTGTTATTCACTTCAATGAATGTTGTAAACATATATGTGAAGCGTTGTTAAAAACAAGTATTTGTCTATTTCTAATTCAGTTTTCTAAGCACTGGGGACTCGTACCGCACTATTATGTCCAGCTTTCGACTTGGTGTATCAACTGTGGCTTCGATAGTGAGAGAAACCTGTGATGCATTGTGGCACTGCCTCAGAGATGAACATTTGCCAGTGCCTACTGAAGAGATGTGGAGGAGTACAGCTAGGAGATTCCATGAAAGATGGAATTTCCCTAACTGCTTGGGAGCCATGGATGGGAAACATATTCATCCAGGCCCCTGCAAACTCTGGTTCTCTGTACTTCAATTATAAAGGTACATTCTCCGTTGTCTTGCTGGCCTTAGTTGATGCAGATTACCGCTTCCTGGTAGTTGATGTGGGGAGCTATGGCAGCAACAGTGATGGAGGAATCTTTGCCAATTCTGGACTAGGAAAGGCACTCAGAGAAGGAATTCTGAATGTTCCCCCACCAAGTGAACTTCCAGGTGCTCCTGAGCTCGGAAAAGTTAACCATGTCATTGTGGCAGATGAAGGTTTTCCGCTGAAACCATATCTCCTCCGGCCATACCCTGGACGCCGCCTCCCCACAGACAAAAGAATTTTCAATTATTGTTTGTCTCGGGCACGGCGCATCTCTGAAAATGTATTTGGCATCCTCAGTCAACGCTTCCGGGTTTTCCAAAGAACTTTACAGGTTCAACCAAGTGTTGTTGACAAAGTTGTCAAAGCTGCTTGTGTATTGTGCAATTACTTGCGCCCGAAAGGAGAAGACCAGAATCATGCCACAGAAGATGCCCATGATTGTGAGCAACCACTACAAGGCTTTGAACATTGTAGAGGGCAGCGGGCATCTGTGGAGGCCCAAAATGTCCAAGTACTGTACAAAGAGTACTTCAACTCAAGAAGTTGCTTGGCAGTATGAACATGTGAACCATGCCCTGTGAAAACCGCTAGTGTATGTGTGTATATATACATTTTCTATGAACTTGAATACACTATCAAATCTATTGCATCTGATTCTTCATTAACTAATATGGCAGCACTCACCAAAGCAAATTAATAATTTTTGATATAATGTTCTAGCAAAGTTAAAGCATGTTTTTTTTTTGTAAAATGTAAAGTAATTTGGTCACTTCAACATATACTTATTTACAACTAAATGTAAGGTGCATTTTGAAAGTGTGTATTTTTAATAAACATTTTTACTAGCTTTTTCTTTAAGATGTTCTCATTCCCTGCACAATGCTGTGCCCATAATGGTTGTGTTCCTGTAGATGTTGCCTATAAATGCAGTGACTCCATAATTGGGCACATAGCTATTTCAATAAGAGGTCAAGAATATCTATGTCCAAAGATATGCCAAATCCCAAAATGCTACATTACTTTCAAGTCACTGATGCACAATTTCCTTTGGAAAAATGAAACTTTTTATTTTTAATGAACTACAAATTGCAATAACAATCACAAAAATAAAGTAAACAAAGGAGCCAGAAAACGTTGTGCAAATAAGTCACAATGACTGTAATGCAAGTGAACAATAATGCAAATAAAAATTTATGAAATAGCTATTTTCAAATAAATTTCTGTAATGTAAAAAAAAAAATACAGAATTAAAATGTATAAAGTAAAAATCTATTAAGGTAGCCAAGAAGTAGTAGAGCAGCCATTGTTTGGTGGGGTCTGCGGGGGGAGCTGATGGTAAGACACCGGCGACTGCTGTGAAAAAAAAGCAGAAGAGGCCTGGCCAAACTCAGCATCATGCAACAGCTGATGGATTCTGAGTTTGACTGAAGACTGTACAGCTGGCGACAATCTCCTTAGTGCTGGTATCAAGCCAAGAACAAACAAGTAATTCTCATCATTTTGTTGCTCCCTTCTTTGCTCTCTGTGCTCCTCTTTCTCTCTTCTCCGTTCCTCTTTCTCATTTTCCCTTGCTTCTTTTGATAAAAGGTACCGGACCAACAAGTCTGGTGTCTCTGGCCGTTTTCTTTTGTTTGAAGTAGACCTTGTCACAGTTGGGCTGGAGAAGGTTGATCCTGAAGACGTGCTTGAAGATGCTTCTCTGTCGCTGACATCTTTTTGAACGACCACTTGCTCAACCCCTTCATCCATATTTTCATGAGAAATATCGCTGTGAACAATGTAAAGACAAATTCAGTTTAAATCAGAAACATAACTCACACTGTGGGCCATGCCACACTTCATACCCATTTTGACAAAATAGCTGAATGTTTGAATAATAATTTGTTTAGATTCATACTAATTTAAATGTACCGTATGTCAGGCAGCAAAATTTCAGCAGAGGTTACTTATACACAGAACATAAACTAATATATTGAACTATCACAATGTGATCGCATTGTGAACAGGGGACATCCAATGATATCATGTTAATCAATATTTAAAGTCAATGCATTATAGCAGCGCTCACACAGCTAAGTATTGTAATGTTCTAATGATAATATTACCTTCGAAATTCTGTTGATGTTGCGAGGAACTCCATGACCTTCATGAATTTCCACGGCTTCTTTTGTTTAGCAGCCTGTCCACTTCGGCAATCTTCTTCGTGCTTTTTTCGTGTGTATGTATCTCTGAGGCTTTTCCATTTGTGTTTTACCTCCTCCACTACAGCACACAAACAATGGCGATTGTGAAACGTTTGTAGGAAGGAACGTACATGAAAGACAATTAAATTAAATGAAACTCACCATCAAGGCCCATTTGCTTTGCAATACCACTCCATGACAGTTCTCTTTTATCAAGATCTTTGTAATCGCTGTCGTGTTTGTCATCAAGTTCTTTGTGTTATGACACCAACGAGACCAGCAACTCTACATACATCTTGCCTTGCACTGGCAGTGTAGATGCACTGCCAGTTTAGATACAACTTGGCGTGTATCTTCTTCGCCATTACGTATGTGTGCTCAGCAAGACAGCTTTGTGTTTGAGCGACCCCAAGTTGTGTTTTACTGTAACTTCAGAAGCTCCAGACACGTGTGCAAAAGCACCATTCTCATTGGTCGTATAGTTTTTGACGCGGAGCCTCAAACCAAAAAAACGAACCCGAGGCATTTTTCAAAAAAAGGAGGCTTTTTACGCATGACGTTTTTCGCTTCGGTGTGCACACTCACATTGGTGCCCTTTGTAGTAGGTTTAGGGGATGTCATCTGGACTTGGTTTTAAAGATGACATCCCCTAAACCTACTACAATGGAACCAACCTGATGAATGAGAGTCTTCATAGACATTGGTGCCCTTTGTTTATTCAGGAGGCGCTAAACATCGGCGAATATCGCGCGCGAAATCCTCCCGGTGTGTACGGGCCCTAAAACAGCTTTAACATATTTCATTAGACCCATGTAGTCAGGCGGGATAGTTCTTTTTGAGATTGTTTGTATTTCTTACCAAGATTTGCCTTCTGTGGATTTTTTCTAACATCAGAGTCAAGGCCCGTACACACCGGGAAGAAAATTCGCCAGCCGTTTTTCGCCAGCGTTTTTCGCCACGTTTTTGTGTTCACACCCAGACGATTTTTGCTGACGATGAGCCGAGCGGGCATGCAATTTCATTCCCTGACATTAGATGGCGCTTAATGTAAAACAGAAATACTCCTGTACACAAGGTGGCGCTGCGCAACTTTACGCTTCTTAAAGTCGCTTTTCCCTAAGAAGAAGAGAGCAAGTATTTACGCGCTTGTCAGAATCAAACAAAGAAAACATGAATATTTCAAGCACCAGTAGCTCCAACTGGTGCTTGGTTCGGGGATATTTTAGAATGTCCGTCATTATTTCTTCGCGGCAGTGTAGACGCTAATTGGCGTCTATCTTCTTCGCTGGTATGTGTGCTCAGAAAGACAGTTTGATGTTTGAGCGCGCCCAAGTTGTGTTTTACTGTAACTTCAGAAGCTCCAGACACGTGTGCAAAATTGGTATTCTCTCTGGTATTCTCATTGGTCGTATAGTTTTTGACGCGGCGGGTCAAACCAAAAAACGAACCCGAGGCGTTTTGAAAAAATTGCACTTTTACGCGTGGAGTTTTCACGTCGGTGTGCACACTCAGATTGGTGCCCTTTGTTTATTCACGAGGTAACGAGTAATGTCGGCGAATATCGTGCACAAAATTCGTCCCGGTGTGTACGGGCCTTCACACTGACCTTCTGACATGTGAGAGCTGTCCACACTTTGGACATTTCTTCTGTCTCTTCTCTTCCTCTGATCTCTGTTTTGTGGGTCTGTCTCTTCATCTGTAGTTGATGTTGATTCTTCATGTTGGTTTCCTTCTTCATCCTGACTATCAGTTACATTAAAGCTCTGATTGTTTAGATCTGCTTCACTGTTCTCATCTTCCTCATCAGTAGGAATCTCCATTACGGTGTCAGTCTCCTGCTTCAGATCAAGCTGACTGTTGTAGAACCCTTCTTTCTTCTCTTTAATCAGTGATGGTTCTGGTTCCTCCAGTTCCTCTTTATAAAGCGGAGAGTCTGGTTTCTCCAGTTCAACTCTGAAGTTCCTCTGCTGGTTGCAGAGATCCTCATCCTCAGTCACCCAATGCTGGGGGAGGACTGCAGAAACACAAAAAGAGAAATTTATTATGTTTTAGAACTTTGCGCGTTGTTAATAAATACTATTAACTGCTTATCTGAAAACACCAAATGTCTGTGAAGACTCACATTCACTGATTTTGCTTCCATCAGAAGTAGGATTAAAAATGCCATATGGACATTTTTATTTTCAAAATTGAAAACGTTTCACCTTATCCAAATTGTCAATTCTGAAATAGCTGGTGAAAGAGCTAGTTTAAATGTGCACCTGGGGGAGGATTCAGACCTGAAACTGGATAGCATGGTCTACTTAGACTACATGGTTTTGGGTTGCTATGAGTTCCTTGTCCTCAGCTGGGGGTTGGGGAGCCAGTGACTGGTCATCTCTTTCAGCTGCTAATGAACTATGTGAAACTGGTTTGTTCACCTCGCTCAAACCATCCTTTCTCTCTGGCTAAAACTCAAACCTTGCTATCTTGGAAGGAGTAGTTTGTGGCCCTCAGGTGGAGGTGTATTGCAGACTCAGGTCCACCTGAGTTTGTTCTGTGATGTTAGTAATGCAGCTAGAGAAACAACCTCTGCACAAACGTCTTTACCAACATGGCAAAACCAACTCAAGTGGACCTGAATTGGCTCGAGCAGGGGAACCACCCAGCCAGGTACAGAGCCTTCCTGCATCCGGGAGCAAGGGGGAACCCTGGCATTACGGCACGGAGCACAGGACAGGCGCTGCGCCGTACTGGGTGGAAGCCATTGTGGCCACTGGGAGCCAGACACCAAGACCCGGGCCAAGGACTGAGCCAGGACCCAGAAGACCCGGGAGCCACCCACCATCCAGCCAGAGCCTCGTCACCCCTGGCCAGCCCCGATGCCTGACCCAAGCATTGGGTAACATACCTATGTGGTGGAGCTGCAGCTGTGGTTTCCAGCTGCTATCCAGCAGTCTGCGCTGACGACAGAGCTCCTCCTCGTTCTGGACGATGGTTCCTTCAGCAGCAGAAAGTTGTTCTCTGACAGAACCTTCCTGAGGTTCTGAAGACATGGTTCCTGCTCCGATCTTCAGCTCCAACTCCCACAAACACCGCCGTCCTCTTCACTGCAGCTCCGATCATCTGCTAGTCTCACAATCACAGAAAAAAGGTCCAAACAGAAACTTTTCTCCTGTTTGGAGATTTTCCTGAAAGTTCCTTTGATCCTGCAGGAGTCAGTTCTGCTCAGCCTGCAGAGCAAACAGAAAAGACTCTGGAAGCTTCCACATGTGAAACTTCAAGACAAAGAATCCAAACAACATCTGATTGGTTGACTTTTGGAGGGAAAGCTGCAACAGTCTTCTGTGATTGGTTCAGCCGTCCCTGCCCCCACTAGTCCACTGCACAGGGGGCAACATTCCAGGGGAGGTTGGTAATCTCATCCTTCTATTGTTTCTGCCCCACTGGCTCTTTCAAAATAAAGGCTTGTTGTAGCAGAAACCTGAATGGAACATCAGAATGGACTCAAACTGCTGCTGGTTTCAAAGCCTCGTTCTCAACTTCCAGCTGAACTCTTCATGAGTTTGAGCGTCTGTGACAAACTCTACAGTTGAACAACAGCAGTGAAAATCTCCATGGATGTCAACTGGGAGAGAATCAACATGAGATTTCCAAGAGTTTCTGCAGGAACTCATCACAAAGTCAGGAGCTGCAAGGCCTGATGGGAGATCTGGGATCCTATTGTGACATGAAGGAAACTCCTTCAAACAGGAAAGATTTCATCTGACACGATCACTTTGATGTTAACATGAAGATGGATCCCAGGGATTCAGCTGAGAAACATCCCATAATACTGTTCTAGATGGTTCTAGAGTGGTGTGGAGATTTCTAGTCTCTTTTTCCTGTTTCTCCAGAAACTAGAAGTCAAACCTGAAAGCAGAAGCTGCAAACTGAGTCTGTGAGGCCGATTTTCCAGCAGCACATCCTCCTCATCTGCTGCTGAGATGGAATGATGAAGCTCAGCTGAGGAACAGCAGGTTTCCTCTCACATGTTCCTGCTGCAGAAAACACTGTTTCATATCAACTCATCCACATCATGAAGGATCAACATGTTTGACTGAATTTACATGAAAAGAAAAGACGTCAAAGAAATCTGTCCATACGGGAAAGACTGAATGAATCCAAGTTTTTACCAGATAGATGGAACTTTGATGAAGAACATCAAGAAATAACCAATAAATGCTGATCTGGAACATTCTGTCTGGGAGTCTGACTGACACTTTGACACTTTCTACATTCTGCTTTGATCCGGGTTTGAACCTGCTTTACTGCCACCACAACACATCCAATCCCAGCCCAGAACCTGAAGCTGGTTCTGAACATGAAGCCGGTCTTCAGGGACAGCAGGACTGATGAGTTAGTGATCTTCTCAGATGGACTTCAGACCCCTTAGAGCTGAAACTCTCACTTTTCTCTAGGAATCAGCTTCTTGTTGACGACACACTGCTGCAGTCAGGGGAACACACAACAAACACACACACAAAGACACACAAAGGGGGAGGAGCTTAGCTCAGGCATTGAAGTCATGGTTGAACTCTTCTGGGACTGATTTTAGACACAGAAAGCGCTCGTGTTGTAATCAATAAGATGATTGGTCAGCTTTAGCATCAATGGAAACATCACATGGTCTTTCATTAAAGTCCATTTAGATCATAGTTACAGAAAGAAGAACTGATCAGAAGTCATGAATCAATGGATATTCAGAAACATTCAGAATATTTCACTAGTCTGATTGGAATCACTCTATTCAATAGAAACCAGCAAGAAAATAGAGATTTTCTCTCATGACCTCATTATTCATGTGAATTTATCAGCTGTAAGCCATAATGCAGACAAATGGAGCCAGTAATTCCAGAATAATCCTCACATAGATGTTGTGTGTGGAGCCCGTTTTCCTTTAGATGATCCAGCTCTTGGTCCACTGAACCTCCAACCTTCTTCCATTTGTTCAGCTGCTGGACAGAACAAAGAAAAACAAACAGATGTTTTTGCTGAGTCAGGAAAATGCCTGTTGGAGCTCCAACATGATTGTTGACGGTGTTCCTCCTCTTTCTGCTCCGCTGACGTCCTCATTTTCAGTTTCCTGATCAGACAAACTAAACTCTTTTCCAGGTTTGAATCATCATCAGAAGAAGAAACTTCCACCTTTGTGCCACATGCTCAGAGAATCCACTTCCAGAACAGCAGAGATTCCCGCCACATGTGACAGAGCATCCAGGTGATCTCCAACTACAGGACATCATCACCTGCCTGTGACAGTCACACCTCCATTCTAGATGCAGCCAATGACCTCTAGGCTGTTTGAGGCTCAGAACAACATGACAGCCAGGAAGACCATCCCTCCTCCTGACCACCAGCTGCTCTGTCTCACAATGGCTGCCATGAGGAAGACTCCATGCAGAGTTAACGCCCAGAGGTCTGCTGGACCAGACACCATTCCTGACAGAGTGATCAGAGAGCAGAGCAGCTGCTAGACGTCTGATGTCTGACAGGAAATCTTCTAGCAGATGTCAGCTCCATCCCATCAGACGTTAGCTGACAGACTGGCGGCCATGAGCTGGAACAGCAGTCAGAAACACAGTCAGAGGGTGGAGATGGGCTGCAGGTGAAGCAGGAGTCCCCGCCAGAAAAGACGCTCAGAACTCCTCATCTTCTTCAGCTTTCTCAGGGATGAAGCAGAAAATGCTTTTTCCAGAAACATCCCTCCTGCCTCAACCCACTTGTGTCAAATAGGAACTTCTGGAGCTGCTGGAGTCAGCTGGTTTCCATGGCAACGGCTGATGAAGGACAGCAGTTTATGTAAGGTGAGACTGGAACATTGATGTAACTGAAATGACAGAAAGAAGAGACTCAGCGTTTTCCAGCAGCTTCTTCCTGCAGAAACATCAGCAGAAGAGAAGCAGCAGCCATGAAGGGACTGAGGACAGACGGACATCCAGCCAGAATCCAAGCAGCACCTTCATCCTGATGAAGCTCCGCCCTCTGACCTTCAGCAGTCATCTCCAGGCTCCGCCCCCAGTCTGCAGCAGCTTCATCTGCTGCCTCCATCCTCTCTCTGTGAGTCTCTGCAGAGTTTTTCTGCAGCTGCTGGTTTTTCTGCAGCAGCAGCAGCATCAGAGCCAGAGAGCCAAAGAAAGTGGAAAGTCTGAGAAGGAAGCAGCTCTGAAGCTCTGCAGCTGACGGTGCAGCTTCAGGACTCATGAGGAGGACCACGCCTCCTCTTCCTCCACCTTCCTCTTTGAGGCAGCAGAAGTTGCTCCAACTCCATCTGGATCTGGCTGTTCTCGCAGACCATGTGGCCTAATGGACAAGGCGTCTGACTTCGGATCAGAAGACTGAGGGTTCAAATCCCTTCATGGTTGGAGGCAGAACTTCCAGAGACTCCCACAGTGAGACACCTGCTGGCTGTTCTTTGTAACTGCATCTGCAGCTTCTAGAAACGTCTTTGTTTCTGTTTTCATCTTTTTAAACAGTTTGTTTTCTTCACATGAAGCCTAAAGAAATGTCCTCAGAATGATGGAAACAGTTTTTCTGCAGCTTGAAGCTGTTCTGGAAGATTTTCTTCTTTAGTGCAGAGAAATCTCTCATTTGATGAGACGGAGGAACTGCAGCAACGTTTCCTGGAAAACCTCCACATTTCATTGAAACCATGTTGGAACTTTGTCCATGAGGTCACATGGTCTGGAAGAAGCCCCAGTTCCAGCTGACAGAAGTCTGGTTCTGATCCATCAGATCTCACTAGCAACAGAACCAAACCTTCACGTGTTGCAGCAACAGTTTCCATGTTTGGGAGGATCTTCTGAAGAACAGCTCAGTTCCAGATCACATCATGATGTTTGATGTTTTCTTCATTCCAGGAAATCATCTGTGTCTCCTTTGATCTGTGCTGAGTCAGCACTTTGACTTCTTTTCAACTTTAGATCCATTGTTTACAATCAAGGATTTATTGATAAATATTATTTATTGACAGAAAATAAAGAGTAAATGTATTTATCATCCAGCAGGAGGTTTTTAGTGGCGCCCTTCATACCACTTGGTGCCCATGAAATAGCCCTCGGTCTCAAAAAGGTTGGTGAACCCTGCTCTAAAAAACCTCCACTTCCTGAAGCAAACGGATGCAGAGCATCATGTTTGATCCTCTTCCTTCAGAAACGGCTCCATTGTTCCATCGCTCAGCAGTTTGACTAAAGCAGCTGAGAGTCTTGATGCAAACAGACCTCAGCAGCTCATCCAGAACGCCATGACAGAAGCACATGCAGCAGCACGTGCACGCTCCCAGAGAACAGCAGCTGATCCAAGTCCTGACTTTGAGGTGAGACCTTTCTGTTCTGCTTGGACCACACTTCAACATGAACTTCATTTCCCATCATTCCATCTGTCAGGAGAGAACAGCTGCAATCAGCTTCCTTCAGGAATGACTGCAGGTAGAAGGATCTTTCATTCTTCAGCACCACCAGGACCCACATCCAGCCCATCAACAGCCAGAACATCAGTGACATCAGCGTCTGATCTTCATCACATCATCATCATCAAAGGACCACCTCTACGTTTTTACAATCTGATGGATTTCAGTCTTTCTGCAGCTTCTCATCAACTGGATTGTCAAATATTTTCATTTCCTGTTTTCTGTTTTAAATGTTGAAGAAAAATCTTTCCAGTTTTAAAAAGATGAGACTAATAAAGTTCTTGGAAAGAGGCTGTCTGCTGCAGGACCTGTGCAGGTGCATTGTGGGTAATAATGCTCTGTTTGGGATATTTGCTGGATTCTGGATGTTGACAGTTGTGTTGGTCTTGATTGTTTACCGTTGTGGTTTGGATGTTTGTTGTTATTTGTAGCACAGCTGAGTAGGTTCTTCATAGACAACATGTTGCTCTGCCAATGTGCCTTTGGGCCAACTTGATTGGGCTGTTTGGAAGAATAATGAGGATAAATGAGAGCCTCCATCAGATCATGTTTCTGCTGTTTTTCAGAACTGCATCTGAACCTGAAAGCTGTCTGTCATATTTATGCATCCTTTTTCAATAGAAATTGATCAAAACGGCAGATTCTATTGATTTCTCCATCAGATTTATGTCTACTTCATTCTATCTTTCAGTCACAAACACACTGGTCATATTTTAGCTTTTCTATTCATACCATTAAACCTGGTAATGCTTCAGTCTCCATCTAATGTCAAAATATAAGCAAGATTCAAGTCATTTTATGCTCACCAGGGGCAGGAGGGAGTTGGTTTGGGGACCATAGGGTTTCCTCTCTGCTCTTTGCAGATGATGTTGTCCTGTTGGCTTCATCAAGCCTGGACCTCCAGCGTGCATTGGGTTGGTTTGCTACAGAGTGTAAAGCGGCTAGGATGAGAGTCAGCACAGCTTAATCTGAGGCCAGTGTTCTTGACCGGAGAAAGGTAGTTTGCCATCTCTCGGTGGGCGGAGGGTTCCTGCCCTGGGTGGAGGAGTTTAAATATCTTGGGGTCTTGTTCAGGAGTGAGGAAAGGCGGGAGCGGAGTTTGTGGAACATTCGAAGTTGTGCAGTCGCTTTAATGGTCCGTTGAGAGCTGAGCCAAAAAGCAAAGCTCTCAATTTACCTGTCGATCTTTGTTCCAACACTCACCTATGGTCATGAGCTATGAGTCATGACTGAAAAAACAAGGTCCAAAATACAAGCGGCTGAAATGAGCTTCCTGCACAGGGTGGCTAGACGCTGCCTTAGAGATAGGGTGAGAAACTCTGTCACCCACGGAGAGCTTGGAGTGGAGCCGCTTCTCCTCCACATCGAAAAGAGCTGGTTGAGGTTGAAGATACTACGAGACTACAACTCTCGGCTGGCCTGGGAACGCCTAGGGTTCCCCCCAGAGGAACTGGAGGAAGTGCAAGGGAAGTCTGGGCATCTCTGCTGACCTCGCAACCCGGTTCCGGATAAAAGGAGGAAGATGGACGGATGGATGGAGTATTGAAATAATGCGTTTTTAATGAATACAATTATTTGTATTTAAAGTGCCATGCATGTGTGGCACTAAAAATGAAGAACATCAATTAACTTACCCGGGTAACATCACATGCCCTGCTCTTTGGAACAGAGTCCAGCTTTGGAACCAGCAGAGAAGCAACAAACAGCAGAAACCCACACTGTGGGAAAGACTCCACACTTCTGACTGATGTTCACGTCCACTTTATTCTTCACAGTAAAGATTGGTACAGAACACTGAGAACCAAAAAGAACAAAAGAACAGTTCTAATGTCTACTAGAAAACATGAATCACAAGAAACACACAAACACCAGTCTGGTTCTTTATCTGCATCTTCCTGAATACATTTTTTAGGAAAATCTTTTCCTCACTTAACTTGGTTTAACAAAACATAAACAGCAGTTACTACTTTTAGCTCCCACACAGATGTTGGAACCCGTGTGTCTCCCAGGCGTCATATCTTGTGTGCTGAGCGTCCTCTGTGGCGGGCTGAACCTCCTTCGAGGAGTCCATGCTATAGAGAGCGTGCTGCAGAATGATGATGAAGACTTTAATTATGTGATTGCCTTCTTCCTCTGCACAGCTGCCTGTCTGTATCAGTGCTACCTGTTTGCCTACTTTTCTGTCTGGAGTAACAATCCTCTTTCATGTGGCAGTGGGAGCCTTCATGACGCTGCAAATCAGACTGAGGCAGCCTTTGGGAAAATCACCAGACTATAATGTCTGACAAAACGGACCTGGAAAGACGGCGAGCAGCAAACTCCACCTTCACGGATCAGGGAAAAAGAGAATTGCTGGAAAGATCATTTTTTATTATTTTATTTTTAAAATAATAATGAAATGTTCACTGATCACATAAAAAGTTTCAGAATTAAAGACATCTACAAAATCTTTCTAGTGTTGTCATGGTAACACATTAACAACATACTCATCATCTCAGCTTAAACTACAACCACATTGAATCCTTTCAAGATTTAACTCTAATAATACAAAACAACACATTTCTATTAGCAGATACATCTGAAAGAATTCCTTGTGTGGAATTTTTTTTTTTACCATTTTTGTCAATGAAAGCAGCAAAGCTCTTATTGTCAAGTATCATTACACAGATTTAAACATATTGGTTCTTTTATTTTATTGGTTTGATAATTGTTGCTTAAAGAATATAAAATACAAAGACGTTTGTAAAAAATTTAGAGTATCATATCAATCTCATGAAAAAATTATGTTTTCAGCTCATGTCATTCTGTTCTGTTATGAGTGACAGTTATAGTGTTTTATGAATGTGTTTTAAATCTTCTGTTAATGGGCTGATTATTTTGAACGTGTTTTTGGAGACCTCTAGCGGTCGCGCCAGGTACTATTGTTCAACACATTTATTTGAATAATCTTTATTGAAAAGTGCACATGTAGAAACAGAAAGGATTCGCTAGCATGCACGCACTTCGTTTGTCAGTGGAAAGAATTTTTCTGTATACGTCTTAATTAAGAGGTTGCATTGCCGGTATGTGGAGAAAATTTAATCTTGAGACTTTTGAATTTCGATATAAGAAACATGTTTATCAGTCTATTATTTTTGGAGTTTGTAAAGTTGTGATGCATTGCTATGCATATATATACACGTTAATTGTACTGACATCATTTGCTTTCTGTTTTACGACGGAGTATTAGGGCCACCAAAAAAAAAAAATTAGAGCCACCAAAAAAAAAAAAAAAGTAAAATTACGAGATTTTATCTCGTAAATTTAGGAGATAAAAACTCGTAAATTTAGGAGATAAAAACTCGTAAATTTAGGAGAAAAAAACTCGTAATTTTAGGAGATTACAGTGGAAGTGAGCATGCAGAGCAGCAGGTGAACGCCGTGCAGCCGCAGAGAAGACCGACTAAACTTTGTTGAACAGGTGAGCTGTATGTTTATTGATAACGTTCCAAATGTCTGGAAGGTCATTTGTTTGATTTACGATTCATTAAAGTTTTATTTATTGATGGTTGGTTTGCAGGATCTCTGCAGCCCGATGAAGCCGTCGTCGGTGTCCCTGCAGCTGTTCGCTTGAATCCTTTCTTCCTCCACCAAAGACAAGACTCTACGTCTGTGTGACGCTTCCGTCACACAAAAGGAAGAGCACTTTTTTTGGCATTTTCAACGTTCCAAAGCTAATATAAAACACTATTTACATTCCTCTTTATTGTTTTATGCTGAAACGGGACATTTCATCTGCAGGAGGGGGCGTTTGTAACACTGTTTACTTCCGCATTGGTGTTCGGATGACAGGTTCATGACGTAATGAGACAAATGAACTTCAGGATATGTGAATGAAAAGGAGAATAAAGGCTGCAGCGGTCCTCTACACCCAAACGTGTCTCTGAGCTCCTTATTTTACATATGAAACTCCGCTTTACTGACACTGAACCCCGGAAAGACTACTACACGGAAAATAATCTGATTTTGAGTCGCCAAAAGGTTCAGAATCTCTTTGTTTTAAACCTATAATATTCCGGAAATGAAGCTTCACAAAGGCTCCACATACTTCATCTTCAAGCTAGGTTCCGATAAACGGACAACTTCGGTGTTTTTTCCTTAATCTACGACTTTTTTCTCGTAAATTTATGAGATTTTAAGTCGTAAATTTATGAGATAAAAAGTCGTAAATTTACGAGTTTTTATCTCCTAAATTTACGAGATAAAATCTCGTAATTTTACTTTTTTTTTTTTTGGTGGCTCTAATTTTTTTTTTTTTTTGTGGCCCTAATACTCCGTCGTACTGTTTAACCCTTTTAAGTATCATTAAACCTGATGACAACGTTCAACGGTCTCCAGACTCGTGATATGATATGAGTGTTCAAAAGCTCCTGCATTGGACATGCATGAAACAGCACACAGTCTTTAGAAAACGGTTCATTGTTGTGTTCAACACTAACTTGTGTCTCCTTCTTATTCAATGACTGCATCTATTTGTTATGGAGGCCAACAGTCTGTGGTTCTGTGTTCATGTAATGAAAGCTCAGGCTGCTTTGGAGTATATGAGCACATTAGGGTTTGATCCCAAGAGTTTTAAATATTAAAAACAAAAAATTAACCAAAATATAAAAATAAGTGAAAATATTCAAATTTTCTGAAATACAGAAACCAAAGTGATCGGTTGTGCTGCAGAGGTAAAGGGGTCGACCTCTGATAAGAATATCACAGGTACAATTACCATTTTGCCCGTCCTAGTGTCATTGGACAAAACTGAACCCCACATTGATCCTGGTGGTTATAGGTTAGTGCCAGTGTGAGACAGCACAGCTGCCAACAACGTGTGAATGGGTGTATATGGGAGTGAATGGGACTGAATATTAAGTACTTTTGGCTTTTAAAGAAGGTACATAAGCGGTAAATCCCATACGTATATTGCAACTTAAAACCAAGGCTTAAAATATTTCAATCTAAAACTCATCATTTTTAATAAAATGCTAGTTTCTTTCTTTATGGAAAAAAATGTGTACTTTTTCCAAATCTTTCCCTCTTCTCATGTAAACCTTGTGTTTTTTACTGCACAAGTTCTCTGCTCTAAGTTTTCCTGAGTTTAAAGTTTTTAATGAATCCTTTGTTAAAATGTTTTAAAATGTTTTTCTCTTACGTGAGTTCTCATGTGTTTTTTGAGACTAGATGAATCACTAAAACATTTATTGCATTCTATACAAGAAAAAGGCTTTTCTCCTGTATGAATTCTCATGTGTGTTTTAAGATTAGATACATTACTAAAACTTTTTTTACATTCTTTACAAGAATAAGGCTTTTTTCCTGTGTGAGTTCTCATGTGTTTTTGGAGATGTGGTAATTGACTAAAACTTTTATCACATTCTTTGCAAGAAAAAGGCTTTTCTCCTGTGTGAGTTCTCATGTGTGTTTTAAGATGAGATATACGATTAAAACTTTTGTCACATTCTTTACAAGAATAAGGCTTTTCTCCTGTATGAGTTCTCATGTGTTTTTGGAGCTCAGAAAATTGACTAAAAGGTTTAGCACATACTTTACAAGAAAAAGGCCATTCTCCTTTGTGAATTCTCATGTGTTTTTTGAGACTAGATGATTCACTAAAACCTTTTCGACATTCTTTAAAAGTAAAAGGCTTCTCTCCTGTATGAGTTCTCATGTGGCTCTTGAGATGAGATATACAACTAAAACTTTTTTTACATTCGTTACAAGAAAAAGGCTTCTTTCCTGTGTGAGTTCTCATGTGTGTTTTCAGATTACATCTTTGACTAAAACTAACGTCACATTCTTTACATGAAAATCGCTTTTCTCCTCTATGAGTTCTCATGTGTCTTTGGAGATTAGATGAATCACTAAAACCTTTATTACATTCTTTACAAGAAAGGGACTTTTCTCGTGATCGAGTTCCTACGTTAAATGATTTGTTAGCGATTCTTGAGTTTTCGCCAGACTTGAAGGAGGCAAGTCTTTTCTGTTTTGAAGATTCTCTGTGTTTCTTAACCAAATCATCCTTTCTACTACCATCAGAGTCACACTCACAGTGAGAGCTGTCCACACTTTGGACATGACTTCTGTCCCTCCTCTTCCTCTGATCTCTGTTATGTGGGTCTGACTCTTCATCTGTAGTTGATGTTGATTCTTCATGTTGGTTTTTTTCTTCATCCTGACTATCAGTTACATTTAAGCTCTGCTGATTCTTTAGATCTGCTTCAATGTTCTCATCTTCCTCATATGTCGGAATCTCCATCAAGGTATCAGTCTCCTGCTTCAGATAAAGCTGATCTTCATCCTGACTGATGCAGAGTTCCACTGGTTCATCTTTAATCTGTGATGGTTCTGGTACCTCCGGTTCCTCTTTATAATGCGGAGGGTCCGGTTTCTCCAGTTCAACTCTGAAGTTCCTTTGTCGGTTGCAGAGATCTTCAGTCACCCAATCCTGGGGGAGGACTTCAGAAAAACAAACAGACACTTTTTATGTTTTCAGGACTTTGTGTGTTGTTAATAAACACTATTAACTGCTTATCTAAAAACACCAATTGTCTGTGAAGACTCTCATTCAAACAGTTTATTTCCATCACAGTAGTAGGATTAAAAAATGCCATCTGGACATTATCATTTTTAAAATTGAAAACATTTCACCTTTTATCCAAATTGTCAATTGTGGATTAGCTGGTGAAAAAGCAGGTTTATAAGTGTTCTTGGGGGAGGAGTCAAACTTGAAACTGGAAAAACTTGAAAGCCTTTTACCTAAACTAAATGACATTAACAGCTGAAAGAGATGGCCAGGTTGGGGAGTGTAGCCCCTGTCTCTCCAACTCTAGCTGAGAACAAAGGACTCCTAAAGACCTGGAAGTGAAACTGCTTCGGTTTGTTTGTCTGGGACTGATTTAAACCTGAGACCACCTCTTATTAAGAGAAAGTTTATCTTTCTTGACAAAGACGCCTTCTTTCACTCACCGTGTCTAAATCCAAATGGTATTTTCCGATATCGACTCGATTTTCTCATTTTAAAACGATTTTTCCCCCCAACTTCCTGTCCAGCAGCTGACCAAACAGATGAGAGCTGAAGTCGTCTTGTGTTTTATTTATTATTTTACTGTTACAACATGTGCTTATGAATCTTCTGACACACAAGGAGTATATTTGAATGAACCACTTTATTAATTTAGGCTAGACTTTAGTTAGATTAATTATATTTTTAATAAGTACATACTTATGCATACAAACACACACACAAAGCATTTCAGTCACACACACTATTTGTGCAAATGTGATCTTATACCTGAGCTCGAGTGGGTGTTTCTGTTCTTTTTCTGCCTTATTCTGTTCTGTTCTGTTGATGATGGAGTGTAAAAAATAAAGGAGAGAGAGCCCGGTCATTCCTACACCAAGAGCCCCACCGAAGCAGCAGTGGTAGATCCCCTACACCAGGTGGGCAATTATTTTAACTCGCAGGCCACATTGGGTTCTAAAATTGGATAAAAGGGCTGGACCAGGAGCAGATGCGTGGAGTGAAAATGATATAACATGGACTGTAGATGAAAACATTTGGATTGAAAATTATATTCTAAAACAGATTATTCTAGAGTTTTTAGTTTAAAACTTTTGTTCCCATTTTAGATCTCTTTTATTGTGAAGCCCTTTTGTACCTGCAAGGAGTTGTAAAGTGTATGAATAAAGTTTCATTCATGATCCTTTTAAGAAAATAAATAACACTATTTATGAAATAAAACAATGACCAAACAACACTCTCTATGATTTTCAAAGACAAAAATTCAGGAAAAATATACTGATACCTTTAAAAAAAAATAAAAAAAATAATGGATCCTCTCCCGTCATAATTCCGCAGAGACTCTGAGCTCATCATACGTCTCACAGTTTGCACAGCTGCACTGTCTGTTTCTCATCCAGTAATACTGAAAAAGCAAATGTATGTCTCTCTCTTGCTGCAGCTACACATATATCTGCGTTACCTTTTCACCTGAACAGAGTTCCCTCGTTTATTACAGGAGTTACGTTCTAAAAAGAACCGTGATCGGTGAAATCAACAGAGAATGATTACAGATGTTTTAAACTTATGGTAGTAAAACTCCTCACTGCATAAATACACTTTTCTCGGACAGACATGAACATTTTCAGCCTTTTCTCTTGTTTAAATTCTTAAACCTTCATAGAAATGAGGTCCAGGATCTTAGAATGAAAACAAAGATCTGATCGATCAAAGATTTCTGTAGATCTGAAGAGCAGTGCTAGCAAATTGTGTTTCCAAAAAGTAATTGTTACATTAATCTAATCCAATGTCCCTGATTTCATTTTCATGTAGATGCAATCCTGCAGGAATTAAAAGAACATGGCAGCAGCTAAAAATGAAGTATAAAAACATAATTCAATCAGATCAAATTTGAGCATGTCATGGATGTAGGCTTTGTTGACAATATTTGACATATGAAACATCTACATAGCAATATCTAATGTTGTTTTCATTGTATATATGTAATTGACTGCAACGAAAAACGGTAAAACTCAAACAAAAACGTATGGGGAAATGACAAAAAATCGAGTCTTCTCAAAATCCTCGTACGAGGTAAATATAATTCTCTACGAATTAATGCAGCCTCCTCGTCTATTGGGTCCTCCAGAAAAGGACAAGCCATTCTTGTCACTTAGACCGTCTCTGTGTGACGGAAATGTGGGCAATGAAGGTTAAAGCGAAACATACCGCTTCGTCTTTAAAAAGGGGAGGGGACCGGCAGAAACCTTGAGTTTGGAGAATAAAACCTGCTCCCGACCAGGTTAGGTTCACAGCATAAGTAACCATGGACACTGACTCCGAGTAGAAGTTACCTCTCTTTCAGAAACGGGTTTGTACGGTGGCCCAGAAGGGTCACAACACAACACATTAACTTTACACACAACACATTAACTTTACACACAACACATTAACTTTACACACAACACATTAACTCGCAACACAACACATTAACTTTACACACAACACATTAACTTTACACACAACACATTAACTCGCAACACAACACATTAACTCGCAACACAACACATTAACTCGCAACACAACACATTAACTCGCAACACAACACATTAACTCACAACACAACACATTAACTCACAACACAACACATTAACTCACAACACAACACATTAACTCACAACACAACACATTAACTCACAACGGAAGTAAAGCTGCAGGGGAAGTGCTTTTATTCTGAAATTTCCACCGGAAGTTAAGCTGAAAAGGAAGTGCTTTTATTCTGAAATTTCCACCGGAAGTTAAGCTAAAATGGACGTGGTTTTATTCTGACACTTTCACCGGAAGTAAAGCTGCAATGGAAGTGCTTTTATTCGGAAATTTCCACCGGCCCTAGCGGCTAACTACCTAGCAGAAAGTAACTTCACAGTCAGCCTCGGAGGGAGCACGTTTCATCCAAGAGAGAAGCTAGCAGCGGTGAGGATTGTTAAACTCTTCAGAAGTAAGTAAAACAATCATGTATTATTACGATAATGTATTAACTACTGATATGGGCTATTAGAAATGTTTTTAACTGTGAGTTGTTCTTAAAGAGATTTTGCACATTCGAGGTTTGTAGTCTTATCACCGTGGACCCCGCGATGGCTGCCGCAGCCTGAGACTCTACGCAGTTACATGTGCATATCTTTGATCAGATCAAAGGGAAAAAAAACCTTATCAGATAACAAACGTGTACACACGGCACACTTTCGGTCTAAATAAATCATTTTGATACGCGCTGAACTTTCTAAAATACCGTAAACGACCTCTAAGAAATTCAGTTCCATGAATGTAAACAAATGAAGCTACGGCAAAGAGCCAGATAGTCTTCTAAATGTGGTTTGATTATTGTTATGAATATTATTAAGGTCCTTTTTGCTCATACATTTCTTAATCTATCGATGTGACCAGTGCTTTATTCTTGGGAGAAGGAAACGTGCCAACAACATAGCCGTGGTTGCCGTCAATGATGCGGTCAAGTCTGTGTGTGTGTGTGTGTGTGGGGGGGGGGGGGTGCGTGCGTGTTTTCAAGTTTCCTTAGTGAAATCCAAAAATTGCAACCACAATATAATCACCTATTCTTCTCCGTTTCTGTTTTTATCAGATAATGTTTTGTCCATATTGTGGGATAAACCTTGAGAGGGTCCTCTCCTACTGCGGCTCTTGTGGCAGAAATATCCAGTGTTTAAGAAGTCTTCAATCCGAAGGTATACTTAAGTAATTATATCAAGTATTGTATTTTTTTGTGTTGTGTTCTAAATTTTTCTTTAATAAAAAGTATTAGGACAACCAAAACATTTACTTTTTAACATAATACAATCCTGAACAATAAAACTTCACACACATATATACATACATATATATATATGTATGTATATATATATATATATATATATATATATATATATATATATATATACATTTCTTTGGGGTTTTATAGCTTTAGAAACCAATATATATATTTAAATTATTAAAATATTGTGACACACAGCAGGTCCGTCACTTGAAGCAGGAAGTACTCGAGCCAAGTCGTTGAACAGTTGAACTGTCAATCAACCTGGCTGCGCTGGATAACTGTTCGTGTCCCATACACCGCACGACTCCGACCAGTCTTAGAGAGGAAGAGGCAGAACGAGAAGCTAAGAGCGCAGCCTCCTTTCCGGCATAACAACCCCATTTGTTTAGAACAAGTTAACATTGCACGTGAGTCATCAACCTCTACCCTTTCCACACTTTAGGTGCAACAACAAGAAACAAACATAAAAGGAAGAATAAACTAAGGTGAAACAACAAAACTGCCATTTGCAAAAAAACGTCGGCAAATAGGATCGGTCCTGCGGAGCCCTAATTAGATCAGGGGACCTAATCCCACAATCCCCTGCTAATACATACCTAAAATGCACATGACCGCCACTACAATATGATATTAATATATTAATTTATATATTAATTTCTTACTTAATATATATACATAAATAATTAATATATGTATCATTTGGGATGGAGCAGTGAGGGGTTTTAAAAGGGGGACATTCTCTGAAACCAAGGACCTCCTTGTCAAGTTCTCTGATGATGAAGGTAGATTTGAGGAAGGTCTAGAGACAGGTGGTCCAAAAAGAGAATTTCTCTCCCTTTTAATGAAAACCCTGAACAAACGACCCATATTTGATGGTCCTGAAGACAGCCGATATCTTGTCTACAACTCCACAGGTATAGTTTTGCAATGACTATTTTCAAAAAACCAGAACGTCAGTCATAAAATGTTTATGAGTGACAGGTGATTTCCGTTTTTCCATTTTATTGAGCAGCAATCAGAGAGGATGAATACAGTTTGGCAGGAAAGATGATTGCCACATCCATTGTACACGGCGGACCTGGTCCTAATTTTCTCTCAAAAGACCTGGTCAACCACATCTCAGGGCAGTCCGGTTTCAATCCATCTATTGGAGACATCACAGATGAAGAAATAGGGAAAGTGCTGCAGCAGGTATGAAGGTTATCAATCGGATTCGGATAATTTTGTAGAAAAGAAAACGTTGAAAAGGTAGCAAGTTAGTTTCCTTAAAACTGTCTACTGAGTTTGAGTTTGACTTTATGTGTCATGCACTAATGTGGCCAGCCCGCATGGGCTTATACAACTACTACACTTTACTTGTCTACTGTAAGAACTTTGCAATATCATATCTGAATCCTTGAACTTGAAATGAGCGACACATGTTCCGCTTTTAGATTGAAGATGCTTCCACGTTAGAAATCCTGCAAGACCTGATTGTCCAGCATAGCACCATGTTGCAGACTGCAGGATGTTTGAAACGTGTTGTCTCAGTGGAGGAAAAACACACTGTTGTGAATGAGTACCTGAAGTGGTACATAATTGACAGGAACTGCACAGCAATTCAAAGGTATGGCATTTTATTGAAATTATAGAATAAATAAAAACATATGTTGCTTAAAATGCACTGTATTATTACATTTTAGGTTTAAAGATGGACTTGAAAGCTTGCAGTTTCTAGCAGCACTCCAACAGCACCCTGAGGTCCTGGCCCCTGTTCTCTGCCATTCAAATGTCCGGTTATCTGCTATGGACATGGAAGAGCTTTTTGAACCCCAGCTCAGTCCTCTCGGCAGCAACATGCGCATTCTGGAGAACACAGCAAGAAGTTTCTGGGCAGACTACCTTTTGGACTGTGAAGGTTAGTTAATATTAAATTTCAAATAATCCCAATTGTCTTTTTTTAAACAAAAAACACATTTTACAATAAATTTGTTTATGTTTACTACTTTTAGAAGATGACAGCTCTGTGACCCTGGAGGAAATCTTAATGATTGCCACAGGTGTGCCATGCATCCCTCCTGCTGGCATGGATCCTAAGCCACACCTTGAATTTATTGGCAGTTCAATGTTCCCCATGGCGAATACATGTGCCAACACTTTGAAGCTGCCTCTCTTGAATGACTATGACACGTTTAAAACAAATATGAACTTTGGGATTAAGAATTCCCCTGGATTTGGATGTTTTTAAACAGTCTGAAAAAGTCTAAAAAAAATAGCAAAGCAAACGAAAGAAGAAAGACAAGAGTGACACATGTTCAGGATGGGGAAATTTATTTTGCTTTTTCAAAGATTTTAAGTATTAAACAAGTGTTTTTTGTTCTGTATTTTATATTCCTATTTAAAAATGTTCCAGTGTTTCTGTGTGCCAATGGGTAATAGATGAAAATAAAATGTTTTGACCGTCCACTGTGTTTGTTATTTACACAAGTGATGATTATAGTTCAGCCATGCCTTTTAGGGTGATGTAGTAATCTACAGCTGACTTCCACTCAATCGGTGGTGTCAGACCACTTTGCTACGGTGGCCCAGAAGGGTCACAACACATTAACTTTATACACAACACACTAACTTTACACACAACACATTAACTTTACACACAACACATTAACTTTATACACAACACATTAACTTTACACACAACACATTAACTTTATACAAAACACATTAACTTTACACACAACACATTAACTCACAACACAACACAATAGCTCACAACACAACACATTAACTCACAACACAACACAATAACTCACAACACAACACATTAACTCACAACACAACACATTAACTCACAACACAACACATTAACTCACAACACAACACATTAACTCACAACGGAAGTAAAGCTGCAGGGGAAGTGCTTTTATTCTGAAATTTCCACCGGAAGTTAAGCTGAAAAGGAAGTGCTTTTATTCTGAAATTTCCACCGGAAGTTAAGCTAAAATGGACGTGGTTTTATTCTGACACTTTCACCGGAAGTAAAGCTGCAATGGAAGTGCTTTTATTCGGAAATTTCCACCGGCCCTAGCGGCTAACTACCTAGCAGAAAGTAACTTCACAGTCAGCCTCGGAGGGAGCACGTTTCATCCAAGAGAGAAGCTAGCAGCGGTGAGGATTGTTAAACTCTTCAGAAGTAAGTAAAACAATCATGTATTATTACGATAATGTATTAACTACTGATATGGGCTATTAGAAATGTTTTTAACTGTGAGTTGTTCTTAAAGAGATTTTGCACATTCGAGGTTTGTAGTCTTATCACCGTGGACCCCGCGATGGCTGCCGCAGCCTGAGACTCTACGCAGTTACATGTGCATATCTTTGATCAGATCAAAGGGAAAAAAAACCTTATCAGATAACAAACGTGTACACACGGCACACTTTCGGTCTAAATAAATCATTTTGATACGCGCTGAACTTTCTAAAATACCGTAAACGACCTCTAAGTAATTCAGTTCCATGAATGTAAACAAATGAAGCTACGGCAAAGAGCCAGATAGTCTTCTAAATGTGGTTTGATTATTGTTATGAATATTATTAAGGTATTTTTTGCTCATACATTTCTTAATCTATCGATGTGACTAGTGCTTTATTCTTGGGAGAAGGAAACGTGCCAACAACATAGCCGTGGTTGCCGTCAATGATGCGGTCAAGTCTGTGTGTGTGTGTGTGGGGGGGGGGGGGGGGGTGCGTGCGTGTTTTCAAGTTTCCTTAGTGAAATCCAAAAATTGCAACCACAATATAATCACCTATTCTTCTCCGTTTCTGTTTTTATCAGATAATGTTTTGTCCATATTGTGGGATAAACCTTGAGAGGGTCCTCTCCTACTGCGGCTCTTGTGGCAGAAATATCCAGTGTTTAAGAAGTCTTCAATCCGAAGGTATACTTAAGTAATTATATCAAGTATTGTATTTTTTTGTGTTGTGTTCTAAATTTTTCTTTAATAAAAAGTATTAGGACAACCAAAACATTTACTTTTTAACATAATACAATCCTGAACAATAAAACTTCACACACATATATACATATATACATACATATATATTTAAATGGAGGCATCCTCAAAATATAGTGTAACATTTTTATGGTTAAGAACAAGTGAGGGGTATCCTAAAACATAATAATCAAAATAATTGTGAAATTTTCAGTTTTGTACTTCATTAGTCATTGCTTAAATAACCATATGTGTAAATAATGTATCTACTTTTTTCTAACAACTTTTATTTTTTAATCCAGCAGGTCCTGAAGAAACTACCATGGATGAACTCATCTACAAATATTTCACAGATGGTCATACCTCTGATATAATAGTGGATTTACTAGCAACCAAACACAACATTTCAACTAGCCTCAGCACAGTAAAAAGAAGATTAAGAGAAGCAGACTTAACCAAGAGGACTAACTATACTCCAATTATTGCGGTTCAGGCAGCTATTTCAGAGGAGCTTCAGGGACCTGGGAAGCTTTTAGGTTACCGAGCAATGTGGCAGATTCTCAAACAAAAGTACTCATTTACAGTAAGAAGAAGTGATGTGATGAAGCTTATGAGAGAACTTGACCCATCTGGAATAGAGGCTAGATCTAGGAGAAGATTTGCAAGAAGAGCATACCATTCAATGGGACCAAACGAAGTCTGGCATGTCGATGGCTATGACAAACTGAAACCATTTGGAATCGCCATAAGTGGCTGTATTGATGGCTTCTCTCGAAAAATTATGTGGCTCACGTGTGGAAAGTCAAACAATGATCCTAGTGTTATTGCTCATAATTATATTAAATGTGTAGCTGAATTTGGAGTTTTCCCAGCGCGCCTCCGCACAGACTGTGGGACAGAAAACGGACTGATGGCAGCTCTTCATTGTTCCTTAAGATCAGAGCAAACAGATGACTTCGCTGGAAGCAGAAGTCATATGTATGGCACTTCGACATCAAACCAGCGGATTGAAAGCTGGTGGTCATACTTTCGTCGACAAAGGTTTTTGTCTTGTTTAATTAAGTCATCATTTATACTACACCCATGCCCAAAAGTTTTGAGAATGAGAGAACTGTTATCTGTTCACAAAGTCTGCTGCTTCGGGGGTTTTAGGAGTTTTGTCAGATACCTATCATCTAACAAAACACCTAAAAACCCTGAAGCAGCAGACTTTGTGAACACATAACATTTCTCTCATTCTAAATTCTGGCCATGGGTGTACATAGTGCGATAATTGTGTTATACCTGGCATTTTTACTGTAAGGGATAATAGGGATGAAGGTAATGCTCAATTTGGATTTGCAAATTAAGTTTACTTCCAAACTTAAGACTATTTTTGTACCCAATAAAAAATATTTTAAACACATCAAAACTCATATATTGAGAATTTAACATGTGGAAGTTACTATGTATACATTGTGTCATCTTATTGGGATTTTTGTTGATTAAAATTTAAGATAGCAGAACTGCATAGCTGGAAAAGAAATGCTCCGATTTATATCAACAGGACACAATTTTGGATGGATCTGTTTGGAGATTTGAGGGAGAGCCATCTGTTCAGTGGGAGTCAGGAACACACAAGGTTGCTCCGACACTGCTTTCTGGGTGTGCTACAGAAAGACCTGGATGAATACAAGCACCAATGGAACACTCACATCATCCGTCCTGTTCGACTGTCTAAGTGCCCTTCTGGAAAACCAGATGTGATGTACTACTTACCACACAGGTCCGTATTGCAAACCATGTTTGTAATAACCACAGTTGTATTCTATTACAATGCAGTGCTTTAAGCATGCTTTGTTTGATTAAGTGAACAAGAGTCAGGTGTGCAGCATTTGGGAGGTGAGCGCTGTGATATGCAATCACAGCGCATTCAGCCTTTAGTACTCTGGAGACTGCTCCCGCTGGTGACCAGAGACAGAGCTTTGACTGCTGACACTTGATTAATTTGGGCATTTCTTGGATGTTTTTTTTAGATTCAGTGGGATGAACTGTGGATTCACGGTATCCCCACAAACATTGAGCCAGCTTGAAAGACAAGTGCCAGGACCAGCAAGCTCAGCTGAGGATGACCTTCAAGACCTAGAAGAACTGCAGCGGCAAAGTACGGTGGCCCAGAAGGGTCACAACACAACACATTAACTTTACACACAACACATTAACTTTGCACACAACACATTAACTCACAACACGACACATTAACTCACAACACATTAACTCACAACACAACACATTAACTCACAACACAACACATTAACTCACAACACAACACAATAACTCACTACACATTAACTCACAACACAACACATTAACTCACAACACAACACATTAACTCACAACACAACACAATAACTTACAACACAACACATTAACTCACAACACATTAACTCACAACACAACACATTAACTCACAACACAACACATTAACTCACAACACAACACAATAACTTACAACACAACACATTAACTCACAACGGAAGTAAAGCAGCAATTGAAGTGCTTTTATTCTGAATTGTCCACTGGGCTGAGCGGCCAACTACCTAACAGAAAGTAACGTCACAGTGAGCTGTGGAGGGAGCATGATTTTTCTACAAGAGAAGATAGCAGCAGTGTTGCCAGATTGGGCGGTTTTGGTTCTAAATTTGCGGGTAAAATGGCTTTTGCCGGGTTTTCATAATTTGGGCAGTTTTAGGATTGGTTCGGCGTTTTTTCCCCCCTCATGAATTATAATAGCGGACTACGTTAGGCCGTGTGGCTGTGAACTTCTATGTACTGAAGCTCAGTAAACGCACCAGGCAGAGACGCTTAAGGGCTCTGTCATCTAACCTGTTGTTAGGGGGGTGCAACGCGTCGCCTCTTACAAATTGTGTTCTTTAAACCCTGAAACTGCGGCTGCGTGTAGGGGGAGCCACCAGCTAAAGTTATGGTCTGATCGCGACATGGATCGGTGTCTGTGTTTATCAATCCTTTTATTAGTAGTCTGAACTATCTTTTATTTTGAAAAATCATCAGATCGGGTGCTAAATCAGTCCAGTAGGGGGAAAAACTCACGGAAAGCTGTGTATTCTTCTTTCTCATGATATAATAAAAGGAGGACAGTATTGAATATTTCTTCAGCGGACCGGCCGTCTTTCATTGTGTGTCTGTGCGTGCGCGCGCGTGTGTTGGGGACCGCACGTGCATGTGTGAGGGGAGGGAGCGGAAGAAAGGAGAGGAACGCGCGTGCAGCGACAGAGAGGGGTGGGAGGGAGGAGTGTGCGTACATATTGTGTGTGTAAGGAGAATCGTAATAAAGAGAAAGTTTCTGGCAACACAGCTGCTAGCTTCTCTTGTAGCAATAACATGCTCCCTCCACAGCTTACTGTGACATTACCTTCTGTTGAGTAGTTAGCCGCTCAGCCCAGTGGACATTTCAGAATAAAAGCACTTCAATTGCTGCTTTACTTCCGTTGTGAGTTAAAGTGTTGTGAGGTAAGTTAATGTGTTGTGTTGTGACCCTTCTGGGCCATGAGTTAATGTGTTGTGTTGTGAGTTAATGTGTTGTGAGTTAATGTGTTGTGTTGTGAGTTAATGTGTTGTGAGTTAATGTGTTGTGTTGTGAGTTATTGTGTTGTGAGTTAATGTGTTGTGTTGTGAGTTAATGTGTTGTGTTGTGAGTTATTGTTTTGTGTTGTGAGTTAATGTGTTGTGTTGTGAGTTAATGTGTTGTGTTGTGAGTTATTGTGTTGTGTTGTGAGTTAATGTGTTGTGTTGTGAGTTAATGTATTGTGTTGTGAGTTATTGTGTTGTGTTGTGAGTTAATGTGTTGTGTTGTGAGTTAATGTGTTGTGTGTTAAGTTAATGTTTTGTGTGCAAAGTTAATGTGTTGCGTGTAAAGTTAATGTGTTGTGTGTAAAGTTAATGTGTTGTGTTGTGACCCTTCTGGGCCACCGTAGGTTTGACTTACTCTGCTTTCTCTGGTTTAACAAACCTCCCATTCTGAAACGGAAAACCCAGGGTTTCCCTGATTTCAGGGTTAACGCACTCAGAGTTTACACTTAACCTCCTTTCTGAAACAGGCCCCAGGTTTAGTTAGTCTCTGATGTGTTTTGTAGTCGAATCTGAACATTGGAATGAGACACCGTGTGATGACGTCACAGTAGCTGAAAGTTTCTTTTTTTAATTTGTATTTTATTTTTTATTTCCTGAAAATAAACTGTTTATTTTAAACTTTACTTACCAGTCAAGTTAAAATGGCTTTTTCTTTGCAACCATCGACGTCATCATGTGAGCGACAAACAACACTCCAGACCAGCTGGTGGCGCTAAAGCACGATGACGCTGTTAGCCAAACAAAGAAGAAGAACAGCACGAGGCGCTAGCAGCGTTAGCTTGTTAGCAGGCTAGCAGCGTTAGCTTGTGTTGAGAGGTCGGTGGTGTTTTGTTGGGACGTTTGTGAGGTTTTTGGACAGAAAGGACGATACGTGGTTCGTGTGGGAACTCTCAGCATTTCCCAAAGTGTCGTAAATGAGTGAAGGAGTGTTGAACGGAAAGACAACGTGGAATGCTGTGATTGTGAGACTAGCAGATGATCGATCGGAGCTGCAGTGAAGAGGACGGCGGTGTTTGTGGGAGTTGGAGCTGAAGATCGGAGCAGGAACCATGTCTTCCCTTCAGTCTCTGAGAGAGTTGATCAGCGAGCGACTAGCTGCTGCTGCTGACGAAATCTGCAGACTCTGTGAAGGAACCATCGTCCAGTACGAGCAGGAGCTCTGTCGTCAGCGCAGACTGCTGGATGTCATCTGGAAACCACAGCTGCAGCTCCACCACATAGGTATGTGACCTTCTTCAAAGAAACAGAGAAGCCCTTTGAGCTTCATGCTTTTCTGTTTGGTGACCCGTCTGTTAGTTGACCGCGGTCAAGTGAGCCGACATCTGCGGAAGTGCGGTCACGCCAGCCGTCACTGACTTTTAGCATGCGGTTAGTTTACGGTACACACGCCCAGCGAGCTGGAAAGACAGCATAAAGCGCAGACATCACCTATGTCACTGTTACCCATTATAGAAATGACATGTACTGTACTCTGAAATAAATGAGAGTTATTGCATGCCCTGTATCGTTATTTGATGTACAAATGTATTCATTTGGATTGCATGTCTGTTCATTCCATAATAAACTACCAGAAATAACGTGTTTTGTCTGAAATATAATAATCAGACAGATTCTAAAAGTGAGATTCAACACTGACAAGAGTGTTTTGTGGGTTGTTGAGCATGACATGGAATGGAATCAAGCAGAAATGAAGAAACTCCAAGTAAAATCACATCTGGTCCTGTCAACTCTTTCTAAAGTTGCTTCATTTAAGGTGACGCAAAACTTTCACTGGATTATTGTTGGGAATGATGTTCACTAATATCATAGCAAGTTTGAAGAAAAATGACTGGAGAATATTAGAGATATTAAAGTTATAGAACAATTTTGGTCTCCTCATTTACAGACAGTGTGTAATATGTAAACCTTACAAAATGCCACTTCTTTCAAAGGTGACGCAAAACTTTCACTGGAATATGGTTGGTAATGATGTTCACGATCAGATCAGCAAGTTTGATGAAAATTGACTGCAGAACACAGGGCTCCAGACTGCGACCCATTGCTCGCATTTTGCGACCAAAATTTGAGAGTGTGCGACTGAATTTTACATCCAGTCGCACATGTGCGACCAGTAAATTTGCCTCCCCCACCCTCCGTATTTTTTTATACATTAAATGTGGAAGGGGCACATCAATGATCAATGAAATAATCTGAGACGTGAGCGCACACGCACGCAGGCAGACACACACACTCGCGCACATACTCATGAAACGCGAGCACACACTCTCGCGTGATGCCCGTCTGTGAGGCGGCCACTGCGTGTGAGAAGAATAAGTCACTGTAAGTGGCTAAAATATGTGGACGGGGCGGGGCCTAGAGATATTCACGCGCGCGTAAAAATCTGTGGGAAGGAAACGGAGACAAATATCATCACAACCTGATATGTGCGTCTGAGCTATGAGTAAGTGAACTATTGATTCGTTCTTCCGACCTGCAGCTAGTGTACCAGTGCCGGAGTGTACAGCAGGGGTCTCAAACTCGCGGCCCGCGGGTTATTTGCGGCCCCCAAGATGATATTTTGCGGCCCCCGCCTTAAATGAAAATTTAATGTTACTGCAGCCCGCCAGTTTTAATGAATGACGATTTTTCATTGTCGTGCATGGAGATGACCAACCAATCACAGTGGGGTAAATGACTGTTGGGGGCGGGACAATGACAGGGCTTGAAAGCAGGACACCTGACAGCCCCCTCCCTCCCCGGACCACATGAAGGAATTCCTTACTTTCCTTTCTAGAACGTATCTATTCGCTCGTAATTTTCTAAATATATGCAGTCCGTGCTGAACTTTTCTCTGGGTCTCACAGAACCGGAGGAAGGTTTAGGGTTTTGGTTACGGTTACGGCGGCGCATCAAACGGTTTATGCACGGCTGTTACGGCAGCACACCGCTCCTGTGGGAGTCGGGTCAGCTGAGGAGCATAAATGTCCCCCACGTACGTGCGTGACAGCTAACGGGGCTTGAACTTTAAACACGTGAGGGCAAAAACAACATTAGTTTTAGACTCACTGAAAATACGTGGGGAAAATGCAACGATAGACGTGTTTGAGATGAACCGGCACCTCGCCTGGATCGTTGGGGAGACCAGGCCGGGGGGGGCCTGGTCTTCATCTCACAGCCCCCCCTCCCAGGCCGGGGGGGGGGCTGTGAGATGAAGACAGATGAAGGCGAGACTGAAGGACAACAGGAAGTTGGAGTTGTCCTAAACATTCAATTTAGTTTTAATATTCCTCTCCCCCTTAGTGTGATCTGTGTTATTATATATTTATTTTACGATTATTTTAATGTTTTGTAATGCATTTAGCCTTTTTTTAATGAATTGGTATTTTAAATTATTTTAATTAATCACTCAACTACAAAAACCATCAGGACACATGTCCCATAATGCATTGTTTTGTAGTCAATTGGGCAGCTTTCAGTCAGTTCAGTTTTCAGCTGTGTCCGGGTAGGTTTGCCCCTTGCTCCCACCCCTTTCTCGCAATATTTTTGTGATGATTGACAGTTGATGTTGGAGCAAAAACAAAAATATATGTCACACACCTGGTGATCTGTGCAGCGTTGAGTCCACCTGGGTGATCTCAAACACGCTTATTGTGCATCTTGGCTGCACCTATTTGGTGTCACAAAGATAAATTTCCATCCGTTTTGTTTACTATTTGTACTGTCATGACAGCGATGGTGCTGTCAGTTTACCTGTTGTTGCATTTTCAAAAGTGAAGAATAAAATGTGACACTGAATTAGAAACAGCACATTGTAATTTCTGCATTTATTATTAAAGTATTTATTCGTAATACAGTGGAAATTAGTAGATTTGGTTAGCATGTTGATTTACGGTATGCGCCCCTAAATTTTCTGGTTGTGCCCCTAAAAATTTCAGTTAGGGGCCACTGTGCTCCTAGTGAAAAAAGTTAGTCTGGAGCCCTGCGGAAAATTTTTTTTAAATTAATTAATTCAATCGGTTTATCGCAAGGCCTAAACAGTAGCTACCGTCACCAAGTATAAATGAGGAGTGAAGAAAAAATGCACACACTGTAAGTGCTTTGAGCGTCTGGAAAAGTGCAAATAAATCCAATGCCTTATATTTATTATACAGTTACAGCGGGGAAAATAAGTATTGAACACGTCAACATTTCTCTCAAAAAACATATTTCTAATCGAGCTATTGACATGAAATTTTCACCAGATGTCGGCATCAACCCAAGTAATGCACACATAGAAAGAAATCCAAACATTTATGTCCATAAATGAAGTTATGTGTAATTTTGATTTAGCGGTGCTGACCCTCATCCCAACCGCTTCACACTCGGCCGCAAACCGCCCCAATGCACGCTGGAGGTCCTGGCTCGATGAAGCCTATGGGACAACATTATCTGCAAAAAGCAGAGACGAAATCCTGTGGTCCCCAAACCAGATCCCCTCCGGCCCCTGGCGGTGCCTAGAAATTCTGTCCATAAAAACTATGAACAGAACCGGTGATAAAGGGCAGCCCTGCCGGAGTCCAACGTGGACCGGGAACAGGTCTGACTTACTGCCGGCTATGCGAACCAAGCTCCTACTCTGGTCATACAGAGACCGGACAGCCCTTAGTAAGGCTCCCCGGACCCCATACTCCCATAGCACCCCCCACAGGATACCACGGGGGACGCGGTCGAACGCCTTCTCCAGATCCACAAAACACATATGGACTGGATGAGCGAACTCCCACAGTCCCTCCAGCACCCTAGATAGGGTGTAGAGCTGGTCCACTGTTCCACGACCAGGACGGAAACCGCACTGTTGTTCCTGAATCCGAGGTTCGACTATCGGACGGACTCTCCTCTCCAGTACCCTGGCATAGACTTTCCCAGGGAGGCTGAGGAGTGTGATTCCCCTGTAGTTGGAACACACCCTCCGGTCCCCCTTCTTAAAGAGGGGAACCACCACCCCTGTCTGCCAGTCCAGTGGTACATTTCCCGACTGCCACGCGATGCTGCAGAAACGTGTCAGCCAAGACACTCCCACAGCATCCAGAGACTTGAGGTACTCAGGGCGGACCTCATCCACTCCCGGGGCCCTGCCACCAAGGATCTCGTTGACTATCTCGTTGACTTCAGCCCGGGTAAGATACAGGTCCACCCCAAAGTCCTCACGCTCTTCTTCTTCAAAAGAAGGCGTGTCAGTGGGATTGAGGAGTTCCTCGAAGTATTCCTTCCACCACCCGACAATGTCCCGAGTCGAGGTCAACAGCCCCCCACCTGCACTTAAAACTGTGCCTGTGGAGAACTGCTTTCCCCTCCTGAAGCGCCGGACGGTTTGCCAGAATTCCTTCGAGGCCCACCGAAGGTCCTTCTCCATGGCCTCACCGAACTCCTCCCAGACCCGAGTTTTTGCCTCCACAACGGTCCGGGCCGCAGCTCGCTTAGACTGCCGATACCTGTCAGCTGCCTCTGGAGTCCCACAAGCCAGCCAGACCTGGTAGGACTCTTTCTTCAGCTTGACGGCATCCCTTACTTCCGGTGTCCACCACCGGGTTCGGGGGTTACCGCCGCGACAGGCACCAGAGACCTTGCGACCACAGCTCCGAGCAGCAGCAGAGACAATGGAAGCGGAAAACGTGGTCCACTCGGACTCAATGTCCCCAACCTCCCTCGGTACCTGTTTGAAGTTCTCCCGGATGTGGGAGTTGAAGACTTCCCTAATGGAGGGCTCAGCCAGACATTCCCAAAAGACCCTCACAGTACGTTTGGGTCTTCCAAGTCTTTCCGGCCTCCTTCCCCGCCAGCGAATCCAACTCACCACCAGGTAGTGATCGGTAGACAGCTCCGCCCCTCTCTTCACCCGAGTGTCCAAGACACAAAGCCGAACGTCGCCTGAAACAACTACAAAGTCGATCATCGACCTCCTGCCTAGGGTGTCCTGATGCCAAGTGTATTGATTGACACCCTTGTGCTCGAACATGGTGTTCGTTATGGACAAACTGTGACGAGCACAGAAGTCAAAAAACAAAACACAATCGGGTTCAGATCGGGGGGGGCGGGGGGGCAGGTTAACTAATGTCACCGTTACATATCTTTTACAGAAAGATTTGTGTATGTTTAGTCTTTTTTAATGTTATAAAGTTCTTTTTACAAGCTTTATGCTTTGTGGTTGTTTGTGCTAAAAACTGTCCTCACTTTAGACGAGGTGCTGCAAAACAATTAATAAACTGTTAACAAAGTTAACTAATACATTTGTAACGCTTATAAGCAGTTTAGTAAAATGGATTTAGAAGACAATGGTCTGACTTTAGATGTTAATAAATCTTAACACTTTCAGGTATTTGTAAGACATCTAAAATGCTAATAAATATCTTACTAGCATCTGACACATTAATAAAGCCAATTAATTTGTTAAGTTAGTCAATGAAACTTATTAAGCTTATGAACACTTAGGCTTGTGTCAGGCATCTATAATGCTAATAAATGTCTTACTTGAACCCCAAACAATAATAAGACTTTTTAATTTGTTAACAAAGGTTGTTAATAAATTTTATTAAGCTTATTAACACTGACACATTTGTTAGGCACCTATAATATCAATAAATGTATCATTAGCATCTTAAAAACATCCTAATAATAATGCTTGTAAATGTGTTAACTAAGTAATTTAATAAACCTTATTAGACTTATTGTACTAATAAATGTCTTACTAACACCCTTTAAATTCATTTATAATGCTTGTTAATGTGTTAACAAAGCTTGTTAAGGAATCTTAATATAAAGTGTTACCGAAATTGCTTCTGTTTTCTTTAGCACAGCGACACACCACTGTGCTGAAAAAGGCCCCCCTTACACCTCCCCACTATGAGGAGAGCTGTCAATAACCTGTTGATTGAACCAGCTGAAGATAATACAAAATGTTGTTTTAATAATTTATTTAATACTTTCTCAAAGAAAATGAAATTACAGAAAAGTAATTCATAAATGGTGCAAACAGGTCTTTAATGTCATCTACAGCGAAAAATGCATTTAACGTTGATAATGTTTAGAGGACTTTTTTGTTAACTTTCCCCTCTTGCAAACTTTGCTCAGTTTACTATTAATACATGCAATTGTAGCCGGCCTCACAGGGTTCGGTGTCGGTAGATGTGAATGAAATTATGGCGCTCAGACACACACGTCTGTTCACTCCACATGTCTCTTTATCATAAATCTTGCACAGCAGAACACATGCCCCCTACAGTCCCACTACCGTAACTGCAGTAGTAAATGCATGAACATGAGACACTGCATGGGCTGCTACAGAATTGTGTTTTTAAAAGTAAGCTTTTGTCTACCCTTGTATTGATCAACTGGGATAGGTTTATATGGGATTAAGAAAGTAAGCAGTACTAGCAAATTGTGTTTCCAAAAAGTAATTGTTACATTAATCTAATTCAATGTCCCTGATTTCATTTTCATGTAGATGCAATCCTGCAGGAATTAAAAGAACATGGCAGCAGCTAAAAATGAAGTATAAAAACATAATTCAATCAGGTCAAATTTGAGCATGTCATGGATGTAGGCTTTGTTGATAATATTTGACATATGAAACATCTACATAGCAATATCTAATGTTGTTTTCATTGTATATATGTAATTGACTGCAACGAAAAACGGTAACGCTCAAACAAAAACGTATGGGGAAATGACAAAAAATCGAGTCTAGGTCTCAAAATCCTCGCGCGACGTAAATGTAATTCTCTACGAATTAATGCAGCCTCCTCGTCTATTGGGTCCTCCAAAAAAGGACAAGCCATTCTTGTCACTTAGACCGTCTCTGTGTGACGGAAATTTGGGCAATGAAGGTTAAAGCGAAAAATACCGCTTCATCTTTAAAAAGGGGAGGGGACCGGCAGAAACCTTGAGTTTAGAGAATAAAACCTGCTCCCAACCAGGTTAGGTTCACAGCATAAGTAACCATGGACACTGACTCCGAGTATAAGTTACCTCTCTTTCAGAAACGGGTTTGACTTACTCTGTTTACTCTGGTTTAACAAACCTCAGATTCTGAAACGGAAAACCCAGGGTTTCCCTGATTTCAGGGTTAACGCACTCAGAGTTTACACTTAACCTCCTTTCTGAAACAGGCCCCAGTAGTGACACCCAATGACCAAAATTTTGTCAAAAAAAATAGGTTGAAGTGAAGTGCTGAGCTTTCCAGGAAAATGGAAACCATTTTATTTGTTCACAGAGCTGAATGCTTTGTATGTCATCAACAGGTTGCAGTGCTGAAAGAATATAACATTCAGCACCACTGTGTGACTCACCATAAGGAAAAGTGTCACCATTTGCAGTTAAGAAAACAAAAAAGATTTAGCAACCATTAGCTGGACCGATAAATAACCATTTGGATTTACTGCAGTCATGACGTCAGTGATGGAGCAGTGAAAGCTAGCTACCTTATTGCAAACAAGTTGGAGCAAACATCAAATCCATTTTTAGATGGTAAACTTATTGAAAAATGCTGAAGGCTGCAGAAGTCTTGTTCCCAAAAAACAGTCGACCTTAAACATGAGTCTGTCAAGAATTACGATCAGATCCAACATCTCTGAGGAAACATGGGCAGCCATATGAAGGAATCCAAGCATTTATTGTTTTTTTCAGTCACTATTGATGAAAAAACCAACATCACATATAACTGTGAATATTTATTAGAGGTGAGGAAGAGACCGTCACAGCAGAGTTTCTTGAGTTGATGGACACAACAACAGCTGATGACATAGTCAGCTCTCTAGTCACTGCGTTGGACGATGTTGAAGTGAACTGGTCACATGAAGTAATTTTGGTCCCCGATGGCGCCCCATCAAAGATCAGTGGTGCTTAACAATACACAAAGTCTTCAAAACATAAAAAGGGCTTCTTCTTGTGTTTCTGCAGTCCTCCCCCAGCACTGGAGTACTGAAGAGGAGGATCCCTGCAACCAGCAAAGGAACTTCAGAGTGGAACAAGATGATCCAGAATCTCCACATTATAGAGAGGAACTGCAGGAACCAGAATCTCCACATTATAGAGAGGAACTGCAGGAACCAAAACCTCCACATTATAAAGAGGAACAGGAGGATCCAGAAACTCCACAATTTGAAGATGAACAGGGGGTCCCAGAACCTCCACAGATTAAAGAGGAGCCAGACAAACTCTTCCTCGGTCAGGATGAAGATCAGATTGATCTGAAGCAGGAGACTGATACCTTGATGGAGATTGCTGCTTATGAGGAAGAGGAGAACAGTGAAGCAGATCTAAAAAATCAGCAGAGCTTTAATGTAACTGATAGTCAGGATGAAGAAGAAAACCAACATGAAGAATCAACATCAACTACACATGAAGAGACAGAATCAACATCAACTACAGATGAAGAGACAGACCCACAGAACAGAGATCAGAGGAAGAGAAGAGACAGAAGTCATGTCCAAAGTGTGGACAGCTCTCACATGTCAGCAGGTCAGTGTGACTATGATGTTAGAAAAAATCCCAAGAAGACAAATCTTGGTAAGAAATACAAACAATCTCCAAAAGAAGAAAAACTTTCCTCTATCAAGTCTGGTAAAAACTCAAGAATAATTACTTACCCGTCTGACTACATGGAAACTGGGTCTGATGAAAGATGTTATATCTGTAAAGAATGTGACAAAAGCTTTTGTAACAAATCTCTGTTCCGAATTCACGCAAGCATTCATGCAGAAGATAAGAGATTTTCTTGTAAAGAATGTAAAAAAGGTTTTAGTCGTGTATCCCATCTCAAAGCACACATGAGAATTCATACAGGAGAGAAGCCTTTCTATTGTAAAGAATGTGAAAAATGTTTTAGTTACTTATCTACTCTCCAAATACACATTAGAACTCACACAGGAGAAAGGCCTTTTTCTTGTAAAGAATGTAGAAAGAGTTTTAATCAAATATCTAATCTCAACAGACACATGATAACTCATACAGGAGAAAAGCCTTTTTCTTGTAAAGAATGTAAAAAATGCTTTAGTCATTTATGTAGTCTCAAAATACACATGAGAACTCACACAGGAGAAAAGCCTTTTTCTTGTAAAGAATGTAAAAAAGGTTTTAATGATTTATCTAATCTCAAAAGACACATGAGAACTCACAAGACTTTCTCTTCACAAACAATGTAATAAAGGAGTTAGTGTAAACTCTAAATTCTAAACTTTTCTGATAAGATGTCAACTACTCAACCTCTGCACCACAGTCAAAGACTTTAATTTTACAAGAGGGGAAAAAGTTCTGTATCTCACAAAATGTGAACATTTTTTTAATGTTTAAAACTCCTGGGGTGAAACCCCAATGTTCAAATGAACTCCATAGCAACCAGAGTTTTCATTTCAAGTACACAGAACAACAGGCGGATTTACCACTTTGATGCAGTAACTCTTTTAGAGGCACAAGTGAGTATTTAATGTGTAAAAATTAAATGAAGTTTTCTAAATACTTAATTGTTATAACATGATATTCTTACTTTCTAGGAATTCTCCTTGGGTTTTCATTTTTACATCAAAAGCAAAAAAGTAATGGATCAATGCATTTGAATCTTTGTGTATTGATATTAGAGAAAGAGTTTTACTGCTGACAAAATATGTACAACTTTTTCACAAAATGAATTGTTTTAGATATACCTGTAAATAGAAATGAGTTGTTTGTAATGAGTCATTAGAGCTAATTCTTGAATGTATTCACTATGGTTGAAATGTTTCTTATACATCTTTGATTCTAACACTTTTAATGTGATCAGTGAACATTTAATAAATATTTGAACACAAAGCAGTGACTACAGTATATATATATAGAAATCATTTAGTAGAGATGGGTATCGTTAAGATTATATAAATAGGACTCCTCTTATTGATACTGTTTTTAATCTTGTTTTCTTATCAATATTTTTATGTGTAAAAACAAGGATGGAGAAGACAAATAATCTTTGTACATGAAAACCATTTTAGAACCATTTAAAACATAATGCATTTGTAGCCCTGATTAATTTGAGACGCATACATCTTACATACAGTCCCCGTATGTAGACACTAGGGGAAAACACCCTTTTGAGAGACGCTTCCTAAAGCGTTAAGGAAGGAGGACGTTTCTTCTAATGAGTTATATCGCTAGAGGAGACACGCCAGCTTGGGAAGCCTGGCTGATGGTGGCGGAGTGCAACGCCATCTTGGTGAGGTAGTCGGCGCCCACATGACAATGAATTCTGTAGCCTTTGGTAGCATCTAAGTGGCTTTTATATAATTTATATATTTTCATATTTCTATATATTTATACGTATATATAACATATATGTATATAATTTATATATATACATATCATTTGTTGTTAAATAAGAGATAGTCGGCCTTAAAATCTCAAACTTTAATGAAAAATGCATTGTTACAGGATTTGTTACAAATAAAAAATGATTACAAAGAATTTTCAAAAATAATTTGTAAACATTTTGAAGTTTTAGACCTCTTTGGCATGTAATTTAAATTATTTAGAAGAGCCCAACAATAGGTATAGTAGCTATAGTAAGTCAATGATAATAACAATATATAATAACAATAAACAATAAGTCATTAATAATAATAAAAATGAATCAATAATAAATAACAAAAAATCCATAGAAAGTCAATAATAATAAATGATAACAATAGGTCATTAATAAGTCAATAATAATTAATAATAAGTCCAAAAGTCAACAATAGCTTTACCCTACGGATTCATGCGAGTGATGTAACACAGATGGTAACACAGATGGGATGGTGCCGGGTTTCAATTTTAATGTGTTTTGAAGTCAGCACCTCTCCTGTCTCTCATTCTCCTAGAAACTAAAGTCTTAGAAAAATTGGGCAGTAGAAAACCTTGAGCACTTCAATAACCCCTTAATTGCAGGTTTTTCTTTCAGGTTCCATAAATGAAGCTATGGTGTTTCCTCCTCTCCCCATGGCCAGTTTTTCCCTTTATACATTTATCTAAATATCTTCACCTATTAAGTTCAATTCCTGAAATGAAATAACTTTTAAATTATTCACGATCTTCTATGTAAAAGGAGTATCTTTAGCAACTTAATCATGTTATTTTATAAGTTTAACAATTATTTAACAACAGCCAATATTGATTATTCATACTGAGTAAGCAGGTGGAGACCATATACTTTTTCTTCCAGTCCAGACTTCACTTTGTAGCTGTCAAGGATGTGGTTTTCCCAGGGAAAAAAATTACTAGCTGTGTTTACATGGGCAAAAGTCATCGAAAAGAACATCTGATCGGAAGAACACACCGTTCAGAATAGTCTGCCCCGATCAGACTCGTTCGGATCTAAATTTCTTTCTGATGGAGATAGGTGGGTTATACCCATTGTTTATCCGATAGTTGTTCATGTAAACGGTCATTCCAATCGTGTGTCACTACTGCTCTGGTTTATGTCATGCATAGAGGGTGTTTCGCTGAGAGAAAGCTTTGGAGCGCATACGGGACGACCAGCTGCTCTGCGGACGCCCTGTGAAAAGCGTCGCTCTTGCCCCGTTGTCTCTTCACCTCTCCCCTCTCAAATTCAAATTAATTTTATTTATATAGCACCTTTCATGACAGCAAAGACAGCTCAAGATCCTGTACATAAAAAAAATAAAATAAAATGCAATAAAATACAATAAGATACATTGAATTAGCCCCACACAATAAAATACACAAAAGACAAACACCAGTGTAAAATAAATAAGTAAATAAATAAATAAATAAAAAGATAAAACAGTGAAACCAGAAGGCGCCGTGCCAGGATGCAGATTGCAGCATTTTTGCGGCATGGATTTTGTGTCCATCAAACAAGGCTGATGTTGTTAGTGCATGTTAGCCTCTCTTAGCCTGGCTTCTTCCAGCTCCGTTCTTCCACAAAAAAGCACTGACCACGTGGATTAGATATAAAATGATGAGCAAACAGGCGCTTCATTATATGCATAACATTAATAAAAGCACGTTTGGAAGATCGCCTCGTATATAACCGAGCTGCTGCATAAATATATGTGACAGCAAAGGTTTGTTTACAACGGGACAAATTTCCCTTCCGGTTTTCTCGACACTACTGCGCATGCCCAAAGGATTTATTCCGACCAAAAGTGTGACCATGTGAACGTTTGTTCTAATCGGAAAAAGGTTTTCTGTGCCCATGTACACGGTTGAATTTTGATCCGACAATTGATCCGATCAAGATACTTTGCCCATGAAGAACTTTGATCTAGATGGACTTATCCTCCACAATTACAAAGTCATTACAGTGATTTCTTACTTTTACAGTTACTTTGATTTTCCTTGACACCCGTAGGTGACAGTTTTCAACACCTGTTCTGTCGGTATGAACCATCAACAAGGCCAAGACTTCACAAGGAAAAAAAGACATAATGATTGAAGTTCTTTACCTGTGTCTGATGTTCATTAAAACTTAAATTAATATAAAAAAAAACATATAATGTGTAAATTGAACCAACTCTTTGATGAGGAACAGCTGCTCTACTTATGCCATGTTTCTGTTTATGGCATAACAGAAACATACTTTCCTTTTTGGGGGTTTATGGAAGGACATTTATATACTTGAATGTAAATATCGACTTTCATTGATTTTTGATTGTTCAGCCACTGGATCCTTTGAAAGTTGATATCCAGTTAACATTGGACTTTAGTTTCAAACACATGTCACCTGTTGAGAGCTGTCACCTGCTAGTGTCAAGGACAATCTAAGTCAAGTCAAGTCAACTTTATTTATAAAGCGCTTTTAAAACAGCAGAAGCTGACCAAAGTGCTGAACAATGCAGAATAAAAACAAAACAACAAACTAAAACAAACAGAATAAAATCAATAAAAATCAATATATTAAATAAAAATAAATAAAATGAACACAAACATAGGAGTGAAGATGGACATTGGTTTTAACTTGGACAAGCAGATCAGTTCGGACCTGTTGATTTTCTCTCCTTTTTTATTTGCAACGTCTAAGATGGCTGACTCACAATCTTTACAAATATAGCAGAGTGTGGTAAAAATGCACTTGGGAGCAATGTAGTATTGCTCTGAAATGGAGAATAATGTTGGATTTTAAGTTTTCTAACCAAAATAAAGTCTAAAGCTTGCTGACATACGTTCTAAAAACCACATGTGCTTTGACACAGGGGCTTTATCTCCAGTGTTTACATTCTTTTTGTTCCAGTAACTATTCAAGAGTTGACACAATCCCAGCAGATTCTTATGTGGAGAAAGCAGCCTCACACTGAGATGCAGCGCTGCACAGTAGGGACGTGATTACGTAATCACCTTGAATCAGCTGATTCTGCAGCACAGAAAAGAGGCTTTGTAACGGTATATCAGGATGACCCAAATGCAGGACCAGACTCCAACGTTGAGGGAAGATCCAGAACTCTTTTAATAAAAAACACCACATTTGGTGGTTAAAACTCCACTAAAATAACCAGGGGGGTATTCCAGAAAGCATGTTTAAACTGGCCTGACTTTAACCCTGAACTCTGACTGAAATCCACCTGAACTTGTTACTCTGGGTATGTCGGTTCCAAAATACCAGATATGAGTTAGCGTAATTATGCTTGACTTGGTAATCTTCTGATGGATCAGCAGCTGCTGCAGGTTCCTCTGGGTGGAAACACATTTCTGCCAAACAGAACATCTGTTTGTCTTTGTTTGGATGGAAAACGGAGGAAAAAAACTTCTTTGGAGAGAAATCTGCTTTGTTTCTTGTTGCTATGAGGTTGTTGAACAAATGTGGTCACTTTCACAGCTTCACTTCAAATGACTTCCAATAGACAGAAATTATCCATTTTTAATGTTTTTTCTGTAATTCTAGGTCTGATGTCTTCATACATGATGGCTAAAATAACAAAAACCAAACCAAATCAGTCATGGGGGGTATTCCGGGAAGCATGTTTAAACTAATGACTCCATTAATCTTTTTATCATCTTAATTACGGTAGTTATATTTTCCTGAACTCTCATATGTCTAAGTTTGAGCTGGCAGATATGCTCATTTTTATAACAATAAAAAAGGACGGAAAAAAATGCACGGAGTGCAAAAATTCATCAAAGAATTTTCCATCATTGTAATTACAGTCAGAAATTGTAGGGGTGCAATTAAAAACTCATCATTCTCTCCCTCATGGTGCAGAGACTTGAGCAAAGTAGGACAAAATAACTCAGCAAAACACAGTAAAACAGCTAAACAACTAAACACCTTTGGTCAAAAACCCACACTTAAACTCAAATCAGATAGGCAAAGGGAATGGTATCCCACAATCCCTTGCGAGCACATCTAACAGCAACACCAAAGTTACACCTACTTAATTGAATTAATTTGAATGAAAGGAAAATAATTGACTGAAAACTACGTGTAATTTTTAAGCTGACTTAACTAAAAAAAATATTTATCTTAACTGAAGCAAATAATTAAGTTAGATCAAAGTAAAAAAGTTTCTCTTTCCAACTTCCATACGTGGTCTTATCAGCCTCTCACGGTGGAAAAAGTATTATCTGAGCTTCTTCATCCACTAAATCATCTTTAAATGAACACTCCATGCTGCTTCACCTCTCTGTAAACAAACTAACCTTCAACTAAACCTGCTCCAGACCAGGTTATGTTCAGAGCATGAGTTGCCATGGCAACTTGACCTACCCTGAAACATACCTCCATTTCTGGGACCGAAAGCTGAGGTTATCAACTTCCTTAGCCTCAAACTTACCGTGGGAGCTAGCATAACCTGCTTTCTGGAATACCCTCCAGGTCTGTAGTCTGAACTTGTATTAGAAATGAGAAGGGCGACACCTTCTGGCTGTATCCAGAACTGCATCTTCTGCTCAGAAAAGTGTTGAAAATCCTCAGTTGTGTCTGTAAAATGTCTACAGCTTTTTTGAAGACATGAATAAAGTCTGGATTTGATCCTTAATGAATCTTCATATTTCTTTGTCCTTCAGTCTTTCTTTCAGTCTCAAACACACTGGTTCATTTGATCCTAATGAGAACATGTGTGAGGCTCCAACATGGCTGCCTTCACTGCAGCTTCCTCTTCACAGCATGTGTTTGTGGATCAACACACAAACAACAACAGGTGCAGGTGAGGAAGTGTTGCTGTTGTTGCCTTTGCCTGCTTCCAGCCTACAGGCACAGTTTTCTGCTCCATATGAGGTGGAAAAGAAAATGAATGACACCAATTTTAGGATCCCAACTCATGACAAAGAGAAGAAATGTGGAGTTTGTCACGTCAACATGCTCAAGCCTTCTTTTTCCAGAGGGGAGTCCAACTGTCCTTCTAGTGATGCTCCGGTAGTTTCATAGATCAGAAGGTTGAGGGTTCAAGTCCCTTCATGGTTGAAGTCAGACAGAAGAAGAGTTTGGTTTGGATCCTTTCTTGTCTTTCTGTTCTCATTGAGTCTCTTCTAGTTCCAGGTCTGGTTCAAATAGTGGAATCATCCAAAAGGATGAAAACAGTCCTCCAAGCAGACGTCAGATTGAAAAGCTCATCAAAGAACACATCCAACTAGCCAATCAGCAAAGCACTGACAAGCTGGACTTGTGCTCTCCTTCAGTGAAGAACCTCCTCCTGCTGCTCCTCCATCTTTAGCTCTGACTTTGGAAGTCTTAGCTCCTCCTCCTCACCATCACTGTGACTGTTGACGTCTTCCAACTCCTCCAGAAAGCTGTTTTCTGATGAAGCTCTAACATCTCCTCCCTGTTGCTGCTTTCAGTCCAAACTCACTCTGTTCATGTCAATTCACTCCAGAGAAAATCCTTTTTCTGGGAAGAATTTGCTCCAAGTTTTCCTCCAACTAAGAATCTGCAAACCCAGATGAGAACTCCCAGCAGGAAAAGAATTCATCTGCAGGAAACTAGAAAAAGGCCTTTTTGTGGGAGGAAACCATTCCAGATCTTTACAAACACCAGAAATCCCAACTTTTCCTCCACTTAGCCTGAGTTTGGGTTCCAGGAAGCGGTGTGTGTTCAAGCTCCGCCCCCAGCAGCATCTCATGAAGCCCCTCCTCCAACATGAGGCCACTGGGGAATTCTGAATGAACCGTTACATTTCAACAGAAATTTCACGCTAAAAACAGAAAAAAAACTCTCTTCATGTTTGAAAACAATCAAACATTCAAACAGGAAGAGAAAACAACGTTTGTCAGGATATCAACAGATTTGATTGATTGTAAATCTTCTTCCTGTTGGAGTTTGATGAATGGAAGTAGAATCTGTAGAAAGTCAGTTGATGTTTTCCATTTCAGTAAATGAAGGTTTGATCTGCAGATTTCCTGATGACTTTCTGACTGGGATCCAGACCTGATCTAGACGTGACTCATGAGGAAGCAAACAGCACAGAAACTGCTCTGAATGTTCCCTCTTCTTCACTTTCTGTCTGACTTCAACCATGAAGGGACTTGAACCCTCAACCTTCTGATCCATGAGGCCACATGGTCTGAGAGAACATCCAGGTCCAGCTGCAGGTGGAGGACAGCATCATCCAGCCGTCACAGACTGGGGGCGGAGCCTGGAGATGACTGCTGAAGGTCAGAGGGCGGAGCTTCATCAGGATGAAGGTGCTGCTTGGATTCTGCTTTGATGTCCGTCTGTTCTCAGTCCCTTCATGGCTGCTGCTCTGAGCTGTTTCTGGATGTTTCTGGAGAATTCATGTCTTTACTGATCCAAATGTGGGATTTCTGTTTTTCTTTGGACTTTTCTTTATTTAAGGCTTTTAGCTTTTGGAACTTTCTTTGTTTCTATGCTTTAACTTCCAAACGGGTTTATCTAAGACAATCTGATTGTTTTTCATTTGACTTTCTAGGAACTTTCTGTTTCATCTTTGAGGATTTGGTACGGTGGCCCAGAAGGGTCACAACACAACACATTAACTTTACACACAACACATTAACTTTACACACAACACATTAACTTAACACACAACACATTAACTTAACACACAACACATTAACTTTACACACAACACATTAACTCACAACACAACACATTAACTCACAACACAACACATTAACTCACAACACAACACATTAACTCACAACACAACACAATAACTCACAACACAACACATTAACTCACAACACAACACAATAACTCACAACACATTAACTCACAACACAACACAATAACTCACAACACAACACAATAACTCACAACACATTAACTCACAACACATTAACTCACACCACACAATAACTCACAACACAACACAATAATTCACAACACATTAACTCACAACACAACACATTAACTCACAACGGAAGTAAAGCTGCAATGGAAGTGCTTTTATTCTGAAATGTCCACTGGGCTGAGTGGCTAACTGCCTAACAGAAAGTAACGTCACAGTGAGCTGTGGAGGGAGCATGTTTCTTCTACAAGAGAAGCTACACAATGTTAACGCACACTCCTCCGCGCTGCACTCACACCCCTCTCTGTCGCTGCACGTGCTCCGGTCCTCTCCGTTCTTCAGCCCCCTCCTCTCACACTCACTCGGTCCCCAACACCCCCCACCCACCCACACACCCTCCCAGTCCCTGCACGCGCTCCTCTCCTTTCTTCCGCTCCCTCTTCCTCTTCCTCTCACACACGCACGCGGTCCCCAACACTTGACACGACAAATGTGGAGAGATCCCCACTGTCAGGCTTTAATGAACACAATTTCTAAGAGGCGGGGCGTTGCACTCCCCCAACAACAGGTCCAGAGCCCGGTCCATTAAGCTCTGCCGTTCACGGAGCTTCAGTACATAAAACTCCAAAAGCCACACGGCCTAACGTAGGCCGCTATTATATATTCATGAGTGGGAAAAAACCCGCTGAACCGACCTTAAAACCGCCTAAATTATGCATTTTGACCGCAAATTTACACCCAAAACCGCCCAATCTGGCAACGCTGCTCCTAGCTTATCTTGTAGAAAATCATGCTCCCTCCACAGCTCACTGTGACGTTACTTTCTGTTAGGCAGTTAGCCACTCAGCCCAGTGGAAATTTCAGAATAAAAGCACTTCCATTGCAGCTTTACTTCCGTTGTGAGTTAATGTGTTGTGTTGTGAGTTAATGTGTTGTGTTGTGAGTTAATGTGTTGTGAGTTATTGTGTTGTGTTGTGAGTTATTGTGTTGTGTTGTGAGTTAATGTGTTGTGAGTTATTGTGTTGTGTTGTGAGTTATTGTGTTGTGTTGTGAGTTAATGTGTTGTGTTGTGAGTTAATGTGTTGTGTTGTGAGTTATTGTGTTGTGTTGTGAGTTAATGTGTTGTGTGTTAAGTTAATGTGTTGTGTGTTAAGTTAATGTGTTGTGTGTTAAGTTAATGTGTTGTGTGTTAAGTTAATGTGTTGTGTTGTGACCCTTCTGGGCCACCGTAATTTGGACTTTTGAAAGACTTTTAGCTGCAGTTTCATCCTTTGAACCAGATGGATCTGAATCTAGAGTCAAAGATTCTAAGGAAATCATGGATTCACAGACATTTGATTGAATTTCTGTCTGGATCAGAAACCAACAGCAGACATTTCAAGCCGTCATCTGTTCCTAATGTTCATTCCCCGCCATCATTGAAAGCTTTTGGAATAGTCCCTAAAGCCAGCGATCGGGCCGCTTTGGAGCATGAACTCATCACTCGGTGTCACGGTGGCAGAGAGATGACAGATCCCAAATCTGAGGCTGAAATGATCACGTCCTACCAGCTCCACTCTGGATTTGGGACCAAAAACCTTTGAAGATGTTGGAGCATTTTTGGAGAATAGACTGACAACATTTGTTTGGAAGAAAGATTGACCTTTGACCCCTCCCTCATGTGTTCCACATCCAGCTGCAGACACACCACTACAGCTCACATTCCACTTCTGATCCAGCAATTAGAACCAGAGCCTGCATTTGCAGCAGGTTCCAACCCACTGACCACTGATCCACACAGGGGGACGTCCTAAGGGGCGGAGTCAGCCACTGGAGAGAGCAAAAAGGAGAAATGGGGGTCACTCTGGGCCTCTCTGTGTCTGGACCTTCAGAGGAGCCCCAGTGCTGGTCTTTGCTTGGATTTGTTTTAGACTTGTTCAGAGTCAAATGCATGTTTTAAGGGGAGGAGGATTATTTTGTTGTTGCTGTTTTTGTTCCTATTCTTACAATCCACTATATGTCCCGTGTTGAATTCTACTATTAAAATGTGGGAAACAAATGTTTATCAAATCCAAATCAATCCAAAAGCCTGGAGACTGGATGGCCGTGGTCCTCCCTTTGACCTGGACACTGGTTGCCATGGCGACCTGCACACTCACCAAGCTGGAACTTAGAAGAAGAAAAAGAGACCAAAATGATTGATAAAGCAGGTTTTCCAGGGAAATCCCACAAAGTGTTTTCCAAGCTAGAACTAAGAATATCCAGCATGCATTTGGAAAAAATCATTAGCTTCTTGTGGAAAATGATGAGTCATTGTAAAAACATTCTATGAATGCTCAGAAAACTTCCTCTATGGTTGTGGTTGTTTGGAGAAGTCCTCCTCTTCAAAGAAGTTCTCCTGACCATCTTCAAAGCCACTTTCTGCTTTTTCAAACGCTACTGTTCAACAAAAACTTGGTTTCTGCCACAAAACCAACCTTAGACACTGAAACAGAATGAATCCAATGCAGAAATGTGTTGACACCTTTAATTCAAAGCTTCAATCAGTTTGAATCTCATGAAGAACATTTCAAAAATCCACATTTGGATCAGGCGTCTTCATCAGAGCACAACTCATGTTTCCAGGACTGTGACTCACCAATAGATCCTCATTTCCTTTACACAATCTGTTTCCATCATTTGGATTTTTCATCAAAACTTGAGTTAGAAAAGAATTGTTGCCCCAAAATGTCCAGTTTGAATAGTCTACAGTTTGTTGTGTTTGGTTGCTAGGTAACAGGGTCTTTAATGTCTCTGATGTCATGGTGGCTTTCAGAGTTGAACTCCTGAATATGACGGTAAACATTTGGATTGAACAAAAATGGGATTGAAGCTCATGCTAAATCCTGATCTCAATGCTGAAAAAACCTCCTCCTAGATTCTGGTTGTTTGGAGAAGTCCTCCTCTTCCAAGAATTCCTGAAAAAAGCCCTCATTTCTCCTGACCATCTTCAAAGCCACTTTCTGCTTTAGTTTAGTCCAAACTTGCTTTATGCTGACAACATTTACAGCTTGAATCCATCTGAAGAATCCAAGGAAACAAACCAATCTAAGTCTGCATTCATGCCACTTCAGAACCAACAAAGCATGTTTCCAGGACGCTGACTTACCAATAGAACTTGGGATTTCCTTTGCAGAATCCTTCTCCGTGTGTTTTCCTTTGTTTTTCTCCCCAAAACCTAAAGCAGAGATTTTTGCTGAGCTGCAGAACAAACGTCTGACTGCTTTAACCGCCGTTGATGGTTTGTTGTGTTTCCCTCTATGGCTGCTATGGTCTTGGTATGGTTGCTAGGTAACGCTGTCTTTGATGATGATGACGTCAGAGTGGCCTCTAGAATGGACTTTTTTCTTGTGGAACCAGGAGCTGTAACCTTTAGGGCACTAGGACCCAGAAAGAGGTCCAGGCAGTGACGGTGATGTGATGCCATTTTCATTAAACAAATCACAGAAACGTTCAAATAGTAAAACGTCTAAAGTATTTTTGTGTAAAATTGTGTTAGAATTTGTTCAGTAAAAATATGTTTTCAAAAATTAAATATTGTCTCCTGTGTGGAGGTATTTCAGTTCATTAAAAACTGACATGAGTAACGTTCACTGCAAACTGTTCTTTCTTAAACTGGAAATAGCATCAACCTTTTTTATCACCTGAAGCTGAGTCTCCATTTGATAATTCAATAAAAAATAACATTTCATTTCCTCATTAGTGTTGGAAAAATATAATCTGTCGCTTTGAGATTACTTTCCTTTGTTGCATGTTCAATAAAGTCGAGAAGAAGAAAACCACGGGATTCGGCCGGATTAAGTTTAACAAATTTATTCCCTAACAATATTTCTAAAAACAGAGTAAAACAAAATAAAACAGATCGATCTGGGTGTCCAAAATCAAGGCCTGCAATACGCAAGAGGTTACATTCCGAATTCACATGCAGCTTGTCTGGAGACACAGGAAAATTCCTTGAGTTCAGACTTTTAAGCATGTGGGCAGAACATCCTCCCCCGGGAGCAAATGGCCGCTGAATCTCCGCCTCTGGTCGCTAGAGATTGGCTGACAGAGGAGCCCGCCTTCTTCCTTCAGCCCATCCTTAGAATCACAGCATCTGGTCTCTGGGGGCGAACCTCACAGATAGACACGGTACGGAATCCCCATGGGTGGCAGGAACTGTCACCGCAGGAAGTCGATCCTAGAGCTTTGTTCTTCACACGGGAGCAGATGCCTGTGGCGGTTCCCAGGGATTGAGATGATTGATTCATGATCCAAGTCAGACCTACAACCAAATGGCCTCAGAAGATCAAAGACCATTTTCTCCTGAAGGGGGTTGGAGGTTGGAGCTGCATTCCTGAAACCTCTTTACCTATGCAATTATCAGGAAGTCCCTTTTAATTGAAATTACTGAAACCCACACACAGTAAACCAGAAAGAAAACCTTCAATGAAATAAAGATAAGATAAAAACCTAGGAGAAATGAGAACCACAAAAAATAAATTCCTTCAGTTTCCCTCTCTTGACCTCACGAAGTGAGGTCACACAAAAAATAAAAACACATCACATCATGCAATCAAAACAGCTGTGGTCTCTCGCCCTCACAATCTTTATCAGAACCAATGTGCCCTTCTAAGGTGTGAATGATTTGTTCATAAGTGTAGGAGCGAAAACCTGTCAGAGCTTGCATTAACCATCTTTAAGAAACGTTCAGTTGGACAGGGAAAATTCTCGCTACGGTCCTGTGCCCCATCAGCGACCATCCCTAAGGATACTTATGCTTCACTAGATATTTGGCACATTGGCATTTACAAAGAACAAGACAAAAAATAGTAAATAAAGAAAATGCACAAATAAAAATTCAAATTATTCTAAAAAGTAAAAGATAAAGACAATAAAATAGCACTTCCTGTAAGGAAAAGGAACACCTGGAATTAAGGGGGGAATTGAGAAATGTTAAAGCAGAACAAAATCACACAGACGATGAAAAGAAAAAAGAAAATTGTCAAACATAACAGTAAGCAATTTTATAAAATGTAACAAAGTCCAAAAAAGGTCATTCCGGGCCTCGAACACTCGTGTCCTCCTTCTGCATGTCCCACAAGCTCTGGCAAGCTTGGACCTGGCCTCCTATGGACTTCTCAATAAGCCTGTTATTAGAGATGTGACACATAGTGATACAACAGAACGGCTGCAAAAGGACTTGGGGTGTCCACTGCTGTGGTACTGTTCTGCCAAGATGATTCTGCTGTGGGTCTAAGTTTTTGTTAGTGTTAGGGTCAGGAAATTAAAAAATAAAAAACAATAAAACACAAAAGACAATGAGACAAGAATCAATTTACGCATGCGCAGTAAGAGAAAATATGATGGAAAAGGTCCACCACATTTCTCTTCTCAAAGGTCTGCTTCCCCTCGTGCTGTTTTATGAAGAACACAAGTGGGGAAAATACAAATTCAAGAAAAAGAAAGAAGTTTATTATGGGCTATTGTCTAATGACCCAGTCGTAGAACCTACTCATCCTTGCTGTGGATGAGAGAAAATCAGATGAACAGACACACAAAGCTTTAAAATTTTAAAAATGGTCAATCTGTGTTACTATTTAAACATTCTTTCTAGACAAATACATTTAAACGATAATGATAAAATAATGTCCTTCTTTTAATCATTAAGACCTCTTTTGTCTACCTCCCTCTCTTGGCCTGGGGTTAAACCCCAGGACACAAACACAAAACGAATTAAATGTAAAGCAAAATCATGAAAACAATAAACTGTTTGGTGCATCGATAAGGTGAACAGACGTCCTGTCCACGCTCCTGTAAAAGGCAAGGTCACAAGAAGAAATAATACAACTGCAACAGAAGATCTTTCATTAATTGCAGGCAGATGTCATCAACCTGTATTAGCAAAACACAAACCTCTTATAGCATAATGTTCTGTCAGAGAGACTTTAAACAGTGATCAAAAATGCAAGAAGGATTTTATGAACCCCTCTGTACTATAATGCGAACAATGGTCTGCTATTTTTATGTAATGATTCCATTAAAAGAAAACGTGTGCTAAAGCAATAGCAACAAACAACACACCTTGTGAGGTTAAAGGTGACAGCATGCAATATGGATCAGGGACGGATAGGTTTTATAACAATGGTAACGTCATCAACTTAAATTAACATTAGCTTAAATTATATGCCATACGATCCATCAGCTTTTAAAACCGCTTTCCTAAAGTAAACTATGAAGAATACGAATATTCAATGACACTATAGTTCTACAGCCCAGACTGAGTTTCCTTCCTCCCTTCATCTGCATCAGTCACTCAGCTGCACTGAGATCTAAAAACCTGTGCTCCTGCAGTTACCTGAATCACCACCGGGGGGACGATGAAGAATGAACCAACATCAACTGAACCTGTGGACCATGAAGCATCAGAGAGCGTTTTAACATCACCTCTGCATCTTCATGAGCCGTCTCCTCTCTGCTCAGTTGTTGAACGGCAAAATTAACCTGTACATTTTTATTGAGGGAGGAAAGTGAACACCTGAAAAAACACAATTTAACCAATGTGTTGTTAATGTCCTGCTTAGTCTAATCCTATGTGAGATACAGCTGTGTCTGACAGCTAGTATCATTGCATTTGTGAGTGTATGAATGCACAATAAGCCGCTCGCCCTCAGGGTTAATATATGTCGGTGTAGTTCAAATGCCACGTGTGGTCTTCTACCTGCTGAAATAATTCTTACTGTTAATCATGCTCTCTGTCGCAATGGAGTGTACAGGTCAGACCATTCGGAGGCTTCAAACACAGGAGTCCAGGCTTCAAACCTGAAATTAACGAAACCACCTGGCGTTTCAGGGCCCTTTACATGTCTGCAGTGGGGGTCGGCTGTGGTGTCCGGCATGGCATCCAGTCTGCTGTCTCCTGTTTTGACAAGACTGTCCCATCCCAACAGATTCGCAGGCGTGTTTGGTGAATGCACGCATGAATGTTCCACCATCTGGTCAAAAGTCATTCGGATGGTCTTTTGCAGGTTTTGGGGAGTCATTTGTTCATTTGTCAGAGCAGGTAGAGTGTCCAGTAGACTCATCAGTGGTTACCTTTGAGCTTGGAAAAGACAATGGCTCCTGCATCAAGTGGTGTTGTCCGACTTGCCCTGTGGTCCTCGCCACGGTGGAGGAGGGCTTGGAGTGGTCATGGGTACTGTTCATTTTTCCTCCAGACCCTCTGCCTCTTGGTCTGTACATTCTGCTGTTGGGCACCTCGTTGTGGGCTGTCAGGGTTCAGAGCGCCATAGATGCCATTTCCAACTGCTGCTGGGGTCCCCTGGGTGGCCTGCTTCTCCCAGGATTTTTCCACCTGTCATCCTGTTTTGGTCTCCGAATGGCTGAGCATGACACGTCACTACTGCTGTCTCTGAGGGCATAAAAAGTCAAAATTCATGTTAGTTTCCTTTTCTTTTTAAAACACCTTTTATCCTGTGTGTGAATCATTTCAGCAAGGTAAATAATTGTTTTTCTTCAGTTGCTCAACCTCCCCCTCTCTCCTGTCCTGTTTCTTCAAATGTGCTCTGGGGGTCAGTCACTGCTGACTCGGCCCCCTCCTGTGAAGGTAAAGAGCTGCGGAGGATGGTAAACTTATGCGCCTTTGTCACTCACCCACGTAGCAGAGGGGGGTTTTCTGCCTAAAGTTTTATGAGATCTCGGGGGGGGGGGGGGGGGGGGGGGCGCTGCTGCTCTTCTGCTTGGAAAGAGATTTAGAAATGTATTAGTCATGTTCAGTCTTCACCGTCTCCAACACCGTCAGTTGATCAGTAATGAAAGCCAGCAAAGGGAAAAATCCCTAAAATTTTCTTTGTCCGAAATGACGGACCTGGGGCAAAATCTTTGAAAAATATATTGTATTACATGCATTCTGGCAGCTAATCATTCACTCTTAATCAAAAAAATAAAGACAAATTGTTTTGACTTACCCTTAAGGACTGTTGCTGCCCTACAAAAAGAATTTGGAGAAGTACTAAAAGCAACAAAATCCCACAATTTAAGCTTTTCCTTATTTAACCAAAAACACAATTCACACTCTAAAACACAGACAATCAATACAAAGACAAGAACTTTTAACCGTTTTTGCAAAAGACATAACACAACAAATTAGGTACCTCACACAAACAAAATTAAACCATTTCACTGAAATGAATCGTTCATAACTAGCGTTTTAACATTCATGTTCCCTCTTCTCCTGTTCTACCATACCCTGCACTTTCATACCACACTTTTCCATGCCCACAGACCCTCCATTTTACTTACAATGCCTTTCATTTCTCCTGCTTTTCACCTCACATTTCTTGTCTCTACATTGCAACATCCTTCCAAATCCTCAAAAACCATGTTTCCCTTTCCTTTACCTCGTCCTTTTCCCCATTCTGAAAACAATTTTCAAATACTATTGATTACGATTCAAACAAACAAAACCGCCACTCATTCGCTTCTCATTCAAACAGCAGTGCACAAGTCAAGATCAAAACAAACAGAAAAACGAACTTAAACAAATTAAAAATGTCAATAATACTTCTTTAAACAAAGCTGAACTTAATCGCGGTTATTAGGACATACAAACAAATTAGAGACATGTATTCACAATAAGAAAACCGAAATAATTACAAAATTATTTTACCCCAAATGTATTAGACCCTGCAACCATGCACGCTGATCGCCGTTGCAGCAGAGGCTCCCGTCGGAGGCGCTGTGCAACATAAAAACCTTTTTCGGCGAACCGAAAACCCACTGAAATTTGTTTTTCAACGCTGTTTTACAACCGAGGTCATGATTAAGCCCAATAAGACAATCCCCGCGATGATTGTACCGCAAACTAGGTCCCAAATTCTCCAGATTTGTTTGTGAAAGTTCAGCGCCGGTCCGCCATGTTGGTCGCTAGGAACGCCGACTCGCTAACCACGTGGTACGAACAAAGCAAATCACAGCCACCGTCGCCATTTTGGCTAGGACTCCGTCACGCTTACCACGTGGTACAGACAAAACCAATCACAGTCGTCTACACATTCGAAAACAAGTAAAACGTCCCGTCATTGGTCCGTTCGATGTAAACATGATGAACAAGATGGCTGCGTCCATGGAGCAGACAATACACAGGGAAATGTGGAAAATACAGTTAAAATACACAGATTTCAAACATTTTCATCCCATTCTTTCCAAAATCGCATACATTTCATTCCATTCATTCTCATTCAAGCCATTTTCACCGCTGTTGTAAAGTCAAGTCGTCTACGTCATTAAGTCTGTCGTCAAAAGAAAATTCACCGGTTTCCTCATTTTTTCTGTCTAACGCACCTTTCATTTTTACTGTGAATCCCTCTGTGGTTTCTCTACGCATTAAAAATAATTTGTGAAGGTTCGCTGCCTTCCTGGTTTTTCCGAAAATCCTAAAACGCGCAAAATTAGTTCCTATAGTAACACTGTTGTTTTCGTACGGGATTTCGTACAGGCTCAAACAGACGCAAAACCTCCTAAATTTTAACGTAATCCAAATATCACCCGCTCCCAATTTAATATTTTCAATTTTGACAGGCTGAACAGACACAAAACCTGCACAATTTCCTTAGATTCAATTTCATAAATTTCCTAGATCCAATCTGCTGTTTCAGGAGGGTGAACCACAAAACTTATACAGGTGCGCTATGCCGTCCACATACTTCACTTCCCCACAATTTGAGTTATTCACTAAAAGAATAACGTAAACAATATGCAGAATTTACGAACAGGTTCCTGCTTTACCTTTTGTTTGTGAGGCCTCGAGGGAAGTCAAGCACGTGGGGGGGAGCGTCACCGACTTTTCGCCGAAAGTCCCAGAATTCTCATAATAAACCACTATCGGTCCTCTTAATAAACCACTATCGGTCCACTTACCCGCGTTGCGCTTCCGCGTTTCTTCCCCACTTTTCACGTTCAGGGGTCACCAATTAATGTTGGAAAAATATAATCTGTCGCTTTGAGATTACTTTCCTTTGTTGCATGTTCAATAAAGTCGAGAAGAAGAAAACCACGGGATTCGGCCGGATTAAGTTTAACAAATTTATTCCCTAACAATATTTCTAAAAACAGAGTAAAACAAAATAAAACAGATCGATCTGGGTGTCCAAAATCAAGGCCTGCAATACGCAAGAGGTTACATTCCGAATTCACATGCAGCTTGTCTGGAGACACAGGAAAATTCCTTGAGTTCAGACTTTTAAGCATGTGGGCAGAACATCCTCCCCCGGGAGCAAATGGCCGCTGAATCTCCGCCTCTGGTCGCTAGAGATTGGCTGACAGAGGAGCCCGCCTTCTTCCTTCAGCCCATCCTTAGAATCACAGCATCTGGTCTCTGGGGGCGAACCTCACAGATAGACACGGTACGGAATCCCCATGGGTGGCAGTAACTGTCACCGCAGGAAGTCGATCCTAGAGCTTTGTTCTTCACACGGGAGCAGATGCCTGTGGCGGTTCCCAGGGATTGAGATGATTGATTCATGATCCAAGTCAGACCTACAACCAAATGGCCTCAGAAGATCAAAGACCATTTTCTCCTGAAGGGGGTTGGAGGTTGGAGCTGCATTCCTGAAACCTCTTTACCTATGCAATTATCAGGAAGTCCCTTTTAATTGAAATTACTGAAACCCACACACAGTAAACCAGAAAGAAAACCTTCAATGAAATAAAGATAAGATAAAAACCTAGGAGAAATGAGAACCACAAAAAATAAATTCCTTCATTAGAAAGCAACTTTATTGGATTTTCATTTGTCATTGGTATTTTTGAGCCAAAATTCTGAAGAAATCAAAACAAAAGGCTTTTCCAACAGAATCAGAACGTTAGCACGTGACCTAAGTTTGTTCACTTTGTGCTAAATGTTGATTTGACTGTTGTGTTAATAATATTGTAACGATCCGGTCGGACCGTCACTTTAGTTGAGTAGCGTAAGTCAACTGCTCAAGAAGAGGTTCTGATGGAGAGCTGTCCGTGCCCCATACACCCGCACGACACCGGACAGTCTCAGGTTGGAAGAAACGTAGCAAGAGGCAATATTAGCTTTTGAGCAACAAGCCTGTTCATTCCAGCACTCATACAGCCCAAACAGCATGGAGGGTCACTTCAGCTCCCAGCCCTCTGACTCAAGGGCTGTGTCCGAATTACCGCCCTAACCCCTAACTACTAAAACCCTATATAGTGCGGCACTATATAGTTCTCTATATAGTTCTCTGAATTTTCAAAGCAATTCGGACACCCGTGCTCACTAGTTTTCTCTTTCGGGTGTTTTCAAATGGCGCTTGGCACGGAAACAAAGTGGCGCATTACCGCCACCACCTGGTCTGGAGGGGAACTACTTCTATTTAACGCGGAGAATGACACCCATTTGTCAAATTAAAAATATAATAAATATGAACATTTTATGAAGACTATTTATGAATCTGCTGTGTTCTGATCATGGAAAATGTGGCTGATTTATAAATACTAAAATTATAAACACATTGGTGGTGATTTTATGTATTTGTTGATAAATAAACCCCCATGTTATTACTCCATGGCAATATTTATTTTTGTGCCGCTGAACGATTTACGGGCTCTTGCGAGGAGGCATTTTTTCCTGTAGTTTTCTCTTCTACCTTACTGAAAATAGCTTTATATATGAATCTGTCCGTGTTCCTGTTAGCAATAATTCAACCGTTTTTCATGGGATCAAACCAAAAACGAGCAGATATGCAGCATCACAGGACGGCAAGGAGAAGCAGACGTCTCAGATTTACTCTGGATGCCCTGACCAGACATGAACAACCTGTGGGTTAAACTTAAAGTTTTTTTATTAGTTCAATTTAAGCATTTGTTACTAATTGTGCTCAAGGTTACACAGCCTGCTGGGTAAGAGTTTAACATTCTTTTTCAACACTGGATTATGAACTGTATAGTCTAACTACATGAAACACTTGTGAGATCTAAGTTTAGTATTTTTTATTCAGAGTCAAACCATATCACTTGTTTTAAACAAAAATACTTAATTTTTAAATATTTATATAAAAATCCAAAAACCCAGCCAAAAAAAAACCACGAGATTTTCCAGCATTTATAAATACGTCATAAACTAAAATGTAAGACATCAGAATAAAATGAAACATTCAAAAAAATCAGATTTAATTTTATCAATGAAATAATTATTTTTCTATTTTACAGGGTCTTCCACGTCTCTACTGCTTTGCCAACATAAAGGTGTCTGTCGTGGCCCTTCACGCTGACGCTCAGTCCGACACAAAACCAGACCGGCAGACCCGCAGATCGGTTGACCCGCAGGACCATTGAGCATCTGGTGGAGCAGTTTTGGGTTCCTCACACTCTGGGGGGTGTACAGGAGACTGAGGTCCTGGTGTTTCTTTTCTGGCTGGCGTGTGGCACATCTTACAGTGTGGTAGCCAGGGCCTTTGACATGCCACGGTCCACTGTGAGCGACGTTGTCCACAGGACGGCAGACCGCATCCTCCAGCTGATGAGCAGGGTCACCCAGCATCCAGTGGGAATGAACTGCCATTAGTCACCTCTGGTTTTTTAGCAGCTCGCTGAGTCCTCCACCTTCCAAAAGGTCGTAGGGAGTATCGATGGCTGCCACTTAAGAATAAAGGCCCTAAAAGAAAATGCAGCTTGTTATTTTAACAGGAAGCTTTTTTATTCCATTCAACTGCAGGCTGTATGTGACTAATGCCAAATTTAGAGATATTTTTGTTGGGAATCCAGGATCAGTCCACAGTTCACAGGTTCTACGTAAAAGCCCAATATATGTAAATCAAACATTTCCCACCTGAAGGATCCTTTTGGGTGATGGTGGGTATCCCTGCATTCTTCATCCCATCACGCTGCTGACACCCTACAGGGAACCCATGAGGAATGCGGTTCAGGCCCGTTACAACCAGCACCACGCCAAGGCACGCTCTGTGGTGGAGAGAGCATTTGGCATTATGAATATGAGGAGGAGAGCAATATTTCTGGGGGCACTGGAAGTAAAACCAACCTTCGCAATGAAAATCATTGCCTTCAGTTCTGCACAATCTGTGCATCAGGGAAGGGGACTGCTGGGAGCCACAGATGTTGAGCCACAGCAGGAACCAGTAGGACGGGTAAAGTGGCGTTCGTCTGCGAGGACAAATCTCTGCTTTCCTTTCAGCTCCAACTGTGACACACATGACTCTAGAAGACCAGGATTATTGTTAAGATGTATAAAAATAAATGTTAACATATCAAACGAAAATGTAAATATGTACATTTGATATTTATATGAAAATTCTTTTGAGATTGTTAAAAATGGCTCAGATTTAAATAGTACATGTAAATAATTCATTTTTGTTACTGCATTTATTAAACAAATTGCAAAAACAACGACGACGTTACATTTTGTGAACAATATTTTAAACTCAGGTAAGCTTAACAGACTCTCCTGTCACTCTTTGTCCCTTCTTGCTCTCTCCTCCTCTCCTCTTTCAACAACAACCTTTACCCCAAAATGACAACGATTACAGTTTAATGATAAATAAATACAAATCTGATCAAGTGTCTCTTACTCCCATCCGGCACGAGCTTGCCTGATAACAAACAGGCTATCTTTCTCCACCACAGATGGATCAGATTTTCCTCATCCTATTCAGTCCCTACATATATAAACACATTTAAAAAATGTATTAATAACTTATTACTACGGTTAGAACTCACTCGTTTTTTTATGTAATATCAACAGCGTTTGTTTTTAGCATTCTGCGCTAATTCGCGCTAGCGTTAGCTTTAGCATTACCGAAATTGATGAGCTTCCAAACAATGTAGATAGTCGATTGAGGAATATAACATATTAAACACATCATCTTACGTATTTACAAATATATTTTACAACAGATACTTGATACTTTTAAATATACTTACATTTTTAAGTCCTCTTTCTCGCGCAACCGTCCGCCATCTTCGAATAATTCAAGCGCAGTGTATTGTGGGTCACACGCAATGCATTCTGGTATGAACGCAGTGCATTCTGGGCAATATTCGCCGATCGAGTGAGCATCAATCCACACTGGTTTTTCGTAGAGAATTCTGGGAAATTTCTAGTGCACATGATTTTTGAACTGTAGATTCGGACAGCACTACAAAATGGTGACCGCACTATATAGTGCACTATATAGGGGTTAGGGCGGTAATTCGGACACAGCCCTAGATCCCTCGTTCTCCACCTCCCGTTTTGTTTTCCGGTTGTTATTGCCGGTGCTCTCCCAGAAGACGGCGGTAGCTTCTTCTGAAAAAAAAAAAATCCGCGCCGGGCTGTGTCGGCTTCAGGCCAGCAACAACCACGGCTTTCTCACACAACTCTGGGTTGGGCGCGTCTTTTAAGTTGCTGCTCTTGCCTCTTGTTTTTCTCCTCCGCCATCTTTCTTTGAATGTGTGTTCTTCTTATTCCGCCCGCAACAGCCAATCTAGCAATGATCGCCCCCTATCGACCCTCCGAAGAATTGTCTTACCAAAGGATGGTTAATATAACGTTTTACAGGTTCTTTAAATGTAAATAAAAGTTCGATACTTGACGAAGACGTCTGGAGAATCAATGGCGGCACTAAATATCGCGACATATCGCCATATCGATATTTTGGCACACCCCTAGTAGAGATAGGAATCGTTAATATTTCATTAACTCTTCTTAATCTGCTGCTTTTCACTCTGTTACCTTATTGGTATTCTTATCGATATTTTCAGGTGTGAGTTTTCACTTAAATAAAATGATTTATAAATATCAATGTGTATTTGTAGGTAACAACTCAGATAAACAGTGCAGTTAAGAACCAAAATGCAGAGTTTATCAAATGGCCTCCTCCCTGCCGAGAAATATAACAATGTTGTATTTTATTATTTTTACATTGTGTGTTGGATAATCTATTATTGATGCATGATACCAAACAGCCCAATCAAGTTGGCCCAAAGGCACATTGGCAGAGCAACATGTTGTCTATGAAGAACCTACTCAGCTGTGCTACAAATAACAACAAACATCCAAACCACAACGGTAAACAATCAAGACCAACACAACTGTCAACATCCAGAATCCAGCAAATATCCCAAACAGAACATTATTACCCACAATGCACCTGCACAGGTCCTGCAGCAGACAGGGTCTTTCCAAGAACTTTATTAGTCTCATCTTTTTAAAACTGGAAAGATTTTTCTTCAACATTTACTAAAAAAAAACAGGAAATGAAAATATTTGACAATCCACTTGATGAGAAGCTGCAGAAAGACTGAAATCCATCAGATTGTAAAAACGTAGAGGTGGTCCTTTGATGATGATGATGTGATGAAGATCAGACGCTGATGTCACTGATGTTCTGGCTGTTGATGGGCTGGATGTGGGTCCTGGTGGTGCTGAAGAATGAAAGATCCTTCTACCTGCAGTCATTCCTGAAGGAAGCTGATTGCAGCTGTTCTCTCCTGACAGATGGAATGATGGGAAATGAAGTTCATGTTGAAGTGTGCTCCAAGCAGAACAGAAAGGTCTCACCTCAAAGTCAGGACTTGGATCAGCTGCTGTTCTCTGGGAGCGTGCACGTGCTGCTGCATGTGCTTCTGTCATGGCGTTCTGGATGAGCTGCTGAGGTCTGTTTGCATCAAGACTCTCAGCTGCTTTAGTCAAACTGCTGAGCGATGGAACAATGGAGCCGTTTCTGAAGGAAGAGGATCAAACATGATGCTCTGCATCCGTTTGCTTCAGGAAGTGGAGGTTTTTTAGAGTCTCCAGACTGTTTCTGAACGGCCAAAGAAAAGCAGCTGATGTGGTTCTGTCTCCTACCAGCAGGGAGCGCTCTCAGCATGCCAGAACAGATCCTCAATGCTGCTCTGAGAAGGACTCTTCTGTTCCAGAAGCAGAGACTGTTCACATCCAGGAGAATCTGGACTCCAATGAATCCCAGAGAATCTCCTCTCTGCTGTTTGGACACTTTGACCAGCAGAGGGCAGCAGAACTTTCAGCAACTCTGGATCTGATCCCACAAAAACAATCCATGGATGATCAGATTTCAGAAGATTTGAAGGATCAAAGACAAAGATGTTCTGAAGAGAAGATGTGAGAAGAAAGTCCAGAATGAATCCACTCTGACTTCTCCTCATGTCTCTGAAGCTTGTGTCTTCATGTCTTCACCTCAGAGTTTCTTCTGGATTCCATGTGGATCAATAATATTGATCATGTTCTGTTGTCATTTTCCATCAGAACTTCAGGCTTTTCTCTGATGATGATCTCTGAGCTGAACTTCTTGGAGGAATTCCTGAATCTGGGATTTGGAGCAAACAGTCAGAACAAAGGAGGTTTCCATTTCTTCTAAGCTCTGCCAGAAGAAAAGAGCTGAAGCTTGAAGCTGAAGCAGCATTTGCTCAGAGAATCTGTCCTCCAGACCAACAAGTCCCACCACAGCCTTGAAGACGTTTCCAGAAGCAGCAGCAGACTTTGTTCCCATGACGACGCTGAAGTCAGCTGCTGCTCTGCAGGAGAAAGTCTGCAGCTCCTCAGTCAGGAAGCTCTTTCAAGCTCGTGCACATCTGTCAGTGCAGCAGCAGAAAGCCTGTTTCCCTGCAGGAAGTCTGAGACTTTTCAAAGTAAGAGCCTCATGTTGGCAGAGATGGGTTGGATTCTTTGATGCTCCAGTGTCTTTTGGATTCAGGATGAGTTCATGCAGATCTAGAAATCCCACCATGATGATCATCCTTGAGGAATTTCAAAATAAAAGACTTACAAACACCACAATCACTGCTGGATGATAAATACATTTACTCTTTATTTTCTGTCAATAAATAATATTTATCAATAAATCCTTGATTGTAAATGATGGATCTAAAGTTGAAAAGAAGTCAAAGTGCTGACTCAGCACAGATCAAAGGAGACACAGATGATTTCCTGGAATGAAGAAAACATCAAACATCATGATGTGATCTGGAACTGAGCTGTTCTTCAGAAGATCCTCCCAAACATGGAAACTGTTGCTGCAACACGTGAAGGTTTGGTTCTGTTGCTAGTGAGATCTGATGGATCAGAACCAGACTTCTGTCAGCTGGAACTGGGGCTTCTTCCAGACCATGTGACCTCATGGACAAAGTTCCAACATGGTTTCAATGAAATGTGGAGGTTTTCCAGGAAACGTTGCTGCAGTTCCTCCGTCTCATCAAATGAGAGATTTCTCTGCACTAAAGAAGAAAATCTTCCAGAACAGCTTCAAGCTGCAGAAAAACTGTTTCCATCATTCTGAGGACATTTCTTTAGGCTTCATGTGAAGAAAACAAACTGTTTGAAAAGATGAAAACAGAAACAAAGACGTTTCTAGAAGATGCAGTTACAAAGAACAGCCAGCAGGTGTCTCACTGTGGGAGTCTCTGGAGTTGAAAAATGACTTTTCTTTGGTGAAATTCAGTCATTTGGATGAAAGACAAACAGGAAGACAAATCCTTGTTCTTCTAATATTGGATCCAAATGTTGGTAGAAAGTAAAGCAGCAACAATCAAATGAGCAGCAGCTCTTTTTAGTTCATCTCTCACTAGAATGAGATCCAGACTGAAGCTTTTGGAAACTTGGATCATTCCAGCTGAAACTCACTTGGATCAACTGTGGACATTTCTGGAGATTTCAGGACGTGGATTCAACAAATCCCAGTTAGTTTGCTAAGAAACAGAAGAAAACTAATTTACTGAAACTCTGGGATGTTTGAAATCCACTTTTTAGCTCTGGGAGCTGAAAATGTGTGGAGCTGCTGAGAATCCATCATCCTCTGTGAACGCTGGATCTTCATCCCTGAAAGTCCATGTGAAGAGGAGAAATGGTTGCTCCTCTTCACACCAGAGACAGGAGCAAGAACAGATTTGACTGCATTTGGACTGAGAAGCTCATTATTTGTCTTTAACTTAACTTCATCATCTTCAAATGGACACGCCATGCTGCTTCACCTCTCTGAAAACAAAGTAACCTTCAACTAAACCTGCTCCGGACCAGGTTATGTTCAGAGCATGAGTTGCTATGGCAACTTGACATACCCTGAAACATACCTCCATTTCTGGAACCGAAAGCTGAGGTTATCTACTTCCTTAGCCTCAAACTTATCATGGGAGCTAGCATAACATGCTTTCTGGAATACATCCCTGTTTTATTTTACCTGTTGTGGCTTTGGGTTCTCCTGGAGGCTCCGCCTCCTCTCCTTTGGCTCTCCATGAGTGGTACTCAGCTGTCTGCACTTTAGGCTAATTTGTTTGTACTCTATTTAAGTGTGTCTGTTTCTGCTCTCTGTGTCAGAGTGTTTTTTAAGTTTGGTCTTATACATAATAGCGTATCATTATATAGCTTGTTTCTATCTTTTTTTTTATACACTGTATTTTATCCCACGAAGGGAAATTCTTTCTCCGCATTTGACCCATCCCCTTGGGGAGCAGTGAGCTGCAGCCGAAACCGGGAGGCGGTAGTGTTAAGGGTCTTGCCTAAGGACCCTCACTGGGTGATGTTAATTGTTGTTGATTACCATTGATATGGTAATTGCCCCCAGTACCATTGCTCATTCCCCTCCGGGAATCGAACCCTGGTTTCCTGCATGGTAGCTTCCAACCCAGAGCTACCCAGCCGCCAAAGGAGCCTACAAGGACCAAAGCGCTTTACAGTCACAGTTACATTCACTGAGTAACACACACTGGTGGTGCTGAACAAACACATCTGCACCGCAGGCTTCAAAAGAAGATAACACTGCTGAGCGGAGACAGGATGAAGCGGCTCAGTCTGAATAGCAGTGATATACACCTGAGTCACTATTTGTCCCACTGTACTTTTTTTCATAATCATTTTAAATTTTCTCCCGTTTAATTCAATTACCCTGGTCGCGGTGGGTGGGATTAATCTCCGCAATTTGAAGCCTTCTGTTCACATTGATTATTAAAATTATGATTCAACAGTACAGTACAGAAGTTATTTGTTGAAAAACGTTTCTAAAGTACTTTTATTTGTGAAACAAATGCTTGAGCCTGTAAAATAGTTTGTTCTCTTTTCAATGTATTATAGAGTATTTAATTGTATAATAATTGGAAAAAAAATAGAGATTTCTACTTCACGGACTTTTGGAACTTAACCCCCGCGTAAAACAAGGGTTTACTGTACAAAGATTGTTGTTTGTCTTCTCCATCCTTGTTTTTACACAGAAAAGTATCAATAAGAATAAAGCAATATCAATAAGAGAAGAACCATATATATAATCTTAACAATACTTATCTCTAGTAAATGGTTACTTGACCTAACAAACACTGCAGTCACTACTTTGTGTTTAAATATTTATTAAATGTTCACTGATCACATTAAAAGTGTTAGAATTAAAGATGTATAAAAAACATTTCAACCATAATGAAGACATTCAAGATTTAGCTCTGATGAAACAAAACAAACAACTCATTTCTATTTGCAGGTACATCTAAAACAATTCATTTTGTACAAAAAATGGTACATATTTGTCAGCAGTAAAACTTAGAACTTGTCTAGAATCATTACACAAATATTGAAACTTATTGATCCATTACTTTTTTTGCTTTTGATGTAGAGAAGATGAATACCTAATATGTAAACGCAGCTATTGTTTGTCAAGAAAGACTTGTGAGTTCTAATGTGTGTCTTAAGAATAGATCTGCAACTTAAAACTTGAATCACATTATTTACAAGAAAAAAGGCTTTTCTCCTGTATGAGTTCTCATGTGCCTTTTAAGACAATATAAATCTCTAAAACTCTTTTTACATTCTTTACACGAAAAAGCCTTTTCTCCTGTGTGACTCCTCATGTGTGTTTTGAGACTAGATATACGTCTAAAACTTTTATTACATTCTTTACAAGAAAAAGGCTTTTCTCCTGTGTGAGTTCTCATGTGTCTACTGAGATTAGATATTTGACTAAAACTTTTATTACATTCTTTACAAGAAAAAGGTTTTTTTCCTGTGTGAATTCTCATGTGCCTACTGAGATCAGATCTGTTACTAAAACTTTTTCCACATTCTTTACAAGAAAATCGCTTATATTTTGCATGGATTCTTGTGTGAATTCTGAACAGAGATTTGTTACCAAAGCTTTCACCACATTCTGTACAGATATAACATCTTTCATCAGACCCAGTTTCCATGTAGTCAGATGGGTTAGAAATTATTCTTGAGTCTTCAACGGATTTGAAAAAAGAAAGTATTTCTTCATTTGGAGATTGTTTACATTTCTTACCCAAACTTGCCTTCTTTGGCTTTTTTCTAACATCAAATTTACACTGAGTCTCTGACATGTGAGAGCTGTCCACACTTTGGACATGACTTCTGTCTCTTTTCTTCCTCTGATCTCTGTTCTGTGGGTCTGTCTCTTCATCTGTAGTTGATGTTGATTCTGTCTCTTCATCTGTAGTTGATGTTGATTCTTCATGTTGGTTTCCTTCTTCATCCTGACTTTTAACATTAAAGCTTTGCTGATTTTTTAGATCTGCTTCACTGTTCTCATCTTCCTCAAAAGTAGCAATCTCCATCAAGTTATCAGTCTCCTGCTTCAGATCAAGCTTCTCTTCATCCTGACTGATGAAGAGGTCATCTGGCTCCTCTTTAATCTGTGATGGTCCTGGTACCCCATGTCCATCTTCAAATTGTGGAAGTTCTGGATCCTCCTGCTCCTCTTTATAATATGGAGGTACTTGTTTTTCCTGTTCCTCTTTATAATGTCGAGGTTCTGGTTCCTGCAGTTCCTCTTTATAATGTGGAAGTTCTGGTTCCTCTTGTTCCACTCTGAAGTTCCTCTGCGGGTTGCAGGGATCCTCCTCTTCAGTACTCCAGTGCTGGGGGAGGACTGCAGAAACACAAGAGGCCCTTTTATATGTTTTGAGGATTTGTGTGTTGTTAAGCACCAATAAAAATTTGAATAGACTCAGTCAGAATATGGACAATTTACAATTTTACTTTAAATAATGTAATTCCTTAGTTTAAAACACAAAATCCAGGAAACCTTTCTAAAAGATAACGTACCTGTGACTGTGAATGCTTATCTACAACACAACCTCCAAAATGTTTGAGAAGGAGCCCCTGAAGGACCATTGTTTGTTAAGTTAACTTACTGGTAATATTGCCAATGAAGTGCTTTTTTTTTAAAAAGAAGTTGCTTCTGTTTTCTTTAGCACAGCAGCACAACACTGTGCTGAAAAAGGCCCCCCCTACACCTCCCCACAATGAGGAGAGCTGTGTCAGTCAATAACCTATAAGCTGAACCAGCTGAAGATAATAAAAAATGTTGTCTTAATAATTTATTTAATACTTTCTTAAATAAATTGAAACTGCAGAAAAGTAATTCATAAATGGTGCAAACAGGTCTTTAATGCCAAACAGGTCTTTGATGTCATCTAACTGTATTTCTTTCACGATCATAGGCCGCGCTTACAAGTATTAAATTTTCTCTAAAGTGTAGGGGGCGCCCTATGAGGTGGTGTGCCTAATGTGTCGTTTTGGGGCGTAGAGGAAGACGGCATGAGAACGGGGAAAGGAAGTATGGGCGAGCTGGGTCACTCTTAACGCGGTAGCAAGAGCAGAGCTGCTATTCAACAGGCTGCAATGGAAAGCTGTCTGTGCCCCATTTACCTCCCAACCACTAACAGAGTGAGGGAGGGGTAAGCACTTCATTTATTACAGCTTCAACATACTTTTCGCTAGAGACACCATTCAAACATTGAAATGCTCACAAAGCTTTGAACTACAACACAAGTTTTATGATCATTATGGGATGGCAACATGACCTACGGTTTGGCAGCCATTTTATACAATAATCTGAGGCGATTTTCATGTTTTTCCACATTAATAAATAACTAACTTTATTTCCTTGTGATTTTCACAAAATATCATGCTCATGCCATTACTTTAAGTCTACAATCACCTCTGGAGTTTCATCGACCTTTGATCCCAGGAAGAGGCCGCCATCTTGAATTTTCAAAAAAAGAGCACCTTGAGGACCAAATGCAAACGAAACCTCTTCCTTGGGATTTTTATCAATCATCTTACAACTTCTCAGGCGTCAATAGGAAGCAACCATGGAAACAATGTGGCAATTATAAATTGTAGATTTGAAATGCTGTCCACGTAATGAGCTCGCTAAAAGTGGTGTACTATTATGGCGTTGCATGGCTGCCATAAAGTGTAAGAACGCAAAATCAACTGAGCAGGTGTATTCCGGAACTGAGTGAGAGAACCTTACAACCGCAGGCGCAATTCTAACCGAGTGACCCCCGCATTTTACAACTGCACGTCTGCAATCGTAACTGAGCGGTGATCCTGCAGCGTTCACTTCCCCTTTGCAGGCTCGCCTGTGTTTGCGCGCCAGGTTAAGGGGGCGTTTTTGAGATAGGTTCCTCACTCTGTTCCTGAATACACCCGCTCAGTTGTCTTTACGCCCCAGTGATGAAACGCCATATACTCTTAAACTTGCCTGTTTTTCAATGAAATACTGTGAAAATCGAATGCATGCATCCATGGCCGGAACTGAACATAATGAAAAACACTGAATACTGACATAAGGAATGTGGGCGTGGTTAGCAAACAACCTCTGTTGCTGAGGAGCAACTTAGCAACAAACTCAGTTTTGCTCCCACTGCCTTTTGAAAACACACACCAGCATTTTACCGGTATGTTTTCATGTTAAGAAAAAACACCCATAACTGAAACTGGGCTGTTTAGTCCAGCGCTGCTGTATTGTAAGGAGAGGAATATTTGGTAAATAATATGGCTTTAATTGTGTGTTTGTGTCTGGCAGGTCAGTGTGTGGTGTGGCTCTTTGACTCACAGATAGAAATTTCGGCTCTTTGTATCAAACTTGTTCGCCACTCCTGTTTGTGTTAGATGCTTTAATAAAAAAAAATGGCGGATGTAACGTCGATTAAAACCTTAACCAACGGCCTAAGACCAGGGTGAGAAAGTGCAGCGGGTTTTTCTATGCTGTAAGTTTTTTTCATGTTAAATCACTGCATTTGTTAACGTTTTAATTCACGTTACAGCCACCGTTTCTTTTCTATACAGCTTCAATAAGAAAGTCCTGCCCGCTGCTTTGCCGGATTTGACCAGCAAATTTCGGCCAATCAGATCAACCAGAAAGGTTACTGCCCCCAAGTGACAAACACACCCCTGAACACCACCCCCCAAGTGACGAAAGCACCCCTTAACACTGCACGCAAACCCAAGCAAGCGTGCAAAGGGGAATTGACCATGTAGGATCACCGCTCAGTTAGGATAGCAGGTAGTTGTAAAATGCGGGATCACTCGGTTAGAATTGCGCCTGTGCAGTTGTAAAGTTCCTCACTCAGTTCCTCAATGCGCCAGCTTAGTTGTCTTGATGCTCTCTCTTTCACTTTATGGCTAGCGCTGTGATGGTGTGGGATTTTTTAATCACAGCGCGGATGAACCAGCAGGGGGCGTCTTTGTCTTTTTGTTTTTCATTTTGACGTTCACTCAACCAGGAAGTTTATTTTTCTGTCATGCACTTATAAATTTTGGTCTGTTTTCTTTCTGTACTGGAGTGTTTATGGAGCCACGACACCTGCAATGCAGACTAGACAAAAGCACACCATTCAGAAACAAAGAGAAATTGTCAGCGGCTACCTTCATTCTCTGTCTCTTAAACCCTCAAATCAAGTCAGAAATCTAGGGGTAATCATGGACTCTGACCTGAACTTTAACAGCCATATCAAGTCAGTAACATCAGCGGCATTTTACCACCTGAAAAACATTGCCAAAATCAAAAACATAATCTCAAAGCGAGACCTGGAGATACTTATCCATGCATTTGTCTCCAGTAGGTTAGACTACTGTAACGGCCTGCTCACCGGCCTGTCCAAACGAGCTGTAAAACAGCTTCAGTACATCCAGAATGCTGCTGCTCGAGTCCTGACCAAAACCAGGAAGTATGATCACATTAGTCCTGTGCTCAGGTCTTTGCACTGGCTCCCTGTACCTCAAAGAATAGACTTTAAAGCAGCTCTGCTTGTGTACAAGTCTCTCCATGGCCACGCACCAAAGTACATCTCTGACATGTTAGTGCCATATGAACCATCTCGTACTCTGAGGACCTCAGGGGCCGGCCTCCTGTTGATTCCCAGAGTAAGAACTAAACAAGGGGAATCAGCGTTTCAATATTCTGCAGCTAAAATCTGGAACAGCCTCCCTGAAGGCTTAGACAGGCCTCTTCTGTGTTCATGTTCAAATCTAGACTTAAAACATTTCTGTTTAGCCGTGTATATGACTGAAAGGTCCTATCTGTACCTTTCTTTCCTTCCTTTCTTTTTAAATCTTTTTTTTTTCTTCCTTTTCTTTTAAAGTAAATTTTATGTTGATTATTTCTATGATGTATTGTGATTTTAATGCATTTTTCTGTTTTGTGAAGCACCTTGAATTACTTTGTGTACGAATTGTGCTATACAAATAAACTTGCCTTGCCTTGCCATTCTAATGACGTATCTAGTATGTTTACATCTTCCCTTACTGAATAATAAAAAAGCCTTTTAGCCTTAAGGACAGAGAGAGGACAGCCACAGAGCTTAACAGGTCGTGTTTCTCCACCTCTCCCCTTTTGGAAAAGGTTTGAAAATTCATCCAGACTCTTGTGTGTCTTTTCATTTCTGCATATTTCATTTTTGGACGTCGAGAACCACCTGAATCTGCGAAAGCAGGACGAGACCGCAACAATCCCTTTCCAGTGACATAATGATCAATCCAAAGAATTTAAAATGTTTAACCCTTTATAGGGCAAGTGACTGTTTTTGGTAATTTCCGCACCTGTTACTTATCACGCCCTTCCCCCGTCTCAGTGAGTTCAAGAGTCATGGGATCTTTACCCATGACTCAGCAAAGATCATTCTACATTATAGGTTACTCAATTGTGCAACTTGACCAATCAGCAGAGAGCAGGGTCACATCAAATTTCCCTTTCTCTGCAAAATCAGAAAAAGTTGCTTTTGCAGCTCAGTTCACTGGACATTTTCAAAGGAATCGTCAAAACTAACCATGGTAAGTTAATGAAACTCATACATTTTATTGTTGAATACTTGTGTTAAGGCCTGTTCAAACCGGGACGAATTTCGCCGGCGATTTTCGCCGACGTTTAACGCCTCGTGACTAAACAAAGGGCACCAACGAGAGTGTGCACACCGACGCGAAAAAACGCCAGGCGTTAAAGCGTCAAAAAAAAAACCGCCTCGGGTTCGTTTTCTACTCGACCAATGAGAATGGCGCTTTTGCTCACGTGTCTGGAGCTTCTGAAGTTACAGTAAAACACAACTTGGGGGCGCTCAAACACAAAACTGCCTTGCTGAGCACACATACCAGCGAAGAAGATAGACGCCAAGTAGCGTCTACACACAGCCGCGAAGCAATAATGACGGACATTCTAAAATATCCCCTTACCAAGTACCAGTTGGAGCTACTGGTGCTTGAAATATTCATGTTTTCTTTGTTTGATTCTGACAAGCGTGTAAATACTTGCTCTCTTCTTCTGAGTGAAAAGCGACTTTCAAAAGCGTAAAGTTGCGCAGAGCCACCTTGTGTACAGGAGTATTTCTGTTTTACATTAAGCGCCATCTAATGTCAGGGAATGAAATTGCATGTTCACTCCACTCATCGTCAGCGAAAATCGCCTGGGTGTGAACACAAAAAACGTGGCGAAAAACGCTGGCGAATAACGCCTGGCGAATATTCGTCCCGGTGTGTACGGGCCTTTAAGTGTTGACATATAAGTTGTTTGCGGAGAATTTATTGAAATGAGTGAAAATACGGCATGAAAAATGCAGGCACCATATTTGATCATACGCCCTATTCACTAAAAACAAAATTTTACTTGGTATGTCTGTTTTTGGACATATGCCCTATGCATCTAACAAACCATATTAGTGCATTTTCTTTACAAATAAAGAAATACAATTTATATTATGTTTTAATGTTGCCAAATGTTTTATATCACTATACAGTGATTCAGGGAGAATTTAAACACTGTTTTTTGTTTATGAATAGTTATAAAGAGTGATTTTTGTCAGTTTATGATGTTATGAAAGTTGTTTTATTGCATGTGTTTAATTTTTAGTTTCCATCAATTTTTTATGGCAAGAGGAGGGAGACTGCTGTTGTGCCAGTCCACCCTGACATTAGTGATGTTGATGAGGATCAAGATGATGGTGTGTCAGACCCCGACTTCGCCCCACCCACCAACAACCAGGACATTCCCAGACCCTCACACACAGTTGTGTGAGGGTCTATTCAACACTTTTGTTATTAGCACTTTTTGTTATTATCACGTTTATGTTCTAAAAGTGATGTTCAAATGTTCAAATACATAATGTGTTTTTCTTATATTTATATATATATGTATACTTATTGGAATTTGTTTTCCCACTTACGGGCAAGTGACCAAATATGGTAACTTCATTGGCATTGATTTTCTACATGAAAATAAAAAAAATTGAAAAATGTCACCAATGATATGAAGTCTTGTTATGTTCTCCAATAACACTCTAAGGTTGAATTTTTGAATTTTAGAGTATTTCAATGAGTGCCCTATAAAGGGTTAATCACATACCAACTATGTGGAGTTGAAGCTGCGGGTTCCAGCTGCTATCCAGCAGTCTGCGCTGACGACAGAGCTCCTCCTCGTTCTGGACGATGGTTCCTTCAGCAGCAGAAAGTTGTTCTCTGACAGAACCTTCCTGAGGTTCTGAAGACATGGTTCCTGCTCCGATCTTCAGCTCAAACTCCCCACAAACAAACAACACCGTCCTCTCAACACAAGCTAACGCTGCTAGCCTGCTAACAAGCTTAGCTGCTAGCGCCTCGTGCTGTTCTTCTTCTTTGTTTGGCTAACAGCGTCATGGTGCTTTAGCGCCACCAGCTGGTCTGGAGTGTTATCTGTCACTCATATTATCATGTCGATAACGGCAAAAGACTCCTTTTTTAAACTTTGCAGGCAAATAAAGGAGAAATGGACAGTTTTCACAAACAATATTTGTGTGTGACTAGTCTTTCTTGAAAAAAATAAATTTTCGACCAAACTGGAGAAGAGGGAACAGGACGTGAACTTGGCTGATGATGTCAATGAGTGAATCCCCCCCTTCGGTGCAGAAGGGGGGGATTCCTGGAGCACCCGGCTGCTTGGAGCACACTGGTGTAGTTACACAACTCATCAGAGAGGCACATGAGAACAAAGGTGACCTAGCTGTTTTGTGGTTGGACCTGGCCAACGCCTATGGATCAATTCCACACAAGCTGGTTGAGCACGCCTTACACCTCCATCATGTTCCCAGTAAGATCAAGGTCTTGATCGTGGATTATTACAATAACTTCAGGATGCGGGTCACTTCTGGTTCAGGAAAATCTGACTGGCATCGCATTGGGAAAGGAATAATCACAGGCTGTACCATCTCTGTTATCCTTTTCGCTCTTGCCATGAACATGGTGGTTAAGGCAGCTGAGGTGGAATGCAGAGGGCCCCTAACCAAGTCAGGTGTACGACAGCCCCCAATAAGAGCCTATATGGATGACCTTACCATCACAACGTCATCGGTCCCAGGGAGCAGGTGGATCTTAAAAGGACTGGAGAAACTCATCACCTGGGCAAGGATGAGTTTTAAGCCTTCAAAGTCAAGGTCCATGGTGCTGAAGAGGGGGAAAGTGGTTGACAAGTTCCGGTTTTCCATCTCAGGGACAGCCATCCCGACCATCACAGAACAACCAGTTAAGAGTTTGGGGAAGTTTTTCGACTCAAGCCTAAAAGATGCTGCTGCCATCCAGAGGTCCAACAAAGAACTTGGAGTATGGCTCACTAAGGTAGACAAGTCTGGTCTGCCGGGTAGATTTAAAGCTTGGATCTATCAGCATTCCATCCTGCCTAGAGTCTTGTGGCCCTTGCTGGTCTATGCAGTCCCAATGACAACAGTAGAGTCCCTAGAAAAGAAGATCAGTGGCTTTCTTCGGAGGTGGCTGGGCCTTCCACGGTGTCTTACCAGCTCGGCGTTGTATGGGACAAGTAATGTCCTGCAATTGCCCTTCAGTGGCCTCACAGAAGAATTTATGGTGGTACGCACCAGGGAAGTCCTACATTATAGAGACTCCAGAGATGGCAAGGTGTCAGCAGCGGGCATTGAAGTGAGGACAGGGAGAAAATGGAAGGCTGGAAAAGCAGTGGAGGAGGCAGAGTCACGTCTGAGACAAAAGGCACTGGTGGGCACCGTGGCAACAGGTATAGCGGGCTTGGGCTACCTCCCAAAGACTGTGGTCAGCCAGGCCCATGGCAAGGAAAGACACCGTCTACTCCAGGAAGAGGTCAGAGCAGGTGTGGAGGAAGAGCGAGCGAGCAGGTTGACGGGTCTTCGGCAGCAGGGAGCATGGACTAGGTGGGAGAGTACACTGCAGCGCAGGATTAGCTGGGCAGACATCTTGCAGGCAGACTTCCATCGGGTCCGTTTCCTGGTACAAGCTGTCTATGATGTCCTGCCAAGCCCAGCAAACCTCCATGTCTGGGGAAAGAGTGAAATGCCATCCTGCCTCCTTTGCTCTGGGAGGGGCTCATTAGAACATCTCCTTAGCAGCTGCCCAAAGGCTCTGGCTGATGGTCGCTACCGCTGGCGCCATGACCAGGTGCTTAAAGCACTTGCTGAGAGTTTAGCCTCAGCCATAAAAGCCAGCAAAAACCAGTGCGCTCCAAAGAAGGCAGTACCCTTCATCAAAGCTGGGGAGAAACCTCAGGTGCGAAAACAATTACCGACAGGCCTTCTCCACAAAGCCTTGGACTGGCAGCTGCAGGTTGACCTAGAAAAACAGCTAAGGTTCCCTCAGCACATTGTGAGAACAAATCTCCGCCCAGATATGTTATTAATCTCTGAGACTTCAAAACATCTGATCATGCTGGAACTCACGGTGCCCTGGGAAGAGCGTATGGAGGAAGCAAATGAGAGGAAACGTGCTAAGTACCAGGAACTGGTTGAGGGGTGCAGGGAAAGAGGCTGGAAAACATTCTATGAGCCTGTAGAAGTTGGCTGTAGAGGCTTTGCGGGACGTTCCCTTTGTAAAGTCCTCTGCCGTTTAGGCATCACAGGGGCGGCCAAAAAGAGGGCCATTCAATCGGTGTGCGAAGCCGCAGAGAAGGCCACAAGGTGGCTGTGGATGAAGAGGGCTGATCCGTGGTCTGCTGCTGGGACGCAAGTCGGGGTCTGATCAACCCCGGCTGGGTCGCCTGGGTGAGGGTGTATGATGTTGTGAGACCCGAAACACCCGATGACCTCAGGATACATCACTGAGGATGCGTCCCAGTGCATCCATGAGATGTTTCATGTACAAGTTATTTCAATTTCACAAGCCTGACCCACGGTGGCGGAGCTCGACGGCATCTTGGTGAGGTCGACGGCGCCCACATGACAATGATTCCTATTGATTTTAGTGGTGTCTAAGTAGCTTTTATATGCTATATATATTTTTACATTTATACATATTTGTGAATATATTATATTTAATGCATTGTTGCAGGTCTTCTTACAAATCAAAAACTTATTACAAAGAATTTTTAAAAATAATTTGTAAACATTTAGAAGTTTTAGACTTCTTTGACATGTAATTTAAATTATTTAGGAAAAACCAAACAATAAGTCCATAATAATAATAATAACGACAATAAATCAATAGTAAGTCAATAAAAACAATAAATAATAACAATAAATAAATAATAAGTCAATAAAAATGTAAAAATAAGTCTATTAATAATGATAATTTAAAAAATTAATATTCAAAAGAAGTCCAAAAGTGAACAATAGATTTACCCTAAAAAAAAAAAAGAAAAGGAAAACAATCGATTTATACTAATTCATGTGAGTGATCAATTTGTGTAACACAGATGCTATGGTGTCGGGTTTCAATCAAACAGTCTGGCCCCTCATCAAAATGTGTTTTCACAAATGTTTCTAACATATCCAGACTGTATTTCTAGTTGGTACCACAGTGATCCATCTGGGTTAGCTCTTTTTATTGCTAAGATCCACTTTTTCCTTAATTCTGAATCCATTGAAAACCTGCAATAAAAGTTCAGTCACTGAGTCAGAAATGTATAAATCTATATTACTATAATAGCCTAGTATGCTGTATACAGATTTAGCAAAATAAAATGTACATTTATGTCGACAGCCAATTATATGTACATCATGCCTACATGTTGATAATAGCCCTGGGGCATCATGCATGTCAACATGTATATGACTAATGAAGCCCCTGCAGCATCAAAAGAAAAAATTAAAATACCTACCTGTGAAATGTTCTGCCTTCCTCCTTCATGGACTCATTGCACTGCAGTAGTAACTTGACCTCACCAAGATGGCGGTGCTCTCCTCCCATGAGGAAACATGTGATGTTTCCTCTAGCGATATAACTAATTGGATGATGTTAGGGCGCCATTTTGTCGTCTTCAGCCAGGTCTTCTTGTCATATGTAAGCCAAAGAAAAGGAAGAGTAATGTATTTTCTGGACAACACCGCTCCTCATGAACTGAAATAATATGAAAATTACGACATAAACTATTGGTAGAAAAAGTGACGTTACGTCTTTTCATGTTTTTGGGTGAAAAAAATGTAATAATTCTATCCCTTGATGTCTTTACGTTATGCATTTACTTTATTTATTATTAAAGTCATCAAGTTTTAACAATTCTAAAATCGAAAAAAAAATAATAGAGGTGGATCTGTAATTCTAACAAAAATTGTTCTTTCTTTTGCATTTTTATTTTGTTGTATTTGGAACAGAATTTCTTTTAATGTGAAGCCAGCAGACGTCATCGTTATATCTTCTTGTTTCACACTTGCATTTGCATCGGTTTAGCTCAGAGGTTATTTCTACGACTGATTTGTCACATCTGACAGTTGGCAACTTGGCCGAGTTCAACCACGGTGCTGTCGTTCGTTTTTATCTTCATTATTTTTAGCGTAAAAATTGTTATAAAGGACAAAAATGAAAATAGTGTAAAATAGAGTAAACTGTTAAATGATGAATTATTTGAGTTTTGATGTAGAACAGAGGCTGAAAAACTGAAGGATGAAATTTATTTATTTTTTTCAATTTAAAATTATTCAAACTTCAATGACACAACTTGACACTTTGAAACCATCTGGGGCTGACTTGGTCTTGCTCGCTGGGATACGGCCAACATCCAGAAATCTACCAACAGACATTTTTAGCTCTAGTTGTTGAACATTCTATGTTTTGAAGAGGCAGGCTCTTCTAAAAGAAACTAGCAGGAGCCCCAGCGCTGGTCTTTGCTTGGATTTGTTTCAGACTTGTTCAGAGTCAAATGCATGTTTTAAGGGGAGGAGGATTATTTTGTTGTTGCTGTTTTTGTTCCTATTCTTACAATCCACTATATGTCCCGTGTTGAATTCTACTATTAAAATGTGGGAAACAAATGTTTATCAAATCCAAATCAATCCAAAAGCCTGGAGACTGGATGGCCGTGGTCCTCCCTTTGACCTGGACACTGGTTGCCATGGCGACCTGCACACTCACCAAGCTGGAACTCAGAAGAAGAAAAGAGACCAAAATGATTGATAAAGCAGGTTTTCCAGGGAAATCCCACAAAGTGCTTTCCAAGCTAGAACTAAGAATATCCAGCATGCATTTGGAAAAACTCCTTAGCTTCTTGTGGAAAATGATGAGTCATTGGAAAAGCGTTCTATGAATGCTCAGAAAACTTCCTCTAAGGTTGTGGTTGTTTGGAGAAGTCCTCCTCTTCAAAGAAGTTCTCCTGACCATCTTCAAAGCCACTTTCTGCTTTTTCAAACGCTACTGTTCAACAAAAACTTGGTTTCTGCCACAAAACCAACCTTAGACACTGAAACAGAATGAATCCAATGCAGAAATGTGTTGACACCTTTAATTCAAAGCTTCAATCAGTTTGAATCTCATGAAGAACATTTCAGAAATCCACATTTGGATCAGGCGTCTTCATCAGAGCACAACTCATGTTTCCAGGACTGTGACTCACCAATAGATCCTCATTTCCTTTCCACAATCTGTTTCCATCATTTGGATTTTTCATCAAAACTTGAGTTAGAAAAGAATTGTTGCCCCAAAATGTCCAGTTTGAATTGTCTACAGTTTGTTGTGTTTGGTTGCTAGGTAACAGGGTCTTTAATGTCTATGATGTCATGGTGGCTTTCAGAGTTGAACTCCTGAATATGACGGTAAACATTTGGGTTGAACAAAAATGGGATTGAAGCTCATGCTAAATCCTGATCTCAATGCTGAAAAAACCTCCTCCTAGATTCTGGTTGTTTGGAGAAGTCCTCCTCTTCCAAGAATTCCTGAAAAAAGCCCTCATTTCTCCTGACCATCTTCAAAGCCACTTTCTGCTTTAGTTTAGTCCAAACTTGCTTTATGCTGACAACATTTACAGCTTGAATCCATCTGAAGAATCCAAGGAAACAAACCAATCTAAGTCTGCATTCATGCCACTTCAGAACCAACAAAGCATGTTTGCAGGACGCTGACTTACCAATAGAACTTGGGATTTCCTTTGCAGAATCCTTCTCCGTGTGTTTTCCTTTGTTTTTCTCCCCAAAACCTAAAGCAGAGATTTTTGCTGAGCTGCAGAACAAACGTCTGACTGCTTTAACCGCCGTTGATGGTTTGTTGTGTTTCCCTCTATGGCTGCTATGGTCTTGGTATGGTTGCTAGGTAACGCTGTCTTTGATGGTGATGACGTCAGAGTGGCCTCTAGAATGGACTTTTTTCTTGTGGAACCAGGAGCTGTAACCTTTAGGGCACTAGGACCCAGAAAGAGGTCCAGGCAGTGACGATGTTCAGTGACGTCACTCCTCAGTGACGGACATGCTGTACACAGCAGACTGCAGACCAGCCCACACCAGCAACACCATAGTGAAGTTTGCAGACGACACTACTGTGGTGGGGCTGATCTCTGGGGACGACGAGACGGCCCACAGAGACAAAGTCCTGAAACTGTCCAGGTGGTGTCAGGCTAACAACCTCATCCTGAACACCACCAAGACCAAGGAGATCATCCTGGACTTCAGGAAGAACAGAGCAGATCCACCCCCACTCTACATCGATGGAAACTGTGTGGAGAGGGTCCACAGCTTCACCCTCCTGGGCACCACCATCTCTGCTGACCTCACAGGGTCTAACAACACCATCAGGAAGGCTCAGCAGCACCTCCACTTCCTGAGAAGACTCAGGAAGAACAATGTGAACCAGGAGCTGCTGGTAACCTTCTACCGGTCAACCATTGAGAGCATCCTGTCCTCCTGCATCACAGTGTGGTTCTCCCACTGCACTGAAGCAGAACGGCAGAGCCTCCAGAGATTGGTAAAGACAGAAGAGGATCATCGGCTGCCCCCTCCCCTCACTGAAGGACATCTACCAGTCATGCTGCCTCAGCAGAGTGACTGACATCATCACTGACTCCACCCATCCTGCTTTCTCTCTGTTTGAACTGCTGCCCTCTGGAAGGAGGTACAGGTCCATCAGAACCAGGACAAACAGACTAAGGAACAGCTTTTTTCCACAGGAAATCACCATACGGAATACACACACTTCCACCAACTACACCCACTCTGACTTTTTACAAATGCTAAATCTCTGACTACACATGTGTGTAATATCTTGACTTCTGTGCAATAACACAATATCTACTATGCTGCGCTCACAGCAACTCGACTCATTCCATTCTATTTTGTCCATACATATTTAATATTTAACAGTTTCTGTACATATTGTTCATTTTTTGTTAGAGATGTAAATACAGTTATTCTATTTTATTTTATTTTATTTAACTTCATGACTTCAAGGCTGCTGCAATTTCATTGTATCACCATCTACAATGAAAATAAAGACTCTGATTCTGATTTATTTCTGGAAGACGCCATTTTTGTCCCTAAATGTTGGATTCAGTCTGAATTCCAGTCCCACTCCCAGCATTCCTGCTCCTCTTTAGCTCCTCCTCTTCCTCCTGATCAAAGTTTGAAGCCCAGAGCCAAAAGTGCGTCTGCAGCTGCTTCTGCTCCAGCAGCCGCTCCCTCTGCTCCTCCTGCCTCTCCTCCTCTGGGAGCTCCTGCATCCTCCTGACTCCTCCCTGTCCTCCAGCATCATCAGGAGGCTTTCAAAAGGCTTTCTGGAATGTTCCAAAGCAGAAAGCTTCATCATTTGAAGATGGAGGAAGACTCCAACACTGACAGACAGACAGACAGACAGGAAGTCTCCTGGTTTTTCTGCTTCAGAAGGTTTTTGGGAAACTGCAGAGTTTTCTTTGTGGAGCTAAAGAGCTGCTGTCAGTCTGCTTTGGTCCATCAGGAATGAAGGTCAGGACTGAGAGGAACCTGAAGAAAGTGACTCTTCATCATCTGCTGCTGAAGAAGACAGAGGAAGATCCACTGTGAGAGCAGCTGCAGAAAGCTTTCTGCTGTTTTTCTCCTCTGAGAGAGTTTGGAGTTCCCAGCAGTTTGAGTGGAGCTGAAGCAGCAGAGCTGAAACAGACGTTCTTCTGCTCCCATTCAGCATGAACGGACAGATCCACTGAAGGCCGGCCTGAAGCTCTGGCTTCCAACACGTCTGCATGGATCCAAGCGTGTGCAGTGTGTGCTGACATGCTGTTCTCTGAGGAACATGTTGGTGTCTGACTGGATCTGAGGACACAAACAGCTGCTGACATCTGAGAGGGTCAAGCTGCAGAGTGGCTCCTCAAAGCTCACGTCTCTGTGACAAACATGATGCTGCTTCTGTCTGTGCTCCACCACTAAAAGGACTGTCCAGAGTTGGTCCTGATCCGGTTCTAGTCTTTCTGGCTCCAACTTCTCTTTCCTGTCAGGAACCCTTCATGTTCTCTGCCTTCCTCACATTTCTGTCTTCTCTCTGGGCTTGAAGCCCAAAAGGAGCTGAAAGCTGCTGACTTCAGTCTGATCCCATGTTCTGGATCATCCGTGTTCCTGAAACACGCTGCTGGATCCGTGATCAGAGGAACCCAGGAACCGGAGAACTTCCCAGAACATGCAGACACATGTGGAACTGTTCTGATCATCTGTGTGTGTTGACAGTGAAGGAGAGCTTTGTCCTTCAAGAACTTCATCTTTGAAAAAACTTTATTGACTCTGACAGAGTTTCAGTTTGAATCCATGTGGTTTTCATTCTTCCATTGAAGTTGTCTCCAGAAACTAAAGATCTGCTGAATCAATGCTCCTCTGAGAACTTTGGAGCTTTTCTCTGCATCTGTTCCACACTTGAATGTGCAGAAGATCAAAGCGCCGGACGCTCTGAGCTTCAGCGTTCCAGTCAGCAGCTGCTGAACCAAAGCCAGCAGCAGGTGAGGATCTGGGCCTCAAAGATGAATGGAAGAAGGGATGGAGTCCCAGTGTTGAAGACATCAGCTGGAGAAGCTCTGAGGCTCTTTCAGGTGGGCGTGGCAGCGCTGCTGCTTTCCAGCAAACCAAGCAAACTGCAGCATCTGTGATCTGAGAGGCTGTTGGTGAAGAAGAGCATCATCAGCATAGAACTGTGGGCCGTTTGGGTTCAGAAGAACAGCTTCATGATGTGGAAAGAATCTGTGTCCTTCAACAGGTCCAGAAGATCCCAAACATGGAAACTGGAAGCAGTTTGGATTCCGGTTTCTTCCTGAACTTTGAGGATCCAAATGCTGAAAATGGAAGCTGACAGAAAATGCAGCAGACTTTACCAATGTGCTCAGAACACTAGAACATCCACAGGATAAGAAAACACTGTTCTAGAGGAACATCTACAACTTCTGTCCATGATTCAGAGGAACTGCAGAAAGATGACTCCTCCCACTTTGGGTTTGGTCAAATGTAGAAAAGAAAAAAGCACCAAATCAAAACAATTTGGATCAATTCTGGCTGAAAATGTTCAAACTTTTCAACTTTCACGAAAAATAGCTTCAAAGAAATAAATCTATTTTAGAATCTATGAAGAACACTGACTGGAAAACAGCGCCAGGCCAGAACGCTGCTTTTTTGAAGGTCCTTCCGGTAATGGGACCTTCCAGCCGTTGTCTTTGGATCAAAGTGGAACGGCTGTCTTCAGACATTGTGGTGAGAAACACACAGACACTCTCTGTCACTGCTTGGTGGTCAGATTCACACTTCACTTTGTCGTCACAGACGGGATCATCATCATCATCATCATCATCCCCATCAATATCATTACATCATCATCATCATCATCATCAAGAGTCTTTGAAGGAAGGAAGGGATGTGGACGCACCCTTGTGCTACTTTAACATTGGGAGATAGGTCAGAGTTAGGTCCGCCTCCAGCTCACGCATGTAGGTGGTTCTTTCAGAGGTGCTGATGTTGGATGGAAGAACAAGTCTTTCAGGTGATGGAAGCAGCAGATATTGGAGGAGAAAATTTTATCTGAGAATACGGACAACTCCCAGACCAAAGTTGTTCCTGTCTCCAACAGTCCAGAACAGTTTGTCCTGCAGGAAGTTCCTAATGTTTACTTCTCTGCTGGATTTCCATTTTCCAGTGTTTCCACAACTGATGATGTCATCAATCTGATCCTTCAAAACACTTTACTTCCTGGTTTCATTGACAGCAAATGTTCCTAAAGATTTGACCCCCTAAAAGCTCCAATAGCAGCTCAGCAGAAACTCTGATCTTTCTTCTCCTTGCAGCTCTTGATATGGAGGGGCGGAGCCTGAAGAGGAAGCATCTTTCTGCAGGTGGTGCTGCAGCTTTGGGCACGTTTTCCAACTCTTTAGCTTCTGCTGTTCATGGAGTCGTGTCCCTCTGTTCTTGGAAAGGAGAAACGTGCAGAGAACTTTTCCCATTTCCACTCCCTCCTTTCAGCTGCTGCCCACTGTTCCCCTCTGAATCAGGAGGGAGGAGCATCATCTGTTCTGCCCACCCCCATCTAGAAAGACATCAGCACCACCTGAACATTCCAAAGCTCTTTTCCAACCCATTTCTACTGAGAAGGAACCAAACACATGAAGATTAGAACAGCTGGAACAGGATGAGGGGGAAGGCCAAAGATTCAAGTCTGTTTGTGAGTCAAAGATAGAATGAAGACAAAAATCAATAGAAAACACAGAGTTGATTCAAAAGAGCATTTATTAGATCCAAACAGGCTGCAGGAATTTTACAGACAGCTTTCAGTTTGAAGCCTTTTGAGACTAAGATGCAGTTCTGCAAACAGCCAGCAGGTGTCTCCCTTCTCCCTCCTGCTTCAATGCAGTTGGTGTTGTTGCAGCAGCTGCATCAAAGTGATTCTCTGCATCCAGAGGCTGTCGTTCCTCACTAAGATCCACTCTGTTCATTCATGTCCTCTGGAGAAAACAGGCTTTATGCTCAGAAAGTTTCTACTAGTTTAGACATTCTAGAAAACGAGGTGATTCAACTGGATTTAGATGAAACTTCTTTAAAACAGCTAAAAATGCTGTCAGCATGACAAAGAACAGAGTTTTACCCACAAAACACCAAAAAAAAGGAAGTTCAACCAGAAAACTGTGGAAAACATCAATCAAAGCAAAACTCTGAGTCTTTCAAACTGCATGAGTCAATATTTGATCATCAACAGAACAGAGATGATAGAAAAATGATTCAACAGAGAGACTTTTGTTCACTAACTGAGATCAGGTGGGATTTCTGCTCCAAAAACTGACTTCAAAGGACTTGAATCCAAACCAGTGAGTCATGTGACCACAGCGTTTGTCCGTGTCTCCACTATGAACATTCTGGTCACATGACCATGTTGGAGGTTTCTGAATGAAACTATGTGTTTGTTTGTCAATGAGAGTTTCTGGAGAACAGAAATCAAGTGTGAAACATCTGGAACCAGAATCTAGTGATCCAGAGTTCTGGTTCTGTCCCTGTTCCAGAGACAGAACCAGGATCCAACGCCTGACTGTGTTTTCCCCTGACCCACACATAGATCTATGTCATCCAGAAATGTTCTGTCTGATCAATGATTCCCTCAATCCTTGATTGGTCCATCCCAAACTCACATCTGTCCATCAAATGTAGATGAAAGAAGAAAGTGGTGATCTAGAAAAGAATTTGTTTGTCTGCAGGTCTGTTTTTCTCCAGATCCTGGAGCTGCTGAACATCTGAATCCAACCCATGTTTCAGATCAACACTCCAAGTTAGAATGAGAAGAGGAAGTGCAGTTCTCCATCAGTCCACCGGGGGAGCTGCAGCACAATAACTGTCCACTTGATGCTGAGAGAGACAGTGGAGCTGATCTCAGATCAGTTCCTGCTGCAGCTCTGACACTCATCTCCACTTCCTCTGATTCCTCCATCACTCTGCTCTCCACCTCCCAGGAACACCGTCCAGTCACAACATCTCTGCAGACCAGCTGCTGCTGCTGCTCCTCTCTGCTCCTCCAGGAGGAACATCAGTCTCCTTCCTCCAAACAGTCTCTTTCCTCCGAACAATCTCCTTCCTCCGAACAGTCTCCGTCCTCCGAACAGTCTCCTTCCTCCGAACAGTTTTCTTCTTCCCACCTGCAGAGAGAAAGTGTAGAGACAGAGATGAAGGAGTGTCTCCTGATCCTGGTCTGTCAGTCAGTGATGCAGCACAGCAGCAGAAAGAGCAGCAGGAGCTTCAGTCCTGTTCAGAGCAGCTTCCTGTCATCTTCAGCTGTTGGAGCTTCTGCTGCTTTGATTGGCTGACTGTTGTCCTGAAGCCTGTCATCATTCTCCTCAGAGCTTCACTGAGAAGCTGCAGCTTCACAGGAAACTCTGCATCTTTGCTCTCAGACTAACTTTAGGACCAAACATCTGGAAGCAGCTGGACTGACTCCAACCCTCTACTGACCTCAGAGTCTGCAGTTTGGAGTTTGGACTCTCCACCAGATCCTGGAGCTGCTGAATATCTGAAGACTGAAGGTTGTTGTATCTCAGGTCCATTTCTGTCAGGTGAGATGGGTTGGACTTCAGAGCTGAGACCAGAGCTTCACAGCTGATCTCTGACATACTGCAGTCCACCAACCTGCAATCAGACAGAAAAGTGTGTTCAGGAGCAGTGATGCAGCTGGAGGTCCAGAAACTTGGTCCATTCAGTCAGGTGGGACCCGCCCTGATGACAGACTGACAGATGACATTTTCACTGATTGCTCATTTCTTTTGGATTTAAATGAAAATGCAAAATATTTTAAATGACTTTAATAAAATATTTGACTTTGGTAAAATATTTTAAATTAAAACAGGTGACGAATTGAAATGCCATTTATCATTATCATCATGAATTATTAATGACTAAATACATTTTCAAAATGCATGTCAGAAATGCAGATTGAACTGAATGTTGGAAAAGGAATTTTCATTTGAATTATTGAACCACAATAATCATGACAATTTAAAATCTAATACATTGTGCTTTGATTTAAAGCTTTGATTTTAAAAATGTCAGATTAAATTGTATTTCTTCATCTTGTATCCTAAATTGTAAAATGCATTTTCAAGTGACATCACATTGCAAATTGAAGTTAATTGCTACTTAAGAGTTGAAGATCACTTTGAATTAAAGCAGCAAGTGGCGTATGGCCCACAGACGCAACCCGTCTTCCACGCCCAACTCTATGCGCAAAAGCCGCCTTCACCACCATCACCACCCTTACCGCCCACCTTTGATCAAGGCTAGTCAAACCTGAATATGCTATTAATGCTAACTATGCTAGCTATGCTAATATGGCTAAAAGTGCTGGCATTGTGATCAGCATCATTGTTACGCCTGTGGCTGTATTTGGTTTTGTTTGGTTTTGTTCTTTGTTTTGTGTATTTCTGAATTAGAGTGGGACCTCTGTGTTGTTGTGCATCTTTGTGTTTGTGGTTATTTGCAGGTGTGGTGCATGAAGGTGTGGCCTCCAATTGGACCCAAGTTGATGGATGCAGCCTTAAAAGCACCACTTGGACCTCCAGTCTGTGAGAAGGGAGCCTTGCAGCAACAGTCTCCACTGCAGCTTGGACCTCGTCTCCATTTTGTTTTGGATTTCTTCACCTGTTTTGTTGTGTGTTGCACTTCAGTGTTGTGTTTTAGTATTTTGTAGTTTTCATGGTTTTGTGCCCACTCTGTTTAGTCTTTTGGTTTGTAGTTATGTTAAGTGAAGTTGTAGGGGTGAACTGCCATTTTCTTTAGTACATGTCTTCTCCTGTTTTTGTTAGTCTAGGGAGGTTAGTGTTTTGTCATTGATTTCCCTTTTCTTTCATTTACAGGTAAGATTACATGTAGTGTGTGGAAACCTAGTGAAGAACTACAGCAGAGGTGGGCACTGAGGGCCGCATTCCTGCATGTTTTCCAGCATACCCTGCTCTGGCATGTTCTAATTGGCTGGACACACCTGAACCAGGTAATCAGCCATGAGTAGGGCAAGATTATTGGCTGGACACACCTGAACCAGGTAATCAGCCATGAGTAGGGCAAGACTATCTGGAAATCATGCAGACACACCGGCCCTCGAGGCCTGGAATTGCCCACCCCTGAACTACAGGAACCGTTTGACCTCTATCATTGTTAACAAAGGCTTCTGTACCAAATATTAAAGTTGTTTATCTCAAGTGATTAAATACTTATTTGTCAAAGTAATTTACAAATAAATTGTTTAAAAAAATCGTACAACGTGATTTTTCTAATGTTTCTTCAGATCCTGTCTCTCACTGTGGAAATGCACCTACACTGACCAAAAATATAAACGCAACACTTTTGTTATGGCTCCCATTTTTTTATTGTATGAACTCAAAGATGTGAAACATTTTCCACATACACAAAATAACCAGTTCTCTGAAATATTGTTCACAAATCTGTCTAAATCTGTGATAGTGAAACAAGGTATCACACAGCACAATGCCACAGAATTTGTTTTGAGGGAGCGGGCAATTAGCATGCTGATAGCAGGAATGTCCACCAGAGCTGTTGCTAGGGAATTGAATGTCCATGTCTCCAAAGGCGTTTCCGAGAATTTGGCAGCACATCCGACCGGCCTCACAACCACAGAGCACGTGTAACCACAGCAGCCCAAGACCTCCACAGCAGCATGTTCACCTCCAAGATCGTCTGAGACCAGCCACTCGGACAGCTGCTGAAACAATCGGTTTGCATAACCACAGAATTTCTGCACAAACTGTCAGAAACCGTCTCAGGGAAGCTCATCTGCATGCTCGTCGTCCTCATCGAGGTCTCGACCTTCCTCCAGTTCGTCGTCGTAACCGACTTGAGTGGGGAAATGCTCACATGCGATGGTGTCTGGCGCGTTGGAGAAGTGTTCTCTTCACGGATGAATCCCGGTTTACACTGTTCAGGGCAGAGGGCAGATGGCAGACAGCGTGTGTGGCATCGTGTGGGTGAGCGGTTTTCTGATGTCAATGTTGTGGATCAAGTAGCCTATCGTGGTGGTGGGGTTGTGGTATGGGCAAGCATATGTCATGGGTGAAGAACACAGGTGCATTTCATTGATGGCTTTTTGAATGCACAGAGATACCGTGACGAGATCCTGGGGCCCATTGTTGTGCCGTACATCCAACAACATCACCTCATGTTGCAGCATGATAATGCACGGCCCCATGTTGCAAGGATCTGTAGACAATTTTTGGAAGCTGAAAACATCCCAGTTCTTGCATGGCCAGCATACTCTCCGGACATGTCACCCATTGAGCATGTTTGGGATGCTCTGGATCGGCGTATACGACAGCGTGTTCCTATTCCTACTAATATACAGCAACTTTGCACAGACATTGAAGAAGAGTGGACCAACATTCCACAGGCCACAATAGACAACCTGATCAACTCTATGCGAAGGAGATGTGTCGTACTTCATGAGGCAAATGGTGGTCACACCAGATACTGACTGGTTGTCTGAGTCCCCTGACCCCCTCAATAAAACAAACCTGAAGATTTCAGGGTGGCCTTTTCTTGTGGCCAGTCTAAGGCACACCTGTGCAATAATCATGCTGTCTAATCAGCATCTTGATATGGCACACCTGTGAGGTGGGATGGATTGTCTTAGCAAAGGAGAAGTGCTCACTATCACAGATTTAGACAGATTTGTGAACAGTATTTCAGAGAACTGGTTATTTTGTGTATGTGGAAAATGTTTCACATCTTTGAGTTCATACCATAAAAAATGGGAGCAATAACAAAAGTGTTGCGTTTATATTTTTAGTCAATGTATGATGAAAATTTTAGACCCCTCCATGTTTTCTCAGTGGGAGAACTTGCTAAATCACAGGGTGATCAAATACTTATTGACCTCACTGTATAAGGGCAGGGCCTTTCCACACACACACACATACACACCCACCCACCCACACACACACACACACACACACACACACACACAATTGTTATAAGCACACCTGTTGGCTCAAAAAATGTTCACATGTTAACATGTACACAATACAAATATTGTTCACACACCCACACTTATGGCTTCAAACTACCTAGTGTGAATATTTCATTCAGTCACCCAAACTATTTGTTCAAAGGTGAGCTAACACCTGTGCTCAGGTGAGTGTTCATGTTCTTCTAAAATGGATGATAGAATGTAAAATGAAGGGGGGAGAGTGTTCAGTCATCAGGCCAGGGCCTGCGGGACCGCCACGGGGGCCCCCAGAGCCAGAGAGCAGGGAGGCATGGGGGGACAGCGAGCAGCTCTGGCCCAACCAGGAGAGAAGCACCCCTGCCACTTCAAGCCAAGTAGCTAAGTACCCAAAAGCCAAGTACCCAATAAGAGATTATAGGAGGAGGGTAAGTCGGAGACAGCTGGTAGACCCTGTTGGTCAAACTAGTCGTACCCGTATTTCAAAATATTTTTTTGGCCCCAGAAGTGATTTTCGGCCCATTCATTTTTTTTGACGGGAACGCTCACCGTGATGTCATCGATTTGGGGGGGTGTTGTTCTCTTTGTCAAAAATTCATTTCAATTTATCCTAGGTGTGTGACAATTTTTGTTGAGGTTTCGGGTATGTTGCAGGGGTCAAATTTCCGATCAACGGATCCATTAGAAACAAGACATAATTAAACGAAGCAGAAACCATATAGGTACATAATTATAGGTAAAAAAAAAAATTCCATAAGAAAATCTTTATCACATTTTGATGGATCCGACACAAAATGAAGTGAACAAAGAAAGCTTCAGGAAGAAAAGAAGAAGTTCTTCTGCAGATCTTTAAAGAGAACAAGCAGCTGCAGGAAGAAAAGAAGTTCTTCTGCAGATCTTTAAAGAGAACAAGCAGCTGTAGGAAGATGCTGCTGCAGATCAGAATCTGGACATTTCTGCTCACTGTGGGTCAACACAACTTTGTCATCATATTGATCTGAACATAACTGAAACATGGAGTCTGACCTCAGAGTCTGCAGTCTGCAGTCTGGACTCTCCAGAAAACCACATAGATGAAGAACTCCTGAATCCTGCAGGTTCTTGTTCCAGCTCAGGTCCAGTTCTGTCAGATTAGACGGGTTTTTCTTCAGAGCTGAGACCAGAACTTCACAGCTGATCTCTGACAAACTGCAGTTCCTCAACCTGCAATCAGACAGAAAAGTGTGTTCAGGAGCAGTGATGCAGCTGGAGGTCCAGGAACTTGGTCCATTCAGTCAGGTGGGACCCGCCCTGATGACAGACTGACAGATGACATTTTCACTGTTTGCTCATTTCTTTTGGATTTGGACCCAAAAACATGACCATGAATGAAAATGCAATAGATTAGAAATGACTTGAAATGAAGTTAAAACAGACAAAGAATTGAAATGTCATTGATCATCATGAATTATTGTTTACTAAATACATTTTCAAAACACATGACAGAAATATAGACTGAACTGACAATTGGAGAATGCATTCAGTTGAATAATGGAACCATAAAAAACATGACAATTGAAAATTAAATAGATTTTGCTTTAATTAAAAATTATTTTAATTGAAAATAGATTGAATTGTACTGCATCTTGAATCCTAAAATTTAAAATGAATTTTCAAAAGCCATTACATTGCAAAGTCAATTGTTCATGGAGAATTAAAGATCACTTTGAATTATGGGTAAAAAAAACTCCCATAGCAAAATCTTGATCAATTTTAATGGATCCCACACAAAAACAAAACAACGAAAGTTTAGACCCCTTGCAGATATTTTAAAGAGGATGTAGATTCAAGAAAACAAAGTTGCTGATTCATCAAAACTTGGAAAAGAGACATTGAAGAATTTTAAGAATTTTAATTGAAGAAAAAAAATCTGAACCAATCAGTGTCAAGTGCTCCAGAATTGTTTGTATCCCCTGCACTTGAAAGGGGTTCTACCTTGTGTAACGCTTTTAAGATTATGGGACTAGGCGCAAGTTGCAATACTCAATTCATCTCAGGGAGCCCAAGGTGTGTAAATGAAAACAAGACAGCGATGAAAGTAAAATGCAATCGACTTTATTAACAGAAAAAAACATTTAAAAACAATACAAGAAACAAAAAACAAGGGTGCATGCCTGAGTCCTATGGGGTAGTATTCAGAAGTCTATTGTTGGTGATGTAGTTGAGGTTTGCTGAAGCTGAGGAGTCGTTATTGAAGGTGGTCAGGATCTCAGATGTAGTTGGGAAGCTCTCCATCAAGTGTCAGATCAAAGACAATGCACAAAAAAACCTGACCTAGAAATGGTAAAAAAATAAATAAATCAAGAATTGAACAAAAGCAAACCACAGTCATTTCACTGGGTGTGCTGAAACAAATCAGATTAGTCATCATCATTTTAGAAAACAAAAACAGGAGAAACAATATTCTTATCAAAAATCAAACAGCTCTTACAGGTAGAATTCAAATGGTGTACACAAGTCAAACAATTCATTGTGTCAAGGTTCAAGGTTTTTAAGTGGACAAAAGTCTTTAATCAAAATGTACTCTAAAGTTATAAATGAACTTTATCTAATCAATAATTAAAATCAGGATTAATATAAAACAAATTGAACATTCACATTTTCAAATGTTGCGCAAAATGTTAGTTCAATCAATCCAATTCAAAAACTGTGGCCATTTGGCATCATGGAAATAGAAGAACCAAAACAGTTCAGTGTTCAATTAACACAAAAGAAAGAAAGGGACTTGTACAAGAATGCTTTGTCTTGAATTCAGCCGACTTAAAACAATTAAACAAGAACCATTAAAAAAACAAAGCCTCAAAAGTGAGTGCAGCGTTAGCTTAACTCTGCAACTATAATAAAGCTTTGTGCCAATTGTTTTCGGTGTCACGGCCGCAAAGACTCACCGATGAGCAGGGGTCTCATTTATAAACGTTGCGTACGCACAGAAGAAGGCGTACGCCACTCTCTACGCAACAATTGAGATTTATAAAAAGCAAACTTGACGGGAAAATGTGCGGTCCTTCACGCAAACTCTGACCCAGGCGTACGCACAAAAACGGGTGAAATGAGAAACGGCGACACTGTCGGCAGATGGTAGAAACACGTGAAAGTGAAAATGACAATCCTGCCTCTCAGAAATAACATGAAGATTTCACAAAGCAAGTCTTACAATTAACAGCCTACACGAACACCCGTTTGATCGATCAGCAGTGAAACAAACAAAAAAATCAAACGAAAATTACAACAGAAATTCAAATGAACACTTATTTGCAGAAAGAAAAGTGAAATATGTTCTACAATATTGGCATATTGTGCAATTCATCCTCATAAATAATATAGTTAACAGAACGAAACAATGTACAAAACTGATATTCTTGTCAATGTGTCCGTCTGGCGGAGCAGATATACGTGCAATCAGACAGACAGACGTATTAATTGCCCACTAGGGAAAGTTGTTTTCATAGTAAAACATTTCTTCATGAGCTATGGAATTATGGTATTCCTGCATATGCTTTTAGTTTCGGCTCATGTTGCCTGTGTTAGCGACAAAGTCAGAGAAGCCAGACTGAGATGGTTTGGACATGTTCAGAGGAGGGATAGTGGATATATTGGTAGAAGGATGTTGGAGATGGAGCTGCCTGGCAGGAGGGCAAGAGGACGGCCAAAGAGGAGATACATGGATGTCTTAACAGAGGACATGAAGTTGGCTAATGTTAGGGTAGAAGATGTCCATGATAGAGTGAGGTGGAAAAGGATGATTCGCTGTGGCGACCCCTGATGGGAAAAGCCGAAAGAGAAAGAAGATGCATATGCTTTTAGTTTGTTTTATTTTTGATAAAACAATGTATGGCGTATGTCTCAACCATTCAGAAAGCAACAAGAAATTTGCCAAGAATTTGCGCTGAACTATTTCCCATTTCCACGTCGATTATTACCGACATCTGTAGCTTGTCAGATGCAATAAATGGATGGAAATAAAATGCCCCATCACAATGCGTGCCCCAGTCACCACTCCAAATAACCCTTGTGCTATCTTAGATGATCCCACCCTTACATTGACGTGTTCTTCCTACCATGACAAAGGTGGATAAAGGTGGAAAGATTTCATGTAATCCATGGACACCAGTGAAGATCACAAATCATTGAAGTAAAAAGGTTCAGCGCACTGTTTAGTGGGTCTAGATGACCCAACTCCCAATGGTAAAGTGCCTAGGACAGCACAAGGGTTAATAGGGATTCCCCAATAATTGCAGCGAGTCTCTCATCAAGAGGGGTCAGTTCCGGTGTCCCCCCCCCCGACCACCCGTGGCAGACACACTCTGGCGATGCAGCGCTAGACGTTTTTTTGCCTCGACTTTGATGTCCAACCATTTCTTTTTTATTTCGCCCACAGTCCGAGGTTGTGAGGCTACAGCATTTACGGCGTCTGCCACCGTTTGCCACTCAAGTGCCTTTTTGGCATTAGTAATGCCCGCACTGTGCCCTCCAAACAACATTTTTCTCCTCTTTTCCACCTCGCCAACGATAACTTCTACTTCACATTGAGTGAAGTTACGTTTTTTTGATTTCCTCTCTGTGTTTGCCATGGTTTTGCAATCAATGAATATTCATTTGTGGGCGTTTCATGGACTATTTATGGGCAACTATGGGCGTGTCATGAAGCTGCAAAAGCTGCGCTGCATTTAGAATTGATTGGGATTTATTAAGGGAAAAATCAGTAGGATGTGCGTGTGCACGGTTTTATAAATCCGAATATTTCTGTGCGTACGCACGTCCTTTGTTTCATCCGTACGCCACTTCTGACGCAAATCCTACGCAAAGTTTTATGAATGAGGCCCCTGGTCTCTTTGGGGTTGGTGTTCAAATGGAACCGTTGAGGTTTCCAATTATGGTTGTGTCAAGAAAAAGGTTTCAGCCGTCCTGGTGTGGTCACAGGAACAGCTGAGAGCAGGAAGCAGCAAGCAGGAAGTGCACCCGCTGACCCGAAGTTTATATTCACATTGGCCCTTTTACTATAAGGGCGGGGCCAGGTGTTCACACTTAGTCTGATGGCAAGGGGTTACACTTGCTTTTTCGAAAGATGAAGCAGGATTCCACTCAGATTATCTTTTCTTTATATTTTGAAGTCATGTGAACAACCAGGTGAAAAACTTTCAAATATAAGGGAAAATCTGGTGATTACCATGAAAATTACCACAATTAATAAAGTTTTCAAAGTATAATTATAAAGAGCAGATTGTTCTAGTCATTTAAACAATTCTTCACTATTACAGCCAAAATAAATGTCTGACTCTTACAAGCTGTATCTACACAGAACAATACAAAGCTTCTGCTTCTCTTTCTGGTCCAATGATTCTAAGCACTTTTATATGCTTCAACGGACTACAATCAGCTGCTTTGCTTGTTATCTCAATTACTCCCACCTGGTGTGGTAAGTACCAGTGGATCAGCAAAACCAAACAGGTCCCTCATTTTACCGCAACAATAGGTTTGTTTCAAACACACCAGTAGAGCTTTTTCCAGGTTCTCTTAAGTCTCTTTATAATCAATTTGTCAGTAAAAAGTTCTTTTCCAAACCTGAACTGAGCTCTTCCATAAAGACACACTGAAGAAATTAAAAGTGAAGATTGAAACTTTGCTGACTCAGCAGTAAGTAGACCATTTTAGTAAAGGTCTAAAGGCTCAGCACCAGTTCAAATCACTGACTGTAGCTAGAAGAAGATTGGAATGTTGTCCTCGAGCACATGTGTCAATATCAAGGCAACGGGCCACATCAGGCCCGGCGTGTAACTGTAATGTGTGGTCAACAAGATCATTTTGGCCCGCAGCTGTGGAAGCCATTCTGCAGCATAATTAAAAATACAAGTCAAAACCGGAAATGCTTTTTCATTTTTAAAATGATGCTGCATTTTCTTTTTCTTTTTTATTAAACTTGTCCTGTCCAACAGCTGGGCAGACAGATGAGAGCTGAGGGCGTCTTGTGTTGGACATATTTTACTTTAACAAGAGGGGTTATTAATCTTCAGACAAAACAAAGCCATGACTGAATAAACCCCTTTTGTAATTGAGGCCAAACTTTATTAATTTCAATTATGTTTGAAAATCTTTGGTGTTGGACCGGATGGAAAAGGAAAGGGGGGGGGGGGGGGGGGAGAGGGAGGGGGGGGATAAGACCATGAAGCAGCATAGAGCATACAAGTTTACTGGTTGTTTATCATTACGGCAAGGCTCAAATGTAGTACAAAAAGGGCGGGGCCCGTCCACACACACACTGAAATGTCATCAACACACCTGCTAGCTGCAAAAATGTCCACAAGTCAACTTGTACACGAAACAGATAGTGTTCACACACGCATGCCTATGCCTTTAAACCAACTAGTGTGAAATCTTTCCTTCATTCAATCATGCAAACTATTAGTGCAAAGGTGAGCTAACACCTGTGCTCAGGTGAGTGTTTATGTTTTTCTAAAATGGATGGTGGAATGTGAAAAGAAGGAGGAGGAGCGCCTAGCCACCCCCACACCCAGACCCCCGCTGCAGCAGCAGCGGCAGCCGGAACCCCCCAATGCCACACGGCAGCAGGCAGGGGACAACCGCCCCCAGGGCGACCAAATCCGCCACCCAGGCCAGGACCAGCAGGACCGCCGCGAGGCCCCCAGAGCCAGAGAGCAGGGAAGCACGGGGGAAAGAGAGCGGCGCCCCAGCCCAACCAGGAGAACAGCCCCCCACTGCACCGGAAGAGCCCAACGCAGGGCCCCACCCGAGAAGGGCACCCACAGCCCCAGATGAGCCCCCCCATCACCACCCAGGAGTTCCGGGCATCCCCCCGCCCCAACCCCAGGTACGAGTCAGGACCCCCCAAGGGAGACCCGCTCCGCGCTCCAGGCAGCCACCCACCCGGCCCACGGTTGGTCCAGGGAGGAGCAAGGCAGGGGCCAGCCACCCCCACCCCGGAGGGGAGCACCCCGGGGAAAAAGGGGGGCCCACAAGGGTTGCGTAAACATGGCCCGACCAGGCTCGGCCACTGTTGGAAGTTTGGCGGGGCCCAGCGCCCAGGGGCAAGGACCCGAACCCACCTCCAGGGACACGGACACCCCCGGCCCAGGTGTAATGTGAACCCCCCCCCCCCGAGCGGAGAGAGCACCGCCGGGCCCAGGAGACCGGCACCCAGGGGACACGGCATCCGCCGCCAAGGGACCCGTACCCCCACCAGAGAAGGGGTAGGGGACATATGGTCCTAGGTCCCACCTTCCTTGCAAAATGTGTGTGTGCTTGTATGTGTGTTTGTGGGGATGTGTGTGTGCATGTGTGTGTGTTATGTGTTGGAGTGTATATTTTGAGGGGGAAGGGGTGTGTGTACTAAGGGGGGTGCAGTTAAAATTGGCGGGTAGGGCACTGAGGGGACATCTCCTAATTACTCACAGTGATGTCCCCTCACCCTCCCCACCAAGGGGCCCTAAATGTCTAAGGTGTGGTTAAAATTGGTAGGTAGGGTGCTAGGAGGACATCCGCTGCTTTCTTGCAGTGATGACCAAGCACCCCCCCCTACCAAGGGCCTTACGTGTCTATGGTGCAAATAAAACCGAAAGAGGGGGGGCCCACTCCATACGGCAACCATGGGAGGGGTACCACTGCCAAGTAGCTCCCCCCCAAGGCGCATCACAGGCTAAACCCCCCACCCCTTCACCCTAATATGCTGCATTTTTTGACTCAAAATTAAAATGAAAAACCTATGCTTCAAAATGCTTTTTCATTTTCTACTTAAAAACCGCTTATTCTGTTGAAAACAAAAAAACTAAAACGCAAAGAGAGGACTTTAATTTTCACATCCACTCTGCAAATAGTGTCGCATAATTCATTTTGATTTAGCATTTCCAGAGGGGAGGCGGGCAATGACGTCAGTGCTATCTCTGCGTGTCTGACTGCTAACAGACACAGACGTGTCTATTATATTCTGGTTTTCCTCCAAGAAACGTAACACAGAATATTTCAATTCTACCCAACAGGGCAGTACTTTTAATTAACTCAGGCAGGGTAAACTCTTACAGTGCAGCTCAGGTGCATGCTCTCATTCATTCAGACCAAACTATTGTTGTGTGTTTCAGAAACCAAACACACAACAATAGTTCCTATTGTTACATCCTTTCTCTTTTTTTTTTCTTTAACAAAAGGTGTCAACTGAGACTCCGCCTACTAAGTGCTCTACTGTGTAAAAATTAAACATATTCTTTACAATGTCAATAACATATTTCCGTAACAAGTCTGGGTAAATTATAGGTCTGAATACTTTTACTCAAAGGAAAATAATCCTTACCAGGTAATATTTTCAATCATTACCTGAACAGAACATCTCAAACTATCTTAACACATTTCTAACTTAACACATTCCTAAATTATTTTCTTCTTTCTTTTCCTTTTTGCATGACAAAGTCCTTGTAACACTGTGGCAGGGTCACTGTTCGGCCCGATCTGGTTGTGAGCAGCGTGCTACAGTTTCCTGTGTGCGAAAGTGTGTCCGTGCATGTCTGTGTGTCCACCTCTGAGCTTGTGGAGCGAACAGTCTCTGGGTGAGTGGTCTCACTGTGACCTAGTCCATGTGCACTCAGATGTTTCCGGTTTCTCCTCACAACGCCTCCAGAGTCCATTTGCACCTCATATGAGCGTTCGTCAATTTGTTTCCCCACTGTGCCAGGTTTCCAGACAGTGTGAGGTTCAAATGGTTGTACTCTGACACGGTCTCCAGTTTTCAGAGTGTGCAGGTCTCTGGCAAATCTGTTGTAATATGAGCACTGGCGTTGCTGATTGGACTTCAAATCCAGCTGTGCTTGTAGAATTGTCGGTTGGAGAAGACTTGTCCTTGTGGGAAGTAGTGTTCTTGTGCAGCGACTGAGTAGTCTCTGCGCTGGACTGGAGTTCAGAACTTGAGATGGTGTGTTGCGATGATCTAGCATTGCTAGATAAGGATATTGTCCAGCTGTTTTGGCCTTTAACAAGAGCTTTTTTGCCGTTTTCACTGCTGATTCAGCTTTGCCGTTGCTTTGGGCGTGTCCTGGTGATGATGTCCTATGATGGAATTCCCACTGTCTGCTAAATCTTCTGAACTCTTGTGAAGTGAATTGGGGACCATTGTCTGATAGTACTGTATCTGGGATGCTTTGACGAGCAAAATGGGGAAACAATTATAAACCATCATTACATTCACTGTTAATTCTTCAAAAGAGGGCGATACGAATCATACATAACGCGGGTTATCTGAATCATACACATGCATTATTTTTACAATCAAAATTATTGAAACTTACAGATCTGGTGGAGCTGCGCACAGCATTAATCATGTTCAAAGCCACATACAGCTTACTACCAGCAAATATACAAAAATTATTCATGAAAAGAGAGGGAGAGTAGAGTTTGAGAAGAAAACAAAATTTTTACATACACAAAGCACGCACAAATAGAAGATGTTTCAGTGTTTCTATTTGTGGAGCAAAACTGTGGAACAGTAGAGAAGATGAAATAAAGCAATGTCCCAACATAAAACTCTTTAAAATAAGATATAAAAATATGATTTTAAAACGATATTCAAATATATCGGATGGATATTAGTTGTATATATGTATGTAAGTATACATATGTAAAAATATGTATGTGTATATGATTCTTATCTTAATATGCGCATAGTATTCTTCAATAATAATTCATGCTAAGTATTTAGGACAGTACTCTGTGAAAATTATTATACCTTATGAAACATTGTGTATAAATAAAGAATCTGCTTACTAATGTAATTAATATTGACGAGGAATAGGGGGTGAGTTTATATAAGTTAATACTTCTTCTCACTCCTTTTCGAATATGTATAATTGTTTAATTGTTTGTAGTATTTGTGTTCATATATGGAAGAAAAAAGAAAAAGAAAACAATTCTGTTTGTGTTTATAACGGTTCTTGAGCGTGAACATTTTCTTTATATTCTCTTTTTTATTTATGTCTGTTCTTTCTTTTTTTTTTGTTTTGTTTTTTTAACATATATCCGAAATAAACTTGTTTCCATTCCATTTCCATTCCATTCCATTCGATTCCCATTCCATTCCATTCCATTTCCATTCCATTCCATTCCATTCCAAAGGAGTTTCAGTTTCTTTATCACTGTAGTGGATTTTGTGTCTGGTAGATAGTCAATTTCCCAAAAATTTGAGTAATAGTCTACTGTGATCAAATAGTCTCTGTTGTCAAAACAAAACAAATCTGTACCCACCTTTGCCCAAGGTCTATTTGGCATGTCATGTGGGAGTAGTGTCTCTCTCTGCTGTTTTACATCCAATGACCTGCAAATTTCGAATTTAGCAACATGTGTCTTGATTTGCTCTGTCATTCCTGGCCAGTAGACACATTCTCGTGCTCATCTGAGACATCCTTCCACTCCTAAGTGGGAAGCGTGTATGCGTTGAATTATTTCTTTTCTCAAAGAGTCAGGAACTATGGCACGTTCACCTCTGAAAATGATTCCATCCTGAAAACTCAGCTCTTCTTTGAATGAGAAATACAACCTTTACTTATCGTCTGTTGGAGTGTTTGGAGTGTAGCATCTTGTTCTGTCGCCACACGAATTGCATTTAGGCTTTGTTCAGATATTGGCAAGTGGAGCACCATGTTTACAGTTTCTATTTCTGCTTCCACCGAGCCACAGGAAGAATGTTCTGGAAGATATGCTCTGCTCAAAGTGTCAGCTAATAGTATATCTTTTCCTTGTACATACACCACATCCACATCATGCTTCTGGATCCTTAACATCATCCTTTGAAGTCTTTTGGGTGCACTGAGAAGAGGTTTCTTAACAATATTCTCAAGTGGCTCATGGTCACTCTGAACCGTAACTTTTCGACCATATGTGAATTGGTGAAATTTCTCCATGCTGAACACAAGAGCTAAAAACTCTTTTTCTATTTATGCATAGCCTCGTTCCGTTTGTGTAAGTGCTCGACTTGCAAAGGCAATGGGCTTACCATTCTGTATGAGTGCTGCTCCCAACCCTGTGTCTGAGGCATCACACTGTACCGTGAGTTCTTCCTCTGGGCTGTAATATTTCAGAACAGGAGCATTAGTAATAGTTCCCTTCAGTTTTATAAATGCATCTTCGTGTTGTTTGTTCCAGCTCCATTCACAGTCTTTTTGTGTGAGTTTTCTCAACACCTCACACTGGTCAGAGAGATGTGGGCAGAACTTGGCTAGATAGTTCACCATTCCTAAGAGCCTCTGTACTGCTTTGACATCTGCAGGTTGTGACATTTCATTGATGCCTCTCACTTTTTCAGGGTCTATCTTCAACCCATCAGCTGTTAAAAGATGTCCAATGTAGGCAACCTCTTTTTGACCCAGTTTCAATTTTTCTGCGTTTAGTTTGATGTTCTTCTGTCTGCACCTGTTTAAGAACAGTCTTAGTTTGTCAACATGATCACGTTCAGCAGCCTCTTGTGTCTCCCCTTGTCCGGTGATCAGTATATCATCTGCAATTATGTACAGACCAGGCAGGTTCTCCAGAGCCTGTGTCAACTTCCTCTGAAAGATCTCTGGTGCAGTACTGATTCCCATTGGCATCCTTAGCCAGCGGTAAAATCCAAATGGGGTGGAAAATGTTGTCAGGTAGCTGGACTCTTCTTCCAGTTTGACATGCCAGAATCCACTTTTGACATCACACACTGTGAAAACTTTAGCTTTGGACAGATCTGGCAGAATATCTTCGATAGTCGGCATAGGGCTGCGCTTCAGTGCTTTGTTTAGGGGTCTTGGATCAATGCAAACCCTTGGTTTTCCATTTGATTTTTGGACAACCACCATACCGCTAATCCAGTCTGTGCTTCGCTCTACAGGCGAGATTATTTCTCTGTGCACTAAATCTTGTAGTTCATCTCTCAGCGGTTTCATCATTGCTACAGGAACACGTCTTTTTGGTAACTGCACAGGTTTGATGGACTCATCTATTTCAACTTTGTAAACTCCATCCAGACATCCATCTCCAGTGAACACGTCAGCATATTCCGTCTTTATCTGTTCTCATGTCCACTGCTCTTATGAGGGAGTCTGTGAGGTGACGATGCTGTCTATTGCCATGATGTTCTCATAATGGACTTTGATTAGTTTCAAGGCCTCACTCGCTCTTTTGCCCAACATCGGCACAGAGCAGTCTTTATTCACCACTTGGAACTCCAGCTTGTAAAGAATCTGGTTCAGAGGGATCCTCAGCTTCAGTTTGCATTTTCCAAGTGGTCTGAGCTTGCTTTTGTTGTACATGACTAGAAGTGTCTTTGTGTCTTCCAGTCTGGTATCAGGATTCAGTGAGTTAACTGGGATAACATTGCAAGTAGCACCACGATCTATTTGGAATTTTACAATGTCTTTGCCTACGAGTATGCCAGCAAAAAGCTTAGTTTCTGTTTCCTTTTTACTGTATGTTGCATGCTCTGCCTCTGATCCCATCACACATAGGATTTCTTCATATTTATCACTGTCGCATTGCGCCACATTATGCACTGATCTCTTTTTACTATGTTCTGCTCGCATTTTACACTTGACTGCAAAATGGTTCTCTTTGCCACATTTTTTGCATTTCTTGCCATAAGCTGGGCATTTCTCCTTATTTCTGTCATGTGATTTTCCACAAAACTTGCAGTCTGTGACACGGTACTGTTTCTGATATCCTGCTCTTTGCACTGCATGCACCTCCTCCATCATTACTCCAGAAATTGCTTTGCTGTTCTCTCGCGACAGTTCAGTGGCTCTGCACAGCTGCACACACGTGTCCAGAGTCATGTTTTTCTCACGCAGCAGTCTTTCTCTCATTTGCGCATTGTTAATTCCACACACAATACGATCTCTGATCAAAGAGTCTCTTAAAGTCTCGAAATTTGGTTTTGGAGAATCATTCATCAATTGGATCAAAATATTATATCACAACCCCAATGCATCAGTTAGAACTAATAAACAGACTTCCAACAGGTTTTTTCTTGGAAGAGGAACCAGACAGGGTTGCCCACTCTCTCCTTCTCTTTTTGCTATATTTATTGAGCCTCTAGCTGCAGCAATAATACAGAATGAGAGCATTAAAGGAATTAAAACTAAACACAGCCATCATAAAATTAGTCTCTATGCGGATGACATATTACTGTTTTTGAATAACTCACGTTCTGTTAATGAAACAGTAACAATTATTAATGAATTCTCCTGCCTATCAGACTACTCAATTAATTGGAACAAATCTGTTTCATTATCACTGAACAGTAATGCAGAGCAAAGACTCAAAATACCAGTCAAATAAGGCAATATCAAATATCTAGGTTTTTATTTTTCCTCCAAATTTTCAGAACTGGTGCAGCTAAACCACACCCCTTTACTGAAAAGCATACAGGACGATCTAACACGCTGGGCCAACCTGCCTCTGTCCCTTATGGGCAAAGTAGCCACAGTTAAAATGAAAATCTTACCCAAAGTTAATTATCTCTTCTCAATGATTCCCACACAACCGCCACTAAAATGGTTCAAAACATTAGACTCATCCATATCAAGCTTTCTATGGAACAATAAACCTGCAAGAATTAGTCTCAAAACTTTAAAATCTGCAAAAACCTGTGGAGGATTAGAATTACCTTATTTCCACAAGTATTTTTTGGCAAATAGATTACAATACATTTTAAAATGGTTAAAAAATAATCCAGAAACTAACTCATGGTTAGACTTGGAACAGGCGTTATGTGGAAAGATCAACCTGTCAGATCTACCATTTATCAGCCAAACAGTTAAAAAACAAGACTGTTTCCAAAGTACTAATATAAACGCTACTTTAACAACATGGTGGGAATATCTAAAAATATCTAACTCGCCAATTCAACCGTGCAAAATGACACCCATCTGGAACAACCCAGACATCCTTATAAACAAAAAAATTATACACTTCCCATCTTGGCAAGAAGGGGGCGTAACACTACTAGAGCACCTAATTATTGATAAAAGATTCATAACTCCCCAGGAACTTCAAGACAAACATGGAATAAATAACTTCTTGGAATATCAGCAACTTAAATCTATTATTACTAAAAAGTTTAAATATAAAGTCAATGATTTAAAGCTAACAGAAGTAGTTACCTCTCTGATTAATTTCTCAATGAATAAAATTCTCTCTAAAATATACAAACTCTTATGCAATTAAGATTATAATAATATTTCACTTCCAACAACAAAATGGGACACAGATTTGAGCATCAGCACAGATGGAAGCTTCTGGTCAGAACTTTGTCTAAACACCTTTAAACTGACAAAAAGTCCAAATCTGCAGCTAATTCATTTCAAAACTCTTCGCAGAATTTACTACACTGGACAGAGGATGTTCAAGATGGGTCTCAGTAACTCAGACATTTGGGAGCACTGTGACAGTAATCTACCCGACAGTTACATGCATGCACTCTGGTTCTGCACGCCTGCCCGGGCTCTTTGGCAGCAGGTATGTGCCGATCTATCAGTCTGGCTTAAGGTTCCAATCACGGCTTCACCGTCACTTTGTGTGCTTGGTGACATGAGGGCCATCGATATAGAAGAAGGATTAGCATCTATCATTTTCATAACTCTTTGTATTGCCAAAAAAACTATTTTAATAAATTGGAAAAACAAGAAAAATACAAATGTAAGTCAATACATAAATCTGCTGTTTGATCATATCAGCTTGGAAAAAATGTCAGCCCAAAGTTCAGGCAACTTTGAAAGAATTCAGTCTCTCTGGTCTCCCATAGCTAACTCCATGACTTAGGGGGTCGGGGGCCTGGTCGTCGCTGCTCCTTGCCTTTCTGCCGTGGTCGTGTGGGGGTCGGGGCCTCCGGTGCCGGGCGGGGGTTGGTGGGGAATCCGTCGGTCGGGGGGCCGGGTCTGGTGCCTGGGTGGGGCGGGCTGTGGTGCTGCGTGGTCTTCTGGGCTGGGGGTGGGGGGTGTCTGGTGGGGGGGGGCTGGGTGGTGGCTCGGCTTGGCTTGGGGGGGTGGTCTCTTTGCCTGTGTTGGGGGGGGGGTTGGCGTGGGGTTGGGGGAAAAAAAAAAGGAGAAACCACCCACGGAGGGTGAAAGGGGCGTTTTTTATAAATATATATATATATATATATATATATATATATATATTTTTTTTTAACTTGTCCTGTCCAACAGCTGGGCAGGCAGATGAGAGCTGACGGCCTCTTGTGTTGGACATATTTTACTTTAACAATAGGGGTTATTAATCTTCAGACAAACCAAAGGTATGTCTGAATAAACCCCTTTTGTAATTGAGGCAAAACTTTATTAATTTCAACCATGTTTGAAAATCTTTGGTGTTGGACCGGACGGAAAAGGAAAGAAGGGAAGAAGAGAGAGGGATGTTAGAGAGAAGGGGGGGTTAGGAGGGTGATAATAGGAGGGGAGGGGGGATAAGACAATAAAGCAGCATAAAGCAACAAGTTTACCGTTGTTTATCATTACGGTAAGGTTCAAATGTAGTACAAAAAGGGCGGGGCCTGTCCACACACACACTCGAATGTTATCAACACACCTGTTAGCTGCAAAAATGTCCACATGTCGACATGCACACAAAACAGATAGTGTTCACAAGCATATTTATGCCTTAAACCAACTAGTGTGAAATATTTCATTCATTCTATCATGCAAACTATTAGTGCAAAGGTGAGCTAACACCTGTGCTCAGGTGAGTGTTTATGTTCTTCTAAAATGGATGGAGGAATGTGTAAAGAAGGAAGGACAGTGCCCAGCCGTCCCCACACCAAGACCCCACCGCAGCAATAGCGGCAGCCGGTACCCCCCCCCAACGTCACACGGGAGCAGGCAGGGAACAATCCGCCCCCCGGGCGACCAAATCCGCCACCCAGGCCAGGGCCAGCCGGACCGCCGCGAGGCCCCCAGAGCCAGAGAGCAGGGAGGCACGGAGGGAAGGAGAGCGCCGCCCCAGCCCAACCAGGAGAGCAACCCCCCCACCGCGCCAGGAGAGCCCAGCGCAGGGCCCCACCGGAGAAAGGCGCCCACAGCCCCAGACGATATATATCTTTTTTAAAGGGGTGGGCAAAATGTGAAGGTGGGGCCTGGGTAGAGGAAAATTAAAAAGGAGAGAGGGGGAAAATTGGGGGAAAAAAAGTGCTGAGTTGCTAATTTGAATATCTTATAATTATAAGCTGTGTATCATTTATGCTAGATCTGCCGTAAAGACAAATATTACATCCAAAAGTGAAATTCTGACATTAAGGAGGAGGAGGGATAAAGCAGACTCGGAGCAGTGTGACAGTGTCTGACACCGGGAGGCTTGGGTGAGCCCGGTGTCAGGACCCTCAGGCCATAGGAAAGGCATGCTCCGTCGTACCAAGCGGCAGCCATTGGGGCCACCATAAGGTGCCCACCACCCAGCCGGAGCCTCTTCTCTGCTGGCCAGCCCCGGTGCCCGACCCAAGTAGCCAAAATATCCCAACGCAACAACAGCTCCACCCCTACCTCCTCACACTATACTACCCTCTACAACCCCCACCATGTTTTTCAACCCCTCCTCCCATACCTCCTCAGATGCCCTCCCCACTCTGCAATGGGGAAGGTGAGCCCCAGCGGGTCCCAGCGAGCAAGCCCCCGGGCCTGTCCACGCCCATGCACTCTCGCACACACACACATATTCTTCTGGTTGCCCCCCACCCCTGTCGCCACACAGTAACCCCTCCGGCTGATCAACCCCCCCCCAGCGCTACACGCCCGGCCACCACTTCGGCCAACGGGATCCTCACAAGACAGCTTAGTCAGTTTGTTAGTTCATTTTAGTATTTTTCTATTGAACTCTTTGTATTCGTGATCCTTTTGAATTCATGTTTTACTTCGAAGCCCATCGAGACAACTGTTGTTGTGATTTTGGGCTATACAAATAAAATTGAATTGAATTGAATTGAATTGAAGACAGGTTGCTCTGGGAGGACCAGGAGGGTGAAGACCGGCCGCCCATCCCCGATTCTATGTTCATGTGTTCAAAGTTTGTTTATGTGAGAGTAGGAAGGAGCAGGCAGATGGGCACAACCGGGGGAAAAAAAGAAGAAGTTCTTCTGCAGATCTTTGAAGAGAACAAGCAGCTGCAGGAAGAAAAGAAGAAGGTCTTCTGCAGATCATTGAAGAGAACAAGCAGCTGTAGGAAGAAAAGAAGAAGTTCTTCTGCAGATCTTTGAAGACAACAAGCAACTGCAGGAAGATGTTGCTGCAGATCAGAATCTGGACATTTCTGCTCACTGTGGGTCAACACAACTTTGTCATCATATTGGTCTGAACACAACTGAAACATGGAGTCTGACCTCAGAGTCTGCAGTCTGCAGTCTGGACTCTCCAGAAAACTACACAGCTGAAGAACTCCTGAATCCTGAAGGTTGTAGTCCCCACTCAGGTCCAGTTCTGTCAGATTAGACGGGTTTTTCTTCAGAGCTGAGACCAGAACTTCACAGCTGATCTCTGACAAACTGCAGACCCTCAACCTGCAAACAGACATAAAAGTGTGTTCAGGAGCAGTGATGCAGCTGGAGGTCCAGGAACTTGGTCCATTCAGTCAGGTGGGACCCGCCCTGATGACAGACTGACAGATGACATTTTCACTGTTTGCTCATTTCTTTTGGATTTGGGCCCAAAAACACGATCAGGAATTAAAATGCAATAGATTAGAAATGACTTGAAATGAAGTTAAAACAGATGAGGAATTGAAATGTCATCGATCATCATGAATTATTAATGACTAAATATATTTTCAAAATGCCAGAAATGTGGAACTGATTGTTGGAAAATGAATTTTCATTTGAATCTTGGAACAAAAAATCATGACAATTTAAAATCCGATAAATTTTGCTGATTCACAGCTTTGATTTCAAAAATATCCGATTAAATTGTATTTTTTCATCTTGAATCCTAAAATGTAAAATGCATTTTCAAATGACATCATCACATCGCATTGTTAATTGTTCATTGAGAATTAAAGATCACTTTGAATTATGGGTAAAAAAAAACCTTCCATAGCAGAATCTTGATTACATTTTAATGGATCCCACACAAAAACAAAACAATAAAGAAAGTTTAGACCCCTTGCAGATATTTAACAGAGGATGAAGATTCAAGAAAACAAAGTTGCTGATTCATGACAACTTGGAAAAGAGACATTGAAGAATTTTCTAAAGGCAAAGCTAAATTAGACAGAACCTTTAGCACAGAAAATCCCTTTCTGAGTTAAATAGAAATACACATTTAGTGCTGTTGTTAGACACCATTACTAATAATGATGCAATGCTAACGTGATGCAATGCCACACACTGCATGGAGCCAGGAGTGGGGAGCTCTGCGGCGGCTTGGCAGCTGTGGGGCCCCCCACACTGGGGACCTCCTATTTTACCTGCTGCACACACGCAGCACACCCACACCACCATACCTGGGTGGTGTCGGGGAGGGGCGGCCGGTCTTCACCCACCTTGTCCTCTCAGGGCGGGCAGGCTTGTGGGTATCCTGTCGGCTGCGGTGATGGTCGGGCATACGGCGCTGGGGGTCAGTCCGACGGGGGGGGGGGGGGGGGGGGGGTTGCTGCGTGGCGGCGGAGGGTGGGGGGGTAAGCAGAAGGTTGTGAGTATGTGTGCGTGAGTGCATAGGTGGGACAGACCTGGGGGCTGGCTCCCTGGGACCCCTCTGGGGCTCAGACAATATGGCGGGGGGGGGGGGGGGGGGGCGGGGGACTGTAGTGTGTAGGGTTATGGGGGGTGGCTGTGGGTGCGTGGCGATCCCTGGGTTGTTCGGGTCGCGTGCCGGGGCTGGCTTGCGGAGACGGGGCGCCGGTCGGGTGGTGGGCGGCTCATGGGTTCTGGGGGCCCTGGCTTCGTCCTTGGCCCTTGTCTCGGTGTCCGGCGCCTGGTGGCCCCCATGGCTGTCGCCTGGTACGGCTAAGGGCTCCTGTCCTGTGGCCTGGGGGCCGGACCCCGGGTTCGCTTATGCCTCTGGGTGTTGAGGGGGCCCCTGTAGGGGGGCCTTCTCTGCGCCTGGCTGGTTGGGTGGGCGGTCCCCTCTTCCCCCCTTCCCGGGCTGCCTGGGTCCCGATACTGGGGGGGCTCCTGGCCTGGGGGTCTCTCCTCCCCTCTCCTGGTCTGGCTGTGTAGGATCTGGTTCCCCTTATGACCACACGGTTCACTTCGGCAGCATGCACATATTTTCCAGATATTTTCCGCTCATCTTTGTTTCAGAATTTCACCTTTGATGTAATATTTGTCTTTCCAGCAGATCTGGTATAATTGTGACAGCTTAAAATAATAATAACTCTGGTTGTGGTTGTGGTGGTTGTGCATCTTCAGAGGTGGAGTTTCCCAGAATCTTATTGGCAGAATCAGTAGCTGCTGATGGCTTAGTAAACTTACGCACAGCCCCGTCCGGGAGAGTATTTCTCAATTCTGCTGGCTGGAACAGCCTTCAACACCCTTGGGAACACCAATCAGGCGAATGTTGTTACGGCTTGCTCTTCCTTCTAGATCTTCAAATTTGGTATACAGGTGTTTGACCTCCTCCTTTAGGGTTTTCACATTGGGAATTTTGCTACACATTTACCAGAGAACTTTTTGAAAATGAAATGTCAAATACTATTTTCTTTTTCATTTTAATAAAGTGACAGAATAAGCAGTGTTGAAGAAGAAAATGAAAAAGCATTTTGGTGGATTGCTTTTAATTTTAATTTTGAGTCAAAAAATGCAGCTTCATTTTGAAAATGAAAAAGCATTTCTGCTTTTGACTTTTATTTTTAATTATGCTACACAATTGCTTCCAGAGTTACAAACTGTGATTTAACAGACAATAGGAACAGAATAGTGGACCAGATTTCTTTCCAAGCATTGAGCCGCTGAAACCGCCACCCCCAAGTTAAATCTGCGCAGTTATATTACTCTTGGGGGCGTGACATTGACCGGGCTTGAAGAGACAGCCCTGGGGTAGTTGGGCTTGATAGCAGGGAAATATTTTAAGGCAAGAAACCTGACAGCCCCCTTACGTACCACAAGGAGTTCCTTACTTTACTTTTTAGAACGTATTTATTTGCCCTTAATTTTCTAAATACATGCAGTCAGTGTCGAACTTTTCTCTGGGCCGCACAGACCCGGAGGAGGGTTGAGTTATGGTTAAAGTTGGGCGTGCGGCGGCGTATCAACCCCGACCAAACGGTTCTCTTCACTCTCGCATGAGTTGGGTCGCTGCGGAGAATAAATGTCCCTCACGTACATGCGTGACAGATAACGGGGCAATAAAATTAAACATGTATGAGCAACAACACAATGTAGTCTGAGACATACTGAAAATACGTGGGGAAAATGAAACGATAGACGCGTTTAAGATGAACCAGCGCCTGGATCGTTGGAGAGACGGGGGGGTGAAGGCGAAGCTGCAGCGAGACTGAAGGACAACAGAAAGTTGGAGGTGTCCTTAACATTCAATGTAGTTTTAATATGCCTTTCCCCTTAGTACGATCTGTGTTATTATAGCTTTTATATTTATTTGAATGCTTTGTAATGTATGTAGCCTTTTTTAATCAAGAGGTATTCTAAATTATTTTTAATTGATCACTCAACTACAAAAACAGTCAGGACACATTTCCCGCAATGCATTGTTTTGTAGTCTATTGGCGGCTTGCAGTCAGTGCAGTACTAAATTTCCAGCTGCGTTCACTCAGGTTGGGGCGTTGCTCCCGCCCCTTTCTGGTGATATTTTTGTGATGATTGACAGGTGATGTTGGAGCAAAAGCAAAAACGTACGTCACACACTAGGTGACCTGTGTAGCCTTTCGTCCTCCTGGGTGATCTCAAACACGTTTATTGTGCTGTTACTTGGCTGCACTTAGTATTTGGTGCCGCCAACATAAATTTCCATCCGTTTTTTATAAAAGTAAAGGAGTGGCTGACCGGCTGCTCTACAATAACTTGTGACCGGGGTTTAAATATGCCAAAATTCACGAGAAAGAAAATCCAAAAATGGTTAGTGAATTTTGCTTCTCCTTTACTGATTTGTGTTTTAAAAAGTAAACTTAAAAAAAAAATTCAACACAGATTCAAAATTGGGAGCATATCCTCTCTTATCATCCTGAAATATCAATAAGTCCAAGTTCAGTCCAGATTTACAGACAATCATCTTCATCCATACTGAGGGTCTGAGCTGTTCGGGAGGAAGTGCTGCCAAGTGTCCAGCAGTAAGAAGACAAGAAAAGCCGTGTTCAGAAGAACCATTGATGGAGGTTACAGAACTGTTGAACTGAAGTCTTTTGGGTTTAATAGTTATAATTCAACAATGTTAACTGAACTGTGTTAATAGGGACGTTTAAATTAGAAAACAGCAGATATAGAAGACTAATTAAACAGAAATGTATTACTGATTTGTTTACTTATTGATTATTTTATTTACGTATTTTATTTGAATTAGAGTTTTATGAGTACATTGTGTACAGAAAACAGTTAATAGTACAGTACATGATCTATACAAATGTATTGGCTCAGACACACACAAGTTGCGTATGCGTTGAAGTTGCGGTCCTCCCTCAGCTAGACCCCGCCTTCAGTGGCTCTCAGGTAAATTGAGTTTGAGACCCCGAGCTACATAAAGCATTAACCAACATGCCAAGTAAAAAAGCCCCAGGACCAGACGGCTTCACAGCAGAATTTTATAGAGTTTTTTAGCTCCCATTTTTCTCAGAATGACAATTAAAATCAAGGGAAACAATTATCTACCTCCAAATATGAACTCTGCCAATATTATCTTACTTCTGTAACCTGGGAAAGATCCCACATCACCATCCAGCTATAGACCCATATCGCTGATTAATGCAGATCTTAAAATGATCTGCAAAGCTTTGGCAGGAAGGCTGGAGAAGGTTGTTCCTTCTCTAATACATCCTGACCAAACAGGTTTTATAAAGGGTAGACATTCATCTACCAACATGCGCAGATTAATCAACCTCATAGATTATACAACTATCAACAACCGAGAAGCAACCATTGTGTCACTGGATGCAGAAAAGGCATTTGATGGAGTCAACTGGAAATTTTTAATAGCCACCCTGAACAAATTTGGCTTTGGAAAATCGTTTGTTAACTGGATAAAAATATTATATGCCTCTCCTAACGCTTGTGTCAGAACAAATGATCAAACATCTCCAAGCTCAAACTTACAAAGAGGAACCAGACAAGGCTGTCCACTATCTCCGTCTTTATTTGCACTATTTATTGAACCTCTAGCTCAGGGGTGGCGAACACGCGGCTCTCAAGCCACATGCGGCTCTTGGCCAATGAGCGTGCGGCTCTTTGCGTCTTATCATATTTTCTACATACTATGGCTTATTTCATAATTTTCCCTCAAAAACCACACTCAAACCATCAGAGGGTATTAAAAATAAATAATAATAAAAGTAATTGGCAGTGTGTGTGTTTTGCTCCTGACACATATGTGACCACCAATCATTTGCGCGTGTTACACCCAATGCCGGAAAAAATAACTAGACATTTGATGTGCATGCAGACTGTTACCCTCATGGTCAAAATGGTGAAATTCAGAGTATAAAGATAAACACAAGACGTTTCTGGAAGAACGGCAAGATTCTTACTTTTTTACTAAACAGCAAGTCGCGACGTTTATTATTAATATGAGCTTTTGGAAGCAGTAAAATAGTTCATGGCAGAAAAGAACAAAACGTATCCTGGAGAAAATGAAAAACTCTTCCTGATCTGACACATTGTCTCCTTTATTAACAAGTTGAAGCGTTTCAAAGTGCACATCCAAAACGGCCATCATTCCACTTTCCTTCTTTGTGGAGCTCACAGCTGAAAGCTGCAATCCAAACGAATAAAGCGCAGAACGTGACGCTGCTTGCGCAACTGGACGGAAACGACCGCAGATCACTTTTCTCATGGATCCTTTAATGCAGAGACTGACTGATGAGATCCCCGCTTGTCACTGATGAGGCAGCGAGCGAACTGGAGATGATTGAGCTGAAATCTATTTGAAAGAATGCCCTGTTACGTTTTGGAGAACGGAAAAAATCCTTGTGTGTAAAAGAGCTGCTCTCAATCTGCTGTCAATGTTCTCCTCACTATTTGTCTGCCAGTCCCTGTTTATTACCTTGAAACACGTGAAATCAAGCCATCGGTCCGTTCTGAAACTCACGTAAAGGAACTGATCAGAGAAGATACAACTGCCCTGGGGGTTAGCCCTGCCTTTAGCCCATAAGGATCATGGGAAGTGGGGAATCTTAATTGTAAAACCGTGAGCCAGGGAGCTGTGAGCAGAAGTGAGGTTCATGCTGTTTGGCTGTTTGTGTGTATGTTCAAGTTAATGTGCACTTAATGTGGACGGGGGGCAAGAATAACGCAGCCAATTCAATGGTAACGTAGTTAGTTTGCTTAATACGTTGAAGAACGAACTGATACATTGCAATGCATTAACGTTTCATAAATTATTTGCTTTTTATGCAAAAAGTCAGTCATTCAATTTTAGATAAAAAAAACTATAAAAGCAAGATATTTTAATGAAGGTAAAAATTAATTTAAGCTGCACACAACTAAAATGTAATGTATTTAATGTGTTTATTGGTTGAATAATGTAAAGCATTCAACCCTTTGTTTTCCTCTTATGCTATGTTCCGCCGTTTTTCGGCACTTAACTCCTACAATTTTCAACCTATTTTAACCATTCAAATTTTAAAATGTTCAGCTCTTGTAACGTTTTTCTGCTATGACTTTTGGGTTTTCAAATCCTTCAACTTTTTAAGATATTCCAGGTTTTCCGGGAATTTCTGCCCTATTAAAATACATAGGGAAGTTATGGTGCATGAGGTACCCGGTTCAAGACCCCGTTCGGACACTTCAAATTTTTCAACCATTGAACTATTAAAATGTTCAACTATTTCATCTTATTTCTTTTATGACTTTTGGCCCTTCAAATCCTTCAATTTTTCAAGATATTCCAGGATATTCCGGGATATTCCAAGATTTTTGCTTCATTTAAATACATGGAGAATCCTTGAAAACCGTTGTTTCTTTCAACCATTATAACTTCAACATGCTTTTGGCTAGAGACACCGTTCAGACAGTGAAATGCTCACAAGGCTTTGGACTTCACCATACGTTTTGAAATTATTATGGGATGGCAACACCAACTACGGTTTGGCGGCCATTTTGTGTCTAAATGTGAGGTGATTTTAAACTTCAGTTTTTACCTATTTTAACCATTCTACTATTACAATTAGAGCTGTGACGGTGTCGGGTTTTTCATCACCGCGGTGATGAACCACCAGGGGGCGCGGTGTTGCGGTCAACCGCACCCCCCCCCCCCCCCCCCCAAAAAAAAAAATCCCCCGGCGGCCGCATCAGAAATAAATACAATTACAACGTAGTATTTTTTCTTATAAAATAACAGTGACAACTAACTACTACCTAACTAATGAACTAACTATATATAAAGCCCATATAGGTGTTGTGGATTGACTGTGACTGTGTGGGTCAGCGCTGCATGTAGGAGGAAGGTGCGCACATGTGTGTTGGGGGTGCGTGTTAATCCCTCTGCAGCGGACCGTTCTCTAGCTGCACGCGAACCTTCACCTGTGCTCTTTGGTACACACATCTTCTCAGAATATCAAATATTGCCCAGTAATAAACAGACTGCAGACACTTTGTCACTTTTCCGGTAGCCATGAAGCTCCGCCTTTGTTTATACAGACACGTAACGTTACGCTGCAAAAAATAGTTCCCAAACAAAACATGTAGTGATATTCATGGACAGTGCGCGTTCATGTTTGGAGTGAGGGTGAACCCTAATAACCCCCCCCCCTCCCTACACACACAAAATCCTCCGGCGGGCGGCCGTGTCGCGTGCCCTCAAGAACGCACGCAGCTTGAAACGGAAATGAATACAATGTAAATTAACAATTAGAACGCAGTAAATTTGTCATATTTCCTTGCGAGACGAAAACTTCTGTTGTAGAATGAGTTTGTGTCCTTCTGAAAGCGCGCTCCTGTGTGTAAAGGGAGCCGCGTGGCACGTGCAGCGCGGAGGCACTGAGAGTGCGCGCCTATGAGAGAGAGCGGTGGGGGAGAAGGAGAAAGAAAGAAGGAGAAGAAAGAAGGAAAGTCTGAACACAGGACTAGCAGAAAAAGACAATTATCAGGAAAGATGAATGTGTTTAATGTGTTTATTATAGCTCCATTCACGCGCCATATGCAAAACTTAACAAAAAAAAAAAAAAAAACGTGCGGTGATGCGGTGATGGGGTCATCACCGCGGTGATGCGGTGATGCGGTTATCGTCACAGCCCTAATTACAATGTTCAACTCTTTTAGCTTATTCCTTTCAGCTATGAGCTTTGGCTCTCCAAATCCTTGAACCTTTCAAGATATTCCAGGATATTCCAGGATTTTCCTAGATTTTTGCTCCATTTAAATGCATGGAGAATCCTTGAAACCTTTGTTTCTTTTAACCATTACAACTTCAACATACTTGTAGCTAGAGACACCGTTCAAACATTAAAATGATCACAAGGCTTTGGACTTCAACATAACTTTTAAAATTATTATGGGATGTCGACACAACCTACTGTTTGGTGGCCTTTTTATGACAAAATCTGGAGCGAATATTGCAATAAACTTCATCCATGGATGGAACTGAACATTTTGTTCGTCATCCCCAGGCATCCCCAGGCAACCCAAACATAAAATGGTTGCTATGGAGATAAAATCAAGAGAAAAGCCGCCAATTTGAAAAAAAGTGGATTTTCTATCCACTTAGAATAGGTAGCTTTTACCAATATGATACTCTCAAGCAATGTGTTTTTTTGAGTCAGTTGATGATGCTGATTCCAATGCTAGCACCTTTAGCCATTTTAGCAACATCTTCTAATTTTCAACAGTTCAGCCATTTTTTCAACAATTTCAGCTTTAATGCTTAACTCCTTCTACAAATTTTGACCTATTTTAGCCATTCTACTATTACAATGTTCAACTTTTTCAGCTTATTCCTGCTATTACTTTTTTCCCAAATCTTTGAACTTTTAAAGATATTCCAGGATTTCTGCTTCATTAAAATACATAGGAAATCTTACTTCTTACTTCTTACTCTTACTTCTTTACAGTTTTTTACCCACTTTGACCATTCTACTTTTAAAATGTTGAGCTCTTTCAGCTCTGTTCAGCCATTTCTTTATCAAATTCAGCTTTCATTCAGCAATACAGCATTCAACCCTGCATTTTCTTCTGGAAATGCTGCTCCTTCTAGTTGTGAATATGAATCACTTAGACACCAGAAGGATGCTCTGTCCAGATGTTTGTGTATTTGTTGGTGTAAGGGTCATTGATCCTTGGTCAAGATCATTGGTCAAGATGAATGTTGAGATACAAACAATCACCAGTTAAATACTGTTGGATGAATAGTGAAATGTTCAGTTTTTATCATCATAAATCAGACCTCAGAGAAGGCAGTGGCTCACCAGCACCAACCTCACCGCCCGTCACTGAATAGTGACTGAATGTGTCAGAGAGAGGCAGAGAAAAGAGTGAGATAGAGAGAGACAGAGTGTGTGTGTGTGTGTGTATGTGTATGAGAGAGAGGTGCCTGTGTGTGTGGAGGGGGTATCTGACCTCCAGGGTAGTCTCTGTGTTAACTCTGGCTAAGCTGCATTTGATGTGTGTAATAATAAGTCATTTTTGAAGACCGAAGACAATAAACCTACAGGAGCCATGCTAAAGCTAACAGGCTAATGACCGACCGGTAAAGAATCAAAGATGGGCGGGGCTTTTTTCGTCACCTGTGTGAAAGCAAAGTCTAAGAGGCCTTTCAATTGGCTGAAAGCGAGCACGCCTGTTTTGCTGATGAGTTTGATTGACAGATTCATTAGCCAATGGTGACATTAGTTAACCTGCACATCTTGGATTCCTTTCAGAATCCAAGATGGGCAGGTTGGCGTGTTAGCTTTAGCATGGCTGGCTTGTGCAACTTTCTAGTGGACTTTGAAGCAAGGCAACCGTGGTTGAATGCAGTTGGCATTGAATGCAGAGAACTGTCTCCTGGTGATGGGATTTGCAATGAATGTTTCACTCAGGATAGATGCTAACACTTTATCCTTATTAGCTATGATGCTAGTCATCCAACACCAGTATATATGTTTTTAATTTTTTTTATCTGTCTGAATTAAATTATTATATATATTTTACAGAATGATTTGTGTATGTTTAGTCTGTTTTAATGTTATAAAGTTATTTTTACAATCTTTATGCTTTGTGGTTGTTTTTGGTAAAAACTGTCCTCACTTTAGTTGAAGTGCTGCAAAACAATTAATAAACTATTAACAAAGTTAAATAATACATTTGTAAAGCTTATAAGCAGTTTAGAAATATGGATTTAGAAGACAATGGTCTGATTTTAGATGTTAATAAATCTTATTAACATTTTCAGGTATTTGCAAGACATCTATAATGCTAATAAATATCTTACTAGCATCTGACACATTAATAAAGCCTATTAATTTTTTAAGTTAGTTAATAAAACTTATTAAGCTTATGAACACTAAGGCTTTTGTGAGAACCAGATATTGATAAATCATGTAATAAGAATGATTACGGCAGAACAGGGGTGGGATTACATAAGTTCGCTTCCTTCCATTTCATTTCAAGCAATATTTGATTTAATATCTAATTAACCTAAGTTTAATACGTCTTTGAGTGAATGAATGAATGTTGATTGTAAAGTTTTGTGCATTATTCTTGCCTTGATTGCTTGAAATAAACCATTTCAGAATCAAAAATAAAAAAATCAAAGATGACACTGCAGACCAAACATCCTGATAACCTGAAAGACCTGAATGCAGAGCAGAAGATCCAGAAAGCAGAAGAGTCAGAGAAGAATTGGACACTTCAGCAGACGCTTTGCAGCCGTGCACAATCCCAAGAGGTGTTGGACGTCTGATGTCCAGACAAAAAGCAGATGCTGCAAACAGAAGCCTGAGGACAAAGACGCTTCTGCTGGAGTTTGGGAGATGGCCGCTGGTTCAAGAACACAGTAGATGAAAGAAGCAAAGACTGGATTGCAAACTCTCTGACATCTTCATCCAGGGAGTGGACAATTTTCACCCTACAAAAGAAAGGACTAGTGGGAAGGATGAGTTGACAGCAGATCACTGCATTATCCCCCAGGGAGCACTATGTGGCAAAGTCCTAAAGATGGACAATAGAATGATTTCTGAAACACAAACTGTAAACTTGATCTGAGCTAAAGGTTTAAATTTCAGTCCTTCATGCAGGAGACAGATTACAAATTCAATAACATTCCTGATCTCACACAGATAGGTTGTAGAGATGTGATGTTTAGAAACATGTTACGGCTGTGGCCGTATATTGTTTTGTATAGTTCTATTTGTTCTGTGTTTTGTGTATTTGATTTGAATCAGAGTCGGACTTCTGTGGTTTTTGTGGATCTTTTGTTTGTATGTCTGTGTGATCATTTTCAGGTGTGCTGGAAAGGGTTTGGCCTCCAATTGGACCAGAGCTGGTGGAGGCAGCCTTAAAAGCACCACATGAACCTCCAGACCATGAGAAGGGAGCCTTGCAGCAACCGTCTTCCATTGCAGCTTGGCCCTCGTCTTCATTTTGTTTTTGACTTCACCACCGAGTTGACGGTCGCATTACTCGAGGGGTGCGCGTCCTGAGTGGATGGTCGCATGCTTTGAGGGGCGCGCGTCCTGAGTTTGTGTGATACGATGTATGGTCTTTTTAAGTTTGTGTTGTGCGTTAGCTTTGTGTGGTGCATCTTGTGTGGTGTCCTGCGCTTGTGTGATTCGTCTTGTGAGTCCATCTTGAGTTTGTGTGGTGTGCTGTGAGAGTTACCACTTTGTATACGTGCTCCTTCTTGGGATAAATGCTTCTTTGGTAAAAAAGTTTTATCTTGGGTAGGGGTACCCATGGATACAGAGGGGGCGTAACAAACAAATCAATCTTTTGATCGGAACATTTGCATGAGCAATGGGTATCGAGTCATGATTGGCTAGAAATCGTTTTTAGTTCTTTTTTCTTCTCTACTTGAGTTTCATTCTCTCACATAAATGCTCAGACAAGCTCCTCTTTCTCATTTTAGATGCAAAGATCACATGAGTTGTGTGCACCCGATATACGTGGGTACCTCTGTGGTAAAAAAAAAAAGGAGCTTCAGAGTCACAGAGAGTCCAGTTGGCAGCAGCACATGATAAGGTAGGAGTGGGGGGTGATCAGTTGTCATTCTGCAGTTATATCATCAGTCAGTCATCTGTCCTTCTCATATTGATCTGAACACAACTGAAACATGGAGTCTGACCTCAGAGTCTGCAGACTGCAGTCTGGACTCTCCAGAAAACCACACAGATGAAGAACTCCTGAATCTTGCAGGTCATTCCAGCTCAGGTCCAGTTCTATGAGATTAGACGGGTTTTTCTTCAGAGCTGAGCCCAGAGCTTCACAGCTGATCTCTGACAAACTGCAGCAGATTAACCTGCAATCAGACAGAAAAGTGTGTTCAGGAGCAGTCATGCAGCTGGAGGTCCAGGAACTTGGTTCATTTAGTCAGATGGGACCCGCCCTGATGACAAACTGAGTGGTCTGGTGTGTAAAACTGTGACGACCTGTAAATGAAGTTGCATTATGCCTTTGGAGGGAAGCCAATTTTGAATTGAAGAATTTTCCAACAGCAAAGCCACATTAGACAAAACCCTGCTAGGAAACTTTAGCATTGAAAATTCTCATTTGTATTAAAGAGAAAAAAACTCTGTCGTAAGATTGAAAAAAAAAACTGGGATTACCAGCTTGGCCCTGAAGATTTATCAGAACCATTTTAATGTGAAAAATATATTTAAAAAACATCAAATGCGAGCTTTGTTGCCTGTGTTTCTTTCCATCCGTCAGTTTTGTTGTTCCGCCCTTAGTTAGTTCTTCCTGTTATGTTTTTTTTTTATTTTATTTTTTTATGTTTGCTTCATTTCTTGTACCATGAGCAAGGGAAGGGGAAAGGGTGATGACCCATGTGCGATGTTCAACGTTATGTGTGTGTGGGCTTTATGCCGGAAAGAGGATGGCTGCTGCTCTTTCTACCTCTCCCTCTCATTGGGGGGTTTGCGGTATGTGTTGCACAGACAGTTGTCGAGACCAGCCAGTTGATGGACAGCTCCGCTATTGCTTCCCAAATCAGAGTGATGTACCAGCTGGGTAATTACATTATTTGAAGGAGGTAATAGCTCAATAGTGAAGGGTTTGTCTTTGAGATCCGAAATTGTGGATCGGATCTCGGAGTTAAACACATATTTCCAAAAAATAATTAAATATACACCAATATTGTATTTTAATAAATTAAAAATTTGCATGATCTCGCGGGCCACATAAAATGACATGGCGGGCAACATTATGCCCATGGGCCTTGAGTTTGACACATGAGATCTAAGGGTTTCAGCTGGTTCTGCTGGTAGTCTAAGGGTTTCAGCTGGTTCTGCTGGTAGTCTAAGGGTTTCAGCTGGTTTTGCTGGTAGTCTAAGGATTCCAGCTGGTTCTGCTGGTAGTCTAAGGGTTTCAGCTGTTTCCGCTGGTAGTCTAAGGATTTCAGCTGGTTCTGCTGGTAGTCTAAGGGTTTCAGCTGTTTCCGCTGGTAGTCTAAGGATTCCAGCTGGTTCTGCTGGTAGTCTAAGGGTTTCAGCTGTTTCCGCTGGTAGTCTAAGGATTTCAGCTGGTTCTGCTGGTAGTCTAAGGGTTTCAGCTGGTTTTGCTGGTAGTCTAAGGATTCCAGCTGGTTCTGCTGGTAGTCTAAGGGTTTCAGCTGGTTCTGCTGGTAGTCTAAGGGTTTCAGCTGGTTTTGCTGGTAGTCTAAGGGTTCCAGCTGGTTCTGCTGGTAGTCTAAGGGTTTCAGCTGGTTTTGCTGGTAGTCTAAGGGTTTCAGCTGGTTTTGCTCGTAGTCTAAGGGTTCCAGCTGGTTCTGCTGGTAGTCTAAGGGTTTCAGCTGGTTCTGTTGGTAGTCTAAGGGTTTCAGCTGGTTCTGCTGATAGTCTAAGGGTTTCAGCTGGTTTTGCTGGTTGTCTAAGGGTTTCAGCTGGTTCTGCTGGTAGTTTAAGGATTTCAGCTGGTTCTGCTGGTTGTCTAAGGGTTTCAGCTGGTTCTGCTGGTAGTTTAAGGATTTCAGCTGGTTCTGCTGGTAGTCTAAGGGTTTCAGCTGGTTTTGCTGGTAGTCTAAGGATTCCAGCTGGTTCTGCTGGTAGTCTAAGGGTTTCAGCTGTTTCCGCTGGTAGTCTAAGGGTTTCAGCTGGTTCTGCTGGTAGTCTAAGGATTTCAGCTGGTTCTGCTGGTAGTCTTAGGGTTTCAGCTGGTTTTGCTGGTAGTCTAAGGATTCCAGCTGGTTCTGCTGGTAGTCTAAGGGTTTCAGCTGGTTCTGCTGGTAGTCTAAGGGTTTCAGCTGGTTTTGCTGGTAGTCTAAGGGTTCCAGCTGGTTCTGCTGGTAGTCTAAGGGTTTCAGCTGGTTTTACTGGTAGTCTAAGGGTTTCAGCTGGTTTTGCTGGTAGTCTAAGGGTTCCAGCTGGTTCTGCTGGTAGTCTAAGGGTTTCAGCTGGTTCTGTTGGTAGTCTAAGGGTTTCAGCTGGTTCTGCTGGTAGTCTAAGGGTTTCAGCTGGTTTTGCTGGTAGTCTAAGGGTTTCAGCTGGTTCTGCTGGTAGTCTAAGGGTTTCAGCTGGTTTTGCTGGTAGTCTAAGGATTCCAGCTGGTTCTGCTGGTAGTCTAAGGGTTTCAGCTGTTTCCGCTGGTAGTCTAAGGATTTCAGCTGGTTCTGCTGGTAGTCTAAGGGTTTCAGCTGTTTCCGCTGGTAGTCTAAGGATTCCAGCTGGTTCTGCTGGTAGTCTAAGGGTTTCAGCTGGTTTCCGCTGGTAGTCTAAGGATTTCAGCTGGTTCTGCTGGTAGTCTAAGGGTTTCAGCTGGTTTTGCTGGTAGTCTAAGGATTCCAGCTGGTTCTGCTGGTAGTCTAAGGGTTTCAGCTGGTTCTGCTGGTAGTCTAAGGGTTTCAGCTGGTTTTGCTGGTAGTCTAAGGGTTCCAGCTGGTTCTGCTGGTAGTCTAAGGGTTTCAGCTGGTTTTGCTGGTAGTCTAAGGGTTCCAGCTGGTTCTGCTGGTAGTCTAAGGGTTTCAGCTGGTTCTGTTGGTAGTCTAAGGGTTTCAGCTGGTTCTGCTGATAGTCTAAGGGTTTCAGCTGGTTTTGCTGGTTGTCTAAGGGTTTCAGCTGGTTCTGCTGGTAGTTTAAGGATTTCAGCTGGTTCTGCTGGTAGTCTAAGGGTTTCAGCTGGTTCTGCTGGTAGTTTAAGGATTTCAGCTGGTTCTGCTGGTAGTCTAAGGGTTTCAGCTGGTTTTGCTGGTAGTCTAAGGATTCCAGCTGGTTCTGCTGGTAGTCTAAGGGTTTCAGCTGTTTCCGCTGGTAGTCTAAGGGTTTCAGCTGGTTCTGCTGGTAGTCTAAGGATTTCAGCTGGTTCTGCTGGTAGTCTTAGGGTTTCAGCTGGTTTTGCTGGTAGTCTAAGGATTCCAGCTGGTTCTGCTGGTAGTCTAAGGGTTTCAGCTGGTTCTGCTGGTAGTCTAAGGGTTTCAGCTGGTTTTGCTGGTAGTCTAAGGGTTCCAGCTGGTTCTGCTGGTAGTCTAAGGGTTTCAGCTGGTTTTACTGGTAGTCTAAGGGTTTCAGCTGGTTTTGCTGGTAGTCTAAGGGTTCCAGCTGGTTCTGCTGGTAGTCTAAGGGTTTCAGCTGGTTCTGTTGGTAGTCTAAGGGTTTCAGCTGGTTCTGCTGGTAGTCTAAGGGTTTCAGCTGGTTTTGCTGGTATTCTAAAGGTTTCAGCTGGTTCTGCTGGTAGTCTAAGGGTTTCAGCTGGTTCTGCTGGTAGTCTGAGGGTCTCAGCTGGTTCTGATGGTAGTCTAAGGGTTTCAGCTGGTTTTGCTGGTAGTCTAAGGATTCCAGCTGGTTCTGCTGGTAGTCTAAGGGTTTCAGCTTGTTATGCTGGTAGTCTAAGGGTTTCAGCTGGTTCTGCTGGTAGTTTAAGGATTTCAGCTGGTTTTGCTGTTGGTTTAAGGGTTTCATCTGGTTCTTCTGGTAGTCTAAGGGTTCCAGCTGGTTCAGCAGGTAGTCTAAGGTTTTCAGCTGATTCTGCTGGTAGTCTAAGGGTTTCAGCTGGTTCTGCTGGTAGTCTAAGGGTTTCAGCTGGTTCTGCTGGTAGTCTAAGGGTTTCAGCTGGTTTTGCTGGTAGTCTAAAGGTTTCAGCTGGTTGTGCTGGCAGTCTCAGGGTCTCAGCTGGTTCTGCTGGTAGTTTAAGGATTCCAGCTGGTTCTGCTGGTAGTCTAAGGGTTTCAGCTTGTTATGCTGGTAGTCTAAGGGTTTCAGCTGGTTCTGCTGGTAGTTTAAGGATTTCAGCTGGTTTTGCTGTTGGTTTAAGGGTTTCATCTGGTTCTTCTGGTAGTCTAAGGGTTCCAGCTGGTTCAGCAGGTAGTGTAAGGTTTTCAGCTGATTCTGCTGGTAGTCTAAGGGTTTCAGCTGGTTCTGCTGGTAGTCTAAGGATTTCTACTGATTCAGTTCTTGAGCTTCTATAAAACCTGTGTGTCTTTGCACATATACAGGTCCAAGTTAGTTACTAGTCACCAGTCATCTCATAGTTGATGTGTCATTACGTAAATGAATATGTAGTGTGATTGCAGAGAGTACAATTTAGCGATTTCCACTGTGTCTGCTGCTCCCAGAGTCCCAGAAATCTTTTAGGGTTTTCTTCAGTTGATTTGCTTATCTAACCGTATTCCTTAGGCTAGGTAACTCCGCCCCCAGTCTTGAACATACACTACCTGCAGAGGTTCTTCACTCTAACCCAGTATAGATTTAGTATCTGTTTAACCACCAGGACTGAGAACCAGAATTGAACCTAAAGTCTATGTGAAATGAAAGACCTGGTTCTGATCCAAACTCGGTTCTGAATGATTACTAGAACTAGGTCTGTGGGAAAGACCTGTCAGTCTGCTGCGGTTTTATCTCCTCATATCTCTTCATAAGGAGCTGCTGCTCTGTGGGTTCAGAAATCTGCTTCAACTGTTTGTCCATTTTAAATCTGCTTTTCTTTGTTTGTTTGATTGTTCATGTTTCTTTTTTTCAAAGAACACAGGACATGAACCCCACCACCACCACCACCACCACCACCATATCAACACCTGGATCAACTTAGGTTTCTGTTTATTTTAGTGTCTATGAAGACTGTCATTGATCCAGGTTGATTCCATCATAGTAGTAGGTTTAGGGGCTGTCATCTGGACTTAGTTTTTAAAGTTAGAAGACATTTCACCTCTTATCCAAGAGGCTTTGTCAATTCTTGAATTGTTGAATTGACAAAACCTCTTGGATAAGAGGTGAAATGTCTTCTAACTTTAAAAAATAAGTCCAGATGACAGCCCCTAAACGTACTACTACAGTGTGATGTTAAGTTTGGTGCAAACATTTGTAACCATCAGATAAAGAAAAACCAGGACTTTTAACTCAAGCAGAATGTTTTTTTCTTTTTACTTCTATGCAACAGTCCTCTGCTTTTTCCTCTGCACTGATGTCTATCTGACACTTTCTCCTGAAACAGAGAAAAACAGACAGAACTTCTTGTAGAGAATCGAGATTTGAATTAAACCTGACCTGAGAGTCTCCAGTTTACAGTCTGGACTCTCCAGTCCAGCAGACAGCAGCTTCACTCCTGAATCCTGCAGGTTGTTGACACTCAGGTCCAGAACTCTGAGTCTGGAGGACTGAGAGCTGAGAACTGAGGACAGAGCTGCACAGCTTCTCTCTGAAAGATTACAGCCTCTCAGTCTGAAGAAAACAAAGACAGACAGCAGTTATTGAATCTTTCATGTTTCCATCAGATTCATTTGTTGACTGAAGGTGATTTTCCTGAGAGTTCTTACAGAGCTTTGTTGGAGGCTTTGATCACTGGCAGCAGCCTCAGAAGAGCCTCCTCTGAAGCAGAGTATTTCTGCAGGTCAAACTCTTCCAGATCTTCTTCTGATGACAGTAAGAAGAAGACCAGAGCAGACCACTGAGCAGGAGACAGTTGATCTGTGGAGAGACGTCCTGACCTCAGGAACTGTTGGATCTCCTCCACTAGAGAACCATCATTCAGTTCATTCAGACAGTGGAACAGGTTGATGCTTTTCTCTGCAGGCAGATCCTCACTGATCTTCTCCTTGATGAACTGGACTGTTTCCTGATTGGTCTGTGAGCTACTTCCTGTCTGAGTCAGCAGACCTCGTAGGAGATTCTGATTGGTCTGCAGTGAAAGACCCAGGAGGAAGCGGAGGAACAAGTCCAGGTGTCCGTTTGGACTCTGTAAAGCCTTCTCCACAGCACTCTGGTACAACTGGACTGGACTGATTTGTTTCAGTTTGAGAATCTTTAAGGGTTTTTTCTTCTGTTCTTCCTCCATGAAGTTGAGTACAGAGGTGATGAAGGTCAGGTGGACATGAAGAGCAGCCAGAAACTCCTGAACACTCAGATGGATGAAGCAGAAGACCTTGTCCTGGTATATGCCTCTCTCCTCTCTAAAGACCTGTGTGAACACTCCTGAGTACACTGAGGCTGCTCTGATATCGATGCCACACTCTGTCAGGTCAGATTCATAGAAGATCAGGTTTCCTTTCTGCAGCTGCTCAAAAGCCAGTTTTCCCAGAGACTCCATCATCTTCCTGCTCTCTGGACTCCAGTGAGAATCTGTCTCAGCTCCTCCATCATACTTGACCTTCTTGACCCTGGCCTGAACCACCAGGAAGTGGATGTACATCTCAGTCAGACTCTTGGGCAGCTCTCCTCTTCCTCTGCTCTTCAGCAGATCCTCCAGAACTGTAGCAGTGATCCAGCAGAAGACTGGGATGTGGCACATGATGTGGAGGCTTCTGGATCTCTGGATGTGGGAGATGATCCTGCTAGCCTGCTGTTTATCTCTGAACCTCTTCCTGAAGTACTCCTCCTTCTGTGGATCATTGAACCCTCTGACCTCTGACACCATGTCAACATATCCTGGAGGGATCTGATTGGCTGCTGCAGGTCGTGTGGTTATCCAGAGGAGAGCAGAGGGAAGCAGGTTCCCCCTGATGAGGTTTGTCAGCAGATCAGCCACTGAGGTGGACTTTCTAGGATCCTTCAGGATCCGAGTCTTGTGGAAGTCCAGAGGAAGTCGACACTCATCCAGACCATCAAAGATGAAGAGGACCTGGAAGTCTTCAAAGCTGCAGATTCCTGCTTGTTTGGTTTCAGGGAAGAAGTGATGAACAAGTTCCACCAAGCTGAACTTCTCCTCTTTCAGCACATTCAGCTCTCTGAAAGTGAATGGAAATGTGAAGTGGAGGTTCTGGTGGGCTTTGCCTTCAGCCCAGTCCAGAGTGAACTTCTGTGTTAAGACTGTTTTCCCGATGCCAGCCACTCCCTTAGTCATCACGGTTCTGATTGGTTCTGGTCTTCCAGCTGGGAGTTGGAAGAGTTCTTCTTGTCTGATGCTTGTTTCTGCTCTGTCTGCTTTCCTGGATGCTGCTTCAATCTGTCTGACCTCATGTTCTTCATTCAGCTCTCCTCTTCCTCCCTCTGTGATGAAGAGCTCTGTGTAGATCTCATTCAGAAGGGTTGGGTTTCCTGCTTTAGCCATCCCCTCAAACAAAAACTGGAACTTCTTCTTCAGACCAGATTGGACTTCATGTCGACAAACTGCAGCAGGAAATCCTGAATGAAGACAACAAACAGTAAATCAACTCTCTGCAGCCCTGAATGATGAGGGTTTGAATCCCTGTTGAGACATCAGGAAATCTTCATTTCAGCCAGCTCCTCCTGCTTCATTCTCCTCAGGAAGTTCACTGTGATCTTCATCAGTGACTCTCTGCTGCTCCTCTGCTCTTCATCTTCATCCTCCTGCTCCTCCTCATCCTCCCTGTGACTCAAAAGCTTCTGGATCTTCTTCAGCTCCTTCTTGACAAAAGTGACAATGTTGTCCTCCAGCAGCTGCAACAGAATTCCAGATGAATGAGCCAATCAGAGTGAAGTCATGGAGCCAAACATCAGCTCCATGTTGGACACACTGACAGTCCACTGGTGTCCAAAGTGCAGCATGGAGATGACTGTGGACAGAATGATGGGAAAGTAGTTGTTGTTCATGTACAGACCAGAAAGATGGAGTCCAGCTGTGTTTGATGCTGCTGGACAGACGGACCACTGGGAGTCTCTGAGCTCTGCTGGTCCAGTCTGTGGAGAATCAGCAACAATCAGATCCTACTGGACCCACTGGTGTCCTGCAGACACTCAGTAGAATCTTCTAGATCTATTCTGTGTTTGTGGAAAAGCTCCAACACTCACTGCTGCACACATGGAGATAGAAATGTCTGTGTGAAAAACATTTACATGCAGCTCACCTCTCTGCACCAGAAGATGATTTAAATTCAATAATGTGATCCTTTGACCGGTCACTCCTGAAAGAAACACAGCTGGGTTCAGATCCAGATCCAGTTCTGAGTCTCTGATGGTTCCTGATAGAATATTTACATTTTTAATGGAGACCAAAAATTATGCATCAATCTTTTACATTTTCTGTGGTCAATTATAAGATTGTCTTTGTGAAAGATTGTAATTAAAATATTCGACTAAACTGTTTCTTTTCTGATCCATTTGTTCAAATCAGAAAACATTAAAAGATGAATTTCTGTAGAGACTTCCGGTATGACGGCATAGAGGAGACACGCTCAGTCTGAAGCTCCTGCACTCGATTCATTAAAAACTCCACAAACTCGGAAAAAAAAAACCAGAAGATAAGATATGAGTGGAGGAAATACGCTGCGGAAAAGCCGAAGAACAAAAAAAGAAGTGAACGAAATGACCAAACCAGAAAATATCTTCCCTCAGGCAAGATATGGACCGACAGTTCAAAAGGCAACACAATATGCTGGAAAGTCAAAAAGCAGACCTAGCTGAAGCCCAGACATGCATCGCAACTTTGGAGGAGAGCAACATGGAGGCGAACGGTGAGCTAAAAACAACGAAGAAAACAGATGCAACTTCTTCAAGACAAAGTTACGGAATCTGAAGCCAGAGCCCGGAGAAATAACATCAGAATCTTAAGGCTACCAGAGGAAGTTGAAGGGGGTTCAGTTCCAATTTATCTGAATGAGTTGTTTAAAAAAACTTCTCATACCGGCAGACCTTGATCTTCAGATACAATGCACACACAGAACCCCCCTGATGAAACTCAAAGCAGGCAAGCGCCCGAGGCATGTAGTGGTCAATTTCCTGAGTTTTCAAAATAGAGAAATGATCCTGAAAGACCCTGGCAGAGAAAATAAGAGTGGACAACCAGCTCATCCAGTTTGACCATGACTACCCAGCAGAAATAGCACAAAAAAGGCGCTAATACTTGGACATTAAAAAAGTTCTGAAGGAGCCGGGAATCATGTTTCAAACCCCATACACCAGGCTGAAGATTCACTTAAGTTATAACAGTACGATGGAAGCGGCCCAAGAAGAGAGGGATCGATGTTAACACACCAAGCAGCGAGAGCAGCAGGTGACCGGACCGGACCCAAGCAGCAGAGGGAGGGCAGCGCGTTGGGGGGACAGCGTGGCGTGCACAGGAGAGGCTTCAGGAATACCAGAGGAAATCACCACATGGAATCTGCAAATGGAGCCGATTTAAACAAAAATGCCGAGACAGAGCTCACAGACTGAAGAGGAAGGAACGTTGGACAAAGCTAGACTTGTGTCTAGAGGCAGACCCCCATCTGGAATGAGGACATCCTGCCCACCCACCAGCAGGGACAAGAGAGGAGAGATTGATCTTCTCTCCATGTGGAAGTCACAGTTCTTTTTTATGTTCAGGTTGTACAGTTTTTCACATTTTGTTTTGAGATGGTCACTGTCTAGGTGCATGGAAATGATTGTTATAAAACAAAATCTGTAGTTTGAGTATTGCCTAGCTAAATGTGAATGGGTTAACCACACCAAAAAAGAGGGGGATAATTCTGCAAAAATTAAAAAAAGAAAATATACAATTAGCTCTATTGCAAGAAACCTAATTAAATAATCAAGAACCTGAGAAACTTAAAAAACTAGGATTCAGAAATACATATTATAGATCATACAGAAAGTTGCAAACGAGGAGTCGTTATTCTGATATTAAACAAAACTCAATTTGAGACTGACAAAGTGATAAAGGGGAAGGATGGGCAGTACATCATTGTATAAAAGGACGAATGGGAGACGCAGTTTTGACAATAGTAAATGTATACGCCCCACCTGAAAGCCATAAACAGTTTTTTAAATCCCTGTTTAGCGCAATTGCTGTAGAAGCTGAGGGGATATTAATCTGCGGAGGAGACTTCAATGTAGCCTTAAACTTTAAATAGACACAACTAGTAAATACAAACATAAAAAGACTATTGCCAAATTTGTTACATTATCCATGGAAGATTTGGGATTGATTGATGTGTGGAGAACCTTAAATCCCTGTAAGAATGATTATACACATTACTCCGCAAGTCATAAAGTGCATTCACGAATAGCTTATTTTTTCATTTCCAAATCCAATATTAGTAGAGTTGAAGAATGTAAAATTGAATGTGCAGATGTGTCTGACCACAATATTCTACACATGAAAATAAATATACCAAATAGGAAGAAACAAACAACATGGAGACTGAATGTTGGGATTTTCAATACTGAAGCAATTGTAAAGGACATAAAAACCGACATAAAACAATATATGGATGACAATGACAATGGAGCTGTAGACCCTACAGTGCTATGGGATACTCTTAAAGCAGCAATTAGAGGAAAACTAATAGCGAAAACAGCATGGTTGCGGAAAAAGAGAATTAAAAAATATGAAGACGACTTGGTAAAATTAAAAGAACTCGAACAGCAGCTCATAAATAAAAATACAAAAGAAATATATCAACAAAAACAAAATATTAAAAAACAAATCAACCACACATTAGAGGGAGAAATAGAAAAAAAGCTGATTTATTTCAAACAAAGCTATCAGGAAGTAGGGCCTAAATCAACAAAATTACTAGCCAAAAGAATTAAAAAACAACAAATGCTAAATACAATCTATTAAGTCATTGACCCCGAAAACAATAAAGTAACAAATAATAAGGAGGAAATTGAAAGAATATTCATTAACAACTATAAAAAACTATATTCCCAACCTTTTTCAGCCTGTGATCAAGATAAAAGAAACTTTCTGGAAATATGGATCTGCCATATATCGGATTAAATCAAAATAAACTACTTACAGCTGAAATTACTAAAGAGGAAATATTAAAAACCATAAGCTTTCTGAAAAACAACAAATACCCGGCAGTGACGGGTTCCCAGCTGAATGGTATAAAATATTTAAAAAAATGAGCTGACTCCAACATTACACAGATTTCTGAACTGGACCCTACAAAATAATAAAATGCCTATTTCTTGGTCCGAAGATATTATTTCAGATCTATTAAAACCAGGGAAAAACAAGCAGTCGTGCGCTAATTATAGACCTATTTCAGTAGTAAATATGGATTACAAAATCTATACATCTATAATCTGTAACAGGATAAACACATTTCTTCTTGACCTTATTGATGAAGATCAGACAGGATTCATAAAAAGTCGCCAGACACACGATAACATTAGGAGAACCTTGCATATAACTGTAAGAGCCCAAAGAGAACATAAAAGTACAGTTCTCTTAAGTATAGATGCTGAAAAAGCTTTTGACTACGTTAATTTAATATTTTTATTCCTAGTGTTAGAAAAAATGGGATTTAATAATATAGAAAATGTATGTTTTAATATCTTATCCTTCATTATGTTACAGCTTTATCCTTAGTGTGAAGTGAACTCATTTTGAACTATCAAGACTTATAGTCCTGTGACATTCCTTTATGCTTTATGCTTGCAGCATCCAGTGAAGAAATAGGATGTTCTTTGTGCAAAGTTAGGAGTTTTCCATAAGGTGCAATAAATATGCCATGGACTACATCTGTACCATCTGGGTTGAAGGTTTTTCCCCTGGGAAAGTGTGAAGATTCATGTTCTCATGTGGAGGTTGGAGCTGACCTCACCCTAATGCCGGGAGGAGCGAACTCCGAGGCTGATACTCCAGCTATTGGCCAGTGAAATCAGAGCGACCAGGGGCAGAGGATCGCGGCCATGATGTTTCTGGAAGGCGGAGATTCAAACACATGTTAAAAGGACTGTTTTTAAAGTTTTCTGTTGTTCTCAAGACTGTCTACAAGTAATTTGCATGTAACTTATGCATCTGTAGGTCTTTTAATTTGAGAATCCAAATATCTGCAACGATGTGTTTTGATCTGTGTTAGAACTATTGTCAGGGCAATAAACTTCGTGTATTTTTAATCCGGTTGAATCCTTGGTTTGCTTCACCACTCTCGACTACTGAACACGCATGGATGGAAAGAACTGAAAAGGGGGAAGATTTCTTTCCTACAATAACAAATCAGTAGAATTAATAAAAACAATATATTCACAACCAACGGCTAGAATTAAAATAAGCTGGAATTTAACAGAAACATTTAAATTGGAAAGATCCACTAGGCAGGGTTGCGGGCTCTCCCCGACTCTATTTGCTCTCTTTATTGAGCCTCTGGCACAGGCAATTCGTGAAAAACCTGAAATTAAAGGAGTCTCAATGAATGGCATTGAACATAAAATAGGAGTCACCAATTCCACATTTTATGAAACTATTGGGAACATATGAACATTTATCGGGATATAAAATAAATATTTCAAAAACTCAGACTCTAAAATTCAGTTATGTTCCCTCTGAATATATTAGAAACAACTTTAAATTCAACTGGAATATGAAAAGTATTAAATACCTAGGTGTGGAAATAACACTAGATTTTTTATATATAAACAATAAAAATTATTCGGAAGTGCAAGAAAATATAAAAAAAAAAAGACATAAAAGATTGTCAACACTTTCACTAGATTTCAGCTCTAGAATTGAAATAGTGAAAATGAACATTTTGCTGCGGTTTTTATTTTTATTTCAAGCTCTACCAGCACAGGTCACTAACACCCAATTTACAAGGTGGGATAAGACAATAACGAGATTCATATGGGACAATAAAAGATCCAGAATAAAATATGGCACCCTCCAGCTTCCAAGGAATAAAGGAGGTATGGCATTACCAAAGCTGAGAAAATACTACATCACCTCACAATTACGGTATTTATGCTGTTGGTGTAACCCCCATTATACTGGAAAATGGAAAAATATGAATGTGAAACTTTACAAGAACCCATTCAAAACATTATTGGAGATAAAGAGTTATATGAAAGAAAGAAAAGGCATTTAGATCCCATAACAAACCATACACTAAATATATGGTTCAAACTCCAAAAAAACCAAAATCTTAAATAATGCATTCATTCATTCATTTTCTGTACCGTTTTTCCCTTTCGGGGTCATAAGGCTGCCGGAGCCTATCCCGGCCACTTGTGGGCGAAGGCAGGGGACAACCTGGACAGGTCGCCAGTCTGTCGCAGGGTAGAATGTCCACAATCACTCATCCATTCACTCTCACAGTCATACCTAAGGACAATTTAGAGTTGCCAATCAACCTATGAAGCATGTTTTTGGACGGTGGGAGGAAGCTGGAGATCCCGGAGAGAACCCACGCATACACGGGGAGAACATGCAAACTCCACACAGAAAGGTCCCTATGGAAAAGCCGGTCAGCTGCGTGACAGAGAGGACAGCGCATGCTCAGGAGAGAATATAACTCAGTCATAGTGACACTAGCCCATCTATTAGCAGCTCCGTAATATACGGGATGATGTTCTCCTACTGCTCGTTCACATAGAGCTGCGGGACAGATGGTAGTCTGAAGACTCCCACACGTAACAACGCATCCTCTCTCGCCCCTCATCCACAAAACGTACAGTATTAAGTCCGATTGCTCTGCATGGACACAATTCACTCCGTCCACCAGCAGCCGCGCGCAGCGACCGGGCGCCGCACAGAGGCGCACGTATCGCGCTGAGGCGCGTGCTTTTCAGTTGCCGCTGCTTTATTTTACTGGTGTGTTTTTTTTAACCAGCCCTGTTACTACCATAATGCTGCCGCGACACAAGCGCAAGGAGAGCTGCTCTCCCGTTCGCCCCTCCCACCACCGCTGCTCCTTGCTTATTCTATAAACACTGACAACAGTGTGGCGAGCTGGGTGTTAGCCCCGCCTTAAGCCCCTAAGACTCATGGGAAATGGGGAATCACGGATGTAAATTTCCTCATCATAACTGAGGGATGTAATGTTGATTATATGGTTACCGTTCGTAATTTTATGTATGATACCCCAATTGTCAATAAAAAACAAAAAATAAATTAATTAATTTAATTTAATAAGTAAAAAAGAACTAAACACACACACACAAAAAAACCATAACTGAGGAACTTGTGAACAGGAGTAAGGTGCATGCTGTTTGTTAGCTGACGCTATGCTGACTCTTCCCACAGTGGGGTTAAAAGCAGTATTTAGCCTGGGAGTCTGGACATGTTGTGACAGGCTGGCCCCATTGCTGATTACATGTGGCTTGTACACTGATGCAGCTTATGTATGTATGAAGGTAGCTCAACACGTGAAAATGAGTGGGTGCGGCTTGTAATCGGGTGCGCTCTATGACCCGGAATTTACGGTATATAAACACAAGTCCAAAAGGGAGTGAGAAGAAGAAAAATCATATTAACTCACCCCGTTTACCTTAAGTCCATACTTTCCCAACTAAACCCAGTACTCCCACCATCAAAGTCCAGTGCCCTACCCAAGTGTATATTCTGTTACAGCCGCACATGTAATTCTAATTTCCAAAAAAACATGCAAATAAATAACAAAACGTATTCTCAAAGTATGCAGATTTACAAATGCTGACATTCTGTATTTTTTTGTATTTGTACATGTTTATCCATGATCATACTTCTGTGTTTATACATGAATTCTTTTATGATTGGACATTGTTTCAAGCATTTACTGGTTCTGTTCCACAACTTCACTGAAACACAGAATCTCTTTTTATTTGTACGTTTTTTATGTATGAGAAATTTATTTTTTTCCCTAAAATTGTATTTTTCCTCTCTTTTAATAAATAATCTTTGGATATTTGTCAGTGATAAATTGTTTTCGGCCTTAAATATTATTTGAGTGGTACAATACTCTACTACATCATGAAGTTTTAGTAATTAATTTTGATTGTATGAATAATTTATTTGTGTGCTCAAGGTAACTGACTTTGTGTGTGATTCGTATTGCCCTCTTCTGAAGTATTGAAAGTGAATGTAACGTTGTTTTATAGTTGTTCCCCCAAACTTCTACACAATAAGAAAAATATGGTAAAACTAATGTACAGTATAACATGTGGAGTGATTTGTGGTCCACAACCAGTTTAGCTTTATTCAACACAGAAATACTGCTGGATAGTTTAGTTTGTAAGTAGCTAATATGTGCTTTCCAGGTTAGTTTGTCATCAATTATGACCCCAAGAAATTTATTTTCATAAATTGTTTCAAGTTTCACCCCATTTATGTGCATGTCAATGTTAATATTTTTACCCTTATGGTGACCAAATAACATCATTTTTGTTTTACTTAAATTTAGTGAAAGTTTATTTACATCAAACCACAGCTTCAGTTTTTCCATCTTCTTCTTAACAATTTCTATGAGTTGCTGCAGATCATCCCCATCACAAAACACATTTGTATCATCAGCAAATAAAACTAGCCGTAATTTGTTAGAAACCTTAAATAAATCATTTATACATAAAATAAACAATATTGGTGTAGAACTCTTAAATAAATAAACCTGATCTCTCCACATTCTCCGTGTCTACCATGCTTTGTAAGTGAGATAGTTAGTGACACAGACACCACTCCAGGTGGCGATCCGGTGTGGGTACCGGATGTTCTCAGGTTGCCGGATGTTCTCAGGGTCCTTCGGGGTCCTCCGACCAATGATGGCGTCACACTATTTGATTGGCTGTAAGTTGCCACGACCAATGAGTTAATGTCGCTAAGTTTTTTTAAAAACTTTATTGACAATTGCGGTGTCATACATTAACAATGACATTAACGTTAACAACGAACAATAACGATGTAATCAATATTGCCTCGAAGATCAGTCACCATTGCCAAATATAACATATTGACATAGAAAATAAAGAATAGAGGGGAAAAAAAGAAACAATGAACATAACACACAAATAAATAAAAACATAACTTAAATAAAATAAAGGAACATAGAAAACATCTAAGTAGTCTAATACTAGTTAAGTTAGGGGTACTCGTGAAGTTTGTATTTCTGAACAAAACTAAGCAATTTCAAGCCATTTTTCATATAATGAAGTGATTGAAAGCAAAAACAAAGCTCTTTATTAAATGTTATAAAAGTGGTTTGGGCTTCAAAACTTGACCTCACCAAGATGGCGGTACTCCCCTCCCATGAGGAACCATGTGATATAACTCATTGGAAGGACCCCGAAGGACCCCGAGAACATCCGGCAACCCGAGAACATCCGGTACCCACACCGGCTAAAAACATTAGCTGGTAGCTCCTCCCACACTCGGCCTGGTGCGTTCACGGAGCTCCAGTACAAAGAAGCTTTGCAGAACTCCAACAGCCACACAGTCCAGTAATATATTTTCATGAGAAAATAAGAACTGCCAGACCGACCCTAAATCACCCAAATTTTGCCTACTCCCCTAAAGCCATTTTTACCCGCAAATTTAGAACTAAAACCGCCCAATCTAGCAACACTGCCGGGAGGGCAAAGTGCGCAGAAGAACAGTGAGCACTGACGTCATCTGACGCCTCCCCCCTGGAAATGCTGACTGGTATTGATTTTTGCTACAGATTTTACGGGGTGGATGTGAAAATGCAAATGCAATCTCCTCTTTGCATTTTCACTTTAATTATGTCACAGAATGAGCAGTTTTAAGCAGAAAAAAATCAAAAAGCATTTTGAAGAATTGTTTTTTCATTTTAATTTTGAATTATTTGATGCAGTTACATTTTGAAAATTAAAAAGAATTTCTGTTAATCCATTTTAATTGTCAAATTAGACATGTCTAAATGAATTTTGCTACTCATTTACCAGAGAACTTTTTGAAAATAAAATGTCAAAACAATTTTCTTTATCATTTGTGACAGAATAAGCGATATTGAAGAAGAAAATGAAAAAGCATTTAGGTAGAATGCTTTTTCATTTTCATTTTGAGTCAAAAAGTGCAGCTTCATTTTGAAAATGAGAAAGAATTTCTGGTTTTGATTTTTATTTTTAATTATGCTACACAATCGCTTCCATAACAGACGCTGCGCGAGCCCACGTCTCCTTTCTTTCTTTCTATGTGCAAGAAAACCTGCTCCTTTCAGCACACACACATACACACACAGAACTGAGCCAGCCTGTCTCTGCATTTCTCCTGTGCGCCAACAAAAACAGCAGCTTCAAGCAGAGGACAAGCTGCTTTTCTGTTCACTCCTTCTGTACTGAAATGGTTGAGGGTTATGAGGTAGAAGGAGCATAGAAAGCTTTAAAATGTAGATAGTTGCACTGCTGTTAGGTTCCACTTGGCCTTTACGTCTCTCTCCCTTCCTCCCTCCGTCTTCTTCTACGACCCACAACTACACATAAGGCGCACCGGCTCATAGGGAAATTGATGACTTTTAAGTGCACCTTATAGTCGTGAAAATACGGTATCTAAATTTACAACTACATATTTAAAGTCCAGCAAACAAGCTTCATCCAGTTGGAGCTGGGGGCGCGAGACAAGCCAAAGGCAGGATCCACAGGCAAAAGAGTTTGATTTGAATGATCAGAACACTGGGGTAATGTGCTTAAAGACATTTCTGTTTCTAAACTGTTTCCATTGAACTTCCAATGTTCTTAACTTCCTGTTGCACTGACAGGACTTTTTCTGCTGCCCTCTGAGAAACATTTGCTTCAAATGGAATTTGGTCTCCAAACTAATTTGATTTTGCTCCTTTCAGTCGGTCTTGTTTCTGGGGGGTCATTTTCTGTCTGTTTCAATAAACTCACAGTGTTTAGTGGAACGTCTCATTCACATAATAGTTCTATTGTGGGATCCAGACTGTGCTGAATGTGATCAAATGTGTTTCCAGGTTAAACCAGAGCAGATCTAGTCCATCTGAAGGTCTAAATGATGCCTTAGCTGTGTTTGGAGCTCATGTCTGGACTGAGCTCAGAGAAAAGTTCAGCTGTTTGCTTCATCCTCACAGACTGAGCTTTGTGTCCTCCAGAGTTGTCCAACTCTTTTCTTTCCTCTCTGACCTAAAGCGCTCACAGCAGATGGTTGACCTTCCTGGATGGATCAGCTGATGTTCTTGATGAGAACATTGTTGTTCCTGCTGAGAGCTGAACTCTGCTTTGTTCACTAGAAGCTGCTTCTTACTGTGAGTCTGAAGGTCCTGGTTCAGTTCTGAAGGCTAGAGGATCATCTTTGGACCGGTCACTCTTCATGGATCCACAGCTGGAGGCTGCAGACTGGACTTTCTGTGTGACCTGTTGACCTCTGCAAACACCAAACCATCAGAGTGTTGGAGGATCTGCTTCTTCATGAACAACTGATGGACTTTGACATGAACACAGACTGAGCTGTTTAGTCTGGAACGACATGACATGTTTGGATCAACAGTTTCCAGGTTTCAGCATTTTCTGTCAGTCAATCCAGACTTTTTTCTAGAAAAGCTGATCCAATTCTCCATGTAGAAATGTAGAAATTCTGAGAGCAGAAAGTCAAACTAGAACAATGTGATGTTTGGAAAGCATGAAAATCTGAATCCTAGGAGTCTGCAGTGATTCTTCTCATTAGACTGGAGCTGCTGTCAGTCAGAGTCAGCAGTCAACATGTTTTCTTCTCCAACATCTCTGATGTCTCTCAGAGACTCTCAGAAGACTCAACTGAAAAGATCTCATCACACACATGATGCTCCAAGTGAGTCTGATCAGAGAGATCCAGAACTGAACCAGACCTCAAGTCCTTCATCTGAAAACTGTTGATCATCTGAACTAGAATCCAGCCTCCAAAAACTCTGACAAACACTCACTCTTCCACTGCTGAACGGATGTCCTTGAAGTTAGGAGGAAAATTCTTTGACTCGTCACTCCTGAAGGACCCCCAGCTGGATCCAGATTCAGATCCAGATTCAGATCCAGATTCAGATCCAGGTCCAGGTTGGTTCCTGTGGAGAATGAAGGTTGTTGGTGTGAGTCCTGAGCTCTGACATGGAGAAGATCATGGACAGTTGGAGATGTTCCTCTCACCTCTGAGCTTTGCTCTGGTTGTCATGGTTACCATCTCTCCTTCTTTTAGAGGGAGGGGCTCCCTCCTGTGGTTCCTCCCACTGATCCATGCTGCTGGATTCACTGGATCCACATCAGCTCACACACACCTTCCTCCTTCACCTGCAGAGGAAACCCTCCTCATCATCAGCTCTGATCCTCCTTCACCAACAGATCAGCTGCTCCTCCACTGATTGGCTCTTCTCTTGTGTTTCCTTTCAGGTTCAGGTGAATGCAGTCAGACAGCAGTGGGAGGCAGAGGAAGCTGCCATCAGCTGCTGCACTTCTGCTCTCCCTCCACCAGGTGGAGACATGGAGCTGCAGCAGCAACATTTCCATTCAGGCAGTTTGACAAAGAAACAACAAACTTCCTGTTTCTACACTTAAGGAAACATGAAGCATCAAGAAAAACAGACAGAAATCAAAGAATGAGGAGAAAAGATAGAAATAAATAAATTCTTCCTCTCAAAGCTCCAACAGAGACTTTCTCATGAACTTTGACCTCCACACAGGTTTGGATGGAGGAGAACAGGAAGGTTTGGAGTCAGAGCTGAAAAAAACCCAACAAGCATCAGCTGATTGTTGTTGAGGTGATGAAGAAGAGTCCTCCATGTTGTTGATCCAACAATGATGAAGCTTTGGAAACAGCAGAGTGATTAGAATTTGCAGAGAAAGAAGATCTTCTCCAAACATTCAGAAACAAACAGTCAAGTTAGTGAAGACAAAGTTCTAGAAACAAACTCACTTCAGTTTCTGCAAAGAGATGAAGAGGAAGAAGAGTCTCCCTCACCGTGTCAACGCAGCTGCAGCACAGATCACTGACTCACAACCAGGAAGAGTCCACCTGGATGGAGGCGGGGCAGCACAGGTGGAGCAGCTGAAGTGGAAATTTGTTGTCAGATTCAAACTGTTAGCCTTCCTGGAATCAAACCCTCACCCTGCCTGTTGTCTACCAAGTGAACAGCCACTGCTCCACAGTCAGAGGATCAGGATCTGATCAGGTTATGTCCTGACATGAAAAAGGGGGCGGGGCTTCTTGTTGGAGGTGAAATGACTGTCAGGAGCTGCAGGATGTTTGTTTCCTGAACTAAAGACAGAGAAGAGGTTCAAGAAGAAACCTGACAGCAGCTGAGAGGAGGGGCGGAGTTTTTAAGCTGATTGACAGATTGTTGATCTCAGTGACTGAGAAAGGTGAGGTCATGTGACCTTCTGCTTCCAGACGTGCATGAACTCCCCTCATCTGTCATCTACTGACACTGAAGCAGAAACTACTGATGGAGCTGAAGGGAGGGGCCTGACTATTTCCTGGAAACAGCTCCTTCTGATCATCAGTCAGTTTCAGAGGAACAGAGAGTTTGTTCACATGCAGCTCAGGAAAATGGCTGACAGTGAAGCTGAGAAGCTTTTCTTTCCATGTCTGTTAGAATCACAACGATTCAAACCCACAAGATCCTAAAAGTGAAGCAGAAGCTGAGAAAGGAGCAGATTGAAGTCAGAGTGGGAACAAGTCAGAACAAGCAGAGATTTGATCACAAAACCAACGGTGAACCACATTCCTGAAGAACGTCTGTGTTCCTCAGTAATAGGGCGTGTCTGAACGGCTGCAGATTCTGCAGAACATCAAGGTTTCCTGCAGCTGGATTAAAGGTGAAATGGCCCAAAAACGTCACCAAGATGAACATAAAGGCAAAAGCGGTGTAGGTATCACAACCATGCAACCTGTAATAACCGTTCGGGGTCCTTCGACTAGTGCTGATGTCACATTATGTGATTGGCTGTCTGTTGGTTCGATGATGTTTCAGACAGTGATTGGTCTGTACAAATTACGTAATACCATAGAAGAAGATATTATGCAGTCTGTTGTAAACAAGCAGAGCTCTGACATAGAGCCAGATTATCTTCTAAACATGCTTTTATTATTGATATGATTATTATTAAATCCATTTGCAGCCAAACGGACTGGGGTCCGAACCCTTCTCCAGACCGAACACTATAGAAAAAAACACTTTCCCATCCTGCAAACATGAAGCTATGGGACTCCAGCAGTTCTGCTCAGAGACACGGTTCTCTGTGTGGAACACCTGGTTCATTCTAACAGCCACAGATCTATTTACAAAGTGGGTTGTGGGAAAATCTCTCCATGAACACTATAAACAATAATGTCAGACACAACTTATGAAGGAAAAGAACTTTAGGATACACAAGGAAACGTGAAATGAAAATATGTAGGGCCCGAGCAGATCTCCACGCTTCATAGTTTGTCCAAGTGGGGCCACCGTAGTGTGACGTCATCCTCAGTCAAAAGGACTCTGAACAGTTGTTACAGGCTGAATAGTTATGGTACCTACAACGAATGGTCAGAAGCTCCTCCCACTCCCTAACAAACCACCAATCAGGCAGGTTAGTTCTGTGGAAAAAAGACTTTAATAAATAAAAACTAGAATTAAACGTCCAGCAACATTTACATTCAGTCACCTTGATAAAGAGGCGGGTGCTGCAGTGGTAGGTCGGCCGACCATGTGTCGAAGTGTCCTTGGGCAAGACACTGAACCCCACCTTGCCTTTGGTGGAAGGTTAGTACCAGTCTTTGGCAGCGGAGAATGTGTGAATGTGTGACTGTAAAGTACTTTGGGCCTTCGAAAGAAGGTAGCAAAGCGCTTTATATGTATACGCCATTTACCATTTAATAAAAAAACAACAAACTTCCTGTTTCTACACTTAAGCAAATATGAAGCATCAAGAAAACCAGACAGAAATGAAAGAATGAGGAGAAAAGAAAGAAAAACATGAATTCTTCCTCTGAGATGCAGAAACAAGCAGAGAGCTGCAGACTGATGAAGATCTCTGGATCACTGATGAAGATGCTGAGATCAGACCTGAGGTGAACCTCCAGAAACAAAGAATCAGAAATCTGAGATTTCCTGAACTCAAGACAGAGAACAGGATCAAGAAGAAACCGGACAGCACCTGACAGCAGCTGAGAAGAGGGGCGGAGCTTCAAGCTGATTGACAGATGGTTGATCTCAGTGACTGAGAAAGGTGAGGTCATGTGACTTTCTGCTTTGTAAGGAGACCCTTTGAAGGTGATTTGATACAAACTACAGAACAGGGGGGTATTCCAGAAAGCAGGTTATGCTAGCTCCCACGATAAGTTTGAGGCTAAGGAAGTTGATAACCTCAGCTTTTGGTTCCAGAAATGGAGGTATGTTTCAGGGTAGGTCAAGTTACCATGGCAACTCATGCTCTGAACATAACCTGGTCTGGAGCAGGTTTAGTTGAAGCTTAGTTTGTTTACAGAGAGGGGAAGCAGCATGGCGTGTCCATTTGAAGATGATTTAGTGGATGAAAAAGCTCAGATAATACTTTTTCCACCATGAGAGGGTGATAAGACCACATATGGATGTTGGAAAGATAAACTTTTTTACTTTGATCTAACTTAATTATTTGCTTCAGTTAAGATAAATCATTTTTTTTGTTAGGTCACCTTAAAAATAACACGTAGTTTTCAGACAATTATTTTCCTTTCGTTCAAATTAATTCAATTAAGTAGGTGTAACTTTGGTGCTGCCGTTAGATCGGCACCGCAAGGGATTCTGGGATATCATTCCCTTTGCCTGTCTGGACGGATTTGGGTTTAAGTGTGGGTTTTTTACAAAATGTGTTTGGTTGTATAGCTTTTTTACTGTGTTTCACCGTGTTTTGCCGAGCTATTTTGTCCTACTGTGCTTACGTCTCTGCACCATGAGTGAGAGTAAGGGAGAGGATGATGAGTTTATAGCACCCCTACCACCTAAACATGTTAAGACAGAGACAGACAATTCTTTAATGAATTTTTGCACTCCATGCATTTTTTTCCGTTCTTTTTATTGTTATAAAAATGAGCATATCTGCCGGCTCAAACTTAGACATATGAAAGTTCAAGAAATATAAGTAATTAAGATGGAAAAAAGATTAATGGAGTAATGTAACATTTAGTTAGATAAATACGTAAATTTGAGTTGTATAAACAATTATTGAGTTTGAATAAATTTAACTAAATTATTTAAATTATTTTTCAGCCCTGTTACTTTTTTGATGGACTTGTAATTTTTTTCCGCCGTCATTAAAATCTCAGACTCCGTCTCACTTAAGTACAGCGCTTTCTTTTTTTTTTCACCACGCGTTTCCATGGTGACTCCAGAAATCGGCGATCTATTGAGAATGTCTTTATGTACCGTGCGTTAACCCAGGGTTACCAAGTCGAGCGTAATTACGCCAACTCATATCCGGTCTTTTGGAACCGACATACCCAGAGTAAGCAAGTTCAGGCGGATTTCAGCCAGAGTTCAGGCTTAAAGTCAGGCTAGTTTAAACATGCTTCCTGGAATACCCCCCAGAGGATGAAATGCTGTTTGTGGAAGAACCAATCAGAGAGGAGCTCCCAGCTCTGTTCCATCAGAATCATGTCAGAAGTTCAGAAATGAAGGAGATGTCAGTACTGAGAGGATTGGAAACATGCAGTTGTTCACTGAGGACCTGAGAGCCTCACAACCTTCTTCAGCAGAGATCAAAGCACTGAGGAGCTTCCACAGCCTCTCTGGAACACATCACTGGAAGGTCATTAGAATGTGAGGTGAGAGGAAGGGTGGAGCAGAGTCACCAACTGTTTGGAAGAACAAGGATCCAGCAGAACTCAAAGTTTGTCCTTCAGGGCAGATCTGACAGATGCATTGTGGTCTCTTTGTGTGTTTGAGTTGTTTTTGTCAGAAACGTGACCTGCAGTGACCTTTAGTTGCTGCTTTTTGGAAGAACTCTTTTCTTTTTGAACAGAAGAACAAGTTAAAGACAAAATTCAGTCTGAGCTCTTCCTCTGCTGCTCCTCTTTCTCACAGAGGAGAACACACAGACACGTCATGGCCTTCATCATGAGTGGAGAAGACAACAGAAACACAAAGACTCACCGTGAAGAAGAAGAAAGTCCTATTCTGTCTGCTCTGGCACGGAGGAAAACTCTCAACTTCCTCATTTCCTGATTCAGGAACACCTGAGCAGAGCTCCGCCCTCTTCTGTGTGTGTTTGTGTTAGTCTCCTCCCAGAAACCTGGGGGGTATTCCAGAAAGCAGGTTATGCTAGCTCCCACGGTAAGTTTGAGGCTAAGGAAGTTGATAACCTCAGCTTTCGGTTCCAGAAATGGAGGTATGTTTCAGGGTATGTCAAGTTGCCATGGCAACTCATGCTCTGAACATAACTTGGTCCGGAGCAGGTTTAGTTGAAGGTTAGTTTGTTTTCAGAGTTTAAACATGCTTAAACATGCTAGTTTAAACTAGCCTGACTTTAAGCCTGAACTCTGGCTGAAATCCGCCTGAACTTGCTTACTCTGGGTATGTCGGTTCCAAAAGACCGGATATGAGTTAGTGTAATTACGCTCGACTTGGTAACCCTGGGTTAACGCACGGTACATAAAGACATTCTCAATAGATCGCCGATTTCTGGAGTCACCATGGAAACGCGTGGAGAAAAAAAAAAGAAAGCGCGACACTTGAGACGGACAGCAGCAAAGTAACAAAGTAAATGGACGGACAAAGTAAATGCACGAGTTTCTGATCTTGTTTCCATTTCCCTTGTAAACTTAAATGAATTACTTCTATTGGTAACAAAAAATTTAGTTACATTTATTCAACGTCTATAAAACTCAATAATTGTTTATACAACTCAAATTTACGTATTTATCTGACTAAATGTCACATTACTCCATTAATCTTTTTTCCATCTTAATTAATTATATTTCTTGATCTCTCATATGTCTAAGTTTGAGCCGGCAGATATGCTCAATTTTATAACAATAAAAAGGACGGGCAAAAATGCACGGAGTGCAAAAATTCATTAAAGAATTTTCCATGATTGTCCTTACAGTTTATGCTTGAAGGGGTGCTATATAAACTCATCGTCCTCTCCCTCCCTCTCACTCATGGTGCAGAGACGTAGGCTCTGTAAGACAAAATAACTCGGCAAAACACAGTAAAACAGCTAAACAACTAAACACATTTGGTCAAAAACCCACAGTTAAACCCAAATCCGTCCAGACACGCAAAGGGAATGATATCCCAGAATCCCTTGCGGTGCCGATCTAACAGCAGCACCAAAGTTACACCTACTTAATTGAATTAATTTGAATGAAAGGAAAATAATTGTCTGAAAACTACGTGTTATTTTTAAGGTGACCTAAAAAATGATTTATCTTAACTGAAGCAAATAATTAAGTTAGATCAAAGTAAAAAAGTTTCTCTTTACAACATCCATATGTGGTCTTATCACCCTCTCATGGTAGAAAAAGTATTATCTGAGCTTCTTCATCCACTAAATCATCTTCAAATGGACACACCATGCTGCTTCTCCTCTCTGTAAACAAACTAACCTTCAACTAAACCTGGTGGGTATTCCAGAAAGCAGGAGTTACCTAGTTACCATGGCAACTCATGCTCTGAACATAACCTGTTCCGGAGCAGGTTTAGTTGAAGCTTAGTTTGTTTACAGAGAGGTGAAGCAGCATGGCGTGTCCATTTGAAGATGATTTAGTGGATGAAGAAGCTCAGATAATACTTTTTCCACCGTGAGAGGGTGATAAGACCACGTATGGATGTTGGAAAGATAAACTTTTCACTTTGATCTAACTTTTTTGAATTTTTGAATTTGAATTGAATTTGAAATGGTTTATTTCAAGCAATCAAATAGAAATAATACACAAAAACAATATAATCATCAGTTATACATTCATACAGTAACTAATCAAACTTAGGATAATTAGACATAATTAATAAATATTGCTTGAAAGGGAGTGGAAGGAAGCGAACTTACATAATCCCACCCCGTTATACTATAACCATTTTATCACATGATTTATCAATATCCGGTTCCTAGGTTTTATCAGACAGAATTAACAATCATAAGGTATCAATAAAGCACATGCCAAAGATGAATTACTTAAGTACTACGTCAAAAATAACTATTTTAGAAATCAACATGGCAAATGCAGCATCTGAAATATATGCAAATTATGTTACTTTTAAAAGTCATTCATATGCTTTAAAACATAATACTATATCAGTAAAATAGACACAACACTGTTTCAGGAATTTTCATAGCAAAAATTTCATCAAGTATCAAAAGTTAAAAACATGTGCAAAGTTATGCTACATTAGGAAAGATTTTTGAATCAATTTATCAATTTTAGGAGCAAGTGAAGTAATATCGATCACTTTAACCATTTTCAAAAGTGATTAATCATTTGTTTTACTCTTTTTATATTTTTTTCGTATTTTTATTTTATTTTTTTATATAATAAAGTAATGCTGTGGGGGAAAAATAAAAAGGGTCCATAAACTGTCGAATTGTCCAAGGTTGGCATTTCTTCTTTTACTGATAACAGCCGATTTTCTTGGTTTAAACAGTAAATAGTTTTCTTCCATGTTATGTCTGCAGACATTAGATTCAGGTCCATATCCTTCTTCAGCTGATATCAGCTGCGGTGAAAGTTGAGGTCAAGTTGTCTGCAGCTCAGAACTCTGCTGTTATTCAGGTGACGTTAGACGATGGAGAAAGTGATGATTCCAGGTGTCATATTTCTTGAAATTATTTGGCTCTTTGGTTTATTACTCCACGTTGTTTCAGACGACCGTAATCAAGCACTTCTCAAAGTCCTTCATGGTGTTCACGACCAGAACCTTGGACCAGTCCTCTGGACCGAGTGGTTTGACGTAAATCCTGCAGCCTTTAACCCAAGTGTTCTCAATCTGCTTACGCTTCCTGAGAAGCCGTGCATGTTTTGAGATTTCAGCATTCCTTCTGGTCAGATGGTCGTTCAGATAAGCAGCCGGACCTTTCAGGTGTTTCCTTTGGGTCATCAAAGCTAGCTTGTGTTTGTGATTCACAAACCTGATGAGGATCGCTGGTTTATCCGTCTCCTTTCTCCTGGGGAGCAGGTGGCAGGTCTCGATGGTATTGAGATCCAGGGAAATCCCTTTAGATGTGAGAAATGAAAGTATTTGCTGTTCCAGCGACGCTGCACCGAACTCCGTATTAGAACTGCTAGCTACGCTAGCGCTAGCATTAGCAATGCTAGCTCCAGCTGCATTCAGCTTCGCTCGAGGCTTGATTGGTACTCCAGTGAGAATGACATTATTCATCCTTACTTGCTGTTCCACATCGTCCAGTCTTTTCTCCAGAATCTCGACCCGGTTTTCTCGCTGCTCGTTTTGAGCCCGAAATCTTCGGAACTCTTCCATCATCTCCCAGAGCGGTGTTAGCTAAGCCGACACTTGATCCATAAAACTTTTCAGCGTTTCTTGAATAATGTCACGAGACTTTTTGAGCTCTTCATATTCCTGGGGTTTCTTCGGGGGCATGGTCAGCTCTCTTTTTTGGAGAAAAATCAACTTTTTAAGTAATTTGAAGATAGTTGTATTCGCAGAGAGGCACGCCACGCGTCCTGCTGTATAACCCGGAACCGGAAGGTCCGGGTTATTTGCTTATTTGTTAATTATTTGCTTCAGTTAAGATAAATCACTTTTTAGGTCACCTTAAAAATAACACGTAGTTTTCAGACAATTATTTTCCTTTCATTCAAATTAATTCAATCAAGTAGGTGTAACTTTGGTGCTGCCGTTAGATCGGCACCGCAAGGGATTCTGGGATTTCAATACCTTTGCCTGTCTGGACGGATTTGGGTTTAACTGTGGGTTTTTGACCAAATGTGTTTAGTTGTTTAGCTGTTTTACTGTGTTTTGCCGTGTTTTGCTGAGTTGTTTAGTCCTACTGTGCTTACATCTCTGCACCATGAGTTAGAGTGAAGGAGAGAATGATGAGTTTATATAGTACCCCCACAACCAAACTTGTAATGACAATGAGGGAAAATTCTTTATTGAATTTTTGCACTCCGTGCATTTTTTCCGTCCTTTTTATTGTTATAAAAATGAGCATATCTGCCGGCTCAAACTTGGACATATGAGAGATCAAAAATATAAGTAATTAAGATTGAAAAAAGATTAATTGAATAATGTGACATTTAGTTAGATAAATACGTAAACTTGAGTTGTACAAGATCAGAAACTTTGTCTGTTATTTTTTCTAAGCAGAAACTCTTTTTTTGATGATGCAGCCGTGTTACTTTTTTGATGGACTTATAATTTTTATCCGCCGTCATTAAAATCTCAGACTCCGTCTCACTTCCGTCTCAAGTGTCCCGCTTTCTTTTTTTTTTCTCCACGCGTTTCCATGGTGACTCCAGATATCGGCGATGTATTGAGAATGTCTTTATGTACCTCCTGTGCACGTGCATTAACCCAAGGTTACCAAGTCGAGCGTAATTACGCTAACTCATATCCGGTCTTTTGGAACCGACATACCCAGAGTAAGCAAGTTCAGGCGGCAGATCTGAAAAAAACAAAACAAAGACAAACATGTTCATTTACTGAAATGTTCTAGTTTACTGAGTGAAAGGGGACAAAAGTAGTTCAGAATCACAAAAAGACTTGAGTTTTTGTTGTGAACTCCGTGAAAATTGAGTTAAAAAGGAGCCCAAACCATTGTCCCTCCTCTCCCTTGTTTAACAGTTGGTATCCATTCTTGTGTTGTTATATGATGTTTGGTTTTTCTAAATATGGTGCTGATTCTGAAAGTTCTGCTTTTGCTAAGAAACCTGTTTGTCAGTTTTTATGCAAATGTAACCTGAGCTGCTCATTTGTTTCTAGAACAGCAGCAGAATAAGAGGAACAATGAGTCTCGATGGTTGGACTATTTTTAGCACGAGAAAGATGAAATAAAGAAGAAAGAGCCGTCAAACGGTTCTGGACAGTCCACATGTCAGCTGTGGCATCGGCAACACTTTCAAAATCAAAGATCATTTTTACAAAGTTTTCATAAATTTGATGTCAGATTAAGACTGTGAGCCTTCCTGGAATCAAACCCTCAACCAGCCTGTTGTCTACCAAGTGAACAGCCACTGCCCCACAGTCAGAGGACCAGGATTGGATCAGATTTTGTCCCTACATGAAAAAGGGGGCGGTGCATCTTTTAGATTACACAATTTGTGGTATGCGTGTGTGTGTTTGGGGTGCATGTGCTTGCGTGTGTGTATTTGCATAGGTGTGACTCTCCACTTCTCTGCAGTTACAAGAAATCACGTGACTGCAGCTGCAGCAGTCAATACGCTGCTGAGTCCTAAAGAGTTAGAAATTCAGAAATATACAGAGCCCCCCAGGTGCCAGTGGTTAAAAAAATCAGATAAACCATGTGCACGGACTGATCAACTGTGTTTCACACTGATGCTCAATCGTGCACTAACCCCACTTGGACAGATCTGTGGAGATTTGCTGGGGCTCTACATATTTTCATTTCACGTTTCCTTTTGTAACCCAAAGTTCTTTTCCCTCATAGTTGTGTCTGATATTATTCTAATGTTTATATAGAGATTTTACTACAACCCACGTTGTAAAAAGGTCTGTGGCTGTTAGAATGAACCTGCTGCTCCACAGAGAGAGAACCGTGTCTCTGAACAGAGCAGACGGAGTGGTAGCTTCTGTTTGCTGTCGGTGGTGGTGGTGGGGGGGTTGCTTTAAATCCACTGTGAGCTACAGAGGAGACTTTGGTCCTGCTTTGTGTGAACAATCAGCATCATCAATTAACTCAGAAAACACACTGATTTAGATGATGATCGTATTGGTAAGAACTAAATGTGATAAATTGATGGAAAATCCTTTTTTTTTTCAAATTGGCAGTTTTTTCTGTTCATTTTTATCTCCATAGCAACCATTTTATCTTTTTATCGCCTGGGGATAATGAACAGATGGATGTCAGTTTCAGAGGAATCAGAAAAAAGTTTTTTTGATTTCCTTTCCTTTTATTTTCTCCTTATATTTCAACATTTATTTATGAAAATCAAATATTAGTTCAGACAGAAATCTTAATGGTTGTCTTGTTCAAATAAACAGTCCTTCAGTTCAGTTTTATCTTGCCTTGATTGACACACATCTCATTCAACCTTCCAGCTAGCTTGTCTCCTGTTCTTCTCTCTCCCGCTCTCTCTCTCTACGTCTGTCTCTCTCTCTCTGTATCTCGTGATAATTCAGGAACATTGACTTTTTTTACATTTTCCTTCCTTGTTCAGAACAAAACTTTTTTTCCAAAAATATTTTCCTCATATTGTTTTCAAACTAAATCCAGACTCCCAATGGAAACTATGTCACCTACTTTCAAATGTTCCTTCTGCTGGTCTGGTCAGCATCGGGTTTCATTTTGGTTTGGTTTCCTGATGCTTTCTTCTCTGTTGTTTTTTCCTTTTCTGTCAGAGGTCCATCTTCTTTTTCAAGATTTGGACATTTAGTGCAGATGTGCATTCCAAATATGAACACGGCTGCTATGTCTTCTGACGCTCCGTGTAGAGTAGAACGACATGTCATTAATATTTCTGGTTCATCATCTCCATATTTTTCCCTCACATTTGCCCTGAATGTTTTCTTTAGGTTCAGTGACTTGTGAAAGTATTCAACCCCCTTGAAGTTTTTAAGCTTTTGCCACATTTGAAGCTGCAAAAAAGATATATATAGATATCAAGATATAAAACTGTAAAAAAATTGTGAACAATCAACAAGTGAGACATAAACATGAACTGGAACGAAGTTTATGGGATATTTCAAACATTTTTAACAAATAAAAAACAGAAAAATTATTATTATTATTATTATTATTATTATTATTATCATTATTATTAATGTGATCCAAGTGAGTTTCAGCTGGAATGATCCAAGTTTCCAAAAGCTTCAGTCTGGATCTCATTCTAGTGAGAGATGAACTAAAAAGAGCTGCTGCTCATTTGATTGTTGCTGCTTTACTTTCTACCAACATTTGGATCCAATATTAGAAGAACAAGGATTTGTCTTCCTGTTTGTCTTTCATCCAAATGACTGAATTTCACCGAAGAAAAGTCATTTTTCAACTCCAGAGACTCCCACAGTGAGACACCTGCTGGCTGTTCTTTGTAACTGCATCTGCAGCTTCTAGAAACGTTTCTGTTTTCATCTTTTCAAACAGTTTGTTTTCTTCACATGAAGCCTAAAGAAATGTCCTCAGAATGATGGAAACAGTTTTTCTGCAGCTTGAAGCTGTTCTAGAAGATTTTCTTCTTTAGTGCAGAGAAATCTCTCATTTGATGAGACGGAGGAACTGCAGCAACGTTTCCTGGAAAACCTCCACATTTCATTGAAACCATGTTGGAACTTTGTCCATGAGGTCACATGGTCTGGAAGAAGCCCCAGTTCCAGCTGACAGAAGTCTGGTTCTGATCCATCAGATCTCACTAGCAACAGAACCAAAGCTTCACGTGTTGCAGCAACAGTTTCCATGTTTGGGAGGATCTTCTGAAGAACAGCTCAGTTCCAGATCACATCATGATGTTTGATGTTTTCTTCATTCCAAGAAATCATCTGTGTCTCCTTTGATCTGTGCTGAGTCAGCACTTTGACTTCTTTTCAACTTCAGATCCATCATTTACAATCAAGGATGTATAGATATATATGATCTAGAACTTCTTTCTAGGATTCTTTTTTTTTTTTTTTTTTTTGAAAAAAAAAAAGTTTAATTAAAGAATGAGACATTAATTCAAACGGCAAAACAAAAGCTGGAGAAAAGAATCCCCCTCTAACCAAACATATGGCTGGTTCTCTTTGTTTTTCAGATATTTTTACTACAGGATAAAATCCTCTCACATCTTTTGTCCCACAAAATAAATATGAAAACCAATAAACACAGAACAAAACGTTTCATTTTGAAGTGTGTGAAGGCAGCCTGCGTAGATTTCTTTTTTCTTGAATGGTCACATTCTTTTTTTTTTTTTTTTTTTTTTTTAACTTGTCCTGTCCAACAGCTGGGCAGACAGACGAAAGCTGAGGGCCTCTTTTGTTGGACATATTTTGCTTTAACAAGAGGGGTTATTAATCTTCTGACAAACCAAAGGTATGTCTGAATAAACCCCTTTTGTAATTGAGGCCAAACTTTATTAATTTCAATCATGTCTGAAAATCTTTGGTGTTGGACCGGACGGAAAAGGAAAGAGGGGAAGAAGAGAGAGGGATGTTAGAGAGAGAGGGGGTAGGGGGTGATAATAGGAGGGGAAGGGGGATAAGACCATGAAGCAGCATAAAGCAACAAGTTTACTGGTTGTTAATCATTATAGTAAGGTTCAAATGCAGTACAAAAAGGGCGGGGCCCGTCCACACACACACTCAAATGTTATAAACACACCTGCTAGCTGCAAAAATGTCCACCTGTCGACATGTACACAAAACAGATAGTGTTCACACACGCATACTTATGCCTTAAAACCAACTAGTGTGAAATATTTCAGTCATTCAGTCATGCAAGCTATTAGTGCAAAGGTGAGCTAACACCAGTGCTCAGGTGAGGTTTTATGTTCTTCTAAAATGGATCGTGGAACGTGAAAAGAAGGAGGGAGAGTGCCCAGACATCCCCACCCCAAGACCCCCACCACAGCAGCAGCGGCAGCCGGAATCCCCCCAACGCCACACGGGAACCGGCAGGGAACAACCGCCGCCCGGGCGACCAAGCCCGCCACCCAGGCCAGGGCCAGCAGGGCCGCCGCAAGGCCCCCAGAGCCAGAGGCCAGGGAAGCACGGAGGGAAAGAGAGCGCCGCCCCAGCCCAACCAGGAGAGCAGCCCCCCCGCCGCGCCGGGAGAACCCAACGCAGAGCCCCACCGGAGAAGGACGCCCACAGCCCCAAACGAGCACCCCACCACCACCCAGGAGTTCCGGGCATCCCCCCGCCCCAACCCCAGGTACGAGCCAGGACCCCCCAAGGGAGACCCGCTCCGCACTCCAGGCAGCCATCCGCCCGGCCCACGGTTGGTCCAGGGAGGAGCGAGGCAGGGGGCCCGCCGCCCCCGCCCAGGAGGGGGGAACCCCGGGGAAAAAAAGAGGGCCCACAAGGGGTGTTATAAATATGGCCCGACCAGGCTCGGCCACAGTTGGAAATTTGGCGGGGCCCAGCACTCAGGAGCAAGGACCAGAACCCACCCCCCAGGGACCAGACACCCCCGGCTCAGATGTAATGTGAACTCCCCCACCGCGCGGAGAGAGCACCACCGGGCCCAGGAAGCCGGCACCCCGGGGACACGGCCGCCGTTGCAAAGGGGCCCGCACCCCCCACCAGGGAAGAGGCAGGGGACAGATGGACCCAGGTCCCACCTTCCTTGCAAAATGTGTGTGCGTGTATGTGTGTTTGAGATGGTGTGTGTGTGCATGTGTGTGTGTTTATGTTGGGATGTATATATTGAGGGGGGAGGGGTGTGTGTACTAAGGGGGGTGCAGTTAAAATTGGCGGGTAGGGCACTAAGGGGACATCTCCTGATTACTCACAGTGACGTCCCCTCACCCTCCCCACCAAGGGGCCCTAAATGTCTAAGGTGCGGTTAAAATTGGCGGGTAGGGTGCTAGGAGGACATCCGCTGCTTGCTGGCAGTGATGTCCAAGCACCCCCCCTACCAAGGGCCCTACATGTCTAAGGTGCAAATAAAACCGAAAGAGGGGGGGCCCACTCCATACGGCAACCATAGGAGGGGGGCCACTGCCTGGTAAACCCCCCCCCCAAGGCTCATCGCAGGCTAAGCCCCCCACCCCCTCACCCTATTATGAGGTTATATGAGGAAGGGGGTAAGTTGGGGACAGCTGATAGATTGTCCCCCGGTGGTCAAACAGCTGTCCCCCGCCCCCCCCCCCCAGCAAGGGGGCCAGGCCCACCCAGCCCCGGGCCAACCCCGGAGGCGCCGACACCCCAGGCCCAGCACCACCCCCCCCACACAGAGAGAGAGGAGCCAGAAAGCGCCGCCCCCCCCCCCCCCCCCCCCCGGAGCAAGCCCAGGCCCCCACCCCCAAACGCCGGCCCTAGAAGAGCTCTGGTCAGGCCTCGACGGGACCGAGGCAGCCAACCGGCCGGGGAAACCGCCGATGGCCTCAGCGGGGACCCCGACCCGTCAACCCCCCCCGCCCCGTACCAATAGTGGACCCCCCCCTCCCCCAGAATGCCCCCCCACAGGTCAGGGCCGACAAGACCCCCCCCCCAGACCCCGCAGCCGAAGCGGAGGACACCCAGAGCGACCGGGGGCCCCAAGAGGGTTGTCCCGTCCCGCCCCAGAGCCAGGGAAGGGCCGATCCCAGCCCCAGGCGTAGATGGGAAGCCCATCCAGCGCCGCTGGGCCCCCCCCTCCGAGCAGCGCCCCCCGCCAACCCCCCCCAGCACAGGCAAAGGGACCACCCCCCCAAGCCAAGCATGACCACCACCCCACCCCCCCACCACGCACCCCCACACCCAAGCCCAAAGGACCATGCAGCGCCCCAGCCCGCCCCACCCAGGCGCCGGACCCGACCCCCAGACCAACGGAGCCCCCAACAACCCCCGCCAGGCACCGGAGGCCCCGACCCCCACCCCGGCCCACGGCAGAAGGGCAAGGAGCAGCGACGACCAGGCCCCCCCCACCCCCTAAGTCACGGAGTTAGCTATGGGAGACCAGAGAGACCGAATTCTTTCGAAGTTACTTGAACTTTGGGCTGACATTTTTTCCAAGCTGATATGATCAAGCAGCAGATTTCTGTGTTGACTTATATTTATATTTTTTTTGCTTTTCCAATTTATTAAAATAGTTTTTTTAGCAATGCAAAGAGTTATGAAAATGATAGAGCCTAATCCTCCTTCTACATCGATGGCACTCATGTCACCAAGCACACAAAGTGACGGTGAAGCTGTGATTGAAACCTTAAGCCAGACTGATAGATCGGCACATACCTGCTGCCAGAGAGCCTGGACAGGCGTGCAGAACCATAGTGCATGCATGTAATTGTCGGGTAGATTACTGTCACAGTGCTGACAAATGTCTGAGTTACTGAGACCCATCTTGAACATCCTCTGTCCAGTGTAGTAAATTCTGTGAAGAGTTTTGAAATGGATTAGCTGCAGATTTGGACTTTTTGTCATTTTAAAGGTGTTTAGACAAAGTTCTGACCAAAAACTTTCATCTGTGCTGATGCTCAAATCCGCATCCCATTTTGTTGTCGGAAGTGAAATATTGTTATCTAAATTGCATAAAAGTTTGTATATTTTGGAGAGAGTTTTATTCATTGAGAAATTGATCAGAGTGGTAACTACATCTGGTAGCTTTAAATCGTTGTCTCTGTATTTAAACTTTTTAGTAATAATTGATTTAATATTCCAAGAAGTTATATATTCCATGTTTGTCTTGAAGTTCCTGGGGAGTTATGAATCTTCTATCAATAATTATGTGCTCTAGTTGTTTTATGCCCCCTGCTTGCCAAGCTGGGAAGTGAATCATTTTTTTGTTAATAAGGATGTCCGGGTTGTTCCAGATGGGTGTCATTTTGCACGGTTGAATTGATGATTTTGATATTTTGAGAAATTCCCACCAGGCTGTTAAAGTGGCATTTATATTAATACTTTTGAAACAATCCTGTTTTTTAACTATTTGGCTAATAAATGGAAGATCTGACAGATTGATCTTTCCACATAATGCCTGTTCCAAGTCTAACCATGAGTTAGTTTCTGGATTATTTTTTAACCATTTTAAGATATATTGTAATCTATTTGCAAGAAAGTAATTGTGGAAGTTAGGTAATTCTAATCCTCCACAGCTTTTTGCAGATTTTAAAGTTTTTAGACTAATTCTTGCAGGTTTGTTGTTCCATAAAAAAGCTTGATATGGATGAGTCTAATGTTTTGAACCATTTTAATGGCGGTTGTGTGGGAATCATTGAGAAGAGATAATTAACTTTGGGTAAGATTTTCATTTTTACCGTGGCTACCTTGCCCATAAGGGACAAAGGCAGGTTGGTCCAGCGTGTTAGATCGTCCTGTATGTTTTTCAGTAATGGGGTGTAGTTTAGCTGCACCTTTCTAGGATTCTGATGGACTTCATCAAGATGACTCCTCCCACTTTGGTTTCTGTCAAATTTAGAAAAACTCAAAGAACCAAAATCAATCCAGTTTGGATCAATTCTGTCTTTCAGATCTTTGGAAAAACTGAAAGAATCTCTGCATCCCAGATTTCTTCTTGGGTTTTGGTTTCTGCAGGTTTTCAATCTCCTCTTTGATCTGACTGAATGTGTCCATCAAGGTCTTTGAAAGCATCATTTTCTCCTCCTCCTCCTCCTTCTTCTTGAGGGTCTCTGTGAGTGAGGAGATCTCCCCCAAAAGGGAGGACTGTTCTTGCTGCCGTTCACTGCTGCCGTTCTCCTTCCAGGTTCTTGTGGTTCTCCATCAGAGCTGGTCTCCATGGGACTGTTGCCTCCCTCTGTGGTGTCAGTCAGTCAGGAGGTGGGAGGGAGGGAGGGAGGAGTCTTTGTCCTTCTGGACATGTTCTTGGATTGGGAGCAGATCAGCTTGGAGTCCAGAGGACTCCTTCAGCTGTTGGGCTGAGAGTCTGGGAGCTTCAGCTGTCCTGCTTTTCTCTCTGTCTCTCTCTCTCTTTGCACTGCATGCTGGGAGATTGGTGGCGTCGACAGCATGGACGGTGTGGGTGAGTGTGTTTGAGAGTTTGACAGAAAGTTTGTGTGGTTTGGTGCTCCATTTTTCGTTTTCTATTTGGAGTTATTTACTGATTTAACGACTTTTACTGGCGGGTTTGGGGTATCCGTGGTTCACCCGCCTCGCCGGGATGGCGTCTCAGACGCCGTCCTTGTCCCTGAGGCATGGGATCCGCGTCCAACCCGACCCACAGGTGTCTGTGGAGACAATTCTCCTTGCCGTGGGAGACTTAGTTGGTCACGTCAACATTACTTATGCTTCTCGGATGAACAAAGGAGTGATAGTTTTTCTGACGGAGGAGCGTTTGGTATCTGACTTGATCGCGTGTGGCGTCACTGTGGGCGGGGAGTTCCTGCAGGTGTCCCCGCTCGCGGTGCCGTCGACGCGTGTCATTGTTTCGGGTGTTCCCCCGTTCATTCCCAACGACGCTCTGGAAAAAGAGCTGCAGCGTTACGGAAAGTTTGCTAGCGGTTTCCGAACTGTAGGTTTGGGCTGCAGGAGTGAGAAGCTGAGACATGTTCAGTCCTTCCGCAGACAGGTTTTCATGTTTCTGAGCTCTTCTGCTCAGACTCTGGACGTGTCCTTCCGCGTGAAGCACGGGGATGGCAATTATTTGGTCTATGCCAGCACGGGAAATCTGAAGTGCTTTGTGTGCGGAAACGCTGGGCATAAGCGCGCCGCCTGCCCTCACAGGGCAGCTGAAGGGCGGCCTGATGAGGCCGCTCCGGCCGCTCAGGTGGAGCAGGGGCTCGCCGCTGCAGACTGTGTGGGTGTGGGGGACCCCGCCCTTCTAACTGGTACAGATCCTGGTGAAGGTTGCAGCTCTGAAGCTGCTCAGAGCAGCAATAGTGAGGTTAATGTTAGAGACAACACTGTTGCTCCTGCCTCAGAGCTTCAGGAGGAGTCTGAAGGTGGTGTGAGTGTCAGTGTTGAGAATGTTGGCGGTATTTCTGACCATTCTAGTGGTGATAAAATGGGCACAGGGGTGACTGGTGAAGGGGTTGAGTGTGCAGATGGACAGTCTGCTGTTACTGATGATTTTTCTGCTGTGATTCCTCCTCCTGTCACCACAGACATGGAGCTGGATTCAGACTCTGACTGTGTCTCTCTGGCAGAGTCCCAGATATCGTCCGATGACATCTATTCACTTGAGGAAATCAATCACTTCCTAGATGATTCATTTGGTAGACCAGTTAAAGTGGCTGATTATTTTCCAGATTTGGAGAAATTTATTCTGACGTCACTAACTTTGCAGAAACAGGTTGACTTTAATATACTTGACGAGAAGAAACGGTTTCGATTAAAGAAACATGTGACTACCGTTCGTAAACAGTTGAAGGCTTTGAAGGGTAAAAGCTCTAGAAGGTTGAAAATAAAGAAAAAGGGTGAAACACTGACGTAGTTATGACTGTGTGTGTGTGGATGATCCTTTTCCTGTTATTTTCTTCACTTTTCCTTCTTCACTCTATGTTTACATTTAAGGCAGGCTCTTTAAACATTAATGGTGGGAGGGATGCGGAAAAGAGGGCGATTATTAAAGACATTTTTGAAGATAAAGCTTTGGATATTTTGTTTTTACAGGTGACACATAGTGATGTACTGACTGAAGCAGAATGGGCTCTGTGGTGGAGGGGTCAGTCTTTCTTTTCTCACGGTACAGTCTTCTCTGCTGGGGTGGCGGTTCTTTTCTCACCTCGGCTGAGTCTTAATATCTTATCCGTTAGTGAGGTGGTCGCGGGCAGGTTCCTCGCTGTGAGGGTTGAACTGAACGGGTTTAAATTTTGTTTGATTAACTTTTATGCACCTGCAGAAGGTGCTCACAGAATCCCTTTTTTCCTCACTTTAGAGGATTTTTTGAAAAACTGTGATCCGGGGGACGTTATAGTGATGGGCGGTGACTGGAACTGCACGTTAGATTTTACTTTAGATAGAACAGGTGCAGAACCTCAATTCCAGTCATCATCGGTTTTATCAAAGATTGTTTCTGACTCTTCTTTGGTTGACGTGTGGCAGCTTAATAATCCCCAAACCAGACAATACACGTGGGCCAGGAATGTGGGTGGGAAATTGATGAGCCTCGCTAGACTGGACAGATTTTATATCACAGACAGTTTTAGAAAGAGGGTTTATGGATGTTCCATTTATCCAGTTGCTTTTAGTGATCATCATATGATAACACTAGAATTACACCTTGGATCTTCTACAAAAGGAAGTTCATACTGGCATTTCAATGTGAAGCTTCTACTGGATAGAGTTTTTTGTGAGAAATTTGAGTTTTTTGGGGAGCTTTGGAGATGTAGAAGATCTGATTTTGTTTCTGTTAGCCAGTGGTGGGAGGTGGGTAAAGCACAAATACGGGTTTTCTGTCAGTATACAAGCCATTCCACAGTTACAACTAAGAGAGCAATATCTGCTTTGGAAAAAGAAATTTCTGGGCTAGAAAACACTTGTTCAACTCATAGTGCTTCACAAGGACAATTACTTAAGAGCAGACGGGGTGAACTGAGTTCATTTCTCCGTGAAAGGGCTAAGGGAGCTTTAGTTCGAGCTCGGTTTACCACCATCAGAGACATGGATGCTCCCACGTCGTTCTTTTTCAACCTGGAGAAATCTGTTTCTAGGAAGAAACAGATGGTCTGTCTGCGCCTTCTTGATGGGACTGTTACTACGAGCCCGGCTGCTTAAAACTAAAAGCTTTAAGACGGAAAAAAATAAAATAAGTAAAAACATCTTAATTTATTCAGTCAAATAAAAATATGTAGATTTTAGACTTTTCCATAAAATCTCAGTGATTCAGAGCCCAATATAAAATATAACTTTTCTCAGCACTAATAACATGCATATGAATGAACTTCACCTTTATCACAAAAAAACAACAACTCATAAATACTACAGAATATCATTACATTTTTTCCCACAGCTAAAAAGAATAACGTGTCATAAATCCCACATTTCTGTGGAGTTTTCTACGAAGCTTCTGTCTGTGAGGATGAAACAAACATTAGCGCCACATTACAGCATGGCTGCATGTTAAGCTAACACATCGACGGTCTGCAGCAGAAATACACGTAAACGATGACAAACCTGTTAGCATGGTATCTATTAGCGAAAGTAGCGTCAGTCCACAACATTAAAAATACAAACACATGAGATTAACCTCGGCAAAATATCAAAATATTAGCGTTTTACAGAGTTTGGAAGAAATAGAAAAGCTTACCGCACGCAGGTCTCTTCTTTTGTGGCTGTCAATCACGTATGGAAAGTTCCAGCAGGAGGAGGGCAGACTGTGCGCTCTTGTTGGTCCAATCAGCAAACAGAAGCAGACTAAGCTGCACAGCGATAGGGGGAGGTGAGGCGCCTAAAATTTGAAATTAAAGACTAACCCAGTTTTCTGGAGGGAATGTTGCATTGTAATTCCTGTGTTAAGGTAACGACTAATCAATCCCATGTGTAAAAAACAAAAAAAATATTGTATTAAAATAAGCAAAAGTGAAAAATTAATATTTGACTAAAATAAAAAAAACTGTTTTAGAAAATTACAATTGTTTTTGTATGTTTGATTGTTTGTTTTTACTCTCTTCATTCATTTCTATATTTAATGAAAAATGCCAAATGTTATTTAGAGCACAGATAAAGAAACTATTAATAATTGCCATTTGTAAAAAAAAAAAAAAAACCTTTTTGGACTTAAATAAGCAAAAATGACAAATTAATGTTTCACTACATTAAAGAAACAGTTCTTTTCAACATAGAATTTTTGTTTGCTTGTTTGTTTTTGTCCTTTTCATTAATTTCCAATTTTATATAAAAATGCAAAATCATGTTATTCAGACAGGACGTGTTTATTTTAGGTAAACATGTTTAATGAGAACTAGTTAACATCCACATCTTTATGACTAAAGATTAACTCGAATTTTGCACTTTTTTGGCCAATTCTGATCCACCCATCTATCCATCCATCCATCCATCCATCAATCTTCTTCTGCTCAACCAGGGACCGGGTTGCAGAGGCAGCAGTCTAAGCAAAGATGCTCAGACTTCCCTCTCCCCAGCCACTTCCTCCAGCTCGTAGAGGGGGACCACATGGCATCCCATTCCAATTGAGAGACATAGTCTCTCCAGATTGTTCTGGGTCTTCCCTGGGGCCTCTGCCCATGCCTGGAAAACCTCCATAGGAAGATGTCTAGAAGGTATCCAGACCAGATGCCTGAGCCACCTCAACTGGCTCCTCTTGATGTGGAGGAGCAGCGACTCTACTCCGAGATCTCTGGGTGACGAACCTTCTCCCCCCATCTCTAAGGAAGTGCCCGGCCACCCTGCCGAGGAAGCTCATTTCAGCTGCTTGTATTCAGGACCTTGTTCTTTCGATCGTGTCCCAGAGCTCATGGATCATGTAGATGAGTGTAGGAATGAAGATTGACTGTTAAATTAAGAGCTTTGCTTTCTGGCTTAGCTCAGTCTTCACAACAACGAATCAGTATACTGCCTGCCTAACGGCGGATGCCACTCCAGTCTGCCTTTCGATCTCCCGCTCCAATCCTCCCTTACTCGTGAACAAGACCTCAAGATATTTAAACTACTCCACCTGGGGCAGGAGTACTCCACCCATCCAGAGAGGACAAACTTTCGCCAATCAAGAACCATGGCCCCAGATTTAGCTGTAAAGTGGTCTTAGGCTTACCACCGCTATGTCTGAGAACCTCATCCCAGCTGCTTCACACTCTGCTGCAAACCACTCCAATGCATCTTGAAGGTCCTGTCTTGATGAACCCAACAGGACAACATCATCTGCAAAGAGCAGAGAAGAAATCCTGTGACCCTGAAAATTCTGCCCATAAAGACTATGAACAGAACCGGTGATAAAGGGCAGCCCTTTCTCACCAATAAAGATCTTTTTGCCCTTTATCTGACCTGTTCCACCGGTTCCATTTTTCCAAGTGCAGAGGTATAGGTAAATTTTTAGTCTATAAAGACAATGATAAAAAAAAATGAATTAACAACTAATTACTAATATACTTATAAAAGTGTGGTCTCACGAAAACAAAAAATACATCAGCAATGAAAAACATTTACACACAGCAATGTATTTTCTTAACAAAGGACAAATGCATTTTTCACATATTTATGCTGTTGGTGGCAGGAGATTATATTGTTTTATAAATGACAAATCAACTGTGTTTATTTTATTGTGACCCGTATATTTTACAAGGAAATATCTACATATTTAACATGTTTTTATTGTAAAAATAACAAGGATATCTACTTATTTTAAATACTACATATGCACGTAAAAAATACACCATTTTGTTTTTTTCTCAATTACAGTAAAATTGTGTTGGTATTTTACAAAAATCTACTGTAAATTTTACGGACTTTTTTTACAGTGTGGCGACTGTTGCTCTGCAAAAGGGAAATGGTTTCAACACCTGGAATATGGCTGTTCGAAGAACCCATTTTTGGAAACGACCTCTTCAACTCACAGATTCTGGTTTCTGCTACCATGAGGTCGAAGTTGAGAGATGCGGGCTGTGTGAAGCTTGGACATCTCCTACAGACTCCTGTTCCTGAGCTTTCTGCTTTTACTGGAATACGATCTCTCAGAACACTGGAAAATCTTGTGAAGGAGATTTGTCTCTCCTTGCCTGTGTCCTATCAAGCCTACGTGATGGATCCTACTGCATCTAGCCAGTGGGTGGATGGTGTCGATTTCATGTTTCCTCCTCTGCAGGTTGCTCCGGCCTGCGAGGGATGGCAAGAGGACGGAACTAAACTCCTGTCCTGGACTCGTCCTCAAATAGGAACCTTTGAAACGATTGGGAAGAAGTCTTTATATTTTTTATGTGTTAAAGTTTTGAACTTGCGCTCCTTAATGGACGTCAGAGTGTCGAGGTGGGCTGAGTTGTTTGGCACGGGGTCTACTCCGAAGGGCTGTTGGAGATCCCTGTACAAAGCTCCTGTTGAGAAACGGGTAGGTGACCTCCAGTGGAGGGTCGTACACGGGATCATAGCCACAAACATATCTGGTGCACCTTAATCCTGGCGCGGGGGATGGGTGTCCGTTCTGTTCTGTTGCAGAAACTGTGGAACATCTTTTTTTGCAGTGTCAACGTCTGATTGGAATTTTTTCTTTTCTTCGTTCTTTTTTTGAGGGGCTGGGAGAACAGTTTTCATCTGTGTGTTTCATTTATGGGCCAAAATATTTGGCCAGAAAGCGAAGAGTCCATGTTTTGTTAAATTTTCTTTCCGGTGAAGCCAAGTTGGCGGTATGGTTCTTCTTCTTTCTCTTTCGGCTTTTCCCATCAGGGGTCGCCACAGCGAATCATCGTCCTCCACCTCACTCTATCATGGACATCTTCTACCCTAACACCAGCCAACTTCATGTCCTCTGTTAAGACATCCATATATCTCCTCTTTGGCCGTCCTCTTGCCCTCCTGCCAGGCAGCTACATCTCCAACATCCTTCTACCAATATATCCACTATCCCTCCTCTGAACATGTCCAAACCATCTCAGTCTGGCTTCTCTGAATTTGTCGCTAACACAGGCAACATGAGCCGTCCCTCTGATGTACTCGTTCCTTATCCTGTCTAACCTGCTCACTCCTAAGGAGAACCTCAACATCTTCATCTCCGCTACCTCCATCTCAGCCTCTTGTCTCTGTCTCACTGCTACCGTCTCTAACCCATAGAGCAGAGCTGGTCTCACCACTGTCTTGTACACCTTTCCTTTGAGTCTTGCTGGCACTCTTCTGTCACACAACACTCCTGACACTTTCCTCCAACCGCTCCAACCTGCCTGCACTCGCCTCTTCACCTCTTTTCCACACTCCCCATCACACTGAACTGTTGACCCCAAGTACTTAAACTCCTGCACCTTCTCCACCTCAGCCCCCTGTAACCTAACGCTTCTACCTTGATCCCTCTCGTTCAGACACATGTATTCTGTCTTACTATGACTGACCTTCATGCCTCTTCTTTCCAGAGCAAACCTCCACCTCTCTAGCTGTTCCTCCACCTGCTCTCTACTCTCACTGCAAATTACAATGTCATCTGCAAACATCATTGTCCAGGGAGATTCCTGTCTTACCTCGTCTGTCAGCCTGTCCATCAGCATAGCAAACAAAAAAGGACTCAAAGCTGATCCTTGGTGTAGTCCCACCTCCACCTTGAACTCCTCTGTCTGACCTACAGCACATCTCACCACCGTCATACTTCTCTCATACATGTCCTGAACTACTCTGACATACTTCTCTGCCACTCCAGACGACCTCATACAGTACCACAGCTCCTCCCTCGGCACCCTGTCATACGCCTTCTCTAAATCTACGAACACACAATGCAGCTCCTTCTGACCATCTCTGTACTTTTCCATCAACATTCTCAAAGCAAAAATGGCATCAGTGGTGCTCTTACGGGGCATGAAACCATACTGCTGCTCACAAATCTCCACCTTCTTCCTATGCCTGGCTTCCACTACTCTTTCCCACAGCTTCATTGTGTGGCTCATCAACTTTATTCCTCTATAGTTGCTGCAGTTCTGCGTGTCACCCTTGTTCTTAAAGATCGGAACCAGAACGCTTCTCCTCCATTCATCGGGCATCTTCTCACTCTCTAAAATCCTATTGAACAACCTTGTTAGAAATTCCACTGCTGTCTCTCCTAAGCACTTCCATACCTCCACAGGTACGTCATCAGGACCAACGGCCTTTCCGCTCTTCATCCTTTTCAGAGCCTTCCTAACCTCATCCTTTCCAATCTCTGCTACTTCCTGCTCCACAACAACCACATCTTCCTCCCTTCTTTCCCTGTCATTTTCCACGTTCATCAGCTCCTCAAAATACTCCTTCCATCTTTTCTGTACACTCTCCTGGGTTGTTAGCACCTTTCCATCTCTGTCCTTTATCACTCTTACCTGTTGCACGTCCTTCCCATCTCTGTCTCTCTGTCTGGCTAGTCTGTACAAGTCCTTCTCTCCTTCCTTTGTGTCTAACCTGTCATATAGCTCATCATAAGCTTTCTGTTTGGCCTTTGCCACCTCTCTCTTCACTCTACGCTGCGCTTCCTTGTACTCCTGTCTACCTTCCTCAGTCCTTTCTACATCCCACTTCTTTTTAGCCAACCTCTTCCTCTGGACGCATTCCTGTACTTCCTCATTCCACCACCAAGTCTCTTTACCGTCTTTCCTCTTTCCAGATGACACACCAAGCACCTTCCTACCTGTTTCCCTGATAATCTCTGCTGTAGTTTCCCAGTCATCTGGAAGCTCATCCTGACCACCCAGGACCTGTCTCAACTTCTGCCTAAATTCCTCACAAGTTTCTTCATTCTGTAGCTTCCACCACTTGGTCTTCTTTTCTGTTTTCCCTCTCTTCTTCTTCCTGACCTCCAGAGTCATCTTACACACCACCATGCGGTGCTGTCTGGCTACACTCTCTCCTACCACCACTTTGCAGTCATTAACCTCTCTCAAATGACCTCGTCTACATAGGATGTAGTCCACCTGAGTACTCCTACCTCCACTTCTGTATGTCACTCTATGTTCCTCTCTCTTCTGGAAGTAAGTGTTGACTACAGCCATTTCCATCCTCTTCGCAAAGTCCACCACCATCTGTCCCTCCAGATTCCTTTCCTTAACACCAAACCTGCCCATCACCTCCTCATCACCTCTATTGCCCTCACCAACATGCCCATTAAAGTCTGCTCCAATAACAACTCTCTCTCCTCTGGGGATACTCTCTATGACCTCATCCAACTCACTCCAGAATCTCTCCTTCACTTCTAACTCACAGCCAACCTGTGGCGCATACCCACTGACTACACTCACCATCACCCCTTCGATTTCTAACTTTAAGCTCATCATCCTGTCTGAGACTCTTTTCACCTCTAGAACCCTGTTTACAAACTCCCCCTTCAGAATCACTCCTACCCCGTTTCTCTTCCTATCAACACCATGATAGAACAGTTTGTATCCTCCTCCAATAGTACGTGCCTTGCTGCCCTTCCACCTTGTCCTCTGCACACACAGTACATCTACCTTCCCTCTCTCCATCATGTCTGCCAGCTCTCTGCCTTTCCCTGTCATTGTGCCAACGTTAAGAGTCCCTATTCTCAAACCTATGTTCCTGCCTTTTCCCTTCTCTCTCTGGCCCCTTCTGCCTCCTCTCTTTCTTCGACCAACAGTAGTCAAATTTCCACCGACACCCTGTAGGTTAACAGCATCGGTGGCGGTCGTTGTTAACCCGGGCCTCGACCTATCCGGTATGTCTAAAGTGGTGTGGATGATTCGCATGGTTATTTTGGCAATTTTTACGCCGGATGCCCTTCCTGACGCAACCCTCTCTATTTATCCGGGCTTGGGACCGGCACAGAGGCAACTGGCTTGCAACCCCTGTGGCTAGATTGAAGCCAAGTTGGCGGTATGGTTGACGAGGAAAAATCGGATACGGGGAGTTGGGTCTGACGATGTCCTGTTTCTTTTTAAAAGACTTTTGGTGGCAAGGTTGAACGTCGAGTTTGGTTTTTATAGGCTCACACATGCACTTGATGTTTTTGAAAATATTTGGGCTGTACAAAATGTTTTGTGTTCCGTCAAGGATGACTCTTTAGTGGTAAATTTTTGAGTTTGTTTCTTTGTTTTTGTGTTTTCTTTAATTTTTTGACGTTAATATTTTATTTGTGTAATGATGATTGGTCATTAAAGGTGTTTTGAAACTCAAACTCTTTCTTTCTTTCTTTCTTTCTTGCACTGCATGCTGGGAGATTGGTAGCGGCGTCAGCATGGACGGTGTGGGTGAGTGAGTGAGTTTGAGAGTTTGACAGAAAGTTTGTGTGGTTTAGTGCTCCTTTGTTCGTTTTCTATTTTGAGTTATTTACTGTTTTTAACGACTTTCACTGGTGAGTTTGGGGGATCAGCGGTTCACCCGCCTCGCCGGGATGGCGTCTCAGACGCCGTCCTTGTCCCTGAGGCATGGGATCCGCGTCCAACCCGACCCACAGGTGTCTGTGGAGACAATTCTCCTTGCCGTGGGAGACTTAGTTGGTCACGTCAACATTACTTATGCTTCTCGGATGAACAAAGGAGTGATAGTTTTTCTGACGGAGGAGCGTTTGGTATCTGACTTGATCGCGTGTGGCGTCACTGTGGGCGGGGAGTTCCTGCAGGTGTCCCCGCTCGCGGTGCCGTCGACGCGTGTCATTGTTTCGGGTGTTCCCCCGTTCATTCCCAACGACGCTCTGGAAAAAGAGCTGCAGCGTTACGGAAAGTTTGCTAACGGTTTCCGAACTGTAGGTTTGGGCTGCAGGAGTGAGAAGCTGAGACATGTTCAGTCCTTCCGCAGACAGGTTTTCATGTTTCTTAGCTCTTCTGCTCAGACTCTGGACGTGTCCTTCCGCGTGAAGCACGGGGATGGCAATTATTTGGTCTATGCCAGCACGGGAAATATGAAGTGCTTTGTGTGCGGAAACGCTGGGCATAAGCGCGCCGCCTGCCCTCACAGGGCAGCTGAAGGGCGGCCTGTTGAGGCCGCTCCGGCCGCTCAGGTGGAGCAGGGGCTCGCCGCTGCAGACTGTGTGGGTGTGGGGGACCCCGCCCTTCTAACTGGTACAGATCCTGGTGAAGGTTGCAGCTCTGAAGCTGCTCAGAGCAGCAATAGTGAGGTTAATGTTAGAGACAACACTGTTGCTCCTGCCTCAGAGCTTCAGGAGGAGTCTGAAGGTGGTGTGAGTGTCAGTGTTGAGAATGTTGGCGGTATTTCTGACCATTCTAGTGGTGATAAAATGGGCACAGGGGTGACTGGTGAAGGGGTTGAGTGTGCAGATGGACAGTCTGCTGTTACTGATGATTTTTCTGCTGTGATTCCTCCTCCTGTCACCACAGACATGGAGCTGGATTCAGACTCTGACTGTGTCTCTCTGGCAGAGTCCCAGATATCGTCCGATGACATTTATTCACTTGAGGAAATCAATCACTTCCTAGAAGATTCATTTGGTAGACCAGTTAAAGTGGCTGATTATTTTCCAGATTTGGAGAAATTTATTCTGACGTCACTAACTTTGCAGAAACAGGTTGACTTTAATATACTTGATGAAAAGAAACGGTTTCGATTAAAGAAACATGTCACTACCGTTCGTAAACAGTTGAAGGCTTTGAAGGGTAAAAGCTCCAGAAGGTTGAAAATGAAGAAAAAGGGTGAAACACTGACGTAGTTATGACTGTGTGTGTGTGGATGATCCTTTTCCTGTTATTTTCTTCACTTTTCTTTCTTCACTCTATGTTTACATTTAAGGCAGGCTCTTTAAACATTAATGGTGGGAGGGATGCGGAAAAGAGGGCGATTATTAAAGACATTTTTGAAGATAAAGCTCTGGATATTTTGTTTTTACAGGAGACACATAGTGATGTACTGACTGAAGCAGAATGGGCTCTGTGGTGGAGGGGTCAGTCTTTCTTTTCTCATGGTACAGTCTTCTCTGCTGGGGTGGCGGTTCTTTTTTCACCTCGGCTGAGTCTTAATATCTTATCCGTTACTGAGGTGGCCGCGGGCAGGTTCCTCGCTGTGAGGGTTGAACTGAATGGGTTTAAATTTTGTTTGATTAACTTTTATGCACCTGCAGAAGGTGCTCACAGAATCCCTTTTTTCCTCACTTTAGAGGATTTTTTGAAGAACTGTGATCCAGGGGACGTTATAGTAATGGGCGGTGACTGGAACTGCACGTTAGATTTTACTTTAGATAGAACAGGTGCAGAACCTCATTTCCAGTCATCATCGGTTTTATCAAAGATTGTTTCTGACTCTTCTTTGGTTGACGTGTGGCGGCTTAATAATCCCCAAACCAGACAATTCACGTGGGCCAGGAATGTGGGTGGAAAATTGAGCCTCGCTAGACTGGACAGATTTTATATCACAGACAGTTTTAGAAAGAGGGTTTATGGATGTTCCATTTATCCAGTTGCTTTTAGTGATCATCATATGATAACACTAGAATTACACCTTGGATCTTCTACAAAAGGAAGTTCATACTGGCATTTCAATGTGAAGCTTCTACTGGATAGAGTTTTTTGTGAGAAATTTGAGTTTTTTTGGGAGCTTTGGAGATGTAGAAGATCTGATTTTGTTTCTGTTAGCCAGTGGTGGGAGGTGGGTAAAGCACAAATACGGGTTTTCTGTCAGCAGTATACGAGCCATTCCACAGTTGCAACTAAGAGAGCAATATCTGCTTTGGAAAAAGAAATTTCTGGGCTAGAAAACACTTGTTCAACTCATAGTGCTTCACAAGGTCAATTACTTAAGAGCAGACGGGGTGAACTGAGTTCATTTCTCCGTGAAAGGGCTAAGGGAGCTTTAGTTCGAGCTCGGTTTACCACCATCAGAGACATGGATGCTCCCACGTCGTTCTTTTTCAACCTGGAGAAATCTGTTTCTAGGAAGAAACAGATGGTCTGTCTGCGCCTTCTTGATGGGACTGTTACTACGAGTCCGGCTGCCATGAGAACTCTTGCGGTGGATTTTTATAGCGGCTTATTCGGAAAAGAGGACTGCGACAGCGACTGTGTGGATCAGCTGATGGAGGGACTCCCACGACTGAGTGACGCAGACAGGGATCTTTTGGACTCTACAATCTCCATGGAGGAATTGACTGCTGCTGTGGGTCAGATGGCGCTCGGGAGGTCTCCTGGTTTGGATGGGCTGCCGGCGGATTTTTATAAACACTTCTGGAAGTGCCTGGGCCCGGATCTACTAGAGGTGTTCAAGGATTGCTCACAGACTGGATTGTTACCTTTCTCATGCCGTCATGCTGTTCTCTCTCTTCTTCCTAAGAAAGGAGACTTAACTCTCCTGAAGAACTGGAGACCGCTTGCCTTGCTCTGTACAGACTATAAGTTGCTCTCTAAGGTCCTGTCCAATAGACTTAAGAATGTTTTAGGTGTAATCATTCACAGAGATCAGTCCTATTGTGTGCCTGACCGATCTATTATGGACAATCTTTTTCTTGTACGTGATTTATTTGATGTTTGCAAACACTGTGACACCTCAGTTGGACTATTATCCTTGGATCAGGAGAAGGCCTTCGATAGGGTTGATCATATTTATTTATTTTCTGCTTTGAGAGCTTTTGGTTTTGGAGAGTTTTTTACGTCTTTGTTGGCTCTTTTGTATAAGGAGGCTTTTTGTTTAGTCAAGATTGGTGGCGGACTGAGCAGACCTGTTATGGTTCAGAGAGGGATTAGACAGGGATGTCCACTTTCTGGACAACTGTACGCTATTGCCATTGAACCTTTTCTCCATAGGCTACGTACTCTGCTTACAGGATTGATGTTACCAGAAATGTCCCACAAACCGTCTCTTGTGGTGTCTGCATATGCAGATGACGTAACGGTTTTTGTTCGACATCAGGCAGATATTGATTCTCTGTGCAATGTTCTGGATCTTTTCCAAAGGGCTTCTTCGGCTAAGGTGAACTGGGGTAAGAGCACCGCTCTATTGTTGGGACGTTGGTCGGGCTCCACATTGCCTCTTTTGCCTGGGAATCTTGATTGGGGAACGGAGGGGATGAAGTTTTTAGGAGTTTATTTGGGCAGTGACGTTTTTCAGAAAAAGAATTGGGAGGGTGTCATGGAGAGAGTGTGTGCCAGACTGTCTAAATGGAAATACCTGCTGCTTCAGCTTTCCTTCAGGGGTAGAGTTCTTGTTGTCAATAACTTGGTTGCCTCGACACTTTGGCATAGTATGATGGTGTTGCCTCCTCCTGCAAGCCTCATCACTGCACTTCAAAAGACCGTGGTGGATTTCTTTTGGTCTGGTCATCATTGGCTAAGAGCTGCCATTCTCTACCTGCCGGTTGAGGAGGGCGGTCAGGGACTGATTGATATTTCGGCCCGTGTAGCCGCCTTTAGACTGCGGACAGCGCAGCGTCTGCTCCACGGTTTTGGACTGCCGTGGTTGGATACTGCATGTGTGCTGCTGAGGAAAGCTGGGGGTTATGGATTTGACAAACATTTGTTTCTGCCCCAGCTTCATACCTTGGACCTGACTGGACTTTCACCTTTCTACTGCTCTGTCCTACAAGCCTGGCGACTGTTGCTTTGCAAAAGGGAAATAGTTTCAACACCTGGAATATGGCTGTTCGAAGAACCCATTTTTGGGAACGACCTCCTCAACTCACAGATTCTGGTTTCTGCTACCATGAGGTCGAAGTTGAGAGATGCGGGCTGTGTGAAGCTTGGACATCTCCTAATGACTCCTGCTCCTGAGCTTTCTGCTTTTACCGGAATAAGATCTCTCAGAACATTGGAAAATCCGGTGAAGGAGATTTGTCTCTCCTTGCCTGTGTCCTATCAAACCTATGTGATGGATCCTACTGCATCTAGCCAGTGGGTGGATGGTGTGGATTTCATCTTTCCTCCTCTGCAGGTTTCTCCGGCCTGCGAGGGATGGCAGGAGGACGGAACTAAACTCCTGTCCTGGACTACTCCTCAAATAGGAACTTTTGAAACGATTGGGAAGAAGGCTTTATATCTTTTATGTGTTAAAGTTTTGAACTTGCGCTCCTTGATGGACGTCAGAGTGTCGAGGTGGGCTGAGTTGTTTGGCACGGGGTCTTCCCCGAGGGGCTGTTGGAGATCCCTGTACAAAGCTCCTGTTGAGAAACGGGTAGGTGACCTCCAGTGGAGGGTCGTACACGGGATCATAGCCACGAACAGATATCTGGTGCACCTTAATCCTGGCGCGGGGGATGGGTGTCCGTTCTGTTCTGTTGCAGAAACTGTGGAACATCTTTTTTTGCAGTGTCAACGTCTGACTGGACTTTTTTCTCTTCTTCGTTCTTTTTTTGAGGGGCTGGGAGAACAGTTTTCATCTGTGTTTCATTTATGGGCCAAAATATTTGGCCAGAAAGCGGAGAGTCCATGTTTTGTTAAATTTTCTTTCCGGTGAAGCCAAGTTGGCGGTATGGTTGACGAGGAAAAATCGGATACGGGGAGTTGGGTCTGACGATGTCCTGTTTCTTTTTAAAAGACTTTTGGTGGCAAGGTTGAACGTCGAATTTGGTTTTTATAGGCTCACACATGCACTTGATGTTTTTGAAAATATTTGGGCTGTACAAAATGTTTTGTGTTTCGTCAAGGATGACTCTTTAGTGGTAAATTTTTGAGTTTGTTTCTTTGTTTTTGTGTTTTTCTTTAATTTTTTGATGTGAATATTTTATTTGTTGATTGATGATTGGTCATTAAAGGTGTTTTGAAACTCAACTCTTTCTTTCTTTCTTTCTTTCTTTCTTTCTTTCTTTCTTTCTTTCTTTCTTTCTTTCTTTCTTTCTTTCTTTCTTTCTTTCTTTCTTTCTTTCTTTCTTTCTTTCTTTCTTTCTTTCTTTCTTTCTTTTGTCCTCATTCTTTGATTTCTGTCTGTTTTTCTTGATGCTTCATGTTTCCTGAAGTGTAGAAACAGGAAGTTTGTTCTTGTAAATTACAGAAAATATTCTTTTCTATATGTGCATTATAGTTAATCTGCTTCTTTTTGTGGCACCACAGCGCCTCCCTGTGGTCGCTTTTCTTTTGTGACGTGCGCACTTCTTTGTTCAGTGAAGCACGTAATTTTCATTCCTTTCTCTTGTTCGCTACACACGCACATGGACGGTACGCTGGCATGGAGTCAAAGTGACTGAATGGAAATGTTGCTGCTGCAGCTCCATGTCTCCACCTGGTGGAGGGAGAGCAGAAGTGCAGCAGCTGATGGCAGCTTCCTCTGCCTCCCACTGCTGTCTGACTGCATTCACCTGAACCTGAGAGGAAACACTAGAGAAGAGCCAATCAGTGGAGGAGCAGCTGATCTGTTGGTGAAGGAGGATCAGAGCTGATGATGAGGAGGGTTTCCTCTGCAGGTGAAGGAGGAAGGTGTGTGTGAGCTGATGTGGATCCAGTGAATCCAGCAGCATGGATCAGTGGGAGGAACTACAGGAGGGAGCCCCTCCCTCTAGAAGCAGAGATGGTAACCATGACAACCAGAGCAAAGCTCAGAGGTGAGATGAACATCTCCAACTGTCCATGATCTTCTCCATGTCAGAGCTCAAGACTCACACCAGCAACCTTCATTCTCCACAGGAACCAACCTGGATCTGGACCTGGATCCAGCTGTGGGTCCTTCAGGAGTGACATGTCAAAGGATAAACCTCCTAACTTCAAAGTCATCCATTCAGCAGTGGAACAGTGAGTGTTTGTCAGAGTTTTTGGAGGCTGGATTCTAGTTCAGATGATCAACAGTTTTCAGATGAAGGACTTGAGGTCTGGTTCAGTTCTGGATCTCTCTGATCAGACTCACTTGGAGCATCATGTGTGTGATGAGATCTTTTCAGTTGAGTCTTCTGAGAGTCTCTGAGAGACATCAGAGATGTTGGAGAAGAAAACATGTTGACTGCTGACTCTGACTGACAGCAGCTCCAGTCTAATGAGAAGAATCACTGCAGACTCCTAGGATTCAGATTTTCATGCTTTCCAAACATCACATTGTTCTAGTTTGACTTTCTGCTCTCAGAATTTCTCCATTTCTACATGGAGAATTGGATCAGCTTTTCTAGAAAAAAGTCTGGATTGACTGACAGAAAATGCTGAAACCTTTTCCCTCCAACTGGAAACTGTTGATCCAAACATGTCATTTTATTCCAGACTAAACAGCTCAGTCTGTGTTCATGTCAAAGTCCATCAGCTGTTCATGAAGAAGCAGATCCTCCAACACTCTGATGGTTTGGTGTTTGCAGAGGTCAACAGGTCACACAGAGAGTCCAGTCTGCAGAATCCAGCTGTGGATCCATGAAGAGTGACCGGTCCAAAGGTGAACCTCCAGAGTTCAGAACTGAACCAGGACCTTCAGACTCACAGTAAGAAGCAGTTTCTAGTGAACAAAGCAGAGTTCAGCTCTCAGCAGGAACAACAATGTTCTCATCAAGAACATCAGCTGATCCATCCAGGAAGGTCAACCATCTGCTGTGACGCTTTAGGTCTGAGAGGAAAGAAAAGAGTTGGACAACTCTGGAAGACACAAAGCTCAGTCTGTGAGGATGAAGCAAACAGCTGAACTTTTCTCTGAGCTCAGTCCAGACATGAGCTCCAAACACAGCTAACGCATCATTTAGACCTTCAGATGGACTAGATCTGCTCTGGTTTCACCTGGAAACACATTTGCTCACATTCAGCACAGTCTGGATCCCAATATCTGAGTCTGAAGATCAGAGAGGATCTGCTCCATGATCAGAGTTAGTCTGGAACTTCCCACTGACTGCTTTGATTGTTGTTCACTAACGTTTCTCCTTAGTGTCCACAGAGAGAAGAAGAGGAGCGGACCCCAGTCTGCAGAAAGACCCAGAGCTGGTGAGTCAGAGCCTGATCATCTGCTGATGGATTCTTCTGGAAACATGTGGAACACTCATGAAGGAGCTTTCTTCTCTGCTCTTTCAGCAGATGTTGGTCTGCAGGAGATGTTTGGAGAACATCAGATCAGTCTGAGGAGCAGAAGTGAACATGTGGCGGAAGGAAATGAAGAAGCAGGAAGAGAAACGCTCCTCAACAGCGTCTACACTGAGCTCTACATCACAGAGGGACTGAGACCAGAGGGTCACACCCAACATGAGGTGATGCAGCTGGAGACCACCACCAAGACCAACCAGCTCCATGACACTGCAATCAAGAACCCAGACATCTTCAAAGTCCTCCCTGACCAACACAGATCCATCAGAGTGGTTCTGACCAGCGGAGTTGCTGGAGCTGGAAAAAGCTTCTCAGTGCAGAAGTTCACTCTGGACTGGGCCGAGGGCTTGGAGAACCAAGACATCAGTGCTGTGGTTCCTCTGTCCTTCAGGGAGATGAACTTGATCAGAGATGAGCAGCACAGTCTTCTCACTCTGATCCAGCTGTTCCATCCAACACTCCAGAAGATCCCAGCAGAACAGCTGTCTGTCTGCAAACTTCTGTTCATCTTTGATGGTCTGGATGAAAGCAGACTTTCTCTGGACTTCAACAACAGTCCGCTGGTGTCTGATGTCACACACAAGTCCTCAGTCAACGTGCTGCTCACTAACCTCATCCAGGGACGTCTGCTGCCCTCAGCTCTGGTCTGGATCACTTCCAGACCTGCAGCAGCCAATCAGATCCCTCCTTCATGTGTGGACAGACTGACAGAAGTCCGAGGCTTCAATGATGCTCAGAAGGAGGAGTACTTCAGGAGGAGGTTCCCAGATGAAGAGCTGTCCATCAGAATCATCTCCCACATCAAGGGCTCCATGTCCCTCTACATCATGTGTGAAGTTCCAGTCTTCTGCTGGATCACTGCTGTGGTTCTGGAGAACCTGCTGACCACAGAGCAGAGAGGAGAGCTGCCCACCACCCTGACTGACATGTACTCCCACTTCCTGATGGTCCAGACAAAGAGGAAGAAGAACAAGTACCAGCAGGAACATCAGACAAGTCCACAAGAGCTGACAGAGACTGATAGGGAAGTTCTTCTGAAGCTGGGGAGGCTGGCATTTGAACATCTGGAGAAAGGAAACATCATGTTCTACCAAGAAGACCTGCAGCAGTGTGGTCTGGATGTCACAGAGGCCTCAGTGTACTCTGGAGTTTGTACTGAGATCTTCAGAAGAGAGTGTGAGATCTTCCAGAAACCGGTCTACAGCTTTGTTCATCTGAGCGTTCAGGAGTTTCTGGCTGCAGTCTACATGTTCCACTGTTACTCCAACAGGAAGGTAGAGGTCATTAAGGACTTCCTGAAGAACAACATGGAGAACCCATCCCTGGATGAGTTTCTGATTGGAGTCATGGAGAAATCCCTGCAGAGTCAAACTGGACACCTGGACCTGCTGGTTCGATTCCTTCATGGTCTCTCGGTGGAGTCCAACCAGAGACTCTTAGCAGGCCTGCTGGGTCAGACAGAGAAGAATCCAGAAACCATCCAGAGAACCATCAACAACCTGAAGGAGATCAACATTAAAGGAGTCTCTCCTGACAGAAGCATCAACATCTATCACTGTCTGATGGAGATGAAGGACCTCTCAGTTCATCAGGAGATCCAAGAGTTCCTGAAGGAAGAGAACAAATCAGAGAAGAAACTCTCAGAGATCCATTGCTCAGCTCTGGCCTACACTCTGCAGATGTCAGAGGAGGTTCTGGATGAACTGGACCTGTACCGGTACAACACATCAGATGAGGGTAAACAGAGACTGATCCCAGCTGTGAGGAACTGCAGAAAGTTCAGGTGAGTCCAGAAGTGATTGTGATGATAAATCAGATCAGTGTTCAGATTGATTTACAAAGAATGAAAGGTTTGAAAATGATTAGAAATAAAAACATGAAAGAAGAAAATCAGTTTGGTTTTAACACTCAAATGATCTTTTAGGTAAAGAACAAAGAAGGATCATATTTGTCCAAATGAAATCCAATCCAGAACCTTCTGAAAGGTTTGAACCCAAAGCAGATGGTCCAGAATGAAAGGATGTCTTCATTTCCACAATGTCAGTCATGTCTTTAGTTTTTCTTCAGTTCATCTTCCTCTTTCATGATAAATTATTGATCTGTGAATGAAACAGTTTTTTAGAGGAAAGTCTTTTTTTAATTACTGGTCTCCATAACTGAGTAACACAAACTGAATGCACGCTCACACACTCACTTGTCTGAGTGTCTGCCCCCTCCTTTTGTAAATGGGGGCATTTGGGAACTCAGCACACACACAAACACACTTATTTCAGAAAAAAGCAGCAGATGAAAAACTAAGGTGGTTCTCACGCTGTCGTCTACTTAACAGTCTTAACATTCCTTATAGACGCGAAAATATGGTACCTGACATGTTTTAACAGACGTCTTCCGTCTTCATCATAGTCGAGAAGGACTCTAACTCTGACTCTGCACAATGAAGCTTAGCATCACAGCTAACTTGTTCTGGTTCCTCCATAGAAACAGTCACTTTAGCCTCTTTCTACCAAAAAAACCTTCTAGAAAGTTATGGTCAGAGTGACAGCTGTCAGTCTCTGTGATCCAGATGTTCTACTGGTAACTTTGGGGTTCAGACCTCAGATCACTGACAGACTGAGGGCAGCATGAAGCTCCATGGAGCTCCACCTTCTCTCCTCCAGCTGCAGATGAAAGAAAGATGAAGGTCTGAGAGAGACTGATGAGGAGGACTGTTTCATGATGAAGATGAAGCTCTGATGAAGAGAGAAATGTCCAACTGGAACTTCATCACAGCCTGAATTCATCAGAAGATCACCTGTTTCTGTCTTTCTTTCTCTTCACAGACTTCCAATAGGATGTGAACTCTCAAAGACTCACTGGGAAATTGTGGCCTCAGCTATGAAGTCCAACCCGTCCCACCTGACAGAACTGGACTTGACCTACAACAGACTGAAGGACTCATCAATGGAAGTTCTGTGTTCTGGACTGGAGAGTCCAAACTGCAGACTGCAGACTCTGAGGTCAGAACATTGAAGCTGCTGGTTGGTTCATTTCTACATTTGTAGTTCTTCACTGAAGCTGAAAGCTTTGGATTCAAAGATTTTCTGGATTTTCCACAAATTGAACATCTTTGATTCTTTGAAGAGTCTGCAGTGGAAGAAAACAGCTGCTTAGATTTTCTGTAGAACAAAAGACGTTTCCATGGCAACAGAAGGTTCAGCTGTTGAAACATTTGACAGATTTCTGAGTTTAAAGAGTCAGAAAATAAACCAGAACTCAAACTAATGACTGACTAGTCATCCTGATCAAACCTCCCTGAAAGCTGACCGAGGTCAAAGTTCAAATCAGACACAGCAGAGCATGTGAGCATGCACGTGAACACACACACACAGACACACACCCACATACACAAATGTGAGTGCAGACTAAAGAGGAAAATCAGAGAAAGGACAGTTTTGTTGCAGAAATGAAAGAATTGAGTAAAACTGCAGAGGCAGATCTGTAGCTGCATATCAGTTTAATATCAGACAATATTTTCAAGGACCAGAGTCTACCAGCTTGAAGTTATAAGATTAACAATGATTGATAAAGGATTAAATGCTAGATCTAAAGAGAATGAGTTTAGCGTCAGACGCTGCACCACAGCAACACTTCTGTCAGAGATTAGTGGTCCAGACTGTCAGAATATCTCAGTCTTCTGTTCTCTCCAATGCTTAACTAGACTCCTTCTGAGAAACTAGGGGTGTAAGAAAAAATAGATTTTTCAATATATCGCAATACATCATTTGGCAATACTTGTATCGATTCAAAATGCTGCCAGATCGATATTTATTTAATTATTTCTGAGCGTCCTTCAGCCCCTTTTTTTGTCACATTAAAGCAACTTTCCTTCGTTCTGTCATGCTGCCTCATCATCACACTTTGTTTCTGGAAAGAATCAGTGTGTGTCCCCCACCCTTTATTTTTAAAGCACCATTCAGGCTCCTGAACTGTTCAAAAGCACTAGAGAAGCTACATTAATGCTGAAAATAAACAGCATTTTATTTCCCCAATAGAAACTTATTGGTTAAGGCTCATTCATTCTTTGTTTTTTCTTACACTTAATATATATATATATATATATATATATATATATATATATATATATATATATATATATATATATATATATATATATATATATATATATATATATATATATATATATATTAAATCAGACAATGTTGACTGTTCCCTTTCTATATTTTAACTTAACAAAATTTTTGATTTGATTTGAAATGGTTTATTTCAAGCAATTAAGTAGAAATAATACACAACAGCAATATAATCATCAGTTATACATTCATACAGTAACTAATCATACTTAGGATAATTAGACATATTAATAAATATTCCTTGAAAGGGAGTGGAAGGAAGCAAACTTATATAATCCCACTCCGTTATACTGTAACCATTTTATTACATGATTTATCAATATCCGGTTCCCAGTTTTTATCAGACAGAATTAAGAATCATAAAGTATCAATACAGCACATGCCAAAGATGAATTACTTAAGTATTACGTCAAAAATAACTATTTTAGAAATCAACATGGCAAATGCAGATCAGTCATCTAAAATATTTGCAGATTATGTTACTTATAAAAGTCATTCATATGAATAAAACATAATATTATATCAGTAAAATAGACACAACACTGTTTTAGGAATTTTCATAGCAAAATTTGATCAAGTATCAAAAGTTAAAAACATGTGCAAAATTATGCTACATTAGGAAAGATTTTTGAATCAATTTATCAATTTTTGGAGCAATTGAAGTAATATCATTAAAAGTCAATCAATTTAACAATTTTCAATAAGTGATTAATCATTTGTTTTACTAAAATAAAAGCACTATGAATTTGCTTTGGTAAACGCAACTTATATATGAGATACAATTGCAGTGCTTAACATTGTGATCATTAAATAAACTCAATTTGACCATTTTATTACAGTGGAAGACATTAAAATTCAGGTTGAGTTTTTTTAAAGTCATATTTAAAAAAACAGAAAGAAAACATGTTTCGGTAAAATATCGGGATACGTATCGTATCGCCAGACTCTTGCCAATACACACCCCTACTAGAAACCAGTGTTTTTTCTTTAGTTTAGATAGAGACTAAAAGGAGACATTGATGTTTTAGGAGAACTGCTGTCATTTATTTGATACATCTTCACTAAATTGGAGGGTTGTTTTTTTTTTTTTTAGGTTTTTTTGTTACAAAAAAACAATTTAAATGTATTTTTTTCATAATAATAATAATTCACTTTATTTCAGATTCCTATGTGGTCCATAAAAGAAGACAAACCATCCATGTTTTTATCTTCTGTACTCAGTGGATTCATAAATGATCATCACTAAACGCTCATATCAATTAGATTTTCACTTTGTGAAATCAATGACGTCATATTCACCATTTAAATAAAAAGTAGTGATCATGGTGTTAGAATCACTTCTAAAATCCAGGACACTAGATAATCCTGCACTAAAGCAGATTGAATTATATTTAGCATATTATAAGGAGTTTATGTTCATAATGACAAACTCAGTTTTCTTGTTTTATGGACTTTATTTGATTGACAGTTGGTCAGTTTGCGCTATTTGTGTAGTGATGAGAGGATCTTTAGTTGTTTGCAGAATGACTTGAAATATGAATCAGCAACAGAATAAATGTGGAACATCTTCCAAGTGGAGTCACATCTCTTTCTCATCCTCCCTGTATCCTGACCGACTCCCCCATCTTGTTTCCTGTTGAACTCCTACCTAAATCAGTGACACAGTCCTCCACCCTCACAGTCAACCATCCTCACAGTCCTCCGTCCTCACAGTCCTCCGTCCTCACAGTCCTCCGTCCTCACAGTCCTCCGTCCTCACAGTCCTCCGTCCTCACAGTCCTCCGTCCTCACAGTCCTCCCTAACAAGGAGTTAGGGAGTAGGGTGGGAATTTGGGCACAGTCTGTGTCTGTTTATTTATTTTTTTAAACTAATCTATTGGATTGTAAATATGTAATCCTGAATGATTCCTGATGATCAATGACATTTGAATTTCTCGTTTGTTTTAACTTAATTTCAAATCATTTCTAATCTATTGAATTTTCATTCATGATCATTTTTTGGGTCCAAATCCAAAAGAAATGAGCAAACAGTGAAAATGTCATCTGTCAGTCTGTCATCAGGGCGGGTCCCACCTGACTGAATGGACCAAGTTCCTGGACCTCCGGCTGCATCGCTGCTCATGAACACACTTTTCTGTCTGTTTGCAGGTTGAAGAACTGCAGTTTGTCAAAGATCAGCTCTGAAGCTCTGGTCTCAGCTCTGAAGAAAAACCCGTCTAATCTGACAGAACTGGACCTGAGCAGGAACCAGAACCTGCAGGATTCAGGATTTCTTTATCTGTGTGGTTTTCTGGAGAGTCCAGACTGCAGACTGCAGACTCTGAGGTCAGTAAAGAAGCTGAACTCCCTACAGGATGAGAAGAACGGATCAGGTGAAGAACTTTCTGATGTTTCACTGGAAGATTTTCTGTCTCCAGCCGTGTTTGAAACAAACTGATGATTGGTTCAGATTTTCTTCATCAATTGAATTGATTGTTCTGATGATTGACAGAAAGTGATCTGTTTCAATCAGGATCTTGTAAATCAGGATCTCCAACCTATATCAGAACAGGGATCAATTTCATGTCAGAAAAAATGTTCACAGATCGGCCTGTAGAAAGTTCAAGTTGGAGACCAAATTAGTTTCAGCTTCCAGTTTTCAGAAAACCATTCAAAGGAATCATCAAATCTATTGGAAGAAAATAGTTTGAAAAAGTCTTTAAATATTAAATCTAGAACAGACACTTCCTTTGAATGTCACTAGAACAACAAAAACACACAAAGTGTTCTTTGGTCTACGGAGCCCGTGTCCTGACATTAAGATATTAAAATATATCTTGTTCCCACAGATTATTATCTCGTTCGCACGAAATACCATTCAGTTCCCACAAGATACTATTGCGTTCCCACAAGATACTATTGCGTTCCCTCAAAATACTATTCCGTTCCCTCTAAATGATTAACTCGTACGAACGCAATAACTATTTCATTCGAACACAATAAGTAATCCATTCGAACGCAATAATTATTCACGTCATAAGTCATTCACACGGATATGCTCTCCATGCGGCCGCAAAAGCCGCTTTCAGCTGTAATTTCCATGTCTCTGTGACCCACAGTCGTTCAAGAAAGGAACATGAAAAACAAAAATGATCACTTTATTACTGTCTCAATGAATAAAAGAAAAATATCATAAGATTTATACCTAGGGTGCTTTGTCATCATACCATAGCTCCTGCTAGGCTACTACTAGCTCCGCCACAGAGCTCTTTGCTTGTATGCCGACATTTGGGCAACTGGCTGGTCGGTTGACAGACAGACAGCTGATATTGTAGTTTAGGGTTGAATATGAATAAATATATTCAGGACTTGTCTTTTATTAACATACTCTTTAGCAGTCAGTCGCTTTACATTCGAAGGCTATTTATATTAGGCTACATGCTAACTAACGAGCCGATCATTTATCCTGTTATTAATTGACGTCATAGATTTACAGCAGATACCTTCACATTTCTGTCTCTGTGTGTCTCATTATATTGCATTGAAGACAAAGAGGATGTTTAGAGATCAGATTTATTTATTTTAAAAAGCACAAAAGCATCCATCGTATTCACGTTTATTCACATCATCCTGATGGTACGCTCTCCATCATCTTGCTGCAAAAGCCACTTCCTGCCGCTACTTCCGTGTCTCTGTGAGCATTCAATAGGGGTAAAAAAAAAGCAAGAATGGTCGATCTGTTAATTGTCTCGATGAAAATCTGAAAAATATTATATTATGCTGGCTGCTTCGCCGCACTTACTTTTTAGCTCCTAGCATAACAAATATGGCTGACCAATTCCCCCAGGGTGCACCACGCTTCCCAACATGCATTGCGGCCAATCACTGTGTCCCTGTAACCAAGGTGTAATAACAAGACCAATGATTGGCCGCCAAGCATGTTGGGAAGCGTGACGCTTCTTGACTACTGTTATGTTTGTTATGCTAGAAGAGAGATCCGGCAGTACATGGAGTGCAGCGCCCTTCAAAGCCAGGGCTAGGTGTGTGACAGTCTCTTCAGGACCCCAGCCACCATAGTCCGCCGCCAAATTGATCTGAGCCAGTTGTTGAGCCATTGTACCGCGGAAGCTTGACTGGGTTGCGTGCTGTCGTCATAGACTGCTCTGGACAGTTCATTACTGGTGTGGAAACCCGACTCGCAGAGACATGCTGCAGATGACGGCGGGCGCTTGTGCCATCAGGGAGATGATTTGCCCTTGCTCATTGCTTGTCCCAAACTGCCTCCAGTATACGGATTTGTCTCTCAATTTCTGCCATCTCTTGGTCCATGTCGCAGCTCTCCATGGCGTAGCAACATCGGCTAAGGATCCCACTTCTGACACCAATGTAATGACCCAGCTGGTACGCACTGCAACAGGGAAGCAAGAGTCAAGCTGCTAACTAACTGGATAAGTTAGAGAGCTGTCAATGCCCCAAACACTGCACAACTCCGAACAGTCTTGGAGAGAGAGAAGCAAAGAGAGAGGCATATTGCGTATCTCCTTTCCACAATCAAAGCCCATTCATTTGAACACACCATAAACAGCCTAACAGCATGGGGGTCACTTCTGTTCCCAGCCCTCTCTTTGCATTTTCATTCATGATCATGTTTTGGGTCCAAATCCAAAAGAAATTAAAGCCACAAGTAGCATTTAGCGGGCCCGAGCACGTGCATCTGCCTGGCACGGGCGACCGCCCCGCAAGCAACACCCTGCTCAAGCCATTTCATGTCATTCTTCTTTCTGCATTCTCGAGCTTCAAACTACTGATAACAGGACAGCAGCCTGTCGCTGGGGAGGGGGCTGTATTCTGATGGCTTTAAGGACATAAACTTTTGCATGTAGCATAAAAAAATCTTCAACCGAAGCCTCGTGTAGACCTGCTCGTTTTCTCATCAAGAAGAAGGCATTTTCAGATTAAAAAGTTGTCAAACAAGCAATGATGATAATTACTAACACTGTACCTAAAGATGTGAAAAATTGAACCGATCTAATTTCCACTACAATGTCTAGAAAAGTGTCAGCTATGTCTGAGAACTTGGCCCATTAACTGGACCAGGATTTTGCAAAGTGCAGGTGGTTTAACATCCAGTGTGATGAGTCTGTGGAAAGCAACAGTACAGCACAGCTGTTGGTTTTTATTAACATCAAGAGAAGAACTCTTGACACAACTGCCCGTACAGACAACTACAAGAATAGTTTAAATTTATAACACAGTGAAGGAGTTTTTGTGCAGAAAAAGGTGCCACAAGAAAAGCTGGTAGCAGTGACTGCAGGCGGGGCTCCTGCTATAATCAGACAATTGGGTTTCATCACTCACTGTAAAGCTGACCCAGACTTTCCATGTCTGCATTACTGCAGCGTTATTCACCAGTAGACCTTATGTGCAAAAGTGATTGGATCTGGACACATAATGACTCCTATTGTGAAAATCATAAACAACCTCAGCTGCAAAGCAAAACAGCACAGGATTTTCAAGGTGCTATTGGAGGAGATGTCTGCTGAATATGGTGAATATGAATATGGTGAATATGACCATGCATTTTTGACTGACATTACTGGAAAAATAAACCACTTAAACGGTGAGCTGCAAGGCAATGACAAAACTATATATTTTTATGGAACAACCTGCTGGAGCCTGTGTTTCTTGTGAGGATCTTTTCTGCCAGAACTTGCCGGCTTGGTCGGTGGTTGTTGCTGCAGTTGTTGCCCTTGCTGGGGCAGCTGGAGGTTAACTCTGCAGTCTCACGCCTGTGAAATGGACCCCATTGCTGTCCCAATCTGGGTGGGCACTGTGGGGATGTTGCAATTGCCAGGCTGGCATATTTAAAGTAGAGCTCTAAGCAAAACAAACAGTTGTCTATATAAAATAGCTTTTACAATTGTGCACTTTTAGCAGGTATCTGAGTACAGGTGATCAATGTATGGTGGATGTTCAGAGAACCTGTTTAAAACTTAAGGTGACAGAGACTTTAGAGAAGTATCTTCATTGTTCTGGAGTTATTTGTTTCATCCACAGAAGAGTTGAATTGGTGATTTATTTTAAATAGCCTCTGAAAAAAATATCTTTTTTAAAATTGCAATTTCTAACTTGGGTTTTGAATTTTGTGTTCCATTTTTTGTGCTTTTATTGGGAAACATTTGTTATTTGTTTGGTGTTTAAAGGTGCTACATATATACTGTTGGAAATAATCTGTCGCTTTGAGATTACTTTCTTTGTTGCATGTTCAATAAAGTCGAGAAGGAGAAAACCACGGGATTCGACCGGATTAAGTTTAACAAATTTATTCCCTAACAATATTTCTAAAAACAGAGTAAAACAAAATAAAACAGATCATCTGGGTTCCCAAAGTTTCAGAGCTTACACAGCGGCAAATTACAAACATCTTAACGTGTCAGCCTGTTGGGAACAACGAAGGTTCCTCCGTCCAGCTGTTTTAACATGTCGGTTTCAGCCTCCTCCTCCGTAACACAGCATGGCGTCCAGACTCCTCCTCTGGACGCTCGGATTGGCTGGCAGGGAGCCTGCCTACCTCCGTCAGTCCATAATTGGAATCACAGCATTTGGTCTTGGCTTCCTGCTTCAAACGTCTAGGGGGGTTATTTCACAGACGGACCTCCGTCCGACCACCAACTGTGTCCCCATGGGGGTCCAGCACAGTCGCCCGGATCCTTCTCCACAGGCAGTCAGTCCCAACCGTTTGTCCTTCTCATGCGAGTTGGCACCTTCAGGGTTTCCCATGATTAGAATTGAATCCTGGAGATAATTTAATTCTGGTCCATGTCAGATCTACAGTTAAGGCTTCCAGATGGTCTTAGAAGATCAAAGACTGTTTTCTCCTGGATGGGGTGAGTTCGAAGCTCCAGCATCACAACCTCTTTACATATGCAATGTTCAGGAAGCCCCTTTGAAATTCAAAGTATGGGAACCTCACACAGTAAACCTGTAAGAAAACCTTCAATGAAATAAAGATAAGATAAAAGCCTAGGAGAAATGAGGACCACAAAAAATAAATTCCTTCAATAGACATTATTTTTTAGACATTTGTTATCAGTTGTGTTTGTTGGTGTTGTAGTTTAATATCATTGGATGTATAGAAAGGAAAAGAAGTTCCAGCATTGATAAAAAAGGATATAAGAGATATTTATTATCATATGTTACATCTTTAGGAGAGTTGCAGCGGTGAGCTGCAACTGAACTGCTGCGCTCGGGAGGCAGTAGCGTTAAGGGCCTTGCCTAAGGACCCTCACTGAGTGATGTTAACTGCTCGTCATATGATATGAAGTTTGGTGTTGATAGTTGAAAAATAAGTTATAATAAAAAATAAATTGATCTGTTCCACCATATTTGAATATGGTGGAACAAATATTCCATAATTGAAAGAAATATGGAAGGCAGTAAGACATAGATCCCTACCTATTTCTAAAATTTGGTGTTGATATATGAATGATAAGTTATGAAAAAAATAGTTGTTCGTTGTTTTGCCTTAAAAACACAACTTTTTAAGACTTTTGGACATAAAAATGTCTCAAAATTCACCTGTAACTTTTTAAATTCTGATTTATTTATCAATATTTAAGAAGCAGTAGCACATAAATGTCTATAAATTGGGGAAGTTTAGTGCTTATAACCTAAACAGAAGTTATGATAAAAATATTTGTTTTTCGTATATCCTATTGTGTTACACATCAAAGGTAGAGGTTATTAGAGGCATCTAATTCTGAAATTTCAGCTTTTGAGACAAACGGCTGATTCTTATTTGAATTTCTATTATTTGGGTGCACATAATCGACCACTTCCTGTTACGCAGGCACCTTTAGGTTTACACCCATGAATCCACACGTTATGAAAGAAGACCCTTTTGAGAATCTCCATTTTTCCTGCACATCGGTTGAAGCACAGAGAAAGGATAGGGCAGAATGCGACAAAAACTGTTTTTCAATGACTAGGTGGCGCTATGGAGCTCATCCAAGATTGTCATATCCATGTTTTCAGAATGAAAGCTTTATCAAATCTATTTAATTTCAGTAAGATCGGTCAAGGAATGTGCATGTGAGAGCAACTTTTGTGTGCATGGTGAGACACCCAACTTTGCCGCTCTGTCACGACCACACCCATGCGTTGAAAGTTATGGGTTATTTTTTTCCAGACAGGGTTGCCCACTCTATTTTTGCTATATTCATTGAGCCTCTTGAGGCATCAATAAGACAGCGTGAGAGCATTGAAGGAATTAAAATAAAACACAGCCATCATAAAATCAGTCTCTATGCAGATGACACATTACTGTTTTTAAATAATTCATATTCTGTAAATGAAACAGCAACAATTACAGTAAACCCTTGTTTATCGCGGGGGTTACGTTCCAGAAAGAACCCGTGATAGGCAAAATCCGTGAAGTAGAAACCTCTATTTAAAAAAAATATATATATATACAATTAAATACTCTATTATACATTGAAAAGAAAGAACAAACCGTTTTACAGGCTCAAGCATTTGTTTCACAAATCAAAGTACTTTAAAAACGTTTTTTTTTTCAACAAATAACTTCTGTACTGTACTGTCAAATAATAATTTGAATCATCGATGTGAACAGAAGGCTTCAAAACGCGGAGATTAGCCCCGCCCACCGCGACCCGAGAGTAATTGAATTAAACGGGAGAAAATTTAAAATGATAATGAAAAAAATACAAAGTACAAACGGACAAATAGTGGCTCAGGTGTATTTCAATGCTCTTCAGTCTGAGAAGCTGCAGTGTTTTCTCCTTCCCAAACCCGCGGTGCAGCTGTGTGTTTGTTCGGGAGAAGAACATAGTGATTGACAGTTGGTGTTGCTCTTTTTCTATGGGTTTTAGAGAAACTTGAAATTGCAAGATGATTTGCATGTACGTAATTTGGAAAGCTGATTTACGTACGTGTACATATTAAACTGCGACATTATTGACGCACAGGTAGAGAAGAAGCGGAGTGACTTTTTTAGCCAATCAGAATGCAGAACACAATGCACGACGCAAATCCGTGAAGTAGCGAAACCGTGAAAAGTAAACCGCGTTATAGCAAGGGATCACTGTATTAATGAATTCTTCTCCATATCAGACTACTCCATTAATTGGGATAAATCTGTTTTATTACCACTGAACAGTAATGCGGAGCAAAGACTCACAATACCAGTTAAATCAGGCATTATCAAACATTTAGGTATCTATTTTTCCCCCAAATTATCAGAACTGGTGCAGCTAAACTACACCCCATTACTGAAAAGCATACAGGACGATCTAACCTGCTGGGTCAGCCTGCCTCTGTCCCTTATGGGCAAGGTAGCCACGGTTAAAATGAAAATCTTACCCAAAGTTAATTATCTCTTCTTGATGATCCCCACACAAACACCACTAAAATGGTTCAAAACATTAGACTCATCCATATCAAGCTTTCTGTGGAACAATAAACCTGCAAGAATTAGTCTAAAAACTTTCAAATTTGCAAAAAGCTGTGGAGGCTTAGAATTACCAAACTTCCCCAAATACTTTCTTGCAAATAGAGTACAATACACTGCACAAAAGCCCCCAGAATCAGGAGATATATTTGTCTGGATATCCTCATAAATACCCCATATCTGGTGAAATCTACGGTGGATACTCTCCAGATATGACTGTTTCTTAGTTCATGTCCTGAGCATATCAACTCCAAGTATGGGACACTTTTATTATGATAGAATCTGGAGATGAGATTCTCTCCAAATATCACATGCGTCACTAGTGATATCCAAGGTCAGGATATTTCCAGATTCTATCCATGTCAAATCTGTTGATATCTGATGTCCGTATACTAGTCATATCGGAAGTTAGGATTGGGAACATATGGCCAGCAGACATATCTGAAGAACAAACACTAGTGATGTAAGTCAGCATATTTCAAGATACCAGTCATCTCAAAAAAATCTAAAAAAAAAAGGTGACAGAAAACCGGTATTACTCAAAAATATCTTATTACAAAATAAATAAGTCAAACACCACAGACAAACATGCATCTTTTTTTTCTCTTCTGCCACATAGCAGCTCTTGACTGTGGGTGGGTTTCTTTCAGTAAAGCCAACTGAGTGTCTAATGCGTAATTTTGGCTCAATTCCACTCCTCCAGTTTTCATCCCAGGCTTTTTGGCATTTCAGCATCACCCTGGTTAGCCTAGTGGAGCGTCACTTTGGCGAGGCTTGATAATAAGATGGCTTGTCCTCATCACTTTCCTCGTCGCTGATATAGTTTGCATTGGCTCTTTTTATATATGACAGATCCTCTTGATTGAGAATCTTCTCAGCAATTTTGACCCTCTTTTTGAAAAGCTGTGGACCAACAGGAAAGGAAAATATTATTTTAATTAGAGGAAACAACATACACACCCACATATACATGTATACACACACATACACAGTTCAACTGGACCTGAGTAAATGAAACAAGGTCAAAAATAGGACAACTCACCTGATCATGCTGACTGGTCCTCCTTTTGACCTCCTCCTTGCTTCTATCTCCATTCTCTCTCTTTGCACTTGAGACTGTCAATAGCTCGATTGCAAGCTCCTAGTCGATGGAAATATGAAATGTAGAGAAGATGAGGTCAACATATTGCAAACATGTTTCCAAAGTGGAATATTCAAAATGTGCCATGCAGACTGTTACAGTGGCTTATCTTAATTATCCATTATAAATGCTATATCATTATTGTAACTTAGTGTCTGGTCTTAAGATATGGAAACACTAAATGAGCTGTCTGTCACACTAATGCAATTGCCATTTTATCTCAAAAATCTCTGAAAAGAAAGTATGTCAAAAGAATACTTGACATTGAGTCTGTCACATTATCTCTAACTTATGGTGAGTTATGTAAATCCAACTTCATGTTGGTGCTTACTTCTAACTTGGTGGAAACTCCAATTTGGTTCCACATCTTTCACTGCTGCCGTCATCTCCTCATTGTGCGGTGTTCTGAAGCTAAAAATAAAAACAATATTTTATAACTGACTGGAGTTCTTGTCAAGTTTCCTAAAACAATAGTGAGAAAGAAACATACTTGTCATCTGCCCGGACCTTCCACTGGAGCTGCTCTCTGTGGTTCTTGTCTATGTGACAGACAAGAATCTGAAAGAAAGAAGAAGTCTGTTAGGTTACAGTAACATTGCCGTTATGGCCAATGTTCTAGAATATAGGCACCTGCCCAACACAAAATCCCCTGGTGGCCGAGTGGCAAACACAGGAACGCATGTAGCTAAAATGGAAATGAATACAATGGAAATTATTAATCAGAACATGGTATTTTTTATGAACACGTAAACAAAAAACAACTAACTAACTATATAGGTGTTGTAGAGTGAATGTGTATGTGCTGAAACCCTGGTGTGTCAGCAGGCGCTTGTATAGGAAGGAGGGAGCGCATGGAGTGAAAGTGTGGGGGTGCGGTTCATGTTATTGGATGGAGTGAAGGAGAACAGTTATAAAAGAACGTGGACCCCCGTGTCTCCGTGCTGCCCACGCTACACAGGCCCCACGGTGGTGGGGGCCAACGTCTGCCGCTCCAGCTGGGAAATCAGGAGGGACTGACGCCGCGCCTGCCCCAACACTTAGAACCTAAAAGAAACTCAATTGACAAAGTGCCCAGGGTGTCCAACATTTGTCCATAACCGCACAAGAGTACACAATAATTAGCAAAGATGAATATGTTTATAGTTCAAATCACACACCATATGCAGTCTTGTAACTTCAAATAAATAGATAAAACTGTGGGTCCGCGGTGATGACGTCAGGCGGGCGATGCGGTTTTACGTTCTGACATGTGCCGCGGATTCCACCCTCACCCCTGCCCCCCCTCCATGCACTTCATTTAAATCCATCTGTATCCATCCTCTGCTGTTTACCACGTTAAAGTCGCTCCTTCACGTTTTACCGTTAGGTGATGACATGTTTCTGGGTGGGGATGGCTGGGCACTCTCCCTCCTTCTTTTCACGTTCCACCATCCATTTTAGAAGAACATAAACACTCACCTGAGCACTGGTGTTAGCTCACCTTTGCACTAACAGTTTGCATGATTGATTGACTGAAATATTTCACACTAGTTGGTTTTAAGGCATAAGTATGCGTGTGAACACTATCTGTTTTGTGTACATGTCAACAGGTGGACATTTTTGCAGCTAGCAGGTGTGTTTATAACATTTGAGTGTGTTTGTGGACAGGCTCCGCCCTTTTTATTTTTTATTTTAACTACATTTGAACCTTACCATAATGATTAAAAACCAGTAAACTTGTTGCTTTATGCTGCTTCATGGTCTTATCCCCCTTCCCCTCCTATTATCACCCCCTACCCCCCCTCTCTCTAACGTCCCTCTCTCTTCTTCCCCTCTTTCCTTTTCCGTCCGGTCCAACACCAAAGATTTTCAAACATGATTGAAATTAATAAAGTTTGGCCTCAATTACAAAAGGGGTTTATTCAGACATACCTCTGGTTTGTCTGAAGATTAGTAACCCCTCTTGTTAAAGTAAAATATGTCCAACACAAGAGGCCCTCAGCTCTCATCTGTCTGCCCAGCTGTTGGACAGGACAAGTTAATAAAAAAAAAAAGAAAAAAAAAGAGGGCCCACAAGGGGTGTTGTAAATATGCAATATATGTAAATAATATTTTTTCTATTTAAAATAGCACCCGGAATTGGTTAAATATCACCCCAACTCCCGGATCCTCTGAGGTCTAGTCGCTGTGAGAATGCGGTCGGCCTTGCTTACTAGAGGGTGGCGCGCAACATATTTGTCCATGTCTCCTGCAGTCAACTTTTATTCTTTTTTCGCGTCTTTATCTTCAGACCTACCGCTCCGTGCCACCATTGTTTTCAAACAGATGGCGTCGCGGAGCGCTGTGACTCGACAAATCAAAGTGAAATTTGATTGGTCGCGTTGCAGAGAACTTGACCAATCAAATTTCACTTTACTGGTGCTCAGGTAACACATCAAAGTTGTTTGTTCTCCTCGTGTTATATTGCGGCTTCGAAGCTATTGAAGACGTTTTGTTCCCGACAGTATGTGGAGGAAAGGCTGGAGTGTGACCCAACCTTTCAAAGAAGTTTCTTTTAAAATCATTCACAAAATTTACCCCACTGATCAATTCATGCTAAGATACATTAAAACAATTGATCCTAGCTGTCCCTTTTGCAAAGAACATCCAAAAGCAATTAACCATCTTTTTTGGAAATGTACTGAAATTAGAATTTTTTGAAAGAAGTGTTTACAATTCATCAGAAATCATATTCACCCCAACTTCACTCTGAAATTTGCATATATAATTTTTGGCTTTCATAATAAAATGTTGGACTCAAATAAAAACTAATAATTGATCTTATTATTACATTTGGCAAATTTTATATTCATAAATGCAAATTTTCTTCATCTTATATCCCCCCCCCGTGTTAATCAAATAAATTAAAATGTATCTCAGAAACATCTCTAAAAGCCTTAACCAGAAAGCTGTATGTTTGTATGAAAGTTGTAGAAACCTGAATGTTTTTGTGTAAAATGCATGTAATATGTATGCTCCCCTGGCTGTACTTATATTTTGTACAATAAAGTAAAAAACAATAAAAATAAACTGTCTTCACCAACTCCCTGAAAACATTTAAGTCACTAAACAGAGCAGCAGTTATCATTAGCTGCGGTTACATGGGCAATATATCTTGATAGGATCAATGGTCAGGTTAAAATTCAACCGTGCACATGGGCACAGAAAACCTTTTTCCGATTAGAACAAACGTTTACATGGGTCACACTTTCAGTTGGAATAAATCATTTGGGCATGCGCAGCAGGGTTGAAAAATCCCGGAAGAGGACATGAGTCCCGTTGTAAACAAACCTTAGTGTCACATACATTTATGCAGCAGCTCGGTAATATACGAGACGAACCAAACATGCTTTTATTAATGTTATAAATATTATGAAGCGCCTGTTCACTCATCGTTTCATATTTAATCCGTGTGGACAGTGCTTTTTTTGTGGAAGAACGGAGCTGGTAGAAGCCAGTGTTAGGACGGGCTAACACGCTCTAACAACATTAGCCTTTTGATGGACACAAAATCCAGGACCAACCATGCGGGAAAAGCTGCAATCTGCAGCTTGGCTGCACTTAAATGTCTTGGAATAACATCAGCCTTTATTTTGTCGGAACACAACTGGAAATACAATTCCAAGTGATTGTTTGAACGGTTTCTATGGACTGAGCGACATTTTGCTTTGAAAAGCTCACACACCGCCCCAAAGCCGCTGTGTGAGCTGGCGGCTTGAGCTCTGCTCGGTTCTCGTGAGTCCCGCAGCCGCTAACCCAGAGGGGCGGTTCTGCTCGCAGTCCGAATTCTCACACATAACAAAACAACAAAAATCACACGTGACAAAGCACCCTCCCCTCAAACACATATTAATAAATCCGGCTACTCTGTTCAGAGAGGTTCACTCGGTTCACTGGCACCGGAGCCGAAACGCAGAGGTAGGGTGCTGGGTCCAGACCTCAGTGGGCACACATCCCTTCCACATCTCTATCGTGAGAGGTTTGAGAGAGTTTGAGCTTTTCACGGGGCCTCCGCAGAGCAGCTGGTCGGTCCCGTATGCGCTCCAAAGCTCTCTCTCAGCGAAACATCATCCATGCGTGACGTAAACCAGAGCAGTAGTGACACACGATCGGAATGAACCGTTTACATGAACAACGATGGGATCAACAATCGGTATAACCCACCTATCTCGATCGGAATAAAATTTTGATCCAAACGAGTCTGAGGGCAGAGTATTCCGAGTGGCGCGTTTACATGACGCATTGTTCTTCCGATCAGGCGTTCTTTCCGATGAATTTTGCCCATGTAAACGCGGCTATTGTTTCTTACCAAAAACTGTCCTAAAATTTTTTAAAAGCTTTCTTATGTTTTTTGTATTGGTATAATATGTGATACTGTTTTACAAAACATCACAAAAGACCTTCCTGCCACTTGAAGAAATTGGCAGTTGAAAATGACTACAAAATCTTTTGTATTCCCGAAGTGCCATTGTATTTATTACCTTTGATGAAGCAATGAAGATATAACTGTATATCTCAATCAAACTTAGGTTGACTTGTAAATACTTTTCACACCTGTGAAACCTCGATTTTTTTAAAACATTTGTGGGAAAATATTAGTGCAGAGCAAACTAAGTTTAACAGATCAGATGTGTGATTCAAATTTGTCATAAACAATATATGTCTTGAAAAAATATGTGCTTATTAAGTATCTTGTGCACATATATTACCATGCAAGGCACATATCAAACAAGTCATACATTTAATATTCAGAGACAATACATGTCCTAATGCAGTATCGCCTTTGCGATACTGCATATCGCATAAGTATATACTACAGATACTACAGGATATTTATCTTCTTCAGTATCTTTACTCCAGATATTTCCAGATATGACTTCAGGTCATATTTGGAATTTGGATATTCCAGAATAAGACACAACCAGTATCTTCTGCCCGGATACCTTCAAATATGCTGCCTGTCTGGATATGCACCAGAAATGCTTCAACACTTAGATAAGTATACACTACAAATACTACAGGATATTTACCTTCTTCAGTATATTTACTCCAGATATTTCCAGATTTGACTTCAGGTCATATTCGGAACTTGAATATGACCAAAGTAAGACACAACTAGTATTTTCTGCCGGATATCTTCAGATATGCGGCCTGTCTGGATATGTACCAGAAATGGTCCAGATTCTTTAGATATTTAAGGCCGCCTTTACACTGCAGGTCTTGATGCTCATATCCGATTTTCTGACTATATCCGATTTTTTTGACGACCCGCTTACATCATCTTTTAAAAGTGACCCGTATCTGATTTTTGCATTTACACTATACAATGCTGAAACTATCAAACGTAGACGTTCTGAGGACTACGTAGCAGCATTTCCGCCTTCCACAGACATCCTTTGGACTTTTATGACTGCGGTTGTCATGGAGGCAAGGCGGCGACGGAAGGAGGCGTTGCCTTGGGCGCTCCTGAGGGGATGCACGGGGGAGTAAAAAGGGGGGCTGGTCGGCCGTCTTATGTGCTCTCTCTGAGTTTTGAATGAGGAAGTGTTTGCAGACGTGCTGTACTAACAGTTTGATCCAAGTGTTGAACCTTTCCTGCGTGATGACTTCTCTTTTCTGACCGTAGTCAGAAACACACGGGAGATTTCCACAGGGTTCACTTTTCCGTTCTAAACCCTCAGCCTCCAGAGTGGGTTAAGATAGACTCCAAAACTTTTGGGGGAGACACCTTACTTTTAATTTTTGGTTCTCCGACAGTCCCCCGCTCCGCGCTCACACCCGCTCTCCTCTCCTTAAGTTACACGCACACACACGCAAGCACGCGCGCGCACACACACACACACACACACACACACTGTCCCCATCATACACGCCCCCCCAAAAAATAAACGGTGTCTAGCCTGGTCCATAGCAACGGACCGGACATAACAGCGGTTTCCAACTACGGTCTGAAGTCTGAGGCTGAAAGGTAACACGCTGACAGCAACATCAGCGCACAAAAACACCTTAATAAGTCATGTGATCTCAGTCGGTGGTGTCCTGAGTTGACGTCACTGAGGTACGACTCGCATTTACTGGGGAATATCCGATTTGTCTGCTTACATGGCACACGCAAATGCACGTATCCGATTCGTTTCCGATTTATTTCCACATATGAGAGAGGCCTGTATCCGATCTGAGAAAAACGGAATCCATGCGCCTTTGTCCTGCTTACACATTCACCGGTCATATCCGATCTGTGCCACGTTAGAGGGAAAAATCGGAATTGGGTCACTTGAACCATGCAGTGTAAAGGCGGCCTAAGAGAGTACCCCAACAGATATTTATGGATTCCGGCTCTTTTCACGCAGTAATACATCTCAAAATGGTTAAAAAGTAATCCATCAACCAACTCGTGGTTAGACTTGGAACAGGTGTTATGTGGAAAGATCAACCTGTCAGATCCACCATTTATTAGCCTAATAGTTAAAAAAACAGGACTGTTTCCAAAGTATTAATATAAATGCCACCTTAACAGCCTGGTAGGAATTTCTAAAAATATCTAACTCGCCAATTCGGGGGGGGTGGCGGGGGGTCCTGCCCCGGGGGGGGGGGGGGGGGCTGCCCATCTACACCTGGGGCTGGGATCAACCCTTCCCTTGCTCTGGGACGGGGCGGGGCAACTATCTTGGGGCCCCTGGTCGCTCTGGGTGTCATCCTCTGGGGCTGCGGGGTCTGGGGGTGGGCTTGGGGGGGGCGACCTACCTGCCAATTTTAACCGCACCTTAGACATTTAGGGCCCCTTGGTGGGAGGGTGATGGGACATCACTGTGAGTAATCAGGAGATGTCCCCTCAGTGCCCTACCCGCCAATTCAACTGCACCCCCTTAGTACACACACCCTTCCCCCCTCAAAAGATACATTTCATTGTGCACACACACACCCTCACGAACACACATTGAAAACATTGACAATGTCATCTGTCAGTCTGTCATCAGGGCAGGTCCCACCTCACTGAATGGACCAAGTTCCTGGACCTCCAGCTGCATCACTGCTACTGAACACACTTTTCTGTCTGATTTCAGGTTGCAGGACTGCAGTTTGTCAGAGATCAGCTGTAAAGCTCTGGTCTCAGCTCTGAAGAAAAACCCGTCTAATCTGACAGAACTGGACCTGAGCGAGAACAAGAAACTTAAGGATTCAGGAGTTCTTCATCTGTGTGGTTTTCTGGAGAGTCCAGACTGCAGACTTCAGACTCTGAGGTCAGTAAAGACGCTGAACTCCCTGAAGGATGAGAAGAACAGATCAGGTGAAAAACTTTCTGATGTTTCACTGGAAGATTTTCTGTCTCCAGCCGTGTTTGAAACAAACTGATGATTGGTTCACATTTTCTTCGTCAGTTTAATTGATTGTTCTGATGATTGAGAAAAACTGATCTGTTTTAACGAGGATCTTGTAAATCAGGATCTCCAACCTATTTTGGAACACGGATCCATTTCATGTCAGAAAAATGTTCACAGATCGGCCTGTAGAAAGTTCAAGTTGGCGTCCAAATTATATTTCAGCTTTTGAATCTAGAACAGACACTTCCTTTGAATGGCACTAGTACAAGACAAACACACCAAGTGTTCTTTGGTCAGTGCATCTTTCAGTCACTGAAAACCAGAAATGACTGCAGATTCATTTACCACTAGAAATGAAAAACTGTCACTTAAAAAATGATAAAGTCCAAATCCACATGAAAGAACAATTGTCTGTGTAGAGCATCAATAATGGAAGTGAAAGAAGACTTTCATGTTCTGCACAAGCTTTCTGCTTTTCTGCTAAACTGCAGGAACAAATGGATGGCTGCCCCCAGATTTCTGGGTCTTTGCACTGAGCCATTTCCTCAAACACAAAAGTCTCCTGATCTGTTCAGAGGAGATTCTGCTGACCAGAATGTCAGAAATGATCGTATTGAAGGCTGAGCTATAGTCCACAAAGAGCACCCTGACGTTGGTGTCTTTGTGTTCCCGGTGGCTCAGCGCAGTGTGGAGGTGATGGATATGGCATCATCCATTGATCTGTTTGCTTTGTAAGCAAACTGGTGGGGGTCGAAGGTTGGAGGAAGAGAGTCTTTGATGTGTCCTAGGAGCAGCCGTTCCAGACACTTGGTGATGACAGGGTTGAGTGCAACTGGACAGTAGTGGATGGGGTAGTGGAGGCACGCTGTGGATGAGGACTTTTTGTTCTTCAGGCAAGCAGGGATGAAAGCCTGAGTTAGTGACAGGTTGAAGATTTTTGTGAAGACCTGGGAGAGCTGGTCTTCGCAGGCCCACAGAACCTTCCCGGGAACTCCATCAGGTCCATCCGCTTTCCTGGGGTTTACCCTGCTGAACATCTGTGCCACGTCCTGTGCTTGCACATTCAGGGGTTCGGAGCTGGAAGCAGAGTGAGGATGAGGTGATGGGACTTCAGACTGCAGTGATATGGTCTCGAAGCATGAGAAGAACGCGCTCAGTTCTTCTGGTAGTGCAGCGCTGGAGTGTGCCACGGAGTTGGTCTGTCCCCTGAAGTTGGTCAGGTGTAGTCCCTGCCACACCTGCCGAGGGTTGTTGTTGAAGAGGTGGTCCTCTATTTTCCTTTTGTAGTCCAACTTGGCCTTCCTGATCCTTCTCCTGAGGTCAGCTCTGGCGGTCCTTTACAGGTCTTTGTTCCCTGACCTTAAGGCAGAATCACGGCCTTTTAGGAGCAACCTGACCTCTTTGGTCATCCAGGGTTTTTGGTTGGGTAAGACATGACAGATGTACTTCACTTCCGTGACATTCCCCATACAGAATTTGATGTATTCCAGCACGGCCTCTGTGAATACTCTCAGGTCCTGGTGTTCAGAAATACTCCAGTCAGTATGTTTGAATCAGTCCTGGAGCTGGAAGAGTGCATCCTCAGGCCAAGTTGTGATGGTCTTGATGAGTGAGGTTGAGCTCCTTCTCAGAGGTGTGTAAGCAGGTGAAAACCGTCAGGTTGAATCCTTTATAGTCTGTGTATTGTGTCTGTTAGCAGTAAGAGAGCTATGCTAGCGTTAGTGTTGGGTTAAAACAACTTCCAACATCAGAATAACAACATGAAGGAAAGAAAGACAAGAGACAAAGGTACCTTTTTACGAGGAGAACGAACAGAGAATAATGCCCAGTAACAATCTCTCTCCGCTCTGCCGCAATATTTCTGTTGCCTCCTCTTTTATTAACTTTGTCGGGATTCCCTATTTTACATATGCGCTGAGCTCTAAGGAGGGGGAACAAGAAAGCACAGCTGCAGCAGGATTATAAAACATCAACTACGACATGTCTGTCTTCTGCAGCGTTCCCACAGCATCTTTGGACCTGCAAAACCTTTTCACATGGATAAACTCAACACAGAACGTCCTTCGTAGAATTCTAGACACAGCCAACACAGGTTCCCAGGAGAATGGAGGAAAGAAAAAGATAATCGTCTTCTCCCAAGGGTTTCACCTCCACCTCCCTAACAAAAAGATTTGGACACAGACATTTCTGCAAACAAAAGCAAATACGAGATAACTTATGTACATTATTCCAACAGAAATCCCCCCTGTTTATCATGTATTTGCCCAAATCCTCACATCACTTTTAGTCAGCCACTTCACGAAGATTTTCAGCTGTAAGATCATATTCATGAGCACAAATACATTTACACTCGGAGGGCATGTCGGAGACACTTAAACAGCGCCTTCCCTGAACAGCCCAGCAGTATCAAGGTCAACATCATCATCATCATCATCATCTAGCTTCAGGAGGGGATGCAGCTGGGTCTCCTCAGGTGTGATAGCTGTGGCGATGAGACGATTGCACAAAGAACGCAGGCAAGGAATACAACAGCATCCACACAAGGTCAAAATGGCCATAAATACAGCTATGGACACTAAAGCGGAAGCTACCAGTGACCGGTACTTCCCAAACACACCCAACCAGGAGTCCCACATGGCGGTATCAACACCGGAATGGTCTTTCATCTTACCATTGAGAGTGCGAAGGCCCTCTATGGCCTTGGTCAGACTGCCGTCTGCAGCGGTGTTGTTAGGAATGAACGAGCAACACTGTTCACCGAACATGGTGCACACGCCACCCTTTTCAGCCAGCAGCATGTCGAGAGCGATCCTGTTCTGGAATGCCATTATAGATGTAGCAGAAAGCTGTTCATGTACAGCTTCAAACCCTTTTTGTGTCCAGTTACCTAATTTTTGGACGTTGTAGTGGATGTAGTTGATCCTGTCCACGTTTTTGTTAATCGTACACCACCAACAGATTGAAGATTCCCAGCCGGCAGCCACCTGATTAACTAATTTATATTCATCTGGTACTCCCCGAGGTACCCCTATGGCGTCTATGTAAGTAGGGTCAGTGTCTGTCAGCCACACATCTCGTTTATGTCTAGGACTCCATCTGTGAGGATTAATACCAGATAATTTCTCAACCAAACCGTCAACGGTTATAGGAAACACAGAAACGGGTAACAGAAGTGTAACCAAAGCACAATAACCTGTAACACCTCTAGGCAATCTGTCGAACAGTCTGTCATCTCCACACCACCACCAGATGTCTCCTCGGGACAACGGAATGAAGTCATTTTGCATGATTATTACATTTTGACAAGATGAACGGTTAAGCTTTCCCAGTTGCACACCTGTCCCAATTCTATTGACGCAGGTGAAGTTTCCTGGGGCCACCTTTTTAGAAAATGTAGGCTTTTCCTTCTCAGCCGTAGTTAGGGGAAAAACTAAATCCCAAAAGCTGCAATAGTTGTTGGGGTTCGTCGAACTCATTACTTCAATTACACAAGACATTGGAATGATTGCAGGAATTATACGTAGCATCGGTCTAGGTCCCATACAAACTACACAGTCAGTGTTAGTTGCATTTGCCGTTTGCTCCACCATTAGCAACCAATTGTTATTCAAACCCGAGATACCTTTTATTTGTTGGAACACTTCATCAGCGGGGGGCTTTGGGTTTTGAAAGTGCACTCCACCGCTAATGGCCCCTTTACTCAAAATCGGCTTGTGGTCAATGTCATGACCTTCACAAACAATAAATTTAAAGTCTATGTCAGCTGCTGTGGATGAGTAAGCCCATAACAAAAACATCCAACATGAATCTGGTTCCCCCGTGGGATCCAAATGTCCCTTAGTTAAATCAAATCTTACTATTAGATTCCCATTTCTTTTAGACATGCTTATTTTCGTTTTCTGGTACCGGGCCGCACGCGTTGTTCCCACATGTTTCCATACATTACTCTCATCTGCAACCAAGGTGTTCCAGTCTTTGACGGCGTGGTCATTTGTCATGTACCAATAACGATTTGCATAGTAATCTCCATTAATTGCATACCTGTTTCTGTATTTATCGTAATTGCCTTTGTTTAAAGCAGTTAATGGCACAACCACAGTAGTGATTGTGTCTCCAGGTATGCAAATTTGGTTACCGAATAAATACGCTCGCTGCTCTGAGCATCTATCAGTCACAGATCGTTGTCTTCGAACAAGGGAGAGGGTCACATCTTTTACCTTTCCATTGTAACCGGGCACAGCACTGTGATTTAATTTTGAGAGTCGTAAGTCAAAAATAGGAGTAGTATTTTCTGGGTTTAGTGGGTTTTCTTCAGCCATTTGTCTTTCTGGGCCAACATGAGGGGGTGGACTTACAGTTCTCTCAGTTGGAAGGGTTGGTCCATTTTCATACCCAGGTGGACGCCAGTACTGCCAGGTAAGCCATGCTATAACAATGGTTACAATCACAATAACAATACATTTCACACAATTTTGAAAACCTTGGTTTGTCATCTCGACCAATTTTTTTTTTTTCTTCTTTCCGTCTAAATGGGTCGGTGGCTTTACAGGAGGCTTCACTGACTTTCGGGTCTACCCAAACTCTAAACGTCTGAGTCCACCCTATTATCAGACTTTAGCTCACCTTCCACCTTGGAATTTCCAGTCGAGATTACCTTTTTACAATGGGTCAGGTGAATCCAGGTGGACCTTTCAGCAATTTTGACTGCAGTAGGAGTGGTCAACAGTGCCTGGTATGGCCCCTCCCACCTGGGTGAATACCAGTGTTTTTTCTTGATGCTTCTTATCAGCACCCAATCACCTGGTTCCACAAGCTGGTTTTCCTGCTGAGAGGCAAGAGGTTCTTCATTAGTCAGGTTTTCTCTTTGTTTTTCTAAAATGGCCCTCATATAGTCAGCTAGGTTTACTTCTTCATTAGTTTCCCATCGGTTTTTAAACTGTGGTAACCTGTAAGGTCTTCCGAAAAGGGTCTCATAAGGTGTTAGGCCTTTTGTACTAGTAATGTTTATGTACAGTTTTACTAAATCTAGGCACTGAGTCCATGGCCTTCCAGTTTCATCAATACATTTCTTCAGCCTATTCTTAATTGTACCATTCATTCTTTCTACTAATCCAGCACTCTGAGGGTGGTAGGCACAGTGATTCTTCAAATCAATGTGAAACATAATTCCTATTCTTTTTATGATTTGATTAACAAAATGAGACCCATTATCACTATAAATTTTTTCAGGTATACCATACCGAGGAATTATATCCTTGCATAATGCTTTGGCTACTGTTATTGCATCAGGATGTTTTGTTGGGAACAATTCAATCCATTTAGAGAATGCATCTATCATGACCAGACAGAATTTTTTCCCTTCACTTTTGTTTAATTCTATAAAGTCCATGTGTATTACCTGAAACGGATATTGGGGAGCTGGAAAACTCCCCCGTCTTGGTCTAAGGTTTCCCTGAGCATTGTGCTTGGCACAGGTGAGACATGCTCTACAAAAATTTTTTGAATAAGAATTAAATCCATAGGTCGTGTAATGTTTATTTACCTGTCCCATCATTCCCCCCGTTGACACATGGGTCACCCCATGGGTCAATATAGCTGCCCATTTATAAAGATTTTTTGGTAAAATAGGTTTGTTGTCTGGTCATACATATATACCATTTAGGAGTTTAGCATTATGTTTTTTCCAGAGCTCTTTTTCAGGTTCCAAACTCTGTCGTTGCATTTCTTTAAGTATTTCATTGTCAATCTTCTCGTTTTGATTAATTTCTAATGCGAAGGTTTGGAAAGGTCTTGTTGCGGCCGCCTTTGCCATTTTATCAGCGAAAGCATTCCCTTTAGAGACGTCATCAATACCTGCTGTGTGAGCTGCACATTTACAAATGGCTAATGTTTTTGGTAATTGAACCGCCACTAATAATGCAGATAATAGGTCCGCATGCGTGACTGGTTTTCCAGTCGATGTTATCATGCCTCGATTTTTCCAATATTGTGCGAAGGTATGTACAGTTGCAAATGCATATTGACTGTCCGTATAAATGGTTACATCTTTCCCTTCCATGAGTTTACATGCCTCCGTCAGAGCTATTAACTCTGCTGCTTGAGCTGAATAATGCGAAGGCAATGGCTCTGCTTTTAAAGCTATGGTTTGAGTCACAACAGCATAACCTGTCTGGGTTTTCCCTTGTTCATTTTTCTTTGAAGAACCATCTACATAAAGTATTTCACCTTTCGTCAGTGGTTGATCTTTTAAGTCGTCTCTGCTCTTCGCTGTTTTTTCTGCTAATTCTTGGCAATCATGCACACTTCCCTCATAAGGAAGTGGCAACAATGTCGCAGGGTTCAAGGTGGTACATCTTTCTATCGTGAGGTGCGGTTGGGACAGTAATGTGGCCATGCAGGATAAGTGTCGTGCAGGCGACAAAAAAGTCAAGTTCGTCTGCAAAAGTAATGCTGAAACTGCATGCGGAACCTTAAGGGTCAGTGGGTGGAATAGTACTATTGTTGCACTGACTTCTACTGCCATTGATGCTGCAATCACTGCTCTAACGCAATGCGGCAATGCACATGCCACACTATCTAATTTTGAAGAGAAATAAGCTACAGGTTTCATTTTGTCTCCATGTTGTTGGACCAAAACTGAGGTCATATAATTACCTTTGCAGTCTACCATTTGTACAAAAGGTTTACTATAATCAGGTAATGCCAATGCCGTGCTGGACACCAGAACCTGTTTAATGTTACCAAAGGCCGTGTCCGCTTCTTGTGTCCAGGTTACAGGGGAAGTCATTTTTAAATTGTCTTCATACATCAGCTTTTGAAGGGGAGCCGTTATTTCAGCATAGTTCGGTACCCAGTTCCTGCAGTAATTAGTCAGACCTAAAAATGACATCATTTGCTTTTTCGTTTGAGGTTTTGGTGCTTGAAGAATTGCAGTTTTCCGTTCTTCCATAATTGTCCGTCCTGCTGCGCTTAAGTTATGACCAAGATATTTCAGTTGTTCCCTGCACAGCTGTAATTTATTTCTACTGACTTTGTGGCCTTCATCAGCTAAATGTTTTAACAGTGCCACTGAATCCTGCATACAAGTATTTTTGTCTGGTGATGCTATCAAAATATCATCAACATAAATTAATATTTGACTCCCCCCTGGAGGTTGGAATTTAGCCATGCTCGCCATCATTAGTTGAGAATAAATAGTAGGGCTTTCACCATAACCTTGCGGTAGTCTGGTATAAGTGTACCTTTGGCCGTCAAATGTGAACGCAAACCAGTACTGGCTGTCCTTGTGGACAGGCACAGAAAAGAATGCATTACTGATGTCTACCACTGTGAAGGCGGCTGCATCTGATCGTAACGAGTTCAGTAATGTATAGGGGTCAGGCACACAGGGTGCTCTCTGAATAACTGCATTGTTTACCGCCTGTAAGTCTTGTACCATCCTCCAACCAGTGGAGGGCGCCTGTTTTTTCACTGGAAATATAGGAGTATTACATGGTGAGTTATTGCACTTTATAATTACTCCTGCAGCTATTAAATCTGAAATTACTGGTTTAATACCTTTTTGTGCATCTGGTCTTAAAGGGTATTGTCGAACACATGGTCTATATTCTGTTTTTGGTCTAATCTGCACTGGTAAAGCGCCTTTAATTAACCCTACATCTGTGGGTCCTTTAGACCACAGAGTGTCAGGGAGATCCTTTAACAGATCTTCCTCCTCCTCAGTTAACGCTAATAATCATCTGGCCCAGTTCTTTGGTTTTTTCTTGCAAATGGACACCCATTTTAACAGAAGTCGTCCAAAACAAAGCCACTCGAGTCAGTCCAGTTGAGGGACTTCCCTGGATGTGGGGCGATAGTGTTGGAATCCAGTCATCAGCACTTTCCCCCATCCTAACCATATCTCCCAGATCCTGCCACTGCTGATTCTGCCCTTTCAGCACGGAAACGTGTAGGGGGCGCCACATGTGATTGAAATTCAACATGTTTTCTCCCATTTTTACACCCACAGCTACACTGCTTTGTTCATCTGCATACAAATACGTAAGAGTGATTTTAGTAGGAGTTGCTCTTGCCAGACGCTGTTCATACTCATAGTCTGGAGCAGGTGATTTTTTGTACCACAAAGTCACATGCATTTCATCTGGAGACATTTCATCTCTTACATCTATGACATGTTTTTTTGCTTCTGCTAAAAGAGCAAGTCCTGTGTTCATTGGAGCTTTATTTACAATATCCAAGGTGTAATAGTAATAGGGAGAGCCTCCCCCTTTTACCACAAAGAGACCTCCTTCCTTCATCTCATTTTTGCGTCTAACTTCAATGTTCCCTTGAGGAGTGGGAACGAGTGCGAGGTTTAACAACCACAGTGCATCTCTTCCTAGAAGATTGACCGGACATTCCGGAAACATGAGGACTGATAACTCACAACTGATTCCACAAGGATCTGTTAGTTGCACCAACTCTGACTGAGAAATGTGCACGGTTTCACCATTAGCTGCTCTGACTGAAACTCGCGTGCCTGCAGACTTCGCTCCTGGAATTGGTTCTTTAATAGCTGTCCTACATGCACCAGTGTCACACAAAAAAATCATTTCATTCCCATTTATCCTCAATTTAACTTCTGGTTTAACATCCGCATAAGCCAACAAATCCTGGAAATTTATCAACACCTCATCATTTCTATCTGACTCATCATTCTGCTTTTCAGGGAGTCTTGTATTAGAAAATGCAAGGTCCCCTGTCCTCTGGCCTAGTCATGCGTGTTCTTTTTTTTCGGGGCAATCCCGAGCTACGTGTCCTTCCTTTCCACAGGTCCAACACTCTGGAAAGGGGTAACCATAAGCTCCTCTCTGACGCCCTCCTCTGCCTCTGAAACCTCTTCTGTTCCGACCTCTAAAACCTCCCCTGCTTCGGCTGCCTCCACCATGATAAAACACTTCTTCTGTTTCTCCCTCAAAAAATGCACCCACAGTTTTTTTGTTTCTCTTTTCTTTCACTACCTTTTCAGCATGTAGAGCGTGATTCACATACTGCTCTAATGTTCCCGTGGATAAATCAATGTAATGTTTTTGTACCCAACTTCTAATTGCATCTTTTGATCCAGCATGTAAAGCATTTTTAAATTGCTGCTGATAGGGCCCATCTGCTTGTCCATCATCCTCTAAACCAGAGTGAAATTTAAAAGTTGACATCATACGTAGTCTGTAATCATCAAAACTTTCCTCATCTTTTTGTTTTATTCTACCAATCTCTGTGTAGTTAGCTCTGCGTCTAAAACGCGCCATTACTCTGTCTCTTAAACCTTGAACTCGTTGCTCCAGTAGACCTGAACCTTGTGTCACAGGGACGTTGCCATCCATAGGATTCCAATCTCCCTGCACATAATGCCAATCCGGCCCTAAAGCGGCCATCCACACCTGTTGCACTTCCTGACCATTCAGATGGTAAGATCGTCTCAAACTTTCCATGTCCTGCACAAACTGATTCACATCTGCTTTGTAAGAAATCACACCTTCTATAGCTTTCTTAACATCTTCCATTGTCCATGTCCTATATACTAAAATAGTTGGGGGTTGATCATCTCCTGCCTGGGGGTTTGCAACCTGGATCATTGGAAATGATTCTGTCATTGCTAAAGTTTCTTCAGGTGCAGAGGGGAGAGGAGAAAGTCCCTCTCCCATTGTCCTTGACCACTGTAATTTCTGCCCTGTCTGTGATCTAGTCAACATCCCTTTTTGAGAGGATTCCCCATCATAAGGTGGGGGATCCTTTACTAACTGGGGGTAAAGAGAGCTGTTCACATCTGCTCCATGTGGAGCAGGCGCTCCTCCTTCCTGCTCTGTCTCATCCGCTCTGTGACGTGAACGCGCCACGGAGCCTGTTTCGTCATCCTCAGTTCTGTGAAACAACAATTTCCCCCCTCCCTTTGCTCTCTCCTGCACTCTAAGGCTGCTCTGCCCTTTTTCCCTTTTTTCTGCCTCTCTCAGCCAAAAGTCAGTAGACTCAAATCCTGCTTTCTGCATTTTCTTCTGATCTTTTCCTGTCTTTTCTTTAATCGCATCCTGCAATGCAATTATTCTCTGACTGTTTAACCTTCCATTAAATCCATAATCTTTTACCCATTTATCCAAATGCTCAATTTTTGTAGGATCCAGACTTTCCACATACTTCCAATCCTTGCTCTGCAAACTTTCTCTTGGACTTTCCTTACTCTGTGCCTTTCCCATTTTTCAAACAAAAAACCCTGTTGGTTTAGCAGTTCAAAAACACAAGCTGCAAATTCAGCGATTTGCCAAACACAACAACAAAAAACACAGCAAAACACAGCAACAAAAAAACAAACAGCAAATACGGCGATTTGCACACAAAATCACATTAACATTCACAGTCTTCACACACTCTTTACTTTACTTATGTATAAATGCCGGCTTTTTAATTATCTTTAAGTTTTATAGCTCAAAGTTATGTTACTGGGATTTCTTATCTATACACACATATGTGTATTATCTTATTTAACACGGGATTTCACAGGACCCCGCCGTCCTTGCCTGATAGTGTCTAGAATTCTCAGGGCTTTAACTTTCTTTTAAACACGGAATTTAACGGACTCCGTCGTCCAACCAAATAGTACGGGATTTTTCCAAGGACCCCGCCGTCCGTACTTACGGAATTTCACAGGACTCCGCCGTCCTTTCCGTTGTCTTTCTCCTTCGGTATACCGTCAACCTTTCGGACTCCAGCCAACGGGATGGACACCAGTTCCAACAAAGGGTTGACTCACCTAGGAGTCAGCTGTGGCCACAGTCTCCTGGGGCCCACCACGCCCGCTGAAATCCTCAGGTATGTTGGTATCCGGCTTGAAGGACCAAATTAATGTTGGGTTAAAACAACTTCCAACATCAGAATAACAACATGAAGGAAAGAAAGACAAGAGACAAAGGTACCTTTTTACGAGGAGAACGAACAGAGAATAATGCCCAGTAACAATCTCTCTCCGCTCTGCCGCAATATTTCTGTTGCCTCCTCTTTTATTAACTTTGTCGGGATTCCCTATTTTACATATGCGCTGAGCTCTAAGGAGGGGGAACAAGAAAGCACAGCTGCAGCAGGATTATAAAACATCAACTACGACATGTCTGTCTTCTGCAGCGTTCCCACAGCATCTTTGGACCTGCAAAACCTTTTCACATGGATAAACTCAACACAGAACGTCCTTCGTAGAATTCTAGACACAGCCAACACAGGTTCCCAGGAGAATGGAGGAAAGAAAAAGATAATCGTCTTCTCCCAAGGGTTTCACCTCCACCTCCCTAACAAAAAGATTTGGACACAGACATTTCTGCAAACAAAAGCAAATACGAGATAACTTATGTACATTATTCCAACAGTTAGCATCGGGTGGTATGTAAACAGCTGTGATTAACATGGCTGTTGGCTATCTGGATAGGTAGAATGGATGCCATTCAACAGAAAGGGACCCTAAATCCGGTGAACAGTGTTTGTGGATTATTTGGCTGTCTTTTGACCAGTTATTGTGTATGTACATGCACAGGCCTCCCCCTCTGCTCTTACCCGAGCCTTATTTGTTCCGGGTTCTGCAGTGAACAACGCGGCTAGTTAGCTGGATAGCCACGTCGGGAAACTGCGGGTGTAGCCAGGATTCTGATATAACCAGCACGCAGCAGTCACGAACATAGCGGTTCCCATCCATGAGTAGTTCCAGCTGGGGCTGGGCTCTGTCTTGTAGAAAAATAAAGAAATAGTTGTATATTGATAGAAATCAGATCTCCATACGGGCCTCCATATGGAACCAGCTGTATGAATGACACTCTTTACACAAATGAGTGTTTTATTCATTGGGGCGGTTTGCAGCCGAGTGTGAAGCGGCTGGGATGAGGGTCAGCACCTCTTAATATGAGGCCATGGTTCTTGACCGGAGAAAGGTAGTCTGCCATCTCTTGGTGGGTGTAGTCTCCCTGCCTCAGGGGGAGGAGTTTAAATATCTGGGGGTCTTGTTGACGAGTGAGGGAAGACCGGAGCGTGAGATCGATAGGCGGAACTGAGCGGCGTCTGTAGTTATGCGGTTGATGTATCGGTCCGTTGTGGTGAAGAGAGAGCTGAGCCGAAAAGCAAACCTGTCAATTTACCGGTCGATCTTCGTTCCAATACTCACCTATGGTCATGAGCTATGGGTCATGACCGATAGAAAGAGGTCCCGAATTCAAGCGGCTGAAATGAGCTTCCTCCGTAGGTTGGCGAGGCGCTCCCTTAGAGATAGGGTGAGAAGCTCGGCCACCCGCGGAGAGCTCGTAGTAGAAGCGCTTCTCCTCCACATCGAAAGGAACCAGTTGAATTGGCTCGGGCATCTAGTCCAGATGCCTCCCTGGAGGGGTGTTCCGGGCATGTCCCACTGGGCAGAGGCCCCGGGGAAGACCCTGGACACGCTGGAGAGACTACATCTCTCGGCTGAGCTGGGAACACCTTGGGGTCCCCCTAGAGAAGTTGGAGGAAGTGGCTGGGGCGAGGGAAGTCTGGGCAACTCTGCTCAGTCTGCTGCCCCTGCGACCCGGTTCCGAATAAGCGGAGGAAGATGGATGGATGGATGAATGGATGGGTTTTATTCATACCAAATGTATGGCTGCCCCACTGGGTATTTGCACTGAGCCAGTTCCTTAAACACACACCTCCGCATCGTTTCTTTTTTATTTATTTTTTTACTTGTCCTGTCCAGCAGCTGAGCAGACAGATGAGAACTGAAAGCCTCTTGTGTTGGACATATTTTACTGTTAGAATAGGGGTTATAAAACACTTGAAACACTAGGTGCATATTTAAATGAACCCCTTTTGTAATTTAGGCTCAAATTTATTCATCTAACTCATATCTGAAACAGTTTTTTTGTTGGACCGGACGGAAGAGAAAAGAAGGGAAGGGAAGAAGAGATAGGCATGCCAGGGGGAGGGGATGTAGGAGGGTGATTAAAGTGGAGGGGGTGGGGGGGTGGAACCATGAAGCAGCATAAGGCAACAAGTTGCCGGATGTTTACAATCATTACAGTCAGGTTTATAAGTGATATAAATCCAAAAGGGGGCGGGGCCTGTCCACAGACCCACCCAAATCCCGCAAACATACCTGTGGGTTCCAAAAAAGGTTTCCTCACAGGTTTCATCAGTGGGGACGGATGGCACAATGACAATGACCCCAAACACACCTCCAGGCTGTGAACAGGCTATTTGACCAAGAAGGAGAGTGATGGGGGGCTCCGCCAGATGACCTGGCCTCCACAGTCACGGGACCTGAACCCAATCAAGTTCAAAAGGTCAATCAAATCAAAAGGTGGCTACTTTGAACAAACTAGAATATGTCATATTTTCAGTTGTTACACGTTTTTTTGTTATTTATATACAGTCAGGACCATAAATATTTGGACAGAGACACGTTCTTTTCTAATTTAGTTTATGTACATTACCACAGTGAATTTGAAATAGTGAAATAATACTCAGAAGCCATTTAAGTGCAGACTTTCAGCTTTTATTCCATGGGTTGAACAAAAAGATTGCATAACAATGTTAAAAACTAAAGCATTCCCTTCATTTCATGGGCTCATAAGTAGTTGGACACATGAAGTAACTGAAAACAAAATGGTCATTACTAGTATTTGGTTGAAAACCCTTTGTTGGCCATGACAGCATAAAGTCTTGAACTCATGGACATCACCAGATGCTGGGTTTTCTCCTTCTGAATGCTCTGCCAGGCCTTTACTGCAGCGGCTTTCAGTTGCTGTTTGTTTGTGGGCCTTTCTGTCAGAAGTTTAGTCTTCAACAGGTGAAATGCTGTTCAATTGGGTTAAGATCAGGTGACTGACTTGGCCATTCAAGAATGTTCCACTTCTTTGTTTTAATAAACTCCTGAGTTGCTTTGGCTGTGTGTTTTGGGTTGTTGTTCATCTGTGTCATAAAACACCGCCCAATAGTTTGGCTGCATTCATCTAGATCTGCGCAGACAGTATGTCTCTGAACACCTCAGAATTCATTGGGCTGCTACTGTCCTGTGTCACGTCATTAATAAACACTAGTGTCTAGTATCTGTCCCCTACCCTTTCCCTGGTGGGGGGTACAGGGCCCTTGGCAACGGCTGCCGTGTCCCCTGGGTGCTGGTTTCCTGGGCCCGGCGGTGCTCTCTCCGCGCGCACGGGGGGGGGGTCACATTACACCTGAGCCGGCGGTGTCCGTGTCCCTGGGGGGTGGGTTCTGGTCCTTGCCCCCGAGCGCTGGGCCCTGCCAAATTTCCAACTGTGGCCGAGCCTGGTCGGGCCATGTTTACGACACCCCTTGTGGGCCCCCTTTTTCCCCGGGGTGCTCCCCTCCTGGGCGGGGGCGGCTGGCCCCTGCCTTGCTCCTCCCTGGACCATCCTGGGCCATGTGGGTAGCTGCCTGGAGTGCGGAGCGGGTCTCCCTTGGGGGGGTCCTGGCTCGTACCTGGGGTTGGGGCTGGGGGATGCCCAGAACTCCTGGGTGATGATGGGGTGCTCGTCTGGGGCTGTGGGCAGCCTTCTCGGGTCTGGCCCTGCGTTGGGGCTGCTCTCCTGGTTGGGCTGGGGCTGCGCTCTCTTTCCCCCGTGCTTCCCTGCTCTCTGGCTCTGGGGGTCTCGCGGCGGTCCTGCTGGCCCTGTCCTGGGTGGCGGATTTGGTCGCCCGGGGGGCGGTCGTTCCCTGCCTGCTGCCGTGTATCGTTGAGGGGTTCCGGCTGCCGCTGCTGCTGCGGCGGGGGTCTTGGTGTGGGGATTGCTGGACACTCTCCTTCCTTCTTTTCACATTCCACCATCCATTTTTGAAGAACATGAACACTCACCTGAGCACAGGTGTTAGCTCACCTTTGCACTAATAGTTTGCATGATTGAATGAATGAAATATTTCACACTAGTTGGTTTTGTTTTTCACATTTTTATGCAATCTTTTTGTTCAACCCATGGAATAAAAGCTAAAGGTCTGCACTTCAATGGCATCCTAGTTGTTTTATTTAAAATTCACTGTGGTAATGAACAGAAACAAAATGAGAAAGAATGTGTCTCTGTCCAAATATTTATGGTCCTGACTGTACCTCCAGATTTTGGAAGGAAAGCTGAGGTTATCCGCTTCCTTAGCCTCAATCTTACTGTGGTGACTAGCATAACCTGCTTTTTGGAATACAGTGATCCCTCGCTATAACGCGGTTTACTTTTCACGGTTTCGCTACTGCACGGATTTGCATCGTGCATTGTGTTCTGCATTCTGATTGGCTAAAAAAGTCACTCCGGTTCTTCTCTACCTGTGCGTCAATAATGTTGCAGTTTAATATGTACACGTACGTAAATCAGCTTTCCAAATTACGTACATGCAAATCATCTTGCAATTTCAAGTTTCTCTAAAACCCATAGAAAAAGAGCAACACCAACTGTCAATCACTATGTTCTTCTCCCGAACTAACACACACAGCTGCACCGCGGGCTTGAGAAGGAGAAAACACTGCAGCTTCTCAGACTGAAGAGCATTGAAATACACCTGAGCCACTATTTGTCTGTTTGTACTTTGTATTTTTTTTCATGATCATTTTAAATTTTCTCCCGTTTAATTCAATTACTCTCGGGTCGCGGTGGGCGGGGCTAATCTCCGCGATTTGAAGCCTTCTGTTTACATCGATGATTCAAATTATTATTTGACAGTACAGTACAGAAGTTATTTTTTGAAGAAAAAAACGTTTTTAAAGTACTTTGATTTGTGAAACAAATGCTTGAGCCTGTAAAATGGTTTGTTCTTTCTTTTCAATGTATAATAGAGTATTTAATTGTATAATAATTGTTAAAAAAATAGAAGTTTCTACTTCACGGATTTTGCCTATCACGGGTTCTTTCTGGAACGTAACCCCCGTGAAAAACAAGGGTTTACTGTACACCCCAGGCAGGATGATATGACCAAAAAATTAACTAAAATGAACAAAAACAGCCTAAAAACATGATAATGGTTTGGATTCTATTCATGATGTCATTGACAGTAAAGAGGCAACACTCTTATGCGGTGGGAGGGGGGTTTCTGGGATGAGAGAAAGGAACTTTGAGAACAGTAGAATCAGCTGAAACCCCTAGACCAGGGATCACCATCCTTTCTACTGAAGAGCTACTTCATGGGTACTGTGAGGGATCGAGCAGCCAGAGAGGACAACAGAAGTTTATCAAAAATGAAAGTTTTAATTTTCTCAAAAAATGTAAAAAGATGAACAAACTGGGCCCTTAAAAGAGGTCAACAGAAACATAATTAACTCAGGCAATAACTTTAACTTAACCAACTGAACAGACCAAGTAACAGAAACAAACTGACCTAACCAAAGACACAATAGGGGAACATATATAGTGGCTGATCACTTGAGAAACATGGGGGGAACTAACATGACTACAAAAGACATTTAACACAGACTATAAAGACAAGACTAAACACAAAACTTGGTCTCCTAGTGAAAGAGAAAAATCATCAAAAGTGGAACAAAATGAATAATGACCAACAGAAGCAAAGCAAATGTCATGTCCCCAAAATATCGTTTCCCCACTTCAGGACAAAACAAAGCCTGGTCTCTACATTCTATCAATTTATCACTTATTTATTTATTTTTTGATGTGTGTGTGGGTGTGTGTATTTGTGTGTGTGTGTGTGGGGGGGGGGGGTTGTCGCACGGTTGTCTTGTCATCTTGTTTTTAAATTTTATTGTATTTTATGCACAGCACTTTGAGTGACATATATTGTTGAAAAAGTGCTATATAAATAAAGGTTGATTTGATTTGATTTGAAATAAACATTAAATAAGTCCATTGGTTTCTCCCCTGGAGGCTTCTGTAGATGGCGCCATGCCCAATTGCCTGACTGGAGTATTTAAAGGCTGTGAAGACTTGAGCTCCTCCTTTGCCAGTCCTCACAGCATAGCTCCAGCAGTAGAACATCAGCCACACCCGTAGCGACCAGTAGCACCCTCAGCACTGGCAACTCAAAAACAGGTGACATTAATTAAACAAACCAAAATAAGTGTAGAGTTTTCTTCACTGTTCCTCCTCAATGACAATGCTGGACACGGTATTCTCGAGAGCAGGCGCATTTTAATGTCTTCACTCCATGTAACGCCGTGAAAACTACACAACAGAGTTGTACAAATACCGTTAAACTTGACATTTACAGTTTCACAAAAAAATAAATAACAAGTTAACTACTTCGTGGCTGCCTGTCACTTCGGAGGTCTTTGATAAATAACCAGTCTGTATTCAACTTTTCACAGCTGGTTGACTCCTTTTCCAAGCTGCCTTTTTGCATGGATCTTGGTTCAAAGTCTATTATGATGTGAGAATAAACTCCTCAGCCCAACATCAAATCACGCGAGTTCTCAGGAACTCTCGCATTATTAGCATTATACACAACTTCATATAACATTGTAATATAACAGTACTAAACAGTATAAAATCAAATAAAACACAATTTACACATTTTAATTACACAATTTTCAACCAAAGGTATTTCTTCCTTTAAACCAAAAATTCACTAATTTTGTAACCTTTTCAGTGACACTTACACTCCCACCAAATCACTAAACTTTCATTGTGATTTTCTAAAATGTTTTGACTACATACAAACTTTGTCAGCTTCGATTAAAGTCACAACCTTATGAATAGGTCTTTCTATGTCTATTAGTCTCGTCCGTGTCTTTCCTTTGTCAAGGGTAGTTTTGCTAGTCTTCAGGTTCACCTTTCGAACCTTTCCATCTGTGCTCTGAAACGTCTCCATTACACGAGCAAGTTTTCATCTACATCTTGGTGCATTGTCATCTTCAGGATCAGGATCACAATGTCATTTACTTGGAGGTTACTTGAAGCTTTTTGCCATTTTTGTCGTTGGAGATTTAACAGATATTCTCGCTTCCATCTCTGCCAAAACTCATTTGCAAGAAACTGAACTCTTTTCCATCTTTTGTTCAAGTACAAATCTTCTTTGGAGAACTGACCAGGAGGAGGAAGAATAATTGAGGACTTCATAGTTAATATGTGATTTGGCGTAAGTGGTTCTGGACTAGTGGGATCATTAAGATGTTCAACAATTAATGGTCTACTATTGATAATGGCCATTGTTTCAAAATGAAACGTTCTCAAACTTGTAGCATCCAGTCGGTTTGAACATTTGTCTAGCATTGCTGTTAGGATGCTTTGTACTGTTCGAATTTGGCGTTCCCATACACCTCCCATGTGGCTTGCTGCTGGGACATTCAATACAAATTCACAACTGATAGCTTTTTGGCGTTCTTGATCCATGCCTTTCATTAATTGCAAAAACTCTCTTCTGGCACCCATGAAGTTTGTTCTTTGATCACATCTCACTTGTCGGACGGGACCTCTTATTGCCATGAGAGTGCGCAGGGCATTAATGAAGGCATCTGTTGTTAAGTCGTTTAGGGTTTCAATGTGCACAGCTCGTGAACATAAGCATGTGAATAACAGTCCGTATCTTTTGATTTCATTTCTTCCTTCCTTCACTATGAAGGGGCAAAACAGTCGACGCCACAGTAGGAAAATGGAGGGGCTGTTTCTTTTCTTACTTCTGGCAAATCTGCCATCTGTTGGATGTTTGTATTCTTTCTGTTTTTTCTACATTTCACACAGTGATAGATGTGTGATGAAACAACATTTCCACATCCTACAATCCAGATTCCATTTGCATGTAATTCATTTGTGGTAATGCCTCTACCTTGGTGCTGTACACTTTCATGGTAGTGTTTAATGAGTAAGAATGACACGTGCGAATCTTTGGGAAGGATTGCTGGGTGTTTGACTTTGTAGTGTAAAGCTGATTGTGAAAGTCTTCCTCCTACTCTGAGAACATTTTGCTCATCTACAAAGGCGTTTAGCTGACTTAGTCTGTTGTTCTTGGGTAAGGTGTTTTCTCTTTGTGTTCTTATTTTCTTTATTTCTTCTTTGAAGGCTTCTTGTGCTTGCTTGATAATGAAGAGTTCTGCTGCTTTTCTCTCTTCAAGATCAGAAGCTTCATTTGTTCGTTTTATAATGACCTTTGAACTCTTTGAGGAGTCTTCTGAGTCGGGCTATACCCTTTACAGCTCTTGACCAATCAGAAAACTTCTTCATGCGTTCCAGCAAAACGTTTGCTTCCCTTGATTGAATGGTGTGTGTGTGACCTTTACGAAGCTCTGGATCTGCCTCAAGTATTTCTCCCAAAATTTCCTTTCTTACTGGAAGATCTTGTTGCCAAAGAAATGCAGGACCTAGTAACCAGTTTGACTCTTTTAGTTGTGTTGCATTTAAGCCTCTTGAGGCATGATCGGCTGGATTGTTTTCAGAAACAACATGTCGCCATTGGTCGGGACTTGTACTTTGTTTAATTCGCTGAATGCGAATCGCCACAAATGTGTGAAATCTTTTGGCATCAATGCTTATGTAGGCTAAAACAACTTGTGAGTCTGACCAATAAAATTTTTGAAGGTTCGTGATTTCAAGCTCTCTTCTGATCACATCTGCGTTGTGATCTGAGGTTACAGCTGCAGACAGTTAAAGCCTTGGAATGGTCGTTTGCTTGACGGGGGTTACCCTTGCTTTACCCATGACAAGTGAGCATGTGATCTTTCCTTCTTTACTTATTGCTCTAAGATACAAGCAAGCACCATAACCACTAAAACTTGCATCTGCGAAGCTGTGTAGTTCGTATCCTGCAATATCGATGTTCTTTGAGTAGCTCCGTGGGATTTTAAGAGCCGCTAGTCTTGGTAGGTCTTGAAGCCACGCTTCCCATTGAGGTAGGATGTGCTCAGGGAGTTCGTCATTCCAATTGCTTTTCTCTTTGCACAGTGTCTGGAGAATTTGCTTTCCTATCAGTACAAAAGGCACAACAAACCCAAGGAGTTCATAAATTGAGGCTACAGTCGAGAGAACCCCTCTCCGTGTTGTTGGGTTTTCTTTGACTATGACCCTGAATTGAAACTCGTCCGCTTCAATGCACCATTGTACTCCAAGTACACGTTCAATTTGGGTTTCTCCTAGGGTTATGTCTTGAGACTTAGCTTGAACCTGTTCTGCTTCTGGTATTGCTGCAAGCACTTCTTTGCTATTTGACACAAACTTGTGGCGGAGATTACTTGTGTTGCAGAGATTTCTTGATTCTTCAACCAACTTAATAGCTTCAGCAATTGATGTGACGCTAACAAGTCCATCATGAACATAAAGTCCTCTTTGAATAAAGTGGATGGTCTCTTTGCTGAACTTCTCTCTGCTTTGTGCTGCGAGGTGTTTCAGTCCAAAATTGCAACATCCTGGAGAAGAAGCTGCTCTGAAAAGGTGAACTCTCATCCTGTACACTGATGAGTTGGAACATAGATTGCCTTCGTCCCACCAGAGAAATCTCAGATAGTCTTGATGTTCCTTGACCACATGGAATTGATGGAACATTCTTTCTACGTCACACGTAATGGCTATAGGACCCTTCCTAAATCGGCACAATACTCGGTGAGATCTGGTCCAGTCAGGAGGTGATCATTGAGGGACGTGTCTTGATAGCGAGCTGAACCATCAAACACACGGATTTTACCTTGCTTGTGGGGGTGGTACAGCCCATGGTGTGGTATGTACCATGCTACTTCTTTGTTGAGCTCTTGTTCTGGGACCTTTTCAGCATCTCCACAAGATATTATATCAGCCATAAACTTGGCATAATCTTTGTAGTATTGGTTATCTTTTTTGAGACGACGTTCCAATGAAGAAAGTCTTTGTTCTGCATATTGTTTGTTATTAGGGAGATTTGGATTGTCTGTTTTGAATGGAAGTGGAAGTTCGTAATGACCATCTTCCTTTTGTTTTATACCTTTCTTCACTTTGGACATGAAAAGAATGTCTTCTTGGGACACTGGATTGTCATCTGTTGCATGCTCATTGAAATCTGCTTCCAGAGTTTTTATCATATCCAGTAGGCTGATTTCTTTCACTTGGGTTCTGCATACAAAGTGTACTTCCTGCTTAAGTTTGACTGTTAGATGCACTTTAGGAGTTACTTCACGCACATGACTCTATGACTGGTGCCAATATCATCACTTTGGCTGTGTACTTGATATGAACAGCCTACAATGCTCCAGCCAAGATCTGTCAGTTGTGCATACGGTTGGTTTTTCTGTACCAGACAAGACTTCTCTTGGTAGAAGAGCTTGTTGGCAGTTATAGCCAATGAGTAAGCCAACTTCACATTCTAGCAGAGGAGGTCTGCAATCCGCTAGTTTTTCAAGATGTGGCCACTTTAAAGCGGTTTCAGACGTTGGGATGTGCGACTTGTTCGCTGGAATAAACTCTCTTGTAAAGACTGGTGGCAGAGTAATTCTCTGCTTGCTTTGGTATCCTCTTACTTGAAGGTTTAGGAGCTTCTCACATGGAATAACTGTTAGCTTGGCAGACATTGCCGATAACCGTAGACTGGCTTTGTTTTTGTCTGTCTCAAGTTCTTGAGCTACGTCATCCAAGATGAAAGATGTATCGCTCTGTGAGTCGAGAAGAGCATACACGAGTACTTCTTTATATGGGTACTTTGTGGATGAGACCCAGACGGGCAGTATTGAGGATGTCAAAGTGCTTACAATTTCTTGGGAAACTCTATTGGTTGTTGCGGTTGCAGGTATGTCTTTGTCTCTTGTATGTGTCTCTTCTTGAACATCTGTCTTTTCTTGAGACTCACCTTCAGTTGTCACAGTAACTGTCCTTTTGCGTTCTCTGAACTTGTCATCGTGCAAGCATGTTGGATGTTTCCTTTGACCCTTATCACATGTGCTTCTCTTGTCGCACTTCTTGGAGTGATGCCCTGTCATTAAACATCCAAAACAAAGTTTCTCTGTTTGTACAAACTTGACACGATCTTGTACAGTTTTCTCTGTAAACTTGCGACACTTATTGAGAGTGACCAGACCTTTTGCAAAATATGCACATTGTGGCACTTAAAATTGAGTTATCCTCCTCAATGACAATGCTGGACACGGTATTCTCGAGAACAGGCGCATTTTAATGTCTTCACTCCATGTAACGCCGTGTAAACTACATAACAGAGTTAAGTAAACTAAACAAATGTACATGTGCTAGAAATGATTGAAAATAGATAATAAATGTATATTTTAATTCAAAGAAATGTGTGCATTTTTTTAAGAATAATGAATCTGAAATAATAAAATTAAAAAGAAAGTGTGCAAGGCTGGGGGGAGGTTACCGCCATTTTGTTTATGGGTGTGGCAGGGTATGCTGCCATCACAGGTACTGAGTCATATGAAGGGCGACTAGTTTGAATAACAAATTTGCTGTTCATCTTTAGATATTTCTTAATGTTTAATGATACTCAGAAATGTGAAAAGATTCAGCTTTAATAATTTCTCACAATCATGATCAACACTAACAACTATCTCTTGGTGGTCCCTGCCCCAGGTGGAGGAGTTTAAATACCTTGGAGTCTTGTTCACGAGTGAGGAAAGACCGGAGCATGAAATTGACAGGCGGATTCGAGCAGCGTCCCTAGTTATGTGGTCACTGTATCGGTCCGTTGTGGTGAGGAGAGAGCTGTACAGTGGTCGAGAACCGCCATTGCAGCAACAAAAAAATAGGAGCAAACAAAAAAAAGCAACTGCAAACAAAAAGAAAATGAAATGAAATAATAATGGATTGGATTTATCTGCGCTTTTCAAGACACCCAAAGCGCTTACATTATGTCCATTATTCATTCACTCCTCATTCATACTTGGTGATGGTAAGCTATGGTTGTAGCCACAGCTGCCCTGGGGCAGACTGACAGAGGCGTGGCTGCCATTTCGCGCCTACGGCCCCTCTGACCATCAGCGGGATAATTCGTACACATTCACACACCAGTGAAGCAACACTGGAGGCAAGGAGGGTGAAGTGTCTTGCCCAAGGACACAACGACATTTTGGCTGGTGGGAGCGGGGATCGAACCGCCAACCCTTCGATCATTGGACGACCCGCTCAACCACCTGAGCCACTGTCGCCCCAGAAGTGGATTGGCTTTTGCTACGCACACCACTGGAAAAGGAGGAGGAATACAGGACTATGAATCGGAAGCAGAACAAGAAAGTGAAATAAGTGAAAATGTTGGTGTTAAATGTTACTATGTGTAATAATATTTTCACATTGGAAATTTGACTCACATGTCCCAAGCGTAAGTCTACAATCACCTCTGGAGTTTCATCGACCTTTGACCTTGGGAAAAGCCAGCCATCTTGAATTTTCTATAATAACACACCTTTACCACTGGATTTAAATGTAAACTTGTCATTGAAATTTTCCAAAATAGCCATACTAGCATAGCTATTCATACTTAGCATGACTAGCATTTTGAGCAATGTTTTTTTCTGAAACTGTTAATGATGCTGATCGCAATGCTAACACTTTTGCTATATTATGCTATGCTAATATAACTATGCTAGCTATATTAGCATAGCTAGCATAGTTAGCTTAATTAGCATTTCGAGCATTATTAGCATATGCAGCTTTGACTAGCCTTCATCAAAGGTGGGCTGTGAGGGCGGTGAGGGTGGTGGTGACACATAGAGTTGGGCGTGGAAGGTGGGTTGCGTCTGTGGGCCATACAATGCCGCTTGCGGCTTTCAATTTGATGTTATTTGGTTTGGCCAGAGGTAGCCCTAGGTTTTATTCCGGTTATTGTTAGCTTCGGCTAACGCGCAGACACACCCAGTCCAGTGTACAGAAAGACCACCATGACACGGTTTGCTTGTTTTGTTTTTGGTTTTCACTCTGTGATCTTGTGCAGGTCTGCTGTGGCTTCTTCCTTTTGCTCTGCCCACTCTCCTGTGCTTCCTGCTGGAGTCCACAGCTTGTTAGTTCATTGGGTTGTCTGTCTATTTAAGCCACCTTGTTCTGTATCTCTTTGTTGGAGCCTTTTGTGTTCTACACCTTGGTTTTGGTCTACTGTTATTAAACAGTCTTCAAAATTGGCCTTTGTATCCAGTATTACTCTGCATCTGGGTTCTTGAGCTGTAAACCGTAACACATCAAGCTGCAGTAATGACGAACGTGATGTGATTCGCGTTTGGCGTGATAGTAGACTATCACGTCTACTGCTTCTCTTTTGCCGCGCAGCAAAGTCTGCTGGCCGTCAGTCTAAAAAATGTGTTTCAGAGCTTGTAGCTACTAGCTGCACACACATGTGGGAGAAGCTTTAAGGTAATGTTTTTGGTTTCATGGCTACATAATGGACTGCTGTCTGTGTTTATCATATCTCGATTACAATGCATGGGAGTATGCAAGCGATTGTGTAGCATAAATAAAAAGAAAAGTCAAAACCAGAAATGCTTTTTCATTTTCAAAATGAAGTTGCATTTTTTGACTCAAAATTAGGGGGGGGGGGTTTACTAGGCAGTGGCCCCCCTCCTATGGTTGCCGTATGGAGTGGGCCCCCCCTCTTTCGGTTTTATTTGCACCTTAGACATGTAGGGCCCTTGGTAGGGGGGGTGCTTGGACATCACTGCCAGCAAGCAGCGGATGTCTTCCTAGCACCCTACCCGCCAATTTTAACCGCACTTTAGACATTTAGGGCCCCTTGGTGGGGAGGGTGAGGGGACGTCACTGTGAGTAATCAGGAGATTTCCCCTTAGTGCCCTACCCGCCAATTTTAACTGCACCCCCCTTAGTACACACACCCCTCCCCCCCCAATATATACATCCCAACATAAACACACACACATGCACACACACACCATCTCAAACACACATACACGCACACACAATTTGCAAGGAAGGTGGGACCTGGGTCCATCTGTCCCCTGCCTCTTCCCTGGTGGGGGGTGCGGGCCCCCCTTTGCAACGGCGGCCGTGTCCCCGGGGTGCCGGCTTCCTGGGCCCGGCGGTGCTCTCTCCGCGCGGTGGGGGAGTTCACATTACATCTGAGCCGGGGGTGTCTGGTCCCTGGGGGGTGGGTTCTGGTCCTTGCTCCTGAGTGCTGGGCTCCGCCAAATTTCCAACTGTGGCCGAGCCTGGTCGGGCCATATTTATAACACCCCTTGTGGGCCCTCTTTTTTTCCCCGGGGTTCCCCCCTCCTGGGCGGGGGCGGCGGGCCCCCTGCCTCGCTCCTCCCTGGACCAACCGTGGGCCGGGCGGATGGCTGCCTGGAGTGCGGAGCGGGTCTCCCTTGGGGGGTCCTGGCTCGTACCTGGGGTTGGGGCGGGGGGATGCCCGGAACTCCTGGGTGGTGGTGGGGTGCTCATTTGGGGCTGTGGGCGTCCTTCTCCGGTGGGGCTCTGCGTTGGGTTCTCCCGGCGCGGCGGGGGGGCTGCTCTCCAGGTTGGGCTGGGGCGGCGCTCTCTTTCCCTCCGTGCTTCCCTGGCCTCTGGCTCTGGGGGCCTTGCGGCGGCCCTGCTGGCCCTGGCCTGGGTGGCGGGCTTGGTCGCCCGGGCGGCGGTTGTTCCCTGCCGGTTCCCGTGTGGCGTTGGGGGGATTCCGGCTGCCGCTGCTGCTGCGGTGGGGGTCTTGGGGTGGGGATGGCTGGGCACTCTCCCTCCTTCTTTTCACGTTCCACCATCCATTTTAGAAGAACATAAAACCTCACCTGAGCACTGGTGTTAGCTCATCTTTGCACTAATAGCTTGCATGACTGAATGACTGAAATATTTCACACTAGTTGGTTATCAGGCATAAGTATGCGTGTGAACACTATCTGGTTTGTGTACATGTCGACAGGTGGACATTTTTGCAGCTAGCAGGTGTGTTTATAACATTTGAGTGTGTGTGTGGACGGGCCCCGCCCTTTTTGTACTGCATTTGAACCTTACCATAATGATTAACAACCAGTAAACTTGTTGCTGTATGCTGCTTCATGGTCTTATCCCCCTTCCCCTCCTATTATCACCCCCTACCCCCCCCCTCTCTCTAGCGTCCCTTTCTCTTCTTCCCCTCTTTCCTTTTCTGTCCGGTCCAACACCAAAGATTTTCAGACATGATTGAAATTAATAAAGTTTGGCCTCAATCACAAAAGGGGTTTATTCAGACATACCTTTGGTTTGTCAGAAGATTAATAACCCCTCTTGTTAAAGCAAACTATGTCCAACACAAGAGGCCCTCAGCTCTCGTCTGTCTGCCCAGCTGTTGGACAGGACACGTTAAAAAAAAAAAAAAAAAAGAAAAAAAAAAAAAATTTAAAATGAAAAAGCAATCCACAATATGCTTTTTCATTTCCTTCCTCAACACTGCTTCTTCTGTCACTTAATTAAAATGATAATGAAAATAGTATTTGAAATTTCATTTTCAAAATGTTCTCTGGTAAATGTGTAGCAAAATTAATTTAGAAATTTCTTAATTGACATTAAAATGGAATTAACAGAAATGCTTTTTAATTTTCAAAATGAAGCTGCATCAAATGACTCAAAATTCAAATGAAAAAGCAATCCACCAAAATGCTTTTTCATTTTATACTTAAAACCGCTTATTGTGTGTCATAATTAAAACGAAAATGCAAGATGGGGATTGCATTTGCATTTTCACATCCACCCTGCGAACATTGTCTCAATATTCATTTCAGTCAGACAACTCTTGCAGTAAGAAATATTTATTTGACATTTTTCCACATTCTTTAAGTTGGCATTCACATATTTTCGTTTGGCATAAGGCTCCGTTCAATTCCATAAAACTTCCATAAGATTCCATAAAATTTCCATAAAACTTTCGGGTAACAAAACCCCCCTTTACGGAGCCCACAGGTGGAAGCCGGGGAGGAGGGCGGGGCGAAGAATGAGCGCTGAAGGTAAGAAAGAATGAACAACTGCGCACCTGGCTTAAATAGGACGCTGAGCAGGTGAGTTAATTAACTGAACCGCCCTGGGGTATTTACCTGAAAACACTGCTTCGAGTATCTGCCCGAAATACGATAAATCGTCATTTCAGTCAGACAACTCTTGCAGTAAGAAATATTTATTTGACATTTTTCCACATTCTTTAAGTTGGCATTCACATATTTTCGTTTGGCATAAGGCTCCGTTCAATTCCATAAAACTTCCATAAAATTCCATAAAATTTCCATAAAACTTTCGGGTAACAAAACCCCCAACACTAAAATCATCCAGAAGAAGAGAAAATGTGAATGTATAATCAGTGTGTAATAAAATGGGGTGTGTTTTCGGCAGCATTCCATTTTCATTTCATTTCCCAGTATGACTGCTATGTGTGACCCGGCACCATTGACCGTTTGGGCCGCCCCCGTTCGAGTACAGCGCCACGAAGGGAACATGCTATCTAGTGGATCTGCTATGTGTGACCCGGCACCATTGACCGTTTGGGCCGCCCCCGTTCGAGTACAGCGCCACGAAGGGAACATGCTATCTAGTGGATCTGCTATGTGTGACCCGGCACCATTGACCGTTTGGGCCGCCCCCGTTCGAGTACAGCGCCACGAAGGGAACATGCTAACTAGTGGATCTACTATGTGTGACCCGGCACCATTGACCGTTGGGCCGCCGCCGTTCGAGTACAGCGCCACGAAGGGAACATGCTATCTAGTGGATTTGCTATGTGTGACCCGGCACCATTGACCGTTGGGCCGCCCCCGTTCGAGTACAGCGCCACGAAGGGGACATGCTATCTAGTGGATCTGCTATGTGTGACCCGGCACCATTGACCGTTGGGCCGCCCCGTTCGAGTACAGCGCCACGAAGGGGACATGCTATCTAGTGGATCTGCTATGTGTGACCCGGCACCATTGACCGTAGGGTCGCTCCCGTTCGTGGAAACCACTAGAGGAACATACTATCTGAAAGAGAGAGGGAAAGAAATAAAAGGGGAGCCAACATAAAATTACTTATACGTGATCTTAGAACGTAAGCTCACTTCCGCAAAACGCTGTGCAGAACTATAATTTAAACCGCCAAACAACCCGTATGATACACTAACCTAACATCCAATCCAAAGCTTCCGATGGCGTATGACATGCTTAACAGCCATTATTGGAACTTCTATTAAACCAAGAACAAGTTTGATGGCCATAAACTCTTCCATTTTGGCAACTATATATACACGCGCTTAAGTAACATCCATTATTTCGAAGCTCCCAACGACAGTACCACGAACGAGCTTAATAGCCATAATTTTCTACATTTGGCATACCAATTATAAGCGCTCAAGGAACATCCATATAATGAGGTTCCATCCCAATATTAAGAACGAGTTCAACGCCCATAATTACTATGCTTCTTTGGCATACTACAAACAAATGAGCTTAAGAACCAGATTCGAGCTCCTCGCAGACTATGATACAACTTAGAGCAACCTAAATTTTGAGGCTTCCACCTGGCTATAATTTTCTTTTAACATCTATAATCGAAGAATTTACATTCATTCTGCGGTTGACATTGATTAATTAATTCAGTCAGAAGTGTCATTGGAATGCAGAGGAGGTCCAACGCCCCGTCACTTTCAGTGCAGCAATAGGTACGTCGAGCAGTCATCGTTGCAGCACCAGATCAAGGAATGCATGGGTGACATCATTTCCTGGAAACGGAGAAGCTGATCGGGGCGTAGGTGTTCGCAGGCTCAGGATGCGATGCATAGATAAAAACAAAGCAGTATTAGTCTTGACAAGAATATATAGATATCCCAGAAACTGATCAGTTTCAAAATGATTGAGATAAATTAAATAACAGTGCTTTTAAAAAACAAATCTGAGAAAGTGAAATTTAGTAGATAGTAAAGGTAAAGACCCATTGTGGATTTATCGCACCCTAGAAACCACCATAATTACAAATTCCAACAGTGAAATGATAGTGAAATATATGACCTGCACGAAATCTTAACACCAATTTTTTTATATATTCCAATGATGAGAAAAGTAACCTTTGACAGTTTCAGAGGGACGCACCTTCAGGAGGCCATCGAGGAGTAGTAGATGGGAAGAGTAGCCAAGGAGATTTGTAGATGAGGAAGGTCAACATCCCACGTGGCAAAGGATTACAGCTCGGCTGGATTTGATGCCTTGTATTTGATATAAGTGGTTCTCAAATTTTTTAATTAGCCAAGGGCGACTGGATACTGCAAAAGAGAACTTGAGAGCCATGAGGGATCATAGGTTTTGATAGTATTTTTGCTAGACTGAACCTTAAGCATTTAGAGGCGGAGTATAACAAGCCTCTAAATGGGGATTCATCTAGCAGAGTGTCATCTGCTTAAAAAAAAGCAGATAGAAGACTGACTTGTGGACACAAGATTTAACTCTTGAACTAAGCTTGAGAGCGCAAGTGATATATATTTCCTACGGTCAGGGTAGAAGTTGCTCAAGGTGTTATTTAAACATTAACAAAGTCAACCGATGACACAATACTATCATTTAATATTGAAACAGCCTTAATATAATCTCCAAGGATGAAATAACCGGACGACCCCTTAAGAACCATCAGAGCCGTAGATTCTGGCGGCCGGACAAACAAACCACTCTTCTTAAATCCTTTTCCCCCAAACCAGAAGGCGCAGACTCAGGAGAACAAGTGGAGGGAGCCTGAAGACACAACAGGTATCACAAAACCACTCCAGGCATAGAGAGGGAAAGATCAAACAAAACACGAAAATCCAGAACAGGAACACGTGGCCCAGGATCGAACAACCCAGAACAAGAACACAAGATGAACGGATGACCATAGGACCAAAGCTACAGCAAATGTCAGGTGGCCCAATCATTGACGAATCATATCCAACCAAAATTTGAATAAACGACATGCTGCACAAAAGCTAGAGATGACATAATGGGGAGAGACAAGCATCAATGAACCACCCAAATCTATGGAAGAAAAAGAAATCCGGACGGGTGGAGGACCGTACATTATAGATAACGTGGAAACCCAATTTTGAAAATAAAGTTTTTTCACAGAGATTCAAAAGACCAGGGATACAGAGGAAAGTTGGCCACCAAGAAATCATCGATAACATGCAAAATGAAGGGCACCCATCGCCTACAAATATCCAGTACAGGGCGATAAAGTCGATTTTATGAGGACTGCCACGACAACGGAAAGGTAAACCGGCAAACACCTCGAGCGCCAACTGAAGGCCAAGAGACGCCACTGAGAGGCATAGAGGCAGAACAGTGAGACCATCAGTGACAGTCATCCTCAGCCTTATATCGCGTTCGGAGGAAAATCGTGGAGACAGCATGGGGAGCTGAAGAAAATGTATACTAATCCTGAAGGCGCATGGGGAACCAGGCCACTGATGCCCAGAAGATTAACTGCGAGGCGCTAACAGGTCCAGATCAAGTCACATCAACCTGAACACTTCCTAGGGGCCACCCTCAGTGGCGGCTTTGAAAACGAAGCCCCGGAAGAATCCATCACATAGCCCCCACAAACCTCCAACCAAACTAGAGAGAGAATAACAAATTAACTGTCCAGCCGAGAAAACAAGGCCGCGACGAGACCGACACACTCACTAATGCGGCCGACGCAAGTCCCTGAGGACAGGGCAGGACCCACTGGGGTACACAGAGCGGGGAAAAACAGGCGAAGCAGAACCAGATGCAGAATGTGCGGGGGCAATGAACGAGGATCGCTGAGTGAATAAAATGAGCCATAGACGCTGCATAAGAGAGACCAATCATAGGGAAAAATGTCCACAGAGCAGAGACGGGTCCAAGAGACACTGATTCACATTCTAACTAACCAGCAGCTACAACAACGAAGAAAACAAACAGAAGAAACGCCATAATAATAAAGCCAGCATCAAATTAAAGATAAGATTTACACACAGCTCCCAGAGAACAAAACAGCAACAGAAAACAAATGCTAAAAGCCACGATAAATTCAGCCAGCATGAGAAACCTGTCCAAACGAGGACTGCCAGCCTGCACAACCACAGAAAGGACCCCACAACCCCTGAAAAAAAACAACCGGACGACACAGAACTACGCAGCAGAAAAGGAATAAGAAGCGCATCATGAAGGACCCGGAGTCAAAACCACAATTCCCAGGGTCCTTAGGGGCGTGACGTCACCGAAGTAAACAGGAAGTGAGACGCAGCCATAGAAAACTACACGGGAAAAGTACCGCATGACGCTCACCGTGGATAATTGGGGTGACCACGGCAGACGAGAAGACCCGGACTACTCCTGATCGGGGGGCACGGACATCCAGAACATCGCGGAAAGCACACCCCTTGCAGATGCACGCGACTGCGGCGAAACGAACGCGCTGTGCGCCGTCAGCCGCCCGCGGATCGGAGAAGAAAGGAGAGCAGACGCGGCGAAACGAAAACCCCACATCAGAAAGATGGGGATCATCCATCCGAAGGACGGGGGAACACAGCAAGACGCCGAAAGAGACGGAGACCCGCGGCCTCGGAGACCCGCGAAGAATGAGCGCTGAAGGTAAGAAAGAATGAACAACTGCGCACCTGGCTTAAATAGGACGCTGAGCAGGTGAGTTAATTAACTGAACCGCCCTGGGGTATTTACCTGAAAACACTGCTTCGAGTATCTGCCCGAAATACGATAAATCGTCATTTAGAAAAAGCATTTCCAGCGAGGAGGCGGGGCGATGACATCACTGTATAGTGACCATAATTTTTTTTTAACAGCCCTGAAGACCGCAAATGGGATGGACAGAGGGTGTAAGAAGAGCGTTGAATCCAAGAGGGATGACTGTGGTGCAGGGGAGAGAGGCTGCTCAGGACAGGGATGGGTGGAGACAGCTTGTGTATGGATGAATGGATGGGTGTGGTAGAGCTCTGGTCTTGGAGGTGCCCACACTGGAGTGTGCAGCTGACCCTGGTGCAATGTGGAGTGGCTTAGACCAGGCCTCAGACCAGTCACACGCACATACACACACACGCACTCACACACTGAAGGAGGAGGGTTTGGGGAAGAGACAGAGGGAGCTAAAATTGTTTGCCTTGTCTAGGCTACCCCACCTTGGTGGGACACAGCCTTGGTAAATAAATAAAAAAAACAGCCCTGAAGGCGACTTATGTGGCCCTTGGGGATTATCCTGATGCCCACAGACACCATGTTGATGACCCCTGGTTGAGACCAACACCAAAACCATCAGCAGCTCCTCTGCAGGGCCACATTCAGACAAATCCAATTTAATCCGACCTTTTTTAAATCAAAGCTTTAAATCTATTGGATTGTAAATATTTAGTCATGAATTATTCCTGATGATCAATGACATTTCAATTCCTCGTCTGTTTTAACTTCATTTCAAGTCATTTCTAATCTATTGCATTTTCATTCATGATCATGTTTTTGGGTCAAAATCCAAAAGAAATGAGCAAACAGTGAAAATGTCATCTGTCAGTCTGTCATCAGGGTGGGTCCCACCTGACTGAATGGACCAAGTTCCTGGACCTCCAGCTGCATCACTGCTCCTGAACACACTTTTCTGTCTGATTGCAGGTTGAGGTACTGCTGGACAAAGATCAGCTGTGAAGCTCTGGTCTCAGCTCTGAAGAAAAACCTGTCTAATCTGACAGAACTGGACCTGAGCAACAACCAGAACCTGCAGGATTCAGGAGTTTTTCATCTGTGTGGTTTTCTAGAGAGTCCAGACTGCAGACTCCAGACTCTGAGGTCAGACTCCATGTTTCAGTTGTGTTCAGACCAATATGATGACAAAGTTCTGTTGACCCAGAGTGAGCAGAAATGTCCAGATTCTGATCTGCAGAACTTCCTGCAGCTGCTTGTTCTCTTCTGAGATCTTCTGGAAGAACTTGTTATTTTCTTCCTGCAGCTGCTTGTTCTCTTCAAAGATCTGCAGAAGAACATCTTCTTTTCTTTCTGCAGCTCCTTGTTCTCTTCAAATATCTGCAGAATAAGTAGTTCTTTTCTTCCTGCAGCTGCTTGTTCTCTTCAGAGATCTGCAGAAGAACATCTTCTTTTCTTCCTGCAGCTGCTTGTTCTCTTCAATGATCTGCAGAAGAACATCTTCTTTTCTTCCTGCAGCTGCTTGTTCTCTTCAAAAATCTGCAGAAGAACTTCTTCTTTTCTTCCTGCAGCTGCTTGTTCTCTTCAAAGATCTGCAGAAGAACTTCTTTTCTTCCTGCAGCTGCTTGTTCTCTTCAAAGATCTGCAGAAGAACTTCTTTTCTTCCTGCAGCTGCTTGTTCTCTTCAAATATCTGCAGAAGAACGTCTTCTTTTCTTTCTGCAGCTCCTTGTTCTCTTCAAATATCTGCAGAATAAGTACTTCTTTTCCTCCTGCAGCTGCTTGTTCTCTTCAAAGATCTGCAGAAGAACTTCTTTTCTTCCTGCAGCTGCTTGTTCTCTTCAAAGATCTGCAGAAGAACTTCTTTTCTTCCTGCAGCTGCTTGTTCTCTTCAAATATCTGCAGAAGAACGTCTTCTTTTCTTTCTGCAGCTCCTTGTTCTCTTCAAATATCTGCAGAATAAGTACTTCTTTTCCTCCTGCAGCTGCTTGTTCTCTTCAGAGATCTGCAGAAGAACATCGTCTTTTCTTCCTGCAGCTGCTTGTTCTCTTCAAAGATCTGCAGAAGAACTTCTTCTTTTCTTCCTGCAGCGGCTTGTTCTTTTCAGAGATCTGCAGAAGAACATCGTCTTTTCTTCCTGCAGCTGCTTGTTCGCTTCAAAGATCTGCAGAAGAACTTCTTCTTTTCTTCCTGCAGCGGCTTGTTCTCTTCAAAGATCTGCAGAAGAACTTCTTTTCTTCCTGCAGCTGCTTGTTCTCTTTAAAAATCTGCAGAAGAACTTCTTCTTTTCTTCCTGCAGCTGCTTGTTCTCTTCAAAGATCTGCAGAAGAACTTCTTTTCTTCCTGCAGCTGCTTGTTCTCTTTAAAGATCTGCAGAAGAACTTTTTCTTTTCTTCCTGCAGCTGCTTGTTCTCTTCAAAGATCTGCAGAAGAACTTCTTCTTTTCTTCCAGCAGCTGCTCGTTTCAAAGCTGTCTGCTGACATTTGTGCTCCATAAAGTTCTGCTTGCAGCCATCAGCTCTTCTTTGTGTCTTTGCTCCAAAAGACTCCTTTAAAGCGCGTGCAGAAGAAGCAGCCGTGCACGCTCACATGCACTCTGAGTCCTGCTGCTGTGTTTCAGCAGATGCAGCTGAGAGTCCAGCGGCTGATGAGCAGACAGTGACAGAGTCATGCTGCAGCTGGATGCTGCTCTGACAGACACATCCTCCACAAACATCCTCACCTTTTCATCCACAAACATCATCACATCATCCATCAAAGCTCCCAGCAGCTTCTGACTCTTCATTCAGAGCTGAAGTCAGGGATCAATGTCCAACATTTGCTGCTGACTCTTCCTCATCACTTCCTTCTTCTCTCTGCTTTGATCTGTTGGACCTGAAAGTCTCTGCTTGAAGGGCTGCAGCAGAGAAGGACTGGAAGATCATCTCCTGAAAACTGGGATGAAGACTTTCCAGCATCATGCTGCTGAAATTCTCCCATGATTCAGTGCTGTTTGGAGAAGAGCTGAGCAGAAAGAGGAAGTGGACTTTTTCTGCTGTTGCTGCAGAAACATCAGTTGGTTTGGATGCAGCCACAGGCTGATGTTTGACTTTCACACATCTGGACTTCTTTCCTGAAGCAGCTGCATGTTGTCCTGAATGTTCCTGAATGTTCTTCTTCTCTGCTTCTGCTGGACTCTTCTGATCCGCTGCTGTTGCTTCACATCTTTGGACTTTTTCTAAACTTTCTGATCTTCTTTAGCTCTGAACTCTTTAGAAGAAGTGAAGGATGAAAAACATGAATTTTGTCTTTAAGCTCAACTCTTTCTTCTTGATTCAGGTTGTTTGACTGCAGATTATCAAAGACCAGCTGTGCTGCTCTGGTCTCAGTTCTGAAGTCCAACCCGTCCCACCTGACAGAACTTGACTTGAGATACAACAACCTTCATTCTTCAGATGTTCAGCAGCTCCAGGATCTGGTGGAGAGTCCAAACTCCAAACTGCAGACTCTGAGGTCAGTAGAGGGTTAGAGTCAGTCCAGCTGCTTCCAGATGTTTGGTCCAAAAGTTAGTCTGAGAGCAAAGATGCAGAGTTTCCTGTGAGCTTATAAAAAAGATCTGCGTAGAGCTAGAAGCCAGTACTATTCAAACTTAATATCAGAGAATGGAAACAATCCAAGATTTCTTTTTAGCACTATTGCTAAATGAACTCGCAGTCAGAGCTCAGTAGAACCACATGTTCCTGTTTCTCTCAGCTCTGATGATTTTCTTACATTTTTCGAAAGTAAAATCTCAAATATTAGACATAAGTTAAATCAAGTTATTCCTACAATCACCCCAGAACAGGCTGAAGCGTTAGAAATGGAGGCATCCATAGAAACCTCTGTAACATTAGACTGCTTCACTATTGTGGATCAAGCGGAAATAACATCAATTATTACGTCCTCCAAATCCTCAACATGTCTGTTAGACCCAATTCCCACTAGACTTTTTAAAGAAAATTTTCCCCTAATTAATGATCCCATATTAACAATGATAAATAATTTCCGGTTCCGTGTTACGGGCAGGGCGCGTGGCGTGCCTCTCTGCGAATACAACTATCTTCAAATTACTTAAAAGGTTGATTTTCCCCAAAAAAGAGAGCTGACCATGCCCCCGAAGAAACCCCAGGAATACGAAGACCTCAAAAAGACTCTTGACATTATTCAAGAAACGCTGAAAAGTTTTATGGAACAAGTGTCGGCTAAGCTAATGCCACTTTGGGAGATGATGGAAGAGTTCCGAAGATTTCAGGCTCAAAACGAGCAGCGAGAAAACCGGGTCGAGATTCTGGAGAAAAGACTGGACGATGTGGAACAGCAAGTAAGGATGAATAATGTCATTCTCACTGCAGTACCAATCAAGCCTCGAGCGAAACTGACAGCAGGAGCAAGCACTGCTAATTCTAGCGCTAGCGTAGCTAGCAGTGCTAATACGGTGATCGGGGCAGAGTCTTTGGAGCAGCAAATACATTCATTTCTCACATCTAAAGGGATTTCCCTGGATCTCAATACCATCGAGACCTGCCACCTGCTCCCCAGGAGAAAGGAGACGGATAAACCAGCGATCCTCATCAGGTTTGTGAATCACAAACACAAGCTAGCTTTGATGAATCAAAGGAAGAATCTGAAGGGATCTGCTGCTTATCTGAACGACCATCTGACCAGAAGGAATGCTGAAATCGCCAAACATGCCAGGCTTCTCAGGAAGCGTAAGCAGATTGAGAACACTTGGGTTAAAGGCTGCAGGATTTACGTCAAACCGCTCGGTCCACCGGACCGATCCAAGGTTCTGAACACCATAAAGGACTTTGAGAAGTGTTTAATCACGGTCGTCTGAAACAACGTGGAGTAATAAACCAAAGAGCCAAATAATTTCAAGAAATATGACGCCTGGATTCCTCACTTTCTCTGTATGTCTGACGTAACCTGAATAACAGCAGAGTTCTAACCTGCAGACAACTTGACCTCAACTTTCACCGTCGCTGATATCAGCTGAAGAAGGATATGGACCTGAATCAAATGTCTGCAGACATAACATCGAAGAGAACTATTAACTCTGTTTAAACCCAGAAGTACGGCTGTTATCAGTAAAAGAAGAAATGCCAACCTTGGACAATCGACAGTTATGGACCCTTTTTACTTTTCCCCTAATACTTTATTATAAAAAAATAAATAAAAAAAAGTAAAACAAATGATTAATCACTTATTGAAAATTGTTAATTTGATTGACTTTTAATGATATTACTTCAATTTCTCCAAAAATTGATAAATTGATTCAAAAATCTTTCCTAATGTAGCATAATTTTGTACATGTTTTTAACTTTTGATACTTGATGAAATTTTGCTATGAAAATTCCTGAAACAGTGTTGTGTCTACTTTACAGATATAGTATTATGTTTTATTCATATGAATGGCTTTTATAAGTAACATAATCTGCATATATTTCAGATGACTGATCTGCATTTGCCATATTGATTTCTAAAATAGTTATTTTTGACGTAATACTTAAGTAATTCATCTTTGTCATGTGCTTTATCAATATCTTATGATTCTTAATTCTGTCTGATAAAAACTGGGAACCGGATATTGATAAATCATGTAATAAAATGGTTACAGTATAATGGGGTGGGATTATATAAGTTCGCTTCCTTCCACTCCCTTTCAAGCAATGTATAACTGATGATTATATTGCTGTTGTGTATTATTTGTACTTAATTGCTTGAAATAAACCATTTCAAATCAAAAAAATAAAAATACCTCTCTGGAAGCGGGTTACGTGAAACAGTCTTTTAAATATGCAGTTGTTAAACCTCTTTGAAAAAGCCCAGTTTGGATCCTAGCATCTTGGCCAACTATAGACCGATATCAAACCTGCCCTTTATTTCTAAAATCCTAGAAAGAGTTGTAGTTAAGCAGCTTTAGGCAAGGCAAGGCAAGGCAAGTTTATTTGTAAAGCACAATTCGTACACAAAGTAGTTCAAGGTGCTTCACAAAACAGAAAAATGAATTAAAATCACAATATATCATAGAAATAATCAAAGTAAAATGTATTTTAAAAGAAAAGAAAAAAATTGAAAATTGATTTAAAAATAAAGGAAGGAAAGGAAAGAAAAGTGCAGATAGGACCTTTCAGTCAAATACACGGCTAAACAGAAATGTTTTAAGTCTAGATTTGAACATGAACACAGAAGAGGCCTGTCTTACGACTTCAGGGAGGCTGTTCCAGATTTTAGCTGCAGAATATTGAAACGCTGATTCCCCTTGTTTAGTTCTGACTCTGGGAATCAACAGGAGGCCGGTCCCTGAGGTCCTCAGAGTACGAGATGGTTCATATGGCACTAACATATCAGAGATGTACTTTGGTGCGCGGCCATGGAGAGACTTGTACACAAGCAGAAATGCTTTGAAGTCTATTCTTTGAGGTACAGGGAGCCAGTGCAGAGACCTGAGCACAGGACTGATATGATCATACTTCCTGGTTCTGGTCAGGACTCGAGCAGCAGCATTCTGGATGTACTGAAGCTGTTTCACAGCTCGTTTGGAGAGGCCGGTGAGCAGGCCGTTACAGTAGTCTAACCTACTGGAGACAAATGCATGAATAAGTATCTCCAGGTCTGGCTTTGACACTATGTTTTTGATTTTGGCAATGTTATTCAGATGGTAAAATGCCGCTGATGTTACTGACTTGATATGGCTGTTAAAGTTCAGGTCAAAGTCTTGATTTGAGGGTTTAAGAGACAGAGAATGAAGGTAGCTGCTGACACTTTCTCTTTGTTTCTGTGGGCCAAAAATAATAACTTCGGTCTTGTTTGAGTTTAGTTGGAGAAAGTTGTTCTGCATCCACGCACTGATCTGTGGGAGGCAGTGGCTGAGTCAATCCACCAGCCCATATTCACCTGTTGTCAGTGACACATAGATCTGAGTATCATATGCATAGTTGTGATAAGATATGTTATTACTGCGTATTAACTGCCCTAGTGGCAGCATGTAGAGGTTGAACAGAAGGGGTCCCAGGATCGATCCCTGGGGCACACCACAAGTCAAGGTCATGTAGTCCAATGAGTTATATCACTAGAGGAGACACGCCCGCTTTAGAAGCCTGGCCGACGGTGGCGGAGCACGACGCCATCTTGGTGAGGTCGAGGAGGCCCACATGACAATGATTTCTATTGCTTTTAGTGGTGTCTAAGTACCTTTTATATGCTATTTATATTGTTAAATTTATATATATTTGTACATATATGTAAATATATTATATTTATATATATAATATATATATATATAGATACATCATTTGTTGTTGTTAAAGAAGACAAACGGTCAGCCTTAAAAGCTCAAACTTTAATGGAAATGCATTGTTGCAGGACTTACGAAGAAAAAATAATTTCAAAGAATTTTAAAAACAATTTCTAAACATTTAGAAGTTTTAGACCTCTTTGACATGTAATTTAAATTATTTAGAAAAACCCAACAATAAGTCAATAATAATAATAATAATAATAATAATAATAATAATAATAATAATAATAAATCAATAGTAAGTCAGTACAAAAAATAAATAATAACAATAAATAAATAATTAGTCAATAAATAATAAAAACTAAGTCTATTAATGATAATAATAATAATATGCCAACCCAGTCTTGGAGTCTGTGCATAAGGATCCCATGATCAACAGTATCAAAGGCAGCACTCAGGTCTAGCAGGATTAAGACAGAGACTTTGCCATCATCAGTGTTCAGGCGGATGTCGTTGGTTACCTTGATAAGAGCAGTTTCTGTGCTATGATGGCGTCTAAAACCTGACTGGAAAACATCAAATGAATTGTTTGATAAGAGAAAGTCAGTGAGCTGTTGGTAGACAACTTTTTCAAGGACTTTTCCTAAAAATGGCAGATTAGAGATATGTCTGTAATTATTCAGTACAGTGGGATCAAGACCGCTTTTCTTCAGGAGATGTTTAATGACTGCAGTTTTTAAGGCCTCGGGAAATATTCCAGATTGAAGAGACATGTTAACTATTTGAGTAATTGATGGCAACACACTGTTCAAGACAGACTTTAGAAATCTAGTGGGTAACATATCAAGGCAGCATGTAGACGAGCTCAGACGGGTGATGGTCTCTTGGACAGTTTGGTCAGTGACAGGTACAAAGTGAGTCAGCTTAGAGTGAGTAGGTGAGTAGGCCCCTAGGGCTGCTCTCCTGGTTTGGCTGGGGCGCTCTCTTTCCCTCCGTGCCTCCCTGCTCTCTGGCTCTGGGGGCCTTGCGGCGGTCCTGCTGGCCCTGGCCTGGGTGGCGGGCTTGGTCGCCCGGGCGGCGGTTGTTCCCTGCCGGTTCCCGTGTGGCATTGGGGGGATTCCGGCTGCTGCTGCTGCTGCGGTGGGGGTCTTGGGGTGGGGATGGCTGGGCACTCTCCCTCCTTCTTTTCACGTTCCACCATCCATTTTAGAAGAACATAAACACTCACCTGAGCACAGGTGTTAGCTCACCTTTGCACTAACAGTTTGCATGATTAAATGACTGAAATATTTCACACTAGTTGGTTTTAAGGCATAAGTATGCGTGTGAACACTATCTGTTTTGTGTACATGTCGACAGGTGGACATTTTTGCAGCTAGCAGGTGTGTTTATAACATTTGAGTGTGTGTGTGGACAGGCCCCGCCCTTTTTGCTTTATGCTGCTTCATGGTCTTACCCCCCTTCCCCTCCTATTATCACCCTTCTACCCCCCCTCTCTCTAACGTCCCTCTCTCTTCTTCCCCTCTTTCCTTTTCCGTCCGGTCCAACACCAAAGATTTTCAAACATGATTGAAATCAATAAAGTTTGGCCTCAATTACAAAAGGGGTTTATTCAGACATACCTTTGGTTTGTCTGAAGATTAATAACCCCTCTTGTTAAAGTAAAATATGTCCAACACAAGAGGCCCTCAGCTCTCATCTGTCTGCCTAGCTGTTGGACAGGACAAGTTAAAAAAAAAAAAAAAAGAGTGAGTAGGTGGCCGTTGGATAGTTATATGTGTTGTGGAGTTGATGGCTTTTTTAATGCCCTGAACCTTGTCAATAAAAAAATGCAGCAAACTCATTACAATTAGGTGTGCAAACCAGTTCTATTGGTAGCTGGGTTGGAGGGTTGGTTAATCTGTTTACTGTTGTGAACAGGACACGAGAGTTGCTGCTGCAACTTCCAATGATTTCAGAGAAGTACCTTTCCCTTGTTCTGCATAAGATCTGGTTGTAAGCGTACAACTCCCCCTTATACATTTCATAATGAACCTGGAGCTTTGACTTGCGCCACTTTCGCTCAGCTCTGCGGCACTGTTGTTTCTGTGCCCTGACTAGATCATCGTTCCTCCAGGTAGCTTTCTGTCTATGTTTTCTCAATTTAACCTTCATAGGGGTAATGGCATCCAGAACATTCAAGATACTAGAAGTAACAGAATTCAGTATTTCATCAACATTGGCACCAGAGGCGTTTTCAGGGTCTATCATTTCTACAAACTGTGCCCTAGTGCTCTCATTTATTTGTCTCCTTTGGACAACTGCAGGGCCAGGCGGTGGTTTGGGAGCAACAGACAGGTCAAAGAATACACAGAAATGATCAGAGAGGGCGACATCAACCACACTGACATTGTGAATATTAACCCCCTTTGTGATGAGCAGGTCCAGAGTGTGCCCTCTGTTGTGGGTGGGGCAACTCACATGCTGAATTAGATCAAAGGTTTCAAGGACAGCATTGAGCTCTTTTGCATTTCTGTCATTGACATTATCAACATGAACATTAAAATCACCTGTAATAACTAGACCATCAAAGTCTGTCATTGACATTATCAACATAAAGCAGGAAGCGGCAGGAGCAGGGGAAAAAGTATCTGCACTCTTTTGCAAGGATGCTGTTAAAAAGAAAACTCACCTTACTGCCACCTACAGGACAACAGCCACTTTGAAGACTTTCAGTCGGGGTTTAGACCTCACCACAGTATGGAAACTGCACTAGTTAGAGTCTCTAATGACTTGTTATTGCCCTCAGAAAAGGGACTACTTTCTATTCTGGTCCTGTTGGACCTCAGTGCAGCCTTTGACACTATCGACCACAGTATTTTACTCCATAGATTAGAGCAGGACATAGGGATCAGATGATCTGCTCTCCAGTGGTTTAAATCCTATCTGTCTGATAGGTATCAGTTCGTTAATTTAAATGGCCATTCCTCTTAGTGCACTCGAGTCAACTATGGAATCTCACAGGGCTCAGTCTTGGGATTAATTGCCTCCTCTTGAACCCAAAAAAAAACTGAGGTCATAATACTCGGTCCTAAAAACCTCAGAGATGCTCTGTCTGTTCAGATAGTCTCCCTGGATGGCATAAGTATAGCCCCTAATTCCACAGTTAGATACCTTGGGGTTTTATTTGACCAGGACTTATCATTTAAGGCTCACATATCTCAGGCGTGTAGAACTGCCTTTTTTCACCTGCGGAATATTGCTAAGATCAGAAATATACTTTCTAAGAGTGATGCTGAAAAACTCATCCATGCATTTGTTACGTCGAGGCTGGATTACTGTAACTCTTGGTTGGCAGCGTGTCCTATGAGTTCCTTAAGAAGTCTCCAGCTTGTTCAGAACGCAGCAGCTGGATTGTTAGCTGGAACTACCAGAAGAGATCACATCACTCCTGTGTTGGTTTCGCTCCATTGGCTCCCAGTTGATTCTAGAATCAAGTTCAAGATCCTCCTGTTAACCTATAAGGCCTTACATGGAATGGCCCCGTCCTATATTAAGGACCTCATAGTCCCTTACCATCCAATAAGAACACTTCCCTCGCAAAATGCAGGACTGCTTGTGGTTCCTAGAATTAGTAAAAGTACAGTTGGAGGTAGAGCGTTTAGCCACCAAGCCCCTGTCTTATGGAATAAGCTCCCAGCTCATGTAAGAGAGGCCGATTCAGTTTCTACATTCAAAGTTGGACTTAAAACATTACTCTTTGGACAGGCTTATTGTCAGACTAGTTAGTTTTCAGAGATTATTTAACTCAATGTTATTGTGTTTAAATTAAACTTAATGACAATAACTATTTGTTTTAAAAGGCTGCTAGAAGTTGAAGCTGGGGTAACTATGGTGCACTGGGGTTCTGTCCTCTTTTCTCATCTATTTCTACCCTTCCTCTCTCCTCTATTCTTGATCATAATTCATCATTTAGTTCTCCATGCCTCTTTTTGGTGCAGTGCGATTCATGTATTGTCTCTCTTTCCCTCTCCCCTCCTGGGGAGTGGGAGTGCTTCCAGACTCCAGTTGGCTCATCCGTGCTCCAGTCCTGACCGTTTACCTCGCCTTTGCTCCCGCTCCTACACCTGGCTGTGGTTCCTGTCTCCGGCTCGACTCGGGCCTTTGACTGTCCCCCACAACCACGACTGGATGAAGCTCATCTGCTGGACTTTATATATGTAGTTGTAGATTTAGATAAGTTAATTCTTCTCTAAGAGTTCTGGTAAATTGCCTGTCCATCCTGGGGGAGGATCCCTCCTTCATGTCGGCACCCCTGAGGTTTCTTCGTTTTTTCCGGAATCCATTTTTTTAGGAGTTTTTCCTTACCGCGAAGGGGGGTCTAAGGGCAGGGATGCCAGTATAGCTTAGTCAGTTTGTTAGTTCATTTTAGTATTTTCCTATTGAACTCTTTGTATTCGTGATCCTTTTGAGTTTATGTTTTACTTCGAAGCCCATCGAGATGACTGTTGTTGTGTTTTTGGGCTATACAAATTAAATTGAATTGAATTGAAAATTGAATTTTGAAGCTGCAGCTTGTCAGTGAAGCTCTGGGGAGAATGATGACAGGCTTCAGGACAACAGTCAGCCAATCAGAGCAGCAGAAGCTCCAACAGGTGAAGATGACAGGAAGCTGCTGCTCTGAACAGGACTGAAGCTCCTGCTGCTCTTTCTGCTGCTGTGCTGCATCAGTGACTGACAGACCAGGATCAGGAGACATTCCTTCATCTCTGTATCTCTACTTTCTCTCTGCAGGTGGAGGGGAATGAGCTGGTAAGTCGGATGTTCCTCCTGGAGAAGCAGAGAGGGGCAGCAGCAGCAGCTGGTCTGCAGAGATGTTGTGACTGGACGGTGTTCCTGGGAGGTGGAGAGCAGAGTGATGGAGGAATCAGAGGAAGTGGAGATGAGTGTCAGAGCTGCAGCAAGAACTGAACTGAGATCAGCTCCACTGTCTCTCTCAGCATCAAGTGGACAGTTATTGTGCTGCAGCTCCCCCGGTGGACTGATGGAGAACTGCACTTCCTCTTTCATTCTAACTTGGAGTGTTGGGAAATTTTCTGCTTCTCTTGTCTCTCTAATTGTGAGCTTCTTTTGACTTTGTCCACACACTCTTGCTGTAGTTACAGATATCATCATCTGTCAAAGTTATTTCTGTAAACAAAAGACAGTATTAAAAACAGACAGCAAGAAGCGAGTACAATTTTGCATGAGGATAGCTGGAAAGGGACAACCCTTCGATACCTCTGCTTCAAAGAGCTCGGAGTGTGTCTGCCTTGTCCTCAAACTTTTATTATAGATCGGGTCGCCCTGGTTACATTGTGTGTGAAATACCTGTAGGTCAACAGGTTAGTAGTTATCATATATTCTTTAATTTTTTTGCTGTAGTCACAGGTAGTTCTGTCTTTCATGATTAAATCAGCTTACATTCCACTCCTTTTCTGGTGAGGTGATCAGTTCTCCAAATGGCACACGGAAAAATCCCAACACAACAACTTTATATGTGTAATTCAAACAGAAGATAAAAAACTATCTTAAAAACAGGAGTTAGAATGAGAAATAATACTGTGTTTTCAAACTGTAGGGGGCACCCTATGAGGCGGTGCCCCTATGTGTTGTGGGACGTAGAAAAAGACAGCATGAGAACGGGGGAGGGAAGTATGGGCGTGAACAACATTGTTTACAACTTGGCTTTGTCATGTAATGAATGATGCAGCTCAGAATTGCTTGTTCACGACAATGTGCGAAAGTGCGATTTACGACAGTGCGATCTACGGCAGTGGAGTTTGATGTGCGTGTCTGGAGAGTGTTAATAAAAGTGTCTGCTGCTAACCACCGAACCATTGCCACTCGTCATTCCACATGGTGTCAGAAGTGACCTGGACAGAACCAATGTCGAATACGGAGTAAGAAGACAAAGAACTGAGCGAAATGGCTAAATTTAATCCGCTTTGATAAGCCGACTGAATGGCCGGACTGGAGACAGCGCTTTGAGCGATACAGAATCGCCACGAAACTCAATAAGGATGAGGGGACGGTGCAGGTGAGCTGCCTCATCTATGCAATGGGCGCTGAAGCGGAGAATATTTTTAAGTCGTTTACATTCAACAAGGAGGGCGACAGAGACAAAATCGAGGTCGTCCTAGCAAAGTTCGACGACTATTTTTTCCCGCGGCGGAATGTGATCCACGAAAGAGCGTGTTTTCACCAGCGCGTGCAGCGGACAGGGGAGAAAGCAGATAGTTTTATCCGAGCACTCTATGAACTGTCAGAGCACTGTGACTTCGGAGCGGCCAGAGAGGAGCACATCCGTGACCGGATCGTGGTGGGATCCAGGATAAAGAGCTCTCACGCAGGCTACAGTTGATGTCGGATTTAACATTGGCGCTCACAGTTCAGAGTGTACGGCAAGCAGAAGAAGTCGCAGCACAAGTGAGTCTGCAAGGGGACACGGCTGCGGTTCAAGAGGTACGGCACAGAAATAAAAACACAAACTGGAGACGACAGCATAAACCAGGCAAGTCAAACGCACACAGTAAATGGGGGGAACCTGTAAAGAAATGCGGAAGATGTGGAAAGCTGCCACACAGAGGTGAGGAGAAATGTCCAGCTTCAAAAGCCAAGTGCCATGACTGCCACAAGATGGGGCATTGGGCCAGAGCATGTCGCAGCAGCAGGTCAGTGAATGAGGTCACTGAAGCACAGGAAGGGGAGCAGACCTCCTACTTTCTCGGCTCCATATGCAATGCAAAAGGAAACAAGTCTGAAGCATGGACGGTGTTGCTCCAAGTTGAATCTGTTCCTGTCCAATTTAAGATTGACACAGGGGCTGATGTCAATATTATAAACGAGGACACATTTCAAGCTTTCGACACAGGAAAGGTGTTACATCCACCTGATCTCCCACTAGACAGTCCTGGAGGAGAACTGTCCTGCCTTGGTTGCTTTGATGCTGCAGTATGCTACAAACGCAAGAGCTACACATCAAAAATATATGTAGTGCATGGGCATAGAGTCAACAATCTGCTCAGCCGCTCTCTGTCTGTAGAAATGAACCTTGTGAGAAGAGTAGATGAGATCGCAAACTATACAAATGAACAAACAGCCGGCAGTCAGCCCTTTGGGGAGCACGGCATTTTAAAAAAGGCTCCAGTAAAAATTGAATTAAAAGAAGGTGTGGTGCCACACGCAGTTCACACAGCAAGGCGTGTACCATTCCCCATGCTACAGAAAGTGAAAGAGGAGCTGTTAAGGATGGAGAAAAATGACATCATTAAACGCGTAATAAAACCGACAAAATGGTGCGCTCCAATGGTGCCAGTCTTAAAGAAACATACAGGCAAAGCCAGGATCTGTGTTGATCTAACAAAACTCAATAAGTCGGTGAAAAGAGAGTGGTACATCCTTCCAACATCAGATGAAATAACTATGAGGGGCCGTATAAGACATTATTTATTCTGAACCATTCACATTCATACATTCTTGCTCTCACAGTCATATATACTCTCGTTCACATACATATATTCTCTTACGCATCCATATATTCTCTCTCTCACATTCATACATTCTTGCTCTCACAGTCATATATACTCTCTTTCGCATACATATATTCTCTTACGCATCCATATATTCTCTCTCTCACATTCATACATTCTTGCTCTCACAGTCATATATACTCTCTTTCGCATACATATATTCTCACTTGCACATCCATATATTCTCTCTCTCGCATGCATATATATTCTCTTACGCATTCATATATTCTCACTTGCACATCCATATATTCTCTCTCTCGCATGCATATATATTACTTTACACATACATACATTCTCACTCTCATTGTCACTCTTAAAAAAGAATGTATGTATGTGAAAGACAAGTATATATGAACGTGTGAGGAAGAGTTTATATGTGTGTGTGAGAGAGGAGTATGCATGAAACGGAAGTTACTTTGCATGAAAAGGAAGGCACTTTGAATGAAAAGGAAGGCACTTTGAATGAAACGGAAGGCAGATGATTTCTCGTGCTCTGATTGGACGAGAGGCCGCCACCTCCCATTTTGAACAGACGCTAACACGAACCAATAAGAAGGCCATCGGAACCTTAAGAAATATTTTATCTTCACCTCAAGTGGTCACAAATCTGTCTGCATCTCTAGAGACACAAAGGAATGTCTCAAATACCAATAATGGTAATAGAAGTGCCACCGAAACAGAAAATCCGTATCCACCTTATTCCTAGCCCCCATGAGCCTTTGCGTGAATTATGGGCGACACTTCCTGTAGACGCTGGAACACGCATTTACATTAAAACAAATTCCTCTTGTTTTCGATCCATAACTACATATAAATGTGGGAAAACCAGCTGTCATTTCTTAAAAAAGGCAACGGTGAGGTGGAGATGAAATATTTGTTAAGGTTCCGATGGCTGCAGGACCCCCGTGGCTACTTCTTGCCGGTTCGTTTTTTAAAAAAAATAAACTTTATTAACAATATCTTGCACATACAAAATACCAAACACAAAACTCCACTGTGTGCAAAATACAATCTTCACGTTCGCCATGAGAATGAACAAAAAAACATAATGATAACCATGTAAAACAGGTTATGCAAAAAGAAAACAAAAATAATAAGGCAAAGGAATCTGTTAAAGTTTCAGGAGAGACCATGTTTCAACTGTTCTGACAGCTTTTTTGTTAGTGGAAGATTTAATACTGTTCACATACAAAACCATTTCTTTCTGAAAAACATAAAACACGTTTTTTTTGTTGGCATATTTACATTTGTGTATAAAGTATTTAGCCATAATTATAAGTAAATTAACTACATATATTTTTTCTGCATTAAGTCTTTCTTGTGTAAAATATCCAAAAATAATATGCTCGTAAAATAATCTATAATCTTCACATAGATGAGTTCTTATAAAATGTATCACATCTTTCCAAAATAGTTGAGTGAAAGAGCAAAACCAAAAAAGATGAGGCACAGTTTCTGGTGAGGAATGACAGAATGAACAGTTTATGTCCAGATCTTTTTTAAACTTAGTAAAGAAATGTTTCACTGGATAAAATTTGTGAAGAATTTTGAAAGAAATTTCTCTGATTTTATTGGTGATGAAATACTTTTGTGGCAGGGTCCAAACCTTTTCCCACTGAATTCTACATCCAAAGCTGTTCCAGTATGAGATAATATACGGTTTTGTGGCAATCTCATTTTGAAACAGAGAACGGATACTTTGATTATTACTGCTAGCTGAAAAACATACCTTTCCACACCACAAGTCTGTTAATTTGGGATTTCTTGCTTGTTCATGTTAGCGTCTGCACTGTAATCCCTAGCGAGTTGACTGAACTTAAAAATTATTTTGTAACAGATTACGCAACAGTTAAGTTATATTATTAAAACTTTTAAGTTAACATTTATTAAAATTCATATTGTCAGTTGGCTTACATTTGTATTATTTCATATAAAAAATATTAAGATTCCTCAACTTATAAAAGAGAAATTATTTACTTAAAGTTTTTAATATTTTCCAACTAAAAAACGCTTTAACTAACTATATTTTTATATTACTCAACTCATAAAATATGTAAAATTCACTCAAATGCTTTATAAATTCTTTAACTCATTAAATGTGTAGCATTGAAAATATTTAAAATTCTTCAGCTTAAAATGTATTCTAAACAGAGATATTGATACTGCCCCACTACATTTTAAAGGCTAACATTGATAAAAACCAACAAACGTGAAGGCCACACAATAGTGATTGCTTAATACACTTTTTTTAATTGCTCTTTAAAAAAAAGCACAAATGTCAAGAGGATGAAGAAACAATTAGTGCAATAAAACTGCATTATAAGAGTGCCACACAACATATTGACAAAAAGAGTTGGTTTTGTATTTTACGGCAGAAAAAGCAAATGATCACAACAAAACACATTAGTAGCATAACACTTAAACCAACAAATAGTCCATTCTGGAAGACTCACTCAACGAAACATTCTTCAGCGTCAATAAATGTCCTTTCAGTGGTTTGCTGTCCTCAAGGCTCAAGACAGCATTCTGAATAAATATGAAGGCAAGTTCAAGTTTTTTGGGGTGCTGTAGGTCCAGAGCATAGATGTCCCCGAAGAGTTAGAAGAGATTAGTCAGCCAGATGTGTGGGACCACTGACGGCAGCATCAGGAGCATCACCACGACAACTGAGAAGATACCCACAGCAGTGTCTGTGAGGTCTGGTATTCTGGAAAATACAAAACAAAAAACACAGATGAGTTCAGACCCTCAAAGATATTCATCACACTAATGTCCAAAACTGACATTCCTGCCATCTGTCAATAGGAATCTTTTCATGCTAACATTCTGTTAGCTTTTAATCAACTGGCTATGATGTTTTAAGGACCAACTCCAATTAAAATTGTGTTTTTAAAAAGTTCTTTAGCATTTTTCTGAAGGAGGACATTTATAAAATAATTTAAGACTAAAGCTTCATTTTTCTTTATTCAAATAATGATGGATCAGGAGCAGAAAAGGTAAACGAAACTCCACTCCTTCCAATCAGGAGTCCCTGATGTTCGCCTTTCATCTTCCGTCTCAGTTTTAAAACCATTTAAAAATATCACTCAGTTTACAAACTACAAACAATTGCCTATTTATTATGTCACTCAATAAAATCTCAATCAATATTAAAGGATTAGTGAAAACCATTGACAGGGAGTCGTGTGCACTTACTGTACAGGTCTTGAAGAAGTTGGAGGCATCTTCATGCAGATAAACAGGAAGTGCAAGGAGGACAAGTGCCCGTCTCATGTTCACGTCACGCTGGTCCTAAAAGAATAAAAAGAAATATCCATTACCTTTGAAGCAAATGCAGAGCAAACACTTCCAATATTTACTTAAGGAACTTTAAGAAATAATAAAATGATACCTTTTCTAGATGTCTATTTCTAGTAAGAGGACAATACAGTGTTTATGTCATGATCCACTTCAGGTCAAACACCCAAAGTCATTTGAAGGCAAGTTACACCGTGGCTTCTTACAGCTGTTTACAAATGATTTGTTATCCGTTTTTGAATTATGCACATTAGAAATTCACCTGGAGGTCATAAATCCTAACCAAGCTGGCCAGTTCCTGTCTGTTTTGGTGGACTTAGTCTCAGAAAAGGGCAGCTTTAAGTTACACAAACATGTAAAAACTGCACAATTTCCTCTGACTGCATCTACTCTACATAAATCCATTTCAGATCTTGACAGATGAGTTTTCATGGTTTCAAATGATGGAATGGTGCTAATGCAACATCATTTTATTATTGTAATATACTGTCATAAAGACATGACAATATTCCAAAGTGTCTCCACATACATGGCAGTGGAAACACTTTGGAATATTGGCTATGTAGTACTGCAGTATTATATGTAGTACTGCATAGTGCCAAAGTAACAGAACACAACTTGCACCTCCATTCCATTGTGCCACCTTCAGCCTGCAATCTAAATATGTTTAGTTAAATTGTAAATAATTTCAGCTCTATTTAGACCTTTGGCTAGTTAAAATTTGCATAAATGTTTCCATGCTGCCGTATAAATCTAATAATGGTAATAGTTCAGGATGAATGCATTAAATAAGTATAAAACTCACCCACTGACAGGTCTTTTCTGGTGAAATGGTGACTTTCTGGTGAACTTTCTGAAGTTCAGTATCTGAAAAAGTCCAAAAGAGATTTTTCAATGTTAAAAAATGTTTCAATTATATTCTGATCAAAAAACATTTATTGCACTACACAACCTATTGCATTTTTTGTTTTTTTAAAATAGCTCTAGACAAATAACTGAGACAAGTTACCTGGCTGGCCTTGGCGTCTACCTGGAGGTGAAACACTGAACACTCTGTAGTTCGGTACCTGAACACAACACGAGCACGTTGATTAATTTATTTTTACAAAAACCTTTTTTATAACGGAGATCAGTGATTTATAAAAGCTTAAAGCTGCATTCAAAACCCAATGCTTCCATGTAGCAACCAGGCTTAAAACTGTTGGCGGTAGCTCCTCCCACACAACCGTTAGAGGCTTTGAGTGACATTTTTGGACAAATGTCCAGCAGCAAACTTTAGCCACAGACAGAGGCCTCCAACGCGAATTTCACACGCGGATCATGTTTAGTGTGATTGCAGCATAACAGATCATTTCTACCTCTGAAAAAAAAAAAACCTCATCACTGTCGTAACTTACGGGCAGAAATGCATTTTGGGTTTGGCTCGCCATACGTCTGCTATGACAAACTAATCATGTATGCATTTCCACATTAATCTCTAAAACAATCATAACACACATATGTTTAAACAACAGTAAACCACATTTACGGTAGTATAAGAGCATTTTTAAAGCATTCATTCATAAACCATGAACGATACTTACCAAATTAAATCAGGGCTGAAGACAAGACGGCACCATCAGCGATGAGGCGGATGAAAAAAAAACCCGAGGTTGGGGCGTCTTGAAGCGGGACGAAATCGCAACGCTTTGCAGAATAATAAAATGCTCGACTTTCAATTTCAAACGTCGCATACTCGCATTTGGCAAATCCAACATGGCCACCTGAGCTAACGTAGAGAAAACGAAAGACCCTCCCACCAGTACGTGATGACGTCATAACGCTACTTCACGTAAAATTTTTGAGTGCCAGATACAAATAAGCTTTAAAATATTTAGCACTGTTAAGTTAAATTTGAAAAAATCTTGATAGAGCTTAATACTTTATAGTTGAATCAACTACAAAATGACATTTAAGTTGTGTAACCTTAATAGTTATGAGTCAGTACAAGTGATAGGGTTTAGAGTGTGTTCAAAATGGGAGGTGGCGGCCTCTCGTCCAATCAGAGCACGAGAAATCATCTACCTTCCGTTTCATTCAAAGTGCCTTCCTTTTCATGCAAAGTGCCTTCCTTTTCATGCAAAGTAACTTCCGTTTCATGCATACTCCTCTCTCACACACACATATAAACTCTTCCTCACACGTTCATATATACTTGTCTTTCACATACATACATTCTTTTTTAAGAGTGACAATGAGAGTGAGAATGTATGTATGTGTAAAGTAATATATATGCATGCGAGAGAGAGAATATATGGATGTGCAAGTGAGAATATATGAATGCGTAAGAGAATATATATGCATGCGAGAGAGAGAATATATGGATGTGCAAGTGAGAATATATGTATGCGAAAGAGAGTATATATGACTGTGAGAGCAAGAATGTATGAATGTGAGAGAGAGAATATATGGATGCGTAAGAGAATATATGTATGCGAAAGAGAGTATATATGACTGTGAGAGCAAGAATGTATGAATGTGAATGGTTCAGAATAAATAATGTCTTATACGGCCCCTCATAAATAACCTCTAAGTTGAGTGGTGCCACGGTGTTTTCATCTCTGGATGCTGCAAGCGGGTTCTGGCAGATTCCCCTGCACCCAGATAGCTGCGAGTTGACAACCTTTATAACACCATTTGGCAGGTACTGCTTCAAAAGACTGCCATTTGGCATCACCAGTGCGCCAGAAATTTTCCAACATAAAATGCTGGAAACTCTGGAAGGTTTGGAGGGTGTCAAAGTCTTCATGTATGACATCTTGGTGCATGGAGATACCATGGAAGAACATGACGCACGTTTGGAAAAGGTCTTACGTCGAATCGATTCAGCAGGCCTTAAACTCAACAAAGAGAAATGCTCCTTGAGACAGAACCAGTTAAGATTCCTTGGTCACCTGATCGATAAGTCAGACCCTGAGAAGGTGGAGGCGATTAACCAGCTAACCCCACCTCAAAACGTTCAGGAACTGAAACGGGTGCTAGGTATGGTGAACTACTTGGGCAAGTACATACCTTCACTAGCAACGGTCGGACAACCCCTTTTCTATCTCCTTAGAACGAAAAATGCATGGACCTGGGGTCCGTCGCAACAGTCAGCGTTCGATAACATCAAGGTTATGCTAACATCAGCCCCGGTTCTCACCTTCTATGATGTTACAAAGCAGACGGTGGTTTCCGCAGACGCCAGCAGCTATGGGCTAGGCGCTGTACTACTCCAGTTTCATGGAGAAGAGTGGAGGCCAGTTGCCTACTGCTCCCGTTGCTTATCAGAGGCTGAGACTAGATATGCTCAAATCGAGAAGGAATGTCTAGCCAGCGTGTGGGCATGTGAGAAGTTTGACATGTACTTGCGCGGTTTGGATCGATTCAGGCTAGAGACCGACCACAGACCCTTAGTGGCCCTGGTGAACAGCCGTAGCTTAGATGACGTTCCTCTGAGATGTCAACGCCTTTTTATGCGGCTCATGAGGTATAACCCAGAGACTGTCTATGTACCAGGCAACACCCTCGTCGTTGCAGACACCCTGTCACGTTGTCCTCAGGCTCGTACCAGAGAGCCCACAGACATGCACAGCGAGGTTGAATGTTACGTAGCCACGGTAGTTCAAAGCATTCCTGCCTCTCAGAGTCGTATAGATGGCATCAGAGCAGCCACAGCCAAAGACAGTGAACTACAAACCGTCATCGAGCTGGTAAGAAAAGGCTGGCCAGAATACAAAGAAAAGGTTCCTATAAATGTCCGAGCTTATATGAAAGTTAAAAATGAGCTGGCAGAGACCAACGGCCTTCTCATCCGTGGCTGTAGAATTGTCATCGCTAAGTCTGAAAGGGGAGAGATCCTGAAGAAAATTCACGCAGGACACCAAGGGCTCACAAAATGCAGAGAGAAAGCTAACTCATCTGTTCGGTGGCCTGGGGCCACATTTATAAAACTTTGCGTAGGATTTGCATCAGAAGTGGCGTACGGATGAAACATAGGACGTGCGTACGCACAGAAATATTCGGATTTATAAAACCGTGCGCATGCACATCCTACGCATCTTTCCCTTTATAAATCACAACCAATTCTAAATGCAGCGCAGCTTTTGCGGCTTTATGACACGCCCATATTTGCCCATCAATAGTCAGTGAAACGCCCACAAATGAATATTCATTGATTGCGAAACCATGGCAAACACAGAGAGGAAATAAAAAAAAACGTAACTTCACTCAATGTGAAGTGCAAGTAATCGTTGGCGAGGTGGAAAAGAGGAGAAAAATGTTGTTTGGAGGGCACAGTGTGGGCATTACTAATGCCAAAAAGGCACGTGAGCGGCAAACGGTGGCAGACGCCGAAAATGCTTAAGCCTCATAACCTCGGACCGTGGCCGAAATAAAAAGGAAATGGTCGGACATCAAAGTCGAGGCGAAAAAACTTCTAGCGCTCCATCGGGGGGGGGGGGCACCGGAGCGCCAGATGCACCGGGTGACACGCGTAGTTCCTCCGAGTGCTCCTCTGCCCAAAAGCCAGCAGAGGTCCAACAGGGCGGCTCGAGGAAGTCGGAACCGGCTCATAAGCCACTCGTCCTCGTTTGCCAGAAAGTCTTCTTGCTGTCTAAAGATGCATTTACTCCGAATTCTTCCATTTGCCACATCTTCTAAGAGCGCAAGATCAGCCATTGTGCGTCATTACGCATTGTGATTGGGGCATTTTATTTCCATCCATTTAATTACATCTGACAAGCTAAAGATGTCAGTAATAATCAACGTGGAAATGGGAAATTGTTTAGCGCAAATGTTATTTCTTGTTGCTTTCTGAATGGTTGAGACATACGCCATACATGGTTTTATCAAAAATAAAACAAACTAAAGGCATATGTATGAATACCATAATTCCATAGCTTATGAAGAAATTTTTTAATATGAAAACAACTTTCAGTGGACAATTAGTGCGTCTCTCCGTCCGTCCGCACGTCCGCACAACATGCCAATATTGCAGAACATATTTCACTTTTCTTTCTGCAAATATGCGTTCATTTGAATTTCTGTTGTAATTTTCGTTAGATTTTTTTTGTTTCACTGCTGATCGATCAAACGTGTTTGTGTAGGCTGTTAATTGTAAGACTTGCTTTGTGAAGTCTTCATGTTATTTCTGAGAGGCAGTATTGTCATTTTCACTTTCACGTGTTTCTTCCATCTGCCGACGGTGTCGCCGTTTCTCATTTCACCTGTTTTTGTGCGTACGCCTGGGTCAGAGCTTGCGTGAAGGACCACACAGTTTCCCGTCAAGTTTGCTTTTTATAAATCTCAACTATTGCGTAGAGAGTGGCGTACGCCTTCTTTTGTGCGTACGCAACGTTTATAAATGAGGCCCCAGATCTCTATGTTTATGTGACGCTTCTGTCCGAGGAGAAGCACTTTTTTGGCATTTTTAACGTTGTAATGCTAATATAACAGACTATTTTCATTCCTCTTTATTGTTTTATGTTGGATCGGGACGTTTCATCTGGAGGAGAGGTGTATGTAACACTGTTTACTTCCACATTGGTGTTCGGTTGACAGGTTCATGACATAAGGTGACAGATGAACTTCAGGTTATGTGAATTAAAAGGAAAATAAAAGCTGCAGTGGTCCTCTGCACCCAAACGTGTCTCTGAGCTCCTCATTTTACATATGAAAGTCGGCTTTACCGACACCGAACCCTGGAATGCCGGCTCCACTGACAATAATCTGATTTTAAGTCGTCAAAAGGTTCAGAATCACTTTGTTTTAAAGCTATCCGTAAATAAAGCTTCACCAAAGGCTCCACATATTTCATCTTCAAGCTAGGCTCCGATAAACGGAAAACTTTGGTGTTTTTCTCTTTTCTTTTCTCTCTTTCCGACCGCGGTCAGAAGCACAGGGGAGATTTCCTCAGGCTCCGCCGAAGGCAATTCTCCTTCGGGGTTCACTTTCCTGATCGGAACCCTAAGCCTCCAGTGCGGATTAAGAATGACTCGAAAACAGTTATTCTGGGAGGGGGACACCTTTTTATTACGGTGCTCCGTCCTCCGAACACAGTATCAACGCACACACCTCCGCTCCGTGCTCACCCCCATCTCAGCACACACACAAACACCACACAACGCTTTTATCTCCTAAATTTACAAGATAAAAGTCGTAATTAAAGAAAACAAAACATATTTTTTGTAAACTGGCCCTGAAACTCCGTCGTACTGCTCCGACATGGTGCTAATCAGTGCTAATTACAAGTCAGCAGGTGCGATTTGAATGATTACAACAACACGCTCTGCTCTTCCCCTAAAGTGCGATGCGGACCTAATTTGCTTTCAGATATCTGCAACGTCATTTCGCCTAGTCAAAACTTAATTTAAGATATCTGAAAAGGAACATGTAGATATCTTGAATTGACTTGAATTCAAGACATCTTTAACTTGAGTTTTGACTAGTAAGAATGAAATTGTAGATATCTAAAACTGGAATTACAGATATCTACAATTCAGTTACAGATATCCGTAATTCATGAAGTGGATATCTGCAACTGAATTGTAGATATCTGTAATTGTAAACCCCATACAAATGAATGGTGAAAGTGATGTCATTTGTCCTGAGAATAATATGTTTGAGGATATCTGAAATTACGATTACGGATAGGAAGAATGTAGTTGCGGATATCTGAAATGTTCTTTTTGACTAGGCAAAACTCATATAAAGATATCTGCAACACACATCCAGTCTAGCTTTTAAATGTTAAAATGGCCTGCCATAGGAGCAGCAGGAGGAGGTTCTTCACTGAAAGAGAGCACAAGTCCAGCTTGTCAGTGCTTTGCTGATTGGCTAGTTGGATGTGTTCTTTGATGAGCTTTTCAATCTGACGTCTGCTTTGAGGACTGTTTTCATCCTTTTGGATGATTCCACTATTTGAACCAGACCTGGAACTAGAAGAGACTCAATGAGAACAGAAAGACAAGAAAGGATCCAAACCAAACTCTTCTTCTGTCTGACTTCAACCATGAAGGGACTTGAACCCTCAACCTTCTGATCCATGAGGCCACATGGTCTGAGAGAACATCCAGGTCCAGCTGCAGGTGGAGGACAGCATCATCCAGCTGAAGAAGAGGAGGAGCTTCTGCTGCCTCCCTCAAAGAGGAAGGTGGAGGAGGTGAGAGGCTGCACTGGAGCTTTGGACCAAACCCTGTGATGGATGAACAACATCTCCAGGCTGTTTCCAGCCTGACCAGGGGCCTGTTTCAGAAAGGAGGTTAAGTGTAAACTAAGGGTGCTCCGATTGATCGGTCGCCGATCATAATCGGCCGATTATAGCTTTGGGATGTTTGATCGGCCGTCTCTATAAAGGCCGATCCAGAAAAGCCGATCAGATGACGCAAAACTCGCGAGACGATTTTTTTACGCGCTGCTAAAAATGGCTTCACCGGTTTGGCAATTCTACGTGGTGTGCGAAAAAGATAATACATTAGCAATCTGCAACGTGTGTACCAAGCAAATCCCACGAGGCGGAAAGCACGCAAAACATTTTAACACCACCAACCTCATCAGACATTTGAAGGTTAGTCACGTAAAGGAAATATGAGCAGTTTTCAAAGTTAGCTAGCGCAAAGAGAGAGCGAGACAGTTCAGCAACTCAAGCGCCACTCACTCAGCTGTCAGTAACAGAGACATTTCAAAGAAAGCAACCCTACAGCAGGGACAGTAAGAAGCATAAAGAGATATCAGACAAAATAATGGAATTCATTTGCCTAGATCACCAGCCTCTGTCTGTTGTGGAAGACGAAGGGTTCCAGCGACTCATGTCCTATTTAGATTCACGTTACACTCTGCCAGGGCGTAAATATTTCAATAACCAATGTCTGACTGACTTAAAACAATATTTTGGCTATAGCCTTTTTTGTTGCAGTTTTAAAAGTAGCCTAAAGCTAAATTTAAAGACTCAGATGTTATGTCTTATCTTATTTTATTTATATATTCTCCAGGAAAGTTGTATTAGTCAAGTCCTAAGTTGTTCCTAATAACCAAACACATGCTGCTAAGTTAATTTGTTGGAAATGTTGCTTCCAAATAAATACACAGTTGTCAATTCATGATGCGTTGTCTTCTCTTAATTGTAATACTTAATGTGCATTGTTGTTAAATATTGTTTAAAAAATTATGCTACATGATAAATAGAAGGCTTCAAATAGACCCTGTAATCGGTGATCGGTATCGGTATCGGGTGATACAGCTTCCAGCAATCGGGGATCGGTGATCGGCCCCAAAAATCCTGATCGGAGCACCCCTAGTGTAAACTCTGAGTGTGTTGACCCTGAAATTAGGGATACCCTGGGTTTTCCGTTTCAGAATGGGAGGTTTGTTAAACCAGAGAAAACAGAGTAAGTCAAACCCGTTTCTGAAAGAGGTAACTTATACTCCGAGTCAGTGTCCATGGTTACTTATGCTGTGAACCTAACCTGGTCGGGAGCAGGTTTTATTCTCTAAACTCAAGGTTTCTGCCGGTCCCCTCCCCTTTTTAAAGACGAAGCGGTATTTGTCGCTTTAACCTTCATTGCCCACATTTCCGTCACACAAAGACGGTCTAAGTGACAAGAATGGCTTGTCCTTTTTTGGAGGACCCAATAGACGAGGAGGCTGCATTAATTCCTAGAGAATTACACTTACGTCGTGCAAGGATTTTCAGACCTAGACTCGATTTTTTGTCATTTCCCCATACATTTTTGTTTGAGCGTTACCGTTTTTCGTTGCAGTCAATTACATATATACACAATCTCATCCAGCCTTACATTACTAACATCAGCCATCGTGGACGTGCTCTTACATCCGAGCAGATACTTTGTGCAGCTTTACGTTTCTTTGCCAATGGAAGCTTTCTGTACAATATCGGGGATGCGGAGCATATTAGTAAAGCCACTGTATGCAGAGCTTTTCGGAAAATGTGCCTCGCTCTCAAGCGCTTTCTGCGCATTTTTATAGTGTTTCCTGTGCACAAACCCCTGAGAGCCATCAAAGAGGAGTTTCACAGGATTGCTGGTTTGTAGTGTTCAAATCAGTTCAAATGTGTTTATGCTGAACAATTATGTTTAGTTAATGTCTTACTGCATCCTCTGAAAGTGACCTAATAATTAAAATTACCTTCAGGTTTTCCAAATGTGGTTGGATGCATTGATGGCACACATACCTATCATTGCACCAACTGAAAATGAGGCAGACTATGTAAACAGAAAGTATTAATGTGCAGGTAAATAGAGTTACATGCAGTTTATGATGGTGAATCAACCTAGCAATGCTATATTTGAAATGTCTTATTCTTTCCACTGTAAAGATTATATGTGATGCTGCACATATCACCAATGATGAAGCCAAGTGGCCCGGCTCTGTTCATGACTCACGAATATTTCGTGAGTCTGCCCTAAGCAACAGACTGGAATGTGGTAAGTAAATGTATGCACTACATTTACACATGCACTTAAATGTAGCACATAAGCAATATGATTTTTGTTTTTAATTGTCTTTTTTTATACAGGAGAGATTGATGGCTTTCTGCAAGGGGATAGTTACCCATGCCAACATAAACTTCTAACCCCTTACACAGAACCTGAACAAGGCCCACAGCAGCGCTTTAATTTGGCACACAGCAGGACTAGAGCCAGGGTGGAGATGACCATTGGCCTGTTGAAAGCACGTTTCCAGTGCCTACGTCACCTCAAGGTCACCCCTGAGAGGGCCTGCGACATCATTGTGGCATGTGTAGTTCTCCATAATATTGCCATATTTAGAGGGGAACAACACCCTGCCCTACACATACAAGACCCAGAGGAAGACCCCAACCACCCTCCAGATTTCCAGGATGGAAGGGTGGTCCGAGACCTTATATGCCACCATTCATTCTCAGATTGAATCAACCACCACAACAAGAAAAAAAAAGATGAACAAAAAAAAGAATCCCACAATGAATAAATTCAAGTCACAATGTATTTGGTCGTCCTTATTTCCTACAAATTGAAAAGCAACAGTAAGAATTCCATATTCATCCAAAACCTTTATAGAATTCAGCAATCACAATACACACCATACCTGTAGCTTGTGTTTTAGGATCTCAATTTCCAGATCTGACTTAAGGCTCTGTCGATCTAAGTTGGACATCTCTTTATCAGTTTTCTCTATTTGTTTAATGCGATGAAGTCTATATAACTCCTTAACTGGGAACTGAAAATACAGTAGTGTGGGGTTAAATCCTGTTCATTCAACATGAATACCATAGAATAACACTCTGGCATTTACTGTACGTCACTGAACTGTGTTCATCCGTGCAGAGGAGTTTGATGGACCTTCCACCTCCTCCTCCTCCTCATCCTGCGGTGGTTGTTCCTCCACACTCTGGAGGGTGGGGACGGGGGGGGGGGGGGGGGGGGGCAAGAATAGGTTAGTCGACACAATAATGTGAATGTGAAGATTGACATGTACAAACATAAGATTACCTCTATAGGTCTGTCGGTATAAGCAGACAGTGTGTCATCCTCTACATCCTGAGAAGATGAGCATTTGGTTGAGCACACTTTATAATACTTCTTTCTCTTTCGGCTTTTCCCATCAGGGGTCGCCACAGCGAATCATCCTTTTCCACCTCACTCTATCATGAACATCTTGTACTCTAACATTAGCCAACTTCATGTCCTCTGTTAAGACATCCATGTATCTCCTCTTTGGCCGTCCTCTTGCCCTCCTGCCAGGCAGCTCCATCTCCAACATCCTTCTACCAATATATCCACTATCCCTCCTCTGAACATGTCCAAACCATCTCAGTCTGGCTTCTCTGACTTTGTCGCTAACACAGGCAACATGAGCTGTCCCTCTGATGTACTCGTTCCTTATCCTCTCCAACCTGGTCACTCCTAAGGAGAACCTCAACATCTTCATCTCCGCTACCTCCATCTCAGCCTCTTGTCTCTGTCTCACTGCTACCGTCTCTAACCCATAGAGCAGAGCTGGTCTCACCACTGTCTTGTACACCTTTCCTTTGAGTCTTGCTGACACTCTTCTGTCACACAACACTCCTGACACTTTCCTCCACCCGCTCCAACCTGCCTGCACTCGCCTCTTCACCTCTTTTCCACACTCCCCATCACACTGAACTGTTGACCCCAAGTACTTAAACTCCTGCTCCTTCTTCACCTCAGCCCCCTGTAACCTAACGCTTCTACCTTGATCCCTCTCGTTCAGACACATGTATTCTGTCTTACTACGACTGACCTTCATGCCTCTTCTTTCCAGAGCAAACCTCCACCTCTCTAGCTGTTCCTCCACCTGCTCTCTACTCTCACTGCAAATTACAATGTCATCCGCAAACATCATTGTCCAGGGAGATTCCTGTCTTACCTCGTCTGTCAGCCTGTCCATCAGCATAGCAAACAAAAAGGGACTTAAAGCTGATCCTTGGTGTAGTCCCACCTCCACCTTGAACTCCTCTGTCTGACCTACAGCACATCTCACCACCGTCATACTTCTCTCATACATGTCCTGAACTACTCTGACGTACTTCTCTGCCACTCCAGACGACCTCATACAGTACCACAGCTCCTCCCTCGGCACCCTGTCATACGCTTTCTCTAAATCTACGAACACACAATGCAGCTCCTTCTGACCTTCTCTGTACTTTTCCAACAACATTCTCAAAGCAAATATGGCATCAGTGGTGCTCTTACGGGGCATGAAACCATACTGCTGCTCACAGATCTCCACCTTCTTCCTAAGCCTGGCTTCCACTACTCTTTCCCACAGCTTCATTGTGTGGCTCATCAACTTTATTCCTCTATAGTTGCTGCAGTTCTGCGTGTCACCCTTGTTCTTAAAGATCGGGACCAGAACGCTTCTCCTCCATTCCTCAGGCATCTTCTCACTCTCTAAAATCCTATTGAACAACCTCGTTAGAAATTCCACTGCTGTCTCTCCTAGGCACTTCCATACCTCCACAGGTACGTCATCAGGACCAACGGCCTTTCCGCTCTTCATCCTTTTCAGAGCCTTCCTAACCTCATCCTTTCCAATCTCTGCTACTTCCTGCTCCACAACAACCACATCTTCCTCCCTTCTTTCCCTGTCATTTTCCACGTTCATCAGCTCCTCAAAATACTCCTTCCATCTTTTCTGTACACTCTCCTGGGTTGTTAGCACCTTTCCATCTCTGTCCTTAATCACCCTTATCTGTTGCACGTCCTTCCCATCTCTGTCTCTCTGTCTGGCTAGCCTGTACAAGTCCTTTTCTCCTTCCTTTGTGTCTAACCTGTCATATAGCTCATCGTAAGCCTTCTGTTTGGCCTTTGCCACCTCTCTCTTCACTCTACGCTGCGCTTCCTTGTACTCCTGTCTACCTTCCTCAGTCCTTTCTACATCCCACTTCTTTTTAGCCAACCTCTTCCTCTGGACGCATTCCTGTACTTCCTCATTCCACCACCAAGTGTCTTTACCGTCTTTCCTCTTTCCAGATGACATACCTAGCACCTTCCTACCTGTTTCCCTGATAATCTCTGCTGTAGTTTCCCAGTCATCTGGAAGTTCATCCTGACCACCCAGGACCTGTCTCAACTTCTGCCTAAATTCCTCACAAGTTTCTTCATTCTGTAGCTTCCACCACTTGGTCTTCTTTTCTGTTTTCCCTCTCTTCTTCTTCCTGACCTCCAGAGTCATCTTACACACCACCATGCGGTGCTGTCTGGCTACACTCTCTCCTACCACCACTTTGCAGTCATTAACCTCTCTCAAATGACCTCGTCTACATAGGATGTAGTCCACCTAAGTACTCCTACCTCCACTTCTGTATGTCACTCTATGTTCCTCTCTCTTCTGGAAGTAAGTGTTGACTACAGCCATTTCCATCCTCTTTGCAAAGTCCACCACCATCTGTCCCTCCAGATTCCTTTCCTTCACACCAAACCTGCCCATCACCTCCTCATCACCTCTATTGCCCTCACCAACATGCCCATTAAAGTCTGCTCCAATAACAACTCTCTCTCCTCTGGGAAAACTCTCTATGACCTCATCCAACTCACTCCAGAATCTCTCTTTCACTTCTAACTCACAGCCAACCTGTGGCGCATAACCACTGACTACATTCACCATCACCCCTTCGATTTCTAACTTTAAGCTCATCATCCTGTCTGAGACTTTTTTCACCTCTAGAACCCTGTTTACAAACTCCCCCTTCAGAATCACTCCTACCCCGTTTCTCTTCCTATCAACACCATGATAGAACAGTTTGTATCCTCCTCCAATACTACGTGCCTTGCTGCCCTTCCACCTTGTCTCCTGCACACACAGTACATCTACCTTCCTTCTCTCCATCATGTCTGCCAGCTCTCTGCCTTTCCCTGTCATTGTACCAACGTTAAGAGTCCCTATTCTCAAACCTATGTTCCTGCCTTTTCCCTTCTCTCTCTGGCCACTGACCCTTCTGCCTCCCCTCTTTCTTCGACCAACAGTAGTCAAATTTCCACCGACACCCTGTAGGTTAACAGCATCGGCGGCGGTCGTTGTTAACCCGGGCCTCGACCGATCCGGTATGTCTAAAGTGTTGTGGATGATTCGCATGGTTATTTTGGCAATTTTTACGCCGGATGCCCTTCCTGACGCAACCCTCTCTATTTATCCGGGCTTGGGACCGGCACAGAGGCAACTGGCTTGCAACCCCTGTGGCTAGATTCACAGAAATACTGGATAATGTAAAAAATAAAGCCCCATCATCCTCCAAACTTACCTTGTGACTGATGTTGAATTCTTCATCTTTTTTCAGCTCCTGATGGTTAAAGTCTATGTGGCATGAAGTGCTCTTGTTGTCGCTTTGATCAGCGTGACAAAATGCGCTTGTTTTTTTTCTTTTCTCAACTTTATTGAAACAAAATGCGCTCGTAAATACACACTGTGCCAGGATCAGATGCAGTGATGTTGACCAATCGTTGCTGAGAGGGGCTTAACGTCATTATTTGGGTTGCCAGATTGGTTCAGGTGTGTTGACGGGGGGATCACAAAAGTGCAGGCAACATTCTTTTGCACAACATTCACAGCTATGAAAAAGCTTGCCAGATTTGGGTCTTTTTTTAATTTTATTTTTTCGCCACTTCGGGGCCCTGGTGGTGACGGGGGCCCTACGCGGCTGCGTAATTCGCGTATAGGGAGGGCCGGCCATGCTTCTGGCAGAGCTTAGAAGAAATGGAAACCTCCTTTGTTCTGACCGTTTGCTCCAAATCCCAGATTCAGGAATTCCTCCAAGAAGTTCAGCTCAGAGATCATCAGCAGAGAAAAGCCTGAAGTTCTGATGGAAAATGACAACAGAACATGATCAATATTATTGACATGAAGACACAAGCTTCAGAGACATGAGGAGAAGTCAGAGTGGATTCATTCTGGACTTTCTTCTCACATCTTCTCTTCAGAACATCTTTGTCTTTGATCCTTCAAATCTTCTGAAATCTGATCATCCATGGATTGTTTTTGTGGGATCAGATCCAGAGTTGCTGAAAGTTCTGCTGCTACAGTGGCCCAGAAGGGTCACAACACAACACATTAACTTTACACACAACACATTAACTTTACACACAACACATTAACTTTACACACAACACATTAACTCACAACACAACACATTAACTCACAACACAATAACTCACAACACAACACATTAACTCACAACACAACACAATAACTCACAACACAACACAATAACTCACAACACAACACAATAACTCACAACACATTAACTCACAACACAACACAATAACTCACAACACATGAACTCACAACACAACACATTAACTCACAACTGAAGTAAAGCTGCAATGGAAGTGCTTTTATTCTGAAATTTCCACTGGGCTGAGTGGCTAACTGCCTAACAGAAAGTAAGTCACAGTGAGCTGTGGAGGGAGCATGTTTCTTCTACAAAAGAAGCTACACAATGTTAACGCACACTCCTCCGTGCTGCACTCACACCCCTCTCTGTCGCTGCACGTGCTCCGCTCCTCTCCGTTCTTCAGCCCCCTCCTCTCACACTCACTCGGTCCCCAACACCCCCCACCCACCCACACACCCTCCCAGTCCCTGCACGCGCTCCTCTCCTTTCTTCCGCTCCCTCTTCCTCTCACACACGCACGCGGCCCCCAACACTTGACACGACAAATGTGGAGAGATCGCACTGTCAGGCTTTAATGAACACAATTTCTAAGAGGCGGGGCGTTGCACTCCACCAACAACAGGTCCAGAGCGTTCACGGAGCTTCAGTAGAACTCCAAAAGCCACACGGCCTAACGTAGGCCGCTATTATATATTCATGAGTGGGAAAAAACCCGCTGAACCGACCTTAAAACCGCCCAAATTATGCATTTTTGACCGCAAATTTACACCCAAAACCGCCCAATCTGGCAACGCTGCTGCTAGCTTCTCTTGTAGAAAATCATGCTCCCTCCACAGCTCACTGTGACGTTACTTTCTGTTAGGCAGTTAGCCACTCAGCCCAGTGGAAATTTCAGAATAAAAGCACTTCCATTGCAGCTTTACTTCCGTTGTGAGTTAATGTGTTGTGTTGTAAGTTAATGTGTTGTGAGTTATTGTGTTGTGTTGTGAGTTATTGTGTTGTGTTGTGAGTTAATGTGTTGTGTTGTGAGTTATTGTGTTGTGTTGTGAGTTAATGTGTTGTGTTGTGAGTTATTGTGTTGTGTTGTGAGTTAATGTGTTGTGTTGTGAGTTAATGTGTTGTGTTGTGAGTTATTGTGTTGTGTTGTGAGTTAATGTGTTGTGTGTAAAGTTAATGTGTTGTGTGTTAAGTTAATGTGTTGTGTGTAAAGTTAATGTGTTGTGTGTAAAGTTAATGTGTTGTGTTGTGACCCTTCTGGGCCACCGTATGCTGCCCTCTGCTGGTCAAAGTGTCCAAACAGCAGAGAGGAGATTCTCTGGGATTCATTGGAGTCCAGATTCTCCTGGATGTGAACAGTCTCTGCTTCTGGAACAGAAGAGTCCTTCTCAGAGCAGCATTGAGGATCTGTTCTGTCCGGCTGAGAGCGCTCCCTGCTGGTAGGAGACAGAACCACATCAGCTGCTTTTCTTTGGCCGTTCAGAAACAGTCTGGAGACTCTAAAAAACCTCCACTTCCTGAAGCAAACGGATGCAGAGCATCATGTTTGATCCTCTTCCTTCACAAACGGCTCCATTGTTCCATCGCTCAGCAGTTTGACTAAAGCAGCTGAGAGTCTTGATGCAAACAGACCTCAGCAGCTCATCCAGAACGCCATGACAGAAGCAAATGCAGCAGCACGTGCACGCTCCCAGAGAACAGCAGCTGATCCAAGTCCTGACTTTGAGGTGAGACCTTTCTGTTCTGCTTGGACCACACTTCAACATGAACTTCATTTCCCATCATTCCATCTGTCAGGAGAGAACAGCTGCAATCAGCTTCCTTCAGGAATGACTGCAGGTAGAAGGATCTTTCATTCTTCAGCACCACCAGGACCCACATCCAGCCCATCAACAGCCAGAACATCAGTGACATCAGCGTCTGATCTTCATCACATCATCATCATCAAAGGACCACCTCTAGGTTTTTACAATCTGATGGATTTCAGTCTTTCTGCAGCTTCTCATCAACTGGATTGTCAAATATTTTCATTTCCGTTAACACTCTCAGACCTGGAAAAAGCTGAAAGGGTTCAGATAAAACCAGCAAGAAGTAATATTTTATAGAAACTACATGTGATTTTTATCTAGTTATTAAGAAGGGAAAAAATCCTTAAGTGTTTATTTTGTTTCAACCTGAAATAATCTGTGATTTAAAAAAAAACTCCAATTTTTTTATTAAACAAGTCTTTGAAGACGACAAAGAAACAAGAAACAGCGTTACAATCTTTGCAGAATGTCTGTGAAAATTTTTTGCATTCTAAAAATATTTCATTTGTTCATTCATTTTTTTCCACTTTTCTTTCATTATGTTATATCTCAGTTATATACCTCATAAATGTGTTAATCTTATTTAGCTGAAATCTAAGAAACCTCTGTGTTGTTTTTTCACAGAAAGCATTTCTAAAATATTATTTGTCTTTATTTTTGACTGCAGTTTAATGTTTATTTATACTCGAAATTATTCTCTTTAAAACAGTTATTTAAGTTTTATTGCTGTTAAATTTCTTTTTCAATAATTTTTCTTTGTTCACTGAAGACATTTCTTTATCATTTACTCTACTTCAGGAATACAATAAACAAATGTGATTAAGGTTAATTTAACCTCTGATGCGTTTTGTAGTCAAATCTGAACATTGAATAGGCTATATGCACACTCACTTCCGCATTCCAAGTCGGCCAGCCAGGTTACATCCGGCGTCGACGGCGCACATAGCGTCAATAACAACAATGGCATTTTTCACTCGGTCCCTTCAAGATGTCCCAAAGGTAACGGTCAACGACGTGAGTCGAATCATACAAAAGTTATGTCACACTTCGACAACCAAAAAAGAGAAGGGCTTCAAATTGTATGTGTCAAGCTACATCCACAATTTTGAAGGTAAGATCTGGACGTGTTCTGTGTTTACATGCCCATAGCATGCATGCTATCTAGTGCTAGCGCAGCAGGTGCAGCGTAGGCTATGTTTACTATTATGTGTCAATCACAGCCAATTTTCCTAACGCCTTTGTCAATGTCAGTTTCAAACAAGGATTCAAGCACAGGAGAGGTAACGATTAGGGCTGAGTGCAACAGATCTATGAGGAAAAGCAAAAGCCTCACAGCTTAAGCGTAAAGGCCTGTTCAAACCGGGACGAATTTCGCCGGCGATTTTCGCCGACGTTTAACGCCTCGTGACTAAACAAAGGGCACCAATGAGAGTGTGCACACCGACGCGAAAAAACGCCACGCGTTAAAGCGTCAAAAAAAAAAACGCCTCGGGTTCGTTTTTTTTTTTCGACGCGTCGCGTCGAAATCTACTTGACCAATGAGAATGGCGCTTTTGCTCACGTGTCTGGAGCTTCTGAAGTTACAGTAAAACACAACTTGGGGGCGCTCAAACACAAAACTGCCTTGCTGAGCACACATACCAGCGAAGAAGATAGACGCCAAGTAGCGTCTACACTGCCGCGAAGAAATAATGACGGACATTCTAAAATATCCCCGAACCAAGCACCAGTTGGAGCTACTGGTGCTTGAAATATTCATGTTTTCTTTGTTTGATTCTGACAAGCGCGTAAATACTTGCTCTCTTCTTCTGAGTGAAAAGCGACTTTAAGAAGCGTAAAGTTGCGCAGCGCCACCTTGTGTACAGGAGTATTTCTGTTTTACATTAAGCGCCATCTAATGTCAGGGAATGAAATTGCATGTTCACTCCACTCATCGTCAGCGAAAATCGCCTGGGTGTGAACACAAAAAACGTGGCGAAAAACGCTGGCGAATAACGCCTGGCGAATATTCGTCTCGGTGTGTACGGGCCTTAAGAGAAAGTTATACTGCAGGTTCAGCGCAGATTGGTTCATGGTTCATGGTTCATGAGACAGGTTACGTTTGGCAGATCAAAGTTTCTGTGAATCATTGCATCTAATAATGCTAAAGGTTATTTTAAAGACAAATTTCATTTACCATACCATAAATAACACTGGTGTGTTGGAATATTTATTGATATTTAAATATGTACGCTAATCACTGGGATTCACAGAAACTGAGTTCCGTTTTGTCACTGCATTGACACACGTTCTGTGTCCACTGTTGGGGATGATGAGTAAAGTGAGATAAATAATAATATAAATAATATTGTGGCTACAATTTTAGCTCATACAAATTGTTTAGTAGTTATTAATTGTTTTAGTAGTTAATAATTATATGTCGATGGTTCAAATTTGTTTGTTTTGTTAAACATTCTCACTGTACTCATGTATTCTCTTTTTAAAAAACTGCACTTTTATTCTATTATAACAGATTTGTGTATTTTCAGATTGTGCTTGGGGATGCCCGTCCTGTGCAGCTACTTTTGGCAAATCCAGGGCCAGATGTTGATTTCTGGTTTAGACTGGTGTGACTTTGTCGTCTACACACAGGAGGACATGTTTATTCAGAGGATTCCCAGAGACAATGAAATCACCAAAACAATGAAAGTAAAAATGTATTTTTTTTATTTTTATTGTTACCTCTTTGCTTCCCTAAATAATTAGATTCTGATTGCCTGTCACACTTCTTTATAGAGTGCTGTTAATTTCTCTTTTCTCCATTTCTCTTACTGGCAGTAACTCTTATTAGTTCAATCCATTTCAAAATATTTGTACATATATATTGATTCAAGTTTTTATATTTTTTCTTAATTGTATTACTATGTTTCTTGTTGTATTAATACTAATCTATTATTAAATTACATGTTACATGTTCTTCCGATTAATTTTTTTGATAATTGGTTACCTAAAAATAGTATTTTATAACTGTTGTTTGTAAATTGGGAGCCCTAAATAAATGTTATTCAGTAAATAATTCACTGTGCATGAAAGTATTATTCTTATATTACAGATGGCTTAAAAGCATTGGTGAGGTAAAGTACATATAACATGCAAATAATTCAGTAGTTCTTTATTCAAAGAGTATGTGCAATGTACAGCAGTGCATACATAACATTAATTATAAAATTCAATTTATACAAAGTAATTTACAAAGGTACATTTAAAGAAAGTAGTTATACAAATGGTCATAGGTTATTAATTTTTATTTTTTTCTACTGCTGCTACTCTGGCTTCTTTGCCCAAGCCTTTACAAGAGGCCCGTTTTCATAGTTCGTCAGAAGACATGCAACAGTATACAGCTGATTAATGTTGCCAAAAAGCCGAAGTGGAATCTCTGTGTCAAAGAACTTGTGTTCCTTAACACGCCGTATGAGGCGCTCAACATGCACCCTGAGGCGTGCAATTGCTTGGGTCTCCCTGACCTCACAGGCAGACATCTGGGATCTTCCAGAGAGAAATGCTGGCCTATAAATCTTGCAAGGTACAAGGTCATCAACCAGAAAACCTCGGTCGACCATGATGGCCATTCCAGGTCTCAAAAGGGAGAGAATTCCAGACTCACGCGTGATCTGTTTGTCACTGATGGAACCAGCGTACAGTTGAGAAATAAATGTGACCGCCCCATGAGGAGCCACTCCAAGCAGCCCTTTGAGAGTACAGTGGGACTTGTATGCTGAGAACATTTCACTTTGGAGAAGAGGTGATGAAGGGCACTGGCACCTTAGCTCTGTGCAGTCCAGGATGACTGTAGTGTCTGCATAGTCCTTAAACTCAGCTGGCAGATGTGCCCTTATTTTCTCCTCTGGTATCCAGATCCTCACAGACCCTAGCACAGTGTACAGAAAGTTGCTCCATGTTGTAATGATCCGACTGACTGTGGACTGGTGGACTCCATACCGGTCAGCAAGATCACGCTGTTTTGAACCCAGTGCCAGGTAATTGAGAAACATGAACATCTCATCAATGGGCTGCAGGAAACGAGTCTGTTCAAAAGAAAAACAATTTGCGTTATGTTTCTCTCAACCTCTATTAGCCCTGATCTTTGTTAAAGGGATAGTTCACTTCAAAATGAAAATCATATACTCAGTGAATTTCTTTCTTTCTTCAAAATATCTTCCTTTGTGTTCAGCAGAAGAAAGAAATTCATACAGGTTTGAAACAACTTGAGGGTGAGTATATGATGACAGAATTTTAATTTTGAAGTGAACTATCCCTTTAAGTTTTATTGTATGGGCCATGTAAATAACTACTTACTACAGTGGAACTTGGCTCTGTAAAGGTGCCTCTCTGTGCTTGTGTCACACTGACCATATTTGGCAGTGATGGCTCTATTAAGGCCCAGAATCTCATCAGCAGGTCATAGGATGCAAATCTAAATAAATACAATTCAGATATAATCATTTAAATATTATATCAGTGTATACTATGATATTACTTGGAAGCATTTCAAATATACAACTCTGTTAGCCTTCCTCTCTCCCTCTCTCTCTCACACACACACACACACACACACACACACACAACTATATCTGTTGTTGCAAAAGTAACGTTACTACAGAACAATCTGATATCTTACCTTGTGAAAAAACGTATGTCCTTGTCTGAGGCAGCAAAACGATGAATTCCAAAGCGCTGATTCATTGTCAGCTTCTCGACGTGTTCCCTCAGCTTGAGAATCTCATCTCTGAGAGACATGTTGTCATCAAGGGCTAAATCAACAACTGCAGGATCTGAAGCCGAAGCGTAGTCGTGGTCCATAGGGATATCAGCTTTCTCGCCTGCGTCGCCGTCATCCTCCGTCATCAGAGGCGGACGCTCTCTCCTCTCCCACACCCCCGGTCGTGAAGTGGGAAGGGTGAAATTGTTCCACTCAAACAGTGCTGGGACAGCTCCCTTGTTTAATAGCCGCCTCCCCGTCTCTGATAAGGGCTCACGAACATCATCCTTGTTAAAATGTCGGCTACATACTCGGGTATGGGGAGTAACTGTGAATTTGTCCCTCCGGATAGCTACAAGCCATTTTTGCCTGATTTCCGCGTCAGATGGAAATGTATGAAAACTAAGTAAACTGTTGTACTTGCTCGAAGCTTGACACAGAGGCACACAGCAATGCTCAGCTGTACTATAGATGGTTCGCTGAAATTTGAACGTTTTCTTACTAGTCATATTGTAGTTGCTGTTATATCGCTTTGTAAACAATCGCCTCAGCGCGAGCGGAAATGGCTTAGCAGGCTGAGATTTTAGCGGAAGTACGTCATCACCTCCGTGTGCATATAGCCTATTCCTGCTGCAGGCCGCCTTTACACTGCAGGTCTTCATGCTCATATCCGATTTCTGCAGATGCCATGTTTGCCACTAGAGGGCAGCACTACGGTGGCCCTGAAGTGCAAACCATTCAACAAATCACTCGATACAAAAACATTTTTAAGATCACAGCAACAATTTAAAAAGCGTATTACATTTTAGAAAACAAAACAAAATTTCAGAAACCAAAACATAAAAAAGAAAAAAGAAAAAAAAGAAAAAAAGATTTCAGAAAACAAAATTAATTTCCAGAAAAAAAAGAAATATTACAAAATGAAAACATTTCAGAAAAAAAATTAATTTCCAGAAAACAAAATGAAATAAAAAAAATGAAAACATTTCAGAAAAAACAAAATGAAATATTAAAAAATGAAAAACATTTCAGAAAAAAAATGAAATATTAAAAAATGAAAAACATTTCAGAACACAGAATGAATTTCCAGAAAACAAAACGAAATCTTCAAAAATGAAAAACATTTCCAAACCGGAAGAAGCAGGTACTATGGGACAACGCTGATTGGATGATGATTTTTGTCAATCATTTGAACTGAAAAGTATTTTAAATGAAGCGACGACGGATTTTATCGTCCAAACAACAATGTACCATGATAATTCCCGTATTTCCCATTTATATATTAAATCAAAAATGCAGCAAACAGATAATGAAGGTTTAAATTATTTTTTGAATATTTCGTCTGAAGCAGAACGGTCACCCGGAAGTAGTTTGTGTGGATGACGTCCGTTCTGCAGGTAAACAAAGAAAGGGACGGTAAAACGTTAACATAAACTTTAATCTTTGAATATTTAGCGGATGTGATGACAGAACGCACGCAGAAATATCAACACCAACCAGGTTTACAAATGTTTCAAAATGTCGTGAGAGGATTCTGTCTGAAGCAGCAGCTGCGAAGAAACGGGTGTTAAAGACGGCGCACATCAGGAAATGCAGTCCCGCCATCCACAGATAAGGTATGGAGGCACATTTGTTTGATCTAATAAATGTAGCGTTAAACGTGATTTCTAGGTGGGTGTTTACAGACAGATCCAAGATCCTTCAGTCATACGTTAATGACAGGTTACCTCATCAGCTGGAGAGGGGGGGTCACGTGGGCAGGATTCTCAGACAGGTGTACCAGCCGCATAAATCAGCAAAGCTGTCAGGTAAACTGCAGCAGTTTGTGTCTCAGAATAACATTTATGAATGCTTCTTATTCACACTATTAAGATCTGTGACTTTAGAGTGTGTCAGTGCACAGAAACATGACAGTAAATGACTGGATGTGCACATCCTCAGACACGTCCAGGTGTGTAACTAAAGGTGGCAAAGTCTGTAGAGTAAAAAAAATCTTTAAAAAAAACGTTTTAGTCTTTCAGGCAGAGGAGGAATACCAAATTGTTTTAGAATGTATTTTTTATAAGACTGAAATAATGTATTTTATTCTGAGTTTGGTGTTTTGACCCCTCCCTAATGAATTTCTGGTTTAACCCATTTTCTCCTCATTTTGATGAACTCAACTTTTTCCTGAATGAAAGATGAACGGCAGCCGATGTTTTTCTGTCAGGGATTTTTAATTTATTAATTTATTTCTGTCAGGGATTTCAATGGAGCTGGAGTCCAGGGCAGTGGAAGCTGCAAGCATGTACAAGCAGGAACTGGGGTCCCTTACCTGTGCATCTTCCTCTGGATGTGATGCTGAGCAGCAATGTGGACAAAACTTCCCTGACATGACTCTTTTTGATATAGTTGTTAAGCACAAACAGACTTTTCCCAGATGCATTTTTTCCTCTAATAAATGTGACTGACAGGTACGCTGAGTAAATGCTGAATGTAAACGGAACATTTGATTGAATGCATGAAGAAGCCCTTAAAGGAAAATCCACAACTGTTTCTTTGTTTCTGTTACTGAATAACGTATTCATGTTAAGTTTTCAATAAATATACTGCATTGCTATGAAACAAATTTGTTTATTTTCATATCCATTATTACAATCCTCACATCAGCATTCAGTTTTTTCATTGACAAAAAAACATTTCTAAACAACAGCTCTGAAAATCAAACATCATCTTTGTTAATAAAGCTTTAAAACCTAAAATGGTAAACATGGAGAAACTCCTAAATGAAGCAAGCCTAATAGGAACATTTTAAACTGGAGTTTTGCTTAAAGGAACATTAAGTTGTTTGGAGTTGTACAAGTGTTTGATGCGATTCCTCATAGATGTGATTTCCAGATCATCAGCCGGACACTAAAGCCAGGAATTGTGCTTCGTTTTTCACTCCCCGCTGCATCATTTACAACAAATCAGGCTTATGCAGCAGGTTAAAGACTTTTTTTTAAAGGACCTGCAATTTAAAAAAAATAATTAGATATTAAGGTTAAATAATATTTATTGATTACATTTCACATAAATCATGGTGACTTGCCTGTACACTGCACAATGATATGAATGACTTTAGTCTTCTTGTATTCCCATGTAGAGCTGCCATCTGTTCTTCTGCAGCACAAACCTTTCTGGAACTTCGCTTTGAGAAACTTCACCTGCAGAAATATCACATGTTAATTCAATTAAGTATTTTATAAACTTTAAAGTTCATTTTTAAGTTTCAGTATATGTGTATATATGCATGGTTCAAAAATATACTAACAATGCACTTAAATATTATTTCCCATAAGTACTTGTTTACTGATTTCAGTCTTAAAGTCGATTTTTAGCAACACTGATGCCATATAATTACTGTAATTACTGTATAAATCACAGAATCAGGCTGGCTCGGAGCTTTTTCTCTCATGTCACCGAAAACGGGAACGGCTATCATGTGAAGACGGTTCGTCTCCATCGGGTTCTTTTTGCGCATGCGCAAGATAAAAAGAAATTATCTTTTCAAAGCAGCACTTTAACATCCTAAAATTAACATCCTTAGAGACATGTGACTGACAAAAGAAAAGATCACAGAATTGATTCTTACCTAAAGATGATTGACAGCGTGAACCTCGCAGCCGTAGACATTAGCGCACAGCGTTCAAAGTAAAAGTGCTCACAAACTACTTCCGGGTGACCGTGTGTCAGGCGAAATGTTAAAAAAATAATTTTAAAGTTCATTAACAGTTTGCTGCATTTTTTATTTGATATATAAATGGGAAATACGTGGATTATTATAGTACATTGTTGTTTGGACGATAAAATCCGTCATCGCTTCATTTAAAATACTTTTCAGTTCAAATGATTGACAAAAATCATCATCCAATCAGCGTTGTCCCATAGTACCTGCTTCTTCCGGTTTGGAAATGTTTTTCATTTTTGAAGATTTCGTTTTGTTTTCTGGAAATTCATTCTGTGTTCTGAAATGTTTTTCATTTTTTAATATTTCATTTTTTTTCTGAAATGTTTTTCATTTTTTAATATTTCATTTTTTTTCTGGAATTTTTTTTTTCTGAAATGTTTTTCATTTTTTAATATTTCATTTTTTCTGGAATTTTTTTTTTCTGAAATGTTTTCATTTTTTAATATTTCTTTTTTTCCTGGAAATTAATTTTGTTTTCTGAAATGGTTTTTTTTTTGTCATTTTTGTTTTTCAAGTTTTGGTTTCTGAAATTTTGTTTTGTTTTCTAAAATGTAATGCTGCTTTTTAAAAATTTTTTTTTTTTTTTTAATTGTTGTTGTGATCTTAAAAAATGTTTTTGTATCGAGTGATTTATTGAATGCTTTGCACTTCAGGGCCACCGTAAGAAGCAGACTTGCCAGAGTTTTTCCAGGTACTGATCCTAACTGTAATGTAATTTCGGCCCTGCAAATCTTACTCATATGTTTTTGACATGCCCGTCGCTTTCTGACTTCTGGGACTCTGTATTTGACTCTTTATCTTCTGTCTGTAACGTCAAAGTACACCGATCCCCGATGACAGCTCTTTTTGGTATACTTCCGGACAATCACTCTCTTCCTCCTTGGTTAGAGGACCTTATTGCCTTTCTGACACTACTTGCCCGTCGGACTATCTTGATGCACTGGAAAGATCTTCGCCCACCCACTCACTCAAAGTGGATAAAAGACTGTCTTTCTTTTATTAAGCTGGAAAAATAAGACATTCTCTTAATGGTACTGGATGTAAATTCTCTGAAATTTGGTCACCTTTTTTAGAGCATGTCATATCCTTGACCTTAGAAACGACCCAGTGAACTTTCAGGTACATTAACGGTTATAAGGTGTGCAGTGTCTCTGCTGTTTATAGATTGGTAGCACATTATATTGTTTGTAAGATTTTATTCATTCATTTTTGTACTTTTTCTTTTTTCCTTTTTCTTTTCTTTCTTTGCAATTGTGGTTTTGAATTGTTTTTTGTTTTTTTTTATTTTGAAAAATGTATAAATAAATCATACATAAAAGAAAATGTTATCTGTTTATTCAAAATATAAATCACAACTTTTTATGATTGCATGGACATTTAAAGACTTGCTGGAAGTGACAACTTTAGAAATTACCTGTACTGTAACCTTTTCACATTAAATCAAGTATTACTGAGGGGATTTGCCCCTTTGTTGAAAAAAAAAAAAAAAAGGAATAACACTTCAATGTAAGGGTAGGTGGGTCATCTAAGATAGTACAAGGGTTAAACATCTATATGTGGTCTTATCACCCTCTCATGGTGGAAAAAGTATTATCTGAGCTTCTTCATCCACTAAATCATCTTCAAATGGACACACCATGCTGCTTCACCTCTTGACCTACCCTGAAACATACCTCCATTTCTGGAACCGAAAGCGGAGGTTATCAACTTCCTTAGCCTCAAACTTACCGTGAGAGCTAGCATAACTTGCTTTCTGGAATACCCCCCGATTAATATTATTTGGTTGGCTGTGGGTTCTCCTGGAGGCTCCGCCTCCTCTCCTTTGGCTCTCCATGAGTGGCACTCAGCTGTCTGCACTTTCGGCTAATTTGTTTGTATTCTATTTAAGTGTGTCTGTTTCTGCTCTCCGTGTCAGAGTGTTTTTTTGGTTTGGTCTGTTATCATGCTGGTTCCAAGTACTGCAATTTTGTGGAGTTTTAACCACCTAATGTGGTGTTTATTGTTATTAAAAGAGCTCTGGATCTCCCCTCAACTTTGGAGTCTGATCCTGCATTTGGGCCACCCTGATGTACTGTAATAAAGCCTTTTTCTGTGCTGCAGAATCAGCTGATTCAATGGTAATGACGTATACTTATATAGCGCGTTTCTATCCACCAGGACCAAAGCGCTTTACAGTCACAGTCCCAATCACCCATTCACACACACACATTCACACACTCTGCTGCCGAACACTGGCGCCAACCTCCCACCAGAGGCAAGGTGAGGTTCAGTGTCTTGCCCAAGGACACTTTGACACATGGGCGTGCGAATCAAACCAGTAATCTTACAATTATGGGTCAACCGCCCTAGCGTTGCACCATGACCACCGCGATTATTTGACCTTATTCAAGGTGATTATGTAATCACGTCCCTACTGTGCAGCGCTGCATCTCAGTGTGAGGCTGCTTTCTCCAGAATCAGCTGATTCAATGGTAATGACGTATACTTATATAGCGCGTTTCTATCCACCAGGACCAAAGCGCTTTACAGTCACAGTCCCAATCACCCATTCACACACACACATTCACACACTCTGCTGCCGAACACTGGCGCCAACCTCCCACCAGAGGCAAGGTGAGGTTCAGTGTCTTGCCCAAGGACACTTTGACACATGGGCGTGCGAATCAAACCAGTAATCTTACAATTATGGGTCAACCGCCCTAGCGTTGCACCATGGCCACCACGATTATTTGACCTTATTCAAGGTGATTATGTAATCACGTCCCTACTGTGCAGCGCTGCATCTCAGTGTGAGGCTGCTTTCTCCACATAAGAATCCACTGGGATTGTGTCAACTCTTGAATAGTTACTCGAAGAAAAATAATGTAAACACTGGAGATAAAGGCCCTGTGTCAAAGCACATGTGTGTGTTTTTCAGAACTTATGTCAGTAAGCTTTAGACTTTATTTTGGTTAGAAAACTTAAAAACCAACATTATTCTGCATTTCAGACCAATACAACAAGTGCATTTTTACTACACTCTGCTATATTTATAAAGATTGCGAGTCAGCCATCTTAGACGTTGCAAATAAAAAAGGAGAGAAAATGAACAGGACTACCAGCACTGTAAAACACAATGATCATATCATATCAATAGGCTGACAGATCATATTTCGCCTCAATATGAAATTACCCAACACAAAGTGTAAAATTAATTAAAATACAACATTGAGCATTTTTATTTCCACTGTTCTTGTTATTTGCAGTGAGGAGGCCATTTGATATATTTGGTTCTTTACTGCACTGTTTAAGTTATTACATTGAAGTGAGTAAATTATTACAAAGACACACTAGTATTATTTTAACATTTAATTTCAGTGTTCCAAATAAAACAACATGAATAAATTATGTTTTAAATGGTTCTAAAACAAAAGGTTTTCATGTACAAAGATTATTGTTTGTCTTCTCCATCCTTGTTTTTAAACAGAAAAGTATCGATAAAAATACAGGATTTTAAAAGCAGTATCAATAAGGAAGTACCATATATATATATATAATCTTAAAAATACTATTCTCTACTACATGGTTACTTGACCTAACAAAGTATAGACTGCAGTCCCTATTTTGTTTTTAATATTTATTAAATGTTCACTGATCACATTAAGTGTTAGAATTAAAGATGTATAAAAAAAAACCATTTCAACCATAATGAAGACATTCAAGAATTAGCTCTAATGACTCAAAACAAACAACTCATTTCTATTTACAGGTACATCTAAAACAATTCATTTTGTGAAAAAGTTGTACATATTTTATCAGCAGTAAAACTCATTGTCTATTATAATTACACAAAAATTGATATTTATTAATCCATTAATTTTTGCTTTTGATGCAGAGAAGATGAAAACCTAAAAAACTGTCCTAGAAAGTAAGAATATCATATTGGAACAATCAAGTATTTAGAAAACTTTCTAAATACACATATAATACTCACTTGTGCCTCCCTCTGAAAGAGTTCCTGTATCAATGTGGTATATCAGCCTGTTGTTCTGTATACTTGAAATGAAAGCTCAGGTTGCTATGGAGTTCATTTGAACGTTGGGGTTTGACATCAGGAGTTTTAAAAATTGAAAAACTTATTTTCAAATATTCACATTTTCTGAGTAACAGAACTCCCCCCCCCCCCCCCCCCCCAGTAAAATAAAGTCTTTGACTGTGGTGCAGAGGTTGAGAGGTCGACCTCTTATCAGAAGAGTATAGATTCAAACAAGTTAATTGTGTCTCCAAGTTTAAACTGTGTTCTTACATTTTTTTTTTAATCACACAGTTTTTTTTGTCAAAACGTACCTAACATGTTTCGGTGGAATAACTTTGTCATCACGTGTCAGATAAATAATAATTTAAGAACACAGAAAAGTTTAGAATTTAGAGTTTACACTAAATCCTTTATTACATTGTTTGTAAAGAAAAGTCTTACAAGTTCTCATGTGTGATTTGAGATTAGATAATTGATTAAAACTCTTTCTACATTCCTTACAAGAAAAAGGCTTTTCTCCTGTGTGAGTTCTCATGTGTGTTTTGAGAATAGATGTGCAATTAAAACTTTTTTTACATTCTTCACAAGAAAAAGGCTTTTCTCCTGTGTGAGTTCTCATGTGTTTTTTGAGATTATATATATCATTAAAACTTTTTTTACATTCTTCACAAGAAAAAGGCCTTTCTCCTGTGTGTGTTCTCATGTGTCTCTTAAGACTAGATCTGCGACTAAAACTTGAATCACATTCTTTACACAAAAAAGGCTTCTCTCCTGTGTGAATTCTCATGTGTGTTTTGAGATGAGATATTTGACTAAAACTTTTATCACATTCTTTACAAGAAAAAGGCTTCTCTCTTGTGTGAATTCTCAGGTGTGTTTTGAGACTAGATATTTGACTAAAACTTTTATCACATTCTTTACAAGAAAAAGGCTTTTCTCCTGTGTGAGTTCTCATGTGTATTTTGAGATGAGATAAACCCCTAAAACCCTTTCTACATTCCATACACCAAAAAGGCTTCTCTCCTGTGTGAGTTCTCATATGTTTTTTGAGACTTGATATACAACTAAAACCTTTCTCACATTCATTACAAGAAAATAGCTCATCTTCTGCATGGATTCTTGCATGAATTCTGAACAGATATTTGTTACAAAAGCTTTTATCACATTCTTTACAGATATAACATCTTTCATCAGTCCCAGTTTCCATACCCAAACTTGTCTTCTTGGGATTTTTTCTAACATCCGAGTCACACTGACCTGCTGACATGTGAGAACTGTCCACACTTTGGACATGACTTCTTCTCTTCCTCTTCCTCTGATCTCTGTTCTGTGGGTCTGTCTCTTCATCTGTAGTTGATGTTGATTCTGTCTCTTCATCTGTAGCTGATGTTGATTCTTCATGTTGGTTTCCTTCTTCATCCTGACTATCAGTTACATTAAAGCTCTGCTGTTTGTTTAGATCTGCTTCACTGTTCTCATCTTCCTCATAAGTAGGAATCTCCATCATGGTATCAGTCTCCTGCTTCAGATCAAGATGATCTTCATCCTGACTGATGCAGAGCTCCCCTGGTTCCTCTTTCATCTGTGGAGGTTCTTGTTCCTGCAGTTCCTCTTGAATCTGTGGGGGTTTTGGTTCCTCCTGTTCCTCTTTAATCTCTGGAGGTTCTGGTTCCTCTTGAATCTGTGGAGGTTCTGGTTCCTCCTGTTCCACTCTGAAGTTCCTTTGCTGGTTGCAGGGATCATCCTCTTCAGTCATCCAATACTGGGCGAGGACTGCAGAAATACAAGAAGAGACCATTGTACATGTTTTGAGGACTTTGTGTGTTGTTAATCACCAATAAAAATTTGAATAGTCTCTGTCAGAATATGGAAAATTTAAAATTTTCATTTTAATAATTTAATTCCTTAGTTTAAACACAAAATCCAATAAACCCTTCTAAAAAGATTACCCAGCACCTGTGACTGCTTATCTACAACACAACTTCCAAAACGTTTGAGAAGAAGCCACTGAAGGACCTTTGTTTGTAATGTAAACTTACTTGTAACATTGTCAACAAAGTGCTTTTTTTTTGTTTTGTTTTTAAAGAAGTTGCTTCTGTTTTCTTTAGCACGCACAACACTGTGCTGTACCTACAGCATACACGTGGTCTGCGGTTGTGAGGCCGGTTGGATGTGCCGCCAAATTCTCGGAAACGCCTTTGGAGACGACTTATGGTGGAGAAATGGACATTCAATTCCCTAGCAACAGCTCTGGTGGACATTCCTGCTATCAGCATGCCAATTGCCCGCTCCCTCAAAACTTGCGACATCTGAGGCATTGTGCTGTACGATACAACTGAAGATTTCAGAGTGGCCTTTTCTTGTGGCCAGTCTGGAAGCTGAAAACATCCCAGTTCTTGCATGGCCAGCATACTTACCGGACATGTCACCCATTGAGCATGTTTGGAATGCTCTAGATCGGTGTATACGACAGTGTGTTGCAGTTCCTGCCAATATCCAGCAACTTCGGACAACCATTGAAGAAGATTGGACCAACATCCCACAGTTCACAATAGACAACCTGATCAACTCTATGCGAAGGAGATGTGTCGCACTTCATGAGGCAAATGGTGGTCACACAAGATAGTGACTGGTTGTCTGAGTCCCCTGACCCCCTCAATAAAACACAACTGAAGATTTCAGAGCGGCCTTTTCTTGTGGCCAGTCTAGGGCACACCTGTGCAATAATCATGCTGTCTAATTAGCATCTTGATATGGCACACCTGTGAGGTGGGGTGGATTGTCTTGGCAAAGGAGAAGTGCTCACTATCACAGATTTGGGAACAATATTTCAGAGAACTGGTTATTTTGTGTATGTGGAAAATGTTTCACATCTTTGAGTTCATACCATAAAAAGTGGGAGCAATAACAAAAGTGTCTCGTTTATATTTTTGGTCAGTGTACATTTTATATCTTACTGGCAGCAACATGGCACAGAGTTTCTGTTTGGTATCCCTCCCAAGTAAAAACGAAGTAGATCATGTCTCATAACAACCAAACTAGCTGCCTCTGGCTGCAGTTTTGTGTGGTGTAGAGCTGCTCAAAGAGGCTCTGTGTGCTCTGCTGCCAAATAGCAGTCGGAGGGTGAAGTGGACAAAAAGAGTCAGACACTGAAGGATGCTTATAAATAATAAATAAATATCGTCCTGGCAGCATATTGACTCAATACAAGTATCGCCAAATGAACTATCACAATATTTTGCCGAATCGATTTTTTCTTACAACCCTATTCATTAGCGTTATATATGGCACATTGGCACCACAACAAATTCCTAGTCTGTAAAACTGTTTTGTTTAGTGACAGTGGCAAAAAAAAAATCCTTGAATCATTAAATCTTTTTCTCAAATCAAGAGGTTGTCCCTCTAAGTCAGTGCTTCTCAAATAGTGGGGCGCAAAACGATGCCAGGGGGGGCGCGCGGTGGTGGTGGTTTTAGGCACAGGTAATACGGGCAATTGTCCGGTGCGCAAATTTAATGTGGGGGCGGCGGTGACAGCGGGTCAGTGCTTGGAAAATAAGCTGGTCCACTATTCGTTCCTATTGTCTGTTCTGTCTGTCCGCGGCTGCGCGAGTGAGAACAAAAGGGGAGGGGTGGTGTGGGCTCTGTCTGCCAGGGGAATCGGGGCACGTGGACCACTGCTACCGCTGCCTGTTGCCCAACACCAGGATCACCGCTGCCTTTAGATTCCTCAGCTCATGCTAATAATGTCATTCTTTATAAACTATTGTAGACATTTTGATGACGCGTCTTTATCTTCAATACATGTATTCTTTGTCTGCCTGTGGTTTAGTTGGTGTCAGACAGACATAAAGACAGCAGGTAATGCAGGAAAACAGCTGCACTTTATGATATCAGAAATAAACAATCCATCATTAAGAAAAAAAAAATCAGCACGTTTTTATCTATTTCTTCAGACTAAAAACGTTAAATATATTAGTGCTGCTGTGTTCATGTTTCAGATCAATTTAGATTTAATATTATTTATTGATTGAATTATTTTTTTCAGCATCAAATGGTTCAGTTGGTCATGTTTCTAGTTTAAATAAGGAATGACAGATTTTTTTTATTACAGGCACTTTCAGCTTCTTTTCTGTTTTAGACTAGAACAGGGTTTCTGTGGCTAAATATAGTTAATATTTGTTGAAAGTGGATTTATTTTGCTTTTTTCTTTTGTTAATGTTAGAAAATACAATTTTAGGTATACGTACACAAATTTTATAGATACTAACCTAATATATTGTCACCGCACGAGTGTGTGTGTGTGTGTGTGTGGGGGGGGGGGGGGTGCGAAAGATTTTGTTTTTCCTAGGGGGGGGGCCTGGTAAAAAATAATTGAGAAGCACTGCTCTAAGTCAACACGAATCCATTCCAGCATCTGCAGCTTGAGAGACTCTACCGTCATGCAGGACTTTTGTTTACTGCTAAAAGATCCCAGCTTCACTATAACAACCTAGAGAACAAGCTACTGTTAAAGATCAACGGTCATTTTTCTGCTGAAGGAATTCCCATTCAGTTTGTTCTGCTGTCAGCTGTTCCACTGATTTAAATACAGTATTACACATATGTTATCTATTACATGATGTAAAGGAAAATGTTTAAGTTTAAGGATAACAGTTCTGTTTAAACGTTTCAAAATGTCCATGACTAAAATCAAGGAAAAGATGATCAAGAACGTCTTGGTAGAAGGACAATATTTTACAAAGAAAAGGAGGGAATGGTTGCAAACTATTTATTGTCATTTATTTGTTGCAGCAAATGTTGCCCCATGTTTTATTTTGAAACATGGATGTACTTATTTCCTTCCTCATTAAAAGTTATATTATTGCATTATTTCTGAATGACCCTCATTGTGTTAATATGACATAAATGAGATGTTACTCATTAATTACTCACTACTAGAGTAGATTTGAATCCAAGTACTTTATTACTCAAGTAATCATTTGGATGCCTACTCTGTACTTTAACTTGAGTACTATTTATCTAAATGTGGCAGACAGAGGTTCACTTCATGAAGACCACCTGGCACAGCAGCTGCTTCATCATCAGAGGATGGAATCTCTTCCATCTGTCAGTTCAGAATCAGCCTGAGACCTGCGGCTTCCAGGTTGGAAGGAGCAGCGTCCAAAGCTGTTTAGCTGTGTTTTGGCCCCAACCATAGCCAGACCACAGGCAGCTTTTGTTGCTCAAGTGACTACTGCTGTTCCTCATAAGCTGTTTTTATGCGGTTTCTCACGTCACAGCTCTGCGTATCTCGGTGCCTGCGGGCTGCGGTGAACCAGGCAGTGTTGCGTGTGACCCATACGCGGACTCAGCTGACTGCCGTCCATCCGCGCAATAGCGTGGACCTGAAGTTTAAAGGGCTTCTCCGTTTCTTTGATGAAGGTCACATACCAGAGCTGTTCAGAAACAGAGTGGGAACCAGAGCCATGCTTCAATGAGGTGGTAAGATTACAAAAGGGGGAAGTCACCAGGAAAACCAGAGAAGTATCCAGTGGAACCAGCGACAGGGCAAGAGATCATAATTGATATTACAGACATGGTGACCTTCATCAGAGGTTACAGTTTTGTGTTGGTGTGCATTTACTGGGTGGGCAGAGGCGTGGCCCCCCAAGAAGAGAGACAGCAAATCAGTAATAGAATGTCTATAATCAGTAATAAAATGTCTATTAACAATTAACAAATAACTCGGCAAAACACAGTAAAACAAGTAAACACATTTGGTCAAAAACCCACACTTAAACCCAAATCTGTCCAGACAGGAAAAGGGAATGGTATCCCACAATCCCTTGCAGAGCCGATCTAACAGCAGCACAAAAGTTACACCTACATAATTGAATTAATTTAAATTAAAGTAAAATAAATGTCTGAAACCTACGTGCTATTTTTAAGGTGAAAAAAAAAAACGATTTATCTTAACTGAAGCAAATAATTAAGTTAGATCAAAGTAAAAAAAACAATTTTTCCAACTTCCATATGTGGTCTTATCACCCTCTCATGGTGGAAAAAGTATTATCTGATCTTCTTCATCCACTAAATCATCTTCAAATGGACACACCATGCTGCCTCACCTCTCTGAAAACAAACTAACCTTCAACTAAACCTGCTCCAGACCAGGTTATGTTCAGGGCATGAGTTGCCATGGCAACTTGACATACCCTGAAACATACCTCCATTTCTGGAACCGAAAGTTGAGGTTATCAACTTCCTTAGCCTCAGACTTACCATGGGAGCTAGCATAACCTGCTTTCTGGAATACCCCCCTGCAATGCAGACTAGACAAAAACACACCATCCTAATGACGAATTTAGTATGTTTTCATCTTCCCTAACTGAATAATAAAAAAGCCTTTTTGCCTTGAGGACAGAGAGAGAGGACAGCCACAGAGCCTAACAGGTCGTGTTTCTTCACCTCTCCCCTTTTGCAAAAGGTTTGAAAATTCATGCAGACTCTTGTGAGTATTTTCATTTCTGCACATTTCATTTTAGACGTCCTGAACCATCCGAATCTGCGAAGGCCGGACGGGAGGCCAACAACAGCCAGAAAAACAGGAATATAAAGTATTTTGTTAAACAGTGAAGTGGAACTTTGTGGCTCTTGTTGGGTTTTGGTCTGGAAGAAACTGAATCAAATGGTTCTTTTAGTGTTAAAGGTTCCAGACTCTTGATCTCCACTGAAGCTATGAGTATGAAATGTCATTCCACAGACAAACCATCAACAAAATGATCCTGGAAGACTGCCGGTTGGGTGAGCATGGTGTAGTGATGTTGTTTTCCTATCCCGCAATACTTTACCTTATTAACGCACAGAAACGTCTTTCTTATGAAAATCTCGTATTGAGTGTTTTCTCCTTAACCTCTGTCGCTCCTACTGGACCTAATCAAGCCACCAAAATATGCAAAATCGACCGACAAAACCCCGGAGCTGGAAACGCTGGCAGCTATTAGCAGAGGCGACATAATAGCATTGCTAACTGACCACTGGGCAACGCTGGTAGCCGAACTGAAAACAACTTTTTTTTGACGAAGTTAAGAGCAAACTGGATGGACTCCAAAAAGAATCGGACAGCCGCAGTGAGCGCCTAAGCTCACTTGAAGAGAATGCTGATGCAATCGACCAACGTGTGGCTAGCCTTGAAACTACATGCTCTATGCTAAAGTCTACTAACGACAAGCTAAAAGCTAAGCTGGTGGCTGTGGAAGGAAGACACAGACATCTCAACGCACGCTTGGTGGGCCTGCCAGAGGGGATCGAAGGGCCCCAGCCATCCAGGTTCTTTTCGCAGCTACTTCAGGACGCCTTTGGCCGAGAAGTTTTCCTCACTCCGCCGGAATTAGACAGAGTCTATCGCAGCTTACTTCCCAAAGCAGGCCCGGGGAGAGACCGCGGACTGTCATCATATGTTTCAACCGGTACCAAAACAAGGAGCTGCTGATTCGGGAAGCCAGAAAACGAAGAGAGTTGAAATACCAGGAAATGCCAGGGGGTATGAAGACTACAGCCCGAGGTGATGGAACAGAGGAAAGTTTATAAAACTGTGATGCCGGACATGCATCAGAGAGGCTTACAGCCCTCTCTGCTCTATCCAGCACGGTTACGCATTATCAAACCAGATGGCATCCGTGTCATGTTCAACTCTGTGGCCTCTGATGTCACTCTGATGTCTCTATTGAAACTGTGTGGGAGGCTCTTAAGGCTTATCTTAGAGGTCAAGTGATATCTTTTATGGCCTAAAAGAAATTTGACTCTGTGTCAAGGCAGAAAGATCTGGAAAAACGAATTGCTGATGTGGATCAAAGGCACTCTCAAAACCCCACACAAAATTTACGGTATATAAAAAGCGCATGGCACTCAGTGCTGAACATGACAGGCTCACCTCACACTCTATTGAATACTTGTTAATGACAAATCGTAGCAACATGTATGAACATGGGGATAAGGCAGGTAAAATACTGGCAAAACAGTATTTTTCTTCCAACATGGCCGAGCCTGGTCGGGCCATATTTATAACATCCCTTGTGGGCCGCCCTTTTTTCCCCGGGGTTCCCCCCTCCTGGGCGGGGGCGGCTGGCCCCTGCCTTGCTCCTACCTGGACCAACCGTGGGCCGGGTGGGTGGCTGCCTGGAGTGCGGAGCGGGTCTCCCTTGGGGGGTCCTGGCTCGTACCTGGGGTCGGGGCGGGGGGATGCCCGGAACTCCTGGGTGGTGGTGGGGTGCTCGTCTGGGGCTGTGGGCGTCCCTCTCCGGTGGGGCCCTGCGTTGGGCTCTTCCGGCGCGGCGGGGGGCTGCTTTCCTGGCTGGGCTGGGGCGGCGCTCTCTTTCCCTCTGCGCTTCCCTGCTCTCTGGCTCTGGGGGCCTCGCGGCGGTCCTGCTGGCCCTGGCCTGGGTGGCGGTCTTGGTCGCCCGGGGGGCGGTTGTTCCCTGCCTGTTCCCGTGTGGCGTTGGGGGGGCTCCGGCTGCCGCTGCTGCTGCGGCGGGGGTATGGGTGTGGGGGTGGCTGGGCGCTCCTCCTCCTTCTTTTCACATTCCACCATCCATTTTAGAAGAACATAAACACTCACCTGAGCACAGGTGTTAGCTCACCTTTGCACTAATAGTTTGCATGAATGAAAGATTTCACACTAGTTGGTTTAAAGGCATAGGTATGCGTTCGTGAACACTATCTGTTTTGTGTGCATGTTGACATGTGGACATTTTTGCGGCTAGCAGGTGTGTTGATAATATTTGAGTGTGTGTGAACAGGCCCCGCCCTTTTTGTACTACATTTGAACCGTACCGTAACGATAAACAACCAGTAAACCTGCCTGCTCTATGCTGCTTCATGGTCTTACCCCCCTTCCCCTCCTATTATCACCCTCCTACCCCCCCCTCTCTCTAACGTCCCTCTCTCTTCTTCCCCTCTTTCCTTTTCCGTCCGGTCCAACACCAAAGATTTTCAAACATGATTGAAATTAATAAAGTTTGGCCTCAATTACAAAAGGGGTTTATTCAGACATACCTTTGGTTTGTCTGAAGATGAATAACCCCTCTTGTTAAAATAAAATATGTCCAACACAAGAGGCCCTCAGCTCTCATCTGTTTGCCTAGCTGTTGGACAGGACAAGTTAAAAAAAAAGAAAAAAAAAAAAAATAAAAAAAAAATACTGGCAAAACAACTGAAAAGTGTGAGGGCCAAGCAAGTTATTCATGGGGTTGCTGCACCAGATGGCACAGTGTTGACTGACCAGCAGGAAATAAATGATGCTTTCCAATCTTATTACTACAAATTATATAGCTCTGATATAATGTGCAACTCTAACCTTCTTTTTGATTTTTTTAGAGAACTACCAATACCCACCCGGAGATCAGAGGAATTGTCAAGGTTGAATGCACCTATGCAACAGCAGGATGTCTTGAAAGCAATCAGGGCTCTACATCCACACAAATCACCAGGCCCCGATGGTCTGCCAAGTGAGTTTTATTCCGCTTTTGCTAAAAAACTGGCCCCTTTGATGACCACAATATTTGCAGACTCTCTCTGCAAAGGCACTCTTCCTAATAGTTTGAACCAAGCCAGTATTACTTTACTCCCTAAAAAGGATAAAAACCTACTAGAGTGTGGGTCTTAAAGGCCAATTTCACTCTTGAACACTGACTATAAAACCCTGGCTAAAGTCCTTGCGTGCCGGCTCGAAACTGTGCTGCCTAGTCTTGTCTCTAGTGACCAATCTGGTTTTGTTAAGGACCGTCGGTCATTTTTTAGTATTAGACGGCTACTCAATATTTTATACACCCCTAGTGTGACCGAATCCGAATGCCTTCTTTCGATGGATGCTGAGAAAGCCTTTGATAGGATTGAATGGAAATATATTTTTGAGACTCTAAACAAATTTGGGGTTGGGGGAACCTTTCTATCATGGGTCAAGCTTTTGTATGCCTGTCCCTCTGCTACAGTGCTCACTAATAACACCTACTCCAAACCGTTTAGTCTACACCGTGGTACCTGACAGGGCTGCCCCCTCAGCCCACTACTCTTTGTGTTAGCCATCGAGCCCTTAGCAATAACAATAGCGAAAAATAATTACATTCTTGGCATTTCAAGATGGGGTACAGAACATAAGTTAGCCCTTTATGCGGATGACCTCCTGCTGTTTATATCTAAGGCTAAAGACACTATCCCTCATATTTTAGAACTTCTTGATAAGTTTGGAACTATTTCCGGTTACAAAATAAATCTGCAGAAAAGTGAGCTATTGCCACTTAGCATATCTGACTCAGCCATGGCTGAGTGCTGGCTAAACCTGGCTAAATGGTCTCCCCTTTACCTCTCGCTAGTTGGGAGAGTGAACGTGGTTAAGATGTCTGTACTACCCAAATTTTATATATCTATTTCAGAAGATCCCTGTGTATATCCCAAATAGTTACTTTAAAAAACTTCACTATTATCTCAGCGTTCATATGGAATGGCAAAAAACCACGGCTGCGCAAGTAATATCTGCAGAAAGCAAAACAATATGGTGGGTTCTCACTTCCAAATCTATGCTATTTTTATTGGGCTGCTAATCTGTGTTGTGTGACATACTGGAAACATTACTCTTATGATGTTGGACCGCCGTGGGTGGAGATGGAGAAACTTTCTGCTGGACCTGGTCTGTTACCTTCAGTCGTTGGTGCAACACTTCCACTGGCTAAACCTCTGACTATTGATAATCCTGTAGTACATAACTCGATTAAAATCTGCCATCAATTCAGGAAGCATTTTGGTTACTTAGGGATGAGCCTGCAAGGTCCAATAATTCAATCAATTTTTCCAACCTTCATTGTTGGATTGTGGCGGTGACAAGGTTTGAAGACCTTTAATGACTTATTTTCTAAGGATCAATTTGCCTCTTTTCAGCAACTGGTCGACAAATATAATGTTCCTAGCTCAGATTTTTTTTAGATACTTACAGGTGTGTCATCTCATTATGACCTCCATCACAGGGTTCCCTATTAAACCTCCTCAAAATCGGAGCATAAATTTTACAAGGTATGGAGACCATTTCTCAACTTTTTTAGTCTACCATCTACAAGTGTGACAGAATGATGCCCCTTTTTTATTACTCTTTTTTTTCTTCTTCTTCTTTTCTTTGTGTGTATTAATATATTAGCACTTTACTTATTGTTTTTTTTTAAATATATATGCCATTTCACTTATACTGTGACTGATTTTAAATATTCATGTTTCTCTCTGCTTATAACTTGTACCATTTTATTTCCTTTTATTTTCTTTACTAAAATTGATAGATGTATATGTCATTAACAGCAGTAGGGTGTGGGGGACTGAGTCTTTAATTTGTTTGTACTATGTTTTAAAACTGTGAAGGAAATTGTTTTATTATCATTGTTTAAATGTATTTGTTTAAATGTGTGTTTAAATGTTAACTCAGATTGACCTTTTTACCTCTTCTGAAAACAGTTCTGTGTGTTTGTTCATCTGCTTCTCATCCCCAGCAAGGAAGAGAGTGGGGTTTACGACACACTGTCCTTAGCTGATAAGGAATACTGTTTGAACTTAGAATCCAACCAAAAGGGTCATTTGACGACACCCCCTAATGAACTTTTCTCTTTGTCTTGAAATTGTGACCTCCCACTTGTGTTTTTAATAAAAGCAGCACGAGGAGAGGCAGACCTTTGAGAAGAGAAACGTGGTAGACGTTTTCTGTCACTCTTGCTCCTCTCCCTCGTGCATGAGAAACTTGATTCTTGTTGTGGTTTGTTGTTTATAATTGTGTTTTTCTTTAATGTCTAGATGCATTTATCTGACAAAAACTGAAAACTTAATAAATATATAAAACACTAACAAAATGATCATGATGCTGCTGAGGTTCTTATGGAAGTGAAACAAATCTCAGCAGAGATGCAGTTTTTCTAAACTGAAATCACTGACATTAAACAGTCTGAACATTCATGGAGCTGAACTGGACACAGAAAAACCTCCCTGTTGTGTTTCCACCCACCAATGAGGAGCAGTTTGATGAAGATGAAGCTGCACTGGAGGAAGAATCAGTCCAGAAAAGATGGAGAACAATTCTGACACTAAGCAGATTTTCACTGATGTGTTCAGGTTTGAATCTTTTCTGTCTGCAGATCCATGAGCAGGACCCTGTCTTTGGGTTTTAGCTTGAAATGTAGTTTTGGAAATAGAATCTGTCTGAATGTCTGGAATTGGAGACATGGAGACATCAAAGAGGTTTAGATGGATTTTGGGTTTGACGGAGAAATCTGATGAAAAGAACTGAACTACAAACTTAGAACCACAGACGACAAAACAGATTGTACTTTTTTATCTGCTAACAATTTTCTCTTTGATCTGTTAAGGTTTCCTGTTTGTCGTTAGCTGGAGGGACTAACTAAGATCATATGATTTGAAGAATGTTGTCGGCTGCACTGACCAACAATGTCTTCTGTCTTTTCAACTGGAAGGGACAGAAGAGACTCTTCCAGGACACGCTGTTGATGGACTGCATGTTTGGAGAGCTTGAAGCTCAAGATAGAACCGTTGTTGAAGTGAACATACCGATAGTGTGGAGATGAAGATCAGAGTCACACTGACCTGCTGACATGTGAGAGCTGTCCACACTTTGGACATGACTTCTGTCTCTCCTCTTCCTCTCATCTCTGTTCTGTGGGTCTGTCTCTTCATCTGTAGTTGATGTTGATTCTTCATGATGGTTTCCTTCTTCATCCTGACTATCAGTTACATTAAAGCTCTGCTGATCATTTAGATCTGCTTCACTGTTCTCATCTTCCTCATAAGTAGGAATCTCCATCAAGGTATCAGTCTCCTGCTTCAGATCAATCTGATCTTCATCCTGACTGATGCAGAGTTCCCCTGGTTCTTCTTTAATCTGTGGAGGTTCTGGTTCCTGCAGTTCCTGTATAATCTGTGGAGGTTCTGGTTCCTCCAGTTCCTGTATAATCTTTGGAGGTTCTGGTTCCTCCTGATCCACTCTGATGTTCCTCTGCTGGTTGCATTGACCTTCCTCTTCAGTCATCCAATGCTGGGGGAGGTCTGCAGGGACACAAGAAAGAGGCTTTTATTCGTTTACAGGACTTTTGGATATAGCTGTGATGGTGTTGGATTTTTGATTACCACAGTGATGAACCAGCAGGGGGCGCGTTGTCACGGTTAACTGCAGACACTTTGTCACCTTTCCTGTAGCCATGAGCCTGACACCCATGAAGAACGCGGGACAGGAGGTTCCACCTTTGTGTATACAGACACGTAACTATGGTGTCAATTCAAATCAAATCAAAACAGTAAAACCGCGCATCAAAACCCCAAATCTGAGAATCTATTTATCTTATCTATCTACCCAGGCTGTGTCCCACCAAAGTGGGGTAGCATAGACAGGGCACACATTCTTACCTCCCTCCTTATCTTCCCCCAAACCCTCCTCCTTCAGTGTGTGCGTGTGTGTGTAACTGGTCTAAGGCCTGGTCTAAGCCACACCACACTGCACCAGGGTCAGCTGCACAGTCCAGTGTGGACACCTCCACAGCAGGGCCTCAGCCAAGGCTTTAAATGCATAAATTGAGAACCAAAACCTATAATTTGCCACCAAAATCTATAACCCAGAGCACAATCATATTTCTCAGTTGGCGATTTGTTTTCTCGTCATTCTGAAATCCCGTTTTTGACGTGCAGTTTATTTTGAAATCCTCTTTTTGAGTTGCACGGTGTTTTGATTCTAAAACCTTTCGACATGAAAAACAGCGACATGTCAGTCAAGGTGAGGGGAGTTGGGACATCCCAGACATCCAGAAGCTCATTGGCTACCAAATAACACAGAGTCTTATATCAACATACCACTTTCAAAGGGTGAGCCTCTCATGTTTTTCAAATATTTTGCTATATTAAATGATCAAACTTGTACTTTGTTTAACCAGAGGACGCCAGCACAGTCAGATGAGGAGCTCCACCAGTAACTGCTCGTGAAAAATTAAGAAATTAGAAATTAAGAGGTTGCATTACAAACTATCAAGATTGTTTCCCTGTGTTAGTATGCTAGCTAGCTCAATGCTAGCATGGTTTCCAGCTCCTTTCATGACTTTAATGCGGGGGTGTCCAAACTATGGCCTGTGGGCAAACTGCGGCTCGCGGGTCTGTTTTAATTGGCCCGCAGCAAATTTTGAAAATATAATTGAATATGTAAGTGCAACAGCTGAACTCTGTTGAACTTCTGAGTTTCAACACTAGATGGAGTCGGTCACAGAAAGGTGCTTCTCTACCAAACAAAATTAAGCAAAGAAGAATATTTACCACAAGTCACCAGAAATGGCAGCACCGAAGAAAAGCAAGCTAGCAAGTGTGTGGAAGATTTCAAACATGGTGGGAAAATGAATATTTCTTTAAGGAAATCAACGGAAAGTGTGTCTGTTTGATTTGCACTGAAGATGTTGCCGTGATGAAAGAGTATAATGTCCGTTGGCACTATGAGACCAAGCATCAGAGCAGCTACGCTTCGTACACAGGTGCCGTTGTTTTTACATGTCGAAATGTTTTAGAATCAAAACTGCAAAAAAATAAAAGTGCAACTCAAAAAGAGGATTTCAAAATAAAACTGCAACTCAAAAAGATGATTTCAGAATGTCGAGAAAACAAATCGGGAACTGAGAAATATGATTGTGCTTTGGGTTATAGCTTTTGGTTGCAAATTATAGGTTTTGGTTCTCAATTTATGCATTTTGATTCTCAGATTTGGGGTTTTGATGCACGGTTTTACTATTCACTCAGAGCTCACATCGTGCCTTACACTGTGTCATCTCGCAGGAAGTTAGCTGGCGGATCGACAGAGTCAGACCAGGCAGTTAAGTGGAACAAGCCTGCTCAGGCCTCCTGAACCTTATGATATTTTTCTATTTTCATTGAGACAATAATTATAAATCAGGTCCTCTGATTTCATTTTTCCCTCTCAGGGAAAATGTATAAACTTCCCTGCGATGACATTTCTGACCGTGGTCGGAAAATGCAGCGGAGATCCGGGGTTTGATATGTGGTTCACTTCCCCGTTCAGACGCTTCCAGTAGAGCGGGTTAAAAGAACCAGTGTACTTTGGAGGAAGCATTTTAATGGCCCGCAGCAGCAGTCACCATATTGGACCAAAAAGAGCCATATTGTTTTCGCAGTTGGAACGACAACTCAGCCTTTCAGCGAGAATATGACCCCCGCTGCATGCTCGAAAAGTCACCAAAACGTGCACACACCTGGGATAAATTGCGAATGAATTTTCCACAAAGTCAACATCACCCCCCCCCCCCGAAATGGGCCGAAAATTGCGTATGGGGCCGAACAAAATGTACTTCGAAATACAGTTGTGAAACCTAAAGACACGTGTCGGGGATATCCCAGAGAAGTTTTGAAATCATTATGGGACGGCCACACGACCTACGGCCTGGCGGCCATTTTGTGGCGAACTCTGAGAATTGGCTATTTTTTTTTCCCATATCGTGGGAAAACAACACTTTTGTTTGAACGATTTTCACGCAATTGCACACACTTGCTGCCAGCTACATTCTACAAACACCACAGAAGTGTCGTTGACCTTTGACATTGGGAAAAGGCCGCCATCTGTAATTTTCTCAAAAAAGCACCTTTAGCACCAGATACAAATGAAAACTCGTCGTTGGAATTTCATCAATCGTCTCCTAACTTTTCGGGCATCAACGGCCAGCTACTCTGGACAAAATGTTGGCATTAGAAGTTGTAGATTTTGAATAGCGTGCGCGTGGCGAGCTAGCAAATTGGCACACTGTTATAACTCCTATGGTTTTCAATGAAATACTGTGAAACTTGAATGCATGCATCCATGACAGGAACTGGATATGGACATATAAGGAATGTGGCCGTTGTTAGCATAAAATCACTGTTAAGGACAACAAAAAGTTTACTTTTTCCGATTGATCTGAAACTGACATCGATATGAACGTCATCCCGAAGCGACTAAAACACAAAATGGTTGCTATGGACATAAAATCAACAGAAAAGTGATTTTGAAAAAAGTGGGATTTTTTAAATTAACTTATGACATATACCTCTCACCAATGGAGCAATGTGTTTTTCTGTGTCAGTTGATGATGCTGATCGCTATGCTCGCACTTTTAGCCACATTAGCAGTCTGCGGGCCATACAACGCCGCTTGAGGCTTTCATTTTACTTTTACTTTTCCGGGGTACTGAGCAACAGACCCTTAACTTGCGCTCACACACACACACACACACTCTTGCGCTGCCTGGGCGCTCTGATTTACACGTAATTTAAGAAGTAGTTTGACTGCAGGAACCGGAAGCAGAGATTCTCTGGGATGATCTCATGAACTCAAACATGGAAACATTGTTATCATGTGGAACTATTCAAAATAAATAAACCTGATCTTTTAACACTCCATGTGCATTGTGCATCCATGCATTGTTACTGAGATAAGCACAGGCAACCACTCCATGTGACTATCAGGCTAAAAACATTAGCTGGTAGCTCCTCCCACACGTTCCCATGGTGCGTTCATGGAACTCCAGTTCATAGAAGCTTAGTGGAACTCCAACAGCCACCCAGCCTAACGTAGGCCACTATTAAATGTTCATGAAAAGATGAAAATTGCCGAACCGACCACAAACTAACCCGAATTGTGCACACCAGCCCAAAGCCAATTTTATTCGCAAATTTAGAACCAAAACTGCCCAATTTATTGTAACACAGTGGATGTGTTGAGGTGCATACTCCCCCTAGTGTTGAGGGGTGGGCATTTCACAGTCACGTTTGCTGAAGCATCTTCGATGGATGTAGTCAGGGTGCTGCTGCTCATGTCTGAGTAAAGGAATAGCCAATCACAAAAGTGTCTCCGCCCTTGCCTGGTTTGTTTGACAGACAGACCCATTCTCCTGAAAAAGCCCTATATGAAATAAATAAGTCATTGTGAAAAACAGCAACATGAAATAAAAATGAATCTACTTTGGAAAATATTGATTTTGAAATCCAAGGTTCTGAAAAAAGACGTAGAATTATAATAATATTCCACACGATTAAAATAAATATTTTAAAATGCTGTTTTAAAATATTGAACAGGTTTTTAAAGCAAAATTAAATATATTGAATAATATAATGGCTAATTTAAAATCTGTGTGCAGGTTTTTCACTATTTCGTGATCTTTTTATATATTTATGAGATTTATTGGTTGATTGTGTATTTGCATGAGTTCATATTTATTTATTTACTGTAAATTCCGGGTTATTAAGCGCACCCGATTACAAGCCGCACCCACCCATTTTCACGTGTTTAACTACTTTTGTACAAACACAAGCCGCATCAGAGTACAAACCGCATGTATTTGGCAGCATGATCAACCTGACAAATCATGTCCTGACTCCCAGAGTAAGTGTGATTCATTACCACACTGTGGGAGGGGTCAGCATTGCCTCAGGCTCATGCATTTAAGTACACCCACATCTGCCAAACAGCATGGACCTCTATTCTGTTCACAAGTTCCTCAGTTATGTTTTTTTTTTTTTTTTTTTTTTTTCTTATTGACAATCTAGGTATCATACATAAAATTACAAACAGTAACCATATAATCAACATTACATCCCTCAGTTATGATGAGGAAATTTACATCCGCGATCCCCCAATATCCATGAGTCTTAGGGGCTAAAGGCGGGGCCAACGCCCGGCTCGCCACACTGTTGTACGTGTTTAAGAATGAGCAAGTAGCAACAGTGCATGGAGGGGTGAACGGGAACAGCTTGTGTCGCGGCAGCGTTATGGGAGTAACAGGGCTGGTTAAAAAAACACAACAGTAAAATAAAGCAGCGGCGACTGAAAACTCGGCACCCGCCTCCGCTCCCCCCGACGCTCACTCGGTCCACTGGCACCCGAGTGAACAGAGGAGCTAGATTAATAATTTTGTGTCCGAGGGGGGGAGGATGCTTTTTTACGTGTGCGTTTTGTTATGTGTGGGAGAATTCAGACTGCGAGCCGTCCCACCGCTCTGGGTTAGCGGCTGCAGGACTCAGGAGGAACCGTGTTCGAACAGAGCTCGGGCCGCTAGCTCACAGAGTGGCTTTGGGGCTGTCTGTGTGAACCTTTCAGAGCAGAAAAAATGTTGCGTGGTGTCACGTGGATTTGTGTTTCCAGTTGTGTCCCGACAAAAGAAAGGCTGATTTTATTTCCATACATATATGTGCGCTATTATCGTCTCGTATTACGGAGCTGCAGCACATGCTGTCTGTCTGTGGCAGTGGTTTGTTTACAACGGGACCTATTTCCTAATCCGGGTGATTTTTACACTACTGCGCATGCCCAGATGATTCATTCCGAATTAAAGTGTGAGCCATGGGAACGTTTGTTCTAATCGGAAAAAGGTTTTCTGTGCCCATGTGCACGGGTGAATTTTAACCCGACCAGTGATCCGATCAAGATATTCTGCCCATGTAACCGCGGCTAGTGACTGTGAGCTTTTCAATGCAAAATTCCGCTCAGTCTTTAGAAACCGTAAAAACGATCACATGGATTTGTGTTTCCAGTCGTGTCCCGACAAAATAAAGGCTGATGTTATTCCCACATATTTACGTGTACCCAGCCGAGTCACTATGACTCAGAGGTAAATACACCTCTGAGCATGCGCTGTTCTCTCCGTCACGCAGCTGACCGGCATTTCCATTTACTGATGGTGGATTTTTTCACGCTGCTTTTAACGATGGCTTTTAACTTCAAAGCTTCGTCATATTGTAGCGGCGATCACGTGCATGTTGGGTCTAATGGCACCAAAGGATTCTGGGATCTGGCCGGGCATGCGTGTTTCGTTTTGTTGAACCATGACTGAAGTGTCTAAGACCTGAAGTGAGGTCCATGCTGTTTGGCTGCTTAGAGATGTGTTAAAAAACAAATGACTTTTATTTGGTGTTAGATGGAGAATTCAAACCATTCACCGAGCCCGAAAGTACATACATGGCGGCCGCCAATTAAATCCATAAACTAGCCGCGTCACTGAATACGCTGCAGGGCTGTAAGCGCAGGAAAAAAGTACCGGCTTTTAGTCCGGAAATTACGGTAATTAAATATTTATTTATTTAATCATGAATAGTATAGGGCTCCATAAACAACCAGTGCTTTAATAGTGCCATGAAATGAGAGGCGCATGTGACAGGGACATCCTTTTTTTACATATTAATAAAAAGTAATCGCACATCCACCTTAGAGCAGGAGTGCTCCCCCTACAGGTGGAAGTAGGGACCTGTAAAGTCTGTGAGCTGCAAGTGGTGGAGGATGGATTTCATTTTTTGTTTTATTGTCCTTTGTATGAAAAACAGAGACTTTGTATGTATGAGGTCATAGAACAGAAATGTCCTGATTTGTTTTGGTTATCTGAAGATAAAATCTCACGTTGGCTTTTTGAAAATGAAATCTTTTGTTTGGCAAATTTTGTGGCAAAGGCATGGGCAATAAGAATGGACACTTTGTATTCTGTTAGACTCTGATTAAGGGGGGTTATTGTTTTTTTGTGATGGGCATGTATCTTTATGTATTGTGTATTTTGTCTTTCAGTGTCAAATAAGCCCGTGTGGGCTGGGCACATAAGTGCATGACACTCAAATCAATCAATCAATCAATCAATCAATCAATCAATCAATCAATCAGTCAATCCACCACCCCTGATGATGATGTGGCGTATTTGCACAAAGTATTTGTGCGCAATAAAGATCAGGTGATCTATAGTACAGGAAACAGATTGTTAAAAGACGTGTGTGTGCGTGCGGTACTCGCGCGATGCAGTAAGAGAGGGGGAGAGCAAATGTGAAGGTCAAGGTGTGGAGCGCATACACGCGCGACCAGTCGGCCCTTTGGACTTAAGGAAAAAGTAATAAAGAAAGTTCATCTTTAGGAACTGAGACTGGTTCTTTTGTCTAACCGGTCCGGGGGCTATGAGGGTTCGAACGCGAAAATGAACCCCGCGTCTTATTCGTGTTCTGCGTCCAGGTCTGCGCACTCAAAGGCAGCAGGGAGGGGAGGGAGTGTTGGCCGACTAGGTGTTCAGAGCAACTTGCCGCCTGCTGGCTGTACATTTTCGATGAAACGCACAACTGATGCTACCACAGCTTATAGTAGCTAGTGTAGGGCTTCTTCTCTGTTTCTATGATGAAGGTGACATACCTATGTGGTGTAGCTGCAGCTGTGGTTTCCAGATGACATCCAGCAGTCTGCGCTGACGACAGAGCTCCTGCTCGTACTGGACGATGGTTCCTTCACAGAGTCTGCAGATTTCTTTAGCAGCAGAAGCTAGTCGCTCGCTGATCAACTCTCTCAGAGACTGAAGGGAAGACATTGTTCCTGCTCCGATCTTCAGCTCCAACTCCCACAAACACCGCCGTGCTCCTCAATCAGTCACTCACTGCAGTCCTTTCTGTCCAAAAACCTCACAAACGTCCCAACAAAACACCACCGTCCTCTCAACGCAAGCTAACGCTGCTAACTAGCTAACGCTGCTAGCGCCTCGTGCTGTTCTTCTTCTGTGTTTGGCTAACAGCGTCATGGTGCTTTAGCGCCACCAGCTGGTGTGGAGTGTTCTCTGTCGCTCACATAATTACAATGTCGATGGTGGCATAAAATTGCTTTTTTTTTCAACTTTACTGGCAAATAAAAGAGAAATTTTCAGTTTTCATTAACAAAATTATATGGTGTGACTAATCTTTTTCGACCAGAAAAAGAGCAACCAAACTGAAGGTGGAACGGGGCGTGACTTCCGGTTCCGGCTATTGATGTTTTTCTTTGACAAACTTTATTAACAAATATTGCACATACAAAATACCAAACACAAAACTCCACGGTGTGGAGAATACAATCTTCACGTTTGCCAGGAGAAAAAAAAAACAAAAACCATAATAATAACAATGTAAAAAAGGTTATGCAAAAATAAAACAAAAATAATAAAGGCAAAGGAATCTGTTAAAGTTTCAGGAGAGACCATGTTTAAACTGTTCTGACAGCTTTTTTGTTAGTGGAAGATTTTATGTTGTTTACATACAGAACCAATTCTTTTTGAAAAACATAAAACACTATTTTTTGGTTGGAATATTTACACTTGTGTATAAAGTGTTTAGCCATAATTATGAGTAAATTAGCAACATATATTTTATCTGCATTAAGTTTCTCTTGTGTATAATATGCTCATAGAATGACCTATAATCTTCACATAGATGAGTTCTTATAAAATGTATCACATCTTTCCAAAATAGCTGAGTGAAGGAGCGATACCAAAAGAGATGAGGTGTGGGTACCGGATGTTCTCGGGTTGCCGGATGTTCTCGGGTCCTTCGGGGTCCTTCCAATGAGTTATATCACTAGAGGAGACATCACGAAGAGAGCACCGCCATCAGTTTTGAAGACCAAACCACTTTTTATAACATTTAATAAAGAGCTCTGTTTTTACTTTCAATCACTTCATTATATGAAAAAGAAGAATGGCTTGAAATTGTTTAGTTTTGTTCAGAAATACAAACTTCACGAGTACCCCTATCTAGTATTAGACTATTTAGATTTTTTTCTATTTTCCTTTATTTTACTTATGTTTTTATTTATTTGTGTGTTATGTTTATTGTTTCTTTTTTTCCCCTCTATTCTTTATTTTCTATGTTAATATGTTATGTTTTGCAATGGTGACTGATCTTCGAGGCAATATTGATTACATATAATGATATCTATAGTTCAGTTTCCTTAAATCCAGGAATTACACCCCGATTTGTAATTAAAAGGGGTATCCGACAAGGTTGTCCCATCTCGCCCAAACTGTTTATATTAGCCACTCAGTTATTAACCATCCTCATAAAACATAGTCATGATATTCAAGGTATTTCTATTTTTGAAAAGCAATACAAAATCAGTCAGTTTGCAGACGATACTGCTTTACTTCTAAAAAACGATGCAGAGGTTGTTAAAGCTCTAAATAGGATTCAGTTATTTTCCAAAGCATCAGGCTTGAAGCTAAATATTTCCAAATGTGAAATCCTCCCCGTTCACTCGTGTCAGCACCAAACTATTGAAGCCATTAGGGTTGTTCATGAAGTGAAATATCTGGGTGTGTTATTGTCTAAAAACACATTAAGGAGGGAAGAAGTCAACATTACAAATCGATTGTTTGATATAAAGAAAAGTTTAAGTCGCTGGTTGACAAGAGATTTAACTGTTTTTCGGAGAAATCTGTTAACCAAAGCAGAAGGCGTCTCTAAGATTATTTATCCCTGCTATTCCTTATACATATCCCCTCCAAACATCAAAAAAGTTAACTCTATTATTTTTCAATTCATATGGAAAAACAAAACACATTATATCAAACGTTCCCAACTGGTCAAAAGTTATGATAATGGTGGCATCAGTGCTCTAGATTTTGAAGCTATGGTCGGTACTTTCAGGATTAATTTTTTTAAAGCTCTTCTGGTTGATAGTAACTCCATGTGGTTTCATATTCCAAGATCCATCTTTAAACATTTAGGAGGCATAGACTTCCTTTTGAAATGTGATTTTGAAGTAAATAAGATTCCATTCATTTTGTCCAACTTCCATAAACAGGTTCTTCAGTTTTGGAAAATGATATTTAATCACAATTTTACCCCCCATGGATCAACATTATGGAATAACAGAACAGTATTAGTTGGTAGGAAATCTATATTCAAACAGGATTGGTTTGACAGGAACATGCTTTTTGTTACAGATTTAACTGACAGTGACGGTAATTTATTGACTTTTTCTTCGTTTATAGATAAATACAGTCTCACCTGCAGCCTTAAAGAATTTAAAAAGTTTGTCGAGCTATTCCTGCTGCTTTGATTCATTTAATAAAGAACACTGTTTTTACTCCTCTTAGAACAATTATCTCATTACCAAAATTACAGATAAATGGATGTAATTTCTTAGATTTTAAACTAAATAACAATCTTTTGAACAACTGTTTAAAAGATATAATTTATCATGTCCATAATTGAGCCTCTTTTAGATCATTCTCTTATTCCAACAGCCAATCTCTGTTAGTTAAAGCACACTCAAAGTACATTAAATGGCCTGTTCTGCCAAAAATAAAAGAAACTCATTTCCAAAATAATAAAAAAATATTATCCTGTCTCCAATTTTCTTCAAAGCAGATTTAAATTTGACGTGGAATCTTGCATTTTTTGTAACTCCAATGAGGAAACGCTGGAACATTTGTTTTTTTCATGCGATTACTCTGAGTTCTGGACTCAAATAAGGAATTGGATTAATTTAAAACTGAACATTCCCCCTTTTGGTATTTCTGATGTCTTGCTGTTTATGGAAAATATTGACGATTCTTTCTCAAATATCATTAATATCATCTTACTTTTAGGAAAATACCATATCCACTGTTGCAAGTGGAGAGGTTCCAAGCCCTCCTTCCCAGGTTTTATTAACGATTTTAAATTATATTATTCCTCACTGAAAAGATTACAATCCTCAGTAGGTGTTAAAAAAATATCTAAACAAATTTCCTTGTGGCTTTTATTCTAGTTTCCGTCCTATGTTATCATTTGGCTCCTGTTATTTATTATTTTATTTTTTGTAAGTGTTTTTAACACTATATGTTTATGACTGAGAGTATTTTTTACCCCCTTAGTGTTTTTTGTATTTTGTGGTGTGTTCATCCTCTGCGGGAGTTTGTATTTTTGTCTTTGAAAAGTTCAATAAAAAAATAAAAATAAAAAAAGATGACTGAGGGCGTACCAGATCACCATGAATGAACGTGAATACGATGGATGCCTTTGTGCTTTTTGAAATAAATAAATCTGTTCTCTAAAAAAAAAAAAAAAAAAAAAAAAAATCATCCAGAGAATGCCAAAAGTGTGCAAAGCAGTAATCAAAGCAAAAGGTGGCTACTAGGAAGAACCTACAATATGACATATTCTCAGTTGTTAATGTTTATTTATAGTCGTATTTATTCTCTTTAGAAACAGATTTTTAGGATGTTTTTGCTTGAAATTTCCTTTTTTGTTTCTTTGTTTACTTAAGAAATGTCTTTATTCATTACTGTATTTTAGAAATACAATAAATGAATGTGATCAGGTTTAGTTAGTCTCTGATGCCTTTTGTAGTCAAATCTGAAGATTGGAATGAGACACAGTGTGATGACGTCACAACAGCTCTCAAAAAGTTTCCTCGATACATTTTTTTTCTATTTTGATTTTCTTTACTTTATTATATCCAGAATTAAAACTGTTTTAAAGATCTGTACGTGACCCGGAAGTAAACAGCACGTGGCGCTAGCAGCGTTAGCTTGTTAGCAGGCTAGCAGCGTTAGCTTGTGTTGAGAGGTCGGTGGTGTTTTGTTGGGACGTTTGTGAGGTTTTTGGACAGAAAGGACGATACGTGGTTCGTGTGGGAACTCTCAGCATTTTCCAAAGTGTCGTAAATGAGTGAAGAAGTGTTGAACGGAAAGACAACGTGGATTGCTGTGATTGTGAGACTAGCAGATGATCGATCGGAGCTGCAGTGAAGAGGACGGCGGTGTTTGTGGGAGTTGGAGCTGAAGATCGGAGCAGGAACCATGTCTTCAGAACCTCAGGAAGGTTCTGTCAGAGAACAACTTTCTGCTGCTGAAGGAACCATCGTCCAGAACGAGGAGGAGCTCTGTCGTCAGCGCAGACTGCTGGATAGCAGCTGGAACCCGCAGCTGCAGCTCAACATAGTTGGTATGTGACCAAAAATTCAACATTGGATTGATGTCACTGCAACGGGCTTAAATAAAAATTTCCCAATGGTATAAAGACATTTCAAAGAAAGTGATTTTATTTTACTTGATTTCTTATTTTATATCCCTGAAAAGCAAAGCAATAAATGTAACCAGAATTAGAGCTGTGACGGTGTCGGATTTTTGATCACCGCGGTGATGAACCACCAGGGGGCGCGGTGTCGCGGTTAACCGCAGCGCCCCTCCCCCCACACACACACAAAAAAAAAAACATGAAATCCCCCGGCGGCTGAATCAGACATAAATGCAATTACAACGTAGTATTCCTTATTAACAAATAACAGTAACAACTAACTACTACCTATCTAACTAATGAACTAACCATATAGGTGTTGTAGATTGACTGTGTGTGTGAGCGCGGAGCTTCTTGTGTAGGACTAGGAGAAAGAAGCGCGCATACGTGTGTTGGGGGTGCGTGTTGATTCTTCTGCTCTCTAGCTGCATGTGAGTCTTCACCTGTGCTCTCTGGTACAGACATCTTCTCATAATATTATATCTTGCCCAGTAATAAACGAGACTTGTACATTTTAATGTGAAAAAATATTTTTTCCGAAACTAGAAGCTAGAAATGATCAGACCGGTCCAAAAGACATGTAAAGAAGTAATCGGAATAAACGCCTGATCAGAAGAAAAATGTGTGATGTAAACGTACTGTTCGTAATACTTTACACCGATCAGACTCGTTTAGATCAAAATATCATTCCGATCAAGATAGGCGGGTTATGCCTATTGTTGATTCGATAATGATGCATATAAACAGTTCATTCTAATCGTGGGTCTCATGGTGTTACGTCATGCACAGATGGTGTTTCTCTCCAGAGGAGGCTTTGGAGGCAAACTTAACAGTGCCTGTGGCAGTAACACGGCAGCAAAATGGTAGTAACAGGGCTGTTTAGGAAAAACATACCGGTAGGCCTGGGTGAAAAATTGATTGAATTAATGAATTCAAATTTTTTGTTACGGGCGATTTCAAAAATTACTAAATCGAGTTTTTGTGTAATTGCGCATTTTTGGCTCCCCAGAGCTTCCGTAGCGTTAGTTTCTCACGGCAGTATGGCAAGCGACAAACAACAACATCATAACACACACGAAACAGCAAGCAACAGCATGGCTACCGGTGAGAGTGGGAAGTTTGTTCCCAAGAAAGGAATTAAATTATCAGTTGTCTGGAACTGGTATGAGTTTACTGCCACAGACGTGGAGGTTGACACACATACACGTACTGATTCTACAAAACTTATATAGTTAGTTCATTAGTTAGATGGTTAGTAGCTAGTTTTTAATGTCATTTGTTTATAAAGAGTACTGCGTTGTAATTATTGACGTGGCCGCCGGGGGATTTTGTGATTTTTGTGCTGCTTCATCAGCGCTGATGAAGAATTAGAATTAGATTGGTAATGAATTCATCTTCAGCGCTGATCAAAAATCCCACATCGTCGCAGCTCTAGTTTTTATCTTGTGGGACACCAAAAAATGTGACTCCTCCAGTGGAGGTCAGATCTTACAGATACTGCGATCTTTCAGAATGTTGCCCTGGGACTCGTTCAATACCGGGGCTCAGTACCCATCCCTAGGAAATGGGCACGGTGGAGAACAATTGCCGAAGCGGTCACTTTGCATATAACCAAATACATGGTACCCATTTATACCATAAAGAAGAAGGGGTTTATTAATTATTGTTAATCCTTTAGAAAATGGTGCGACTTTCAAGGATAATGTTTGTGTCCTTTTAGTTTAGACACAGTGTGACTCAAAACACAGCTGGGACTTTGATTTCAAGAGTGTGTTCATTTATTTATTAATAATCGCAGAAATGGGGGTTACATTTGTCTTGCGTTTGATTTAATAAAAGCAAAATTTGCTTTAAGTTGTCTGCCATTTGTAATTATTGCTTTTCTTAAGTAAGTGGAGTCAGGAAAAATTCGGAAATGGAATAAAAAAAAAATTTGGAGATTTTATTTTTAGGCCATATCGCCCAGCCCTACAGAACGGTAAAAATCACTGAGAACATGAGGCGCATGCCACGCAGCGCGTGCGCCAGAAGTTTTCTTCCACAACAATGAAACAAGGTAACACAGCACTCTTACTTTTACCTTACAGATGGACACTATTTTTGACTCTGAGCTAACTTTTATCCCACACATTAAAAATTTTGTTAAGACAGGATTTCATCATCTTAAAAACGTTGCCAGAGTCCGCCCGTTCCTCTCTCTCGCCAGCATAGAAGTGCTGATGCATGCTTTTATTTTTAGTCTTTCAGATCATTGCAATGCCCTGCTCTCTGGTTTACCCAAAAAGTCTATTTCAAACCTACAACTATTGCAGAACTCTGGACCACAAGGACCACAGGCGGTAACACATTACACTGGTTTTAAAATTGTTGCATTGACTCCCTGTGCATTTCAGGATTGATTTTAAGATCCTTTTAATGCTTCTTATTTAAATGATATTATTTAAAATATGAGCCCTCGCGGACCCTGAGGTCCTTCGGTGCTGGCCTTTTAGTTGTTCCTAAGGTTAGGACCAAAACTTATCGTTCCACCATTATGTTCCTCGCCTGTGGAACAGCCTGCCGGAGACCCTCAGGGCCGCAGAGACTGTAGAGGTTTTTAAGAAGAGGCTCAAGACCCACCTTTTTAGTTTCGCTTTTAGTTTATTTTAACTGCTAATTTATTCTATTACAGTATTTTCACGACAATAGGGCGCACCGGATGTTAGGGCGCGGTCTCAGTCACGGGGGATTTTTCCGTCTTTGACACATACAAAAGGAGCACCGGGTGTTAGGCGCGGGCACGTTAATGCCCTGTTCAGACCCTCAGAGCTTCTAGAGTGGGTTAATAGAACATCCAGTCTCTGATTTTTTTAGAGAAAACATTTTTATCTTGTTACTGTTTTCCCTAACTGATCACAAACTGAATGGTCGCTCACTTGCAGCGCTCTTGTCTCCCTTCCTCCTTACAAGCGCTAAACACACGGCACACACAGAGACGCTGGGTGTGCCGTCTCCTTTCTTCCTTTCTATGCGCTAGAAAACCTGCTCCTTTCAGCACACACACAGACACACACACAGAACTGCGCCAGTCTGTCTCTGCATTTCTCCTTTGCGCTAGCGAAAGCAGCAGTTTAAAGCAGTGGGCCAGGTGCTTTTCTGCTTACTCCTCCTGTACTGAAATGTTTGATGGTTATGAGGTAGAAGGAGCATAGAAGGCTTTAAAATGTAGATAGTTGCACTGCTGTTAGGTTCCACTTGGCCTTTGCGTCTCTCTCCCTCCCTCACTCCATCTTCTTCTACGACCCACAACTACACAATTGGCGCACCGGCTCATAGGGCGCCCCCTGCTGGCGGAAGAAAATTTATGACTTATGTGCGCTTTATAGTCGTGAAAATACGGTAGTTTTAGTACAGGCTATTTTATGTATTTAGTTTCATTTTATGCATCTTATTCCAGGGCTCCAGACTGCGACCATTTGGTCGCATTTTGTGACCAAAATTTGAGAGTGTGCGACTGAATTTTACATCCAGTCGCACATGTGCGACCAGTAAATTTGCCTCCCCCACCCTCCGTATTTTTTATACATTAAATGTGGAAGGGGCACGTCAATGATCAATGAAATAATCAATGAGACGCGAGCGCACACGCACGCAAACAAACACACTAACTCACACACATACTCATGAGACGAGGGCACACACTCACGTAAGTGGCTAAAATGCGTGTAGGGGGAGGGGCGTAGAGATAATCGAGCGCGCGTAAACATCTGTTGGAAGGAAACGGAGACAAATATCATCACAACCTGTGCGTGCATTTGAGCTATGAGCAAGCAAACTATTGATTCATTCTTCCGACCTGCGGCTGGTGTACCAGTGCCAGAGTGTACAGCAGGGGTCTCAAACTCTCGGCCCGCGGACTATTTGTGGCCCCCACCTTGAAATGAAAGTTTAATTTTAATGCGTCCTGCCAGTTTGTATGAATAACACATTTTCATTGTCGTGTGCGGAGCTGAGAAACCAACCAATCATAGTGGAGTAAATGACTGGGCTTGAAAGCAGGAAACCTGACCGCCTCCTCCCCAGACCACATGAAGGAGTTCCTTACTTTCCTGTTTAGAACGTATCTATTCGCTCGTAATTTTCTAAATGCATGCAGTCTGTGCTGCAGTCTGTCTGGGCCTCACAGACCCGGAGGTTACGGGGGTTACGGTTCGCATCCCCCCAACCAAACGGTTTATGCATGGCTGTTACGGCAGCACACCGGCGCTCCCGCGGGCGATGGTCAGCTGAAGAGAATAAATGTCCCACACCTACATGCGTGACAGCTAACGGGGCTTGAACTTTAAACACGTGCGAGCAACAACACGGTTTAGTCCGAGACGCACTTAAAACACGTGGTGAAAATGCAAGGATAGAAGATGAACCAGCGGCTCGCCTGGATCATTGGGGAAACTAGGCCGGGGGGGGGGGGGGGATGGCGAATCTGCAGCGAGACTGAAGGAGAACAGGAAGTTGGAGTTCAACTCAGTTCAATTTAGTTTTATATTTCCTCTCCCCCTTAGTATGATCTGTGTTAACATATTTTATATTTATTTGAATGTTTTTTAATGGATGTAGCCTATTTTTAAACAATTGGTATTTTAAATTATTTCAATTTCTCACTTAACTACAAAAACCATCAGGACACATGTCCCATAATGCATTGTTTTGTAGTCATAGGGCAGCTTTCAGTCAGTTCAGTACTAAATTTCCAGCTGCGTTCGGTAGGTTTGCCCCTTGCTCCCGCCCCTTTCTCCTGATATTTTTGTGATGATTGACAGGTGATGTTGGAGCAAAAACAAAAATATATGTCACACACCAGGTGATCTGAACAGCGTTGCGTCCACCTGGGTGATCTCAAACACGCTTATTGTGCGTCTTGGCTGCACTTATTTGGTGTCACCATAAATTTCAGTTTTTGAGCCTCTCTCTGATCTCAGGTATCTGTATCGATTGTTCTGATATCCAGTGAACATCGCCCGTTCTTTTACAGTTTACCTTCTTCTGTCAGTTTACCTTGTTGCATCTTCAAAAGTGCAGATTAAAATGTGACACTGAATTTGAAACAGCGCATTGTAATTTCTGCATCTATCATTAAAGTATTTATTATTAATACAGAAGAAATTAGTAGATTTGGTTAGAATGTTGATTTACGGTATGAGCCCCTAAATTTTCTGGTTGTGCCCCTAAAATTTTCAGTTGGGGGCCACTGTGCTCCTAGTGAAAAAAGTTAGTTTGGAGCCCTGTATTCTCAATCTTAAGTTTTAATATTCATCTTATGTCTTTAATTTTAGTATCTTATCCCCAGTGTTTCCTTTGGGGATCTTTTCTTCCAGGGCTTGCCGGCTTGGTCGGTGGTTGTTGCCGCAGTTGTTGCCCTTGCTGGGGTGGCTAAAGTCTACCTTAGCAGCTTCATAGCTGTAAAGTGGACCCAGTTGCTGTTCCAGTCTGGGTGGGCACTATGGCGATGCTCCCCTGACCAGTCTGGCTTCTGGTATGAAGAGATTCCCATATACAGTAAACCCTTGTTTTTCGCGGGGATTACGTTCCAAAAAGAACCCGTGATAGGCAAAATCCGTGAAGTAGAAACCTTTATTTTTTTAACTATTATTATACAATTAAATACTCTATTATACATTGAAAAGAAAGAACAAAACATTTTACAGGCTCTATATTTGTTTCATAAATAAAAGTACTTTGGAAATGTTTTTTTTTCAACAAATAACTTCTGTACTGTATTGTCAAATAATAATTTGAATCATCAATGTGAACAGAAGTCTTCAAATCGCAGAGATTAGCCCCGCCCACCGCAACCCGAGTAATTGGATTAACGGGAGAAAATTTTAAATGATTATGAAAAAAATACAAAGTACAGTGGGACAAATAGTAGTATTTCCCTGCTATTCAGACTGAAACACTGCATCCTGACTCCGCTCTGCAGTGTTTTCTTCTTTTGAAGCCCGCGGTGCAGGTGTGTTTGTTCAGGAGAAGAACATATTGATTGGCAGTTGTTGTCGCTCTTTTTTCTATGGGTTTTAGAGAAACTCGAAATTGCAAGATGATTTGCACGTATGTAATGTAAATTTGGCAAGCTGTTTTACGTAAGTGTACATATTAAACTGCAACGTTTTTGACGCACAGGTCGAGAAGAAGCAGAGTGACTTTTTAGCCAATCAGAATGCAGAACACAATGCACGATGCAAATCCGTGAAGTAGCGAAACCGTGAAAAGTAAACCGCGTTATAGCTAGGGATCACTCTACCTTATTACGGTCTCAAAGTGCTTTCTTGATAAAATAAAATTTGATTTTAGCCAACTGCCTTAACTGAAAGAAGCTGGATTTCACCAGTGAACTGATCTGCTCATTGAAATTAAAACCAAAATGTCGCAAACCTGCGCTTGAAACATGACCAAGCATAGGTTGCCCTGACAGTTGTAATACAGCTGCTCATGTAATTCACCAGGAAAAGCCAACATTATTTTATTATCTCTGTAATGACTAATAATTAGATTGGTAATGAATTCATCTTCAAAACAGTGGCATCTACAAGTTACAAACGTGAATTGAGTAGAAGTCCCACACACATCAAGCCACATTGGTACTTACTTTGGTAACGCTTTCTTTTACAGTAAAGTACTTACAGTGTACTTAAGTGGTATTTACATGGTACTTATAGTGTAACTACTGGGTACTTTCAGGGTACTTACATGGTACTTTTTTATGGAATTTACTGGGTACTTACAGTGTGTTTACATGGTACTTTCTATGGGACTTTACTGGGTACTTACATGGTACTTTTTGTGTCTACTCTGTACTTACATGGTACTTACTGTGTATTTATATGGTACTATTTGGTTCATACCTATGTGGTACATACTGGGTATTTATAATATTCTTACTGGGTATTTACATGTTGTGCAAAGGTGTCTTTTATGGTACTTACCACATGTAAGAACAAGGTAAGTACAAATAAAGTACCTTGACCTTTAGGTCTGCACTCGCTGCACGTTTCATGGTATTTACCATGAATTTACCACAGAAACTACCCCTTAAGTACAGTGAAACTGTAACTGTAAAAGAAAGTCAGCCCTATTTCCACTCAACTACATGGTACTTTCATTACTAAATACTGGGTATGTTCACTTGAATAGTACTTGGTACTTACCCCTTAAGTACACTGAAACTGTAACTGTAAAAGAAAGTCAGACCTATTTCTACTCTATTACATGGTACTTTCAGTAGTAAATGCTGGGTATGTACACGTATTACCATCCCGTACAGTGTACATACACACTTGGTCTTCTGTCCTCACCACATGAGACAATGCTAACCTGTTGGTAAGGGTAAAGTAACTACATTGTAAAAACATATTCTGGCCTGATTACTTCTTGTAACATGAGGCAAGTTTAAAGAGAAACAAGACAGCAGTGAAAACAACAATCTTTAATATGATACATGTCTGCAGCATACAAAGTGTCATCACAATGAAATATGTTTTAAGTACAAAACAGTACAAAGGAGAATTCCAAAAAACACATTATTGGCCTGAGGGTCCTGCTTTTTGTCCATCAAAATTCTTTCAGCAGAGTTTGGTAACGGTGCAGGACTTCTTCAGGGTTTGTAACTGCAAGAAAATTCACAATATGAGCTCAAGTGAACATAAAAAACATAACGACTTTGATAAAATACAAAATAAATTGTACTTATTTAATCATTTCTGTAATGAGTTTGATAAATTTCTGTGAATTCTTTATAGCTTTGACTGTAATGCTTGAAATTAATCAATTATCCTCATTTATGAACATGACAATAAATTATTCACAACTTTATATTTTAGTTACATAAACAAGAACAACAAAAAAGAAATCAAAGAAAAAAAATCAAAATTGCCATAAAAAAATCAAATTTGTTTAGACAAAGAATGACAAAAGCAATGTTTTAATTGGCAATTGCTGTGTGTATTTATTCTTTATAAATATTATTCGCACCTACAATTTGCATTAGCATGAAAAACATTGCAGTGTAAAAGAAAAGGAAAAAATAAATAAATAGGCAATTTCAAATTCAACACAGTTATTCACAAAAATATGTTTTAATTTTCAAACATTTACATTCACTGTTGGGTGGTATTGTTGTCTCTATCATATTTGAAAATAAATAAATAAATAAAAATAAAATAAAAACGGCGAAAGAAAAGAAAATGGGGAAACGGCATTTAAACTTCATTAATGTAAATAATATGTCCACTTGGTGGATTTAGCTTACTTTAGCTTACTCTCCTGTGGCTTCACGGATTCGTCTGGGATGTCTTCTTCACCATAGCTGATCTAAAGCGGTAAAAAGACGGAAGTACGTCATCATTATTTTAAATAAACGCCTTTCTTTGATTTTCCCAGAAAGACGTGCGCTCAGTCAAACGACCACAGAACAACAGACTTTATCATTTAGGCTACGTGCTTGTTTTACAGTTGCCTCTCTCCTGGTAAGTAACAAAAATGTTTGTAGATTTTCATTAGAAACTTTGAAAATGTATACATGAAATAACTGAAATTATTGCAGCAAGGTAGACATGCTCTTGAGTCACGTTTCAAACACAGAGATAGCGGCTTGAAATCACGAGGTTAGCTTCTTTATAAAGTTTGATCAGTTTAAATATTTACATGTAATTTATCCAATATTTAAAAAAAAAAAACCACTGGTTTACCTGCCAGATGAAGAGAAATTCAAACTGTTGCGCGCGCCTCGAGGTTCTCCGGATTAATCTGCACGTTCACTTTGGGGGTAGTTGTGCTGCATTCAAGTGCGCTGGGAATTTGCAACTTTACTTCCCCTGCCATACTTAACAAAAACACACACTCGGGGTGTTTTTAGTATTAAAACTAATTATTTAGCCTTGTTGTTTTACATATTTTCCTGACATTATATAATATATATTTTAAAAAGTTCATTTTTAGAACAATATTTAAAAAAAGTTAAGTTTTGAATAATTTATTATCATGTTTTTAAATGAGGATAGTACTTGATTAATTTCAAGCATTACAGTCAAAGCGATAAAAAAATTCATAGAGATTTATCAAACTCATTACAGAAATGATTAAATAAGTAAAATTTATTTTGTATTTCATCAAAGTCGTTATGCTTTTTATGTTCACTTGAGCTCATATTGTGAATTTTCTTGCAGTTACAAACCCTGAAGAAGTCCTGCACCTTTACCAAACTGGACAAAAAGCACGACCCTCAGGCCAATAATGTGTTTTTTAGAATTCTCCTTTGTACTGTTTTGTACTTAAAACCTATTTCATTGTGATGACACTTTGTATGCTGCAGACATGTATCATATTAAAGATTGTTGTTTTCACTGCTGTCTTGTTTCTCTTTAAACTTGCCTCATGTTACAAGAAGTAATCAGGCCAGAATATGTTTTTACAATGTAGTTACTTTACCCTTACCAACAGGTTAGCATTGTCTCATGTGGTGAGGTCAGAAGACCAAGTGTGTTCATGTACACTGTACGGGAAGGTAATAAGTGGCATTTACTACTGAAAGTACCATGTAATAGAGTGGAAATAGGTCTGACTTTCTTTTACAGTACAGTTTCATTGTACTTAAGGGGTAAGTACCAAGTACTATTCAAGTGAACATACCCGGTATTTAGTAATGAAAGTACCATGTAGTTGAGTGGAAATAGGGCTGACTTTCTTTTACAGTTACAGTTTCAGTGTACTTAAGGGGTAAGTACCAAGTACTATTCAAGTGAACATACCCAGTATTTAGTAATGAAAGTACCATGTAGTTGAGTGGAAATAGGGCTGACTTTCTTTTACAGTTACAGTTTCACTGTACTTAAGGGGTAGTTTCTGTGGTAAATTCATGGTAAATACCATGAAACGTGCAGCGAGTGCAGACCTAAAGGTCAAGGTACTTTATTTGTACTTACCTTGTTCTTACATGTGGTAAGTACCATAAAAGACACCTTTGCACAACATGTAAATACCCAGTAAGAATATTATAAATACCCAGTATGTACCACATAGGTATGAACCAAATAGTACCATATAAATACACAGTAAGTACAATGTAAGTACAGAGTAGACACAAAAAGTACCATGTAAGTACCCAGTAAAGTACCATGTAAACACACTGTAAGTACCCAGTAAATTCCATAAAAAGTACCATGTAAGTACCCTGAAAGTACCCAGTAGTTACACTATAAGTACCATGTAAATACCACTTAAGTACACTGTAAGTACTGTACTGTAAAAGAAAGCGTTACCCTTACTTTTAATATTTGATGGCCTTTGAATAGTACACTTTCTGCTAGTAGGATTTTTTAACTGAGGCTGGGAAAATTCGATGTAGAAGTCATCCATGTTTCTCACGAAGAACCTTTTTAGCCCTCACAAAGAACTGTATTAGCGTGTAAACAAGTTTCTAATGAAGAACTGTATTGGCATGTAAACAAATTTATTACGAACAACTTTATTAGCTCCCACGGGGAGTTTCTCACGAGGAACTGTATTGTTGTGTAAAAAATTGTACCGTAATTTGTCCAGACCAATCACTATCTTACATGTCATCAGTCCAGACCAATCACTATCTTACATGTCATCAGTCCAGACCAATCACTATCTTACATGTCATCAGACCAACGTAAAGCCTATGAAATTGAGTGACATCATCATTAGTCGCAGGCCCCTGAGCATTTGTAGGCACCTTCACCGGTACTGAAACAAGTTACATCAACATAAATCAACATAAATGGATTTGGTTTTTAAATTGAGGAATTACATTCTTTAAATTAGAGTTTTAAATTATGCATAGTCTGACTGAGACTATTCAAATTTTTATTGGTGCTTACCAATATACAAAGTCCTCAAAACAAATAAAAGGGCTTCTTCTTTTGTTTCTACAGTCCTCCCACAGCATTGGATGAATGAAGAGAAGGATCTCTGCAACCACCAAAGGAACTTCAGAGTGGAATGGGAGGAACCAGAACTTCCACAAATTGAACAGGGGCTACCAGAGCCATCACCGATTAAAGAGGAGCCAGATGAGCTCTTCATCAGTCAGGATGAAAAGCAGCTTGATCTGAAGCAAGAGACTGATACCTTGATGGAGATTCCTACTTATGAAGAAAATGAAAAAAGTGAAGCAGATCCAAACAACCAGCAGAGCTTTAATGTAACTGATAGTCGGGATAAAGAAGGAAACCAACATGAAGAATCAATATCAACTACAGATGGAGAGACCGACCCACAGAACAGAGATCAGAGGAAGAGAAGAGGCAGAGGGCATGTCCAAAATGTGGACAGTTCTTACATGTCGGAGGGTCAGTGTGACTCTGATGTTAGAAAAAGTCTCAAGAAGGCAACTTTGGTTAAGATACAGAAACAATCTCCAAAAGACAAGAAACTTCCCTTTTTTAAGTCTGGTGAAAGCTCAAAAATAATTGGTAAGCTCTCTGACGTGGGAACTAGTCCTGATGAAATATTTTATATCTGTAAAGAATGTGGTAAAAGCTTTTGTAACATATCTCTGTTCAGAATTCACATCCGAATCCATGTAGAAGATAAGCAATTTTCTTGTAAAGAATGTGATAAAAGTTTTAGTCGTATGTATAATTTTCAAAGACACATGAGAACTCACACAGGAGAGAAGCCCTTTTCTTGTAAAGAATGTGATAAATGTCTTACTGACGCATCTAGCCTCAAAACGCACATGAGAATTCATACAGGAGAGAAGCCTTTTACTTGTACAGAATGTGATAAAAGTTTTTGTCATGTATCTAGCCTCCAAGCACACATAAGAACTCATACAGGAGAGAGGTTGTTTGCTTGTAAAGAATGTGATAAAAGTTTTCGTCATTTATCTAATCTCAAGCGACACATGAGAATTCATACAGGGGAGAATCCTTTTGCTTGTAAAGAATGTGGTACACGTTTTAGTGATGTGTCTAATTTTAAAACACACATGAGAATTCACACAGGAGAAAAGACTTTTTCTTGTAAAGAGTGTGATACAAGTTTTAATCAAATATCTCATCTCAAAACACACATGAGAACTCACACAGGAGAAAAGCCTTTTTCTTGTAAAGAATGTGATGCAAGTTTTAGTCGTATATGTAATTTTCAAAGACACATGAGAATTCATACAGGTGAAAAGCCCTTTTCTTGTAAAGAATGTGATAAATGTTTTAGTGATTTATCTACTCTCAAAACCCACATGAGAACTCATACAGGAGAGAAGCCATTTCCTTGTATAGATTGTGATAAAAGTTTTCGTCATGAATCTAGCCTCCAAGCACACATGAGAACTCATACAGGAGATAAGCCTTTTGCCTGTAAAGAATGTAAAAAAACAAAGACAAACACTGACATCCCTGGACTATCATAAACAGGAGAAAAGGAGTACCAAGAGTAGTAGGAAAATGGCAGTTCACCCCTACAGCTTAGCTTAAAATACAACTACAAACCAAAAGACTAAACAGAGTGGACCTGAACACAAAACTAACAAGTACGACTAAGTGCAGCTCCACAAAACAAGTGGAGAAGAGCGCCAAGCTGCAGTGGAGACATGTTGCAGCCAAGCTCCCTTCTCATAGGCCAAAGTCCAAATGGTGGATTTAAAGGCTGTCTCCACCAGCTTGGGTCCAAATGGTAGCCACACCTTCATACACCAAACCTGAAAATAATCAGACAGTCACACAAAGATCCAAAAGCATAACAAATTCCCACTCTGATACTGAAACAAGATACACGCAACAAAACAATGAAGTCCCACTTTGATAGAAAATAATACACAATACTCAGAACAAACAAAACCAGATACGGCCACGGCCATAACATCTGAGGCCGACCTCTTTGCACCACAGCTGAAGATTTCATTTACGGGGAGAAAGTTCTATGTCTCAGGTAATTTGAATATTTTAAAATACATTTTTGATGTTTAAAACTCTTGAGGTCAAACCCAAATGTTCTAATGAACTCCACAGCTATCTACGCTTTCATTACAAGTACACAGATCCACAGGCTTATGGCATCCACATTGATCCAGTAACACCATTACAGGGAGGCACAAGTGAGTGTAGAATGTGTAGAAATTAAGTTTTCTAAAGACTTTGATTGTTGAAGCATGATATTCTAACTTTCTAGGACCGTTTTTTTTAGGTTTTCTACTCCTCAAAGCGGCAATTATCAAAAGGTAAAAAACTAAAGGATCAATACATTTCAAACTATGTGTAAAGATAAGTCAATGAATTTTACTGTTGACAAAATATGTAAACCTTTTTCACAAAATGAATTATTTTAGATGTACCTGCAAATAGAAACAAGTTGTTTTGATATATTAGTGCTACATCTTGAATGGATTCACTGTGGTTGTAGCTTTTGCTAAGACAATGTACATTATGTGTGTGTTACCACGTGTTGGAATAATTGTACATAAATTATCTCATAGCCCTCATTTTCCTCCTGGTAGCTGATAGCTGTAGTTTAAACTGTGCATCAGCCATGTTGTAAACAAGTATGATGACCTGGGGGTCACTAAGACTCATGAAACTTGTGTTTGTGGAATCCCTCACCATAAGTGAGAGAGCTATAAAGAGAGGTGAGGTTCATGTTGTTACGCTGTTTGAGTGTGTTGAAAATAAATAGGCTTTGATGTCGGAAAGGACATTGACCAATCTTAATGCAGTGCGGTGTGGTTGTTACACAGTGCTGTTCAAGCTCACACTTACTTTCCCCGTTCTCACGCTGTCCTCCTCTACGCCCCACAACTACACATTAGGCGCACCACCTCATTGGGAAACCCCAAAAGTTTGGAGAAAATGTAAGACATTTAAGTGCACCTTATGGTTGTGAAAATACGGTGCTCTGAACCTTTGAACGTGTGATCATATATGGCAAAGTGTGAGTGTGTATATTGCTTTTCTGCAAAACTGGTTCTCAGGAAAACAGGGGATGACCCAGCACAGCTGTGTCGCCTTGACCGGGTGACAGCTGTTCACCTTTCATCTGTAGGAGATGTGCGCTAAGAGGTCAACAAGGTGATATCCCATAGGAGCAGTTGTGTTTTAAAGATGGTGTTTAGAGTAGCTTCTTGACCTGTGTGGGCTGCATTGCGTTGTTTTTACTTCCCCCACCCCTTAGAAGCAGACCTAAGACATTTGGATTTAGTGCAGGGGTCTGCAACCCATGGCTCCGGAGCCACATGTGGCTCTTTCATCCATCTGTTGTGGCTCCCTGTGACTTTGAAATATAATGAGTATTTTTATTAAATTTTATTTTAGTTTGTTCATTTTTCATGGCATTTCAAAGGCGCTGATGGCTCCGCACGAAGCGCGAGCCACGTAAAAAACAGCTTCGTAATGAGCTCGTATTTATCTGGCGAGACCTGCAGAGCTGATAGCAGGGAGAGGCACGCGGGGCGGCTTCAATAAACACTCTGATCTTCTGCCGGGAACTTGACGTGCCGCGAGGCAGAGACTGATGACAGACTGAGAGTTCGCGCCAGCGTTGTCAGATGGAGTCACAGGTTTCCAGCCAAAAAGTCATTTGAAAACTGCCAGACCCAGCCAAAAACCGCCCAACACAGCTTTTGTTGATGTTTTTTTTTTCATACTGGACTGATAAAATAAAAGATTTTTCTAAATAAAAGATAGTTCAGACTAATAATAAAATGTGTACAATATTGAATATTTCTTCAGCGGGCCGCCTTCTTCCATTCATTTGCTTAACCTGCTCTATCCCCGCTAAAACCTGCGTCCGGCTCTTTCATCCTTGTGCGGCGCTGGAGCGCCCCGACTATTGTATTTTGTGCTCTCTGTGTAGGAGAGCGCATAATGAACATAATGTGCATTTGCAGTGATGTATACTTCAGACGATGTCCGATTGGCCAATCTACATGTCAATCAAGTCCCGTACTTCTCAGTGAGGATTTTGATTGGCTGGTGGATTTTAAAGAAGTACTTTTTTTAAAAATCTTTTCTGGCCCGCGATCTACACTCGTCATTGAAGATCGACCGGTCGATCGCGATCGACGTGATTAGCACCCTTGATATAATATATACATGCATAATATACATAATGATATTTATAATGTTATATAATAGATTAAACAAGTAAAATGCTAAAATTATGTAATAAAACATAAAAAGAATGAAGAATAAATATATATGTAATAAAATATAAGAGTAAAATAATTGATTAAAAAAGTAAAATGCTAAAATGATGTAATAAAACAAAAAGACATAAAATCTAATTAAAAGCTAATTTAAAATGGTGTGTCTGTAGTTTCTTTTTAAAAACCTCCACAGTAGATGAGGCCCTCACATCCTCAGGCAGACTATTCCACAGACGAGGCCCATAGTATCTAAATGAGGCCTCGCCGTGGATTTTTGTCCTGACCCTGGGGACCATCAGCAGGCCTGCACCTGATGACCGAAAGGCTCTAGGAGGTTCATACGTTAAAAGCAAGTCTGATATAAAAGAAGGACTAAGACCATCGACACTCTTAAAAACTGTTAAAAGAATTTTAAAATCAACCCTGAAGCTGACGGGGAGCCAGTGCAGAGATTTTAAGATTGGTGTAATGTGCTCCCTCTTTCTGGTTCTTGTTAAAAGGCGTGCAGCAGAGTTCTGGACTAGCTGCACACAATTGAGAGTGGTTTTCTTTACCCCAGAAAAGAGGGCATTACAGTAATCTATTCTTGATGGATTAAGATTTCAGCACTGCCTCTAGAGAGCAAGGGTCTCACTCGGGCAATATTCCTTAGATGGTAAAATGCAGATTTAGTTAGTTGATTCAAAGCTAAGTCAGAGTCTTAGTCAAAGCTAAGATCTGCATCTAGAAATCATACCGAGGTTCCTTACTGTGTCACATGTAGTCATAGAGTGGGTTGACAGATAACAACAGTCCAGTTTCATCAGGAGACACAGCAAGTGTCATCAGCATAGCTATGAAAGTTAATGCCTGATGACATCACCAAGCGGAAGGATGTAAAGATTGAAGTGTGGGACCCAGGATGGAGCCTTGGGGCACCCCTCAAGTCAGTTTATACCTTTCAGATGAAAAATCATTTAGATTAACAATAAAATCTCTGTTTGTGAGGAAAGGTTTAAACCAACTAAAAGCTGTCCCAGTAATTCCTACCATGTCATGAAGTCTTTTTAAAAGGATTGAGTGGTCAACTGTTTCTCTCTGTTGGAATCTGTCAGTGTTTTTCCTGGAAGCTCTGACAGATCTGGAAGATCCACATTCTTTAAGTTTACACTCAGTTTGTGATCAATCTGTGAATCACAAATGCTCTTAAACACACGTCAAATGCGTGGTGTGTACATAGCATAAGTCTCACAGTTTGGCTGCAGCTTTCCTCCAGGAGAAAGAACATTAAGATCTTCTGAACTGTGCTCTTCTGCTCCACTTCTCTGCAACAGCTTCAGCTAGTGTCAAGTCTCTCTGTGTGAAATTGTTCAAAGTATGTTTGTAAATCGATTCAGATAGAGCGTTGCAGTGACTCCATCTTCCTGCAGCCATCAATTTGGGATTCAGGAATGTTTTCCTTTAACCGTTTGGACTAAAACTGCAAAATGCTTAAACGCTTCAACTACTTGTAGTGAAATATCTAACAGACAAAATAGAAAAAAAGGAAGTCTCAGAGACAAAAATAAACTCACACACTTGAAGTAGATCTTTATTCAGTATGAAAAGAAGATAGACTCTTATATTAACAAAGTCATGAGTTTCAAAAAAGTATCAATGTGAAGCAGACATGCAAAGAAAATAATTCCACACACACTATATTTCTTGACAGGACAAGAAAAAGAAGAATTGCTCATTTTTTATTGCGTTGGAGCAAATGATCACAAATACACAAGTAAGAGCCACAACCTTTAGGGCAAACATTGAAAATGTCCTAAATTAGAGAAAAAATACCAAAGTCAAAGTTTTGTTTGCAGCAAAGAAAGCCTTGACATGAACAAAAAGTAAGAAGCACCAGAGCTGACCCACGAGAAACTCCCTCTAAACTTTCAAGAATTTAGTTCCAGAAGCATAAATGTTCTTGGATTACATTTAGTTTACATGTTTGAGAATATCTACCTGGTTCTGAAAAGCAGATGTCCAAGACAGAGGTCCAATTCAGCTATTGTAAACACATTCACATGGAGTTCCTTCCAAAGAGCCAAGGCCTGAAGTACAGGTAAGTTTAAGGCTTCAAGCTGAATCTGTTTGTTTCTGTCCCTCAATACTCTGCTAGCCACTTCAGACTAAAGGATGAGGTCACTAAACCTCTTTAACCTCAACCTTAACTTCACTCACACAGGCACCTCTGTAGGTACCACTGATGTTTGTTGACCTGACCGTTCCATTATTGTAAGTGCGAGTGAGGCGTGCAGTGAAGGGAATGTCGAGCTTGCACTTACGGACCACCATCATGATATGTAATTTCTGTTTTGATAAGACTTTGACAGTGACCTCCTCAGACAATTGTTTCTCCTCTTTCCTGGAGCCTCCTTTCGAAGTTGTGAATGTCTCCTCAGCACCAAATGTGACGCTCATGTCACAAATAGATGGGATTTTACTAGAAACGGTCATTTCAGCATGTGAAGTATTAGAAATAGTGAAATCCCATTTTGACTCATTTACAACTGTCCCCACAATGGTACGCTTTACTGTCATCTCAGTGCTATTGTCGTTGACACATTCCAATTTTGTAATTGTTTCTGGAAAGAGGTATTCAGTTTCAGCTTTATCTATTTGGTACTGAACATAAGAGAGAGCATCACTTTTCACATCAGTGTTGTAGGTCAGGACCTCGTAGTCGTGGTACCAATATTCACGACCGTTGCAGGGTATAAAAAGGCTATGGTGTACTGGGTGCACCTTCCCTAGGCCATACTGGTTCTTTCCTACATATAATCCATTATCAGACTCGACAGCATTTTTAGGTACCTGACCATTTGAGTCTTTTTTCCAAACAAGATCTTCAAAATCATCTTCATTCACAAGGATGAGAAATGAGGAAGATGTCAGCTCACGGTCACCCAATGCATAGTAGCAGTACTGACCCTTACTTTCTGTGTAGAAACCACAATCACCTCGACCTGAGGGCTTGCTCACATAGTCGATGCGATTGCAGTAGTCGTTCTTGATATGAACAGCTCCACTTGGAAGAGATCCCTCCCAAGTCTTCCAGTAAAGTTTGTCAGTAATTTTCCACATGGTGGACAAAGACTTGATCGGTTGACTGTGGACTGACAGTAAAATGCAGTGTGGGCTCTTCTCTGGTCAAGTTGGAGACTACAAGGGAAAATGAAAAAGCTGTTTTAACTCCATTGTAACTCTACATACTCACAGAAGCTGATACTTCTGATGCTTTGCTCAGGTTGACTGGGATATTCTGCAGACAGTTGGGCTCACCTCTGCTCAGGGTTTGGGCTCCAACACTCAGTAGTGACCTGAGAAGACTTGGAACCTCAGGAGTGGGACGCAGATCACTACCACCACTTCCAACCTGTCAGCTCTGTGCTAGATTTGTGCTGTTTGAGTCTTGCAAGTCCTCACCAACGGAAGAGATGTGACGTAGTAAGAATTTCCCCTGGAAAGTTAGTGAGACGAGTCAGTAGGGCTGGGCAATTTAGAATTTTTTCACATCAGGTGACAACGACATATATCACATTTAAAACCAAATCATTGTATTTTTCAAATTTGAACACTCTGTTACTCATAAGAGAAATATGTAATCATCAGCAGGTTGTTTAGATTTAAATATTTATTTCCTATCAAACTTTAAATATAAAAGATGCAGTGAAGGACCCTGATGAAACAGTTTTTTCAGATAATTAAAAAAATGCATTTACATTAAAAGGTAAACTGAAAAATAAAAAGCAAAATCTTTCAAGTTTCAAACTAGGAACTAAAAGCAACTAGGAACTAAAAGCAACTAGGAACTAAAAGCAACTAGGAACTAAAAGCAACTAGGAACTAAAAGCAACTAGGAACTAAAAGCAACTAGGAACTAAAAGCAAATTCTGAGTTTCTTCTGCTAGATAAGACTGTTGTTCCTGTGCAGGTCTGACCTTAAATTGTTTTGCAGGAGAATCATCGTTTATTTCAGTCTGACACTGAACTGCTTGGTGACTCAGTTTCAGGTGATAAAAAAGTTTGGTGCTATTTCCAGTTTTAGAAAGAAAATGCCTTCTGCACAGTTTGCAGTGAACGTTACTCTGTTTTTTGTTGTATTTTAAATAACTAATCAATTAATTATTTGAATAGCACTTATTTAAGCAGGAGCTGTCACGGCGGGGGGGATGAAGAAAGCACCCAGGCGCAGAGAGGGGGAGGCAGTTGTTGGAGGTGGAGAAGGATTTTAATAACAAAAACTAGAAGCCAAAAGTACTGCTAAAGCAGGCAAACCAAAACTCAAAACACTCATTACACTCAAAACCGGGGAAGAGCAGAATAAGCTTTGGACCAGCACAGGAGGAAGGGAAAGACAGGACTTAAATACATACAAGGCAACAAGACACAGGTGGAAACACTCAGGACTGATGGGGAAAGCAACACTCGAAACAACAACAAAACAGGAAAAAAAAATAAATAAATAAATAAAACAGGAAGTAATTCAAACCTGTACAGAAAAAAAAGGAACCAAACACAAAGGCAAAAAAACCTGAAAACCGTTACAGAAGCAACCATAGTGCTTAACATAAAATCACATAAAATCAGAGACAATATGATACAATAAAGAAACAATAAAAGCAATAAAACAGTAAAAGGATAAAATTAACAAGCTGACCCACTAAATCTGCTCATTGGAGTTAATAGCCTGACTAAAAAGATGAGCTTTTAAAAGTGACTTAAAATCACTGACGGTTCTGGCAGACCTCACAGAGAAGGGGAGAACATTCCAGAGTTTAGGACCTGCAACTGAAAAGGCTCTGTCTCTCCGAGTCACAAGCCGAGTCCTGGGAACCATTAAAAGCATTTGATCTTGGTGCTAGAACATTCACACATTTAAAAACCAAAAGTAAAATCTTAAAAGTGATCCTAAAAGACACAGGCAGCCAGTGAAGAGAGCGTGAAAGTGGAGTGATATAATCACAACATCTGGTCCCCGTTAACAGGCGGGCCGCTGAATTCTGAACCAGCTGGAGACGGCGGAGCAGAGACGGTCAATACCACTGTAGAGAGTTACAGTAGTCTAGTCTGGAGAAGATAGAAGTAACTTGCATGCAGAGGAGAGGACAAAAGAAATTCACCAAAAAGAGAGCTGATGAATATGACTAATTTGACACAAATATTTACTTTGCAGAGGATGACCGATCCTCTAACTTTTACTTGCCAAAGAGGAAAAAATGCTTGCGTTTTATCGCCCAGGACTATGAGTCAGCATTGGGGAGAAATATCATATCTTATTCAAATGCCTCTAGGTGCTGCCAGTCCACAGCAGAGATTTTCACTGCTGGGCTTAAGTTAAGAAGTTCAACCTTCTGCTCAGATAGGTAAAAGACGTTTCACTCACCAGTACAGAGGAGCCGGAGTGCTGACCGTTGCTTTGTCAAGCGGTTCGGCAAACAAGTTTAAGCGCTGTGCCTGTCCCTCATAAATAGCAAATTCTGTCTTCACTGGGCGGAGTTTGGACTGGTTGGATGAGGTTAGAAAGGGGTGTTGCTGGTTTTCCCTGAGGGGTTTTATTTACCCCTTCAGATCAATAAGATAATCTGGGAATAACAATCACCGGGACAGTTAAGAGGATTTCTGCAGGTGACCATACATACTAAATACTTTTACGCTCTCTTCACTGGCTGCCTGTGTCTTTTAGGATCACTTTTAAGATTTTACTTTTGGATTTTAAATGTTTGAATGGTCTGGCACTGCTGCATCTCTCTGAGCTGTTCCATGTATATCGTCCACGTCGAGTCCTAAGATCTGAAGATCAAATGCTTTTAATGGTTCCCAGGACTCGGCTTGTGACTCGGGGAGACAGAGCCTTTTCAGTTGCAGGTTCTAAACTCTGGAATGTTCTCCCCTTCTCTGTGAGGTCAGCCAGAACCGTCAGTGATTTGAAGTCACTTTTAAAAACTCATCTTTTTAGTCAGGCTTTTAACTCCAGTGAGCAGATTTATTGGGTCAGCTTGTTAATTTTATTCTTTTACTGTTTTATTGTTTTATTGGTTTTATTGTTTCTTAATTGTATCATATTGTCTCTGATTTTATGTTATTTTATGTTAAGCACTTTAGCTGCTCCTGCTTAAATAAGTGCTATTCAAATAATTAATTGATTAGTTATTTAAAATACAACAAAAAACAGAGTAACGTTCACTGCAAACTGTGCAGAAGGCATGTTCTTTCTAAAACTGGAAATAGCACCAAACTTTTTTATCACCGGAAGCTGAGTCACCAAGCAGTTCAGTGTCAGACTGAAATAAACGATGATTCTCCTGCAAAACAATTTAAGGTCAGACCTGCACAGCAACAACAGTCTTATCTAGCAGAAGAAACTCAGAATTTGCTTTTAGTTCCCAGTTGCTTTTAGGTACTAGTTGCTTTTAGTTCCTAGTTTATATACAGGATGATGACAAAAATGTTTGACAAACATGTTTGTCAATTTTATGTTTGTTCTGTAAAACTTGAAAACATCAGAATTTATTTGTAAAATTACCCTTTTGTTTTCAAATAGAACTCATCAAACAGTTTAGTGCTCTGTTTTATTTATGTTCTCTTTTGAAACTTGAAAGATTTTGCTTTTTATTTTTCAGTTTACCTTTTAATGTAAATGCATTTTTTTAATTATCTGAAAAAACTGTTTCATCAGGGTCCTTCACTGCATCTTTTATATTTAAAGTTTGATAGGAAATAAATATTTAAATCTAAACAACCTGCTGATGATTACATATTTCTCTTATGAGAGTTCAAATTTAAAAAATACAATGTTTTGGTTTAAAATGTGATATATGTCGTTGTCACCTGATGTGAAAAAATTAGTATAGGTGAGCCCAACTGTCTGCAGAATATCTCAGTCAACCTGAGCAAAGCATCAGAAGCATCAGCTTCTGTGAGTATGTAGAGTTACAATGGTGTTAACAAAGCTTTTTCATTTTCCCTTGTAGTTTCCAACTTGACCAGAGAAGAGCCCACACTGCATTTTACTGTCAGTCCACAGTCAACCGATCAAGTCTTTGTCCACCATGTGGAAAATTACTGACAAACTTTACTGGAAGACTTGGGAGGGATCTCTTCCAAGTGGAGCTGTTCATATCAAGAACGACTACTGCAATCGCATCGACTATGTGAGCAAGCCCTCAGGTCGAGGTGATTGTGGTTTCTACACAGAAAGTAAGGGTCAGTACTGCTACTATGCATTGGGTGACCGTGAACTGACATCTTCTGAAATGACAGTTTCCAGTAAAACCCCATCTATTTTCTATCTACTGTTCTGTTAATAATATCAACAGTTCTCTGTCGCCCTCTGGTGGTTCATCAGAGAACCCAAACTGTGTGCCGGATCTCTGTTAAAATCCTACAAAAAGAAATTATTGTTTCTGTCAAATACAGATTTGTTTGTCTCAAAGTGAAGTAGGTTCGTTTATCTGAGAAAGTGTTTTCAACATGCTGTTCATAAGAAAACATGATTTTCATCTGTTTCTCCTTTTGGGCTTGAAGCCCAAAAGGAGCTGAAAGCTGCTGACTTCAGTCTGATCCCATGTTCTGGATCATCCGTGTTCCTGAAACACGCTGCTGGACCCGTGATCAGAAGAACCCAGGAACCGGAGAACTTCCCAGAACATGCAGACACATGTGGAACTGTTCTGATCATCTGTGTGTGTTGACAGTGAAGGAGAGCTTTGTCCTTCAAGAACTTCACCTTTGAAAAAACTTTATTGACTCTGACAGAGTTTCAGTTTGAATCCATGTGGTTTTCATTCTTCCATTGAAGTCGTCTCCAGAAACTAAAGATCTGCTGAATCAATGCTCCTCTGAGAACTTTGGAGCTTTTCTCTGCATCTGTTCCACACTTGAATGTGCAGAAGATCAAAGCGCCGGACGCTCTGAGCTTCAGCGTTCCAGTCAGCAGCTGCTGAACCAAAGCCAGCAGCAGGTGAGGATCTGGGCCTCAAAGATGAATGGAAGAAGGGATGGAGTCCCAGTGTTGAAGACATCAGCTGGAGAAGCTCTGAGGCTCTTTCAGGTGGGCGTGGCAGCGCTGCTGCTTTCCAGCAAACCAAGCAAACTGCAGCATCTGTGATCTGAGAGGCTGTTGGTGAAGAAGAGCATCATCAGCATAGAACTGTGGGCCGTTTGGTTTCAGAAGAACAGCTTCATGATGTGGAAAGAATCTGTGTCCTTCAACAGGTCCAGAAGATCCCAAACATGGAAACTGGAAGCAGTTTGGATTCCGGTTTCTTCCTGATTTTTGAGGATCCAAATGCTGAAAATGGAAGCTGACAGAAAATGCAGCAGACTTTACCAATGTGCTCAGAACACTAGAACATCCACAGAAGAAGAAAACACTGTTCTAGTGGAACATCTACAACTTCTGTCCATGATTCAGAGGAACTGCAGAAAGATGACTCCTCCCACTTTGGGTTTGGTCAAGCAAAAAAAAGTATTCAGCACAGCTCAGGGATCTGGAGCTCCATTCATGCATGGAGTTGGGGAGAACTCCTCCTTGAGCAACAAGCTGGTCTACTTTCTCCAGCAATCTTCAATCTGAAAAAAAGACAATGATAAACTTTAAAAGCAAATCTCTTTTTCTTTCATTTTAGGATGGAAAGTTCAGAAAGAATATTGTGGACCTGAAGATGCTTTGATCTAAACGCTTTAGACTCGTAAGAGGATTGTCCCACTTGTTTGACGGTTGCCCACAAAAAGCAGTTTTTAATCTCATCTCAGACTTACTTTAATTTCAGGTTACTTTCCTGGAGAAAAAACACTTTTCTTCCTGGTTTCATTGACAGCAAATGTTCCTAAAGATCTGACCCCCCTAAAGCTCCAATAGCAGCTCAGCAGAAACTCTGATCTTTCTTGATGTGGAGGGGCGGAGCCTAAAGAGGAAGCATCTTTCTGCAGGTGGTGCTGCAGCTTTGGGCATGTTTTCCAACTCTTTAGCTTTTGCTGTTCATTGAGTCGTGTCCCTCTGTTCTTGGAAAGGAGAAACCTGCAGAGAACTTTGCCCATTTCCACTCCCTCCTTTCAGCTGCTGCCCACTGTTCCCCTCTGAATCAGGAGGGAGGAGCTCTCATCTGTTCTGCCCACCCCCATCTAGAAAGACATCAGCACCACCTGAACATTCCAAAGCTCTTTTCCAACCCATTTCTACTGAGAAGGAACCAAACACATGAAGATTAGAACAGCTGGAACAGGATGAGGGGGAAGGCTAAAGATTCAAGTCTGTTTGTGAGTCAAAGATAGAATGAAGACAGAAATCAATAGAAAACACAGAGTTGATTCAAAAGAGCATTTATTAGATCCAAACAGGCTGCAGGAATTTTACAGACAGCTTTCAGTTTGATGCCTTTTGACACTAAGATGCAGTTCTGCAAACAGCCAGCAGGTGTCTCCCTTCTCCCTCCTGCTTCAATGCAGTTGATGTTGTTGCAGCAGCTGCATCAAAGTGATTCTCTGTATCCAGAGGCTGTCATTCCTCACTAAGATCCACTCTGTTCATTCATGTCCTCTGGAGAAAACAGGCTTTAGGTTCAGAAAGTTTCTACTAGTTTAGACATTCTAGAAAACGAGGAGATTCTACTGGATTCAGATGAAACTTCTTTAAAACTGCAGCAAAAAATGCTGTCAGCATGAAAAAGAACAGAGTTTTACCCACAAAACACCAAAGAAAAAGGAAGTTCAGTCAGAAAACTGTGGAAAACATCAATCAAAGCAAAACTCTGAGTCTTTCAAACTGCACGAGTCAATATTTGATCATCAACAGAACAGAGATGATAGAAAAATGATTCAACTGAGAGACTTTTGTTCACTAACTGAGATCAGACGGGATTTCTGCTCCAAAAACTGACTTCAAAGGACTTGAATTCAAACCAGTGAGTCATGTGACCACAGCGTTTGTCCATGTCTCCACTATGAACATTCTGGTCACATGACCATGTTGGAGGTTTCTGAATGAAACTCTGTGTTTGTTTGTCAATGAGAGTTTCTGGAGAACAGAAATCAAGTGTGAAACATCTGGAACCAGAATCTTGTGATCCAGAGTTCTGGTTCTGTCCCTGTTCCAAAGACAGAACCAGGAACCAACGCCTGACTGTGTTTTCCCCTGACCCACACATAGATCTATGTCATCCAGAAATGTTCTGTCTGATCAATGATTCCCTCATTCCTTGATTGTTCCATCCCAAACTCACATCTGTCCATCAAATGTAGATAAAGGAAGAAAGTGATGATCTAGAAAAGAATCTGTTTGTCTGCAGATTTGTTTTTCTCCAGATCCTGGAGCTGCTGAACATCTGAATCCAACCCATGTTTCAGATCAACACTCCAAGTTAGAATGAGAAGAGGAAGTGCAGTTCTCCATCAGTCCACCGGGGGAGCTGCAGCACAATAACTGTCCACTTGATGCTGAGAGAGACAGTGGAGCTGATCTCAGATCAGTTCCTGCTGCAGCTCTGACACTCATCTCCACTTCCTCTGATTCCTCCATCACTCTGCTCTCCACCTCCCAGGAACACCGTCCAGTCACAACATCTCTGCAGACCAGCTGCTGCTGCTGCTCCTCTCTGCTCCTCCAGGAGGAACATCAAGTCTCATCAGCCCCATCCCTTCCACCTGCAGAGAGAAATGAGAGAGACACACTGCATGAAAAGAACCAGAATCTATAAGTATCTGTTGGGGATACTCTCTTAAATATCCAAAGTATCTGGACCATTTCTGGTGCATATTCAGACAGGCAGCATATCTGAAGATATCCATACAGAAGATACTGGTTGTGTCTTATTTTGGTCATATACAAGTTCTGAATGTGATCCAAAGTCATATCAGTAAATATACTGAAGAATGTATCTTGTATCTTGTAGCATTTCTGAATCATATCCTCCGTTGTTACCATTTGCCGTATTTTTTGACATGCTATATTACTATGATACTGCATTAGAACATGTATTGTCTCTGGATATTAAATGTATCACTTGTTTGATATGCGTCTTCCCTGGTAATATATGTGCACAATATAATTTATAAGCACATATTTTTTCCAGACATATATTGTTTATGGCATATTTGAATTACACATCTGATGTGTTAACTGTTTGCTCTGCACTTATATTTTCCCACAAATGGTTAAAAAAAATTGAGGTTTTACAGGTGTCAGAAGTACTAGCCAATCTAGCCACAGGGGTTGCAAGCCAGTAACTTCTGTGCCGGTCCCAAGCCCGGATAAATAGAGAGGGTTGCGTCAGGAAGGGCATCCGGCGTAAAAATTGCCAAAATAACCATGCGAATCATCCACAACACTTTAGACATACCGGATCGGTCGAGGCCCGGGTTAACAACGACCGCCACCGATGCTGTTAACCTACAGGGTGTCGGTGGAAATTTGACTACTGTTGGTGGAAGAAAGAGGGGAGGCAGAAGGGTCCGTGGCCAGAGAGAGAAGGGAAAAGGCAGGAACATAGGTTTGAGAATAGGGACTCTTAACGTTGGCACAATGACAGGGAAAGGCAGAGAGCTGGCAGACATGATGGAGAGAAGGAAGGTAGATGTACTGTGTGTGCAGGAGACAAGGTGGAAGGGCAGCAAGGCACGTAGTATTGGAGGAGGATACAAACTGTTCTATCATGGTGTTGATAGGAAGAGAAACGGGGTAGGAGTGATTCTGAAGGGGGAGTTTGTAAACAGTGTTCTAGAGGTGAAAAGAGTCTCAGACAGGATGATGAGCCTAAAGTTAGAAATTGAAGGGGTGATGGTGAATGTAGTCAGTGGGTATGCGCCACAGGTTGGCTGTGAATTAGAAGTGAAGGAGAGATTCTGGAGTGAGTTGGATGAGGTCATAGAGAGTTTTCCCAGAGGAGAGAGAGTTGTTATTGGAGCAGACTTTAATGGGCATGTTGGTGAGGGCAACAGAGGTGATGAGGAGGTGATGGGCAGGTTTGGTGTGAAGGAAAGGAATCTGGAGGGACAGATGGTGGTGGACTTTGCGAAGAGGATGGAAATGGCTGTAGTCAACACTTACTTCCAGAAGAGAGAGGAACATAGAGTGACATACAGAAGTGGAGGTAGGAGTACTCAGGTGGACTACATCCTATGTAGACGAGGTCATTTGAGAGAGGTTAATGACTGCAAAGTGGTGGTAGGAGAGAGTGTAGCCAGACAGCACCGCATGGTGGTGTGTAAGATGACTCTGGAGGTCAGGAAGAAGAAGAGAGGGAAAACAGAAAAGAAGACCAAGTGGTGGAAGCTACAGAATGAAGAAACTTGTGAGGAATTTAGGCAGAAGTTGAGACAGGTTCTGGGTGGTCAGGATGAGCTTCCAGATGACTGGGAAACTACAGCAGAGATTATCAGGGAAACAGGTAGGAAGGTGCTAGGTGTGTCATCTGGAAAGAGGAAAGACGGTAAAGAGACTTGGTGGTGGAATGAGGAAGTACAGGAATGCGTCCAGAGGAAGAGGCTGGCTAAAAGGAAGTGGGATGTAGAAAGGACTGAGGAAGGTAGACAGGAGTACAAGGAAGCGCAGCGTAGAGTGAAGAGAGAGGTGGCAAAGGCCAAACAGAAAGCTTACGATGAGCTATATGACAGGTTAGACACAAAGGAAGGAGAGAAGGACTTGTACAGGCTAGCCAGACAGAGAGACAGAGATGGGAAGGACGTGCAACAGATAAGGGTGATTAAGGACAGAGATGGAAAGGTGCTAACAACCCAAGAGAGTGTACAGAAAAGATGGAAGGAGTATTTTGAGGAGCTGATGAACGTGGAAAATGACAGGGAAAGAAGGGAGGAAGATGTGGTTGTTGTGGAGCAGGAAGTAGCAGAGATTGGAAAGGATGAGGTTAGGAAGGCTCTGAAAAGGATGAAGAGCGGAAAGGCCGTTGGTCCTGATGACGTACCTGTGGAGGTATGGAAGTGCCTAGGAGAGACAGCAGTGGAATTTCTAACAAGGTTGTTCAATAGGATTTTAGAGAGTGAGAAGATGCCTGAGGAATGGAGGAGAAGCGTTCTGGTCCCGATCTTTAAGAACAAGGGTGACACGCAGAACTGCAGCAACTATAGAGGAATAAAGTTGATGAGCCACACAATGAAGATGTGGGAAAGAGTAGTGGAAGCCAGACTTAGGAAGAAGGTGGAGATTTGTGAGCAGCAGTATGGTTTCATGCCCCGTAAGAGCACCACTGATGCCATTTTTGCTTTGAGAATGTTGATGGAAAAGTACAGAGAAGGTCAGAAGGAGCTGCATTGTGTGTTCGTAGATTTAGAGAAGGCGTATGACAGGGTGCCGAGGGAGGAGCTGTGGTACTGTATGAGGTCGTCTGGAGTGGCAGAGAAGTATGTCAGAGTAGTTCAGGACATGTATGAGAGAAGTATGACGGTGGTGAGATGTGCTGTAGGTCAGACAGAGGAGTTCAAGGTGGAAGTGGGACTACACCAAGGATCAGCTTTGAGTCCTTTTTTGTTTGCTATGTTGATGGACAGGCTGACAGACGAGGTAAGACAGGAATCTCCCTGGACAATGATGTTTGCGGATGACATTGTAATTTGCAGTGAGAGTAGAGAGCAGGTGGAGGAACAGCTAGAGAGGTGGAGGTTTGCTCTGGAAAGAAGAGGCATGAAGGTCAGTCGTAGTAAGACAGAATACATGTGTCTGAACGAGAGGGACCAAGGTAGAAGCGTTAGGTTACAGGGGACTGAGGTGAAGAAGGTGCAGGAGTTTAAGTACTTGGGGTCAACAGTTCAGTGTGATGGGGATTGTGGAAAAGAGGTGAAGAGGCGAGTGCAGGCAGGTTGGAGCGGTTGGAGGAAAGTGTCAGGAGTGTTGTGTGACAGAAGAGTGCCAGCAAGACTCAAAGGAAAGGTGTACAAGACAGTGGTGAGACCAGCTCTGCTCTATGGGTTAGAGACGGTAGCAGTGAGACAGAGACAAGAGGCTGAGATGGAGGTAGCGGAGATGAAGATGTTGAGGTTCTCCTTAGGAGTGACCAGGTTAGACAGGATAAGGAACGAGTACATCAGAGGGACGGCTCATGTTGCCTGTGTTAGCGACAAAGTCAGAGAAGCCAGACTGAGATGGTTTGGACATGTTCAGAGGAGGGATAGTGGATATATTGGTAGAAGGATGTTGGAGATGGAGCTGCCTGGCAGGAGGGCAAGAGGACGGCCAAAGAGGAGATACATGGATGTCTTAACAGAGGACATGAAGTTGGCTAACGTTAGGGTAGAAGATGTTCATGATAGGGTGAGGTGGAAAAGGATGATTCGCTGTGGCGACCCCTGATGGGAAAAGCCGAAAGAGAAAGAAGAAGACAGGTGTCAGAAGTACAGTGACCAAAAATATAAACGCAACACTTTTGTTATTTCTCCCATTTTTTATGGTATGAACTCAAAGATGTGAAACATTTTCCACATACACAAAATAACCAGTTCTCTGAAATATTGTTCACAAATCTGTCTAAATCTGTGATAGTGAGCACTTCTCCTTTGCCAAGACAATCCATCGCACCTCACAGGTGTGCCATATCAAGATGCTGATTAGAAAGCATGATTATTGCACAGGTGTGCCTTAGACTGGCCACAAGAAAAAGCCACTCTGAAATCTTCAGTTGTATCTCAGAGCACAATGCCACAGATGTCGCAAGTTTTGAGGGAGCGTGCAATTGGCATGCTGATAGCAGGAATGTCCACCAGAGCTGTTGCTAGGGAATTGAATGTCCATTTCTGTCCATAAGCTGTCTCCAAAGGCATTTCCGAGATTTTGGCAGCACATCCAACCGGCCTCACAACCGCAGACCACGTGTAACCACACCAGCCCAAGACCTCCACATCCAGCATGTCCACCTCCAAGATCGTCTGAGACCAGCCACTCGGACAGGTGCTGAAACAATCGGTTTGCATAACCACAGAATTTCTGCACAAACTGTCAGAAACCGTCTCAGGGAAGCCCATCTGCATGCTCGTCGTCCACATCGAGGTCTCAACCTCACTCCAGTTCGTCGTTGTTACCGACTTGATTGCTCACAAGCGATGGCGTCTGGCACGTTGGAGAGGTGTTCTCTTCACGGATGAATCCCAGTTTACACTGTTCAGGGCAGATGGCAGACAGCGTGTGTGGTGTCGTGTGGGTGAGCGGTTTTCTGATGTCAATGTTGTGGATCGAGTAGCCCATGGTGGTGGTGGGGTTATGGTATGGGCAGGCATCTGTTATGGGCGAAGAACACAAGTGCATTTCATTGATGGCATTTTGAATGCATAGAGATACTTTGACGAGATCCTGGGGCCCATTGTTGTGCCGTACATCCAACAATATCACCTCATGTTGCAGCTTGATAATGCACGGCCCCATGTTGCAAGCATCTGTACACAATTCTTGGAAGCTGAAAACAAGCTGAAAACATCCCAGTTCTTGCATGGCCAGCATAATCTCCGGACATGTCACCCATTGAGCATGTTTGGGATGGGTTAGGATCAGCGTATACGACAGCGTGTTCCAGTTCCTGCCAATATCCAGCAACTTCGCACAGCCATTGAAGAAGAGTGGACCAACATTTCACAGGCCACAATAGACAACCTGATCAACTCTATGCAAAGGAGATGTGTCGCACTTCATGAGGCAAATGGTGGTCACACCAGATACTGACTGGTTGTCTGAGTGCCCTGACCCCCTCAATAAAACAAAACTGAAGATTTCAGAGTGGCCTTTTCTTGTGGCCAGTCTAAGGCACACCTGTGCAATAATCTTGCTTTCTAATCAGCATCTTGATATGGCACACCTGTGAGGTGCGATGGATTGTCTTGGCAAAGGAGAAGCGCTCACTATCACAGATTTAGACAGATTTGTGAACAATATTTCAGAGAACTGGTTATTTTGTGTATGTGGAAAATGTTTCACATCTTTGAGTTCATACCATAAAAAATGGGAGCAATAACAAAAGTGTTGCGTTTATATTTTTGGTCAGTGTATTTACAAGTCAAAATTTGATTGAGATATACAGTAATATCCTCATTGCATCATCAAAGGTGTAAATACAATGGCACTTTGGGCATACAAAAAATGTTGTAAGTTCATTTTCAAGAGCCAATTGAATGAATAATTTATGACGGACTCAAGGCCCAAATGACAAGACCATAAAAACAAACAGAGCCAACATTCATTCATAGAGAGTATATAACAATGTTAGGATCAATAGAAGAACCAGGCAAAACACAAATTATAAACTGAAGAACAATTTTCTGCTTATTGATCTGCGTAAATCTGGTGGCTTGTGCACACTTCCCCGTATTTTATTTATTTATGTTTTTTTCTAGAACTTTATTGATTACAAAGATCCAATACAAAAAAGGAATAAGTAGCTAGTAGCTGCCGTTAGCTTCCGAATCGGTATCAGCCGGAGCCGCAGATGAGAATTTGATTGAAACAGTATCACAGAGGCTGAATGACCTGTTCTGTAAATCTCTGGATTCTGGGGGATTTTGCGCAAGTGATGAAGGAGTGTCTCCTGATCCTGGTCCGTCAGTCAGTGATGCAGCACAGCAGCAGAAAGAGCAGCAGGAGCTTCAGTCCTGTTCAGAGCAGCAGCTTCCTGTCATCTTCACCTGTTGGAGCTTCTGCTGCTCTGATTGGCTGACTGTTGTCCTGAAGCCTGTCATCATTCTCCTCAGAGCTTCACTGAGAAGCTGCAGCTTCACATGAAACTCTGCATCTTTGCTCTCAGACTAACTTTAGGACCAAACATCTGGAAGCAGCTGGACTAACTCCAACCCTCTACTGACCTCAGAGTCTGCAGTTTGGAATTTGGACTCTCCACCAGATCCTGGAGCTGCTGAACATCTGAAAACTGAAGGTTGTTCAAGCTCAAGTCCAGTTCTGTCAGGTGGGACGGGTTGGACTTCAGAGATGAGGCCATTGATGCACAGCTGGTCTTTGACAAACTGCAGCCATACAGCCTGAATCCAGAACAAAGAGTTGAGTTTAAAGACAAAGTTCCTGTTTTTCATCCTTCACTTCTTCTAAAGAGTTCAGAGCCAAAGAAGACCAGAAAGTTCAGAAAAAGTCCAAAGATGTGAAGCAACAGCAGCAGATCAGAAGAGTCCAGCAGAAGCAGAGAAGAAGAACATTCAGGAACATTCAGGACAACATGCAGCTGCTTCAGGAAAGAAGTCCAGATGTGTGAAAGTCAAACATCAGCCTGTGGCTGCATCCAAACCAACTGATGTTTCTGCAGCAACAGCAGAAAAAGTCCACTTCCTCTTTCTGCTCAGCTCTTCTCCAAACAGCACTGAATCATGGGAGAATTTCAGCAGCAGGATGCTGGAAAGTCTTCCTCCCAGTTTTCAGGAGATGATCTTCCAGTCCTTCTCTGCTGCAGCCCTTCAAGCAGAGACTTTCAGCTCCAACAGATCAAAGCAGAGAGAAGAAGGAAGTGATGAGGAAGAGTCAGCAGCAAATGTTGGACATTGATCCCTGATCCATGACTTCAGCTCTGAATGAAGAGTCAGAAGCTGCTGGGAGCTTTGATGGATGATGTGATGATGTTTGTGTATGAAAAGGTGAGGATGTTTGTGGAGGATGTGTCTGTCAGAGCAGCATCCAGCTGCAGCATGACTCTGTCACTGTCTGCTCACAAACATCAGCCGCTGAACTCTCAGCTGCATCTGCTGAAACACAGCAGCAGGACTCAGAGTGCATGTGAGCGTGCACGGCTGCTTCTTCTGCACGCGATTTAAAGGAGTCTGTTGGAGCGAAGACACAAAGAAGAGCTGATGGCTGCAAGCAGGACTTTGTGGAGCACAAATGTCAGCAGACAGCTTTGAAACAAGCAGCTACAGGAAGAAAAGAAGAAGTTCTTCTGCAGATCTTTGAAGAGAACAAGCAGCTGCAGGAAGATGCTGCTGTAGATCAGAATCTGGACATTTCTGCTCACTGTGGGTCAACACAACTTTGTCATCATATTGATCTGAACACAACTGAAACATGGAGTCTGACCTCAGAGTCTGCAGTCTGCAGTCTGGACTCTCCAGAAAACCACACAGATGAAGAACCCCTGAATCCTGCAGGTTCTTGTTCCAGCTCAGGTCCAGTTCTGTCAGATTAGACGGGTTTTTCTTCAGAGCTGAGACCAGAACTTCACAGCTGATCTCTGACAAACTGCAGTTCTTCAACCTGAAATCAGACAGAAAAGTGTGTTCAGGAGCAGTGATGCAGGTGGAGGTTCAGGAATTTGACATTATATTATATTATTGACATTATATTATTTTCACGGTTAGGTAATTTCTTTTGGATTTTGACCCAAAAACATAAAGGTTACTGAAAACTGACAGTTGCAAAATAATTTCTCATTTGAAATATGGAACAAAAAAAAAAAAAGCTCATGACCAGGACTGCTGCTGAACTAGTTCAGATATTTACGGCACATTTGATGGGAGAGAAATGACAGAGCAATGCAATATTTGAGTGTCTGAAGATCACAGACACAACAAGAGTCTGAAGAATCAAAGTCAACAGATCATTCTGGTTTAAAGTGGGAATCTTCAATTAGAGATCAGATTTCCACAGCTGTGACAGAATCAATGTTTCCCCTTGAACTGCTGAAGTTTCCATGAGGTTCTACACAGATTCAGATGAAGACTGAAGAGGACAGAAAAGAAAAGCATTCAGTTGTTTCATGGAAAGATACTGCAGACACTAAACACTCAAAAGCACATTTAGAAACTTGTTGAAGTGTTGGATTTCATGTGGGAGTTTTGGAAAACAAACTATTGGAAGTGTGGAAAAATCCAGGTCAGCATGAAGTTTTTCTGCAGAAATTCAAAGACGTTCACCACAAGAACAGAATGAAGCAGAGCTAAACTTTCCTTTCTCTCTTCATCCTGACCGGAAAAAGCAGGTTTTGCAGAAAAACAGCTGAAAAAGTCTTTAGTTCTCCTCTGAAAGCATTTCCAGACATCTCTAAACTGTAGAGGGGCCTTGAAAAACATGAGGATCCACAGGGCCAAAATGTCTGAATGTGGTTAGGATTAGGGTTATTATGGCCCGCAGCAGTCACAGACTGTGACACAACCTTGATTCTACAATAACCAAAGAAGTTTTGTTGACCTTGGGAAAAGGCCGCCATCTTGAATTTTCAAAAAAAGCACCTTTAGTAATGGATACAAACGTAAACTCGTCCTAGGGATTTTTATCGATCTTCTTGAAACTTCTTGGGCATCAATGGCAAGCTACTGTGGACAAAATGTTGGAATTAGAAGTTGAAGAATTTGAAAGGCGGGCTGCACGGTGGCGCAGTGGTTAGCTCACAGCAAGAAGGCCCCCGGTTCAAGTCCCGGCTGGGGGACATGAAAAACACAACATCAATGGGGGACCTTTCTGTGTGGAGTTTGCATGTTCTCTCCGTGCATGCACGGGTTTTCTCCGGGATCTCCGGCTTCCTCCCACCGTCCAAAAACATGCTTCATAGGTTGATTGGCAACTCTAAATTGTCCATAGGTGTGAGTGTGAGAGTGAATGGATGTGTGATTGAGGATATCTACCCTGCGACAGACTGGCGACCAGCGGTTTTCGAGCGATTTTCACGAAATTTGACTCGCATGTCCCAAGCGTAAGTCTACAATCACCTATGGAGTTTCGTCGACCATTGATCTCGGGAAAAGGCCGCCATCTTGGTTTTTCTATAAAAAACACCTTTGCCACCGGATTCAAACGTAAACTTGTCTTTGGAATTTTCATCGATCGTCTTGAAACTTTTTGGGCATCAATGGCAAGCTACTGTGGAAAAAATGTTGGAATCAGTAGTTGTAGATTTTGAACAGCATGCGCGTGGCAAACTAGCAAAGTGGCGCACCGTTACAACGCCAATGTTTTTCAATGGAGCGTGGAAGGCGGGTTGCGTCTGCGGGCCATACAATGCCGCTTGAGGCTTTAATTTTCTTTTCTAGGGTGGTTTTGCTTTTCGTTCTATGCAACAGTCCTCTGCCGTTTCGTCTGCACTGTTGTCTATTTAACACTTTCTCCAAAAAAGAGAAAAACAGACAGAACTTGGACAGAATCAACAGTTGGATGAAACCTGACCTGAGAGTCTCCAGTTTACAGTCTGGACTCTCCAGTCCAGCTGACAATATCTCCACTTCTGAATCCTGCAGGTTGTTGGAACTCAGGTCCAGAACTCTGAGTCTGGAGGACTGAGAGCTGATAACTGAAGATAGAGCTTCACAGCTTCTCTCTGACAGATTACAGCCTCTTAGTCTGAAAAAAACAAAACAAAGACAGATAGCAGTTATGAAAACTTCCATGTTTCCACTCAGATTCATCTGTTCAATGAAGATGAGTTCTTACAGAGCTTTGTTGGAGGCTTTGATCACTGGCAGCAGCCTCAGAAGAGCCTCCTCTGAAGCAGAGTATTTCTGCAGGTCAAACTCTTCCAGATCTTCTTCTGATGACAGTAAGATGAAGACCAGAGCAGACCACTGAGCAGGAGAAAGTTTTTCTGTGGAGAGATGTCCTGACCTCTGAGCAGGAGACAGTTTATCTGTGGAGAGACGTTCTGACCTCAGGAACTGTTGGATCTCCTCCACTGGAGGACTATCGTTCAGTTCATTCAGACACTGCAACAGGTTGATGCTTTTCTCTGCAGACAGATTCTTACTGATCTTGATGAACTGGACTGTTTCCTGATTGGTCTGTGAGCTACTTCCTGTCTGAGTCAGCAGACCTCGTAGGAGACTCTGATTGGTCTGCAGTGAAAGACCCAGGAGGAAGCGGAGGAACAAGTCCAGGTGTCCGTTCGGACTCTCTAAGGCCTTCTTCACAGCACTCTGGTAGAACTGGACTGAGCTGTTTTGAAAATGAAAAGAAGACCAATACTTTTTCTGTTGTTCTTCTTCCATGAGGTTGAGTCCAGAAGTGATGAAGGTCAGGTGGACATGAAGAGCAGCCAGAAACTCCTGAACACTCAGATGGATGAAACAGAAGACCACGTCCTGGTACAGGCCTCTCTCCTCTCTAAAGATCTGTGTGAACACTCCTGAGTACACTGAGGCTGCTCTGATATTGATGCCACACTCTGTCAGGTCGGATTCATAGAAGATCAGGTTTCCTTTCTGCAGCTGCTCAAAAGCCAGTTTTCCCAGAGACTCCATCATCTTCCTGCTGTCTGGACTCCAGTGAGGATCTGTCTCAGCTCCTCCATCATACTTGACCTTCTTGACTTTGGCCTGAACCACCAGGAAGTGGATGTACATGTCAGTCAGGCTCTTGGGCAGCTCTCCTCCCTCTCTGCTCTTCATCAGATCCTCCAGAACTGTAGCAGTGATCCAGCAGAAGACTGGGATGTGGCACATGATGTGGAGGCTTCTGGATCTCTGGATGTGGGAGATGATCCTGCTGGCCTGCTCTTCATCTCTGAACCTCTTCCTGAAGTACTCCTCCTTCTGTGGATCATTGAACCCTCTGACCTCTGTCACCATGTCAACATATCCCGGAGGGATCTGATTGGCTGCTGCAGGTCGTGTGGTTATCCAGAGCAGAGCAGAGGGAAGCAGGTTCCCCCTGATGAGGTTTGTCAGCAGATCAGCCACTGAGGTGGACTTTCTAGGGTCATTTAGGATCCGAGTCTTGTGGAAGTCCAGAGGAAGTCGACACTCATCCAGACCATCAAAGATGAAGAGGACCTGGAAGTCTTCAAAGCTGCAGATTCCTGCTTGTTTGGTTTCAGGGAAGAAGTGATGAACAAGTTCCACCAAGCTTGACTTCTCCTCTTTCAACACATTCAGCTCTTTGAAAGTGAATGGAAATATGAAGCTGAGGTTCTGGTTGGCTTTGCCTTCAGCCCAGTCCAGAGTGAACTTCTGTGTTAAGACTGTTTTCCCAATGCCAGCCACTCCCTTAGTCATCACGGTTCTGATTGGTTCTGGTCTTCCAGCTGGGAGTTGGAAGAGCTTTTCTTGTCTGATGCTTGTTTCTGCTCTGTCTGCTTTCCTGGATGCTGCTTCAATCTGTCTGACCTCATGTTCTTCATTCAGCTCTCCTCTTCCTCCCTCTGTGATGAAGAGCTCTGTGTAGATCTCATTCAGAAGGGTTGGGCTTCCTGCTTTAGCCATCCCCTCAAACAAACACTGGAACTTCTTCTTCAGACCAGATTGGACTTCATGTCGACAAACTGCAGCAGATCCTGAAAAAAGACAACAAACAGTGAATCAAGTCTCTGCAGCCCTGAATGATGAGGGTTTGAATCCCTGTGGTTCCATGTGTTCAGACATCAGTAAATCTTCATTTATCAGCTGCTGAAACCTGCAGAGAAATCCTCTTACTGCTCTGCAGTCTATCAGCCAGTTCCTCCTGCTTCATTCTCCTCAGGAAGTTCACTGTGATCTTCATCAGAGACTCTCTGCTGCTCTTCTGCTCTTCATCCTCATCCTCCAGCTCCTCCTCATCCTCCCTGTGACTTAGAAGCTTCTGGATCTTCTTCAGCTCCTTCTTGACAAAAGTGACAATGTTGTCCTCCAGCAGCTGCAACAGAATTCCAGATGAATGAGCCAATCAGAGTGAAGTCATGGAGCCAAACATCAGCTCCATGTTGGACACACTGACAGCCCACTGGTGTCCAAAGTGCAGCATGGAGACGACTGTGGACAGAATGATGGGAAAGTAGTTGTTGTTCATGTACAGACCAGAAAGATGGAGTCCAGCTGTGTTTGATGCTGCTGGACAGACGGACCACTGGAAGTCTCTGAACTGTGCTGGTCCAGTCTGTGGAGAATCAGCAACAATTAGCTTTATTCTTTCTGTACACACCAAGACTAACGCAATGAAGATAGAAATGTTTGTGAGAGAGTCAAAAACTTGTTGGAATGAAAAAATTTCCCTCATTTGACGCAGTTTCAACATTTACGTACATAAATCACCCATTGACTGGTCACTCCTGAAGGAAACACAGCTGGGTTCAGATCCAGATCCAGTTCCGAGTCTCTGATGGATCCTGATAGAAAAACACTTATTTTATTAGAAGTGAGTTTCTTTCATGATGGTGTTTGATGAGTTCTTTTGGATTTGGATCATCTCAGATCATAAATGCATCATGAATGCTGTGGTTTCCAGAACAGCATTGATTCCAACGTTAGTTTTGACTCACAGATGAATCAGAGTTACAGAAAACTGGATCATTGATTCTCATTTAGACCAGAAGAGAATGAAGAATTTAACGTTTGAGTTTGTTGATGAGACAAAGAAAAACTTATATTTACCATTTTTATGGACACTAACCATTATGCATTAATATTTTATAATTTCTGCGGTTAACGATAACATTAACTTTATTCAAGACTTTCATTAAAATATTTGACTAAGCTTTTTCTTTTCTAATCCAAACATTAGTTCAAATCAGAAAATATTAAAAGATTCATTTCTGTTTAAAGTTTCTCCAACATCTCTGCTCTTAGACTCACAGATCTTCTCTGATCTTCTTCAGATTTAGATCAAAGCTCTGCTGTCTGTTTGGGATTATGAACTCTCAGTCATCGCTTTTCTTCAACAACTTTCTCTGAGGTTCCTGAGCTCTAGAGGACACTTTGACTTGGTCTGATCTTTAAAACCATTATGAAGCAGAAGAAGAGAAATGACACAAAGTGGGAGGAGCCAACGTGTTAGTCAGAAATGCTTCAAACACTTTGAACTTCTGTAGTTCAGTGAACTACAGAAGTTCAGTTTGTGCTTTGGTTGATAAGCACCCTATTATCTGGAATGATGTAGAAAATCCCAGAGAACAAAAATGTAGAAATTCTGATAGCAGAAAGTCAAACTAGAACAATGTGATGTTTGGAAAGCATGAAAATCTGAATCCTAGGAGTCTGCAGTGATTCTTCTCATTAGACTGGAGCTGCTGTCAGTCAGAGTCAGCAGTCAACATGTTTTCTTCTCCAACATCTCTGATGTCTCTCAGAGACTCTCAGAAGACTCAACTGAAAAGATCTCATCACACACATGATGCTCCAAGTGAGTCTGATCAGAGAGATCCAGAACTGAACCAGACCTGAAGTCCTTCATCTGAAAACTGTTGATCATCTGAACTAGAATCCAGACTCCAAAAACTCTGACAAACACTCACTGTTCCACTCCTAGATGGACGTCCTTGAAGTCTGGATTCCAGTTCTTTGACCAGTCACTCTTGAAGGACCCCCAGCTGGATCCAGGTCCAGGTCCAGGTTGGTTCCTGTGAAGAATGAAGGTTGCTGGTGTGAGTCCTGAGCTCTGACATGGAGAAGATCATGGACAGTTGGAGATGTTCATCTCACCTCTGAGCTTTGCTCTGGTTGTCATGGTTACCACCTCTGCTTTTAGAGGGAGGGGCTCCCTCCTGTGTTTCCATTAAACCACTGAGTACTAAGACTGCCCTAAAAAACAATACTTTTATGAGAAAAAGTATTTCCCACTGCTGCCAGAAATCCACTTCCTGTGGGTCAAGAATCTTCTTCTGAAGACGTCCAGTGTCCTGAAATTCTCTTTAATGTCCTTCAACTTATCATAAAACAATGTCCACTCACTAAAAGTCTTAGTATTTCCTTGTTTGTTAAAATGATTCTGAATGAAAGACTGTTTCCTAGTCTTTTCTTAGCAACAAGACTATTACTTTATCAATGGAAGACTTTCATTCCCATGTAAAGAATTTATTCTACTGTATTTATCCCACATTTGTTCTCTGCCGAAATCATCCCCTGGGGGAGCGGTCAGAACCGTGCTCAGGAGGCAATAGCGGCAAAGGTTTGGCCCAAGGGCCCCGATTGGGTGATGTTCATTGCTTGCCCTTGATATGGTAATTGCCCCCAGTTCCATTGTTCATTCCCCTCCGGGAATCAAACCCTAGTTTCCTGCGTGGCAGCCTCTCACATGACCAACCCATTCATTCATTTTCTGTACCGTTTTTCCCTTTCCGGCCACTTGTGGGCGAAGGCAGGGGACGCCCTGGACAGGTCGCCAGTCTGTCGCAGGGTAGAATGTCCTCAATCACACACCCATTCACTCTCACACCTAGGGACAATTTAGAGTTGCCAGTTAACCTATGAAGCATGTTTTTGGACGGTGGGAGGAAGCCAGAGACCCCGGAGACCCCGGAGAGAACCCACGCATGCACGGGGAGAACATTGATGTTGATTTTTCACGTCCATCAGCTGGGACTTGAACCGGAGGCCTTCTTGCTGTGAGGCAAGAGCGCTAACCACTGCGCCACCGTGCAGCTACAACTCTAACTCTAACTTTATTGTTGTATAATATTGACTCTTACCAACAATCCTACCAGTTTTTTCTCATAATTGTACAAGTTTATTCTGATATTTATTTATTTGAACTCTCAAAGTTCAAATGATTGAACTAGAAAAACTAGACAGACAGCTCTCTGCTAAAAAGAGTTAAGACACACCCAGGAGGATCACAACAACTAAAGTTTAGGGTCAGTGCAGACTAACAGCAGATTGAAAACAACCATTTAAGAGATGAAAACTAGAATTTATATTTGGTGAAGAAAAGCAGAAAAATCTTTGTTTTCATCAAATAATGCCTCATGGTCTCTCTGCTACAAACATTTCTATTCTAGGATGTTTGTCTGATGGAATCTGAGAGAACATGAACATAGAATGAGGAAATATGACTCTACTGAGTTCCAGCTCACAGTTACCTGGAACTGTAAACTATTACTTTAGTAATGAGTTCACACACAGACTTGGATGGAGGAGAACAGGAAGGTTTGGAGAGAGAAATGAAAAAAGCTGATTGTTGTTGACTTGATGAAGAAGAGTCCTCCATGTTGTTGATCAGTAATAAACAATGATGAAGCTTTGGAAACAGCAGAGTGATTAGAATTTGCAGAGAAAGAAGAAGATCTTCTCCAAACATTCAGAAACAAACAGTCAAGTTAGTGAAGACAAAGTTCCAGAAACAAACTCACTTCAGTTTCTTCAAAGAGATGAAGAGGAAGAAGAGTCTCCCTCACCGTGTCAACGCAGCTGCAGCACTGATCACTGATTCACAACCAGGAAGAGTCCACCTGGATGGAGGCGGGGCAGCACAGGGGGGCGGGGCAGCAGGTGGAACAGCTGAAGGGGAATTTTAATGTCAGATTCAGACTGTGAGCCTTCCTGGAATCAAACCCTCAACCTGCCTGTTGTCTACCAAGTGAACAGCCACTGCCCCACAGTCAGAACGTCAGGATCTGATCAGGTTTTGTCTTGACATGAAAAAAGGGGGCGGGGCTTCTTGTTGGAGGTGAAATGACTGTCAGGAGCTGCAGGATGTTTGTTTCCTGAACTAAAGACAGAGAACAGGTTCAAGAATAAAACCTGACAGCAGCTGAGAGGAGGGGCGGAGCTTCAAGCTGATTGACAGGTTGTTGATCTCAGTGACTGAGAAAGGTGAGGTCATGTGACCTTCTGCATCCAGACGTGCATGAACTCCCCTCATCTGTCATCTACTGACACTGAAGCAGAAACTCCTGATGGAGCTGAAGGGAGGGGCCTGACTATTTCCTGGAAACAGCTCAGACTCAGAGGAACAGAGAGTTTGTTCACATGCAGCTCAGGAAAATGGCTGACAGTGAAGCTGAGAAGCTTTTCTTTCCATGTCTGTTAGAATCACAACGTTTCAAATCCACAAGATCCTAAAAGTGAAGCAGAAACTGAGAAAGGAGCAGATTGAAGTCAGAGTGGGAACAAGTCAGGACAAGCAAAGATTTAATAATCAAAGCCAACGGTGAACCACATTCCTGAAGGCCGTCTGTGTTCCTCAGTAACAGGGCGTGTCTGAATGGCTGCAGATTCTACAGAAGATCAAGGTTTCCTGCAGCTGGATGGAAGGAGTGCTGCCCCCTGGTGGACAGGAACTCAGCAGTGCAGCTTCAGGATGGAGTGGCTTCCAACAGATCAGATCAACGTTCTGCTCTCTGCTAAAGAGGCAGAACGTCTCCTTCTAAGAAGAATCCAGAGTTCCTGATCACAAACATCAACTGAAGCCCAAATCAGAGCTGATCAGACTGCATGGAGCCCAAGCTCCAGAAAAGAGGAGAGAAGAAGAAGTCGTCCACATGAAGCTTCACCTTAGAGGAAAAGAGGAGCTGCTGAACTAAAGTACTCGAGTACTGAGGAAGACTTTCAACCTCTGATTGATTCTGTAGAACATTTGGAACTAGAATGTAGAAAGTGCTTCAGTTCCATCAGCTGTCAGTCTGCAGCAGCTTCATCTGCTGCCTCCATCCTCTCTCTGTGAGTCTCTGCAGAGTTTTTCTGCAGCTGCTGGTTTTTCTGCAGCAGCAGCAGCATCAGAGCCAGAGAGCCAAAGAAAGTGGAAAGTCTGAGAAGGAAGCAGCTCTGAAGCTCTGCAGCTGACGGTGCAGCTTCAGGACTCATGAGGAGGAGCACATGCACGGCTCTGATGCTGCTGAACGTCTGACTGAGATGATCCACATTCAGAAGAGAGTTTCAGAGTGAAAGACGTGTGGAAGAAGAGAATCCTGAAGGTTTCTGTGCAGACATGAACTCAGTCAGAGAGCGTCTGAATGTTGGAGGATCCAGAAGAAACCAGGAGCTCATGAAGGTGGTTCTGTTGGAGCAGAGAGCAGAACTCTGATCCCAGTTTCAGGAACAATGCAGGCTCATGTTCTGGACTGAAGAGTTCTCCTGAAATGTTCTGTTCAGACTTCTTCAGGATCACATCTGTGTGTGAATGTGGAGGTTTGTCTGAACCAAGCTGCAGCTCACTTTGAAGCTCCTTCAGGCTCACACAGCAACAATGACAAAGACTGAAGCTGCTGTGCTGCCCTCTAGTGGAAAACGTGGGATCTGCAGCACACATTTCTGCATTTCTCAACATTTTTGAAGCTCATCCAGAGAATGCCAAAAGTGTGCAAAGCAGTAATCAAAGCAAAAGGTGGCTACTATGAAGAACCTACAATATGACATAATCTCAGTTGTTTCACACTTTTTTGTTATGTATAGAATTCCACATGTGTTCATTCATAGTTTTGATGCTTTCAGTGTGAATCTACAATTTTCATAGTCATGAAAATAAAGACAATTCTTTCAATGAGAAGGTGTGTCCAAACTTTTGGTCTGTACTGTAAATAAAATGTTAAGTGTTTTTTTTTGTCTTAACCTGAAAAAATCTGTGAATTTATTTAAATCTTTCACATTTTTTTATTGAAAAAATATTTGAATAAGAAACAGAAACAAGAAACAGCTTTAAAATCTTTGCAGATTGTCTGTGAAAAATATTTGAATTCCAAAGATCTTTAATTTTGTTCACTTTTCTTTTATTATGTTACATCTCTACTTCATGAATATGTTAATCTAATTTCAATTAAATTAAGTAAATTTCTCTATTGTTTTTTTTCCCACTGTAATAAGAATTTCAAAATGACGGCTTGTCTTGTCTTTGTTATTAACTATTATTGTTATTAAAACTGTTATTAACAGTTTAATGTTAATTTAAACAGGTAATTATTCTATTTAGCAACAGGTTTTATTTTATTTTTGTTTATTTGCTAAGTTAAGAAATGTCTTTATTCATGACTGTAGTTTAGAAATACAATAAACAAAGGTGATCAGGTTTAGTTAGTCTCTGATGCGTTTTCTATGGAGTCCTATACTGTTCATAATTAAATAAATAAATATTTAATTAAATAAATAAATATGAACTCATGCAAATACACAATCAACCAATACATTTCTCATAAATATATAAAAAGACCATGAAATTGTGAAAAACCTGCACACCGATTTTAAATTAGCCATTATATTATTCATCATATTTCATTTTGCTTTAAAAACCTGTTCATTATTTTAAAACAGCATTTTAAAATATTCATTTTATTCATGTGGAATAGTATTATAATTCTACGTCTTTTTTTCAGAACCTTGGATTTCAAAATCAATATTTTTCAAAGTAGCTTTGTTTTTATTTCATGTTGCTGTTTTTCACAATGGCTGATTTATTTCATGAAGAGCTTTTTCAGGAGAATGAGTCTTTCTGTCAATCAAACCAGACAAGGCGGAGGCACTTTTGTGATTGGCTACTCCTTTACTCAGACATGAGCAGCAGCACCCTGACTACATCGATCGAAGATGCTTCATCAAACGTGACGGCGCAACTATTTTAATAAATTGGAAAAGCAAAAAAAATATAAATATAAGTCAACACAGAAATCTGCTGCTTGATCATATCAGCTTGGAAAAAATGTCAGCCCAAAGTTCAAGTAACTTTGAAAGAATTCGGTCTCTCTGGTCTCCCATAGCTAACTCCGTGACTTAGGGGGTGGGGGGGGCATGGTCGTCGCTGCTCCTTGCCCTTCTGCCGTGGGCCGGGGTGGGGGTCGGGGCCTCCGGTGCCTGGCCGGGGGTGGTGGGGGCTCCGTTGGTCGGGGGGGCGGGTCCGGCGCCTGGGTGGGGCGGCCTGGGGCGCTGCGTGGTCCTCTGGGCTTGGGTGTGGGGGTGCGTGGTGGGGGGGGTGGGGTGGTGGTCTGGCTTGGCTTGGGGGGGTGGTCCCTTTGCCTGTGCTGGGGGGGGTTGGCGGGGGGCGCTGCTCGGGGGGGGGGGCCCAGCGGCGCTGGATGGGCTTCCCGTCTACACCTGGGGCTGGGATCGGCCCTTCCCTGGCTCTGGGGCGGGACGGGAGAACCCTCTTGGGGCCCCCGGTCGCTCTGGGTGTCATCCGCTTCGGCTGCGGGGTCTGGGGGTGGGGTGGGGTGGGGGTCTTGTCGGCCCTGTCCTGTGGGGGGGCATTCTGGGGGAGGGGGGGGGGCACTATTGGTACGGGGCAGGGGGGGTTGACGGGTCGGGGTCTCCGCTGAGGCCATCGGCGGTTTCCCCGGCCGGTTGGCTGCCTCGGTCCCGTCGAGGCCTGACCAGAGCTCTTCTAGGGCCGGCGTTTGGGGGTGGGGGCCTGGGCTTGCTCCGGGGGGGGCCGGCGCTTTCTGGCTCCCCTCTCTCTGTGTGGGGGTGGTGGTGCTGGGCCTGGGGTGTCTGCGCCTCCGGGGGTGGGGCCCCGGGGCTGGGTGGGCCTGGCCCCCTTGCTGGGGGGGGGGGGGGCGGGGGACGGCTGTTTGACCACCGGGGGACAGTCTATCATCTGTCCCCAACTTACCCCCTTCCTCATATAACCTCATAATAGGGTGAGGGGGTGGGGGGCTTAGCCTGCGATGAGCCTTGGGGGGGGGGGTTTACTAGGCAGTGACCCCCCTCCTGTGGTTGCCGTATGGAGTGGGCCCCCCCTCTTTCGGTTTTATTTGCACCTTAGACATGTAGGGCCCTTGGTAGGGGGGGTGCTTGGACATCACTGCCAGCAAGCAGCGGATGTCCTCCTAGCACCCTACCCGCCAATTTTAACCGCACCTTAGACATTTAGGGCCCCTTGGTGGGGAGGGTGAGGGGACGTCACTGTGAGTAATCAGGAGACGTCCCCTTAGTGCCCTACCCGCCAATTTTAACCGCACCCCCCTTAGTACACACACCCCTCCCCCCTCAATATATACATCCCAACATAAACACACACACATGCACACACACACACTCTCTCAAACACACATACACGCACACACATTTTGCAAGGAAGGTGGGACCTAGGACCATCTGTCCCCTGCCTCTTCCCTGGTGGGGGGTACGGGCCCCTTTGCAACGGCGGCTGTGTCCCCGGGGTGCTGGCTTCCTGGGCCCGGCGGTGCTCTCTCCGCGCGGTGGGGGGGTTCACATTACATCTGAGCCGGGGGTGTTCGTGTCCCTGGGGGGTGGGTTCTGGTCCTTGCTCCTGAGTGCTGGGCCCCGCCAAATTTCCAACTGTGGCCGAGCCTGGTCGGGCCATATTTACAACACCCCTTGTGGGCCCTCTTTTTTCCCCGGGGTTCCCCCCTCCTGGGCGGGGGCGGCGGGCCCCTGCCTCGCTCCTCCCTGGACCAACCGTTGGCCGGGCGGATGGCTGCCTGGAGTGCGGAGTGGGTCTCCCTTGGGGGGTCCTGGCCCGTACCTGGGGTTGGGGCGGGGGGATGCCCGGAACTCCTGGGTGGTGGTGGGGTGCTCGTCTGGGGCTGTGGGCGTCCTTCTCCGGTGGGGCCCTGCGTTGGGTTCTCCCGGCGCGGCGGGGGGGCTGCTCTCCTGGTTGGGCTGGGGCGGCGCCCTCTTTCCCTCCGTGCCTCCCTGCTCTCTGGCTCTGGGGGCCTTGCGGCGGCCCTGCTGGCCCTGGCCTGGGTGGCGGGCTTGGTCGCCCGGGCGGCGGTTGTTCCCTGCCGGTTCCCGTGTGGTGTTGGGGGGAATCCGGCTGCCGCTGCTGGTGCGGTGGGGGTCTTGGGGTGGGGATGGCTGGGCACTCTCCCTCCTTCTTTTCACGTTCCACCATCCATTTTAGAAGAACATAAACACTCACCTGAGCACAGGTGTCAGCTCAACAGACTGAATGACTGAAATATTTCACACTAGTTGGTTTTAAGGCATAAGTATGCGTGTGAACACTATCTGTTTTGTGTACATGTCGACAGGTGGACATTTTTGCAACTAACAGGTGTGTTTATAACATTTGAGTGTGTGTGTGGACAGGCTCCGCCCTTTTTTTTTTTGTTTTTTTTTTACATTTGAACCTTACCATAATGATTAACAACCAGTAAACTTGTTGCTTTATGCTGCTTCATGGTCTTATCCCCCTTCCCCTCCTATTATCACCCCCTACCCCCCCTCTCTCTAACGTCCCTCTTTCTTCTTCCCCTCTTTCCTTTTCCGTCCGGTCCAACACCAAAGATTTTCAGACATGTTTGAAATTAATAAAGTTTGGCCTCAATTACAAAAGGGGTTTATTCAGACATACCTTTGGTTTGTCTGAAGATTAATAACCCCTCTTGTTAAAGTAAAATATGTCCAACCCAAGAGGCCCTCAGCTCTCATCTGTCTGCCTAGCTGTTGGACAGGACAAGTTAAAAAAAAAAAAAAAAAAAAAAAAAAAAAAAAAAACGTGACGGCGCAATGCACACTCCTCAACACTAGGGGCAGTGTGCACCTCAACACATCCACAGTGTTACACGAAATTGGACAGTTTTTGTTCTAAATTTGCGGATAAAAGTGGCTTTGGGCGAGTGTGCATAATTCAGGTGATTTTGTGGTCGGTTCTGCAATTTTCATCTTCTTATTAACATCTAGTAGTTAGGCTGGGTGGTTGTTGGAGTTCCACAAAACTTCTATGAACTGGAGTTCCATGAACGCAACATGCCACGTTTGGGAGGGGGCTACCACTTAATGTTTTTAGCCTGATAGCCACATGGAGCAGTTGCCTGTGCTTATCTCAGTAAAAATGCATGGATGTACATGGAGTGTTAAAAGATCAGGTTTATTTATTTTGAATAGTTCCACATTGTAATGTTTCCATGTTTGAGTTTATGAGATCATCCCAGAGAGTCTCTACTTCAGGTCCTGCAGTCAAAATACGTCTTAAATTACGTGTAAATCAGAGTGCCCAGGCAGCGCGAGTGTGTGTGTGTGAGCGCAAGTTAAGGGTCTGTTGCCCTGTCCCCTGGAAAAGTAATAGTAAAAAAAATGTTTCCTCCAAACTACAGAGCCTGATTCTTGGAGTAAACCCTGGCTGCAGAATTGCTCAATCAATCCCGGATCTCCGCTGCGTTTTCCGACCACGGTCAGAAACGTCATCGCAGGAAAGGTTCAACATTTTGAAGGGAGGGAAAAATAAAATCAGAGGACCTGATTATAATCACTGTCTCATTGAAAATAGAAAAATATAAGGTTCAGGAGGCCTCAGCAGGCTTGTTCCGCTTTCCGCAGCTGCCTGGTCTGACTGTCGGTCCGCTAGTTCGCCTCCTGCGAGCCGACATAAGGCACAATGTGAGCTCTGAGTGAATGGCGTAAGAATGAGGAATGTTTCAACAGGGGACTACCGGAGCTCCTCTGTGGTTTGGTCCACACAAACCCTCAAACTACAAAAACAGAGTCGTTCATGTTTGCATCTTCTGCAGCAGACAGATTGTTTGTCTCTATTTGATCTCTAATGTCAGCAAAGCCACGCGGATATCGCTGAAACATGTCATCTCTCTGACTGGAACACCGCTGAGCGGGTTTCGAGGAATATGAGTCGATTTCCATGGATGGGCCAATGAGCGTTTTGATCCCGCCCACTTTCACTGATTGACAGATAGACCCATTCTCCTGAAAAAGTTCTTCATGAAATAAATACGCCATTGTGAAAAACATCAACATGAAATAAAAACAAAGCTACTTTGGAAAATATTGATTTTGAAATACGAGCTTCTGAAAAAAGACAGAATTATAATAATATTCCACATAAATAAAATGAATATTTCAAAATGCTGTTTTAAAATAATGAAGAGGTTTTTAAAGCAAAATGAAATATATTGAATAATATAATGGCTTATATAAAATCAGTATGCAGGTTTTTCACAATTTCATGATCTTTTTATATATTTATGAGAGATTTATTGGTTGATTGTGTATTTGCATGAGGCCATATTTATTTATTTAATTAAATATTTATTTATTTAATTATGAACAGTATAGTATAGGACTCCATAGGTTTTGTAGTCAAATCTGAACATTGATGAGACACAGTGTAATGACGTCACAGCAGCTCTCAAAAAGTTTCCTCGATAGATTTTTTTCCATTTTTCTTTTCTTTTCTTTATTATCTCCTGAATCAAAACTGTTTAAAAATATTTGAAGCTTTTTGGACCATGTTGAGGTTCAGTTAAGCAGTTTATACGTTTCTTTTTAAAGGAAGTTCCTGCACGTGACCCGGAAGTAAACAGCACGAGGCGCTAGCAGCGTTAGCTTGTTAACCGGCTAGTAGCGTTAGCTTGTGCTGAGAGGTCGGTAGTGTTTAGTTGGGACGTTTGTGAGATTTTTGGACAGAAAGGACGATACGTGGTTCGTGTGGGAACTCTCAGCATTTCCCAAAGTGTCGTAAATGATTGAAGAAGTGTTGAACGGAAAGACAACGTGGATTGCTGTGATTGTGAGACTAGCAGATGATCGATCGGAGCTGCAGTGAAGAGGACGGCGGTGTTTGTGGGAGTTGGAGCTGAAGATCGGAGCAGGAACCATGTCTTCCCTTCAGTCTCTGAGAGAGTTGATCAGCGAGCGACTAGCTGCTGCTGCTGAAGAAATCTGCAGACTCTGTGAAGGAACCATCGTCCAGTACGAGCAGGAGCTCTGTCGTCAGCGCAGACTGCTGGATGTCATCTGGAAACCACAGCTGCAGCTACACCACATAGGTATGTCACCTTCAGCAAAGAAACAGAGAAGCTCTTTGAGCTTCATGCTTTTCTTTTTGGTGACCCGTCTGTCAGTCAGTGGTGGTTCTTCACCAGGGGTGTCAAACTCATTTTCACTGAGGGCCACATCAGCATAGTGTCTGTCCTCAAAAGGCCAGATATAACTTATACATCTAACTAAATGTAATGAATGAATGAATGTTAAATAACTCATTATTTATGTATTATAACTTTTAAAGTAACAATTATTACATAGAAAACAAATGTTTGCTTGTTACTTAGCACATGGGTCACCAACCTTTTTGAGACCGAGACCTATTTCATGGGCACTAAGTGGTATGAAGGGCGCCCCCCCCCCCCCCCCCCCACACACACACACAGAAAAAAAAACACACGATTTGCGGACATCCTTGTGTGTGCCCTATTTTTATTTGCTCATTTTACACACAAAAACATGCATGAATTTTCTAGACTTGTATAAGTGGGGGGGGGGGGGGGGGGGGGTCAAACTCAGTTGCCGAGGGGGCCTCAATCCAAAACACACTTTAGGTTGCGGGCCGAACAAGATAAACATTTATTGAAGTGTGTGTGTTTGGTCCTGTGTGTGTCTTTGGTCCTGTGTGTCTTTGGTCCTGTGTGTGTGTTTGGTTCTGTGTCTTTGGTCCTGCGTGTGTCATTGGTCCTGTGTGTTTGTCTCTGGTAGGGCTGGGCGATATGGCCTAAAAATAAAATCTCAGATTGTATTTTTTTTATTTTGATTTTCAAAATATGCAAAAATGCGCCACATAAAAACTCGATTTAGTTATTTTTGAAATCGCCCGTAACAAAAAATTCGAATTAATTAATTTAATCGATTTATCGTCCAGGCCTAGTCTCTGGTGCTGTGTGTGTCTTTGGTCCTGTGTGTGTGTCTTTGTGAAACATATCAGCGGGATTTGATTATTTAAAAACCTGTTATTGTGAAAATCATGTTTAGGTCTCATAAAACATTAAAAACTTAATTACAGAACTCATCAGTGGGATTACTCCAAAATATTTGCCATTTTCCTAATTTTTTACAACACCAACATTAAAATCCTCCAAAATCCTCAATACTTTCATAAACAAATGATCTATTGTTTATTTATGGTCTGAAAAAGTGCAGCTGTTTTCCAGCCAGCATTACCTGCTGTCTTTATTTATACGTTACTATCACCAACTAAACAACCGTAAAAATAAATGGATATGGAAAATACAGACAAGTATTAAAAATGTCTGCAATAGTTAGTGAAGAATGACATTATTAGAATGAGCTGAGTAATTTAAGCCAACCGCTGATCCGGGTGTTCCACAATGGTCTCCGTGTGCCGTTTCACCTCGCAACCTGCACCCACTACCCCTCCCCTTCTCCTCCTCACACACACGCACCTCTTTCTCAAAGGCGGGAACACCGATTCACAAGTTTCAGGCCGTTCCATCCTCTGCCATATATTTCATGACAGCAGAACTGAAGTGCATTAATTACTAAATAGCAAGCACTGAATCACCACCCTTTACTATCCAGGTAAGTACCGTTGTGCCCAAGTCTAAATTAAATATCCTCTTACTTAGTAGCGGCTCCACTTGACATGTCCGAAACTGCTCCCCGTGGCCCATGCTAAGCACAACCCCAGTTTGTCGAAAACGACACTCACATATGTTGGCAGTCTGTTATGTCTGTTAATTTTAAACACCCCCACCAACAGCCAAACAGCATTAAACTCACTTCTGCTCACAGCTCCCTCACTTCTGGTGAGCAATTGAACACACCCCAGATTCCCCAATTCCCATGAGTCTTAAAAGCTGAAGGCGGGGCTAAACCCCAGATCGCCACAATATATTGATTTGCTATATGAGCAGTGCTATTTTTGGGGCACTCCCGTTAAATGATATTTACCCTTCCAATCATTTTTACATTCTCTCTTTAACTGGGATACTGATCTTTGTGTCTTTTGTGGAAATTATGTAGAAACTGTGGAACATCTTTTATTGGAATGTTTTCATGTAAAAGAGTTTTGGTCTTCTTTTCATAATTGGCTCAAATACAAAAATATCATCATTAGCCCTTTAAATTGGAATACAATTAAAATTTGATAACAATTTATTCACAAAAATCTGGACTTTCTGATTAATGCACTGATTGTAATTTCAAAGCATTTTATTGGGTGAAATCTCACATTAATGGATTACTCAACCGTCTCAACCTATTCTCTAAATCTTTACATTACATGAATCATAAGAATGCCCAGACATTGTGTAATTTATTTGATCTATTTCAACTTTTGTAATGGACCCTTATTTTTATGGATTATTTTTTTAAGTTATATTTATTTTTAAAAAAATTTTGTCTACCTAATTGATAGTGATAGATAGCTGTGGAAAACATTGATGATGTCATGATTGTGAGTTTCCCACAGATTTCAAAAATGTCCCACAGCTGCTCACAACAGAGGACACACTTTGGACTTGGTTATTACCTACAGCAGGGGTGGGCAATTCCAGGCCTCGAGGGCCGGTGTGTCTGCACGATTTCCAGATAGTCTTGCCCTAGTCATGGCTGATTACCTGGTTCAGGTGTGTCCAGCCAATAATCTTGCCCTAGTCATGGCTGATTACCTGGTTCAGGTGTGTCCAGCCAATAATCTTGCCCTACTCATGGCTGATTACCTGGTTCAGGTGTGTCCAGCCAATAATCTTGCCCTACTCATGGCTGATTACCTGGTTCAGGTGTGTCCAGCCAATTAGAACATGCCAGAGCAGGGTATGCTGGAAAACATGCAGGAATGCGGCCCTCAGTGCCCACCTCTGACCTACAGCCTGTCCACTGGAGGGTCCGGTCTGTCCAGTTGTGTATTTTTGTGTACATCTTTCCAAAACTGTCCAGAAGCCACTTGTGTACACATTCCAATTTACACATCTGGAGCAGCTGCTTGTGCTGGTGGAACCACACCCCGGTGTGTTCAAGTCCCGACTGTGCGCCATAAATGCAGATGCCAGTAACATGTGTCACACATGATCCATGAGTGTTCATTGATGTTTTTTTATCAGACACTACTGTGTGTTTGTTTCTGTCACCAGTGGAATCAGCACTTTCCTTCTCTAGAACCAGAAGAACAAACTGGAAGGCGGGAGTTCAACCATCACCCTGAAACAAAGTTTACCTTTAAACTGTGTCAATGTCAGATGGAGAAATAGAATAGAATGTAGAAGATTAGAAGAACTTAGAAATGGAACCTGTGTAAATCACTTAGCATTGAATTTTAATTAAATAATGACAATTTTGATTATTTTTTTCCAATTTTAAATTAATGACACGTTTGTTAAATAATATAATGGCATCTATATTTATTGCTTCCATTAGTCTCTTGTTGTCCTCCAGACTCCTCAGACATATTCATATTCCAATGATCACAGAGTTTATTGAAGCTTGACAAAACCCAAAAGTCCTAAAAACGTATAAAAGGCTCCTTGTTGTGTTTGTGTCCCTGCAGTCCTCCCCCAGCATTGGATGACTGAAGAGGCAGATCAATGCAACCAGCAGTGGAACTTTAGAGTGGAACAGGAGGAACCAGAACCTCCACAGATTCAAGAGGAACAGGAGGAACCAGAACCTCCACAGATTAAAGAGGAACAGGATGAACCAGAACCTCCACAGATTAAAGAGGAACAGGAGGAAACAGAACCTCCACAGATTCAAGAGGAACTGCAGAGCTTTAATGTAACTGATAGTCAGGATGAAGAAGAAAACCAAAATGAAGAATCAACATCAACTACAGATGAAGAGACAGACCCACAGAACAGAGATCAGAGGAAGAGGAGGGACAGAAGTCATGTCCAAAGTGTGGACAGCTCTCACATGTCAGCAGGTCAGTGTGACTCTGATCTTCATCTCCACACTATATGTATGTTCACTTCAACAACGGTTCTATCTTGAGCTTCAAGCTCTCCAAACATGCAGTCCATCAACAGCGTGTCCTGGAAGAGTCTCTTCTGTCCCTTCCAGTTGAAAAGACAGAAGACATTGTTGGTCAGTGCAGCCGACAACATTCCTCAAATCACATGATCTTAGTTAGTCCCTCCAGCTAACGACAAACAGGAAACCTTAACAGATCAAAGAGAAAATTGTTAGCAGATAAAAAAGTACAATCTGTTTTGTCGTTTGTGGTTCTAAGTTTGTAGTTCAGTTCTTTTCAGCAGATTTCTCTGTCAAACCCAAAATCCCATCTAAACCTCTTTGATGTCTCCAATTCCAGACATTCAGACAGATTCTATTTCCAAAACTACATTTCAAGCTAAAACCCAAAGACAAGGTCCTGCTCATGGATCTGCAGACAGAAAAGATTCAAACCTGAACACATCAGTGAAAAACTGCTTAGTGTCGGAATTGTTCTCCATTTTTTTCTGGACTGATTCTTCCTCCAGTGCAGCTTCATCTTCATCAAACTGCTCCTCATTGGTGGGTGGAAACACAACAGGGAGGTTTTTCTGTGTCCAGTTCAGCTCCATGAATGTTCAGGCTGTTTAATGTCAGTGATTTCAGTTTAGAAAAACTGCATCTCTGCTGAGATTTGCTTCACTTCCATAAGAACCTCAGCAGCATCAGGATCATTTTGTTGATGGTTTGTCTGTGGAATGACATTTCATACTCATAGCTTCAGTGGAAATCAAGAGTCTGGAACCTTTAACACTAAAAGAACCATTTGATCCAGTTTCTTCCAGACCAAAACCCAACAAGAGCCACAAAGTTCCACTTCACTGTTTAACAAAATACTTTTTATTTCTGTTTTTCTGACTGCTAAGAAAATCATTTATTAAATGTAGCTTTTAAAAATTTCCCAAAAATTAAATTATGACAGTGTTTTCAGAACTGTCATGAGATTCATTCTTTGTGTGATTAATCAATCATTAACTATTAAGTCATTTCATGAATCTATTTTTAATCTAACCTAATAATTGCTGTAAAAAGCCTGAAGTCTGAAAAGAGCTATTTATCTGAGGGCTACATGCTATGTATCCCATCATGTATCAGACTTGTCCCATAATGCAAGTCAGGTCCATAAATATTGGGACAGAGACTCATTGTCAGCATTTTTGAATTTGAATCGAAACGAACAAGATGTGTTCCTCCACGCCTAATGTTTTTAGCACGTATTAGCTTAATGCTAAACCTTCTTCCAGCCAAGAAAGAAGCACTGGCCGCACGGATTTAAAAATTATGAGCGAGCAGGCCCTTAATAATAATCAGAACAGTAATAAAAGCACATTTAGAAGATCTTCTCCTGCAACTTCACGCTGATTTTGCTGTTCCAGGACAGCTATAGCCCCATGAACAGCTCTATCAGATTTCACCATGCTAAACTTTTGCCGTTTGCTGGTTGGGCTAACACTCACTGACATCATCGCCCCACATCCCTCCTGGAAATGCAAACTGGAATTGAGTTTTGAAACACTATTCGCAGAGTGGATGTGAAAACGAAAATCCCCTCTTTGCATTTGTTTTAATTATGACGCAGAATAAGCGGTTTTAATGTAGAAAAAGAAAACGTATTTTGAACGATTGATTTTTTTATTTTAATTTTGAGTCATTTGATTCAGTTACATTGTGAAAATGAAAAAGCATTTCTGTTACTGATTATAATTGGTAACGCTTTCTTTTAGAGTACTTACATGGTACTTAAGTGGTATTTACGTGGTAATTATTGTGTAACTACAGGGTACTTTTAGGGTACTTACATGGTTCTTTTTATGGAATTTACTGGGTACTTACATGGTACTTTTTATGGAATTTACTGGGTACATACATGGTACTTTTTATGGAATTTACTGTGTACTTACATGGTACTTCAATAGGAAAATACTAAAATGAACTAACAAACTGACTAAGCTATACTGGCATCCCTGCCCTTAGACCCCCCTTCGCGGTAAGGAAAAACTCCTAAAAAAACAGAGTCCGGAAAAAACGAAGAAACCTCAGGGGTGCCCATATGAAGGAGGGATTCTCCCCCAGGACGGACAGGCGATTTACCAGAACTCTTAGAGAAGAATTAACTTATCTAAATCTACAACTACATATATAAAAGTCCAGCAGACGAGCTTCATCCAGCCGTGTTTGGGGGGGACAGTCAAAGGCGCGAGTCGAGCCGGAGACAGGAACCACAGCGACAGTGGCTCAGGTGGTTGACCGGGTCGTCCAATGATTGAAGGGTTGGCGGTTCGATCCCTGCTCCCACCAGCCAAAATATTGTTGTGTCCTTGGGCAAGACACTTCACCCTCCTTGCCTCCAGTGTGGCTCCACCAGCGTGCGTGAATGATCCCCGTGATGGTCAGAGGGGCCGTAGGCGCGAACTGGCAGCCACGCCTCTGTCAGTCTGCCCCAGGGCAGCTGTGACTACAACCGTAGTTACCATCACCAAGTATGAATGAGGAGTGAATGAATAATGGACACATTGTAAGCGCTTTGAGTGTCTTGAAAAGCGCAGATAAATCCAATCCATTATTATTATTATTACAGCCAGGTGTAGGAGCAGGAGCAGAGACGAGGTACTCGGTCAGGTACAGAGCAGAGACGAGCCAGAGATGAGCCAGTACTCGTCAGAGGCAGGATCCACAGCCAGGTGTAGGAGCGGGAGCAAAGGCGAGGTAGACGGTCAGGAACTGGAGCACGGATGAGCCAACTGGAGTCTGGACGCACTCCCACTCCCCAGGAGGGGAGAGGAAAAGAGGGACAATACATGAATCGCACTGCACCAAACAGAGGCATGGATAACTAAATGATAAATGATGATCAAAAATAGAGAAGAGAGGAAGGGTAAAAGTAGATGAGAAAAGAGGACAATTTAAGTCTGCACTCACGTTTCATGGTATTTACCATAAATTTACCACAGAAACTACCCCTTAAGTACACTGAAACTGGACTGTAAAAGAAAGTCAGCCCTATTTCCACTCAACTACATGGTAATTTCAGTACTAAATACTGGGTATGTTCACTTGAATATTACTTGGTATTTACCATTTAAGTACACTAAAACTGGACTGTAAAAGCAATGGCGTGCGGGCCGCTGGCTGGCCAGTAGACAGAGACAGCCAGCTGATATTGTAGTTTGGGGTCGAATAGGAATAATAATATTCAGGGCTTGTCTTTTATTAACATACTCTTTACATGAACCCTCCAACTAGAAAAACAGAGTCGTCCATGTTTGCATCTTCTGCAGCAGACAGATTGTTTGTCTCTATGTGATCCTCTAATGTCAGCAATGCAGATATCGCTGAAATTGATGTGGTTCCGTGGGCTCACCTGCTGGCCTGTTCTCCTCCCCCTCCATTCATCCCCTCTGCCACATAATAAAACTTTAAGTTAAGAACTTAACCCCGGTTCTCTGAAACATGAGTGAGGTATCTCACTATGGGACACGCCCCCTGCGCTGTCCCCCAGAAGCTCTTTTTCATTACGCCAGTCTTGACTGGCAGACAGAAGGTGACGTCTGCTCTCAGGAGGCGGGACTTCCTCCTGCTATAAGAGCCGGACGCCATCTTCTCTCCTCAGTCTAAGTAAGCACACCTCTTCTCGCTCCAGGCAAGGAGGGTGATCTGGTGAGATACCTCACTCGTGTTTCAGAGAACCGGGGTTAAGTTCTTAACCTAAAGTTCTCTTTCAACATTCGTTTCTGTATCTCACTATGGGATGTAGAGACTCCCGTATTGCCAGATAAGCTTACTCCGAAGACCAACAGAGAACAACCAGGCTGATCATACAGGTGTAGGTGTGGACCCCACTAGGGTTGGGCGATGTCCCTTAAATTGGCCGTTGACGATGTATGCAGTCAACCATCGGGATGGACGATGTCATCGTCGCGGGGGGGGGGGTATTTTTACATTTTTCGTTGCTATTCGTTATTTTACTTTTTTTCATTTTATTTCCCAACTAATGGTTAATCCGCGATGATCCACTATAAACTGAGGGAAGTGACTTTAACAAAAAAAGTAACAAACAAAATAGAAAAGAAGTAGTCGGCTCCCGCACTTAACTAGTGAAGTGGACCGGCGGAGCGCGGACTTCCAGCTTTGTGTTTGATGGGAAGGGGGGGGGGGGTGCTTTGTTACATGAGCGGTATGTGTGGGAGATTTAAGACTGCGATCCGTCCCGCAGCTCTAGGGGTACACAAGCAACCGAACTCAGAACCGGGTCTAAAGTGTGTGTCTGATATGTTGTTAATTCAGTCTCAATAATCAGAAATGCACACAACCGGTTTTACAAATGCACACGCTCCGATTCACAAATGTCATTTTATGCAAACGTGAAAAATAAATTCGGAAATACACACCCTGTGTTTCACAAACACACAGATTGTGTTTCACAAATGCACACTAAATGTTTTACAAATGCACAATAAGTGTTTCTCACAAATGTGCACACTGTGTTTCACAAAAAACATTTTAGAAATTCACAATAAATGTATCAGAAATACACAGTAAGTGCTTCACAAACATGATTTTTAGGTACACATGTGATGTGAACTCACAGATCATTCGAACTGCAGACTGTGCATTCAAAATCCCGTTCTCGTTTGTGAATCTCCCCGTGTGTGTGAGAGATTTTTCTACGGTGAATATTGAGACTCATCTGACGGAGCGGGTCGACTAATCTCACCATTGGCTAGTGAATCTGTCAATCAAACTCATCGGGAAAGCAGGCGGGTTCGCTTTTAGCCAATCGAATGGCCCCTTACACTTTCTCTACGCTTTCTGCGGGTGGCAAAAGCCCCGCCCATATTTGATTCTGTACCAGTCGGTCGTTAGCGTGTTAGCCTTAGCATGGCTTGTCGGTTTATTGCCTTCGGTTGTCAAAAATTACTGGCTTGTGCAACTTTTCAGTGGACCTGGAAGCAAGGCAACAGTGGTTGAATGCAGTTGACATTGAATCCATCGAACTCTGTACTGGTCATGAGATTTAAAATGAATGTTTCACTCGGGATTGTTTGTACGTTATTCTCTTAGCTTTCATGCTAGCGTCATTTCAACACTCAGACACGGTTTGGATCATATGAAGGTGGAGGAGAAAAATCTTCAACTTCCACAGGTTTTGTGGAGAAACTGGCATCACTTTGCTCCGTACCACGCAGTGGGACTACATTACCTCAAGTTCATCTCACTGTCAATCACAGACGCCCAATATACACCTCCCCTGCTCAGCCCGAAGTCACTTTGCTGGACCTTAATTTTATTTTTTTAATAACTCAAATGTCATTGATTTTATATTGTAACCATATACATATACACCTCTTGGCCAGGTCACCCTTGCAAAATCTCTCTGGGTTTTATAGCTGGTTAAATACTACACAACAAAAGATGGTCATAGAACAACAAAGTGCAAACATTCACCCTTTATTGCAGAGTAAAATTCAGTGAAAACATGGACAGATTAAAACATCAAAATTTAAGCAAATGTGGGATCTCTACTGATTTGAATTTTATTTAAACTGGAACTAATTTTCATAACATCCTTACATACAATGAAGTCCCTTGAACAATACAGCAGTATTGATTTGAACTTTGTCTTGCTCCCCTCAGTCTCTCTTCTTCTGTATGTAATTATGTCGCCTAAATTAAGTTCTAAACAGGGACAGTAAAGATGTAGGTCAACTCCCAAACGGTCTGAATTCCACAATGGATTGATGTCGTCTTGCAGTTCCAACATTTGTGGACCCAAAAGAGGACTGTCCCATACCGGGACATTGATCCCAGGATGAGGTTCAGTCATGGATCCACTCTCCTCCCATTCAATCTCTGGAACCAGCATACCCTGACAAAAAAAAAAAAAAAAAAGATACTGTTTATGAACAGCACTGTTTTTTTTGTGTTTTAGATTATGTAGGAACAGTGACCGACTAATAATAACTTATATTGTTGCTTGCAGGCAGACCTCATATCTCCATAACTGTTTATAATTTGCAAATAAGTGATCCTCCACTACAAAGTAGTGAGATTAGTACAGCTGATGGCTCATAATGCCATGCATTGTCATGCATTTTGAACTTGCAGATGTGCTATTCTTCCTACAAACAAACAATTTAGGGAAATTGTTTGCACCACACAACAATAATCCTTTTCATTCATTTTCGATGAAAATTCACTGTAGTCATTATGATTTCATGACACTCTTCTTGATACTTTCCACTTTAGTCAAACTGCACACAAATCAGTTGTCCAGTACAGTGAGATTAAATAAAGCATTTACCCGGGGATCAGAAACAGGGTTCTGGGTCAAGCCCAACTGCCACAGCTGATTTGGTGTCATGCTTTGCTCCGTCCTGATCTGATGGCTGTCCCACGCGTCACTAAAGACATCCAAACTGGCCTGAATGTGTGGTAGAAAAATGTAATGGCAGCAGAATACGTGATGTGACTGATATTGAGCAAGTCTTGGTCCTCAGGAGAGTGCAGGATGTTGTAATATAAACCAGTAACACTCACGAAGAGGAGCTCAATCCTGTATTTGGAAAAAAGCAAAAAGAAATATTATATTGTCAGATTTATTTTTAATACATCATTCACTTTTATGTATCAGGGCTCCAGACTAACTTTTTTCACTATGAGCACAGTGGCCCCTAACTGAAAATTTTAGGGGCACAACCAGAAAATTTAGGGGCGCATACCGTAAATCAACATTCTAACCAAATCTACTAATTTCCACTGTATTACAAATAAATACTTTAATAATAGATGCAGAAATTACAATGTGCTGTTTCTAATTCAGTGTCATATTTTATTCTGCACTTTTGAAGATGCAACATGAAGGTAAACTGACAGCACCATCGCTGTCACGACAGTACAACTAAGTAAAAATAGTAAAAAAAATACCATACTTTTAGAATAAAAAAAAGTTTTTAGTAACAAATGATTACCGTAGTAACCTTTCGTAATTTCACAGTTTCAAACAATACTTAAATGTATGTAAATATTAGAGGATGGAAATTCATTTTGGAGACACCAAATAGGTTCAGCCAAGATGCACAATAAGCGTGTTTGAGATCACCCAGATGGACGCAACACTGCACAGATCACCTGGTGTGTGACGTATATTTTTGTTTTTGCTCCAACATCACCTGTCAATCAAAACAAAAATATCACGAGAAAGGGGTGAGAGCAAGACACCAATCAGAGCGAACGCAGCTGGAAATTTAGTATTGAACTGACTGAAAGCTGCCCTACAGACTAAAAAACAATGCATTATGGGACATGCGTCCTGATGGGTTTTTTGTAGTTCACTGATCAATTAAAATAATTTAAAATACCAACTGATTAAAAAAAGGCTACATCCATTACAAAACATTAAAATAATTATAAAAGATGTAATATCACAGCTCATACTTAGGGGGAGAGGCATATTAAAACGAAATTGAATGTTAAGGACAACTCCTAATTCCTGGTCTCTTTCAGTCTCGCTGCAGCTTCGATTTCATTCGAGTTTGAGACCCCTGCTGTACACTCTGTCACTGGTACACTAGCTGCAGGTCGGAAGAACGAATCAATAGTTCGCTTGCTCATAGCTCAGACGCACATATCAGGTTGTGATGATATTTGTCTCCGTTTCCTTCCCACGGATGTTTACGCGCGCTCGATTATCTCTAGGCCCCGCCCCTCCACATATTTTAGCCACTTGCAGTGACTTTCCCTATTCTTCTCACACGCATTGGCCGCCTCAGGCATCACTCAATGAAACGCGAGTGTGTGCTCGCGTGTGCTCGCGTGTGCTCCAGTCTCATGAGTATTCGCGCGAGTGTGTGTGTCTGCCTGCGTGCGTGTGCGCTCACGTCTCATTGATGATTTCATTGCTCATTTCATCGATCATTGACGTGCTCCTTTCATGTTTAATGTATAAAAAATACGGAGGGTGGAGGAGGCAAATTTACTGGTAGCACATGTGCGACTGGGTGTAAAATTCAGTCGCACACTCTCAAATTTTGGTCGCAAAATGCGACCAAATGGACGCAGTCTGGAGCCCTGTGTATATGTTAAAGCTTCTAAAACTAGGTTCAACTCACCGTTGATTGTGTGTACACTTTTCCCACAATGAAGCCGTTTGTGTCAGTTGTACGTACTGTGAGCATTAACTCGGCTATGCCCACATTTCTCCTCCGTGATCTCCTCTCACCCTGACAATAACATGAAAATCATGTCTCAAACACATAATTACAAATGCATCGCCAATACGGTACACATCAGTTTAAAATGTAATGTTCTTATGTATGTTGCCAATAAGTAGAATTTCTAGGTTAAAAAAATTGCAGGAGTGGGTTACATGTATCACTCAGGAAAAAAATGAGGTGAGAGAGACTGTTAAGGGGGGGTAAAATGTTATTCATGAGGGGAAAGTTTTAGAGTTGCCTTTGTTTATGGAGAGGAGTCTAAAAAAAGTAATTTTATTTTTGTACAAATAACCAAGTACTTATACTGCCTGATATGTGAATAAAATATTTCTTTATGAATAACATGAATACCTCAGAGGAAAGCCATAAACGTTCACAGCGTCACTGAAGAAGGCCAAGTGGGTGTCTGCACAGTTGTTGTCTGCTATCTTCAGGTACAGGATACATGGAATACAAGTACAAATACTTTCAACTGACAGATATTTACAGGGGCAAATATGCCAATTGACAGGTAAAACAGTAATACAATAGGATGTATATATGAAATAGAATAGAATAGAAGGGTATTTAATAATCCCTGAGGAAATTTTTTTAAAATGGCCATCTTAGAAAAACACATAAACACACATGCATTACAAATAGAAATATCACAAAATAAAAAGATTGATAAAAAAAGGTAAATAATTGGAAAATCAGTGGGTAAAATTAAAATAAATTACTTGTAAGATGCCCTGCCAGAGAGTTGTATTGCCTGATGGCACGAGGAACAAAAGATTGTCACGCTTCAGTAATTCCTAGAGAATAAATAAAAACACAACAAACATGGATTAGATAATTTAGCTGTCTGATCTTAAATTACATAATTTTCAAATATATGAAAGGGGAATTTTTTTAAAACACTCTTGCTATGATAACTTGAGCTTGTAGTAAAGAACAGCGTTAAAAATAAACAATCAGAGACAAGACACTGATCACAGGAAGCCTGTGTGTAATATTTACAGTAACTTCTACTCTAATCACTGTTGACAGCTGATTTCTCCCATCCACCCTTTCTGTGACTACTTATCGACTACAAAACAGCCTAAAAACATAATGTTTGGGATTCTTGTCATTACGTCATTGGAAGTAAAGATACGGGGATTTTAGTGGCTGTCACTCTGACACAATCTCACAGGGCTGGTCATCACAATGAATACGGGTTCTAACGTTAGAAACTTAATGAGGCTTCTTTCATTCATCAGTGGATTCATGTATGTTATATTTAAAAAATGCCGTTTTCATGAATGTCATATGAATTAACTTTGTTGCACAGTCCACCCCGTCTTAAAGTCTGGGTTGTGAAAATGCTGTGTCTAACTTTAACCCGGATCGCGATCCCGGAAAGGCAGCACACGGAACAACTAGCTAGTTAGCATAGCATAGCATCAGTGTTTAAACAAATCGCCGTCTCCAAATCAATACTTTTTATTAAACTTTCTTTGCTGCTGTAAATCCGGCATGTTTTCCCCTTAGTTCCTTATGAATCATGTTAAGAACCTACAGATCATTGGCTATAGACGCTAGCTTGAACCGACACCCGCTTGAACTTCACTCACACTCACAGGCAGACACAACTTGCACAGGCTAAGCAAAACAAAGCTAAGCTAATTTGCGGTGGGGGGTACTCTGCAAACGACTCGGCTGCAGTGTTCATAAAGCATTCACACATGTCACTTGGCAAAGGAGAACGCTTCAACTTAGTATTCAATAACATTACAGGACGTACAACGAGGGAATGATCAAATAAATGCATTACTTACGGGCTGAGACTGATCCCGTTCAGAAGACCTCTCCGCCATGTTTGCCGCCCGCGTCCTCCCAACTGCTGTGCTGAACAGCTCCCTCCCTCGTCACTTTGAAAGTGAGGAGTGTAAGGGGCCATTCGATTGGTTAAAAGCGAACCCGCCTGCTTTCCCGATGAGTTTGATTGACAGATTCACTAGCCAATGGTGAGATTAGTCGACCCGCTCCGTCAGATGAGTCTCAATATTCACCGTAGAAAAATCTCTCACACACACGGGGAGATTCACAAACGAGAACGGGATTTTGAATGCACATTCTGCAGTTTGAATGATCTGTGAGTTCACATCACATGTGTACCTAAAAATCATGTTTGTGAAGCACTTACTGTGCATTTTTGATACATTTATTGTGAATTTCTAAACAATTTTTGTGAAAAACAGGGTGCACATTTGTGAGAAACACTTATTGTGCATTTGTAAAACATTTAGTGTGCATGTGTGAAACACAATCTGTGTGTTTGTGAAACACAGGGTGTGTATTTCCGAATTTATTTTTCACGTTTGCATAAAATGACATTTGTGAATCGGAGCGTGTGCATTTGTAAAACCGGTTGTGTGCATTTCTGATTATTGAGACTGAATTAACTCCATAGTCTGAGCACAGCTCGGATCGTCAGCACACACAGCGGTTTGAGCTTCAAAGCAGAAATGTGGCTCAGTCCTTAGAAAACATTCAAACAATCACGTGGATTTGTGTTTCCAGTCGTGTCCCGACTAAATAAAGGCTGATGTTATTACCACATGTTTACGTGCAGCGCCACTCAAAGCTAATGTTGTTAGCCCGTGTAAGCATACTGCTAATCCTGGCTTCGTTTAGAAAAAGCACTGACCACACGGATCAAAATTCAAATGATGAGCAAACAGGTGTTTCATAATAACCGTAACATTATTAAAAGGACGTTTAAAAGATCGTCTCGTATTTTACCGAGCTGACATGTCAATGTATATAGCCGCTCGGCGCTGTTATCGTTTTGTATTGAATTGTTACATTCAATAAAGTTTGGGAAAAAAAGCCGCTCGGCGGAAGTTTTATCCACTTCCGGTTTTCAAACCCTACTGCGCATGTGCGAATGATTTATTCCGACCGAAATTGTGACCTTAGTGAACGTTTTTATATTCTGAAAACATTTTTCTGGGCCCATCTTCACGCTTGGATTCTAATCCGACCATTGATCCCATCAAGATATTTTGTACATGTAACCGTGGCTTATGGCGTCGACTCGCAACGTGGCGGGGGCGTGGCATCACAATGGTGGTCTCTCCATCGGGATGTCAGTCACCCATCACGATGGACGATGATATCGTCCATCGGCACAACCCTAGACCCCACACCTAGCACTGCGTGAGGCAGCCCTGGTCTAGTGACATCCAGTCTATAAAATCTGATGAAAGTGTGAGGCGTTGCCCAACTGGCAGCCGTGCACACATCATCCAGTAAGATGCCCTGAAAAACTGCCCATGATGATGCCATGCCGCGAGTGGAATGAGCGCGCAGGCCCGCCGGGGGTGTTAACCCCTTGCTGTTATAAGCCATGGTTATAGCGCCCACAACCCAGTGTGACAGGCGTTGTTTGGTTATAGGCTTTCCTGTGTGAGGAGAAGCCCACGACATAAACAGCTGCTCAGATTTTCTGAAGCCAGCCGTCCTCTCCACATACATGCGCAGCGCCCGCACAGGGCACAATGTGTGAAGCCTCTCTTGCTCCGTAGAGGAAAAAGGAGGCGGATTCAATTCCAAAAACTCAATGGGGTGGCAAGGTATGGTAGGGTTGAAAACCTTGGGCATAAATGCCGGATTCGGTCTCAACAAAACCTTAGAATCCCCTCTGGAGAACTGCAAACAGGACGGGTGAACTGACAACGCATGGATGTCGCTCACTCGTTTAGCAGAAGCTGTAATAAGCAGAGCTGTTTTAAAAGAGAGCGCTTTGAGGCTGACTTGCCTCAGTGGCTCAAACGGTGCGCACGACAGTGCGTCCAGCACCACCGGTAAATCCCAAGGAGCAACAAGGCTTTTCGACACCGGTCGGAGCCGACGTGCGCCCCTCATAAACTGACAAATAAGCGGATGCTGGCCCACTGTTTTGTCATTAACACCTATGTGACAGGCGGATATGGCCGCCAGATACACTTTAATGGTGGAAAAGGACAAACCTTTTTCAATCAGTTCCTGAAGGAACGATAGAATGACTGGGACTGGGCTCTGGAAAGGCATTACGGCCATTTTTACGCACCAGTCCTCAAAAACGCGCCATTTGACGCCGTAGGCGGAGCGGGTGGACCGCGCTCTGGCACTCTGGATCGTGTCCATGACGTTGTGCGGGAGTCCCGCTGCCATGAGATTCAGCCTCTCACGAGCCAGGCCCACAGAGCCAGGCGTTCCGGATGAGGATGAAAAATTTCCCCGCGGGCCTGCGACAGGAGGTCCCTGCGTAAAGGCAGAGGCCACGGTTGGCTGTGCAGCATCTGAATGATGTCCGCTAGCCAGTGTTTCCCGGGCCACCGAGGGGCTACGAGGATGAGAGAGTGTTTCCCCATCCGAACCCTGGTGAGGGTAGGGGCAATCAACTCCAACGGTGGGAACGCATACAGAAGTCGGCACGGCCACTCGTGCGTCCACCCCCAGGGGGGCGCTCTGGTCCGTCAGAGAGTAGAACATTTGACACTGGGCGTTCTCCGCTGACGCAAAGAGATCGACCTCTGCTTGACCGTAAATGCTCCACATCTGGGCTACCACCTGGCTGTGGAGCTTCCATTCCCTGTAACGCGGGTTCCCTCTGGAGACCAGGTCGGCTCCCCGGTTCATTATCCCCGGTACATGGATGGCCCGCAGCGACAGAAGACGGGAGCTGCTCCACATAATCAGTCTGTGTGCCAGCGTGTGCAACTGAAGTGAGCGCAGCCCTCCTTGTCTGTTGATATACGTCACCATTGTGGTATTGTCGGTCCTGACTAAAACATGGCGCCCTTTCAGGAAGGGTAAGAAATGTTTCAGTGCAAGAGACACCGCCAGGAGTTCCAAGCAGTTTATGTGAACTGATCGCATGTGGGAGCCCCACAGACCGTTCACTGTCCTGCCCTCGTGAGTGGCTCCCCAGCCTGTCAGCGAGGCGTCTGTAGGTGATCACCTGTCTTGTTTGCACGGTTTCCATGACAACACCCGTGGTGAGGAAGGAGATATCCCTCCACTTGTGTAGGGCGAGAATGCACGTAACCGTAGCAAGCACTCACCGGTGACCATGGCGGGCGGGGCTTAGATTGAGCGACGCCACCCACCGCTGAAAAGGACGCATGTGTAAGCGGCCAAAAGGGATGACGGACAGCGCCGATGCCATCAGCCCGAGGAGTTTGAGGCACAGTCTGATTGTTATCCACGCCCCCCTGCGGAACTGTGACAGACACGCCCGGAAGGCTGTCACTCTCTCCACTGAGAGTCGCGCTCTGAACTCGACCGAGTTCAGGGATAAGCCGATGAAAGTGATCGTTTGAACTGGTGTCAATACGCACTTTCCCCAGTTTACTGTGAAGCCCAGTGCAGTTAGGTGCGATGTGAGCAACCCGGCCTGCCTCCTGAGTTCTTCAGGAGACTGCGCTGCGAGCAGCCAGTCGTCTATATACATGGCCAGCCGAACGCCCATCTGTCTCATGGGTGCGACGGCGGCCTCCGTGCATTCCACAAACACCCGCGGACTCAGTGAGAGGCCGAAGGGGAGCACTACAAACTCGTAAACCTTCCCTCGAAAGGAAAATCTGAGATACTTTCTGTGAGGGGGGTATATTGGGACGGGAAAATATGCCTCTTTAGAATCTATGGGGACAAACCAGTCTCCTGGACGCACAAACCGTATATATATAACATATCAAAATAATTGGAGACAGAATGAGGTTAAAAGTACATTTTCTGTTAATCCCTCCGTCCCCTTTCTAGTAAATGTGTCCTATTTATCTCAGCATGATTTAATTTGGGTATACAGTTATATAACATTAAAAACCTGTTTGTACCATTTATGAATTACTTATCTGCAATTTCATTTCCTTAAAAAAACCAAAGAAAAAATATATTCCATCTTTAACTGGTTCAGACTATTTATTGACTGAAACAGCTCTCCTCATAGGGGGGAGGTGTAGGGGGGGGGGCTTTTTCAGCACAGTTTTATAATGTTGTGTTAAAGAAAACAAAATCCTTTTTTTTAATAAACATTTTTTAATGTGCATATACTGAATTAGAGTTGGGCGATGTCCCCTAATTTGGCCGTAAACGATGTTTGCTGTCAACCATCGGGATGGACGATGACATCGTCGGGGGGGGGGGGGGGTATTTTTTACATTTTTTGTTCTTATATAACTGCTATTCGTTATTTTGCTTTTTTCATTTTATTTCCCAACTAATGGTTAATCCGCGATGATCCAATATAAACTGAGGGAAGTGACTTTAACAGAAAAAGTAACAAGCAAGATAGAAAAGAAGTAGTCCACTCCCGCACTTAGCGGAGTGGACTACTTCTTTGTGCGGATTTACAGCTTTGTGTTTGATGGGAAGGGGGGGGGGGGGGGTACATGAGCGGTATGTGTGGGAGATTTAAGACTGCGATCCGTCCCGCAGCTCTAGGAGACAAGCAACCGAACTCAGAACCGGGTCTAAACGTGTGTCTGAGCACAGCTCGGATCGTCAGCAGACACACAGAGGTTTGAGCATCAAAGCAGAAATGTCTCTCAGTCCTTAGAAAACATTCAAACAATCACGTGGATTTGTGTTTCCAGTCGTGCCCTGACTAAATAAAGGCTGATGTTATTCACATGTTGCAGCGCCACCCAAAGCTAATGTTGTTAGCCCGTGTTAGCATACTGCTAATCCTGGCTTCGTTCAGAAAAAGCACTGACCACACGGATTAAAATTCAAATGATGAGCGAACAGGTGTTTCATAATAACCGTAACATTATTAAAAGGACGTTTAGTAGATCATCTCGTATTTTACCGAGCTGACATGTCAATATATATAGCCGCTCGGCGCTGTTATCGTTTTGTATTGAATTGTTACATTCAATAAAGTTGGGAAAAAAAGCCGCTCGGCGGAAGTTGTATCCCTTTCCGGTTTTCAAACTGCGCATGTGCGAATACTGCGCATGTGCGAATGATTTATTCCGACCGAAATTGTGACCTTAGTGAACGTTTTTATATTCTGAAAACATTTTTCTGGGCCCATGTACACGCTTGGATTCTAATCCGACCATTGATCCCATCAAGATATTTTGTACATGTAACCGCGGCTTATGGTGTCGACGCGCAACGTGGCGGGGGCGTGGCATCACGATGGTGGTCTCTCCATCGGGATGTCAGTCACCCATCACGATGGACGATGATATCGTCCATCGGCACAACCCTATACTGAATGATACTGCAATCATTTGTATTGATACTTAAGAATAAATAAAGTCACCATAGTAGATAAAAGGACCTGTTCTTGTGTCCCTGCAGTCCTCCCCCAGTGTTGGATGATTGAAGAGGAAGATCTCTGCATCCAGCAGAGGAACTTCAGAGTGGAACATGAAGAACCGGAACGTCTACATACTAAAGAGGAACCAGGGGAACTTTGCATCAGTCAGGATGAAGATCAGATTGATCTGAAGCAGGAGACTGATACCTTGATGGAGATTCCTACTTATGAGGAAGATGAGAACAGTGAAGCAGATCTAAACAATCAGCAGAGCTTTAATGTAACTGATAGTCAGGATGAAGAAGAAAACCAACATGAAGAATCAACATCAACTACAGATGAAGAGACAGATCCACAGAACAGAGATCAGAGGAAGAGGAGGGACAGAAGTCATGTCCAAAGTGTGGACAGCTCTCACATGTCAGCAGGTCAGTGTGAGTCTGATGTTAGAAAAAATCCCAAGAAGACAAGTCTTGGTAAGAAATACAAACAATCTCAAAAAGAAGGAAGACTTTCCTCTATCAAGTCTGATAAAAACTCAAGAATAATTACTAACCCGTCTGACGACATGGAAACTGGGTCTGATGAAAGATGTTATATCTGTAAAGAATGTGGTAAAAGCTTTTGTAACATATCTCTGTTCAGAATTCATATAAGAATCCATGCAGAAGATAAGAGATTTTCTTGTAAAGAATGTGACAAAAGTTTTAATCAAATATCTACTCTCAAAACACACATGAGAACTCACACAGGAGAAAAGCCTTTTTCATGTGAAGAATGTAAAAAAAGTTTTAATCAAATACATCATCTCAAAACACACATGAGAACTCACACAGGAGAAAAGCCTTTTACTTGTAAAAAATGTGATAAAAGTTTTCGTCAAGTATCTTGTGTCAACAAACACATGAGAACTTGTAAGACTTTTTCTTGACAATGTAAGGATTTAGTGTAAACTCTAAATTCTAAACTTTTCTGATAAAAGGTCGACCTCTCAACCTCTGTACCACAGCAGAAGACTTTATTTTACAGGGGAAAAGTTCTGTATCTCAGAAAAATTAAATATTTTAAAATAAGCTTTTAATGCTTAAAACTTCTGGGGTGAAACCCCAGTGTTCTAATGAAGCTTTTAGTTCATGTACACAGAGCCACAGGCTGATGGCCTCCATACCATGTTGAAGCAATAACTTCATTAGAGGGAGGCACAAGTGAATATTAAATGTGTAGAAATGAACTTTCCAAAAAAAAAAAAAAAAAAATACCTTGGTTGTTTTGATATTTGATCCGCTACAGGAGGTTCTTTGTCCCAATGATTTGCTTCCCAGCAGCAGTTAGACTATAGAATGACACAATTTAGGACTGTTGAAACTGCTGCTGGATTTACTTATTCATTTATGTTGTGTACTTTTACTTCCACTTTTTGTTATTATTTTAATTTTTACTGACTATTTGTTTTTTTAACTGCTATATTTCTTGTTTGGCTGCTGTAACAACTGAATTTCCCTCCAGGGATCAATAAAGTCTGGTCTTGTCTTATCCTGACAGCTTTTTAGGTTTTCATCTTCTCCAAGCCACCACTATCAAAAGCAAAAAAGGATCAATACATTTCAATCTAATGATACTAGACAATAAGTTTCACTGCTGACAAAATATGTAAAGAAAATTCACAAAATGAATTATTTTAGAATAGAAATTAGTTGTTTTGAATCATTAGAGTTAACATCTAGCAAAGTTAACATCTAGTAGAGATAGGTATCGTTAAGATTTGATCTATTAACTCCTCTTAATCTGCTGCTTTTCACTCTGGTACCTTATTAGTATTTTTATGGATATTTTCTGGTGTAAGTTTACACTAAAATAAAATGATCAATAAATACTGTTAAGATTTGTCTGTCCTGCCTTTTTGTCTTCTATTTTCTTTATTTTTGCTCCTGAACATTGATTTGGAGGATTGTTCCAGATAGGATCAACTCCATAGCTGCAGGGGGCAGTATAAGGAAAATGTGAATCCTAATCTACCAGGTAGGTAGATGGGAAGAGGTATTTAACTAGGTGACAGTGTGCAGGTGGGGGTTTTGTCTGGCAGTCTTGGTGAGCTGAACAACAAACATTTCTGATGTCTGTTTAATTATGTTCTGTTTTATTTCAAGGTTATCAAGCTCTCATCCATTCCATTTGTTGAAAATAAAAATAAGTTAAAATGAGTGGAGTTGTCCAGCGTCCTCCGTTGTCTCCTGAGCCATTTGAGTTGGGCAGCATTGAAAATGAAGAGAAATAACTCGAAAAATACCAACATGTATTTTTAGGTAATAAGGATGGGTAACGAGCCCCGGGGCAACATTCTTCAAGACCCCAGTATTGTTAAGATCTGACCTCAACGGTTCTGCTTTCGATACTGGAGAAGTAGCTTTGATGTGTCTCACAAAATATGAACATTATCTGCCATATTTAAATCACCAACTCAGTAAATTTTTCGTTATTTAATGATTATATTAATTTCACTATTCTGACTGAAGAGGACAGGTCTCTCTGGCTATTTGTGTGCACGGGGGGCGGGGTGAAGAAGCTCACACAGGAACGCTACCAAAGATATACGATGGCAGAAAGAGCTAAACGGTCCAAAATGCTGCGGCTCTTTGTGTTTTTGTAAAATAACTATCATGTTCCCAGATTGTTGTGGTGCCTTTAACATCGTCAGAGGGCTGGAGGAAGAGAGCAGTGTGAGTGCACGTGGAGGGGGCGTGTCTGCAGCTGTGAACGCCAACCAGAGTCTGTTATAGGACGGAAAGTTTTCCTGGAAAGACAGTCAGTGGCGATCTCGTAGGGGACATGTGAGCGCCCAAAAAAAAAAAAAAAAACTTTCTATCCCCCTAGACCAGGGGTCGGAACCTGTGGCTCTTTTGATGGTCACATCTGGCTCACAGACAAATCTTTAATTATAACGTCTTTTTTTCATTAGACCAGTCCTTGTTTGCGATGCGATGCCAGAGGGGCGCGCAGTAGTAGCGGTGCTTGCAGAGAGAAGAATCAGCACCATTTTACTTACTTACTTAATTAACTATTATCTATTATTTCACAGAGTTTTAACAGCCAGAAACCTGTTAATTGCTGTTCCTGCAACTGCGCGCTCCCGTATCTGAGAAAGAGCGTGCAGTTGCAGGATCAGGGATGAGTGAGGAAGAAAGGGTGTAGGGGTAGTGGGCACATTGTCATAACTTAAAACACAGAACCCGTTACTCACTGCAGCGTCAGTGTGTGTTTGGCTCCAAATCTGCATATGAGCAGTCTTTCTCACATCTACAGAACATTCAGACCAACCTATGATCACGTTTAATGGATGGAAGACTCAACGCCTGCATGAAGCTGAAACTCGCCACGTATCAACCAGACTAGACCATCAGCAAAACCACCACGCAGCACCAGGAGTCACATTAATGCTGTAACCAACTTCTTGGATCTTTTATTTTGGGAGAGGTGTGCCCCTCCCGAGTTACCCTAGAGACCAGGGGGCGTGGCAAGTTCAGAGAGTATTGTGGATTTTGAGTTGAAGAAGAATAAAGGAGTGGTGAGCAGATTCACTAAATGGCAGACTGAGTGTCCCGAGTTGTTTTTGACTACAGAGTGGCTGATTATTGAACCTTCCCCATCGCTCGGTTACAATGCTAAGAAATACTCATCATTTATTAGCAACAGCATAACAATGTTATTAAAAAGAATCCACAGACTTATTGGACTTTAAAATTGTCTAAATTACATCAAATGCACACATTCACTTGTATTTTTAGTTTTAAACATATTGTAGCGGACTGAGTTTAACTGGTGGATGTTGGGTCGCGTTATATGTTCCCGAGTTCATTGAACGCATCATGCAGAGATCTGATTGGCCCTCAGTTCTGTCGCTCACCCTGTCGTTGGGGAGTTTGAACCAATGGGGTTCAGCTATGGGCCGAATAAGGGGAAATGGGAGGGCTGATGCGGCAGTGAGGGAATATAAAGTTGGGAGAAGAGCTCTCGTCTCGTCTCGGCGGGAGAGATTCAGGAGTTGTTGAATTAATTGTACGGCGTTTGTTACGGTCTGCAGTAACCAGAATAAAGAACCCTAAAAGAGGTTAAATCTCTGTGCCTCAGTGTGGGAAAGGGACACAACAATATTGTATGGCTCTTTCGAAATTACATTTAAAAATATGTGGAGTTTATGGCTCTCTCGGACAAAAAGGTTCCCGGCCCCTGCCCTAGACTAAGACCACCCATTTCCGCGTAAAATTAATTCAATTTGCGTCAGGACGCCCCTACTATCCTGTCACCTTGCTGCTATTATGAACGTATGCTGTGTCTGTGTAGAACATGCTGGAGGGGGGCGGGGGTTGCATGCGGGGGAAAACAACGAACACGTAGAGAGGTGGGGGCGGGGCTTAGACTCACCGCTTATGATTCCAGACCCGCAATAAACTAACAGCTGCTTCTTGTTAAAAATCAGTTCTCATCCATACAATTGACATAATGCATTGGGTTTAATGGATTTAAAGAAAGAAAAATAAATAGAAAAAAAGTCTGCATCAAAGTGAATTTGTTTTCATAATCTCACTCATGACAGGCGGAAAAGTCTGTTCAATGTTGTGGAAAATGGACAAAAGATAAAAGGAAACATCACATTCATAAAAAATTAAAATCAATAATAAAATCAATGTCCTGACAGTGATTGGAATCAATACAAGTATTGCCAAATGAACTATAGTGATATATCAGCAAAAACATTTATTGATTTATGTCAAGCATCGCAGTCAAAGCAATATAGAATTTACCCATATTTATCAAACTCATTACTGAAATGCTGCAGTTTCATCCTTTGAACCAGATGGATCTGAATCTAGAGTCAAATATTCTAAGGAAATCATGGATTCACAGACATTTGATTGACTGACCGGCTGCTCTACAATAACTGGTGACCAGGGTTTTATTGTGCAAAAAGTCATAAGGAAGAAAATCCAAAAATGTTTACTGAATTTTGTTCCTCCTTTACTAATTTGTGTTTTAAAAAGTAAACTTAAAAAAAATTCAACACAGATTCAAAATTGGGAGCACATCCTCTCTGACGTCTCCACCTTAAATTTCAATCAGTCCAAGTCCAGATTTACAGACAATCATCTTCATCCACACTGAGGGTCTGAGCTGTTTGGGAGGAAGTGCTGCCAAGTGTCCAGCAGTAAAAAAAAAGACAAGAGAAGTTTAGAAGAACCATTGATGGATTTACAGAACTGTAGAAATGAGTCTTCTTTAGTGTTTAATATAATTCAACAGTTTAACTGAACTGTGTTAATAGGGGCGTTTAAATTAGAAAACAGCAGATATAGAATACTAGATGAACAGAAATGTTACTGATTTGTTTACTTATTGAATTTTGTATTTACATATTTTATTTGAATGAGTTTTATAAGTACATTTTGTACAGAAAACGTTACTGATAGAGTATAGTAATAGTGTAGTACATGTTCCATACAAATTTATTGGCTCTCAGACACTCACAAGTTGCGTGTGTGTGTTGAAGTTGCGGCCCTCCCTCAGCTAGACCCTGCCTTCAGTGGCCCCCAGGTAAATTGACTTTGAGACCCCTGCTGTAGGGGATTCAGGGATTGTGGAGCGGTTGTTGTTTCCTTCTGGGTTAAAGTGCAGTTTTGTGTAACCTCCCAAAGAGGAGAAACCCAAAAAAGAAAGGAAAAGCAAAGAGACAGGTGGAAGCCATCATGAGATTCCTTTCAAACAGGAAGTTCTTTGTCATTTCATGCACTAGTTTCATTTAGCTCTAGTTGTTGAACATTCTAGAAACTCCTAAAAACATTTTCTGTCCACTTTGAAACCATATGGGGCTGCATGTTTCCAGGACGCTGACTTACCAATAGAACTTGGGATTTCCTTTGCAGAATCCTTCTCCGTGTGTTTTCCTTTGTTTTTCTCCCCAAAACCTAAAGCAGAGATTTTTGCTGAGCTGCAGAACAAACGTCTGACTGCTTTAACCGCCGTTGATGGTTTGTTGTGTTTCCCTCTATAGCTGCTATGGTCTTGGTATGGTTGCTAGGTAACGCTGTCTTTGATGATGATGACGTCAGAGTGGCCTCTAGAATTGACTTTTTTCTTGTGGAACCAGGAGCTGTAACCTTTAGGGCACTAGGACCCAGAAAGAGGTCCAGGCAGTGACGGTGTTCAGTGACGTCACTCCTCAGTGACGGACATGCTTTACACAGCAGACTGCAGACCAGCCCACACCAGCAACACCGTATGAAGTTTGCAGACGACACTACTGTGGTGGGGCTGATCTCTGGGGACGACGAGACGGCCTATAGAGACGAAGTCCTGAAACTGTCCAGGTGGTGTCAGGCTAACAACCTCATCCTGAACACCACCAAGACCAAGGAGATCATCCTGGACTTCAGGAAGAACAGAGCAGATCCACCCCCACTCTACATCAACAGAAACTGTGTGGAGAGGGTCCACAGCTTCACCCTCCTGGGCACCACCATCTCTGCTGACCTCACAGGGTCTAACATCACCATCAGGAAGGCTCAGCAGTGTCTGCACTTCCTGAGAAGACTCAGGAAGAACAATGTGAACCAGGAGCTGCTGGTAACCTTCTACCGCTCAACCATTGAGAGCATCCTGTCCTCCTGCATCACAGTGTGGTTCTCCCACTGCACTGAAGCAGAACGGCAGAGCCTCCAGAGAGTGGTAAAGACAGAAGAGGATCATCAGCTGCCCCCTCCCCTCACTGAAGGACATTTACCAGTCATGCTGCCTCAGCAGAGTGACTGACATCATCACTGACTCCACCCATCCTGCTTTCTCTCTGTTTGAACTGCTGCCCTCTGGAAGGAGGTTCAGGTCCATCAGAACCAGGACAAACAGACTAAGGAACAGCTTTTTTCCACAGGAAATCACCACACGGAATACACACACTTCCACCAACTACACCCACTCTGACTTTATACAAATGCTAAATCTCTGACTACACATGTGTGCAATATCTTGACTTCTGTGCAATAACACAATATCTACTGTGCTGCGCTCACAGCAACTCGACTCATTCCATTCTATTTTGTCCAGACATATTTAATATTTAACAGTTTCTGTACATATTGTTCATTTTTTGTTAGAGATGTAAATACAGTTATTCTATTTTATTTTATTTAACTTCATCACTTCAAGGCTGCTGCAATTTCATTGTATCACCATCTACAATGACAATAAAGATTCTGATTCTGATTTATTTCTGGAAGACGCCATTTATGTCCCTAAATGTTGGATTCAGTCTGAATTCCAGTCCCACTCCCAGCATTCCTGCTCCTCTTTAGCTCCTCCTCTTCCTCCTGATCAGAGTTTGAAGCCCAGAGCCAAAAGTGCGTCTGCAGCTGCTTCTGCTCCAGCAGCCGCTCCCTCTGCTCCTCCTGCCTCTCCTCCTCTGGGAGCTCCTGCATCCTCCTGCGCTCCTCCCTGTCCTCCAGCATCATCAGGAGGCTTTCAAAAGGCTTTCTGGAATGTTCCAAAGCAGAAACCTTCATCATTTGAAGATGGAGGAAGACTCCAACACTGACAGACAGACAGACAGACAGGAAGTCTCCTGGTTTTTCTGCTTCCGAAGGTTTTTGGGAAACTGCAGAGTTTTCTTTGTGGAGCTAAAGAGCTGCTGTCAGTCTGCTTTGGTCCATCAGGAATGAAGGTCAGGACTGAGAGGAACCTGAAGAAAGTGACTCTTCATCATCTGCTGCTGAAGAAGACAGAGGAAGATCCACTGTGAGAGCAGCTGCAGAAAGCTTTCTGCTGTTTTTCTCCTCTGAGAGAGTTTGGAGTTCCCAGCAGTTTGAGTGGAGCTGAAGCAGCAGAGCTGAAACAGACGTTCTTCTGCTCCCATTCAGCATGAACGGACAGATCCACTGAAGGCCGGCCTGAAGCTCTGGCTTCCAACACGTCTGCATGGATCCAAGCGTGTGCAGTGTGTGCTGACATGCTGTTCTCTGAGGAACATGTTGGTGTCTGACTGGATCTGAGGACACAAACAGCTGCTGACATCTGAGAGGGTCAAGCTGCAGAGTGGCTCCTCAAAGCTCACGTCTCTGTGACAAACATGATGCTGCTTCTGTCTGTGCTCCACCACTAAAAGGACTGTCCAGAGTTGGTCCTGATCCGGTTCTAGTCTTTCTGGCTCCAACTTCTCTTTCCTGTCAGGAACCCTTCATGTTCTCTGCCTTCCTCACATTTCTGTCTTCTCTCTGGGCTTGAAGCCCAAAAGGAGCTGAAAGCTGCTGACTTCAGTCTGATCCCATGTTCTGGATCATCCGTGTTCCTGAAACACGCTGCTGGACCCGTGATCAGAGGAACCGGAGAACTTCCCAGAACATGCAGACACATGTGGAACTGTTCTGATCATCTGTGTGTGTTGACAGTGAAGGAGAGCTTTGTCCTTCAAGAACTTCATCTTTGAAAAAACTTTATTGACTCTGACAGAGTTTCAGTTTGAATCCATGTGGTTTTCATTCTTCCATTGAAGTTGTCTCCAGAAACTAAAGATCTGCTGAATCAATGCTCCTCTGAGAACTTTGGAGCTTTTCTCTGCATCTGTTCCACACTTGAATGTGCAGAAGATCAAAGCGCCGGACGCTCTGAGCTTCAGCGTTCCAGTCAGCAGCTGCTGAACCAAAGCCAGCAGCAGGTGAGGATCTGGGCCTCAAAGATGAATGGAAGAAGGGATGGAGTCCCAGTGTTGAAGACATCAGCTGGAGAAGCTCTGAGGCTCTTTCAGGTGGGCGTGGCAGCGCTGCTGCTTTCCAGCAAACCAAGCAAACTGCAGCATCTGTGATCTGAGAGGCTGTTGGTGAAGAAGAGCATCATCAGCATAGAACTGTGGGCCGTTTGGCTTCAGTAGAGCAGCTTCATGATGTGGAAAGAATCTGTGTCCTTCAACAGGTCCAGAAGATCCCAAACATGGAAACTGGAAGCAGTTTGGATTCCGGTTTCTTCCTGAACTTTGAGGATCCAAATGCTGAAAATGGAAGCTGACAGAAAATGCAGCAGACTTTACCAATGTGCTCAGAACACTAAAACATCCACAGAAGAAGAAAACACTGTTCTAGTGGAACATCTACAACTTCTGTCCATGATTCAGAGGAACTGCAGAAAGATGACTCCTCCCACTTTGGGTTTGGTCAAATGTAGAAAAGAGAAAACAACCAAATCAAAACAATTTGGATTAATTCTGGCAGAAAATGTTCAAACTTTTCAACTTTTAGGGGAAAAAGCTTCAAAGAAATAAATCTATTTTAGAATCTATGAAGAACACTGACTGGAAAACAGCACCAGACTGCTGCAGCTGCAGACCTTCATGTGACTGTGGGAGCTGCAGCAGCTGCAAACATCTGGACTTCCTGCTGCAGCTGCAGACCTTCATGTGACTGTGGGAGCTGCAGCAGCTGCAAACATCTGGACTTCCTGCTGCAGCTGCAGACCTTCATGTGACTGTGGGAGCTGCAGCAGCTGAGGAGCTCAGCATCTCTGCAGACTCAGACGGAGCTCAGAGCTTCTGAGTTGTGGAAGTTTAGTGGCTGAACTTCTTGTAGGTCCTGCTTGGTTCAGGTTGTTGCTGGTGGTGGAAAGAGCTCCTGCAGACCTCTTTGCTGTTGGAAGGATCTTCTGTCTGCAGACTCTCTGATGCTTCAGCAGGAGGCGCTGCAGTGTGGTCCTCCTCATGAGTCCTGAAGCTGCACCGTAAGCTGCAGAGCTTCAGAGCTGCTTCTTCTCAGACCACTTTCTTTGGCTCTGACGTTTTATTATATTGTTGTTATTATCATTATTATTATTTATTTATCTTAATTTCTTTCCCCCCGCCATCGACATGATAATATGAGCGACAGACAACACTCCAGACCAGCTGGTGGCGCTAAAGCACCATGACGCTGTTAGCCAAACAAAGAAGAAGAACAGCACGAGGCGCTAGCAGTGTTAGCTTGTTAGCAGGCTAGCAGCGTTAGCTTGTGTTGAGAGGTCGGTGGTGTTTTGTTGGGACGTTTGTGAGGTTTTTTGACAGAAAGGACGATACGTGGTTCGTGTGGGAACTCTCAGCATTTTCCAAAGTGTCGTAAATGAGTGAAGAAGTGTTGAACGGAAAGACAACGTGGATTGCTGTGATTGTGAGACTAGCAGATGATCGATCGGAGCTGCAGTGAAGAGGACGGCGGTGTTTGTGGGAGTTGGAGCTGAAGATCGGAGCAGGAACCATGTCTTCAGAACCTCAGGAAGGTTCTGTCAGAGAACAACGTTCTGCTGCTGAAGGAACCATAGTCCAGAACGAGGAGGAGCTCTGTCGTCAGCGCAGACTGCTGGATAGCAGCTGGAACCCGCAGCTTCAGCTCAACATAGTTGGTACGTGACTAAACATTTTAAATTCTTTTGGTTTTTGTCCTGATCTTTATGTCACTGGAAATGGATTGTTGCCGGTGTTGGTACCGGATCGTCTCGGGCAATGAGTTATATCACTAGAGGAGACACGCCCGCTTGGGAACCCTGGCCGACGGTGGCGGAGCGCGACGCCATCTTGGTGAGGTCGACGACCCCCACATGACAATGATTTCTATTGCTTTTAGTGGTGTCTAAGTAGCTTTTATATACTATATATATTTTTTATATTTATACATAGATAGATAGATCATTTGTTGTTGTTAAAGAAGAGAAACGGTCAGCCTTAAAAGCTCAAACCATTAATGAGTTAATGGTTAACTTAATGGGTTAATGGTTATGAAAATTCATAAAAAAATCATTACAAAGAATTTCTAAAAAATAATTTCTAAACATTTAGAAGTTTTAGACTTCTTTGACATGTAATTTTTTTGAAAAACCCAACAATAAGTCAATAATAACAACAACAACAACAACAACAACAAAACAACAACAATAATAATAATAATAAGTTAATACAAACAATAAATAAATAATAAGTCAATAAATAATCAAAATAAGTCTATTAATGATAAAAAAATATTCAAAAGAAGTCCAAAAGTGAACAATAGATTTAGCCTAAAAAAACAACAACAAAGAAAAACAATAGATTTATACTGATTTATGTGAGTGATCAATTTGTGTAACAAGTAAAGCAAACAGTCTGGCCTCTTATCTAAATGTGTTTTCACAAATGTTTTAAACAGCCAGACTGTATTTCTAGTTGGTACCACAGTGATCCATCTGGTTTAGCTCTTTTCATTGCTAAGATCCACTTTTTCCTTAAGTCTGAATCCATTGGAAACCTGCAAGAAAAGTTCAGTCACTGATTCAGAAATGTTTAAATCTATATTACTATGATAGCGTAGTATGCTGTATACAGGTTTAGCAAAATCAAATGTACATTTATGTCGACAGAAAATTTTACATAGTTTACATCAGTGGTTCCCAAACTGGGGGGCGCAGAGGTATTGCAGAGGGGGGGGGGGGGGGGGGGGTGAAGTTTAGAAATCAAAGGATTTGTATGTTTGTGTCCGGGGGGGGGGGCTCGAAAATATTCTAATCTTCAGAAAGGGGGGCCCTGCAGAAAAAGTTTTGGAACCACTGGTTTACATCATGCCTAGATGTTGATAATAGCCCTGCAGCATCATGCATGTCAACATGTGTATGATTAATGAAGGCCCTGCAGCATTAAAAGAAAAAAATTAAAATACTTACCTGTGAAATGATGTTCCTTCCTCTTTCATGGACTCAGTTCTCTGATTTTGGCAGTTGAAACCCGCACAATTAACTGGTATTATGCAAAAAAATGTTCACATGCATGCACTGCAGTAGTAACTTGACCTCACCAAGATGGCGGTGCTCTCCTCCCATGAGGAACCACGTGATGTCTCCTCTAGTGATATAACTCATTGGGCTAGGGATGCCAGATCTTCTCGGGGTCCTTCGACCAATGTTGACGTCAACCTACGGTAACATCAGTTGGACAAACTACTTAGCGATTTTACATTTCCTTTTGTAAAGTTTTTGTCACTCATAATTAATAATGGCATTTTTAATTTTAAGGTGTCTGACATAATTGTTTGTTATGTCTGACATAGGGCTGGGCGATATGGCCTAAAAATAAAATCTCCAATTTTATTTTTTTAACTCAATTTCCGAAATTTTTCCCGATTTTTTTTTTTTTTTTTTTTTTTTTTTTTTTTTTTTTTTTTTTTTTTTCCCACCCTACTTAAGAAAAGCAATAAGTACAAACGGCAGACAAGTTCAAGCAAATGTTGCTTTTATTTAATCAAACCCAAAACAAATGTAACCCCCATTTCTGGGATGAATAATAAATAAATGAACACACTCTTGGAATCAAAGTTAAGTATAAAATTTTTCTTCTTACTCCCTTTTTGGATTTAGTGTTTAAATAATTGTGTCTTGTTTTATAAAACTTTTGTCTTGTTTTTGTCTAATTTTGTTATTCTAAACTTGTTTTCACTGTCCAAAATAAAAAGGTTACTTCTTTACTTAAAGTTCCAGCTGTGTTTTAAGTCCCACTTTGTAGTCTAGACTAAAACGAGACAAACATTCACCTTGAGAATAGCACCATTTTCTAAAGGATTAACAATACAGCTCATATCTGGGGTCTAAGGTTTTAATTAAATTAAGAAACCCCGTCTTCTCCACGGAGATGATGGTGAAGCAGCAGGAGTCACGGTCAACAACCCCCCCTCGCGGCCGCGTCCTCCGAAAACAAAATCCTACGGAGGCCGCGTCGCAAATGAAAATATCAGTAAAAGTAATAATTACAACGCAGTATTCTTTATTAACAAATTACAGTAACAACTAACTAGCTAACTAATAACAAACTATACAGGCGTTGTAGAATGAGTATGTGTGTCTGTGTCAGGGCGCGTGCGTGTTTAAGAGGACTGAGCGCGTGCGCGCGTGAGAGCCTTTGACTCCGATGGGCTTTAGGCAGCGTGGGGGGGGGGGTCTCTTCCTCCACGTCTGTGGCAGTTAACACAGACCAGTTCCAAACAACAGATGATTTTATTTCTTTCTTGGGAACAAAATTCCTACTGTCACCAGTAGCCATGCTGTCGCTAGCTGCTTCGTGCGTCGATTGTCGCGTGTTGCCGTGTGATACTAACTCTACGGAAGCTCTGGGGAGCCAAAAATGCGCCACATAAAAACTCGATTTAGTTAATTTTGAAATCGCCCGTAACAAAAAATTCGAATGAATTCATTTGATCGATTTATCGCCCAGGCCTAGTCTGACATTATTATTTGTTACACCAAATGCAAACCTTACTTTAATACATAAACAGAACAAATATTTTCTGTTTAGGTTTTTAAGGTAGAACCATTGGTAATATAAACTTATTTTTCCAATTTGAGCAAATGTATGACTGTATATAAAAATTATTTATTTATGGTGTGTCTCGTTTACTTCTCCCAAATGTCAGTTTCCCTTATTTTTATCTCAGAAAAAAACATTGTCATATTGATAACTATAATCAAAAGGAGCAGCCTTCAGTTCTGAGCATTAATCGAATTCCACATTATGGAATTACAGAAGTTCATCAGATTTAGCAGTTATGATTGCACAGTTTATATTTCCTGTTTAAAACTTTTTGAAAGCATTAAAAACTAATTACAAAAAACAGCACCCTTTTTTGTTCAATTTTAATTTGTTCTTCAAAAATAATACTGGAGATTCTTTGATAACTTTCGAATTGTCGCCTTTCTGCTCTTTGGATTCTTTGAAGTGAGGGTGAGACTATGATAAGTCCCTTGTCCAATGTAGTGGGAAGTTTCGATGTAATATTTATCCATGTTTCTCACAAATAACGTAAAGTTTTAGTAATATCGTTCAGCGTATCTATCAGAGCGTGATTTGTCTGGACCAATAAATTGACCAATTACTATCGTACATTTCATCGTGGCAACTTACAGCCAATCAAATAGTGTGACGTCATCATTGGTCCAAGGACCCTGAAGGACCCCGAGAGGATCTGGCAGCCTGAAACGATCCGGTACCCACACTGTCTCGTTCAGCTTTCACAGATTCGGATGGTTCAGGATAGGGTTGTGCCGATGGACGGTGATGGGTGACTGACATCCCGATGGAGAGACACCATCGTGATGCCACGCCCCCGCCACGTTGCGATTCAACACCATAAGCCGTGGTTACATGTACAAAATATCTTGATGGGGTCAATGGTGGGATTAGAATCCAACCGTGTACATGGGCCCAGAAAAATGTTTTCAGAATATAACAAACGTTCACTAAGGTCACTTTCGGTCAGAATAAATCATTCGCACATGCGCAGTAGGGTTTGAAAACCGGAAGAAGATATAACTTCCGCCGAGCGGCTTTTTTTTCAAACTTTATTGAATGTAGCAATTCAATACAAAACGATGTTAAACAGCGCCGAGCGGCTATATACATTGACATGTCAGCTCGGTAATAGGGTTGGGCCGATGGACGATATCATCGTCCATCGTGATGGATGACTGACATCCCGATGGAGAGACCACCATCGTGATGCCACGCCCCCGCGCCGCTGCGCCGCTGCGAGTCGACACTATAGACCAGGGGTCGGGAACCTATGGCTCGCGAGCCATATATGGCTCTTTTGATGGTCACATGTGGCTCGCAGACAAATCTTTAATTAAACTTTTTTTTTTTCATTAGACCAGTCCTTCTCGGGCGCGATGTGATGCCAGAGGCGCGCAGTAGTATTGATGCTTGGAGAGAAAAATCTGCGCCAGCATTATCAGTTTACTATTATCTTTTATTTGACAAAGTTTCTACCAGCCGGAAACCTGTGAATTGCTGTGCCTAAAACTGTGCGCTCCCGTCTCTGAGAAAGAGTGCGCAGTTGCGGGGACGGGATGTGATTAGGAAGAAAGCAGAGGGTGGGGGTGGAGCGTTGTGGGGACAGGCAGCAGGTGAATCGCGCTGGGATTATAAAAACGTAAAACCCGCTGCCCGTCACTCACTGCAGCGTGTGAGTGTGTGTTTGGCTCCGCGTCTGCATGTGAGCAGTTTTTCTCACATCTACAGAACATTCAGACCTTCGATCACGTTTGAAGACTCAACGCCTCCATGAAGCAGAAACTCACCATGGATCAACCAACCAGACTAGACCATCAGCAAAACTACCACTAGAAATACTCATCATTTATTAGCAACAGCACAACAATGTTATTAAAAATAATCCACAGACTTATTGTACTTTAAAAATGTTGAAATTACATCAAATACACATATTCATTTGTATATTTAGTTCTAAACATATCGTTGCATACTGACTTGGACTGGGTGGCTGTTGGGCCGCGTTAAAAGTTCTGGGGTTCATTGAACGCATCAAGCAGAGATCTGATTGGCTCTCAGTCCTGTCGCTCAGCCTGTTGTTAGGTAATTTGGACCAATGGGGTTCAGCTATGGGCCGAATAAGGGAAATGGGAGGGCGGAGCGGGAGCAGGGAAATATAAAGTTGGGAGAAGCGCTCTCGTCTCAGCGGGAGAGATTCAGGAGTTGCTGAATTTATTGTACGGCGTTTGTTGCGGTCTACAGTAACCAGAATAAAGAACCTTAAAAGAGGTTACGTCTCCGTGCCTCAGTGTGGGAAAGGGACACTACATTATTGTATGGCTCTTTCGAAATTACATTTTTAAAACATGTGGCGTTTATGGCTCTCTTGGCCAAAAAGGTTCCCGACCCCTGCCATAGACTAAAAATTACACACACACTAATCCTAGTCTTTTCTATTTGTAACGGGAGGCACCTGAGGGTGTCGCTATACCCACGGCGCAGAGGGTATAAAACGGAAGTTGATGTTTGGTTGCCATGGTTCTAGTTTCCTGTGACAAAGCCGGTTAGCTCACGGAGCAGCGTTAGTTGGCTCCAGCCGAGAGTGTGGTAGTACTGCTTTTATCCTTGCCTGTGGATGATGCTTTTAAGAAGTGCTTGATGTTTTTATTTGATCCCGTTTTATCGGGGGTTACGGACTAGGCGTGAAGTATTGTGAGTCGCGACGCACCAGATACGCTCTTATGACAGCAGAGGTATATTTTAAACAATGGGTATTTTTTTCTTTTTATCAAATGCTTTATTTTAATATGTTGCTCCTCCTGTTTTTAGTGTTGGAATATTGTGCCCTGCTGTCCTGTTTAAGTTATTGCTTTTGTGTTGCGTTTGTCCGCTCCTCACGGGGCTCACTCGGCATGATTGACTATCAAACGCAGAGCGGACTACTTCTTTTCTATTGTGTTTGGCTTATTATTATTTTTTGTCACAGTCCCTTCCTTCAGTTTATACAGGACGTTATTTTTTTTAAGTGCCGTATCTGATGCGGTGCATCACAGATTTCTAGCATGTTCGAATTTTTTGATTATTAGTTTTGCGTCGATTGCGAATTATTTTTTCCTGCACGTTTGCTGTGGTGTAATCGGGATGGTATTGTACTGCAAATAATGGTGATCCTGTGTTAATAAAACTTTGACTTGATCCACGGCAGTTATCATTTTTGCTCGGTGCAACATAGATTATAGTTAATCTAAAATCTTTGCAGGAATTGCTCTGTAAATTAAAAGAATATTTACTAATGCATATATATGCTAGTTTAGTCTATGCAGACACGTGACGTGTGTTAGTATGTGAAAATATGATGAGGCATTTGATCTTGACATTTATTGGAATGTTGACTTTTTTAAATGTTAAATGTACATTTATTTTTAATTTTGTACAAGAAAACCGGGCCTTATTAATGAATAATTAGTATCCTTGTGTCTCGGGAGATCATGCTCATTGTTACATTGATGTGTGACTTTACAGCGCTGAATCGGCTGTTTAAACCCAGAATTCAGCGAACGTCAATTTTTGTCTGCTTAATAAAGACAATTTTCCTTGGCCATAATGTCAAATCAAATTAAAGAATGAAGGTAGTTCAGAACAGATAACACAAATTTATTAAAACACAGAACAACAAAGAACGAGAAAGCGGGAACAACACTCACTCAGACCGCAACGTGGATTTTACATAGACCATGTTTAAATTTCGATGTTTCTGGCCAAAAATACCAGCATATTCACTTTGTCTGGTTTTAATAAGCTGCGAATAGGAGTAACTACACTCCCCGCTGTGCTGAAGACCCGCTCTGATGGAGTACTGGTGGCACATATGCACAGATATTTCCGCGCTAATCTGGCCATAAACGGAAACCTTGTTTCGTTTCTTTTCCACCAAGTCAGTGGGTCCTCTTCCCCATCGATAGCCATTTCCTGCAGGTAAATTGTCATTTCTGACTCGACCTTTTGCTCATCAGTGAGCGTGGCTGCAGCTGCTCTCTTCGCAAGAAGGCTGCCTAAAGACCATTTTTTTTTCTTTGGCATGGTGGCGATGCCGACATCTGGTTCCTCTCCATCTTCTCCAGCATGCGAGGGGCCTGGTGTTGGCCTTGGCAGCGACAGATCAATCTCTTGCATTATTTCAAATTTTGTAGAACGAAGTTCTGTAGGTTTCATATGGTCCCCTCGGTACCTTGGGTCAAGCAGTGTTGCTTTACGCATCATCCTCTGGATGGTGTCATCATCATATCTGCCTTTCATTTGCTCCAGGATGACATGCTTGAGGTCGGCTGTCAGTTTGGAATCATCCCCTGACTCCTCCAGCACACCTTCTAAATGAGCCAACATGGGCAGCAGTGAGGACACAGTTACGTAATTTTCTCCAGAGAGAATGTCTGTGAAGTCTGCTACTGGCTTCAGCGCGTTGTTCACAGATTCCAGAACGCCTATGTCTTGCCATGTCAGCTGGGGAAGTGGGCGGCGGCTTTTGTCTTGGGCAAACACACGTTTGATGGCTTGCTGCTGCTCCAGGATTCGCTCCACCATTTGCTGTTTTGAGCCCCATCGTGTTGCACAGTCCTGTCAGTAAAGACGCAGTAAATAATAAAATACATTTTCAATTATTTAAACAATAATGTAATTGTGTGAAATATTTTTCAATAGTTTTTAAATATTTTTTTCGTTGTTAGATAACTTTTAAAAATTACCGTGATCAGTGAGTGCTCAGGGAGTTTCATTTCCACTTGTGCTTTCTGCAGTTCTCGTCGCCTTAGCCAGCTGTGCGAAAACGCAGTGTTGACGGCCCGGCAAACTCCGAAAGCTCGGTCTGTGCTGGCCCTCTGTTGCGCAAGCGAGTTGTTTATGGCCAGGTTCAAGTTGTGGCCAAAGCAACTTAACCATGGCCATTTCAACTGTCGGATGGCTGCAACAATATTTGCCCCGTTGTCGGTAGTTATACAGGCAATTTGTTTCTCCTGTAGTTTCCAGTCATTAATTGCCTCGCGTAGTGCTTCTTCCAAATTATCTGCTGTATGGCTTTCGGGCATGAAACAAGTTTGTAAGCATTTGGACTGCAGTGTCCACTCTTTGTTTACATAATGCACTGTCACTGACATGTAGGGCATCATATTGCAGCTGGACCACATGTCTGTTGTCAGGGCCAAATATTCTACATCACCCAGCTCTTTCATGATGTTACTTCTGACGTCGTTGAAAAGGTTTGGGATAGCCGTCTTTGAAAAATATTTCCGACTTGGCAGCTCATACTGTTTATCGAAGGAATGCAGCATGGCCTTGAACGACGGCTTCTCCACTGTATTAAACGAAACCATTTCTTTGGCCAGGAAGCGAGTTACCGAATCTGTCAACTGCCTCAACTTGTCACTGTCGGTTTTATAGTTAGTGCCTTTTGCAAAAGCCCCAGTTAACGTCTGCTGACCCAGGCTTGCTTTTTTGCTAGGTCCAGCACGTGCAGGCAGGGTGGCATATTCTGCTGGATGGCGAACACGCAGGTGGTCATGAAGATTAGTCGTCTGTCCATCTTTTGCGCGGACCATATGTGAGCAGATCTTGCAGACAGCTTCAGTCAGATCCCTTGGGTGCCCACTCTCGTCAGGTCTAAATCCAAAAAATTGCCATATAGGCGAAGAAGTACCCTTTTTAGCAACCAACACCAAAGCCATTGTATCAAACCTTTAGGTGGAAGGACGCCCCGCCCCGTGCCACCTGTTGGGAAGCCCGGATGACGAAATTATATTTTTTTAAGAAGAAAAAAAATATTTATGTAAAGGATATATTAAAAAGTGCATTACTGTTCTTAAGTGTAAGGACACTACTTCACACAAACCCCCCCATACGTGCAATGTATTGGAAATTACGACAGAGTTTTAGGGCAATTTACAAAATACATTTAAATTACAACTTTTAAGTTGTAAATTTACAGGAAAAAAATCATAACTGTTAAATTTTAAGTCGTGAATTTATGAGAAAAATTTGCGAAACAAGTTATAGATTAACGAGGAAACACCAAAGCTTTCCGTTTATCGGAGCCATGCTTGAAGTCGAAGTTGAAATATGTGGAGCCTTTTCTGAAGCTTTATTTCCGGATTATAGGTTTTAAACAAAGATTTTCTGAACATTTTGGTGACTCAAAATCAGATTATTTTAGTGGAGCCGGCTTTCCGGGGTTCGGTGTCGGTAAAGCGGAGTTTCATTTGAAAATATAAGGAGCGCAGAGACAAGTTTGGGTGTAGAGGATCGCTGCAGCCTTTATTCTCCTTTTCATTCACATAACCTGAAGTTCATTTGTCACCTTACGACATGAACCTGTCATCCGAACACCAATGCAGAAGTAAATAGTGTTACACCCCGCTCCTCCAGATGAAACATCCCGTTTTCAACATAAAACAAAAAAGATGAATGAACATTATCTGTCATATTAGCATAAGAATGTTGAAAATGCCAAAAGTGCTGCTCCTCCTCAGACGGAAGCATGACACAAGCGTAAAGATCTCTGGTCTTGTGGAGGAAGAAATTGAAAGGATTCAATTGGACAGCTGCAGAGATGCCGACGGCTTCGCTGCACAGATCCTGCAAACCACCCATCAATAAATAAAACATTTATAAATCGTACATGAAACAAATGAGCTTTCAAACATTTTGAACGTTATCAATAAACATTCAGCTCATATGTTCCATTGAATGTAGTCGTCTGCTGTGCTGCGTGCTGCGCGGCGTTCACTTGCGGCTCTTCAGGCGCACTTTCACTTTAACCTCGTAAACCCCCCCCCCCCCCCCCCCGACGATATCATCGTCCATCCCGATGGTTCACTGCAACCATCGTCAACTGCCAATTTAGGGGACATCGCCCAACCCTACTCGGTAATATACGAGACGATCTTCGAAACGTGCTTTTAATAATGTTACGGTTATTATGAAACACCTGTTCGCTTATCATTTGAATTTTAATCCGTGTGGTCAGTGCTTTTTCTGAACGGAGCCAGGATTAGCAGTATGCTAACACGGGCTAACAACATTAGCTTTGGGTGGCGCTCCATCCTGGCTGCACGTAAACATGTGGGAATAACATCAGCCTTTATTTAGTCGGGACACGACTGGAAACACAAATCCACGTGATTGTTTGAATGTTTTCTAAGGACTGAGCGACATTTCTGCTTTGAAGCTCAAACCGCTGTGTGTCTGCTGACGATCCGAGCTGTGCTCAGACACACTTTAAGACCCGGTTCTGAGTTTGATAGCTCGTACCCCTAGAGCTGCGGGACGGATCGCAGTCTTAAATCTCCCACATATACCGCTCATGTAACAAAGCACCCCCCCCCCTTCCCATCAAACACAAAGCTGTAAATCCGCGCTCCGCCGGTCCACTTGACTAGTTAAGTGCAGGAGCGGACTACTTCTTTTCTATTTTGTTTGTTACTTTTTTTGTTACAGTCACTTCCCTCAGTTTATACTGGATCACCGCGGATTAGTCATTAGTTGGGAAATAAAATTAAAAAAGTAAAATAACGAATAGCACTTATATAAGAACGAAAAATGTAAAAATAGCCCCCCCCCCCCCCCCCCCCCCCCCCCCGACGATGTCATCGTACATCCCGATGGTTGACTGCATACATCGTCAACGGCCAATTTAGGGGACATCGCCCAACCCCAGTTCAGGACGTCCAAAAATGAAATGTGCAGTTGGGAAATGAAAAGACACACAAGAGTCTGCATGAATTTTCAAACCTTTTTCAAAAGGGGAGAGGTGGAAAAACACGACCTGTTAGGCTCTGGGTCTGTCCTCTCTCTTTGTCCTCAAGGCAAAAATGCTTTTTTATTATCCAGCAGGGCAAAATGAAAACATATAAAATTCGTCTTTTTACTGGTGTGTTTTTGTCTAGTCTGCATCTATTACGTTGTGCCATAGATGCGTTATTCCAGAAGTCACGTTTAAACTACCCAGATTTTAACCCTGAAGTCTCGCTGAAGTCAGATTAAAGATGAGAGTTCTTAGTGTCAGAACTTTCTCATTACTGTCCAATCCAAGAAAGGGAGGTATCATTGCAGAGATAGACAACAGAACTACAAGAATTAAAGTTGATATCAAATCAATTTTTGTTTACTTATTATCAAATAATAATAATTAAGGATATACTCAGGAAAATGGTCCAGTTCAATTTGATGTTAGACAGATGCTGTGAGGAAGAGGAAACACTGATATCTTCAGCATGACATATAATGTTATAGAATTATTTAGCTTAAAAAACACACCTTGTAACCATTGTGCTATCGTAGGCACTTTAACGTTGGGAGTTGTTGTCATCTAGACCCACTATTGCGCTGAACCTTTTTTCTTCAATGATTTGTGAACCTCACTGGTGTCCATGAATTACATTTGTATTTGTATTTATTTATTTAAGGGACAATGCATACAACAAACAGTGTAGAATACTCTAAAGGTAATGAGACACTGTAAATATGCAGGATTGTAGCCTAGGCTAATTTCCATCCTGACCATGGCCAGCCACCTAGAGACTTAAAATAAATTGAGTAAAACAGAGTAAAAATGTACATATATAGCGTAAAATTGCATTAGAAAAATGACATAAAATTAACATGAAACATGAAATCCCTTGTGGAGCCCTGGCTCATGCCTGGGGTTGACTCACAATTAAAATGAAAAATCAATACTTAAAAACCGCTTATTCTATGTCATAATTAAAACGAAAATGCAAAGAGGGGATTGTATTTGCATTTTAACATCCACCCTTCAACATTGTCGCAATAATCAATTCTAAAACGCATTTCCAGAGGGGAGGCGGGGCGATGACGTCACTGCTTTCTCCGTGTGTCTGGCTGCTGAGAGACACAGACACACCGGGAGTGGTGGAGCTTTGTGTTAGCGGCAGAGAAAAAGGGTTTTGTGATGGTTGTGAACTTCTGATGATTGCACACAGCTTCCCAGGACTACATAGCAGCACTTCCACCTTCTGCGGTCTTCATTCGGACGCACCGCGAACAAGCTTCTTTTCTTCGGAGCGGGGCAGCTGCCTTCATAGCGGAGCGCGATGCTCCGCGACCCAAAGCTCCCGATTGAAGGCTTCAGAAGGTGGAAAAGCTGCTACGATCTGAGAAACCATCACATGAATTTATGTTTCCATTGGTGTCCAGAACAAAATAAAGGATGATGTAATTCCCACACAATTATATCCAAGATGCTCATTGCATGTTCAGAGTTTTAAGTTCCTCCACGGCTAATGTTTTTAGCGTATATTAACCTTATGCTAAGCTGTCTCTTTTCGGTCCACCTTGCAGTGAAAAAAAAAGCACCGACCACACAGATTTAAAAAAATATGAACGAGCAGGCCCTTAATAATACTCATAACTGTAATAAAAGGACATTTAGAAGATAGTCTCCTGCAGCTTCGCGCTGAGTGAGTGTTGGTCCAACCACCAAACATTTAGCATGGAGAAATCTGCTATCTGTTGATGGGGCTCCAGCTGTCATCAAACTGCAAGATCAGCGCGAAGCTGCAAATAAATATGTAAATATGTGGGGATTACATCATCCTTCATTTGGTTCTGAACACCACTGGAAACATAAATTCATATGATGGTTTCTCAGATCGTAGCAGCTTTTCCGCCTTCGGCGATTGGGAGCTTTGAGTCGCGGAGATTCGCGCTCCGCTACGAAGGAGGCAGCTGCCGCTCCGAAGAAACAAAGCTTGTCCGTGGTGCGTCAGAAGGAAGACCGCAGAAAGCGGAAGTGCTGCTACATAGTCCTGGAAAGCTGTGTGCAATCATCAGAAGTTCACAAACATCACAAAGCCGTCTTCTCTGCCGCTAACAGAAAGCTCCACTGCTCCTAGTCTGTCTGTGTCTCTCACCAGCCGGACACACAGAGAAAGCAGTGACGTCATCACCCCGCCTCCCCTCTGCTAATGCGTTTTTGAATTGATTATTGGGACAATGTTCGCAGGGTGGATGTTAAAATGCAAATACAATCCCCTCTTTTCATTTTTGTTTTAATTATGACACACAATAAACGGTTTTTAAGTATAAAATGAAAACATTTTGAAGGATTGCTTTTTCATTTTGATTTTGAGTCATATGATGCATCTTCATTTTGAAAATGAAAAGGTATTTCTGTTAATCCATTTTGATGATCAAATTAAACATTTCTAAATGAATTTAGCTACACATTGAGCAGATAACTTTTTGAAAATTTCTTTATCATTTTAATTAAGTGAAAGAATAAGCTGTGTTGAGGAAGGAAATGAAAAAGCATTTTGGTGGATTGCTTTTTCATTTTAATTTTGAGTCAAAAATCGCTTCCATAAAATACAGACGGAAGTTTTATTTGGGAAAACTACCGGACTCTGTTCACTACATTTGTCTGTCTAAACGCGTGACGTGACTTTAAGCAGCTGCTCGGACTGCAAAGTTAGTAACTCAAAGCTAAAGCTAAAAAACAAACAATAAAATGTATTAGTTTGGACCAGACCGACCATAAGCTGCAGCGATTGGGTCTCTAATGCTTCACACATGGAGTTGATAAAGTTGCAGACATTCGTGTTTATTATTCTATTTAGGTAATACCAGTTTTACGATGGTTTTGTCATGATAATTTGCTTTATTTATTAATCACACCTTAAAAATCGGACATGGTTAACGTTAATATCTGGTTGTTAGCATCCAATAATGCGCCGATCTCCATCTCGCAGTCTCGTAAGTTATTGTCGTGGGTCCCTCTGGGAAATAAAGCAGAGGCCCCAAGGTGAGTGTGTTCTTTCCTTTATTGAAGAACTGCGAGCACTTCAACTGCTCCACGCAGGGCACAACAGGTCATGACACCTCTGTCTCTGTCTGTTTTCATTTCCTGTGACACTTCCTATTAACCCGTAAGCCCCTCCTACTGGGCGTTGATCTCCATTAGTCCACTGGTGAGGTCAAAGGAAATAGTCTTATACATGAAATAAAGAAACTGTGTGGGTCCCACCACCAGCTGACAGTGCCGAACCATCACAAAGTGACAGAATAGGCTGTGTTGAAGACTAAAAGGAAAAAGAAGGATTGCTTTTTCATTTTAATTTTAAGTCAAAAAATGGAGCTTCATTTTAAAAAGGAAAAAGCCGGTCTGGTTTTGACTTTTATTTTTAATTATGCTACACTATCGCTTCCATATAAAGCCCATGACAGACATGAATTACTTAAATTATTACGTAAAATGGAACATCAAATGTTAACATCAAAGTGACTGTCAGATGTAGGGGGGTGACAATCACTTTTTTTTTAGTTCTTCATATGGTGCATGATTGGAACTATAATAAACACATTAAACACATTTATTCTGCTATTCCTGTGTTCAGACTTCAAGGGTTTCTGGGGGAAACCTTTTATTACTGTTCTCCTTCACTCCCTGCAGTTGCACTGCCCATGGCTGTCACTGCCTCTTCTTAGAGCTGCACGCGGCTCCCATTTCTCATTCACACACTTGTGCGGTTTTAGAAGCACACACACATCCTCATTCTACAACAGAAGTTTCCGTCTGACGAGGAAATACGACAAATTTACTGCGTTCTAATTATTAATTTCCATTCCAAGCTGCGTGCGTTCTTGAGTGCGTGACACGGCTGCCCACCGGAGGATTTTGTGTTTTTTTTGTTTTGTTTTTTGGCGGGGGGGGCTATGGTTAACTGCAACACCGCGCCCCCTGCCGGTTTCATCACTGATGATCAAAAATCTCACACCGTCACAGCTCTAGTCAGATGAAATCTTTCCTCTTTGAAGGAGTTTCCTTCATGTCATTATAGGATCCCAGATCTCCCATCAGGCCTTGCAGCTCCTGACTTTGTGATGAGTTCCTGCAGAAACTCTTGGAAATCTCATGTTGATTCTCTCCCAGTTGACATCCATGGAGATTTTCACTGCTGTTGTTCAACTGTAGAGTTTGTCACAGACGCTCAAACTCATAAAGAGTTCAGCTGGAAGTTGAGAACGAGGCTTTGAAACCAGCAGCAGTTTGAGTCCATTCTGATGTTCCATTCAGGTTTCTGCTACAACAAGCCTTTATTTTGAAAGAGCCAGTGGGGCAGAAACAATAGGTGACTCTGAAGATGAGATAACCTGGACTTCTTACAGAGTTACCCCACTGCAGTTGCAATCCTAACTGAGCGGTCATATTGCACGCTCGCTAGGTTTGCGCAGTGTTAAGGGGCTCTATTTGTCACTTGGGAGCAGTAACCTGCCACAACATACTCACACATACACAATTAAAGCCATATTATTTCCAATAACACACTCTTCTCCTTAATACGGTTATGGTTTTTTTCTGGATTTAACATTAAAACATACAGGTAAAACATGCATGCTAGTGTGTGTTTTAAAAAGGCAGCAGGAGAAAAACTGAGTAGGTTGCGATTTATTTTTTTATTTTTTCAGTCATCAATCACCATTCACAAATCCATCAAAGTCTCATCTTCTGTATCTGAAATGAACAGTCTGGCTACATTTCTATCACACACATCAGGTTACCTTTACTCATCGTCAGAGTCTGTCTCGAACGATGCCAGCTTTTGCAAAAGCTTGAACAACAGTGGAAGCAGACACGTTAGCCCAAGCTTCTACAATCCATTCACAAACTGTGGTGTAACTGTGTCTCAGTAAAAGGAGGCAAGGATGGAGGGCTTTTCATTATAGTCCACTTGAAGTTCCTGCACTCGAGTTGGTCTTCCAACACAGACAACCTCGCCTTGTTTCAGCGGAAACTCAGCAGCCTCTTCTTGACATGTCGGAGTTTTTCCATTTTGCAGTTTAAACTGCGGTTTATAACCGTGTCTCTTTGCATTTTCAGGGTTTCCAAAACTAAGTCTTTCTGCACTATGCACATACCTGCACCTTTTTACTATGGGGGTGGTCTTCTTTCACGTCCTCACTTCTCTTCGTATTGTTTACAGCGGGAAGGATGGTATCAATGATGAAATTTTCAGTACCAGGAATTTCTCTCTGAGTCGCACTGGTTGAAGTTTTAGATAAAGATGTTCAGGATCCATTTTAGTTCAGAGAATCGGATTCTTCAAAATGAAAGAATATTGACTAGAAATCATATCAACCACAAATTATGATTTAAATCGAGTTGTTAAATCAAATCTTTACAGATCTATAAATAACAATCTCTAATAATAATAACCTCTCAGGATAAAGGGCAGGAAATAACAGGGCTGGGTGGATGAAATCAATTAATCGATCTGAATCAATACAAACTTAAAAAAAATCTAATATAAATCCATAAATGTAGAGATTGAGCTTTAACACTAAAAGTAGTTTTTTTTTTACGTGTTCTGTCCAACAGCTTAGTAACAGATGAGAGCGGAAAGCCTCTTGTGTTGGACATATTTTACTGTTACAATAGGGGTTATGAAATGTTTGATACACTAGCTTCATATTTGAATACACCCATTTTGTAAATTAGGCTAAACTTTATTCATCTTAGTCATATCTGTAACAGCCTTTTTTTGGACCGGACGGAAAAGAAAAGAAGGGAAGAAGAGAGAGGGAGGGGGGGGGGGGGTAGAACCGTGAAGCAGCATAAGGCAACAAGTTGCTGGATTTTACAATCATTCCAGTCAATAATGTAAATCCAAAAAGGGGGCGGGGCCTGTCTACACACACCCAAATGCCACAAACATACCTGTGGTCGTCAAAAAAGCCCAAACACAAAACATGTCAATATGAACACAATACAGCTGATGTTCACACACACATACTAATGCATTTTGACCAACGTGAAATATTTCATTTAATCACTTAAACTATTTGTGCAAAGTTGAGAGCACCTGTGATCAAGTGGATCTTTTTGTTCTTCTAAAATGGATGATGGAATGTAAAAAGGAGGGAAGTACCCAGCCATTCCCACACTAAGACCCCCGCCGCGGCAGTAGCAGCAGCCAGGACCCCCACCAACACCCACAAGCAGCAGATAGAGAACAAGCGCCTGCCGAGTAATCGCATCCCCCACCAAGGCCAGGGCCAGCAGGACCGCATGGGGGCTCAAATTGATTGATTTACAAGATCTCTAGCTAATCATGGTGCAGAACAGGGTGCTCTGTTTGAAAATAAAAAGCAGCAGCATATCACACTAAAAAAGTTAGTGAGACAGCAAATGATGAACTGTGACGCAGAAAGGGAAAGAAACATTAAAATCTGGTTTTTAGTTTAAATGTGAGCTCTGTGAAGCATTTTAAAGTCCCACTCCAACTATATTTTGATCTATTTTCAAAGTGTTCCCAGTTATCTTTTCATTAGGATGATGATGTTTTAAGGCCAAATCAAAAACCTGTTGTTTTCAAGGACATAGTCTCTGCAGAGAAGCAGGAATTCATTAGAAATGTATCTCTGAGCTGTGCAGAGACTGTTGACGTGGAAGAAACCCACCACTACTATCCCATAAAATCTTTGTTTACACTCTCTCCCGCTAGCTTACAGCCCTTCACTACCTTAACATTACAGTGCAACAAAAATAGCAGCAATATCAAATCTATCTAGCCATACCGTTTTTATCCAGATTTCAGCTCAGACGAAGAAAACAAAGACGTTCATGGATCTATTTCTAAGTGGATGCATCACAATGGAGACTAGTAGGGAGGCTTTTTACTTGCTATGTCACAAATCGAAGCGTTTTTCAAACAGCGCCTTTTTATTTGCTTTTATTTTAATAAAGAAATACTCAAAAATGTTTTATGTATGTCTTCAATCATGGAAAATGCTACAAGAACATGTGAAAAAAAACTAAAACACAAATTTAATAGAAGTGGGTCTTTAAACACCAACTTTTTCATGTAGTTTCAAATAAAGAAACATTTGTTTAACAGTATGTAAGTTGATCATTTATGTCTGTGCACCAAAGTTTCGTGCTGGTGCACCTCAAACAATGTTAGGTGCACCAGTGCAAAAATTTAGTCTAGAGCAGGGGTTCTCAAAGTTTTTGTAGTGGAGGGCCAAATCAGGAACTCGACGTAAGACCGGGGGCCAATTTTGCTGGGAAAAAAAGACAGAAAAAGTTGTTTATAATAACTTTAATGACCAATTGTGAATGGTACAATTAACCAGGCCCTCCAGATGTTTTCCCAGTTTTTGTTGGAGGTTGAGGGCCAGATCTTCTACTTGTCTAGTAAACGTATCATTTGACAGACTTATTTCTTCAAACTTTTTCTTTTGCTCTTGATAAACAATTTCAAATACTTTCAACACATCCACAACGTAGCTACTAGCTTCTGTCACAGCGTCACTGAATTTAGCCATTTTTGTAAACATTATCTGGTGTGCAGCATAACCTTGTTGTAGTTGTTGGAGCTTATCTTTGCAGTAAAAAACACCCACAAACACCGCCGTCCTCTTCACTGCAGCTCCGGTAATCTGCTAGTCTCACAATCTGGTAAATATGTCATAGTTTTTATGATTTGTGACATAGTGAAGATTTATATTGACTTCTTTGAGCATTGCATTTACCTGCTTGCAAATCAGGCACATAACTTTATCCAGCCTATGAGGTACGACAAAGTAAGCATTTGTCCACTTAGCTTGAAAACTTCTCTACACCAACACAACGGTCTTTTCTCAAAATAACCTCCTCTGGCTCTCTCTCCGAGTCCCTTGCTTCTAATTCCATTTCTACCACCATCGTCACGGTCCTTACTTTCGCAGAGGTAGTGACATAGAAAATGTTGTCTGCCCTAGGGATGGTTGACTGACATCCCGATGGAGAGACACCGTCGTGATGCCACGCCCCCGCCAAGGTGCGAGTCGACCCTATAAGCCGCGGTTACGTGTGCAAAATATCTTGATGGGATCAATGGTCGGATTAGAATCCAACCGTGTACATGGGCCCAGAAAAACTTTTTCAGATTATAAAAAACATTCTCATGGGTCGCACTTTCGGTCGGAATAAATCATTCGCACATGCGCAGCAGTGTTTTTAAAAACCGGAAGCGAAACTTAGTTCCGCCGAGTGGCTACACACATAGATACGTCAGCTCGGTAATATACAAGATGATCTCCTAAACGTGCTTTTATTAAAGTTACGGTTATTATGAAGCGCCTGTTCACGCATCATTTTAACTTTAATCCGTGTAGTCAGTGCTTTTTCTGTTGAAAAACGGAGCCGGAAGCCAGGATTAGCAGTATGCTAACATGGGCTAACAACATTAGCATGAACATAAATCCATGCGTGAAACGCTACAATCTGCATCTTGGCTGCACGTAAATATGTGGGAATAACATCAGCCTTTATTTTGTCGGGACACGACTGGAAACACAAATGTTTGAACGGTTTCTAAGGACTGAGCGGCCTTTCTGCGTCGAAGCTTACACACTGCGTTAGCTAGCGCTCCGAGCTCTGCTCCGAGCTCTGCTCCGACACACACTTTTACCGGGAGACCCGCTTCTCCTACATTCCGGTTGCTCGTTCACGTAGAGCTGCGGGACGGATCACAGTCCTAAATCTCCCACACGTAACAAAGCATCCTTACTTCCCCTAAAACACAAAACTGTAAGTCCGTCTGCTCTGCTAGAGACACAGTCGCTTGCTCCACCGGTCTAATCAAACGCAGGACCGGACCACTTCTTTTCTACTTTGTTTATTTGATTTTTTTTAAAGTCACTTCCCTCAGTTTAGACTGGATCATCGAGGATGAGTCATTATTCGGGAAATAAAATAAATAAAGTAATAAAGTAAAATGACGAATGGCAATTATATAAGAATGAAAAATTAAAAATACCCCACCACCACCACCGATATCATTGTCCATCCCGATGGTTGACTGCAAACATCGTCAACTGCCAATTTAGGGGACATCGCCCAACCCTAGTCTGCCCTCTTGTGGTGAATTTAATACGCTGTACCATTGACACCCAAGTGTAATTACCTTTTTTCCTTCAGATTGTTCCAGAAACCCTGAAACAATATGTTTCCAAGCAAAGTACAGCTGGTTTGATAACGATCATTTAGGATTTTTTGAGGGCCACAAAAATGTTCCTGCAGGTCGCCATTGGACCCCGGGCCACACTTTGAGAACTGTTGGTCTAGAGTCCTGCCTAAGGGACTCAACCACCACTGAGCGTCTGACTCCCCCCATAAGAGATAGGGTAGGGAAAACAAGATCAATGACCACCACCTTATGACTGTAAACGAGGAGTGTGTCAGTGTGGGGACTGTGTGTTTATTAAAATATAGTCTGTAAACTTTTTTGAAAACTTATACGTTTCTTTAATTAGGTGTTTGACCTACTGAAGACTGAAAGACTGACCTCACCTACATCTTAACTGTGAAAGGGAACTAAGACAGGCTATTTCTTGACAATACACAAAGACCTTTAAAAGTATTAAAGGTCTCCTTTTTTGTCTTTTTGTCCCTGCAGTCCTCCCTCAGCATTATGCAAGTGAAGAGGATCTGTGCAACCAACAGAGCACTTTAAGAATGGAACAGGGGGAAACAAAGCCTTGTCAAATTAAAGAGGAACATGGAGAACCAAAACCTCCACAGATTAAAGAGGAACATGAAGAACAAGAACCTTCAGAGATTAAAGAGGAACTGCAGGAACCAGATACCCAACAAATTAAAGGGGGACTGCAGGAACCAGAACCTCTACAGATTAAAGAGGAACAAGTAGAACAACAACTTCCACAGATTAAAGATGAGCTCTTCAGTCAGGAGGAAGATCAGCTTGATCTGAAGCAGGAGACTGATACCTTGATGGAGATTCCTACTTATGAGGAAGATGAGAACAGTAAAGCAGATCTAAAGAATCAGCAGAGCTTTAATGTAACTGATAGTCAGGATGAAGAAGGAAACCAACATGAAGAATCAACATCAACTACAGATGAAGGGACAGAATCAACATCAACTACAGATGAAGACACAGACCCACAGAACAGAGATCTGAAGAAGAGTTTTAGTTATTTATCTCATCTCAAAACACACATGAGAACTCATACAGGAGAGAAGCCTTTTTCTTGTAAAGTATGTAAAAAAGATTTTCGTTATTTATCGCATCTCAAAAGACACATGAGAACTCACACAGGAGAGGAGCCTTTTTCTTGTAAAGAATGTGATAAAAGTTTTAGTAGTGCATCTAATCTCACAACACACATAAGAAGTCACACAGGAGAAACCCGTTTTTCCTGCAAAGAATGTGACAAAGGTTTTACTTATATTTATGATCTCAAAGTACACATGAGAACTCACACAGGAGAAAAGCCTTTTTCTTGTAAAGAATGTGATAAAAGTTTTAGTACTGCATCTAATCTCACAACACATATGAGAACTCACACAGGAGAGAAGCCTTTTTCTTGTAAAGAATGTGATAAAAGTTTTAGTTGTGTATCTTATCTCACAACACACATGAGAACTCACACAGGCGAAAAGCCTTTTTCTTGTAAAGAATGTAAAAAAAGTTTTAATCAAATATCTCATCTCAAAACACACATGAGAACTCACACAGGAGAAAAGCCTTTTTCTTGTAAAGAATGTGATAAAAGTTTTACTTGTTTATCTAATCTCACAACACACATGAGAACTCATACAGGAGAGAAGCCTTTTTCTTGTAAAGAATGTGATAAACGTTTTAGTCATGTATCTGATCTTAAAAAACACATGAGAACTCACACAGGAGAGAAGCCTTTTTCTTGTAAAGAATGTGATAAAAGTTTTAGTTTTGCATCTAATCTCACAACACATATGAGAACTCACACAGGCGAAAAGCCTTTTTCTTGTAAAGAATGTAAAAAAAGTTTTAATCAAATATCTCATCTCAAAAGACACATGAGATCTCACACAGGAGAAAAGCCTTTTTCTCATAAAGAATGTGATAAAAGTTTTACTTGTTTATCTAATCTCACAACACACATGAGAACTCATACAGGAGAGAAGCCTTTTTCTTGTAAAGAATGTGATAAACGTTTTAGTCATGTATCTGATCTTAAAAAACACATGAGAACTCACACAGGAGAGAAGCCTTTTTCTTGTAAAGAATGTGATAAAAATTTTAGTTTTGCATCTAATCTCACAACACATATGAGAACTCACACAGGCGAAAAGCCTTTTTCTTGTAAAGAATGTAAAAAAAGTTTTAATCAAATATCTCATCTCAAAAGACACATGAGAACTCATACAGGAGAGAAGCCTTTTTCTTGTGTAGAATGTGATAAACGTTTTAGTCATGTATCTGATCTTAAAAAACACATGAGAACTCACACAGGAGAGAAGCCTTTTTCGTGTAAAGAATGTGAAAAAAGTTTTCGTTTGTCATCTCATGTCAAAAGACACATGAGAACTCACAGGAGAGAAACCTTTTCTTTGTAAACAATATAAAACAAGTTTTTATGATGTATTTAGTCTCAAATGACCCTTTTTTGTGTAAAGTATGTAATAAAAGTTTTAGTTATGTAGTTGACCTTAAAACAAGAGGACGCATGCAGAAGAGAAACTGGTCAGCTATCAAAGCAGCCTGATCTTTCATTAGATGTACATAGGCTGATGGCCTCCAGACCACATTGATGCAGTTACTCGGTAATAAGGAGGCAGAACTGATTATTGGATGCATTGAAGTGAACAGTTTTTCTGAAATCTGACATGAGTCTTGAAAACATTTTTTTCTGATTCTGTGACAATATTTTTAGGTGTTTGTCATCTATACGCCACTGTGATCACATATCTCAAATAAGGGATTGTGTATTGATTCTAAACATAATGGAGTTTCACTTTTTAAGATATTTAACTTCATGAAATTAATAGATTTGATTTTTAGAGAAATGTTGATAATGTTCCATTTTTGTTGGTTGATATTTCTTAGTAGATTTTTGTACTTTTGTGATATTGTTAAACGTTTTTGAGTTATACATTGTGGTTGTTTTTTATGTAAGGGACACTGACAGACTCAGTGTGCATTTTTCTACACCGTGGAAGTGTGTTGCCTTGCTTCTGTAAAATGTGTTCATTTCTCTTAACGCACATTTTGAAGACCATTAACCTGCTTATTCCATGGCCACTTGCAAAAAGAATAACTATTCAATTAGTTTTTGGTAGTTTATTGTTGTTTTTTTTTGTATTTAAATTGTGTCACAAAAAGGGGACTATTTGTTACATGATGTGCTAAACTGATTTTGGCTACAGCAGCAAACAAAAATGTGGTAAATGAAGCATCAGTTCAGAGATAAAGTTCGCATCTTACCCCTAATTTTTGTCCAGATGAGGAAGCTAAAGGTGGTGGTAAAGATGCCAGTGCAGTTATATAGAACATTAAATCTATGTGACCGGAACTTCATTTTTAGGCCTGCGGTTATGACTGGATTATCACTTTTAATTCTACACCCAGCAGCCAATCAGAATCAAGTATTTACCCAGACAGTGGTATAAGCTAAAATAATGTTGTGTAAGTCTGTGTTACCATGGCGAAACTAAAATTATTCTATACATCTCTAAATCTAACACTATGTGGTTCGTGAACATTTCAATATTGTTTTAAATATAAAAAATATATAGTTTATATTTTGTTTAGTCTTCCAAGCAAATAAAAGTTTAGTGAAGAAAGAATTAAGTAAAAATGTATTCAGGAAGAGGCGGATAAAGAGCCAGAATGGTGTTTGTGTCTGGGGTTCTTGTGATTCATGTTTTCTAGTAGACATTAGAACTGTTCCTCTGTTCTTTTTGGTTCTCATTGTTCTGTTCCAATCTGTGAAGAATAAAGTGGACATGAACATCAGTCAGAAGTGTGAAGTCTTTCCAACAGTGTGGGTTTCTGCTGTTTGTTGGTTCTCTGCAGGTTCCAAAGCTGGACTCCCCAGGTCCAGTTCTGACTGCTGAACTCAGGACTGAGTTCTGAGTTTTTGTATTCTGCATAGAAATTTGTTTGTTTTTCTATAGTGTTGATGTTCTTCCACTTGTTTTTGTCCAATTCTGACCTCTACAGGAAGTCTGCACAGGTGCAGACAAAGACAGAAACCAAAGGAGGACCCACTGATTGTTTAAGTGATCTGGACCGAGCCAGTGTGATGTTTCCCATAAAAAATTTCTTACTTTCAGCTCCAACCAAAAGAAGTCAATTCAGCTGCCATTTTCCTGATGCATATGGATGGAGCCAGATGACAACAGTTAACATATGATTTGTCTGAGTCAACATTTCAATGTCAACTACTGTCACAAATCAGGATTAAGTTTGTTGGAAGTCTACACCCCTTGCACTAAAAATGTGCTCGGGAGAATCAGGATGGACGCCATCTCTCCGCATGAGACCGGACTTCCCCCCAAAAGGCACTCCAATTATCCACAAAACCAACGCCGTTGTCTGGGCACCATCTAGAAAGCCAGCGGTTAAATGAAGAAAAGTGGCTGTACATTTCATCATTGACTAAGTTCGGCAGGGGACCAGAGAAAATTACAGTGTCTGACATCGACTTAACAAGTTTACACACTGAAGCTACGTTTAACTTAACCACCTCTGATTGTCTCCGTCGGGCATCATTACCGCCTGCGTGAATCACGACTCGACGGAACCTGGACTTACTCTGAGCTAACATCCTAAGGTTCCCCTCGATTTCACCAACTCTGGCCCCCGGATAACAACTTAATGTCCACAAACATACAATCGCAGATGGAGCTTGATGAAATACTTTAGAATGTGGTGTTTAGAAAAAAACTGCTTTATTATAGTCTTATTAATTTCAAAAAATTTAATCATTTTCATTGTATTTTTACCCTTTAGTTTAACATTTCTACAGACGTTCCTGACATTAACTTTTTCTTTTTTTTAATTTCATGTGTTTTAACTTTTTGTAATGAAAATTTGATCTGCCACCTGGATGTTTATATTTATAGTTTTGTCTGCTTTGAATTGTGTTATTTAAGCTAAATCAATCTATAAATATGACGACCGATCTTCAGCTCCAACTCCCACAAACACCGCCATCCTCTTCACTGCAGCTCCGATCGATCATCTGCTAGTCTCACAATCACAGCAATCCAAGTTGTCTTTCCGTTCAACACTTCTTCACTCATTTACGACACTTTGGAAAATGCTGAGAGTTCCCACGCGAACCACGCATCGTCCTTTCTGTCCAAAAACCTCACAAACGTCCCCAAAAAACACCACCTTCCTCTCAACACAAGCTAACGCTGCTAGCCTGCTAATTAACTAACGCTGCTAGCGCCTGGTGCTTTTTACTTCCGGGTCACGTGCAGAAACTTTATTTAAAAAGAAACGTATAAACTGCTTAAAAGAACCTCAATATGTTCTAAAAAGCTTCAAATGTTTTTTAAACAGTTTTACTTCAGGAGATAATAAAGAAAAGAAAATCAAAATGGAAAAAATGTATCGAAGAAAACGTTTAGAGAGCTGTTGTGACGTCATCACACTGTGTCCCATTCCAATGTTCAGATTTGACTACAAAACGCATATGAGACTAACTAAACCTGATCTCATTCATGTATTGTATTTCCAAACTACAGTAATGAAAAAAAAATTCTTAAGTAAACAAGTAAGATAAAAATAAAAAATTTCAAGCAAAAAAGATCCTAAAAAACTGTTTCTAAAGAGAATAATTACGACTATAAATAAACATTAAATTGGCTAGTTAATAACAAAGACAAGCAATAGTTAAGAAATTCTTATTACAGTGAAAAAACAATAGAGAAATTTACTTAATTTTACGGAGCCCGTGTCCTGACATTAAGATATTAAAATATATCTTGTTCCCACAGATTCACGTCATAAGTCATTCACGCGGATGTGCTCTCTGTACGCCGGCAAAAGCCGCTTTCAGCGGTAACTTCCGTGTCTCTGTGACCCATATTCGTTCAAAAAAGGAACATGAAAAACAAAAATGATCACTTTATTACCGTCTCAATGAATATAAGAAAAATATCAAAAGATTTATGATAACTAGGCTGCTTTGTCATACGATAACTCCTGCAAGCTACTACTAGCGCCGCCGCAGAGCTCTTTGATGTATGCCGGCATTTGGGCAACTGGCTGGTCGGTTGACAGACAGCTGATATTGTAGTTTAGGGTCGAATAAGAATAATAATATTCAGGACTTGTCTTTTATTAACTTTAGCAGTCAGTTGCTTTACATTCGAAGGCTATAAGGATACATGCTAACTGACTAGCCGATCATTTATCCTGTTATTAATTTACGTCATATTTACAGCAGATACCTTCACATTTCTGTCTGTCTGAGTCTCATTACATTGCATTGAAGATACGGAGGATGTTTAGAGAACAGATTTATTTATTTTAAAAAGCACAAATGCATCCATCGTATTCACGTTCATGCACATGATCTGGTACGCCCTCCGTCATCTTGCGGCAAAAGCCGCTTCCTGCCGCTACTTCCGTGTCTCTGTGAGCATTTAATAGGGGTAAAAATTAAAGCAAGAATGATCGATCTGTTATTGTCTCGATGAAAATCTGAAAAATATCATATTAACCTTGCTGCTTTGCCTAATGCACTTACCTTTAGCTCGCAGCATAACAACAATAGCAGTACGTCACGTTTCCCAGCATGCTTTGCAGCCAATCATTGGTCTTGTTGTAAAACCTTGGTTACAGGGAAACAGTGATTGGCCAATGATTGGCGATGACGGAGGGCGTACCAGATCATGTGAACGTGAATACGATGGATGAACAGCCGCATAGACAGCCAAATGCAGCATCACAGGAGGGGACCGCTCCACCACAGCTAAGCGGTTCTTGTCCTCATCCAAACCCCAGTTGTTGCCAGTTGTTCCCGTTTCTGAAACATGGATTTATTTCTGGAAGACTCAATTTTTCTCCCTAAATGTTGGATTCAGTCTGAATTCCAGTCCCACTCCCAGCATTCCTGCTCCTCTTTAGCTCCTCCTCTTCCTCCTGATCAAAGTTTGAAGCCCAGAGCCAAAAGTGCGTCTGCAGCTGCTTCTGCTCCAGCAGCCGCTCCCTCTGCTCCTCCTGCCTCTCCTCCTCTGGGAGCTCCTGCATCCTCCTGCGCTCCTCCCTGTCCTCCAGCATCATCAGGAGGCTTTCAAAAGGCTTTCTGGAATGTTCCAAAGCAGAAACCTTCATCATTTGAAGATGGAGGAAGACTCCAACACTGACAGACAGACAGACAGGAAGTCTCCTGGTTTTTCTGCTTCAGGAGGTTTTTGGGAAACTGCAGAGTTTTCTTTGTGGAGCTAAAGAGCTGCTGTCAGTCTGCTGACAGTCTACCAGCTGTCCCCAACTTACCCCCTTCCTCATATAATCTCATATTAGGGTGAGGGGGTTGGGGGTTTAGCCTGTGATGCACCTGGGGGGGGGGCTACTTGGCAGTGGTCCCCCTCCCATGGCTGCTAGAATGTCCACAACCACATACCCATTCACTCTCACACTCACACCTAGGGACAATTTAGAGTGACCAATTAACCTATGCAGCATGTTTTTGGACGGTGGGAGAAGCTGGATACCCCGGAGAGAACCCGCGCATGCAACAAGAACATGCAAACTCCATATAGAAAGGTCCCCCGTTGTTGTTCTGTTTCAGGTCCCCCAGCCGGGATTTGAACCAGGGGCCTTCTTGCTGTGAGGCAAGAGTGCTAACCACTGTGCATAGGGCCACTAGAATTCAACAGCAAAAATAAAAACACTAAATTACAATAAATAAAAGACTGACGTGTCCAAGAGGCGTAGTAGAGTCTATCAGACTACGTTCACACTGCACGAATTAATGCTCAATTCCGATTTTTTTTTTCCAGATTTTTTTGCAAGGCCGTTCACATTTCCAATTAAATACGAACTTTGGTGATCTTCTGTGTGACCGTGAAATGACCCATAAGTGACCCACATGCGCAGAAGAATCCTCAACGGTGAAGAAGGCATTGGAGCCAGGATTGTCTGTACTAGAGGGCTGCATTGGGATCGGGTCCGGTGGGACCTAACGCAAATCTCGCCGGAGCGCGCGGTTGGAATTTTGCTGCGGGCGGGAATGGGCACCCAAAAAAAAACAGCGGGATATAGGGATGTTGCCTTGCAACATGATGGAAAACATGTCAATAGACGATGTAGAAAACAACCTCAAACAAGGTATTTACAGCATAACCCTTGGTCCGCAGACCGAGGTACCGGGCCGCACAGAAAAAATAAAATAACTTACATGACTTCCGTTTTATTTATTCCGGAATCTGAAAGATGTTTTATTTAGACAAATTGCCCGATTCTCTGTTACATCCCTCTATGTTACTCTTGACGCAGGTCAATTTGCTCGTCTCAGTCACGTGATAGGATACCGCTAAAATAAAACCCAGGAACTAGCTAAATGAAAATAAAACAAACGTCTTTGGAAAGTTTCTTTGCCAAGTGGAAAAGGCCCAGCCAGCAGTGTTGGTGTTAGTGTCGCTTGCACGTTTGGTCTGCTGTCAGAGTTCCACAGGCTGCAGGGGTTACTGTGGGAGCTGGCATCACAGGGAATTAAATCAATCCCCTTTGCCTGCTTTGGTCAAAATAGGGTTGAGCATGGGTGTTTTTTTTGCCTACGGGTCCTTTCATCAGCAGTTATGTTGTTTCAACCTTAGTTATTTCTTCCTGTTGTGTTTACTTCTTTTTAGCACCATGATTGTGGGAAGGGGAGAAGATGATGACACCTGTGCGATGTACAATGTATAGCGTGTCAAAATCAAAGTGCAGAGTAGGTCTTATCACATGTCTCTGCCTTTATTGCAGCATTGTTGCAGAGTGTGTCCGCCACATAGAACATACCGGTCCGTGAGAATTTTGCCAGACATCAAACCGGTCCGTGGCGCAATAAAGGTTGGGGACCGCTGATTTACAGCACAAAAGCTGAGCAAGGAAAGTTTGACTTTTGGAGAAGTTTCTCAATTGTTTTTTTTTTTTTTTTACATCCAGGCCAGAGAAACAAAAACAAAATAAAATAACACTCCTTGAATCTCTTTAATAATATCAATACAAATTCGTTTTTTTTTTCCTGCGGGACAGAAGAAGACACAAAATCAATGCATCTCTAATATTGTGCCGGAATAAATTTTCAGAGTTTTGCGGGTGCGGACGGGAGTGGACATACATATTGCGGGAGTGTAACACATACGTTGCAGGAGCTTCCCTTCCACTGACTGGTCTCAGCATCATCGTCCGCCGTGGTTGATGTTTATGTTCTCGTTCCAGCCTACTTCAACGCAGAATGATTACGTCTGTAAGTACGGTGGCCGAGAGGTGCAAGACACGCTTACATTTAAGATACAGCAACAGCAAATCCCAGTACACATGAACAAATCATGAAACACAACAGCAAATACTGAAACACAACAGCAAATCACGAAACACAACAGCGAATACTGAAACACAACAGCAAATCATGAAACACAACAGCAAATCACGAAACACAACAGCAAATCACGAAACACAACAGCAAATCACGAAACACAACAGCAAATCATGAAACACAACTGCAAATCATGAAACATAACAGCAAATCATGAAACACAACAGCAAATACTGAAACACAACAGCAAATCACGAAACACAACAGCAAATCATGAAACACAACAGCAAATCACGAAACACAATAGCAAATACTAAAACACAACAGCAAATACGGAAACACAACAGCAAATCATGAAACACAACAGCAAATACTGAAACACAACAGCAACTCATGAAACACAACAGCAAATACTGAAACACAACTGCAAATCACGAAACACAACAGCAAATACCGCAACACAACAGCAAATACTGAAACACAACTGCAAATCACGAAACACAACAGCAAATACTGAAACACAACAGCAAATCACGAAACACAATAGCAAATACTGAAACACAACAGCAAACCACGGAACACATGACAGAGATGAAAACTAACAAATACTGAATTACAAAAACAATCTCGATACAAATGAAAAAATACAGAAACACAAAAAGGAAAGCGGAGAAACGGCGTCTAACAGAAACGGAACGTCCTGAGTCCCAGAAGTGACGTAACATAGAACTAATTGTGTATTATTTTTTACATTTCCCTATTACTGTCTTTTTTATGTGGACATTTTCAATACTTGAGACAGTCCAAAAGCATTTCTTCAATTGTATTACTACAATAAAAATTACAACAACGTTTAAGAAGGTAAAGTTTTTGCTTTTCCGGTATTAAGGGTATTCCCTCTCCGTTAAGACCACTCTAGCAAGAATGCTTCAGGACTGTTTCATGTATTTAAAATGTCCACATAAAGAAAACAGTAATTAATAACATTTAAAAAATCATACACAATTAGTTTGCTGTTGTGTTTCAGTATTTGCTGTTGTGTTTCGTGATTTGCTGTTTTGTTTCATGATTTGCTGTTGTGTTTCATGATTTCATGTTGTGTTTCAGTTCTTGCTGTTGTATTTCGTGATTTTCTGTTGTGTTTCAGTATTTGCTGTTGTGTTTCGTGATTTGCTGTTGTGTTTCATGATTTGCTGTTGTGTTTCCGTATTTGCTGTTGTGTTCATGATTTGCTGTTGTGTTTCAGTATTTGCTGTTGTGTTTCAGTATTTGCTGTTGTGTTTCGTGATTTGCTGTTGTGTCTCATGATTTGCTGTTGTTTCAGTATTTGCTGTTGTGTTTCGTGATTTGCTGTTGTGTTTCCGTATTTGCTGTTGTGTTTCATGATTTGATGTTGTGTTTCGTGATTTGCTGTTGTGTTTCGTGATTTGCTGTTGTGTTTCGTGATTTGCTGTTGTGTTTCATGATTTGCTGTTGTGTTTCAGTATTCGCTGTTGTGTTTCGTGATTTGCTGTTGTGTTTCAGTATTTGCTGTTGTGTTTCATGATTTGTTCATGTGTACTGGGATTTGCTGTTGCTGAATCTTAAATGTAAGCGTGTTTTGCACCTCCCGGCCACCGTAAGTAAGGTATCAATGACATACGGGTCGGATAGATGTGGCCTGGCCGTTCAGACAGAGGTCGCATTTGAAAAGATCGGATACGAATGGGATTCAGGACCACATACCCAAGGGCAAAAAAATCGGACGTTTCGGTCGTTTCAGCCTGCAGTGTGAACATAGCCTTAGGAGGAAAGATCTGTAAAAAGCGTTTCTTTGAGCAGCGAGGGGGTTTCAGTCTCTGACTAAAGGAGCAGCTCAGTGTCCCCACGGTTTCATGCAGAAGATTATGATGATGAAGAGGATTGTCCATGAGGGATTCCAGTTACAGTTTCAGTTTAGAGACCCTCAAAGCTTAAACAGTCTTTTTTTAAACTTGTCCTGTCAAACAGCTGAACTGGCAGATCAGAACTGAAGGTATCTTCTGTTAGACAGATTTTACTGTTACAATAGAGGTTTATGGATCCTCAGATGAACAGAGTGTATTTGTATAAACCCCTTTTGTATTTTTTAGTTAAAATAATTCGATTTATATGCATTCCTTGTTAGACTGGACTGAAAAGGAAAAGAAGAGAGAGACAGAGAGTGGGATGTTAGAGATGGTGGATGAGGGGAAAAACAGTCTTCTTTTTATCACAGCTGCTTGTTGACTGCAAACTGAAGAATTTAGGGGATTTCTTGTATGTGGTGGGAGGAGGAGGAGGAGGAGGAGAAGTTCTTCCCAAGCTTTGAAGAACCAGCAAAGAGAAAGATGAGTTTGACCGAGGAGAAAGAGATACGAAAGTTACTCCTGATTTCTTCTTCCATTCCGGTGAGTCTTTGTAGTTTTCTGTCGTCTTCTCGTGATGAAGGTGTTGTGTCAAAATATTAAAAATCACTTCCTAAAAGCAAAAATGCTAAAATAGGTCTAGGTTGTTCTCTGATCTTCTGGGATTTACTGATCCCTGTGTGTAACTGAAGCAGAGGAGAAAAAAGCTGTAAACAACATGGGAAGTTTGAACTGTTGTAGCGTTTCAGTCAATAAAGTTTTCTGACTTCAACTGTTGCAGTTCTTGATGTGATGCAGTCAGTGAGCTGTAGAATGATGACAGCTGTTTCCTCTATGTGCTACTCAAAGGCTGTGCACTGATTATTATGGTCTGGATCTGATGCATCACCCTTTTCTGCAGAATCAGCTGCAGACTGGAAGCTTAAGCAGACATGTTCATCATTAGAAGGAAAACTCAGCTTTTTAACAGAAAAGATTTCTGCAGATAAATCTGATTACTGTTGCACTGAAACAAAAAACTGTTTCCATGGTGACAAACATTGAGACTCAAAATCTGTAAAACAAAATAAAAAACTCCTTAAAATTTGGCTGTATAACAAACCAATCCCTTTATGTCAACTTCAACAAATGTGTATTTTACCATATTAGTGAAGTTCCATCTGAGCTGAAATATTTGTTTTTTTGTTTATGTGATGTGAAAGTCTTCGTCTTCTTTCTCAGAAAATCTTTTTTACGTAACCTTGAACCTTTTTAGGAAAACACCATTCCAGGAGTTTGTTTGACAAGGTTAGACTCCAGAGTTAAAAAACAGTCTTTTTCATCAAGCTGCTGTTGGTGACTTGTTGACCTCTGCTGCTGCTTCTGCATGTAGAAACCTGCAAAAGCAGAGCTTTGGTTTGTTTGCTGATCCCATATCAGTAACTGAAGTATGTGAGAAAATCTTTTTCATCAAGCTGCTGTTGGTGACGTAATGACTGCAGATTTTTGCTGCTCCTGCATGTAGAAACTTGCACAGAGAGAAACTCTGCTGAAGAATCTGGACATGTTCCGACCTACCGGGGACAAGATGTCTGTTAGATAACTCACAGACATCAATAATAGATGTCTACTGGACATCCAGAGACCATTATATTTTGCCTCTCCATTAGATGTCTACCAACAGTGCAGGAGCAACTCCAGGATTTTTCCCTGCAGTAGCTTAGGGGTTGCTGAGTGACTGTAATATAATAGGAGTTGCTCTTTCATTTTGATGTAACATTACATTTCTAAGGAGGAAAGTAACATGAAAGCAGATTCATTCGATAATACATGATTTTAGTTTATTGTCTTGTCAATAGATTGCCCTTTTTTAACCGTGTTAACAGTCAAAGTCAGACGTAAAAAATGTTGACTTGTGGTCATTTATTTAAGAGAAGCTGTTGGGGGTCCATGGGGGTTGGGTCATAGCAGGCTGGGTCCTACTATAAACCGTAAAAAGACATGGACAAAGCCAGCTGGGACATCCCCTATATAAAATGCCTTATTTCAGGATCCAATGAAATGAAGCCAATTTAGTCGACATTTCTCCGCACTGCAGGCAACGCCATTTGGAGCCAGTTGACAGAGATTGGCCCAAGTCACTCTGAGTAACGTTTCGGGGGCAACTACTGTCGACATCCTTTCACTGAAAACAGCTCAGGAAAATCTGTCAATCAAACAATCGGGTGGGGGCCACATTCTTATGCCTGATGCCTCCATAAAAGACTGATCAGTTTATGACTTGAATAACTGATGATAAAGACAAGAATTTCATGAAAAAAATGGGATTATCAAGAACTTTAAAAAAAAGACACCAGAGCAAGAATGTTTATTCTAACAAATAGAATGACTGAGTAATAGCTGCAATTGCTGTTTGTTTCTCTACAGAATCAATGGGATTTTGGCTTCTTGTAGCCAGCAGGTATTTCCTGTTTGAAACTTGAGGGGGGGGGGTCACGCAGTCCAGCAATATACAATTTATGGACCCTACCCGCTTTGGCTGCCTCTCCTTTGCTGCGCTGTGAATTTGCTGCTTGCCGCCTGTCCAAAAATGTTTTCATAAGCCTGACGCCCTGTCTGTATGTACCACCATATGATTTAAGCCTGATCGCTACATGAGCGTTGTTTGTGTATATCTCATTTACAATGCACGAAAGACACAGAGGACTTGTAGAGATCAGAATTAGTTGTTTACAAAAGCTTTACAAAAACATCAGTAATCAGAATCAGAAATCCTTTAATGTCATTGTTACACAAGAAGTTTGTGATAACAAAAATACTGGCACTCTCCAGCTGTTTGGACAATATAAAATAAAATAATTTCTATGATTATGTATATATATTTATAAAAAAAAAAAACGCCCCCCTCACCCTCCGCGGGTGGTTTCTCCTCCAAGCTCGGGTCCTCTACCAGAGGCCTGGGAGCTTGAGGGTCCTGCGCAGTATCTTAACTGTTCCTAGCACTGCGCTTTTCTGGACTGAGAGGTCTGAGGTCTTTCCAGGTATCTGTTGTAGCCACTCCTCCAGCTTGGGGGTTACTGCCCCGAGTGCTCCAATTACCACAGGCACCACTGTCACCTTCACTTTCCAGGCTTTCTCCAGTTCTTCTCTGAGTCCCTGGTATTTCTTCAGTTTCTCATGTTCCTTCTTCCTGATGTTCCCATCGCTTGGCACTGCCACATCCACCAAAACGGCTTTCCTCTGTTCTTTATCCACCACTACAATGTCTGGTTGGTTCGCCATTACCATCCTATCAGTCTGGATCTGGAAGTCCCACAGGATCTTTGCCCTCTCATTCTCTACCACCTTTGGAGGTGTTTCCCATTTTGACCTTGGGGTTTCCAGTTCATATTCTGCACACATGTTCCTGTATATTATTCCAGCCACTTGATTGTGGCGCTCCATGTACAGCGGGGAAAATAAGAATTGAACACGTCAACATTTCTCTCAAAAACACATTTCTAATCGAGCTATTGACACGAAATTTTCATCAGATGTCGGCATCAACCCTAGTAATGCACACATAGAAAGAATTCCAAACATTTATGTCCATGAATGAAGTTATGTGTAATAAAGTGAAATGGCACAGGGAATAAGTATTGAACACGCTTACTGAAATTTATTTAATACTTAGTGCAAAAACCTTTGTTGGTGATTACAGCCTCAAGACACCTCCTGTATGGAGAAACCAGTCGAATACATTGCTCAGGTGTGATTTTGGCCTATTCATCCACACAAACTGCCTTCAAATCTTCAAGGTTCCGGGGGTCTCTTCTGTTAACCCGGATCTTCAGTTCTTTCCAAAGATTTTCAATTGGATTCAAGTCTGGTGATTGACTGGGCCATTGTAGCAGCTTTATTTTCTTTTTCTTCAACCAGTTGAGTGTTACCTTGGCTGTGTGCTTGGGATCGTTGTCTTGCTGAAAGATCCACCCTCTTTTCATCTTCAGCAGCCTGGCAGATGACAGCAGATTCTGATCAAGAATGTCTCGATACTTTTTTCCAGTCATTATTCCTTCAATGATATGAAGTCTACCAGTACCACATGCTGAAAAACAGCCCCACGCCATGATACTCCCACCTCCAAACTTGACTGTTGGTATGGTGTTTTGGGGTTGATGTGGGTGCCATTTTTCCTCCAAACATGTTGTGTCTTATGACATCTGAATAGTTCAATTTTGGTCTCATCTGACCAGAGCATCTTCTCCCAGAATGTCATGGGTTTATCCAAATGTTGTGTCGCAAACTCCAAACGAGCTTCAACATGCTTCTTCTTCAAAAATGGAGTCTTGCGTGGTGTGCGTGCATGGAAGCCATGGCGGTTGAGTGCATTACTTATTGTTTTCTTTGAAACAACGGTACCTGCTGATTCCAGGTCTTTCTGAAGCTCTCCACGGGTGGTCCTGGGCTGTTGGAGAACCCTTCTGATGATTGTTCTGACTCCTCTGTCAGAAATCTTGCGAGGAGCACCTGGCTGTGGCAGGTTTATGGTAATGCCGTGTTCTTTCCACTTCCGGATGATGGCCCCAATGTTACTCACTGGAACTTTCAGAAGTTTAGAAATGCGCCTGTAACCAATGCCTTCAGTGTGTTTTGTAACAATAAGGTTGCGTAGGTCTTTGGACAGCTCTTTGCTTTTACCCATCATGCAATGCTTCTTGTCTAACACCTTGCTGGTGAGAAACCTTTTTAAAAGGCATCAATCAGGACTATACCAGCTGATATTACTTTGCACTAATAGGGGGCAGGTTAACCTTCTCAATACTGACAAACTCCAGCTGCTTTCTTGGCTTGCCAGACCTTTTTACCCCTCCTTTTCTTCATGTGTTCAATACTTATTCCCTGGGCCAGAGTCTTTTCTGTTTGGTCTGCAAGCTGAGCAGAACTGACTCGTGCAGGATCACAGGAACTTTCAGGAAAATCTCCAACCAGGAGAAGAGTTTCTGTTTGGACCTTTTCTCTGTGATTGTGAGACTAGCAGATGATCGATCGGAGCTGCAGTGAAGAGGACGGCGGTGTTTGTGGGAGTTGGAGCTGAAGATCGAGCAGGAACCATGTCTTCCCTTCAGTCTCTGAGAGAGTTGATCAGCGAGCAACTAGCTGCTGCTGCTGAAGAAATCTGCAGACTCTGTGAAGGAACCATCGTCCAGTACGAGCAGGAGCTCTGTCGTCAGCGCAGACTGCTGGATGTCATCTGGAAACCACAGCTGCAGCTACACCACATAGGTATGTGACCTATGTGGTTCAGGGATGTCAAACTCAGTCGTAGGGGTCTTAGGTTTCGGGCTGAAAAATATAAACATTGGCTGAAAACACAAAAACTGAACTTAAAATGAATAAAAACAGAAAGGAATATTAATCCAGAATAAATCAAGTTAAACCTTAAGTAATATAAAATTTTGATCTCCATAAAAATATATTCTGTGAAAATTATACGAATATTAACATGCTGCAAAACAAATAATAGATTCATATTAATAATGCAAATGGTAATATTTCCCTGGAAATATTATCACTTTTTAGGTTTTATAAAACATAAAAAATTAAATCAAAGAACTCATCAGTGGGATTTCTTCAAAATATTTGATGGTTTCCCAATTATTTTTTGCAACACCAACAGAAAAAATCTTCCATAAACCTCAATACTTTCATTAACAAATGATCTATAGCTTATTTATGATCTCATTAAGTGCAGCTGTTTTCCTGCATTACCTGCTGTCTTTTTATGTCAAATACTGACACCAACTAAACCACACGCAGTCGTCAAAAATACATTTATATGTAAAATAAAGACGCGTCATACAAATGTCTACCATAATTAATCGAGAATGACGTTTTAGAATGAGCTGAGTCACCTAAAGGCACGCCGTGATGGCACGCTGCCTGTGCCCACGACCCCTCCCCTTTTCCTTCTCAAAGACAGGACCGTGCAGCAGCAGATGCAGCAATTCACAGGTTTTAGGCCGTTCCAAAGTCTGTGATTTAACAGACAATAGAAAACTGATTGTGGTGCAGATTTTTAATGTCTTCCAAGCACTGGGATGCCCCCCCTGTTACCTTTGCACCCTGGGCTATTGCCCGGGCTTAAACCTCTACTATTGTCGCTGTGTACAAACCACCCACCCCGTCCTGCTTTATAAAAGATTTTTCTCCATTTTTATCTTCACTTCACATCTGGTAGAATAGGATTTCAGTCATTGGTGATTTTGATTGACATGTGGACAACATTGATGGTGTCATGACTGTGAATTTCTCACAGATTTCAAAAATGTCCCACAGCTGCTCTAAACAGAGGACACACTCTGGACTTGGTTATTACCTACAGCCTGTCTGCTGGAGGGTCCAGTGTGTCCACTTGTGTATATTTGTGTACATCTGTCCACAACTGCCCAGAAGCCACTTGTGTACAGATTCCAATGTACACATCTGGAGCAGCTGCTTGTGCTAGTGGAACCACACCCCGGTGTGTTCAAGTCCCGACTGTGCGCCATAAATGCAGATGCCAGTAACATGTGAACACATGATCCATGAGTGATCATTGACGTGTTCTTATCAGACAGTACTGTGTGTTTATTTCTGTCATCAGTGGAATCATCACCTTTCCTGCTTGAAATAACCCTAAAGTCCTGGAAACATATAAAATGCTCCTTGTTGTGTTTGTTTCCCTGCAGTCCTCCCCCAGCATTGGATGACTGAAGAGGAAGATCTCTGCAACCAGCAGAGGAACTTCAGAGTGGAACAGGAAGAACCACAACCTCCACAGATTCAAGAGGAACAGGAGGAACCAGAACCTCCACAGATTCAAGAGAACCGGGAGGAACCACAACCTCCACAGATTAAAGAGGAACAGGAGAGCTTTAATGTAACTGATAGTCAGGATGAAGAAGGAAACCAACATGAAGAGACAGACCCACAGAACAGAGATCAGAGGAAGAGGAGGGACAGAAGACATGTCCAAAGTGTGGACAGCTCTCACATGTCAGCAGGTCAGTGTGACTCTGATATTCATCTCCCCACTATCGGTATGTTCACTTCAACAACGGTTCTATCTTGAGCTTCAAGCTCTCCAAACATGCAGTCCATCAACAGGGTGTCCTGGAAGAGTCTCTTCTGTCCCTTTCAGTTGAAAAGATAGAAGACATTGTTGGTCAGTGCAGCCGACAACATTCTAAAATCATATGATCTTAGTTAGTCCCTCCAGCTAACGACAAACAGGAAACCTTAACAGATCAAAGAGAAAATTGTTAGCAGATAATAAAGTACAATCTGTTTTGTCGTCTGTGGTACTAAGTTTGTAGTTCAGTTCTTTTCAGCAGATTTCTCTATCAAACCCAAAATCCATCTTAACCTCTTTGATGTCTCCATGTCTCCAATCTGTTTGTAGTTTTTAGACTTGGAAAAAAAATCATGTTTGAATGATCATTTCTTCTCAAATGACTTTTCTTCCCCTATGGGGTCATAAGGGGTCCATTCACTCAGTGCTTTTTCTGTGAATCTACCCACCTATATAAATACTGCCATTTCTTTTTAATAAAACGTTAAAGTTTTACACAATGTACATTACTTTCACTTTAGGAACTGGCTATTTAAATAATAGGAAAAAAACGACTTTTCCCTCTGTGAAATGAAAACGTAATAAACGTGATCATGTGTTTTGAAACTGTTGCCGGTGAGATGACGGGAGCAGAGATGTGGGCTCATCCGTAGATGAAACGTGAGCGCATGAGTGGGAAAAGCACAAAGTGGATCTGCAAGCTGTTGCACATGTTTATGACTGCCATTCTAATCCACCAGTCACCAGCCCACCGCTGATTGACATATGCTGTGGTCCAGCAACTGGCAGAAAAGGGGGCGCCGGGCGCCCGCAGCTCTGTCCAACTCGGGGTCGTTATACTTTACAGTACAGTCCAGGGTAAATCGTTTTTCAAAATTCGCGGAATGAGTGCTGTTCTGCATCTCACGCTTGTAACGTCACGTCATCTGCGGCCACCCGCAAATGGGCGGGGCACGAATATTAAACCGCGAATGGGCGGGGGATTACTGTATTTGTATTTTATTCCAGAACTAAGCAAACGAGCAATTGTCGTCCAACTGGCCGCATACGAGCTCCGAAAGCTCTTGCCTTAGAGTTCTTTTGCTAGTCATGAAGGCCAGTACAGGGTGTTGTACTTTAGGGTAGAACAGGAATAATAATATTCAGGACGTGTTGAAGTAACTTCTCTATCATGATCATATGGTGCGATCAAATACAACAAGTAGCTCAGTTGGTAAGGTAAAAGATTGCCATGCACAAAACATGAACAAAGGTAATGGGGCAATTACCATATCAATGGCGAGCAATTAACATCACCCAGTAAATGCCCTTGGGCAAGACCCTTAACACCACTTCCTCCTGCAGTTCATCACTCCCCCAGGGGATGGGTCAAATGTGGGATGAGTACAGTATAATTTATTATTATTAACAGGATAAATGCAACCTCCCTAGACGATGGAAGAGGAAAATTGATGACAAATTGAGGAGACGGATAGTTGGAACGGTATCCAAAGAGCCCAGTACAACCTCCAAAGACATTAAACGTGAACCCCTAGATCAAGGTACATCAGTGTCCGATCACACCATTCCTCGTTGTTTGAGCCAGAGTGGACTTCATGGCAAACAACCAAGGAGGACGCCACTGTTGAAAGGAAATCATAAAAAAGCCAGACTGGAATTTGCGAAAATGCATGTTGACAGGCTACAAAGCTTCTGGGAAAATGTCCTTTGGACAGATGAGACAAAACTGGAGCTTTTTGGTAAGGCACATCAGCTCTATGTTCGTAGACTCAGAAATGAAGCAAACAACAAAAAGAACACTGTCCCTACTGTGAAACATGGAGGAGGCTCAGTTCTGTTTTGGGGCTGCTTTGCTGCATCTGGCACAGGGTGTCTTGAAGTTGTGCAAAGTAAAATGAAATCTCAAGATTATCAAGGCATTCTGGATAGAAATGTGCTGCCTAGTGTCAGAAAGCTTGGTCTCAGTGGCAGGTCATGGGTCTTCCAACAGGACAACGATCCAAAACACACAGCCAAAAAAACCCCAAGAATGGCTAAGAGAAAAGCCTTGGACTATTCTGAAGTGGCCTTCTATGAGCCCAGATCTGAATCCCATTGAACATCTGTAGAAGGAGCTGAAACATGTCATTTGGAGAAGACACCCGTCACACCTGAGACAACTGGAACAGTTAGCTTATGAGGAAGGGGCCAAAAAATGACGTAACTTCCCTCTTCACCTGCATTTCCACCACGGAGGCAGTGATTTCAGTGAGGAAGAGATTACTACAGGATTCTCAGCTACAAGACAGAACAAATCTGACACCAGACCACATCTGCTAACTGTTGGAAGTGTGCCTCAACTCCACATATTTCCAATTCAGGGGAAACTTCTACAGGCAGAGGCACGGCTGTGCTATGGGCTCTCCAATCTCACCCATTGTGGCCAATTTGTACATGGAAGAAGTCGAGAGAAGAGCCCTGGACTCTTTCCCAGGTGCTACTCCAAGCCACTGGTTCAGAGATGTGGACGACACTTGGGTCAAAATCAAAAGCCAGGAAGTGGAGACTTTCACAGATCATATCAATGCAGTCGACAAGAACATCAAGTTCACCAGGGAAGACACAAAGGACAACACCCTAGCCTTTCTAGACTGTGCTGTGATCATTGGAGAGGACAGACAGCTCCAGGTTGAAGTGTACAGGAAGCCTACTCACACAGATCAGTACCTTTTATTTGACTCAAACCACCCTTTACATCACAAACTAGGCCTCATCAGGACATTACAACACAGAGCCCAGGAGGTGCCCACAAGCTCTGACGGAAAGAAGAAGGAAGAGCAACATATCCACCAAGCCCTCCGAACCTGTGGATATCCCAAGTGGGCATTCAACAGATCCCAACATACAGGAAAACAAGAAAAGAAGGAACAAGAACCGAAACGGAACAGTATTTCAATTCCGTATATCTCAGGCCTGTCTGAAAAACTTAAAAGGATTTTCAAACAACATAACATCCCAGTTCATCTCAAACCAGTCAATACTCTCAGACAAAAACTGGTTCATCCAAAGGACAAAATTCCCAGCTACAAACAGAGTAATGTTGTGTACTCTATCCACGGCAAAGAGAACTGCAATGAACAGTATATAGGAGAAACCAAACAACCTCTACACAAGCGGCTTTACCAACATCGCAGAGCCAACCCAAGTGGACCTGAGTCTGCAGTGCATCTCCACCTGAAGGCCACAAACCACTCTTTCGAGGACAGTGAAGTCCGAATTCTAGCCAGAGAGAAAGGATGTTTTGAGCGAGGAGTGAAAGAAGCCAACTTTTTCAAGAGGGGTAAACCTTCTCTTAATAAGAATGGTGGTCTCAGGTTTATTCTTCCATCCATCTACGGCAGTGTTTTGAAACCTAAACAAACCAAACCAGTTCCACCTGAGTCGGTAACCGCTGAAAGAGATGACCAGTTTGGAGAGTGAGTCACTGGCTCCCCAACCCCCAGCTGAGGACAAAGGACTATTAACGACCCAAAACCATGTAGGCTAAGTGGACAACACCTCCAGTTTCAGGTCTGACTCCTCCCCCATGAACGCATATATACCAGCTCTTAGACCAGCTAATTCAGAATTGACAAAGCCTCTTGGATAAGAGGCGAAACGTCTTCTAACTTTAAAAACCAAGTCCAGATGACATCCCCTAAACCTACTACAAGGGTTTATTATATTTTATAATAGGGTAATGCTGGGAAGTAAAATAAAAAAAGGGTCCATAATCTGTTGAAAGACCAAGGTTGGTATTCCTTCTGCTGATTAACAGCCGTTCTTCTGGGTTTAAACAAAGTTTATAGTTCTCTTCGCTGTTATGTCTGCAGACATTAGATTCAGGTCAATATCCTTCTTCAGCTGATATCAGCTGCGCTGTAAATTGAGGTCAAGTTGTCTGCAGGTCAGAACTTTGCTGAAATCAGGGTCATTTCAGACTTTTGGAGAAAGCGATGAATCCAGGCATCATATTTCTTGAGATATTTGGCTCTTTGATTTATTACTGCATGTTGGTTCAGATGTCCGTAATCAAACACTTCTCAAAGCCCTTCATGGTGTTGGGGGGGGGGGGGGGGGTGACCGCGACTCCTGCTGCTTCATCATCTTCTCCGTGGAGCAATCAAATTGACATGTAAAGTAGTATCTGAGAAAAATAAAATAAAAAAAATAAATAAAAAACAAGACATCTGCAATCATTCTGGGGGGAAAACCAAGAATCAGAAACAAAAAGGCAGGCCGTTTAAATCAAATGTATTTTCTTATGTTTACTATTTTGGGAAAAAAACAAAAACAATCATGACCTTTTACCACAAAAATGAAGCAAAAGCTCTACTACACGGAAGCCACACCGAAAACAGAAAGCAGAAAGGAACCTTAGAGCCCAGATATGAGCTGTAGTGTTAATCCTTTAGGAAATGGTGCTACTGTCAAGGTTTGTCTCCTTTTAGTCTAGACTACAAAGTGTGACTTAAAACACAGCTGGGACTTTAAGTAAGTAACCTTTTTATTTTGGACAAGTGAAAACAAGTTTAGAATAACAAAATTAGACAAAAAAAAGACAAAAGTAAAACAGTAAAACAGGACAAAATTATTTAAACACAAGTCCAAAAAGGGAGTAAGAAGAAAAATCTTATACTTAACTTTGATTCCAAGAGCTTGTTCATTTATTTATTATACCAGGAATGGGCGTTACATTTGTCTTGGGTTTGATTAAATAAAAGTCGGAAATCGAATTAAAAAAAATAAAATCGGAGATTTTATTTTAAGGCCATATCGCCCAGCCCTACTTTAGACATGAGAAATGATTCCACTTGGTGTTCCAGAGTCTCTCCACCACTCTCCGTTTCAGAGCTACTAGCAATGCTAGTGCTATTAGCTTTAGCAATGCTAGCTCCAACTGCATTTCGCTTTGCCCGAGGTTTGATCGGTTCTCCAGTGAGAATGACATTATTCACCCTTACTTGTTGTTCCACATCGTCCAGTCTTTTCTCCAGAATGTCGACCGGTTTTCTCGTTGCTCGTTTGGAGCCCGAAATCTTCAGAAGTCTTCCATTTGCTCTATCAGTGGAGCTAGCTTTGCGGACACTTGATCCATAAAGGGATACAACTTAGCTTTGATATCATCAAGAATCCTGATCCTGACTTGCGTTTTAATTTGCAATTTAATTTTCTTAGAACTTTCAAGAAAATTAATTTCTTAATTTTCAGCAGGTTATGGTGAGTCCATAACCTGCTTGTGTTGTAAAGCTGTGTTACAGAGAGAATAGACTTTTTTTTTTTAAACTTTATTGACGGTGTTACAAGGAAGCTTGCTTTACAAGCAATGGTCCTTCAAATATTCTGACAGAGACTATTAAAAAATTGGTGTTTAACAATACAGGCTTCAAATATAAATAAAGCATCTTCTTGTGTATCTGCAGGCCTCCCCCAGCATTGGATGACTAGAGAGGAGGACCTCTGCAACCAGCAGAGGAACTTAAGCGTGGATCAGGAAGAACAAGAACCTCCACATTTTAAAGAGAGTGAAGAGAAACAGGGGGTACCAGAACCATCACAGATTAAAGAGGAGCCAGATGTGCTCTTCATCAGTCAGGATGAAGAAAGAAACCAACATCAAGGATCAACATCAACTACAGATGAAGAGACAGACCCACAGAACAGAGATCAGAGGAAGAGAAGAGACAGAAGTCATGTCCAAAGTGTGGACAGCTCTCACATGTCAGAAAGTCAGTGTGACTCTGATGTTAGAAAAAATCCCAAGAAAACAAATCTGGGTAAGAAATGTAAACAATCTCCAAAAGAAGAGAGACTTTCCTCTATCAAGTCTGGTAAAAACTCAAGAATAATTACTAACCCATCTGACTACATGGAAACTGGGTCTGATGAAAGATGTTACATCTGTAAAGAATGTGGTAAAACCTTTTGTAACATATCTCTGTTCAAAATTCACGCAAGAATCCATGTAAAAGATAAGAGATTTTCTTGTAAAGAATGTGATAAAAGCTTTAGTTGCAGATCTAATCTCAAAACACACATGAGAACTCACACAGGAGAAAAGCCTTTTTCATGTAAAAAATGTAAAAAACGTTTTCGTCAAATATCTCATCTCAAAAGACACATGAGAACTCACACAGGAGAAAAGCCTTTTTCTTGTGAAGAATGTAAAAAGAGTTTTAATCAAATATCTCATCTCAAAAGACACATGAGAACTTGTAAAACTTTCTCTTGACAATTTAAGGATTTAGTTTAAACTCTAAATTCTAAACTTTTCTGATAAGAGTTCAACCTCTGTACCACAGTAGAAAGACTTTATTTTACAGGGGGAAAAGTTTTGTATCTCAAAAAATTTAATATTTTAAAATACATTGTTAATGCTCAAAACTTCTGGGGTCAAACCCCAATGTTCTAATGAACTCCATAGCAACCTGAGCTTTCATTTCATGTACACAGAGCCACAGGCTGATGGCCTCCATACCATATTGATGCAGTAACTTCATTAGAGAGAGGCACATGTGAGTATTTAATGTGTAGAAATGAATTTTTCCACAAAAAAAATACTTTGGTTGTTTTGAAATATGATTCGCTTCCCAACAGCAGTTAGACTATAGAATGACAACGTTTAGGACTGCTGAAACTGCTGCTGTATTTACTTATTTATTCATTACGTGTAGTTTTAATTATACTTTTTATTACTATTTTAATTTTCATGGACTATTTGTTTTTGTAACTGCTATATTTCTTGTTTAGCTGCTGTAACAACTGAATTTCCCTCATATGATCAATAAAGTCTTGTCTTGTCAAATCCTGATTTCTTTGACAACTTTTTTAGGTTTTCATCTTTAAGCCACAATTATCAAAAGCAACTAAGAAGAAGGAGTGCTAAAAGTCGGTTGGTCTATTACAGTGGTTTTCAACATGGGTTAAAGACATTTTGATAAGAATAATGGTACCGGGATTTAGCCGTAGCTTCAGCTGTTTTAGGAAAAGTCACGCCCCTTTAACTGTCTCCACCAATCATTCTTGGAGGCTTAATCACATGTCATCAGTCTGACCAATCAGAAGTGGTTAAAGTCTTCACTTCCTTGTTCTGATTCTGCTCATAAAGTCTCTCAGTTCCAACAAAAGTACCAGCTAGAGCTCGTCTTTAGCGGTTTACCTTTGCACAGAATCTGTTGTCAGACTGTGGAACAAGTGAACAAAACAATGAAGCTCAGAGACGCTAGTCTTTCTGCGTTTGGCGGCTGTTTACATCTCCCATGATGCGTTGGGTTAAAGTGACAGCGTCTCAGTGGACAATGAGTCTTTTTTGTTAAACGTCTTGAAACGACAACGAACACACATCAAACAGTTTTTAAATCTTCTAACTTAACTTTTATTAAATCTCTCAGAAAAAACAGCTGCAACTTCCAACTTTTTCTGCCACAATTATCACAAAAATGCATGTGAGATCATGGAGGGACTGTAGATCAATTTTTTTGGATGCTGGTGTGCCGCAAGATTTTTGTCAAGGTTAAAGTGTGCCGTGGCCCTAAAAAGGTTGAAAAACAATGATCTAAGCTACAATTATCAAAAGCAAAAAAGTAAAGGATCAATACATTTCTATCTATGTGTAATTATTTTAGACAATGAGTTTCACTTCTGACAAAATATATAAAACTGTTTTCACAAAATAAATTATTTTAGATGTACCTGTTAGTAGAAATGAATTGTTTTGAATTATTAGAGCTCACATTTAGTAGAGATAACATCTAGTAAAGTTAACATCTAGTAGAGATAGATATCGTTAAGATTTTATCTATTAACTCCTCTTAACCCTTGTGTTAACCCTTTATTTGTAGGTAACAACTCAGATAAACAGTGCAGTTAAGAACCAAAATGCAGAGTATATCAAATTGCCTCCTCACCACCGAGAAATAAAACAATCTTGTATTGTGTGCTGGATAATGTATTATTGAGGCACAATATGATCTTTCAGCCCACTAATATTTAATCCGTGTTTTAACATCAAGGGGAAAAAAATCTATGTTTAATAGAATGAAAAGAAAAGCTAAAATATAACCAATGTGTTCGTGACTGAAAGATAGAATGAAGTAGACATAAATATGATGGAGAAATCAATAGAATCTGCAGTTTTGATCAGTTGTAACCCTTGTGCTATCTTAGATGACCCCAGTCAAGACCCCAATCAAGTTGGCCCAAAGGCACATTGGCAGAGCAACATGTTGTCTATGAAGAACCTACTCAGCTGTGCTACAAATAACAACAAACATCCAAACCACAACGGTAAACAATCAAGACCAACACAACTGTCAACATCCAGAATCCAGCAAATATCCCATACAGAACATTATTACCCACAATGCACCTGCACAGGTCTTCCAGCAGACAGGGTCTTTCCAAGAACTTTATTAGCCTCATCTTTTTAAAACTGGAAAGATTTTTCTTCAACATTTAAAACATAAAACAGGATATGAAAATATTTGACAATCCAGTTGATGAGAAGCTGCAGAAAGACTGAAATCCATCAGATTGTAAAAACGTAGAGGTGGTCCTTTGATGATGATGATGTGATGAAGATCAGACTCTGATGTCACTGATGTTCTGGCTGTTGATGGGCTGGATGTGGGTCCTGGTGGTGCTGAAGAATGAAAGATCCTTCTACCTGCAGTCATTCCTGAAGGAAGCTGATTGCAGCTCCTGACAGATGGAATGATGGGAAATGAAGTTCATGTTGAAGTGTGGTCCAAGCAGAACAGAAAGGTCTCACCTCAAAGTCAGGACTTGGATCAGCTGCTGTTCTCTGGGAGCGTGCACGTGCTGCTGCATGTGCTTCTGTCATGGCGTTCTGGATGAGCTGCTGAGGTCTGTTAGCATCAAGACTCTCAGCTGCTTTAGTCAAACTGCTGAGCGATGGAACAATGGAGCCGTTTCTGAAGGAAGAGGATCAAACATGATGCTCTGCATCCGTTTGCTTCAGGAAGTGGAGGTTTTTTAGAGTCTCCAGACTGTTTCTGAACGGCCAAAGAAAAGCAGCTGATGTGGTTCTGTCTCCTACCAGCAGGGAGCGCTCTCAGCCGGACAGAACAGATCCTCAATGCTGCTCTGAGAAGGACTCTTCTGTTCCAGAAGCAGAGACTGTTCACATCCAGGAGAATCTGGACTCCAATGAATCCCAGAGAATCTCCTCTCTGCTGTTTGGACACTTTGACCAGCAGAGGGCAGCAGAACTTTCAGCAACTCTGGATCTGATCCCACAAAAACAATCCATGGATGATCAGATTTCAGAAGATTTGAAGGATCAAAGACAAAGATGTTCTGAAGAAAAGATGTGAGAAGAAAGTCCAGAATGAATCCACTCTGACTTCTCCTCATGTCTCTGAAGCTTGTGTCTTCATGTCTTCACCTCAGAGTTTCTTCTGGATTCCATGTGGATCAATAATATTGATCATGTTCTGTTGTCATTTTCCATCAGAACTTCAGGCTTTTCTCTGCTGATGATCTCTGAGCGGAACTTCTTGGAGGAATTCCTGAATCTGGGATTTGGAGCAAACAGTCAGAACAAAGGAGGTTTCCATTTCTTCTAAGCTCTGCCAGAAGAAAAGAGCTGAAGCTTGAAGCTGAAGCAGCATTTGCTCAGAGAATCTGTCCTCCAGACCAACAAGTCCCACCACAGCCTTGAAGACGTTTCCAGAAGCAGCAGCAGACTGTGTTCCCATGACGATGCTGAAGTCAGCTGCTGCTCTGCAGGAGAAAGTCTGCAGCTCCTCAGTCAGGAAGCTCTTTCAAGCTCGTGCACATCTGTCAGTGCAGCAGCAGAAAGCCTGTTTCCCTGCAGGAAGTCTGAGACTTTTCAAAGTAAGAGCCTCATGTTGGCAGAGATGGGTTGGATTCTTTGCTGCTCCAGTGTCTTTTGGATTCAGGATGAGTTCATGCAGATCTAGATATCCCACCATGATGATCATCCTTGAGGAATTTCAAAATAAAAGACGTACAAACACCACAATCACTGCTGGATGATAAATACATTTACTCTTTATTTTCTGTCAATAAATAATATTTATCAATAAATCCTTGATTGTAAATGATGGATCTAAAGTTGAAAAGAAGTCAAAGTGCTGACTCAGCACAGATCAAAGGAGACACAGATGATTTCCTGGAATGAAGAAAACATCAAACATCATGATGTGATCTGGAACTGAGCTGTTCTTCAGAAGATCCTCCCAAACATGGAAACTGTTGCTGCAACACGTGAAGGTTTGGTTCTGTTGCTAGTGAGATCTGATGGATCAGAACCAGACTTCTGTCAGCTGGAACTGGGGCTTCTTCCAGACCATGACATGTTGTTCAATAAAGTTCATTCCAAAGCGTGACTGATTCATGAAGTGGTTCCTTGAGCCGTGAGTTTTGCCAGCAGCAGGAATCCCTGAGAGTTAGGAGACAGTTTGTGGAGAGAGTTTGTAGATTTAGGAGAAAGCAACGTTTGAAATGAAACCAAAGTGTCCTAAACCAAAATCACTGAGCACATCTCAATGTTCCACAAACAGTCATTTTCCACAGTGGACCGTCACCACACACTTTACAAGACAGTTTTTCACAACTTTATGACAACAAATCCTGAAATTGTTCCATTCAAGGAAACATTGACTAATATTTGTATTGAAACTGTTTTCCATCTGTGTTTTCAAACCTGCATCAAGAATTAGCTCATGTTTATTGATTCACTTTCTTTGGAAGTTTGGCTTCTCTGATGAACCACCAGAGGGCGACAGAGAACTGTTGATATTATTAACACAACAGTCAAATAAATCAACATGAAACAAGAAAATAGTCCATTCTAGAGGCCACTCTGACATCATCATCATCAAAGACAGCGTTACCTAGCAACCATACCAAGACCATAGCAGCTATAGAGGGAAACACAACAAACCATCAACAGCGGTTAAAGCAGTCAGACGTTTGTTCTGCAGCTCAGCAAAAATCTCTGCTTTAGGTTTTGGGGAGAAAAACAAAGGAAAACACACGGAGAAGGATTCTGCAAAGGAAATCCCAAGTTCTATTGGTAAGTCAGCGTCCTGGAAACATGCTTTGTTGGTTCTGAAGTGGCATGAATGCAGACTTAGATTGGTTTGTTTCCTTGGATTCTTCAGATGGATTCAAGCTGTAAATGTTGTCAGCATAAAGCAAGTTTGGACTAAACTAAAGCAGAAAGTGGCTTTGAAGATGGTCAGGAGAAATGAGGGCTTTTTTCAGGAATTCTTGGAAGAGGAGGACTTCTCCAAACAACCAGAATCTAGGAGGAGGTTTTTTCAGCATTGAGATCAGGATTTAGCATGAGCTTCAATCCCATTTTTGTTCAATCCAAATGTTTACCGTCATATTCAGGAGTTCAACTCTGAAAGCCACCATGACATCATAGACATTAAAGACCCTGTTACCTAGCAACCACACACAACAAACTGTAGACTATTCAAACTGGACATTTTGGGGCAACAATTCTTTTCTAACTGCAGTTTTTATGAAAAATCCAAATGATGGAAACAGATTGTGTAAAGGAAATGAGGATCTATTGGTGAGTCACAGTCCTGGAAACATGAGTTGTGCTCTGATGAAGACGCCTGATCCAAATGTGGATTTTAATTTTAAAATTGTTCAAAATTTGATGACACTAAAAATAAACAAAGTAAATTGGATGGATAATCAGAATTACTTTATTTGATCCCATTCGTGGGAAATTTGTTGAATATATTTATATATATTATTTTTTTTTTATATTATAACTGTTTTTTTCCAAAAACCCTGAAAGGATTTGACGTCACTTTTCCTACCAATAGTTTATGTCGTAATTTACAGATAATTTCATATATCAGTTCGTGAGGACCTGTGTTGTCCAGGAAATATATTACTCTTCGTTTTCTTTCGGTTAAATAGAAGACCTTGGCTGCAGACGACCAACTGGCGACTAACATCAATAGCCGGAACCGGAAGTCACGTCCCGTTCCCCCTTCTCCATTTAGGTTGCTCCTTTTCTGATCGAAAAATATTAGTCACAGCATAATTGTGTTAATGAAAACTGCCACTTTCTGTTTTATTTGCCAGTAAAGTTGAAAAAAAAGCAATTTTCCCCCGCCATCGACTTCATTATGTGAGCGACAGACAACACTCCAGACCAGCTGGTGGCTCTAAAGCACCATGACGCTGTTAGCCAAACAAAGAAGAAGAACAGCACGAGGCGCTAGCAGCGTTAGCTTGTGTTGAGAGGTCAGCTGTGTTTAGTTGGGACGTTTGTGAGGTTTATGGACAGAAAGGTCGATACGTGGTTCGTGTGGGAACTCTCAGCATTTTCCAAAGTGTCGTAAATGAGTGAAGAAGTGTTGAACGGAAAGACAACGTGGATTGCTGTGATTGTGAGACTAGCAGATGATCGATCGGAGCTGCAGTGAAGAGGACGGCGGTGTTTGTGGGAGTTGGAGCTGAAGATCGGAGCAGGAACCATGTCTTCCCTTCAGTCTCTGAGATAGTTGATCAGCGAGCGACTAGCTGCTGCTGCTGAAGAAATCTGCAGACTCTGTGAAGGAACCATCGTCCAGTACGAGCAGGAGCTCTGTCGTCAGCGCAGACTGCTGGATGTCATCTGGAAACCACAGCTGCAGCTACACCACATAGGTATGTTAGCTTCAACAAAGGAAGAGAGAAGCCATTTGAGCTGTGACGTGTGTTTGTGGTGCGTGTTGATTCTTCTGCTCTCTAGCTGTGCGTTGCACAAAATAGTTCCCAAACAAAATAATGTTGTGATATTCATGGAAATCTAACAGCGCGAGTCCATGTTTCGTGTGTTACAGAGTGAGAACAGTAATATACCCCCCCCCCCCCCCCCCCCGACACAAAATCCTCCGGCTGGCGGCCGTGTCACGCACTCAAGAACGCACGCAGCTTGTAAATTAATAATTAGAACGCAGTAAATTTGTCGTATTTCCTCGCAAGACAGAAACTTCTTTTGTAGAATGAGGATGTGTGTGTGTTTCTGAAACAGCGCACGTGTGTAAGTAGAGTGCGCACGTGCCGCGTACTTCTAACCCTTGTGCTATCCTAGGCACTTTATTGGGAGTTGGGTCATCTAGACCCACTAGACAGTGCGCTGAACATTTTTTCTTCAATGATTGTGATCTTCACTGGTGTCCATGGATTCCATGAAATCTTTCCACCTTTATCCACCTTTGTCATGGTAGGGAGAACACGTCAATGTAAGGGTGGGGTCATCTAAGATAGCACAAGGGCTAAGAGACAGTGACAGCAGTGCCGCCGCACAGGTGGGTTCAATGAGGAGAGAAGGAGAAGAGTGATAAAAGGTTTCCCATAGAAACCCTTGAAGTCTGTTGAAGTCTGAACACAGGACTAGCAGAGAAAGTAAATTATCGGCAAAGATGAATGTGTTTACCATGTTTATTATAGTTCCAATCACGCACCATATGCAAAACTTTCAAAAAAAAAAAGTTTAAAAAAAAGATGCGGTGATGACCTCATTACACCGCGGTTCACCCTAATCACATGACTTAAGGTGCTTTTGTGCACTTATTTTGCTGTCAGCATGTTACCGTTCAGCCTCAGGCTTCAGACCGTAGTCAGAAACCGCTGTTATTTCCGGTCCGGTCCCGGACGGGACGCAAACGGTAACTAATCAAGCGGGACACCGTTGCTATGGAACAGGCTAGAAGCCGTTTATTTCTTTGCGTGTGTGTGTGTGAGCGCGAGCGCGGAGCGGGGGAGAGTCGGAGAACCGTAAATTAAAAACAAAGTGTTTCCCCCAAAAGTTTTGGAGTCTTTCTTAACACACTCTGGAGGCTGAGGGTTCTGAACGGGAAAGTGAACCCCCGAAGGAGAATCCGCCTTTGGCCCTGGAGAAAATCTCCCGTGCATTTCTGACCACGGTCGGAAAAAGAGAAGTCATCGCGCAGGAAAGGTTCAACACTTGGATCAAACACTTATTTCAAAACTGATCAAACTTTTTCCTCTCCCTTCTGGAGCGCCCAAGGCAACGCCTCCTTTGTTGCTGCGCTGCCTCCATGACAACCGCAGTCACAAAAGTCCGAAAGAGGTCCGCGTAAGGTGGAAATTCTGCTATGTAGTCCTCAGAACGTCTACGTTTGATAGTTTCAGCATTGCATAGTGTAAATGCAAAAATCGGATACGGGTCAATTTTAAAAGATGATGTAAGCGGGTCGTCAAAGAAATCGGATATAGTCAGAAATTCGGATATGGGCATCAAGACCTGCAGTGTAAATGCAGCCCAGTGACAGTGTTATTAGATCTGTCATGAGATAAATTCTTTGTGCGATAATCAGTCACTACCCGTTATTAAGTAATTTAATGAATCTATTTTTAATCTAACCCCGTGAATGAGTGCACACGAGTGTTGCACATGTTTTTGACTGCACAGCTGTTTTTTTTGGTTACGCCAGTCATTTAGCATCTAATGAATGAAATGATTGAGATTTCACTCTGGTGTTATTGGTTCATTGATGAGGCTTGCTGTTGTTGAGAAAATATATTTAAGTATTTCTATTTCATTCCAGAAACCAAGCAAACGAGCTCCGGCTGGCTGCGGTGTGAGCTATGTTTGTCCAGCTGGCCGTGGGCGAGCTCCGAAGCTCTGGCCTTGGAGCTCTTTTGTTTGTCATGAAGGCATCCGGGCATCTGGCCGGCAGACTGAGGGCGTCTGCAGTATTGGGTGTTGTACTTTAGGGTTGAGCAGGAATATTAATATTCAGGACGTGCTGAGGTAACTTGTCTTTTATGAACATACTCGTTAGGAGTTAGCAATAACTTTACATCTGAGGGCTACATGCTACGTATTCCATCATGCATCATTCATGTCCCATAATGCATATTGATCAATCAAAGTGTCCCTTAACTGTGGTGCATTCAAATACAACAGAATAAATGTACAGTCAGGTCCATAAATATTGGGACAGCGACTCATTGTCAGCATTTTTGGATTTGAAATGAAACAAACAAGATGTGTTCCTCCACGGCTAATGTTTTTAGCACGTATTAGCCTGATGCTAACCCTTCTTGCTGCCAAGAAAGCAGCACTGGCCGCACAGATTAAAAAAATTATGAGCGAGCAGGTCCTTAATAATAATCATAACTAATAAAAGCACATTTAGAATATAGTCTACTGCAGCTTCCCACTGATGTTGCTGTTCCACAACAGCTATAGCCCCATGAACGGCTCTAGCAGATTTCACCATGCTAAACTTTGGCGTTTGCCGGTTGGACTAACACACACTGACATCATCGCTCCGCCTCCCTCCTGTAAATGCTAACTGAAATTGTGTTTTGCAACACTATTCGCAGGGTGGATGTGAAAACGAAAATGCAATCCCCTCTTTGCATTTGTGTTTTAATTATGACACAGAAGAAGCAATTTTTAAGTAGAAAATGAAAAAGCAATTCTCTTAATTTATTATAATTTTCAAGTTAGACATGTCTAACTGAATTTTGCTACACATTTACAAGAGAACTTTTTGAAAATTAAATGTCAAATACTATTTTCATTATCATTTTAATTAAGTGACAAAATGAGTGGTGTAGAAGAAGAACAAGAAGAAGCGGTTTAGTGGATTTCTTTTTCTTGTTACTTTTGAGTCAACAAATGCAGCTTCATTTTGAAAATCAAAAAAGCATTTCCAGTTTTTTTTTTTTTTTTTTAAATTATTGTACACAAATGCTTCCATAGAGAATATTGCCCGAAACACTTCAGAACTCATCCTTCTGCTTTTGCCAGCAGCAACATAATCATTAAATACAAGAGAACCAGTTCCATTAGCAGCCATACATGCCCACGCCATGACATTACCACCACCATGCTTCACTGATGAGATTGTATGCTTTGGATCATGAGCAGTTCCTTTCCTTCTCCATTCTCTTCTCTTTCCATGACTCTGGTACAAGTTGATCTTGGTCTCATCTGTCCATAGGATGTTGTTTCAGAACTGTGAAGACTGTTTTAGATGTTGTTTGGCCAACTCTAGTCTGGCCTTCCTGTTTTTGAGGCTCACTAAGGTTTTACATCTAGTGATAAACCCTCTGTTTAGGGAGTTTTCTTCACCAGGAACAGAATTATTCCTTCATCCATCACAGTTGTTTTCGGTGGTCTCCCGGGTCGTTTGGCGTTGCTGAGCTCCCCTGTGCGTTCTTTCTTTTTAAGAATGTTCCAAACAGTCATTTTGGTCACACCTAATATTTTTGCTATCTCTCTCATGGTTTTCCTTTGTTTTTCAGCCTAATGATGCCTTGATTCACTGATAGTGACAGCTCTTATTCCAAATGCTTACACCACACTTCAAAAACTCTGGACCTTTTATCTACGGAGCCTGTGATCTGAAATACTCCATTACTGACCAAAGTAACTACTGTTAGTAAGTACTGTTACTATGTAATTCATTACCCCCAACACTGTTTATTAGTTAGTAGTCAAACCACGAGGAGCTGTCTAAAAGGGGTCTATGCTAAAAAGCATAGACTATATCATCACTGGACAGTAGAGCACCCCGCCCCTCAGCCCCCGGGTTCCAAATAGGAAGTAGCTGCTGTCTATAAATAAACATGCAGCTGTGACTCATTCTAAATAGAATTACCATTCTTGCTGTGAAACATTTTTCTTAATATAATAAAGTTTTTTTTTTCTCTAGTGCTAGTTATTCAAGTTATAAATTGACCAATCAGATGCCCCGGTAAAAGGTGTGGTGCCCACTGGCCCCACCTCGAATGTTTGATTGACAGCTTCTTCTGAGCAGCTTTCAGTGATGGGAACTAGCTTATCATGATTGGCAACTGGTTGCCCTAAAAACGTGACTCAGACCGCCTGACTAATCACTGTTTCCTGGCTCAAAATGGCAATTGGATTTGTTGTTATTATTGTCAACAAAGATTATATCAGAACATTATGTTGTTGGCTTCGGTATCTTTTAGAGCTGTTAAGCATTTTGGACCAATCATGTATGGAGTCCCAAACTGTTCATAATTGAATAAATAAATATGACCTCATGCAAATACACAATCACAATAAATCTCTCATCAATATATCAAAAAATCATGAAATTGTGAAAGATCTACAGAAACTCAGATCTCCAAATCAATATTTTCCTAAGTATCTTTTTTATTTCATGTTGCTGTTTTTCAGAATGACTTATTTATTTCATAATGAGCCCAGGGGTTGACATAGCCCAGAAATTTGCACTGGCCCACAGGGCCAGTAGTTTTTGAAACTTACTGGCCCTGCCTGAAAGTTACTGGCCCGACACCGCGCATAGCGGGACCCGCCGCTTCGCAGGTGCTTGCAACTTTAGGGGGGTCCGGGGGCATGCCCCCCCGGAAACTATTAATATGGTGCAATTTGGTGCATTCTGGTGACATCACTTATTTCTACACTTTTCAATGACTGAAAATAGACCATATCAAACTTAAATCTGCTCTAGTCTGTTTCAGATGTTTTGAAGAGAGCACTGCAGTGTAGTAGGTAACACTAGTTCAGAAGTTTTCATGGTGCTTTTAACGGCAAATATCGCAATAAATCATAAACCTTAAATGTGTTAAAACAATCTAATGGCAGCTTGAACCATTTAACGAATCAAATAAATCCCTCAATGCATTTGACCAATCGGATGGACGCCTTCACATTGTTGACCAATCAGATGGAGCCCTGTTATGTTAGATGTTTGTAACCTATGTCAACGTGGGTCATTTGGAGTATAATTTTTAAACTGGGAATGGTTATTTGGTTATTTTGCTGTTTGTTTATATACCGCAAATTATATCGTTATCGCAATTTTAATCTCTGATATCGCATATCGCGAGTTTTCCTCATATTGTGCAGGTCTAACTGAGATCATTCAGCTAACTAGAAATACTTACTGCTTACAGTGTTGTAAAGAAAAACAAAATTAAGTAGTTTAACATTCTACTGCATTTGAGTCTGAGATTCAGGTATTTGGAGTTGCCTTTGATTCTTTGACATTCAGCTTAAAGCTTAGTGCATACAGTTTCATCTTCAATGCATTCATTAAATATCTTGCTGTCCATACTACTAATTAATAACTACTAACATATTCCTATCTATTCCTGCCATGTCTTCCACATCTCTGACATGCTTCAGTCTCTCTTCAGTGACGGTGTCGGATTTATAATCAAATGTAATAATAACCCACTGGCTTGTGCCTTCGTTGTTGCTGTTTAACATTGTTTTGTATTGAATTGTTACATTCAATAAAGTTTGAAAAAAAAAGTAGTGAGCGCGTGCCGCGTGGTGCTCGGCAGTGAAAGCCGCACGCGCGCAGGCGGGAGAGAAGGAGAAGTGATCAAAGGTTTCCCATAGAAACCCTTGAAGTCTGAACACAGGACTAGCAGAAAAACTAAATTATGAAGACGAGGTAAATCTACACGTTTTCGCAAAATTTACTTTATTGAAGAAGGTGAAGAATATGTAAACCGTTAGATGTTTTAGTGGCCCGAGCGGACAAGTGAAAAGTAAAGTCTTGTGGTCCGCACTGCTCGAAAAACAGGACCGGGCCAGCGGACAAATGGCTATGTCGAGCCCTGGAGCCTTTTCAGCAGAATTGACAATCAAACCAGAAAAGGCGGAGACACATTTGTGATTGGCTACTCCTTTACTCAGACATAAGCAGCACCCTGACTACATTGATGGAAGATGCATCAGTGAACGTGACGGTGCAAAGCATGCACCTCAACACTAGGGGGGAGTATGCACCTCAACACATCCACAGTGTTACCAGATTTGGTCGATTTTTGGTTCTAAATTTGCGGATAAAAATGGGCTATTGAAGGTTTTAAGGTTGGTTCTGCGTTTATTTTTTTCTCATGAAAATATAGTAGCGGACTACGTTGGGCTGGGAGGCTGTTGGAATCAAAGAGTCATATCAGTAGAGGAGACACGCCCATTTTAGAAGCCTGGCCGATGGTGGCGGAGCGCGACGCCATCTTGGTGAGGTCGACAACACCCACATGACAATGATTTCTATTGCTTTTAGAGGTGTCTAAGGCCGCCTTTACACTGCAGGTCTTGATGCTCATATCCGATTTTCTGACTATATCCGATTTTTTTTTTTTGACGACTCGCTTACATCATCTTTTAAAAGTGACCCGTATCTGATTTTTGCATTTACACTATACAATGCTGAAACTATCAAACGTAGACGTTCTGAGGACTACGTAGCAGCATTTCCGCATTCCGCGGACATCCTTCAGACTAGGCCTGGTCGATAAATCGATCAAATGAATTAATTCGAATTTTTTGTTACGGGCGATTTCAAAAATAACTAAATCGAGTTTTTATTGGCGCATTTTTGGCTCCCCAGAGCTTCCGTAGCGTTAGTGTCACACGGTGACACGCGACAATCGGCACACAAAGCAGCTAGCGACAGCAGGGCTACCGGTGACAGTGGGAAGTTTGTTCCCAACAAAGGAATAAAATCATCTGTTGTTCGGAACTGGTCTGGGTTTACTGTTACAGACGTGGAGGAATAGACCCCCCACCCTGCCTAAAGCCCATCGGAGTCAAAGGCTACGTTCACACTGCAGGCTGAAACGACCCAATTCCGAATTTTTTGCCCCTAAGCGGCCCAATTCCGATCTTTTCATGACAGTCTGAACGACACAGATCCGATATTTTCAATTGCGACCCAGGCCCCGTGGGTTTGCCGTCCTGATTCCGAATTGTAGCCGTGCTTTTCAATTGCGACCGCCGTCTGACCGGCCAGGCGACTTGATTCCGAACAGTACGTCATCGACACGCAACAAATGTCATCATTTTGCGTTGAAGTAGGCGGGAACGAGAACGTAAACATCAACCATGGTGGACGATGCTGCTGAGACCAGTCAGTGGAAGGGAAGGGAGGTCACTGATTGGATTAATATTTGGGCTGATCGCTCTTTTCAGGCCAAACTCGGGGGCTCTTATCGCAACTGGACGGTTTTTGAAAAAAATTCCAGCTAAATGGCAGAGCGTGGTGTTGAACCTTTCCCGCGATAACTTTTTTTTCTTTCTCCCCTTTCCGACCGTGCTCAAGCGCGGGGGACCCGAGGCGATCATCCTCCTCCTCCCTGTTCTGATCCTTAGATTCTCCAGAATGGGTTAATAAAGAGTCCATAGCATTTAATCTTGGGGAAACCTTCTTCTATTACCGTCATCCTGACCGTGACTCCTGCTGCTTCATGATCATCATCATCTCCGTGGATAAGACGGGGTTTATTAATTTAATTAAAAACTTTAATTAAAAACCCCAGATATGAGCTGTATTGATAATCCTTTAGAAAACGGTGCTACTCTAGACTTAATCTAATCTAATAAATCTAAATTAGACAAAAACAAGACAAAAGTTATATAAAACAAGACACAATTATTTAAACACAAGTCCAAAAAGGGAGTAAGAAGAAAAATCTTATACTTAACTTTGATTCCAAGAGCGTGTTCATTTATTTATTATTCATCCCAGAAATGGGAGTTACATTTGTCTTGGGTTTGATTAAATAAAAGCAACATTTGCTTGAACTTGTCTGCCCTTTGTACTTATTGCTTTCCTTAAGAAGGGTGGGGGGGGGAAAATCGGGAAAAAATCGGAAATCGAATTAAAAAAAATAAAATCGGAGATTTTTAGGCCATATCGCCCAGCCCTACTTCAGACTTTTGTGACTGCGGTTGTCATGGAGGCAAAGCGGCGACGGAAGGAGGCGTTGCCTTGGGCGCTCCTGAGGGGATGCACGGGGGAGGAAAAGAAGGAGGGTTTCTCGGCTCTCTCTGAGTTTTGAATGAGAAGTGTTTGCAGACGTGATGTACTAACAGTTTGATCCAAGTGTTGAACCTTTCCTGCGCGATGACTTCTCTTTTCCGACCATGGTCAGAAATGCACGGGAGATTTTCACACAAAAGCACCTTAATAAGTCATGTGATCTCAGTTGGTGGCGTCCTGAATAGACGTCACTGACGTTCGACTCGCATTTACTGGGGAATATCCGATTTGTCTGCTTACATGGCACACGCAAATGCACGTATCCGATTTGTTTCCGATTTATTTCCACATATGAGAGAGGGGCCTGTATCCGATCTGAGAAAAACGGAATCCATGCGCTTTTGTCCTGCTTACACGTTCACCGATCATATCCGATCTGTGCCACAAGAGAGGAAAAAAATCGGAATTGGGTCACTTGAACTATGCAGTGTAAAGGCGGCCTAAGTAGCTTTTATATACTATATATATATTTTAAATTCATATATTTTTATACATATATGTAAATATATTATATTTATATATATAATATATATATATAGAGACATCATTTGTTGTTGTTAAAGAAGAGAAACAGTCAGCCTTAAAAGCTCAAACTTCAATGAAAATGCAGTGTTGCAGGATTTCTAACAAATAAAAAAATATTACAAAGAATTTAAAAAAAATTGTAAACATTTAGGAGTTTTAGACCTCTTTGACATGTAAGATCCACTTTTTCCTTAAGTCTGAATCCATTGGAAACCTGCAAGAAAAGTTCAGTCTCTGAATGTTTAAATCTATATTACTATAATAGCCTAGTATGCTGTATACAAGTTTAGCAAAATAAAATGTACATTTATGTCGACAGCAAATTATACGTACATCATGCAGCATGTTGATAACATCCCTGCAGCATCAGGAATGTCAACATGTGTATGATTAATGAAACCCCTGCAGCATTAAAAGAAAAAAAATTATAGTACTTACCTGTGAAAGGATATACCTTCCTCCTTCATGGACTCAGTTCTCTGATTTTGGCAGTTGAAACCCGCACAATGAACTGGTATTATGCAAAAAATGTGTTCACAGGCATGCACTGCAGCAGTAACTTGACCTCACCAAGATGGCGGTGCTCTCCTCCCATCACTTGATGTCTCCTCTAGTGATATAACTCGTTGTTTGGAATGCCTCTAATCTTCTATGTACTGGAGCTCTGTGAACGCACCAGGACGTGTGTTTTTCCATCTCTCTCTGGCTGAGTTTGAAAGCTTGCTGTCCCGCTTTAACCCCAGAGGGAACAATAAAACCAGTGGACCTGATTTATTGTTTATTATTAATTATTGTCTCCATGAAAATAAAAAATATCATAAGGTTCAGGAGTCCGGAGCAGGCCAGGTCTGCTGGCTGGAGCCGGGAAAACAGATGTGACGACAGACTGGATCTGTGAGCACAAACAGCGGAGCTGTGTTAGCTACAGAGTAGAGAAGAGCTCTGAGAGAATAGCATGAGGATTTTCAGATAAAAACTGTGCAATTTCTAATGCAAAAAAACAACATTTTGCATTGTCATTTATTGGTGTGTCATGATTTTCCAAATCCTCAATTCGATTGCATTTTCGATTCTAAGGTCACTGTTCGATTCGATTCTCGATTTTTACATTTATTCTTTTTAAAGCCCAGATTGTCATTTTTTAAACTAGACTTTAATGCAATATAATATCTGACCTTTGTTTGCAATGTACCACACTACATTGTCAAATTTAAAACTTTAATTGACAACATAATGTAATAATAACTTATACAGGGGTTGACATAGCCCAGAAATTTGCACTGGCCCACAGGGCCAGTAGTTTTTGAAAGTAACTGGCCCTGCCTGAAAGTTACTGGCCCGACACCGCGCACAGCGGGACCCGCCGCTCCGCAGGTGCTTGCAACTTTAGGGGGATCCGGGGGCATGTCCCCCCCCCCCCCCGGAAAATGTTAATATGGTGCAATTTGGTGCATTCTGGTGACATCTAGCACTTATTTCTACACTTTTCAATGACTGAAAATAGAGCATATCAAACTTAAATCTGCTCTACTCTGTTTCAGATGTTTTGAAGAGAGCACTACAGTGTAGTAGTAACACTAGTTAAGAAGTTTTCATGCTGCTTCTAATCACTGCTATTTCACATTTGTTCCTAATCAATAGTTAAGAAGTTTCATTTACTTTTCTGCTCTGACTGCCTTGAGGTTCTGCTTTTTGTTACTGTTGCAAAGTTACATTTACTATTTAGATCCTTAATTAAATTAAATAAAATTAAATTACTGAGATCATTCAGCTAACTAGAAATAGTTACTTCTTACAGTGTTGTAAAGAAAAACAAAATGAAGTAGTTTGACATTATACTGCATTTGAGTCTGAGATTCAGGTATTTGGAGTTGCCTTTGATTCTTTGACATTCAGCTTAAAGCTTAGTGCATACAGTTTCATCTTCAATGCAATCATTAAATATCTTGCTGGCCATACTACTAATTCCACCCATTACTCCATGTAACATATTCCTATCTATTCCTGCCATGTCTTCCACATCTCACATGCTTCAGTCTCTGAACAGTAGCCACGTTTAAATGGGCAAAAGTAATCGGAATGAACGCCTGATCGGAAGGAAAATGCGTCATGTAAACACACCGTTCGGAATACTCTGCCCCGATCAGACTCGTTCAGATCTAAATTTCTTTCCTATGGAGATAGGTGGGTCATACCGATTGTTTATCCGATCGTGGAGCGTGTAAACGGTTCATTCCGACCGTGTGTCACTACTGCTCTGGGTTACGTCATGCATAGACGGTGTTTCGCTGAGAGAAAGCTTTGGAGCTCATATGGGACTGGCCAGCTGCTCTGCGGAGGCCCCGTGAAAAGCGCCGCTCTGCTCTCGCCCCGCTGGCGAGGGAGATGTGGGGGAGGAGCTCTTCGTGACCCAGCACCCGAGCTCTGCGTCCCGTTTCGGGTGCCTGTGGACCGAGTGAACCATGTCTCAGAGTCTGAGCAGAGCAGCCAGATTTTTTAATGTGTGTTTGAGGGGAGGGTGCTTTCTTACGCGTGCGTTTTGTTGTATGTAATATGTGGGAGACATGGATCCGTCCCGTCGCTCTGGGTTAGCGGCTGCCGGCTTTAGGAGAACCGCGTCTGAGAAGAGCATGGACCGCCAGCACACACATTGGCTTTGGGGCGGTGTGTGCTCAGAGCACAAATGCCTCTTGGTGCTAAGAAACCGTTGAAACAAACACAAGGATTTGTGTTTCCAGTTGTGTCCCGACAAAATAAAGACTGATGTTATTCCCAGACATTTACGTGCAGCCAAGATGCAGATTACAGCTTTTCCCGCATGGTCCTGGATTTTGTGTCAATCAAAAGGCTAATGTTGTTAGCGCGTGTTAGCCTTCCAGCTCTGTTTCATTCACAAAAACGCACTGATCACATAGATTAAATATAACGATGAGCGAACAGACACTTCATAATATTCATGACATTGATAAAAGCACGTTTGGAAGATTGTCTCGTATTACGGAGCTGCAGCACATGCTGTCTGTCTGTGGCAGCGGTTTGTTTACAACGGGACCTAGTTTGGCATCCGGGTAATTTTACACTACTGCGCATGCCCAGATGATTCATTCCGACTGAAAGTGTGAGCCATGGGAACGTTTGTTCTAATCGGAAAAAGGTTTTCTGTGCCCGTGTGCACGGGTGAATTTTAACCCGACCATTGATCCGATCAAGATATTCTGCCCATGTAACCGCGGCTACTGATGCCAAGCTGCTGATGGAAAAGTTTCATCAACCAGGAAGTGAAGTTGGTTCCCAGGTCTGTCAGAATTTCATCAGGTATTCCTACCCTGGAGAAAAACTGAATTAACGCTCTCATGACTGCAGGAGCTGTAATGGTGTGCCGGGGAAAAGCTTCTAGGAACCGTGTAGCATAATCAGAGACCACCAGGATTTACTCGTGACTCGGGATGGGTATTGTTAAGGTTACTACTACTCTTATTGATACTGCTTATCGATCCGGCATTTTAACGGTAGTCTTATTGATACTTTTTGAGGACGAAAAATAAACAAATAAATAAAAAATGGCAAATTATGAACACAAAGTGTTTTATTTTGTCATTATGTAACAGCATTGTTTTTTAACAAAACATTTGACTTTATACATGAGAATGTTCCAATAAAAACATGGAATGCACATGGATGTGCTAGACCAGGGGTCTGCAACCTGAACCTCTCTAAGAGCCATTTGGATCAGTTTCCCACTGAGATGAAAGCACAGGGAGCCACAACACTAGATGTGTTAGAAAAAAGGTTTTTGCCGATAAATAATGATAGTTCATTTGACAATACTTGTATTGATTCAAAATGCTGTCAGGATATTTATTTTATTATTTGTATTCTTTATGAGAGTGATCTTTCCTTTGATCTTTTGTCCATTTTTCACAACCTTCAATAGACTTTTCTGTCTGTCAAGCACCAGAGCAAAGATGAGTGGGATGATGGAAACAAATTCACTTTGATGTAGACTCCTTTTTATTTATTTTCTTGAAATCCATTTAACCCAAATCATTACATTAATTTTATGGATGACAACTATGTTTTAATAGGAAGCAGCTGTTAGTTTGTTGGTTGTGGTCTGGAATCATACGGTCATCGTAGCAGCAAGTTGACAGTGGGGGCGCCCTGACGCAAATTTAATTCGTTTTAAGCGAAAATGGGTGATCTTAGTCTAAGGGGATGAAAGGATTTTTTTATTTTTTTGGGCGCTCACCTGTCCCCTGCGAGATCGCCACCAACTCTGTCGGCTTTCACAGCTGCAGACACGCTCACTCAGTGTGCTTATGATGCTCTCTTCCTTCTGCCTGCTCGGTACTACCTGACGGTGTTAAAGGCACGACGACCCTCTGAGAACATGGTGGTTATTTTACAAAAACACAGAGAGCCGCAGCATTTTGGACCGTTTAGCTCTTTCCGCCATCCTAAAACTTTGGCAGCGTTCCTGTGCGCGCCCCCCGCATACTGTCTAAACAACAGCCCCGCCCCCCGTGCACACAAATAGTCAGACAGACCTCTCCTCTTCAGAGAGAATAGCGAAACTAATATAAACATTAATTAAAGCAAAATTGACTGACTTGTAGAGTTAATTATGGCAGATAACGTTTATATCTTGTGGGACCCAAAAAAAGCAACTTCTCCAGTACCGATAGCAGAACCGTTGAGGTACTGCTGATATTGCTGATGTTCTCACTGTTTGGCCTCACCATCCCTCCCAGTGGCATCTTTTGGCTTTAGGTGGCACTCAAAGTGTTATGTATCAGTTTAGCTTTCGCCTGTCATATCAGTCATGTTTTCGACTACATTTCTCAGAAGTCCTGTGCTGGACTTGGTGTAATCCTATGGGCTCCCCTTTGTTTTGCATCTTCTTGGTGTTTTCTCTGTGTTCTATTTTCCTCCATTATCACCAGTCTTTTGCATTTCTCTGGTCGCGACTTGTATTCGAATCTAGAATTCCGCTTTGTTTAAGTAAGACATATGGTCCTATGACCATTTAGTATTATTTCTGCCATGGATCTCTGGTTTATTGATGCATGCCACTATGTCATCCCTTGTGTTTGTGCAGCACGTCCTTAATTCAATCTTTGGTTGTATAATTAAGAATTTGTCTCTGTTGGGCCACCTGAATTTTGCTATGTGCATTTTTCCCCACGGCCATCTTGTTTTCTTGTTCTGGGTAGCTCAGTCCTTGACCTCCGTGTTCCTGTTGTTCTGGATGTTTGTCTTTTTTTTGGTCTCTAATTCTCGATGCTATGAGTGGTTTTGTTATGACGCTGACTGTTTGGATCTTTGGTCTCCCTCCACTTGTTTTCTGATGGTCAATCCTCTCCCGTCATAATTCCGCTGAGACTTTGAGGGCTGCGTCACTTCTCACGATTTGCGCAGCTGCACTGTGTCCTGTGCGTCTGTTCCTCTTTGAGTAATTATGAAAAAGAGAATTTCTGCATGTTCTGCTGCAGCTAATCATATATCTGTGTTATCTTTTCACCAGTACAGAGTTCCCTCGTTTTATTGCAGGAGTTTCGTTGTAAACATAACCGTGATCGCTGAAATCCAAGGAGTCTGATTACAGAAGTTTATGGCAGTAAAACTCCTCACTGACTAAATATACTTTTCTCAGACAGACATGAACATTTTCATCCTTTTCTCTTGTTTGAAATCTCAAACTTTCATGGAAATTAAGTCCAGGATCTTAGAATAAAAACAAAGATCTGATGGATCAAAGATTTCTGTATATCTGAAGAGCTCCGCGTTTCTGTACAGGAGACACGGCACGGACTGAGGAGATTGATTGACAGGGTCTCCAGCCAATCAGGACACAGAACAGGGTGCTGTTTAAAAAACGCAGCATAATCGCTCTAAAAAAATAAACTAAACCGGTAAAGACGAACTGCGACGTAGAAAGAGAAGACTCTCTTCTGTTATGTTTGACAGGAATTTTAGAGGGTTTCAGGTTGGAGCACAGACTGCAGAAGGGGGAAATAAAATGTCACTTCTTGATCATGTGGGCAGATAAAAAAACACGGGCCTCTGATATTGTTCAGTGGGCCTGACCAAACATGGGGGCAAGCCGGATTAAGCCCACGGGCCGTAGTTTGCCCACCCCTGAACTAGTGTGAAATATATGACTGAGCAGTTTTCGACTTTTATTGGTGTTTGCCAATACACAAATTCATTTAAAAGTATAAAAAGGGCTTTTTCTTATGTTTGTATTCCTGCAGCACTCCCCCAGCATTGGATGACTGAAGAGGAAGATCAATGCAACCAGCAGAGGAACTTTAAAGTGGAACAGGAAGAACCGGAACATCCACAGACTAAAGAGGAACCAGGGGAAGTCTTCATCAGTCAGGATGAAGATCAGATTGATCTGAAGCAGGAGACTGATACCTTGATGGAGATTCCTACTTATGAGGAAGATGAGAACAGTGAAGCAGATCTAAACAATCAGCAGAGGAACTTCAGAGTGGAACATGAGGAACCAGAACCTTCACAAACTGAAGAGGAACAAGGGGAGCAACAATTTCAACAGATTAAAGAGGAACCAGAACCACCACAGATTAAAGAGGAATCAGGGGAACTCTGCATCAGTCAAGATGAAGATCAGCTTGATCTGAAGCAGGAGACTGATACCTTGATGGAGATTCCTACTTTTGAGGAAGATGAGAACAGTGAAACAGATCTAAACAATCAACAGAGCTTTAATGTAACTGATAGTCATGATGGAGGAAACCAACATGAAGAATCAACATCAACTACAGATGCAGAGACAGACCCACAGAACAGAGATCAGAGGAAGAGGAGGGACAGAAGTCATGTCCAAACTGGGTCTGATGAAAGATATTGTGCATCTAAAAAATGTGGTAAAAAGTTTAGTGGGCGGCCTCAGTTGAAATTTCACATGAGAACTCAAACAGGAAGGAAGACATTTTCTTGTAAAAACTGTGAAAAAAGTTTCAGTTATAAATTTAATCTCAAAAAACACAGGACAACTCACACAGGAGAAAAGCCTTTTTCTTGTAAAGAATGTAAAAAAAGTTTTAGTCAAATATCTCATCTCAAAACACACATGAGAACTCACACAGGAGAGAAGCCTTTTTCTTGTAAAGAATGTGATGCAAGTTTTAGTCACAGATCTAGTCTAGAAACGCACATGAGAACTCACACAGGAGAGAAGCCTTTTTCTTGTAAAGAATGTAAAAAAAGTTTTAGTCAAATATCTCATCTCAAAACACACATGAGAACTCACACAGGAGAGAAGCCTTTTTCTTGTAAAGAATGTGATGCAAGTTTTAGTCACAGATCTAGTCTAGAAACGCACATGAGAACTCACACAGGAGAGAAGCCTTTTTCTTGTAAAGAATGTAAAAAAAGTTTTAGTCAATTATCTAGTCTCAAATTACACATGAGAACTCACACAGGAGAAAAGCCTTTTACTTGTAAAGAATGTGATAAAAGTTTTAGTCAATTATCTCATCTCAAAACACACATGAGAACTCACACAGGAGAGAAGCCTTTTTCTTGTAAAGAATGTGATGCAAGTTTTAGTCACAAATCTAGTCTAGAAACGCACATGAATGCTCACACAGGAGAAAAGCCTTTTTCTTGTAAAGAATGTAAAAAAAGTTTTAATCAATTATCTAGTCTCAAATTACACATGAGAACTCACACAGGAGAAAAGCCTTTTACTTGTAAAGAATGTGATAAAAGTTTTAGTCACAGATCTAGTCTAAAAATACACATGAGAACTCACACAGGAGAAAAGCATTTTTCTTATAAAGAATGTGATAGAAGTTTTAGTCGTATACATCATCTCAAATCACACATGAGAACTCACACAGGAGAAAAGCCTTTCCCTTGCAATAAATGTGATGCCAGTTTTAGTCGAATACCTCTTCTAAAAACACACATGAAAACTCATACAGGTGAGAGATAGTTTTTATGGCTGATTAATGGCTCAGTCATAAATATAATCTAGTAAAATACATTAGAACTCACACAGGTGAGAAGCTTTTCTTTTTTAACGAAAACATTTTTTTATAAAGGATTTACAGAAAAATTTCAACTACGAAAACAGAAAAACATAGAGCAGAAAACTTGTACAGTATATGGGAAAATATTGTGAAAAAGCCATTTGGTCGTTTTTTATTTTTTTTATTTTTGTTTTTAAAAGAAAGAACTTTTTTTGTTTATATACAAAAAAGAAAAATGTTGGAATATTTCAAGCCTTAGTTTAATTTAGTGAATTTATTGTATAAGTTTAAATAAAACGATGAGGAAAAAAGAACATTCTAACAAATTTTTATGTCAAAAACATTTAGTGATCATGTTTAACCCTTGTGCTATCCTAGACACTTTACCATTGGGAGTTGGGTCATCTAGACCCACTAGACAGTGCCCTGAACAATTTTTCTTCAATGATTTGTGATCTTAACTGGTGTCCATGGATTACATGAAATCTTTCCACCTTTATCCACCTTTGTCATGGTAGGGAGAACACGTCAATGCAAGGATGGGGTCATCTAAGATAGCACAAGGGTTACAACGTGTGTTGTGTCCTTCCTGCCAGCGACTGCTTTGGTATTGGAGGGGTAAATTATCTCAGTCAGACTGGTGGACTGGTTGTATTCTGCACCATCCCATATTGCCAAAATTGCCTAAATCTTTTTCAGTGACTACCCCCAAGCTGGTGGCCTCAATGACACAGAGCATTGATGTAGTAATTCAGTTCAAAGGAGGCATTAACTACATTTTGTCCTGCCATTGTTTTTTTTTTTTATTATTTTAGACAAAACTTATTTAGTTGACCATTGTTGTATTTTCTGATAAGACAATGTTTATGTTGTCAAAGTGTGTACATTATTATGAGAAATGTTTTGTAAACATCTTTGATTTTTTGTCATATTTTCATTGTTTTAGGCTAAAAGAAGGGACTTCAGTTTTTAATTTGTCAAGGCATGTGAGCTAGTAACCATTGAGTGAAAAAAGATTCTTTTAAATCCACTAACTAATGGAATCACCATGAATAAGCAAATTCTGCAGCTCAGAAAAGCGGCTTGAATATGCAATGTTTTAAAACATAAAGTGTTGCAGAACTTTTAGGATGGAGAAACTGTGGAGAACATTTTCATGTGAATCATCTTTTAAGCTGTTTGTTCCCTTTTGGGGTCATGAAGGCAGGGGACATCCTGCATCCAGTCTGTCACAGGGCCCATGCACTCTCACATTCACATCTAGGGACAATTTAGACCAACCAATCGATCTATGAAGCATGTTTGGGATGGAAGCTGGAGTCCCCAGAGAAAACTCACACATGCACAGGGACAAACATGCAAACTCTACTGTTTTCAGATCCTCCAACCAGGACTTGAACCGAGGGTCTTCTTGCTTTGAGACAAGAGCGCTAACCACTGCACCACCGTGCAACGTGACAAGACTGAGGTTTATGTTTTTGTTGTTTATGTTACTGCTGAACGTAACCAGAATGTTGATGGAAACTTGTTTGAAGTAACAAACCCCATTTCTTTCTTTCTATATAAATCTTTGTGTTTGTATCACTTTTGTTTATTTTGATCTTTGGTTCTAAATGAGGCTGATTTAATACATATAGTTTAAACTTTTTCATACATCCTGTAAAAATACATACCTATAGTAACTGTACAAACATATTCTATTAAAAAGCAAGAATCGTGTTTCGGTCTGTGAAACGTTGAGCTTAATTCATGAATTGAATTGGATCGCCACCTAAGGAACGATCCATAGTCTTAGTAGAACCGCATCTCTACCATTTAGTGAGGAAAGGATTTTCCTAAAAATTTATTCAAGAAGATTTGGATAAAGAACCAGACTGGTGTTTGTGTCTGGTGTTCTTGTGATTCATATTTTCTAGTAGACATTAGAACTGTTCCTCTGTTCTTTTTGGTTCTCAGTGTTCTGTTCCAATCTTTACTGTGAATAATAAAGTGGACGTGAACATCAGTCAGAAGTGTGGAGTCTTTCCCACAGTGTGGGTTTCTGCTGTTTGTTGGTTCTCTGCTGGTTCCAAAGCTGGACTCTGTTCCAAAAAAGTTCAGGGTAAATTAATTGATGTTCCACACTTGGTTCCAAATATGCATGGAACTTTAAATATGAAGGACTGCATTCACTGTGAAACAATTATTTATTCAAAGACGTGAGCATAAAATGACTTTTAAGGAGAATAAATGTTAAAACTTTTAGACCAAATGGAGACTGAAGCATTTTTCTTTTTAAATATCTGTGAAAAATATCACATTTATCTAAAAATCAGAATCACACTTTAGAACAACTGTTTTTCCTGTTTTTATTGGACTAATGTTCACCATCTGCTTAGCAGAAATATTTAATGTTGACAGGGCTCCAGACTAACTTTTTTCACTAGGAGCACAGTGGCCCCCAACTGAAAATTTTAGGGGCACAACCAGAAAATTTAGGGGCGCATACCGTAAATCAATATTCTAACCCAATCTAATTTCCACTGTACTATTAATAAATACTTTAATGATAGATGCAGAAATTGCTGTTTCAAATTCAGTGTCACATTTTAATCTGCACTTTTGAAGATGCAACAACAAGGTAAACTGACAGCAGCATCGCTGTCATGACAGTACAAATAGTAAAGAAAATACCATACATTTAGAATCATAAAAAGGTTTTTAGTAACAAAGTGATTACCAGAGTAACCTTTCGGTCATTTCATAGTTACATCAATACTTAAATGTATGTAAACATTAAGGGATGGAAATTCATGTTGGCAACACCAAATAGGTGCAGCCAATGCACAATAAGCGCATTTTTTTTTTAAAACTTGTCCTGTCCAACAGCTGGGCAGACAGATGAGAGCTGAGGGCCTCTTGTGTTGGACATATTTTACTTTAACTACAGAGGTTATTAAACTTCATACAAACCAGAGGTATGTCTGAATAAATCCCTTTTGTAATTGAGGCCAAACTTTATTGATTTCAACCATGTTTAAAAATCTTTGGTGTTGGACCGGACGGAAAAGGAAAGGAGGGAAGAAGAGAGAGGGACGTTAGAGAGGGGGGGGGGTTAGGAGAGTGATAATAGGAGGGGAAGGGGGATAAGACAATCAAGCAGCATAAAGCAACAAGTTTACTGGTTGTTTATCATTACGGTAAGGTTCAAATGTAGTACAAAAAGGGCGGAGCCTGTCCACACACACACTCAAATGTTATCAACACACCTGCTAGCTGCAAAAATGTCCACATGTCAACATGTACACAAAACAGATAGTGTTAACACGCATACCTATGCCTTTAAACCAACTAGTGTGAAATATTTCAGTCATTCAATCATGCAAATTGTTAGTTCAAAGGTGAGCCAACACCTGTGCTCAGGTGAGTGTTTATGTTCTTCTAAAATGGATGGCAGAACGTGAAAAGAAGGAGGGAGAGTGCACAGCCATCCTCACCCCCCAAGACCCCCGCCGCAGCAGCAGCGGCAGCCGGAACCCCCCCCCCAACGACACAGCAGCAGGCAGGGGACAACCGCCCCCCGGGCGACCAAATCCGCCACCCAGGCCAGGACCAGCAGGACCGCCGTGAGGCCCCCAGAGCCAGAGAGAAGGGAAGCATGGGGGGAAGGAGAGCGCAGCCCAGCCCAACCAGGAGAGCAGCCCCCCCCGCCACAATAAGTGTATTTGAGATCACCCAGATGGTTGCAACGCTGCACAGATCACCAGGGGCCTGTTTCAGAAAGGAGGTTAAGTGTAAACTCTGAGTGCGTTAACCCTGAAATCAGGGAAACCCTGGGTTTTCCGTTTCAGAATGGGAGGTTTGTTAAACCAGAGAAAGCAGAGTAAGTCAAACCCGTTTCTGAAAGAGAGGTAACTTCTACTCGGAGTCCGTATCCATGGTTACTTACGCTGTGAACCTAACCTGGTCGGGAGCAGGTTTTATTCTCCAAACTCTAAGTTTCTACCGGGCCCCGCCCCTTTTTAAAGACAAAGCGGTATTTTTCGCTTTAACCTTCATTGCCCACATTTCCGTCACACAGAGACGGTCTAAGTGACAAGAATGGCTTGTCCTTTTTTGGAGGACCCAATAGACGAGGAGGCTGCATTAATTCGTAGAGAATTATATTTACCTCGTACGAGGATTTTGAGAAGACTCGATTTCTTGTCATTTCCCCATACGTTTTTGTTTTAGCTTTACCGTTTTTCGTTGCAGTCAATTACATATATACAATGAAAACAACATTAGGTATTGCTATGTAGATGTTTCATATGTCAAATATTGTCAACAAAGCCTACATCCATGACATGCTCACATTTGACCTAATTGAATTATGTTTTTATACTTCATTTTTAGCTGCTGCCATGTTCTTTTAATTCCTGCAGGATTGCATCTACATGAAAATGAAATCAGGGACATAGAATTAGATTAATGTAACAATTACTTTTTGGAAACACAATTTTCTAGCACTGCTTACTTTCTTAATCCCATATAAACCTATACCACTTGATCAATACAAGGGTAGTGTTGCAGCGTGTGTGTGCTGAGCGGGGTGCGATCCACGAGAGAGAAGGGGAGGGGCGAGTGCAGGTGCAGATGGGGGGGGGGGGTGAGCACGGAGCGGAGGTGTGTGCGGTGGTATATATTGTGTGTTCGGAGGACGGAGCACTTAGTTAAATAAAGAGAAGGTGTCATTCCCAGAATAACTGTTTTGGAGTCATTCTTAATCCGCTCTGGAGGTTGAGGGTTTCCAACGGGAAGTGAACCCCGAAGGAGAATTCCCTTCGGCCCTGAAGGAAATCTCCCCTGCGCTTCTGACCACGGTCGGAAAGACGAAAGAAAAGAAAGGAGAAGTCTTCGCGCAGCGAAAGGTTCAACAGTAGACAAAAGTTCACTTTTAAAAACACAATTGCATGTATTAATATTAAACTGACCAACGTTTGCAAGAGGGGAAGGTTAACAAAAAAGTCCTGTAAACATTACCGACGTTAAATGCATTTTCCCCCAGATTGGTTCTGTACACTATGCAGCATTTCATGCATTTACACCAGGAATAACACTTCAAAAGTAGATCTAAATATCACCATTTTTTATTTCACTCCTTACGCTATTTAGAAAGTTATTACAGTCAATATTTTATAACAATGATTTAAATGCAAACTTGCGCATTAACTTGAGCAGCTATGTTTTCCCACGCTAACTGTCTCTGTTTTGCAGATGCAGCGGTGTTGCTTTTCTTCTGGAATATGTGCTCATATTCACTGTAACTCTGCAGCAGCACGTCAAGTTCAGCTGGCGAAAAATACGCAGACCTCTTTTTTTCACGGTTGCCATGGTGACTCGTGATATCTGCGCTCCATTGATAATGGCTTCTTATAGTCGCGGTGCGCACGCTCACCTCCGAATCAGTCCACTCAGAGTTGATTGACCTAACTCGGATCAGCTTCTCTGAAACAGAAAACTCAGAGTTGTTAATCTCCCAATTGACCAACTCAGAGTTCAAGTTCAACCTCAGAGTTGGTTGAACCTCCTTTCTGAAACAGGCCCCTGATGTAAGACATATATTTTTGTTTTTGCTCCAACATCACCTGTCAATCAAAACAAAAAGGGGTGGGAGCAAGGCGCCAACCTACGTGAACACAGCTGGAAATTTAGTACTGCACTGACTGAAAGCTGCCCTACAGACTACAAAACAATGCATTATGGGACATGTGTCCTGATGGGTTTTTGTAGTTCAGTGATCAATTAAAATAATTTAAAATGCCAAGTGATTAAAAAAAGGCTACATACATTAAAAAATTTAAAATAATTTTAAAACATATAATATCAGAAATTACAGATCATACTAAGGGGGAGAGGCATATTAAAAGTAAATTGAATGTTAAGGACTACAACTTCCTGTTCTCCTTCAGTCACGCTTTAGCTTCGCCTTCATGACCCCCCCCCCCCCCCCCCCCCCCCCCCACGATCCAGGCGCGGCGCTGGTTCATCATTAACACATCTATCGTTACATTTTCCCCACGTGTTTTAAATGTGTCTCAGACAAAATCGTGTTGTCGCTCACACGTCTTTAATGTCAGAGCCCCGTTAGCTGTCACGCATGTAGGTGTGGGACATTTATTCTCCTCAGCTGACCATCTCCCGCGGAAGCGGTGTGCTGCAGTGACAGCCGCGCATGAGAATCGTGGTTTGCTTCGCGAGTTTGAGACCCCTGCTGTACACTCTGGCACTGGTACACTAGCTGCAGGTCGGAAGAATGAATCAATAGTTCGCTTGCTCATAGCTCAGACTCATATATCAGGTTGTGATGATATTTGTCTCCGTTTCCTTCCCACAGATGTTTATGCGCGCTCGATTATCTCGAGGCCCCTCCCCCTAGACGCATTTTAGCCATTTACAGTGGCTTTCCCTATTCTTCTCACACGCAGTGGCCGCCTCACACACAGGCATCATGCGAGTGTGTGTGTTTGCGTCTTATTGATTATTTAATTGATCATTGACTTGCCCCTTCCATGTTTAATGTATAAAAAATACGGAGGGTGGGGGAGGCAAATTTACTGGTAGCACATGTGCGACTGGATATAAAATTCAGTCGCACACTCTCAAATTTTGGTTGCAAAACGCGACCATTTAGTCGCAGTCTGGAGCCCTGGTTGAGCTGAACTGTTTACTTTTTTCACAAGTTTGTTCATAAAACACAATTTGTGTGCAGTAAAGACAGCCGCTATAAAGCCTCATATATCTTATAACAGGTTTAATAGTATAAAATATAACCAGTGCGTTTGTGACTGAAAGATAAAATGAGAGAAACACCTCTGCTGTTTGGACACTTTGACCAGCAGAGGGCAGCAGAACTTTCAGCAACTCTGGATCTGATCCCACAAAAACAATCCATGGATGATCAGATTTCAGAAGATTTGAAGGATCAAAGACTAAGATGTTCTGAAGAAAAGATGTGAGAAGAAAGTCCAGAATGAATCCACTCTGACTTCTCCTCATGTCTCTGAAGCTTGTGTCTTCATGTCTTCACCTCAGAGTTTCTTCTGGATTCCATGTGGATCAATAATATTGATCATGTTCTGTTGTCATTTTCCATCAGAACTTCAGGCTTTTCTCTGCTGATGATCTCTGAGCTGAACTTCTTGGAGGAATTCCTGAATCTGGGATTTGGAGCAAACAGTCAGAACAAAGGAGGTTTCCATTTCTTCTAAGCTCTGCCAGAAGAAAAGAGCTGAAGCTTGAAGCTGAAGCAGCATTTGCTCAGAGAATCTGTCCTCCAGACCAACAAGTCCCACCACAGCCTTGAAGACGTTTCCAGAAGCAGCAGCAGACTGTGTTCCCATGACGACGCTGAAGTCAGCTGCTGCTCTGCAGGAGAAAGTCTGCAGCTCCTCAGTCAGGAAGCTCTTTCAAGCTCGTGCACATCTGTCAGTGCAGCAGCAGAAAGCCTGTTTCCCTGCAGGAAGTCTGAGACTTTTCAAAGTAAGAGCCTCATGTTGGCAGAGATGGGTTGGATTCTTTGATGCTCCAGTGTCTTTTGGATTCAGGATGAGTTCATGCAGATCTAGAAATCCCACCATGATGATCATCCTTGAGGAATTTCAAAATAAAAGACTTACAAACACCACAATCACTGCTGGATGATAAATACATTTACTCTTTATTTTCTGTCAATAAATAATATTTATCAATAAATCCTTGATTGTAAATGATGGATCTAAAGTTGAAAAGAAGTCAAAGTGCTGACTCAGCACAGATCAAAGGAGACTCAGATGATTTCCTGGAATGAAGAAAACATCAAACATCATGATGTGATCTGGAACTGAGCTGTTCTTCAGAAGATCCTCCCAAACATGGAAACTGTTGCTGCAACACGTGAAGGTTTGGTTCTGTTGCTAGTGAGATCTGATGGATCAGAACCAGACTTCTGTCAGCTGGAACTGGGGCTTCTTCCAGACCATGTGGCCTAATGGACAAGGCGTCTGAGTCCGGATCAGAAGATTGAGGGTTCAAGTCCCTTCATGGTTGGATTTAGATAATGTTCTTTTCCAGAGAACTTGGCATTTAGCAGTCAGGGGGAGAGAGGAACTTCCTGACAGGAAACATAGTCAATTATCTGACATCCAGGATTCATTTCTTTCTTTGTTGTCCTTTCAGACTCACTGGAATCCAGCTGCTGTGGTAGAGTGTCCTTGTTGAAGCTTCATGTCTTGTTTGTCTCTTTCATGTTGGTTGATCTCTATGGTTTTCTCTGTGTGGTCAGAAGGTGACGATAAAGGAAACATCCAGTTTCTGCACACGTTACTTTTAGGCTAATGCTAAGTAAACAGAGAAAACATCTCTGATCTGATTGGACCAAAGCATGTTAGTGAAGTCCACAGTGGTTCCTGCTGTGAAGATCTGTTTCTCTGTTTGTGGATGAAGAGAACAAACGTAGCAGTTCTGCTGTTCCTGAAGTTCCAACATCAGGTTCATAGAGACCAACAGAGACCAGATCTGTGTTCCTCCAGGTTCAGGGCTGGGGTCGTATAGAGGTCAGTACTCTGTGTTGTGGCCAAAGGAACCCCGGTTCAAATCCGGGTCACAGCAATATGTTCAGACCAGGAGTCTGACTGATGCAGACTGATTGACAGAATGACTCATGAGGTCATTTGAGTTCATCTGCTGCTGATTACCTGGATCAGGTGTGTTTAGCCAATAAGGAGCTTTAATGGTAGGTTAGATCAGGGGTGGGCAATTATTTTAACTCGGGGGGGCACATTGGGTTCTAAAATTTAATAGAAGGGCCGGACCAGAAGCAGATGCGTGGAGTGAGAATGAAATAACATGGAATGTAGATGAAAACATTTGGATTGAAAATTAGTAATAGTGCCTTTAGTAATAGTGAAGTTTGCAGACGACACTACTGTGGTGGGGCTGATCTCTGGGGACGACGAGACGGCCCACAGAGACAAAGTCCTGAAACTGTCCAGGTGGTGTCAGGCTAACAACCTCATCCTGAACACCACCAAGACCGAGGAGATCATCCTGGACTTCAGGAAGAACAGAGCAGATCCACCCCCACTCTACATCGATGGAAACTGTGTGGAGAGGGTCCACAGCTTCACCCTCCTGGGCACCACCATCTCTGCTGACCTCACAGGGTCTAACAACACCATCAGGAAGGCTCAGCAGCGCCTGCACTTCCTGAGAAGACTCAGGAAGAACAATGTGAACCAGGAGCTGCTGGTAACCTTCTACCGCACAACCATTGAGAGCATCCTGTCCTCCTGCATCACAGTGTGGTTCTCCCACTGCACTGAAGCAGAACAGCAGAGCCTCCAGAGAGTGGTAAAGACAGAAGAGGATCATCGGCTGCCCCCTCCCCTCACTGAAGGACATATACCAGTCATGCTGCCTCATCAGAGTGACTGACATCATCACTGACTCCACCCATCCTGCTTTCTCTCTGTTTGAACTGCTGCCCTCTGGAAGGAGGTACAGGTCCATCAGAACCAGGACAAACAGACTAAGGAACAGCTTTTTTCCACAGGAAATCACCATACGGAATACACACACTTCCACCAACTACACCCACTCTGACTTTTTACAAATGCTAAATCTCTGACTACACATGTGTGCAATATCTTGACTTCTGTGCAATAACACAATATCTACTATGCTGCGCTCACAGCAACTCGACTCATTCCATTCTATTTTGTCCATACAGATTTAATATTTAACAGTTTCTGTACATATTGTTCATTTTTTGTTAGAGATGTAAATACAGTTATTCTATTTTATTTTATTTAACTTCATCACTTCAAGGCTGCTGCAGTTTCATTGTATCACCATCTTTAATGACAATAAAGACTCTGATTCTGATTTATTTCTGGAAGACGCCATTTTTGTCCCTAAATGTTGGATTCAGTCTGAATTCCAGTCTCACTCCCAGCATTCCTGCTCCTCTTTAGCTCCTCCTCTTCCTCCTGATCAAAGTTTGAAGCCCAGAGCCAAAAGTGCGTCTGCAGCTGCTTCTGCTCCAGCAGCCGCTCCCTCTGCTCCTCCTGCCTCTCCTCCTCTGGGAGCTCCTGTATCCTCCTGCGCTCCTCCCTGTCCTCCAGCATCATCAGGAGGCTTTCAAAAGGCTTTCTGGAATGTTCCAAAGCAGAAACCTTCATCATTTGAAGATGGAGGAAGACTCCAACACTGACAGACAGACAGACAGACAGGAAGTCTCCTGGTTTTTCTGCTTCAGAAGGTTTTTGGGAAACTGCAGAGTTTTCTTTGTGGAGCTAAAGAGCTGCTGTCAGTCTGCTTTGGTCCATCAGGAATGAAGGTCAGGACTGAGAGGAACCTGAAGAAAGTGACTCTCCATCATCTGCTGCTGAAGAAGACAGAGGAAGATCCACTGTGAGAGCAGCTGCAGAAAGCTTTCTGCTGTTTTTCTCCTCTGAGAGAGTTTGGAGTTCCCAGCAGTTTGAGTGGAGCTGAAGCAGCAGAGCTGAAACAGACGTTCTTCTGCTCCCATTCAGCATGAACGGACAGATCCACTGAAGGCCGGCCTGAAGCTCTGGCTTCCAACACGTCTGCATGGATCCAAGCGTGTGCAGTGTGTGCTGACATGCTGTTCTCTGAGGAACATGTTGGTGTCTGACTGGATCTGAGGACACAAACAGCTGCTGACATCTGAGAGGGTCAAGCTGCAGAGTGGCTCCTCAAAGCTCACGTCTCTGTGACAAACATGATGCTGCTTCTGTCTGTGCTCCACCACTAAAAGGACTGTCCAGAGTTGGTCCTGATCCGGTTCTAGTCTTTCTGGCTCCAACTTCTCTTTCCTGTCAGGAACCCTTCATGTTCTCTGCCTTCCTCACATTTCTGTCTTCTCTCTGGGCTTGAAGCCCAAAAGGAGCTGAAAGCTGCTGACTTCAGTCTGATCCCATGTTCTGGATCATCCGTGTTCCTGAAACACGCTGCTGGACCCGTGATCAGAGGAACCCAGGAACCGGAGAACTTCCCAGAACATGCAGACACATGTGGAACTGTTCTGATCATCTGTGTGTGTTGACAGTGAAGGAGAGCTTTGTCCTTCAAGAACTTCATCTTTGAAAAAACTTTATTGACTCTGACAGAGTTTCAGTTTGAATCCATGTGGTTTTCATTCTTCCATTGAAGTTGTCTCCAGAAAGTAAAGATCTGCTGAATCAATGCTCCTCTGAGAACTTTGGAGCTTTTCTCTGCATCTGTTCCACACTTGAATGTGCAGAAGATCAAAGCGCCGGACGCTCTGAGCTTCAGCGTTCCAGTCAGCAGCTGCTGAACCAAAGCCAGCAGCAGGTGAGGATCTGGGCCTCAAAGATGAATGGAAGAAGGGATGGAGTCCCAGTGTTGAAGACATCAGCTGGAGAAGCTCTGAGGCTCTTTCAGGTGGGCGTGGCAGCGCTGCTGCTTTCCAGCAAACCAAGCAAACTGCAGCATCTGTGATCTGAGAGGCTGTTGGTGAAGAAGAGCATCATCAGCATAGAACTGTGGGCCGTTTGGCTTCAGAAGAACAGCTCCATGATGTGGAAAGAATCTGTGTCCTTCAACAGGTCCAGAAGATCCCAAACATGGAAACTGGAAGCAGTTTGGATTCCGGTTTCTTCCTGAACTTTGAGGATCCAAATGCTGAAAATGGAAGCTGACAGAAAATGCAGCAGACTTTACCAATGTGCTCAGAACACTAGAACATCCACAGAAGAAGAAAACACTGTTCTAGTGGAACATCTACAACTTCTGTCCATGATTCAGAGGAACTGCAGAAAGATGACTCCTCCCACTTTGGGTTTGGTCAAATGTAGAAAAGACAAAACAACCAAATCCAAACAATTTGGATCAATTCTGGCAGAAAATTTTCAAACTTTTTGAAATTTCAGGAAAAAATCTTCAAAGAAATAAATCTATTTTAGAATCTATAAAGAACACTGACTGGAAAACAGCACCAGACTGCTGCAGCTGCAGACCTTCATGTGACTGTGGGAGCTGCAGCAGCTGCAAACATCTGGACTTCCTGCTGCAGCTGCAGACCTTCATGTGACTGTGGGAGCTGCAGCAGCTGAGGAGCTCAGCATCTCTGCAGACTCAGACGGAGCTCAGAGCTTCTGAAAGGAAATGACAGAGTTGTGGAAGTTTAGTGTCTGAACTTCTTGGAGGTCCTGCTTGGTTCAGGTTGTTGCTGGTGGTGGAAAGAGCTCCTGCAGACCTCTTTGCTGTTGGAAGGATCTTCTGTCTGCAGACTCTCTGATGCTTCAGCAGGTGGCGCTGCAGTGTGGTCCTCCTCATGAGTCCTGAAGCTGCACCTTCAGCTGCAGAGCTTCAGAGCTGCTTCTTCTCAGACCACTTTCTGTGGCTCTGACGTTTTATTATATTGTTGTCATTATCATTATTATTTATTAATCTTAATTTCTTTCCCCCCGCCATCGTCATCATAACATGAGCGACAGACAACACTCCAGACCAGCTGGTGGCGCTAAAGTACCATGACGCTGTTAGCCAAACAAAGAAGAAGAACAGCACGAGGCGCTAGAAGCGTTAGCTTGTTAGCAGCGTTAGCTTGTTAGCAGGCTAGCAGCGTTAGCTTGTGTTGAGAGGACGGTGGTGTTTTGTTGGGACGTTTGTGAGGTTTTTGGACAGAAAGGACGATACGTGGTTCGTGTGGGAACTCTCAGCATTTTCCAAAGTGTCGTAAATGAGTGAAGAAGTGTTGAACGGAAAGACAACGTGGATTGCTGTGACTGATTGTGAGACTAGCAGATGATCGATCGGAGCTGCAGTGAAGAGGACGGCGGTGTTTGTGGGAGTTGGAGCTGAAGATCGGAGCAGGAACCATGTCTTCCCTTCAGTCTCTGAGAGAGTTGATCAGCGAGCGACTAGCTGCTGCTGCTGAAGAAATCTGCAGACTCTGTGAAGGAACCATCGTCCAGTACGAGCAGGAGCTCTGTCGTCAGCGCAGACTGCTGGATGTCATCTGGAAACCACAGCTGCAGCTCCACCACATAGGTATGTGACCTTCCTCAGAGAAACAGAGAAGCCCTTTGAGCTTCATGCTCAATGAGTTATATCACTAGATGAGACGCGCCCGTTTTGGAAGCTTGGCCGACGGTCGCGGAGCGCGACGCCATCTTGGTGAGGTCCACTACGCCCACACGATAATGATTTCTATTGCTTTTAGTTGTCTCTAAGTAGCTTTTATATAAACCAATTTTACTTCAATTGGTTTAAGCAAATCCACCCTGCAACAAAAACTACTACATCTAGTATTTTGTAATGAGGCTGTGATGTTTTTAAGGACAACGACAAGTCTTCTAGGCATGGAATGAACAAGTTGTTACAACATCTATCTTTTTCCATTCTTCAAGAAGAACCTATTTAAGGCCGCCTTTACACTGCATGGTTCAAGTGACCCAATTCCGATTTTTTCCTCTCACGTGCCACAGATCGGATATGATCGGTGAAAGTGTAAGCAGGACAAAAGCGCATGGATTCCGTTTTTCTCAGATCAGATACAGGCCTCTCTCATATGTGGAAATAAATCTGAAATGAATCGGATACGTGCATTTGCGTGTGCCATGTAAGCAGACAGATCGGATATTCCCCAGTAAATGCGAGTCGTACCTCAGTGACGTCAAGGACACCACCAACTGAGATCACATGACTCATTAAGGTGCTTTTTGTGCGCTGATTTTGCTGTCAGCGTGTTACCTTTCAGCCTCAGGCTTCAGACCGTAGTTGGAAACCGCTGTTCCCGGTCCGGACGCAAACGGTAACTAATGAAGCGGGACACCGTTGCTATGGAACAGGCTAGAAGCCGTTTATTTCTTTGGGGGGCGTGTATGATCGGGACCGTGTGTGTGTGTGTGAGAGGGTGTGTGCTTGCGTGTGTGTGTGTGTATGGAGAGCAGAGGGGGTGTGAGCGCAGAGCGGGGGAGTGTCAAAGAACCGTAAATTAAAAATAAGGTGTCTCCCCCAAAAGTTTTGGAGTCTTTCTTAGCCCACTCTGGAGCTGCTGCTGCTGTTAAGATGAATAGAAACAGGACTTTATTATTTCAGGATCCAACAAAAAATGTATAAAGTTTCAGTACAAATCAAGATTTTTAGCATTTATTGGATTTTTCTGTCTGTCTTACTTATTTTAGTGGCAGAAATATCTCTTCTTAGTTCCAGAGTCTGTCTAAAATTAAATAACGTCTGACTGTTTCTGCTAAACTCAACATTTGTTGATAACATGAAGAACTTTGGACTTTGTCTTTTTCATGATCTTTGACTGACAGCTAAACCAATAAATGTTTCTGAGTTGCAGTAAAGTCTTCAGTGAAATCCCAGACTGTCCTGGACTCTGATCCTGAAATCCTCCTGATGACAAAACCTTTGAAAGTTCAGACTCTGGAAGGGAAACAAGCTGTGAGGAAACCTTCAGTGCAGAAAGAACTGCAGCTTCTTCAACTGGAACTCTGCAGCCAAATGAGCAGGAAGGATCTGGATGAATGGAGCTTCTGCTGTTCCATCTGTCTGGATCTGCTGAAGGATCCGCTGACTGTTCCCTGTGGACACAGCTACTGCAGGAAGTGTCTTCAAGGACTTTGGGATGCAGAGGAGAACGTCCACAGCTGTCCTCAGTGCAGGAAGACCTTCACACCGAGGCCTGTTCTGGGGAAAAATGTCATGTCAGCAGCTTTAGTGGAGCAGCTGAAGAAGAGCGGACTCCAAGCTGCTGCTGCTGGTCTCTGCTCTGCTGGACGTGAAGATGTGGTCTGTGACGTCTGCACTGGAAGAAAACTGAAAGCCATCAAGTCCTGCTTGATCTGTCCAGCCTCGTCCTGTGAGGAAGACCTTCAGCCTCATTTGAAAGCAGCTGCATTGAAGAAACACAGACTGGAACCAATGCTGCTGTGAAGATACAAATCTCCCAAGAGACACGGTTCTCCTGAGTCCAGCAGCCGCTTACACAGACCAGATGAACAGACGGCGGTCCAAAGTCTCCTCCGTTGGGTTCACTGTAACAAGAGGGGGATTATTTTGTTCAACTTCAAAAGCTCCAGACACGTGTGCAAAAGCGCCATTCTCATTGGTCGAATAGATTTCGACGCAGCGCGTCAGACCAAAAAAACGAACCCGAGGCGTTTTTTAAAAAATGACGCTTTTACACGTTGCGTTTTTTGCGTCGGTGTGCACACTCACATTGGTGCCCCTTTGTTTAGTCACGAGGCGTTAAACGTCTGCGAAAATCGCCGGCGAAATTCGTCCCGGTGTGAACAGGCCTTCAGGTTGTGGTTGTTTGGAGAAGTCCTCCTCTTCAAAGAAGTTCTCCTGACCATCTTCAAAGCCACTTTCTGCTTTTTCAAACGCTACTGTTCAACAAAAACTTGGTTTCTGCCACAAAACCAACCTTAGACACTGAAACAGAATGAATCCAATGCAGAAATGTGTTGACACCTTTAATTCAAAGCTTCAATCAGTTTGAATCTCATGAAGAACATTTCAAAAATCCACATTTGGATCAGGCGTCTTCATCAGAGCACAACTCATGTTTCCAGGACTGTGACTCACCAATAGATCCTCATTTCCTTTACACAATCTGTTTCCATCATTTGGATTTTTCATAAAAACTTGAGTTAGAAAAGAATTGTTGCCCCAAAATGTCCAGTTTGAATAGTCTACAGTTTGTTGTGTTTGGTTGCTAGGTAACAGGGTCTTTAATGTCTATGATGTCATGGTGGCTTTCAGAGTTGAACTCCTGAATATGACGGTAAACATTTGGATTGAACAAAAATGGGATTGAAGCTCATGCTAAATCCTGATCTCAATGCTGAAAAAACCTCCTCCTAGATTCTGGTTGTTTGGAGAAGTCCTCCTCTTCCAAGAATTCCTGAAAAAAGCCCTCATTTCTCCTGACCATCTTCAAAGCCACTTTCTGCTTTAGTTTAGTCCAAACTTGCTTTATGCTGACAACATTTACAGCTTGAATCCATCTGAAGAATCCAAGGAAACAAACCAATCTAAGTCTGCATTCATGCCACTTCAGAACCAACAAAGCATGTTTCCAGGACGCTGACTTACCAATAGAACTTGGGATTTCCTTTGCAGAATCCTTCTCCGTGTGTTTTCCTTTGTTTTTCTCCCCAAAACCTAAAGCAGAGATTTTTGCTGAGCTGCAGAACAAACGTCTGACTGCTTTAACCGCCGTTGATGGTTTGTTGTGTTTCCCTCTATAGCTGCTATGGTCTTGGTATGGTTGCTAGGTAACGCTGTCTTTGATGATGATGACGTCAGAGTGGCCTCTAGAATGGACTTTTTTCTTGTGGAACCAGGAGCTGTAACCTTTAGGGCACTAGGACCCAGAAAGAGGTCCAGGCAGTGACGGTGTTCAGTGACGGACTGCGCAGCCGCACTTCCTCCAAACGCCACTATTCATCAGCGCGTGGAGCGCCAGAGTCCAAACGGGCTTAAGGCGCTTTGATAAAGCGCTCTGGAATCCAGCTATGGTGTGCTAAACGTCAGGTCCAGAACGGAAGATGCCATCAATGAAGTCTGTCTGTCAGCAGCAATCCAACGCTGATGGGGTTTAGCTTGTGGAGGATTTGAATGTTCATTTGCTCTCAGGTTGGTTTTGTGCTGGAAGCCCCAACCCTCAGTTCAGTCAAGTTAGAAAGATGCTAACCAGCTGTTCCCTCTGTCACCATGGAAACACAGACCGCTTTAAAGTCGGACAGGATTTTCACGGAGCGGACTTCTAGACGTGGAGGATAAATACTCCAAGATGAATTCATCAGACATGAATCAAACAGTCTTTTCTCCATAGAACAGAATGAAATCCACTGTGTTTTAGCAGCGTCTGTAGCATCACAGAGACGGTGTTCCACCAAAAACTGGGACCTGTCACATGTTGTTTCCTGGTGACAGAGCTGCAGCTTTAATGTCAATGATATAGAAGAAGAAGAATCCAAAACATTGGACTGTTTTCATGTGATCACATGGAAGCAGAATTAGGAAATCTCTAGGAAATCTGTCCTTGTTTTGTCAGCATGTTTGAATTGGAGTTTACAGTTAGATGACAATAAAGACGTGTTCACACCAAGAAATTACTTTGATTCTGTTTTCTTTAAATAAATCAGAAAAAAGTAAAAAAAAGTAAAACCTCTAAATATTTCTATGGCTGGTAAAAAATATTTTGTCAAAAATTAAATGTTTTCTCCTGTGTGGAGGTATTTCAGTTCATTAAAAACTGACATAAATGAGTAACGTTCACTGCAAACTGAGCAGAAGGCATGTTCTTTCTAAAACTGGAAATAGCACCAACCTTTATTATCACCTGAAGCTGAGTCTCCATTTGATAATTCAATAAAAATAACATTTCATTTCCTCATTATAAAGCAACTTTATTGGAGTTTCATTTGTCATTGGTCTTTTTGAGACAAAATTCTGAAGAAATCAAAACAAAAGGCTTTTCCAACAGAATCAGAACGTTAGCACGTGACCTAAGTTTGCTCACTTTGTGCTAAATGTTGATTTCTTTGACTGTTGTGTTAATAATATCAACAGTTCTCTGTCGCCCTCTGGTGGTCCATCAGAGAAGCCAAACTTCCACAGAAAGTGAATCCATAAACATGAGCTAATTCTTGATGCAAGTTTGAAAACACAGATGGAAAACAGCATCAATACAAATATTAGTCAATGTTTCCTTGAATGGAACAATTTCAGGATTTGTTGTCATAAAGTTGTGAAAAACTGTCTTGTAAAGTGTGTGGTGACGGTCCACTGTGGAAAATGACTGTTTGTGGAACATTGAGATGTGCTCAGTGATTTTGGTTTAGGACACTTTGGTTTCATTTCAAACGTTGGTTTCTCCTAAATCTACAAACTCTCTCCACAAACTGTCTCCTAACTCTCAGGGATTCCTGCTGCTGGCAAAACTCACGGCTCAAGGAACCACTTCATGAATCAGTCACGCTTTGGAATGAACTTTATTGAACAACATGTCATGGTCTGGAAGAAGCCCCAGTTCCAGCTGACAGAAGTCTGGTTCTGATCCATCAGATCTCACTAGCAACAGAAGCAAACCTTCACGTGTTGCAGCAACAGTTTCCATGTTTGGGAGGATCTTCTGAAGAACAGCTCAGTTCCAGATCACATCATGATGTTTGATGTTTTCTCTTCTTTTCTACTCTGCCCTTCCTCCAACTGAAACAAAGGGAAAAGAAGAAGCGAGGATCTCGCTGACCAACGGCTGGGTCCACGACACAGCGCTACGCCCTCGCTCAGCGGGATCCTCTTTTCCTGAACGTCGCCTGGAACGCGTTGATCTAATCTAATACATTTTTTTGTCAAATGTTAATCCATATGATTTATAATAAAGCTGCTCAACAGCCCTGGCCCTATTGTCCTGCTACAACAAAGTTGATTTTCCTGTTGGCAGCCGTCTTGCTGCATGTCTGCATTTAAAGCATGAACAGATCATTTCTCATTAAAATGCAGAAAAAAACTAAGTTTTTCTTTACAAATGCATTTTTAGTTCACTCTCTGTGGTAATATCAAATGATTGAGATACTTACTGTAACATTTGAACGTTTATCATTAGAGTTATTGAAGCAGGAAGTCCGAATCTGTGAATATCTTTCTAACTTCACCAATTTCTCTAAATCCTGCACGCTGATTGGTTGACTCCGCCTCCTATTGCCCCCCCTCCTAGGTCCATTATTGGACACAGATCAGTTTTGACACAAGTTTCTGGCAAGGAATGTGTCAGAATTCAGAGCGCAGTTGTAGCACACCTGTGATTTACGCCAGCAGATTCGAGCAGACGCAGAAGCACATTTGAGCAGTTGTAATCACAGATTTGAAGTTGTAACTCTAAATGAACACATGCAAATGGAAATTTGTCAGTTCACAGCAGAAGATTTTTACACACAGGTGCAGATTTTTGATGCACAAGAATTCAGATTTTATATTACAAGTTCTTAGATCAAATCTACAAGTGCGTTCTTTTTGGAGCTTTAACCTTCATACTCCTCAGCTGCCTTTGAGCCTGAGCAACGGAGGACTAAATGGGGTCACGCCTGAATCCTCCCTCACCCCCACCAGAACAAAAACTTCATTCAGCAGCTCCCTACGGGCAGACTTACTCTCACGAGAGTTTCTTGTATTGTCATTTTAAGAATTTTTATAGAATTCTTTTAGAGCTGTGTTTTATCTGTGCATTTTATTGTGTAATCAACCTTTTGTTCTCCCCCCTCCCTCAGTGCTGAGGACTCACGTGTCTGTCCTGAGTTCTAGGTGGAGGATTTCCCCGGTTTGGAGTGACGTGTCCTTGGGTGAAGGGTTCACAAGTGTGTTTGAACGTTTTGTAATAAAATCGTTTTAACCTGTATACCTCCGTCTCCTGACTTTTTGTGTGCATCCGCCAAAGAAAACTAAATTCCCTCAGGCCCACATTAACGTTTGCTACTTCCAAAAACAAGAGTGACGTCGTTCACCGTTGAGTTGACTACTGCGGGTCACTTCTAGGTCATTTCACGTTCACACAGGAAATCACAAATGTTCACATTTTATTGGAAATATGAACGACCTTGCAAAAAAATTGAATTTTTTCAAAAATTCTGAATTGAGCATTAATCCCTGCAGTGTGAACGTAGCCATGGATGCTAGGATGGAGTCACCAAAGGTTTTCTTGTGAGGCCACATTAAGTCTTTTTCTTTAAAACTTTAAACTGCTTTTATCTTTCTTTTATTGTAAAGCCCTATGATAAAGTTTTATTAATTCATGATCATTTTAATAAAATAAATAACACTATTTATAAAAAAAAAAAAGACCAAATAACTGTGATTTTGAAAGACAAAAATTCGGGAAAAAAATAAACTGATACATTAATAGGAAAAATAATAAATCTTGGATCCTCTCCTGTCATTTTCCTGCTGAGACTTTTAGACTCTGCTTGGAGAAAAAGAACAAACGCACAAATTTGTATCTCATTTTTATTTTGACGCATATATATGTAAATTATCCAACTTAAATTAATTACTTCAATTGGTAACAAGTAATGAATTAAATTTATTCAACCTAATGTCTTACGTCTATCCAACTCTATATTTTTCACAACTTAGATTTACATATTTATCTAACTAAATGTCATATTACTCTAATTCAATTCAATGTTTTTCCATCTTAATTAATTGTACTTCTTGAGCTCTCATATGTCTAAGTTTGAGCCTGCAGATATTTTTATAACAATAAAATGAAAAGACCGATATAGATTTGCATCATGGATTCATTGACCATTTCTCTATAGTTGACTGACACTTTCTGGCAGTAGGGCTGCTAAATAAACTCATCATCCTCTCACTCCCTATCACTCATGGTGCAGAAAGAATTAAACATAACGGGAGAGTTCAGCTGGAAGTTGAGAACGAGGCTTTGAAACCAGCAGCAGTTTGAGTCCATTCTGATGTTCCATTCAGGTTTCTGCTACAACAAGCCTTTATTTTGAAAGAGCCAGTGGGGCAGAAACAATAAAAGGAGGAGATTACCAACCCCCCCTGGAATGTTGCCCCCTGTGCAGTGGACTAGTGGGGGCAGGGACGGCTGAACCAATCACAGAAGACTGTTGCAGCTTTCCCTCCAAAAGTCAACCAATCAGATGTTGTTGTTTGGATTCTTTGTCTTGAAGTTTCCCATGTGGAAGCTTCCAGAGTCTTTTCTGTTTGGACTGCAGGCTGAGCAGAACTGACTCCTGCAGGATCACAGGAACTTTCAGGAAAATCTCCAAACAGGAGAAAAGTTTCTGTTTGGAACTTTTTTCTGTGATTGTGAGACTAGCAGATAATCGATCGGAGCTGCAGTGAAGAGGACGGCGGTGTTTGTGGGAGTTGGAGCTGAAGATCGGAGCAGGAACCATGTCTTCAGAACCTCAGGAAGGTTCTGTCAGAGAACAACTTTCTGCTGCTGAAGGAACCATCGTCCAGAACGAGGAGGAGCTCTGTCGTCAGCGCAGACTGCTGGATAGCAGCTGGAACCCGCAGCTTCAGCTGCACATAGTCGGTATGTGATTAAACATTTGAATGATGCAGCATTGAAGCTGCATCACCCAGAGTTGTGTGAGAGTCCGTGGTTTTTGCTGGCCTGAAGCCGACACAGGCCGGACACAGGATACCTTTTCCCAGACGAAGAGACAGAGCGGCGGCAATATTTAACAAACGGAAAACGGTATCTGTCCCTGCAGCGCGGCGGAGAACGAGGGGATTTATTGAATGCAGTAGAGCCACGCTTTGACATTCCCTCTCAGAAATACTGAAAAAGGATCCCTGTACTGTACGCCCAGACCAGAGCTATAGATGAGAGGGAAACAGAAGAAAGAGAGGCATCCCTGCCCTTAGACCCCCCCTTCTCCTCTAAGCAGCGATAGCGGCGTCTTGATACTAAAGCCTGTGGTTCTCCAGAAAAACATGAACATATAAACATACATCACATTCAGCTTTCCCCCAAACGTGTTGTTCACAAAGATGTTTACTTTTGGATCCTCTCTAAGTTCCTCATGGATTTTATCTCTGGTCATTTATTTTGGAAGCAGTTTATGTCTTAAATAACTTAAAGGAAAGTTCATAGTTACTTGATTTGATTTTTCTGGCAGAATTTTATTATTGTTTAAACCACATTTGCACTAAATAGTGTCATATTGTTTTTAACAAAGACAATATAATTGTTCACAGAATGAGTATCTGATTCACAGCTATTCCTTTTTAATTAAGCAATGGCTATGGGTTTGTTTTTCAAAAGTTTAAAACAATGTGCCTGGCGGCTACTTGACTTATTAATTTTTTATCCTGTTCATCCTGTTTAAGAAGCACGCAGCTAGTAATGGAAACTAATAAAATGGAAATGAATAATCTGAACATAGTAAATTTGTCGTATTTCCCCCTGAGACGGAAACTTCTGTGAGGGTGTGTATGAGGGTGTGTATGTGCTTCTGAAACCGCAGGCGTGTGTGTAAGAAGAGGGAGCTCAGAGGGAGTTAGAGGAGAATAGTAATAAAAGATTTCCCCCAGAAACCCTTGAAGTCTGAACACAGGACTAGCAGAAAAAGTCAATTATCAGCAAAGATGAATGTGTTTAAAATAGTTCCAATCATGCACCATATGCAGAACTTAAAAAAAAAAAAACGTGCGGTGATGACTGTTATCGTCACACCCGACTTCTTTCAAGCATTAACTGGTTCTGTTCCACAACTTCCCTCCACCACAGCTTCCGTTTTTACATCTCCTTCTTAACCAGGGCTCCAGACTAACTTTTATTCACTAGTATGGAATCACATCTCTGCCTTAAAGTGAAAGGGCGTAAAAACAACTGAGCGGGCGTATTCAGGAACTGAGTGAGTGAACCTCACAACGCGCAGGCGCAATTCTAACCAAGCGACCCCACATTTTAAAACTGCGCGGCCAAAATCCTAACTAAACAGAGAATCCGCACAGTCAGTTCTCTTTCGGCCCCCGCCTGGATTTACGCTCAGTGTTAAGGGGGCGTTTTTGTCACTAGGGTGCGGTATTCAGGGGTGTATTTATCACTTGGGGGCAGGGACCTTTCTGGATGATCTGATTGGCTAATATTTGCATGTCAAGCAGTGGGGCAGGACTTTCATTTTGGGGCTTTAATAGAAAAAGAACGGCGGCTGTAACGTGGATTAAAAGATTTAAAACAGTATCAAATGCACTGAGTTTCACATGAGAAAAACTTACAGCACATCAAAACCTGCTGCACTTTCTTACCTTGGTTTTGGGTTGTCGGTTAACGTTTTATTCCATGTTACATCCGCTGTTTTTTCTACGAATGCCTCTAACACGGGGGGAGTGTGGCAACGAAAAAGTTTGACACAAAGAGCCGACATTTCTAAGAGCCACACCACACATTGCCCTGCCAGACACACACACAAACACACAATTAAAGTCATATTATTTAATAACACACCCCTCTCCTTACAATACAACAGCACTGGATTAAACTGTTTAAGTATAGTGTTTTTTCTGTACTTAACATTAAAATACATACCGGTGAAACGTGCGCGCTGGTGTGTGTTTGAAAAGGCAGCGAGTGCAAAACTGAGTTGGTTGTAATTTATTTTTCAGTCATCAATCAGCATTTATAATCCATCAAAGTCCTTATCTTCTGCATCTGAAACAGCTGGGCCACATTTCTATCAAAACCGCCGGCTTCCCTTTCCTCATCATCAGAGTCCGTCTCTTTGCTATGCGGCTCCTAAGAACAGTGAAAGAAGACACCTCAGGCCAAGTTTAAGTCCTGCAGTCCAGAAGTGTGGCGTAACCCGCCGGCGCCGCATCCCGGTAAAAGGGGTAGGAAGGACAGCTTTTCATTGTCATCTGCTGGAAGTAGCAGCGCTGAGCCTCGAGTCGATCTTCCAACGCAGGCCTTTCCTTTTCCGCGGAAACTCAGCTGCTGCTGCGTCTTCTTGTTGGTTTGGAGTTGGTTTGCCAGCATCCTCACTTGTGAACCATGGATTCATTATTTTAAATTCTTTGACAGCTGAGGTTCTATAAAGTTATATATTCACAGATTCAGACTTCCTGCTTCAATAACTCTTCTGATCAACGTTCAAATGTGTCAGCAAGTATCTCAATCTTTTTGTATTAACACACAGAGTGAAACACAAATGCATTTTTAAAGAAAAAAGATCGTTTTTATTGCCTTTTAATCAGAATTGTTCGCTTTCAGCAGTGAATGCAGACATGCAGCAGCCGGCTGCCAAGGGACAGTCAACAAAGTGCAACCTCTGTGAAACAGCATTCTGTAAAAATCAATAATCTCACAAAAAGAATAAATGTCTATATTAATATGAACTGGTAATGAAGACTCATCAGCCGATTTGTATTACAATAAATATTTTGTAGGAAAGTCCATCTTTATTTTATCTTGTTGCCTATACTTTTTCAAATGTTAATAGTAGAGCTATGACGGTGTCGAATTTTTCATCACCGCTATCTATGCTATACTTTAGAAGTATAGCATAGATGTGTACTCCCCCTTTAAAAAGTACCAATTTAATCAGAAGCTCAATGAGCAAAAGAAACATTTCCAAACTTTCCACAAAGTTGACTTCTATTGAACATTTCTTTAACTCTATAACATGAAATAAAAATATATAAACGCACGGTGGCGCAGTGGTTAGCGCTCTTGCCTCACAGCAAGAAGGTCCCCGAAACAGAACATCAATGGGGGTGTGGGGTTTCTGTGTGGGGTTTGCATGTTCTCCCCGTGCATGCGTGGGTTCTCTCCGCGATCTCTGGCTTTTTCCCACCGTCCAAAAACATGCTTCATAGGTTAATTGGCAACTCTAAATTTTCCCTAGGTGTGAGTGTGAGAGTAAATGGGTGTGTGATTGTGGACATTCTACCCTGCGGCAGACTGGCGACCAGTCCAGGGCATCCCCTGCCTTCGCCCACAAGTTGCCGGGATAGGCTCCGGCAGCCCAGTGACCCCGAAAGGGAAAAAGGGTATGGAAAATGAATGAATGAATGAACATGAAATAAAGGTTAATGATCTAACTTAGATTGCATAATCTTCCGTTTTACTTCAATTGGTTTAAGTAAATCCACCCTGCAACAAAAACTACTACATCTAGTATTTTGTAATGAGGATGACATATTGCAACATCTATCTTTTTCTATTCTTCAAGAAGAACCTATTATAGAGCCTGGATGGAGAGTGATGCTCAACTTGTTCTTCAGAATTCCCCACAGGTGTTGGATAGGTTTCAGATCAGGACACATACTTGGCCGTTCAATCACCTTCACCCTGTTCTTCCTCAGAAAATACAGCAGTAGCTTTAGAAGTGTGTTTTGGATCATTGTCATGTTGGAAAAGTGCTCAATGACCAATGAAGTAATGGCAGCATCTTCTTCTTCAGTTTAGAGCACTACATTGTTGAGTTCATGATCCCATCAATGAAATGCAGCTCCCTCACACCAGCAGCACTCATGCAGCCCCACATCAGGACACTGCCACCACCATGTTTCACTGTAGGCACCATGCATTTATCTTTGAAATCCTCACCTTTGCAATGCCGTACCATTTTAGAACCATTAGTTTTGACAATGGTGATCTTTGTCCCATTACTCCAGAGTATTGAGTCTCAGTAGTCTCCATCTGATTCAGCATGAGCCCTAAGAAATTGTAAGCATGCTTTTTTGTGGATGTGCTTTAGGAGAGGCTTCTTTCCTGGACAATAACCAAGCATGCCATTTCCTCTGCAGTGTGCGCCATATGGCGTCATGGGAAACAGTGTCTCCAGTTTAGATTTCTACTGCTTTAGCTAACTGCAGTGAACTTTCATGGTGGTTTTCTTCAACCCTTCTCATCAGAAGACCCTCCTCTCGAGATGTTAACTTGCATGGACGGCTTGGACGTCTCTGTATTGTGACACTTCCATCTTTCTTTAATTTTTGGATCACTTTTGCAGTAGTAAATTTGACTGATATGTAACGCTTTGCTGACCTTGTAGCCCTCACCTTTTTTGTGCAAAGAAAGGGTTTCCTTTCTCAGATTTGGTGACATTTCTTTTCCACGGGGAGCCATTGCTGACAGCATGAAATGGGAAGGCTGTTCTTTGTTAAGAAAGGCCCTTTTAAGGTCACCTGTGTGGTGGACACCTCTTAAATAAGTCATTAGACTCAACTGTGGTTGGATCCCTGTTTATTAGAAATTTGTAGTCTTAAGTTTGTCTTTTGTCATACGACTGACTGAGGTGTACTCATTTTTGAAACATGTGTTTGAATTAATTTGTTAGGAAATCAATTTTTTGAAAGTAAATTAACAGATCCTGTTTGCAATCAATGGCCCACCTTTGTAGGAGTATTTTGTAATCTAGTTTTTCACAGAAAATGTTGATTCTGAAAGGACGCTAAAGGTTTTCTGACACATTTAGTGAGGTTTATTGATTTATGCTGAGCATTGTATTTCTTTTAATTTGTCCCACACTGGACCATAAGATTATTAAAAATATCATGAAAATTTTTAAGATGCTTTTTAATTACTATTCTATATATTATTAAGCATTTATGTTTTGATTTCAAATTTTATTTATTAATAAAAAAATTTAAATGAATGAATGATGCATTTACTTAGTCAGTGCCGAACTTGCCGAACTTAGTCAATGATGAAATGTACAGCCGCTTTTCATCATTTAACCGCTGGCTTTCTAGATGGTGCCCAGAAAACGGCGTTGGTTTTGTGGATAACTGGAGCGCGTTTTGGGGGAAGCCCGGTCTCATGCGGAGAGACGGCGTCCATCCCACCCGGGACGGTGCCGCTCTTCTTTCTAGAAACATTTCTGCTAGGCTTAGTCTGTTAACCTGACAATCCAGAGACGAGACCCGGGCGCAGAGCAGCAGTGTAAAACGCTCCTCTGAGCCTCCCTTAGGGTTAGTGCCGGTGCAAAACCCATGCAGGGAAAGTCAAGCAGGTCCGAGCTTTAGCTTATGTGCTGAAAGACAAATGAAAGGAGCGCGTCATAGAAACCTTAAAGTGACAGACAACAGTTCTCACAAGCAGAATTATGTCATTAAATGCGGTTTATTAAACATTCGATCCATTTCCTCCAAGTCCCTCTTAGTCAACGAGTTAATTACTGATAACAATCTTAGTCTTTTAGCCTTAACAGAAACTTGGCTCCATCAGGATGACTATGTTAGATTGAATGAAGCAACCCCCCCCCCACTTATGCTAACTATCAGAAATCCAGGATTTCAGGGAAAGGAGGTGGTTTGGCAGTAATATCACAGTCTAGCTTACTTCTCAGCCCTAAAGTTAAAAATGCTTATAATTCATTTGAAAACATCATATTGTCTTTAAGTCACCCAAACAGGAAAACTCCAAAACCTGTTTTACTCATAATTATTTATCGCCCCCCCGGCCCATATTCAGAATTTTTAACTGAGTTTTCTGACTTCCTATCGACTATTGTCTTAGATTCTGATCAAACTATAATATTAGGGGATTTTAATATTCATGTTGATGACCCCAGTGACTGCCTAGGAAAGGCTTTTGCAGCTTTATTAGATGATGTTGGTTTCACCCAAAGTGTGAATGAACCCACTCACTGTCATAAGCACACCCTGGACCTTGTTCTAACCCATGGGATAGAGATCAGCCAGCTGAGTGTCCTTCCTCTTAACCCCATCATTTCTGATCACTTTCTGATTACCTTCCAGCTTACACTGGAACATCCTTCTGCCCCAGTGAATAAGAAACAACTTAGAAGAACCTTAACTGACCGTTCTGTGTCTGAGTTTAAACACACAGTTCAGCCAGTACTTAGTGATATTCTGAGAAAATACTCTGAGACCAGCTCCCATAGTATCAGTCCTAGTATAAATGACCACTTTGTTAATGATGCCTTACAAGCCCTCAGGAGTACACTCGATGTTGTTGCCCCCTTGAAACCTAAGTTCGTCAGACAAAACCGAGTAGCACCGTGGTTTAACGCTGAAACTCGTTCTCTTAAACGAGAAACCCGTAAGTTGGAAAGAGAATGGCGCCGCTCCGGTTCAGAGCAGTCTCTGGATATCTGGAAACATAGCCTATTAAATTATAAAAAAGCTCTGCGTAGAGCTAGAAGCCAGTACTATTCAACCTTAATATCAGAGAATGGAAACAATCCAAGATTTCTTTTTAGCACTATAGCTAAATTAACTCGCAGTCAGAGCTCAGTAGAACCACATGTTCCTGTTTCTCTCAGCTCTGATGATTTTCTTACATTTTTCGATAGTAAAATCTCAAATATTAGACATAAGTTAAATCAAGTTATTCCTACTATCAGCCCAGAACAGGCTGAAGCGGTAGAAATGGAGGCATCCATAGAAACCTCTGTAACATTAGACTGATACACTGCTGTGGATCAAGCGGAAATAACATCAATTATTACGTCCTCCAAATCCTCAACGTGTCTGTTAGACCCAATTCCCACTAGACTTTTTAAAGAAACTTTTCCCCTAATTAATGATCCCATATTAACAATGATAAATACCTCTCTGGAAACGGGTTACGTGCCACAGTCTTTTAAATATGCAGTTGTTAAACCTCTTCTGAAAAAGCCCAGTTTGGATCCTAGCATCTTGGCCAACTATAGACCGATATCAAACCTGCCCTTTATTTCTAAAATCCTAGAAAGAGTTGTAGTTAAGCAGCTTTACTGCCACCTACAGGACAACAGCCACTTTGAAGACTTTCAGTCGGGGTTTAGACCTCACCACAGTACGGAAACTGCACTAGTTAGAGTCTCTAATGACTTGTTATTGGCCTCAGAAAAGGGACTACTTTCTATTCTGGTCCTGTTGGACCTCAGTGCTGCCTTTGACACTATCGACCACGGTATTTTACTCCATAGATTAGAGCAGGACATAGGGATCAGAGGATCTGCTCTCCAGTGGTTTAAATCCTATCTGTCTGATAGGTATCAGTTCGTTAATGTAAATGGCCATTCCTCTCAGTGCACTCGAGTCAACTATGGAGTCCCACAGGGCTCAGTCTTGGGACCGATCCTGTTTACGCTTTATATGTTACCCCTAGGAAACATAATCAGGAAACACAGCATTAATTTTCATTGTTATGCCGACGATACGCAGTTGTATTTATCCATGAAGCCTGACCAGAATGACCAGATAGAGAAACTGAACGCCTGCATCAGTGACATCAAGACCTGGATGACAATTAATTACCTCCTCTTGAACCCAGAAAAAACTGAGGTCATTATACTTGGTCCTAAAAACCTCAGAGATGCTCTGTCTGCTCAGATAGTCTCCCTGGATGGTATAAGTATAGCCCCCAATTCCACAGTTAGAAACCTTGGGGTTTTACTTGACCAGGATTTATCATTTAAGGCTCACATATCTCAGGCATGTAGAACTGCCTTTTTTCACCTGCGAAATATTGCTAAGATCAGAAATATACTTTCTAAGAGTGATGCTGAAAAACTCATCCATGCATTTGTTACGTCGAGGCTGGATTACTGTAACTCCTTGTTAGCAGCGTGTCCTAAGAGTTCCTTAAGAAGTCTCCAGCTTGTTCAGAACGCAGCTGCTAGATTGTTAGCTGGAACCAGCAGAAGAGATCACATCACTCCTGTGTTAGTTTCGCTCCATTGGCTCCCAGTTGATTCTAGAATTAAGTTCAAGATCCTCCTGTTAACCTATAAGGCCTTACATGGAATGGCCCCGTCCTATATTAAGGACCTCATAGTCCCTTACCAACCAATCAGAACACTTCGCTCGCAAAATGCAGGACTGCTTGTGGTTCCTAGAATTAGTAAAAGTACGGTTGGAGGTAGAGCGTTTAGCCACCAAGCCCCTGTCTTATGGAATAAACTCCCAGCTCATGTAAGAGAGGCCGACTCAGTTTCTACATTCAAAGCTAGACTGAAAACATTCCTCTTTGGACAGGCTTATTGTCAGACTAGCTAGTATTCAGAGATTATTTAACTTAATGTTAGTTTGTTTAAATTAAACTTAATAATAACTATTTATTTTAAAAGGCTGCTAGAAGTTGAAGCTGGGGTAACTATGGTGCACTGGGGTTCTGTCCTCTTTCCTTTTTTACTTCTACCCTTCCTCTCCTCTATTCTTGATCATAATTTATCATTTAGTTCTCCATGCCTCTGTTTGGTGCAGTGCGATTCATGTATTGTCCCTCTTTTCCTCTCCCCTCCTGGGGAGTGGGAGTGCTTCCAGACTCCAGTTGGCTCATCCGTGCTCCAGTTCCTGACCGTTTACCTCGCCTTTGCTCCTGCTCCTACACCTGGCTGTGGATCCTACCTCTGGCTCATCTCTGGCTCGTATCTGCTCTGTACCTGACCGAGTACCTCGTCTCTGCTCCTGCTCCTACACCTGGCTGTGGTTCCTGTCTCCGGCTCGACTCGCGCCTTTGACTGTCCCCACAACCACGGCTGGATGAAGCTCGTCTGCTGGACTTTTATATATGTAGTTGTAGATTTAGATAAGTTAATTCTTCTCTAAGATTTCTGGTAAATCGCCTGTCCGTCCTGGGGGAGGATCCCTCCTTCATGTGGGCACCCCTGAGGTTTCTTCGTTTTTTCCGGAATCCGGTTTTTTTGGGAGTTTTTCCTTACCGCGAAGGGGGGTCTAAGGGCAGGGATGCCAGTATAGCTTAGTCAGTTTGTTAGTTCATTTTAGTATTTTTCTATTGAACTCTTTGTATTCGTGATCCTTTTGATTTCATGTTTTACTTCGAAGCCCATCGAGACGACTGTTGTTGTGATTTTGGGCTATACAAATAAAATTGAAATTGAATTGAATTCAATTGTTTTATATTCATTTTATTTATTTCAATGAGTCTCTTCCGGTCTTCCGGACTCCTCAGACATTTTCTCTAATGATCACAGAGTTTATTGATGCTTGACGAAACCCAAAAGTCCTGGAATCCTATAAAAGGCTCCTTGTTGTGTTTGTGTCCCTGCAGTCCTTCCCCAACATTGGATGACTGAAGAGGAAGATCCCTGCAACCAGCAGAGGAACTTCAGAGTGGAGCAGGAGGAACCAGAACCTACACAGATTAAAGAGGAACAGGAGGAACCAGAACCCCAACAGATTAAGGAGGAACAGCAGAGCTTTAATGTAACTGATAGTCAGGATGAAGAAGGAAACCAACATGAAGAATCAACATCAACTACAGATGAAGAGACAGACCCACAGAAGAGAGATCAGAGGAAGAGGAGGGGCGGAAGTCATGTCCAAAGTGTGGACAGCTCTCACATGTCAGCAGGTCAGTGTGACTCTGATCTTCATCTCCACACTATCGGTATGTTCACTTCAACAACGGTTCTATCTTGAGCTTCAAGCTCTCCAAACATGCAGTCCATCAACAGCGTGTCCTGGAAGAGTCTCTTCTGTCCCTTCCAGTTGAAAAGACAGAAGACATTGTTGGTCAGTGCAGCCCACAACATTCTTCAAATCATATGATCTTAGTTAGTCCCTCCAGCTAACGAGAAACGGGAAACCTTAACAGAAAAAAACAGAAAATTGTTAGCAAGATAAAAAAAGTACAATCTGTTTTGTCGTCTGTGGTTCTAAGTTTGTAGTTCAGTTCTTTATAGCAGATTTCTCTGTCAAATCCAAAATCCCCATCTAAACCTCTTTGATGTCTCCATGTCTCCAATTCCAGACAGATTCTATTTCCAAAACTACATTTCAAGCTAAAACCCAAAGACAGGGTCCTGCTCATGGATCTGCAGACAGAAAAGATTCAAACCTGAACACATCAGTGAAAAACTGCTTAGTGTCAGAATTGTTCTCCATCATTTTGATGGATGGATCATTTTGATGGATCATTTTGTTGATGGTTTGTCTGTAGAATGACATTTCATACTCATAGTTTCAGTGGAGATCAAGAGTCTGGAACCTCTAACACTAAAAGAACCATTTGATCCCGTTTCTTCCAGACCAAAACCCAACAAGAGCCACAAAGTTCAACTTCACTGTTTAACAAAATACTTTAAATTCTTGTTTTTCTGGTTGTTAAAACAATCATTTACAAAATGTAGCTTTTAAAAAAAATTATTTGAATCATGACAGTGTTATCAGAACAGTCATGAGATGAATTATTTGTGTGATTAATTAATCATTAACTTTTATTAGGTAATTTAATGAATTTATTTTTAATCTGACCTAATAATTGCTGTGAAAAGCCTGATTTTGAGGTATATTTATTGAAATCTGTGAAATTTTGGTGATGAAAAAGATCAAGTTACAACTAAAAAAGCTTTTTTTTAAGTGTTCTTGTCATATTAGACTTCCAACCTCTATGTTTAAACCAACAAGGAGTATTTTTTTAACCTCTAAAAGCTGTTGCTGGTGAGATAGGCGGAGAGATGTGGGCGCATCTGTGGGCTGATCTGTGGATGAAACATGAGCGAGTGCACACGAGTGTTGCATGTTTATGACTGCACAGCTGTTTCTTTGGTCATGTCGGTCATTTAGCAGGGCTGCATGCTATGTATCCCATCATGCATCACACTTGTCCCATAATGAAAAATCAGGTCCATAAATATTGGGACAGAGATTCATTGTAAGCATTTTTGGATTTGAAATGAACCGAAAAAGATGTGTTCCTCCACGGTTAATGTTTTTAGCACGTATTAGCCTAATGCTAACCCTTCTTGCAGCCATGATAGAAACACTGGCCGCACGGATTTAAAAATTATGAGCGAGCATTCCCTTAATAATAATCATAACAGTTATAAAAGCACATTTAGATGATCGTCTCCTGCAGGTTCCTGCTGATTTTGCTGTTCCTGGACAGCTATAGCCCCATGAACAATGCTAACCTTAAAAAAACATTATTTTCCATCTTTAACTGGTTCAGACGATTTATTGACTGAAACAGCTCTCCTCATAGGGGGGAGGTGTAGGGGGCCCTTTTCAGCACAGTTTCATACTGTTGTGCTAAAGAAAACAAAAAACGTATTTTAAAAATGTGAACATTTTTTACTGTGCATATTCTGAATTATACTACAATATTTCTTATTGGTACTTAACAATAAATAAAGTCACCACAACATATAAAAGGGCCTCTACTTATATCCCTGCAGTCCTCCCCCATTGTCGGATGACTAAAGAGGAAGATCTCTGCATACAGCAGAGAAACTTCAGAGTGAAACAGGAAGAACCGGAACTTCCACAGACCAAAGAGGAACATGAGGAACAAGAACCTCCACAGATGAAAGAGGAACCGGGGGAACTCTTCATCAGTCAGGATGAAGATCAGCTTGGTCTGAAGGAGGAGACTGATACCTTGATGGAGATTCCTACTTATGAGAAAGATGAGAACAGTGAAGCATATCTAAACAATCAGCAGAACTTTAATGTAAGTGATAGTCAGGGTGAAGAAGGAAACCAACATGAAGAATCAACATCAACTACGGATGAAGAGACAGACCGACAGAACAGAGATCAGAGGAAGAGGAGGGACAGAAAACATGTCCAAAGTGTGGACAACTCTCACATATCAGCTGGTCAGTGTGACTCTGATGTTAGAAAAAATCACAAGAAGACAAATCTTGGTAAGAAATGCAAACAATCTACAAAAGAAGAAAAACTTTCCTCGATCAGGTCTGGTAAAAACTTAAGAATAATTACCAACCGGTCTGACTACATGGAAACTGGGTCTGATGAAAGATGTTATATCTGTAAAGAATGTGGTAAAAGCTTTTGTACCAAATCTCTGTTCAGAATTCACATAAGAATCCATGCAGAAAATAAGCGATTTTCTTGTAAAGAATGTGAGAAAAGTTTTAATTACATATCTCATCTTAAAGCACACATGAGATCTCACACAGGAGAAAGCCCTTTTTCTTGTAAAGAATGTAAAAAAAGTTATAGGTCTGCATCTAATCTCAAAATACACATGAGAACTCACACAGGAGAAAGGCCTTTTTCTTGTAAAGAATGTAAAAAAAGTTTTAGTCATATACATCATCTCAAAAGACACATGAGAACTCACACAGGAGAAAAGCTTTTTTCTTGTAAAGAATGTGATTCAGGTTTTAGTTGCAGATATAGTCTCAAAACACACATGAGAACTCACACAGGAGAAAAGCCTTTTTCTTGTAAAGAATGTGATTCATGTTTTAGTCAAATATCTAATCTCAAAACACACATGAGAATTCACACAGCAGAAAGGCCTTTTTCTTGTAAAGAATGTAAAAAAATTTTTAGTCGTATATGTCATCTCAAAACACACATGAGAATTCACAGAGGAGAAAAGCCTTTTTCTTGTAAAGAATGTAAAAAAAGTTTTCGTCATATATCTTATTTCAAAACACACATGAGAACTCACACAGGAGAAAGGCCTTTTTCTTGTAAAGAATGTAAAAAAAGTTTTAGTCGTACATCTGATTTAAAAACACACATGAGAACTCACACAGGAGAAAGGCCTTTTTCTTGTAAAGAATGTAAAAAAAGTTATAGTCGTGCATCTGATCTAAAAACACACATGAGAACTCACACAGGAGAAAGGCCTTTTTCTTGTAAAGAATGTAAAAAAAGTTATAGTCGTGCATCTGATCTAAAAACACACATGAGAACTCACACAGGAGAAAGGCCTTTTTCTTGTAAAGAATGTAAAAAAAGTTTTAGTCAAATATCTCATCTCTACACACACATGAGAACTCACACAGGAGAAAAGCCTTTTTCTTGTAAAGAATTTAATAAAAGTTTTAGTCAAATATCTCATCTCAAAAGACACATGAGAATTTGTAAGACTTTTTCTTGACAATTTAAGGACTTAGTGTAAACTCTAAATTCTAAACTTTTCTGATAAGAGGTAGACCTCTCAACCTCTGTACCAAAGCAGAAGACTTTATTTTACAGGGGTAAAGTTCTGTATCTCAGAAAAATTTAATATTTTAAATAAGCTTTTTATGCTTAAACTTTCGGGATGAAACCCAAATATTCTTTCTTTCTTTTTTAACTTGTTCTGTCCAACAGCTTAGCAAACAGATTAGAGCTGAAGGATTTTTGTGTTGGACAGGTTTTACTATCACAAAAAGAGGTTATATAGCTTCGAGAAACTAGAGTGTAGCTTTGTATAAACCCCTTTTTGTTGTATTACTTTTTATTTATTTGTTACATTTAGTGTGTGTGGGGAGGGAGAGGGGAGAATGTGAGGGGAGGGTGGAAGAGAGTAAAAGGAAGAGGTGAAAAAGTGGGGGATACAAGCAATAATTTGAGTAAGTTATTATTTTAAGCTGTAACAATTATACCAGATCTGCCGGAAAGACAAATGTTACATCAAAGGTGAAAATCTGACACTAAGATGAGCGAGAAAAAAAAAAAAATCTGTCCATCAATACACTGTGGGTAAGGAGGAGGGATGAAGCAGACAGGGAGCAGTGTGGCAGTGTGCACGTGGGGGTGGAGATACATGCATGCTGCCGACGTGAACCGTGTGTTCATAAGGGGAACCAGATCCTACCCAGCCAGACCAGGAGAGGGGAGGAGAGCCTCCCAGGCCAGAAGCCCCCCGAGCATCTGGACCCCGGCAGCCCGGGAGGAGTGGAGGAGGGGACCGCCCACCCCACCGGCCAGGCACAGAGAGGGCCCCCCTACAGGGGCCCCCCCAGCGCCCAGAGGCACAAGCGAACCCAGTGTCCGGCCCCCAGGCCACAAGACAGGAGCGCTTAACCGTACCAGGCGGCAGCCATGGGGGGGACCGGACACTGAGACAAGGGCCAGGGACGGGGCCAGGGCCCCCGGAAGCAATGAGTCGTCCACCACCCGACCGGCCCACCGTCTCCGCAAGCCAGCCCAGGCACGCGACCTAAACAACCCAGGGATCGGCACCCCCCTCCCCAACTCTCTCAGTGCCCTCCTCTCTCTGTGATGGGGAGGGAAAGCCCCAGAGGGTCCCGGCGAGCCAGCCCCCAGGTCCGTCCTACCCATGCACTCACGCATACATACTCACAATCATCTGGTTACCCTCCCCACCCCCCGCCGCCACGCAGTACCCCCCCCCCCCCCCCCCCCCAGTCGGCCGACCCCCGGCGCCGTATGCCCGACACTTCCCGCAGCCGACAGGATTCTCATAAACCCGGCCGCCCCAGGAGGACCAGGCGGGTGAAGACCTGGCCGCCCCCCCCGACCCCATCCATGTATGGAGGTGTGGGAGTGCTGTGTGTGTGCTGCCGGTAAAATAGGAGGTCCTCAGTGTGGGGGGCCCCACCGCTGCCAAGCCGCAGAGCCCCCCACTCCAGGGTCCCTCTGTGAGTGGTGTGTATTTGCTGTGTGTGTGTGTGTCTGCTGCTAGCATGCAGTGTGTGTGTCTACAGAGGAAGTTAAAATTGTGGGGGGGGGCCAGCGTAAGGTGAGCACGGATGTTTCACCGTGCCCCCCTCCACCAGACCCTCTCCACAAGGCCCTAGATGAATCAGAGTGTCTAATATGCAAGTAAAAAATGGGGAGGAGGGCGGGTGCCGACGAGAACCCAGAGAGGGGTATCCCCAGTGAGCCCCGCCAGCATACCCCTCCCATCCAGTTCCCGGAGCCCTATGTGCTTGTGTGCAATATTAGTTTGGGTGAGAACAGGGAGGAGCAGGCGGATGGGCACAACCGGGGGAGGAGGCTCCCCCGAGCCGTACTGCCTATCCTGCGCCCAGAAGGCACCAGCCCAGGAACCCCTGCCAAGTTGCCGGCAGAGCGTGTGCCCCCACCACCACACCACCCAGGCAACCAGAGCCCCGAGCCGGGAGAACGGCAGGCCCGGCAGAGCCCACCCCCCCAAACCCACCCCGGCCCACCAGACCAGCCAGAACCCGGCCCAACCTGTCACCATCCCACCCCTACTAGGTGATGTGACTAATCAGCTGGAGCCAGGGAGAGTCTGAAGCAAACAGGTTTTTTGTGGAGGACATTATCTCTAAACTAATATGCTCTGACATGAGGTTTCTGTAGTGGTTGATGCTAAGATTAATTTTTGATTTCCAGTTTAGGAGGATAGGTTTCTTTGCAATACATATAGCGGTTAGAACCATATAAGCCTTGTTAGATTCCATGTTGATGTTATTCAGGTCACCTAATAAGCAGAATTTGGGGCAAGCAGGAATCTTATGATTAAACCAGACTGATATCCTCACAAACCTTACGCCAGAATGATTGAACAGGTGGACATAGCCACAGGGCATGCAAATAGTCGTCTATGTTGTTACCTATGCACTGTGTACATATAGCAGACTGATTGAGACCCATTTTAAATAACCTCTGTCCAGTGTAGTGAATTCTGTGGAGAATCTTGTATTGAATAAGTTGCAAATTAGGGCTTTTGGTCATATTAAAGGCATTCAAACAGATCTGTAGCCAAAATTGATCACTAGAATTCAATGATAGCTCAGACTCCCATTTTGTCATGGGTAAGTAAATTGTTTCATCTATGTCCGATAACATCTTATAAATTTTGGAGGTGAGTTTGGGATTTTTAAGGTCCATGAAATGTGTTACTGTAAGGGGAAGGTCTTGGTCTATTTGGGTCAGGCAGTATTTAGTGCGGGGCTGCACGGTGGCGCAGTGGTTAGCGCTCTTGCCTCACAGCAAGAAGGTCCCCGGTTCAAGTCCTGGCTGGGGGACATGAAAAACTACATCAATGGGGGACCTTTCTGTGTGGAGTTTGCATGTTCTCCCCGTGTATGCGTGGGTTTTCTCCGGGATCTCCGGCTTCCTCCCACCATCCAAAAACATGGTTCATAGGTTGATTGGCAACTCTAAATTGACCATAGGTGTGAGTGTGAGAGTGAATGGATGTGTGATTGAGGATATTCCACCCTGCGACAGACTGGCGACCAGTCCAGGGCATCCCTTGCCTACGCCCAAGTGGCCGGGATAGGCTCCGGCAACCCCGTGACCACGAAAGGGATAAAACGGTCAAGAAGATGAATGAATGAGTATTTAGTGCTTATAGCTGATTTAAGTTGCTGATATCCTAGAAATTTGTTTATATTAATTCCATAGGTTGAGGATAACGTTGAGAGGGACATAAATTTTCTATTCTGAATTATATGCTGGAACTGCTGGATTCCTTTGTTCTTCCATGAAGCAAAATGAATCATGGTTTTGTTAATCAAAATGTCAGGGTTGTTCCAAATGGGGGTAAGTTTACATGGAAATAATGTGAGGTTGTTTTTTTTAAGAAAATCCCACCAGGCTGTTAATGATGAGCTGATGTTTAAACTTCTGAAGCAATTGTGTTGTTTAATTTTAGAACTGAAGAAAGGTAGATTAGAAATATCTAGGTTATCACAGAGATTTTGTTCTATGTCTAGCTAGGATTCATCTAGCACACCAGGATTCAGCCATTTTTGTACATAACACAATCTGTTCGCGGAGTAGTAGTCCTGGAAGTCTGGAAGGCCTAGTCCTCCTCTATCTTTAGGTTTTTTAATAGTTTTTAAACTGATCCATGGGGGTTTACCTTCCCAGAGGTATTGGGAAATGAATGGGTCTAATGATTTGAACCAAGTAGTTGGAGGTTTGGAAGGAATCATTGAAAATAGGTAGTTAAGTTTTGGGAGAATCTTCATTTTTATGGTTGCAACCTCCCGATTAGAGAAATGGGTAGAGTTTTCCATCTAGTGAGATCAGCCTCGGTTGTTTTAAGTAGTTGGGTGTGGTTTAGCTTAAATAGATCAGAAAGCCTAGGAGATATTTATACCTAAGTACTTTATGTTGCCTGTTTGTATTTTAATAGATAACGGATTTAGAAACCCAAATATTCTAATGAACTCCATAGCAACCTGAGCTTTCATTTCATGTACATAGAGCCACAGGCTGATGGCCTCTATACCATATTGATGCAGTAACTTCATTAGAGGGAGGCACAAGGGAGTATTGAATTCGTAGAAATGAATTTTTCTATAAAATAAAAACTTTGGTTGTTTTGAAATATGATTCGCTACAGGATGTCCCTTGTCCCAACAGCAGTTAGACTATAGAATGACACAGTTTAGGACTGCTGAAACTGCTGCTGGATTTACTTAATAATTCATGTGTACTTTTACTTCCACTTTTATTACCATTTTAATTTTTACTGACTGTTTTTCTAACTGTTATTTTTCTTGTTTGCCTGTTGTAACAAATGAATTTCCCTCCGGTGATCAATAAAGTCTTGTCTTGTCTTATCTTGACTTTCTTGGACAGCTTTTTTAGGTTTTCATCTTCTCTAAGCCAAAATGATCAAAAGTAAAGTAAAGGATACATACATTTCAATCAGGTTCCATCTAAAATAAAATGACAATAATTATTAAAAGTGCATAATAACGAATTAACATCTGTGCACGGAGAGAGGACCAGATTAAAAGTGTTAGAAAAGGTCTCAGCCGAGGAAGAGTTAAACATGTGAGAGCTAATTTCTCTATGTGCAGGCAAGAGTGACACATGTCATCGGTCGCTTTCTGCGTTGTGGTGGCTAATATATGGTGTGACACAGTGTTACCTCTTGGAGAGAAGCCTCCCTTTATTCTGCTAATAAACAAGCAGAAAACAATACACTGTGTGATTCTGCCCCCTCCACTTCCTCTACAAACAAAACAAAATTTAAGCTTTAACAGTGAATCCCCAAAATATTTCTGCTAAACCATCAATCCCTTTTAATCATCACATCACAAGTTAGAAACAAATATTGCTGTAGTTATACAAATAAATATTAAAACCAAAAAGGCCAATAAACAATAGGATGGATTGGGATAATACTATTATTTTAGGATGATGGCACCCACATCTCTGACAGGAGGTCATACAAAAGGGGATGGGGAACAGTAGCCTTTGGAATATATAGGGGAGTCAAAAGAAGTAGAAGAAGAAGAGGAAAGGAAGGAGGGGCTATGAAAGGGAGTGTAATGCACCAGTTTGTTGGAGATCCCTCAGGTATGGTAACACTTGAACAGATTTTGTGCCATTATAAAATAAGATAAAGGCTGTCCCGGTTACACACAGCGAAAGAAAAGTAAAAAAATACAATGATGTCAGAAATAAAAATGTCCTCAGAAAAAATAGAGTCAAAATGCACACCTAAAGTAAAAACAAGGTTGAGTGTTCCACCGTTAACATGTGTGGACCCAGACCCATGCTGAATAGAATTAAAAGAGTCCATGAGACTGAAACCTCTGGCAAAGAGGTCAGAGTCATCATTAATGTATATGTTAAAATCACCAAAGATGATCAGGTTAGACAGCTTCATAGTGGAAGATAAACAGTCACACAAACACACACCATACATAAATAACAATAAAATAATAGTTCATAAAATAGAAGTTCATATCAGGCAAATTTGTTAAACAGCCGTGGAAATGTATGGAACCGAGCCCTATAAGACTCTGAATGGAACCGAATTGAGATTTTAGCCTAGACATAAATCTGATGGAGAAATCAATAGAATCTGCAGTTTGGATCAGTTTCTAATGAAAAAGGCTGCATAAATATGACAGACAGCTTTCAGGTTCAGATGCAGTTCTGAAAAACAGCAGAAACATGATCTGGGGGGTATTCCAGAAAGCAGGTTATGCTAGCTCCCACGATAAGTTTGAGGCTAAGGAAGTTGATAACCTCAGCTTTCGGTTCCAGAAATGGAGGTATGTTTCAGGGTAGGTCAAGTTACCATGGCAACTCATGCTCTGAACATAACCTGGTCCGGAGCAGGTTTAGTTGAAGATTAGTTTGTTTACAGAGAGGTGAAACAGCATGGCGTGTCCATTTGAAGAGGATTTAGTGGATGAAGAAGCTCAGATAATACTTTTTCCACCATGAGAGGGTGATAAGACCACATATGCATGTTGGAAAGATAAACTTTTTTACTTTGATCTAACTTAATTATTTGCTTCAGTTAAGATAGATCATTTTTTAGTTAAGTCAGCTTAAAAATAACATGTAGTTTTCAGACAGTTATTTTCCTTTCGTTCAAATTAATTCAATTAAGTAGGTGTAACTTTGATGTTGCTGTTAGATCGGCACCGCAAGGGATTCTGGGATATCATTCCCTTTGCCTGTCTGGACGGATTTGGGTTTAAGTGTGGGTTTTTTACAAAATGTGTTTAGTTGTATAGCTATTTACTGTGTTTCACCGTGTTTTGCCGAGATATTTTGTTCTACTATGCTTAAGTCTCTGCACCATGAGTGAGAGTAAAGGAGAGGATGATGAGTTTATATAGCACCTCTACCACCCAAATCTGTTATGACAGTGATGGAATATTCTGTGATGAATTTTTCCAATCTGTGCATTTTTTTCCGTTCTTTTTATTTTTATAAAAATGAGCATATCTGCCGGCTCAAACTTAGACATATGAAAGTTCAAGAAATATAAGTAATTAAGATGGAAAAAAGATTAATGAAGTAATGTGACATTTAGTTAGATAAATACGTAAATTTGAGTTGAATAAACAATTGTTGAGTTTGAATTACTTTAACTAAATTGTTTAAATTATTTTTCAGCCATGTTACTTTTTTGATGGACTTGTAATTTTTTTCCGCCGTCATTAAAATCTCAGACTCCGTCTCACTTAAGTACAGCGCTTTCTTTTTTTTTCACCACGCGTTTCCATGGTGACTCCAGAAATCGGCGATCTATTGAGAATGTCTTTATGTACCGTGCGTTAACCCAGGGTTACCAAGTCGAGCGTAATTACGCCAACTCATATCCGTTCTTTTGGAACCGACATACCCAGAGTAAGCAAGTTCAGGCGGATTTCAGCCAGAGTTCAGGCTTAAAGTCAGGCTACTTTAAACATGCTTCCTGGAATACCCCCCTGATGGAGGCTCTCATTTATCCTCATTATTCTTCCAAACAGCCCAATCAAGTTGGCCCAAAGGCACATTGGCAGAGCAACATGTTGTCTATGAAGAACCTACTCAGCTGTGCTACAAATAACAACAAACATCAGAACCACAACGGTAAACAATCAAGACCAACACAACTGTCAACATCCAGAATCCAGCAAATATCCCAAACAGAACATTATTACCCACAATGCACCTGAACAGGTCCTGCAGCAGACAGGGTCTTTCCAATAACTTTTTCAGTCTCATCTTTTTAAAACTGGAAAGATTTTTCTTCAACATTTAAAGCATAAAACAGGAAATGAAAATATTTGACAATCCACTTGATGAGAAGCTGCAGAAAGACTGAAATCCATCAGATTGTAAAAACGTCGAGGTGGTCCTTTGATGATGATGATGTGATGAAGATCAGACGCTGATGTCACTGATGTTCTGGCTGTTGATGGGCTGGATGTGGGTCCTGGTGGTGCTGAAGAATGAAAGATCCTTCTACCTGCAGTCATTCCTGAAGGAAGCTGATTGCAGCTGTTCTCTCCTGACAGATGGAATGATGGGAAATGAAGTTCATGTTGAAGTGTGGTCCAAGCAGAACAGAAAGGTCTCACCTCAAAGTCAGGACTTGGATCAGCTGCTGTTCTCTGGGAGCGTGCACGTGCTGCTGCATGTGCTTCTGTCATGGCGTTCTGGATGAGCTGCTGAGGTCTGTTTGCATCAAGACTCTCAGCTGCTTTAGTCAAACTGCTGAGCGATGGAACAATGGAGCCGTTTCTGAAGGAAGAGGATCAAACATGATGCTCTGCATCCGTTTGCTTCAGGAAGTGGAGGTTTTTTAGAGTCTCCAGACTGTTTCTGAACGGCCAAAGAAAAGCAGCTGATGTGGTTCTGTCTCCTACCAGCAGGGAGCGCTCTCAGCCGGACAGAACAGATCCTCAATGCTGCTCTGAGAAGGACTCTTCTGTTCCAGAAGCAGAGACTGTTCACATCCAGGAGAATCTGGACTCCAATGAATCCCAGAGAATCTCCTCTCTGCTGTTTGGACACTTTGACCAGCAGAGGGCAGCAGAACTTTCAGCAACTCTGGATCTGATCCCACAAAAACAATCCATGGATGATCAGATTTCAGAAGATTTGAAGGATCAAAGACAAAGATGTTCTGAAGAGAAGATGTGAGAAGAAAGTCCAGAATGAATCCACTCTGACTTCTCCTCATGTCTCTGAAGCTTGTGTCTTCATGTCTTCACCTCAGAGTTTCTTCTGGATTCCATGTGGATCAATAATATTGATCATGTTCTGTTGTCATTTTCCATCAGAACTTCAGGCTTTTCTCTGCTGATGATCTCTGAGCTGAACTTCTTGGAGGAATTCCTGAATCTGGGATTTGGAGCAAACAGTCAGAACAAAGGAGGTTTCCATTTCTTCTAAGCTCTGCCAGAAGAAAAGAGCTGAAGCTTGAAGCTGAAGCAGCATTTGCTCAGAGAATCTGTCCTCCAGACCAACAAGTCCCACCACAGCCTTGAAGACGTTTCCAGAAGCAGCAGCAGACTGTGTTCCCATGACGATGCTGAAGTCAGCTGCTGCTCTGCAGGAGAAAGTCTGCAGCTCCTCAGTCAGGAAGCTCTTTCAAGCTCGTGCACATCTGTCAGTGCAGCAGCAGAAAGCCTGTTTCCCTGCAGGAAGTCTGAGACTTTTCAAAGTAAGAGCCTCATGTTGGCAGAGATGGGTTGGATTCTTTGATGCTCCAGTGTCTTTTGGATTCAGGATGAGTTCATGCAGATCTAGAAATCCCACCATGATGGTCATCCTTGAGGAATTTCAAAATAAAAGACTTAGAATCACCACAATCACTGCTGGATGATAAATACATTTACTCTTTATTTTCTGTCAATAAATAATATTTATCAATAAATCCTTGATTGTAAATGATGGATCTAAAGTTGAAAAGAAGTCAAAGTGCTGACTCAGCACAGATCAAAGGAGACACAGATGATTTCCTGGAATGAAGAAAACATCAAACATCATGATGTGATCTGGAACTGAGCTGTTCTTCAGAAGATCCTCCCAAACATGGAAACTGTTGCTGCAACACGTGAAGGTTTGGTTCTGTTGCTAGTGAGATCTGATGGATCAGAACCAGACTTCTGTCAGCTGGAACTGGGGCTTCTTCCAGACCATGACATGTTGTTCAATAAAGTTCATTCCAAAGCGTGACTGATTCATGAAGTGGTTCCTTGAGCCGTGAGTTTTGCCAGCAGCAGGAATCCCTGAGAGTTAGGAGACAGTTTGTGGAGAGAGTTTGTAGATTTAGGAGAAACCAACGTTTGAAATGAAACCAAAGTGTCCTAAACCAAATTCACTGAGCACATCTCAATGTTCCACAAACAGTCATTTTCCACAGTGGACCGTCACCACACACTTTACAAGACAGTTTTTCACAACTTTATGACAACAAATCCTGAAATTGTTCCATTCAAGGAAACATTGACTAATATTTGTATTGATGCTGTTTTCCATCTGTGTTTTCAAACCTGCATCAAGAATTAGCTCATGTTTATTGATTCACTTTCTTTGGAAGTTTGGCTTCTCTGATGGACCACCAGAGGGCGACAGAGAACTGTTGATATTATTAACACAACAGTCAAATAAATCAACATTTAGCACAAAGTGAACAAACTTAGGTCACGTGCTAACGTTCTGATTCTGTTGGAAAAGCCTTTTGTTTTGATTTCTTCAGAATTTTGGCTCAAAAAGACCAATGACAAATGAAACTCCAATAAAGTTGCTTTATAATGAGGAAATGAAATGTTATTTTTATTGAATTATCAAATGGAGACTCAGCTTCAGGTGATAAAAAAGGTTGGTGCTATTTCCAGTTTTAGAAAGAACATGCCTTCTGCACAGTTTGCAGTGAACGTTACTCATTTATGTCAGTTTTTAATGAACTGAAATACCTCCACACAGGAGAAAACATTTAATTTCTGACAAAATATTTTTTACTGAAAAAATTAATACTATTTTACACAGAAATACTTTACACTTTTTACTTTTTGAACTTTTTCTGATTTATTTAAAGAAAATAGCATCAAAGTCATTTCTTGGTCTGATCACGTCTTTATTGTCGTCTAACTGTAAACTCCAATTCAAACATGCTGACAAAACAAGGACAGATTTCCTAGAGATTTCCTAATTCTGTTTCCATGTGATCACATGAAAACAGTCCAATGTTTTGGATTCTTCTTCTTCTATATCATTGACATTAAAGCTGCAGCTCTGTCACGAGGAAACAACATGTGACAGGTCCCAGTTTTTGGTGGAACACCGTCTCTGTGATGCTACAGACGCTGCTAAAACACAGTGGATTTCATTCTGTTCTATGTAGAAAAGACTGTTTGATTCATGTCTGATGAATTCATCTTGGAGTATTTATCCTCCACGTCTAGAAGTCCGCTCCGTGAAAATCCTGTCCCACTTTAAAGCGGTCCGTGTTTCCATGGTGACAGAGGGAACAGCTGGTTAGCATCTTTCTAACTTGACTGAACTGAGGGTTGGGGCTTCCAGCACAGAACCAACCTGAGAGCAAATGAACATTCAAATCCTCCACAAGCTAAACCCCATCAGCGTTGGATTGCTGCTGACAGACAGACTTCATTGATGGCATCTTCCGTTCTGGACCTGACGTTTAGCACACCATAGCTGGATTCCAGAGCGCTTTATCAAAGCGCCTTAAGCCCGTTTGGACTCTGGCGCTCCACGCGCTGATGAATAGTGGCGTTTGGAGGAAGTGCGGCTGCGCAGTCCGTCACTGAACACCGTCACTGCCTGGACCTCTTTCTGGGTCCTAGTGCCCTAAAGGTTACAGCTCCTGGTTCCACAAGAAAAAAGTCCATTCTAGAGGCCACTCTGACGTCATCATCATCAAAGACAGCGTTACCTAGCAACCATACCAAGACCATAGCAGCTATAGAGGGAAACACAACAAACCATCAACGGCGGTCAAAGCAGTCAGACGTTTGTTCTGCAGCTCAGCAAAAATCTCTGCTTTAGGTTTTGGGGAGAAAAACAAAGGAAAACACACGGAGAAGGATTCTGCAAAGGAAATCCCAAGTTCTATTGGTAAGTCAGCGTCCTGGAAACATGCTTTGTTGGTTCTGAAGTGGCATGAATGCAGACTTAGATTGGTTTGTTTCCTTGGATTCTTCAGATGGATTCAAGCTGCAAATGTTGTCAGCATAAAGCAAGTTTGGACTAAACTAAAGCAGAAAGTGGCTTTGAAGATGGTCAGGAGAAATGAGGGCTTTTTTCAGGAATTCTTGGAAGAGGAGGACTTCTCCAAACAACCAGAATCTAGGAGGAGGTTTTTTCAGCATTGAGATCAGGATTTAGCATGAGCTTCAATCCCATTTTTCTTCAATCCAAATGTTTACCGTCATATTCAGGAGTTCAACTCTGAAAGCCACCATGACATCATAGACATTAAAGACCCTGTTACCTAGCAACCAAACACAACAAACTGTAGACTATTCAAACTGGACATTTTGGGGCAACAATTCTTTTCTAACTCAAGTTTTTATGAAAAATCCAAATGATGGAAACAGATTGTGTAAAGGAAATGAGGATCTATTGGTGAGTCACAGTCCTGGAAACATGAGTTGTGCTCTGATGAAGACGCCTGATCCAAATGTGGATTTTTGAAATGTTCTTCATGAGATTCAAACTGATTGAAGCTTTGAATTAAAGGTGTCAACACATTTCTGCATTGGATTCATTCTGTTTCAGTGTCTAAGGTTGGTTTTGTGGCAGAAACCAAGTTTTTGTTGAACAGCAGCGTTTGAAAAAGCAGAAAGTGGCTTTGAAGATGGTCAGGAGAACTTCTTTGAAGAGGAGGACTTCTCCAAACAACCACAACCTTAGAGGAAGTTTTCTGAGCATTCATAGAATGCTTTTACAATGACTCATCATTTTACACAAGAAGCTAATGAGTTTTTCCAAATGCATGCTGAATATTCTTAGTTCTAGCTTGGAAAGCACTTTGTGGGATTTCCCTGGAAAACCTGCTTTATCAATCATTTTGGTCTTTTTTTCTTCTTCTAAGTTCCAGCTTGGTGAGTGTGCAGGTCGCCATGGCAACCAGTGTCCAGGTCAAATGGAGGACCACGGCCATCCAGTCTCCAGGCTTTTGGATTGATTTGGATTTGATAAACATTTGTTTCCCACATTTTAATAGTAGAATTCAACACGGGACATATAGTGGATTGTAAGAATAGGAACAAAAACAGCAACAACAAAATAATCCTCCTCCCTTAAAACATGCATTTGTTTGTGTGTGAAATGATTCCAAAAAGCCATGAGTCATCCTGGAGGGACTGGTTTCTCATCAATGCAGACCACCAAGTTTCTCTGGTTTCTGACTATTTGGTGGCTGGTAGGCCTTTTGGGATGTTTGTCATGGAAAGAAGTGAACCTGGGCTCCAAATATTGGAAGACACTGATCTAAAAGTACTAGGACATCTGGAGAAAGCTCTAGTTCTGCTCCAACTCAGTCCAAAGCGCTGAAGATAGATGGAGTTGGATTTGGGAGAGGACTGAGCTCATTCACATGAAGAAAGAACAAGTCAACAGATGAAGAAGATTTCAGGAAGTTTCCCATTCAACAAGTTCAAGTTTCCAGAGAGCTAGTTTAGCATCCGTGTTCTGGACCAAACCACTGTCCCTCTGAAGGTCCAGACATAGAGAGTTCCAGAGTGACCCCCATTTCTCCTTTTTGCTCTCTCCAGTGGCTGACTCCGCCCCTTAGGACGTCCCCGTGTGGATCAGTGGTCAGTGGGTTGGAACCTGCTGCAAATGCAGGCTCTGGTTCTAACTGCTGGATCAGAAGTGGAATGTGAGCTGTAGTGGTGTGTCTGCAGCTGGATGTGGAACACATGAGGGAGGGGTCAAAGGTCAATCTGTCTTCCAAACAAATGTTGTCAGTCTATTCTCCAACAATGCTCCAACATCTTCAAAGGTTTTAGTTTAGGTTAGATTCAGATCCATCTGGTTCAAAGGATGAAACTGCAGCTAAAAGTCTTTCTAAAGTCCAAATCCTCAAAGATGAAACAGAAAGTTCCTAGAAAGTCAAATGAAAAACAATCAGATTGTCTTAGATAAACCCGTTTGGAAGTTAAAGCATAGAAACAGAGAAAGTTCCAAAAGCTAAAAGCCTTAAATCAAGAAAAGTCCAAAGAAAAACAGAAATCCCACATTTGGATCAGTAAAGACATGAATTCTCCAGAAACATCCAGAAACAGCTCTGAGCAGCAGCCATGAAGGGACTGACAGATGCAGTTACATAGAACAGCCAGCAGGTGTCTCACTGTGGTAGTCTCTGAAGCTTCACCAACTGCTGATTTAGAAAAAAAGTTCTGCCTCCAACCATGAAGGGACTTGAACCCTCAACCTTCTGATCCATGAGGCCACATGGTCTGAGAGAACATCCAGGTCCAGCTGCAGGTGGAGGACAGCATCATCCAGCCGTCACAGACTGGGGGCGGAGCCTGGAGATGACTGCTGAAGGTCAGAGGGCGGAGCTTCATCAGGATGAAGGTGCTGCTTGGATTCTGGCTGGATGTCCGTCTGTCCTCAGTCCCTTCATGGCTGCTGCTTCTCTTCTGCTGATGTTTCTGCAGGACGAAGCTGCTGGAAAACGCTGAGTCTCTTCTTTCTGCAGCTTCTGACAGCAGAAACAGTCGTTTCAGTTTAAACATCAATGTTCCAGTCTCACTCCACATAGACTCCTGTCCTTTATCAGACGTTGCCATGGAAACCAGCTGACTCCAGCAGCTTCAGAAGCTCCTATTTGACAGTAGTGGATGAAGCAGGAGAGAAGTTTTTGGGAAAAGCATTTCTTCTTCATCCCTGAAACCTGAAGAAGATGAGGAGTTCTGAGCGTCTTTTCTGAGTCTTTCATGAGGATCTGTCAGCTCACTGACTTTACTGACTGAAACACCCGGTTCAGTTTGCATTGAAACAGTGAATTTTCCTCCTGACTCTCCTGCTGATCTGGAGGTGAATTTCAGACGAATGACTCTCATGGTTCAGTAGAAACACATTGGTTTGAACTCAGAACCTTCAGAGGAAACATTTGATCCAGTCAAAGCAGAAACCAGCCTGTGGCAGAAATCTCTGTCAGAATAAACGTCTTCAGGATGATGGAAAGCAGAGGATTCCTGCTGCTGAAACTCATGGAAAGCCGTTCTTCAGAACAGGACGTTCTCCAGTGAGAACCTGACGTTCCATGTAGAACCCTTTGGGTGTCAAAGTCAATGAGGGTGAGAGGCTCAGAATAGATCCACTGCTCCTCCACATCCAGAGGATCCAGCATCTGGTTCAGACGTCTCCTGGACACCTCAGTAGATTCCAGATTCAAAGGGTTTACGGTCATCTGCACAGGAAGAAACGGGTTTCCCTGCACAATGAAATTCTTACTTTGCTGTCTGCTCCGAATGCCAAAAAGTATGCAGGAACTGAAAAATCACACAGAACATTCACCCAAAAAGCACTAGATGTTGTGCAAATTCTAAATGTGCAAAAACTGATAATAAACAGTAGTGAACGATGAGGATATGCAAGGTGCAGTTTGTTGTTACTCCTGTCACGGAGTCTGATGGCAGAGGAAAGAAAGAGTTCCTGAGGGGAGGAGAGTGAACAGACCTGGTTGGGGGTGGGTGGGGTCCTTGATGATGGAGGCAGCTCTACTGTGGATCCTGTGTTTGTAGATGCTCTGCAGCGAGGGAAGAGGAGTCCTGGGGATTTTGGACGCCGTCTTCACCACTCTCTGCAGGCGTTTGCGGTCCATGGCGGTAGAGCTGCTGTACCACACTGTGATGCAGCTGCTTCAACAGGATCCTGGAGATCTACCACCTGCCTGTTCTCCAGCTCTCCCTGCACTCCTTCCTGCTGATCACCTGGACCAGGTGTGTTCATCCAGTCACAATCTGGAGACATCTGATTGAGCCAATCAGCAGCTAGCAGGGCTAGGAGATCTGGAAAACAGGCAGGTTGGTAGATCTCTAGGACCAGGATTGAGCAGCCCTGTCTTCCAGCTTTCATTCCCAGAATGCAACAGTTTGACTGAGAATGAATGTTCTCCTTCTGTTGCTGTGAGGATTCTGCAGGTCCGTTCTTCAGTGGTTCTGGTGGTGTTCTGTCTGTCAGTCACTCCAGGTTCCTGTCAATCATCCACATGTCTTCATCTCTGTTGTCTTCAGTCAGTAGAAGTCTCTGTTTTCAGGTCTACATTGTCAGATCATCAGTTTTTGGTTTCTCCATGGATTTTCTCCTGTTTCTGTTTATTGATCAAATCTTGACGTTTCTGCCTCTGAGTCCAGTTTCTGCATTTTGGCTCCTCCCCTTCCTGACAGCTGGATCCAGTGTGACTCCGGTTCTATGTTGGATTCTCTTCTGCATCTGATCCTCTAAACACAGGAAGTTGTTGTGACTGGAAGGATTTGGATCCAGAAAGACGGAGAACCTGAAGGATCCAGAGTGGAAAGAAGGCTAAACCAATCAGAAAACATTCTGTTCAACAGAAACATTTAGTGTCAGACCCGGAATGAGGAAGCTGTGACCTCACCACAAATACTCTTCCTTTATTTTGAAAATCCCCTGCTGTTTGATTTTGTATGCAGTAGCAGCTTCCTGTCCCTGCAGGATCTGCTCTGTGTTGAATTCAGACGTCTGGCTAAAGTCCAAAGTGACTCCTGGACTCATTTAGAGCGTTTTTCTGAAACCTGAACGTCTGGAGGCTCTGAGTCCGAGCGGAGCTGCAAAGACACGAGCTGCAGCTCAGAAGAAAATGGTTTGATACCAAACTGGGGGGTTGGAGACACTTTTGGATTCATCTGGAAAGCTGCTTCACACCCAACGGGATTCACGCGGTGGGCGTGGCCACTTTCAATGTTAAGTCAATGGTACAGACGCCATCTGAGGTCCTGCGGCGCCATTTGAGCGGTGGGCGTGGTCACTTTCAATGTTAAGTCAATGGTACAGACGCCATCTGAGGTCCTGCGGCGCCATTTGAGCGGTGGGCGTGGTCACTTTCAATGTTAAGTCAATGGTTCAGACGCCATCTGAGGTCCTGCGGCGCCATTTGAGCGGTGGGCGTGGCGTGAAGGTCTGGCAGCAGCGTGACGGTTTGAGTGACAGCGGGTAGAAAACACATCAATCTAGTGAATGGATCCATGGTTCTCCTGAACTTCCATTCATTCTCTTCACCTGCTGGTTCCCTTTGGGGGCAGCGGGGTTTCAGGAAGCGTCCTGCCTGCTGTTGGCCAAAGGCGGCTTCACCCTTCAGTCTGCTGCAGGGCCCATGGAGCTGGAGCATTGATCTGGCTATGCGGCTCCAGGAGGAGAGCTGGCGGCCAGACAGAGAGCTGCTGCTGATGGAAAGACAGCCTGATCATCTCCTGAACTTTAGCTTTCTGGTTTCCATGGAGACCATCAGAAAAAGGTCCCTGATTTGATTCTGGTTTGTAGTTTTCCTCTGGGGTTAACATGGGACAGCAAGCCTTCAAAGTCGGTCAGAGAGACAGAAAGACGGCGGAAGCGTCCGTCTTTCAGACTCATCAGGAGAGAAGATCACTGAACGGAGAGAATCTGAAGGATCCAGACATGGAGACGTGATTCCCCATGATTCTGGAGAACTCTTCATCATCCAGAAACCTGACCTCTCAGCATCATCCGTGTCTTCATGCAGTGGAAATGACAGAAACACAGACACCGCTCCATGTCGCCATCAGGCTGAAAACATTAGCTGGAAGCTCCGCCCACAGGCGGCGTCAAGCTCAGGAACACATTTGTGGACAGACGGCGAGCAGAGAATTATCCACACGGTGAAAGAGAGGCGGTCAGTGTGGACGCAGCTGAACAGAAATGTATTCATGTTCATTCAAAACAAAGAGGACACTTTTGAATAGGAGGCAGAAAGGGCAGGTGTTCAAACCCCCCTAGGGTCCTGTGTGTGAGCGTCTGACCAGCATCAACCTGTTATTTCTGTTGGTTCTGATCCAGGAAGGTTTTTAATTACCATTTATTTGTCATTAGTGTTCAGAGTTCATATAGTTTTGCATTTTTCAAGAGGTTTTCTGAACTTTTTGAGCTTTTCCAGTCTGGTTCTACTGGTTTTATTGGAGTTTCTACTGTTTTTATTGTTACTCCACGTGACCCAAAGGTCTCTGCTCGTCCCTGCTGTGCAGCTCTGTCCTTCCCCTCTGTCATGTGTTCATCCGTCCACATGAGGGCGCCGTCTAGGTTATGACTGGTGAGCTGGAAGCCAAGAAAAGGAGGGAAAAATGGAGAAAATGAAAGACCTGAGGAAAGCTGCAGTTCAGCCTTCAGGAAGAAAAGTTTAGACCAATAATTACAGAAATAAAAGATAAAAAATGTTTTTATAAATCTGAAAGTCACCACAGTGTTTAACAAACTTTTTTATAAAGCGAAAAGGTCAAATGTTTGTGTGTTGGAAGTCCCAACCTGACAGATGAGCAGAATAATAAGGCAGGCAAAGCCGTAACACTGCCCCCTGGTGGACAGGAACTCAGCAGTGCAGCTTCAGGATGGAGTGGCTTCCAACAGATCAGATCAACGTTCTGCTCTCTGCTAAAGAGGCAGAACGTCTCTTTCTAAGAAGAATCCAGAGTTCCTGATCACAAACATCAACTGAAGCCCAAATCAGAGCTGATCAGACTGCATGGAGCCCAAGCTCCAGAAAAGAGGAGAGAAGAAGAAGTCGTCCACATGAAGCTTCACCTTAGAGGAAAAGAGGAGCTGCTGAACTAAAGTACTCGAGTACTGAGGAAGACTTTCAACCTCTGATTGATTCTGTAGAACATTTGGAACTAGAATGTAGAAAGAGCTTCAGTTCCATCAGCTGTCAGTCTGCAGCAGCTTCATCTGCTGCCTCCATCCTCTCTCTGTGAGTCTCTGCAGAGTTTTTCTGCAGCTGCTGGTTTTTCTGCAGCAGCAGCAGCATCAGAGCCAGAGAGCCAAAGAAAGTGGAAAGTCTGAGAAGGAAGCAGCTCTGAAGCTCTGCAGCTGACGGTGCAGCTTCAGGACTCATGAGGAGGAGCACATGCACGGCTCTGATGCTGCTGAACGTCTGACTGAGATGATCCACATTCAGAAGAGAGTTTCAGAGTGAAAGACGTGTGGAAGAAGAGAATCCTGAAGGTTTCTGTGCAGACATGAACTCAGTCAGAGAGCGTCTGAATGTTGGAGGATCCAGAAGAAACCAGGAGCTCATGAAGGTGGTTCTGTTGGAGCAGAGAGCAGAACTCTGATCCCAGTTTCAGGAACAATGCAGGCTCATGTTCTGGACTGAAGAGTTCTCCTGAAATGTTCTGTTCAGACTTCTTCAGGATCACATCTGTGTGTGAATGTGGAGGTTTGTCTGAACCAAGCTGCAGCTCACTTTGAAGCTCCTTCAGGCTCACACAGCAACAATGACAAAGACTGAAGCTGCTGTGCTGCCCTCTAGTGGCAAACATGGCATCTGCAGCACACATTTCTGCTTGGTTATTGGTTTCTGCTTTCATAGAAAGAAACAAATAATATTTAATCTTAATACAAACTAACAGTCCACTCAGACAATGTTTCCTCCTTCAGTGTCACATCCAGAAACACTGAACAGTCTTCATCAGTGAAGAAGATTCTCATCTTCTCACCAGCTTCCTGCTCTGAAGGAAACATCTTCATCATCATCATGGACAGCCAGACCAACCTCTGTAGAAACACAATCCTCTAGTTCCAGACTAAAGAAATGATCCCTGAAAGTAGAGTCTTAGTGAGTTCTGGATGTTGTTTGTCCTCTTCTGTCTGCAGACAGGAACTCCTGCTCCTGGTCTCCTCATTAGGGCATTAGAAAGACTTGAAGAGATGAAAAAAATAATAATAACATGTTTATGTTCTCATTTATTAACAACTTTGTTACAAGAGTTTTTGGAAAGAAATTTGATTTAGTTTGAGAACAATGTGATTTGTTTATTAAAGGAAAATGTTTGTGGAAGAAAAGTTTTGTTCAAAACAAGGAAGGAAAATGTAGAAAAGTCAATGTTCCTGAATGATCACCAGAAAAAGAGAGAGAGAGCGGGAAAGAGGAGTACAGGAGACGAGCTAGCTGGAAGATTGAATGAGATGTGTGTCAAATAAACCAAGATAAAACAACACAATAGTTAAGATTTGTATCTGAAATTCTATTTGATTTTCATCAATAAGTGTTGAAATATAAGGAGAAAAAAAAAGGAACGGAAATCCAACAGTTTACTTTTTTCTCATTCGTCTGAAAGTTACGTCGATCTGTTCGGTATCTCCGGGCAAGAAAAATATAAAATGGTTGCTACGGAGATAAAAATCAATAGAAAAGCTGCCAATCTGAAAAAAAGGGGATTTTCCATCAATTTATCACATGATGCTGATCGCTCAATCAGAGCAGGACTGCGGTTCAAAGTCTCCTCTGTAGCTCACACTGTAACAAAGCAACCCCCCCCCCCCAACATTGAGGAAACTTGGCAAAACGTGCGGCATTCATCGTTGCAGACCTGAGTCTTACATATCACATCATGATGAACAATGTAAATAAGCACTGGGGGGGGGTCACGGGTTCAATCCCTTAATACGGCATAATAAACTGCAGCCAGAGAACGTGAAGCATGTAGTGACATTAAATGGACAATTTTCTAAAAAATATTAAAACCATCAGAATCACTTTACCGTGTCATGTTACAAATTGATGGTGTTTAGAGCACAGATAGGGAAGAATTGGATTTTAAAAAGACCAAAAGTCCTTGATATGTCTAGCTGTGATTGCAGCGTTTTCCCATTGTTTTCTAGCCGCAAAACAAAGGTGATCATCTAGACGTAAAATATTAATAACTGCTCTCTTTTAGGTCTATTATGATTTTGTGTATTTTATGTGTTCGAAATTGGAAGCTCTATCGTTTGTGATCACCTACATTTATATCTGGACCTTAGAAATGTGTGGCTTTGTTTTGTTTTTGCGGTCCCTAAATGAAGCTGGGAGTCCAGCTGTTCTGCTCAGAAACATGCTTCACTAGGGTGGAGCAGCAGTTCATTCTAACAGCCACAGATCTTTTAACAAAGTGGGTTGTGGCAAAATCTCTGGAGAATGTCAGACACAACAAACAATTATGTCAGACGCAGCTTATGAGGGAAAAGAGCTTTAGGTTACAAAAGGAAACGTGAAATGAAAATATGTAGATCTGGACGCTACATGGTTTGTCCAAGTGGGGTTAGTCCACGATTGCGCATTATTACCAACACATTTGATTAATCCACGGGCTTTATCAGTCCGTGCGCATTGTTTATCAGATTTTTTTAAACCACTCGCACCTGAGGAGCTTCATGTATTTCAGCCCCTCAGAGCTGAAACTCATACTCTTTAGGACCCAGCAGCGTTTTGACTGCTGCAGCTGCAGTCACGTGATTTCTGGTAACTAAAGAGAGGAGGAAAATCATGCATATGCACACACACACACACACACACCCACACACACACACACTGAAGCGTGGAGATTCTGTTGAAATGAAAGCGCACAGACGGGGGTTTCCAATTAAGGCTACAGATTTATTACCCTAACAATATTTCTAATACAGATATCCGGGCTCAATCAATTTCCCTGAATGCCATTTATTAAAACAGGGCTCACAGCAGGAACACAAAGAAAGATTTATACAATGAATGGATGAATCTGTAAATGCAGAGAGGAGGAAGCAGAATCCGCTGGTCAGTGGTCTCCCCAGGAATGTTAGCTGTCCCGTCACCACCTGCACAGAGAGAATCCAGAACACAACCCACAAAGTCTTCCCCCCCACACCATGAGTGCCTGGCACCCACCTCCACAACCTGACCTCCCATGTGTCTGCTCCTCTAAACTGCAGTGGGGCCTCTCACATGTATGCATGATTCTGAACCATTTTCTATGGGTTTTATACTGTTATATATTCTTTACTACACACACACACACACACACACATACACACACACACACACACACAAAGAGGGAGGAGTTCTGCTCTCGGTCAGACAGCAGAGTTTGTCCAGCAGACACAGACGTTGGAGTTTCCTCTGTTTTCTTCTTCTTCGGTGATTCTTTGTGTAAAAGTTGTTTTTCAGCTCTCATGATGAAGCTGTTGTGTCTGATCTGTGAGGAAAAGAGCAGCAGACAAACACATCAGGGCTTCCTGACAACATGGCGACTCTGGTTTTTATGTAGAGACGGCTCAGAGAAGCTCTGGTCCTTCTTCCAGCCATCAGCAGTATATTGTGTATATTGTAATTACCAAGGCGGTATTGAGTCGATTAAGAAGACACAAAATGTTTGATCTGATGGGACTATAACAGACCGCACCCTGAGTTTTTATTTTACCAGCCTGACATTGTACGTCGCACCCAAGTCTTCACCCTCTCCTCTCTCCACACTTATGGTGCAAAAAAAAAAGAAGCAAACCCAACAGGATGAAATCACTAAGGGTGAAACAACGTAAAACAGCCACATGAAAGGGCACAAGGGCAAAAGAAAGACCCCTGATCAACCAGAGCAGGCAAAGGGGAGGGTATTCCACAGTTCTAATGTGGATGTGACCACCACTACGTCTGAAGGTTTCATTTTGAATGTTTCACAGGGCCCTCTGCTGCACGACACTGAAACTTGCACCCTCACCTCTTTGCGGTAGTCTTTGGAACGTACCAAGTCAAGAAATTGGGTGAATCACACAAACACAGGTAATTGGGAGTATTTCAGGCTAACAATCCTCTCTAGGCAGCAGCTGTGCCTCCTGTCTTAGAGAAGGATGTGTGGGAGGGAAAAGAGGAGGGGTAGTGGGCGCTCGATTACGCAACACCTGGATCATCACGTGCTGCTGGATCACTCAGCAGCTCATGTTAATAATGCTATTATTTACTAACTATTGTAGATATTTTTATTACGTGTCTTTTCTGTGGTTTAGTTGGTGTCAGTATTTGACACAAAGACAGCAGGTAAAGCAGGAAAACAGCTGCACTTTATGAGATCATTAATAAACTATAGATCATTTTTCATGGATTGAGGTATTTGGAGGATTTCTACTGTTGGTGTTGCTCAAAATTAGGGTAATAACAAATAGGTTTAGAGTAATCCCACTGCTGAGTTCTAAGATTTAGTTTTTAATGTTTTATAAAACCTAAACATGATAGTCACAATAACAGATTTTTTTAGATCCAGTCCCTCTGGTATGTTTCACAAAGACACACACAGGACGTCACACACCAAGAAGTTCTTGCTAAAAATGATGCAGGAGTCCGGCTCTGAAAAATGATGAAAGAGCAGAGAAAACAGAATGAAACAAATATTAATATTTGTTTGTTTAGTTCTGCAGCATGTTCATATTTGTATTATTGTGAGAGAATATATTTTTATGGAAGTAAAATATTATACGCTATTTCAGGTTTAACTTGATTTATTCTGGATTCATATTCCTGTCTCTCTTTTTAAATATTTGTGTTCAAAAAGTTTAGCTTTAGTGTGTTCAGTAAATGTTTATCATGTTTGGCAGAAACTAAAGTGTGTTTTGGATTTAGGCTCCCTGTGCGACTGAGTTTGACCCCCCAGTAACACCAGTTTATTGCTCATCAAGCTATAGGTTCAAACAGCTTATTATGTACAAGGAAACGCAAATTTTATTAGCTTTTAAAAAGAATCATGACTATTTTAGGGGTGCAACGGTACACGTAGTTGTACTGAAATGTTTCGGTACGGCAATTTTGGTTCGGTTCACTTTTGTACCGTTTCGTTTTTCAATTTCGTTGTTGTGCCCCCCCCCCCTTTTGTTGCTCAAAATAAAACTTCCCATCCACCCCTCCTAAAGCTATCTAAACACCCACCAACCACCCTTATTGTTTAAATGTATACATTTCATTACTTCTTATCTGATTATGGATGTGACCCAGCAGAACATTTTTGTGAGCCGTTTTCAACCATTATTGCCTCAATGATTCCCCAAATTTGTGAGGTGAAGGCCAGAAGGATCTTCTGAGTAATGCATTGCCCCAGCCCCCTCCTCTGTTCCTCTCTGTTCTTCTCCCTCGTCATCATCAGCTGATCGTCTCTCAAACTTCAAACTTTATTGATTTGTATAGCGCCTTTCATTTCAGTTAAAAACACAAAGCGCTTAACATAAAAGCAGATAAAATAATAATAGAAAAGGAAAATGATTAAAAACAGAAAACACAGGATAATCACACAAAGATGGGACCCCTCCCTCACCAGATTCCTCCCTCCACCCATCCAATTCCCCCAGTAGAACCATGAACAAACAAAGAACTGCAGCTTAACCCTTGTTCTATCCTAGGCACTTTAACATTGGGAGTTGGGTCATCTAGACCCACTAGACAGTGCTCTGAACCTTTTTTCTTCAATGATTTTCACTGGTGTCCATGGATTACATGAAATCTTCCACCTTTGTCATGGTAGGAATAACACGTCAAAGTAAGGGTGGGGTCATCTTAGGTAGCACAAGGGTATCAAAGAAGGTCTGGCTTGGTTCTGCTGTGAGGAAACAATATCATGGGGATCCATTTATTCCAAGACCCGGCCCAACCCCGTGGGTCATTACCACGGCACCCACCCAACACAGAGCAGCCCAGGGCCCACTCGCTCCTGAGCCACGGGTTGCCGACCCCCGGTCTAGTGGGTCTAGATGACCCAACTCCGAAAGTTAAAGTGCCTAGGATAGCACAAGGGTTACAATATATCAAAATACCTTCTGGACTGAGAGACTCTGGTAGTTGTGAAGTAATTTTGAGAAGTGTTTTTGTTTTTTCTATTTAGTTTCTAGGTAGATAGGAGCCTTGGCTTCACCAAACACCTTTTTCTGTTAATGTTGTTCAATGTTTATGTTGATGTTTAAGTTTGTGTGTTTACATAACTGTCTCTCTGTCTCTCTCTCTCTCTCTCTCTCTCTCTCTAAAAAGGTTCCTGCCTTTCTGCCTCACATAATCTGAGAGGATTTTTCAGCAGCGTGTTGATCTGGAAACTATTTTATTTTGAAGAAACAGACATGCATCTTAATTATTTGTTTTAATGTGAAAGTCCTGACCAACATCCTTTATTTCTTAAACTTTACTTAAGAATGTCCATGTCCTTCATGTTGAACGTCTTTCTCTGTCATGAATTCCCTTGATTTCTGATTTCTTGATAAATATTTAAAGCTGATGTCTTTGTGTCTCAGCCTCCAGAAGGTTTCAGCACCACCATCCGGACAGCTCCCACTGCATGTTCTCCTTTAAACCCACTCGGGCTCCAACCAAGAGTTTGGGAAGAAATCAGGAGAATCCGGAGAACGGAGGAGGAGATCTGAGGATCTCTGCAGAGAGAACGTGTGGAGAAAAGACAGACGTGAAATGTACCGAGTCCTCTGACCGAGTCCTCATGAGAGACACGCTACATGTGTCAAGCAGGACAGACGTGTGATGAAAGGGGAGGAGGAGCAGAACTGAAGTTAGAAGATGCAGACAAACAGGAGAAAATGAACCACGTGGAAGAACATCCAACTGGAAGCATTTGCTCAAATCCAATGGCTGACACCCCCTCCCCCCAATAAAAGGTTGCTTTACAAACATTTTCTTTGAAGCTCTTTTCATTTTATTTACTTCTCCATTGACAGAGGTGAGAGAGAGAAAGAAAAAACACAGAATGAAACCACATAGAACCGCTCCGTTAGATAACACATGAGGAGACCTCTAGCCGTGGAACCTGCAACCCGGTGTTCTGGGAACTCGGCCGGGTTTCAACTCCAACCAGATCAGCAGGTGAGAGTTTCAGGGAACTGTTGGTTACCACGGCAACAGGACAGGAAACTGCTTCATTCTGGTTTAGTGAGATAGAAGGAAATCTGCTGGTTACAACAGGAATTCTCCACCAGGGGGCGCACCACTCCAACAAAGGATGTTTCTTTGCCTTAACGACAGACAGGTGCTGTAACTTCCTGTGTGACACCCCCCCGCCCCCCCAGTGATGCTGTGAGCATTTCTGTTGGGTCTAAACAGACAAACCAAAGACAGAGAGGTTCTCACCTGTGTGGATGTCCTTTAAGCTGTGAAAAGAGGAGCAGAAACCACCGTTAGGACACTCCTCCCACATTCTCATGTCATGTCGACCTGCTGCCTCTCCTACCCCTCCTCCTCGTTCTCCAGAAGCCCCCCATAGGTAGCGATCTCCATGTCCAGGCCCAGCTTGATGTTCAGCAGCTCCTGATGCTTACGGACCTGCAGGGTCAGAATTTCCCTCTTCTTCTTCAGTTTCTCCTCCAGTCCAGTGATTTCTGCGTCCTCCCCTCCTTCCTGCTTTAAGTCTTTTTCCAGCTCCTTTTCCTATCAGGAAACAGGGATGTCATCAGGATGGGGGTGGTGGATGCAGAAGTTGGTTGTTTGCTCTTTACCTTTGTTTGCTGAACCTCCAGCTTAGTTTGGAGTTCTGTGATCCTCTTCTTCAGTAGTGTAATTTCCCTCTTTATCTCGTGTGCCTTCTGCTCGTACTGGCCTGAAGTTTGGCGCAAAGCGTCAATCTGAGGAGGAGAGCAACCACAGTGACATCACTGATGTTAATGTGTGACAGACCTCATCTTCTTCTTCCTCACCTTCTTCCTGTTCAGCTGATCTACTTGCTTCCTGGTGCGATCTGCTATTGCTGTATAATGAGCCTCAAGGGATTTGATGATGTTCTCCAGGTCCAGGGACCGTTTGTTGGTGTCAGAGATGACCCTCTTCTCATTCTGGACCTTGGACTCCAGCTCCTTGAGTTCCTGAAGGTCAGACGCACAGAAGGGTCATCTGGAGGAACGTCTTTTTTCTCCAGAACCAGGAATGGAACCTCTCTTTACCTCATTAAATCCAGCTCTGAGGAAGTTCAGCTTATTGTTCAGAACCCTCTTTTCCACCATCAAGTCAGCTGTTATCAGCCATTCATGCTCCAAAGCCTGTTGCATAAAAACAGTTCAGATATTTTTGTAAACATTAGATGAGGCACAAACACTTCAGGATGTTGGTTTTACCTTGATGCTGTTGATGAATGTGTTCATCTTTTCAGATCTTTTCTTCTTCTTTTCTTCGTACCTGCAAGCGTTTCCATGGTTACCGTGCTGACAAACACTCAGAGCTTCAGAACCAGAACCTCTGCTGACCTCCTCCTGGTGTCCTCCACCTCCTTCTTCAGCACAGACAGCTCCTCCTTCAGCTTTTCCTGATCTTTGAGGAAAGCGTGAAGCTGCTGTTCCAGCTCTTCCTCTGCTCTCCTCACAATCTCATCCACCTTCCAGGTGTGGACGTCCCTCCCCTTGAGGATCTTCAGTTTTTCTTCCAGCTTTTTGTTCTCAGTCTCACATTGAATCACCTGGAACACACAGACACAATGTTTGCACCGTCCCAAAATATGCTGGGCTTGAACTTTGTACACGTTTCTCAAGCATCAAATCTGAACAGAAACGGGTCTCAAAGGTTTTCCATGAAGCTTTAGGTTTGATCCCACCATGATGTCACGTATGATGAGCTCCACTGGAATCAACCCAAACAGCTTTGAAGACACAAAACATTCAAATCACTGAGTTCCTTTCATTTTAGTGATCCACCATGAAGAAACACTCAGTCATGCACAGCTGTCTTGATCCTCTTACTTTCCCAGATGTTCCTGCTTAAACGCTGTTTTAGGAGGAATTGTTCACAAGATTCACACATTTTGGATATATTTGCTAAACAACAGTATGTTTGAAAATTTGATAAAACATTTTTCTGAAAGGAAATAGAGTTTAAAAACGGAGTTCCACACACCTGACTGATGACAACCAGGAACTGGTCGTTGCCCTCTTTCATACCATCTTTGTCCCTCTTGGCTTCTGTAAAATGGTTAGAAGAACTCATGATGACGGACTCTGACACACAGGTGAGGTCCGTCTGAGCAGGTCAGGTCCGTCTGAACAGGTGAGGTCCGTCTGAACAGGTGAGGTCTGGTGGAGCCTCGTCGTTTCTCCTGCTTTTATCAGGACAGGAGTCTCCATCTCCTCCCCATACCTGCGCTGACGTCCAATCATAAGATGACACCCGAGGAGGAGAGGTATGTGGTTGAGGTGAAAAACTGGAATTTCGACTCGGAACCAGCTTTTCTGCGTCTCTGGAGCCAACCGGGTTGCTGGTGGGCGGATTTATGCGGAGACACCTGCTATAAGAGCCTTCCCAGCATCCATCCGGCCGTACTGCGACAGCAACAAGACAACTTAAGGAGGGAAATTGAAATACTGAAAAAGACGCTCCAACAACAGAAAAAAGAGCACCAGGCTGTGAGGCTGACAGCACGTTGGCAGAGTCGCTTTCTGCTCATCTGAGGCTGAACTTCTACTCTTTTTCTTGCAGAAAGTCAAGGATCTGTGGAAGAGGATCAGGGACTCAAAGGTGACGGTGGAGATCTAGTCTCAGAACTCCAACCTGACTGACATTGTCAAGGAGATCCGGGAAAAATATGATGAAATAGCAAAGAGGAACATGGAGGAGATGGATGAGTGGTACCAGAAGGAGGTATGATGGTGCTGTGAGGACTGTCTCCACCTTCTCCACCCTCCTGGTTCATCCAACTCTGTCATGTGTGTCTTTGTACCTGAAGAGCATCCAAGAGCAGGAAAATAAACTAACAATCATTCCAATAGTTACATTTACTGAATGTGAAGTTTTAAAAGTATAAAAGAACACCAAGAGTTTTCTATCAGGAAACCAATCATTTAAACATTTTTATTCATTTCTTAATTCTAAATGATCACATGCATAAATTTAAAGTCCCAGTCTGATCATCTGCTGATCAAACGTTCAAAGCGTTTACAGTGATGATGATGATGATGATGATGATGATGATGACGATGGTGCCGTTTTTAGCCGACATCTAAAAACCTGTGTGGTTTCTAGGACATAGTTTCTGCAGAGCAGCATTAAAAATTCACCTCTGAGTTGTGGGCAGGACTGTTGATGCAGAGTAAGCCTGCCACTACTTCCCATCATCCCTTTGTTTCCACTCTCTCCTACTAGCGTACAGCCCCTCACACCCTCATCCTAACATTAGGGGTACAACAGAAACAACAGCAACAACAGATCTGTCCATCCGTCCGGTTCTGATCCAGATTCCAGCTCAGAGCAGGAAAACAAAGACGTTCATGGATCTGTTGGTCTGCAGGTGGATGATCAGAACGGGGAGGAGCAGGAAGCTTGTAGCCCCCCCTGGAATTTTTTTACATCACTGTTACATCACCATGATTTGAATAAAGAAATACTCAGAAATGCAGTTTTCATCTTTCTTTTACTCATGTATGTCCTCCATTGTGGGAAAAAAAAACTACAAGACTGTGTTTTAAAGCAGCAGATACTCATTGGAGTGTCTCTTTAAAGAAAAGTAAAACCAGTGAAAGGATCTTTGAAAACTCCTGTTGGCAGAAGAATTTAAACAGGAGTTTAAGGAATTGAGACCTTCCTTCTGCTGGAATCTGAGGGCGTCAAGAGAAAGTTTGTTCAATTTGGTTTCATTATTTCCAAATGTGTGTGAGTGCCAATAACCCCGCCCATTTTCACTTTGCCCCAGAGGCTGTCAGTCATCCTCATGAACTGTCAACATCTTCAAACTTCTTTTCTGTCATACTTGAAGCCTTAGTCACATGTTCCTGTGAGAGAGGGTCGACCCAAATAGGTGATGGTTTTTTGGGGGGGTTGTCTGGGTCCTTGGAGGGCCGTAGAGAGGAGTGGCTGCATTTTAAGGTGAGCACAGGTGTGTCTTGCAGTTTCCTTGATGCTCGTATGACCACCTAAAGGGACATCAAGTACATGGAACGTACTGTGCCTTGTGAAAGTAGTCAGCCCCCCTTGAACTTTTCAACCTTTGCCACATTTCAGGCTTTGAACATAAAGACATAAAACTGTCATTTTTGTGAAAAATCATCAATAAGTGGGACACAATCATGAAGTGGAACCAAATTGATTGGATATTTCAAACTTATTTAACAAATACTGAAAAAAACTGAAATATTGGGTGTGCAAAATGATTCAGCCCCTTTTCTTTCAGTGCAGCAACTCTCCAGATGTTCAGTGAGGATCTCTGAATGATCCAATGTTGACCTGAATGACTAATGATGATAAATAAATCCACCTGGATGTAAGCAAGTCTCCGCATAAATGCTCCTGCTCTGTGAGAGTCTCAGAGGTCCCTTTAAAGCGCAGAGAGAGAAATGTGAGCCTTAAATGATAAGTCCTGGTCAAATAAAACCCCTAGATTTCTAACTGTGGTGTTGGGGGCTATACTAACGCCATCCAGGGAGACTATCTGACTGTCTCTGATGCAGGCATTCAGTTTCTCTATACGGTCATCTTGGTCAGGTTTAATGGAGAAATACAACTGCATATCATCTGCATAAAAGTGGAAATGAATGCTGTGTTTCCTGATGACGTTTACTAGGGGCAGCATGTAGAGCATCAGCAGGAAGGGTCCTAGAACTGAGCCCTGTGGGACTCCATAGTTAACTCGAGGTCTCATTGTCCTCTATTTTCAGAAAAATGCTACAAGAACGTGTTAAAAACATGTTTCTCTTTGGAGTGGGTCTGTAAAGTGAAAGGAAATCAGTAAAAGTATATTTGAAAACTCCAGTTGGCAAAATAACTTCAAAAATCAGAGAGGAATTCAGACCTTCCTTCTGCTGGAATCTGAGGGTGTCAAGAGAATGTGAATTTGGTTTCATTATTTCCAAATGTGTGTGAGTGCCAATAACCCCGCCCATTTTCACTTTGCCCCAGAGGCTGTCAGTCATCCTCATGAACTGTCAACATCTTCAAACTTCATTTCTGTCATACTTGAAGCCTTAGTCACATGTACCTGTACAGGTGCTCTGGGTTTTTGGGTGCTAGGGTTCATGGAGGGTCACAGAGAGGAGTACAGGTGTGTTTGCAGGTCCCTTGAGGCTCCTCCAGCCACCTGAATGGACATCATGAAAATGGAACGTACCATTAGCCGCGTTTCCATTACATCAGGGGTCACCACAGCAGTGCCTGCGGGCGCATGGTCGCTTGCGAAGACCACTTAAAGCGCCCACAAGGCACGCTCTGCAAATTCAATAGAATTTTAAAAAGTTTCATTCATGTTTGGAACAAAGTAGAAGTACAAGGATCAGTCAAACAGACATCATAGCATTCACATCTCTGTCAGCAAGACGTTGACTGTTATTGGAAATCCATTAAATATCCATCTATTTCACAAATGGCTAAATGATGGGATGTTTTTTTTTTAATCAGACAAAATTAAATACACATTGAGAGGATGCACGCACACATTTTACAACAAATGTTTCATTGACTATTTTCACATTAGAACTGTTACCAGGTTGAGTTTGTGCCTGTGGTCTTCTGATCTATGTCAATATTATTTTTATTCTCTTTCTGATTTTCATGCTGGGATGGGGCGGGGGAGGGTGGGTGGTTTGTTCCATTATCTTAATGTTTAGATTTTCTATTCAAGTATGTTGAATCTTGTACAGACAAAATGGTTAAATGTATCTCTCAGCTGGATCATGTATTAATATGTTCATAAAATAAAAAAGAAGTCAAAGTCAAAGTCAGGTTTATTTGTCAATTTCTTCACATGTGTTTGACATACAAAGGAATCGAAATTACGTTTATCACTGTCCCGTGCGTAGACAACAACAGTAAAGTGCAGATACAATCTCTAATCTCTAAGTAATGATAAATAATAAAATATGAAAAAATAAACATGTGAAAACAAGGTGCAGGTTGTTTAAAGCAACATGAGCCAACTGTGTGCATTTACAGGTAGTGTACTGGGAGGTACACTAGTTGTAGGTAAGGTAGTTGGTAGGAATAAATGTTATTTACATGTGCAGTTGCATATGCAGAGGTAGTTATTTGTCTCAATTCAGTGTTAAGTGTTTGTCCTTCAAACACTTAGTGGAGGAGGGGTGTTTGTCCTATTCCGGTGGTCCTGCTGGCTGGCGCTGTGAGTGGGGAGGGGGGTGATTTAAGCAGTCTCACAGCCTGATGGATAAAGCTGTTGGTGAGTCTGGTAGTGCGGGAGCGGAGGCTCCTCTACCTCTTTCCAGATGGCAGGAGGCTGAACAGACTGTGTGCAGGGTGGCTTGCTTCATTTACGATTGTGATGGCTTTGCGGGTGAGGCGGGTGGTGAATATGTCTTGCAGGGAGGGGAGTGAAACACCAATTATTTTCTCAGCTGTTCTCACTGTGCGTTGCAGAGCTTTTCTGTTTTTGTCCGTGCAGCTCCCACCCCACACAGTGATGCAGCTGGAAAGGATGCTCTCAATGGTTCCCCTGCAGAATGTTGTCAAGATGGGTGGTGGAGCACTTGCCCGGTTGAGTTTGCGCAGAAAGTAGAGGCGCTGCTGTGCTTTCTTTGCCAGTGATGCAGTGTTGGTTGTCCAGGAGAGGTCCTCACTGATGTGCACCCCCAGGAACTTGGTGCTGCTCACCCTCTCCCCTGCAGCACCTTCGATGGTGAGTGGGGGGTGTTGGGTGTGGCCTCTCTGGAAGTTGACAACAATCTCTTTGGTCTTGCTAACGTTAAGCGAGAGGTTGTTGTCTTTGCACCACTTGGTCAGGAGCTCCACCTCTTTTCTGTAGTGGGTCTCATCGTTCTTGGTGATGATCCCCACTAGTGTTTTGTCGTCCGCAAACTTCACAAGGTGGTTGGAGCTATAGGTTGGTGTGCAGTCGTGTGTCAGCAGGGTGAACAGCAGGGGACTGAGAACACAGCCTTGAAGGGCCCCTGTGCTCAGGGTGATGCTGTTGGAGAAGTTGTTGCCAACGCGAACTGCTTGAGGCCTCTGACTGAGGAAATCCAACAGCCAGTTGCAGAGGGAGGTGCTGAGGCCCAGTGTGTCCAGTTTGCAGATGAGTTGTTGTGGCATTATGGTATTAAATGCTGAACTTAAGTCTATGAACAGCATTCTCACATATGAGTCTTTCTTGTCCAAGTGAGTGAGAACTGGGTGGAGGGCAGAGCACATTGCATCTTCTGCGGATCGTTTTGCTCTATATGCAAACTGGTATGGGTCCAGGGTGGGGGGTAGGTTAGATTTGATGTGTGACATGACTAGTCGTTCGAAGCACTTCATGATAATGGGTGTCAGTGCCACAGGACGGTAGTCATTGAAGCAGTATGGGGATGATTTCTTTGGCACAGGTATGATGGTGGCAGTTTTAAAGCCTGATGGGACAATGGCTTGTCTCAGGGAGATGTTAAAGATGTCTGTGAAGACATCCTTCAGTTCCTCCGCATAGTCTTTTAGCACACTGCCAGGGATGTTGTCTGGACCCGCTGCTTTCCGGATGTTGATGGTGGAGAGTGTCCTCTTCACGCTGGCAGCAGACAGGCACAGAGGCTGGTCGTGCGGAGATGGTGGTGTTTTCTGTGGGCAAGTGTGGTTTTGTGCTTCAAAGCGTGCAAAGAAGCTGTTCAGGTTGTTGAGCAGAGTGGTGTTGCTCTCACAGCTTCGCGGTGCAGGTTTGTAGTGTGTGATGGCCTGGATGCCCTGCCATAGTCTCTGAGTATCCTTGCTATCCCTGAAGTGAGCGGTTATTTTGTGTGTGTAAACTTGTTTGGCTTACCTGATGCCACGGGACAGGTTGGTTCTTTATGTTCTCAAGCTTGATTGATCCCCAGCTCTGAAAGCCTTGTCTCTCGCCCTCAGCAGCCTGTGGACGTCCCCTGTCAGCCATGGCTTTTGGTTAGCTCGAGTGATGACGTTCTTTTTATGGGTCACATCATCAATGCATTTGGTGATGTAGGACGTCACAGTGTCTGTGAACTCCTTGATGTCTGTGGTGTTGTTATAGGTGGCTGCTTCTTTGAACATTTCCCAATTTGTCGTCCCAAAACAGTCCTGGAGAACAGAAGTGGCCTCCTGTGGCCACACCCTTACTTCTTTCAGAACAGGTTTGGTCACTTTCACTCTCTGTCTGTATGCTGGCGTTAGCATCACAGTGAGGTGATCAGAGGCGCCGATGTGGGGCCCCAACCCCAGGTACGAGCCAGAACTCCCCAAGGGAGACCCGCTCCGCGCTCCAAGCAGCAACCCACCAGGGCGACAGACGGTCCAGAAAGGCGTAAGACAGGGGCCAGCCGCCATCGCCCAGGAGAGGGGCACCCCAGAGAGAAGGGGGGCCCACAAGGGTTGCTGTAGACATGGCCCGACCAGGCTCGGCCACAGATGGAAATTGGCAGGCCCGGCACCCGGTGGCAAGGACCAGAACCCAGGGACACAGACACCCCCGGCCCAGGTGTAATATGATCCCCGGTCTCCGGGCTTTCCAGAAAGCTCAGGGATCCCCCTCCCTGTGTGGGGAAAGCACCGCCGGGCCCTGGAAACCGGCACCCAGGGGACACGGCCACCGCCGCCAAGGGCCCCGCACGCCCCACCAGGGACGGGGCAGGGGACAGATGGTCCGAGGTCCCGCCTTCCTTGCGACATGACTGTGTGCGTGTGTGTTAGTGAGGGTGTGTGTGTGTGTGTGTTTATGTTTGAATGTATATTTTGAGGAGTAAATGGTGTGTGCACTAAGGGGGTGCATTTAAAATTGGCGGGTAGGGCACTGAGGAGACATCTCCTGATTACTCACAGCTATGTCCCCTCACTCTCCACACCAAGGGGCCCTAAATGTCTAAGGTGCAGTTAAAATTGCCGGGTAGGGTGCCAGGAGGACATCTACTGCTTGCTGGCAGTGATGTCCAAGCACCCCCCCTACCAAGGGCCCTACATGTCTAAGGTGCAAATAAAACCGAGAGAGGGGGGGCCCACTCCATACGGCAACCATGGGAGGGGGACCACTGCCAAGTAGCCCCCCCCCCCCCCCCCCCAAGGCCCAACGCAGGCTAAACCCCCCACCCCCTCACCCTAATATGAGATTATATGAGGAAGGGTTAGGTAAGTTGGGGACAGCTGGTAGACTGTCCCCCGGTGTTCAATCAGCCGTCCCCCCCAGCAACGCGCCCAGGAACCCGGCCCCGAGGCCCCATCCCCGAGACTCCGACGCCCCAGGCCCAGCACCACCCACCCCACACAGAAAGGGGGGAGCCAGGGGCGCCCCCCCCCCCGCCCCTCCCGGAGCAAGCCCAGGCCCCCACCCCTAGGCGCCAGCCCCGGGAGAGCCCGGTCAGGCCTCGACAGGACCGAGGACCGCCAACCGACCTGGGCAACCGCCGATTGCCTCAGCGGGGACCCCGGCCCGCCAAACCGCCAAGGTCCCGTACCGATGGTGGGACCCCCCCCCAGAAAGCCCCCCACACAGGACCAGGCCGACAAGCCCCCCCCACACAAACATCTCCCCAGACCCCGCAGCCCCAGCGGATGACACCCAGAGCGACCGGGGGCCCCAAGAGGGATGCCCCGCCCCGTCCCAGAGCCAGGAAAGGGCCGACCCCAGCCGCAGGTGTAGACGGGCAGCCCCCCGCCAACCCCCCCAGCACAAGCAAAGAGACCACCCCTCCAAGCCAAGCCGGGCCAACACTCAGCCCCCCCACCCCCCCACCCTCACACCCAGAAGACCACGCAGCACCCCAGCCCGCCCCACCCAGGCACCGGACGCAGCCCCCCGACCAACGGAGTCCCCGCCACCCCCCGCCAGGCAACGGAGGCCCCGACCCCCACAAAGGCAAGAAGCGGGGACGACCAGGCGCCCCACCCCCTAAGTCAAGGAGTTAGCTATGGGAGACCAGAGAGACTGAATCCTTTCAAAGTCGCTTGAACTTTGGGCAGACACTTTTTCCAAGCTGATATGATCAAACAGCAGATTTCTGTGTTGACTTATATTTATATTTTTCTTGTTTTTCCAATTTATTAAAATTGTTTTTTTTAGCAATACAAAGAGTTATGAAAATGATAGATACTAATCCTCTTTCTACATCGATGGCACTCATGTCACCAAGCACACAAAGTGAAGCCGTGATTGAAACCTTAAGCCAGACTGATAGATCAGCACATACCTGCTGCCAGAGAGCCTGGACAGGCGTGCAGAACCAGAGTGCATGCATGTAACTGTCGGGTAGATTACTGTCACAGTGCTGACAAATGTCTGAGTTACTGAGACCCATCTTGAACATCCTCTGTCCAGTGTAGTAAATTCTGTGTAGAGTTTTGAAATGGATTAGCTGCAGATTTGGACTTTTTGTCAGTTTAAGGTGTTTAGACAAAGTTCTGACCAGAAGCTTTCATCTTCAATTGTCAATGAACAATTAACTTTGCAATGTGAGGATGTAATTTGAAAATGCATTTCATAATTTAGAATTCAAGCTGAAGAAATACAATTTAAATTAAATTTGATTTAATTTATTTTTAAATCAAAGTTTTAAATTAAAGCAAAATTGATTGGATTATTCTGTTTTTGTTCTATAATTCAAATTAAAATTTGTTTTTCATTAAATCTTTTTCTGACAGGCTTTTAAAAATGTATTTAGTTATTATTAATCCATTATGATAAATGTAGATAAATTCCTCGTCTGTTTGAACTTCATTTCAAGTCATTTCTAATCTGTCATTTTCATTCATGATCATGTTTTTGGGTCCAAATCCAAAATAAAATGAGCAAACAGTGAAAATGTCATCTGTCAGTCTGTCATCAGGGCGGGTCCCACCTGACTGAATGGACCAAGTTTCTGGACCTCCAGCTGCATCACTGCTCCTGAACACACTTTTCTGTCTGATTGCAGGTTGAAGGGAGGCAGTTTGTCAGAGATCAGCTGTGAAGTTCTGGTCTCAGCTCTGAAGAAAAACCCGTCTAATCTGACAGAACTGGACCTGAGCTGGAACCAGAACCTGCAGGATTCAGGAGTTCTTCATCTGTGTGGTTTTCTGGAGAGTCCAGACTGCAGACTCTGAGGTCAGACTCCATGTTTCAGTTGTGTTCAGATCAATATGCTGACAAAGTTGTGTTGACCCACAGTAAGCAGAAATGTCCAGATTCTGATCTGCAGCAGCATCTTCCTGCAGCTGCTTGTTTCAAAGCTGTCTGCTGACATTTGTGCTCCACAAAGTTCTGCTTTCAGCCATCCCCTCCTCTTTGTGTCTTTGCTCCAACAGACTCCTTTAAAGCACGTGCAGAAGAAGCAGCTGTGCACGCCCACATGCACTCTGAGTCCTGCTGCTGTGTTTCAGCAGATGCAGCTGAGAGTCCAGCGGCTGATGTTTGTGAGCAGACAGTGACAGAGGCATGCTGCAGCTGGATGCTGCTCTGACAGACACATCCTCCACAAACATCCTCACCTTTCCATCCACAAACATCATCACATCATCCATCAAAGCTCCCAGCAGCTTCTGACTCTTCATTCAGAGATGAAGTCATGGATCAGGGATCAATGTCCAACATTTGCTGCTGACTCTTCCTCATCACTTCCTTCTTCTTTGATCTGTTGGAGCTGAAAGTCTCTGCTTGAAGGGCTGCAGCAGAGAAGGACTGGAAGATCATCTCCTGAAAACTGGGATGAAGACTTTCCAGCATCATGCTGCTGAAATTCTCCCATGATTCTATGCTGTTTGGAGAAGAGCTGAGCAGAAAGAGGAAGTGGACTTTTTCTGCTGTTGCTGCAGAAACATCAGTTGGTTTGGATGCAGCCACAGGCTGATGTTTGACTTTCACACATCTGGACTTCTTTCCTGAAGCAGCTGCATGTTGTCTTGAATGTTCCTGAATGTTCTTCTTCTCTGCTTCTGCTGGACTCTTCTGATCTGCTGCTGTTGCTTCACATCTTTGGACTTTTTCTTAACTTTCTGATCTTCTTCAGCTCTGAACTCTTTAGAAGAAGTGAAGGATGAAAAACATGAACTTTGTCTTTAAACTCAACTCTTTGTTCTGGATTCAGGTTGAAGAACTGCAGGTTGTCAAAATCCAGCTGTGCTGCTCTGGTCTCAGCTCTGAAGTCCAACCCGTCCCACCTGACAGAACTGGACCTGAGAGACAACAACCTTTATTCTTCAGTTATTCAGCAGCTCCAGGATCTGGTGGAGAGTCCAAACTCCAAACTGCAGACGCTGAGGTCAGTAGAGGGTTGGAGTCAGTCCAGCTGCTTCCAGATGTTTGGTCCTAAAGTTAGTTTGAGAGCAAAGATGCAGAGTTTCCTGTGAAGCTGCAGCTTCTCAGTGAAGCTCTGAGGAGAATGATGACAGGCTTCAGGACAACAGTCAGCCAATCAGAGCAGCAGAAGCTCCAACAGGTGAAGATGACAGGAAGCTGCTGCTCTGAACAGGACTGAAGCTCCTGCTGCTCTTTCTGCTGCTGTGCTGCATCACTGACTGACAGACCAGGATCAGGAGACACTCCTTCATCTCTGTCTCTCTACTTTCTCTCTGCAGGTGGAGGGGGTGGTTCAGTTGTTCCTCCTGGAGGAGCAGAGAGGAGCAGCAGCAGCAGCTGGTCTACAGAGATGTTGTGACTGGACGGTGTTCCTGGGAGGTGGAGAGCAGAGTGATGGAGGAATCAGAGGAAGTGGAGATGAGTGTCAGAGCTGCAGCAGGAACTGATCTGAGATCAGCTCCACTGTCTCTCTCAGCATCAAGTGGACAGTTATTGTGCTGCAGCTCCCCCGGTGGACTGATGGAGAACTGCACTTCCTCTTCTCATTCTAACTTGGAGTGTTGATCTGAAACATGGGTTGGATTCAGATGTTCAGCAGCTCCAGGATCTGGAGAAAAACAGACCTGCAGACAAACAGATTCTTTTCTAGATAATCAAAGTTTTCTGACTGAACTTCCTTTTTCTTTGGTGTTTTGTGGGTAAAACTGTTCTTTTTCATGCTGACAGCATTTTTAGCTGCAGTTTTAAAGAAGTTTCATCTAAATCCAGTAGAATCTCCTCATTTTCTAGAATGTCTAAACTAGTAGAAACTTTCTGAGCATAAAGCCTGTTTTCTCCGGAGGACATAAATGAACAGAGCGGATCTTAGTGAGGAATGACAGCCTCTGGATGCAGAGAATCACTTTGATGCAGCTGCTGCAACAACACCAACTTTATTGAAGCAGGAGGGAGACACCTGCTGGCTGTTTGCAGAACTGCATCTTACTGTCAAAAGGCTTCAAACTGAAAGCTGTCTGTAAAATTCCTGCAGCCTGTTTGGATCTAATAAATGCTCTTTTGAATCAACTCTGTGTTTTCTATTGATTTCTGTCTTCATTCTATCTTTGACTCACAAACAGACTTGAATCTTTAGCCTTCCCCCTCATCCTGTTCCAGCTGTTCTAATCTTCATGTGTTTGGTTCCTTCTCAGTAGAAATGGGTTGGAAAAGAGCTTTGGAATGTTCAGGTGGTGCTGATGTCTTTCTAGATGGGGGTGGGCAGAACAGATGACAGCTCCTCCCTCCTGATTCAGAGGGGAACAGTGGGCAGCAGCTGAAAGGAGGGAGTGGAAATGGGAAAAGTTCTCCTTTCCAAGAACAGAGGGACACGACTCCATGAACAGCAGAAGCTAAAGAGTTGGAAAACATGCTCAAAGCTGCAGCACCACCTGCAGAAAGATGCTTCCTCTTCAGGCTCCGCCCCTCCACATCAAGAAAGATCAGAGTTTCTGATGAGCTGCTATTGGAGCTTTTAGGGGGTCAGATCTTTAGGGACATTTGCTGTCAATAAAACCAGGAAGTAAAGATCAGATTGATGACATCATCAGTGGTGGAAACACTGGAAAATGAAAATCCAGCATAGAAGTAAACATCAGGAACTTCCTGCAGGACAAACTGTTCCAGACTGTTGGAGACAGGAACAGCTTTGGTCTGGAAGTTGTCCGTATTCTCAGATGAAATCCTCTCCACCAATATCTGCTGCTTCCATCACCTGAGAGACTTGTTCTTCCATCCAACATCAGCACCTCTGGAAGAACCGCCTAAGATGGATCAGAACCAGACTTCTGTCAGCTGGAACTGGGGCTTCTTCCAGACCATGACATGTTGTTCAATAAAGTTCATTCCAAAGCGTGACTGATTCATGAAGTGGTTCCTTGAGCCGTGAGTTTTGCCAGCAGCAGGAATCCCTGAGAGTTAGGAGACAGTTTGTGGAGAGAGTTTGTAGATTTAGGAGAAACCAACGTTTGAAATGAAACCAAAGTGTCCTAAACCAAAATCACTGAGCACATCTCAATGTTCCACAAACAGTCATTTTCCACAGTGGACCGTCACCACACACTTTACAAGACAGTTTTTCACAACTTTATGACAACAAATCCTGAAATTGTTCCATTCAAGGAAACATTGACTAATATTTGTATTGATGCTGTTTTCCATCTGTGTTTTCAAACCTGCATCTAGAATTAGCTCATATTTATTGATTCACTTTCTTTGGAAATTTGGCTTCTCTGATGAACCACCAGAGGGCGACAGAGAACTGTTGATATTATTAACACAACAGTCAAAGAAATCAACATTTAGCACAAAGTGAACAAACTTAGGTCACGTGCTAACGTTCTGATTCTGTTGGAAAAGCCTTTTGTTTTGATTTCTTCAGAATTTTGGCTCAAAAAGACCAATGACAAATGAAACTCCAATAAAGTTGCTTTCTAATGAGGAAATGAAAAGTTATTTTTATTGAATTATCAAATGGAGACTCAGCTTCAGGTGATAAAAAAGGTTGGTGCTATTTCCAGTTTTAGAAAGAACATGCCTTCTGCACAGTTTGCAGTGAACGTTACTCATTTATGTCAGTTTTTAATGAACTGAAATACCTCCAGACAGGAGACAACATTTAATTTTGACAACATATTAACACTATTTTGCACAGAAATACTTTAGATGATTTACTTTCTTGAACTTTTCTGTGATTTGTTTAATGAAAATAGCATCACATCACTGTCACTGCCTGGACCTCTTTCTGGGTCCTAGTGCCCTAAAGGTTACAGCTCCTTGTTACACAAGAAAAAAGTCCATTCTAGAGGCCACTCTGACGTCATCATCATCAAAGACAGTGTTACCTAGCAACCATACCAAGACCATAGCAGCTATAGAGGGAAACACAACAAACCATCAACGGCGGTTAAAGCAGTCAGACGTTTGTTCTGCAGCTCAGCAAAAATCTCTGCTTTAGGTTTTGGGGAGAAAAACAAAGGAAAACACACGGAGAAGGATTCTGCAAAGGAAATCCCAAGTTCTATTGGTAAGTCAGCGTCCTGGAAACATGCTTTGTTGGTTCTGAAGTGGCATGAATGCAGACTTAGATTGGTTTGTTTCCTTGGATTCTTCAGATTGATTCAAGCTGTAAATGTTGTCAGCATAAAGCAAGTTTGGACTAAACTAAAGCAGAAAGTGGCTTTGAAGATTGTCAGGAGAAATGAGGGCTTTTTTCAGGAATTCTTGGAAGAGGAGGACTTCTCCAAACAACCAGAATCTAGGAGGAGGTTTTTTCAGCATTGAGATCAGGATTTAGCATGAGCTTCAATCCCATTTTTGTTCAATCCAAATGTTTACCGTCATATTCAGGAGTTCAACTCTGAAAGCCACCATGACATCATAGACATTAAAGACCCTGTTACCTAGCAACCAAACACAACAAACTGTAGACTATTCAAACTGGACATTTTGGGGCAACAATTCTTTTCTAACTCAAGTTTTTATGAAAAATCCAAATGATGGAAACAGATTGTGTAAAGGAAATGAGGATCTATTGGTGAGTCACAGTCCTGGAAACATGAGTTGTGCTCTGATGAAGACGCCTGATCCAAATGTGGATTTTTGAAATGTTCTTCATGAGATTCAAACTGATTGAAGCTTTGAATTAAAGGTGTCAACACATTTCTGCATTGGATTCATTCTGTTTCAGTGTCTAAGGTTGGTTTTGTGGCAGAAACCAAGTTTTTGTTGAACAGTAGCGTTTGAAAAAGCAGAAAGTGGCTTTGAAGATGGTCAGGAGAACTTCTTTGAAGAGGAGGACTTCTCCAAACAACCACAACCTTAGAGGAAGTTTTCTGAGCATTCATAGAATGCTTTTACAATGACTCATCATTTTCCACAAGAAGCTACTGAGTTTTTCCAAATGCATGCTGGATATTCTTAGTTCTAGCTTGGAAAGCACTTTGTGGGATTTCCCTGGAAAACCTGCTTTATCAATCATTTTGGTCTCTTTTTCTTCTTCTAAGTCACAGCCTGGTGAGTGTGCAGGTATCCATGGCAACCACTGTCCAGGTCAAAGGGAGGACCACGGCCATCCAGTCTCCAGGCTTTTGGATTGATTTGGATTTGATAAACATTTGTTTCCCACATTTTAATAGTAGAATTCAACACGGGACATATAGTGGATTGTAAGAATAGGAACAAAAACAGCAACAACAAAATAATCCTCCTCCCCTTAAAACATGCATTTGACTCTGAACAAGTCTAAAACAAATCCACGCAAAGACCAGCGCTGGGGCTCCTCTGAAGGTCCAGACACAGAGAGGCCCAGAGTGACCCCCATTTCTCCTCTTTGCTCTCTCCAGTGGCTGACTCCGCCCCTTAGGACGTCCCCCTGTGTGGATCAGTGGTCAGTGGGTTGGAACCTGCTGCAAATGCAGGCTCTGGTTCTAACTGCTGGATCAGAAGTGGAATGTGAGCTGTAGTGGTGTGTCTGTAGCTGGATGTGGAACACATGAGGGAGGGGTCAAAGGTCAATCTTTCTTCCAAACAAATGTTGTCAGTCTATTCTCCAACAATGCTCCAACATCTTCAAAGGTTTTTGGTCCCAAATCCAGAGTGTAGCTGGTAGGACGTGATCATTTCAGCCTCAGATTTGGGATCTGTCATCTCTCTGCCACCGTGACACCGAGTGATGAGTTCATGCTCCAAAGCGGCCCGATCGCTGGCTTTAGGGACTATTCCAAAAGCTTTCAATGATGGCGGGGAATGAACATTAGGAACAGATGACGGCTTGAAATGTCTGCTGTTGGTTTCTGATCCAGACAGAAATTCAATCAAATGTCTGTGAATCCATGATTTCCTTAGAATCTTTGACTCTAGATTCAGATCCATCTGGTTCAAAGGATGAAACTGCAGCTAAAAGTCTTTCAAAAGTCCAAATCCTCAAAGATGAAACAGAAAGTTCCTAGAAAGTCAAATGAAAAACAATCAGATTGTCTTAGATAAACCCGTTTGGAAGTTAAAGCATAGAAACAAAGAAAGTTCCAAAAGCTAAAAGCCTGAAATAAAGAAAAGTCCAAAGAAAAACAGAAATCCCACATTTGGATCAGTAAAGACATGAATTCTCCAGAAACATCCAGAAACAGCTCTGAGCAGCAGCCATGAAGGGACTGAGAACAGACGGACATCAAAGCAGAATCCAAGCAGCACCTTCATCCTGATGAAGCTCCGCCCTCTGACCTTCAGCAGTCATCTCCAGGCTCCGCCCCCAGTCTGTGACGGCTGGATGATGCTGTCCTCCACCTGCAGCTGGACCTGGATGTTCTCTCAGACCATGTGGCCTCATGGATCAGAAGGTTGAGGGTTCAAGTCCCTTCATGGTTCATGGAGGGGCTTCATGAGATGCTGCTGGGGGCGGAGCTTGAACACACACCGCTTCCTGGAACCCAAACTCAGGCTAAGTGGAGGAAAAGTTGGGATTTCTGGTGTTTGTAAAGATCTGGAATGGTTTCCTCCCACAAAAAGGCCTTTTTCTAGTTTCCTGCAGATGAATTCTTTTCCTGCTGGGAGTTCTCATCTGGGTTTGCAGATTCTTAGTTGGAGGAAAACTTGGAGCAAATTCTTCCCAGAAAAAGGATTTTCTCTGGAGTGAATTGACATGAACAGAGTGAGTTTGGACTGAAAGCAGCAACAGGGAGGAGATGTTAGAGCTTCATCAGAAAACAGCTTTCTGGAGGAGTTGGAAGACGTCAACAGTCACAGTGATGGTGAGGAGGAGGAGCTAAGACTTCCAAAGTCAGAGCTAAAGATGGAGGAGCAGCAGGAGGAGGTTCTTCACTGAAGGAGAGCACAAGTCCAGCTTGTCAGTGCTTTGCTGATTGGCTAGTTGGATGTGTTCTTTGATGAGCTTTTCAATCTGACGTCTGCTTGGAGGACTGTTTTCATCCTTTTGGAAGATTCCACTATTTGAACCAGACCTGGAACTAGAAGAGACTCAATGAGAACAGAAAGACAAGAAAGGATCCAAACCAAACTCTTCTTCTGTCTGACTTCAACCATGAAGGGACTTGAACCCTCAACCTTCTGATCCATGAGGCCACATGGTCTGAGAGAACATCCAGGTCCAACTGCAGGTGGAGGACAGCATCATCCAGCTGAAGAAGAGGAGGAGCTTCTGCTGCCTGAAAGAGGAAGGTGGAGGAGGTGAGAGGCTGCACTGGAGCTTTGGACCAAACCCTGTGATGGATGAACAACATCTCCAGGCTGTTTCCAGCCTGACCAGGAGGATCAGAAAACAGCAACAACTTCTCCTCCATCAAACCATGATGTCACCACCAGCAGGTGGAGACAGATATGAGCAGAAATTCTCTAGTTGGCTTCAGATTTCAGAGTTTCCCAAACAAGCAGTAGCACAACTCCACTTTTCTCTCCAAGCCCATCCTCTGAAATCTGATCTTCTGAGGGACGAGAACACATGGAGACTGAATCTACCGGAGCATCACTAGAAGGACAGTTGGACTCCCCTCTGGAAAAAGAAGGCTTGAGCATGTTGACGTGACAAACTCCACATTTCTTCTCTTTGTCATGAGTTGGGATCCTAAAATTGGTGTCATTCATTTTCTTTTCCACCTCATATGGAGCAGAAAACTGTGCCTGTAGGCTGGAAGCAGGCAAAGGCAACACTTCCTCACCTGCACCTGTTGTTGTTTGTGTGTTGATCCACAAACACATGCTGTGAAGAGGAACCTGCAGTGAAGGCAGCCATGTTGGAGCCTCACACATGTTCTCATTAGGATCAAATGAACAAGTGTGTTTGAGACTGAAAGAAAGATTGAAGGACAAAGAAATATGAAGATTCATTAAGGATCAAATCCAGACTTTATTCATGTCTTCAGACAAAAAAGCTGCAGACATTTTACAGACACAATTGAGGTTTTTCAACACTTTTCTGACCAGAAGATGCAGTTCTGGATACAGCCAGAAGGTGTCGCCCTTCTCATTTCTAATCCAAGTTCAAACTACAGACCTGGGGCCTGTTTCATAAAGGAGGTTCAACCAACTCTGAGGTTGAACTTGAACTCTGAGTTGGTCAATTGAGAGATTAACAACTCTGAGTTTTCTGTTTCAGAGAAGCTGATCCGAGTTAGATCAATCAACTCTGAGTTGACTGATTCGGAGGTGAGCGTGCGCACCGCGTCTATAAGAAGCCATTATCAATGGAGCGCAGATATTACGAGTCACCATGGCAACCGTGAAAAAAAGAGGTCTGCGTATTTTTCGCCAGCTGAACTTGACGTGCTGCTGCAGAGTTACAGTGAATATGAGCACATATTCCAGAAAAAAAGCAACACCGCTGCATCTGCAAAACAGAGACAGTTAGCGTGGGAAAACACAGCTGCTCAAGTTAATGCCTAAGTTTGCATTTAAATCATTGTTATAAAATATTGGCTGTAATAACTTTCTAAATAGCGTACGGTGTGAAATAAAAAATGGTGATATTTATGTGTACTTTTGAAGTGTTATTCCTGGTGTAAATGCATGAAATGCTGCATAGTGTACAGAACCAATCTGGGGGGAAATGCATTTAACGTCGGTAATGTTTAAAGGACTTTTTTGTTAACCTTCCCCTCTTGCAAACGTTGGTCAGTTTAATATTAATACATGCAATTGTGTTTTTCAAAGTGAACTTTTGTCTACTGTTGAACCTTTCGCTGCGCGAAGACTTCTCCTTTCTTTTCTCTCGTCTTTCCGACCGTGGTCAGAAGCGCAGGGGAGATTTCCTTCAGGGCCGAAGGGAATTCTCCTTCGGGGTTCACTTCCCGTTGGAAACCCTCAACCTCCAGAGCGGATTAAGAATGACTCCAAAACAGTTATTCTGGGAATGACACCTTCTCTTTATTTAACTAAGTGCTCCGTCCTCCGAACACACAATATATTCCACGCACACACCTCCGCTCCGTGCTCACCCCCCCCCCCCCCATCTGCACCTGCAATCGCCCCTCCCCTTGTCTCTCTCGTGGATCGCACCCCGCTCAGCACACACACGCTGCAACACTACTCTTGTATTGATCAGTGGTATAGGTTTATATGGGATTAAGAAAGTAAGCAGTACTAGCAAATTGTGTTTCCAAAAAGTAATTGTTACATTAATCTAATTCAATGTCCCTGATTTCATTTTCATGTAGATGCAATCCTGCAGGAATTAAAAGAACATGGCAGCAGCTAAAAATGAAGTATAAAAACATAATTCAATCAGGTCAAATATGAGCATGTCATGGATGTAGGCTTTGTTGACTATATTTGACATATGAAACATCTACATAGCAATACATATCTATTGTTGTTTTCATTGTATATATGTAATTGACTGCGACGAAAAACGGTAACGCTCAAACAAAAACGTATGGGGAAATTACAAAAAATCGAGTCTAGGTCTCAAAATCCTCGTACGTCGTAAATGTAATTCTCTACGAATTAATGCAGCCTCCTCGTCTATTGGGTCCTCCAAAAAAGGACAAGCCATTCTTGTCACTTAGACCGTCTCTGTGTGACGGACATTTGGGCAATGAAGGTTAAAGCGAAAAATACCGCTTCGTCTTTAAAAAGGGGAGGGGACCGGCAGAAACCTTGAGTTTGGAGAATAAAACCTGCTCCCGACCAGGTTAGGTTCACAGCATAAGTAACCATGGATACTGACTCTGAGTATAAGTTACCTCTCTTTCAGAAACGGGTTTGACTTACTCTGCTTTCTCTGGTTTAACAAACCTCCCATTCTGAAACCGAAAACCCAGGGTTTCCCTGATTTCAGGGTTAATGCGCTCAGAGTTTACACTTAACCTCCTTTCTGAAACAGGCCCCAGGTGATAAAAAAGGTTGGTGCTATTTCCAGTTTTAGAAAGAACATGCTTTCTGCACAGTTTGCAGTGAATGTTACTCATTTATGTAAGTTTTTAATGAACCAAAATACTTCCACACAGGAGACGACATTTAATGTATGACAACATAGTTTTTAGGAGCCAAATTATAACACTAAAAACTTTAGATGTTTTATTTTTTGAACATTTTCCTGATTTATTTAAAGAAAACTGCATCAAAGTAATTTCTTGGTGTGAACACGTCTTTCTTGTCATCTAACTGTAAACTCCAATTCAAACATGCTGACAAAACAAGGACAGATTTCCTAGAGATTTCCTAATTCTGCTTCCATGTGATCACATGAAAACAGTCCAATGTTTTGGATTCTTCTTCTTCTATATCATTGACATTAAAGCTGCAGCTCTGTCACGAGGAAACAACATGTGACAGGTCCCAGTTTTTGGTGGAACACCGTCTCTGTGATGCTACAGACGCTGCTAAAACACAGTGGATTTCATTCTGTTCTATGTAGAAAAGACTGTTTGATTCATGTCTGATGAATTCATCTTGGAGTATTTATCCTCCACGTCTAGAAGTCCGCTCCGTGAAAATCCTGTTGGACTTTAAAGCGGTCCGTGTTTCCATGGTGACAGAGGGAACAGCTGGGGGGTATTCCAGGAAGCATGTTTAAACTAGCCTGACTTTAAGCCTGAACTCTGGCTGAAATCCGCCTGAACTTGCTTACTCTGGGTATGTCGGTTCCAAAAGACCGGATATGAGTTGTTGTAATTAGGCTGGACTTAGTAACCCTGGATTAATGCAAATGCATAGCAGGTACATAAAGACATTCTCAATAGATCGCCGATTTCTGGAGTCACCATGGAAACGTGTGGAGAGAAAAAAGAAAGCAGGGCACTGGAGACGGAAGTGAGACGGAGTCTGAGATTTTAATGACGGCGGATAAAGATTATAAGTCCCTCAAAAAATTAACATGGCTGCATCATCAAAAAAAAGAGTTTCTGCTTAGAGATAAATAAATACATTTCTTCTATTAGAAACAAATAATTTAGTTACATTTATTCAACCTAATTTCTTACGCCTATAAAACTCAGTAATTGTTTATACAACTCAAATTTACGTATTTATCTAACTAAATGTCACATTACTCCATTAATCTTTTTTTCAATCATAATTACTTATATTTCTTGAACTCTCATATGTCTAAGTTTGAGCTGGCAGATATGCTCATTTTTATAACAATAAAAAGGACGGGGGAAAATGCAAGCAGTGCAAAAATTTATTAAGGAATTTTCCATCATTGTCATCACCATACTTTCTTGTAGGGGTGCTATATAAACTCATCATTCTCTCCTTTAGTCTTACTCATGGTGCAGAGACGTAAATAATACAAAATAAGACAAAATAACTCAGCCATGGTAACTTGACCTACCCTGAAACATACCTCCATTTCTGGAACCAAAAGCTGAGGTTATCAACTTCCTTAGCCTCAAATTTACCGTGGGAGCTAGCATAACCTGCTTTCTGGAATACCCCCCTGGTTAGCATCTTTCTAACTTGACTGAACTGAGGGTTGGGGCTTCCAGCACAGAACCAACCTGAGAGCAAATGAACATTCAAATCCTCCACAAGCTAAACCCCATCAGCGTTGGATTGCTGCTGACAGACAGACTTCATTGATGGCATCTTCCGTTCTGGACCTGACGTTTAGCACGCCATAGCTGGATTCCAGAGCGCTTTATCAAAGCGCCTTAAGCCCGTTTGGACTCTGGCGCTCCACGCGCTGGATGAATAGTGGCGTTTGGAGGAAGTGCGGCTGCGCAGTCCGTCACTGAACACCGTCACTGCCTGGACCTCTTTCTGGGTCCTAGTGCCCTAAAGGTTACAGCTCCTGGTTCCACAAGAAAAAAGTCCATTCTAGAGGCCACTCTGACATCATCATCATCAAAGACAGTGTTACCTAGCAACCATACCAAGACCATAGCAGCTATAGAAGCTATAAGCTTGAATTAATTTAAACCATGAAATGAAAGAACCCTGAAATCCTTAAAAGTAACTTTTCTTTTTGCTAAAACATCAATCAGTTTCTGACATCTGTAGCGTTCATGTTTGTGTCCTTACGAGTCTTCCTTTTAGTTTCTTCCTCAATTATTGTTTTACTCAAGGAAACGGGTTCTTTTCATCTTTATTACCATTTAGTGCAGCTTTATCAGTTAAAACAGCAAAAGTCATTTTAGTTTAAGGAAGTTAGTTCAGTTTTAGCAAATATTTCCACTTCTTGACTTTTTTTTACTGTGTTGACATTCTTCATCATCTTCACAGCTTCAGCTGTCAGCATTTAAATATGTATATTTGCATAAAATTGAACTTTTAAACTGTATTTGCATTTGTTTATAAAATGCTGAGGAATCTTCAAATGAAAACATATTTTTATCAAAAACAAAACATAATCATCTTTATTCTATTAATAATCTACTTTTACAAAACCCATTTTTTTAAACAAAGAAAATCTTGTTATCTATAAAATAGACTGACTATATGTGGTAAACAACTATTTTAAAGTAAAGTAAAGAAATATTTTTCAAAGTAATATTACCTCCAGACTGAATCATGAAAATAAAGATGAATTCTAGTATCAGAGTCATTCTCAGGTTGTTGGTCTCTCACTGTAAATGTTCCTTTCCTCTCTGATAATGACTAAATTATAGAAAAGTCTTGGCTCCTCCCACTCAATATTTTTAGTGTCAATACATTTGTGAGTGATGTGAGAGTGAAAGGATGAATCACAGATTACTAAAATATAAAATGTAGTTACTGAAGAAGACATTTGATGTTATTATATTTGAAGTTAGAGCTTCATCAGTTTAGTATCAGAAAAAGGAAGTCTATCTTTTTCCTGTCCTAAAAGAGGAAATGCTGTTTGTTCATTTCCTGTATTCACTACATGATTCTTAATCTGCTCTGTAATAAACTTTATCCACACTACTTTTGCTCAGAAACTGTCTGGTTTTGATCTTTTGCAAAAAACTTGATGTTTGTTAAAAGCAGCAACTGAATCAACTGTTATTACAAGAACAAGTCCGTCTTCTTTTACTGCAACTGGTCCAGTCTGGTGAAGGAAGCCGTCTGCTTTGAAAACCTCTGATTAGATCTGATCCCAGCTGGACTCAGTCTGCAGACGCTAACGTCACTGTTTGCTCTGAAGTCAAATTCTCAAAGTTCAGTTTTGACTCTTCAATCTCATTGAAATCTATTCTGTAAGTCTTAAAACTGCACTCTAAAAACATTTCAAAGGTGAATTCATAATAAAATTGGTGAATTTCAGTTCACTGCAACAAATTTTGTGAGTACAGCACTAATCTAACAAGAGCTTTTGTGAAAAATAAGTAGATGTATTCAAAATAAATTAATTTTAATAAATAATTGTATTTAAATCATTTAAAATATTTTCATTTTAAATAAATTTGATCAACTTCTTTACGAATGATCTATGACCTTAAATTAGTTTAAATAATTGCAATTAATGTAGAATTTATCTCAGCGGGATGGGATGTCCTCAACACAATTGTCAACCTGCTTCTACGGTAAGAAAGGTTGGACAATATTGCATTAGCCTCCTTAGTTAAAGAAGCCAAGCCTGAGCATAAAACATCAAGTCAGAAATATGAATATCACAAACAAATAGTTTTACAGTCAAAACTAGTTTAGCTCATTGATGTCCTCTCTGATTAACGTTTGACTTTGATTTTATTGAGTAAATTGTAGCCGTACCTTCACCGTAGTCTACCGTGCCAAGACGGCAGAAACAAGAGCGAAGAATGAAAATATTTGACAATCCAGTTGATGAGAAGCTGCAGAAAGACTGAAATCCATCAGATTATAAAAACGTAGAGGTGGTCCTTTGATGATGATGATGATGTGATGAAGATCAGACGCTGATGTCACTGATGTTCTGGCTGTTGATGGGCTGGATGTGGGTCCTGGTGGTGCTGAAGAATGAAAGATCCTTCTACCTGCAGTCATTCCTGAAGGAAGCTGATTGCAGCTGTTCTCTCCTGACAGATGGAATGATGGGAAATGAAGTTCATGTTGAAGTGTGGTCCAAGCAGAACAGAAAGGTCTCACCTCAAAGTCAGGACTTGGATCAGCTGCTGTTCTCTGGGAGCGTGCACGTGCTGCTGCATGTGCTTCTGTCATGGCGTTCTGGATGAGCTGCTGAGGTCTGTTTGCATCAAGACTCTCAGCTGCTTTAGTCAAACTGCTGAGCGATGGAACAATGGAGCCGTTTCTGAAGGAAGAGGATCAAACATGATGCTCTGCATCCGTTTGCTTCAGGAAGTGGAGGTTTTTTAGAGTCTCCAGACTGTTTCTGAACGGCCAAAGAAAAGCAGCTGATGTGCTTCTGTCTCCTACCAGCAGGGAGCGCTCTCAGCCGGACAGAACCGATCCTCAATGCTGCTCTGAGAAGGACTCTTCTGTTCCAGAAGCAGAGACTGTTCACATCCAGGAGAATCTGGACTCCAATGAATCCCAGAGAATCTCCTCTCTGCTGTTTGGACACTTTGACCAGCAGAGGGCAGCAGAACTTTCAGCAACTCTGGATCTGATCCCACAAAAACAATCCATGGATGATCAGATTTCAGAAGATTTGAAGGATCAAAGACAAAGATGTTCTGAAGAGAAGATGTGAGAAGAAAGTCCAGAATGAATCCACTCTGACTTCTCCTCATGTCTCTGAAGCTTGTGTCTTCATGTCTTCACCTCAGAGTTTCTTCTGGATTCCATGTGGATCAATAATATTGATCATGTTCTGTTGTCATTTTCCATCAGAACTTTAGGCTTTTCTCTGCTGATGATCTCTGAGCTGAACTTCTTGGAGGAATTCCTGAATCTGGGATTTGGAGCAAACAGTCAGAACAAAGGAGGTTTCCATTTCTTCTAAGCTCTGCCAGAAGAAAAGAGCTGAAGCTTGAAGCTGAAGCAGCATTTGCTCAGAGAATCTGTCCTCCAGACCAACAAGTCCCACCACAGCCTTGAAGACGTTTCCAGAAGCAGCAGCAGACTGTGTTCCCATGACGACGCTGAAGTCAGCTGCTGCTCTGCAGGAGAAAGTCTGCAGCTCCTCAGTCAGGAAGCTCTTTCAAGCTCGTGCACATCTGTCAGTGCAGCAGCAGAAAGCCTGTTTCCCTGCAGGAAGTCTGAGACTTTTCAAAGTAAGAGCCTCATGTTGGCAGAGATGGGTTGGATTCTTTGATGCTCCAGTGTCTTTTGGATTCAGGATGAGTTCATGCAGATCTAGAAATCCCACCATGATGATCATCCTTGAGGAATTTCAAAATAAAAGACTTACAAACACCACAGTCACTGCTGGATGATAAATACATTTACTCTTTATTTTCTGTCAATAAATAATATTTATCAATAAATCCTTGATTGTAAATGATGGATCTAAAGTTGAAAAGAAGTCAAAGTGCTGACTCAGCACAGATCAAAGGAGACACAGATGATTTCCTGGAATGAAGAAAACATCAAACATCATGATGTGATCTGGAACTGAGCTGTTCTTCAGAAGATCCTCCCAAACATGGAAACTGTTGCTGCAACACGTGAAGGTTTGGTTCTGTTGCTAGTGAGATCTGATGGATCAGAACCAGACTTCTGTCAGCTGGAACTGGGGCTTCTTCCAGACCATGACATGTTGTTCAATAAAGTTCATTCCAAAGCGTGACTGATTCATGAAGTGGTTCCTTGAGCCGTGAGTTTTGCCAGCAGCAGGAATCCCTGAGAGTTAGGAGACAGTTTGTGGAGAGAGTTTGTAGATTTAGGAGAAAGCAACGTTTGAAATGAAACCAAAGTGTCCTAAACCAAAATCACTGAGCACATCTCAATGTTCCACAAACAGTCATTTTCCACAGTGGACCGTCACCACACACTTTACAAGACAGTTTTTCACAACTTTATGACAACAAATCCTGAAATTGTTCCATTCAAGGAAACATTGACTAATATTTGTATTGAAACTGTTTTCCATCTGTGTTTTCAAACCTGCATCAAGAATTAGCTCATGTTTATTGATTCACTTTCTTTGGAAGTTTGGCTTCTCTGATGAACCACCAGAGGGCGACAGAGAACTGTTGATATTATTAACACAACAGTCAAATAAATCAACATGAAACAAGAAAATAGTCCATTCTAGAGGCCACTCTGACATCATCATCATCAAAGACAGCGTTACCTAGCAACCATACCAAGACCATAGCAGCTATAGAAGGAAACACAACAAACCATCAACAGCGGTTAAAGCAGTCAGACGTTTGTTCTGCAGCTCAGCAAAAATCTCTGCTTTAGGTTTTGGGGAGAAAAACAAAGGAAAACACACGGAGAAGGATTCTGCAAAGGAAACCCCAAGTTCTATTGGTAAGTCAGCGTCCTGGAAACATGCTTTGTTGGTTCTGAAGTGGCATGAATGCAGACTTAGATTGGTTTGTTTCCTTGGATTCTTCAGATGGATTCAAGCTGTAAATGTTGTCAGCATAAAGCAAGTTTGGACTAAACTAAAGCAGAAAGTGTCTTTGAAGATGGTCAGGAGAAATGAGGGCTTTTTTCAGGAATTCTTGGAAGAGGAGGACTTCTCCAAACAACCAGAATCTAGGAGGAGGTTTTTTCAGCATTGAGATCAGGATTTAGCATGAGCTTCAATCCCATTTTTGTTCAATCCAAATGTTTACCGTCATATTCAGGAGTTCAACTCTGAAAGCCACCATGACATCATAGACATTAAAGACCCTGTTACCTAGCAACCAAACACAACAAACTGTAGACTATTCAAACTGGACATTTTGGGGCAACAATTCTTTTCTAACTCAAGTTTTTAGGAAAAATCCAAATGATGGAAACAGATTGTGTAAAGGAAATGAGGATCTATTGGTGAGTCACAGTCCTGGAAACATGAGTTGTGCTCTGATGAAGACGCCTGATCCAAATGTGGATTTTAATTTTAAAATTGTTCAAAATTTGATGACACTAAAAATAAACAAAGTAAATTGGATGGATAATCAGAATTACTTTATTTGATCCCATTCGTGGGAAATTTGTTGAATATATTTATATATATTATTTTTTTTTTATATTATAACTGTTTTTTTCCAAAAACCCTGAAAGGATTTGACGTCACTTTTCCTACCAATAGTTTATGTCGTAATTTACAGATTATTTCATATATCAGTTCGTGAGGACCTGTGTTGTCCAGGAAATATATTACTCTTCGTTTTCTTTCGGTTAAATAGAAGACCTTGGCTGCAGACGACCAACTGGCGACTAACATCAATAGCCGGAACCGGAAGTCACGTCCCGTTCCCCCTTCTCCATTTAGGTTGCTCCTTTTCTGATCGAAAAATATTATTCACAGCATAATTGTGTTAATGTAAACTGCCACTTTCTGTTTTATTTGCCAGTAAAGTTGGGAAAAAAAAGCAATTTTCCCCCGCCATCGACTTCATTATGTGAGCGACAGACAACACTCCAGACCAGCTGGTGGCGCTAAAGCACCATGACGCTGTTAGCCAAACAAAGAAGAAGAACAGCACGAGGCGCTAGCAGCGTTAGCATGTGTTGAGAGGTCAGCTGTGTTTAGTTGGGACGTTTGTGAGGTTTTTGGACAGAAAGGACGATACGTGGTTCGTATGGGAACTCTCAGCATTTTCCAAAGTGTCGTAAATGAGTGAAGAAGTGTTGAACGGAAAGACAACGTGGATTGCTGTGATTGTGAGACTAGCAGATGATCGATCGGAGCTGCAGTGAAGAGGACGGCGGTGTTTGTGGGAGTTGGAGGTGAAGATCGGAGCAGGAACCATGTCTTCCCTTCAGTCTCTGAGAGAGTTGATCAGCGAGCGACTAGCTGCTGCTGCTGAAGAAATCTGCAGACTCTGTGAAGGAACCATCGTCCAGTACGAGCAGGAGCTCTGTCGTCAGCGCAGACTGCTGGATGTCATCTGGAAACCACAGCTGCAGCTCCACCACATAGGTATGTTAGCTTCAACAAAGGAAGAGAGAAGCCATTTGAGCTGTGACGTGTGTTTGTGGTGCGTGTTGATTCTTCTGCTCTCTAGCTGTGCGTTGCACAAAATAGTTCCCAAACAAAATAATGTTGTGATATTCATGGAAATCTAACAGCGCGAGTCCATGTTTCGTGTTACAGAGTGAGAACAGTAATATTACCCCCCCCCCCCCCCCGACACAAAATCCTCCGGCTGGCGGCCGTGTCACGCACTCAAGAACGCACGCAGCTTATAATGGAAATTAATAATTAGAACGCAGTAAATTTGTCGTATTTCCTCGCAAGACAGAAACTTCTTTTGTAGAATGAGGATGTGTGTGTGTTTCTGAAACAGCGCACGTGTGTAAGTAGAGTGCGCACGTGCCGCGTACTTTTAACCCTTGTGCTATCCTAGGCACTTTATTGGGAGTTGGGTCATCTAGACCCACTAGACAGTGCGCTGAACATTTTTTCTTCAATGATTGTGATCTTCACTGGTGTCCATGGATTCCATGAAATCTTTCCACCTTTATCCACCTTTGTCATGGTAGGGAGAACACGTCAATGTAAGGGTGGGGTCATCTAAGATAGCACAAGGGCTGAGAGACAGTGACAGCAGCGCCGCCGCACAGGTGGGTTCAATGAGGAGAGAAGGAGAAGAGTGATAAAAGGTTTCCCATAGAAACCCTTGAAGTCTGTTGAAGTCTGAACACAGGACTAGCAGAGAAAGTAAATTATCGGCAAAGATGAATGTGTTTACCATGTTTATTATAGTTCCAATCACGCACCATATGCAAAACTTTCAAAAAAAAAAGTTTAAAAAAAAGATGCGGTGATGACCTCATCACACCGCGGTTCACCCTAATCACATGACTTATTAAAGTGATTTTGTGCACTTATTTTGCTGTCAGCATGTTACCGTTCAGCCTCAGGCTTCAGACCGTAGTCAGAAACCGCTGTTCAAACTCAAACTCAAACTTTATTTATTTATATAGCGCCTTTCATTTTGGTTAAAAACACAAAGCGCTTAACATAAAAACAGATAAAACAGTCATAAAAAATGAAAGTTGTTCAAAACAGAAAACAAAGGACAATCCCACAAAGAAGGTACCCCTCCCTCACCACCCCCCGCCCCCATCCCCACCCACCCAGTTACCCCAGTAGAACAGTGAACAGAAACAAATAACTGCAGTTGAAGGTCTGGCTTGGTACTGCTGTGAGGAAACGATATCATGGGGATCCATTCATTCCAAGGCCAAGCCCGACCACAGGGGCCATTACCGCAGCGCCCGCCCAACACAGGGCAGCCCAGGGCCCCATCCATGGCTATTAGACCACAGAGTGGGACCCCAGCCCGCCCAACCAGAACGGGCACCACAGCAACGGCACGCCCTACAGGTCAAGCTGGTGGTGCCCAAGAACGATGGATCCCCAAGAGGAAACACTGGAGTAAAAAAACCATCAGAATAAAAAATAAAAATGATCATAAAATAACAACAATAAAAATAGAAAAAGATAAAAAATAAAATAAGATATAAGAATGTTAGTAATTAAAAAAATAAAAAACGTCAGTGATTAAAACATAACCTAAGTATCATTGGTAAAATAACAATAAAAAGATTTGCATATTAGAAACAAAGATAATAATAGTCCTTACAAGAAAATAAATAAATAAATAGATAAATAAATAAACAAATAAATATGTAAATAAATACCTCAATTAATAAATAGATGAATAATAAAAGACATAAGGAATGATCAAAGTCATATAAAAGCCAGACTAAAAAGGTGGGTCTTGAGCCTCTTCTTAAAAACCTCTACAGTCTCTGCGGCCCTGAGGCTCTCCGGCAGGCTGTTCCACAGGCGAGGACCATAATGGCAGAATGAAGCCTCACCATGTGTCTTGGTCCTTACCTTAGGGACAACTAAGAGGCCAGTGCCAGAGGACCTCAGGGTCCGCGAGGGTTCGTATTTTAAAATATCATTTAAATAAGAGGGCCCAAGACCATAAAAACATTTGTAAACCATTAAAAGAACTTTAAAATCAATCCTGAAACGCACAGGGAGCCAATGCAGCGATTTTAAAACCGGTGTAATATGTTCCCGCCCTCTGGTTCTCGTCAGAACTCGCGCCGCTGAGTTCTGTAGAAGTTGTAGATTTGAGATGGACTTTTTGGGTAAACCAGAGAGCAGGGCATTACAGTAATCTAAACGACTAAAAATAAAAGCAGGCATTAGCATCTCTGTGCTGGCAAGAGAGAGGAACGGGCGGACTCTGGCAATGTTCTTAAGATGATAAAATCCTATTTTCACAATGTTTCTGATGTGAGGAGTAAAATTCAGCTCAGAGTCAAAAAGAACGCCCAGGTTTCTCACACACTGAGAAGACTTAAAATTCCTAAGTTTGGGTAAAATCATCTCTCTCTTGTCTTCAGGACCAATGATTAAAGAAGGGGCCTCACCACCGCCGTCTTACAGGCAGAGGGGAAGACCCCCGTCTGAAGAGAGCAGTTAGCTATGTTTAAAATCTCTGACTCAAAGAATTTATAAAATGCTTTAAAAAGAGAAGTGGGAATAGGGTCTAAAAGGCAGGTTGTAGTGTTTGCTTGGGAAAAAACTCGACCAAGCATCTCTGCATCAACCAGGACAAAACTCTCCAGTGTTTCCTCAGGTAAAGACAATGCCACCGACCTGCTAGGATTACTGTCATGTACCGGTTGAAGGTTTGATCTAATAGCATTGACTTTACTCCTGAAGTGGTCAGCAAAGTCCTCACATGCAGTTTGTGAGTGAGGCATGATAGATTTATTAAAATCTTTGTTTAGTAAAAAATCAATAGTCTTAAAAAGAAACCGGGGGTTGTGTTTATTGTTTGTGATGAGATTTGAAAAATAAAGTGTCCTTGCCTGTTTAACAGCGTGGTTGTAGGTTTTTAGCTGATCCTTAAAAAAGTCATAGTCGACTGTTAAATTAGTTTTTCTAAATTTTCTCTCTGCTCTCCTACAAATTCTCTTCAGATTTAAAATATCACCGTTTCTCCAAGGCATCTTCGGTTTATGTGTCAAGATTTTTGTTTTCATTGGAGCGGCTGAATCAATGGCAGACTTAAGTCTGTCATTAAAATCATCAGTCAGAGAATCGCAGGACAAAGGTAAAATCTGAGCAGGAGTTTGTTTTAAAATGTCAATAAAATTTTCTGCCACTTCAGGAGTTATATATCGCTTCGTCACAGTTCTCACCGAGGCCTCTTGCTGGATAAAACCAGTCACCTTAAAAAACACACAATAATGATCTGACACAGCCAAGTCAACAACAGAGGACACACCAGCAGACAGGCCGTAGGTGATGACCAAGTCCAGGGTGTGTCCTCTATTGTGAGTCGGCTGTGCCACATGCTGGGTAAAATCCATACTATTTAAAAGATTTAAAAATTCAGAGGCAAAAGGATCATTCGTGTTGTCAATATGAATGTTAAAATCTCCAGTTATTAAAATCCTATTGTGCCTCAGAAGAATGACAGATAAAAGTTCAGAAAAATCTTGTAAAAAACCAGAGGGAGGACTTGGTGGTCTGTAAACAGTCACTGCTAAAATAGGTGGGTTGCTGAACAGGAAGGAATGATGCTCAAATGACGGATAATCAGTTAAAATAATGTTTTCAGTTTTTAAACCTTGTTGAGCAATAGATGCTGTTCCACCACCTCTTTTACCTTCCCTTACAGAAAATAAAAAATTAAAATTAGGTGGAGAGGCCTCAGTGAGAATAGCTGGAGCATCAGTACCAAGCCAGGTTTCAGTTAAAAATAAACAGTTCAAATCACGGTCAATAATCAGATCATTAATTATAAAAGACTTGTTAGAAAGAGATCTGATGTTAAAAACAGCCATGTTCAGTGTGACAGGTGAAACCAGTGATTTTGCAGTTCATTTTGATTCTGTATTTGGTGCTATGTGAACAGGACGGAGACATCTGACAGAAGGAATGGTTGACTTTAAATGTGAACGTTTGTGATCTCTGCTCGTGATGTGTACTGGAATAAAGGATATGGAGGGAATGTGTGTGCTTTGGTCGAACCGTCAGCTGGAAGGTGCAGTGCAAGAGAGGAGGGTGAGATCTATGTTCATCCCAAGAAGATGGGAGCCTTTATGGTTTGGATGTAAGCCGTCTGTTTTGAAAAGGTTTGGTCTATTGTAAAATGTGGTGAAATTGTCAACGTAATGGATGACAATAATGTTATTTCCGGTCCGGTCCCGGACGGGACGCAAACGGTAACTAATCAAGTGGGACACCGTTGCTATGGAACAGGCTAGAAGCCGTTTATTTCTTTGCGTGTGTGCGTGCGTGCGTGCAGAGGAGGTGTGAGGAGAGGAGGTGAGAGGAGAGGAGGTGTGAGGAGAGGAGGTGTGAGGAGAGGAGAGGAGGTGTGAGCGCGAGCGCGGAGCGGGGGAGTGTCGGAGAACCGTAAATTAAAAACAAAGTGTCTCCCCCAAAAGTTTTGGAGTCTTTCTTAACCCACTCTGGAGGCTGAGGGTTCTGAACGGGAAAGTGAACCCCGAAGGAGAATCCGCCTTTGGCCCTGGAGAAAATCTCCCGTGCATTTCTGACCACGGTCGGAAAAAGAGAAGTCATCGCGCAGGAAAGGTTCATCACTTGGATCAAACACTTATTTCAAAACTGATCAAACTTTTTCCTTTCCCCTCTGGAGCGCCCAAGGCAACGCCACCTTTGTTGCTGCGCTGCCTCCATGACAACCGCAGTCACAAAAGTCCGAAAGAGGTCCGCGTAAGGTGGAAATTCTGCTATGAAGTCCTCAGAACGTCTACGTTTGATAGTTTCAGCATTGCATAGTGTAAATGCAAAAATCGGATACGGGTCAATTTTAAAAGATGATGTAAGCGGGTCGTCAAAGAAATCGGATATAGTCAGAAATTCGGATATGGGCATCAAGACCTGCAGTGTAAATGCAGCCCAGTGACAGTGTTATTAGATCTGTCATGAGATAAATTCTTTGTGCGATAATCAGTCACTACCCGTTATTAAGTAATTTAATGAATCTATTTTTAATCTAACCCCGTGAGTGAGTGCAAACGAGTGTTGCACATGTTTTTGACTGCACAGCTGTTTTTTTGGTTACCTCAGTCATTTTGCATCTAATGAATGAAATGATTGAGATTTCACTCTGGTGTTATCGGTTCATTGATGAGGCTTGCTGTTGTTGAGAAAATATATTTAAGTATTTCTATTTCATTCCAGAAACCAAGCAAACTAGCTCCGGCTGGCCGCGGTGTGAGCTATGTTTGTCCAGCTGGCCGTGGGCGAGCTCCGAAGCTCTGGCCTTGGAGCTCTTTTGTTTGTCATGAAGGCATCCGGGCATCTGGCCGGCAGACTGAGGGCGTCTGCAGTATTGGGTGTTGTACTTTAGGGTTGAGCAGGAATATTAATATTCAGGACGTGCTGAAGTAACTTGTCTTTTATGAACATACTCGTTAGGAGTTAGCAATAACTTTTTAGGGTGGATGTGAAAACGAAAATGCAATCCCCTCTTTGCATTTGTGTTTTAATTATGACACAGAAGAAGCAATTTTTAAGTAGAAAATGAAAAAGCAATTCTCTTAATTTATTATAATTTTCAAGTTAGACATTTCTAACTAAATTTTGCTACACATTTACAAGAGAACTTTTTGAAAATTAAATGTCAAATACCATTTTCATTATCATTTTAATTAAGTGACAAAATGAGTGGTGTAGAAGAAGAACAAGAAGTGGTTTAGTGGATTTCTTTTTCTTGTTACTTTTGAGTCAACAAATGCAGCTTCATTTTGAAAATCAAAAAGCATTTCCAGTTTTGATTTTTTTTTTAAATTATTGTACACAAATGCTTCCATAGAGAATATTGCCCGAAACACTTCAGAACTCATCCTTCTGCTTTTGCCAGCAGCAACATAATCATTAAATACAAGAGAACCAGTTCCATTAGCAGCCATACATGCCCACGCCATGACATTACCACCACCATGCTTCACTGATGAGATTGTATGCTTTGGATCATGATCAGTTCCTTTCCTTCTCCATTCTCTTCTCTTTCCATGACTCTGGTACAAGTTGATCTTGGTCTCATCTGTCCATAGGATGTTGTATTAGAACTGTGAAGACTGTTTTAGATGTTGGTTGGCAAACTCTAGTCTGGCCTTCCTGTTTTTGAGGCTCACTAAGGTTTTACATCTTGTGGTAAACCTTCTGTTTAGGGAGTTTTCTTCACCAGGAACAGAATTATTCCTTCATCCATCACAGTTGTTTTCGGTGGTCTCCCGGGTCGTTTGGCGTTGCTGAGCTCCCCTGTGCGTTCTTTCTTTTTAAGAATGTTCCAAACAGTCATTTTGGTCACACCTAATATTTTTGCTATCTCTCTCATGGTTTTCCTTTGTTTTTCAGCCTAATGATGCCTTGATTCACTGATAGTGACAGCTCTTATTCCAAATGCTTACACCACACTTCAAAAACTCTGGACCTTTTATCTACGGAGCCTGTGATCTGAAATACTCCATTACTGACCAAAGTAACTACTGTTAGTAAGTACTGTTACTATGTAATTCATTAACCCAACACTGTTTATTAGTTAGTAGTTAAACCACGAGGAGCTGTCTAAAAGGGGTCTATGCTAAAAAGCATAGACTATATCATCACTGGACAGTAGAGCATCCCACCCCTCAGCCCCCGGGTTCCAAATAGGAAGTAGCTGCTGTCTATAAATAAACATGCAGCTGTGACTCATTCTAAATAGAATTACCATTCTTGCTGTGAAACATTTTTCTTAATATAATAAAGTTTTTTTTTTCTCTAGTGCTAGTTATTCAAGTTATAAATTGACCAATCAGATGCCCCGGTAAAAGGTGTGGTGCCCACTGGCCCCACCTCGAATGTTTGATTGACAGCTTCTTCTGAGCAGCTTTCAGTGATGGGAACTAGCTTATCATGATTGGCAACTGGTTGCCCTAAAAACGTGACTCAGACCGCCTGACTAATGACTGTTTCCTGGCTCAAATTGGCAATTAGGTTTGTTGTTGTTATTGACAACAAAGATTATATCAGAGCATTATGTTGTTGGCTTCGGTATCTTTTAGAGCTGTTAAGCATTTTGGACCAATCATGTATGGAGTCCCAAACTGTTCATAATTGAATAAATAAATATGACCTCATGCAAATACACAATCACAATAAATCTCTCATCAATATATCAAAAAATCATGAAATTGTGAAAAATCTACAGAAACTCAGATCTCCAAATCAATATTTTCCTAAGTATCTTTTTTATTTCATGTTGCTGTTTTTCAGAATGACTTATTTATTTCATAATGAGCCTTTTCAGCAGAATGAGTCTGACAATCAAACCAGAAAAGGCGGAGACACATTTGTGATTGGCTACTTCTTTACTCAGACATAAGCAGCAGCACCCTGACTACATTGATGGAAGATGCATCAGTAAACGTGACTGTGCAAAGCATGCACCTCAACACTAGGGGGGAGTATGCACCTCAACACATCCACAGTGTTACCAGATTTGGTCGATTTTTGGCTCTAAATTTGCGGATAAAAATGGGCTATTGAAGGTTTTAAGGTTGGTTCTGCGTTTATTTTTTTCTCATGAAAATATAGTAGCGGACTACGTTGGGCTGGGAGGCTGTTGGAATCAAAGAGTCATATCAGTTGGTGAGGTCGACAACACCCACATGACAATGATTTCTATTGCTTTTAGAGGTGTCTAAGGCCGCCTTTACACTGTAGGTCTTGATGCTCATATCCGATTTTCTGACTATATCCGATTTTTTTTTTTTTGACGACTCGCTTACATCATCTTTTAAAAGTGACCCGTATCTGATTTTTGCATTTACACTATACAATGCTGAAACTATCAAACGTAGACGTTCTGAGGACTACGTAGCAGCATTTCCGCATTCCGCGGACATCCTTCAGACTAGGCCTGGTCGATAAATCGATCAAATGAATTAATTCGAATTTTTTGTTACGGGCGATTTCAAAAATAACTAAATCGAGTTTTTATTGGCGCATTTTTGGCTCCCCAGAGCTTCCGTAGCGTTAGTGTCACACGGTGACACGCGACAATCGGCACACAAAGCAGCTAGCGACAGCAGGGCTACCGGTGACAGTGGGAAGTTTGTTCCCAACAAAGGAATAAAATCATCTGTTGTTCAGAACTGGTCTGGGTTTACTGTTACAGACGTGGAGGAATAGACCCCCCACCCTGCCTAAAGCCCATCGGAGTCAAAGGCTACGTTCACACTGCAGGCTGAAACGACCCAATTCCGAATTTTTTGCCCCTAAGCGGCCCAATTCCGATCTTTTCATGACAGTCTGAACGACACAGATCCGATCTTTTCAATTGCGACCCAGGCCCCGTGGGTTTGCCGTCCTGATTCCGAATTGTAGCCGTTCTTTTCAATTGCGACCGCCGTCTGACCGGCCAGGCGACTTGATTCCGAACAGTACGTCATCGACACGCAACAAATGTCATCATTTTGCGTTGAAGTAGGCGGGAACGAGAACGTAAACATCAACCATGGTGGACGATGCTGCTGAGACCAGTCAGTGGAAGGGAAGGGAGGTCACTGATTGGATTAGTATTTGGGCTGATCGCTCTTTTCAGGCCAAACTCGGGGGCTCTTATCGCAACTGGACGGTTTTTGAAAAAAATTCCAGCTAATTGGCAGAGCGTGGTGTTGAACCTTTCCCGCGATGACTTTTTTTTCTTTCTCCCCTTTCCGACCGTGCTCAAGCGCGGGGGACCCGAGGCGATCATCCTCCTCCCTGTTCTGATCCTTAGATTCTCCAGAATGGGTTAATAAAGAGTCCATAGCATTTAATCTGGGGGAAACCTTCTTCTATTACCGTCATCCTGACCGTGACCGTGACTCTTGCTGCTTCATGATCATCATCATCTCCGTGGATAAGACGGGGTTTATTAATTTAATTAAAAACTTAGACCCCAGATATGAGCTGTATTGATAATCCTTTAGAAAACGGTGCTACTCTAGACTTAATCTAATCGAATAAATCTAAATTAGACAAAAACAAGACAAAAGTTATATAAAACAAGACACAATTATTTAAACACAAGTCCAAAAAGGGAGTAAGAAGAAAAATCTTATACTTAACTTTGATTCCAAGAGCGTGTTCATTTATTTATTATTCATCCCAGAAATGGGAGTTACATTTGTCTTGGGTTTGATTAAATAAAAGCAACATTTGCTTGAACTTGTCTGCCCTTTGTACTTATTGCTTTCCTTAAGAAGGGTGGGGGGGGGGGGGGGAATCGGAAATCGAATTAAAAAAAATAAAATCGGAGATTTTTAGGCCATATCGCCCAGCCCTACTTCAGACTTTTGTGACTGCGGTTGTCATGGAGGCAAAGCGGCGACGGAAGGAGGCGTTGCCTTGGGCGCTCCTGAGGGGATGCACGGGGGAGGAAAAGAAGGAGGGCTGCTCTGCTCTCTCTGAGTTTTGAATGAGAAAGTGTTTGCAGACGTGATGTACTAACAGTTTGATCCAAGTGTTGAACCTTTCCTGCGCGATGACTTCTCTTTTCCGACCATGGTCAGAAATGCACGGGAGATTTTCACACAAAAGCACCTTAATAAGTCATGTGATCTCAGTTGGTGGTGTCCTGAATAGACGTCACTGACGTTCGACTCGCATTTACTGGGGAATATCCGATTTGTCTGCTTACATGGCACACGCAAATGCACATATCCGATTTGTTTCCGATTTATTTCCACATATGAGAGAGGCCTGTATCCGATCTGAGAAAATCGGAATCCATGCGCTTTTGTCCTGCTTACACGTTCACCGATCATATCCGATCTGTGCCACAAGAGAGGAAAAAAATCGGAATTGGGTCACTTGAACTATGCAGTGTAAAGGCGGCCTAAGTAGCTTTTACATACTATATATATATTTTAAATTCATATATTTTTATACATATATGTAAATATATTCTATTTATATATATAATATATATATAGAGAGACATCATTTGTTGTTGTTGTTAAAGAAGAGAAACAGTCAGCCTTAAAAGCTCAAACTTCAATGAAAATGCAGTGTTGCAGGATTTCTAACAAATAAAAAAATATTACAAAGAATTTAAAAAAAACTGTAAACATTTAGGAGTTTTAGACCTCTTTGACATGTAAGATCCACTTTTTCCTTAAGTCTGAATCCATTGGAAACCTGCAAGAAAAGTTCAGTCTCTGAATGTTTAAATCTATATTACTATAATAGCCTAGTATGCTGTATACAAGTTTAGCAAAATAAAATGTACATTTATGTCGACAGCAAATTATACGTACATCATGCAGCATGTTGATAACATCCCTGCAGCATCATGAATGTCAACATGTGTATGATTAATGAAACCCCTGCAGCATTAAAAGAAAAAAAATTATAGTACTTACCTGTGAAATGATATACCTTCCTCCTTCATGGACTCAGTTCTCTGATTTTGGCAGTTGAAACCCGCACAATGAACTGGTATTATGCAAAAAATGTGTTCACAGGCATGCACTGCAGCAGTAACTTGACCTCACCAAGATGGCGGTGCTCTCCTCCCATCACTTGATGTCTCCTCTAGTGATATAACTCGTTGTTTGGAATGCCTCTAATCTTCTATGTACTGGAGCTCTGTGAACGCACCAGGACGTGTGTTTTTCCATCTCTCTCTGGCTGAGTTTGAAAGCTTGCTGTCCCGCTTTAACCCCAGAGGGAACAATAAAACCAGTGGACCTGATTTATTGTTTATTATTAATTATTGTCTCCATGAAAATAAAAAATATCATAAGGTTCAGGAGTCCGGAGCAGGCCAGGTCTGCTGGCTGGAGCCGGGAAAACAGATGTGACGACAGACTGGATCTGTGAGCACAAACAGCGGAGCTGTGTTAGCTACAGAGTAGAGAAGAGCTCTGAGAGAATAGCATGAGGATTTTCAGATAAAAACTGTGCATTTTCTAATGCAAAAAAAAAACAACATTTTGCATTGTCATTTATTGGGGTGTCATGATTTTCCAAATCCTCAATTCGATTGCATTTTCGATTCTAAGGTCACTGTTCGATTCGATTCTCGATTTTTACATTTATTCTTTTTAAAGCCCAGATTGTCATTTTTTAAACTAGACTTTAATGCAATATAATATCTGACCTTTGTTTGCAATGTACCACACTACATTGTCAAATTTAAAACTTTAATTGACAACATAATGTAATAATAACTTATACAGGGGTTGACATAGCCCAGAAATTTGCACTGGCCCACAGGGCCAGTAGTTTTTGAAAGTAACTGGCCCTGCCTGAAAGTTACTGGCCCGACACCGCGCACAGCGGGACCCGCCGCTCCGCAGGTGCTTGCAACTTTAGGGGGATCCGGGGGCATGCCCCCCCCCCCCCGGAAAATTTTAACATGGTGTAATTTGGTGCATTCTGGTGACATCTAGCACTTATTTCTACACTTTTCATTGACTGAACATAGAGCATATCGAACTTAAATCTGCTCTAGTCTGTTTCAGATGTTTTGAAGAGAGCACTACAGTGTAGTAGTAACACTAGTTAAGAAGTTTTCATGCTGCTTCTAATCACTGCTATTTCACATTTGTTCCTAATCAATAGTTAAGAAGTTTCATTTACTTCTCTGCTCTGACTGCCTTGAGGTTCTGCTTTTTGTTACTGTTGCAAAGTTACATTTACTATTTAGATCCTTAATTAAATTAAATAAAATTAAATTACTGAGATCATTCGGCTAACTAGAAATAGTTACTTCTTACAGTGTTGTAAAGAAAAACAAAATGAAGTAGTTTGACATTATACTGCATTTGAGTCTGAGATTCAGGTATTTGGAGTTGCCTTTGATTCTTTGACATTCAGCTTAAAGCTTAGTGCATACAGTTTCATCTTCAATGCAATCATTAAATATCTTGCTGGCCATACTACTAATTCCACCCATTACTCCATGTAACATATTCCTATCTATTCCTGCCATGTCTTCCACATCTCACATGCTTCAGTCTCTGAACACTAGCCACGTTTAAATGGGCAAAAGTAATCGGAATGAACGCCTGATCGGAAGGAAAATGCGTCATGTAAACACACCGTTCGGAATACTCTGCCCCGATCAGACTCGTTCAGATCTAAATTTCTTTCCTATGGAGATAGGTGGGTCATACCGATTGTTTATCCGATCGTGGAGCATGTAAACGGTTCATTCCGACCGTGTGTCACTACTGCTCTGGGTTACGTCATGCATAGACGGTGTTTCGCTGAGAGAAAGCTTTGGAGCTCATATGGGACTGGCCAGCTGCTCTGCGGAGGCCCCGTGAAAAGCGCCGCTCTGCTCTCGCCCCGCTGGCGAGGGAGATGTGGGGGAGGAGCTCTTCGTGACCCAGCACCCGAGCTCTGCGTCCCGTTTCGGGTGCCTGTGGACCGAGTGAACCATGTCTCAGAGTCTGAGCAGAGCAGCCAGATTTTTTAATGTGTGTTTGAGGGGAGGGTGCTTTCTTACGCGTGCGTTTTGTTGTATGTAATATGTGGGAGACATGGATCCGTCCCGTCGCTCTGGGTTAGCGGCTGCCGGCTTTAAAAGAACCGCGTCTGAGAAGAGCATGGACCGCCAGCACACACATTGGCTTTGGGGCGGTGTGTGCTCAGAGCAGAAATGCCTCTTGGTGCTAAGAAACCGTTGAAACAAACACAAGGATTTGTGTTTCCAGTTGTGTCCCGACAAAATAAAGACTGATGTTATTCCCAGACATTTGCGTGCAGCCAAGATGCAGATTACAGCTTTTCCCGCATGGTCCTGGATTTTGTGTCAATCAAAAGGCTAATGTTGTTAGCGCGTGTTAGCCTTCCAGCTCTGTTTCATTCACAAAAACGCACTGATCACATAGATTAAATATAACGATGAGCGAACAGACACTTCATAATATTCATGACATTGATAAAAGCACGTTTGGAAGATTGTCTCGTATTACGGAGCTGCAGCACATGCTGTCTGTCTGTGGCAGCGGTTTGTTTACAACGGGACCTAGTTTGGCATCCGGGTGATTTTACACTACTGCGCATGCCCAGATGATTCATTCCGACTGAAAGTGTGAGCCATGGGAACGTTTGTTCTAATCGGAAAAAGGTTTTCTGTGCCCGTGTGCACGGGTGAATTTTAACCCGACCATTGATCCGATCAAGATATTCTGCCCATGTAACCGCGGCTACTGATGCCAAGCTGCTGATGGAAAAGTTTCATCAACCGGGAGGTGAAGTTAGTTCGCTGGTCTGTCAGAATTTCATCAGGTATTCCTACCCTGGAGAAAAACTGAATTAACGCTCTCATGACTGCAGGAGCTGTAATGGTGTGCCGGGGAAAAGCTTCTAGGAACCGTGTAGCATAATCAGAGACCACCAGGATTTACTCGTGACTCGGGATGGGTATTGTTAAGGTTACTACTACTCTTATTGATACTGCTTATCGATCCGGCATTTTAACGGTAGTCTTATTGATACTTTTTGAGGACGAAAAATAAACAAATAAATAAAAAATGGCAAATTATGAACACAAAGTGTTTTATTTTGTCATTATGTAACAGCATTGTTTTTTAACAAAACATTTGACTTTATACATGAGAATGTTCCAATAAAAACATGGAATGCACATGGATGTGCTAGACCAGGGGTCTGCAACCTGAACCTCTCTAAGAGCCATTTGGATCAGTTTCCCACTGAGATGAAAGCACAGGGAGCCACAACACTAGATGTGTTAGAAAAAAGGTTTTTGCCGATAAATAATGATAGTTCATTTGACAATACTTGTATTGATTCAAAATGCTGTCAGGATATTTATTTTATTATTTGTATTCTTTATGAGAGTGATCTTTCCTTTGATCTTTTGTCCATTTTTCACAACCTTCAATAGACTTTTCTGTCTGTCAAGCACCAGAGCAAAGATGAGTGGGATGATGGAAACAAATTCACTTTGATGTAGACTCCTTTTTATTTATTTTCTTGAAATCCATTTAACCCAAATCATTACATTAATTTTATGGATGTCAACTATGTTTTAATAGGAAGCAGCTGTTAGTTTGTTGGTTGTGGTCTGGAATCATACGGTCATCGTAGCAGCAAGTTGACAGTGGGGGCGCCCTGACGCAAATTTAATTCGTTTTAAGCGAAAATGGGTGGTCTTAGTCTAAGGGGATGAAAGGATTTTTTTATTTTTTTGGGCGCTCACCTGTCCCCTGTGAGATCGCCACCAACTCTGTCGGCTTTCACAGCTGCAGACACGCCCACTCAGTGTGCTTATGATGCTCTCTTCCTTCTGCCTGCTCGGTACTACCTGACGGTGTTAAAGGCACGACGACCCTCTGAGAACATGGTGGTTATTTTACAAAAACACAGAGAGCCGCAGCATTTTGGACCGTTTAGCTCTTTCCGCCATCCTAAAACTTTGGCAGCGTTCCTGTGCGCGCCCCCCGCATACTGTCTAAACAACAGCCCCGCCCCCCGTGCACACAAATAGTCAGACAGACCTCTCCTCTTCAGAGAGAATAGCGAAACTAATATAATCATTAATTAAAGCAAAATTGACTGACTTGTAGAGTTAATTATGGCAGATAACGTTTATATCTTGTGGGACCCAAAAAAAGCGACTTCTCCAGTACCGATAGCAGAACCGTTGAGGTCAGATCTTAACGATACTGCTGATATTGCTGATGTTCTCACTGTTTGGCCTCACCATCCCTCCCAGTGGCATCTTTTGGCTTTAGGTGGCACTCAAAGTGTTATGTATCAGTTTAGCTTTCGCCTGTCATATCAGTCATGTTTTCGACTACATTTCTCAGAAGTCCTGTGCTGGACTTGGTGTAATCCTATGGGCTCCCCTTTGTTTTGCATCTTCTTCTCAGTGTTCTATTTTCTTCCATCATCACCGGTCTTTTGCATTTTTCTGGTCGCGACTCGTTTTCGAATCTAGAATTCCGCTTTGTTTAAGTAAGACATATGGTCCTATGACCATCTAGTATTATTTCTGCCATGGATCTCTGGTTTTTTGATGCATGCCACTATGTCATCCCTCGTGTTTGTGCAGCACATCCTTAATTCAATCTTTGGTTGTATAATTAAGAATTTGTCTCTGTTGGGCCACCTGAATTTTGCTATGTGCATTTTTCCCCACGGCCATCTTGTTTTCTTGTTCTGGGTAGCTCAGTCCTTTACCTCCGTGTTCCTGTTGTTCTGGATGTTTGTCTTTTTTTTTGGTCTCTAATTCTCGATGCTATGAGTGGTTTTGTTATGACGCTGACTGTTTGGATCTTTGGTCTCCCTCCACTTGTTTTCTGATAGTCAATCCTCTCCCGTCATAATTCCGCTTTGACTTTCAGGGCTGCGTCACTTCTCACGATTTGTGCAGCTGCACTGTGTCCTGTTTATCTGTTCCTCTTCTAGGAATTATGAAAAAGAAAATTTCTACATGTTCTGCTGCAGCTACGCATATATCTGCGTTACCTTTTCACCAGTACAGAGTTCCCTTGTTTTATTGCAGGAGTTTCTTTCTAAAAAATAACCACGATCGCTGAAATCCAAGGAGTCTGATTACAGAAGTTTATGGCAGTAAAACTCCTCACTGACTAAATATACTTTTCTCAGACAGACATGAACATTTTCATCCTTTTCTCTTGTTTGAAATCTCAAACTTTCATGGAAATTAAGTCCAGGATCTTAGAATAAAAACAAAGATCTGATGGATCAAAGATTTCTGTTGATCTGAAGAGCTCCGCGTTTCTGTACAGGAGACACGGCACGGACTGAGGAGATTGATTGACAGGGTCTCCAGCCAATCAGGACACAGAACAGGGTGCTGTTTAAAAAATGCAGCATAATCGCTCTAAAAAATAAACTAAACCGGTAAAGACGAACTGCGACGTAGAAAGAGAAGACTCTCTTCTGTTATGTTTGACAGGAATTTTAGAGGGTTTCAGGTTGGAGCACAGACTGCAGAAGGGGGAAATAAAATGTCACTTCTTGATCATGTGGGCAGATAAAAAAACACGGGCCTCTGATATTGTTCAGTGTGCCTGACCAAACATGGGGGCAAGCCGGATTAAGCCCACGGGCCGTAGTTTGCCCACCCCTGAACTAGTGTGAAATATATGACTGAGCAGTTTTCGACTTTTATTGGTGTTTGCCAATACACAAATTCATTTAAAAGTATAAAAAGGGCTTTTTCTTATGTTTGTATTCCTGCAGCACTCCCCCAGCATTGGATGACTGAAGAGGAAGATCAATGCAACCAGCAGAGGAACTTTAAAGTGGAACAGGAAGAACCGGAACATCCACAGACTAAAGAGGAATCAGGGGAGGTCTTCATCAGTCAGGATGAAGATCAGATTGATCTGAAGCAGGAGACTGATACCTTGATGGAGATTCCTACTTATGAGGAAGATGAGAACAGTGAAGCAGATCTAAACAATCAGCAGAGGAACTTCAGAGTGGAACATGAGGAACCAGAACCTTCACAAACTGAAGAGGAACAAGGGGAGCAACAATTTCAACAGATTAAAGAGGAACCAGAACCACAACAGATTAAAGAGGAATCAGGGGAACTCTGCATCAGTCAAGATGAAGATCAGCTTGATCTGAAGCAGGAGACTGATACCTTGATGGAGATTCCTACTTTCGAGGAAGATGAGAACAGTGAAGCAGATCTAAACAATCAACAGAGCTTTAATGTAACTGATAGTCATGATGGAGGAAACCAACATGTAGAATCAACATCAACTACAGATGAAGAGACAGAATCAACATCAACTACAGATGAAGAGACAGACCCACAGAACAGAGATCAGAGGAAGAGGAGGGACAGAAGTCATGTCCAAACTGGGTCTGATGAAAGATATTGTGCATCTAAAAAATGTGGTAAAAAGTTTAGTGGGCGGCCTCAGTTGAAATTTCACATGAGAACTCAAACAGGAAGGAAGACATTTTCTTGTAAAAACTGTGAAAAAAGTTTCAGTTATAAATTTAATCTCAAAACACACATGAGAACTCACACAGGAGAGAAGCCTTTTTCTTGTAAAGAATGTAAAAAAAGTTTTAGTCAATTATCTAGTCTCAAATCACACACGAGAACTCACACAGGAGAAAAGCCTTTTTCATGTAAAGAATGTGATGCAAGTTTTAGTCACAAATATAGTCTAGAAACACACATGAGAACTCACACAGGAGAAAAGCCTTTTTCATGTAAAGAATGTGATGCAAGTTTTATTCACAGATCTAGTCTCAAAACACACATGAGAACTCACACAGGAGAAAAGCCTTTTACTTGTAAAGAATGTGATAAAAGTTTTAGTCACAGATCTAGTCTCAAATCACACATGAGAACTCACACAGGAGAAAAGCCTTTTACTTGTAAAGAATGTGATAAAAGTTTTAGTCAAATATCTCATCTCAAATCACACATGAGAACTCACACAGGAGAAAAGCCTTTTACTTGTAAAGAATGTGATAAAAGTTTTAGTCAAATATCTCATCTCAAATCACACATGAGAACTCACACAGGAAAAAAGCCTTTCCCTTGCAATAAATGTGATGCCAGTTTTAGTCGAATATCTATTCTAAAAACACACATGAAAACTCATGCAGGTGAGAGATAGTTTTTATGGCTGATTAATGGCTCAGTCATAAATGTAATTTAGTAAAATACATTAGAACTCACACAGGTGAGAAGCTTTTCTTTTTTAACGAAAACATTTTTTTATAAAGGATTTACAGAAAGATTTCAACTACGAAAACAGAAAAACATAGAGCAGAAAACTTGTACAGTATATGGGAAAATATTGTGAAAAAGCCATTTGGTCGTTTTTTATTTTTTTTATTTTTGTTTTTAAAAGAAAGAACTTTTTTTGTTTATATACAAAAAAGAAAAATGTTGGAATATTTCAAGCCTTAGTTTAATTTAGTGAATTTATTGTATAAGTTTAAATAAAACGATGGGAAAAAAGAACATTCTAACAAATGTTTATGTCAAAAACATTTAGTGATCATGTTTAACCCTTGTGCTATCCTAGACACTTTACCATTGGGAGTTGGGTCATCTAGACCCACTAGACAGTGCCCTGAACAATTTTTCTTCAATGATTTGTGATCTTCACTGGTGTCTATGGATTACATGAATATGTTCCACCTTTGTTATGGTAGGGAGAACACGTCAATGCAAGGGTGGGGTCATCTAAGATAGCACAAGGGTTACAAAGTGTGTTGTGTCCTTCCTGCCAGCGAGTGCTTTGGTATTGGAGGGGTAAATTATCTCAGTCAGACTGGTGGACTGGTTGTATTCTGCACCATCCCATATTGCCAAAATTGCCTAAATCTTTTTCAGTAACTACCCCCAATCTGGTGGCCTCAATGACACAGAGCATTGATGTAGTAATTCAGTTCAAAGGAGGCATTAACTACATTTTGTCCTGCCATTGTTTTTTTTTTTTTATTATTTTAGACAAAACTTATTTAGTTGACCATTGTTGTATTTTCTGATAAGACAATGTTTATGTTGTCAAAGTGTGTACATTATTATGAGAAATGTTTTGTAAACATCTTTGATTTTTTTGTCATATTTTCATTGTTGTTTTAGGCTAAAAGAAGGGACTTCAGTTTTTAATTTGTCAAGGCATGTGAGCTAGTAACCATCGAGTGAAAAAAGATTTTCTTTTAAATCCACTAACTAATGGAATCACCATGAATCAGCAAATTCTGCAGCTTCAATATGCAATGTTTTAAAACATAAAGTGTTGCAGAACTTTTAGGATGGAGAAACTGTGGAGAACATTTTCATGTGAATCATCTTTTAAGCTGTTTGTTCCCTTTTGGGGTCATGAAGGCAGGGGACATCCTGCATCCAGTCTGTCACAGGGCCCATGCACTCTCACATTCACATCTAGGGACCATTTAGACCAACCAATCGATCTATGAAGCACGTTTTGGATGGAAGCTGGAGTCCCCAGAGGAAACTCACACATGCACAGGGGCAAACATGCAAACTCTACTGTTTTCAGATCCTCCAACCAGGACTTGAACAGAGTGCCTTCTTGCTTTGAGACAAGAGCGCTAACCACTGCACCACCGTGCAACCCGATAACAAATATGTATATGTTTTTGTTGTTTATGTTACTGCTGAACGTAACCAGAATGTTGATGGAAACTTGTTTGAAGTAACAAACCCCATTTCTTTCTTTCTATATAAATCTTTGTGTTTGTATCACTTTTGTTGATTTTGATCTTTGGTTCTAAATTAGGCTGATTTAATACATATAGTTTAAACTTTTTCATACATCCTGTAAAAATACACACCTATAGTAACTGTACAAACATATTCTATTAAAAAGCAAGAATCGTGTTTCGGTCTGTGAAACGTTGAGCTTAATTCATGAATTCAATCGGATCGCCACCTAAGGAACGATCCACAGTCTTAGTAGAACCGCATCCCTACCATTTAGTGAGGAAAGAATTTTCCTAAAAATTTATTCAAAAAGATTTGGATAAAGAACCAGACTGGTGTTTGTGTCTGGTGTTCTTGTGATTCATGTTTTCTAGTAGACATTAGAACTGTTCCTCTGTTCTTTTTGGTTCTCAGTGTTCTGTTCCAATCTTTACTGTGAATAATAAAGTGGACGTGAACATCAGTCAGAAGTGTGGAGTCTTTCCCACAGTGTGGGTTTCTGCTGTTTGTTGGTTCTCTGCCGGTTCCAAAGCTGGACTCTGTTCCAAAAAAGTTCAAGGGTAAATTAATTGATGTTCTACACTTTTGGTTCCAAATCTGCATGGAACTTTAAATATGAAGGACTGCATTCACTGTGAAACACGTATTTATTCAAAGACGTGAGCATAAAATGACTTTTAAGGAGAATAAATGTTAAAACTTTTAGACCAAATGGAGACTGAAGCATTTTTCTTTTTAAATATCTGTGAAAAATATCACATTTATCTAAAAATCAGAATCACACTCCAGAACAACTGTTTTTCCTGTTTTTATTGGACTAATGTTCACCATCTGCTGAGGAGAAATATTTAATGTTGACAGGGCTCCAGACTAACTTTTTTCACTAGGAGCACTGTGGCCCCCAACTGAAAATTTTAGGGGCACAACCAGAAAATTAAGGGGCGCATACCGTAAATCAACATTCTAACCAGATCTACTAATTTCCACTGTACTATTAATAAATACTTTAATGATAGATGCAGAAATTGCTGTTTCAAATTCAGTGTCACATTTTAATCTGCACTTTTGAAGATGCAACAACAAGGTAAACTGACAGCAGCATCGCTGTCATGACAGTACAAATAGTAAAGAAAATACCATACATTTAGAATCATAAAAAGGTTTTTAGTAACAAAGTGATTACCAGAGTAACCTTTCGGTCATTTCATAGTTACAAACAATACTTAAATGTATGTAAACATTAAGGGATGGAAATTCATCTTGGTGACACCAAATAGGTGCAGCCAATGCACAATAAGCGCATTCTTTTTTAAAACTTGTCCTGTCCAACAGCTGGGCAGACAGATGAGAGCTGAGGGTGTCTTGTGTTGGACATATTTTACTTTAACTACAGGGGTTATTAAACTTCATACAAACCAAAGGTATGTCTGAATAAACCCCTTTTGTAATTGAGGCCAAACTTTATTGATTTCAACCATGTTTAAAAATCTTTGGTGTTGGACCGGACGGAAAAGGAAAGGAGGGAAGAAGAGAGAGGGACGTTAGAGAGAGAGGGGGGGTAGGGGGGTGATAATAGGAGGGGAAGGGGGATAAGACCATGAAGCAGCATAAAGCAACAAGTTTACTGGTTGTTTATCATTACGGTAAGGTTCAAATGTAGTACAAAAAGGGCGGAGCCTGTCCACAAACACACTCAAATGTTATAAACACACCTGCTAGCTGCAAAAATGTCCACATGTCAACATGTACACAAAACAGATAGTGTTCACACGCATACTTATGCCTTTAAACCAACTAGTGTGAGATATTTCAGTCATTCAATCATGCAAACTATTAGTGCAAAGGTGAGCTAACACCTGTGCTCAGGTGAGTGTTTATGTTCTTCTAAAATGGATGGTGGAACGTGAAAAGAAGGAGGGAGAGTGCCCAGCCATCCCCACCCCAAGACCCCCACCACAGCAGCAGCGGCAGCCGGAACCCCCCCCCCAACGACACAGCAGCAGGCAGGGGACAACCGCCCCCCCGGGCGACCAAATCCGCCACCCAGGCCAGGACCAGCAGGACCGCCGTGATGCCCCCAGAGCCAGAGAGAAGGGAAGCATGGGGGGAAGGAGAGCAACGCTGCACAGATCACCTGGGGCCTGTTTCAGAAAGGAGGTTAAGTGTAAACTCTGAGTGCGTTAACCCTGAAATCAGGGAAACCCTGGGTTTTCCGTTTCAGAATGGGAGGTTTGTTAAACCAGAGAAAGCAGAGTAAGTCAAACCCGTTTCTGAAAGAGAGGTAACTTTTACTCGGAGTCAGTATCCATGGTTACTTATGCTGTGAACCTAACCTGGTCGGGAGCAGGTTTTATTCTCCAAACTCAAAGTTTATGCCGGTCCCCTCCCCTTTTTAAAGACGAAGCGGTATTTTTCGCTTTAACCTTCACTGCCCAAATGTCCGTCACACAGAGAACAGTGACAAGAATGGCTTGTTCTTTTTTGGAGGACCCAATAGACGAGGAGGCTGCATTAATTCCTAGAGAATTACATTTACGAGGATTTTGAGAAGACTCGATTTTTTTATTTTCATTTTTAGCTGCTGCCATGGTCTTTTAATTCCTGCAGGATTGCATCTACATGAAAATGAAATCAGGGACATTGAATTAGATTAATGTAACAATTACTTTTTGGAAACACAATTTGCTAGTACTGCTTACTTTCTTAATCCCATATAAACCTATACCACTTGATCAATACAGGGGTAGTGTTGCAGTGTGTGTGTGCTGAGCGGGGTGCGAGCCACGAGAGAGAAGGGGAGGGGCGATTGCAGGTGCAGATGGGGGGGGGGGGGTGAGCACGGAGCAGAGGTGTGTGCGTGGAATATATTGTGTGTTCGGAGGACGGAGCACTAAGTTAAATAAAGAGAAGGTGTCATTCCCAGAATAACTGTTTTGGAGTCATTCTTAATCCGCTCTGGAGGTTGAGGGTTTCCAACGGGAAGTGAACCCCGAAGGAGAATTCCCTTCGGCCCTGAAGGAAATCTCCCCTGCGCTTCTGACCACGGTCGGAAAGACGAGAGAAAAGAAAGGAGAAGTCTTCGCGCAGCGAAAGGTTCAACATTAGACAAAAGTTCACTTTTAAAAACACAATTGCATGTATTAAAATTAAACTGACCAACGTTTGCAAGAGGGGAAGGTTAACAAAAAAGTCCTCTAAACATTACCGACGTTAAATGCATTTTCCCCCAGATTGGTTCTGTACACTATGCAGCATTTCATGCATTTACACCAGGAATAACACTTCAAAAGTACACCTAAATATCGCCATTTTTTATTTCACACCTTACGCTATTTAAAAAGTTATTACAGTCAATATTTTATAACAATGATTTAAATGCAAACTTAGGCATTAACTTGAGCAGCTATGTTTTCCCACGCTAACTGTCTCTGTTTTGCAGATGCAGCGGTGTTGCTTTTCTTCTGGAATATGTGCTCATATTCACTGTAACTCTGCAGCAGCACGTCAAGTTCAGCTGGCGAAAAATACGCAGACCTCTTTTTTTCACGGTTGCCATGGTGACCTGTGATATCTGCGCTCCATTGATAATGGCTTCTTATAGACGCGGTGCGCACGCTCACCTCCGAATCAGTCCACTCAGAGTTGATTGACCTAACTCGGATCAGCTTCTCTGAAACAGAAAACTCAGAGTTGTTAATCTCCCGATTGACCAACTCAGAGTTCAAGTTCAACCTCAGAGTTGGTTGAACCTCCTTTCTGAAACAGGCCCCAGGTGTTCAAACCCCCCTAGGGTCCTGTGTGTGCACGTCTGACCAGCATCAACCTGTTATTTCTGTTGGTTCTGATCCATAAAGGTTTTTAATTACCATTTATTTGTCATTAATGTTCAGAGTTCATATAGTTTTGCATTTTTCAAGAGGTTTTTTGAACTTTTTGAGCTTTTCCAGTCTGGTTCTACTGGTTTTATTGGAGTTTCTACTGTTTTTATTGTTACTCCACGTGACACAAAGGTCTCTGCTCGTCCCTGCTGTGCAGCTCTGTCCTTCCCCTCTGTCATGTGTTCATCCGTCCACATGAGGGCGCCGTCTAGGTCATGCCTGGTGAGCTGGAAGCCAAGAAAAGGAGGGAAAAATGGAGAAAATGAAAGACCTGAGGAAAGCTGCAGTTCAGCCTTCAGGAAGAAAAGTTTAGACCAATAATTACAGAAATAAAACATAAAAAATGTTTTTATAAATCTGAAAGTCACCAAAGTGTTTAACAAACTTTTTTATAAAGTGAAAAGGTCAAATGTTTGTGTGTTGGAAGTCCCAACCTGACAGATGAGCAGAATAATAAGGCAGGCAAAGCCGTAACACTGCCCCCTGGTGGACAGGAACTCAGCAGTGCAGCTTCAGGATGGAGTGGCTTCCAACAGATCAGATCAACGTTCTGCTCTCTGCTAAAGAGGCAGAACGTCTCCTTCTAAGAAGAATCCAGAGTTCCTGATCACAAACATCAACTGAAGCCCAAATCAGAGCTGATCAGACTGCATGGAGCCCAAGCTCCAGAAAAGAGGAGAGAAGAAGAAGTCGTCCACATGAAGCTTCACCTTAGAGGAAAAGAGGAACTGCTGAACTAAAGTACTCGAGTACTGAGGAAGACTTTCAACCTCTGATTGATTCTGTAGAACATTTGGAACTAGAATGTAGAAAGTGCTTCAGTTCCATCAGCTGTCAGTCTGCAGCAGCTTCATCTGCTGCCTCCATCCTCTCTCTGTGAGTCTCTGCAGAGTTTTTCTGCAGCTGCTGGTTTTTCTGCAGCAGCAGCAGCATCAGAGCCAGAGAGCCAAAGAAAGTGGAAAGTCTGAGAAGGAAGCAGCTCTGAAGCTCTGCAGCTGACGGTGCAGCTTCAGGACTCATGAGGAGGAGCACATGCACGGCTCTGATGCTGCTGAACGTCTGACTGAGATGATCCACATTCAGAAGAGAGTTTCAGAGTGAAAGACGTGTGGAAGAAGAGAATCCTGAAGGTTTCTGTGCAGACATGAACTCAGTCAGAGAGCGTCTGAATGTTGGAGGATCCAGAAGAAACCAGGAGCTCATGAAGGTGGTTCTGTTGGAGCAGAGAGCAGAACTCTGATCCCAGTTTCAGGAACAATGCAGGCTCATGTTCTGGACTGAAGAGTTCTCCTGAAATGTTCTGTTCAGACTTCTTCAGGATCACATCTGTGTGTGAATGTGGAGGTTTGTCTGAACCAAGCTGCAGCTCACTTTGAAGCTCCTTCAGGCTCACACAGCAACAATGACAAAGACTGAAGCTGCTTTGCTGCCCTCTAGTGGCAAACATGGCATCTGCAGCACACATTTCTGCTTGGTTATTGGTTTCTGCTTTCATAGAAAGAAACAACAAATATTTAATCTTAATACAAACCAACAGTCCACTCAGACAATGTTTCCTCCTTCAGTGTCACATCCAGAAACACTGAACAGTCTTCATCAGTGAAGAAGATTCTCATCTTCTCACCAGCTTCCTGCTCTGAAGGAAACATCTTCATTCATCATCATGGACAGCCAGACCAACCTCTGTAGAAACACAATCCTCTAGTTCCAGACTAAAGAAATGATCCCTGAAAGTAGAGTCTTAGTGAGTTCTGGATGTTGTTTGTCCTCTTCTGTCTGCAGACAGGAACTCCTGCTCCTGGTCTCCTCCTGCAGATCACAGACTGCTAAGTTAATCAGATCAGGTTATCTCTGTCCTGAGGTTATTATTAAACTCTGACAGTCCACTTGAATTTGAATGTGAGATTTTACTTCCATGACATTTTTGGATAAAAACATCAAACCTTCATTGCTGCCTCCAGAAAAACCAGCAAACAGACTGAGAGGAAGACACATTCCTCATCTACTGTCATCAGTTCAGATTCATCAACAGAAGCTGACAGTTTCACAGAGAGGACTCAGACCCTGCTGACCTGGGACTGACCGTGGAAAAACCACAGAAAAGGATCCTTAGTGTCAGGGGGGGGTCACGACTCCCCGTGGAAAACAAGGGAGCAGATGAGAGAAAACATCCTCCAGAAAGCAGCTCCACACTCAGACTGAGTTTATAGAGGCTGACAGGACTGAGGTTCTGCCACAACAGTTGATAAAGGGGGATATCCCATGATGCACTGGGATCTTTTTCAGTCTTTGTGTAGATTTATCATTCTCTTTTATTTAATGTTTGTGTTTGCTTTCTCTTCATTAATCTGTAATTTAAAAATCTGGAGTTCTAAATGTTTTTTTCTCATCTTCAGGAAGCGACACAGAAATCTGACACGTTTTTCTGCAGCTGGAGATCCTAAATGTGTCAGGATGGAGGTCAAACATCTTTGATGGTTAAATCAAGGATTATTTTGAATGTTTTAGATGAATTTTCTTGTGGATGTTCTGTACTCCAGCACTTCTCTTTGTCCTTCTTGCTTCACCTCAGAACTGCTGCTCCATATCCTCAGACAATGAAGAAAACTGAATTTTATATTAATTAAGATAAACCATTATGATCTAAACCAGTGTTTTTCAACCAGTGTGCCACGGCACACTAGTGTGCCGTGGGAAATTGCCCTCATTAACTGATCTAAAAGCAATTACCATCTCCAAGAAATCAGCTCTCTGTTCATCCAAACAGGCCCTGATAAAACACTGATAAGTTAAGAATATGGAATATCATACAATTATTTTTTCTTTGTGTTTATTCGATTCTATTAAAGGCATTTTGATAAGAATAACGGGATACCGCGATTTAGCTGCAGCTATAACTGTGTAAGGAAAAGTCCCGCCCCTTTAACTGTCTCCACCAATCATTATTGAAGGCTTAATCACATGTCATCAGTCTGACCAATCAGATGTGGTTAAAGTATTCACTTCCTTGTTTCGATTTAGCGCAAAAAAGTCTCTCTGTTCTAACAAAAATACCAGCTAAAGCTCGTCTTTAGCGGTGTAGCTTTCCACAGAATCTGGTATCAGAGTGGAACAAGTGAACAAAACCATGAAGCTCAAAGACGCTGGTCTTTCTGCGGTCGGCGGATTACGGGCACTACATCTCCCATGATGCAGTAAAGTGACTGTCTTAGCGCACAATGAGTCTCTCCTCTTAACGTCTTAAAACAACGAACACACATCAAACAGTTTTTGAATCTTTTGACTTAATTTTTTAATACATCTTTTAGAAAAAAACAGCTGCAGCTTCCATCTTTTTCTGCAACAATTATCACAAAAATGCATGTGAGATTGCAGAGCGGCTGTAGATCAATACAGACTGAGCTTTTTCTTTTTTTTTTATTTATCTATTTTTTTGGATGCTGGTGTGCCGCGGTATTTTTGTCAAGGTTAAAGTGTGCCGTGGCTCAAAAAAGGTTGAAAAACACTGATCTAAACAAATCAAAGCTGCTGCTGTTAAGATGCTGACAGAAATGTTCTCCATCCTGCAGGTTTACCTCAGGTTCCTCTCCTTTCTTTCCCTTATTTGCTGATTTTTTCTGTGTAATTTGTTTTATTCTAATCAAGAAGTCTGAATCAAATTTTTTTCCAAATGTTCTTCTGTCTACGTTAAAAAGGTACTGAGTGTAGAAAGAAGATCAGGACTTTTCTGTCACTTTGGATTGAGGTCAGGACTTTGTGGAAAGTGTTGAGTCACTTTGGAAAACTTTCATCATCTGTGTATATTTGTACAAACATGAGCTCTAAAAAGAAAACTGGAAGGAGTATAAGGCAACAGAGAAGACAGATTTGATGAACTTCTGCTCCCACAGTCGATGCAGCAGAGACAGAAACTGAAGCCTTCATCCCATCACAGGCAGAGAAAGGAGGCAAAAACTTTCAGCTCCACTTTTATCTTCTGCTCCATTTTGTTGTCAAGACTCCAAATAATACAATACTACATTTGAAGTAATATCACATATCCTTGAGCTCATTTTGAAAACATAAATTTTTAAAAAACTTGTTTTTATGTAATGCTTAGCTAAGGCAATCGTCTTTCTTTTTCGGCTTTTCTCATCAATGGTCGCCACAGCAAACGAGTTGCATGGTAAACATGGCAATGTTAAACGCCGGATGCCCTTCCTGACGCAACCTTCTCGGGACCGGCACAGAAGTAGAGAAGGGAACAGGGAGGAGCCCGGATTCAAACCCTGGTATAACGGACAGAAGGCGCCACAAACCAGCATGAGCTAAATCGGCTCCCCAATGTTTAGCCAAGGCAATAAGAAACATTAAATAACTGTTTTTATTGATATTTTATCTTCAATAAAATTGTTCTTGTGTCAAAATAACATAAAGAAAATCGTGTCCTGATGAACAGAAACAGTTCATAATAGCTTGTAGATTAAAAACTAAACTCTGCAGAACACAGTCTCTCTGCTCTGCTTCATTCTGATCCTCCTGCAGACAAATAGATCCATGAACGTCTTTGTTTTCCTGATCTGAGCTGGAATCTGGATCTAAACTGGACGGATGGATAGATCTACAATACTGCTGTTTTTGTTGTACTGCCGATGTTAGCTTGAGGGGCTGTAAGAAAGAGGAGGAGTCTGTACACAGATGGATGATGGGAATGAGACGGCCAAAATCTGCATCAACAGTCCTGCCTCAGACGTGAATTATTAATGAACTGCTGTTGCTCTGGAGAAACTATGTCCTAGAAAATGACACAGTTTTTTAATTTATTTTTATTTTGTCTAAAAACTGCATCATCATCATCATCATCATCATCATCATCATCATCATCAAAAGATAATGGGGAACAGTTTGGAAGTAGATCAGAAGATGATCGGAGTGGGATCTCAGCAAGGTATAGAGGCACATTTGTTTGATCTAATTAAGCCCGTTTGGACTCTGGCGCTCCACGCGCTGGATGAATAGTGGCGTTTGGAGGAAGTGCGGCTGCGCAGTCCGTCACTGAACACCGTCACTGCCTGGACCTCTTTCTGGGTCCTAGTGCCCTAAAGGTTACAGCTCCTGGTTCCACAAGAAAAAAGTCCATTCTAGAGGCCACTCTGACGTCATCATCATCAAAGACAGCGTTACCTAGCAACCATACCAAGACCATAGCAGCTATAGAGGGAAACACAACAAACCATCAACGGCGGTTAAAGCAGTCAGACGTTTGTTCTGCAGCTCAGCAAAAATCTCTGCTTTAGGTTTTGGGGAGAAAAACAAAGGAAAACACACGGAGAAGGATTCTGCAAAGGAAATCCCAAGTTCTATTGGTAAGTCAGCGTCCTGGAAACATGCTTTGTTGGTTCTGAAGTGGCATGAATGCAGACTTAGATTGGTTTGTTTCCTTGGATTTTTCAGATTGATTCAAGCTGTAAATGTTGTCAGCATAAAGCAAGTTTGGACTAAACTAAAGCAGAAAGTGGCTTTGAAGATGGTCAGGAGAAATGAGGATGCCATTGCCCCTATGAAAGTTAAATTGAGAAAACATAGACAGAAAGCTCCCTGGAGGAATGATGATCTAGTCAGGGCACAGAAACAACTGTGCCGCAGAGCCGAGCGAAAGTGGCGCAAGTCAAAACTCCAGGTTCATTATGGAATATATAAGGGGGAGTTGTACGCTTACAACCAGATCTTATGCAGAACAAGGGAAAGGTACTTCTCTGAAATAATTGGAAGTTGCAGCCGCAACTCTCGTATCCTGTTCACAACAGTTAACAGATTAACTAACCCCCCAACCCAGCTACCAATAGAACTGGTTTGTACACCCAAATGTAATGAGTTTGCTGTATTTTTCAATGACAAGGTTCAGGGCATTAAAAAAGCCATCAACTCCACAACACATATAACTATCCAACGGCCACCTACTCACTCTAAGCTGACTCACTTTGTACCTGTCACTGACCAAACTGTCCAAGAGACCATCACCCGTCTGAGCTCGTCTACATGCTGCCTTGATGTGTTACCCACTAGATTTCTAAAGTCTGTCCTGAACAGTGTGTTGCCATCTATTACTCAAATAGTTAACATGTCTCTTCAATCTGGAATATTTCCAGAGGCCTTAAAAACTGCAGTCATTAAACCTCTCCTGAAGAAGAGCGGTCTTGATCCCACTGTACTGAATAATTACAGACCTATCTCTAATCTGCCATTTTTAGGAAAAGTCCTTGAAAAAGTTGTCTACCAACAGCTCACTGACTTTCTCTTATTAAACAATTCGTTTGATGTTTTCCAGTCAGGTTTTGGACCCCATCATAGCACAGAAACTGCTCTTATGAAGGTAACCAATGACATCCGCCTGAACACTGATGATGGCAAAGTCTCTGTCTTAATCCTGCTAGACCTGAGTGCTGCCTTTGATACTGTTGATCATGGGATCCTTTTGCACAGACTCCAAGACTGGGTTGGCATCTCTGGATCTGCCCTAAGTTGGCTCAAGTCTTATCTGGAAGACAGGAAATATTTTGTTGAAATTGGGAGTTGTGTCTCAGACTACATGGGCTTGAATTGTGGTGTGCCCCAGGGATCGATCCTGGGACCCCTTCTGTTCAACCTCTACATGCTGCCACTAGGGCAGTTAATACGCAGTAATAACATTTCTTATCACAACTATGCAGATGATACTCAGATCTATGTGTCACTGACAACAGGTGAATATGGGCCGGTGGATTCACTCAGCCACTGCCTCCAACAGATCAGCGCGTGGATGCAGAACAACTTTCTCCAGCTAAACTCAGACAAGACCGAAGTTATTCTTTTTGGCCCACAGAAACAAAGAGAAATTGTCAGCAGCTACCTTCATTCTCTGTCTCTTAAACCCTCAAATCAAGTCAGAAATTTAGGGGTAATCATGGACTCTGACCTGAACTTTAACAGCCATATCAAGTCAGTAACATCAGCGGCATTTTACCACCTGAAAAACATTGCCAAAATCAAAAACATAATCTCAAAGCGAGACCTGGAGATACTTATCCATGCATTTGTCTCCAGTAGGTTAGACTACTGTAACGGCCTGCTCACCGGCCTCTCCAAACGAGCTGTAAAACAGCTTCAGTACATCCAGAATGCTGCTGCTCGAGTCCTGACCAGAACCAGGAAGTATGATCACATTAGTCCTGTGCTCAGGTCTCTGCACTGGCTCCCTGTACCTCAAAGAATAGACTTCAAAGCAGCTCTGCTTGTGTACAAGTCTCTCCATGGCCACGCACCAAAGTACATCTCTGACATGTTAGTGCCATATGAACCATCTCGTACTCTGAGGACCTCAGGGGCCGGCCTCCTGTTGATGCCCAGAGTCAGAACTAAACAAGGGGAATCAGCGTTTCAATATTCTGCAGCTAAAATCTGGAACAGCCTCCCTGAAGGCGTAAGACAGGCCTCTTCTGTGTTCATGTTCAAATCTAGACTTAAAACATTTCTGTTTAGCCGTATATATGACTGAAAGGTCCTATCTGCACTTTTCTTTCCTTCCTTTCTTTTTAAATCTTTTTTTTTTCTTTTAAAGTAAATTTTATGTTGATTATTTCTATGATGTATTGTGATTTCAATGCATTTTTCTGTTTTGTGAAGCACCTTGAATTACTTTGTGTACGAATTGTGCTATACAAATAAACTTGCCTTGCCTTGAGGGCTTTTTTCAGGAATTCTTGGAAGAGGAGGACTTCTCCAAACAACCAGAATCTAGGAGGAGGTTGTTTCAGCATTGAGATCAGGATTTAGCATGAGCTTCAATCCCATTTTTGTTCAATCCAAATGTTTACCGTCATATTCAGGAGTTCAACTCTGAAAGCCACCATGACATCATAGACATTAAAGACCCTGTTACCTAGCAACCAAACACAACAAACTGTAGACTATTCAAACTGGACATTTTGGGGCAACAATTCTTTTTTAACTCAAGTTTTTATGAAAAATCCAAATGATGGAAACAGATTGTGTAAAGGAAATGAGGATCTATTGGTGAGTCACAGTCCTGGAAACATGAGTTGTGCTCTGATGAAGACGCCTGATCCAAATGTGGATTTTTGAAATGTTCTTCATGAGATTCAAACTGATTGAAGCTTTGAATTAAAGGTGTCAACACATTTCTGCATTGGATTCATTCTGTTTCAGTGTCTAAGGTTGGTTTTGTGGCAGAAACCAAGTTTTTGTTGAACAGTAGCGTTTGAAAAAGCAGAAAGTGGCTTTGAAGATGGTCAGGAGAACTTCTTTGAAGAGGAGGACTTCTCCAAACAACCACAACCTTAGAGGAAGTTTTCTGAGCATTCATAGAATGCTTTTACAATGACTCATCATTTTCCACAAGAAGCTAATGAGTTTTTCCAAATGCATGCTGGATATTCTTAGTTCTAGCTTGGAAAGCACTTTGTGGGATTTCCCTGAAAAACCTGCTTTATCAATCATTTTGGTCTCTTTTTCTTCTTCTAAGTTCCAGCTTGGTGAGTGTGCAGGTCGCCATGGCAACCACTGTCCAGGTCAAAGGGAGGACCACGGCCATCCAGTCTCCAGGCTTTAGGATTGATTTGGATTTGTTAAACATTTGTTTCCCACATTTTAATAGTAGAATTCAACACGGGACATATAGTGGATTGTAAGAATAGGAACAAAAACAGCAACAACAAAATAATCCTCCTCCCCTTAAAACATGCATTTGACTCTGAACAAGTCTAAAACAAATCCAAGCAAAGACCAGCGCTGGGGCTCCTGCTAGTTTCTTTTAGAAGAGCCTGCCTCTTCAAAACATAGAATGTTCAACAACTAGAGCTAAAAATGTCTGTTGGTAGATTTCTGGATGTTGGCCGTATCCCAGCGAGCAAGGCCAAGTCAGCCCCATATGGTTTCAAAGTGGACAGAAAAGGTTTTTAGGAGTTTCTAGAATGTTCAACAACTAGAGCTAAATGAAACTAGTGCATGAAATGACAAAGAACTTCCTGTTTGAAAGGAATCTCATGATGGCTTCCACCTGTCTCTTTACTTTTCCTTCTTTTTTGGGTTTCTCCTCTTTGGGAGGTTACACAAAACTGCACTTTAACCCAGAAGGAAACAACAACCGTTCCACAATCCCTGAATCCCCTACAGCCTTTATCTAAACATTTACATTGACCATTATCACACATTTGATTGCATTTTCTCAGAACAACAAGCACAACTTCCCGTTTGTTTGTGTGTGAAATGATTCCAAAAAGCCATGTGTCATCCTGGAGGGACTGGTTTCTCATCAATGCAGACCACCAAGTTTCTCTGGTTTCTGACTATTTGGTGGCTGGTAGGCCTTTTGGGATTTTTGTCAGGGAAAGAAGTGAACCTGGGCTCCAAATATTGGAAGACACTGATCTAAAAGTACTAGGACATCTGGAGAAAGCTCTAGTTCTGCTCCAACTCAGTCCAAAGCACTGAAGATAGATGGAGTTGGATTTGGGAGAGGACTGAGCTCATTCAGATGAAGAAAGAACAAGTCAACAGATGAAGAAGATTTCAGGAAGTTTCCCATTCAACAAGTTCAAGTTTCCAGAGAGCTAGTTTAGCATCCGTGTTCTGGACCAAACCACTGTCCCTCTGAAGGTCCAGACACAGAGAGGCCCAGAGTGACCCCCATTTCTCCTTTTTGCTCTCTCCAGTGGCTGACTCCGCCCCTTAGGACGTCCCCCTGTGTGGATCAGTGGTCAGTGTGAAGTCAGTTTCCTGTTTTTAGCTTTAGATTTCTGCTGAAATGTAAAGGTTCATTCAGAATTCCCCAGTGGCCTCATGTTGGAGGAGGGGCTTCATGAGATGCTGCTGGGGGCGGAGCTTGAACACACACCGCTTCCTGGAACCCAAACTCAGGCTAAAGAGGAAAAGTTGGGATTTCTGGTGTTTGTAAAGATCTGGAATGGTTTCCTCCCACAAAAAGGCCTTTTTCTAGTTTCCTGCAGATGAATTCTTTTCCTGCTGGGAGTTCTCATCTGGGTTTGCAGATTCTTAGTTGGAGGAAAACTTGGAGCAAATTCTTCCCAGAAAAAGGATTTTCTCTGGAGTGAATTGACATGAACAGAGTGAGTTTGGACTGAAAGCAGCAACAGGGAGGAGATGTTAGAGCTTCATCAGAAAACAGCTTTCTGGAGGAGTTGGAAGACGTCAACAGTCACAGTGATGGTGAGGAGGAGGAGCTAAGACTTCCAAAGTCAGAGCTAAAGATGGAGGAGCAGCAGGAGGAGGTTCTTCACTGAAGGAGAGCACAAGTCCAGCTTGTCAGTGCTTTGCTGATTGGCTAGTTGGATGTGTTCTTTGATGAGCTTTTCAATCTGACGTCTGCTTGGAGGACTGTTTTCATCCTTTTGGATGATTCCACTATTTGAACCAGACCTGGAACTAGAAGAGACTCAATGAGAACAGAAAGACAAGAAAGGATCCAAACCAAACTCTTTTTCTCTCGGGAGCAGGTTTAGTTGAAGCTTAGTTTGTTGTCAGAGAGGTGAAGCAGCATGGCGTGTCGATTTAAAGATGATTTAGTAGATGAAAAAGCTCAGATAATACTTTTTTCACCGTGAGAGGGTGATAAGATCACATATGGATGTTGAAAAATTAAACTTTTTTACTTTTATCTAACATAGTTATTTGCTTCAGTTAAGATAACTCCTTTGTTTGTTAAGTCAGTTTAAATATAACACGCAGTTATCAGACAGTTATTTTACTTTCATTCAAAGTAATTCAATTAAGTAGATGTAACGTTGGTCCTGCTGTTAGATCGGCACCGCAAAGGATTGTGGGATACCTTTTTCTTTGCCTGTCTGGACGGATTTTGGTTTAAGTGTGGGTTTTTGACCAAATGTGTTTAGTTGTTTAGCTGTTTTACTGTGTTGTGCCATGTTTTGCTGAGATGTTTAGTCCTACTGTGATTATGTCTCTGCACCATGAGTAAGAGTGAATGAGAGGATGATGAGTTTATATAGCACCCCTACTGTTGAGAATCACATCTATCTGATCACAGATGGATTGGTCCTTCAGGAACCTTATCAGACACATCAGGAACCTTCACTAAGCCTCATCCTATGTTTCTCTTTATCTCATTTGCTGATTTTTTCTGTGTAATTTATTTCATTTTAATCAAGAAGTCTGAATCAAATGATTTTCCTAATGTTCTTCTGTCTCTAAATTAAAAAGGTAATGAGTGTAGAAAGAAGAACGGGATGTTTCTGTCACTTTGGATTGAGGTCAGAATGTGGTGATTTCAGGTTTTTGTTGGGACTTTGTGGAAAGAGTTGAGTCACTTTTGAAAACTTTCATCATCTATGTATATTTGTGCAAAAAAGAAAACTGGAAGGATTTTAAGGCAACAGAGAAGACAGGTTTGATGAACTTCTGCTCCCACAGTCGATGCAGCAGAGACAGAAACTGAAGCCTTCATCACATCACCATAGCTGGATTCCAGAGCGCTTTATCAAAGCGCCTTAAGCCCGTTTGGACTCTGGCGCTCCACGCGCTGATGAATAGTGGCGTTTGGAGGAAGTGCGGCTGCGCAGTCCGTCACTGAACACCGTCACTGCCTGGACCTCTTTCTGGGTCCTAGTGCCCTAAAGGTTACAGCTCCTGGTTCCACAAGAAAAAAGTCCATTCTAGAGGCCACTCTGACGTCATCATCATCAAAGACAGCGTTACCTAGCAACCATACCAAGACCATAGCAGCTATAGAGGGAAACACAACAAACCATCAACGGCGGTTAAAGCAGTCAGACGTTTGTTCTGCAGCTCAGCAAAAATCTCTGCTTTAGGTTTTGGGGAGAAAAACAAAGGAAAACACACGGAGAAGGATTCTGCAAAGGAAATCCAAAGTTCTATTGGTAAGTCAGCGTCCTGGAAACATGCTTTGTTGGTTCTGAAGTGGCATGAATGCAGACTTAGATTGGTTTGTTTCCTTGGATTCTTCAGATTGATTCAAGCTGTAAATGTTGTCAGCATAAAGCAAGTTTGGACTAAACTAAAGCAGAAAGTGGCTTTGAAGATGGTCAGGAGAAATGAGGGCTTTTTTCAGGAATTCTTGGAAGAGGAGGACTTCTCCAAACAACCAGAATCTAGGAGGAGGTTTTTTCAGCATTGAGATCAGGATTTAGCATGAGCTTCAATCCCATTTTTGTTCAATCCAAATGTTTACCGTCATATTCAGGAGTTCAACTCTGAAAGCCACCATGACATCATAGACATTAAAGACCCTGTTACCTAGCAACCAAACACAACATACTGTAGACTATTCAAACTGGACATTTTGGTGCAACAATTCTTTTGGTTTTGTGGCAGAAACCAAAAGAATTGTTGCACAGTAGCGTTTGAAAAAGCAGAAAGTGGCTTTGAGGATGGTTGGAAAGCACTTTGTGGTATTTCCCTGGAAAACATGCTTTATCAATCATTTTGGTCTCTTTTTCTCCTTCTAAATTCCAGCTTGGTGAGTGTGCAGGTCGCCATGATAACCACTGTCCAGGTCAAAGGGAGGACCACGGCCATCCAGTCTCCAGGCTTTTGGATTGATTTGGATTTGATAAACATTTGTTTCCCACATTTTAATAGTAGAATTCAACACGGGACATATAGTGGATTGTAAGAATAGGAACAAAAACAGCAACAACAAAATAATCCTCCTCCCCTTAAAACATGCATTTGACTCTGAACAAGTCTAAACCAAATCCAACCAAAGACCAGCGCTGGGGCTCCTGCTAGTTTCTTTTAGAAGAGCCTGCCTCTTCAAAACATAGAATGTTCAACAACTAGAGCTAAAAATGTCTGTTGGTAGATTTCTGGATGTTGGCCGTATCCCAGCTAGCAAGGCCAAGTCAGCCCCATATGGTATGGCCTAAATCTTAGACATATAAGGGTTCAGGAAGTACTATAATTTAAGATGGAAAAACATTCAATTGAATTGGAGTAATACAACATTAAGTTCAGAATTAGGATTCTTTGTTGACATTTTACATGGTGATACAATGAAATTGCAGCAGCCTTGAAGTGATGACGTTAAATAAAATAAAGTATAGAAAAAAATGAAAGGATAAATGAAAATAGAAAAGTTAGTTAAATATGTAAATTTGAGTTGTATAAACAAATATTGAGTTGGATAGACACAATAAATTAGGTTGAATAAAAACTTAATTAATAGTTACCAATATTTTCTGTCAGTTATTTCTATCCTGTTATATATGTATTCATTTTTTGTGACTCTGACTTTAACTTCAGTTCTTTCAACATCATGCAGCAATAGGGATGCTAAATTAGCTCATCCTCCTCTCACTCATGGTGCAGAAAGAATTAAACATAGCAGGACAAAGACTAGACAAAACACAGTAAAACAACTAAACAACTAAACACATTTAGTCAAAAACCCACACTTAAACCCAAATCTGTCCAGACAGGCAGAGGGAATGATATCCCAGAATCCCTTGCGGTGCCGATCTAACAGCAGCACCAAAGTTACACCTACTTAATTAAATTAATTTGAATGAAAGTAAAATAACTGTCTGATAACTACTTGTTATTTTTAAGGTGACTTAACTAAATATAATTGATTTATCTAAACTAAAGCAAATAATTAAGTTAGATCAAAGTAAAAGTTTATTTTTCCAACATCCATATGTGGTCTTATCATCCTCTCACGGTGGAAAAAGTATTATCTGAGCTTCTTCATCCACTAAATCATCTTCAAATGGACACGCCATGCTGCTTCACCTCTCTGAAAACAAACTAACCTTCAACTAAACCTGCTCCAGACCAGGTTATGTTCAGAGCATGAGTTGTTATGGCAACTTGACATACCCGGAAACATACCTCCATTTCTGGAACCAAAAGCTCAGGTTATCAACTTCCTTAGCCTCAAACTTATCGTGGGAGCTAGCATAACCTGCTTTCTGGAATACCCTCCTGAACTCCCAAGAGAACAATTAACTTATCTAACCCTACAACTACATCTTTAAATAATCCACCAGATGAGCTTCATCCAGATGGAGTTAGGGGACGACTGAGGGTGCAAGACGAGCCAGAGGCAGGATCCACAGCCAGGTGTTAGAGCAGGAGCAGAGCCGACAGAATGTAATGTGCACCCTGTGACTTTGATCATGAAAAAAATGTAGCTTAGGTCACAACTTTAAAAAGGTCTAGACTAAGTTTAACTAACAGGTATTGGTTGATAGATCTATTAATTATAATTTAGTAAAGCTAGTAAATTATAACCATATCATTTCAAATAAACTGAAAAAATAAATTGCCAAATATATTGTTTTATTTATTTAAACGTTTCAATTATTAAAAGTGCAACTGCATCTAACCAAGAAACAACATTTTTGTTAGAAATGACAGACACACACAGAGGGCTTCAGAAACAGCTGAAAATCATTTATTTAGAAACATTTAATAAATATTTTCTCTGATGAACTAACCTGCTTCACTTGGAAACACAGGTGTAGACAAAGGTAAACTAGCTAGCAGGTAACGGTTGATGGATCTATGACTTGGTTATCATTTCAAAATTAATTAATTAACAATATTATTTCATATTAACTCCAATACAAACTAACAAATATTGTCTTTTATTTGACACTTTGTAACAGGATCCTAAAAGCAACTAACAAAAAAAACCCCAAAGTTTTTTGTTCAGAATTGACACACACAAGGTGCTTCTGAAATGGCAAAAAAAACAGTTATTTAGGAACATTTAAAAAACACTTTCTCTAATGAACTAACCTGCTTCAATTTAAACACAGGTCTACTTTACCTTAAAAAATGAACCTCTGTAAACAAAAATCATTTATCACAGAACATGAAGCTTACAGTGATACCCGTAATTTATTTATTTTTTGTGATACCTGCAATTATTTCTCCTGAAAAGGAGGAATGATTGTTGGACTGGAAATACAAAGCTGTTTCTACCATGTGTGGGTTAACATGTGTCGTGTGACAAGAGACCTTTGGGTGAAACCTTTGCTGCATTTTTTACAGGAATAAGGCTTCTCTCCGGTATGAGTTAACATGTGAGATGAGAGATTATACTTTTTCCTGAAATCCTTGTTGCATTCCTTACAGGAATATGGCTTCTCTCCTGTGTGAGTTAACATGTGATGAGTGAGGACAGATCTATACCGGAAACATTTGTTGCATTCTTTACAGGAATATGGCTTCTCTCCAGTGTGGGTTAACATGTGAGATGTTAAATGAGACCTTTGAGTGAAACTTTTGCTGCATTCCTTACAGGAATAAGGCTTCTCTCCGGTGTGAGTTAGCATGTGAGAAGAGAGATGAGTTTTATTTCTGAAATCCTTGTTGCATTCCTTACAGGAATAAGGCTTCTCTCCTGTGTGAGTATACATGTGATGAGTGAGCACAGAACTATACCGGAAACATTTGTTGCATTCCTTACAGGAATAAGGCTTCTCTCCGGTGTGACTTAACATGTGACACGTAACATGAGACTTTTGAACAAACCTTTTGCCGCATTTTTTACAGGAATAAGGCCTTTTTCCTGTATGGGTAAACATGTGATACTTCAAACTTTGAGCAGTTGTACAAGTTCTTCCACACTCTTGACAAGAGTACTTCTTCGTTTTCTCTTTTTTTTTCCATTTCTTCTTTGAAGCAATTTTTCTTAATGTTTTGTCATGAACACATTTTTCTGTTATTTCCTCCAAGTTGATGTCACACTGACCTGCTGACATGTGAAAGCTGTCCATACTTTGGACATGACTTCTGTCTCTTCTCTTCCTCTGACCTTTTTTCTGTTGGTCTGTCTCTTCATCTGTAGTTGATGTTGATTCCTCATGTTGGTTTCCTTCTTCATCCTGACTATCAGTTACATTAAAGCTCTGCTGATTGTTTAGATCTGCTTCACTGTTCTCATCTTCCTCATAAGTAGGAATCTCCATCAATGTATCAGTCTCCTGCTTCAGATCAAGCTGCTCTTCACCTTGACAGATGTAGAGCTCTTCTTGCTCCTCTTTCATATGTGGACGTTCTGGTTCCTGCAGTTCCTCTTTAGTTTCTGAAGGTTCTGGTTCCTCCTGTTCCTCTTGAATCTGCAGAGGTTCTGGTTCCTCCTGTTCCTCTTGAATCTGTGGAGGTTCTGGTTCCTCCTGTTCCACTCTGAAGTTCCTCTGCTGCTTGAAAAGATCTTCCTCTTCAGTCATCCAATGCTGGGGGAGGACTGCAGGGACACAAACACAACAAGAAGCCTGTTTACACTTTTAAAACAATTTGTTCTTTGTTAAGTACCAATACAATTTTTTATTACTTCAGTCAGAAGATAATTGCTTTACATTTTTAATTTAAAAAAGAATCCACCCATTCATCCATTTTCTGAACCCCTTTTGGGGTCATGGGAATCCTAGAGTTTATACCAGCTAAAGTTGGATGAAGCCAGGGTCCACCATGGACAGGTTTCCAGTCCATCACATGACCAAAAAACACACACACTCATATTCACATCTACGGGTGCTATGGCGGGGGCACGAGAAGAACATGCAAACTCCTTATAGGAAGGATCCAGCTGGGATTCCAACTAGAGCCTTTCTTTCTGTGAGGTGAAAGTTCGGGTCAAACACCTAACATAAAAAAACTCTTAAGGATTTCTGAAATATTACCCGCCAATTTCAATACCAACTACAGCTCTTAATTCACACACTCCCTACACCAACACACTATGAACACACGTTACACAAGAAGGGATGTGGTCAATGACCTTCTGTCCTCTACGCTATCCCATCTGGGGCATGTAAGACAATATTTTCAAGAACAGTTCGGCACAACACTTAAGTTGATGTCCAACATTTTTTCAGCTTTCATTATTTAGAAAATCTATTTTTTTTATATTGTAATGATTCTCAAAACATTTTTTTTTTCATTTTTCATAGATAAAGCTTTTTAGCACTGAAACCACTCAATTCAGGCTCAGATTATACTTCAGAGCTAAGAGATTAACTAAACACTGTAAACCAGATAAGGAACTACAAACTTATGACTATTGCAGGTAACTAAATCTAAGTGGACTAAATTGTTCAACACACACAGAAACCGCAGGTATTCTTTACAAAACGTTTGGTTTTCATTTTACAAGCCTTCATACGTTCAAGGGAACAATGTTACATAACTTAAAACATTTATGTAAACAGGCCTTCACAAAGGGACTTAACTTGACATCTGACCTCACTATATTCAACGGATTAGGACAAGTATTAAGAAAATTCAAGATGGCTGGACCTTAGTGAAGGATTCAACTGAGCAAACAAGAGAGGAAAAACATTTATATTCATTGAAGAACCTGCTCAACACATTTTTGTCTTCAGGCACTTACAAACTTGTGTTATTATTGTTTTATCCTGACTTAAGGAATTAAAAGTTTTCTGTAAAACAAACAGCTGAGTAACATGACAAAAGTTCAGCAAAGGTTCAGTAACTTTCACATGGCAAGGCCATAACCTTTTGACCTTTTGTTAGATGCTGTAAATATTTGTAATGAAGTTGCAGTGAAACACTATTAAGACATGTTTTTAACTAGTCTAAATTAGAGATCACTTAATGATTCTCATCAGTATTGCGATGGTCGCCACAGTAGGCTATCAGTTACCTCAGCTTACCTGTTTAGTACAGACATGGACTTTTGACAATTGATCAGAGTAGTGGCACACCTGCTACTCATTTCTGAATTATTTTCCACCAGTTCAGGGTCTGAAATGATCAGTAGGCGTATTATTTACACGTGCAATCAGCTGTTGTCACTAGGCAACAACATGCTAGCAGAGAAGCGACTGGAGCTTCTCAAAGAGTTACGCTGTCACAGGAGAGGCTGTAGAATTTGAGTTTAGCATCAGGAGAGGAAGGAACGCTACAAGTCAAGCGTCCATCCATCCTCATGGAGAATAAAATATATTTGCCAAAAATAATGAAGGACCTCACAGCGCTAACCAGACTGCAGTAGGAGTACCAGCAGAGCAGTCTCCTGCTGTTCATGGAGACCTGGCTCATGGACCTCACACCAAACTGAGGGAACTCTGGAGGATTTCCAACTAGTGAGAGCGGACTGGTCGGTGGTAGGGAGGGGGCTTGAGGTGTACGTTAATGGGGGATGGTGTAACCCACAAGACAAAAACTGCATCACAGACATTGAACGGTTAGCAGACAGCGTTCAGCCGTACAATCTGGGGGGGGTTTCTTGTTATTGTGTTTACTCTTTACATTCCACACTCTGCAGAGGCTAAAGCAGCCTGTGAAGACATATCCACCTCTGTCTCTCAGCTAGCAACAGCACATCCACAGTCCTTTATCATAATATTTGGAGACTTTAACTCCGCCCCTCTTTCTACCCCAACTTCACCCAGTATGTTGACTGCCAGAGCAGGGGCAATAAACACTGAACTTGCTGTTAGCCTACATCTAATTACCTTTACCCCCACTGGGCAACTTTAACACAACCTGGACATTCTTAAGCCCCCATTTACCCGCTTGGTGAAGAGGATACACCCCACCACATAGATGGTCAGGCTGTGGATGATAATCGACTTAGGAAGGAAGTCACTTCCTGTTTTATCCGTGAACATCCAGGAAAAGACATTGAGACGTTGGACTCTCAGAAATACCTGGGTGTTCACCTCAATGACAGACTGAACTGGATGACTAACACAGACATCTTGAACAAGAAGGGCCAGTTGATTCCACTTGCTGAGGAGACAAAGGTCTTCAGAGTTTGCAGGACTTTTACAGACTATCTATGATGGCGTTATTGCATCTCTCCTCTTCTACGGCGTGTGTTGGTGGGGAATGGATGCATGGACAGGAACAGGAGGAAGGTCGAGAAACTGCTGCAGAGATCCAGCTCTGTACTGGGATGTTCCCTAGAGTCTGTGACTGTGACGGGTGAGAGGAAGATGTTAGGAAAACTTGAATCCATCATGGACAATCCTCTTCATCATCTGTGTGAGACAATGAAAGCACTGAGGATCTCCTTCAGTCAGAGCCTGAAAGCTCCTTGCTGCATGAAGGAGCATTGACAGATCTTTCTGCTATCAGCTATGAACGCCTCATAGACACTGAACGCTTCATTGTGTTATTTGATGCAGTTTGGTAACCATTATGAAAAAAAAGAAATGTTCAAATAAGCAGGGTGAAAAAAGATTCATGACAATACATTTCATTAGGTTAATTATTGATGACAAACTAAACTGGAAACCACATGTTAGATATCAGCAAACTAAACTGTCCAGAAGCATCTCAATTTTAAATAAAGCTGTGTTCACAGTAATAATTTTAATTCCAAACAACATCCAGTGTATCTCCAGGAGGATGACACTGAATTCTACTGAACCAGATTCTTCTCATGCTGTGATGTTAGTAGTTGGGTTATTATTATTAATGCTGTTATTAATGTTATTAATGCTGAAAACTGACAGTAAAACTCCTCCATATCCTGATCAGTCAGTCACACACAGGGCTTTTATTGAGGCCTGCAGGCGTTCTCGATTGGAACCGAGACACCCGGTGCCAACTGCCGGGTCCACGGTTCCAGCCCAGGAAATCTGAGCCCACTCAGACAGCAGTGTCCACAGAAAACGCATTTCTCAAGCCTCGTCAATTGACCAGGGGCCGCCGTTCATTCAGCTGTGGTAAAGAGACACGAAGAGGCTTAACATACTGGTTAAAACGAAAGCGAAACATTCTCTTTTTCGTTGGGGGGGCTTAACATTATTGAGAAGGAGTGTCTTATTGGAACATGTTTGTTGAAGATATTGCATGGAAGGAGGTTTGGCTAATTAATAATCTGTAATAAATTCTTGATCATCAAGAGTAAAAAGTTCATTTTAAGATTATCCACATATTGTACCAGGCTAAAACTTTTATTCAAATTAGATTTAGATTAAACATTGATAGTAATGATAGTAGTGATGCAACATTATGACTTTTTACAACTGATACGGATACCAATAGTCAACTGATATTTTTTAAAATACTTCTCAAATGCGTCAGCAATAGTCCCCTGCCCAGAAACTTTCCTTTTTTTTTCTTTGAATGAGTGCTAACGCTTAAAATGGAGTTTTAGGGCAGTTGATAGAATTTTCTTTTTTAATCACGAATTCTGAGTCAAATTTACAAGAACAAAGCCATAGATTAACGAGGAAAAAACACCAAAGTTTTCCGTTTATTGGAGCCTAGCTTAAAGATGAAATATGTGGATCCTTTTGTGAAGCTTTAATTCCAGATAGGTTTGAAAAACAAAGAAATTCAGAACCTTTTGACGACTCAAAATCCAATTATTGTCAGTGTTGGTAAAGCAGAGTTTCATAAAAAAAGGAGCTCAAAGACACAATGGAGTGTAGAGGACAGCAGCTTTATTTTCTTTCATTCACATACCCAGAAACCCCTTTGTCACCTGACGTCATTATCCGGTTATATGCAGAACACCAATGCGGAAGGAAAACAGTGTTCCATACGCCCCCTCCTCCAGATGAAACATCCTGTTTCAACACAAAACAACAAGTTGAATGAAAATAGTCTGATATATTAGCATTAGAACGTTTAAAAACCCAAAAAGTCCTCCTCCTCAGATGGAAAAATCCCACAAATGTAGAGATCTGGTCTTTAGTGGAGGAAGAAAGGATTGAAGTGGACATCTGCAGGGACACCAACGGCTTCATCAACGGCTGAAGAGATCCTGCAAACCATCCATCAATAAATAAAACATTAATAAATCCTAAACAAAGGAGCTTCCAAGCATTTGAAACGTTATCAATAAACATTCAACTCACCTGTAAGTTTAGTCGGTCTGCTCTGCTGCTGCTGCGTGGCGTTCACTTGCTGCTCTGTATGCTCACCTCCACTTTAATCTCTTAAGTTTACAAGTTGTTTTTCTTGTAAATCTACAACTTTAAATCTTGTAATTTTTTTGGTGGCCCCTAAAACTGCAATGATAGCAGCTTCATATTCTTTCCACACATCGTGGTGGTGAATTTTCAAATAGCTTGTGAGATTTGTGGTGTTAAAGCTTGACCTTTTACCCTCTTTGTGACACTTCTGTCGAAGACGTTTTGCAAACAGCGAGTGAGTCGTTGGTCTCAGACACGGTAAAATAAGCCCACATGTTGCAGACGGAGGTCTTTAGAGCAGGCGCTGAGATGTCAAATACCATTTTCTTCATCATTTTAGTTCAGTGACAGAATAATCAATGTTGAAGTAGAAAATGAAAAAGCATGTTGGTGGATTGCTTTTTCATTTTAATTTTGAGTCATAAAATGCAGCTTCATTTTGAAAATGAAAAAGCATTTATGATTTTGACTTTTATTTTTAATTATGCTACAGAATCGCTTCCATACAAAACGACAACAGTTTAAGCTTTTAGTCATCGGTCAATAATCAGGGAACTTTTTTCTTATCGGAATCATCTGCAGGACGTTGTACTGTCCAACATCGGCCTACAATTATCAGTATCTGATGCTATCATGCTATCAACTACTCTGTAGTTTTTGCTGCAAAATTCCACTGAAACAGTGATCCATCTATTCTGATATTGTCCTGAAGTTAAAGAAGATTTATGCTAAACTGATTTGCTTAAATTTCTTGCACATTTTGGCCAAATTTCATAATTGTCGCGTGCGTGTGTTGTTCAATTGTGTGTTTCTCTGATGAAGGTGACATACCTATGTGGTGTAGCTGCAGCTGTGGTTTCCAGATGACATCCAGCAGTCTGCGCTGACGACAGAGCTCCTGCTCGTACTGGACGATGGTTCCTTCACAGAGTCTGCAGATTTCTTCAGCAGCAGCAGCTAGTCGCTCGCTGATCAACTCTCTCAGAGACTGAAGGGAAGACATGGTTCCTGCTCCGATCTTCAGCTCCAACTCCCACAAACACCTTCTTTACGCTGCTTTTTCACTCGAAACTGACAGTTCGTATCCTCCTTTGGGTCCAAAAACGTCACTGTTGTCCAGACAAAATCGCCGCCGGTCTCTGAACACAAGCTAGCTACAAGCTGCTAGCGCCGCGCGCTGCTGTTTACTTCCGGGTCACGCTGATAACTTCATTCTGAAAAAGCCTTTTACATTTCGATTATCCGAATATTTATTTTTTTTACGAAAAGAATTTACAACCTTTTTAAGTCACGAAATATATTTTAATAAAAAGTATGAAAAACAAAAATAATTTTGTCAAAAATGCTTGGTAAGCGGATATGACGTCACAAGAATTTACGATGTACTTTTTTTTAAAACGATGTACTGGAATTAATCACAAAACCAAACTGTAATCAAAGATGTGAGCATAAAAGGACTGTTTAGGAGATGAAAAACTGTTTACAGTTGAGACTTAATACAGACTGAAGCTTTTTTGTTTTTAATATTTAAGAGAACTTTTACATCCAACCTCAGTTTATCTGAAGTCTCACATTAGAACAACAATTATTTCTGGTTTTGTTAGACCCTTTGTCATTGTCTGCAGGTCTGCAAAGCAGAAATACCTGATGTTAAACTGAATAAATTCACTGTAAAATTTTTTTTATTGTTTTCTTCTCGTGTAAAAAAAGAAAATAATGATGGAGCTACGGCAGGATTACTTGGCTCAGGTTTTTTTTTTAATAATTACGAAACTCTCGCAGACACAACCACCCAATGATTCAGAGCACATCTCTTCACAAAAAACAAAGAACAAAACAAAAAAATCTATACACATAAAAATATAAAAAAACTTTCAGAATAAATTAAAATTTAAGGCAATCAACAATCTAGACAAGGGGTGCCCAAACTTTTTTCCTCAAAGGGCCAAAATCTAAATGTGATCGTGGACCGTGGGCCAAATACAATACGTTTTTTGTATGTCATTAAATAAAAGCAGAAAACAAAGAATATGCTTTAATGTGTTTATTTTGATTCTGTATTCATCAAGGTAACACAAAAATAAACATTCTTTCAAACCATTAAACATAACAGCAAGGCCTCACTGGCAATTTTCAACTAAAAAACAAAAACAAACTAAAACAAACTTTTTTTCCAATGAAAACAGCAAACTGCGATCCTTAATGAGAGACATGGAGCTGGTCTTTTGACTTAATCAGTGACTGAATGTTGGGCTGCAGCTTACTCACTGATAGTGTTAGTATGTCTTGCAAGTGTGAGTCTGTGAGGGTCCCCCTGAGTTTGATCTTGTTCAGGTTCATGAGACTAAATGTTTGCTCACAAATGTAGGTGCTGCCAAACAGAGATAGCATCACTTGTGCATTTTTTCTCATCTGTGGGTATCTTTGTTTTGACACATGTGGATAAAAATCCCTCAAGGGTAGTGATACAAATTTGCGTCTTAGCTCTGTGTCACATTGAAACTCAATCAACTCCATCTGCAAATGCTCTGGAACTGAGTCGGGACTCACGCTGAAGGGCTGAGAAAAAAGCTCCATGTCACCTGCAGTCTTCTTAAAGTCCACAAAGCGCAAATCAAACTCCTTATTTAAGTTGCTGAGAAGTTCTCCATATTCTGGCAACCTGTCAGAGAGAGCTTCCAGCTCTCCCTCTCTCTCTCTCTCTCTCTCTCTCTCTCTCTCTCTCTCTCTCACTCTCTCGCTCTCGCTCGCTCTCTCTCTCTCTCTCTCTCTCTCTCTCTCTCTCTCTCCCCCCCCCCCACGTTTGCTGGGTGTCTTTTTTGCTGCAGCTGAGCACTGCAGGAGTGTTGACCTGGTCTCAGCCACAGACTGCCGACGAGAATGGCTTGTCTTTTTTTGGAGGACCCAATTGACGAGGAGGCTGTATTAAATCCTAGAGAATTACATTTACGTCGTGCGAGGATTTTGAGACCTAGACTCGATTTTTTTGTCATTTCCCCATACGTTTTTGTTTGAGCATTACCGTTTTTCGTTGCAGTCAATTACATATATACAATGAAAACAACATTAGATATTGCTATGTAGATGTTTCATATGTCAAATATTGTCAACAAAGCCTACATCCATGACATGCTCAAATTTGACCTGATTGAATTATGTTTTTATACTTCATTTTTAGCTGCTGCCATGTTCTTTTAATTCCTGCAGGATTGCAGCTACATGAAAATGAAATCAGGGACATTGAATTAGATTAATGTAACAATTAATTTTTGGAAACACAATTTTCTAGCACTGCTTACTTTCTTAATCCCATATAAACCTATACCACTTGATCAATACAAAGGTAGACAAAAGTTCACTTTGAAAAACACAATTGCATGTATTAATATTAAACTGACCAACGTTTGCAAGAGGGGAAGGTTAACAAAAAAGTCCTCTAAACATTACCGACGTTAAATGTGGTTGTTTTCAAAAAGACATGAAAACAACCGCTATTCCTTATGTTTTTAACCGTTTTCATGGTCTGCAGGTCTGACAGCAACAATCTCAAATGTTGGACTGAACCATTTCATTGTAAACATGCGTTGTTGTTTGTGTGTTGATCCACAAACACGCTGTGAAGAGGAACCTGCAGTGAAGGCAGCCATGTTGGAGCCTCACACATGTTCTCATTAGGATCAAATGAACCAGTGTGTTTGAGACTGAAAGAAAGACTGAAGGACAAAGAAATATGAAGATTCATTAAGGATCAAATCCAGACTTTATTCATGTCTTCAGACAAAAAAGCTGCAGACATTTTACAGACACAATTGAGGTTTTTCAACACTTTTCTGACCAGAAGATGCAGTTCTGGATACAGCCAGAAGGTGTCGCCCTTCTCATTTCTAATACAAGTTCAAACTACAGATCAGGGGCCTGTTTCAGAAAGGAGGTTAAGTGTAAACTCTGAGTGCGTTAACCCTGAAATAAGGGAAACCCTGGGTTTTCCGTTTCAGAATGGGAGGTTTGTTAAACCAGAGTAAACAGAGTAAGTCAAACCCGTTTCTGAAAGAGAGGTAACTTCAGGAATCAGGAATCAGGAATCAGGAAACTTTATTGTCATTTTATCATGATAAAACGAAATTAGGCTCTCTGGTCCCGGGCCAGCCGTTTACATTCAGACATAAATAATATATATCAATAATAATGTCAGTAAAATATCAGTCTGTTATGGTGTGGTTCCTGATGAGTATTGCACAGAAGTATTTTTCAAATTGCACAGTATTTTATGTTAAGTATTGCACAGCCCTGTGATATTGCACTTGGGAATTAGCTTGTTGTCCATAGGGGGGGGGGGGGGGGGGGGTGCAGTGATCAACCGGAGTTAAGCAGTCTGACTGCTTCAGGAAAGAAACTGTTCCTCAGTCTGGTGGTCCTGCTCTTTATGCTCCTCAGTCTCCTGCCTGAGGGGAGCAGGGAGAACAGAGGGTGTGAGGGGTGGGTGGGGTCTTTCAGGATGTGGGAGGCCCGTTTCCTGCACCTGGTCGTATAGATGTCAGTGGTGGATGGCAGGCTGCAGCCCACAGTCCTCTGTGCAGCTTTGGTCACTCGTTGCAGAGCTTTCCTCTCTGCCGCAGAGCAGCTGCCGTGCCACACCGTGATGCAGGAGGTCATGACGCTCTCCACCACACACCTGTAGAAGGAGGTCAGGACTGGGATCCCCATCCCAGCTCGCTTGAGCCTCTTCAGGAAATAGAGGCGCTGGTGTGCCTTCTTGACCAGATACCTGAAGCTGGAAACCACTTCCACCGCGTCCCCTCCGATGTGAATGGGGGGAGGGGAGCATCTGTCCTTCCTAAAATCCACGATCATCTCCTTGGTCTTCTTCCCATTGATGCAGAGGTTGTTGTCTCTGCACCAGCTCTCCAGATGTTCCACCTCCTGCCTGTAGTCAGACTCATCGTTGTTGGAGATGCGTCCAACCACAGCTGTGTCATCCGCAAACTTCACGATCAGACAGCTGGGGTGACTCGCTGTGCAGTCGTGCGTGAGCAGGGTTAACAGGAGGGGGCTCAGCACACAGCCCTGGGGGGAGCCCGTGCTGAGGGTGATCGGGGAGGAGGAGACGTTGCGGATTTTTACAGACTGCGGTCTGTCTGTCAGGAAGTCCAAGACCCAGTTGCACAGAGTGGGGTTCAGTCCAAGTGTGTGTAGTTTCTGGGTGAGGGTCTGCGGGATGATGGTGTTAAAAGCTGATGTGAAGTCCACGAAGAGCAGTCGAACGTACGCGTTCTTGTTCTCTAGGTGGGTGAGGGTTGTGTGGACCACAGAGGAGATGGCGTCCTCTGTGGATCGGTTTGACCTGTATGCGTATTGGTGCAGGTCCCTGGTGATGTCGATGGATTCTGTGATGCGGGTCATGACCAGTTTTTCGAAACATTTCATGACTATCGGTGTCAGGGCTACCGGCCGATAGTCATTCAGACTTGTCACTGTGGATGATTTGGGTATTGGAATGATGGTGGCGGTTTTCAGGCAGGTGGGGACCACTGCCTGCATCAGGGAGGTGTTGAAGATGTCTGTCAGCACCTCTGTGAGCTGGTGTGCACAGTCCTTCAGCACCCGTCCAGGGATATTGTCGGGTCCAGCAGCTTTGTGAGGGTTGATCCTCTGGAGGGTCCTCCTCACCTCAGCGGGCGTCACACTGAAGGGCTCTTCGCCAGGTGGGATGGTGAGTTTGGTGCTGGGAGGGGCGGTGTTGGAGTCCTCAAAGCGGGAGTAGAAGAGGTTGAGTGCGTCTGGTAGAGAGGGGTCCTCAGGGCATTGTGCATCTCTGGTGTTGTAATCTGTGATGCACTTAATGCCCTTCCACATACTCCGAGGGTCATTCGACGTAAAGTGTCCCTGAATCCTCTGAGCATAGGCGGCCTTGGCCCTCCTCACCCCAGCATGCAGCTCCCTTCTTGCCGCTCTGAGTGCCACCTTGTCACCTGACTGGAACGCAGCATTCCTGTGTTTCAGCAGAGCCCGCACCTCTGCGTTCAGCCAGGGTTTCTGGTTGGGGTAGTCCGTTACAGTCCTGGTGCTGGTGACATCCTCCGTGCACTTACTGATGTACCCGAGGACTCCTGATGCATAATCCTCCAGGTCCACCTCCCCCTCATGCGAAGCTGCCTCCCTAAAGATCTGCCAGTCTGTGTGCTGGAAACAGTCTTGCAGAGCTGATGCAGCCTCACTAGGCCACACTGTGATGGTCACATATACTCGGAGTCAGTGTCCACGGTTACTTATGCTGCGAAGCTAACCTATTCGGGAGCAGGTTTTATTCTCCAAACTCAAGGTTTCTGCCGGTCCCCTCCCCTTTTTAAAGACGAAGCGGTATTTTTCGCTTTAACCTTCATTGCCCACATTTCCGTCACACAGAGACGGTCTAAGTGACAAGAATGGCTTGTCCTTTTTTTGGAGGACCCAAAAGACAAGGAGGCTGCATTCATTTGTACAGAATTACATTTACGTCGTGCGAGGATTTTGAGACCTAGACTCGATTCCTTGTCATTTCCCCATACGTTTTTGTTTGAGCGTTACCGTTTTTTGTTGCAGTCAATTACATATATACACAATCTTATCCAGCTTTGCATTACTAACATCAGCCATCGTGGACGTGCTCTTACATCCGAGCAGATACTTTGTGCAGCTTTACGTTTTTTTGCCAATGGAAGCTTTCTGTACAATATCGGGGATGCTGTCATGGTCAGAACACGAGACGGACTCAGATGCTGGAACCCAGTACGAGGAGACAGGTAAGTGGATAAATGTAATTTAATGTCACTGAATATGGCGAAGGCTTGGAGGAGCGTGGCTAGGTCGAGACTAGAAGGTGTGGCTTTGAGCGTGGTGGAGAAGCCTGAGCGAGCTGTAGCTCTTGCTGACAGAGGTGCAGCTGCAGCGCTACTGGAGATCTTGAGAGTGGTGTGACTGAAGGTCTTGAGGAGGGGTGTTGCTGGAGTTCTTGTGAGTGGCAAGGCTGGAGGACCAGTGAAGCCAGAACCAGTGCGTGCTGTGGCCGAAGAGCGTCGGCGTCTGGGAGGTAGCTGCAGCTCAAGGTGGTGTAGGTTCCAGGTGACAATTGTGGCATGAAAAACCTGAGGCACAAGACAAACGAGGTTAGCGTGGTTCTAGACAAGGGAGCCAGACGTGGAGCACTGAATGACTAGGCACCATCAGGGTTAACGAACTGGCGAAGACTCTTGGAGTTGGGTCTCCTTAAGAAGCAGGTGAGTTGATGAGTTGATTAGTCACAGCTGGAGTCAGGAGCAGAGCAGGGCTGGAAGGGGGAGGAGACTGGCAGGCACCATGACAGATGCGGAGCATATTAGTAAAGCCACTGTATGCAGAGCTGTTCGGAAAGTGTGCCTCGCTCTCAAGCGCTTTCTGCACATTTTTATAGTGTTTTCTGGGCACAAACCCCTGAGAGCCATCAAAGAGGAGTTTCACAGGATTGCTGGTTTGTAGTGTTCAAATCACTTCAAATGTTTCTATTCTGAACAATTATGTTAGTTAGTTAATAATGTCTTACTGCATCCTCTGAAAGTGATATAATAATTAAAATTACCTTCAGGTTTTCCAAATGTGGTTGGATGCATTGATGACACACATATACCCATCATTGCACCAACTGAAAATGAGGCAGACTAGGTAAACAGAAAGTCAATCCACAGTATTAATGTGCAGGTACATAGAGTTACATGCAGTTTATGATGGTGAAACAACCTAGCAATGCTATATTTGAAATGTCTTATTCTTTCCAATGTAAATATTATATGTGATGCTGCACATATCATCACCAATGTTGAAGCAAAGTGGCCCGGCTCTGTTCATGACTCACGAATATTTCGTGAGTCTACCCTAAGCAACAGACTGGAATGTGGTAAGTAAATGTATGCACTACATTTACACATGCACTTAAATGTAGCACATAAGCAATATTATTTTTGTTTTTGTCTTTTTTTATACAGGAGAGATTGATGGCTTTCTGCTAGGGGATAGAGGTTACCCATGCCAACCTAAACTTCTAACCCCTTACCCAGAACCTGAACAAGGCCCACAGCAGCGCTTTAATTTGACACACAGCAGGACTAGAGCCAGGGTGGAGATGACCATAGGCCTGTTGAGAGCACGTTTCCAGTGCCTACTTCACCTTAAGGTCACCCCTGAGAGGGCCTGCGACTTCATTGTGGCATGTGTAGTTCTCCATAATATTGCCATATTTAGAGGGGAACAACACCCTGCCCTACACATACAAGACCCAGAGGAAGACCCCAACCACCCTCCAGATTTCCAGGATGGAAGGGTGGTCCGAGACCTTATATGCCACCATTCATTCTCAGATTGAATCAACCACCACAACAAGAAAAAAAAAGAATCCCACAATGAATAAATTCAAGTCACAATTTATTTGGTTTTCCTTATTTCCTACAAATTGAAAAGGAACAGTAAGAATTCAATATTCATCCAAAACCTTTATAGAATTCACCAATCTCAATACACACCATACCTGTAGCTTGGGTTTTAGGATCTCAATTTCCAGATCTGACTTAAGGATCTGTCGATTTAAGTAGGACATCTCTTCATCAGTTTTCTCTATTTGTTTAATGCGATGAAGTCTATATAACTTCTTAACTGGTAACTGAAAATACAGTAGTGTGGGGTTAAATCCTGTTCATTCAACATGAATTCCATTCAATAACACTCTGGCATTTACTGTACGTCACTGAACTGTGTTCATCCGTGCAGAGAAGTTTGATGGAAATTCCACCTCCCCCTCCTCATCCGGAAATCGCTTCCGGATGAAAAAAATGTCTGAAATTGGAGAATTTTCGCTTTATTTTCTATATTTCTCCGTGGATCGCTTTCTCTATGGACCCGGCTGTCTTGTCTTCCCGGCCGAATTGACCAATGACGGGACGTTTTAGTTGCTTTTGGATGCGTCGACGGCTCTGATTGGCTCTGTCTGTACCACTTGGTCAGCGGACCCACGCTAAACTTTCACAAACAAATCTGAAGAGTTTGCGATTAAATTTGTGTTAAAATATTGGCGGCCATCGTCATTATTGAGCGTGGTAACGACCTCTGTTGTGAGAAGAAGATAAAAACAAATTTAAGTGGTCTTGGCTGGAGGAAAAAGACAAATATGGTGATTTCTTTTCAACGTACATTCGCAAAACAAATGTTGGAGGTGAGTACAATTGTTGTTGTTCAGAATTTCCCTCTCCGTTCTAATACAATTAGTTAGGTGGAAATTATGTAGAGATTAAGTAAGGGTAATGGCTGACGAAGTGTGCGTTATTATTACTTTTTTTCTCGTCGGACGGTTGCCTCCGCGAAGTGCATTAAAGTAATAACGCACACTTAGGCCATTAACCCGCTTATACCATGGTCACTTACAAAAGAAATACATATCAACCAGTTTTTAGTCCTTAATTGTTTTTTTTTTTCGATTTGGATTGCTTTTCTCACAAAAAACAGACTATATCGCACCGCATCACGTAAAACATAGTCCGTCGCGCAGCGCCACCGCTGCAGTCAAGATTCAGCGATATATCTATGCTGATCGTCCCGATGGGTTTAATAAAGCATCAGTTCAGAGAGAAAGTTCACCTCTTACTGCTTGTTTTTGTCCAAATGATGAAGCAAACGATTGTTTTAAAGAAGCCGGTGCAGTGATACAATCAGTTAAGCTAGGTGACCGGAATCAGGTTTTATTGCACACCCAGCAGCCAATCAGAATCGAGTATTCAACCGGACCATGGTATGGAACATGCTTATACATTGTTTGAAACCCCCCCTTGTAGATTTTCTTGATCTGAATGCAGACCACATTGATCAAAACGGAAACATTTGAATACATTTCTCTATCTAATTTATTTGTACTTATGCCTAATTACCATTATTTAGTTCAGTTTTGCTCAAAAACATATTATTAACACTAATTAAAAGTATTTGGTGGTTTTGGACCCCTTAAAAAATAATTTTTACAATGTTTAATTTTGTGTGTATGTTTGTTTTAATATTTCCCAGATTACTAAGTATTGGTGTTAAAAATTGATGTATTATGTTATAGAAAGATAGTTTAAAGCAAATCCCATATTTTGATGTAATGATAGTTTGAGAAAACAGTATTTCTAAAGCAGAAATGCTTCAAAAAAATGAGGTACTTTCATGGAATATCATAGTTACTGTTGTTCTTTTTGCCATTTGGGGCTTTGATGTTACTATATTTCAGCAATTGTATGTTTTGCAGCTTTAAGGAAAAGCTTACATTGTAGGATTGTGTTACTTTTAGCAATTATCCAAATTCTTTTTTAGGACCAGCAAGTCCTTAATGGCAAGTCAATCTAGGTTTTTTGAATGTTAAATCATGTTGCTCCAATTAGTCTTAATTTCTTGATTAAGAAGTGAATAACTATACCAGAATGTACCAGAATGCATCTACGACCATGTATTTTTAAAATATTTCGCTCCGCGCCGCCATATCGCTCAAAGAAAAGTTCAGGGATTTTTTCCTTGCCAGACTTTCATCACTATTACAGATCGGCTTCCATGACAAAATAACATGGAAAGTTTCATAGATAGTCTTGTACATTTAAAATAACAAGAATATCATGCATGTCAGCATCATTAATAGAGTGTATTAGTGTGAATCTCTCTCATAAATAGATGCACAGGCACATTTTATCCAAGAATCACTGCTGACCATTATGTATTTGTGTTTTTTTTTTTTTTTCGTTTTTTTTACTTGTTCTGTCCAACAGCTTAGCAAACAGATTAGAGCTGAAGGCTTTTTGTGTTGGACAGGTTTTACTATCACAAAAAGAGGTTATATAGCTTCAAGAAACTAGAGTGTAGCTTTGTGTAAACCCCTTTTTGTTGTATTAGTTTTTATTTATTTGTTACATTTAGTGTGTGTGGGGAGGGAGAGGGGAGAATGTGAGGGGAGGGTGGAAGAGTGTAAAAGGAAGAGGTGAAAAGGTGGGGGACACAAGCACTGATTTGAATAAGTTATTATTTTAAGCTGTTACAATTCTACCAGATCTGCCGGAAAGAAAAATGTTACATCAGAGGTGAAAATCTGACACTAAGATGAGCGAAAAAAAAGAAAAAATCTGTCCATCAATACACTGTAGGTAAGGAGGAGGGATGAAGCAGACAGGGAGCAGTGTGGCAGTGTGCACGTGCACGTGGGGGTGGGGATACATGCATGCTGCCGACGTGAACCGTGTGTTCATAAGGGGAACCAGATCCTACCCAGCCAGACCAGCCAGACCAGGAGAGGGGAGGAGAGCCCCCCAGGCCAGGAGCCCCCCGAGCATCCGCACCCAGGCAGCCCGGGAGGAGGGTAGGAGGGGACCGCCCACCCCACCGGCCAGGCACAGAGAGGGCCCCCGTACAGGGGCCCCCCCAGTGCCCGGCCCCCAGGCCACAAGACAGGAGCGCTTAGGCGTACCAGGCGGCAGCCATGGGGGCCACCGGACACCGAGACAAGGGCCAGGGACGAAGCCAGGGCCCCCGGAACCCATGAGCCGTCCACCACCCGACCGGCGCCCCGTCTCCGCAAGCCAGCCCAGGCACGCGACCTAAGCAACCCAGGGATCGCCACACACCCACAGCCACCCCCCATAACCCTACAACCCTACACACTACAACCCCCCCCCCCCGCCATAATATCTGAGCCCCCCTCCCCAACCCTCTCAGTGCCCTCCCCTCTCTGTGATGGGGAGGGAATTACCCAGAGGGTCCCAGCGAGCCAGCCCCCAGGTCCGTCCTACCCATGCACTCACGCACACATACTCACAATCATCTGGTTACCCTCCCCACCCCCCGCCGCCACGCAGTAACCCCCCCCCAGCCGGCAGACCCCCAGCGCAGCATGCCCGACCCCCCCGCAGCCGACAGGATTCCCATAAGCCCGGCCGCCCTGAGAAGACCAGGCGGGTGAAGACCGGCCGCCCCCCCCCCGATCCCACCCATGTGTGGAGGTGTGGGAGTGCTGTGTGTGTGCTGCGGGTAAAATAGGAGGTCCTCAGTGTGGGGGGCCCCACCGCTGCCAAGCCGCAGAGCCCCCCACTCCGGGGTCCCTCTGACTGTGGTGTGTATTTGCTGTGTGTGTGCTGCTAGCATGCAGTGTGTGTGTCTAAAGAGGAAGTTAAAATTGTGGGGGGGGCCAGCGTAAGGTGAGCACGGATGTTTCACCGTGCCCCCCTCCACCAGACCCCCTCCACAAGGCCCTAGATGAATCAGAGTGTCTAATATGCAAGTAAAAAGCGGGGAGGAGGGCGGGTGCCGACGAGTACCCAGAGAGGGGCATCCCCAGTGAGCCCCGCCAGCATACCCCTCCCATCCAGTTCCCGGAGCCCTATGTGCCTGTGTGCAATATTTGTTTGGGTGAGAGCGGGGAGGAGCAGGCGGATGGGCACAACCGGGGGAGACGGCTCCCCCGAGCGACCGGCCCCCCAGCCGGCCGCGGTAGGCGCCCCCCCTCCCAGAGCGGCCAGGCAGCCAGAAACGACAAGCCAGCCGCAGTTGGAGGCCAGAGCCTCGCAGCGCCGAGAGACAGACAGCAAGGAAGGGTCCCGGTGCCAGAACGGAGGGGCAGGGGGTCCAGCCCCACCATTCATACCCTGACCTCCCTAAGGACTAGCACGCTACCCCCCCAGCCCCCCCCCCAAATAAATAAATAAATAAAATAATAATAATAAAATAAATAAATAAATAATAGTAATAATAATAATAGTAATGATAATAATAATAATAGTAATGATAATAATAATAATTATAATAATAATAGTAATAATAATAAATAATAATGAAATAAACCCACCCAGGTGAACCCCTTAACCCCTGCTGTGACTGCGGCGTCTACCCCCGGGGGGGCAGGCCACGCGCCAACTACCAGCCACGGGCGAAACACCGGCCATGGGCAGACGACCGCAGGTCCCAGAGCCCCAAGCCCCCCCCCCAGGTGGGGGGGGTGGGGGGGCTTGGGGCCCCCGCCACGGCTACCAGCCACCCAGCACGGCACCCGGCCGCCGTTCCTGGTCAGCTGCACTGCCTATCCCGCGCCCAGAAGGCATCCGCCCAGGAACCCCTGCCAAGTTGCCGGCAGAGTGTGCGCCCCCACCACCACACCACACGGGCAACCAGAGCCCCGAGCCGGGAGAACGGCAGGCCCGGCAGAGCCCACCCCCCCCCCCCAAACCCACCCCGGCCCACCCAACCAGTCAGGACCCGGCCCAACCTATCACCATCCCACCCCTATTAGGTGATGTGACTAACCAGCTGGAGCCAGGGAGAGTCTGAGGCCGACAGGTTTTTTGTGGAGGACATTATCTCTAAACTAATATGCTCTGACATGAGGTTTCTGTAGTGGTTGATGCTAAGATTATTTTTAGATTTCCAGTTTAGGAGGATAGTTTTCTTTGCGATACATACAGCGGTGAGAACCATATAAGCCTTGTAAGATTCCATGTTGATGTTATTCAGGTCACCTAATAAGCAGAATTTGGGGCAAGCAGGAATCTTATGATTAAACCAGACTGATAAATCCTCACAAACCTTACGCCAGAATGATTGGACAGGTGGACAGAGCCACAGAGCATGCAAATAGTCGTCTATGTTGTTACCTATGCACTGTGTGCATATAGCAGACTGATTGAGACCCATTTTAAATAGCCTCTGTCCAGTGTAGTGAGTTCTGTGGAGAATCTTGTATTGAATGAGTTGCAAATTAGGGCTTTTGTTCATATTAAAGGCATTCAAACAGATCTGTAGCCAAAATTGATAACTAGAATTCAATGATAGCTGAGACTCCCATTTTGGCATGGGTAAGTAAATTGTTTCATCTATGTCCGATAACATCTTGTAAATTTTGGAGGTGAGCTTGGGATTTTTAAGGTCAATGAAATGTGTTACTGTAAGGGGAAGGTCTTGGTCTATTTGGGTCAGGCAGTATTTAGTGCTTATAGCTGATTTAAGCTGCTGATATTCTAGAAATTTGTTTATATTAATTCCATAAGTTGAGGATAACGTTGAGAGAGACATAAATTTTCTATTCTGAATTATATGCTGAAACTGCTGGATTCCTTTGTTCTTCCATGAAGCAAAATGAATCATGGTTTTGTTAATCAAAATGTCAGGGTTGTTCCAAATGGGGGTAAGTTTACATGGAAATAATGTGAGGTTGTTTTTTTTAAGAAAATCCCACCAGGCTGTTAACGATGAGCTGATGTTTAAACTTCTGAAGCAATTGTGTTGTTTAATTTTAGAACTGAAGAAAGGTAGATTAGAAATATCTAGGTTATCACAGAGATTTTGTTCAATGTCTAGCCAGGATTCATCCAGCACACCAGGATTCAGCCATTTTTGTACATAACACAATCTGTTCGCGGAGTAGTAGTCCTGGAAGTCTGGAAGGCCTAGTCCTCCTCTATCTTTAGGTTTTTTAATAGTTTTTAAACTAATCCTTGGTGGTTTACCTTCCCAGAGGAATTGGGAAATGAATGAGTCTAATGATTTGAACCAAGTAGTTGGAGGTTTGGAAGGAATCATTGAAAACAGGTAGTTAATTTTGGGGAGAATCGTCATTTTTATGGTTGCAACTCACCCTATTAGAGAAATGGGTAGAGTTTTCCATCTAGTGAGATCAGCCTCGGTTGTTATAAGTAGTTGGGTGTGGTTTAGCTTGAATAAATCAGAAAGCCTGGAGGAGATATTTATACCTAAGTACTTTATGTTGCCTGTTTGTATTTTAATAGATAACGGATTTAGATAATTGCAATTAATTGGTAGAATTGTGCTTTTAGACCAGTTTATGGAGCATTCTGAAACTGAGGAAAATCTATTAATTAGGGAGATGATTTGGCAGATGGAAGATTGTGAATTTGGAGTAAATAGTAAAACATCATCTGCATAAAGACGTATTTTGTGTTCTAGATTTTTGGTTTGAATGCCTTCAATGTCTCGACTTTGCCTAATAGCAGCAGCTAGAGGTTCAATAAATAGTGCAAATAAGGACGGAGATAGTGGACAGCCTTGTCTGGTTTCTCTTTGTAAATTAAAGCTTGGAGATGTTTGATCATTTGTTCTGATACGAGCATTAGGAGAGGCATATAATATTTTAATCCAGTTAATAAATGATTTTCCAAAGCCAAATTTGTTCAGGGTGGCTATTAAAAATTTCCAGTTGACCCGATCAAATGCCTTTTCTGCGTCCAGTGACAAAATGGTTGCTTCTCGGTTGTTGATGGTTGTATAATCTATGAGATTGATTAATCTGCGCATGTTGGTAGATGAATGTCTACCCTTTATAAAACCTGTTTGGTCAGGATGTATTAGAGAGGGAACTACCTTCTCCAGCCTTCCTGCCAAGGCTTTGCAGATTATTTTAAGATCTGCATTAATCAGTGATATGGGTCGATAGCTGGATGGTGATGTGGGATCTTTTCCAGGTTTCAGAAGTAAGATTATATTAGCAGAATTCATATTTGGAGGTAGATAATTGTTGTCCTTAATTTCTATTGTCATTCTGAGAAAAATGGGAGCTAAGATTTGCCAAAACTATAAAATTCTGCTGGGAAGCAGTCTGGTCCTGGGGCTTTTTTACTAGGCATGTTGGTTAATGCTTTATGTAGTTCTTCTTTAGTAAAAGGGGACTCCAGGGCTGTGATTTGTTCCTCTGTTGGACTAGGCAAATCTATGCTATTGAGAAAACTATTGATGTCATTGTTGGAGCCATTTGGCTGAATTTCGGTTATCTATTAAATTTAATGCATGCATGTGCCTGTCATTCTTTGGCCATGCAGCTGTTCCAGCTTCCTATTGGTTAGGTGCATTTTGGGAGCCGCCGTGTCTTTTATGGGCATTGGCTTTTGGTTTTGAACTTGGGAAGCACGGCAGCACATTAATCTTAGACCGTGCTTAAACTGTGTTTAGAACAAGTTATTTTTACAGTAAGGAAGTATTCATGCTTTTGAGTATTTTTGTGGTTTGTACTTTATATTTTTACCATTCAAGAAAATAAATGCCATAAAAAAGGAAGAACAACGACCCTTTTTTCTGAAGCACGTGTAAAGACGGTTCCTGCTTCCCAAGATAACCGAATGTACCTGTAACGGCAGTTACATAAAAAAGTCTAAGATTAACGCTGGACTGTTTTTCACCATAAGAAGAGGACCTCGGAAAGAGTTTCTTCACTCACCGCGTTGAAGCATCGCACAAGACTTACGTGAGTAATGAGCCAATGCAATAAGCCTGAAGCCGCACAGCATGGTTTTCAGTGACTGGAGGAGTGCTCTTGCTAAAACTCTCAAAGAAGAAGTTTAAGCTGACATATGTGAGAAGAGTTACTGTTTCAAGAAAAGACGACAATTTGAGCCATAATTGCCGTTAATTGGAGTCACCGCAACAATGCATGATGCGCATGCGGGCCTCCGGAGGGCGCCAAAGCTCACTCCAAAGGCAGCAGAAGAAAAATGTGAAAGGCTTAAAACAGAAAGAAAGAGAAAGCTGGCTCAGCTCATTCGTAAGAAAAAAGAAATAGAAGAACTAAAGAAAGACAAAGTGCATGCTCAGCTTATAAAGGAAGAAACATTATTTGTTTTCAAAAGGTTTTTTGAAGAATTTGGAAAGCTCAATGCAGAAATATTGCCACTTCTTCATGAGGACGAGGCAGATGAAGATCAGAAAGACTGGTTTTTGCCAATAAATGAAGAGTTGAAAGATTTCATTTGTGAAACAGAAGATTGGCTTGGAGATAGCTTGATGAGTGGAAATAAGGAATGTGATGTTGAATGTGAAGATGATGTGCAACCCAGCGATAGCATTTCAGCAGTGCTTTCTTCCACTTCCGGAGCCAAAAAGATTAGCTCAGTTTACAGTGAATCTACACAAGTGTCTAGTACTACAGGCTCTGCTCGCTTAAAGCTGGAAGCCAAACGTGAAGAACTGCGAGCTCATGCTGTGTTTCTTAAGAAAAGACAAGAAATTGAAATGGAAGAAACCCGCCTGAAAGCACAAAAAGAGCAGTTAGAGTTGGATGCCAAAATAGCTGCATCAGAAGCTCAAATAAAGGTCTATGCAGATTATGAAGAGGCTCAAGATGTCACAAAGGAGCAACATGAGAAATTCCACAGTGTCATAAATGACGTAGCAGATACTCAAAGAATCAGTTATCAAGAAAAGAGATATTCAGAGACCATCTCTCCTTCTATAAGCCAATATCGAATTCCACAGACTTTCTATAATGAGCATGGGAATTCCTTGCATAGAGCTGCCAGTTCAAGCCCTGTACCACCTGTAGCACCTGCTGTTGCATCTGATGACATTCGCAAAATAATGCAGCGACAAAATGACATAACTGAAATGCTTGCCAAACAGCAAATGATGTCACAGCTTCCTCAAAGGGATGTTCCAGTATTCTCAGGAGATCCGTTGAACTATCGTTCTTTCATCAAATCATTTGATCAAGTTATTGAAGGTAAGACTAACAGTCATCAAGACAGGTTGCATTATCTGCAGCAGTTCACTGTTGGAGAACCTCGAAACCTTGTACGCAGCTGTGAACACATGGAACCAGACAAACGTTACAAAGAAGCAAGAAAACTTCTTCAACAACACTATGGAAATGAGCTTCAAATAGCAACTGCCTACATAAAGAAAGCTTTGGATTGGCCTCAGATAAAAACAGAGGACAGAAAGGCATTGCAAGCTTATGCTCTTTTCCTTGTAGGATGTCGAAACACCATGACTGATATTGAGTTTATGAATGAAATGGACAATCCAAGTAACATGAAGACTGTGCTCTCAAAACTTCCCTTCAAGTTAAAGGAAAAGTGGAGAAGTCAAGCATACGACATTCAAACAAGAAGAGGAAAGAGAGCCAGATTTTCTGATCTGGTAGAGTTCATTACATGGCAGGCTAAGATCAGTAACGATCCATTGTTTGGAGACATTTTGGAAAGTGGCTCAGAATCAAAAGGAAAACCAAAACCTTTTACGAAAAGCAATTCAAAAACCTGCACATTTGTGACAAGAACTTCTTTGACCAAAGAACACAGTGAAAGTCAACAACAAAGAGAAAAGAACTCTGACCCAGTCATCTCTGATGCTTTTCACAGTCCATGCATGTATTGTAAAAATAATCATGCATTGGAGGTGTGTAGAGAAATCAAAGCTCAGAATCATAAAGACAGAATTCAATTCTTGATCACAAAAGGACTTTGCTTTGGTTGCCTCAGCACTGGACATTTGAGTAAAAACTGTCCCAAACGAATTCAATGTAAGGAATGTTCATTCAAACACCCGAGCATCTTACATATGCAAAAGGAATCTCCAGCAATGACTGAAAATAAAGGATCAAGTTCAACAGTAGTGATCAATGAGGCTACAAATGCATTTGTTGAGGCTGCAAATGAAAGCAGAGGAAACACTGGGGCAGGTGACGGAGAAACTATTCTTCCAATAGTGCCGGTTAAGCTCAAGTCCAAAAAGAGTGACAAGATAATCCAAGTGTATGCATTTCTGGATCAAGGAAGTTCAGCAACTTTCTGCACAGATGACGTGATGAGACACCTTAATGTTCGTGGGAAGAAAGCAGATCTCTTACTCACCACCATGGGGGCAGAGAAGAAGGTTACTACACACATCATCTCAGATCTTGAAGTTTCTGGCCTGGAAGAAGAAAAGTACATAGACCTGCCACGAGTCTTTACTCAACCGATCATGCCAGTGAAAAAGGGAAACATACCCTTGCAAAAGGATGTGAATCAATGGCCTCATTTGCATGAGGTTCATTTATCTCACATTGAAGCGGAAATCGGTTTGCTAATCGGCAATGATGTATTTAGAGCAATGGAACCACATCGGGTCATCAAAAGTCAAAATGATGGTCCATATGCAGTGAAAACGGCTTTAGGTTGGGTCATCAACGGACCACTCAGAAGTTTTCCAACCCATCAAGAGTCAATGAGACACTCTGTCAATCAAATCACAGTCTCAAAGGTGGAGGACTTACTTACCAAAATGTACAATGCGGACTTTCCGGAGAAAAGGTTTGATGATAAGCCTGAGATGTCACAAGAAGATCTTCAGTTCCTTGAATCAGTGAGCACTTCAATACAAAAGGTTGATGGTCATTATTGCATTGCACTCCCTTTAAAAGATAAAGATTTGAGAATGCCTGACAACAAATGTCTGGCAGAGCAGCGCCTTGTAAGTCTGAAAAGAAAGCTTCAAAGAAATCCTGAATTTCATGAGGATTACAAAAACTTTATGAACGATCTTCTAGACAAGGGATATGCCACCAAAGTACCTGAAAACCAACTCCGTCGTCATGATGAAAGAATATGGTTTATTCCTCACCATGGCGTACGACACCCAAAGAAAAGGAAGTTGAGAGTTGTGTTTGACTGCACTGCCTCATTTCAAGGAGTATCACTAAACAACCAGCTGCTCCAAGGTCCTGACCTTACAAACACTCTCATTGGAGTACTGACAAGGTTCAGAAAAGAAAACATCGGCATGATGGCAGACATAGAAGCCATGTTTTATCAGGTTAACATACCTGAGGAGGATTCCGATCTGCTGAGGTTTCTATGGTGGCCAGGCGGTGATTTGAAGTTGGAACCAGCAGAATACAGAATGCGTGTTCACTTGTTTGGGGAAACTTCCTCCCCAAGCTGTGCATCATATGCATTGAGAAGAACAGCTGAAGATGCAAGAGAAAATGCTTCGCCTGAGGCAATCGAGACCATATTGAGCATCTTCTACGTAGATGACTGTTTAACATCTGTGTCTTCTGATGAAAATGCAATTGCTCTTGCAAGCAGTTTGACATCATTATGTCTCAGTGGAGGTTTTTGCCTTACAAAGTGGACAAGCAACTCAAGAGCATTGTTAATGTCAATCCCTGAAGAGGATAGAGCTTCAGAAGTAAAAGACCTGGACCTAAACAATGACCAGTTGCCTACTGAGAGAGCATTAGGCATAGAGTGGAACACAGAATTGGACACTTTCAAAGTTAAATTCGATGTTCAGGACAAACCGTGCACCAGAAGAGGAATCTTATCAGTTATAAGTTCGGCATACGACCCCCTTGGATTCCTAGCACCCTTCATTCTGACTGCAAAACTTCTCAGAGAGTTGTGTAAGGAGAAGGCTTGGGACGAAAATATTTCAGACGATCAACAAAAGAGATGGTCAAAGTGGTTGTGTGATCTGAAAAAGTTGACATCTTTCAGCGTAAGAAGGTGCTTTAAGACAACAACGTTTGGAGCCATCAAGTCGGCACAACTACACCGCTTTTCCGATGCAAGTAACAGTGGATATGGTACAGTGTCTTACATCCTGATGACCAATTAAAAGGGTGAAAAGGCTCTTTCCTTCTTGATTGGAAAGGCGAGAGTGGCACCACTCAAAGAAGTCACAATACCTCGAATGGAACTGACGGCAGCTGTGATAGCTGTTAAAATGGACAAAATGCTTCAGCACGAGTTGCAGTTGCAACTAAGCAAATCTGTGTTCTGGACTGACAGCATCACAGTGCTTAAATACATTGAAAATGAAACCGCCCGCTACAAGACATTCGTAGCTAACAGGGTCTCGTTTATCAAAGAAGCAACAAACTTTTTTCAGTGGAACTATGTCAATACAGCAGATAACCCTGCGGACCAAGCTTCAAGAGGATCCAGCGCTGAAGGTTTGCTTCAAAGCAAAAACTGGATACAAGGACCGGAATTTCTGCTAAAATCAGAAGATGAATGGCCAAAGCGACCAGATCAACATGATAATTTAACAGAACAAGATATTGAGATAAAGGCATTGGCTAAAGTGTCTGTGATAGACACAGAACAAAGACTAGATGCGGTGAACCGGTTTGCAAGTCATTTCTCAAGCTGGTACAGACTAAAAAAGGCAACAGCTTGGCTTCTTCATCTCAAAGACATTCTGCTAAAACTGAGCAAGAAAAGAAAAGAACTACAAGGGTTGCACTCAGATGCACTCAGATGCTTTCAGGGAACTGTTAATAAAAGTAAGCAGGGAAAAGTTGTTATACATTGAATGGACAGTACAGTGACACAGCCTTATTTTCTATGATTTGTGAATGGCTTCAAATGTGTGCAGGTTACCTGCACCACTTGGCCTTCAGCCTCATGGCTGTGGCCGAACCATAGCCGTTAGGATATCCGTGAACATTCTCATGAACACCAGTGCTTTATTGCTTAAACATCTAATTTATAGAGGGAAGGTATCTTTACAAGCCACTCATTATCTTTTTTCTCTCTTTTTTTCCCGTCTGTCTTTCTTTTTAGATACAGGAAGCAACAGCAGTCCGAGAGGCTAACAGCGCTATTGCAGAGGTAGCAGATAGTCTCAGCATTATAGGTGCCTTAAGACATGTGTCCAGCCTGGAGGAGAATGACTCCCTTGTCCAGTCAGCTGCAGACTTCTTCGTCAATGGAAGATTGGCTTGCCTCACCTGTCTTACCTGTCTGAAAAATTAAACTGTCATTTGTCCAGGACGATTCACACATTCTAAAATGTTTGTATTAGTTTGTTGAGGGGTTAAAAACACTTGGTTTACTGGAGGAGCTGAAGAAGAATCTGGCAGTGTTCTACAACATGTTTGTCAGTGAGGAGATTCCACTGCAGGCGAAGGACCTAAGCACTTTATTTGATGTGGACTTCTCTGTGCAAGGCAGCAACAGGAGAGACCGAGAAAACATGACAATATGCTTTCTGGCGTGACTGGTTAATTGATATCAAATGTATGCTATTTATTATATGTTATAATAACACTGAGGCTTTTGTGGTCCCCAGTCAGTGTGCCCATTGCTCCAAAGTAACACATACCAAAGGTTAGGGCTAGACGTTGTGGCCTAAACATAAAATCCGGTTTCTCACCACTTTCTTGTGTTACAGAAGGAGAATGCAGTCCAGTCACCCTAGAGAAGGTATTGGAGTTTACATTTGGACCTTCAACAGTGCCTCCACTGGGATTTCAACAAATTGGAACACAATGGAAGTAGAAAGGAATCATGCAAATATTGTCAGCCAACAGTACTACAAAAAAAAACACAAAACATAATACAGCACCAAAAGTGTGCTAAATTTAGCACACCTAGCGTTAGCTCCATCAGCTGCACTGCCAATACTGTCATGGTTTTTTTTCCGGGTTCCGGGTTACAGCAGCAGGACGCATGGCGTGCCTCTCTGCGATTACAACTATCTTCAAATTACTTAAAAAGTTGATTTTTCTCCAAAAAAGAGAGCTGACCATGCCCCCGAAGAAACCCCAGGAATATGAAGAACTCAAAAAGTCTCTTGACATTATTCAAGAAACGCTGAAAAGTTTTATGGATCAAGTGTCGGCTAAGCTAACACCGCTCTGGGATATGATGGAAGAGTTCCGAAGATTTCGGGCTCAAAACGAGCAGCGAGAAAACCAGGTCGGGATTCTGGAGAAAAGACTGGACGATGTGGAACAGCAAGTAAGGATGAATAATGTCATTCTCACTGGATTACCGATCAAGCCTCAAGCCAGCACTGCTAATGCTAGCGCTAGCGTAGCTGGCAGTGCTAATACGGAGGTCAGTGGAGAGTCTCTGGAACAGCAAATACATTCATTTCTCACATCTAAAGGGATTTCCCTGGATCTCAATACCATCGAGACCTGCCACCTGCTCCCCAGGAGAAAGGAGACGGATAAACCAGCGATCCTCATCAGGTTTGTGAATCACAAACACAAGCTAGCTCTGATGAATCTACGCAAAAACCTCAGAGGATCTACTGTTTATCTGAACGACCATCTGACTAGAAGGAATGCTGAAATCTCAAAACATGCACGGCTTCTCAGGAAGCGTAAGCAGATTGAGAACACTTGGGTTAAAGGCTGCAGGATTTATGTCAAACCACTCGGTCCAGAGGACCGGACCAAGGTTCTGGTCGTGAACACCATGAAGGACTTTGAGAAGTGCTTGATTACGGTTGTCTGAAACAACGTGGAGTAATAAACCAAAGAGCCAAATAATTTCAAGAAATATGACACCAGGAATCATCACTTTCTCCATCGTCTGACGTCACCTGAATAACAGCAGAGTTCTGAGCTGCAGACAACTTGACCTCAACTTTCACCGCAGCTGATATCAGCTGAAGAAGGATATGGACCTGAATCTAATGTCTGCAGTCATAACATCGAAGAGAACTACTAACTCTGTTTTGAACCCAGGAGATCAGCTGTTATCAGTAAAAGAAGAAATACCAACCTTGGATAATCGACAGTTATGGACCCTTTTTATTTTTCCCCAACAGCATTACTTTATTATAAAAAAATAAAAAAATAAAAATAAAAATATATAAAAAGAGTAAAACAAATGATTAATCACTTTTGAAAATTGTTAAATTGATTGACTTTTGATATTACTTCACTAGCTCCTAAAATTGATAAATTGATTCAAAAATCTTTCCTAATGTAGCATAACCTTGCACATGTTTTAAACTTTTGATACTTGATGAAATTTTGTTATGACAACTCCTGAAACAGTGTTGTGTCTATTTTACTGGTATAGTATTATTTTTTAAAGCATATGAATGATTTTTAAAAGTAACATAATTTGCATATATTTCAGATGCTGCATTTGCCATGTTAATTTCTAAAATAGTTATTTTTGACGTAGTACTTAAGTAATTCCTCTTTGGCATGTGCCTTATTGATACCTTATAATTCTTAATTCTGTCTGATAAAACCTAGGAACCGGATATTGATAAATCATGTAATAAAATGGTTATAGTATAACGGGGTGGAATTATATAAGTTCGCTTCCTTCCACTCCCTTTCAAGCAATATTTATTAATTATGTCTAATTATCCTAAGCTTGATTAGTTACTGTATGAATGTATAACTGATGTTTATATTGCTTTTGTGTATAACTTCTATTTGATTGCTTGAAATAAACCATTTCAAATCAAATCAAAAATCAATGGTGGAAGGTGGCTCGAGAGCCGGTTGGACCCAGACGCAGAGGCGGAGGCATGAAGATCAGGGCTAGTGGGTTTTAATGCACAAAAAGAACAAACAAAAAGCGCTGCAGAGCAGGATGACAAAACCCAAACAAAAACTCACTGTGGCGTGGCGAGGAACAAGGGACTTGACAGCAAGACATGAACACCAAGACTGAGTTAATGGACCAACACAGGAGGAAGGCAGAGACAAGACTTAAATACAGACAGGGCAGACAAGACACAGGTGAACACGATCAGGGCTGATGGGGACCAAAGGAAGTAAAACTCAAAAAACAAGACAAGACAGGACCTTTCAAAATAAAACAGGAAACAGAAAACAAGACAGAACAAGGACTAAGACGAAAAACAAGACAACAACTCAAAACCATGACAAATACCACCTTATTTTAACAGAAAATCAAACTTCAAAGCAGTCTTTCAGTCCTGGATCACATATGCAGCCAATGAATTTTTGTCTCTGGGCTTGGAATTCAACTATACCTGTGTTTGCAAAATACTGATAATAGCAGTACAGCAGGCCTGATGTTTTAACTTTAGATCTGAAAGGCGTTGGATTGCATTGTGTACAGATGTCTGTTGTTGCTGAGTGAGGATGAGTTGAGGTGGCTCTATATGAACAGCTGGGAACTCTTCCTCATCAAGTGTAGGCAGTTTTTGAATTCCATACTGCGCTAGGATGGCATCAATGTTTTGGTCGCTGTAGGGATTTTCCCCAAACACATTGTCGACAGCTGTGCTGTCTGTTGCAATGTTTTTGAGCATGCCCTCTGTCCAGAGTTGAGATGGTGTGCGATTATTTTCCGTTCGCAATGGGTGGAAGTTCCAGGCCTGTCTAAACTGCTCCAGTCTTTTTTGAATTTCAGTAAGATAAACAATATGCAGTGAAAGTCTGTGGACTTTATCATCTGGGTTTAGAACCTCTGAATCTTCTAAGGAGTAGAACATGAGCTAAAAGTGCTGCAACACATGCAGAAATACATCACGCCAAAGAGGTTCAATTCTCTGTTTGTGAACTGATCGTCCGGTTATGAACCCTCTGTGTTCAAGTCCTTGAACTAGATGCATGAAAAAAGGAACGAGGATGTTTTCACCACCATGGTCAGATCTGACTCTTGATGGTAGGGCATAGAGGCATGTTGCTTTCAAAAACTGGGAAAGCACTGTTGTGGCACGATTGTCTGTGCTGCAGTTGAGGTAAGTAATCAGACGGGAGTATCCATCAATTGTTCCATGAATCACAAAACCCCATCTAGAAAGAAAGGTTACAAAACGAATGTTACTTGAAGATTATAATACTATTGACAGTCGTCTGGAAACAATATAGCTGTAAACTTTTTCTACCTGCTGAAGTTATTTTCAAAATATAAAACACTATGACAAGTATAGTAATAATAACCTTATGAGACGCATGTTCCCATCAATGTGCCACAAACTATTGGGGTAAGGTACATGATAAACACGTCTTGCAACTGTCTGATTGACCCGTGTCAACATCTCACGCACCCTGGACCGTGTAACAAGCACACCCTGTGCACGCAAAAGATCATCTGCAACAGATTTGTCAAAATATCTAAATTGGCATGATATTCTCAAAACAATAGCACAGAAATGTGAATGAAATACAGCCTAAAGATGAAGACCTCCAATTACCTCATTTCCAGAATTAGGATATTGGCTGTGAAGTTGCCTCACATGTTGTTCTAGTTCCCCATCATCTATTGCAGACAGCATACTTCTAAAAGGTAAACCCAACAACTTTGACATCTTGTACAAAAGTGATGAGGAGCATCCCAGTATTTCAGTGGTTTTTGAAATTGTATGGCCTTGCTTCAGCAGAAATTCAATGTGTTCTCGGGAAACATTACATGATTATCCCCATCACATTTAAGGGAAATTGCGTATTTATGGATATCTTATATAGAGCAACGTCATGCACAAACATTTACACTAGTGATGATGACTTTTGAGATATCTTTAACTTTCATTCTGCCTAGGCAAAACTGAATTACAGATATCTGCAATTGTCATTTAAGATGTGTGTCGAGTTGAATGTCGTTTTCAATGACGTCATTGCAGATATCTATAATTCAGTTTTGACTAGTCAAAACTGAATTATAGATATCTCTATCAGTCGTTTTGACTAGTCACAATTACGTTGCAGATATCTTGAATTACAATTCAAACTATCCAAAATGTAATTACAACTAGTCAGATATACGTCAGTGATATCTACAATGTTCATTCCGGATAGTCAAACTTAGCTTTTAAATGTTAAAATGGCCTGCCATAGATATCTCTATTCAAATTTCATTTCAAGATATCTGTAACTTGATTATTGAAGGAATATATATTTATTTTCATTTTATTATGTTTGTCTGTCTCACTGAAGTTTAGTTTTATTAGTGTGTGTTGTTTCTGTCATTTGAAGAAGCTTCCTTAAGTTGCATATGTGAGAAGGTTTTGACTGCAGCTCCAAGCTCACCCCCCTGCAGGAACACTTATAAGGCCATTTGGAAGGCTGGGCTGTAGGTCTGACATGGATCATAAATTACCTTCTCTGGGACTGATTGTACTTATAGGAACCCTTACCAGGCGTCCGTTCACATGTGGAGAACAAAGATTCAGGATCTACTACCTGCTGGGAAGTTCCTGCCGCCTGTGGCGGGCCACCGGGGATTCATTTGGTGGCCGGACAGATGTCTGTCTGTGAAGTAACCCCCTGGACGTTTGGAGCGGGAATCGGATGCTGTGATTCCAAGTATGGGGTGAAGGAAGTAGGCGGCCTCCTCTGTCGGCCAATCTCTAGCGACCAGAGGCGGAGATTCAGCCTCCGTCATGGTTCAGGAGGAGGGACTCTGACCACATGTTTAAACGGGCCATGCTTTGGAAGAAGCTTTGTTCCCAGACAACCTCATGTAATTCGGATTGTAACTTCTTACGTTTTGCAGGCTTCGGATTTGGGAACCCAGATCGATCTGTTTTATTTTGTTTAGAGCTCTTTGTTAGGGACAATAAAACCTCTTAATTTTTATTCCGTTCGCATTTTCTGGTCATTCTCCCGACTTAAAGAACACGCATGGAAGAAATCTCAAAGCAACTGATTTCTTCTTCCTTCATTATAGATATCTACAATTAAATTATGAGTATCCCTAACTCCAGTTTGAGATATCTACAACGTCATTTCGCCTAGTCAAAACTTAATTTAGGATAGCTGAAAAGGAACATGTAGATATCTTGAATTGACTTGAATTCAAGATATCTTTAACTTGAGTTTTGACGAGTAAGAATGAAATTGTAGATATCTGAAACTGGAATTACAGACATCTACAATTCAGTTACAGATATCCATAATTCATGAAGTGGATATCTGCAACTGAATTGTAGATATCTGTAATTGTAAACCCCATACAAATGAATGGTGAAAGTGATGTCATTTGTCCTAGGAATAATATCTTTGAGGATATCTGAAATTACGATTACGGATAGGAAGAATGTAGTTGCAGATATCTGAAATGTTCTTTTTGACTAGGTAAAACTCAAATAAAGATATCTGCAACACACATCTAGTCTAGCTTTTAAATGTTAAAATGGCTTGTCATAGGGGGCAGCACTCCTTCAATGCAGCTGCAGGAAACCTTGATGTTCTGCAGAATCTGAAGCCACTCAGACACGCCCTGTTACTGAGGAACACAGACGTCCTTCAGGAATGTTGTTCACCGTTGGCTTTGCTGATCAAATCTCTGCTTGTTCTGACTTGTTCCCACTCTGACTTCAATCTGCTCCTTTATCAGCTTCTGCTTCACTTTTAGGATCTTGTGGATTTGAAGATAGATAGATAGATAGATAGATAGATAGATAGATAGATAGATAGATAGATAGATAGATAGATAGATAGATAGATAGATAGATAGATAGATAGATAGATAGATAGATATACAGACAGATAGATATACAGACAGATAGATATACAGACAGACAACTTTATTTATTCATTTGGGAGGTTCCCGCATGGAAATTGACATCTCCATCGAATACAGCACTGGTTGAAATACATATAGGAAAAAGGAAAAAGCAGCACAGTGACTGGAAAAATTAGAAAGATTAGAACAGTAAGAAACAATTTAAATATCTGCAAAACAGCATATACAAAAAAATGTCATTCAGGCCCTTTCCCTTTCCTTTTCCGTCTTCCTCCCCCCTCCTAAGTGGAGGTTAAAGAGTTTGATGGCACGGGGGACAAAGGAGTTCCTCAGTCTATTAGTCCTGCACCTTGGGAGGAGCAGCCTCTTGCTGAAGGTGCTTCTCTGGCTACTGATAGTCATGTGCAGAGGGTGGGTGGTATTGTCCAGGATACCTGTCAGTTTTTTTAGTGTCCTTCTCTCTGCCACAGTGGCCAGAGGGTCCAGCCTTGTGCCAACCACAGAGCCAGCCCGCCTGATCAGCTTCTCCAGCCTGGAGAAGTCTGTCTTTGAGGTGCTCCCCCCCAGAACACCACAGCGTAGGTCAGTACACTGGCGACCACAGACTGATAGAAGATCCCCAGGAGCTTCTTGCAGATGTTGAATGGTCTTAACCTCCTCAAGAAGTACATCCTGCTCTGGGCCTTCTTGTACAGCTGCCCCGTGTTGCTCATCCAGTCCAGCTTGTTGTCTAGCCACAGCCCAAAATATTTATAGGTCTGCACGACCTCCACCTCCTCCACTCCTATCAGAACTGGTCTGGGGTTGGGTCTGTCCCTCCCAAAGTCGACGACCAGTTCCTTAGTCTTGGAGGTGTTGAGCTGTAAGTTGTTTTTGTGGCTCCAGACAACAAAATCATCCACTAGGCTCCTGTACTCCTCCTCCTCGTCGCCACTGATACACCCCACGATGGCTGTGTCATCTGTGAACTTCTGGATGTGACACGTGTCCGAGTTGTAGCAGAAGTCCGCGGTGTACAGGGTGAAGAGGAAAGGGGAAAGTACAGTCCCCTGTGGAGCTCCCACGTTACTGACCACAGTGTCAGATGTGATGTCCTTCAGCCTGACGTACTGTGGTCTGTCAGTGAGGTAACTGGAAATCCAAGCAACCAGGCACGTATCCACTCGCATACTGGAGAGTTTTTCCTGGAGTACAAGGGGCTGGATGGTGTTGAAGGCACTGGAAATGTCCAGGAAAGAAATCCTCACAGTGCCTTTTCCCTTGTCCAGGTGCGAGTGTGCTCTGTGTAGGAGGAAGAGGATGGCATCCTCTACTCTAACCTCTGCCCGGTAGGCGAACTGTAGGGGGTCCTCAGCGTGCAGCACCTGGGGTCTGAGGAACTTGAGGAAGAGCCGCTCCAACGTCTTCATCAGAAACATTGTGATTCTAAAAGACATGGAAAGAAAAGCTTCTCAGCTTCACTGTCAGCCATTTTCCTGAGCTGCATGTGAACAAACTCTCTGTTTCTCTGAGTCTGACTGATGATCAGAAGGAGCTGTTTCCAAAGAACAAACATTTTTGATTTATCTCATTACACCGCCATATTTAAATAATCCAATAAGTTAAAAAATAAAATTCTGAAAAAGTTTGTCAAGCATTTGTCAGCCTGGACGACTTGGAGGATCTGGAGAATTACATCGACGAGTGTTTCAATACCTGCGTCATGAAGAAATCCAACACCGCCACTCCGTCCACCAAACGAGGCCGCCCCGAAGACTCCCCGGGGGCTGCCTCCTCCCCAGGCAGCAACATGAGTGATATCCTGGATTCAATTGATAAAAAGCTCTCCAGCCTTGATTGCCGTTTAAATCTGCTGGAGATCCTCCATAAGGAATTCCAAGGTCTGCGAGAGTCTCTGGAGTTCAGCCAACAGCAGGTGCAGGAGCTCGCAGCGGAGAACCAGGCCCTCAGAGAGACCGTGAAGACCCTGGCCAACGACACCGCCCGTCTTTCCGAGGAAAACCGATCCATCAAGGAAACCCTCCTGGATCTTCAGGCGAGGAGCATGAGGGAAAATCTAGTGTTCGCAGGGATTCCAGAAGAGGCAGGAGAAGACCCGGAGAACATTGTTAAGTCCTTCATAGAGGTCCACCTGAAGCTCCCCAAGGAAGAAGTCCAGAAGATCTCCTTCCACAGGGTTCACCGGCTCGGAGGAAAAAGGCCGGACAATCAGCATCCCCGTCCTATTGTTGCTAAATTTGAACATTATAAACAAAAGGAGCTGGTAAAAAGCAGAGGGCGGGAACTGAAAGACACACATTACAGCGTGAATGATCAGTTTCCAGGCGAGATCCTCCGCCGGCGGAAAATCCTCGTCCCGCTGAGGAGGAAGCACCTGTCTGCTGGAGCCCGTGCGGTGGTTGCCGTTGACAAACTTTTTGTGAACGGCAAGCTGTTCCGGGACCCAGAGGTAACACCCTGGCTGTGCTGAAGGCTTTCAGAGGTGCACTGACATCTGCGCCGCCCAGAAGAAACCCGCAAACTTATTTAATTGAATAGGAAATAATCGGATCATCAATAATCCACACCTCTCAGGAAAAGTGTTTTTTCTTTCTCTCACATTCATGCACGCAACATGCAGCTCACAGCCAAGACATGTTCACCCCCAACGCACAGCGCTTGTCAGTGTAGCAGGAACGCACAGCGGGCACGCGCACACGGACGGGCACACGCACTATTTAGCCTTGCACTCTCCCGGTTAGAACAGCTATGAACAGTCTTAACATTGTTAGTTGGAATGTGCGTGGACTTGGCTCTGGGCCAAAGAGATTGAAAGTGTTAAATCACCTGAATGATCTTAAAGCAGATATAGCTCTGCTGCAGGAGACCCATTTATCTTTATCAGCTGGTCATCTCCTGTGCTGTTCCCAGTATCCAGTTATGTATTCTGCCAGTTTCAACTCCAAACAAAGAGGAGTTGCAGTTTTGATTAATAAAAACGTTACATTTACTCATAAGGATACAGTTACTGACCCAGAAGGCAGATTTGTAATCGTTAATATATCCATTCAGAATAAGGACTTTTGTATAGCGAGTGTATACGGCCCTAATGTTGATGACTCTTCCTTCTTTCACAGATTCTTCACCTCACTCTCAGTTCACTCTGACTCCACAATCATTATAGGAGGAGACTTCAACCTTGTTCTGGACCCTGAACTTGACAGACTCAGCACAGCAGCAAATCAGCGTACATGGCGGTCTGCAAGTATTCTAAAGCAGTACATGAATGATTTGGGTCTCTGCGACGCTTGGCGCTCATGTCATCCAAACAGTAAGGGGTTCACCTTTTTTTCTCCAGTTCATCATTCACACTCTCGTTTAGATTATTTATTAGTCAGTAACTCCCTTTTGAAACAAATTAAAAGTTCCAACATTCATCCAATTATTATCAGTGACCATGCACCAGTTTCTGTTACTATTTCAAGGGAATTACCCAGACCCTCGGGTTCAACCTGGAGGTTTAATACGTCTCTGTTAAAAGACCAGGAATTTATTGAATTCTTTAAAAAAGAGTGGGAAACCTTCTTAGAATTCAACAATACTTCTGAAATATCACCAAGTATTCTTTGGGAAACAGCAAAAGCAGTCATGAGAGGGAAAATCATCTCTTATTCAACGCATAAAAAACGCAAAGAGAAAGCAGATTTATTAGAATTAGAAAATAAAATAAAAACTCTGGAGACTGCTTATGCTGCTTCTGCACAGGAACACATACTGGGCGACCTGAAAAATTTAAAACTGCAGTTAAATGACATCATCAATAAACAAACACAATTCCAGATATGTAAATGAAACGGCAACAATCATTAATGAATTCTCTTCTATATCAGACTATTCCATTAATTGGAATAAATCTGTTTTATTACCACTGAACAGTAATGCGGAGCAAGGACTCACAATACCAGTTAAATCAGGCAATATAAAATATCTAGGTATTTATTTTTCCCCCAAAATATCAGAACTGGTGCAGCTAAACTACACCCCATTACTGAAAAACATACAGGACGATCTAACACGCTGGACCAACCTGCCTCTGTCCCTTATGGGCAAGGTAGCCACGGTAAAAATGAAAATCTTACCCAAAGTTAATTATCTCTTCTCAATGATTCCCACACAACCGCCATTAAAATGGTTCAAAACATTAGACTCATCCATATCAAGCTTTCTATGGAACAATAAACCTGCAAGAATTAGTCTAAAACTTTAAAATCTGCAAAAAGCCGTGGAGGATTAGAATTACCTAACTTCCACAATTACTTTCTTGCAAATAGATTACAATACATCTTAAAATGGTTAAAAAATAATCCAGAAACCAACTCATGGTTAGACTTGGAACAGGCGTTATGTGGAAAGATCAACCTGTCAGATCTTCCATTTATTAGCCAAATAGTTAAAAAACAGGATTGTTTCAAAAGTATTAATATAAATGCCACTTTAACAGCCTGGTGGGAATTCCTCAAAATATCAAAATCATCAATTCAACCGTGCAAAATGACACCCATCTGGAACAACCCAGACATCCTCATAAATAAAAAAATTATCCACTTCCCAGCTTGGCAAGCAGGGGGCATAAAACAACTAGAGCACATAATTATTGATAGAAGATTCATAACTCCCCAGGAACTTCAAGACAAACATGGGATATATAACTTCTTGGAATATCAGCAACTTAAATCAATTATTAATAAAAAGTTTAAATACAGAGAAAACGATTTAAAGCTACCAGATGTAGTTACCACCCTGATCAATTTCTCAATGAATAAAACTTTCTCCAAAATATACAAACTTTTATGTAATTTAGATAACAATATTTCACTTCCGACAACAAAATGGGATGCGGATTTGAGCATCAGCACAGATGAAAGCTTTTGGTCAGAACTTTGTCTAAACACCTTTAAAATGACAAAAAGTCCAAATCTGTAGCTAATCCATTTCAAAACTCTTCACAGAATTTACTACACTGGACAGAGGATGTTCAAGATGGGTCTCAGTACCTCAGACATTTGTCAGCACTGTGACAGTAATCTACCCGATATTTACATGCATGCACTGTGGTTCTGCACGCCTGTCCAGGCTCTCTGGCAGCAGGTATGTGCCGATCTATCAGTCTGGCTAAAGGTTTCAATCACAGCTTCACTGTCATTTTGTGTGCTTGGTGACATGAGTGCCATCGATGTTGAAGGAGGATTAGGCTCTATCATTTTCATAACTCTTTGCATTGCTAAAAAAACTATTTTAATAAATTGGAAAAGCAAAAAAAATATAAATATAAGTCAACACAGAAATCTGCTGCTTGATCATATCAGCTCGGAAAAAATGTCAGCCCAAAGTTCAAGTAACTTTGAAAGAATTCGGTCTCTCTGGTCTCCCATAGCTAACTCCATGACTTAGGGGGTGGGGGGGCCTGGTCGTCGCTGCTCCTTGCCCTTCTGCCGTGGGCCGGGGTGGGGGTCGGGGCCTCCGGTGCCTGGCGGGGGGTGGTGGGGGCTCCGTTGGTCGGGGGGTCGGGTCCGGCGCTTGGGTGGGGCGGGCTGGGGCGCTGCGTGGTCCTCTGGGCTTGGGTGTGGGGGTGCGTGGTGGGGGGGTGGGGGGTGGTCTGGCTTGGCTTGGGGGGTGGTCCCTTTGCCTGTGCTGGGGGGGGTTGGCGGGGGGCGCTGCTCGGGGGGGGGGGGCAGCGGCGCTGGATGGGCTTCCCATCTACGCCTGGGGCGGGACGGGACAACCCTCTTGGGGCCCCCGGTCGCTCTGGGTGTCATCCGCTTCGGCTGCGGGGTCTGGGGTGGGGTGGGGTGGGGGGTCTTGTTGGCCCTGTCCTGTGGGGGGGCATTCTGGGGGAGGGGGGGGCAATATTGGTACGGGGCAGGGGGGGTTGATAGGTCGGGGTCTCCGCTGAGGCCATCGGCGGTTTCCACGGCCGGTTGGCTGCCTCGGTCCCGTCGAGGCCTGACCAGAGCTCTTCTAGGGCCAGCGTTTGGGGGTGGGGGCCTGGGCTTGCTCCGGGGGGGGGGCAGCGCTTTCTGGCTCCTCTCTTTCTGTGTGGGGGGGGTGGTGCTGGGCCTGGGGTGTCGGCGCCTCCGGGGGTGGGGCCCCTGGGCTGGGTGGGCCTGGCCCCCTTGCTGAGGGGGGGGCGGGGGACAGCTGTTTGACCACCGGGGGACAGTCTATCAGCTGTCCCCAACTTACCCCCTTCCTCATATAACCTCATAATAGGGTGAGGGGGTGGGGGGCTTAGCCTGCGATGAGCCTTGGGGGGGGGGTTAACTAGGCAGTGGGCCCCCCTCCTATGGTTGCCGTATGGAGTGGGCCCCCCCTCTTTCGGTTTTATTTGCACCTTAGACATGTAGGGCCCTTGGTAGGGGGGGTGCTTGGACATCACTGCCAGCAAGCAGCGGATGTCCTCCTAGCACCCTACCCGCCAATTTTAACCGCATCTTAGACATTTAGGGTCCCTTGGTGGGGAGGGTGAGATTTTAACTGCACCCCCTTTAGTACACACACCCCTCCCCCCTCAATATATACATCCCAACATAAACACACACACATGCACACACACACCTTCTCAAACACACATACACGCACACACTTTTTGCAAGGAAGGTGGGACCTGGGACCATCTGTCCCCTGCCTCTTCCCTGGTGGGGGGTACGGGCCCCTTTGCAACGGCGGCCGTGTCCCCGGGGTGCCGGCTTCCTGGGCCCGGCGGTGCTCTCTCCGCGCGGTGGGTGGGTTCACATTACATCTGAGCCGGGGGTGTTCGTGTCCCTGGGGGGTGGGTTCTGGTCCTTGCTCCTGAGCGCTGGGCCCCGCCAAATTTCCAACTGTGGCCGAGCCTGGTCGGACCATATTTACAACACCCCTTGTGGGCCCTCTTTTTTCCCCGGGGTTCCCCCCTCCTGGGCGGGGGCGGCGGGCCCCTGCCTCGCTCCTCCCTGGACCAGCCGTGGGCCGGGCAGATGGCTGCCTGGAGTGCGGAGCGGGTCTCCCTTGGGGGGTCCTGGCTCGTACCTGGGGTTGGGGCGGGGGGATGCCCGGAACTCCTGGGTGGTGGTGGGGTGCTCGTCTGGGGCTGTGGGCGTCCTTCTCCGGTGGGGCCCTGCGTTGGATTCTCCCGGCGCGGTGGGGGGGCTGCTCTCCTGGTTGGGCTGGGGCGGCGCTCTCTTTCCCTCCGTGCCTCCCTGCTCTCTGGCTCTGGGGGCCTTGCGGCGGCCCTGCTGGCCCTGGCCTGGGTGGCGGGCTTGGTCGCCCAGGCGGCGGTTCTTCCCTACCGGTTCCCGTGTGGCGTTGGGGGGATTCCGGCTGCCGCTGCTGCTGCGGTGGGGGTCTTGGGGTGGGGATGGCTGGGCATTCTCCCTCCTTCTTTTCACGTTCCACCATCCATTTTAGAAGAACATAAACACTCACCTGAGCACTGGTGTTAGCTCACCTTTGCACTAACAGTTTGCATGACTGAATGACTGAAATATTTCACACTAGTTGGTTTTAAGGCATAAGTATGCGTGTGAACACTATCTGTTTTGTGTACATGTCGACAGGTGGACATTTTTGCAGCTAGCAGGTGTGTTTATAACATTTGAGTGTGTGTGTGGACAGGCTCCGTCCTTTTTGTAGTACATTTGAACCATAATGATTAACAACCAGTAGACTTGTTGCTTTATGCTGCTTCATGGTCTTATCCCCCTTCCCCTACTATTATCACCCTCCTACCCCCCCTCTCTCTAACGTCCCTCTCTCTTCTTCCCCTCTTTCCTTTTCCGTCCGGTCCAACACCAAAGGTTTTCAGACATGATTGAAATTAATAAAGTTTGGCCTCAACTACAAAAGGGGTTTATTCAGACATACCTTTGGTTTGTCTGAAGATTAATAACCCCTCTTGTTAAAGTAAAATATGTCCAACACAAGAGGCCCTCAGCTCTCATCTGTCTGCCCAGCTGTTGGACAGGACAAGTTAAAAAAAAATAATAAATGCTTTCAAAGGAGAACTAAAGATGTTTTGAACTGTTCTTCTATAAAACCTACTTTTCCAGTCAGGATGGAGAAAGGAAAGTTTCGCTCTGCTTCATTTTGTTCTTCTGGTGAACATCTTTGAGTTTCTGCAGGGAACGTCATCATGACCTTCTGTACTTCTAACAGTTTGTTTCCAAAACTATTTATTTTAAACACACAAGAGGAATTTCTGTGCTAAAGGTTCTTAACAGGGTTCAGTTTAATTTAGCTTGGCTGTTGGTAAATTTTTCAATGTCTTTTTTCCATGTTTTCTTGAATATCCATCCTCTGTAAAATGTCTGCATGGGATTTAAACTTTATTTTCACTTTTTTTGTGTTGGATCCTTTAAAATGTGATCAAGATTTTACTATGGCAGTTTTTTTCACTCATAATTCAAAGTGATCTTGAATTGTGAAAAAAACAATTCACATTGCACATGTGAATTGTGAGGGGTTATTAATCTTCAGACATACCTTTGGTTTGTCTGAAGATTAATAACCCCTCTTGTTAACGCAAAATATGTCCAACACAAGAGGCCCTCAGCTCTCATCTGTCTGCCCAGCTGTTGGACAGGACAAGTCAAAAAAAAAAAAAAAATAAATAAAAAAGAAGGAGCTGTTTCCAGGAAATAGTCAGGCCCCTCCCTTCAGCTCCATCAGAGTTTCTGCTTCAGTGTCAGTAGATGACAGATGAGGGGAGTTCATGCACGTCTGGAAGCAGAAGGTCACATGACCTCACCTTTCTCAGTCACTGAGATCAACAACCTGCAATCAGCTTGAAGCTCCGCCCCTCCTATCAGCTGCAGTCAGGTGGTGTCAGGTTTCTTCTTGAACCTGTTCTCTGTCTTTAGTTCAGGAAACAAACATCCTGCAGCTCCTGACAGTCATTTCACCCCCAACTAGAAGCCCCGCCCCCTTTTTCATGTCAGGACAAAACCTGATCAGATCCTGATCCTCTGACTGTGGATCAGTGAGTGTTCACTACGTAAACAACAGGCAGGTTGAGGGTTTGATTCCAGGAAGGCTCACAGTCGGAATCTAACATTAAATTCCACTTCAGCTGCTCCACCTGCTGCCCTGCCCACCTGTGCTGCCCCGCCTCCATCCAGGTGGACTCTTCCTGGTTGTGAGTCAGTGATCAGTGCTGCAGCTGCGTTGACACGGTGAGGGAGACTCTTCCTCCTCTTCATCTCTTTGCAGAAACAGAAGTGAGTTTGTTTCTGGAAATTTGTCTTCACTAACTTGACTGTTTGTTTCTGAATGTTTAGAGAAGATCTTCTTCTTTCTCTGCAAACTCTCATCCCTCTGCTGTTTCCAAAGCTCTTAAGCATGAAAGTGGACTGCTGCTTCCTGACATAACTTTCCAGAACCCAGACAGAAGAAAGAGTTTCTGTCAGAGACACAAACCATCATGAAGGTCTGGAGTTCAAAGGTTTCATTTCTGACTCCAAACCTTCCCGTTCTCCTCCATCCAAACCTGTGTGGAGGTCAAAGTTCATGAGAAAGTCTCTGTTGGAGCTTTGAGAGGAATAATTCATGTCTTTCCTTCTTTTCTCCTCATTCTTTGATTTCTGTCTATTTTTCTTGATGTTTCATGTTTCCTGAAGCGTAGAAACAGGAAGTTTGTTGTTTCTTTGTCAAAGTGACTGAATGGAAATGTTGCTGCTGCAGCTCCATGTCTCCACCTGGTGGAGAGAGAGCAGAAGTGCAGCAGCTGATGGCAGCTTCCTCTGCCTCCCACTGCTGTCTGACTGCATTCACCTGAACCTGAGAGGAAACACAAGAGAAGAGCCAATCAGTGGAGGAGCAGCTGATCTGTTGGTGAAGGAGGTGAAGGTGGAAGGTTTGTGTGAGCTGAAGTGGATCCAGTGAATCCAGCAGCATGGATCAGTGGGAGGAACCACAGGAGGGAGCCCCTCCCTCTAAAAGCAAAGATGGTAACCATTACTACCAGAGCAACGCTCAGAGGTGAGATGAACATCTCGAACTGTCCATGTTCTTCTCCATGTCAGAGCTCAGGACTCACAGCAGCAACCTTAATTCTCCACAGGAACCAACCTGGACCTGGAACTAGACCTATACCTACACCTAGACGTATTCATTTACCTATACCTGGATCTGGATCCAGCTGGGGGTCCAAAAGGAGTGACAGATCAGAGGATAATTTAAATGCATTCAAAATTAGTCATTTAAGAGCAAAATAGTAAGTGTATAACCATCAGATACGTAAGAGAAGTAAGTGTGTCCGATGCATGTTATGAATTCAACTGATATAACTCCATGCAGTGTCACACAGTCGTCAGAAGGGGGCGTTTTAACAGACTGTCTCACTGCAGATCAGTCTGTTTCAGATCAGAGTTCAAAAGTTCAACACTGAAGATAATCTGATCATTCTCCACAACAGAAGAAAGTAGTTTGTAATAAAACAATTGTTTTTTTTTCCCATCAGTATCCAACAGAGACTTGGATCTGGATCCAGCTGTGTGTCCAAAAGGAGTGACAGGTCAAATAATTTACCTCTTCTCTTCATAGACAGTAGATCAGCAGTGGAACAGTGAGTGTTTGTCAGAGTTTTTGGAGGCTGGATTCTAGTTCAGATGATCAACAGTTTTCAGATGAAGGACTTGAGGTCTGGTTCAGTTCTGGATCTCTCTGATCAGACTCACTTGGAGCATCATGTATGTCACACATGTCAAACTCAAGGCCCGGGGGCCAAATGTGGCCCTCCATGTCATTTCATGTGGCCCGCGAAAGCAAAAAAGTTTTTAATTTCTTAAAATAAAAAATAAATATTGGTGTGTATTTATTCATATCTAGGGAGAATCTGACTTGAAATATCTGATTGGGCAACTATACATTAGTACTTAAACACTGTCTATATAATCTAACCTGACAGAACAAATTTAAAAGGATTTATGCTAGAGTAACAAGCAAACATGTGTCTTCTATGCAACTGTAATTGTCACTTTAAAAAGTTATAATAAATGAATAATGAGTTATTTAACATTAAGGAGTAGTTACATTTATTTTTCATTACATTTAGTTACATGTATTAGTTATATCGGGCCCTTTAGGACAACCACTATGCTGATGTGGCCCTTGGTGAAAATGAGTTTGACACCCCTGATGTATGTGATGAGATCTTTTCAAATATATATATATTTTTTAAATTATATATTTATTATTTTTCAACATATTAACAGAACAGGACAAAACAGGACAGAACAGGCCCACGGATACAGAAATTATATGTGCTGGAGTCATAACCAAACCATACAACAAAAAGAAAGATCAAACAACAGTAGAGCCGGTATTATACAAACGTGTTTGAGGTCAAAATACAAATGCTATTTTAATAAATGTGGAAATGTCTAGTCCAACATACAACAAGAAAGGTTCCCAAATCTTTCCTAAAACATTTTTGTGATGTTGCTAACAAGTTAAGTAGTCAAGAGACATGTTACTAAAAACAGTTTTTGCCATTGTGCTTTAGAGGGGATTTTATCAGAGATCCAGTTTATAAGGATACACTTTCTAGCACAAAAAGTGAGCATTCTGTAAAGTTTCTTATTATATTTATCACTGATAACAGGGTCAGGTAATCCCATTAACAAGAACAAGGGATTTTTGTTCAAGATAAGATAAGATAAGATAAAAATACTTTATTGATCCCAGATTGGGAAATTCAGTTGTTGCAGCGTCGGCGTTAGGCTCAAGATACAAACTTACACACAATAGATGACAGAGAACCAGAACAATCAATCGGAAAGAAACATCAGTGAATTAGCACAGTCGTATTGCATGCCACATCAGGAGAGAGAAAATAGACGGACCATAAATGACTTTATCTATTGCACATGGATGACAAGTTATAGAGTCCAATGGAGTGAGGAATGAAAGATCTCCTGAAGCGGTTTGTGTGACAGCGAAGCTGCCTTAGCCTGTTGGAGAAGGATCTCCTCTGAACATCCAGTACAGGATGGAGAGGATGCTCAGGATTATCCATGATGGATACGAGCTTATTTAAAGTCCTCCTCTCCATCACAGATTCAAACGTGTCCATTTTGCCACCAATTACAGAGCCCGCTCTTCGGATCAGTTTGTTCAGTCTATTGCTGTCCCTAGCAGATATGCTGCCCCCCCAGCAGACCACCGAGAAGAACAGAGTGCTGGCCACAACAGACTGGTAGAATATTTCAAGCATCTTGCTGCACACGTTGAAGGACCTCAGCCTCCTCAGGAAATGGAGTCTGCTGCTGGCCTTCTTATACACAGCAGTGCTGTTGCTCTTCCAGCTCAGTCTGTTGTCGATCCTTACTCCCAAGTACTTGTACTCCTCTACCTCTGCCACCTCTCTGCCCAAGATGCTGAGAGGCTGGGAAGCTGGTGGTTTCTTCCTGAAGTCTATCACCATCTCTCTGGTCTTCTCCACTCCACTCCACTTCTCCTTCAAGTTAGCCGATAGAACTTTATTCATTTCCAGACCAATAACACGCCAGAACTGCTGAACTTTTGAGCACGACCAGCAGCAATGTGTTAGGGTTCCGAGCTCAGTTTTGCACTTCAAGCACAAGGAGGAGGAGCCAGGTTTAAATTTCTCCCGCTGATAGGGGGAGATGTGGGCTCTGTGGAGAATCATGAGTTGAGTTGCTTTGACTCTATTAGAAACACACAGTGTTTTTTACACCTTCCCAGACATCTTTCCACTCCTCCTCAGTAATCTCCAAACAAAGTTCTTTGTCCCATAATGTTTTCAAATGTAACGTGTTAGTTGAAGCCTTACATTTAAGAATATGATAGAATGCACTGATGGAACTTGCTGGTTTTATCAAAAAGACCTGTCTCTCAACATCTGATATATCATAAGAAAGTGGATGTCTTATATTCTTGCTAACAAAGTCCCTCACCTGCAAATATTGAGTCAGTGTTTGGGACATTGTATTTTCTGACTAACTGATTAAATGACATCATTGTATGCCCCTCTAACAGATCGTGTAATCTGGATATCCCTTTGTTTGCCCAGACACAATATATACTGTCCATCATCCCAGGCAAAAAATCCGGATAATGGCATATTGGTGTGAGAACAGAAGCTACCTGGGACCTGCCTTCCAACTTTCTTATTGTTCGCCATGCTGTAACGGTAGAAATTGTAATAGGATTCCTGCAGAAAGACTTTAATGATTTATCTTTTTTAACAAAAAGTAAAGTTGTTAAGGGACAATTAGACAAAGAACTATCTATGTCAATCCAAAGACATGCAGGACTATTGCTCACCCATTCAGATATAAAACGCAAGTGAGCACTAAGTTGATCATTTCTGATGTTTGGGAGGTCCAGGCCTCCATCCAAAGATGAGCAACATAGTGTGGACAATTTTAGGTGTGCTTTTCTTTTAGACCATTTAAAGGAACTGAGCCAACTATTTAATTGTTTGGTGGTTTTGTGTGATAACATTACAGGTACCATTTGTAGTGGATAGAGCAATCTAGGAAGAATGCTCATTTTTATTAAGGCGACTCGTCCAACCCAGGAAATTGGAAGATTGCTCCATCTCTCCAGGGGGGTATTCCAGAAAGCAGGTTATGCTAGCTCTCACGATAAGTTTGAGGCTAAGGAAGTTGATAACCTCAGCTTTCGGTTCCAGAAATGGAGGTATGTTTCAGGGTAGGTCAAGTTGCCATAGCAACTCATGCTCTGAACATAACCTGGTCTGGAGCAGGTTTAGTTGAAGCTTAGTTTGTTTACAGAGAGGTGAAGCAGCATGGCATGTCCATTTGAAGATGATTTAGTGGATGAAGAAGCTCAGATAATACTTTTTCCACCATGAGATGGTGATAAGACCACATATGGAGGTTGGAAGAATTAATATTTTTAATTTGATCTAACTTAATTATTTGTTTCAGTTAAAATAAATCTTTTTTTTGTAAGTCAGTTTAAAAATTACACGTAGTTTTCAGACAGTTATTTTACTTTCATTCAAATTAATTCAATTAAATAGGTGTAACTTTGGTGCTAGATCGGCACGGCAAAGGATTGTGGGATATCATTCCCTTTGCCTGTCTGGACGGATTTGGGTTTAAGTGTGGGTTTTTGACAAAATGTGTTTAGTTGTTTAGCTGTTTTACTGTGTTTTGCCGAGTTATTTTGCCGTACTGAGCTTACGTCTCTGAACCATGAGTGAGAGTGAAGGAGAGGATGATTAGTTTATATAGCACCCCCACAGAATATCACTGTAGTGATAATGATGGTAACTTCCTAAATGACATTTTGCACTCCGTGCATTTTCCCCCCGTCTTTTTTATTGTTATAAAAACGAGAATATCTGCCGGCTCAAAATTAGACATTTGAGAGTTCAAGAAATATAATTAATTAAGATGGAAAAAAGATTAATTAAATTGGAGTAATGTTACATTTAGTTAAATAAATATGTAAATTTGAGTTGTATAAACAATTATTGAGTTTTATAGACGTAAGAAATTAGGTTGAATAAATTTAACTCAATTGTTTGTTCCCAATAGAAGTAATTCATTTAAGTTGGCAAAATTGGATACGTTATATGCATCACAAGGAAAATGGAAACAAGATCAGAAACTCGTGCGTTTACTTTGTCTGCTCTTTTTCTACACGCAGAAACTCTTTCTTTTGATGATGCAGCCGTGTTACTTTTTTGATGGACGTGTAATCTTCATACGCCGTCATTAAAATCTCAGACTCCGTCTCACTGAAGTGTAGAGCTTTTTTTTTTGTCCACGCGTTTCCATGGTGACTCCAGAAATCGGCGATCCATTGAGAAGGTCTTTATGTACCTACTGTGCACACCCATTAACCCAGGGTTACCAAGTCGAGCGTAATTACGCCAACTCATATCTGGTCTTTTGGAACCGACATACCCAGAGTAAGCAAGTTCAGGTGGATTTCAGCCAGAGTTCAGGCTTAAAGTAAGGCTAGTTTAAACATGCTTCCTGGAATACCCCCCAAGTCCAGTCGAATGCGAATATGGGGGGAAGTTGGCTTTATACATTCCATCAAATGCAGGTGTAACATTGATGCCTAAATACACAAAACCTTCTGGGGGGTATTCCAGAAAGCAGGTTATGCTAGCTCCCACGATAAGTTTGAGGCTAAAGAAGTTGATAACCTCAGCTTTCGGTTCCATAAATGGAGGTATGTTTCAGGGTAGGTCAAGTTACCATGGCAACTCATGCTTTGAACATAACCTGGTCCGGAGCAGGTTTAGTTGAAGCTTAGTTTGTTTACAGAGCGGGGAAGCAGCATGGCGTGTCCATTTGAAGATGATTTAGTGGATGAAAAAGCTCAGATAATACTTTTTCCACCATGAGAGGGTGATAAGACCACATATGGATGTTGGAAATAGAAACTTTTTTACTTTGATCTAACTTAATTATTTGCTTCAGTAAGATAAATCATTTTTTGTTATGGTCACCTTAAAAATAACACGTAGTTTTCAGACAATTATTTTCCTTTCGTTCAAATTAATTCAATTAAGTAGGTGTAACTTTGATGCTGCTGTTAGATCGGCACCGCAAGGGATTCTGGGATATCATTCCCTTTGCCTGTCTGGACGGATTTGGGTTTAAGTGTGGGTTTTTGACAAAATGTGTTTAGTTGTATAGCTGTTTTACTGTGTTTTGCCGAGCTATTTTGTCCTACTATGCTTACGTCTCTGCACCATGAATGAGAGTAAAGGAGAGGATGATGAGTTTATATAGATAGATATTCTTTATTGATCCCACATTGGGGAAATTCAGTTGTCACAGCAGTTCCAAAGAGCAGAGAAAAGAAAAGTGGCAGCAATGTGCAAAAGTGAGGGGTGTTCCCAAATGTGCAAGTACAGTGATCCCTTGCTATAACGCGGTTTACTTTTCACGGTTTCGCTACTTCACGGATTTGCATCGTGCATTGTGTTCTGCATTCTGATTGGCTAAAAAAGTCACTCAGCTTCTTCTCTACCTGTGCGTCAATAATGTTCCAGTTTAATATGTACACGTACGTAAATCAGCTTTCCAAATTACGTACATGCAAATCATCTTGCAATTTCAAGTTTCTCTAAAACCCATAGAAAAAGCTGCCAATCACTATGTTCTTCTCCCGAACAAACAGACACAGCTGGACCGCGGGCTTGAGAAGGAGAAAACACTGCAGCTTCTCAGACTGAAGAGCATTAAAATACACCTGAGCCACTATTTGTCCGTTTGTACTTTGTATTTTTTTCATGATCATTTTAAATTTTCTCCCGTTTAATTCAATTACTCTCGGGTCGCGGTGGGCGGGGCTAATCTCCGCGATTTGAAGCCTTCTGTTTACATCGATGATTCAAATTATTATTTGACAGTACAGTACAGAAGTTATTTGTTGAAAAAAAAAACGTTTTTAAAGTACTTTGATTTGTGAAACAAATGCTTGAGCCTGTAAAATGGTTTGTTCTTTCTTTTCAATGTATAATAGAGTATTTAATTGTATAATAATTGTTTAAAAAATAGAGGTTTCTACTTCACGGATTTTGCCTATCACGGATTCTTTCTGGAACGTAACCCCCGCGAAAAACAAGGGTTTACTGTATACAAATACAAAAAATGTGCAAAAATAGAAAAAAGTAAAAAGTAAGTAAGTAATAAATTATGTACATTATTACAACATAACACATGTTATGCCTAATAATAAAATTAAATAAATAATGTAAAGACACAGAATATACAGATGAGCTATGGATGTATGAAAACCGGTTTGTACATGCATATTTAAACTGTGGCATTGTACAGTCTTACAGCTGTTAAGATGAATGACCTGCGGAACCGTTCCTTCCTGCATGGGGGGTGTAACAGTCTGCCACTGAAGGAGCTGCTCAGTGCCTCCACTGTCTGATGTAGTGGTTGAGAGGTGTCGTCCATGATGGATGTTAGCTTGGCCAACATCCTCCTTTCATCCACTTCCTCCACAAAGTCCAGTGGACAGCCCAGGACAGAACTGGCCCTCCTGACCAGCTTGTTAAGTCTCTTCCTGTCCCGGTCTGTGCTGCCTGCTCCCCAACAGGCCACGGCGTAGTGGATAACAGAGGCTACCACAGAGTCATAAAATGTCCTTAAGAGAGGCCTGCACACTCCAAAGGACCTCAGTCTCCTCAGAAGGTGGAGGCGACTTTGGCCCTTCTTATACAGGGCATGGGTGTTTTGAGTCCAGTCAAGTTTCTTGTTGAGGTGAACACCCAGGTACTTAAAACTGTCCACTACCTCAATGTCCGAGCCCTGGATGCTCACTGGTGTGTATTGTGGTGTTCTCCTCCGGAAATCAATCACCATCTCCTTTGTTTTACTGGTGTTCAAGCACAGGTGATTACGCTCACACCAGTCCACAAAGTCCTTGATGACTGACCTGTACTCCAGCCAGTTCCCCCCCGACACACAGCCAACAATGGCCGAGTCGTCAGAGAACTTCTGGAGGTGACAACTGCCGGTGTTGTATGTAAAGTCCGAGGTATAAAGGGTGAAGAGGAACGGTGAGAGCACCGTCCCCTGAGGAGCACCAGTGCTGGAGACCACCACCTCCGACACACAGTTGTGTAGCCTCACATACTGTGGTCTGTTGGTGAGGTAGTCTGTCGTCCATGCAGTCAGTCGTCTGTCCACTCCAGCCCCTTCCAGCTTCTCTCTCAGCAGAGCTGGCCGGATGGTGTTGAAGGCGCTGGAGAAGTCAAAGAACATGACCCTCACAGCGGTTCCGGCGTGAGGTGAGTCAGTGCCCGGTGCAGCAGGGAGATGACAGCGTCATCCACCCCGATGTTCGGCCTGTAGGCAAACTGCAGCGGGTCTGTTGTGGTGCTGACCACTGAGCGAAGGTGGATGAGGATGAGCCTCTCCATGGTCTTCATCAGGTGGGAGGTCAGGGCTACTGGTCTGTAGTGGTTTGGTTCCTTAGCGTGCGCCATCTTAGGAACCGGAACCACACAGGAGGTCTTCCACAGGACCGGGACCGTCTCCAGACTCAGGCTCAGGTTGAAGATGTAAGTGACCACCTCACAGAGCTGGTCAGCACAGTCCCTGAGCAGTCCGGGTCCAATGCCGTCTGGACCTGCAGCTTTCCTGGTCTTAAGGCCCGTACACACCGGGACGAATATTCCCCAGGCGTTATTCGCCAGCGTTTTTCGCCACGTTTTTTGTGTTCACACCCAGGCGATTTTCGCTGACGATGAGTGGAGTGAACATGCAATTTCATTCCCTGACATTAGATGGCGCTTAATGTAAAACAGAAATACTCCTGTACACAAGGTGGCGCCGCGCAACTTTACGCTTCTTAAAGTCGCTTTTCACTCAAAAGAAGAGAGCAAGTATTTACACGCTTGTCAGAATCAAACAAAGAAAACATGAATATTTCAAGCACCAGTAGCTCCAATTGGTGCTTGGTTCGGGGATATTCTAGAATGTCCGTCATTATTTCTTTGCGGCAGTGTAGACGCTACTTGGCGTCTATCTTCTTCGCTGGTATGTGTGCTCAGCAAGGCAGTTTTGTGTTTGAGCGCCCCCAAGTTGTGTTTTACTGTAACTTCAGAAGCTCCAGACACGTGTGCAAAAGCGCCATACTCATTGGTCGAGTAGATTTCGACGCGACGCGTCGAAAAAAAAAAACGAACCCGTGTGATTTTTTTTTTTTGACGCTTTAACGCGTGGCGTTTTTTCGCGTCGGTGTGCACACTCTCGTTGGTGCCCTTTGTTTAGTCACGAGGCGTTTTCGCCGACGAAATTCGTCCCGGTGTGAAAAGGCCTTTAAGTTGCTTCAGTTCTCTCCTCACCTGATCAGAAGTGAGGCAAAGGGGGGTGGAGGTGTGGGGCAGAGATGGTACGGCTGTGGATGGGGGTGGTGTGCAGTGATGAGAGTGATTGGGGGTTGGTTTAGCTGCTGGGCTGGAGATGTGTGAAGTGGAGGGGGAGGGCTGGAGTCAAACCTGTTGAAGAACAGATTTAAGTCGTTGGCCAAGCCCTGGTCTTCATCAGACGTCACCGTGTCTGCTCTCTGTCCGTGACCACTGATGGTCTTTAGACCTCTCCACACACCTCGAACGTTGTTGTTCTCCAGCCTCTCCTCCAGCTTCCTCTTGTAGCTGTTCTTGGCCTGTCTGATCTTGTATTTGAGTTCATGCTGAACTCTCTTCTGCTCCTCCCTGTCCCCCGAAATAAAAGCCCTCCTCTTGTCCTTCAGTAGGGCTCTCAGCTCAGGGGTCACCCAGGGCTTGCTGTTGGAGAAACGCCGCACCCTCCGAGTTGGTACAGTGTTCTCCACACAGAAGCTGATGTAGTCAGTGATGTAGTGGGTCAGGCTGTCGATGTCATCTCCATGAGAGCTGCAGAGTGTCTCCCAGTCCGTGGTCTGGAAACAGTCTCTCAGTCTCTCCCTGGCCTCATCAGTCCACGCTCTCACTGACTTCTTCTTCTTGGGTGGCTCTCTTTTTGCCCTGGGTTTGTATTCAGGAACCAGATGCACCAGGTTGTGATCAGAGCGGCCGAGTGGGGGGAGGGGGTTGGACTCATATGCGTCCTTAACGTTAGCATACATTAAGTCCAGCGTCTAGTTCTCCCTAGTGTGGCACTTAACATACTGAGTGAAAGTGGGGAGAATGGAGGAGAGCGAGGCATGGTTGAGATCCCCGCTGATGCCCACAGCGAGAACCTTGATGTCACGGGAGCAAAACTGTTCCATCACAGAGACGTTCGCCGGGTTGCACCATCTCTCGTTAATAAACACCGCCAGTTCTCCTCCCTTCTTCTTACCACTGTCTCTCAAACTCCTGTCCGCCCGAACCAGTGTGAATCCATCCAGTGCGACCACAGAGTTCGGTGTCGATTCATTCAGCCACGTCTCAGTGAAACACAAGAGGTTACACTCCCTGTATTCCTGCTGTAACCGGGTCAGCGCCGTCAGCTCGTCCATCTTGTTGGAGAGGGAACGGACGTTTCCCATAATGATGGATGGAACGTGTGGTTTGTATCTCCATCTCCTCTCCCAAATCCTATGTCCTGCTCTGCAGCCTCCGAATTTCAGGTGGAACCTCAGGTCTTTCGGTGTAGAGAGGTGCAGGGCCGCGCAGAGCCAACAGCTGATCCCTGGAGTAAACAATGGAGCCATGTGCGAAGCTGAGGGTGACAGCTGACAGTGACGGATAATTCTTTAATGAGTTTTTGCACTCCGGGCTTTTTTTTCCGTTCTTTTTATTGTTATAAAAATGAGCATATCTGCCGGCTCAAAATTAGACATATGAGAGTTCAAGAAATATAAAAAATTAAGATTGAAAAAAGATTAATGGAGTAATGTGACATTTAGTTAGATAAATACGTAAATTTGAGTTGTATAAACAATTATTGAGTTTGAATGAATTTAACTAAATTATTTAAATTATTTTTCAGCCGTGTTACTTTTTTGATGGACTTATAATCTTTATCCGCCGTCATTAAAATCTCAGACTCCGTCTCACTTCCGTCTCAAGTGTCGCGCTTTCTTTTTTTTTCTCCACGTGTTTCCATGGTGACTCCAGAAATCGGCGATCTATTGAGAATGTCTTTATGTACCGTGCGTCAACCCAGGGTTACCAAGTCGAGCGTAATTATGCCAACTCATATCCGGTCTTTTGGAACCGACATACCCAGAGTAAGCAAGTTCAGGCGGATTTCAGCCAGAGTTCAGGCTTAAAGTCAGGGGAGTTTAAACATGCTTCCTGGAATACCCCCCTGGTGACCTTTTTCAAATATTTTAATGAAAGTCTTTCATGAAGATAATCTAATGCTAACTAACTACAGAATATATAAATATTGATACATAATGGTTGGTGTCCATTTAAAATTTAAATAGAAACTCTTTCTTTGTATCTCATCAACAAACTTGAACATTAAATTCTTAATTTTCTTCTGGTCAAAATGAGAATCAATAATTCAGTCGATATTAACTCTGATTCATCTGTGAGTCAGAATGAATGTTGGAATCATTGCTGTTCTGAAAACAACAGCATTCATGATGCATTTATGGTCTGAGATGATCCAAATCCAAAAGAACTCATCAAACACCATCATGACAGAAACTCACTTCTAACTAAACAAGTGTTTTTCTATCAGGATCCATCAGAGACTCAGAACTGGATCTGGATCTGAACCCAGCTGTGTGTCCTTCAGGAGTGACCGGTCAAAGGGTGGTTTCATCGACTTTAAATCCTCTTCTGGTGCAGAGAGGTGAGCTGTATGGAAACGTTCTTTCTCACAGACATTTATATCTTCATGTGTGCAGCAGTGAGTGTTGGACCTTTTCCACAAACACAGAATAGATCTAGTAGATTCTACTGAGTGTCTGCAGGACACCAGTGGGTCCAGTAGGATCTGATTGTTGCTGATTGTCCACAGACTGGACCAGCAGAGCTCAGAGACTCCCAGTGGTCCGTCTGTCCAGCAGCATCAAACACAGCTGGACTCCATCTTTCTGGTCTGTACATGAACAACAACTACTTTCCCATCATTCTGTCCACAGTCGTCTCCATGCTGCACTTTGGACACCAGTGGACTGTCAGTGTGTCCAACATGGAGCTGATGTTTGGCTCCATGACTTCACTCTGATTGGCTCATTCATCTGGAATTCTGTTGCAGCTGCTGGAGGACAACATTGTCACTTTTGTCAAGAAGGAGCTGAAGAAGATCCAGAAGCTTCTGAGTCACAGGGAGGATGAGGAGGAGCTGGAGGCTGAAGATGAAGAGCAGAGGAGCAGCAGAGAGTCTCTGATGAAGATCACAGTGAACTTCCTGAGGAGAATGAAGCAGGAGGAGCTGGCTGATGGACTGCAGAGCAGTAAGAGGATTTCTCTGAAGGTTTCAGCTGCTGAGAAATGAAGATTTACTGATGTCTGAACACATGGAACCACAGGGATTCAAACCCTCATCATTCAGGGCTGCAGAGAAATGATTTACTGTTTGTTGTCTTCATTCAGGATCTGCTGCAGTTTGTCGACATAAAGTCCAATCTGGTCTGAAGAAGAAGTTCCAGTGTGTGTTTGAGGGGATGGCTAAAGCAGGAAACCCAACCCTTCTGAATGAGATCTACACAGAGCTCTTCATCACAGAGGGAGGAAGAGGAGAGCTGAATGAAGAACATGAGGTCAGACAGATTGAAGCAGCATCCAGGAAAGCAGACAGAGCAGAAACAAGCATCAGACAAGAAGAGCTCTTCCAACTCCCAGCTGGAAGACCAGAACCAATCAGAACCGTGATGACTAAGGGAGTGGCTGGCATCGGGAAAACAGTCTTAACACAGAAGTTCACTCTGGACTGGGCTGAAGGCAAAGCCCACCAGAACCTCCACTTCACATTTCCATTCACTTTCAGAGAGCTGAATGTGCTGAAAGAGGAGAAGTTCAGCTTGGTGGAACTTGTTCATCACTTCTTCCCTGAAACCAAACAAGCAGGAATCTGCAGCTTTGAAGACTTCCAGCTCCTCTTCATCTTTGATGGTCTGGATGAGTGTCGACTTCCTCTGGACTTCCACAAGACTCGGATCCTAAAGGACCCTAGAAAGTCCACCTCAGTGGCTGATCTGCTGACAAACCTCATCAGGGGGAACCTGCTTCCCTCTGCTCGCCTCTGGATAACCACACGACCTGCAGCAGCCAATCAGATCCCTGCTGAGTGTGTTGACATGGTGACAGAGGTCAGAGGGTTCAATGATCCACAGAAGGAGGAGTATTTCAGGAAGAGGTTCAGAGATGAAGAGCAGGCCAGCAGGATCATCTCCCACATCCAGAGATCCCGAAGCCTCCACATCATGTGCCACATCCCAGTCTTCTGCTGGATCACTGCTACAGTTCTGGAGGATCTGCTGAAGAGCAGAGAGGGAGGAGAGCTGCCCAAGAGCCTGACTGAGATGTACATCCACTTCCTGGTGGTTCAGGCCATAGTCCAGAAGGTCAAGTATGATGGAGGAGCTGAGACAGATCCTCACTGGAGTCCACAGAGCAGGAAGATGATGGAGTCTCTGGGAAAACTGGCTTTTGAGCAGCTGCAGAAAGGAAACCTGATCTTCTATGAATCCGACCTGACAGAGTGTGGCATCGATATCAGAGCAGCCTCAGTGTACTCAGGAGTGTTCACACAGGTCTTTAGAGAGGAGAGAGGCCTGTACCAGGACAAAGTCTTCTGCTTCATCCATCTGAGTGTTCAGGAGTTTCTGGCTGCTCTTCATGTCCACCTGACCTTCATCACCTCCAAACTCAACCTCATGGAGGAAGAACGGAAGAACAAGTCTTGGTTTTCTTTTCTTTTTCAAAGCAGTCCAGTCCAGTTGTACCAGAGTGCTGTGAAGAAGGCCTTACAGAGTCCAAACGGACACCTGGACTTGTTCCTCCGCTTCCTCCTGGGTCTTTCACTGCAGACCAATCAGAGTCTCCTACGAGGTCTGCTGACTCAGACAGGAAGTAGCTCACAGACCAATCAGGAAACAGTCCACTTCATCAAGGAGAAGATCAGTGAGGATCTGTCTGCAGAGAGAAGCATCAACCTGTTCCACTGTCTGAATGAACTGAATGATGGTTCTCTAGTGGAGGAGATCCAACAGTTCCTGAGGTCAGGACGTCTCTCCACAGAGAAACTGTCTCCTGCTCAGTGGTCTGCTCTGGTCTTCATCTTACTGTCATCAGAAGAAGATCTGGTAGAGTTTGACCTGCAGAAATACTCTGCTTCAGAGGAGGGTCTTCTGAAGCTGCTGCCAGTGATCAAAGCCTCCAACAAAGCTCTGTAAGAACTCTCAGCAAAATCACCTTCAATGAACAAATGAATCTGAGTGGAAACATGAAAGATTAAATAACTGCTGTCTGTCTTTGTTTTCATCAGACTAAGAGACTGTAATCTGTCAAAGAGAAGCTGTGCAGCTCTGTCCTCAGTTCTCAGCTCTCAGTCCTCCAGACTCAGACTTCTGGACCTGAGTTTCAACATCCTCCAGGATTCAGGAGTGAAGCTGCTGTCTGCTGGACTGGAGAGTCCAGACTGTAAACTGGAGACTCTCAGGTCAGCTTTCATCCAAATGTTGATTGTCTACAACAAGTTCTGTCTGGTTTTCTCAGTTTCAGGAGAAAGTGTCAGACAGACGTCAGTGCAGAGGTAACAGCAGAGGACTGTTGCATAGAAGTAAAGAGAAAACACAATTCAGCTTGAGTTAGAAATCCTGTTTTATATCTGATGGTTACAAATGTCATCCTGTTTTTTACACCAGACTAAACCGGAGAACCTAAGTCCATCCAGGTGTTGATATCTGGGAAAAGTTCTTGTTCGGCCTTTCTTCACACAGAACATTTAAATGGACAACAGTTGAAGCAGATTTCTGACCCACAGAGCAGCAGCTCCTTGTGAAGTGTTATGATAATGGGTTAAATTTATTTGCGGTTTTCCAGAAGCTCAAAGCGCTTACAATGTGCTCAATGTTCAATTAATTCATCTTTGCAAGGTTATAATAGTTTCGGATTTTTTATTAGGTTTAGTTTTTATTTCGTTTTGAATTTTTGTTTTTAAATTTATTTGGTTTTAATTAGTTTTTAGAGGCAGCTTTACTAGTTTTTATTTTTTAAAATTGCTTCGTTTTAGTTTAATTTTTATTAGTTTTAGTGTCAGTTTTAGTTTTTTCTTTTTTTTTTGTAAATTAGGATATTTGTCAGGTGCATGATTCAAAATCACCAGAATATGTATTGTATAATAAAAACTCAAAGATACATTTTGAAACACTTATTATTCAGAGGACACAAGGACAACCATCCTTAAATTAAAATACAACAGCCGATAACAGTATTACGTTATCTGCTCTCGCTTCTTTTTCGGGGGAGGGCGGGCGACAGGCTAGCTTGTCTAGGAACTGTTGATTTTTTTTGTGTGCGCTTTTTAAATGTACTTTTAGATTCGTAGGGTTTTTCCCTTTGAGGAGCGTTCCACAAATTTTGTCTCCTTCTTCGACTACAAGGCACTTACTTTAGTTTTCGACGCTGTTATATTCAAAAAAGTCCCAAATAGGACTCTCCCGCTTTCTCCCAACTTTTAATGCAGCCATCACGCTCATGTAAATGTCTATGACGACGCTAGCCGGCAGTGTCCGACAGACATCATGTGACGTCACAGACTACGTGATGCCGTAAGGTTCAGATTAAAGCCCTGCGCGGGACTATTTTCTTCATCCCGCTCCCGCCCGCTGAATTTCTGACCAATCCCACCCGCTACCGCAACGTATGCGTTACACTCCCGCCCGCACCGGCAATATGTATGTCCACTCCCGCCCGCACCCGCAAAGAAGAAAGAAGAAGTTAGTCCCGCACAGTAATAGAGATGCATTGATTTTGTGTCGTCTCCCGTCCCGCAGGAAAAAAACACGTATTTGTATTGATATTATTAAAGAGATTCATGTCCTCCTCCAGCCTCATCTTTTCATGCATTTCCCTTTTTTTTGTAATTTGCAACTTAATTATTAAATATATTTTCACAAATCCCGTTCGGTTAAAAGTGTGCGTGTGTGCGCGCGCAGACAGACGGCCTGAACCGCGCTCTTAGTAAGAGGCGGGGCGGGGCGTTGCACACCCCCAACAACAGGTTAGATGACAGAGGCCATTGTGGGTCTCTACCTGGTGCCTTCACGGAGCTTCAGTACATAAGAATCCAACAGCCGCTCAGCCTAACGTAGTCCGCTAATATATATTCATGAAATATTCATGGCAGCACTGATCCCGCTGGGTTTTTTTCTGCCGCCCGCTCCCGCCCGCAGCACAATTCAAACCGCCCAATCCCGCAAGATTTGGGTTGGGTCCCGCGGGACCCGGCGGGACCCAATCCCAATGCAACCCTCTAGTTCAGATACACAGTAAAACTAGCAGGGAGAAGTAAATAGACTTTATTTCAACCCAAAAGACTTATGTATTAACAAAGACGAAAACTAAGTATTTTTTGGGGTTAATATTAGTTAGTTTCAGTTAGTTTTATACACACAACAAACAGTTTTAGTTAGTTTTCATTTTTTTAAAACTCTCGTTTTTATTTTTATTTCAGTTAACGAAAATGTTTTTTCAGTTCTAGTTTTAGTTTTTTCGTTCTTTTTCTTTAACTATAATAACTGAAGGAAATTATATTTTTGGTCCTCACTTTAGAAGGGTTTCTCTGTCTTATTTTATTACGTTTTCTGTTTTACATATATCACTTGAAGTTTATTCCATAGCTTAAGTGTGTGCTTTAACTTTGTGCATCCTGAGCTCACATTCCTGAGATGTGACCTATGGACAGCAGCTGTCACTCATTCCCCTACAGAGGAGGGGGATGCTGACCTCTCGGGCACTGGCCAGCAGAAATGGAGCCAGCACTCTAATCTAAACCACGAGGAATAGATTATAGCTGTGAGAACTTCTGTAGATGTCCGGTTCCAGGGAAGAACAAAAAGGTTGATCTTTAACCTAGGCTCTCCATGGATTTCTTGCTGTCAATCTGATTTGTTACGGACAGGAAGAGTCTGAGTTTATCACAGCACCAGGCGTACCTTTGAAGTCATCCCCTGGGGAGATGGATTGGGTCCGGAGAGTGACCGTCGACTATTGGCTGATGGACGAAGGCGGATCATCAGTCACCCAATCCAAGTGTTCCAGGGTGGAGATTCGACGTCATGTTTTCCATGGGAGGAGGAAATCCGAATTGTCTTTAAAAGTCTGAGCAGAGCATAATTTTATTGTCTTCTTCTCCCTTGTGGCCTTTCATGTAAAACGTCTGTAACTTCTTGCGTTTTGAAGGCCTTCTAAAATGAGGACCCAGATCTGTTTTAATTCTGTCTTAGAACTTTTGTTAGGGAATAAACCTTCTGTGACTTTATCCGGCTGAATCTTGGTCTTTTATCTCTCCCGACTAATAGAACATGCGTGGAAAAATCTCAGAGCGAAAGATATTTTCCTACAAACTTGGTGACCCGATACGTGAAGTCGGGGAACGGTACATGGATCGAGCCGGTGACGTATTTTTCGTATTTTTTGAGACTTTCAGTGTAAAGTCTGGGCACGCTTCCTCCCGTCCACTTGGTCGACTTCTCACGCGGCCGCATACAAAACAGGTAAGCAGAAGCCTGCTGCAAAATTCTGCATATTGATTAAGTTATCTCATAGTTGAATAACTCAAATTGAACGAGATCTCGAGTGAGTGGGCGGTAGAGCTTCCCCCGAAAATAAATAAATAAATAAATAGATAAATAGATAAATAAATAGATAAATAAATAGATAAATAAATAAATAAAAGTTGACCCAAACTTTAAAGGGATGGTTGACTGTTAGTTTGTGACACCTAGTGTGCAACAACAGTACAGAAAAGGTATCCTAGGTTTATCGGTTGTGTTTGAGGTAATGTATTCAAAATGCATAAGGTTCCGTCTGTTTGTCCTAGAGACGCCCAAGGCGTAAAAACAGTGTAGTTTAGGAACTAATTTTTGCGCGTTTAGGTAATTTGGAAGACACTAACGGGGCAGCGGCCTCGACAAATTATTTTTTTAGATGGAGAGTGACCAGAAAAGGATTCGAAATTAACATCAAAGGGAAATATGAGAAAATATGAGGTATATGATGCATTTTGTCCGGACAAAATACGACTGGGGTGGAACAGACAATACGACGACGGACGACGGTGACGATTTGACTTGACAACAGCGGTGAAAATGACTTGAATGTGGATGAATGGAATGGAATGTATGAGATTTTGGAAAGAATGGGATGAAAAAGTGTTTGAAATCTGTGAATTTAAACTTCCACATTTCCTTGTTTATTGTGTCTATGGCCGCAGCCATCTTGTTTACGTCCAATGAACCAATGACTGGAGGTTTTAGTTGCTTTCGAATGTGTCGATGTCTATGATTGGCTTTGTTAGTACCACGTGGCCGGCGAGCCGGCGTCCCCGGAAATCGTAATGGCGAAACACGCTAGACTTTTACAGTTAGAGTTTGGGATCTAATCTGCGGTAAAATCATGGCGGGGATCGTCGTTATCGAGCGTGGTCATGACCTCGGTTGTAAGACGTCGTTTAAAAAAAACAAATTTCAGTGGGTTTTCAGTTCGCAGAAAAAGTTTTTTAAGTAGCGCTGCGCTTCCGATGGAAGCCTCTGCCACCAGGCGAGGATATGACTGCATGCATGGCTGCAGCAGCCGGCTCTGTTCGAACGAAAACTACTTTCTCGGGAGGTTCCCCAAATCTTTTCAAAAACATGGTAAGGTAGCATCGGTCTAAAACATTTTGTGTAAAATATTTTTGCAATTATTTCAGTTTTTGTATTTTGAATATCTTTCTCTCATTTATTTGTATTTCCTAATTACCAAGGTTTAGTTCAGTTTTGCTCAAAGACGTTTTATTGAAATAGTTATAAGCATTTGGTTCGTTTAGACTCAGACTCCCTTAAAACAGAATTTTTGCAATCTTTGACTTTGTTTATATGTTTGTTTTGATATTTCCCAGATCGTTAGGATTTTTGTGAAGTGCACAGCTGTGAATGTTTGAATGTGAAGCTCATGACTGGCGGTTTTGTTCGTTTGAATCAGAATCAAAATTATTTGAAAATTGTTATAAGAGAAAGATGAGAAAAGAGAAGGGGAAATATTAACACTAGTTAGAAAAGATTCATTTCAGTGAAATGGTTTATTTTTGTGTGTAAGGTACCTAATTTGTTTTGTCTTTTGGTTTGGTTTTGAGAAAATTGTTAGAAGTTCTTGTCTGCGTCTTGATTGTCTGTGTTTTAACAAACCTGTTGTAGTTTAGAGTGTGAATTGTGTTTTTTGATTAAATAAGGAAAACTGAATAGAGAATTAGGAGAATAGAAAGGTTTAAGCAGTTCATTTTTCACAGAAAGAGGTTGGTGCTGTCATCTTCTAGGTGACAAAGAGCAGAGGTTTAACCATTACCCAATGTTGTAACATTCAATTTACACTAATTGGAATTCTTAATTCCCATGATGATCAGAATGAAAGGTGTACAATTTTGTATATAGAACATGGACAGTGCTCAGCAACAGCATTGAACAAACAAAGGCCTTCTATGACAGTGTAAGAGAAGTGTTTTAATTGTTAGCAGGAAAAAGAAGTAATTACAAGACATGATGACCCCCCCATGTAACACCCCCCCCTCTTTTCCCCTCTGTAAGCAGTTCCCGTCTGTGGCATGGATGATGGTAGGATGATCTGCAGGTCTTAAAAGTGCTGTAGTATAAAGGATATTTTGTGTGTTAGAACATTTACACTTTGTAGAATTTTTGCGATCAGCTGCCACAGTATGAACTGTGGTGGTTAGTACTAAGAGGCACTCAGTTTTGGTTTGCATTCAAGTTTGAAAGATAAAGTTGTTACTGTATTTTAGCAATTGTAGGTTCTGCAGCTTTAAGGAAAAGTTTGGATTGGTCAGATTGTTATTTTTAGCAATTATCTAGATTCTTATTAGGACCAGCAAGCCCTTCAGGACAAGTCAAACTAAGGGTGTTAATGTTAAACTGTAATGCTCAATTGATCTTGCTTTTTGATAAAGAACTGAATAAATAGCTGTTAGAATGTGTCTAAGAAAGTGTATTTTTTTGAACATTTTGCTCCGCACCCGTTATATTGGTCACAGACAGATTTAGGGATTTTTTCTTGAATAGGCTTTTATCGCTGATCAACTGACTTTTGCAGTCACGGTGTTGGCATTTAACCTGAACAGGACACTAATGATTTTTCTAAATTTTTGTCCTTGGAAGCACATAACTTTATGTTTGCAGGAAAGGCAGCCCAGATAAGAGTGAAGTCCAGACCCCTCCTTAACCCTCATAAATCTTCATGCAGAACATTCTTCTGCCTAAGGGACACAAGAGCATGAGCAGATGCTCACACCTCCCCCAAAAGGACCTCAGTTAGCCTGAAGGGGGCCCAGTCAGAGGTGACTGACCCTGAGGTTAAGATAACTACTTCAATCATGTAAAGTATTACTGCACATTTGCAGGTTATAGAAAGGAGAAAGGGAGAAGTTGAGCAGCTGAAAAATCCACACATGATAAATGGTGTTTAAAAATAATAACATGAATTTTCAGTTTTGATGCCCTCAGAGACAGCAGAAGTGACGTGTCATGCTCAGCCATTCGTAAGTCGGGGACAGGAGAACATGGTGAAAACCCTGGGACACGTGAGCCGCTCAGGAGACCCTAGCAGCATCTGGAAATGGCATCTGTGGCACTCCAAACCCTTGGGCATGTGATAGCCCACAACGAGGTACCCAACAGCAGAATGCACAGACCCAGAGGCAGAGGGTCTGGAGGAAAAATGAACAGTACCCACGACCACTCCAAGCCCCTGCTCCACCGTGGCGAGGACCACAGGGCAAGTCGGACAATACCACTTGATGATGCAGGAGCCATTGTCTTTTCCAAGATGAGAGGTAACCACTGATGACTCTAGTGGACACTACCTGCTCTGACAAATGAACAAATGACTCCTCAAAACCTGCAAAAGGCCATCCGACTGCCTTTTGACCAGATGGTGGAACATTCATGTATGCATTCACTAAACATGCCTGTGAATCAGTTGGGATGGGACAGTCTTGTCAAAACAGGAGACAGCAGACTGGATGCCATGCTGGACACCACAGCCAACCCCCACTGCAGACAACCAGAGGGCCCTGAAACGCCAGGTGGTTTCATGGGTTTCAGGCGTGAAAGCCATGACTCCTGTCCTCAAAGCTCTATTTCCGCCTCCGAATGGTCTGACCTGTACACTCTAGGATTGACAGTACACGGTAATATTTAAGCAGGTAGAAGGCCACACGTGGCATTTGAACTACACTGACATATATTAGCCCTGAGGGCGAGAAGCTTATTGTACATTCATACACTCACAAATGCAATGATACTAGCTGTCAGACACAGCTGTATCCCACATAGGATTAGCACCCCCTGGTCATGAGGCTCTGCAACTCAGTCCTATGACTAAGTGGGGCATTAACAACACAGATTGGTACGATTGTGTTTTTTCAGGTGTTCACTTTCTTCCCTCAATAAAAATGTACAGGTTAACCGTTCATCCAACGACAAATTCCTGAGTTCTGGACCATTTCTGTATTGACAAACATCGCAGCAGACAGAAGACAGCTCATGAAGATGCAGAGGTGCTGTTAAAACACGCTCTCTGATGCTTCATGCTCCACAGGTTCATTTGATGTTGGTACATGCTCCACCGCTTCCCTAGTGATGATTCAGGTAATTGCAGGAGCACAAGTTTTTAGATCTCGGTAATGCTGGTGCAGGAAGCTGATGGAGGGATGAAGGAAACTTTGACGGGTTTGTGAAACTCTGGTGTAGCATTCATATTCTTCGTAGTACTTCTTTTAGACTGGTCTTGAAAGCAGATGGTAAAATTTATTGCATAGCATATGATTTAAGGACTGTTAATTATGTCACTATTACTCTAGTTCTACCCGTTCCTGATCCATATTGCATGCTGTCAACTTTAGCTCAACAATGTGTGTTGTTCACTGCCATTGATTTAGCAAACCCTTATTTTTGCATTCCATTACGTGAAAATAGCAGACAGTTATTCGCATTTTAGTACATAGGTGTTAATAAAATTTCCTGGCATTTTCAGTCACTGTTTGCAGTCTCTCTGACAAGATATTGTGCTACTAGAGGGTAGCAGCTAGCTGAACAGACTGTTGAAACCTGCCTGTGAGTAATAAAAGATCTTCTGTTGCAGTTGTATGTTTGAGTTTTGAAATGCAACAGGAATTTGCACTTTAGCAGAAGGGAAGTCTCATTTTTAGGCAGAACTGTTTTTAGCATAGGTTGTTCAATGTATATAGAGCGTAGGATGTCTACTTTGCAGCATAAACATCTGGAAATAGTTTGGACATGTTGGTTTTCTTGTGGTTGTAGTAGACACTTCTTTGTTTTGTGAAGCACATGGACCCCTTGAGGTTGATGATAAATGACGATGGTGTGACTAACCTTACGGCAGTAAGGCAACGACAATACGTGGTTTCATTTCTTTATGTTGTCATCTTGCCTTCCATAGGAATGTGGACAAACAACTTGTTCACCTTACCGGTGCACAAAACTGTTTGCTATATTTTTACTTTCAATTGCTCTAGTTTGTGTATTTATGCCTTATCTTTGTTTGGATCTGCATGGTTTCACCCAACTAGTGTCCTGGGGTTTCCCCCAGGCCAAGAGAGGGTGGAAAGAGGTATTAATGATTCGTTGCAGGAAATTGTTTTAGTACTATCATGGTTTCAATTATCTTTTGATTCGTTGCAGGAAATTGTTTTAGTACTATCATGGTTTCAATTATCTTTGTTTCAATTATCATCGTTTAAATGTATTTGTTTAGAAAGAAGGTTTAAATGTTAATTTTGATAGACCTTTTTACCTTTTTAGAGCTTTGTGTGTCTGTTCATCTGGTTATCTCATCCACAGCGAGGATGAAGGGGTTTCTGTCCTGAGGTGATAAGTAATGCTGGTGGCGTTAGAATCCACCACATGGGTCATTAGACGACAGCCCCTAATAAACTTGTCTTTATCTTGAATTTGCATACTCCCACCTATGTTTTTCATGAAAACGGCACGAGGAGAAGCAGACTATGGAGAGGACAAAGTGGTGGACATTTCCATCACATCTCTTCTGTGCATTTTTATTCTTGTCTTGTCGTGTTTTGTCATTGTTTTATTTTATTATTGTCTTTTGTTCTTGTTTTATTTTTTAAGTTTCTGACCCTAACCCTAATCAATATTTAGATCCACAGCAGACTCATCTTGGGGAGACATCCCAAGCTCTTTTGCAGTCGTTCTGTTGTATCACATGTGTCAGATTGAATAATTACCAGGCTTATTCAGAAGTCCATAGGAGGCCAGGTCCACGCTTGCCAGAGCTTGTGGGACATGCAGGAGGAGGACACGAGTGGTCAAGGCCCTGAATGACTTTTTGGATTTTGTTGCAATACTAACTAACTAACTAACTAACTAAGAATATTAACTAAGAATATTGCTATTCTTATTTATGTGGGCCATATGAATTGCAGCTTCTCCGATGGGACCCCCATGGAGGACATGGAAGAAATTTTCTGAATTAGGCTTGATGTCATGTTTAACATTTCTATTTTTACTCTTTCGTTGCCTGTGTGATTTTTGATTCTGCCTTAATATGTCTCAATTTCTCCCCTTAATTCCAGGTGTTCTTTTCTTACAGGAAGTGTTATTTTGATTGTCTTTGCTCTCTTTTTATATTTTTATACTTTTTATACTATAATATACAAGAATGCTTCTGTCTGAATGTAGGCTGATATGTTTTGATTGTGTAATGTGATAATGTGTTTTTATTTTTGTGTGGCCTCACTTCATGAGGCCAAGAGAGGGAACTGAAGGAAATTATATTTTTGGTCCTCACTTTAGAAGGGTTTCTCTGTCTTATTTTATTACGTTTTCTGTTTTACATATATCACTTGAAGTTTATTCCATAGCTTAAGTGTGTGCTTTAACTTTGTGCATCCTGAGCTCACATTCCTGAGATGTGACCTATGGACAGCAGCTGTCACTCATTCCCCTACAGAGGAGGGGGATGCTGACCTCTCGGGCACTGGCCAGCAGAAATGGAGCCAGCACTCTAATCTAAACCACGAGGAATAGATTATAGCTGTGAGAACTTCTGTAGATGTCCGGTTCCAGGGAAGAACAAAAAGGTTGATCTTTAACCTAGGCTCTCCATGGATTTCTTGCTGTCAATCTGATTTGTTACGGACAGGAAGAGTCTGAGTTTATCACAGCACCAGGCGTACCTTTGAAGTCATCCCCTGGGGAGATGGATTGGGTCCGGAGAGTGACCGTCGACTATTGGCTGATGGACGAAGGCGGATCATCAGTCACCCAATCCAAGTGTTCCAGGGTGGAGATTCGACGTCATGTTTTCCATGGGAGGAGGAAATCCGAATTGTCTTTAAAAGTCTGAGCAGAGCATAATTTTATTGTCTTCTTCTCCCTTGTGGCCTTTCATGTAAAACGCCTGTAACTTCTTGCGTTTTGAAGGCCTTCTAAAATGAGGACCCAGATCTGTTTTAATTCTGTCTTAGAACTTTTGTTAGGGAATAAACCTTCTGTGACTTTATCCGGCTGAATCTTGGTCTTTTATCTCTCCCGACTAATAGAACATGCGTGGAAAAATCTCAGAGCGAAAGATATTTTCCTACATAACCTTGCATCTTTGTACTTGATAATGACAGAGGCGTGACTGCTAGTTGGTGCCTATGGCCCGTCGGACACTCACTGGTCAGAATTCATACACACTCACTTACCAGTGGAGCCACATTTGAGATATGGAGGGTGAAATGTCTTGCCCAGGGACACAATGACGGTTGACTGGGGGGAGCGGGGATCAAACCGCCGACCCTTCAGTCATTGGATGACCTGCTCTACCACCTGAGCCACTGCCACCCAAATAGGAGGAGGTAAAACTGCAGCAGACCGGCAGGCCTTTCCCACAGACCCGCTTCAAGTGTTTATTCAGAACCGAGCTTAAATCACAACCAAGTCTATCTTTTTTACAGAATCTATAGGTTAGCTTCTGGTTCTCAGTCCTGGTGCTTCAACAGACACTGAATCTTTTCTGAGCATAATAGAATAGGCTCTGTATGTAGTTTATGTTCAAGGGTGGGGGTGGAGTTAAAGGAAGACGGTGTAAACCAACACATTTTTTATTGACCAATTAAATGTAAAACATTTATATTTTCTAAACCCCAGCTATGAATACCACTAAAATCCTGGTTTGCGTGGGTCAGTCAGAACACAACTACAGCCAGACTGTAAAAACAGTTAAGAAAAAGCCCCCCTCATGTTTTTCAAGGCCTCTCTACAGTTTGAAAACATCAGAAAATGCTTTCAAAGGTGTCATCCACCTCGGCTGCGGGGTCTGGGGGTGGGTGGGGTGGGGGGTCTTGTCTGCCCTGTCCTTTGGGGGGGGCATTCTGGGGGAGGGGGGGGGCACTATTGGTACGGGGCAGGGGGGGTTGACGGGTCGGGGACTCCGCTGAGGCCATCGGCGGTTTACCCGGCCAGTTGGCTGCCTCGGTCCCGTCGAGGCCTGACCAGAGCTCTTCTAGGGCCGGCGTTTGGGGGTTGGGGCCTGGGCTTGCTCCAGGGGGGACCGACGCTTTCTGGCTCCTCTCTCTCTGTGTGGGGGGGGGGTGGTGCTGGGCCTGGGGTGTCGGCGCCTCCGGGGGTGGGGCCCCTGGGCTGGGTGGGCCTGGCCCCCTTGCTGGGGGGGGGCGGGGGACAGCTGTTTGACCACCGGGGGACAGTCTACCAGCTGTCCCCAACTTACCCCCTTCCTCATATAACCTCACAATAGGGTGAGGGGGTGGGGGGCTTAGCCTGCGATGAGCCTTGGGGGGGGGGTTTACTAGGCAGTGGCCCCCCTCCTATGGTTGCCGTATGGAGTGGGCCCCCCCTCTTTCGGTTTTATTTGCACCTTAGACATGTAGGGCCCTTGGTTGGGGGGGTGCTTGGACATCACTGCCAGCAAGCAGCGGATGTCCTCCTAGCACCCTACCCGCCAATTTCAACCGCACCTTAGACATTTAGGGCCCCTTGGTGGGGAGGGTGACGGGACGTCACTGTGAGTAATCAGGAGATGTCCCCTTAGTGCCCTACCCGCCAATTTTAACTGCACCCCCCTTAGTACACACACCCCTCCCCCCTCAATATATACATCCCAACATAAACACACACACATGCACACACACACCCTCTCAAACACACATACACGCACACACATTTTACAAGGAAGGTGGGACCTAGGACCATCTGTCCCCTGCCTCTTACCTGGTGGGGGGTACGGGCCCCTTTGCAACGGCGGCCGTGTCCCCGGGGTGCCGGCTTCCTGGGCCCGGCGGTGCTCTCTCCGCGCGGTGGGGGGGTTCACATTACATCTGAGCCGGGGGTGTTCGTGTCCCTGGGGGATGGGTTCTGGTCCTTGCTCCTGAGTGCTGGGCCCCGCCAAATTTCCAACTGTGGCCGAGCCTGGTCGGGCCATATTTACAACACCCCTTGTGGGCCCTCTTTTTTCCCCGGGGTTCCCCCCTCCTGGGCGGGGGCGGCGGGCCCCTGCCTTGCTCCTCCCTGGACCAACCGTGGGCCGGGCGGATGGCTGCCTGGAGTGCGGAGCGGGTCTCCCTTGGGGGGTCCTGGCTCGTACCTGGGGTTGGGGCGGGGGGATGCCCGGAACTCCTGGGTGGTGGTGGGGTGCTCGTCTGGGGCTGTGGGCGTCCTTCTCCGGTGGGGCCCTGCGTTGGGTTCTCCCGGCGCTGCGGGGGGGCTGCTCTCCTGGTTGGGCTAGGGCGGCGCTCTCTTTCCCTCCGTGCCTCCCTGCTCTCTGGCTCTGGGGGCCTTGCGGCGGTCCTGCTGGCCCTGGCCTGGGTGGTGGGCTTGGTCGCCCGGGTGGCGGTTGTTCCCTGCCGGTTCCCGTGTGGCGTTGGTTGGATTCCGGCTGCTGCTGCTGCTGCGGTGGGGGTCTTGGGGTGGGGATGGCTGGGCACTCTCCCTCCTTCTTTTCACGTTCCACCATCCATTTTAGAAGAACATAAACACTCACCTGAGCACAGGTGTTAGCTCAACAGTTTGCATGACTGAATGACTGAAATATTTCACACTAGTTGGTTTTAAGGCATAAGTATGCGTGTGAACACTATCTGTTTTGTGTACATGTCGACAGGTGGACATTTTGGCAGCTAGCAGGTGTGTTTATAACATTTGAGTGTGTGTGTGGACAGGCTCCGCCCTTTTTGTACTACATTTGAACCTTACCATAATGATTAACAACCAGTAAACTTGTTGCTTTATGCTGCTTCATGGTCTTATCCCCCTTCCCCTCCTATTATCACCCTCCTACCCCCCCCCCCCCCCTCTCTCTAACGTCCCCCTCTCTTCTTCCCCTCTTTCCTTTTCCGTCCGGTCCAACACCAAAGGTTTTCAGACATGATTGAAATTAATAAAGTTTGGCCTCAACTACAAAAGGGGTTTATTCAGACATACCTCTGGTTTGTCTGAAGATTAATAACCCCTCTTGTTAAAGTAAAATATGTCCAACACAAGAGGCCCTCAGCTCTCATCTGTCTGCCCAGCTGTTGGACAGGACAAGTTAAAAAAAAATAATAAATGCTTTCAAAGGAGAACTAAAGATGTTTTGAACTGTTCTTCTATAAAACCTACTTTTCCAGTCAGGATGGAGAAAGGAAAGTTTCGCTCTGCTTCATTTTGTTCTTCTGGTGAACATCTTTGAGTTTCTGCAGGGAACGTCATCATGACCTTCTGTACTTCTAACAGTTTGTTTCCAAAACTATTTATTTTAAACACACAAGAGGAATTTCTGTGCTAAAGGTTCTTAACAGGGTTCAGTTTAATTTAGCTTGGCTGTTGGTAAATTTTTCAATGTCTTTTTTCCATGTTTTCTTGAATATCCATCCTCTGTAAAATGTCTGCATGGGATTTAAACTTTATTTTCACTTTTTTTGTGTTGGATCCTTTAAAATGTGATCAAGATTTTACTATGGCAGTTTTTTTCACTCATAATTCAAAGTGATCTTGAATTGTGAAAAAAAACAATTCACATTGCAATGTAATTATGCAATTTAAAATGCATTTTACAACTTAGGATTCAAGATGAAGAAATACAATTGAATCTGACATTTTTTAAAACAAAGATTTAAATCAAAGCAAAATCTTTTGGATTTTAAGTTTTCAGTTTGGTTCCATAATTCCAAGGATAATTCATTTTCCAGCTGTCAGTTCAATCTGCATTTATGCCATGAATTATCCAAAATGATCTTTTCTTTTGGGAAAATACAAAAGAAATTGCTAAACTGTGAAAATGTCATCTGTCAGTCTGTCATCAGGGCGGGTCCGTCCTGACTGAATGGACCAAGTTCCTGGACCTCCAGCTGCATCACTGCTCCTGAACACACTTTTCTGTCTGATTGCAGGGTAAGAGACTGCAGCTTGTCAGAGATCAGCTTTGAAGCTCTGGTCTCAGCTCTGAAGAAAAACCCGTCTAATCTGACAGAACTGGACCTGAGCCAGAACCAGAACCTGCAGGATTCAGGAGTTCTTCATCTGTGTGGTTTTTTGGAGTGTCCAGACTGCAGACTGCAGACTCTGAGGTCAGACTCCATGTTTCAGTTGTGTTCACATCAATATGGTTCAGGATTCAAGATTCTTTTCACCCGAGTGAAGAATCCGCCACACATGAAATAACTGTAAATAAGAACATATTCCCTTAGTGGCCTGTCTCATCTACAAATCTCAGGCCATCAATAACAATAGAAACTTATCTTTTTGGTTACGATTACATGCCGGGCTTAATGTGGCCCGCGGGCATTGATTTTTACCCAAGTGCTCCACAAGAACATTCCAATCTTCTTCTAGCTACAGTCAGTGACTTGAACTGATGCTGAGACTTTGGACCTTTGCTCAAACTCCTGCTGAGTCAGCAAATTTTCAATTTACACTTTTAGTTTAATCAGTGAGTCTTATGGAAGTGCTCAGTTCAGGTTTTTTTTTTTCGAAATTAACTTTTTACAGAAAAACTGAGTTAAAAAGAGACTTAAAAAAACCTGGAAAGGCTCTACTAATGATTGGTTCAGTTTTTCTTAAGCAATTAAATTGATGAAGGAGGATTGATCAGGAGGATTTCCTGTGTTAAAGGTTCTTAACCCTGTTGCTATCCAAGGCACTTTAATATTGAGAGTGGGGTCATCTAGACCCCAAAAGACAGTGGGCTGCACCGTTTTTCTTCAATGATCTGTGATCTTCGTTGGTGTCCATGAATAACATGAAATCCTCTTCACCTTTATCCACTTCTATCATGGTATGGATAACAAGTCAGTCTAAGTGTGGGGTCATCCTGACACATAAGATAGCACAAGGGTTAACGGGGTTCTGTCTAATTTAGCCCTTTCCAAAGTTTTCATAAAGCTAAAGGTTGTTCACAGGGGTCTGTCCAGTTTAGCTTTGCTGTTGGAAAATTCTTCAATGTCTCTTTTCCAAGGTTTCCAGAATATGCAACTTTGTTTTCTTGGATCTTCTTCCTCTGTTAAATATTGGCAGGTGACTTTCTTTGTTCACTTGATTTTGTGTTGGATCCAATAAAATGTGATCAAGATTTTCCAATGGAAGTTTTTTTTACCCATAATTCAAAGTGTTCTTCAATCCTCAATGAGAAATTCCCTTTGCAATGTGATAATTTGAAAATGCATTTTACAATTTAGGATTTAGGATGAAGAAAATACAATTGAATCAGACAAATTTCATATCAATGTTTTAAATCAAAGCATAATCTTTTGGATTTTAAATTTTCAGGTTTTTTGGTTCTATAATTACAAAGATAATTCATTTTCCAACTGTCAGTTCAATCTGCATTTCTGCCTTGAATTGTTCAAAATGATTATTTTTAAGTTCTTCAAAATGTCATCTGTCAGTCTGTCATCAGGGCGGGTCCCACCTGACTGAATGGACCAAGTTCCTGGACCTCCAGCTGCATCACTGCTCCTGAACACACTTTTCTGTCTGATTGCAGGTTAAAGTTCTGCAGTTTGTCAGAGATCAGTTGTGAAGTTCTGGTCTCAGTTCTGAAGAAAAACCCATCCAACCTGACAGAACTGGACCTGAGCAGGAACAAGAACCTGCAGGATTCAGGAGTTCTTCATCTGTGTGGTTTTCTGGAGAGTCCAGACTGCAGACTGCAGACTCTGAGGTTAGACTCCATGTTTCAGTTGTGTTCAGATCAATATGATGACAAAGTTATGTTGACCCACAGTGAGCAGAAATGTCCAGATTCTGATCCGCAGCAGCATCTTCCTGCAGCTGCTTGTTCTCTTCAAAGATCTGCAGAAGAACTTCTTCTTTTCTTCCTGCAGCTGCTTCTTTCAAAGCTGTCTGCTGACATTTGTGCTCCACAAAGTTCTGCTTGCAGCCATCAGCTCTTCTTTGTGTCTTTGCTCCAACAGACTCCTTTAAAGCGCGTGCAGAAGAAGCAGCCGTGCACGCTCACATGCACTCTGAGTCCTGCTGCTGTGTTTCAGCAGATGCAGCTGAGAGTCCAGCGGCTGATGTTTGTGAGCAGACAGTGACAGAGTCCTGCTGCAGCTGGATGCTGCTCTGACAGACACATCCTCCACAAACATCCTCACCTTTTCATCCACAAACATCATCACATCATCCATCAAAGCTCCCAGCAGCTTCTGACTCTTCATTCAGAGCTGAAGTCATGGATCAGGGATCAATGTCCAACATTTGCTGCTGACTCTTCCTCATCACTTCCTTCTTCTTTGATCTGTTGGAGCTGAAAGTCTCTGCTTGAAGGGCTGCAGCAGAGAAGGACTGGAAGATCATCTCCTGAAAACTGGGAGGAAGACTTTCCAGCATCCTGCTGCTGAAATTCTCCCATGATTCAGTGCTGTTTGGAGAAGAGCTGAGCAGAAAGAGGAAGTGGACTTTTTCTGCTGTTGCTGCAGAAACATCAGTTGGTTTGGATGCAGCCACAGGCTGATGTCTGACTTTCACACATCTGGACTTCTTTCCTGAAGCAGCTGCATGTTGTCCTGAATGTTCCTGGATGTTCTTCTTCTCTGCTTCTGCTGGACTCTTCTGATCTGCTGCTGTTGCTTCACATCTTTGGACTTTTTCTAAACTTTCTGATCTTCTTCAGCTCTGAACTCTTTGGAAGAAGTGAAGGATGAAAAACATGAACTTTGTCTTTAAACTCAACTCTTTGTTCTGGATTCAGGTTGAGGAACTGCAGATTGTCAAACACCAGCTGTGCTGCTCTGGTCTCAGCTCTGAAGTCCAACCCGTCCCACCTGACAGAACTGGACCTAAGAGACAACAACCTTCAGTCTTCAAATGTTCAGCAGCTCCAGGATCTGGTGGAGAGTCCAAACTCCAAACTGCAGACTCTGAGGTCAGTAGAGGGTTGGAGTAAGTCCAGCTGCTTCCAGATGTTTGGTCCTAAAGTTAGTCTGAGAGCAAAGATGCAGAGTTTCCTGTGAAGCTGCAGCTTCTTAGTGAAGCTCTGAGGAGAATGATGACAGGCTCTTTAGGACAACAGTCAGCCAATCAGAGCAGCAGAAGCTCAAACAGGTGAAGATGACAGGAAGCTGCTGCTCTGAACAGGACTGAAGCTCCTGCTGCTCTTTCTGCTGCTGTGCTGCATCACTGACTGACAGACCAGGATCAGGAGACACTCCTTCATCTCTGTCTCTCTACTTTCTCTCTGCAGGTTCTGAGTCTCATGTTTCTCCTGGAGGAGCAGAGAGGAGCAGCAGCAGCAGCTGGTCTGCAGAGATGTTGTGACTGGACGGTGTTCCTGGGAGGTGGAGAGCAGAGTGATGGAGGAATCAGAGGAAGTGGAGATGAGTGTCAGAGATGTGAGATCAGCTCCACTGTCTCTCTCAGCATAAAGTGGACAGTTATTGTGCTGCAGTTCCCCCGGTGGACTGATGGAAAACTGCACTTCCTCTTCTCATTCTAACTTGGAGTGTTGATCTGAAACATGGGTTGGATTCAGATGTTCAGCAGCTCCAGGATCTGGAGAAAAACAGACCTGCAGACAAACAGATTCTTTTCTAGATCATCACTTTCTTCCTTTATCTACATTTGATGGACAGATGTGATGTTGGGATGGACCAATCAAGGATTGAGGGAATCATTGATCAGACAGAACATTTCTGGATGACATGGATCTATGTGTGGTTCTCAGTTAGTGAACAAAAGTGTCTCAGTTGAATCATTTTTCTATCATCTCTGTTCTGTTGATGATCAAATATTGACTCATGCAGTTTGAAAGACTCAGAGTTTTGCTTTGATTGATGTTTTCCACAGTTTTCTGGTTGAACTTCCTTTTTCTTTGGTGTTTTGTGGGTAAAACTGTTCTTTTTCATGCTGACAACATTTTTAGCTGCAGTTTGTAAAGAAGTTTCATCTAAATCCAGTAGAATCTCCTAATTTTCTAGAATGTCTAAACTAGTAGAAACTTTCTGAGCATAAAGCCTGTTTTCTCCAGAGGACATGAATGAACAGAGTGGATCTTAGTGAGGAATGACAGCCTCTGGATGCAGAGAATCACTTTGATGCAGCTGCTGCAACAACACCAACTGCATTGAAGCAGGAGGGAGAAGGGAGACACCTGCTGGCTGTTTGTAGAACTGCATCTTATTGTCAAAAGGCTTCAAACTGAAAGCTGTCTGTAAAATTCCTGCAGCCTGTTTGGATCTAATAAATGCTCTTATGAATCAACTCTGTGTTTTCTATTGATTTCTGTCTTCATTCTATCTTTGACTCACAAACAGACTTGAATCTTTAGCCTTCCCCCTCATCCTGTTCCAGATGTTCTAATCTTCATGTGTTTGGTTCCTTCTCAGTAGAAATCGGTTGGAAAAGAGCTTTGAAATGTTCAGGTGGAATGTTGAGATTAGATGACCCCACCCTTACATTGACGTGTTCTCCCTACCATGACAAAGGTGGATGAAGGTGGAAAAATATCATGTAATCCATGGACACCAGTGAAGATCACAAATGATTGAAGAAAAAAAGTTTAAAGCACTGTCTAGTTGGTCTAGATGACCCAACTCCCAATGTTAAAGTACCTAGGATAGCACAAGGGTTAGAGGATATAGAGGTGAAGCCATCATTCTCTGGATTGACCCTTCAGTTATAAACACAACATGTAGAATCTTTCAGATTACAGTTACAGAATACATTGACTAATATTTGTATTGATGCTGTTTTCCATCTGTGTTTTCAAACCTGCATCAAGAATTAGCTCATGTTTATTGATTCACTTTCTTTGGAAGTTTGGGTTCTCTGATGAACCACCAGAGGGCGACAGAGAACTGTTGATATTAACACAACAGTCAAAGAAATCAACATTTAGCACAAAGTGAACAAACTTAGGTCACGTGCTAACGTTCTGATTCTGTTGGAAAAGCCTTTTGTTTTGATTTCTTCAGAATTTTGGCTCAAAAAGACCAATGACAAATGAAACTCCAATAAAGTTGCTTTATAATGAGGAAATGAAATGTTATTTTTATTGAATTATCAAATGGAGACTCAGCTTCAGGTGATAAAAAAGGTTGTTGCTATTTCCAGTTTTAGAAAGAACATGCCTTCTGCACAGTTTGCAGTGAACATTACTCATTTTTTGTTAGTTTTTAATGAACTGAAATACCTCCACACAGGAGACAACATTTAAAACAAGGACAGATTTCCTAGAGATTTCCTAATTCTGCTTCCATGTGATCACATGAAAACAGTCCAATGTTTTGGATTCTTCTTCTTCTATATCATTGACATTAAAGCTGCAGCTCTGTCACGCGGAAACAACATGTGACAGGTCCCAGTTTTTGGTGGAACACCGTCTCTGTGATGCTACAGACGCTGCTAAAACACAGTGGATTTCATTCTGTTCTATGTAGAAAAGACTGTTTGATTCATGTCTGATGAATTCATCTTGGAGTATTTATCCTCCACGTCTAGAAGTCCGCTCCGTGAAAATCCTGTCCGACTTTAAAGCGGTCCGTGTTTCCATGGTGACAGAGGGAACAGCTGGTTAGCATCTTTCTAACTTGACTGAACTGAGGGTTGGGGCTTCCAGCACAGAACCAACCTGAGAGCAAATGAACATTCAAATCCTCCACAAGCTAAACCCCATCAGCGTTGGATTGCTGCTGACAGACAGACTTCATTGATGGCATCTTCCGTTCTGGACCTGACGTTTAGCACACCATAGCTGGATTCCAGAGCGCTTTATCAAAGCGCCTTAAGCCCGTTTGGACTCTGGCGCTCCACGCGCTGATGAATAGTGGCGTTTGGAGGAAGTGCGGCTGCGCAGTCCGTCACTGAACACCGTCACTGCCTGGACCTCTTTCTGGGTCCTAGTGCCCTAAAGGTTACAGCTCCTGGTTCCACGAGAAAAAAGTCCATTCTAGAGGCCACTCTGACGTCATCATCATCAAAGACAGCGTTACCTAGCAACCATACCAAGACCATAGCAGCTATAGAGGGAAACACAACAAACCATCAACGGCGGTTAAAGCAGTCAGACGTTTGTTCTGCAGCTCAGCAAAAATCTCTGCTTTAGGTTTTGGGGAGAAAAACAAAGGAAAACACACGGAGAAGGATTCTGCAAAGGAAATCCCAAGTTCTATTGGTAAGTCAGCGTCCTGGAAACATGCTTTGTCGGTTCTGAAGTGGCATGAATGCAGACTTAGATTGGTTTGTTTCCTTGGATTCTTCAGATGGATTCAAGCTGTAAATGTTGTCAGCATAAAGCAAGTTTGGACTAAACTAAAGCAGAAAGTGGCTTTGAAGATGGTCAGGAGAAATGAGGGCTTTTTTCAGGAATTCTTGGAAGAGGAGGACTTCTCCAAACAACCAGAATCTAGGAGGAGGTTTTTTCAGCATTGAGATCAGGATTTAGCATGAGCTTCAATCCCATTTTTGTTCAATCCAAATGTTTACCGTCATATTCAGGAGTTCAACTCTGAAAGCCACCATGACATCATAGACATGAAAGACCCTGTTACCTAGCAACCAAACACAACAAACTGTAGACTATTCAAACTGGACATTTTGGGGCAACAATTCCTTTCAAACTCAAGTTTTGATGAAAAATCCAAATGATGGAAACAGATTGTGTAAAGGAAATGAGGATATATTGGTGAGTCACAGTCCTGGAAACATGAGTTGTGCTCTGATGAAGACGCCTGATCCAAATGTGGATTTTGGAAATGTTCTTCATGAGATTCAAACTGATTGAAGCTTTGAATTAAAGGTGTCAACACATTTCTGCATTGGATTCATTCTGTTTCAGTGTCTAAGGTTGGTTTTGTGGCAGAAACCAAGTTTTTGTTGAACAGTAGCGTTTGAAAAAGCAGAAAGTGGCTTTGAAGATGGTCAGGAGAACTTCTTTGAAGAGGAGGACTTCTCCAAACAACCACAACCTTAGAGGAAGTTTTCTGAGCATTCATAGAATGCTTTTCCAATGACTCATCATTTTCCACAAGAAGCTAATGAGTTTTTCCAAATGCATGCTGGATATTCTTAGTTCTAGCTTGGAAAGCACTTTGAGGGATTTCCCTGGAAAACCTGCTTTATCAATCATTTTGGTCTCTTTTTCTTCTTCTAAGTTCCAGCTTGGTGAGTCTGCAGGTAGCCATGGCAACCACTGTCCAGGTCAAAGGGAGGACCACGGCCATCCAGTCTCCAGGCTTTTGGATTGATTTGGATTTGATAAACATTTGTTTCCCACATTTTAATAGTAGAATTCAACACGGGACATATAGTGGATTGTAAGAATAGGAACAAAAACAGCAACAACTAAATAATCCTCCTCCCCTTAAAACATGCATTTGACTCTGAACAAGTCTAAAACAAATCCAAGCACAGACCAGCACTGGGGCTCCTCTGAAGGTCCAGACACAGGGAGGCCCAGAGTGACCCCCATTTCTCCTTTTTGCTCTCTCCAGTGGCTGACTCCGCCCCTTAGGACGTCCCCCTGTGTGGATCAGTGGTCAGTGGGTTGGAACCTGCTGCAAATGCAGGCTCTGGTTCTAACTGCTGGATCAGAAGTGGAATGTGAGCTGTAGTGGTGTGTCTGCAGCTGGATGTGGAACACATGAGGGAGGGGTCAAAGGTCAATCTTTCTTCCAAACAAATGTTGTCAGTCTATTCTCCAACAATGCTCCAACATCTTCAAAGGTTTTTGGTCCAAATCCAGAGTGTAGCTGGTAGGACGTGATCATTTCAGCCTCAGATTTGGGATCTGTCATCTCTCTGCCACCGTGACACCGAGTGATGAGTTCATGCTCCAAAGCGGCCCGATCGCTGGCTTTAGGGACTATTCCAAAAGCTTTCAATGATGGCGGGGAATGAACATTAGGAACAGATGACGGCTTGAAATGTCTGCTGTTGGTTTCTGATCCAGACAGAAATTCAATCAAATGTCTGTGAATCCATGATTTCCTTAGAATCTTTGACTCTAGATTCAGATCCATCTGGTTCAAAGGATGAAACTGCAGCTAAAAGTCTTTCAAAAGTCCAAATCCTCAAAGATGAAACAGAAAGTTCCTAGAAAGTCAAATGAAAAACAATCAGATTGTCTTAGATAAACCCGTTTGGAAGTTAAAGCATAGAAACAAAGAAAGTTCCAAAATCTAAAAGCCTGAAATAAAGAAAAGTCCAAAGAAAAACAGAAATCCCACATTTGGATCAGTAAAGACATGAATTCTCCAGAAACATCCAGAAACAGCTCTGAGCAGCAGCCATGAAGGGACTGAGAACAGACGGACATCAAAGCAGAATCCAAGCAGCACCTTCATCCTGATGAAGCTCCGCCCTCTGACCTTCAGCAGTCATCTCCAGGCTCCGCCCCCAGTCTGTGACGGCTGGATGATGCTGTCCTCCACCTGCAGCTGGACCTGGATGTTCTCTCAGACCATGTGGCCTCATGGATCAGAAGGTTGAGGGTTCAAGTCCCTTCATGGTTGAAGTCAGACAGAAAGTGAAGAAGAGGGAACATTCAGAGCAGTTTCTGTTCTGTTTGCTTCCTCATGAGTCACGTCTAGATCAGGTCTGGATCCCAGTCAGAAAGTGATCAGGAAATCTGCAGATCAAACCTTCATTTACTGAACTGGAAAACATCAACTGACTTTCTACAGATTCTACTTCCATTCATCAAACTCCAACAGGAAGAAGATTTACAATCAATCAAATCTGTTGATTTCCTGACAAACATTGTTTTCTCTTCCTGTTTGAATGTTTGATTGTTTTCAAACATGAAGAGAGTTTTTTTTTCCTGTTTTTAGCTTGAAATTTCTGTTGAAATGTAAAGGTTCATTCAGAATTCCCCAGTGGCCTCATGTTGGAGGAGGGGCTTCATTAGATGCTGCTGGGGGCGGAGCTTGAACACACACCGCTTCCTGGAACCCAAACTCAGGCTCAGTGGAGGAAAAGTTGGGATTTCTGGTGTTTGTAAAGATCTGGAATGGTTTCCTCCCACAAAAAGGCCTTTTTCTAGTTTCCTGCAGATGAATTCTTTTCCTGCTGGGAGTTCTCATCTGGGTTTGCAGATTCTTAGTTGGAGGAAAACTTGGAGCAAATTCTTCCCAGAAAAAGGATTTTCTCTGGAGTGAATTGACATGAACAGAGTGAGTTTGGACTGAAAGCAGCAACAGGGAGGAGATGTTAGAGCTTCATCAGAAAACAGCTTTCTGGAGGAGTTGGAAGACGTCAACAGTCACAGTGATGGTGAGGAGGAGGAGCTAAGACTTCCAAAGTCAGAGCTAAAGATGGAGGAGCAGCAGGAGGAGGTTCTTCACTGAAGGAGAGCACAAGTCCAGCTTGTCAGTGCTTTGCTGATTGGCTAGTTGGATGTGTTCTTTGATGAGCTTTTCAATCTGACGTCTGCTTGGAGGACTGTTTTCATCCTTTTGGATGATTCCACTATTTGAACCAGACCTGGAACTAGAAGAGACTCAATGAGAACAGAAAGACAAGAAAGGATCCAAACCAAACTCTTCTTCTGTCTGACTTCAACCATGAAGGGACTTGAACCCTCAACCTTCTGATCCATGAGGCCACATGGTCTGTGAGAACATCCAGGTCCAGCTGCAGGTGGAGGACAGCATCATCCAGCTGAAGAAGAGGAGGAGCTTCTGCTGCCTCAAAGAGGAAGGTGGAGGAGGTGAGAGGCTGCACTGGAGCTTTGGACCAAACCCTGTGATGGATGAACAACATCTCCAGGCTGTTTCCAGCCTGACCAGGAGGATCAGAAAACAGCAACAACTTCTCCTCCATCAAACCATGATGTCACCACCAGCAGGTGGAGACAGATATGAGCAGAAATTCTCTAGTTGGCTTCAGATTTCAGAGTTTCCCAAACAAGCAGTAGCACAACTCCACTTTTCTCTCCAAGCCCATCCTCTGAAATCTGATCTTCTGAGGGACGAGAACACATGGAGACTGAGACTACCGGAGCATCACTAGAAGGACAGTTGGACTCCCCTCTGGAAAAAGAAGGCTTGAGCATGTTGACGTGACAAACTCCACATTTCTTCTCTTTGTCATGAGTTGGGATCCTAAAATTGGTGTCATTCATTTTCTTTTCCACCTCATATGGAGCAGAAAACTGTGCCTGTAGGCTGGAAGCAGGCAAAGGCAACAACAGCAACACTTCCTCACCTGCACCTGTTGTTGTTTGTGTGTTGATCCACAAACACATGCTGTGAAGAGGAACCTGCAGTGAAGGCAGCCATGTTGGAGCCTCACACATGTTCTCATTAGGATCAAATGAACCAGTGTGTTTGAGACTGAAAGAAAGACTGAAGGACAAAGAAATATGAAGATTCATTAAGGATCAAATCCAGACTTTATTCATGTCTACAGACAAAAAATCTGCAGACATTTTACAGACACAATTGAGGTTTTTCAACACTTTTCTGACCAGAAGATGCAGTTCTGGATCTTTCATTCTTTCCTTCTCATTTTTAATCCAAGTTCAAACTACAGACCTGACCGATTTGGTTTGGGTTTTGTTCTTTTAGCCATCATGTATGAAGACATTGTGGAATGACGAGTGGCAATAGTTCGGTGGTTAGCAGCAGACACTTTTATTAACACTCTCCAGGCACGCACATCAAACTCGACTGCCCCAGATCGCACTGTCGTAAATCGCACTGTCGCACAGTGTTGTGAACAAGCAATTCTGAGCTGCATCATTCATTACATGACATCTCCCCTTTTTTCAAAATAAAATAATTAGTAGAAAACATATATTTCAACGTGTCTCTACATTGTAACCCTATCTGAATTAAACTTAAATTAGATTAGATTTAAAATAAATTAGATTTTCTAACCCAACATTTTCTCTGAGAATAATGTTTATCTTTCTGCAAACTTAGAAAGCAGTAAAACTGTAGGTTATAATGCTCGAACGAATCAGTTGCAAAGAGCAATTAACCATCCTCAATGAACTACATTCAAAATTCACTTTTCAACGTTTATAAAACTTAAACTTAGTCCATCTTTATCTTCTGTCTTGTCTTCTGCTGTGTCTTCTCCCCCTTTTTTTTTTTTTTTTTTTTTTTTTGTAACACCCCCCCAAAGGCCATATTGTGCACCGTGCACAGCATAGAGACTATAAGTCCAGTCTCTTGACGGGTTTGCTCATCCGTCCAGAACGTGTGTACACAGTCTTTAAAGCAGCTGCTGGAGAACTTGCAGTTGTGAAGACCTGAGGTTGAAGTGCAGTCTCTGAGGCAGGAGCAGTGGCTGAAGGAACAGGCTCCACCTCAGACGGCTCAGCTGAAGTAGGAAGAGCAGCAGTGACAACCTGCTGTGGGGTGTTGCTGCGAAGATGACGACGGTTACGGCGAAACATCACCCCCTGTGGAGTTTCCAAGAGGTATGATCTGGGAGTTATACACTCCTTCGAGACGACTGCTGGAGTTGACCAGTTCTTTTCCTGATCCAGCTTGGTACGAACAGTGTCCCCTGGACGTAGAACAGGAAGAGGTCTGGCGCCATGACGACGGTTGTAGTAGAAAGCTTGTTTAGTCTTTTCCGCAGCGTCTCGTTGGAAAACAGCCTTTCTGTCAGGCCATTTTGGTTGGAGATTCTTCTCCAGGGTGAGAAGTGTTGTGCGGATCTTTCTCCCCATGAGGAGCTCTGCTGGGCTGACTCCTGTACTGGAGCAGGGAGTTGACCTGTAGCACATGAGAGCAATGAGTGGATCTTCCTGCCTGAGAATCTTCTTAGCGGTTTGCACTGCTCTCTCTGCATGTCCGTTTCCTTGAGGGTGGTGAGGACTTGATGTAAGGTGTTGGAAATCCATGTCTTTAGCAAATTCTCTGAATTCTGCACAGGAAAACTGAGGTCCATTGTCACTCACAACTTCGTCTGGAATCCCAAATCTAGCAAATGTGGCTTTTAGTCTCTGAATGACTTGGAAGCTTGTGGTGGATGGCAGATGTAATATTTCCAAGAAACGGGAGTAGTAGTCTGATACTATGAGATAATTATTCTTGTATTCGCAGAGATCCAGTCCAATTCTTTTCCAGGGACGATCTGGTAGAGGGGTAGAGATGAGTGGTTCTTTCTGTTGAGAACGCTTCTGTTCTTGACAGGTCTGACATTGCATCACTGTGTTCTTTAACTCTGCGGACAGACCAGGCCACCAAACAGATGATTTAGCTCTCTCTCTGCATTTTGTGAGCCCTTGGTGTCCTGCATGAATTTTCTTCAGGATCTCCCCCCTTTCAGACTTAGGGATGACAATTCTAAAGCCACGGATGAGAAGGCCGTTGGTCTCTGCCAGCTCGTTTTTAACTTTCATGTAAGCTCGGACATTTATAGGAACCTTGTCTTTGTATTCTGGCCAGCCTTTTCTTACCAGCTCGATGACGGTTTGAAGTTCACTGTCTTTGGCTGTGGCTGCTCTGATGCCATCTATACGACTCGGAGAGGCAGGAATGCTTTGAACTACCGTGGCTACATAACATTCAACCTCGCTGTGCATATCTGTGGGCTCTCTGGTACGAGCCTAAGGACAACGTGACAGGGTGTCTGCAACGACGAGGGTCTTGCCTGGTACATAGACAGCCTCTGGGTTATACCTCATGAGCCGCATAAGAAGGCGTTGACATCTCAGAGGAACGTCATCTAAGCTACGGCTGTTCACCAGGGGCACTAAGGGTCTGTGATCGGTCTCTAGCCTGAATCGATCCAAACCTCGCAAGTATTTATCAAACTTTTCACAGGCCCACACGCTGGCTAGACATTCCTTCTCGATTTGAGCATATCTAGTCTCAGCCTCTGATAGGCGACGGGAGCAGTAGGCAACTGGCCTCCACTCTTCTCCATGAAGCTGGAGTAGTACAGCGCCTAGCCCATAGCTTCTGGCGTCTGCGGAAACCGCCGTCTGCTTCGTAACATCATAGAAGGTGAGAACCGGGGCTGTTGTTAACATAGCCTTGATGTTATCGAACGCTGACTGTTGCGAAGGACCCCAGGTCCATGCATTTTTCGTTCTCAGGAGATCGAAAAGGGGTTGTCCGACCGTTGCTAACGAAGGGATGTACTTGCCCAAGTAGTTCACCATGCCTAGCACCCGTTTCAGTTCCTGAACGTTTTGAGGTGGGGTTAGCTGGTTAATCGCCTCCACTTTCTCAGGGTCTGGCCTTACTCCTGACTTATCGATCAGGTGACCCAGAAATCTTAACTGGCTCTGCCTCAAGGAGCATTTCTCTTTGTTGAGTTTAAGGCCTGCTGAATCGATTCGACGAAGGACCCTTTCCAAACGTGCGTCATGTTCTTCCATGGTGGCTCCATGCACCAAGATGTCGTCCATGAAGACTTCGACACCCTCCAAACCTTCCAGAGTTTCCAGCATTTTACGTTGGAAAATTTCTGGCGCACTGGTGATGCCAAATGGCAGTCTTTTGAAGCAGTACCTGCCAAATGGTGTTATAAAGGTTGTCAACTCGCAGCTATCTGGGTGCAGGGGAATCTGCCAGAACCCGCTTGCAGCATCTAGAGATGAAAACACCGTGGCACCACTCAACTTAGACGTTATTTCATCTGATGTTGGAAGGATGTACCGCTCTCTTTTTACCGACTTATTGAGTTTTGTTAGATCAACACAGATCCTGGCTTTGCCTGTATGTTTCTTTAAGACTGGCACCATTGGAGATCACCATTCTGTTGGTTTTATTACGCGTTTAATAATGTCATTTTGCTCCATCCTTACCAGCTCCTCTTTCACTTTCTGTAGCATGGGGAATGGTACACGCCTTGCTGTGTGAACTGCGTGTGGCACAGCACCTTCTTTTAATTCAATTTTAACTGGAGCCGTTTTTAATATGCCGTGCTCCCCAAAGGGGCTGACTGCCGGTCGTTTGTTCATTTGTATAGTTTGCGATCTCATCTACTCTTCTCACAAGGTTCATTTCTACCGACAGAGAGCGGCTGAGCAGATTGTTGACTCTATGCCCATGCACTACATATATTTTTGAGGTGTAGCTCTTGTTTTTGTAGCTTACTGCAGCATCAAAGCAACCGAGGCAGGACAGTTCTCCTCCAGGACTGTCTAGTGGGAGGTCAGGTGGATGTAACACCTTTCCTGTGTCGAGGGCTTGAAATGTGTCCTCGTTTATAATATTGACATCAGCCCCTGTGTCAATCTTAAATTGGACAGGAACAGATTCAACTTGGAGCAACACCGTCCATGCTTCAGACTTTTTTTCTTTTGCATCGCATATGGAGCCGAGAAAGTAGGAGGTCTGCTCCCCTTCCTGTGCTTCAGTGACCTCATTCACTGACCTGCTGCTGCGACATGCTCTGGCCCAATGCCCCATCTTGTGGCAGTTATGGCATTTAGCTTTTGAAGCTGGACATTTCTCCTCCCCTCTGTGTGGCAGCTTTCCACATCTTCCGCATTTCTTCACAGGTTCCCCCCATTCACTGTGTGCGTTTGACTTGCCTGGTTTATGCTGTTGTCTCCAGTTTGTGTTTTTATTTCTGTGCCGCACCTCTTGAACCGCCGCCGTGTCCCCTTGCAGACTCACTTGTGCTGCGACCTCTTCTGCTTGCCGTACAGTCTGAACTGTGAGCGCCAAAGTTAAATCCGACATCAACTGTAGCCTGCGTGAGAGCTCTTTATCCTGGATCCCCACCGCGATCCGGTCACGGATGTGCTCCTCTCTGGCCGCTCCGAAGTCACAGTGCTCTGACAGTTCATAGAGTGCTCGGATAAAGCTCTCTGCTTTCTCCCCTGTCCGCTGCACGCGCTGGTGAAAACACGCTCTTTCGTGAATCACATTCCGCCGCGGGAAAAAATAGTCGTCGAACTTTGCTAGGACGACCTCGATTTTGTCTCTGTCGCCCTCCTCGTTAAATGTAAACGACTTAAAAATATTCTCCGCTTCAGCGCCCATTGCATTGATGAGGCAGCTCACCTGCACCGTCCCCTCATCCTTGTTGTGTTTCGTGGCGATTCTGTATCGCTCAAAGCGCTGTCTCCAGTCCGGCCATTCAGTCGGCTTATCAAAGGGAAAGTTGGCGGGCGGATTAAATTTAGCCATTTCGCTCAGTTCTTTGTCTTCTTACTCCGTATTCGACGTTGGTTCTGTCCAGGTCACTTCTGACACCATGTGGAATGACGAGTGGCAATAGTTCGGTGGTTAGCAGCAGACACTTTTATTAACACTCTCCAGGCACGCACATCAAACATCTACTGCCGTAGATCGCACTGTCGCACAGTGTTGTGAACAAGCAATTCTGAGCTGCATCATTCATTACATGACAGACATCAGACCTAAAATTACAGAAAAAACATCAAAAATGTTTCACAAACTTATTTTAATAAACTGAAAATGTATCATTTCTGTCTATTGGAAGTCATTTGAAGTGAAGCTGTGAAAGTGACCACATTTGTTCAACAACCTCATAGCAACAAGAAACAAAGCAGATTTCTCTCCAAAGAAGTTTTTTCCTCCGTTTTCCATCCAAACAAAGACAAACAGATGTTCTGTTTGGCAGAAATGTGTTTCCACCCAGAGGAACCTGCAGCAGCTGCTGATCCATCAGAAGATTCTGGACCTGCAGAGACTTCCCACACAGCTGCCTCTGCCTCCAAAGAAGCTGCTGATCTGCATGGAGAGAGAGCTCCAAGTCTCTGCAACCAAAGCAAAGAAGCAACCAGAGAACAGAAGCACAGAGCTGAAGCAAACATCCCAGAACGTTTGCTTTGGGAGTCCCACCTTCAGTTTGATCCGCTTCAAGACAAAGTCCCACATGAAAGAGATCAAAGTGAGCTAACCAAGCGCTTCATCCAAGAGAAGCAGCTCCAAAAGCACAAAGACTCCGTCTGGTTGCAGGAACTCTGGGAAAGAAGGAGCAGGAGGAACTCCTGCAGGAATCTCTGCAGGAAACATCAGCTTGGAAAGAAGAGCTGACTCAGCTGAAACATCAGCTAACATGTCAGCAGTCTGTGGCTGAGACCAAGTCAACACTCCTGCAGCACTCAGCTGCAGCAAAAAGACACCCAGCAAACGTGGAGAGAGAGAGAGAGAGAGAGACCTTGATGGACACATTCAATCAGATCAAAGAGGAGATGGAAAACCTGCAGAAACCAAAACCCAAGAAGAAATCTGGGATGCAGAGATTCCTTCAGTTTTTGCAAAGATCTGAAAGACAGAATTGATCCTAACTGGATTGATTTTGGTTCGTTTAGATTTTCTACATTTGACAAAAACCAAAGTGGGAGGAGTCATCTTTATGAAGTCCATCATAATCAGAATCCATCAGAATTTTTGATGGGTTTATAATCTTTATACGCCGTCATTAAAATCTCAGACTCCGTCTCACTGAAGTGTAGCTTTCTCTCGTTTTTCCACCACGCGTTTCCATGGTGACTCCAGAAATCGGCGATCCATTGAGAATGTCTTTATGTACATGACGTGCACGTGCATTAACCCAGGATTACCAAGTCCAGCGCTATTACACCAAATCATATCTGGTCTTTTGGAACCGACATACCCAGAGTAGGGCTGGGCGATATGGCCTAAAAATAAATTCGATTTTTTAATTCGACTTCCGATTTATTCCCGACCCCCCCCCCCACCACCCTACTTAAGGAAAGCAATAAGTACAAACGGCAGACAAGTTCAAGCAAATGTTGCTTTTATTTAATCAAACCCAAGACAAATGTAACCCCCATTGATGCCCGGAACTCCTGGGTGGTGGTGGGGTGCTCGTCTGGGGCTGTGGGCGTCCTTCTCCGGTGGGGCCCTGCGTTGGGTTCTCCCGGCGCGGCGGGGGGGCTGCTCTCCTGGTTGGGCTGGGGCGGCGCCCTCTTTCCCTCCGTGCTTCCCTGCTCTCTGGCTCTGGGGGCCTTGCGGCGGCCCTGCTGGCCCTGGCCTGGGTGGCGGGCTTGGTCGCCCGGGCGGCGGTTGTTCCCTGCCGGTTCCCGTGTGGCGTTGGGGGGATTCCGGCTGCCGCTGCTGGTGCGGTGGGGGTCTTGGGGTGGGGATGGCTGGGCACTCTCCCTCCTTCTTTTCACGTTCCACCATCCATTTTAGAAGAACATAAACACTCACCTGAGCACAGGTGTTAGCTCAACAGACTGAATGACTGAAATATTTCACACTAGTTGGTTTTAAGGCATAAGTATGCGTGTGAACACTATCTGTTTTGTGTACATGTCGACAGGTGGACATTTTTGCAACTAACAGGTGTGTTTATAACATTTGAGTGTGTGTGTGGACAGGCTCCGCCCTTTTTTTTTTGTTTTTTTTTTCATTTGAACCTTACCATAATGATTAACAACCAGTAAACTTGCTGCTTTATGCTGCTTCATGGTCTTATCCCCCTTCCCCTCCTATTATCACCCCCTACCCCCCCTCTCTCTAACGTCCCTCTCTCTTCTTCCCCTCTTTCCTTTTCCGTCCGGTCCAACACCAAAGATTTTCAGACATGTTTGAAATTAATAAAGTTTGGCCTCAATTACAAAAGGGGTTTATTCAGACATACCTCTGGTTTGTCTGAAGATTAATAACCCCTCTTGTTAAAGTAAAATATGTCCAACCCAAGAGGCCCTCAGCTCTCATCTGTCTGCCTAGCTGTTGGACAGGACAAGTTAAAAAAAAAAAAAAAAAAAAAAAAAAAAAAAAAAAATGTAACCCCCATTTCTGGGATGAATAATAAATAAATGAACACACTCTCGGAATCAAAGTTAAGTATAAGACTTTTCTTCTTTTTCTTTTTGGACTTGTGTTTAAATAATTTTAACCTGTTTTATATAATTTTTGTCTTGTTTTTGTATAATTTCGTTATTCTAAACTTGTTTTCACTTGTCCAAAATATAAAGGTTACTTCCTTACTTAAAGTCCCAGCTGTGTTTTAAGTCCCACTTTGTAGTCTAGACTAAAAGGACACAAACATTCACCTTGACAGCAGCACCATTTTCTAAAGGATTAACAATACAGCTCATATCTGGGCTCTAAGGTTTTAATTAAATTAAGAAACCTTGTCTTCTCCACGGAGAAGATGATGAAGCAGCAGTAGTCACGTCAACCCCCCCTCCCCCCTCGCGGCCGCCTCCTCCGAAAACAAAATCCTACGGCGGCCGCATCACAAATGAATCTACCGGTACAATTAATAATTACAACGCAGTATTCTTTATTAACAAATAACAGTAACAACTAACTATCTAACTAATGAACTAACTATACAGGCGTTGTAGCATGAGTATATGTGTGTGTGTGTGTGTGTCAGGGCGCGTGCGTGTTTAAGAGGACTGGGCGCGTGCTACGCGAGCGCGCGTGAGAGCCTTTGATTCCGATGGGCTTTAGGCAGCGTGGGGGGGGGGGTGTCTCTTCCTCCACGTCTGTGGCAGTAAACCCAGACCAGTTCCAAACAACAGATGATTTTATTCCTTTCTTGGGAACAAACTTCCCACTCTCACCGGTGGCCATGCTGTCGCTAGCTGCTTCGTGTGTCGATTGTCGCCACGTGAAACTAACGCTACGGAAGCTCTGGGGAGCCAAAACTGCGCCACATAAAAACTCGATTTAGTTATTTTTGAAATCGCCCGTAACAAAAAATTCGAATTAATTCATTTGATCGATTTATCGCCCAGGCCTAACCCAGAGTAAGCAAGTTCAGGGGGATTTCAGCGAGAGTTCAGGCTTAAAGTCAGGCTAGTTTAAACAAGCTTCCTGGAATACCCCCCTGGTTATTTTGGTGGAGTTTTAACCATCGAATGTGGTGTTTTTTATGAAAAGAGTTCTGGATCTTCCCTCAACGTTGGAGTCTGGTCCTGCATTTGGGTCATCCTGATATACCGTAACAAAACCTCTTTTCTGGGCTGCAGAATCAGCTGATTCAAGGTGATTACGTAATCACGTCCCTACTGTGCAGCGCTGCATCTCAGTGTGAGGCTACTTTCTCCACATAAGAATCCACTGGAATTGTGTCAACTCTTGAATAGTTTCTGGAATAAAAAGAATGTAAACAAGAAGATAAAGAGATAAAGCCCCTGTGTCAAAGCACATGTGTTTTTTCAGAATGTATGTCAGTAAGCTTTAGACTTTATTTGGTTAGAAAACTTAAAATCCAACATTATTCTGCATTCAGAGTAATACATCATTGCTCCCAAGTGCATTTTTACCACACACTGCTGTATTTATAAAGATTACGAGTCAGCCATCTTAGACATTGCAAATAAAAAAGGAGAGAAAATGAACAGGACTACCAGCACTGTAAAACACAATGATCATATCATATCAATAGGCTGCAAGATCATATTTCACCTCAATAATAAAGTAATTACAGAAACATATAAGCAACCTTTCTCCTCTTGGCTTCATCATGCGCTTGTGGTTAGCTTATTAAAAAAACGGAAAAACAATCTTCAACTCACAAGGATATCTCTTTAAACACAACTCTGTTTGAAAATCTTTAGAATACTCCTTCAGTGTCGATTTGTGCCAAGTTACTAATTCTGTATGTGTTCCAGAAGCACACTGATGTCCTCTCATCTCACCGTGTCGTCGCAGATGGAAAAAACCTTGAGAAATAAGGAGTGATATTTCTGCCACCTCAATGCACACAAAACTTTCTAAGTTGCAAGAGAAAATATTAAATATTTGCTTTTTAATAATTTTTTATTCTGCTTTACCTTTATGGCTTTAATTTTTTTTTTTTTTTTTTTTGCATTTGCAAAATGCATGTTTTTGCATGTGTTGTGTCAAATCTTGCTTTTGTCCTATCTTTGATTTTGCTGACGACTTTGACCGCGACTTAGCGTGATATGACTGCCAGTGCCGGAAAAGTTTTCCTTTCTTTTTAAATCAATTTTCTAATTTTATCTTTGCTTTTGAAGAAAATTTTACGTTGATTATTTCTATGATGTATTGTGATTTGAATGCATTTTTCTGTTTTGTGAAGCACCTTGAATTACTTTGTGTACGAATTCTGCTATACAAATAAACTTGCCTTGCTTTGCCTAAAATTAAAGATGTATAAAAAAACATTTCAACCATAATGAAGACATTCAAGAATTAGCTCTAATGACTCAAAACAAACAACTCATTTCTATTTGCAGGTACATCTAAAACAATTCATTTTATGAAAAAGTTGTACATATTTTGTCAGCAGTAAAACTCTTCGTCTAATATCATTACACAAAGATTCAAATGTATTGATCCATTACTTTTTTTTGCTTTTTATATAGAGAAAATGAAAACCTAAAACAAAACTAATAGAAAGTAAAAGTATCATATTATAACAATACATTTGTAGAAAACTTCATTTCTACACATTAAATACTCCCTTGTGCCTCCCTCTAATTAAATTACTTCATCAATATGGAATGGAGGCCATCAGATTTTTCCCTCCTGTAAAATAAAGTCTTTGACTGTGGTGCAGAGGTTGAGGTGTCGACCTCCTATCAGAAAAGTTTAGAATTTAGAATTTACAGTAAATCCTTTATTACATCGTTTGTAAAGAGAAAGTCTTGTGAGTTCTCATGTGTGTCTGAAGACTAGATCTGCAACTAAAACTTGAATCACATTCTTGACAAGAAAAAGGCTTTTCTCCTGTGTGAGTTCTCATGTGTGTTTTGAGATGATATATTCGACTAAAACTTTTTTTACATTCTTTACAAGAAAAAGGCTTTTCTCCTGTGTGAGTTCTCATGTGTGTTTTGAGAGTAGATATTTGATTAAAACTGTTTTTACATTCTTTACAAGAAAAAGGCTTTTCTCCTGTGTGAGTTCTCATGTGTCTTTTGAGATTAGCCATTTGATTAAAACTTTTTTTACATTCTTTACAAGAAAAAGGCTTTTCTCCTGTGTGAGTTCTCATGTGTGTTTTGAGAGTAGCTATTTGCTGAAAACTTTTTTTACATTCTTTACAAAAAAAAGGCTTTTCTCCTGTGTGAGTTCTCATGTGTGTTTTGAGATGATATATTCGACTAAAACTTTTTTTACATTCTTTACAAGAAAAAGGCTTTTCTCCTGTGTGAGTTCTCATGTGTGTTTTGAGAGTAGATATTTGATTAAAACTTTTTTTACATTCTTTACAAAAAAAAGGCTTTTCTCCTGTGTGAGTCATCATGTGTCTTTTGAGACTAGCCCCATGACGAAAACTTGTATCACATTCTTTACAAGAAAAAGGCATTTCTCCTGTATGAGTTCTCATGTGTGTTTTGAGACTAGATCTGTGACTAAAACTTTTCTCACATTCTTTACAAGAAAATCTCTCATCTTCTGCATGGATTCTTGCGTGAATTCTGAACAGAGATATGTTACAAAAGCTTTTACCACATTCTTTACAGATATAACATCTTTCATCAGACCCAGTTTCCATATGGTCAGACGGGTTAGTAATTATTCCTGAGTTTTTACCAGACTTGATAGAGGAAAGTTTCTCTTCTTTTTGAGATTTTTTGTATGTCTTACTAAGATTTGTCTTCTTGGGATTTTTTCTAACATCAGAGTCACACGGACCTGCTGACATGTGAGAGCTGTCCACACTTTGGACATGACTTCTGTCTCTTTTCTTCCTCTGATCTCTGTTCTGTGGATCTGTCTCTTCATCTGTAGTTGATGTTGATTCTTCATGTTGGTTTCCTTCTTTATCCTGACTATCAGTTACATTAAAGCTCTGCTGATTGTTAAGATCTGCTTCACTGTTCTCATTTTCCTCATAAGTAGGAATCTCCATCAAGGTATCAGTCTCCTGCTTCAGATCAAGCTGATCTTCATCCTGAATGATGCAGATTTCCCCTGATTCCTCTTTAATCTGTGGAGGTTCTGGTTCTTGCTGTTCCACTCTGAAGTTCCTCTGCTGGATGCAGAGATCTTCCTCTTGAGTCATCAAACGCTGGGGGAGGCCTGCAGAAACACAAGTAGAGGCCTTTTTTTATTTGTTATAGTGACTGTATGCTAGGGGTGTAACGGTACACGTAGTTGGACCGAACCGTTTCGGTACAGCACTTTCGGTTCGGTTCACGTTCGTACCGTTTTGGTTTTTCGGTTTGTTTATTTTTTCCCTGCAAATGTATTAACTTTGCGTTGAGGCGGAACTACTGTTACTCGCGGTATTCCGCCGAGACTCTCACCGGTTTCTGCAATTGCGTGCCTGTAGGAAGGGGGGGGTGGGGGCAGAACGTGTCGCGCGCAGCGTAAGACTGTGTGTGAGCGCCCGTTCAGTTTGTGTAGCTCAGTTATGGAGAACAGCAATAAGTCCACACGGGGAGGTGAACCCTGAAGGAAGATCCGCCTTCCATGGTCAGAAACATCTTTGCACTTCAGCTTTAACAGCTATCAGGTGATGGAGGTGACAGTGCGCATGTCCACAGGATCAGCATGGGTAATGCTTAGCCTACGCTCTCCTGTGGGGAATGCTGTTGTGTTGACATCGTTACACAAAGATAGTGTATGCCACAGAATAGATCTGTTAATGCTCTTAAAACGGCATGACCCGATTGGAACAATTGGGTATACAAGAAAATAAAGGTGCAAGTTAATTTTTCAGGCCAGTGTTAATTATCCAAATTTTTTTGTTCCTGGCAGCTAACAGTTGTTTCTTATTTTATTAAGCAGATCACCTACAGAGGTCAATTTTATTTATTGTTATATAAAACCAATAAATACATTTTGCAAGTAATTATTTTCTGGCTTTTTGTACATAAAAAATACAGAAAATAGATAGATTAAAGCTTTATTAATCTCCCAAGGGAGAAATTCAGGTGTCTGACAGCAAAACACAAACATAAATATCAATAACTTACTAGCTCATAAAATAGCAGTTCATATCAGGCAGATTTGTTAAACAGCCGTACTGAACCAAAACGTATCGAACCGAGCGCTATGAAACTCTGAACCGAACCGAAATTAGATTTTAGCGTATCGTTACACCCCCACTGTATGTATTGTAAAACTATGATTAGCAACAAGATATTAAGAAAAAATGTTTCACAGCAAGAATGGTAATTCTGTCTATTTAGAATGACTGAGTAACAGCTGCCTATTTTTCCATAGAGGTCTATTGGAGTTTGGTGACAGCAGCTATTTGGAACAGGAAGTAGCTGCTGTCGTACATCAAACAAGTAATGTATGTTGTGCAAAATGTTAAAGTTTTATTGAAAGGAAGTGGCAGCATTTATATAGGTGGGCAGTAACAGCACTGAGTGAATGGACCCCTGATGACCCCACTGGGGGAGAAAGGTCATTGTGAGAAGAAATGATCATTTTCTTTCCAAGTCTAAAAATCCAAAGAGACTATCGGTACAATAAACGCCTGGAAGAGCAATTCTCGGTCAACGATGTCACCTCTGTTTGGAGAGGGCTTAGGCAAATCACCAACTAGCCCAGAGCCCAACATGTCAGGACACTCGTAGTTGAGGACACAGGCGCAGACGCAGGGACTCGTAGTCAAATCGTAGGTTTATTACTCACGATCTTAACAACAATCCAAAACGATCCCGTGACAGGAACAGGATCAGTGCAGGCTAAATACCCTCCAGGTGATTCAGCAACAGGTGAGACCAATAAGGTAAAGACAGAACAAACGAGCAGAGGAAAAACAAACAAACCGGAAGTGTCAAAACAAAACCCAACAACCGCCCTGGCCCAGAACCTGACAGTACCCCATCCTCAAGGAGCGCCCCTGGGCGCACCACCAGGCTTGTCAGGGTGCCGGCGGTGGAAATCCCGCTTCATGTCCCGGTCCAGGACGTAGGATGCAGGCTCCCAGGACCTCTCCTGAGGACCGTAACCCCGCCAATCCACGAGGTACTGAAGACCCCGTCCCCGACGCCGGACGTCCATCAGGCGACTGATCGTCCAGGTCGGGTGTCCGTCGATGACACGAGGAGGGGGAGGCGGGGGAGTGGTCTGATGGAGGCTACTCGTGGAGAGGGGCTTAATCTGGGACACATGGAAAACTGGGTGGACACGCATTGTCCGTGGCAAACGCAGCTGGACCGCCACAGGATTGACCACCTTCACCACCTCGAACGGACCGATGAACCGAGGCGACAGCTTCCTTGACTCAGTCCTCAACTTGATATTGGCTGTGGACAAAAGGACAGACTGACCCGGCACGTAGGTGGGAGCTCGCAACCGATGCCGGTCAGCCAGCCGCTTGTTGTTTGCGGATGAGCATTGAAGGGCAGCACGGGCCTCCAGATCCTGATTGGTCCGTTCGGCCTGTCCGTTAGTTTGGGGGTGGAAGCCTGAGGAGAGACTGACTTTGGTGCCAAACGCGGAGCAAAAAGCCTTCCACACCTGCGACACGAACCGCGGACCCCGATCTGAGACCATCTCCATCGGGATGCCATGCAGCCTGAACACGTGGTCCACGACCAGTGCGGCGGTCTCCACGGCAGAGGGCAGCTTCTTTAGGGCTATGAAATGGGCTGCTATGGAGAACCGATCCACCACCGTCATGACCACGGTCCTGCCTGCCGAGGAGGGCAGACCGGTCACGAAATCCAGGGCGATATGGGACCATGGACGACTTGGGACAGGCAGGGGATGCAGGAGGCCAGCCGGCGGTTGGTTGCTGACCTTGTTTTGGGCGCAGACCAAACACGCAGCAACATATTCACGTGTCTCTTGTGCCAGACTGGGCCACCAAAACCGGCGACGAAGGAAAGCGACAGTTCTGCGGACCCCAGGGTGGCAGGTAAGACGTGTGGCATGACCCCACTGGAGAACCTGGCTCCGCACAGACCTGGGGACAAAGAGTCTATTGGGCGGTCCTCCGCCAGGATCCGGCTCACGGGTGTGAGCCTCCCTAACAGTCCTCTCTAGTTGCCAGATGACAGCACCCAAAACACGGTCAGCTGGGATCACGGTAGTGGGCTCCCGGTCCATTACAACTGGTTCCTGCTGTCGAGAGAGGGCGTCAGGCTTAACGTTCTTGGAACCAGGGCGGTATGACACCAGAAAATCAAAACGGGTGAAAAACATGGACCACCGCGCCTGCCTAGGATTCAGCCGCTTTGTGGTCCGGATGTACGAAAGATTCTTGTGATCCGTCCAGACCACAAACGGCTGAATCGCCCCCTCTAGCCAGTGTCGCCATTCCTCCAGGGCCAGCTTAATAGCTAGTAGCTCCTTGTCCCCTACGTCATACCTCGCCTCAGTTGGGGTAAGACGCCGAGAAAAGAAGGCGCAGGGGTGGATTTTACCGTCGGCAGCAGAGCGCTGGGACAACACAGCCAATACCCCTATGTCGGAGGCGTCCACTTCAACTATGAACTGACCGGAGGGGTCGGGTTGGATCAAAACCGGCGCAGTGGAAAACAAGGACTTCAAACGTTGAAAAGCAGCATCGGCAGCATCTGTCCACTAAAAAAGGCACGGAGAGGGAGGTAAGACCCGTCAGAGGTGAGGCGACAGAACTGTAATTACGAATGAATCTACGTAGGAAATTAGCAAAACCCAAAAAACGTTGAAGCTGCTTCCGGTTAGTGGGAACGGGCCACTCCACCACTGCGCTCACCTTGGCCGGATCAGGTCGCACCTCCCCCTCGGCAATGACAAACCCCAAAAAGGAAACACAAGAGGAGTGGAAATCACACTTCTCGGCCTTGACATACAGTTTATTCTCCAACAACCGTTGGAGGACCAGCCGAACATGCCGCTGATGTTCGTCCGGGTTCCGCGAAAAAATAAGAATGTCGTCTAGATAAACAAAGACAAAATGATGAAAAAATCGCGGAGCACATCATTTATCATGCCCTGGAACACAGCCGGGGCGTTAGACAGACCAAAAGGCATCACCAAATACTCGTAGTGACCCAGCGGGGTGTTGAATGCGGTTTTCCACTCATCACCCTGCCTGATACGCACCAGGTGGTAGGCGTTCCGCAAGTGCAACTTGGTAAAAATCCTAGCCTCCTGCAGGGATTCGAACGCCGAGTTCATCAGGGGAAGAGGATAATGATTTTTAACCGTAATAGCGTTCAGCCCCCTATAGTCAATACATGGCCGCAAGGAGCCGTCCTTCTTGCCCACAAAGAAAAACCCAGCTCCCAGGGGGGAAGAGGAGGGTCTGATGAGACCCGCCTTCAACGACTCCGCCACGTACTGTTCCATGGTCTCCCTCTCAGGCCTCGATAGATTGAACAGTCGGCCCTTAGGCAGAGGGGCACCGGCCCGCAGTTCAATGGCGCAGTCATAGGGCCTGTGCGGCGGCAAGGAGAGAGCCTGGCATTTAGAAAACACCCCCCCTTAAGTCATGGTACTTCGGCGGAACAGCGGAGAGGTCAGGTGAGGGCGGCCCCAGACAGTGGACAGGGGCCAGGCCACCTAATTCCGAATCGTATGTAATCGACACGCAACAAACGTCATCATTCTGCGTTGATGTAGGCGGGAACAAGAACATCAACCATGGTAGACGATGCTGCTGAGACCAGTCAGTGGAAGGGAAGCGAGGTCACCGATTGGATTAATATTTGGGGTGATCGCTCTATTCAGGCCAAATTCCAGGGCTCTCATCGCAACCGGGCGGTTTTGAAAAATTTCCAGCGAAATGGCCGAGTTGGTGTTGAACCTTCCCTGCCATGACTTTTTTTCCTCTTTCTGACGGTGGTCAGAAGCGCGGGGGAGGCCGGCTTCTCCAGGGCCGAAGGCGGATCCTCCTTCGGGGTTCACTTCCCCGTTCAGACTCTCACATTCTCCAAAGAGGGCTAATAAAGAGTCAAAAGCATTTATTCATGGGGAAACCTTCTTTTATTACCGTTCTCCTTCCTCCATAACACAACATGAATGCGCCCCCACACTGCCCCCCTTATTCCCACCTCGCTGCACGCGCTCCTTTTCTCCTCTCTCGTCTTACACATAATACACAGACACACGTGCGCACGGCCCGGCTCCAATGCCTTCTTAAAATGAGAAGATTGCTGCTCCTTTGTGAAAATAAATGTAATAATGCAAAAGAGCTCCGCTGTTGACAACACTGCTCTTGAAAAAAACTGCTGTTGACATCTACGTTAGCAACTTCCGCAAACAACGAGTGACGTCGTTCACCGTTGAGTATTCTTCTGCGCATGCGGGTTTCGTTTGGGTCTTGTCACAGTCACACTGGAGATCACAAAAATTCGGATTTACTAGGAAATGTGAACGGTCTTGCAAAAAAATCGGATTTTTTCAAAAAATCCGAATTGAGCATTAAGCCCTGCAGTGTGAACGTAGCCTATGACTCCCCCGGACCACCTCTTCCCCACCACTGTCCTCTCAGTGACAGAAGAGGAGGTGCTCAAGCTTTTCCGGAAGCAAAACTTACGGAAGGCTCCTGGCCCGGATGGCATCTCCCCTTCTACCTTGAAACACTGTGCAGGCGAACTGGCAGCAGTCTTCACAGACATCGTCAACACCTCCCTGGAGTCCTGCCACGTCCTGGCCTGCTTCAAACTGTCCACCATCGTCCCTGTCCCCAAGAAGCCCTGCATAACTGGCCTCAATGACTACAGGCCTGTGGTACTTACGTCTGTAGTCATGAAGTCATTCGAGCGTCTGGTCCTCTCCCACCTCAAATCCCTCACCTCCCCCCTCCTGGACCCACTGCGGTTCGCCTACAGAGCCAACAGGTCTGTAGACGACGCTATCAACCTGGCCCTCCACTTCATCCTGCAGCACCTGGACTCCCCGGGAACCTATGCTAGGATCCTGTTCATGGACTTCAGCTCTGCGTTCAACACCATCCCCCCCTCTCTGCTCCAGGAAAAGCTCTTCCAGCTCAACGTGCCTGACTGCACCTGCAGGTGGATCACTGACTTCCTAACGGACCGGAGGCAGTGTGTGCCCACCCAATTCATCAGCATAGGAACTCCACAGGGCTGTGTACTTTCCCCTCTGCTCTTCTAACTCTATACCAACTGCTGCACCTCCAGCCATGACTCTGTTAAACTGATCAAGTTTGCAGATGACACCACCCTCATCGGGCTCATCTCTAATGATGATGAGTCTGCCTACAGGAGGGAGTTGGACCGGCTGGTGTCGTCGTGCAGCATCAACAACCTGGAGCTGAACACCCATAAGACAGTGGAGATGATAGTGGACTTCAGGAAAGTCACAGCCCCCTCATCCCCTCTCACCCTGACAGACTCTACCATCACCCTAGTGAACTCTGTCCGTTTCCTCGGTTCCACCATCACTCAGGACCTTAAGTGGGAGCCTTCCATCAGCTCTCTGCTCAAAAAGGCCCAGCAGAGGATGTACTTCCTGCGGCAGTTGAAGAAGTCCCGGCTGCCGGCCCAGATGATGGTGCAGTTCTACACGACCATCATTTAGTCCATCCTCACCTCCTCCATCACTGTGTGGTACGCTGGAGCCACAGCCAGGGACATAAGCAGACTGCAGCGTATTGCAGAGAAAGTGATCGGCTGCAGCCTCCCATCTGTCCAGGAACTATATGTCTCCAGATACCAGGGACGTGCAGGCCGGATAGCTGCCGACCCTTCTTACCCTGGACATGACCTACTGGAACTACTCCCTTCAGGTAGGAGGCTAAGGTCCATCAGGACCAGAACCTCAAGACACAAGAACAGTTTCTTTCCCTCTGCAGTCAGACTCTTCAACACCCTTTAACTTCTCCCCCCCTTAAACTTCACTTCAATGTCCAGTCAGTCACCAGCCCACTACCTGCACCTTGATCATCCTCAGTTTGCACTGCTTTTGGCACTGTTTGCACTACTTACTCTATTTATTTATTGTTCTGACCATTGTGTAATTTTTTTTTACATTTTTGTTGCTTACTGTTTTTCTGTTTTATTTTGCACACTTGCACCGAAGCAAATTCCTATTCTGGGAAACTTCACCGAATATGGCAATAAACACTTCTTGATTCTTGAATCTTGAATCTTGAATCTTGAATTAATCACACAAAAAATCATCTCATGACAGCTGTAATAAAACTGTCATAATACTTTTTTTTATATTTTTGAAAGCTTCATTTCATAAATGATCATCTTAACAGCCAGAAAAACAGAAATAAAAAGTATTTTGTTAAACAGTGAAGTGGAACTTTGTGGTTCTTGTTGGGTTTTGGTCTGGAAGAAACTGGATCAAATGGTTTTTTAGTGTTAAAGGTTCCAGACTCTTGATCTCCACTGAAGCTATGAGTATGAAATGTCATTCCACAGACAAACCATCAACAAAATGATCCTGATGCTGCTGAGGTTCTTATGGAAGTGAAGCAAATCTCAGCAGAGATGCAGTTTTTCTAAACTGAAATCACTGACATTAAAACGCCTGAACATTCATGGACCTGAACTGGACACAGAAAAACCTCCCTATTGTGTTTCCACCCACCAATGAGGAGCAGTTTGATGAAGATGAAGCTGCACTGGAGGAAGAATCAGTCCAGAAAAAGATGGAGAACAATTCTGACACTAAGCAGTTTTTCACTGATGTGTTCAGGTTTGAATCTTTTCTGTCTGCAGATCCATGAGCAGGACCCTGTCTTTGGGTTTTAGCTTGAAATGTAGTTTTGGAAATAGAATCTGTCTGAATGTCTGGAATTGGAGACATGGAGACATCAAAGAGGTTTAGATGGATTTTGGGTTTGACAGAGAAATCTGCTGAAAAGAACTGAACTACAAACTTAGAACCACAGACGACAAAACAGATTGTACTTTTTTATCTGCTAACAATTTTCTCTTTGATCTGTTAAGGTTTCCTGTTTGTCGTTAGCTGGAGGGACTAACTAAGATCATGTGATTTGAAGAATGTTGTCGGCTGCACTGACCAACAATGTCTTCTGTCTTTTCAACTGGAAGAGACAGGAGAGACTCTTCCAGGACACGCTGTTGATGGACTGCATGTTTGGAGAGCTTGAAGCTCAAGATAGAACCGTTGTTGAAGTGAACATAGCGATAGTGTGGAGATGAAGATCAGAGTCACACTGACGTGCTGACATGTGAGAGCTGTCCACACTTTGGACATGACTTCTGTCCCTCCTCTTCCTCTGATCTCTGTTCTGTGGGTCTGTCTCTTCATCTGATGTTGATGTTGATTCTTCATGTTGGTTTCCTTCTTCATCCTGACTATCAGTTACATTAAAGCTCTGCTGTTCCTCTTTAATCTGTGGAGGTTCTAGTTCCTTTGGTTCTTCTTTAATCTGTGGAGGTTCTGGTTCCTCCTGTTCCTCTTGAATCTGTGGAGGTTCTGGTTCCTTCTGTTCCACTCTGAAGTTCCTCTGCTGGTTGCAAAGATCTTCCTCTTCAGTCATCCAATGCTGGGGGAGAACTGCAGGAACACAAACACAACAAGGAGCCTTTTATACGTTTCCTTTTGGGTTTTTTCAAGCATCAATAAACTATGTGATCATTGGAGAAAATGCCTGAGGAGTCTGGAGGACCAGAAGAGACTAATGGAAATAAATATATATGCAGAGGTGAGTAGTGACAAGTTACATTTACTTAAGTAACTTTTTGGTGAATTGTACTTGTGAGAGTAAGACAAGGCAATTTATTTGTAGCACAATTTGTCCACAAAGTAAAACAGGAAAATGATTGGTTTATCCCCCGGGGGGTAAGTTAGTGTAGAACCACCACTGAGTGACAGACGGGTCCCCAAAAAGAAAAGCATGAAGCTCAAAGGGCTTCTCTGTTTCTCTGATAAAGGTCACATACCTATGTGGTGTAGCTGCAGCTGTGCACTCAAAAAACGTTCACTTTGAATGAACATAAAAAAATTATGGAAAGGATTTCCACATGATTAGATTGCGTTACTTGAACAAAAATGAATCATGTTGGTCCTACTTAATTTATTTAGGTTGGCTCAACTTAATGTATTTAGGTTCAAACTAATAAATTTAAGTTGATTCAATTTAAATAGAGCAGTTGCACCCAACTTTAAATTGATATTGTTGCTCACTCTAAAAAGAAAAAAGTTGATCCAATTTAATTGAATCACTTCAATTGGTCACACCTAAGTAAATTAAGTTTATTTAACTTGAATTTTTATTTATTTCTTTAATTTTATTTATTCATCTGTAATTGATATATTGTTCCAAAGTTACAACCAGTGGGTCTTTTAATTTTCACATCAAAGACATGAATTACCCAGCAAAGTCCCACATCACAAGACAGGAGCTCAATTACCGCGAACTCTGTGTTAAGTATTGGAACATTAACAGTTTGCCACACAAGGGGGTTGGTCATCATCCTCTACCAAACTTTAACTCATGGTGCAAAAAAAAAATAAACATAACAGTTTAAATCACTAGTTAAAACAGAGTAAAACAGCTAGACAATAAAACCCATGGACAAAAACTCACACTTAGACCCCAATCTGCCCAGATAGACAAAGAAAATGGTATCCCACAATTCCTTGCGATTACTAATGCATCCAATTTAATGGTATCATGTTGGATCAACATGATTGAAATTAGTAACTTTTAAATGGATTATTTTTATGTACAATCGACATGATTCATTCACGTAAGATTTACAAACATAAAATTTTCTGGTTGAAATGACAAGTTACTTTTTCGTTAACTTAATTGGCTGGTAATTTCCTTTTTTTGAGTGTGGTTTCCAGATGACATCCAGCAGTCTGCGCTGACGACAGAGCTCCTGCTCGTACTGGACGATGGTTCCTTCACAGAGTCTGCAGATTTCTTCAGCAGCAGCAGCTAGTCGCTCGCTGATCAACTCTCTCAGAGACTGAAGGGAAGACATGGTTCCTGCTCCGATCTTCAGCTCCAACTCCCACAAACACCGCCGTCCTCTTCACTGCAGCTCCGATCGATCATCTGCTGGTCTCACAATCACAGCAATCCACGTTGTCTTTTGTTGCCGTCTCGTCCCGCCTTCACAGATTCAGATGGTTCAGGACGTCCAAAAATGAAATGTGCAGAAATGAAAAGACACACAAGAGTCTGCATGAATTTTCAAACCTTTTCCAAAACGGGAGAGGTGGAGAAACACGACCTGTTAGGCTCTGTGGCTGTCTGCTCTCTCTGTCCTCAAGGCTAAAATGATTTTTTATTATTCAGTAAGGGAAGATGAAAACATACTAGATAAAACTGTTCATAGGTGAGTTATAGTTTGTAAAATGAAACCAGGTTGGACCTAGTGGAAATGCACCAGACGAATGTGACTACTGAGTCTCAGTTGTGAGCCTAAGACATTGTATTTCTATATTTAATTTTATTTATTTATTCATTTATTTATTTGTGTATTTCTTTATTTGCTTTCTGTCTAGCCTCTACCAGCTGCAACTCAATTAACTGTTTATTGACTTCTTCCTATTTATTGTCTTTCTTTTGACATTAAACGTTTAATCCACAATTGTTTCTCACTTTTAGGTGCATTTGTAATAGTTTGGGTCTGTTAGTGTGAGTTTGTTAGTTAGAATCATATCATCATACCGAATCATAGTCTGAAGAAACATTAGTTGTTTAGTTAACACTGTGCAGACACCGTATCCTCTGTTTTTATTGAATGACACCAGCATGCACAGACACTCCTCTACACCATTTGCAGCTAATTCCAAACAAAGCGCTCTGACTGCATCTCCCTGGGAAACTCAAGGCTGCAGAGCTGCAGCTGTGAGGAGAAGCTGAATCTCTAGGATGTGGGTCCAAACAGTATCACTGATTAGAATTTATCTAAAGCACCGTCAGTGGACAGAATGAATGTAAGCATTGTCTGTCCAAACCTCAAAATCTTCTTCCCTTTTTTATTTTATTTAATAATCTTAAGTCTTATTATATCTATTTGTGTGTCTGGAAAAGCTGGGCGTGAACTAACAGCATTTCTATGCAGTGTGATTCCAGAAAAAGTTTCCTTACAAACATCCATCTACAGAAATTACATCACCTGTTGTTTTATTAAAGATTTAGGAACCCCTAAAACTGGAACCTTCCGTTCATCTAAAATAGTTTTTTTTTATATTAAGTATATATGTGTGTGCTGTACGTCCATCATCCTGTTGGATAAGCAGTTCCCAGACCAACCTGCTTTGTCACAGTGTATCTTAGGTGCATCTTAGGTTTCTGGTTCCGGGTTACACAGCAGGACGCGTGGCGTGCCTCTCTGCCAATACAACTATCTTCAAATTACTTAAAAAGTTGATTTTCTCCAAAAAACAGAGCTGACCATGCCCCCGAAGAAAACCCAGGAATACGAAGACCTAAAACAGACTCTTGATGATATTCAAGCCACGCTGAAATCCTTTATGGACCAATGATGGAAGAGTTCCGAAGATTTCGGGCTCAAAACGAGCATCTAAGAAAACCGGGTCGAGATTCTGGAGAAAAGACTGGACGATGTGGAACAGCAGGTAAGGATGAATAATGTCATTCTCACTGGAGTACAGATCAAACCTCGAACAAAGCTGACAGCAGGAGCTAAAAAAAATGATTAATCACTTATTGAAAATTGTTAAATTGATTGACTTTTAATGATATTACTTCACTTTCTCCAAAACTTGATAAAATGATTCAAAAATCTTTCCTAATGTAACATAATTTTGCACATGTTTTTAACTTTTGATACTTGATGAAATTTTGCTATGAAAATTCCTGAAACAGTGTTGTGTCTATTTTACTGATATAGTATTATTTTTTATTCATATGAATGACTTTTATAAGTAAAATAATCTGCATATAGTTCAGATGACTGATCTGCATTTGCCATGTTGATTTCTAAAATAGTTATTTTTGACGTAATACTTAAGTAATTCATCTTTGTCATGTGCTTTATCGATATCTTATGATTTTTAATTCTGTCTGATAAAAACTGGGAACCGGATATTGATAAATCATGTAATAAAATGGTTATAGTATAACTGGGTGGAATTATATAAGTTCGCTTCCTTCCACTCCCTTTCAAGCAATATTTATTAATATGTCTAATTGTCCTAAATTTGATTAGTTACTGTATGAATGAATTGTATTTGTGTATTATTTCTACTTAATTGCTTGAAATAAACCATTTCAAATCAAATCAAATCAAAAAATCAAATCATCTCATCCTCCTGTTTGTTCTGACCCCCCCAGAGGGAAGACGTTGTCTTTCTTCACTGCTCTGTCCTGTCAGACGTCATCAGATCCTCCTTGCTGTGTTTCATTTGCTTCTGCATACGCTGGTTCCCCAATGACCTCTGACCTCCTGCTGTCCCCAGAGCCCCTGCTGCTCTTTATCTACCTTTAGCCATGTCACCAACACAACTCCAACTAAACAAACACAATTCACACACACAACTACAAATGGTTTGTTAAAATGCAGACAAAGCAAAGAATTATACAGTCCATAACTTTTAACACAATCAAAACTTCTACACAAAAGCACAAAGTACACAACAAAGTGTAGAAAGTGAGTTTTACTGCCATAAACTTCTGGAATTTCTGGATGAGAAACAGACGTGCAGGACACAACACAGCTACACAAACTGTGAGACGTGATGAGCTGCAGCCTCAAAATTAGGATTATGACGGGAGAGGATCCACTATTTATTGTTTTTTTTGTTTGTTTTGTTTTTAAAAATGTATTAGTATACTTTTCCTGAATGTTTGTCTTATTTCATAAATAATATTATTTCTTTTTTTTTCTTTTATTAAAAAGATCATGAAGGAATTAAACTTTATTCATAGCACTTTCCATCTCCTTGAAGGTGCCAAAGGACTTCACAATCAAAACATGATCTAAAATGGGAACAAAAGTTTTGAACTAAAAACTCCAGAATATTCTCTTTTAGAATATAATTTTTCAATCCAAATGTTTTCATCTACATTCAATGTTATATCATTCTCTCTCCACACATCTGCTCCTGGTCCGGCCCTTGTATCCAATTATAGAACCTAATGCCCCCCCCCCCCCCCCCCAGTTAAAATAAATGCCCACCCCTGCTTTAGTATGTAAGTAGCATTAACATTCATGCCCCCCCCCCCCCCCCCATTTTTTTCTGTCTCTCTGTCACACACACACCTGCTCCTTCCTCTCTGTGTTAAACCTCAATCCTCATTTACAGAATAATATTACAAATATTTCTATTCTGATTTAGAATTCCTCAACAACATTGGACAACAACAATCATTCTGTCCTTGGGGGGGTCCTCACCTCCCCGGGACAACAAACCCAGTGAACCAGCCTCCCGTCAGAGAACTGTTGGAGTTTCCAAACTCTAGGACACTTCATCACTTTTTCTTTTTTTCTCTTATTCTGTAAACTTTATTGTCACTTTTCTTAAATAATCTAATTTTCCCAAATTCACAATTCTACAATTGACTGAGTTACTCACTTTGTGGACATCAGACACTTGATTTGGCCACGCCCAATGTAGAATTTGATTGACAGGTTTCTGCTTACCTTTGTAGGGTTCACCCGTGTCGTCAGTCCACTGAGAAACCCTTCATCCAGGCCAAATTTAATCCAGAAAAACTGTCCTCAACCCCCCCGTCTGTGCCTCCAAATTGCTGCTGTCTCGTCCGGCCTTCACAGATTCAGATGGTTCAGGACGTCCAAAAATGAAATGTGCAGAAATGAAAAGACACACAAGAGTCTGCAGGAATTTTCAAACCTTTGCCAAAAGGGGAGAGGTGGAGAAACACGACCTGTTAGGCTCTGTGGCTGTCCTCTCTCTGTCCTCAAGACAAAAAGGCTTTTTTATTATTCAGTAAGAGAAGATGTAAACATACTAGATACGTCATTAGAATGGTGTGTTTTTGTCTAGTCTGCATTGCAGGTGTTGTGGCTCCATAAACACTCCAGTACAGAAAGAAAACAGAGACTAAAGTCACAAACAGGCCTACTGGTGACCTTGGTACCTATTATCTGTTACTGAAGGCAGGAATCAAGCAGATTTCTGAAATACAATATACATGCATAAATAGAATCCATTAAATGCAGAATACCAAGAACATAGAAAATATAATAGAACCTCTGTTCACCTCCACAAGATCAATGTATTTATTTTAAAAAGCACAAAAGCACGTCTCTGTTTCTGTGGTGGGGGTCAGGTGCATGGGGGGGGGGGGGTGTTGCTCCTGGATCTTTGTCAGACTGGGGGGCTCTTGGATCGTCCGGGTTGCTGCTCTGTCTGCCCCCAGCTCTGGGGTGTGGGGGGGCCTCCTGCCTTTGCTGCAGCGTTCAGTGTGATCAAGGTTCACTCTGAGAGACTCACATTCATTCAACACACCTGCTTGTTCACCTTTACACTAATACAGACATGGGTATTGTTGTTGTTTCTCTTTTTCTACCCGCCCCCCCTTCATGAATATTGGTAATGTGAATATTGTGTGTACCTGTCTGTGTGCAGAAATCCTGGGAGATAAATCTTTAAACATTGATGTATGATTATACTTCTAACCTGCAAATAGTTTTGTCCTGATTATTTTATGTAATTTACTGACGACACTTTTATGTTTTATCTTTGTAATATTGACTACCCCCCCCATTCTAACCCCTTCTCCCCCATCTCTGACATTCCACTCTGTTTCTTTCTTTCCTCTTTTGTTTCTTTTTTCCGTCCAACAAGGAATGCTTCCAAATATCATTTTCATAAATAAAGCTTAGCCTCAAATCCAGAAGGGGTTTATTCAAATATACTCTCAGTCTGTCTGAAGATCCATAAACCCCAATTATAACAATAAATCTGTCTGATCTGCTCGCTCAGCTTTTGGAAAAGTTTTTAAAAAATAGAATTGTTTAAATGCATAAAGAAAAGATGATAGAAAATATAATAGAACTCCTGTTCACCTCCACAGAATCATGCAGAAAAGAAATGTACAAAGTGAAAAATACTTTATAAAATATAAAAACATTAAATAAAAGATCCTTCACTTGGATGTTCTCAAACTGTGGGGCAATCCTCCTTTTTTAGGGGGGGGTTTACGTTCTCTGACTGTGGTCATCTCCAGGCCCGAAGGCTATAAAAACAAGCTGTCTCAGTTCTTTAAGATGAACTTTCTTTGTTACTTTTTCAAGTTTTTCACTCCTAAAACAGCGCCTGACTGCGCTCCTCACACCACACACCCCCCTTCCTGCAACGTGCGAGATCTGGTTTCAGCGCGCACACAGCGAACATGCGCACACACGCCCACACACACCTAGGGGCATTCAGAGGAACCATCAGCGTATGAAGCATGTTTTTGGAGTGTGGGAGGAAACACGGGTGGAATGAACAGACAAACTCCACACAGAAAGGTCACAGCTGGGATTTGAACCTTCTCACTGAGAGCATTAACCACTGCTCCACCGTGCACAGAGTCTGACCTTCATGAATGTTTGGTGAGGCTTCTTCTTCTGGGCAAACAGTGAAGCTTTTCCTGCTTAGCGCCCTCTACTGGTTGCAGATTGGAAGCAGATTGAAGTTGTAATGTGAAACAGCTGAAGGTCAAATCTGCTGTGAAGAAGTTTGGTTTAGTCCAGACGTGTTGGACTTCAAACTGTCATTTCCACCAACAACACCACCAAGAGCTTGTTCAGCTGGACCACAACAACACACATGTCTACATGGAAGTGACAGTTTGGCGGCGCTGCTCAGATCATGTCTGACCTTTGACCTCCCACTGAAAGTGGCCTCTGGCCTCTGCCGCCACGGCGACTGAGTGGAGCGGCCCCACGGCTGCTGGTGGTGTTCCAGGTGATGGAGGATGTTTTCCAGGTGTCTGCTCCTGCAGATGTCTGGATGGATCTGAGCTGATCTGAAGGTGCTGACAGGCCTTTGAGGAGAAGAGACTGACAGAGGAACCATGAGCTGAAGGAGGCTAAGGCCGCCTTTACACTGCATGGTTCAAGTGACCCAATTCCGATTTTTTTCCTCTCACGTGGCACAGATCGGATATGACCGGTGAACGTGTAAGCAGGACAAAAGCGCATGGATTCCGTTTTTCTCAGATCGGATACAGGCCTCTCTCATGTGTGGAAATAAATCGAAAACGAATCGGATATGTGCATTTCCGTGTGCCATGTAAGCAGACAGATCGGATATTCCCAACTAAATGCGAGTCGTACGTCAGTGACGTCAATTCAGGACACCACCAACTGAGATCACATGACTTATTAAAGTGCTTTTGTGCGCTGATTTTGCTGTCAGCGTGTAACCTTTCAGCCTCAGGCTTCAGACCGTAGTCGGAAACCGCTGTTATTCCCGGTCCGGTCCCGGTCCGGACGCAAACGGTAACTAATGAAGCGGGACACCGTTGCTCTGGAACAGGCTAGAAGCCGTTTATTTCTTTGGGGGGCGTGTATGATGGGGACCGTGTGTGTGTGTGTGTGTGCGCGCGCGTGCTTGCCTGTGTGTGTGTGTGTGTAAGGAGAGAGAGGGGGGGGGGGGTGAGCACGGAGCGGGGGAGTGTCGGAGAACCGTAAATTAAAAATAAGGTGTCTCCCCCAAAAGTTTCGGAGTCTCTTAGCCCACTCTGGAGGCTGAGGGTTCGGAACGGAAAAGTGATCAAAACTGTTAGTACAGCATGTCTGCAAACACTTCCTCATTTTAAACTCAGAGAAAGCACATAAGACGGCCGACCAAGCCCCCCTTTTTCCTCCCCCGTGCATCCCCTCAGAAGCGCCCAAGGCAACGCCTCCTTCCGTCGCCGCCTTGCCTCCATGACAACCGCAATCACAAAAGTCCAAAAGAGGTCCGCGGAATGTGGAAATACTGCTACGTAGTCCTCAGAACGTCTACGTTTGATAGTTTCAGCATTGTATAGTGTAAATGCAGAAATAAGATACGTGTCACTTTGAAAAGATGATGTAAGCGGGTCGTCAAAAAAATCGGATATAGTCAGAAAATCGGATATGGGCATCAAGACCTGCAGTGTAAATGTGGCCCAAAGGCCCAGGATCCAGAAGCAGCTGCAGAGAGACCACCAGCATCAGGATCAGGATTCCAGAGGGGCGGGGCTCAAAGTGGGAAAAAACTTTTTGCTCCTTGAAAGCAGACGACCAGAGATGAAGTCACCTGGAGACAACGACTCCTTTCTGATCCCTGGAGCTGAAAGTCATCCAATTGTCAGCAAACTCTAGTCAACATGAGTTTGTTCACTTGATCCCAGACTTGGAAGAATCAAACACTGGAGGCTCTTGATGTCGATGTGCACAATGTGCTGCAGGCAGAATCAACAGGAATCCAGTTGAATCCAGATGTTGGAAACACAGACATCCTAACCAAGTTTTCCCCATGGAAAACAACAGAGCAGATGAGAGAAAACATCCTCCAGAAAGCAGCTCCACACTCAGACTGAGTTTATAGAGGCTGACAGGACTGAGGTTCTGCCACAATGGTTGATAAAGGGGATATCCCATGATGCACTGGGATCATTTCAGTCTTTGTGTAGATTTATCAGCCTCTTTTATTTCATGTTTGCATTTTTTTTCTCTTCATTAATCTGTAATTAGAAAATCTGGAGTTCAAAATGTTTTTTTCTGAGCTTCAGGAAGCGACACAGAAATCTGACACGTTTTTCTGCAGCTGGAGATCATAAATGTGTCTGGATGGAGGTCAAACATCTTTGATGGTTAAATCAAGGATTATTTTAAATATTTTAGATGAATTTCTTTGTGGTTGTTCTGTACTCACCACTTCTCTTTGTCCTTCTTGCTTCACCTCAGAACTGCTGCTCCATATCCTCAGACAATGAAGAAAACTTAATTTTATATTTATTAAGACAAACTATTATGATCTAAACCTATCAAAGCTCAGGTTCCTCTCCTCTCTTTCCAATGTTTGCAGATTTTTTCTCTGTAATTTGTTTTATTTTAATCAAGAAGTCTGAATCAAATTAATTTCCAAATGTTCTTCTGTCTCTACATTAAAAATGTACTGAGTGTAGAAAGAAGATCAGGACTTTTCTGTCACTCTGGATTCAGGTCAGAATGTGGTGATTTCAGGTTTTTGTTGGGACTCTGTGGTAAGTGTTGAGTCACTTTTCAAAAACTTTCATCATCTATGTATATTTGTGCAAACATGAGCTCTAAAAGGAAAACTGGAGGGATTTTAAGGCAACAGAGAAGACAGGTTTGCTGAACTTCTGCTCCCACAGTCGATGCAGCAGAGACAGAAACTGAAGCCTTCATCACATCACAGGCAGAGAAAGGAGGCAAAAGCTTTTCATCTTCACTTTTATTTTCTGCTCCATTTTGTTGTCAAGACTCCAAATAAAAGTTTTCTTTTGTGTTTTGACAGGACACAATACTACATTTGAAATAATATCACATATCAGTGAACTTCCTGCTCAGCCAAATGGTTGAAAACATTTTGAAAACACATATTTTTCAAAATTTATTCATTTATGTAATGCTTCCCCAAGGCAATAAGAAAAATGAAATAACTGTTTTCATTGATATTTTATCTTTGATGGGTTCTAAAAAAAACGTTCTTGTGTCAAAAAAACATAAAGAAAATCCTGTCCTGATAAACACAAATATTTTATAAAGCTTGTAGATTAAAAACTAAACTCTGCAGGACACAGTCTCTCTGCTCTGCTTCATTCTGATCATCCATAACCATGATTGATCCATGAACGTCTTTGTTTTCCTGGTCTGAGCTGGAATCTGGATCTAAACTGGACAGATGGCTAGATCTACATTGCTGCTGTTTTTGTTGTACTGCTGATGTTAGCTTGATGTTAGATGGATGATGGGAAGGAGACGGCCTGAATCTGCACCACCATCCTGCCTCAGACGTGAATTACTAATGAACTTCTGTTGCTCTGGAGAAACTATGTCCTAGAAAATGACAGCGTTTTTATTATATTTTTATTTAGTCTAAAAACTGCATCATCATCATCATCATCATCATCAAAAGACCAATGGGAACAGTTTGGATGTAGATCAGAAGATGATCAGAGTGGGATTTTAACAACCTGTCATCCACAGATAAGGGATGGAGGCAAATTTGTTTGATCTGATTAAGCCCGTTTGGACTCTGGCGCTCCACGCGCTGGATGAATAGTGGCGTTTGGAGGAAGTGCGGCTGCGCAGTCCGTCACTGAACACCGTCACTGCCTGGACCTCTTTCTGGGTCCTAGTGCCCTAAAGGTTACAGCTCCTGGTTCCACAAGAAAAAAGTCCATTCTAGAGGCCACTCTGACGTCATCATCATCAAAGACAGCGTTACCTAGCAACCATACCAAGACCATAGCAGCTATAGAGGGAAACACAACAAACCATCAATGGCGGTTAAAGCAGTCAGACGTTTGTTCTGCAGCTCAGCAAAAATCTCTGCTTTAGGTTTTGGGGAGAAAAACAAAGGAAAACACACGGAGAAGGATTCTGCAAAGGAAATCCCAAGTTCTATTGGTAAGTCAGCGTCCTGGAAACATGCTTTGTTGGTTCTGAAGTGGCATGAATGCAGACTTAGATTGGTTTGTTTCCTTGGATTCTTCAGATGGATTCAAGCTGTAAATGTTGTCAGCATAAAGCAAGTTTGGACTAAACTAAAGCAGAAAGTGGCTTTGAAGATGGTCAGGAGAAATGAGGGCTTTTTTCAGGAATTCTTGGAAGAGGAGGACTTCTCCAAACAACCAGAATCTAGGAGGAGGTTTTTTCAGCATTGAGATCAGGATTTAGCATGAGCTTCAATCCCATTTTTGTTCAATCCAAATGTTTACCGTCATATTCAGGAGTTCAACTCTGAAAGCCACCATGACATCATAGACATTAAAGACCCTGTTACCTAGCAACCAAACACAACAAACTGTAGACTACTCAAACTGGACATTTTGGGGCAACAATTCTTTTCTAACTCAAGTTTTGATGAAAAATCCAAATGATGGAAACAGATTGTGTAAAGGAAATGAGGATCTATTGGTGAGTCACAGTCCTGGAAACATGAGTTGTGCTCTGATGAAGACGCCTGATCCAAATGTGGATTTTTGAAATGTTCTTCATGAGATTCAAACTGATTGAAGCTTTGAATTAAAGGTGTCAACACATTTCTGCATTGGATTCATTCTGTTTCAGTGTCTAAGGTTGGTTTTGTGGCAGAAACCAAGTTTTTGTTGAACAGTAGCGTTTGAAAAGGCAGAAAGTGGCTTTGAAGATGGTCAGGAGAACTTCTTTGAAGAGGAGGACTTCTCCAAACAACCACAACCTTAGAGGAAGTTTTCTGAGCATTCATAGAATGCTTTTACAATGACTCATCATTTTCCACCAGAAGCTAATGAGTTTTTCCAAATGCATGCTGGATATTCTTAGTTCTATCTTGGAAAGCACTTTGTGGGATTTCCCTGGAAAACCTGCTTTATCAATCATTTTGGTCTCTTTTTCTTCTTCTGAGTTCCAGCTTGGTGAGTGTGCAGGTAACCATGGCGACCAGTGTCCAGGTCAAAGGGAGGACCACGGCCATCCAGTCTCCAGGCTTTTGGATTGATTTGGATTTGATAAACATTTGTTTCCCACATTTTAACAGTAGAATTCAACACGGGACATATAGTGGATTGTAAGAATAGGAACAAAAACAGCAACAACAAAATAATCCTCCTCCCCTTAAAACATGCATTTGACTCTGAACAAGTCTAAAACAAATCCAAGCAAAGACCAGCGCTGGGGCTCCTGCTAGTTTCTTTTAGAAGAGCCTGCCTCTTCAAAACATAGAATGTTCAACAACTAGAGCTAAAAATGTCTGTTGGTAGATTTCTGGATGTTGGCCGTATCCCAGCGAGCAAGGCCAAGTCAGCCCCAGATGGTTTCAAAGTGGACAGAAAATGTTTTTAGGAGTTTCTAGAATGTTCAACAACTAGAGCTAAATGAAACTAGTGCATGAAATGACAAAGAACTTCCTGTTTGAAAGGAATCTCATGATGGCTTCCACCTGTCTCTTTGCTTTTCCTTTCTTTTTTGGGTTTCTCCTCTTTGGGAGGTTACACAAAACTGCACTTTAACCCAGAAGGGAACAACAACCGCTCCACAATCCCTGAATCCCCTACAGCCTTTATCTAAACATTTACATTGACCATTATCACACATTTGATTGCATTTTCTCAGAAAAACAAGCACAACTTCCCGTTTGTTTGTGTGTGAAATGATTCCAAAAAGCCATGTGTCATCCTGGAGGGACTGGTTTCTCATCAATGCAGACCACCAAGTTTCTCTGGTTTCTGACTATTTGGTGGCTGGTAGGCCTTTTGGGATTTTTGTCAGGGAAAGAAGTGAACCTGGGCTCCAAATATTGGAAGACACTGATCTAAAAGTACTAGGACATCTGGAGAAAGCTCTAGTTCTGCTCCAACTCAGTCCAAAGCACTGAAGATAGATGGAGTTGGATTTGGGAGAGGACTGAGCTCATTCAGATGAAGAAAGAACAAGTCAACAGATGAAGAAGATTTCAGGAAGTTTCCCATTCAACAAGTTCAAGTTTCCAGAGAGCTAGTTTAGCATCCGTGTTCTGGACCAAACCACTGTCCCTCTGAAGGTCCAGACACAGAGAGGCCCAGAGTGACCCCCATTTCTCCTTTTTGCTCTCTCCAGTGGCTGACTCCGCCCCTTAGGACGTCCCCCTGTGTGGATCAGTGGTCAGTGGGTTGGAACCTGCTGCAAATGCAGGCTCTGGTTCTAACTGCTGGATCAGAAGTGGAATGTGAGCTGTAGTGGTGTGTCTGCAGCTGGATGTGGAACACATGAGGGAGGGGTCAAAGGTCAATCTTTCTTCCAAACAAATGTTGTCAGTCTATTCTCCAACAATGCTCCAACATCTTCAAAGGTTTTTGGTCCCAAATCCAGAGTGGAGCTGGTAGGACGTGATCATTTCAGCCTCAGATTTGGGATCTGTCATCTCTCTGCCACCGTGACACCGAGTGATGAGTTCATGCTCCAAAGCGGCCTGATCGCTGGCTTTAGGGACTATTCCAAAAGCTTTCAATGATGGCGGGGAATGAACATTAGGAACAGATGACGGCTTGAAATGTCTGCTGTTGGTTTCTGATCCAGACAGAAATTCAATCAAATGTCTGTGAATCCATGATTTCCTTAGAATCTTTGACTCTAGATTCAGATCCATCTGGTTCAAAGGATGAAACTGCAGCTAAAAGTCTTTCAAAAGTCCAAATCCTCAAAGATGAAACAGAAAGTTCCTAGAAAGTCAAATGAAAAACAATCAGATTGTCTTAGATAAACCCGTTTGGAAGTTAAAGCATAGAAACAAAGAAAGTTCCAAAAGCTAAAAGCCTGAAATAAAGAAAAGTCCAAAGAAAAACAGAAATCCCACATTTGGATCAGTAAAGACATGAATTCTCCAGAAACATCCAGAAACAGCTCTGAGCAGCAGCCATGAAGGGACTGAGAACAGACGGACATCAAAGCAGAATCCAAGCAGCACCTTCATCCTGATGAAGCTCCGCCCTCTGACCTTCAGCAGTCATCTCCAGGCTCCGCCCCCAGTCTGCAGCAGCCTCCATCCTCTCTCTGTGAATCTCTGCAGAGTTTTTCTGCAGCTGACGGTGCAGCTTCAGGACTCATGAGGAGGAGCACATGCACGGCTCTGATGCTGCTGAACGTCTGACTGAGATGATCCACATTCAGAAGAGAGTTTCAGAGTGAAAGACGTGTGGAAGAAGAGAATCCTGAAGGTTTCTGTGCAGACATGAACTCAGTCAGAGAGCGTCTGAATGTTGGAGGATCCAGAAGAAACCAGGAGCTCATGAAGGTGGTTCTGTTGGAGCAGAGAGCAGAACTCTGATCCCAGTTTCAGGAACAATGCAGGCTCATGTTCTGGACTGAAGAGTTCTCCTGAAATGTTCTGTTCAGACTTCTTCAGGATCACATCTGTGTGTGAATGTGGAGGTTTGTCTGAACCAAGCTGCAGCTCACTTTGAAGCTCCTTCAGGCTCACACAGCAACAATGACAAAGACTGAAGCTGCTGTGCTGCCCTCTAGTGGCAAACATGGCATCTGCAGCACACATTTCTGCATTTCTCAACATTTTTGAAGCTCATCCAGAGAATGCCAAAAGTGTGCAAAGCAGTAATCAAAACAAAAGGTGGGGACTATGAAGAACCTACAATATGACATATTCTCAGTTGTTTCACACTTTTTTGTTATGTATAGAATTCCACATGTGTTCATTCATAGTTTTGATGCCTTCAGTGTGAATCTACAATTTTCATAGTCATGAAAATAAAGAAAACTCTTTGAATGAGAAGGTGTGTCCAAACTTTTGGTCTGTACTGTAAATAAAAACGTTAAGTTTTTTTTTGTCTTAAACTGAAAAAATCTGTGAATTTATTTAAATCATTAACAGTTTTTTATTGAAAAAATCTTTGAAGAAGACACAGAAACAAGAAACAGCATTAAAATCTTTGCAGATTGTCGGTGAAAAATGTTTCCATTCCAAAGATCTTTAATTTTTTTTGCCTTTTCTTTTATTATGTTACATCTCAGTTATATACTTCATAAATTTGTTAGTCTAATTAAATTAAGTAAATTTCTCTATGTTTTTTTACTATAATAAGAATTTCATAATTATTGATTGTCTTTGTATGACGGAGTTTTAGGGCCACCAAAAAAAATAAATAACTAAAATTACGAGATTTTATCTTGAAATTTTAGGAATTAAATATATATAAATTTACGAGAAAAAAGTTGTAGATTAACAAGGAGAAAACACTGAAGTTGTTCGTTTATCGGAGCCTAGCTTGAAGATGAAATATGTGAATCTTTTGTGAAGCTTTTTTTTCCGGATTATAGGTTTATAACAAAGAGATTCTGAACCTTTTGATGACTCAAAATTAGATTACTGTCTGTGGAACCGGCTTTCCAGGGTTTGGTGTCGGTAAAGCGGAGTTTCATATATTAAATAAGGAGCTCAGAGACACGTTTGGGTGTAGAGGACCACTGCAGCCTTTATTTTCCTTTTCATTCACATAACCTGAAGTTATGCAGTTCGCATTAAATTTCCATGATACTTTTTTTTTCTATTTTGACTTTATCTTTTTTTCTTTTATTTCCTGAATTAAAGCGGTTTAAAATATTGGAAGTTTTTTTTAAACCATATTGAGGTTAAGTTAAGCAGTTTACACGTTTCTTTTTAAATAAAGTTTCTGCACGTGACCCGGAAGTAAACACCACGAGGCGCTAGCAGCTTTAGCTTGTTAGCAGGCAAGAAGCCATAGCTTGTTAGCAGGCTAGCAGCGTTAGCTTGTTAGCAGGCTAACAGCGTTAGCTTGTGTTGAGAGGACTGTGGTGTTTTGTTGGGACGTTTGTGAGGTTTTTGGATAGAAAGGACGATACGTGGTTCGTGTGGGAACTCTCAGCATTTTCCAAAGTGTCGTAAATGAGTGAAGAAGTGTTGAACGGAAAGACAACGTGGATTGCTGTGATTGTGAGACTAGCAGATGATCGATCGGAGCTGCAGTGAAGAGGACGGCGGTGTTTGTGGGAGTTGGAGCTGAAGATCGGAGCAGGAACCATGTCTTCAGAACCTCAGGAAGGTTCTGTCAGAGAACAACTTTCTGCTGCTGAAGGAACCATCGTCCAGAACGAGGAGGAGCTCTGTCGTCAGCGCAGACTGCTGGATAGCAGCAGCTGGAACCCGCAGCTTCAACTTCACCGCATAGGTATGTGACCTTCATCAAAGAAACAGAGAAGCCCTTTGAGCTTCATGCTTTCCTTCTGTTTGGTGACCGTCTGTCACTTAGTGGCGGTTCTACATTAACATACTGTCCGGGCGGGTGTATATACTATGTGGGTGCTGAAAACCAGTGCTAGCTCGGTGTGTGTGCGTGTGTGCGTACGTGTACGTGTGTACTGAAACTGCTGTTTCTTTTCTATCTATCCATCTATCCATCCATCCATCCATCCATCCATCCATGTTTCAAAAGACACTAATAACAAAATGAGTAAAGTATAAATATTTCCGTATATTAGAAGTAAATATTTATGGTTTCTGGATTTCCACGTCTAACTGCTGAAATCTGCGGTGGCGCTCCGACTATGGTGTCCACCTGCTGCTATGATGACCGTGTTTTGCGCTCTCTGTGTAGAATACACTGAAGGGGAGTAGGGGAAAACAACTCTCAGCTGCAGGACGTGAACAGGTAGAGAGGCAAAGCAGGTAGAGGTGGGGGAGGGGCTTTTACTCACCCTTAACCCCTACGATTGCAGAGGGTGATGCGGCTCCCTGTGTTTTCTTTTCTGAACATGATTACCATGCAGAACTCTTCTAAATAATAAACCTGATCTCTCAACATTCTCCGTGTATTCCATGCACTGTATGTGAGATGTACACTGACACCACTCCATGTAGCGATCAAACAATGACTAACTGGTATCCAAGTGACGGACGCTGCAGGCGGACGCAGCAAGGAGGGCTGTGACGATAACCTCATCATGACCTTATCACCGCGGTGATGACCGCATCACCGCACTTTTTTCTTTCGTTTTTTTTTTTTTTTTTTTGAAAGTTCAGCATATGGTACGTGATAGGAACTATAATAAACACATTAAACACATTCATCTTTGCTGAGCCAGTTTAGCTCGTGCTGGTTTGCGGCGCCTTCCGTCCGTGAAACCCGGGTTCGACTCCGGGCTGCTCCCTGTTCCCTTCTCTACCTCTGCCGGTTCCAAGCCCGGTTTGAGAAGGTTGCGTCAGGAAGGGCATCCGGCGTAAAACATTGCCAAATTTACCATGCGACTCGTTCGCTGTGGCGACCCCTGATGGGAGAAGCCGAAAGTGGAAGCATCTTTGCTGATAATTTCCTTTTTCTGCTAGTCTTGTGTTCAGACTTTCCTTCTTTCCTTCAGACTAATCTCTCCTTCTCTCTCACCGTGCCTGTCACTCTGTGTTGTCGGCGTGCGCTCTGCGCTGCACGTGAGACGCGGCTCCCTTTACAGACACACAGGCGCGCGCTTTGAGAGGCACACATCCTCATTCTAAAACCGAAGTTTCTGTCTTGTGAGGGAATACGAAAAATTCATTAAACACTCCGGTTGTCCGGAGTGGTCTTCTGCCAGGAACTTGACGGGCCGGGCCGAGAGTTTGCGCTCAGTGTTTTTAAACTCTCGTCTGCAGTGACGTATGTATCAGAGAATGTCCGATTAGCCAATCTACATGTCAAACAAGTCCCGTACTTCTCAGTGAGGATTTTGATTGGGTGGTGGATTTTTAAGAAGTACTTTTTATTTATTTATTTATTTATTATCTTTTCTGGCCCACGATCTACACTCATGTCCTTGAAGATTGACCGGTCGATCGCGATAGACGTAATGACCACCCCTGATACACGTTTTCGCAAAATGTACTTTATTGAAAAAGGTGAAAAATAGATTACCCGTTACATATTTTAGTGGCCCGAGCGGACAAGTGTAAAGTAAAGTCTTGTGGTCCGTACTGCTCGAGAGAGCTGGACCGGGCCAGTGGACAAATGGCTATGTCGAGCCCTGCTTAATCCTGTCTGATAAAAGCTAGGAACCGGATAATGATAAATCATGTAAAAAATGGTTACGGTAGAACACGGTGGGATTATATAAGTTCGCTTCCTTCCACTCCCTTTAAATCAATATTTATTACTATGTCTAATTATCCTAAGTTTAATTAGTTATTGTATGAATCTATAACTGATGATTGTATTGTTTTTTGTGTATTATTTCTATTTGATTGCTTGAAATAAAGCATTTCAAATTAAATCAAATTGTATTTTTTCTTTTTCGTTGCACCTGTCTCTCATCTATGGACGTTTTACTTGTCATTTTTTATGCAGCATCTTTGGCTCATTTTCTCATTTTGATTCGCTGGTGCGGAAACGCCGATCCTCGTGTCGTCTCCACCGCATGCTCAGCTGTCTGGTTTTGCTCCACCCTTCCTCCATTGGTGCCAGCTGGAGTGTGAACGGCCACCCCGCTCTGTGTTCCCCAGAGAGTCCAGCCCTAACCTTCAGGGAACTAACATCAGAATCCCTTGTGAATGTGTCAGCTTTGTTCACAGCCTCGTCTTTTCATCTAACAGATGTTTTATAGTTCTCTCTCTCTGGTTGGTTTGGGGGTTTATGGCTGGTTTGTGGGGGCTTTGTGGTGGGCTATTTCCAGGGCACCTTTTTTTTTTTACGTTTTCGAGTGGCCACTCGGACGTTTTCATGTTTGACGAAATTACAGTGGTAGACAAAATTGTTGGTACCCCTCAGTTAAAGAAAGTCCTCAATGCTCACTGAAATGACTTGAAACGTTCAAAAGTAACAATAAATTAAAATGTATTGAAAATGTAATCTTCAAAATCAGCCATTACTTTTGCATTGTTGATTAACAGAATTATATAAAAAAAAAAACTAATGAAATAGGGCTGGACAAAAATGATGGGACCATAATTTCATATTTTGTTGCACAACCTTTTTGAGCCAATCACTGCAATGAAATGGTTTCTGTCTTTGTCAATGAGCCTTCTGCACCTGTCCACAGGTATTTTGGCCCACTCCTCATGAGCATACTGCTTCAGTTATCCTAGGGGGGTGTCTTCTCCAAATGGCATGTTTCACATGCGAGTTAGTTCTGAGTCTTTTATGGAGGTACCATTAAGGCTGTGACGATAACCGCATCACCGCGCACTTTTTTATTTTTTAGGTTTTGCATATGGGGCGTGATTGGAACTATAATAAACAGATTAAAAACATTCATTTTTGCTGATAATTTAGTTTTTCTGCTAGTCCTGTGTTCAGACATTCCTTCTTTCTTTCAGACTGTTGTCTGCTTCTCTCTCCCACCACACCTGTCGCTGTCTCTCGTCGGCACGCGCTCTCACTGCCTCTGTTGCACGTGACTCCCTTTACTCACACACACACACACACCCACACACAGGCGCACGCTTTCAGAAACACACATCCTCATTCTAAACCAGAAGTTTCCGTCTCGCGAGGAAATACGACAACTTTACTGCGTTCTAATTATTCATTTCCATTGTATTCATTTCCATTACAAGCTGCGTGTGTTCTTGAGTGCGCGACACGGACGCCGGAGGATTTTGTGTTGATTTTGTGTCGCCTGGTGTCACTGCTGTTCGGAAAGGCGTTGGAGGCCTACACGGCAATTGACGAGCAGCAAGCCCACATCTACAAAGACCTGAAACACGCACTCATGGAGAAATGTGACATCTTGCCAGAGACTTATCGCCAGCAGTTCCGGTCCGTTGTGGTGCCATCTGGGGAGAATCCAACTCAGACGTACCACCGACTGAAGGGCCTCTACCGTCGCTGGTTCCGCCCAGAGAAACACACGAAGGACCAGATCGGGGTGATTGGGAGCAGCTTCTGCGTGTGCTTCTAGCTGACATGAGGACGTGGGTAAAGGAGCACGAACCAGAGGATGGGCTCACTGCTGCCCGGCTTGCGCTGCAGTACGTTAATGCTCGATGAGGGGCATCTACAAGGCTGTCGGGTGGGGATCAGCGTTATCCCATTCAAACTGCTCCATCAAGACCTGCAAGGAGAGACTTCAATCAGCCAACGCAAGGTACTAGGGACGATACCATCGTCCATCGTGATGGGTGACTGGCATCACGATGGGGAGACACCATCGTGATGCCACGCCCCCGCCGCGCTGCGAGTCGACACCTTAAGACGCGGTTACATGTGCGAAATATCTTGATAAGGATTTTTGGTCGGGACATGACTGGAAACACAAATCCACGTGATTGTTTGAACGGTTTCTAAGGACTGAGCGGCCTTTCTGCTTCGAAGCTTACACACTGCGTCAGTTTAGACTGGATCATCGTGGATGAGTCATTATTTGGGAAATAAAATAAATAAAGTAATAAAGTAAAATAATGAATAATATTTATATAATAACAAAAAATACCCCCCCCCCCTCCCCCGACGATATCATCGTCCAACCCGATGGTTGACTGCAAACATTGTCAACTGCCAATTAAGGGGACATCTCCCAACCCTATAAGGTACCAACCCAGCAACTGACCAGGGAGCAGTTGGTAAGGACCTTGTGTGTTACTATTGCCAGCAGATTGGTCACAAAGCCTCTGTATGGCCAATTCGCAAGACTAAATTCACAGGTGCTTGCTATGCACCCAGACTGTCGCAGGATCAGGGCCTGTTCACACGGACAAAGACAAATCTGTGACTGTGAATGGACAGCAGGTTACTGTTATGCTGGACACTGGCAGTTTTCTTTCTTTGGTCAAACGGAGTTTAATCCCTTTTGGTGGACTTGATTATGGCAGGCAAACAAATGTTGTGTGTACATGGTGACAAACATTTTTACACAAAAGCGGATGTAACTGTGACCATAAATGAACAATCATGCCTTTTGACTGCTGGGGTGGTAGACAACCTGCCTTGTTAATTTGATTTTGGGGTGTGATTTACTTATGTTGGGGGACTTATTAAATGAGGCTACTGAAACAGCTAAAGCTAAGCTGAGCTAGCTGTTAGTGTGTTTACTAGAGCTCGGGCTAAAGCTGCTATGCAAAGTCTGCCACACATGGATGACAGTTTCTTTGATGGGAGCAAAGAAATGCCAAAAAAGTCCAGAAACGGTTTGAAAAACAAATTGAGTTGCCGGATCCTGAGACCCCAACCACCGCAGAAATGTTTGAAATACCAGCTGACATTTTAGCTTTACAAAATGAAGACCAAACTTTAAAACCTTTGTTCGCCAAAGTGACAACGGAAAGTGACAAATGTTTGGGAAATGTGCCGTTTATTGTTGTTGATGATGTTCTGTGTGCAGCTAAAGGTGAACACCTACGGTTAGTTTTTCCAACCAACTGCAGGCCACTCATCATGCACTTAGCACACACACTCGCATGGGCGGGTCACCTGGGTCATCACAAAACATATCTTTGTGTTAGTTCACGTTTTTTCTATGTACACTGATATTCAGACGTACTGTGCAACATGTCCTACTTGGCAGAAAACTGCCATCACACATAAGTCAGATAGAGCATTACTGATCATCATTTCCACACCGTTCAGGAGAATAGCCATGGACATTGTTGGACCTTTACCTAAGAACAGCAGTGGTCACGAGTAGGGATGGGTACCGTGCCCGTGTATTGAGGGAGCCCCGGGGCAACATTCTTCAAGACTGAAGTATCGTTAAGATCTGACCTCAACGGTTCTGCTATCGGTACTGGAGAAGTCGCTTTTTTGTGTCCCACAAGATATAAACCTTATCTGCCATATTTAACTCGCCAAGTCAGTCAACACACAGGAATGCTACCAAAGTCATAGGATGGCAGAAAGAGGTAACGGTCCAAAATGCGGCGGCTCTCTGTGTTTTTGTAAAATAACTACCACGTCCTCAGAGTGTCGTGGTGCCTTCAACACCGTCAGGTGGTACCGAGCAGGTAGAAGGAAGAAAGCAGCATAAGCACACGGAGGGGGCGTGTCTGCATCTGTGAACGCCACCCATTTCCGCGTAAAATGAATTAAATTTGCATCAGGGCGCCCCCACCATCCTGTCACCTTGCTGCTACAATGACCATACGATGCGGGAGAGAGGCGGGGCTGCCTTTAAACTGCCTTTAACTTTTATTACACTAATGGTTTAAACTTAATTCACTGAGCATGTATTTTCATCTCAAAATTATATTACATTTGAAGAAAGCACAGCCAAACTATTGTTCTAACAGTTCCTTCTCATCCTCCCTCTTTTCTGTGCATGTGTGATCTGCTGAGCAGGCCTCAGACTTATCTTCACTTTAGCCTTGGAGCTTCTCTCCAGCACTAACCTGTGGGCGTGATTTTCACACGAGGTCCATCGGACGATCTTCTAAATATGCAAATGCAGGGTTTTTATACCAAGCCCATCCCTGAGCTCGTTGGTTCGGACTTTGAATGCACCATGTTCATCTGTCTGTCCCCTTCGTGTTTGTGCGAAGTAAAACCTCCACAAAAGCTAAGTTTTGCCTCTGAGTCATTATTCATTATTTCTGTATGCAAGAAACTGACGGGGTTACGAACTGATACAATACAGTCCTTTCTAGAAAATCCAGTTTCTTCACAGTTGTCATCCATAAAATTAATATAATGTATTGGGTTTACTGGATTTAAAGACAATAAAGACAAAGTAGTCTGCATGAAAGTGAATTTGTTTCCATCATATCACTCATCTTAACTCTGTGTGTTTGACAGACAGAAAAGTCTATTCAATGTTGTGGAAAATGGACAAAAGATCAAAGGAAACATCACTCTCATAAAGAATACAGATAATTAAATAAATATCATGACAGCATTTTTAATCAATACAAGTATGGCCAAATTAACTATCACTATATATAGGCAAAAACCTTTTTCTAACTTTCTAACACCCCTAGTGTAGCTGCTCCCTGTGCTTTCATCTCAGTGGGAAACTGATCCAAATGGCTCTTGGAGAGGTTCAGGTTGCCGACTCTGGTCTAGCACATCAACGTGCATTCCATGTTTTTATTGGAACACTGTCATGTATAAAGTAAAATGTTTTGTGCAAAAACAATGCTGTTGCATAATGAGGAAATAAAACCGTTTATGCTCTTAATTTGTTATTTATTTGTTTATTTTTCATCCTCACAAAGTATCGATAAGAGTACCGTTAAAATGCCGGATCGATAAGCAGTATCAATAAAAGTAGTAGTACCGTTAAAACTTTAACGATACCCATCCCTAGTCACGAGTACATCCTGGTGGTTTGTGATTCTGCTACACGGTTCCTAGAAGCTTTTCCCCTTCACACCATTACAGCTCCTGCAGTCATGAGTGCGTTAATTCATTTTTTCTCCAGGGTAGGAATACCTGATGAAATTCTGACAGACCAGCGAACTAACTTCACCTCCCGGTTGATGAAACTTTTCCAACAGCAGCTTGGCATCACTGCCATCAAGGCGGCTGTATGTGAGAACTGTTGGCACCTCGTGGGTTCATCCATTTTGGGCATCAGCAGCATGACTTTTTGGATCTTCGGTCTCCCTTGACTTGTTTTCTGATAGTCAATTCTCTCCCGTCATAATTCCGCTGAGACTTTCAGGGCTGCGTCACTTCTCACGATTTGCGCAGCTGCGCTGTGTCCTGTGCGTCTGTTCCTCATCCAGTAATTATGAAAAAGAAAATTTCTACATGTTCTGCTGCAGCTACGCATATATCTGCGTTACCTTTTCACCAGTACAGAGTTTGCTCGTTTATTGCAAGAGTTTTGTTCTAAAAATAACCATGATCGCTGAAATCCAAGAAGTCTGATTACAGAAGTTTATGGCAGTAAAACTCCTCACTGCCTACTGTAGGAAAGAAATCTTCCGCTTTTCAGTTCTTTCCGTACATGCGTGTTCGATAGTCGAGAGTGGTAAAGCAAACAAGGATTCAACCGGATTAAAAATACACGAAGTTTATTTCCCTGACAATAGTTCTAGAGCACAGATTAAACATTAATGCAGATATATCTGGATTCTCAAGTAAAGATCTACTAACGCACAAGTTACATGCGAATTACTCGTAGATTTTCCTAAGAACAATGGAAAAGTTTGAAAACAATCTTTTTAAGATGTGTTTGAATCTCCGCCTTCCGGAAAGATCATGGTCGCTGATCCTCCGCCCCTGGTCGTTCTGATTCGTCAGCCGGTATCCCTCGTGCTTCCACCGGCCAATAGCTGAAGGTTGCCAACTCCGGATCCGCTCCGCCTTTCCAGGGGTGGGGGCATTCCACCGGCGCACACAATCCATGATCAAAAGGAGTTCTCATCTGGTCCAAAATAAATCAAACCAGCCAAACAAATACTCCATCACCGGAACGAGATCAGAGGTCAGCTTCATCCTCCACATGAGAACACGAATCTGAACACTTTCCCAAGGATAAGATGTTCAACCCAGATTGTAGAAATGTAGTCCATGACATATTTATTGCGTCTCTGGAAACTCCTAGATTTGCACTAAGAAGTCCTAGTTGCTGCTGCAACTACAAAGCACAAGTGAAAGTCACTGGAAAATAAGTCCTGATGAGTTCAAAATGAGTTCACTTTACACTAAAGACAAAACTGCAATATAATAAAGAATAAGATATTAAAACATACATTTTCTACACTACATACCCTTTTCTCAGACAGACATTAACATTTTCATCCTTTTCTCTTGTTTGAAATCTCAAACTTTCATGAAAATTAAGTCCAGGATCTTAGAATGAAAAAAAGGATCTGATGGATCAAAGATTTCTGTAGATCTGAAGAGCTCTGCATTTCTGTACAGGAGACACGGCACGGACTGAGGAGATTGGGTGACAGGGTCTCCAGCCAATCAGGACACAGAACAGGGTGCTGTTTAAAAACGCAGCATAATCGCTCTAAAAGAACGAGCTAAACCGGTAAAGATGAACTGCGACGTAGAAAGGAAGACTGTCTTCTGTTTTGTTTGACAGATTTTAGAGGGTTTCAGGTTTAGAATGTGCCGGTAAGTTTTTCATGTTTTACAAATCTTTTACTATACTAATGATCAAACTTGTACTTTATTTAACCAGAGGACGCCAGCACAGTCAGATGAGGAGCTCCACCAGTAGCTGCTAGTGAAAAAAGATGTTAAAAAGTTAGATGTTGCATGACAAACTATCACCATTGTTCTCCCGTGTTAGCATGCTAGCTAGCTCAATGCTAGCGGGGTTTCCAGCTCTTTTCATGACTTTTATGGATTAAACAAAGTCGATTTTTTTACCACAGTGTCAGGATCGGTCATGTAAACCTGGGAATAATTGCCCGTGAATTGTCACTAGGATTAATCAAAAAAAAATTTCAAGAAGTATATTCATGTATAATTTAAAAGGTTTCTCAATATATCTTTAGGGATTACAGATTGATTGAACAAATCAACATATTGCTGTAAGAAAGTGACACCTTTCCTAGTTTGGGATCAAGTTCATCCCCATTTCAAATAATAAAAGTAAAATTATGATTCAGAAACACATTATTTATTTGAGGTACCAGAACAAATTTCCCACGTGTGGGATCAATAAAGTTTTTCTGATTCTGAACTGTATTCCCAAACCATTTTATTCTCAACTTTAAAGATTGCAGGTTAACACAGGAAGTTAACTCTCACAATATGCAGTTACTGAGTATCATTTAAGGTGTGTGTGTGTATATATATATTCTCATTTTAACTGTCTTAAATACATTTTTCTTTGTGTGCAGGATGCTGTGGACATTGGACGACTAACTTAAACCAGGCAGAGCAGGAAACTGTTGGAGTTGTTGTTCCCTCTGTGGCTTGTCTTCTCTCCTCTCAGACCTGTTCAACCCTTGTGGGACATCGGAAAACCATGGCCAAGACATTAACATTTATGTACTGATCTATGCATGTCATCTCAGCAGGATGTAACAAAAACTAACAATGTGAACAGATCTCATCTGCCTTACAAAATACTGCCCCCCTTAAGAAAAGAAATGGCTAATAATCACCACTGGTATTTTGTAATGCTACATTTTTCAATGTTTGACCATTAAATGTGTTTTGTACAGAGGACTGATTGATGGTTTTGCAAATATCTTTGAAACACAGAGTCAAGTGTATTAGATTCTGTGAAATTCTGAACCACAATTCCGAGAAATTAAAATAAATGTTTTTAAAACTCCTCAAAAGACTTGAGGTGGAAAAGTCACTGTTTTCGTGCAGGCACTGAGAAATGGGAAGCAGACAGTGTGCCTGGGCATGCTGTCAATGCAATCATGGTCAAAATGGTCAACTATTTTAAATGCTTCTCTTTCAGTTAACAGGAGATGTCTGTGAACCAGCCAGACAGCCTTTGCATCACACCAGGGACGTCTTTAAGGCCTGCATCTGGAAAGAAACAAAGACATCAAAGTTAATTAACCCAAAAAAGAAGAGAAAAATTAAGATTAAAATTGTTTTCTTTACCTCCAAGAAGTTGTAGACATCCACGTCGTAGCTGCCTCATAATTGCTGCCTTTTTTGTTATGGCATGCATAACAACGGTCCTTATAGAAAACAACAGACATTGAATGAATTTTCTTGAATTTTAAAATCACCACCTAATTAAAAAGAAACTAATAATTCTATTGATGTCTAATACTGGAATAATTTTAAGGGGAATAAAGCACGTTTTGCTGGTCTGCTACAATTTACTCTGCTCTGATTCACTCATACCAGAATTCTGCCGGTCTGCATAGTGCAAACGCATACATTTTGTAAATATGGCACAGCAATATTATTGCTCTGTTAATTCCCTCTGTCTGTAAACCCTGAAAAATATTGAGAAACCTTATAGGTTATAACATATTTGAATAACCCTAGTGACAATTCACGGGCAATTATTCCCAGGTTTACATGACTGATACTGACACTGTGGTAAAAACTCGACTTTGTTTAATCCATAAAAGTCATGGAAAGAGCTGGAAACCCTGCTAGCATTGAGCTAGCTAGCATGCTAACACAGGAGAACAATGGTGGTAGTTTGTCATGCAATATCTAACTTTCTAACATCTTTTTTCACTAGCAGCTACTGGTGGAGCTCCTCATCTGGCTGGTGTCCTCTGGTTAAATAAAGTACAAGTTTGATCATTTAATATAGTAAAAGATATGAAAAACATAAAAAACTTACCGGCACATTCTAAACTGGTCTGTTGACGTAAGACTCGGTGTTATTCGGCAGCCAATGAGCTTCTGGATATCAGGGATGTCCCGCCTCCCCTCCCCTTGACTGACATGTCGCTGTTTTTACGTGTCGACAGGTTTTATTTATTTATTTTTTTTTTTCTTTAACTTGTCCTGTCCAACAGCTGGGCAGACAGATGAGAGCTGAGGGCCTCTTGTGTTGGACATATTTTACTTTAACAAGAGGGGTTATTAATCTTCAGACAAACCAAAGGTATGTCTGAATAAACCCCTTTTGTAATTGAGGCCAAACTTTATTAATTTCAATCATGTCTGAAAATCTATGGTGTTGGACCGGACGGAAAAGGAAAGAGGGGAAGAAGAGAGAGGGACGTTAGAGAGAGGGGGGGTAGGGGGTGATAATAGGAGGGGAAGGGGGATAAGACCATGAAGCAGCATAAAGCAACAAGTTTACTGGTTGTTAATCATTATGGTAAGGTTCAAATGTAGTAAAAAAAAAAAAAAAAGTGCGGAGCCTGTCCACACACACACTCAAGTCTTATAAACACACCTGCTAGCTGCAAAAATGTCCACCTGTCGACATGTACACAAAACAGATAGTGTTCACACGCATACTTATGCCTTAAAACCAACTAGTGTGAAATATTTCAGTCATTCAATCATGCAAACTGTTAGTGCAAAGGTGAGCTAACACCAGTCCTCAGGTTGAGTGTTTATGTTCTTCTAAAATGGATGGTGGAACGTGAAAAGAAGGAGGGAGAGTGCCCAGCCATCCCCACCCCAAGACCCCCACCGCAGCGGCAGCCGGAATCCCCCCAACGCCACACGGGAACCGGCAGGGAACAACCGCCGCCCGGGCAACCAAGCCCGCCACCCAGGCCAGGGCCAGCAGGGCCGCCGCAAGGCCCCCAGAGCCAGAGAGCAGGGAGGCACGGAGGGAAAGAGAGCGCCGCCCCAGCCCAACCAAAAGAGCAGCCCCCCCACCGCGCCGGGAGAACCCAACGCAGGGCCCCACCGGAGAAGGACGCCCACAGCCCCAGACGAGCACCCCACCACCACCCAGGAGTTCCGGGCATCCCCCCGCCCCAACCCCAGGTACGAGCCAGGACCCCCCAAGGGAGACCCGCTCCGCACTCCAGGCAGCCATCCGCCCGGCCCACGGCTGGTCCAGGGAGGAGCGAGGCAGGGGCCCCCGCCCAGGAGGGGGGAACCCCGGGGAAAAAAGAGGGCCCACAAGGGGTGTTGTAAATATGGCCCGACCAGGCTCGGCCACAGTTGGAAATTTGGCGGGGCCCAGCACTCAGGAGCAAGGACCAGAACCCACCCCCCAGGGACACAAACACCCCCGGCTCAGATGTAATGTGAACCCCCCCACCGCGCGGAGAGAGCACCGCCGGGCCCAGGAAGCCGGCACCCCGGGGACACGGCCGCTGTTGCAAAGGGGCCCGTACCCCCCACCAGGGAAGAGGCAGGGGACAGATGGTCCTAGGTCCCACCTTCCTTGCAAAATGTGTGTGCGTGTATGTGTGTTTGAGAGGGTGTGTGTGTGAATGTGTGTGTGTTTATGTTGGGATGTATATATTGAGGGGGGAGGGGGGTGTGTACTAAGGGGGGTTGCAGTTAAAATTGGCGGGTAGGGCACTAAGGGGACATCTCCTGATTACTCACAGTGACGTCCCCTCACCCTCCCCACCAAGGGGCCCTAAATGTCTAAGGTGCAGTTAAAATTGGCGGGTAGGGTGCTAGGAGGACATCCGCTGCTTGCTGGCAGTGGCAAGGCAAGGCAAGGCAAGTTTATTTGTATAGCACAATTCGTACACAAAGTAATTCAAGGTGCTTCACAAAACAGAAAAATGCATTAAAATCACAATACATCATAGAAATAATCAACATAAAATTTACTTTAAAAGAAAAGAAAGAAAAAAAAAGATTTAAAAGAAAGGAAGGAAAGAAAAGTGCAGATAGGACCTTTCAGTCATATACACGGCTAAACAGAAATGTTTTAAGTCTAGATTTGAACATGAACACAGAAGAGGCCTGTCTTACGCCTTCAGGGAGGCTGTTCCAGATTTTAGCTGCAGAATATTGAAACGCTGATTCCCCTTGTTTAGTTCTGACTCTGGGTATCAACAGGAGGCCGGCCCCTGAGGTCCTCAGAGTACGAGATGGTTCATATGGCACTAACATGTCAGAGATGTACTTTGGTGCGTGGCCATGGAGAGACTTGTACACAAGCAGAGCTGCTTTGAAGTCTATTCTTTGAGGTACAGGGAGCCAGTGCAAAGACCTGGCTAATGGACTAATGTGATCATACTTCCTGGTTTTGGTCAGGACTCGAGCAGCAGCATTCTGGATGTACTGAAGCTGTTTTACAGCTCGTTTGGAGAGGCCGGTGAGCAGGCCGTTACAGTAGTCTAACCTACTGGAGACAAATGCATGGATAAGTATCTCCAGGTCTCGCTTTGAGATTATGTTTTTGATTTTGGCAATGTTTTTCAGGTGGTAAAATGCCGCTGATGTTACTGACTTGATATGGCTGTTAAAGTTCAGGTCAGAGTCCATGATTACCCCTAGATTTCTGACTTGATTTGAGGGTTTAAGAGACAGAGAATGAAGGTAAATGCTGACAATTTCTCTTTGTTTCTGTGGGCCAAAAACAATAACTTCGGTCTTGTCTGAGTTTAGCTGGAGAAAGTTGTTCTGTATCCACGCGCTGATCTGTTGGAGGCAGTGGTTGAGTGAATCCACTGGCCCATATTCACCTGTTGTCAGTGACACATAGATCTGAGTATCATCTGCATAGTTGTGATAAGAAATGTTATTACTGCGTATTAACTGCCCTAGTGGCAGCATGTAGAGGTTGAACAGAAGGGGTCCCAGGATCGATCCCTGGGGCACACCACAATTCAAGCCCATGTAGTCTGAGACACAACTCCCAATTTCAACAAAATATTTCCTGTCTTCCAGATAAGACTTGAGCCAACTTAGGGCAGATCCAGAGATGCCAACCCAGTCTTGGAGTCTGTGCAAAAGGATCCCATGATCAACAGTATCAAAGGCAGCGCTCAGGTCTAGCAGGATTAAGACAGAGACTTTTCCATCATCAGTGTTCAGGCGGATGTCATTGGTTACCTTGATAAGAGCAGTTTCTGTGCTATGATGGGGTCTAAAACCTGACTGGAAAACATCAAACGAATTGTTTAATAAGAGAAAGTCAGTGAGCTGTTGGTAGACAACTTTTTCAAGGACTTTTCCTAAAAATGGCAGATTAGAGATAGGTCTGTAATTATTCAGTACAGTGGGATCAAGACCGCTCTTTTTCAGGAAGGGTTTAATGACTGCAGTTTTTAAGGCCTCTGGAAATATTCCAGATTGAAGAGACATGTTAACTATTTGAGTAATTGATGGCAACACACTGTTCAAGACAGACTTTAGAAATCTAGTGGGTAACACATCAAGGCAGCATGTAGACGAGCTCAGACGGGTGATGGTCTCTTGGACAATTTGGTCAGTGACAGGTACAAAGTGAGTCAGCTTAGAGTGAGTAGGTGGCCGTTGGATAGTTATGTGTTGTGGAGTTGATGGCTTTTTTAATGCCCTGAACCTTGTCATTGAAAAATACAGCAAACTCATTACATTTGGGTGTACAAACCAGTTCTATTGGTAGCTGGGTTGGAGGGCTAGTTAATCTGTTAACTGTTGTGAACAGGATACGAGAGTTGCTGCTGCAACTTCCAATTATTTCAGAGAAGTACCTTTCCCTTGTTCTGCATAAGATCTGGTTGTAAGCGTACAACTCCGCCTTATATATTCCATAATGAACCTGGAGTTTTGACTTGCGCCACTTTCGCTCGGCTCTGCGGCACTGTTGTTTCTGTGCCCTGACTAGATCATCATTCCTCCAGGGAGCTTTCTGTCTATGTTTTCTCAATTTAACTTTCATAGGGGCAATGGCATCCAGAACATTCAAGATGCTAGAAGTAACAGAATTCAGCGTTTCATCAACATTGGCACCAGAGACATTTTCAGGGTTTATCATTTCTACAAACTGTGCCCTAGTGCTCTCATTTATTTGTCTCCCCTGGACAACTGCAGGGCCAGGCGGTGGTTTGGGAGCAACAGACAGGTCAAAGAATACACAGAAATGATCAGAGAGGGCGACATCAACCACACTGACATTGTAAATAATAACCCCCCTTGTGATGAGCAGGTCCAGAGTGTGCCCTCTGCTGTGGGTGGGGCAACTCACATGCTGAATTAGACCAAAGGTTTCAAGGACAGCATTGAGCTCTTTTGCATTTCTGTCATTGACATTATCAACATGAACATTAAAATCACCTGTAATGACTAGACCATCAAAGTCTGTGCACACAACTGAGAGCATTTCAGTGAAATCATCAATAAAACTTTGGCTGTGCTGAGGAGGTTTGTACATAACTATGCAGAGTAAGGGAGGAGTTTGTTTTAGCTCAATCTTAAAGGACACATACTCAAATGATGAAAACACACCAAATTATAGTCTGCGGGTTGCAATATTATCTCTAAACAGTGCAGAAACGCCTCCACCCTTTTTATTTTCTCGTATTTCCGATTCATGTTTGTAGTTGGGGGGAGTTGATTCGACTAGAACTATGTTTCCTGTGTTTTTGTCAAGCCATGTTTCAGTTAATAACATAAAATCAAGATTAAAAGAAGAGATAAGATCATTGATTAAAAATGATTTGTTGCATAAAGATCTGACATTGAGTGCAGCAAGTTTGAGCTTAGTTTCCTTGGGACTGGTCAAAACCTTCTTGCAAGGGATGTGAACTAGATTTCTTTGATTGGACAATCTAACTGCCCTTTTTTGCATTCTACGTGGTGCAACTACAGGTATAGCACCAGAAGGAAGCTGTTCATCACAGGGCCCCAGTCTGACATAACCTTTCCTAGGACACTGGGGGCCCGTTTCATCCTAGCTCCAGGGAATAGCACCTCTAGAGGCGCGCAGGAGAGGTCGAGTTGAGGGTAGTTTGGGTGATGGACCGGGAGGAGTGGGAGCTGGACGGGATTTGGGTGAACGACGGAGGGGGCGTGTTGGAGGGGGTTTGGATGAAGGCCTTGTTGGAGGGACTTTGGGTGAAGGATAAGGAGGGGGCGCTGGAGGGGTAGGAGAGCTCCTGTGTGGTGTGAGGCTCACAGGTGTTAGGGGAGCCATCTTAATTCCTGACTTAATGAGGCTATCAAAATGGCTAGGTAGGGCCATGGGTGAAAGTGGGGGGGACGAAAAGGAAAGTGATTCTTCACTGGGAGTAGATGTAGCAGGGGGCGCCCACAGCTGGTCAGATGGTGGAATTTCTGGGGCCAAATCTGGTGGTTGTTGTTGTGGTTCTGCAGCTGGGTCCTTAGCTGGCGGTAGTTGTTGTGGTGCTGGTGCAGGTGAGTCCTTAGATGGAGATGGTTGCTGTAATGCTGGTGGAGCTGAGTCTTTAGATGGAGGTGGTTGTGGTGCTGGTGCTGCCGGATCCAAGTCTTTGACCGGTGGTGGTGGAGGTAGTTGTTGTTGCCGTTGTGCTGTGGTTCCTGGGACACTGGCTCGGTCCTTCCTTACTGCTTTTTCAGGGCCTTGGCCTCTATGCCCCAGAGCGTGGAGGAGGTTCTTCACTAACTCTCTTGCTCCACCTCTGTTCAGGTGTGGGCCTCTTCCCATGAATAGGTCCTTTCGCTTCCAGAATGTATTGAAGTTCTTAATGTAATGCAATCCTCTGGAAGCACACTCTCTGGAGAGCCAATTGTTCAGCTGAAACAGACTGCTGAACTTGAGTGACACCCCATCGATGTTAGGAAGAGGTCCACTGATGAATGCTTCAACCTCTACTTTGTCAATCTCTTCAAATAACTTCATGAAGTCCTTTTTCAAACGTTCGGACTGTTCTTTTCTGATATCGACAGCACCTACATGGATGATTATTCGTTTAACTCCTTGGTACAAGACTTTAGATAAGAGTCCTGTAATCACTGGAACAGTAGAACTTGGGCAACATAAAGTTTGCATTCTTCTGTGGCCAGTGATGTCCAAGCACCCCCCCTACCAAGGGCCCTACATGTCTAAGGTGCAAATAAAACCGAAAGAGGGGGGGCCCACTCCATACGGCAACCATAGGAGGGGGGCCACTGCCTAGTAAACCCCCCCCCCCCCCAAGGCTCATCGCAGGCTAAGCCCCCCACCCCCTCACCCTATTATGAGGTTATATGAGGATATGAGGAAGGGGGTAAGTTGGGGACAGCTGATAGACTGTCCCCCGGTGGTCAAACAGCTGTCCCCCCCCCCCCAGCAAGGGGGCCATGCCCACCCAGCCCAGGGGCCACACCCCCGGAGGCGCCGAGCGTGTCGACAGGTTTTAGAATCAAAACCGCAAAAAATAAAAGCGCAACTCAAAAAGATAATTTCAAAATAAAACTGCAACTCAAAAACAGGATTTCAGAATGACGAGAAAACAAATTGGCAGCTGAGAAATAGGATTGTGCTTTGGGGAATGGCTTTTGGTTGCAAATTGTGGGTTTTGGTTCTCGACTTTAGCCGCTAATTTGACACCACAGCCCACGGGGCCCCCAAAGCCAGAGAGCAGGGAGGCATGGGGGGGAGACAGAGAGTGCAGCTCCAGCTCAACCAGGAGAGCAGCCCCCCGCCACGCAGCGAGGGCCCAACGCAGGGCCCCGCCCCAGAAGAGTGCCCACAGCCCCAGACGAGCACGTCATCATCACCCCAAGAGTTCTGGTCATCCTACCGCCCGAACACCAGGTACGAGCCAGGGCCCCCCAAGGGAGACCCGCCCCGTGCTCCATGCAACCACCCACCTGGCCCACGGTTGGTCCATGAAGGAGCAAGGCGAGGGGTCAGCCGCCCCCGCTCAGGAGGAAGACATCCAGGAGTAGAAGGGGTCCACACGAGGGGTGTTGTAAACATGTTGTAAACATGGCCCGACCAAGCTCGTCCACATTTACTCACAGTGATGTCCCATCACCCTCCCCACCAAGGGCCCTAAATGTCTACAGTGCAGTTAAAATTGGCAGGTAGGACCTAAAGGACATCTGCTACTTGCTGTCAGTGATGTCCAAGCACCCCCCCTTACTAAGGGCCCTACATGTCTACGGTGCACATAAAACTGAGAGAAGGGGGGGGCAATTCCATACGGCAACCACGGGAGGGGGACCACTGCCAAGTAGATCCTCCCCCCAAGGTGCAACGCAGGCTGAACACACACTCCCCCCCCCCATCACCCTAATAAGGGATTATATAAAGACGAGTGTAAGCTGGGGACAGCTGGTAGACCCCCCCCCCCCTCCTCCAGACAGCCCCCCCACAGGACAGGTCCAACAAAGCCCCCGCCCAGACCCCGCAGACCTGGTGGATGTCACCCAGAGCAACCGCGGGCCCCCAAGAGGGTTGCCCCGTCCCAGAGCCAGGGAAGGAGTGATCCCAGCCCCAGGTGCAGATGGGCAGCCCATCCAGCGCCCCTGGAAAGAACAGTTTTTCATATTTTATATTTAAAGATTTAAACTCTAAGGTTCCTGACTGAGCATATTTCGACTTTTATTGGTGTTTGTAAATACACAAACTCGTTTAAAAGTATAAAAGGGCCTTCTCTTGTGTTTGTATTCCTACAGTTCTCCCCCATCATTGGATGACTGAAGAGGAAGATCTCTGCAACCAGCAGAGAAACTTAAGAATGCAACAGAAGGTACCAGAACCTTCTCAAAGTGAAGAGCAACAGAAGGAACCAGATCCTTCACTGATTAAAGAGGTACAGGAGGAACCAGAACCTCCACAGATTAAAGAGGAACTAGGGAATGTCTTCATCAGTCAGGATGAAGATCAGCTTGATCTGAAGCAGGAGACTTATACCTTGATGGAGTTTCCTACTTATGAGGAAGATGAGAAAAGTGAAGCAGATATAAAAAATCAGCAGAAGAACTTCAGAGTGGATCATGAGGAACCAGATCCTCCACAAACTGAAGAGGAACAAGGAGAGCAACAACTTCAACAGATTAAAGAGGAACCAGAACCATCACAGATTAAAGAGGAACCAGGGGAACTCTGCATCAGTCAGGATGAAGATCAGATTTATCTGAAGCAGGAGACTGATACCTTGATGGAGATTCCTACTTTTGAGGAAGATGAGAACGTTGAAGTAGATCTAAACAATCCGCAGAGCTTTAATGTAACTGATAGTCAGGATGAAGAAGGAAACCGACATGAAGAATCAACATCAACTACTGATGAAGAGACAGAATCAACATCAACTACAGATGAAAAGACAGACCCACAGAACAGAGATCAGAGGAAGAGGAGGGACAGAGGTCATGTCCAAACTGGGTCTGATGAAATATATTGTGCATGTAAAAAATGTGGTAAAAATTTTAGTTGCTGGTCTCAGTTGAAATTTCACATGAAAACTCATACAGGAAAGAAAACATTTTCTTGTAAAAACTGTGAAAAAAGTTTTAGTTATAAATCTAATCTCAAAAAACACAGGACAACTCATACAGGTGAAAAGCCCTTTACGTGTAAAGAATGTGATTCAAGTTTTAGTCAAATGTCTAGTCTGAAAACACACATGAGAATGCACACAGGAAAAAAACGTTTTACTTGTAAAGAATGTAAAAAAAGTTTTAGTCGTATATCTCATCTCAAAATACACATGAGAACTCATACAGGAGAAAAGCCTTTTTCTTGTAAAGAATGTAAAAAAAGTTTTAGTCAAATATCTAGTCTCAACTCACACATGAGAACTCACACAGGAGAAAAGCCTTTTACTTGTAAAGAATGTGATACAAGTTTTAGTCGTATATCTAGTCTCAAATCACACATGAGAACTCACACAGGAGAAAAGCCTTTTTCTTGTGAAGAATGTGATACAAGTTTTAGTGATTCATCTAATCTCAAAATACACATGAGAACTCACACAGGAGAAAAGCCTTTTTCTTGTAAAGAATGTAAAAGAAGTTTTAGTCAAATATCTAGTCTTAAAGCACACATGAGAATTCACACAGGAGAAAAGCCTTTTTCTTGTCAAGAATGTAAAAAATATTTTGGTAATACATCTCATCTCAAAGTACACATGAGAACTCACACAGGAGAAAAACCTTTTACTTGTAAAGAATGTAAAAGAAGTTTTAGTCAAATATCTAGTCTTAAAGCACACATGAGAATTCACACAGGAGAAAAGCCTTTTTCTTGTCAAGAATGTAAAAAATATTTTGGTAATACATCTCATCTCAAAGTACACATGAGAACTCACACAGGAGAAAAACCTTTTACTTGTAAAGAATGTGATAAAAGTTTTAGTGAAAAATCAAAACTCAAAAGACACATGAGAACTCACACAGGAGAAAAGCCTTTTACTTGTAAAGAATGTGATACAAGTTTTAGTCGTATATCTAGTCTCAAATCACACATGAGAACTCACACAGGAGAAAAGCCTTTTTCTTGTAAAGAATGTGATAAAGGTTTTAGTCACAGATTTAGTCTCAAAACACACATGAGAACTCACACAGGAGAGAAGCCTTTTACTTGTAAAGAATGTAAAATAAGTTTTAATCAAATATCTAATCTCAAATCACACATGAGAACTCACACAGGAGAAAAGCCTTTCCCATGCAATAAATGTGATGCCAGTTTTAGTCGAATACCTCTTCTAAAAACACACATGAAAACTCATACAGGTGAGAGATAGTTTTTATGACTGATAAATGGCTCAGTCATAAATGTAATTTAGTAAAATACATTAGAAAACACACAGGTGAGAAGCTTTTCTTTTGCAACGAAAAGAAAATATAAAGGATTTAGAGAAAAATCTCAACTTCAAAAACAGAAAAACTTAGAGCAGAAAACTTGTACAGTATATGGGAAAATATTGTGTAAATGCCATTTGGTCGTTTTTTTTTTTTGGTTTTTAAAAGAAAGAACTTTATCCTTTTTATACTAAAAAGGAAAACTGTTGGAATATTTCAAGCCTTAGTTTAATTTAGTGAATTTGTTGTATAGGTTTAAATAAAACAACGTTCTTTGTCTAGAAAAAAAGGACATTCTAACAAATGTTTACGTCAAAAACATTTAGTGATCATGTTTAACCCTTGTGCTATCCTAGGCATGTTAACGTTGGGAGTTGGGTCATCTAGACCCACTAGACAGTGCTCTGAACCTTTTTTCTTCAATGATTTGTGAACCTCACTGGTGTCCATGGATTACATGAAATCTTTCCACCTTTATCCACCTTTGTCATGGTAGGGAGAACACGTCAATGTAAGGATGGGGTCATATAAGATAGCACAAGGGTTACAAAGTGTGTTGTGTCCTTCCTGCCAGCGACTGCTTTGGTATTGGAGGGGTAAATTATCTCAGTCAGACTGGTGGACTGATTGTACTCGGCACCATCCCACATTGCCAAAATTGCCTAAATCTTTTTCAGTGACTATGATGTTACTGTTTGATCAACCAGTAAAGTTCCCTGAGCTGAATCCAATAAATAAAATCTATGATCTGTTACGAAGAGGAAGATGAAACACCAGGTCTAATGATAAAGATGACTTGAAGTCAGCTGTTAAATCAGCCTGAGCTTTCATTACATGTGCACCCCCCCAATCTGGTGGCCTCAATGACACAGAGCATTGATGTAGTAATTCAGTTCAAAGGAGGCATTAACTACATTTTGTCCTGCCATTGCTTTTTATTATTTTAGACAAAACCTATTTAGTTGACCATTGTTATAGTTTCTACTAAGACAATGTTTATGTTGTCAAAGTGTGTACATTATTATGAGAAATGTTTTGTAAACATCTTTATGATTTCATTTGTCATAATTTCATTATTGTTTTAGACTAAAAGAAGGGACTTCAGTTTTTAATTTGTCAAGGCATGTGAGCTAGTGACCATTGAGTGAAAACAGATTTTCTTTTAAATCCACTAACTAATGGAATCACCATGAATCAGCAAATTCTGCAGCTCAGAAAAGCGGCTTCAATATGCAATGTTTTAAAACATAAAGTGTTGCAGAACATTTAGGATGGAAAAACTGTGGAGAACATTTTCATGTGAATCCTCTTCTAAGCTGTTTGTTCCCTTTTGGGGTCATGAAGGCAGGGGACATCCTGCATCCAGTCTGTCACAGGGCCCATGCACTCTCACATTCACATCTAGGGACAATTTAGACCAACCAATCGATCTATGAAGCATGTTTGGGATGGAAGCTGGAGTCCCCAGAGGAAACCCACACATGCAAAGGGAGAACATGCAAACTCTACTGTTTTCAGATCCTCCAATCAGGACTTTAACCGAGGGGGCCTCTTGCTTTGAGGCAAGAGCGCTAACCACTGCACCACCGTGCAACGTGACAACAATTATGTTTATGTTTGTTTTGTTATGTCACTGCCGTACGTAACCAGAATGTTGATTTTAATTTAAACTTTCATACATCCAGTAAAAATACATACCTATAGTAACTGTACAAACATATTCTATTAAAAAGCAAGAATCATGGTTCAATCTGTGAGCCGTTGAGCTAGATTCATGAATTGAATCGGATCGCCACCTAAGGAACGATCCACAGTCTTAGTAGAACCACATCCCTACCATTTAGTGAGGAAAAGATTTTCCTAAAAACACATGAAGGAAGAGGCGGATAAAGAACCAGAATCATGTTTGTGTCTGGTGTTCTTGTGATTCATGTTTTCTAGTAAACATTAGAACTGTTCCTCTGTTCTTTTTGGTTCTCTGTGTTCTGTTCCAATCTTACTGTGAAGAATAAAGTGGACGTGAACATCAGTCAGAAGTGTGGAGTCTTTCCCACAGTGTGGGTTTCTGCTTTTTAGTGATTTTCTGCTGGTTCCAAAGCGGGACTCTGTTCCCCACCCTTACATTGATGTGTTCTCCCTACCATGACAATGGTGGATAAAGGTGGAAAGATTTCATGTAATCCATGGACACCAGTGAAGATCACAAATCATTGAAGAAAAAAGGTGCAGCGCACTGTCTAGTGGGTCTAGGTGACCCAACTCCCAATGTTAAAGGACCTAGGATAGCACAAGGGTTAATATCTGTTAAATATATCACCTTTATCTAAAAATCAGAATCACACTTTAGAACAACTGTTTGTCCTGTTTTTATTGGACTAATGTTCACCATCTGCTGAGCAGAAATATCTAATGTTACTTTTTTTCACAAGTTTGTTCATAAAACCCAATTTGTGTGCAGTAAAGACAGCCGTTATAGACCCTTATATATCTTATAACAGGTTTAATAGTATAAAATATAACCAGTATGTTTGTGACTGAAAGACAGAATGATGAGAGAAACACCTCTGCTGTTTGGACACTTTGACCAGCAGAGGGCAGCAGAACTTTCAGCAACTCTGGATCTGATCCCACAAAAACAATCCATGGATGATCAGATTTCACAATTGGAGTCCTGAAGATTTGAAGGATCAAAGACAAAGATGTTCTGAAGAGAAGATGTGAGAAGAAAGTCCAGAATGAATCCACTCAGACTTCTCCTCATGTCTCTGAAGCTTGTGTCTTCATGTCTTCACCTCAGAGTTTCTTCTGGATTCCATGTGGATCAATAATATTGATCATGTTCTGTTGTCATTTTCCATCAGAACTTCAGGCTTTTCTCTGCTTATGATCTCTGAGCTGAACTTCTTGGAGGAATTCCTGAATCTGGGATTTGGAGCAAACAGTCAGAACAAAGGAGGTTTCCATTTCTTCTAAGCTCTGCCAGAAGAAAAGAGCTTCAGCTTGAAGCTGAAGCAGCATTTGCTCAGAGAATCTGTCCTCCAGACCAACAAGTCCCACCACAGCCTTGAAGACGTTTCCAGAAGCAGCAGCAGACTGTGTTCCCATGACGATGCTGAAGTCAGCTGCTGCTCTGCAGGAGAAAGTCTGCAGCTCCTCAGTCAGGAAGCTCTTTCAAGCTCGTGCATCAAGAATTAGCTCATGTTTATTGATTGACTTTCTTTGGAAGTTTGGCTTCTCTGATGAACCACCAGAGGGCGACAGAGAACTGTTGATATTATTAACACAACAGTCAAAGAAATCAACATTTAGCACAAAGTGAACAAACTTAGGTCACGTGCTAACGTTCTGATTCTGTTGGAAAAGCCTTTTGTATTTATTTCTTCAGAATTTTGGCTCAAAAAGACCAATGACAAATGAAACTCCCTCCAATAAAGTTGCTTTATAATGAGGAAATGAAATGTTATTTTTATTGAATTATCAAATGGAGACTCAGCTTCAGGTGATAATAAAGGTTGGTGCTATTTCCAGTTTTAGAAAGAACATGCCTTCTGCACAGTTTGCAGTGAACGTTACTCATTTTTGTCAGTTTTTAATGAACTGAAATACCTCCACACAGGAGACAACATTTAATTTTTGACAAAATATTTTTTACCAGCCACAGAAGTATTTAGAGGTTTTACTTTTTTTTACTTTTTTCTGATTTATTTAAAGAAAAACAGCATCAAAGTAATTTCTTGGTGTGACACGTCTTTCTTGTCGTCTAACTGTAAACTCCAATTCAAACATGCTGACAAAACAAGGACAGATTTACTAGAGATATGTTTTTTGAAACATAGCACATGAACGTACCTCTCCAAATATTACTTTTGTATGCATTTAGCTTTTTTTCAGAGTGTACTGCCTGAAATAACATTTCAGGCTTTGATGAAAAGTCAACGTGCCAGACTCAAGGTCTAACACTGTAGCTTTCAACCTTATATGCCACAAACTGGCATAATATTAGTCTTTGAAGTGTGATCAAATCAACCTATATATATTTATTTTTTTTTGTTGAAAAAAGCACTTGTCATACCATGCGCAACTAGAAACGCTTAAACATTCATACAAAAAAACAACACAATATTACAATAACAACCCAATCCACCGTTCACCTTTCCCACTCCCCTCCGTTAACAAATACGACACATGACCCCACACACAATGAATACTTATAAAAGTAGCTTTTAAAAGAGATTGATAAGATAATTTGATGAATAAATACTAAACAAGTTAAATAATAAAATGTTAATACTGGGAATTATTTTTAATGCTTCTTTAAAGTGTCAAAGCTCAATTCGAGGTTGAGTTTTACAGTATTCCTTTTTGTATTACTGTTCCAGTGTAGCTGTTCTTGTCTCGTTAAAATTTTCTCTCTGAGGTTAAAGTTGGCCCAAAAGAAGCCACTTTAGGGAAGGTGAGCCAGGAAGCATGTAATACTTATGAGATATCAGGGAAATAGTTTTTTGCTATGATTTATTATATGTTTTGGTAAAAATGTTAATTCATTAATATATTAACATTTGGAAAGATGCAATTCTTCTGGAGTTTTAAGGGAAAAAAACATTCTAATTATAATGAACACACAGAAACAATCTCAAAAAAGATAACATTAAAATAAAAAGTTCCTGTAAATACATGGCACATGAAATAAGCCAGTAAGCTAGGTCTATTGGAGGAGCAGCGTTTGATGCTACAGCATCAATGCTGAGATGTTATGCTGATGTGTAGGCGACAAGGAATTGGAGAGGAAGGACTGAGAAATCACAGGAGCGCATCTGAGGACAGAAGAGGATTATGTGAAACACTATTTATAAGACATAATGGTCTAAGAATCAAATTAAATGAAATAGTTTAATTTAAAAATAACATGGAGATGCATGTGCAATGTTGACTAGACTGTATAATATTCAATGAAGTTTATCTAATTTGCAAATTATATTAGTCATTCATATGTAATTTCAATGATACCGTCATTACAGTAATTGCAATAAGGAATGCAATAACAGTAAAAAATAGCATGTGTGAATTTTATGATGACATTTGGCATAACGATGTACACGATTTTGATTGACTGTTAACAAGCCAAGGTGGGACAACATAAGAAAAGCACTTAAAGCAATTAGCATAACACCTAATCTAATATTTAAACATTTACCTGGGGGAATGTAAGGTAGGCGTTGTTACACAACAAGGACCACCCGTTAACATGATGAGAATACAGACGTTAAAGTTTAAGTTAAAGCTTAGAGCACTCGCGGTAGCTAATTGACGTTAAGCTAACGGTGCTAGCATTAGTTCTGCAACAGCAACGATACGATTGACTGATTAAATCATCTTTACTTTATATATCTCTGTCTTTGTTGAGTCTTTCCTGCTCTTCTTTTATTTTTTCCCTCTCCCGGGTAACAGGAACTTACTGAGGAAGTTTTGGGCTATCACTTAATGTGAGTGAATCTCAAATTGCTGATTGTTGGATCATGATCTGTGCAACAATTTAGCAAACTTTGCTATCCAGGGAAATGAATGAGGGTTTATTCTTATCTTAAGACATCATAACGACCAACTAGTTTAAAGAACAGCAGAGGCATTTAGCCTTTACAGTCAATGAGCGAAGGATGCCATTACTTACTGTAGAGCTTTGCTTTCACATGTACCTGTCCACGTTGCGGGTCCACATTGCGTGCGCAAGAACGGAGCCCATTTCCCAAAATGCATCTGACCAATCACCGTGTCCCTGTAACCAAGGTGTAACAACAAGACCAATGATTGGCCGCAAAGCATGCTGGGAAACGTGACGTACTGCTATTGTTGTTATGCTGCGAGCTAAAGGTAAGTGCATTAGGCGAAGCAGCCAGCTTAATAAGATATTTTCCAGATTTTCATCGAGACGATAACAGATCGACCATTCTTGCTTTTATATTTACCCCTATTGAATACTCACAGAGACACTGAAGTAGCGGCAGGAAGCGGCTTTTGCAGCAAGATGACGAAGGGCGTACCATCGGCATCAGGATGATGTGAATGAACGTGAATACGATGGATGCTTTTGTGCTTTTTAAAATAAATAAATCTGTTCTCTAAACATCCTCCGTGTCTTCAATGCAATGTAATGAGACATACAAAGACAGAAATGTGAAGGTATCTGCTGTAAATCTATGACGTAAATTAATAACAGGATAAATGATCGGCTAGTTAGCATGTAGCCTAATAGCCTTCGAATGTAAAGCAACTGACTGCTAAAGTTAATGAAAGACAAGTCCTGAATATTATCATTCCTATTCGACCCTAGACTACAACATCAGCTGTCTGTCTGTCAACCGACCAGCCGGTTGCCCAAATGCCAGCATACATCAAAGAGCTCTGCGACGGAGCTAGCAGTAGCCTAGAAGGAACTATCGTATGACAAAGCAGCCTAGTTATCATAAATCTTTTGATATTTTTCTTATATCCATTGAGACAATAATAAAGTGATCATTTTTGTTTTTCATGTTCCTTTTTTGAACGAATATGGGTCACAGAGACACGGAAGTTACCGCTGACAGCAGCTTTTGCGGCCGGACGGAGACCATATCCGTGTGAATGATTTATGACGTGAATAAATAATTGCGTTCGAACGGATTAATCATTTCGAGGGAACGGAATAGTATTTCGAGGGAACGCAATAGTATCTTGTGGGAACGGAATAGTATCTTGTGGGAACGGAATAGTATTTCGTGCGAACGAGATAATAATCTGTGGGAACAAGATATTAATCTGTGGGAACAAGATATATTTTTATATCTTAATGTCAGGACACGGGCTCTGTACTTTTCTGACAACAAATCCTGAAATTGTTCCATTCAAGGAAACATTGACTAATATTTGTATTGATGCTGTTTCCCATCTGTGTTTTCCAACCTGCATCAAGAATTAGCTCATGTTTATTGATTGACTTTCTTTGGAAGTTTGGCTTCTCTGATGAACCACCAGAGGGCGACAGAGAACATAAAAAGAACATGCGATCGGCTCAGTTTGCAGTGAATGTTACTCATTTTTGTCAGTTTTTAATAAACTGAAATACCTCCACACAGGAGAAAACATTTAATTTTTATCAACATATCTTTTACCGGCCACAGAAATATTTAGAGGTTTTACTTTTTGAACTGTTTTCTAATTTATTTCAAGAAAATATCAAAGTAATTTCTAGGTCTGAACACGTCTTTATTGTCATCTAACTGTAAACTCCAATTCAAACATGCTGACAAAACAAGGACAGATTTACTAGAGATTTCTTAATTCTGCTTCCATGTGATCACATGAAAACAGTCCAATGTTTTGGATTCTTCTTCTTCTATATCATTGACATTAAAGCTGCAGCTCTGTCACCAGGAAACAACATGTGACAGGTCCCAGTTTTTGGTGGAACACCGTCTCTGTGATGCTACAGACGCTGCTAAAACACAGTGGATTTCATTCTGTTCTATGTAGAAAAGACTGTTTGATTCATGTCTGATGAATTCATCTTGGAGTATTTATCCTCCACGTCTAGAAGTCCGCTCCGTGAAAATCCTGTCCGACTTTAAAGCGGTCCGCGTTTCCATGGTGACGGAGGGAACAGCTGGTTAGCATCTTTCTAACTTGACTGAACTGAGGGTTGGGGCTTCCAGCTACAGAACCAACCTGAGAGCAAATGAACATTCAAATCCTCCACAAGCTAAACCCCATCAGCGTTGGATTGCTGCTGACAGACAGACTTCATTGATGGCATCTTCCGTTCTGGACCTGACGTTTAGCACACCATAGCTGGATTCCAGAGCGCTTTATCAAAGCGCCTTAAGCCCGTTTGGACTCTGGCGCTCCACGCGCTGGATGAATAGTGGCGTTTGGAGGAAGTGCGGCTGCGCAGTCCGTCACTGAACACCGTCACTGCCTGGACCTCTTTCTGGGTCCTAGTGCCCTAAAGGTTACAGCTCCTGGTTCCACAAGAAAAAAGTCCATTCTAGAGGCCACTCTGACGTCATCATCATCAAAGACAGCGTTACCTAGCAACCATACCAAGACCATAGCAGCTATAGAGGGAAACACAACAAACCATCAATGGCGGTTAAAGCAGTCAGACGTTTGTTCTGCAGCTCAGCAAAAATCTCTGCTTTAGGTTTTGGGGAGAAAAACAAAGGAAAACACACGGAGAAGGATTCTGCAAAGGAAATCCCAAGTTCTATTGGTAAGTCAGCGTCCTGGAAACATGCTTTGTTGGTTCTGAAGTGGCATGAATGCAGACTTAGATTGGTTTGTTTCCTTGGATTCTTCAGATGGATTCAAGCTGTGAATGTTGTCAGCATAAAGCAAGTTTGGACTAAACTAAAGCAGAAAGTGGCTTTGAAGATGGTCAGGAGAAATGAGGGCTTTTTTCAGGAATTCTGGGAAGAGGAGGACTTCTCCAAACAACCAGAATCTAGGAGGAGGTTTTTTCAGCATTGAGATCAGGATTTAGCATGAGCTTCAATCCCATTTTTGTTCAATCCAAATGTTTACCGTCATATTCAGGAGTTCAACTCTGAAAGCCACCATGACATCATAGACATTAAAGACCCTGTTACCTAGCAACCAAACACAACAAACTGGAGACTATTCAAACTGGACATTTTGGGGCAACAATTCTTTTCTAACTCAAGTTTTTATGAAAAATCCAAATGATGGAAACAGATTGTGTAAAGGAAATGAGGATCTATTGGTGAGTCACAGTCCTGGAAACATGAGTTGTGCTCTGATGAAGACGCCTGATCCAAATGTGGATTTTTGAAATGTTCTTCATGAGATTCAAACTGATTGAAGCTTTGAATTAAAGGTGTCAACACATTTCTGCATTGGATTCATTCTGTTTCAGTGTCTAAGGTTGGTTTTGTGGCAGAAACCAAGTTTTTGTTGAACAGTAGCGTTTGAAAAAGCAGAAAGTGGCTTTGAAGATGGTCAGGAGAACTTCTTTGAAGAGGAGGACTTCTCCAAACAACCACAACCTTAGAGGAAGTTTTCTGAGCATTCATAGAATGCTTTTCCAATGACTCATCATTTTCCACAAGAAGCTAATGAGTTTTTCCAAATGCATGCTGGATATTCTTAGTTCTAGCTTGGAAAGCACTTTGTGGGATTTCCCTGGAAAACCTGCTTTATCAATCATTTTGGTCTCTTTTTCTTCTTCCAAGTTCCAGCTTGGTGAGTGTGCAGGTCGCCATGGCAACCACTGTCCAGGTCAAAGGGAGGACCACGGCCATCCAGTCTCCAGGCTTTTGGATTGATCTGGATTTGATAAACATTTGTTTCCCACATTTTAATAATAGAATTCAACATGGGACATATAGTGGATTGTAAGAATAGGAACAAAAACAGCAACAACAAAATAATCCTCCTCCCCTTAAAACATGCATTTGACTCTGAACAAGTCTAAAACAAATCCAAGCAAAGACCAGCGCTGGGGCTCCTGCTAGTTTCTTTTAGAAGAGCCTGCCTCTTCCAAACATAGAATGTTCAACAACTAGAGCTAAAAATGTCTGTTGGTAGATTTCTGGATGTTGGCCGTATCCCAGCGAGCAAGGCCAAGTCAGCCCCAGATGGTTTCAAAGTGGACAGAAAATGTTTTTAGGAGTTTCTAGAATGTTCAACAACTAGAGCTAAATGAAACTAGTGCATGAAATGACAAAGAACTTCCTGTTTGAAAGGAATCTCATGATGGCTTCCACCTGTCTCTTTGCTTTTCCTTTCTTTTTTGGGTTTCTCCTCTTTGGGAGGTTACACAAAACTGCACTTTAACCCAGAAGGAAACAACAACCGTTCCACAATCCCTGAATCCCCTACAGCCTTTATCTAAACATTTACATTGACCATTATCACACATTTGATTGCATTTTCTCAGAAAAACAAGCACAACTTCCCGTTTGTTTGTGTGTGAAATGATTCCAAAAAGCCATGTGTCATCCTGGAGGGACTGGTTTCTCATCAATGCAGACCACCAAGTTTCTCTGGTTTCTGACTATTTGGTGGCTGGTAGACCTTTTGGGATTTTTGTCAGGGAAAGAAGTGAACCTGGGCTCCAAATATTGGAAGACACTGATCTAAAAGTACTAGGACATCTGGAGAAAGCTCTAGTTCTGCTCCAACTCAGTCCAAAGCACTGAAGATAGATGGAGTTGGATTTGGGAGAGGACTGAGCTCATTCAGATGAAGAAAGAACAAGTCAACAGATGAAGAAGATTTCAGGAAGTTTCCCATTCAACAAGTTCAAGTTTCCAGAGAGCTAGTTTAGCATCCGTGTTCTGGACCAAACCACTGTCCCTCTGAAGGTCCAGACACAGAGAGGCCCAGAGTGACCCCCATTTCTCCTTTTTGCTCTCTCCAGTGGCTGACTCCGCCCCTTAGGACGTCCCCCTGTGTGGATCAGTGGTCAGTGGGTTGGAACCTGCTGCAAATGCAGGCTCTGGTTCTAACTGCTGGATCAGAAGTGGAATGTGAGCTGTAGTGGTGTGTCTGCAGCTGGATGTGGAACACATGAGGGAGGGGTCAAAGGTCAATCTTTCTTCCAAACAAATGTTGTCAGTCTATTCTCCAACAATGCTCCAACATCTTCAAAGGTTTTTGGTCCCAAATCCAGAGTGTAGTTGGTAGGACGTGATCATTTCAGCCTCAGATTTGGGATCTGTCATCTCTCTGCCACCGTGACACCGAGTGATGAGTTCATGCTCCAAAGCGGCCCGATCTCTGGCTTTAGGGACTATTCCAAAAGCTTTCAATGATGGCGGGGAATGAACATTAGGAACAGATGACGGCTTGAAATGCTTGAAATTCCTCACCTGCAGCTGTTGTTGTTTGTGTGTTGATCCACAAACACATGCTGTGAAGAGGAACCTGCAGTGAAGGCAGCCATGTTGGAGCCTCACACATGTTCTCATTAGGATCAAATGAACCAGTGTGTTTGAGACTGAAAGACTGAAGGACAAAGAAAGATGGAGATTCATTAAGGATCAAATCCAGACTTTATTCATGTCTTCAGACAAAAAAGCTGCAGACATTTTACAGACACAATTGAGGTTTTTCAACACTTTTCTGAGCAGAAGATGCAGTTCTGGATACAGCCAGAAGGTGTCGCCCTTCTCATTTCTAATCCAAGTTCAAACTACAGACCTGACTGATTTGGTTTGGTTTTTGTTATTTTAGCCATCATGTATGAAAACATCAGACCTAGAATTACAGAAAAAACATCAAAAATGTTTCACAAACTTATTTTAATAAACTGAAAGTGTATAATTTCTGTCTATTGGAAGTCATTTGAAGTGAAGCTGTGAAAGTGACCACATTTGTTCAACAGCCTCATAGCAACAAGAAACAAAGCAGATTTCTCTCCAAAGAAGTTTTTTTCCTCCGTTTTCCATCCAAACAAAGACAAACAGATGTTCTGTTTGGCAGAAATGTGTTTCCACCCAGAGGAACCTGCAGCAGCTGCTGATCCATCAGAAGATTCTGGACCTGCAGAGACTTCCCACACAGCTGCCTCTGCCTCCAAAGAAGCTGCTGATCTGCATGGAGAGAGAGAGAGCTCCAAGTCTCTGCAACCAAAGCAAAGAAGCAACCAGAGAACAGAAGCACAGAGCTGAAGCAAACATCCCAGAACGTTTGCTTTGGGAGTCCCACCTTCAGTTTGATCCGCTTCAAGACAAAGTCCCACATGAAAGAGATCAAAGTGAGCTAACCAAGCGCTTCATCCAAGAGAAGCAGCTCCAAAGCACAAAGACTCCGTCTGGTTGCAGGAACTCTGGGAAAGAAGGAGCAGGAGGAACTCCTGTAGGAATCTCTGCAGGAAACATCAGCTTGGAAAGAAGAGCTGACTCAGCTGAAACATCAGCTAACATGTCAGCAGTCTGTGGCTGAGACCAAGTCAACACTCCTGCAGAGAGAGAGAGACAGAGAGAGAGAGAGAGACAGAGAGAGAGAGCTGGAAGCTGCTGTCAGTGAAGAGAAAAGCAGGACAGCTGAAGCTCCCAGACTCTCAGCCCAACAGCTGAAGGAGTCCTCTGGACTCCAAGCTGATCTGCTCCCAATCCAAGAACATGTCCAGAAGGACAAAGACTCCACCCTCCCTCCCTCCCACCTCCTGACTGACTGACACCACAGAGGGAGGCAACAGTCCCATGGAGACCAGCTCTGATGGAGAACCACAAGAACCTGGAAGGAGAACGGCAGCAGTGAACAGCAGCAAGAACAGTCCTCCCTTTTGGGGGAGATCTCCTCACTCACAGAGACCCTCAAGAAGAAGGAGGAGGAGGAGGAGAAAATGATGCTTTCAAAGAACTTGATGGACACATTCAATCAGATCAAAGAGGAGATTGAAAACCTGCAGAAACCAAAACCCAAGAAGAAATCTGGGATGCAGAGATTCCTTCAGTTTTTCCAAAGATCTGAAAGACAGAATTGATCCAAACTGGATTGATTTTGGTTCTTTGAGTTTTTCTACATTTGACACAAACCAAAGTGGGAGGAGTCATCTATGTGAAGTCCATCAGAATCCTAGAAAGAAGTTCTAGATCATATATATCTAAACATCCTTGATTGTAAATGATGGATCTAAAGTTGAAAAGAAGTCAAAGTGCTGACTCAGCACAGATCAAAGGAGACACAGATGATTTCCTGGAATGAAGAAAACATCAAACATCATGATGTGATCTGGAACTGAGCTGTTCTTCAGAAGATCCTCCCAAACATGGAAACTGTTGCTGCAACACGTGAAGGTTTGGTTCTGTTGCTAGTGAGATCTGATGGATCAGAACCAGACTTCTGTCAGCTGGAACTGGGGCTTCTTCCAGACCATGTGACCTCATGGACAAAGTTCCAACATGGTTTCAATGAAATGTGGAGCTTTTCCAGGAAACGTTGCCAGTGGCGCCTCCAGAATTTTTTCATGGGGGTGGCCAGTGGGGGGCCACATTTAATCTTGGGGTGGCACACAAAAACCATGAGCTATATTTTTAAAATTCATTCTACCAAACGTAGTAAAACAACCTTTAGAAAACCAACAGAAAGATAAATGCCTACTGATATTTTGTAGAACATGAACTTATAGTAGATACTACTAGTATAATAACTAATAGATACTAGTAGATACCATTAGTACATACTACTACTGATATATATTTATTTATTTTTTTGTTTATATTTAATGCTTAGGTGTGTCTGCTTGGGGTGTTCGGCTCTTGACTGAGAGATATCTATAATAAACAAAAAATTAAATCTGTTGTTCTGAAATAATAATAAAAAAATCCTTCTAATTATTAATTATATCTGTTGACATTTCTATTCAGACTAATAATCATGAAACATTTTTATTATTAGGGTAACATAATTCTAACTTCACCAGTTGGTCCAGGAACAGGTGGAGCACCTGCTTATGCTGAGTTCTGCCTTGCTTCTCTGACCGATGATGCTGACTGTCCCTCGTCTGATGCCGTCTCATCTTTGTCTTCCTTATTCTCTTCTGTCATTCATGCTGCTCTGTCTCATCTTCCTCCTCCTCACTACTCCTCTGTTGCTCCCCTACCATCTCTTTCACTCCTTCTGCTGCACTTTTATTCTTAAAATAAGAATATATGTTGAATTTCTCTTCATTCTCTGAAAATGGACAGACACAAGCAACAACTAATGACTATAGGTAACTCTGTCGAAACAAAAACACATCAAAATGTTGCGGTAACACAACAACCAGTGCTTAAATAGTGCCATGAAAATGAGTGGCTTGTGACAGGGACATCCTTTTTTTACTTATTAATAAAAAGTAATGACACATCCACCACCGCTGATGATGTGGCGTATTTGCACCAAGTATTTGCACACCGGGTTTACATGTTTTGCAGACCGCATGTTTTTTACACCTTTGCAGCTGTATTTATTTAATATTTAATATTTATTTCTTTATTTAATAAGAATCTAATTTTTGATAATAATTTTTCACAATAATTTTAGTGATATTTTTAATTATTTAATATAAATGTCATTTGTGATGTCCTTTATTGATGTTATATTATACCGATTATTTCTGAATGTCGTGTTGCTGCCACAGATAAATGGAATTTCCCCATTGTGGGATTAATAAAGTCATCTATCTATCTATCTATCTATCTATCTATCTATCTATCTATCTATCTATCTATCTATCTATCTATCTATCTATCTATCTATCTATCTATCTATCTATCTATCTATCTATCTATCTATCTATACAGATCTAAAGTACAGTAAACAGATTGTTAAAGACCCACGGAAAATATTTAACAGGAAAAGAAACGTAGCATTTTGGGATGTGTGATTGTGTGTGTGTGTGTGCGTGCGTGCGTTCGCGCGCGCACGCGTGTGTGTGCGTGCTGAAACCGGTGCTCGCGCAATGCAGGAAGAGAGGGGGGAGAGCGCGTGAGGGTGTGGAGCGCATACACGCGCGGTCAGTCGCCGTTTTGGACTTAAAGAAAAAGTAATAAAGAAAGTTCATTTTTAGTGACTGAGACTGGTTCTTTTGTCTGACCGAGGATCTGAGGGTTCGAACGCGGAAGTGAACCACGCGTCTTATTCATTCTGCATCCAGCGGCTCCTCTGTAGATGTCTGCGCACTCAAAGGCAGCAGGGAGGGGAGGGGGTGAGGGCCGGTTTAGGTGATCAGAGCGACTTGCCCGCTTGCTGGCTGTGCATTTGGGATGAAACGCACAACTGATGCTACCACAGCTTATAGTGGCTACTGGGGTGGCCACTGGGGTGGCCAGGTGTCGGAGAGGGGTGGCCGTGGCCACCCCTGGCCACCCCCTGGTGGCGCCACTGAACGTTGCTGCAGTTCCTCCGTCTCATCAAATGAGAGATTTCTCTGCACTAAAGAAGAAAATCTTCCTGAACAGCTTCAAGCTGCAGAAAAACTGTTTCCATCATTCTGAGGACATTTCTTTAGGCTTCATGTGAAGAAAACAAACTGTTTGAAAAGATGAAAACAGAAACAAAGACGTTTCTAGAAGCTGCAGATGTAGTTACAAAGAATAGCCAGCAGGTGTCTCACTGTGGGAGTCTCTGGAGTTGAAAAATGACTTTTCTTTGGTGAAATTCAGTCATTTGGATGAAAGACAAACAGGAAGACAAATCCTTGTTCTTCGAATATTGGATCCAAATGTTGGTAGAAAAGAACCCTCTTAGTGATGAAGGTCAGAGGGTGGAGCTTCTGCAGGATGAATCTCTGACAAACTGTTGAAGCAGCCGGAAAACTACTGCAGCAGAAACAGTCATTTCAGTTACACTTAAATGTTCCTGTCTCACTCCACATAAACTCCTGTCCTTCATCAGCCGTAGCCAGGGAAATCAGCTGACTCCAGCAGCTGCAGAAGCTCATGTTTGACAATAGTGGGATGAGGGAAATTTTTGGAAAAAGCATTTTCTTATTCATCCCTGAAACCAGAAGAAGATGAGGAGTTCTGAGCGTCTTTTCTGACCCTTTCATGAGGATCTTTAGCAGAGAGCAGAACGTTGATCTGATCTGTTGGAAGCCACTCCATCCTGAAGCTGCACTGCTGAGTTCCTGTCCACCAGGGGGCAGCACTCCTTCCATGCAGCTGCAGGAAACCTTGATGTTCTGCAGAATCTGCAGCCGTTCAGACACGCCCTGTTACTGAGGAACACAGACGGCCTTCAGGAATGTGGGTTTTCTTGGAAGCTCTGACAGATCTGGAAGATCCACATTCTTTCAGTTTCCCATCAGCTTTGGGATCAAATCTTCCTCCAACTGCTGTTCTGACTTGTTCCCACTCTGACTTCAATCTGCTTCTTTCTCTGCTTCTGCTTCACTTTTAGGATCTTGTGGATTTGAAAGGTTGTGATTCTAACAGACATATCCCTGTTCCCTTCTCTACCTCTGTGCCGGTTCCAAGCCCGGATTGAGAAGGTTGCGTCAGGAAGGGCATCCGGCGTAAAACATTGCCAAATTTACCATGCGACTTGTTCGCTGTGGCAACCCCTGATGGGAGAAGCCGAAAGTGAAAGTGATTCTAACAGACATGGAAAGAAAAGCTTCTCAGCTTCACTGTCAGCCATTTTCCTGAGCTGCATGTGAACAAACTCTCTGTTCCTCTGAGTCTGACTGATGATCAGAAGGAGCTGTTTACAGGAAATAGTCAGGCCCCTCCCTTCAGCTCCATCAGAGTTTCTGCTTCAGTGTCAGTAGATGACAGATGAGGGGAGTTCATGCACGTCTGGATGCAGAAGGTCACATGACCTCACCTTTCTCAGTCGCTGAGATCAACAGTCTGTCAATCAGCTTGAAGCTCCGCCCCTCCTCTCAGCTGCTGTCAGGTGGTGTCAGGTTTTCTTCTTGAACCTGTTCTCTGTCTTTAGTTCATGAAACAAACATCCTGCAGCTCCTGACAGTCATTTTACCTCCAACTACAGGCCCCGCCCCTTTTTCATGTCAGGACAAAACCTGATCAGATCCTGATCCTCTGACTGTGGAGCAGTGGGTGTTCACTACGTAGACAACAGGCAGGTTGAGGGTTTGATTCAAGGTAGGCTGTTCCACCTACTGCCCCGCCCACCTGCTGCCCCGCCTACCTGTGCTTCCCCGCCCACCTGTGCTGCCCCTCCTCCATCCAGGTGGACTCTTCCTGGTTGTGAGTCAGTGATCAGTGCTGCAGCTGCGTTGACATGGTGAGGGAGACTCTTCTTCCTCTTCATCTCTTTGCAGAAACTGAAGTGAGTTTGTTTCTGGAACTTTGTCTTCACTAACTTGACTGTTTGTTTCTGAATGTTTGGAGAAGATCTTCTTTCTCTGCAAACTCTCATCTCTCTGCTGTTTCCAAAGCTTCATCATTGTTGGATCAACAACATGGAGAACTCTTCTTCATCATGTCAACAACCAGCTGATGCTTGTTGGCTTTTTTCCTTCCTGTTCTCCTCCATCCACGTCTGTGTGTGAACTCATTACTAAAGTAATAGATTACAGTTCCAGGTAACTGTGTGCTGAGTAATATTTCCTCATTCCATGCTCAGGAACTCTCCGTAGGACCACATGCTACTGTTTTCTGTGGTTCAGAGAGCAAAGTTGGTGACCACAAATGATAGAGATTCCAAACCCAGAAATACATCCCATAGACCAACAGACGTCCATTTAAAGCAGTTCTTCATATTTTACGTCTGGCTGGTCGCCTTAGTTTTGTGGCTAGAAAACAATGGAAAAGTTGGTGATGACAGGTGGATGGATGACGTTCTTCTGGTCTTTTTCCAAACCACATCTTCCATTAACTTACAGAGTATTATTGAAGTGAATCAGCAATTTTTACTTGTTTTAGAAGACCTTTCCTTTATGTCATTACACACTTTAATCCCATTCAGAGTTTTGATTGTTTTCTAACCGTTTATTCTATATTTCAGTTATTTTTGTCAATAGAATATTTTAATCTACTTTATTATGTCTTCAGAGGAAAATGGCGTCGGCGCCCTTCTTCTTCTTCTTCTTGGGTCTTTTGTTTCTAGCCTGGTTCACCGCCGACGTTCACTCGGGTAAGTTCCGATTTATTCTCTAAGAATGTTCTAGAATCAGAATCTGTGTTTACCAAAATAAAAATCTGTGTTTTATTTTATTTTTTTCAAAATTGTTTTTGTTGGATTTTAGAGCAGCAATATTGAACACGTGATAACAACAATGAATACACTCCCCCCCCCCCCCCCCCATTGAAACCAAAAACAAAAGGAAAAAAACCCAAACAGAAAGGCGATACACATCCCATCACCAAGCCTAAGATTCACCAAAAACTTACAATAATAGTAATGAATAATTAAAATTAAGAAAATAAAATGGCAGTACAACATATGTGACAAAAGCAACTCTCCAGGGATCACGAATAGGAGATGTGTAAAGCAATAGAAGACACAAAAAACAAAAACACAAAAATGGTCTTCATAAACAGAACAAATAGTTCAGGTCAGATATATTTTAAAGTGACAATGAGTGAGCGCAAATAAAATAACTGAAATACCTAAAAGTACATTTTTTGGGAAAATGAGAGCCAGCTAGGTGGGTATGTTACGTGATTGTAAGGTGTTACCATGTCCAAAAAAGGGTTGCCAAACTTTAAAGAACTTGCCCGTGACACCACGTAGAGTCAACTTAATCTTTTCAAGTATACTATAGTGCAAAACATCTTTAATCCAGATTTCCAGCTTAGGAGGAGAGGGAGACTTACAACACAACAAAATCCTGCGTCTTGCCAAAAAAGTGAGAAATGCCACAAAATCAGATTGTAGTGTTGGCAAGTTTGTCATATTGGGGATGACCCCAAACAAGGCAGTTAACGGCTCAGGTTTGAGGGGCAATTTGAGGGTCTGCGTTAAGAATCCGAAGACGTTAGTCCAATACTGTGCAAGTGATGGACATAACCAAAACATATGAGTAGAAGAGGCGGGGATTGGTGACAGCGATCGCATTCAGGATTAATATCTGGGCATATCCGAGAGAGTCGAGTTTTAGTCCAGTGGTGTTCGGTGCAAAACTTTCCATTGAATCAATCCATGTTTAGCACATAATGAGGAGCTATGGACCCGCTTCAGGATTTTGTCCCAAAGGTCGTCCTGGATCACAAAACCCAAAGCCTGTTTCCATGCCATTTTAACCGTCGCAGTAGAAGACTTGCACTTAAAACATATCCTCTCATACAGACATGATATCATCCCTTTTGATAGTGGTGGTGGAATCAGAAGATTGTCAAAACCATGGTCGGGTGGTCTGGGTGGAAACTGGTGAGTTTTATCCTTGACAAAACTACGGATTTGTAAGTAGCGGAAAAAGTGGTTCTTTGGAAGACCGAATTTGAAAGTAAGTTGTTCAAAGGAGGCAAACGTGCCCTCAATATAGAGGTCCTTGAGTGATCTGATACCCAAGGAGACCCAAACGGAGAATGCTCCATCCACTGTTGAGGGCCGAAATGAAGGGTTTTTTCAATGAGGAATTGTAAGGAAAGAGATTTTATTTTAAAGTAATGTCTAAACCAGGGGTCGGCAACCCATGGCTCCAGAGCCACATGTGGCTCTTTCATCCTTCTGTTGTGGCTCCCTGTGACTTTGGAAAATAATGAGTATTTATAAAATGAGTATTTAAAAAAAATTCAAATTTATTTTAGTTTGTTCATTTTTCATGGCATTTCAAAGGCGCTGCTGGCTCCGTGCGAGGCACGTGCCACGTAAAAAACAGCTTCCTTGGTGGGCTCGTGTTTGTCGGGCGAGGGCTGCGGAGCTGATAGCAGGAGGAGACGCGGGGCGGCTTCAATAAACACTCTGGGTCTGGAGTGATTTTCTGCTGGGGGCTTGGCGTGGCGCAGAACGGGGAGCGGCTTTCTTTATTTTTTATTTTTTATTTTTTTTAACTTGTCCTGTCCAACAGCTAGGCAGGCAGATGAGAGCTGAGGGCCTCTTGTGTTGGACATATTTTACTTTAACAAGAGGGGTTATTAATCTTCAGACAAACCAAAGGTATGACTGAACAAACCCCTTTTGTAATTGAGGCCAAACCTTTATTCATTTCAACCATGATTGAAAATCTTTGGTGTTGGACCGGACGGAAAAGGAAAGAAGGGAAGAAGAGGGAGGGATCTCAGAGGGGGGGGGGGGGGGGGGGTGATAGTGAGAGGGGGGGTAAGACCATGAAGCAGCATAAAGCAGACAGGTTTACTGGTTGTTTATCATTACGGTACAGTTCAAATGTAGTACAAAAAGGGCGGGGCCTGTTCGCACACACTCAAATATTATCAACACACCTTCTAGCTGCAAAAAAATGTTCACATGTCAACATGTACACAAAACAGATAGTGTTCACGAACGCATACCTATGCCTTTAAACCAACTAGTGTGAAATCTTTCATTCATTCAATCATGCAAACTATAAGTGCAAAGTGAGCTAACACCTGTGCTCAGGTGAGTGTTTATGTTCTTCTAAAATGGATGGTGGAATGTGAAAAGAAGGAGGAGGAGTGCCCAGCCACCCCCACACCCAGACCCCCGCCACAGCAGCAGCGGCAGCCGGAATTCCCCCAACGCCACACGGGAACAGGCAGGGAACGACCGCCCCCCGGGCGACCAAGACCGCCACCCAGGCCAGGGCCAGCAGGACTGCCGCGAGGCCCCCAGAGCCAGAGAGCAGGGAGGCGCGGAGGGAAAGAGAGCGCCGCCCCAGCCCAGCCAGGAAAGCAGCCCCCCCGCCGCGCCGGAAGAGCCCAACGCAGGGCCCCACCGGAGAAGGACGCCCACAGCCCCAGACGAGCACCCCACCACCACCCAGGAGTTCCGGGCATCCCCCCGCCCCAACCCCAGGTACGAGCCAGGACCCCCCAAGGGAGACCCGCTCCGCACTCCAGGCAGCCACCCACCCGGCCCACGGTTGGTCCAGGGAGGAGCAAGGCAGGGGCCCGCCTTCCCCGCCCAGGAGGGGGGAACCCTGGGGAAAAAAGGGTGGCCCATAAGGGGTGTTATAAATATGGCCCGACCAGGCTCGGCCATGTTGGAAGTTTGGCGGGGCCCAGCGCTCAGGGGCAAGGACCAGGACCCACCCCCCAGGGACACGAACACCCCCGGCTCAGGTGTAATATGAACCCCCCCACCGTGCGGAGAGAGCACCGCCGGGCCCAGGGAGCCGGCACCCAAGGGACACGGCCACCATCGCCAAGTGGCCCGCACCCCCCACCAGGGAAGGGGTAGGGGACAGATGGACCCAGGTCCCACCTTCCTTGCAAAATGTGTGTGCGTGTATGTGTGTATGAGAGGGTGTGTGTGTGCATGTGTGTGTGTTTATGTTGGAATGTATATATTGAAGGGTGTGTGTACTAAGGAGGTTGCAGTTAAAATTGGCGAGTAGGGCACTAGGGGGACATCTCCTGATTACTCACAGTGATGTCCCCTTACCCTTCCCACCAAGGGGCCCTAAATGTCTAAGGTGCGGTTAAAATTGGCGGGTAGGGTGCCAGGAGGACATCTGCTGCTTGCTTGCAGTGATGTCCAAGCACCCCCCCTACCAAGGACCCTTCATGTCTAAGGTGCAAATAAAACCGAAAGAGGGGGGGGCCCACTCCATACGGCAGCCATAGGAGGGGGGCCACTGCCAAGTAGCCCCCCCCCCAAGGCGCATCGCAGGCTAGACCCACCACCCCCTCACCCTAATATGAGGTTATATGAGGAAGGGGGTAAGTTGGGGACAGCTGGTAGACTGTCCCCCGGTGGTCAAACAGCTGTCCCCCATCCCCCCCCCAGCAAAGAGGCCAGGGCCACCCAGCCCAGGGGCCCCAACCCCGGAGGCGCCGACACCCCAGGCCCGGCACCACCCACCCCACACAGAGAGAGAGGAGCCAGAGAGCGCCGCCCCCCCCGGAGCAAGCCCAGGCCCCCACCCCCAGACGCCGGCCCTAGAGGAGCTCTGGTCAGGCCTTGACGGGACCGAGGAGGCCAACCGGCCGAGGCAACCACTGATTGCCTCAGCGGAGACCCCGACCCGTTAGCACCCCCGACCCGTACCAATAATGGGCCCCCCCAGAACGCCCCCCCACAGGACAGGGCCGACAAACCCCCCACCCCACCCCACCCCAGACCCCGCAGCCGAAGCGGATGACACCCAGAGCGACCGGGGACCTCGAGAGGGTTGTCCCGTCCCGTCCCAGAGCCAGGGAAGGGCCGATCCCAGCCCCAGGTGCAGATGGGCAGCCCATCCAGCGCCGCTGCCCCCCCCCCCCCCCCGAGCAGGGCCCCCCGCCAACCCCCCCCAGCGCAGGCAAAGGGACCACCCCCCCAAGCCAAGCCAGACCACCCCCCCACCACGCACCCCCACACCCAAGCCCAGAGGACCACGCAGCGCCCCAGCCCGCCCCACCCAGGCAACGGACCCGACCCCCCGACCAACGGAGCCCCCACCTCCCCCGCCAGGCACCGGAGGCCCCGACCCCCACCCCAAACCACGGCAGAAGGGCAAGGAGCAGCGACGACCAAGCCCCCCACCCCTTAAGTCATGGAGTCAACCACAGGAGACCAGAGAGACCAAATTCTTTCAAAGTTACTTGAGCTTTGGGCTGACATTTTTTCCAAGCTGATATGATCAAACAGCAGATTTCTATGTTGACTTATGTTTATATTTTTCTTGTTTTTCCAATTTATTAAAATAGTTTTTTTGGCAATACAAAGAGTTGTGAAAATGATAGATGCTAATCCTTCTTCTATATCGATGGCACTCATGTCACCAAGCACACAAAGTGACGGTGAAGCCGTGATTGAAACCTTAAGCCAGACTGATAAATCGGCACATACGTTCTGCCAGAGAGCCTGGACAGGAGTGCAGAACCACAGTGCGTGCATGTAGCTGTCGGTTAGATTATTATCACAGTGCTCGCAAATATCTGAGTTACTGAGACCCATCTTGAACATCCTCTGTCCAGTGAAGTAAATTCTGTGAAGAGTTTTGAGATTGATTAGCTGCAAATTTGGACTTTTTGTCAGTTTAAAGGTGTTTAGACAGAGTTCTGACCAGAAGCTTTCATCTGTGCTGATGCTCAAATCTGCATCCCATTTTTTTGTTGGAAGGGCAATATTGTTATCTAAATCAGTGTTTTTCAACCTTTTCTGAGCCACGGCACACTTTAACCTTAAAAAAAATCCCGCGGCACACCAGCATCCAAAAATAAAAAAAAAGGAGAAACTCATAGTCTGTATTGATCTACAGTCCCTGCACAATCTCACATGCATTTTTGAGATAATTGCTACAGAAAAAGCTGGAAACTGCAGCTGTTTTTTCTAAAAGATGCAATAAAAGTTAAGTTAGAAAATTTAAAAACAGCTTGTGTGTTCCTTGGTTTCAAGACGTTTAACAACAGATCTCCTTTTGCGCTGTCACTCTCACAACCCAATGCATCATGGGAAATGTAGTGCATAAAACGGCCGAAGATCGGTTTTCGGAGCTTCATTGTTTTGTTCACTTGTTCCACGCTCTGATACCGGATTCTGTGCAAAGCTACACCGCTAAAGACGAGCTTTAGCTGGTATTTCTGTTAGAACTGAGCGACTTTACGAGCTAAATCGGGACAAGGAAGTGAAGACTTTAAGCACTTCTGATTGGTCAGACCGATGACATGTGATTAACCCCCCAAGAATGATTGGTGGAGACAGTTAAAGAGACGGGACTTTTCCAAAATACAGCCGAAGGTGCAGCTGAATCGCGGTACTGTACCGTCATTCATATCAAAATGTCTTTAATAAAATAAAATAAACGCAAAGAAAAAGTATTTTACGATCTTTTATATTCCTAACTCCTCAGTGTTTTATCAGGGCCTGTTTGGATGAACACAGAGCTAAAATCCTGGAGATGGGAAATGTTTTTAGATCAGTTAATGAGGGCAGTTTCCCACGGCACACTTGGCCATCTCCCACGGCACACTAGTGTGCCGCGGCACACTGGTTGAAAAACACTGATCTAAATTACATAAAAGTTTGTATATTTTGGAGAGAGTTCTATTCATTGAAAAATTAATCAGAGTGGTAACTACATCTGGTAGCTTTAAATCGTCGTCTTTAAATTTATATTTTTTAGTAATACTTGATTTAAGTTGATATTCCAAGAAGTTATTTATTCCATGTTTGTCTTGAAGTTCCTGGGGAGTTATGAATCTTCTATCAATAATTACGTGCTCTAGTTGTTTTATGACCCCTGCTTGCCTAGCTGGGAAGTGAATCATTTTTTTGTTAATAAGGATGTCCGGGTTGTTCCAGATGGGTGTCATTTTGCACGGTTGAATTGATGATTTTGATATTTTGAGAAATTCCCACCAGGCTGTTAAAGTGGCATTTATATTAATGCTTTTGAAACAATCCTGTTTTTTTAACTGTTTGGCTCCGGGTGCTTTTTTTCATTAGGGGCGGTCCCAAATGGCTCTTTGAGTAAAAAAGGTTGCCGACCCCTGGTCTAAACTGATACCAAATTTTCAATGTGACTTTGATAACAGTGTTATCGTAATATTCAGGGCTCGGTAATTGCTTAGGAGCTTAAATTAGTGATTTTAATGAAGACGAGACACAAGAGGAGGCCTCAAGGTTCAACCATTCTGGGGCACTATCTAAGCCATCTCACTGTAGCCAATACCTAATGACGCGAAAATTGCATGCCCAGTAATAAAACATAAAGTTTGGCAGGGCCATCCCTCCTGCACACTTTGGTCGTTGGAGGTATGTTTTACGAATTCAAGGAGGCTTGTTGTTCCAAATGAATCTAGACAGAGTCTGATCAAGCTTACAGTAAAAAGAGATTGGGATAAAGGCAGGAACACATTGAAAAAGAAAAGAGAACTTTGGGAGCACGTTCATTTTGATTGTATTGATTCGGCCAGCTACTGACAGGTGAAGTAGTGACCATCTGTCCAAATCACTTTTAATTTTGATTAAGAGTGGGTCAAAATTTGACTTAAAAAGGTTTTCAAATTTGCTGGTAACCTTCACCCTCAAGTATGTGAAACTATCTAGTGAAACCTGAAATGGGAGAACGGCAGTTGGATATGCTTGAGCAGCAACATTCACAGGAAAAAGATCACTTTTTCCAAGGTTCAGCGAAGAGTTGAGAGCAGAGTGGGAAAAGAGAGAGTGGGATTTGAGATATAAAGAAGCAAATCATCAGCATATAATGAAATTCGCCATTCCATTTCTTGTTACTCCAGCAATCTGGCAGTTGGATCTAAGTGAGATGGCCAAAGGTTCTATAGCAATAGCAAAGAGCAATGGCGACAAATGACATCCCTGTCTCATACCTTTAAAAAGAAGAAAAAAGTCAGAGTGAGTGTTGTTTGTTTTGAATAAGGCAAGTGGGGAGGTATACAAAGGCCTTACCCAAGAAGTGAACATTTTACCAAATCCAAATTTCTCCAAGACATAGAAAAGGTAATCCCATTCAACTCTGTCGAAAGCCTTCTCAGGATCTAGACTTATGACAAACTCAGGCTCGATGTTGTCTGAAGAGTTATAGAGAACATTAAACAACCGTCTGAGATTGGAAAAAGCATATCTCCCTTTAAAAAATCTTGTTTGGTCCAGACTGATCACTGATGGCAAAATTCCCTCAATACGCAAAGCTAGAAGCTTGGCAAGAATTTTATAATCCACATTTAATAGGGAGATAGGGCGATATGAGCCACAGGATAAAGGATCCTTGGGATACAGTTGCTTGTCGGAGAAATAATGGGAGGGAACCCACTTCCAGTGAGTGTTTAACCCTTATGTGGTGTTCGGGTCTGTGGGACCCGTTTTCATTTTTTATCAAAAGAAAAATGATACAATTAATTAATTTTTCAAACTCAGACTCACTGGCCTTGGCTCATTTTCTGTGAAGAACATATATCAGAATACATTTTTAATGACCACACACCGTATACCCCCCCAACACATTTCTATTACATATAAGATGTTCGGGTCCACTGGACCCGGGACTAATAGAAGTGTGGAAATTGATGTTTTATGTACCTACACTCTGTCCTCCACCTGTCTAGGCCTGCTGTGTGTGTGTGTGTGTGTGTGTGTAGGTGTGTGTGTGTGTGTGTGACCAGTGAGAAAGAGAGAGAGAGTGGCAGAGAGAGAAAGCTTCACTGTAAATGTGAGTTCTGTTTCTGCACCTGCGGTTCCCGCACAAGGTTGCAACATTGTTAGAATAATTCAAGCATCAACTCTGTTTGCTCTCGTTCTCCCGCACATTTGACCATTTGACTTTCTTGTGGGAATCTTTAATATCTCAATCTTTATCGGCTACAAATTGGAGGCGGGACACGTTAAATATAGCTTTGCCAGTGTGGTTTCTTATCGCAACTGATCAAAATGGCCAAAAGACTTTCTGCGCAGAGGGCCCTGGAATTGATTTTAGAAGAGAGAGACGTTTTTGATGATGATGTCTACATGGGAGACAATTCAGAAGAGGAGGTTTCAGAATTAGAGGATCACATTTCTGAAAATTCAGAGTCTGACAGTGACTCTGAAGAAGATGATTAGATTGGGGCGGCTGTGGTGCAGCGGTAGGGCGGTCGACCCATGATCGTAATATTGCAGGTTCAATTCCCGCCTTGCACGGCCATGAGTCGAAGTGTCCTTGGGCAAGACACTGTGAACCCAACCTTGCCTCTGGTGGTAGGCGGGCGCCTGTGTTTGGCAGTGGAGCCGCCACCAGTGTCTGAATGAGTGTGTGACTGGGTGAATGGGTCTGTGACTGTAAAGGGCTTTGTCCTTGTAGGAAGAAAGGCACTATATAAGTATATGCCATTTACAATTTACCATTCAGATTGAGCATCAGCCAGTTCCAAAACGAAGCCATCAGCACCCAGCCACAGGACCAGACCGTCAGCAGCCAGGACCATGTGTTTTATAGGCTAGTGGCTAAAAGGCCATGTGTTCAATGGGGCTGATGTGTTGTCTTGACTAATAGGTTTACTCTATGTGTTCAGCTTGTGTTGTGCACCTGAATGGGTTCAGTTTCTGTGTTCAAATAAATAAAAGTCAGTAGTTTTGAAAACCCTTGCTTCACTTGAAAATTTGTTTCCACTCATATCTTTTTTTTTAATTGATTTTCTTTATCACGTTTTAAATACTGAGTTGTGAATGTGATCTAATAAAGGTAAAGGGAAAATATTAACCAAATATACTGACTGTAATTGGATGAGGTAAACATCTGTCGAGTATTTTAACATCAAAGTGTTTGATTGTGAGGCATTAAAAACCACAACATGCAACGGGTCCACCAGACCCACGAACACTGGCTGAGTAACAACAATATGAACACCACACAAGGGTTAAACATTTTAAGTATTGAAGGTGCCAATTTAGGCATAAATTTTCGGTAGAACTCAACAGGGAACCCATCTTGTCCAGGGCATTTAGAACATTGCATCTTATTTATAGCCTGCAAAATTTCTTTAGTCGTTATGGGCTCCTCTAATCTAGTGTTTTTCAACCAGTCGGGAGATGGTCAAGTGTGCCGTGAGAAATTGCTCTCATTAACTGATCTAAAAACAATTACCATCTCCAGGAAATCAGCTCTTTGTTCATCCAAACAGGCCCTGATAAAACACTGAGAAGTTAAGAATATGAAATATCATAAAATTATTTTTTAATTTGAGTTTATATGATTCTATTAAATACATTTTGATAAGAATAACGGGATACCGCAATTCAGCTGCAGCTATAACTGTGTAAGGAAAAGTCCCGCCCCTTTAACTGTCTCCACCAATCATTCTTGAAGGCTAAATCACATGTCATCAGTCTGACCAATCAGAAGTGGTTAAAGTATTCACTTCCTTGTTTCGATTTAGCGCAAAAAAGTCTCTCTGTTCTAACAAAAATACCAGCTAAAGCTCGTCTTTAGCGGTGTAGCTTTCTACAGAATCTGGTATCAGACCGTGGAACAAGTGAACAAAACCATGAAGCTCAGAGACGCTGGTCTTTCCGCGGTCACCGGATTATCGGCACTACATCTCCCATGATGCATTAAAGTGACTGTTTTAGCGGACAATGAGTCTCTCCTCTTAACGTCTTAAAACAACAAACACACATCAAACAGTTTTTGAATCTTTTGACTTAATTTTTAATACATCTTTTAAAAAAAAAGAAACAGCTGCAGCTTTCGGCTTTTTGTGCAACAATTATCACAAAAATGCATGTGAGATTGTGGAGGGGCTATAGATCAATACAGACTATGAGCTTTTTTGTTTTTTTTATTTATCTATTTTTTTGGATGCTGGTGTGCCGCGGGATTTTTGTCAAGGTTAAAGTGTGCCCTGGCTCAAAAAAGTTTGAAAATCACTGCTCTAATCGATCGCTATGTATGTTCAATTACCGGAAAATTCTGACAATTAAAGAAGGAGTCCAAGGATGCCGTGCTGGGTGTGAAGTGAAGTGAAGTGATGAATAGAACTCACAAAATTGGTTATTAATTATTTGAGGATCTGTGGAGACTCCATCTGGTGTCTGAATTTGGGTAATGAGATGCGCTGCTGCTGCACTACGAAGCTGATGGGAGAGTAATTTGCTAGCCTTGTCTCCGTACTCGTACTGAGAGTGTTGCAATTTAAGTAAGGATTCCTCAGCTTGAGCTGATGATAAGAGGTCGAACCTAGCCTGTAAAGACAACCTGTCATTATAGACCTCGGGTGATGGGCAGGCAGCATAAAGCTCATCAAGTTGTAATATTCGTGTAGTGATCTCCAAAACCTTTGCCCTCCTCTGCCTCCTCTCATAGTCAGCATAGGATATGATAAGCCCTCTGATGAAAGCTTTAAAAGTTTCCCATAGAAGGGAGGGCGATATACCTGGTGTGACGTTAGTGGCAATAAAGAGGTCTATCTTAGATGCCACAAAGGCTGTAAATTTTTCATCTGCAAGTAGTCGTGTGTTCAAGCGCCATGGAGGAAATGAGAAATTTTTGCCAACTGCCAGGTCTAAAATCACTGGAGCATGATCAGATATGACTATAGCATCATGGGAGCAGGAGCGAATATGCGACACAAGCCGGCTATCTAAAAGAAAATAATCAATGCGAGTATATGTGTGGTGTACAGGAGAAAAAAAAGTATAGTCTCTGCGTAAGGGATTGAGAAAACGCCATGTGTAAATAACTGAAAATTCCTGAAGAAAAGTGTTAATAACTTTAGATGAATTTGATTATCTACTTCGCTTATTTGAGGATCGATCTAGTTGACCAAGCCAACAATTAAAGTCCCCCCCAAGAACGAGAAAATGGGAACTTAAATCTGGGATTTTAGAGAAAAAGGAACTAAAAAAGTTATGATTGTCCCAGTTGGGTGCATAAACATTTGCAAAAATGAGTTTAGTGTTAAATATGCTTCCTTTTACAATAATGTATCTACCATTAGGGTCAGCAATAACGCTAAAGTCTGTGTTTTAAACTAGAACTCTGATGTAACATGAATCCGTTAGTTGGTAGTTGTCGTTCACTAGTGATGGTGGATGAGGCCTCGTGAAGCTTACGGGACTCTCCCCAAACTGGATTGATTCTGTGTCCATCAGTACCGACTACTGCTACACCCAAAACCTTATATTATGTTAACAAGTTAAGAAACTCCACTGATAAACCGATTAAGTAAACGAAACCCAATATTTGTCCTTGTAGTTCCTCTTTCCCTTGTCTGTCTCTATAATGCCCCAACGTTGAGGAGGGGCTTTAATTTTGACAGTTCTGCAGTACAAATGCCACTTTTATGGAAGCATTTCGGCAGCATTATTCAAAATAAAAGTCAAAACCAGAAATTATTTTTCATTTTTAATGTAAAGCTATATTTTTCACTCAAAATGAAAAAGAAAAATCAAAACTTCAAATGCTTTTTCTTTTTCTACTTAAAAACGATTCTGTCACTTAATTAAGTTGAAAATGTAAAGAGAGGATTGCATTTTCATTTTCACATCCACCCTGCGAATAGTGTTGCATAATTCAACTCCACTTAGCATTTACAGAGGGGAGGCGGGGCGATGTCGTCTGCGCTTTCTCTGTGTGTCTGGCTGCTAACAGACTCATGCTAGGAGCAGTGCGGCCAGGCATGTAGCTTTGTGTTAGCATTGAGCAGTCCGCAGGCTCGGCCTGCGATTCGAAGCTTCCCCCAGACTAGCTTCGTCTTCGGACCGACTGAGGCCTCAACCTAGCAGGTCTGGGAAGTGTTCACTCCGTCTAAACACAAAGTTAGTTTGGGAAAAGCCAGTCTGCAGAAGGCGGAAGTGCTGCTACGTAGACCTGAAAAACTGTAGACCATCATGTGAATTTGTGTTTCCAGTGGTGTCCAGACAAAATAAAGGCTGATGTAATTCCAGCACATTTACATGGGCGGCCGTGGTGCAGCGGTAGGGCAGTCGACCCATGATCATAAGATTGCAGGTTCGATTCCCGCCTTGCACGCCCATGTGTCGAAGTGTTCATGGGCAAGACACTGAACCCCACCTTGCCTATGGTGGGAGGTTGGCGCCAGTCAAGCGGTTGACTGTTAAGCGGTTTGGGCCTTCGAATGAAGGTAGAAAGCGCTATACAAGTATACCCCATTTACCATTTAAATCCAAGATGGTCATTACAACATTTAGGAGTTGGAGTACGTATTCGCCTAATGCTAACCCTTCTTCCAGGTCCTTCCAGCCAACAGCTATTGACATGCTAAACGTTTGCTGGTTGGACCAACGCACAATGACGTCATCACCCCCCCCCCCCCCCCCCCCCCGGAAATAATAACTGGAATTGAATTATGCGACACTTTTTGCAGGGTGGATGTGAAAACGCAAAGGCAAACCCCTCTTTCCATTTTCATTTTATTTATGACACAGAATAAGCAGTTTTTAAATAATTCCACAAAATACATTAAAACACCACTTTCAACTATTTCGGAAAGACTCACTAAAAGAAAATATCTAACACAGGTGGGCGGGGAAAGCGGGGGCAAACGCAACCCAGGCCATCAAAAAAATTTTTTTCCTACTCTGTTAAACTCACCGCTGGACTGATTTAGCACCCAAGTTACTGTAATGTAACTGAGAAAATTAGGTAATTTTTCAAAATAAAATATTTTTAAAAATAAAAGACACCATAGACTAATTATAAAACTAACTAAAACCCGCCACATTGACACCAAACCGGCCTTAATCAAAAATTCTCCACAAAATCACAATCAAATCCACCAATTGGGTGGAAAACTGCAGAATCTGGCAACACTGCTGGTAGATGCACTTCCTTGTTTGGCTTGGCTTTGGCTGTCACACACAGACACAGTGACTTTTCTTGAAGCAATACTTGCACTGATACGGTTTAAAGGAGTTTCTCTCTCAGGAGACAAAAGATGGAGAACGTGTCATTGCTTGCTTATGCTTCCAGAGAGCTTCGAGGACCTGAAAGAAATTATTCTACCTCGGAAAAGGAATGTTTGGCTGTTGTCTGGGTGTTTGAGAAATGGCGACACTATCTGGAAGGAAAGGAGTTTCTGTCTACACAGACCATGCTGCATTGTAATTGGCGTTCAATTGTCCTAAAACAACATCTCGATTGATGCGCTGGATTTTGCAGTTGCAACAATTCCACTTCAAGATCCTCTATAGAAAAGGTTGCCTCAATGTTGCACTGGATGCATTGTCTCGGGGATATAAACCCTTGATCATAAAGCCATCTTCATGCTTTGCTGTCAACCTGAAAAGTCCTTCAGATCTTCCAACCAGTTTAGCAGAAATCGCTCAAGCACAACATCATGACCCAACACTGATGTCACTTTGAAACGGTCTCAAAGTGACATCAACACTTCTCCCCAAAGGATCAGCTTAGCAGTACATCAGGGTGTTTTGTATCGCAGAGTTTCCTTGCAGAACCAAGGAGAAAGGTTCCAACTGGTATTGCCTCAGGTTTTAGTCCCAGAGTTTCTCAATTTTGCTCTCATGATAAACCTTTGGGAGGACATCTGGGACGTCTGAAAACCCTCCTGAAGATCCTAGATGTAGCTTGTTGGCCAAGCATACGCAAAGATGTCTGGGAACACACAAATAAATGTGAAACTTGCCTGAAGTACAAACCTGGCAATTGCACCTTCAGGTTTATTAGAAAATATCACAGTCAACAAACCTGGAGAGATGTTCGGAAGAAATCTCATGGGGCCCTTCCCTAGGAGCAAGAAGTCAAACATTTCTTCTTGTGGTGGTCGACTACTATCAAAGTGGGTTGAATCGTTCCCCTTAAGAGACAGTAAAACACCATGAATGATCAAGATTCAGATGGCTCGTGATGTCGCGCAGAAATGCCATTTCACACAGAAAAGTTTCATCTCGGAGCTCTGTTGTGTCTTTTCTTTTGCTTTCCATGAACAAACATATCTTCTCATGTAGCTCGAAACATCTTTGCAGAACCTTTCTCTGGCTTAGCCATCGCACCTCTGTGTGATAGGGCAAGTCACCATACTCTGTATCTAACTCGCCCAGAAATGCCTTGAATTGGCGGTGATTTAAACCATGTTCCATTTTCAAGGCTTTGCCACACGACTCCTGGTGTATTGTGCAGTGATAAGCTGTCAGCTCACCTGTGACGTTTTCCTCCCGCATCCTCTCACGCATCCTTGCGACCAATCCACTCCTGTGCCCACACATCGCGGGTGCTCCGTCTGTTGTCAATCCCACAAGTTTTTCCCAAGGCAGGCCCATCTCATTTACACATCTGGATACCTCTTCATACAGATCTTGTCCTGTAGTTGTGCCATGCAAAGGACGTAATGCCAAAAGCACTTCTGTTATGCTCAGGCTGGAGTCCACTCCACGAATGAAAATTGACAGCTGGGCAATGTCAGATGTGTCGGTGCTCTCATCCACAGCAAGGGAATATGTGATGAAATCTTTTCCCTTTCCCACAAGCTGTTCTTTTAGATTGGTGGAAAGCTGGTCTATACGTTCAGCAACAGTGTTTCTGCTCAGGCTCACGTTTGAAAATAGTTGCCTTTTGTCTAGGCACACTGCGTCACAAACTTTAAGCATACAGTTTTTGATAAACTTTCCCTCTGTAAATGGTCGGGCGGATTTTGCGACCTCTTCCGCCACAATAAAACTCGCCTTGACGGCAGCTCCGCTTTGTGATTTTGCAATTGTGAACAGAGCCTGCTGGGACTTAAGACCTCGTTTTAATTTGTGAAGGAATTTGTTTTATTATTATCATTGTGTAAATGTATTTGTGTAAATGTGTGTTTAAATGTTAACTCAGATTGACCTTTTCTGAAAACAGTTCTGTGTGTTTGTTCATCTGCTTCTCATCTCCCACCCAGGATGAGGGGTTTTACGACACACTGTCCTGAGCTGATAAGGGATACTGTTTGAAGTTAGAATCCAACCAAATGGGTCATTATACAACACCCCCTAATGAACTTTTCTCTTTGTCTGGATATTGTGACCTCCCACTTGTGTTCTTAATAAAAGCAGCATGAGGAGAGGCAGACCTTTGAGAAGAGAAGCGTGGTAGACGTTTTCTGTCACTCTTGCTCTTCTCCCTCGTGCATTAGAAACTTGATTCTTGTTGTGGTTTGTTGTTTATAATTGTGTTTTTCTTTAATGTCTAGATGCATTTATCTGACATAATTCTTCCACCTTCTGTAGCCTTGTTCCGTGTCCATGTTCTTTTCTTTGTCTGTGTGTTTCTTAGACGTTTCATGGTGCCTTCTTAGATTGTATTCTTTCATTACAGCCAAATCTCCACTGTTCTCCACACAGAAGACACACAGGTTTCCCATGTACCTCAGTGAACATGTACTCTGCCTCCCACCTAGCTTGAAACCCCCTGTTCTCAGCATCCCCCATCCATTTAGCCATTTTTCGGGGAGGAAGTAGCTAGCAGAAAGTTGATATCTGCTCTGGCTGCTAATGAACGATGAAGCCGAGGTCCGCTTGCTGCGCTGCAGTGAGTTCGCGGGTTACCGCTGCATTGTGGGAAATGTAGTATTGGTGTGTGCAAAACACCAGCGGGCGGCTACAGCCTGCGGGCCGGTTCTAATAGTAATCAAATATCATCCCGGGGGCCATAGATAATTCATTCGCGGGCCGGATTCTGTCCGCGGGCCTTGACTTTGACATATGTGGTCCAGGTGAATTCTCAATTCTGATTGGCTGCTGGGTGAGCACTGAAGAGTGATAATCCACAGTGATATCTGCACGCCAGCATAAAAATATCACTTTATATCGTCAAATCCTGACTGCAGCGGTGCGGTGACATGTAAACGTGACAATGCGCCACACCGTGTTACAGTCAGCTTTTATGAAAAAAAGTGATCGAAATTGGAAGAATAACAAGAATTTAATACGAATTAAGGACTAAAACCTGGTTAATATTTATTTTTGTTGCAAGTGACCACGGTGAGAGCAGGTTAATGCCCAACAAAGTATGCATTATCAGCATTAACGCACTTTGCATCGGATGGTTCAGGCTTTCACGTCGTGTGTTCATTTCTGACGATGGACACTTCATCGGCCATTATCCCTTACATAACTTTGACGTAGAGACATTCAATTTGGGGAACACAGGAATTAACTACATGTGTGTAAGAATGACTATGGTTGCTATGGAAACCTATCCTTTGTTAAGCCTGCAGACTTGGATTTGACACATTAGAGCTGTTTAAAGTCGCTGCATTGGCTCCCTGTGTGTTTCAGGAGAGATTTTAAAGTTCTCTTAATAGTTTATGAATGTTTTTATGGTTTTGGGTCTTTTTATTTAAATGATCTGCTTTTAAGAAATGAGCCCTTGTGCACCCTGAGGTTCTCTGGTGGCCTCTTAGTTGTTCCTAAAGTGAGGACCAAAACACACGGTGAAGCCTCGTTTAGTCACTACAGTCCTCGTCTGTGGAACAGCCTGATGGAGAAACTCAGGGCTGCAGAGACTGTAGAGCAGTGGTCCCCAACCCCCGGGCCGTGGACCGGTACCGGGCCGCACAAAATGAATAAACAACTTGCATTACTTCCATTTTATTTATTACTGAATCTGAGAGAAGTTTTATTTTGAAAAATCGCCCCATTCTCTGTTCCATCAGTCTATTCAGGGGTGCTCATTACGTCAATCGCGATCGACTGGTAGATCTTCAAGACATAAGGGTAGATCGCAGCCCAGCAAAGATAAATAAAAAATAAAAAATGTACTTCTAAACAATCCACCACCCAATCAAAATCCTAACCGAGGTAGAAGTCTAGATTGACATGCCGAATGGCCAATCGGACATCTTCTACGTCACTGCACACGCGTGTTTAAATACACTGAGTGCAAATTCTGTCTGTTATCAGAAAGTGGCATTCTGACTGCAGCACGTCAAGTCCCTGGGAGAAAACCACTCTGCACAACCGGAGTGTTTATTGGAGCTGCCCCGCGTCTGTCCTCCTGCTATCAGCTTTGCTGTTCTCGCCCAATAAATACGAGCTAATTAAGGAAACTGTTTTTTTTCCCGTGGGACGCGCTTCATACGGAGCCCGCAGCGCTTGGAAATGCCATGCTGCCCACATAGCACGGTTTACAACAGAGCCTGACATACGATAGTAGCTGCTTTCTGTCTTTGTAATAAAATGCTTCATATGTTAATACAAAAGTATCTTTGTGTAATCTTAAGGCCCGTACACACCGGGACGAATATTCGCCAGGCGTTATTCGCCAGCGTTTTTCGCCACGTTTTTTGTGTTCACACCCAGGCGATTTTCGCTGAAGATGAGGCGAGCGAACATGCAGTTTCATTCCCTGACATTAGATGGCGCTTAATGTAAAACAGAAATACTCCTCTACACAAGGTGGCGCTGCGCAACTTTACGATTCTTAAAGTCGCTTTTCACTCAGAAGAAGAGAGCAAGTATTTACTCGCTTGTCAGAATCATACAAAGAAAACATGAATATTTCAAGCACCAGTAGCTCCAGCTCCAGTTCCAGCAATGAAGAAATTATTGTTCTGTTGAAGGATGAAAGACGCCGGAAAAGACGCAGATTTTGGGTACACCCCATAGTTACGAGAAGAGAAGAACATAGGGAGTTTTATCGACTGGTACATGAGCTGAAAATGTGTCATGAGCGTTTTCGGGGATATTTTAGAATCTCCGTCATTATTTCTTTGCGGCAGTGTAGACGCCACTTGGCGTCTATCTTCTTCACTGGTATGTGTGCTCAGCAAGGCAGTTTTGTGTTTGAGCGCCCCCAAGTTGTGTTTTACTGTAACTTCAGAAGCTCCAGACACATGTGCAAAAGCGGCATTCTCATTGGTTGTATAGTTTTTGACGCGGTGCGTCAAACCAAAAAAAAGAACCCGAGGCGTTTTTTAAAAAGTGACGCTTTGACGCGTGGTGTTTTTTCGCGTCGTGTGCACACTCACATTGGTGCCCTTTGTTTAGTCACGAGGCGTTAAACGTCGGCGAATATTGCGCGCAAAATTCGTCCCGGTGTGTACGGGCCTTAACTGTGCAGTTTTCATTCATCAATAAACAACAATGTACTAAAGAAAAAATCTGTGTGTTTTTCAGTTTTTCCACGCATGTTCGGACAATCGGGAGGAAATGAAACCAGGATTCTTTCAAAGTAAAATGCACAGAATTTATTTCCCTAACAGTAGTTCTAAACAGAATTAAAAACAGATCTGGGTCCTCATTTTAGAAGGCCTTCAAAACGCAAGAAGTTACATGCGTCTTACTTGAAGAGCCACAAGAGAGAAGACAATAAAAAAGCGCTCCGCTGGAACTTTTAACGGCGTTTCTGCTTCCCCCTCCTCCACTCGGATTGGCTGACGGATAATCCGCCTTCGTCCATCAGCCATAGTAGAAGGTCACTCCCCGAATCCAGTCCATCCTCTCACGGAAATGAGTCCAAAGGAAGACATGGCTTTCCTCATATAAGTCCATCACAAATCAGATTGACAGCAGCAACTGCGAGAAGCCTCTGGGTAAAAGGTCAGTCTTTTGTTCTTGCTGGGAACCGGACGCCTGGAGCTTTCTCTCACAGATAGGATCTGTCCCACAGATGGTTTGAACGATGGTGGCGTCTAAGTTACTGCTTAGTCTGCTAATCAACACCCAAAAATCAACATCCCCCTCTCCTCTGTAGAGAAAGAGCTGACATCTACAATCAATAGGTCACTCCTCAAGAATGTGCGGTCAGGAGGCATCTTCCAGAATCAAGATATAGTTGCAGCACACACTTCATCAATAAGACTAAACTACAATGGAATATAAAGTAAGACTAATAAAAACGTCATAAAATGAGGACCAAAAGCATAATTTACTTCAGTACAAAAACATGTAACTAATAAACCAACATTTACTAATAGTGTGTGTATATATATATATATATATATATATATATATATATATATATATATATATATATATATATATATATATATATATATATATATATATATCCTCCATCATTTGAAAGACCGGTCCGTGAAAGTTTGTGTGACGTCATACCGGTCCGTGGCATGAAAAAGGTATGGGACCACTGCTGTAGAGGTTTTAAAGAAGAAGCTCAAGACCTACCTTTATTATTTGGCTTTGCATGACCTTGGTAATTGCTTTGTTCTTTTATTCTTTACCTCCAAATAACCATAAAGTCTAAATAAACTATCAGCTGTAACCTGTTCTAGAGTCACATTTAAACTCAAACTCTATTTGTATAGCACCTTTCATTTCAGTTAAAAACACAAAGCGCTTAACTTAACAGCAGATAAAATACTCATAAAATATGAAAATGATTTAAAACAGAAAACACAGGACAATCACACAAAGATAGGACCCCTCCCTCACCAGATTCCTCTCTCCACCCACCCATTTCCCCCAGTAGAACCCTGAACAGAAACAAAGAACTGCAGCTTAAAGAAGGTCTGGCTCGGTTCTGCTGTGAGGAAACGATATCATGAGGATCCCTTTATTCCAAGAACCAGCCGGACCACAGGGGTCATTACCACAGTGCCCACCCACACAGAGCAGCCTAGGGCCCACTTCAAAATTATTCAAAATTCTTATGTTCGAAATTATTAAAACATAAACTTAAATATCATGAATGTAATAATAATAAAAAATGCAGTATATAAAAAAATAATATTTTCCCTTATATAATTAAAAAATATATGGATATAAAGTAGGGAAATAGATTAATTATGCGGATAAAAATTATTCTTTTATTATCATCATGCAGTGCACAATGAAATTATTTCCGGCAGCTCTGTTAAGTAAATACCTAAAAATAAAGACTGGACAGTAAAATGAAATGAAATAAAAGGAAAATTGCACATAAATTTAAATTGCAGCCAGAGCATAGTCAACAGTGTAATGACAGGAGATTCTTCTTCTTTCTCTTTCGGCTTTTTCCCAATCAGGGGTCGCCACAGCGAACAAATCGCATGGTAAACTTGGCAATAGCCGCGGTTACATGGGCAGAATATCTTGATCGGATCAATGGTCGGGTTAAAATTCACCCGTGCACATGGGCACAGAAAACCTTTTTCCGATTAGAACAAACGTTCCCATGGCTCACGCTTTCGTTCGGAATGAATAATCTGGGCATGCGCACTGTGCAGTAGTGTAAAATCACCCGGATGCGGAACTAGATCCCGTTGTAAACAAACCGCTGCCACAGAGAGACAGCATGTGCTGCAGCTCCGTAATACGAGACGACCTTTCAAACGTGCTTTTATTAATGTCATGAATATTATGAAGCGCCTGTTCGCTCATCGTTATATTTAATCTGTGTGGTCAGTGCTGTTTTGTGAATGAAACAGCTGGAAGAAGGCTGAGGACAGGCTAACACGGGCTAACAACGTTAGCCTTGATGGACACGAGAATCCAGGACCGTGCGACAAACGCAGCAATCTGCATATTAGCGCACATAAATGTCTGGAAATAACAGCAGCCTTTATTTTGTCGGGACACAACTGGAAACACAAATCCACGTGAAACCCCGCGACATTTATTTCTGCTCTGATTTCTGCTCTGAAAAGTTCACACAGACCGCCCCAACCAAAGCCACTCTGAGCTAGCGGCCGGAGCTCAGTCTGTTCGAACACCGTTCCTCCTGAGTCCTGCAGCCGCTAACCCAGAGCGGCGGCGCGGCTCGCAGTCTGGATTCTCCCACACATAAAAAAACGCACACGTAACAAAGCATCCTCCCCCCTCGGACACAAAATTATTAATCCAGCTCCTCTGTTCACTCGGGTGCCAGTGGACCGAGTGAGAGTCGGGGGGTACGAAGCGCCCCTTCCCCGCATTCCCTTCGTAAGGGGTGTAAGAGAGGGGAGAGCCAGCGGGGCGAGAGCGGAGCGGCGCTTTTCACGGGGCGTCCGCAGAGCTGGACGGTCCTGTATGAGCTTTCTCACAGCCAAACACCGTCTATGCGTGACGTAAACCAGAGCAGTAGTGACACACGATCGGAATGACCGTTTACATGCTCCACGATCGGATAAACGATCGGTATAACCCACCTATCTCAATCGGAAAGAAATTCTGATCCGAATGAGTCTGATCGGGGCAGAGTATTCCGAACGGGGCGTTTACATGACACATTTTCTTTCCGATCAGACGTTCATTCCGATTACTTTTGCCCATGTAAACGCGGCTAATGTTTTACGCCGGATGCCCTTCCTGTCGCAACCGGGCTTGGGACCGGCACAAAGGTGGAGAAGGGAACAGGGAGCAGCCCAGATTCGAACCCTGGTTTCACGGACGGAAGGCGCCGCAAACCAGCACGAGCTAAACCGGCTCCCCAATGACAGGAGATTAGTGGGCAGAGACTGCACTGTGCCATCAAACCATGGTTTCTGGTTTGGGTACACTTTGATGAACTTTGTGGGCAGAACAGCATCTGTGCAAAACTTCTCATCGCTCAGGACTGATGTTGTTTGGGCCTCAAGGTCTGAGCCATCTTTAAACACCTCCTAGTCAGTGAGTTCAAAACAGTCCTGTAGTGCTGAAGAAGCTTCTTCAGTCAATACCTGAACTGTTTTGATGGTTGGTTTGGTCCTGCAGATCAGAGGTCTGTTTGTGGGGGTTAGCTCCACAGATGTGATCCGACATGCCCAGGTGAGGAGCTTCTGCAGGTGCTTGTATGCACCTGGAATATTGCAGTAGACTTGTTGTTGTCTCTGGTGGGAAAGTATATAAACTTCTGAAGTTTGGGGAGCACTGCTTTGACTTCACATGATTGAAGTCTCCTGCCACAATCACAGCTGCTTCTGAGTTCAAGTTCATCTGTCTGCTGATCAGACAGTAGCACTCCTCCAGCGCTAGCTTAGTGTTAGCTTAAGGTATTAGCGTCCCACTAGCTCCACCACGGTGTTGGTGTGTTTTTGTCCAGTGTTACGCCCCCTTACAAATCTAGGGGTGACTGGAGGCATAACATAAAAAAGTAAAGTTTTTGGCTACTAATTTAACTAACAAAATCACCAAACGAATGTCTCCGAACAAATATAAAAAATTTATTTTAAAATAAATAAACAACCAACAATAACTAAAAGTGAAGCAAAAAGGCTTCAGGGTGAACCAAGGCCAAAATAACAAACAAAACACCAACTAACTCAAACGTGTAATCTTACCTGTACAAAGGAAAATAAAGACAAACACTAACTTCCCTAGACTAACAAAAACAGGAGAAAACATGTACTAAAGAAAATGGCAGTTCATTATGAGGTGCCGTGTAGGACATAATTCAGAATTAGCATTCACAAACACATATGAAATCTCTCACACACACTAGTGAAATGCTTGTATACATACAACTGAAAATGTATTCATTCACATACACATGTGAAATCTCTCACATACACATGTGAAATCTCTCACATACACATGTGAAATCTCTCACATACACATGTGAAAATGCTCTCACATACACATGTGAAAATGCTCTTACACACACTACTGAAAATGCTCTTACACACACTACTGAAAATGCTCTCACATACACTACTGAAAATGCTCTCACATACACTACTGAAAATCCTCTCACATACACATGTGAAAATCCTCTCACATACACATGTGAAAATCCTCTCACATACACATGTGAAAATCCTCTCACATACACATGTGAAAATCCTCTTACATACACATGTGAAAATGCTCTCACATACACTATCCAAAATGCTCTCACATACACTACTGAAATTTTCGACAGAAACGGAAGGCATTTCAGTAGAAACGGAAGTTGGCTGATTATCGCGAGATAATCATTCGTCTGAATCATTCGAAAATGGCAGCCGGTTGCGCAAGGAAAACCACCGAAACGTGTAAGTATATTAAAAAATATCCAGTATCTGTTGTAAAATATATTTGTAAATACTTAAGATGATGTGTTTAATATGTTATATTCCTCAATCAACAACCTAGATTGTTTTGAAGCTCATCAATTTCAGTAATGCTAAAGCTAACGCTAACACAAATTAGCGCCGAAGGCTAAAAACAAACGATAGATATTACATCAAAAAGCAGTGACTTCTAACCGTAGTCACAAGTTATTAACACATGTTTTAAATGTGTTCATATATGTAGGGACAGACGAGGATGAGGAAAATCTGATCCATTTGCGGATGGAGAAAGATAGCCTGTTTGTTTTCAAGCTAGCTCGTGCCAGATGGGTAGAGACATATGATCAGATTTGACTTCATTTTAATAAACTGTTAATCGTTGTCGTACTGGGTTAAAGGTTTATGTCAAAGAGCCAGAAGAGAGAGGAGGAAAGGGCTAGAAGGGAGGAACAGCGACAGGAGAGTCTGTTAAGTTTACTTGAGTTGAAATTATTGTTCTAAATGTAATGCAGCCATTGTTTTTCCAATTTGTTTAATAAATGTATGAACAAAAATGAATAATTTACATGTATTATTTAAATCTGAGCTATTTTTAACAATCTTAAAAGGATTTTCATATAAATATCAGATGTACATATTTAGAATTTCGTTTTATATGTTAATATTTATTTTTATACATGTTAACAATAATCCTGGTCTTCTAGATTCATGTGTGTCACAGTTGGAGCTGAAAGGAAAGCAAAGATTTGTCCTTGCAGACAGACGTGACTCTGCTCGTCCTGCATGTTCCTGGTGTTGTCCTGCAGTGGCTCAACATCTGTGGCTAAGCAGTCGCCTTTGCTGATGCACAGAATGTGCAGAATTGAACTGCAGGCAATGATTTTCATTGCAAAGGTTGGTTTTACTTCCAGTGCCCCCAGAAATATTGCTCTCCTCCTCATCTTTATCATGCCAAATGCTCTCTTCACAACAGAGCGTGTTCTGGAGTGGTTCTGGTTGTAACTGCCTCAATGGCATTCCTCATGGGTTCCCTGTAGGGTGTCAGCAGCATGATGGGATGTGCAATGCAGGGATACCCACCATCACCCAAAAGGATCCTTCAGGTGGGTTTGTTTGATTTACATAAATCGGGCTTTTACGTAGAACCCGTGAATCATGGATTGATCCTGGATTCCCAACAAAAATATCTATAAATTTGGCATTAGAGTCACATACAGCGTGCATTTTAATGGAATAAAAAAGCTTCCTGTTAAAATAACAAGCTGCATTTTCTTTTAGGGCCTTTATTCTTATGTGGCAGCCATCAATGCTCCTTGTGACCCTTTGGAAGGAGAAAGACCAAGCGAGCTGCTAAAATCCAGAGGCGACTTATGGTAGTACATTCCCACTGGGAAGCTGGGTGACCCTGCTCATCAGCTGGAGGATGCGGTCTGCCGTCCTGTGGACAACATCGCTCACGGTGGACCGTGTCATGTCAAAGACTCTGGCTACCACACTGTAAGATGTGCCACACGCCAGCCAGAAAAGAAACACCAGGACCTCAGTCTCCTGTGACCCCCCAGAGTGTGAGGAACCCGAAGCTGATGCTTCAGGACCATCGACCCAGATGCTCGATGGTCCTGCGGGTCAACCGAAAATCCAGTCTTGTGTCGGACTGACCGTCAGCGTAAAGGGCCAGGACAGACACCTTTATGTTGGTAAAGCAGTAGAGACGTGGAAGACCCTGGAAAATGCAACATTAATTATTTCATTGAGGAAATTAAATCACATTTTTTAATGTTTCTATTTATTTTGATGTCTTACATTTTAGATTATGAAGTATTTATTAATTCTGGAAAATCTCGTGGTTTTTATTTGGCTGGGTTTTTGGATTTTCATTTAAACTTTTAAAAATGAAAGTTTTTGTTTTGTTTTTGTTTAAAACAAGTGATATGGTTTGACTCTGAATAAAAAATTCTAAACTTTGAACTCACAAGTGTTTCATGTAATTGGACTACACAACTCACTTGAAAAAGAATGTTAAACTCTTACCCAGCAGACTGTGTAACCTTGAGCATGATTAGTAACAAAGTTTAAGTTAAAGTTTAAGTTTAACTAAAAAAAAAGCTTTAAGTTTAACTCACAAGTTATTCTGTCTGGTCAGGGCATCCAGAGGAAATCTTCTGAGATGTCTGCTTGTCCTTGCCGTCCTGTGATGCTGCATATCTGCTCGTTTTCAGTTTGATCTCACGAAAAACGGTTGAATTATTGCCAGGAACACGGACAGATTCATTTTCAAAGCCATTTTCAGTAAGGTGTAAGAAAACTACAGGAAAAAATGCCTCCTTGCAAGAGCCCGTTAATCGTTCAGCGGCACAAAAACAAAATAAATATTGGCATGAAAAAATAACTTGGGGGTTTATTTATGAACAAATACATTGAATTAACACCAAAGTGTTTGTAATTTAATTATTTATAAATCAGTCACGTTTTCCATGATCAGAACACAGCAGATTCATAAATAGTCTTTGTAAAATGTTCATATTTATTATGTTTTTACTCTGACAAATAAGTGTCATTCTCCGCGTTAAATAGGAGTAGTTCGCCTCCAGACCAGGTGGTGGCGGTAATGCGCCACTTTGTTTCCGTGTCAAGCGCGTTATGAACAACACCCAAAAGAAAAAAGTACTGAGCACGGGTGTCTGAGTTGCTTTTAAATTCAGAGAACTATATATAGTTCTGCACTATATAGGGTTTTAGTAGTTAGGGATCAGGGCAGGAATTCGGACACAGGTTCATTTCCACTGAAATGCCTTCAGTCGACCAACTTCGTTTCTAACAATAAAGTAAAAAATGTGTATGTGAGAGCATTTTCAGTAGTGTGTGTGAGAGCATTTCACATGTGCGTGTGAGAGATTTCACATGTGTATGTGAATGAATACATTTTCAGTTGTATGTATACAAGCATTTCACTAGTGTGTGTGAGAGATTTCACATGTGTTTATGAATGCTAATTCTGAATAATGTCCTACACGGCACCTCATAGTTCATCCCTACAGCTTCACTTAAATAACTATAAACCAAAAGACTAATCAGAGTGGGCAGGAAATCACAAACTACGAAAAGCTAATACAAAATACTTAACCACAACACTAAAGTGCAACACACAACTAAACAGGTGGTGAAATCAAGACAAAATGGAGAAGAGGGCCAAGCTGCAGTGGAGACTGTTGCTGCAGGGCTCCCTTCTCATGGTCTGTCTTCTTGTGATTTTATTGGCGGGAGGCACTAACGTGAAGGTGCATTACCGCCACTTACTGTGTTGGAGTGTGGGTCAGAGTGGGGATTACCTAACCAAATGTAACTTTAAAATAAATAAATAAATAAATAAATTAAACTAAATTCTCCTCAATAACCTAGTTATTTTCAAAAAACCTATAATTGCACAATTTAAATTCTCCTCCCCTCCCAAAAGCTTCTTTAAAGTCATTTGCTCACCCTCTATCATCCGTACCCTACTTTCTAATTGTCGTCTTTCCTCCCTATACAGTTCACACTGCCTTATAACATGCTTCACCGACTCTTCCCCTTTCCCGCACTCACACAAACCAGTTGGATGTTTCCCTATCAGATGCAATGTACTATTTAAACCAGTGTGTCCCATCCTCAACCGTGATATTATGTAATGATCTCTGGTGTTTACTCTGACATTCATACCTCTCCCTACTTTGTCCTGAATACTAAATAGATGTCGACCTTTCCTCTCCCTTTCCCATTGTGTCTGCCATTCTTCCATAATACGCCTCCTAACAATTGCCCTAAATTCTGTCCTACCTAATGGAATTTCCATCTCTATTCCCCGTTTCAATGCCCTTTTTGCCAGGAAGTCAGCCATTTCATTTCCCTCCACCCCCCTATGTGCTGGTACCCGTATGAATCTGTTTATTTTCAAGTTTGCCAACCTGAACAACATCTCATAAATTTCATATAATATATCTGATCTGCTCTCACAATAGTATGACTTCAGAGACATCAAAGCTGACAATGAATCTGAACAAATTATACCATCCCCAATTCTGTTCTGTTCTAGCCAGTGTAAACTATATGACATTGCCAACATTTCAACTGCAAAAACTGAAAGATCCTTTGACGTCTTAACTCCAACAGATTTGTCCAATGTAGGGATACAGAAAGAAAAACCAGTTGTCATTGTTTCTGGGTCTTTAGATCCATCTGTATATATGGGTATAAATGAAGCATGGACTGCGTCTAATCTGTTTGCTGTTATCTCATCCCAGTTTCCCTTCCCTTTTCTATCCTCCATTGTTCTATGGAGATACAAATCCACTTGCGCAGTTGGAAAAATCCAGAAAGGAGTGGTCGGGTACAAAAACGTCTTAACTAGGGTTTTGCCATGAATATTTGCTTTTCTCGCTAACCTAGCTAATTTCCAAGCAGCACTTTCATTTGTCCCATTATCACTTTCCCAACAAGGATCAATAGCCCTCCTAACCATGTTCTCTACACCTACACAACCCTGTATTTTCACCCAATAGTTAAGCATCAGCTGTTTAATTCTTAGTTTCAATGGTAGATCCCCCATTTCAACTTGTAATGACACAGCAGGAGTTGTTCTCATGGTCTGGAGGTCCATGTGGTGCTTTTAAGGATGCCTCCACCAGCTCTGGACCAATGAGAGGCCACCCCCTTTCCAACACACCTGAAAATAATCAGACAAAAACAGACACACAAAGTTGCACAAAAACACAGAAGTCCCACGCTGATACAGAAATAATACACAAAACACAGAACTAAACAAAACCAAATAAAACCAAATACGGCCACAGCCGTAACATCCAGCCAGGTTTCTGTCATGATGGCCACACAGCTGTCCATCCTCCCGGAGACAATCCGTAAAGGAAACTCGTCTAGTTTGTTGGCAAGTGATCTTACGTTAGCTAGGAAAAGACTAGAGAGAGCTGGTCGATGTGGTTTAGCATGTAGCCTAGCGCATGCTGCGCTTCTCTTCCCTCGCTTTTGTTTGCGGTCTCTTCTCCATCTCCTTGGCCACAGGGGGGAGGATGGCGCGAAAGCTGTGACAGTCCGTTGGATCTAAGGTTGGATGAAGTCTGGTTTAGGGGATGCATTAAATTTACAGATTCTACCAATGAGAAGTAATTTTGCACTGCCATGCAGAATAAACTTGCAGTAACTGTGGCATCAACAAAAACATGAAAAAAATAAAAGCCGAAGAGCGCTGAGCCGCTGCGTGTACACCCACTGCCATCTTGTTTGATAAGGTTTGTGTTTTCTGTGAAGACTGCTTCAGCGTACCGAACCATTCAGTGTTGCTTAAATTATAATTTTAATTTAATCCAGAAATAATTTTATTTGATACTTTGCCCTTTGATTTTTATAAATGACATCATTTCCAGGTTAGCATAATTCATTGCTGATCGTTGCTTGACTGTTTGTAATATTCACATTCAGCATCTTTTAGTTCAGTAGCGAATACTCTACTTCAGGGGTTGGGAACCTATGGCTCTTTTGATGGTCACATGTGGCTCACAGACAAATCTTTAATTATAAAATCTTTTTTTATTAGACCAGTCCTTCTCGGGCGCGATGCGATGCCAGAGGGGCGCGCAGTAGTAGCGGTGCTTGGAGGAAAAAAATCTGCACCAGCACTTTCAGTTTACCATTATCTATAATTTCACAGAGCTTGTACCAGCCGGAAACCTGTGAATTGCCGTCCCTGCAACTGCGCGCTCCCGTATCTGAGAAAGAGCGCGCAGTTGCATGGATGGGATTTGTGAGGAAGGAAGGGGCGGGGGATTGTGGGGAAATTGTCATAACTTAAAACACACAACATGTCACTCACTGCAGCGTGTGAGTGTGTTTTTGGCTCCACGTCTGCATGTGAACAAACTTTCTCACATCTAAAGAACATTCGGACCAACCAAAGATCACTTTTAACGGATGGAAGTCTCAACGCCTGCATGAAGCAGAAACTCACCACGTACATACCAGACTAGACCATCAGCAAAACCACATTGTTTTAGATTCTGATCAAATTATAAGGGATGGGAATCACTGGGGACCTCACGATATGATGTGATTTGCGATACATTGCTCACGATAACGATACTGGTTTCTCAGATCGTAGCAGCATTTCCGCCTTCAGCGATCATCGGGAGCTTCGCGCTCCGCTATGCGAAGGCAGCTGGCGGTCCAAAGAAAAAAAGCTTGTCCGCAGACATGCTGCTATGTAGTCCTGAGAAGCTCTGTAAACTCATCAGAAGTTCCCAACCAACTCATAGCCGTCTTCTCTGCAGCTAACAGAAAGCTCCACTGCTCCTGGTGTGTGTGTCTCTCAGCAGCCGGACACACAGAGAAAGCAGTGACATCATCGCCCCGCCTCCCCGCTGGAAATGCTCAGTGTTAATTAGTTTTGCTACAGATTTTGCACGGTAGATATGAAAATGCAAATGCAATCCCCTCTTTGCATTTTCGTTTTAATTATGACACAGAATAAGCGGTTTTAAGTATAAAATGAAAAAGCATTTTGAAATATTGCTTTTTCATTTTAATTTTGAGTCATTTGATGCAGCTTCATTTTGAAAATTAAAAAGCATTTCTATTAATCCATTTTAATTGTCAAATTAGAGATTTCTAAATGAATTTTGCTAAGCATTTACCAGATAACTTTTTGAAAATGAAATGTCAAATACCATTTTTATTATCATTTTAATTAAGTGACAGAATAAGCTGTATTGAGGAAGGAAATGAAAAAGCATTTTGGTGGATTGCTTTTTCATTTTAATTTTGAGTCAAGAAGTGCAGCTTCATTTTGAAAAAGAAAAAGCATTTCTGATTTTGAATTTTCTTTTCATTTATGCTACACAATTGCTTCCATACCACTCCGGTTCAGAGCAGTCTCTGAATATCTGGAAACTTAGCCTCTTAAATTATAAAAAAGCTCTGCGTAGAGCTAGAAGCCAGTACTATTCAACCTTAATATCAGAGAATGGAAATAATCCAAGATTTCTTTTTAGCACTATTGCTAAATTAACTCGCAGTCAGAGCTCAGTAGAACCACATGTTCCTGTTTCTCTCAGCTCTGATGATTTTCTTACATTTTTCGATAGTAAAATCTCAAATATTAGACATAAGTTAAATCAAGTTATTCCTACTATCAGCCCAGAACAGGCTGAAGCGGTAGAAATGGAGGCATCCATAGAAACCTCTGTAACATTAGACTGCTTCACTGCTGTGGATCAAGCGGAAATAACATCAATTATTACGTCCTCCAAATCCTCAACGTGTCTTTTAGACCCAATTCCCACTAGACTTTTTAAAGAAACTTTTCCCCTAATTAATGATCCCATATTAACAATGATAAATGCCTCTCTGGAAACGGGTTACGTGCCACAGTTTTTTAAATATACAGTTTTTAAACCTCTTCTGAAAAAGCCCAGTTTGGATCCTAGCATCTTGGCCAACTATAGACAAATATCAAACCTGCCCTTTATTTCTAAAATCCTAGAAAGAGTTGTAGTTAAGCAGCTTTACTGCCACCTACAGGACAACAGCCACTTTGAAGACTTTCAGTCGGGGTTTAGACCTCACCACAGTACGGAAACTGCACTAGTTAGAGTCTCTAATGACTTGTTATTGGCCTCAGAAAAGGGACTACTTTCTATTCTGGTCCTGTTGGACCTCAGTGCAGCCTTTGACACTATCGACCACAGTATTTTACTCCATAGATTAGAGCAGGACATAGGGATCAGAGGATCTGCCCTCCAGGGGTTTAAATCCTATTTATCCGATAGGTATCAGTTCGTCAATGTAAATGGACATTCCTCTCAGTGCACTCGAGTTAACTATGGAGTCTGTTTGGTGCAGTGTGATTCATGTACTCTCCCTCTTTCCCAATCCCCTCCGGATGAGTGCTTCCAGACTCCAGTTAGCTCATCTGTGCTCCTTTACCTGGCCATGTACCTCGTCTCTGCTCCTGCTCCTACACCTGGCTGTAGATCCTGTCTCCGGCTAGACTTGCGGCCTTAGATGTCCCCCAACTTTTTATGAAGCTTTGTCTGCTGGATTTTAAATATGTAGTTGTAGAGTTAGATAAGTTATTTTTTTCTGCCAGCCAGCAGGACCACCGGAATAGGACAAACACCCTTCCTCCACTAAGTGTTTGAAGGACAAACACTTAAAAACTGAACTGTGACAAATAACTACGTCTGCATAATGCAACTGCACATGTAAATAACAGTTATTCCTACCAACTACCTTACCTACAACTAGTGTACCTCCCAGTACACTACCTGTAAATGCACAATGTTGGCTCATGTTGCTTTAAACAACCTGCACCTTATTTTCACACATTTATTGTTTTCACATTTTATTATTTATCATTACTTAGAGATTAGGCCTGTTTCTTCGTTGTGCATCTGCACTTTACTGTTGTTTATGTCTACGCACGGGACAGTGAGAAACGTAATTTCGATTCCTTTGTATGTCAAGCACATGTGAAGAAATTGACAAATAAACCTGACTTTGACTTTGACTTGAATGAGACACACTCATTCTTTGTTTTTTCTTACACTGAAGAATATTTTGTTGTGGAAATCAGACAATGTTGACTGTTCCCTTTCTATATTTTAACTTGCCAAAATAAAGGCACTAGGAATTTGCTTTGGTAAATACAACTTATGTATGAAATACATTTGCAGTGCTTAACATTGTGATCATTAAATAAACTGAATTTGACCATTTTATCACAATGGATAATTACAATGAAATTCAGGTAGAGGTTTTTAAAAGTCATATTTAAAAAAACAGAAAAAGAATGTTTCTTTAAAATATCAGGATACTTGTCGTTTTGCGGGGCGCGCATCGGGATACATCGCGTATTGCCAGACTCTTGCCAAGACAGTCCCCTAGATTTAATGTTTTTCTATTTTACTTTTTCAATTCCGAATGGATGGGTGTGGTAGAGGTCTGGTCTTGGTATGAAGCAGCAAGGGGAAACCAGCTTTGGCTGAGGCCCTGCTGTGGAGGTGCCCACACTGGAGTGTGCAGCTGACCCTGGTGCAGTGTGGTGTGGCTTAGACCAGGCCTTAGACCAGTCACACACACACACACACCCACACACACTGAAGGAGGAGGGTTTGGGGAAGAGAAGGAAGGAGGTAAGAATGTGTGCCCTGTCTAGGCTACCCCACCTTGGTGGGACACAGCCTGGGTATATAGAAATATACTTTTTCAATTACAAACCCCATTGAGACATTGTGAATTTGGGCTATACAAATAAAATAGAATTGAATTAATATGAAAATCATCTGAAAGATGCTGATCTGAAAATGATAACAATGTTTTTTATGAAGGTACTGACTTGCCTGTAACTCTGTCAGTCTGCCCCAGGGCAGCTGTGGCTACAACCGTAGCTTACCGTCACCAAGTATGAATGAGGAGTGAATGAATAATGGACACAATGTAAGCGCTTTGAGTGTCTTGAAAAGCGCAGATAAATCCAATCCATTTTTTGCTCTGCAGTGAAGGTACTTCCAGATGTGTTAAAGGGCTCCAGCATTGTCCTCAGTCCAGATGATCCAGAGAAGCAGATCATCAGCATAACATGGAAACATGGACCTGATTTGGCTGCAGAGTGGTTTGGATGGAATCAAACTTTCTTCAACATCTTTAAGGGTGAGAACTTAGTATTAGAACAATAAACAAATACGATGAGACTTTGGTGATGAATCCTTGTTGTTGTAGAAGAGTTTTGTCTCAAATATAATTATTAGACTGGCTTTAACTCCAGGAATCAAAACTAAAAAGGAAACCTGACACTTTTTTCATCTAAGAAATAAAAAAGTGACTGTGTAAGTAAGTAAATCATTATTTATATAGCACTTTTCTCAGAGAGCGACTTACAAAGTGCCTCACAATTTTACAATATAAAACCAGTAGTGAGACCCAAATAAACACACACAGGCATAGAAGTAAACAAACAAACAGGCAGAAGTGAACACAAGTAAAAGTCAGCTAAAAGCTCTCCTAGATAAAAACGTCTTAACTTGAGCTTTAAAACACTCGACTGACTCAATCTTGTGCAGAGACATGGGGAGATCGTTCCAAAGTCGGGGAGCGACTGCCTGAATGGCGATGTCTCCCCTAGTTTTAAAACGAGTATTTGGAACACATAAGATTTTTATCAGTGGACCTCATGAAACATGCAGGAGTGTAGAGAGTTAAAAGGTCTGAAATATTAATCAGGGTTTGTCCGTGCAAGGCTCTAAAATCTAAAATCAAAATCTTAAAATCTATTGTAAATTTAACAGAAAGCCAATGTAGAGATAAAAGCAGATGAGTGGTAACAAGTAAGAACAAGTGAGTTTGATGAACATTTCAACATAAATATCTGTCATTCTTCCAGATACCTGTAGCATAAATACTGAAACAGGGGAACTGACGATCAATGATGTGAAACCAGAGCACAGCGGTGTTTACACGCCAGATATCAACGGAAAAGTCCTATCTGCTCTGAAACTACAAGTTCTCTGTAAGTTCTAGTTAGTTTTTCTGTAACTCTGATTGATTTTATACATCAAAACAAGTTTTGTATTTGTTCTCTTTTCAGCTCCTGTCCCCAAACCCAGCATTATTCATGACTGTAATCTTGAAAAACCCAAATGTTCCCTCAGCTGTTGGTTTGACAGAACAGATGATCTGGGAGATGTGGAGGTTTTCTGGATTCTTGATGACAGCCATGAAAGAGGAGGCAGGAAAATACAGATCACAAAGGTACAGAGACAATATTTGAGAAAAAAAAACACACAAAAAAGAAAGAATTGGAACAAAAACACAATTCAGTCCTAGTTTTCCTCTAGTGAGGATTCTGACTTCTGTCCACCATGATGAAACTTTGAACTTTTGTCTTCAGGACACAAAGGAGGAGACGTTTATCTGCAGCCTGAAGAATTCTGTCAGCTCTGAGAACAGCTTCAAACTGCAGAACCCTCTCCTTCCTAGTGAGTCATCATGTTTGTAGAAACCAGAGAATCACTGAAACCACTAGAACCCAGAACCAGTCATTCCTGACTGTTTATTCTCTGTGTTCTGTTTTCTTAGGACGAATAGGTGTTCCTGAGTGGATTCCTGTGGTCGGGACACTTGTTTATCTTGCTTCAATTGGCACTTTAGTTGGATTGATTTTTCTCAAAAACAGTAAGAAAATATGAAGGTAAAAATGCTCTAAAAAAAAAGGAACTTGTGGATTTGATGTGAGATCTTGTAATATAGAATGTGAATACCTGTGCATCAAAAATGTGCATCTGTGTGTAAAAATCTTCTGCTGTGAACTGACAAATTTCCAATTGCATGTGTTCATTTAGAGTTACAACTTCAAATCTGTGATTCCAACTGCTCAAATGTGCTTCTGCATGTGCTCCAATCTGCTGGTGCAAATGACAGGTGCGCTACAACTGCGCTCTGAATTTTGAGACATTCCTTGTGAGAAACTTGTGTCAAAACGAATCTGTGTCCGATAATGGACCTAGGGGTGGGGTGGGGGGGGGGGGGTGGGGGGGTGGGGGGTTAGAGGAGGCGGAGTCAACCAATAAGAGTGCAGCACTTAGAGGACTTGGTAGTGTTAGAAAGGTCTTCACAGATTGGGACTTCCTGCTTTAATAACTCTTCTGATACGTTCAAATGGGACAGAGTATCTCAATCATTTTGTATTAATACAGAGAGTGAACTACAAAATGCATTTCTAAAGAAAAAACTCCTTCCTGCATTTTAATCAGAAATGATCTCTTCGTGCTTTAAATGCAGACATACAGACGGCTGCGAATGGGCCGTCAACAGGAAAATCCTCTTTGTTGTAGCAGGACAATAGGGCCAGGGCTATTGAGCAGCTTTATTATAAATTATATGTATTAACATTTGAAAAAAAAATTTAGATTAGATCAACGCGTTCCCCGCGGCTGTTGCGGACCCAGGCGACGGAACGGCAATGGCGGAGTGCGGCTGTGGCGAACCCAGCCCACTGAGCGATGGCTGGGTCTGCGCGAGCGACAGGCGTGCTCCGCCGTCAGTCAGCAGAATCCTCACTTCTCCATCCTCCGCAGAGCTCGGCGTGTGTTAATACAAGATGATCGAGAGACTTGCTGTCACATTTGAATGTTTATCAGAAGAGTTATTAAAGCAGGAAGTCCCAATCTGTGAAGACCTTTCTAACACTACCAAGTCCTCTAAGTGCTGCACTCTTATTGGTTGACTCCGCAACCTCTAACCCCCCCCCCCCCCCCCCCCCACCCCCACCCCTAGGTCCATTATCGGACACAGATTCGTTTTGACAAAAGTTTCTCACAAGGAATGTCTCAAAATTCAGAGCGCAGTTGTAGCGCACCTGTCATTTGCACCAGCAGATTGGAGCACATGCAGAAGCACATTTGAGCAGTTGGAATCACAGATTTGAAGTTGTAACTCTAAATGAACACATGCAAATGGGAATTTGTCAGTTCACATTAGAAGATTTTTACACACAGATGTCGATTTTTGATGCACAAGTATTCACATTCTATACTACAAGATCTCACATCAAATCTAAAAGTGCGTTCTTTTAGACACATTTTTACCTTCATAGAAAAGTCCAGTTTCTATCAGTGTTAAATTGTAAACATCCAATCTGTGTTCTTGATCTGAGCTTGTTGAATGTGGTTGTGGTGTGGAATGAATTCAGGGTCTCTAAAGTCCTCAGTCTGGTTCTGCTTGGTTCTCTGTTGGAAACACAGAGTTCTGATGAACATGTTCCACATCGTGCTGCTTTTAATGACCCTCTGTTTCGGTCAATGTCAGTAGATCCATGTAAAGAAGAAGCAGGTTTCAGAAACACGTCTGAATGGTTGCAGATGAAATACAAACCTGATCCATGAGATCTGAACTCAACGTGGAGACGACAAGCTAACTCTGTTTTGGTTTCTCTAACAGGACGTGACAGGGTTAAGATGATTTTTAAAAAAACACGTGCTACCATGCTGGAAGAAGGTGAGATCATGAATCTTCTCTACATCAACATAAGTATAAAATCAGCAGCAGTTTGTGTTTGAATCACAGACTCTCTGTGACCACGTGTTCTGAACTCAACGTGGAGATGTTAATAACTCTATTTTGTTTTTTCCAGAAGAAACACCTGCTCCAGAGTCGGTTACAGGTGAGATCAGGAATCTTCTCCACAAAACCATGAGTGTAAATAAGCAGCAGACTCTGTGTCCATGTGTTCTGAACTCAACGTGGAGATGTTAAAATAACTCTATTTTGGTTTTTCAACAGAACTTAACAGGATTGCAGAAAAAATACGTGCTGCAGGGTCAGATATTGGTGAGATCATGAATGTTCTACAGAAACATGAGTGTAAATCAGCATCAGTCTGTGTTTGAATCACAGACTCTGTTGGGAGAGGGGAGTGGATGACTAATCCAAGTGCAGACACAAACTGATAGAAGTGAAGTTATTTAATTTGACTTGGCAGGCAGACTGGTAGGCAGGCAGGCCGGCAGACTGGAAGGCAGGCAGGCAGGCAGACTGGAAGGCAGGCAGGAAAGAGATGCAAAAGTTATTTTAGTTGCTCTTGAGTGTGAAGGATTGTTCAAAGCCAAGGACTTGTTACCACAGGGTGAACAATAATCTGGCGCTGGCTGGAGATCCTCCTCAGGAATAAATAGAGTCTATGATGGCCTGCAGGTGTGGAGGTGCTGATTGTAGAGATGAGCAGCAGGTGTTGTGCTCCAAGGAGAAGGCATGCTCAACAGAACCACAACAGTACCCCCCCCCCCCCTCAACGGGAGCCACCAGGCAATGGAAAACGGTCTGGACGACGCCGGCAAAGATCCCGGATCAGGGAGGCATCCAGGATAAAGGACCGAGGAACCCAGGCACGCTCTTCCGGGCCATACCCCACCCAGTCAACGAGGTACTGGAACCCCCGATCACGTCAACAAACATCCAGAAGACGTCAGACAGAGGCCACCAACCAACCGGGCGGGAGGAGGGGGCTTGGAAGGAGGGACCAAGGCACTGGAACAGACCGGCTTGAGGTGTGAGACATGGAAAACGGGATGAACCTTCATGGCGGCAGGGAGCCGGAGATTGACCGCAGACGGGTTGATGACAGCCAAAACCTCAAAGGGGCCCAAGTAACGGGGAGATAGCTTCCTTGAGTCAGTACGGAGTTTGATATTCTTTGAAGACAGCCACACCTTCTGACCAGGGCTATAGCAGGGAGCAGAAGACCTCCGGGCATCAGCCACGCGGCAGCTACGTTCCCGAGCACGCAGGAGTGCCCGATGAGCCAATCTCCACACTCGACGGCACCTGCGGATGTGCATGTTTGCCATGTTTGCTGCTGCATCAGTGACAAGACACCTGACCTTTCCTGCTATGCCCCACTCCTCCATGAGGCTCCTTTTAACCGTGGCGATGTTTTTCTGCTGTGTGTTTCTGAGGAAAATGCTGCACTGCCAAGACTGGTGAATGGAGTTCATGGCTTTCTTTGTCCACATAGTGGCCAGTAACAGCTAGATATGCCTCCATATTCATAGACGTCCACATATCAGCTGTTAAAATAACAGCAACGGCACTCTGGAGGTCCTTTTTGGTTTTCTCTTTTTCCTCCTCATATCTCTGGCTCACCAAGTCCTTGATGGTCTGAAAATAGCCATACAAATACTGTTACACCAATAAAATATAGTTATATAGTTAGTAAAAACATATAATAAAAATCCTTAAACATACCTTCATGCTTGTTAGAGCATACGAGGGTAAAATAAGCTTCAGGAGCTCCCTGAATCCCTCATTTTCAACAAAGCTGAGTGGCTGACAGTCTTTGATGATCATATTGACCACTGCCTCATCCACTGCTTGCTTGTTTGGAACTGCAAGCAAAAAGGAACTATTTTGTCAAAAGCTTGATAAAAGGACTGTCATTTTTACAAACAATTTCAAATAGACATAAGACGACATGGTGGTGTAGTGGTTAGCACTGTCGCATCACAGCAAGAGGGTTGAAGGTTTGATACCAGGCCTTGAGCCTGTCTGTTTGCATGCATGTTTTTTTTTTAGCACAATTTTCAGAGAGAATTTCAACATACCTGGGGTACTCTCATGAGTATCTGCCAATTCTTCATTGCCATGCTGAGCTTTATAATGCCTCAGCCTTGATGAAGTGTTCTTATTGATATAAGATAACTCTGTGAAGCAGAGCCGAGACTTCACCTACAATAACATAAAAAGTTAATTTATCTGAAAACAATTTAAACCTCTTAACAGAACATTGCATTCACTTGTTAAAAAAAATAGACACCCTATCTCATGATTACGAGATCAGGATCTCATAATTACATGATAACATGAATAAAGTAACTGTAAGGCTCTTTAACTGACTATCATATGTATCACAGGTCATTCACTTGATAAACTGATAAAGTGAGTGAATCCAATGCGCCACCGTAAAAAATAGTATATACAGTGAAGGAGAAAAAGATTTACCTTGTTTGGCGTCACAAGATCAAAATTATTCCACACCGGGGAAAACTTCCTAGGACGATCCATGATCAAGCAAAACTCCATCCGACAAACCCACGACATGTTGATACAGTGTGCTTCCTTATAAACACACTTTGGCGCGGCACATCCGAACGATACAGTTCCTGTATCGGTCACGTGATTCTTTCTTAAAGCAATACACGCACCGATACGAGGTTTCCCTCTTGAGCTCTCAGCACAGTGCTGATGCACCAGTGTCGCTCGTCCCATCACTGCGAACAGGAGCTCTGTCGTCAGCGCAGACTGCTGGATGTCATCTGGAAACCACAGCTGCAGCTCCACCACATAGGTATGTTAGCTTCATCAAAGAAACAGAGAAGCCCCTTAGTTCATCTCTCACTGATTTCTCCTTCAGATTTGGGTTTTATTGAGTCTTTATCAGCAGCTGATTCCCTCAGGTTTCTTTAGTGGATATCGGGGTTTTGACCTTTCCCTAACACAGTAGGGACCACAAGCCAAAAGATTTTAAGGCCCAGTCAGAAAAAATGTGATCACACATGATAGAACAATTCTGAACAAAGTAAAAATAAAATTAGCTCGATAGACTTAAAATTAAGTCTTAAGGATTTCTGTTGTTTTGTGAATAGAAAACAATGGGAAAACTTGGTAATTACAGGAACAAAACATTAAATTGAGCAAAAATGTTTTTTTCTTCTTCTAGATATCACATCTTCCCTATTTTTGCTCCAAACACTCCAATTTTCACAGGACATTATTAGGGTGCTTCAGCAAATTCTAACACTTTTTAGCTGATTAATATAATAAGGGAAATTCATTTATTGGTTCATTTGATTACACACACATTTCAAGTGAATAAACCTCTTCTTTTTAGTTTCATTAGCCATCATCCGAACATCCACAATACTCAATAACCCAGCAACAATCAGGAGCTTTCAATGATGATCTCCAGACTTCCATCCATCAGTTTGTAGCTCTACACAGCTTCATCTCCTTCATAAATTACATTAAACCAGGATGGAAATCCAGGGACTTGGGAAATAACCTTTCCAATGTAGACTTCAACACCTGCAAATGAGTGGCGTACCCTTTTACCTGGTAAGAATGGGATGGTCCTTTTTTCTTGGGCACACTTGGGGACACTGTGAGAAGTACCTGCAGCCACAGCAGATTGGATGAGAAACATTAAGTTATCAACCCAGGTCACCCCCCTTCCACCTTACACAGGGAAAAACCACAACTGAATTTTGGTCAATTAATGTCACTGCCCACAAACGTGACCCACCAGCTGATCCTACTCAATAATCTATAATCAAAACAAATCTACAGTCCCTGACTAAAGTCTTGTCGCTTATCCATTTTGTAGATACAAAAGTGTATAACCTCACTTTTAATGAATCCATTGGTTTTAGAAATGTCCCATTTGAAAGCTAAAACCCTCCCAAATTATGTTCAATATACTAAAATGTAATTGCTTCACTGAAGAAAGATTGATCATTTAATGAACACAGAAAGGTCACATTTTGGCAAGACAAAAGTTTTGTCGCCTACAGAGAGTAATGTGAACATTTAATAAATAATGTACTTCAAAAACAAAAATATGTTGCATAACATCAGTGAATTAAGTAGTGCTACTGTGAGATCCATATTTAATATCTTGTATGACTTCCATGAGCTTGAAGGAAAGCATCCATTCGGTTTGACAATGATTGATACAATTTATCGATGAAGTCATCAGGAATAGCAAAGAAAGCAGTCTTCCATGCCTCCCAGAGTTCATCAAGATTCTTTGGTTTCGTCTTCCATGCTTCCTTTTTCATTCTACCCCAGACATGCTCAATGATGTTCATGTCTGGTGACTGGGCTGGCCAGTCCTGGGGCACCTTGATCTTCTTCGCCTTGAGGAACTTTGATGTAGAGATAGAAGTATGCCATGGAGCACCATCCTGCTGCAGAATTTGATCCCTTTTATGGTTGGGAATGTAAGAGGTAGCTAATAGTTCTTGATATTTTAGGCTATTGATATTGCCTTCCACCCTGCAAATGTTTTGCACACCCCCATACTGGGTGTAACCCCAGACCATGATTTTTCCACCACCAAACTTAACTGTTTTCTGGGTGGATCTTGGGTCCATGCGGGCTCCAGTCGGTCTTCTGTGATGTAATTCAACTGAAGACTCATCTGAGAAATCCACCTTCTGCCACTTTTCCAGCATCCATCCTTTTAGCAGGCTGTGGGCCTTGGCAAATGCCACACGTTTGTTTAATTGCCTTTTGTTTAGTGCTGGTTTCTGGGCACTGATTCGACCATTGAGGCCATTTGGAGACAGAATTCTACAAACTGTTCTGGTTGAAATAGGGACATGAGGTGACCAGGCCTGGTGGAGCTCTGCTGCAGTGGAAAAGGGGCTGGCCTTGGATTTTTGACCAACAAACGGTCCTCCGAGCAGTTGTCATGCGGGGTCTGCCGGACCTGGGCTTGTCAAAAACATCTCCAGTCTCTTCAAATCTTTTTCTTATTCTTTGTACTTGACGCTGAGACACATTGAAGGTGTCAGCCACCTCAGCAGTGGATCTGGTCTTCAGCCTCTTGATAACCAACGCCTTGGTCTCAGGGTGAATCTTAGGCATGTTGTCAGAGGTCAAGTTGCAGTTGATGTGAAGGCCTGGTGTGCTGGGGTTCTTTTTAGATACACCCACTAATTGATTGATCAGTAATTGATCACAGGTGAGGCTGTAATCTAGGATTGGGTGCATCATATGACAAGGCCACCAAACTTTTGTCTTGCCAAAATGTGACCTTTCTGTGTTCATTAAATGATCAATCTTTCTTCAGTGAAGCAATTTTATTTTAGTATATTGAACATAATTTGGGAGGGTTTTAGCTTTCATATGAGACATTTCTAAAACCAATGTATTTAGCCACATGTGCTGCAATGTCTTCATCCATTTTAAGTTGCTCCTTCTTCCTCTTCAGATGTTCCTCTTGTTCCTCCAGTTCCTGTTTTTCCTTTAACAGCTTCTGTCTTGCCATTACTGCTGCCAGGTCAGCTTCTGCTTTCAGATGTGCAGATGAAGTAGAAGAAACAACAGACCTTCTCCCAGAAACTGAAGTTTAATTTTCCACATTTGACACACTGTCATTTGGTTTAATGTCGTCTTACATGTCTGCTTTACTGAGCAATGTTGCAGTGATATTTATTTGTGGACCATCCTCTTGTAGATATTGAAGCATGTCTTCAACTTCACCAATAGAGCGCATTCACGCGTCACCTCATTGCGTCACTCAACTTAAAGTCACTCAGCATCGGACCGTTTTGCGCAGAACTAAAGCTCCTTCAGCCACGAGCCAGACCATCGCTCCCAATCTTCAAACACTTGAACTACAATCCTTCCACTGGCACAGCTTCCACAGATGGTCTTACCTGGCTGTAATTTACTTTGATAGCAGCTCCTCCTTAACTTGACAGCCAGCGCCTACCTCCACTTACACGATGTCCGAGTAACTAAATCCTCCTTTGCCACTCCAGATCTCTGCTCCGTTGCTCAATCACACAACATCCGTGTTTATTGGCCTTTTTTTGATGACAAAAATGTAGCGACTTCAATTGTTCAAAACCAAACAGTCGCTGAGAGGCTGACGCTGGGTGGGTCCGGGTGTTGAATGACACGTTCAAAGAAACCATAGAGCATAACGAAGTTTTTTTTTTTTTTGAAGTTTAATAATGAAAAATGAAGGTAATTAAATCCACTTGTTATATTGTGATCAAAAAAATAGCAAAAAACAAGGAATCAAACAAAAGCGAATAAAGCGAATAAAGCGCATAAAGCGGTCAACAAAAAGTATGACAACCCAGCTCACCCCCCCCCCCCCCCCCTTCCACCTTACACAGGGAGAAACGACAGTTGAGTTACAGTCAATTAATGTCACCGCCCACAAACATGTGACCAACCAGCTGATCCTACTCAATAATCTATAATCAAAACAAATTCATATTCATTCAACATAAGAAAGACCACACTTAATTCATGGCACCTACAAGTCTCTTCTGGTCCTCCAGACTCCTCAGACATTTTCTCCAATGATCACAGAGTTTATTGATGCTTGAAAAAACCTAAAAGTCCTGGAAACGTATAAAATTCTCCTTGTTGTGTTTGTGTCCCTGCAGTCCTCCCCCAGCATTGGATGACTGAAGAAGAAGATCTCTGCAACCAGCAGAGGAACTTCAGAGTGGAACAGGAGGAACCAGAACCTCCACAGATTAAAGTGAAACAGGAGCAACCAGAACCTCAACAGATTAAAGTGGAACAGGAGGAACCAGAACCTCCACAGATTAAAGTGGAACAGGAGGAACCAGAACCTCCACAGATTAAAGTGGAACAGGAGGAACCAGAACCTCCACAGATTAAAGAGGAACAGGAGGAACCAGAACCTCCACAGATTAAAGTGGAACAGGAGGAACCAGAACCTCCACAGATTAAAGAGGAACAGGAGGAACCAGAACATCCACAGATTAGAGAGGAACAGGAGGAACCAGAACCTCCACAGATTAAAGTGGAACAGGAGGAACCAGAACCTCCACAGATTAAAGAGGAACAGGAGGAACCAGAACCTCCACAGATTAAAGTGGAACAGGAGGAACCAGAACCTCCACAGATTAAAGAGGAACAGGAGGAACCAGAACCTCCACAGATTAAAGTGGAACAGGAGGAACCAGAACCTCTACAGATTAAAGTGGAACAGGAGGAACCAGAACCTCCACAGATTAAAGAGGATGAAGGAGGAAACCAACATGAAGAATCAACATCAACTACAGATGAAGAGACAGACCCACAGAACAGAGATCAGAGGAAGAGAAGAGACAGAAGTCATGTCCAAAATGGGTCTGATGAAAGATATTGTGCATTTAAAAAATGTGGTAAAAAGTTTAGTGGGCGGCCTCAGTTGAAATTTCACATGAAAACTCATACAGGAAAGAAGACATTTTCTTGTAAAAACAGTGAAAAAAGTTTTAGTTATAAATCAAATTTAAAAAAACACAGGACAACTCATACAGACGAGAAGCGCTTTAAGTGTAAAGAATGTGATTCAAGTTTTAGTCAAATGTCTAGTCTAAAAACACACATGAGCATGCACACAGGAAAAAGGCTTTTTACTTGTAAAGAATGTAATAAGAGTTTTAATCAAATATCTACTCTAAACAGACACATGAGAATTCACACAGGAGAAAAGCCTTTCCCTTGCAGTAAATGTGATGCCAGTTTTAGTCGAATATCTATTTTAAAAACACACATGAAAACTCATATAGGTGAGAGATAGTTTTTATGGCTGATAAATGGCTCAGCCACAGTATTTTGTCAACTCACAAGTGAGAAGCTTTTCTTTTGTAACCTTTTTTTTGTAAAGGAGAGAACATTCTCAACTTCGAAAACAAAAAAACTTAAAGCAGAAAACTCGTACAGTACATGTGAAAATGTCATTTAGCCTTTTTTTTAAAGAAAGAACTTTGATTTAATTCAGCCTTAGTTTAATTTAGTGAGTTCAGGAAAAAAAAGAACATTCTAACAAATGTTTATGTCAAAAACTGTTAGTGATCATGTTTAAAAAGTGTGTTGTGTCCTTCCTGCCGGCGGCTGTTTCGGTATTGGAGGGGTAAATTATCTCAGTTAGACTGGTGGACTGATTGTATTTTGCACCTTCACACATTGCCAAAATTGCCTAAATCTTTTTCAAAGACTATGATGTTACTCTTTGATCAACCAGTAAAGTTCCCTGAGCTGAATCCAATAAAGGAAATCTATGATCTGTTAACAAGGGGAAGATGAAACACCAGGGGCCTGTTTCAGAAAGGAGGTTCAACCAACTCTGAGGTTGAACTTGAACTCTGAGTTGGTCAGTCGGGAGATTAACAACTCTGAGTTCTCTGTTTCAGAGAAGCTGATCCGAGTTAGGTCAATCAACTCTGAGTGGACTGATTCGGAGGTGAGCGTGAGCACCGCGACTATAAGAAGCCATTATCCATGGAGCGCAGATATCACGAGTCACCATGGCAACCTTGGAAAAAAAGAGGTCTGCGTATTTTTCGCCAGCTGAACTTGACGTGCTGCTGCAGAGTTACAGTGAATATGAGCACATATTCCAGAAGAAAAGCAACACCACTGCATCTGCAAAACAGAGACAGTTTGCGTGAGTTTGAAGTGTTATTCCTGGTGTAATTGCATGAAATGCTGCATAGTGTACAGAACCAATCTGGGGGGGAAAATGCATTTAACGTTGGTAATGTTTAGAGGACTTTTTTGTTAACCTTCCCCTCTTGCAAACGTTGGTCAGATTAATATTAATACATGTAATAAATTTGGAAAAATACCGCTTCGTCTTTAAAAAGGGGAGGGGACCGGCAGAAACCTTGAGTTTGGAGAATAAAACCTGCTCCCGACCAGGTTAGGTTCACAGCGTAAGTAACCATGGATACTGACTCCGAGTATAAGTTACCTCTCTTTCAGAAACGGGTTTGACTTACTCTGCTTTCTCTGGTTTAACAAACCTCCCATTCTGAAACGGAAAACCCAGGGTTTCCCTGATTTCAGGGTTAACGCACTCAGAGTTTACACTTAACCTCCTTTCTGAAACAGGCCCCAGGTTTAGTTAGTCTCTGATGCGCTTTGTAGTCAAATCTGAACATTGAAATGAGACACAGTGTGATGACGTCACAACAGCGCTCAAAAAGTTTCCTAGATACATTTTTTTCGGAGAGAGGGGGGGTCGGCCAAGATGGCGTCTCGGTAAGACACTCGCGTTCGAGCTCCGCTTAAAAAGCCTTGTTAAAGCCAAAATTAAAAAGACTGTGACAACAACAACCGTATATTTATATCACCACCATGCCAAAACCCGAAAATAAACGGAAAGAGCGAGAAAGTCTGCCCACAAAAGGCTGTGTTATAGACGCACACAACTATGCTGACCAAGCGGCTGCAACAGACTCAATGGAAGCTGACGATTTCACTTTGACCCCCCTCCCTGATACGCCACTGAAGTCCCCACTTCTGAAAAAAGGTAAAGCTTCTGAAATCGAAGATCCTGAAGGCATTGTTTCCAAACTCTCTTGCCTCATTAACTCAAGATCTGACTCCATTGAAAAGATGGTGGGGGAGAACTGTATGAAAATTGAGGGTCTGAAAAAAACTATTGATTTCCTTTCGGAGGAACTGAAGGAAATGAAAACTAAAATGAAGGAGATGGACACAAAAGTTAAAAAGGGGGAACAGCGCATGGGGTCCTGTGAAAGTCGCATTGAAGAGCTGGAGCGTTATTCTCGAAGGTGGAACTTGCGGCTGGCCGGGGTTCCAGAAAACAACACCGAAGATGTGAAAGCTAAAGTCATCAGCATCTGCCAGAAAACCTTACTGGATGAAAACATCAAGGTAATTGAAGGTCTCGACATCGTGCACAGACTTGGAAGGAGGGACATTAATAAGACCACGCCACGGAACATCATCCTCCAATTTTCCTCCCGCGCCCTGAGAGATGCTCTCTGGAAAGCAGCCAAAAAGTCCAGATACCTGAAAGAAAACAACATGCGATTCTCTGAAGACCTCATCGCTTCTGACCGGGAGAAACGACGCCTCCTTTGGCCGCTGGTGAGAGATGCTCGGGCTGAAGGCAAAACGGCGTACTTCGTTGCGGGACGTGCCTTCGCCAACGGCACCGAGTTGTTCCTGCCCCCTTCCACCTAACCGTCACCATGTGACCATCCTGAGGATGATGTGGGACACCAATCTGACTCCTTTCTGGTAGAAAACTTAACTTCAAGGTGTCTGGCAAACTTAGTTAAAATCTTTCTGTTTTGATCTTGGTTGTTAAAATGCGACTATTCACGTCACTTAGCTTTTAATGACATTATTAGGCTTTAAACATGTTAATATTCTGAGTAAGTGAAGCTCGAGTTCTAACGTGTTTCTTAAAGTAAGAAGCACTCTTCTGAAGTTCATATTTCTCCTTAGTGTTCTCTGTTGAGAATTTGTTCTATTGTTCATGTCTTTATCGTTTCTTTCATTTAATGCCAGGGGTTTAAGAAATATTTTGAAACGCTAAGCAGTTTTTTTGTTCATCAAACAATTTAAATGTGATTTTTGTTTTATTCAGGAGTCTCATAGCACAAAGGAAGATTTAAACTTTTGGAAAAGTCAGTGGGGTAAAGAAATATGGGGAGCTCATGGTTCTAAAAAAATGGCTGGTGTTTTGATTTTAAAGGATAAATTTCTTGGGGAAATCATCCATCACTACAGTGACCCTAATGGGCATTTAATTATTATGGTGCTGTTAATCTGCCAGAATGTGGTGATCATTTCTAATGTATATGGCTACAACTCTCCTTTGGAAAACAGTCAGTTATTTGATTTATGGGATGAAAAAATTAGTTTGTGGCTTAAAAAATATCCTGAGGCCTTTTTGATTTTTGGTGGTGATTTCAATGTTGTTAATGACAACACCTTAGATAGACACCCTCCTAAAAAAACTAATCCAAACAATAAGTATTTAGAAAATTTCATGGATAAATTTGAAATTGTGGATGTTTTTAGAGCAAAATTCCCTTTATTAAAATCCTTTACTTGGCACACCAAAGATTATTCTAAACAATCTCGGATCGATTACTGGCTGACGTCAAAAAGAATTAATGTCACTAATGTTGATGTAAATTCTCATCCAGCTCCCTTTTCTGACCATATGATAGTCACCCTAAAGTTAACTCTCTCTCCAATGTCCAACATTCCCAGGGCTGTTTGCTGGAAAATAAATAACAGTCTTCTGTCCCACAACACTGTAATAGAAATTACAAAAAAATAATCCAATCATACTGGGAAGAAGCTAATGCATCAAAAATATTCAGCCCTCAAATGGGAATTATTAAAATTTGATATTGGGAAATTTATGAGATCTTATAGTAGTAACTTAGCAAAACTTAGAAGGAAAGAAGAAAATGAACTTTGCTCTAAAATTGCTGCCTAAAAAGCAGTGAGAACATCCCTGAAAATGAGCTGATAGAACTTGGTGAATATCAGAACAAGCTGAAAGAGATGTATAAAAGGGAAACACAAGGTGCATTTATAAGATCAAGAGCAAAGTGGATGGAAGAAGGGGAACAATGTTCTTCCTATTTTTTTGGACTACAAAATTCTAATTTCAGCAATAACTCTCTGAATTCTTTTCAAATGAACAACAAAATTGAAACAGATCATAAAATTCTTGGCTCTTTTTGCTCTGACTTTTACAACAAACTTTACTCCTCTAATTACTCAGAAATTAAAACGCTAGAGCTACTAGATTCTATTAAACATTTTAAGATTATCAGTGAAACACATAAAAACTCTGTGATGCCAGTATAACCTTAGAGGAAGTGCAAGATGCTATAATGATTCTAAAAAAGAACAAATCTCCCGGTAATGATGGATTGTCAAGTGAATTTTACAAAAACTTTTCAACGGAACTTAGTCCTTTTATCCTTGAGATGCTCACTGAAAGTATTAATCTGGAAAAACTACCCCCTACTCTAACACAAGGTATTATATCACTGATACCCAAACCTATTAAGGATAAACTTCAAATTGATAACTGGAGATCTATCTCGTTACTTAATAATGACTATAAAATATTAGCTCTAATTTTAGCCAAACGAATTAAACAAACCTTAACATCTATTATAGACGAATCCCAATCAGGATTCATGTCTAATAGGCACACTACTAATAACATCAGATTAGTTTTGGATTTATTGGATGATTCCGAACTAATAAATGAGAATAGTTTTATTCTGTTTTTGGACTTTTATAAAGCCTTTGATTGCCTAGAACATGAATTCATTTATCGATCTCTAGAAAACTTTGGGCTTGGACCATTTTTTATAAAAGCTATTAAAACTCTCTACAATAATTCTAACAGTAAAATCAAACTTAAATATGGTACGTCTCCAAGATTTCCGGTGGGTAGGGGGGGTACGCCAAGGCTGTCCAGTGAGCCCTTATTTATTCCTGCTAGCAGCACAACTGCTTGCAGCTTTCATCCAGGAAAATAACATCCATGGCATTTCAGTCGCTGATAAACAAATTCTTATAAGTCAAGTTGCTGACGATACCACTCTTTTTCTGAAAAATTCAGATCAAATTCCCGTTGTAATCAACCATATTCATAAATTCTCAGACGCTTCTGGCCTTAAACTTAATATAAATAAATGTGAACTTTGACCTATTTCAGAATGCGCTCACTCAGTTTTACATGGTATACCTGTAAAATCACAAATTACTTATCTTGGGATTATTATTTCCAAAAAAACAGAGGATAGATGCAACCTAAATTTTAATCCCATAATTGAAAAGACCAAAAAGAGATTTAACCGCTGGCTTCAGAGGGACATCACTTTAAGAGGAAGAACTTTATTATCCAAAGCTGAAGGAATCTCCAGATTAACATATCCAGCACTTGCCCTCAATGTTAACGCATCCACATTTAAAACCGTTGATAAAATGCTTTACAAATTTATTTGGAAAAATAAAACTCACTACATTAAAGATAAAGTGCTTTTGAACCCAATAGACTCAGGAGGTCTCAATGTCTTAGATTTCACCACCTTAAATTACACCTTTAAAATCAATTGGATTAAGAAATTTCTTAGCAACCCAGATTCCTTATGGAATTTTATTCCATACTATTTATTTTCTAAACTCGGTGGACTCCCTTTTCTTCTCCAATCTAACCATAACATTCAAAAGTTGCCCATTAAATTAGCAAATTTTCAAAAACAAATGCTTTTGGCCTGGTCTCTAATCTATAAACATTCATTTTCTCCTCACAACTTTCATATCTGGAATAATACTAATATTTTATACAAAAATAAATCTTTATTCTTCCCCTACTGGTTTCAAAATAATATACTCTATGTAAATCAACTTTTTAACTCAGGAGGGTGTTTAATGTCATATAATCAAATTTTAACCACTTATATTATTCCAGTTGCCCCCAAAGAATTTGCAATAGTCATGGATGCTATTCCTGAAGGCATTATAATGTTATTTAAAGGTCTTGTTCACCCTTTACCCTCACATTCAGTCTCTTTATTTGAAACCAATATTGGCAAGACCTGCTTTACTACGAGAACATCTAAAAGAAATAAAAAAATAAGATCACTGTTTCAGAAAGATATTGCAGTTGTTCCCTATGTGACCCACTATTGGAGAAAATTTGCCCCAGATATTGAATGGAAGAAAGTTTGGACTTTGTCCTCTAGGGCTGAAACGATTCCTCGAGTTACTCGAGTTACTTGATTACAAAAATTCCTCGAGGCAAAAACTCTGCCTCGAAGCCTCGTTAAATTCCTATGACGCGCATTATACGCGCGGCGCAGGGATTTGATTGTGTCACACGGACCGTTTATTCACACGGACCTTTTGAATTTAGTTGGCGCGATGGCGGAGAATAGATCTATAAATAAACGGCAGAAATTGTCTAAAGTGTGGGATCATTACACACTTAATAAAGAAGAGAACAAGGTGCAGTGTCTCTACTGCAAAATAGAGCTGGCATACACAACATAAATTAGGTATGCCAGATAAATTAACGTAGTCTAAGCCTAGTGATGTTCGCTGATTTTAATCCCATACTGCATTTGTAGCGATGTCGTGATGCGGTTTGACTAGATATGACGTTTAACTTTGATGACGTTTTAAAGTAGTAAACGTAACTATCACGCTCAATTGCAAGAGATTATAGCCTCAAAAAAGAACCCCTTGACACACACACAAACACACGCACGCACACACACACACGTACATTTTGATGTTTGTTTTGAGATTACAGCTTATTATTTATAATTGTTTTATTTACATAATTTTTTTATACATTTTATAAATTGTGTACCTGGTTGGCTTGATATTTTATATTCATTTTTTGTTCTCAGGTTAAATCAACTAAATTTTGCAGAAGGTACAATCCTTTTTTTGTAATGTTGTGTATTGAGAAGACAATACAAGAACACACACAAATCGTTTTATCCGATTACTCGATTAATTGATCGATTAAGTGCTAGATTAATCAATTACAAAAAGAATCGATAGCTGCAGCCCTATTGTCCTCCAAATATTTTATTTCAAATAAACCCCGGGATGTTTGCTTTAAACTTCTTCACAGATGCTACCCAGCCAAATCCTCATTACACATAGACATTGATGGAAAATGCTCCTTTTGTAAATTAGACACTGAAACAATTATACATCTTTTCTGGAAATGCCCCCCCAACAGCAATTTTTTGGAAAGAATTTTCCTCCTTTGTTCAATGTAAAATTTAGACACAGTTTAGCTCGTGCTGGTTTGCGGCGCCTTCCGTCCGTGAAACCCGGGTTCGACTCCGGGCTGCTCCCTGTTCCCTTCTCTACCTCTGCCGGTTCCAAGCCCGGTTTGAGAAGGTTGCGTCAGGAAGGGCATCCGGCGTAAAACATTGCCAAATTTACCATGCGACTTGTTCGCTGTGGCGACCCCTGATGGGAGAAGCCGAAAGTGAAAGTAAAGTTCAATGTAAAATTTATACAAAAATTTGATTTGGTATACAAGGATACATTATTTGGTTTTTATTATGTTAATAATTCACTAATAAGGGGATAATATTAAATTAACCCTTTATTAATACTAGCCAAATTCCATATTCATAAATGCAAATTTTCTGGAAAAAAAAACCTTATTCAAACTTTTTATGATTGAGTTAAGCCAATATATCCGAACAATAAAATATTCTTCCAACCCCAAAGCTATAAGAATCTTTGACACCCTGGAATTTTTTAAATGTACAGAATAGCAACTTACTGCTTTTACTGCTCTTGTTTATAAATTTTTTTTCTCCTTTGCTCTTTATGTTCCCCTGCCACATTTTGTTACTCTTTTTTGTTATCTCTGTACTCAAAAACGGACTTGATTTTGTATCCTGTACATCTTCAATAAAGTTTTGAAAAAAAAAAGTTTATAATGCTAGGAGCTAAGAGCTAAGTCCAGTAGTCCGGTGTCACTTATCTGATTCTGGAGGAATTTATCCAGATGAAGTTGACACGGTCGTCCAGGTACCACGCAGCACTGCAGTGCAGTTACTAACCTCCTAACAGAGCCCAATGCTCAGAGGATCCCAGCTGTCTGGAGGTGACGCCTCCTCCTGCCACTGAAGGAGGAGCAGAGAGGAAGAGGAGCAGCTGAGGGTTCTGCTCAATGAGTTATATCACTAGAGGAGACACGCCCGTTTTAGAAGCCTGGCCGACGGTGGCGGAGCGCGACGCCATCTTGGTGAGGTCGACGACGCCCACATGGCAATGATTTCTATTGCTTTTAGAGGTGTCTAAGTAGCTTTTATATACTATATATATTTTTACATTTATATATATATATTTATACATATATGTAAAAACATTATATTTATACACCCGGTTCCGGGTTACACGGCAGGACGCGTGGTGTGCCTCTCTGCGAATACAACTATCTTCAAATTATTTAAAAGGTTGATTTTCCCCAAAAAAGAGAGCTGACCATGCCCCCGAAGAAGACCTCAAAAAGACTCTTGACATTATTCAAGAAACGCTGAAAAGTTTTATGGAACAAGTGTCAGCTAAGCTAACGCCACTTTGGGATATGATGGAAGAGTTCCCAAGATTTCGGGCTCAAAACGAGCAGCGAGAAAACCAGGTCGAGATTCTGGAGAAAAGACTGGACGATGTGGAACAGCAAGTAAGGATGAATAATGTCATTCTCACTGGAGTACCATTCAAGCCTCGAGCTAGCACTGCTAATGCTAGCGCTAGCGTAGCTAGCAGTGCCAATACGGAGATCGGTGCAGTGTCTTTGGATTAGCAAATACATTCATTTCTCACATCTAAAGGGATTTCCCTGGATCTCAATACCATCGAGACCTGCCACCTGCTCCCCAGGAGAAAGGAGACGGATAAACCAGCGATCCTCATCAGGTTTATGAATCACAAACACAAGCTAGCTTTGATGAACCAAAGGAAACACCTGAAAGGTTCGGCTGCTTATCTGAACGACCATCTGACCAGAAGGAATGCTGAAATCTCAAAACATGCACGGCTTCTCAGGAAGCGTAAGCAGATTGAGAACACTTGGGTTAAAGGCTGCAGGATTTATGTCAAACCGCTCGGTCCAGAGGACCGGTCCAAGGTTCTGGTGGTGAACACCATGAAAGACTTTGAAAAGTGTTTGATCACGGTCGTCTGAAACAACATGGAGTAATAAACCAAAGAGCCAAATAATTTCAAGAAATATGACACGTGGATTCATCACTTTACGTAACCTGAATAACAGCAGAGTTCTGACCTGCAGACAACTTGACCTCAACTTTCACCGACTTTTAATGATATTACTTCACTTTCTCCAAAACTTGATAAATTGATTCAAAAATCTTTCCTAATGTAGCATAATTTTGCACATGTTTTTAACTTTTGATACTTGATGAAATTTTGCTATGAAAATTCCTGAAACAGTGTTGTGTCTATTTTACTGTTATAGTATTATGTTTTATTCTGATGAATGGCATTTATAAGTAACATAATCTGCATATTGTTCAGATGACTGATCTGCATTTTGAAGGAAAGAGATTCGTCCGTTTTTGAGTTCTTTCCATCCATGCGTGTTCGATAGTCGAGAGTGGTAAAACAAACAAGGATTCAACCGGTTAAAAATACACGGAGTTTATTTCCCTGACAATAGTTCTAAAGCACAGATTAAAACATTAATGCAGATATATCTGGATTCTCAAGTAAAGATCTACTGACGCACAAGTTACATGCGAATTACTTGTAGATTTTCCTAAGAACAATGGAAAACTTTAAAACCAGTCTTTTTAAGATGTGTTTGAATCTCCGCCTTCCGGAAAGATCATGGTCGCTGGTCCTCCGCCCCTGGTCGCTCTGATTCGTCAGCTGATAGCCCGCCTGCTTCCTCTGGCCAATAGCTGACGATTGCCAGCTTCAGATCCGCTCCGCCTCTCGGGGGCCCATTTCACCGGCGCACACAGTCCGATGATCAAGAGAGTCCCCATCTGGTCAGAGTAAATCATTCCTGGACAACTCAAGGTTCCTTTTACCGGTATCCAGAGCAAAGGTCAGCTCCAACCTCCACATGAGAACACGAATCTTCACACTTTCCCAGGGGAAGAATCTTCAACCCAGATGGTACGGATGTAGACCATGGCATATTTATTGCAGCTATGGAAGACACCTAACTTTGCACAAAGAACACCCTATGTCTTCACAGGATGCTGCAACCATAAAGCAAAAAGGAATGTCACACGACCATAAATCTGGATGGTTCAAAATAAGTTCACTTCACACTAAGGATAAAGCTGTAACATAATGAAAAATAAGATATTAAAACATACATTTTCTACATTTCCCTCTCTTGATCACACAAAGTGTGATCACCTAAAAGATTTAACACTACTACACTCAAAAACAACAAAACATTACAAACAGGTCCACCTGACCTGACAGCTGAGGTCTGAAGCCCGCACAATCTGTGACAAAATATTTCAAAGGAGTTAGGCGTCCATGCATGAACGTGCAAGCGAAACCTGTCGGAGCATCAGTTAAACATTCAGTGTTCAGTCTGACAGAAACCACCCCTAAGGATGCTCATGCTCACAAGATCGACCTAACCCCTTGGCACAATGTCATTACTAAAAGTTACATAGTACAAAAACTAAAGTCGTAAATAAGGTAAATAAAACAAATTCAAAGTCTAATTCAGTCTAATTCAAATTCAAATAGTAAAAAAAAAACATAACCGTAAAAAAGATAACAGTTCCTGTAAAGCAAAAGAACACCTGGAATTAAGGGGGAGGAAAGCGAGACATGTTAAGGCAGAACAAAATCACACAGATGACTAAAAGAAAAACAGAATAGTTAAACATAACAGCAAGCGTAATTCAGGAAATTACTTTCATCTCCTCCATGGGGTCCCATTGGAGGGGCTGTGATACATGCGTTCTACCTAAATAAGAATAGCAATACGTAAAATGCAACAAAATCCAAAAGGTCCTTCAGGGCCTCGAACACTCGCGTCCTTCTGTATGTCCCACAAGCGCTGACCAGCTTGGACCAGGCCTCCTATGAACTTCTCAATAAACCTGGTAATTAGAGATCTGATACAGAAGATACAACAGAACAGCGTGAAAGAGCTTGGAGTGTCCACACATACGTACCTTCTCTCCAAGATGAATCTGCTGTGGATCTAAATATTGATTAGCGTTAGGGTCAGGAACTTTAAAATAAAAAACAATAACCAAAAACCATATCAGAAAAACAAAACACAAGACACAAGAATCATGTTACGCCTGCGGAGGGGAGAGCAGCAAATGTGATGGGAAAAAGTCCATCAGTGTTTCTCTTCTCAAAGGTCTGCTTCTCCTCATGCTGTCATTAAGAACACAAGTGGGGAAGAAAAAAATTCAAGAAAAAAGGAAAGTTCATTAGAGACAGTCGTATAACTGCCTTATCAACCCAGGACAGTGTCGTAAAACTTCCTCATCCTTGCTGAGGATGAGTGAACCAGAGGAACACACAAACAAAGCTGTAGAAAAAGTGAAAAAGGTCAATCTGAGTTACCATTTAAACATCCCTTCTAAACAAATACATTCAAATGATAATAATAAAACAATTTGACGATGATAATAAAACAATTTCCTTAAGACTCCCTAATGTCCATCTCCCTCTCTTGGAGTGGAAACATTGCAGAGTCAAACAGAGATAAGGCACAAACACAAAACCAGATAAATTGAAAGGAAAAATATAAATTGAATAAAAATTGAACATAAAATAGGAGAACAACAAACAGATCAGTGCACCGTTCAGATTAACAGGCGTCCTGTCCACGGTCCTGTGAAAAGCAAGATCACAAGGTGAAGAAATGAAACCACTTATTGTCGTTGCCTTGCAGCCGTGAGGTCTGTCACCCTTGTCGTTTAGCATTGACCTCAAGGGGTAGTAGGTTCCACAAAACAAAGAAGAAAATGTCTTCCATAACCACAAAGACTCAAGAAAACCATCATTTCTCTTACTGTCTCTGGACATTTATGCTGCAAAACAGACTTTCTATGCTCCGTAGACATTGAAGAGCCTGTGCTGGAAACAGTTGTACCTAAAAATGGGACTTCCCTTCTGCAACGTTGCAAATTCCTGTTAGACACTTCAAAACCCAAATCAAACAACGTCAAAAGAAGATCTTTCATTACTTGCAGGCAGGTTTCAGCAGTCGGTGCTGTTAGCCGGAGATAATCAACCTACATCAAAAACACAACCCTCTAAGAGCATAATATCCTGTCGGAGAAACTTTAAAAAGTGATTGAAAATGCCAGGAGAATTTTTAAATCCTTGTGGCAAGCGTGTGTACTGCAAACTGAAACCTTTATACTGAAACGCGAATAGATGTCTGCTGTTCTCATGTAATGGAATGCAAAAGAAGGCACTTGCTAAAGCAATAGCAGTGAACCACACACAAACCACACACAGTGTGGGGTTAAAGTTGACAGCATGCTATGTAGATCAGGCACAGGGAGGACTGGAGTAATGATGACTTCACTAACAGCCCTTAAATCATGTGCCATGCGATAAGTTTTATTATCTGCTTGTAAAACCGGTCTCAAAGGAGTAAACCGTGAAAAATATGAATGCTCAATTACACCAGAGTTCCACAAACCAATCAGAATTTCCTTCATCTGCATCCTTCACTCAGCGGCACTGAGATCTAAAAACATTTGCTCCTGCAGTTACCTGAATCTCCACCGGGGAAACGGTGAAGCATGAACAAACATCAAATGAACCTGTTGACCATGAAGCATCAGAGAGCGTTTTTAACATCACCTCTGCATCTTCATGATCCGTCTTCTATCTGCTGCGATGACTGACAATGCAGAAATGCTCCAGAACTGAGGAGTTAGTCCTTGAAGGCAAAGTTATCCTGTACATATTTATTAAGGGAGAGAAGTGAACACCTGAAAATCACAGTTTAGACAGTTGTTTGTTTACATCCCTCTCAGTCATGGGTCTGAGTTGCCGAGCTTCATGACCAGGGGAGTGCTAATTCTATGTGCGATACAGGTGTGACTAACTTCCGGTATCATGGCAAATGTGAGTGTGCGAATGCAAAATAAACTGTACACCCTCTTGACCAATATATATGTCAGTGTAGTTTAAAATGCCACGTATGGCCGTCTACCTGATGAAATGCTTCCCGGTACAGTTGATCATCCTCTTTGTCATAATAGAATGTGCAGTTCAGGTCATCGGAGGCGGAAAAATATTGCTTCTAGGACAGGACTCATGGCATCCAAACCCGAAATACATGGACACACCTGGCGTTTCAGGGCCCTCTGGATCCAGCAGGTGTCAGCAGTGGGGGTTGGCTGTGGGGTGTGGCATGGCATCCAGTCTGAAAGAATGCTGGCTCCTGTTTTGACAAAAACGTTCCGTCCCAACAGATTCACAGGCGTGTGTGGTGAATGCACAAATGAATGTTCCACCATCTGGTCAAAAGTCAGTCAGATGGTCTTTTGCAGGTTTTGTGGAGTCATATGTTCATTTGTCAGAGCTGATGGAGGCAACCGGCAGTTTATAGAGGAACACATTGCACCAGTGTCCATTCATGGAGTTACCTCTGAGCTTGAAAGGAACCATGGCTCCTGCATCACCAAGTGGTATTGTCCAACTTGCCACCTGTGGTCCTTGCCACGGTGGAGGAGCTTGGAGCGGTTGTGGGTGCTGTTCATGTCCTCTGCTCCTGGTTTGTGCATCCTGCTGTTGGGTACCTTGTTGTGGGCAGTCGTTGCCATATGTCCTGAGCGCCACAGATGTCATTTCCAGCTGCTGCTGGGGGGGTCCCTGGGTGGCTCACGCCTTCCAGGAGGGGATACCCGTCCTCCTGTCCTGGCCTCCGATACCTGAACATTGCTACAGGTCCTGAGGGTATTTAAACTAATCATGTTGTTCGCTTTTTTTTTTTTTAAAACAACTTCATTCATTCATTGCCAAGATGGCGGCGGCGCGTGCACACGCAGCGGCACAGCGCTCGCTGTTTTTGTTTGTTTTTTTCATGTTTCTGTTGGTGCTACAGACACTGGAAGCGTTTACTCAGTACAGCAAGACGGAACTACTTCAAATTAGTTGGAATTGTCAATTTAATACTCCCCCAAAGTCGGACTTTATACCACCCGAGATCCAACGGACTGCCACGGCCTTAACCATACCCCCCCTGTGGCCAAGGAGACGGAGAAGATACCGTAAACAAAAGCGGGGGAGGAGAAGCGGAGCACGCGCCAGGCTACATGCTAACCCGCATCGACCAGCTCTCCCCAGTCTCTTCCTCGCTAACGTAAGATCACTCGCCAACAAACTGGATGAGTTTCGGCTACGGATCGTCTCGCGGCGGATGGACAGCTGTGTGGCCATCATAACAGAAACCTGGCTGGACAATAACACACATAACGCCGCGGTGGAGCTAGCGGACCGTTCTTTGTTCCGCGCGGATCGGACAGCAGACTCCGGTAAGGGCAGAGGCGGCGGACTGGCGCTTTACATTCACAACTTCTGGTGTGCAGCCACACACATCATCGGAACGCACTGCACACCCGATCTGGAATACCTGGCGGTGAAATGCAGGCCATTTCGAACGGCGAGGGAGTTCTGCTCTATCCTGATCATAGCTGTTTACATCCCACCTCAAGCTAACGCTAAGCTAGCGCTAGAGGAGCTCTACTGTCTGATCAGCAGGCAGATGAACTCCAACTCAGAAGCAGCTGTGATCGTGGCAGGAGACTTCAATCATGTGGAACTCAAAGCAGTGCTCCCCAAATTTAAGAAGTTTATTCACTTTCCCACCAGAGACAACAACACACTGGATCAAGTCTACTGCAAAATCCCAGGTGCATACAAGGCTGCAGCAGCTCCTCACCTGGGCATGTCAGATCACATCTCTGTGGAGCTAACCCCCACATACAGACCTCTGATCTGCAGGACCAAACCAACCATCAAAACAGTTCAGGTATGGACCGAAGAGGCTTCTTCTGCACTACAGGACTGTTTTGAACTCACTGACTGGGAGGTGTTTAAAGATGGCTCAGACCTGGAGGCCTACACAACATCCGTCCTGAGCTGTGTGCAGTTCTGCACCGATGCTGTTCTGCCCACAAAGTCCATCAAAGTCTATCCAAACCAGAAACCATGGTTTGATGGAACAGTGCGGTCTCTGCTCAAAGCTCGGGATGCAGCCTACAGGTCAGGTGACAGGCTGGCCTACAGCAGAGCCCGGACAGAGCTGAGGAGGGGCATCAACCAGGCCAAACGCAGACACAGACAACGGGTGGAACAGCACTTTGCTAATAACAACCCGTGGAAGATGTGGAGAGGCATCAGAACCATCACAGACCACAGGAGCAGCATGCAGCAGACCACTCATGACCCCACCCTGCCTGACACTCTAAACAACTTCTTTGCACGCTTCGAGACGCCCGGCAGCAGCAGAGACCCTGGTCCTCTATTACAGCTGGAGGAACAGTCCCAGCCTCTCGTCCTGCAGCTACATCAGGTGAGCTCCACTCTGAGGAGGATCGACACCAGCAAAGCCGCAGGACCAGATAAGGTGTCAGGTCGGGTTCTGAAGCTGTGCGCACATCAGCTGGCTGGAGTTTTCCTTGACATCTTCAATTGGTCCCTGCAGCTCACCTCAGTTCCCGTGTGCCTCAAGTCCTCCATCATCGTGCCGGTGCCAAAAAAATCATCCGTCTCGTGCCTCAATGATTACCGGCCGGTCGCTCTGACACCGGTGATCATGAAGTGCTTTGAGAGGATCATCCTGAACCACATCAAGGACATCATCCCTGCTACTCTGGACAGTCATCAGTTCGCTTACAGGGAGAACCGATCGACAGAGGACGCAGTTTCATTAGCCCTGCATGCTACCCTGTCCCACCTGGAGCATCCTGACACCTATGTCAGGATGTTATTTGTGGACTTCAGTTCAGCCTTCAACACGGTGATCCCGGACAAGCTGACACTGAAGCTCCACAACCTGGGTCTGCCTGCCTCCCTGTGCCTCTGGATCAAAGACTTTCTCACCAACAGGCCCCAAGTGGTGAGAATCGGGGACTCAACATCATCCACTCTGATCCTGAGCACAGGAACACCACAGGGGTGTGTCCTCAGCCCCGCCCTCTTCACTCTGTTCACCCACGACTGCTCCGCTATTCATTCCACAAATCTGGTTTTAAAGTTCGCCGACGACACCACCGTAGTGGGTCTCATATCCAACAATGATGAGACTCACTACAGAGAGGAAGTTCAGCACCTGACAGGATGGTGTGCTGACAACAACCTCATCCTGAACACCTCCAAGACCAAAGAGATCGTTGTGGATTTTAGAAGGACTAGAAAGGTGGCACACCCCCCCCCTCCTCATTAACGGGGAGGAGGTGGAGCAGGTGGACCACATCAAGTTCCTGGGAATCCACATCACATCTGACCTCACCTGGTCGCTGCAAACATCCCACCTGGTGAAGAAGGCTCAGCAGAGACTCTTCTTTCTCAGGAAGCTTAAAAGGACTGGACTTTCATCACAACTTCTGGGGAACTTCTACAAGGCAACCATAGAGAGCATCCTCTGTCTGAGTGCTACGGTGTGGTACGGGAGCTGCACCGCTCAAGACAGGAAGGACTTGGCCCGGGTGGTGAAAACCGCACAGGAGATTGTGGGAGGACCTCTCCCACAACTCGACTCAGTGTACGACAGCCGGGTCCGACGGAAGGCTGGTCGTATTGCTGCAGACCCCACCCACCCAGGACATAACCTGTTTGTACCTCTTCCCTCTGGGAAGAGATACAGGAGCATCAGAACTCACACAAACAGACTGAGGAACAGCTTCTTCCCAAGAGCAGTGAGGTCCATCCACCCCCCACCCCCCCCACATCACACAACTGGGTCAACGAAACCGCCCCCTCCCCCCAGACTTAACATAACCCACTAACCCCTGTCAGCACACAGCTGACAATGCTCTGACTCTATTTTAAACTGTGTGCAATATTCATGCTGTATGTGCAATATCCATTCTAATGTGGAATACCCACTCGTGCAATATTCACCCCACTCTACTGTACAGTATTTAAGTATTTATGCCTTATATAGCTCCTTATTCTTATTTTATTTTATTCTACCTTTTTATATCGAGAGTTGCTGGAAAAAATTTCATTGTGCTCTGCAGAATGATAATAAAAGATTCTGATTCTGATTCTGATTCTGATTATCCCGTGTGGATTTTTCCTGCAGTATAAATAACTGTTTTTCAGTTGTCCAACTCCTCCCTTTGCCCCTTTTCTGCAAATGTGCTCTGCAGTGATGAATCAGATGTATTTTAAATCGACTCTTATCACCTCGCAGACGCTCCGATGCATTCTCCATGCATGCAGTCATGGCTTCATTTGATTAGCGGAGCTGACCTGAGGGTCAGACACTCCTAACACGGCTCCTTCCTGTGAAGCCAGAGAACTGAGAAATGCTCTTTTTGTCACTCACCCAATGAAGCAGAGGGGGTTTGCTGTGTAAAGATTTATGAGGTCTGAGGAGGGGACTGCTCTTCGCCTTTCCTGCAACATTAAAGCTATGTGCTGCTTGGAAAAAACATGTTACTGCAGATGTTGTTAAAGCAGATTTGTTACTGTCATGCTTTGTTTTCACCATCGCCATCACCAACACTGTGTATTCTAAAGTTGGTTAATCAATGATGAAAATCAACAAAGGAAAAAATCCCTAAACTTTTCTCTGAGCTACATGGCGGATGTGGAGCCAAATCTTTGAATAATACATTGTCTTAGATTTATTCTGGCAGCTAATCATTCACTTTTAATTCAGAAACAAAGACAAATTGTTTTGACTTACCATTAAGGACTTGCTGTCCTACAAAAAGAATTTGTAGGAGTGCTAAAAGTAACAAAATTCCACAATTTAAGCTTTTCCTTATTTAACCAAAACACAATTCCCACTCAAACAACAGGTTCGTTAAAACAGACAATAAATATGCAGACAATAACTTTTAACCGTTTTATCAAAACCACACCAAAAGATATAACACAACAAATTAGGCACCTTACACATAAACAAAATAAACCATTTCACTGAAATGAATCGTTTATCACTAGCATTAACATTCATGTTTCCCCTTTTTCTGTTCTACTAGAACCAGCACCTTACCTTTCCTTACCATACCTTTCTGTGTCCACAGACCCTCTTTCACTTCCTATGCCGTTCATTTCTCCTTCAGTTCAATGCTTTGTGCTTTTCCCATTCTGTACAACATCCACTTACACTGTTTTCAAACTATAATTACATCAAAACATAGGATCTGCTTCAACTTTCATCTTTAAACACCTATAAATGCTTTAACACCAACACTAAGTAATCTGGGAAATATTAAAACATACAATAAATTAAACATTGCAAACATTCTTTTTAAGGGAGTCCGGATCTAAACCAACAATTACTTAAATTTAGTGTCAATAGCATTACTTTTTAGCAAAACTTAACTAAATAGTGGTAATTAAATTAGGAATTACAAATAAAGTAGAAACACTATGTATTCAAAATAAGAAAACCGAAATAATTGCAAAATCATTTTACACAAAATATATTGGACCGATATTACCTTACCGTGTTTTAGAAAGATTTGCCCAACTTTAGGCAAACTCCCGAGAAAGTTATTTTCGTTCGAGCAGAGGCAGAACAGAGACCGTTGCTGCAGCTGCATGTGTAGTCAAGCTACTGTTGTGGCTTAAACCTCCGTCGGAAGCGCTGCTCATACGCCTTTCTACTTAAAAATCTTTTTCGTCGAACCAAGACCACTGAACTTTGTTTTTATCGACGTCTTACAACCGAGGTCATGACCACGCTCAATAATTACGGTATCAGTCGTTATTTTACCACAAATTAGATCGCAAACTTTTAAGCTTTGTTCCGTGAAAGTTTAGCGCAGGTTGAACATTTCGGTCTGAATGGACGCCGTCACGCCGACCACATGGTACAAACAAAGCCAATCAGCGCTGTCGACGCATTTGAAAGAACTAAAACATCCCGTTATTGGCTAATTCGAAACAAGATGGCCACGTCCATAGAGAAAAACATTTCACACAGAAACATGGAAAATAAAGCCAAAATTCGCCGATTTCAAACAGTTTTTCATCCCATACTTTCCAAAATCTCATGCATACATTTCATTCAGAAGCAGTCACATCTCCAAAATCTCATACATTCAGTCCGTTCATCAGCGATCACGTCTGTATTGTCGTCAGTCAGTCGTCAAGTCATGTTGTTGTCGTTTTTGTCCTGACAAAAATGCACAATTTACCCCATCTTCTGTCAAATTCAGCGCTCATGTTTATTTTGAATCCTTCTTTGGTTTCTCTCCGCGTATAAAAAAATAATTTGTAGAGGCCGAAGCCTCCTTGGTGTTTCCGAAAATCCTAGACGCGCAAAATTAATTCCTATAATAACTCTGTTTTTTGTAAGGGATTTTTTAACAGGTTTAACAGACGCAAACCTAGTCAATTTGCTGCTTTCCAAATATCACAAGCTCCCAATTTGCCAACGTTCAATGTTTACAGGCCGAACAGACGAAAAACCTGCATAATTTATAAATGTCCAATTTTTCAAAATTTACTGCTGTCCAAAGTGTATATTTTGCCACCGTTTAATCCGCTGTTCTAGGGAGGGTGAACCCAACACTTATTTACTGGGGTGCGCTCGCCCGTTCGTATAGGGAACACTCCGCCACCCATACAATCGACTTCTCCTTTAATTTGAGTTAATCAATATGCAGACTTTACAAAAGGCTCTGCTCACCATGATTATGAATGAGGCCTCTGAAGAAGTCGACCGCATGGCAGGAAGCATCCCCAGACTTTACGTCGAAAGTCTCAGAAATCTCGTAATAAGCCACTATGATGTGGTCCAACCGGTCTGGTCCGCGTTCCTATCCGCCCCCGACTTCACGTCTCGAGGTCACCAAAATTGAAGGAAAGAGATTCGTCCGTTTTTGAGTTCTTTCCATCCATGCGTGTTCGATAGTCGAGAGTGGTAAAACAAACAAGGATTCAACCGGTTAAAAATACACGGAGTTTATTTCCCTGACAATAGTTCTAAAGCACAGATTAAAACATTAATGCAGATATATCTGGATTCTCAAGTAAAGATCTACTGACGCACAAGTTACATGCGAATTACTTGTAGATTTTCCTAAGAACAATGGAAAACTTTAAAACCAGTCTTTTTAAGATGTGTTTGAATCTCCGCCTTCCGGAAAGATCATGGTCGCTGGTCCTCCGCCCCTGGTCGCTCTGATTCGTCAGCTGATAGCCCGCCTGCTTCCTCTGGCCAATAGCTGACGATTGCCAGCTTCGGATCCGCTCCGCCTCTCGGGGGCCCATTTCACCGGCGCACACAGTCCGATGATCAAGAGAGTCCCCATCTGGTCAGAGTAAATCATTCCTGGACAACTCAAGGTTCCTTTTACCGGTATCCAGAGCAAAGGTCAGCTCCAACCTCCACATGAGAACACGAATCTTCACACTTTCCCAGGGGAAGAATCTTCAACCCAGATGGTACGGATGTAGACCATGGCATATTTATTGCAGCTATGGAAGACACCTAACTTTGCACAAAGAACACCCTATGTCTTCACAGGATGCTGCAACCATAAAGCAAAAAGGAATGTCACACGACCATAAATCTGGATGGTTCAAAATAAGTTCACTTCACACTAAGGATAAAGCTGTAACATAATGAAGAATAAGATATTAAAACATACATTTTCTACAATTTGCCATGTTGATTTCTAAAATAGTTATTTTTGACGTAATACTTAAGTAATTCATCTTTGTCATGTGCTTTATCGATATCTTATGATTTTTAATTCTGTCTGATAAAAACTGGGAACCGGATATTGATAAATCATGTAATAAAATGGTTACAGTATAACGGGGTGGGATTATATAAGTTCGCTTCCTTCCACTCCCTTTCAAGCAATATTTATTAATATGTCTAATTATCCTAAGTTTGATTAGTTACTGTATGAATGTATAACTGATGTTTATATTGCTGTTGTGTATTATTTGTACTTAATTGCTTGAAATAAACCATTTCAAATCAAATCAAAAAATATATATAATATATGTAGATACATCATTTGTTGTTGTTAAAGAAGAGAAACAGTCAGCCTTAAAAGCTCAAACTTTAATGAAAATGCATTGTTGCAGGACTTCTTACAAATAAAAAAATTATTACAAAGAATTTTTAAAAATAATTTCTAAACATTTACAAGTTCTAGACCTCTTTGACATGTAATTTAAATTATTTAGAAAAACCCAACAATAAGTCAATAATATACAAATAATAATAAATCAATAGTGAATCAATACAAACAATAAATAATAACAATAAATAAATAATAAGTCAATAAATAATAATAAAACAAGTCTATTAATAATAATAATAATAATAACAATAGTAATAATAATAATAAATCAATAGTAAATCAATGCAAACAATAAATAATAACAATACATAGATAATAAGTAAATAAACAATGAAAAAAGACTATTAATAATAACAATAATAATAAAATAAATATTCAAAAGAAATACAAAAGTAAACAATAGATTTATCCTAAAAAAAACAACAACAACAAATAAAAACAATAGATTTATACTGATTCATGTGAGTGATCAATTTGTGTAACACAGATGTTATGGTGTCGGGTTTCAAGCTAACAGTCTGGCCTCTTATCTAAATGTGTTTCCACAAATATTTTGAACATTGCCAGACTGTATTGCTAGTTGGTACCACAGTGATCCATCTGGGTTAGCTCTTTTTATTGCTAAGATCCACTTTTTCCCTGAGTCTGAATCCATTGGAAACCTGCAAGAAAAGTTCAGTCACTGAGTCAGAAATGTATAAATCTATATTAATATAATAGCCTAGTATGCTGTATACAGGTTTAGCAAAATAAAATGTACATTTGTCGACAGCAAATTATCCGTACATCATGCAGCATGTTGATAACAGCCCTGCAGCATCATGCATGTCAACATGTGTGTGATTAATGAAGCCCCTGCAGCATTAAAAGAAAAAAATTATAATACTTACCTGTGAAATGATATACCTTCCTCCTTCATGGACTCATTTATCTGATTTTGGCAGTTGAAACCCAAACAATGAACTGGTATTATGCAAAAAATGTGTTCACATGCATGCACTGCATCAGTGACTTGACCTCACCAAGATGGCGGTGCTCTCCTCCCATGAGGAACCACGTGATGTCTCCTCTAGTGATATAACTCATTGGTTCTGCTCATGTGAGCGTGTGCAGAGTGAAGCTCCCACACAGACTCTGCTGGGGGGCGGAGCTGCTGCTCAGGTGTCCTGTGGGCGTGAAAGGTGCAGCAGCTGACCTCTGACCGGCTCTGCTTTGCTCTAAAAGAGATTAGATCAGATTCAGCTTTATTGTCATGACACATAAACAGCTACAAGGAAACCAAATGCAATTTGTGTCTAACCAAAGTGAAACAAGCAGTAAAGTGCAGGATAGAAACATATCATAAATAGAAGCTAAATATGCATCTTAATATGAGTTGTATATGAATAAAATATACAAGATAGTTCTACTATAAAGAGATCTGTCCAGATTTCCAGGTTGACTGATCAGAAATGTACAGGAATACTATATATTTGCATTTATTGATGAGTGTATTTATAATGTAATCTATTACATACATGTGCAAAGGAGAAAAAGCTGTTCCTCAGTCTGCTGTAGGCGGGACCAGCTGATGACCTTCTTTGCTCTTTGGAGCAAAGACGCTGCACATGCAGCTGGTTTCTTCCTGCAGGGTTTTTCTGTCAGACCTTCATCAGGCAGAAGAGTCCAGAACCAGATTCTAAATTCTGAAGGTCTTTTTCACAAACACAACCCTGATAGAGAATCTCAAACATCTGACTTTCAGGAATCCTGTTTTAGGAGTTTTGGGTCAAAGCAAAAGAAAATAAGGAAAAGAGAAATGAAGGTAAACGGAAACAGCGTTGAAAAGTCTTTTTTTCCTGATCCAGTTCCCAAGACTTCTATCATGTGATGTTTGGAGAAAAAGAAAAACTCCAAATCTGTTGATGTTTTACAGAAGAAAACCATAAAATCAAACAATCAAATTTTAAATCCAGTTAATGATTACACATCAACCAATCATCTGTTGACAACAGAACAGATTAATCCACTTTATGATCTCCTTCAGGGTCAGACCATGTCCTTCAGGTCCAAAGTCCACAGGAATCTGCTTCCTGGGTCATTCAGAACCGATTTGAAACTGGAGCCGGTTGGACTTCAGGGACACAAAGCTGTTCCAAAAATCCAGAGGAAGAAGTCAAAGAAAGAACAGCTGCATTTGTGTCAGAGGGGTGAGTTGATGGAACATCTGGGATGGAAAGAATGTGGATGTTTGCATTTCAAAGACTTTCAGAAGAAGTTTTTGAATGTTAGGACTCAGCTGGGAGCCTCTTTGTTGGAATCTAAAGGATCCTGGCTGAGATCAGATCAGATTGATCCAGCATTAGTTTGGAGTTCTGGATCATGAAGAGATGAAATGATTTAGAGGAGTTGAAAGGAAGATCAATCATCTGAACTTCAGCTTTTCCATCACATTTGATCTGGTTGGTTTTTCTTTCTTTGTAACCAAACAAAGTAAAGATCTTTACCTCTGGAGGTGCAGATCATGAGATCATCTTCAAACAGACGTAGTCTTTTGGGATCTGCAAACACTGACCTCTGCAGGGCGGAATAGGAAGTGCAGCTTGATGTCTGAATGGAGGAAATGTTTGATCTTCATCAGATGAAATGAGAGGCTCTCATGTGAGGAAGAACATCTGAACATCTTTGATACTTTTCTGCTGCTTTTGTTCTGATGTTGCTTCAATTCTGCTTCAATTTGTTTGGATTTCAACTCATTTCATGGATTTTCTTCAGAGCAGCTCGACTGGATTCTAGAAATGAAGGAAAACAGGTCAAAGGTCAAATGTCATTGAGGGAACTCTGAGTTCATCCAGATGTTTAGTTTTAGTCCAGAAAAACATCAGAAAATAGAAATTGGTTCAGATCCACAGAGTCCTGCAGGGATCAGAGTCCTGATCCTGCTGCAGACAGAACTGATCAGAACATTTGAATCTTCATCTGAGTAAAAGGAGAAAAACTTTTCTGCTGCAACAAACAAAGATTTGATGAAGCTGTTGAGGATTGAAATAAAGCTCCAAAGCAGAAACTTGATCCTGATGCAGATGATGAGGAGGAGGGTTTCCTCTGCAGGTGAAGGAGGAAGGTGTGTGTGAGCTGATGTGGATCCAGTGAATCCAGCAGCATGGATCAGTGGGAGGAGCCACAGGAGGGAGCCCCTCCCTCTAAAAAAAGCAGAGATGGTAACCATGACAACCAGAGTAAAGCTCAGAGGTGAGATGAAGATCTCCAACTGTCCATGATCTTCTCCATGTCAGAGCTCAGGACTCACACCAGCAACCTTCATTCTTCACAGGAATCAACCTGGATCTGGACCTGGATCTGGATTTGGATCTGGATCTGGATCTGGATCCAGCTGTGGATCCTTCAGGAGTGACAAGTCAAAGAATAATAATCCTAACTTCAAAGCCATCAGTTCAGGACTGGAACAGTGAGTGTTTGTCAGAGGTTGTGGAGGCTGGATTCTAGTTCAGATGATCAACAGTTTTCAGATGAAGGACTTGAGGTCTGGTTCAGTTCTGGATCTCTCTGATCAGACTCACTTGGAGCATCATGTGTGTGATGAGATCTTTTCAGTTGAGTCTTCTGAGAGTCTCTGAGAGACATCAGAGATGTTGGAGAAGAAAACATGTTGACTGCTGACTCTGACTGACAGCAGCTCCAGTCTAATGAGAAGAATCACTGCAGACTCCTAGGATTCAGATTTTCATGCTTTCCAAACATCACATTGTTCTAGTTTGACTTTCTGCTCTCAGAATTTCTACATTTCTACATGGAGAATTGGAATCAGCTTTTCTAGAAAAAAGTCTGGATTGACTGACAGAAAATGCTGAAACCTGGAAACTGTTGATCCAGACATGTCATGTTATTCCAGACTAAACAGCTCAGTCTGTGTTCATGTCAAAGTCCATCAGCTGTTCATGAAGAAGCAGATCCTCCAACACTCTGATGGTTTGGTGTTTGCAGAGGTCAACAGGTCACACAGAGAGTCCAGTCTGCAGCCTCCAGCTGTGGATCCATGAAGAGTGACCGGTCCAGAAGTCCTCCTCCAGACTTCAGAACTGAACCAGGACCTTCAGACTCACAGTAAGAAGCAGTTTCTAGTGAACAAAGCAGAGTTCAGCTCTCAGCAGGAACAACAATGTTCTCATCAAGAACATCAGCTGATCCATCCAGGAAGGTCAACCATCTGCTGTGAGCGCTTTGGGTCTGAGAGGAAAGAAAAGAGTTGGACAACTCTGGAGGACACAAAGCTCAGTCTGTGAGGATGAAGCAAACAGCTGAACTTTTCTCTGAGCTCAGTCCAGACATGAGCTCCAAACACAGCTAAGGCATCATTTAGACCTTCAGATGGACTAGATCTGCTCTGGTTTAACCTGGAAACACATTTGCTCACATTCAGCACAGTCTGGATCACAATCTCTGAGTCTGAAGATCAGAGAGGATCTGCTCCATGATCAGAGTTAGTCTGGAACTTCCCACTGACTGCTTTGATTGTTGTTCACTAACGTTTCTCCTTAGTGTCCACAGAGAGAAGAAGAGGAGCGGACCCCAGTCTGCAGAAAGAGCCAGAGCTGGTGAGTCAGAGCCTGATCATCTGCTGATGGATTCTTCTGGAAACATGTGGAACACTCATGAAGGAGCTTTCTTCTCTGCTCTGTCAGCAGATGTTGGTCTGCAGGAGATGTTTGGAGAACATCAGATCAGTCTGAGGAGCAGAAGTGAACATGTGGCTGAAGGAACTGAAGAAGCAGGAAGAGAAACGCTCCTCAACAGGGTCTACACTGAGCTCTACATCACAGAGGGACTGAGACCAGAGGCTCACACCCAACATGAAGTGATGCAGCTGGAGACCACCACCAAGACCAACCAGCTCCATGACACTGCAATCAAGAACCCAGACATCTTCAAAGTCTTCCCTGACCAACACAGATCCATCAGAGTGGTTCTGACCAGCGGAGTTGCTGGAGCTGGAAAAAGCTTCTCAGTGCAGAAGTTCACTCTGGACTGGGCCGAGGGCTTGGAGAACCAAGACATCAGTGCTGTGGTTCCTCTGTCCTTCAGAGAGATGAACTTGATCAGAGATGAGCAGCACAGTCTTCTCACTCTGATCCAGCTGTTCCATCCAACACTCCAGAAGATCCCAGCAGAACAGCTGTCTGTCTGCAAACTTCTGTTCATCTTTGATGGTCTGGATGAAAGCAGACTTTCTCTGGACTTCAACAACAGTCCGCTGGTGTCTAATGTCACACACAAGTCCTCAGTCAACGTGCTGCTCACTAACCTCATCCAGGGACGTCTGCTGCCCTCAGCTCTGGTCTGGATCACTTCCAGACCTGCAGCAGCCAATCAGATTCCTCCTTCATGTGTGGACAGACTGACAGAAGTACGAGGCTTCAATGATGCTCAGAAGGAGGAGTACTTCAGGAGGAGGTTCCCAGATGGAGAGCTGTCCAGCAGAATCATCTCCCACATCAAGGGCTCCATGTCCCTCTACATCATGTGTGAAGTTCCAGTCTTCTGCTGGATCACTGCTGTGGTTCTGGAGAACCTGCTGACCACAGAGCAGAGAGGAGAGCTGCCCACCACCCTGACTGACATGTACTCCCACTTCCTGATGGTCCAGACAAAGAGGAAGAAGAACAAGTACCAGCAGGAACATCAGACAAGTCCACAAGAGCTGACAGAGACTGACAGGGAAGTTCTTCTGAAGCTGGGGAGGCTGGCATTTGAACATCTGGAGAAAGGAAACATCATGTTCTACCAAGAAGACCTGCAGCAGTGTGGTCTGGATGTCACAGAGGCCTCAGTGTACTCTGGAGTTTGTACTGAGATCTTCAGAAGAGAGTGTGAGATCTTCCAGAAACCGGTCTACAGCTTTGTTCATCTGAGCGTTCAGGAGTTTCTGGCTGCAGTCTACATGTTCCACTGTTACTCCAACAGGAAGGTAGAGGTCATTAAGGACTTCCTGAAGAACAACATGGAGAACCCATCCCTGGATGAGTTTCTGATTGGAGTCATGGAGAAATCACTGAAGAGTCAAACTGGACACCTGGACCTGCTGGTTCGATTCCTTCATGGTCTCTCTGTGGAGTCCAACCAGAGACTCTTAGCAGGCCTGCTGGGTCAGACAGAGAAGAATCCAGAAACCATCCAGAGAACCATCAACAACCTGAAGGAGATCAACATTAAAGGAGTCTCTCCTGACAGAAGCATCAACATCTATCACTGTCTGATGGAGATGAAGGACCTCTCAGTTCATCAGGAGATCCAAGAGTTCCTGAAGGAAGAGAACAAATCAGAGAAGAAACTCTCAGAGATCCATTGCTCAGCTCTGGCCTACACTCTGCAGATGTCAGAGGAGGTTCTGGATAAACTGGACCTGGACCAGTACAAGACATCAGATGAGGGTAGACGGAGACTGATCCCAGCTGTGAGGAACTGCAGAAAGTTCAGGTAAGTCCAGAAGTGATTGTGATGATAAATCAGATCAGTGTTCAGATTGATTTACAAAGAATGAAAGGTTTCAAAATGATTAGAAATAAAAAAAAAAACATGAAAGAAGAAAATCAGTTTGTTTTTAACACTCATAAGATCTTTTAGCTAAAGAGCAAAGAAGGATCATATTTTTCCAAATGAAATCCAATCCAGAACCTTCTGAAAGGTTTGAAGACAAAGCAGACGGTCCAGAATGAAAGGATGTCTTCATTTCCACAATGTCAGTCATTCTAGAAGCACATTTCTAAAATGTTTTGTTCATCATCTTCTTTCTAGATAAATCATTGATCTGTGAATGAAACAGTTTGATGACTAAAAGAAGAACATGATTCGTTCTTCTGATCCTTTTGGTTCCTTTGGTTCAGTCAACCATCATCATGTGACAGTTTGTGGATGACTTGCCCTGAGGTGCCAGTCAGGTCTCTCTCCTGACATATAAGATACAAAAAAAAAAAAAAAAAATCCACTGTTACAAATGATGTTATCCACACCCTCTGCTCTTCACACACACAAAAGCTTAAAGTTTGTTTAAATTCTTTTATCGTATCTGTTACTTTAGGAGGGTTTTGCTGTTATGTCTTTAGAAAGCAAGGCCACACAGTCTTGTTCTTCTGAGTACCTTTTTTTTACCTGTTTAGTCCAGAACTCCTTAGAAATCGGTTTTGGGTTCCTGGGACGTTGTTTCATGTATCCAGTCCTTTGTGAAGGGGATCCGGTCCAGATTTTCCAACCGTCTTTGTGTTACAGGAGCAGTTCCATGTTTTCTCTGAAGAGTTTTGGTTTCTTTGTCCGGTTTGTTTTGTTGCAACTTTAATCCAGGTTTTGAGCAGATGTCTTGTGGATAATGGTAGTGCAGGATGAGGCCCTGTGCAGTAAACTGTCTAGGAAGGCTCTGCTGCATCTGATCAGGTTTCCTATGAGAAGATGTCAGTCTTTCAGGTTGTGGAAGCATGCAGGGTTGAGCGTTGGAACCTCTTTCAGCTTCCCGCTCTTTCAGCTTCCACAACAGCTGCCACAATCTGCATACATACAATGCGTGGATAGATAATGCTGGAATTTATGGGAAGGAGCTTGCTGGACAGAGTGTCCCTGGGATAGATGTCATAAACTGTGATGGAATGACATGTTTCCACTGCCAGAGATTTGGACACACTGCTGCTGTATGTAAAGGCAAGCAGAGGTGTTCCAGGTGTGGAGAAGATCATAGCTATGAGTCCTGTGGACACAAGTTGAAACCAAAGTGTTGTAACTGTGGGGGGAGGTCATAGTGCTGTGTATGTAGGCTGTCAGGTCATGAGAAGAGATGTCCATATTTAAAAAAACAAGAGTACTACATAGAATTTCAAATGCAGATACAGTCAAAATGGTTGGTAAAGGTTCTGATAGACAGGCAGGAGTCATACACGAGGTGTCAAATAGTTTACAGGACAGGAATGTTGAGGGGAGAGTTTGGTTAGATTTAAAGAAGCTAGTCACGTTTGTTGCTGGAGTTATAAATGCAACAATGGAAACTAAGCCGAAAACGGAAAGAATACAAATCATTGTGAAAGCAGCGGCGAACCATTTGGACATCAATGAGTTGACATGGGAAGAGGTTCGGAATAACCTTAGTGCCCAGTCTAGTCAGGAGGTGGGAAGTGTGGGATAGTAAATGGTTGTTATATTACAATGGAATGCAAGGAGCTTATTGGCGAATGGACAGGAATTTAAAAAGTGTATTGATGACTTGGATCAAAAACCAGATATTATATGTATTCAAGAGACGTGGTTAAGGGCAAATTTAGATTTTAGAATATCCCAATATACGGGAATCCGGTTTGATAGAGCAGAGGGAGGGGGTGGTGGTTGTGCCACCTTTATTAAAAACAATTTCAATTACAGGGTGATTAAAAAAGGAACACAAGAAGAATGTATTGGCATTGAAATTTATATTGGTCTGGGGAGATTGGATGTTATTAATTACTATAATCCATGCAAAAAGTTAGATCAGATTATTGATCTGGACAATGGACATGTCATTGTTTGTGGGGATTTTAATGTACATAGCACATTATGGGGGGGAAGGTGACAGATGCTAATGGTGAGATATCTGAGGATTTGATGGATGAATTACACTTGGTGTCTCAATGATGGGAGTGGAACAAGAATAGATGTTCGAACAGGGAACATGTCAGCATTAGATCTCACTTTTGTTTAAAATGTCTTTGCAGGGTGTTGTGAGTGGAATCAGTAGCGGTTTTAGGCACGGGCCATACGGGCGATCGCCCGGAGCGGAAAAATGACGGAGGGGCGGCGCCAGCGGCTCAGCTCTTGTAAAATACTTTATGCACCACTATTGGTTTACTTATATCACAGAGATTGTAACAGCCTGAAACCTGGTGGCGCCCCTGCCCCGCAGCTGCCCTCCCTCCTGTCTTTGAGAAGTAGACGCAAATGTATGTGAGAAGGAGAAGGGAGGGGGCGCGGGGTGAAGAAGGAGAAGGGAGGGGGCGCGGGGTGAAGGGTGCAGGCTGAGAGGTGAGCACGGAGCGCAAAACGCATGCGCAAACCTGGCTGGATCTTCTTCCAGGGGGGCAACGGTCGTGGGCCGCGGCTCAGTGCTTGATGAAAAAATAAAAATAAAAATTGCGCCGCCATGTAGCGAATTGGCGCCCCTGGGTGCAGCTGCACGCGCTCCTGCTGGAAATGTTTGACGAGGGGGGGGGGCCTGCAGGTATAAAAAAGGTATAAAAAAATCATGCTTTTTGGGTTATTCTTGTGTGAAATAATGCCCAAATATAAAATGGGAAAGCAAAAAAAATTCTTCACTTAGATGACAGTTGGTTTACTCGACAGACTTGATACCTATGTCAGGACATTAATGCTAAATGCAAAAAACATCTGAAATATGGAGAAAAAAGGTCAAAGCTGGTGCCCAATTTAGAAAGAAAAGAGAAGAAGAGGAGAAAAGAGACAAAGAAAAAGGTAATATCGCATAGCTAGATGCACGTTTTCTAAATTTGAATGCTACCTGCCCTACAACAACAACAACGTTGCAGAGGAAAAATCTCTTGTTTGGTCTATCATGACCAAAACTGAAGTAGGCCCAAATATTGCAAATAACGTCATTTTTAAGATATTTATTCTTAAATGTTTGTTCTGCCTTAACTTGTAACATTAGTTATGATTCGTGTGTCTGTCTGCTCTGCTGTAACACAAAGTTTTTGTTGTGTTTTACTGTTGTATATTAGTTCATAATGTTAAATAAGCTGTGATGGTAGCATGCTGCTGCTGCTGCTGCTGCTGCTGATGCTGCTGCTGCTGCTGCTGCTGCTGCTGCTGCTGTTAGCTTTTCAAAACTCCAGTTGATCAAGTCATACCTGAGGTCACCAAAGTCTCAGGAGCAATTCACTAACCTGCTGTTGTTAGTATCAATCATTCAGTGGGGGAGCAGATTTCATATGATGACGTTATTGACAAGCTTGCATCAAGGAAGAAAGCTATGGAGGCTCCGTTTACATACTTTGAATTGGATTTAACACTACATGAATCTAGAATTATATCACCAGTTTGAGATGGTAGAAGTTATGTAATGTTAAAGCATTTAAGTAGGAAAATGAAGTAGAAATTATTGGACATGTATAATAGAGTCTGGTGTGAAGGTAAATTGCCGACCAATTGGAAAGAGGCTGTGGTCATTCTTATGTTAAAACCTGGGAAAGATCATAGCAGTCCAGAAAATTACAGGCCCATAGCACTCACATCACATGTTGGTAAAATAATGGAAAGAATGATAAATGAGAGATTGTCTTATTACCTGGAAAGTAAAAATTTGTTGTCCTAATATCAGAATGGTTTTAGGAAAGGTCGAGGGACAATGGACCCTGTAGTCTGCCTAGAAGCAGACATTAGGAAAGCCCAAGTAGATAAAGAATATTTGGTGGCAGTATTTTTTGATATAGAAAAAGCCTTTGATATTGTCTGGAAAGAGGGTTTATTGATGAAATTAGGACTTCATGGAAGAATTTTAATTGGATTAAGGGATTTTTATTTGATAGATATGTTCAAGTTAGACTAGGAAAGTCTTTTTCTAATAGATACGTAGTGGATAATGGAACCCCACAAGGAAGTGTGCTGTTTTTAATTTTGATTAATGATATCTTTAATTCTATTGGATGTGAATTTGGGAAAGCATTGTTTGCAGATGATGAAGCCTTGTGGAAGAGGGGATGGAATATTCGTTATGTGGAGAGAAAGATACAAGACGCTATTACTGAGGTGTAAAACTGGTCCTATGATTGGGGATTCATATTTTTCAGTGACTAAAACAAAATACATGGTTTTTACCAAGAAACGTGAAACTGTTTTGAACTTAAAATTATATGTAGAAGTAATGGAGCAAGTGCATAGTTTTAGGTATCTGGGAGTTATATTTGATACAAAGTTGAAATGGAGATAGAATATTGATAGTATTGTAGGGAGATGTAAGAAAGTCATAAATGTGATGAGATGCTTGAAAGGCACTGGGTGGGGAGCCAGTGCACAGGCTTTAAAACTAATATATGTTACAATAATTAGGTCAGTCACAGATTATGGAATTATTATTTACAATACAACTTGCAAAACGTTGTTACATAAAATAGAGGTCATCCAAAATCAGGCATTGAAAATACAACTCCTGTCGTGTCATTACAAGTTGAAATGGGGGATCTACCATTGAATCTCAGAATTAAACAACTGCTGCTTGATTATTGGGTGAAAATATAGGGCTGTGTAGATTTAGAGAACATGGTTAGGAGAGCTATTGCTCCTTGTTGGGAAAGTGGTAGTGGGACAAACGAAAGTGTAGCTTGGAAATTAGCTAGCCAGAGAAACGAACATTCATGGCAAAACGCTAGTTAGGACAGTTGTGTACCACGCCACTCCTTTTTGGGTCTTTCCAACCATACAAGTTGATTTGTATCTCCACAGGGAGATGGAGGGTAGCAAAGGGAAGGGAAACTGGGATGAAATAACAGAAGACAGGTTAGACACAGTCCATGCTTCATTTATTCCCATATATACAGACACAATGAGAACTGTTTTTTCTTTCTGTATCCCTACATTGGAAAATATGTCAGAATTAAGACGTCAAAGGATCTTTCAGTTTTTGCAGTTGAAATGTTGGCAATATCATTTAGTTTCCAGTGGTTAGAACAGAATAGAATTGGAGATGGTATAATTTGTTCAGACTCATTGTCAGCTTTGATGTCTCTTAAGTCTTATTCTTCTGATAGCAGATCAGATATATTGTAGGAAATTTATGAGAGTTTGTTCAGGTTGGGACAATTGAAAATAAGCATCAGATTTATGTGGGTACCAGCACATAGGAGGGTGGAGGGAAATGAAATGGCTGATCTTCTGGAAAAAAGGGCATTATAAAAAGGTATAGAGATGGAAATTCCATTAGGTAGAATGGAAATTAGGGCGATTATTAGGAGGCGTATTATGGAAGAATGGCAGACACAATGGTAAAGGGAGAGGAAAGGTTAACATTAATTTAGTATTCAAGACAAAGTAGGGAAAGGTATGAATGTCAGAGTAAACACCAGAGATCATTACATAATATCACGGTTGAGGATGGGACACACTGGTTTAAATAATACATTGCATCTGATAGGGAAACACCCAACTGGTGTGTGTGAGTGCGGGAAAGGGGAAGAGTCGGTGGAGCATGTTCTGTGTCATTGTGAACTGTATGGGGAAGAAAGACGACAGCTGCAAAGTAGAGTACGGTTGATAGAGGGTGAAGAGCTGAGTTTAAAGAAGCTTTTTTTTGGGGGGGGGGGGATTTAAATGGTGTGATTATAGGTTTTTTGAGCAGGACCAGGTTATTGAGGAGAATTTTTTAATTTTTTTTTTTGGTAGATGGTCCCCACACACAGTAGGTGGCGGTAATGCACCTTCACGTTGGTGTCTCCCGCCAATAAAACCACAAGAAGAAGAATCTGCATACATACAGTCTCTGTTGAAGGTCTGAGTCAAACAAAGCAGAGCAGACAGAAAATAAGGGAAATCTGTCTGAAATCGGATTTTTAATGTCCTTCTACAGCTGTAAACCTGCACAGGTTCTTGTTCCTCCATACCAAGGTTCTGGAATCCAGTGAAGAAAGTCCAGAAGTTCTTTGATTTACCTGCATAGATACAACAAGTGACTTTGAAATGACTCTGGATGTTTTGTCATAGAGTGGCTCTAGAACCATGAGAACCATGATGTTCCTGATCAAAGCTAGCTAGCATCAGCAGTCTGGATTCAGCTTTTTCTGTCCATGTAACAACAACAGCCTCATTGTTTGATATGTATGTGAACTGAGATGAGCATGATGGGTCAAAGGTCAGAGTGATGTCATCATAGTCTCCTGAGGCTCCTGTGGAGAAGATTCCTTGCTTTGATTGAGACACTGAAGAATCCACCTGCTTTAATTGTAGTAAGACACTTCTCTGTTTCCTGTTGAAGCTCCGCCCCCTGGCCTCTTTCTCTGCTGTTACCCTTTTCCAGACAGTATGTGAACACAGCGCTTAAACAAACAGAGCTTTCCCTCTGAACACATGACAAAAACCTGAATGTTGAGCCACATGTTCTAAAGGTAATGAAGGAGTCAAAGACAATGTGAGGCAGAAATGACAGAGAGGAACCTGAAGGATGTTCTTTCATCCACTCTGAAAGGCTGAAGCTCCTGCAGCTCTGCTTTAGAACAGGCTTTCTGAACTCCAGTCCTCAGAACCCCCAACCTGCATGGTTTCCATCTTACCTGCTGAAACACACCTGACTGAGCTCATCATGGAGTTCTACAGAGGCTGATGATGAGTCACTGGAGGCAGGGGTGTTTACGCAGAGAAGCAGAAAAAGCCTTCAAGATGGTGGACCTGAGGACTGGTGTTCAGAAACACACAGACTGTGGCTGTTTCTGAAGGTCACCACAAGAGGCAGACCATGATACTTCCACCGCATGCAGCTGCAGAGACAGGGAACGGAGCAGGTATCAGCACCAACTGTGGATGCATACAGTTGTTCATGGATCTGTCAACACAGAGAGCTGCATGTTTGTCAGTAGCTGCGTTTACATGGACAAAAGTAATCGGAAAGAATGTCTGATTGGAAGAAAAATGAGTCATGTAATCACGCCGTTCGGAACACTCTGCCCCGATCAGACTCAATCGGATCAAAATTTATTTCCGATCAAGATAGGTGGGTTATGCCGATTGTTAATCCGATCGTGTTGCATGTAAACGGTTCATTCCGATCATGTGTCACTATTACTCTAGTTCAACGTCATGCATAGATGGTGTTTCTGTCCAGAAAAGGCTTTGGAGCTCAAACAGGACCGACCGGCTGCTCTGTGGACTCCTGGTGCGAAGCGCGGACGCCTCTGCGCTCCGCCCTTGCCCCGCGGCCTCCTCGTCTCTCCCGTCCTATCTTCTCAGACACCCCCCGCGGGGGGCTGATGTTATTCCCACATATTTACGTGCAGCCAGGATGCAGATTGTGGAATTTCCGCATGGATTTATGTTCATCCAGGCTAAATGTTGTTGTTAGCACATGTTAGCCTAACCCTATAATTTACAAACAAAAGCCATAATCCAAAGCTCAATCATATTTCTCAGTTGACAATTTGTTTTCTCGCAATTCTAGACCCTGTTTTTGAGTTACAGTTTTATTTCGAAATTGCCTTTTTGAGTTGCGCTTTTATTTTTGCGGTTTTGATTCTAAAACCTGTCGACACGTAAAATCAGCGACACATCAGTCAAGGGGAGGGGAGGCGGGACATCGCCGACATCCAGAAGCCCATTGACTACCGAATGACTCAGAGTCCTACGTCAGCCTCCACGCGCCAATCGCAGAAGCAGTCATGGTGAATCAGCAACTGGAGGTAAGTTTTTCATATCTTTAACTATATTAAAAAAAAAAAATTAAGGCAGTGTCAGGATCGGTCATGTCAAACCTGGGAGTAATAGCCCATGAATTTTTACTACGATTAAATAAAATATTTTTTTAAGAAGTCAGAAGAATGTACCTCAATAAGGTTTCTCAACAAATTCTTTCTTACTATAGAACAACATTGAGAGAGCAGTTTCACACTCGATGGATTTGGATCATCTACTTTTTACATGTAACAATGAACTGGCATTCATTCACTCTGTTTCAAACCAAGTCAGCATACCTGAAGATGTTTTTAATGCTCTAATAAGTCTGTACACTATTCTGACACAATAGAAGCAACAGCATGGCCCAGCTGTGGAAGTTGAGTTTTTGAACAACAATGCGGGACGTCCTGAAATCATGTTGAATGAAGAAAAGTGGAGAGAATTGCTTGAAACTGACTTGTATCCAAGAGAACGATTAATCGGGCCTTGAAAAGGCATGGATTGTCAGTGAAGAGGACAAGCTGGATCAACTTGTTTTCAGCATAAAAAAAAGCAACCCCACTATGGGTTTTAGAATTATGAAAAGCAAACTTCGGGCTCTCTGACATCGCATTACATGGACCGGAACATCAGAATCAATAAGACGTATAGACGGGGCAGGTGTTTAAAGCAGACTGGCAAGATCTGCTTTTGGATGTGTAAAATGGCGGGTGTACAGTGTACCTGCTCCACTCTCTTCAGTTCACCTAGATGCAAACCATAAGCTGATAAGGAAAGTCAGATATTATCTATTCATCTAATAAATCGCAAGATGTGATACTTCATCGGTGGCCTTTGAAATGTGTTGTCATTTTCAATTTGTGTTGCAGGTATGGTTTTGTTATATTTAGAGCCATAAATGGCTTTTCACGAAAGGTGAAGGTTTATGTTTTGTTTGCCTTTCACACTAGTATTTTACTAATTCATTTTAGATATTACTTAACTGGCATTTATTGATATTTTCCACTGTTTTTCCCCTTTTATCTCACCCACAGATCATGTACCTGGGAGCAGCAACAAACAACAAAGCTTCAACAGCTTTAGGGTTTTTTTTTGCGCTCAGTGGAGGACCACGTTGTTCCTAACAGGTCTGTGACTGACAGTACCTAAATTCTCTCTTGCAGACTCAAACAGTGTAGAAAGCAACTAAGCTTTATTTAGACCAGAACCTTGTATCTTCCTGTCATGGGACCTTTTTTTTTTTTGGCAAAACGTTTTACCTCAAATGCTTGAGAGCAGAGGTCTTTTGATTTAAGTTTAGAGCAGGAATCCATGCCGTTAGTTAATATTTTTATGTGTATCTAAAGGGTTAGAGCAGACCAAGGATGTGGAAATGTGGCAAGATGGATGTTTGCAGTCCGTGGGTGTGACAGAGGCAGTTTCATGGCTGGCAAAAGTGTTCATAATCAAAGGTAAGACATAACTGCCACATAATCATTATAAACATCCAGCAATCTGTAGCTTTATGATGCTTTGACCCCCCCCCCCCCCACACACACACACACATACCTTCTGTAATCATCCTCCAGTCCAACAAAAGACTGTTACAGATATGAGTAAGTTTAATAAAGCTTAGCCTAAATTACAAAAGTGGTTTATTCAAATACACACCTAGTGTGTCAGAAGATTAATAACCTCTATTGTAAGAGTAAAATATGTCCAACACAAGAGGCTTCCCATATTCCAAAAACAGTTTTGTGATAAAGAAATGTGGGCCACAGTCATATAGTTTTTAACTGTTTAGATCTGGGTCATGATTTGGATAAAATCCAAATAAACTTAGATTTAATTTTGTTCTGTGTACAATAATAGACATAATGCTGCACATAAAGTTCACAAGATATTTAAGATGGGAAGCAATTCTCAGTATGCTATCTCTTTACTTTGTGCTGTATGTTTGGTAAAATAATCCATAACATATTGAAATGGAAAATTATTCCAAGGGGTAATTTCAATTTCTTTACAGAATTGAACGTTTGTGGAGGGATGTGTGGATGTCTGTCACCGTCATCTACTACAACATGTTTCACTGTTTGGAAGAAGATGGACTGCTGGACCTGTCTGACAGTCGTCATCTCTTTGCTGAACATTATGTGTTTTTGCAACGACTGCAAGCTGACTTGGAAAGTTTCATTTCCACGTGGAACAACCAATCCCTTCGCAGTGAACAAAACTTAACCCACAACCAACTGTGGGCAAGGGGCCAAACTCAAAGTCCAATCAGTCCTTCTGTCTATGTGCATGTAAAACAACAACACGCGGTGTTGAGATTGGTTTAAATACAATAATGCAATAATGCTGTTTGTTTTGATATTGCTGTGGCAAAAAAAATGGAATTTGTAAATTAGCAGTCAATGCACTGTCAATTTACATAATATGTACAGTACAGACCAAAAGTTTGAACACACCTGAGTCCAAACTTTTGGTCTGTACTGTGCATGTATATCCTTTGTGTTATCCTATGACCCCACCCTTACATTGACGTGTTATTCCTACCATGACAAAGGTGGATGAAGGTGGAAAGATTTCATGTAATCCATGGACACCAGTGAAGATCACAAATCATTGAAGAAAAAAGGTTCAGAGCACTGTCTAGTGGGTCTAGATGACCCAACTCCCAATGTTAAAGTGCCTAGGATAGCACAAGGGTTACATTCCCATTTTAACTTACATTTTTCTTTGTGTATAGGATGCTGTGGACATTGAATGACAGTCTAACTCAAACCAGGCAGAGCAGGAAGCTGTTGGATTTATCGTTACCTCTGTGGCTTGTCCCCTCTCTGACTCTGACATGTCCTTACTGTCCCAACTATTTAACCCTTGTGGGATGGCCAAGAGATTTACATCTCTGTTCTGAACTTTATTTGTTATCACAGCAGATGTAAACAATATGAACGGATTTCAACCTTTCAAAGAACTGCCCCCCCCCAAGCAAATACATTTTCAATAATCACACTGGTATTTTGTGTAACTCCACTTTTTTATTCTTGATCCATTAAATTTGTTCTGTAAAAACAAAACCTGGTTGTGGTTTTTGCCAAGAAAAAAAAATCCTTGAAACACTGAAGTGCATTAAATTCTGTGGAATCCTGCACCACATTTCAGAGAAATTAACATATTCTCTTTAAACTCCTCAAAAGAGTTGAGGTGAGCCGTTGGAAATGTCACTGTCTGTGCAGGCACTGACAGTTGGGAAGCAGATGGTGTGCCCAGGCATGTTGTCAAAGTAGTTGTGATCAAAACGGACAACTATTTTAAAAGCTTCTCTTTCCGACAACAAAAGATTGGACTGAAGGACTGGACTCAGATGCAGAGTTTTAGGTTGTTTTTAATCACTAGACTTGAGACCGTCAGGCTTAGCTTTGTCGAGGGAAGTCACAAGACAAACAGGCACAGGACAAAGGGAAACTTAGGCCTTAAATACAGTAGGAGAGGAAGCACAGGTGGAAACGATCAGGGATGATGAGGCGGGCGCAGCTGTGAGGAAACAAACAAGGGCAGGAAGAGGAAGGTCTAAAACGAGAGGTGGGTTAAACCTTCAAAATAAAACAGGAAGTGTCACACATGACAACATAGGTGATGGACAGGAACTTCACGAGACATGACAAAGATGTCTGTGAGCCTGGCCAGAGAGCCATTGCATCACACCGGGGACAGAAGGCTCATCGTGGTCTTCGAGGTCTGCATCTTGAAAAAACAAAAAAAACAGCAACGTCCATAATTAACCAAAAAAAGGGAGAGAAAAATTTAGATCTAACATACCTTCAATCTTGAACTTCTTTCAAGATTTTCTGCTCGAACTTGAAGATTTTTTTTCAGTTAGTTGCTTGCCAGTGGAGCTACTAAACTCTGGTGCAAGTCTGGACACAATATAGTGTGAATCCACCTATAAGGATGCAGAGGGTGTGTATCAATTTAAAGTGAGTACATAGCGTGTTAGTAAACTAAATAGTCAAACATACTTTCACAATATTGCCTGCAACAAACAGACCACGGCAATGTTCTGGATTTTCTTTGATGACCTTTAGAAAGTTGTAGACATCCAAGCCTTGCCGTGGCTGGCTCAGCATTGGTGTCTTTTCTGTAGTAGCATGCAAGACCCTTACAGAAAATAGAAATACCGGATTAGTTCAATTTTAAAACCACCACCTAATTTAAAATAACTAATATTTCTATGGATCTTTATTTGTGGAATAATTTTAAGGGGAATAAAACCATACAAAGCATGTTTTTGCTGGTGTGTTTACAATTTTCTCTGCTCTGTATCACCCATACCAGGATTATGCCAGTCAGCCCTATGCAGATGAGACACACCCACCAACAGAGAACATGACCAAAAAATGTGGCATCTATTTTTTCTTAACCCTTTTCAATGACTGCCATGATTTAAAAACAAACCAGAATTTTCATTTTTGTTTTTGCAGACAAACCTGATTATGCTATCTTTATCTTACTAATCAGATGGAGCTCTTAACGTTGTTGACTAATTGGATGGAGCTTTTATGTTAGATGTTCGCCTCCTATGTAGATGAGGGTCGTTTTGAGTGTAATTTTTAATCTGTTACAGTGAAATAGAAATTGTGTTTTTCGCCGTTTTGCTATTTTTTCATGTACCACAAGTTATACCGTCACTGCTATATTGATCACTGATATTGCAAGTTTTCCTCATATCCTGCATCCCTTTAAACGGCTATACTCAACATGTAATAAAGGTAAGTAAAGGTCTGTGACTGAAAATGTCATTTGTATCACAGTTGTGCTGCAGCAGGAAAACATAAAAACATGCTTTATCTCTTAGTCTTTCTGTAGCTCTTATGGACAAGGGTAAGCCACCCCTGCTCTGAATGGGTTCCCAGTCCATCACAGAACACAACTTTCACACTCAATACAATGGGACATTTATAAGGTAATAACTAACAGTTTAAACATTTTCAACCAATTGTCTCAATTTAAATGTTTCAGTTGTACATGAAGCAAGGCCTCTACACTGCACTATTTCATTTTAAATTCCTGGGAAGAACTTGACATTACATTACACACCTGAAGAGACCACTGTCAAGGTCATTCAGGGAATACTTTGGGACTTTTCCTTTCCCTTCTTGGCCCTCAAACAGCCCTCAAAGATTCTGAAAGAATTGCAGTTTCCTATATAGGATAGGACAAATTACGTTATACAGTAAACAAAGAATTGCATTAAAAATTCAGGCTACAAAGAAGCAACTTTACCCAGATAACTCAATAAAATTTACCCATAACTTAAAAGAATCTGTGTTAAAGAGTGTTAGTGTGAAAGTGAACAAAGTTTTATGGGTGTTTGATAATCAATTTTACAATGTCAAAGAGAAAAATACAAAAGTATTAAGCAATTATAGTGTTACTGTAAAATACATTATTAGGAAAAAACAAAAACACACACAACCAGGGGATTTATGAAGCAGCCATCCTCCTGTTAATGCCTCCAGTTTAGAAAATGCTTCGTGCAACAGGTTCTGCAACTGGCGTAAACAAGCAAAGAATGAAAGACATTTTATTAATGTTCAAGAACTTTAAACTACATATTATTACTGCATTACACAATATCTTTATCTCTGAATAATAACCATTTAATGGATCATCCAGTGTCTTCATCCTGGGACACTTCTCAAAAGCAGTAGTGGCAATCAATTATTTGACAATGACCAAAGACATCTTTGTCCATCTTCAAAGTTGGTGTGTTATATTAAAGTTCTTTTTAGAAAATTTGACAGGAAAAGATAACATATTAGAACAAGTTCAATAGAAACAACCTCCTTCAGCATTATATTCATCACAAATTCATTGATTCAAATTTCTTTTTGTGCAAAAGTCTAATACAAGCACAATGACAGCCAGTATATGTTACTATTAACCACCTAAATTTGAGTTTTTTGATATGGTTGTACCATAGACGTACCTCAGAATAGCTGTGTTTATATGGGCAAAAGAAATCGGAAAGAACGCCTGATCGGAAGAAAAATGCGTCATGTAAACACGCCATTCGGAATACTCGTAGAGTAGACTCGTTCGGATCAAAATTTCTTTCAGATCGAGATAGGTGGGTTATACCGATCCTTTATCCGATCATTGTGCAACGGTTCATTCCGATCGTGTGTCACTACTGCTCTGGTTTTACATCATGCATAGACGGTGTTTCACTGAGAGAAAGCTTTGGAGCTCAAACAGGACCGACCTGCCCTCCGCTGGCTCTTCGCCTCTCCCATCTCTTACACCCCTCACGAGAGGGGTGCCGGGGAGGAGCGCTTCGTGCCCCGTGATGTTTGGACCCTGTGTGGTCCTGGCTTGTGTGCTGGTGTGTCTCTGAGCAGAACAGCTGGATTAATAACTTTGCGTTTGAGGGGAGGGAGGATGCTTTGTTACATGCGCGTTTTGTTGTTTTGTTACATGTGGGAGAATTCGGACTGCCATCAGTCCCGCAGCTCTATGTGAGAACCATATCTCCAGCTCACACAGCAGCTTTGGGGCGGTGTGTGAGCTTTTCAAAGCAGAAATGCCACTCAGTCCTTAGAAACTGTTGTAAATTACTCTCCGCTTAGTATATTCTGTTCAGGCATGTATGTGGACGCGCGGGGTCCTACAAAAAACAGAAGGATCGAGGGGAGCAGGCATGCCACGTGTGGCAATGCTGTGAGCTCTGTAAAACTGAAGAAAACACGATAAAAGTTTAAACCGCTCATCTTGTCCTGTGCTCTCTGATCAGAGTCCTGAAGCGGATGTAGAAGTCCCAGTCCGAGGAATATAGTGCCTCCTTTATTCAACAATACATGAGAATACATCAAATCAAATCAAACTATTTATAAAATAGCACTTTTCATGAATTTGTGCAGCTCGAAGCGCTTTAACATTAAAAACAGAAAACACACAATAATACAGTAAAAACCCAACCCACCCTTTACCCTTCCCACTCCCCTCCGTTAAAACATATGACCCATGACCCCCACGTACAATGAATAATGACTATGTAACTGTAAAAATAAATAAATTAATTAACTAATAAACAAACAAGTAAGGCTTGGCTCTGCTGTGAGGAAAAAGTATTTGGAAATCTCTTCATACCAGGAGGCAGCCTGGCCATGGGAACATCGCCACAGCGCCCACCCAGACTGGGACAGGGTCCACTTCACAGCCGTGAAGCTGCAAAGTTAAACTCCAGCTGCCCCAGCAAGGGCGACAACTGCAGCAACAACCACCGACCAAGCCGACAAGACCAAAAAAGAAACACTGGTGCTAAAATCATGATAAGATACTAAAATTAAAGACACAAGATGTATATTAAAAAATAAAACTGAGAATAAGATGCATAAAATGAAAATCATTTTTCTTTTTTTTTCTTTTTTTTTAACTTGTCCTGTCCAACAGCTGGGCAGGCAGATGAGAGCTGAGGGCCTCTTGTGTTGGACATATTTTACTTTAACAAAAGGGGTTATAAATCTTCAGACAAACCAAAGGTATGTCTGAATAAACCCCTTTTGTAATTTAGGCCAAACTTTATTAATTTCAACCATGTTTGAAAATTTTGGGTGTTTGAACGGACGGAAAAGGAAAGAAGGGAAGAAGAAAGGGATGTTAGGGGGGGGGGGGGGGGGGGGGTGATAGTGAGAGGGGGGGTAAGACCATGAAGCAGCATAGAGCAGACAGGTTTACTGGTTGTTTATCATTACGGTAAGGTTCAAATGTAGTACAAAAAGGGCGGGGCCTGTCCACACACACACTGAAATATCAAGATACCTGTTAGCTGCAAAAATGTCCACATGTCAACATGTACACGAAACAGATAGTGTTCACACACGCATACTTATGCCTTTAAACCAACTAGTGTGAGATCTTTCATTCATTCAATCATGCAAACTATTAGTGCAAAGGTGAGCTAACACCTGTGCTCATGGAAGTGTTTAGGTTCTTCTTTTTTTGTTTTTTTTGGTGTTGGACCGGACAGAAAAGGAAAGAGGGGAAGAAGAGAGAGGGACGTTAGAGAGAAGGGGGGGTAGGGGGTGATAATAGGAGGGGAAGGGGGATAAGACCATGAAGCAGCATAAAGCAACAAGTTTACTGGTTGTTAATCATTATGGTAATGTTCAAATGTAGTACAAAAAGGGCGGGGCCTGTCCACACACACACTCAAATGTTATAAACACACCTGCTAGCTGCAAAAATGTCCACCTGTCGACATGTACACAAAACAGATAGTGTTCACACGCATACTTATGCCTTAAAACCAACTAGTGTGAAATATTTCAGTCATTCAATCATGCAAACAGCATGCAAACATGCAAAGGTGAGCTAACATCTGTGCTCAGGTGAGTGTTTATGTTCTTCTAAAATGGATGGTGGAATGTGAAAAGAAGGAGGGAGAGTGCCCAGCCATCCCCACCCCAAGACCCCCACCGCAGCAGCAGCGGCAGCCGGAATCCCCCCACCGCCACACGGGAACCGGCAGGGAACAACCGCCGCCCGGGCGACCAAGCCTGCCACCCAGGCCAGGGCCAGCAGGACCGCCGCAACGCCCCCAGAGCCAGAGGCCAGGGAAGCACGGAGGGAAAGAGAGCGCCGCCCCAGCCCAACCAGGAGAGCAGCCCCCCCGCCGCGCTGGGAGAGCCCAATGCAGGGCCCCACCGGAGAAGGACGCCCACAGCCCCAGACGAGCACCCCACCACCACCCAGGAGTTCCGGGCATCCCCCCGCCCCAACCCCAGGTACAGGCCAGGACCCCCCAAGGGAGACCCGCTCCGCACTCCAGGTAGCCATCCGCCCGGCCCACGGTTGGTCCAGGGAGGAGCAAGGCAGGGGCCCGCCGCCCCCGCCCAAGAGGGGGGAACCCCGGGGAAAAAAGAGGGCCCACAAGGGGTGTTGTAAATATGGCCCGACCAGGCTCGGCCACAGTTGGAAATTTGGCGGGGCCCAGCGCTCAGGAGCAAGGACCAGAACCCACCCCCCAGGGACACGAACACCCCCGGCTCAGATGTAATGTGAACCCCCCCACTGCGCGGAGAGAGCACCGCCGGGCCCAGGAAGCCGGTACCCCGGGGACACGGCCGCCGTTGCAAAGGGGCCCGTACCCCCCACCAGGGAAGAAGTAGGGGACAGATGGTCCTAGGTCCCACCTTCCTTCCAAAATGTGTGTGCGTGTGTGTGTGTTTATGTTGGGATGTATATATTGAGGGGGGAGGGGTGTGTGTACTAAGGGGGGTGCAGTTAAAATTGGCGGGTAGGGCACTGAGGGGACGTCTCCTGATTACTCACAGTGACGTCCCCTCACCCTCCCCACCAAGGGGCCCTAAATGTCTAAGGTGCGGTTAAAATTGGCGGGTAGGGTGCTAGGAGGACATCTGCTGCTTGCAGGCAGTGATTTCCAAGCACCCCCCCCTACCAAGGGCCCTAAATGTCTAAGGTGCAAATAAAACCGTAAGAGGGGGGGCCCACTCCATACGGCAACCATAGGAGGGGGGCCACTGCCAAGTAACCCCCCCCCCAAGGCTCATCGCAGGCTAAGCCCCCCACCCCCTCACCCTAATATGAGGTTATATGAGGAAGGGGGTAAGTTGGGGACAGCTGATAGACTGTCCCCCGGTGGTCAAACAGCTGTCCCCCCCCCCCAGGAAAGGGGCCAGGCCCACCCAGCCCAGGGGCCCCGCCCCTGGAGGCTCTGACACCGCAGGCCCAGTACCACCCACCCCACACAGAGAGAGAGGAGCCAGAAAGCGCCCCCCCCCCCCCCCCCCCCCCCCCCCCCGGAGCAAGCCCAGGCCCCCACCTCAAAACGCCGGCCCTAGAAGAGCTCTGGTCAGGCCTCGACAGGACCGAGGCAGCCAACCGGCCGGGGAAACCACTGATGGCCTCAGCGGAGACCCCGACCCGTCAACCCCCCCCTGCCCCGTACCACTAGTGCCCCCCCCTCCCCAGAATGCCCCCCAACAGGACAGGGCCGACAAGACCCCCCACCCCATCCCCCGCAGCCGAAGCGGATGACACCCAGAGCGACCGGGGGCCCCAAGAGGGTTGTCTCTCGGACCCGCGACCCCCCGACCAACGGAGCCCCCACCACCCCCCGCCAGGCACCGGAGGCCCCGACCGCCACCCCGGCCCACGGCAGAAGGGCAAGGAGCAGTGACGACCAGGCCCCTCCACCCCCTAAGTCATGGAGTTAGCTATGGGAGACCAGAGAGACCGAATTCTTTCAAAGTTACTTGAGCTTTGGGCTGACATTTTTTCCAAGCTGATATGATCAAGCACCAGGTTTCTGTGTTGACTTATATTTATATTTTTCTTGCTTTTCCAATTTATTAAAATAGTTTTTTTGGCAATGCAAAGAGTTATGAAAATGATAGAGCCTAATCCTCCTCCTACATCGATGGCACTCATGTCACCAAGCACACAAAGTGACGGTGAAGCTGTGATTGAAACCTTAAGCCAGACTGATAGATCGGCACATACCTGCTGCCAGAGAGCCTGGACAGGCGTGCAGAACCATAGTGCATGCATGTAATTGTCGGGTAGATTACTGTCACAGTGCTGACAAATGTCTGAGTTGCTGAGACCCATCTTGAACATCCTCTGTCCAGTGTAGTAAATTCTGTGAAGAGTTTTGAAATGGATTAGCTGCAGATTTGGACTTTTTGTCAGTTTAAAGGTGTTTAGACAAAGTTCTGACCAGAAGTTTTCATCTGTGCTGATGCTCAAATCTGCATCCCATTTTGTTGTCGGAAGTGAAATATTATTATCTAAATTACATAAAAGTTTGTATATTTTGGAGAGAGTTTTATTCATTGAGAAATTGATCAGAGTGGTAACTACATCTGGTAGCTTTAAATCGTTGTCTCTGTATTAAAACTTTTTAGTAATAATTGATTTAAGTTGCTGATATTCCAAGAAGTTATTTTTTCCATGTTTGTCTTGAAGTTTCTGGGGAGTTATGAATCTTATGTGCTCTAGTTGCTTTATGCCCCCTGCTTGCCAAGCTGGGAAGTGGATAATTTTTTTGTTTATGAGGATGTCTGGGTTGTTCCAGATGGGTGTCATTTTGCACGGTTGAATTGATGATTTTGATATTTTGAGAAATTCCCACCAGGCTGTTAAAGTAGCATTTATATTAATACTTTTGAAACAATCCTGTTTTTTAACTGTTTGGCTAATAAATGGTAGCTGTGACAAGTTGATCTAACGCCTGTTCCAAGTCTAACCATGAGTTGGTTTCTGGATTATTTTTTAACCATTTTAAGATGTATTGTAATCTATTTGCAAGAAAGTAATTGTGGAAGTTAGGTAATTCTAATCCTCCACATCTTTTTGCAGATTTTAAAGTTTTTAGACTAATTCTTGCAGGTTTGTTGTTCCATAGAAAGCTTGATATGGATGAGTCTAATGTTTTGAACCATTTTAATGGCGGTTGTGTGGGAATCATTGAGAAGAGATAATTAACTTTGGGTAAGATTTTCATTTTTACCGTGGCTACCTTCCCCATAAGGGACAGAGGCAGGTTGGTCCAGCGTGTTAGATCGTCCTGTATGTTTTTCAGTAATGGGGTGTAGTTTAGCTGCACCATTTCTGATAATTTGGGGGAAAAATAAATACCTAGATATTTTATATTGCCTGATTTAACTGGTATTGTGAGTCTTTGCTCCACATTACTGTTCAGTGGTAATAAAACAGATTTATTCCAATTAATGGAATAGTCTGATATAGAAGAGAATTCATTAATGATTGTTGCCGTTTCATTTACTTAAAAACAGTAATATGTCATCTGCATTGAGACTAATTTTATGATGGCTGTGTTTGGTTTTAATTCCTTTAATACTCTCATTCTGTCTTATTGCTGCAGCTAGAGGCTCAATAAATATTGCAAAAAGAGAGGGGGAGAGTGAGCAACCCTGTCTAGTTCCTCTTCCAAGAAAAAACCTGTTGAAAGTCTGTTTATTAGTTCTAACTGATGCATTGGGGTTGTGATATAATATTTTGATCCAATTGATGAATGATTCTCCAAAACCAAACTTATGGAGGGCAGCAATGAGGAACTTCCAATTTACTCTATCAAAGGCTTTTTCAGCATCCAGTGATAGTATAGTCATTTCCTGGTTTTTGATGGTGGCAAAGTCTATTATGTTAACGAGTCTGCGGACATTGTCATCCGAGTGTCTGCCTTTGATGAATCCAGTTTGATCAAAGTCAATTATGTGAGGAGTGACTTTTTCTATTCTCTGTGCTAGTGCTTTGCAGATAATTTTTACATCTGCATTAATTAAAGAAATGGGGCGATAGCTTGAAGGACTCGTGGGGTCTTTGTCTGGTTTTAGAAGAAGGATAATGTTGGCGGAGTTCATGTTAGGTGGTAGAGATTGGCTTTCATTGATAAATTTTACCGTTTTATAAAACGTTGGTGCCAGCTGTTCCCAGAATTCCTTATAAAACTCTGCAGGAAAGCCGTCGGGTCCTGGTGCTTTGCTGTTAGGCATAAGTAACAGAGCTTCATGAAGCTCAGACAACAAGAGCGGAGAGTCTAAGTTTGTGATTTGATCTTCGTTTAACTTGGGCAGGTTTACATTGTTGAGAAATGAGTTGATGCTTTGTTCTGATGGATTGATCTGTGGAGTGTATAAGTTTTGATAAAAGTCTTTAAACGCATTATTAATTTTTACCGGGTCATGGGTGACATTCCCTGTTTGGTCCATAATAGAAGTCATTGTTGATTTTTCTTTATTAATTTTAAGCTGATTAGCTAGAAATTTGCCAGATTTATTTGAGTTTTCATATCTTTCCAGTCGAAGCCTTTGTATCTGGAATTGTGTCTGTTTATTGATGATGTCATTTAACTGCAGCTTTAAATTTTTCCGGTCGCCCAGTATGTGTTCCTGTGCAGAAGCAGCCTCCAGGGTTTTGATTTTATTTTCTAGTTCTAATAAATCTGCTTTCTCTTTGCGTTTTTTATGCATTGAATAAGAGATGATTTTCCCTCTCATGACTGCTTTTGCTGTTTCCCAAAGAATACTTGGTGATATTTCAGAAGTATTGTTGAATTCTAAGAAGGTTGCCCACTCTTTTTTAAAGAATTCAATAAATTCCTGGTCTTTTAACAGAGATGTATTAAACCTCCAGGTTGAACCCGAGGGTCTGGGTACTTCCCTTGAAATGGTAACAAAAACTGGTGCATGGTCAATGATAATAATTGGATGAATGTTGAAACTTTTAATTTCTTTCAAAAGGGAGTTACTGACTAATAAATAATCTAAACGAGAGTGTGAATGGTGAACTGGAGAAAAAAAGGTGAACCCCTTAGCGTTTGGATGACATGAGCGCCACGCGTCGCAGAGACCCAGATCATTCATGTACTGCTGTAGAATACATGCAGAGCGCCATGTACGCTGGTTTGCTGCTGTGCTGAGTCTGTCAAGTTCAGGATCCAAAACAAGGTTGAAGTCTCCTCCTATAATGATTGTGGAGTCAGAGTGAGCTGAGAGTGAGGTGAAGAATCTGTGAAAGAAGGAAGAGTCGTCAACATTCGGGCCATGGATACTGGCTATGCAAAAGTCCTTATTCTGAATGGATATATAAATGATTACAAATCTGCCTTCTGGGTCAGTAACTGTATCCTTATGAATAAATGTAACATTTTTCTTAATCAAAACTGCAACCCCCATTATTAGTACGGGTCGGGGGGGCTAGCGGGTCGGGGTCTCCGCTGAGGTAATCAGTGGTTGCCTCGGCCGGTTGGCCTCCTCGGTCCCGTCGAGGCCTGACCAGAGCTCTTCTAGGGCCGGCGTCTGGGGGTGGGGGCCTGGGCTTGCTCCGGGGGGGGGCGACGCTTTCTGGCTCCTCTCTCTCTGTGTGGGGTGGGTGGTGCCGGGCCTGGGGTGTCGGCGCCTCCGGGGGTGGGCCCCTGGGCTGGGTGGCCCTGGCCCCTTTGCTGGGGGTGGGCTGGGGGACGGCTGTTTGACCACCGGGGGACAGTCTACCAGCTGTCCCCAACTTACCCCCTTCCTTATATAAACTCATATTAGGGTGAGGGGGTGGGGGGTCTAGCCTGCGATGCGCCTTGGGGGGGGGCTACTTGGGAGTGGCCCCCCTCCTATGGTTGCCGTATGGAGTGGGCCCCCCCCCTTTCGGTTTTATTTGCACCTTAGACATGTAGGGTCCTTGGTAGGGGGGGTGCTTGGACATCACTGCAAGCAAGCAGCAGATGTCCTCCTGGCACCCTACCCGCCAATTTTAACCGCACCTTAGACATTTAGGGCCCCTTGGTGTGGAGGGTGAGGGGACATCACTGTGAGTAATCAGGAGATGTCCCCTTAGTGCCCTACTCACCAATTTTAACTGCACCCCCCTTAGTACACACACCCCTCCCCCTTCAATATATACATTCAAACATAAACACACACACATGCACACAAACACCCTCTCAAACACCCATACACGCACACACATTTTACAAGGAAGGTGGGACCTGGGTCCATCTGTCCCCTACCCCTTCCCTGGTGGGGGGTGCGGGCCCCTTGGCGATGGCGGCCGTGTCCCTTGGGTGCCGGCTCCCTGGGCCCGGCGGTGCTCTCTCCGCACGGTGGGGGGGTTCATATTACACCTGAGCCGGGGGTGTTCGTGTCCCTGGGGGGTGGGTCCTGGTCCTTGCCCCTGGGCGCTGGGCCCCGCCAAACTTCCAACATGGCCGAGCCTGGTCGGGCCATATTTATAACACCCCTTGTGGGCCGCCCTTTTTTCCCCGGGGTTCCCCCCTCCTGGGCGGGGGCGGCGGGCCCCTGCCTTGCTCCTACCTGGACCAACCGTGGGCCGGGTGGGTGGCTGCCTGGAGTGCGGACCGGGTCTCCCTTGGGGGGTCCTGGCTCGTACCTGGGGTCGGGGCGGGGGGATGCCCGGAACTCCTGGGTGGTGGTGGGGTGCTCGTCTGGGGCTGTGGGCGTCCCTCTCCGGTGGGGCCCTGCGTTGGGCTCTTCCGGCGCGGCGGGGGGCTGCTTTCCTGGCTGGGCTGGGGCGGCGCTCTCTTTCCCTCTGCGCCTCCCTGCTCTCTGGCTCTGGGGGCCTCGCGGCGGTCCTGCTGGCCCTGGCCTGGGTGGCGGTCTTGGTCGCCCGGGGGGCGGTTGTTCCCTGCCTGTTCCCGTGTGGCGTTGGGGGAATTCCGGCTGCCGCTGCTGCTGCGGCGGGGGTATGGGTGTGGGGGTGGCTGGGCGCTCCTCCTCCTTCTTTTCACATTCCACCATCCATTTTAGAAGAACATAAACACTCACCTGAGCACAGGTGTTAGCTCACCTTTGCACTAATAGTTTGCATGATTGAATGAATGAAAGATTTCACACTAGTTGGTTTAAAGGCATAGGTATGCGTTCGTGAACACTATCTGTTTTGTGTGCATGTTGACATGTGGACATTTTTGCGGCTAGCAGGTGTGTTGATAATATTTGAGTGTGTGTGAACAGGCCCCGCCCTTTTTGTACTACATTTGAACCGTACCGTAACGATAAACAACCAGTAAACCTGTCTGCTCTATGCTGCTTCATGGTCTTACCCCCCTTCCCCTCCTATTATCACCCTCCTACCCCCCCCTCTCTCTAACGTCCCTCTCTCTTCTTCCCCTCTTTCCTTTTCCGTCCGGTCCAACACCAAAGATTTTCAAACATGATTGAAATTAATAAAGTTTGGCCTCAATTACAAAAGGGGTTTATTCAGACATACCTTTGGTTTGTCTGAAGATGAATAACCCCTCTTGTTAAAATAAAATATGTCCAACACAAGAGGCCCTCAGCTCTCATCTGTTTGCCTAGCTGTTGGACAGGACAAGTTAAAAAAAAAAAAAAAAAAAAAACTGCAACCCCTCTTTGTTTGGAGTTGAAACTGGCAGAATACATAACTGGATACTGGGAACAGCACAGGAGATGACCAGCTGATAAAGATAAATGGGTTTCCTGCAGTAAAGCTATATCTGCTTTAAGATCATCCAGGTGATTTAACACTTTCCATCTCTTTGGCCCAGAACCAAGTCCACGCACATTCCAGCTAACGATGTTAAGACTGTTCATAGCTGTTCTAACCGGGAGAGTGCAAGGCTAAATAGTGCGTGTGCCCGTCCGTGTGCGCGTGCCCGCTGTGCGTACCTGCTACACTGACAAGTGCTGTGCGTTGTGGGTGAACGTGTCTTGGCTGTGAGCTGCATGTTGCGTGCGTCCTGTGTGAGCCTAAGTGAGGTTTTTGCAGTTTATCAACGTGTGTTTGCGGGATCGCGTGTGCATGCTCTTATGCGCGCTAGTATGCGCGCGCGCCCGTTCCGTGCATAAATAAATACTCACCATGGTTGCGTTGACTTTACCTGATTCACATATGAGGAAATGGGAAGGGGGGAGGACAAGAGAAAAGAGAGAGGAAAAGAGAAAGAACAAAGAACAAAAAACAAAAACAACGAAACAACAACAGAAACATGAATGTGAGAGAAAGAAAAGAGGTGTTGATTATTGATGATCCGATTATTTCCTATTCAATTAAATAAGTTTGCGGGTTTCTTCTGGGCAGCGCAGATGTCAGTGCGCCTCTGAAAGCCTTCAGCACAGCCAGGGTGTTACCTCTGGGTCCCGGAACAGCTTGCCGTTCACAAAAAGTTTATCAACGGCAACCACCGCACGGGCTCCAGCAGACAGGTGCTTCCTCCTCAGCGGGAAGAGGATTTTCCGCCGGCGGAGGATCTCGCCTGGAAACTGATCATTCACGCTGTAATGTGTGCCTTTCAGCTCTCGGCCTCTGCTTTTTACCTGATCTTTTTGTTTATAATGTTCAAATTTAGCAACAATAGGACGGGGACGCTGATTGTCCGGCCTTTTTCCTCTGAGCCGGTGAACCCTGTGAAAGGAAATCTTCTGGACTTCTTCCTTGGGGAGCTTCAGGTGGACCTCTATGATGGACTTAACAATGTTCTCCGGGACTTCTCCTGCCTCTTCTGGAATCCCTGCGATCACTAGATTGTCCCTCATGCTCCTCGCCTGAAGATCCAGGAGGGTTTCCTTGATGGATCGGTTTTCCTCAGAGAGACGGGCGGTGTCGTGGCCCAAGGTCTTGACGGTCTCTCTGAGGGCCTGGTTCTCCGCTGCGAGCTCCTGCACCTGCTGTTGGCTGAACTCCAGAGACTCTCGCAGACCTTGGAATTCCTTATGGAGGATCTCCAGCAGATTTAAATGGCAATCAAGGCTGGAGAGCTTTTTATCAATTGAATCCAGGATATCACTCATGTTGCTGCCTGGGGAGGAGGCAGCCCCCGGGGAGTCTTCGGGGCGGCCTCGTTTGGTGGACGGAGTGGCGGTGTTGGATTTCCTCATGACGCAGGTATTGAAACACTCGTCGATGTAATTCTCCAGATCCTCCAGGTCATCCAGGCTGACAAATGCTTGACAAACTTTTTCAGATTTTTTTTTTAACTTTCTGGATTATTTAAATATGGTGGTGTAATGAAATAAATCAAAAATGTTTGTTCACAACTTACGCGCCGCCAAGTAAACTCACCACACTCCTCTCGTCGGCTCTCGCGATACTACAGCATCACGTAGAAATTCATTTTTCGATTCCGTTTTTTCCCTTTCGGGGTCACGGGGCTGCCGGAGCCTATCCCGGCGACTGGTGGGCGAAGGCAGGGGACAACCTGGACAGTTCGCCAGTCTGTCGCAGGGTAGAATGTCCTCAATCACACACCCATTCACTCTCACACTCACACCTAGGGACAGTTTTAGATTAACAAATTAACCTATGAAGCATGTTTTTGGACGGTGGGAGGAAGCCGGAGACCACGGAGAGAACCCACGCATACACGGGGAGAACATGCAAACTCCACACAGAAAGGTCCCCCATTGATGTTATGGTTCATGTCCCCCACCCAGGACTTGAACTGGGGGCCTTCTTGCTGTGAGGCAAGAGTGCTAACCACTGCGCCACCGTGCAGCCCACAAAAAACAAAACAAAACAAATTAAATTAAATACATAAAATACCCTATACTAAAACTAATAGAATAAATTAGTTGTTAAAATCAACTAAAAGCCAAATTAAAAAGGTAGGTCTTGAGCCTCTCGAGCCTCTATGATGCAGTTTAGGTTTAACTGCTGGATGGTATGAATCAGATGGATGAAGTCCATTTTCAGAGTCTCTGATTGCTGCAGTTTCAGGTTGTTTGTGCCTGGGGTGTTTAATAGAGAGTTGGTGGGCGGAGTTTATAATGTCATTGATGACCGCTCCAGACAGTGAGTGTGTGTGGCACCATGCCGGACAACGGAGTCTCCCACAATGACCACGCTCTGCTGGAAAGGTCCGGGTCTCCGGGTCGCCCTGATGTTTCCGGGAGACAATAATTCTATCGTGAAGAACCGGTTTTGTTGTGGAGAGTGGATCCCTTGAAGCCGGTGAAACGCAGAATGCGGCACGCGAGCCCCGGGAAAGTTCGCCTGAGCGTCGGGCCACCGCCTCTTTCAGCAGACGGCGGCGTTTCCCACTCGTGGCGGGCGCCAGCGAAACAGCAGAGGATCCGGGCGGCTGGGCCAGTGCTGCGGCTCCAGGAAGAAGCGTGAGCTGGTCAGGCTCCAGCAAAGCGGGCTCCGAAGCAGCAGACGCCGTTGGACCCGTAGAGGTGGAAGCGGGAGTCGTTGCCTGGCTGAGACCAGCAGCAGAGCCGCCACGGTTATGGTAGGAGTTCCGCCCGATGTCGGTCCTGGTGAGCCCGCTCGGGTCGCTGACACCGCGGTGAGGTCTTCAGCCAGCAGGGCAAAGCGGTTGGTCAGCGCTAGGTTCCCCGAGCTGTCAGTGTCAGGTTTGAATGCACAGATCCTCCGGCCGCGACTTGTCTTGAAGAAACGAGGATCCCGCTGACCGACGGCGGAGCACACCTGTCGCTCGCGGGTGCTCCGCGCTTGTCCAGTGGGATCCTCGGCCTCTCCTTCCTCAGCGGAGCTCGGCAGCTGGCAGCGGTGTGACACCGCGCTATATGCCCTCGCTCAGCGGGCAGCCGCCGAGCTCCGGAGGAAATAAGAAGCAAGGATCCCGGTGACAGACGGCGAGGTCTACGCCCTCGCTCAGCGAAGGAAAGAAGAAGCGAGGAGTCCGCCACAGCTGCGCGCCGCCGCGCCGGAACGCGGACTCAGCCCGCTGAGCGCTGGGTATGCGCGAGCGACAGGTGTGCTCCGCCGTCGGTCAGCGGGATCCTCGTTTCTTCTTTCCTCCTCGGAGCTCGGCGTCTGGCCGCGGTGTCGCGTACCAGCGACACGCTACGCCCTCGCTCAGTCAGCGGCCAGCCGTTGCTCAGCGGGCTGAGTCCGCCACAGCCGTGCGCCGCCGCGCTGTCGCCTGGAACGTCGCGGAGAACGCATTTATCTAATCTAATATATTTTTTTCAAATGTTTATCCATATGATTTATAATAAAGCTGCTCATAGCCCTGGCCCTGTTGTCCTGCTACAATCATCTTCCTGATCCTGTCCGTTCGCAGCCGTCTAGCTGCATGTCTGCATTTAAAGCACGAAGAGATCATTTCTCATTAAAATGCAGGAGGAAACTAAGTTTTTCTGTAGAAATGCATTTTTATTTCACTCTCTGTGTTCATACAAAATGATTGAGAGACTTGCTGTCACATTTGAACGTTTATCAGAAGAGTTATTGAAGCAGGAAGTGTGAATCTGTGAAGGTCTTTCTAACTTGACCAAGTTCTCAGAATCCAGCACTCTGATTGGTTGACTCCGCCTCCTCTTACCCTCCCTCCCCCCCAGTCCCATTATCGGACACAGATCACTTTTGACCCAAGTTTCTCGCAAGGAATGTGTCAGAAGTCAGAGCGCAGTTGTAGCGCACCTGTGATTTGCGGCAGCAGATTCGAGCACACGCAGAAGCACATTTGAGCAGTTGGAATCACAGATTTGAAGTTGTAACTCTAAATGAACACATGCAATTGGAAATTTGTCAGTTCACAGCAGAAGATTTTTACACACAGATACAGATTTTTGATGCACAAGTATTTAGATTCTATATTACAAGTTCTCAAATCAAATCTACAAGTGCGTTCTTTTTGACACATTTTTACCTTCATAGGAAAGGTTCAACATTTTGAAGGGAGGGAAAAATAAAATCAGAGGACCTGATTATAATCATTGTTTCATTGAAAATAGAAGAATATAAGGTTCAGGAGGCCTGAGCAGGCTTGTCCCGCTTTGCGCAGCTCCTGGTCTGACTCTGTTGGTCCGCCAGCTCACCTCCTGTGAGCCAACACAGTGTGAGGCACGATGTGAGCTCTGAGTGAATGGTGTAAGAATGAGGAGTGTTTCAAGACGGGGGACTTATAGACGTAGACGACCAGAGCTCCTCTGTGGTTTGGTCCACACAAACCCTCAAACTACAAAAACAGAGTCGTTCATGTTTGCATCTTCTGCAGCAGACAGAAAAACCGTGCAGATATCACTAAAACATGTCACCTCTCTGACTGGTACACCGCTGAGCGGGTATCGAGGAATATGAGTCGATTTCCATGGATGACCCAATGACCGTTTAGATCCCGCCTACTTTCACTGATTGACAGATAGACTCATTCTCCTGAAAAAGCTCTTCATGAAATAAATACGCCATTGTGAAAAACAGCAACATGAAATAAAAACAAAGCTACTTTGGAAAATATTGATTTTGAAATACGAGCTTCTGAAAAAAGACATAATAATAATAATAATATTCCACATGATTTAAAATGAATATTTTAAAATGCTGTTTTAAAATAATGAACAGGTTTTTAAAGCAAAATGAAATACATTGAATAATATAATGGCTTCTATAAAATCAGTATGCAGGTTTTTCACAATTTCACGATCTTTTTATAAATTTATGAGAGATTTATTGGTTGATTGTGTATTTTCGTGAGGCCATATTTATTTATTTAATTATGAACAGTATAGGACTCCATAAAAACGTGTTGTTTTTTGTTTGTTTAATTTATTTATTTAAAAAAAAAAAATTTAAATGAACGGTCAGACTGACTCACAGGTGTATTGATGATTACTGTGTGTTTCTGGGGCCCTTTTAATGCAAATTTCACGGGCTATTCCTCCCTCCCAGGTTTAAAATGACCGCTAGCATAGCTGAGCTAGCACAGGAGAATGCTGTTTAAGCGATTGTGTCATGCAACAATTTCTTCTAAGTCTCAAATGACATCCTCCTCTCCTCCGACTCTGGACAGCTCTCCATCCTCATTCTCCTGGACCTCACTGCAGCATTTGACACCATCAGTCACTCCATCCTGCTCTCCCATCTCAAGAACGGTCTCAACATCACCGGCTCTGCTCTATCCTGGCTTCAGTCCTACCTCACAAACCGTCAACAGTTTATCAAGGGAAACAATTGCTCATCCTCCACAGCTCCTCTGTTGCAAGGTGTTCCCCAAGGCTCAGTGCTTGGCCCACTCCTCTTCATCCTTTACCACATTCCCCTTGGTGACATCATCCGACAACATGGCTTAAATTTTCACTGTTATGCTGATGACATACAACTATACATCTCCACCAAATCCATCAGCTCCACCACTTATTCCACACTCACCCGCTGTCTAACAGACATCAAAACATGGCTTGAGCACAATTTCCTCAAACTCAACTGTGATAAGACCGACATAATCATAATTGGCCCCAAAACCATCACAAAATCCATACAAAATTTTCAGTTAAATTTCAATAACGCCACGCTTTCTTCGTCACCAGTCATCCGCAACCTTGGGTTTCTCTTTGACACAAATCTATCACTTGAACAACATGTTAATCAAATCACTCGGTCCGCCTGTTTCCACCTGAAAAATATTGCCCGCCTCCGTCCATCCCTCTCCTTTGCTGCTGCTGAAACCCTCATTCATGCTTTTATTACCTCCCGGTTAGATTATTGCATTAGCATACTCCTTGGTACACCCTCCAGAATAATAAATAAGATGCAATACATTCAGAACTCTGCTGCCCGTCTGCTCACACACACCCGCTCCCGTGAACACATCACCCCCGTCCTTCAAGACCTTCACTGGCTCCCCATCGATCAGCGTATCAAATTCAAAGTTCTCCTCATCACTTTCAAAGCCCTTCATAACCTGGCCCCACCATACCTCACCGATCTCCTCCAGCGTCACACCCCTTCCCGCTCTCTGCGCTCGTCCGATGCTAACCTTCTGTCTCTCCCCTGTCGGACCAAGCGTCGAAATTGGGGAGACAGGGCCTTCTCCATTGCTGCTCCAACCCTATGGAATACTCTGCCCCAACATCTCAGAGACTGCACTGACCTCCCAGTTTTTAAAAAATCACTTAAAACTCATCTATTTAAAATAGCTTTTAATCTTTAAATCTGTCTTCTATGTTTTTATTAATTATTTTATTATATTAGCTCTGTTCTTATTAACTGTTTTTGCTCATGTGTTGTAAAGCGTCTTTGTGTGCCATTTAAAGCGCTATACAAATAAAATTTATTATTATTATATTATTATTATCTTTTTTTCACTACCAGTTACCAGGAGTTCAACTGACTATGCTGGTGTTCTCCAATTACATAGAGTACCATTTTATCGTTTTTTTTAATATAGTTAAAGATATGAAAAACGTACCTCTGGTTGCTGGTTCGCCATGACTGCCTTTGGGATTGGCGCTCTTACATGGTGGAGGCTAACGGAGCTCATTCATTAGCCAATGAGCTTCTGGATGTCAGGGATGTCCCGTCTCCCTTCCCCTTGAATGATGTGTCGCTGATTTTACGTGTCGACAGGTTTTAGAATCAAAACCGCAAAAAATAAAGGCTAAAAAAAGGCGATTTCAAAATCAAACTGTAACTCAAAAACACAATTTCAGAATGGCGAGAAAACAAATCGGCAACTGAGAAATATGACTGTGCTTTGGGTTAGAGCTTTTGGTTGCAAATTATAGGTTTTGGTTCTCAATTTATGCATTGTGATTCACAGATTTGGGGTTTTGATGCGCAATACTTTAGGCGCTGAATTGACACCATAGAACACTCTCAGGAAACTGGATCAGAACCAACATTTAAAAACTGTCAACATTCATACATCATCATCGTCATGGTTAGAGTGACAGCTGTCTCTGTGATAGATGTTCTACTGGTAACTTTGGGGTTCAGACCTCAGATCACTGACAGACTGAGGGCAGCATGAAGCTCCATGGAGCTCCACCTTCTCTCCTCCAGCTGCAGATGAAAGAAAGATGAAGGTCTGAGAGACACTGATGAGGAGGACTGTTTCATGATGAAGATGAAGATCTGATGAAGAGAGAAATCTCCAACTGGTACTTTATCACAGCCTGAAATCATCATAAGATCACCTGTTTCTGTCTTTCTTTTTCTTCACAGACTTCCAGAACGATGTGGACTCTGGGAGACTCACTATGAAATTGTGGCCTCAGCTCTTAAGTCCAACCCGTCCCACCTGACAGAACTGGACCTGAGCAAGAACATCCTAAAGGATTTATCCATGAAGGTTCTGTGTTCTGGACTGGAGAGTCCAAACTGCAGACTGCAGACTCTGAGGTCAGAACAATGAAGCTGCTGGTTGCTTCATTTCTACATTTGTAGTTCTTCAATGAAGCTGGAAGGTTTGGTGCTCTGCTGTGTCTGATTTGAACCTATCAGCTTTCAGGCAGCTTTGATCAGAATCACTAGTCTGTCATTAGTTTGAGTTCTTGTTCGTTTTTTGACTCTTTAAACTCAGAAATCTGTCAAATGTTTCAACAGCTGAACCTTTTGTTGCCATGGAACGTGCACACACACACACACACACACACACTCACACGCACACACACAACCTACAGACTAGAGAGGAAAATCAGAGAAAGAAGGAGAGTTTTGGTGCAGAAATTAAAGAATTGAGTAAACCTGCAGAGGCAGATCTGTAGCTGCATATCAGTTTAGTGTCAGACAATATATTCAGGACCAGAATCTACAAGGTTGAAGTTGAAGTTATAAGATTAACACTATTTGATAAAGTAGAGAATGAGTGTAGTGTCAGCACGCTGCACCACAGCAACACTTCTGTCAGAGATCAGTGGTCCAGAGTGTCAGAATCTCTCAGTCTTCTGTTCTCTCCAATGGTTAACTAGACTCCTTCTGAGGGTGTTCCTCTGTGTTTATCAGTTTCCATGGGAACCAGAGTCTGGGAGTCAGAAACTGGACTTAAATGTTGAAATTAAACATTTATCGTTCACATTTAGATTTCATATTTCCTTTTAGATAAACAGACGATATTCATTTGTCATCGTCACTGGTACAAAACATCGTAAAAACTGTTCTTTGGTGAGAGCTTCATTTACTGGGTTCTGGGAATTTGGGCAACGATCCGATACTAAATATTTATAGGGTTAATATCAAGGAAAACATGTTTAATAAGTAGTTACAACAATCTGAATTGAACATAAATCAAATATGGAACATGTATATTCATAATGGCATTTTACAATAATAATAAGAAAACAGTAACTATAGTGCAAAATAGAAAAGAGCAAATTATAAGCAGATTGAATTCAATTTAGCATATAAGGATTTTATGTTAATAACGGCATACTCAAACAACCTGCAACATCAGAATAACAACATAAGGAAAGCAAGACAACAGATTAAAGGGGCCTTTTTACGAGGAGAAATGAACAGAGATCATACCCAGCAACAACCTCTCTCCACTCTGGCGCATATTCTGTTGCCTCTTCTTTCATTAATGTCATGACTAGGAGGCAAGGCAGACCCAGATGCTGGAACCCAGAAGGAAAACACAGGTAAGTTAGATGGTAAGTAAAGTTTTATTTTGTAGCCTGGCTATTAGTAGTGGCGTGACTGGAGGTCTTGGTGTAGACAGGAATCATAGCGTGATTGGAGGTCCTGGCGTGATTAGGTTTCTAGGCGTAGCAGGAGGTCTTGGCATTAATATGATTCGTGGCGTGACTGGAGGTCTTGGTGTAGACAGGACTCGTGGCGTGACTGGGGGTCTTGATGCGGTTTTCGGGTTCTCAGGAATTTCACGAACGTAGCGGCTGCTTGTGGAGATCTCTGACTCAGGTGACAATCGTGAATGATAATCCTGAGGCAGGAGAGCAAAAATTAACAAGAGGCAAAAAGACTTAAGCACAGGAGACCAGATTAAGCACCATAAGGGGCAACAAACTGGCGATGAATGCTGGTGAAGAATCCTCTTAAGTAGAGCTGGCAGGTGATGAGGTAAGTGGTCACAGCTGGTATGAGTCAGGAGCAGGGGAGGAAGGACTGACAGAGGCACCATGATAATTAACCTGCTTATACCATGGTCACTTCTAAAATAAGTGATCAGAAGTTTTAAGTCCTTAGTTTTTTTTTTTTTTTCCGATTTTGATCGCTTTTTTCCCTAAAAGTGGACTATTTGTTATGTGGTGCGGTGCGTTGTCATGGTAAGGTGCAGCACCGCTGCAGTCAAGATTCAGCGATATAAAACGATATATACATGCTGATCTTTCCGATGGGTTGAATAAAGCATCAGTTCAGAGAGAAAGTTCACCTCTTACCGCTTGTTTTTGTCCAGAGGATGAGGCAAAAGGTTGTTTTAAAAAAGCCAGCGCAGGGATACAGAACATTTAAGCTAGGTGATCGGCATAAAAGCAATGCATAAAAGCAAATATGAGATAACTTACTGTATATACATATTTACACTGTGTCTCTATTTATTTTTCGTAATCTGACATTTTTTAAATGAAAGCTTTAGATCTACTGGATTGTAAATATTCATTATTGCATATTTTAAAAGGCATCAATCAGGACTATACCAGCTGATATTACTTTGCACTAATAGGGGGCAGGTTAACCTTCTGAATACTGACAAACTCCAGCTGCTTTCTTGGCTTGCCAGACCTTTTTACCCCTCCTTTTCTTCATGTGTTCAATACTTATTCCCTGTGCCATTTCACTTTATTACACATAACTTCATTTATGGACATAAATGTTTGGATTTCTTTCTATGTGTGCATTACTTGGGTTGATCCCGACATCTGGTGAACATTTCGTGTCAATAGCTCGATTAGAAATGTGTTTTTTGAGAGAAATGTTGACGTGTTCAATACTTATTTTCCCCGCTGTAAGTATACACCATTTACCATTCACCGCATTAGCATAGTTAGCATATTTAGCATTTTGAACAATGTGTTTTTCTGAGAGAGTTGATGATGCTGATCGCAATGCTAGCACTTCTAGGCATGTAAGCATAGCATAGCTAATTAATTAGCATCATTAGAATATGCTGTTTTGACTAGCCTTGATCAAAGGTGGGTGGTGAGGGCCCAGTTCGGTGTGCGAGGCGGGTTGCGTCTGAGGGCTATACGATGCTGCTTGCAACTTGCAACTTGTTTTGTTTGCAACGTTGTGGCAGAAATACCACTCCTCCTCCCTGTGTCCTGACCCCCCCCCCCCCCCCCCCCCCGCCCCCCCATCTTGTTTCCTGTTAAACTCCTACCCTGAATCAGTGACACAGTCCTCCATCCTCACAGTCCTCCCTAACAAGGAGTTAGGGGGCAGGGCGGGAATTTTTAGACAGCCTGTGTGTCTTTATTTTTGGAAATCAGACATTTTTGAAGTGAAAGCTATAAATCTATTGGATTGTAAATATTTATTCATAAATAGTTCATGATGATAAATGACATTTCAGTTCCTCGTCTGTTTTAACTTCATTTCAAGTAATTTCTAATCTATTGCATTTTCATTCATGATCATGTTTTTGGGTCCAAATCTAAAAGAAATGAGCAAACAGTGAAAATGGCAACTGTCAGTCTGTCATCAGGGCGGGTCCCACCTGACTGAATGGACCAAGTTCCTGGACCTCCAGCTGCATCACTGCTCCTGAATACACTTTTCTGTCTGATTGCAGGTTGGAGGACTGCAGTTTATCAAAGATCAGCTGTGAGGTTCTGGTCTTATCTCTAAAGAAAAACCCATCTAATCTGACAGAACTGGACCTGAGCGAGAACAAGAATCTGCAGGATTCAGGAGTTGTTCATCTGTGTGGTTTTCTGGAGAGTCCAGACTGCAGACTGCAGACTCTGAGGTAAGTAAAGAAGCTGAACTCCCTGAAGGATAAGAAGAACGGATCAGGTGAAGAACTTTCTGATGTTTCACTGGAAGATTTTCTGTCTACAGCCGTGTTTGAAACAAACCAATGATTGGTTCAGATTTCCTTCATCAATTGAATTGATTGTTCTGATGATTGATAGAAACTGATCTGTTTCAATCAGGATCTTATGAATCAGGATCTCCAACCTATTTTAGAACACGGATACATTTCATGTCAGCTGCAAAAAGCTGCAAACAACTGATGGACATGAACCAAAAAGAAGTGTCATTGGAAGTTCACTGACTTAATATTAGACATTTCCATTCAACTAAAGACACAACTGTGTTGAATCCACCAGTGGAGGAAATCCAAGGTGATCTAAAGAAGTTTTTTCAGGATTCTCCAAAGATGAAGTCCAGATCCACATGAAAGAACAATTGTCTGTCTAGAGCATCAAGAATGGAAGTGAAAGAAGACTTTCATGTTCTGCACTAGCCTTCTGCTTTTCTGCTGAACTGCAGGAACAAATGGATGGCTGCCCCCAGATTTCTGGCTCTTTGGACTGAGCCAGTTCCTCAAACACAAGCCTCCTGATCTGTTCAGAGGAGAGAGAAGCTCTCTTGTAGTCCAGAGAGGGAAAATCATCTCTCACCAGGCACTGATGGTGCTGCTGTCTCCAGTTCATTGAGCTCCTGATATTTACAAGATGAAATTTTTCTTCAGAAACATGCAAATAGTTGTATATTGATAGAAATCAGATCCCCATACGGGCCTCCATATGGAACCAGCTGTATGAATGACACTCTTTACACAAATGAGGGTGTGACGGGGTTCTTCTCAGCAGCAAAAAATAAATAACTCGGAAATAAGATGGCCAAGCCAGCAGACTCAAAATTTCAAAAATGGGATTTTATTGATCCCCCCAAAAAATAATCAGACAAAGTATTCAGCTGATTCTGGAAGAGCTTGTTGCCACCACTGCAACCAAGACTGCTCTCCCTCAACTGAGAAAAGTTCACCCCTTATAAAGACCTAGCCCCTCCCACAGGCCAATTATCCAAACAATTCCTTAAAACAACTTACTAGAAGATTCATCAACATAATTCCAAACTTACAGATATTCAACAGAAAAAACAACAACAGTTGAAATACATAAATAGGTTTAAAACAAAATCAATTAGACAAGAAGGGGAACAAAGAAAAAAAAAACAATTCTGACATGTGAAGTCACTTCCTGTTTCCTGTGGATATAAATGCTGATGTGTCCATGGCTCTGGTTTGGCTGTTGGTGGAGGAAAACTTTGATGGTGAGTGAGATTCTGTTTAAAACCAAGTGTGCACCCTTAGAATTAAACAAAACATGAAATGTGAATGATTTGTCCCACAAAACTATCAACTGTTACTGGACTGGGAGAAAAGAGAAAAAAAACAAACAACTAAGGCTCATGTTCAGGCTCTGTCCTGCAATCTGTGACGCTACTTCGTCACAGAGGGTTTTACTCATTTATCTTTTTAATCAACATTAACTAACGTCAAACATTCAGTAGAAAAATATATTTTCCAAAGTTCTCTTGTTCTTTTCAGTCTCTTTAGGCTCTTTGGTTCCTTTTCCAGTGTTCTAACAGAAACTCCAATGTTCAAAAATAGAAATCCACCAGGAAATGGAAGTCCAGCAAAGAAAATGGAAGGATGTCATTCAAATGTGTTTCTTGTAGTTTCCACCTTCATTGGGTTTTTCCTTCCCAAACCTTTTTTCCTTATTTTCTCCTCTCACAGCTGTAGACGTCCCAAACTTTTCTCGTTTTTCTTCCCTTGCTGGTGACTCCACCCACTTCCTCCAGAATTCACTTAATCCAACATAGAATTATAAACATTATAAACAGTATTGATATAAACCAGTTTGTGTTAGAGCGATAGTTTCTGCAATGTGGACTTTTTTCACGTCTGTAGTTCAGTTGTCACTGAACTGCTGTGCAGTATCAGTCATGTCAGGACTTTCATCCAGTCAGAGAGTCTGCAATCAAGTCTTTGTTTCTTTCATCAACTGTGTTCTTGAACCAGCGGCCATCTCCCAAACTCCACCAGAAGTGTTTTTCTCCTCAGGCTTCTGTTTGCCAGCATCTGCTTTTTGTCTGGACATCAGACGTCCATCACCTCCATCCTGCAGCTCTTCACAACTTCTCCCTGGGTCAATGGTCTGGCTGAAGCGGCCATCTCTTCTGCCACCATCCAACTTGCTTTCACAGCAGCTTGACTTTGGAATTCTGAAAAGCGTCTGCTGAAGTGTCCCATTCTTCTCTGACTCTTCTGCTTTCTGGATCTTCTGCTCTGCATTCAGGTCTTTCAGGTTATCAGGATGTTTAGTCTCACATTGTGGTCTTAGATGAGGTTCTTTAATTAAAGCCACATTAGCTCCACCAATCAGAGCCAATGGTTTAAGCAGCAATGTCAGAAACATTTCCTCAGCCTCCCATGGGTTTTTAAAGGCTCTGTGTTCAGGATCCACTGTTGTCTTCAGCATGGTGAGGGCTAGCTTCACAATAATTTGCAGCATCATCAGCTAATTTGGATTGACACAGTAAGAGTTCATGTTGGATTACTGTGTCAAATGTTCTCCAGTTCATTTGTTTTTTTGTGTTTTTTTTTCTTTTTTAACTTGTCCTGTCCAACAGCTGGGCAGACAGATGAGAGCTGAGGGCCTCTTGTGTTGGACATATTTTACTTTAACAAGAGGGGTTATTAATCTTCAGACAAACCAAAGGTATGTCTGAATAAACCCCTTTTGTAATTGAGGCCAAACTTTATTAATTTCAATCATGTCTGAAAATCTTTGGTGTTGGACCGGACGGAAAAGGAAAGAGGGGAAGAAGAGAGAGGGACGTTAGAGAGAGGGGGGGTAGGGGGTGATAATAGGAGGGGAAGGGGGATAAGACCATGAAGCAGCATAAAGCAACAAGTTTACTGGTTGTTAATCATTATGGTAAGGTTCAAATGTAGTAAAAAAAAAAAAAAGGGCGGAGCCTGTCCACACACACACTCAAATGTTATAAACACACCTGCTAGCTGCAAAAATGTCCACCTGTCGACATGTACACAAAACAGATAGTGTTCACACGCATACTTATGCCTTAAAACCAACTAGTGTGAAATATTTCAGTCAATCAATCATGCAAACTGTTAGTGCAAAGGTGAGCTAACACCAGTGCTCAGGTGAGTGTTTATGTTCTTCTAAAATGGATGGTGGAACGTGAAAAGAAGGAGGGAGAGTGCCCAGCCATCCCCACCCCAAGACCCCCACCGCAGCAGCAGCGGCAGCCGGAATCCCCCCAACGCCACACGGGAACCGGCAGGGAACCACCGCCGCCCGGGCGACCAAGCCCGCCACCCAGGCCAGGGCCAGCAGGGCCGCCGCAAGGCCCCCAGAGCCAGAGAGCAGGGAGGCACGGAGGGAAAGAGAGCGCCGCCCCAGCCTAACCAGGAGAGCAGCCCCCCCGCCGCCGGGAGAACCCAACGCAGGGCCCCACCGGAGAAGGACGCCCACAGCCCCAGACGAACACCCCACCACCACCCAGGAGTTCCGGGCATCCCCCCGCCCCAACCCCAGGTACGAGCCAGGACCCCCCAAGGGAGACCCGCTCCTCACTCCAGGCAGCCATCCGCCCGGCCCACGGCTGGTCCAGGGAGGAGCGAGGCAGGGGCCCGCCCCCCCCCGCCCAGGAGGGGGGAACCCCGGGGAAAAAAGAGGGCCCACAAGGGGTGTTGTAAATATGGCCCGACCAGGCTCGGCCACAGTTGGAAATTTGGCGGGGCCCAGCACTCAGGAGCAAGGACCAGAACCCACCCCCCAGGGACACAAACACCCCCGGCTCAGATGTAATGTGAACCCCCCCACCGCGCGGAGAGAGCACCGCCGGGCCCAGGAAGCCGGCACCCCGGGGACACGGTCGCCGTGTGTGTGTGCATGTGTGTGTGTTTATGTTGGGATGTATATATTGAGGGTGGAGGGGTGTGTGTACTAAGGGGGGTGCAGTTAAAATTGGCGGGTAGGGCACTAAGGGGACATCTCCTGATTACTCACAGTGACGTCCCCTCACCCTCCCCACCAAGGGGCCCTAAATGTCTAAGGTGCGGTTAAAATTGGCGGGTAGGGTTCTAGGAGGACATCCGCTGCTTGCTGGCAGTGATGTCCAAGCACCCCCCCTACCAAGGGCCCTACATGTCTAAGGTGCAAATAAAACCGAAAGATGGGGGGCCCACTCCATACGGCAACCATAGTAGGGGGGCCACTGCCTAGTAAACCCCCCCCCCAAGGCTCATCGCAGGCTAAGCCCCCCACCCCCTCACCCTATTATGAGGTTATATGAGGAAGGGGGTAAGTTGGGGACAGCTGATAGACTGTCCCCCGGTGGTCAAACAGCTGTCACCCGCCCCCCCCCAGCAAGGGGGCCAGGCCCACCCAGCCCAGGGGCCCCACCCCTGGAGGCGCCGACACCCCAGGCCAAGCACCACCCCCCCCCACACAGAGAGAGAGGAGCCAGAAAGCGTTGGACCCCCCCGGAGCAAGCCCAGGCCCCCACCCCCAAACGCCGGCCCTAGAAGAGCTCTGGTCAGGCGTCGACGGGACCGAGGCAGCCAACCGGCCGGGGAAACCGCCGATGGCCTCAGCGGAGACCCCGACCCGTCAACCCCCCCTGCCCCGTACCAATAGTGCCCCCCCCCAGAAGGCCCCCCCACAGGACAGGGCCGACAAGACCCCCCACCCCACCCCAGACCCCGCAGCCGAAGCGGATGACACCCAGAGCGACCGGGGGCCCCAAGAGGTTTGTCCCGTCCCGCCCCAGAGCCAGGGAATGGCCGATCCCAGCCCCAGGTGTAGATGGGAAGCCCATCCAGCTCCGCTGGGCCCCCCCCCCCAGCAGCGCCCCCCGCCAACCCCCCCCAGCACAGGCAAAGGGACCACCCCCCCAAGCCAAGCCAGACCACAGTCCTCCAGTTCATTTGATCTGTCATAGAGAAATGTGGTTTTGATTTTCACCTCTAAGGGGCGCTAGTCGTAAAGCAGAGATGCAGATGATGCCATCACACATGTGACAAACAAAGGCAGAATTACTATAGGGGGGGGGGGGGAGCAGACTGACAGAAAAACACTTTTCTCTAATTCTGCCTTTAGGTGATTCATTTTCATATGAAATCATTAAAAAAAAACAGCCTTAAAGTAAAGATGGGGGAGACAGACAAAACACATGATGCTAAGGGTCAATAGCTTAGCATCATTAGAATATTTACCATAACATTTTTAGTATCCTCACCTTAGAATTATTTGTATCATTAACATAGCATTATTAGCATCATTATCACTGCATAATTAACTTAGCATCATCAGTAGTATAATTATCTTAACATCTTTTTCACAATTACCATAGCATCATTAGCATAATTGATATAGCATAATTACCATAATCATCAATACATAATTAACATCATTGACTTTTCATCAGTAGCTCCATTAGCATGTTCACCATGGCATCATTAGCATAACATCATTAGCATCATTGCAATCATTATCAAAGCATCATCAGTAGCATCATTAGCATCATTGACATAATCAGTAGCTGCTAATTAGGCCATGCTAATGATGCAATTTCAATCATTTTAATAATGCATAGCATCATTTTTATAGCACCTTTAGCATCATTGACATCACATCATTAGCATAACTTTATTGGCATCATTAGCACAGCATAGTTACCATATCAATACTAGCCTCATTGGCATAACATCTGTAGCCCGTTGGGAGTATGCTGGCCATTTTCAGCTTTTGCGGCTTCATGACACGCCCATAGTTGCCCATAAATAGTCCGTGAAACGTCTATAAATGAATATTCATTGATTGCGAAACCATGACAAACACAGAGAGGAAATCAAAAGAAACGTAACTTCACTCAATGTGAAGTAGAAGTTATCGTTTGCGAGGTGGAAAAGAGGAGAAAAGTGTTGTTTGGAGGGCACATTGTGGGCGTTACTAATGGCAAAAAGGCACTTGAGTGGCAAACGGTGGCAGACGCCGTAAATGCTGTAGCCTCACAACCTCGGACCGTTGTGAGGCTACAGCGCTCCACTCGTCCTCGTTTTCCAGCAAGTCTTCTTGCTGTCTAAAGATGCGTTCACTCCGAATTCTTCCATTTGCAACATCTTCTAAGAGCGCAAGATCAGCCATTGTGCGTCATTACGCATTGTGATGGGGCATTTTATTTCCCTCCATTTAATTACATCTGACAAGCTAGAGATGTCAGTAATAATCGACATGGAAATGTGAAATTGTTCCACGCAAATGTAATTTTTTGTGGCTTTCTGAATGGTTGAGACATACGCCATACATTTTTTTATCAAAAATAAAACAAAGTAAAGGCATATGCATGAATACCATAATTCCATAGCTTATGAAGAAATGTTTTAATATGAAAACAACTTTCCCCAGTGGACAATTAGTACATCTGTCCGTCCGTCCGCACACCCGCACCTATATCTGCTCCGCCAGACGGACACTGACGAGAATATCAGTTTTGTACATTATTTCGTTCTGTTAACTATATTGTTTATGAGGATGAATTGCACTACATGCCAATATTGTAGAACATGTTTCACTTTTCTTTTTCCAAATATGTGTTCATTTGAATTTCTGTTGTAATTTTCGTTTGATCTTTTTTGTTTGTTTCACTGCTGATCGATTAAACGGGTGTTTGGAGTTTGCTTTTTATAAATCTCAACTATTGCGTAGAGAGTGGCATACGCCTTCTTTTGTGCGTACGCAACGTTTATAAATGAGGCCCCAGGTTATTTGATCCGTCTTAAAGCAATGTCGTTTTGATTTTCACCACTAAGCGGTCTTAGAGTAGAGATGCAGATGACGTCATCACACTAACCACATCCAGAAATAGGATTTTCCCTTTTTCCCTAAAGTTTGGTGTTCTTAGTGGTTCTGTGTACTCCTGAATGGACTGTTCAGTGAAATAAATATTCCAGAGCAGCTAACGATGATCATCTTCTCCGTCACATTTTCCTGAGTTCCAGGGAAGCTGCACAACTTAACAGTTCAGCAAGGCAGCTGAAGCACTGCATCATGGGATATGTAGTTACTAGTGTTACCAGCGATTATTTTATTGCTCCGTTAATAACAATAATATAAAACGATCTGACAAAACAAGACCAGATCAGGCTGGACGATATGACTAAAACATAAACCAGAATGAACAAAACAGCCTAAAATCATGATAATGGTTTGGATTCTATTCATGATGTCATTGACAGCTTCCAGTTTGAATAACAAATTTGCTTTTTGCCTTCAGTTATGTATTAATAATGATTAATGATACTCGTAAAAAGATTCATCACTTTAATGATTTCTCACAATAATTATCAACAATAACCACATGGCAGTAAACAGATATCAATATTCAGCCCTTTATTAATCTCAGTAATTGTTACATTTTTTAGATGATCCTTACATCTCTGCATTTCATAGAAAAATATACCATTTTCACTATGTTGCACAATGATTATCAATTATTTAATGATAAAGAAAAATCAACGTACATAATTTTTAATCTATATAAATGCGAGTGTTATTTAAAAATAATAGACTACATAATAAAAGTGAACTTTAGACACAGCTCACCGGCGAATTGTGCTATATTTAGAACATGCCTGCAGGCAACTTATGTGGAACTTGGGGGCGACCTGGGGCCCGCAAACACAGTGTTGGTGAGCCCTGGGTTAGACTAACTGCAGAACCAGCTGAAACCCTTAGAGTACCAGCAGAACCAGCTGAAACACTTAGACTACCAGCAGATCCAGCTGAAACCCTTAGACGACCAGCAGAACCAGCTGAAACACTTAGACTAACAGTAGAACCAGATGAAACCCTTAGACTAACAGCAGAACCATCAGCAGGTCCTCTACAAGGCCACATTTAGACATTTTGTGCCCCGTGGATCCTCATATTTTTCACGGGCCCTCTACAGTTCAGCGATTTATTGATTTATTTCCAACATTGTAGTCAAAGCAATAAATAATTTACACATATTTATCAAACTCATTGCAGAAATGATGAAATGCATAGATTAAAAAGACAGAAAACAAAACAAGAATGTCACCTAAATCACATTTGCTTAATTAAATACAGTGATCATTAACTAAAGTTTAAGTAGAGTTGGATTTATTGCTTGAAAAGGAGTGGGAAGAAACACGTTTATATAATCCCACCCCTACTGAGTTCATTCATTTGATACTTTTACAGTTTTTTAAATCCGGTTCTGATCAGATGGATTCTCTTGAAGTATCAAAATCCAGTGCCTAGTAATGATTGATGATCTTCAGAAAACATTCATTCATGATTTCAGTAACGGTACCGATATGTAATAATATTCAATTATCATAGGAACACATGATAACATTAAACCAATCAATGGGAATCTGGGAATCTCCCAGTTCGTAATGATAAGTTACATATGTATGTTAGAGGCTTAGATACACTATAAATGACTTTTTTCACCGCCTTCATATCTATATCTACACAATCCTTTGAGTTTTTACTCTTGAAATTATTCAAAATTGATATCAGCTCATTTCCGTTCACATCAGAGAGAAAGATTGAGTGTGGGATCCTTTCGATGGGTGGATTATTGTCTTTGCTAGTTTTGCATTTTGGAATTTCCGCTGCCAACTCTGGACCCACATTTACAAAGTAGTTATTGAGACCGTTTGCTGCTACATTGATGTCATAGCTTTGACCTTTCTCATCTGTTAAGTAATCTGGATAGGTTTGCTTTTTTGTCCCATTTTTAATGATGTTATTTAATATTTCCCAAACTCGCTTTACGTTGTATTTATTTTCATTCAGTAGATTATTGAAGTACACTTTTTTACTGTAACGTGTTATTTCAGTTAGTTTATTTTTATATGACTTATATCTTTGTTCAGTTTCTCTTGTCCTCTGTTTTAAGAATCTTTTATAGAGGTTATTTTTCTTTTTACAAGCATTTTGTAGACCGGTGGTTAACCAAGGGCATTTGGCAAATTTGTTCTTGAATTTATAAATTGGACAGTTCTTATTGTAAAGTGAGCTGCTATATTTCTCTCCGTACAGATGTCAGGAAATGCTTTCAAATGAGAACTAAAGACTTTTTCAGCTGTTTTCTGCAATGTGATCATTTGAAAAAGCATTTAACAATTTAGGATTCAAGATTAAGAAATGCGATTTCAGTCAGACAACTCTTCCAGTAAGAAATATTTATTTCAAATACTTCATTTCACATTCTTTAAGTTGACATTCACATCTTTTTCATTTGGCATAAGGCTCCGTTCAATTCCATGACATCATTTCCATAATACTTTCGGGGTAACAAAACCCCCAACACCAAGATCATTCAGAAGAAAATGTGAATGTATAATCAGTGTGTAATAAGATGAGGTGTATTGTCGGCGGCATTCCATTTTCATTTCATTCCATTTTCCAGTATGACTGCTATGTGTGACCCGGCACCTTTCACCGTTGGGCCGCCCCCATTCGGGTACAGCGCCACGAAGGGGACACACTATCTAATGTATATGCTATGTATGACCCGGCACCTTTGACCGTTGGGCCGCCCCCGTTCGAGTACAGCGCCAGGAAGGGGACACACTCTCTAGTGGAACTGCTATGTGTGACCCGGCACCTTTGACCGTTTGGCCGCCCCGGTTCGAGTACAGCGCCACGAAGGGGACACACTATCTAATGTATCTGCTATGTATGACCCGGCACCTTTGACCATAGGGCCGCCCCCGTTCGAGTACAGCGCCAGGAAGGGGACACACTATCTAGTGGAACTGCTATGTGTGACCCGGCACCTTTGACCGTTTGGCCGCCCCGGTTCGAGTACAGCGCCACGAAGAGGACACACTATCTAGTGGATCTGCTATGTGTGACCCGGCACCTTTGGCCCATAGGGCCGCTCCCGTTCGTGGAAACCACTAGGGGAACATAATATCTGAAAGAGAGAGGGAAAGAAATGAAAGGGAAGCCAACATAAGAATTACTCGTACCTGATTTTTAGAACATAAAGCCCACGTCCGCAAAACGCTGTAAGGACTATTTGAACCGCCATGAACAACCCGTTTGATGATAATAACTTAACATCCAATCCAATGCTTCCAATAGCATACTATGACATGCTTATGTAACATCCATATATCGAAGCTCCAATCAAATACTATGAACGAGCTTAACGCCATAAACTTCTTCCTTTTGGCAATTATTTATACAAGCTTAAGTAACATCCATTAATTCGAAGCTTCCAACGACAGTACTCCGAATGAGCTTAACGGCCGTAATGTTTTCTTCCATTTGGCATACCAATTATACGAGCTCAAGAACATCCATTTAGTCGAAGTTTCAATCAAGTATTAAGAATGAACTCAACGCCATAATTTCGATGCTTCATTGGCATGCTAATAAAATGAGCTTAAGAACCAAATTCGAGCTCCACCGCATACTATAATACAATTTAAGAACATCCTAATTTGAGGCTTCCACCTGACAATAATTCTTTTTTAACATTCATAATCCAATAAATTACATTCATTCTGCTGCTGACATATTGATTGATTCAAGTCAGAAGTGTCATTGGAACGCAGAGGAGGTCCACTCCCCTTAACTTTTAGTGCAGCAATAGGTACGTCGAGCAGTCATCGTTGTGGCACCAGATCAAGGGATGCAAAGATGAAAAAACCATTTGCCAGAATGGAAGTCCTACCGCGAAGTAGGGGGTCGCAGGCTCAGGATGCGATGCATAGATAAAGACAAAACCAGTATTACTCTCGGCAAAGAATATATATATATATATATATAACCCAAAAAAAAAACTGATCAGTTTTAAAATGCTTGATAAATGGAATAACAGTGCTTTTAAAAACAAATCTGAGAAAGTGAAATTAAGTAGATAGTTAAGGAAAAGTCCCATTTTGTGGATTCCACCATAGAAACCACCAAAATCACAAATTCCAACAGTGAATTGATAGTGAAATATAGATCCTGCACTAAATCTTAACACAAATTTTATATACACCAATGATAAGAGAAGTAACCTTTGACAGTTACAGAGGGACGCACTCAACGAGGAGCAGGCGACGGGAAGGGTAACCAAGGCCCAAAGGAGATTTGTAGATGAGGAAGGTCACATCCCACGGAACAATGGATTGCCGCTCGGCTGGATTTGATTCTTGTATTTGATATTAGTGGTCCTTAAATAGGTGGACAACAAAGCACAGACTACTGAAATTTTAATTAGCCAACGGCGTCTGGATACTGTGAAAGAAGAACTTGAGGTCCACGAGGGATCGTAGGTTTTGATAGTATTTTAGCTAGACTGAACCTTATGGATTTAGAGGCTGAGTACAACACGTCTCTAAATGGAGATGCATCTAGCCGAATGTCATCTGCTTAAGCAGGGCAGATAGAAGACTGGCTTGTGGACACAAAATTTAACTCTTGAACTAAGCTTGAGAGCGTAAGTGATATAGTTTCTACAGTCAGGGTTAAAATTGCTCATGGTGTTATTTAAACACCAACTAAGTCAACCGACAACACATAAGACTATCATCTCACTATTGAAGCAGCCTTATTATAATCTCCATGGCTGAATTCTCTCATAACCACACGTTCCCTTAAAAACCATTAGAGCTGTGGATTCTGGCGGCCGGACATACACAAACCACTCTTAATAAATCTTTCTCCCCAAAACCAGAGGGCGCAGCCTCAGAAGAACGAGTGGAGGAAGACTGAAGACACGACAGTCAACAGCATAACAAAAACACGCCAAGCATTGAGAAGGAAACCAAACGCAAAACATGAATATCCAGAACAGGAACCTGGGGCCCAGGATCGAACTACCCAGAACAGAACACAAGATGAACGGATGACCGTGAGGCCAAGGCCACAGCAAATTTCAGGTGGCCCAATCATTGATAAATCACAGTCATTCAACCTAAGAATGAATAAACGACACGCTGCACAGAGCGAGAGATGACATAATGGGGAGCGGCATGCATCAACGAACCGTCCAGATCCGTGGAAAAAATAAATCCGGACGGGTGGAGGACCATACATCATAGACAACGTGGAAACCCAGATTCAAAAATGAATTTTAGCCACAGAGATGCAAAAGACCAAAGGATACATAGGAAAATTGACCACAGAGAAATCATCAATAACACGCAAAAATGAGAGGGAGCCCATAGCCCATAGTCCAGTACAGGGCTTCTGATAATAGTCAAAATTATAAGGACTGCCACAACAGCTGAAAGGTAAACCGATAAACACTTCGAGCGCCAGTTGAATGCCAAGAGACGCCACTGGGAGGCATAGAGAGGCAAGACAGTGAGAACATCAGCGATAACAGTTATCCCCAGCCACATATCGTGGTCGGAGGAAAATCGTCAAAAACATGACAGATACGGCAGCCGAAAGAAACTGACAGAGTACCAGCCTCTCCCAGCTATGCACAGCATTCGGTGGAACAAATGATAGGGACAGCATAGGCAGCTAAGAGCAAACCAAAACCAGAAGGAAAAGGCCGCTGATGCAAAAATGGAGGAACCAAGGCGCCGACAGTTCCCACACAATCGCGTCAAACCTGAACGTCCGAATGGCCAGCTCAGGGCTGACTCAAAACAGAAAAAATGGGGCACTGGGAAGAGCCCATCACGAACCCCCACAACCCAACGATAAATCCCTAAAACAACCAGAGAAAACACATCAAAACATCAGTGAGTTTGAGAAGTCAGGGCCACGCACAAACTGACACACACAACAGGGCAGAATTTAGTTCCCAGAAGGCCAGGGGAACGCTCTTCTCGTTTCCGGCTCTCTCACCAGAGAGACATGTCCATAAACTGACCAATCCAAATGCAGGTTAAACTTAACAAATGCGCACAGTTTCAACAGAAAAGAAGCAAAACAAAGAGCCACCACGACAAAGCCAGCACTGAATGATGGCCCACACAGCAGAAACCGGACCAGGGTTTGAAGAAACGCACCGTGACTTGATAAAGAACTGCAAGTCCCAGGGTCCTTAGGGGCGTGACGTCACCGATGACCACGTCGAGCAGGAAATGGAAACCGGAAGAAAACACAGCACAGAAGCACGAAAGATAACACGTCACTCACCAAACATTCCGGCGATCACGGCACTCAATAAGGCTGATACATCACCCGAACGATTGCCACTGACAACACAAATGCTGCAGGACGCTTCTCCGCAGACACGCTCCGGAAGACTCGAGAACCGCAGCTCCAAAGACGCGCCGGGGCCGGCAGCTGAAAAAAAGAAGGGCAGACGCGGGGAAACGGACGCCCCCCCCGTAAGATCCAACAAAACGGGGATCCAACAATCCGAAAAGAACGGGGGTAGAGTATCATGACGCAGAAAGAGAACAGCGAGCATGGAGAACCGGTGAAGAACGCGGTGCCGCTGTGTAAAGGAGGAGACGGACGCCCCCCCCATAAGAAGGGGGTTCTGACAATCCGACAAGAACGAGGGGAGGGTCACCATGAAAGAGAACAGCAAGCATGGAGAACCGGCCAAGAATGAGCGCTGAAGGTAAGAAAAAGAATGAACAACTGCGCACCTGGGCTTAAATAGGACCCTGAGCAGGTGAGTTAATTGACTGAACCGTCTTAGGGAAGTAACACTGCCGAGTGTGCCTGCCTGAAATAGCGACAGGTCGCTTATTTAATCTGACATTTTTTAAATCAAAGCTTTAAATCAAAGCAAAATCTATTGGATTTAAATATTTAGTCATGAATAATTGATGAAAAATTACATTTCAATTCCTCATCTGTTTTAACTTCATTTCAAGTCATTTCTAATCTGTTGCATTTTCATTCATGATCATGTTTTTGGGTCCAAACCCAAAAGAAATGAGCAAACAGTGAAAATGTCATCTGTCAGTCTGTCATCAGTAGTGATGGGTTTCGAGTCCCGGTATTGAATGAGCCCCGGGGCCACATTCTTCAAGACCGCAGTATCGTTAAGGTCTGACATCCTCGGTTCTGCTATTGGTACTGGAGAAGTCGCTTTTTTTCTGTCCCACAAAATATAAATGTTATCTGCCATATTTAACTCATCAATTCAGTCAATTTTCCTTTAATTAATTATGATGTTATGATGTGAACAGGGCAGGTCTGTCTGGCTATTTGTTTGCACGGGGGGCGGGGCTGTTCAGACAGTACGCGCCGCGCACACACACAAGGCAAGGAAGCGCGCACATAGACAGTGGTGATCTCCTAGGGGAGACGTGAGCGACCCCTGAAAAAAATCCTTTTATCCCCCCTATATACTAAGAACACCCATTTCCGTGTAAAGGAGTTCCTACCATCCTGTCACCTCGCTGCTACGATGACCGTATGCTGCGCTGTCTGTGAACACGCTGCGCACGCGCAGGGAGTGGGGGGGGTGTACGCTAAGCAAACAACGCACTGGTACAAAGGCGGGCCTTGGACTCACCGCTTATGGTTTCGGGACCCCCAACAAACTAACAGCTGCTACTTAAACTAATTATATTCTTCATCCATAAAATTAATATAATTTATTGGGTTTACTGGATTTAAAAAATAATAAAGAAACAGAAGTCTGTGTCAAAGTGAATTTGTTTCCATCATCTCACTTAACTTAACTCTGGGGGTTTGACAGACAGAAGTCTATTAAATGTTGGAATGGACAAAAGATCAAAGGAAACATCACGCTTATAAAGAATAAAAATAATTAGTTTAAATAATTAAATAAATATCCTGTCTGGAACATTCTTATGTATAAAAGTAAAATGTTTTGTTAAAAAACAATGTTGTTACAAAATAAGGAAATAAAACACTTTATGTTCTTAATGTGTTATTTATTTATTTATTTTTCGTCCACTTAAAGTATCGATAAGAGTATCTTTAAAATACCGGATCGATAAGCAGTATCGATAAGAGTAGTAGTACCGTTAAAACCTTAACGATACCCATCCCTAGTCATCAGGGTGGGTCCCACCTGACTGAATGGACCAAGTTCCTGGACCTCCAGCTGCATCACTGCTCCTGAACACACTTTTCTATCTGATTGCAGGTTGTATTGGTGCAGTTTGTCAAAGATCAGCTGTGAAGTTCTGGTCTCTGCTCTGAAGAAAAACCCATCCAATCTGACAGACCTGGACCTGAGCGGGAACAAGAACCTGCAGGATTCAGGAATTCTTCATCTGTGTGGTTTTCTGGAGAGTCCAGACTGCAGACTGCAGACTCTGAGGTCAGTAACCCTTGTGCTATCTTAGATGACCCCACCCTTACATTGACGTGTTCTCCCTACCATGACAAAAGTGGACAAAGGTGGAAAGATTTCATGTAATCCATGGACACCAGTGAAGATCTCAAATCATTGAAGAAAAAAGGTTCAGCGCACTGTCTAGTGGGTCTAGATGACCCAACTCACAAAGTTAAAGTGCTTAAGATAGCACAAGGGGTAAAGAAGCTGAACTCCCTGAAGGATTAGAAGAACGGATCAGGTGAGGAACCTTCTGATGTTTCCCTGGAAGATTTTCTGTCTAAAGCCGTCATGATTAGTTCAGATTTTCTTCATCAATTTAACTGATTTTTCTGATGATTGATAGAAACTGATCTGTTTCAATCAGGAGCTTGTACATCAGGATGTCCAACCTATTTTAGAACACGGATCCGTTTCATGTCAGAAAAAAATTTCACAGATCGGCCTTTGGAAAGTTCAAGTTGGCATCAAAATTTGTTTTCAGCTTCCAGTTGTCAGAAAAACATTCAAAGGATTCTACATCAAATCTAATTAAAGAAAATAGTTTGAAAAGATCTTTAAATATTGAATCTACAGCGGGGAAAATAAGTATTGAACACGTCAACATTTCTCTCAAAAAACACATTTCTAATCGAGCTATTGACATGAAATTTTCACCAGATGTCGGCATCAATCCAAGTAATGCACACATAGAAAGAAATCCAAACATTTATGTCCATAAATGAAGTTATGTGTAATAAAGTGAAATGGCACAGTGAATAAGTATTGAACACGCTTACTGAAATTTATTTAATACTTAGTGAAAAAGCCTTTGTTGGTGATTACAGCCTCAAGACGCCTCCTGTATGGAGAAACCAGTCGAATACATTGCTCAGGTGTGATTTTGGCCCATTCATCCACACAAACTGCCTTCAAATCTTCAAGGTTCCGGGGGTCTCTTCTGTGAACCCGGATCTTCAGTTCTTTCTAAAGATTTTCAATTGGATTCAAGTCTGGTGATTGACTGGGCCATTCTAGCAGCTATACTTTCTCTTTCTTCAACCAGTTGAGTGTTACCTTGGCTGTGTGCTTGGGATTGTTGTCTTGCTGAAAGATCCACCCTTTTTCATCTTCAGCAGCCTGGCGGATGACAGCAGATTCTGTTTAAGAATGTCTCGATACCCTTCTCCATTCATTATTCCTTCAATGATATGAAGTCTACCAGTACCACATGCTGAAAAACAGCCCCACACCATGATGCTCCCACCTCCAAACTTGACTGTTGGTATGGTGTTTTCGGGGTGATGTGCAATGCCATTTTTCCTCCAAACATCTTGTGTCTTATGACATCCGAAGAGTTAAATTTTGGTCTCATCTGACCAGAGTATCTTCTCCCAGAATGTCATGGGTTTATCCAAATGTTGTGTCGCAAACTCCAAACGAGCTTCAACATGCTTCTTCTTCAAAAATGGAGTCTTGCGTGGTGGGCGTGCATGGAGGCCATGGTGGTTGAGTGCATTACTTATTGTTTTCTTTGAAACAACGGTACCTGCTGATTCCAGGTCTTTCTGAAGCTCTCCACGACTGGTCCTGGGCTGTTGGAGAACCCTTCTGATGATTGTTCTGACTCCTCTGTCGGAAATCTTGCGAGGAGCACCTGGCCATGGCAGGTTTATGGTAATGCTATGTTCTTTCCACTTCCGGATGATGGCCCCAATGGTACTCACTGGAACTTTCAGAAGTTTAGAAATGCGCCTGTAACCAATGCCTTCAGTGTGTTTTGCAACAATAAGGTTGCGTAGGTCTTTGGACAGCTCTTTGCTTGTACCCATCATGCAATGCTTCTTGTCTAATACCTTGCTGGTGAGAAACCTTTTTAAAAGGCATCAATCAGGACTATACCAGCTGATATTACTTTGCACTAATAGGGGGCAGGTTAACCTTCTGAATACTGACAAACTCCAGCTGCTTTCTTGGCTTGCCAGACCTTTTTACCCCTCCTTTTCTTCATGTGTTCAATACTTATTCCCTGTGCCATTTCACTTTATTACACATAACTTCATTTATGGACATAAATGTTTGGATTTCTTTCTATGTGTGCATTACTTGGGTTGATCCCGACATCTGGTGAACATTTCGTGTCAATAGCTCGATTAGAAATGTGTTTTTTGAGAGAAATGTTGACGTGTTCAATACTTATTTTCCCCGCTGTAAGTATACACCATTTACCATTCACCGCATTAGCATAGTTAGCATATTTAGCATTTTGAACAATGTGTTTTTCTGAGAGAGTTGATGCTGATCGCAATGCTAGCACTTTTAGGCATGTAAGCATTGCATAGCTAATTAATTAGCATCATTAGAATATGCTGTTTTGTCTAGCCTTGATCAAAGGTGGGTGGTGAGGGCCCAGTTCGGTGTGCGAGGCGGGTTGCGTCTGAGGGCTATACGATGCTGCTTGCAACTTGCAACTTGTTTTGTTTGCAACGTTGTGGCAGAAATACCACTCCTCCTCCCTGTGTCCTGACCGCGCCCCCCCATCTTGTTTCCTGTTAAACTCCTACCCTGAATCAGTGACACAGTCCTCCATCCTCACAGTCCTCCCTAACAAGGAGTTAGGGGTTAGGGCGGGAATTTTGACACAGCCTGTGTGTCTTTATTTTTGGAAATCAGACATTTTTTAAATGAAAGCTATAAATCTATTGGATTGTAAATATTTAGTCATAAATAATTCATGATGATAAATGACATTTCAGTTCCTCGTCTGTTTTAACTTCATTTCAAGTAATTTCTAATCTATTGCATTTTCATTCATGATCATGTTTTTGGGTCCAAATCCAAAAGAAATGAGCAAACAGTGAAAATTTCAACTGTCAGTCTGTCATCAGGGCGGGTCCCACCTGACTGAATGGACCAAGTTCCTGGACCTCCAGCTGCATCACTGCTCCTGAACACACTTTTCTGTCTGATTTAGGCTGGAGTGGTGCAGTTCGTCAGACATCAGTTGTGAAGTTCTGGCCTCAGCTCTGAAGAAAAACCCATCTAATCTGACAGAACTGGACCTGAGCTGGAATGACCTGCAGGATTCAGGAGTTCTTCATCTGTATGGTTTTCTGGAGAGTCCAGACTGCAGACTGCAAACTTTGAGGTCAGTAAAGAAGCTGAACTCCCTGAAGGATGAGAAGAACGGTACAGGTGAAGAACTTTTTGATGTTTCACTGGTAGATTTTCTGTTTACAGTCGTGTTTGAAACAAACTGATGATTGTTTCAGGTTTTGTTCATCAATTGAATTGATTGTTCTGATGATTGATAGAAACTGATTTGTTTAAATCAGGACCTTGTAAATTAGGATGTCCAACCTATTTTAGAACACGGATCCATTTCATGTCAGAAAAAAATGTTCCCAGATTGGCCTGTAGAAAGTTCAAGATGGCGTCCAAATTAGTTTTCAGCTTCCAGTTTTCAGAAAACCAAAGGATTCTACATCAAATCTATTTGAAGAAAATAGTTTGAAAAGATTTTTAAATATTGAATCTAGATCAGACCCTTCCTTTTAATGTCACTAGTACAACAAAAACACACAAAGTGTTCTTTGGTCGGTGCATCATTCAGTCACTGAAAACCAGAAATGACTGCAGATTTATTTATCACTTGAAATGAAAAACTGTCACTTAAAAAAATGACACTTTGTAGTCAGAAAAGTTTTCTGAATAGTAAAAAATTCTGAAACCCAAAAAGACAACAAAAGGGCATTTAAAATAGAGTACAACGTTTCATGAACACAATGAAAAGGTCACATGAAAAGTTGCAAACAACTGATGGACATGAACCAAAAAGAAGTGTCATTTAAAGTTCACTGACTGAATATTAGACATTTCCATTCACTAAAGACACAACTGTGTTGAATCCAGCAGTGGAGGAAATCCAATGTGAGTGTCACATAGCAGTGTCATGAGCTTTTCCATGACACTGCTATGTTACACAGACAGCTTTTTTTGTTAGTTTTAGCCTGTCTGTGACATCACTTTTCTGCCACGTTGTCAAACGTCTCAGATGCAGAAACAATGTCTTTCAGCAGCAACTGCTCAGAGAGAAAGTCTTTGGAAATCCAGAGAAAATGTTGTTGATGGTGTAACCCTTGCTTGGCTTGCTCTGACCTACAGCTCAGAGTTTGTGGATAGAAAACGCAACACAGGGATAAAGAAATCTACTGACTTTATTAAAACACAAAGAAAACAAATAAAACAACAAGTTGAGACGGTGGAGAATGGATATCCACAAAGATATTTTTTTAGTCTTTGGTTTTCAAAGTTCCTTTTTCCTATGGGTATGGCGTCTTCGTCAAATTTCCTTTTTCATAAGTTCGTTAATCAAGTTCTCTTTGTCAGTTCGTGAGTAGCTCACCATGCACCATTGCTGTATGGTGCAGATCAAAAGTTGTTCCAATCAGGGATAGAAGTGGGGGTGGAAAAAATCTCTCCTAAATAAGGTCAAACAAATTATAGATTAGACAACACATACTATTTACTACATACATTAGTTACAACAAGTACAGTAGTCAACTGTATGTCATAATTGTAAGAAAAAAAAATCAAATAAGGTCCTAACAGAATTTGTAGAAACCTACTTTCAAAATTCAGGCCTATAAGTCAATGGGTTTCAATGTGTTTCAAAAATGTTTCAAAAATAAAGTGCACTTTTAATCATATTTAGCATTAGCATTAATCAATTCAGTATAAATCAGAGGAGGAAAAACAATGAATGAAATAAAAGAATGAATTCAAAACTAAAATGGCCGACCAGGTACAAGTACAACTAAATTAAAGAAAAACACATTGAAAAGTCCAAAACAGACAAAAACTGAAATCATTAACTGAAATATTTCCAATTTCTTTTATTTATTTATTTATTTATTTTTTTTACTTGTCCTGTCCAACAGCTGGGAAAACAGATGAGAACTGAAGGCCTCTTGTGTTGGACATATTTTACTTTAACAACAGGGGTTATAAATCTTCTGACAAACCAGAGGTATGTCTGAATAAACCCCTTTTGTAATCGAAATCGAGGCCAAACTTTATTTATTTTAATTATATTTGAAAATCTTTTGTGTTGGACTGGACGGAAAAGGAAAGGAGGGAAGAGGGATATTAGAGTGAGGGGATAGTGGGGGGGAATAGGAGGGTGATGATTGTGTGTGTGTGTGTGTGGGGGGGGGGGGGGGGGGGGGTAAAACCATGAAGCTGCATAAAGCAACAAGTTGCTGGATGTCTATCATTACAGTAAGGTTCAGATGTAATACCAATCTAGAAGGGGCAGGGCATGTCCACACACACACACTCAAATGTTATAAACATACCTGCCAAAAATGTTCACATGTCAACATGTACACAATACAGATAGTGTTCCGACATGCATACTTATGCCTTCAAACCAACTAGTGTGAAATATTTCATTCAATCACACACTATTTGTGCAAAGGTGAGCTAACACCTGTGCTCAAGTGAGTATCTATGTTCTTCTAAAAAGGATGATGGAATGTAAAAAGAAGGAGGGAGTGTGCCCAGTCATCCCCACACAAAGACCCATGCCGCAGCAGCCGCGGCAGCTAGGACCCCCCAACACCCGCACGGTAGCAGATAGAGAACAACCGTTTCGGTTCGTCAATGATGAAATGTACAGCCGCTTTTCATCATTTAACCGCTGGCTTTCTAGATGGTGCCCAGAAAACGGCGTTGGTTTTGTGGATAACTGGAGCGCATTTTGGGGGAAGCCCGGTCTCATGCGGAGAGACAGCGTCCATCCTACTCGGGACGGTGCCACTCTTCTTTCTAGAAACATTTCTGCTAGCCTTAGTCTGTCAACCTGACAACCCAGAGACGAGACCCGGGCGCAGAGCAGCAGTGTAAAACGCTCCTCTGAGCCTCCCTTAGGGTTAGTGCTGGTGCAAAAGCCATGCAGGGAAAGTCAAGCAGGTCCTAGCTTTAGCTTATGTGCTGAAAGACAAATGAAAGGAGCGCATCATAGAAACCTTACAGTGACAGACAGCAGAACTCAAACTCAAACTCAAACTTTATTTATTTATATAGCGCCTTTCATTTTGGTTAAAAACACAAAGCGCTTAACATAAAAACAGATAAAACAGTCATAAAAAGTGAAAGTTATTAAAAACAGAAAACAAAGGACAATCACACAAAGAAGGTACCCCTCCCTCACCACCCCCCGCCCCCACCCCCACCCACCCAGTTACCCCAGTAGAACCGTGAACAGAAAAAGAACTGCAGTTGAAGAAGGTCTGGCTTGGTACTGCTGCGAGGAAACGATATCATGGGGATCCATTCATTCCAAGGCCCAGCCGGACCACAGGGGCCATTACCGCAGCGCCCGCCCAACACAGGGCAGCCCAGGGCCCCATCCATGGCTATTAGACCACAGAGTGGGACCCCAGCCCGCCCAACCAGAACGGGCACCACAGCAACGGCATGCCCTACAGGTCAAGCTGGTGGTGCCCAAGAACGATGGATCCCCAAGAGGAAACACTGGAGTAAAAAAAACATCAGAATAAAAAATAAAAATGATCATAAAATAACAACAATAAAAATAGAAAAAGATAAAAAATAAAATAAGATATAAGAATGTTAGTAATTAAAAAATAAAAAAAATAAAAACGTCAGTGATTAAAACATAACCTAAGAATCATTGGTAAAATGACAATAAAAAGAATTGCATATTAGAAACAAAGATAATAATAGTCCTTACAAGAAAATAAATAATTAAATATGTAAATAAATACCTCAATTAATAAATAGATGAATAATAAAAGACATAAGGAATGATCAAAGTCATATAAAAGCCAGACTAAAAAGGTGGGTCTTGAGCCTCTTCTTAAAAACCTCTACAGTCTCTGCGGCCCTGAGGTTCTCTGGCAGGCCGTTCCACAGGCGAGGACCATAATGGCAGAATGAAGCCTCACCATGTGTCTTGGTCCTCATCTTAGGCACAACTAAGAGGCCAGTGCCAGAGGACCTCAGGGTCCGCGAGGGTTCGTATTTTAAAATAATATCATTTAAATAAGAAGGCCCAAGACCATAAAAACATTTATAAACCATTAAAAGAATTTTAAAATCAATCCTGAACCGCACAGGGAGCCAATGCAGCGATTTTAAAACCGGTGTAATGTGTTCCCGCCCCCTGGTCCTCGTCAGAACTCGTGCCGCTGAGTTCTGTAGAAGTTGTAGATTTGAGATCGACTTTTTGGGTAAACCAGAGAGCAGGGCATTACAGTAATCTAAACGACTAAAAATAAAAGCATGCATTAGCACCTCTGTGCTGGCAAGAGAGAGGAACGGGCGGACTCTGGCAATGTTTTTGAGATGATAAAATCCTATTTTCACAATGTTTCTGATGTGAGGGATAAAATTCAGCTCAGAGTCAAAAAGTACGCCCAGGTTTCTCACACACTGAGAAGACTTAAAATTCCTAAGTTTGGGTAAAATCATCTCTGTCTTGTCTTCAGGACCAATGATTAAAACTTCAGTTTTGTCCTGGTAGAGCTGCAAGAAGTTTTCTGCCATCCACAGCTCTATATCTAAAATGCAGTTTAAAAGAGTGTTGACAGGTTCAAGGTCATCAGGAGACACGGCGATGTAGAGCTGTGTATCATCAGCATAGCTGTGAAAGTCAACGCCGTGTCTCCTGATGACATCCCCAAGAGGCAACATATACAAGTTAAAAAGTATTGGACCCAAGATTGAACCCTGGGGAACCCCACAACTTATTTCATGGACTCCTGAGGAACGAGTATCCATACTTACAAAAAAAGTGTCTATCTGTGAGATAGGAGCGAAACCAGTTAAGAGCAGTTCCTGAGAGGCCGACCCGACTCCTAAGTCTGTCAATTAAAATCTGGTGATCCACTGTATCAAAGGCGGCACTCAGATCCAGCAGCACCAGAACAGAAAGTTTCTGCGAGTCATAATTATGTCTGAGATCATTTAAAATTTTTAAAAGGGCCGTCTCAGTACTGTGATTTGTCCTAAAACCAGATTGACACCTTTCAAGAACATTATGTTCACTTAAAAAATCATGTAATTGAATAAAAACAAGTTTTTCAATAAGTTTTCCTAAAAATGGTAAGTTGGATACAGGTCTGTAATTGTCCATGATCTTTGGGTCCAAGTTACTCTTCTTCAGAAGGGGACTCACCACCGCCGTCTTACAGGCAGAGAGGAAGACCCCCGTCTGAAGAGAGCAGTTAGCTATGTTTAAAATCTCTGACTCAAAGAATTTATAAAATGTTTTAAAAAGAGAAGTGGGAATATGGTCTAAAAGGCAGGTTGTAGTGTTTGCTTGGGAAAAAACTCGACCAAGCATCTCTGCATCAACCAGGACAAAACTCTCCAGTGTTTCCTCAGGTAAAGACAATGCCACTGACCTGCTAGGATTAATGTTATGTACCGGTTGAAGGTTAGATCTAATAGCATTGACTTTACTCCTGAAGTGGTCAGCAAAGTCCTCACATGCAGTTTGTGAGTGAGGCATGATAGATTTATTAAAATCTTTGTTTAATAAAAAATCAATAGTCTTAAAAAGAAACCGGGGGTTGTGTTTATTGTTTGAGATGAGATTTGAAAAATAAAGTGTCCTTGCCTGTTTAACAGCGTGGTTGTAGGTTTTTAGTTGATCTTTTAAAAAGTCATAGTCGACTGTTAAATTCGTTTTTCTAAATTTTCTCTCTGCTCTCCTACAAATTCTCTTCAGATTTAAAATATCACCGTTTCTCCAAGGCATCTTCGGTTTATGTGTCAAGATTTTTGTTTTCATTGGAGCGGCTGAATCAATGGCAGACTTAAGTCTGTCGTTAAAATCATCAGTCAGAGAATCGCAGGACAAAGGTAAAATCTGAGCAGGATTTTGTTTTAAAATGTCAATAAAATGTTCTGCCACTTCAGGAGTTATATATCGCTTCATCACAGTTCTCACTGAGGCCTCTTGCTGGATAAAACCAGTCACCTTAAAAAACACACAATAATGATCTGACACAGCCAAGTCAACAACAGAGGACACACCAGCAGACAGGCCGTAGGTTATGACCAAGTCCAGGGTGTGTCCTCTATTGTGAGTCGGCTGTGCCACATGCTGGGTAAAATCCATACTATTTAAAAGATTTAAAAATTCAGAGGCAAAAGGATCATTCGTGTTGTCAATATGAATGTTAAAATCTCCAGTTATTAAAATCCTATTGTGCCTCAGAAGAATGACAGATAAAAGTTCAGAAAAATCTTGTAAAAAACCAGAGGGAGGACTTGGTGGTCTGTAAACAGTCACTGCTAAAATAGGTGGATTGCTGAACAGGAAGGAATGATGCTCAAATGAAGGATAATCAGTTAAAATAATGGTTTCCATTTTTAAACCTTGTTGAACCCACAAGCAGAATTATGATGTCATTAAATGTGGTTTATTAAACATTCGATCCATTTCCTCTAAGTCCCTCTTAGTCAATGAGTTAATTAATGATAACCTCAGTCTTCTAGCCTTAACAGAAACTTGGCTCCAACAGGATGACTATGTTAGATTGAATGAAGCAACCCCCCCCCCCCCCCCCCCCCCCACTTATGCTAACTATCAGAAATACAGGATTTCAGGGAAGGAGGTGGTTTGGCAGTAATATCACTGTCTAGCTTACTTCTCAACCCTAAAGTTAAAAATGCTTATAATTCATTTGAAAACATCATATTGTCTATAAATCACCCAAACAGGAAGACTCGAAAACCTGTTTTATTCATAATTATTTATCGCCCCCCCGGCCCACATTCAGAATTTTTAACTGAGTTTTCCGACTTCCTATGGACTATTGTCTTAGATTCTGATCAAACTATAATACTTGCCAAGATGGCGGCGGCGCGTGCACACGCAGCGGCACAGCGCTCTCTGTTTTTGTTTGTTTTTTTCATGTTTTTGTTGGTGCTACAGACACTGGAAGCGTTTACTCAGTACAGCAGGACGGAACTACTTCAAATTAGTTGTAATTGTCAATTTAATACTCCCCCAAAGTCGGACTTTATACCACCCGAGATCCAACGGACTGCCACGACCTTAACCATACCCCCCCTGTGGCCAAGGAGACGGAGAAGATACCGTAAACAAAAGCGGGGGAGGAGAAGCGGAGCACGCGCCAGGCTACATGCTAACCCGCATCGACCAGCTCTCCCCAGTCTCTTCCTCGCTAACGTAAGATCGCTCGTCAACAAACTGGATGAGTTTCGGCTACGGATCGTCTCGCGGCGGATGGACAGCTGTGTGGCCATCATAACAGAAACCTGGCTGGACAATAACACACCTAACGCCGCGGTGGAGCTAGCGGACCGTTCTTTGTTCCGCGCGGATCGGACTGCAGACTCCGGTAAGGGCAGAGGCGGCAGACTGGCGCTTTACATTCACAACTCCTGGTGTGCAGCCACACACATCATCGGAACGCACTGCACACCCGATCTGGAATACCTGGCGGTGAAATGCAGACCATTTCGAACGGCGAGGGAGTTCTGCTCTATCCTGATCATAGCTGTTTACATCCCACCTCAAGCTAACGCTAAACTAGCGCTAGAGGAGCTCTACTGTCTGATCACTAGGCAGATGAAATCCAACTGAGAAGCAGCTGTGATCGTGGCAGGAGACTTCAATCATGTGGAACTCAAAGCAGTGCTCCCCAAATTTCAGAAGTTTATTCACTTTCCAAACCAGAGACAACAACACACTGGATCAAGTTTACTGCAACATCCCAGGTGCATACAAGGCTGCAGCAGCTCCTCACCTGGGCATGTCAGATCACATATCTGTGGAGCTAACCCCCACATACAGACCTCTGATCTGCAGGACCAAACCAACCATCAAAACAGTTCAGGTATGGACCGAAGAGGCTTCTTCTGCAATACAGGACTGTTTTGAACTCACTGACTGGGAGGTGTTTAAAGATGGCTCAGACCTGGAGGCCTACACAACATCCGTCCTGAGCTATGTGCAGTTTTGCACCGATGCTGTTCTGCCCACAAAGTCCATCAAAGTCTACCCAAACCAGAAACCATGGTTTGATGGAACAGTACGGTCTTTGCTCAAAGCTCGGGATACAGCCTACAGGTCAGGTGACAGGCTGGCCTACAGCAGAGCCCGGACAGAGCTGAGGAGGGGCATCAACCAGGCCAAACGCAGACACAGACAACGGGTGGAACAGCACTTTGCTAATAACCCGCGGGAGATGTGGAGAGGCATCAGAACCATCACAGACCACAGGAGCAGCATGCAGCAGACCACTCATGACCCCACCCTGCCTGACACTCTAAACACCTTCTTTGCACGCTTCGAGACCCCCGGCAGCAGCAGGGACTCTGGTCCTCTATTACAGCTGGAGGAGCAGTCCCAGCCTCTCGTCCTGCAGCTACATCAGGTGAGCTCCACTCTGAGGAGGATCGACACCAGCAAAGCCGCAGGACCAGATAAGGTGTCAGGTCGGGTTCTGAAGCTGTGCACACATCAGCTGGCTGGAGTTTTCCTGGACATCTTCAATTGGTCCCTGCAGCTCACCTCAGTTCCTGTGTGCCTCAAGTCCTCAATCATCGTGCCGGTGCCAAAAAAATCCTCTGTCTCATGCCTCAATGATTACCGCCGGTCGCTCTGACACCGGTGATCATGAAGTGCTTTGAGAGGATCATCCTGAACCACATCAAGGACATCATCCCTGCTACTCTGGACAGTCACCAGTTCGCTTACAGGGAGAACCGATCGACAGAGGACGCAGTTTCATTAGCCCTGCATGCTGCCCTGTCCCACCTGGAGCATCCTGACACCTATGTCAGGATGTTATTTGTGGACTTCAGTTCAGCCTTTAACACGGTGATCCCGGACAAGCTGACACTGAAGCTCCACAACCTGGGTCTGCCTGCCTCCCTGTGCCTCTGGATCAAAGACTTTCTCACCAACAGGCCCCAAGTGGTGAGAATCGGGGACTCAACATCATCCACTCTGATCCTGAGCACAGGAACACCACAGGGGTGTGTCCTCAGCCCCGCCCTCTTCACTCTGTTCACTCACGACTGCTCCGCTATTCATTCCACAAATCTGGTTTTAAAGTTCGCCGACGACACCACCGTAGTGGGTCTCATATCCAACAATGATGAGACTCACTACAGAGAGGAAGTTCAGCACCTGACAGGATGGTGTGCTGACAACAACCTCATCCTGAACACCTCCAAGACCAAAGAGATCATTGTGGATTTTAGAAGGACTAGAAAGGTGGCACACCCCCCCCCCTCCTCATTAACGGGGAGGAGGTGGAGCGAGTGGACCACATCAAGTTCCTGGGGATCCACATCACATCTGACCTCACCTGGTCGCTGCACACATCCCACCTGGTGAAGAAGGCTCAGCAGAGACTCTTCTTCCTAAGGAAGCTTAAAAGGACAGGACTTTCATCTCAACTTCTGGGGAACTTCTACAGGGCAACCATTGAGAGCATCCTCTGTCTGAGTGCTATGGTGTGGTACGGGAGCTGCACCGCTCAAGACAGGAAGGACTTGGCCCGGGTGGTGAAAACCGCACAGGAGATTGTGGGAGGACCCCTCCCACAACTCAACTCAGTGTACGACAGCCGGGTCCAACGGAAGGCTGGTCGTATTGCGGCAGACCCCACCCACCCAGGACATAACCTGTTTGTACCTCTTCCCTCTGGGAAGAGATACAGGAGCATCAGAACTCACACAGACTGAGGAACAGCTTCTTCCCAAGAGCAGTGAGGTCCATCCCCCCCCCCACACACACACACATCACACAACTGGGTCAACGAAACCGCCCCCTCCCCCCAGACTTAACATAACCCACTTACCCCTGTCAGCACACAGCTGACAATGCCCTGACTGTATTTTAAACTATGTGTGCAATATTCATGCTGTATGTGCAATATCCATTCTAATGTGGAATACCCACTCATGTGCAATATTCACCCCACTCTACTGTACAGTATTTAAGTATTTATGCCTTATATAGCTCCTTATTCTTATTTTATTTTATTCTACCTTTTTATATTGTTGGACGAGAGTTGCTGGAAAAAAATTCATTGTGCACTGCAGAATGATAATAAAGATTCTGATCTGATCTGATCTGAATATTAGGGGATTTTAATATTCATGTTGTTGACCCCAGTGACTGCCTAGGAAAGGCTTTTGCAGCTTTATTAAATGATGTTGGTTTCACCCAAAGTGTGAATGAACCCACTCACTGTCATAAGCACACCCTGGACCTTGTTTTAACCCATGGTAAAGAGATCAGCCAGCTGAGTGTCCTTCCTCTTAACCCCATCATTTCTGATCACTTTCTGATTACCTTCCAGTTTACATTAGAACATCCTTCTGCACCAGTGAATAAGAAACATCTTAGAAGAACCTTAGCTGACCGTTCTGTGTCTGAGTTTAAACACACAGTTCAGCCAGTACTTAGTGTCATTCTGAGAAAATACTCTGAGTCCAGCTCCCATAGCATCAGTCCTAGTATAAATGACCACTTTGTTAATGATGCCTTACAAGCCCTGAGGAATCAGGAATCAGGAATCAGGAAACTTTATTGTCATTTTATCATGATAAAACGAAATTAGGCTCTCTGGTCCCGGGCCAGCCGTTTACATTCAGACATAAATAATATATATCAATAATAATGTCAGTAAAATATCAGTCTGTTATGGTGTGGTTCCTGATGAGTATTGCACAGAAGTATTTTTCAAATTGCACAGTATTTTATGTTAAGTATTGCACAGCCCTGTGATATTGCACTTGGGAATTAGCTTGTTGTCCATAGAGGGGGGGGGGGTGCAGTGATCAACCGGAGTTAAGCAGTCTGACTGCTTCAGGAAAGAAACTGTTCCTCAGTCTGGTGGTCCTGCTCTTTATGCTCCTCAGTCTCCTGCCTGAGGGGAGCAGGGAGAACAGAGGGTGTGAGGGGTGGGTGGGGTCTTTCAGGATGCGAGAGGCCCGTTTCCTGCATCTGGTCGTATAGATGTCAGTGGTGGATGGCAGGCTGCAGCCCACAGTCCTCTGTGCAGCTTTGGTCACTCGTTGCAGAGCTTTCCTCTCTGCCGCAGAGCAGCTGCCGTGCCACACCGTGATGCAGGAGGTCATGACGCTCTCCACCACACACCTGTAGAAGGAGGTCAGGACTGGGATCCCCATCCCAGCTCGCTTGAGCCTCCTCAGGAAATAAAGGCGCTGGTGTGCCTTCTTGACCAGGCAGGAGGTGTTGGTGCTCCAGGTGAGGTCGCTGGAGATGTGCACACCCAGATACCTGAAGCTGGAAACCACTTCCACCGCGTCCCCTCCGATGTGAATGGGGGGAGGGGGGCATCTGTCCTTCCTAAAATCCACGATCATCTCCTTGGTCTTCTTCCCATTGATGCAGAGGTTGTTGTCTCTGCACCAGCTCCCCAGATGTTCCACCTCCTGCCTGTAGTCAGACTCATCGTTGTTGGAGATGCGTCCAACCACAGCTGTGTCATCCGCAAACTTCACGATCAGACAGCTGGGGTGACTCGCTGTGCAGTCGTGCGTGAGCAGGGTGAACAGGAGGGGGCTCAGCACACAGCCCTGGGGGGAGCCCGTGCTGAGGGTGATCGGGGAGGAGGAGACGTTGCGGATTTTTACAGACTGCGGTCTGTCTGTCAGGAAGTCCAAGACCCAGTTGCACAGAGTGGGGTTCAGTCCAAGTGTGTGTAGTTTCTGGGTGAGGGTCTGCGGGATGATGGTGTTAAAAGCTGATGTGAAGTCCACGAAGAGGAGTCGAACGTACGCGTTCTTGTTCTCTAGGTGGGTGAGGGTTGTGTGGACCACAGAGGAGATGGCGTCCTCTGTGGATCGGTGTGACCTGTATGCGTATTGGTGCAGGTCCTTGGTGATGTCGATGGATTCTGTGATGCGGGTCATGACCAGTTTTTCGAAACATTTCATGACTATCGGTGTCAGGGCAACCGGCCGATAGTCATTCAGACCTGTCACTGTGGATGATTTGGGTATTGGAATGATGGTGGCGGTTTTCAGGCAGGTGGGGACCACTGCCTGCATCAGGGAGGTGTTGAAGATGTCTGTCAGCACCTCTGTGAGCTGGTGTGCACAGTCCTTCAGCACCCGTCCAGGGATATTGTCGGGTCCAGCAGCTTTGTGAGGGTTGATCCTCTGGAGGGTCCTCCTCACCTCAGCGGGCGTCACACTGAAAGGCTCTTCGCCAGGTGGGATGGTGAGTTTGGTGCTGGGAGGGGCGGTGTTGGAGTCCTCAAAGCGGGAGTAGAAGAGGTTGAGTGCGTCTGGTAGAGAGGGGTCCTCAGGACATTGTGCATCTCTGGTGTTGTAATCTGTGATGCACTTAATGCCCTTCCACATACTCCGAGGGTCATTCGACGTAAAGTGTCCCTGAATCCTCTGAGCATAGGCGGCCTTGGCCCTCCTCACCCCAGCATGCAGCTCCCTTCTTGCTGCTCTGAGTGCCACCTTGTCACCTGACTGGAACGCAGCATTCCTGTGTTTCAGCAGAGCCCGCACCTCTGCGTTCAGCCAGGGTTTCTGGTTGGGGTAGTCCGTTACAGTCCTGGTGCTGGTGACATCCTCCGTGCACTTACTGATGTACCCGAGGACTCCTGATGCATAATCCTCCAGGTCCACCTCCCCCTCATGCGAAGCTGCCTCCCTAAAGATCTGCCAGTCTGTGTGCTGGAAACAGTCTTGCAGAGCTGATGCAGCCTCACTAGGCCACACTGTGATGGTCCGCTGTGTTGGTGCTTGTCGTCTGAGGAGAGGGCGGTAAACAGGGGCCAGCATGATGGCTATGTGGTCTGAAAAGCCCAAATGAGGATGGGGGACAGCTCTGTATGCGTCTTTTTTGTTGGTGTAGACACAGTCCAGAATATTATTTCCGCGTGTTGGAAAGTTGATGTGCTGGTGGAACTTGGGCAGAGTGTCTGTCAGGTTTACATGGTTGAAGTCCCCTGCAATCACGTAAAAAGCCTCCGGGTGCCTGTGCTGGAGCGAGCTGATGTTATTGTGTTGCTCCGTTAGCGCTTCGTTAGCATTAGCATTAGCGTTAGCGCCCGGCGGGATGTAAACAGCCATGATAAACACCGCCGTAAACTCACGAGGCAGATAGTGTGGCCAGCATTTAACAGTCATATGCTCTATCGCCTCGGAGCAGTGGCTGTTCACCACTGTGCAGTTCGTACACCAGCCTTTGTGGATGTAGATACACAGTCCACCCCCGTGGGTTTTCCCCGACTGCTGGTTGCGGTCCGCCCGGAACAGAAGCCGTCCGTCGAGCTGAAAGGCTGGGTCCGGCATGTTGTCTTTCAGCCAGGTCTCCGTTAGACAAATAACTGCAGAGTTCCTCATCTCACTGGAAGCCCCCAGCCTCAGTCGAAGCATGTCCATCTTGTTGTCCAGGGAGCGGACGTTGGCCAGGAACAAAGACGGGATCGGCGGCCTGCCGGCGTTAGCCTTTAGCCTGGCTAGCACTCCGCCTCGTTTGCCCCTCTTACGTGTCCGTGCACACCGCTTCCTCTTGCTCTCTGTTCGGCCAACATCCTTGCGCCACTTCGGTGTCCTCAGGAGATGCAGCCTGCCCAGTAAGGCCTTGAGTCCAGGGCCCGCTGTTGTTGTGTTTGAGTCCAGACTGTCCGTTATGGTCGTTATTTCGGTCCGGCTGTATTTTATGCGCTTCTTAGCGCTGGTAGTATCGGTGAGACTGACCATAGAATCTGTTAGCAAAGCATAGTCATCGAAACCAGTCCTGTAAACGGTGTTGGTACCGGGAGCATGAGAGGCCGCTGCACTCATGCGCGCCGCCATTGCTTAATCGAGTACACTCGATGTTGTTGCCCCCTTGAAACCTAAGTTCGTTAGACAAAACCGAGTAGCACCGTGGTTTAACGCTGAAACACGTTCTCTTAAACAAGAAACCCGTAAGTTGGAAAGAGAATGGCGCCGCTCCGGTTCAGAGCAGTCTCTGGATATCTGGAAACATAGCCTATTAAATTATAAAAAAGCTCTGCGTAGAGCTAGAAGCCAGTACTATTCAACCTTAATATCAGAGAATGGAAATAATACAAGATTTCTTTTTAGCACTATTGCTAAATTAACTCGCAGTCAGAGCTCATCAGAACCACATGCTCCTTTTTCTCTCAGCTCTGATGATTTTCTTACATTTTTCGATAGTAAAATCTCAAATATTAGACATAAGTTAAATCAAGTTATTCCTACTATCAGCCCAGAACAGGCTGAAGTGGTAGAAATGGAGGCATCCATAGAAACCTCTGTAACATTAGACTGCTTTACTGCTGTGAATCAAGTGGAAATAGCCTCAATTATTACGTCCTCCAAATCCTCAACTTGTCTGTTAGACCCAATTCCCACTAGACTTTTTAAAGAAACTTTTCCCCTAATTAATGATTCCATATTAACAATGATAAATACCTCTCTGGAAACGGGTTACGTGCCACAGTCTTTTAAATATGCAGTTGTTAAACCTCTTCTGAAAAAGCCCAGTTTGGATCCTAGCATCTTGGCCAACTATAGACCGATATATTTCTAAAATCCTAGAAAGAGTTGTAGTTGAGCAGCTTTACTGCCACCTACAGGACAACAGCCACTTTGAAGACTTTCAGTCGGGGTTTAGACCTCACCACAGTACGGAAACTGCACTAGTTAGAGTCTCTAAAGACTTGTTATTGGCCTCAGAAAAGAGACTACTTTCTATTCTGGTCCTGTTGGACCTCAGTGCAGCCTTTGACACTATCGACCACAGTATTTTACTCCATAGATTAGAGCAGGACATAGGGATCAGAGAATCTGCTCTCCAGTGGTTTAAATCCTTTCTGTCCGATAGGTATCAGTTTGTTAATGTAAATGGCCATTCCTCTCAGTGCACTCGAGTTAACTATGGAGTCCCACAGGGTTCAGTCTTAGGACTCATCCTGTTTACGCTTTATATGTTACCCTTAGGAAACATAATCAGGAAAACAGCATTCATTTTCATTGTTATGCCGACGATACGCAGTTGTATTTATCCATGAAACCTGACCAGAATGACAATATAGAGAAACTGAACGCCTGCATCAGAGACATCAAGACCTGGATGACAATTAATTACCTCCTCTTGAACCCAGAAAAAACTGAGGTCATTATACTTGGTCCTAAAAACCTCAGAGATGCTCAGTCTGCTCAGATAGTCTCCCTGGATGGCATAAGTATAGCCCCCAATTCCACAGTTAGAAACCCTAGGGTTTTATTTGACCAGGAATTATCATTTAAGGCTCACATATCTCAGGCGTGTAGAACTGCCCTTTTTCACCTGCGGAATATTACTAAGATCAGAAATATAGTTTCTAAGAGTGATGATCTTGAACTTGATTCTAGAATCTAGAATCAAGTTCAAGATCCTCCTGTTAACCTATAAGGCCTTACATGGAATGGCCCCGTCCTATATTAAGGATCTCATAGTCCCTTACCATCCAATAAGAACACTTCGCTCGCAAATTGCAGGACTGCTTGTGGTTCCTAGAATTAGTAAAAGTACGGTTGGAGGTAGAGCGTTTAGTCACCAAGCCCCTGTCTTATGGAATAAGCTCCCAGCTCATGTAAGAGAGGCCGATTCAGTTTCTACATTCAAAGTTAGACTGAAAACATTCCGGTAACGCTTCCTTTTACAGTACAGTACTTACAGTGTACTTAAGTGGTATTTACATGGTACTTATAGTGTAACTACTGGGTACTTTCAGGGTACTTACATGGTACCTTTTTATGGAATTTACTGGGTACTTACAGTGTGTTTACATGGTACTTTCTATGGGACTTTACTAGGTACTTACATGGTACTTTTTGTGTCTACTCTGTACTTACATGGTACATACTGTGTATTTATATGGTACTATTTGGTTCATACCTATGTGGTACATACTGGGTATTTATAATATTCTTACTGGGTATTTACATGTTGTGCAAAGGTGTCTTTTATGGTACTTACCACATGTAAGAACAAGGTAAGTACAAATAAAGTACTTTGACCTTTAGGTCTGCACTCGCTGCATGTTTCATGGTATTTACCATGAATTTACCACAGAAACTACCCCTTAAGTACACTGAAACTGTAACTGTAAAAGAAAGTCAGCCCTATTTCCACTCAGCTACATGGTACTTTCATTACTAAATACCGGGTATGTTCACTTGAATATTACTTGGTACTTACCCCTTAAGTACACTGAAACTGTAACTGTAAAAGAAAGTCAGCCCTATTTCCACTCAACTACATGGTACTTTCAGTAGTAAGTGCTGGGTATGTTCACTTGAATATTACTTGGTACTTACCCCTTAAGTACAATGAAACTGTAACTGTAAAAGAAAGTCAGCCCTATTTCCACTCTATTACATGGTACTTTCAGTAGTAAATGCTGGGTATGTTCACTTGAATATTACTTGGTACTTACCCCTTAAGTACAATGAAACTGTAACTGTAAAAGAAAGTCAGCCCTATTTCCACTCTATTACATGGTACTTTCAGTAGTAAATGCTGGGTATGTTCACTTGAATATTACTTGGTACTTACCCCTTAAGTACAATGAAACTGTAACTGTAAAAGAAAGTCAGCCCTATTTCCACTCTATTACATGGTACTTTCAGTAGTAAATGCTGGGTATGTACACGTATTACCTTCCCGTACAGTGTACATACACACTTGGTCTTCTGACCTCACCACATGAGACAATGCTAACCTGTTGGTAAGGGTAAAGTAACTACATTGTAAAAACATATTCTGGCCTGATTACTTCTTGTAACATGAGGCAAGTTTAAAGAGAAACAAGACAGCAGTGAAAACAACAATCTTTAATATGATACATGTCTGCAGCATACAAAGTGTCATCACAATGAAATAGGTTTTAAGTACAAAACAGTGCAAAGGAGAATTCTAAAAAACACACTATTGGCCTGAGGGTCGTGCTTTTTGTCCATCAAAATTCTTTCAGCAGAGTTTGGTAACGGTGCAGGACTTCTTCAGGGTTTGTAACTGCAAGAAAATTCACAATATGAGCTCAAGTGAACATAAAAAGCAGAACGACTTTGATGAAGTACAAAATATATTTTACTTATTTAATCATTTCTGTAATGAGTTTGATAAATCTCTATGATTTTTTTATCGCTTTGACTGTAATGCTTGAAATTAATCAATTATCCTCATTTAAAAACATGATAATAAATTATTCAAAACTTAACTTTTTTTTAAATATTGTTCTAAAAATGAACTTGTTTTAATATATATTATATAATGTCAGGAAAATATGTAAAACAACAAGGCTAAATATTTACTTTTAATACTAAAAACACCCCGAGTGTGTGTTTTTGTTAACTAGGTCGGGGCAAGTAACGTTGCAAATTCCCAGCGCACTTGAATGCAGCACAACTACCCCCAAAGTGAACGTGCAGATTAATCCGGAGAGCCTCGAGGCGCGCGCAACAGTTTGAATTTCTCTTCATCTGGCAGGTAAACCAGTGTTTTTGTTTTTTTAAAATATTGGATAAATTACATGTAAATATTTAAACTGATCAAACTTTATAAAGAAGCTAACCTCGTGATTTCAAGCCACTATCTCTGTGTTTGAAACGTGACGTAAGAGCATGTCTACCTTACTCCAATAATTTCAGTTATTTCATGTATACATTTTCAAAGTTTGTAATGAAAATCTACAAACATTGTTGTTACTTACCAGGAGAGAGGCACCTGTAAAACAAGCACGTAGCCTAAATGATAAAGTCTGTTGTTTTGTGCTCGTTGACTGAGCGCACGTCTTTCTGGGAAAATCAAAGAAAGGCGTTTATTTAAAATAATGATGACGTACTTCCGTCTTTTTACCGCTTTAGATCAGCTGTGGTGAAGAAGACATTCCAGACGAATCCACAGGAGAGTAAGCTAAAGTAAGTTAAATCCACCAAGTGGACATATTATTTACATTAATGAAGAGTTTAACTGCATTTTCCCCATTTTCTTTTCTTTCGCCGTTTTTATTTTATTTTTATTTATTTATTTTCAAATATGATAGAGACAACAATACCACCCAACACAGTGAATGTAACTGTTTGAAAATTAAAACATATTTTTGTGAATAACTGTGTTGAATTTGAAATTGCCTATTTATTTCTTTTTTCCTTTTCTTTTACACTGCAATGTTTTTCATGCTAATGCAAATTGTAGGTGCGAATAATATTTATAAAGAAGAAATACACACAGCAATTGGCAATTAAAACATTGCTTTTGTCATTCTTTGTCTAAACAAATTAGATTTTTTTATGGCAATTTTGATTTTTTTTCTTTGATTTCTTATTTGTTGTTCTTGTTTATGTAACTAAAATATAAAGTTGTGAATAATTTATTGTCATGTTCATAAATGAGGATAATTGATTAATTTCAAGCATTACAGTCAAAGCGAAAAATAATTCACAGAAATTTATCAAACTCATTACAGAAATGATTAAATAAGTAAAATATATTTTGTACTTCATCAAAGTCGTTCTGCTTTTTATGTTCACTTCAGCTCATATTGTGAATTTTCTTGCAGTTACAAACCCTGAAGAAGTCCTGCACCGTTACCAAACTCTGCTGAAAGAATTTTGATGGACAAAAAGCACGACCCTCAGGCCAATAATGTGTTTTTTAGAATTCTCCTTTGCACTGTTTTGTACTTAAAACCTATTTTATTGTGATGACACTTTGTATGCTGCAGACATGTATCATATTAAAGATTGTTGTTTTCACTGCTGTCTTGTTTCTCTTTAAACTTGCCTCATGTAACAAGAAGTAATCAGGCCAGAATATGTTTTTACAATGTAGTTACTTTACCCTTACCAACAGGTTAGCATTGTCTCATGTGGTGAGGTCAGAAGACCAAGTGTGTATGTACACTGTACGGGATGGTAATACGTGTACATACCCAGCATTTACTACTGAAAGTACCATGTAATAGAGTGGAAATAGGGCTGACTTTCTTTTACAGTTACAGTTTCATTGTACTTAAGGGGTATGTGCCAAGTAATATTCAAGTGAACATACCCAGCATTTACTACTGAAAGTACCATGTAATAGAGTGGAAATAGGGCTGACTTTCTTTTACAGTTACAGTTTCATTGTACTTAAGGGGTAAGTACCAAGTAATATTCAAGTGAACATACCCAGTATTTAGGAATGAAAGTACCATGTAGTTGAGTGGAAATAGGGCTGACTTTCTTTTACAGTTACAGTTTCAGTGTACTTAAGGGGTAGTTTCTGTGGTAAATTCATGGTAAATACCATGAAACATGCAGCGAGTGCAGACCTAAAGGTCAAAGTACTTTATTTGTACTTACCTTGTTCTTACATGTGGTAAGTACCATAAAAGACACCTTTGCACAACATGTAAATACCCAGTAAGAATATTATAAATACCCAGTATGTACCACATAGGTATGAACCAAATTGTACCATATAAATACACAGTAAGTACCATGTAAGTACAGAGTAGACACAAAAAGTACCATGTAAGTACCCAGTAAAGTCCCATAGAAAGTACCATGTAAACACACTGTAAGTACCCAGTAAATTCCATAAAAAGTACCATGTAAGTACCCTGAAAGTACCCAGTAGTTACACTATAAGTACCATGTAAATACCACTTAAGTACACTGTAAGTACTGTACTGTAAAAGGAAGCGTTACCAACATTCCTCTTTGGACAGGCTTATTGTCAGACTAGTTAGTATTCAGATATTATTTAACTTAATGTTAATTTGTTTAAATTAAACTTAATAACAATAACTATTTGTTTTTAAAAGGCTGCTAGTAATTTTGAAGCTGGGGTAACTATGGTGCACTTGGGTTCTGTCTTTTCTCATCTACTTCTACCCTCCCTCTCTTCTCCATTTTTGATCATTTATCATTTAGTCCTCCACGCCTCTGTTTGGTGCAGTGCGATTCATGTATTGTCCCTTTTTCCCTCTCTCCTCCTGGGGAGTGGGAGTGTTTCCAGACTCCAGTTGGCTCATCCGTGCTCCTGTTCCTGACCGTGTACCTCGCCTTTGCTCCTGCTCCTACACCTGGCTGGATCCTGCCTTTGGCTCATCTCTGGCTCGTCTCTGCTCTCTGCCTGACCGAGTACCTCGTCTCTGCTCCTGCTCCTACACCTGGCTGTGGTTCCTGTCTGCGGCTCGACTCGCGCCCCTGACTGTACCCCCAACCACGGCTGGATGAAGCTCGTCTGCTGGACTTTACATATGTAGTTGTAGAGTTACATAAGTTAATTCTCTCTAAGAGTTCTGGTAAATCGCCTGTCCGTCCTGGGGGATGTGCGTGCGCACGGTTTTATAAATCCGAATATTTCTGTGCGTACGCACGTCCTATGTTTCATCCGTACGCCACTTCTGACGCAAATCCTACACAAAGTTTTATAAATGAGGCCCCAGGAGAGCAGCCCCCCGCCGCACCGGGAGAGCCCAACGCAGGGCCCCACCCGAGAAGGGCGCCCACAGCCCCAGACAAGCAGCCCATCACCACCCAGGAGTTCTGGGAACCCCCCGCCCCAACCCCAGGTACGAGCCAGGACCCCCCAAGGGAGACCCGCTCTGCACCCCAGGCAGCCACCCACCCGGCCCATGGTTGGTCCAGGGAGGAGCAAGGCAGGGGCCAGCCGTCCCCGCCCAGGAGGGGGGAACCCCGGGGAAAAAAGAGGGCCCACAGGGGCAAGGACCAGAACCCATCCCCCAGGGACACGGACACCCCCGGCTCAGGTGCGACACCCCCCCCCATGCGCGGAAAGAGCATCGCCGGGCCCAGGAAACCGGCACCCAGGGGACACGGCCGCCGTTGCCAAGGGCCCCGCGCCCCCCACCAGGGAAGGGGTAGGGGACATGTGGTCCTAGGTCCCACCTTCCTTGCGAAATGTGTGTGAATGTATGTGTATTTGTGAGGGTGTGCATGTGTGTGTTTGTGTTGGAATGTATATTTTGAGGGGGGAAGGGTGTGTGTACCAACTAAAATTGGCGAGTAGGGCACTGAAGGGACATCTCCTGATTACTCACAGTGATTTCCTCTCACCCCCCCCCCCCCCCCCACCAAGGGGCCCTAAATGTCTAAGGTGCGGTTAAAATTGGCGGGTAGGGTGCTAGGACATCTGCTGCTTGCTGGCAGTGATGTCCAAGCACCCCCCCCCCACCAAGGGCCCTACATGTCTAAGGTGCAAATACAACAGAAAGAGGGGGGCCCACGCCATACAGCAACCATGGGAGGGGGGACCACTGCCAAGTAGCCCTCCCCCAAAGCGCACCCCCTCACCCTAATATGAGGTTATATGAGGAAGGGGGTAAGTTGGTGTGACGGTGTGGCACCGTCAGATGCCGAGGGGAGGCCACACCGGGTTTTATTGTTTGTGTATTGTTGTATTTTGTTATTTAATGATTGCTACCTGTGGTGCCACCTGGAGGGAATGGAGAGCAACGCCCCGTGGGCGTGGCGTCCCATTTAAGAGGGAGCACTGCAGGTGGTGAAAGGAGGGGAGTGACGGAGTGTGCTGTGTGCTGCATGGCCCTGCGTGGTGCTCATTGTAGCAACAGTGTTGACAATAAACACAGAACCTCCTCACCTTGGTTCCTCTACATCCTTTCTCGGCGGGACCCCGCCACATATGGTGTCAGAAGTGGGATCGCAGAGGAGACCACAAAAAGGTGAGGACGCAGCTGCGTGGTGGGGACGACGATTCCCCGGCAGCTCAGCGCCTCCTCCAGGTACTCCATCCTCTGAGGAAGAGGGGCTGGATCCGGGTGGCCTTGGCAGTGCTTCAGGCCTGGCCAGGGGCCCGGAAAGCACAACGGCGTCCAGATTGGCGTCCGTGATGAGCGGCGGACCTCGCGGGCAGCAGGGGCGGACCGCCGGAGCACGGAGACGGCCGGAGGCGGGACGGGCACACCGCCCGGTACCACTGTCGCGGATGCAGGCGTTGGAGGCCTGCGCGGAGTTGGACAGGGGGCGGACCGGGCCGTCAGGGGAGTGCTCTGGGAGAGGCGTCACAACTCGCCTGTAACCTGCTGTCGGCGGCTCCGATCGGCTGGGGTGCCATCCGGGAGGAGACCAGCGGGGGCGTGTGGCCGAAGGAAGGGCCTTAGCCGGGGCTGGGACCGACTGGAGCGGCGCACCGAGGAGCGGATCGGAGGGATCGCCATCGTGGAGCGGCCGCAGCCCGTGCATCCAACCAACGCGAGGGCGTAGCTGGAGGAGCACGCGCCGGAGGACAGTCCCGCTGATGCCTGTGGACCAACCGGACAGGGCCTCTACATTAGGCGAGGGGCGCCTGCGGAACGGGTTGGTGGATTGGCGTGGGGCTTGCGCGGCGGCGGAGGGCTGGACTGGATCGCCGCACAACGTCGATCTCTCAGAGGAGGGGTATGGTGTGACGGTGTGGCACCGTCAGATGCCGAGGGGGGGCCACACCAGGTTTTATTGTTTGTGTAATAATGTATTTTGTTTTTTATTTTTATTTATGATTACCACCTGTGGTGCCGCCTGGACGGGAATGGAGAGCAACGCCCCGTGTGCGTGGCATCCCATTTAAAGGTGAGCACCGCAGGTGGTGAAGGGAGAGGAGTGACAGTGTGTGCTGTGTGCTGCCTGGCCCTGCGTGGTGCTCATTGTAGCAACAGTGTTGACAATAAACACAGAACCTCCTCACCTTGGCTGCTCTGCATCTTTTCTCGGCGGGACCCCGTCACAGTTGGGGATAGCTGGTAGACGGTCCCCCGGTGGTCAGACAACTGTCCCCTAGCCCCCCCCCCAGCATGGGGGCCAGGCCCCCCCAGCCCAGGGGCCCCATCCCCGAAGGCGCCGACACCCCAGGCCAAGCACCTCCCACCCCACACAGAGAGAGAGGAGCCAGAAAGCGCCGGCCCCCCGGAGCAAGCCCAGGCCCCCACCCCAAGCGCCGGCCCTAGAAGAGCTCTGGTCAGGCCTCGACGGGACCGAGGCAGCCAACCGGCCGGGGCAACCGGCGATTGCCTCAGCGGAGACCCCGACCAGTCAACCCCCCAAGGTCCCGTACCAATAGTGGGCTCCCCCTCCCCCCCAGAACGCCCCCCCACAGGACAGGGCCGACAAGCCCCCCACCCCAGACCCCGCAGCCGAAGCGGATGACACCCAGAGCGACCGGAGGTCCCAAGAGGGTTGTCCCCTCCCGTCCCAGAGCCAGGGAAGGGTTGATCCCAGCCCCAGGCGCAGATGGGCAGCCCGCCCAGCGTGGCCGCCCCCCCCCCCCCCCCCCCCCGAGCAGGGCCCCCCGCCAATCCCCCCCAGCACAGGCAAAGGGACCAACCCCCCCAAGCCAAGCCAAGCCAAGCCAGACCACCCCCCTCAATATATACATCCCAACATAAACACACACACATGCACACACACACTCTCTCAAACACACATACACGCACACACATTTTGCAAGGAAGGTGGGACCTAGGACCATCTGTCCCCTGCCTCTTCCCTGGTGGGGGGTACGGGCCCCTTTGCAACGGCGGCTGTGTCCCCGGGGTGCTGGCCTCCTGGGCCCGGCGGTGCTCTCTCCGCGCGGTGGGGGGGTTCACATTACATCTGAGCCGGGGGTGTTCGTGTCCCTGGGGGGTGGGTTCTGGTCCTTGCTCCTGAGTGCTGGGCCCCGCCAAATTTCCAACTGTGGCCGAGCCTGGTCGGGCCATATTTACAACACCCCTTGTGGGCCCTCTTTTTTCCCCGGGGTTCCCCCCTTCTGGGCGGGGGCGGCGGGCCCCTGCCTCGCTCCTCCCTGGACCAACCGTGGGCCGGGCGGATGGCTGCCTGGAGTGCGGAGTGGGTCTCCCTTGGGGGGTCCTGGCTCGTACCTGGGGTTGGGGCGGGGGGATGCCCCGAACTCCTGGGTGGTGGTGGGGTGCTCGTCTGGGGCTGTGGGCGTCCTTCTCCGGTGGGGCCCTGCGTTGGGTTCTCCCGGCGCGGCGGGGGGGCTGCTCTCCTGGTTGGGCTGGGGCGGCGCCCTCTTTCCCTCCGTGCCTCCCTGCTCTCTGGCTCTGGGGGCCTTGCGGCGGCCCTGCTGGCCCTGGCCTGGGTGGCGGGCTTGGTCCCCCGGGCGGCGGTTGTTCCCTGCCGGTTCCCGTGTGGCGTTGGGGGGATTCCGGCTGCCGCTGCTGGTGCGGTGGGGGTCTTGGGGTGGGGATGGCTGGGCACTCTCCCTCCTTCTTTTCACGTTCCACCATCCATTTTAGAAGAACATAAACACTCACCTGAGCACAGGTGTTAGCTCAACAGACTGAATGACTGAAATATTTCACACTAGTTGGTTTTAAGGCATAAGTATGCGTGTGAACACTATCTGTTTTGTGTACATGTCGACAGGTGGACATTTTTGCAACTAACAGGTGTGTTTATAACATTTGAGTGTGTGTGTGGACAGGCTCCGCCCTTTTTTTTTTTGTTTTTTTTTTCATTTGAACCTTACCATAATGATTAACAACCAGTAAACTTGCTGCTTTATGCTGCTTCATGGTCTTATCCCCCTTCCCCTCCTATTATCACCCCCTACCCCCCCTCTCTCTAACGTCCCTCTCTCTTCTTCCCCTCTTTCCTTTTCCGTCCGGTCCAACACCAAAGATTTTCAGACATGTTTGAAATTAATAAAGTTTGGCCTCAATTACAAAAGGGGTTTATTCAGACATACCTTTGGTTTGTCTGAAGATTAATAACCCCTCTTGTTAAAGTAAAATATGTCCAACCCAAGAGGCCCTCAGCTCTCATCTGTCTGCCTAGCTGTTGGACAGGACAAGTTAAAAAAAAAAAAAAAAAAAAAGCCAAGCCAGACCACCCCCCCACCACCACCCACACCCAAGCCCAGAGGACCCCGCAGCGCCCCCGCCCGCCCCACCCAGGCACCGGACCCGGCCCCCCGACCAACAGAGTCCCCTTTTTCTTTCCTATTTAAAAATTTATGGTTGACTTTTTGCACGAAAACTGATATTTGATGGAATATTAAAATATTCACACAAGCATGCTCAGTCAGGTGTGTTTTCCAAACTACATCTCAGAATTTCTTACCTTGCTGGAGTGACAGGATGATGATCTCAGTGGGATTTCTGGCATTTCTTGTTTCTAGTAATCCTCTGCAGACCAGGGGCCTCATTTATAAAACTTTGCGTAGGATTTGCGTCAGAAGTGGCGTACGGATGAAACATAGGACGTGCGTACGCACAGAAATATTCGGATTTATTAAACCGTGCGCACGCACATCCTACGCATCTTTCCCTTTATAAATCACAACCGATTCTAAATGCAGCGCAGCTTTTTGCGGCTACATGACACGCCCATAGTTGCCCATAAATAGTCCGTGAAACGCCCACAAATTAATATTCATGGCTTGCTAAATCATGGCAAACACAGAGAGGAAATCAAAAAAACGTAACTTCACTCAATGTGAAGTAGAAGTTATCGTTGGCGAGGTGGAAAAGAGGATAAAACATTGTTTGGAGGGCACAGTATGGGCATTACTAATGCCAAAAAGGCACGTGAGCGGCAAACGGTGGCAGACGCCGAAAATGCTGTAGCCTCATGACCTCGGACCGTGGCCGAAATATGAAAGAAATGATCGGACATCAAAGTCGAGGCAAAAAAACGTCTAGCGCTGCATCGGCAGAGTGTGTCCGCCACGTGGGGGGGGACCGGAGCTGACCCCTCTTGATGAGAAACTGGCCGCTATTATTGGGGAATCCCTATTAAGTCCCCCTTATCGGCGTCCTCCTCCGCCTCAGTCACCTGACTGAGACGGAGGAGGACGCCGACGCGCCAGGGTCAGGCTGACACAGGTAAGAGAAATAATTCAAATGAATGCAGTCGAGTCACATGTATGCAGGCTACACAATTACAGTTTATTAATATAGAAAATTTTTATTTTAGTTGCTGGGTGTTCCAGCGGGGCCAGTGGTTACGATGCTGCAGCTGAGCAGCCGTCTGGACCCAGCGTCTCCACGGCACGCGGCTCTCAACCCTCCAGCAGTGGACGTGTCCTCACCGATGCAGTCCTTGAAATGCAGAGGGGAGTCAGTAGTTCAATCAGAGAGGTGGCCAAGGAGTTGGGCGAAATCAAGATCGCCCTGACTGAAATAAACTGCACGATGAGGGAATTCTTAAATAAATAATATTTTCCACACCTCTTTTTCTTTATAAGCGACGCATCACTTCCAAACGCTGGCGCACAGCAGCAGCAAATGGCTCAAATGCGTGGGGATGGGGTTCAGGGTCGGGGCCAACACAGCAATCAGCGCCAGGGGGTAGAGGCACGTTTTTAAGCTGTGCCACATTGTGTAGCACAGCACATGCCAGCACGATTTGGCACACACTGTCACTTTCACGTGTTTCTTCCATCTGCCGACGGTGTCGCCATTTCTCATTTCACCCGTTTTTGTGCGTACGCCTGGGTCAGAGCTTGCGTGGAGGACCGCACATTTTCCCGTCAAGTTTGCTTTTTATAAATCTCAACTATTGCGTAGAGAGTGGCGTACGCCTTCTTTTGTGCGTACGCAACGTTTATAAATGAGGCCCCAGGTTAATATTCCGTCTTAGACAGGGGCGCAAAAAGTTGGTATGCAGCATACACCTCGCATAGGGGCGCCGGCCAAAGTTGTCCCCAAACCGAAGTTGTGAAAAATATCGTATTTTTTAATTTCACACTTGTTTGTGCACATATATTTACATTTATATGATCAGTCACAGAAGTAACCTCCAGCTGCATCACTGCTCCTGAACAGACTTTTCTCTCTGATTGCAGGTTGGGGGGCTGCAGTTTGTCAGGGATCAGCTGTAAAGTTCTGGTCTCAGCTCTGAAGAAAAACCCGTCTAATCTGACAGAATTGGACCTGAGCGGGAACCAGAACCTTCAGGATCCAGGAGTTCTTCATCTGTGTGGTTTTCTGGAGAGTCCAGACTGCAGACTGCAGACTCTGAGGTCAGACTCCATGTTTCAGTTGTGTTCAGATCAATATGATGACAAAGTTGTGTTGACCCAAAGTGAGCAGAAATGTCCAGATTCTGATCTGCAGCAGCATCTTCATGCAGCTGCTTGTTCTCTTCAAAGATCTGCAGAAGAACTTCTTCTTTTCTTCATGCAGCTGCTTGTTTCAAAGCTGTCTGCTGACATTTGTGCTCCACAAAGTTCTGCTTGCAGCCATCAGCTCTTCTTTGTGTCTTTGCTCCAACAGACTCCCTTAAAGCGCGTGCAGAAGAAGCAGCCGTGCACGCTCACATGCACTCTGAGTCCTGCTGCTGTGTTTCAGCAGATGCAGCTGAGAGTCCAGCGGCTGATGTTTGTGAGCAGACAGTGACAGAGTCATGCTGCAGCTGGATGCTGCTCTGACAGACACATCCTCCACAAAGATCCTCACATTTTCATCCACAAACATCATCACATCATCCATCAAAGCTCCCAGCAGCTTCTGACTCTTCATTCAGAGCTGAAGTCATGGATCAGGGATCAATGTCCAACATTTGCTGCTGACTCTTCTTCATCACTTCCTTCTTCTCTCTGCTTTGATCTGTTGGAGCTGAAAGTCTCTGCTTGAAGGGCTGCAGCAGAGAAGGACTGGAAGATCATCTCCTGAAAACTGGGAGGAAGACTTTCCAGCATCATCTGCTGAAATTCTCCCATGATTCAGTGTTGTTTGGAGAAGAGCTGAGCAGAAAGAGGAAGTGGACTTTTTCTGCTGCTGCAGAAACATCAGTTGGTTTGGATGCAGCCACAGGCTGATGTTTGACTTTCACACATCTGGACTTCTTTCCTGAAGCAGCTGCATGTTGTCCTGAATGTTCCTGAATGTTCTTCTCTGCTTCTGCTGGACTCTTCTGATCTGCTGCTGTTGCTTCACATCTTTGGACTTTTTCTAAACTTTCTGATCTTCTTCAGCTCTGAACTCTTTAGAAGAAGTGAAGGATGAAAAACATGAACTTTGTCTTTAAACTCAACTCTTTGTTCTGGAATCAGGTTATATGGCTGCAGGTTGTCAAAGTCCAGCTGTGCTGTTCTGGTCTCAGCTCTGAAGTCCAACCCGTCCCACCTGACAGAACTGGACCTGAGAGACAACAACCTTCAGTCTTCAGATGTTCAGCAGCTCCAGGATCTGGTGGAGAGTCCAAACTCCAAACTGCAGACTCTGAGGTCAGTAGAGGGTTGGAGTCAGTCCAGCTGCTTCCAGATGTTTGGTCCTAAAGTTAGTCTGAAAGCAAAGATGCAGAGTTTCCTGTGAAGCTGCAGCTTCTCAGTGAAGCTCTGAGGAGAATGATGACAGGCTTCAGGACAACAGTCAGCCAATCAGAGCAGCAGAAGCTCCAACAGGTGAAGATGACAGGAAGCTGCTGCTCTGAACAGGACTGAAGCTCCTGCTGCTCTTTCTGCTGCTGTGCTGCATCACTGACTGACAGACCGGGATCAGGAGACACTCCTTCATCTCTGTCTCTCTATTTTCTCTCTGCAGGTGGTTATTCTGATGTTCCTCCTGGAGGAGCAGAGAGGAGCAGCAGCAGCAGCTGGTCTGCAGAGATGTTGTGACTGGACGGTGTTCCTGGGAGGTGGAGAGCAGAGTGATGGAGGAATCAGAGGAAGTGGAGATGAGTGTCAGAGCCGCAGCAGGAACTGATCTGAGATCAGCTCCACTGTCTCTCTCAGCATCAAGTGGACAGTTATTGTGCTGCAGCTCCCCTGGTGGACGGATGGAGAACTGCACTTCCTCTTCTCATTCTAACTTGGAGTGTTGATCTGAAACATGGGTTGGATTCAGATGTTCAGCAGCTCCAGGATCTGGAGAAAAACAGACCTGCAGACAAACAGATTCTTTTCTAGATCATCACTTTCTTCTTTGATCTTCATTTGATGAACAGATGTGAGTTAGTGATGGACCAATCAAGGATTGAGGGAATCATTTATCAGACAGAACATTTCCGGATGACATATTATGTGTGGGTCAGGGGAAAACACAGTCAGGCGTTGGATCCTGGTTCTGTCTTTGGAACAGGGACAGAACCAGAACTCTGGATCACAAGATTCTGGTTCCAGATGTTTCTCACTTGATTTCTGTTCTCCAGAAACTCTCATTGACAAACAAACCCAGAGTTTCATTCAGAAACCTCCAACATGGTCATGTGACCAGAATGTTCATAGTTGAGACACGGACAAACGCTGTGGTCACATGACTCACTGGTTTGGATTCAAGTCCTTTGAAGTCAGTTTTTGGAGCAGAAATCCCGTCTGATCTCAGTTAGTGAACAAAAGTCTCTCAGTTGAATCATTTTTCTATCATCTCTGTTCTGTTGATGATCAAATATTGACTCATGCAGTATGAAAGACTCAGAGTTTTGCTTTGATTGATGTTTTCCACAGTTTTCTGACTGAACTTCCTTTTTCTTTGGTGTTTTGTGGGTAAAACTCTGTTCTTTTTCATGCTGACAGCATTTTTAGCTGCAGTTTTAAAGACGTTTCATTTAAATCCAGTTGAATCTCCTCATTTTCTAGAATGTCTAAACTAGTAGAAACTTTCTGAGCATAAAGCCTGTTTTCTCCAGAGGACATGAATGAACAGAGTGGATCTTAGTGAGGAATGACAGCCTCTGGATGCAGAGAATCACTTTGATGCAGCTGCTGCAACAACACCAACTGCATTGAAGCAGGAGGAAGAAGGGAGACACCTGCCGGCTGTTTGCAGAACTGCATCTTAGTGTCATAAGGCTTCAAACTAAAAGCTGTCTGTAAAATTCCTGCAGCCTGTTTGGATCTAATAAATGAGGACTATTTAATCAACTCTGTGTTTTCTATTGATTTCTGTCTTCATTGTATCTTTGACTCACAAACAGACTTGAATCTTTAGCCTTCCCCCTCATCCTGTTCCAGCTGTTCTAATCTTCATGTGTTTGGTTCCTTCTCAGTAGAAATGGGTTGGAAAAGAGCTTTGGAATGTTCAGGTGGTGCTGATGTCTTTCTAGATGGGGGTGGGCAGAACAGATGAGAGCCCCTCCCTCCTGATTCAGAGGGGAACAGTGGGCAGCAGCTGAAAGGAGGGAGTGGAAATGGGAAAAGTTCTCTGCAGGTTTCTCCTTTCCAAGAACAGAGGGACACGACTCCATGAACAGCAGAAGCTAAAGAGTTGGAAAACATGCCCAAAGCTGCAGCACCACCTGCAGAAAGATGCTTCCTCTTCAGGCTCCGCCCCTCCACATCAAGAAAGATCAGAGTTTCTGCTGAGCTGCTGTTGGAGCTTTTAGGGGGTCAGATCTTTAGGAACATTTGCTGTCAATGAAACCAGGAAGTAAAGTGTTTTTAGAGATCAAATTGATGACATAATCAGTTGTGGAAACACTGGAAAATGGAAATCCAGCAGAGAAGAAAACATCAGGAACTTCCTGCAGGACAAACTGTTCTAGACTGTTGGAGACAGGAACAGCTTTGGTCTGGAAGTTGTCCGTATTCTCAGATGAAATCTTCTCCTCCAATATCTGCTGCTTCCATCACCTGAGAGACTTGTTCTTCCATCCAACCTCAGCACCTTTGAAAGAACCGCCTACATGTAGGAGCTGGAGGCGGAGCTTAAATGGGATTTAAAAACTATGGACCAAAGTTCTCTTTCTGGATCAATCCGACAGCTTTGATGGACCTGATTGGGATGCAGTTCTGATCAACCGGATGGAGATCCAGTTGATTAGAGTCAATCATGTTTAGTTTTTTAATTTGAGGAAATCTTTTTTGCTATTTTGTTGTTGTCTGATGATGTCACAGCTTTAGTCTGTGTGGGACTTTGGGAGATTGTCTGTAAATATTCTGTATGTTCATGGAGATCCAGTTGACTGAGGTCTTTTGTCTGACGTCTGACACTAAATCTTCTAACAGATCTTCTACACTTGGTCTGATTTGAATGTCCAGCTCGCTGACTGTCCAGTTCTTTCAAACGTTGATGTCCTCTTTGTCTGGACTTCCTGCAGGTGTCCTGCTTTGTCCCTGTCTCTCTGTCTCCCTCTGCTGGTCATCTCTGCCATTGCTGTCCTCTGGCCTTTTCCTGCTGCTGTTGGTTTTTTCTCCACAGGTGTCCAGTATGACTGGCGGGGACTCCTGCTTCACCTGCAGCCCATCTCCACCCTCTGACTGTTTCTGACTGCTGTTCCAGGTCATGGCCGCCAGTCTGTCAGCTAACGTCTGATGGGATGGAGCTGACATCTGCTAGAAGATTTCCTGTCAGACATCAGACGTCTAGCAGCTGCTCTGCACTCTCTGATCACTCTGTCAGGAATGGTGTCTGGTCCAGCAGACCTCTGGGCGTTAACTCTTCATGGAGTCTTCCTCATGGCAGCCATTGTGAGACAGAGCAGCTGGTGGTCAGGAGGAGGGATGGTCTTCCTGGCTGTCATGTTGTTCTGAGCCTCAAACAGCCTAGAGGTCATTGGCTGCATCTAGAATGGAGGTGTGACTGTCACAGGCAGGTGATGATGTCCTGTAGTTGGAGATCACCTGGATGCTCTGTCACATGTGGCGGGAATCTCTGCTGTTCTGGAAGTGGATTCTCTGAGCATGTGGCTCAAAGGTGGACGTTTCTTCTTCTGATGATTCAAACCTGGAAAAGAGTTTAGTTTGTCTGATCAGGAAACTGAAAATGAGGACGTCAGCGGAGCAGAAAGAGGAGGAACACCGTCAACAATCATGTTGGAGCTCCAACAGGCATTTTCCTGACTCAGCAAAAACATCTGTTTGTTTTTCTTTGTTCTGTCCAGCAGCTGAACAAATGGAAGAAGGTTGTAGGTTCAGTGGACCAAGAGCTGGACCATCTAAAGGAAAACGGGCTCCACACACAACATCTATGTGAGGATTATTCTGGAATTACTGGCTCCATTTGTCTGAATTATGGGTTACAGCTGATAAATTCACATGAATAATGAGGTCATGAGAGAAAATCTACATTTTCTTGCTGGTTTCTATTGAATAGAGTGATTCCAATCAGACTAGTGAAATATTCTGAATGTTTCTGAATCTCCATTGATTCATGACTTCTGATCAGTTCTTCTTTCTGTAACTATGATCTAAATGGACTTTAATGAAAGACCATGTGATGTTTCCATTGATGCTAAAGCTGACCAATCATCTTATTGATTACAACACGAGCGCTTTCTGTGTCTAAAATCAGTCCCAGAAGAGTTCAGCCATGACTTCAATGCCTGAGCTAAGCTCCTCCCCCTTTGTGTGTCTTTGTGTGTGTGTTTCTTGTGTGTTCCCCTGACTGCAGCAGTGTGTCGTCAACTAGAAGCTGATTCCTAGAGAAAAGTGAGAGTTTCAGCTCTAAGGGGTCTGAAGTCCATCTGAGAAGATCACTAACACATCAGTCCTGCTGTCCCTGAAGACCGGCTTCATGTTCAGAACCAGCTTCAGGTTCTGGGCTGGGATTGGATGTGTTGTGGTGGCAGTAAAGCAGGTTCAAACCCGGATCAAAGCAGAATGTAGAAAGTGTCAAAGTGTCAGTCAGACTCCCAGACAGAATGTTCCAGATCAGTATTTATTGGTTATTTCTTGATGTTCTTCGTCTTTGGAGAAAAGCAGAGCTAGAAAATCAAACAAAGTTCCATCTATCTGCTAAAAACTTGGATTCATTCAGTCTTTCCCGTATGGACAGATTTCTTTGACGTCTTTTCTTTTCATGTAAATTCAGTCAAACATGTTGATCCTTCATGATGTGGATGAGTTGATATGAAACAGTGTTTTCTGCAGCAGGAACATGTGAGAGGAAACCTGCTGTTCCTCAGCTGAGCTTCATCATTCCATCTCAGCAGCAGATGAGGAGGATGTGCTGCTGGAAAATCGGCCTCACAGACTCAGTTTGCAGCTTCTGCTTTCAGGTTTGACTTCTAGTTTCTGGAGAAACAGGAAAAAGAAACAGGAAATCTCCACAACACTCTAGAACCATCTAGAACAGTATTATGGGATGTTTTTCAGCTGAATCACTGGGATCCATCTTCATGTTAACATCAAAGTGATCGTGTCAGATGAAATCTTTCCTGTTTGAAGGAGTTTCCTTCATGTCACAATAGGATCCCAGATCTCCCATCAGGCCTTGCAGCTCCTGACTTTGTGATGAGTTCCTGCAGAAACTCTTGGAAATCTCATGTTGATTCTCTCCCAGTTGACATCCATGGAGATTTTCACTGCTGTTGTTCAACTGTAGAGTTTGTCACAGACGCTCAAACTCATGAAGAGTTCAGCTGGAAGTTGAGAACGAGGCTTTGAAACCAGCAGCAGTTTGAGTCCATTCTGATGTTCCATTCAGGTTTCTGCTACAACAAGCCTTTATTTTGAAAGAGCCAGTGGGGCAGAAACAATAGAAGGAGGAGATTACCAACCCCCCCTGGAATGTTGCCCCCTGTGCAGTGGACTAGTGGGGGCAGGGACGGCTGAACCAATCACAGAAGACTGTTGCAGCTTTCCCTCCAAAAGTCAACCAATCAGATGTTGTTGTTTGGATTCTTTGTCTTGAAGTTTCACATGTGGAAGCTTCCAGAGTCTTTTCTGTTTGGTCTGCAGGCTGAGCAGAACTGACTCCTGCAGGATCACAGGAACTTTCAGGAAAATCTCCAAACAGGAGAAAAGTTTCTGTTTGGACCTTTTTTCTGTGATTGTGAGACTAGCAGATGATCGATCGGAGCTGCAGTGAAGAGGACGGCGGTGTTTGTGGGAGTTGGAGCTGAAGATCGGAGCAGGAACCATGTCTTCAGAACCTCAGGAAGGTTCTGTCAGAGAACAACTTTCTGCTGCTGAAGGAACCATCGTCCAGAACGAGGAGGAGCTCTGTCGTCAGCGCAGACTGCTGGATAGCAGCTGGAACCCGCAGCTTCAGCTACACATAGTTGGTAAGTTCACTGCAGCATCCATCACCTGCAGACACATAGATCCATGAACGTCTTTTTTTTTGTCGTCTGAGCTGCTATCTGGATTGTTATCTGAACTCAGTCGCACATCAAGTGGCCTAAATAAAAAACACTCTTTAGGTTTCGGGCCGAACAGCAAGATAAACTTTTACACGTTTAACTTGTATTTTCGATATAATGAATAAAAATAAACAGAGATATTAATCCTGAATAAATCATTTTAAACCTTAAATAATGTATACCATTTTGCTCTCTAATAAATAAATTATGTCAAAATTAAACAAATATGAACATGCTGTAGAATGAAACAGACAAAGCCTGGACATATTAATACTGTAGTTAGAAATAACAAATGAATCTTTCTGTTGTCTTTGCTCTTTTGTCATTTTTAAAAAGCTGGACTCCTGACATAATTTTTAACGATACGTTTATTTCTGCTTGCTGTGTGATGTCCTCTGTGTGTCTTTATGAAACGGATCATCAGAGGAATTAGATTTAAAAAAAAAACTGTTCTTGTGAATATCATGTTTATGTCTTATAAAACATTTAAAACTATATATTGGTCATCACTGGGATTACTCCAAAAATGAAACCACTACTGTCAACCAGTGTTCCTCAGCACACTATGAGAGTGTGAGAGATGGTTAGGTGTGCTGCAGGAAAAAAAACGTCATCAGCATAATCATCTCTGTGCTTATCAAAAAAGGTTTAGGAGGTTTCAACCTGAGTACCGTATTTTCTTGACCACAGGACACACTGGGTTATAGAAAACGGTCTCAGTTATGGGGGATTTTTCAGTCTTTGACACATGCAAAAGGCGCACTGAGTGTTAAGGCGCGGGTACGTTAACGCCCTTTTCTGACCCTCAGAGCCGCCAGAGTTGGTTAATAAAAGAACTAGACTCTGATCTTTTAGAGGAAACCCTTATTAATACTGTTCTCCATAATTGAGTAACACAAACTGAATGCTCACAAACTCACTTGCGCTAAGTGTCTCCCTCCCTCCTTCCTGCAGATGCACACACCGGCTTGAGCAAACACACACTGTGTGTTTACAAAGGCTTTTGGAGCAAATCTAAGTTGGTTGTGATTTATTTTTTCATTTTTCAGTTATGAAACAGCACCCAAAAATCCATCAAAGTCCTCTTCTTCTGTATCTTAAAACAACCGTCGCACTCAATTTTTAACACGTCAGGTTCCCTTTTGTCATTGTCAGAGTCTGTCTAGTTGCTGTGCTGCTCCAAGCAGACACGTGAGCCCAAGCTTCAACAGCCCATTCACAAACAGTGGCGTAACTCGCACAACAATAAAAGCCAACTTTTCCTGCCCCGTTCTGTGTATCTCTACCACGCTGCTCCACGGCACACCTCTATTCAGAAACAGGCCACTGATCTTGGTGGGTCTCTTTAGGTGATTGTTGTTCCAAACCCGACTGTGGAGTCTGCCAAAGCCACTATTCGCCTTGGCGAGCCTGTTGTCTAACATTTGTCGATCCTGGCATCTGAGGTAATTGTGCACCCCAAGTAGGTAAACTGCTGGACAGCTTTCAGTTCTGTCTCTCCGATATAGACATGGGGAGGCTGGTACACTTCCCGAGGTGCTGGCTGGTGGAGGACCTCTGTCTTCTTTAGACTAACTTCAAGTCCAAAGAGCTTGGCAGCATCTGCAAAGCAGGAAGTTAATCGCTGAAGTCCCCTCTGAGAGTGAGCTAGGAGTGCTGCGTCATCTGCAAAGAGGAGGTCACTGATCATCTGCATCTGGTCTTGGTGTGAGCCTTCAGTCGTCTCAGGTTGAACAAGCTGCCATCGAGGCGGTAGCGATTGTACACGGCATCCTCGTCATCAGGGCCATCAGTGGCTTGCTTCAGCATCGTGCTGAAGAAGATCGTGAAAAGAGTGGGTGCCAAGACACAGCCCTGTTTTACGCCGTTGATGATGGGGAAAGTTACTGAAAGGTCACTTTTGAGCCTGATCTGATCGTTCATGATCTGCCACAGGCCCTTTCGGCTCACAGTGTCAAACGCCTTGGTCAGGTCGACAAAGGTTACATAGACTGCCTTGTTCTGCTCACGACACTTTTCTTGAAGCTGTCAGAGGACAAACACCATGTCAGTTGTGCTCCTGTTGCTTCTGAAGCCACATTGGGATTCTGGAAAATGATCTTTGGCGATAGTGGGCACAAGTCTGTTGAGCAGGATTCTTGGAAGGATTTTTTCCTGCGATGGAGAGTAGGGTAATCCCTCTGTAGTTTGAGCAATCAGACTTTACTCCCTTGTTATTGTAGAGGGTGATGATGACTGCATCACGGAGATCTTGCGGTAATTTTCCCTGCTCCCAACAGCAGATAAACAGTTCATGGAGTTTGGAGTGTAGCACTGGGCCACCCTGCTTCCATAACTCTGGTGGGATGCCGTCAACTCCTGCTGCCTTGCCATTTTTCAGTTGCTTAATGGCTTTTAAGATCTCTTCCATAGAAGGCGCCTCATCCAGTTCTTTCTTAAATGGTTACTGGGGAATACGGAGAATTGCTGTCACGCCGACCACGCGATCAGCGCCGTAGAGAGCTCAAAAGTGTTCAGTCCAGCGATCCAAGATGGAAGTCTTGTCTGCTAGAAGCTTCCGTTCGTCTGGGCTGCGCAAGGGACTCAGGATTTGGTGCATGGGCCCGTACACTGCCTTAAGGGCTTTTGAAGTCACCAGTGTCTGCACAGTGCTGAGTTCTGTCTGCAAGGATGGTCCACCACTCGTTCTTGATTTCTCTGAGTTTGCGTTGGGTGTTGCTGCACGCATGACGAAAGGCAGCCTTCTTCACAGTACAAGATGGCTGGGCTAGATGAGCCCGATGAGCTGCGCTCTTGTTTGCAAGCAATTCCTGGATTACAGGATCATTTTCATCAAACCAGTCTTTGTTCTTTATTCTGGAGAATCCAAGTACTTTATCAGAGGATTGCAGAATGACAAGATTGAGTTGCTCCCAGAGTGGTTCACGGTAGGGATCACTCGGGCAACTGGTGTCTTCAAGCCTAGACTGTAGACTTGCTTGGAATTTTGCCTTGGTTTCAGCTGACTGTAAGCCGCTGATGTTCAATTTCTTCTTTGGCGCTCCACCTTGATTTTTGATTTTTGATTTGAAATGGTTTATTTCAAGCAATTAACTAGAAATAATACACAAAAGCAATACAAACATCAGTTATACATTCATACAGTAACTAATCAAACTTTGGATAGTTAGACATATTAATTAATATTACTTGAAAGGGAGTGGAAGGAAGCCAATTTATATAATCCCACCCCATTATACTATAACCATTTTATCACATGATTTATCAATATACGGTTCCTAGCTTTTATCAGAAAGAATTAAGAATCAGGAAGTATCAATAAAACACATGACAAAGATGAATTACTTAATTATTATGTAAAAAAAGAACTATTTTAGAAATCAACATGGCAAATACAGATCAGTTATCTAAAATATATGCAGATTATGTTACTTATAAAAGTCATTCATATGCTTTAAAACATAATACTATACCAGTAAAATAGACACAACACTGTTTCAGGAATTTTCATTGCAAAATTTCATCAAGTATCAAAAGTTAAAAACATGTGCAAAATTATGCTACATTAGGAAAGATTTTTGAATCAATTTATCAATTTTTGGAGCAAGTGAAGTAATATCATTAAACGTCGATCAATTTAACCATTTTCAATAATTGATTAATCATTTGTTTTATTTATATTTTTTGATTTTTTGATTTGTTTTTTATTATAAAGTAATGCTGTAAGGGAAAAATAAAAAGGGTCCATAGTCTGTCGATTGTCCAAGGTTGGCATTTCTTCTTCTGCTGATTAGCAGCCGTTCTTCTGGGTTCAACAGTTTTTAGTTCTCTTAGATGTTATGTCTGCAGACATTAGATTCAGGTCCATATCCTTCTTCAGCTGATATCAGCGAAGGTGAAAGTTGAGGTGAAGTTGTCTGCAGATCAGAACTCTGCTGTTAATCAGGTTACATCAGACTTATGGAGAAAGTGAGGAATCCAGGTGTCATATTTCTTGAAATGATTTGGCTCTTTGATTTATTACTCCATGTTTCAGACGACCGTGAAAAGACACTTCTCAAAGTCCTTCATGGTGTTCACAACCAGAACCTTGGACTCGGTGGTTTGACGTAAATCCTGCAGCCTTTAACCCAAGTGTTTTCAATCTGCTTCTGCTTTCTGAGTAGCCTGGCATGTTTGGCGATTTCAGCATTCCTTCTGGTCAGATGGTCGTTCAGATAAGCAGCGGAACCTCTGAGATTTTTACATTGATTCATCAGAGCTAGCTTGTGTTTTTGATTCACAAACCTGATGAGGATTGCTGGTTTATCCGTCTCCTTTCTCCTGGGGAGCGGGTGGCAGGTCTCGATGATGTTGAAATCCAGGGAAATCCGTTTGGACGTGAGAAATTACTCCATTTGGTGTATCAGAGACTCTCCATCGCTCTCAGTTTCAGCACTGCGAGCTACGCTAGCGCTATTAGCATTAGCAGTGCTAGCTCCAACTGCATTCAGTTTTGCTTGAGGTTTGATTAGTACTCCAGTGAGAATGACATTATTCATCCTTACTTGCTGTTCTATATGGTCCAGTCTTTTCTCCAGAATGTCGACCCGGTTTTCTCGTTGCTCGTTTTGAGCCCGACATCTTCGGACTCTTCAATCAGCTCAATCAGTGGAGTTAGCTTAGCGGTCACTTGTTCCATAAATGGATACAACGCAGCTTGGAGATCATCAATACACTTTTTAAGGTCTTCGTATTCCTGGCTTTTCTTGGGGGCCATGGTCAGCTCTCTTTTTTGGAGAAAATCAACTTTTAAGTAATTTGAAGATAGTTGTATCCGCAGAGAGCCACGCACGCGTCCTGCCGTAACCCGGAACCGGAACCTTACTTGGGTTTCGGCTTGAAGTGGAGTTTGAGTTTGCAGCGCACAAAGCGGTGGTCTGTGTGGCACTCTGCGCTGGGCATCACTCTGGTGTGCAAGACATCTTTAGTATCTCGCTGACGCACTATGATGTAATCAATGAGGTGCCAATGTTTTGACCGAGGATGCATCCAGGTAGTTTTCAGACTGGCCTTTTGCTGAAACAAGGTGTTTGAGATGGTAAGTTGGTGCTCGGTGCAAAGCTCCAGCAGCAGGCGCCCGTTGTTGTTGCAGTTGCCAACATGATACTTGGCAACTGCATGATATTTGTTTCTTAGTGGTAGGCGCATGGAGATGATGCGGTCAGAGTGGCCAGTTGGAAGGTTTTACAGTTTTGAGGCAATGGAGTTTCTAACAAAGAAACCTACTCCAGAAAGGCGTCTCTCTGTTACCGGTTTGCCAGACCAAAAGAGGGTGTAACCTGCGCTATTCTCTCTAAGACTGCCTTCCCCTGGGAATCAGACTTCACTAAGGGCTTCAACATCAATGGAGAGCCTTGATAGCTCATGCGCAATGAGAGCAGAACGACGTTCAGGACGACTGCCTGCATCCAGCATGGTTCTGACGTTCCAACATGCTACTTTTAATCCTTTTACACATTTTGAGGTAGGTGGGAACCTTTTTTTCATTGATGTTTGACTGTGTCAAAGAGGCCCGTTGACCGTGGCCAGCCAACAGGGTATGGGAGGAGATGAGCATTGTTTAGGCCACCTTTTCTAGGCCCCTCTCCATATGGAGCAAGCAGTGCGTCCCTAAAAAAGACTGCTTGGTCGTTCAGGGTGTTGCTGTCATCTCCTTGCTTCAGCAACAGGCGACCAATATCCTAAACCCTCTGCATGCAGGATTGGAGCTGCGGCTGCCAGTGGCATTTTCCACCTGCCGTTTTTGCCAATTTCCCATCGCTACAGGACTTGAGGAGTAAGTGGCAAATGGACGTGGACTTGTCCTTCGAGCCCGTGCAGTGGGATTTTAAGGTTAAGTGCAGTGTGCGCAGTCCTGGCCCCACCCTTTACACCCGTGGTTCATCTGTCATGGCCTAGCAAGCTGGGATGGTGACAGCGAGGTCCACGGGTCGTAGGTTTTATATCAGACTGTCCTTGTCCTAGCCTCTGGCTCAAAACCTTCCTCGGAGGCACGAGAAATATGTTGGCCGGTGACCTCAGGATGAGGTTCATACGCCCAGTGGCACATGTCACCGAAACATGATGCTGACCAGAAATCGATGGAACCCATGCAGACATTTACGGGTTTGAAAGATTTATCGTTACCCTGATTACGGAGGCTAAGGGTGTACTAGCACTTGCCCGAGGTGCACACCCAGGCTAGTGGAGGGAAGGAGACGCCTCACTACTTCATTCTAGTACAGCTACAAGCTAGATCTGGCCACTGCCCAGCTAGGGGCTCAATAAATATAGTAAAAAGAGAGGGAAGGAGTGCAAATAAATTAAAGTGCAAATAAAACCGAGAGGGGGGGTATTCCATACGGCAACCATGAGAGGGGGACCACTGCCAAGTAACTCCTCCCTCCAAAGTGCATCGCAGGCTGAACCCCCCTGCCCCATTACATTAATAAGAGATCACATGAGGAAGAGGATAAGTCGGGGACAGCTGGTAGACTGTCTCTGGGTGGTCAAACAGCCGTCCCCAAGCATAGGCCCCAGGTCCCCTCAGTCCAGGGGTCCCATCCCCCGAAGCACCAATCCCCAAGGCCTCACACCGCCCCACACAGAGGGAGAGAAGCCAGAAATCCCCCCACCCGGAGCAAGCCCAGGCTCCAGACCCCCAGGCGCCGCCCCTTGGAGAGTTCTGGTCTGTCTGTCTATTAGTTCTGACTGATGCATTGGGGTTGTGATATAATATTTTAATCCAATTGATGAATGATTCTCCAAATCCAAATTTATGGAGAGCAGCAATAATGAACTTCCAAATTACTCTGCCAAAAGCTTTTTCAGGATCCAGTGATACTATTTTCATTTCCTGGTTTTTAATGGTAGCAAAGTCAATTATATTAACGAGTCTGCGAACATTGTCATCCGATTGACTGCCTCTGATGAATCCAGATTGATCGGGTTAGATTATGTGAGGAGTGATTTTTTCCTATTCTCTGTGCTACTGCTTTGCAGATAATTTTTACATCAGCATTGATTAAAGAAATGGGGCTGGGGATATTAGGCTGTAGTGACTGGCTTTCCTTGATAAATGTGACCGTTTTATAAAACGTTGGTGCCAGTTGTTACCAGAATTCTTTGTAAAACTCAGTGGGAAAGCCGTGAGGCCCTGGGGCTTTACCATTAGACATAAGTGACAGAGCTTCATGAAGTTCAGACAACGAGAGCGGGGAGTCTAAATTTGTGATTTGGTCCTCGTTTAACCTGGGTAGGTTTAGATTATTGAGACTCTGATGGATTGATCTGTGATATGTATAAGTTTTTATAAAAGTCTTTAAATGCGATATTAATTTTGACTGGGTCGTGAGTGACATTCCCTGTCTGGTCTATCGAAACTCGTGCGTTTACTTTGTCCGTTCTTTTTCTCCAAGCGGAAACTCCTTCTTTTGCTGATGATACGGCAGTATTACTTTTTTGATGGGTGTATAATCTTTGTACGCTGTCATTAAAATCTCCGCATCCATCTTACTGAAGTATAGCACTTTCTTTTTTTCACCATGCGTTTTCATGGTGACTCCGGAAATTGGCGATCCATTGAGAATGTCTTTATGTACTTGCGGTGCACGTGCATTTACCCAGGGTTACCAAGTCGATCGTAATTACGCTAACTCATATCCGGTCTTTTGGAAACGACACACCCAGAGTAAGCAAGTTCAGGCGGATTTCAGCCAGAGTTCAGGATTAAAGTCAGGGTAGTTTAAACATGCTTTCTGGAATACCCCCCAGTTGTCTCAGGTTTGGCGGGTGTCTTCTCCAAATGGCATGTTTCAGCTCCTTCCACATACGTTCAATGGGATTCAGATCTGGGCTCATAGAAGGTCACTTCAGAATAGTCCAACGCTTTTCTCTTAGCCATTCTTGGGGTTCTTTTGGCTGTTTTTTTTTGGATGGTTGTCGTGTTGGAAGACCCATGACCTGCGACTGAGACCAAGCTTTCTGACATCAGGCAGCAAATTTCTATCCAGAATGCCTTGATGATCTGGAGATTTCATTTGAGCTTGCACAACTTCAAGACACCCTGTGCCAGATGCCGCAAAGCAGCCCCAAAGCATAACTGAGCCTCCTCCATGTTTCACAGTAAGGACAGTGTTCTTTTGGTTGGATGCTTCATTTTTGAGTCTACCAACATAGAGCTGATGTGCCTTACCAAAAAGCTCCAGTTTGGTCTCATCTGTCCAAAGGACATTTTCCCAGAGGCTTTGTGGCTTGTCAACATGCATTTTTGCAAATTCCAGTCTGGCTTTTTTATGATTTCCTTTCAACAGTGGTGTCCTCCTTGGTCGTCTCCCATGAAGTCCACTCTGGCTCAAACAATGATGAATGGTGCAATCTGACACTGATGTACCTTGATCTAGCAGTTCACCTTTAATGTCTTTGGAGGTTGTTCTGGGCTCTTTGGATCCAGTTCCAAGTATCCGTCTCCTCAATTTGTCATCAAGGTTCCTCTTCCGGCCACGTCCAGGGAGGTTGGCTACTGTCCCGTGGGTCTTAAACTTCTGAAAATATGTGCCACTGTCGTCACAGGAACTTCATACTGCTTAGAGATGGTTTTATAGCCTTTACCTTTACAATAGCCGCGGTTACATGGGCAAAATATGTTGATCTGATCAATGGTCGGGTTAAAATTCAACCGTGCACATGGGCACAGAAAACCTTTTTCTGATTAGAACAAACGTTCACATGGGTCACACTTTCGGCTGGATTTACATTTTTTTAAGTTCGCTGATGTGACTCAACCTCAATACTACACCACCTGGATGAACGAGAACCTTCATTGACAGTTTGAGTGTTTTGCTGCCTCCTAAGTGTGGGCTATGTTCTGCCATAAAGAACCACAAAGTACAGAATATGAAAAATGACCTTTATAACATGAATCACAGCCACAAACATACACTGTCAGAAAAAATGTGCAAAATTTGTACCTTTAGAGGTACAATGGCTTGTCACTGGGGCAGTACCCTCAAGGGTACAAATGTTGTACCCTTTCATATAGGTGCGCATCTGTACCCTTTCATTATGTACCTTTCAAAGGCAAATATGTACCTCTGTGGACTAAATTGTACCTTATAGTGCTATGGTACCATAATGTACCTTTAAAAAAGGTACAAATTTGTTCTTTTAAGGGTACTGCCCCAGTGACAAGCCTTTTGTACCCTTTGATGGCAAATTTGTACCAGATACAGCACATTAAAAGACCAGTATACTGTTTATCACATTTATTAAACATTCAAAACAATTACAATTCTGACATTTCACAGTATGAATGTTTTAAGCTCCACAATGTCACAACATGATGCATATATTTACAATTATTAGCAATTTTAAAATAATGAAAAATCTATATTTTTCCTTCAGTTCACATTGCATTCATTGTAACTATAACCTTGACATTTGATCAATTTTAAACAGCATATAGCACTTCAGTTACCATTTTTAAACCATGAAATAAAACTTGTGACATTAACAAAAGAAGCACTAGACCTCATTTTAAGTAAATCTTTCAACTGCATTCTACATTTTCTAAAAATAGATAATAAAAAAGTAAACTTATAACCAAGTTTAAATGCATAATTTAAATAATAAAATGCATAAATGTGATAAGATAATATTGATACGAATTCTAAAAAGAAGAACTATAAACACAAAAGATTACCAAGGATTACGTTTATGTCAATACCTAGTAGATCCTCTGCAAGCATCTCTTCTCTTGCTTCTTTGGAGACTTTGGCTAATGGAGCTTTTCTTTGAACAAGCTCAAGCACCTTTGGCACAATACTGGTAAACGCCGTCCTTGAAGCGCTGGCTTAAACTGACAGGTGATGGATGCATTCGGTCAACATCATCAAACAACTGAAAATTGGAAAAAAAATAGAAAACTAATCATTCACTTTATCTAAAACAAACAAAAGACATAAAACATTCTAATATTCTTTGTTGCCTCTTTCATTGCCATTTCCCTTTAGTGATCTCATTGTATAAATATTACTTGGCTTGAATGACTATATATTTATATATGGGTTTAGAAAATTACAATGTTTTTACAATAGAGTTAAAGCTGTTATTGGTCATTTTAGCAGATGTCTCAGCTCATATTGACATTCAAAATGTATTTTAAGCTGAGAACTGATTTAAAATGTCACTGACCCCTGAGGTTGTCTTCAAGAAAGGGTACTTATTTGGTATATCCTCTCGCACCTTGCTGTACTGGATATGCAGGACATTCACATGACCTTCAACGAATGATGCATCCTCACCAATGACAGCAACCACCTATTGGATCAAATTTAAAAGTCCATATTAATAATAAAAAATACAACTGCAAGCACTGATTACTGGGGTTAAAGCACTTTGAGATGATGTTTAAAGACAGTTTGTGCAGAGTGGTTTGGAGTTGATCAGAAATTAACTTCTGAGTTGTAGGCGGGGCTATTGACACAGTAGTTACCCTCTGCTGATGTCCGATCATCCCTTTGTTTACACCCTCTCCCTCTAGCTTACAGTCCTTCCAACCTAAAACTAACATTAGTGGTGAAACCAAAATGGTGAGCAATATTGAAGCTTTCTGGCCATAGTTTAGATCAAGCTCAGACAAGTATGATGAAGATGTTAATGGATCTGTTTGTCTGCAAGTGGACGCATCAGAATAGAGCAGAGCATGTGGTGCGTCACAATAGAGACCTTCCTCAAACTGCATTTATTTTGTCTGTTCCCGATTCATCCCAATTTGAGTGAATACTCAGATGTGCAGTTTTAAACGTGTTCTTTTAAACGTGCCCATCATGAGAAAAATAATGCAAATAATGTCTTTTTATTCAGTCATACCTTTGGTTTGTCTGAAGATTAATAACCCCTCTTGTTAAAGTAAAATATGTCCAACACAAGAGGCCCTCAGCTCTCATCTGCCTGCCTAGCTGTTGGACAGGACAAGTAAAAAAATAAAATAAATTTTTTTTTAAAAAACAGGTGCCGGCTCCCTGCACAGCGTGGAGGATGTGGTTCTGGCCGTGGGGGAAGTTATCGGGCATGCTTCAATTAAATCTGCTGCTCGCATGAATGGAGCCATTGTTTTGTTTGTGGAGAGGGTGGAGCAGGTGAACACGCTGGTTGAGAAGGGCATCTCCATCAATGGCGTGTTTGAAACCGTCACGCCACTCTCTCAGCCGTCACACCGCTCTCTCCAATAGGCTGAGGGATGCTATGGAGCAGATCATCCACCGGGACCAGACCTACTGTGTCCAAGGTTGACTCATGGTCGATAATGTCTTTTTAATTCGAGATGTTTTGGAGGTCTCTGAGCTTTTGGGCATACGAACAGGTCTGATTTCTCTTGACCAGGAAAAGGCTTTGACCGCGTTGAACACAGCTTCCTTTAGAAAGTTATGGAGAAGTTTGGGTTCTGCGCTGGTTTCATTGCTAAAATCAGAGTATTTTACGCCGAGGCTGAGAGTGTACTGAAGGTGAACGGCAGTCTTTGTGCTACTTTTAGAGTGGTTCTGGGCATACGGCAGGGCTGTGCTCTGTCTGGCATGCTCTACACTCTCTCCCTGGAGCCCCTCCTCCATAAGAGGAGGGGCTCCATAAGATCTGTGCAAGTATTGAGGGTTTGTGTTTGCCTGGTTTCCAGGGGAACGCAAAAATAATGTGCATGAATGTAAACTGTAGATACCCGTTTGGAGTTTAAGAGCCTGATGGCCTGGGGGTAGAAACTCCTCCTGAGTCTCTCTGTCTTTGCCATCAGGCTACGGTAGCGCTTACCAGATGGCAGCAGAGTGAAAATATGATTACTGGGGTGGGTGGAGTCTTTGATGATCTTTGCAGCTCTACTTCTGTAGCGTTTGAGGTAGGTGTCCTGCAGGGAGGGGAGAGTAGACCCTGAAATGCGCTCAGCTAAGCGCACAACTCTCTGCAGGGCTTTGCAGTCTTGACTAGAGCTGTTCCCATACCACACTGAGATACACTGAGTCAATACACTTTCTATGGCACCGGAATAGAAGGTTTTCAGGATAGCTGGTGAGACCCTGAAATTCCTCAGCTGTCACAGATGGTACAGTCTTTGCCTTGCTTTATTAACCTGTGTTTGAATGTGAGTAGTCCAAGTCAGGTCCTCCGAGATGTTTACACCAAGGCACTTGAAGCTGCTCACCCTCTCCACCCTCTCCATATTCTGTACTTTGTGGTTCTTTGTGGCAGAACATAGCCCACACTTAGGAGGCAGCAAAAAACTCAAACTGTCAATGAAGGTTCTCGTTCATCCAGGTGGTGTAGTATTGAGGTTGAGTCACATCAGCCAGACTTAAAAAAATTTGAGTCCAGCTTGACATGGGAATTGTTAATATGTTTATTAATCACATACAAGCAATTTATAAATGGTTTGTCACGCTTTAGATTGGGGGGCTGCAAAACACTCAATAAACTGTTAATAAGAACACTGTTAATATGTTTATTAATCACATACAAGCAATTTGTAAATAGCTTGTGAACAGGATTAACAAATACTAATAAATGTCTTTATAAGCATCTTAATACAACATTACTCATCCTTGTTAATGTCTTATAAGTTGTTTATTAAGGGACATGTCAATATATTTATAAGCAGATTAATTCAACTTGTAAGTCAGTTGTAACACATTAACAAATGCTAATTAATGTACTTATAAGCAACTTAGTAAAACCTTACTAGTGTTTGTTAATGTCTTATAAATAGTTTATTAAGGACTTATTCATGCTAATAAATGTACTTATAAGAAGCTTACTAAGATATTTCTAGTGCTTGTTAATGTTTTGTAAATAGTTTATTAAGGACTTGGTAATGTCCTATAAATAGTCTATTAAGGACTCTAATTATAAAACGTTACCGAAGAACGGAACTGGAAGAAGCCACTGTTAGGAGAGGCTAACAAGACCTCACAACATTTAGCCTTTTGATGGACAAAAATGCTGCAATCTGCATCTTGGCTGCACGTAAATGTGTGGGAATAACATCAGCCTTTATTTTGTCGGGACGAGACTGGAAACACAAATCCATGTGATTGTTTGAACAATTTCTAAGGACTGAGAGGCATTTCTGCTTTGAAAAGCTCACACACCGCCATAAAGCCGCTGTGTGAGCTGGTGGCTTGAGCTCTGCTTGGTTCTCGTGAGTCCGGCAGTCGCTAACGCAGAGCGGCGGGTCGGCTCACAGTCCGAAATTCTCACACATAGCAAAACAACAAAACATTTTTCTTCCGATCAGGCGTTCTTTCCGATTACTTTTGCCCATGTAAACGCGGCTATAGTTTGTCTATAATTTTGTTTCTAATGTCCTGGGACAATTCTCTCCTTGGCTTTCTGTTGTCCATGTTCAGTTTGGTTCATACCTTTTCACCAAACAGCAACTTGACTATTTGTCTCTCTTTAAATAGGCAGACTGACTGATTATGGGTTTGAAAACAGCTGTGTTGTCAATTAAAGGACATACCTAAGTTTATCATGACCCCCCTGGGCAATTAGTTCTCAGTCTTTTATAGAGGTACCATTATTTTTGTCCAGCCCATTTCATTAGTTTTTTACATTTTTTATAATTCTGTTAATCAACAACTCAAACATAATGGCTGATTTTGATTATTTAATTTTCAATACATTGTAATTTATTGTTACTTTTGAACCTTTCAAGTAAGCATTGTGGAATTTATTATTTAACTGAGGGGTACCAACAATTTTGTCCAACAATGTGGCTGTTGAACCTGAACTGCAATGACATTTCTGACCGTGGAAGACGGATCTTCCTTCGGGGTTCATTGCACCATTCAGACCCTCCATAACTGAGCTACATAAACAGAACACTCTTGTTGCTGCTTGCTTGATGTGCATGGCCATGCTCTGACCCCTTCTATAGGCATGCGAGAGCAGAAACCATTGAGAGTCTCAACGGAATACCGCGAGTAACATTAGTTCCACCTCCTCTGCACAGTTAACACATTGGGGGGGGCTACCGAAACAGTACAAGAGTGAACCGAACCGAAAGTGCCGTACCAAAATGTTTTGGTCAGTAACTGTATCTTTATGAGTAAAATAAATGTTTTTATTAATTAAAAATAGAAACTCATCTTTGTTTGGAGTTGTAACGAGCAGAATACATGAATGGAAATTGTTAGCAGCACAAGAGATGATCAGCTGATTTAGATAAGTGGTTCTCCTGCAGTAAAGCTAGATTTGCTTTAAGATCAGTCAGGTTGTTTAACACTTTCAGTCGCTTTGACCCAAAGCCAAGTCCACGCACATTCCAGGTAACAATGTTAAGACTTGACATAATTACTATTATCCTGTGTTTTCTTCTTTAATTATTTTTTTATTGCTATTTTATTTTATGATAAGCAATTTGTGTGCGTAACGGGAATGAAAGATGTTATACAAATCGATAAAGTTTTGGTTTTAGTTCATACTGGTATTGTTAACAGGATTTTTCCCCCATAGATCCCTGTAGCAAATGTAATAATTTATTAAAACTTAAATACATGTCTGTTTATATGCTATAGTCAAATTACGGATCTCAATCTGATTTAGTTTCTTCTTCTTTGCAAAAACATGAGTGTTTTTTTTAACTTATAAATAAATTCAAGACCAAAATCACTTCTTAATTTCTTAACTTTGAATGACATCTGAGTAGATACATTTAAAAACAAAACCTTTTCATGCATTTTTTTTTACTGCGAGGTTTTTGATATTTATTGCTTTTTGACAAGATGTAAAGTCCTTTTAAAGAATAAGGCTCCTTTCTGTGTTTTTGTCCCTGAAGTTTTCCCCCAGCACTATGATACTGAAGATGATTTCTGCAACCGGCAGAGAAATGTCAGAGTGCAACAGGAGAAACCAGAACCACCACAGATTAAAGAGGAACAGCAGGAACCAGAACCACCACAGATGAAAGAGGAACTGCAGGAACTAGAACATCCACAGATTAAAGAAAATCAGGACAAACCAGAACCTCCACAGATTAAAGAAGAGCAGAAGGAAACAGAACCTCCACAGATTAAAGAAGAACATGAGGAACCAGAACCTCCACAGATTAAAGAGGAACAGGAGGAACCAGAACCACCACAAAATGAAGAGAAATGGGGGAAACCAGAATCACCACAGATTAAAGAGGAACCAAGGGAACGCTGCATCAATCAGGATGAAGAGCATCTTGAGCTTGTGCAGGAGACTGATGCTTTGATGGAGATTCCTACTTATGAAGTAGATGAGAACAGTGAAGCAGATCCAAATAATCAGCAGAGCTTTAATGTAACTGATAGTCAGGATGAAGAAGGAAACCAACATGAAGAATCAACATCAACTACAGATGAAGAGACAGCATCAACATCAACTACAGATGAAGAGACAGAATCAACATCAACTACAGATGAAGAGACAGACCAACAGAACAGAGATCAGAGGAAGAAAAGAGACAGAAGTCATGTCCAAAGTGTGGACAGCTCTCACATGTCAGAAAGTCTGTGCAACACTGATGTAAGAAAAAATCCAAAGAAAACAAATCTGGGTAAGAAATACAACCAATCTCCAAAAGAAGAGAGACTTTCCTCTATCACGTCTGGTAAAAACTCAAGAATAATTACTAACTACATGGAAACTGGGTCTGATGAAAGATGTTATATCTGTAGAGAATGTGGTGAAAGCTTTTGCAACAAAGCTCAGTTCAGAATTCACACAAGAATCCATGCAAAAGATAAAAGATTTTCTTATAAAGAATGTGAGAAAAGGTTTAGTAACGGATTTAGTCTCAAAGGACACATGACAACTCACACAGGAGAAAAGCCTTTTCCGTGTAAAGACTGTAATAAAAGATTTAGTGACAGATCTCATCTCAATATACACATGAGAACTCACACAGGAGAAAAGCCTTTTTCTTGTAAAGAATGTGATAAAAGTTTTAGTCATACATCTAGTCTCAAAACACACAAGAGAACTCACACAGGAGAAAAGCCTTTTTCTTGTAAAGAATGTGATAGAAGTTTTAGTGATGGATCTTGTTTCAAAAGACACATGAGAACTCACACAGGAGAAAAGCCTTTTCCTTGTAAAGAATGTGATAAAAGTTTTAGTCATACATCTAGTCTCAAAATACACATGAGAACTCACACAGGAGAAAAGCCTTTTTCTTGTCAAAAATGTGATAGAAGTTTTAGTGATGGATCTCATTTCAAAAAACACATGAGAACTCACACAGGAGAAAAGCCTTTTTCTTGTAAAGAATGTGATACAAGTTTTAGTCAAACATCTAATCTCAAAACACACATGAGAACTCACACAGGAGAAAAGCCTTTTTCTTGTAAAGAATGTGATAAAAGTTTTAGTCAAATATCTCATCTCAAAACACACATGAGAATTCACACAGGAGAAAAGCCTTTTTCTTGTCAAGAATGTGATAAAAGTTTTAGTCAAATAACTCATCTCAAAACACACATGAGAACTCACACAGGAGAAAAGCCTTTTTCTTGTAAAGAATGTAAAAAAAGTTTTCATGATTTATCTAATCTCAAATTACACATGAGAACTCACACAGGAGAAAAGCCTTTTCCTTGTAAAGAATGTGATAAAAGTTTTAGTCAAATATCTCATCTCAAAATACACATGAGAATTCACACAGGAGAAAAACCTTTTTCTTGTCAAGAATGTGATAAAAGTTTTAGTCAAATATCTCATCTCAAAAAACACATGAGAACTCATACAGGATGTGCGAGGGGGGTCGAGCCTCGCTTAAAGATTTGTGGTTGAGGAGGCAGATCATGGAACAAGATTCCGGTCAGAGAATCATGGCACTTGGAGAAGAGACTGAAGTTTCTTCTTTTATTGAACAACGTTGGAAGATGATGAACTACAGCAGCTGTTGCCTTCATCCATGTGTGTAGGATGATGTAGAAGTAGAACTAAAGACAGATATTCAAATAACTCAAACTTCCACAACATGTTATAATATGAAATAAATATCTTATAATATAAAATAAATCACAAAATTATTGATAAATGAGAAGCAGGAACGACTTACATTTCCTCAAGAATGCACACAAAGAGAAGGGGAAACACACAGTGAATCCTTACAGCTTCACACCTCTGGCAACTGCTTCTCTGCTGATTGTGAGTGTAAGGGGCATGTCCGGACAAGTTCAAAAGATGGCGCTTCTCTTCTGTACGCCAGTAAATAGTGCTCTTCTGCCTTGACCACTAGGGCTTTCTTTCTTGTAAAGAATGTAAAAAAAAGTTTTTGTGATGTATCTCATCTCAAAAGACACATTAGAACTTGTAAGACTTTTTGACATTGTAAGGATTTAGGGCTGCATGGTGGCGCAGTGGTTAGCACTCTTGCCTCACAGCAAGAAGGCCCCCGGTTCAAGTCCCAGCTGGGGGGACATGAAAAACACGACATCAATGGGGGACCTCTCTGTGTGGAGTTTGCATGTTCTCCCCGTGCATGCGTGGGTTCTCTCCAGGATCTCAGGCTTCGTCCCACCATCCAAAAACATGCTTCATAGGTTATTTGTCAATTTTAAATTGTCCATAGGTGTGAGTGGGAGAGTGAATGGGTGTGTGACTGTGGATGTTCTACCCTGCAACAGACTGGTGACCTGTCCAGGTGGTCCCCTGCCTACGCCCAAGTGGCCGGGATAGGCTCCGGCAGCCCTGTGACCCCGAAAGGGAAAAAATGAATGAATAAATGTAAGGATTTAGTGTAAACTCTAAATTCAAAAATTTTCTGATAAGAGGTCAACCTCTGTACCACAGCAGAAGACTTTAGAAAAAGTTCTGTATCTTAGAAAATTAAATATTTTAAAGTGAGTTTTTAATGCTTAAAACTCCTGGGGTAAAACCCCAATGTTCTAATGAACTCCATAGCAACCTGAGCTTTCATTTCATGTACATAGAGCCACAGGCTGATGGCCTCCATGCCATATCGATGAAGTAATTTCATCAGAGGAAGGCAAAAGTGAGTATTGAATGTGTAGAAAGGAATTTTTCCAAAAAGAAAAAAAAAAAACTTTGGTTGTTTTAATGTATGATTTGCTACAGGAGGTCCTTTATCCCAACAGCTGTTAGACTATAGAATGACACAGTTAGGACTGCTGAAACTGCTGGGGTGTTTGCTTTAGTTATGACGTGTACTTTTACTTCCACTTTTATTACAATTTTATTTTTTACTGACTATTTGTTTTTCTAACTGCCATATTTCTTGTTTTGCTGCTGTAATAACTGAATTTCCCTCTGGGGATCAATAAAGTCTTGTCTTATCTTATCCTGACTTTCTTGGACAGCTTTTTTGCTTTTCATCTTCTCTAAGCCACAATTATCAAAAGCAACAAAGTAAAGTATCAATACATTTCAATCTCTGTAATGATACTAGATAATGAGTTTTACTGCTGACAAAATATGTAAAACCTTGTTCACAAAATGAATTATTTTAGATGTACCTGTTAATAGAAATGAGTTTTTTTGAATTATTAGAGCTAACATCTAGTAGAGTTAACATCTAGTAGAGATAGGTATCGTTAAGATTTGATCTATTAAGTCCTTTTAATCTGCTGCTTTTCACTCTGGTACCTTATTAGTATTCTTATGAATATTTTCTGGTGTAAGTTTACACTAAAATAAAATGATCAATAAATACTGTTAAGATTTGTCTATCCTGCCTTTTTGTCTTCTATTTTCTTTATTTTTGCTCCTGAACATTGATTTTGAGGATTCTTCCAGGTAGGATCAACTCCATAGCAGCAGGGGGCAGTATAAGGAAAATGTAAATCCTAATCTACCAGGTAGGTAGATGGGAAGAGGTATTTAAATAGGTGACAGTGTGCAGGTGGGGGTTTTGTCTGGTAGTCATAGTGAGCTGAACAACAAACATTTCAATGCTTGGATGACTTTGTTGATGCCATTGGTACGGTGTATGTTTATTTCAATTTCATTTATATTCTGATATTTGTGGGAACATTATTCAACAAGTGAAATAGTTAAACCCTCCTCCACCCACGTCCCGACGCCGGATGGATGCACGGGCTGCAGCTGCTCCATGACAGCGACCCCTCCGATCTGCTCCTCACCTTTTTGTGGTCTCCTCTGCGATCCCACTTCTGACACCATACTGTGACGGGGTCCCGTCGGAAAAGGATGCAGAGGAGCCAAGGTGAGGAGGTTCTTTCTTTATTCAAGAACTTTGACACCACTATTGCTTCACGCAGGGCCACACAGCGCTTGGCACCTCCGTCACACTCCTCATTTCACTACCTATGGTGCTCCCACAGGCCACGCCCATTGGGCGTTGCTCTCCATTAGCTTCCGGGTGGCACCACAGGTAGTCATTTTAAACATAAAATACATAAATGCACAAATAATGAAACACAGTGTGGCCCCCCTCGTCATCTGACGGTGCCACACCATCCCCCTCCTCCGAGGGATTGACGATGTGCGGCAATCCATTCCAGCCATCTGCCACAGTGCAGGCAGCACGCCGATCCACCAGACAGTTCAGCAGGCGCCCCTCTCTCAAAGTAGAGGCCCTGCAGTCCATTGGCCAGGCATCAGCGGGTCCTTCCTCTGGCTCGTGCTCCTCCACCCACGTCCCGACGCCGGATGGATGCACGGGCTGCAGCTAAACCCTGACGGCGACCCCTCCGATCTGCTCCTTGGTGCGCCGCTCTGGTCGGTCCCAGCCCCAGCAAAGGCCCTTCCATTGGCCACACGCCCCCGCGTGTCTCCTTCCGGATGGCACCTTAGCCGATCGGAGCCACCGACAGCAAGTTCCTGGCGAGATGTTACGCCTCTCCCGGAGCACCCCGTGGACAACCCGGTAGACGTGGGTCCGCCCCCTGTCCATCTCCGCGCAGGCCTTCAACGCCTGCGTAGGCGGCAGTGGAACCAGGCAGTGTGCCTATCCCGCCTCCGGCCATCTCCATGCTCCGGCGGTCTGCCCTTGCTGTCCGCAAGGTCCGCCGCTCGTCATGGGCGCTGAGTTGGACGCCGTAGGTCTTTCAGGGCCCCTGGCCAGGCCTGATGCACCGCCGAGGCCACCCGGATCCACCCCCTCTTCCTTTGAGGATTGACTTCCTGGAACGGAGCTGTGCCTGCAGATCTTCCTCCCCACCTCTGCGTCCTCACCTTTTTGTGGTCTCCTCTGCGATCCCACTTATGACACCATAATGTGACGGAGTCCCGTCGGAAAAGGATGCAGAGGAGCCAAGGTGAGGAGGTTCTTTCTTTATTCAAGAACTTTGACACCTCGCCATCTGACGGTGCCACACCATCACAGAGAAAATAGGAATCAATGCGCTTTTGTCCTGCTTACATGGTCACATGTCATATCCGATCTGTGCCACATGAGAGGATACTATCAGAATTGGGTCACTTGAACCATGCAGTGTAAATGCAGCCTAAAATTACAGGCCGAGGTGGACTAGGAACTGAACCAAGACCAGCTGTGTGACACAGAGAGCTTCTCACAGATCTGACTTTGTTAACAAAAAATAATAAAAAAAACCTATCACAATTGTCATTTGAATGGATGGGGACGGCAGGTGGACTGGTCATCACAGCATCACTAATGGTGTTGAATAGAAACACTTTAGGATTACCTCTGCTTTTAGAGATGAGATTAGTGAAGTAAGCAGCCCTCACACCTCTAACAGCGTTGTTAAAAGAAACTAAAAGATCCTTCAGATGAAGTAGATGAACATGTAAATGAGTTCTTTTCCATAACTGTTTGATTTTCATCAAGATCGTTTTAGACGCTGAATGCTGTCATTTATCCAAGGGGAAACCTTAGTGACGGGGGCCAGTCTAGTTTTAATGGGACAGACTCCATCTAAAATAGAAAGACAGTAACTATTAAAAGTGCACAATAACGAATTAACATCTGTGCACGGAAAGAGAACCAGATTAAAAGTGTTAGAAAAGGTCTCAAGAGTTAAACATGTGAGAGCTAACTTCTCTATGTGCAGGCAAGAGTGACACAGAGAAAGAAAAGAAAGGAAAAAAAAACAATGTTGGTCATAAATGAAAATCCCCTCAGAAAAAATAGTCAAAATGCACACCTAATGTAAAAACAAGGTTGAGTGTTCCACCTTTAACATGTGTGGACCCAGACACATGCTGAATAGAATTAAAAGAGTCCATGAGACTGAAACCTCTGGCAAAGAGGTCAGAGTCATCATTAATGTGTATGTCAAAATCACCAACCATGATCAGGTTAGACAGCTTCATAGTGGAAGATAAAAGTCACACAAACACACACCATAAATAACAATAAAGTAATAGTTCATAAAATAGAAGTTCATATCAGACAGATTTGTTAAACAGCCGTACCGAACCAAAACGTATGGAACTGAGCCCTATGAGACTCTGAATGGAACCGAATGGAGATTTTAGTGAATCGTTACACCCCTAGACATAAATCTGATGGAGAAATCAATAGAATCTGCAGTTTGGATCAGTTTCTATTGAAAAAGGCTGCATAAATATGACAGACAGCTTTCAGGTTCAGATGCAGTTCTGAGAAACAGCAGAAACATGATCTGATGGAGGTTCTCATTTATCCTCATTATTCTTCCAAACAGCCCAATCAAGTTGGCCCAAAGGCACATTGGCAGAGCAACATGTTGTCTATGAAGAACCTACTCAGCTGTGCTACAAATAACAACAAACATCCAAACCACAACGGTAACAATCAAGACCAACACAACTGTCAACATCCAGAATCCAGCAAATATCCCAAACAGAACATTATTACCCACAATGCACCTGCACAGGTCCTGCAGCAGACAGGGTCTTTCCAATAACTTTATTAGTCTCATCTTTTTAAAACTGGAAAGATTTTTCTTCAACATTTAAAACAGAAAACAGGAAATGAAAATATTTGACAATCCAGTTGATGAGAAGCTGCAGAAAGACTGAAATCCATCAGATTGTAAAAACGTAGAGGTGGTCCTTTGATGATGATGATGTGATGAAGATCAGACGCTGATGTCACTGATGTTCTGGCTGTTGATGGGCTGGATGTGGGTCCTGGTGGTGCTGAAGAATGAAAGATCCTTCTACCTGCAGTCATTCCTGAAGGAAGCTGATTGCAGCTGTTCTCTCCTGACAGATGGAATGATGGGAAATGAAGTTCATGTTGAAGTGTGGTCCAAGCAGAACAGAAAGGTCTCACCTCAAAGTCAGGACTTGGATCAGCTGCTGTTCTCTGGGAGCGTGCACGTGCTGCTGCATGTGCTTCTGTCATGGCGTTCTGGATGAGCTGCTGAGGTCTGTTTGCATCAAGACTCTCAGCTGCTTTAGTCAAACTGCTGAGCGATGGAACAATGGAGCCGTTTCTGAAGGAAGAGGATCAAACATGATGCTCTGCATCCGTTTGCTTCAGGAAGTGGAGGTTTTTTAGAGTCTCCAGACTGTTTCTGAACGGCCAAAGAAAAGGAGCTGATGTGGTTCTGTCTCCTACCAGCAGGGAGCGCTCTCAGCCGGACAGAACAGATCCTCAATGCTGCTCTGAGAAGGACTCTTCTGTTCCAGAAGCAGAGACTGTTCACATCCAGGAGAATCTGGACTCCAATGAATCCCAGAGAATCTCCTCTCTGCTGTTTGGACACTTTGACCAGCAGAGGGCAGCAGAACTTTCAGCAACTCTGGATCTGATCCCACAAAAACAATCCATGGATGATCAGATTTCAGAAGATTTGAAGGATCAAAGACAAAGATGTTCTGAAGAGAAGATGTGAGAAGAAAGTCCAGAATGAATCCACTCTGACTTCTCCTCATGTCTCTGAAGCTTGTGTCTTCATGTCTTCACCTCAGAGTTTCTTCTGGATTCCATGTGGATCAATAATATTGATCATGTTCTGTTGTCATTTTCCATCAGAACTTCAGGCTTTTCTCTGCTGATGATCTCTGAGCTGAACTTCTTGGAGGAATTCCTGAATCTGGGATTTGGAGCAAACAGTCAGAACAAAGGAGGTTTCCATTTCTTCTAAGCTCTGCCAGAAGAAAAGAGCTGAAGCTTGAAGCTGAAGCAGCATTTGCTCCGAGAATCTGTCCTCCAGACCAACAAGTCCCACCACAGCCTTGAAGACGTTTCCAGAAGCAGCAGCAGACTGTGTTCCCATGACGATGCTGAAGTCAGCTGCTGCTCTGCAGGAGAAAGTCTGCAGCTCCTCAGTCAGGAAGCTCTTTCAAGCTCGTGCACATCTGTCAGTGCAGCAGCAGAAAGCCTGTTTCCCTGCAGGAAGTCTGAGACTTTTCAAAGTAAGAGCCTCATGTTGGCAGAGATGGGTTGGATTCTTTGATGCTCCAGTGTCTTTTGGATTCAGGATGAGTTCATGCAGATCTAGAAATCCCACCATGATGATCAGAATTTCAAAATAAAAGACATACAAACACCACAATGACTGCTGGATGATAAATACATTTACTCTTTATTTTCTGTCAATAAATAATATTTATCTATACATCCTTGATTGTAAATGATGGATCTAAAGTTGAAAAGAAGTCAAAGTGCTGACTCAGCACAGATCAAAGGAGACTCAGATGATTTCCTGGAATGAAGAAAACATCAAACATCATGATGTGATCTGGAACTGAGCTGTTCTTCAGAAGATCCTCCCAAACATGGAAACTGTTGCTGCAACACGTGAAGGTTTGGTTCTGTTGCTAGTGAGATCTGATGGATCAGAACCAGACTTCTGTCAGCTGGAACTGGGGCTTCTTCCAGACCATGTGACCTCATGGACAAAGTTCCAACATGGTTTCAATGAAATGTGGAGGTTTTCCAGGAAACGTTGCTGCAGTTCCTCCGTCTCATCAAAAGAGAGATTTCTCTGCACTAAAGAAGAAAATCTTCCAGAACAGCTTCAAGCTGCAGAAAAACTGTTTCCATCATTCTGAGGACATTTCTTTAGGCTTCATGTGAAGAAAACAAACTGTTTGAAAAGATGAAAACAGAAACAAAGACGTTTCTAGAAGCTGCAGATGCAGTTACAAAGAACAGCCAGCAGGTGTCTCACTGTGGGAGTCTCTGGAGTTGAAAACTGACTTTTCTTTGGTGAAATTCCGTCATTTGGATGAAAGACAAACAGGAAGACAAATCCTCGTTCTTCTAATATTGGATCCAAATGTTGGTAGAAAGTAAAGCAGCAACAATCAAATGAGCAGCAGCTCTTTTTAGTTCATCTCTCACTAGAATGAGATCCAGACTGAAGCTTTTGGAAACTTGGATCATTCCAGCTGAAACTCACTTGGATCAACTGTGGACATTTCTGGAGATTTCAGGACGTGGATTCAACAAATCCCAGTTAGTTTGCTAAGAAAAAGAAGAAAACTCATTGACTGAAACTCTGGGATGTTTGAAATCAAGTTTTTAGCTCTGGAAGCTGAAAATGTGTGGAGCTGCTGAGAATCCATCATCCTCTGTGAACGCTGGATCTTCATCCCTGAAAGTCCTTGTGAAGAGGAGAAATGGTTGCTCCTCTTCACACCAGACACAGGAGCAAGAACAGATTTGACTGCATTTGGACTGAGAATGTCATTATTTGTCAAACTTTTCATTGTTAAATAATGTTTACGCCTCCATTTGAGAGCAAAATGATTCTCTGTTGATGAACTGATGCCAAAGTGAGGAATTCTGGGAATCTACAGATCAGCTGAAGGTCAGACGACGGCCGCTCCTCTTCAGTTTTACTGGCTGCTGGGTCACCTGGTGGGAAATCCTCAATGAAACCCAGAAGGGTGAAGGTTCAAAGGAACAAATGACTTGTTTGGAGGCAGCGGTCTTCATGGATCTCAACATGTTTGTCATTTATTTAGAGTTGATCCAAACATTTCAGGTTTACAGCATGAACTTCATGGATTCTCTGAAACAGACATTTCATCTGAACTCAACTTCAGATTAACCTCCACTTTCTCTGAAATGTCAGCTAGAAACTCTTAGGTGAAGAATCTCAAAGAAAAAACAAAAAACATTTAAATCCATTTAAAAACAAAACATTAATTCTTCACATAAATTCTAATATTTTCAAGTTTTACAGAACAAACATCAAAGTGTCAAACATTTTGTCAACATCCTGTGAATAATCTAGGAACTAAAAGCAAATTGTCAGAATTTCTTCTTTTAGTTTAGACCAGTGGTTCTCAAACTGAGGGGCACCTCCTTTGGGGTGGAGGCATCTCGAGGGGGGATTAATGTTGGGAACTCAGAATTTTTTTTTCCATGGCGGAACATAGAAAAGCCCGTGTCTTACGTCACTTCCATTAAGACACTTGAAGACGTCATTACTGTTGTTGGGGGTTATGTTGGACCACAAGCTGGACTGGACTACCAACACGGACCAGCTTTATAAGAAGACCCAGTCCAGGCTGTACTTTCTCCGGAGGCTGCGCTCCTTTAACATCTGCACTAAACTGCTCCACATGTTTTATCAGTCAGTGGTGGAAAGTGCACTCCTCTATGCTGCTGTGTGCTGCTGCAATACCAGCAAGAAGAACAAGATCATCAACAAGATCATCAAGAGGGCGAGCTCTGTGGTGGGACTGAAGATGGATCTTGTGGAGGAGGTGGCAGAACAGAAAACTCTGACCAGGTTCAGGGCAATCATGAGGAATGTCTCACATCACATACTTGAGGCCTTCACCAGCAGGAGGAGCACTTTCAGCAACAGACTGCTGTCCCAGCGCAGCTCCACAGAAAGACTGAAGCAATCGTTTGTTCCTCGTGCCATCAGGAAATACAATTCTCTGACAGGGCATCTTAGAAGCAATTTCTTGTAATTCTTGTTTTTATCCATTTATTTTTATTTATTTTTCTTACCCACTGTTTTTAAATTGTTAATCTTTTTTATCTATTGTTTTTTTTAGTCTATTGATATTTTTACTATTTTTATTGTTTTTAATATGTGTATGTGTTTTATGAGTGTGAGCAGGTGGCCATTTTAAAATTTCCTCAGGGATTATTAAAGACCTTTTCTATTCTATTCTATTCTATTCTATTCTATTCTATTCTATTCTATTCGTTGAAGAATGGAGAAAAGCGTGTTGTGAGATGTGTGTGAGGGTGTGTGCGCACGCGCGCTGAAACCAGATCTTGCACGCTGCAGGAAGGGGGGGTCGTGTGGTGTGAGGAGCGCAGACACGCGCAGTCAGTCGCTGTTTTAGGAGTGAAAAAGTAACAAAGAAAGTTAGAAAGTTCATCTTTTTTTTTTTTTTTTTACTTGTCCTGTCCAACAGCTAGGCAGGCAGATGAGAGCTGAGGGCCTCTTGTGTTGGACAGATTTTACTTTAACAAGAGGGGTTATTAATCTTCAGACAAACCAAAGGTATGTCTGAATAAACCCCTTTTGTAATTGAGGCCAAACTTTATTAATTTCAACCATGTTTGAAAATTTTGGGTGTTGGACCGGACGGAAAAGGAAAGAAGGAAAGAAGAGAGAGAGATGTTAGAGAGGGGGGGGGATAGTGAGGGGGGGGGGGGGGTTAGACCATGAAGCAGCATAAAGCAGACAGGTTTACTGGTTGTTTATCATTACGGTACGGTTCGAATGTAGTACAAAAAGGGCGGATTAACAAAAAGGGCGGATTAACAAAAAGGGTGGATTAACCGAATCCTAACTGTGAAATTTGCAGACACAATTATTTCAGTTCTAAAGTCTTAAAGAACGGTAACGCCACCGCTAACAACAATAATACGTCATCAGACGGTAAGGATTTCACACACGGTACGGATTGGATCCTTACATCTGCCTCTCTGTGACACTGATTTTTTTGTGTTATTATTGGGTTTATTGATTTTCAGACAGACTGAGTGTATATTTGTATAAACCCCTTCTGGATTTGAGGCTAAGCTTTATTTATGAAAATTACATTTGGAAGCATCCCTTGTTGGTCGGAAAAAAGAAACAAAAGAGGAGAGAAAGAAACAGAGTGGGATGTCAGAGATGGGGGAGGAGGGGTTAGAGTGGGGGGGTAGTCGATATCACAAAGTTAAAACATTAAAGTGTCATCAGTAAATGAAATTACATAACTTAGTTCACACAGCAACAACAAAATATATAGTCTGCACACAACTATTTACAGATTACAAGTATAATCATAAATCAATGATTAAAGATTTATCTCCCAGGATTTCTACACACAGATAGATAAACACAATATTCACATTACTAATATTCATGAAGGGGGGGTAGAAAGAGAAAACAACAACACCCATGTCTGTATTTGTGTAAAGGTGAACAAGCAGGTGTGTTGAATGAATGTGAGTCTCTTAGAGAGAACCTTGATCACATTGAACGCTGCAGCAGAGGCAGGAGCCCCCCCCCCCCCCCCCCCCCCCCACACACACACACACCCCATAGCTAGGGGCAGACAGAGCAGCAACCCGGACGATCCAGGCATCCAAGAGCCCCCACCGTCAGACAAAGATTCAGGAGCACCCCCCCCCCTGCACCTGACCCCCACCACAGAAACAGAGACGTGATTATTGAGGCTTTTTTTAAATGCATGTATTATATTAATATTATATTGTATTGCAGAAATCTGCTTGATTCCTGCTTCAGTAACAGATAATAGGTACCAAGGTCACCAGTAGGCCTGTTTTGGACTTTAGTCTCTGTTTTCTTTCTGTACTGGAGTGTTTATGGAGCCACAACACCTGCAATGCAGACTAGACAAAAACACACCATTCTAATGGCGTATCTAGTATGTTTACATCTTCCCTTACTGAATAATAAAAAAGCATTTTAGCCTTGAGGACAGAGAGAGAGGACAGCCACAGAGCCTAACAGGTCGTGTTTCTCCACCTCTCCCCTTTTGGAAAAGGTTTGAAAATTCATGCAGACTCTTGTGTGTCTTTTCATTTCTGCACATTTCATTTTTGGACGTCCTGAACCATCTGAATCTGTGAAGGCCGGACGAGAGGCCAACAATTTGGAGACACAGATGGTTTTTCTGGATTAAATTTGGCCTGGATGAAGGGTTTCTCACGTTGGACTGACGACACGGGTGAACCCTACAAAGGTAAGCAGAAACCTGTCAATCAAATTCTGCATTGGGCGTAGCCAAACCAAGTGTCTGATGTCCACAAAGTGAGTAACTCAGTAAATTGTAGAATTGTACATTTGGGAAAATTAGATTATTCAAGAAAAGTGACAATAAGGTTTACAGAATAAGAAAAAAGAAAAAGTGAGGAAATGTCCTACACAGCAAATTCTCCAGTGTCATATTTTTGTAGTCAAACTGACCATACTCTTTCAGAGTTATTACAACAACAGCGAGTGTAAGGCCCCACCCCCATTTTCCAAGTGTTGGTGTTAATACTCGGAGTTAAAATGCTCAGAGTAAAAATTACTCTGTGGGGTGAAAAACATGCAGTGTAAAATCTTGACATTTCCCACAGAGCTCATTCAACACCAGCATAAAGTTAAATTCCCGCCAGTGGTTGTGACGTTGACTGGGTAAAGACAGAGAACGGCCATTGCAGGTGGAACCGTCTTTTCAGCCGACCTCATACATATTATTGAATCATTGAAACACACCGGTAAGCTAGTTGTTCACAACTCTGTTATTTAGCATTGAAGTTTAAAAAGTATTTGGACTTAAAGTAAGATAGCATTTTTCTATAGCTGCTTTGGTTTTTTTGAAGATTTTGTTTCACTATGTTAACCTGCATGCGTTGAAAAAGCAGATTCTGGCCTAATGCTTCAAACATGTTTTTAGTTAATTTATTTTAAATTTAAATTTATTTAAATTATTTTATAACATTTCGTTCTTCCTAATTAATTCAAGTAATTCAAACGTTTATAGTTTTCTCTTAAAAACAACGTCATTAAATTGGTGAATATGACAAAAGAAAAAGTTCATCCAATATTCGATGATGTCACCTGACTTGCGCATGTGCATGCATCCGCCATTCTAGGAGCAGCAGCGCGTTCGTCAGTTTCACAGCAGATGTGGGAGCGGTGGAAATAACATTGTCTGACTACGGTAAGTGAAATTTTCGAACTTTTTTGTGGTTTTGCTTTAATATAATCTTCTAAATATGCTTTGACATTCGACAACAAAGTTACAACAAGGCCTCGTGGTTTTGTTTTAGCCAGCAAATTCATTTGCGCCTTGTTGCTCTGTTGAGCTAAACTTTAAGCTAGCTTGTTTTTGCAGACTCACTGCAAAGAAGCTTAGGTTGCGTTTTTAAAATGATTAGTGATACTTTAATACACCGAAAGTAGCGGCATGTGTTTTAATAATTGCCACAACTATACCATATAAATGTGATCACCAAGCTTGAACTATATCGGTTTACGGTTATGTCGGCAATTCTTGAAATTGATCGGCGGTCGCCCGGGCGGATCTAGGTTGCAAACTAGAACTCCTCGCAATTTTTTCTGTTACTCGTTTTTTTTAAGACTAAAAGTCGTATTTCCATGTAAAGTTGATGAAACTAACACGAGAGTGCCTATAACTGTATTGACTATATAATACGCCCGTGTAGAAAACGCTAGAAGAAAGCGTGTGGGGGTGGGGTTAACCAACTTGCAGCTGCAGGGAACGTGAACAGGTGGAGGGGGGGGTGGGGGTGGGTGCAGTCACCCCTTATGATTCCAGACCGCACAATACCGCTGCTGCTTCTAAGTTAATACATAAATGGTTTTTATTCATAAAAATAACATATTTTGTCAGGTTATTTGATTATTTAAAGTAAAAAAGAGGAAAAACGGGAACAAATCTCCATCAAAATGAATGCGTTTTCATCATCTCAATTTGATGACTTTGAGTGTTACTCAACTGTGTAAGATTGTGGGTAATGGATGAAAGATCAAACGAAGCATCAGTAGGAAGAGAAGGAAAGAGGAAGAAAAACACCCCAAAGATACAGTTATGCGGGGGGGGGGTTTACAAAATTAGTGCATTTTTACATAAAAATCATTTATTTGTTTAAATATTTAATTACCAGCATCATATTTGCCATTAAGAGTAAAATTTTGAGGACAGAGTAGCAAATTTAAGTGCTAAGCTAGATTGAAGGACCCACAGCATCAGAAGAGGGTGGCAAAAAGACCCCCCCCCCCCCCCCCCCCAGGGTTTAGCACCCAAATTTATGTGTGTATGTTGGAAATGAAACACAAATTTACCAACTCAGCTGGTGAGTAATCCTTTTGCTGAACTCTTTCTTTTTAATAATAATAATTATTTTTATTTGTTTATTTATTTATTTTACAGATTTTGTCATCCATTCACATTGCTTCCTCAAGTCTGGCTATTATTTGGTAAGTATCCTTAACATTGAATTGGTTTTACAAAGGTGTTTCTTAGTCATTTTAAATTACTCAATTTTGTTTGTAGTCTTTCCATTTGTTTGTCCAGTTATGTAGTACAGAGGTAGTTAGACTGTCAGAAATTCTTAAACATTACAGAAATTCTTAAACATAAGTTAAAACAGTCATTTTGGGCGTGGTCACCGTAAAGTGCATATATTGTTAAATGTGTTCCACTGGCAACCTGGCATTTAAATGATAATAATACTACTAATAGAAAGTTGTAGAACCCATAGAATATATATTGGATGAAAAGGCCAATGCTGCATTCACACCGGACACTAGTCTCGAGTCAAATTTACATTTGCTGCCTCTATTTTCGACGGCTGTCCGTGGTCCAGTTGAAACCTTTTTCCAGGGGGTAAAAAACTTGAGGATTGTTTTATTGTTGTCTAAATGAATATAAGAATAACATCATAAGCCCATGGAGCTATGACGACACCTGCTCTCTGTCTGCTGGCTAGCGTTGCGGGCTCGATCACTCTATATTGGAATTTTTTTCTTTTTAATTTTTTCCAACCTGCTGATCGAGTCACTCAAAACGTCACGTGCCAAAGCGGATTCCCTGCTGCAAGGACAAGATCGTGCCTGAACATTGACTTAACATTGAAACCTGACGCCCTTGATGTGCGAAACAATTTTCATTGTGCTCTGTGGTCTGGTTTTGATGTGTATCATGTTATATGGGTGATTACTATAGGCCACATATTTTTAATATTCTTTGTTGTTCATTTTGATTTTTTTTTTCTTCTCTCCAAAGTATTATGACAACTGTTGCCACTGTCCCAACAGCTGTGTGTTCTTAATGCTAATAAAATTTTGATATGTTTACAGATGCCAACATGTTGATTAAAACAAAAATAAATAATGACCAGAAATATGTCAAGATCAGTGAGCCAAGTTTGGAGGAATTCTTGAATTCTGGTAAGCCATCAATCACAAACTGAGAAACTAAAGAAATTAATTACCTGTTTATTAGTCCAACGTTGTCTTAAAATGTGTGAAACTTTATTAATTTAGGCCTTTATGGTTAATAGTTGTTTAAAAAAAATCAGCATTTTAATTAACATTTTTTAATTATTTGATTTATTTCCTGTAGCTTTTTTGAAGTTCTCCATTCCACCTGTCAGTGAAGGAGTCAGAGTTTATGATGAATCAGGAACTGAGGTGGATGCAGAGGTCTTTGCAGAAGTTGCACAGCTTCCCAATGCTGGTGTATTTACCATTCAATTTAACAGTGGTAATGTTTTCTACCTGTTATGTACAAGTAGTAATGTAGTAGTAGTAGTAATTTAAGAGCAAGTTAACTTTGTTTTGTGAGTGAAAAAGGTTTATTTCTCAATCTGTGTTCCATTCTTTTGGTAGGTTCTCTGGTTCCCATTTTGACTGCATCCACACAAGACTTAACCAGTTCACAACAGAATGTTTCATCATGCAGTTCAAATAATACAGTGGTTCTCGAACTTTCTGTGTGCGATTCTGATGATACAATCATCTTGGATGAGGATTGTTTCCCTTCAAGAAAACGACAGAAGACAAATGAAGATGCTAAACAAGTAAGTTAATGTTGGTTGATTCATTTGTTCAATGTAGCCTGAGATGTATTCACTCATTTGATGAAAACTCTTTAATTTGAGGAGTTGCTTTCCTATTTTTGTTCCTTTTTAAAGGTTGTTGAATTGGCTTTGACCAAGAAACCAGGTGGAGACCAAATTGTTAGGGAATACAGCCGTACAAAAAGTCTGACTGATTCCTCACGCCGACAGATGATTAACATTCTTGCTGCAGATATGACTGAGATTCATGGGTAATGTGGATGTTTGTTCCAAGCACCTTTCTGCCAAGTATTAGGGGAAATATTGGCGCCACATATACATCATTTTGGGACTGGAAAATCTAAATTAATTTGTTTTACTCCTTCTCAGGATGGCACCACCACGGCATGTAAGAGAGATGTATGCTCGAGGCATAGTTCAGATGTTCCCTTACCTAATGGATCCATTTTCCAAAAATGGATATGTAAGTTCCAATTCTATAACTAACATTTTTACAATATGCCCTTTTCGAGGGTAAGGTCTCTTAGCCACCAATACTAAGTTTAATCACTCAAAATAAGACCAATTAGGCCAACCCAAATAAAGACTAAAATATGATTAGAAATTGGAATAACTTGATGCAATGCAGACTATAAAAAGTAAAATGCTTACTTCTTGTTTTTAATTTGAAAGGAGCATTTTTACGATCCTGAAAGTGGCACAGGGTACTTGGCGTGGAGGCTCAAAACCATACAAAGGAATAGTTCATCACAAAGCAGAAGAACACCACATCAGCTGGCTGGTGGAGGGCCGTTGGCTAGAAGAAATGCATCTTTTCAGTCAGAGATCACCCTGACTGAAGAGCAATGCAAGGAGGCCATATCGTTTATGAAGTATTCATCTGATGAAGACATCATAAAGCAGAAAATGAAGATGACATTTGAGTATCGTCACAATATGGTTCACAGTAAAGATAAATCCTCAGATGTCTTGACTGAATTTCCATGCTTCAAAGACATCAAAGGGCTGGTAAGTAAATATTTAAACAAATAAATGATCTTGATGTAAAAATGCACTAGTAACTGTTGGCATGTCTTATTAAAGATTGAGCAAGACTTCATTTTGCAGTTTAGAGACGAGGTGGCTGCCAAGTTTTTAGAAAGGTCAGTCTTAAACCCTGCAGTCCATATGACAAAAAAAAAAAAACCTCCCGGTTTGAAAATTATCACAAGATGAAAAGAAAAAAAAAAAAAAATCCCATCATCTTATAAAAACACTCATCGGCCTATTCTCTATTGTGTGAACAACAAGGCAAAAAAACCTTGATTTTTGACCAGGTTTATATGCTTGGATTTCTAATGTATAGGGGTCTATTTTCTTCCTATAAAGGTGGCCTACTGTTTTCAAACAGAAGGACATCCAGCAGAGTAAGGCTCTCCCCTCCTCAAGCAACCTTGAAGATCTGATCTACTGTGCAGAAGCTACATCACTTCAAGAAGAGGATGACATTATTGCTTCCGGTAGTTATATTATTTTTTTAGCTAACATTTCTTTGCAGCACTTAGCTGTTTTTCACGTTTTTTTTCTTTCTTCTGTCAGCATAAAGACTTGTTAAAATGTATTAGTCAGCCATTATATAATCAACTTTTTATATTGTGCAGGATGGGACAGTGATTTATCTTCAGTCATTCTCCTGCTTCACCTGATTCCTCCAACAGCCCAGGGGCGCAAAAGGCCAGGCAAGGTTTCTGCATCTCAAGCTGAGAAACATCTTGTTGTCTTTAAGAAGGTTAGTATTAGTATATTGTTGTGTGATTTCTTTCCTCACTCCCTTTTAAGACAGGTGGGGTGATTAGACATTTGCTTGGGTAGTTCGAGGTAAATGCATTTGTTTTCCCTGATCATTATGTAAGCATAATTAAATAAAGTTAATTGGTTGAATGCTATAAAGCAGGAGTGTCAAACTCCAGGCCTCAAGGGCCGACCTCCTGCATGTTTTTCAGAAATCCTGTCTTATCTGCTATTGATTACCTGGATCAGGTGTGTTTAGCCAATAAGGAGCTTCAATGGCAGGTTGGTTAGAAAACATGCAGGACACTGGCCCTTGAGGCCTGGGGGGTATTCCAGGAAGCATATTTAAACTAGCCTGACTTTGAGCCTGAACTCTGGCTGAAATCCGCCTGAACTTGCTTACTCTGGGTATGTCGGTTCCAAAAGACCGGATATGAGTTGGCGTAATTACGCTCGACTTGGTAACCCTGGGTTAACGCACGGTACATAAAGACATTCTCAATAGATCGCCGATTTCTGGAGTCACCATGGAAACACGTGGAGAAAAAAAAAGAGCGCGACACTTGAGACGGAAGTGAGACGGAGTCTGAGATTTTAATAACGGCGGATAGAAATTATAAGTCCATCAAAAAAGTAACACGGCTGAAAGATAATTTAGTTAAATTTATTCAAACTCAATAATTGTTTATACAACTCAAATTTACGTATTTATCTAACTAAATGTCACATTACTTCATCAATCTTTTTTCCATCTTAATTACTTATATTTCTTGAACTTTCATATGTCTAAGTTTGAGCCGGCAGATATGCTCATTTTTTAACAATAAAAAGAACGGAAAAAAATGCACGGAGTGCAAAAATTCATCACAGAATATTCCATTACTGACATAACAGGTTTGGGTGGTAGAGGTGCTATATAAACTCATCATCCTCTACTTTACTCTCACTCATGGTGCAGAGACTTAAGCATAGTAGGACAAAATAGCTTGGCCAAACACGGTGAAACACGGTAAAAAAGCTATACAACTAAACACATTTTGTAAAAAACCCACACTTAAACCCAAATCCGTCCAGACAGGCAAAGGGAATGATATCCCAGAATCCCTTGCGGTGCCGATTTAACAGCAGCATCAAAGTTACACCTACTTAATTGAATTAATTTGAATAAAAGGAAAATAATTGTCTGAAAACTATGTGTTATTTTTAAGGTGACCTAACAAAAAAATGATTTATCTTAACTGAAGCAAATAATTAAGTTAGATCAAAGTAAAAAAGTTTATCTTTCCAACATCCATATGTGGTCTTATCAGCCTCTCATGGTGTAAAAAGTATTATCTGAGCTTTTTCATCCACTAAATCATCTTCAAATGGACACGCCATGCTGCTTCACCTCTCTGTAAACAAACTAAGCTTCAACTAAACCTGCTCCGGACCAGGTTATGTTCAGAGCATGAGTTGCCATGGCAACTTGACCTACCCTGAAATATACCTCCATTTCTGGAACCGAAAGCTGAGGTTATCAACTTCCTTAGCCTCAAACTTATTGTGGGAGCTAGCATAACCTGCTCTCTGGAATACCCCCCTGGAGTTTGACACATGTGCTATAAAGCATTCAACCGTTGTTTTTGTTTTTCTCTTTATTTCTTTAAGTTCTGCCATTTTTTGGCACTTAACTCCTACAATATTTCAGCTATTGGCTTTTGGTCCTTCAAATCCTTGAACTTTCCAAGACATTCCAGGATTTCCGGGATTTTTGCTTACATGGGGAATCCTTGAAAACCTTTGCTTCTTTCTATGGTGCAGAAGCTCGCTGGTCCAATACCCAGCGCTCGCATTTTTCACAAAAATATATTTTTTTGTCCTCGTGCCATTTTCACTACAAGTATGGTCAACTTTGATAAAAAAAAATGTGTTTTGTTTTTTGTTGCCAATAATTACCCTTAAAGTTTATTTTTTTCTCCTGGAAATGCAGCTCCTTCATGTTGTAATTGTTTAATCTTCTTCATCTTCAGAGTGGAACAAGCATCCAAGAACATGTTGATGCCGTTGCCAACACCACTCAACCCTATCTGCTTGCGATTGGTACAAAGAAGAGCAGAGTCCAGGATTTCTTCATTGTTCTTGACAAGCAGGTCATTCCGTGCAAGTCAACCAGTTCACTTGGAGCTGTTGATGAACTCTTTAAAGCACACTTTGTTTTTGGTACGCTGTACAGTCAGATGCTCCACAACATGTACACCTTCATACAGACAACTGTCTACAATATTGATGTTGCCCAAGTTCAAGAGAGCCCACGTGTGGCAGAGATCAGGGCCAGAATACTACAGTCTACAGACTAGTTAAGAAATAGTCACACAAACAGAACAGGCTAAAAATTTAACTGCATTTTTTTTCAGATATCATTAGCATTTGACATTGTTATTTGACCTATTTTTTTGTTATGAGATTGATATGTTTTGTTTGCCGTGTTCATTTTGTAAATGTCAACAATCTGGTTAGGCATATGCGTTTAATTCATGGTTTTTATAGTGGCAAAGCACTTCGTTTGAAATGTGCTCAGCCAGGATGTTGTCATGTTTTTGGAACTTTCTCTGGTTTTAGAAAGCATTTGCTTACTAAACATTGTGAGCAAACTGAGCCTGAAGAGGAATCAGTTGACACTGTAGACAGTGATGTTAGAAATGACTCTCAGTTAGCAATAAACGAAAATACGGCCAGTATTTCTCAAGTTGTGCCTGTATCTGACAGAAGTACTCTTGACTTATGTGCATCTGCTATTGCGCAACTTCAGGTTGCTGGTGTAGCCCAGTCGACTTTAAATGGCTTTGTGTCATCAATGGAAGAGGTTGTTATGGACATACAGAGTCAAGCAAAAGCCACAGCTTTGAAATGTTTAGCACCACAAGACAAACGTTTGAAAATTAAAGTTGAAAAAAGTTTTGAAAAACTTGAAAACCCTTTTACGTCTTTCAATTCGGAAACAAAACGAAGCAACTATTTTCAACAGAAATGGAAAACTGTTGAACCAGTTGAAAAAGTTCTTGGTGTCAGATTGGAGAACCGAAGAAACAGATCTAGTGGGACTTACAAACAGGTTATTGTGACTGATAAATTTGCATATGTTCCAATTCTAGAGACACTGCAGTCTATTATCAGAAATCCAAATTTTGCACATATGCTGACATCTAGCCATCTTTCCAAGGATGGGGTATACTTTGACATACAGGATGGGCTCTATGTGAAGAGCCATCCGCTTTTTTCAAAAAAAGACTTTGCCTTTCTCATTCAGTTATTTTACGATGAATTTGAGACTGCTAATCCACTTGGGTCCAAAAAGGGTATACATAAATTAGGGGGTATATATTTTACATTGAGAAATTTTCCACCAAAATTAAATTCATCTTTAGTCAACATACATTTGTGTGCACTTTTTCATGCTCAAGATATCAAAACATATGGTTTTAACACCATCCTTGAGCCAATCATCAGTGATCTGAAGGTGCTTGAAACTTGTGGAATTACATCTCCCATGTTTCAAAGTCCTGTTCGTGGTAGCATTGTCCAAGTCACAGGGGACAATCTTGGTCTTCATGGAATATTTGGGTTTGTTGAGTCATTTAGTGCTCATTACTGCTGTCGTTTTTGTGTCACTGAGAAAAGTGAATTTCAGTCTGTGTTCTGTGAAAATGAAAGCATCATAGTCCGTACAAAAGACATGCACGCAGAGCATTGCTGTACTCTACAGACAAATCCACAACTACCTCATTTTTACGGTGTGAAGCGTTCGAGTCTGTTGAATACTTTGCAGTTTTTTGACACGGCAGATAATCTTTCTGTTGATGTGATGCATGACATTTTGGAGGGAGTTGCACAGTTTGAGGTAAAACTTATATTGGAATATGTACAGCAAAACTTCCTAACAGCAAAAGAACTGTCTGGTAGAACAGAGTCTTTTAACTATGGCCACACGGAGCGACGAAATCGTCCTCCTGCTGTCAAGTTGTTTGATGGTAGTAATGACTTGGGCTTGAATGCAATACAGTCATGGTGTTTGCTGCGCAATATGCCATTGATATTTGGTGATTTAGTGCAGAAAGGCAATGAGTACTGGCATCTTTTATTATTGCTTCTCCAGATAGTTGGTATTGTATTTGCTCCGGTTATAACAGATGGTATGACTATCTTTTTGAAACACCTAATCGTGGAGCATCATCAGCTTTTTAAACATCTGTTTCCTTCCAGAAACCTCTTGCCTAAACATCACTTCATGATACACTATCCACGATGTATAAGAAATATTGGACCGATTCTACACATATGGTCAATGCGTTATGAGGCAAAACACAACTTTTTTAAAACCCAACTGAAAAGTTTCAAAAATATCACCAAGACTTTGGCTAAAAGGCACCAAAGATACATGGCCTTGCATTGGGAAGCTTTTAGTCATTTCAGATTAATGGTTGGTCCAGGAAAAATGTTTTGGCTTCAAGATTTGAAAGAGGGTCCTGAAATTGCTGACAAATTAAACACAGCAATATCCACTAATGTTCTGTCAGTGAAGTGGGTGAAACACAATGGAACTGAATATAAACCTGGCCTAATAGTTTGTGTTGAGGTAGCTAATGAGATGCCAGTATTTTATAAAATCCACACAATTTTTGTCAAGGATGAGCAAGTTGTTCTAGCTCTTTCTGGTGTCGAAACTGTTTGTTTTGATGAACATTACCATGCATTCAAAATACTGTTAAAGCCTTTCCAGATTGTGACAGTGTTAAATATTCAGGACTTGTTCTACTATAAACCAATGGATGTTCAAATGACATATGGACCCTCAGATACCTCAATGTATGTGGTTCCGTATTGCCATCTAATGCAAGTGTGAGTGGTGTTAAGGCATTTGGACTTTACCTTGGACGTTTTTCTTTATTTCCTCCACTATATTTGGACTTCATAGTCAAGGGTCTCTTTCTACTCTTTCAGTGGTAATTTGTGTCCAACTGGGTGACATTTAAAGTGAATTGTTTTAAATTGAATGTTTTTATTCTCAAATTCTAATAAAGACCTTTTGTGACTATGTGTTCTTTTTTTCTGCCGATATTCTTAGTGTTCAACTTTAAGCATTAGTACAATTTTGCAGAGAATTGCCTTTTAGTTTAAAAAATTTTAACACTGCAGATATTGGGCAAAAATTGACACTGAATGAACTCGATGACCAGTGTCAATTTTAACACTTGTGTGGGATGCGTTTAAAGGAGTTAATTGTAAATAACAAAACTGTAATTGTAATTTTTAACCAACACTGTGGGTGTTAATTTTTGTCAAAGTGTAAAAATGATTCAACACTTTTTATTGTTAAATGTGAACAGAGAGTGTCAATTATTAACACCCAAAAGAGTTATGTTAACTCTGAAAATTCTACACTGTCTTCAGTGTCACTTTAACTCTGAGCCAGATAAGGACCGTATGTTATCTGGCTCAGAGTTAGAATCAACTCTTTAAGTGTTGCATTAACACTTCTGTTTTTACTGTGTAGAGTTTGGAAACTCCAACAGTTCTCTGACGGGAGGCTGGTTCACTGGGTTTGTTGTCCCGGGGAGGTGAGGACCCCCCAAGTACAGAATGGGACAGTCTGAAGACCCTAAAGATTGGTGAGAGACCAGAATCCCACAGTAGGACTGAGTGACAGAAATACCATGGTGTTGTAAATAAAGGCGTAGAGGCTAGTAGAGGCTCTGCAGGGTTGGATGTTCTGCTATGTGGTTATGGTGGGAATGAAGTGCACGGCTGTGCACGTGAGTGTGGAAGTCTGTGCACGTGAGTGTGGAAGTCTGTGCTGTGAAGCAGCAGCTTCAAATTCTGCTGCAAAGGAGGAGCAGCCGATGTCTGAACCAACGGAGACAACTTTGATCCTAAACTGTTTGAGAAAACTGTCCTCTTTATAGAATGATGTTGATGAGGAATTCTAGATCAGAATAGAAATATTTTTTATGTTATTCTGTAAAGGAGGAGTGAGGTTTAACACAGAGAGGAAGGTGTGTGTGTGTGTGAGAAGTGTGGAGTGAGAATGAAATAACATGGAATGAAGATGAAAACATTTGGATTGAAAATTATATTCTAAGACAGAATTTTCTAGAGTTTTTAGTTCAAAACTTTTGTTCCCATTTTAGATCAATTTTTTATTGTGAAGTCCTTTGGTACCTTCAAAGAGATGTAAAATGCTATTTTGAATAAAGTTTGATTCCTTCATGATCCTTTTAAGAAAATAAATAACATTATTTATGAAATAAGACAAAATTCAGGAAAAACATACTAATACATTTTAAAAAACAAAACAATAATAAAACATTAAATAGTGGATCCTCTCCCGTCATAATCCTAACTTTGAGGCTGCAGCTCATCACGTCTCACAGTTTGTGCAGCTGCATTGTGTCCTGCACGTCTGTTTTTCTCATCCAGTAATTCCAGAAGTTTATGGCAGTAAAACTCCTCACTGTTCACTTTCTACACTTATCTCAGACAGACATGAACATTTTCACCTTTTCTCTTGTTTAAATTCTGATACCTTCTTAGAAATCAGATCCAGGATCTTAGAATGAAAACAAAGATCTGATCGATCACAGATTTCTGATCTGAAAAGTTCTGTGTTTCTGCACAGGAGACACAGAGGAGATTGATTGACAGGGTCTCCAGCCAATCAGCACACAGAACTGGGTGCTGTTTAAAAAAGCAGCATAATCGCTCTAAAAGAATGAGCTAAACCGGTAAAGATGAACTGTGACGTAGAAAGAAGACTGTCTTCTGTTCTGTTTGACAGAGATTTTAGAGGCTTTCAGGTTGGAGCTCAGACTGCAGAAGGAAGAAAATGTCACGTCTTGATCGAGTTGCCAGATGAAAAAAATTACATGGGTCTCTGATACAATTCAATGGGCCAGACCAAAGAAGGAGGCGGGCCGGATCCAGCCCACGGGCCGTAGTTTGCCCCCCCCCCTGTTCTAATGAATTCATTTCAGTGAAATGATTTATTTTGTTTAGGGGTTAAGATACTTAAGTGTTTGTTGTGTATTTTGTGCTTTTGTGTAGAAGTTTTGATTGTGTTAAAAGTTATGGACTGTATAACTCTTTGCTTTGTCTGCATTTTAACAAACCATTTGTAGTTGTGTGTGTGAATTGTGTGTGTGTTTAGTTGGAGTTGTGTTGGTGACATGGCTAAAGGGAGATAAAGAGCAGGGACACCCGATGGCTTCATCGGGCTGCAGAGATCCTGCAAACCAACCATCAATAAATAAAACTTTAATGAATCGTAAATCAAACAAATGAGCTTCAGCTCACCTGCTCAACAAAGTTTAGTCGGTCTGCTCTGCGGCTGCGCGGCTTTCACCTGCTGCTCGGCATGCTTACTTCCACTGTAATCTCCTAAATTTACGAGTTTTTATCTCCTAAATTTACGAGATAAAATCTCGTAAATTTACTGTTTTTTTTTTTTTTGGTGGCCCTAAAACTCCGTCGTAATAAAAAGACTTAATATAAATAAATGAAATAAAAAAGGGAAGAAGATATTGAGGATTGGACAGACAATGCTTACATTCATTCTGTCCACTGACGGTGCTTTAGATAAATTCTAATCAGTGATACTGTTTGGACCCACATCCTGCAGGGGTGTCCAAAGTTTTTTTGTTGAGGGCCAAATACAAAAAAATGAGCAAAGGTCCAGGCCGCACACAAGAGGTGAAATATTGACACGTGATTACTGTGTATTTCTAACTCACCTATAATGTGAAGAACATTGCTCTCAGTGGGAGCAGTGATGCTGATCTGTGCCACATAAAACAAGCGCACGTCAAAATGAAACATTCACTCAGACAATGAAACCTCATTCAAACCAGGCAGTTCAGAACGGATTTATTGAGCAGCTGAAGCCAGCAGATCTTTACATACGTGGCCGTTAGCGAGGTTGACTGGCAGAGTGCACGATTTTGTAGTTTATAAAGAGTTGACTGTTTTCTCAGAAAAGTAGACCCAAAAAAAAAGGGGTTATGGGTGACCAACGAGGACAATTTTAACATAAAAACACACACAATTTAAAAAGCTCCAAAAACAAAACAAGTTATTTTTTGCATAAAAGGAATACTTATTCACAGTTCAAAATGGTTTTTCCTTCCGTGTTTGAAATCTTCTACACTCACTTGCTATCTTGCGTTTCTTCAATGCTGCCATTTCTGTGTAAATATTCTTCTTTGCTTAATTTTGTTCAGTGGAGAAACACCTTTCTGTGACCGACTCCATCTAGTGTTGAAACTGAGAAGTGCAACAGAGTTTAGCTCAAGCACCATTTGCGGGTTGTATTCAATTATATTTTCAAAATTTGCTGCGGGCCAATAAAAACAAACCCGCGGGCCGCAGTTTGGACACCCCTGTACTAGAGATTCAGCCTCTCCTCACAGCTGCAGGTCTGCAGCCTTGAGTTTCCCAGGGAGATGCAGTCAGAGCGCTTTGTTTGGAATTAGCTGCAAATGGTGTAGAGGAGTGTCTGTGCATGCTGGTGTCATTCAATAGAAACAGAGGATACGGTGTCTGCACAGTGTTAACTAAACAACTAATGTTTCTTCAGACTAGGAGTTGGGATGATGATATGATTCTAACTAACAAACTCACACTAACAGACCCAAACTATAATGAATGCACCTGAAAGTGAGAAACAATTATGGATTAAACATTTAATGTCAAAAGGACAATGAATTGGAAGAAGTCAATAAACAGATAATTGAGTTGCAGCTGGCAGTGGCTAGACAGAAAGCAAATAAATAAATGCATAAATAAATAAATGCATAAATAAATGCATAAATGCATAAATAAATAAATAAATAAACAAATAAATAAATAAATACATAAATACATAAATAAATAAATAAATAAATAAATAAATAAATAAATAAATAAATAAATAAATAAATAAATAAATAAATAAAAATAATTATAGAAATACAATGTCTTACGGTCACAACTGAGGCTCAGTAGTCGCATTTGTCTGGTGCATTTCCGCCAGGTCTGGCCTGGTTTCATTTTACAAACTATAACTAACCTATGAACAGTTTTATCTAGTATGTTTTCATCTTCCCTTACTGAATAATAAAAAAGCCTTTCAGCCTTGAGGACAGAGAGCGCGGACAGCCACAGAGCCTAACAGGTCGTGTTTCTCCACCTCTTCCCTTTTGGCAAAGGTTTGAAAATTCATGCAGACTCTTGTGTGTCTTTTCATTTCTGCACATTTCATTTTTTCGACGTCCTGAACCATCTGAATCTGTGAAGGCCGGACGAGACGGCAACAAAAGACAACGTGGATTGCTGTGATTGTGAGACTAGCAGATGATCGATCGGAGCTGCAGTGAAGAGGACGGCGGTGTTTGTGGGAGTTGGAGCTGAAGATCGGAGCAGGAACCATGTCTTCAGAACCTCAGTAAGGTTCTGTCAGAGCACAACTTTCTGCTGCTGAAGGAACCATCGTCCAGAACGAGCAGGAGCTCTGTCGTCAGCGCAGACTGCTGGATGTCATCTGGAAACCACAGCTGCAGCTCCACCACATAGGTATGTCACCTTCATCAAAGAAACAGAGAAGCCCTTTGAGATTCATGCTTTTCTTTTTTTCTGTTTTACTTTGTAATAATAATAATAACAATACATTTTATTTAGAATGCGCTTTACATTTTAGATAAAATCTCAAAGCGCTACAATGGAGGCAGAAATAAAAATGATTTACAATAAGAACAAGGTAAGACAAAAATAAAACAACAATGAAAGTACTAAAAATCATTATTAAAAAGGAAAGTTTTTAAGCCTTTTTTAAATGTGCCAAGGCTCTGTGGGTCTCTGAGGGATTGTGGAAGATTGTTCCAGAGTCGAGGGGCAGCAACCTGAAAGGCTCTGTCTCCCGTAGTGGTTAGCCTGGTCCTTGGCTGATGAAGGCAGTGTGTGAAATTGGAACGGAGGAGTCGTGAAGTGGCTTGCGGGAAAAGGAGCTCACTGAGGTAGGCAGGGGCAGTTCCATGGACACATTGGTAGGTGAGGAGACAGAGTTTGTATTGAATTCTGTAACGAATGGGTAACCAGTGAAGTGACTGAAGGACAGGAGTGATGTGGTCAAATTTGCGTCTCCTTGTCAGGACCCTAGCAGCGCAGTTTTGGATGTGCTGGAGCTTTTCCAGGCTCCTGCCAGGAATCCCAACAAGTAGAGCATTGCAGTAATCTAGTCTGGAGGAGATAAAAGCATGGATTAGTTTTTCTGCATCAGACTGGGTGAGTGAGGGGCGGAGCTTTGTAGTGTTTTTCAGATGGAAAAAAGAGACTTTGGAGAGGTGACGTATGTGATGATCAAATGTTAGGGTAGAATCGATTTTGACACCAAGATTTATCACAGGTGAAGAAAGCGGAATGTTGTGACCAGAGACCAGAATGCTTTTGATGGAGGATGTTTTGATCTGGTGAGGGGTACCGATTAATATGGCTTCAGTCTTGTTGCTGTTGAACTGGAGAGAGTTTTCAACCATCCATGCTTCTATCTCCTTGAGACATGCCTGGAGGGCAGAAGAAGTTATGGTGGGAGTGGAATTCATTTTTACATATAATTGTGTGTCGTCGGCGTAACCGTGGAATGAAATGTTGTGTTTACGAATGATTTGTCCAAGTGGAGATATGTAGATGGTAAAGAGTGAAGGTCCAAGAACAAAGCCTTGAGGAACTCCGCAGGTGACTGTGTGTGTGTGGGATTTAGCATTTCCCAGAGCTACACATTCTGTCCTGTTTGTGAGATATGATTTGAACCAGTTGAGTATGTTCCCAGAGAGTCCAACAGTAGTATGAAGACGGTAAAGGAGAACTCTGTGATCAACAGTGTCAAATGCAGCTGATAGGTCAAGAAGGATGAGTAGAGATGGGGAGCCCTGGTCCGCAGCCATGAGTAGGTCATTCATGACTCGGACCAGGGCTGTCTCTGTACTGTGAGCTCGCCGGAAGCCAGGCTGAAATTTTTCATACAAGCTGTGCGTTGAGAGGTGATGGTGGAGCTGAGCGGCGACAACTTTTTCAAGAACCTTGGACAGGAATGGTAGATTGGAAATGGGTCTGTAGTTTGCCAAGTTATCAGGGTCCAGTGCCGTTTTTTTTTAAGTGTGGTCTAATGATGGCGGTTTTGAGAGCAAGGGGAACATGACCAGCTTGTAGTGATTGGTTAATTATAGTTGTGATAATTGGACTGATAATTGAAATGTTGTCTTTGATCAGGGCTGTTGGGAGGGGGTCAAGTGAGCAGGTTGAGGATTTCATAGTCCTTAAGATGGCCTCAACTTCTTTCTGTCTACTAATTGTGCTAATCAAATTAAATTGCCTTGTCTTACTCTCACAAGTACAATTCACCAAAAAGTTACTTAAGTAATTGTAATGCGTTACTACCCACCTCTGCATATATATATATATATTTATTTCAATGAGTCTCTTCTGGTCCTCCAGACTCCTCAGACATTTTCTCCAATGATCACAGAGTTTATTGATCCTTAAAAAACCTAGAAACGTATAAAAGGCTCCTTGTTGTGTTTGTGTTCCTGCAGTCCTCCCCCAGCATTGGATGACTGAAGAGGAAGATCTCTGCAATCAGCAGAGGAACTTCAGGGTGGAACGGGAGGAACCAGAACCTCCACAGGTTAAAGAGGAACAGGAGGAACCAGAACCTCCACAGATTAAAGAGGAACAAGAGGAACCAGAACCTCCACAGATTAAAGAGGAACCATCCTGCATCAGTCTGGATGAAGATCAGCTTGATCTGAAGCAGGAGACTGATACCTTGATGGAGATTCCTACTAATGAGGAAGATGAGAACAGTGAAGCAGATCTAAACAATCAGCAGAGCTTTAATGTAACTGATAGTCAGGATGAAGAAGAAAACCAACATGAAGAATCAACATCAACTACAGATGAAGAGACAGAATCAACATCAACTACAGATGAAGAGACAGAATCAACATCGACTACAGATGAAGAGACAGACCCACAGAACACAGATCAGAGGAAGAGAAGAGACAGAAGTCATGTCCAAAGTGTGGACAGCTCTCACGTGTCAGCAGGTCAGTGTGACTCTAATGTTAGAAAAAATTACAAGAAGACAAAGAAATACAAACAATCTCAAAAAGAAGATAAACTTTCCTCTATCAAGTCTGGTAAAAACTCAAGAATAATCACTAACCCATCTGACTACATGGAAACTGTGTCTGGAAAAAGACGTTATATCTGTAAAGAATGTGGCAAAAGCTTTTGTAACAAATCTCTGTTCAGAATTCACACAAGAATCCATGCAGAAGATAAGAGATTTTCTTGTAAAGAATGTGATAAAAGCTTTAATTACATATCTAGTCTCAAAACACATATGAGAACTCACACAGGAGAAAAGCCTTTTTCTTGTAAAGAATGTGATGCGTGTTTTCATCAATTATCTAATGTCCAAACACACATGAGAACTCACACAGGAGAAAAGCCTTTTTCTTGTAAAGAATGTAAAAAAAGTTTTAGTCAAATATCTAGTCTCAAAACACACATGAGAACTCATACAGGAGAAAAGCCTTTTTCTTGTAAAGAATGTAAAAAAAGTTTTAATCAATTATCTAATCTCCAAACACACATGAGAACTCACAAGACTTTCTCTTCACAAACAATGTAATAAAGGAGTTAGTGTAAACTCTAAATTCTAAACTTTTCTGATAAGAGGTCGACACCTCAACCTCTGCACCACACAAAAATAAAACACAGAAACAGTGCAAAACATTTCACTTCCGCACTGAAGTCAAATGCCACACGTTTTTTCAATTGCCTTTTGTTTTGTGCTGGTTTCTGGGCACTGATTCGACCATGGAGGCCATTTGGAGACAGAATTCTACAAATTGTTCTGGTTAACACAGGGACTTGAGGTGACCAGGCCTGGTGGAGCTCTGCTGCAGTGGAAAAGGGGCTGGCCTTGGATTTTGGAACCAACAAACGGTCCTCCAGAGCAGTTCTCTTGCGGGGTCTGCCGGACCTGGGCTTGTCAAAAACATTTCCAGTCTCTTCAAATCTTTTTCTTATTCTTTGTACAGTAATATCTCGGACATTCGCGGTTTAATATTCGCGCCCCGCCCATTCGCGGGTGGCCGCAGATGACGTGACGTCACAAGCGTGAGACGCAGAGCAGCGTCTGCCTGACTGTTAGATTGGGGGTGGTAACCTGAAGAGAGACTGACCGTAGCTCAGAGGGCGGAACAGAAAGTCCTCCATACCTGGGAAGTGAACTGAGGTCCGCAGTCGGACACAATGTCACAAGGTATCCCGTGGTGGCAAAAAAACATCCTTGACATATCAGCGGTGTCAAAGGCAGAAGGGAGCTGGGCTAAGGGGATCAATTGAACATAATTTGGGAGGGTTTTAGCTTTCATATGAGACATTTCTAAAACCAATGTATGCATTAAAAGTGAGGTTATACGCTTTTGTTTCTACAAAATGGATAAGCGACAAGACTTTTGTCAGGGACTGTATAAGCATATTGCAAAATTGGCAAAGAGGTGTTTTTCCATTTCTGCAACCCCTGTCCCGAGTGAGAGGTTTTTTTTCTACTGCTGGGGACATCATTACCGCTAAAAGGTCTCTCCTCATTCCTGAAAATGTTAACAAACTAATCTGAAAAACTGAATACTAAACTGAAACTTAACGCAAAATCAAAGATAGGAAAAAAGTAAGATGACACACAATGCATGCGAAAACATTTTTTGGCAGTGGCAGTCATATCTCGCTAAGTCGTGCTCAAAGTGGTCAGCAAAATCAAAGATAAGACAAAAGCGAGATTTGACACAACGCATGCAAAAACATGCATTTTGCAAACGTAAAAAAAAGTTTTTGAAAGAAAAGAAATGTAAAGCAGAAAAAAAATATTAAAAAGCAAATATTTAATATTTTCGCTTGCAACTTAGAAAGTTTTGTGTGCAACGTGGTGGCAGAAATATCACTCCATATTTCTCACGGTTTTTTCCATCTGCGACGACACGGTGAGATGAGAGGACATTAGTGTGCTTCTGGAACACATACAGAAATAGTAACTTGGCACAAATCAACACTGAAGGAGTATTCTAAAGATTTTCACAGAGTTGTGTTTAAAGAGATATCCTGGTGAGTTCAACATTGTTTTTCAGTTTTTTTAATAAGCTAACCACAAGTTGGATGAGTTAGCAAGCTAACAAGCTAGCATCACTCTAAAAAGAAAAACAGTTGATCTAACTTAAATGAATCATTTCAATTGGTAACACCTAATTGAATTAAGTTTATTCAACTTATTCTTTTATGGCTATCCAACTTAATTTGATTTGTTGATCTAACTTAGAGAAAATCTTTTTCAATTTTGTTTATACAATTTAATTGACATATTATTCTATAGTTTCCACCATTGGGCCTGGTAATTTTTATATCTAAGACGTGAATGATTTAGCAATGTCTCGCATTACAAGGCTGGAGCTCACATATCACGAACTCTGTCTTTGATATTTGGGACTTATGTTGTTATACCGCACATGGGGGTTCGTCATCATCCTCTACTAAACTCTAACTCATGGTTCAGAAAGAAATAAACATAACAGTTTAAATTACTAGTTCAAACAGAGTAAAACAGCTGGACAACAATACCCATGGACAAAAATTCACACTTAAACTCCAATTTGCCCAGATAGGCAAAGAAAATGGTATCCCATAATTCATTGCGCTGCCTTACGTTACGATATCATTACACATTGACAGCTTCACACCAAAGTTACACCAACTTAATTGAATTAAGTTGATTGAAAGTAAAATAACTATGTCAGACAACTACTTGTTATTTTTAAGTTGAATGAACTCAAAAAAATGATTTGTTTTCACCAAACTAAATAATTAAGTTAGAACAATGTAAAAAAGTACATCTTTCCAACTACAGCTCAAATACTCTTTTTAGAGTGATGCTAGCGCATAATGAAGCCAAGAGGAGAAAGGTTGCTTACGTTTCTGTAATTACTTTGACTTGTTTTTTTATTTACTTTAAGGAAAATTTCTATTTGAAATGTATGATTTCATTGTTAATATTGAGAATTTGCTAGATATTATTTTTTTAAGTTGAAGCAAGTACAGAAGCTGGAGTTTTCTGACTGCCTGACACGTGTGCATAGCTTTTTTTTTCTTCCCCGACTGCTTCAAGGAGTGGACTGATGCATGTAGCGTTATTTGGAACACTGAAATTAAATGTTAAAAAAAGTTCTAGTGCGTCTTCGTAATAATTTACTCACTTCAATGTAATAACTTAGATAAACAGTGCAGTAAAGAACCAAAGATATCAAATGGCCTCCTCACTGTAAATAACAAGAGCAATGGAAATAAAAATTCACAATGTTGTGTTTTAATTTATTTTACACTTTGTGTTGCGTAATTTATTATTGAGGCGAAATATGATCTTTCAGCCTATTGATATGATATGATCATTGTGTTTTACAGTGCTGGTAGTCCTGTTCATTTTCTCTCCTTTTTTATTTACAACGTCTAAGATGGCTGACTCACAATCTTTATAAATATAGCAGAGTGTAGTAAAAATGCACTGGGGGAGCAATGTAGTATTGCTCTGAAATGGAGAATAATGTTGGATTTTAAGTTTTCTAACCAAAATAAAGTCTAAAACTTACTGACATAAGTTCTGAAATAAAAACACGTGTTTTGACACAGGGGCTTTATCTCAAGTTTACATTCTTTTTATTCCAGTAACTATCAAGAGTTGACACAATCCCAGCAGATTCTTATGTGGAGAAAGCAGCCTCACACTGAGATGCAGCACTGCACAGTAGGGATGTGATTACGTAATCACCTTGAATCAGCTGATTCTGCAGCCCAGAAAGAGGCTTTGTTACGGTATATCAGGATGACCCAAATGCAGGACCAGACTCCAACGTTGAGGGAAGATCCAGAACTCTTTTCATAAAAAAAACACCACATTTGGTGGTTAAAACTCCACTAAAATAACCAGGGTATTCCAGGAAGCATGTTTAAACTAGCCTGACTTTAACCCTGAACTCTGGCTGAAATCCGCCTGAACTTGCTACTCTGGGTATGTCGGTTCCAAAGACCGGATATGAGTTAGTGTAATTACGCTGGACTTGGGAACCCTGGGTTAATGCACATGCTCGGCAAGTACATAAAGACATTCTCAATGGATCCCCGATTTCCGGAGAAAAAAAGAAAGCGCTATACTTCAGTGAGACGGAGTCTGAGATTTAAATGACGGCGTATGAAGATTATAAACCCATCAGAAATTCTGATGGACTCTGATTCTGATGGACTTCATAAAGATGACTCCTCCCACTTTGGTTTGTGTCAAATGTAGAAAAACTCAAAGAACCAAAATCAATCCAGTTTGGATCAATTCTGTCTTTCAGGTTTTTGGAAAAACTGAAGGAATCTCTGCATCCCAGATTTCTTCTTGGGTTTTGGTTTCTGCAGGTTTTCAATCTCCTCTTTGATCTGATTCAATGTGTCCATCAAGGTCTTTGAAAGCATCATTTTCTCCTCCTCCTCCTTCTTCTTGAGGGTCTCTGTGAGTGAGGAGATCTCCCCCAAAAGGGAGGACTGTTCTTGCTGCTGTTCACTGCTGCCGTTCTCCTTCCAGGTTCTTGTGGTTCTCCATCAGAGCTGGTCTCCATGGGACTGTTGCCTCCCTCTGTGGTGTCAGTCAGTCAGGAGGTGGGAGGGAAGGAGGGAGGGAGGAGTCTTTGTCCTTCTGGACATGTTTTTGGATTGGGAGCAGATCAGCTTGGAGTCCAGAGGACTCCTTCAGCTGTTGGGCTGAGAGTCTGGAAGCTTCAGCTGTCCTGCTTTTCTCTGCACTGACAGCAGCTTCCAGCTCTCTCTCTCTCTCTCTGTCTCTCTCTCTCTCACTCTCTTTGTGTGTCTCTCTCTCTCTCTCTCTGTCTCTCTCTCTCTCTCTCTCTCTCTCTCTCTCCACGTTTGCTGGGTGTCTTTTTGCTGCAGCTGAGCACTGCAGGAGTGTTGACTTGGTCTCAGCCACAGACTGCTGACATGTTAGCTGATGTTTCAGCTGAGTCAGCTCTTCTTTCCAAGCTGATGTTTCCTGCAGAGATTCCTGCAGGAGTTCCTCCTGCTCCTTCTTTCCCAGAGTTCCTGCAACCAGACGGAGTCTTTTTTCAGCTGGATGATGCTGTCCTCCACCTGCAGCTGGACCTGGATGTTCTCTCAGACCATGTGGCCTCATGGATCAGAAGGTTGAGGGTTCAAGTCCCTTCATGGTTGAAGTCAGACAGAAGAAGAGTTTGGTTTGGATCCTTTCTTGTCTTTCTGTTCTCATTGAGTCTCTTCTAGTTCCAGGTCTGGTTCAAATAGTGGAATCATCCAAAAGGATGGAAACAGTCCTCCAAGCAGACGTCAGATTGAAAAGCTCATCAAAGAACACATCCAACTAGCCAATCAGCAAAGCACTGACAAGCTGGACTTGTGCTCTCCTTCAGTGAAGAACCTCCTCCTGCTGCTCCTCCATCTTTAGCTCTGACTTTGGAAGTCTTAGCTCCTCCTCCTCACCATCACTGTGACTGTTGACGTCTTCCAACTCCTCCAGAAAGCTGTTTTCTGATGAAGCTCTAACATCTCCTCCCTGTTGCTGCTTTCAGTCCAAACTCACTCTGTTCATGTCAATTCACTCCAGAGAAAATCCTTTTTCTGGGAAGAATTTGCTCCAAGTTTTCCTCCAACTAAGAATCTGCAAACCCAGATGAGAACTCCCAGCAGGAAAAGAATTCATCTGCAGGAAACTAGAAAAAGGCCTTTTTGTGGGAGGAAACCATTCCAGATCTTTACAAACACCAGAAATCCCAACTTTTCCTCCACTTAGCCTGAGTTTGGGTTCCAGGAAGCAGTGTGTGTTCAAGCTCCGCCCCCAGCAGCATCTCATGAAGCCCCTCCTCCAACATGAGGCCACTGGGGAATTCTGAATGAACCTTTACATTTCAACACAAATTTCAAGCTAAAAACAGGAAAAAAAACTCTCTTCATGTTTGAAAACAATCAAACATTCAAACAGGAAGAGAAAACAATGTTTGTCAGGAAATCAACAGATTTGATTGATTGTAAATCTTCTTCCTGTTGGAGTTTGATGAATGGAAGTAGAATCTGTAGAAAGTCAGTTGATGTTTTCCATTTCAGTAAATGAAGGTTTGATCTGCAGATTTCCTGATGACTTTCTGACTGGGATCCAGACCTGATCTAGACGTGACTCATGAGGAAGCAAACAGCACAGAAACTGCTCTGAATGTTCCCTCTTCTTCACTTTCTGTCTGACTTCAACCATGAAGGGACTTGAACCCTCAACCTTCTGATCCATGAGGCCACATGGTCTGAGAGAACATCCAGGTCCAGCTGCAGGTGGAGGACAGCATCATCCAGCCGTCACAGACTGGGGGCGGAGCCTGGAGATGACTGCTGAAGGTCAGAGGGCGGAGCTTCATCAGGATGAAGGTGCTGCTTGGATTCCGCTTTGATGTGCGTCTGTTCTCAGTCCCTTCATGGCTGCTGCTCAGAGCTGTTTCTGGATGTTTCTGGAGAATTCATGTCTTTACTGATCCAAATGTGGGATTTCTGTTTTTCTTTGGACTTTTCTTTATTTAAGGCTTTTAGCTTTTGGAACTTTCTTTGTTTCTATGCTTTAACTTCCAAACGGGTTTATCTAAGACAATCTGATTGTTTTTCATTTGACTTTCTAGGAACTTTCTGTTTCATCTTTGAGGATTTGGACTTTTGAAAGACTTTTAGCTGCAGTTTCATCCTTTGAACCAGATGGATCTGAATCTAGAGTCAAAGATTCTAAGGAAATCATGGATTCACAGACATTTGATTGAATTTCTGTCTGGATCAGAAACCAACAGCAGACATTTCAAGCCGTCATCTGTTCCTAATGTTCATTCCCCGCCATCATTGAAAGCTTTTGGAATAGTCCCTAAAGCCAGCGATCGGGCCGCTTTGGAGCATGAACTCATCACTCGGTGTCACGGTGGCAGAGAGATGACAGATCCCAAATCTGAGGCTGAAATGATCACGTCCTACCAGCTACACTCTGGATTTGGGACCAAAAACCTTTGAAGATGTTGGAGCATTGTTGGAGAATAGACTGACAACATTTGTTTGGAAGAAAGATTGACCTTTGACCCCTCCCTCATGTGTTCCACATCCAGCTGCAGACACACCACTACAGCTCACATTCCACTTCTGATCCAGCAGTTAGAACCAGAGCCTGCATTTGCAGCAGGTTCCAACCCACTGACCACTGATCCACACAGGGGGACGTCCTAAGGGGCGGAGTCAGCCACTGGAGAGAGCAAAAAGGAGAAATGGGGGTCACTCTGGGCCTCTCTGTGTCTGGACCTTCAGAGGAGCCCCAGCGCTGGTCTTTGCTTGGATTTGTTTTAGACTTGTTCAGAGTCAAATGCATGTTTTAAGGGGAGGAGGATTATTTTGTTGTTGCTGTTTTTGTTCCTATTCTTACAATCCACTATATGTCCCGTGTTGAATTCTACTATTAAAATGTGGGAAACAAATGTTTATCAAATCCAAATCAATCCAAAAGCCTGGAGACTGGATGGCCGTGGTCCTCCCTTTGACCTGGACACTGGTTGCCATGGCGACCTGCACACTCACCAAGCTGGAACTTAGAGGAAGAAAAAGAGACCAAAATGATTGATAAAGCAGGTTTTCCAGGGAAATCCCACAAAGTGCTTTTCAAGCTAGAACTAAGAATATTCAGCATGCATTTGGACGAGACGGTAGAGACGGTAGCAGTGAGACAGAGACAAGAGGCTGAGATGGAGGTAGCAGAGATGAAGATGTTGAGGTTCTCCTTAGGAGTGACCAGGTTAGACAGGATAAGGAACGAGTACATCAGAGGGACGGCTCATGTTGCCTGTGTTAGCGACAAAGTCAGAGAAGCCAGACTGAGATGGTTTGGACATGTTCAGAGGAGGGATAGTGGATATATTGGTAGAAGGATGTTGGAGATGGAGCTGCCTGGCCGGAGGGCAAGAGGACGGCCAAAGAGGAGATATATGGATGTCTTAACAGAGGACATGAAGTTGGCTAACGTTAGGGTAGAAGATGTTCATGATAGAGTGAGGTGGAAAAGGATGATTCGCTGTGGCGACCCCTGATGGGAAAAGCCGAAAGAGAAAGAAGAAGATTTGGAAAAACTCATTAGCTTCTTGTGGAAAATGATGAGTCATTGTAAAAGCATTCTATGAATGCTCAGAAAACTTCCTCTAAGGTTGTGGTTGTTTGGAGAAGTCCTCCTCTTCAAAGAAGTTCTCCTGACCATCTTCAAAGCCACTTTCTGCTTTTTCAAACGCTACTGTTCAACAAAAACTTGGTTTCTGCCACAAAACCAACCTTAGACACTGAAACAGAATGAATCCAATGCAGAAATGTGTTGACACCTTTAATTCAAAGCTTCAATCAGTTGGAATCTCATGAAGAACATTTCAAAAATCCACATTTGGATCAGGCGTCTTCATCAGAGCACAACTCATGTTTCCAGGACTGTGACTCACCAATAGATCCTCATTTCCTTTACACAATCTGTTTCCATCATTTGGATTTTTCATCAAAACTTGAGTTAGAAAAGAATTGTTGGCCCCAAAATGTCCAGTTTGAATAGTCTACAGTTTGTTGTGTTTGGTTGCTAGGTAACAGGGTCTTTAATGTCTATGATGTCATGGTGGCTTTCAGAGTTGAACTCCTGAATATGACGGTAAACATTTGGATTGAACAAAAATGGGATTGAAGCTCATGCTAAATCCTGATCTCAATGCTGAAAAAACCTCCTCCTAGATTCTGGTTGTTTGGAGAAGTCCTCCTCTTCCAAGAATTCCTGAAAAAAGCCCTCATTTCTCCTGACCATCTTCAAAGCCACTTTCTGCTTTAGTTTAGTCCAAACTTGCTTTATGCTGACAACATTTACAGCTTGAATCAATCTGAAGAATCCAAGGAAACAAACCAATCTAAGTCTGCATTCATGCCACTTCAGAACCAACAAAGCATGTTTCCAGGACACTGACTTACCAATAGAACTTGGGATTTCCTTTGCAGAATCCTTCTCCGTGTGTTTTCCTTTGTTTTTCTCCCCAAAACCTAAAGCAGAGATTTTTGCTGAGCTGCAGAACAAACGTCTGACTGCTTTAACCGCCGTTGATGGTTTGTTGTGTTTGCCTCTATAGCTGCTATGGTCTTGGTATGGTTGCTAGGTAACGCTGTCTTTGATGATGATGACGTCAGAGTGGCCTCTAGAATGGACTTTTTTCTTGTGGAACCAGGAGCTGTAACCTTTAGGGCACTAGGACCCAGAAAGAGGTCCAGGCAGTGACGGTGTTCAGTGACGGACTGCGCAGCCGCACTTCCTCCAAACGCCACTATTCATCCAGCGCGTGGAGCGCCAGAGTCCAAACGGGCTTAAGGCGCTTTGATAAAGCGCTCTGGAATCCAGCTATGGTGTGCTAAACGTCAGGTCCAGAACGGAAGATGCCATCAATGAAGTCTGTCTGTCAGCAGCAATCCAACGCTGATGGGGTTTAGCTTGTGGAGGATTTGAATGTTCATTTGCTCTCAGGTTGGTTCTGTGCTGGAAGCCCCAACCCTCAGTTCAGTCAAGTTAGAAAGATGCTAACCAGCTGTTCCCTCTGTCACCATGGAAACACGGACCGCTTTAAAGTCGGACAGGATTTTCACGGAGCGGACTTCTAGACATGGAGGATAAATACTCCAAGATGAATTCATCAGACATGAATCAAACAGTCTTTTCTACATAGAACAGAATGAAATCCACTGTGTTTTAGCAGCGTCTGTAGCATCACAGAGACGGTGTTCCACCAAAAACTGGGACCTGTCACATGTTGTTTCCTGGTGACAGAGCTGCAGCTTTAATGTCAATGATATAGAAGAAGAAGAATCCAAAACATTGGACTGTTTTCATGTGATCACATGGAAGCAGAATTAGGAAATCTCTAGGAAATCTGTCCTTGTTTTGTCAGCATGTTTGAATTGGAGTTTACAGTTAGATGACAATAAAGACGTGTTCACACCAAGAAATTACTTTGATGCTGTTTTCTTTCAATAAATCAAAGAAATGTTCATAAAGTAAAATAGTGTTAATATGTTGTCAAAAATCAATTGTCGTCTCCTGTGTGGAGTTATTTCAGTTCATTAAAAACTGACAGAAATGAGTAACGTTCACTGCAAACTGTGCAGAAGGCATGTTCTTTCTAAAACTGGAAATAGCACCAACCTTTTTTATCACCTGAAGCTGAGTCTCCATTTGATAATTCAATAAAAATAACATTTCATTTCCTCATTATAAAGCAACTTTATTGGAGTTTCATTTGTCATTGGTCTTTTTGAGACAAAATTCTGAAGAAATCAAAACAAAAGGCTTTTCCAACAGAATCAGAACGTTAGCACGTGACCTAAGGTTGTTCACTTTGTGCTAAATGTTGATTTCTTTGACTGTTGTGTTAATAATATCAACAGTTCTCTGTCGCCCTCTGGTGGTTCATCAGAGAAGCCAAACTTCCACAGAAAGTGAATCAATAAACATGAGCTAATTCTTGATGCAGGTTTGAAAACACAGATGGAAAACAGCATCAATACAAATATTAGTCAATGTTTCCTTGAATGGAACAATTTCAGGATTTGTTGTCATAAAGTTGTGAAAAACTGTCTTGTAAAGTGTGTGGTGACGGTCCACTGTGGAAAATGACTGTTTGTGGAACATTGAGATGTGCTCAGTGATTTTGCTTTAGGACACTTTGGTTTCATTTCAAACGTTGGTTTCTCCTAAATCTACAAACTCTCTCCACAAACTGTCTCCTAACTCTCAGGGATTCCTGCTGCTGGCAAAACTCACGGCTCAAGGAACCACTTCATGAATCAGTCACGCTTTGGAATGAACTTTATTGAACAACATGTCATGGTCTGGAAGAAGCCCCAGTTCCAGCTGACAGAAGTCTGGTTCTGATCCATCAGATCTCACTAGCAACAGAAGCAAACCTTCACGTGTTGCAGCAACAGTTTCCATGTTTGGGAGGATCTTCTGAAGAACAGCTCAGTTCCAGATCACATCATGATGTTTGATGTTTTCTTCATTCCAGGAAATCATCTGTGTCTCCTTTGATCTGTGCTGAGTCAGCACTTTGACTTCTTTTTGACTTTAGATCCATCATTTACAATCAAGGATTTATTGATAAATATTATTTATTGACAGAAAATAAAGAGTAAATGTATTTATCATCCAGCAGTGATGGTGGTGTTTGTAAGTCTTTTATTTTGAAATTCCTCAAGGATGATCATCATGGTGGGATTTCTAGATCTGCATGAACTCACCTGAATCCAAAAGACACTGGAGCATCAAAGAATCCAACCCATCTCTGCCAACATGAGGCTCTTACTTTGAAAAGTCTCAGACTTCCTGCAGGGAAACAGGCTTTCTGCTGCTGCACTGACAGATGTGCACGAGCTTGAAAGAGCTTCCTGACTGAGGAGCTGCAGACTTTCTCCTGCAGAGCAGCAGCTGACTTCAGCATCGTCATGGGAACACAGTCTGCTGCTGCTTTATGGGATTACATGTCTGCCAAAAATTGAAAGGGCGTAAAGACAACTGAGCGGGCGTATTTAGGAACTGAGTGAGTGAACTTTACAACCCCGCAGGTGCAATTCTAACCAAGCGACCCCGTATTTTACAACTGAACGGCTGAAATCCTAACTGAGCAGTGATCCTGCTAGGTCAATTCTCCTTTGCGCCCTCAGTGTTAAGGGGGCGTTTTTGTCACTTGGGGGCGGTATTCACGGGTGTGTTTGTCACTTAGGGGCATGAACCTTTACTGGTTGATCTGATTGGCTGAAATTTGCATGTCAAGCAGGACTTTCATTTTTGGGCTTTAACAGAAAAGGAACGGCGGCTGCAACGTGGATTAAAAGCGTTAAAACGGTAACAAATGCAGGGAATTTCACAGGAGAAAAACTTACAGCACATAAAAACCCGCCGCCCTTTCTTACCTTAGTTTTGGGTCGTTGGTTAATGTTTTAATCCACGTTACATCCGCGTTTTTTTTCTATGAATGCCTCTCAAGGGGGGGGGGGTGGGGGGGTGGGGGCAAGTTTGACACAAGGAGCCGACATTTCTAACTGTGATAGTCAAAGAGCCACACCACACACTGACCTGCCAGACAAACACACAATTAAAGCCATATTATTTTATAACCCCCTCCTCCCCTTACAATACAACAGCACTGGATTAAACGGCGCCGTTTCAATTTTGAGTGTTTTTTTCTTTATTTAACGTTAACACACATACCGCTGAAACGTGCACGCTGGTGCGTTTTAAAAAGGCAGCGAGTGCAAAAGTGAGTTGGTTGTGATTTATTTTTTCAGTCATCAATCTGCTTTAAAATCCATCAAAGTCCTCATCTTCTGCATCTGAAACAGCTGGACTACATTTCTATCAGACACGCCGGCTTCCCTTTCCTCATCATCAGAGTCCGTCTCTTTGCCAAAGAACAGATAAAGCAGACAGCTCTGGCCAGTTACTCGCCGGCGAGTTACGCCACGCTTGTAACTCGCCGGCGCTGCATCCCAGCAGAAGGAGCCGAGGACGGACAGCTTTTCACGGTCATCTGCTGATAGCAGCGCTGAGCCTCGCTCGAGTCGCTCTTCCAACACAGGCCTTTCCTTTTCCGTGGAAACTCAGCTGCTGCTGCGTCTTCTTGTCTTGTCTGAGTTTGTTTTCCAGCGTTCTCACTTGTGAACCACGGCATCATTATTTTAAATTCTCTTGCAGCAGAGGTTCGATAAGTGTTACGACCCGTGGTAGTTGTCTGCTTGTCTTGTGTGTGCGTGTGTGTATGCATATGGTGGGGCTGGACCCCCTGCCCCCCCGTTCTGGCACCGGGACCCTTCCTTGCTGGCTGTCTCTCGGCGCCGCGAGGCTCTGGCCTCCGACTGCGGCTGGCTTGGCGTTTCTGGCTGCCCGGCCGCTCTGGGAGGGGGGGCGCCTACCGCGGCCGGCTGGGGGGCCGGTCGCTCGGGGGAGCCTTCTCCCCCGGTTGTGCCAATCCGCCCGCTCCTCCCCGCTCTCACCCAAACAAATATTGCACACAGGCACATAGGGCCCCGGGATCTGGATGGGAGGGGTATGCTGGCGGGGCTCACTGGGGATGCCCCTCTCTGGGTTCTCGTTGGCACCCGCCCTCCTCCCCGCTTTTTACTTGCATATTAGACACTCTGATTCATCTAGGGCCTTGTGGAGAGGGTCTGGTGGAGGGGGGCACGGTGAAACATCCGTGCTCACCTTTCGCTGGCCCCCCCACAATTTTAACTTCCTCTGTAGACACACACACTGCATGCTAGCAGCACACACACAGCAAATACACACCACTCACAGAGGGACTCCGGAGTGGGGGGCTTTGCGGCTTGGCAGCGGTGGATCCCCCCACACTGGTGACCTCCTATTTTACCTGCAGCACACACACAGCACTCCCACACCTCCATACATGGGTGGGGTCGGGGGGGGGCGGCCGGTCTTCACCCGCCTGGTCCTCTCAGGGCGGCCGGGCTTATGGGTGTCCTGTCGGCTGCGGGAGGGGTCGGGCATGCGGCGCTGGGGGTCGGCCGGCTGGGGGGGGGGTTGCTGCTTGGCGGCGGGGGTAGGGAAGGTAACCAGATGATTGTGAGTATGTGTGTGTGAGTGCATGGGTAGGACCGACCTGGGGGCTGGCTCGCTGGGACCCTCTGGGGCTTTCCCTCCCCATCACAGAGAGGGGAGGGCACTGAGAGGGTTGGGGAGGGGGGGTCAGATATTATGGCGGGGGGGGGGGGGGTGTAGTGCGTAGGGTTTTAGGGGGGTGGCTGTGGCTGTGGGTGCGTGGCGATCCCTGGGTTGCTAAGGTCGCGGGCCTGGGCTGGCTTGCGGGGACGGGGCGCCGGTCGGGTGGTGGCCGGCTCTTGGGTTCCAGGGGCCCTGGCTTCGTCCCTGGCCTTTGTCTCGGTGTCCGGCGCCCGGTGGCCCCCATGGCTGCCGCCTGGTACGGCTAAGCGCTCCTGTCTTGTGGCCTGGGGGCCGGACACTGGGTTCGCTTGTGCCTCTGGGCATTGGGGGGGCCCCTGTAGGGGGGCCCTCTCTGTGCCTGGCTGGTGGGGTGGGCGGTCCCCTCCTCCTCCCCTCCTGCCTGGGTCCGGATGCTGGGGGGGCTTCTGGCCTGGGGGGCTCTCCTCCCCTCTCCTGGTCTGGCTGGGTAGGATCTGGCTCCCTTTATGAACACACGGTTCACGTCGGCAGCATGCATGTATCTCCACCCCCACGTGCACGTGCACACTCCACACTGCTCCCTGTCTGCTTCATCCCTCCTCCTTACCTACAGTATATCGATGGACAGTTTTTTTTTCTCGCTCATCTTAGTGTCAGATTTTCACCTTTGATGTAACATTCGTCTTTCCAGCAGATCTGGTATAATTGTTATAGCTTAAATTAATAACTTAGTCAAATCAGTGCTTGTATCCCCCACCTTTTCACCTTTCTTCCTTTTACTCTCTTCCACCCTCCCCTCACATTCTTCCCCTCTCCCTCCCCACACACACTAAATGTAACAAATAAATAAAAAATAATACGACAAAAAGGGGTTTATACAAATCTACACTCTAGTTTCTTGAAGCTATATAACCTCTTTTTGTGATAGTAAAACCTGTCCAACACAAAAAGCCTTCAGCTCTAATCTGTTTGCTCAGCTGTTGGACAGAACAAGTTAAAAAAAAAAAAAAAAAAAGAAGAAAAAAACGGAAAAAAAAAAAAAAAAAAAAAAAAAAAAAAACCGGTAACAAATGCAGTGAATTTCACAGGAGAAAAACTTACAGCACAAAAAAACCCGCCGCCCTTTCTTACCTTAGTTTTGGGTCGTTGGTTAATGTTTTAATCCACGTTACATCCGCGTTTTTTTTCTATGAATGCCTCTCACGGGGGGGGGGGTGGGGGCAAGTTTGACACAAGGAGCCGACATTTCTAACTGTGATAGTCAAAGAGCCACACCACACACTGACCTGCCAGACAAACACACAATTAAAGCCATATTATTTTATAACCCCCTCCTCCCCTTACAATACAACAGCACTGGATTAAACGGCGCCGTTTCAATTTTGAGTGTTTTTTTCTTTATTTAACGTTAACACACATACCGCTAAAACGTGCACGCTGGTGCGTTTTAAAAAGGCAGCGAGTGCAAAAGTGAGTTGGTTGTGATTTATTTTTTCAGTCATCAATCTGCTTTAAAATCCATCAAAGTCCTCATCTTCTGCATCTGAAACAGCTGGACTACATTTCTATCAGACACGCCGGCTTCCCTTTCCTCATCATCAGAGTCCGTCTCTTTGCCAAAGAACAGATAAAGCAGACAGCTCTGGCCAGTTACTCGCCGGCGAGATACGCCACGCTTGTAACTCGCCGGCGCTGCATCCCAGCAGAAGGAGCCGAGGACGGACAGCTTTTCACGGTCATCTGCTGATAGCAGCGCTGAGCCTCGCTCGAGTCGCTCTTCCAACACAGGCCTTTCCTTTTCCGCGGAAACTCAGCTGCTGCTGCGTCTTCTTGTCTTGTCTGAGTTTGTTTTCCAGCGTTCTCACTTGTGAACCACGGCATCATTATTTTAAATTCTCTTGCAGCAGAGGTTCGATAAGTGTTACGACCCGTGGTAGTTGTCTGCTTGTCTTGTGTGTGCGTGTGTGTATGCATATGTGTTCTCAGCTCCTGTAGAAGTCCAGCTCCTGCACAGCTGCGGCCTCCGCCCCTCTGCAGAGCTGATTGAGGCTGCTACCTATCGCCTGGCTTGGAGGGAAGCTTAAAAGCTCCGAGGATCCTCTGCTCCAGTGGCGGCTGCATTCCTGAGTGGGAATTCGTTCTTCAGCCTGCCCCTGCTGTCTACCTGGCCTTAGCTTGTGAAAACTTCTGGTTTCCCCCTTAGCTTTGATTCTGGTTTTGTCCTTTTGTTACATTTACTGACTTGTGGTCTTTTGTTTGCATTTTGAGTAATTTGGTGCCTTGCTTTAAAGCCTGAGAATTTAAGTTATCCCATTATTTATTGCACCTTTGGTGTTGAGTTGATTATTTTTCTTTTAGTCCCCTATGACTGTTATTTGTCACTGAATAAACGGCTGTGTGGCCAACTTCAACCCCGCCCGGTTATCATAATTTTCTTTATGTTACACATTTCTCCCTCCTCTCTGAAGAGGGACGTAACAATAAGTTAGAAAGATCTTCACAGATACGGACTTCCTGCTTCAATAACTCTTCTGATAAACTTTCAAATGTGTCAGCAAGTATCTCAATCATTTTGTATTAACACAGAGAGTGAACTACAAAAGCATTTTTTAAAGAAAAAAGGTTGTTTTTATTGCCTTTTAATCGGAATTGTTCGCTTCAAGCTGTGAATGCAAACAGAGCAGGGAGCCGGCAGCCAAGGGACCGTCAACAAAGTGCAACCTCTGTGAACTGTGAAACACCCCTGTGTAAAAATAAAAAATCTCACCAAAATAAATTCATAAAATGATTAAAAAGCATATTCGTGTTAAATTAAATATTTTGTAGGAAAGTCCATCTTGATTGTATTTTGTTGCATATAATTTTTCAAATGTCAATAGATATGAATCATGACTAAAGTTATCAGTAGTTATGAAGATACTGAAGCTACTGTCACCAAACCTTCTGTACAGACTAACAATGACCTTATTCTCATACTAAAATAAAGAATGTCAATAGTTCACTTTGTTTTTTTTTAGGAATTTTTCATATTTACAAATTGATCCAATTTGGTCAAAAATCCTGAATAGGTCTGAAGATGCTAGAACCTTTTTGCATAATCTTTATTGCAGTAGGACAATAAGGTCATGATTAGTCAGTACAGGAAGTTTAGTGACAAAAGCTTTAGTATCTTCAGAGCTATTGAGCATTTATGTTATGATTTATATCTATATTAAATTTTAAAAACTATAAGCAATAAAGCAGAGGTTGACTTTCTAACAAAATTTAGTATAATAATAATAATAATATAGCATGACTATGCTGACGAGTCTTCATTACCAGATCATATAAATATAGACATGTATTCGCTTTTTAAAAGTTTACTGATTTTTACAGAATGGTGTTATACGCACTTTCTTCACGGTCCCTTGGCAGCCGGCTCGCTGCATGTCTGCATTCACAGCTTAAAACGAACAATTCTGATTAAAAGGCAATAAAAACAACCTTTTTTCTTTAAAAAATGCTTTTGAGAGTGGGCAGCCCTGTCTGCCCACTCTCTCCTTCTCTTTTTGCTATATTCATTGAGCCTTAAGCTGCAGCAATAAGACAGAATGAGAGCATTATAGGAATAAAAACCAAACACAGCCATCATAAAATTAGTCTTTATGCGGATGACATATTACTGTTTTTAAGGAATTTACATTCTGTAAATGAAACAGCAATGATCATAAATGAATTCTCCTCCATATCAGACTATTCCATTAATTGGAATAAGTCTGTTTTATTACCACTCAACAGGAATATGGAACAAAGACTCACAATTCCAGTTAAAACAGGAAATATCAAATATCTGGGTATCTACTTTTCCCCCAAACTATCAGAACTGGTGCAGCTAAACCACACGCCATTACTGAAAAGCATACAGGACGATCTAACACGCTGGACCAACCTGCCTCTGTCACTTATGGGCAAGGTAGCCACGGTTAAAATGAAAATCTTACCCAAAGTTAACTATCTCTTCTCAATGATTCCCACACAACCGCCACTAAAATGGTTCAAAACATTAGACTCATCCATATCAAGCTTTTTATGGAACAACAAACCTGCAAGAATTAGTCTAAAAACTTTAAAATCTGCAAAAAGCTGTGGAGGATTAGAATTACCTAACTTCCACAAATACTTTCTTGCAAATAGATTGCAATACATCTTAAAATGGTTAAAAAATAATCCAGAAACCAACTCATGGTTAGACTTGGAACAGGCGTTATGTGGAAAGATCAACCTGTCACAGCTACCATGTATTAGCCAAACAGTTAAAAAACAGGATTGTTTCAAAAGCATTAATATAAATGCCACTTTAACAGCCTGGTGGGAATTTCTCAAAATATCAAAATCATCAATTCAACCGTGCAAAATGACACCCATCTGGAACAACCCGGACATCCTTATTAACAAAAAAATGATTCACTTCCCAGCTTGGCAAGCAGGGGGCATAAAACAACTGGAGCACGTAATTATTGATAGAAGATTCATAACTCCCCAGGAACTTCAAGACAAACATGGAATAAATAACTTCTTGGAATATCAGCAACTTAAATCAAGTATTACTAAAAAGTATAAATTTAAAGACGACGATTTAAAGCTACCAGATGTAGTTACCACTCTGATTAATTTTTCAATGAATAGAACTCTCTCCAAAATATACAAACTTTTATGTAATTTAGATAACTATATTGCCCTTCCAACAAAAAAATGGGATGCAGATTTGAGCATCAGCACAGATGAAAGCTTCTGGTCAGAACTCTGTCTAAACACCTTTAAACTGACAAAAAGTCCAAATCTGCAGCTAATCCATCTCAAAACTCTTCACAGAATTTACTACACTGGACACAGGATGTTCAAGATGGGTCTCAGTAACTCAGACATTTGCGAGCACTGTGATAATAATCTACCCGACAGCTACATGCACGCACTGTGGTTCTGCACTCCTGTCCAGGCTCTCTGGCAGCAGGTATGTGCCGATCTATCAGTTTGGGTTAAGGTTTCAATCACTGCCTCACCGTCACTTTGTGTGCTTGGTGACATGAGTGCCATCGATATAGGAGAAGGATTAGCATCTATCATTTTCACAACTCTTTGTATTGCCAAAAAAACTATTTTAATAAATTGGAAAAACAAGAAAAATATAAACATAAGTCAACACAGAAATCAGCTGTTTGATCATATCAGCTTGGAAAAAATGTCAGCCCAAAGCTCAAGTAACTTTGAAAGAATTCAGTCTCTCTGGTCTCCTGTGGTTGACTCCATGACTTAGGGGATGGGGGGCTTGGTCGTCGCTGCTCCTTGCCCTTCTGCCGTGGCTTGGGGTGGGGGTCGGGGCCTCCGGTGCCTGGCGGGGGCGGTGGGGGCTCCGTTGGTCGGGTGGTCGGGTCCGGTGCCTGGGTGGGGCGGGCTGGGGCGCTGCGTGGTCCTCTGGGCTTGGGTGTGGGGTGGGGGTGCGGGGTGGTGGTCTGGCTAGGCTTGGGGGGGTGGTCCCTTTGCCTGCGCTGGGGGGGGTTGGCGGGGGCCCTGCTCGGGGGGGGGGGGGGGGGGGGGCAGCGGCGCCGGATGGGCTGCCCATCTGCACCTGTGGCTGGGATCGGCCCTTCCCTGGCTCTGGGATGGGACGGGACAACCCTCTCGGGGCCCCCGGTTGCTCTGGGTGTCATCCGCTTCGGCTGCGGGGTCTGGGGTGGGGTGGGGTGCTTGTCGGCCCTGTCCTGTGGGGGGGCGTTCTGGGGGGGAGGGGGGGCCCATTATTGGTACGGGTCAGGGGGCTAACGGGTCAGGGTCTCCGCTGAGGCAATCGGTGGTTGCCTCGGCCGGTTGGCCTCCTCGGTCCCGTCAAGGCCTGACCAGAGCTCCTCTAGGGCCGGCGTCTGGGGGTGGGGGCCTGGGCTTGCTCCGGGGGGGGGGGGGGCGACGCTTTCTGGCTCCTCTCTCTCTGTGTGGGGTGGGTGGTGCCGGGCCTGGGGTGTCGGCGCCTCCGGGGGTGGGGCCCCTGGGCTGGGTGGCCCTGGCCCCTTTGCTGGGGGGGGCTGGGGGACAGCTGTTTGACCACCGGGGGACAGTCTACCAGCTGTCCCCAACTTACCCCCTTCCTCATATAACCTCATATTAGGGTGAGGGGGTGGGGGGTCTAGCCTGCGATGCGCCTTGGGGGGGGGGCTACTTGGCAGTGGCCCCCCCTCCTATGGTTGCCGTATGGAGTGGGCCCCCCCTCTTTCGGTTTTATTTGCACCTTAGACATGTAGGGTCCTTGGTAGGGGGGGTGCTTGGACATCACTGCAAGCAAGCAGCAGATGTCCTCCTGGCACCCTACCCGCCAATTTTAACCGCACCTTAGACATTTAGGGCCCCTTGGTGGGGAGGGTGAGGGGACATCACTGTGAGTAATCAGGAGACGTCCCCTTAGTGCCCTACTCGCCAATTTTAACTGCACCCCCCTTAATACACACACCCCTCCCCCTTCAATATATACATTCCAACATAAACACACACACATGCACACACACACCCTCTCAAACACACATACACGCACACACATTTTGCAAGGAAGGTGGGACCTGGGTCCATCTGTCCCCTACCCCTTCCCTGGTGGGGGGTGCGGGCCCCTTGGCGATGGCGGCCGTGTCCCTTGGGTGCCGGCTCCCTGGGCCCGGCAGTGCTCTCTCCGCACGGTGGGGGGGTTCATATTACACCTGAGCCGGGGGTGTTCGTGTCCCTGGAGGGTGGGTCCTGGTCCTTGCCCCTGAGCGCTGGGCCCCGCCAAACTTCCAACATGGCCGAGCCTGGTTGGGCCATATTTACAACACCCCTTGTGGGCCACCCTTTTTTCCCCGGGGTTCCCCCCTCCTGGGCGGGGGCGGCGGGCCCCTGCCTTGCTCCTCCCTGGACCAACCGTGGGCCGGGTGGGTGGCTGCCTGGAGGGCGGAGCGGGTCTCCCTTGGGGGGTCCTGGCTCGTACCTGGGGTTGGGGCGGGGGGATGCCCGGAACTCCTGGGTGGTGGTGGGGTGCTCGTCTGGGGCTGTGGGCGTCCTTCTCCGGTGGGGCCCTGCGTTGGGCTCTTCCGGCGCGGCGGGGGGGCTGCTTTCCTGGCTGGGGCGGGACTCTCTTTCCCTCCGCGCCTCCCTGCTCTCTGGCTCTGGGGGCCTCGCGGCGGTCCTGCTGGCCCTGGCCTGGGTGGCGGTCTTGGTCGCCCGGGGGGCGGTTGTTCCCTGCCTGTTCCCGTGTGGCGTTGGGGGGATTCCGGCTGCCGCTGCGGCGGGGTCTGGGTGTGGGGGTGGCTGGGCGCTCCTCCTCCTTCTTTTCACATTCCACCATCCATTTTAGAAGAACATAAACACTCACCTGAGCACAGGTGTTAGCTCACCTTTGCACTTATAGTTTGCATGATTGAATGAATGAAAGATTTCACACTAGTTGGTTTGAAGGCATAGGTATGCGTTCGTGAACACTATCTGTTTTGTGTACATGTTGACATGTGAACATTTTTTGCTGCTAGCAGGTGTGTTGATAATATTTGAGTGTGTGTGAACAGGCCCCGCCCTTTTTTGAACTGTACCGTAACGATAAACAACCAGTAAACCTGTCTGCTCTATGCTGCTTCATGGTCTTACCCCCCCCCTTTCACTATCACCCCCCCCCCCCCCCCCCCCCCCCCTGACATCCCTCCCTCTTCTTCCCTTCTTTCCTTTTCCGTCCGGTCCAACACCAAAGATTTTCAATCATGGTTGAAATTAATAAAGTTTGGCCTCAATTACAAAAGGGGTTTGTTCAGTCACACCTTTGGTTTGTCTGAAGATTAATAACCCCTCTTGTTAAAGTAAAATATGTCCAACACAAGAGGCCCTCAGCTCTCATCTGCCTGCCTAGCTGTTGGACAGGACAAGTTAAAATAAAAAAATAAAAAAATAAAAAATGCTTTTGTAGTTCACTCTCTGTGCTAATGCAAAATGATTGTGATACTTGCTGACACATTTGAACGTTCATCAGAAGAGTTATTGAAGCAGGAAGTCCGAATCTGTGAAGATCTAATTTAACCGAACTGCAGCTGCTCTATTCCCGTATTCCTCCGCGTAGCTGATAGCTTGCAGTTTAAACTATGCCTCATAATTTTGTTTCTTCGCACTTCCAGGGTTTCCCAAACTAAGTTGTTATGCATTGTGCTCAACTGTGCACCTTTGCACTATGGGGGGGGGTCTTCTTTTATGTCCTCACCTCTCTCCGTACCGTTTTCATACTGTTCTCTCCTAGCTCCTCTTTACTGAAGTCACACAATAACACATTAGGGCCGCTCTGTACATTTTGGAGAAAATGTAAGACTTTTATGTTCACCTTATGGTTGTGAAAGTACTGAATATAGAAAATATGATAAAAGGCAGTGAGGCGCAAGAACTTCAAGAGTTGCCTGTTAGCCCCCCCCTGCTCTGAAAAATGAAAGTGCCTCACCAATAAGACATGCAAATTTCGGCCAATCAGATCAACCAGTAAGGTTCCTGCCAACAAGTGACAAAAACGCCCCCTTAACACTGAGCATAAATCCAGGTGAGGGCGCAAAAAGGATCTGACCGAGCAAGATCAATGCTCAGTTAGGATTGCAGCCGTGCAATTTTAAAATACGGGGTCTCTGTCAGCTGTGTGCACCCCCCCCCCCCCCCGCGCGCTCCCGCGTCTCCTTACAAAAAAAGGTGTGTCGCCCTGTCACCTGGTACCGTTCAACCAATGGGGTGACAACAAATACAACACATGACGAGAAAGATCACTAAATGTTTTTGACATAAACATTTGTTAGAATGTTCTTTTTTTCCTGGACAAAGAATATTGTTTTATTTAAACGTATACATTAAATTCACTAAATTAAACTTAGGCTCGAAATATTCCTACATTTTCCTTTTTTTGTGTAAAAAGGTTCTTTCTTTGAAAAACAAAACAAAAAAATGACTAAATGGCATTTAAACAATATTTTCCCATATACTGTACAAGTTTTCTGCTCTAAGTTTTTCTGTTTTCGAAGTTGAGATTTTTCTCTAAATCCTTTATAAACAAAATGTTTTCGTTTCAAAAGAAAAGCTTCTCACCTGTGTGTGTTCTAATGTATTTTACTAAATTACATTTATGACTGAGCCATTTATCAGCCATAAAAACTATCTCTCACCTGAATGAGTTTTCATGTGTGTTTTTAGAATAGATATTCGACTAAAACTGGCATCACATTTATTGCAAGGGGAAAGGCTTTTCTCCTGTGTGAGTTCTCATGTGTATTTTGAGACTAGATCTGTGACTAAAACTTGTATCACATTTATTGCAAGGGAAAGGCTTTTCTCCTGTGTGAGTTCTCATGTGTGATTTGAGATGAGATATTTGATAAAAACTTATTTTGCATTCTTTACAAGTAAAAGGCTTTTCTCCTGTGTGAGTTCTCATGTGTGTTTTGAGATTAGATATTTGACTAAAACCTTTATCACATTCTTTACAAGAAAAAGGCTTCTCTCCTGTGTGAGTTCTCATGTGTATTTTGAGACTAGATCTGTGACTAAAACTTGTATCACATTCTTTACAAGTAAAAGGCTTTTCTTCTGTATGAGTTCTCATGTGTGTTTTGAGATTAGATATTTGACTAAAAACTTTATCACATACTTTACAAGTAAAAGGCTTTTCTCCTGTGTGAGTTCTCATGTGTCTTTTGAGATGAGATTTTTGACTAAAACCTTTATCACATTCTTTACAAGAAAAAGGCTTCTCTCCTGTGTGACTTCTCATGTGTATTTTGAGACTAGATCTGTGACTAAAACTTGTATCACATTCTTTACAAGTAAAATGCTTTTCTTCTGTGTGAGTTCTCATGTGTGTTTTGAGATTAGATATTTGACTAAAAACTTTATCACATACTTTACAAGTAAAAGGCTTTTCTCCTGTGTGAGTTCTCATGTGTCTTTTGAGATGAGATTTTTGACTAAAACATTTTTTACATTCTTTACAAGTAACAGGCTTTTCTCCTGTGTGAGTTTTCATGCGAAATGTCAACTGAGGCCGCCCACTAAACTTATTACCAGATTTTTTAGATGCACTATATCTTTCATCAGACCCATTTTGGACATAACTTCTGTCCCTCTTCTTCCTCTGATCTCTGTTCTGTGGGTCTGTCTCTTCATCTGTAGTTGATGTTGATTCTTTCTCTTCATCTGTAGGTGATGTTGATTCTACATGTTGGTTTCCTCCATCATGACTATCAGTTACATTAAAGCTCTGCTGATTACTTAGATCTGCTTCACTGTTCTCATCTTCCTCATAAGTAGGAATCTCCATCAAGGTATCAGTCTCCTGCTTCAGATCAAGGTGATCTTCATCCTGATTGATGCAGAGTTCCCCTGGTTCCTCTTTAATCTGTGGAGGTTCTGGTTCCTCCTGTGCCTCTTTAATCAGTGAAGGATCTTGTTTCTTCTGTTCCACTCTAAAGTTCCTCTGCTGGTTGCAGAGATCTTCCTCTTCAGTCATCCAATGCTGGGGGAGACCTGCAGGAATACAAACACAAGAAAAAGCCCTTTTATACTTTTAAATTAGTTTGTGTATTGACAAACACCAATAAAAGTCAAAATCTGCTCAGTCAGGAACCTTGTAGTTGAAATTTTTAAATGTAAACTATGAAAAACTGTTCATTCCTGCGACGCTGGATGGGATGCCCATCCGCACCTGGGGCTGGGATCAGTCTTTCCCTGGCCCTGGGACAGGGCATGGCAATCCTCTTGGTGGTCACGGTCACTCTGGGTGACATCCACCAGGTCTGCGGGGTCTGGGGGGGGGGGCTTTGTTGGCCCTGTCCTGTGGGGGGCTGTCTGGAAGAGGGGGAGGGCCCACTATAGGTGCGGGACCTTGAAGGTTTGACGGGTCGGGGTCTCCACTGATGCAATCGGGGGCCCCCCCGGCTGGCTGCCTCGGTCCCGTCGAGGCCTGACCAGAGTTCTCCCAGGGGCGCGGACCTGGACTTGCTCCGGGGGGCGGCGCTTTCTGGCTTCTTTCTCTCTCTGTGTGGGGTGGGTGGTGGCGGCGCCTTTTGGGCTGAAGGGACCTGGGCCCCATACTGGGAGGGGGTGTATTAGGGTGATGGGGGTCAGCCTGCATTGCACCTTGGGGGAAGGAGCTACTTGGCAGTGGTCCCCCTCCAGTTGTTGCCGTATGTAATAGTCCCCCCCCCCTCTCGGTTTTATTTGCACCGAAGACATGTAAGGCCCTTAGTAAGGGGCATGCTTGGACATCACTGCCAGCAAGCAGCAGATGTCCTTTAGCGCCCTACCTGCCAATTCTAACTGCACTGTAGACATTTAGGGCCCCTTGGTGGGGAGGGTGATGGGACATCACTGAGTAATCAGGAGATGTCCCCTCAGTGCCCTACCCACCAATTTTAACTGCACCCCCAAATATACATTCCAACATAAACACACACACATGCACACACCCTCACAAACACAAACGCACACATTTGGTTTGGTTTGATTTGGTTTGAAATGGTTTCATAAGGAAGGTGGGACCTTGGACCATCTGTCCCCTACCCCATCCCTGGTAGGGGGTACTGGGCCCTTGGCGACAGCGGCCGTGTTCCCTGGGTGCTGGTTTCCTGGGCCCGGCGGTCTTCACTCCATGCAGGGAGAGGGATCCCTGAGCTTTCTGGCAAGGCCAAGAGCTGGGGATCACATCACAGCTAAGCCGGGGGGTGTCCGTGTCCCTGTGTTGTGGGGTCTGGTCCTTGCCCCCGGGCGTTGGGCCTCGCCAAATTTCCAAATGTGGATGACCCTGCTCTTGCCGTGTTTGCAAGACCCCTTGTGTGGACCCCCTCTTCTCCTGGATGTCTTCCTCCTGTGCAGGAGTGGCTGGCGCCTTGCCTTGCTCCTTCATAGACCAACCGTGGGCCGGGTGGGTGGCTGCATGGCGCGCGGGCCGGGTCTCCCTTGGGGGGCTCTGGCTCGTACCTGGGGTTCAGGCGGTGGGGTGCCCAGAACTCCTGGGTGGTGATGAGGTGCTCATCTGGGGCTGTGGGCACTCTTCTGGGGCGGGGCCCTGCGTTGGGCCCTCGCTGCGTGGCGGGGGGCTGCTCTCCTGGTTGAGCTGGAGCTGCACTCTCTGTCCCCTGCCCCCATGCCTCCTTGCTCGTTGGCTCTGGTGGCCCCGTGGGCGGTCCTGTGGGTGCCTTTGGCTGCCGCAGCTGCTGTGGCAGGGGTCTTGGTGTAGGGAAGGCTCGGCGCTTCCCCTCCTACTTCTCACCTTCCCTCATGCATTTTTTAGAGGAACATAAACTCTCACTTGAGCACAGGTGTTAGTTCACCTTTGCACTAATATTTTGCGTGGTTTAATGAAATATTTCACACTAGTTCAGGGGTGGGCAAACTACGGCCCGCGGGCTGGATCCAGCCCGCCCCAATGTTTGGTCAGGCCCACTGAACAATATCAGAGACCCATGTTTTTTTTTTTTTTAATCTGCCCACATGATCAAGAAGTGACATTTTCTTCCCCCTTCCACAGTCTGTGCTCCAACCTGAGTTCTTCTAAAATTCCTGTCAAATAGAACAGAAGACAGTCTTCCCTTTATACGTTGCAGTTCATCTTTACCGGTTCAGCTCATTTTCTTAGAGCGATTATGCTGCATTTTTTAAAACAGAACCCTGTTCTGTGTCCTGAGTGGCAGGAGACCCTGTCAATCAATGTCCTTAGTCCGTGCCCTGTCTCCTGTACGTGGAGCTCTTCATATCCACGTGATATTTCTGCCACCGCTTTCAAAAACGTTTTTTGCATTTGCAAAACACATTTTTTCGTGTGCGTTGTGTCAAATCTCGCTTTTGTCCTATCTTTGATTTTGCTGACTACTTTCAGCGAGACTTAGCGTGATATGACTGCCACTGGCATCGCCAAAAAGAAATTTGCATGCGTTGTGTGTCATCTCACTTTTTTCCCATCTTTGCTGAGTTAAGTTTCGGTTTGACGTGACCAAGCTGCCATCAAACAGCTGCTGATTGATCCAGATTCTAACCAATCAAGTGTCTCTGTCTCATATTGACGGTACTCCGAGGCAGACATGGACTTTGTGTCGGTTCTGTTTGTTCGGCGTTCTGGCGTTTTCAACCATTCTGACTCGTTTCTCTCAGAGTAAAACCCAGAAGGAGCAGCAAAGCAGCTAAAATCAAACAGACTTTAGTATTTATTCATGTCAGTGTAGTGATGAACGTGTTTAAAATGTCTGCAGCAGAAAAAACATGTCTAAACTCCGACACTGTCCAGCTCGGGAGCAACACTTTTTAAGATTTGTATCTGAACTATTGTTTTATTTTAGTCAAAAAATGTTGAAATATTAAGAGGAAAATAGCATTTTTATGACTAATATATTTTAACTTTGGACAAAAGCTCACAAGTTCTAAAACATAAATGACAATAAAGGTCAAAAAATGCCTCTTCTGTGTTATTTACATTGAGTTTACTGTAGTGAGCCATCATTCTTCTGCTTATTATTGCTGTTCATCTGATCCCAAACACGTGTGCAGCATTAAATAATATGTGCTTTGAATCTTTTATTGTTTTGTTTTAACAAACAGACCTTAAAGAAAATCATACATTTAACTGATAATTTGCTCTACAGGATTCACATATCCCACACAGGCCTGTTGATTTAATGTCAGCAGATAAACTTTACAGTTTCAGAAGATCCTCAGCCATAAATTCACAATATCTGACTTAATAAAAATGAGCGAATGCTAAAAAAACAAAGTATGAATTTTTCTTAAAATTATATTTAAAAAAATGAAAACGTATTCATCCAAAAATGAGGGTAAATAGAGCTGGTTCAGCCTCTGAGCCTCGGCAGCAGACACCATGTTAGATTCATATGGCAATGTGATTGGTTAGAATCTGGACCAATCAGCAGCTGTTTGATGGCAGCTTGGTCACGTCAAACCGAAACTTAACTCAGCAAAGATAGGAAAAAAGTGTGATGACACACAACGCATGCGAATTTCTTTTTGGCGATGTCAGTGGCAGTCATATTGTAACACTGACATGCTTTGCAGCTTCGCCCCATCCACAGGTATGACATGAAGGACTCGCGAGAGTTTGCGCGATTCTCGCACTATGCTTTATAAAGGGGCATGCGCAGTAAGTTTTGTTGACGGAAGTCGGACAAAGGGGCTGTCACTGCATGCATGAGACGCAGGCGGGTGATGAGAAGCGCTATGCGAGCGAGTAGCGTGCTAACTGGTGAGTGTTTTGTATATATCAGGGTGTCATTCTTATTAAACACTCTCGGTTGTGTGCCCAGGCGGATCAGCTGATGCTGGCGTTAGCTGAGTTCGTCTTGTTGAACGGGTTATGTGGTTTTGAAATGCTGACGTGTTGTTGTCACTGATGTTTGGGATTTGATACACTCTTTATTGGTTTGTATTCACTGAATTTATTGATTATGTTTGATTTGGAGTACTCTTTTTGAACTTTAGTTGTTTATTTGCTGGAATTTGTGTTTTACTTTAATGTCCTCTTCCATTACAAACAAGTTAGATATTGCTGGTTCTGTGCAGGCCAGGTTCCACCGAGGATGGAGGCTGTTCGGCCTTGAATTCAGGCCTTTCCAAGCTGGAAACATTGAACTGGGCGGTAGGAAGCATCTACACCTACACCCCCATATGTGGATATGATGGATTATGCGATGAACTTTGCTAACATTGAACTTCTTGGACTGGATTTATGAACATTATTGGAGGATGGACAGCAGATGCACTGCAGTGAACTGATTTATGTTTTTTTGCTTGTTTATTTTCTGTTGTAAATCAAATATGAATACATATATACACTTTGTGCATCTTAATGTTGCTTGTCATCATTAGCACTTCCTCTGAAACGAACTTTGGCCTTTATTACTAGTTTTAACTAGAGTCTGGTGGATTTTAGTTAACTGGCTACATAAATTGGCGAGCTAGTTAGGAGGAAGTGCATGGTGTTTAGTGTTGTAAATTTGTTTGTATTTTCTTCTCTCTCTCTCTCTGAGTATCAAGAATAACTGTGAATGTGTTTTTGGATCTTGGTATTAAGTTGCCAAATGCTATTTTAGTTGAAGGCATTATAAAACCTGCATATGATGAACTGATTGATTTTGTGCGACCCTATGGCTCTATTAACGGGATAGAGACCATTAGTGATGCAGATTCTGAGTTTAATGATGCGCTTGTTGTAGAATTTAACAATGGGAATGCTGTTAGTGCACTGCGTCCTATATTACCATATACATTTCTTTCAAACGAACATGAACTAACATTTTATATACCGTAGTTTCCGGACTATAAGCCGCTACTTTTTTCCAGCGCTTACAGCCGTGCGGCTTATTCAGAGACGCGGCTAATTTATGGATTTAATTGGCGGCCGCCATGTACGTATTTTCGGACACAGTGAATGGTTTGAATTCTCTATCTAACACCAAGCACAAGTCATTTATTTTTCAACACACCTCTAAGCAGCCAAACAGCATGGACTTGACTTCAGGTCTTAGACACTTCAGTCATGGTTCAACAAAACGAAACACGCATGCCCAGCCGCATCCCAGAATCCTTTGGTGCCATTAGACCCAACGTGCACGTGATCGCCATTACAATATGATGAAGCTTTCAAGTTAAAAGCAATCTTAAAAGGAGCGTGAAAAAATCCACCATCACCAACGGGTTTGGAAAAGCCGGTCAGCTGCGTGACAGAGTGAATTTACCTATGGGTCATAGTGACTCGGCTGGCTGCAAGTATGTGGGAATAACATCAGCCTTTATTTTGTCGGGACACGACTGGAAACACAAATTGACGTGGTCGTTTTAACGGTTTCTAAGGACTGAGCGGAGTTTTGCATTGAAACGCTCACAGCCTCCATCTGCTGAAGACTCTTTATTCACCCCACTTTCACCTGTTCCAGAGACTTTTAGTGTCAAACCGGAATGCAAGCCACATCAACCAGCACCAGACCCCCTGTTAACCTCCAGCAAGGAAAAATCCAATCCTAATATAGAAGTTCAGCCTTCTGAAGTCCAGCGCTACATTGTAGAGCACATTGTAAAGAACGAAGAGGTTGCAGTACACCATCAGAGGCTCAGGGTGTTTTCGGGTAGGATTCCCAGACCGTCAAACGAATGTGATTATGAGGCCTGGCGGTCAGGAGTAGAGCTACTGTTGGGAGACCCAGCGGTGTCTGATCTTCAGCGTTCCAGGCGGATTGTTGAAAGCCTTTTGCCACCTGCAGCAGATATGGTTAAACATCTGGGTCCTAATACAATGCCAATGGTGTATTTAGCCACTCTTGACTCTGCATATGGTGCCGTTCAGGATGGGGATGAACTATTTGCCAAGTTTATGGACACCTATCAAGACACCGGAGAAAAAGCATCAGCTTACCTCCAACGCCTTCAAGTTTCTTTAAATGCTGCTATAAAAAGAGGTGGAGTCAAGGAGTCTGATAGTTGTCGCCATTTACTAAATCAGTTCTGTCGTGGATGTTGGGATGATGGATTGATAACAGAACTCCAACTTAAACAAAAGAAAACTCAACCTCCTACTTTTGCAGAGCTGTTGTTGCTGTTACGCACCGAAGAGGACAGAGAAGCGACAAAGACCCTTCGAAAGAAACAGCATCTGGGTGTTACTCGACAAAAAGTTACTAATCATCCCCCCAGTATGTGCAAACAGACAATATAGATGGGGGAGCAGTGGCTAAACTGACCAATATCACCCAACAGCTTGCGCATCAGCTAGCAGACATACAGCGGCAGCTAGCTATGCTGACTCATGGACAACCCAAATCAGCCTCTCATCCACCAGCAACAGCCCACAACAGACCACCAGCAAAATCCTGAAGTTGTGGATGCAATCTGTCAAGGTGCTCTGGTGAGAAGTTGTCTACCTCCGTCAGCTTGCATTGATGTTGCATTGGTTGAATCAATGACAGTCTCTACTAACGTCTTTCCAGAAGCCTTTGAGGAGTCGTCATCTCATGGTTTGGACATTGTACCGTCCATGACTGACATTGACCTACAAGAATTACAGTATGCAGATCCAGCAATCAGAGAAGTTATACAGCAGCTTGAGGCGGGAGAGAAAGTTCTGCCTGTTGCACATCGACTTCTTCCTGAGCTCTCTTTGTTACTGAGGGAATGGAGTAAATTGAAGCTGGTGAATGGAGTCCTTTACCTGGAGAAGAAAGAAGAGGATAAACCTCATCTCCAATTGGTTCTGCCACCAGATTTGCGCCCTGTTGTTCTTGAAAGCCTCCATAATGATATGGGTCACATGGGGATTGAGCGGACATTGGACTTAGTACGGCAAAGGTTTTTCTGGCCCAAAATGGCAGCCGCAGTGGAGCATTATGTCAAGACTTGCAATTGCTGTGTAAGGCGTAAATCTTTACCTGAGAAAGCAGCACCCGTTGTTAACATTCACACTACCAGACCATTGGAACTCCTGTGCATGGACTTTCTATCTCTAGAGCCAGATAGCAGTAATACGAAGGACCTCTTAGTATTACTGACCATTTCACCAAATTTGCTGTCGCTATTCCAACTCCGAATCAGAAAGCCAGGACTGTCGCAAAGTGTTTGTGGAATGATTTCATAGTGCATTATGGCATCCCAGAACGTCTGCATTCTGACCAAGGCTCAGATTTCGAGTCTAGGTTAGTTGGAGAGATTTGTGACATGACTGGCATCAAGAAATCCAGAACAACTCCCTATCATCCCAGAGGGAATCCGGTAGAGCGGTTTAACCAGACGTTGTTAAACATGCTAGGCACGCTCGATAATGAACAATAGGTTAAGTGGAAGGAGCATGTCAAGCCTCTGGTTCATGCATATAATTGCACACGGAATGATGTAACTGGGTACACGCCATACAAACTCCTTTTTGGGCGGTTACCTCGCTTACCTGTAGACTTAGCATTTGGGTTACCGATAAAGGAACCTCCAACTGTAGCACATACAGACTATGTAAAGAACTTAAAAGCCAGACTTGAAGAGAGTTCTAAGCTTGCTTCAAAGAATGCATGGAGGTCTGCAGATAAGAATAAAAGTTATTTTGACAAGTATGTGAAACCTGCTAGTCTGCAAGTGGGAGACCGTGTGTTAGTTCGTAATGTTAAAATCCGTGGGAAACATAAGCTTGCAGACAGATGGGAGCACCATGTGTATGTGGTTGTTAGTCGTGCCGGTGACCTACCAGTATATGTGGTACAACCTGAATCTGGAGGGGGACCAACTCGCACGCTTAACCGGGATTTGCTTCTCCCTTGTGGATTTTTACCTCCTTGTTATTCAGACAATGCCCCAAACTGTACTATCCTTGGGAGGCCGCATACTCGTAGCCAGAGTCGACTTCAGTCTTCCCCTGATTTAACGGAAGATCAGGAGCAAGAGGATGATGAAGTGATCATTCCCAGGGGACGGACTGTCCTTCCGATAAGATTCAGTATAAAACATGTGACTGATCATGACCAGCAAGCTGAGGTCTCTACTACTGGAGACGTCATTCCATCCACCACATCTGGCTGTGTTAGTCTTCCTCAGGAAACTCTGGTTGTGGGACCTGCTGTGTCTAGTAATCCTCCTTGTTCAGATGCAGCACAGATTCATAATGCGTCCGAGGACGGACATGGGGATGAAGAGGATTTGGATATGGTTCTAGGACCACAAGTCACTGCAGAGGACGATGAGCTGCCTGCCCCTGTTCACCCTCTAGATGTCGCGGGCCCTTCCAGTGATGACCGTGAGCAGTCAGCCCAGTCTGTGTCACATGTGCGTCCAGTTCCGAGCCCTGTTACTTGTTCAGATGATGCTGATGCACTTCTGAGAAGGTCGAGTCGCATGCGCAAGCCGCCTAGTCGTTTTTTAGTATTCTGCGTTGGGTAATCCCCTGGTGTCAGTTGTGCAGGGCTTGTTTCAGAGTCTTTCTGATGTTTACACAGACGCTCTTGCACTCAGCGATGACCCCATTATCGCTGACCCTTAGCTCAGGTGCGACTGGGACAGTCGTGGTCCAGCTGGGGGGGGTGTAACCCTGACATGCTTTGCAGCTTCGCCCCATCCACAGGTATGAAATGAAGGTCTCACGAGAGTTGGCTGGATCAGCTGATGCTGAAAACGCAAAAAACGTTTTTGAAAGCAAAAAAAAAAAGTCTTTGAAAGCAAAAAAAACAATTTTGAGCAAAAAACTTAGAAAGTTTTGTGTTCAACTTAGAAAGTTTTGTGTGCAACGTGGTGGCAGAAATATCACTCCATACATATCTACAGAAATCTTTGATCCATCAGATCTTTGTTTTTATTCTAAGATCCTGGACTTAATTTCCATGAAAGTTTGAGATATCAAACAAGAGAAAAGGATGAAAATGTTCATGTCTGAGAAAAGTGTATGTAGGCAGTGAGGAGTTTTACTGCCATAAACTTCTGTAATCAGACTCCTTGGATTTCAGGAACTAGGGTTGGGCGATGTCCCTTAAATTGGCCGTTGACGATGTTTGCTGTCAACCATCGGCGGGATGGACGATGATATCGTCGTGGGGGGGGGGGGGGGGGGGGCTATTTCTTTAATTTTTCATTCTTATATAATTACTATTCGTTATTTTACTTTATTTTATTTCCCAACTAATAACTCATCCGCGATGATCCAGTATAAACTGAAGCAAGTGACTTTAACAAAAAAGTAACAAACAAAATAGAAAAGAAGTAGTCCGCTCCTGCACTTAATCAGTCAAGTGGACCGGCGGAGCGCGGATTTACAGCTTTGTGTTTGAGGGGAAGGGGGTGGGGGGTGCTTTGTTACATGAGCGGTATGTGTGGGAGATTTAGGACTGCGATCCGTCCTGCAGCTCTAGGGGAACAAGCTACGGAACTCGGGTCTAAAAGAGTGTGTATGAGCACAGCAGAGCTGGGATCGTGAGCAAACACAGCGGTTTGAGCTTTAAAGCAGAAATGTCGCTCAGTCCTTAGAAACCGTTCAATCACGTGGATTTGTGTTTCCAGTCGTGTCCCGACTAATTAAAGGCTTATGTTATTCCCACATGTTTACGTGCAGCCAGGATGAACATTGCAGCACCACCCAAAGCTAATGTTGGTAGCCCGTGTTAGCATACTGCTAATCCTGGCTTCATTTCCGGCTCCGTTCTTCAACAGACAAAGCTCTGACCACACGGATTAAAAATAAAATGATGAGCGAAGACAGGCACTTAATAATAATCGTAACATTATTAAAAGCACATTTAGAAGATCGTCTCGTATATTACCGAGCTGACATGTCAGTGTATATAGCCGCTCGGCGGAACTGATATCCGCTTCTGGTTTTTCAAACCCTACTGCGCATGTGCGAATGATTTATTACGACCGAAAGTGAGACCCATGTGAATGTTTGTTATATTCCGAAAACGTTTTTCTGGGCCCATGTACACGGTTGGATTCTAATCCGACCATTGATCCAATCAAGATATTTTGCACATGTAACCGCGGCTTATGGTGTCTACTCGAAGCTTGGCTGGGGCGTGGCATCACGATGGTGTCTCTCCATCGGGATGTCAGTCACCCATCACGATGGAAGATGGTATCGTCCATCGGCACAACCCTACTAAGAACCGTGTAGCATAATCACAAACCACCATGATGTACTCGTGACCACTGCTGGTCTTAGGTAAAGGTCCAACAATGTCCATGGCTATTCTCCTGAATGGTGTGGAAATTATAGGAAGTGGGTGCAGTAATGCTCTGTTTGACTTATGTATAATGGCAGTTTTCTGGCAGGTAGGACATGTTGCACAGTACGTCTGAATATCAGTGTACATAGATGGCCAGAAAAAACATGAACTAACACGATATGTTTTGCAACGACCCAGGTGACCCGCCCATAGGAGTGCGTGTGCTAAGAGCATGATGCCTGAGGTGGTTAGAACAACTAACCATAGGTGTTCACCTTCACCTGCACACAGAACATCATCAACAACAATAAACTGCATATTTCCCAAACATTTGTCACTTTCCGTCGTCACTTTGGCAAATGAAAGTTTTAAAGTTTGGTCTTCATTTTGTAAAGCTAAAATGTCAGCTGGTATTTCAAATGTTTCTGCTGCGGTTGGGATCTCAGGATCCGGCAACTTAATTTTTTTTTTTCAAACCGTCTCTGGACTTTTTTGCATTTCTTTGCTCCCATCAAAGAAACTGTCATCCATGTGTGGAAGACTTTGCTTCCCAGCTTTAGCCTGAGCCCTAGTAAGCACGGGTGCTGACACACTAACAGCTAGCTCAGCTTAGCTTTAGCTGTTTCAGTAGCCTCATTTAATAAGTCCCTCAACGTAAGTAAATCACACCCCAAAATCAAATCAACAAGGCAGGTTCTCTACCACTCCAGCAGTCAAAAGACATGATTGTACATTTATAATCACAGTTACATCCGCTTTTGTGTACGAATGTTTGTCGCCATGTATACACACAACGTTTATTTGCCTGCCATAATCAAGTCCACCAAAAAGTATTAAACTCTGTTTGACCATTCATTCATTTTCTTAGCCGTTTTTCCCTTTCGGGGTCACGGGGATGCCGGAGCCTGTCCCGGCCACTTGTGGGGGAAGGCAGGGGACAACCTGGACAGGTTGCCAGTCTGTCACAGGGTAGAATGTCCACAATCACACATCCATTCACTCTCACAGTCATACCTAGGGACAATTAAGAATTGCCAATTAACCTATGAAGCATGTTTTGGGAGGAAGCCGGAGACCCCGGAGAAAACCCACGCATGCACGGGGAGAACATGCAAACTCCACACAGAAAGGCCCCCCGTTGATGTTTTTCACGTCCCCCAGCCGGGACTTGAACCAGAGGCCTTCTTGCTGTGAGGCAAGAGCGCTAACCACTGCGCCACCGTGCAGCCCTGTTTGACCAAAGAAACAAAACTGCCAGTGTCCAGCATAGCAGTAACCTGCTGTCCATTCACAGTCACAAATTTAAGTGGCTGGAAAATGTCTTTGTCCGTGTGAACAGGCCCTGCTCCTGCGACAGTCTCTGGCCTGGGTGCGTAGCAAGCACCTGTGAATTTAGTCTTGCGAATTGGGCATACGGAGGTTTTGTGACCAATCTGCTGGCAATAGTAACACACAAGGTCCTTACTAGGGGTATCACGATTTCGACTTTAAATCGAAAACGATCCAAATTAAGTCACAGTCTCGAACTCCGAATTAAAAAATGGAATCGTTGATGCTGCCACGCCCCCATGTTGCGTCCGGTTACTTGCCAAGCGGAAAAAAACATCTCTGCAGGCACCACAAAAACAGATTTATTTATTTATCTGTTAAACCAGTGCTTCTAAAATAGCGGGTCCCGCCCAGATACGATGCCGGGGGGGCGCGCCCAGCAGCAGCGGTCTCAGGCAAAGGTGCGAAAATTTAACGGGGGTCGGCGGTGACAGCAGCTCAGTGCTTGGTAAAAATCTGTGCCACTGTTTGTTTCTTCTTATCTCTTTTATCACAGAGTTTTTAACAGCCTGAAACAGTGAACTGCCGTCCCTGCAGGTGCGTGCTCCCGTCACACGCGGCTCCCATGTGTGAGAGAATGAAAGGGGAGGGGTGGTGGGATCCAGCGGAGAGTCGAAAGGTGCCTTTAGATTACTCAACTAATGCTAATAATGTCTTTCTATGAAAAATTGTAGACATTTTGGTGACGTGTCTTTATTTTCCATATTCTTTGTCTGCCTGTTGTTTAGTTGGTGTCCGTATTTGACATAAAGACAGCAGGTAACGCAGGAAAACATCTGCACTTTATGAGATCAGAAATAAACAATCATTTAGAATCAGCACAATGTTTTTTACCTGTTTCTTCAGACTAAAAACGTTAAATATATTGGTGCTGCTGTGTTAATGTTTCAGATCAATTTACGTTTAATATTATTTATTGATTGAATTATTTTTCTCTGCATCAAATGGTTCAGTTGGTCAAAATTTTTCTAGTTTAATTAATGACTGACAGATATATTTATTTTAAGCTTTTCTTTTATTTTAGACTATAACAAGGTTTCTGTGTGGCAAAAGAAATTTAATATTTGTTGAAAGTGGATTTATATCGCTTTTTTCTTTTTTTATTGTTAAAAAATACAATTTTAGGTATACTTACACAATGTTTATAGATATTAACCTAATACATTGTCTTCGCGGCGAGTGTGTGTCTGTGTGTGTGTGTGAGGGGGGGGGGGGGGGGGGTGAAATATTTTCTTTTTCCTAGGGGGGGCCTTGCAAAAAATAATTGAGAAGCACTGTGTTAAAACAAAAACTACACAAACTACTCTTCCTTCTTTGTTTGAAATTAAACTTCTGAGCAACTCAACTCGTGCAAATGCGATTACGCCTGCGGTAGGAGTATTCATAGTGGTGGACATGCAACCTTATTCAGTGGTGGAAAACTCGGGTTTTAGGCATTTAATTAGCGTGCTACAGCCACACTACGAATACCCAAGTAGAAAGCATCTCACAGCTACGGTGATTCCCTCCATGCGCATGTAAAACAGATAGTTATTGAATTTTTCTTTCCATATTCCTCTTTAAGAAGAACTTAAAACTGCAAAACTGTTACAGTTGTCTTGTGTTGTTCTATTATAAAAAATGTTAATGTTTTTGACAACTCAAAGAGAACCTCTAAATAACATATCCATCTTTAGGAAGAGGATGAAAGAATGAAAAAATACAGTCATCACTCTTAGGGAATAAAGTAGTTATCAGTGTGGTTTATGTTCATCTGTTCAGAAATAGTTTAAGACACTTAATTGTTCAGAGACTATGGACATTTCTGTTTTATTGTTTTTCTTTGTTTTGTTGTGAACTTGAATGTCATCTTTTGTGAAGAAGACTGCACTTACAAAAGAAAACTGGATGGCAGTTAATTTTAAGTTTTAATATGACTAAAGATATAAGTTATTGTTACTTTATGTTGTTAATAAACGTTTTAAATTTGACAATGTAGTGTGGTACATTGCAAACAAAGGTCAGATATTATATTGCATTAAAGTATAGTTTAAAAAATGACAATCTGGGCTTTAAAAAGAATAAATGTAAAAATCGAGACTCGAATCGAACCGTGACCTTAGAATCGAAAATGCAATCGAATCGAGGATTTGAAAAATCGTGACACCCCTATAAATGAAAATGCAAAATGTTGTTTTTTTTTTTGCATTGGAAAATGCACAGTTTTTATCTGAAAATCCTCATGCTATTCTCTCAGAGCTCATCTCTACTCTGTAGCTAACACAGCTCCGCTGTTTGTGCTCAGAGATCCAGTCTGTCGTCACATCTGTTTCCCTTACACGCCATCACTGTCGCGGCTCCCGGGAAGCGAGCTAACAGCCAGCAGAGCCAGCCTGCTCGGGACTCCTGAACCTTAAGATGTTTTTTATTTTGATGGAGACAATAATTATTTTGATACCATATACCATCACGATCGTCCATCGGCACAACCCTATGCTGGACCCCCATGGGGACACAGTTGGGGGTAGGACACATCCGTCTGTCAGATAACCCCCTGGATATTTTCGGCGGGAACCGGATGCTGTGATTTCAAATATGGACTGGGCAGACCTTCCGACCGGCCAATCTGAGCGGCCAGAGGCGGAGATACAGCAGCCATCTTGCTTCCGGAGGAGGAGATTCTGACCACCTGTTTAAAAGTCTGCACTCAAGGAACTTTCCTTTGTTCTCAACAGGCTAACATGTTAAGACGCTGGTAATTTGGCGCTGTGCAAGCTCTGAAACTTTGGGAATCCAGACGTCTGTTTTATTTTGTTTTACTCTGTTTTAGAAATATTGTTAGGGAAACAAATTTGTTAAACTTAATCCGGTTGAATCTAGTGGTTTCCTTCTTCTCGACTTTTTTGAACACGCAAGGAAAGTATTCTCAAAGCGACAGATTATTTCCTACAATAGTAACAGTACTTACTAACAGTAGTTACTTTGGTCAGTAATGGAGTATTTCAGATCACAGGGTCCATAGTAATACATTACTACTTATATATACGAAATAATTAATTCCAACAAAATAATAATCTGATATACAGTCAGGTCCATAAATATTGAGACAGGAACAATTCCAACATTTTTGGCTCTATAAATCACCACAACGGCTTTGAAATGAAACCAACAAGCCTTGCGTTAACTGCTGACTGTCAGTTTTAATTTGAGGGTATTTACATCCAGATCAGGTGAGCGGTGTAGGAATTAAAACTGCTTGCATATTTGCCTCCCACTTGTTTAGGAACCAAAAGTAATGGGCCAATTGCCTTCTCAGTTGTTCCATGGTCAGGAGGGTGTTATTCCCTCATTAACACAAGTACAGTGAGCAGATAAAAGGTCCAGAGTTTTTGAAGTGTGGTGTAAGCATTTGGAATAAGAGCTGTCACCATCAGTGAACCAAGGCATCATTAGGCTGAAAAACAAATGAAAACCATCAGAGACATAGCAAAAATATTAGGTGTGACCAAAATGACTGTTTGGAACATTCTTAAAAAGAAGGAACGCACAGGGGAGCTCAGCAACGCCAAACGACCCGGGAGACCACCGAAAACAATTGTGATGTATGAAGGAATAATTCTGTCCCTGGTGAAGGAAACTCCCTAAACGGAGAGTTTATCACTAAATGTAAAACATTAGTGAGCCTCAAAAACAGGAAGGCCAGACTACAGTTTGCCAAACAACATCTTAAACAGTCTTCACAGTTCTGAAACAACATCCTATGGACATATGAGACCAAGATCAACTTGTATCAGAGTCATGTAAAGAGAATAGTATTAGAATGAAAGGAACTGCTCATCAGTGAAGCTTGGTGGTGGTAATGTCATGGCGTGGGCATGTATGGCTGCTAATGGAACTGGTTCTCTTTTACTGATGATGTTACTGCTGGCAAAAGCAGAAGGTTGAGTTCTGAAGTGTTTCGGGCAATGTTCTCTATGGAAGCATTTGTGTACCATAATTTAAAAAAATCAATACCGGAAATGCTTTTTTATTTTCGGAATTAAGCTGCATTTGTTGACTCAAAATTAACAAGAAAAAGAAATCCACTAAACCGCTTCTTCTTGTTCTTCTTCTACACCACTAATTTTGTCACTCAATTAAAATGATAATGAAAATGGTATTTGACATTATATTTTCAAACATGTCTCTTGTAAATGTGTAGCAAAATTCAGTTAGAAATGTCTAACTTGAAAATTATAATGAATTAAGAGAAATGCTTTTTCATTTTCTACTCAAAAATCGCTTCTTCTGTGTCATAATTAAAACACAAATGGAAAAAGTTTGTTTGCTTGGTTTCTGGAATGAAATAGAAATACTTAAATCTATTTTCTCAACTGCAAGAAACATCAATGAACCGATAACACCAGAGTGAAATCTCAATCATTTCATTCATTAGATGCTAAATGACTCACATGACCAAAAAAACAGCTGTGCAGTCATAAACATGTGCAACACTCGTGTGCACTCGCTCACATTTCATCCACAGATGAGCCCATATCGCTGCACCTTTCATCTCACCGGCAACAGAGATAAAACAAAAATAATAATCCTTGTTGGTGTACATGTAGAGGTTGGAAGTCTGATATGCTAATTTTTTTTTAAGTTGCTTTTTTGTAGTTTTAACTCGAGCTCTTTCTGCACCAACATTTCACAGATTTCAATAAAGGTACCTCAAAAATCAGGCTTTTCACAGCGATTATTAGGTTAGATTATAAATAGATTCTAGGGCTGCAGCTATCGATTCTTTTTGTAATCGATTAATCTAGCACTTAATCGATCGATTAATCGAGTAATCGGATAAAACGACTTGTGTGTGTTTTTGAACGACCACAACAAATAATGCATAACAAAAATGATGTGGTTGTAAAATGAACAAGCATTTGATTTTAAAGATCCGCTCTGATGCAAATGTTAATTTGGTGTTTTTACGTTGGTCTTGAGAAGTGGCGGAGCTAGAACATTTTGTATGGGGGGGGACAGAAGACTATGAAAGGGTGGCACAACACAGGGCTCCAGACTGCGACCATTTGGTCGCATTTTGCGACCAAAATTTGAGAATGTGCGACTGAATTTTACATCCAGTCGCACATGTGCGACCAGTAAATTTGCCTCCCCCACCCTCCGTATTTTTTAGACATTAAAAGTGGAAGGGGAACGTCAATGATCATTGAAATGAGCAATGAAATCATCAATGAGACGCGAGCGCACACGCACGCGCGCAGACAGACACACACACTCGCGCGAATACTCATGAGACTGGAGCACACGCGAGCGCACACTCGCGTGTCATTGAGTGATGCCTGAGGCGGCCAATGCGTGTGAGAAGAATAGGGAAGGTCACTGCGAGTGGCTAAAATATGTGGAGGGGCGGGGCCCATAGATAATCGAGTGCGCGTAAACATCGGTGGGAAGGAAACGGAGACAAATATCATCACAAATATGTGCGTCTGAGCTATGAGCAAGCGAACTATTGATTCGTTCTTCCGACCTGCAGCTAGTGTACCAGTGCCAGAGTCTACAGCAGGGGTCTCAAACTCGCGAAGCAAACCACGGCTCTCATCATGCACGGCTGTTACGGCAGCACACCTCTCCCGCGGGAGATGGTCAGCTGAGGAACATAAATGTCATGCGTGACAGCTAACGGGGCTCTAACATTAAACACGTGTGAGCGACAACACGATTTAAAACAGGCGGGGAAAATGCAACGATAGACGTGTTTAAAATGAACCAGCGCCCGGGGGTGGGGGGTGGGGGGGCATGAAGGCGAAGCTGCAGCGAGACTGAAGGAGAACAGGAATTAGGAGTTGTCCTTAACACTCAATTTAGTTTTAATACGCCTCTCCCCCTAAGTATGATCTGTGATTTGTGATATTATATCTTTTATAATTATTTTACTGTTTTGTAATGTATGTAGCCTTTTGTTAATCAGTTGGTATTTTAAATTATTTTAATTGATCAGTGAACTACAAAAAACCCATCAGGACACATGTCCCATAATGCATTGTTTTGTAGTCTGTAGGGCAGCTTTCAGTCAGTTCAGTACTAAATTTCCAGCTGCGTTCGCTCAGGTTGGGATCTTGCTTCCGCCCCTTTCTGGTGATATTTCTGATTTGATTGACAGGTGATGTTAGAGCAAAAACAAAAATATGTCTCACACCAGGTGATCTGTGCAGCGTTGCGTCCATCTGTGTGATCTCAAATTTTTGTGCATCTTGGCTGCACCTGTTTGGTGTCGCCAACATGAATTTCCATCCCCTAATATTTTCATACATTTAAGTATTCTTTGAAACTGAAATGACCGAAAGGTTACTACGGTAATCACTTGTTACTAAAAACCTTTTTTATTCTAAATTTATGGTATTTTGTTTACTTATTTGTACTGTCATGACAGCGATGGTGCCGTCAGTTTACCTTCTTGTTTCATCTTCAAAAGTGCAGAATAAAATGTGACACTGAATTAGAAATAGCACATTGTAATTTCTGCATCTATTATTAAAGTATTTATTCGTAATACAGTGAGAATTAGTAGATCTGGTTAGAATGCTGATTTACGGTATGCGCCCCTAAATTTTCTGGTTGTGCCCCTAAAATTTTCAGTTGGGGGCCACTGTGCTCCTAGTGAAAAAAGTTAGTCTGGAGCCCTGCAACACCAAAGTGGAAGGCCATTAAAAATAAAAGAATCAGAAAAACATATTTGATCATTATCATTGTTTATATTTCGTGTCAAAATAATGCTTTTGTTATTTTTGCAATGCTTAAAGAAGCCTTGCGGTCCGCCGAAAGGCGAGCTACCGCCTGTCCCAGCCCCTGCCTCTCGGCGCCCCTCGATGCTCTTAGCTGAGTGTCCCGCGGGGTCCGAAGCGTTTACTTTGAAAATTGTTCAAAGCAGGCCCGGACACCTGAATACCGCAGCTAGGGGCTCTCGCCGCCCGCCGAGGCGGCCCGCGCTGGTCGCCGCGGAAGGGGCGCGGTGCGGCTGACGCCGCCCCTCGCTCGCTGATGGCGGCACGCGCGGGTTCCGCGCCTAGAGGCATCGGGGTTCCAGCGCTCGCGCAGACGTCTTCTGTTCAGATGCTGAATCATGGAAGATGTGCTGTTGTGTATGCCAGCTCTATTTTGCAGTAGAGACACTGCACTTTGTTCTCTTCTTTATTAAGTGTGTAATGATCCCACACTTTAGACAATTTCTGCCGTTTATTTATAGATCTATTCTCCGCCATCGCGCCAACTAAATTCAAAAGGTCCGTGTGAATAAACGGTCCGTGTGACACAATCAAATTCCTGCGCCGCGCATATAATGCGCGTCATAGGAATTTAACGAGGCTTCGAGGCAGAGTTTTTGCCTCGAGGAATTTTTGTAATCGAGTAACTCGAATAACTCGAGGAATCGTTTCAGCCTAATAGATTCATTAAATTACTTAATAATAGTTAATGATTGATTAATCGCACAAAGAATTGATCTCATGACAGTTCTGATAAAACTGTCATAATTCCAAATTTTTTAATTTTAAAAGCTATATTATATAAATAATTGTCTTAACAGCCAGAAAAACAGAAATAAAAAGTATTTTGTTAAACAGTGAAGTGGAACTTTGTGGTTCTTGTTGGGTTTTGGTCTGGAAGAAACTGGATCAAATGGTTCTTTTAGTGTTAAAGGTTCCAGACTCTTGATCTCCACTGAAGCTCTGAGTATGAAATGTCATTCCACAGACAAACCATCAACAAAATGATCCTGATGCTGCTGAGGTTCTTATGGAAGTGAAGGAAATCTCAGCAGAGATGCAGTTTTTCTAAACTGAAATCACTGACATTAAACAGCCTGAACATTCATGGAGCTGAACTGGACACAGAAAACCCTTCCTGTTGTGTTTCCACCCACCAATGAGGAGCAGTTTGATGAAGATGAAGCTGCACTGGAGGAAGAATCAGTCCAGAAAAAGATGGAGAACAATTCTGACACTAAGCAGTTTTTCACTGATGTGTTCAGGTTTGAATCTTTTCTGTCTGCAGATCCATGAGCAGGACCCTGTCTTTGGGTTTTAGCTTGAAATGTAGTTTTGGAAATAGAATCTGTCTGAATGTCTGGAATTGGAGACATGGGCTGCATTACACTGCAGGACTATATCCGATTTTTTTTGACGACCCGCTTACATCATCTTTTATTGTATTTATTTATTTATTTTTATACACTGTCTTTATCCCACGAAGGGAAATTCTTTCTCCGCATTTGACCCATCCCCTTGGGGAGCGGTGAACTGCAGCCGAAACCATGCTTGGGAGGCGGTAGCGTTAAGGGTCTTGCCTAAGGACCCTCACTGGGTGATGTTAATTGCTCGCCATTGATATGGTAATTGCCCCCAGTACCATTGCTCATTCCCCTCCAGAAATTAAACTCTGGTTTCCTGCATGGTTACCCGTATCCGATTTTTGCATTTACACTATACAATGCTGAAACTATCAAACATAGATGTTCTGAGGACTACGTAGCACAATTTCCGCCTTCCGCGGACCTCTTTCGGACTTTTGTGACTGCGGTTGTCATGTAGGCAACGCAGCGACGAAGGAGGCGTTGCCTTGAGCGCTCCAGAGGGGAAAGGAAAAAGTTTGATCAGTTTTTAAATAAGTGTTTGATCCAAGTGTTGAACCTTTCCTGCGCGATGACTTCTCTTTTTCCGACCGTGGTCAGAAACGCACGGGAGATTTTCTCCAGGGCCAAAGGCGGATTCTCCTTCGGGGGTTCACTTTCCCGTTCGGAACCCTCAGCCTCCAGAGTTGGTTATGAAAGACTCCAAAACTTTTGGGGGAGACAGCTCATTTTTAATTTAAGGTTCCCCGACACTCCCCCGCTCCGCGCTCACACCTCCTCTGCACACACACACACACACACACACCGTCCCCATCACATACACACTCCCACTCCGCAACACAAGGAAAGAAATAAACGGCTTCTAGCCTGTTCCAGAGCAACGGTGTCCCGCTTCATTAGTTACCGTTTGCGTCCCGACCGGGACGGGACCGGGACGGGACCGGGAATAACAGCGGTTTCCGACTACGGTCTGAAGCCTGAGGCTGAAAGGTAACACGCTGACAGCAAAATAAGTGCACAAAAGCACTTTAATGAGTCATGTAATCTCAGTTGGTGGTGTCCTGAATTGACGTCACTGACGTACGACTCGCATTTAATGGGGAATATCCGATTTGTCTGCTTACATGGCACACGCAAATGCACGTATCCGATTCATTTCCGATTTATTTCCACATATGAGTGAGGCCTGTATCCGATCTGAGAAAATCTGAATCCATGCGCTTTTGTCCTGCTTACACGCTCACCGGTCATATCCGATCTGTGTCACATTAGAGGAAAAAAACTGAATTGGGTCACTTAAACCATGCAGTGTAAATGGGGCCATGGAGACATCAAAGAGGTTTAGATGGATTTTGGGTTTGACAGAGAAATCTGGTGAAAAGAACTGAACTAAAAACTTAACAGACCGGATTCCCAAAGTTTCAAAACTAACAACAGACGACAAAACAGACTGTACTTTTTTTTTATCTTGCTAACAATTTTCTGTTTTTTTCTGTTAAGGTTTCCTGTTTGTCGTTAGCTGGAGGGACTAACTAAGATCATATGATTTGAAGAATGTTGTCGGCTGCACTGACCAACAGTGTCTTTTGTCTTTTCAACTAGAAGAGACAGGAGAGACTCTTCCAGGACACGCTGTTGATGGACTGAATGTTTGGAGAGCTTGAAGCTCAAGATAGAACCGTTGTTGAAGTGAACATACCGATAGTGTGGAGATGAAGATCAGAGTCACACTGACCTGCTGACATGTGAGAGCTGTCCACACTTTGGACATGTCGTCTGTCCCTCCTCTTCCTCTGATCTCTGTTCTGTGGGTCTGTCTCTTCATCTGTAGTTGATGTTGATTCTTCATGTTGGTTTCCTTCTTCATCCTGACTATCAGTTACATTAAAGCTCTGCTGATTGTTTAGATCTGCTTCATTGTTCTCATCTTCCTCATAAGTAGGAATCTCCATCAAGGTATCAGTCTCCTGCTTCAGATCAAGCAGATCTTCACCCTGACTGGTGCAGAGTTCCCCTGGTTCTTCTTTAATCTGTGGAGGTTCTGGTTCCTCCTGTTCCACTCTGAAGTTCCTCTGCTGGTTGCAAAGATCTTCATCTTCAGTCATCCAATGCTGGGGCAGAACTGCAGGAACACAAACACAACAAGGAGCCTTTTATATGTTTCCAGGACTTTATTTTTTTAAGCATCAATAAACTCTGTGATCATTGGAGAAAATGTCTGAAGTGTCTGGAGGACCAGAAGAGACTAATTGAAATAAATATATATGCAGAGGTGAGTAGTAACGTGTTACAATTACTTAAGTAACTTTTTGTTGAGATGTTCTTGTCAGAGTAAGACAAGGCAATTTTATTTGTATAGCAAAATTCGTACACGAAGTAAAACAGGAAAATGATTGGTTTATCGCCCTGGGAGTAATGTAGAACCACCACTGAGTGACAGACGGGTCCCCAAAAAGAAAAACATGAAGCTCAAAGGGCTTCTCTGTTTCTTTGATGAAAGTCACATACCTATGTGGTGTAGCTGCAGCTGTGGTTTCCAGATGACATCCAGCAGTCTGCGCTGACGACAGAGCTCCTGCTCGTACTGGACGATGGTTCCTTCACAGAGTCTGCAGATTTCTTCAGCAGCAGCAGCTAGTCGCTCGCTGATCAACTCTCTCAGAGACTGAAGGGAAGACATGGTTCCTGCTCCGATCTTCAGCTCCAACTCCCACAACACCGCCGTCCTCTTCACTGCAGCTCCGATCGATCATCTGCTAGTCTCACAATCACAGCAATCCACGTTGTCTTTCCGTTCAACACTTCTTCACTCATTTACGACACTTTGGAAGATGCTGAGAGTTCCCACACGAACCACGTATCGTCCTTTCTGTCCAAAAACCTCACAAACGTCCCAACAAAACACCACCGACCTCTCAACACAAGCTAACGCTGCTAGCCTGCTAACAAGCTAACGCTGCCAGCGCCTCGTGCTGTTCTTCTTCTTTGTTTGGCTATCAGCGTCATGGTGCTTTAGCGCCACCAGCTGGTCTGGAGTGTTGTCTGTCGCTCATGTTATGATGACGATTGCGGGGGGAAACAAATTTAGATTAATAAATAATAATAATGATAATAACAACAATATAATAAAACGTCAGAGCCAAAGAAAGTGGTCTGAGAAGAAGCAGCTCTGAAGCTCTGCAGCTGACGGTGCAGCTTCAGGACTCATGAGGAGGACCACACTGCAGCGCCTCCTGCTGAAGCATCAGAGAGTCTGCAGACAGAAGATCCTTCCAACAGCAAAGAGGTCTGCAGGAGCTCTTTCCACCACCAGCAACAACCTGAACCAAGCAGGACCTTTGGAACATTCCAGAAAGCCTTTTGAAAGCCTCCTGATGATGCTGGAGGACAGGGAGGAGCGCAGGAGGATGCAGGAGCTCCCAGAGGAGGAGAGGCAGGAGGAGCAGAGGGAGCGGCTGCTGGAGCAGAAGCAGCTGCAGACGCACTTTTGGCTCTGGGCTTCAAACTTTGATCAGGAGGAAGAGGAGGAGCTAAAGAGGAGCAGGAATGCTGGGAGTGGGACTGGAATTCAGACTCAATCCAACATTTAGGGACAAAAATGGCGTCTTCCAGAAATAAATCAGAATCTTTATTGTCATTGTAGATGGGGATACAATGAAATTGCAGCAGCCTTGAAGTGATGAAGTTAAATAAAAATAAAATAGAATAACTGTATTTACATCTATAACTAAAAATGAACAATATGTACAGAAACTGTTAAATATTAAATATGTATGGACAAACTAGAATGGAATGAGTCGAGTTGCTGTGAGCGCAGCATAGTAGATATTGTGTTATTGCACAGAAGTCAAGATATTGCACACATGTTTAGTCAGAGATTTAGCATTTGTAAAAAGTCAGAGTGGGTGTAGTTGGTGGAAGTGTGTGTATTCCGTATGGTGATTTCCTGTGGAAAAAAGCTGTTCCTTAGTCTGTTTGTCCTGGTTCTGATGGACCTGTACCTCCTTCCAGAGGGCAGCAGTTCAAACAGAGAGAAAGCAGGATGGGTGGAGTCAGTGATGATGTCAGTCACTCTGCTGAGGCAGCATGACTGGTAGATGTCCTTCAGTGAGGGGAGGGGGCAGCCGATGATTCTCTTCTGTCTTTACCACTCTCTGGAGACTCTGCTGTTCTGCTTCAGTGCAGTGGGAGAACCAGACTGTGATGCAGGAGGACAGGATGCTCTCAATGGTTGAGCGGTAGAAGGTTACCAGCAGCTCCTGGTTCACATTGTTCTTCCTGAGTCTTCTCAGGAAGTTCAGGCGCTGCTGGGCCTTCCTGATGGTGATGTTAGACCCTGTGAGGTCAGCAGAGATGGTGGTGCCCAGGAGGGTGAAGCTGTGGACCCTCTCCACACAGTTTCCATCGATGTAGAGTGGGGGTGGATCTGCTCTGTTCTTCCTGAAGTCCAGGATGATCTCCTTGGTCTTGGTGGTGTTCAGGATGAGGTTGTTAGCCTGACACCACCTTGACAGTTTCAGGACTTTGTCTCTGTGGGCCGTCTCATCGTCCCCAGAGATCAGCCCCACCACAGTAGTGTCGTCTGCAAACTTCACTATGGTGTTGCTGGTGTGGGCTGGTCTGCAGTCTGCTGTGTACAGCATGTCCGTCACTGAGGAGTGACGTCACTGAACACCGTCACTGCCTGGACCTCTTTCTGGGTCCTAGTGCCCTAAAGGTTACAGCTCCTGGTTCCACAAGAAAAAAGTCCATTCTAGAGGCCACTCTGACGTCATCATCATCAAAGACAGCGTTACCTAGCAACCATACCAAGACCATAGCAGCTATAGAGGGAAACACAACAAACCATCAACGGTGGTTAAAGCAGTCAGACGTTTGTTCTGCAGCTCAGCAAAAATCTCTGCTTTAGGTTTTGGGGAGAAAAACAAAGGAAAACACACGGAGAAGGATTCTGCAAAGGAAATCCCAAGTTCTATTGGTAAGTCAGCGTCCTGGAAACATGCTTTGTTGGTTCTGAAGTGGCATGAATGCAGACTTAGATTGGTTTGTTTCCTTGGATTCTTGAGATGGATTCAAGCTGTAAATGTTGTCAGCATAAAGCAAGTTTGGACTAAACTAAAGCAGAAAGTGGCTTTGAAGATGGTCAGGAGAAATGAGGGCTTTTTTCAGGAATTCTGGGAAGAGGAGGACTTCTCCAAACAACCAGAATCTAGGAGGAGGTTTTTTCAGCATTGAGATCAGGATTTAGCATGAGCTTCAATCCCATTTTTGTTCAATCCAAATGTTTCCCGTCATATTCAGGAGTTCAACTCTGAAAGCCACCATGAAATCATAGACATTAAAGACCCTGTTACCTAGCAACCAAACACAACAAACTGTAGACTATTCAAACTGGACGTTTTGGGGCGACAATTCTTTTCTAACTCAAGTTTTGATGAAAAATCCAAATGATGGAAACAGATTGTGTAAAGGAAATGAGGATCTATTGGTGAGTCACAGTCCTGGAAACATGAGTTGTGCTCTGATGAAGACGTCTGATCCAAATGTGGATTTTTGAAATGTTCTTCATGAGATTCAAACTGATTGAAGCTTTGAATTAAAGGTGTCAACACATTTCTGCATTGGATTCATTCTGTTTCAGTGTCTAAGGTTGGTTTTGTGGCAGAAACCAAGTTTTTGTTGAACAGTAGCGTTTGAAAAAGCAGAAAGTGGCTTTGAAGATGGTCAGGAGAACTTCTTTGAAGAGGAGGACTTCTCCAAACAACCACAACCTTAGAGGAAGTTTTCTGAGCATTCATAGAATGCTTTTCCAATGACTCATCATTTTCCACAAGAAGCTAATGAGTTTTTCCAAATGCATGCTGGGTATTCTTAGTTCTAGCTTGGAAAGCACTTTGTGGGATTTCCCCGGAAAACCTGCTTTATCAATCATTTTGGTCTCTTTTTCTTCTTCTAAGTTCCAGCTTGGTGAGTGTGCAGGTAGCCATGGCAACCAGTGTCCAGGTCAAAGGGAGGACCACGGCCATCCAGTCTCCAGGCTTTTGGATTGATTTGGATTTGATAAACATTTGTTTCCCACATTTTAATAGTAGAATTCAACACGGGACATATAGTGGATTGTAAGAATAGGAACAAAAACAGCAACAACAAAATAATCCTCCTCCCCTTAAAACATGCATTTGACTCTGAACAAGTCTAAAACAAATCCAAGCAAAGACCAGCGCTGGGGCTCCTCTGAAGGTCCAGACACAGAGAGGCCCAGAGTGACCCCCATTTCTCCTTTTTGCTCTCTCCAGTGGCTGACTCCGCCCCTTAGGACGTCCCCCTGTGTGGATCAGTGGTCAGTGGGTTGGAACCTGCTGCAAATGCAGGCTCTGGTTCTAACTGCTGGATCAGAAGTGGAATGTGAGCTGTAGTGGTGTGTCTGCAGCTGGGTGTGGAACACATGAGGGAGGGGTCAAAGGTCAATCTTTCTTCCAGACAAATGTTGTCAGTCTATTCTCCAACATCTTCAAAGGTTTTTGGTCCCAAATCCAGAGTGTAGCTGGTAGGACGTGATCATTTCAGCCTCAGATTTGGGATCTGTCATCTCTCTGCCACCGTGACACCGAGTGATGAGTTCATGCTCCAAAGCGGCCCGATCGCTGGCTTTAGGGACTATTCCAAAAGCTTTCAATGATGGCGGCCGGGGAATGAACATTAGGAACAGATGACGGCTTGAAATGTCTGCTGTTGGTTTCTGATCCAGACAGAAATTCAATCAAATGTCTGTGAATCCATGATCTCCTTAGAATCTTTGACTCTAGATTCAAATATTCTAAAGTGACATTTTTTGTTTTATTAATCATTTCTGGCCTTATAAAGTTCTATTAGTGACTTCTTGTAGGTTTTTTTGAATACATGTAAAATTTCGGTTTGTTTTAAACCTTCATCCAACCCATTCCATAAATCCACACCACAATTAGATAAACACATTTTCTTTTTTGTTGTTCGAATGCACTGCTTTTTTGAAATTCATTTTTTTTCTTAGATTGTAACTCCCGTCTCTGTCCTTGAACATTTGCTGTAAGTTTATTGGAAGTAAGTTGTATCTGGCTTTGTACATGACGAGAGCTGTTTTCAGTTTCACTAGATTCCATAATTTCAATAAACCCAACTTTAAAAACAGAGCGCTTGTATGTGACCCATAATCCACTCCATGAACTATTCAAACAGCTTTTTTTGTTAGACATATAAACACTGTAGATTTGTTTTATAAGTATTTCCCCAAACTTCTACACTGTACTATAAATATGGTAGTATTATGGATGAATATATTAGTAAACCTGCATTCATTCTGACTCACAGATGAATCATAGTTACAGTTAATTGGATTATTGAATCTCATCTAGACCAGATTAAAGTGAAGAAGTTAATATTTGAGTTGGTTAATGAGATACAAAATAAGTTCTAATGAACATGAATAATTATGCATCAATATTTTATATTTTCTGTTGTTAATTATAAGATTAACTATATGACAGACTTCAATTTAAATATTTGACTGAACTTTGTCCTTCCTGATCCAAACATTTTTTCAAGTCAGAAAACATGTTAAGATTCATTTCTGTCATTTCAGCCAACATCTCTGATGTCTCTCAGAGACTCTCAGAAGACTCAACTGAAAAGATCTCATCACACACATGATGCTCCAAGTGAGTCTGATCAGAGAGATCCAGAACTGAACCAGACCTCAAGTCCTTCATCTGAAAACTGTTGATCATCTGAACTAGAATCCAGCCTCCAAAAACTCTGACAAACACTCACTGTTCCACTGCTGAATGGATGTCTTTGAAGTCAGGAATCCAACTCTTTGACTTGTCACTCCTGAAGGACCCACAGATGGATCCAGGTTGGTTCCTGTGTAGAATGAAGGTTGCTGGTGTGAGTGCTGAGCTCTGCTATGCTACTTTAAGTCTGACAAATGCTTACTGTTCCACTCCTGAATGGATGGCTTTGAATTCATGATTATATTTCTTTGATTTGTCCCTCCTGTTGGACCCCCAGCTGGATCCAGGTCTAGGTCCAAATCCAGGTTGGTTCCTGTGAAGAATGAAGGTTGCTGGTGTGAGTCCTGAGCTCTGACATGGAGAAGATCATGGACAGTTGGAGATGTTCATCTCACATCTGAGCTTTGCTCTGGTTGTCTTGGTTACCATCTCTGCTTATAGAGGGAGGGGCTCCCTCCTGTGGCTCCTCCCACTGATCCATGCGGCTGGATTCACTGGATCCACGTCAGCTCACACACACCTTCCTCCTTCACCTGCAGAGGAAACCCTCCTCATCATCAGCTCTGATCCTCCTTCACCAACAGATCAGCTGCTCCTCCACTGATTGGCTCTTCTCTTGTGTTTCCTCTCAGGTTCAGGTGAATGCAGTCAGACAGCAGTGGGAGGCAGAGGAAGCTGCCATCAGCTGCTGCACTTCTGCTCTACCTCCACCAGGTGGAGACATGGAGCTGCAGCAGCAACATTTCCATTCAGTCACTTTGACAAAGAAACAACAAACTTCCTGTTTCTACAATTTGGGAAATATGAAGCATCAAGAAAAACAGACAGAAATCAAAGAATGAGGAGAAAAGTCTACTTCTGGTGAAGTGAAAACAATGTAAACATATTTGGAGTATCAAAATTCAGCTTCAGTGAATTTAGTCCATAAAAGGAAAACAGTTGCCATGTTATCAGACAGATAAAAGGGAAAGAGGAGCGTTAGATTTAACTGCCGCACGAAAAAGTTCAGCTTCAAACACCACAGGCATGTGGTCTAAAATAGCCAAGTCACAGATCTCCATGTAAAAAACAGGCAATCCGTAAGATCCAGTATATGTCCTTTTTCATGAGTGGCTCCAGGCACACACTGAACTAAAATTAAAGGAGTCAATGATCTCAAAGAAGTCCTTCACCAACAGTTGAAAGGTTAAAATAGGTGAAAAATTGTTGCCGTAAAACAACAGAAGATACTATAAAAGACTAAATAAAGAGAAACAGGAAAACAGCATTCAACATGCGCACAGCATGCCCTTTACTTGAACTCATTTATTTTGGATTACTGGAGTTTATAGGTGAAACTATTAATACATTTTGTGTTAGGGCAATTAAATGTAGATACATTATTTTAAAATAAATATATTTAAATAAAACAAACATAATTTAATTTTGTTACATGAAAGAGGGGCTTAAATCATTTTTGAGTGCATCATACATCATCACAATGCTGCTATCAAATGTATTGATGACATCAAACATCATCATAATAAAGTTAAATATTTGATGACATCATACATCATCACAATGCTGCTATCAAATGTATTGATGACATTAAACATCATCATTATAAAGTTAAATATTTGATGACATCATACATCATCACAATGCTGCTATCAAATGTATTGATGAGATCAAACATCATCATAATAAAGTTAAATGTTTGATGACATCATACATCATCACAATGCTGCTATCAAATGTATTGATGACATCAAATGTATTGATGACATCAAACATCATCATGATGTTAAAGTTTGATGTTTGATGACATCAAACGACATCATTATTTGTTTTTGTGGCTGAGACAAGAAAGAACAAATAGAACTAAGGTTAAAGGCAGAAGGCAGAGAGGTTTTAAGCTGGAAGGATGGCACACTGTTCAGAATCAGTGAATGTGGCTGGGAAAGAAGACAGGAGTGACGATGGGAAGGACCCCCCAACAATGAGCGAAGATATGACTGAAGCAAACCTGCTCAAAATGTTGAGGGTCAAAATGGAGCATATTCGAGAAATGATTATGTTACTCAATAATCAGATAAAAGATGAAAGAGAACTTGTGGCAAAAATTGTAAACAAATGTTCACAAAATTCTCAAGATGAAAGTACAGACTGCATCAACAGAAATGACACTATTTCTAAATCAAGACAAGAAATAGAAAACTTGCCAGCACAGCTAACTTGTCAACAGCAAATGACTAAGGACCAGAGTAGTACTTCGCAAGAACACATAAAAAGCTTGGAAAATAAACTGCTGACAATTCTGAATGACAGACTTGTAAAACAAAATAAGATATTGTCTTCCAAGAATAAACTAAAATGGAAGACAATTTTATGTCAGAAAAAAAAGATAGCTGTGCTGAAACGCAAACTTGTGAGTATGCAGGGGGAGATCAATGAGCCTGACCGATGTATTGAAAACCAAAAGGAGTCAAAGAAGGTGGATGCCACATCCCCCAAAGAAGACCCTCTCCAATCAGAGGGGGAAGAACAAGACACGCAGTCTTTCAGTAAAAAAATTTGGGGTTGGGGCACATATGCTGCACTCAGTTCCATCTGGTATATAGCATCAGAGCTATATACATAATAAGTCAATTTTAGGTTTAGGACATTTTAGCCTGTAGGTCATTTTAGATTGTACATAATTTTTTAGGGGTAAAAAAATGTCAAAGTAACAATAACTCGTAGGATCTCATGTAGGACAACATCAGTGGCGGTTCTGGCACAGATGATGCCCTGGAGTTGAGCCAGACCAGTAGCGCCCCTCGGTACCCCCCAATTATGACCAAGAAACTTTACTTTATTATTCAAATATTTAAAAAATAAAATGATCAAAAAAATGCAACTTGAGGCTTGTAAATTCTTACAGTGTGTAGGACTGTTATGAAAAAATGTTCAAAGTAACAAAAACTCTTACAAGGATGACATCACACATGTTGGCTAAGGACCAACCAGTCCTTAATGTCCTGAAGACATGAGAGGAGCTGCTTCATGGAAAGATCATCTTTTTGTAACGGCAGATAGATCTGGCTGTCATCTGCGTACAAGTGAAAAGAAATGCCGTGCTTCCTCAAGATTGACCCTAAGAGTAACAGATACAGAGAGAACAAAAGTGGCCCTAGAACTGATCCTTGTGAAACCCCATAAGAAACCTGAGTTGTGGTAGATTCAAAACCACCCAAGCTGACACACATGGTTCTTTCTGCCAGGTAAGATTTAAACCAGTCCAGTGCTGTACCTTGGATCCCCACAGGGTTCTGGAGCCTGGATATTAAAATACTGTGGTCTACAGTGTCAAATGCTGCTGTTAGATCCAGCAGAACCAGGACAACATAGTCTCCATCATCAATTGCCAGTAGAATGTCATACAGCTTATAGGACTGTTGTGAAAAAATGTTATAAGTAACAAAAACTCTTACAAGGATGACATCACACATCTTGGCTTAAGGTTTCAAATGCCGTTCATTATAAGATTAAAAAAAACTATAAACAACTAGTGCAGCTTTAAGCCTAAAGCCCATTGAGACAACTATTGCTGTAATATTGGGCTATATAAATACAATTGAATTACACTATTAACTTGGTCTGTTTTTCCTAGTAGACACTAAAAATGTGTCCGTCTTGCTCTTTTATGGGTAAAGTCATCAATCAAATCCTCATATGTTAGTTTCTCAGCTACGGTTTATGCTTACAACTGCCAAACCAGATAGCTGATCTTGAGCATTTTAGGAACATTTTAATAAGCTTCAGCTTTTTTATCCTTACAGCTAATTCTTTCCAAGTTTTCATGCAGTGGATATGATCTGGACTATTGTCATGTGGGGTGATGAAAGAACTGGCACGCTGAAAGACAATAAAACTAATTTCCTTTTTGGGAAAAAGGTTTGCAGCAAAAAACACAAGAGCCAATATATCTTCACACCAGTGAAGATCAAAAATCATTGAAAGAAAAATGGGGCGGCCGTGGTGCAACGGTAGGTCGGCGACCCATGATCGTAAGATGCAGGTTCGATTCTGGCCTTGCACGCCCATGTGTTGAAGTGTCCTTAGGCAAGACATTGAACCCCACCTTGCCTCTGGTGGGAGGTTGGCGCCAGTGTTTGGCAGCGGTGCCGCCTCCAGTGTGTGAATGTGTGAGTGACTGGGTGAATGGGACTGTGACTGTAAAGCGCTTTGGGCCTTCGAAATAGGGTAGAAAGCGCTATATAAGTAAACGCCATTTACAAAAAAGGTTTAGCGCACTGTCCCAAGGTTAAAGTGCCTAGGATAGCACAAAGGTTAAAAACTTTTTACAGTCTCTGAGGCTCTCTGGCAGGCTGTTCCACAGGCCAGGACTGTAATGGCAGAACAAAGCCTCACCATAAGTTTTGGTCCTCACCTTAGGGACAACTAAAAGGCCAGCACTGCAGGACCTCAGGGTCCCTGAGGGCTCAAACTTTAAAAGAAGATAAATTAACTAAGTAGTCTTGTAAAACATTTACAAGACAATAAAAGAATCTTAAAATTAATTCTGAAACACACAAGGAGCAAATGCAGCGACATTACACCCAAATGTGTTCCCGCCCCCTGGTCATGGTCAGAACTTCTGCCACCGAGTTAGAAGTTTTAAATTTGAGATAGACTTTTTGGGTAAACCAGAGAGCAGAGCATTACAATAATCTAAACGACTAAAGAAAACAGCAAACATTAGCACCTATGTGCTGGCATGAGAGAGGAATGGCCGGATTCTGGCAACGGTTTTAAGATGATAAAATCCTGTCTTAATGATATTTTGATGTGTGGAACAAAAATTAAACTAGAGTCAAAAAGTAAACCCCGGTTTCTCACATGGTATAAAATTCTGAAGATGTGTTAAATCGATTCTCTCTTGCTTTCAGAACCGATGATGAAAATGTCACTTTTGTCCTGGTTGAGCTGCAGGAGGTTTTCTGCCATCCACCACTTTATATCTAAAAGGTCATCAGAAGACACAGTGATGTAAAGCTGTATATTACGTCATAACGTTTTTAAATTTGATGAGCATGGCTAAAAAAACATTTAAGCCTTGTGAGCATAAATGTAAAAAGAATAAGCTAAAGGACATTTTTGCTTTGGTCTGTTGTTCTGATTTCCTTGCTTCACGGATTTATTTGATGTTACATTTATATATTTTATTCTTTTTGTCCTCTATGAGTACTGTAAAGACTTCATTTGATGACTTTAGTTTTCCCAGAAACAGCGATATGGCTTTCTGGCACCAGTGGCAGAGATCCTTCTTTGTAAGGAGGCCTTGATCAGTTTCTGTCAAAGTGCCAGCTTTGATGTTTTGTTTACAGCCTTATAAACATTACTCACCATCCGTTAGAGCTTAGGAGGTGCCCTAACACTGGAATTTTGTCTTACAAAGCACAAACAGATAAAGGGATAATCAAAATAGAGGAGTGTTATATTTTCTGTGGCATCCTGAATGCACATTTTAGCCCTTTAACACCTAAGCCCAATACCCAGCATTGACGATCTTTGCATTAACTTTTCAACCATTCCTGTTAATTTATGTAATTTATGTAGATTCTGTAACTGAGAAAAGCAGCTCTGTGCTCTAAAGTGGAATAGGTTATGGAATACGGCAATACTTGATATAAAATTGAACTGTACAGTTTGTCCTCCATCGTTTGATTCCCCCATTACTTTCATACCGAATGCGAATGTACAGACACACTCAGAGGTTTTGAGCGACAGACGCAGCATTCTGAAAAATCTGAACTTTTGGGAGGTCGCCATGTCAGCCAGGTCAGCCAATCATAAACTCAGCTTTGGGCACGTGACATGTGCAGTGACTCGTCAGCGGGTGGAGTGCAAATCCAATATAGAGGTTTGATCTGAGCATTCTTGTCCTGAACTTGCACCCATCCATTTTCTCAACTCGCTGTATGCCTTTCGGGGTGCTGGGGTTGCTGGAGCCTGTCCCAGCTACTGCTGGGCAAAGGCTGGGAACATCCTGTACCGGTCACCAGCCTATCTCAGGGTTCATGGTGTCGGATTAATTGAGTCCACTATGCCGGCCGACGGGAGGCCGCCTGTGGGGCAGACAGCAGAGCAGCTGCAGTATGGGTAGGCTGAACTGGTGACATTGTTCTAATTTCCATTCAGACAATAATAAAAAGGCCCTTTGATTTTTTCTTGTTTGTCTTTTTTGTCCTATCTGACTAATGCAGGACAGCAAGTTTTCAAACTGGGTCACAGAGACATGGAAACACCACAGGAAGCTCTTGTCACATTCCATGTTTTCATTTCTCTGAATGTTTAAACTTTCTTTGCCTTTTCGCAAAATGTAAAAATTTAAATTTTAAAATAACAAAGCTTTTTGTTCTTTTTTGGTATAATACATGTATCGAACCAGGAATTGAACCTTGACCCAAGTATCGACGTATGATTCATATCAAAGTAAATTGTAAATTGTAAATTTGGAAAGATCAACCTGTCAGATCTACCATTTATTAGCCAGACAGTTAAAAAACAGGTCTGTTTCCAAAGTATTAATATAAATGCCACTTTAACAGCCTGGTGGGAATTTCTAAAAATATCTAACTCGCCAATTCAAACGTGCAGAATGACACCCATCTGGAACAACCCAGACATCCTCATAAACAAAAAAATGTTACACTTCCCATCTTGGCAAGAAGGGGGCGTAACACTACTAGAGCACCTAATTATTGATAAAAGATTCATAACTTCAAGACAAACATGCAATAAATAACTTCTTGGAATTTCAGCAATTTAAATCTATTATTACTAAAAAGTTTAAATATAAAGACAACAATTTAAAGCTACCAGAACTAGTTACCTCTCTGATTAATTTCTCAATGAATAAAACTCTCTCTAAAATATACAAACTCTTATGCAACCTAGATAATAATATTTCACTTCCAATAACAAAATGGGACGCAGATTTTTTGGTTTAGCTGTCAGTCAAAGATCATGAAAGAGACAAAGTCCAAAGTTCTTCATGTTATCAACAAATGTTGAGTTTTAGCAGCAACAGTCAGACGTTATTTAATTAAAGACAGACTCTGGAACTATGAAGAGATATTTCTGCCACTAAGATGAGAAAGAAAGACTGTGCTTCTATAGAGAAATAACTGACTGACCTAGGGTGATAAAGATTATTTTATATAGTTTTTCATAGCAGACCATAATGATATTAATCACCAGATAAACCAAATATCTGTATTTGTCAAATGTGAACGCTCTGTGGCTCATCAGAGAAATGTCTTATCATCAGCAGGTTGTTTAGATTTAAATGATTATTTCCTATCAAACTTTTAATGTAACAGATGCACTAAAGGACCATAATGCAACAGTTTTTCAGATGATTATTTATTTATCTTCTTCCGTTTGTTCCTTTCGGGATCACAAGGCTGCTGGAGCCTATCCTGGCCACTTATTGGCGAAGGCAGGGGACGCTCTGGACAGGTTGCCAGTCTGTCACAGGATCACAATCAGACACCCATTCACTCTCACACTCACACCTAGGGACAATTTAGAGTTACCTATTAACCTATGAAGCATGTTTTTGGACGGTGGGAGGAAGCCGGAGACCCCGGAGAGAACCCACGCATACACGGGGAGAACATGCAAACTCCACACAGAAAGGTCCATCATTGATGTTCTGCTTAAAGTCCCCCAGTCGGGACTTGAACCAGGGGGATTCTGGCTGTGAAGCGACAACCACTGCACCACTTTGCAGCCTTTTCAGATGATTAAGAAAAGGCATTTATATCACAAACTATACTGAAAATTAAAGCAAAATCTCTCAAGTTTCTAAAGAGAACATGAATAATACAGAACACCAAACTGATCAGTTCCATTTAAAAACAAAATGTTAATTCTACAAATAAATTGTATTTTCATGTTTTGAAGAACAAACATCAAATTGACAAGAATGTTGGTCAACATCCTATGAATAATCTTGGAACTAAAAGCAAGTTGTTGCTGCTGTGCTGGTCTGCCCTTTGTTCATTTGAATGTTTATCAGAAGACTTATTGAGCCGGAAGTCTGAGAGGATCTTTCTAGAAGCTGCAGATGCAGTTACAAAGAACAGCCAGCAGGTGTCTCACTGTGGGAGTCTCTGGAGTTGAAAATGACTTTTCTTTGGTGAAATTCAGTCATTTGGATGAAAGACAAACAGGAAGACAAATCCTTGTTCTTCTAATATTGGATCCAAATGTTGGTAGAAAGTAAAGCAGCAACAATCAAATGAGCAGCAGGTCTGTTTAGTTCATCTCTCACTAGAATGAGATCCAGACTGAAGCTTTTGGAAACTTGGATCATTCCAGCTGAAACTCACTTGGATCAACTGTGGACATTTCTGGAGATTTCAGGACGTGGATTCAACAAATCCCAGTTAGTTTGCTAAGAAAAAGAAGAAAACTCATTGACTGAAACTCTGGGATGTTTGAAATCAAGTTTTTAGCTCTGGGAGCTGAAAATGAGTGGAGCTGCTGAGAATCCATCATCCTCTGTGAACGCTGGATCTTCATCCCTGAAAGTCCATGTGAAGAGGAGAAATGGTTGCTCCTCTTCACACCAGAGACAGGAGCAAGAACAGATTTGACTGCATTTGGACTGAGAAGCTCATCATTTGTCAAACTTTTCATTGTTCAATAATGTTTTATCCATTTCTCTGGATTTGAGAGCAAAATGATTCTCTGTTGATGAACTGATGCCAAACTGAGGAATTCTGGGAGATCAGCTGAAGGTCAGACGACGGCCGCTCCTCTTCAGTTTTACTGCTGCTGGGTCACCTGGTGGGAAATCCTCCATGAAACCCAGAAGGGTGAAGGTTCAAAGGAACAAATGACTTGTTTGGAGGCAGTGGTCTTCATGGATCTCAACATGTTTGTCATTTATTTAGAGTTTCTCCAAACAATTCAGGTTTACAGCATGAACTTCATGGATTCTCTGAAACAGACATTTCATCTGAACTCAACTTCAGATGAACCTCCATTTTCTCCTAAATGTCACTTAGAAACTCTTAGGTGAACAGCCTCAAAGAAAAACAAAAATCATTTAAATTAATTGTGTGTGTGTGTGTGTGTTTGTGTGTGCGCACGCGCGCTGAAACCAGATCTCGCACATTGCAGGAAGGGGGGGCGTGTGGTGTGAGTCAATGCGCAGTCAGTCGCCGCTTTAGAAATGAAAAACTTGTGGAAAAAAAGTAATAAAGTGAAAAAGTTCATCTTAAAGAACTGAGTCTGTTTTTTTTTCAGCCTTCGGTCCTGGAGATGACCACAGTCAGAGAACGTAACCCCCACCCCCCTAAAAAAGGAGGAGTGCCCCACAGTTTGAGAACAAACAAGTGAAGGGTCTTTTATTTAATGTGTTTATATATTATAAAGGATTATTCTTTTTGTACATTTCTTCTCTGCATGATTCTGTGGAGGTGAACAGGAGTTCTATTATATTTTCTATGATCTTTTCTTTATTCATTTAATGGATTCTATTTTTTTACTTGTCCAGCAGCTGAGCAAACAGATCAGAGTTGAGTGTCTCTTGTGTTGGACAGATTATACTGTTATAATTGGGGTTTATGGATCTACAGACAGACTGAACGTAGATTTGAATAAACCCCTTCTGTATTTGAGGCTAAGCTTTATTTATGAAAATGATATTTGGATGCATTCCTTGTTGGACGGAAAAACGAAAAAAAGTGGAGAGAAAGAAACAATTTTGGGATGTCAGAGATGGGGGAAAAGGGGTTAGAGTGGGGGGGTAGTCAATATTACAAAGTTAAAACACAAAAGTGTCGTCAGTAAATTACATAAAATAATCAGCACACAACTATTTACAGGTTGGAAGTATAATGACACATCAATAATCAAAGATGTATCTCCCAGGATTTCTGCACACAGAGAGATACAGACAATATTCACTTTACCAATATTCATGAAGGGGGGGTAGAAAAGAGAAAAACAACACCCATGTCTGTATTAGTGTAAAGGTGAACAATCAGGTGGGTGAATGAATGTGAGTCTCTCAGAGTGAACCTTGATCACACTGAACGCTGCAGCAGAGGCAGGAGGGTCAGCCCCCCCCCTCCACACACACCCCCCCCAGAGCTGGGGGCAAACTGAGCAGTAACCGATCCAGGCATCCAAGAGCCCCCCCCCCCTTCAGACAAAGATCCAGGAGCAACCCCCTCCCCTTCACCTGACCTCCACCACAGAAACAGAAACATGATTACAGATGCTTTTGTGCTTTTTAAAATAAATACATTTCATCTTGTAGAGGAGAACAGGGGTTATATTATATTTTCTTTTTTTTTTCTCACGTCCAACAGCTGGGCAAACAGATTAGAGCTGAATGCCTTTTGTGTTGGACAGGTTTTATCACAAAAAGGGGTTATAGAACTTTAGAAGCCAGAGTCTAGATTTGTATAAACCCCTTTTTGTTGTATTATTTTGTATTTATTTGTTACATTTAGTGTGTGTGTGGAAGGGAGAGGGAAAGAATGTGTGGGGGGTGGAAGAGAGTAAAAGGAAGAAAGGTGAAAAGTTGGGGGATACAAGTACTGATTTGAATAAGTTATTATTTTAAGCTGTAACAATTATACCAGATCTGCTGGAAAGACAAATGTTACATCAAAGGTGAAAATCTGACACTAAAATGAGCGTAAAAAATCTGTCCATCAATACACTGTAGGTAAGGAGGAGGGATGAAGCAGACAGGGAGCAGTGTGGCAGTGTGCACGTGGGGGTGGGGATACATGCATGCTGCCGACCTGAACCATGTGTTCATAAGGGGAACCAGATCCTACCCAGCCCGACGAGCCAGACCAGGAGAGGGGATGAGAGACCCCCAGGCCAGGAGTCCCCCCACCATCGGGACCCAGGCAGCCCGGGAGGGGGGGGAGGAGGGGACCGCCCACCCAACCAGCCAGGCGCAGAGAAGGCCCCCCTACAGGCCCCCCCCCCAATGCCCAGATGCATAAGCGAACCCGGTGTCCGGGCCACAGGACAGGAGCGCTTAGCCGTACCAGGCGGCAGCCGTGGGGGCCACCGAGACGAGGGCCAAGGATGAAGCCAGGGCCCCCAGAACCCATGAGCAGCTCACCACCCGACCGGCGCCCCATCTCCACAAGCCAGCCCTGGCACACGACCCGAGCAACCCAGAGATCGCCACGCAGCACCCACAGCCACCCCCCCATAACCCTACACTCTACAACCCCCCTCCCCTGCCATATTATCTGAGCCCCCCTCCCCAACCCTATCAGTGCCCTCCCCTCTCTGTGATGGGGAGGGAAAGCCCCAGAGGGTCCCAGCGAGCCAGCCCCCAGGTCCGTCCCACCCATGCACTCACGCACACATACTCACATTCATCTGGCCGCCACGCAACCCCCCCCCCCCCCCCATGCCCGTCCATCACCGCAGCTGACAGGATACCACAAGCCTTGCCGCCCTGAGAGGACAAGGTGGGTGAAGACCGGCCAACTCCACCCATGTATGGAGGTGTGGGTGTGCTGCAGGTAAAATAGGGCCAAGCCGCAGAGCCCCCCCCCCCCCCCCCCCCACACACACACTCCTGGTTCTCTGTGTTAGTGGTGTGTATTTACTGTGTGCTGCTAGCATGCAGTGTGTGTGTCTAAAGGGGAAGTTCAAATTTTGGGGGGGGGCAGTGAAAGGTGAGCACGGATGTTTCACCGTGCCCCCCTCCACCAGACCCTCTCCAAAATGCCCTAGATTAATCAGGGTGTCTAATATGCAAGTAAAAGCGAAATGGAGGGCGGGCGCCGACACGACCCCAGAGAGAGACACCCCCAGTGAGTCCCGCCAGCATAACCCACCCATCCAGTTCCCGGAGCCCCATGTGCCTGTGTGCAACATTTGTTTGGGGGAAGAATTCTATTTTCTATGTTCTTGTTATTCTGCATTTAATGGATTTTGTATATGCATGTATAATTTATTACAGAAATCTGCTTGATTCCTGCCTTCAGTAACAGATAACAGGTACCAAGGTCACCAGTAGGCCTGTTTTGGACTTAAATCTCTGTTTTTTTCTATACTGGAGTGTTTATGGAGCCACAACACCTGCAATGCAAACTAGACAAAAACACACCATTCTAATGACGTATCTAGTATGTTTACATCTTCCCTTACTGGATAATAAAAAAGCCTTTTAGCCTTGAGGACAGAGAGAGAGGACAGCCACAGAGCCTAACAGGTCGTGTTTCTCCACCTCTCCCCTTTTGACTCTTGTGTGTCTTTTCATTTCTGCTCATTTCATTTTTGGACGTCCTGAACCACCTGAATCTGTGAAGGCCGGACGAGACGGCAACAGCTTGGAGGCACAGACGGGGGGGTTGAGGACAGTTTTTCTGGATTAAATTTGGATGAAGGGTTTCTCTTGAGTGGACTGACGACACGGGTGAACCCTACAAAGGTAAGCAGAAACCTGTCAATCAAAGTCTGCATTGGGCCAAACCAACTGTCTGATGTCCACAAAGTGAGTAACTCAGTAAATTGTAGAATTGTACATTTGGGAAAATCAAAGTATTTAAGAAAAGTGAAAATAAGGTTTACAGAATAAGAGAAAAAAGAAAAAGTGATGAAGTGTCCTAGAGTTTGGAAACTCCAACAGTTCTCTGACGGGAGGCTGGTTCACTGGGATTGTTGTCCCGGGGAGGTGAGGACCCCCCAAGTACAGAACTGGACAGTCTGAAGATCCTAAAGATTGGTGAGAGACCAGAATCCCACAGTAGGACTGAGTGACCAGAATACCACGGTGTTGTAAATAAAGGCGTAGAGGCTAGTAGAGGCTCTGCAGTGTTGGATGTTCTGCTTTGTGGTTCTGGTGGGAATGAAGTGCACGGCTGTGCACGTGAGTGTGGAAGTCTGTGCACGTGAGTGTGGAAGTCTGTGCATGTGAGTGTGGAAGTCTGTGCACGTGAGTGTGGAAGTCTGTGCACGTGAGAGTGGAAGTCTGTGCATGTGAGTGTGGAAGTCTGTGCATGTGAGTGTGGAAGTCTGTGCACGTGAGTGTGGAAGTCTGTGCACGTGAGTGAGGAAGTCTGTGCACGTGAGTGTGGAAGTCTGTGCACGTGAGTGAGGAAGTCTGTGCACGTGAGTGTGGAAGACATGTCTGTGCTGTGAAGCAGCAGCTTCAAATTCTGCTGGAAAGGAGGAGCAGCCGATGTCTGAACCAACGGAGACAACTTTGATCCTAAACAGAAAACTGTCCTCTTTATAGAATGATGTTGAGGAATTCTAAATCAGAATAGAAATGTTTGTATTATTATTCTGTAAAGGATCAGAGGATTGAGGTTTAACACAGAGAGGAAGGTGCAGGTGTGTGTGTGTGACAGAAAGACAGAAAAGATGGGGGTGACATGAAGGTTAATGCTACTTACATACTAAAGCAGGGGTGGGCAATTAGAAGGGCTGGACCAGGAGCAGATGTGTGGAAGGGGAAAGATCTACCATGGAATGTAGATGAAAACATTTGGATTGAAAATTATATTCTAAAACAGAATATTCTGGAGTTTTTAGTTTAAAACTTTATTTCCCATTTTAGATCAATTTTTTATTGTGAAGCTCTTTGGTACCTTCAAGTAATTGTAAAGTGCTTTGAATAAAGTTCCATTCATTTATGATCCTTTTAAAAAAAAATAACATTATTTATGAAATAAGACAAAAATTCAGGAAAAATATACTAATACATTTAAAAAAAACAAAAAAAACAATCAATAGTGGATCCTCCCCCTTAATAATCCTAACTTTGAGGCTGCAGCTCATCACGTCTCACAGTTTGTGCAGCTGCGTTGGGTCCTGCACGTCTGTTTCTCATTCAGTAATTCCAGAAGTTTATGGCAGTAAAACTCCTCACTGACTAAATACATTTTTCTCAGACAGACATGAACATTTTCACACTTTTCTCTCTTGTTTAAATTCTCAAACCTTCATGGAAATCAGATCCCGGATCTTAGAATGAAAACAAAGATCTGATTGAATGCAGAAGGGGGGTATGGAAGCGATTCTGTAGCATAAATAAAAAGCAAAGTCAAAACCAGAAATGCTTTTTCATTTTCAAAATGAAGCTGCATTTTTTGACTCAAAAATAAAATGAAAAAGCAATCCACCAAAATGCTTTTTCATTTCTTTCCTCAACACAGCTTATTCTGTCACTTAATTAAAATTAAAATGAAAATGGTATTTGACATTTCATTTTCAAGACGTTATATTTCAGACAAAACACGTTATTTCTGGTATTTTATTATGGAATGAACAGACATGCAATCCAAATGAATACATTTGTACATCAAATAACGATACAGGGCATGCAATAACTCTCATTAATTTCAGAGTACAGTACATGTCATTTCTATAATGGGTATAACAGTGACATGGGTGATATTAGCGCTTTATGCCATCTTTCCAGCTCGCTGGGTGTGTGTACTGTAAACTATGATGTAAACGCGCATGCTAAAAGTCAGTGACGGCTGGCATGACCGCACTTCCGCAGATGTCGGCTCACTTGACCGCGGTTCCAGCTGTCATGAAACAGCAAATTCCGCGCGAAGCTGCAGATAAATTTGTAAATATGTGGGAATTACATCAGTCTTTATTTTGTTCTGGACACCACTGGAAACACAAATTAATATGATGGTTTCTCAGATCGCAACAGCATTTCCGCCTTCGTTCATCGGAGCTTCGCGCTCCGCTATGTGAAGGAAGCTGGCGGTCTGAAGAACAAAGCTTGTCCGCGGTGCGTCAGGAGGACCGCAGAAGGCGGACATGCTGCTATGTAGTCCTGAGAAGCTGTGGAAACTCATCAGAAGTTCACAACCATCACAAAACCCTCTTCTCTGCCGCTAACACAGTCTGCTCCTGGTGCGTGTGTGTGTCAGCGGCCGGACACACAGAGAAAGCAGTGACGTCATCGCCCCGCCTCCCCTCTGCTAATGCTTTTTCGAAATGAATATTGTGACAATGTGCGCGGGGTGGATGTTAAAATGCAAATGCAATCCCCTCTTTGCATTTTCGTTTTAATTATGACACAGAATGAGCGGTTTTAAGTATAAAATGAAAAAGCATTTTGAAATATTGCTTTTTCTTTTGAATTTTGAGTCAAAAAATGCAGCTTCATTTTGAAAATTAAAAAGCATTTCTGTTAATCCATTTTAATTGTCAAATTAGACATTTCTAAATGAATTATGCTACACATTTACCAGGGACCTTTTTGAAAATGAAATGTCAAATACCATTTTCATTTTAATTTTAATTAAGTGACAGAATAAGCTGTATTGAGGAAGGAAATGAAAAAGCATTTTGGTGGATTGCTTTTTCATTTTAATTTTGAGTCAAAAAATGCAGCTTCATGTTGAAAATTTAAAAGCATTTCTGGTTTTGACTTTGCTTTTTATTTATGCTACAGAATCGCTTCCATAGGGGGGAAGAAAATGTCACGTCTTGATCGCGTGGCCAGATTAAAAAAAACAAAAACATGGGTCTCTGATATTGTTCAGTGGGCCGGACCAAACATGGAGGCGGGCCGGATCCAGCCCACGGGCAGTAGTTTGTCCCCCTGTTCTGATAGATTCATTTCAGTGAAATGATTTATTTTGTTTAGGGGTTAAGATACTAAAGTGTGTGTTGTGTATTTTGTGTTTTTCTGTAGAAGTTTTGATTGTGTTAAAAGTTATGGACTATATAATTCTTTGCTTTGTCTGTGTTTTAACAAAACATTTGTAGTTGTGTGTGTGAATTGTGTTTGTGTTTAGCTGGAGTTGTGTTGGTGACATGGCTAAAGGGAGATAAAGAGCAGCAGGGGCTCTGGGGACAGCAGGAGGTCAGAGGTCATTGGGGAACCAGCGTATGCAGAAGCAAATGAAACACAGCAAGGAGGATCTGATGACGTCTGACAGGACAGAGCAGTGAAGAAAGACAACGTCTTCCCTCTGGGGGGGTCAGAACAAACAGGAAGATGAGATGAACTTAGGACAGGGAGGTGGGACAAAGCAGGTTGGTCTGGGAACTGCTTATCCAACAGATGATGGACGTACAGCACACACACACATACTAGATATATAAAATAAAATAAACTATTTTGGATGAACAGAAGGTTCCAGTTTTAGGGGTTCCTAAATCTTTAATTATACAACAGGTGATGTAATTTCTGTAGATGGATGTTTGTTAGGAAACTTTTTCTGGAATCACACTGCATAGAAATGCTGTTAGTTCACGCCCAGCTTCTCCAGACACACAAATAGTTATAAGACTCAAAAATCAAAATTGGAAACAGATTTTGAGGTTTGGACAGACAATGCTTACATTCATTCCGTCCACTGACGGTGCTTTAGATAAATTCTAATCTAGAGATTCAGCCTCTCCTCACAGCTGCAGCTCTGCAGCCTTGAGTTTCCCAGGGAGATGCAGTCAGAGCGCTTTGTTTGGATTTAGCTGCAAATGGTGTAGAGGAGTGTCTGTGCATGCTGGTGTCATTCAATAAAAAATTTTAATATTGAGTATGGAAATAGATTTTCTTGCAAATGCCAAACTATAAAAAATGCACCTGAAAGTGAGAAACAATTATGGATTAAAAGGACAATAAATTGGAAGAAGTCAATAAACAGTTAGTTGAGTTGCAGCTGGCAGAGGCTAGGCAGAAAGCAAATAAATAAATAAACAAATACATGAAAAAATAAATAAAATCAAATATATATATAAAATGTCTTAGACTCACAGCTGAAGCTCATTAGTCACATTTATCTGGTACATTTCCGCCAGGTCCGCCTGGTTTCATTTTACAAACTATAACTCACCTATGAACAGTTTTAGTGTCAATCCGGCCTTCGCCCCGTAGGATATAGGGGACAATGACGGGGAGAAGTGGGTGAGAGACGGAGGTTTCCGGGGCGGAACACTCAGGGAACTGATGGATGCTGGACAGTGCTATTACTGCGAGGAACCCGGCAATTGGACTAGGGGCTGTCCATACGAACTTTGTCAGCTTTATGGGTGGTATCGGCCCAGAGGTGGACCACCTAGGGGCGGAACCCCAAGAGAGCGTGGACATGGGCCTGTTCACCAAATGCCTGCAATAAACTGGCATCCCAGGAGGCATGAAACCTCTGGAATCCTCAAGAACAATGAGACACAGACTCTGCCAAACACAAAGTCCTTGAACACTAAGGTCAGCAAACAGACTCTGAACCACCACTTTGTGTACTCGCCGACAGTACACAAATTTTTAATTGGGTTGTGACCTGCTGGTAAAGCTGGGAGCCACTACTCTGTGCAGCCCGGATGGGTTACAGGTCACTCTACCAGATGGGACTATACTCCACTGCAGAGCGGATGAACTCACTCATGAGGCGCAGTACCTTGTTTGTCCAACGGAGGAGCCACTGGCAGACTAGTACTGGGGATTGTTCGAATCCACCACAGATGATGGGTCGGTAAATTGTCCACCGACATACTGACCACACGCACAGCTGGTTTACATGCATTGACCTCTCTAATGCTTTTTCGGTCTGCCTCTACACCCTGAGGGGAGACCTCTTCTCAATTTCGTGTGAAACTCAGCAGATGTGTTACACGCGTTTCCAACAGGGGTTCACACTCTCTCTAGGAATTTTCAATCAGGTATTAAAGGAGGTGTTTCCTGACTGTCCCCTGCCAGTCAACGTCACTCTCATCCAGTATGTGGAGGAAATTCTGATAACAGCTGAAACAGTTGACGCATGTTTAGACGCCACAGGCGTAATTCTTAGCCATCTGGTGGCTACAGGGTGTAAAGTTTGCAAAGATTTCAGGTACCGCAGACAAGTAGATTCCTCAGAACATTATTTCCCAGTCGGGGACTGGCATGTCCCTGGTCTACAGATCAGCTGTGTTGTCTCATCCTAAGCCCATGAAGGTCAAAGAGGTTGTCATTTTTAGGTCTGACTGGCTGCAGCAGACATTACGTCCACAATTACACAGGGTTGACCCAACCACTCCATGACAGTCAGACAGCAAAATAGGATGAAACTTAAAGCAGACCTGCACTGGGCTGCAGAGGCTGAAACTACTTTTATTAAACTAAAATAGGCCCTAGCTGCAGCCTCTGAGCTGACAACACCAGATTACATGTAGTAGCCCGTTCTTTCTTAATGTTTCTGGAACAGAAGATCTTGCAAACAGTGTTCTGTTCCAGAGAAAAGGGGGAGGAGAAGGAATACTTATGTACCTAAGCATTATGTTAGAAAACATTGATAAGAGACATCACAAATGCACCAAACATACATTTGGAGTAACCAAACCACTCTAGCACATTGTCACGGGACACCCATTACAAATACTGACCACGTATGGAGGAGTGGCTTATGTGAACTCTTAGGAATTCACACTCTCTCTGAACAACATTTTAGAAGTACCCAACATCACATTCACACACAAAGGATCAAACCGGCGCGGCGGGAGAGCTGCTTTCCTGGTTGGGCTGGGGCGGCGCTCTCTTTCCCTCTGCGCCTCCCTGCTCTCTGGCTCTGGGGGCCTTGCGGCGGTCCTGCTGGCCCCGGCCCGGGTGGCGGTCTTGGTCGCCCGGGGGGCGGTTGTTCCCTGCCTGTTCCCGTGTGGCCTTGGGGGGATTCCGGCTGCCGTTGCTGCTGCGGCGGGGGTCTTGGGGTGGGGATGGCTGGGCACTCTCCCTCCTTCTTTTCACATTACACCATCCATTTTAGAAGAACATAAACACTCACCTGAGCACAGGTGTTAGCTCACCTTTGCATTAACAGTTTGCATGATTGAATGACTGAAATATTTCACACTAGTTGGTTTAAAGGCATAGGTATGCGTGTGAACACTATCTGTTTTGTGTACATGTCGACATGTGGACATTTTTGCAGCTAGCAGGTGTGTTGATAACATTTGAGTGTGTGTGTGGACAGGCCCCGCCCTTTTTGTACTACATTTGAACCTTACCATAATGATTAACAACCAGTAAACCTGTCTGCTCTATGCTGCTTCATGGTCTTACCCCCCCTCCCCTCCCATTATCACCCTCCTACCCCTCCTCTCTCTAACGTCCCTCTCTCTTCTTCCCTTCTTTCCTTTTCCATCCGGTCCAACACCCAAAATTTTCAAACATGGTTGAAATTAATAAAGTTTGGCCTCAATTACAAAAGGGGTTTATTCAGACATACCTTTGGTTTGTCTGAAGATTAATAACCCCTCTTGTTAAAGTAAAATATGTCCAACACAAGAGGCCCTCAGCTCTCATCTGCCTGCCCAGCTGTTGGACAGGACAAGTTAAAAAAAAAAAACAAGAAAAAAAACAAAGGATCAAACCACATGACCAGGAACACCACATGTGTGAGCTAAACAGGTGGAAAAAATAGGAGAAGATCAGGTCTGAGTTGCAGTCCACATGGAGCAAAGAGTTTTCCACAGATGGTTGTTGTTTCAGGCATGACAAGGATGCATTGAGATCAGAATGGTCAGCATGTGGTCAGAAAGGCAGAAAGACTAACAGGTCCCCAATCAGCTCAGAGCAGAAGTTGTTGAGCAGGATTAGCTGAAGCAGAAGGAGCAGAGCTGTTCAGGAACAGAGATGGGAGTCAGAGCCATGCTTCAATGAGGGGGTAAGATTACAAAGGGGGGGGGGGGGGGGGGGGGGCAAGAAAAAACAAGGAGATATCCAGTGGAACCAGCGACAGGGCGAGAGATCATAATTGATTTACAGACATGGTGACCTCCATCAGAGGTTACAGTCTTGTGTTGGTGTGCTTGGATGCATTTACTGGGTGGCCATAGGTGTGGCCCCCCAAGAAGGGAGACAGCAAATCAGTAATAAAATGTCTATTAATCATTATGTTCAACGCCATGATTTTCCCATAAAAGTCAGGTCTGATAATAGAATCCATTTCAGGAACCAGGACCTGCAGAAGGTTGGAGCCCTGTTAGGCCTGAAACATTCACTTGAAACGGTAAAACACCCAAAGTCACAAGGAAAGGTGGAGAGAATAAATCAAACATTCAGACTAAATTGGGCAACATCTGTGCACAGACCAAATGAAATGGGGTTGGTGCTCTAACATTTACTCTGATGTTAATCAGATGCTCAGTTATTCAGAGAGGGAGTTTGACCTACATGAGTAGCAGATAAAACTTTTACAGGGCCACAGTCACGGTTTCCATGTTCAGGGAACCTCAAATAACAAAATGTCTCACCCTGATTATTAAAATGCTCTCCATAGTTTTGTATCAGTTTTCTCCAAACAGGTGGGTACAGCAAAGACTAGCAGCTTTTCAGCTTCCTTTACCCCCAGGTTGTTCTGATATTCATCATCCTCTTAGTCCTCTTGATCTGCAGCAGCTCCATCCTCTCTAGGAGGCTTTTCCAACTCCTCAACACTTCCTGTCTGTTCTGGTTTCTCTTCCTTTTTGTTGCAGATTCTGGGGCACCAGTTTCCTGGAAGGGTCTTCTTTCCCCTTCCCCTTCTTTGCTTTCTTTTCCTTCTTCTTCTCATCTCTGATGGAACCAGCTGACCCAAGCAGCTGCATCGTCAGTTCTCTGTCTTCTTCATCATGATCTGGTTTGATTTCTGCATTTGTGGGGTCATACATGTAGTGGTGTTTTGTGAGATGCCTTTTCAGGCTTGTGGTGATTTGGGCCAGGAGTGATTATGGCTGTTGTGATTTGTTGTTGTTTTGTTGGTTCACTCATTGTCAGCCTCCTTTCCTCCCCCATTGACAACCGGGTCCTAAAGGGGATGATGACCTTGTTGGCAGCAGGGGGGTCCAGGGTTTGATGGTGGTGTGTGTGTGTGTGGGGGGGGGGGGGGGTGTTTGCGGTGGCACTGTGTTTGTGATGTTTTGTCCTTCTGTTGCTTTGTTTGTGTGTGTGGATATTGTGGGGTGGGGTTTCTTTTGGGATTGCATTTTTGTTTTTGGATCTCTTAGGAGATCCAAACAGGGGTATTGTGGAGGTGAACAGGGGTTCCATATTATTTTCTATGGTCTTTTCATTCTGCATTTAATAGATTTTATGAACGGATATATATGCATGTATAATTTATTACAGAAATCTGCTTGATTCCTGCCTTCAGTAACAGATAATAGGTACCAAGGTCACCAGTAGGCCTGTTTTGGACTTTAGTCTCTGTTTTCTTTCTGTACTGGAGTGTTTATAGAGCCACGACACCTGCAATGCAGACTAGACAAAAACACACCATTCTAATGACGTATCTAGTATGTTTACATCTTCCCTTACTGAATAATAAAAAAGCCTTTTAGCCTTGAGGACAGAGAGAGGACAGCCACAGAGCCTAACAGGTCGTGTTTCTCCACCTTTCCCCTTTTGGAAAAGGTTTGAAAATTCATGCAGACTCTTGTGTGTCTTTTCATTTCTGCACATTTCATTTTTGGATGTCCTGAACCATCCAAATCTGTGAAGGCCGGATCAGACGGCAACAAAAGACAACGTGGATTGCTGTGATTGTGAGACTAGCAGATGATCGATCGGAGCTGCAGTGAAGAGGACGGCGGTGTTTGTGGGAGTTGGAGCTGAAGATCGGAGCAGGAACCATGTCTTCCCTTCAGTCTCTGAGAGAGTTGATCAGCGAGCGACTAGCTGCTGCTGCTGAAGAAATCTGCAGACTCTGTGAAGGAACCATCGTCCAGTACGAGCAGGAGCTCTGTCGTCAGCGCAGACTGCTGGATGTCATCTGGAAACCACAGCTGCAGCTACACCACATAGGTATGTCACCTTCATAAAAGAAACAGAGAAGCCCTTTGAGCTTCATGCTCTTCTTTTTGGGGACCCGTCTGTCACTCAGTGGCGGATCTACACTAACTTACTGTCCTGGGGGGGGGGGGTATGTGCTCCTGTGGGGTGATTTCGGGTACACCCTAGACTAGTGGTCGCCAACCAACGTGCGGCGCATGCGGCTCTCTCATCCTTGTGCCGCTGTTGTCAGTGTTTTTAAAAATAAAAAAAATACTATTATATGTTGTAAGATTTCCACAAAAGTGGATATAACTGTGACCATAAATGAACAATCATGTCTTTTGACTGCTGGAGTGGTACAGAACCTGCCTTGTTGATTTGATTTTGGGGTGTGATTTACTTATGTTGATGTTGGGGGTCTTATTAAATGAGGCTACTGAAACAGCTAAAGCTAAGCTGAGCTAGCTGTTAGTGTGTCAGCACCTGTGCTTACTAGGGCTAAGACTAAAGCTGGGATGCAAAGTCTTCCACACATGGATGACAGTTTCTTTGATGGGAGCAAAGAAATGCAAAAAAAAGTCCAGAGACGGTTTGAAAAAAAATTAAGTTGCCGGATCCTGAGATCCCAACCGCAGCAGAAACATTTGAAATACCAGCTGACATTCTAGCTTTACAAAATGAAGACCAAACTTTAAAACCTTTGTTCGCCAAAGTGACGACGGAAAGTGACAAATGTTTGGGAAATGTGCAGTTTATTGTTGATGATGATGTTCTGTGTGCAAGTGAAGGTGAACACCTACGGTTAGTTGTTCCAACCACCTCAGGCATCATGCTCTTAGCACACACGCTCACATGGGCGGGTCACCTGGGTCGTTGCAAAACATATCGTGTTAGTTCATGTTTTTTCTGGCCATCTATGTACACTGATGTTCAGACATACTGTGCAACATGTCCTACCTGCCAGAAAACTGTCATTATGCATAAGTCAGACAGAGCATTACTGCACCCACTTCCTATCATTTCCACACCATTCAGGAGAATAGCCATGGACATTGTTGGACCTTTACCGAAGAGCAGCAGTGGTCACGAGTAGGGATGGATACTGTGCCGTGCCCCAGTATTGAACGAGCCCCGGGGCAACATTCTTCAAGACCGCAGCAGGGGTTGACATAGCCCAGAAATTTGCACTGGCCCTTCCTGAAAGTTACTGGCCCGACACCGCGCACAGCGCAAAACGCCAGCGCAAAACGCCACCGCCAAGCGGTCAGACTCCACTTTGGGGGTCTGGGGGGCATGCCCCCCCAGAAAATTTTCAAAATATGGTGCAATTTGGTGCATTCTGGTGACATCTAGCACTTATTTATACACTTTTCAATGACTGAAAATAGACCATATCAAACTTAAATCTGTCTAATAAGTCTGTTTCAAATGTTTTGAAGAGAGCACTGCAGTGTAGTAGGTAACACTAGTTAAGAAGTTTTCATTCTGCTTCTAATCACTGCTATTTCACATTTGTGCCTAATCAATAGTTAAGAAGTTTTATTTCCTTTTTTGCTCTGACTGCCTTGAGGTTCTGCTTTTTCTAACTGTTGCAAAGTTACATTTACTTTTTAGTTACTTTAGTTACTTAATGAAATTAAATAATTGAAAAATTAAATGAAATTAAATTACTGAGATCATTCAGATAACTAGAAATAGAGAGAGGCCATTAGAGAGAAGGGAAAAGGCAGGAACATAGGTTTGAGAATAGGGACTCTTTTTTTTTTTTTTTTTTTTTTCATTTTTGGGTTTTTTTTTAACTTGTCCTGTCCAACAGCTGGGCAGACAGACGAGAGCTGAGGGCCTCTTGTGTTGGACATATTTTGCTTTAACAAGAGGGGTTATTAATCTTCTGACAAACCAAAGGTATGTCTGAATAAACCCCTTTTGTAATTGAGGCCAAACTTTATTAATTTCAATCATGTCTGAAAATCTTTGGTGTTGGACCGGACGGAAAAGGAAAGAGGGGAAGAAGAGAGAGGGACGCTAGAGAGAGGGGGGGGTAGGGGTGATAATAGGAGGGGAAGGGGGATAAGACCATGAAGCAGCATACAGCAACAAGTTTACTGGTTGTTAATCATTATGGTAAGGTTCAAATGCAGTACAAAAAGGGCGGGGCCCGTCCACACACACACTCAAATGTTATAAACACACCTGCTAGCTGCAAAAATGTCCACCTGTCGACATGTACACAAAACAGATAGTGTTCACACACGCATACTTATGCCTTAAAACCAACTAGTGTGAAATATTTCAGTCATTCAGTCATGCAAGCTATTAGTGCAAAGGTGAGCTAACACCAGTGCTCAGGTGAGGTTTTATGTTCTTCTAAAATGGATGGTGGAACGGGAAAAGAAGGAGGGAGAGTGCCCAGCCATCCCCACCCCAAGACCCCCACCGCAGCAGCAGCGGCAGCCGGAATTCCCCCAACGCCACACGGGAACCGGCAGGGAACAACCGCCGCCCGGGCGACCAAGCCCGCCACCCAGGCCAGGGCCAGCAGGGCCGCCGCAAGGCCCCCAGAGCCAGAGGCCAGGGAAGCACGGAGGGAAAGAGAGCGCCGCCCCAGCCCAACCAGGAGAGCAGCCCCCCCGCCGCGCCGGGAGAACCCAACGCAGAGCCCCACCGGAGAAGGACGCCCACAGCCCCAGACGAGCACCCCACCACCACCCAGGAGTTCCGGGCATCCCCCCGCCCCAACCCCAGGTACGAGCCAGGACCCCCCAAGGGAGACCCGCTCCGCACTCCAGGCAGCCATCCGCCCGGCCCACGGTTGGTCCAGGGAGGAGCGAGGCAGGGGGCCCGCCGCCCCCGCCCAGGAGGGGGGAACCCCGGGGAAAAAAAGAGGGCCCACAAGGGGTGTTATAAATATGGCCCGACCAGGCTCGGCCACAGTTGGAAATTTGGCGGGGCTTAGCACTCAGGAGCAAGGACCAGAACCCACCCCCCAGGGACCAGACACCCCCGGCTCAGATGTAATGTGAACTCCCCCACCGCGCGGAGAGAGCACCGCCGGGCCCAGGAAGCCGGCACCCCGGGGACACGGCCGCCGTTGCAAAGGGGCCCGCACCCCCCACCAGGGAAGAGGCAGGGGACAGATGGACCCAGGTCCCACCTTCCTTGCAAAATGTGTGTGCGTGTATGTGTGTTTGAGATGGTGTGTGTGTGCATGTGTGTGTGTTTATGTTGGGATGTATATATTGAGGGGGGAGGGGTGTGTGTGTACTAAGGGGGGTGCAGTTAAAATTGGCGGGTAGGGCACTAAGGGGACATCTCCTGATTACTCACAGTGACGTCCCCTCACCCTCCCCACCAAGGGGCCCTAAATGTCTAAGGTGCAGTTAAAATTGGCGGGTAGGGTGCTAGGAGGACATCCGCTGCTTGCTGGCAGTGATGTCCAAGCACCCCCCCTACCAAGGGCCCTACATGTCTAAGGTGCAAATAAAACCGAAAGAGGGGGGGCCCACTCCATACGGCAACCATAGGAGGGGGGCCACTGCCTAGTAAACCCCCCCCCCCAAGGCTCATCGCAGGCTAAGCCCCCCACCCCCTCACCCTATTATGAGGTTATATGAGGAAGGGGGTAAGTTGGGGACAGCTGATAGACTGTCCCCCGGTGGTCAAACAGCTGCCCCCCCCCCCCCCCCCCCCCAGCAAGGGGGCCAGGCCCAAGGTGGAAGGGCAGCAAGGCACGTAGTATTGGAGGAGGATACAAACTGTTCTATCATGGTGTTGATAGGAAGAGAAATGGGGTAGGAGTGATTCTGAAGGGGGAGTTTATAAACAGCGTTCTAGAGGTGAAAAGAGTCTCAGACAGGATAATGAGCCTAAAGTTAGAAATTGAAGGGGTGATGGTGAATGTAGTCAGTGGGTATGCGCCACAGGTTGGCTGTGAGTTAGAAGTGAAGGAGAGATTCTGGAGTGAGTTGTATGAGGTCATAGAGAGTATCCCCAGAGGAGAGAGAGTTGTTATTGGAGCAGACTTTAATGGGCATGTTGGTGAGGGCAACAGAGGTGATGAGGAGGTGATGGGCAGGTTTGGTGTGAAGGAAAGGAATCTGGAGGGACAGATGGTGGTGGACTTTGCGAAGAGGATGGAAATGGCTGTAGTCAACACTTACTTCAAGAAGAGAGAGGAACATAGAGTGACGTACAGAAGTGGAGGTAGGAGTACTCAGGTGGACTACATCCTATGTAGACGAGGTCATTTGAGAGAGGTTAATGACTGCAAAGTGGTGGTAGGAGAGAGTGTAGCCAGACAGCACCGCATGGTGGTGTTTAAGATGACTCTGGAGGTCAGGAAGAAAAAGAGAGGGAAAACAGAAAAGAAGACCAAGTGGTGGAAGCTACAGAATGAAGAAACTTGTGAGGAATTCAGGCAGAAGTTGAGACAGGTCCTGGGAGCTCAGGATGAGCTTCCAGATGACTGGGAAAATACAGCAGAAATTATCAGGGAAACAGGTAGGAAGGTGCTAGGTGTGTCATCTGGAAAGAGGAAAGACGGTAAAGACACTTGGTGGTGGAATGAGGAAGTACAGGAATGCGTCCAGAGGAAGAGGTTGGCTAAAAGGAAGTGGGATGCAGAAAGGACTGAGGAAGGTAGACAGGAGTACAAGGAAGCGCAGCGTAGAGTGAAGAGAGAGGTGGCAAAGGCCAAACAGAAAGCTTACGATGAGCTATATGACAGGTTAGACACAAAGGAAGGAGAAAAGGACTTGTACAGGCTAGCCAGACAGAGAGACAGAGATGGGAAGGACGTGCAACAGATAAGGGTGATTAAGGACAGAGATGGAAAGGTTCTAACAACCCAGGAGAGTGTACAGAAAAGATGGAAGGAGTATTTTGAGGAGCTGATGAACGTGGAAAATGACAGGGAAAGAAGGGAGGAAGATGTGGTTGTTGTGGAGCAGGAAGTAGCAGAGATTGGAAAGGATGAGGTTAGAAAGGCTCTGAAAAGGATGAAGAGCGGAAAGGCCGTTGGTCCTGATGACGTACCTGTGGAGGTGTGGAAGTGCCTAGGAGAGACAGCAGTGGAATTTCTAACGAGGTTGTTCAATAGGATTGTAGAGAGTGAGAAGATGCCTGAGGAATGGAGGAGAAGCGTTCTGGTTCTGATCTTTAAGAACAAGGGTGACACGCAGAACTGCAGCAACTATAGAGGAATAAAGTTGATGAGCCACACAATGAAGCTGTGGGAAAGAGTAGTGGAAGCCAGGCTTAGGAAGAAGGTGGAGATTTGTGAGCAGCAGTATGGTTTCATGCTCCGTAAGAGCACCACTGATGCCATTTTTGCTTTGAGAATGTTGATGGAAAAGTACAGAGAAGGTCAGAAGGAGCTGCATTGTGTGTTCGTAGATTTAGAGAAGGCGTATGACAGGGTGCCGAGGGAGGAGCTGTGGTACTGTATGAGGTCGTCTGGAGTGGCAGAGAAGTATGTCAGAGTAGTTCAGGACATGTATGAGAGAAGTATGACGGTGGTGAGATGTGCTGTAGGTCAGACAGAGGAGTTCAAGGTGGAGGTGGGACTACACCAAGGATCAGCTTTGAGTCCCTTTTTGTTTACTATGCTGATGGACAGGCTGACAGACGAGGTAAGACAGGAATCTCCCTGGACAATGATGTTTGCGGATGACATTGTAATTTGCAGTGAGAGTAGAGAGCAGGTGGAGGAACAGCTAGAGAGGTGGAGGATTGCTCTGGAAAGAAGAGGTATGAAGGTCAGTCGTAGTAAGACAGAATACATGTGTCTGAACGAGAGGGATCAAGGTAGAAGCGTTAGGTTACAGGGGACTGAGGTGAAGAAGGTGCAGGAGTTTAAGTACTGGGGTCAACAGTTCAGTGTGATGGGGATTGTGGAAAGGGGGTGAAGAGGCGAGTGCAGGCAGGTTGGAGCGGGTGGAGGAAAGTGTCAGGAGTGTTGTGTGACAGAAGAGTGTCAGCAAGACTCAAAGGAAAGGTGTACAAGACAGTGGTGAGACCAGCTCTGCTCTATGGGTTAGAGACGGTAGCAGTGAGACAGAGACAAGAGGCTGAGATGGAGGTAGCGGAGATGAAGATGTTGAGGTTCTCCTTAGGAGTGACCAGGTTAGACGGGATAAGGAACGAGTACATCAGAGGGACGGCTCATGTTGCCTGTGTTAGCGACAAAGTCAGAGAAGCCAGACTGAGATGGTTTGGACATGTTCAGAGGAGGGATAGTGGATATATTGGTAGAAGGATGTTGGAGATGGAGCTGCCTGGCAGGAGGGCAAGAGGACGGCCAAAGAGGAGATACATGGATGTCTTAACAGAGGACATGAAGTTGGCTAATGTTAGGGTAGAAGATGTCCATGATAGAGTGAGGTGGAAAAGGATGATTCGCTGTGGCGACCCCTGATGGGAAAAGCCGAAAGAGAAAGAAGATTCAGCTAACTAGAAATACTTACTGCTTACAGTGTTGTAAAGAAAAACAAAATGAAGTAGTTTGACATTATACTGTATTTGACTCTGAGATTCAGGTATTTGGAGTTGCCTTTGATTCTTTGACATTCAGCTTAAAGCTTAGTGTATACAGTTTCATCTTCAATGCATTCATTAAATATCTTGCTGTCCATAGTAGTAATTCCACCCATTACTCCATCTAACATATTCCTATCTATTCCTGCCATGTCTTCCACATCTCTGACAGGCTTCAGTCTCTGAACATTAGCCCCGTTTGCATGGGCAAAAATAATCGGAATGAATGCCGTATCGGATAGAAAACACGTCATGTAAACACACCGTTCGGAATACTCTGCCCCGATCAGACTCGTTCAGATCTAAATTTCTTTCTGATGGAGATAGCTGGGTTATACCAATCGTTTATCTTATCGTGGAGCATGTAAACGGTTCATTCCGACCGTGTGTCACTACTGCTCTGGTTTACGTCACGCATAGACGGTGTTTCGCTGAGAGAAAGCTTTGGAGCGCATACGGGACCGGCCAGCTGCTCTGCGGAGGCCCCGTGAAAAGCGCCGCTCTGCTCTTGCCCCGCTGGCGAGGGAGATGTGGGGGAGGAGCTCTTCGTGCCCCGTGACCCCGAGCTCTGCGTTCCGGTTCGGGTGCTGGTGGACCGAGTGAACCATGTCTCAGAGTCTGAGCAGAGCAGCCGGATTTTTTAATGTGTGTTTGAGGGGAGGGTGCTTTCTTAAGTGTTGCTTTTTGTTGTATGTAATATGTGGGAGACTTGGATGGACTGCTATCCGTCCCGCCGCTCTGGGTTAGCAGCTGCCGGCTTTAGGAGAACCGCGTCTGAGAAGAGCACGGACCGCCAGCACACACATTGGCTTTGGGGCGGTGTGTGCTTAGAGCAGAAATGCCTCTTGGTGCTAAGAAACCGTTGAAACAAACAGGAGGATTTGTGTTTCCAGTTGTGTCCCGACAAAATAAACACTGATGTTATTCCCAGACATTTACGTGCAGCCAAGATGCAGATTACAGCTTTTCCCGCATGGTCCTGGATTTTGTGTCAATCAAAAGGCTAATGTTGTTAGCGCATGTTAGCCTTCTTCTAACCCTTCTTACAGTTCCGTTCTTCCCCCAAAAAGCACTGACCACACGGGTTAAAAATAAAACGATGAGCAAACAGGCGCTTCATAATATTCATTGCATTAATAAAAGCACGTTTGGAAGATAGTCTCGTATATTACAGAACTGCTGCATGTATGTGGCAGCCGTTTGTTTACAACGGGACCCACTTCCTCTTCCGGGATTTTTTAACACTACTGTGCATGCCCTAATGATTCATTCCGACCAAAAGTGTGGCCCATGTAACCCCGGCTACTGTTCGCTGTTGCGGCGCGGCACGTGACCAAAACAATCATGGCGGACTTCAAACTTTCAAAGCCATGAAGACGAGGTATATCTACATGTTTTCGCAAAACATACTTTATTGAAAAAGGTGAAAAATATATATTAACCGTTAGATATTTTAGTGGCCCGAGCGGACAAGTGAAAAATAAAGTCTTGTGGTCCGTACTGCTCGAGCGAGCTGGACCGGGCGAGCGGACAAATGGCTATATCGAGCCCTGGCCTCCCCCAGCCATGCACTGCGTCCGGTGGAATTAATCATGGAGATGGCCTGGTCAGCCAAATACAAAAACAAAAACCTGAAGGATCACAAGGAATCAGGCTGCTGATGCCCAAAATGAATGAACAGCGAGGCGCCAACAGTTCTCACATACAGTCACCTTGATGGCAGTGATGCCAAGCTGTTGGAAAAGTTTCATCAACCGGGAGGTTAAGTTGGTTCCCAGGGGCCTCATTTATAAACGTTGCGTACGCACAAAAGAAGGCGTACGCCACTCTCTACGCAATAGTTGAGATTTATAAAAAGCAAACTTGACGGGAAACCGTGCGGTCCTCCACGCAAGCTCTGACCCAGGCGTACGCACAAAAACAGGTGAAATGAGAAACGGCGACACCGTCGGCAGATGGAAGAAACACGTGAAAATGAAAATACTGCCTCTTATAAATAACATGAAGACTTCACAAAGCAAGTCTTAACAGCCTACAAGAACACCCGTTTGATCGATCAGCAGTTAAACAAACAAAAAAGATCAAACGAAAATTACAACAGAAATTCAAATGAACAAATATTTGCAAAAAGAAAGTTGAAATATGTTCTACAATATTGGCATGTTGTGCAATTCATCCTCATCAATAATATAGTTAACAGAACGAAATAATGTACAAAACTGATATTCTCGTCAATGTGTCCGTCTGGCGGAGCAGATATAGGTGTAGACAGACGGCCAAACGTATTAATTGTCCAGTGGGGAAAGCTGTTTTCATAGTAAAACATTTCTTCATAAGCAAAGGAATTATGGTATTCATGCATATGCCTTCAATTTGGTTCTATTTTTGATAAAACAATGTATGGCGTATGTCTCAACCATTCAGAAAGCATCAAGAATTTACATTTGCGCAGATCAATTTCCCATTTCCACGTCGATTATTACCAACATCTGTAGCTTGTCAGATGTAATTAAATGGAGGGAAATAAAATGCCCCATCACAATGCGGAATGACGCACAATGGCTGAACTTGCGCTCTTAGAGGATGTGGCAAATGCAAGAATTCGGAGAGAACGCATCTTTAGACAGCAAGACGACTTGCTGGCAAATGAGGACGAGTGGCTTATGAGCCGGTTCCGACTTCCTCGAGCCGTCCTGTTGGAGCTCTGCGGGCTTTTGGGCCCGGCGTTACAGAGGAGCACTCGGAGGAACCACGCCGTGCCAGTCCCACTTCAAGTCCTAACAACACTAGGATTCCTGGCGACAGGCACTTTTCAGAGGGAATTGGCTGACAGGTCAGGGATATCACAGCCCACCCTTAGCCGGGTAATGCCAGACGTGTTAAAAGGCATAAGAACTTTGTCCCGTGGGTCCATCAAGTTTCCATACACGGCGGGTGAACAGGCATACAAGAAAGCTCAATTTGCAGTTATGTCTGGTTTCCCAAATGTCATCGGAGCTATTGACTGCACTCATGTTGCCATAAGGGCGCCGAACGCTAATGAAAATGCTTTCATTAATAGAAAGCATTTTCATTCCATAAATGTCCAAATTATTTGTGATGCAGACATGTTGCTCACTAACGTCGTAGCTCGGTGGCCTGGGTCAACCCATGACTCATTTATTTTGAGGCACAGCAGTGTTGGACGCCGACTCGAGGCGGGTGCCATACGTGATGGCTGGCTTCTAGGTAAGTTTGATTATAGAAAGTCACATTTTTGTGTACTTCAATGTCTTAACCATTTCACTATCCTTGCAGGGGACAGTGGATATCCCCTCAAACAGTGGCTGCTTACGCCTTTCCTCAACCCACATAGTGCAGAGGAACAGCACTACAACATGTGCCACAGCCGAGCTCGCGCTATAGTGGAGCGCACCATCGGCCTGTTTAAGGGCAGATGGCGCTGCCTCGACTGCACTGGAGGGAGGTTATTGTACACGCCTGGAAAGGTGTGCCAAATCGTGCTGGCATGTGCTGTGCTACACAATGTGGCACAGCTTAAAAACGTGCCTCTACCCCCTGGCGCCGATTGCTGTGTTGGCCCCGACCCTGAACCCCATCCCCACGCATTTGAGCCAAATGCTGCTGCTGTGCGCCAGCGTTTGGAAGTGATGCGTCGCTTGTGAAGAACAACAAAAGGTGCGGAAAATATTATTTATTCAAACATTCCCTCATAGTGCAGTTTAGTTCAGTCAGGGCGGTCTTGATTTCGCCCAACTCCTTGGCCACCTCTCTGATTGACGTAATGACTTCCCTCTGCATTTCAAGGACTGCATCGGTGAGGACACGTCCACTGCTGGAGGGTTGAGAGCCGCGTGCCGTGGAGACGCTGGGGCCAGACGGCTGCTCAGCTGCAGCATCGTAACCACTGGCCCCGCTGGAACACCCAGCAGCTAAAATAAAATTGTTCTATATTAATAATCTGTAATTGTGTAGCCTGCATACATGTGACTTGACTGCATTCATTTGAATTATTTCTCTTACCTGTGTCACCCGGTGCATCTGGCGCGTCGGTGTCCCCCTCCGCCTCAGCCACCACTCCACTTAATAGGGATTCCCCAATTATTGCCGCCAGTCTCTCATCAAGAGGGGTCAGCTCCGGTGTCCCCTGTCCCCCACCCGTGGCAGACACACTCTGGCGATGCAGCGCCAGACGTTTTTTTGCCTCGACTTTGATGTCCGATCATTTCTTTTTTATTTCGGCCACGGTCCAAGGTTGTGAGGCTACAGCATTAACGGCGTCTGCCACTCACGTGGCTTTTTGGCATTAGTAATGCCCACACTGTGCCCGCCAAACAACATTTGTCTCCTCTTTTCCACCTCGCCAACGATGACTTCTACTTCACATTGAGTGAAGTTCCGTTTTTTTGATTTTCTCTCCGTGTTTGGCATGGTTTCGCCATCCATGAATATTCATTTGTGGGCGTTTCAGACTATTTATGGGCAACTATGGGCGTGTCCTGAGGCCGCAAAAGCTGCGCAGCATTTACAACTGATTGTGATTTATAAAGGGAAAGATGCGTAGGATGTGCGTGCGCACGGTTTTATAAATCCGAATATTTCTGTGCGTACGCACGTCCTATGTTTCATCCGTACGCCACTTCTGACGCAAATCCTACGCAAAGCTTTATAAATGAGGCCCCAGATCTGTCAGAATTTCATCAGGTATTCCTACCCTGGAGAAAAACTGAATTAACGCTCTCATGACTGCAGGAGCTGTAATGGTGTGCCGGGAAAAGCTTCTAGGAACCGTGTAGCATAATCAGAGACCACCAAGATTTACTCATGACTCGGGATGGGTATTGTCAAGGTTACTATTACTCTTATTGATACTGCTTATCGATACGGCATTTTAACGGTAGTCTTATTGATACTTTTTGAGGACGAAAAATAAACAAATAAATAAATAAATAACAAATTAAGAACACAAAGTGTTTTATTTCGTCATTATATAACAGCATTGTTTTTTAACAAAACATTTGACTTTATACATGAGAATGTTCCAATAAAAACATGGAATGCACATGGATGTGCTAGACCAGGGGTCTGCAACCTGAACCTCTCTAAGAGCCATTTGGATCAGTTTCCCACTGAGATGAAATAACAGGGAGCCACAACAGTAGATGTGTTAGAAAAAAGGTTTTTGCCAATAAATAATGATAGTTCATTTGACAATACTTGTATTGATTCAAAATGCTGTCAGGGTATTTATTTTATTATTTGTATTCTTTATGAGAGTGATGTTTCCTGTGATCTTTTGTCCATTTTTCACAACCTTCAATCGACTTTTCTGTCTGTCAAGCACCAGAGTTAAGATGAGTGGGATGATGGAAACAAATTCACTTTGATGTAGACTCCTATTTATTTTCTTTAAATCCATTTAACCCAAATCATTACATTAATTTTATGGATGACAACTATGTTTTAATAGGAAGCAGCTGTTAGTTTGTTGGGGGTCTGGAATCATAAGTGGATGAGTCTAAGCCCCGCCCCCGCCTCTCTCCCGCATCATACGGTCATCTTAGCAGCAAGTTGACAGTGGGGGCGCCCTGACGCAAATTTAATAAGTTTTAAGCGGAAATGGGTGATCTTAGTCTAAGGGAATGAAAGGATTTTTTTATTTTTTTGGGCGCTCACGTGTCCCCTATCAAGCTGCAGACACGCCCCCTCAGTGTGCTTATGATGCTCTCTTCCTTCTGCCTGCTCGGTACTACCTGACGGTGTTAAAGGCACCACGACACTCTGACAACATGATAGTTATCTTACAAAATCACAGAGAGCCGCAGCATTTTGGACCGTTTAGCTCTTTCCGCCATCTTAAACTTTGGTAGCGTTCCTGTGCGCGCGCGCCGCGTGCACACAAATAGTCAGACAGACCTCTCCTCTTCAGAGAGAATAGCGAAACTAATATAATCATTAATTAAAGGAAAATTGACTGACTTGTAGAGTTAATTATGGCAGATAACGTTAATATCTTGTGGGACCCAAAAAAAGCGACTTCTCCAGTACCGATAGCAGAACCGTTGAGGTCAGATCGTAACGATACTGCTGATATTGCTGATGTTCTCACTGTTTGGCCTCACCATCCCTCCCAGTGTTTTTTTTTGGCTTTAGGTGGCACTCAAAGTGTTTTGTATCAGTTTAGCTTTCGGCTGTCGTATCAGTCATGTTTTCGACTACATTTCATTACATCGATTACATTTCAGAGGTCCTGTGCTGGACTTGGTGTAATCCTATGGGCTCCCCTTTGTTTTGCATCTTCTTGATGTTTTCTCTGTGTTCTATTTTCCTCCATTATCACCGGTCTTTTGCATTTTTCTGGTCGCGACTCATTTTCGAATCTAGAATTCTGCTTTGTTTAAGTAAGACATATGGTCCTTTGCCCATCTGGAATTATTCCTGCCATGGAGCTCTGGTTTCTTGATGCATGCCACTATGTCATCCCTCGTGTTTGTGCAGCACGTCCTTAATTCAATCTTTGGTTTTATAATTTGTCTCTGTTGGGCCACCTGAATTTTGCTATGTGCATTTTTCCCCACGGCCATCTTGTTTTCTTGTTCTGGGTAGCTGAGTCCTTGACCTCCGTGTTCCTGTTGTTCTGGATGTTTGTCTTTTTTTTTGTCTCTAATTCTCAATGCTTTGAGTGGTTTTGTTATGACGATGACTGTTTGGATCTTCGGTCTCACTTCACTTGTTTTCTGATAGTCAATCCTCTCCCGTCATAATTCCGCTGAGACTTTCAGGGCTGCGTCACTTCTCACGATTTGCGCAGCTGCGCTGTGTCCTGCGCATCTGTTCCTCTTCGAGTAATTATGAAAAAGAAAATTTCTACATGTTCTGCTGCAGCTAATCATATATCTGCGTTACCTTTTCACCAGTACAGAGTTCCCTCGTTTTATTGCAGGAGTTTCGTTGTAAACATAACCGTGATCGCTGAAATCCAAGGAGTCTGATTACAGAAGTTTATGGCAGTAAAACTCCTCACTGACTAAATACACTTTTCTCAGACAGACATGAACATTTTCATCCTTGTCTGTTGCGGCTAAACAGCGTTGAGGGCCGCCGTGGGCTAAGCTGCGGCTTGTTTGTCCGACGCGCGTTCCAATAAAAAGTCCAAACTTCTGCCTGGCTGCGACGTATTTATTTGTTTATTTGTTTATTTATTTGTTTATTTGTTTACTTGTTAGATTGGCTTTCATTTGTTTTCTTTCTTGAACAAGCATTTGCAACAGGCGCTTGAACCTGAGTAGCCAACCAACCATTCTTTTCAGTTTGTCCCAAGCAGAAAAGTAATTAATGAAACTCATGACTGGATCAACCTTCTCACTGGCGTCTACGGCATTCACAAATGCAAAGGTCTTAACCTCCGGATCATCTGAAGAGATTTTATGGAGTTCATCTGGATTTAGTGGCCAGTTTATTTCAGATTCCTGCAGAAACTTTGGTCCTGACACCCATGTGTTACTCTTCAAGAGAGATTCTACAGTGGCTCCTCTTGAGGCAATGTCTGCGGGTTCCTATGGGTATCAATATATCTCCATTGAGATGATTTGGTCAAGGTAAGTATTTCTGTGACTCTATTCACCACAAAAGTCTTGAATCTTGAAGTTTCATTTTTGATATACTTCAATACAGAAGTACTATCAGTCCATAACACAGACTCTTGCAGTTCCATTCTCAACTAATTCCTCCATAATTTATCCTTTCCACTTGCAACCACTGCTGCTGTCAGTTCCATGCGAGGTACTGTAACGGGCTTAAGTGGAGCAACACGTGCTTTCCCCATTATGAATGCACAGTGCACTTGCCCTTTACAGTCATGCTGCAACAAATAGGTCACTGTTCCAAAACCTTCCTCACTTGCATCACTGAAATGGTGGAGCTGAGCGCTCATAGTATTGTCAAAATTTGGAGGTTTAAGGCACCGGGTGACTTCAAAACTTTGAAGTTGATGAAGTCCATCCAACCATTTTTTCCACTCCTGCACAATATCCTGTGGCAAAGGATCGTCCCAACCAACTCGTCTTCTGCTCATGATCTGAAGGAGTTGCTTTGCGGTCAGCACAAATGGTGCAAGAAAACCCAGGGGATCATAGATCGAGCTTACGACCGATAAAACTCCTCTTCTTGTCAGAGGTTTGTCTTTCAACATGATATTGAATCTGAACAGATCTGACTCAACACTCCACAGCACACCCAATGCACCCTCTACTGGTAAATTGTCTCTGTTCAGGTCTATGTTCTTCACCTCTTCGGATCTTTCATGCTGTGGTATAGCATTTATGACATTACGACGATTGCTTATCCACTTCAGAAGCTGAAAGCCTCCCTTTTTGCACAGAGCACGCAAACCATGATATAACATAACAGCTTCCTCTTCACAACTCAAAGACACCAAACAGTCATCCACGTAAAAGTTATGAAGCACAGTGTTGGTCACATTTGAGGTGAACAAATGCTGATTATCTTCTGTACATTTCCTCAGCGCAAAACTAGAACAGTTTGGAGAAGATGTTGCTCCAAATAGGTGTAGAGTGATCCCTTGCTATAACGCGGTTTACTTTTCACGGTTTCGCTACTTCACGGATTTGCATCGTGCATTATGTTCTGCAATCTGATTGGCTAAAAAGTCACTCCGCTTCTTCTCTACCTGTGCGTCAATAACGTTGCAGTTTAATATGTGCACGCAGGTAAAACAGCTTGCCAAATTTATATCACGTACGTGCAAATTCTCTTGATGGTGGCATGTTGGTGTACAGTATAAGGATCTTTTTGCAAAGCAGAAAAAAGAGCGACAACAACTGCCCATCACTATGTTCTCCTCCCGAACAAACACAGCTGCACTGTGGGCTTCAAAAGAAGGAAACACTGCAGAGCGGAGTGAGGATGCAGCGACTCAGTGTGAAGAACAGTGAAATACACCTGAGTCACTATTTGTCCGTTTGTACTTTGTATTTTCTTCATAATCATTTTAATTTTTTCTCCCGTTTAATCCAATTACTCGGGTCGCGGTGGGCGGGGCTAATCTCCACAATTTGAAGCCTTCTGTTTACATCGATGATTAAAATTATTAATTGACAGTACAGTACAGAAGATATTTGTTGAAAAAAAGGTTTCTAAAGTACTTTATTTGTGAAACAAATGCTTGAGCCTGTAAATGGTTTGTTCTTTCTTTTCAATTTATAATAGAGTATTTATTGTATAATAATAGTTTAAAAAAATTTTTTGCCTATCACTGGTTCTTTTTGGAACTTAACCCCCGCGAAAAACAAGGGTTTACTGTACAACCATTCTGTACTCCACCAGCTCCTGTGTATGGTCTCCATTTGTCCACCAGAGAAATCTCAACAGAATGAGGCACCCTAACTTGATGAAACATAGCTTCTATGTCTGCCATAAGGACAACAGGTTCCTTTCTGAATCGGATGATGACACCAACCAATGAATTGGTGAGATTAGGGCCCTGTAAAAGCTGAGCATTCAGAGAAACTCCTCGGAACGTAGCACCACAGTCAAACACCACTCTAAGCTTCTTCTGAGGGTGGTAAACTCCATGATGTGGTAAATACCAAACCTTTCCATCACAACGATTCAGCTCTTCAACAGGAACTCTCTCTGCGTAGCCTTTAGAGATTATGTCATTCATGTAACCTGTGTAGTCAGAATGGTATTGTTGGTCTTTAGTAAATCTCTTTTGTAACATCAAAACACGCTGTTCTGCTACTGCCCTATTGTTTGGCATCTTCATATCAATCTGTTTCAGAGGTAGTCCAATGACATAGTGGTCGTCTTTCAGGTTGATGGATTCTGAAACCATTTCCATGAAACTATGATCTTCCCTTGACCATCCAAGCTCCTCATCTTGAGAACATTCAGGGAAATCCATTTTCCTCTGCTGTTGCCACAGATCATCAAGTCTAGACACAGATATTCTGTTCAAAGTGACACTTAACTGTTTGTTTCTTGTTTCTCCACCAACTTCAACTCTTAGAGGTCCATTTACTGTCCAGCCAAGAATTGTTTTAACTGCATATGGACCACCATCTTCGCTTCGGATGACATGCCATGGTTCTAGTGCTTTAGGGACATTTGCACCGATAAGCAAGTCAATTCCAGAATGGATTTCTGTGATTCTTAAGTCTGCCAGATGTGGCCATTTTAGCAGATCGTCTTGATGGGGAATATTATCACGATGTACAGGCATGCAACTCTGTGTGTACAATTCGGGTAATTCACAAAACATATCTTCATCCAATCCAGCTATCTCCAAGTCTGAAACTATGTAACTCCCAACCATCTTCTTCTGACCCATTGTTCTTAAAAGGATGTTGGTTCTTCTTCCACTTAGCTTAGTTTCCTCATGAGTTCATCAGTGCAAAACGATGCAGAGCTACCAGGGTCTAAAAAGGCATGTTATTATCATTTGTTGGCTCTTTTTGGATTTAACTTGAACTGGTACAATCGGCAAAGTACAATCAGGTTCGCCGGCCCCAGTTAAACCACTAGATTGGACAGAAAGTGAAGCCATCGCACATGCACTCTCAGCGTTCTCCTTCCTCTGAATTGGACCAGTTTCCTTTTCTTTAGGAAAGATGTGCAGCATTGTGGGATGCTTCAAACCACACACTTTACATTCCAGCCTTCTCTTGCAGTCTTTAGTCATGTGCCCAATGCACAGACAACCGAAACACAGACCCTTTTCTTTTAAAAAGGTCATTTTCTCCACATGTGTTCTCTTTTCCAATAGAGGGCACAAATCCAAATAATGTCCTGATCCACAGAAAAGACAGCTTTTAACAACAGGTAAGTTTTTCTCTCTTTCCATTCTAGGTTCTACCTTCCTTTTTGTAGCACCAACCATGGTAGCAAAACTGCTTCCTTTGAACTTTGAACATGGCTGTGGCCTGGAAGCTCTAACAACCTTCCTTGGAGTAGATAAATCTTGAATGTCACCAAACAGTGGGTCACTTTCAATCTTCACCTGCTTCTCAATAAACTGAACAATATCAAGAAGGTTGACTCTTCTGTGAAACCTTTCCTGTATGTAACAAACAACGTGTCTCCATTAATCCTTCAACTTATATGGTAATTTCCTGATAATAGCTTGCATATTGCCAGGAACATCCAACTCGTGCATGAATTCAGTGTCTTCCATAACATTACAGCATTCTCTGAGTAGAAAACTGTATGCTTGTAAAGCTTTTACATCTTCAGATTTTATAGCAGGCCATGAGAAAACTTTATCCATATATATGAGGGGCCGTATAAGACATTATTTATTCTGAACCATTCACATTCATACATTCTTGCTCTCACAGTCATATATACTCTCTTTCGCATACATATATTCTCTTACGCATCCATATATTCTCTCTCTCACATTCATACATTCTTGCTCTCACAGTCATATATACTCTCTTTCGCATACATATATTCTCACTTGCACATCCATATATTCTCTCTCTCGCATGCATATATATTCTCTTACGCATTCATATATTCTCACTTGCACATCCATATATTCTCTCTCTCGCATGCATATATATTACTTTACACATACATACATTCTCACTCTCATTGTCACTCTTAAAAAAGAATGTATGTATGTGAAAGACAAGTATATATGAACGTGTGAGGAAGAGTTTATATGTGTGTGTGAGAGAGGAGTATGCATGAAACGGAAGTTACTTTGCATGAAAAGGAAGGCACTTTGAATGAAAAGGAAGGCACTTTGAATGAAACGGAAGGCAGATGATTTCTCGTGCTCTGATTGGACGAGAGGCCGCCACCTCCCATTTTGAACACACTCTAAACCCTATCACTTGTACTGACTCATAACTATTAAGGTTACACAACTTAAATGTCATTTTGTAGTTGATTCAACTATAAAGTATTAAGCTCTATCAAGATTTTTTCAAATTTAACTTAACAGTGCTAAATATTTTAAAGCTTATTTGTATCTGGCACTCAAAAATTTTAAGATCCGTGAAGTAGCGTTATGACGTCATCACGTACTGGTGGGAGGGTCTTTCGTTTTCTCTACGTTAGCTCAGGTGGCCATGTTGGATTTGCCGAATGCGAGTATGCGACGTTTGAAATTGAAAGTCGAGCATTTTATTTTTCTGCAAAGCGTTGCGATTTCGTCCCGCTTCAAGACGCCCCAACCTCGGGTTTTTTTTTCATCCGCCTCATCGCTGATGGTGCCGTCTTGTCTTCAGCCCTGATTTAATTTGGTAAGTATCGTTCATGGTTTATGAATGAATGCTTTAAAAATGCTCTTATACTACCGTAAATGTGGTTTACTGTTGTTTAAACATATGTGTGTTATGATTGTTTTAGAGATTAATGTGGAAATGTATACATGATTAGTTTGTCATAGCAGACGTATGGCGAGCCAAACCCAAAATGCATTTCTGCCCGTAAGTTACGACAGTGATGAGGTTTTTTTTTTTTTCAGAGGTAGAAATGATCTGTTATGCTGCAATCACACTAAACATGATCCGCGTGTGAAATTCGCGTTGGAGGCCTCTGTCTGTGGCTAAAGTTTGCTGCTGGACATTTGTCCAAAAATGTCACTCAAAGCCTCTAACGGTTGTGTGGGAGGAGCTACCGCCAACAGTTTTAAGCCTGGTTGCTACATGGAAGCATTGGGTTTTGAATGCAGCTTTAAGCTTTTATAAATCACTGATCTCCGTTATAAAAAAGGTTTTTGTAAAAATAAATTAATCAACGTGCTCGTATTGTGTTCAGGTACCGAACTACAGAGTGTTCAGTGTTTCACCTCCAGGTAGACGCCAAGGCCAGCCAGGTAACTTGTCTCAGTTATTTGTCTAGAGCTATTTTAAAAAAACAAAAAATGCAATAGGTTGTGTAGTGCAATAAATGTTTTTTGATCAGAATATAATTGAAACATTTTTTAACATTGAAAAATCTCTTTTGGACTTTTTCAGATACTGAACTTCAGAAAGTTCACCAGAAAGTCACCATTTCACCAGAAAAGACCTGTCAGTGGGTGAGTTTTATACTTATTTAATACATTCATCCTGAACTATTACCATTATTAGATTTATACGGCAGCATGGAAACATTTATGCACATTTTAACTAGCCAAAGGTCTAAATAGAGCTGAAATTATTTACAATTTAACTAAACATATTTAGATTGCAGGCTGAAGGTGGCACAATGGAATGGAGGTGCAAGTTGTGTTCTGTTACTTTGGCACTATGCAGTACTACATATAATACTGCAGTACTACATAGCCAATATTCCAAAGTGTTTCCACTGCCATGTATGTGGAGACACTTTGGAATATTGTCATGTCTTTATGACAGTATATTACAATAATAAAATGATGTTGCATTAGCACCATTCCATCATTTGAAACCATGAAAACTCATCTTTCAAGATCTGAAATGGATTTATGTAGAGTAGATGCAGTCAGAGGAAATTGTGCAGTTTTTACATGTTTGTGTAACTTAAAGCTGCCCTTTTCTGAGACTAAGTCCACCAAAACAGACAGGAACTGGCCAGCTTGGTTAGGATTTATGACCTCCAGGTGAATTTCTAATGTGCATAATTCAAAAACGGATAACAAATCATTTGTAAACAGCTGTAAGAAGCCACGGTGTAACTTGCCTTCAAATGACTTTGGGTCTTTGACCTGAAGTGGATCATGACATAAACACTGTATTGTCCTCTTACTAGAAATAGACATCTAGAAAAGGTATCATTTTATTATTTCTTAAAGTTCCTTAAGTAAATATTGGAAGTGTTTGCTCTGCATTTGCTTCAAAGGTAATGGATATTTCTTTTTATTCTTTTAGGACCAGCGTGACCTGAACATGAGACGGGCACTTGTCCTCCTTGCACTTCCTGTTTATCTGCATGAAGATGCCTCCAACTTCTTCAAGACCTGTACAGTAAGTGCACACGACTCCCTGTCAATGGTTTTCACTAATCCTTTAATATTGATTGAGATTTTATTGAGTGACATAATAAATAGGGCAATTGTTTGTAGTTTGTAAACTGAGTGATATTTTTAAATGGTTTTAAAACTGAGACGGAAGATGAAAGGCGAACATCAGGGACTCCTGATTGGAAGGAGTGGAGTTTCGTTTACCTTTTCTGCTCCTGATCCATCATTATTTGAATAAAGAAAAATGAAGCTTTAGTCTTAAATTATTTTATAAATGTCCTCCTTCAGAAAAATGCTAAAGAACTTTTTAAAAACACAATTTTAATTGGAGTTGGTCCTTAAAACATCATAGCCAGTTGATTAAAAGCTAACAGAATGTTAGCATGAAAAGATTCCTATTGACAGATGGCAGGAATGTCAGTTTTGGACATTAGTGTGATGAATATCTTTGAGGGTCTGAACTCATCTGTGTTTTTTGTTTTGTATTTTCCAGAATACCAGACCTCACAGACACTGCTGTGGGTATCTTCTCAGTTGTCGTGGTGACGCTCCGGATGCTGCCGTCAGTGGTCCCACAGATCTGGCTGACTAATTTCTTCTAACTCTTCGGGGACATCTATGCTCTGGACCTACAGCACCCCAAAAAACTTGAACTTGCCTTCATATTTATTCAGAATGCTGTCTTGAGCCTTGAGGACAGCAAACCACTGAAAGGACATTTATTGACGCTGAAGAATGTTTCGTTGAGTGAGTCTTCCAGAATGGACTATTTGTTGGTTTAAGTGTTATGTAACTAATGTGTTTTGTTGTGATCATTTGCTTTTTCTGCCGTAAAATACAAAACCAACTCTTTTTGTCAATATGTTGTGTGGCACTCTTATAATGCAGTTTTATTGCACTTATTGTTTCTTCATCCTCTTGATATTTGTGCTTTTTTTTAAAGAGCAATTAAAAAAAGTGTATTAAGCAATCACTATTGTGTGGCCTTCACGTTTGTTGGTTTTTATCAATGTTAGCCTTTAAAATGTAGTGGGGCAGTATCAATATCTCTGTTTAGAATACATTTTAAGCTGAAGAATTTTAAATATTTTCAATGCTACACATTTAATGAGTTAAAGAATTTATAAAGCATTTGAGTGAATTTTACATATTTTATGAGTTGAGTAATATAAAAATATAGTTAGTTAAAGCGTTTTTTAGTTGGAAAATATTAAAAACTTTAAGTAAATAATCTCTCTTTTATAAGTTGAGGAATCTTAATATTTTTTATATGAAATAATACAAATGTAAGCCAACTGACAATATGAATTTTAATAAATGTTAACTTAAAAGTTTTAATAATATAACTTAACTGTTGCGTAATCTGTTACAAAATAATTTTTAAGTTCAGTCAACTCGCTAGGGATTACAGTGCAGACGCTAACATGAACAAGCAAGAAATCCCAAATTAACAGACTTGTGTTGTGGAAAGGTATGTTTTTTAGCTAGCAGTAATAATCAAAGTATCCGTTCTCTGTTTCAAAATGAGATTGCCACAAAACCGTATGTTATCTCATACTGGAACAGCTTTGGATGTAGAATTCAGTGGGAAAAGGTTTGGACCCTGCCACAAAAGTATTTCATCACCAATAAAATCAGAGAAATTTCTTTCAAAATTCTTCACAAATTTTATCCAGTGAAACATTTCTTTACTAAGTTTAAAAAAGATCTGGACATAAACTGTTCATTCTGTCATTCCTCACCAGAAACTTTGCCTCATCTTTTTTGGTTTTGCTCTTTCACTCAACTATTTTGGAAAGATGTGATACATTTTATAAGAACTCATCTATGTGAAGATTATAGATTATTTTACGAGCATATTATTTTTGGATATTTTACACAAGAAAGACTTAATGCAGAAAAAATATATGTAGTTAATTTACTTATAATTATGGCTAAATACTTTATACACAAGTGTAAATATGCCAACAAAAAAACCGTGTTTTATGTTTTTCAGAAAGAAATGGTTTTGTATGTGAACAGTATTAAATCTTCCACTAACAAAAAAGCTGTCAGAACAGTTGAAACATGGTCTCTCCTGAAACTTTAACAGATTCCTTTGCCTTATTATTTTTGTTTTCTTTTTGCATAACCTGTTTTACATGGTTATCATTATGTTTTTTTGTTCATTCTCATGGCGAACGTGAAGATTGTATTTTGCACACAGTGGAGTTTTGTGTTTGGTATTTTGTATGTGCAAGATATTGTTAATAAAGTTTATTTTTTTTTAAAAACGAACCGGCAAGAAGTAGCCACGGGGGTCCTGCAGCCATCGGAACCTTAACAAATATTTCATCTCCACCTCACCGTTGCCTTTTTTAAGAAATGACAGCTGGTTTTCCCACATTTATATGTAGTTATGGATCGAAAACAAGAGGAATTTGTTTTAATGTAAATGCGTGTTCCAGCGTCTACAGGAAGTGTCGCCCATAATTCACGCAAAGGCTCATGGGGGCTAGGAATAAGGTGGATACGGATTTTCTGTTTCGGTGGCACTTCTATTACCATTATTGGTATTTGAGACATTCCTTTGTGTCTCTAGAGATGCAGACAGATTTGTGACCACTTGAGGTGAAGATAAAATATTTCTTAAGGTTCCGATGGCCTTCTTATTGGTTCGTGTTAGCGTCTGTTCAAAATGGGAGGTGGCGGCCTCTCGTCCAATCAGAGCACGAGAAATCATCTGCCTTCCGTTTCATTCAAAGTGCCTTCCTTTTCATTCAAAGTGCCTTCCTTTTCATGCAAAGTAACTTCCGTTTCATGCATACTCCTCTCTCACACACACATATAAACTCTTCCTCACACGTTCATATATACTTGTCTTTCACATACATACATTCTTTTTTAAGAGTGACAATGAGAGTGAGAATGTATGTATGTGTAAAGTAATATATATGCATGCGAGAGAGAGAATATATGGATGTGCAAGTGAGAATATATGAATGCGTAAGAGAATATATATGCATGCGAGAGAGAGAATATATGGATGTGCAAGTGAGAATATATGTATGCGAAAGAGAGTATATATGACTGTGAGAGCAAGAATGTATGAATGTGAGAGAGAGAATATATGGATGCGTAAGAGAATATATGTATGCGAAAGAGAGTATATATGACTGTGAGAGCAAGAATGTATGAATGTGAATGGTTCAGAATAAATAATGTCTTATACGGCCCCTCATACATATATGCAGAAATTATCTTGATTGAGCAGCCAAAATGTTCTTGAAGTAGTAACTTTGCTTTAACATATCCAGAATCACTGGGCATTTGGATACAACTTCTTACTAGCTCTCGAGGTTGACCTCTAGTGTACTGTTCTAAAAAATACTAACAATCCTTTGCACTGTTTGTTTTAGCTTCAATGCTGTCTTCAAATGCGCTAATGAAAGACTTGTAATGAAGAGGATCACCATCAAATACTGGAATCTCTCTTCTTGGGAGTGAAAATACAGACTGTTGATGAACCAACAAAGACGTGATTTCATTTTGTCTTTCCAACACTGATATTAATCGTTTACTTTCACCAGCTGATGATGGGTTCGTTTCATGTGTTGTTTGAGGGTGAGACTGATTCATAGTATAAGCTTTATTTTGTTGAGTCACTGAGTTCATCTGATCTACACCTGTAATTTGAGTCTGAGTATCCACTCTATTTACTTTAGTATTGACGACTGGCTGTGAATGAGGCTGACAAGCTGTAACACTATTGTGAGATTGTTGTCCAACAACTGTAGGCTCAAATGATTCAGAATAAGGATTCAAGGTTTGCGTTTTCTTTTGTTGTCTTTCAAAATAAGAGTTCATTCCATCAGATCCGTTACGTGAAGCAGCTGTTGCTTGAGAACAAGCTGAGCTCTGCTGGTACACCTTTACTTTAGCCACTGATGCGGCAATTTCAGTCTCCAAACTCAGTTCTTCTTTCCTTTTCCTGAGCTGTTCCTCTTGCTCTTCTAAAGCATGCTTTTGTTTTAACATTTTCTGTCTTGCCATTAATTCAGCAATGTCTGCTTCAGCTTTAATGCGTGCTAAAAATGTTGAGGATAGAGATGATCTACTCCTACTTGAGTGGCTTTTGTTTGATCTTCTGCTACCAATGTTGGAAACACTGTCATTTGGCTTCACATCATCAATTGCATCATTTCTGTTCTTTGACCCATGAGAAATGTATGACTCTGCTGCTTTTTTAACTGAAGATTCAACAAATAACTCAGACTGTTGTGGATGAGAGGTTTCTTCTGTGGTGGAAGCCTTTAGGTCACATGACTGGTCATATGCATTTGAAAGCCAACTTCCAACTTCAGCTATAAATGCAGAATTAAATCTATAAATTCTTGAAAACCAGTTATTTTGCAGTTCTTGTTCCTCTAATGGAAGTAGTGGAATGACAGATTCATGAAGCTGATTAACATCTTCCATTAATGTATTTAAGTTATCAGAGTGAGACTGAACAATCTTAACATTTTCTTGAGTTTGCATAAATTCTTTGAGGTTTCTGATTACAGTTTTAATTTCATTAATCTTTCTTTGACGGTCTCTCTGTAGCTTTTCAATCTTGTTTTCCAAAGCTTTAACAGTAAGCTTTGGTTGTCTTTTTTCATCTTTATCTTTAACATCAGAGTGTGATATAGATTCGCTTGGCTCCATTTTGTTATTTAAACGTGACGATGAGTTGTCATCACTGTCCGTCTTCAGGCACATGCATCTGTTGTGTGTGCTTCCATACCTCAGGTCCAACGGTTTATGAATGAACGCCGTACCAAACCATTGATGAATGAACGCAGTGGGCTGCTGCGCTCCAATCACGTCGCATATCCAGTAGTTTCCAGTTCCAAAAGCGAACGAATGATCTCCAAAACTCCAGGGTAATAATTCCACCAATCAATGTCTCTGAGAGTCACAATTTGTTGACTTTAATGTTGCGGCTAAACAGCGTTGAGGGCCGCCGTGGGCTAAGCTGCGGCTTGTTTGTCCGACGCGCGTTCCAATAAAAAGTCCAAACTTCTGCCTGGCTGCGACGTATTTATTTTCTTCTGCAGGTTTCCAATCCATACAGTCCAAATGATTACTAAATGAAATATTCCAGCAGTGACAGGCTTCCAAAACCACTCAAGTGACGCGGTCAAGTAACGCGGTCAACAAATTATGTGATCACCGCGGCTCACCCCACTTCCTCATCCATTCACATGCCTCGCCGCGAGTAAGTGAGCACCTTTCAAACTTCGTGCCAAACACACACCCTCCGGTGACACACCCACAACCTGGCTGATGACGCAGCGCTTCACCTGTCCCACCTTCAGTTGGCTCATACATTGTCTCTTGTTTGAAGTCTCAAACTTTCATGGAAATTAAGTCCAGGATCTTAAAATAAAAACAAAGATCTGATGGATCAAAGATTTCTGTAGATCTGAAGAGCTCCGCGTTTCTGTACAGGAGACACGGCACAGACTGAGGAGATTGATTGACAGGGTCTCCAGCCAATCAGGACACAGAACAGGGTGCTGTTTAAAAAACGCAGCATAATCGCTCTAAAAGAATTAGCTAAACCGGTAAAGATGAACTGCGACGTAGAAAGAGAAGACTGTCTTCTGTTATGTTTGACAGGAATTTTAGAGGGTTTCAGGTTGGAGCACAGACTGCAGAAGGGGGAAATAAAATGTCACTTCTTGATCATGTGGGCAGAAAAAAAAAACACGGGCCTCTGATAGTGTTCAGTGGGCCTGACCAAACATGGGGGCAAGCCGGATTAAGCCCGCGGGCCATAGTTTGCCCACCCCTGAACTAGTGTGAAATATATGACTGAGCTGTTTTCTACTATTATTGGTGTTTGCCAATACACAAACTCATTTAAAAGTATAAAAAGGGCTTTTTCTTGTGTTTGTATTCCTGCAGCACTCCCCCAGCATTGGATGACTGAAGAGGAAGATCAATGCAACCAGCAGAGGAACTTTAAAGTGGAACAGGAAGAACCGGAACATCCACAGACTAAAGAGGAACCAGGGGAAGTCTTCATCAGTCAGGATGAAGATCAGATTGATCTGAAGCAGGAGACTGACACTTTGATGGAGATTCCTACTTATGAGGAAGATGAGAACAGTGAAGCAGATCTAAACAATCAGCAGAGGAACTTCAGAGTGGAACATGAGGAACCAGAACCTCCACAAACTGAAGAGGAACAAGGGGAGCAACAATTTCAACAGATTAAAGAGGAAACAGAACCTCCACAGATTAAAGAGGAACCAGGGGAACTCTGCATCAGTCAAGATGAAGATCAGCTTGATCTGAAGCAGGAGACTGATACCTTGATGGAGATTCCTACTTTTGAGGAAGATGAGAACAGTGAAGCAGATCTAAACAATCAGCCGAGCTTTAATGTAACTGACAGTCAGGATGAAGAAGGAAACCAACATGAAGAACCAACATCATCTACAGATGAAGAGACAGACCCACAGAACAGAGATCAGAGGAAGAGAAGAGACAGAAGTCATGTCCAAACTGGGTCTGATGAAAGATATTGTGCATCTAAAAAATGTGGTAAAAAGTTTAGTGGGCGGCCTCAGTTGAAATTTCACATGAGAACTCAAACAGGAAAGAAGACATTTTCTTGTGAAAACTGTGAAAAAAGTTTTAGTTATAAATCTAGTCTCAAAAAACACAAGACAATTCATACAGGCGACAAGCCCTTTAAGTGTAAAGATTGTGATTCAAGTTTTAATCAAATATCAAATCTAAACAGACACATGAGAACTCACACAGGAGAAAAGCCTTTTTCTTGTAAAGAATGTGATACAAGTTTTAGTCGTATATCTCATCTCAAAATACACATGAGAACTCACACAGGAGAAAAGCCTTTTTCTTGTAAAGTATGTAAAAAAAGTTTTAGTCAAATATCTAGTCTCAAAAGACACATGAGAACTCACACAGGAGAAAAGCCTTTTTCTTGTAAAGAATGTGATACAAGTTTTAGTCACAGATCTAGTCTCAAAATACACATGAGAACTCACGCAGGAGAGAAGCCTTTTCCTTGTAAAGAATGTGATACAAGTTTTAGTCACAGATCTAGTCTCAAAACACACATGAGAAGTCACACAGGAGAAAAGCCTTTTTCTTGTAAAGTATGTGATAAAAGTTTTAGTCAAAAATCAAAACTCAAAATACACATGAGAACTCACACAGGAGAAAAGCCTTTTTCTTGTAAAGAATGTGATAAAAGTTTTAGTGAAAAATCAAAACTCAAAATACACATGAGAACTCACACAGGAGAAAAGCCTTTTTCTTGTAAAGAATGTGATACAAGTTTTAGTCACAGATCTAGTCTCAAAGCACACATGAGAAGTCACACAGGAGAAAAGCCTTTTTCTTGTAAAGAATGTGATAAAAGTTTTAGTGAAAAATCAAAACTCAAAATACACATGAGAATTCACACAGGAGAAAAGCCTTTCCCTTGCAATAAATGTGATGCCAGTTTTAGTCAAATATCTATTCTAAAAACACACATGAGAACTCATACAGGTGAGAGATAGTTTTTATGGCTGATAAATGGCTCAGTTATAAATGTAATTTAGTATAATACATTAGAACACACACAGGTGAGAAGCTTTACTTTTAAAACAAAAACATTTTTTTATAAAGGATTTAGAGAAAAATCTCTCTACACGGTGGCGCAATGGTTAGCGCTCTTGCCTCACAGCAAGAAGGCCCTGGTTGGGGGACATGAAAAACTACATCAACGGGGGACCTTTCTGTGTGGAGTTTGCATGTTCTCCCCGTGCATGCGTGGGTTCTCTCCGGGGTCTCCGGCTTCCTCCCACCGTCCAAAAAAAAAAACATGCTTCATAGGTTAATTGGCAACTCTAAATTGAACATAGGTGTGAGTGTGAGAGTGAATGGGTGTGTCTTTGTGGACATTATACCCTGTGCCAGACTGGCGACCTGTCCAGGGGGTCCCCTGCCTTCGCCCACAAGTGGCCGGGATAGGCTCCGGCAACCCCGTGACCCTGAAAGGGAAAAACGTTATGGAAAATGAATGAATCTCAACTTCGAAAACAGAAAAACTTAGAGCAGAAAACTTTTTATCCACCTTTGTCATGGTAGGGAGAACACGTCAATCAAAGTAAGGGTGGGGTCATAGGATAGCACAAGGGTTACAAAGTGTGTTGTGTCCTTCCTGCCAGCGACTGCTTTGGTATTGGAGGGGTAAATTATCTCAGTCAGACTGGTGGACTGATTGTACTCGGCACTTTCCCACATTGCCAAAATTGCCTAAATCTTTTTCAAAGACTATGATGTTACTGTTTGATCAACCAGTAAAGTTCTCTGAGCTGAATCCAATGAATAAATCTATGATCTGTTAACAAGAGGAAGATGAAACACCAGCCCTAATGATAAAGATGACTTGAAGTCTGCTGTTAAATCAGCCTGAGCTTTCATTATATGTGCGCCCCCCCCAAGCTGGTGGCCTCAATGACACAGAGCATTGATGTAGTAATTCAGTTCAAAGGAGGCATTAACTACATTTTGTCCTGCCATTGCTTTTTATTAATTTAGAGAAAACTTATTTAGTTGACCATTGTTGTAGTTTCTGCTAAGACAATGTTTATGTTGTGAAAATGTGTACATTATTATGAAAAAATGTTTTGTAAATATCTTTATGATTTTTTTGTCATAATTTCATTATTGTTTTAGACTAAAAGAAGGGACTGCAGTTTTTAATTTGTCAAGGCATGTGAGCTAGTAACCATTGAGTGAAAACAGATTTTCTTTTAAATCCACTAACTAATAGAATCACCATGAATCAGCAAATTCTGCAGCGCAGAAAAGCGGCTTGAATATGCAATGTTTTAAAACATAAAGTGTTGCAGAACTTTTAGGATGGAAAAACTGTGGAGAACATTTTCATGTGAATCCTCTTCTAAGCTGTTTGTTCCCTTTTGGGGTCACGAAGGCAGGGGACATCCTGCATCCAGTCTGTCACAGGGCCCATGCACTCTCACATTCACATCTAGGGACCATTTAGACCAGGGGTCGGGAACCTTTTTGGCCAAGAGAGCCATAAATGCCACATATTTTTAAATGTAATTTCAAAAGAGCCATACAATAATGTAGTGTCTCTTTCCCACACTGAGGCACGGAGACTTAACCTCTTTTAAGGTTCTTTATTCCGATTACTGTAGACCGCAACAAACGCCGTAAAATTAATTCAGCAACTCCTGAATCTCTCCTGTCGACACGAGACGAGAGAGAGCGCTTCTCCTAACTTTATATTCCCCTGCTCCCGCTCCAGCCCTCCCATTTCCCTTATTCGGCCCATAGCTGAACCCCATTGGTCCAAACTACCTAACAACAGGCTGAGTGACAGAACTGAGAGCCAATCAGATCTCTGCTTGATGCGGTCAATGAACTCCAGAACTTTTAACGCGGCCCAACAGCCAAGTCCAACTCAGTCCGCGACTATATGTTTAAAACTAAATATACAAGTGAATGTGTGCATTTGATGTAATTTCAACATTTTTAAAGTACAATAAGTCTGTGGATTCTTTTTTAATATTGTTATTCTGTTGCTAATAAATGATGAGTATTTCTCGTGGTAGTTTTGCTGATGGTCTAGTCTGGTTGATACGTGGTGAGTTTCTGCTTCATGCAGGCGTTGAGACTTTAAACGTCATCGTAGGTCTGAATGTTCTGTAGATGTGAGACAGACTGATCACATGCAGACCTGCAGCCAAACACACACTCACACGCTGCAATGAGTGACGGGCAGCGGGTTTTACGTTTTTACAATCCCTGCGCGATTCACCTGCTGCCTGTCCCCCCAACACCTCAGCCCCCCCCCCCCCCCCCCCCCCCCCCCCCCTGCTTTCTTCCTCACACATCCCGTCCCCGCAACTCCGCGCTCTTTCTCAGAGACGGGAGCGCGCACTTTTAGGCACGGCAATTCACAGGTTTCCAGCTGGTATAAACTCTGTGAAATAATAGATAATAGTGACTGATAGCGCTGGCGCAGATTTTTCTCTCCAAGCACCGATACAACTCCGCGCCTCTGGCATCGCATGGCGCCCAAGAAGGACTGGACTAATGATAAAAAAAAGTATAATTAAAGATTTGTCTGCGAGCCACATGTGACCATCAAAAGAGCCATATATGGCTCGCGAGCCATAGGTTCCCGACCCCTGATTTAGACCAACCAATCGATCTATGAAGCACGTTTTGGATGGAAGCTGGAGTCCCCAGAGGAAACCCACACATGCACAGGGAGAACATGCAAACTCTACTGTTTTCAGATCCTCCAACCAGGACTTGAACCGAGGGTCTTCTTGCTTTGAGACAAGAGCGCTAACCACTGCACCACAGTGCAACCCTGGTGTTCTTGTGATTCATGTTTTCTAGTAAACATTAGAACTGTTCCTCTGTTCTTTTTGGTTCTCAGTGTTCTGTTCCAATCTTACTGTGAATAATAAAATGGACGTGAACATCAGTCAGAAGTGTGGAGTCTTTCCCACAGTGTGGGTTTCTGCTGTTTGTTGGTTCTCTGCTGGTTTCAAAGCTGGACTCTGTTCCAAAAAGCAGAGCATGTGACGTATCGGGGTAGTGTAGGTTAATTGATGTTCTACACTTTTGGTTCCAAATTTGCATGGAACTTTAAATATGAAGGACTGCATTCACTGTGAAACACGTATTTATTCAAAGACGTGAGCATAAAATGACTTAAGGAGAATAAATGTTAAAACTTTTAGACTAAATGAAGACTGAAGCATTTTCCTTTTTAATATCTTTGAAAAATATCACATTTATCTAAAAATCAGAATCAGACTCCAGAACAACTGTTTTTCCTGTTTTTATTAAACTAATGTTCACCATCTGCTGAACAGAAATATTTAAAGTTGAACTGAACTGTTTACTTTCTTTCACGAGTTTGTTCACAAAACACAATTTGTGTGCAGTAAAGACAGCCGTTATAAAGCCTTATATATCTTATAACAGGTTCAATAGTATAAAATATAACCAGTGTGTTTGTGACTGAAAGATAGAATGATGAGAGCAGTAGCGGTTTTAGGCACGGGCCATACGGGCGATCGCCCGGGGCGGAAAAATGACGGAGGGGCGGCGCCAGCGGCTCAGCTCTTGTAAAATACTTTATGCATCACTATTGGTTTACTTATATCACAGAGTTTGTAACAGCCTGAAACCTGGCGGCGCCCCCGCCCCGCAGCTGCGCTCCCTGCTGTCTTTGAGAAGTAGACGCAAATGTGTGTGAGAAGGAGAAGGGAGGGGGCGCGGGGTGAAGAAGGAGAAGGGAGGGGGCGCGGGGTGAAGGGTGCAGGCTGAGGTGAGCACGGAGCGCAAAACGCATGCGCAAACCTGGCTGGATCTTCTTCCAGGGGGGCAACGGTCGCGGGCCGCGGCTCAGTGCTTCATGAAAAAATAAAAATAAAAATTGCGCCGCCATGTAGCGAATTGGCGCCCCTGGGTGCAGCTGCACGCGCTCCTGCTGGAAATGTTTGACGAACGGGGGGGGGGGGGGCTGCGGGTATAAAAAAAGTATAAAAAAATCATGCTTTTTTGGTTATTTCAAATAAAAAATGGGAAAACAAAAAAAAATTCTTCACTTAGATGACAGTTGGTTTAGTCGACAGACTTGATACCTATGTCAGGACATTTATGCTAAATGCAAAAACATCTGAAATATGGAGAAAAAAGGTCAAAGCTGGTGCCCAATTTAGAAAGAAAAGAGAAGAAGAGGAGAAAAGAGACAAAGAAAAGGTTATTATCGCATAGCTAGATGCACCTTTTCTAAATTCGAATGCTACCTGCCCTCCAACAACAACAACGTTGCAGAGGAAGAATCTCTTGTTTGGTCTATCATGACCAAAACTGAAGTAGGCCCAAATATTACAAATAACGTCATTTTTAAGATATTTATTCTTAAATGTTTGCTCTGCCTTAACTTGTAACATTAGTTATGATTCGTGTGTCTGTCTGCTCTGCTGTAACACAAAGTTTTTGTTGTGTTTTATTGTTGTATATTAGTTCATAATGTTAAATAAGCTGTGATGGTAGCATGCTGCTGCTGCTGCTGCTGCTGCTGCTGCTGCTGCTGCTGCTGCTGCTGATGCTGCTGCTGTTAGCTTTTCAAAACTCCAGTTGATCAAGTCATACCTGAGATCACCAATGTCTCAGGAGCAACTCACTAACCTGCTGTTGTTAGTATCAATCATTCAGGGGGGGAGCAGATTTCATATGATGACGTTATTGACAAGCTTGCATCAGGAAGGCCACAAAGGTTAGGTTTTAGTTAGTGTTTTCTCTTCTTAGTGCTGCAGTTACATTTATTCTAGTGTATTATTAGTGTGATTTGTAGTTTATAATATTTATTTCAGATTGTTTGTGTTTATTAAATATTTCCTAACTGTATTTTCAGTTACAATAAATGGACAAAGTGACTCTATGGGTGGGGGGGGGCGCTAGAGGAGGGCCTCGCCCGGGGAGTAATTCAGGGTAGAACCGCCACTGGATGAGAGAATCTCCTCTCTGCTGTTTGGACACTTTGACCAGCAGAGGGCAGCAGAACTTTCAGCAACTCTGGATCTGATCCCACAAAAACAATCCATGGATGATCAGATTTCAGAAGATTTGAAGGATCAAAGACAAAGATGTTCTGAAGAGAAGATGTGAGAAGAAAGTCCAGAATGAATCCACTCTGACTTCTCCTCATGTCTCTGAAGCTTGTGTCTTCATGTCTTCACCTCAGAGTTTCTTCTGGATTCCATGTGGATCAATAATATTGATCATGTTCTGTTGTCATTTTCCATCAGAACTTCAGGCTTTTCTCTGCTGATGATCTCTGAGCTGAACTTCTTGGAGGAATTCCTGAATCTGGGATTTGGAGCAAACAGTCAGAACAAAGGAGGTTTCCATTTCTTCTAAGCTCTGCCAGAAGAAAAGAGCTGAAGCTTGAAGCTGAAGCAGCATTTGCTCAGAGAATCTGTCCTCCAGACCAACAAGTCCCACCACAGCCTTGAAGACGTTTCCAGAAGCAGCAGCAGACTGTGTTCCCATGACGACGCTGAAGTCAGCTGCTGCTCTGCAGGAGAAAGTCTGCAGCTCCTCAGTCAGGAAGCTCTTTCAAGCTCGTGCACATCTGTCAGTGCAGCAGCAGAAAGCCTGTTTCCCTGCAGGAAGTCTGAGACTTTTCAAAGTAAGAGCCTCATGTTGGCAGAGTTGGGTTGGATTCTTTGATGCTCCAGTGTCTTTTGGATTCAGGATGAGTTCATGCAGATCTAGAAATCCCACCATGATGATCATCCTTCAGGAATTTCAAAATAAAAGACGTACAAACACCACAATCACTGCTGGATGATAAATACATTTACTCTTTATTTTCTGTCAATAAATAATATTTATCAATAAATCCTTGATTGTAAATGATGGATCTAAAGTTGAAAAGAAGTCAAAGTGCTGACTCAGCACAGATCAAAGGAGACACAGATGATTTCCTGGAATGAAGAAAACATCAAACATCATGATGTGATCTGGAACTGAGCTGTTCTTCAGAAGATCCTCCCAAACATGGAAACTGTTGCTGCAACACGTGAAGGTTTGGTTCTGTTGCTAGTGAGATCTGATGGATCAGAACCAGACTTCTGTCAGCTGGAACTGGGGCTTCTTCCAGACCATGACATGTTGTTCAATAAAGTTCATTCCAAAGCGTGACTGATTCATGAAGTGGTTCCTTGAGCCGTGAGTTCTGCCAGCAGCAGGAATCCCTGAGAGTTAGGAGACAGTTTGTGGAGAGAGTTTGTAGATTTAGGAGAAACCAACGTTTGAAATGAAACCAAAGTGTCCTAAACCAAAATCACTGAGCACATCTCAATGTTCCACAAACAGTCATTTTCCACAGTGGACCGTCACCACACACTTTACAAGACAGTTTTTCACAACTTTATGACAACAAATCCTGAAATTGTTCCATTCAAGGAAACATTGACTAATATTTGTATTGATGCTGTTTTCCATCTGTGTTTTCAAACCTGCATCAAGAATTAGCTCATGTTTATTGATTCACTTTCTTTGGAAGTTTGGCTTCTCTGATGAACCACCAGAGGGCGACAGAGAACTGTTGATATTATTAACACAACAGTCAAAGAAATCAACATTTAGCACAAAATGAACAAACTTAGGTCACGTGCTAACGTTCTGATTCTGTTGGAAAAGCCTTTTGTTTTGATTTCTTCAGAATTTTGGCTCAAAAAGACCAATGACAAATGAAACTCCAATAAAGTTGCTTTATAATGAGGAAATGAAATGTTATTTATTATTGAATTATCAAATGGAGACTCAGCTTCAGGTGATAATAAAGGTTGGTGCTATTTCCAGTTTTAGAAAGAACATGTCTTCTGCACAGTTTGCAGTGAACGTTACTCATTTATGTCAGTTTTTAATGAACTGAAATACCTCCACACAGGAGACGACATTTAATTTTTATCAACATATATATCTTTTACCGGCCACAGAAATATTTTTAGGTTTTACTTTTTAAACTTTTCTCTGATTCATTTGAAGAAAACTGCATCAAAGTAATTTCTTGGTGTGAACACGTCTTTATTGTCATCTAACTGTAAACTCCAATTCAAACATGCTGACAAAACAAGGGCAGATTTCCTAGAGATTTCCTAATTCTGCTTCCATGTGATCACATGAAAACAGTCCAATGTTTTGGATTCTTCTTCTTTTATATCATTGACATTAAAGCTGCAGCTCTGTCACCAGGAAACAACATGTGACAGGTCCCAGTTTTTGGTGGAACACCGTCTCTGTGATGCTACAGACGCTGCTAAAACACAGTGGATTTCATTCTGTTCTATGTAGAAAAGACTGTTTGATTCATGTCTGATGAATTCATCTTGGAGTATTTATCCTCCACGTCTAGAAGTCCGCTCCGTGAAAATCCTGTCCGACTTTAAAGCGGTCCGTGTTTCCATGGTGACAGAGGGAACAGCTGGTTAGCATCTTTCTAACTCAGTGTTTTTCAACCAGTGTGCCGTGGAAAATTGCCCTCATTAACTGATCTAAAAACATTTCCCATCTCCAGGAAATCAGCTCTTTGTTCATCCAAACAGGTCCTGATAAAACACTGAGTAGTTAGGAATATAAACGATCATAAAATACTTTTTTCTTTGTGTTTATTTGATTCTATTAAAGACATTTTGATAAGAATGACGGTAACGCGAAATAGCTGCAGCTATAACTGTGTAAGGAAAAGTCCCGCCCCTTTAACTGTCTCCACCAATCATTCTTGAAGGCTTAATCACATGTCATCAGTCTGACCAATCAGAAGTGGTTAAAGTCTCCACTTCCTTGTTCCAATTTAGCTCATAACTCAGTCAGTTCCGACAAAAACACCAGCTAAAGCTCGTCTTTAGTGGTATAGCTTTCCACAGAATCCGGTATCAGACCGTGGAACAAGTGAACAAAACCATGAAGCTCAGAGACGCGAGTCTTTCTGCCGTTTTCTCGCAGTTTTCACACCCATGATGCATTGGCTTAAAGGGACAGCGTCTTGAAAACACAACGAACATACAGTTTTGTATGTAACTTAACTTTTATTACATCTTTTAGAAAACATCTGCAACTTCCTGCTTTTTCTGCCACAATTATCACAAAAATGCACGTCAGATTGCCGGGGGGGGGGGGGGGGGGGGGCTGTAGATCAAAACAGACTATTCTGTATAAAGTTTCTGCTTTTTTTTTTTTTTTGGGATGCTGGTGTGCCGCGGGATTTTTGTCAAGGTTAAAGTGTGCCGTGGCTCAATAAAGGTTGAAAAACACTGTTCTAACTTGACTGAACTGAGGGTTGGGGCTTCCAGCACAGAACCAACCTGAGAGCAAATGAACATTCAAATCCTCCACAAGCTAAACCCCATCAGCGTTGGATTGCTGCTGACAGACAGACTTCATTGATGGCATCTTCCGTTCTGGACCTGACGTTTAGCACACCATAGCTGGATTCCAGAGCGCTTTATCAAAGCGCCTTAAGCCCGTTTGGACTCTGGCGCTCCACGCGCTGATGAATAGTGGCGTTTGGAGGAAGTGCGGCTGCGCAGTCCGTCACTGAACACCGTCACTGCCTGGACCTCTTTCTGGGTCCTAGTGCCCTAAAGGTTACAGCTCCTGGTTACACAAGAAAAAAGTCCATTCTAGAGGCCACTCTGACGTCATCATCATCAAAGACAGCGTTACCTAGCAACCATACCAAGACCATAGCAGCTATAGAGGGAAACACAACAAACCATCAACGGCGGTTAAAGCAGTCAGACGTTTGTTCTGCAGCTCAGCAAAAATCTCTGCTTTAGGTTTTGGGGAGAAAAACAAAGGAAAACACACGGAGAAGGATTCTGCAAAGGAAATCCCAAGTTCTATTGGTAAGTCAGCGTCCTGGAAACATGCTTTGTTGGTTCTGAAGTGGCATGAATGCAGACTTAGATTGGTTTGTTTCCTTGGATTCTTCAGATGGATTCAAGCTGTAAATGTTGTCAGCATAAAGCAAGTTTGGACTAAACTAAAGCAGAAAGTGGCTTTGAAGATGGTCAGGAGAAATGAGGGCTTTTTTCAGGAATTCTTGGAAGAGGAGGACTTCTCCAAACAACCAGAATCTAGGAGGAGGTTTTTTCAGCATTGAGATCAGGATTTAGCATGAGCTTCAATCCCATTTTTGTTCAATCCAAATGTTTACCGTCATATTCAGGAGTTCAACTCTGAAAGCCACCATGACATCATAGACATTAAAGACCCTGTTACCTAGCAACCAAACACAACAAACTGGAGACTATTCAAACTGGACATTTTGGGGCAACAATTCTTTTCTAACTCAAGTTTTGATGAAAAATCCAAATGATGGAAACAGATTGTGTAAAGGAAATGAGGATCTATTGGTGAGTCACAGTCCTGGAAACATGAGTTGTGCTCTGATGAAGACGCCTGATCCAAATGTGGATTTTTGAAATGTTCTTCATGAGATTCAAACTGATTGAAGCTTTGAATTAAAGGTGTCAACACATTTCTGCATTGGATTCATTCTGTTTCAGTGTCTAAGGTTGGTTTTGTGGCAGAAACCAAGTTTTTGTTGAACAGTAGCGTTTGAAAAAGCAGAAAGTGGCTTTGAAGATGGTCAGGAGAACTTCTTTGAAGAGGAGGACTTCTCCAAACAACCACAACCTTAGAGGAAGTTTTCTGAGCATTCATAGAATGCTTTTACAATGACTCATCATTTTCCACAAGAAGCTAATGAGTTTTTCCAAATGCATGCTGGATATTCTTAGTTCTAGCTTGGAAAACACTTTGTGGGATTTCCCTGGAAAACCTGCTTTATCAATCATTTTGGTCTCTTTTTCTTCTTCTAAGTTCCAGCTTGGTGAGTGTGCAGGTCGCCATGGCAACCACTGTCCAGGTCAAAGGGAGGACCACGGCCATCCAGTCTCCAGGCTTTTGGATTGATTTGGATTTGATAAACATTTGTTTCCCACATTTTAATAGTAGAATTCAACACGGGACATATAGTGGATTGTAAGAATAGGAACAAAAACAGCAACAACAAAATAATCCTCCTCCCCTTAAAACATGCATTTGACTCTGAACAAGTCTAAAACAAATCCAAGCAAAGACCAGCGCTGGGGCTCCTCTGAAGGTCCAGACACAGAGAGGCCCAGAGTGACCCCCATTTCTCCTTTTTGCTCTCTCCAGTGGCTGACTCCGCCCCTTAGGACGTCCCCCTGTGTGGATCAGTGGTCAGTGGGTTGGAACCTGCTGCAAATGCAGGCTCTGGTTCTAACTGCTGGATCAGAAGTGGAATGTGAGCTGTAGTGGTGTGTCTGCAGCTGGATGTGGAACACATGAGGGAGGGGTCAAAGGTCAATCTTTCTTCCAAACAAATGTTGTCAGTCTATTCTCCAACAATGCTCCAACATCTTCAAAGGTTTTTGGTCCCAAATCCAGAGTGGAGCTGGTAGGACGTGATCATTTCAGCCTCAGATTTGGGATCTGTCATCTCTCTGCCACCGTGACACCGAGTGATGAGTTCGTGCTCCAAAGCGGCCCGATCGCTGGCTTTAGGGACTATTCCAAAAGCTTTCAATGATGGCGGGGAATGAACATTAGGAACAGATGACGGCTTGAAATGTCTGCTGTTGGTTTCTGATCCAGACAGAAATTCAATCAAATGTCTGTGAATCCATGATTTCCTTAGAATCTTTGACTCTAGATTCAAATATTCTAAAGTGACATTTTTTGTTTTATTAATCATTTCTGGCCTTATAAAGTTCTATTAGTGACTTCTTGTAGGTTTTTTGAACACATGTAAAATTTTGGTTTGTTTTAAACCTTCATCCAACCCATTCCATAAATCCACACCACAATTAGATAAACACATTTTCTTTTTTGTTGTTCGAATGCACTGCTTTTTTGAAATTCATTTTTTTCTTAGATTGTAACTCCCATCTCTGTCTTTGAACATTTGCTGTAAGTTTATTGGAAGTAAGTTGTATCTGGCTTTGTACATGACGAGAGCTGTTTTCAGTTTCACTAGATTCCATAATTTCAATAAACCCAACTTTAAAAACAGAGCGCTTGTATGTGACCCATAATCCACTCCATGAACTATTCAAACAGCTTTTTTTTGTTAGACATATAAACACTGTAGATTTGTTTTATAAGTATTTCCCCAAACTTCTACACTGTACTATAAATATGGTAGTATTATGGATGAATATATTAGTAAACCTGCATTCATTCTGACTCACAGATGAATCAGAGTTACAGTCAACTGGATTATTGAATCTCATTTAGACCAGATGAAAGTGAAGAAGTTAATATTTGAGTTGGTTAATGAGATACAAAATAAGTTCTAATGAACATGAATAATTATGCATCAATATTTTGTATTTTCTGTTGTTAATTTTAAGATTAACTATATGAAAGACTTCAATTAAAATATTTGACTGAACTTTGTCCTTCCTGATCCAAACATTTTTTCAAGTCAGAAAACATGTTAAGATTCATTTCTGTCATTTCAGCCAACATCTCTGATGTCTCTCAGAGACTCTCAGAAGACTCAACTGAAAAGATCTCATCACACACATGATGCTCCAAGTGAGTCTGATCAGAGAGATCCAGAACTGAACCAGACCTCAAGTCCTTCATCTGAAAACTGTTGATCATCTGAACTAGAATCCAGCCTCCAAAAACTCTGACAAACACTCACTGTTCCACTGGATGGATGGCTTTGAAGTCAGGAATCCAACTCTTTGACATGTCACTCCTGAAGGACCCACAGATGGATCCAGGTTGGTTCCTGTGTAGAATGAAGGTTGCTGGTGTGAGTGCTGAGCTCTGCTATGCTACTTTAAGTCTGACAAATGCTTACTGTTCCACTCCTGAATGGATGGCTTTGAATTCATGATTATATTTCTTTGATTTGTCCCTCCTGTTGGACCCCCAGCTGGATCCAGGTCCAGATCCAGGTTGGTTCCTGTGAAGAATGAAGGTTGCTGGTGTGAGTCCTGAGCTCTGACATGGAGAAGATCATGGACAGTTGGAGATGTTCATCTCACCTCTGAACTTTGCTCTGGTTGTCTTGGTTACCATCTCTGCTTCTAGAGGGAGGGGCTCCCTCCTGGGGTTCCTCCCACTGATCCATGCTGCTGGATTCACTGGATCCACATCAGCTCACACACACCTTCCACCTTCACCTGCAGAGGAAACCCTCCTCATCATCAGCTCTGATCCTCCTTCACCAACAGATCAGCTGCTCCTCCACTGATTGGCTCTTCTCTTGTGTTTCCTCTCAGGTTCAGGTGAATGCAGTCAGACAGCAGTGGGAGGCAGAGGAAGCTGCCATCAGCTGCTGCACTTCTGCTCTCCCTCCACCAGGTGGAGACATGGAGCTGCAGCAGCAACATTTCCATTCAGTCACTTTGACACAGAAACAACAAACTTCCTGTTTCTACACTTCAGGAAAAATGAAGCATCAAGAAAAACAGAAATCAAAGAATGAGGAGAAAAGTCTACTTCTGGTGAAGTGAAAACAATGTAAACATATGTGGAGTATCAAAATTCAGCTTCAGTGAGTTTAGTCCATAAAAGGAAAACAGTTGCAATGTTAACAGACAAAAAAAAGGGAAAGAGGAGCGTTAGATTTAACTGCCGCACGAAAAAGTTCAGCTTCAAACACCACAGGCATGTGGTCTAAAGTAGCCAAGTCACAGATCTCCATGTAAAAAACAGGCAATCCATAAGATCCAGTATATGTCCTTTTTCATGAGTGGCTCCAGACACACACTGAACTAGATTAAAAGAGTCAATGATCTCAAAGAAGTCCTTCACCAACAGTTGAATGGTTAAAATAGGGGAAAAATTGTAGCCGTAAAACAACAGAAGATACTATAAAAGACTAAATAAAGAGAAACAGGAAAACAGCATTGAACAAGCGCACAGCATGCCCTTTACTTGAACTCATTTATTTTGGATTACTGGAGTTTATAGGTGAAACTATTAATACATTTTCTGTTAGGGCAATTAAATGTAGATACATTATTTTAAAATAAATATATTTAAATAAAACAAACATAATTTAATTTTGTTACATGAAAGAGGGGCTTAAATCATTTTTGAGTGCATCATACATCATCACAATGCTGCTATCAAATGTATTGATGAGATCAAACATCATCATAATAAAGTTAAATGTTTGATGACATCATACATCATCACAATGCTGCTATCAAATGTATTGATGAGATCAAACATCATCATAATAAAGTTAAATGTTTGATGACATCATACATCATCACAATGCTGCTATCAAATGTATTGATGACATCAAACATCATCATAATAAAGTCAAATGTATTGATGACATCATACATCATCACAATGCTGCTATCAAATGTATTGATGAGATCAAACATCATCATAATGAAGTTAAATGTTTGATGACATCATACATCATCACAATGCTGCTATCAAATGTATTGATGAGATCAAACATCATCATGATGTTAAAGTTTGATGTTTGATGACATCAAACAACATCATTATTTGTTTTTGTGGCTGAGACAAGAAAGAACAAATAGAACTAAGGTTAAAGGCAGAAGGCAGAGAGGTTTTAAGCTGGAAGGATGGCACACTGTTCAGAATCAGTGAATGTGGCTGGGAAAGAAGACAGGAGTGACGATGGGAAGGACCCCCCAACAATGAGCGAAGATATGACTGAAGCAAATCTGCTCAAAATGTTGAGGGTCAAAATGGAGCATATTCGAGAAATGATTATGTTACTCAATAATCAGATAAAAGATGAAAGAGAACTTGTGGCGAAAATTGTAAACAAATGTTCACCAAATTCTCCAGATGAAAGTACAGACTGCATCAACAGAAGTGACACTATTTCTATATTAAGACAAGAAATAGAAAACTTGCCAGCACAGCTAACCTGTCAACAGCAAATGACTAAGGACCAGAGTAGTACTTCTCAAGAACACATCAAAAGCTTGGAAAATAAACTGCTGACAATTCTGAATGACAGACTTGTAAAACAAAATAAGATATTGTCTTCCAAGAATAAACTAAAACGGAAGACAATTTTATGTCAGAAAAAAAAGATAGCTGTGCTGAAACGCAAACTTGTGAGGATGCAGGGGCAGATCAATGAGCCTGACCGATGTATTGAAAACCAAAAGGAGTCAAAGAAGGTGGATGCCACATCCCCCCAAGAAGACCCTCTCCAATCAGAGGGGGAAGAACAAGGGACGCAGTCTTTCAGTAAAAACATTTGGGGTTGGGGCACATATGCTGCACTCAGTTCCATCTGGTATATAGCATCAGAGCTATATACATATTAAGTCAATTTTAGGTTTAGGACATTTTAGCCTGTAGGTCATTTTAGATTGTACATAATTTTTTAGGGGTAAAAAAATGTCAAGGTAACAATAACTCGTAGGATCTCATGTAGGACAACATCAGTGGCGGTTCTGGCACAGATGATGCCCTGGGCGAGCCAGACCAGTAGCGCCCATCGGTACCCCCCCAATTATGACCAAGAAACTTTACTTTATTATTCAAATATTTAAAAAATAAAATGATCAAAAAAATGCAACTTGAGGCTTGTAAATTCCTACAGTGTGTAGGACTGTTATGAAAAAATGTTCAAAGTAACAAAAACTCTTACAAGGATGACATCACACATGTTGGCTAAGGACCAACCAGTCCTTAATGTCCTGAAGACATGAGAGGAGCTGCTTCATGGAAAGATCATCTTTTTGTAACGGCAGATAGATCTGGCTGTCATCTGCGTACAAGTGAAAAGAAATGCCGTGCTTCCTCAAGATTGACCCTAAGGGTAACAGATACAGAGAGAACAAAAGTGGCCCTAGAACCGATCCTTGTGGAACCCCATAAGAAACCTGAGTTGTGGTAGATTCAAAACCACCCAAGCTGACACACATGGTTCTTTCTGCCAGGTAAGATTTAAACCAGTCCAGTGCTGTACCTTGGATCCCCACAGAGTTCTGGAGCCTGGATATCAAAATACTGTGGTCTACAGTGTCAAATGCTGCCGTTAGATCCAGCAGAACCAGGACGACATAGTCTCCATCATCAATTGCCAGTAGAATGTCATACAGCTTATAGGACTGTTATGAAAAAATGTTAAAAGTAACAAAAACTCTTACAAGGATGACATCACACATCTTGGCTTAAGGTTTCAAATGCCCTTCATTATAAGATTAAAAAAAACTATAAACCACTAGTGCAGCTTTAAGCCTAAAGCCCATTGAGACAACTATTGCTGTAATATTGGGCTATATGAATACAATTGAATTACACTATTAACTTGGTCTGCTTTTCCTAGTAGACACTAAAAATGTGTCCGTCTTGCTCTTTTATGGGTAAAGTCATCAATCAAATCCTCATATGTTAGTTTCTCAGCTACGGTTTATGCTTACAACTGCCAAACCAGATAGCTGATCTTGAGCATTTTAGGAACATTTTAATAAGCTTCAGCTTTTTTATCCTTACAGCTAATTCTTTCCAAGTTTTCATGCAGTGGATATGATCTGGGCTATTGTCATGTGGGGTGATGAAAGAACTGGAACGCTGAAAGACAATAAAACTAATTTCTTTTTTTGGGGAAAAAGTTTGCAGCAAAAAAACACAAGAGCCAATATATCTTCAACCCAGTGAAGATCAAAAATCATTGAAAGAAAAATGGGGCGGCCGTGGTGCAGCGGTAGGGCGGTTGACCCATGATCGTAAGATGCAGGTTCGATTCTGGCCTTGCACGCCCATGTGCTGAAGTGTCCTTAGGCAAGACACTGAACCCCACCTTGCCTCTGGTGGGAGGTTGGCGCCAGTGTTTGGCAGTGGTGCCGCCACCAGTGTGTGAATGTGTGTGTGACTGGGTGAATGAGTCTGTGACTGTAAAGCGCTTTGGGCCTTCGAAAGAGGTTAGAAAGCACTATATAAGTAAACGCCATTTACAAAAAAGGTTTAGCGCACTGTCCCAAGGTTAAAGTGCCTAGGATAGCACAAAGGTTAAAAAACTTTTTACAGTCTCTGCGGCTCAGAGGTTCTCTGGCAGGCTGTTCCACAGGCCAGGAGCGTAATGGCAGAACGAAGCCTAAGTTTTGGTCCTCACCTTAGGGACAACTAAAAGGCCAGCACTGCAGGACTTCAGGGCTCAAACTTTAAAAGAAGATAAATTAACTAAGTAAGTAGTCTTGTAAAAACATTTACAAGACAATAAAAGAATCTTAAAATTAATTCTGAAACACACAGGGAGCAAATGCAGCGAAATTACACCCAAATGTGTTCCCGCCCCCTGGTCCTGGTCAGAACTCCTGCCACCGAGTTAGAAGTTTTAAATTTGAGATAGACTTTTTGGGTAAACCAGAGAGCAGGGCATTACAATAATCTAAATGACTAAAGAAAACAGCAAACATTAGCACCTATGTGCTGGCAAGAGAGAGGAATGGGCGGATTCTGGCAACGGTTTTAAGATGATAAAATCCTGTCTTAATGATATTTTGATGTGTGGAACAAAAATTAAAGTAGAGTCAAAAAGTAAACCCAGGTTTCTCACATGGTATAAAATTCTGAAGATGTGTTAAATCGATTCTCTCTTGCTTTCAGAACCGATGATGGAAATGTCACTTTTGTCCTGGTTGAGCTGCAGGAAGTTTTCTGCCATCCACCACTTTATATCTAAAATGCACTTTAAAAGAGTCTAAGATCATCAGAAGACACAGTGATGTAAAGCTGTATATTATGTCATAACGTTTTTAAATTTGATGAGCATGGCTAAAAAAGCATTTAAGCCTTGTAAACATAAATGTAAAAAGAATAAGCTAAAGGACATTTTTGCCTTGGTCAGTTGTTCTGATTTCCTTGCTTCACGGATTTATTTGATGTTACATTTATATATTTTATTCTTTTTGTCCTCTATGAGTACTGTAAAGACTTCATTTGATGACTTTAGCTTTCCCAGAAACAGCGATATGGCTTTCTGGCACCAGTGGCAGAGATCCTTCTTTGTAAGGAGGCCTTGATCAGTTTCTGTCAAAGTGCCAGCTTTGATGTTTTGTTTACAGCCTTATAAACATTACTCACCATCCGTTAGAGCTTAGGAGGTGCCCTAACACTGGAATTTTGTCTTACAAAGCACAAACAGATAAAGGGATCATCAAAATAGAGGAGTGTTATATTTTCTGTGGCATCCTGAATGCACATTTTAGCCCTTTAACACCTAAGCCCAATACCCAGTATTGATGATCTTTGCATTAACTTTTCAACCATTCCTGTTAATTTATGTAATTTATGTAGATTCTGTTACTGAGAAAAGCAGCTTTGTGCTCTAAAGTGGAATAGGTTATGGAATACGGCAATACTTGATATAAAATTGAACTGTACAGTTTGTCCTCCATCATTTGATTCCCCCATTACTTTCATACCGAATGCGAATGTACAGACACACTCAGAGGTTTTGAGCGACAGACGCAGCATTCTGAAAAATCTGAATTTATGGAAGGTCGCCATGTCGCGTCAGCCAATCAGAAACACAGCTTTGGGCACGTGACGTGTGCAGGGACTCGTCAGCGGGTGGAGTGCAAATCCAATATAGAGGTTTGATCTGAGCATTCTTGTCCTGAACTTCCACCCATCCATTTTCTCAACTCGCTGTATGCCTTTCGGGGTGCTGGGGTTGCTGGAGCCTGTCCCAGCTACTGCTGGGCAAAGGCTGGGAACATCCTGTACCGGTCACATACCTGTGGTTTGTCAGAAGATTCATAACCCCTGTTGTAAAAGTAAAATATGTCCAACACAAGAGGCCTTCAGCTCTCATCTGTCTGCCCAGCTGTTGGACAGGACAAGTTATAAAAAAAAAAAAAAAATGGCAGCACCGAAGAAACGCAAGATAGCAAGTGAGTGTAGAAGATTTCAAACACGGTGGGAAAATGAATATTTCTTTAAGGAAATCAATGGAAAGTGTGTCTGTTTGATTAGCACTGAAGATGTTGCCGTGATGAAAGATTATAATGTCCATCGGCACTATGAGACCAAGCATCAGAGCAGCTACGCTTCGTACACAGGTGCTGAACGAGCACAGAAATTCAAGCAAATGGCAGCTAGCCTGCAAGCTCAACAACAGTTTCTTTCCCATCGCGGTGAGTCAACACACGCCGTCCATCCAGGCCTCCTTAACTATTTTCCTTGTGTTATTAGCAGCGTTACACGAGGGGTTGCTGCATGCTTGTCTCTCCTAATGATGGCCTTCACGTCTCCCCACAGGCTTCATAAGGAGCAACAGGCTTAGGAAGTAAAGGAAGCTCCTATGAGCCGTCTCCGTCTGACACCTACAATGATGCTGTTTGCAAGGCCATGTTTGCACGCTTCACATAGAGTGAACCTAAAAGGTGAAGAAAATGCATTCTGAACTGTGAAAAAGTATTCCCCTTTATATAAAAAAAACTTGTTTTGTTTTTGGAATTTCTTTTGTTCATAGCTGCATATTTTGTCACAGAGTGTAATTGTAAAATGAAGCTTTTTAAATGGTGTGTGTTTAATGTTAAAATTGTCCTCGTTGGTCACCCATAAGCCCTTTTTTGGTCTACTTTTCTGAGAAAACAGTCAACTCTTTATTAACTACAAAATCGTGCACTCTGCCAGTCAACCACACTAACAGCTACGTATGTAAAGATCTGCTGGCTTCAGCTGCTCAATAAACCCGTTCTGAACTGCCTGGTTGGAATGAGGTTTCATTGTCTGAGTGAATGTTTCATTTTGACGTGCGCTTGTTTTATGTGGCACAGATCAGCATCACTGCTCCCACTGAGAGCAATGTTCTTCACATTATAGGTGAGTTAGAAATACACAGTAATCATGTGTCAATATGTCACCTCTTGTTTGAGGCCCAGACCTTTGCTCATTTTTCTGTATTTAGCCCTCACCAAGAATACTTTGGACACCGTCTCTGTGATGCTACAGACGCTGCTAAAACACAGTGGATTTCATTCTGTTCTATGTAGAAAAGACTGTTTGATTCATGTCTGATGAATTCATCTTGGAGTATTTATCCTCCACGTCTAGAAGTCCGCTCCGTGAAAATCCTGTCCGACTTTAAAGCGGTCTGTGTTTCCATGGTGACAGAGGGAACAGCTGGTTAGCATCTTTCTAACTTGACTGAACTGAGGGTTGGGGCTTCCAGCACAGAACCAACCTGAGAGCAAATGAACATTCAAATCCTCCACAAGCTAAACCCCATCAGCGTTGGACTGCTTCTGACAGACAGACTTCATTGATGGCATCTTCCGTTCTGGACCTGACGTTTAGCACACCATAGCTGGATTCCAGAGCGCTTTATCAAAGCGCCTTAAGCCCGTTTGGACTCTGGCGCTCCACGCGCTGATGAATAGTGGCGTTTGGAGGAAGTGCGGCTGCGCAGTCCGTCACTGAACACCGTCACTGCCTGGACCTCTTTCTGGGTCCTAGTGCCCTAAAGGTTACAGCTCCTGGTTCCACAAGAAAAAAGTCCATTCTAGAGGCCACTCTGACGTCATCATCATCAAAGACAGCGTTACCTAGCAACCATACCAAGACCATAGCAGCTATAGAGGGAAACACAACAAACCATCAACGGCGGTTAAAGCAGTCAGACGTTTGTTCTGCAGATCAGCAAAAATCTCTGCTTTAGGTTTTGGGGAGAAAAACAAAGGAAAACACACGGAGAAGGATTCTGCAAAGGAAATCCCAAGTTCTATTGGTAAGTCAGCGTCCTGGAAACATGCTTTGTTGGTTCTGAAGTGGCATGAATGCAGACTTAGATTGGATTGTTTCCTTGGATTCTTCAGATGGATTCAAGCTGTAAATGTTGTCAGCATAAAGCAAGTTTGGACTAAACTAAAGCAGAAAGTGGCTTTGAAGATGGTCAGGAGAAATGAGGGCTTTTTTCAGGAATTCTTGGAAGAGGAGGACTTCTCCAAACAACCAGAATCTAGGAGGAGGTTTTTTCAGCATTGAGATCAGGATTTAGCATGAGCTTCAATCCCATTTTTGTTCAATCCAAATGTTTACCGTCATATTCAGGAGTTCAACTCTGAAAGCCACCATGACATCATAGACATTAAAGACCCTGTTACCTAGCAACCAAACACAACAAACTGTAGACTATTCAAACTGGACATTTTGGGGCAACAATTCTTTTCTAACTCAAGTTTTTATGAAAAATCCAAATGATGGAAACAGATTGTGTAAAGGAAATGAGGATCTATTGGTGAGTCACAGTCCTGGAAACATGAGTTGTGCTCTGATGAAGACGCCTGATCCAAATGTGGATTTTTGAAATGTTCTTCATGAGATTCAAACTGATTGAAGCTTTGAATTAAAGGTGTCAACACATTTCTGCATTGGATTCATTCTGTTTCAGTGTCTCAGGTTGGTTTTGTGGCAGAAACCAAGTTTTTGTTGAACAGTAGCGTTTGAAAAAGCAGAAAGTGGCTTTGAAGATGGTCAGGAGAACTTCTTTGAAGAGGAGGACTTCTCCAAACAACCACAACCTTAGAGGAAGTTTTCTGAGCATTCATAGAATGCTTTTACAATGACTCATCATTTTCCACAAGAAGCTAATGAGTTTTTCCAAATGCATGCTGGATATTCTTAGTTCTAGCTTGGAAAGCACTTTGTGGGATTTCCCTGGAAAACCTGCTTTATCAATCATTTTGGTCTCTTTTTCTTCTTCTAAGTTCCAGCTTGGTGAGTGTGCAGGTCGCCATGGCAACCAGTGTCCAGGTCAAAGGGAGGACCACGGCCATCCAGTCTCCAGGCTTTTGGATTGATTTGGATTTGATAAACATTTGTTTCCCACATTTTAATAGTAGAATTCAACACGGGACATATAGTGGATTGTAAGAATAGGAACAAAAACAGCAACAACAAAATAATCCTCCTCCCCTTAAAACGTGCATTTGACTCTGAACAAGTCTAAAACAAATCCAAGCACAGACCAGCACTGGGGCTCCTCTGAAGGTCCAGACACAGGGAGGCCCAGAGTGACCCCCATTTCTCCTTTTTGCTCTCTCCAGTGGCTGACTCCGCCCCTTAGGACGTCCCCCTGTGTGGATCAGTGGTCAGTGGGTTGGAACCTGCTGCAAATGCAGGCTCTGGTTCTAACTGCTGGATCAGAAGTGGAATGTGAGCTGTAGTGGTGTGTCTGCAGCTGGATGTGGAACACATGAGGGAGGGGTCAAAGGTCAATCTTTCTTCCAAACAAATGTTGTCAGTCTATTCTCCAACAATGCTCCAACATCTTCAAAGGTTTTTGGTCCCAAATCCAGAGTGGAGCTGGTAGGACGTGATCATTTCAGCCTCAGATTTGGGATCTGTCATCTCTCTGCCACCGTGACACCGAGTGATGAGTTCATGCTCCAAAGCGGCCCGATCGCTGGCTTTAGGGACTATTCCAAAAGCTTTCAATGATGGCGGGGAATGAACATTAGGAACAGATGACGGCTTGAAATGTCTGCTGTTGGTTTCTGATCCAGACAGAAATTCAATCAAATGTCTGTGAATCCATGATTTCCTTAGAATCTTTGACTCTAGATTCAAATATTCTAAAGTGACATTTTTTGTTTTATTAATCATTTCTGGCCTTATAAAGTTCTATTAGTGACTTCTTGTAGGTTTTTTTGAACACATGTAAAATTTTGGTTTGTTTTAAACCTTCATCCAACCCATTCCATAAATCCACACCACAATTAGATAAACACATTTTCTTTTTTGTTGTTCGAATGCACTGCTTTTTTGAAATTCATTTTTTTCTTAGATTGTAACTCCCATCTCTGTCTTTGAACATTTGCTGTAAGTTTATTGGAAGTAAGTTGTATCTGGCTTTGTACATGACGAGAGCTGTTTTCAGTTTCACTAGATTCCATAATTTCAATAAACCCAACTTTAAAAACGGAGCGCTTGTATGTGACCCATAATCCACTCCATGAACTATTCAAACAGCTTTTTTTTGTTAGACATATAAACACTGTAGATTTGTTTTATAAGTATTTCCCCAAACTTCTACACTGTACTATAAATATGGTAGTATTATGGATGAATATATTAGTAAACCTGCATTCATTCTGACTCACAGATGAATCAGAGTTACAGTCAACTGGATTATTGAATCTCATTTAGACCAGATGAAAGTGAAGAAGTTAATATTTGAGTTGGTTAATGAGATACAAAATAAGTTCTAATGAACATGAATAATTATGCATCAATATTTTGTATTTTCTGTTGTTAATTTTAAGATTAACTATATGAAAGACTTCAATTAAAATATTTGACTGAACTTTGTCCTTCCTGATCCAAACATTTTTTCAAGTCAGAAAACATGTTAAGATTCATTTCTGTCATTTCAGCCAACATCTCTGATGTCTCTCAGAGACTCTCAGAAGACTCAACTGAAAAGATCTCATCACACACATGATGCTCCAAGTGAGTCTGATCAGAGAGATCCAGAACTGAACCAGACCTCAAGTCCTTCATCTGAAAACTGTTGATCATCTGAACTAGAATCCAGCCTCCAAAAACTCTGACAAACACTCACTGTTCCACTGGATGGATGGCTTTGAAGTCAGGAATCCAACTCTTTGACATGTCACTCCTGAAGGACCCACAGATGGATCCAGGTTGGTTCCTGTGTAGAATGAAGGTTGCTGGTGTGAGTGCTGAGCTCTGCTATGCTACTTTAAGTCTGACAAATGCTTACTGTTCCACTCCTGAATGGATGGCTTTGAATTCATGATTATATTTCTTTGATTTGTCCCTCCTGTTGGACCCCCAGCTGGATCCAGGTCCAGATCCAGGTTGGTTCCTGTGAAGAATGAAGGTTGCTGGTGTGAGTCCTGAGCTCTGACATGGAGAAGATCATGGACAGTTGGAGATGTTCATCTCACCTCTGAACTTTGCTCTTGTTGTCTTGGTTACCATCTCTGCTTCTAGAGGGAGGGGCTCCCTCCTGGGGTTCCTCCCACTGATCCATGCTGCTGGATTCACTGGATCCACATCAGCTCACACACACCTTCCTCCTTCACCTGCAGAGGAAACCCTCCTCATCATCAGCTCTGATCCTCCTTCACCAACAGATCAGCTGCTCCTCCACTGATTGGCTCTTCTCTTGTGTTTCCTCTCAGGTTCAGTTGAATGCAGTCAGACAGCAGTGGGAGGCAGAGGAAGCTGCCATCAGCTGCTGCACTTCTGCTCTCCCTCCACCAGGTGGAGACATGGAGCTGCAGCAGCAACATTTCCATTCAGTCACTTTGACAAAGAAACAACAAACTTCCTGTTTCTACACTTCAGGAAACATGAAGCATCAAGAAAAACAGACAGAAATCAAAGAATGAGGAGAAAAGTCTACTTCTGGTAAAGTGAAAACAATGTAAACATATGTGGAGTATCAAAATTCAGCTTCAGTGAGTTTAGTCCATAAAAGGAAAACAGTTGCCATGTTATCAGACAGATAAAAGGGAAAGAGGAGCGTTAGATTTAACTGCCGCACGAAAAAGTTCAGCTTCAAACACCACAGGCATATGGTCTAAAGTAGCCAAGTCACAGATCTCCATGTAAAAAACAGGCAATCCATAAGATCCAGTATATGTCCTTTTTCATGAGTGGCTCCAGACACACACTGAACTAGATTAAAAGAGTCAATGATCTCAAAGAAGTCCTTCACCAACAGTTGAATGGTTAAAATAGGTGAAAAATTGTGGCCGTAAAACAACAGAAGATACTATAAAAGACTAAATAAAGAGAAACAGGAAAACAGCATTGAACAAGCGCACAGCATGCCCTTTACTTGAACTCATTTATTTTGGATTACTGGAGTTTATAGGTGAAACTATTAATACATTTTCTGTTAGGGCAATTAAATGTAGATACATTATTTTAAAATAAATATGTTTAAATAAAACAAACATAATTTAATTTTGTTACATGAAAGAGGGTCTTAAATCATTTTTTTAATGCATCATACATCATCACAATGCTGCTATCAAATGTATTGATGACATCATACATCATCACAATGCTGCTATCAAATGTATTGATGAGATCAAACATCATCATAATAAAGTTAAATGTTTGATGACATCATACATCATCATAATAAAGTCAAATGTATTGATGACATTAAACATCATCATGATGTTAAAGTTTCATGTTTGATGACATCAAACGACATCATTATTTGTTTTTGTGGCTGAGACAAGAAAGAACAAATAGAACTAAGGTTAAAGGCAGAAGGCAGAGAGGTTTTAAACTGGAAGGATGGCACACTGTTCAGAATCAGTGAATGTGGCTGGGAAAGAAGACAGGAGTGACGATGGGAAGGACCCCCCAACAATGAGCGAAGATATGACTGAAGCAAATCTGCTCAAAATGTTGAGGGTCAAAATGGAGCATATTCGAGAAATGATTATGTTACTCAATAATCAGTTTAAAGATGGAAGAGAACTTGTGGCGAAAATTGTAAACAAATGTTCACCAAATTCTCCAGATGAAAGTACAGACTGCATCAACAGAGGTGACACTATTTCTAAATTAAGACAAGAAATAGAAAACTTTCCAGCACAGCTAACCTGTCAACAGCAAATGACTAAGGACCAGAGTAGTACCTCTCAAGAACACATCAAAAGCTTGGAAAATAAACTGCTGACAATTCAGAATGACAGACTTGTAAAACAAAATAAGATATTGTCTTCCAAGAATAAACTAAAACGGAAGACAATTTTATGTCAGAAAAAAAAGATAGCTGTGCTGAAACGCAAACTTGTGAGGATGCAGGGGCAGATCAATGAGCCTGACCGATGTATTGAAAACCAAAAGGAGTCAAAGAAGGTGGATGCCACATCCCCCCAAGAAGACCCTCTCCAATCAGAGGGGGAAGAACAAGGGACGCAGTCTTTCAGTAAAAAAATTTGGGGTTGGGGCACATATGCTGCACTCAGTTCCATCTGGTATATAGCATCAGAGCTATATACATAAAAAGTCAATTTTAGGTTTTAGGACATTTTAGCTTGTAGGTCATTTTAGATTGTACATAATTTTTTAGGGGTAAAAAAATGTCAAAGTAACAATAACTCATAGGATCTCATGTAGGACAACATCAGTGGCGGTTCTGGCACAGATGATGCCCTGGAGTTGAGCCAAACCAGTGGTACTCCCCAATTATGACCAAGAAACTTTACTTTATTATTCAAATATTTAAAAAATAAAATGATAAAAAAAATGCAACTTGACGCTTGTAAATTCTTACAGTGTGTAGGACTGTTATGTAAAAATGTTCAAAGTAACAAAAACTCTTACAAGGATGACATCACACATGTTGGCTAAGGACCAACCAGTCCTCAATGTCCTGAAGACATGAGAGGAGCTGCTTCATGGATAGATCATCTTTTTGTAACGGCAGATAGATCTGGCTGTCATCTGCGTACAACTGAAAAGAAATGCCGTGCTTCCTCAAGATTGACCCTAAGGGTAACAGATACAGAGAGAACAAAAGTGGCCCTAGAACCGATCCTTGTGTAACCCCATAAGAAACCTGAGTTGTGGTAGATTCAAAACCACCCAAGCTGACACACATGGTTCTTTCTGCCAGGTAAGATTTAAACCAGTCCAGTGCTGTACCTTGGATCCCCACAGAGTTCTGGAGCCTGGATATCAAAATACTGTGGTCTACAGTGTCAAATGCTGCTGTTAGATCCAGCAGAACCAGGACGACATAGTCTCCATCATCAATTGCCAGTAGAATGTCATACAGCTTATAGGACTGTTATGAAAAAATGTTAAAAGTAACAAAAACTCTTACAAGGATGACATCACACATGTTGGCTTAAGGTTTCAAATGCCCTTCATTATAAGATTAAAAAAAACTATAAACCACTAGTGCAGCTTTAAGCCTAAAGCCCATTGAGACAACTATTGCTGTAATATTGGGCTATATGAATACAATTGAATTACACTATTAACTTGGTCTGTTTTTCCTAGTAGACACTAAAAATGTGTCCGTCTTGCTCTTTTATGGGTAAAGTCATCAATCAAATCCTCATATGTTAGTTTCTCAGCTACGGTTTATGCTTACAACTGCCAAACCAGATAGCTGATCTTGAGCATTTTAGGAACATTTTAATAAGCTTCAGCTTTTTTATCCTTACAGCTAATTCTTTCCAAGTTTTCATGCAGTGGATATGATCTGGGCTATTGTCATGTGGGGTGATGAAAGAACTGGAACGCTGAAAGACAATAAAACTAATTTCCTTTTTAGGAAAAAAGTTTGCAGCAAAAAACACAAGAGCCAATATATCTTCACACCAGTGAAGATCACAAATCATTGAAAGAAAAATGGGGCGGCCGTGGTGCAGCGGTAGGGCGGCGACCCATGATCGTAAGATGCAGGTTCGATTCTGGCCTTGCACGCCCATGTGTTGAAGTGTCCTTAGGCAAGACACTGAACCCCACTGGTGGGAGGTTGGCGCCAGTGTTCGGCAGCGGAGCCGCCACCAGTGTGTGAATGTGTGTGTGACTGGGTGTATGGGTCTGTGACTGTAAAGCGCTTTGGGCCTTCGAAAGAGGTTAGAAAGCACTATATAAGTAAACGCCATTTACAAAAAAGGTTTAGCGCACTGTCCCAAGGTTAAAGTGCATAGGATAGCACAAAGGTTAAAAACTTTTAACAGTCTCTGCGGCTCTGAGGTTCTCTGGCAGGCTGTTCCACAGACCAGGACCGTAATGGCAGAACGAAGCCTCACCATAAGTTTTGGTCCTCACCTTAGGGACAACTAAAAGGCCAGCACTGCAGGACTTCAGGGCTCAAACTTTAAAAGAAGATAAATTAACTAAGTAAGTAGTCTTGTAAAAACATTTACAAGACAATAAAAGAATCTTAAAATTAATTCTGAAACACACAGGGAGCAAATGCAGCGAAATTACACCCAAATGTGTTCCCGCCCCCTGGTCCTGGTCAGAACTCGTGCCACCGAGTTAGAAGTTTTAAATTTGAGATAGACTTTTTGGGTAAACCAGAGAGCAGAGCATTACAATAATCTAAACGACTAAAGAAAACAGCAAACATTAGCACCTATGTGCTGGCAAGAGAGAGGAATGGGCGGATTCTGGCAACGGTTTTAAGATGATAAAATCCTGTCTTAATGATATTTTGATGTGTGGAACAAAAATTAAGATAGAGTCAAAAAGTAAACCCAGGTTTCTCACATGGTATAAAATTCTGAAGATGTGTTAAATACATTCTCTCTTGCTTTCAGAACCGATGATGAAAATGTCACTTTTGTCCTGGTTGAGCTGCAGGAAGTTTTCTGCCATCCACCACTTTATATCTAAAAGGTCATCAGAAGACACAGTGATGTAAAGCTGTATATTACGTCATAACGTTTTTAAATTTGATGAGCATGGCTAAAAAAGCATTTAAGCCTTGTGAGCATAAATGTAAAAAGAATAAGCTAAAGGACATTTTTGCCTTGGTCAGTTGTTCTGATTTCCTTGCTTCACGGATTTATTTGATGTTACATTTATATGTTTTATTCTTTTTGTCCTCTATGAGTACTGTAAAGACTTCATTTGATGACTTTAGTTTTCCCAGAAACAGCGATATGGCTTTCTGGCACCAGTGGCAGAGATCCTTCTTTGTAAGGAGACCTTGATCAGTTTCTGTCAAAGTGCCAGCTTTGATGTTATGTTTACAGCCTTGTAAACATTACTCACCATCCGTTAGAGCTTAGGAGGAGCCCTAACACTGGAATTTTGTCTTACAAAGCACAAACAGATAGAGGGATAATCAAAATAGAGGAGTGTTATATTTTCTGTGGCATCCTGAATGCACATTGTAGCCCAATACCCAGCATTGACGATCTTTGCATTAACTTTTCAACCATTCCTGTTAATTTATGTAATTTATGTAGATTCTGTAACTGAGAAAAGCAGCTTTGTGCTCTAAAGTGGAATAGGTTATGGAATACGGCAATACTTGATATAAAATTGAACTGTACAGTTTGTCCTCCATCGTTTGATTCCCCCATTACTTTCATACCAAATGCGAATGTACAGACACACTCAGAGGTTTTGAGCGACAGACGCAGCATTCTGAAAAATCTGAACTTTTGGGAGGTCGTCATGTCGCGTCAGCCAATCAGAAACACAGCTTTGGGCACGTGACGTGTGCAGTGACTCGTCAGCGGGTGGAGTGCAAATCCAATATAGAGGTTTGATCTGAGCATTCTTGTCCTGAACTTCCACCCATCCATTTTCTCAACTCGCCGTATGCCTTTCGGGGTGCTGGGGTTGCTGGAGCCTGTCCCAGCTACTGCTGGGCAAAGGCTGGGAACATCCTGTACCGGTCACATACCTGTGGTTTGTCAGAAGATTCATAACCCCCGTTGTAAAAGTAAAATATGTCCAACACAAGAGGCCTTCAGCTCTCATCTGTCTGCCCAGCTGTTGGACAGGACAAGTTATAAAAAAAAAAAAAAAAGGAATGGCAGCACCGAAGAAACGCAAGATTGCAAGTGAGTGTAGAAGATTTCAAACACGGTGGGAAAATGAATATTTCTTTAAGGAAATCAACGGACAGTCTGTCTGTTTGATTAGCACTGAAGATGTTGCCGTGATGAAAGAGTATAATGTCTGTCGGCACTATGAGACCAAGCATCAGAGCAGCTACGCTTCGTACACAGGTGCCGAACGAGCACAGAAATTCAAGCAAATGGCAGCTAGCCTGCAAGCTCAACAACAGTTTTTTCCCATCGCGGTGAGTCAACACACGCCGTCCATCCAGGCCTCCTTCACTATTTTCCTCGTGTTACTAGCAGCGTTACACGAGGGGTTGCTGCATGCCTGTCTCTCCTAATGATGGCCTTCACGTCTCCTCACAGGCTTCATCAGGAGCAAAGGGCACAGGCTTAGGAAGTAAAGGAAGCTCCTATGAGCCGTCTCCGTCTGACACCTACTAGGATGCTGTTTGCAAGGCCATGTTTGCATGCTTCACAGAAATAGAGTGAACCTAAAAGGTGAAGAAAATGAATTCTGAACTGTGAAAAAGTATTCCCTTTATGTAAAAAAGAACCTGTTTGATTTTTGGAATTTCTTTTGTTCATAGCTGCATATTTTGTCACAGAGTGTAATTGTAGAATGAAGCTTTTTAAATGGTGTGTGTTTAATGTTAAAATTGTCCTCGTTGGTCACCCATAAGCCCTTTTTTTGGTCTACTTTTCTGATAAAACAGTCGACTCTTTATAATCTACAAAATCGTGCACTCTGCCAGTCAACCACACTAACAGCTACGTATGTAAAGATCTGCTGGCTTCAGCTGCTCAATAAACCCGTTCTGAACTGCCTGGTTGGAATGAGGTTTCATTGTCTGAGTGAATGTTTCATTTTGATGTGCGCTTGTTTTATGTGGCACAGATCAGCATCACTGCTCCCACTGAGAGCAATGTTCTTCACATTATAGGTGAGTTACAAATACACAGTAATCATGTGTCAATATGTCACCTCTTGTTTGAGGCCCAGACCTTTGCTCATTTTTCTGTATTTAGCCCTCACCAAGAATACTTTGGACACCGTCTCTGTGATGCTACAGACGCTGCTAAAACACAGTGGATTTCATTCTGTTCTATGTAGAAAAGACTGTTTGATTCATGTCTGATGAATTCATCTTGGAGTATTTATCCTCCACTTCTAGAAGTCCGCTCCGTGGAAATCCTGTCCGACTTTAAAGCGTTCCGTGTTTCCATGGTGACAGAGGGAACAGCTGGTTAGCATCTTTCTAACTTGACTGAACTGAGGGTTGGGGCTTCCAGCACAGAACCAACCTGAGAGCAAATGAACATTCAAATCCTCCACAAGCTAAACCCCATCAGCGTTGGACTGCTTCTGACAGACAGACTTCATTGATGGCATCTTCCGTTCTGGACCTGACGTTTAGCACACCATAGCTGGATTCCAGAGCGCTTTATCAAAGCGCCTTAAGCCCGTTTGGACTCTGGCGCTCCACGCGCTGGATGAATAGTGGCGTTTGGAGGAAGTGCGGCTGCGCAGTCCGTCACTGAACACCGTCACTGCCTGGACCTCTTTCTGGGTCCTAGTGCCCTAAAGGTTACAGCTCCTGGTTCCACAAGAAAAAAGTCCATTCTAGAGGCCACTCTGACGTCATCATCATCAAAGACAGCGTTACCTAGCAACCATAGCAAGACCATAGCAGCTATAGAGGGAAACACAACAAACCATCAACGGCGGTTAAAGCAGTCAGACGTTTGTTCTGCAGCTCAGCAAAAATCTCTGCTTTAGGTTTTGGGGAGAAAAACAAAGGAAAACACACGGAGAAGGATTCTGCAAAGGAAATCCCAAGTTCTATTGGTAAGTCAGCGTCCTGGAAACATGCTTTGTTGGTTCTGAAGTGGCATGAATGCAGACTTAGATTGGTTTGTTTCCTTGGATTCTTCAGATGGATTCAAGCTGTAAATGTTGTCAGCATAAAGCAAGTTTGGACTAAACTAAAGCAGAAAGTGGCTTTGAAGATGGTCAGGAGAAATGAGGGCTTTTTTCAGGAATTCTTGGAAGAGGAGGACTTCTCCAAACAACCAGAATCTAGGAGGAGGTTTTTTCAGCATTGAGATCAGGATTTAGCATGAGCTTCAATCCCATTTTTGTTCAATCCAAATGTTTACCGTCATATTCAGGAGTTCAACTCTGAAAGCCACCATGACATCAGAGACATTAAAGACCCTGTTACCTAGCAACCAAACACAACAAACTGTAGACTATTCAAACTGGACATTTTGGGGCAACAATTCTTTTCTAACTCAAGTTTTCATGAAAAATCCAAATGATGGAAACAGATTGTGTAAAGGAAATGAGGATCTATTGGTGAGTCACAGTCCTGGAAACATGAGTTGTGCTCTGATGAAGACGCCTGATCCAAATGTGGATTTTTGAAATGTTCTTCATGAGATTCAAACTGATTGAAGCTTTGAATTAAAGGTGTCAACACATTTCTGCATTGGATTCATTCTGTTTCAGTGTCTAAGGTTGGTTTTGTGGCAGAAACCAAGTTTTTGTTGAACAGTAGTGTTTGAAAAAGCAGAAAGTGGCTTTGAAGATGGTCAGGAGAACTTCTTTGAAGAGGAGGACTTCTCCAAACAACCACAACCTTAGAGGAAGTTTTCTGAGCATTCATAGAATGCTTTTACAATGACTCATCATTTTCCACAAGAAGCTAATGAGTTTTTCCAAATGCATGCTGGATATTCTTAGTTCTAGCTTGGAAAACACTTTGTGGGATTTCCCTGGAAAACCTGCTTTATCAATCATTTTGGTCTCTTTTTCTTCTTCTAAGTTCCAGCTTGGTGAGTGTGCAGGTCGCCATGGCAACCAGTGTCCAGGTCAAAGGGAGGACCAAACAAATGCAGGCTCTGGTTCTAACTGCTGGATCAGAAGTGGAATGTGAGCTGTAGTGGTGTGTCTGCAGCTGGATGTGGAACACATGAGGGAGGGGTCAAAGGTCAATCTTTCTTCCAAACAAATGTTGTCAGTCTATTCTCCAACAATGCTCCAACATCTTCAAAGGTTTTTGGTCCCAAATCCAGAGTGTAGCTGGTAGGACGTGATCATTTCAGCCTCAGATTTGGGATCTGTCATCTCTCTGCCACCGTGACACCGAGTGATGAGTTCATGCTCCAAAGCGGCCCGATCGCTGGCTTTAGGGACTATTCCAAAAGCTTTCAATGATGGCGGGGAATGAACATTAGGAACAGATGACGGCTTGAAATGTCTGCTGTTGGTTTCTGATCCAGACAGAAATTCAATCAAATGTCTGTGAATCCATGATTTCCTTAGAATCTTTGACTCTAGATTCAGATCCATCTGGTTCAAAGGATGAAACTGCAGCTAAAAGTCTTACAAAAGTCCAAATCCTCAAAGATGAAACAGAAAGTTCCTAGAGAGTCAAATGAAAAACAATCAGATTGTCTTAGATAAACCCGTTTGGAAGTTAAAGCATAGAAACAAAGAAAGTTCCAAAAGCTAAAAGCCTTAAATAAAGAAAAGTCCAAAGAAAAACAGAAATCCCACATTTGGATCAGTAAAGACATGAATTCTCCAGAAACATCCAGAAACAGCTCTGAGCAGCAGCCATGAAGGGACTGAGAACAGACGGACATCAAAGCAGAATCCAAGCAGCACCTTCATCCTGATGAAGCTCCGCCCTCTGACCTTCAGCAGTCATCTCCAGGCTCCGCCCCCAGTCTGTGACGGCTGGATGATGCTGTCCTCCACCTGCAGCTGGACCTGGATGTTCTCTCAGACCATGTGGCCTCATGGATCAGAAGGTTGAGGGTTCAAGTCCCTTCATGGTTGAAGTCAGACAGAAAGTGAAGAAAAGGGAACATTCAGAGCAGTTTCTGTGCTGTTTGCTTCCTCATGAGTCACGTCTAGATCAGGTCTGGATCCCAGTCAGAAAGTCATCAGGAAATCTGCAGATCAAACCTTCATTTACTGAAATGGAAAACATCAACTGACTTTCTACAGATTCTACTTCCATTCATCAAACTCCGACAGGAAGAAGATTTACAATCAATCAAATCTGTTGATTTCCTGACAAACGTTGTTTTCTCTTCCTGTTTGAGTGTTTGATTGTTTTCAAACATGAAGAGAGTTTTTTTCCTGTTTTTAGCTTAAATTTCTGTTGAAATGTAAAGGTTCAGTCAGAATTCCCCAGCGGCCTCATGTTGGAGGAGGGGCTTCATGAGATGCTGCTGGGGGCGGAGCTTGAACACACACCGCTTCCTGGAACCCAAACTCAGGCTAAGTGGAGGAAAAGTTGGGATTTCTGGTGTTTGTAAAGATCTGGAATGGTTTCCTCCCACAAAAAGGCCTTTTTCTAGTTTCCTGCAGATGAATTCTTTTCCTGCTGGGAGTTCTCATCTGGGTTTGCAGATTCTTAGTTGGAGGAAAACTTGGAGCAAATTCTTCCCAGAAAAAGGATTTTCTCTGGAGTGAATTGACATGAACAGAGTGAGTTTGGACTGAAAGCAGCAACAGGGAGGAGATGTTAGAGCTTCATCAGAAAACAGCTTTCTGGAGGAGTTGGAAGACGTCAACAGTCACAGTGATGGTGAGGAGGAGGAGCTAAGACTTCCAAAGTCAGAGCTAAAGATGGAGGAGCAGCAGGAGGAGGTTCTTCACTGAAGGAGAGCACAAGTCCAGCTTGTCAGTGCTTTGCTGATTGGCTAGTTGGATGTGTTCTTTGATGAGCTTTTCAATCTGACGTCTGCTTGGAGGACTGTTTTCATCCTTTTGGATGATTCCACTATTTGAACCAGACCTGGAACTAGAAGAGACTCAATGAGAACAGAAAGACAAGAAAGGATCCAAACCAAACTCTTTTTCTGTCTGACTTCAACCATGAAGGGACTTGAACCCTCAACCTTCTGATCCATGAGGCCACATGGTCTGAGAGAACATCCAGGTCCAGCTGCAGGTGGAGGACAGCATCATCCAGCTGAAGAAGAGGAGGAGCTTCTGCTGCCTCAAAGAGGAAGGTGGAGGATGTGAGAGGCTGCACTGGAGCTTTGGACCAAACCCTGTGATGGATGAACAACATCTCCAGGCTGTTTCCAGCCTGACCTGGGGCCTGTTTCAGAAAGGAGGTTAAGTGTAAACTCTGAGTGCATTAACCCTGAAATCAGGGAATCCCTGGGTTTTCCGTTTCAGAATGGGAGGTTTGTTAAACCAGAGAAAGCAGAGTAAGTCAAACCCGTTTCTGAAAGAGAGGTAACTTATACTCGGAGTCAGTGTCCATGGTTACTTATGCTGTGAACCTAACCTGGTCGGGAGCAGGTTTTATTCCCTAAACTCAAGGTTTCTGCCGGTCCCCTCCCCTTTTTAGAACGATTGATTGTTCTGGTTCTCTGTCATCTATTGTGTGTAAGTTTGTATCTTGAGCCGACGCTGCAACAACTGAATTTCCCAAGCTGGGATAAATAAAGTATCTTTATCTTATCTTATCTTTAAAGACAAAGCCGTATTTTTCGCTTTAACCTTCATTGCCCACATTTCCGTCACACAGAGACGGTCTAAGTGACAAGAATGGCTTGTCCTTTTTTGGAGGACCCAATAGACGAGGAGGCTGCATTAATTCGTAGAGAATTATATTTACCTCGTGAGAGGATTTTGATAAGACTCGATTTTTTGTCATTTCCCCATACGTTTTTGTTTGAGCGTTACCGTTTTTCGTTGCAGTCAATTACATATATACAATAAAAACAACATTAGATATGTATTGCTATGTAGATGTTTCATATGTCAAATATTGTCAACAAAGCCTACATCCATGACATGCTCAAATTTGACCTGATTGAATTATGTTTTTATACTTCATTTTTAGCTGCTGCCATGTTCTTTTAATTCCTGCAGGATTGCATCAACATGAAAATGAAATCAGGGACATTGAATTAAATTAATGTAACAATTACTTTTTGGAAACACAATGTGCTAGTACTGCTTACTTTCTTAATCCCATATAAACCTATACCACTTGATCAATACAAGGGTAGTGTTGCGGTGTGTGTGTGTGCTGAGCGGGGTGCAAGTGCAGGCCAGATGGGGGGGGGTGAGCACGGAGCGGAGGTGTGTGCGTGGTATATATTGTGTGTTCGGAGGACGGAGCACTTAGTTAAATAAAGAGAAGGTGTCATTCCCAGAATAACTGTTTTGGAGTCATTCTTAATCCGCTCTGGAGGTTGAGGGTTTCCAACGGGAAGTGAACCCCGAAGGAGAATTCCCTTCGGCCCTGAAGGAAATCTCCCCTGCGCTTCTGACCACGGTCGGAAAGACGAGAGAAAAGAAAGGAGAAGTCTTCGCGCAGCGAAAGGTTCAACAGTAGACAAAAGTTCACTTTTAAAAACACAATTGCATGTATTAATATTAAACTAACCAACGTTTGCAAGAGGGGAAGGTTAACAAAAAAGTCCTTTAAACATTACCGACGTTAAATGCATTTTTCCCCCCAGATTGGTTCTGTACACTATGCAGCATTTCATGCATTTACACCAGGAATAACACTTCAAAAGTACACCTAAATATCGCCATTTTTTATTTCACACCTTACGCTATTTAAAAAATTATTACAGCCAATATTTTATAACAATGATTTAAATGCAAACTTAGGCATTAACTTGAGCAGCTATGTTTTCCCACGCTAACTGTCTCTGTTTTGCAGATGCAGCGGTGTTGCTTTTCTTCCGGAATATGTGCTCATATTCACTGTAACTCTGCAGCAGCACGTCAAGTTCAGCTGGCGAAAAATACGCAGACCTCTTGTTTTTCACGGTTGCCATGGTGACTCGTGATATCTGCGCTCCATTAATAATGGCTTCTTATAGTCGCGGTGCGCACGCTCACCTCCGAATCAGTCCACTCAGAGTTGATTGATCTAACTCGGATCAGCTTCTCTGAAACAGAAAACTCAGAGTTGTTAATCTCTCGATTGACCAACTCAGAGTTCAAGTTTAACCTCAGAGTTGGTTGAACCTCCTTTCTGAAACAGGCCCCTGACCGATTTGGTTTGGTTTTTCTTCTTTTAGTCATCATGTATGAAGACATCAGACCTAAAATTACAGAAAAAACATTAAAAATGTTTCACGAACTTATTTTAATAAATTAAAATGTATGATTTCTGTCTATAGGAAGTCATATGAAGTGAAGCTGTGAAAGTGACCACATTTGTTCAACAACCTCATAGCAACAAGAAACAAAGCAGATTTCTCTCCAAAGAAGTTTTTTTCCTCCGTTTTCCATCCAAACAAAGACAAACAGATGTTCTGTTTGGCAGAAATGTGTTTCCACCCAGAGGAACCTGCAGCAGCTGCTGATCCATCAGAAGATTCTGGACCTGCAGAGACTTCCCACACAGCTGCCTCTGCCTCCAAAGAAGCTGCTGATCTGCATGGAGAGAGAGCTCCAAGTCTCTGCAACCAAAGCAAAGAAGCAACCAGAGAACAGAAGCACAGAGCTGAAGCAAACATCCCAGAACGTTGGCTTTGGGAGTCCCACCTTCAGTTTGATCCGCTTCAAGACAAAGTCCCACATGAAAGAGATCAAAGTGAGCTAACCAAGCGCTTCATCCAAGAGAAGCAGCTCCAAAGCACAAAGACTCCGTCTGGTTGCAGGAACTCTGGGAAAGAAAGAGCAGGAGGAACTCCTGCAGGAATCTCTGCAGGAAACATCAGCTTGGAAAGAAGAGCTGACTCAGCTGAAACATCAGCTAACATGTCAGCAGTCTGTGGCTGAGACCAAGTCAACACTCCTGCAGCGAGAGAGAGAGAGAGAGAAAGAGAGACAGAGAGAGAGAGAGAGAGAGAGAGAGACAGAGAGACAGAGAGAGAGAGAAAGAGCTGGAAGCTGCTGTCAGTGCAGAGAAAAGCAGGACAGCTGAAGCTCCCAGACTCTCAGCCCAACAGCTGAAGGAGTCCTCTGGACTCCAAGCTGATCTGCTCCCAATCCAAGAACATGTCCAGAAGGACAAAGACTCCTCCCTCCCTCCCACCTCCTGACTGACTGACACCACAGAGGGAGGCAACAGTCCCATGGAGACCAGCTCTGATGGAGAACCACAAGAACCTGGAAGGAGAACGGCAGCAGTGAACGGCAGCAAGAACAGTCCTCCCTTTTGGGGGAGATCTCCTCACTCACAGAGACCCTCAAGAAGAAGGAGGAGGAGGAGAAAATGATGCTTTCAAAGACCTTGATGGACACATTCAATCAGATCAAAGAGGAGATTGAAAACCTGCAGAAACCAAAACCCAAGAAGAAATCTGGGATGCAGAGATTCCTTCAGTTTTTCCAAAGATCTTAAAGACAGAATTGATCCAAACTGGATTTATTTTGGTTCTTTGAGTTTTTCTACATTTGACAGAAACCAAAGTGGGAGGGGTCATCTTTATGAAGTCTATCAGAATCAGAATCCATCAGAATTTTTGATGGGTTTATAATCTTCATACGCCGTCATTAAAATCTCAGACTCCGTCTCACTGAAGAGTAGCGCTCTCTCTCTTTTTTTCTCCACGCGTTTCCATGGTGACTCTGGAAATCAGCGATCCATTGAGAATGTCTTTATGTACCTGCTGAGCACGTGCATTAACCCAGGGTTACCAAATGGAGCGTAATTACTCTAACTCATATCTGGTCTTTTGGAACCGACATTCCCAGAGTAAACAAGTTCAGGCGGATTTCAGCCAGAGTTCAGGGTTAAAGTCAGGCTAGTTTAAACATGCTTCCTTGAATACCCCCCTGGTTATTTTAGTGGAGTTTTAACCACCAAATGTGGTGTTTTTTTATGAAAAGAGTTCTGGATCTTCCCTCAACGTTGGAGTCTGGTCCTGTATTTGGGTCATCCTGATATACCGTAACAAAGCCTCTTTTCTGTGCTGCAGAATCAGGTGATTCAAGGTGATTACGTAATCACGTCCCTACTGTGCAGCGCTGCATCTCAGTGTGAGGCTGCTTTCTCCACATTAGAATCTGCTGGGATTGTGTCAACTCTTGAATAGTTACCTCAATAAAAAGAATATAAACACTGGAGATAAAGCCCCTGTGTCAAAGCACATGTGTTTTTCAGAACTTATGTCAGTAAGCTTTAGACTTTATTTTGGTTAGAAAACTTAAAATCCAACATTATTCTCCATTTCAGAGCAACACAGCATTGCTCCCAAGTGCATTTTTACTACACTGCTATATTTATAAAGATTGTGAGTCAGCCATCTTAGACGTTGCAAATAAAAAAGGAGAGAAAATGAACAGGACTATCAGCACTGTAAAACACAATGATCATATATCAATAGGCTGAAAGATCATATTTCACCTCAAAAATAAAAAATACAACATTGTGCATTTTTATTTCCACTGTTCTTGTTATTTGCAGTGAGAAGGCCATTTGATATATTTTTTTATTACTGCACTGTTTATCTAAGTTATTACATTGAAGTGAGTAAATTATTACAAAGACGCACTAGTATTTTTTTAACATTTAACTCCAGTGTTCCAAATAACGCTACATGCATCAGTCCACTCCTTGAAGCAGTCGGGGAAGAAAAAACAGCCACACACACGACACGTGTCGGGCAGTTAGCCAGCTCCAGCTTTTATACTTGCATCAACATAAAAAAAAATATCTAGCACGTTCTCAATATTAACAAGGAAATCATACATTTCAAATTGAATTTTTCCTTAAAGTAAATGCAGAAACAAGTTGAAGTAATTACAAAAACATATAAGCAACCTCTCTCCTCTTGGCTTCATCATGCGCTAGCATGCTAGCTCGTTAGCTTGCTAACTCGTCCAACTTGTGGTTAGCTTATTAAAAAAACTGAAAAACAATCTTTAACTCACAAGGATATCTCTTTAAACACAACTCTGTTTGAAAATCTTTAGAATCCTCCTTTAGTGTCGATTCGTGCCAAGTTCCTATTTCTGTATGTGTTCCAGAAGCACACTGATGTCCTCTCATCTCACCGTGTCGTCGCAGATGGAAAAAACCTTGAGAAATATGGATTGATATTTCTGCCACCACATTGCACACAAAACTTTACAAGTTGCAAGTGAAAATATTAAATATTTGCCTTTTAATAATTTTTTATTCTGCTTTACTTTTTTTTGCTTTCAAAAACGCTTTTTTTTTGCGTTTGCAAAATGCATGTTTTCGCAGGCGTTATCTCTCAAATCTCGCTTTTGTCCTATCTTTGATTTTGCTGACCACTTTTTCGCATGCATTGTGTGTTATCTCACTTTTTTTCTATTTTTGATTTTGCTGAGTTAAGTTTCAGTTTAGTATTCAGTTTTCAGATTAGTTTGTAAATATATCCAGGAACAAGGGGAGATCTTTTAGCGGTAACGATGTCCCCAGCATTAGAAAAAACTCTCTCACTCAGGACAGAGGTTGCAGAAATGGAGAGATACCTCTCTGCCAATTTTGCAATATGCCTATAGCTGGTCTCATTGGTTCTTCCCAATTCAAGAGGGTTAGCATCAAGAGGGATGCATCCTGTTGCTCTGTATTTGGTAACCTTTACCTTCATCTCCTCCAAAACAGCAGACTCATTTTCCACCGGCATCTGAAAGACTTTGCCAAACAGTTCAGTCATTACTAATTACAGACAATCCGGTGATGCCGTTTTAAGTGCGTTAGCAGATTAGATGTTTTACAGCGGCATGCGCGATCTTCGCGAAACAATGTCGGCACACGGTGTTCGACTTATCCAACTGTCTTTCCCTTCATGGATGCTCAACACAAATCAACTGTTCCCACACAGGAGAGCGTAAGGAGATGGGTGGGACCTCAAGTTCTGGTCTCGCGTCTGCATTAGCCACAGTGCTATAGTTGACATGCCAACTGTCCGTCACCTAATGGCGTCTCTGCAAAAACTAGCGGTTAACATTAGTTCCATCTTGGCGCAAAGTTATTACATTGCGGGGGACAAAAACAAAAGAATAAATATAATTTTAAAAAACGAAACAGTACCGAAAGTGCCATACCGAAACGGTTTGGTACAACTACATGTACCGTTACACCCCTATTACTTTACCTAACAAAGTATATACTGCAGTCACTACTTTGTGTTTAAATTTATATTAAATGTTCACTGATCACATTAAAAGTGTTAGAATTAAAGATGTATAAAAACATTTAAACCATAATGAAGACATTCAAAAATTAGCTCTAATGACTAAAAAAAATCAACTCATTTCTATTTGCAGGTACATCTAAAACAATTCATTTTGTGAAAAAGTTGTACATATTTTGTCAGTGGTAAAACTCTAATATCATTGCACAAAAATTGATATTTATTCATCCATTACTTTTTTTGCTTTTGATGTTGAGAAGATGAAAATCTAAAAAAAATCCTAGAAAGATTATCATATTATAACAATAAATTATTAGAAAACTTCATTTCTACACATTAAATAATCACTTGTGCCTCCCTCTAATGAAGTTACTTCATCAATATGGTATGGAGGCCATCAGATTTTTCCCCCCTGTAAAATAAAGTCTTTGACTGTGGTGCAGAGTATGAGGTGTCGACCTCTTATCAGAAGTTTAGACTTTAGAGTTTACACTAACTCCTTTATTATATTGTTTGTAAAGAGAAAGTCTTGTGAGTTCTCATGTGTGTTTTGAGATTAGATAAATCATTAAAACGTTTTTTACATTCTCTACAAGAAAAAGGCTTTTCTCCTGTGTGAGTTCTCATGTGTGTTTTGAGATTATATAAAAGAGTAAAACTTTTTTTACATTCTTAACAAGAAAAAGGCTTTTCTCCGGTGTGAATTCTCATATGTTTTTTGAGATTAGACATTTGACTAAAGCTTTTTTTACATTCTTCACAAGAAAAAGGCTTCTCTCCTGTATGAGTTCTCATGTGCATTTTGAGATTAGAAACATCACGGAAACCTTTTTTACATTTTTTACAAGAAAAAGGCTTTTCTCCTGTGTGAGTTCTCATGTGTGATTTGAGATGATATATACGACTAAATTTTTTTTTACATTCTTTGCAAGAAAAAGGCTTTTCTCCAGTGTGAATTTTCATGTGGTTTTTGAGATAAGATACATCACGGAAACTTTTTTTACATTCTTTACAAGAAAAAGGCCTTTCTCCTTTGTGAATTCTCATGTGTGATTTAAGATTAGATAAACGACTAAATTTTTTTTTACATTCTTTACAAGAGAAAGGCTTTTCTCCTGTGTGACTTCTCATGTGCATCTTGAGATTAAAAACATCACGGAAACCTTTTTTACATTCTTTACAAGAAAAAGGCTTTTCTCCAGTGTGAGTTCTCATGTGTCTTTTGAGACTAGATCTGTGACTAAAACTTTTCTCACATTCTTCACAAGAAAATCTCTCATCTTCTGCATGGATTCTTGTGTGAATTCTGAACAGAGATTTGTTACAAAAGCTTTTACCACATTCTTTACAGATATAACATCTTTCATCAGACCCAGTTTCCATGTAGTCAGACGGGTTAGTAATTATTCTTGAGTTTTTACCAGACTTGATAGAGGAAAGTCTCTCTTCTTTTGGAGATTGTTTGTATTTCTTACCCAGATTTGTTTTCTTGGGATTTTTTCTAACATCAGAGTCACACTGACGTGCTGACATGTGAGAGCTGTCCACACTTTGGACATGTCTTCTGTCCCTCCTCTTCCTCTGATCTCTGCTCTGTGGGTCTGTCTCTTCATCTGTAGTTGATGTTGATTCTGTCTCTTCATCTGTAGTTGATGTTGATTCTTTTTGTTGGTTTCCTTCTTCATCCTGACTATCAGTTACATTAAAGCTCTGCTGATTGTTTGGATCTGCTTCACTGTTCTCATCTTCCTCATAAGTAGGAATCTCCATCAAGGTATCAGTCTCCTGCTTTAGATCAATCTGATCTTCATCCTGACTGATGCAGAGCTCCCATGGTTCCTCTTTCATCTGCGGAGGTTCTGGTTCCTCCTGTTCCACTCTGAAGTTCCTCTGCTGGATGCAGAGATCTTCCTCTTTAGTCATCAAACACTGGGGGAAGGCTGCAGAAAACACAAGAAGAGGCCCTTTTATATGTTATGGTTACTTTATGTATTGTTAAGTACCAATATAATTTTAAATAGAAATAACCTCCAGTTTTAGTCACCAAGGTCTGGGGCCCCATCAATCGGGGTCAGAAACTTGCCTGTGATGTGTTGGTGGGTGTGTTTATGTGTGCGTGTTAGCCTGGAGGTGATGCTGGCAGCACAGACGGTAAAAATGTATCAAAATGGACGAGCTTCAAGATTTGATGTGAGAACTTAAAAACGTAAAACAGAATGTAAAAATCTTTTGCTGTAAAGTTTGACAAATAAAATCACAACTGACAAATAACCATCTGCATGTGTTCATTAGAGTTACAACCTCAAAAAAGTGATTTCAACTGCTTGAATCTGCTGCTGTGAATCACAGCACACTACAACTGAGTGAACTACAAACACATTTCAAAAGAAAAAAAAAGATGTTTTTTTCCCCTGACTTTTAATGAGAAGTGATCTCTTGAGGTGTAAACGGAGACACGGCAGCGAGACGGCTGCCAAGAGACCGTTGTCAACAAAGTGCAATATCTGAGGAAAGACCATTCTGTAAAATTCAATCATCTCTCTAAAACAAATGAATTTCTACATTTATATGGTAATGAAGACTCGTCAGCATATTCATGCTACAATCAATATTTTGTGAAAAAGGTCAATATTTATTTCATTGTATATACTTTATCAAATTTTAATAGAGAAATGACTCATAATCAAGACGCTCAATAGCTCTGAAGATACTGAAGCTATTTTCACCAAACTTTCTGTACTGACTAATCATGACCCTGTTGTCCTACTACAACAAAGATTACTGTATGTCTATTAATTAACTTTATTTTTTCAAATATGGATCACGATTGTTCCAAAATTTCTAATAGCTGTAAAAGATACTGTAGCTAACAATGTAATGTTCTGATATAATCTTTTTTGTCAATAGCCGCAGCTACATATGCAAAGTATCTTGATCGGATCAATGGTCGGATTTAGATTCAACCGTGTTCATGGGCCCAGAAAAACTTTTTCTGATTAAAACAAATGGTCACACTTTAGGTCAATAAATCATTTGGGCATGTGCAGTAGTGTTGAAAATACCGGAGGCGAAAATGAGTCCCGGTGTAAACAAACAGCCACACAGTAGATAGCTGGCAGCTCGGTAACATACAAGATGATCTTCTAAACATCCTTTATTATTGTTATGGTTATTATGAAGCACCTGTTAGATCATTTTATTTTAATCCGTGTGGTCAGTACTTTTTTTGTGGTGGAACAGAGTCGGAAGAAGTCATGGTTATGAGTGGGGTAACATGCGCTAACGACATTAGCCTTGTTTAAAAAACATAAAATCCATGCAGGAAATACTGCAATCTGCATCTTGGCTTCACGTAAATATGTGGGAATAACAGCAGCCTGTCCACAAACACAGAGCTATCACTCCGGCTGCTCTGCTCAGAGACACAGTTCGGTGGCGCGGAGCAGCCGGTCGGTCCTCTATGTGCTCCAAAGCGGGAGCACCGCACCATCTATGCATGACGTAAACCAGAGCAGACACAGGATCGCAATGAACTGTTTACATGCAACGCGATCAGATCAACCATTGGCATAACCCACCTATCTCCATCGGAAAGAAATTTTGATCCGAACGAGTCTGATCTGGGCAGAATATTCTAAACGGCGTGTTTACAATAGGGGTGTGCCAAAATATCGATATGGTGATATATCGCGATATTTAGTCCCACGATTGATTCTCGAGACGTCTTCGTCAAGCATCCACCTTTTATTTACATTTAAAGACCCTGTAAAACCTTATATTAACCATCCTTTGGTAAGACAATTCTTCGGAGGGTCGATAGGGGGCGCTCGTTGCGTGATTGGCTGTTGCGGGCGGACGAAGAAAGACACACATTCAAACAAAGATGGCGGAAGGGAAAAACAAGAGGCAAGAGCAGCAACTTAAAAGACGCGCCGGCAGCATTGAAGCTGCATCACCCAGAGTTGTGTGAGAAAGCCGTGGTTGTTGCTGGCCCGAAGCCGACACAGCCCGGCGCGGATACTATTTTTCCCAGATGGAGGTACCGCCGTCTTCTGCGAGAGCATTGGCAACCACGAACGGAAACGGTTTCCGTCCCTGCAGCGCAGTGGAGAACGAGGGATTTTGGTGTTTATTGAATGCAGTAGAGCCACGATTTGACATTCCCTCTCAGAAATACTTAAAAAAGGATCCCTGCACTGTACAGCCATACCAAAGTTACGATTAAGGTGGAAACAGCAGAAAGAGTGGAATTCCTGCCCATAGACCCCCCCTTCTCCAAAAAGCAGCGGTAGATGAGCGGCGTCTTGACGCTATAAAGCCTGTGGTTCCAGAAAAACATAAACATTTAAACATACATCGCGTGCAGCTTTTCCCCAAACTTGTTGTTCACAAAGATGTTTACTTTTGGATGCACTTTAAGTTCTTCATGTATTTTATCCCTGGTCATTTATTTTGAAAGCAGTTTATGTCTTAAATAACTTAAAGAAAAGTTCATAGCTACTTGATTTTATTTTTCTGGGCGAATTTTATTTTTTTGCAGCACTTTTGCACTAAATTGTGTCATTTCAAGAGGTATCACAGAATTAATTTCTGATTCACATCTTTTTTTTTAATTAAGCAATGTCTATGGTTTTGTTTTTCAAAATTTAATAACAATGTGTCTGGCAGCTATTTGACTTATTCATTTTTTAAATCCCGTTTACAGCAATTTTGTACTAAATAATGGCGGCTGTTCATGTTCACTATTGTTTAAACCAAATTTTACAGATATTTCCAAATGAAAATTGTCATTGTTTGTCAAAGACAGAGTATTACTGATTTCAGCAATGTTACACTAAAGTCGGTTATTCATTACACCAAATAGGACACAAGTTGTTTATTATCATGGTGTTTAAAAAATAAATGGGTAAATATTTTCCAAAAAATAGTTTTTCGAGTTCTTCTCTCTTAAAGTTTGATATATTGTGAGTTGTAGTTGTTAGAAACGAGCTCTATTGACTATCACAATATCGCCATATCGTGATAGTATCGTTATCGTGAGCAATGTATCGCAAATCGTATCGTATCGTGAGGTACCCAGTGATTCCCAGCCCTAGTTTACATGACGTGTTTTTCTTCCAATTAATTTTGTCCGTGTAGAATGTAGGAAAATGAATTCTGTTGCTTTGAGATTTCTTCCATGTGTGTTCTTAAAGTCGGGAGAATGACCAGAAAATGCGAACGGAATAACATTAAGAGTTTTTATTGTCCCTAACAAAGAGCTCTAAAACAAAATAAAACAGATAATCTGGGTTCCCAAATCCAAAACCTGCAAAACGTAAGAAATTACAATCCGAATTACACGAGGCTGTCTGGGAACAAAGGAACTTCCTTGAGTGCAGACTTTTAAACATGTGTTCAGAATCTTTTAAACATGTGTTCAGAATCTCCTACCCCGGAAGCATGATGGCGGCCGAATCTCTGCCTCTGGCCGCTCGGATTGGCTGACAGAGGAGCCCGCCTACTTCCTTCAGTCCATACTTGGAATCACAGCATCTGGTTTCCAGGGAGCCATTTCACAGATGGACACGGTACGGAATCCCCATGGGGTCCACCACATGTGGCAGGAACTTTCACCGCAGGCAGTCGGTCATAAAGCTTTGTTCTTCACAGGAGAGCGGATGGTTGATATATGGTCCCTGACAGAATGAATGCCCAGTCTTCCAAATGGCATTAGAAAATCAAAGTCTCTCCTTCCCCTGAAGGGGGATGAACTTGGAGCTGCAGTCAAAACCTTCTCACATATGCAACTTAAGGAAGCTTCTTCAAAGTTCAAAGGACGGAAACAGCACACACTAATAAAACTAAACTTCAGTGAGACTGACTTTGCACTAATAGGGGGCAGGTTAACCTTCTGAATACTGACAAACTCCAGCTGCTTTCTTGGCTTGCCAGACCTTTTTACCCCTCCTTTTCTTCATGTGTTCAATACTTATTCCCTGTGCCATTTCACTTTATTACACATAATTTCATTTATTGACATGTTTGGATTTCTTTCTATGTGTGCATTACTTGGGTTGATGCCGACATCTGGTGAAAATTTCGTGTCAATAGCTCGATTAGAAATATGTTTTTTGAGAGAAATATTGACGTGTTCAATACTCATTTTCCCCGCTTTATATTCCTTCAAAACGCAGCTAATAACAACAACAAATCTAATCGCCATTTTGAGCCAGGCAACAGAGATTAGTCAGGCGGTCTGAGTCACGTTTTTAGAACAACCAGTTGCTAATCATGATAAGCTAGTTCAATGTCCACGCCCCCCATAACTGAAAGCTGCTCGGAAGAAGCTGTCCATCAAACATTCGAGGTGGGGCCAGCGGGCACCACATCTTTTACTGAGGCATCTAATTGGTCAGTTTACAACTTGAATAACTGGCAATAAAAAAATATTATGAAGAAAACTTAGATAATCAACAAGATATTAGGAAAAATGTTTGACAGCAAGAATGGTAATTCCGTCTATTTAGAATGACTATTTTTCTATAGAGGTCTATTCAGTGATGAATGTCAGGCAAGGTAAAAAAAAATAAATAAATAAATAAAAAAAAAAAAAATCTCTGAATTTTTCTTTGACCGATATGGCGTGTGCGGAGCGAAATTTTTGAAAAATACATGGTGTTAGATGCATTCTGGTACATTCTGGCAGTTAGTTTTTCACTTCTTAATCAACAAACTAAGACTAATTGGAGCATCATGATTTGTCATTCAAACCCCTAGTTTGACTTGCCATTAAGGACTTGTTAGTCCTAATAAAGAATTTAGATAATTGCTAAAAGTAACACCAACCCTAAAATCTAAGCTTTTCCTTAAAGCTGCAAAACATACAATTACTAAAATAGTGTAACATCAAAGCCCCAAATGGCAAAAAGCACACCAGTAACTATGATATTCTATGAAAATACCTCATTTATTTGAACGATTTCTGCTTTAAAAATACTGTTTTCTCAAACTATAATTACATCAAAATATGGGATCTACTTTAAACTATCTTTCTATAACATAATACATCAATTCTTTAACACCAATACTTAGTGATCTGGGAAATATCAAAACAAACATACAAACAAAATTAAATATTGTAAACATTCTTTTTTAAGGGAGTGTGGGTCCAAACCACCAAATACTTATAATTATAATTAATGTCAATGATATTTTTTTGAGCAAAACTGAACTAAATCATGGTAATTAAGCATAAATACAAATAAATTAGATAAAGAAATGTATTCAAATGTTTTAGTTTTGATCAATGTGGTCGGTTATTCTGCAGTCAGATCAAGAAAATCTACAAGGGGCAGGGCTCCAGACTGCGACCAAATGGTCGCATTTTGCGACCAAAATTTGAGAGTGTGCGACTGAATTTTACTTCCAGTCGCACATGTGCTCCCAGTAAATTTGCCTCCCCCACCCTTCGTAATTTTTTATACATTAAACTTGGAAGGGGCACGTCAATGATCAATGAAATAATCAATGAGACGCGAGCGCACACGCATACAGGCAGACACACAATCGCGCACATATTCATGAAACACGAGCACACACTCGCATGATGCCTGTCTGTGAGGCGGCCAATGCATGTGAGAAGAATAGGGAAAGCCACTGTAAGTGGCTAAAATGCGTGGAGGGGGAAGGGCCTAGAGATAATCGAGGTTGCGTAAACATCTGTGGGAAGGAAACCGAGACAAATATCATCACAACCTGATATGTGCGTCTGAGAGATGAAGACGAATCTGCAGCGAGACTGAAGGAGAACAGGAAATTGGAGTTGTCCTTAACATTCAATAAAAAAGTAATAATAACACACACTTCGTAAACCATTAGATTACCCTTACTTAATCTCTGCATAATTTCCACCGTAACTAATTGTATTAGAACGGAGAGTGAAATTCTGAACAACAACAATTTGTTTTGCTAACGTACGTTGAAAAGAAATAGCCACATTTGTCTTTTTCCTCCAGCCAAGACCACTTAAATTTAGCCGCGTTTACATGGGCAAAAGTAATCGGAATGAACGTCTGATCGGAAAGAAAATGTGTCATGTAAACGCCCCGTTCGGAATACTCTGCCCCGATCAGACTCATTCGGATCAGAATTTCTTTCCGATTGAGATAGGTGGGTTATACGGATCGTTTATCCGATCGTGGAGCATGTAAACGGTCATTCCGATCGTGTGTCACTGCTGCTCTGGTTTACGTCACGCATAGACGGTGTTGGGCTGTGAGAAAGCTCATACAGGACCGTCCAGCTCTGCGGACGCCCCGTGAAAAGCGCCGCTCCGCTCTCGCCCCGCTGGCTCTCCCCTCTCTTACACCCCTTACGAAGGGAATGCGGGGAAGGGGCGCTTCGTACCCCCCGACGCTCACTCGGTCCACTGGCACCCGAGTGAACAGAGGAGCTGGATTAATAATTTTGTGTCCGAGGGGGGAGGATGCTTTGTTACGTGTGCGTTTTGTTATGTGTGGGAGAATCCAGACTGCGAGCCGCGCCGCCGCTCTGGGTTAGCGGCTGCAGGACTCAGGAGGAACCGTGTTCGAACAGACTGAGCTCCGGCCGCTAGCTCAGAGTGGCTTTGGGGCGGTCTGTGTGAACTTTTCAGAGCAGAAATAAATGTCGCGGGGTTTCACGTGGATTTGTGTTTCCAGTTGTGTCCCGACAAAATAAAGGCTGCTGTTATTTCCAGACATTTATGTGCGCTAATATGCAGATTGCTGCGTTTGTCGCACGGTCCTGGATTCTCGTGTCCATCAAGGCTAACGTTGTTAGCCCGTGTTAGCCTGTCCTCAGCCTTCTTCCAGCTGTTTCATTCACAAAACAGCACTGATCACACAGATTAAATATAACGATGAGCGAACAGGCGCTTCATAATATTCATGACATTAATAAAAGCACGTTTGAAAGGTCGTCTCGTATTACGGAGCTGCAGCACGTGCTGTCTCTCTGTGGCAGCGGTTTGTTTACAACGGGATCTAGTTCCGCATCCGGGTGATTTTACACTACTGCGCAGTGCGCATGCCCAGATTATTCATTCCGAACGAAAGCGTGAGCCATGGGAACGTTTGTTCTAATCGGAAAAAGGTTTTCTGTGCCCATGTGCACGGGTGAATTTTAACCCGACCATTGATCCGATCAAGATATTCTGCCCATGTAACCGCGGCTTTTGTTTTTATCTTCATCTCACAATTGAGGTCGTGACCACGCTCAATAATGAAGATGCCCGCCATTATTTTAACACAAATTTAATCACAAACTCTTCAGATTTGTGGAATCTAAAGGCACATGGTGATCCTGGTGTTGGGAAACAGACAGCACTTGCAGCTCTCCTCCGCGTGACCCATTCCACCTGGCAGAGAGAGCCCACACCACTCCTCCCCTTTCGTTCTTACACACGCAGCCGCGTGTGACAGGAGACGGGAGCACGCGGCTGCGGGGACGGTAATTCACTGTTTCAGGTTGTAAACTCTGTGATTTAACAGAGAATAGGAACCCAATAGAGGCGCAGAGTTTTTTCCAAGCACTGAGCCGCTGTCACCGCCGCCCCCACGTTAGATTTGCGAACCAGACAATTGCTCGTATTACCTGTGCCTAAAACGGCTACTACCGCGCGCCCCCCCTGACATTCTAACACTAAGCAGTTTTTCACTGATGTGTTCAGGTTTGAATCTTTTCTGTCTGCAGATCCGTGAGCAGGACCCTGTCTTTGGGTTTTAGCTTGAAATGTAGTTTTGGAAATAGAATCTGTCTGAATGTCTGGAATTGGAGACATGGAGACATCAAAGAGGTTTAGATGGATTTTGGGTTTGACTGAGAAATCTGCTGAAAAGAACTGAACTACAGACTTAGAACCACAGACGACAAAACAGATTGGACTTTTTTATCTGCTAACAATTTTCTCTTTGATCTGTTACGGTTTCCTGTTTGTCGTTAGCTGGAGGGACTAACTAAGATCATATGATTTGAAGAATGTTGTCGGCTGCACTGACCAACAACGTCTTCTGTCTTTTCAACTGGAAGGGACAGAAGAGACTCTTCCAGGACACGCTGTTGATGGACTGCATGTTTGGAGAGCTTGAAGCTCAAGATAGAACCGTTGTTGAAGTGAACATACCGATAGTGTGGAGATGAAGATCATAGTCACACTGACCTGCTGACATGTGAGAGCTGTCCACACTTTGGACATGACTTCTGTCCCTATTCCTCTGATCTCTGTTCTGTGGGTCTGTCTCTTCATCTGTAGTTGATGTTGATTCTTCATGTTGGTTTCCTTCTTCATCCTGACTATCAGTTACATTTAAGCTCTGCTGATTGCTTAGATCTGCTTCACTGTTCTCATCTTCCTCATAAGTAGGAATCTCCATCAAGGTATCAGTCTCTTGCTTCAGATCAAGCTGATCTTCATCCTGACTGATGCAGAGTTCCTCTGGTTCCTCCTGTTCCTCTTTAATCTCTGGTTCTTCTAGTTCCTCCAGTTCCTCTTTAATCTGTGGAGGTTCTGGTTCCTCCTGTTCCTCTTTGATCTCTGGTTCTTCTGGTTCCTCCTGTTCCTCTTTAATCTGTGGAGGTTCTGGTTCCTCCTGTTCCTCTTGAATCTGTGGAGGTTCTGGTTCCTCCTGTTCCTCTCTGAAGTTCCTCTGTTGGTTGCAGAGATCTTCCTCTTCAGTCATCCAATGCTGGGGGAGGACTGCAGGGACACAAACACGACATTTAAACGTTTTCTTTATACCTTTTATAGTTTATACGTTTTATATGTTTCCAGGTCTTTTGGGTTTCGTCAAACATCAATAAACTCTGTGATCATTGAAGAAAATGTGTGAGGAGTCTGGAGGACTGGAAGAGACTCATTGAAATAAATTGAATATAAAATAATTGAATAGATGCAAAATTCATTCATTTAAAATTGTCAGTAAATAAATAAAATTTGAAATCAAAACATAAGCACCTTAAAAATTTTCATGACATTTTTAATGATTTTATGGTCCAGTGTGGGACAAATTAAAATAAATACAATGCTCAGCATAAATGAATACACCTCACTAAATGTGTCAGAAATCTTTAGCGTCCTTTCAGAATCAACATTTTCTATGATATACTCGATTACAAAATACTCCTACAAAGGTGGGCCATTGATTGCAAACAGGATCTGTTAATTTACATACAAAAAATTGATTTCCTATCAAATTAATTCAAACCCATGTTGCAAAAATGAGTACACCTCAGTCAGTCTTATGACAAAAGTCGAACTCAAGACTACAAATTTCTAATTAACAGGCATCCAACCACAGTTGAGTGTATTGACTTATTTAAGAGGTGTCCAGCACACAGGTGACCATAAAAGGGCATTTCTTAACAAAGAACAGCCCTTCCCATTTCATGCTGTCAGCAATGGCTCCCCGTGGAAAAGAAATGTCACCAAATCTGAGAAAGTAAATCCTTTCTTTGCACAAAAAAGGTGAGGGCTACAAGATTAGCAAAGCTTTAAATATCAGTCAAATTTACTACTGCAAAAGTGATCCAAAAATTAAAGAAAGATGGAAGTGTCACAATCATACAGAGACGTCCAGGCCATCCATGCAATGTAGTGCTCTATACTGAAGAAGAAGATGCCGCCATTACTTCATTGGTCATTGACCACTTTTCAAACACGACAATGATCCAAAACACACTTTTAAAGCTACTGCTGTATTTTCTGAGGAAGAACAGGGTGAAGGTGATTGAATGGCCAAGTATGTCTCCTGATCTGAACCCAATCCAACACATGTGGGAAATTCTGAAGAACAAGTTGAGCGTCACTTTCCATCCAGGCTCTAAAATAGATTCTTCTTAAAGAATGGACAAAGATAGATGTTGTAATATGTCGGCAACTTGTTCATTCCTAGAAGACTTTGTGCTGTCCTTAAAAAATCACGGCCTCATTACAAAATACTAGATGTAGTAGTTTTTGTTGCAGGGTAGATTTGCTTAAACTAATTGACGTAAAACGGAAGATTATGCAATCTAAGTTAGATCATTAAACTTTATTTCATGTTATAGAGTTAAAGAAGTTTTCAATAAAAGTCAACTTTGTGGAAAGTTTGGAAATGTTTCTTTTGCTCTTTGAGCTTCTGATTAAATGAGTACTTTTTTAAGGGGGTGTACACATCTATGCTATACTTTGTTTTTGGGAATTTACTTTTTTTAGGAATTTATTCTCATATTTGGGGCGGCAGTGGTTCAGGCGGTTGAACTGGTTGGACAATGATTGAAGGGTCGGTGGTTAGATTCCCCCCAGTCCACTGTTGTTGTGTCCATGGACAAGAGCTCCTCCACTGGTGTGTGAATGTGTCTGAATGTCCAGGTGATGGTCAGAGGGCAGCTGTGGCTAAATCAGTAGTTACCATCACCAAGTATGAATGAGGAGTGAATGAATTGTAAGCACATTGTAAGCGTTTTGAGCGTCTGGAAAAGTGCAGATAAATCCAATCCATCATGATTATTGTTGTTGTTTTCCACATATTCAACGCAAAATGACAGATTTTGTGTTTAAAAAAAGACCTCTGCTCTGCTAATTTAGAATAATATCAATTTATAAAAGTAGCCTTTATGGAAGTATTAAATATGATAATAAATTCTCACAAGCCACAGAATAAAGTAAACATCCACTTTCTTTTATCGCTTTTTGGGGCAAAATATGATTTTTACAAAACAAATCAGCGATGCCAGAAGTCGTGTCCCGACAGGGGAAAAGAATTCTTTAACAACAACATGGCCCGATATTGAAGTGATCATATTGGCTCAGGTGTAGCCACGCCCCTCTGTCTCCAGAATTGATCAGACTGGTTCTGCAAACCACGCCTTCAGTCCTCTGCATGTCACCATACTAGTCCATAGGGATGGGAATAGAAGCCACAGGAAGCTTTCCTTGGGGTTCATGTAATTGTGCCAGAAAAATGTACCAACCATTCAGGGCTATGAAACCACACAAAACAGCGACATCTGGTGGTGGTCTGGACGTATATCATCTGCTTCAACTAAGCTCCTTGTAACCTTTCATTGTGGATATTATAATAAAAAAACATAAAACAATACAATGTTGTTAATAGTGATAAAAAACAGCGTAAAACAACACAATGAGTTACGTTATCTGTGAGAAGTGCTTTACACAGCAAAATACACATCACATGAAGAAAATAAACGCAAGGCAAAAAAGGAAAACTGGTCTTGAACCCAGAATCTCTGGATACAGAAGCTATGACTTTATATCTGAGCTATCTCTACAACAACAGTCCATCCTTGCCATTGTATATTCGTAGAAGTATTTTTATCATTGATAAGGTACTGTGTAGCCCCAGTACCTTTTCTACCAGGAACCATGGTAAAGTGCAGTGAACTGACGCAGATTCCAATACAAGAGAAACAATAGAACTGGTCGGGAAATGTTCGGTATTCACTTGTTTTTTAGAGAATAGCGCACCCAACTGTTCAAACACAAGTGACATCTGAACCGTGGTTCAACCAAACGATGCATTTGGTGCTTCATACGTCATCAACCACGTGATCTGCACTAGTTGACACACGCCCCGAAACATTATGCCAAATCACTCTGTTTCATGAAGGTGAAACACGCGCCAAAGCGTCCCTGTCAAACGGGCCAGCCCTACAAGTGCATTAAAGGTGTTCATGCAAATGTGTGTTAGCGCTGTTAATTTTTGTGTGTCTGTGTGTGTGTTTTTATTGAAGGATTTATTTAACAAACAATCATGGCATTTGTGTCAATGACATCAATATCAATGAGATGAAGGTAGTCAAAAATAAACTGGAAAACAAATATAAGCAAATTTAAAGTTTACCAAAGCTTAAATACTTTAAATAAATTACACGTCTGGGCTTTCTTGTGATTCATATAATGCAAAGATTTATAGAATAGTTTGAGATGGTTTATTATTCCATTAATCTGAAGTTTTACCTTTAATAATTTACAGTTGTGTATGAAATGCTTTGAAATCACAATCAATACATTAATCAGAAATTCCAGAATTTTATCACGTAATAGTAATCAAATTTTAATGGTATTCCAATTTAAAGGGTTTATGATAATCTTTTTTGTTTTCCACCATTATGAAAATATGACCAAATCTCTTTTACATGGAAAAATTCAAAGAATAGATGTTCTACATTTTTTACATCATTTCCACAAAATACACAAAGATCGTCATTCCAATTAAAGCGAATATGTAAATCTGATTGGAAGGGTAAATATCATTCAATATTTTAAAAGGTTACTTCTTTTGCTTTGTGAGGTACAGGATATGCTATATATGTTTGGTTGTACAGGATATGCTATATATAATGTTCATATATTTTTAGTTTCTGTGGTGCTGTAATTCTGCTAAATCTTTTTATTAATGAGGAAGGGTAATATAAACAATTTAAAATCTCTCAAAAAAAATGTTTTTTATTTTTTTGTCTCCCAAACATAGCCCTTCCACATAGAGTGGTCTCATTCATTCATCTTCTTAACCGTTTATTCCCTTTCGGGGTCACTGGGTTGCTGGAGCCTATCCCGGCCACTTGGGCGTAGGCAAGGGTTGCCCTGGACTGGTAGCCAGTCTGTCACAGGGTAGAATATCCTCAATCACACATCCATTCACTCTGACACCTATGGACAATTTAGAGTTGCCAATCAACCTATCTAGCATGTTTTCGGACGGTGGGAGGAAGCCAGAGATCCCGGAGAAAACCCACGCGTGCACGAGGAGAACATGCAAACTCCACACAGAAAGGTCCCCCATTGATGTTGTGTTTTTCATGTCCCCCAGCCGGGACTTGAACCAGAGGCCTTCTTGCTGTGAGGCAAGAGCGCTAACCACTGAACCACCGTGCAGAAATGAGTGGTCTTATTTCTGAAAAATGTTGTTGCAACTTGCTGGGCTACATTTTTACTGAGAATTGGAATGGAAATAATTATCGTATTTTTGTAAGTGTTAAGAAAGTGTTGTGATCAAGATAATTACCATGTTTGTAATGTTTGTAAAACATGAATGGTGGTCCTTCTAAAACGGAAGGGGGGGGGGGGGGGGGCACGGACATCAAAGCTGCCTGGCTGGAATAACCGCCCACTGATTTCCCATCATGCCTTTGTTTACGCTTTGTTTACCAACTAACAAATCCAAGATAACATTAGCGGCGAAGCTATGACGGCAGAACCATTGGAGCTATAATCCAGCCACAGTTTGGATCCAGATGGCAGCTCAGACTAAGAAAGCAAAGACGATCATGGATCTATTTCTGCTGCAGTGAACGTACCAACTATGTTAAGCTGCAGCTCTGGTTTCCAGCTGCTATCCAGCAGTCTGCGCTGACGACAGAGCTCCTCCTCGTTCTGGACGATGGTTCCTTCAGCAGCAGAAAGTTGTTCTCTGACAGAACCTTCCCGAGGTTCTGAAGACATGGTTCCTGCTCCGATCTTCAGCTCCAACTCCCACAAACACCGCCGTCCTCTTCACTGCAGCTCCGATCGATCATCTGCTAGTCTCACAATCACAGCAATCCACGTTGTCTTTCCGTTCAACACTTCTTCACTCATTTACGACACTTTGGAAAATGCTGAGAGTTCCCACACGAACCACGTATCGTCCTTTCTGTCCAAAAACCTCACAAACGTCCCAACAAAACACCACCGTCCTCTCAACACAAGCTAACGCTGCTAGCCTGCTAACAGGCTAACGCTGCTAGTGCCTCGTGATATTTACTTCCGGGTCACGTGCAGAAACTGTAAAAAAAAAAAAAAAAACGTATAAACTGCTTAACTGAACCTCAACATGGTTAAAAAAACTTCAAATATTTAACCAGTTTTAATTCAGGTGATAATAAAAAAGAAAATCAAAATAGAAAAAAATGTATCGAGGATACTTTTTGAGAGCGGTTGTGACGTCATCACACGGGGGCGTTCTCAATTCATTGTTCAAAGTTCCTCTTTTATTTTAAGATACTTCATTTTTCAATCAGCATATTCTATTTTGGATATATTTCTGATAAATTGTTTTTCTTTTACTTGAGATAATTCAGTAAGTTTGGATTGATGACATTGACTACCACTGCTGATGTTCTATCTGATTCATTGATGCTGGATTTTGTATGTTTATGCTTTGTTCAATACAGTTGGAAAAAAAGATGTTCAGAGTTGACCACAAAACGCATCAGAGGTTAAAAATAACCTTAATCACATTTGTTTATTGTATTCCTGAAGTAGAGTAAACAATAAATAAATGTCTTCAGTGAACAAAGTAAAATTATTGAAAAAGACATTTAACAGCAAAAAAACCTTAAATAGCTGTTTTTAAAGAGAATAATTTCGAGTATAAATAAACATTAAACTGTAGTCAAAAACAAAGACAAATGATATTTTAGAAATGCTTTCGGTGAAAAAACGATACAGAGGTTTCCTAGATTTCAGTTAAATTAGATTAACAAATTTATGAGGTATATAACTGAGATATAACATAATGAAAGAAAAGTGGAAAAATGAATGAACAAATTAAATATTTTTAGAATGCAAACATTTTTAACAGATATTCTGCAAAGATTGTAACACTGTTTCTTGTTTCTTTATCGTCTTCAAAGACTTGTTTAATAAAAAAAAAACTTTTTTTTTTCAGGTTGACACAAAAAAACACTTAAGGATTTTTTTCCCTTCTTAATAACTAGTTAAATATCACATGTAGTTTCTATAAAATATTAATTCTTGCTGTTTTTATTTGAACCCTTTCAGCTTTTTCCAGGTCTGACAGTGTTAACGGAAATGAAAATATTTGACAATCCAGTTGATGAGAAGCTGCAGAAAGACTGAAATCCATCAGATTGTAAAAATGTAGAGGTGGTCCTTTGATGATGATGATGTGATGAAGATCAGACGCTGATGTCACTGATGTTCTGGCTGTTGATGGGCTGGATGTGGGTCCTGGTGGTGCTGAAGAATGAAAGATCCTTCTACCTGCAGTCATTCCTGAAGGAAGCTGATTGCAGCTGTTCTCTCCTGACAGATGGAATGATGGGAAATGAAGTTCATGTTGAAGTGTGGTCCAAGCAGAACAGAAAGGTCTCACCTCAAAGTCAGGACTTGGATCAGCTGCTGTTCTCTGGGAGCGTGCACGTGCTGCTGCATGTGCTTCTGTCATGGCGTTCTGGATGAGCTGCTGAGGTCTGTTTGCATCAAGACTCTCAGCTGCTTTAGTCAAACTGCTGAGCGATGGAACAATGGAGCCGTTTCTGAAGGAAGAGGATCAAACATGATGCTCTGCATCCGTTTGCTTCAGGAAGTGGAGGTTTTTTAGAGTCTCCAGACTGTTTCTGAACGGCCAAAGAAAAGCAGCTGATGTGGTTCTGTCTCCTACCAGCAGGGAGCGCTCTCAGCCGGACAGAACAGATCCTCAATGCTGCTCTGAGAAGGACTCTTCTGTTCCAGAAGCAGAGACTGTTCACATCCAGGAGAATCTGGACTCCAATGAATCCCAGAGAATCTCCTCTCTGCTGTTTGGACACTTTGACCAGCAGAGGGCAGCAGAACTTTCAGCAACTCTGGATCTGATCCCACAAAAACAATCCATGGATGATCAGATTTCAGAAGATTTGAAGGATCAAAGACAAAGATGTTCTGAAGAGAAGATGTGAGAAGAAAGTCCAGAATGAATCCACTCTGACTTCTCCTCATGTCTCTGAAGCTTGTGTCTTCATGTCTTCACCTCAGAGTTTCTTCTGGATTCCATGTGGATCAATAATATTGATCATGTTCTAATGTCATTTTCCATCAGAACTTCAGGCTTTTCTCTGCTGATGATCTCTGAGCTGAACTTCTTGGAGGAATTCCTGAATCTGGGATTTGGAGCAAACAGTCAGAACAAAGGAGGTTTCCATTTCTTCTAAGCTCTGCCAGAAGAAAAGAGCTGAAGCTTGAAGCTGAAGCAGCATTTGCTCAGAGAATCTGTCCTCCAGACCAACAAGTCCCACCACAGCCTTGAAGACGTTTCCAGAAGCAGCAGCAGACTGTGTTCCCATGACGACGCTGAAGTCAGCTGCTGCTCTGCAGGAGAAAGTCTGCAGCTCCTCAGTCAGGAAGCTCTTTCAAGCTCGTGCACATCTGTCAGTGCAGCAGCAGAAAGCCTGTTTCCCTGCAGGAAGTCTGAGACTTTTCAAAGTAAGAGCCTCATGTTGGCAGAGATGGGTTGGATTCTTTGATGCTCCAGTGTCTTATGGATTCAGGATGAGTTCATGCAGATCTAGAAATCCCACCATGATGATCATCCTTGAGGAATTTCAAAATAAAAGACTTACAAACACCACAATCACTGCTGGATGATAAATACATTTACTCTTTATTTTCTGTCAATAAATAATATTTATCAATATATCCTTGATTGTAAGTGATGGATCTAAAGTTGAAAAGAAGTCAAAGTGCTGACTCAGCACAGATCAAAGGAGACACAGATGATTTCCTGGAATGAAGAAAACATCAAACATCATGATGTGATCTGGAACTGAGCTGTTCTTCAGAAGATCCTCCCAAACATGGAAACTGTTGCTGCAACACGTGAAGGTTTGGTTCTGTTGCTAGTGAGATCTCATGGATCAGAACCAGACTTCTGTCAGCTGGAACTGGGGCTTCTTCCAGACCATGTGACCTCATGGACAAAGTTCCAACATGGTTTCACTTTGCAAGATGGCTGCCACTCGTCCAGACGGAGTTTCATGCACTCCAGACAACTGTAACCAAGGACATTGCCAACTTAAGGAAACCGTTCAAAACCTTAAACTGGAATTTAGAGAGAAATCAATTCTGATAGAGAAAATTCTTTCAGTATCGACATCCCAGTCTAAGTACATCCAGCCAATGAGTTATATCACTAGAGGAGACACGCCCGCTTTAGAAGCCTGGCCGACGGTGGCGGAGCGCGGGCGACGCCCACATGACATTGATTTCCATTGATTTTAGTGGTGTCTAAGTAGCTTTTATATACTATATATATTTTTATATTTAAATATATTTATACATATATATAAATATATTATATTTTATGTATATAATGTATATATAGATACATCATTTGTTGTTGTTAAAGAAGAGAAACAGTCAGCCTTAAAATCTCAAACTTGAATGAAAATGCATAGTTGCAGGACTTCTTACAAATAAAAAAAATTATTAGAAAGAATTTTTAAAATTAATTTCTAAACATTTAGAAGTTTTAGACCTCTTTAACATGCAATTTAAATTATTTAGAAAAACCCAACAATAAGTCAATAATAATAATAATGATAATAATAATAATAATAATAATAAATCAATAGTAAGTCAATACAAACAATAAATAAATAATAAGTCAATAAATAATAACAAATATTATATTATTATTACTATTAACAATAATAATAATAATAATAATAGTAATAATAATAATAGTTATAATAATAATAGTAATAGTAATAGTAATAGTAATAGTAATAGTAATAGTAATAGTAATAATAATAATAATAATAATAATAATAATAATAATAATAATAATAATAACAATAAAAAGAAGTCCAAAAGTGAACAATAGATTTACCCTAAAAAAACAATCTGGCCTCTTATCAAAATCTGTTTCCACAAATATTTTGAACAGCCAGACTGTATTTCTAGTTGGTACCACAGTGATCCATCTGGGTTAACTCTTTTGATAGCCAAGATCCACTTTTTCCTGAAGTCTGAGTCCATTGGAAACCTGACTCAGTCACTGAGTCAGAAATGTATAAATCTGTATAAATAGCCTAGTATGCTGTATACAGGTTTAGCAAAATAAAATGTACATTTATATTGACAGCAAAATAAATGTACATCATGCAGCATGTTGATAATAGCCCTGCAGCATCATGGATGTCAACATGTGTTCTATTAATGAAGCCCCTGCAGCCTTAAAAGAAGACAAATTAAAATACTTACCTGTGAAATGAGACACCTTCCTCCTTCATGGACTCAGTTCTCTGATTTTGTCAGTTGAAACACAAACAATGAACTGGCATTATGCAAAAAATGTGTTGACATGCATTCACTGCATCAGTGACTTGACCTCACCAAGATGGCGGTGCTCTCCTCCCATGAGGAACCACGTGATGTCTCCTCTAGTGATATACCTCATTGCATCCAGCAGCTACAGCATTCCATTAACACCAACCGCTCCCTGTCTGTAACCCTTCCGTGGTTTGGAGAAACTCCCGCTGAAGCCCATTCCACCGCTACGGACAGCAACATAATTCAAATATGTGGCCGTAAAAACAAGGGGTGGGAACGGATGGACGGGGCTCCGAGCACCACCAACACCAGCTCTGCACTGCTGGAGGTGAAGGAATTTATTTTTGTGGTTCTTATTTCTCCTAGGTTTTTATCTTATCTTTATTTCTTTGAAGGTTTTCTTTCAGGTTTACTGTGTGTGGGTTTCAGTCATTTCAATTAAAAGGGACTTCCTGATAATTGCATATGTAAAGAGGTTTCAGGAATGCAGCTCCAACCTCCAACCCCTTCAGGAGAAAACGGTCTTTGATCTTCTGGGGCCATTTGGTTGTAGGTCTGACTTGGATCATAAATCAATCATCTCAATCCCTGGGAACCGCCACAGGCATCTGCTCCCGTGTGGGGCACAAAGGTGTATTGTCTACTGTATGTTAAGAAGATCCGGCCACACGTGGGGGCCACCTAGGGAGCCATTTGGTTGCGGGACCATGTCAGTCTGGGAGGTGACTTCAGACGCGGGAAAACGGATGCTGACTCCTAACATGGACTGACAGAAGTGGGCAGGCTCCCTGCCAGCCAATCTCTAGCGACCAGAGGCGGAGATTGGGCGGCCATCTTGCTCCCGGGGGAGGATGTTCTGCCCACATGCTTAAAAGTCTGAACTCAAGGAATTTTCCTGTGTCTCCAGACAAGCTGCATGTGAATTCGGAATGTAACCTCTTGCGTATTGCAGGCCTTGATTTTGGACACCCAGATCGATCTGTTTTTATTTTACTCTGTTTTTACTCTGTTTTTTAGAAATATTGTTAGGGAATAAATTTGTTAATCTTTAATCCGGACGAATCCCGTGGTTTTCTTCTTCTCGACTTTATTGAACATGCAACAAAGGAAAGTAATCTCAAAGCGACAGATTATATTTTCCAACATTAATTGGTGACCCCTGAACGTGAAAAGTGGGGAAGAAACGCGGAAGCGCAACGCGGGTAAGAGGACCGATAGTGGTTTATTATGAGATTTCTGAGACTTTCGGCGAAAAGTCGGTGACGCTCCCCCCCACGTGCTTGACTTCCCTCGAGGCCTCACAAACAAAAGGTAAAGCAGGAACCTGTTCGTAAATTCTGCATATTGACCAGGTTATTCTCTTAGTGAATAACTCAAATTGTGGGGAAGTGAAGTATGTGGACGGCATAGCGCACCTGTATAAGTTTTGTGGTTCACCCTCCTGAAACAGCAAATTGGACTAAGGAAATTCATGAAAATTAATTAGAGCTGAGCAAATTGTGCAGGTTTTGTGTCTGTTTAGCCTGTCAAAATTGAATAAATAGTAAATTGGGAGCGTGTGATATTTGGATTACGTTAAAAATAGTAGGTTTTGCGTCTGTTTGAGCCTGTACGAAATCCCGTACGAAAACAACAGTGTTACTATAGGAACTAATTTTGCGCGTTTTAGGATTTTCGGAAAAACCAGGAAGGAAGCGAACCTTCACAAATTATTTTTAATGCGTAGAGAAACCACAGAGGGATTCACAGTAAAAATGAAAGGTGCGCTAGACAGAAGAAATGAGGAAACCGGTGAATTTTCTTTTGACGACAGACTTAATGACGCCGACGACTTGACTTTACAACAGCGGTGAAAATGGCTTGAATGAGAATGAATGGAATGAAATGTATGCGATTTTGGAAAGAATGGGATGACAATGTTTGAAATCTGTGTATTTTAACTGTATTTTCCACATTTCCCTGTGTATTGTCTGCTCTATGGACGCAGCCATCTTGTTCATCATGTTTACATCGAACGGACCAATGACGGGACGTTTTACTTGTTTTCGAATGTGTAGACGACTGTGATTGGTTTTGTCTGTACCACGTGGTAAGCGTGACGGAGTCCTAGCCAAAATGGCGACGTGTGGCTGTGATTGGCTTTGTTTGTACCATGTGGTCGGCGAGACGCGTCCCTGACGACCAAATATGACGGAACGTGCTGAACTTTTTCATGAGGAACATTTGAAGAGTTTGGGATGTAATTTGCGGTAAAATCATGATCGTCGTTATCGAGCGTGGTAATGACCTCGGTTGTAGTTTAAAAACAAATGTCAGTGGGTTTTCGGTTCGCCGAAAAAGGTTTTTATGTTGCACAGCGCCTCCGACGGGAGCCTCTGCCGCAACGGCGAGATCAACGTGCATGGTTGCAGGGTCTAATACATTTGGGGTAAAATAATTTTGTAATTATTTCGGTTTTCTTGTGAATACATGTCTCTAATTTGTTTGTATGTCCTAATAACCGCGATTAAGTTCAGTTTTGTTCGAAGAAGTATTATTGACATTTTCAATTTGTTTAAGTTCGTTTTTCTGTTTGTTTTGATCTTGTGCACTGCTGGTTGAATGAGAAGCGAATGAGTGATGGTTTTGTTTGTTTGAATCATACTCAATAGTATTTGAAAATTGTTATCAGAATGGGGAAAAGGACGAGGTAAAGGAAAGGGAAACATGGTTTTTGAGGATTTGGAAGGATGTGGCAATGTAGACAAGCAGGAGAAATGAAAAGCATTGTAAGTAAAATGGAGGGTTTGTGGACATGGAAAGGTGTGGTATGAAAGTGCGGGTTCTGGTAGAACGGAAGAAGGGGGAACATGAATGTTAAAACGCTAGTTATGAACGATTCATTTCAGTGAAATGGTTTATTTTTGTTTGTGTAAGGTACCTAATTTGTTGTGTTATGTCTTTTGCAAAAACGGTTAAAAGTTCTTGTCTTTGTATTGATTGTCTGTGTTTTAGAGTGTGAATTGTGTTTTTGGTTAAATAAGGAAAACCTTAAATTGTGGGATTTTGTTGCTTTTAGTACTTCTCCAAATTCTTTTTGTAGGGCAAAAACAGTCCTTAAGGGTAAGTCAAAACAATTTGTCTCTATTTTTTGATTAAGAGTGAATGATTAGCGGTCGGAATGCATGTCAGACAATATATTTTCCAAAGACTTTGCTCCATGTCCGTCATTTCGGACAAAGAAAATTTTAGGGATTTTCCCCTTTGCTGGTTTTCATTACTGATCAACTGACGGTGTTGGAGACGGTGAAGACTGAACATGACTAATCCATTCTAAATCTCTTTCCAAGCAGAAGAGCAGCCCCCCCGAGATCTCATAAAACTTTAAGCAGAAAACCCCCCTCTGTTTTGTGGGTGAGTGACAAAAGACGCAAAAGTTTACCATCCTCCGCAGCTCTCTAACTTCACAGGAGGGAGCCGAGTCAGCAGTGACTGACCCCCAGAGCACATTTGAAGAAACAGGACAGGAGAGAGGGGGAGGTTGAGCAACTGAAGAAAAACAATTCTTTACCCTGCTGAAATAATTCACACAGGATAAAAGGTGTTTTAAAAAAGAAAAGGAAACTAACATGAATTTTGACTTTTGATGCCCTCAGAGACAGCAGTAGTGACGTGTCATGCTCAGCCATTCGGAGACCGAAACAGGAGGACGGGTGGAAAAATCCTGGGAGAAGCAGGCCACCCAGGGGACCCCAGCAGCAGTTGGAAATGGCATCTATGGCGCTCTGAACCCTGACAGCCCACAACGAGGTGCCCAACAGCAGAATGTACAGACCAAGAGGCAGAGGGTCTGGAGGAAAAATGAACAGTACCCATGACCACTCCAAGCCCTCCTCCACCGTGGCGAGGACCACAGGGCAAGTCGGACAACACCACTTGATGCAGGAGCCATTGTCTTTTTCAAGCTCAAAGGTAACCACTGATGAGTCTACTGGACACTCTACCTGCTCTGACAAATGAACAAATGACTCCTCAAAACCTGCAAAAGACCATCCGACTGACTTTTGACCAGATGGTGGAACATTCATGCGTGCGTTCACCAAACACGCCTGTGAATCTGTTGGGGTGGGACAGTCTTGTCAAAACAGGAGACGGCAGACTGGATGCCATGCTGGACACCACAGCCGACCCCCACTGCAGACATGTAAAGGGCCCTGAAACGCCAGGTGGTTTCGTTAATTTCAGGTTTGAAGCCTGGATTCCTGTGTTTGAAGCCTCCGAATGGTCTGACCTGTACCTCCATTATGACAGAGAGCATGATTAACAGTAAGAAGTATTTCAGCAGGTAGAAGACCACACGTGGCATTTGAACTACACTGACATATATTAACCCTGAGGGCGAGCGGCTTATTGTGCATTCATACACTCACAAATGCAATGATACTAGCTGTCAGACACAGCTGTATCTCACATAGGATTAGACTAAGCAGGACATTAACAACACATTGGTTAAATTGTGTTTTTTCAGGTGTTCACTTTCCTCCCTCAATAAAAATGTACAGGTTAATTTTGCCGATCAACAACTGAGCAGAGAGGAGACGGCTCATGAAGATGCAGAGGTGATGTTAAAACGCTCTCTGATGCTTCATGGTCCACAGGTTCAGTTGATGTTGGTTCATTCTTCATCGTCCCCCCGGTGGTGATTCAGGTAACTACAGGAGCACAGGTTTTTAGATCTCAGTGCAGCTGGGTGAAGGATGCAGATGAAGGGATGAAGGAAACTCAGTCTGGGCTGTAGAACTATGGTGTCATTGAATATTCGTATTCTTCATGGTGTACTTCTTTGAAACCGGTTTTAAAAGTAAGTGGATTGCATATAATTTAAGCTAATGTTAATTTAAGTTGATGACGTCACCATTATTATAAAACCTATCCGTCCCTGATCCATATTGCATGCTGTCACCTTTAACCTCACAAGGTGTGTTGTTTGTTGCTATTGACTTGGCACACGTTTTCTTTTAATGGAATCATTACATAAAAATAGCAGACAATTGTTCGCATTATAGTACAGAGGGGTTCATAAAATCCTTCTTGCATTTTTAATCACTGTTTAAAGTCTCTCTGACAGAACATTATGCTATAAGAGGTTTGTGTTTTCATGATGTAGGCTGATGGCCTCCTGCTGGCAGCACCAACTGCTGAACTCTGCCTGCAATTAATGAAAGATCTTCTGTTGCAGTTGTATTATTTCTTCTTGTGACCTTGCCTTTTACAGGAGCGTGGACAGGACGCCTGTTCATCTTATCGATACACCAAACTGTTTATTGTTTTTATGTTCTTGCTTTACATTTAATTCGTTTTATGTGTTTGTCCTGGAGCTTAGCCCCAGGCCAAGAGAGGGAGGTAGACAAAAGAGGTCTTAATGATAAGAAGGACAATATTTTATTATTATCATTGTTGTTTAAATGCATTTGTCTAGAAAGAATGTTTAAATAGTAACACAGATTGACCATTTTTTAATTTTTAAAGCTTTGTGTGTCTGTTCATCTGATTTTCTCTCATCCACAGCAAGGATGAGTAGGTTCTACGACTGGGTCATTAGACAACAGCCCATAATAAACTTTTTTCTTTTTCTTGAATTTGTATTTTCCCCACTTGTGTTCTTCATAAAACAGCACGAGGGGAAGCAGACCTTTGAGAAGAGAAACGTGGTGGACCTTTTCCATCATATTTTCTCTTACTGCGCATGCGTAAATTGATTCTTGTCTCATTGTCTTTTGTGTTTTATTGTTTTTTAATTTTTTAATTTCCTGACCCTAACACTAACAAAAACTTAGACCCACAGCAGAATCATCTTGGCAGAACAGTACCACAGCAGTGGACACCCCAAGTCCTTTTGCAGCCGTTCTGTTGTATCAGATGTGTCACATCTCTAATAACAGGTTTTTTGAGAAGTCCATAGGAGGCCAGGTCCAAGCTTGCCAGAGCTTGTGGGATATGCAGAAGGAGGACGCGAGTGTTCGAGGCCCGGAATGACCTTTTTTGGACTTTGTTACATTTTATAAAATTGCTTACTGTTATGTTTGACAATTTTCTTTTCTCTTTTCATCGTCTGTGTGATTTTGTTCTGCTTTAACATTTCTCAATTCCCCCCCTTAATTCTAGGTGTTTTCTTTTCTTTATAGGAAGTGTTATCTTTGTTGTATTTTTTACCTTTTTACTTTTATATTTTGACTTTTTAAATTTGAATTTGACTTTTATATTTTCACTTTTTTAAACTTAAGTTTGACTTTGAATGTTTTATTTTTCTGTACTTTTATATTTTGACTTTTTAAATTTGGCTTTTATATTTGACTTTTTTTTTTTAAATTTAAATTTGACTACTATTTCATGTATTGTTCTTTGTAAATGCCAATGTGCCAAATATCTAGTGAAGCATAAGTATCCTTAGGGATGGTCGCTGATGGGGCACAGGACCGTAGCGAGAATTTTCCCTGTCCAACTGAACGTTTCTTAAAGATGGTTAATGCAAGCTCTGACAGGTTTTCGCTCCTACACTTATGAACAAATCATTCACACCTTTGAAGGGCACATTGGTTCTGATAAAGATTGTGAGGGCGAGAGACCACAGCTGTTTTGATTGCATGATGTGATGATGTGTTTTTATTTTTTGTGTGACCTCACTTCGTGAGGTCAAGAGAGGGAAACTGAAGGAATTTATTTTTGTGGTTCTTATTTCTCCTAGGTTTTTATCTTATCTTTATTTCTTTGAAGGTTTTCTTTCAGGTTTACTGTGTGTGGGTTTCAGTCATTTCAATTAAAAGGGACTTCCTGATAATTGCATATGTAAAGAGGTTTCAGGAATGCAGCTCCAACCTCCAACCCCTTCAGGAGAAAACGGTCTTTGATCTTCTGGGGCCATTTGGTTGTAGGTCTGACTTGGATCATAAATCAATCATCTCAATCCCTGGGAACCGCCACAGGCATCTGCTCCCGTGTGGGGCACAAAGGTGTATTGTCTACTGTATGTTAAGAAGATCCGGCCACACGTGGGGGCCACCTAGGGAGCCATTTGGTTGCGGGACCATGTCAGTCTGGGAGGTGACTTCAGACGCGGGAAAACGGATGCTGACTCCTAACATGGACTGACAGAAGTGGGCAGGCTCCCTGCCAGCCAATCTCTAGCGACCAGAGGCGGAGATTGGGCGGCCATCTTGCTCCCGGGGGAGGATGTTCTGCCCACATGCTTAAAAGTCTGAACTCAAGGAATTTTCCTGTGTCTCCAGACAAGCTGCATGTGAATTCGGAATGTAACCTCTTGCGTATTGCAGGCCTTGATTTTGGACACCCAGATCGATCTGTTTTTATTTTACTCTGTTTTTACTCTGTTTTTTAGAAATATTGTTAGGGAATAAATTTGTTAATCTTTAATCCGGACGAATCCCGTGGTTTTCTTCTTCTCGACTTTATTGAACATGCAACAAAGGAAAGTAATCTCAAAGCGACAGATTATATTTTCCAACAGAGGCCAGGAGTCGACAGGACCTCCATGAAGACCAGGCTGATGCCGGGGGCCCAGGGCTCCAGCCCTCTGCTCTACGCCCAAACAGTCGTGGGCTGAGGTGACACGTCGCGGCCGGAGGATCTGTGGGTCCAAACCCAACAATGTCAGCTCGGAAAACCTAGCGCTGACCAACCGCTTTGCCCCGCTGGCTGAAGACCTCACCGCGGCGTCAGCGACCCGAGCGGGCTCACCGGGACCGACATCGGGCGGAACCCCTACCGTGGCATCCGGCTCTGCTGCTGGTCCCAGCCAGGCGACGACTCCCGCTACCACCTCTACGGATCCAACGGCGTCTGTTACTTCGGTGCCCGCTTTGCTGGAGCCTGGCCGGCTCGCCCTTCTTCCCGGAGCCGCGGCACTGGCCCAGCCGCCCGGATCCTCTGCGGTTCCGCTGGCGCCCGGCACGAGAAGGAAACGCCGCCGTCTGCTGAAAGACGCGGTGGCCCGACGCTCAGGCGAGCTTCCCCGGGGCTCGCGCGCCGCAGCCTGCATCTCACCAGCTTCAGGGGATCCACTCTCCACAGAAAAACCAGGTCTTCACGCTGGAGTTCTGTCTGCCCGGAAACATCACTATGGAGCTCCCATTTCTCCACCTGAGCACGCTGGAGCGGAGGCCGCTGCTCATCACCCCGCTGCTGTATCGGGGAGACCCGCTGGAAGACCCGGACCTGTGCAGCAGCCCGTGCTCATCGTGGGAGACTCCGTTGTCCGGCATGTCCGGGTCAGAAGGTGCCACACACACACACTCTCTGGAGCTGTCATCAATGAGATTAAAAACTCTGCTCACCAACTTTCTGTCAAATACCCCTCTGCGGAGACTTTCATCATACATGCAGGCACCAACAACCTGAAACTGCAGCAATCAGAGACTCTGAAAATGGACTTCATCCATCTGATTCATACCATCCAACAGTTAAACATACACTGTATCGTATCTGGACCACTACCTGCACCCCGTAATGGAGACATCATGTTCTCACGCGTCCGTCAGCTTCACATTTGGTTAAAAACATACTGTCATTCCATAAGCATTCCATACGTTGATAACTTCACAACCTTTTACAATAGACCATACCTCTTTAAATCAGACGGTTTACACCCCAACAATAGTGGTTCCCGTCTTCTCAATATGAACATTGATCTCACCCTCCGTTCTTTCAAAACCATTCCCAGCTGACGGTTGAACCAGGACACCCACACCCCTGACTCATCATTCTCTGCCATACAGCATCACATACCAGTCCGCATCACCAATAGACATTTAAATCTTTTACATTCATATCCACGTGACTCGCATGTTAAGTGTCTCCGACCAATTCACACATCAGTCACAAAACCCATGACATGCACATATCAGATTGTACCCACAACCATGAAGATGGCTCTTTTAAATGTCAGATCACTTTTAAATAAGTCTTTTATCATTAATGATCTGATTTTAGACCATGATTTAACCTGTTTGTTTTTAACTGAAACCTGGCTTGGCTCTGATGCACCAGCTATTCTCACTGAGGCTTCTCCACCTAATTTTAACTTCTTATTTTCAATTAGGGGAGGAAAGAAAGGTGGAGGTACAGCGTCGATTGCTCACAAAAGAATTTTATCTGAAAATATTTTACTTGGTAAATATTGTTCATTCGAGCATCATGCTTTTGTCTTTGGAGACCCTCCTGTTTTAACTGTCACAGTATACAGACCACCAACCCCTACTTCCTGTTTTATCCAAGAATTTTCTGAACTTTTATCATCTCTTCATATTAGGTACAATAGGATTTTAATTACTGGTGATTTTAATTTGCATGTTGACAATCATGATGATATCTATGCCTGCGAGTTTTTAAATCTTCTAAACAGCATGGATTTTCAGCAGCATGTCACACAGCCAACTCACAACAGAGGACACACCCTGGACCTGGTCATTACCTATGGTCTGTCCACTGGGGTGTCCTCTGTTGTTGATTTGGCCATATCAGACCATTATTGTGTGTTTTTTACTGTCGCCAGTGAAATCCAGCAGGAAGCCTCAGTGAGAACTCTGAGGAAACGGTATTTAACTCCTGAAGTGGCTGCAAGTTTTATTGATGTTTTTACGCAAACTCCTGCTCAGATTTTACCTGCACCCTGTGATTTTATTGTTGATCATTTTATTAACAGACTTCAGTCTTCCATAGATGCAGTGGCTCCACTCAAAACAAAAACATTAAGAGCCACTCCTAAAATGCCATGGAAGACTGACGACATTAAGGGTCTGAAGCAGAACTGCAGGAGAGCAGAGAGGAGATACAGGAAGACGAAATTAATAATTCACAAAGACATTTTTAAAGAACAACTCAAAATCTACAATAACTCAGTTAAACGGGCCAGAACCTCCTATTTTTCAAAAATCATTTCAGAAAATAAAAACAACCCCAAATTTCTTTTTAAAACCATTGATATTTTAATAAATAAAGACTTCAACAAGTCCTCCATGCCATCATCTAATGCTGCATGTGAGGACTTCGCAGACCACTTCATGGGTAAAATCAATGCTATAAGATCAAACATTTCATCCATGCAGTACACGGATCTTAACAGACCTCCAGCATTGTTTTTACCAGAAGAAACACTGGGGAGTTTTGTCCTGGTTGATGCGAAGATGCTTGGGCGAGTTGTATCCCAAGTAAACACTACAACCTGCCTTTTAGATCCCATTCCCACTTCACTTTTTAAAACATTTTATGGATTCTTTGAGTCAGAGCTTTTAAATATAGTAAACTGCTCTCTTCAGACGGGGGTCTTCCCCTCTGCCTGTAAGACAGCGGTGGTGAGGCCCCTTCTGAAGAAGAGTCAATTAGATCCAAAAAATCTGGATAACTATAGACCCGTATCCAACTTACCATTTTTAAGTAAAATAATAGAAAAAAGTGTCGCTACTCAACTGCATGAGTTTTTAAATGCCCAAAAATCTTTTGAAAAATATCAGTCTGGTTTTAGGAAAAGCCATAGTACAGAAACGGCTCTTTTAAAGATCGTTAATGATCTAAGATTAAACTACGACTCACAGAAACTTTCTGTTCTGGTGCTGCTGGATCTCAGTGCCGCTTTTGATACAGTAGATCACCAGATTTTATTAGACAGACCTAGAAGTCTAGTGGGCCTCTCTAGAAATGTTCTTAAGTGGTTTTACTCTTACCTTACAGGGCAACACTTTTATGTAAGTATGGATATGTGCTCTTCAAGAATCCACGAAATAAGTTGTGGGGTTCCCCAGGGGTCGATTTTAGGGCCAATACTGTTTAATTTATATATGTTGCCTCTTGGGGAGGTCATCAGGAGACATGGCGTTGACTTTCACAGCTATGCTGATGATACACAGCTTTACATCGCCATGTCTACTGATGACCTTGAACCGGTTAACACTCTTTTAAACTGCATTTTAGATATAAAGTTGTGGATGGCAGAAAATTTCTTACAGCTCAACCAGGACAAAACTGAAGTTTTAATCATCGGTTCTGAAGACAAGAGAGAGATGATTTTACCACATCTTCATAATTTTAAACCTTCTCCATCTGTGAGAAACCTGGGTGTACTTTTTGACTCTGAGCTAAATTTTATCCCACACATTAAAAATGTCGTTAAAACAGGATTTTATCATCTCAAAAATATTGCCAGAGTCCGCCCGTTCCTCTCTCTTGCCAGCACAGAGGTACTAATGCATGCTTTTATTTTCAGTCGTTTAGATTTTTGTAATGCCCTGCTCTCTGGTTTACCCAAAAAGTCTCTTTCAAACTTACAACTTCTACAGAACTCAGCGGCACGAGTTCTGACGAGGACCAGAGGGCGGGAACACATTACACCGGTTTTAAAATCGCTGCATTGGCTCCCTGTGCGTTTCAGGATTGATTTTAAAATTCTTTTAATGGTTTATAAATGTTTTTATGGTCTTGGGCCTTCTTATTTAAATTATATTCTTTTAAAATATGAGCCCTCGCGGACCTTGAGGTCTTCCGGTGCTGGCCTCTTAGTTGTTCCCAAGGCGAGGACCAAAACTTATGGTGAGGCTTCGTTCTGCCATTATGGTCCTCGCCTGTGGAACGGCCTTCCGGAGAGCCTCAGGGCCGCAGAGACAGTAGAGGTTTTTAAGAAGAGGCTCAAGACCCACCTTTTTAATTTAGCTTTTAGTTGATTTTAACTGCTAATTTATTCTGTTAGTTTTAGTATAGGCTATTTTATGTATTTATTTTAATTTTATGCGTCTTATTTTCAATTTTATGTTTTTTTTTTTTGTTTTTTATGTTTTTAATTTTAGCATCTTATGATTTTAGCCCCAGTGTTTCTTGTGGGGATCTTTTCCTCCAGGGATTGCCGGCTTGGTCAGCGGTTGTTGCTGCAGTTGTTGCCCTTGCTGGGGCAGCTGGGGTCTAATTTTACAGCTTTATGGCTGTGAGGGGGACCCCGGTGTTGTCCCGGTCTGGGTGGGCACTGTGGCGATGTTCCGGTGGCCGGGCTGGCTCCTGGTATGAAAGGATTCCCAGATACTGTTTCCTCACAGCAGAGCCAAGCCATACTTGTTTTTTCGTTTATTTATTTATTTATTTTACAGTTACATAGTCATAATTCATTGTACGTGGGAGCCATGGGTCATGTGGTTTAATGGAGGGGAGTGGGAAGGGTGAAGGGTGGGTTGGGGTTTTTATTGTAATGTTGTGTGTTTACTGTTTTTAGTGTTAAAGCGCTTCGAGCTGCACAAAGTGCATGAGAAGCGCTATTTTATAAATAAAGTTTGATTGATTGATTGATTGAACTCCACACAGGACGCTTTTGGGATTTGAACCAGAGCCCTCTTGCTATGAGGCACGCCTGCTGACCAGTACGTCATTGTGCAGCTGTGAGAAGTTTATTTTGAAAATAAGACCATTCTAAGTTGGAAGCAGTTATTAGAAAAAACATTAATTTGAGTTTATTGTTTCAATCATGGTCAATTGGAACATACTTCCTTCAACACAGGAACAGCACATATATAAAGAAACAAAAATAAGTCGCAATCTGAGTATACATCCTTGTAATTTACTTTTCACAATACAAATTAAGCAGTTAATGCTTGAAATGGGAAGAGAAGAAGCAAATTTATTTAATCCCTTCCCTATTATAATATGCATAACTTAACAATGATAAATGGTTGCTATGTTATAAATTATAAACTGTAATGTTTCTATAAAAATGTATGAGTAAAGGTCTTTCTTCTGAAATGTTTTTATATGAATTTATTGGCACCATAACACCTTTTTTTACCACATGTGTGAGTTAAACAGGAGTTGCCAACATTATTTACAAGGTCAGAACTAACACATGTAATGCAAGTGGCTAAATATTTCAAAAGGAAACAAATAAATCATATAATGGAAATTTAGTTGATTTAATACTTTTGATCTTAGGTTAATATTATTTGATGCATCTGTTATGGAAATACTGAAAATTAAAAGTAAATAATAAAATAATGAGAAAAAATGTGTTTAGTTATACATATTTCTTTAAATTTCACAGCAGAAATAAGAGGCCGGGATAGGCTCCAGCAGCCCCGTGACCCCAAAGGGACAAAATGGGTTCAGAAGATGAATCAGAAATAAATTTAAATTAAAAGGAAAAGGTATGTCAGTTATCTGCAGGTATTCTCAGATATGTACTATCGCACATATAAATAAGAAAAAACGACAAAACAGTTAAATTACTTTGTTACCATAGCTCCATTAAAAATGACAGATAAATAAATAAATTTGCTTAAAAATAATAACAAAAACAAGTGTCCAGTGTCTAATGTAGAGTCTAGCATCTGATGGTAAGAAATCTCAGAAAAAGGACTTCTTTCTGTTTTGACGTGTTGCAGACTCCACAGTCAGGGATGTGAAGTGTCATTTCTGGATCCTCCACAGCAATGACATCACTGTCAATCTGCACAAAAGAAAAATACATTAGTTATAAAAGAAATGAGTTTTATTTGATGTCACAGGGAACATATAGGAAAAAAAAACAAGTCCAGTAGTATTTTCAGAAGAGTAAATAAAAAAGTGATAAATGGAGCTTTTTTTTTTCTTGCTGTGTGCAAACATTTGACATAAATGTACTTGTTGGCCATTTATATGCCCACTAAAACTGGACAAATGTGGTTAATCAGGTGAATCCGAACGGACTATGAAAATGCAGCTGAGAGAAAATAGTAGACTACAAAAGAGTCAATCATCCGATTCTGCAGAACTACCTACATAATCATGACGTAACGATCAAGCTTCCCGGTGTTTAAAAACCCCCCGCCCAATAAAAATAAAATAAAAAAAGCCCGCCCTGCAAAAAAAATAGTAAACTGTACCCTGTGAAGTTTGCAGCTGTGCCGATAGCTTAATGTGGGTGCTAATGTACTAAATAGTAAACACATTGCTACGGTTCAACGAAGAAGAAACGGCGGTTGCCGTGGATACGCAACGCTACTCCGAGGTGTCACGTGACTTTCCCCACCTGAACTTTATTTAAACTCGCCCGGATACAGAATAACAAAAACTATAATATTGTATTAAATGTTATGAAAGGGTATGATTCTGTGACGGGGGACCGTCGTTTGCAGAGTGTTTGTTTAACAATGAGATAATAAAAATACAGAACGTGTCTGTCACGTGAAGAGAAGGCTGAAAACCGAACGTTAAAGTTATTGTGCTGGACGTGTAAACTAAAAGATCGGTGGGTAATACTGCATAGTAAAACACGACAATCTGTTAAGAGAGTATTTTCTGAAGGGTATAAAAAACGAAATTATAAGGTAGTTGTTGATATAAACGGGCACGACAATGGGTGCTTTCACAAAGCATTTTTTGCACCAGCTATATACAGCCCTGAGCATGACTGATGCAAAATGCTAGCATAGCCTGCTGCCCGTTCATTTACAAGATTCAGTTTAAAACAATTTCTTTTTACTTACCCTCTGTTCTTCCATTAGCGAAATGACCTCCTGTGGTCAACCCTGAGCGTGCAAAAAGACACTTACAGACGTCAATTTTGTTGGTTTCACTCCGGCAGCTCCTTGGACTCTGCAGTGCTGAAGAATGTGGCTCACATGCGACTGTAGCGCACTATTCTGAGTTTAAAGTCAGAATTCTTAGAATAAAGTCAGAATTCTGAGATTAAAGTCAGAATTCTGAATTTAAAGTCAGAATTCTGAGATTAAAGTCAGAATTCTGAGTTTAAAGTCAGAATTCTGAGAATAAAATCAGAATACTGAGATTAAAGTCAGAATTCTGAGAATAAAGTCAGAATTCTGAGATTAAAGTCAGAATTCTGAGATTAAAGTCAGAATTCTGAGTTTAAAGTCAGAATTCTGAGTTTAAAGTCAGAATTCTGAGTTTAAAGTCAGAATTCTGAGATTAAAGTCAGAATTCTGACTTTAAAGTCAGAATTGTCTATGACCTTTTTTTTTATTTCTCCATGGCCCTAATCCTCTTCCGTAAATAACTATGTTAAATAAAAGTAAAAAAAGTTTATTTTTTCAACATCCATATGTGGTCTATTCACCCTCTCATGGTGGAAAAAGTATTATCTGAGCTTTTTCATCCACTAAATCATCTTCAAATGGACGCGTCATGCTGCTTCACCTCTCTGAAAACAAACTAACCTTCAACTAAACCTGCTCCAGACCAGGTTATGTTCAGAGCATGAGTTGCCATGGCAACTTGACCTTCCCTGAAACATACCTCCATTTCTGGAACCGATAACTAAGGTTATCAACTTCCTTAGCCTCAAACTTACTGTGGGAGCTAGCATAACCTGCTTTCTAGAATACCCCCCTGGAACTAGAAGAGACTCAATGAGAACAGAAAGACAAGAAAGGATCCAAACCAAACTCTTCTTCTGTCTGACTTCAACCATGAAGGGACTTGAACCCTCAACCTTCTGATCCATGAGGCCACATGGTCTGAGAGAACATCCAGGTCCAGCTGCAGGTGGAGGACAGCATCATCCAGCTGAAGAAGAGGAGGAGCTTCTGCTGCCTCCCTCAAAGAGGAAGGTGGAGGAGGTGAGAGGCTGCACTGGAGCTTTGGACCAAACCCTGTGATGGATGAACAACATCTCCAGGCTGTTTCCAGCCTGACCAGGAGGATCAGAAAACAGCAACAACTTCTCCTCCATCAAACCATGATGTCACCACCAGCAGGTGGAGAAAGATATGAGCAGAAATTCTCTAGTTGGCTTCAGATTTCAGAGTTTCCCAAACAAGCAGTAGCACAACTCCACTTTTCTCTCCGAGCCCATCCTCTGAAATCTGATCTTCTAAAGGACGAGAACACATGGAGACTGAAACTACCGGAGCATCACTAGAAGGACAGTTGGACTCCCCTCTGGAAAAAGAAGGCTTGAGCATGTTGACGTGACAAACTCCACATTTCTTCTCTTTGTCATGAGTTGGGATCCTAAAATTGGTGTCATTCATTTTCTTTTCCAGCTCATATGGAGCAGAAAACTGTGCCTGTAGGCTGGAAGCAGGCAAAGGCAACAACAGCAACACTTCTTCACCTGCACCTGTTGTTGTTTGTGTGTTGATCCACAAACACATGCTGTGAAGAGGAAGCTGCAGTGAAGGCAGCCATGTTGGAGCCTCACACATGTTCTCATTAGGATCAAATGAACCAGTGTGTTTGAGACTGAAAGAAAGACTGAAGGACAAAGAAATATGAAGATTCATTAAGGATCAAATCCAGACTTTATTCATGTCTTCAGACAAAAAAGCTGCAGACATTTTACAGACACAATTGAGGTTTTTCAACACTTTTCTGACCAGAAGATGCAGTTCTGAATACAGCCAGAAGGTGTCGCCCTTCTCATTTCTAATCCAAGTTCAAACTACAGACCTGACTGATTTGGTTTGGTTTTTGTTATTTTAGTCATCATGTATGAAGACATCAGACCTAGAATTACAGAAAAAAAACATAAAAAATGTTTCACAAACTTATTTTAATAAACTGAAAATGTATAATTTCTGTCTCTTGGAAGTCATTTGAAGTGAAGCTGTGAAAGTGACCACATTTGTTCAACAACCTCATAGCAACAAGAAACAAAGCAGATTTCTCTCCAAAGAAGTTTTTTTCCTCCGTTTTCCATCCAAACAAAGACAAACAGATGTTCTGTTTGGCAGAAAAGTGTTTCCACCCAGAGGAACCTGCAGCAGCTGCTGATCCATCAGAAGATTCTGGACCTGCAGAGACTTCCCACACAGCTGCCTCTGCCTCCAAAGAAGCTGCTGATATGCATGGAGAGAGAGAGAGCTCCAAGTCTCTGCAACCAAAGCAAAGAAGCAACCAGAGAACAGAAGCACAGAGCTGAAGCAAACATCCCAGAACGTTTGCTTTGGGAGTCCCACCTTCAGTTTGATCCGCTTCAAGACAAAGTCCCACATGAAAGAGATCAAAGTGAGCTAACCAAGCGCTTCATCCAAGAGAAGCAGATCCAAAGCACAAAGACTCCGTCTGGTTGCAGGAACTCTGGGAAAGAAGGAGCAGGAGGAACTCCTGCAGAGATTCCTGCAGGAGTTCCTCCAGCTTGGAAAGAAGTGCTGACTCAGCTGGAACATCAGCTAACATGTCAGCAGTCTGTGGCTGAGACCAAGTCAACAATCCTGCAGAGAGAGAGAGAGAGAGAGAGACAGAGAGAGAGAGAGCTGGAAGCTGCTGTCAGTGCAGAGAAAAGCAGGACAGCTGAAGCTCCCAGACTCTCAGCCCAACAGCTGAAGGAGTCCTCTGGACTCCAAGCTGATATGCTCCCAATCCAACAACATGTCCAGAAGGACAAAGACTCCTCCCTCCCTCCCTCCCACCTCCTGACTGACTGACTGACACCACAGAGCGAGGCAACAGTCCCATGGAGACCAGCTCTGATGGAGAACCATAAGAACCTGGAAGGAGAATGGCAGCAGTGAACGGCAGCAAGAACAGTCCTCCCTTTTGGGGGAGATCTCCTCACTCACAGAGACCCTCAACAAGAAGGAGGAGGAGGAGAAAATGATGCTTTCAAAGACCTTGATGGACACATTCAATCAGATCAAAGAGGAGATTAAAAACCTGCAGAAACCAAAAGCCAAGAAGAAATCTGGGATGCAGAGATTCTTTCAGTTTTTCCAAAGATCTGAAAGACAGAATTGATCCAAGCTGGATTGATTTTGGTCTTTGGGTTTTTCTACATTTGACAGAAACCAAAGTGGGAGGAGTCATCTTTATGAGGTCCATCAGAATCCATCAGAATTTTTTATGGTCTTATAATCTTCATACGCCGTCATTAAAATCTCAGACTCCGTCTCACTGAAGTGTAGCGCCTTCTCTCTTTTTTTCTCGTTTCCATGGTGACTCAGGAAATCGGCGATCCATTGAGAATATCTTGGATCTTCCCTCAACGTTGGAGTCTGGTCCTGCATTTGGGTCATCCTGATATACCGTATATATTTTTCTAATGGCGTCTTGGCGAAAACTCGCAGTTAACATTAGTTCCGTCTCGGCGCAAAGTTAATACATTGGGGGGAACAAAAACAAAAAAATGTATAAAATTTAAAAACCAAAACGGTACAAAGGTGAACCGAACCGAAAGTGCCATACCGAAACGTTCTGGTACAACTACGTGTACTGTTACACCCCTATTACTTGACCTAACAAAGTATATACTGCAGTCATTACTTTTGTTTAAATGTTTATTCAATGTTCACTGATCACATTAAAAGTGTTCAAGTTTGCTGTATTTTTTAATGACAAGGTTCATGGCATTAAAAAGGCCATCAACTCCACAACACATATAACTATCCAACGGCCACCTACTCACTCTAAGCTGACTCACTTTGTACCTGTCACTGACCCAACTGTCCAAGAGACCATCACCCGTCTGAGCTCGTCTACATGCTGCCTTGATGTGTTACCCACTAGATTTCTAAAGTCTCTCCTGAACAGTGTGTTGCCACCAATTACTCAAATAGTTAACATGTCTCTTCAATCTGGAATATTTCCAGAGGCCTTAAAAACTGCAGTCATTAAACCTCTCCTGAAGAAGAGCGGTCTTGATCCCACTGTACCGAATAATTACAGACCTATCTCTAATCTGCCATTTTTAGGAAAAGTCCTTGAAAAAGTTGTCTACCAACAGCTCCCTGAATTTCTCTTATTAAACAATTCATTTGATGTTTGCCAGTCAGGCTTTAGACCCCATCATAGCACAGAAACTGCTCTTATCAAGGTAACCAACGACATCCGCCTGAACACTGATGATGGCAAAGTCTCTGTCTTAATCCTGCTAGACCTGAGTGCTGCCTTTGATCTTGTTGATTATGGGATCCTTTTACACAGACTCCAAGACTGGGTTGGCATCTCTGGATCTGCCCTAAATTGGCTCAAGTCTTATCTAGAAGACAGGAAATACTTTGTTGAAATTGGGAGTTGCTTGTCAGACTACATGGCCTTGACTTGTGGTGTGCCCCAGGGATCGATCCTGGGACCCCTTCTGTTCAACCTCTACATGCTGCCACTAGGGCAGTTAATACGAAGTAATAACATATCTTATCACAACTATGCAGATGATACTCAGATCTATGTGTCACTGACAGCAGGTGAATATGGGCCGGTGGATTCACTCAGCCACTGCCTCCAACAGATCAGTGCGTGGATGCAGAACAACTTTCTCCAGCTAAACTCAGACAAGACCGAAGTTATTGTTTTTGGCCCACAGAAACAAAGAGAAAGTGTCAGCAGCTACCTTCATTCTCTGTCTCTTAAACCCTCAAATCAAGTCAGAAATCTAGGGGTAATCATGGACTCTGACCTGAACTTTAACAGCCATATCAAGTCAGTAACATCAGCGGCATTTTACCATCTGAAAAACATTGCCAAAATCAAAAACATTATATCAAAGCCAGACTTGGAGATACTTATCCATGCATTTGTCTCCAGTATGTTAGACTACTGTAACGGCCTGCTCACCGGCCTCTCCAAACGAGCTGTAAAACAGCTTCAGTGCATCCAGAATGCTGCTGCTCGAGTCCTGACCAGAACCAGGAAGTATGATCACATTAGTCCTGTGCTCAGGTCTCTGCACTGGCTCCCTGTACCTGAAAGAATAGACTTCAAAGCAGCTCTGCTTGTGTACAAGTCTCTCCATGACCAAAGTACATCTCTGACATGTTAGTGCCATATGAACCATCTCGTACTCTGAGGACCTCAGGGACCGGCCTCCTGTTGATACCCAGAGTCAGAACTAAACAAGGGGAATCAGCGTTTCAATATTCTGCAGCTAAAATCTGGAGCAGCCTCCCTGAAGTCGTAAGACAGGCCTCTTCTGTGTTCATGTTCAAATCTAGACTTAAAACATTTCTGTTTAGCCGTGTATATGACTGAAAGGTCCTATCTGCACTTTTCTTTCCTTTCCTTCCTTTATTTTTAAATCAATTTTCTAATTTTATCTTTTCTTTTGAAGAAAATTTTACGTTGATTATGTCTATGATGTATTGTGATTTTAATGCATTTTTCTGTTTTGTAAAGCACCTTGAATTACTTTGTGTACGAATTGTGCTATACAAATAAACTTGCCTTGCCTTGCCTAAAATTAAAGATGTATAAAAAACATTTCAACCATAATGAAGACATTCAAGAATTAGCTCTAATGACTCAAAACAAACAACTCATTTCTATTTGCAGGTACATCTAAAACAATTCATTTTATAAAAAGGTTGTACATATTTTGTCAGCAGTAAAACTTTTTTTCTAATATCATTACACAAATATTCAAATGTATTGATCCATTACTTTTTTTGCTTTTTATGTAGAGAAAATGAAAACCTAAAAAAACTAATAGAAAGTAGAAATATCATATTATTGCAATACATTTGTAGAAAACTTCATTTCTTCACATTAAATACTCACTTGTGCCTCCCTCTAATGAAGTTACTTCATCAATATGGTATGGAGGCCATCAAATTTTTCCCTCCTGTAAAATAATGTCTTTGACTGTGGTGCAGAGGTTGAAGTGTCGACCTCTTATCAGAAAAGTTTAGAATTTAGAATTTACACTAACTCCTTTATTACATTTTTTGTAAAGAGAAAGTCTTGTGAGTTCTCATGTGTGTCTGAAGACTAGATCTGCAACTAAAACTTGAATCACATTCTTTACAAGAAAAAGGCTTTTCTCCTGTGTGAGTTCTCATGTGTCTTCTGAGATGAGATATTTGATTAAAACTTTTTTTACATTCTTCACAAGAAAAAGGCTTTTCTCCTGTGTGAGTTCTCATGTGTGTTTTGAGACTATGTATTCGACTAAAACTTTTTTTACATTCTTTACAAGAAAAAGGCTTTTCTCCTGTGTGAATTCTCATGTGTTGTTTGAGAGTAGATATTTGACTAAAACTTTTTTTACATTCTTTACAAGAAAAAGGCTTTTCTCCTGTGTGAATTCTCATGTGTGTTTTGAGACTAGATCTGCGACTAAAACTTTTCTCACATCCTGTACAAGAAAATCTCTTATCTTTTGCATGGATTCTTGTGTGAATTTTGAACAGAGATTTGTTACAAAAGCTTTTACCACATTCTTTACAGATATAACACCTTTCATCAGACCCAGTTTCCATGTAGTCAGACGGGTTAGTAATTATTCTTGAGTTTTTACCAGACTTGATAGAGGAAAGTTTCTCTTCTTTTTGAGATTGTTTGTGTTTCTTACCAAGATTTGTCTTCTTGGGATTTTTTTTAACATCAGAGTCACACTGACCTGCTGACATGTGAGAGCTGTCCACACTTTGGACATGACTACTGTCTCTTCTCTTCCTCTGATCTCTGTTCTGTGGGTCTGTCTCTTCATCTGTAGTTGATGATGATTCTGTCTCTCTATCTGTACTTGATGTTGATTCTTCATGTTGGTTTCCTTCTTCATCCTGACTATCAGTTACATTAAAGCTCTGCTGATTGTTTAGATCTGCTTCACTGTTCCCATCTTCCTCATAAGTAGGAATCTCCATCAAGGTATCAGTCTCCTGCTTCAGATCAAGCTGATCTTCATCCTGACTGATGCAGAGTTCCCCTGGTTCCTCTTTCATCTGTGGAGGTTCTGGTTCCTCCTGCTCCTCTTTGGTGTGTGGAGGTTCTGGTTCCTCCTGTTCCTCTTTGGTCTGTGGACGTTCCGGTTCTTCCTGTTCCACTCTGAAGTTCCTCTGCTGGATGCAGAGATCTTCCTCTTCAGTCATCAAACACTGGGGGAGTTCTGCAGAAACACAAGTAGAGGCCATTTTATATGTTATAGTGACTGTATGCTAGGGGTGTAACGGTACACGTAGTTGGACCGAACCGTTTCGGTACGGCACTTTCGGTTCGGTTCACGTTCGTACCGTTTTGGTTTTTCGGTTTGTTTATTTTTTCCCTGCAAGTGTATCAACTTTGCGTTGAGGTGGAATTAATGCTACTCGCGGTATTCCGCCGAGACTCTCACAGGTTTCTGCAATCGCTTGCCTTTTGGGGGGGGGGGGGGGGGGGGGGGGGGGTCGCGTGCAGTAAGACTGTGTGTGAGCGCGCGTTCAGTTTGTGTAGCTCAGTTATGGAGAACGGCAATAAGTCCACACGGGGAGGAGAACCCCGGAGGAAGATCCGCCTTCCACGGTCAGAAACGTCATTGCACTTCAGCTTCAACAGCTATCAGGTGATGGAGGTGACAGTGCGCATGTCCACAGGATCAGCATTCCTGTGTGGGGAATGCTCTGTTGTGTTGACATCGTTACTCAAAGATAGTGTATGCCACAGAATAGATCTGTTAATGCTCTTAAAACGGCATGACCCGACTGGAACAAAAAAATAAATGTGCACTTAATTTTTCAGGCCAGTGTTAATCATCCAAATTTTTTTGTTCCGGAATATTCTGCTAATAAAGTTACATTCACATGTCTGTTATTGTATTTATTTTATTTAGAAATCATCTCCAGGACCGAGGTCTAGGGTCCCATCAATCGGGGTCAGAAACTTGTCTGTGGTGGTGTTGGTGGGTGTGTTTATGTGTGTGTGTTAGCCTGGAGGTGATTCTGGCAGTGTGGATGGTAAAACTGTGTCAACATGGATGAGCTTGAAGATTTGATGCGAGAACTTGTAAAATAGAATGTGGCAAACCAAAAGTCTGCGTCTGTGTGTAAAAATCCTCTGCTGTAAAGTTTGACAAATAAAATCCCAACTGATTAATTACCATTTGCATGTGTTCATTTAGAGCGGTGGTCGGCAACCCGTGGCTCAGGAGATGCAGTTTCTTTAGGAGGAAAAACAAGACACAAATATTTTTACGGTTTTCCAGTGCTGTAAAAATGAGTAGAATAAATATTGTAACGTCCAACAGATACGTCACTTGCAGCGGGAGAAACGGGAACCAAGCTGTCAATTAGTTGAACTGTCAATCAACTGGCTGCACTGGAGAACTGTCCGTGTCCCGTACACCGCATGATTCGGAACAGTCTCAGGAGAGGAGGAGGCAGAAGGAGAAGCTGAAAGCACAGTCTTCTTTCCGGCATAACGAGCCCACTTATTTCGAACACACACCACATTGAACATTGCACATGTGTCATCAACCTCTCCCCCTCCCACACTTATGGTGCAACATAAAGAAACAACATAACAGGAAGAATAAACTAAGATGGAACAACAAAACTGCCATATGAGAAGAAATGTGGGCAAACAGAAATACTCCTGCTGATCCCTAATTAGATCAGGACACCCCATCCCACAATCCCCTGCTGCTAACAGACCTAAAATACACATGACCGCCACTACAATATTAAATTTCAACATTTCTGTCAACGAAGATTTGCGACATAGCCTGCAACACACGTTTCTACCAGCAGGGCTTTTTTTTTACTTTTAGCCGACCGCTAGGCAGGTGGCTGATGTAAATGAACCACCGTCAGTTCTGTGCATTGCTTGATGAAGTTGAAAGCGAATATTCTGATCTCCTGCTACACAACACAGTCCAGTGGCTGTCCAGGGGTGAGGTTTTGCGTCACTTTGTCGTCTGTTTAGAACACGTGAAAATATTCCTGAAAAGCAAAGACCTGAACTACCCGCAACTGGAAGATGCTGAGTGGCTGGAAAAGCTGCACGTTTTGGTGGATCACATGACTTTGACAAGCAACCAAAACCAGCCGAATGAAAATCTGCAGGCACCGCAAATGCTTGAAGCTGTTCTGTCATTCGAGCGAAGCTGACTGTCTTTGCAGAAATGTACAGCAAAAGAAGAGAAGACGATGCTGCTGTGTTTACACCCTTACACTGACTTGCTTGGCATTTGCTGTATTCATTTGATTTTATATATTTTACCTTTTCAAAAGGCTGTTCTTTTCTCTTTTATAAACGCAGGTTGCGTTTTATTGCACTCTGTTTAATTCCCAGAGGGGGCTCGTCCTGCACGTTCCATTTTATTGTTTTTTGTTCGAATCCTCAAAATAAAAATGACATCAAAAATCGGATTTCTTAATTACATTTCTTTAATTTTATCAAAGCAATGAAACATAATTTATTGATATTGTAATTTAGTTAAACTTGCACAACAGAGCAGTCATGTGACGCGTCGTTCTCCCAGAATGCACTGCAGGGCAAATAAACATTTAATCGTTAATGTTCATTATGTATTTGAAACAACTTAGTCATTTTAATAGTAGGATAATAAAGCTAATATAGATGCATATTGCATGTGTTGCCTTCATTATAAGACTTAAATAGGGCTTTTCATATTTTGCAGCTCTAGACATATTTGGGTTTTGTTTTTTTTGTCCAATTTGGCTCTTTCAACATTTTGGGTTGCCGACCCCTGTCCTAGAGTTCCAATCTCAAATCAGTGATTTCAACTGCTTGAATCTGCTGCTGTGAATCACAGCACGCTAAAACTGAGTGAACTACAAATACATTTCAAAATTAAAAAGATGTTTCTTTCCTCTGACTTTTAATGAGAAGTGATCTCTTGAGGTGTAAATGGAGACACGGCAGAGAGACGGCTGCCAAGAGACCGTTGTCAACGAAGTGCAATATCCGAGGAAAGACCATTCTGTAAAAATAAATCATCTCTCAAAAACAAATGAATTTCTACATTTATATGGTAATGAAGACTCGTCAGCATATTCATGCTACAATCAATACTTTGTGAGAAAGTCAATACTCATTTGATTGTTTATATTTGATCATAATAAAGATGCTCAATATCTCTAAAGATACTGAAGCTATTTTCACCAAACTTTCTGTACTGACTAATCATGACCCTGTTGTCCTACTACAACAAAGATAACTGTATGTCAATTAATTACTTTTTTCTTCAAATATGGATCATGATTGGTCCAAAATTCTTAATAGCTGTAAAAGATACCGCAGCTAACAACGTAATGTTCTGATATAATCTATTTTGTCAATAGCCGCAGATCCATGGGCAAAATATCTTGATGGGATCAACGGTCGGATTTAAATTCAACCGTGTACATGGGCCCAGAAAAACTTTTTCCGATTAGAACAAACGTTCACATGGTCACACTTTTGGTCAGAATAAATCATTTGGGCATGCGCAGTAGTGTTGAAAATACCAGAAGAGGAAATGAGTCCCGGTGTAAACAATCTTCTAAACGTCCTTTATTATTGTTATGGTTATAATGAAGCACCTGTTAGATCATCATTTTATTTTTAATCCGTGTGTTCAGTAATTTTTTTGTAGTGGAACAGAGTCGGAAGAAGTCAGAGTTATGAGTGGGCTAACATGCGCTAACAACATTAGCCTTGTTTAAAAAACATAAAATCCATGTGGTAAATCCTGCAATCTGCCTCTTGGCTTCACGTAAATATGTGGGAATAACAGCAGCCTGTCCTCGAACACAGAGCTATCACTCCGGCTGCTCTGCTCAGAGACACAGTTTGGTGGCGCAGAGCAGCCGGTCGGTTCCATATGTGCTCCAAAGCTGGAGCACCGCACCGTCTATGCATGACGTAAACCACAGCAGTAGTGACACAGGATCCAAATGAACTGTTTACATGCAACACGATCAGATCAACAATCAGCATAACCAACCTATTACCATAACCTATTTGGAACGGGAAGTAGCTGCTGTCGTACATTACACAAGTAATGTACGTTGTGTAAAATGTTAAAGTTTGATTGAAAAGAAGTGGCAGCATTTATATAGGTGGGTAGTAACAGCACTGAGTGAATGGACCCCTTATGACCCCATAGGGGGGAAAAAAGTCATTGTGAGAAGAAATGATCATTTTCTTTTCCAAGTCTAAAAATACAAACGGACGACAGATCAAGTGCTTCTTTTCTTTTTAGAGCTGCCACAGAGAGTTTGGATGATTACACAGACACTGTGACGTCATACATTCAGTTTTGTGAGGACTAGGGTTGTGCCGATGGACGATATCATCGTCCATCGTGATGGGTGACTGACATCCCGATGGAGAGACCACCATCGTGATGCCACGCCCCCGCCACGTTGCGCGTCGACACCATAAGCCGCGGTTACATGTACAAAATATCTTGATGGGATCAATGGTCGGATTAGAATCCAACCGTGTAGATGGGCCCAGAAAAATGTTTTCAGAATATAAAAACGTTCACTAAGGTCACAATTTCGGTCGGAATAAATCATTCGCACATGCGCAGTTTGAAAACCGGAAGGGGATACAACTTCCGCCGAGCGGCTTTTTTTCCAAACTTTATTGAATGTAACAATTCAATACAAAACCATAACAGCACCGAGCGGCTATATACATTGACATGTCAGCTCGGTAAAATACGAGACGATCTTCTAAACTGCTTTTAATAATGTTACGGTTATTATGAAACACCTGTTCGCTCATCATTTGAATTTTAATCCGTGTGGAGTGGTCAGTGCTTTTTCTGAACGGAGCCAGGATTAGCAGTATGCTAACACGGGCTAACAACATTAGCTTTGGGTGGCGCTGCATGTAAACGTGTAAGAATAACATCAGCCTTTATTTAGTCGGGACACGACTGGAAACACAAATCCACGTGATTGTTTGAATGTTTTCTAAGGACTGAGCGACATTTCTGCTTTGAAGCTCAAACCGCTGTGTGTGCTGACGATCCGAGCTGTGCTCAGACACACGTTTAGACCCGGTTCTGAGTTTGATAGCTTGTACCCCTAGAGCTGCGGGACGGATCGCAGTCTTAAATCTCCCACACATACCGCTCATGTAGCCCCCCCCCCCCCCCCCCCCCCTTCCCATCAAACACAAAGCTTTAAGTCCGCGCTCCGCCGTTCCACTTCACTAATTAATAAGTGCAGGAGCGACTACACTTCTTTTCTATCTTGCTTGTTACTTTTTCTGTTAAAGTCACTTCCCTCAGTTTATACTGTATCATCGCGGATTAACCATTAGTTGGGAATAAAATGAAAAAAACAAAATAACGAATAGCAGTTATATAAGAACGAAAAATGTAAAAATACCCCCCCCCCCCGACGATGTCATCGTCCATCCCGATGGTTGACAGCAAACATCGTCAACGGCCAAATTAGGGGACATCGCCCAACCCTAGTGAGGACAGCATCATCCCAATAAAAACCAGGGTTACTTATAACAATGATAAACCCTGGTTCACACCCAGATTGAGACAGCTGAGGAAGGAGAAAGAAGCAGCCTACAGAGCAAAAGACAAAGAGAGCTATAAGGCTGCTAAGTACCAGTTCTCAAAAGAGGTGGAACAGGCAAGAACTCGGTACAATAAACGCCTGGAAGACCAATTCTCTGTCAACGACGTCACCTCTGTTTGGAGAGGGCTCAGGCAAATCACGAACTACAAGCCCAGAGCCCAACATGCTGCTGACGACCTTCAACTGCCTGAGAGGCTTAACACCTTTTATGCCAGGTTTGAAGTCCCACACCCCTCCTCCACCGCCCTCACAGAACAGGTTTCCTCAGCAACTTTGGAGCCACATTCCTCCCCCACCACTATCACTGCGGACAGTATGAGCCCCCCGGACAACCTCTCCCCCACCACTGTCCTCTCAGTGACAGAAGAGGAGATGCTCAAGCTTTTTCCGGAAGCAAAACTCACGGAAGGCTCCTGGCCCGGATGGCATCTCCCCTGCTACCCTGAGCAGGTGAACTGGTAGTGGTCTGCACAGACATCTTCAACACCTCCCTGGAGTCCTGCCACGTCTTGGCCTGCTTCAAACTGTCCACCATCGTCCCCATCCCCAAGAAGCCCTGCATAACTGGCCTCAATGACTACAGGCCTGTGGCACTCACGTCTGTAGTCATGAAGTCATTCGAGCGTCTGGTCCTCCCTCACCTCAAGCATAGGAACTCCACAGGGCTGTGTACTTTCCCCTCTGCTCTTCTCCCTGTATACTAACTGCTGCACCTCCAGCCATGACTCTGTTAAACTGATCAAGTTTGCAGATGACACCACCCTCATCGGGCTCATCTCTAATGATGATGAGTCTGCCTACAGGAGGGAGGTGGACCGGCTGGGGTCGTGGTGCCGCATCAACAACCTGGAGCTGAACACCAAGAAGATAGTGGACTTCAGGAAAGTCACAGCCCCCTCATCCCCTCTCACTCTGACAGACTCTACCATCACCATAGTGGACTCTGTCTGTTTCCTTGGCACCACCATCACGCAGGACCTCAAGTGAGAGCCTTCCATCAGCTCCCTGCTCAAAAAGGCCCAGCAGAGAATGAACTTCCTGCGGCAGTTGAAGAAGGCCCGGCTGCCGGCCCAGATGATGGTGCAGTTCTACATGACCATCATAGAAGAGTCCATCCTCACCTCCTCTATCACTGTGTGGTACGCTGGAGCCACAAACAGGGACATTAACAGGCTACAGCGTATTGTGCGCTCAGCAGAGAAGGTGATCGGCTGCAGCCTCCCATCTGTCCAGGAACTATATGTCTCCAGAACCCGGGGACGTGCAGGCCGGATAGCTGCCGCCCCTTCTCACCCTGGACATGACCTACTGGAACTACTCCCTTCAGACAGGAGGCTAAGGTCCATCAGGACCAGAACCTCCAGACACAAGAACAGTTTCTTTCCCTCTGCAGTCAGACTCTTGAACACCCTTTAACATCTCCCCCCCTTAAACTACACTTCAATCACTAGTCAGTCACCAGCCCACTACCTGCACCTTGATCATCCTCAGTTTGCACTGTTTTTGGCACAATCCCCTTTCAAATCAAATTTTCAGTCTTGTCTTGACTTATTTTATTTTATGTAATTTTTGTTTTGATTTGAAATAAACAATTGAATTGAATTGATTTGAAGATGAAGCTGCACTGGAGGAAGAATCAGTCCAGAAAAGATGGAGAACAATTCTGACACTAAGCAGTTTTTCACTGATGTGTTCCAGTTTGAATCTTTTCTGTCTGCAGATCCATGAGCAGGACCCTGTCTTTGGGTTTTAGCTTGAAATGTAGTTTTGGAAATAGAATCTGTCTGAATGTCTGGAATTGGAGACATGGAGACATCAAAGAGGTTTAGATGGGATTTTGGGTTTGACAGAGAAATCTGCTGAAAAGAACTGAACTACAAACTTAGAACCACAGACGACAAAACAGATTATACTTTTTTATCTGCTAACAATTTTCTCTTTGATCTGTTAAGGTTTCCTGTTTGTCGTTAGCTGGAGGGACTAACTAAGATCATCTGATTTGAAGAATGTTGTGGGCTGCACTGAACAACAATATCTTTTGTCTTTTCAACTGGAAGGGACAGAAGAGACTCTTCCAGGACACGCTGTTGATGGACTGCATTTTTGGAGAGCTTGAAGCTCAAGATAGAACCGTTGTTGAAGTGAACATACCGATAGTGTGGAGATGAAGATCAGAGTCACACTGACCTGCTGACATGTGAGAGCTGTCCACACTTTGGACATGACTTTTGTCCCTCCTCTTCCTCTGATCTCTGTTCTGTGGGTCTGTCTCTTCATCTGTAGTTGATGTTGATTCTTCATGTTGGTTTCCTTCTTCATCCTGACTATTAGTTACATTAAAGCTCTGCTGATTGTTTAGATCTGCTTCAATGTTGTCATTGTCCTCATAAGTAGGAATCTCCATCAAGGTATCAGTCTCCTGCTTCAGATCAAGATGATCTTCATCCTGACTGATGCAGAGTTCCCCTGGTTCCTCTTTAATCTGTGGAGGTTCTGGTTCCTCCTGTTGCTCTTTAATCTGTAGAGGTTCTGGTTCCTCCTGTTCCACTCTGAAGTTCCTCTGCTGGTTGCATTGATCTTCCTCTTCAGTCATCCAATGCTGGGGGAGGACTGCAGGGAACACAAACACAACAAGGAGAATTTTATTCGTTTACAGGGCTTTTGGATAGAGCTGTGATGGTGTGGGATTTTTTATCACCACAGTGATGAACCAGCAGGGGGCGCAGTGTCACGGTTAACCGCAGGCCCCCCTCAAAAGAAAACAAAATCCCCTGGTGCCCGCTTTACACATGAATACAATTAAAACAAAGTATCTTTTATTAACAGATAACAGTAACTACTAACTATCTACATAATGAACTAACTATATAGGTGTTGTAGAATGACTATGCGTGTGTGTGTGTCCGTGCGCTGCTGGTCTAAGACCTGGGGCCTGTTGCACAAAAGTAGAATTAAGACATCCGGGATTAATGACTTAGCTGAGCCAATGAATCCAAAACATGTGCGTCCAGGCTTAATTGGTTGCACAAAGACCAAGCCAGAATGAGCAGACATGGATTCATCAAGCCAGGTGTAACCAATCCTGGATAGCTGCGCGCTCACGGCTCACTCAAATAGACCCCGCCACAGATCACAGATTCACTGATTTACCATGGCAACTAGAGCCGCGTACCTTTCCCCATCGGAAGCACAAATCCTCATGGAGGCATAAGAGGAGGTAAAAGATATAATTAAGAAGATAGGCAACACCGCCACAGTGATAAAGCACACTCAAAATCTTTTTAAATTAAATTACCAGCAAATTAATTTTATGAAAATATAACTTGTCATTTCAAACAGAAAATGTTATGTTTGTGAATCTTACGTGAATGAATCATGTCGATCATACATAAAAATAATCCATTTAAAAGTTACTAATTTCAATCATGTTGATCCAACATGATACCGTTAAATTGGATACATTAGTAATCGCAAGGAATTGTGGGATTCCATTTTCTTTGTCTATCTGGGCAGATTTGGAACTAAGTGTGAGTTTTTGTCCATGGGGTTTATTGTCTAGCTGTTTTACTCTGTTTTAACTAGTGATTTAAACTGTTATGTTTATTTATTTTTCTGCACCATGAGTTAGAGTGTTGGAGAGAATGATGACCAAACCCCTTGTGCGGTACAATATTTAAGTTACTATGCTTAAGGAAGAAATCGTGGTATTGGAACTCCTGTCTTGTGGTGTGGGACTTTGCTGCGTATTTCATGTCTTTGATGTGAAAGTTATAGGCTGTAACTTTCGAAAACATTATCAATGTCAGATATATAAATAAAATAAAAAGCAAAAAATTAAGTTATATCAACATAAATTGTGTTGGGTAGTCATACAAATTTCAGTTGAATAAACTTAAATTAATGAGGTGTGACCAATTGAAGTGATTCAACTAAGTTGGATCAACTTTTATCTTTTGAGAGTGACCAACAATATTAATTTAAAGTTGGGTCCAACTGCAGTATTTAGATTGAATCAACTTAAATTTATTAGTTTGAACCTAAGTACATTAAGTAGGACCAATATGATTCGTTTTTGTTCAAGTAACGCTATCTAATCATGTGGAAATCATTTCCATAATTTTTTTATGTTCATTCAAAGTGAACGTTTTTTGAGTGTAGTTGACCTGCTTTGTTTTGTCCTTATTCAATAAAGGAACATAATGTTACACATTGTGTTTTTATATTCATATTGAATGTGTATTTGTTTATGTGACAGAGTTCTAGGGCCCCACTGAGGAAAAAGGATAAAGTCATAAATTTATGAGGCTGGTTCTTTCTGCAGAAAAGCAACATATTCTTTTTACAGTTTTGATAGTTATGACAATGTGATACAATTTCACGAAATGCCCCACATCTGTCATTTTAGCAACTGTCCTCCTTTAAAACAACTGGTTACAATATTATGACTTGTCTTTGTTTCCCTCTGTGGCCCTAATATTCTATCATTTTATATATAGCCTTACAGTCTATGGGAAACTGTAAATTATTTAATGATAGCAACATCATCTAAAACTCATTATTTATCCAAAATGATTGAAATTAATGATCACGAACGTTTAAATAATGACAGTGGGTCTAGTTATATGTGATGATATGTGATGATGGCGGCGCGAACACATCGCGAGGCTCAGCGTCTCTCCAGTTTTTGCAATTTTGCAGTATTATTCCTGCTCATCTCGGGTCTGTTCGTACTGAACAGCTTTGCTTTAAAATCATACACCCGACACAAGCTTTTGGATATCGGTGAGGACTTTACCAGCAGTTTTATCACCAATCTTCGACTCATCCCTGAGATCGCTAGAACAACCGAGGCTTCGCACTCTACCCGGCCGGGCGGAAGTGCTCGCAGGCGGCGTCGGGATCGTAAACAAAGGCGGGGGAAGCGCGGAGGCGTAAGAGCCAAGCTAAAGCTAACACCGTTCCGGCTCTCTTTACCCAGCATCTTCCTCGCTAATGTGCGGTCACTGGTGAACAAAATGGATGAGTTACGACTCCGCATCACCCACAGTAAGAGACTCATGGACTGCAATGTCATGGTTTTCACAGAAACATGGCTACACAACGACGTACCCAACAATGCTATTGAGCTAGCAGGACGCTACATGCTCCGGGCAGATAGAACGGCAGATGACTCCGGCAAGACAAGAGGTGGTGGATTCTGCATTTATGTCAACAAAGCTTGGTGTACGAACACTGTCATTGTTGGAAGACACTGCTCAGCTAACCTAGAGTTTCTCATGGTTAAATGTAGACCTTTTTATCTGCCACAAGAGTTCACTTCCACCATAATAACCGCAGTCTATATCTCACCGGATGCTAATGCCAAGCTTGCTTTGAACGAACTTCATGCAGCCATTAGCAAACAACAGACTGCTCACCCAGAGGCTGCTTTTATTGTCGCGGGTGATTTTAATCACTGCAAATTAAAAACAGTACTCCCCAAATTTCACCAGCATGTTTCCTGCCACACCAGAGGAGACAAAACTCTGGACCATGTTTATACAAATATCAATGGAGCTTACATCGCGAGCCCCCTCCCCCACCTCGGACAGTCTGATCACCTTTCTTTGTTTCTCACCCCTAAGTATTCACCCCTCATCAACCGTGTGAAGCCATCAGTGAAGACCATCAAAGTGTGGCCAACTGGAGCAGACACTTTACTTCAAGACAGGTTTCAACACACTGACTGGAGCATGTTTGCTTCACAGGCTGCCTGTGGCTCTCACACGGACATTGATATCTACACCTCCTCTGTACTGGATCACATCAACTCCACCATTGACAGTGAAACAACAGAAAAACAGATAACAACATACCCTAATCAGAAGCCATGGATGAACAAGGAGGTTCGACTCCTGCTGAAAGACTGCAACGCTGCTTTCAGGTCAGATGACGGTCAGACCTACAGTAAAACCTGAAAAGGGCATCAAAAAGGCCAAGTACTGCTACAAGCTGAAGGTAGAGGAACACTTTTCCAACTCTGACCCCCGACGCATGTGGCAGGGCATCCAGATCATCAGTGACTACAAGTCAAGCAACTCCACACCAACAGTCACGGACGTCTCCTTCCTTAACGAGCTAAATGACTTTTGTGCTCGCTTCAATAGCGACAGCAAGGAGACGGCCACCAAAATCTCACCCTCAGCAGACCACCAACCCCTTAAACTCACCCCCTCAGATGTCCAAACTGCACTGAGCCGGATCAACGCACGCAAGGCTGCTGGCCCGGATGGCATTCCTGGACGTGTGCTTGGGGCATGTGCAGAGCAGCTTGCAGGGGTCTTCACAGACATTTTCAACCTGTCCCTCTCCCAGGCAACTGTGCCAACATGTTTTAAGTCCACATCCATTGTGCCAGTACCGAAACACTCCTCCCCTACGTGCCTGAATGACTATCGCCCCGTGGCACTCACACCCATCATTATGAAGTGCTTCGAGCGACTGGTCCTAGCACACCTCAAAGACTGCCTCCCACCCACACTGGACCCACACCAATTTGCCTACCGCAGAAATAGAAGCACAGAGGATGCAGTATGCACAGTGCTGCACTCTGCACTCACACACCTGGACAATAACAACACATATGTTAGGATGTTGTTTGTTAAATTCAGCTCAGCATTTAACACCGTCATTCCCTCCAAGCTGACCACTAAACTTGGAGACCTGGAAATCAACACCTCCCTCTGCAACTGGATTATGGACTTTCTGACCAACAGGCCTCAGCATGTTCGGTCAGGTCACACCCACTCCACCACCATCACACTTAATACTGGCGTACCACAGGGCTGTGTGCTGAGCCCATTCCTCTACTCCCTTTACACCCACGACTGCAAGCCCGTGCATGGATCCAACTCCATCATTAAGTTTGCAGATGACACCACGGTGATTGGCCTCATCAGTGACAACGATGAGACTGCCTACAGGGAAGAGGTACAGCACCTGGCCACATGGTGCGCTGACAATAACCTGCTCCTTAACACCGACAAGACCAAGGAGCTCATTGTGGACTTCAGGAAGAAGAATTGAAGCACTCATGACCCCATCCACATTAACGGGATGGTTGTTGAACGTGTTTCCAGCTTCAAGTTCCTGGGAACCACCATCTCGGAGGAACTGTCCTTGGCCACAAACACCTCCAGCCTGGTCAAGAAGGCTCACCGCCTTTTCTTCCTCAGGACACTGAAGAAGAACCAGTTGTCTTCATCCATCCTGGTGAACTTCTACCGGTGTGCGATCGAGAGCATCCTAACGAGTTGCATCTCAGTCTGGTATGGGAACTGCTCAGTGGCTGACCGCAAGGCACTGCAGAGGGTGGTGAAAACTGCGCAGCGCATCACAGGGACACCACTTCCTGCTCTTGAGGACATCCAGAAGAAACGCTGTCTACGTCGAGCTCGCAGCATTCTCAAGGACTCCTCTCACCCTGACCACAGACTTTTTAATCTCCTCCCCTCCGGGAGGCGTTTCAGGAGCCTCCGGACAAGGACCACAAGATTCAGGAACAGCTTTTTCCCTAAAGCTGTCTCCTTGCTGAACTCTTCCCTCTGACACCCCTAAAACACCCCCCATACCACCATAGACCCCCCCCCCCCCTCTTCAACACTCTGAATTATTTATCTATTCACAGCAAGCAAAAACAGTAACTTGTTATTACTTGCACTACTGTCTGTTCAACCGGGAACACTGTATAATCCATATGCACATTGTAATATTTTCCATGCACTTTACTGTCCATTGCAATACTGTAAATTATATTCATAGTTCTGCCTATAGTGTTCATACACTCTTACATGGCCCATCTGAATAGTTTGTTCATAGTACACCTATCTGTATATCGTGCTTATAGTATTAATATCTGTAAATTATGTCCATAATATTTACCTGTATAGTTATTGTACATACTATAGACCTTTATTCTGTACTTACTGCTTATTGCACTTCTGGTTAGATGCTAACTGCATTTCGTTGCCTTGTACCTACATGTGCAGTGACAATAAAGTTGAATCTAATCTAATCTAATCTAATAACAATGTACAGTGAGCAGTGAAATAACTATTGGTTTCCATTTGTGGCGACTGCTGACTGACATTAGGGATGAGATTAAATAGATCCTGGAATTTAGCCTGGTCTGGAGGAGGCTAGCTCCACAGAATAAATCTCCATGGTAATTTATACCATAACATATCCTCCTGCCCCCTATCCAGCTTTAGTGCAACCGGATTGGGGATCAATTGAGCCAGGATCACCAAGATATCCTGGCTTAATCCCTTATCCTACTTTTGTGCAACAGGCCCCAGGTCTAAACCACACCACACTGCACCAGGGTCAGCTGCACAGTCCAGTGTGGGCACCTCCACAGCAGGGCCTCAGCCAAGGCTATAAATGCATAAATTGAGAACCAAAAGCTATAATTTGCCACCAAAAGCTATAACCCAAAGTACAATCATATTTCTCAGTTGGCGATTTGTTTTCTGGCCATTCTGAAATCCTGTTTTTGAGTTGCAGTTTATTTTGAAATCGTCTTTTTGAGTTGCACCTTTATATTTTGCGGTTTTGATTCTAAAACCTTTTTACATGAAAAAACAGCGACATGTCAGTCAAGGGGAGGAGAGGCGGGACAGCCCCGACATCCAGAAGCTCATTGGCTACCGAATAACACAGAGTCTTACGTCAACATACCACTTTCAAAGGGTTAGTCTCTCATGTTTTTCAAATATTTTGCTATACTAAATGATCAAACGTGTACTTTATGGAGGACACCAGCACAGTCAGATGAGGAGCTCCACCAGTAGCTGCTAGTGAAAAAAGATGTTAGAAATTAAGATGTTGCTTGACAAACTATCACCATTGTTCTCCTGTGTTAGCATGCTAGGTAGCTCAATGCTAGCAGGGTTTTCAGCTCTTTTCATGACTTTAATGCAGGGGTGTCCAAACCGCGGCCCGCGGGTCTGTTTTTATTGGCCAGCAGCAAATTTTGAAAATATAATTGAATATGGCCCGCACATGCACTTGAGCTCAACTCTGTTGCACTTTTTAGTTTCAACACTAGATGGAGTCGTTCACAGAAAGGTGTTTCTCCACCAAACAAAATTAAGCAAAGAAGAATATTTACCACGAGTCACCAGAAATGGCAGCACCGAAGAAACGCAAGATACCAAGTGAGTGTGGAAGATTTCAAACACGGTGGGAAAATGAATATTTCTTTAAGGAAATCAACGGAAAGTGTGTCTGTTTGATTTACACTGACGATGTTGCCGTGATGAATGAGTAAAATGTCCGTCGGCACTATGAGACCAAGCATCAGAGCAGCTACGCTTCGTACACAGGTGCCGGTGTTTTTACATGTCGAAAGGTTTTAGAATCAAAACTGCAAAAAAATAAAAGCGCAACTCAAAAAGAGGATTTCAAAATAAAACTGTAACTCAAAAACAGGATTTCAGAATGTCGAGAAAACAAATTGGGAACTGAGACACATGATTGTGCTTTGTGTTATAGCTTTTGGTTGCAAATCATAGCATTTTGATTCTCAGATTTAGGGTTTTGATGCTTGGTTTTACCGTTTAGATGCACAATTCTTTAGGCGCTGAATTGACACCATACGCAACATTGCGCAGCACAAAATAGTTCCCAAACAAAACGTAATGAATTCCATTGAACCCTAATAGTGTGTGTTCATGTTTGGTGTTACGGAGTGAAAGAAAACAGTAATAAACCCCCCCCCCAAACACAAAATCCTCTGGCGGGAGGCCGTGTCAACGCACGCAGCTGGTAGTGGAAATAAATACAATGGAAATCAATAATTAGAACTCAGTAAATTTTTCGTATTTCCTCACAAGACAGAAACTTCTGTTGAATGAGGTTGTGTGCTGCTGAAACTGTATGTGTGTGAGTAGAGGGAGCACGCCACGTGCAGCGCAGAGGCAGAGAGAGCCTGGGCAGCTCAAAAGGTCAGGTGAAGGAGAACAAGTCTAAACACAGGACTAGCAGAAAAAGTAAATTATCAGCAAAGATGAATGTGTTAAAATAAATATATACGCAGAGGTGGGTAGTTATGCATTACATTTACTTAAGTAACTTTCTGGTGAATTGTACTTGTGAGAGTAAGGCATGGCAATTTCATTTGTAAAGCACAATTAGTACACAAAGTAAAACAGGAAAATGATTGGTTTATCTCCCGGGGAGTTAGACCACGGTCAAGTGAGCCGACATCTGTGGAAGTGCGGTCTCGCTAGCCGTCACTGACTTTTAGCATGCATCCTAGTTTACGGTATACATGCTCAGTGAGCTGAAATGATGGGATGAAGCGCTAATATCATCCATGTCACTGTTACCCATCATCAAATAACATGGACTGTGCTCTGAAATAAAAGAGTTATTTCATATATTGTTATTTGATGTACAAATGTATTCATTTAGATTTACATGTCTGTTCATTCCATAATAAACTACCAGAAATAACATGTTTTGTCTGAAATATAATCAGACAGATTCTACAAGTGAGATTTAACATTGAAATATTGATAATCATGAACATCAATACCAACCATAATCCAGTAAAAGTTTAGCGTCACCTTTGAAAAAAGTAGCATTTTGTAAGGTTTACATAATACACTCTGTCTGTGAATGAGGAGGCCTGAATTGACCTCTGACAACATGCCTAAGATTCCCCCTGAGACCAAAGCGTTGATTATCAAGAGGCTGAAGACCAGATCCACTGCTGAGGTGGCTGACACCTTCAATGTGTCTCAGCGTCAAGTACAAAGAATAAAAATATTTGAAGAGACTGGAGATGTTTTTGACAAGCCCAGGTCCGGCAGACCCCGCAAGACAACTGCTTGGGAGGACCGTTTGTTGGTTGGAAAATCCAAGGCCAGCCCCTTTTCCACTGCAGCAGAGCTCCACCAGGTCTTGTCACCTCAAGTCCCTGTGTCAACCAGAACAGTTTGTAGAATTCTGTCTCCAAATGGCCTCCATGGTGGAATCAGTGCCCAGAAACCAGCACTAAACAAAAGGCAATTGAACAAACGTGTGGCATTTGCCAAGGCCCACAGCCTGCTAAAAGGATGGACGCTGGAAAAGTGGCAGAAGGTGGATTTCTCAGATGAGTCTTCAGTTGAATTACATCACAGGAGACCAACTGGAGCCCGCATGGACCCAAGATTCACCCAGAAAACAGTTATGTTTGGTGGTGGAAAAACCATGGTCTGGGGTTACATCCAGTATGGGGGTGTGCGAAACATTTGCAAGGTGGAAGGCAATATCAATAGCCTAGAATATCAAGAAGTATTAGCTACCTCTTCCATTCCTAACCATAAAAGGGGTCAAATTCTGCAGCAGGATGGCGCTCCATCTCATACTTCCATCTCTACATCAAAAATTTCCGGTTCCGGGTTATACAGCAGGACGCGTGGCGTGCCTCTCTGCGAATACAACTATCTTCAAATTACTTAAAAAGTTGATTTTTCTCCAAAAAAGAGAGCTGACCATGCCCCCGAAGAAACCCCAGGAATATGAAGATCTCAAAAAGTCTCTTGACATTATTCAAGAAACGCTGAAAAGTTTTATGGATCAAGTGTCGGCTAAGCTAACACCACTCTGGGATATGATGGAAGAGTTCTGAAGATTTCGGGCTCAAAACGAGCAGCGAGAAAACCGGGTCGAGATTCTGGAGAAAAGACTGGACGATGTGGAACAGCAAGTAAGGATGAATAATGTCATTCTCACTGGATTACCGATCAAGCCTCGAGCGAAGCTGAATGCAGCTGGAGCTAGCACTGCTAATGCTAGCGCTAGCGTAGCTAGCAGTTCTAATACGGAGATTGGTGCAGCGACGCTGGAACAGCAAATACATTCATTTCTCACATCTAAAGGGATTTCCCTGGATCTCAATACCATCGAGACCTGCCACCTGCTCCCCAGGAGAAAGGAGACGGATAAACCAGCGATCCTCATCAGGTTTGTGAATCTCAAACACAAGCTAGCTCTGATGAATCAACGCAAAAATCTCAGAGGATCTGCTGTTTATCTGAACGACCATCTGACCAGAAGGAATGCTGAAATTTCAAAACATGCACGGCTTCTCAGGAAGCGTAAGCAGATTGAGAACACTTGGGTTAAAGGCTGCAGGATTTACGTCACACCGCTCAGTCCAGAGGACCGGGCCAAGGTTCTGGTCGTGAACACCATGAAGGACTTTGAGAAGTGCTTGATTACGGTTGTCTGAAACAACGTGGAGTAATAAATCAAAGAGCCAAATAATTTCAAGAAATATGACACCTGGAATCATCACTTTCTCTGTATGTCTGACGTCACCTGAATAACAGCAGAGTTCTGACCTGCAGACAACTTGACCTCAACTTTCACCGCAGCTGATATCAGCTGAAGAAGGATATGGACCTGAATCTAATGTCTGCAGACATAACATGGAAGAAAACTATAAACTGTTTAAACCAAGAAAATCGGCTGTTATCAGTAAAAGAAGAAATGCCAACCTTGGACAATTCGACAGTTTAGGGACCCTTTTTATTTTTCCCCTACAGCATTACTTTATTATATAAAAAAAAAAAAAAAAAAAAATACAAAAAAAAATATAAAAAGAGTAAAACAAATGATTAATCACTTTTGAAAATTGTTAAATTGATTGACTTTTGATGATATTACTTCACTAGCTCCTAAAATTGATAAATTGATTCAAAAATCTTTCTTAATGTAGCATAACTTTGCACATGTTTTTAACTTTTGATACTTGATGAAATTTTGCTATGAAAATTCCTGAAACAGTGTTGTGTCTATTTTACTGATATAGTATTATGTTTTAAAGCATATGAATGACTTTTAAAAGTAACATAATTTGCATATATTTCAGATGCTGCATTTGCCATGTTGATTTCTAAAATAGTTATTTTTGACGTAGTACTTAAGTAATTCATCTTTGGCATGTGCTTTATTGATACCTTATGATTCTTAATTCTGTCTGATAAAACCTGGGAACCGGATATTGATAAATCATGTAATAAAATGGTTATAGTATAACGGGGTGGGATTATATAAGTTCGCTTCCTTCCACTCCCTTTCAAGCAATATTTATTAATTATGTCTAATTATCCTAAGTTTGATTAGATACTGTATGAATGTATAACTGATGATTATATTGTTTTTGTGTATTATTTCTATTTTGATTGCTTGAAATAAACCATTTCAAATCAAAAAAATCAAAAGTTTCTCAAGGCGAAGAAGATCAAGGTGCTCCAGGACTGGCCAGCCTAGTCACCAGACATGAACATCATTGAGCATGTCTGGGGTAGAATGAAAGAGGAAGCATGGAAGACCAAACCAAAGAATCTTGATGAACTCTGGGAGGCATGGAAGACTGCTGTCTTTGCTATTCTTGGGGGCCTATATTGCTATATTTTGGGGGCCTGCCAAAACATTATGGAGAAGGAGTGTCTTATTGGAACATGTTTGTTGAAGATATTGCATTGAAGGAAGTTTGACTAATTCGTAATCTGTTATAAATTCTTGATCATCTATAGAGTAAAAAGTTCATTTTAAGATTATCCACATAATGTACCAAGCTAAAACTTTTATTCAAATTAGATTTAGATTAAACATTGATACACTCTGTAGTAGTGATGCAACATTATGACTTTTTAGAACCAATCCGGATACCGATAGTCTACTGATATTTTAAAATACTTCTCAAATGCCCAGAAACTTTCCTTTTTTTTCTTTGAATGAGTACTAACGCTTAAAATGGATTTTTAGGGCAGTTTATAATTTTTTTTTTAATCACAACTTCTGAGTCAAATTTACAAGAACAAAGCCATAGATTAACGAGGAAAAAACACCAAAGTTTTCCGTTTATTGGAGCCTAGCTTAAAGATGAAATATGTGGATCCTTTTGTGAAGCTTTAATTCCAGATAGGTTTGAAAAACAAAAAATTTCAGAACCTTTTGGCGACTCAAAATCAAATTATTGTCAGTGTTGGTAAAGCAGAGTTTCATATGTAAAATAAGGAGCTCAAAGACACATTTGGGTGTAGAGGACCGCAGCTTTATTTTCTTTCATTCACATACCCAGATATCCCTTTGTCACCTGACGTCATTAGCTGCTCTGTATGCTCACCTCCACTTTAATTTCTTAAGTTTACGAGTTTTTTTTCTCGTAAATCTACAACTAGCTTGTGAGATTGTGGTGTTAAAGCTTGACCTTTCACCCTCTTTGTGACACTTCTGTTGAAGACGTTTTGCAAACAGCGAGTGAGTAGTTGGTCTCAGACACGGTAAAATAAGCCCACATGTTGCAGACGGAGGTCTTTAGCGCAGGCACTGAGAGATGTCAAATACCATTTTCTTTATCATTTTAGTTCAGTGACAGAATAATCAATGTTGAAGTAGAAAATGAAAAAGCATTTTGGTGGATTGTTTTTTCATTATAATTATGAGTCAAAGAATGCAGCTTCATTTTGAAAATGAAAAAGCATTTCTGGTTTTGACTTTTATTTTTAATTATGCTACAGATTCGCTTCCATAGAAAGCGACAACAGGTTAAGCTTTAAGTCATCTCTCAATTTAATCAGGGAATTTTTTTCTTATTGGAATCATCAGCAGGACGTTGTTCTGTCCAATATCTGCCTACAATTATCTTATTATCTGATGCTAGCATGCTGTCAACTACTCTGTAGTTTTTTTTGCTGCAAAATTCCACTGAAACAGTGATCCATCTATTCTGACATTGTCCTGAAGTTAAAGAAGATTTATGCTAAATGACTCATTGCTGAAATTTCTTGCACATTTTGGCCAAATGTCATATTGTCGCGTGCGTGTGTTGTTCAATTGTGTTCTTCTCTGTTTCTCTGATGAAGGTCACATACCTATGTGGTGGAGCTGCAGCTGTGGTTTCCAGATGACATCCAGCAGTCTGCGCTGACGACAGAGCTCCTGCTCGTACTGGACGATGGTTCCTTCACAGAGTCTGCAGATTTCTTCAGCAGCAGCAGCTAGTCGCTCGCTGATCAACTCTCTCAGAGACTGAAGGGAAGACATGGTTCCTGCTCCGATCTTCAGCTCCAACTCCCACAAACACCTTCTTTACGCTGCTTTTTCACTCGAAGCTGACAGTTCGTATCCTCCTTTCGGTCCAAAAACGTCACGAACGTCCGGACAAAACCGCCGCCGGTCTCTGAACAAAAGTTAGCTACAAGCTGCTAGCACCGCACGCTGCTGTTTACTTCCGGGTCACGCCGATGACTTCATTCTGAAAAAAGCCTTTTACATTTCGATAATCCGAATATTTTTTTTTTTTTTTTACGAAAATAATTTGCAACATTTTAAGTCACGAAATATATTTTAATAAAAATATCTAAAAAAAAACAAAAATGTTTTTGTCAAAACCGCTTGGTAAGCGGATATGACGTCACCAGAATTTACGATGTACTTTTTTTTTTTAAACGATGTACAGGAATTAACCACAGTAAGGAGGAGGCAAGATGGCGGAATGAACGAACGTACTTTGCGGGCTCCGGTGTAAGAGTTTTTTTTTCTGTCCTTGTTTGTGAGTTTTTTTTGCATTCTATAACCAAGAACACTGAAATTTTTTCTAAGTTTCTATTTAAAGTTTGTGAGAGGAATCGCGGACTACCGTAAACTTGTTTTTTTCTTCCTTTTGAAAATCGAAAGTAAGCTAACCGAAATGCAAATGGACGAGCACGACTATTATTCCCAGTCCGATATTCACGAGATGACTGAGGAAGCTGTTGAAGTCACTACAGGGGATGGAGAAAGGTCCAAAGAAAAGTTAGTGAACCTTGCACACACTCCAGTCAAAGCACCTCATCCTAAAAAGCAAAAGAAAGGGTGCGGGCAGAACTTGCAGGATGAAAGTATGTTCGAAAGAATTATGGAAGCCGTGGCCGCCCTGACGGAGAAGGTCGACATGCAAACGGCCAAAATGGATGAGCAGACAGCCCTACTGAAAAAGTTTGATGAAAGAATTGATGCCAACTCAGAAGCTATAAAAAGGAATAAAGGAGTTCTAGAACATCTGGAGAAAAGAGTGGCTGAACTTCAAGGAGACAACAAGCGGCTAAGGGAAGCGGTGGCTGAGCATGCTCGCTACAAACGGAGGTGGAATCTGCGGCTGAATGGTTTGGCTGAGAAGGATGGAGAAGACATCAGAGAAACCGTCATCGGCATCTTGACCAGGGTGGTTCCCATCGGCGCGGACCGCCTGCGAGAGGCAGTTGACACGGTCCATCGGTTGGGAAGAAAGGGGAGCGCGGCGACTTCCAACAATACGCCGCGGTCGATAATCCTGCAGTTTGTGTCCAGAGTGGTCCGGGATGACGTGTGGAAACAGTCAAGAGAGGCGAGAGTCTGCAAGGAAATGCACATCCACTTCAAAGAAGATTTCTCTAAGGAGGACAGGGAGGCGAGAGCCAAGCTGTGGCCGCTGGTCCAAGAGGCGAGGAAGAGGGGTCAGAGAGCGTTCCTGAAGGAGGGGTACGCACTGATCGACAATCGAAGAGTGGACCCTCAATAGATTACAGTCAGTGAGAGTTAGTGTTCTGTCAGTTCATGTTCTTGGTGAAGAATGCTCATTGAATTGTCTGGTAAGGACAACATTGTTCATTCCTGCACATCTTCTGCGGTTGCTGTGCTTTTGATAATTCTTAAATGTTTTCTTTCATTTCTTTAAACACTAGGGGGCTTAAAAACAATGTTAAGCGAAAAGCTATTTTTTTATTTTGTAAGGAGCAGAAAGCTAAATGTGTTTTTTTGCAGGAAACCCATTCAGTTGAAGAAGATGTAAACTTCTGGAAATTACAGTGGGGTGATTCTATTTATGTCAGTCATGGGACCTCTCATTCAGCTGGTGTTATGATACTTTTAAACAAATTCCCGGGAAAAGTTATTAACCATTTTGGGGACACTTATGGCCATTGGTTGATATTAATATTTGAGTTTAACGGTGAAATGTTTATTTTGGTTTGTGTATATGGTTATAATGAAAGAGCTAAAAACAAAACACTCCTCTCAGACTTATGTAAACAAATTCTAGACCTTAAACACGCTCATTTAACTGATAATGTCATAGTTGGAGGTGACTTTAACCTGGCGCCAGACCTTTGGTTAGACAGACATCCACCTAGAGCACAATGTCACAAGTTTGATGATCTGGTGGTTGAATTTATGAATGTTGTCAATTTAGTTGATTATTGGAGAATTCTGAACCCAGTGACCAGGCAATATACATGGTTTAATGCTGCAGGAAATGGACAATCTTCAAGGTTAGATTATTGGTTAATATCTTCATCATTAGTAAAATATATTGATAAATGTTCCATTTCTGCTTCCCCCTTAACAGACCACTGTGTTGTTTCTTTATCCCTTCAATGTAATCGGTCAGTAACTGATTTAATTCAAATTTGGAAATTCAACAATATGCTTTTGGAAGACTCCTGTTTTTGCAACAAGGTTAGAGAATTAATAACAGAAGTGAATGTCTTGGACATGTCACCTGTGAGTAAATGGGAATGGTTTAAGTTTAAAATTAGAAGTCTTGCAATTGATTTTAGTAAAAGTGCCTTTAGATTGAAACGTCTAAAACAACAAAATATTTTAAGAAATATTAATGACCTATGTAAAAAGATGGATTTGTCGACTGAGGAATTATTAGAATTAAATAAATTACAAAGCGAGTTAGACATTTTGTATATTGAAAAAGCTAGAGGTGCATTTGTAAGATCCCGAGCTCGCTGGATTGAAGAGGGAGAAAAAAATACCACATATTTTTTTAATCTTGAAAAACAAAGGCAATTAAAAAAGCAAATTAACAAACTATCAGTAAATAATTTTGTTTATGAAGACCAAAGGGAAATTAACAAAGAAATACACACATTTTACTCCAATTTATATAAGTCCTATCATTCCGAAGCTGACTGTGAAATTTTATTCGAAAGCATTGAAGGATTGAACCAAAACATTGACTTAGAATTTAAACATTTTATGGAAAACGATTTAGACATTGAGGAAATGGATGCTGCTGTTCTTAAGATGTCCTCTGGGAAATCTCCTGGCTTGGATGGTTTAACAGCAGAATTTTATAAATTCTTTTGGACTGATATAAGACGTTTGTTACATGAAGCTTTTCTGGAATGTATCTCAGCAGGTAGCCTTTCTAACACAATGAGACAGGGGTTAATCACTTTAATCCCCAAACCTAATAAAAATACTTTATATTTGGATAATTGGAGACCAATTACTTTGTTATGCAATGACTATAAAATTTTGGCTCATGTTTTTGCAGAACGTCTAAACAGAGGACTGAAGGATTTAGTGGATGAGTGTCAGTCAGCATTCATTAAAGGAAGAAATATCCATAATCACATCAGGTTGGTAGTAGATTTATTGGATTATTGTGACTTTGTTGACCCAGATAGTTTAATATTATTTCTAGATTTTTATAAAGCATTTGACACATTGGAGCATTCCTTTTTAATTAAAGCCCTGAAATTTTTAGGATTTGGTGATAAATTTTGTAATATTATTAAAATGTTTTATAATGATATTTATAGTTCAGTTTCCTTAAATCCAGGAATTACTCCCCGATTTGTAATTAAAAGGGGTATCCGACAAGGTTGCCCCATCTCACCCAAACTGTTTATATTAGCTACTCAGTTATTAACCATTCTCATAAAACATAGTCATGATATTCAAGGTATTTCTATTTTTGAAAAGCAATACAAAATTAGTCAGTTTGCAGATGATACTGCTTTACTTCTAAAAAACGTTGCAGAGGTTGTTAAAGCTCTAAGTAGGCTTCAGTTATTTTCCAAAGCATCAGGCTTGAAGCTAAATATTTCCAAATGTGAAATCCTCCCCGTTCACTCGTGTCAGCACCAAACTATTGAAGCCATTAGGGTTGTTCATGAAGTGAAATATCTGGGTGTATTATTGTCTACAAACACATTAAGGAGGGAAGAAGTCAACATTACAAATCGATTGTTTGATATAAAGAAAAGTTTAAGTCGCTGGTTGACAAGAGATTTAACTGTTTTTGGGAGAAATCTGTTAACCAAAGCAGAAGGCGTCTCTAAGATTATTTATCCCTGCTATTCCTTATACATATCCCCTCCAAACATTAAGAAAGTTAACTCTATTATTTTTCAATTCATATGGAAAAACAAAACACATTATATCAAACGTTCCCAACTGGTCAAAAGTTATGATAATGGTGGCATCAATGCTCTAGATTTTGAAGCTATGGTCGGTACTTTCAGGATTAATTTTTTAAAAGCTCTTCTGGTTGTGTCAGATAAATGCATCTAGACATTAAAGAAAAACACAATTATAAACAACAAACCACAACAAGAATCAAGTTTCTCATGCACGAGGGAGAGGAGCAAATGTGTTGGAAAAGGTCCACCACGTTTCTCTTCTCAAAGGTCTGCCCCTCCCTGTGCTGCTTTTATTAAGAACACAAGTGGGAGGTAACAATTCAAGACAAAGACAAAAAGTTCATTAGGGGGTGTCATACAATGACCCCTTTGGTGGATTCTAACTTCAAACAGTATCACTTATCAGCTGAGGACAGTGTGTCGTAAAACCCCCCTGTTCCTGGCTGGGCATGAGAAGCAGATGACCAAAACACACAGAACTGTTTTCAGAAGAGGTAAAAAGGTCAATCTGAGTTAACATTTAAAGAAATACATTTAAACAATGATAATAATAAAACAAATTCCTTCACATACTCCCACCTGTTTATCATTGATAAATGTCAAAATCTCACATCCAATATCACATCTCTTTTCAGTTTTCTGTGACATCTTCATTTTCATAACACTTTCAATTTACACTCAGATGAGAAGTTCTTTTTTTTTTTTTTCAAGTCATTTCAGTTTCAAAATCATTACAGTCATCTTGTTCTCCCTTTAATAACAAGTTGTATTCTTGACTCAGAAGAACACTTTGTACTCCACCATTCACTGCTCTGGAAATCATAGATTGAATACAAGGAAAAATGCACATAGTGAACACACAACATATGATCAGTACCATAAGAATAGGTGTCACTATTTTTAACAAAAGTTGCCACCAGGAACCAAAAGCAAAACCAGGAGAAGAAATCCCAAGATTGGGGTTTCCTGTCATCCTGAATTGCCTGCTGAACCTTTTCAAGTTGATGTAATGCTTCGGTGATGCTGTGACCTTCATCGATGTTGTCAGGAATAAATGTACAACAGGTATCATTTAACATTATACAAACACCTCCCTCCTGAGCAACCAATAAGTCCAAAACCAATCTGTTCTGTAGAACCATAAGTCTCATGCTTGACATTTCTTCATTATAGCCTTTAAATGCTTTAATTGTAGCGTTCAAAAATAAACCTAATCGATAATCAATGGTCTCAATTCTGAGAGCGTTTTTAGCATTTCCAACCTAGGGAAACAATGCCATAGTTACCTTTTCCCCAGTATTCCAGTGTTTATGGTCTCCAGGAACATGTGATCCCCAAATGGAATCATGTGGCTTGACATCAATAAGGTTACGTCTGTAGCGCAGGTGAGGCTCATGGACTGCAGAAACTATGAAAGTGTGACCTGTGACCTTTACAGAAGCACAAATCCCACTCCAGTCTCTAGGCAGACTGAGGTAGAGGGCCTGCCCACATAACCAAAACATTTGATCAACCACATAAGTACCATTGTTACCTGGAATTAAATCTGGATTAGATCCAACACAACGTCCTCTGGGGCAGGGAACTGCATGGGAAACCCTGTCATTGATTATCTGGATCAGCCATCGTCGAGAAATGTTTAGTCTGTCCTCGTTGGTGGTTCTTCTTGCAGGTGGATAATGATTCCAAAAGAACCAAATCCTTGTGGTGGCTCCTGTCAGGAATAGCAGGAACAGTAAACAAAATAAACTGTCTCTTAGCCCAGTTGGACACGCCATGGTGGATATGTACCTATCTTCGGGAGGGAGAGGTTACTAGCACATCACCTCCTCAAGTCCTCTAACAGTGTAGGATCCGTGTAGTGCAAAAGAGTTCTGGTGTGCTTTCTTCCCTAAGACTAGGTGGATGTCTCGGCTTCGCTGACGTTGAGACAAGCAGCTTCTATACAGCTGCCTCCCTTTGTAGTCAGACTTCCCCACCTAGCAGTTGGAATTAGCCTCACCCAGATGCTTTTTCTTGCAGTGTGACAGGTGGATCCAAAACGTCCTTTCAGCAATCTTTACAGCTGTTGGTGTAGTCAGCAGGACTTGGAATGGCCCTTCCCACCGTGGGCTGGACCAACACTTCCTTTTTATGGCCTCCACAAACACCCAGTCACCAACCTGCACTGGTGAAGTGTCCTGTGGAGATAAAAAGGAATCTGGCACTTGATTTGTCCTTTGCACATCTTTAGTGGTAAACATTTTTCTCAAATAATCCACTAAATTTGCATCATCATCTGGAGAATGTTGCTGTGTAGGATCAATGTCTGGTAACCTATAAGAACGTCCATACAACATTTCAAAAGGCGTTAAAGGTTGACCTGCTGTGCGTGTGATACGCATACTTAGTTGAACTAAGTCTATGCAGTCAGGCCACTGTTTGTCTCTTCCCTGCATTTCTTTAACTTTGATTTGATAGTGCTATTAGTTCTATTAACTAATCCTGCACTCTGTGGGTGATAACTACAATGTCTCTTTAGATCTATCACTTGATTTACAAAATGTGTACCATTATCACAAAAGCCAAAAGTTGGGATCATTCTTTTACAAATAGCTTTAGCTACTGTAATAGCGTCTTGTGTTGCACATGGAAAGATTTCAACCCATTTGGAAAATGCATTAATAATCACTAAACAATATTTCAATCCTTTACTTTTATTCAATTAAATAAAATCCATATGGATTGTATGGAAAGGAAAAGTTCGTTCAGGAAATTTTCCTCTCTTAGGTGTAACATTGCCTTGGGGATTATGACGCATACATGTAACACATTGTTTACAAAAATTTTTTTATAGAGAATAAATCCATAAGTTGTATAATATTTCTCTAATAAGTTCACCATCCCCCCTGTTGAATCATGGCAAAGCCCATGACTCAAAATTGCTGCCCATTTGTACATGGATTTTGGTAAAATAGGTTTTCCTTCTGTGCTGACATAAAGACTTTGTTCCAACTTTGCTCCCTTTTTCAACCATAAATCTTTTTCTTGTTTCGGTGCGCTGTGTTGCATTTCTTTTAAAACATCATCGGTTGCATCTGCAGTCACATCCTCATTTGTGCATATTTCTACATCTTTTGTTGCAGCTTGCTTTGTCGTTGCATCTGCAAAGGAATTTCCTTTAGAAATATCATCTGTCCTTTGTGTGTGTCCCTCACATTTACATATTGCCACTTTAGATGGTAACATTACAGCAGTCAATAATTCTTTCAGTAAGTTTACATGCATTATTGGTTTTCCTGTTGACGTTTTAAACCCTCTGTTCTTCCACTGTTGACAAAATAAAATGCACTGTAGCAAACGCATATTGGCTATCAGTATAGATTGTAACTGGCTTATCTTTAAAAAGTTTGCATGCTTCAGTTAAAGCTGTCAACTCTGCTGATTGTGCTGAGGAATTTCCACACAGGGGTCCTGCCTTCAGAACCTTATCTTGAGTTACAACAGCAAAACCCACTTTGTTTCTGCCTGTTTCATCTTTCTTTGCTGACCCATCAACAAAAACTATTTCTCTTTCAGTGAGATCTAAAAATTCATCACTAATTGGTTGAATTTCTGGTTCAGATTCATCTTTTATCTTGTTATTTCTTTTACCATCTAATCAATCTGATTTCTTCCTTTCAGGACAATCTCTCAGCCAATGATCTCTCTGTCCACAAATCCAACATCCCTCATCAACCTGCTCTGACCCTCTGTTGCTACTTCCTCTAGACCTTCCTCTAAAATTTCCTTTACCACGACCACGATTTCTTCTTCTCTTCACATTCCTTCCAAAAAACACATCACTACTTTCTTCCTGCCAAAATGTATCTACACTTTGATTCCTAAATTTCTTTCTATTCACCATCACTTTTTCTGCATGAACAGCAAAATTCATAAACTGTTGTAGTGCTCCTGTTGGTAGATCAAAGTAAAGTTTCCTTATCTAGTCTGCAATCTCTGGTCTCATAGCTTGCAGTAAAGCTTGTTTCAGCTGCTGCCTATAGGCACCATCATCATTATCTCTGAGTCCACAATTAGCTTTAAAACTTCTTCAAATCTGACTCTAAAATCAAACACTAATTCTCCATCTTTTTGCTTAGTTTGACCAATCTTTCCATAATCAGGTCTCATTGGAAAGGCTTCTCTAATTCTTTGTCCTAAAAGTGTAAGACTTTGAATTAACTCTTAGACTGTTATGCAGAAGAGGTCTGGGTGGATCGTCATCATTCAAAGGATTCCTTTACTTTTGCCCAGTCTGCTTTCATAGCAGTCATACATGGTTGCTGACATTTAATGCCATTCAGATGATAAGCTCTCTGAACTTTCATCATTTGCCCGTGAGAGATAACTCCCCTCACTGCCTTCCTAACATCCTCTAATGTCCAGGTCCTAAACACAAGAAGTGTAGGCCTCTGGCCATCTTCTCCAGCTCTGGGATTGGGCACTTCAATCATTGGGTTCAGATGACTCTCCAGCTTCTTCCAAACCAACCCCCATAGTTTTACTCCATTCAAGTTTTTTCCCTTTTCCTCCTAACATTATTTTTCCTTTTTCTAGTGTATTTAAATCAGTCACTGGTGGGTAAAAACCCGTCAACAGAGGAACATTTGTCCCCTGGTAGGGAGGAGGTGAGAAATCAGCTGGTTTCTGCTCTCCCCCCTTTCATCCTGCTCCTGCTCGGTCTGCAGCCTGCTGCAGCCTGCAGTTGCAGGGGTCTGAGTCTCACATCTGATTTATCTCTAGTTTTACTTTTCTGAATGCCATTCTTTATTTTTCGTTGCTTCATTTAAGCACAGTTTTGCACAAATTTGTTCTTCACTATTTTTTTGTTTCTTTTGTATTTTTTATTTTGTTTTTAATTTGTAACCTTTGAACTAATTCAGTACATTCCCCTTAAAATCCTAGTTTTTATCCCATTTTATCAAGAATGTAGTTGAACCTGGATGAACCTCTTTCCATATATTTTTAATCTCATGATAATTCAACTTTTTTATTTGAATTCCCCCATTTTTTAAATTTTTTTCTATTTTTTTTACATTTACGTTAGTCACAGAGTGTGATCAGAACCAACAGAGAATTTCTCTCAGGACCGAATTTCACTCCCCGTGCAACAAGCTTCTAGGTCAGACCTATTGTCTGATCCGGTCACACGTTTAGGGTCCTCCCAGGAGCAAAACCCGTTTTAGACTCTGGGTTCTTTTCACCTAAAGCCTAATGAGATGAAATCTTGTTCTACTCCAACAAGCAGCCTTGTGTTAACACCGCAAGGTTTCCAGCTGCTCACTGCTTCGAACAAGTTCACTCCTTTCACACATGCACACACACATTCACACCAAAAAAAAAACTTTTTTTATTTTATTTTTGTTGTTATTATAGGCCTTTTAGGGACTTGAACCCTCTTACGCGTTTTAGGCTGCAGGACTCGAACCTACACCTTTATTCAGAATTCTGGACTTTTCCGGGACTCCAAACCCACACGTGTTTTAGGCAACAGGACTTGAACCTGTCCCTCAGAATTCTGGGCCACTTCGGGGACTCGAACCCCTGAAAAAGCGCTTTACTTGCCTTGTCGTTGTGGTCTGACTGGTTAACGAATAACGTCAATCTGGACCCAGGGATCAGACCAGTCGATTGGCCGGCGTAGAATTCACTACGACGGACTTTCCTCCGGAGACCTAGTCTCACGGGCTGTGCACAGACTTCAATCGGCATGATCCTCCCCCAAGGACGCAGATATGTTGTCTTCCGGCTCGAAGGACCAAAGAATGTCAGATAAATGCATCTAGACATTAAAGAAAAACACAATTATAAACAACAAACCACAACAAGAATCAAGTTTCTCATGCACGAGGGAGAGGAGCAAATGTGTTGGAAAAGGTCCACCACGTTTCTCTTCTCAAAGGTCTGCCCCTCCCTGTGCTGCTTTTATTAAGAACACAAGTGGGAGGTAACAATTCAAGACAAAGACAAAAAGTTCATTAGGGGGTGTCATACAATGACCCCTTTGGTGGATTCTAACTTCAAACAGTATCACTTATCAGCTGAGGACAGTGTGTCGTAAAACCCCCCTGTTCCTGGCTGGGCATGAGAAGCAGATGACCAAAACACACAGAACTGTTTTCAGAAGAGGTAAAAAGGTCAATCTGAGTTAACATTTAAAGAAATACATTTAAACAATGATAATAATAAAACAAATTCCTTCACAGGTTGATAGTAACTCCATGTGGTTTCATATCCCAAGATCCATTTTTAAACATTTAGGAGGCATAGACTTCCTTTTGAAATGTGATTTTGAAGTAAATAAGATTCCATTCATTTTGTCCAACTTCCATAAACAGGTTCTTCAGTTTTGGAAAATGATATTTATTCACAATTTTACCCCCCATGGATCAACATTATGGAATAACAGAACAGTATTAGTTGGTAGGAAATCTATATTTAAACAGGATTGGTTTGACAGAAACATTCTTTTTGTTACAGATTTAACTGACAGTGACGGTAATTTATTGACTTTTTCTTCATTTATAGATAAATACAGTCTCACCTGCAGCCTTAAAGAATTTAAAAAAGTATGTCGAGCTATTCCTGCTGCTTTGATTCATTTAATAAAGAACACTGTTTTTACTCCTCATAGAACAATTATCTCATTACCAAAATTACAGATAAATGGATGTAATTTCTTAGATTTTAAACTAAATAACAATCTTTTGAACAACTGTTTAAAAGAAAGAATTTATCATGTCCATAATCGAGCCTCTTTTAGATCTTTCTCTTATTTCAACAGCCAATCTCTGTTAGTTAAAGCACACTCAAAGTATATTAAATGGCCTGTTCTGCCCAAAGTAAAAGAAACTCATTTCAAAATAATAAATAAATATTATCCTGTCTCCGATTTTCTTCAAAGCAGATTTAAATTTGACGTGGAATCTTGCATTTTTTGTAACTCCAATGAGGAAACACTGGAACATTTGTTTTTTTCATGCGATTACTCCAAAGAGTTCTGGACTCAAATAAGGAATTGGATTAATTTAAAACTGAATATTCCCCCTTTTGGTATTTCTGATGTCATGCTGTTTATGGAAAATATTGATGATTCTTTCTCAAATTTCATTAATATCATCTTACTTTTAGGAAAATACCATATCCACTGTTGCAAGTGGAGAGGTTCCAAGCCCTCCTTCCCAGGTTTTATTAACGATTTTAAATTATATTATTCCTCACTGAAAAGATTACAATCCTCAGTAGGTGTTAAAAAAATATCTAAACAAATTTCTTTGTGGCTTTTATTCTAGTGTCTGTCCTGTGCTATCATTTGGCTCCTGTTATTTTTTATTTGTATTTTTTGTAAGTGTTTCAACACTTAATGTTTATGACTGAGAGTATTTTTTACCCCCATTAGTGTTTTTGTATTTTGTGGTGTATTCATCCTCTGCTGGAGTTTGTATGTTTTGTATTTGAAAAGTTCAATAAAAAAAAAAAAAAAAAAAAAAAAAAAAAAAAAAAAAAAAAAGGAATTAACCACAAAACCAAATAAAACTAATCAAAGATGTGAGCATTAAATGACTGTTTAGGAGATGAAGAACTGTTTAGAGTAGAGACTTAATAGAGACTGAAACTTTTTTTTTTAATTTAAGAGAATTTTTACATCCAACCTCAGTTTATCTGAAGTCTCACATTAGAACAACAATTATTTCTGGTTTTGTTTGACCCTTTGTCATTGTCTGCAGGTCTGCAAAGCAGAAATACCTGATGTTAAACTGAATAAATTCACTGTAGAAATGTTTGTATTGTTTTCTTCTCGTGTAAAAAAGACAATAATGATGGAGCTGCGGCAGGATTACTTGGCTCAGTTTTGTTTTAATATTTTTTACTTATATTTAAAAATAATTACAAAATCTATACGCATAAAAATATTAAAAAAAACCTTCAGTATAAATTAAAATATAAGGCAATCAACAATCTAGACCCTATATCAGTAACCATTTTGTAGCAGATTTACAAATGTCATTAATGAAAGGACTTAGGTTCTGAATACGTTTCAATGAGGATGAATACAGTTTGACTTCATTCTTAAAACACATTAATTGGCTCAGGTACAGTGGGGGGGGGGGGGGGGGGTAATTGTCGTGCAGCATTTGGCTATTGGAACCGCCCACTTCCATTCACATAACTACAACAGAACGAAATAAAAAAGACATAGATACAACTAAAAAAATAAATTTAGAATTGTAGTTCACAATACTAGGGATTGTCATACAACATGTGATCTTCAATGAAATTGGACAGTTTTATTGCTTTCTTTTTTTCATGTATTTTAGTGATTTAAAATATAAACAGTTCTTTAATGTAGTGAATAATGGTTTGGTTTTAAAAAAAAATCTACTCTTATGAATGAAGAATTTTCCAGAAATTAATACAGTATTAAATGCCAAATCAAATAAATTATCGCCAGAAACTACTAATAAAATGATGTTTTTGTAACTGAATAGAAATAGGAAAAGGAAACTCTGAGGAGCACCAACTAAAAAATCCTCCCAAAAACTGTTAACAAATATACATTCAAAACACAGATGATCAATTGATTCTATAGTCTATATTGCAGAAAGAACAGTTATTTTCTTGAAAATCAAATCTTTAGGAGTCTCCACCTCCTTTAGCTATTCAGGTCTTCAGCAAACAGAATCTCTGTTTCTGTTTTTGTTGTGTGCATGTATTTTAACTGGTCTATTTTTATTTATTTCTTTACATTTTTTAATAAAATTATTATAACATTGATACCTCCGTCTCCTGCCTTTGTGTGCATCCGCCAAAATTTTCCTCTGGACCACATTTAGATAAAGGCAGTAGGGCAGTGGTCCCCAACCTTTTAGCGCCACAGCCAAAGTTTTCACAGACCACACTGTAAACCCTAACAGTTGTATTGGCTCATAACTATTAAGGTTACACAACTTAAATGTCATTTTGTAGTTGATTCAACTATAAAGTATTAAGCTCTATCAACATTTTTCCAAATTTAACTCAACAGTGCTCAATATTTTAAAGCTTATTTGTATCTAGCACTCAAAAATTTTAAGATCCCTGAAGTAGCGTCATGACGTCATCACGTACTGGTGGGAGGGTCTTTCGTTTTCTCAACGTTAGCTCAGGTGGCCATGTTGGATTTGCCGAATGCGAGTATTTTTTTTTTTTTATTGTACATTTTTCAATTTACAGACATTCACAGTCACTTGCACAATAAACAATTGTTAATATATAACACACATATAAGACCGAAAAAAACAAAAAACAGTAATATTTTTTAACAATGTGTGTACCTCTTTTTTATTTTTTTTAAATGCTCATATACAAACCAAATTAGGGTGAAGAAAAGTTATAAATGCACATATAGAAAAAAAAGAAATAAAAATGAAATAATAGGCAAAGGCAAGGCAAAAACAATTCAAAATAATAATACTTTTGATATATTCTGATAAATGACTGTAGTTTTCTTGTTTTTGTTAGGAATGCATTTAAGACACTTATAATAATCAGAAAAATAATTCAAAAAAATACTAAACAAAGGGCATGTATTTTTCCATTTACTTAAATGAATGAAATGTTTGCATAAAATAATAACAACATTAATGACATCAGAAATTCCCGGGTCCAGATTTTCCATATAGAAAAGAACATCACATAAGGAAAAAAAGGGAATATTTAAAATTTTGAGTGACAACCAATTGTGTATATCAGACCAGAATATTTTAACCTGGTTGCAACTGTAAAAAAGATGTTCTAATGTTTCAGTTTCAGATGAACAGAATATGCATGGTTCAGATTCAAATTTGAATCTTTTATATAAAAAATCTCCAACAGGGTAAATTTTAGATATTATTTTAAAATGTGTTTCTTTCATTTTAGGTGGAAGTGGGTACTTTGTGTATAAAGTAAAAGATTTGTTCATTTGGGTGGTTTCTAAGTCGCATCTATTGTTTATACTAAAGCCGAATGCGAGTATGCGACGTTTGAAATTGAAAATCGAGCATTTTATTTTTCTGCAATGCGTTGCGCTTTTGCCCCGCTTCAAGACGCCCCAACCTCGTTTTTTTCCATCCGCCTCATCGCTGATGTTTTCCTCAGTGGCGCCGTCTTGTCTTCAGCCCTGATTTAATTTGGTAAGTATCGTTCACGGTTTACTTTATTTTGAATGAAATGCTTTAAAAATGCTCTTATACTACCGTAAATGTGCTTTACTGTTTAAATATACGTGTGTTACGATCGTTTTACAGCTTAATGTGACAATGTACATTAGTTCGTTATAGCGGAGCAGACGTATGGCGAGCCAAACCCAAAATGCATTTCTGCCCTTAAGTTACGACAGTGACGAGTTTTTTTCAGAGGTAGAAATGATCTGTTATGCTGCAATCACACTAAACGTGATCTGCGTGTGAAATTCGCGTTGGAGGCCTCTGTCTGTGGCTAAAGTTTGCTGCTGGACATTTGTCCAAAAATGTCACTCAAAGCCTCTAACGGTTGTGTGGGAGGAGCTACCGCCAAAAGTTTTAAGCCTGGTGGCTACATGGAAGCATTGGGTTTTAAATGCAGCTTTAAAGTGTGGGTGACATGGCCTATTTTAATAAGCCAAAATATAGTAAATAGTTTCTATTTCATGTTGCGATTGTTTTTAATATTTTTCGAAAAAGAATAAATAGCGAAAAACGCAATATAAACAACGAGGACGGCCGCCGGCTTCACGCATTCCGCCGAATTCGCGCCGCCCTGTTTGTGACGTAACGAAAGGAAGACAAGGCAGACAACATGGCTAGCACCGATAGCGAAGCACAGAGTGATGCTACCGTCTCTATTAGCGATTTATCATCAGATGAACAGAAAGATGAAGAGGAAAGTTGCGGAGATTATCATGATGATGAGTCACTTTTGCAACCGTATCGATTCAAACCCTTTTGCGAAAGTGAGGAGGATATAGCAGAAAGTAGTAGGTCTAGTGATCATGCCGATCATGACGATAGCCAGCATGAAGATTCGGCTAGACTCCAGTAAGTCTAAAAAATGTATAAAATTAAATTACTCCACTTACCCTAAAATATACTCAAAATGTCCCCTTTTGGCCTAATCTAAACAAAGGTAAACACTGGTTTTCAACCCAATTTACAAAATAAATGTCACAAAATAAAAGTTTCCCAGATATTACTACTCTTTAGTTAACAAAGTCACTGTATACCATTAACAACTGTGGAACATTAACAGTTTTACCCGTTTGAACCCGTTTGAAACCTTTTCTCGTGCGCGCGCGCGCGCTCACACACACACAGTTCAGTTTACTCACGGTACCGGCACCTCAAAAGCAAAAGAAAAAAAAAAACGTTGCAGGCCTGTTGCTTCTCTTGCAAAACATTGAGTGCGTTGAAATACTCCAGTTGGATCCAAGGACAACAGAAAACACGACTACTTCGCCTCAATGTGATCCATCGTGATGCACACTAGCTTAGCAGCCTCCGCTCCCGACTCCAGCGCCGTCCTCTCCGACCCAGAAAACGGCTCGCTCGCTTCCAGCTCACCCGCCTTTCCTCGACTCAGAAGCCAAGATCCTCCTCCCAACTCTCCGTTCAAAATTCTTCGTTTGTGTCCCGGTTTTTGTCCCTTCGAAAACGCAGACTTCTCTCCTGCAGATCTGGAGGGAAAAATCCTTCGCCGTCCACCTTCTTGAACTTTCCCCTTTTCAGCAGCGTTTCTTGTTTGGGAATTTTATACACAGATACACTTTCAGTAGATGTATTGCTACATCCAGCTGCCACACAACGACTTGGCATGTTGATGATTAACAGATTTAAACACGAGAGAAACGAAGACTACCTGTTTTGTTTACATGCTGTCCGAAGCGGAACTGCGAAAATCAACGCCTTTCATGACGTCACAGGTCATATCGGGTTCACTTCCAGCCTGCGCTCTAGCGGCAGATCCAAATCTCTGATTCCTTCGAAAGATGTCTATTATTCATATGCTTCGGATTTTTTTCGACGCGAACTATTGGTATCAATAGAATCAGCGTTTAAAGGGCTTTTTTATTTGACAAAGTTGTTCAAAGCATGGCATCCACACTTTAAGCTTTTAAATCACTGATCTCCATTATAAAAAGGGTTTTTGTAAAAATAAATTAATCAACGTGTTCCTGTTGTGTTCAGGTACCGAACTACAGAGTGTTCAGTGTTTCACCTCCAGGTAGACGCCAAGGCCAGCGAGGTAACTTGTCTCCTGATCAGGTATTTGTCTAGAGCTATTAAAAAAACAAAAAATGCAATAGTTTGTGTAGTGCAATAAATGTTTTGATCAGAATATAATTGAAACATTTTTCTTTAACATTGAAAAATCCCTTTTGGACTTTTTCAGATACTGAACTTCAGACAGTTCACCAGAAAGTCACCATTTCACCAGAAAAGAGGTGTCAGTGGGTGAGTTTATACTTATTTAATATATTCATCCTGAACTATTACCATTATTAGATTGATATGGCAGCATGGAAACATTTATGCAGATTTTAACTAGCCAAAAACAACAAATCATTTGTAAACAGTTGTAAGAAGCCAAGGTGTAACTTGCCTTAAAAATGACTTTGGGTCTTTGACCTGAAGTGGATCATGCCATGAACACTGTATTGTACTCTCACTAGAAATAGACATCTAGAAAAGGTATCATTTTATTATTTCTTAAAGTTCTTTAAGTACATATTGGAAGTGTTTGCTCTGCGTTTGCTTCAATAGTAATGTATATTTCTTTTTATTCTTTTAGGACCAGCGTGACGTGAACATGAGACGGGCACTTGTCCTCCTTGCACTTCCTGTTTATCTGCATGAAGATGCCTCCAACTTCTTCAAGACCTGTACAGTAAGTGCACACGACTCCCTGTCAATGGTTTTCTCTAATCCTTTAATATTGATTGAGATTTTATCGAGTGACATAATAAATAGGCAATTGTTTGTAGTTTGCAAACTGAGTAATATTTTTAAATGGTTTTAAGAATGAGACGGAAGATGCAAGGCGAACATCAGGGACTCCTGTTTGGAGGGAGTGGGAACATTTTGGTTTACCTTTTCTGCTCCTGATCCATCATTATATGAATAAAGAAAAATGAAGCTTTAGTCTTAAATTATTTTATAAATGTCCTCACTTTTCAGAAAAATGCTAAAGAACTTTTTAAAAACACAATTTTAATTGGAGTTGGTCCTTAAAGCATCACAGCCAGTTGATTAAAAGCTAACAGAATGTTAGCATGAAAAGATTCCCATTGACAGGTGGCAGGAATGTCAGTTTTGGACATTAGTGTGATGAATATCTTTGAGGGTCTGAACTCATCTGTGTTTTTTGTTTTGTATTTTCCAGAATACCAGACCTCACAGACACTGCTGTGGGTATCTTCTCAGTTGTCGTGGTGATGCTCCTGATGCTGCCGTCAGTGGTCCCACACATCTGCCTGACTAATCTCTTCTACTCTTCGGGGACATCTATGCTCTGGACCTACAGAACCCCAAAAAACTTGAACTTGCCTTCATATTTATTCAGAATGCTGTATTGAGCCTTGAGGACAGCAAACCCCTGAAAGGACATTTATTGACGCTGAAGAATGCTTCGTTGAGTGAGTCTCCCAGAATGGACTATTTGTTGGTTTAAGTGTTATGCTACTAATGTGTTTTGTTGTGATCATTTGCTTTTTCTGCCGTACAATACAAACCAACTCTTTTTGTCAATATGTTGTGTGGCACTCTTATAATGCAGTTTTATTGCACTTATTGTTTCTTCATCCTCTTGATATTTGTGCTTTTTTTTAAAAAAAAGAGCAATTAAAAAAGTGTATTAAGCAATCGCTATTGTGTGGCTTTCATGTTTGTTGGTTTTTATCAATGTTAGCTTTTAAATGTTGTTGTGGGGCAGTATCAATACCTCTGTTTAGAATACATTTCAAGTAGAAACATTTTAAGCTGAAGAATTTTAAATATTTTCAATGCTACACATTTAATGAGTTAGAGAATTTATAAAACATTTGAGTGAATTTTACATATTTTATGAGTTGAGTAATATTATAAAAATATAGTTAAAGTGTTTTTTTAGTTGGAAAAAATTAAAAACTTTGAGTAAATAATCACTCTTTTGTAAGTTGAGGAATCTTAATATTTTTAATATGAAATAATACAAATTTAAGCCAACTGACAATATAAATTTTAATAAATGTTAACTTAAAAGTTTTAATAATATAACTTAAAAACTATTGTGTAATCTGTTACAAAACAATTTTTAAGTTCTGTCAACTCGTTAGGGTTTACAGTGCAGCCTTTTTTTTCTTCAATAAACTTTATTGCACGACTTTCTATTAAACAAACCGGTCTTTAAGATGTTGGCGGAGGATTACTGTAGCAACGCCATGCAGAAGGAGGAACAGACACGTGACAACACAAACCCAGAGCTTTCATTTTGACACGCATGGATACAACATCGCACAGGTGTCTTCACCCTCTCCCCGACCCACACTCAAGGTGCAAAAAAGAAGTACTGTTTATTAAATCTAGCTTTCTTTTTTTGGAAGTCGAAGGCCACTCTTCTGTGTCCTGGCTGGGCCTTTTCCCCTTGGCAAAGAAACTTCCCAAAGATGTTTGTTTTTTACTCATTTTAATAGCTCCTGGGTTTTATCTTACCAGTAACCTATCACGTGACTGAGAAGAGCGCCTTGGCCTGCGTTAATGGTGACATAGACGGATGTGACAGAGAATCGGGCAATTTTTCAAAATAAAACATCTTTCGGATTCCAATATAAATAAACCAGAAGTAAAGTAAGTTATTTTTTATTTCTGTGCGGCCCAGTACCAAATGACCCATGGACCAGTACCGGTCCGCAGCCCGGGGGTTGGGGACCACTGCTGTAGGGGATTCAGGGATTGTGGAGCGGTTGTTGTTTCCTTCTGGGTTAAAGTGCAGTTTTGTGTAACCTCCCAAAGAGGAGAAACCCAAAAAAGAAAGGAAAAGCAAAGAGACAGGTGGAAGCCATCATGAGATTCCTTTCAAACAGGAAGTTCTTTGTCATTTCATGCACTAGTTTAATTTAGCTCTAGTTGTTGAACATTCTAGAAACTCCTAAAAACATTTTCTGTCCACTTTGAAACCATATGGGGCTGACTTGGCCTTGCTCGCTGGGATACGGCCAACATCCAGAAATCTACCAACAGACATTTTTAGCTCTAGTTGTTGAACATTCTATGTTTTGAAGAGGCAGGCTCTTCTAAAAGAAACTAGCAGGAGCCCCAGCGCTGGTCTTTGCTTGGATTTGTTCTAGACTTGTTCAGAGTCAAATGCATGTTTTAAGGGGAGGAGGATTATTTTGTTGTTGCTGTTTTTGTTCCTATTCTTACAATCCACTATATGTCCCGTGTTGAATTCTACTATTAAAATGTGGGAAACAAATGTTTATCAAATCCAAATCAATCCAAAAGCCTGGAGACTGGATGGCCGTGGTCCTCCCTTTGACCTGGACACTGGTTGCCATGGCGACCTGCACACTCACCAAGCTGGGACTTAGAAGAAGAAAAAGAGACCAAAATGATTGATAAAGCAGGTTTTCCAGGGAAATCCCACAAAGTTCTTTCCAAGCTAGAACTAAGAATATCCAGCATGCATTTGGAAAAACTCATTAGCTTCTAGTGGAAAATGATGAGTCATTGTAAAAGCATTCTATGAATGCTTTTCAGGTGGTTCTGTTCTCAGTCCCTTCATGGCTGCTGCTTCTCTTCTGCTGATGTTTCTGTAGGATGAAGCTGCTGAAAAACGCTGAGTCTTTTCTTTCTGCAGCTTCTGACAGCAGAAACAGTTGTTTCAGTGGTTCTTTCAGAGGTGCTGATGTTGGATGGAAGAACAAGTCTCTTAGGTGATGGAAGCAGCAGATATTGGAGGAGAAGATTGAGGAGAATCTGGACAACTCCCAATCCAAAGCTGTTCCTGTCTCCAACAGTCTAGAACAGTTTGTCCTGCAAGAAGTTCCTGATGTTTACTTCTCTGCTGGATTTCCATTTTCCAGTGTTTTCCACAACTGATGATGTCATCAATCTGATCTTTAAAACACTTTACTTCCTGGTTTCATTGACAGCAAATGTTCCTAAAGATCTGACCCCCTAAAAGCTCCAATAGCAGCTTAGCAGAAACTCTGATCTTTCTTCTCCTTGCAGCTCTTGATGTGGAGGGGCGGAGCCTGAAGAGGAAGCATCTTTCTGCAGGTGGTGCTGCAGCTTTGCAGGATCTGCAGGATCTGCAGGAGGAGACCAGGAGCAGGAGTTCCTGTCTGCAGACAGAAGAGGACAAACAACATCCAGAACTCCCTAAGACTCTTCTTTCAGGGATCATTTCTTTAGTCTGGAACTAGAGGATTGTGTTTCTACAGAGGTTGGTCTGGCTGTCCATGATGATGAATGAAGATGTTTCCTTCAGAGCAGGAAGCTGGTGAGAAGATGAGAATCTTCTTCACTGATGAAGACTGTTCAGTGTTTCTGGATGTGACACTGAAGGAGGAAACATTGTCTGAGTGGACTGTTGGTTTGTTGGAACCTGAAATGGATTTTTGTAACGAATCATGAACTAATCGGATCAGGTTATCTCTGTCCTGAGGTTATTATTAAACTCTGACAGTCCACTTGAATCTGAATGTGAGATTTTACTTCCATGACATTTTTGGATAAAAACATCAAACCTTCATTGCTGCCTCCAGAAAAACCAGCAAACAGACTGAGAGGAAGACACATTCCTCATCTAATGTCATCGGTTCATCAACAGAAGCTGACAGTTTCACAGAGAGGACTCAAACCCTGCTGACTTGGGACGGACCGTGGAAAAACCACAGAAGAGGATCCTTAGTGTCAGGGGGGGGCACGACTCCCCGTGGAAAACAAGGGAGCAGATGACAGAAAACATCCTCCAGAAAGCAGTTCCACACTCAGACTGACAGGACTGAGGTTCTGCCACAACAGTTGATAAAGGGGGATATCCCATGATGCACTGGGATCCTTTTCAGTCTTTATGTAGATTCATCAGCCTCTTTTATTTCATGTTTGTGTTTTTTTTCTCTTCATTAATCTGTAATTTGAAAATCTGGAGTTCAAAATGTTTTTTTCTCAGCTTCAGGAAACGACACAGAAATCTGACACGTTTTTCTGCAGCTGGAGATCCTAATGTGTCTGGATGGAGGTCAAACATCTCTGATGGTTAAATCAAGGATTATTTTAAATATTTTAGATGAATTTCCTTGTGTGTGTTCTGTACTCCAGCACTTCTCTTTGTCCTTCTTGTTTCACCTCAGAACTGCTGCTCCATATCCTCAGACGATAAAAAAACTGAATTTTATGTTTATTAAGACAAACCATTATGATCTAAACCAATCAAAGCTGCTCCTGTTAAGGTTCTGACAGAAATGTTTTCCATCCTGCAGGTTTATAGGATGCAGGTTTCATAATCTGTGTATATTTGTGCAAACATGAGCTCTAAAAGGAAAACTGGAGGGATTTTAAGGCAACAGAGAAGACAGGTTTGATGAACTTCTGCTCCCACAGTCGATGCAGCAGAGACAGAAACTGAAACCTTCATCACATCACAGGCAGAGAAAGGAGGCAAAAACTTTCAGCTCCACTTTTATTTTATTTTATTTTATCTTCTGCTCCATCTTGTTTTCAAGACTCCAAATAAAAGTTTTCTTTTGTGTTTTAGGGCACATCACTACATTTGAAATAATATCACATATCAGTGAACTTTCTGCTCAACCAAATGGTTGGTTTTAAAACCTTGTTTTCATGTAATCTTTATTCAAGGCAACAAGAAACATTAAATAAATGTTTTTCATTAATATTTTTTATCTTGTTATAAAATCGTTCTTGTTTCAAAAACATAAAGAAAATCCTGTCCTGATAAACAGAAACAGTTTATAAAAGCTTGTAGATTAAAAACTAAACTCTGCAGGACACAGTCTCTCTGCTCTGCTCCATTCTGATCCTCCTGCAGACAAATAGATCCATGAACGTCTTTGTTTTCCTGGTCTGAGCTGGAATCTGGATCTAAACTGGATGAATATTGAGGTCATGAGAGAAAATCTCTATTTTCTAACCCTAACCCTCTCACCGCAGAAAAGACTAGAAATCTCCACACCACTCTAGAACCATCTAGAACAGTATTATGGGATGTTTTTCAGCTGAATCACTGGGATCCATCTTCATGTTAACATCAAAGTGATCGTGTCAGATGAAATCTTTCCTGTTTGAAGGAGTTTCCTTCATGTCACAATAGGATCCCAGATCTCCCATCAGGCCTTGCAGCTCCTGACTTTGTGATGAGTTCCTGCAGAAACTCTTGGAAATCTCATGTTGATTCTCTCCCAGTTGACATCCATGGAGATTTTCACTGCTGTTGTTCAACTGTAGAGTTTGTCACAGACGCTCAAACTCATGAAGAGTTCAGCTGGAAGTTGAGAACGAGGCTTTGAGACCAGCAGCAGTTTGAGTCCATTCTGATGTTCCATTCAGGTTTCTGCTCCAACAAGCCTTTATTTTGAAAGAGCCAGTGGGGCAGAAACAAAAGAAGGAGGAGATTACCAACCCCCCCTGGAATGTTGCCCCCTGTGCAGTGGACTAGTGGGGGCAGGGACGGCTGAACCAATCACAGAAGACTGTTGCAGCTTTCCCTCCAAAAGTCAACCAATCAGATGTTGTTGTTTGGATTCTTTGTCTTGAAGTTTCACATGTGGAAGCTTCCAGAGTCTTTTCTGTTTGGTCTGCAGGCTGAGCAGAACTGACTCCTGCAGGATCACGGGAACTTTCAGGAAAATCTCCAACCAGGAGAAAAGTTTCTGTTTGGACCTTTTCTCTGTGATTGTGAGACTAGCAGATGATCGATCGGAGCTGCAGTGAAGAGGACGGCGGTGTTTGTGGGAGTTGGAGCTGAAGATCGGAGCAGGAACCATGTCTTCAGAACCTCAGGAAGGTTCTGTCAGAGAACAACTTTCTGCTGCTGAAGGAACCATCGTCCAGAACGAGGAGGAGCTCTGTCGTCAGCGCAGACTGCTGGATAGCAGCTGGAACCCGCAGCTGCAGCTACACATAGTTGGTACGTGACTAAACATTTGAACTCTTTGGATTGTCCTGATCTTTATGTCACTGGTTAGGTGTTAAAGAAATATTTCCAATGGTATAACGACCTTTCAGATACAGTGATGTCATTTTACGTGATCACCAATTTTATTCCTAAATAAGGAGCAAATCAATAAAAATTTTGACCAGAATCAGGTGAGACTTCTTAGTGTCAGAACTTTCTCATTACTGTCCAATCCAAGAAAAGGAGGTGTCATTGCAAAGCTAGTTACATACATTTGGTTCTCCGTGGTGCAGCAGTAGGGCGGTCGACCCATGATCCTAAGATTGCAGGTTCAATTCCCACCTTGCACGCCCATGAGTCGAAGTGTCCTTGGGCAAAACACTCAACCCCACCTTGCCTCTGGTGGTAGACGCAGACGCCTGTGTTTGGCAGCGGAGCCCAGTGGTGATCCTGTGGGTGATCCTTGTACCTACCTTCTAGGTAGAAAAGCGCTATATGAGTATACACCATTTACCATTTAGTCAAAATAACCACAAGAACTAAAGTTGATATCAAATCCTGTTTTATTTCCTTACTAGCAAATATAAATTAATTAGGAATATAATCAAGAAAATTGTCCAATTCAATTCGAAGCTTCACAAAAGATAATTTAGCTTAAAAAACACACATTTTAAAGCAAACATCGTATTTACATTAAAGATATTTTAAGTTATTAATATAGAGAGATTCCAGACTTTTATTTCCTTTTATTTCCAGGCATCAGCAAAACATTCTTCTTTTTTGTTTGGAGCCATGGAGCCAAAAACTGAAGGCAGAGAACATATAAGGTGACAGACCACATTTTAATTTAAAAAAAGCTAAAACGCATGACGAAAGTCAGAAGAAAATGAAAATAATGTCTAGAAAGTCTGCAAAATAAGAAACTAACGGGTAAAATGAAAATCATGATAACGTTTCTTGAAATTAACAAAACAATAAGAAAGCAGTTATTTTATTAAAAATACCACATTCTGATATTATTAAATGACGTTACATATGCTCCTGTATGTTTGTGGACATTGGTTGTAGTCCATCAACTTACTCACAACCGGTCACATGACCTCATTATTCCAGCATTCAATGCATTGTCACAGAGGCATGTGAATGAGAAAAACATTTCCCGCTAACGTTTTCTCTTTTTGTGAACTGCAAATTTCATCAGGAACATTTACTAACTTGTACTGAGTGAAAACATTCAAGAGGCAGAGTGGGGGGGGGGGGGGCGCTCTCTTTGTCGGGTTGGGTCTGGCACTCTCAGTCCCCAGGTGCCTCCCAGCTCTCTGGCCTTGGGGGCCCCTGTGGCGGTCCTGCCGAACCTGGCCTGGGTGGCGGATCTCACCTGAATGAAGTATTTCACATGTGTTGGTCTGAATGCATATGCATGTGTGAACATCAGGGGGGTATTCCAGAAAGCAGGTTATGCTAGCTCCCACGGTAAGTTTGAGGCTAAGGAAGTTGATAACCTCAGCTTTCGGTTCCAGAAATGGAAGTATGTTTCAGGGTAGGTCAAGTTGCCATGACAACTCATGCTCTGAACATAACCTGGTCTGGAGCAGGTTTAGTTGAAGCTTAGTTTGTTTACAGAGAGGTGAAGCAGCATGGCGTGTCCATTTGAAGATGATTTAGTGGATGAAGAAGCTCAGATAATACTTTTTCCACCGTGAGAGGGCGATAAGACCACATATGGATGTTGGAAAGATAAATTTTTTTACTTTGATCTAACTTAACTATTTGCTTCAGTTAAGATAAATCATTTTTTTAGGTCACCTTAAAAAATAATACGTAGTTTTCAGACAATTATTTTCCTTTCATTCACATTAATTCAATTAAGTAGGTGTAACTTTGGTGCTGCTGTTAGAGCGGCACCACAAGGGATTCTGGGATACCATTCCCTTTGCCTGTCTGGACGGATTTGGGTTTAAGTGTGGGTTTTTGACAAAATGTGTTTAGTTGTTTAACTGTTTGAGCTGTTTACCGTGTTTTGCTGAGTTATTTTGTCCTACTTTGCTTATGTCTCTGCACCATGAGTGAGAGTAAAGGAGGGGATGATGAGTTTATATAGCACCCCTACCGTTCAAACCTATAATTGTAATGACAGATAATTCTTTATTGAAATTGTGACTCCGTGTAATTTTTTTCCGTCCTTTTAATTGTTATAAAAATGAGCATATCTGCCGGCTCAAACGTAGACATATGAGAGTTCAAGAATCATAATTAATTAAGATGGAAAAAGATTAATTGAATTGGAGTAATATGACATTTAGTTAGATAAATATGTAAATATGAGTTGTAAAAAAAAATTAGTTGTATAGATGTGAAATGAGGTTGAATAAATTTAACTCAATTATTTGTTACCAATAGAAGTAATTCGTCTAAGTTGGCAAAATTGGATAAGTTATATATATGCGTCACAAGGAAAATGGAAATAAGATCAGAAACTCGTGCGTTTACTTTGTCTGTTCTTCTACTACAAGCAGGAACTCTTTCTTTTGCTGATGATGCAGCTGTATTACTTTTTGATGGACGTATAATCTTCATACACCGTCATTAAAAGCTCAGACTCCGCCTCACTGAAGTGTCGCGCTCTCTTTTTTTCTCCACGCGTTTCCATGGTGATTCCGGAAATCGGCGATCTATTGAGAATGTCTTTATGTACTTGACATGCACGTGCATTAACCCAGGGTTACCAAGTCGAGCGTAATTACGCCAACTCATATCCGGTCTTTTGGAACCGACATACCCAGAGTAAGCAAGTTCAGGCGGATTTCAGCCAGAATTCAGGCTTAAAGTCAGGCTAGTTTAAACATGCCTCCTGGAATACCCCCCAGTTGTATTGTGTACATGTTGGTATGTTTGTATGTGGACATTTTTGGAGCCAACAGGTATGTTTATAACATTTGATTTTGACTTACATTTACGCCAGGCAGTAATGTTGCGCAACTTCCAGCAATTCAACCTCCTTATATAAGCAATTTATAAATGTCTTTTGTGTATGAACCCCAATCTGATCATGCTTTAGGGGCTCCAAAACACTCAATAAGCTGTTGACAAGAACACAATAATTACATGTATTATTATCTTACAAGGTGTAAAATTGTAAAATCTTAATACCCCATTACTCATACTTGTTAATGTCATAAATAGTTAATTAAGAAATATTTTAATGTATTGTATAAGCAGCTTATTTAAACTTGTAAAATCAGTTGGAAGCCATTTTCAAATGCTAATTAATAAACGTATTTATTCATTCTTCTTCTTCCGTTTGTTCCCTTTCGGGGTCACGTGGCTGCCGGAGCCTATCCCGGCTACTTGTGGGCGAAGGCAGGGGATGTCCCGGACAGGTCGCCATTCAGTTCTATATAATAATAATAATAATAATAATAATAATAATAATAATAATAATAATAATAATAATATACTTATCAGCAGCTTAATAAACATTACTAGTGCTTGTTAATCTTATAAATATTTTATCAATTCAATTCAATTTTATTTGTATAGCCCAAAATCAGAACAACAGTCATCTCGATGGGCTTATCAAAGACTCTTATTATAAAGGGTTATCTCACTTTCACCTGTTTATTGCAATGTGTTATGTTGTAAAAAAAACATTTGATTAAATTCACAAAGCACAATTTAAGATGTAAAACTCCCCACTACACTCTTTACACACTTCTGTCAGATAGACATGAACATTTTCACATTTTTCTCTGTTGTTTCAACTCGCAAAGGTCAAGCCTTTGTAGAAAAATAAGTCCAGTATTCTGAAAAACTTTTTTTTTAAATCAAGGACTTTATGTTTACTAGTTCACAAGTTAATCACATTTAAGTCTTAATGCAAAAACTGACAGCTATTGTGACCAAGGAACCACCAGTGCAGAGTGGAGCCACCAAAAAAAATGGCATAGACAGTAAAAGCTTATAAACATTTTAATTTAGTTAAGAATTTAAAAGAGCAGTTTTAGCAGTGTTGCAGTTTTACTCTGATAAGCTGGACACAGATAAAAACAATAAAAGGAGATGCAGGAATAAAACAGGAAGGCGGAGCCGACCGCCCGTGCAGGAGGGGAGGGAAAGGGAGGGACTAAGCCAGTACGAGGCAGCGCATCTCACTCCACCCCGTGCTGAAACCAAATAAAACGAACCCAGACACAATGAGAAAAATGTGCCAACATAACTTCCACTACACACTAAAAGGGGAAAAAAAATACAGTGAGGGAACTGGAGTGAGGAAGACGCTGCCACCAGGGGCCCCCTCACTGACATTGCACGCACCGACGCCCAACTCAGACCTATACAACAATAAAATAAATCAAAGTCAACCACACAATAAATTAGGGATTTCCTGTTTGACACGGCGCTTCAGCGAGCATTTCACTGTAATGAAACAGTGTTTCGGCACAATGTTTCTAGGCGTGTGTCAATTAGCGCAACACGTGGTTGATGACGTATGAAGCATCAAATGCTTCATTTGGTCGAACCACGCTTCAGATGTCACTTGCAGTTGGGCGCACTATTCTCTAGAAACACGAAATGAATCCCGAACGTTTCCCGACCAGTTCTATTGTTTCCCCTGTATCAGAATCAGCGTCAGTTCACTGCACGTTACCATGACTCCTGGTAAAAAAACGTACTGTGGCTCAAGATCGTTTCTACTCGATTTCTCCTAATAAAACAATGCACTATGAACGTCGTGTATAAAAAAATACTTAGATTTATAATGGCAAGACAAATATAACAGTCACATCCAGAGGTCTTGGGTTCAAGGCCAGCATCTTACAATTTTGTTTTATTTATTTTTTGCTTTGTGTTTTTTTTCCTTCATGTGATGTGTGTTTTGCTGTCAAGCACTTCTCACAGAAAACGTCACATGTTGTGTTGTTTTACATTGTTCTTTTTAATAATCATTAACAACATTGTTTTGTTTTACATTGTTTCATCATCATTTCCACATTGAAGTGTTACAAGGAGCTTAGATGAAGCATATGATATATATCCAGTCCGCCACCAGATGCCGCTGTTCTGTGTGGTTGCAAAGCCCTGAATGGGTGGTTCATTTTTCCGGCACAATTACATGAACCCCAAGGGAAGCTTCATGGGGCTTCTATTCCCATCCCTACAATAAATACAACGTCGGTCTAAAAACACTTTAAAATGTATTAAGAGGGTGGGTACAGAACACGCAGTGGCTCATGACATCTGCAACACCTCCAGCCACTTACAGCATCTAGTTAAAAGAGCAGAATATGAGTAAAAGGTGATCTACATCCTCCCAACAAGAGGAGCTTCAGCCATACATGCCACCATGCAGGCAGGCAGCCACTGTCTATCCACTCACTCCCTGTTCCTTATATAAGGACAGACACAGCTGGACCAAATCCCCAATCAAACAGGCATGCACCTGTCAAAGGCAGAGCTGCTGGTTACACTATTAAAAAAGAAAGTGACCATGTAAACCTGTTGAGTTCAATGTAATGTAGATGAGAAAGTCGGTGCACCAAACCTTTGTGCGGGTGCACCAGCACAAAAGTTTGATGGACTGACTTTCTCAACCACATTACATTGAACTCAACAGTTTTACACGGTGCAAAGATTGAGTCTAGAATCCTGGCCTAAGAGACACAACTATCACCACTACTGAGGGTCTTACTCCCCCCCCAGAGGAGATGGGGTAGGGAACAGAAGATCAATGGTCACCACCTTATTATTATAAAAGATGAGTGTATGTAGTGTGTCGGGTGTATGTTTACTAAAATGCATAGTTTAAAATAAGTGGGTTACCTTTTGTGAAAATGTAGAGAGTTTCTTTGATTACCATATTTTCACAACTGTATTTTCTCCAAAATGTATGACGTGTCCTATGGTGCAGTGGGCCTAATGTGTTGTTGTGTGACTTCGGTAAAGAAGACGTAGGAGAGGACAGCATGAGAATGGCAAGTGTGGTCGTGAAAGAAGACGTACAAACAGCTGCCAGAGAATTCAACATCAATGAATCCATGGTATGCAAGTAGAGGAAGTTTGAAAACGAACTCCGAAAAGTCATGAAGATGGAGCTTAGTTTCCACGGAAACAAGGCGAGGTGGCCAGAGGTTGAAGACCAACTGAAACAATAGATTAATGACAAAAGAACAGCTGGTAGAAGCGTCTCTACAGTCATCATTCCACTGAAGGCAGAAACGCTTGCATTTTCAAAGAGGGCCGTCTTGGTGCTTTGTTTTATGAAACAGTGCTATCTGTCAATCCGGGCAAGGACTATGGTGGCACAGCAACTTCCAGTGGATTCTAATGAAAAGCTGTCCATATTCCGCTCATACTTTAGTAAAAAGATTGCAGACAAACACATCCAGCCAAGCCACATCACCAACATGGATGAAGTGCCGCTTACTTTTGACATCACAGTGAGTCACAATGGCAAGAAGAAGGGGAACAGCACAGTAGCGTTATGCAGAACAGGGCACAAAAAGGCAGCTTTTATTGTTGTGGGAGGCAGCGTCCGGTGAGTGATGCCTTGGGCTAAGTGTCTGCTTGCACAGTTCTTCGAGCTTTCACAACGAGCCGGACTCTGACAATAAGGGAACCTGGCGTGTTTGATAGAAATTTAGCCAGGCTGTTGATTTCAGATACAGAAGATGAGGACTTTGATGGATTCTTGGATGCTGATTGATGACTGAAAAAATAAACAATAAATCACAACCAACTCAGTTTCTCCCACTGTCCTTTTTTGAAATACATTAGCATGCATGTTTTACCGATATGTTTTAATTTGCCCGCGCCTTAAAACCTGGTGCGCCTTTTGTATGTGTTAAATACAGAAAATTCACTCATAACTTAAACTGCGCCCTATAATGCAGTGCGTCCTATGGTCATAAAAATACGGTATGTGTTTGACCTACTGAAGACTGAAGGACTCACATCACCTCTAACTGTCCTAACTGTGAAAGAGAACTACGACATTGTTCATTTCAATTATTTTACTTCCAAAAAAAAAAGGATTTAGATCTTTCTTGCCAATTTACAAGGTATAAAAGGTCTCCTTTTTTGTCTTTTTGTCCCTGCAGTCCTCCTTCAGCGTTATGCGAGTGAAGATGATCTGTGCAACCAACAGAGGAATTTAAGAATGAAACAAGAAGAATCAGAGCCTCTGCATATTAAAGAGGAACATGGAGAACCAGAACCTCCACAGTTTAAAGAGGAACATGGAGAACCAGAACCTCCACAGTTTAAAGAGGAACATGGAGAACCAGAACCTCCACAGCTTAAAGAGGAATATGGAGAACCAGAACCTCAACACATTAAAAAGGAACAGGAGGAATCAGAGCTTCCACAGATTAAAGAGGAGCAAGAGAAACAAGAACCCAAAATGATTAAAGAAGAAAAAACAGAAGAAACAGAACCTCTATTGATAAAACAGGGTCAAAAAGGGTTCTACATCAGTCAGAATAAAGATCAGCTTAATCTGAAGCACGAGACTGATACCTTGATGGAGATTCCTACTTATGAGGAAGAGGAGAACAGTGAAGCAGATCTAAACAATCAGCAGAACTTTAATGTAACTGATGGTCAGGATGAAAAAGGAAACCAACAAGAAGAATCAACATCAACTACAGATGAAGAGACAGAATCAACATCAACTACAGATGAAGAGACAGACCCACAGAACAGAGATCAGAGGAAGAGGAGGGACAGAAGTCATGTCCAAAGTGTGGACGGCTCTCACATGTCAGCAGGTCAGTGTGTCTCTGATGTTAGAAAAAATCCCAATAAGACAAATCTTGGTAAGAAATACAAACAATCTCCAAAAGAAGAGAGATGTTCCTCTATCAAGTCTGGGAAAAACTCAAGAATAATTACTAACCCGTCTGACTACATGGAAACTTGGTCCGATGAAAGATGTTATATCTGTAAAGAATGTGATAAAAGCTTTTGCAACAAATCTCTGTTCAGAATTCACGCAAGAATCCATGCAAAAGATAAGAGATTTTCTTGTAAAGAATGTGAGAAAAGATTTAGTCACAGATCTGTTCTCAAAACACACATGAGAATTCATACAGGAGAAATGCCTTTTTCTTGTAAAGAATGTGATGCATGTTTTCGTCAATTATCTAATCTCCAAACACACATGAGAACTCACACAGGAGAAAGGCCTTTTTCTTGTAAAGAATGTAGTAAGAGTTTTATTCAAATATCTAATCTCAAAATACACATGAGAATTCACACAGGAGAAATGCCTTTTTCTTGTAATGAATGTGATACAAGTTTTCGTCATGCGGTTAGTCTTAAAACACACATGATAACTCACACAGGACATAAGCCTTTTTCTTGTCAAGAATGTAGTAAGAGTTTTAATCAAATGTCTAGTCTCAAAATTCACATGAGAATACACACAGGAGAAAAGCCTTTTTCTTGTAAAGAATGTGATACAAGTTTTCGTCATGCAGCTAGTCTTAAAAAACACATGAGAATTCATACAGGAGAAAAGCCTTTTTCTTGTCAAGAATGTGATTCAAGTTTTAGTTGCAGATCTAGTCTTCAGACACACATGAGAACTCACAAGACTCTCTTCACAAACAGTGTAAAAAAGGAGTTATTGTAAACTGTAAATTATAAACTTTTCTGATAAGAGGTCGACCTCTCAACCTTTGCACCACAGTCAAAGACTTTATTTACAGGAGGGAAAAATCTGATGGCCTCCATACCATATTGATGAAGTAACTTCATTAGAGGGAGTTACAAGTGAGTATTTAATGTATGGAAAGGAATTTTTCTACTAATTTATTGTTATAATATGATATTCATACTTTTCTAGGAATTCTTTTTAGGTTTTCATCTTTACATAAAAAGAAAAAAAAAGTAATTGATTAATACATTTGAATCTTTGTGTAATGATATTAGACAAAGAGTTTTACTGCTGACAAAATATGTACAACTTTTTCACAAAATGAATTGTTTTAGATGTACCTGCAAATAGAAATGAGTTGTTTGTTTTGAGTCATTGGAGCTAATTCTTGAATGTCTTCATTATGGTTTAAATGTTTTTGTTATACTTTTTTAATTCTAACATTTAATGTGCTCAGTGAACATTTAATAAATATATACATATAAACACAAAGTAGTGACTGCAGCATGTACTTTGTTAGGTCAATTAATAGGGGTGTAACGGTACACGTAGTTGTACCAAAACATTTCGGAATGGCACTTTCGGTTCGGTTCACCTTTGTACCGTTTTCGGTACAAAACGGTACAAAGTTTTCGGTATGTTATTTATTTTTTGGTTTTTGTCCTCCCAATGTATTAACTTTGCGCCGAGACGGAACTTATGGTAACCGCGAGTTTTCGCCGCATTAGGTAACAGACAGTTAGCATGTCTGTGCACTGCACGGTGGCGCAGTGGTTAGCGCTCTTGCCTTTCAGCAAGAAGACCCCGGTTCAAGTCCTGGCTGGCGGACATGAAAAACAACATCACAGGGGGACCTTTCTGTGTGGAGTTTGCATGTTCTCCCCGTGTATGCACCGTCCAAAAACATGCATCATAGGTTGATTGGCAACTCTAAATTGTCCCTAGGTGTGAGTGTGAGAGTGAATGGGTGTGTGATTGTGGACATTCTACCCTGCGACAGACTGCCGACCTGTCCAGGGTGTCCCCTGCCTTCGCCCATAAGTGGCCGGGATAGGCTCCAGCAGCCCCGTGACCCCGAAAGGGACAAAAACGGAACCGAAAATGAATGAATGAACAGTTAGCATGTCAACTATAGCACTACGGGTAATGCAGACGTGAGACCAGAACCTGAGGACCCACCCATCTCCTTACGCTCTCCTGTGTGGGAACACTTGATTTGTTGTGAGCATCCATGAAGGGAAAAGACAGTTGGATAAGTCAAACACAGCGTATTGCGCTGTAAAACATCTAATCTGCTAACGCACTTAAAACAGCATCACCGGATTGTCTGTGGAAAATAAGTCTGCTATTTTGGAGGAGATAAAGGTAAAGGTTACCAAATACAGAGCAACAGGATGCATCCCTCTTGATGCTAACCCTCTTGAATTGGGAAGAACCAATGAGACCAGCTATAAGCATATTGCAAAATTGGCAAAGAGGTATCCGCTGACTATTCCCTGTGGACACAGCTACTGCAGGAAGTGTCTTCAAGGACTGTGGGATGCAGAGGAGAACGTCCACAGCTGTCCTCAGTGCAGGAAGACCTTCACACCGAGGCCTGTTCTGGGGAAAAATTTGATGTTTTTGGAGCAGTGGCATTCAAGAACACCAGCAGATCTGGAAATGCCAGTAGATTTGGTTTGAATGCTAAATCTTGGTCATTCCATTGTTTTCCAGACAGTTTCTCATTTCTCCACAACAGCATGTTCACCTCCATCTCAGCTCCTGGTTCCTCCAGAGGAGGAGTGGACCTGGATCACAGAGCAGGTGTTCTGTCCTTCTACAGCGTCTCTGAAAGCAGGACTCTCCTCCACAGAGTCCAGAGACGCTCCATGCTGGACTGTGGGGGGATGATGTTGGAGACACAGCAGAGTTCTGGAAAGTCAAAGACTTCCTGAAAGAAGAGAAATGTTTGTTTTCAGGGATTTCTCTGCTTTGAATCATTTTGAACTAAACGTTTGAACTGTTCAGATTCTGTGTCAGAAATAGAGAGAAATGAAAAATCTCTAGAATGTGAGACACTTTTGAACATAAATCTATGGAGACCTCTGGGGGTCAGTGTTTAAAAAGAAAAAATGATGATAAACGGTCCACAGATTGATGAATTGTGCTTGTTCATTGCATGTGACTCCACCCGTCCCAATGCCTCTCCGGCTTTGAGAAACGAATCTCCCAAGAGACACGGTTCTCATGAGTCCGGCAGTCCGCTTATGCAGAACAGGTGAATGGACAGCGGTCCAAAGTGTCCTCCGTTGGGTTCACTGTAACAACAAGACGAGGATTATTTTGTTGTTTCTATTTTTGTTCCTATTCTTAGAATCCACTTTATGTCCCGTGTTGAATTCTACTATTAAAATGTGGGAAACAAATGTTTATCAAATACAAATCAATCCAAAAGCCTGGAGACTGGATGGCCGTGGTCCTCCCTTTGACCTGGAAAGTGGTTGCCATGGCTACCTGCACACTCACCAAGCTGGAACTTAGAAGGCAAGGCAAGGCAAGGCAAATTTATTTATATAGCACAATTCATGTACAGAGACAATTCAAAGTGCTTTACATAAAAAATTAAAAGAAACAATTAAAAACAAATAGTAAAAATGTGATCATTAAAATAAAATTAAAAGATAGTAAACAAGATTTGAATTTAAAACAAGCATAAATAAATAGTACGGACATAAACTTTTGAATACATATTAATTAAATGCTGCTGTGAACAGGTGAGTTTTTAACCTGGATTTAAAGACACTGAGTGTTTCAGCAGATCTAATGTTTTCTGGAAGTCTATTCCAGATCTGTGAAGCATAGAAAGTGAATGCAGCTTCCCCATGTTTAGTTCTGGCTCTAGGGACTGATAAAAGACCAGATCCAGAAGAGCGGAGAGGTCTGGTTGGTACATACTGGGTCAGGAGGTCAGCCATGTATTTTGGTGCTAAACCATTCAAAGCTTTATAAACTAGTAACAGGACTTTAAAGTCTATCCTCTGACAGACAGGTAGCCAGTGTAAAGACCTCAGAACTGGACTAATGTGGTCCACTTTCTTGGTCCTTGTGAGAACCCGAGCGGCAGAGTTCTGAATGAGCTGTAGTTTCCTGATGGATTTTTTTTGGTAGTCCTGTAAACACACTGTTACAGTAATCAAGTCGACTGAAGACGAAAGCATGCACTAGTTTCTCCAGGTCCTGCTTAGACATCAGATCTTTAATCCTTGAGATATTTTTGAGATGATAATAGGCTGATTTTGTGACTGCCTTAATGTGTTTATCAAAATTTAGGTCTGTGTCTATCAATACACCCAAGTTTTTGGCCTGGTTGGTAGTTTTTAGTTGAATAGATTGAAGCTCTATAATGACGTCCAACCTTTTTTCTTTAGCCCCAAAGACAATAGCCTCAGTTTTGTTTTTTGTTTAGCTGAAGTAAATAATGGCACATCCAGTCATTAATGTCCTCAATGCATTTACCAAGAGCCTGTACAGGTTCTCGGTCGCCTGGTGTCAGTTTAATATGTATATCTGTGTATCATCTGCATAACTATGGTAGCTAATGTTGTTGTTCTTTATCACTTGAGCCAGTGGGAGCATGTAGATGTTAAATAAAAGTGGTCCCAGGATGGAGCCTTGGGGTACTCCACATGTAATTTCTATTGGCTCAGAAGTGAAGTTACCAATGGACACAAAATATTTCCTGTTTTCTAAGTACGTTTTGAACCAGTTTAATACTGGCCCAGTGAGACCCACCCAGCTTTCCAGTCGTCTGAGTAGTATTGCATGGTCGACTGTATCAAACGCAGCGCTGAGGTCCAGTAGAACTAGCACTGACATATTCCCACTGTCTGTATTCAAACGTATGTCATTAATCACTTTGATCAGGGCAGTTTCAGTGCTGTGATTCTGTCTGAAGCCGGACTGGAAGACATCATAGCAGTTGTTTTTTATTAGAAATTCATTTAGCTGATAGAAAACAGCTTTTTCAATGATCTTGCTTAAAAATGGCAGGTTTGATATCGGTCTATAGTTGTTCATTTGAGTTTTGTCTAGACTGTCCATTTTTAGAAGAGGTTTAATTACAGCTGTTTTCAGTGGATCTGGGAAAACGCCAGATGTTAACGACAAGTTGACAGTCTGGAGCAGGTCTGGTTCCAATGTCTTTGAGACTTTTTTGAAAAAGCTTGTGGGTAGAATATCCAGACAGCAAGAGGAGGAGTTTAGTTGCGATAGAATGTCCAGCAGTTTTTTTACTGTTTATGGGTTGAAACTGAGCCATTGGATTAATACTGGTTTCTAGTGGATAGGGTTCATATCTTGAACTTGTAGTTGATGAAACTATTGTTTGTCTAATGTTTTTGATTTTGTCCCTGAAGAATTTGGCAAAGTCATTACAGCCTTTGATGGAGTAAAATTCTGGTGCCACGGACACAGGGGGTTTTGTCAACCTGTCGACTATATTAAATAGGACCCGAGCATTATGGGAGTTTTTGTTAATAATTTCCGAAAAATAGGACTTTCTTGCATTGCACAGTTGTAAATTATATAAGTGAAGTTTCTCTTTATAAATTTCATAATCTACCTGTAGTTTAAATTTTCTCCATTTGCGTTCAAATTTCCGACATTCTCTTTTTCCATTGTTTACAATAATGGAATTTCTCCATGGAGATTTTTTCCTACCAGAGATCACCTTCACCTTACTAGGAGCAATATTATCCATGATATTTGACATGTTGGAATTAAAGCTGTTAACAAGTTCGTTGACTGAATTCCCTGAGAGGGGAGGAGTCAGGGAGAACATCTGATTGAACATCTCACTAGTATTTTCAGTTATATACCGTTTTGTGATCTCCTCCCTTAAAACATTTGTGTATACTGGAATAATGCTCTCACAGGAAACACAGCTGTGATCAGACAGACCTAAGTCATATACAGTAACCTTAGTGATGTTCAGACCTTTGGAGATCAATAAATCAAGAATATTCCCCCTGTTGTGTGTGGGCTCTGTTACATGTTGAGTCAATCCGAAATTGTCCAGAGTGTTTATCAAGTCCTTAGTCCCTTTGTTCTCAAGATTTCCATAATGGATGTTAAAATCTCCAGCCATGATTATACAGTCAAAATCAAGACAAACTATGGACAGCAGTTCACTAAACTCTGTTAAATTCTGCACAGTATGTACGGGGGGCGGTAGATATTTATAAATATGGTTTTGAGTGAGGCCTTCAGCTGTATGGCTACATATTCAAAACATGGAAAGCTTCCAAAAGATAACTTTTTACACTGAAAAATTTCATTAAACAAAACAGCAACCCCCCCCCCCCCCTTTCTGCTTGTTCTTTCTTTACTAATAACACCATAGTTGGGAGGTGCTGACTCTGTGAGAACGGCTCCACTGCTGCTCTCATCTAACCAGGTTTCAACTAAGAACATAAAACCAACTTTGTTCTCAGTGATAAAATAATTAATTAAGAATGTTTTTCCTGCTAAAGACCTGACATTTAAAAGTGCTAACTTAAGAGGTCTAGGAGCAATAATATTTTCATTTACCTTCTGTTTCTGGAAAAGTGCAGAGGAGATGTTTATCTCTTTTAAAGTCTTTCGTTTGCATTTTGGCCAGATTACATTCCTCCTGTTAGTGACAATTACAGAAATGGTGTGTGTTTCTAGAGAACAGGGTCCCAGGTTTTTCTGGCGAGCATCATGACTGTTGGTATTTTCACAGCCTGGACCCTCAACACATCAAACATCTGACTGCAGGGACATGATATGATGTTGCACAGGAGAGGGTGGGGTTTAACGTCGTCCCTTCAAACGTTCTGGTGACAGAATTATGGGGGACGAAAATGGATTGAAGGATGGAAGAAGATAGAAGAAGAAAAAGAGACCAAAATGACTGATAAAGCAGGTTTTCCAGGGAAATCCCACAAAGTGCTTTCCAAGCTAGAACTAAGAATATCCAGCATGCATTTGGAAAAACTCCATAGCTTCTTGTGGAAAATGATGAGTCATTGGAAAAGCATTCTATGAATGCTCAGAAAACTTCCTCTAAGGTTGTGGTTGTTTGGAGAAGTCCTCCTCTTCAAAGAAGTTCTCCTGACCATCTTCAAAGCCACTTTCTGCTTTTTCAAACGCTACTGTTCAACAAAAACTCGGTTTCTGCCACAAAACCAACCTTAGACACTGAAACAGAATGAATCCAATGCAGAAATGTGTTGACACCTTTAATTCAAAGCTTCAATCAGTTTGAATCTCATGAAGAACATTTCAAAAATCCACATTTGGATCAGGCGTCTTCATCAGAGCACAACTCATGTTTCCAGGACTGTGACTCACCAATAGATCCTCATTTCCTTTACACAATCTGTTTCCATCATTTGGATTTTTCATAAAAACTTGAGTTAGAAAAGAATTGTTGCCCCAAAATGTCCAGTTTGAATAGTCTACAGTTTGTTGTGTTTGGTTGCTAGGTAACAGGGTCTTTAATGTCTATGATGTCATGGTGGCTTTCAGAGTTGAACTCCTGAATATGACGGTAAACATTTGGATTGAACAAAAATGGGATTGAAGCTCATGCTAAATCCTGATCTCAATGCTGAAAAAACCTCCTCCTAGATTCTGGTTGTTTGGAGAAGTCCTCCTCTTCCAAGAATTCATGAAAAAAGCCCTCATTTCTCCTGACCATCTTCAAAGCCACTTTCTGCTTTAGTTTAGTCCAAACTTGCTTTATGCTGACAACATTTACAGCTTGAATCCATCTGAAGAATCCAAGGAAACAAACCAATCTAAGTCTGCATTCATGCCACTTCAGAACCAACAAAGCATGTTTCCAGGACGCTGACTTACCAATAGAACTTGGGATTTCCTTTGCAGAATCCTTCTCCGTGTGTTTTCCTTTGTTTTTCTCCCCAAAACCTAAAGCAGAGATTTTTGCTGAGCTGCAGAACAAACGTCTGACTGCTTTAACCGCCGTTGATGGTTTGTTGTGTTTCCCTCTATAGCTGCTATGGTCTTGGTATGGTTGCTAGGTAACGCTGTCTTTGATGATGATGACGTCAGAGTGGCCTCTAGAATGGACTTTTGTCTTGTGTAACCAGGAGCTGTAACCTTTAGGGCACTAGGACCCAGAAAGAGCTCCAGGCAGTGACGGTGTTCAGTGACGGACTGCGCAGCCGCACTTCCTCCAAACGCCACTATTCATCCAGCGCGTGGAGCGCCAGAGTCCAAACGGGCTTAAGGCGCTTTGATAAAGCGCTCTGGAATCCAGCTATGGTGTGCTAAACGTCAGGTCCAGAACGGAAGATGCCATCAATGAAGTCTGTCTGTCAGCAGCAATCCAACGCTGATGGGGTTTAGCTTGTGGAGGATTTGAATGTTCATTTGCTCTCAGGTTGGTTCTGTGCTGGAAGCCCCAACCCTCAGTTCAGTCAAGTTAGAAAGATGCTAACCAGCGTGTTTCCATGGTGTTCCCTCTGTCACCATGGAAACACGGACCGCTTTAAAGTCGGACAGGATTTTCACGGAGCGGACTTCTAGACGTGGAGGATAAATACTCCAAGATGAATTCATCAGACATGAATCAAACAGTCTTTTCTACATAGAACAGAATGAAATCCACTGTGTTTTAGCAGCGTCTGTAGCATTACAGAGACGGTGTTCCACCAAAAACTGGGACCTGTCACATGTTGTTTCCTCGTGACAGAGCTGCAGCTTTAATGTCAATGATATAGAAGAAGAAGAATCCAAAACATTGGACTGTTTTCATGTGATCACATGGAAGCAGAATTAGGAAATCTCTAGGAAATCTGTCCTTGTTTTGTCAGCATGTTTGAATTGGAGTTTACAGTTAGATGACAAGAAAGACGTGTTCACACCAAGAAATTACTTTGATGTTATTTTCTTTATAATAAATCACAGAAAAGTTCAAAAAGTAAAACGTCTAAAGTATTTTTGTGTACAATTGTATTAGAATTTGTTCAGTAAGAATTATGTTGTCAAAATTAAATGTCGTCTCTTGTGTGGAGGTATTTCCATTCATTAAAAACTGACAGAAATGAGTAACGTTCACTGCAAACTGTGCAGAAGGCATGTTCTTTCTAAAACTGGAAATAGCACCAACCTTTTTTATCACCTGAAGCTGAGTCTCCATTTGATAATTCAATAAAAATAACATTTCATTTCCTCATTATAAAGCAACTTTATTGGAGTTTCATTTGTCATTGGTCTTTTTGAGCCAAAATTCTGAAGAAATCAAACAAAAGGCTTTTCCATCAGAATCAGAACGTTAGCACGTGACCTAAGTTTGTTCACTTTGTGCTAAATGTTGATTTCTTTGACTGTTGTGTTAATAATATCAACAGTTCTCTGTCGCCCTCTGGTGGTTCATCAGAGAAGCCAAACTTCCAAAGAAAGTGAATCAATAAACATGAGCTAATTCTTGATGCAGGTTTGAAAACACAGATGGAAAACAGCATCAATACAAATATTAGTCAATGTTTCCTTGAATGGAACAATTTCAGGATTTGTTGTCATAAAGTTGTGAAAAACTGTCTTGTAAAGTGTGTGGTGACGGTCCACTGTGGAAAATGACTGTTTGTGGAACATTGAGATGTGCTCAGTGATTTTGGTTTAGGACACTTTGGTTTCATTTCAAACGTTGGTTTCTCCTAAATCTACAAACTCTCTCCACAAACTGTCTCCTAACTCTCAGGGATTCCTGCTGCTGGCAAAACTCACGGCTCAAGGAACCACTTCATGAATCAGTCACGCTTTGGAATGAACTTTATTGAACAACATGTCATGGTCTGGAAGAAGCCCCAGTTCCAGCTGACAGAAGTCTGGTTCTGATCCATGAGATCTCACTAGCAACAGAACCAAACCTTCACGTGTTGCAGCAACAGTTTCCATGTTTGGGAGGATCTTCCGAAGAACAGCTCAGTTCCAGATCACATCATGATGTTTGATGTTTTCTTCATTCCAGGAAATCATCTGTGTCTCCTTTGATCTGTGCTGAGTCAGCACTTTGACTTCTTTTCAACTTTAGATCCACCATTTACAATCAAGGATTCATTGATAAATATTATTTATTTCCAGAAAATAAAGAGTAAATGTATTTATCATCCAGCAGTGATTGTGGTGTTTGTAAGTCTTTTATTTTGAAATTACTCAAGGATGATCATCATGGTGGGATTTCTAGATCTGCATGAACTCATCCTGAATCCAAAAGACACTGGAGCATCAAAGAATCCAACCCATCTCTGCCAACATGAGGCTCTTACTTTGAAAAGTCTCAGACTTCCTGCTGCTGCATTGACAGATGTGCACGAGCTTGAAAGAGCTTCCTGACTGAGGAGCTGCAGACTTTCTCCTGCAGAGCAGCAGCTGACTTCAGCGTCGTCATGGGAACACAGTCTGCTGCTGCTTCTGGAAACGTCTTCAAGGCTGTGGTGGGACTTGTTGGTCTGGAGGACAGATTCTCTGAGCAAATGCTGCTTCAGCTTCAAGCTTCAGCTCTTTTCTTCTGGCAGAGCTTAGAAGAAATGGAAACCTCCTTTGTTCTGACTGTTTGCTCCAAATCCCAGATTCAGGAATTCCTCCAAGAAGTTCAGCTCAGAGATCATCAGCAGAGAAAAGCCTGAAGTTCTGATGGAAAATGACAACAGAACCTGATCAATATTATTGATCCACATGGAATCCAGAAGAAACTCGGAGGTGAAGACATGAAGACACAAGCTTCAGAGACATGAGGACAAGTCAGAGTGGATTCATTCTGGACTTTCTTCTCACATCTTCTCTTCAGAACATCTTTGTCTTTGATCCTTCAAATCTTCTGAAATCTGATCATCCATGGATTGTTTTTGTGGGATCAGATCCAGAGTTGCTGAAAGTTCTGCTGCCCTCTGCTGGTCAAAGTGTCCAAACAGCAGAGAGGAGATTCTCTCATCATTCTATCTTTCAGTCACAAACATACTGGTTATATTCTATACTATTAAACCTGTTATAAAAAAACATAAGGCTTCATAACGGCTGTCTTTACTGCACACAAATTGTTTTATGAACACACAAGTGAAAAAAAGTAAACAGTTCAGCTCAACATTAGATATTTCTGCTCAGCAGATGGTGAACATTAGTCAGATAGAAAACAGGACAAACAGTTGTTCTGGAGTGTGATTCTGATTTTTAGATAAATGTGATATTTTTCACAGATTTTAAAAAAGAAAAATGCTTCAGTCTCCATCTAGTCTAAAAGTTTAAACATTCTCCTTAAAAGTCATTTTATGCTCACGTCTTTGAATAAATACGTGTTTCACAGTGAATGCAGTCCTTCATATTTAAAGTTCCATGCAAATTTGGAACCAAAAGTGTAGAACATCAATTAATTTACCCTTAAACTTATCCCGGTAACGTCATATACTCTGCTTTTTGGAACAGAGTCCAGCTTTGGAAACAAGCAGAGAACCAACAAACAGCAGAAACCCAGACGGTAGGAAAGACTCCACACTTGTGACTGATGTTCACATCCACTTTATTATTCACAGTAAAGATTAGAACAGAACACTGAGAACCAAAAAGAACAGAGGAACAGTTCTAATGTCTACTAGAAAACATGAATCACAAGAACACCAGACACAAACACCATTCTGGTTCTTTATCCGCTTCTTCCTTCAAACATTTTTAGGAAAATCTTTTCCTCACTAAATGGTAGGGATGCGGTTCTACTAAGACTGTGGATCGTTCCTTAGGTGGTGATCCAATTCAATTCATGAATCAAGCTCAATGGCTCACAGATCGAACCACGATTCTTGCTTTTTAATAGAATATGTTTGTACAGTTACTTTAGGTATGTAATTTTACAGGATGTATGAAAGTTTAAATTATATGAAATAAATCAGCATCATTTAGAACCGAAGATCAAAATCAACAAAAGTGATACAAACACAAAGATTTATATAGAAAGAAAGAAATGGGGTTTGTTACTTTAAACAAGTTACGTCAACATTCTGGTTACGTTCAGCAGTAACATAACAAAAAACATATACATAATTGTTGTCACGTTGCACAGTGGTGCAGTGGTTAGCGCTCTTGTCTCAAAGCAAGAAGACCCTCGGTTCAAGTCCTGGTTGGAGGATCTGAAAACAGTAGAGTTTGCATGTTGCCCCTGTGCATGTGTGAGTTTCCTCTGGGGACTCCAGCTTCCATCCCAAAACATGCTTCATAGATCGATTGGTTGGTCTAAATTGTCCCTAGATGTGAATGTGAGAGTGCATGGGCCCTGTGACAGACTGGATGCAGGATGTCCCCTGCCTTCATGACCCCAAAAGGGAACAAACAGCTTAGAAGATGATTCACATGAAAATATTCTCCACAGTTTCTCCATCCTAAAAGTTCTGCAACACTTTGTTTTAAATCATTGCATATTGAAGCCACTTTTCTGAGCCGCAGAATTTTGCTGATTCATGGTGACTCCATTAGTTTGTGGATTTAAAAGAAAATCTGTTTTCACTCAATGGTTACTAGCTCACATGCCTTGACAAATTAAAAACTGAAGTCCCTTCTTTTAGTCTAAAACAACAATGAAATTATGACAAAAAAATCAAAGATATTTACAAAACATTTCTCATAATAATGTACACACTTTGACAACATAAACATTAACTTAGCAGAAATTACAACAATGGTCAACTAAACAAGTTTTGTCTAAAATAATAAAAAAACAATGGCAGGACAAAATGTAGTTAATGCCTCCTTTGAACTGAATTACTACATCAATGCTCTGTGTCATTGAGGCCACCAGATTGGGGGTAGTCATTGAAAAAGATTTAGGCAATTTTGGCAATATGGGATGGTGCAAAATACAATCAGTCCACCAGTCTGACTGAGATAATTTACCCCTCCAATACCAAAGCAGTCGCTGGCAGGAAGCACACAACACACTTTGTAACCCTTGTGCTATCTTAGATGCCCCCACCCTTACATTGACGTGTTCTCCCTACCATGACAAAGGTGGATAAAGGTGGAACATTTTCATGTAATCCATGGACACCAGTGAAGATCACAAATCATTGAAAAAAAAATGGTTCAGAGCACTGTCTAGTGGGTCTAGATGACCCAACTCCCAATGGTAAAGTGCCTAGGATAGCACAAGGGTTAAACATGATCACTAAATGTTTTTGACATAAACATTTGTTAGAATGTTCTTTTTTTTCCTGGACAAAGAATATTGTTTTATTTAAACCTATACAATAAATTCACTAAATTAAACTAAGGCTTCCAACATTTTCCTTTTTGTATATAAAAAAATAAAGTTCTTTCTTTTAAAAACGAAAAAAAAAAAAAACGACCAAATTGCATTTTCACAATATTTTCCCATATACTGTACAAGTTTTCTGCTCTAAGTTTTTCTGTTTTCGAAGTTGATATTTTTCTCTAAATCCTTTATTAAAAAAAGTTTTCGTTTCAAAAGAAAAGCTTCTCACCTGTGTGTGTTCTAATGTATTTTACTAAATTACATTTATGACTGAGCCATTTATCAGCCATAAAAACCATCTCTCACCTGAATGAGTTTTCATGTGTGTTTTTAGAATAGATATTCGACTAAAACTGGCATCACATTTATTGCATGGGAAAGGCTTTTCTCCTGTGTGAGTTCTCGTGTCTTTTGAGACTAGATCTGTGACTAAAACTTGTATCACATTCTTTACAAGTAAAAGGCTTTTCTCCTGTGTGAGTTCTCATGTGTCTTTTGAGTTTTGATTTTTCACTAAAACTTTTATCACATTCTTTACAAGAAAAAGGCTTTTCTCCTGTGTGAATTATCATGTGTTTTTTGAGACTAGATCTGTGACTAAAACTTGTATCACATTCTTTACAAGAAAAAGGCTTTTCTCCTGTGTGAGTTCTCATGTGTGTTTTGAGATGAGATATTTGATTAAAACTTGTATCACATTCTTTACAAGTAAAAGGCTTTTCTCCTGTGTGAGTTCTCATGTGTGTTTTGAGATGAGATATTTGATTAAAACTTGTATCACATTCTTTACAAGAAAAAGGCTTTTCTCCTGTATGAGTTCTCATGTGTCTTTTGAAATTTGATTTTTCACTAAAACTTGTATCACATTCTTTACAAGTAAAAGGCTTTTCTCCTGTGTGAGTTCTCATGTGTGTTTTGAGATGATATATTTGACTAAAACTTTTTTTACATTCTTTACAAGTGAAAGGCTTTTCTACTGTGTGAGTTCTCATGTGTCTTTTGAGTTTTGATTTTTGTTTAAAACTTTTTTTACATTCTTTACAAGAAAAAGGCTTTTCGCCTGTATGAGTTGTCCTGTGTTTTTTTAGATTAGATTCATAACTAAAACTTTTTTCACAGTTTTTACAAGAAAATGTTTTCTTTCCTGTTTGAGTTCTCATGTGAAATTTCAACTGAGGCCGCCCACTAAACTTTTTACCACATTTTTTAGATTCACAATATCTTTCACCAGACCCATTTAGGACATGACTTCTGTCTCTTCTCTTCCTCTGATCTCTGTTCTTTGGGTCTGTCTCTTTATCTGTAGTTGATGTTGATTCTTCATGTTGGTTTCCTTCTTCATCCTGACTATCAGTTACATTAAAGCTCTGCTGATTGTTTAGATCTGCTTCACTGTTCTCATCTTCCTCATAAGTAGGAATCTCCATCAAAGTATCAGTCTCCTGCTTCAGATCAAGCTGATCTTCATGCTGACTGATGCAGAGTTCCCCTGGTTCATCCTTAATCTGTGGAGGTTCTGGTTCCTCTTTAATCTGTTGAAATTGTTGCTCCCCTTGTTCCTCTTCAGTTTGTGGAGGTTCTGGTTCCTCATGTTCCAATCTGAAGTTCCTCTGTGGATTGTTTAGATCTGCTTCACTGTTCTCATCTTCCTCATAAGTAGGAATCTCCATCAAGGTATCAGTCTCCTGCTTCAGATCAATCTGATCTTCATCCTGACTGATGAAGACTTCCCCTGGTTCCTCTTTAGTCTGTGGACGTTCCGGTTCTTCCTGTTCCACTCTAAAGTTCCTCTGCTGGTTGCATTGATCTTCCTCTTCAGTCATCCAGTGCTGGGGGAGTGCTGCAGGAATACAAACACAAGAAAAAGCTCTTTTTATACTTTTAAATGAGTTTGTGTATTGGCACACACCAATAAAAGTCGAAAACTGCTCAGTCAAGAACCTTATAGTTCAAATTTTAGAATGTAAAATATGAAATGTTCATTCCAGCGGCACTAGATGGGCTGCCCATCCGCACCTGGGGCTGGGATCACTCCTTCCCTTGGGGAAAGAGGGGGTGGGATTTGTTGGCCCTGTCCTGTGGGGGGGCTGTCTGGAGGAGGGGGAGGCCACTATCGGTACAGGACCTTGGAAGTTTGACGAGTCGGGGTCTCCAATGACGCAATTGGCGGTCACCCCGGCTGTTTGTGGCTGCCTCGGTCCCGTCGAGGCCTGACCAGAGTTCTCCCAGGGGTGGGGAGCTACTTGGCAGTGGTCCCATCCAGTGGTTGCCGTATGTAATAGACCCCCCCCCCCCCGCCCCTCTCGGTTTTATTTGCACCATAGACATGTAGGGCCCTTAATAAGGGGGGTGCTTGGACATCACTGCCAGCAAGCAGCAGATGTCTTTTAGCGCCCTACCTGCCAATTTTAACTGCACTGTGGAAATTTAGGGCCCTTGATGGGCAGAGTGATGGGACATCACTGTGAGTAATCAGTAGATGTCCCCTCAGTGCCCTACCCGCCAATTTTAATTGCACCCACATATATACACCCCCAAATATACTCCTCCAAATATACATTCCAACATAAACACATGCACACGCCCTCACAAAAACACACGCACGCATTTGGTTTTGTTTGAAATGGTTTCACAAGGAAGGTGGGACCTTCGGACCATCTGTCCCCTACCCCATCCCTGGTAGGGGGTACTGGGCCCTTGGCGACGGTGGCCGTGTTCCCTGGGTACTGGCTTCCTGGGCCCGGCGGTCCTCTCTCCATGCAGGGAGAGGGATCCCTAAGCTTTCTGGAAAGACCAAGAGCCGGGGATCACACCTGAGCTGGAGGTGTCTGTGTCCCTGTGTTGTGGGTTTAGGTCCTTGCCCCCGAGCATTTGGCCTCGCCAAATTTCCAACTGTGGACGAGCCTGCTTGGGCCATGTTAACAAAACCCCTTGTGTGGACCCGCTCTTCTCCTGGATGTCTTCCTCCTGGGCGGGGGCGGCTGGCCCCTTGCCTTGTTCCTTCATGGACCAACCGTGGGCTGGGTGGGTGGCTGCATGGAGCGTGGGGCGGGTCTCCCTTGGGGGATCCTGGCTCGTACCTGGGGCTCAAGTGGGGGGATGCCCAGAACTCTTGGGGTGATGATGGGCGGGGCTCTGCGTTGGGTCCTAGATGCGTGGCGGAGGGTTGCTCTCCTGGTTGACTTGGGCCTGCACTCTCTTGTTTGTACCTGTGAAATGACCGACAGGTTACTACGGTAATCACTTTGTTACTAAAAACTTCTGAATGTATGGTATTTTGTTTACTATTTGTACTGTCATGACAGCGATGCTTTTGTCAGTTTACCTTCTTGTTGCATCTTCAAAAGTGCAGAATAAAATGTGACACTGAATTTGGAACAGCACATTGTAATTGCTGCATCTAGTATTAAAGTATTTATCAGTAATACAGTGGAAATTAGTAGATTTGGTTAGAATGTTGATTTACGGTATGCGCCCCTAAATTTTCTGGTTGTGCCCCTAAAATTTTCAGTTGGGGGCCACAGTGCTCCTAGTGAAAAAAGTTAGTCTGGAGACCTGAACTATTGTAGACATTTTGTTGACGTCTTTATTTTCCATCAATATTTTCTTTGTCTGCCTGTTGTTTAGTTGGTGTCCGTATTTGACATAAAGACAGAAGGTAATGCAGGAAAACAGCTGCACTTTATGAGATCAGAAATAAACAATCATTTAGAATCAGCACAATGTTTTTTACCTGTTTCTTCAAACTAAAAACGTTAAACGTATTGGTGCTGCTGTGTTAATGTTTCAGATCAATTTACATTTAATATTATTTATTGATTGAATTATTTTTCTCTGCATCAAATGGTTCAGTTGGTCAAAATGTTTCTAGTTTAAATAAGGACTAACAGATATATTTATTTTAAGCTTTTCTTCTATTTTAGACTATAACAGGGTTTCTGTGTGGCAAAAGAAATTTAATTTTTGTTGAAAGTGGATTTATATTGCTTTTTTTCTTTTTTTTATTGTTTAAAGATACAATTTTAGGTATACTTTCACAATGTTTATAGATACTAACCTAATAATATAATATACTAACCTAACATTGTCTTCGCGGTTGTGTGTGTGTCTGTGTGTGTGTGTGAGGGGGGGGGCGCGAAATATTTTCTTTTTCCTAGGGGGGGCCTTGCAAAAAATAATTGAGAAGCACTGTGTTAAACCAACAACTACACAAACTACTCTTCTGTCTTCGTTTGGAATTAAACTTCCAAGCAACTCAACTCGTGCAAATGCAATTACGCGTGCGGTAGGAGTATTCATAGCCACGGACATGCAACCTTATTCAGTGGTGGAAAACTCGGGTTTTAGGCATTTAATTAGCGTGCTAGAGCCACGCTACGAATACCCAAGTAGAACGCATCTCACAGCTACGGTGATTCCCTCCATGCGCAATAATGTAAAAGAGAAAGTTATTGAAGTTCTCCTTCCATATTCTTCTTTAAGAAGAACTTAAAACTGCAAAACTGTTACAGCTGTCTTGTGTTTTTCTATTATAAAAAATGTTAATGTTTTTGACAACTCAAAGAGAAGCTCTAAATAACATATCCATCTTTAGGAAGAGGATGAAAGAATGAAAAAATACACTCATCATTCTCAGGGGATAAAGTAGTTATCAGTGTGGTTTATGTTAATCTGTTCAGAAATAGTTTAAGACACTTAATTGTTCAGAGACTATGGCCATGTCTGTTTTATTGTTTTTGTTTAATTTGTTGTGAACTTGAATGTCATCTTTTGTGAAGAAGACTGCACTTACAAAAGAGAAACTGGATGGCAGTTTAATTTAAGTTTTCAATTGACTAAAGATATAGGTTATTGTTACATTATGTTGTTAATAAAAGTTTTAAATTTGACAATCTAGTATAGTACATTGCAAACAAAGGTCAGATATTATATGGCATTAAAGTCTAGTTTAAAAAATGACAATCTGGGCTTTAAAAAGAATAAATGTAAAAATCGAGAATCGAATCGAATAGTGACCTTAGAACCGAAAATGCAATCGAATCGAGGATTTGGAAAATCGTGACACCCCTATAAATGAAAATGCAAAATTTTTTTTTTTTTGCATTGGAAAATGCAGTTTTTATCTGAAAATCCTCATGCTATTCTCTCAGAGCTCTTCTCTACTCTGTAGCTAACACAGCTCCGCTGTCTGTGCTCACAGATCCAGTCTGTCGTCACATCTGTTTCCCTTACACGCCATCACTGTGGTGGCTCCCAGGAAGCGCGCTAACAGCCAGCAGAGCCAGCCTGCTCGGGACTCCTGAACCTTATGATATTTTATTTTCATGGAGACAATAATTATAAATCATTTTATTGTTCCCTCTAGGGTTAAAGCGGGACAGCAAGCTTTCAAACTCAGCCAGAGAGAGATGGAAAAACCGCTAAAGCGGCTGTCATCAAGGGAGCTGAAGCTGGGATGATGTCATGAACTCAAACTTGGAAACATGATTACCATGTAGAACTCTTCAAAATTAAAACCTGATCTCTGAACATTCTCCGTGTCTACCATGCAAAGTGACATAAACACAGACACCGCTCCATGGCCATGACCAGGCTACAAACATTAGCTGGTAGCTCCTCCCACACACATCCTGGTGCGTTCACAGATCTCCAGTACATAGAAGATTAGAGGCATTCCAACAGCCTCTCAGCCCAACGTTGTCCGCTACTATATTTTCATGAGAAAAAACCTAAAACCTTCAATAGCCAATTTTCATCCGCAAATTTAGAACCAAAAGCAACCAGATCTGGTAACACTGTGGATGTGTTGAGGTGCATACTCCCCCCTAGTGTTGAGGTGCATGCTTTGCACCGTCACGTTCACTGATGCATCTTCCATCAATGTACGGTAGTCAGGGTGCTGCTGCTTATGTCTGAGTAAAGGAGTAGCCAATCACAAATGTGTCTCCGCCTTGTCTGGTTTGATTGACAGACTCATTCTGCTGAAAAAGCTCATTATGAAATAAATAAGTCATTCTGAAAAACAGCAACATGAAATAAAAACAAAGATACTTAGGAAAATATTGATTTGGAGATCTGATTTTCTGAAAAAAGCCATAAAATTATAATAATATTCACCATGATTAAAATTAATATTTTAAAATGGTGTTTTAAAATAATGCACAGGTTTCTAAAGCAAAATGAAAAATATTTAATAATATAATGGCCAATTTAAAATCAGTGTGTAGATTTTTCACAATTTCACGATCTTTTGATATATTGATGATAGATTTATTGTGATTGTGTATTTGCATGAGGTCATATTTATTTATTCAATTATGAACAGTTTGGGACTCCTTACATGATTGGTCCAAAATGCTTAACAGCTCTAAAAGATACCGAAGCCAACAACATAATGTTCTGATATAATCTTTGTTGTCAATAACAACAAATCCAATCGCCAATTTGAGCCAGGCAAAAGTAGCCGCGTTTACATGGGCAAAAGTAATCGGAATGAACGCCTGATTGGAAAGAAAATGCGTCATGTAAACGCTCCGTTCGGAATACTCTGCCCCGATCAGACTCATTCGGATCAGCATTTCTTTACGATCGAGTTAGGTGGGTTATACCGATTGTTTATCCGATCGTGGAGCATGTAAACGGTCATTCCGATCGTGTGTCACTGCTGCTCTGGGTTACGTCATGCATAGACGGTGTTTCGCTGAGAGAAAGCTTTGGAGCGCATACGGGAATATAACGATGAGCGAACGGGCACTTCATAATATTCAGAACATTAATAAAAGCACGTTTGGAAGATCGTCTCGTATGTTACCGAGCTGCTGTATAAATGTCTGGGGCAGCGGTTTGTTTACAACGGGACCTATTTCCGCATCCGGGTGATTTTACACTACTGCGCATGCCCAAATTATTCATTCCGAACGAAAGTGTGAGCCATGGGAACGTTTGTTCTAATCGGAAAAAGATTTTCTGTGCCCATGTGCACGGGTGAATTTTAACCCGACCATTGATCCGATCAAGATATTCTGCCCATGTAACCGCGGCTAGTGATTAGTCAGGCGGTCTGAGTCACGTTTTTAGGGCAACCAGTTGTCAATCATGATAAACTAGTTCAAAGTCCACGCCCCCCCATCACTGAAAGCTGCTCAGAAGAAGCTGTCAATCAAACATTCGAGGTGGGGCCACTGGGCACCACACCTTTTACTGAGGCATCTGATTGGTCAGTTTATAACTTGAATAACTAGCAATAAAGAAAAAAATATTATGAAAAAAAAACAAAGATTAGAAACAAGATATTAAAAAAAATGTTTCACAGCAAGAATGGTAATTCTATCTATTTAGAATGAGTAACAGCTGCATGTTTATCTATAGACGTCTAATGGAGTTTGGCTACTTAGAGACAGCAGCTACTTCCTATTTGGAACCCGGGGGGTGAGGGGTGGGGTGCTCTACTGTCCAGTGATGATATAGTCTATGCTTTTTACCATAGACCCCTTTTAGACAGCTCCTCGTGGTTTGACTAATAACTAATAAACAGTGTTGGGGGTAATGAATTACATAGTAACAGTACTTACTAACAGTAGTTACTTTGGTCAGTAATGGAGTATTTCAGATCACAGGCTCCGTAGTAATACATTACTACTTATATATACGAAATAATTAATTCCAACAAAATAATAATCTGATATACAGTCAGGTCCATAAATATTGAGACAGGAACAATTCCAAGAATTTTGGCTCTATAAATCACCACAATGACTTTGAAATGAAACCAACAAGATGTGTGTTAACTGCAGACTGCCAGTTTTAACTTGAGGGTATTTACATCCAGATCAGGTGAGCGGTGTAGGAATTAAAACTGCTTGCATATTTGCCTCCCACTTGTTTAGGAACCAAAAGTAATGGGCCAATTGCCTTCTCAGCTGTTCCATGGCCAGGAGGGTGTTATTCCCTCATTATCACAATTACAGTGAGCAGATGAAAGGTCCAGAGTTATTGAAGTGTGGTGTAAGCATTTGGAATAAGAGCTGTCACTATCAGTGCTATCAGAGAGATAGCAAAAATATTAGGTGTGACCAAAATGACTGTTTGGAACATTCTTAAAAAGAAGGAACGCACAGGGGAGCTCAGCAACGCCAAACGACCCGGAAGACCACCGAAAACAACTGTGATGGATGAAGGAATAATTCTGTTCCTGGTGAAGAAAACTCCCTTAACGGAGGGTTTACCACAAGATGTAGAACTTTAGTGAGCCTCAAAAACAGGAAGGCCAGACTAGAGTTTGCCAACCAACATCTAAAACAGTCTTCACAGTTCTGAAACAACATTCTATGGACAGATGAGACCAAGATCAACTTGTACCAGAGTCATGGAAAGAGAAGAGTAAGAAGGAAAGGAACTGCTCATGATCCAAAGCATACAATCTCATCAGTGAAGCATGGTGGTGGTAATGTCATGGCGTGGGCATGTATGGCTGCTAATGGAACTGGTTCTCTTGTATTTAATGATGATGTTACTGCTGGCAAAAGCAGAAGGATGAGTTCTGAAGTGTTTCGGGCAATATCCTCTATGGAAGCATTTGTGTACCATAATTTAAAAAAATCAATACCTGAAATGCTTTTTTATTTTCAAAATGAAGCTGCATTTGTTGACTCAAAATTAACAAGAAAAAGAAATCCACTAAACCGCTTCTTCTTGTTCTTCTTCTACACCACTCATTTTGTCACTTAATTAAAATGATAATGAAAATGGTATTTGACATTATATTTTCAAAAAGTTCTCTTGTAAATATGTAGCAAAATTCAGTTAGAAATGTCTAACTTGAAAATTATAATGAATTAAGAGAATTGCTTTTTCATTTTCTACTTAAAAATCGCTTCATCTTTGTCATAATTAAAACACAAATGCAAAGAGGGGATTGCATTTTCGTTTTAACATCCACCCTGCGAATAGTGTTGCAAAACACAATTTCAGTTAGCATTTACAGGAGGGAGGCGGGGCGATGATGTCAGTGTTTGTTAGTCCAACCAGCAAACGCCAAAGTTTAGCATGGTGAAATCTGCTAGAGCCGTTCATGGGGCTATAGCTGTTGTGGAACAGCAAAATCAGCGGGAAGCTGCAGTAGACTATCTTCTAAATGTGCTTTTATTAGTTATGATTATTATTAAGGGCCTGCTCGATCATAATCTTTTAAATCTGTGCGGCCAGTGCTTCTGTCTTAGCTATAAGAAGGGTTAGCATCAGGCTAATACGTGCTAAAAACATTAGCCGTGGAGGAACACATCTTGTTTGTTTCAATTCAAATCCAAAAATGCTGACAATGAGTTGCTGTCCCAATATTTATGGCCACTCCTGTTGTATTTTAATGCACCACAGTTAATGGACACGATGATTGATCGATATGCATTTTGGGACATGAGTGATGCATGATGGGATACGTAGCATGTAGCCCTCAGATGTAAAGTTACTGCTAACTCTGCTAACGAGTATGTTTTTACCTCAGCACGTCCTGAATATTATTATTCCTGTTCGATCCTAATGTACAACACCCAATACTGCAGACGCTCTCAGTCTGCCGGCCAGACGCCCGGATGCCTTCATGACAAACAAAAGAGCTCCAAGGCCAGAGCTTCGGAGCTCGCCCACGGCCAGCTGGACAAAAATAGCTCACACCAGCCAGCCAGAGCTCGTTTGCTTGGTTTCTGGAATGAAATAGAAATACTTAAATCTATTTTCTCAACTGCAAGAAACATCAATGAACCGATAGGCGTTGCCTTGGGCGCTCCAGAGGGGAAAGGAAAAAGTTTGATCAGTTTTGAAATAAGTGTTTGATCCAAATGTTGAACCTTTCCTGCGCGATGACTTCTCTTTTTCCAACCGTCGTCAGAAACGCTCGGGAGATTTTCTCCAGGGCCAAAGGCGGATTCTCCTTCGGGGTTCACTTTCCTGTTCGGAACCCTCAGCCTCCAGAGTGGGTTATGAAAGACTCCAAAACTTTTGGGGGAGACACCTCATTTTTAATTTAAGGTTCCAAGAGACTCCCCCACTCCGCGCTCACACCTCCTCTCCTCTCCGAACACGCACACACACACACACCGTCCCCATCACATACACACTCCCACTCCGCAACACAAGCAAAGAAATAAACGGCTTCTAGCCTGTTCCAGAGCAAAGGTGTCCCCAAAGTGGGAGGAGTCATCTTTCTGCAGTTCCTCTGAATCATGGACAGAAGTTGTAGATGTTCCACTAGAACAGTGTTTTCTTCTTCTGTGGATGTTCTAGTGTTCTGAGCACATTGGTAAAGTCTGCTGGATTTTCTGTCAGCTTCCATTTTCAGCATTTGGATCCTCAAAGTTCAGGAAGAAACCGGAATCCAAACTGCTTCCAGTTTCCATGTTTGGGATCTTCTGGACCTGTTGAAGGACACAGATTCTTTCCACATCATGAAGCTGTTCTTCTGAACCCAAACGGCCCACAGTTCTATGCTGATGATGCTCTTCTTCACCAACAGCCTCTCAGATCACAGATGCTGCAGTTTGCTTGGTTTGCTGGAAAGCAGCAGCGCTGCCACGCCCACCTGAAAGAGCCTCAGAGCTTCTCCAGCTGATGTCTTCAACACTGGGACTCCATCCCTTCTTCCATTCATCTTTCTGTCCGTTTGCTTTGAGGCCCAGATCCTCACCTGCTGCTGGCTTTGGTTCAGCAGCTGCTGACTGGAACGCTGAAGCTCAGAGCGTCCGGCGCTTTGATCTTCTGCACATTCAAGTGTGGAACAGATGCAGAGAAAAGCTCCAAAGTTCTCAGAGGAGCATTGATTCAGCAGATCTTTAGTTTCTGGAGACGACTTCAATGGAAGAATGAAAACCACATGGATTCAAACTGAAACTCTGTCAGAGTCAATAAAGTTTTTTCAAAGATGAAGTTCTTGAAGGACAAAGCTCTCCTTCACTGTCAACACACACAGATGATCAGAACAGTTCCACATGTGTCTGCATGTTCTGGGAAGTTCTCCGGTTCCTCTGATCACGGGTCCAGCAGCGTGTTTCAGGAACACGGATGATCCAGAACATGGGATCAGACTGAAGTCAGCAGCTTTCAGCTTCTTTTGGGCTTCAAGCCCAGAGGGAAGACAGAAATGTGAGGAAGGCAGAGAACATGAAGGGTTCCTGACAGGAAAGAGAAGTTGGAGCCAGAAAGACTAGAACCGGATCAGGACCAACTCTGGACAGTCCTTTTAGTGGTGGAGCACAGACAGAAGCAGCATCATGTTTGTCACAGAGACGTGAGCTTTGAGGAGCCACTCTGCAGCTTGACCCTCTCAGATGTCAGCAGCTGTTTGTGTCCTCAGATCCAGTCAGACACCAACATGTTCCTCAGAGAACAGCATGTCAGCACACACTGCACACGCTTGGATCCATGCAGACGTGTTGGAAGCCAGAGCTTCAGGCCGGCCTTCAGTGGATCTGTCCGTTCATGCTGAATGGGAGCAGAAGAACGTCTGTTTCAGCTCTGCTGCTTCAGCTCCACTCAAACTGCTGGGAACTCCAAACTCTCTCAGAGGAGAAAAACAGCAGAAAGCTTTCTGCAGCTGCTCTCACAGTGGATCTTCCTCTGTCTTCTTCAGCAGCAGATGATGAAGAGTCACTTTCTTCAGGTTCCTCTCAGTCCTGACCTTCATTCCTGATGGACCAAAGCAGACTGACAGCAGCTCTTTAGCTCCACAAAGAAAACTCTGCAGTTTCCCAAAAACCTTCTGAAGCAGAAAAACCAGGAGACTTCCTGTCTGTCTGTCTGTCAGTGTTGGAGTCTTCCTCCATCTTCAAATGATGAAGGTTTCTGCTTTGGAACATTCCAGAAAGCCTGGATTCTTCAGATGGATTCAAGCTGTAAATGTTGTCAGCATAAAGCAAGTTTGGACTAAACTAAAGCAGAAAGTGGCTTTGAAGATGGTCAGGAGAAATGGGGGCTTTTTTCAGGAATTCTTGGAAGAGGAGGACTTCTCCAAACAACCAGAATCTTGGAGGAGGTTTTTTCAGCATTGAGATCAGGATTTAGCATGAGCTTCAATCCCATTTTTGTTCAATCCAAATTTTTACCGTCATATTCAGGAGTTCAACTCTGAAAGCCACCATGACATCATAGACATTAAAGACCCTGTTACCTAGCAACCAAACACAACAAACTGTAGACTATTCAAACTGGACATTTTGGGGCAACAATTCTTTTCTAACTCAAGTTTTTATGAAAAATCCAAATGATGGAAACAGATTGTGTAAAGGAAATGAGGATCTATTGGTGAGTCACAGTCCTGGAAACATGAGTTGTGCTCTGATGAAGACGCCTGATCCAAATGTGGATTTTTGAAATGTTCTTCATGAGATTCAAAGTGATTGAAGCTTTGAATTAAAGGTGTCAACACATTTCTGCATTGGATTCATTCTGTTTCAGTGTCTAAGGTTGGTTTTGTGGCAGAAACCAAGTTTTTGTTGAACAGTAGCGTTTGAAAAAGCAGAAAGTGGCTTTGAAGATGGTCAGGAGAACTTCTTTGAAGAGGAGGACTTCTCCAAACAACCACAACCTTAGAGGAAGTTTTCTGAGCATTCATAGAACGCTTTTACAATGACTCATCATTTTCCACAAGAAGCTAATGAGTTTTTCCAAATGCATGCTGGGTATTCTTAGTTCTAGCTTGGAAAGCATTTTGTGGGATTTCCCTGGAAAACCTGCTTTATCAATCATTTTGGTCTCTTTTTCTTCTTCTAAGTTCCAGCTTGGTGAGTGTGCAGGTAGCCATGGCAACCACTGTCCAGGTCAAAGGGAGGACCACGGCCATCCAGTCTCCAGGCTTTTGGATTGATTTGGATTTGATAAACATTTGTTTCCCACGTTTTAATAGTAGAATTCAACACGGGACCCAAAACACACGGTTACACAAAACTGCACTTTTACACAGAAGGAAACAACAACCGCTCCACAATCCCTGAATCCCCTACAGCCTTTATCCAAACATTTACATTGACCATTATCACACATTTGATTGCATTTTCTCAGAAAAACAAGCACAACTTCCCGTTTGTTTGTGTGTGAAATGATTCCAAAAAGCCATGTGTCATCCTGGAGGGACTGGTTTCTCATCAATGCAGACCACCAAGTTTCTCTGGTTTCTGACTATTTGGTGGCTGGTAGGCCTTTTGGGATTTTTGTCAGGGAAAGAAGTGAACCTGGTCTCCAAATATTGGAAGACACTGATCTAAAAGTACTAGCCACAGGGGTTGCAAGCCAGTAACTTCTGTGCCGGTCCCAAGCCCGGATAAATAGAGAGGGTTGCGTCAGGAAGGGCATCCGGCGTAAAAAATTGCCAAAATAACCATGCGAATCATCCACAACACTTTAGACATACCGGATCGGTCGAGGCCCGGGTTAACAACGACCGCCACCGATGCTGTTAACCTACAGGGTGTCGGTGGAAATTTGACTACTGTTGGTGGAAGAAAGAGGGGAGGCAGAAGGGTCCGTGGCCAGAGAGAGAAGGGAAAAGGCAGGAACATAGGTTTGAGAATAGGGACTCTTAACGTTGGCACAATGACAGGGAAAGGCAGAGAGCTGGCAGACATGATGGAGAGAAGGAAGGTAGATGTACTGTGTGTGCAGGAGACAAGGTGGAAGGGCAGCAAGGCACGTAGTATTGGAGGAGGATACAAACTGTTCTATCATGGGGTTGATAGGAAGAGAAACGGGGTAGGAGTGATTCTGAAGGGGGAGTTTGTAAACAGTGTTCTAGAGGTGAAAAGAGTCTCAGACAGGATGATGAGCCTAAAGTTAGAAATTGAAGGGGTGATGGTGAATGTAGTCAGTGGGTATGCGCCACAGGTTGGCTGTGAGTTAGAAGTGAAGGAGAGATTCTGGAGTGAGTTGGATGAGGTCATAGAGAGTTTTCCCAGAGGAGAGAGAGTTGTTATTGGAGCAGACTTTAATGGGCATGTTGGTGAGGGCAATAGAGGTGATGAGGAGGTGATGGGCAGGTTTGGTGTGAAGGAAAGGAATCTGGAGGGACAGATGGTGGTGGACTTTGCGAAGAGGATGGAAATGGCTGTAGTCAACACTTACTTCCAGAAGAGAGAGGAACATAGAGTGACATACAGAAGTGGAGGTAGGAGTACTCAGGTGGACTACATCCTATGTAGACGAGGTCATTTGAGAGAGGTTAATGACTGCAAAGTGGTGGTAGGAGAGAGTGTAGCCAGACAGCACCGCATGGTGGTGTGTAAGATGACTCTGGAGGTCAGGAAGAAGAAGAGAGGGAAAACAGAAAAGAAGACCAAGTGGTGGAAGCTACAGAATGAAGAAACTTGTGAGGAATTTAGGCAGAAGTTGAGACAGGTCCTGGGTGGTCAGGATGAGCTTCCAGATGACTGGGAAACTACAGCAGAAATTATCAGGGAAACAGGTAGGAAGGTGCTAGGTGTGTCATCTGGAAAGAGGAAAGACGGTAAAGAGACTTGGTGGTGGAATGAGGAAGTACAGGAATGCGTCCAGAGGAAGAGGTTGGCTAAAAGTAAGTGGGATGTAGAAAGGACTGAGGAAGGTAGACAGGAGTACAAGGAAGCGCAGCGTAGAGTGAAGAGAGAGGTGGCAAAGGCCAAACAGAAAGCTTACGATGAGCTATATGACAGGTTAGACACAAAGGAAGGAGAGAAGGACTTGTACAGGCTAGCCAGACAGAGAGACAGAGATGGGAAGGACGTGCAACAGATAAGGGTGATTAAGGACAGAGATGGAAAGGTGCTAACAACCCAAGAGAGTGTACAGAAAAGATGGAAGGAGTATTTTGAGGAGCTGATGAACGAGGAAAATGACAGGGAAAGAAGGGAGGAAGATGTGGTTGTTGTGGAGCAGGAAGTAGCAGAGATTGGAAAGGATGAGGTTAGGAAGGCTCTGAAAAGGATGAAGAGCGGAAAGGCCGTTGGTCCTGATGACGTACCTGTGGAGGTATGGAAGTGCCTAGGAGAGACAGCAGTGGAATTTCTAACAAGGTTGTTCAATAGGATTTTAGAGAGTGAGAAGATGCCTGAGGAATGGAGGAGAAGCGTTCTGGTCCCAATCTTTAAGAACAAGGGTGACACGCAGAACTGCAGCAACTATAGAGGAATAAAGTTGATGAGCCACACAATGAAGCTGTGGGAAAGAGTAGTGGAAGCCAGGCTTAGGAAGAAGGTGGAGATTTGTGAGCAGCAGTATGGTTTCATGCCCCGTAAGAGCACCACTGATGCCATTTTTGCTTTGAGAATGTTGATGGAAAAGTACAGAGAAGGTCAGAAGGAGCTGCATTGTGTGTTCGTAGATTTAGAGAAGGCGTATGACAGGGTGCCGAGGGAGGAGCTGTGGTACTGTATGAGGTCGTCTGGAGTGGCAGAGAAGTACGTCAGAGTAGTTCAGGACATGTATGAGAGAAGTATGACGGTGGTGAGATGTGCTGTAGGTCAGACAGAGGAGTTCAAGGTGGAGGTGGGACTACACCAAGGATCAGCTTTGAGTCCTTTTTTGTTTGCTATGCTGATGGACAGGCTGACAGACGAGGTAAGACAGGAATCTCCCTGGACAATGATGTTTGCGGATGACATTGTAATTTGCAGTGAGAGTAGAGAGCAGGTGGAGGAACAGCTAGAGAGGTGGAGGATTGCTCTGGAAAGAAGAGGCATGAAGGTCAGTCGTAGTAAGACAGAATACATGTGTCTGAACGAGAGGGATCAAGGTGGAAGCATTAGGCTACAGGGGGCTGAGGTGAAGAAGGTGCAGGAGTTTAAGTACTTGGGGTCAACAGTTCAGTGTGATGGGGAGTGTGGAAAAGAGGTGAAGAGGCGAGTGCAGGCAGGTTGGAGCGGTTGGAGGAAAGTGTCAGGAGTGTTGTGTGACAGAAGAGTGCCAGCAAGACTCAAAGGAAAGGTGTACAAGACAGTGGTGAGACCAGCTCTGCTCTATGGGTTAGAGACGGTAGCAGTGAGACAGAGACAAGAGGCTGAGATGGAGGTAGCGGAGATGAAGATGTTGAGGTTCTCCTTAGGAGTGACCAGGTTAGACAGGATAAGGAACGAGTACATCAGAGGGACGGCTCATGTTGCCTGTGTTAGCGACAAAGTCAGAGAAGCCAGACTGAGATGGTTTGGACATTTTCAGAGGAGGGATAGTGGATATATTGGTAGAAGGATGTTGGAGATGGAGCTGCCTGGCAGGAGGGCAAGAGGACGGCCAAAGAGGAGATACATGGATGTCTTAACAGAGGACATGAAGTTGGCTAATGTTAGGGTAGAAGATGTCCATGATAGAGTGAGGTGGAAAAGGATGATTCGCTGTGGCGACCCCTGATGGGAAAAGCCGAAAGAGAAAGAAGAAGAAGACTGATCTAAAAGTACTAGGACATCTGGAGAAAGCTCTAGTTCTGCTCCAACTCAGTCCAAAGCACTGAAGATAGATGGAGTTGGATTTGGGAGAGGACTGAGCTCATTCAGATGAAGAAAGAACAAGTCAACAGATGAAGAAGATTTCAGGAAGTTTCCCATTCAACAAGTTCAAGTTTCCAGAGAGCTAGTTTAGCATCCGTGTTCTGGACCAAACCACTGTCCCTCTGAAGGTCCAGACACAGAGAGGCCCAGAGTGACCCCCATTTCTCATTTTTGCTCTTTCCAGTGGCTGACTCCGCCCCTTAGGACGTCCCCCTGTGTGGATCAGTGGTCAGTGGGTTGGAACCTGCTGCAGAATTTCTGTCTGGATCAGAAATTCAATCAAATGTCTGTGAATCCATGATTTCCTTAGAATCTTTGACTCTAGATTCAGATCCATCTGGTTCAAAGGATGAAACTGCAACTAAAAGTCTTTCAAAAGTCCAAATCCTCAAAGATGAAACAGAAAGTTCCTAGAAAGTCAAATGAAAAACAATCAGATTGTCTTAGATAAACCCGTTTGGAAGTTAAAGCATAGAAACAAAAAAATTCCAAAAGCTAAAAGCCTTAAATAAAGAAAAGTCCAAAGAAAAACAGAAATCCCACATTTGGATCAGTAAAGACATGAATTCTCCAGAAACATCCAGAAACAGCTCTGAGCAGCAGCCATGAAGGGACTGAGAACAGACGGACATCAAAATCAAAATCTAGAATATTCTGTTTTAAAATAAACAATTTTCAATCCAAATGTTTTCATCTACATTCCATGTTATATCAATCTCACTCCACGCATCTGCTTCTGGTCCGGCCCTTCTATTAAATTTTAGAACCCAATGTGCCCCCCCGAGTTAAAATACTTGCCCACCCCTGATCTAACCTACCATTAAAGCTCCTTATTGGCTAAACACACCTGATCCAGGTAATCAGCAGCAGATGAACTCAAATGACCTCATGAGTCATTCTATCAATCAGTCTGCATCAGTCAGACTCCTGGTCTGAACATATTGCTGTGACCCGGATTTGAACCGGGGTTCCTGCGGCCACAACGCAGAGTACTGACCTCTATACGACCACAGCCCTGAACCTGGAGGAACACAGATCTGGTCTATGTTGGTCTCTATGAACCTGATGTTGGAACTTCAGGAACAGCAGAACTGCTACGTTTGTTCTCTTCATCCACAAACAGAAAAACAGATCTTCACAGCAGGAACCACTGTGGACTTCACTGACATGCTTTGGTCCAATCAGATCAGAGATGTTTTCTCTGTTTACTTAGCATTAGCCTAAAAGTAACGTATGCAGAAACTGGATGTTTCCTTTATCGTCACCTTCTGACCACACAGAGAAAACCATAGAGATCAACCAACATGAAAGAGACAAACAAGACATGAAGCTTCAACAAGGACACTCTACCATAGCAGCTGGATTCCAGTGAGTCTGAAAGGACAACAAAGAAAGAAATGAATCCTGGATGTCAGATAATTGACTATGTTTCCTGTCAGGAAGTTCCTCTCTCCCCCTGACTGCTAAATGCCAAGTTCTCTGGAAAAGTACATTATCTAAGTCCAACCATGAAGGGACTTGAACCCTCAATCTTCTGATCCGGACTCAGACGCCTTGTCCATTAGGTCACATGGTCTGGAAGAAGCCCCAGTTCCAGCTGACAGAAGTCTGGTTCTGATCCATCAGATCTCACTAGCAACAGAACCAAACCTTCACGTGTTGCAGCAACAGTTTCCATGTTTGGGAGGATCTTCTGAAGAACAGCTCAGTTCCAGATCACATCATGATGTTTGATGTTTTCTTCATTCCAGGAAATCATCTGTGTCTCCTTTGATCTGTGCTGAGTCAGCACTTTGACTTCTTTTCAACTTTAGATCCATCATTTACAATCAAGGATTCATTGATAAATATGATTTATTGACAGAAAATAAAGAGTAAATGTATTTCTCATCCAGCAGTGATTGTGGTGTTTGTAAGTCTTTTATTTTGAAATTCCTCAAGGATGATCATCATGGTGGGATTTCTAGATCTGCATGAACTCATCCTGAATCCAAGAGACACTGGAGCATCAAAGAATCCAACCCATCTCTGCCAACATGAGGCTCTTACTTTGAAAAGTCTCAGACTTCCTGCAGGGAAACAGGCTTTCTGCTGCTGCACTGACAGATGTGCACGAGCTTGAAAGAGCTTCCTGACTGAGGAGCTGCAGACTTTCTCCTGCAGAGCAGCAGCTGACTTCAGCATCGTCATGGGAACACAGTCTGCTGCTGCTTCTGGAAACGTCTTCAAGGCTGTGGTGGGACTTGTTGGTCTGGAGGACAGATTCTCTGAGCAAATGCTGCTTCAGCTTCAAGCTTCAGCTCTTTTCTTCTGGCAGAGCTTAGAAGAAATGGAAACCTCCTTTGTTCTGACTGTTTGCTCCAAATCCCAGATTCAGGAATTCCTCCAAGAAGTTCAACTCAGAGATCATCAGCAGAGAAAAGCCTGAAGTTCTGATGGAAAATGACATTAGAACATGATCAATATTATTGATCCACATGGAATCCAGAAGAAACTCTGAGGTGAAGACATGAAGACACAAGCTTCAGAGACATGAGGAGAAGTCAGAGTGGATTCATTCTGGACTTTCTTCTCACATCTTCTCTTCAGAACATCTTTGTCTTTGATCCTTCAAATCTTCTGAAATCTGATCATCCATGGATTGTTTTTGTGGGATCAGATCCAGAGTTGCTGAAAGTTCTGCTGCCCTCTGCTGGTCAAAGTGTCCAAACAGCAGAGAGGAGATTCTCTGGGATTCATTGGAGTCCAGATTCTCCTGGATGTGAACAGTCTCTGCTTCTGGAACAGAAGAGTCCTTCTCAGAGCAGCATTGAGGATCTGTTCTGTCCGGCTGAGAGCGCTCCCTGCTGGTAGGAGACAGAACCACATCAGCTGCTTTTCTTTGGCCGTTCAGAAACAGTCTGGAGACTCTAAAAAACCTCCACTTCCTGAAGCAAACAGATGCAGAGCATCATGTTTGATCCTCTTCCTTCAGAAACGGCTCCATTGTTCCATCGCTCAGCAGTTTGACTAAAGCAGCTGAGAGTCTTGATGCAAACAGACCTCAGCAGCTCATCCAGAACGCCATGACAGAAGCACATGCAGCAGCACGTGCACGCTCCCAGAGAACAGCAGCTGATCCAAGTCCTGACTTTGAGGTGAGACCTTTCTGTTCTGCTTGGACCACACTTCAACATGAACTTCATTTCCCATCATTCCATCTGTCAGCTTTAATTTTTGTTATATCTCAGTTATATACCTCATAAATGTGTTAATTGAATTTAACTGAAATCGAGAAAACCTCTGTGTTGTTTTTTCACCGAAAGCATTTCTAAAATATCATTTGTCTTTGTTTTTGACTACAGTTTAATGTTTATTTATACTCGTAATTATTCTCTTTAAAAACAGTTATTTAAGATTTATTGCTGTTAAATTTCTATTTCAATAATTTTTCTTTGTTCATTGAAAACATTTCTTTATCATTTACTCTACTTCAGGAATACAATAAACAAATGTGATTAAGGTTAATTTATTACCTGATGCGTTTTGCAGTCAACTCTGAACATTGAATTGAGAACAACCCAGTGTGATGACGTCACAACAGCTCTCAAAAAGTATCTTCGATACATTTTTTCTATTTTGATTTTCTTTTCTTATTATCTCCTGATTATTTTCTAACTATTTGAAGTTTTTTTAACCATGTTGAGGTTCAGTTAAGCCGTTCATACGTTTCTTTTTAAATACAGCTTCTGCACGTGACCCGGAAGTAAACAGCACGAGGCGCTAGCAGCGTTAGCTTGTTAGCAAGCTAGCAGCGTTAGCTTGTGTTGAGAGGTCGGTGGTGTTTTGTTGGGACGTTTGTGAGGTTTTTGGACAGAAAGGTCGATACGTGGTTCGTGTGGAACTCTCAGCATTTTCCAAAGTGTCGTAAATGAGTGAAGAAGTGTTGAACGGAAAGACAACGTGGATTGCTGTGATTGTGAGACTAGCAGATGATCGATCGGAGCTGCAGTGAAGAGGACGGCGGTGTTTGTGGGAGTTGGAGCTGAAGATCGGAGCAGGAACCATGTCTTCAGAACCTCAGGAAGGTTCTGTCAGAGAACAACTTTCTGCTGCTGAAGGAACCATCGTCCAGAACGAGGAGGAGCTCTGTCGTCAGCGCAGACTGCTGGATAGCAGCTGGAACCCGCAGCTGCAGCTACACCACGTACATAGGTATGTGACCTTCATCGAAGAAACAGAGAAGCCATTTGAGCTTCATGCTTTCCTTCTGTTTGGTGACCCGTCTGTCACTCAGTGGCAGTTCTACACTAGTAACATACTGTCCGGGAGGGTGTATATACTATGTGGGTGCTGAAAACCAGTGCTAGCTCGGTTTGTGTGCGTACGTGTACGTGTGTACTGAAACTGCTGTTTTCTCTCTCTCTCTCTCTCTCTTTCTCTCTCTCACTCTCTCACTCACTCACTCACTCACTCACTCACTCACTCACTCACTCACTCACTCAATAAATATTTCCGACCAGCCTTCCATTCATTTTCTTAACCCGCTTTATCCTGCGGTGGCGATCAGACTGTGGTGTCAACCTGATGCTATGCTGACCGTGTTTTGCGCTCTCTGTGTTGAATACACTGAAGGAGCGCGGGGGAAAACAACTCTCAGCTGCAGGACGTGAACAGGTAGAGAGGCAAAGCAGGTAGAGGTGGGGGAGGGGCTTTAACTCACCCCTACCCCTTATGATTGCAGAGGGTGATGCGGCTCCCTGTGTTTTCTTTTCCGAACATGATTACCATCCAGAACTCTTCTAAATAATAAACCTGATCTCTCAACATTCTCTGTGTATTCCATGCACTGTATGTGAGATATTCACTGACACCACTCCATGTAGCGATCAAACAATGACTTTAACTGGTATCCAAGCGACGGACGCAGCAAGGAGGGCTGTGACGATAACCTCATCATGACCTTATCACCGCGGTGATGACCGCATCACCACACTTTTTTTCTTTCGTTTTTTTTTTTTTTTTTTTTTTTGAAAGTTCAGCATATGGTGCGTGATTGGAACTATAATAAACACATTAAACACATTCATCTTTGCTGATAATTTCCTTTTTCTGCTAGTCTTGTGTTCAGACTTTCCTTCTTTCCTTCAGACTACTCTCTCCTTCTCTCCCACAGTGCCTGTCACTCTCTGTTGTCGGTATGCGCTCTGCGCTGCACGTGACACGCGGCTCCCTTTACAGACACACAGGCGCGCGCTTTCAGAAGCACACATCCTCATTCTAAAACCGAAGTTTCCGTCTTGTGAGAAAATACGACAAATTTACTGCGTTCTAATTATTAATTTCCATTGTATTCATTTCCGTTATAAGCTGCGTGCGTTCTTACGTGCGTGACACGGCCGCCCGCCGGAGGATTTTGTGTTAGGGGCGGCTTATTACTGTTCTCCTTCACTCTGTAACACCAAACATGAACGCGCACTGTTAGATTTCGATGAATAAAGGCCTCTTGCCCCGTGTTCTTCATGGGTGTCAGGCTTCATGGCCAGCGGAAAGGTGACAAAGTGTCTGCAGTCTGTTTATTACTGGGCAATATATAATATTCTGACAAGATGTCTGTACCAGAGAGCACAGGTGAAGGCTCACGTGCAGCTACAGCGCGGTCCGCTGCAGAGGAATCAACACGCGCATCCTCCTACACACAGCGCTGACCCACACAGTCACAGTCAATCTACAACACCTATATAGGCTATATAGTTAGTTCATTAGTTAGATAGTTAGTAGTTAGTTGTTACTGTTATTTGTTAATAAAGAATACTACGTTATATTTATTTCTGATGCGACTGCCAGGGGATTTTTTTTTTGTGTGTGTGTGTGTTTGTTTTTTTTTGGGGGGGGGGCTGCGGTTAACCGCAACACCGCGCCCCCTGGTGGTTCATAACAGCGGTTATGAAAAATTCCGAAACCGTCACAGCTCTAGCAGCAAGCCCCGCTTGCCCCCCCCCCCCCCCGGAAAATTCCAACATGGTGCAATTTGGTGCATTCTGGTGACATCTAGCACTTATTTATCCACTTTTCAATGACTGAAAATAGAGCATATCAAACTTAAATCTGCTCTAGTCTGTTTCAGATGTTTTGAAGAGAGCACTGCAGTGTAGTAGTTAACACTAGTTAAGAAGTTTTCACGCTGCTTCTAATCACTGCTATTTCACATTTGTTCCTAATCAATAGTTCAGAAGTTTTATTTACTTTTTTGCTCTGACTGCCTTGAGGTTCTGCTTTATGTTACTGTTGCAAAGTTACATTTACTTTTTAGATCCTTAATTACTGTTATGTTCAAATTTGCAGTTACTTGTTTAAAGTTGCAAAGTTACATTTACTTTTTAGTTACTTTAGTTACTTAATTAAATTAAATAATTGAAAAATTAAATTACTGAGATCATTTAGCTTTTGACTAGAAACGCTTACTGCTTACAGTGTTGTAAAGAAAAACAAAATTAAGTACTTTGACATTATACTGCATTTGAGTCTGAGATTCAGGTATTTGGAGTTGCCTTTGATTCTTTGAAATTCAGCTTAAAGCTTAGATCAGGGGTGCTCACACTTTTTTGGCGTGTGAGCTACTTTTTAATCGACAATGTCTTGAAGATCTACCTGTAATATAAAAAATGCCCCTCTCACCCTCCGTGGGTGGTTTCTCCTCCAAGCTCGGGTCCTCTACCAGAGGCCTGGGAGCTTGAGGGTCCTGCGCAGTATCTTAGCTGTTCCTAGCACTGCGCTTTTCTGGACTGAGAGGTCTGATGTCTTTCCAGGTATCTGTTGTAGCCACTCCTCCAGCTTGGGGGTTACTGCCCCAAGTGCCCCAATTACCACAGGCACCACTGTCACCTTCACTTTCCAGGCTTTCTCCAGTTCTTCTCTGAGTCCCTGGTATTTCTCCAGTTTCTCATGTTCCTTCTTCCTGATGTTCCCATCGCTTGGCACTGCCACATCCACCACAACGGCTTTCCTCTGTTCTTTATCCACCACTACAATGCCTGGTTGGTTCGCCATTACCATCCTATCAGTATGGATCTGGAAGTCCCACAGGATCTTTGCCCTCTCATTCTCTACCACTTTCGGAGGTGTTTCCCATTTTGACCTTGGGGTTTCCAGTCCATATTCTGCACACATGTTCCTGTATATTATTCCAGCCACTTGATTGTGGCGCTCCATGTATGCTTTACCTGCCAGCATCTTACATCCTGCAGTTATGTGCTGGATTGTTTCAGGGGCCTCTTTGCACAGCCTACACCTTGGGTCTTGTCTGGTGTGGTATATCTGAGCCTCTATCGCTCTGGTGCTCAGGGCTTGTTCCTGAGCTGCCAGGATGAGCGCTTCAGTGCTGTCCTGTAGGCCAGCCCTTTCTAGCCATTGGTAGGACTTCTTGATATCAGCCACTTCAGTTATGGTCCGGTGGTACATCCCATGCAGGGGTTTGTCCTCCCATGAGGATCTGTCCTCCAGCACTGTATCCTCTGCTCTCCATTGCCTGAGACATTCACTGAGCACACTGTCAGTTGGGGCCTTGAGCTTGATGTACTCATGCATCTTGGATGTTTCATCCTGGATAGTGGCTTCTACGCTCACTAGTCCTCGGCCTCCTTCCTTGCGGCTGGCATACGATCTCAGGGTGCTGGATTTGGGGTGGAACCCTCCATGCATGGTGAGGAGCTTTCGTGTTTTAACATCCGTGGTCTGTATCTCTTCCTTTGGCCATCTTATAATTCCTGCAGGGTATCTGATAACTGGCAGTGCGTAGCTGTTTATTGCCCGGGCCTTATTTTTGCCATTGAGCTGGCTTCTCAGGACTTGCCTCACTCGTTGTAGGTATTTAGCTGTTGCAGCTTTCCTTGTTGAAACTATATATAAATACATATATATATATATATATATATATATATATATATATATATATATATAAATAAATACATATATATATATATATATATATATATATATATATATATATATATATATAAATAAATACATATATATATATATATATATATATATATATATATATATATATATATATATATATATAAATAAATACATATATATATATATATATATATATATATATATATATATATATATATATATATATATATATATATATATATATATATATATATATATATATAATATATATATATATATATATAAATACATATATATATATATATATATATATATATATATATATATATATATATATATATATATATATATATATATATATATATATATATATATAAATACATATATATATATATATATATAAATACATATATATATATACACACACATATATATACATACATATATATATATATATATATATATATATATATATAAATACATATATATATATACACACACATATATATACATACATATATATATATATATATAAATACATATATATATATACACACACATATATATACATACATATATATATATATATATATATATATATATACACACACATATATATACATACATATATATATATACATTGTTGTTTATATACTGATGATTAAGAACTGCACAGTAAGATTACACAGAGATACTTTTGTATTAACAGATTAGGCGTTTTAAGCAGCGACTATCATTTGTCATGCTCTGTTAACCGTGCAATGGAGGGGAGCATCATGGCATTTCCAAAGCGCTTCTGGCTCCGTACGAAGCTCATGGCATGTAAAAAACAGCTTCTTTAATGAGCTCGTATTTATCGGGCGAGAACTGCAGAGGCGATAGCAGGAGGAGACACATGGGGGGGGGGCTTCATTAAACACTCCGGTTGTCCGGAGTGGTCTTCTGCCAGGAACTTGACGGGCCGGGCTGAGAGTTTGCGCTCAGTGTTTTTAAACACGCGTCTGCAGTGACGTATGTATCAGAGAATGTCCGATTGGCCAACCTACATGTCAAACAAGTCCCGTACTTCTCAGTGAGGATTTTGATTGGGTGGTGGATTTTTAAGAAGTACTTTTTATTTATTTATTTTTTATCTTTTCTGGCCCGCGATCTACACTCATGTCCTTGAAGATCGACCGGTCGATCGCGATAGACGTAATGACCACCCCTGATACACATTTTCGCAAAATATACTTTATTGAAAAAGGTGAAAAATATATTACCCGTTAGATATTTTAGTGGCCCGAGCGGACAAGTGTAAAATAAAGTCTTGTGGTCCGTACTGCTCGAGAGAGCTGGACCGGGCCAGTGGACAAATGGCTATGTCGAGCCCTGCTTAATCCTGTCTGATAAAAGCTAGGAACCGGATAATGATAAATCATGTAAAAAATGGTTACGGTAGAACAGGGTGGGATTATATAAGTTCGCTTCCTTCCATTCCCTTTAAAGCAATATTTATTACTATGTCTAATTATCCTAAGTTTAATTAGTTATTGTATGAATGTATAACTGATGATTGTATTGCTTTTGTGTATTATTTCTATTTGATTGCTTGAAATAAACCATTTCAAATTAAATCAAATTGTATTTTTTTTTCTTCGTTGCACCTGTCTCTCCTCATCTATGGACGTTTTACTTGTCATTTTTTATGCAGCATCTTTGGCTCATTTTCTCATTTTGATTCGCTGGTCCGGAAACAGCGATCGTCGTGTCGTCTCCACCGCATGCTCAGCTGTCTGGTTTTACTCCACCCTTCCCCCCTTGGTGCCAGCTGGAGTGTGAACGGCCACCCCGCTCTATGTTCCCCAGAGAGTCCAGCCCTAACCTTCAGGGAACTAACATCAGAATCCCTTGTGAATGTGTCAGCTTTGTTCGCGGCCTCGTCTTTTCAATCTAACAGATATTTTATTGTTCTCTCTCTCTGGTTGGTTTGGGGGTTTATGGCTGGTTTGTGGGGGCTTTGTGGTGGGCTATTTCCAGGGCACCTTTATTTTTTTTTTACGTTTTCGAGTGGCCACTCTGACATTTTCATGTTTGATGCAGTTACAGTGGTAGACAAAATTGTTGGTACCCCTCAGAAAGAAAGTCCACGATGTTCACTGAAATGACTTGAAACGTTCAAAAGTAACAATAAATTAAAATGAATTGAAAATGTAATCTTCAAAATCAGCCATTACTTTTGCGTTGTTGATTAACAGAATTATATAAAAAAAACTAATGAAATAGGAATGGACAAAAATGATGGGACCATAACTTAATATTTTGTTGCACAACCTTTTGAGGCAATCACTGCAATGAAACGGTTTCTGTATTTGTCAATGAGCCTTCTGCACCTGTCCACAGGTATTTTGGCCCACTCCTCATGAGCAAACTGCTCCAGTTGTCTCAGGTTTGACGGGTGTCTTCTCCAAATGGTATGTTTCAGCTCCTTCCACAGATGTTCAATGGGATTCAGATCTGGGCTCTGAACGCTTTTCTCTTAGCCATTCTTGGGTTTTTTTGGCTGTGTGTTTATGATTGTTGTCCTGTTGGAAGACCCATGACCTGCGACCAAGACCAAGCTTTCTGACACTAGGCAGCACATAGTGTCAGAAAGAAAAAAAGAAAAAAAAAACAAAATCCCCCGGCGGCCGCATCAGAAATAAATACAACGTAGTATTTCAAGTCAAGTCAAGTCAAGTCAAGTAACTTTATTTGTCAAGATCTACAATGTTGACACATACATAGAAATTGAAATTGCGTTTTCTCTTCATCTTCAGTTTAAACGGGGAGACACCTTCAAATTGCACAATAAACAACTATAAATAGTAGTAGAGGCCTAAATATAAATAGTATAAAAAAAATAAAAGTAAAACAATGAGGAGAGAATAAAGTGACTAGAGAATAAAGTGACTGAAGTACAGTTACTTAGTTTTTTAACGGCACTAGAGGACTGGTGGAAGGTGCAGTCAGTGCTGATGAGGTAGGTGACATATGTGTGTCAGAGTTCAGCAGAGCAGGAGGGCAACAGGGCAGCAGGAGGGGAGGGGGGGCAGGTTACTGTTACTGTTATTTCTTCATTAACAAATAACAGTAACAACTAACTACTACCCATCTAACTAATGAACTAACTATATAGCCTATATAGGTGTTTTGGATTGACTGTGACTATGTGGGTCAGCGCTGTGTGTAGGAGGATGCGCGTGTTGATTCCTCTGCAGCGGACCGCTCTCTAGCTGCATGTGAGCCTTCACCTGTGCTCTCTGGTGCAGACATCTTCTCAGAATATTATATATTGCCCAGTAATGAACAGACTGCAGACACTTTGTCACCTTTCCGGTAGCTATGAGCCTGACACCCATGAAGAACACGGGGCAGAAGGCTCCACCTTTGTTTATACAGACACGTAACGTTACACTGCACAAAATATGTAGTGATATTCATGGAAATCTAACAGCACGCGTTCATGTTTGGTGTTACAGAGTGAAGGAGAACAGTAATAAGCCGCCCCTAACACAAAATCCTCCGGCGGGCGGCCGTGTCGTGCACTTAAGAACGCACGCAGCTTATAATGGAAATGAATACAATGGAAATTAATAATTAGAACGCAGTAAATTTGTCGTATTTCCTCGCGAGACGGAAACTTCGGTTTTAGAATGAGGATGTGTGCTTCTAAAAGCGCGCGCCTGTGTGTCTGTAAAGGGAGCCGCATCTCACGTTCAGCACAGAGCGCGCGCCAACAACAGACAGTAGCCGCGTTTACATGGGCAAAAGTAATCGGAATGAATGCCTGATCGGAAAGAAACTGCGTCATGTAAACGCGCCATTCGGAATACTCTGCCTCGGTCAGACTCGTTCGGATCAGAATTTCTTTCCGATCGAGATAGGTGGGTTATACCGATCATTTATCCGACCGTGGAGCATGTAAACGGTCATTCCGATCGTGTGTCACTACTGCTCTAGTTTATGTCATGCATAGATGGTGTTTCGCTGAGAGAAAGCTTTGGAGCTCATACGGGACCACCAGCTGCTCTGCGGATGCCCCGTGAAAAGCGCCGCTCCGCTCTCGCCCCGCTGGCTCTCTCCTTTCTTACACCCCTCACGAGGGAGATGCAGGGAAGGAGCGGTTCGTGGCCCCCGACGCTCACTCGGTCCACTGGCACCGGATGTGAGCAGAGCAGCTGGATTAATAATTTTGTGTCTGAGGGGGGGAGGATGCGAGCCGTCCCGCCGCTCTGGGTTAGCGGCTGCAGGACTCAGGAGGAACCGTGTCCGAACAGAGCTCGTGCCGCTAGCTCACAGAGTGATTTGGGGCGGTCTGTGTGAACTTTTCAGAGCAGAAATAAATGTCGCTCAGTCCTTAGAAACTGTTCAAACAATCACGTGGATTTGTTTTTCCAGTTGTGTCCCGACAAAAATAAAGGCTGATATTATACCCATACATTTATGTGCACCTAAGATGCAGATTGCTGCGTTTCTCGCACGGTACTGGATTTTGTGTCCATCAAGGCTAACGTTGTTAGCCCGTGTTAGCCTGTCCTAAGCCTTCTTCCAGCTCTGTTTCTTCCACAAAAAAGCACTGACCACACGGATTGTGGCAGCGGTTGGTTTACAACAGGATCTAGTTCCTCATCCGGGTGATTTTACACTACTGCGCATGCCCAAATTATTCATTCAGACCGAAAGTCTGAGCCATGGGAATGTTTGTTCTAATCGGAAAAAGGTTTCTGTGCCCATGTGCACGGGTGAATTTTAACCCGACCATTGATCCGATCAAGATATTCTGCCCGTGTAACCGCGGCTAGTGACAGGCGCGGTGGGAGAGAATAGTCTGAAGGAAAGAAGGAAAGTCTGAACACAGGACTAGCAGAAAAAGGAAATTATCAGCAAAGATGAATGTGTTTGTGTTTATTATAGTTCCAATCACGCACGATATGCTGAACTTTAAAAATAAAAATAAAAAAAGTGTGGTGATGAAGTGATGACCTCATCACGCGGTGATGCGGTTATTGTCACAGTTCTACTTGGTATAAGAACCCTGCATTTGCATATTCAGAAGATCATACACTGGACAATGGTGTGAAAATCACGCCCACAGGTTGTTACAGACGAGGTGCTCGGAGGTCGAGATGCTTGAAGTGTCAGATCTCTCTGAGGCTCTCACAGACATTTACCAGAACACAAACACCAGCACACACAAAAATAAAAAAGGGAGGATGATGGAGGAATGCTATGAGAAAAATGGTTTGGTTGTGCTGTCTTCAAATGTAATATAATTTTGAGATGATAATACATTCATAATGAATTAAGTTTGAACCATTAGTGTAATAAAATTTAAAAGGGAGTTTCTAACTATTCTTAACAACCAACATAGAGCGGATGTGCCTTACCAAAAAGCTCCAGTTTGGTCTCATCTGTCCAAAGGACATTTTCCCAGAAGCTTTGTGGCTTGTCAACATGCATTTTTGCAAATTCCAGTCTGGCTTTTTTATAATTTCCTTTCAACAGTGGTGTCCTCCTTGGTCGTCTCCCATAAAGTCCACTCTGGCTCAAACAAAGACGAGTGGTGCGATCTGACACTGATGTACCTTGATCTAGGAGTTCACCTTTAATGTCTTTGGAGGTTATTTTGGGCTCTTTGGATACAGTTCCAACTATCCGTCTCCTCAATTTGTCATCAATGTTCCTCTTCCATCGTCCAGGGAGGTTGGCTGCTGTCCCGTGGTTCTTAAACATCTGGATAATATGTGTCACTGTCGTCACAGGAACTTCAAGCTGCTTAGAGATGGTTTTATAGCCTTTACCTTTACCGTGTTTGTCTATAATTTTGTTTCTAATGTCCTGTGTAACCCCTTGGCATCAGACTAGCCATCAGACTAACTGTGAACACCTGGCCCCGCCCTTATTATGAGAGGCCCGGTGTGTATATAAGTTCCTGGACAGCTGGTGCACTTCCTGCTTGCTACTTCCTGCTTCCTGCTTCCAGTTGGCTGCTTCTTGCTCTCAGCTGTTGCTGCTGCTGTGGCCACACCAGGACGCCTAAAACATTTTCTTAATACGAACATAATTGGACACCTCAGCATTTGCCTTTGGACACTAACTAACCCCAAAGAGACCTGCTCATTGGTGAGTTTTTGCGGTCGCGACACCGAAAACAGAAAAAAGCTTTATCATAGTCACAGAGCTAAGCTAATGCTGCCTCACCTTTGAGACTTTGTTTTATTTAATGGTTCTTGTTTGGTTGTTTTAATTTGTTGGCTGAATTCAAGCCGAAGCAATTTTGTTAAGTCGCTTTCCTTCTTTTGTGTTAATTGAACACTTTGAACTGTTTTAGTTACTTTTATTTCCATGATGCCAAACTTGCCACTGTCTTTGAATTAGATAATGGAATGAAAAACCATGTTGCGCAACATTTGAAATTTGAAAGTTTAATTTGTTTAAAATTATTCTACTTTGATAATAAAATTAATTTGTAACTTCAGAGTACATTTTTGATTTAAAACTTTTATCCACTTACCTTGAACCTTGATATGGAATTGTTTGACTTGTGTACACACTTTGAATTCTATTTGAAACAGCTATGTGATTTTTGATAAGAATATTGTTTCTCTTGTTTTTACTTTCTACAATGATTATTAATCTGATCTATTTCAGTATACCCAGTGAAATGACTGTGGTTTGTTTTTGTTCAATTCTTGATTTGTTTTTTCTGACCCTTTCTAGGTCAGGTTTTTGTTATGTATGCTTTGATCTACAACTTGATGGCGAGCTACCCAAATCTGAGATCCTGATACTTCCACCCTCAATAACAACTCCTCAGCTGCAGCAAACCTAAACTACATCATCACCAATAGACTTTTGGAAACCATTTAATAGGACTCAGACCCATATCCAAGTTCCTTTTTGTTTTTCTGTATTTAAATGTTTTATTTTCTGTAATACAATCGATTGCATTTTACTTTCATCGCTGTCTTGTTTTCATTTACATACCTTGGGCTCCCTGAGACGAATTCTAATTAATGCGTCTAGTCCCATAATCTGAGAAGCGTTACACCTGGGATAATTCTCTCCTTGGCTTTCTGTTGTCCATGTTCAGTGTGGTAGACACCTTTTCACCAAACAGCAACGTGACTATTTGTCTCCCTTTAAATCAGCAGACTGACTGACTATGGGTTTGAAAACAGCTGTGATGTCAATTAAAGGACATACCTAAGTTCATCATGACCCCATGGGTAATTCTCGGTCTTTCATGGAGGTACCATTAGGGCTGTGACGATAACCGCATCACCGCCCCCTTTTTTATTTTTTAGGTTTTGCATATGGGGCGTGATTGGAACTATAATAAACAGATTAAAAACATTTATCTTTGCTGATAATTTACTTTTTCTGCTAGTCCTGTGTTCAGACGTTCCTTCTTTCTTTCAGACTGTTGTCTCCTTCTCTCTCCCACCACACCTGTCACTGTCTCTCGTCGGCACGCGCTCTCACTGCCTCTGTTGCACGTGACTCCCTTTACTCACACACACACCCACACACACACAGGCGCAGGCTTTCAGAAACACACATCCTCATTCTAAAACATAAGTTTCCGTCTCGCGAGGAAATACGACAACTTTACTGCGTTCTAATTATTCATTTCCATTGTATTCATTTCCATTACAAGCTGCATGTTTTCTTGAGTGCGCGACACGGACGCCGGAGGATTTTGTGTTGATTTTGTGTCGCCTGGTGCCACTGCTGTCCGGAAAGGCGTTGGAGGCCTACATGGCAATTGACGAACAGCAAGCCCACATCTACAAAGACCTGAAACACGCACTCCTGGTGAAATTTGACATCTCGCCAGAGACTTATCGCCAGCAGTTCCGGTCCGTTGTGGTGCCATCTGGGGAGAATCCAACTCAGACGTACCACCGACTGAAGGGCCTCTACCGTTACTGGATCCACACGAAGGACCAGATCGGAGTGATTGTCATCCGGGAGCAGCTGCTGCGTGTGCTTCCAGCTGACATGAGGACGTGGGTAAAGGAGCACGAACCAGAGGATGGGCTCACTGCTGCCCGGCTTGCGCTGCAGTACGTTAATGCTCGACAAGGGGCATCTACAAGGCTGTCGGGTGGGGATCAGCGTCATCCCATTCAAACAGCTCCATCGAGACCTGCAAGGAGAGACTTCAATCAGCCAACGCAAGGTACTAGGGACGATACCATCGTCCATCGTGATGGGTGACTGGCATCACGATGGTGTCTCCCCATCGTGCCCCCGCCACGCCGTGAGTCGACACCATAAGACGCGGTTACATGTGCGAAATATTGATAAGGATTATTGGTCGGGACACGACTGGAAACACAAATCCACCTGATTGTTTGAACGGTTTCTAAGGACTGAGCGGCCTTTCTGCTTCGGAGCTTACACACTGCGTTAGCTAGCGCTCCGAGCTCTGCCCTGACACACACTTTTACCGGGAGACCCGCTTCTCCTAAATTCCGGTTGCTCGTTCAGGTAGAGCTGCGGGACGGATCACAGTCCCATGTCTCCCACACGTAACAAAGCATCCTTACTTACCCTAAAACACAAAACTGTAAGTCCGTCTGCTCTGCTAGAGACACGGTTGCTCGCTCCACCGGTCTAATCAAACGCAGGACCAGACCACTTCTTTTCTATTATTTTTATTTTTTTTAAGTCACTTCACTCAGTTTAGACTGGATCATCGTGGTTGAGTCATTATTTGGGAAATAAAATAAATAAAGTAATAAAGTAAAATAATGAATAATATTTATATAACAAAAAATAACCCCCCCCTCCCCCGACGATATCATCGTCCATCCCGATGGTTTACTGCAAACATCGTCAACTGCCAATTTAGGGGACATCGCCCAACCCTACAAGGTACCAACCCAGCACCAGGGAGCAGTTGGTAAGGACCTTGTGTGTTACTATTGCCAGCAGATTGGTCACAAAGCCTCTGTATGCCCAATTCACAGGTGCTTGCTATGCACCCAGACTGTCGCAGGATCAGGGCCTGTTCACACAGACAAAGACAAATCTGTGACTGTGAATGGACAGCAGGTTACTGTTATGCTGGACACTGGTAGTTTTGTTTCTTTGGTCAAACTGAGTTTAATCCCTTTTGGTGGACTTGATTATGGCAGGCAAACAAATGTTGTGTGTGTACATGGTGACAAACATTTTTACACAAAAGCAGATATAACTGTGACCATAAATGCACAATCATGTCTTTTGACTGCTGGGGTGGTAGAGAACCTGCCTTGTTAATTTGATTTTGGGGTGTGATTTACTTATGTTGAGGGACTTATTAAATGAGGCTACTGAAACAGCTAAAGCTAAGCTGAGCTAGCTGTTAGTGTGTTTACTAAGGCTTGGGCTAAAGATGACATGGATGACAGTTTCTTTGATGGGAGCAAAGAAATGCATAAAAAAAAAGTCCAGAGACGGTTTGAAAAAAAATTAAGTTGCCGGATCCTGAGATCCAACCACAGCAGAAACATTTGAAATACCAGCTGACATTCTAGCTTTACAAAATGAAGACCAAACTTTAAAACCTTTGTTCGCCAAAGTGACGACGGAAAGTGACAAATGTTTGGGAAATGTGCCGTTTATTGTTGTTGATGATGTTCTGTGTGCAAGTGAAGGTGAACACCGATGGTTAGTTGTTCCAACCACCTCAGGCATCATGCTCTTAGCACACACGCTCACATGGGCGGGTCACCTGGGTCATCACAAAACATATCTTCGTGTTAGTTCACGTTTTTTCTATGTACACTGATATTCAGACGTACTGTGCAACATGTCCTACTTGCCAGAAAACTGCCATCACACATAAGTCAGACAGAGCATTACTGATCATCATTTCTACACCGTTCAGGAGAATAGCCATGGACGTTGTTGGACCTTTAGCTAAGAACAGCAGTGGTCACGAGTAGGGGTGGGTACCGTGCCGCAGTATTGAGGGAGCCCCGGGGCAACATTCTTCAAGACTGCAGTGAGTCATTATTCATTATTTCTGTGTGCAAGAAACTGACGGGGTAAGAACTAATACAATACAGTCCTTTCTAGAAAATCCAGTTTCTTCACAGTTGTCATCCATAAAATTAATATAATGTATTGGGTTTACTGGATTTAAAGACAATAAAGACAAAGGAGTCTGCATGAAAGTGAATTTGTTTCCATCATATCACTCATCTTAACTCTGTGTGTTTGACAGACAGAAAAGTCTATTCAATGTTGTGGAAAATGGACAAAAGATCAAAGGAAACATCACTCTCATAAAGAATACAGATAATTAAATAAATATCATGACAGCATTTTTAATCAATACAAGTATGGCCAAATTAACTATCACTATATATCGGCAAAAACCCCTAGTGTAGCGGCTCCCTGTGCTTTCATCTCAGTGGGAAACTGATCCAAATGGCTCTTAGAGAGGTTCAGGTTGCCGACTCTGGTCTAGCACATCAACGTGCATTCCATGTTTTTATTGGAACACTGTCATGTATATAGTAAAATGTTTTGTGAAAAAACAATGCTGTTGCATAATGAGGAAATAAAACCGTTTATGCTCTTAATTTGTTATTTATTTGTTTATTTTTCATCCTCACAAAGTATCGATAAGAGTACCGTTAAAATGCCGGATCGATAAGCAGTATCAATAAAAGTAGTAGTACCGTTAAAACTTTAACGATACCCATCCCTAGTCACGAGTACATCCTGGCGGTTTGTGATTCTGCTACACGGTTCCTAGAAGCTTTTCCCCTTCACACCATTACAGCTCCTGCAGTCATGAGAGTGTTAATTCAGTTTTTCTCCAGGGTAGGAATACCTGATGAAATTCTGACAGACCAGCGAACTAACTTCACCTCCCGGTTGATGAAACTTTTCCAAGAGCAGCTTGGCATCACTGCCATCAAGGCGGCTGTATGTGAGAACTGTTGGCACCTCGTGGGTTCATCCATTTTGGGCATCAGCAGCATGACTTTTTGGATCTTCGGTCTCCCTTCACTTGTTTTCTGATAGTCAATCCTCTCCCGTCATAATTCCGCTGAGACTTTCAGGGCTGTGTCACTTCTCACGATTTGCGCAGCTGCGCTGTGTCCTGTGCGTCTGTTCCTCATCCAGTAATTATGAAAAAGAAAATTTCTACATGTTCTGCTGCAGCTAATCATATATCTGCGTTACCTTTTCACCAGTACAGAGTTTGCTCGTTTATTGCAAGAGTTTTGTTCTAAAAATAACCATGATCGCTGAAATCCAAGAAGTCTGATTACAGAAGTTTATAGCAGTAAAACTCCTCACTGCCTACTTTAGGAAAGAAATCTTCCGCTTTTCAGTTCTTTCCGTACATGCATGTTCGATAGTCGAGAGTGGTAAAGCAAACAAGGATTCAACCGGATTAAAAATACACAAAGTTTATTTCCCTGACAATAGTTCTAGAGCACAGATTAAACATTAATGCAGATATATCTGGATTCTCAAGTAAAGATCTACTGACGCACAAGTTACATGCGAATTACTCGTAGATTTTCCTAAGAACAATGGAAAAGTTTGAAAACAGTCTTTTTAAGATGTGTTTGAATCTCCGCCTTCCGGAAAGATCATGGCCGCTGATCCTCCGCCCCTGGTCGCTCTGATTCGTCAGCCGGTATCCCTCGTGCTTCCACGGGCCAATAGCTGAAGGTTGCCAACTCCGGATCCGCTCCGCCTTTCCAGGGGTGGAGGCATTCCACCGGCGCACCCAATCCATGATCAAAAGGAGTCTTCATCTGGTTCAAAATAAATCATACCAGCCAAACGAATACTCCATCACCGGAACGAGATCAGAGGTCAGCTTCATCCTCCACATGAGAACACGAATCTGAACACTTTCCCAAAGATAAGATGTTCAACCCAGATAGTAGAAATGTAGTCCATGACATATTTATTGCGTCTCTGGAAACTCCTAGATTTGCACAAAGAAGTCCTAGTTGCTGCTGCAACTACAAAGCACAAGTGAAGGTCACTGGAGAATAAGTCCTGATGAGTTCAAAATGAGTTCACTTTACACTAAAGACAAAACTGCAATATAATAAAGAATAAGATATTAAAACATACATTTTCTACACTACATACCCTTTTCTCAGACAGACATGAACATTTTCATCCTTTTCTCTTGTTTGAAATCTCAAACTTTCATGGAAATTAAGTCCAGGATCTTAGAAGGAAAAAAAAGATCTGATGGATCAAAGATTTCTGTAGATCTGAAGAGCTCTGCGTTTCTGTACAGGAGACATGGCACGGACTGAGGAGATTGAGTGACAGGGTCTCCAGCCAATCAGGGCACAGAACAGGGTGCTGTTTAAAAACGCAGCATAATCGCTCTAAAAGAACGAGCTAAACCGGTAAAGATGAACTGCGACGTAGAAAAGAAGACGGTCTTCTGTTGTGTTTGACAGATTTTAGAGGGTTTCAGGTTTAGAATGTGCCGGTAAGTTTTTCATGTTTTTCAAATCTTTTACTATACTAATGATCAAACTTGTACTTTATTTAACCAGAGGACGCCAGCACAGTCAGATGAGGAGCTCCACCAGTAGCTGCTAGTGAAAAAAGATGTTAAAAAGTTAGATGTTGCATGACAAACTATCACCATTGTTCTCCCGTGTTAGCATGCTAGCTAGCTCAATGCTAGCAGGGTTTCTAGCTCTTTTCATGACTTTTATGGATTAAACAAAGTCGATTTTTTTTACCACAGTGTCAGGATCGGTCATGTAAACCTGGGAATAATTGCCCGTGAATTGTCTCTAGGATTAATCAAAAAAAAATTTCAAGAAGCACATTCATGTATAATTTAAAAGGTTTCTCAATATATCTTTAGGGATTACAGATTGATTGATCAAAGCAACATATTGCTGTAAGAAAGTGACACCTTTCCTAGTTTGGGATCAAGTTCATCCCTATTTCAAATAATAAAAGTAAAATTATGATTCAGAAACACATTATTTATTTGAGGTACCAGAACAAATTTCCCACATGTGGGATCAATAAAGTTTTTCTGATTCTGAACTGTATTCCCAAACCATTATTATTATTATTCTCAACTTTAAAGATTGCAGGTTAACACAGGAAGTTAACTCTCACAATATGCAGCTACTGAGTATCATTTAAGGTGTGTGTGTGTGTGTGTATATATATTCTCATTTTAACTGTCTTAAATACATTTTTCTTTGTGTGCAGGATGCTGTGGACATTGGACGACAGTCTAAATTAAACCAGGCAGAGCAGGAAACTGTTGGAGTTGTTGTTCCCTCTGTGGCTTGTCTTCTCTCCTCTCAGACCTGTTCAACCCTTGTGGGACATCGGAAAACCATGGCCAAGACATTAACATTTATGTACTGATCTATGCATGTCATCTCAGCAGGATGTAACAAAAACTAACAATGTGAACAGATCTCATCTGCCTTACAAAATACTGGCCCCCTTAAGAAAAGAAATGGCTAATAATCACCACTGGTATTTTGTAATGCTTCACTTTTTAATGTTTGACCATTAAATGTGTTTTGTACAGAAGACTGATTTATGGTTTTGCAGATATCTTTGAGACACAGAGTCAAGTGTATTAGATTCTGTGAAATTCTGAACCACAATTCCGAGAAATTAAAATAAATGTTTTTAAAACTCCTCAAAAGACTTGAGGTGGAAAAGTCACTGTTTTCGTGCAGGCACTGATAAATGGGAAGCAGACAGTGTGCCTGGGCATGTTGTCAATGCAATCATGGTCAAAATGGACAACTATTTTAAATGCTTCTCTTTCAGTTAACAGGAGATGTCTGTGAGCCTGCTGGACAGCCTTTGCATCACACCAGGGACGTCTTTAAGGCCTGCATCTGGAAAGAAACAAAGACAGCAAAGTTAATTAACCCAAAAAAGAAGAGAAAAATTAAGATTAAAATTGTTTTCTTTACCTCCAAGAAGTTGTAGACATCCACGTCTTAGCTGCCTCAGAATTCCTGCCTTTTTTGTTATGGCATGCATAACAACGGTCCTTATAGAAAACAACAGACATACAGGAATTGTCCATTTTAAAATCACCACCTAATTAAAAAGAAACTAATAATTCTATTGATGTCTAATACTGGAATAATTTTAAGGGGAATAAAGCACGTTTTTGCTGGTCTGCTACAATTTACTCTGCTCTGATTCACTCATACCAGAATTCTGCCGGTCTGCATAGTGCAAACGCATACATTTTCTAACCGTAACCCTAACCCTAATATTATTGCTCTGTTAATTCCCTCTGTCTGTAAACCCTGAAAAATATTGAGAAACCTTATAGGTTATAACATATTTGATTAACCCTAGTGACAATTCACGGGCAATTATTCCCAGGTTTACATGACTGATACTGACACTGTGGTAAAAACTCGACTTTGTTTAATCCATAAAAGTCATGGAAAGAGCTGGAAACCCTGCTAGCATTGAGCTAGCATGCTAACACAGGAGAACAATGGTGATAGTTTGTCATGCAATATCTAACTTTCTAACATCTTTTTTCACTAGCAGCTACTGGTGGAGCTCCTCATCTGGCTGTGCTGGTGTCCTCTGGTTAAATAAAGTACAAGTTTGATCATTTGATATAGTAAAAGATATGAAAAACATAAAAAACTTACCGGCACATTCTAAACTGGTCTGTTGACGTAAGACTCGGTGTTATTCGGCAGCCAATGAGCTTTTGGATATCAGGGATGTCCCGCCTGTTTTTACGTGTCGACAGGTTTTAGAATCAAAGCCGCAAAAAATAAAAGTGCAACTCAAAAAGATAATTTCAACATAAAACTGCAACTCAAAAACAGGATTTCAGAATGACGAGAAAACAAATTGGCAGCTGAGAAATAGGATTGTGCTTTGGGGAATGGCTTTTGGTTGCAAATTGTGGGTTTTGGTTCGCAATTTATGGATTTTGATTCACAGATTTGGGGTTTTGATGCGCGGTTTTACTGTTTTGATGCGCAATACTTTAGGCGCTAATTTGACACCACAGCCCACGGGGCCCCCAAAGCCAGAGAGCAGGGAGGCATGGGGGGGGAGACAGAGAGTGCAGCTCCAGCTCAACCAGGAGAGCAGCCCCCCGCCACGCAGCGAGGGCCCAACGCAGGGCCCCGCCCCAGAAGAGTGCCCACAGCCCCAGACGAGCACGTCATCATCACCCCAAGAGTTCTGGTCATCCTACCGCCCAAACCCCAGGTACGAGCCAGGGCCCCCCAAGGGAGACCCGCCCCGTGCTCCATGCAACCACCCACCTGGCCCACGGTTGGTCCATGAAGGAGCAAGGCGAGGGGTCAGCCGCCCCCGCTCAGGAGGAAGACATCCAGGAGTAGAGGGGGTCCACACGAGGGGTGTTGTAAACATGTTGTAAACATGGCCCGACCAAGCTCGTCCACATTTACTCACAGTGATGTCCCATCACCCTCCCCACCAAGGGCCCTAAATGTCTACAGTGCAGTTAAAATTGGCAGGTAGGACCTAAAGGACATCTGCTACTTGCTGGCGGTGATGTCCAAGCACCCCCCCTTACTAAGGGCCCTACATGTCTACGGTGCAAATAAAACTGAGAGAAGGGGGGGGGGGGGGGGGGCAATTCCATACGGCAACCACGGGAGGGGGACCACTGCCAAGTAGATCCTCCCCCCAAGGTGCAACGCAGGCTGAACACCCCCCCCCCCCCCAACACCCTAATAAGGGATTATATGAAGACGAGTGTAAGTTGGGGACAGCTGGTAGACCCCCGCCCCCTGCTCCAGACAGCCCCCCCACAGGACAGGTCCAACAAAGCCCCCGGCCAGACCCCGCAGACCTGGTGGATGTCACCCAGAGCAACCGCGGGCCCCAAGAGGGTTGCCCCGCCCCGTCCCAGAGCCAGGGAAGGAGTGATCCCAGCCCCAGGTGCAGATGGGCAGCCCATCCAGCGCCCCTGGAAAGAACAGTTTTTCATATTTTATATTTAAAGATTTAAACTCTAAGGTTCCTGACTGAGCAGATTTCGACTTTTATTGGTGTTTGTCAATACACAAACTCGTTTAAAAGTATAAAAGGGCCTTTTCTTGTTTTTGTATTCCTACAGTTCTCCCCCATCATTGGATGACTGAAGAGGAAGATCTCTGCAACCAGCAGAGAAACTTAAGAATGCAACAGAAGGTACCAGAACCTGCTCAAAGTGAAGAGCAACAGAAGGAACCAGATCCTTCACTGATTAAAGAGGTACAGGAGGAACCAGAACCTCCACAGATTAAAGAGGAACCAGGGAACGTCTTCATCAGTCAGGATGAAGATCAGCTTGATCTGAAGCAGGAGACTTATACCTTGATGGAGTTTCCTACTTATGAGGAAGATGAGAAAAGTGAAGCAGATATAATAAATCAGCAGAAGAACTTCAGAGTGGATCATGAGGAACCAGATCCTCCACAAACTGAAGAGGAACAAGGAGAGCAACAACTTCAACAGATTAAAGAGGAACCAGAACCATCACAGATTAAAGAGGAACCAGGGGAACTCTGCATCTGTCAGGATGAAGATCAGATTTATCTGAAGCAGGAGACTGATACCTTGATGGAGATTCCTACTTTTGAGGAAGATGAGAACGTTGAAGCAGATCTAAACAATCCGCAGAGCTTTAATGTAACTGATAGTCAGGATGAAGAAGGAAACCGACATGAAGAATCAACATCAACTACTGATGAAGAGACAGAATCAACATCAACTACAGATGAAGAGACAGACCCACAGAACAGAGACCAGAGGAAGAGAAGAGACAGAAGTTATGTCCAAAATGGGTCTGATGAAAGATATTGTGCATGTAAAAAATGTGGTAAAAAGTTTAGTAGGCGGCCTCAGTTGAAATTTCACATGAAAACTCATGCAGGAAAGAAAACATTTTCTTGTAAAAACTGTGAAAAAAGTTTTAGTTATAAATCTAATCTCAAAAAACACAGGACAACTCATACAGGTGAAAAGCCCTTTACGTGTAAAGAATGTGATTCAAGATTTAGTCAAATGTCTAGTCTGAAAACACACATGAGAATGCACACAGGAAAAAAACCTTTTACTTGTAAAGAATGTAAAAAAAGTTTTAGTCAAATATGTGATCTCAAAACACACATGAGAATTCACACAGGAGAAAAGCCTTTTACTTGTAAAGAATGTGATACAAGTTTTAGTCGTATATCTCATCTCAAAGTACACATGAGAACTCACACAGGAGAGAAGCCTTTCTCTTGTAAAGAATGTAAAAAAAGTTTTAGTCAAATATCTAATCTCAATTCACACATGAGAACTCATACAGGAGAAAAGCCTTTTACTTGTAAAGAATGTGATACAAGTTTTAGTGAAAAATCAAAACTCAAAATACACATGAGAACTCACACAGGAGAAAAGCCTTTTTCTTGTAAAGAATGTAAAAAAAGTTTTAGTCAAATATCTAGTCTCAACTCACACATGAGAACTCACACAGGAGAAAAGCCTTTTACTTGTAAAGAATGTGATACAAGTTTTAGTCGTATATTTACTCTCAAAACACACATGAGAACTCACACAGGAGAAAAGCCTTTTTCTTGTGAAGAATGTGATACAAGTTTTAGTGATTCATCTAATCTCAAAATACACATGAGAACTCACACAGGAGAAAAGCCTTTTTCTTGTAAAGAATGTAAAATAAGTTTTAGTCAAATATCTCATCTTAAAGCACACATGAGAATTCACACAGGAGAAAAGCCTTTTTCTTGTCAAGAATGTAAAAAATATTTTGGTAATACATCTCATCTCAAAGTACACATGAGAACTCACACAGGAGAAAAGCCTTTTACTTGTAAAGAATGTGATAAAAGTTTTAGTGAAAAATCAAAACTCAAAAGACACATGAGAATTCACACAGGAGAAAAGCCTTTTACTTGTAAAGAATGTGATACAAGTTTTAGTCGTATATCTCTTCTCAAATCACACATGAGAACTCACACAGGAGAAAAGCCTTTTTCTTGTAAAGAATGTGATAAAGGTTTTAGTCACAGATCTAGTCTCAAAACACACATGAGAACTCACACAGGAGAAAAGCCTTTTTCTTGTAAAGAATGTGATACAAGTTTTAATCAAATATCTAATCTCAAATCACACATGAGAACTCACACAGGAGAAAAGCCTTTCCCTTGCGATAAATGTGATGCCAGTTTTAGTCGAATACCTCTTCTAAAAACACACATGAAAACTCATACAGGTGAGAGATAGTTTTTATGACTGATAAATGGCTCAGTCATAAATGTAATTTAGTAAAATACATTAGAAAACACACAGGTGAGAAGTTTTTCTTTTGTAACGAAAAGAAAATATAAAGGATTTAGAGAAAAATCTCAACTTCAAAAACAGAAAAACATAGAGCAGAAAACTTGTACAGTATATGGGAAAATATTGTGTAAATGCCATTTGGTCGTTTTTTTTTTTTTTGTTTTTAAAAGAAAGAACTTTATCCTTTTTATACTAAAAAGGAAAACTGTTGGAATATTTCAAGCCTTAGTTTAATTTAGTGAATTTGTTGTATAGGTTTAAATAAAACAACGTTCTTTGTCTAGAAAAAAAGGACATTCTAACAAATGTTTACGTCAAAAACATTTAGTGATCATGTTTAACCCTTGTGCTATCCTAGGCATGTTAACGTTGGGAGTTGGGTCATCTAGACCCACTAGACAGTGCTCTGAACCTTTTTTCTTCAATGATTTGTGAACCTCACTGGTGTCCATGGATTACATGAAATCTTTCCACCTTTATCCACCTTTGTCATGGTAGGGAGAACACGTCAATGTAAGGGTGGGGTCATCCAAGATAGCACAAGGGTTACAAGTGTGTTGTGTCCTTCCTGCCAGCGACTGCTTTGGTATTGGAGGGGTAAATTATCTCAGTCAGACTGGTGGACTGATTGTACTCGGCACTTTCCCACATTGCCAAAATTGCCTAAATCTTTTTCAATGACTATGATGTTACTGTTTGATCAACCAGTAAAGTTCCCTGAGCTGAATCCAATAAATAAATCTATGATCTGTTAACAAGAGGAAGATGAAACACCAGGCCTAATGATAAAGACGACTTGAAGTCTGCTGTTAAATCAGCCTGAGCTTTCATTACATGTGCACCCCCCCAATCTGGTGGCCTCAATGACACAGAGCATTGATGTAGTAATTCAGTTCAAAGGAGGCATTAACTACATTTTGTCCTGCCATTGTTTTTTATTAATTTAGACAAAACTTTTTTAGTTGACCGTTGTTGTATTTTCTGATAAGACAATGTTTATGTTGTCAAAGTGTGTACATTATTATAAGAAATGATTTGTAAACATCTTTGATTTTTTTGGTCATAATTTCAATTTTTGTTTTAGGCTAAAAGAAGGGACTTCAGTTTTTAATTTGTCAAGGCATGTGAGCTAGTAAACATTGAGTGAAAACAGATTTTCTTTTAAATCCACTAACTAATGGAATCACCATGAATCAGCAAATTCTGCAGCTCAGAAAAGCGGCTTCAATATGCAATGATTTAAAACATAAAGTGTTGCAGAACTTTGAGGATGGAAAACCTGTGGAGAACATTTTCATGTGAATCATCTTCTAAGCTGTTTGTTCCCTTTTGGGGTCATGAAGGCAGGGGACATCCTGCATCCGGTCTGTCACAGGGCCCATGCACTCTCACATTCACATCTAGGGACCATTTAGACCAACCTAACCACTGCAACACCGTGCAACGTGACAACAATTATGTTTATGTTTTTTTGTTTATGTTACTGCCGAACGTAACCAGAATGTTCATGGAAACTTGTTTGAAGTTACAAACCCCATTTCTTTCTTTCTATATAATAGATAGTCTTTATTGTCATTGCAACATTGTACAACGAGATTAAGGTGCAAAAATAGTCAAATAGTAAAAATAGTAAAAAATAAAATCACAATAAATAGTATAAAAACAATATAAAATACAGCAGACATAACCCACACACGCGTGAACATTCTGTCATGTTTCCATTTATGGCTTGTTCTTTACAGCGTTTAATGTAGTTATTGCTACGGGATAAAAACTTTCCTTGAATCTGTCAGTCCTTGTTTTGATTGACCTGAACCTTCTCCCTGATGGCAACAGTTCAAAGAGGGAGTGTCCAGGGTGTGAAATGTCCTTAAGAATGTCCTGGGCTTTTTTGAGGCAGCGCGAGTTGTGGAGTTCTTCCAGAGGGGGGAGAGGGCAGCCAGTGATCTTCTGTGCCGTGTTAATGACCCTCTGAAGAGCTTTCCTCTGAGCCACTGTGCATCTGCTGAACCACACACAGACACAGTACGTGAGGATGCTCTCAATAGAGCATCGATAAAAGGACACCAGCAGTCTCTGGGAGATGTTGTTCTTCCTGAGCACCCTTAGGAAGTGCAGTCTATGCTGGGCCTTTTTTAGCAGCTCAGAGGTGTTTACTCCCCAGGTTAGATCCTCCTCTATGTGGACCCCCAAGAAGCGGAAGTCTGGCACTCTCTCCACACAGACCCCGCTGATGAACAGTGGAGAAACAGCAGTTTTCTTCCTCCTGAAGTCAATAATGACCTTCTTGGTCTTTGTGGTATTGAGGAGCAGATTGTTCTCCCTACTCCACATCGTCAGCTGATCCACCTCGTCTCTATAAGCAGACTCATCTCCCCCCGAAATGAGTCCCACCACTGTCGTATCGTCTGCGAATTTGACAGTGGTGTTGCTGTGGTGAGCAGGAATGCAGTCATGGGTGTACAGGGTGTAGAGCAGGGGGCTTAGCACGCAGCCCTGTGGGGAGCCAGTGCTGAGTGTGAGGGCCTTGGATGTGTGTGGGCCCACTCTCACTCTCTGACTGCGATCAGTAAGAAAGCTCTTGATCCAAGAGCAGGTGGAGTGTGGAAGTCCTAGTTCCATCAGTTTATTTACCAGTTTGTGAGGGAGAATGGTATTAAACGCCGAGCTGTAATCCACAAAGAGCATCCGCACATAGCTTCCCTGTTTCTCCAGGTGGGACAATGCAGTGTGGAGGGCTGTGACTATGGCGTCCTCTGTGGATCTCTTTGCCCTGTACGCAAACTGGTGTGGGTCCAGGGATGTTGGAAGTAGTGATGTCATGTGACTCCGTACCAGTTTTTCGAAGCACTTCATCACCACTGGGGTGAGTGCAACTGGCCGGTAGTCATTGAGACTGGTGATGTGTGTTTTCTTGGGCAGGGGGACTATAATGGAGGACTTCAGGCATGGTGGGACAGTAGACTGGGCAAGAGACTGGTTGAAAATCCTGGTAAGGACTCCAGCCAGCTGGTCCGCGCAGTCCTTCAGAACGCGTCCAGAGACACCATCGGGTCCAGCAGCTTTCCTGGGGTTGACGGTCCTCAGTATGCTTCTCACCTCTTGCTCCTTCACGGTGAAGCTGAGGCTGCTGTGTGCCACTGGGTGAGGGTGTGTGGGTGTGTCAGAGTTTTCTACCTCGAAGCGAGTGAAGAAGAGATTCAGCTCCTCTGCCAGCGAAGAGTCAGCTTCGGCAGCACGAAGGGTGGTCCTGTAGTTGGTAAGATGCTGGACCCCTTTCCACACCTCCCTGCTGTTGTTGCTGTCCAACCAGCCTTCAATCCTCCTGTTGTAATCCATTTTGGCCTTCCTGATGCCTCTCTTCAGGTTGGCTCGGGTTGAGCTGTAAAGAACCCTATCGCCAGACCTGAAGGCAGTGTTCCTCTCCCTCAGCAGCTGCTGGACCTCCCGGTTCATCCAGGGCTTTCTGTTGGGGTACACCCTAATGTGCTTGTCCACCGTAACAGTGTCTATGCAGTTCTTAATGTAACACAGCACACTGTCTGTGAACACCTCCAGGTCTGGATGTTCAAAGACGTCCCAGTTGGTCCTCTCAAAACAGTCCTGCAGCTGCTGAGAGGCCCCATGAGGCCATATTTTTACTGTTTTCTTAATGGTGGGAGCAGTTTTCCTGAGGGGGGTATATGCAGGAATTAGGAGCAGTGACAAGTGGTCAGACTGGCCCAGGTGAGGTAGGGGTCTAGCCCTGAAGCCCAGCTTAATGTTTGTGTAAACCTTATCCAGAGTCTTAGCTTCTCTGGTGCTGCACTTAACATGCTGGTGAAGGTTAGGAAGCACTGGCTTTAAGTCCACGTGGTTGAAATCCCCCGCTATGATGTGCACAGCGTCAGGATACCTGCTCTGCTGCCTGCCAATGCTGTCATGTAAATGTCCGATAGCTGTGTTAGCATTAGCGTCCAGTGGAATGTAAACAGCAGTAACCATGACCACAGTAAACTCCCTCGGGAGATAGATGGGCCTGCATCTGACAGTCACATACTCCAGGTCCGAAGAGCAGTTGTAACTGGTGGAGTTTTCCGCTCTGCGTTGTGTTCAGGCGAATGAGAGACCACACTTGGATGCCGAGTCAAACTCTTTTAATCTGTACCTGGTTAACAGAAAATACAAATTCAGAATGCTGTCTGGAGTTTCTTCTGTGTGATTTTTTTCCCCCTCAGCCACGGCTCCCAGCAGTCTCAGTGCTCATGCTTATTAGCACCTCCCCCCACAGCATGTAAAGTAATACAAAAAGAACACGATAAAAAGAGAAAACTGCACCGTACCTGGTTAACAGAAAATACAAATTCAGAATGCTGTCTGGAGTTTCTTCTGTGTGATTTTTTTCCCCCTTAAACAATTGAAAAATGAACAAAAAGAAAGAAGGAAAAGTTAATTTAAACATCAAAGAAAAATGGCGCGAACCTCAACTAGTTCACGCGAAGCAGTGCAGATCTGCTGATATAGAGCAGCCAAAAATAAATAAAACAACACAAATTACGTAAAATTGACACCACACGATTCCCAACTTTGTGAGTTATGAGTGTAACACACTAACGAACAATTTACAAAGAAATAAAACTAATAAGGGTGGACACTCGGCGATTCACGTCTTACCTCAGCCACGGCTCCCAGCAGTCTAAATGCGCATGCTCATTAGCACCTGCTAGCGTGCTCGTGGTGAGTTCAAGTACCCTCAGACAGATAAATACTCTGGTGCAAATGTATGAAAACGGCAGTTTACCATGGATTTGGTGGAATTAAACTAGTAAACTTAACACTTGTTACATTCACCCCTCCTAGAATTCCACCAAATATTCACAACACATCGGCAGAGAACCAGGTTCGTGCAAAGAAACAGAGACCAATTTTGCAAGAATCAAATTCTTGAATCAGTATAGGAAAACTATCTGATTTAACAGATTAAAGGAAGTAAACAGGTTGATCAAGTCCGTTAACCCTTTTAGAATACAGAGATGCAGCCTACATCCCTAATTACACTGGTCAAAATAAGTTAATAACCAAATGTCATAAAACACAAACATCAACAGCAGATGAAAAGAAAAAGATCCAACTAAACTGTCGGTCACACCCACACAGGTTCCTGCATCATGACTTCTATAAATCTGGTCACAGGTTTAACTACGCGACCCGTTCTAGAAACAAAGTACCCTGGAACATGGGTTGAACTCACTGGTGGTACAGATTTATAGTCACTGTTGGATTCTTTGTGTCCTGAGTCAAGTAAGGGACTAGTGTCAGTCAGAGGACTGGTCACATCAGCTCTTGGTGAGTCACCGTCAGCACCGGCAACGACTGGTGGGAGATCAGGGGTAACATCCTCTTCAAGGTCCCCCAAAACACTGTGGGAACCAGACGCATCTGATCCCAGACTAGTTTTCACTGAACCACCGATGATGCTGTTGTCACACCCAGACGAGACCCAAGTAGCGGTCCGCTCTTCCGGAGAATCATGTAGGAGGCTATTCAGGTCACTCAGATCCACGCTTTCTGTGTCACACCCCTCCGAAGTTGCTCCAACACCAAGATTCTGTGACTCAATAACAGGAAGGAAACTTACGTCAAGTAACAGATTCCTGTGGACAACTTTGCAGCGTCCGTTCGAATCCTGTATTTTGTAGACATGAATTTGTGGTCGACTGGCCACAACAGTGTAGACTGTAGGTTCCCATTTGTCAGCCAGTTTCTTCTTGCCACGTTCACCTCTATTGGCTAGGAGCACTCTGTCGCCAATCTGGAGGGCAACACCCTTGAATTTTTTGTTGTACCCCTTTGCCTGATGTTTTTGCTGATGCACAGCGTGCTGCTGTGCCACTTTTGCAGCCTCCGCAAGGTTTGTGAGAAGTGTGGCTGAATAGGTGGTGAAATCAGTCACATCAGAGTCATGAAGAACTGACCGGAACACTATATCAACAGGAAGACGGGGAACACGACCAAACATTAGGTAAAAAGGGGCAAACCCTGTGGTCTCATGGACAGTGGCATTATAAGCAAAGGTCAAAGTCTGGATTTGCTGAGGCCACTCCTGCTTTGTTCTTAAAGGGAGTGCTCTGATCATGTTGCCTAATGTGCGGTTGAAACGCTCTGTTCCTCCGTTGCCCATAGGGTGGTAGGCAGTGGTGTGAGACTTAGCCACACCTGACAGACGCAGGAGTTCAGACAACAGTTCGCTTTCAAAATTGGCCCCCTGGTCAGAATGGATGCGCTCAGGGAAGCCATAAATGCAAAACACATTATCCCAGAGCTTTTTGGCAACTTGTTTCGCTGACTGGTTGCGACAAGGAAAAGCATGGGCCATCTTCGTGAAGTGATCGGTTACAACTAACACTTCCACAGAACGCTTGTTCTTGTCCTCCGCTGACCAAAAGTCAATACAGACTAACTCCATTGGAGCAGTGGTCCTTATGCTCTCTAGCGGAGCACGCGCGGCTGGTTCTGGAGTCTTGGCAAGAACACAACGTGGGCAACACCGGACATATTCAGAGACGTCTCGTTCCATATATGGCCAAAAGAACCGCTGCCTAGAAAGATGGAGAGTCCTAGCCTGGCCCTGATGACCAGCTAAATCATGGACACCTTCCAAGGCCTTCTTCCTGAGATTAGTGGGTAGGACAAACTGGAGCCTCTTCATCTTGGTTGCTGGATCTTTAGTTTCCCTATACAGAAGTCCATCTCTGACCACGAGTCTCTCCCAGGATTTCAACAGAGTTAGTTGGCTGGGATTAAATCCAGACCTTTCACGTCTCGAGGGGCGCACTTTGCGGATGAGAAATGGCAGCAGCTTTGAGACTGTGACATCCCGTCGTTGACTGTCCTCCATTTCACTCAAGGTGAAAGACGACAGAGGCTCAGGATCGGTGTGCTGCAGTGATTGCACATGTTGAAAGAGACAAACAGCTTGAGTTTCTGCACCTCTTTGCCAGTGATCATGGTGCTGGAAAACTGCCTTAACCTCTGGAGAATGAACTGAGTTTGGGGTGGGAACGATGGTGGTGTGCAAGAGCTGAACTTCCTGGTTATGTTGGAGACCGAGTCTGAAAGCATCTTGCACCATGTTAACCTCAGCCCCATCAGCTTCCTGGATCAATCTGCTGTATGGTTCCTTCAAGAGTCTGTCACTGACGGGTGAGGCAAAAGGTTCACGGCTTAAAGCATCAGCCACAACATTTTTAGGACCTGGGATGTATTTCAGGTCAAAGTCGTAGGCTGAAAGCTTCGCCACCCACCGTTGTTCGTAAGCATCCAACTTTGGTTTGGTGAGCACGTGGACCAAAGGATTGTTATCGGTCCATACTGTGAATTTGTGCCCCTTAAGCCAGTGACTGAATTTCTCTGTGATGCTCCACTTCAGGGCCATGAACTCGAGTCTGTGAGCAGGGTATCGTTGTTGCGATTTGCTTAAGGTTTTACTAGCAAATGCAACTGGACGGGCTTTATCTTCACCAACAGGGAGCTGAGATAAAACTGCACCAAGGCCGTCTAAGGATGCATCAACAGAGAGAATAAAGGGCCTGTTGAAATCTGGGTGGGCCATCACAGCACAGTTCAAGAGAGCACTCTTTAGCTTCTCAAAAGCCTCATCACAAGCTGGAGTCCAGTCCGCTTCAGTCAATTTCCTGAATGTCCCGACTCCTCTTCTCATTTGAGGGTGTTTGCTCTTCCGCTTCTGTCCAGCCGTGAGAGCGAACAGAGGTTTTGCAATAGCTGAACACCGAGGGATGAAACTCTGATAAAAAAACACCATCCCCAAGAAGGACTTCAGTTTTTTTACGGAGGGGGTAGAACCATCAACATCCATCAGAGACTCTTTGGGCATGTTGGAGATCATAGCCACTCTGGAAGGATCCACAGATACTCCCTCTTGGTCAATAAAATGTCCCAAGAATTTGACAGATCTGCGCAGAAGATGGCATTTCTTTGGACTCAGCTTGAGATGGTTATCCCTCAGCTTCTGGAAAACAACATGCAGTCTTTGAAGAGCTTCTTCCTCAGTTGAAGCAAAAACTAGCAGATCATCCAAATAACAGAGTAGACTGGTAAAGTTGAGGTCTCCAAAGATATTCAACATCATGCGCATGAATGATGCAGGGCTATTACAGAGTCCTTGGGGCATTCTGTTGTACTCGTATAGCCCAACAGGGGTAGTGAAAGCGGTGTAGTGCTTGTCTTCTTCACACATGGGGACGTTATAAAACCCTGATGTCAAGTCCATTGTGCTGAAAAACGTATTGCCGCCTAGAGCTGCTAGACAGTCAGCCTGGTGAGGGAGCGGGTGTGCATCCTTTAGTGTCCGTGCGTTCAGCCATCTGAAATCCGTACAGATACGTAAGTTTCCATCCTTCTTCCAGACCATAACCAGAGGAGATGCATATTCGCTAACTGATTTGCGGATGATTCCCTTCTCTTCCATATCTGTCAGAACCTGACGTAGCTTTTGGTAATGAGCTGGAGGCACCCTGCGATATGGCATGCGAAAGGGTCGTTCGTCTGTCAGGTGGATGCGATGAACAAAACCCTGTGCCTCACCACAATCCAGGGGATGACGTGAGAAGATGTCTTCATACTGCTCTATCAGTTCCACGAGTTTCTCCTTTGAGCGAGAGGTAGCCTGACAGGAATCGATGTCAAGCTCCCTCAATCCCAGTTCATTCAGCTTGGCTTTAAGGTCATTTTGTGAGACAGATGGTCTAGGTTGGGATTCTGAATCTCGAACCTCACTGGTGCAATGATTCTGGCTCAGGCTGAAATCCTCAATGGCAACACATGTCGAGACATCAGCAACTTTGGAATTTCGTCTGAGAATGACCGGTCTGGTAAGAGGGTTGGTAATCTTCAAAGGAACCCATCTGTCCCCATACATGGAGGTGACGAGACGTCCCACCAACATGTTCCTGGGTCTGGCTCTAGAAGAGCAGGGCTCTACCAGGATGGTGCTGCCTGGTGAAACAGGAGAGAAGGTTGGGAGTTTCCCCCACACCAAATGTTCCTTTTGTGGAAGAAGAGTAACTGCACGAGGCAACCTTACTGTTCCAATGAGGGAAGGAGCGTCCGCCCCCCTCCATCTCACTGAACAGGACATCATGTCAAGGAAATGTTCATATTCAGGAAGAGAGTGTTTGCAGTCGTTGGAAACATGTTTCCAAAACCCACTGTCATTCTTAAGAACACTCATCAACTTCTTCAGAACGTTTGAACCAATAATGAGGTCATCTCTCTGGCCAGGAACAACCAAGACAGGAACAATGCACCTCATCCCATAGATAGTGAGCGTAAAGTCATATATACACCTTGGATGAGTCTGCTTACCGCCACAACCGACCAGAAGAACTTGCTCTGCCGACTTTGGATCTCCAATCTTTGCTCCTGCCTCCAACAGTTTGTGTACTGCTCCTTCACTCACTGTGCAAGCCATAGACCCTGAATCAATCATGCCTCTCAGTTCAACATTGTCAACCTGAACCTGGGCATAGAATAACTCGCTAAAGGCTGGAACCTCTGTTGTCTTTTGAACTACAACTTGGTATCCCTCTGGAGCGATGGAGCATGCGTTGACATAGACAAGCTCAAGATCTGTTTCAGCAATGAGGGTTTTTGGTTCATCACTCACACTGCCCCTCTCCGAGCGTGAGTGTCCTAGTTTCCCGAAGGCTGGGTCTGGTTAGCACAGGTCTGAGTACGGTTCTGTAAAGGCAGTTGGTTCCGTCTTGGGCAGTTCTTTTTCCAGTGTCCAGGAGAGAAGCATGCCAGACAAAGATTGTTTCTTCTACAGTGTGAAAGAGTCGAGTGAGCCGCATCACCGCATATTTTGCAGGATCTTGGAAAGCGATCAGGGGCTGCATGCTGACCTGAACCTGATGATGCTGGAGTGTGGTGAGCGACCAAACAGTCCAATAACCGTGTCAGAGAGCGTACACCCTCCATATGCAAAGATTGGTTCAAGACAGGGGTAGAAGCATTCATTGTTGGGTCAGAAGAAAACTGTGGTGTGGGTGGGGCAGATGACGGCAGCAAAGGGACTGACTGCTGCAGAGCCTGCATGCTTGACAGTTGAGCACTGGAAGTTATGTTTGCTTTTTCTGTTGGTCCACATGCATGTTCACCAGCAGCTGCAGATTGGGGGTAACTAGTCACAACCCTTGGCGAGGTGGAGAACTGGCGGTTTCTAGCCCGACTCTCCCGCTGGAACATGGTGATGCGCTCCTGAACCTCACTAGTTGTCCATTCTTCTGCAGATTTAAAACTCAGCCTGTTTGCAAGGACTGGGTCTGGGCAATACTTAATGAACATCATAGACACCTCCCTGCCTGGGTCCACCACACTTCTACCTTGTCTCCGCAGGCATTCATCAGCAACGTCGATGGCCTTGTTCAGCCTGATCCAGTAGTCCATCACACTTTCGGTGGGGAGTGGCTTGGTGTCATAAAAGTCAGCCATGGGCATAGCAGAGTAGGCTAGCTCACCAAAGTGCTGCTTTAATAAGTCGAATATAACAGCAGGTGTTTGAGAGTCGTCAGTCAATGGAAGATTACGTAAAGTCACTGTCACTACATCTCTAGCTTTTCCCAACAACTTAGTTAAAACTTCAGTTTTCTGTTGTTGAACTGGAAATTCTTTCTTAGACAGAAAAAGCTCTACCATCTGAACCCACTCATAAACTGAGCATTTGTCACTCCCATCACCTCTGTATATTGGTGGTTCCTTAACATCAGACTGCATTACAAGTTTGACACCAGACAGGTTCAGCTCAGGATGACTTGGAGCTGTTTGAAAACTGCTGTGGGACTGTGAAGGAGAACTCCCAACATTGTTCTGAATCTGAGCAGCAATAGACTGACCAATCTGATTAGCCAGGTCAGATATTAAAATGCTGAGCTCAGCTCTGTCTGTGTCTTGTGAGTTTGTAACATGTAAGGGGGGGTTTACACGAGTAGAGCTCAACCTCGGCGTTCTTAACGCTCCTACCTGGGGAGTCTCAGTAACATCTTTAAACCATCCCCTCCCAAAACCCACATTCGAATTAACCGCCCCATCAGAAACACATTCATCAACGTCTGGATTATGTGTCGTAAACATGGCGAGAAACCAAAATAAAACAGGACTGAAAAAATATCAGACACTACAGAATTCGAAAAAAAAATGCTCAACTCGACCTAATTAAATCACTAAGTCCAAAATATTAACACTCCAAACCAAACAAACTTGAAAAGCAGTGATGAGATGATCTTCCCGGTGATCGAGATGACGTCGATGCTTCTGGAATCCAAGAGGTCACGGCACCAATGTAACTGGTGGAGTTTTCCGCTCTGCGTTGTGTTCAGGCGAATGAGAGACCACACTTGGATGCCGAGTCAAACTCTTTTAATCTGTACCTGGTTAACAGAAAATACAAATTCAGAATGCTGTCTGGAGTTTCTTCTGTGTGATTTTTTTCCCCCTCAGCCACGGCTCCCAGCAGTCTCAGTGCTCATGCTTATTAGCACCTCCCCCCACAGCATGTAAAGTAATACAAAAAGAACACGATAAAAAGAGAAAACTGCACCGTACCTGGTTAACAGAAAATACAAATTCAGAATGCTGTCTGGAGTTTCTTCTGTGTGATTTTTTTCCCCCTTAAACAATTGAAAAATGAACAAAAAGAAAGAAGGAAAAGTTAATTTAAACATCAAAGAAAAATGGCGCGAACCTCAACTAGTTCACGCGAAGCAGTGCAGATCTGCTGATATAGAGCAGCCAAAAATAAATAAAACAACACAAATTACGTAAAATTGACACCACACGATTCCCAACTTTGTGAGTTATGAGTGTAACACACTAACGAACAATTTACAAAGAAATAAAACTAATAAGGGTGGACACTCGGCGATTCACGTCTTACCTCAGCCACGGCTCCCAGCAGTCTAAATGCGCATGCTCATTAGCACCTGCTAGCGTGCTCGTGGTGAGTTCAAGTACCCTCAGACAGATAAATACTCTGGTGCAAATGTATGAAAACGGCAGTTTACCATGGATTTGGTGGAATTAAACTAGTAAACTTAACACTTGTTACACAGTGACTGTCTACAGTCTTGGTGTTTGTACACCAGTTGTTGTTGACATAGACACACAACCCCCCTCCTCTGCTCTTACCGGAGTCCTTCGTCCGGTCATGGCGCTTAGCGGTGTAGCCTGCTAGCTGGATAGCAGAGTCCGGGATGAGAGGATGGAGCCAGGTCTCTGTGATCAACAAGATGCACATGTCCTTCAAGATCTTGTTGTTCACAATCCGTAGCCTTAGTTCATCCATCTTGTTGACGAGTGATCTGGCGTTCGTCAAAAAAAGGCTGGGAAGCGGTGGTCTCTGTGGCTGTCTCCTCAGCCTGGCAAGTGCTCCAGCCCTGCAACCTCTCTTTTGCTTCCTGTCCCTCCGCCTTCGCTTCCTTACCGCGGGGGTTGTGAGCCACCTGGAGCCGGGGTCCCTCGCTATGTCCACCGGAATCTTTTGCGAGCTGACAAACTCGGCTGCGATATTCCGGTCGCAACAGACTCCTATTTTAATGAGATCTAGGCGGCTGTAGATGTTGCTAACTCCCATGATGTACACGGAACAGACAAAAGTAACACAAACAAAAATACGCGAAGAAACCGTAAAAACCGCAAAAACAAAGCAAAACAAAGCACTGACTAAGCACTGACTATAGAAGCACCGAGCCGCTGCAACACTGTGCGCCGCCATGAAAGTCCACGCGCCGCCCTAACTCTGTGTTTGTATCACTTTTGTTGATTTTGATCTTCGGTTCTAAATGATGCTGATTTATTTCATATAATTTAAACTTTTTTATACATCCTGTAAAAATACACACATATAGTAACTGTACAGACATATTCTATTAAAAAGCAAGAATCGTGGTTCGATCTGTGAGCCGTTGAGCTTGATTCGTGAATTGAATCGGATCGCCACCTAAGGAACGATCCAGTCTTAGTAGAACCGCATCCCTACCATTTAGTGAGGAAAAGGTTTTCCTAAAAATGTATGAAGGAAGAGGCGGATAGAGACTGGTGTTTGTGTTTGGTGTTCTTGTGATTCATGTTTTCTAGTAAACAGAACTGTTCCTCTGTTCTTTTTGGTTCTCAGTGTTCTGTTCCAATCTTTACTGTGAAGAATAAAGTGGATGTGAACATCAGTCACAAGTGTGGAGTCTTTCCTACCGTCTGGGTTTCTGCTGTTTGTTGGTTCTCTGCTGGTTCCAAAGCTGGACTCTGTTCCAAAAAGCAGAGCATGTGACGTTACCGGGATGAGTTTAAGGGTAAATTAATTGATTTTCTACACTTTTGGTTCCAAATCTGCATGGAACTTTAAATATGAAGGACTGCATTCACTGTGAAACACTTATTTATTCAAAGACGTGAGCATAAAATGACTTTTAAGGAGAATAAATGTTTAAACTTTTAGACTAAATGAAGACTGAAGAATTTTTCTTTTTAATATCTGTGAAAAATATCACATTAATCTAAAAATCAGAATCACACTCCAGAACAACTGTTTTTCCTGTTTTTCACTGCTGGATGATAAATACATTTACTCTTTATTTTCAATAAATAATATTTATCAATAAATCCCTGATTGAAAATGATGGATCTAAAGTTGAAAAGAAGTCAAAGTGCTGACTCAGCACAGATCAAAGGAAACACAGATGATTTCCTGGAATGAAGAAAACATCAAACATCATGATGTGATCTGGAACTGAGCTGTTCTTCAGAAGATCCTCCCAAACATGGAAACTGTTGCTGCAACACGTGAAGGTTTGGTTCTGTTGCTAGTGAGATCTGATGGATCAGAACCAGACTTCTGTCAGCTGGAACTGGGGCTTCTTCCAGACCATGACATGTTGTTCAATAAAGTTCATTCCAAAGCGTGACTGATTCATGAAGTGGTTCCTTGAGCCGTGAGTTTTGCCAGCAGCAGGAATCCCTGAGAGTTAGGAAACAGTTTGTGGAGAGAGTTTGTAGATTTAGGAGAAACCAACGTTTGAAATGAAACCAAAGTGTCCTAAACCAAAATCACTGAGCACATCTCAATGTTCCACAAACAGTCATTTTCCACAGTGGACCGTCACCACACACTTTACAAGACAGTTTTTCACAACTTTATGACAACAAATCCTGAAATTGTTCCATTCAAGGAAACATTGACTAATATTTGTATTGATGCTGTTTTCCATCTGTGTTTTCAAACCTGCATCAAGAATTAGCTCATGTTTATTGATTCACTTTCTGTGGAAGTTTGGCTTCTCTGATGAACCACCAGAGGGCGACAGAGAACTGTTGATATTATTAACACAACAGTCAAAGAAATCAACATTTAGCACAAAGTGAACAAACTTAGGTCACGTGCTAACGTTCTGATTCTGTTGGAAAAGCCTTTTGTATTTATTTCTTCAGAATTTTGGCTCAAAAAGACCAATGACAGATGAAACTCCAATAAAGTTGCTTTATAATGAGGAAATGAAATGTTATTTTTATTGAATTATCAAATGGAGACTCAGCTTCAGGTGATAAAAAGGTTTGTGCTATTTCCAGTTTTAGAAAGAACATGCCTTCTGCACAGTTTGCAGTGAACGTTACTCATTTATGTCAGTTTTTAATGAACTGAAAAACCTCCACACAGGAGACATTTAATTTCTGACAAAATATATATATATTTTTTTTTTTTTTTTTTTTTTTTTAAACTTGTCCTGTCCAACAGCTAGGCAAACAGATGAGAGCTGAGGGCCTCTTGTGTTGGACATATTTTATTTTAACAAGAGGGGTTATTCATCTTCAGACAAACCAAAGGTATGTCTGAATAAACCCCTTTTGTAATTGAGGCCAAACTTTATTAATTTCAATCATGTTTGAAAATCTTTGGTGTTGGACCGGACGGAAAAGGAAAGAGGGGAAGAAGAGAGAGGGACGTTAGAGAGAGGGGGGGGTAGGAGGGTGATAATAGGAGGGGAAGGGGGGTAAGACCATGAAGCAGCATAGAGCAGACAGGTTTACTGGTTGTTTATCGTTACGGTACGGTTCAAATGTAGTACAAAAAGGGCGGGGCCTGTTCACACACACTCAAATATTATCAACACACCTGCTAGCCGCAAAAATGTCCACATGTCAACATGCACACAAAACAGATAGTGTTCACGAACGCATACCTATGCCTTTAAACCAACTAGTGTGAAATCTTTCATTCATTCAATCATGCAAACTATTAGTGCAAAGGTGAGCTAACACCTGTGCTCAGGTGAGTGTTTATGTTCTTCTAAAATGGATGGTGGAATGTGAAAAGAAGGAGGAGGAGCGCCCAGCCACCCCCACACCCATACCCCCGCCGCAGCAGCAGCGGCAGCCGGAGCCCCCCCAACGCCACACGGGAACAGGCAGGGAACAACCGCCCCCCGGGCGACCAAGACCGCCACCCAGGCCAGGGCCAGCAGGACCGCCGCGAGGCCCCCAGAGCCAGAGAGCAGGGAGGCGCAGAGGGAAAGAGAGCGCCGCCCCAGCCCAGCCAGGAAAGCAGCCCCCCGCCGCGCCGGAAGAGCCCAACGCAGGGCCCCACCGGAGAGGGACGCCCACAGCCCCAGACGAGCACCCCACCACCACCCAGGAGTTCCGGGCATCCCCCCGCCCCGACCCCAGGTACGAGCCAGGACCCCCCAAGGGAGACCCGCTCCGCACTCCAGGCAGCCACCCACCCGGCCCACGGTTGGTCCAGGTAGGAGCAAGGCAGGGGCCCGCCGCCCCCGCCCAGGAGGGGGGAACCCCGGGGAAAAAAGGGCGGCCCACAAGGGATGTTATAAATATGGCCCGACCAGGCTCGGCCATGTTGGAAGTTTGGCGGGGCCCAGCGCCCAGGGGCAAGGACCAGGACCCACCCCCCAGGGACACGAACACCCCCGGCTCAGGTGTAATATGAACCCCCCCACCGTGCGGAGAGAGCACCGCCGGGCCCAGGGAGCCGGCACCCAAGGGACACGGCCGCCATCGCCAAGGGGCCCGCACCCCCCACCAGGGAAGGGGTAGGGGACAGATGGACCCAGGTCCCACCTTCCTTGTAAAATGTGTGTGCGTGTATGGGTGTTTGAGAGGGTGTTTGTGTGCATGTGTGTGTGTTTATGTTTGAATGTATATATTGAAGGGGGAGGGGTGTGTGTACTAAGGGGGGTGCAGTTAAAATTGGCGAGTAGGGCACTAAGGGGACATCTCCTGATTACTCACAGTGATGTCCCCTCACCCTCCACACCAAGGGGCCCTAAATGTCTAAGGTGCGGTTAAAATTGGCGGGTAGGGTGCCAGGAGGACATCTGCTGCTTGCTTGCAGTGATGTCCAAGCACCCCCCCTACCAAGGACCCTACATGTCTAAGGTGCAAATAAAACCGAAAGAGGGGGGGCCCACTCCATACGGCAACCATAGGAGGGGGGCCACTCCCAAGTAGCCCCCCCCCCCAAGGCGCATCGCAGGCTAGACCCCCCACCCCCTCACCCTAATATGAGGTTATATAAGGAAGGGGGTAAGTTGGGGACAGCTGGTAAACTGTCCCCCGGTGGTCAAACAGCCGTCCCCCAGCCCACCCCCAGCAAAGGGGCCAGGGCCACCCAGCCCAGGGGCCCACCCCCGGAGGCGCCGACACCCCAGGCCCGGCACCACCCACCCCACACAGAGAGAGAGGAGCCAGAAAGCGTCGCCCCCCCCCGGAGCAAGCCCAGGCCCCCACCCCCAGACGCCGGCCCTAGAAGAGCTCTGGTCAGGCCTCGACGGGACCGAGGAGGCCAACCGGCCGAGGCAACCACCGATTGCCTCAGCGGAGACCCCGACCCGCTAGCCCCCCCCGACCCGTACTAATAATGGGCCCCCCCTCCCCCCCAGAACGCCCCCCCACAGGACAGGGCCGACAAGCCCCCCACCCCACCCCACCCCAGACCCCGCAGCCGAAGCGGGTGACACCCAGAGCGACCGGGGGCCCCGAGAGGGTTGTCCCGTCCCGTCCCAGAGCCAGGGAAGGGCCGATCCCAGCCCCAGGTGCAGATGGGCAGCCCATCCGGCGCCGCTGGGCCCCCCCCACCCGAGCAGGGCCCCCCGCCAACCCCCCCCAGCACAGGCAAAGGGACCACCCCCCCAAGCCAAGCCAGACCACCACCCCACCCCCCCACCACGCACCCCCACACCCAAGCCCAGAGGACCACGCAGCGCCCCAGCCCGCCCCACCCAGGCACCGGACCCGACCCCCCGACCAACGGAGCCCCCCACCGCCCCCGCCAGGCACCGGAAGCCCCGACCCCCACCCCAAACCACGGCAGAAGGGCAAGGAGCAGCGACGACCAAGCCCTCCACCCCCTAAGTCATGGAGTCAACCACAGGAGACCAGAGAGACTGAATTCTTTCAAAGTTACTTGAGCTTTGGGCTGACATTTTTTCCAAGCTGATATGATCAAACAGCAGATTTCTGTGTTGACTTATGTTTATATTTTTCTTGTTTTTCCAATTTATTAAAATAGTTTTTTTGGCAATACAAAGAGTTATGAAAATGATAGATGCTAATCCTTCTTCTATATCGATGGCACTCATGTCACCAAGCACACAAAGTGACGGTGAGGCAGTGATTGAAACCTTAAGCCAGACTGATAAATCGGCACATACCTGCTGCCAGAGAGCCTGGACAGGAGTGCAGAACCACAGTGCGTGCATGTAGCTGTCGGGTAGATTATTATCACAGTGCTCGCAAATGTCTGAGTTACTGAGACCCATCTTGAACATCCTCTGTCCAGTGTAGTAAATTCTGTGAAGAGTTTTGAGATGGATTAGCTGCAGATTTGGACTTTTTGTCAGTTTAAAGGTGTTTAGACAAAGTTCTGACCAGAAGCTTTCATCTGTGCTGATGCTCAAGTCTGCATCCCATTTTTTTGTTGGAAGGGCAATATTGTTATCTAAATTACATAAAAGTTTGTAAATTTTGGAGAGAGTTCTATTCATTGAAAAATTAATCAGAGTGGTAACTACATCTGGTAGCTTTAAATCGTCGTCTTTAATTTTATACTTTTTAGTAATACTTGATTTAAGTTGCTGATATTCCAAGAAGTTATTTATTCCATGTTTGTCTTGAAGTTCCTGGGGGGTTATGAATCTTCTATCAATAATTACGTGCTCTAGTTGTTTTATGCCCCCTGCTTGCCAAGCTGGGAAGTGAATCATTTTTTTGTTAATAAGGATGTCCGGGTTGTTCCAGATGGGTGTCATTTTGCACGGTTGAATTGATGATTTTGATATTTTGAGAAATTCCCACCAGGTTGTTAAGGTGGCATTTATATTAATGCTTTTGAAACAATCCTGTTTTTTAACTGTTTGGCTAATAAATGGTAGCTGTGACAGGTTGATCTTTCCACATAACACCTGTTCCAAGTCTAACCATGAGTTGGTTTCTGGATTATTTTTTAACCATTTTAAGATATATTGTAATCTATTTGCAAGAAAGTATTTGTGACAAAATATTTTTTACCGGACAAATTAAAATACTATTTTACACAGAAATACTTTAGGTTTTTTAATTTTTGAACTTTTCTGTGATTTGTTTAATGAAAATAGCATCACCGTCACTGCCTGGACCTCTTTCTGGGTCCTAGTGCCCTAAAGGTTACAGCTCCTGGTTCCACAAGAAAAAAAGTCCATTCTAGAGGCCACTCTGACGTCATCATCATCAAAGACAGCGTTACCTAGCAACCATAGCAAGACCATAGCAGCTATAGAGGGAAACACAACAAACCATCAACGGCGGTTAAAGCAGTCAGACGTTTGTTCTGCAGCTCAGCAAAAATCTCTGCTTTAGGTTTTGGGGAGAAAAACAAAGGAAAACACACGGAGAAGGATTCTGCAAAGGAAATCCCAAGTTCTATTGGTAAGTCAGCGTCCTGGAAACATGCTTTGTTGGTTCTGAAGTGGCATGAATGCAGACTTAGATTGGTTTGTTTCCTTGGATTCTTCAGATGGATTCAAGCTGTAAATGTTGTCAGCATAAAGCAAGTTTGGACTAAACTAAAGCAGAAAGTGGCTTTGAAGATGGTCAGGAGAAATGAGGGCTTTTTTCAGGAATTCTTGGAAGAGGAGGACTTCTCCAAACAACCAGAATCTAGGAGGAGGTTTTTTCAGCATTGAGATCAGGATTTAGCATGAGCTTCAATCCCATTTTTGTTCAATCCAAATGTTTACCGTCATATTCAGGAGTTCAACTCTGAAAGCCACCATGACATCATAGACATTAAAGACCCTGTTACCTAGCAACCAAACACAACAAACTGTAGACTATTCAAACTGGACATTTTGGGGCAACAATTCTTTTCTAACTCAAGTTTTTATGAAAAATCCAAATGATGGAAACAGATTGTGTAAAGGAAATGAGGATCTATTGGTGAGTCACAGTCCTGGAAACATGAGTTGTGCTCTGATGAAGACGCCTGATCCAAATGTGGATTTTTGAAATGTTCTTCATGAGATTCAAACTGATTGAAGCTTTGAATTAAAGGTGTCAACACATTTCTGCATTGGATTCATTCTGTTTCAGTGTCTAAGGTTGGTTTTGTGGCAGAAACCAAGTTTTTGTTGAACAGTAGCGTTTGAAAAAGCAGAAAGTGGCTTTGAAGATGGTCAGGAGAACTTCTTTGAAGAGGAGGACTTCTCCAAACAACCAGAATCTAGGAGGAAGTTTTCTGAGCATTCATAGAATGCTTTTCCAATGACTCATCATTTTCCACAAGAAGCTAATGAGTTTTTCCAAATACATGCTGGATATTCTTAGTTCTAGCTTGGAAAGCACTTTGTGGGATTTCCCTGGAAAACCTGCTTTATCAATCATTTTGGTCTCTTTTTCTTCTTCTAAGTCACAGCCTGGTGAGTGTGCAGGTATCCATGGCAACCACTGTCCAGGTCAAAGGGAGGACCACGGCCATCCAGTCTCCAGGCTTTTGGATTGATTTGGATTTGATAAACATTTGTTTCCCACATTTTAATAGTAGAATTCAACACGGGACATATAGTGGATTGTAAGAATAGGAACAAAAATAGGAACAACAAAATAATCCTCCTCCCCTTAAAACATGCATCTGACTCTGAACAAGTCTAAACCAAATCCAAGCAAAGACCAGCGCTGGGGCTCCTCTGAAGGTCCAGACACAGAGAGGCCCAGAGTGACCCCCCTTTCTCCTTTTTGCTCTCTCCAGTGGCTGACTCCGCCCCTTAGGACGTCCCCCTGTGTGGATCAGTGGTCAGTGGGTTGGAACCTGCTGCAAATGCAGGCTCTGGTTCTAACTGCTGGATCAGAAGTGGAATGTGAGCTGTAGTGGTGTGTCTGCAGCTGGATGTGGAACACATGAGGGAGGGGTCAAAGGTCAATCTTTCTTCCAAACAAATGTTGTCAGTCTGTTCTCCAACAATGCTCCAACATCTTCAAAGGTTTTTGGTCCCAAATCCAGAGTGTAGCTGGTAGGACGTGATCATTTCAGCCTCAGATTTGGGATCTGTCATCTCTCTGCCACCGTGACACCGAGTGATGAGTTCATGCTCCAAAGCGGCCCGATCGCTGGCTTTAGGGACTATTCCAAAAGCTTTCAATGATGGCGGGGAATGAACATTAGGAACAGATGACGGCTTGAAATGTCTGCTGTTGGTTTCTGATCCAGACAGAAATTCAATCAAATGTCTGTGAATCCATGATTTCCTTAGAATCTTTGACTCTAGATTCAGATCCATCTGGTTCAAAGGATGAAACTGCAGCTAAAAGTCTTTCAAAAGTCCAAATCCTCAAAGATGAAACAGAAAGTTCCTAGAAAGTCAAATGAAAAACAATCAGATTGTCTTAGATAAACCCGTTTGGAAGTTAAAGCATAGAAACAAAGAAAGTTCCAAAAGCTAAAAGCCTTAAATCAAGAAAAGTCCAAAGAAAAACAGAAATCCCACATTTGGATCAGTAAAGACATGAATTCTCCAGAAACATCCAGAAACAGCTCTGAGCAGCAGCCATGAAGGGACTGAGAACAGACGGACATCAAAGCAGAATCCAAGCAGCACCTTCATCCTGATGAAGCTCCGCCCTCTGACCTTCAGCAGTCATCTCCAGGCTCCGCCCCCAGTCTGTGACGGCTGGATGATGCTGTCCTCCACCTGCAGCTGGACCTGGATGTTCTCTCAGACCATGTGGCCTCATGGATCAGAAGGTTGAGGGTTCAAGTCCCTTCATGGTTGAAGTCAGACAGAAAGTGAAGAAGAGGGAACATTCAGAGTTTTTTTCCCTGTTTTTAGCTTGAAATTTCTGTTGAAATGTAAAGGTTCATTCAGAATTCCCCAGTGGCCTCATGTTGGAGGAGGGGCTTCATGAGATGCTGCTGGGGGCGGAGCTTGAACACACACCGCTTCCTGGAACCCAAACTCAGGCTAAGTGGAGGAAAAGTTGGGATTTCTGGTGTTTGTAAAGATCTGGAATGGTTTCCTCCCACAAAAAGGCCTTTTTCTAGTTTCCTGCAGATGAATTCTTTTCCTGCTGGGAGTTCTCATCTGGGTTTGCAGATTCTTAGTTGGAGGAAAACTTGGAGCAAATTCTTCCCAGAAAAAGGATTTTCTCTGGAGTGAATTGACATGAACAGAGTGAGTTTGGACTGAAAGCAGCAACAGGGAGGAGATGTTAGAGCTTCATCAGAAAACAGCTTTCTGGAGGAGTTGGAAGACGTCAACAGTCACAGTGATGGTGAGGAGGAGGAGCTAAGACTTCCAAAGTCAGAGCTAAAGATGGAGGAGCAGCAGGAGGAGGTTCTTCACTGAAGGAGAGCACAAGTCCAGCTTGTCAGTGCTTTGCTGATTGGCTAGTTGGATGTGTTCTTTGATGAGCTTTTCAATCTGACGTCTGCTTGGAGGACTGTTTTCATCCTTTTGGATGATTCCACTATTTGAACCAGACCTGGAACTAGAAGAGACTCAATGAGAACAGAAAGACAAGAAAGGATCCAAACCAAACTCTTCTTCTGTCTGACTTCAACCATGAAGGGACTTGAACCCTCAACCTTCTGATCCATGAGGCCACATGGTCTGAGAGAACATCCAGGTCCAGCTGCAGGTGGAGGACAGCATCATCCAGCTGAAGAAGAGGAGGAGCTTCTGCTGCCTCAAAGAGGAAGGTGGAGGAGGTGAGAGGCTGCACTGGAGCTTTGGACCAAACCCTGTGATGGATGAACAACATCTCCAGGCTGTTTCCAGCCTGACCAGGAGGATCAGAAAACAGCAACAACTTCTCCTCCATCAAACCATGATGTCACCACCAGCAGGTGGAGACAGATATGAGCAGAAATTCTCTAGTTGGCTTCAGACTTCAGAGTTTCCCAAACAAGCAGTAGCACAACTCCACTTTTCTCTCCAAGCCCATCCTCTGAAATCTGATCTTCTGAGGGACGAGAACACATGGAGACTGAAACTACCGGAGCATCACTAGAAGGACAGTTGGACTCCCCTCTGGAAAAAGAAGGCTTGAGCATGTTGACGTGACAAACTCCACATTTCTTCTCTTTGTCATGAGTTGGGATCCTAAAATTGGTGTCATTCATTTTCTTTTCCAGCTCATATGGAGCAGAAAACTGTGCCTGTAGGCTGGAAGCAGGCAAAGGCAACAACAGCAACACTTCCTCGACTGCACCTGTTGTTGTTTGTGTGTTGATCCACAAACACATGCAGTGAAGAGGAACCTGCAGTGAAGGTAGCCATGTTGGAGCCTCACACATGTTCTCATTAGGATCAAATGAACCAGTGTGTTTGAGACTGAAAGAAAGACTGAAGGACAAAGAAATATGAAGATTCATTAAGGATCAAATCCAGACTTTATTCATGTCTTCAGACAAAAAAGCTGCAGACATTTTACAGACACAATTGAGGTTTTTCAACACTTTTCTGACCAGAAGATGCAGTTCTGGACACAGCCAGAAGGTGTCGCCCTTCTCAGTTTTAATCCAAGTTCAAACTACAGACCTGACTGATTTGGTTTGGTTTTCGTTCTTTTAGTCATCATGTATGAAAACATCAGACCTAGAATTACAGAAAAAACATCAAAAATGTTTCACAAACTTATTTTAATAAACTGAAAATGTATAATTTCTGTCTATTGGAAGTCATTTGAAGTGAAGCCGTGAAAGTGACCACATTTGTTCAACAACCTCATAGCAACAAGAAACAAAGCAGATTTCTCTCCAAAGAAGTTTTTTTCCTCCGTTTTCCATCCAAACAAAGACAAACAGATGTTCTGTTTGGCAGAAATGTGTTTCCACCCAGAGGAACCTGCAGCAGCTGCTGATCCATCAGAAGATTCTGGACCTGCAGAGACTTCCCACACAGCTGCCTCTGCCTCCAAAGAAGCTGCTGATCTGCATGGAGAGAGAGAGAGCTCCAAGTCTCTGCAACCAAAGCAAAGAAGCAACCAGAGAACAGAAGCACAGAGCTGAAGCAAACATCCCAGAACGTTTGCTTTGGGAGTCCCACCTTCAGTTTGATCCGCTTCAAGACAAAGTCCCACATGAAAGAGATCAAAGTGAGCTAACCAAGCGCTTCATCCAAGAGAAGCAGCTCCAAAGCACAAAGACTCCGTCTGGTTGCAGGAACTCTGGGAAAGAAGGAGCAGGAGGAACTCCTGCAGGAATCTCTGCAGGAAACATCAGCTTGGAAAGAAGAGCTGACTCAGCTGAAACATCAGCTAACATGTCAGCAGTCTGTGGCTGAGACCAAGTCAACACTCCTGCAGCGCTCAGCTGCAGCAAAAAGACACCCAGCAAACGTGGAGAGAGAGAGAGAGAGACAGAGAGAGAGAGGGAAGCTGCTGTCAGTGCAGAGAAAAGCAGGACAGCTGAAGCTCCCAGACTCTCAGCTGAAGGAGTCCTCTGGACTTTTTCTCCATGTTTTTCCATGGTGACTCTGGAAATCTGCGATCCATTGAGAATGTCTTTATGTACCTGCTGTGCACATGCATTAACCCAGGGTTACCAAGTCAAGCGTAATTACGCTAACTCATATCCGGTCTTTTGGAACCGACAAATTCAGGCGGATTTCAGCCAGAGTTCAGGGTTAAAGTCAGGCTAGTTTAAACATGCTTCCTGGAATACCCCCCTGGTTATTTTGGTGGAGTTTTAACCACCAAATGTGGTGTTTTTTATGAAGAGTTCTGGATCTTCCCTCAACGTTGGAGTCTGGTCCTGCATTTGGGTCATCCTGATATACCGTAACAAAGCCTCTTTTCTGTGCTGCAGAATCAGCTGATTCAAGGTGATTACGTAATCACGTCCCTACTGTGCAGCGCTGCATCTCAGTGTGAGGCTACTTTCTCCACATAAGAAACTGCTGGGATTGTGTCAACTCTTGAATAGTTACTGGAATAAAAAGAATGTAAACACTGGAGATAATGTAAGGATTCAGTGGTTTGGTTTTCTTTGTAATGTTTCAGGTTTCCTTCTTGTCAGTCACTCCAGTTTCAGGTTCATGATCCAGAGCTGTCTTCAGTTCAGTTAATTGCCCTCAGCCTACTTAAGTGTCTTGGTTTCTGTTCATCCTGGTCAGGTCATCTGCTCTGTTTTGTCACCGGTTTGTTTCTCCCCATAGTTTTGTCATGTTTCAATTTGTTTATTAAATGTTTTATTTCCTGTCACCAAGCTTGGTCTCCTGCATTTTGGGTCCCCCCCCACCAGTTCCTGACAGATAAAGCCCCTGTGTCAAAGCTCATGTGTTTTTTTAAACCCTCACTCGGGATCAGAGGTTGCAGAAATGGAGAGATACCTCTAATGTTAAAGCATTTCTGGTTTTGACTTTTATTTTTAATTATGCTACAGAATTGCTTTCATCAAAGTGATTCTCTGCATCCAGAGGCTGTCACTCTTCACTAAGATCCACTCTGTTCATTCATGTCCTCTGGAGAAAACAGGCTTTCAGACATTCTAGAAAATGAGGAGATTCAACTGGATTTAGATGAAACCTCTTTGCAGCTAAAAATGCTGTCAGCATGAAAAAGAACAGAGGTTTAGCCATAAAACACCAGAGAAAAATGTGAAAAAATTTCAGTCAGAAAAATGTGGAAAACATCAATCAAACCAAAACTCTGGTCTTTTAAAGAGAAAAGCGATGATCTAGAGAATAATCTGTTTTTCTCCAGATCCTGGAGCTGCTGAACATCTGAATCCAACCCATGTCTCAGATCAACACTCCAAGTTTGAATGAGGAGAGGAAATGCAATTCTCCATCAGTCCACCGGGGGAGCTGCAGCACAATAACTGAGGGACAGTGGAGCTGAACTCAGATCAGTTCCTGTTGCAGCTCTGACACTCATCTCCACTTCCTCTGATTCCTCCATCACTCTGCTCTCCACCTCCCAGGAACACCGTCCAGTCACAACATCTCTGCAGACCAGCTGCTGCTGCTGCTCCTCTCTGCTCCTCCAGGAGGAACATCAGACTCTTTAGTCCTCCCACCTGCAGAGAGAAAGTGTAGTGACAGAGATGAAGGAGTGTCTCCTGATCCTGGTCTGTCAGTCAGTGATGCAGCACAGCAGCAGAAAGAGCAGCAGGAGCTTCAGTCCTGTTCAGAGCAGCAGCTTCCTGTCATCTTCATCTGTTGGAGCTTCTGCTGCTCTGATTGGCTGACTGTTGTCCTGAAGCCTGTCATGATTCTCCTCAGAGCTTCACTGAGAAGCTGCAGCTTCACAGGAAACTCTGCATCTTTGCTCTCAGACTAACTTTAGGACCAAACATCTGGAAGCAGCTGGACTGACTCCAACCCTCTACTGACCTCAGAGTCTGCAGTTTGGAGTTTGGACTCTCCACCAGATCCTGGAGCTGCTGAACATCTGAAGACTGAAGGCTGTTGAACATCAGGTCCAGTTTTGTCAGGTGGGACGGGTTGGACTTCAGAGCTGAGACCAGAGCAGCACAGCTGGTCTTTGACAACCTGCAGTTGAACAACCTGAATCCAGAACAAAGAGTTGAGTTTAAAGACAAAGTTCATGTTTTTCATCCTTCACTTCTTCTAAAGAGTTCAGAGCTGAAGAAGATCAGAAAGTTTAGAAAAAGTCCAAAGATGTGAAGCAACAGCAGCAGATCAGAAGAGTCCAGCAGAAGCAGAGAAGAAGAACATTCAGGAACATTCAGGACAACATGCAGCTGCTTCAGGAAAGAAGTCCAGATGTGTGAAAGTCAAACATCAGCCTGTGGCTGCATCCAAACCAACTGATGTTTCTGCAGCAACAGCAGAAAAAGTCCACTTCCTCTTTCTGCTCAGCTCTTCTCCAAACAGCACTGAATCATGGGAGAATTTCAGCAGCATGATTCTGGAAAGTCTTCATCCCAGATTTCAGGAGATGATCTTCCAGTCCTTCTCTGCTGCAGCCCTTCAAGCAGAGACTTTCAGCTCCAACAGATCAAAGCAGAGAGAAGAAGGAAGTGATGAGGAAGAGTCAGCAGCAAATGTTGGACATTGATCCCTGATCCATGACTTCAGCTCTGAATGAAGAGTCAGAAGCTGCTGGGAGCTTTGATGGATGATGTGATGATGTTTGTGGATGAAAAGGTGAGGATGTTTGTGGAGGATGTGTCTGTCAGAGCAGCATCCAGCTGCAGCATGACTCTGTCACTGTCTGCTCACAAACATCAGCCGCTGGACTCTCAGCTGCATTTGCTGAAACACAGCAGCAGGACTCAGAGTGCATGTGAGCGTGCACGGCTGCTTCTTCTGCACGCGCTTCAAAGGAGTCTGTTGGAGCAAAGACACAAAGAAGAGCTGATGGCTGCAAGCAGGACTTTGTGGAGCACAAATGTCAGCAGACAGCTTTGGAACAAGCAGCTGCAGGAAGAAAAGAAGAAGTTCTTCTGCAGATCTTTGAAGAGAACAAGCAGCTGCAGGAAGAAAAGAAGAAGTTGTTTTGCAGATCTTTGAAGAGAACAAGCAGCTGCAGGAAGATGCTGCTGCAGATCAGAATCTGGACATTTCTGCTCACTGTGGGTCAACACAACTTTGTCATCATTTTGATCTGAACACAACTGAAACATGGAGTCTGACCTCAGAGTCTGCAGTCTGCAGTCTGGACTCTCCAGAAAACCACACAGATGAAGAACTCCTGAATCCTGCAGGTTCTGGTTCCCGCTCAGGTCCAGTTCTGTCAGATTGGACGGGTTTTTCTTCAGAGCTGAGACCAGAACCTTACAGCTGATCTTTGACAAACTGCAGTTCCCCAACCTGCAATCAGACAGAAAAGTGTGTTCAGGAGCAATGATGCAGCTGGAAGTTTTGGATACCGTAATTTTTGGACTATTGAGCGCACCCGATTACAAGCCGCACCCACCCATTGTCACGTGTTTAACTTCTTTTGTACACACACATGCCGCGTCAGTGTACAAGCCGCATGCTTCACCTAACATGCTCAGACTGACAAATAACGCCCTGACTCCCACACATACTCATTAGCACATTGTAGGAGCAGGAAGCATTGTATCAGCTCATGTGTTTGAATACACCCAAATCCGCCAAACAGCTTGGACCTCTATTCTGTTCACAAGTTCCTCAGTGATGTTTTTTTTTATTTTATTTTTTGTTACTTATTGACAATCTAGGTATCATACATAAAATTACAAACAGTAACCATATAATCAACATTACATCCCTCAGTTATAATGAGGAAATTTACATCCGCGATTCCCCATTTCCCATGAGTCTTAGGGGCTAAAGGCGGGTCTAACCTTGCCACACTGTTGTCAGTGTTTAAAGAAGGAGCAGCAGTGGATGGAGGGGGAGAGTATCTCTCCTTTCACTTGTGTCGCGGCAGCATTATGGTGGTATGGTATGGCATTATGGTGGGGCTGGTTAAAAAAACACCAATAAAATAAAGCAGCGGCGACTGAAAAGCATGCGCCTCAGCGCGATACGCGCGCCATCGCGGGGCGCGTGCTTCAGAAGTTTGATTCCACAACAAACACTGTTGCTCCGCGGACGCCTCTGCTCTCCGCGCTCGCCAAGCGTGCTCTTTATCTCCCCTTCTCATCTTCTTCGACACCCCTTGACAGAGCTGCTCCAAGGAGTAGCGCTTCGTCCCCATTGCGCCGATGGAAGGAGCAAATCGTGTCTGTGCAGAGCAATCGGACTTAATACTGAACGTTTTGTGGATGAGGGGCGAGAGACGATGCGTTGTTACGTGTGGGAGCCTTCAGACTGCCATCGGCCCCGCAGCTCAATGTGAACGAGAAGCAGAAGAACATGTGTCCAGCTCACACGGAGGCTGTGAGCTTTTCAATGCAAAATTTAGCTCAGTCATTAGAAACCGTTAAAACGACCATGTCAATTTGTGTTTCCAGTCGTGTCCCAACAAAATAAAGGCTGATGTTATTCCCACATATTTACGTGCAGCCAAGCTGCAGATTGCAGCTTTTCCCGCATTGACTCATGTTCACCTGACCATACTTCCGGCTTCGTTCTGGCAAATAAAGCACTGACCACACAGATTAGAAATAAAATGAGCGAACAGGCGCTTCATAATAACCGTAACATAGCAATAATAAACGTACGTTTAAAAGATCATCTTGTATATTACGGAGCTGCTAATAGATGGACTAGTGTCACTATGACTCAGAGGTAAATTCACTCCTGAGCATGCGCTGTTCTCTTCGTCGCACAGCAGAGCGCCTTTTCCAAACCCGTTGGTGATGGTGGATTTTTTTCACGCTGCTTTTAACTTGAAAGCTGCATCATATTGTAGTGGCGATCACGTGCACGTTGGGTCTAATGGCACCAAAGGATTCTGGGATGCGGCTGGGCATGCGTGTTTCGTTTTGTTGAACCATGACTGAAGTGTCTAAGACCTGAAGTGAGGTCCATGCTGTTTGGCTGCTAAAAGGTGTGTTCAAAAATAAGTGGTTTGTTGCTTGGAATAGGATAGAGTATTCAACCCATGCTCTGAGTTCATAAGCACATTCATGGCGGCCGTCAATTAAATCCATAAATTAGCCGCGTCACTGAATAAGCCGCAGGGCTGCAAGCGCAGGAAAAAAGTAGCGGCTTATAGTCCGGAAATTACGGTAAATAAATCTAATGGTTTCAGCTGGAAAACACAAAATGTTTTCATGCTTAATCATTAGTTTTTTTTTTTTTTTGTGTATTGTTTTTTTTTAAGAGACCTCCACTCTGCTAATTGTTTCCAGCTGGTTCTGCTGGTAGTCTAAATCAGGGGTCATCCCCCAGGTGGCCCCCAAGGGCAACATAAGTCGCTTGCAGGACTGTTCTAAAAATAAAAAAAATTCACCATTGAGCTGCTTCTAAAGTTTAATTTCATTGTGTTGCTATTCTGTTTGAATCAAACTTGCATATGTATAGATTTAAAAATGACAATGTCTTAAAATATGGTCATTATACAGAATATACATTGTACAAGTATCCAGTTATACAGTAATATTCATGATATTACTTCACATATTCAGATGCTGCGTTAATTTCTAAGGAAGGAGGTTGGAGATGAAAAACACGCCGTTCTGTCAGCTTCCAACAGCTGCTTCCAGTGATTCCTGAATCCTATGACAGAAGTTTGTGTCTGCATGACATCAGCTGATTCGGAAAACAGCTGGAAAATATCCTGACACGCTAAAGAAGATAATAGTGGAGAATAATTATAATCTGGATGAATGAATGATGGATGAAACCCGCTGCTGCTGCTGGTCTGAGGCGCTGTGCTCGACGCTTAAATCACTGCAGCATCTCTGGTTCTTTACTGAAGGAGGAAACATGGACTCCTGGTTTAAGGCACAGAGAGACACTCCTACTATGGTTCAGTCAGCTTCTCTGAATAAATAAATGAAACTGTTTATGCTAATCAATAAAATGTTCTTTACATTTTAATAAATGTTTCACAAAGCATCAGAAATGAAGGTTCTTGATGAGGAAGGATCAATTATGGACATTCTTCAGCCGCGTGAACGTTCAAACATCACTAAAGCTGACCCAGACTTCCCATAATTCATCATTCATTCCAGCGTTCTGCGCTAAAGTGATGGCTTTGAGCACGTGATGACTCCCACTGTGGAACCATCAGCAACATTTTCTCTGGATCTACAGAGACTTTCCCTCTGAGCAGTCGCTGCTGAACATTGTTTCTGCATCTGAGACTGAGACAAAGTGGAAGAAAAGTGACGTCACAAACAGACTTGAACTAAAACTAACAAAAAAAAGATCCCAAACACTGTCAGTGAAACGTGGCAGAGTCATGGGAAAGAGGAATTAAAATGTGTTCAATCATACATGTAGAAGTTAGAATTTGATTAAAAACGCTGCAGATTTAGTCTATATTTCAAAATAATATTTAAAAATATGTACACTGATTTTTCTTCAGCATTACTTAATTGATAATCATGGTGCAGCAAAGTGAAAATGGGACATTTTTCTATGAAATGTAGAGATGCAAGGATCATCTGAAAATGTAACCATTACTGAGATTAATTAAGGGCTGAATATTGATGTCTGTTTACTGCCTTGATGTTATTGTTGAAAATTATTGTGAGAAATCATTAAAGTGATGAATCTTTTCACATTCATGAGTTTAATGAATCATTATTAATAAACAACTCTGTATGACTCAGTACCCATGAAGTAGCTCTGAGTGTAGAAAAGGTTGGTGACCCCTGGTCTAAGGATTTCAGCTGGTTTTGATGCCCCCAAAGTTCCTGTTTATCATTCCAGAACCCCCTGCCCCATGAGAGTGCTGCATCTTTATTGTCAATGACATAATCAGAATCAGAATCATTTATTGTCATTGTACACGGGGAATACAATGAAATTGCAGCAGCCTTGGAGTGAAGAAGTTAAATAAAATAGAATAAAAATAGCAATAGTATATTTACAACTATTAACAAAAAAAGTGGACAATATGTACAGAAACTGTTAATTATTAAATATTTGTGGATAAAATGGAATGGAATGAGATGAGTTGCTGTGAACACACCATAATAAATATTGAGTTATTTCACAGTAGGGTTGTTGTTTTTTTGTTATTATATAATTATTATTCGTTATTTTACTTTATTACATTATTTAATTTATTTCCCAAATAATGATTCATCCGCGATGATCCAGTATAAACTGAGGGAAGTGACCTTAAAAAAAGGAAAATAAACAGTAGTAAGACCGAAGTAACAGAAGTAGTCCGCTCCTGCACTTGATTACTCAGGTGGAGCGAGCGACCGTGTCTCTAGCAGAGCAGACGGACTTACAGCTAACTCTTCTAACCCTTAGAAACCGTTCAAACAATCATGTGGATTTGTGTTTCCAGTCGTGTCTCAACAAAGTAAAGACTGATGTTATTCCCACATATTTACGAGCAGCCAGGATTCAGATTGCAGCATTTCCCGCATGGATACATTTTATGTTCATGCTAATGTTGTTAGCCTGTATTATTAGCATACTGCTAATAACACCGGTTTCTTTCCGGCTCCGTTTTCCAACAGAAGAAGCACTGACCACACGGAATAAAATTAAAATGATGAGCGAACAGGCACTTAATAATAACCGTAACATAAAAGCACGTTTAGAAGATCATCTTGTATATTACCGAGATGACATATCTCGAAGTGGGGGGCTGTTGACTTCGACTGGGGACATTGTCGGGCAGTGGAAGGAATACTTCGAGGATCTCCTCAATCCCGCTGACACGCCTTCTTTTGAAGAAGCAGAGAGCGAGGACTTTGGGGTGGGGCTGTCTATTACCCGGGCTGAAGTCACTGAGGTAGTCGATGAGCTCCTCGGTGGCAAGGCCCCGGGAGTAGATGAAGTTCGCCCTGAGTACCTCAAGTCTCTGGATGCTGTGGGAATGTCTTGGCTGACAAGTCTCTGCAGCATCGCGTGGCAGTCGGGAACTGTACCACTGGACTGGCAGACAGGGGTCGTGGTTCCCCTCTTTAAGAAGGGGGACCGAAGGGTGTGTTCCAACTACAGGGGAATTACACTCCTCAGCCTCCCTGGGAAAGTCTATGCCAGGGTACTGGAGAGGAGAGTCCGTCCGATAGTTGAACCTCAGATTCAGGAACAACAGTGCGGTTTCCGTCCTGGTCGTGGAACAGTGGAGCAGCTCTATACCCTATCTAGGGTGCTGGAGGGATTGTGGGAGTTCGCTTACCCAGTCCATATGTGTTTTGTGGATTTGGAAAAGGCGTTCGACTGCGTCCCCCGTGGTATCCTGTGGAGGGTGCTCTGGGAGTATGGGGTCCGGGGAGCCATACCGAGGGCTGTCCGGTCTCTGTATGACCGGAGTAGGAGGTTGGTTCGCATAGCTGGCAGTAAGTCAGACCTGTTCCCGGTCCACGTTGGACTCCGGCAGAGCTGCCATTTATCACCGGTTCTGTTCGTAGTTTTTATGGACAGAATTTCTAGGCGCAGCCAGGGGCCGGAGGGGATCTGGTTTGGGGACCACATGATTTCCTCTCTGCTTTTTGCAGAAGAAGTTGTCCTGTTGGCTTCATCGAGCCAAGACCTCCAGCGTGCATTGGGGCGGTGTGCAGCCGAGTGTGAAGCGGCCGGGATGAGGGTCAGCATTGCCAAATCTGAGGCCATGGTTCTTGACCGGAGAAAGGTAGTCTGCCATCTCCCGGTGGGTGGAGTCTCCCTGCCCCAGGTGGAGGAGTTTAAATATCTGGGGATCTTGTTCACGAGTGAGGGAAGACCGGAGCGCGAGATCGACAGGCGGATCGGAGCGGCGTCCGTAGTTATGCGGTCGTTGGATCAGTCCCTTGTGGTGAAGAGAGAGAGCTGAGCCGAAAAGCAAAGCTCTCAATTTACCGGTCGATCTTCGTTCCAATACTCACCTATGGTCATGAGCTATGGGTCATGACAGAAAGAACGAGGTCCCGAATACAAGCGGCTGAAATGAGCTTCCTCCGTAGGGTGGCTGGGCGCTCCCTTAGAGATAGGGTGAGAAGCTCGGCAATCCGCGGAGGGCTCGGATCTCGATAGGACGGGCTCGATAGGAGCCAGTTGAGGTGGCTCGGGCATTTAGTCCGGAAGCCTCCTGGACGCCTCACTGGAGAGGTGTTTCGGGCATGTCCCACTGGGCGGAGGCCCCGGGGAAGACCCAGGACACGCTGGAGAGACTACGTCTCTCGGCTGGCCTGGGAACGCCTTGGGGTTGTGCAGCTTCCCTGGAACTCAGAGGAAAATGAGACGGAGGGGATGATCAAAAGGGAAAATCCTATTTCTGGACATGTTCAGCGTGATGACGTCATCTGCATCTCTGCTTTATGACTAGCGCCCCTTAGTAGTGAAAATCACAACCACACTTATCTCTGAGAGATCAAATAAACTGGAGAAAATTTGACACAGTAATCCAAGATGAACTCTTACTGCGTTAATCCAAACTAGCTGATGCTGCTGCAAGTTATTGTGAAGCTAGTCCTCACCATGCTGAAGAGAACAGTGGATTCTGAATACACACAGCTGGTTCGATATGGAGGTCCGTATGGGGATCTGATTTCTATCAATATAAAATTGTTTCTTTATTTTTCTACAAGGCAGAGCCCACAATCAGCTTGGAGGACTGGCCGCTTCAGTGGTGGTCAAACATCAAGTACCTGGAGACAGCAGCTCCATCAGTCCCTTGTCAGAGAGGATTGTCCCTCTCTGGACATTTGGTTCAGAAAAAGAGAGCTTCTCTCTCCTCTGAACAGATCAGGAGGCTTGTGTGTTTGAGGAAGTGGCTCAGTGCAAAGAGCCAGAAATCTGGGGGCAGCCATCCATTTGTTCCTGCAGTTCAGCAGAAAAGCAGAAAGCTAGTGCAGAACATGGAAGTCTTCTTTTACTTCCATTCTTGATGCTCTACACAGACAATTGTTCTTTCGTGTGGATTTGGACTTCATCATTTTTTTTTTGTCTGCAGTCATTTCTGGTTTTCAGTGACTGAATGATGCACTGACCTAAGAACTCTTTGTGTGATTTTATTGTTCTAGTGACGTTCAAAGGAAGTGTCTGTTCTAGATTCAATATTTAAAGATCTTTTCAAACTATTTTCTTCATACAGATTTGATGTAGAATCCTTTGAATGGTTTTCTGAAATCTGGAAGCTGAAACTAATTTGGACGCCAACTTGAACTTTCTACAGGCCGATCTGTGAACATTTTTCTGACATGAAATGGATTCGTGTTCTGAAATAGGTTGGAGATCCTGATATACAAGATCCTGATTGAAACAGATCAGTTTCTATCAATCATCAGAACAATCAATTCAGTTGATGAAGAAAATCTGAACTAATCATCAGTTTGTTCCAAACACGGCTGTAGACAGAAAATCTTCCAGTGAAACATCAGAAAGTTCTTCACCTGATCCGTTCTTCTCATCCTTCAGGGACTTCAGCTTCTTTACTGACCTCAGAGTCTGCAGTCTGGACTCTCCAGAAAACCACACAGATCAAGAACTCCTGAATCCTGCAGGTTCTGGTTCCAGCTCAGGTCCAGTTTTGTTAGATTACACGGGTTTTTCTTCAGAGCTGAGACCAGAGCTAAACAGCTGATCTTTGACAAACTGCTGTACTCCAACCTGCAATCAGACAGAAAAGTCAGACAGACCCGCCCTGATGACAGACTGACAGATGACATTTTCACTGTTTGCTCATTTCTTTTGGATTTGGACCCAAAAACATGATCATGAATGAAAATACAATAGATTATAAATGAAATTAAAACAGACAAGGAATTGAAATGTCATCGATCATCAGGAATTATTCATGACTACATATTTACAATCCAATAGATTTAAAGCTTCCATTTCAAAAATGTCAGATTTCAAAGACTAAATAAAGAGACACAGGCTGTGTCCAAATTCCCGTCCTACTCCCTAACTCCTTGTTAGGGAGGACTGTGAGGACGGTGGACTCTTGTCTCTGATTCAGGTAGGAGTTTAACATCAAACAGGATGGGGGGGTCGGTCATGATACAGGGGAGGAGGAGAACGAGATGTGACTCCACTTGGCAGATGTTCCACATTTATTCTGTTGATGATTCATATTCCAAGTGAGTCTGCAAACAACTAAAGATCCTCTCATCACTACACAAACAGCACAAACTGACCTGCTGTCAATAAAATAAAGTCCATAAAACAATAAAACTGAGTCTGTCATTATGAACATAAACTCCTCTATCTATCAAACAAAAATTCATTTGGTCAGCTACTCAATACTGAGAATGAACTGAAGAAGTAAGACATGGTTCTGCTGCTACGGGCCATAATTAAGTTCTGCTTCAAAATTACAAAGGCTCAAAAGACGATGAACATCTGCAAATTTTTGGGATTTTTATTTTCTATTTTTAGTGACTTATTTATTTCCTTCTGTGATTGTTATAATTGGTTATTGAACAGCAGTTTAAAAAAATCTATATTACTTATAATTTTGTTCTTAATGGTTAAGATTTTCAAAATGTTAAAACAGTTTTACTCAGTATTCAGGACTGTGTTATGTTTTTATATTGTATTGTTCTAAATGTTGTTTTTTTGTATTCTACAATTGTTCAATAAAAAATAAAATAAATAAAAAACATTATTAAAAACTATATGTAGTGCAGGAATATCTAGTGTCCTGGATTTTAAAAGCAATTCTAACACCGTGCTCACTACTTTTTATTTAAAGGGTGAATATGAAGACTTCTATTTCACAAAGTGAAAATCTATTTAATATGAGCGTTTAGTGATGATCATTTATGAATCCACTGAGTTCTGAAGATAAAAACCTGAATGGTTAATTTCAAAAAATATTTAAATACTTTTTGGGGGTAAAAATGTGAATAATTACCCAACCAAAAATAATAAAACACTGTAATTATGGGAAAATGTATTGAATAAATGACAGCAAAACATAAATGTCTCCTTTTAGTCTCTATCTAGATTAAAGAAAACTCTGGTTTCCATCCAAATGACAAATACAGCGGGGAAAATAAGTATTGAACACGTCAACATTTTTCTCAAAAAATATATTTCTAATCGAGCTATTGACATGAAATTTTCACCAGATGTCGGCATCAACCCAAGTAATGCACAAATAGAAAGAAATCCAAAAATGTATGCCCATAAATGAAGCTATGTGTAATAAAGTCAAATGGCACAGGGAATAAGTATTGAACACGCTTACTGAAATTTATTTAATACTTAGTGCAAAAACCTTTGTTGGTGATTATTGCCTCAAGACGCCTCCTGTATGGAGAAACCAGTGGAATACATTGCTCAGGTGTGATTTTGGCCCATTCATCCTCACAAACTGCCTTCAAATCTTCAAGGTTCCGGGGGTTTCTTCTGTGATCTTCAGTTCTTTCCAAAGATTTTCAATTGGATTCAAGTCTGGTGATTGACTGGGCCATTCTAGCAGCTTTATTTTCTTTTTCTTCTACCAGTTGAGTGTTATCTTGGCTGTGTGCTTGGGACCATTGTCTTGCTGAAAGATTCACCCTCTTTTCATCTTCAGCAGCCTGGCAGATGACAGCAGATTCGGATCAAGAATGTCTCGATACTTTTCTCCAGTCATTATTCCTTCAATGATATGAAGTCTACCAGTACCACATGCTGAAAAACAGCCCCACGTCATGATGCTCCCACCTCCAAACTTGACTGTTGGTATGGTGTTTTGGGGGTGATGTGCGGTGCCATTTTTCCTCCAAACATGTTGTGTCTAATGACATCCGAAGAGTTCAATATTGGTCTCATCTGACCAGAGTATCTTCTCCCAGAATGTCATGGGTTTATCCAAATGTTGTGTCGCAAACTCTAAACGAGCCTCAACATGCTTCTTCTTCAAAAATGGAGTCTTGCGTGGTGTGCGTGCATGGAGGCCATGGCAGTTGAGTGCATTACTTATTGTTTTCTTTGAAACAACGGTACCTGCTAATTCCAGGTTTTTCTGAAGCTCTCCACGAGTGCTCCAGGGCTGTTGGAGAACCCTTCTGATGATTGTTCTGACTCCTCTGTCTGAAATCTTGCGAGGAGCACCTGGCCGTGGCAGGTTTATGGTAATGCCGTGTTCTTTCCACCTCCGGATGATGGCCCCAATGGTACTCACTGGAACTTTCAGAAGTTTAGAAATGCGCCTGTAACCAATGCCTTCAGTGTGTTTTGCAACAATAAGGTTGCGTATGTCTTTGGACAGCTCTTTGCTTTTACCCATCATGCAATGCTTCTTGTCTAACACCTTGTTGGGTGAGAAAGGTGAGAAACCTTTTTAAAAGGCATCAATCAGGACTATACCAGCTGATATTACTTTGCACTAATAGGGGGCAGGTTAACCTTCTGAATACTGACAAACTCCGGCTGCTTTCTTGGCTTGCCAGACCTTTTTACCCCTCCTTTTCTTCATGTGTTCAATACTTATTCCCTGTGCCATTTCACTTTATTACACATAACTTCATTTATGGACACAAATGTTTGGATTTTTTTCTATGTGTGCATTACTTGGGTTGATGCCGACATCCGGTGAAAATTTCATGTCAATAGCTTGATTAGAAATATGTTTTTTGAGAGAAATGTTGACGTGTTCAATGCTTATTTTCCCCGCTGTAAATGTCTCCATCAAAGACAGACACATTCATTCATGTTTTCTGTTTGTCCCTTTCAGGGTCACAGGGCTGCCAGAGCCCATCCTGGCCACTTATGGGCGAAGGCAGGGGACAGCCTGGACAGTTTGCCAGTTTGTCGCAGGGTCACACATATCACACACCCATGCACACTCACATTCACACCTAGGGTCAATTTTGAATAACCAATAAACCTATAAAGCATGTTTTTGGATGGTGGAAGGAATCCGGAGTCCCGGAGAGAACACACGCATGCGCTGGGAGAACATGCAAACTCCACACAGAAAGGTCACCCATTGTTGTTCAGGTCTCCATGTCAATAGAGGCAAGTGCGCTAACATGCGGTCAAAGGAATTCTCCATGCAGGTTAAAGGAGCCATCATTAAGCTGAGAAAACAGAAAAAAACCATGCTAGAAATGGCTGCAGTGTTAGGAGTGGCAAAATCAACAGTGTGGTACATCCTGAGAAAGAAAGAAAGCACTGGTGAACTCAGCAACACAAAAAGACCTGGACGTCCACGGAGGACAACAGTGATGGATGATCACAGAATCATTTCCATAGTGAAGAGTAACCCGTTCACAACAGCCAACCAAGTGAACAACACTCTCCAGGAGGTAGGCGTATCAATATTCAAGTCTACCATCAAAAGAAGACTGCATGAAAGTAGATACAGAGGGTACACTGTAAGATGCAAGCCACTCATAAGCCTCAAGAATAGGAAGGCTAGATTGGACTTTGCTAAAAAGCATCTCAAAAAGCCAGCACAGTTCTGGAAAAACATTCTTTGGACAGATGAAACCAAAATCAACCTCTACTAGAACGATTGCAAGAGAAAAGTATCATCAGTAAAACCTTGTGGAGGCAGTCTGATGGTCTGGGCGTGCATGGCTGCTAGTGGCACTGGGACACTAGTGTTCATTGATGACGTGACACAGGACAGAAGCAGCCCAATGAACCCTGAGGTGTTCAGAGACATACTGTCTGCACAGATCCAGGTGAATGCAGCCAAACTGATTGGACGGCGTTTCAGAATACAGATGGACAACGACCTAAAACGTACAGCCAAAGCAACCCAGGAGTTTATTAAAACAAAGAAGTGGAATTTTCTTGAATAACCAAGTCAATCATCAGATCTTAACCCAATTGAGCATGCACTTCACTTGTTGAAGACTAAACTTGACTAAAAATGCAATCTTTTTGTTTAACCCATGGAATAAAAGCTGAAAGTCTGCACTTCAATGGCATCTGAGTTGTTTTCAAAATCCAAAATGGGTACTGAATTTTGTTTCTCCTTTACTGATTTGTGTTTTAAAAAGTAAAATTAAAAAAACAAAAAAACATTCAACACAGACACAAAATTGGGAGCACATCCTCTCTGACTTCTCCACCTTAAATTTCAATAAGTCCAAGTTCAGTCCAGATTTACAGACAATTATCTTCATCCACACTGAGGGTCTCAGCTGTTTGGGTGGAAGTGCTGCCAAGTGTCAAGCAGTAAGACGAAGACAAGAGATGCGTGATCAGAAGCACCCATTGATAGAGGTTACAGAACTGTAAAAGTGGAGTTTTCTTTTAAGATATTCTGGTTAACTGAGGTTTATACATTTGAAGATGTACAATACCCAGTGAAGTTGACGTCGGAAGGATGGGAGAAGCCAGGACAGCTGTTGATACATTAAACAGTGATGAGTTCTAAATGGAAAATTGAGAAAAAAAACTACACAAACTGTTATAAATAATATTCAGTGGTCGAAGATTTGTTAGAGTGGTGTTTTGACATATTATGTCATCATAGTCTAAAGTCGGGATAATCAGTTGTGAGATAATTGAATCGGTTAGTTCAAAAGGGGCCCAAATCCAAGAGGTTTGTTTTTCTAGGAAATTATTTTAATTGCATAGCTTAAATGGAAGCTACACCAAATGATTCATACTTTACCCAGATTTAGTACCAATTCATAGCTTACAAACGCTATAATATGAAGCACCTCACGTTTATAATTTCAGAGGACTAGCAAACTAAACTCTCTGGACTTGGACCCTTCTTGAATAAAACAGGGGTGCTACAATATTGGATAACTAGTGCTGCCATCTATGGGATAAAGCTAAACCCATGCAAGAGAGACCCAGGTCCAGGAATTTGCATTAATGCATTTTAAATGTCAAGCATAGTCAATACAACGGACCTGAGACTTGTTTTGCACATAATCAGATAGCTTTTCCCTAGAACACCATAGAACATATTATTAGAGTGGTGTTTTGATCATCTCTATTTTGAAAAATTGTGGACTTGGGCCCCTTTTGAACTAACCGATTCAATTTTCTTCCTGACTAAGATACTAAAATAATGGATTTATAGATAAAGCAATTTTAAACAATAAGAAGTTGTATGGACAATGCCTGTATAGCAGCCGATCATGTAGCGGCCCTCGGAACCCTCTGGTACACAAAGAAGGCGAATATTAGAGGCTCTACTTCTAATTTTATCTGCATCTTCAACTTTCTCAGCCAGGTAAGAATTCTGTTTCTCCTGTATTACTGGTCACTTGCTGTATGTCACTTTGTTGTTTTTTGATGTCTTTTTTTCTTGTACTGCAGCTGACAAAAGTTATTTTCCCATTTTGGGATTAATAAAGTCTTCTATTCTATTTTCTATTCTATACCTTGCTAATAATGCTAACTGTGTCATGCCAATTATGCTAATGATGTTATGCTAATTATGCTATGATAATGATGAGAATGGTGTTGTCAGGTGGGGAGGGCTGGTGAGCATGAAGGACCCAGAATGCAGAGACGGGAGGCACACAGTTCAAAAGCAAGGGGGTTTAATCTTAATAAAAAGCGCTGCAGAGTAGGATAACAAAACAAAAACTCACTGTGGGCAAACCATGAACAAGGCAGAAGGGAGTCAGGGACGAGGAGTACCCCCCCCCTCAAGGAACCGCACCGAGGTTCCAAAGTCAACCAAGGAGGAGGGGGCCTGTGAGAAGAACTTGGAAAGGCAACAGAGTACAGGGAGGCTGGGCTTGGTACACCAGCGAGTCCGAGAAGAGTCCGTAGGACGGCCGGGAGGCCGCGCTGTCAGGCGAGGCAGGTCTGGAGGACGGCCGGGAGGCCGCGCTGTCTGGCGAGTCGGGCCAGCAGTCGAGCTCCGGCAGGTCTGGCCAGCAGTCGAGCTCCAGCGGGTTGGGTCAGCAGTCGAGCTCTGGCGGGTCTGGCCAGCCCAGCAGTCGAGCTCCGGCAGGTTGGCCACTCGTCGAGCTCCGGCGGGTCGGTCGGTCAGGCATGGAGACTGGGAGCGGCATAGCAAAGTCAGGGTCAGGCCATTCAGAGTCAGTCACTATATGGCCAAAAGGGCAGGGGGGTCAGACATGGAGTCCACGATAGGCATGGTAAAGTCAGTGTCGGGCTGTGGTGCATCGGGGACCCTCATGGGAGCCGGGACGGGTCGGGGTGCGTCCTGCACCCTCCTGGGAGCAGGGACAGGTCTGGGTGCATCCAGGACCACCACTGAAAGAGGCTGTGGTGCGTCCGGGACCACCACCTGAACAGGAAAGGGACTTTGAAGGGGGCGGTGATGACGACGACGACCCCCCCTCATGGCAAGATGGCTCCCCTTCATAAAAAAAGCGGCAAACTGGGCCTGCAGCGACCACTCTCTGTTTGAAAGAAAATAACTTATGATCATAAAAATATGTAGATTATTTTAACTTTAAGAAATCTAGTATGAAATTATTTATGTGAACATGACACATGTTTATACTTGTCCTGTCCCATACAGGCCAGGTTACATCTCCATTTCCATCTCTATCTTTACTTCTTTCCCTTGATGGTGAGCTGCCCGAACGAAAAGAACCAACTAGTACTGCCAACTAACACCTGTGTGGTAAGAGGCGCAGCAGCCCTGTCTTTTCCCCCACTCAACAATCCTACATTGCTTTCATCAAAGGCACAGTGCATCAGTTTTTCCTGGACAATCAAACCCGGACTACATCTTGAAAAAACAGCGACCTGGTGTCGGAAAATCATGAACTATTCATCTTGTAATCTTTGTAAATGTGTATATATTGTGAATGTCTTCTTTTGGGGTTAAATTCACTGACCAAAAATATAAACGCAATACTTTTGTTATTGCTCCCATTTTTTGTGGTATGAACTCAAAGATGTGAAACATTTTCCACATACACAAAATAACCAGTTCTCTGAAATATTGTTCACAAATCTGTCTTAATCTGGGATAGTGAGAACTTCTCCTTTGCCAAGACAATCCATCCCACCTCTCAGGTGTGCCATATCAAGATGCTGATTAGACAGCATGATTATTGCACAGGTGTGCCTTAGACTGGCCACAAGAAAAGAGCACTCTGAAATCTTCAGTTGTATCACACAGCACAATGCCACAGATGTCGCAAGTTTTAAGGGAGCGTGCAATTGGCATGCTGATAGCAGGAATGTCCACCAGAGCTGCTGCTAGGGAACTGAATGTCCATTTCTCCACCCTAAGCCGTCTCCAAAGGCGTTTCCAAGAATTTGGCAGCACATCCAACAGGCCTCACAACCGCAGACCACGTGTAACCACACCAGCCCTAGACCTCCACATCCAGCAGTCCACCTCCAAGGTCATCTGAGACCAGCCACTCGGAAAGCTGCTGAAACAATCGGTTTGCATAACCACAGAATTTCTGCACAAACTGTCAGAAACCCGTCTCAGGGAAGCTCATATGCATGCTCGTCGTCCTCATCGAGGTCTCGACCTCACTACAGTTCGTCGTCATAACCGACTTGAGTAGGCAGATGCTCACATGCGATGGCGTCTGGCACGTTGGAGAGGTGTTCTCTTCACGGATGAATCCCGGTTTACACTGTTCAGGGCAGATGGCAGACAGCGTGTGTGGCGTTGTGTGGGTGAGCGGTTTTCTGATGTCAATGTTGTGGATCGAGTAGCCCATGGTGGTGCTGGGGTTATGGTATGGGCAGGCATGCGTTATGGGCGAAGACCACAGGTGCATTTCATTGATGGCATTTTGAATGCACAGAGATACCGTGACGAGATCCTGGGGCCCATTGTTGTGCCGTACATCCAACAACATCACCTCATGTTACAGCTTGATAATGCACGGCTCCGTGTTGCATGGATTTTCTTGCTAAAGGAGTAGTGCTCACTATCACAGATTTAGACAGATTTTTGAACAATATTTCAGAGAACTGGTTATTTTGTGTGTGTGGAAAATGTTTCACATCTTTGAGTTCATACCATAAAAATTGGGAGCAATAACAAGGTCAGTGTATATAAATATTCACTTCTTGCACCATAGCCTTTATCTTTGTGTGTTGTTTAAGCTCTTCACCTCCCTCCCTGAGACGAACCCTAGATCTTCGAACACCAGCCTTAACTCAAATATCTCTTAATTAAATAAAATCCCTAATTTATAAGTATCTCCATTCGGGCTGCTCTCCATTGCCTGAGACATTCACTGAGCACACTGTCAGTTGGGACCTTGAGCTTGATGTATTCATGCATCTTGGATGTTTCATTCTGGATAGTGGCTTCTACGCTCACTAGTCCTTGGCCTCCTTCCTTGCGGCTAGCATACAGTCTCAAGGTGCTGGATTTGGGATGGAACCCTCCATGCATGGTGAGGAGCTTTCGTGTCTTAACATCCGTAGTCTGTTTCTCTTCCTTTGGCCATCTTATTGTTCCTGCAGGGTATCTGATAACTGGCAGTCCGAAGCTGTTTTTTGCCCGGGTCTTATCCTTGCCCTTGAGCTGGCTTCTCAGGACTTGCCTTACACATTGGAGGTATTTAGCTGTTGCAGCTTTCCTTGTTGCCTGCTCCAGGTTGCCATTTGCCTGTGGAATTCCAAGGTACCTGTAACTGTGCTCAATGTCTTCTATTGTTCCTTCTGGGAGTGAGACACCTCCTGTCTGGACTACCTCGCCTCTCTTTGTCACCATCCGGCTGCATTTTTCGAGCCCGAATGACAACCCAATGTCAGTACTGTAGATCCTGGTGGTGTGGATCAGTGAGTCAATGTCACGCTCGCTCTTAGCATATAGCTTGATGTCATCTATGTAGAGGAAGTGACTGATGTTGGCCCCATTTCTGAGTCGGTATCCATAGCCAGTCTTGTTGATTATTTGGCTGTGGGGGTTCAGACCTATGCAGAACAGCAGAGGGGAAATAGCATCACCTTGGTATATCCCACATTTGATGGACACTTGTGCAAGTGTCTTTCCATTGGCTTCAAGTGTGGCTTTCCACAGCTTCATCGAATTTCCTATGAAGGCTCTTAGAGTCCTGTTGATGTTGTACAGCTTCAAGCATTCAGTGATCCACGTGTGTGGCATTAAGTCATAGCCTTTCTATGTAATCAATCCAGGCTTTGCACAGGTTGGTGTGTCGTGACTTGCAGTCTTGAGCGACTGTTCTGTTGACCAGGAGTTGGTGTTTGGCTCCTCTGGAGTCTTTACCAATGGCCTTAATGTGTTGCTCATGTATTGATCCATGTGCCTATTAATCTTTGTTGCAATGACTGACATGAGCTTCCATGTTGGGGAGAGACAGGATTTTTGGCCGGTAGTTGGATGGGACTGCACTCTTTGAGGGATCCTTTTGGATCAGAATTGTTCGCCCTTCTGTTAACCATTCGGGGTGAGTCCCATCTCTTAGCAGCTGATTCATTTGTGCTGCCAGGCGCTCGTGGAGTGCGGTCAGTTTCTTTCTGCCACTGTGATGGTTACTGCATTTTGTTCAGGAAGGTTCCTATATTCTTTTCTCAGAGAGACCAGCCACTGGGCATCGCTGTTATGTGCTGTCTCTTTTTCCCATATACTTTTCCAGTACTCCATTTCTAGCCTTGCTTGGTCTGATCGGCTGTTTTGACCCTGTCACTGAGCGTACACTTTTGCAGGCTGAGTTGCGAACAGCCTGTTATCCGTCTGGTTTCTTTTTTTTATAACTTAAGTTTTATTTTTCATTTTTTGTAAACAAGATATAGAACAATTGTACATGACATCAAACGAATTAAGTCTTACAAACAAAGAGAAGAAAGAAAAAAAAATAATAATAATTTATCCGTCTGGCTTCATTGTCTCTTGTGTACCTCTTTAGGCGGCTGCTCAAGGCTAGGAGCCTTTGTTTGGCAGATTCCAGTGCTTAAGGTATGGGCATCTGGCTGTATCTCTTAGGTACTTGCTTTCTTATTGTACCTCTTTGAGCCTCTGTCCGCTTACTCACGTCTCTACCGAGTTGCCTTGATACTTAAGAACTGCTACACTAGTTCTTAAGTCCAGGCTGCAAATCAGGCGTTTATAAATCACATGCTGAAATTTAAACCAGTTGAACTTTTTCCCCAATCAGGGACTCAGGTTTGGTAGTGACCGTGGGTAGCATCTGTTTATAACAGGTAACTGCTAACTGTTGTAAACATGATCCGGAAGGACAAATTAATCGCTGTGATTTTTAGCCGGATGGATTAATATGACACCGAGATGGACATTTATAGAAACAGATCAGTGAAAACAAAAGGCCAGGAGCAAGATTTGAGAGAACACCACTGTGCATTAACCACGCAAAGTTTAAGTTCATCCACGGCTAAATTTTGTTAGCACATATTAGCCTAATCCTAACCATTCTTCTGGTCCAAGCTGCCTAGAATAAAGAACTGGCTGCACAGTTTTAGAAAATCAGGAGCGAATAGTCACTTAATAATAATCATTAAAAAAGAAAATTCATGTTCAGAAGATCATCTCACTCTATGCTGCAGCTTTCTTTGTTTACAAGAGAACTCAATATTTCTTCTAAGGTAGTTTTGGGTGTTTTAGATCGTTCTGCTTATGTCAATATGATTTATTGCGATGGAAATTGTGCCGTATGTAAATGTTTGTTTTAATTGGATAATGTTTTTCTGGGTCCATGTGGACAGTTCAATTCTAATCCCATCTTTGATCTGGTCAAAGATGTTCTGCACACGGAACCACGGTTAATGTTTTGATGTAAAAAGTACTACTGTGTATGTCAGAAGTATGTCATTTGGTTTTGTACGCTCCACATAGCAGTTCATGATTGAAGACAGAGGTGTGGCTTAATATGGGCGGGGTTTTTCATTTTCGATTTGAAATGGTTTATTTCAAGCAATCAAATAGGAATAATACACAAAAAACAACACAATCATCAGTTATACATTCATAGAATAACCAATCAAACTTTGAATAATTAGACATATTAATAAATATTGCTTGAAAGGGAGTGGAAGAAAGCGAACTTATATAATCCCACCCCTGTTCTACTGTAACCATTTTATTACATGATTTATCAATATCCGGTTCCTAGAAAGCACATGACAAAGATGAATTAATAATAATAATAATAATAATAATAATAATAATAATAACTTTATTTGTATAGCACCTTTCCAGATAAAAATCACAAAGTGCTTCCCAGTACAACACGATAAAACAACAGTAAAACACAGTAAAAACACATGTTAAAAAGAAATTAAGAAAAAGCTATTTTAAAAAGATATGTTTTTAGCTGCTTTTTAAAAGAAAACACTGAGTCCACAGATCTGAGGCTGAGAGGAAGAGAGTTCCAGAGGGATGGGGCCACCGTGGCAAAGGCTCTTTGGATTGATTACATAGAAAGGCTATGACTTTAATTACTTAAATTATTTTGTGAAAAAAATAACTTTTAGAAATCAACATCGCAATGAAGTATCCAAAATATGTGCAGATTATGTTACTTATAAAAGTCATTGACAAAAATACTATATCAGTAAAATAGACATAACACTGTTTCAGGAATTTTCATAGAAAGATTTGGTCAACTATCAAAAGTTAATAATATGAACAAAATTATGTTTCATTAGAAAAAAATCATGAATAAGCTTATCATTTTTTTTAAACAAGTGAAGTAATATAATTAATTAGTATATATATAAAATATATGTATATATATATTTTTTTATGACAAAGTAATACTATGCAGTAAAATAAAAAGTAAAAAAGAGTCCATATTTGTCGAAAGACCAAGGCTGGTATTTCTTCTTCTTTTGCTGATTAACAGCAAAGTTTATAGTTCTCTTCGATGTTATGTCTGCAGACATTAGATTCAGGTCCCTATCCTTCTTCAGCTGATATCAGCGGCGGTGAAAGTTGAGGTCAAGTCCGGGTTACTCCCGGGTTAGGAGACTTCCGGGTTAGCATGACGCTGTGACGCGGACCGGCTCGAGACCTGGTGGAAAATAAGATGATTTAATCCTGGGAAACTAAAACAAAAAACAAGCCAGCGGAATATCTTTTTTCTCTCTTTTTCTTCTTTTTTGGGATAAATACACCGTCCCAGTGTCATTCCCCCCCCCCCGATTTTTTTCCAAAGAAAACTCAGAACGTCCTGGAGAGCTGCAGCAGCGAGGAGGATCTGGACACCCTGACAAGCTACATCGACGAGCAATACGAGCGTCTCGTCATGGGAAAAACCCCTCAGTCAGCCAAGCCAGCCGCCCCCACCAAGCGGAGCCGACCCGAAGAATCACCGGGAGCTTCTCCACCGAAGACGGAGTTTGAATCTAACGCGTGGGATATTCTTCTTAGCATTGATGCAAAACTATCCAGCTTCGACAGCCGTCTTTCCCTCCTGGAAGTTCTTCACCGGGAATTTCAAGAGATCAAGGATGCTCTAGAATTTTCCCAAAAACAAGTGGAAACCCTGACCGCGGAGAATTCAGCGCTGAGGGAGTCGGTAAAGTCCATCACTGATGGAATGAGCCAACTCTCTGAAGAAAATAAGAAGATCAAGGAGTCCATTCTGGATCTTCAATCAAGATCCATGAGAGATAACCTGGTGGTCATGGGAATACCAGAAACACCAGAAGAAAACGCAGAGGAAAAAATTAAAAACTTTATTCAAACCCAGCTAAAGCTTCCAGAGGAAAAAGTTAAAACCATAAACTTTCACCGTGTGCATCGCATGGGAGCAGTGAGACCTGGGAACCGCAGGCCCAGACCCATCGTGGCCAAGTTTGTCCTTCACAAGGAGAAGGAAGAGGTGAGGCGCCGTGGCAGGGAGCTCCGGGGAACCGACTTCAGGATGGATGATCAGTTCCCCAAAGAAATCTTGGAGCGCCGAAGGATCCTGTTCCCCATCAGGAAGAAATTTCTGAGCGAAGGGGCCCGCGCTGTCATATCTGTGGACCGACTCTATGTGAATGGACAGCTCCACCGCGACCCAAACGTCACTCCCTGGCTATTCTAAATCAGATATGTATCCACACCCTTTACACTCTCTGCACAAATGTTAGTTTATGCTTATATGTGACACACTGGGCATAACTCACGGGGCATAAAGGTTTCCACTTTAGGTAAAATCACCACCAGTCTCCTCAGCAGCTTCAAGCCTGTTCATGATAGGTTTGTTCTGTTTCTACCCGCCCTGTTTCCTTATTTATCCCCCCCTCTGCACTCCTTTCCCTTTTTTCTTTTTTCACACACTATTCCCTCCCCCTCACCTAAGCTGCCACATAACCCAGCCACTCTACAATAGTACTGATCTGCACAACACACTGAGACACTCAGGATGTCCAGCATTACATCACATGCACTGTGCATTACACATTAAGCCTCATAGCAACATCAAGCACACAATTATGTGTAAATATATACTCATTTTTGCCTCCATCAATAACATACAGTTTCTAGCATTCACCTCAACAGCAGCATGTCCACCCTAAGGTTAGTTACTTGGAATGTGCATGGAGCTGGAACCAGAGAGAAGAGACTGAAAATAATGAGCAAATCAAAAGATCTCAAAACTGATTTTGCGTTTCTTCAAGAAACTCATATGTCTAGTTCCTCAGTGAATATTCTCGCCACAGCAGATTTTCCCAACGTATATTCAGCCTGTTATAATTCTAGACAGAGAGGAGTAACAATTATGATAAATAGGGAAATTAAATTCACAGAAACTAGTACAGTCATAGACCCAGAAGGAAGATTTATAATAGTCACTCTTTCCACTCAAAATATGCAGCTGTGTTTAGCTAATGTGTACGCCCCCAACGTAGATGACCCTAAATTCTTTCATTCCTTCTTCTCTGCGCTATCTGAACATACAGACAAATCGCTAATCATTGCAGGTGACCTCAACATGTGTTTAGATCCAGAGATGGATAGGCTAAATAATACAGGAAATCTTAGAATCTGGCAATCCACAAACACTGTTAAACAGTACATGGAGGATTTTGGTCTTTGTGATGTTTGGCGTTTATTCCACCCCACGAAAAGAACTTATACCTTTTTCTCCACAGTTCATCAATCATACTCCAGGCTAGATTATTTCTTGGTTAACAGCTCCTTGTTGAGCATAGCTACGGAAGCACAGATCCACCCCATTACTATCAGCGACCACGCACCAGTTTCCCTGACTCTTAAAAACAAAACATCACCACCTTCATTAAGGAGCTGGAGGTTCAATACATCGTTGCTCAGAGACCCTAACTTTATAGATTTCTTTGCTAAAGAATGGTCCTCATATCTTCAAAATAATGACCACCCAGGTATTTCCTCGTGCCTTTTATGGGAGGCCGGGAAAGCAGTCATGAGAGGAAAAATAATCGCCTTCTCATCCCACAAAAAAAGAAAAGAAAACTCTAAACTAGTGGATTTAGAGCAAAAAATCAGACTGTTAGAGGAAACCTACAGCAACTTTACGGATGAACAAACTCTACAACAAATAAGGAAAGTAAGAATCGAATTAAATGAAATAACTAATCAAAGAACACAGTTTTTATTACAGAGACTACGCTTGGAGAGGTTTGATCACAGTAATAAATCTGGAAAATATTTGGCAAATCAACTCAAAATAAACAAAGAGAAGACAACTATTTCATCAGTCATAGACCTAACAGGAAATGCAACACATGATCCAGCTGCAATAAATTCAGTTTTTAAAAACTTTTACCAATCTCTCTACTCATCCCAAATTAATCCTTCTGGCAATGACATCAACAGTTTTCTCAATAGCATAGATTTGCCTAGACCAACAGAGGAACAAATCACAGCCCTGGAGTCCCCTCTTACTAAAGAAGAGCTGCATAAAGCATTAACCAACATGCCTAGTAAAAAAGCCCCAGGACCAGACGGCTTCCCAGCAGAATTTTATAAAGAGTTTTGGCAAATCTTAGCTCCCATTTTTCTCAGAATGACAATAGAAATTAAGGACAACAATTATCTACCTCCAAATATGAATTCTGCTAATATAATCTTACTTCTGAAACCTGGGAAAGATCCCACATCACCATCCAGCTATCGACCCATATCGCTGATTAATGCAGATCTTAAAATAATCTGCAAAGCTTTGGCGGGAAGGCTGGAGAAGGTAGTTCCCTCTCTAATACATCCTGACCAAACAGGTTTTATAAAGGGTAGACATTCATCTACCAACATGCGCAGATTAATCAACCTCATAGATTATACAACCATCAACAACCGAGAAGCAACCATTTTGTCACTGGACGCAGAAAAGGCATTTGATCGGGTCAACTGGAAATTTTTAATAGCCACCCTGAACAAATTTGGCTTTGGAAAATCATTTATTAACTGGATTAAAATACTATATGCCTCTCCTAATGCTCGTATCAGAACAAATGATCAAACATCTCCAAGCTTTAATTTACAAAGAGGAACCAGACAAGGCTGTCCACTATCTCCGTCTTTATTTGCACTATTTATTGAACCTCTAGCTGCTGCTATTTGGCAAAGTCGAGACATTGAAGGCATTCAAACCAAAAATTTAGAACACAAAATAAGTCTTTATGAAGATGATGTTTTACTATTTACTCCTAATTCACAATCTTCCATCTGCCAAATCATCTCCCTAATTAATAGATTTTCCTCAGTTTCAGAATACTCCATAAACTGGTCTAAAAGCACAATTCTACCAATTAATTGCAATTATCTAAATCCGTCATCTATTAAAATACAAACAGGCAAAATAAAGTACTTAGGTATAAATATCTCCTCTAGGCTTTCTGATCTACTCAAGCTAAACCACACCCAACTACTTAAAACAACCGAGGCTGATCTCACTAGATGGAAAACTCTACCCATTTCTCTAATCGGGAGAGTTGCAGCCATAAAAATGATGATTCTCCCAAAAATTAACTACCTATTTTCAATGATTCCTTCCAAACCTCCAACTACTTGGTTCAAATCATTAGACTCATTCATTTCCCAATACCTCTGGGAAGGTAAACCCCCACGGATTAGTTTAAAAACTATTAAAAAAACTAAAGATAGAGGAGGACTAGGCCTTCCAGACTTCCAGGACTACTACTCCGCGAACAGATTGTGTTATGTACAAAAATGGCTGAATCCTGGTGTGCTGGATGAATCCTGGCTAGACATTGAACAAAATCTCTGTGATAACCTAGATATTTCTAATTTACCTTTCTTCAGTTCTAAAATTAAACAACACAAATGCTTCAGAAGTTTAAACATCAGCTCATCCTTAACAGCCTGGTGGGATTTTCTTAAAAAAAACAACCTCACATTATTTCCATGTAAACTTACCCCCATTTGGAATAACCCTGACATTTTGATTAACAAAAACATGATTAATTTTGCTTCATGGAAGAACAAAGGAATCCAGCAGTTCCAGCATATAATTCAGAATAGAAAATTTATGTCCCTCTCAACGTTATCCTCAACCTATGGAATTAATATAAACAAATTTCTAGAATATCAGCAGCTTAAATCAGCTATAAGCACTAAATACTGCCTGACCCAAATAGACCTAGACCCTCCCCTTACAGTAACACATTTCATGGACCTTAAAAATCCCAAACTCACCTCCAAAATTTATAATATGTTATCAGACATAGATGAAACCATTTACTTACCCATGACAAAATGGGAGTCTGAGCTATCATTGAATTTTAGTGATCAATTTTGGCTACAGATCTGTTTGAATGCCTTTAATATGACCAAAAGCCCTAATCTGCAACTTATTCAATACAAGATTCTCCACAGAACTCACTACACCGGACAGAGGTTATTTAAAATGGGTCTCAATCAGTCTGCTATATGCACACAGTGCATAGGTAACAACATAGACGACTATTTGCATGCCCTGTGGGTCTGTCCACCTGTCCAATCATTCTGGAGTAAGGTTTGTGAGGATTTATCAATTTGGTTTAATCATAAGATTCCTGCTTGCCCCAAATTCTGCTTATTAGGTGACCTGGATAACATCAACATGGAATCTAACAAGGCTTATATGGTTCTCACCGCTGTATGTATCGCAAAGAAAACTATCCTCCTAAACTGGAAATCTAAAAATAATCTTAGCATCAACCACTACAGAAACCTCATGTCAGAGCATATTAGTTCAGAGATAATGTCCTCCACAAAAAACCTGTCGGCTTCAGACTCTCCCTGGCTCCATCTGGTTAGTCACATCACCTAGTGGGGGTGGGATGGTGATAGGTTGAGCCGGGTCCTGGCTGATTGGGTGGGCTGGGGTGGGTTTGGGGGGGTGGGCTCTGCCGGGCCTGTCGTTCTCCCGGCTCGGGGCTCTGGTTGCCTGGGTGGGGTGGTGGTGGGGGCGCACACTCTGCCGGCAACTTGGCAGGGGTTCCTGGGCGGGTGCCTTCTGGGCGCAGGGTAGGCAGTGCGGCTGACCGGGAACGGCGGCCGGGTGCCGTGCTGGGTGGCTGGTCGCCGTGGCGGGGGCTGGGGGGGGGGCTTGGGGCTCTGGGGCCTGGGGTCGTCTGCCCGTGGCCGGTGTTTCGCCCGTGGCCGGTAGTTGGCGCGTGGCCTTGCCCCCCGGGGGTCGGCGCCGCGGTCACAGCAGGGGTTAATGGGTTCACTTGAGTGGGTTTATTTCATTATTATTATTATTATTATTATTATATTAATTATTTTATTATTATTATTAATATTATTATTATTTATTTATTTTGGGGGGGGGGGCCTGGGGGGGCAGTGTGCTAGTCCTTAGGGGGGCCAGGGTATGAATGGTGGGGCTGGACCCCCTGCCCCCCCGTTCTGGCACCGGGACCCTTCCTTGCTGGCTGTTTCTCGGCGCCGCGAGGCTCTGGCCTCCAACTGCGGCTGGCTTGGCGTTTCTGGCTGCCCGGCCGCTCTGGGAGGGGGGGCGCCTACCGTGGCCGGCTGGGGGGCCGGTCGCTCGGGGGAGCCTTCTCCCCCGGTTGTGCCCATCCGCCCGCTCCTCCCCGCTCTCACCCAAACAAATACTGCACACAGGCACATAGGGCCCCGGGATCTGGATGGGAGGGGTATGCTGGGCACTGAGAGGGTTGGGGAGGGGGGGTCAGATATTATGGCGGGGGGGGGGGGGGGGGGGTTGTAGTGTGTAGGGTTTTAGGGGGGTGGCTGTGGCTGTGGGTGCGTGGCGATCCCTGGGTTGTTAAGGTCGCGTGCCTGGGCTGGCTTGCGGGGACGGGGCGCCGGTCGGGTGGTGGCCGGCTCATGGGTTCCGGGGACCCTGGCTTCGTCCCTGGCCTTTGTCTCGGTGTCCGGCGCCCGGTGGCCCCCATGGCTGCCGCCTGGTACGGCTAAGCGCTCCTGTCTTGTGGCCTGGGGGCCGGACACTGGGTTCGCTTGTGCCTCTGGGCATTGGGGGGGCCCCTGTAGGGGGGCCCTCTCTGTGCCTGGCTGGTGGGGTGGGCGGTCCCCTCCTCCTCCCCTCCCGGGCTGCCTGGGTCCGGATGCTGGGTGGGCTTCTGGCCTGGGGGGCTCTCCTCCCCTTTCCTGGTCTGGCTGGTCTGGCTGGGTAGGATCTGGCTCCCTTTATGAACACACGGTTCACGTCGGCAGCATGCATGTATCTCCACCCCCACGTGCACGTGCACACTGCCACACTGCTCCCTGTCTGCTTCATCCCTTCTCCTTACCTACAGTGTATTGATGGACAGTTTTTTTTTCGCTCATCTTAGTGTCAGATTTTCACCTTTGATGTAACATTCGTCCTTCCAGCAGATCTGGTAGTATAATTGTTACAGCTTAAATTAATAACTTAGTCAAATCAGTGCTTGTATCCCCCACCTTTTCACCTTTCTTCCTTTTACTCTCTTCCACCCTCCCCTCACATTCTTCCCCTCTCCCTCCCCACACACACTAAATGTAACAAATAAATAAAAAAATACGACAAAAAGGGGTTTATACAAATCTACACTCTAGTTTCTTGAAGCTATATAACCTCTTTTTGTGATAGTAAAACCTGTCCAACACAAAAAGCCTTCAGCTCTAATCTGTTTGCTCAGCTGTTGGACAGAACAAGTTAGAAGAGAAAAAAAAAAATAAAAAAAAATAAAAAATAAAAAAAAGAAAGTTGAGGTCAAGTTGTCTGCAGATCAGACCTTTGGTGTTAATCAGGTCACTTCAGACTTATGGAGAAAATGATTAATCCAGGCGTAATATTTCTTGAAATTATTTGACTCTTTGGTTTATTACTGCATGTTGTTTCTCAAAGTCCTTCATAGTCTTCACAACCTGAATCTTGGACCGGTCCGGTGGACCGAGAGCTTTGACATAAACCTGCAGCCTTTAACCCAAGTGTTCTCAATCTGCTTTTGCTTCCTGAGAAGCCTCGCATGTTTGGCGATTTCAGCATTCCTTCTGGTCAGATGGTCGTCCAGATAAACAGCAGAACCTCTGAGAATCCTCCATTGGTTCATCAGACCTAGCTTGTGTTTGTGATTCACAAACCTGATGAGGATCGCTGGTTTATCCGTCTCCTTTCTCCTGGGGAGCGGGTGGCAGGTCTCGATGGTGTCGAGATCCAGGGAAATCCCTTTCGATGTGAGAAATGATTCCATTTGCTGTTCCAGAGTCTCTCCACCGCACTCCGTTTCAGAGCTCCTAGCGCATTAGCATTAGCGCATTAGCATTAGCAATGCTAGCTCCAGCTGCAGATAGTTGTATAGCCGCAGAGAGCCACACACGCGTAATGTGCAGTAACCCGGAACCGAAACTCGGAATAATGGGGTTATATGTGTTGCGCTCTGCCCATTGTATGTGATTCTTCTTCGTCACCGCAATTAACATATTTTTATTCGCATTTTATAAGCTTCCACATGCAATATTGGCACATAGCAGTCTACCCTGAGAGCTACAGATCTGCCTCTGCAGGTTTATTCAATTCTTTCATTTCTCTTCACCAAAGCTCTCTTTCCTTCTCTGATTTTCCTCTCTAGTATGACTCACATTTGTGTCTGTGTGTGTGCACGTGCATGCTCATGTGCTGTGCTGTGTCTGATTTGAACTTTGACCTCAGTCAGCTTTCAGGCAGGTTTGATCAGGATGACTAGTCTGTCATTAGTTTGAGTTCTTGTTTGTTTTCTGACTCTTTAAACTCATAAATCTGTCAAATGTTCCAACAGCTGAACCTTTTGTTGCCATGGAAACATCTTTGTTCTTCAGAAAATCTAAGCAGCTGTTTTCTTCCACTGCAGACTCTTCAAAGAACCAAAGATGTTCGATTTCTGTAAAACCCAGATGATTTTTTAATCCAAACCTTTCAGCTTCAGTGAAGAACTACAAATGTAGAAATGAACAACCAGCAGCTTCAATGTTCTGACCTCAGAGTCTGCAGTCTGCAGTTTGGACTCTCCAGTCCAGAACACAGAACCTCCATGGATGAATCCTCCAGAATGTTGTGGCTCAGGTCCAGTTCTGTCAGGTGGGACGGGTTGGACTTCAGAGCTGAGGCCACAATTTCCCAGTCAGTCTCTGAGAGTTCACATTCTTCTGGAAGTCTGTGAAGAGAAAGAAAGACAGAAACAGGTGATCTATGATGAATTCAGGCTGTGATGAAGTTCCAGTTGGACATTTCTCTCTTCATCAGAGCTTCATCTTCATCATGAACCAGTCCTCCTCATCAGTCTCTCTCAGACCTTCATCTTTCTTTCATCTGCAGCTGGAGGAGAGAAGGTGGAGCTCCATGGAGCTTCATGCTGCCCTCAGTCTGTCAGTGATCTGAGGTCTGAACCCCAAAGTTACCAGTAGAACATCTGGATCATAGAGACTGACAGCTGTCACTCTGACCATGATGATGATTGAATGTTGACAGTTTTTAAATGTTGGTTCTGATCCAGTTCTGATCTGTTTTCATTTCCAAAATTATATTTTCATGTTTTTAGCTCTGAAGCTGTAAACAACAACAGTTCATCTTCCTGTTCTGTTGCAGAACTTTGAATCCAGTTTCCTCCTCAGGTCCACGTCTCCCGTCATGAACAGAACCACAGCAGAACTAACCTTCAGGCAGAACTTTCCAAAAGGTCTTCTTGGTAGAAAGAGGCTAAAGTGACTGTTTCTATGGAGGAACCAGAACCTGTGTAGGTTTACAAGTTAGCTGTGATGCTAAGCGTCATTGTGCAGAGTCAGAGTAAGTAAAAAATACTGTGTCTGATATAGAAGAACCTAATAAATCAAGATTCTGCTTCGGTTTCTTCTTTTAGCCATCAAACTGTGTCATTCACAGAACAATGATTTATCCAGAAAGAAGATGATGAACCGAAGAAAGAGCATTCTAGAAATGTGCTTCTAGAATGACTGACATTGTGGAAATGAAGACATCCTTTCATTCTGGACCGTCTGCCTTGTGTTCAAACCTTTCAGAAGGTTCTGGATTGGATTTTAGTTGGAAAAATATGATCCTTCTCTGCTCTTTAGCTAAAAGATCATATGAGTGTTAAAAACAAACTGATTTTCTTCTTTCATGTTATGATTTATTATCATTTTCAAACCTTTCATTCTTTTTTTTTAACTTGTCCTGTCCAACATCTGGGGAAACAGATGAGAGCTGAAGGCCTCTTGTGTTGGACATATTTTACCTTAAAAAAGGGCTTATGAATCTTCTGACAAACCAGAGGTATGTCTGAATAAACCCCTTTTGTAATCAAGGATAAACTTTATTAATTATAACCGTATTTGAAAATCTTTTGTGTTGGACCGGACGGAAAAGGAAAAAAGGGAAGAAGAGAGAGGGATGTTAGAGAGGGGGGGATAGATGGCTGATCATAGGAAGGAGGAGGGGGTAAAACCATGAAGCAGCATAAAGCAACAAGCTACTGGATGTTTATCATTATGGTAATGTTCAGATATAATACAAATCTCAAAGGGGCGGGGCCTGTCCACACACACACTCAAAGGTTATAAACACACGTCGGCTGCAAAAATGTCCACAGGTCAACATGAACACAAAACAGATATTGTTCATACATGCATACTTATGCCTTCAAACCGACTGGTGTGAAATATTTCATTCATTAAATCATGCAAACTATTAGTGCCAAGGTGAGCTAACACCTGTGCTCAAGTGAGTGTTCTTCTAAAATGGATGATGGAATGTGAAAAGAAGGAGGGAGAGTGCCCAGCTATCCCCACACCAAGACCCCCGTCGCAGCAGCCAGAACCCCCCAATGCCAAACGGCAGCAGGCAGAGAACAACCGCCCCCCCGGGCGATCACACCACCGGTGTTGTTAACATGGCCCAACAAGGCTTGGCCACAGTTGGAACTTTGGCGAGGCCCAGCACCCAGGGGCAAGGACCAGAACCCACACCACAGGGACACGGACACCCCCGGCTCAGGTGTGATGTGATCCCCGGCTTCTGGCCTTGCCAGAAAGCTCAGGGATCCCTCTCCCTGTGTGGAGAGAGGACCGCCGGGCCCAGGAAGCCAGCACGGAACACGGCCGCTGTTGCCAAGGGCCCAGTACCCCCTACCAGGGCTGGGGTGGGGACATATGGTCCAAGGTCCCACCTTCCTTGCGAAATGCGTGTGTGTGTGTTTGTGAGGGTGTGTGTCTGTTTATGTTGGAATGTATATTTTGAGGAGTGAAGGGTGTGTGTGCTAAGGGGATGCAGTTAAAATTGGCGGGTAGGGCACTGAGAGGGACATCTCCCGATTACTCACAGTGATGATAGACTGATAGATCGGCACATCCTGCTGCCAGAGAGCCTGGACAGGTGTGCAGAACCATAGTGCATGCATGTAACTGTCAAGTACATTAATATCACAGTGCTCACAAATGTCTGAGATACTGAGACCCATATTGAACATCAATAAATACCTAGATATTTGATATTGCCTGATTTGACTGGTATCGTGAGTCTTTGCTCCGCATTACTGTTCAGTGGTAATAGAACAGAGATATTCCAATTAATTGAGTAGTCTGATATGGAGGAGAATTCATTAATATATGTTGCTGTTTCATTTACAGAACGTGAATTATTTAAAAACAGTAATATGTCATCTGCATAGAGACTCATTTTATGATGGCTGTGTTTGTTTTTAATTCATTTAATGCTCTCATTCCGTCTTATTGCTGCAGCTAGAGGCTCGATAAATATTGCAAAAAGAGAAGGAGAGAGTGGGCAACCCTGTCTGGTTCCTCTTCAAAAAAAAACCTGTTGGAAGTCTGTCAATTAGTTCTGACTGATGCATTGCCGTTATGATATAATATTTTAATCCAATTGACGAATTATTCTCCAAACCCAAACTTATGGAGGGCAGCAATAAGGAACTTCCAGTTTACTCTGTCAAAAGCTTTTTCAGCATCCAGTGATAGTATAGTCATTTCCTGGTTTTTGATGGTGGCAAAGTCTATTATGTTAACGAGTCTGCGGACATTGTCATCCGAGTGTCTGCCTTTGATGAATCCAGTTTGATCAAAGTGAATTATGTGAGGAGTGACTTTTTCTATTCTCTGTGCTAGTGCTTTGCAGATAATTTTTACATCTGCATTGATTAGAGAAATAGGGCGATAGCTTGAAGGACTATTGGGATCTTTGTCTGGTTTTAGAAGAAGAATTATGTTGGCTGAGTTCATGTTAGGTGGCATTGATTGGCTTTCATTGATAGATGTGACCGTTTCATAAAACGTTGGTGCCAGCTGTTCCCAGAATTCTTTATAAAACTCAGCAGGAAAGCCGTCAGGCCCTGGTGCTTTACCATTAGGCATAAGTAACAGAGCTTCATGAAGTTCAGACAACGAAAGCGGAGAGTCTAAGTTTGTGATTTGATCTTCATTTAACCTGGGTAGGTTTAAATGATTAAGAAATGAGTTGATGCTTTCCTCTGATGGATTGATCTGTGGTGTGTATAAGTTGTGATAAAAGTCTTTAAACGCGTCATTAATTTTGACCGGGTCATGGGTGATATTTCCTGTTTGATCCATAATAGAAGTGATTGTTGATTTTTCTTTATTAATTTTAAGCTGATTAGATAAAAATTTGCCAGATTTATTTGAGTTTTCATATCTTTCCAGTCGAAGTCTTTGTATCTGAAATTGTGTGTGTTTATTGATGATGTCGTTTAACTGCAGCTTTAAATGATCTAATCCTATGCAGAAGCAGCCTCCAGAGTTTTGGTTTTATTTTCTAATTCTAATGAATCTACTTTCTCTTTGCGTTTTTTATGAGTTGAGTAACACATGATTTTCCCTCTCATCATTTTGCTGTTTCCCAAAGAAGACATGGTGAGATATCAGGAGTATTGCAGGTGTATTGTTGAATTTTAAGAAGGTTGCCCACTCATTTTTAAAGAATTCAATAAATTCTTGGTCTTTTAACAGAGACGCATTAAACCTCCAGGTTGTACCTGAGGGTGTGGGGATTTCCCTAGAAATATTTACAGAAACTGGTGCGTGATCACTGATAATGACTGGATGAATGTTGGAACTTTTAATTTCTTTTAAAAAATATTTACTGATTAATAAATAGTCTAAACGGGAGTGTGAATGGTGAACTGGAGAAAAAAAGGTGAACCCTTTAGTGTTTGGGTGACATGAGCGCCAAGCGTCGCAGAGACCCAGATCATTCATGTACTGCTTTAGAATACTTGCAGACCGCCATGTACGCTGGACCTTTCATTCTTTGTAAATCAATCTGAACACTGATCTGATTTATCATCACAATCACTTCTGGACTCACATGAACTTTCTGCAGTTCCTCACTGCTGGGATCAGTCTCCGTATACCCTCATCTGATGTCTTGTACTGGTCCAGGTCCAGCTCATCCAGAACCTCCTCTGACATCTGCAGAGTGTAGGCCAGAGCTGAGCAGTGGATCTCTGAGAGTTCCTTCTCTGACTTGTTCTTTGACTTCAGGAACTCTTGGATCTCCTGATGAACTGAGAGGTCCTTCATCTCCATCAGACAGTGACAGTTGTTGATGCTTCTGTCAGGAGAGACTCCTTCACTGTTGATCTCCTTCAGGTTGTTGATGGCTCTCTGGATGGTTCCTGGATTCTTCTCTGTCTGACCCAGCAGGCCTCCTAAGAGTCTCTGGTTGGACTCCACAGAGAGACCATGAAGGAAGCGAACCAGCAGGTCCAGGTGTCCAGTTTGACTCTTCAGTGATTTCACCATGACTCTCCTCAGAAACTCATCCAGGGATGGGTTCTCCATGTTGTTCTCCAGGAAGTCCTCCATGACCTTTACCTTCCTGTTGGAGTAACAGTGGAACATGTAGACTGCAGCCAGAAACTCCTGAACGCTCAGATGAACAAAGCTGTAGACCGGTTTCTGGAAGATCTCACACTCTCTTCTGAAGATCTCAGTACAAACTCCAGAGTACACTGAGGCCTCTGTGACATCCAGACCACACTGCTGCAGGTCTTCTTGGTAGAACATGATGTTTCCTTTCTCCAGATGTTCAAATGCCAGCCTCCCCAGCTTCAGAAGAACTTCCCTGTCAGTCTCTGTCAGCTCTTGTGGACTTGTCTGATGTTCCTGCTGGTACTTGTTCTTCTTCCTCTTTGTCTGGACCATCAGGAAGTGGGAGTACATGTCAGTCAGGGTGGTGGGCAGCTCTCCTCTCTGCTCTGTGGTCAGCAGGTTCTCCAGAACCACAGCAGTGATCCAGCAGAAGACTGGAACTTCACACATGATGTAGAGGGACATGGAGCCCTTGATGTGGGAGATGATTCTGCTGGACAGCTCTCCATCTGGGAACCTCCTCCTGAAGTACTCCTCCTTCTGAGCATCATTGAAGCCTCGGACTTCTGTCAGTCTGTCCACACATGAAGGAGGGATCTGATTGGCTGCTGCAGGTCTGGAAGTGATCCAGACCAGAGCTGAGGGCAGCAGACGTCCCTGGATGAGGTTAGTGAGCAGCACGTTGACTGAGGACTTGTGTGTGACATCAGACACCAGCGGACTGTTGTTGAAGTCCAGAGAAAGTCTGCTTTCATCCAGACCATCAAAGATGAACAGAAGTTTGCAGACAGACAGCTGTTCTGCTGGGATCTTCTGGAGTGTTGGATGGAACAGCTGGATCAGAGTGAGAAGACTGTGCTGCTCATCTCTGATCAAGTTCATCTCCCTGAAGGACAGAGGCACCACAGCACTGATGTCTTGGTTCTCCAAGCCCTCGGCCCAGTCCAGAGTGAACTTCTGCACTGAGAAGCTTTTTCCAGCTCCAGCAACTCCGCTGGTCAGAACCACTCTGATGGATCTGTGTTGGTCAGGGAGGACTTTGAAGATGTCTGGGTTCTTGATTGCAGTGTCATGGAGCTGGTTGGTCTTGGTGGTGGTCTCCAGCTGCATCACCTCATGTTGGGTGTGAGCCTCTGGTCTCAGTCCCTCTGTGATGTAGAGCTCAGTGTAGACCCTGTTGAGGAGCGTTTCTCTTCCTGCTTCTTCAGTTCCTTCAGCCACATGTTCACTTCTGCTCCTCAGACTGATCTGATGTTCTCCAAACATCTCCTGCAGACCAACATCTGCTGAAAGAGCAGAGAAGAAAGCTCCTTCATGAGTGTTCCACATGTTTCCAGAAGAATCCATCAGCAGATGATCAGGCTCTGACTCACCAGCTCTGGGTCTTTCTGCAGACTGGGGTCCGCTCCTCTTCTTCTCTCTGTGGACACTAAGGAGAAACGTTAGTGAACAACAATCAAAGCAGTCAGTGGGAAGTTCCAGACTAACTCTGATCATGGAGCAGATCCTCTCTGATCTGCAGACTCAGATATCATGTGATCCAGACTGTGCTGAATGTGAGCAAATGTGTTTCCAGGTTAAACCAGAGCAGATCTAGTCCATCTGAAGGTCTAAATGATGCGTTAGCTGTGTTTGGAGCTCATGTCTGGACTGAGCTCAGAGAAAAGTTCAGCTGTTTGCTTCATCCTCACAGACTGAGCTTTGTGTCCTCCAGAGTTGTCCAACTTTTTTCTTTCCTCTCAGACCTAAAGCGCTCACAGCAGATGGTTGACCTTCCTGGATGGATCAGCTGATGTTCTTGATGAGAACATTGTTGTTCCTGCTGAGAGCTGAACTCTGCTTTGTTCACTAGAAACTGCTTCTTACTGTGAGTCTGAAGGTCCTGGTTCAGTTCTGAAGAATAGAGGATTATCTTTGGACCGGTCACTCTTCATGGATCCACAGCTGGAGGCTGCAGACTGGACTCTCTGTCTGACCTGTTGACCTCTGCAAACAGAAAACCATCAGAGTGTTGGAGGATCTGCTTCTTCATGAACAGCTGATGGACTTTGACATGAACACAGACTGAGCTGTTTAGTCTGGAATAACATGACATGTTTGGATCAACAGTTTCCAGCTTTCAGCATTTTCTGTCAGTCAATCCAGACTTTTTTCTAGAAAAGCTGATTCCAATTCTCCATGTAGAAATGTAGAAATTCTGAGAGCAGAAAGTCAAACTAGAACAATGTGATGTTTGGAAAGTAGGGTTGGGCGATGTCCCCTAAATTGGCTGTTGACGATGTTTGCTGTCAACCATCGGGATGGACGATGATATCGTCGGGGGGGGGGGGGGGGGGGGGGGGGGGCTATTTTTACATTTTTCGTTCTTATATAACTGCTATTCGTTATTTTACTTTTTTTATTTTATTTCCCAACTAATGACTAATCCGCGATGATCCAGCATAAACTGAGGGAAGTGACTTTAACAAAAAAAGTAACAAACAAAATAGAAAAGAAATGGTCCGCTCCCGCACTTAACTAGTCAAGTGGACCGGCGGAGCGCGGACTTCCAGCCTTGTGTTTGATGGGAAAGTGGGGGGGGGGTTACATGAGCGGTATGTGTGGGAGATTTAAGACTGTGATCCGTCCTGCAGCTCTAGGGGTACAAGCTACCGAACTCAGAACCGGGTCTAAAAGTGTGTGTCTGAGCAGAGCTCGGATCGTCAGCAGACACACAGCGGTTTGAGCTTTAAAGCAGAGAAATGTCTCTCAGTCCATAGAAAACATTCAAGCAATGACGTGGATTTGTGTTTCCAGTCGTGTCCCGACTAAATAAAGGCTGATGTTATTCCCACATGTTTACGTGCAGCCAGGATGCAGATTGCAGCACCACCCAAAGCTAATGTTGTTAGCCCGTGTTAGCATACTGCTAATCCTGGCTTCGTTCAGAAAAAGCACTGACCACACGGACTAAAATTCAAATGATGAGCGAACAGGTGTTTCATAATAACCGTAACATTATTAAAAGCACGTTTAGAAGATCGTCTCGTATATTACCGAGCTGACATGTAAGCGTATATAGCCGCTCGGCGGAATTTATATCCCCTTCCGGTTTTCAAACCCTACTGCGCATGTGCGAATGATTTATTCCGACCGAAAGTGTGACCTTAGTGAACGTTTGTTATATTCAAAACATTTTTCCGGGCCCATGTACACGGTTGGATTCTAATCCGACCATTGATCCCATCAAGATATTTTGTACATGTAACTGCGGCTTATGGTGTCGACTCGCAACGTGGCGGGGGCGTGGCATCACGATGGTGTCTCTCCATCGGGATGTCAGTCTCCCATCACGATGGACGATGGTATCATCTATCGGCACAACCCTATAGGAAAGCATTAAAATCTGAATCCTAGGAGTCTGCAGTGATTCTTCTCATTAGACTGGAGCTGCTGTCAGTCAGAGTCAGCAGTCAACATGTTTTCTTCTCCAACATCTCTGATGTCTCTCAGAGACTCAACTGAAAAGATCTCATCACACACATGATGCTCCAAGTGAGTCTGATCAGAGAGATCCAGAACTGAACCAGACCTCAAGTCCTTCATCTGAAAACTGTTGATCATCTGAACTAGAATCCAGCCTCCTTTAACTCTGACAAATCCTCACTGTTCCACTCCTGAATGGATGTTCTTGAAGTTTATAGGTAAATCCTTTGATATGTCACTCCTCTCTGACCCCCAGCTGGATCCAGATCCAGGTCCAGGTCCAGGTCCAGGTCCAGGTCCAGGTTGGTTCCTGTGTAGAATGAAGGTTGCTGGTGTGAGTCCTGAGCTCTGACATGGAGAAGATCATGGACAACTGGAGATGTTCATCTCACCTCTGAGCTTTGTTCTGGTTGTCATGGTTACCATCTCTGCTTTTAGAGGGAGGGGCTCCCTCCTGTGGTTCCTCCCACTGATCCATGCTGCTGGATTCTCTGGATCCACATCAGCTCACACACACCTTCCTCCTTCACCTGCAGAGGAAACATGTCCTCTTAAACTCTGACAGACATCTTGATTGTTACCAGATGAGGTTCTGAGTTCTGTACTCTGGTACCAAAACCTTTTGTTTGTTTGTGTCAACTAAGCTGATTTACCGACTGTTCTGGCTGTGTGGAATGTTGTTAGAATTTGTCATCATGGTAATAAATGTGTTGTTTTGTTTTTTCAAAATTCTTCTTATTGGATTTAAGTACAGTAATGTAGTCATAAAAAACATTGTATGCTTATTTTCCCTTAAACAGGCAGTCAGAAAAAAAACCAAACAAAAAGGCAATACATATCCCATCACTGGTTCTTCAAAAAAAAAAAAGTTCAACAAACATGGTGTTTGTTACGGCCCCAGGCCTTTTGGTGTGTGTATGTGTGGGTTGTGTGTATGTGTATGTTGTGTGTATGTGTGTCTTTTGCAGAAGCCTCCACCACATCAGTTCACTTCCTGATTGATGATTGCAGCTTTTCCCTCCTCCAATCACCAGGCTGGGCGGGAAGCATAAAAGCCTGGAGCAGCCTATGTTCCAGTGGGCAGCTGAATTCCTGGGAGGAATCTGTTTGATCAGCTGACCCCCTGTTGTTGGACTTGGCGTTAGAAGCCTGTTGGAAACTGCCCGGTTTTCCCCTCTAATTGTGATCTGTGTTTTTGGACTATGTTTTGTACTTTAGTGATGTCCATCTAGTTAAAATTTTTTTTGGTTATTTATTGCATTAGTGCCTGAGCATTTAAGGTTGTTACCTTCTTTATTGTTGCAGCTGTCCTTTAAAATAAACTGCTGCACTGACAGCCATTCAACCCTCACCGGCTTAATATTATTTCTTTATGTTACCTATTTTCTCCCTCCCTCTGGGTGGGATGTAACATAAGTGGGGGCTCGTCCGGGATTATTTTTATAGGGTATACGTGGCTGTTTATTTTGCAGTTTGCATATTTGGCGGCTGCGCAGGGTGCTGACGTGTCCTTGTTGCGGTTTTGTTTGTGCCACGCACACATACCTGTAAAGGGGGAAAAACCATGGCGACTGGCTTTAGTCTTGAGCATTTCATTGCTCACCCATCCTTATCGTTGTTAGATACGTGCCGCAAGTGTGATTTGGAGCAAATTGCGAGTCATTTTGCCGTTTTATTTTCGAGACCTATAAATAAGCAGGCTCTTAAGGATCTCTTGGTGGGTGATCTGATGAGGATGGGCGTGGTTCCTCTGACTGTCACTGATGTGCCTGTGTTGTCCGCGGACGGCGCCTCGGGGAGAGGAGGCCGCGAGCGTGACGGCGGCGCCCCGCGCATGGGTGACCGCGCGCACGCAGAGGAATTCCCGTGCTAGAGAGCGATGAGAGGCTCGAGCGGGTAAAACCGCCCTTTAGCCTCCCACGCTACGATCCGCTCTCTCCAGGCAGCGGTGGGTCGCGGGATGATGCGCGACTGAAAGTCCGGCTCGCCCGTCTGCAATTTGAGGCGCAGGAAAGGGCACAAATCCGTCAGATGCAGCTGGAGATTAAGCGTTTGGAAATTGAGGCTGAGACAGCTGTCAGAATCCGTCAGCTGGAGCTGGAGGCGAAGGCTCAGTTTCCGGCATCCTCATTTGATGGCGCAAACCCTCCCCTCATTGGATCTTCCACCACGCTGCTTGACGTAAGTAAATTTATTCCACTTGTGCCCGCTTTTCGGGAGAGTGAAGTGGAGTCGTATTTTGCGTCCTTTGAGCGCATTGCTGGCACGTTAAATTGGCCCCGTGATGTTTGGCCATTATTGCTCCACTGTAAAATGTGTGGGAAAGCTCAGGAGGTCGTAGCGTCGCTCCCTCTTGAAGACAGTCTAGACTATGATAAGGTTAAAACAGCTGTTTTACAGGCCTATGAGCTAGTGCCTGAAGCTTACCGCCAGAAGTTCCGACAGCAGAAAAAGTCTTTGTCACAAACTCATGTGGAGTTTGCTCGGGAGAAATGTGTTCTTTTCGATCGCTGGTGCACGGCATCCAAAGTGGATGATTTCGCTTCTCTCCGTGACCTTATTCTGTTAGAGGAGTTTAAAAGAAGTCTACCTGATCGTGTTGTGGTTTATTTAAATGAGCAGAAGGTAACTTCTATTACATCAGCGGCCGTGCTGGCTGATGAGTATGTGCTGACACACAAAACAACCTTCCCAACATTAGTGAACCACCCGAGAGCTACAGCTGTAACACAGCCAGCTCGAAATAAAACACATTCGAACAGAGAAACGCGTGAGTGTTACTACTGCCACAAACTTGGACATGTGATCGCTGACTGTGTTCTTCTGAAAAATAAAATTGAACGTGGCCCACCAAGTCCATCTAGACCAAAAGGTGTCGGTGCAATAAATCCGGTGTCAGTTAAATACGCGGAAACTCCCGACTCCTGTTTTGAACCATTCGTATTCGAAGGTTTTGTCTCACTGAGTGGTGAGCGCACAGATGAACGTCCTGTGCGTATTTTGAGGGATACAGGTGGATCACAAACTGTAATTTTGGAAAACACATTAGACTTTGCAGCGTGTTCTTCCTGTGACTATAATGTCATACTTTGTGGAATTGGCATGAAGTACACTCCTCGGCCCGTACACAGAGTCCATTTGAGGTCTGATTTAATGTCTGGCATTTTCCCTATGGCCGTGTGTCCTGCATTACCCATGAAAGGGGTCGCTATCTTACTGGGAAACGATGTAGCCGGCGGTAAAGTCGTGCCGCATCTGGAAGTCTTACAAAAAACCCTTCCAGATTTTCATGATCATAATGCACTAGACAAAACAGAGCGCAAGTTGTACCCAGCTTGTGCTGTGACGCGAGCACAGTCCCGTAAAAATGCAGACATTGCCCTTTTTGATAGCATTCTTATGTCAACCTTTTCAGGAGATGAACACTCTCAGAACAGGGTTAATTTTGGTTGTCTTCCTCCAGTCCAGGTGGAAGCTCCTGTGGACAATTCACCTGATTTGGAGCATTCAAAGCCCGCGCTCCCCATTTCACGCACCTGGCTGTGTGCTGAGCAGAGAGCTGATCCAACTCTACGCACATGTTTCTCCATTGTGGTGAGTGATGAGCAACTTGCCAAAGAAAAGTCAGGTTATTTTCTGGATAACGACGTTCTTATGAGGAAATGGTCTCCTTCTGCTGCTGAAACTGTACCCTGGCAAACTGTAAACCAAATCGTTGTGCCTTTAAATTATCGCGCGCAAATACTATCATTAGCACACGAAAGCCAGTGGTCAGGTCATCTTGGGGTGACGAAAACCTATCGACTTCTGTTGAAACATTTTTTCTGGCCAGGTGTTAAACAGGATGTCGTACGCTTTTGTCAAAGTTGCCATGTCTGTCAGATGGCTGGAAAGCCAAACCAGAAAATCCCGCCTGCGCAGTTACAACCAATTCCCATAATTGAAAATCCATTTGATCGCGTCATTGTGGACTGTGTTGGCCCATTGCCTCGCACCCAAAACGGTAACCAGTTTCTGCTCACCATAATGTGTGCAGCCACACGTTTTCCTGAGGCTGTACCGCTGCGGAAAATAACCGCTCGCTCTGTCATTAGAGCACTTACAAAATTCTTTTCTACTTTAAGTTTACCTAAAACAATTCAAACGGACCAAGGAACGAACTTCAAATCAGGTTTGTTTAAACAGATTATCCAAACCCTCGGCATAAATCACATTACATCTAGTGCGTACCATCCGGAGTCTCAGGGCGCACTAGAGCGTTGGCATCAAACTCTGAAAGCTATGCTTCGGAAATATTGTTTAGAGTTAAAGAAAAATTGGGATGAGGGCATCCCTTTTGTTTTGTTTGCTGCACGTGAGTCTGTTCAAGAGTCACTTGGATTCAGCCCTGCTGAATTAGTTTTTGGCCACACTCCCAGAGGTCCACTTCAAGCGTTTAAAGAAAAACTCTTGTCGCCAGTAGAGGACAAAAGAAAAAGTGTGCGTGTCTACGTCCGTGAGTTTAATGATCGGTTACGCTGTGCCAACAAACTCGCTAAAGAGTGTTTGGTCAGCTCCCAACTTGAAAAGAAACCTGATGGAACCCCTCGGTTCATTACAGATTTCAGAAAAGTCAATTCAGTCACAGTTCTCGATTCCTATCCTCTTCCTAGGATGGATGACTGTATTGACAACATTGGCAATGCGAACTTTGTAACCAAGCTTGATCTTCTAAAAGGATATTGGCAGGTCCCTTTGACAGAGCGTGCCTCAGAAATTTCAGCCTTCGTTACTCCTGACACGTTTCTACAATACACAGTTATGCCATTTGGATTGTGTAATGCGCCAGCCACTTTTCAGCGTTTAATGAATATCGTCCTTGCTGGCCTTCAAAATTGCAGTGCCTATCTGGATGACGTAGTCATCTACTCCTCAACCTGGGAGGAGCATGTTGAGATGCTGCACGCGGTATTCTCCCGTTTGGAAAACGCGTCACTCACATTAAACCTAGCCAAATGCGAATTTGGACAGGCTACAATTACTTATCTGGGGAGACAAGTAGGACAGGGAAAAGTTCGACCCTTGGAAGCCAAGGTTGAAGCAATTTTGAGCTTCCCCACTCCTACCACCCGTCGTGACTTGCGTAGGTTCCTTGGTATGGTAGGATACTACAGGAACTTTTGCAGGAATTTTTCATCTGTCGCCTGTCCCCTTACCACTTTGGTGAGTCCCAAGGTGAGTTTTTTTTGGAGCCCCGAATGCCAGCATGCTTTTGACAGTGTGAAGTCTTTATTATGTCATGCACCTGTTCTAGCTGCACCAGACCCCTCTCGGCCTTTTGTGCTGGAAGTTGATGCCAGCCAAAAGGGTGTTGGCGCAGTCCTTCTGCAGGAGAATGCAGATGGCGTTGAACATCCGGTCTGTTACTTTTCCAAAAAGTTTAACAAACAACAGCAAAACTATTCCACCATAGAACAGGAAACTTTGGCATTGTTGCTCTCACTTCAACATTTTGATGTGTATGTTGGATCTAGTTCTCTGCCAGTTGTTGTTCGCACTGACCATAACCCACTTGTTTTCCTATCTCGTATGTATAATCACAACCAACGTCTCATGCGTTGGGCTTTGTTGGTGCAGGACTACAACCTTCAAATCCATCACAAAAAAGGTACAGAGAACCTTCTAGCAGATGCACTGTCCAGGTCTGGGTGATTCCGGTTTTTCCTTCGTTCGGTAATGTTACATACACACACTTGATTTTGTTTGGTGGTTCTGGTTGCAAACCCTTAGGGTTAAGGGCTTGCAACTTAAGGGGAGGAGTGTTACGGCCCCAGGCCTTTTGGTGTGTGTATGTGTGTGTTGTGTGTATGTGTGTGTTGTGTGTATGTGTGTCTTTTGCAGAAGCCTCCACCACATCAGTTCACTTCCTGATTGATGATTGCAGCTTTTCACTCCTCCAATCACCAGGCTGGGCGGGAAGCATAAAAGCCTGGAGCAGCCTATGTTCCAGTGGGCAGCTGAATTCCTGGGAGGAATCTGTTTGATCAGCTGACCCCCTGTTGTTGGACTTGGCGTTAGAAGCCTGTTGGAAACTGCCCGGTTTTCCCCTCTAATTGTGATCTGTGTTTTTGGACTATGTTTTGTACTTTAGTGATGTCCATCTAGTTAAAATTTTTTTTGGTTATTTATTGCATTAGTGCCTGAGCATTTAAGGTTGTTACCTTCTTTATTGTTGCAGCTGTCCTTTAAAATAAACTGCTGCACTGACAGCCATTCAACCCTCACCGGCTTAATATTATTTCTTTATGTTACCTATTTTCTCCCTCCCTCTGGGTGGGATGTAACAGTGTTCCAAAAGTAACTGTCCAGAAATTAGCAATAAGAGACATGAACAGCAATAGAACACACAAAAACCAAAACAAGATGGTCTTCATAAACAAAGAAAAATCAGTCAGAGGTCAGTGATAATTTAAAGTGATAATGAGTTTAAAAAAAAGTGTGAACATAAAAGCCAGCTCGGAAGGTGTGTGGTTGTGGGATTGTAAAGTCTCAACATGTCCAAAAAAATGTTGCCAGATTTTAAAAATATTGCCCATGGTTAGAGGTGTGACGGTGTGGGATTTTTGATCACCGTGGTAATGAACCAGCAGGGGCCACGGTGTCGCAGTTAACCACACAAAATCCACAAAATCCCCCGTCAGCCATGTTGTAGATGAATCCAATTACATCATAGTATTCTTCATTGACAAATAACAGTAACTAACTACTAACTATCTAACTAATGAACTAACTATATACAGTCCCTGACAAAAGTCTTGTCGCTTATCCATTTTGTAGAAACAAAAGCGTATAACCTCACTTTTAATGAATCCACTGGTTTTAGAAATGTCTCATATGAAAGCTAAAACCCTCCCAAATTATGTTCAATATAGTAAAATATAATTGCTTCACTGAAGAAAGATTGATCATTTATTGGACACAGGTCACATTTTGGCAAGACAAAAGTTTTGTCATGTGATGCATCCAATCCTAGATTACAGCCTCACCTGTGATCAATTACTGATCAATCAATTAGTGGGTGTGTATAAAAAGAACCCCAGCACACCAGGCCTTCACATCAACTGCAGCTTGAGCTCTTAAAGAACTTATTTAAAACAAAAACAGCACAAACAATCTCCTTTATTTTCTCTCCATGATTAGTGATTCTGTAAATCCTGCTCTGTACAGCTGGAAGACACTTGTGACCATTTTATTGGTAGCCAGTAGTGGTTTAGGCAGCACTTTTGGTTTTCTATTATCTATTATTTCACAGACTTTGGAACGGCCTAAAACCTGTGAATTAGCGTCCTGCAGCTGCACTCCTGTCTTTTAGATGTAAATGTGTGAGAAGGAAAAGGGAAGTGAAAATGAAGGAGGCTACAAACTGAGGGGATGTAGGAACTTCAAGATCAAATTGATAAGAACCACTAAGAAAGGTTTCTGTGTGTCGGTGTGTGGCACTAAACTTTGGAACGGTTTAAGTAATGAGCTCAAAAAATGTTCAAATATTCAAGAAAATGTATAAAGAAACTCTTATTTCAGGATATGAAGATAAGAGGATTTAAGGATCAACAGGTGCTTGAATAATTCCAAATACATGTGTGAACTTGATTGTGGTGAAATAATCAAAGCTCTTTTAATTACAACCAATATGTGTTACATTGTAATGTGCAATAATGATTACTGAAATGTTTGAATTACAATCAATAAGCTATTGATTTTATTTACTTGATCTGCAATGTGTAGCAATAATTACTAGTTTGATGTTATCATGTGTTCTAATGATAATCAATTATTATTACATATCGGTATTGTTACTGTTTACTGAAATCATGAATGAATGTTTTCTGAAGATCATCAATCATTTCTAGGCACTGGATTTACTTGAAGTTACTTGAAGAGAATCTGATCAGAACCGGATTTAAAACACTGTAAAACTATCAAATGAATGAACTCAGTAGGGGTGGGATTATATAAGCTTGCTTTTTCCCACTCCTTTTCAAGCAATAAATCAAACTCTTCTTATACTTTAGTTAATTATCACTGTATTTAATTAAGCAAATGTGATTTAAGTGACATTTTTGTTTTGTTTTTTGTCTTTTTAATCTATGCATTTCATCATTTCTGTAATGAGTTTGGCAAATATGTGTAATTTCTTTATTGCTTTGACAACAATGCTTGAAATAAATCAATAAATCAAAACAAATCAAGTGGGGGCAGCAGAGAGGAGAGCAGCCTACATTACGCAACACCTGGATCATCACTGCTGTTGAATCACTCAGCAGTTCATGTTAATAATGTCATTATTTATGAACTATTGTAGATAGTTTCATTACGTGTCTTTTCTGTGGTTTAGTTGGTGTCAGTATTTGACATAGAGACAGCAGGTAATGCAGGAAAACAGCTGCACTTTATGAGATGAGAAAGAAACTATAGATCATTTGTGAATGAATGGATTAATATGTTTGAATGATTTGTACTGTTGGTGTTGCACAAAATTATTTTTTGAGTAATCCCACAGATGAGTTGTATGATTTCGTTTTTAATGTTTTATAGACGTAAAAATTATTTTCACAATAACAGGTTTTAAAAAACCTGTCTCTCTCTGTAACAAGACCCGAGGGAGGAACAGCTGAGGCCCAATAAGTTATGATGTGCTTCTGTTACTGATCTTATCATATATATGTGCACAAACAGATGTGAAATTAAAAAATACGAACCATAAATAACTTTCCCAACTTCGGTTTGACGCCCCCTTTGGCCGGCGCCCTACACGACGCATTGCTGATGAACCACTTTCTGCGCCCCTGCCCTCATGTGTAGCCTGAAAGAACACCCACAGATCAAACGAGTAAGCCCTGGCTGCAGCCAGGGGTAGTTGGATCAAACTGGATCATAATTTCTGGAAGAAGGACCAGAGTTTCTCTGAACCGTCTCAACACGTCTATATGAAAACTTTCAGAGTTCGTGTTGTCAGGAATCCCAAATGTGTTTGTCTGCTGCTCTTTTCCTCACAGATCAGAAACCACAGCTTCATGATGAGAACAGAAAACAACTTTTACACAAAGACTCACCGAAGAAGAAGAAGAAAATGGTGGAAACTCCAACGTCTGTGTCTGCTGGACAAACTCTGCTGACTGACTTTGAGAACAGAACTCCTCCCTCTGTGCGTGTTTGTTTGCAGTGTGCGTGAGTGTGTGTGCGGGTGTGGGTGTGTGTGTGTGCACATGCATGGGTGTGACTCTCCTACCTGCAGTTACAAGAAATCACGTGTCTGCAGCTGTAGCAGTCAAGACGCTGCTGGGTCCTAAAGAGTATGAGTTTCACCTCTGAGATAATGAAAATACGGAGCCCCCAGATGGCTATGGAGTTAATTCAGTCTCAATAATCAGAAATGCACACAACCTGTTTTACAAATACACACGCTCCGATTCACAAATGTCATTTTATGCAAACGTGAGAAATAAATTCGGAAATACACACCCTGTGTTTCACAAACACACACATTGTGTTTCACACATGCACACTAAATGTTTTACAAATGCACAATAAGTGTTTCTCACAAATGTGCACACTGTTTTTCACAAAAACATTTTAGAAATTCACAATAAATGTATCAGAAATGCACAGTAGGTGCTTCACAAACATGATTTTTAGGTACACATGTGATGTGAACTCGCAGATCATACGAATTGCAGAATGTGCATTCAAAATCCCGTTCTCGTTTGTGAATCTCCCCACATGTGTGAGAGATTTTTCTACAGTTAATATAGGGACTCTTCTGAAGGAGCAGGTCAACTAATGTCACCGTTGGCTAGTGAATCTGTCAATCAAACTCATCAGGAACGCAGGCGGGTTCGCTTTTAGCCAATCGAATGGCCCCTTACACTTTCTCTACGCTTTCTGCAGGTGGCAAAAGCCCCGCCCATATTTGATTCTGTAGCAGTCGGTCGTTAGCGTGTTAGCCTTAGCATGGCTTGTCGGTTTATTGCCTTCGGTTGTCAAAAATTACTGGCTTGTGCAACTTTTCAGTGGGCCTGGAAGCAAGGCAACAGTGGTTGTATGCAGTTGACATAAAATTCATCGAACTCTGTACTGGTCATGAGATTTACAATGAACGTTTCACTCGGGATTGTTTGTACGTTCTCTTAGCTTTCATGCTAGCGTCATTTCAGCACTCAGACATGGTTCGTCTTCGGTTTTGATCATATGAAGGTGGAGGAGAAAAAACAGAAGGTTTTGTGGAGAAACTGGCATCACTTTGCTCCGTACCACGCAGTGGGACTACATTACCTCAAGTTCATCTCACTGTCAATCACAGATACCCAACACACCTCCCCTGCTCAGCCCGAAGTCACTTTGCTTGACCTTAATTTTACTTTTTTAATAACTCAAATGTCATTGATTTTATATTTTAACCATATACATATACACCTCTTGGCCAGGTCACCCTTGCAAAAAAGATCCTCATCTCTCTGGGTTTTATAACTGGTTAAACACACAACAAAAGATGGTCATAGAACAACAAAGTGCAAACATTCACCCTTTATTGCAGAGTAAAATTCAGTGAAAACATGGACAGATTAAAACATCAAAATTTAAGCAGATGCAGGGGATCTCTACTGATTTGAATTTTATTTAAACTGGAACTAATTTTCATAACTTCCTTACATACAATGAAGTCCCTTGAACAATACAGCAGTATTGATTTGACCTCTGTCTTCCTCCCCTCAGTCTCTCTTCTTCTGTATGTAATTATGTCGCCTAAATTAAGTTCTAAACACACTGGACAGTAAAGATGTAGGTCCACTCCCAAACGGTCTAAATTCCACAATGGTTTGATGTCGTCTTGCAGTTCCAACATTTGTGGACCCAAAAGGGGACTGTCCCATACCAGGACATTGATCCCAGGATGAGGTTCAGCCATGGATCCACTCTCCTCCCATTCAATCTCTGGAACCAGCAAACCCTGCCAAAAAAAAAAAAAGATACTGTTTATGAACAGCACTGTTTTTTTTTAATGTTTTATATTATGTAGGAACAGTGACCCACTAATAATTACTCATATTGTTGCTGGCAGGCAGACCTCATATCTCCATAACTGTTTATAATTTGTAAATAAGTGACTCTTAACAAAGTAGTGACATTAGTACATCTGATGGCTCATAATGCCATGCATTGTGATGCATTTTGAACTTGCAGATGTGCTATTCTTCCTACTTGATTTAAAAAACCAAACAATTTAGGGAAATAGTTTGCACCACACAACAATAATACTTTTCATTCATTTTCGATGAAAATTCATTGTAGTCATTGTGATTTCATTATTCTGTTCTTGATACTTTCCACTTTAGTCGAACTGCACGCAAATCAGTTGTCCAGTACAGTAAGATTAAATAAAGCATTTACCTAGGGATCAGAAACAGGGTTCTGGGTCAAGCCCAACTGCCACAGCTGATTTGGTGTCATGCTTTGCTCCGTCCTGATTGGATGGTTGTCCAACGCGTCACTAAAGACATCCAAACTGGCCTGAATGCGTGGTAGGAAAATATAGTGGCAGCAGAATACGTGATGTTACTGATATTGAGCAAGTCTTGGTCCTCAGAAGAGGGCAGGATGTTGTAATATAAACCAGTAACAGTCATGAAGACATCACACCAGAGGAGCTCAATCCTGTATTTGGAAAAAAGCAAAAAGAAATATTATATTGTCAGATTTATTTTTAATACATCATTCACTTTTATGTATATATTAAAGCTTCTAAAACTAGGTTCAACTCACCGTTGATTGTGTGTACACTTTTGCTGCAATGAAGCCGTTTGTGTCAGTTGTACGTACTGTGAGCATTAACTCGGCTATGCCCACATTTTCTCCACCGTGATCTCCTCTCACCCTGACAATAACATGAAAATCATGTCTCAAACACATAATTACAAATGCATCGCCAATACGGTACACATCAATTTAAAATGTAATGTTCTTACGTACGTTGCCAATACGTAGAATTTCTAGGTTAAATAAATGGCAGGAGTGGGTTACATGTGTCACTGGGGAAAAAAATTCAGGTGAGAGAGACTGTTAAGGGGGGGGGATGTTATTCATGAGGGGAAAGAGTTTTAGAGTTGCCTTTGTTTTCAGAGGAGTCTAAAAAAAAGTTATTTTTTTTTTGTACAAATAACCAAGTACTTATACTGCCTGATATGTGAATAAAATATTTCTTTATGAATAACATGAATACCTCAGAGGAAAGCCATACACGTTCACAGCATCACTGAAGAAGGCCAAGTGGGTGTCTGCCCAGTTGTTGTCTGCTATCTTCAGGTACAAGATCTATGGAATACAAGTACAAATACTTTCAACTGACAGACATTTGCTGCATCGACTGTGGGAGCAGAAGTTCATCAAACCTGTCTTCTCTGTTGCCTTAAAATCCTTCCAGTTTTCATTTTAGAGCTCATGTTTGCACAAATATACGCAGATGGTTTTTCAAAAGTGACTCCACACTTTCCACAAAGTCCCAACAAAAACCTAAAATCACCAAATTCTGACCTCAATCCAAAGTGACAGAAAAGTCCTGTTCTTCTTTCTACACTCAGTACCTTTTTAATGTAGAGACAGAAGAACATTTGGAAAATAATTTGATTCAGACTTCTTGATTAAAATAAAAAAAATTACATAGAAAAATTCAGCAAATAAAGTAAAGAGAGGAGAGGAACCTGAGGTAAACCTGCAGGATGGAGAACATTTCTGTCAGCATCTTAACAGCAGAAGCTTTGAATGGTTTAGATCATAATAGTTTGTCTTAATTAATGTAAAATTTAGTTTTCTTCATCGTCTGAGGATATGGAGCAGCAGTTCTGAGGTGAAGCAAGAAGGACAAAGAGAAGTGCTGGAGTACAGAACATCCACAAGAAAATTCATCTAAAACATTCAAAATAATCCTTGATTTAACCATCAAAGATGTTTGACCTCCATCCTGACACATTTATGATCTCCAGCTGCAGAAAAACGTGTCAGATTTCTGTGTCGCTTCCTGAAGCTGAGAAAAAAACATTTTCAACTCCAGATTTTCAAATTACAGATTAATTAAGAGAAAAAACACAAACATGAAATAAAAGAGGCTGATAAATATACACAAAGACTGAAAAGGATCCCAGTGCATCATGGGATATCCCCTTTTATCAACTGAGACTGTTGTGGCAGAACCCATTACGACTCGTTACAAAAATCCATTTCAGGTTCCAACAAACCAACAGTCCACTCAGACAATGGTTCCTCCTTCAGTGTCACATCCAGAAACACTGAACAGTCTTCATCAGTGAAGAAGATTCTCATCTTCTCACCAGCTTCCTGCTCTGAAGGAAACATCTTCATTCATCATCATGGACAGCCAGACCAACCTCTGTAGAAACACAATCCTCTAGTTCCAGACTAAAGAAATGATCCCTGAAAGTAGAGTCTTAGTGAGTTCTGGATGTTGTTTGTCCTCTTCTGTCTGCAGACAGGAACTCCTGCTCCTGGTCTCCTCCTGCAGATCACAGACTGCTAAGTTAACAGTTTGGTCTCTCAATTCCTGCTGCAGTCACTTCATGGAGAGTAAAGATGAACATAGGATGAGGCTTAGTGAAGGTTCCTGATATGTCTGATAAGGTTCCAGAAGGACCGATCCATCTGTGATCAGATAGATGAAGGCTTTAGGATGACTACTAATCTCTGAGAAAGCTGAACCCAACAGAGAAGAAGGACAGTAGCCGCGTTTACATGGGCAAAAGTAATCGGAATGAACGCCTGATCGGAAAGAAAATGCGTCATGGGCGACAGTGGCTCATGTGGTTGAGCGGGTCGTCCACTGATCGAAGGGTTGGCAGTTCGATTCCCCGCTCCCACCAGCCAAAATGTCGGTGTGTCCTTGGGCAAGACACTTCACCCTCCTTGCCTCCAGTGTGGCTCCACTGGTGTGTGAATGTGCATGAATGATCCTGGTGATGGTCAGAGGGGCCGTAGGCGCGAACTGGCAGCCACGCCTCTGTCAGTCTCCCCCAGGGCAGCTGTGGCTACAACCATAGCTACCATCATCAAGTACGAATAAGGAGAGAATGAATAATGGAGACAATGTAAGCGCTTTGGGTGTCTTGAAAAGCGCAGATAAATCCAATCCATTATTATTATGTAAACGCGCCGTTCGGAATACTCTGCCCCGGTCAGACTCGTTCGGATCAGAATTTCTTTCCGATCGAGATAGGTGGGTTATACCGATCGTTTATCCGATCGTGGAGCATGTAAACGGTTGATTCCGATCGTGTGTCACTACTGCTCTGGTTTACGTCATGCATAGACGGTTTTTGGCTGTGAGAAAGCTTTGGAGTGCATACGGGACTGACCAGCTCTGCGGAGGCCCCGTGAAAAGCGCCGCTCCGCTCTCGCCCCGCTGGCTCTCCCCTCTCTTACACCCCTCACGAAGGAGATGCGGGGCAGGAGCGCTTCGTATCCCCCGACGCTCACTCGGTCCACTGGCACCCGAGTGAGCAGAGCAGCCGGATTAATAATTTTGTGTCTGAGGGGGGTGTCTGGATTTGTGTTTCCAGTTGTGTCTCAACAAAATAAAGGCTGATGTTATTCCCACACATTTACGTGCAGCCAAGATGCAGATTACTGCATTTCTCGCATGGTCCTGGATTTTGTGACCATCAGGCTAATGATGTTAGCCCGTGTTTGCCTGTCCTAAGCCTTCTTCCAGCTTAATTCTTCCACAAAAAAGCACTGACCACACGGATTAAATATAACGATAAGCAAACAGGTGCTTCATAATATTCATAACATTAATAAAAGCGCGTTTGGAAGATCGTCTCGTATTACGGAGCTGCTGCACATGCTGTCTGTCTGTGGCAGCGGTTTGTTTACAACGGGACCTATATCCGCATCCGGGTGATTTTACACTACTGCGCATGCCCAGATGATTCATTCTGACCAAAAGTGTGAGCCATGGGAACGTTTGTTCTAATTGGAAAAAGGTTTTCTGATCCCATGTGCACGGGTGAATTTTAACCCGACCATTGATCCGATCAAGATATTCTGCCCATGTAACTGCGGCTAGTGATGGCAGCTTCCGTTCTAGAGGCCACTCTGACGTCATCATCATCAAAGACAGCGTTACCTAGCAACCATAGCAAGACCATAGCAGCTATAGAGGGAAACACAACAAACCATCAACGGCGGTTAAAGCAGTCAGACGTTTGTTCTGCAGCTCAGCAAAAATCTCTGCCTTAGGTTTTGGGGAGAAAAACAAAGGAAAACACACGGAGAAGGATTCTGCAAAGGAAATCCCAAGTTCTATTGGTAAGTCAGCGTCCTGAAAACATGCTTTGTTGGTTCTGAAGTGGCATGAATGCAGACTTAGATTGGTTTGTTTCCTTGGATTCTTCAGATGGATTCAAGCTGTAAATGTTGTCAGCATAAAGCAAGTTTGGACTAAACTAAAGCAGAAAGTGGCTTTGAAGATGGTCAGGAGAAATGAGGGCTTTTTTCAGGAATTCTTGGAAGAGGAGGACTTCTCCAAACAACCAGAATCTAGGAGGAGGTTTTTTCAGCATTGAGATCAGGATTTAGCATGAGCTTCAATCCCATTTTTGTTCAATCCAAATGTTTACCGTCATATTCAGGAGTTCAACTCTGAAACCACCATGACATCATAGACATTAAAGACCCTGTTACCTAGCAACCAAACACAACAAACTGTAGACTATTCAAACTGGACATTTTGGGGCAACAATTCTTTTCTAACTCAAGTTTTGATGAAAAATCCAAATGATGGAAACAGATTGTGTAAAGGAAATGAGGATCTATTGGTGAGTCACAGTCCTGGAAACATGAGTTGTGCTCTGATGAAGACGCCTGATCCAAATGTGGATTTTTGAAATGTTCTTCATGAGATTCAAACTGATTGAAGCTTTGAATTAAAGGTGTCAACACATTTCTGCATTGGATTCATTCTGTTTCAGTGTCTAAGGTTGGTTTTGTGGCAGAAACCAAGTTTTTGTTGAACAGTAGCGTTTGAAAAAGCAGAAAGTGGCTTTGAAGATGGTCAGGAGAACTTCTTTGAAGAGGAGGACTTCTCCAAACAACCACAACCTTAGAGGAAGTTTTCTGAGCATTCATAGAATGCTTTTACAATGACTCATCATTTTCCACAAGAAGCTAATGAGTTTTTCCAAATGCATGCTGGATATTCTTAGTTCTAGCTTGGAAAGCACTTTGTGGGATTTCCCTGGAAAACCCGCTTTATCAATCATTTTGGTCTCTTTTTCTTCTTCTAGCGCTTCCAGCGCTGGGGCTCCTCTGAAGGTCCAGACACAGAGAGGCCCAGAGTGACCCCAATTTCTCCTTTTTGCTCTCTCCAGTGGCTGACTCCGCCCCTTAGGACGTCCCCCTGTGTGGATCAGTGGTCAGTGGGTTGGAACCTGCTGCAAATGCAGGCTCTGGTTCTAACTGCTGGATCAGAAGTGGAATGTGAGCTGTAGTGGTGTGTCTGCAGCTGGATGTAGAACACATCAGGGAGGGGTCAAAGGTCAATCTTTCTTCCAAACAAATGTTGTCAGTCTATTCTCCAACAATGCTCCAACATCTTCAAAGGTTTTTGGTCCCAAATCCAGAGTGTAGCTGGTAGGACGTGATCATTTCAGCCTCAGATTTGGGATCTGTCATCTCTCTGCCACCGTGACACCGAGTGATGAGTTCATGCTCCAAAGCGGCCCGATCGCTGGCTTTAGGGACTATTCCAAAAGCTTTCAATGATGGCGGGGAATGAACATTAGGAACAGATGACGGCTTGAAATGTCTGCTGTTGGTTTCTGATCCAGACAGAAATTCAATCAAATGTCTGTGAATCCATGATTTCCTTAGAATCTTTGACTCTAGATTCAGATCCATCTGGTTCAAAGGATGAAACTGCAGCTAAAAGTCTTTCAAAAGTCCAAATCCTCAAAGATGAAACAGAAAGTTCCTAGAAAGTCAAATGAAAAACAATCAGAGTGTCTTAGATAAACCCGTTTGGAAGTTAAAGCATAAAAAACAAAGAAAGTTCCAAAAGCTAAAAGCCTTAAAGAAAGAAAAGTCCAAAGAAAAACAGAAATCCACATTTGGATCAGTAAAGACATGAATTCTCCAGAAACATCCAGAAACAGCTCTGAGCAGCAGCCATGAAGGGACTGAGAACAGACGGACATCAAAGCAGAATCCAAGCAGCACCTTCATCCTGATGAAGCTCCGCCCTCTGACCTTCAGCAGTCATCTCCAGGCTCCGCCCCCAGTCTGTGACGGCTGGATGATGCTGTCCTCCACCTGCAGCTGGACCTGGATGTTCTCTCAGACCATGTGGCCTCATGGATCAGAAGGTTGAGGGTTCAAGTCCCTTCATGGTTGAAGTCAGACAGAAAGTGAAGAAGAGGGAACATTCAGAGCAGTTTCTGTGCTGTTTGCTTCCTCATGAGTCACGTCTAGATCAGGTCTGGATCCCAGTCAGAAAGTGATCAGGAAATCTGCAGATCAAACCTTCATTTACTGAAATGGAAAACATCAACTGACTTTCTACAGATTCTACTTCCATTCATCAAACTCCAACAGGAAGAAGATTTACAATCAATCAAATCTGTTGATTTCCTGACAAACGTTGTTTTCTCTTCCTGTTTGAATGTTTGATTGTTCTCAAACATGAAGAGAGTTTTTTTTTTTCCTGTTTTTAGCTTGAAATTTCTGTTGAAATGTAAAGGTTCATTCAGAATTCCCCAGTGGCCTCATGTTGGAGGAGGGGCTTCATGAGATGCTGCTGGGGGCGGAGCTTGAACACACACCGCTTCCTGGAACCCAAACTCAGGCTAAGTGGAGGAAAAGTTGGGATTTCTGGTGTTTGTAAAGATCTGGAATGGTTTCCTCCCACAAAAAGGCATTTTTCTAGTTTCCTGCAGATGAATTCTTTTCCTGCTGAAAGTTCTCATCTGGGTTTGCAGATTCTTAGTTGGAGGAAAACTTGGAGCAAATTCTTCCCAGAAAAAGGATTTTCTCTGGAGTGAATTGACATGAACAGAGTGAGTTTGGACTGAAAGCAGCAACAGGGAGGAGATGTTAGAGCTTCATCAGAAAACAGCTTTCTGGAGGAGTTGGAAGACGTCAACAGTCACAGTGATGGTGAGGAGGAGGAGCTAAGACTTCCAAAGTCAGAGCTAAAGATGGAGGAGCAGCAGGAGGAGGTTCTTCACTGAAGGAGAGCACAAGTCCAGCTTGTCAGTGCTTTGCTGATTGGCTAGTTGGATGTGTTCTTTGATGAGCTTTTCAATCTGACGTCTGCTTGGAGGACTGTTTTCATCCTTTTGGATGATTCCACTATTTGAACCAGACCTGGAACTAGAAGAGACTCAATGAGAACAGAAAGACAAGAAAGGATCCAAACCAAACTCTTCTTCTGTCTGACTTCAACCATGAAGGGACTTGAACCCTCAACCTTCTGATCCATGTAACTACCGGAGCATCACTAGGACAGTTGGACTCCCCTTTGGAAAAAGAAGGCTTGAGCATGTTGTCGTGACAAACTCCACATTTCTTCTCTTTGTCAGGAGTTGGGATCCTAAAATTGGTGTCATTCATTTTCTTTTCCACCTCATATGGAGCAGAAAACTGTGCCTGTAGGCTGGAAGCAGGCAAAGGCAACAACAGCAACACTTCCTCACCTGCACCTGTTGTTGTTTGTGTGTTGATCCACAAACACATGCTGTGAAGAGGAACCTGCAGTGAAGGCAGCCATGTTGGAGCCTCACACATGTTCTCATTAGGATCAAATGAACCAGTGTGTTTGAGACTGAAAGAAAGACTGAAGGACAAAGAAATATGAAGATTCATTAAGGATCAAATCCAGACTTTATTCATGTCTTCAGACAAAAAAGCTGCAGACATTTTACAGACACAATTGAGGTTTTTCAACACTTTTCTGACCACAAGATGCAGTTCTGGATACAGCCAGAAGGTGTCGCCCTTCTCATTTCTAATGCAAGTTCAAACTACAGACCTGACTGATTTGGTTTGGTTTTTGTTCTTTTAGCCATCATGTATGAAGACATCAGACCTAGAATTACAGAAAGGCAAGGCAAGGCAAGGCAAGTTTATTTGTATAGCACAATTCGTACACAAAGTAATTCAAGGTGCTTCACAAAACAGAAAAATGCATTAAAATCACAATACATCATATAAATAATCAACATAAAATTTACTTTAAAAGAAAAGGAAAAAAAAAAAAGATTTAAAAAGAAAGGAAGGAAAGAAAGGTGCAGATAGGACCTTTCAGTCATATACACAGATAAACAGAAATGTTTTAAGTCTAGATTTGAACATGAACACAGAAGAGGCCTGTCTTACGCCTTCAGGGAGGCTGTTCCAGATTTTAGCTGCAGAATATTGAAACGCTGATTCCCCTTGTTTAGTTCTGACTCTGGGAATCAACAGGAGGCCGGCCCCTGAGGTCCTCAGAGTACGAGATGGTTCATATGGCACTAACATGTCAGAGATGTACTTTGGTGCGTGGCCATGGAGAGACTTGTACACAAGCAGAGCTGCTTTGAAGTCTATTCTTTGAGGTACAGGGAGCCAGTGCAGAGACCTGAGCACAGGACTAATGTGATCATACTTCCTGGTTTTGGTCAGGACTCGAGCAGCAGCATTCTGGATGTACTGAAGCTGTTTTACAGCTCGTTTGGACAGGCCGGTGAGCAGGCCGTTACAGTAGTCTAACCTACTGGAGACAAATGCATGGATAAGTATCTCCAGGTCTCGCTTTGAGATTATGTTTTTGATTTTGGCAATGTTTTTCAGATGGTAAAATGCCGCTGATGTTACTGACTTGATATGGCTGTTAAAGTTCAGGTCAGAGTCCATGATTACCCCTAGATTTCTGACTTGATTTGAGGGTTTAAGAGACAGAGAATGAAGGTAGCTGCTGACACTTTCTCTTTGTTTCTGTGGGCCAAAAATAATAACTTCAGTCTTAGTTTAGCTGGAGAAAGTTGTTCTGCATCCACGCGCTGATCTGTTGGAGGCAGTGGTTGAGTGAATCCACTGGCCCATATTCACCTGCTGTCAGTGACACATAGATCTGAGTATCATCTGCATAGTTGTGATAAGATATGTTATTACTGCGTATTAACTGCCCTAGTGGCAGCATGTAGAGGTTGAACAGAAGGGGTCCCAGGATCGATCCCTGGGGCACACCACAATTCAAGCCCATGTAGTCTGAGACACAACTCCCAATTTCAACAAAATATTTCCTGTCTTCTAGATAAGACTTGAGCCAACTTAGGGCAGATCCAGAGATGCCAACCCAGTCTTGGAGTCTGTGCAAAAGGATCCCATGATCAACAGTATCAAAGGCAGCGCTCAGGTCTAGCAGGATTAAGACAGAGACTTTTCCATCATCAGTGTTCAGGCGGATGTCATTGGTTACCTTGATAAGAGCAGTTTCTGTGCTATGATGGGGTCTAAAACCTGACTGGAAAACATCAAACGAATTGTTTAATAAGAGAAAGTCAGTGAGCTGTTGGTAGACAACTTTTTCAAGGATTTTTCCTAAAAATGGCAGATTAGAGAGAGGTCTGTAATTATTCAGTACAGTGGGATCAAGACCGCTTTTCTTCAGGAGAGGTTTAATGACTGCAGTTTTTAAGGCCTCTGGAAATATTCCAGATTGAAGAGACATGTTAACTATTTGAGTAATTGATGGCAACACACTGTTCAAGACAGACTTTAGAAATCTAGTGGGTAACACATCAAGGCAGCATGTAGACAAGCTCAGACGGGTGATGGTCTCTTGGACAGTTTGGTCTGTGACAGGTATAAAGTGAGTCAGCTTAGAGTGAGTAGGTGGCCGTTCGATAGTTATATGTGTTGTGGAGTTGACGGCTTTTTTAATGCCCTGAACCTTGTCATTGAAAAATACAGCAAACTCATTACATTTAGGTGTACAAACCAATTCTATTGGTAGCTGGGTTGGAGGGTTAGTTAATCTGTTAACTGTTGTGAACAGGATACGAGAGTTGCTGCTGCAACTTCCAATTATTTCAGAGAAGTACCTTTCCCTTGTTCTGCATAAGATCTGGTTATAAGCGTACAACTCTGCCTTATATATTCCATAATGAACCTGGAGTTTTGACTTGCGCCACTTTCGCTCAGCTCTGCGGCACTGTTGTTTCTGTGCCCTGACTAGATCATCATTCCTCCAGGGAGCTTTCTGTCTATGTTTTCTCAATTGAACTTTCATAGGGGCAATGGCATCCAGAACATTCAAGATGCTAGAAGTAACAGAATTCAGCATTTCATCAACATTGGCACCAGAGACGTTTTCAGGGTTTATCATTTCTACAAACTGTGCCCTAGTGCTCTCATTTATTTGTCTCCTTTGGACAACTGCAGGGCCAGGCGGTGGTTTGGGAGCAACAGACAGGTCAAAGAATACACAGAAATGATCAGAGAGGGCGACATCAACCACACTGACATTGTGAATATTAACCCCCTTTGTGATGAGCAGGTCCAGAGTGTGCCCTCTGCTGTGGGTGGGGCAACTCACATGCTGAATTAGACCAAAGGTTTCAAGGACAGCATTGAGCTCTTTTGCATTTCTGTCATTGACATTATCAACATGAACATTAAAATCACCTGTAATGACTAGACCATCAAAGTCTGTGCACACAACTGAGAGCATTTCAGTGAAATCATCAATAAAACTTTGGCTGTGCTGATGAGGTTTGTACATAACTATGCAGAGTAAGGGAGGAGTTTGTTTTAGCTCAATCTTAAAGGACACATACTCAAATGATGAAAACACACCAAATGATAGTCTGCGTGTCATGATTTCACAAGGATGAGGAACCCAGATGCTGCAACCCAGATGGAAGACAGGTAAGTGGATGATGAGAATGGATTTATTGTTTCTCCAGATGTGTAGTTGTTCGTGGCTGGTGGTGACGTGGACGAGCCTGATGGCGTGGCTGGAGGGCTTAATGCGGTTGGCGTAGGCTGTGGTTTCTAGTAGGCTTCTGTGCAGCTGAGAGGATGATCCACGCTGACTTCACTCTTGGGTGGTTGAAGATCCTGAGACAGGGAGCAGAGGTTTAGAGCGAGAAAGAAGCATAACATAAAGTTACTGAGCATGACTAGGACCAGGGCTAGTCACCATAAGGGGTAGCGAACTGGCGATGAACTGTGGAGAGGAGTCTCCTTTTAAGCAGCAGCAGCAGATGATGATGAGAGTGGAGTCAGCTGGTGGCAATCAGGCAGAGAAGCAGGCAGAGCTGGGAGGGGGAGGAGTCCGACAGGCAACATGACAGTACCTCCCCCCTAACGACCGCCTCCAGGCGGTCCGGGACGCCGATCCGGGTGGGCCCGGTAGAAGTCAGAAATGAGGGTACGGTCCAGAATAAGGGAACGGGAGACCCATGAGCGTTCCTCTGGACCGTAACCCTCCCAGTCCACAAGGAACTGGGGCCTCATTTATAAACGTTGCGTACGCACAAAAGAAGGCGTACGCCACTCTCTACGCAATAGTTGAGATTTATAAAAAGTAAACTTGACGGGAAAATGTGCGGTCCTTCACGCAAGCTCTGACCCAGGCGTACGCACAAAAACGGGTGAAATGAGAAACGGCGACACCGTCGGCAGATGGAAGAAACACGTGAAAGTGACAATCCTGCCTCTCAGAAATAACATGAAGACTTCACAAAGCAAGTCTTACAATTAACAGCCTACACAAACACCCGTTTGATCGATCAGCAGTGAAACAAACAAAACAATCAAACGAAAATTACAACAGAAATTCAAATGAACACTTATTTGGAAAAAGAAAAGTGAAATATGTTCTGCAATATTGGCATGTTGTGCAATTCATCCTCATAAATAATATAGTTAACAGAACGAAATAATGTACAAAACTGATATTCTCGTCAGTGTGTCCGTCTGGAGGAGCAGATAGGTGCGGGCGTGCGGACGGACGGACGGACAGACGTACTAATTGTCCACTGGGGAAAGTTGTTTTCATATTAAAACATTTCTTCATAAGCTACAGAATTATGGTATTCATGCATATGCCTTTAGTTTGTTTTATTTTTCATAAAACAATGTATGGCGTATGTCTCAACCATTCAGAAAGCAACAAGAAATTACATTTGCGCTGATCAATTTCCCATTTCCACGTGGATTATTACCGACATCTGTAGCTTGTCAGATGTAATTAAATGGAGGGAAATAAAATGCCCCATCACAATGCGTAATGACGCACAATGGCTGATCTTACGCTCTTAGAAGATGTGGCAAATGGAAGAATTCGGAGTGAACGCATTTTTAGACAGCAAGAAGACGTGCTGGCAAATGAGGACGAGTGGCTTATGAGCCGGTTCCGACTTCCTCGAGCCGTCCTGTTGGACCTCTGCGGGCTTTTGGGCCCGGCGTTACAGAGGAGCACTCGGAGGAACCACGCGTGTCACCCGGTGCATCTGGCGCTCCGGTCCCCCCGGCGCATGCATCTGGCGCTCCGGTGTCCCCCCCCCCCCCCCCGCCCCTGCCCCCCCCGATGGAGCCTCGAATGGTTGTGAGGCTACAGCATTTACGGCGTCTGCCACCGTTTGCCGCTCACGTGCCTTTTTGGCATTAGTAATGTCCACACTGTGCCCTCCAAACAACACTTTTCCCCTCTTTTCCACCTCGCCAACGATAACTTCTACTTCACATTGAGTGAAGTCACGTTTTTTTGATTTCCTCTCTGTGTTTGCCATGGTTCCGCAATCAATGAATATTCATTTGTGGGCGTTTCACGGACTATTTATGGACAAATATGGGCGTGTCATGAAGCCGCAAAAAGCTGCGCTGCATTTAGAATCGGTTGTGATTTATTAAGGGAAAGATGCGTAGGATGTGCGTGCGCACGGTTTTATAAATCCGAATATTTCTTTGCGTACGCACATCCTATGTTTCATCCGTACGCCATTTCTGACGCAAATCCTACGCAAAGCTTTATAAATGAGGCCCCTGGTGCCCACGACCCCGGCGGCGGACGTCCAAAATCCGACTGACCGTGTACGCAGGAGCGCCATCAATGACCCGGGCGGGTGGAGGGGAAGTGGAAGGCGGGCAAAGCTCGCTGTCGACCACAGGCTTGATCTGGGAGACGTGAAATGATGGATGGATCTTGAGTGCCGCAGGAAGCCGGAGACGGACGCAGGTGGGACTGATGACTTTGTCAATGGCGTAGGGACCTATGAAACGTGGGGCGAGCTTGCGAGAAGTAGCATAAATGGGAATGTTGCGTGATGATAACCAGACCTTCTGTCCTGGGAGGTACGTGGGACCCGCCACCCGGTGACGATTAGCTGCCCGGCAGTTGATCTCCCTGGTGCGGAGCAACGCCTCCCTGGTCTGACGCCAGATCTCCTGGCAACGTTGAAGGTGGTCCTGAACAGAAGGAACAGCGAGGTCCAACTCATGAGACGGAAACAGAGGGGGTGCATAACCCAGTGCGGCCTCAAAAGGGGATAGACCCGTGGCAGAAGAGGGGTGCGTGTTATGGGCGTATTCCACCCAAACCAGGTACTTGGACCAGTCAGAGGAGTTGCGGTCGGCCAGACAGCGTAGCGAGGTCTCCAGCTCCTGATTGGCACGTTCTGCCTGGCCGTTAGACTGGGGGTGATAACCGGAGGTCAGGCTCACAGTGGTCCCCAGGGCACTGCAGAAGGCCTTCCAAACCTGGGAGACGAACTGGGGTCCCCGGTCAGAGACGATGTCAATGGGGAGCCCATGATGGCGGAAAACCTGCTGCACCAGAATTTCCGTGGTCTCCGCGGCGGTGGGCAACTGAGGTAGGGGAATGAAGTGGACAAACTTAGAAAACCGGTCAATGACAGTAAGGATGACTGTGTTACCCTGAGACGGGGGGAGTCCAGTGACAAAGTCCAGAGCTACGTGAGACCACGGGCGGCAGGGGGTAGATAACGGCTGGAGGAGGCCTGATGGAGGTGAATTGGAGGACTTTGAGCGAGCGCAGGTGGTACAGGCGGCAACATACTCCTTAACATCCTTGGACATGGAGGGCCAGTAAAACCTCCGCCGAAGAAGGTTGAGGGTCCTGGCTACCCCGCCGTGGCAGGCAATGCGAGAGGCGTGGGCCCATGTGATGGCGTCAGACCTGAGGGATTGAGGGACATAGAGAGTACCGTCAGGGGGGTCCGGATGGTCGGGTTCCTCACCTTGGGCTTGCAGCACTTTGTTTTCAATGTCCCAGGTGATGCTGCCAATGATGCAGGTGGAAGGAATGATGGGAGCTGAGGTTTGGTCCTGGTCATCGGAGCTGTATTTCCGTGAAAGAGCGTCTGACTTGATATTCCGACTTCCTGGTCTGTAAGTTATCGAGAAGTTGAAGCGATCAAAGAATAAGCACCAGCGGGCTTGACGGGAATTGAGTCTTTTGGCGGATCGAAGATAAGAGAGATTTTTGTGGTCGGTCCACACTATAAAAGGATGGACCGCACCCTCCAGCCAGTGACGCCATTCGTCGAGAGCAAGTTTTATAGCGAGCAGTTCACGATTTCCCACATCGTAATTGCGTTCAGCGGGAGAAAGTTTCTTTGAGAAAAAGGCGCAGGGCTTTAGCTTGCCAGAGTGTTCTTCACGCTGGGAGAGAACAGCTCCCACTCCTGAGTCGGATGCGTCCACTTCGACCACGAATTGCCTGGAGGGGTCTGGTTGGATCAATATGGGAGCGGAGACAAAGAGGTTTTTAAGTGTGTCAAAGGCTTTCTGAGCAGCGGGAGTCCACTGGTAGGACCGGGTAGTGGAGGTGAGCTGAGTCAGGGGAGCGGCGATAGCACTGTAGTTTCTTATAAAGCGCCTATAGAAATTGGCAAACCCCAAAAATTGCTGTAGCTTCCTACGAGTGGTAGGTTGTTCCCAACAGGAAACAGCCTCTATTTTAACCGGGTCGGGACGGATGCTGCCGGCTTCGAAGATGTAGCCTAGAAAAGGTATTACAGTGGAGTGGAACTGACATTTCTCTGCCTTAACGAAAAGCTGATTCTGGTATAACCGGTGTAATACTTGACGAACATGGGCTTGATGTTGATCGGGGTGTTTAGAGTAAATGAGAATGTCGTCAAGATAAACAAAGACGAAACGGTTGATGAAATCCCGTAGAACGTCATTAACTAAGCGTTGAAAAACGGCAGGAGCGTTGGTTAAACCTAATGGCATGACAAGGTATTCATAATGACCGAGAGGGGTCTTGAATGCGGTTTTCCATTCGTCGCCCTCTTTGATCCGAACGAGATGGTAAGCGTTACGTAGGTCTAGCTTGGAAAAAATGCGTGCTTCCTGGATAGAGTCAAAAACGGAAGAGATGAAGGGAAGAGAGTATTTGTCTTTTACAGTGATTTGATTGAGCTCCCGATAATCAATGCAGGGTCTGAGGGTTTTATCTTTCTTCTCGACGAAGAAGAACCCAGCGCCGACAGGAGAAGATGAGGGACGAATGTGCCCCGAGGAGAGCGCCTCCTGAATATACTTCTCCATCGCTACTTTCTCGGGACCCGAGAGGTTAAACAGTCTTCCCTTAGGAAGTGGCGCACCCTCTAATAAAGTGATAGAGCAGTCGTAGGGACGGTGGGGAGGTAAGGAAGCAGCTTTGGTCTTACTGAAAACCGAGCGAAGATCGTGATAGCAGCTAGGAACGTTAGACAGGTCAATTTCTTCAGTACTTTCGACAGGAGTGGAGCTAACAGGTGGAATAGCAGATTGGAGACAGTTGGCGAGACAGAATTTGCTCCAACCAATAATGCGCTGGTGGACCCAATCAAAATGCGGGTTGTGACGGCGGAGCCAGGAAAATCCCAAAATTATCGGATTCTGGGGGGTTTGCGTGACAAAAAACTGAGCATATTCACGATGATTACCAGAGGAAACCAACAGAACCGGCTTAGTGCGGTGAGTAATAACAGAAAGCTGTTGACCCCCTAAACCAGCGGCCTTGACAGGAGAAGGAAGGGCCTCAGTGGGCAGGGATAAACTTATGACGATACTGTGGTCAATAAGGTTCTGTTCAGCTCCGGAGTCGATCAAGGCTTGGAGGTCCAGAGTCTCTGAAGCATGACTTAGCTTGACAGGAATCATGAGGAAATGCTTTGATGTAATTTCATCACCTGCCCTTGGCCTGTCCTCTAGAGGGGGTTTTCGGAGTAGGTGACACTGGTGTACCTGGTGACCTGGTTTCCCACAGTAGAAACATAAGCCTTCCACCTGCCGTCTCTGCCGTTCTTCTGTGGAAAGCTTGGAATGCCTGATCTGCATGGGCTCTTCGGGTTGACTGCGGGGAGATTCAGACTGGGTTATAGGGGAAAAGTGTGGTGTCGTACCTGGCGGTGGAACAACCAGAGTTTTGCGTGGTGTAGGAAGTCTTTCGTGCTGCCGCTCGCGTAAGCGGGTATCGGAGCGGAGAGCAGCCTTGATGAGCTCCTCAAAGGAGTTGGTTTCAGGCTGAAAACACAGGTGGTCTTTTATGTTTTCACTCAGGGATTGATAGAAGACCCCTCTTAAAGCAGGATCCGTCCAGCCTGCTTCCACCGCCAGGATCCTAAAATCAATCACATGGTCACTCACTGATCGATTACATTGTTTCAGGGCGAGAAGCTTACGAGCGGCTTCCTCTTGCTTCCTGGGCTGGTCAAACACCAGCTTGAGTTCTTCTATAAAATGTTCGTAGGTCAGGTGAGTGACGGGATTTACAGCCAAAAAAGCCTGGGCCCACTGCAGGGCTTTATTACGAAGTGAATTTATAATTAAAGTAATTTTACTGAGATCGGAATTGTAGTACCTTGGGGCTTGCTGGAACAGCAAATGACATTGTAGCAGAAAACCTCCAAAGGCTTTGACATCGCCGAAATATGGTTCAGGTTGTAGGCGGAAGTTCTCCGGTGACGGAGCGGAGGCGGAAGTAGCAGCAATGCCGGAAGCAGGAAGAGGAGATGCGGGAGTAGCCTTTTGGCTAGCTAATTCCATGAGAGTAGTGTTGATACCTTTGATACGGGAAATAAGGTCTTCTTGGACTGTGGTGACACGGGAGATGGCGCTGTAAAAGGAGTTCTAAATACACTCCGTGTTGGTTAACAACGGAGTGGAGTCCCTCTGGGTCAGCTGGGTCCGGGGAGTGGCCAGTTCGTTCTGTCATGATTTCACAAGGATGAGGAACCCAGATGCTGCAACCCAGATGGAAGACAGGTAAGTGGATGATGAGAATGGATTTATTGTTTCTCCAGATGTGTAGTTGTTCGTGGCTGGTGGTGACGTGGACGAGCCTGATGGCGTGGCTGGAGGGCTTAATGCGGTTGGCGTAGGCTGTGGTTTCTAGTAGGCTTCTGTGCAGCTGAGAGGATGATCCACGCTGACTTCACTCTTGGGTGGTTGAAGATCCTGAGACAGGGAGCAGAGGTTTAGAGCGAGAAAGAAGCATAACATAAAGTTACTGAGCATGACTAGGACCAGGGCTAGTCACCATAAGGGGTAGCGAACTGGCGATGAACTGTGGAGAGGAGTCTCCTTTTAAGCAGCAGCAGCAGATGATGATGAGAGTGGAGTCAGCTGGTGGCAATCAGGCAGAGAAGCAGGCAGAGCTGGGAGGGGGAGGAGTCCGACAGGCAACATGACACTGCGGGTTGCAATATTATCTCTAAACAGTGCAGAAACGCCTCCACCCTTTTTATTTTCTCGTATTTCCGATTCATGTTTGTAGTTGGGGGGAGTTGATTCGACTAGAACTATGTTTCCTGTGTTTTTGTCAAGCCATGTTTCAGTTAAAAACATAAAATCAAGATTAAAAGAAGAGATAAGATTATTGATTAAAAATGATTTGTTGCATAAAGATCTGACATTGAGTGCAGCAAGTTTGAGATTAGTTTCCTTGGGACTGGTCAAAACCTTCTTGCAAGGGATGTGAACTAGATTTCTTTGATTGGACAGTCTAACTGCCCTTTTTTGCATTCTACGTGGTGCAACTACAGGTATAGCACCAGAAGGAAGCTGTTCATCACAGGGCCCCAGTTTGACATAACCTTTCCTAGGACACTGGGGGCCCGTTTCATCCTAGCTCCGGGGAATAGCACCTCTAGAGGCGCGCAGGGGAGGTCGAGTTGAGGGTAGTTTGGGTGATGGACCGGGAGGAGTGGGAGCTGGACAGGATTTGGGTGAACGACGGAGGGGGCGTGTTGGAGGGGGTTTGGATGAAGGCCGTGTTGGAGGGACTTTGGGTGAAGGATGAAGAGGGGGCGCTGGAGGGGTAGGAGAGCTCCTGTGTGGTGTGAGGCTCACAGGTGTTAGGGGAGCCATCTTAATTCCTGACTTAATGAGGCTATCAAAATGGCTAGGTAGGGCCATGGGTGAAAGTGGGGGGGACGAAAGGAAAGTGAGTCTTCACTGGGAGTAGATGTAGCAGGGGGCGCCCACAGCTGGTCAGATGGTGGAATTTCTGGGGCCAAATCTGGTGGTTGTTGTTGTGGTTCTGCAGCTGGGTCCTTAGCTGGCGGTAGTTGTTGTGGTGCTGGTGCAGGTGAGTCCTTAGATGGAAGTGGTTGCTGTAATGCTGGTGGAGCTGAGTCCTTAGGTGGAGGTGGTTGTGGTGCTGGTGCTGGTGCTGCCGGATCCAAGTCATTGACCGGTGTTGGTGGAGGTAGTTGTTGTTGCCGTTGTGCTGTGGTTCCTGGGACACTGGCTCGGTCCTTCCTTACTGCCTTTTCAGGGCCTTGGCCTCTATGCCCCAGAGCGTGGAGGAGGTTCTTCACTAACTCTCTTGCTCCACCTCTGTTCAGGTGTGGGCCTCTTCCCATGAAAAGGTCCTTTCGCTTCCAGAATGTATTGAAGTTCTCAATGTAATGCAATCCTCTGGAAGCACACTCTCTGGAGAGCCAATTGTTCAGCTGAAACAGACGGCTGAACTTGAGTGACACCCCATCGATGTTAGGAAGAGGTCCGCTGATGAATGCTTCAACCTCTACTTTGTCAATCTCTTCAAATAACTTCATGAAGTCCTTTTTCAAACGTTCGGACTGTTCTTTTCTGATATCGACAGCACCTACATGGATGATTATTCGTTTAACTCCTTGGTACAAGACTTTAGATAAGAGTCCTGTAATCACTGGAACAGTAGAACTTGGGCAACATAAAGTTTGCATTCTTCTGTGGCTGACTCCACTGATAGCGCCATCTCCAAGCAGCAGCGTATCTCTGACCTTGACGTTTGGCACAGATTTTCTTTCTGCCTGTGCTTTGTTGCCAACATTATGACTCCTTCTCTGTGGTCCAATTTCACTGTGTTCTTCAATATCACATTGTGTTAGGGGTAAAAATCTGTTTGTGAGCTTTATTTCGGATGTTCTGTCATCTTTACGCTTTGGCTTAACACAGAGTTCCTCCGCACAAAGTTTTGGAAAGGACACAACATCACTCAGGTCTATGTCACAGAAAAAACATCAGAAATGTTTCACAAACTTATTTTAATAAATTAAAATGTATAATTTCTGTCTATTGGAAGTCATTTGAAGTGAAGCTGTGAAAGTGACCACATTTGTTCAACAACCTCATAGCAACAAGAAACAAAGCAGATTTCTCTCCAAAGAAGTTTTTTTCCTCCGTTTTCCATCCAAACAAAGACAAACAGATGTTCTGTTTGGCAGAAATGTGTTTCCACCCAGAGGAACCTGCAGCAGCTGCTGATCCATCAGAAGATTCTGGACCTGCAGAGACTTCCCACACAGCTGCCTCTGCCTCCAAAGAAGCTGCTGATCTGCATGGAGAGAGAGAGAGCTCCAAGTCTCTGCAACCAAAGCAAAGAAGCAACCAGAGAACAGAAGCACAGAGCTGAAGCAAACATCCCAGAACGTTTGCTTTGGGAGTCCCACCTTCAGTTTGATCCGCTTCAAGACAAAGTCCCACATTTTTGATTTGATTTGATTTGAAATGGTTTATTTCAATCAATCAAATAGAAGTTATACACAAAAGCAATATAATCATCAGTTATACATTCATACAGTAACTAGTCAAACTTAGGATAATTAGACATAATTAATAAATATTGCTTGAAAGGGAGTGGAAGGAAGCGAACTTATATAATTCCACCCCGTTATACTATAACCATTTTATTACAGGATTTATCAATATCCGGTTCCCAGTTTTTATCAGACAGAATTAAGAATCATAAGGTATCAATAAGGCACATGCCAAAGATGAATTACCTAAGTACTACGTCAAAAATAACTATTTTAGAAATTAACATGGCAAATGCAGCATCTGAAATATATGCAAATTATGTTACTTTTAAAAGTCATTCATATGCTTTAAAAAATAATACTATACCAGTAAAATAGACACAACACTGTTTCAGGAATTTTCATAGCAAAATTTCATCAAGTATCAAAAGTTAAAAACATGTGCAAAGTTATGCTACATTAGGAAAGATTTTTGAATCAATTTATCAATTTTAGGAGCTAGTGAAGTAATATCATCAAAAGTCAATCAATTTAACAATTTTCAAAAGTGATTAATCATTTTTTTTTACTCTTTTTATATAGATATATATATATTTTTATAATAAAGTAATGCTGTTGGGGAAAAATAAAAAGGGTCCATAAACTGTCGAATTGTCCAAGGTTGGTATTTCTTCTTTTACTGATAACAGCTGATCTTTTGGATTCAAAACAGAGTTTATAGTTCTCTTCGATGTTATGTCTGCAGACATTAGATTCAGGTCCATATCCTTCTTCAGCTGATTTCAGCTGCGGTGAAAGTTGAGGTCAAGTTGTCTGCAGGTCAGAACTCTCTGCTGTTATTCAGGTGACGTCAGACGATGGAGAAAGTGATGATTCCTGGTGTCATATTTCTTGAAATGGTTTGGCTCTTTGATTTATTACTCCATGTTGTTTCAGACGACCGTGATCAGACACTTCTCAAAGTCCTTCATGGTGTTCACAACCACAACCTTGGCCCGGTCCGGTGGACCGAGCGGTTTGACGTAAATCCTGCAGCCTTTAACCCAAGTGTTCTCAATCTGCTTACGCTTCCTGAGAAGCCTGGCATGTTTTGAGATTTCAGCATTTCTTCTGGTCAGATGGTCGTTCAGATAAGCAGCCGAACCTTTCAGGTGTTTTCTCTGGGTCATCAGAGCTAGCTTGTGTTTGTGATTCACAAACCTGATGAGGATCGCTGGTTTATCCGTCTCCTTTCTCCTGGGGAGCAGGTGGCAGGTCTCGATGGTATTGAGATCCAGGGAAATCCCTTTAGATGTGAGAAATGAATGTATTTGCTGTTCCAGAGACTCTCCACCGACATCCGTATTAGCACTGCCAGCTACGCTAGCGCTAGCATTAGCAGTGCTAGCTCCTGCTGCATTCAGCTTCGCTCGAGGCTTGATTGGTACTCCAGTGAGAATGACATTATTCATCCTTACTTGCTGTTCCACATCGTCCAGTCTTTTCTCCATAATCTCGACCTGGTTTTCTCGCTGCTCGTTTTGAGCCCGAAATCTTCGGAACTCTTCCATCATATCCCAGAGTGGGGTTAGCTTAGCCGACACTTGATCCATAAAACTTTTCAGCGTTTCTTGAATAATGTCAAGAGACTTTTTGAGTTCTTCATATTCCTGGGGTTTCTTCGGGGGCATGGTCAGCTCTCTTTTTTGGAGAAAAATCAACTTTTTAAGTAATTTGAAGATAGTTGTAATCGCAGAGAGGCACGCCACGCGTCCTGCTGTAACCCGGAACCGGAAGTCACCCCCACATGAAAGAGATCAAAGTGAGCTAACCAAGCGCTTCATCCAAGAGAAGCAGCTCCAGAAAGAGAAGAGAGAGAGCTGGAAGCTGCTGTCAGTGCAGAGAAAAGCAGGACAGCTGAAGCTCCCAGACTCTCAGCCCAACAGCTGAAGGAGTCCTCTGGACTCCAAGCTGATCTGCTCCCAATCCAAGAACATGTCCAGAAGGACAAAGACTCCTCCCTCCCTCCCTCCCACCTCCTGACTGACTGACACCACAGAGGGAGGCAACAGTCCCATGGAGACCAGCTCTGATGGAGAACCACAAGAACCTGGAAGGAGAACGGCAGCAGTGAACGGCAGCAAGAACAGTCCTCCCTTTTGGGGGAGATCTCCTCACTCACAGAGACCCTCAAGAAGAAGGAGGAGGAGGAGAAAATGATGCTTTCAAAGACCTTGATGGACACATTCAATCAGATCAAAGAGGAGATGGAAAACCTGCAGAAACCAAAACCCAAGAAGAAATCTGGGATGCAGAGATTCCTTCAGTTTTTCCAAAGATCTGAAAGACAGAATTGATCCAAACTGGTTTGATTTTGGTTCTTTGAGTTTTTCTACATTTGACAGAAACCAAAGTGGGAGGAGTCATCTTTATGAAGTCCATCAGAATTTTTGATGGGTTTATAATCTTCATATGCCGTCATTAATCTCAGACTCCGTCTCACTGAAGTATGGCTCTCTCTCTTTTTTTCACCACACATTTCCATGATGACTCCGGAAATTAGCGATCCATTGAGAATGTCTTTATGTTCTTGCTGTGCACGTGCGTTAACCCAGGGTTTCCAAGTCGAGCGTAATTGCGCCAACTCATATCCAGTCTTTTGGAACCAACATACCCAGAGTAAAAAGTTCAGGTGGATTTCAGCCAGAGTTCAGGGTTAAAGTCAGGCTAGTTTAAACATGCTTCCTGGAATACCCCCCTGGTTATTTTAGTGGAGTTTTAACCACCAAATGTGGTGTTTTTTTATGAAAAGAGTTCTGGATCTTCCCTCAACGTTGGAGTCTGGTCCTGCATTTGGGTCATCCTGATATACTGTAACAAAGCCTCTTTTCTGGGCTGCAGAATCAGCTGATTCAAGGTGATTACATAATCACGTCCCTACTGTGCAGCGCTGCATCTCAGTGTGAGGCTGCTTTCTCCACATAAGAATCATCTGGGATTGTGTCAACTCTTGAATAGTTACTGGAATAAAAATAATGTAAACACTGGAGATAAAGCCCCTGTGTCAATTCACATGTGTTTTTTTAGAACTTATGTCAGTAAGCTTTAGACTTTTTTTGGTTAGAAAACTTAAAATCCAAGTGCATTTTTACCACACTCTGCTATATTTATAAAGATTGTGAGTCAGCCATCTTAGACGTTGCAAATAAAAAAGGAAAGAAAATGAACAGGACTACCAGCACTGTTAAACACAATGAAATATCAATAGGCTGAAAGATCATATTTCACCTCAATAATAAATTACGTTACACAAAGTGAAAAATTAATTAAAACACAACATTGTGCATTTTTATTTTCACTGTTCTTGTTATTTGCAGTGAGAAGGCCATTCGATATATTTGGTTCTTTACTGCATTTTTTATCTAAGTTATTACATTGAAGAGAGCAAATTATTACAAAGACGCACTAGTATCTTTTTTACATTTAATTTCAGTGTTCCAAATAACGCTACATGCATCAGTCCACTTCTTGAAGCAGTCGGGGAAGAAAAAAAAACAGCTACACACACGTGTCAGGCAGGCATGTTTGCGTTAGCAAAATGCATGTTTTTGCATGCGTTGTGTCAAATCTCGCTTTTGTCCTATCTTTGATTTTGCTGACCACTTTGAGCGTGACTTAGCATGATATGACTGCCACTGCCAGCACCAAAAAAGTTTTTGCATGCGTTGTGTGTCAACTCTCGCTTTTTTCCTATCTTTGATTTTGCTGAGTTAAGTTTCAGTTTAGTATTCAGTTTTTCAGATGAGTTTGTCAACATTTTCAGGAATGAGGAGAGATCTTTTAGCCCTAACGATGTCCCCAGCAGTAGAAAAAAACTCTCTCACTCGGGACAGAGGTTGCAGAAATGGAGAGATACCTCTTTGCCAATTTTTCAATATGCTTAAAGCTGGTCCCATTGGTTCTTCCCAATTCAAGAGGGTTAGCATCAAGAGGGATGCATCCAGTTGCTCTGTATTTGGTAAACTTTACTTTCATCTCCTCCAAAATAGCAGACTTATTTTCCACCGGCATCTGAAAGACTTTGCCAAACAGTTCAGTCATTACTAATTACAGACAATCGATGATGCCGTTTTAAGTGCGTTAGCAGATTAGATGTTTTACACGATCTTCGTGAAACAATGTCGGCACACGGTGTTCGACTAATCCAACTGTCTTTTCCCTTCATGGATGCTCAACACAAATCAAAAGTGTTCCCACACAGGAGAGCGTAAGGGGATGGGTGGGTCCTCAAGATCTGGTCTCACGTCTGCATTAGCCATAGTGCTATAGTTGACATGCTAACTGTCCGTCACCTAATGGCGTCTCGGCGAAAACTCGCGTTTAACATGAGTTCCATCTCGGCCCAAAGTTAATACATTGGGGGGAACAAAAACAAAAAAATAAATAACATTTAAAAACCAAAACGGTACAAAGGTGAACCAAACCGAAGGTGCCGTATCGAAACGGTTTGGTACAACTACGTGTACCGTTACACCACTATTACTTGACCTAACAAAGTATATACTGCAGTCACTACTTTGTGTTTAAATGTTTATTAAATGTTCACTGATCACATTAAAAGTGTTAGAATTAAAGATGTATAAAAAACATTTCAACCATAATGAAGACATTCAAGAATTAGATCTAATTACTCAAAACAAAAAACTCATTTCTATTTGCAGGTACATCTAAAACATTCATTTTGTGAAAAAGTTGTACATATTTTGTCAGCAGTAAAACTCTTTGTCTACCATCATTACACAAAGATTAAAATGTATTGATCCATTACTTTTTTTCTTTTGATGTAGAAAAGACGAAAACCTAAAAAAAATCCTAGAAAGTAAGAATATCATATTATGACAATAAATTAGTAGAAAACTTCATTTCTACACATTCAATACTCACTTGTGCCTCCCTCTAATGAAGTTACTTCATCAATATGGTGTGGAGGCCATCAGATTTTTCCTTCCTGTAAAATAAAGTCTTTGACTGTGGTGCAGAGGTTGAGGTGTCGACCACTTATCAGAAAAGTTTAGAATTTAGAGTTTACAGTAACTCCTTTATTACATTGTTTGTGAAGAGAAAGTCTTGTGAGTTCTCATGTGTGTCTGAAGACTGGATCTGCGACCAAAACTTGAATCACATTCTTTACAAGAAAAAGGCTTTTCTCCTGTGTGAGTTCTCATGTGTCTTTTGAGAGTAGATATTTGATTAAAACTTTTTTTACATTCTTTACAAGAAAAAGGCTTTTCTCCTGTGTGAGTTATCATGTGTATTTTAAGACTAGTCGCATGACGAAAACTTCTATCACATTCTTTACAAGAAAATGGCATTTCTCCTGTGTGAGTTCTCATGTGTGTTTTGAGATAAGATATTTGATTAAAACTTTTTTTACATTCTTTACAAGAAAAAGGCTTTTCTCCTGTGTGAGTTATCATGTGTATTTTAAGACTAGTCGCATGACGAAAACTTCTATCACATTCTTTACAAGAAAATGGCATTTCTCCTGTGTGAGTTCTCATGTGTGTCTGAAGACTAGATCTGCAACTAAATTTTGAATCACATTCTTTACAAGAAAAGGGCTTTTCTCCTGTGTGAGTTCTCATGTGTCTTTTAAGACTAGCCCCTTGACGAAAACTTGTATCACACTCTTTACAAGAAAAAGGCTTTTCTCTTGTGTGAGTTCTCATGTGTGATTTGAGATGAGATATATGACAAAAACGTTTAGCACATTTTTTACAAGAAAAAGGCCTTTCTCCTGTGTGAGTTCTCATGTGTGTTTTGAGATGAGACATTTGACTAAAACTTTTTTTACATTTTTCACAAGAAAAAGGCTTTTCTCCTGTGTGAGTTCTCATGTGTGTTTTAAGATTAGATCTGTGACTAAAACCTTTCTCACATTCTTTACAAGAAAATTTCTTATCTTTTGCATGGATTCTTACATGAATTCTGAACAGAGATTTGTTACAAAAGATTTTACCACATTCTTTACAGATATAACATCTTTCATCAGACCCAGTTTCCATGTAGTCAGACGGGTTAGTAATTATTCTTGAGTTTTTACCAGACCTGATAGAGCAAAGTTTCTCTTCTTTGTTAAATCTCTGCTGATTGTTTAGATCTGCTTCACTGTTCTCATCTTCCTCATACGTAGGAATCTCCATCAAGGTATCAGTCTCCTGCTTCAGATCAAGCTGATCTTCATCCTGACTGATGCAGAGTTCTTTTGGTTCCTCTTTCATCTGTAGAGGTTCTTGTTCCTCCTTCTCCTCTTTGGTCTGTGGACGTTCCAGTTCTTCCTGTTCCACTCTGAAGTTCCTCTGCTGGATGCAGAGATCTTCCTCTTCAGTCATCAAACACTGGGGGAGGGCTGCAGAAACACAAGTAGAGGCCCTTTTATATGTTATGGTGACTTTATGTATTGTTAAGTACCAAACCAATTTTAAATAGAGTCATTTAGATTATGCACAATCTTCCTCTCCTTTCTCTTTCGGCTTTTCCCATCAGGGGTCGCCACAGCGAACAAGTCGCATGGTAAACTTGGCAATGTTTTACGCCGGATGCCCTTCCTGACGCAACCTTCTCAAAGCAACCGGGGTGGGACCGGCACAGAGGTAGAGAAGGGATTCAGATTATGCACAATAAAAAACTTTTAATGTTTTAAAATAAGTTTCTTGTTTTCTTTAGCACAACATTATAAAACTGTCCTCTACACCTGCCACCTATAAGGAGAGCTGTTTCAGTCAATAACTTGTAGTCTGAACCAGTTAGATAGAAAATAATATTTTTGATTGATTGATTTTTGATTTATTTCAAGCATTTTAGTCAAAGCAATAAAGAATTTACACATTTACACAGTTTGAAAAGACACAAAACAAAACAAAACAAAAAAGTCACTTAAATCCCATTTGCTTAATTAAATACAGTGATTTTCTTTGGGTTTTTTTTAAGGAGATGAAATTGCATAAAAGTAATTCATAAATGGTACCAACAGGTCTTTAATTTTATATAACTGTATACTCAAATTAAATCATGCTGAGATAAATAGGACAGATTTACTAGAAAGGGGATGGTGGGATTGACAGAAAATGTAGTTTTAACCTGATTCTGTCTCCAGGCAATTAATTTTTATGTGAAATTATAAATAGGAAAACAGTCTGAAAACAAATATAATGTTTTGTATTCTTGCCATTATCAGTGATGAAAGTCAGGCAAGGAAAAAAATCCCTAAACTTTTCTTTGAGCGATATGAAGGGCAGGGAGCGAAATTTTTGAAAAATACATGGTCTTAGATCAATTCTGGTACATTCTGGCAGCTAGTCATTCACTTCTTAATCAAGAAACTAAGACTAATTGGAGCATCATGATTTAAAATTCAAACCCCTAGTTTTACTTGACATTAAGGACTTGCTGGTTCTAAAAATGAATTTGGAAAATTCATTTTTGTAACACAATCCTACAATCTAAGCTTTTCCTTAAACATACAATTGCTAAAATATAGTAACATCAAAGCCCCAAATAGCAAAAGGAACACCAGTAACTATGATATTCTATGAAAGTACCTCATTTATTTGAACGATTTCTGCTTTTTCTCAAACTATAATTACATCAAAATATGGGATCTGCTTTAAACAATCTTTCTATAACATAATACATCAATTCTTAAACACCAATACTTAGTAATCTGGGAAATATCAAAAACAAACATACAAACAAAATTAAACATTGTAAACATTGTTTTTTAAGGGAGTGTGGGTCCAAACCACCAAATACTTATAATTAATGTCAATAATGTTTTTGAGCAAAACCGAACTAAATCATGATAATTAGGAAAAACAAATAAATTAGATAGAGAAATGTATTCAAAGGTTTCAGTTTTGATCAATGTGGTCGGTTATTCTGCAGTCAGATCAAGAAAAACTCACAAAAAGCGATGCGCCGCATCACGTCACATACAGTACGGTCTCACAGCACCACCGCTGCAGTCAAGATTCTACGATATATATGCTGATCGTCCTGATGGGTTGAATAAAGCATCAGTTCAGAGAGAAAGTTCATTTCTCATCCGAAAGCAACTAAAACGTCCCGTCATTGGTCAATTAGGCCGGATAGATGAAGACAAGATAGCCGCGCCCATAGAGAAAGCGATCCACAGAGAAATATAGAACATTAAGCGAAAATTTGCCGATTTCAGACATTTTTTTTTAATCCGGAAAGCGATTTGTCCCTAGAGATCAGGTCTTTATTTCCCGGATGATACGATAGGTTTGCTCAAAAACCCGGGTTTCCGGGAATTCCCGGAAGACTTTCATCACTGATTATTGACAGTAAAGATGCAGGCATCTAAAGTAAGTTTAACACAGTCTCTGAGGCTTATTTCAGCACAACACCAGCTGTGTAATGTTAGGAATATGCTGCTCATAAAGTTACAATCACATGTCTGTAATTGTATTGATTTTATTTAGAAATCACCGCCAGGACCGAGGTCTGGGGCCCCATCAATTTAGCTGTGGTGGTGTTGGTGGGTGTGTTTATGTGTGTGTGTTAGCCTGGAGGTGGTGCTGGCAGCGCAGACTGTAAAATGTGTCAAAATGGACAAGCTTGAAGATTTGATGTGAGAACTTGTAGAATAGAATGTGACAAACCAAAAGTCTGCATCTGTGTGTGAAAATCTTCTGCTGTAAAGTTTGACAAATAAAATCACAACTGACAAATTAGCATCTGCATGTGTTCATTAGAGTTACAACCTCAAATCAGTCATTTCAACTGCTTGAATCTGCTGCTATGAATCACAGCACACTACAACTGAGTGAACTACGAATACATTTCAAAAGAATAAAATATGTATTTTTTCCTGACTTTTATTGATAAGTGAACTCTTGAGGTGTAAATGGAGACACAGCAGTGAGACGGCTGCCAAGAGACCGTTGTCAACAAAGTGGAATATCTGAAGAAAGAACATTCTGTAAAAATCAATCATCTCTCTAAAACAAATGAATTTCTACATTTATATGGTAATGAAGACTCATCAGCATATTCATGCTACAATAAATACTTTGTGAAAAAAAGTCATAATTTATTTTGCAGCTAATAACAAATCTAATCGCCATTTTGAGTCAGGCAACAGAGATTAGTCAGGCGGTCTGAGTCACATTTTTAGAACAACCAGTTGCCAATCATGATAAGCTAGTTCAAAGTCCACGCCCCCATCACTGAAAGCTGCTCAGAAGAAGCTGTCAATCAAACATTCGAGGTGGGGCCAGTAGGCACCACACCTTTAACTGAGGCATCTGATTGGTCAGTTTATAACTTGAATAACTGGCTATAAAGAAAAAATATTATGAAAAAAATAAGATTAGCAACAAGATATTAGGAAAAAAATTTCACAGCAAGAATGGTAATTCTGTCTATTTAGAATGACTGAGTAACAGCTGCCTATTTTTCTATAGAGGTCTATTGGAGTTTGGCGACAGGAGCTATTTGGAACGGGAAGTAGCTGCTGTCGTACATTACACAAGTAATGTATGTTGTTTAAAATGTTAACGTTTTATTGAAAAGAAGTGGCAGCATTTATATAGGTGGGTAGTAACAGCACTGAGTGAATGGACCCCTCATGACCCCATAGGGGGAAAAAAGTCATTGTGAGAAGAAATTATCATTTTTTCCCAACTCTAAAATACAAACAGAAGACAGATCAAGTGCTTCTTTTTGTCAACATTTCTTTACATTGCTCAGAAAAGTGTTCCTACTGGTTTCATGTGTTAAATCAGAGACTCGAGACTTTATGTTTGCTTCTTTTTTTTTTTTCTTGATTGGTGGAGATAAAAAAAAAAAGTTGTTGGTATAAACGTAGAGGTTGGAAGTCTCACGAGTCGACTGACGACACGGGCGCACCCTACAAAGGTAAGCAGAAACCTGTCAATCAAATTTTGCATTGGGCGTAGCCAAATCAAGTGTCTGATGTCCATAAAGTGAAAGCTTTGTAAAGTGTAGACTTGAGCATCTGGGAAAATTAGAGTGTTTTGTAGAGAAAGAAGTTGAAGTATACAGAATAAAAGTGAAGTTAAAAAATAAAGGTAGGGTTCAAATTTTATGGAATAAAAGAAACTAGTGACTAATTGTCCTAGAGGTGGTGGCTCCAACAGTTCTCTGATGGGGGGCTGGTTTACTGGGTTCGTATCCTGGCGAGTTGAGGACCCCCAAATTCCGAATTGGCAAGTCTCAAGAAACAATATAACAAAGTTGAGAGGCTTAGAGAAAAAAAGAAATAAATAAATTGCATGATACCGTACGGTTGAGCGCTTTAGGTTAACCATGGTGTTGTAAATCACACTTTTATTTCAAACTCAGATGTGGTCCATAGAAAAAAGATACAAATACAGTATACATAATAAAAAGTAAAAATATATAAATTAAAAGGAGTATAATTGCTGTATCCAGTGTTTCCTCAGGGCAGAAGTGTAGCGGCATGAGCTTCTTTTGGGATCAGTCAGAGACATGATAATTGAGTTCTTAGATTTGTCCAGGCGTTCCATGAGGCTGTATGTAAGCTTACGCAGTAAAGCTTCACAGGTGGGGATGTGAGCATCCACAAACAGCTGACTGGCTCTGTACCACCTGGGCACCTGTAGCAGAAGCCTAAAAGCATCATTATAAGCCACTAAGAGTTTGTGGAATGTCCCACGTCCATAGTTCCACCAAAGAGGGGCCGTATACAGAGGAGTGCAGTAAGCTCTGAACAGGGAACACTTCACTTGAAGAGAACATGCACTGAATTTCCTCATCAGCATATTTGCCTGAGCATAGAGTTTACAGTACTGTCTCTGAATGTCTCTATCATCCCTCCAATAATCAGTAATGAAATGTCCAAGATATTTGATAGATGAGGTTTGTTCCAGAGTCGTTCCACAAAGCTTAAAAACAGGAAAGTTTACATTTCTGTTGTCTTTGGTCCTTACAATCATTACTTTGCTTTTAGAGGGATTGTATTTTATATCAAAGTCTCGGCCATAGACAGAACAAACTTTTAAAAGTGTTTGTAACCCAGCACTGTAGGAGCTAAAAATGACAAGGTCATCAGCATACATGAGATGATTAAAGGTTTGACATCCAACAACACATCCAGTTTTGCACAGATTCAGATCAGTGGATATATCATGAATATACACATTGAATAGAAATGGAGAGAGGATCCCCCCCCCCCCCCTGTTGAACACCATTGCTTACATAAAAAGGCTCTGAGAGACATTGCCCCATTTGACTACCATTGTTTGATTAGCATACCAGAAAGCCAGGAATCGTACAAGATATTTCGGCATTCCTCGATTAATTAGCTTCTGAAATAGCTAGAGGTGGTTGAGCCTGTCAAAGGCCTTAGTCAGGGCTCCAGACTAACTTTTTTCACTAGGAGCACTGTGGCCCCCCAACTGAAAATTTTAGGGGCACAACCAGAAAATTAAGGGGCGCATACTGTAAATCAACATGCTAACCAGATCTACTAATTTCCACTGTATTACTAATAAATACTTTAATAATAGATGCAGAAATTACAATGTGCCGTTTCAAATTCAGTGTCACATTTTAATCTGCACTTTTGAAAATGCAACAACAAGGTAAACTGACATAAGAAGGTAAATTGTAAAAGAACGGGCGATGTTCACTGGAGATCAGAACAATCGATACAGATACCAGAGAGAGGCTTAAAAACTGATGGAAATTTGTATTGGTGACACCAAATAAGTGCAGCCAAGACGCACAATAAGTGTGTTTGAGATCACCCAGGTGGACGCAACGCTGCACAGATCACCTGGTGTGTGACATATATTTTTGTTTTTGCTCCAACATCACCTGTCAATCATCACAAAAATATCACGACAAAGGGGTGGGAGCAAGGCGGCAACCTACCGAACGCAGCTGGAAATTTAGTACTGAACTGACTGAAAGCTGCCCTACAGACTACAAAACAATGCATTATGGGACATGTGTCCTGATGGGTTTTTGTAGTTTAGTGATTAATTCCTTCCTTTCTCTTTCGGCTTTTCCCTTCAGGGGTCGCCACAGCGAATCATCGTTTTCCACCTCACTCTGTCATGGACATCTTCTACCGTAACATTAGCCAACTTCATGTCCTCTGTTAAGACATCCATATATCTCCTCTTTGGCCGTCCTCTTGCCCTCCTGCCAGGCAGCTCCATCTCCAACATCCTTCTACCAATAAATCCACTGTCCCTCCTCTGAACATGTCCAAACCATCTCAGTCTGGCTTCTCTGACTTTGTCGCTAACACAGGCAACATGAGCCGTACCTCTGATGTACTCGTTCCTTATCCTGTCTAACCTGGTCACTCCTAAGGAGAACCTCAACATCTTCATCTCCGCTACCTCCATCTCAGCCTCTTGTCTCTGTCTCACTGCTACCGTCTCTAACCCATAGAGCAGAGCTGGTCTCACCACTGTCTTGTACACCTTTCCTTTGAGTCTTGCTGACACTCTTCTGTCACACAACACTCCTGACACTTTCCTCCACCCGCTCCAACCTGCCTGCACTCGCCTCTTCACCTCTTTTCCACACTCCCCATCACACTGAACTGTTGACCCCAAGTACTTAAACTCCTGCACCTTCTTCACCTCAGCCCCCTGTAACCTAACGCTTCTACCTTGATCCCTCTCGTTCAGACACATGTATTCTGTCTTACTACGACTGACCTTCATGCCTCTTCTTTCCAGAGCAAACCTCCACCTCTCTAGCTGTTCCTCCACCTGCTCTCTACTCTCACTGCAAATTACGATGTCATCCGCAAACATCATTGCAACCCCTGTGGCTAGATTAGTTTAGTGATTAATTAAAATAATTTAAAATACTAATTAATTAAAAAAGGCTACATCCATTACAAAAAATTCCAATAAATACAAAATATATAATAACACAGATCATACTAAGGGGGAGAGGAATATTAAAACTAAATCGAACTGAATTGAACTCCAACTTCCTGTTCTCCTTCAGTCCACTGTGATTGGTTGCTTTGTCAGCTCCGCACACGACAATGAAAAGGTGTCATTCATACAAACTGGCAGGAGGCATTAAAATTAAACTTTCATTTCAAGGTGGGGGCCACAAATAGCCCACGGGCCACGAGTTTGAGACCCCTGCTGCACACTCTGGCACTGGTACACTAGCCGCAGGTCGGAAGAACGAATCAATAGTTAGCTTGCTCATAGCTCAGACGCACATACCAGGTTGTGATGGTATTTGTCTCCGTTTCCTTCCCACAGATGTTTACGCTCGCTCGATTATCTCTAAGCCCCTCCCCCTACACGCATTTTAGCCACTCACGCAAGTGTGTGCTCTCGTCTCATGAGTATGTGTGCGAGTTTGTGTGTGCATGCGTGTGCGCTGGCGTCTCATTGATCATTTCATTGCTCATTTCATTGATCATTGACGTGCCCCTTCCACATTTAATGTATAAAAAATACGGAGGGTGGGGGAGGCAAATTTACTGGTAGCACATGTGCGACTGGATGTAAAATTCAGTCGCACACTCTCAAATTTTGGTCGCAGTCTGGAGCCCTGGCCTTAGTGGCATCAATAAAACACAAAAATACAGATGTATTCAGATGCAGGTATTTCCCAACTATTTCCTGTAACGCGTAGATACACATATCAGTGAAAAGGCTTTTTTTAAAACCAAATTGATTCTCACTAGTTAAAAGATGCACTTCGAGTCTAGTCAATAAAACATATTCTAAAATTTTTGAAATGTTGCTGGAAAGGGCAATCGGTCGGTAATTCAACAGACTATTTAAACTGGCAGTCTTGTCTTTGATGACGGGAATCAATACATCTGAGAGAATTGAATCAGGCAAGACTCCATGGGTTAAAAAGCCAGAGAAACACATGGCCAACAGGGGCAGTAATTTAAAACTTGAATATTTTAGATGCTCGACTGTGATGTCATCAAGACCACATGCTTTGCCTTCTTTTATCTTTGAAATTGCATCTTGAATCTCACTTGCACAAATAACCATTGTGTCGGTAAAATCAACATTGTCAATAGAAACTGCATGATTTTGACCGAATTAAGCAGGTCAGAATAATGCTTACGCCATAAATCAGCAGTTATCAGCACCACATACACCTTCAATGTTGGATGGCAATGAAGTTTTACGATTATTCATAGCATTAACCTCCTTCCAAAATTTATGGTAATCATTTTTTGGAGACCTCTGGCCAAAGAGTCTGCTCTCATCATGTTTTCTTACCTTTTGATAATGCGAAGTGAATGTTTGAATCTAGCAGTAGTCACTTTCTTGCTCTCACTTTGTCGAGGTTTCCCAGCTTCATGCCAGAGTCTGAAAGCATCCCTGGCTGCAGCATGATGTTCAGCTACAAAGTCATTCCAGCCTGGCTTGACAGTCCAGCTTTTATGAATCCTGCTTCGTAGGCAAAGACTACTATCTTTAACAGCTTTGACTATATTTTCATAGAGTTTACACAATTCATCGCAATGAGTAGTATTTTTGCAGTTTGGATCACAGCATGCCAGTGCATCCCTGGACCTGCAGCTGAGCATCGGTGGTTGCTGTGTATTTATTGATGTCCTCATTTGTAACTTTGGACCAATCAAGTTTATTTGTAAGATCGTTATTTTCTTTCGTCACAAGGTATATTTGCCACATTTAAGGAGAAGACTACTGGTATGTGATCTCAGGTAGCCAAGTTATACAGGATTTCTATGTTTCTCAGAGAAGCATGAGCATCCGCAGTACAGATAAAATGGTCCAGCCATGAGGTGGAATGCCAGGCATCACTGATATAAGTAAAGCTTGTATCTGGGAGTAGCATTTTACTTGATAGGGTGAGATTAATTTCTTCACAGTAAGAAGTTAAATGATTACCAAATATTGATGAGTCATCTGAGAGATCAGCATTAAAATCTCCCATAACAAACACACAAGTGGAGCTGCTATCCTCAATATATGCTTTTATGAATGCTAATTTGTGCAAGAATTTGTCCTCCAACAGATAAAACTAATAGGGCATGTAAACATTTAGAATTGTAAATTTCTTTTCATCAATGTTAATTTCTAAGCCAACAGCCCAATCAACATTAAGTCTCACAACATTAACAGCAGCATCATACTTAACATTCCAGAGGATAGCCACGCCCCCAGGAATTCTACCTCGAACGATTCTGGTACTCAGATCAGTGGTGGATTCACCAGCACCATGAAAATCCACATGTAATGAGTTCAGATTGTCCAAGTCCTGTTTGGCAAGCCAAGTTTCTTGCAAACATAATACATCACACTCATTCAAAAGCTTATCAACGACATAGCGACTGGATTTATCAGCAACACTGTGTCCAGTACGCAAGCTACGCGTATTATATGATACAATCCGCATGATGTTTTGTTGTCATGTAAGATGACTCAAGAGGTTTAGGCGCTGGTTTCACCGCTATCCCCCACAGGAACTGAGGCCTTATTCACACTCCAAGTGATTTCTGGGGCCAGAGAACCTCTGGCTGCAGAAGTTTGTTCTTTCTGGCAGGGTTCATAGTAGCGTCTCACATAAACACCATCCGGCCAGAGCTCAGGCGCATACATGTCTCCTACACTATCACATTCAGCAGTTATGTGAAAGGAGCTGAATCTTCTGTGAACAGTCTCAATTTTCCTGCATTTAACTTCCCGTCCCATCTTGCCTTCCGGGTACTTCCTAAGTGTAACAGCCTCCAAACTGGGGACAAATTTGGTTGCAAAAACACCATCTTCGTCTTCACTGCGTGAATACTAGAAAAAGAGACAGTTCCAATAATGCCAGGAGTTTTGCGCGAACGACCAGCTGCACGATTCACTTGCGGTTTTGAAACTGAAGCAGGTTTTACATCCATTCCTTTCTGCCGGCGTCCTTCCCGCACAACAACACTCCACAGTGGCGTCGGAGTTTGTCCTGCAGGCTGTTTGGCCTTACTGCACGCTGGTTCCTCTGCGTTTGTTGACTCAGCACCGCTGAGTGGTTCAGCGTTGCCGCGCTGCTGCTCCATCACAGTGATCCGGTTGTCCATCGATGCTGTTACAGCATGAAGATTTTCACAAGTAGTACTTTGAGACTCCAGAGTGAGTTTCATGCAGCGCATATCGTTGTTTATTGGCTCCATCCATGACAGTAGCGCTGAGACATCAACATGGTTGAATGAAAAAGGTGGCAGCTCATCCAAATAGTGCGAGACAAACCTTAGAATATTGTCCCCACACTCATTTAGCACTTTCAAACAAATCTTTACGTTGTTAATATCCTTTTGCGTGCCTTTGTGAGAGAGGTATTAGGGCAGATCTGAAATTGTTTGTTACAAGCAAAACAATTTCGTCATGACTCAGCGTTCTCATTTTCACAGCAACAAAGTTTAAGAGTTCGTCTTCCACAAATATCTTAACATCGCTGGTTTTAATGATCTCCGGTTTGATGCGGGAGATACCTGAAAAACGTCGTTCCTCTTCTGCCGCCATGCTCCACTTAAATAAACATGTATAGGCTTGTATAGGATCTGCGGTGTTCGATGTTCTGCTATGTGGTTCTACTGTGAATGAAGTGCACGGCTGTGCACGTGAGTGTGGAAGTCTGTGCTGTGAAGCAGCAGCTCTGCTGGAAACCTGACGGTGTCACACAAGCAGGAGTCTGTTGGAGCACAGAGCTCTGGATTAGGATCTAGTATTAATAAACACATGAATATTATAGTTTAATAATATACAATATTTACATTTAGGATCTAGTATTAATAAAAACATGAATATTATAGTTTAACAAGCAGAAAGGGAGGGGGGGTTGCAGTTTTGTTTAATGAAATGTTTCAATGTAAAAAGTTATCTTTTGGAAGCTTTCTATGTTTTGAATATGTAGCACTACAGCTGAAGGCCTCACTCAAAACCATATTTATAAATATCTACCGCCCCCCTACATACTGTGCAGAATTTAACATTGAGTTTAGTGAACTTCTGTCCATAGTTTGTCTTGATTTTGACTGTATTATCATGGCTGGAGATTTTAACATCCATTATGGAAATCTTGAGAACAAAGGGACTAAGGAATTGATAAACACTCCGGACAATTTTGGATTGACTCAACATGTAACTGAGCCCACACACAACAGGGGGAACATTCTTGATTTATTGATTTCCAAAGGTCTGAACATCACTAAGGTTACTGTATGTGACTTAGGTCTGTCTGATCACTGCTGTGTTTCCTGCGAGAAAATTATTCCAGTGTGCACAAATGTTTTAAGGGAGGAGATCACAAAACGGTATATAACTGAAAATACTAGTGAGCTGTTCAATCAGATGTTCTCTCTGACTCCTCCCCTCTCAGGGAATTCAGTCAACGAACTTGTTAACAGTTTTAATTCCAACATGTCAAATATCATGGATAATATTGCTCCTAGTAAGGTGAAGGTGATTTCTGGTAGGAAAAAATCTCCATGGAGAAATTCCATTATTGTAAACAATGGAAAAAGAGAATGTCGGAAATTTGAACGCAAATGGAGAAAATTTAAACTACAGGTAGATTATGACATTTATAAAGAGAAACTTCACTTATATAATTTACAACTGTGCAATGCAAGAAAGTCCTATTTTTCTGAAATTATTACCAAAAACTCCCATAATGCTCGGGTCCTATTTAATATAGTCGACAGGTTGACAAAACCCCCTGTGACAGTGGCACCAGAATTTTACTCCATCAAAGGCTGTAATGACTTTGCCAAATTCTTCAGGGACAAAATCAAAAACACTAGACAAATAATAGTTTCATCAACTACAAGTTCAAGATATGAACCCTATCCACTAGAAACCAGTATAAATCCAATGGCTCAGTTTCAACCCATAAACAGCAAAGAACTGCTGGACATTCTATCGCAACTGAACTCCTCCTCTTGCTGTCTGGATATTCTACCCACAAGCTTTTTCAAAAAAGTCTCAAAGACATTGGAACCAGACCTGCTCCAGACTATCAACTTGTCGTTAACATCTGGCGTTTTCCCAGATCCACTGAAAACAGCTGTAATTAAACCTCTTCTAAAAAAGGACAGTCTAGACAAAACTCAAATGAACAACTATAGACCAAATCAAACCTGCCATTTTTAAGCAAGATCATTGAACAAGCTGTTTTCCATCAGCTAAATGAATTCCTAATAAAAAACAACTGCTATGATGCCTTCCAGTCAGGCTTCAGACAGAATCACAGCACTGAAACGGCCCTGATCAAAGTGATTAATGACATACGTTTGAATACAGACAGTGGGAATATGTCAGTGCTAGTTCTACTTGATCTCAGTACTGCGTTTGATACAGTCGACCACGCAATACTACTCAGACGACTGGAAAGCTGGGTGGGTGTTACAGGCACAGCCCTCTGCTTTGCTTTCATCCTGTTGTGTTTCACTTCAGTTAATTTCCTGATGATGTTCACCTGGGACTGCAGCTTCATCAGCTGTGACTGGCCGCCTGCTGGTCATGTGGTGCTCCTCTACCAGGAAGCCGGAGCCTATTAAAGCACACCTGGGAGCTGAGCCTGGCAGAGTCTGGTGAACTGTCTCTGGCTGACACTCACTGCGATCCTGACTCTCTTTTGGCTGCATGCTTCTGACTAAGCTGTTTTCCTCAGGTACGTGGTGGGAGGTTGTGATCAGGCAAGTTTGGGGCCCCATACATTTTCACACGCAGGCTGAACTTTGTTAGACACACCAGGTAAGGGGTTGGTGCCATTTCTTGTAATGTTTTGTATGTTTGTATTTAGACTAGTTAGGTAGTCTTTTGTTGTTCTTTTGATTTATGGGTTTAGTTGCAGAGTTAGGCCTGGTTTTGTTATATTGAGTTTATTTATTTGGCACAACCCAAACGTCACTTCCTCCCCCACAGGTAATTGTTTGCAGCAGCCTGAGTCTTTGAATATTATAAACCATATTTATATACATCATCCTTGACTACTTGTCTTATTTCATGGTTGTACTGTTGCGCCCTCCCCAGGGACGTAACAGTGGGTCTCACTGGGCCAGTATTAAACTGGTTCAAAATGTACTTAGAAAACAGGCAATATTTTGTGTCCATTGGTAACTTCACTTCTGAGCCAATAGAAATTTCATGTGGAGTACCCCAAGGCTCCATCCTGGGACCACTTTTATTTAACATCTACATGCTCCCACTGGCCCAAGTGATAAAGAACAACAACATTAGCTACCATAGTTATGCAGATGATACACAGATATATATTAGACTGACACCAGGTGACCGAGGCCCTGTACAGGCTCTTGGTAAATGCATTGAGGAAATTAATGACTGGATGTGCCATAATTTACTTCAGCTAAATAACAACAAAACTGAGGTTATTGTTTTTGGGGCTAAAGAAAAAAGGTTGGGCGTCATTATAGAGCTTCAATCCATTCAACTAAAAACTACCAACCAGGCCAAAAACTTGGGTGTATTGATAGACACAGACCTAAATTTTGATAAACACATTAAGGCAGTTACAAAATCAGCCTATTTTCATCTCAGAAATATCTCAAGGATTAAAGATCTGATGTGTAAGCAGGACCTGGAGAAACTAGTGCATGCTTTCATCTTTAGTCGACTTGATTACTGTAACAGTGTGCTTACAGGACTACCAAAAAAATCCATCAGGAAATTGCAGCTTATTCAGAACTCTGCTGCCAGGGTTCTCACAGGGACCAGAAAAGTGGACCACATTAGTCCAGTTTTATGGTCTTTGCACTTGCTACCTGTCTGTCAGAGGATAGACTTTAAAGTTCTGCTACTGGTTTACAAAGCTCTGAATGGTTTAGCACCAAAATACATGGATGACCTCCTGACCCAGTATGTACCAGCCAGACCTCTCCGCTCTTCTGGATCCGGTCTTTTATCAGTCCCTAGAGTCAGAACTAAGCATGGAGAAGCTGCATTCACTTTCTATGCTCCACAGATCTGGAATACACTTCCAGAAAACATCAGATCTGCTGAAAAACTTAGTGTCTTTAAATCCGGGTTAAAAACGTACCTGTTCTCAGCTGCATTCAATTAATATGTATTCAAAAGTTTATGTCCGCACTGTTTATTTATGCTTGTTTTTAATTCACATCTTGTTTACTATCTTTTAACTTTATTTTAATGATCACATTTTTACTATTTGTTTTTAATTGTTCTTTTAATTTTTATGTAAAGCACTTTGAATTGTCTCTGGACAGGAAATGTGCTATATAAATAAACTTGCCTTGCCTTGCCTTAATAATATACAATATTTACATTTAGGATCTAGTATTAATAAAAACATGAATATTATAGTTTAATAATATACAATATTTACATTTAGAATCTAGTATTAATAAACACATGAACATTATAGTTTAATAATATACAATATTTACATTTAGGATCTAGTATTAATAAACACATGAACATTATAGTTTAATAATATACAATATTTACATTTAGGATCTAGTATTAATAAACACATGAACATTATAGTTTAATAATATACATATTTACATTTAGGATCTAGTATTAATAAACACATTGCAGTTGAATAATGGATCCTATACTATATTGGCATTTTAAGCTTGTGGTGGTGTTTATGTTTATAAAGTAGATAATATTGAGGGAGAATTTGACAGTGAAACTCATGATGATGGTTGGGGTCCAGATAGACCAGAGAGGAGTGTGGGGGGGGCAGTTTTTAGAAGGATTAAATGGTGGTATCTGCTGGAGGTGTGGTGGCAAAGTGCAAAACAAGGGGGGAGGACATGAAGGTTAATACTAGTTACACACTAACAGACTCATTTCATTAAAAGGGTTTATTTTGTTTAAGGGTTATACCTAAGTGTTGTGTTGTGTATTTTGTGCTTTTCTGTAGAAGTTTTGATTGTGTTCAAAGTTATGGACTGTATAATTCTTTGCTTTCTCTCCATTTTAACAAACCATTTGTACCTGACCGAGTACCTCGTCTCTGCTCCTGCTACTACACCTGGCTGTGGTTCCTGTCTCCGGCTCGACTCGCGCCTTTGACTGTCTCCCCAACCACGGCTGGATGAAGCTCGTCTGCTGGACTTTTATATGTAGTTGTAGATTTAGATAAGTTAAGTCTTCTCTAAGAGTTCTGGTAAATCGCCTGTCTGTCCTGGGGGAGGATCCCTCCTTCATGTGGGCACCCCTGAGGTTTCTTCATTTTTTTAGGAGTTTTTCCTTACCACGAAGGGGGGTCTAAGGGCAGGGATGCCAGTATAGCTTAGTCAGTTTGTTCGTTCATTTTAGTATTTTCCTATTGAACTCTTTGTATTCGTGATCCTTTTGATTTCATGTTTTACTTCGAAGCCCATCGAGACGACTGTTGTTGTGATTTTGGGCTATACAAATAAAATTGAATTGAATTGAATTTGTAGTTGTGTGTGTGAATTGTGTTTGTTTAGTTGGAGTTGTGTTGGTGACATGGCTAAAGGTAGACAAAGAGCAGCAGGGGCTCTGGGGACAGCAGGAGGTCAGAGGTCATTGGGGAACCAGCGTATGCAGAAGCAAATGAAACACAGCGAGGATCTGATGACGTCTGACAGGACAGAGCAGTGAAGAAAGACAACGTCTTCCCTCTGGGGGGGTCAGAACAAACAGGAAGATGAGATGAACTTAGGACAGGGAGGTGTGACAAAGCAGGTTGGTCTGGGAACTGCTTATCCAACAGGATGATGGACGTACAGCACACACATACATACTAGATATAAAAAAATAAAAAAACTATTTTGGATGAACAGAAGGTTCCAGTTTTAGGGGCTCCTAAATCTGTAATTAAACAACAGATGATGTCATTTCTGTAGATGGGTGTTTGTAAGGAAACTCTTTATGGAATCACACTGCATAGAAATGCTGTTAGTTCAAGTCCAGCTTTTCCAGACACTCAAATAGATATAATAAGACTTAAGATTATTAAATAAAATAAAAAAGGGAAGAAGATTTTGAGGTTTGGACAGACAATGCTTACATTCATTCTGTCCACTGACGGTGCTTTAGATAAATTCTAATCAGTGATACTGTTTGGACACACATCCTAGAAATTCAGCCTCTCCTCACAGCTGCAGGTCTGCAGCCTTGAGTTTCCCAGGGAGACGCAGTCAGAGCGCTTTGTTTGGATTTAGCTGCAAATGGTGTAGAGGAGTGTCTGTGCATGCTGGTGTCATTCAATAGAAACAGAGGATACGGTGTCTGCACAGTGTTAACTAAACAACTAATGTTTCTTCAGACTAGGAGTTGGTATGATGATATGATTCAAACTAACAAACTCACACTAACAGACCCCAACTATAACAAATGCACCTGAAAGTGAGAAACAATTATGGATTAAACGTTTAATGTCAAAAGAAAGACAATGAATTGGAGGAATTCAATAAACAGTTAATTGAGTTGCAGCTGGCAGAGGCTAGGCAGAAAGCAAATAAATAAATAGGACATCAATAAAATGAGGAGCAGTTTGATGAAGATGAAGCTGCACTGGAGAAAGAATCAGTCCAGAAAAGATGGAGAACAATTCTGACACTAAGCAGTTTTTTACTGATGTCTTCAGGTTTGAATCTTTTCTGTCTGCAGATCCATGAGCAGGACCAGCAGGCCTTTATAATATATATTTATAATTATTTAATTATTAATAATTAAAAACCTTTTATATATGATTGACAGAAAAACAGAAATAAAAAGTGTTTCACTAAACAGTTAAGTGGAACTTTGTGGCTCTTGATGGGTTTTGATCTGGAAGAAACTGGATCAAATGGTTCTTTTAGTGTTTAAGTTTTTACATTTTTGAACAAAGCAGTTTTTCACTGATGTGTTCAGGTTTGAATCTTTTCTGTCTGCAGATCCATGAGCAGGACCCTGTCTTTGGGTTTCAGCTTGAAATGTAGTTTTGGAAATAGAATCTGTCTGAATGTCTGGAATTGGAGACATGGAGACATCAAAGAGGTTTAGATGGGATTTTGGGTTTGACAGAGAAATCTGCTGAAAAGAACTGAACTACAAACTTAGAACCACAGACGACAAAACAGATTGTACCTTTTTATCTGCTAACAATTTTCTTTTTGATCTGTTAAGGTTTCCTGTTTGTCGTTAGCTGGAGGGACTAACTAAGATCATGTGATTTGAAGAATGTTGTCGGCTGCACTGACCAACAATGTCTTCTGTCTTTTTAACTGGAAGAGACAGGAGAGACTCTTCCAGGACACGCTGTTGATGGACTGCATGTTTGGAGAGCTTGAAGCTCAAGATAGAACCGTTGTTGAAGTGAACATACCGATAGTGTGGAGATGAAGATCAGAGTCACACTGACCTGCTGACAAGTGAGAGCTGTCCACACTTTGGACACGACTTCTGTCCCTCCTCTTCCTCTGATCTCTGTTCTGTGGGTCTGTCTCTTCATCTGTAGTTGATGTTGATTCTGTCTCTTCATCTGTAGTTGATGTTGATTCTTCATGTTGGTTTCCTTCTTCATCCTGACTATCAGTTACATTAAAGCTCTGCTGATTGTTTAGATCTGCTTCACTGTTCCCATCTTCCTCATAAATAGAAATCTCCATCAAGGTATCAGTCTCCTGCTTCAGATCAAACTGATCTTCATCCTGACTGATGCAGAGTTCCCCTGGTTCCTCTTTAATCTGTGGAGGTTCTGGTTCCTCCTGTTCCTCTTTAATCTGTGGAGGTTCTGGTTCCTCCTGTTCCTCTTTAATCTGTGGAGGTTCTGGTTCCTGCTGTTCCACTCTAAAGTTCCTCTGCTGGTTGCAGAGATCTTCCTCTTCAGTCATCCAATGCTGGGGGAGGACTGCAAAGAAAAACAAACAAATGTGTCCAGGACCTTTGGGTTGTTTCAAGCATTAATAAACTCTGTGATCATTGGAGAAAATGTCTGAGGAGTCTGGAAAACCAGAAGAGCCTCATTGAAATGAATATATATGCAGAGGTGGTTATTAAACCAAAACCAAACTAAACCAAAAGAGACTAATGGAAATGAATATATATATATATATATATATATATATATATATATATATATATATATATATATATATATATATATATATATATATATATATATATTATAGGAGCCATAAATGTGATTGTAGTTCACCTTACTGCCAGTAGGGAGATTCTGTATGTAAGGGAAGACGTCACAGTGTTTGTTAGGTGTTTTGGCCCGGAAGGGCAAAGGGTTTTGACCGCAGTACCGCACGAGTGTAAGAATGCAGTCTGGTCAATGACACACGCAAGTATGTATGCACAATGACAGCAAATAAATGTCAATGTGTCGACATACAAAATGGGAGTGGACATTTAATGACTGGAGCAAACAGATGCGCGTCAACCTCACCCTGGGTCAAAACAATCTCAGTAGCTGAGTTGTAGGCTTAGCTCCTTCATATATATATATGCAGAAGTGGGTAGTAACGCGTTACAATTACTTAAGTAACTTTTTGGTGAATTGTACTTATGAGAGTAAGAAAAGGCAATTTCATTTGCATAACACAAAGTAGTACACAAACTAAAACAAAAAACTAAGAGCATGAAGCTCAAAGGGCTTCTCTGTTTCTTTGATGAAGGTCACATACCTATGTGGTGGAGCTGCAGCTGTGGTTTCCAGATGACATCCAGCAGTCTGCGCTGACGACAGAGCTCCTGCTCGTACTGGACGATGGTTCCTTCACAGAGTCTGCAGATTTCTTCAGCAGCAGCAGCTAGTCGCTCGCTGATCAACTCTCTCAGAGACTGAAGGGAAGACATGGTTCCTGCTCCGATCTTCAGCTCCAACTCCCACAAACACCGCCGTCCTGTTCACTGCAGCTCCGATCGATCATCTGCTAGTCTGACAATCACAGCAATCCACGTTGTCTTTCCGTTCAACACTTCTTCACTCATTTACGACACTTTGGAAAATGCTGAGAGTTCCACACGAACCACGTATTGTCCTTTCTGTCCAAAAACCTCACAAACGTCTGAAGGAAAGAAATAGTCCGTTTTTGAGTTCTTTCCATCCATGCGTGTTCGATAGTCGAGAGTGGTAAAACAAACAAGGATTCAACCGGTTTAAAAAATACACTGAGTTTATTTCCCTGACAATAGTTCTAAAGCACAGATTAAAACATTAATGCAGATATATCTGGATTCTCAAGTAAAGATCTACTGACGCACAAGTTACATGCGAATTACTCGTAGATTTTCCTAAGAACAATGGAAAAGTTTGAAAACAGTCTTTTTAAGATGTGTTTGAATCTCCGCCTTCCGGAAAGATCATGGCTGTCGGTCCTCCGCCCATGGTCGCTCTGATTCGTCAGCTGATAGCCCGCCTGCTTCCTCTGGCCAATAGCTGACGATTGCCAACTTCAGGTCCGCTCCGCCTCTCGGGGGCCCGTTTCACCGGCGCACACCCAGTCCGATGATCAAAAGAGTCCCCATCTGGTCAGAGTAAATCATTCCTGGACAACTCAAGGTTCCTTTACCGGTATCCAGAGCAAAGGTCAGCTTCAACCTCCACATGAGAACACGAATCTTCACACTTTCCCAGGGGAAGAATCTTAAACCCAGATGGTACGGATATGGTCCACGGCATATTTATGGCATCTATGTAAAACTCCTAACTTTGCACAAAGAACATCCTATTTCTTCACAGGATGCTGCAACCATAAAGCAAAAAGGAATGTCACACGACCATAAATCTGGATAGTTCAAAATAAGTTCACTTCACACTAAAGATAAAGCTGTAACATAATAAAGAACAAGATATTAAAACATACATTTTCTACATTTCCCTCTCTTGATCACACAAAGTGTGATCACCAAAAATATCTAACACTACTACACTCAAACAACAAAACATCACAAACAGGTCCATTGGACCTGACAGCTGTGGTCTAAAGCCCGCACAATCTGGAACACAAAATATGTCAAAGGAGTTAGGCGTCCATGCATGAACGTGCAAGCGAAAAACCTGCCAGAGCATACTTTATACCATCTTTGATAAACATTCAGTTTACATCCGGACAGGAAAAATCTTGCGACGGCTCCGTGCTCCGCGGCAACCACCCCTAAGGATGCCCATGCTCACAAGATCGACCTAACCCCTTGGCACAATGTCATTAATAAAAGTTACACAGTAAAAAAACTAAAGTAGTAAATAAGGTAAATAAAACAAATTCAAAGCCTACTTCAGTGTAATTCAAATTCAAATAGTAAAAAAGCATAACCGTAAAAAAGATAACAGTTCCTGTAAAGCAAAAGAACACCTGGAATTAAGGGGGAGGAACGAGAGACATGTTAAGGCAGAACAAAATCACACAAACTGATTCGACAGCTGGGGTGGGGGAAAAGGATCACTGACAGGTAACATGGCATATTGGCCATGCTCACGATCCTTGTCGCCCACCGCCTTCTCTATGAGGCGTGTCAGAAGTGACCTAATGCAGGGAATGCAGCAACAACCACACAGAGTGAGAATAGCTGTAAAGACGGCAACTGCAACAAAAATAGAGGAGATCAAATTTTTCCAGGGACCAAACACTTTCATCCAGTCATCCCACATGGATGTGTCAACACCTGAATGGTCCTTCATTTTCTTATTTAATGTGAGCATACCGTCAATAGCCACTGTCAACTTACCACCAGCTTGCGTATTATTGGGAATAAAAGTACAACACTGATCACCAAAAATACCACAAACGCCAGATTTCTCCGCCAATAACATATCTAATGCAAGTCTGTTTTGGAATGCCATGAGGGAGGTGGCCTTCAATTGTTCATGCACAGCTTCAAAACCTGCAACAGTGTAATTGTCTAACTTCCGAACATTGTAATGGATGTAGTTAATTCTGTCAACGTTTTTATTAGGGGTAATCCATAAGAGAATACTCTCAAACCCAAAAGCCACCTGATTCACTAATTTATACTCATCTGGAACGCCTCTAGGGACACCAAGAGAGTCAATGTATGTCGGATCATTCTGGCCCATCCAGCCCTTGTCACGCTTGGACCGTCTCCAGATAGGCTGGTGGGTCAGACACCTGTCAAAGCTATGGGTTGAATAAAAACGGGTAAGATCAAAGTGACCAATGCACACCGTCCGGCGGCATTCAGGGGTAATCAGTCAAATATTTGATTTGTGCCACACCATATCCAAATGTCCGCTCGTGAGAGAGGCTGGAAATGAGTCAGAACTTGTGTGTCATTACACCAATTGTCAGTAACATTACCTATAAATCGACTACCATGTCCATAACGTAACACGAAACATGAGAAATTTTGAGGGGCCACACGTCGGTCAAAAACAGGCTTACTTTCATCACTGGGGGCCAGAGGATAAAAGCGATCCAGCTTCCGACAGTCAGGGCTAAAAGGAATTGTGTTAGTCCTTAAGTCAGCGACACATTCTGCTGGAACTGCTGCGGGAACCACACGCAACAAAGGACGGTGGCCCATACACACAACACAGTCTTCCTCTATTACATTTGCTGCTTGTTCGACCATCAGCAACCAGTTGTTAGCGTCCTCACTGATGCCTGTCACAATCTGGAACCAAACATCTGTGGAAGGAATTCCAGTTATGTTTACCTTTCCCGGAGAGTCAGAGGCAGGTCCTTTCCACATGGGGCTAGTGGGAGTAGTAATGTTTAACAGTCATGTCTGGACAGAAACCAACCTGCCAACACGTATCTCGCCCATTTGCCCACGCACATATAAACATGCGGGAGCAACTGGATGTTGGACTAACTTCCGAATATGAGTCAGTAGCATCCTGTTGATGGTATTGGATCGGAAAAAGTTTGTCTGGTAGTGTCGACACGGAAGGGGAAAAGCGACTCAGTGACTGTGAAGTTGGAAATTATTTTAGACCAATTTTGAGCTGGAGGTGTTCTACATACGTACCTTCTCCCCAAGATGAATCTGCTGTGGATCTAAATATTAGTGTTAGGGTCAGTAACTTTAAAATAAAAAAAAAAAACAATAACTCAAAAACCATATCAGAAAAAGAAAATACAAGAATCAAGTTACGCATGCGCAGAGGAGAGCAGCAAATGTGATGGAAAAAATCCAACAGTGTGTCACTTCTGAAAGGTCTGCTCCTCCTCGTGCAGTGTTTAAGAACACAAGTGGGAAAGATACAAATTCAAGACAAAGAGAAAAGTTCATTAGAGACAGTCGTATAACTGCCTTATCAACCCAGGATAGTGTCGTAAAACTTCCTCATCCGTGCTGAGGATGAGTGAACCAGATGAACACACACACAAAGCTGTAGAAAAAGTTAAAAAGGCCAATCTGAGTCACCATTTAAACATCCCTTCTAAACAAATACAGTTAAATGATGATAATAATAAAACAATTTGACGATGATAATAAAACAATTTCCTTAAGACTCCCTAATGTCCATCTCCCTCTCTTGGAGTGGAAACATTGCAGAGTCAAACAGAGATAAGGCACAAACACAAAACCAGATAATATTGAAAGGAAAAATATAAATTGAATAAAAATTGAACATAAAATAGAAGAACAACAAACAGATCAGTGCACCGTTCAGATTAACAGGCGTCCTGTCCACGGTCCTGGGAAAAGCAAGATCACAAGGTGAAGAAATGAAACCACTTATTGTCGTTGCCTTGCAGCCGTGAGGTCTGTCACCCTTGTCGTTTAGCATTGACCTCAAGGGGTAGTAGGTTCCACAAAACAAAGAAGAAAATGTCTTCCATAACCACAAAGACTCAAGAAAACCATCATTTCTCTTACTGTCTCTGGACATTTATGCTGCAAAACAGACTTTCTATGCTCCATAGATATCGAAGATCCTGCGCTGGAAACAGTTGTACCTAAAAATGTCACTTCCCTTCTGCAACGTTTCAAATTCCTGTTAGACACTTCAAAACCCAAATCAAACAACGTCAAAAGAAGATCTTTCATTACTTGCGGGCAGGTTGCAGTCGGTGCAGTTAGTCAGAGGTAATCAACCTACATCAAAAACACAACCCTCTAAGAGCATAATATTCTGGCGGAGAAACTTTAAAAAGTGATTGAAAATGCCAGGAGAATTTTTAAATCCTTCTGGAAAGCGTGTGTACTGCAAACTGAAACCTTTATACTGAAGTGCGAATAGATGTCTGCTATTTTCATGTAATAGAATGCAAAAGAAAGCACTTGCTAAAGCAATAGCAGTGAACAACACACAAACCACACACATTGTGGGGTTAAAGTTGACAGCATGCTATGTGGATCAGGCACAGGGAGGACTGGAGTAATGATAACTTCACTAACAGCCCTTAAATCATGTGCCATTCGAAAAGTTTTATTACCTACTTGTAAAACCGGTCTCAAAGGAGTAAACCGTGAAAAATACGAATGCTCAATTACACCAGAGTTCCACAAACCAATCAGAATTTCCTTCATCTGCATCCTTCACTCAGCTGCACTGAGATCTAAAAACATTTGCTCCTGCAGTTACCTGAATCTCCACCGGGGGAACGGTGGGGCATGAACAAACATCAAATGAACCTGTTGACCATGAAGCATCAGAGAGCGTTTTTAACATCACCTCTGCATCTTCATGATCTGTCTTCTATCTGCTGCGATGACTGACGATGCAGAAATGCTCCAGAACTGTGGAGTTAGTCCTTGAATGCCAAGTTATCCTGTACATTTTTATTGAGGGAGAGAAGTGAACACCTGAAAATCACAGTTTAGACAGTTGTTTTGTTTACATCCCTCTCAGTCATGGGTCTGAGTTGTCGAGCTTCATGACCAGGGGAGTGCTAATTCTATGTGCAATACAGGTGTGACTAACTTCTGGTATCATTGCAAATGTGAGTGTGTGAATGCAAAATAAACTATACACCCTCTTGACCAATATATATGTCAGTGTAGTTTAAATACCACGTATGGCTGTCTACCTGATGAAATGCTTCTTGGTACAGTTGATCATCCTCTCTGTCATAATAGAATGTGCAGTTCAGGTCATCGGAGGCGGAAAAATATTGCTTCTAGGACAGGACTCATGGCATCCAAACCCGAAATACATGGACACACCTGGCGTTTCAGGGCCCTCTGGATCCAGCAGGTGTCAGCAGTAAGGGTTGTCTGTAGGTTGTGGCATGGCATCCAGTCTGAAAGAATGCTGGCTCCTGTTTTGACAAAAATGTTCCGTCCCAACAGATTCATAGGCGTGTGTGGTGAATGCACAAATGAATGTTCCACCATCTGGTCAAAAGTCAGTTGGATGGTCTTTTGCCGGGTTTGAGGAGTCAGATGTTCATTTGGCAGAGCTGATGGATTGTCCACTAGACTCATCATGAGTTACCTCTGAGCTTGAAAGGGACCATGGCTCCTGCATCACCAAGTGGTATTGTCCGACTTGTCACCTGTGGTCCTCGCCACGGTGGAGGAGCTTGGAGCGGTCGTGGGTGCTGTTCGTGTCCTCTGCTCCTGGTCTGTGCATTCTGCTGTTGGGTACCTTGCTGTGGGCAGTCGTTGCCATATGTCCCGAGCGCCACAGATGCCATTTCCAGCTGCTGCTGGGGGGTCCCTGGGTGGCCCACGCCTTCCAGGAGGGGATACCCGTCCTCCCGTCCCGGCCTCCGATACCTGAACATTGCTACAGGTCCTGAGGGTATTTAAACTCATCATGTTATGTGCTTTTTTTTTTTTTTTTTAAAAGACACCTTCATTATCCAGAGTGGACTTTTCCTGCAGTATAAATGACTGTTTCCAGTTGTTCAACTCCTCCCTCTGCCCTTTTTCTGCAAATATGCTCTGCAGTGATGAATCAGATGTATTTTAAATCGACTCTTATCACCTTGCAGACGCTCCGATGCATTCTCCATGCATGCAGTCATGGCTTTATTTGATTAGCGGAGCTGACCTGAGGGTCAGACCCCCCTAACACGGCTCCTTCCCGTGAAGCCAGAGAACTGAGAAATGCTCTTTTTGTCACTCACCCAATGAAGCAGAGGGGGTTTCTGTGTAAAGATTTATGAGGTCTCAGGACTGCTCTGCGCCTTTCCTGCAACATTAAAGCTATGTGCTGCTTAGAAAAACCATGTTGTTACTGCAGATGTTGTTAAAGCAGATTTGTTACTGTCATGCTTTCTTTTCACCATCACCAACTCTATGGATGCTAAAGTTGGTTAATCAATGATGAAAATCAGCAAAGGAAAAAACCCTTAAACTTTTCTCTGAACTATATGACGGATGTGGAGCAAAATCTTTGAAAAATACATTGTTTTAGATGCATACTGGCAGCTAATCATTTACTTTTAATCCAGAAACAAAGACAAATTGTTTTGACTTACCATTAAGGACTTGCTGTCCTACAAAAAGAATTCTGAGAAGTGCTAAAAGCAACAAAATTCCACAATTTAGGCTTTCCCTTACTTAGCTAAAAACACAATTCACACTCTAAACCACAACAGGTTCGTTAAAACACAGACAATCAATACGCAGACAATAACTTTTAACCGTTTTCTCAAAACCACACCAAAAGACATAACACAACAAATTAGGCACCTTACAGATAAACAAGATAAACCATTTCACTGAAATGAATCGTTTATCACTAGCATTAACATTCATGTTCCCCCTTTTTCTGTTCTACTAGAACCAGCACCTTTCCTTACCATACCTTTCTGTGTCCACAGACCCTCTATCACTGCACATGCCTTTTATCTCTTCTCTAGTTCACTGCTTTGTCCTTTCCCCATTCTGTACAACATCCACTTACACTGTCTTCAAACTATAATTACATCAAAACATGGGATCTGCTGCAAACTATCTTTAAACACCAATAAATCCTTTAACACCAACACTGAGTAATCTGAGAAATATCAAAACATATAAACATATAAAATAAATTAAACATTGCAAACATTCTTTTAAAGGGAGTCCGGATCTAAACCAACAAAGACTTACAATTAGTGTCAATAACATTACTTTTTAGCAAAACTTAACTAAATCATGGTAATTAGGAATTACAAAATAAAGTAGAGACATTTATTCAAAATAAGAAAACCGAAATAATTGCAAAATCATTTTACACAAAATATATTGGACCGATATTATCTTACTGTGTTTTAGAAAGATTTGCCCAACTTTAGGCAAATTCCAGAGAAAGTTAGGCTACGTTCGACAGAGGCAGAACAGAGACCGTTGCTGCAGGCTGCAGTCAAGCTGCTGTTGTGGCTGAAACTTCCATCGGAAGCGCTGCTCATAGACTCCTTTCTACTTAAAAATCTTTTTCGTCGAACTAAGACCACTGAAATTTGTTTTTATCGACGTCTTACAACCGAGGTCATGACCACGCTCAATAACTACAATGTCAGTTGTTATTTTACCACAAATTAGTTCGCAAACTCTTAAGCCTTGTTACGTGAAAGTTTAGCGCAGGTTGAACATTTCGGTCTCCATGGACGCCGTCACGCCGACCACATGGTACAAACAAAGCCAATCAGAGCTGTCGACGCATTCGAAAGAAACTAAAACGTCCCGTTATTGGCTAATTCGAAACAAGATGGCCACGTCCATAGAGAAAACATTTCACACAGAAACATGGAAAATAAAGCCAAAATTCGCCGATTTCAAACAGTTTTTCATCCCATACTTTTCAAAATCTCATGCATACATTTCATTCAGAAGCAGTCACGTCTCCAAAATCTCATACATTCAGTCCGTTCATCAGCGATCACGTCTGTATTGTCATCAGTTAGTCGTCAAGTCATGTTGTCGTTTTTGTCCTGACAAAATGCACAATTTTCCTCATCTTCTGTCAAATTCAGCGCTCATGTTTATTTTGAATCCTTCTTTGGTTTCTCTCCGCGTATAAAAAATAATTTGTAGAGGCCGAAGCCTCCTTGGTGTTTCCGAAAATCCTAGACGCGCAAAATTAGTTCCTATAATAACTCTGTTTTTCGTAAGGGATTTCTTAACAGGTTGAACAGACACAAACCTAGTCAATTTGCTGCTTTCCAAATATCACAAGCTCCCAATTTGCCAACGTTCAATTTTTACAGGCCGAACAGACGAAAAACCTGCATAATTTATAAATGTCCAATTTTTCAAAATTTACTGCTGTCCAAAGTGTATATTTTGCCACCGTTCAATCCGCTGTTCTAGGGAGGGTGAACCCAACACTTATTTACTGGGGTGCGCTCGCCCGTTCGTTCGTATTAGGGTACACTGTGCCACCCATACAATCGACTTCTCCTTTAATTTGAGATCATCAATACGCAGACTTTACAAAAGGCTCTGCTCACCATGATTATGAATGAGGCCTCTGAAGAAGTCGACCGCATGGCAGGAAGCATCCCCAGACTTTACGTCGAAAGTCTCAGAAATCTCGTAATAAGCCACTATGATGTGGTCCAACCGGTCTGGTCCGCGTTTCCTATTCACCCCCGACTTCACGTCTCGAGGTCACCAAATTGAAGGAAAAAGAATCGTCCGTTTTTGGGTTCTTTCCATCCATGCGTGTTCGATAGTCGAGAGTGGTAAAACAAACAAGGATTCAACCGGTTTAAAAATACACTGAGTTTATTTCCCTGACAATAGTTCTAAAGCACAGATTAAAACATTAATGCAGATTGTTGGAAAAATATAATCTGTCGCTTTGAGATTACTTTCCTTTGTTGCATGTTCAATAAAGTCGAGAAGAAGAAAACCACGGGATTCGGCCGGATTAAGTTTAACAAATTTATTCCCTAACAATATTTCTAAAAACAGAGTAAAACAAAATAAAACAGATCGATCTGGGTGTCCAAAATCAAGGCCTGCAATACGCAAGAGGTTACATTCCGAATTCACATGCAGCTTGTCTGGAGACACAGGAAAAATTCCTTGAGTTCAGACTTTTAAGCATGTGGGCAGAACATCCTCCCCCGGGAGCAAATGGCCGCCGAATCTCCGCCTCTGGTCGCTAGAGATTGGCTGACAGAGGAGCCCGCCTTCTTCCTTCAGCCCATCCTTAGAATCACAGCATCTGGTCTCTGGGGGCGAACCTCACAGATAGACACGGTACGGAATCCCCTTGGGTGGCAGGAACTGTCACCGCAGGAAGTCGATCCTAGAGCTTTGTTCTTCACACGGGAGCAGATGCCTGTGGCGGTTCCCAGGGATTGAGATGATTGATTCATGATCCAAGTCAGACCTACAACCAAATGGCCTCAGAAGATCAAAGACCATTTTCTCCTGAAGGGGGTTGGAGGTTGGAGCTGCATTCCTGAAACCTCTTTACCTATGCAATTATCAGGAAGTCCCTTTTAATTGAAATTACTGAAACCCACACACAGTAAACCAGAAAGAAAACCTTCAATGAAATAAAGATAAGATAAAAACCTAGGAGAAATGAGAACCACAAAAAATAAATTCCTTCAGTTTCCCTCTCTTGACCTCACGAAGTGAGGTCACACAAAAAATAAAAACACATCACATCATGCAATCAAAACAGCTGTGGTCTCTCGCCCTCACAATCTTTATCAGAACCAATGTGCCCTTCTAAGGTGTGAATGATTTGTTCATAAGTGTAGGAGCGAAAACCTGTCAGAGCTTGCATTAACCATCTTTAAGAAACGTTCAGTTGGACAGGGAAAATTCTCGCTACGGTCCTGTGCCCCATCAGCGACCATCCCTAAGGATACTTATGCTTCACTAGATATTTGGCACATTGGCATTTACAAAGAACAAGACAAAAAATAGTAAATAAAGAAAATGCACAAATAAAAATTCAAATTATTCTAAAAAGTAAAAGATAAAGACAATAAAATAGCACTTCCTGTAAGGAAAAGGAACACCTGGAATTAAGGGGGGAATTGAGAAATGTTAAAGCAGAACAAAATCACACAGACGATGAAAAGAAAAAAGAAAATTGTCAAACATAACAGTAAGCAATTTTATAAAATGTAACAAAGTCCAAAAAAGGTCATTCCGGGCCTCGAACACTCGCGTCCTCCTTATGCATGTCCCACAAGCTCTGGCAAGCTTGGACCTGGCCTCCTATGGACTTCTCAATAAGCCTGTTATTAGAGATGTGACACATAGTGATACAACAGAACGGCTGCAAAAGGACTTTGGTGTCCACTGCTGTGGTACTGTTCTGCCAAGATGATTCTGCTGTGGGTCTAAGTTTTTGTTAGTGTTAGGGTCAGGAAATTAAAAAATAAAAAACAATAAAACACAAAAGACAATGAGACAAGAATCAATTTACGCATGCGCAGTAAGAGAAAATATGATGGAAAAGGTCCACCACATTTCTCTTCTCAAAGGTCTGCTTCCCCTCGTGCTGTTTTATGAAGAACACAAGTGGGGAAAATACAAATTCAAGAAAAAGAAAGAAGTTTATTATGGGCTATTGTCTAATGACCCAGTCGTAGAACCTACTCATCCTTGCTGTGGATGAGAGAAAATCAGATGAACAGACACACAAAGCTTTAAAATTTTAAAAATGGTCAATCTGTGTTACTATTTAAACATTCTTTCTAGACAAATACATTTAAACGATAATGATAAAATAATGTCCTTCTTTTAATCATTAAGACCTCTTTTGTCTACCTCCCTCTCTTGGCCTGGGGTTAAACCCCAGGACACAAACACAAAACGAATTAAATGTAAAGCAAAATCATGAAAACAATAAATTGTTTGGTGCATCGATAAGGTGAACAGACGTCCTGTCCACGCTCCTGTAAAAGGCAAGGTCACAAGAAGAAATAATACAACTGCAACAGAAGATCTTTCATTAATTGCAGGCAGATGTCATCCACCTGTATTAGCAAAACACAAACCTCTTATAGCATAATGTTCTGTCAGAGAGACTTTAAACAGTGATCAAAAATGCAAGAAGGATTTTATGAACCCCTCTGTACTATAATGCGAACAATGGTCTGCTATTTTTATGTAATGATTCCATTAAAAGAAAACGTGTGCTAAAGCAATAGCAACAAACAACACACCTTGTGAGGTTAAAGGTGACAGCATGCAATATGGATCAGGGACGGATAGGTTTTATAACAATGGTAACGTCATCAACTTAAATTAACATTAGCTTAAATTATATGCCATACGATCCATCAGCTTTTAAAACCGCTTTCCTAAAGTAAACTATGAAGAATACGAATATTCAATGACACTATAGTTCTACAGCCCAGACTGAGTTTCCTTCCTCCCTTCATCTGCATCAGTCACTCAGCTGCACTGAGATCTAAAAACCTGTGCTCCTGCAGTTACCTGAATCACCACCGGGGGGACGATGAAGAATGAACCAACATCAACTGAACCAGTGGACCATGAAGCATCAGAGAGCGTTTTAACATCACCTCTGCATCTTCATGAGCCGTCTCCTCTCTGCTCAGTTGTTGAATGGCAAAATTAACCTGTACATTTTATTTGAGGGAGGAAAGTGAACACCTGAAAAACACAACTCAACCAATGTGTTGTTAATGTCCTGCTTAGTCTAATCCTATGTGAGATACAGCTGTGTCTGACAGCTAGTATCATTGCATTTGTGAGTGTATGAATGCACAATAAGCCGCTCGCCCTCAGGGTTAATTATATGTCGGTGTAGTTCAAATGCCATGTGTGGTCTTCTACCTGCTGAAAAACTTCTTACTTTTAATCATGCTCTCTGTCATAATGGAGTGTACAGGTCAGACCATTCGGAGGCTTCAAACACAGGAGTCCAGGCTTCAAACCTGAAATTAACGAAACCACCTGGCGTTTCAGGGCCCTTTCTGCAGTGGGGGTCTGTGGTGTCCAGCATGGCATCCAGTCTGCTGTCTCCTGTTTTGACAAGACTGTCCCATCCCAACAGAGTCACAGGCGTGTTTGGTGAATGCACGCATGAATGTTCCACCATCTGGTCAAAAGTCAGTCGGATGGTCTTTTGCAGGTTTTGGGGAGTCATTTGTTCATTTGTCAGAGCAGGTAGAGTGTCCAGTAGACTCATCAGTGGTTACCTTTGAGCTTGGAAAAGACAATGGCTCCTGCATCAAGTGGTGTTGTCCGACTTGCCCTGTGGTCCTCGCCACGGTGGAGGAGGGCTTGGAGTGGTCATGGGTACTGTTCATTTTTCCTCCAGACCCTCTGCCTCTTGGTCTGTACATTCTGCTGTTGGGCACCTCGTTGTGGGCTGTCAGGGTTCAGAGCGCCATAGATGCCATTTCCAACTGCTGCTGGGGTCCCCTGGGTGGCCTGCTTCTCCCAGGATTTTTCCACCTGTCATCCTGTTTCGGTCTCCGAATGGCTGAGCATGACACGTCATTACTGCTGTCTCTGAGGGCATCAAAAGTCAAAATTCATGTTAGTTTCCTTTTCTTTTTTAAAACACCTTTTATCCTGTGTGAATTATTTCAGTAAGGTAAAGAATTGTTTTTCTTCAGTTGCTCAACCTCCCCCTCTCTCCTGTCCTGTTTCTTCAAATGTGCTCTGGGGGTCAGTCACTGCTGACTCGGCTCCCTCCTGTGAAGGTAGTGAGCTGCGGAGGATGGTAAACTTATGCGCCTTTGTCACTCACCCACGTAGCAGAGGGGGGTTTTCTGCCTAAAGTTTTATGAGATCCCGGGGGGGGGCTGCTCGGGGGAGGATGTTCTGCTTGGAAAGATATTTAGAAATGTAGTAGTCATGTTCAGTCTTCACCGTCTCCAACGCCGTCAGTTGATCAGTAATGAAAGCCAGCAAGGGGAAAAAATCCCTAAAATTTTCTTTGGCCGAAATGATGGACCTGGAGTAAAATCTTTGGAAAATATATTGTATTACATGCATTCTGGCCGCTAATCATTCACTCTTAATCAAAAAATAAAGACAAATGGTTTTGACTTACCCTTAAGGACTGTTTTTGCCCTACAAAAAGAATTTGGAGAAGTACTAAAAGCAACAAAATCCCACAATTTAAGCTTTTCCTTATTTCACCAAAAACACAATTCTCACTCTAAAACACAGACAATCAATACAAAGACTATAACTTTTAACCGTTTTTGCAAAAGACATAACACAACAAATTAGGTACCTTACACAAAATTAAACCATTTCACTGAAATGAATCGTTCATAACTAGCGTTTTAACATTCATGTTCCCTCTTCTCCTGTTCTACCATACCCTGCACTTTCATACCACACTTTTCCATGCCCACAGACCCTCCATTTTACTTACAATGCCTTTCATTTCTCCTGCTTTTCACCTCACATTTCTTGTCTCTACATTGCAACATCCTTCCAAATCCTCAAAAACCATGTTTCCCTTTCCTTTACCTCGTCCTTTTCCCCATTCTGAAAACAATTTTCAAATACTATTGATTACGATTCAAACAAACAAAACCGCCACTCATTCGCTTCTCATTCAAACAGCCGTGCACAAGATCAAAACAAACAGAAAAACGAACTTAAACAAATTAAAAATGTCAATAATACTTCTTCGAACAAAACTGAACTTAATCGCAGTTATTAGGACATACAAACAAATTAGAGACATGTATTCACAATAAGAAAACCGAAATAATTACAAAATTATTTTACCCCAAATGTATTAGACCCTGCAACCATGCACGTTGATCGCCGTTGCAGCAGAGGCTCCCGGGCGTCGGAGGCGCTGTGCAACATAAAAACCTTTTTCGGCGAACCGAAAACCCACTGGAAGTTGTTTTTCAACGCTGTCTTACAACCGAGGTCATTACCACGCTCGATAACGACGATCCCCACCATGATTTTACCGCAAATTACATCCCAAACTCTTCAAATGTTCCTCATGAAAAAATTCAGCACGTTCCGTCATATTTGGTCGTCAGGGACGCGTCTCGCCGACCACATGGTACAAACAAAGCCAATCACAGCCACCGTCGCCATTTTGGCTAGGACTCCGTCACGCTTACCACGTGGTACAGACAAAACCAATCACAGTCGTCTACACATTCGAAAACAAGTAAAACGTCCCGTCATTGGTCCGTTCGATGTAAACATGATGAACAAGATGGCTGCGTCCATGGAGCAGACAATACACAGGGAAATGTGGAAAATACAGTTAAAATACACAGATTTCAAACATTTTCATCCCATTCTTTCCAAAATCGCATACATTTCATTCCATTCATTCTCATTCAAGCCATTTTCACCGCTGTTGTAAAGTCAAGTCGTCGGCGTCATTAAGTCTGTCGTCAAAAGAAAATTCACCGGTTTCCTCATTTCTTCTGTCTAGTGCACCTTTCATTTTTCCTGTGAATCCCTCTGTGGTTTCTCTACGCATTAAAAATAATTTGTGAAGGTTCGCTGCCTTCCTGGTTTTTCCGAAAATCCTAAAACGCGCAAAATTAGTTCCTATAGTAACACTGTTGTTTTCGTACGGGATTTCGTACAGGCTCAAACAGACGCAAAACCTTCTAAATTTTAACGTAATCCAAATATCACCCGCTCCCAATTTAATATTTTCAATTTTGACAGGCTGAACAGACACAAAACCTGCACAATTTCCTTAGATTCAATTTCATAAATTTCCTAGATCCAATCTGCTGTTTCAGGAGGGTGAACCACAAAACTTATACAGGTGCGCTATGCCGTCCACATACTTCACTTCCCCACAATTTGAGTTATTCACTAAAAGAATAACGTACTCAATATGCAGAATTTACGAACAGGTTCCTGCTTTACCTTTTGTTTGTGAGGCCTCGAGGGAAGTCAAGCACGTGGGGGGAGCGTCACCGACTTTTCGCCGAAAGTCCCAGATATCTCATCTCATAATAAACCACTATCGGTCCTCTTACCCGCGTTGCGCTTCCGCGTTTCTTCCCCACTTATCACGTCGGGGTCACCAATTAATGTTGGAAAAATATAATCTGTCGCTTTGAGATTACTTTCCTTTGTTGCATGTTCAATAAAGTCGAGAAGAAGAAAACCACGGGATTCGGCCGGATTAAGTTTAACAAATTTATTCCCTAACAATATTTCTAAAAACAGAGTAAAACAAAATAAAACAGATCGATCTGGGTGTCCAAAATCAAGGCCTGCAATACGCAAGAGGTTACATTCCGAATTCACATGCAGCTTGTCTGGAGACACAGGAAAAATTCCTTGAGTTCAGACTTTTAAGCATGTGGGCAGAACATCCTCCCCCGGGAGCAAATGGCCGCCGAATCTCCGCCTCTGGTCGCTAGAGATTGGCTGACAGAGGAGCCCGCCTTCTTCCTTCAGCCCATCCTTAGAATCACAGCATCTGGTCTCTGGGGGCGAACCTCACAGATAGACACGGTACGGAATCCCCATGGGTGGCAGGAACTGTCACCGCAGGAAGTCGATCCTAGAGCTTTGTTCTTCACACGGGAGCAGATGCCTGTGGCGGTTCCCAGGGATTGAGATGATTGATTCATGATCCAAGTCAGACCTACAACCAAATGGCCTCAGAAGATCAAAGACCATTTTCTCCTGAAGGGGGTTGGAGGTTGGAGCTGCATTCCTGAAACCTCTTTACCTATGCAATTATCAGGAAGTCCCTTTTAATTGAAATTACTGAAACCCACACACAGTAAACCAGAAAGAAAACCTTCAATGAAATAAAGATAAGATAAAAACCTAGGAGAAATGAGAACCACAAAAAATAAATTCCTTCAAGATATATCTGGATTCTCAAGTAAAGATCTACTGACGCACAAGTTACATGCGAATTACTCGTAGATTTTCCTAAGAACAATGGAAAACTTTAAAACCAGTCTTTTTAAGATGTGTTTGAATCTCCGCCTTCCGGAAAGAGCATGGTCGCTAGATCTCCGCCCCTGGTCCCTCTGATTCGTCAGCTGATAGCCCGCCTGCTTCCTCTGGCCAATAGCTGACGGCTGCCAATCTTCAGATCCGCTCCGCCTCTCGGGGGCCCGTTTTACCGGCGCACACAGTCCGATGATCAAAAGAGTCCCCATCTGGTCAGAGTAAATCATTCCTGGACAACCCAAGGTTCCTTTACCGGTATCCAGAGCAAAGGTCAGCTCCAACCTCCACATGAGAACACGAATCTGAACACTTTCCCAAGGATAAGGTGTTCAACCCAGATAGTAGAAATGTAGTCCATGACATATTTATTGCATCTCTGGAAACTCCTAGATTTGCACAAAGAAGTCCTAGTTGCTGCTGCAACTACAAAGCACAAGTGAAGGTCACTGGAGAATAAGTCCTGTTGAGTTCAAAATGAGTTCACTTCACACTAAAGATAAAGCTATAACATAATGAAGAATAAGATATTAAAACATACATTTTCTACACTGTCCAAAAACCTCACAAACGTCCCAACAAAACACCACCGTCCTCTCAACACAAGCTAACGATGCTAGCCTGCTAACAAGCTAACGCTGCTCGTGCTGTTTACTTCCGGGTCACGTGCAAAACTCTATTGAAAAAGAAATAACTGCTTAACTGAACCTCAATGGTCCAGTTTTATTCAGGAGATAATAAAGAAAATAAAAACAAAATTGAAAAAAAAATGTGTAGAGGAAACGTTTTGAGAGCTGTTGTGACGTCATCACACTGTGTCTCATTCCTTTTTTTTACTTTATTGTTCAAAAAAAATACAATTACTCTGTTGTTCAAAAATCCTTTTTGTTTAAGCTATTAGAGACAGTATATAAAGAAGATTCTAATTCTTTAATCATTACAGGGGAAAGAAGTTGTGATAAGGAAAACTTTGATTTGTGAATATGAAATTTACCAAATATTATAATTAGATTAATTGCCAATTTTACGTTTGATCTTATATTTTTTTCGTGAAGGCCAAATATGATATGTTCAAATTTCATCTGAAATTGTGAATCTAATTTGTAATTTATAAAACGTGCACATTCTTTCCACATTTTTTGCAGTATTACGGTTCAAAAACAGGTGACTGATTGTTTCTGGGTGTTCTTTACAAAAGATACTATTGGGTTCAATAGTCTTCTTATATCTGAGCATGTATTGATTAGTGGGATAGATTCTATGTAGGAGTTTGTAGGAGACGTCTCTCATCTTGTTATTAATTAATAATTTCTGATGCAGGGTCCAAACATTTTTCCAGGGCAAGTCAGGAATAAACTTTCTCCAATAAAAAACAGCAGAGGGAACAGAAATAACATTTTGCTGAAACACGTATGATCTTGTTCTTTTTTCGAGCACAGTTGAAACAAGATTTTCCAATAGTGGTGTCACTTAGAGATATGAAGGAAATATTTGCATCAAGTACAGTATTTTTAAAGAGTTCACAGATTTCAGTGGTGACAGCATCAAAAACAATGACATACTCTTTAGGAGGAACAGCAAGGTTGTATTTAAGGTTAAATTCTTCATATCTAAGTAATTGACCATTGTGGTCAAAGAGCTGACCCACCAGTAGGATATTATTGTCAAACCAATTATTGTAAAATAAAGATTTGTTCTTGTAAAGGATATATCTGTTATTCCAAATAAAAAACTTATGAGGGGAAAAAGTATGTTTATAAATAAGTGCCCATGAAAGAAGAATTTGTCTGTGAAAAGCAGAGAGTTTCACTGGGATTTTGTCGACATTATAATGACAAAGCAGAAGAAAATGGAGACCACCTACTTTAGCAAACATGTGATGAGGGAAAATATTCCAAATGGAGAGTGAAATTTTTAAATAATAAAAATAATTATTTATTTCTTTGAAGCTTATTTCCTGAGAGTTGAAAAGTTACAACATTTTCTGCCAGATTTGATCCAAATTTTTTTGATTTGGTTGTTTTTTCTTTTCTACATTTGACCAAACCCAAAGTGGGAGGAGTCATCTTTCTGCAGTTTATCTGAATCATGGACAGAAGTTGTAGATGTTCCACTAGAACAGTGTTTTCTTCTTCTGTGGATGTTCTAGTGTTCTGAGCACATTGGTAAAGTCTGCTGCATTTTCTGTCAGCTTCCATTTTCAGCATTTGGATCCTCAAAGTTCAGGAAGAAACCGGAATCCAAACTGCTTCCAGTTTCCATGTTTGGGATCTTCTGGACCTGTTGAAGGACACAGATTCTTTCCACATCATGAAGCTGTTCTTCTGAAGCCAAACGGCCCACATGCGCTTTGATCTTCTGCACATTCAAGTGTGGAACAGATGCAGAGAAAAGCTCCAAAGTTCTCAGAGGAGCATTGATTCAGCAGATCTTTAGTTTCTGGAGACGACTTCAATGGAAGAATGAAAACCACATGGATTCAAGCTGAAACTCTGTCAGAGTCAATAAAGTTTTTTCAAAGATGAAGTTCTTGAAGGACAAAGCTCTCCTTCACTGTCAACACACACAGATGATCAGAACAGTTCCACATGTGTCTGCATGTTCTGGGAAGTTCTCCGGTTCCTGGGTTCCTCTGATCACGGGTCCAGCAGCGTGTTTCAGGAACACGGATGATCCAGAACATGGGATCAGACTGAAGTCAGCAGCTTTCAGCTCCTTTTGGGCTTCAAGCCCAGAGAGAAGACAGAAATGTGAGGAAGGCAGAGAACATGAAGGGTTCCTGACAGGAAAGAGAAGTTGGAGCCAGAAAGACTAGAACCGGATCAGGACCAACTCTGGACAGTCCTTTTAGTGGTGGAGCACAGACAGAAGCAGCATCATGTTTGTCACAGAGACGTGAGCTTTGAGGAGCCACTCTGCAGCTTGACCCTCTCAGATGTCAGCAGCTGTTTGTGTCCTCAGATCCAGTCAGACACCAACATGTTCCTCAGAGAACAGCATGTCAGCACACACTGCACACGCTTGGATCCATGCAGACGTGTTGGAAGCCAGAGCTTCAGGCCGGCCTTCAGTGGATCTGTCCGTTCATGCTGAATGGGAGCAGAAGAACGTCTGTTTCAGCTCTGCTGCTTCAGCTCCACTCAAACTGCTGGGAACTCCAAACTCTCTCAGAGGAGAAAAACAGCAGAAAGCTTTCTGCAGCTGCTCTCACAGTGGATCTTCCTCTGTCTTCTTCAGCAGCAGATGATGAAGAGTCACTTTCTTCAGGTTCCTCTCAGTCCTGACCTTCATTCCTGATGGACCAAAGCAGACTGACAGCAGCTCTTTAGCTCCACAAAGAAAACTCTGCAGTTTCCCAAAAACCTTCTGAAGCAGAAAAACCAGGAGACTTCCTGTCTGTCTGTCTGTCAGTGTTGGAGTCTTCCTCCATCTTCAAATGATGAAGGTTTCTGCTTTGGAACATTCCAGAAAGCCTTTTGAAAGCCTCCTGATGATGCTGGAGGACAGGGAGGAGCGCAGGAGGATGCAGGAGCTCCCAGAGGAGGAGAGGCAGGAGGAGCAGAGGGAGCGGCTGCTGGAGCAGAAGCAGCTGCAGACGCACTTTTGGCTCTGGGCTTCAAACTTTGATCAGGAGGAAGAGGAGGAGCTGAAGAGGAGCAGGAATGCTGGGAGTGGGACTGGAATTCAGACTGAATCCAACATTTAGGGACAAAAATGGCGTCTTCCAGAAATAAATCAGAATCAGAGTCTTTGTTGTCATTGTAGATGGGGATACAATGAAATTGCAGCAGCCTTGAAGTGATGAAGTTAAATAAAATAAAATAAAATAGAACAACTGTATTTACATCTCTAACAAAAAATGAACAATATGTACAGAAACTGTTAAATATTAAATATGTCTGGACAAAATAGAATGGAATGAGTCGAGTTGCTGTGAGCGCAGCATAGTAGATATTGTGTTATTGCACAGAAGTCAAGATATTGCACACATGTGTAGTCAGAGATTTAGCATTTGTAAAAAGTCAGAGTGGGTGTGGTTGGTGGAAGTGTGTGTATTCCGTATGGTGATTTCCTGTGGAAAAAAGCTGTTCCTTAGTCTGTTTGTCCTGGTTCTGATGGACCTGTACCTCCTTCCAGAGGGCAGCAGTTCAAACAGAGAGAAAGCAGGATGGGTGGAGTCAGTGATGATGTCAGTCACTCTGCTGAGGCAGCATGACTGGTAGATGTCCTTCAGTGAGGGGAGGGGGCAGCTGATGATCCTCTTCTGTCTTTACCACTCTCTGGAGGCTCTGCTGTTCTGCTTCAGTGCAGTGGGAGAACCACACTGTGATGCAGGAGGACAGGATGCTCTCAATGGTTGAGCGGTAGAAGGTTACCAGCAGCTCCTGGTTCACATTGTTCTTCCTGAGTCTTCTCAGGAAACTGTTCCTCTTCAGTTTGTGGAGGTTCTGGTTCCTCTTGTTCCTCTTTCATCTGTGGAGGTTCTGGTTCCTCCTGTTCCACTCTGAAGTTAATTTGCTGGTTGCAGAGATCTTCCTCTTCAGTCATCCAAATGGTGGGGGAGAACTGCAGGAACACAAACACAACAAGGAGCCTTTTATACGTTTACAGCACTTTTGGATAGAGCTGTGACGCGGTGATAAAGCAGCAGGGGGCACAGTGTCACGGTTAACCGCAGCCCCCCCCCCAAAAAAAACCCAACAACAAACAAAACAAAACAAAATCACCTGGTGGCCGCATTGCAAATGAATACAATTACAACGCAGTATTCTTTATTAACAAATAACAGTAACTACTAACTGTCTACATAATGAACTAACTATATAGGTGTTGTAGAATGACTATGTGTGTGTGTGACCGTGCGCTGTGTGTGTATGAAGAAGGAGTGCACACACGTGTGTTGATTCTCGTGCAGCGGAGCGCGCTACTTTGCTCATCCTGCTGGTTCCTGGGGCCTGTTTCAGAAAGGAGGTTCAACCAACTCTGAGGTTAAACTTGAACTCTGAGTTGGTCAATCGGGAGATTAACAACTCTGAGTTTTCTGTTTCAGAGAAGCTGATCCGAGTTAGGTCAATCAACTCTGGGTGGACTGATTCGGAGGTGAGCGTGCGCACCGCGACTATAAGAAGCCATTATCAATGGAGCGCAGATATCACGAGTCACCATGGCAACCGTGAAAAAAAAGAGGTCTGCGTATTTTTCGCCAGCTGAACTTGACGTGCTGCTGCAGAGTTACAGTGAATATGAGCACATATTCCAGAAGAAAAGCAACACCGCTGCATCTGCAAAACAGAGACAGTTAGCGTGGGAAAACATAGCTGCTCAAGTTAATGCGTAAGTTTGCATTTAAATCATTGTTATAAAATATTGGCTGTAATAACTTTTTAAATAGCGTAAGGACTGAAATAAAAAATGGCGATATTTAGGTGTACTTTTGAAGTGTCATTCCTGGTGTAAATGCATGAAATGCTGCATAGTGTACAGAACCAATCTGGGGGAAAATGCATTTAACGTTGATAATGTTTAGAGGACTTTTTGTTAACCTTACCCACTTGCAAACGTTGGTCAGTTTAATATTAATACATTCAATTGTGTTTTTTTTTTTAAGTGAACTTTTGTCTACCCTTTGATCAAGTGGTATAGGTTTATATGGGATTAAGAAAGTAAGCAGTGCTAGCAAATTGTGTTTCCAAAAAGTATTTGTTACATTAATTTAATCCAATGTCCGTTATTTCAATTTCATGTAGATGCAATCCTGCAGGAATTAAAAGAACATGGCAGCAGCTAAAAATGAAGTATAAAAACATAATTCAATCAGGTCAAATTTGAGCATGTCATGGATGTAGGCTTTGTTGACAATATTTGACATATGAAATATCTACATAGCAATACATATCTAATGTTGTTTTCATTGTATATATGTAATTGACTGCAAAGAAAAACGGTAACGCTCAAACAAAAACGTATGGGGAAATGACAAAAAATCGAGTCTAGTTCTCAAAATCCTCGCACGAGGTAAATATAATTCTCTATGAATGAATGCAGCCTCCTCGTCTATTGGGTCCTCCAAAAAAGGACTTGAAATGTTCTTTTTTTGTTTTGTTTTGTTTATTTGTTTGCTTAAGATATGTCTTTATTCATGACTGTATTTTAGAAATACAATAAACGAATGTGATCAGGTTTAGTTAGTCTCTGATGTGTTTTGTAGTCGAATCTGAACATTGGAATGAGACACAGTGTGATGATGTCACAGCAGCTAAAAGTTTCTTTTTTTTCTATTTCTATTTTGTTTTTATTTCCTGAAAATAAACTGTTTATTTTAAACTTTATTTGCCAGTCAAGTTAAAATGGCTTTTTCTTTGCAACCATCGACATCATAATTGAGCGACAGACAACACTCCAGACCAGCTGGTGGAGCTAAAGCACCATGACGCTGTTAGCCAAACAAAGAAGAAGAACAGCACGAGGCGCTAGCAGCGTTAGCTTGTTAGCAGCGTTAGCTTGTGTTGAGAGGACGGTGGTGTTTTGTTGTGTCGTTTGTGAGGTTTTTGGACAGAAAGGACGATACGTGGTTCGTGTGGGAACTCTCAGCATTTTCCAAAGTGTCGTAAATGAGTGAAGAAGTGTTGAACGGAAAGACAACGTGGATTGCTGTGATTGTGAGACTAGCAGATGATCGATCGGAGCTGCAGTGAAGAGGACGGCGGTGTTTGTGGGAGTTGGAGCTGAAGATCGGAGCAGGAACCATGTCTTCAGAACCTCAGGAAGGTTCTGTCAGAGAACAACTTTCTGCTGCTGAAGGAACCATCGTCCAGAACGAGGAGGAGCTCTGTCGTCAGCGCAGACTGCTGGATAGCAGCTGGAACCCGCAGCTCCAGCTGCACATAGTTGGTACGTTCACTCACTGCTGCATACAAATAGAACCATGAACGTCTTTGTTTTCCTCGTCTGAGCTGTTATCTGAATCCAAACTGGCTGGATTATTATAGCTCCAATGTTGCTGCTGTTTTAGTTTCACCGCTAAGATGAGGGAGCAGTGTTGCCAGATAGTGGGACAGTTTTCCAGCCCAAAAGTAATTTGAAAACCGACAGACAGACTCCAAAACAATTCCAACTTCTATGAACGAACCACCATTCGTGTTTTATGTTTTTTTCCATTTGTGTTAACGCGTTTAAAGTAACAGTCCTAACATCTTATGGTGTTTCAACCAGTGGCGGTTCTACACCAACTTACTCCCCGCGCGAGTAACACCCCCCCCCCCACACACACACACACAAAATTTGATAACATCCTTTTGTGTTCTTTATCTTCTATTTGGCCATTTTACACAAAAATGCATGAATGTTCTAGACTCGTATTACAGAAGGGTCATACTCAGTCAGACAGGGGGCCTGAATCCAAAAGACGCTTTAGGTTTAAGGCAGACCAAGAAACATTTACTAAAGCTAAACCTTTAACCCTTTAAAACTGAACTTTTTCAACATAAATATGAATAAAAACAGGAGTATTAATACAGAATAACTCAAGTTAAATCTTAAATAATGTAAAACATTTTCCTCTCCATAAAAATAAAATCTGTCAAAAGCACAACAACAACTGCAGAACAAAACAAAGAAAGCCTGGAAATATTATTAATAAGAAATAAATCAGATCATTCAGTTTTCTTTGCTGTTTAATCATTTTTTATAGAGTTTAACTCCTGGCATCATTTTTAACAAAGTTCATGTCTTGGTGTGTGACGTCCTGTGTGTGTCTTTGTGAAACGCATCAGAGGGATTAGATTTTTTTAATAGCCTTTTATTGTGAATATTATTCTTAGGTCTTATAAAACATTCAAAGCTAAATCGTATAATTCATCAGTGGGATTACTCCAAAAATAAACCCGTTACTGTCAGCCAGTGTTCCTCAGCACACTAGTGTCCTGTGAGAGATGGTCAGGTTTACCGAGGGGAAAAGCATTCATCATCACCATAATTGTAATGTCTTTGTTCTTTGAAAAAGGCTCACGTTTCAACCTGAGTAGTTTAATGACAGCTTTTTTAAGCTTTTCAAAATAAATGCACCTGATTTCTCAGCATCGTCTTTTATAAGTAGGCGAGAAAAACCTTTGATGGTAGCTCCTCCCACACGCAACGGGAGCGTCGGTTTCTAAAGATACTTTTGGACAAACGACCAGCAGCAGCTTTGATGCAGATTAAATCAAAGGCAGAGGATTCCACATCTTAGGACCGACAGCAGAAAACGCTCAGTCTCCTCTAGTTTTGGGCCTCGTCATGGGCTCCACAAGCTGGAGCTGACCGTCTGACCTCAGAGCATGAGCTGGTTTATAAGTCTGAATGAGGTCAGAAATGTGTTTTGGAGCAAGTCCATGTAGAGCTTTAGAAACAAACTATAAAATTCTAAAATTAATCCTGAAATTAACAGGAAAAATAGGTGTAATGTGCTCATAATTTTTGGTTCCTGCTAAAAGTCGTGCAGCAGAGTTTTGAACTAACTGCAACCGGGAAAGTGACTTGTGGGAAACCCCACTGTAGTGTGTTGCAGTAGTCCAGTTATGAAGAGATAAAAGCGTGCACGACCTGCTCAAAAATACATATATAGCAGCTGCAACTCCTCCTCAGAGACAGGAGCTGCGCAGCTGCAGGATGGCACTTTGCAGGTTTCAGGCTGGTACAAACTCTGTGAAATAACAGGTAATAATAAACTGATAGTGGCGCAGATTCTTTTCTCTCCAAGCACAGCTACTTCTCTTCGTCCCCCTGGCATCACATGGGGTCAGTCAGAGAAGGACTGGTCTAATGAAAAAAATGTTTTATAATTATAGATTTGTCTGCGAGCCAGATATGGCCATCAAAAGAGGCATATATGGCTCGCCAGCCATGGGTTTTCCTGTCCTAATGTTTAACAACTCCTCGCCTTTATACACCAGAAGAGTCGATTGTCCTTCTGACAATGGTAAAATAACAAAAACAAAACAATATATTATACAAAAAGCTGAGGAGAGCCAAGTGGCAAACCAGCCACCCTTAAAGCCATCTTGTTTCCTTTCCTTGTTTGGTTAATCTCTATAAAATAAACACCTGTTTTTTAATAATGTCTGATTGAAAGACATAATCTATTACAGACTTTTTTTCACGTAAACCTCCCCCTTTCCCTGAAATCCTGGATTTCTGATAGTTATTATAACTATCATTAACTGTCAAAAAACGAAGGGGCGAAGGACCTATGGTAGCATTCCCTTTTGCACTGGGGGTGCAGTAGTCTGCGGCGAGCTACTCATGGTCCTCCGTCTCGAACAGAGGTTGACAGGGGTTGTCCCGGATGCTGGACAGCTTAGTGTAAGCCAAATGAAATTCTGCGCTATCCCTTTAAATGACATTCTGCGCTGTCGCTCCTTATGAAAATTCTGGACTGTCACTTTAAATTTGCCGGTTCCCTTGCACTGTCATAATACCGCAAGACCTAGGGTGACGTGGCTTTCATTTTTCAAGGCATGTCAAAGCACCAACAGGTGTGGATTCATGGGAGATCTGAGCTGTGTACCGCTGTTGCAGATTGCCATTTATTAGCTGAAGCCGGGATTTGGATCAGCACGGGTTGAGCAAAAAGTGAACCGGTGAGTGCAGCCATGATTGAAGCAGCTGGCCCGGGCACCAGCTTAAATGAATTGTGTTTGGTAAAAATGAACTATTTTTCTGCTTGATAAATAATGTTGAATTATGAATTATTTGAGTACTCGTTGAAATGATCATCTACATTGAGTTTGGATTATAGAGAATGTTGTACAACAATCGATTATGCACTTAAGATATTATTTGTTTGTTTGTTTTATTTCCCCCTACATATGAATTAAATATGCATTTGTTAATTATGTCAATTTGATTTGATTTGATTTGAAATGGTTTATTTCAAGCAATTAAGTAGAAATAATACACAACAGCAATATAAACATCAGTTATACATTCATACAGTAACTAATCAAATTTAGGATAATTAGACATATTAATAAATATTGCTTGAAAGGGAGTGGAAGGAAGCGAACTTATATAATCCCACCCCGTTATACTATAACCATTTTATTACATGATTTATCAATATCCGGTTCCTAGGTTTTATCAGACAGAATTAAAGATCATAAGATATCGATAAAGCACATGACAAAGATGAATTACTTAAGTATTACGTCAAAAATAACTATTTTAGAAATCAACATGGCAAATGCAGATCAGTCATCTGAACTATATGCAGATTATGTTACTTATAAAAGCCATTCATTAGAATAAAACATAATACTATATCAGTAAAGCAGACACAACACTGTTTCAGGAATTTTCATAGCAAAATTTCATCAAGTATCAAAAGTTAAAAACATGTGCAAAATTATGCTACATTAGGAAAGATTTTTGAATCAATTTATCAAGTTTTGGAGAAAGTGAAGTAATATCATTAAAAGTCAATCAATTTAACAATTTTCAATAAGTGATTAATCATTTGTTTTACTTTTTTAAATATTTTTATTTATTTATTTATTTTTATAATAAAGTAATGCTGTAGGGGAAGAGTAAAAAGGGTCCATAACTGTCGATTGTCCAAGGTTGGTATTTCTTCTTTTACTGATAACAGCTGATCTCCTGGGTTCAAAACAGAGTTTATAGTTCTCTTCGATGTTATGTCTGCAGACATTAGATTCAGGTCCATATCCTTCTTCAGCTGATATCAGCTGCGGTGAAAGTTGAGGTCAAGTTGTCTGCAGGTCAGAACTCTGCTGTTATTCAGGTTACGTAAAGCAGTGCTTCTCAATTATTTTTTGCCAGGCCCCCCCTAGGAAAAGAAAATGTTTCGCGCCCCCCCTGACCCCCCCCCCCCCCCCCCCCCCATAACCCCCCCCCCACACACACACACACAGACACACTCGCGCGGTGACAATACATCAGGTCAGTATCTATAACATTTGTATACCTAAAATTGTATCTTTTAACACTAACAAAAGAAAAAAGCAAAATAAATCCACTTTCAACAAATATTAACTTTATTTAGCCACAGAAACCCTGTTCTAGTCTAAAACAGAAAAGAAGCTGAAAGTACCTGAAATAAAAAAAATCTGTCATTCCTTATTTAAACTAGAAATATTTTGACCAACTGAACCATTTGATGCTGAAAAAAATAATTCAATCAATAAATAATATTAAATCTAAATTGATCTGAAACATTAACACAGCAGCACCAATATATTTAACGTTTTTAGTCTGAAGAAATAGGTAAAAACGTGCTGATTTTTTTTTTCTAAATGACGGATTGTTTATTTCTGATCTCATAAAAGTGCAGCTGTTTTCCTGCATTACCTGCTGTCTTTATGTCTGTCTGACACCAACTAAACCACAGGCAGACAAAGAAAACATGGATGGAAAATAAAGACACGTCATCAAAATGTCTACAATAGTTCATAAAGAATGACATTGTTAGCATGAGCTTAGGAATCTAAGGGCAGCGGTGATCTTGGGCAACAGGCAGCGGTAGCAGTGGTCCGCGTGCCCCGATTCCCCTGGCAGACAGGGCCCACACCACCCCTCCCCTTTCGTTCTCACTCGCGCAGCCGCGGACAGACAGAACAGACAATAGGAACCGAATAGTGGACCAGATTATTTTCCAAGCACTGAGCCGCTGTCACCGCTGCCCCCACGTTAAATTTGCGCCGGACAAACCTGTGCCTAAAACCGCCACCACCGCGCGCCCCCCCTGGCATCGCTTCGTGCCCCCCCCAATTTATTAGGGGCTCAACCCAGAGCTCCAGACTGCGACCACATGGTCGCATTTTGCGACCAAAACTTGAGAGTGTGTGACTGAATTTTACATCCAGTCGCACATGTGCTACCAGTACATTTGCCTCCCCCTCCCTCTGTATTTTTTTATACATTAAACGTGGAAGGGGCACGTCAATGATCAATGAAATAATCAATGAGACGGGAGCGCACACGGACACAAACACATACTCGCACAGATACTCGTGAAACGCGAGCACACACTCGCGTTTCATTGAGTAATGCCTGTCTGTGAGAAGAATAGGGAAAGCCACTGTAAATGGCTAAATGGGTGGAGGGGGAGGGGCCTAGAGAAAATCAAGAACTTAGAAATGTTACCCGTGTAAATCATTTAACATTTAATTTAAATGAAATATTGACACTTTTAATGAGAATTTTAATTATATTTATTTCCAATTTTAAAGAATTAATGACACATTTATTTAATTATTTAATGGCGTCTATATGTATTGTTTCAATGAGTTTTATTGGGGAAGACTGTGAGGATGGAGGACTGTATTGCTGATTCGGGTTAGGAGTTTAACCGTAAACAAGATGGGGTGTCGGTCAGGACACAGGGAGGAGGAAAAAGGAGAGGTGACTCCACTTGTCAGACGTTCTGCATTTATTCCTTTGCTGAATATTCCAATTCAGTCTGTAAACAACAAAAATCCTCTCATCACTAAATAAATAACACAAATAGCCCTGCTGTAAATAAATAAATTACATAAAACAAGGAAAACTGACTCAGTATGTCATTATAAAATAAACTCCAAATAGGCAAAATGATAGGTAAATTAGCAACCTCCAGAATAGGCAAATATAATCAGATCTGCTTTAAACCTCATAGAAACAGTTACAACAGTGACACCTAGCGGCTGAGAAAAATAACTGCACGAATAAAACGTGTGAAGCATATAAAACAAAGGATTCAAACACTTACGTTTTCTCAGTTACTTAATATTGAAAATACAGCAACTGGAATGAACTGTGGTGTTAGACAGGGTTTTTTGGCAACTAAAGTCTCTCTCTGCTGCTGGCCCAGAGCACATGGAAACAGGAACTAGCTCAACAAAAACCAGAAAACAACAGAAGAAGAAAAGGAACTTGGCATCACTTCCTGTGATGTCATCAACAATGGGCTGAGCCTTCACAACAAGTCTCTTCTGGTCCTCCAGACTCCTAAGACATTTTCTCCAATGATCACAGAGTTTATTGATGCTTGAAAAAAAAAAAATCCTGGAAACGTATAAAACGTATAAAAGGCTCCTTGTTGTGTTTGTGTCCTTGCAGTTCTCCCCCAGCATTGGATGACTGAAGAGGAAGATCTCTGCAACCAGCAGAGGAATTTCAGAGTGGAACAGGAGGAACCAGAACCTCCACAGATTAAAGAGGAACTGCAGAGCTTTAATGTAACTGATAGTCAGGATGAAGAAGGGAACCAACGCGAAGAATCAACATCAACTACAGATGAAGAGACAGAATCATCATCAACTACAGATGAAGAGACAGACCCACAGAACAGAGATCAGAGGAAAAGAAGAGACAGAAGTCATGTCCAAAGTGTGGAAAGCTCTCACATGTCAGCAGGTCAGTGTGACTCTGATCTTCATCTCCACACTATCGGTATGTTCACTTCAACAACGGTTCTATCTTGAGCTTCAAGCTCTCCAAACATGCAGTCCATCAACAGCGTGTCCTGGAAGAGTCTCTTCTGTCTCTACCTGTTGAAAAGACAGAAGACATTGTTGGTCAGTGCAGCCCACAACATTCTTCAAATCATATGATCTTAGTTAGTCCCTCCAGCTAACGACAAACAGGAAACCTTAACAGATCAAAGAGAAAATTGTTAGCAGATAAAAAAGTACAATCTGTTTTGTCGTCTGTGGTTCTAAGTTTGTAGTTCAGTTCTTTTCAGCAGATTTCTCTGTCAAACCCAAAATCCCATCTAAACCTCTTTGATGTCTCCATGTCTCCAATTCCAGACATTCAGACAGATTCTATTTCCAAAAATACATTTCATGCTAAAACACAAACTCCTGCTCATGGATCTGCAGACAGAAATGATTCAAACCTGAACACATCAGTGAAAAACTGCTTTGTTCAAAAATGTAATAACTGACACACCAAAGAACCATTTGATCCAGTTTCTTCTAGATCAAAATCCAACAAGAACCACAAAGTTCCACTTCATTGTTTAGTGAAACACTTTTATTTCTGTTTTTCTGTCAATCATATATAGAAGGTTGCTTTTAATTATTTATATAAAATGAATTATGACAGTTTAATTAGAGCTATCGTGTCATTACTCATTAAACAATCATTGTCTGTTATTAAGTAATCTAATGAATCTATTTTTAATCAATCTAACCTAATAATTGCTGTGAAAAGCCTGATTTTGAGGTATTTCATTGAAATCTGTGACATTGTGGTGCAGAAAAAGATGAAGTTACAACTAAAGTGGCTTTTTGAAATTGTCTTATCAAACAGACTTCCATCCTCTATGGTTTCACCAACAAGGATAATTTTTCTCTATTAAATTAAATAAATTAAAAACATTTTTTCTCAAATCTCCAACAATTAAAAAAAACCACAAGACCAAACATCAAGTCTAGAGTTCTGTAATTTAACACATAAAACCAGTAGGAACACATTTTCTGAACAATCCAAAGAAATGTTGACCACCAACTTTGTTGACACCACGAAACATTTCAGGAGTCCACAACCTGGGACACACCATCCACAGTTATCATGCAGAGGGAAAGACAGTAAAACGCAGGACATGACAACAATAAGTACTGGATCTGTCGTCGGTTTTTATTTCTTAGACATGATAAAAAAATCATCTCTGCTCACAATGAGCTTTTTTTCTCCTGTGGGGTCGTAAGGGGTCCATTCACACATCGATGTAACTGACCCCGCCCACCTATATAAATACTGCCAGGAACAGGTGATTTAAATTAAAAAACCAAAAAAAAACATTTTCCTCTGTGAAATGATAATGATGATCCGGTGTTGTGAAACTGTTGGCGGTGAGATGACAGGCGTGGTGAAATGACCGCGTGTCTGAGGATGAAACGTGAGCGGTAAAAGCACAAAGTGGATCCGGGTTTATGACTGCACAGCTGTTTGTTTCTGGGGTCACAGCGGCTGACATTTATGAAGTTACAAGTTCAGTTTGTTGAATAAAAACCAACCAAGATCACATTAAACCCAGACTTTCTGTCTCTTCTGACAAATGTCCAAATTAAATGTGAACAATAAATGAATATCATCTCTTCATTTACTGGAGATGAAAATTAATAATGATGCTGTTCAATTAAAGAAAATGTTTATAATTAGTAGAATTAAGGAAAAAGTAAAAACAATTAATTTTACATGCAATAAAAGCACCAAGACAGACACATTACCGTAAATTCCGGACTATAAAGCGCACCCGATTACAAGCCGCACCCGCCCATTTTCACGTGTTTAACTACTTTTAAACATACATAAGCCGCGTCGTAGTATAAGCAGCATGTATTAAGTAATATGGTAAACCTGACAAATCACATCCTGACTCCCAGCATAGGTAAGGTTCAATACCACACTGTGGGAGGAGTCAACTTTGCCTCAGGCTCATGCATGTGAATACGACCACATCTGACAAAAAGCATGGACCTCTATTCTGTTCACAACTTCCTCGGTTATGGTTTATTTTTTTTATTTTTTATTTTTTTAGTTTTTTTTACTTATTGACAATCTAGGTATCACACATAAAATTACAAACAGTAACCATATAATCAACATTACATCCCTCAGTTATGATGAGGAAATTTACATCCACGCTCCCCCATTTCCCATGAGTCTTAGGGGCTAAAGGCGGGGCCAATGCCCGGCTCGTCACACTGTTGTACGTGTTTAAAAATGAGCAAGTAGCAGCAGTGCATGCAGGGGTGAAAAGGAACAGCTCTCCTTCCGTTTGTGTCGCGGCAGCATTATGGTACTAACAGGGCTGGTTAAAAAAAAAAAAAAAAGTAAAATAAAGCAGCGGCGCCTGAAAAGCGCGCGCCTCAGCGCGATAACAGCGCCTCAGCGCGGCGCGTGCGTCAGAAGTTCCGCGGACGCCTCTGAGCTCCGCGCTCGCCCCACGCGCTCCCCTTCCTATCTTCTCCGACACCTCTGGCCAGGGCGGCTACAGGGAGGAGGAAATCGTGTCTGTGCAGAGCAATCGGACTTAAGACCGTACGTTTTGTGGATGAGGGGTGGATGTGTTGTTACGTGTGGGAGCCTTCAGACTGTCATCGCCCGTTCTATGTGAACGAGCAGCAGCCAGGAGAACATGTCTCCAGCTCACACGGAGGCTGTGAGCATTTCAATGCAAAATTCAGTCAGTCCTCAGAAACCGTTAAAACGACCACGTGGATTTGTGTTTCCAGTCGTGTCCCGACAAAATAAAGGCTAATGTTATTCCCACATGCGCTGTTCTCTCCGTCACGCAGCTGACCGGCTTTTCCAATCCCGTTGGTGATGGTGGATTTTTTTCACGCTGCTTTTAACTTGAAAGCTGCATCATATTGTAGCGGCGATCACGTGCACGCTGGGTCTAATGGCACCAAAGGATTCTGGGATGCGGCCGGGCATGCGTGTTTCGTTTTTTGAACCATGACTGAAGTGCCTAAGACCGGAAGTCACATCCATGCTGTTTGGCTGCTTAGTTTGTTGAAAAATAAATGACTTGTGCTTGGTGTTAGATAAAGAAGTCAAACCGGTCACTGAGTCCGAAAGTCCGTACATGGCGGCCACCAACTAAATCCATAAATTAGCCGCGTCACTGAATAAGCCGCAGGGCTGTGAGCGTAGGAAAAAAGTAGTGGCTTATGGGAATTACGGTAAGTTACTCGGGGCCCTGTCACATTATGGAACCAAAGATAAATAAAACAAAATAACTTGTTTTTTTTTTCATGTTCATTAGTTAAGTTCTTAGAAATGTTGATGGTATTTTGTTCTGACGTATCCAATCCTATGGCTGTAGGTCTGACATACCACAATTGCAGTACTTTTGGTTTCTAACAAATTTTTGCAATACTCTTTCAACTTTGATCTATTTTCCTTGTGCAAAATTGTTGTTTTTTGAGTTAATGCCTAAATATGTGTCAAATAGCTATTTGACCTGCTGTTAATTAAGTTAAAAGCATTTCAGATGTATTGGAAATGTTTTTATATATTTTTTGTATTATTATTATTATTGTTGTTTTAATCAGTATTATTATCATTATCGTTATTATTATTTAATAATAGTTGATGATGTCACAGTTGTTCAGGAGAACATTTAGAATTGACACTTCCTGTCATAAACACTGCAGATTCCTGGTATTTATGTCGACATTCCATATTCCACATTTTGCCATTTTCTGTAACTCCAAAATTCGGAATTCCAGTGTGCAAATGTACCAGACTGATTGAGACTCATCCACACAGACTCACTGCTGTGATTGAAGCTAAAGGTGCATCTACTAAATACTGACTTGAAAGAGTAAAATAATTATGCAAACAATTATATTTTATATTTTTGTAGGCCTGAATAATATACTGCAAATGTATCGTTATCGCAATATCAAACTGTGCAATATGCATATCACAAAAGACAGCAACAATTGCAATAAATGGTTACCTTAAATGTGCTAAACAATGTTATGACAGCTTGAAGTATTTAATGAGTCAAATAAATCAATTTCTGCATTTGACCAATCAGATGGACATCTTTTGATGTGATCTTTAGATGTTCATCTCTTATGTAGACTAGAGTCATTTGGAGTAGAATTTTTAAACTGTTGCAATGAAATGGGAATGTTTTTGGTTGTTTTCATTTGTTCAGATACCACAAGTTATATTGTTATCGCCATATTTATCACCAATATCGTATTTGAAAGTTTTCTCATATCATGCAGCCCTACAAGGGTCCGAATACTTTTGCAGGGTACTGTATGTGTACAAACAAGTAAACAAGAACACAAAAGGAACATTATTAGAACATTCTACCACACTATATGGTCATGTGTCTTAGCTAAATTCAAGTGTTTCCACACATCAGACTGGAATGATGGACTGATCAGTTTTTGCTGCATCATGTGTGTGTTGTCTGCTGTGATGTACTTGGGCATTTTTACGTTACAATAAAATACACCTACCATGACCCAATCCTAATTGTATTTTCCATTATCAGTTTATCTTATTTTAAAATGATTTTGTATAGTATAGGTAGATTCAATTCGTTATTTGCCTCAGACAGGTTTTTCAGGTTGGTTTGTAGGAAAATAAATCCATTCATCAATTAATTGATTAGTCGTTATACTCTTAATGCTACAGCATCATAATAACAATTATCCTTTCCCATGAAAATATATTTTGTTCCCACAAAATATTGCGGTTGAGATGGAAACGGTAGAAAGAGTGGCATCCCTGGCCTTAAACCCCCTTCTCCTATAAGCAGCGGTAAACGAGCGGCGTCTTGACGCTAAAAGCCTGTGGTTCTCAAGGAAAACATGAACATTTAAACATACATCGCATGCAGCTTTTCCCCAACGTGTTGTTCACAAAGATGTTTACTTTTATAAAATACATATCCCTGGTTATTTATTTTGAAAAGCAGTTTAAGTCTTAAATAACTACTACTAACTACTTGATTTTATTTTTCGGGGAGAATTTTATTTTTGTTTACACCACATTTGCACTAAATGGTGTCATTTATTTTTAACAAATACACTATATTTTTGTTCACAGAATTAATATCTGATTCACATCCCTTTTTTCTAATTAAGCAATGACTATGGTTTTGTTTTTCAAAAGTTAATAACAATGTGCCTGGCAGCTACTTGATTTATTCATTTTTTATCCTGTTTACAGCAATTTTGTTTTAAATAATGGCTGCTGTTCATGTTCGCTGTCGTTTAAAAAGAATTTTACATATATTTCCAAATGAAAATTGTCATTGTTTGTCAAAAACAGAGTATTAATGATTTCAGAAATGTTATACAGAAGTCTGTTATTCATTACACCAAATAGGACACAAGTTGTTTATTATCACGGTGTTTAAAAATTAAATGGGGAAATATTTTCCAAAAAAACAGTTTTTCAAGTTTTTCTTTCTTACAGTATGATAATTCGTGAGTTGTTAGAGACAAGATATATCGATTATCACAATATCGGCATATCGTGATAGTATCGTTATCGTGAGCAATGTATCGCAAATCGTATCGTATCGTAAGGTACCCAGTGATTCCCAGCCCTACCTGCAAACCCGGCTAGCTGGATGGCACGGTCCACAAAGACAAAGACCCAGCACTCACTTGCAGTCTTGGACGATGTGCGTAGCAGGCGGATATAGTCTAGTTTATTGTCCAGAGATCGTACGTTGGCCAGCGTGATTGTTGGGATATCTGGTCGGTGAGGACTAGCCACTAGCTTAGCACGGATGCCTTGAAGCTTCCCCCTCTTTTGCTTCCTCATGCACCGCCTGTGGCGCCTCCACTCCGTCCGGAGCAGACCGCAGTCACGTAGTTCAACTGGTACAGTCCTCAAAAAAATGGTCCGAAACAGGGGATCCGCCGATTGGGAGCAGAACCTCGCGGGTGTATGAGTATATTCGGTTAAAAACAATTCAATCTGTTGAAACCCAAAAAGAAAAAAGCCCAAAAACACACCGAATAGGGAAGAGAGGAGCTGTCTGGCTTTTTTATGATTTCCTTTCAACAGTGTTGTCCTCCTAGGTCGTCTCCCATAAAGTCCACTCTGGCTCAAACATCGACGAATGGTGCGATCTGACACTGATGTACCTTGATCTAGGAGTTCAGCTTTAATGTTTTTGGAGGTTATTCTGGGCTCTTTGGATACAGTTCCAACTATCCGTCTCCTCAATTTGTCATCAATTTTCCTCATCCAGCCACGTCCAGGGAGGTTGGCTACTGTCCTGTGGGTCTTAAACTTCTGAAAAATATGTGCCACTGTCGTCACAGGAACTTCAAGCTGCTTAGAGATGGTTTTATAACCTTTACCTTTACGGGTTTTGTCTATAATTTTGTTTCTAATGTCCTGGGACAATTCTCTCCATGGCTTTCTGTTGTCCATGTTAAGTGTGGTACACACCTTTTCACCAAACAACAACGTGACTATTTGTCTCCCTTTAAATAGGCAGACTGACTGATTTTGGGTTTGAAAACAGCTGTGATGTCAATTAAAGGACATACCTGAGTTCATCATGACCCCTGGGCAATTATTTCTGTCTTTTATGGAGGTACCATCATTTTTGTCAAGCCCTATTTCATTAGTTTGTTTTTTAAATAATTCTGTTCTACAACTCAAAAGTAATGGCTGATTTTGATTATTTAATTTTCAATAAATTTAAATTTATTGTTACTTTTGATGTTTCAAGTCATTTCAGTGAGCCTTGTGGACCTTACTTCTTTAACTGAGGGGTACCAACAATTTTGTCCACCACTATAAATGTAGATATTTATTCATTTCAGAGAGATCATTGATTTTTACAGATGCATGTACTTTGTTGCCGGTCCAACTTACAACTTACAACTGCTCTCGACAGTCATGGCAGTTTTGATCAGTTTCCGCCAGCTCTTCTGAGAGCTCTCTCTACTGAAACAGCCCTTCTCAGAGTCACTAATGACAACCTGATGGAGAGTGATGCAAGAAAATGCTCTGTGCTACTGCTACTGGACTTGACCACAGCCTTTGACACTGTTAACCATTACGTCCTTTTGGACAGGCAAAAAAATTGGGTTGGGCTATCTGGTTCTCCTCTTATCTGACTGGCAGATCTGTTGTTTTTTCCAAATTTAAGTCCTCTTCTTCGTCCCTCACTTTTGGTGTGCCACAAGGCTCGGTTTTGGGACCTTTATTGTTAATTTTATGCTCCCTTTGCAGAATTTTCATAAACTGTGTCAGTCAGTTTATTGACTGACACAGCTCTCCTCATAGGAGGGAGGTGCAGGTTTTTTTTCCAGCAAATTATTGTGCTGCTGTGCTAAAGAAAACAGAAGAAACTTAGTAAAAAATATTGCACATATTCTGACTCAGACTATTTACATTTTTATTGGTCTTTATAACACACAAAGTCATCAAAACACATAAAGACTCTCTTCTTGTGTTTCTGCAGGCCTCCCCCAGCATTGGATGACTGAAGAGGAAGGTCTCTGCAACCAGCAAAGGAACTTAAGCGTGGAACAGGAAGAACAAGAACATTCAGATTATAAAGAGAAACAGGGTTACCCAGAACCTCCACAGATTAAAGAGGAGCAGGAGGAATCAGAACCTCCACAAATTGAAGAGCAACAGGGCGTACCAGAACCATCACAGATTAAAGAGGAGCCAGATGAGCTCTGCATCAGTCAGGATGATCAGCTTGATCTGAAGCAGGAGACTGATACCTTGATGGAGATTCCTGCTTATGAGGAAGATGAGAACAGTGAAGCAGATCTAAACAATCAGCAGAGCTTTAATGTAACTGATAATCGGGATGAAGAAGGAAACCAACATGAAGAATCAACATCAACTACAGATGAAGAGGCAGAATCATCATCAACTACAGATGAAGAGACAGACCCACAGAACAGAGATCAGAGGAAGAAAAGAGACAGAAGTCATGTCCAAAGTGTGGACAGCTCTCACATGTCAGAAAGTCTGTGTGACTCTGATGTTAGAAAAAATCCCAAGAAAACAAATCTGGGTAAGAAAAAGTCTGGTAAAAACTCAACAATAATTATTAACCTGTCTGACTACATGGAAACTGGGTCTGATGAAAAATATTATATCTGTAAAGAATGTGGTCAAAGCTTTTGTAACATATCTCTGTTCAGAATTCACGCAAGAATCCATGGAAAAGATAAGCGATTTTCTTGTAAAGACTGTGAGAAAAGATTTAGTCACAGATCTCATCTCAAAATACACATTAGAACTCACACAGGAGAAAAGCCTTTTTCTTGTAAAGAATGTAAAAAAGGTTTTAATCAAATATCTCATCTCAAACCACACATGAGAACTCACACAGGAGAGAGGCCTTTTTCTTGTAAAGAATGTGATAAAAGTTTTAGTCGTATATTTGATCTCAAAACACACATGAGAACTCACACAGGAGAAAAGCCTTTTTCTTGTAAAGAATGTAAAAAAAGTTTTAATCAAATATCTAATTTCAAAAGACACATGAGAACTCACACAGGAGAGAAGCTTTTTTCTTGTAAAGAATGCGAAAAAGGTTTTAATCAAATATCTCATCTCAAAACACACATGAGAACTCACACAGGAGAGAAGCCTTTTTCTTGTAAAGAATGTAAAAAAAGTTTTAGTCAAATGTCTAATTTCAAAAGACACATGAGAACTCACAAGGCTTTCTCTTTAAAAACAATGTAATAAAGGCTTTAGTGTAAACTCTAAATTCTAAACTCTTCTGATGTCGACTTCTAAACCTCTGCACTGCAGTCAAAGACTTTATTTCACAAGAGGGAAAAAGTTCTGTTTCTCAGAAAATGTTAATATTTTAAAATTTGTTTTTTATTTTTTTAAATTCCTAGGGACAAACCCCAATGTTTTAATGAACTCCATAACAACCTGAGGTTTCATTTCATGTACACAGAGCCACAGGCTGATGGCCTCCATACCATATTGATGAAGTAACTTCATTAGAGGGAGGCACAAGTTAGTATTAACTGTGTAGAAATTAAGTTTTCTAAATACTTGATCGTTTTAATATGATATTCTTACTTTCTAGGACATTTTTTTTAGGTTTTCATCTTCTCTACATCAAAAGCAAAAAAGGAATGGATTAATAAATATCAATCTTTGTGTAATGATACTAGACAGAGTTTTACTGCTGACAAAATATGTACAATTTTTTCACAAAATGAATGTTTTAGATATACCTGCAAATAGAAATGAGTTGTTTGTTTTTGAGTCATTAGAGCTTATTCTTGAATGTCCTCATTATGGTTGAAATGTTTTTTTTATACATCTTTAATTCTAACACGTTTAATGTAGGGCTGTGACGATGACTGCATCACCGCGGTGATGAAGTCATCACCGCACTTTTTTTACGCACTTTTTTTTTTACTTTTTGCATATGGTGCGTGTTTGGAACTATAATAAACAGATTAAAAACATTCATCTTTGCTGATAATTTCTTTTTTCTGCTAGTCCTGTGTTCAGACTTTCCTTCTTTCTTTCAGACTGTTGTCTCCTTTTCTCCCACCGCGTTCTTAAGTGCGCGACACGGCCGCCCACCGGAGGATTTTGTGTTGGGGGGGGGGTATTACTGTTGTCCTTCACTCCGTAACACCAAACATGAACGCGCGCTGTTAGATTTCCTTGAATATCACTACATATTTTGTTTGGGAACTATTTTTTGCAGCGTTACGTTACGTGTCTGTATAAACAAAGGTGGAGCCTCCTGCCCCGCGTTCTTCATGGGTGTCAGGCTTCACGGCTACCGGAAAAGTGACAGTGTCTGCAGTCTGCTTATTACTGGGCAATACATAATATTTTGAGAAGATGTCTGTACCAGAGAGCACAGGTGAAACTTGCGTGCAGCTCCAGAGCGGTCCGCTGCAGAAGAATCAACACCCCCCCCCCCCCCCCAACACACGTGTGCACACCTTCCTACTATTCCTGCACAAGATGCTCCCCGCTCACACACACAGTCAATCTACAAAACCTATAGTGAGTTCACAAGTTAGATATGTAGTTGTTAGTTGTTACTGTTATTTGTTAATAAAGAATACTACCATGTAATTGTATTTATTTCCGATGCGGCCGCCGGGGGCAGAAGTCTGGTTCTGATCCATCAGATCTCACTAGCAACAGAACCAAACCTTCACGTGTTGCAGCAACAGTTTCCATGTTTGGGAGGATCTTCTGAAGAACAGCTCAGTTCCAGATCACATCATGATGTTTGATGTTTTCTTCATTCCAGGAAATCATCTGTGTCTCCTTTGATCTGTGCTGAGTCAGCACTTTGACTTCTTTTCAACTTTAGATCCATCATTTACAATCAAGGATTTATTGATAAATATTATTTATTGACAGAAAATAAAGAGTAAATGTATTTATCATCCAGCAGTGATGGTGGTGTTTGTAAGTCTTTTATTTTGAAATTCTGATCATCATGGTGGGATTTCTAGATCTGCATGAACTCATCCTGAATCCAAAAGACACTGGAGCATCAAAGAATCCAACCCAGCTCTGCCAACATGAGGCTCTTACTTTGAAAAGTCTCAGACTTCCTGCAGGGAAACAGGCTTTCTGCTGCTGCACTGACAGATGTGCACGAGCTTGAAAGAGCTTCCTGACTGAGGAGCTGCAGACTTTCTCCTGCAGAGCAGCAGCTGACTTCAGCATCGTCATGGGAACACAGTCTGCTGCTGCTTCTGGAAACGTCTTCAAGGCTGTGGTGGGACTTGTTGGTCTGGAGGACAGATTCTCTGAGCAAATGCTGCTTCAGCTTCAAGCTTCAGCTCTTTTCTTCTGGCAGAGCTTAGAAGAAATGGAAACCTCCTTCGTTCTGACTGTTTGCTCCAAATCCCGGATTCAGGAATTCCTCCAAGAAGTCCAGCTCAGAGATCATCAGCAGAGAAAAGCCTGAAGTTCTGATGGAAAATGACAACAGAACATGATCAATATTATTGATCCACATGGAATCCAGAAGAAACTCTGAGGTGAAGACATGAAGACACAAGCTTCAGAGACATGAGAAGTCAGAGTGGATTCATTCTGGACTTTCTTCTCACATCTTCTCTTCAGAACATCTTTGTCTTTGATCCTTCAAATCTTCTGAAATCTGATCATCCATGGATTGTTTTTGTGGGATCAGATCCAGAGTTGCTGAAAGTTCTGCTGCCCTCTGCTGGTCAAAGTGTCCAAACAGCAGAGAGGAGATTCTCTGGGATTCATTGGAGTCCAGATTCTCCTGGATGTGAACAGTCTCTGCTTCTGGAACAGAAGAGTCCTTCTCAGAGCAGCATTGAGGATCTGTTCTGTCCGGCTGAGAGCGCTCCCTGCTGGTAGGAGACAGAACCACATCAGCTGCTTTTCTTTGGCCGTTCAGAAACAGTCTGGAGACTCTAAAAAACCTCCACTTCCTGAAGCAAACGGATGCAGAGCATCATGTTTGATCCTCTTCCTTCAGAAACGGCTCCATTGTTCCATCGCTCAGCAGTTTGACTAAAGCAGCTGAGAGTCTTGATGCAAACAGACCTCAGCAGCTCATCCAGAACGCCATGACAGAAGCACATGCAGCAGCACGTGCACGCTCCCAGAGAACAGCAGCTGATCCAAGTCCTGACTTTGAGGTGAGACCTTTCTGTTCTGCTTGGACCACACTTCAACATGCACTTCATTTCCCATCATTCCATCTGTCAGGAGAGAACAGCTGCAATCAGCTTCCTTCAGGAATGACTGCAGGTAGAAGGATCTTTCATTCTTCAGCACCACCAGGACCCACATCCAGCCCATCAACAGCCAGAACATCAGTGACATCAGCGTCTGATCTTCATCACATCATCATCATCAAAGGACCACCTCTACCTTTTTACAATCTGATGGATTTCAGTCTTTCTGCAGCTTCTCATCAACTGGATTGTCAAATATTTTCATTTTCTGTTTTATGTTTTAAATGTTGAAGAAAAATCTTTCCAGTTTTAAAAAGATGAGACTAATAAAGTTATTGGAAAGACCCTGTCTGCTGCAGGACCTGTGCAGGTGCATTGTGGGTAATAATGTTCTGTTTGGGATATTTGCTGGATTCTGGATGTTGACAGTTGTGTTGGTCTTGATTGTTTACCGTTGTGGTTTGGATGTTTGTTGTTATTTGTAGCACAGCTGAGTAGGTTCTTCATAGACAACATGTTGCTCTGCCAATGTGCCTTTGGGCCAACTTGATTGGTCTGTTTGGAAGAATAATCAGGATAAATGAGAGCCTCCATCAGATCATGTTTCTGCTGTTTTTCAGAACTGCATCTGAACCTGAAAGCTGTCTGTCATATTTATGCAGCCTTTTTCAATAGAAACTGATCAGAACTGCAGATTCTATTGATTTCTCCATCAGATTTATGTCTAGGGGTGTAACGATTCACTAAAATCTCAATTCGGTTCCATTCAGTGTCTCATAGGGCTCAGTTCCATACGTTTTGGTTCGGTACGGCTGTTTAACAAATCTGTCTGATATGAACTTCTATTTTATGAACTATTACTTTATTGTTATTTATGGTGTGTGTTTGTGTGACTTTTATCTTCCACTATGAAGCTGTCTAACCTGATCATGGTTGGTGATTTTAACATACACATTAATGATGACTCTGACCTCTTTGCCAGAGGTTTCAGTCTCATGGACTATATTAATTCTATTCAGCATGTGTCTGGGTCCACACATGTTAAAGGTGGAACACTCAACCTTGTTTTTACATTAGGTGTGCATTCTGACTCTATTTTTTCTGAGGACATTTTCATTTGTGACCATCATTGTTTTTTTTTTTTTACTTTTCTTTCTCTGTGTCACTCTTTCCTGCACATAGAGAAGTTAGCTCTCGCATGTTTAACTTCTCCTCGGCTGAGACCTTTTCTAACACTTTTAATCTACTCATCTCTCCGTGCACAGATGTTAATTCGTTCTTATGCACTTTTAATAGTTACTGTCTTTCTATTTTAGATGGAGTCTGTCCCATTAAAACTAGACTGGTCCCTGTCACTAAGGTTTCCCTTAGTGAAATGACAGCATTCAGCGTCTGAAACGATCTTACAGAAAATCAAACGTTTATGGAAAAGAACTCATTTACATGTTCATCTACTTCATCTGAAGGATCTTTTAGTTTCTTTTAACAATGCGGTTAGAGATGCGAGAGCTGCTTACTTCACTAATCTCATTTCTAAAAGCAGAGGTAATCCTAAAGTGTTTCTATTCAACACCATTAGTGATGTTGTGATGCCCAGTCCACCAGCCGTCCCCATCCATTCAAATGATTACTGTGATAGGTTTTTTATTATTTTTATTAACAAAGTCAGATCTGTGAGAAACTCTGTGTCACACAGCTGGTCTTGGTTCTGTTCCAGTTCTATTCCAGTTCTGTTCTGTTCTAGTCCACCTCGGCCTGTAATTTTAAACACCTTCTCACCTGTTTCTCTCCCTGAGCTAGTCAGAGTAGTTGGTACAATGAAGTCATCCTCTTGTTCTGTCGACGTGCTGCCAACATCTCTGCTCAAAGATGTCTTCCAGTCCATCTGTCCCTGTGTCCTGTCAATAATTAACTCGTCCTTGCTGTCAGGTCAAGTCCCTGAGGACTTTAAGAATGCTGTCGTCCTTCCTCTCCTTAAAAAGCCTGGGCTTGACTTCTCCGTCTTGAGCAGTTTTAGACCTATTTCTAATCTCCCATCCATGTCCACTTAACTTAATTCATTAAGCATGTATTATCATCTCAAAATTATATTACATTTGAGGACAGCACAACATAAAACTATTTTCCCATAACATTCATCCTCCTTTTTCCCTTTTAGTCTGTGCTGGTGTTTGTGCTCTGGTAAATGTCCGTGAGAGCTTCAAAGAGATCTGAGACTTGAAACATCTTGACCTTGGAGCACCTCTCCAGTAACAACCTGTGGGCGTGAATTTTCACACCAATGTCCAGTGTATGATCTTCTGAATATGCAAATGCAGGGTTCTTATACCAAGCCCATCTCCCTGCCTCCGTTGTTCAGACTTTGGATGCACCATGTTCATCTGTCTGCCCCTTTCGTGTTTGTACGAAGTAAAACGTCCACAAAAGATAAGTAACTGTCTCTGAGTCATTATTCATTCGTTTCTGTGTGCAGGAAACTGAAGGGTACGAACCTAACCTTTTATTATTTTACAGTCCTGTTTAGAAAATCAGTTTCCTCACAAGGTTGTTGTTACCCAGATTACAACTGCTCTCAACAGTCATATGGCATTTTTGAGCAGTTTCAGTCAGGTTTTCAGAGCTCTCTCCACTGAAACAGCCCTTCTCAGAGTCACTAATGACATCCTGATGCAGAGCGAAGCAGGAAAATGCTCTGTGCTACTGCTACTGGACTTGACTCCAGCCTTTGACACTGTTGACCATTATGTCTTCCTTGACAGACTTTTAAACCGCAGGATGTTTTTAAAATACAGATTTTACGCAGGTGTCTGGATTCACTCTAGAGTAGAATGAATAATAATTGTCTTCAACTTAATAAAGCCAAAATTGAGGTCCCAGTCTGAGCTGCTGACGGTGAATAAAAGTGAAACTCCTTGTCTAGTTTCATTACACATAGATTGAAAGGTATTGATCCTTTACTTTTTTACTGTAAATATTTGTGGCTTAGAGAAGATGAAAACCTAAAAAAGCTGTCCAAGAAAGTCAGAATAAGACAAGACAAGACTTTATTGATCCCCGGAGGGAAATTCAGTTGTTACAGCAGCCAAACAAGAAATATAGCAGTTAGAAAAACAAACAGAGAGTAAAAATTAAAATAGTAATAAAAGTTTAAGTAAAAGTACACTTCATAAATAAATAAGTAAAACAAGCAGCAGTTTTAGTAGTCCTAAACTGTGTCATTCTATAGTCTAACCGCTGCTGGGACAAAGGACCTTCTGTAACAAATCATGAATCAAAACAAAGTTGCTGGTTTTTTTTTAGAAAAAAATCATTTCTACACATTCAATATTCACTTGTGCCTCCCTCTAATTTAGTTACTTCATCAATATGGTATGGAGGCCATCAGCCTGTGGCTCTATGTACATGAAAGGAAAGCTCAGGTTACTATGGAGTTCATTAGAACATTGGGGTTTTTCCCCAGAAGTTTTAGGCATTAAAAACTTATTTTGAAATAATTAATTTTTCTGAGATATAGAACTTTTCCCCTGTAAAACAAAGTCTTTGACTGTGCTACAGAGGTCGCCCTGTTATCAGAAAAGTTTAGAATTTAGATTTTACGCTAAATCCTTACATTGTCAAGAAAAAGTCTTACAAGTTCTCATGTGTTTGTTGAGATGAGATATTTGAATAAAACTTTTTTTACATTCTTTACAAGAAAATGGCTTTTCTCCTGTGTGAGTTCTCATGTGTGTGTAGAGATGAGATTTGTGACTAAAACCTTTATCACATTCTTGACAAGAAAAAGGCTTTTCTCCTGTGTGAGTTCTCATGTGTCTTTTGAGATTAGATACATCACAAAAACTTTTTTTACATTCTTTACAAGAAAAAGGCTTCTCTCCTGTGTGAGTTCTCATGTGTGTTTTGAGACTAGATTTGTGACCAAAACCTTTATCACATTCTTGACAAGAAAAAGGCTTTTCTCCTGTGTGAGTTCTCATGTGTCTTTTGAGATTAGATACATCACAAAAACTTTTTTTACATTCTTTACAAGAAAAAGGCTTCTCTCCTGTGTGAATTCTCATGTGTATTTTGAGTTGAGATCTGTGACTAAATCTTTTCTCACAGTCTTTACAAGAAAATCGCTTATCTTCTGCATGGATTCTTGTGTGAATTCTGAACAGAGATATGTTACAAAAGGTTTTACCACATTCTTTACAGATATAACATCTTTCATCAGACCCAGTTTCCATGTAGACAGATGGGTTAGTAATTATTCTTGAGTTTTTACCAGACCTGATAGACGAAAGTCTCTCTTCTTTTGGAAATTGTTTGTATTTCTTACCAAGATGTGTCTTCTTGGGATTTTTTCTAACATCAGAGTCACACTGACCTGCTGACCAGTGAGAGCCGTCCACACTTTGGACATGACTTCTGTCTCTTCTCTTCCTCTGATCTCTGTTCTGTGAGTCTGTCTCTTCATCTGTAGTTGATGTTGATTCTTCATGTTGGTTTCCTTCTTCATCTTGACTATCAGTTACATTAAAGCTCTGCTGATTGTTTAGATCTGCTTCACTGTTCTCATCTTCCTCATAAGTAGGAATCTCCATCAAGGTATCAGTCCCCTGCTTCAGATCAAGCTGCTCTTCATCCTGACTGATGCAGAGTTCCCCTGGTTCCTCTTTCATCTGAGGAGGTTCTTGTTTTTCCTGCTCCTCTTTGGTCTGTGGACGTTCTGGTTCTTCCTGTTCCACTCTAAAGTTCCTCTGCTGGATACAGATATCTTCCTTTTCAGTCACCAAACACTGGGGGAGGGCTGCAGAAACACAAGTAGAGGCCCTTTTATATGTTATGGTGACTTTATGCATTATTAAGTACCAATACAATTTTAATAAAATCATTCAGAATATGCACAAGGAAAAACTTTTATAAAACTGTCCTCTACACTTCCCCCCTATAAGGAGAGCTGTTTCAGTCAATAACTTGTAGTCTGAACCAGCTAAAGATAGAAAAAAATATTTTTGATTAATTGATTTTTGATTTATTGATTTATTTCAAGCATCGTAGTCAAAGCAATAAAGAATTTACACATTACAGAAATGTTGAGATGCATAGTTTAAAAAGACAGAAAATAAAACAAAACAAAAAAGTCACTTAAATCACCTTTGCTTGATTAAATAGTGATTTTCTTTGTTTTTTTAAGGAAATGAAATTCCAGATAAGTAATTCATAAATGGTACAAACAGGTCTTTAATGTTATATAACTGTATACTCAAATTAAATCATGCTGAGATAAATAGGACAGATTTACTAGAAAGGGGACAGTGGGATTGACAGAAAATGTACTTTTAACCTGATTCTGTCTCCAGGCAATTAGTTTTTATATGAAATTAAAAATAGGAAAACAGTTTGAAAATCAGAATCAGAAATAGAAATACTTTATTGATCCCACACGTGGGAAATTTGTTCGTTACCATAGCAACTGATAGGGGAAGTATACGGAAGAGGATTAGGGCCATGGAGAAATTAAAAAAAAGGTCATAGAAAATTCTGACTTTAATCTCAGAATTCTGAATTTATTCTGATAATTCTGAATTTATTCTCAGAATTCTGACTTTAATCTCAGAATTCTAACTTTAATCTCAGAATTCTGAATTTATTCTCAGAATTCTGACTTTAATCTCAGAATTCTGACTTTAATCTCAGAATTCTGACTTTATTCTCAGAATTCTGACTTTATTCTCAGAATTCTGACTTTATTCTCAGAATTCTGACTTTAATCTCAGAATTCTGAATTTATTCTCAGAATTCTGACTTTAATCTCAGAATTCTGACTTTATTCTCAGAATTCTGACTTTATTCTCAGAATTCTGACTTTAATCTCAGAATTCTGACTTTAAAGTCAGAATTGTACTCTACAGTCGCATGTGAGCCACATTCTTCAGCACTGCAGAGTCCAAGGAGCTGCAGGAGTGAAACCAACAAAATTGACGTCTGTAAGTGTCTTTTTGCACGCTTAAGGTTTACCAGAGGAGGTCATTTCGCTAATGGAAGAACATAGGGTAAGTAAAAAGATTTTTTTTTAAACTGAATCTTGTAAATGAACGGGCAGCAGGCTATGCTAGCATTTTGCATCAGTCATACAGGGCTTTGCAGAGCTGGTGCAAAAAATGCTTTGTATGTTAGCATCCCCATTGTCGTGCCCGTTTATATCAACAACTGCCTTATAATTTCGTTTTTTTATAGCCTTCAGAAAATACTCTCTGCGCATGTCTAACAGATTGTCGTGTTTTACTATGCAGCATACCCACCGATCTGTAGTTTATACGTCCAACACAATAACTTTAACGTTCTGTTTTCAGCCTTCTCTTCACGTGACAGACACGTTCTCTCTTTTTATTATCTCATTGTTAAACAAACACTCTGCAAAAGACGGTCCCCGTCACAGAATCATAACCTTTCATAACATTTAATACAATACTATAGTTTTTGTTATTCTGTATCTGTGCGAGTTTAAATAAAGTTCAGGTGGGGAAAGTCACGTGACACCTCAGAGTAGCGTTGCGTATCCACGGCAACCACCGTTTCTTCTTCGTTGAACCGAAGCAATGTGTTTACTATTTAGCACCCACATTAAGCTATCGGCACCGCTGCAAACTTTACTGGGTACAGTTTATTGTTTTTTTTAAAGGGCGGGTTTTTTTAATTTTATTTTTATTGGGCGGGGGGTTTTTAAGCACCGGGAAGCTTGAACATTACGTCATTATGTACGTAGTTCTGCAGAATCGGATGATTGACTCTTCTAGTCTACTATTTTCTCTCAGCTGCATTTTCATAGTCCGTTCGGATTCACCTGATTAACCACATTTGTCCAGTTTTAGTGGGCATATAAATGGCCAACAAGTACATTTATGTCAAATGTTTGCACACAGCAAGAAAGAAAGAAGCTCCATTTATCATTTTTTCTTTTTTACGCTTCTGAAAATACTACTGGACTTGTTTTTTTCCTATATGTTCCCTGCGACATCAAATAAAACTAATTTCTTTTTTATAACTAATGTACTTTTCTTTTGTGCAGATTGACAGTGATGTCATTGCTTTGGAGGATCCAGAAATGACACTTCACATCCCTTCCAGTGGAGTCTGCAACACGTCAAAGCAGAAAAGAAGTCCTTTTGCTGATTTCTTTCCATCCGATGCTAGACTCTACATTAGACACTGGACACTTGTTTTTGTTATTTTTAAACACATTTATTTATTTATCTGTCGTTTTTAATGGAGCTATGGTAACAAAGTAATTTAACTTTTGTCGTTTTTTTCTTATTTATATGTGCGATAGTACATACCTGAGAATACCTGCAGATAACTGACATACCTTTTCCTTTTAATTTGAACTTATTTCTGATTCATCCTCTGAACCCATTTTGTACCTTTTGGGATCACGGGGCTGCTGGAGCCTATCCTGGCCTCTTATTTCTTCTGTGAAATTTAAAGAAATATGTATAACTAAACACATTTTTTCTCATTATTTTATTATTTACTTTTAATTTTCAGTATTTCCAAAACAGATGCATCAATTAATGGTAACTTAAGATCAAAAGTATTAAATCAACTAAATTTCCATTATATGATTTATTTGTTTCCTTTTGCAATATTCAGTCACTTGCATTACATGTGTTAGTTCTGACCTTGTAAATAATGTTAGCAACATCTGTTTAACTCACCCATGTGGTAAAAAAAGGTGTTATGGTTCCAATAAATTCATACAAAAACATTTCAGAAGAATGACCTTTATTCATACATTTATAATTTATAACATAGCAACCATTTATCATTTTTAAGTTATGCATATTAGGGATTAAATAAATTTGCTTCTTCCCTTCCCATTTCAAGCATTAGCTGTTTAATTTGTATTGTGAAAAGTAAATTACAAGGATGTATACTCAGATTGCGACTTATTTTTGTTTCTTTATATATGTGCTGTTCCTGTGTTGAAGGAAGTATGTTTCAATTGACCATGATTGACACAATAAACTCAAATTAATGTTGTTTCTAATAACTGCTTCCAACTTAGAATGGTCTTATTTTCAAAATAAACTTCTCACAGCTGCACAATGACGTACTGGTCACCAGGCGTGCCTCATAGCAAGAGGGCTCTGGTTCAAATCCCAAAAGGGGCTGCATCATCCTCCAAAGCGATGACATCACGGTCAATCTGCACAAAAGAAAAATTAATTATTAATAATAATTTTTAAAAAAGTATGGGTTTTTCTTGATGTCACAGTAAAAATATAAGAAAATAACCATCTTCTTAAGTCTGTGTAGTTCCATCTTTCTGCATGTCGGCCAATAAGACGATAAAAAAGATATAAAATGACGTGACAGGACGCATGAAAGCTAAATATTGTAATAGAGTCAAAATAAAGATCAGTGGCCATTTACAGTCACCCATTCTTAAAAAACACAACAATCTGTCGGATAAAAATGTATCCGTGTAAAACGTCTTTAAATCTCCAGAAATGAGATCATCAGGTAGTTGAAACAACTGCAGTGTGCAGAAATGCACAACTTTAAACTCCGTCCGTGAGACTGTTTGTCACAGATGTCGATAAAAGCATACGTAGTTTTAAAAGACGTTACAGTTACAAAATGCTAGCATTGTCTAGTTCATTAAAAAATTAAAAACAAATCTCTTTTAACTCACCTTCTGTTAACACAGTGGCATCCTGGTAAACTTCAGCACGCAACGAGAAACTTAAAGAGGACATTTTCGTTAGTTCCACTTAGCATGTATGACTCCACAGTGCTGCTAAAGCTAACTGAAGGAAGTAGCTCACAGGCCTCCGTGGTTCTGAGATTAAAGTCAGAATTCTGAGATTAAAGTCAGAATTCTGAGATTCAAGTCAGAATTCTGAGTATAAAGTCAGAATTCTGAGATTAAAGTCAGAATTTTCTATGTGCTTTTTTTTTCTTTGTCCATGGCCCTAATCCTCTTCGGTAGAAGAAAGACTAAGAATAATGTAAAAAAAAAAAAAAAACAAGAACAAGGAAAATGTGGTATCATTTAAAAAGCCATTTACAAAACAGTGCAGGTAAAGAAATGTGCAAAAGAAACATGCAAAAGAAATGTGCAAAATAGAGAAGAAGAAAAAAAAATGTGCAAGGGTTATCTGTTGCATTGTGAGTTACTGTACAGGGTTATTGTGTTGGGTAGGAAGGATTTCTGGTACAGGGCAGTTTTGGAGCTGAGCTGTCTGAGCCTCTTAGAGAAGGAGCTCCGCTGTTTGTCCAGGACAGCCTGGAGAGGATGGTCAAATACAATGTTTTAGGTTCTTGCCATTATTGACAGTAAAGATCCAGGCATGTATAGTAAATGTTTGACACAGTCTCTGAGGCTTATTTCAGCACAACACCAGCTGTGTAATATTATGAATATGCTGCTAAAAAAGTTACATTCACATGTCTGTTATTGTATTTATTTTATTTAGAAATCACCTCCAGGACCGAGGTCTGGGGCCCTATCATTTGGGGTCAGAAACTTGTCTGTGGTAGTGTTTAGAGCTGTGACGGTGTCAGATTTTTGATCATCGCGGTGATGAACCACTGAGGGCGGGTTGTCGCGGTTTCACGGGGCCTCCTCAAAGCAGCTGGTCGGTCCCGTATGCGCTCAAAAGCTTTCTCTCAGCGAAAAACCCTCTATGCATGACGTAACCCAGAGCAGTAGTGACACACGATCGGAATGACCGTTTACATGCTCCACAATCGGATAAACGATCGGTATAACCCACCTATCTCGATCGGAAAGAAATTCTGATCCGACTCTGACCGGGGCAGAGTATTCCGAATGGCGAGTTTACATGACGCATTTTCTTTCCAATCAGGCGTTCTTTCCGATCACCTTTGCCCATGTAAACGCGGCTAGAGACAGGTGCGTTGGGAGAGAAGGAGAGAACAGTGAAAGAAGGAAAGTCTGAACACAGGACTAGCAGAAAAAGTAAATTATCAGCAAAGATGAATGCGTTTAATGTCTTAATTATAATTCCAATCACGCACCATATGCAAAACGTAAAACAAAAAGTGCTCTGATGCGGTGATGAGGTCATCACCGTGGTGATGCGGTAATGCGGTTATCGTCACAGCCCTAGTGGTGTTGGTGGGTGTGTTTATGTGTGCGTGTTAGCCTGGAGGTGAAGCTGGCCGCACAGACAGTAAAAATGTGTCAAAATGGACAAGCTTGAAGATTTAATGTGAGAACTTGTAAAATAGAATGTGACAAACCAAAAGTCTGCATCTGTGTGTGAAAATCTTCAGCTGTAAAGTTTGACAAATAAAATCACAACTGACAAATTAGCATTTGCATGTGTTCATTAGAGTTACAACCTCAAATCAGTGATTTCAACTGCTTGAATCTGCTGCTGTGAATCACAGCACACTACAACTGAGTGAAATACAAATACATTTCAAAAGAATAAAATGTTTTTTTCCCCTGACTTTTAATGAGAAGTGATCTCTTGAGGTGTAAATGGAGACACGGCAGCGAGACGGCTGCCAAGAGGCCGTTGTTAATAAAGTGCAATATCCGAGGAAAGACCATTCTGTAAAAATCAATCATCTCTCGAAAATGAATGAATTTCTACATTTATATGAGCTGATAATAAAGACTCATCAGCATATTCATGCTACAATGAATATTTTGTGAGAATGTCATTCTTAATTTTATCATATATATTTGATCATATTTTAATAGAGATATTAATCATAATAAAGATGTTCAATAGCTCTGAAGATACTGAAGCTATTTTCCCCTGTACTGACTAAGGGTGTCACGATTTCGACTTTAAATTGAAATCGATCGAAATTAAGTCACAGTCTCGAACTTTGAATGAAAAAATGGAATCATCGATGCTGCCACACCCCCATGTTGCGTCTGGTTACTTGCCAAGCGGAAAAAGTGCTGCGAGTCTATTTGTTAATAAAGTTTAAAAAAAAAAGAAGTGCTGCGAGTAAACCTCTAACAGCCACTCAAAAAGCCTAGTTTAAAAAACGACAGCATAGATATGCTTTGAAAAAACTAAATTTTAAACATTGAGAATCAAATCGAACTGTGACCTTAGAATCGAAAATGCAATCGAATCGAGGATTTGGAGAATCGTGACACTCCTATTGCTGACTAATCATGACCCTGTTGTCCTACTTCAACAAAGATTACTGTATGTCAATCAATTCCTTTTTTAAAAAATATGGATCATGATTGGTCCAAAATGCTTAATAGCTCTAAAAGATACTGAATCCAACAACGTAATGTTCTGATTTAATCTTTGTTGTCAATAACAACAAATCTAATCGCCATTTAGAGCCAGGCAACAGTGATTAGTAAGGTGGTCTGAGTCACGTTTATAGGGCAACAACAAATGCAACCACGTTAAGCTAGTTCAGAGTCCACGCCCCCCCATCACTGAAAGCTGCTCGGAAGAAGCTGTCAATCAAACATTCGAGGTGGGGCCAGTGGGCACCACACCTTTTACTGAGGCATCTGATTGGTCAGTTTATAACTTGAACTTATTAAGAGAAATGTTTCACACCACGAATGTAAATACCATCTATTTAGAATGACTGAGTAACAGCTGCCTATTTTTCTATAGAGGTCTATTGGAGTTTGGCGACAGCAGCCACTTCCTATTTGAAACGGGGGGGGGGGGGTTCTCTATTGTCCAGTGATGATATAGTCATGCTTTTTAGCAAAGACTTTTGGACAGCTCCTCGTGATTTGACTACTAACTATAAACAGTGTTGGGGGTAATGAATTACACAGTAACAAGTTACTTTAATTTAGTTATCACATGGGTTAAAAAAAAGTTTTTCGTTTCCACTGAATACATTGAGAATGTCTTTATGTACCTGCTGTGCACGTGCATTAACCCAGGGTTGCCAAGTCCAGCGTAATTACGCTAACTCATATCAGGGGCCTCATTTATAAACGTTGCGTACGCACAAAAGAAGACGTACGCCACTCTCTACGCAATAGTTGAGATTTATAAAAAGCAAACTTGACGGGAAAATGTGTGGTCCTTCACGCAAGCTCTGACCCCGGCGTACGCACAAAAACGGGTGAAATGAGAAATGGCGACACCGTCGGCAGATGGAAGAAACACGTGAAAGTGAAAATGACAATCCTGCCTCTCATAAATAACATGAAGACTTCACAAAGCAAGTCTTACAATTAACAGCCTACACGAACACCCGCTCGTCAGTATGTCGGTCTGACGGAGCAGATAGGTGCGGGCGTGCGGACGGACGGACAGACGTACCAATTGTCCACTGGGGAAAGTCGTTTTCATAGTAAAATATTTCTTCATTAGCTATGGAATTATGGAAGTCATGCATATGCCTTTAGTTTGTTTTATTCTTGATAAAACAATGTATGGCGTATGTCTCAACCATTCAGAAAGCAACAAGAAATTACATTGATCAATTTCCCATTTCCACGTCGATTATTACCGACATCTGTAGCTTGTCAGATGTAATTAAATGGAGGGAAATAAAATGCCCCATCACAATGCGTAATGACGCACAATGGCTGATCTTGCGCTCTTAGAAGATGTGGCAAATGGAATAATTCGGAGTGAACGCATCTTTAGACAGCAAGAAGACTTGCTGGCAAACGAGGAAGAGGGGCTTTATGAGCTGGTTCAGACTTCCTCGAGCCGTCCTGTTGGACCTCTGTGGGCTTTTGGGCCCGGCAATACAGACGAGCACTTGGAGGAACCACGCGTGTCACCCGGTGCATGCATCTGGCGCTCCGGTGTGTCGGAGCGCTAGCCGTTTTTCATGCCTCGACTTTGATGTCCGACCATTTCAGTCAGACAACTCATGCAGTAGTAATAATATTTATTTTCACATCTTTAGTTTGCTTTCACATAGTTTGTTGCTTTCACATTCTTTGACATTCACTTTCCTTTCGTTAGCATTCACTTTCCTCTGAGTAAGCATTTTGCATTCCTCCAAGTAAGCATTTTGCATTCCTCCAAGTAAGCATTTCATATTCCTCCAAGTAAGCATTTCACATTCCTCCAAGTAGGCATTTCACATTCCTTAACTTTACATTTCACTTTCCTCCAAGTTAGCATTTCACTTTCCTTTAACTTTGCATTTCACTTTCCTTTAGTTTGGCATAAAACTCCGTGCAATTCCAAGAGACAAATTTCCATAAACTTTTGGGTAATAAACTACCCCCAACACCAATTTAATCAAGGTTGGAAGAAATTAAATGTATATCAGTATGTAATCAGATGAAGTGTGTTTCAGATGCATTCCATATTCAGACTTACAAGTATGACTGCTATGTGTGACCCGGCACCTTTGACCGTTGGGCCGCTCCCATTCGAGTACAGCGCCACGAAGGGAACATACTATTTATTGAGTCTGCTATGTGTGACCCGGCACCATTGACCATTGGGCCGCTCCCGTTCGAGTTCGACGCCAAGAAGGGAACACACTATCTGGTGGATCTGTTATATGTGGCCCGGCACCATAGACCGTTGGGCCACTCCTTATAGCGGCAAGTAGACGGCACAACTTAACATACAAGTCTGAAGCTTCCACTGGAATAATAATAATAAAGCTTAAGTGATATCCATAATTTAAAGCTTCCATTTGAGAACTATGAACGAGCTAACGCTATAACTTTTTGATGCTTCCATCCGGCTCATAAGATACGAGCCTAAGTAACCTCAAATTTCGGGCTACACGCATATCGTAACACAGCTCAAGAACGTCCTAATATTGAGGCTCCCACCTGGCAAATAGTTAATAGGCAAATAGTAATAATCTCCACGGATGAATTCTCTCAGAACCACATGAGCCGTTGATGTACCATTAGAGCTGAACGTTTGGATTAACGACCAAACATTTTCTGGCGGCCGGACATTCATAAACAAGTCTACATACATTTTTTCTCTCCCCCAAAAGGAGGGTGGAGCCACAAAACAAGTTGAGGGAGACTGAAGACCTGAAACAAAACATCGCAATAACAAAACCATGCTAAGCACAGAGAATTAGAGCCCAGAAAAGCAACACAGAAAAATCCAGAACAAGGGAACACAGGGGCCCGGGAAGGAACAACCCAGAACGAGAAAACAAAATGAACAGACGGCAGAGGGGGAGGACGCACACAGCAAAATACAGGTGGCCCAACAGCGACCGATTCATATCGTACCTCCAAAGATGGGATAGATTACGCGCCGCACAAACGCGAGAGACTACATAGAGGCAGAGAAGTATGCATCATAAACCAGAGATCCGTGCAGAAATAAATTCAGACGGGCAGAGAACCATATGCCTTCCTTAAAGTTGATTTATTTCAATTATTGTAGTCAAAACAATAAATAATTACACAGATTTACACATTACACATATTTATCAAACTAAATAAATCGGAAACCGAGATCCAAAAAACGAGTTGCGACCACGGAGCTGCAAAAGACCGGTGACGAGGAAAACAGAACAGAGAAACATTTAAAAAGAGAAAACTGCAAAACAAAGGGGGCCCAATAGAATTACACTAAGTCCAGCACAGGGCATCTGAGAATTGAAGTTAAACATGACAGATACGACAGCCGAAGGAAAACTGACACATAACACTTCAAAACCCACCTAAGCCAGAAGACGCCGCCGGAAGGAATGGAGAGGCAGAACAGAGGGAGCATCAGCAGAATCAGCCTCCCCCAGCCATGTACAGCGTCCGGTGGAAAAGATTACAGGGATGGCAAAGCCGGCTAAGCGCAAAACAAAAACCGTAAGGATCACAAGGAAAAGCTGCTGATGCAAGAAACAAATAATGAATAAATAAATAAAAATGGAGGAACTGAGGAAGACAGACGACACACAACCACGTCAAACCTGAAAATGTCTGAGTGGCCACCTTAGGACTGAATCAAAACAGAAAAATGGGGCTCAGGGAAGAGCCCATCACAAAACCCCCCACAAATCAACCATAAATCCCTAAAACCAGAGAAAAACAAAACATCAGTGAGTCAGACAAAACAGGGCCACGCACAACAGACACATGCACAACGGGAAGGAATTTATTTCCCTGAAGGCCAGGGGAACGCTCCTCTCATTTCTTACGCTCACACAGAAGAGATGAGTCTATACACTGACCAATCCAAATGCAGGTGAAACTAGCAAATGTACACAGCTTCAACAGAAAAGAAATAAAACAAAGCCACCACGACAAAGTCAGCACTGAATGATGGCCCACACAGCAGAAACCGGACCAGGCTCTGAAGAAACGCACCGTGTCTTTAAAAAGAACTACAAGTCCCAGGGTCCTTAGGGGCGTCCGGAAGAAAACACTGCACAGAAGCATGAGAGATGGCAGCAACGCCGCTCACCAAACATCCCGCGACCACGGCACTCGATAAGGCGGACACATCTCCCGATCGATCGCCACTGAAAACCTGAATGCTTCAAGACGCTTCTCCTCAGACACGCGCTGGAATACGCGAGGACCGCGGCTGGGAGAGCCGGGAGAGCTGTTAGCCCCCCCGTGAGAAGGGGGACCCACACACGAAGTACGTGGTGAGAACATCATGACGCGGAAGGAGAAGAAGAAAAGCGAGCACAGAGAACCGGCGAAAAACGCGGTGCTGCTGTGTAAATGAGGAGATGGACGACCCCCCCCCCCCCCTCTTGGGGGGGGTCGAACAGCTGATACGAACGTGGGAAGGACAGCAAGAAGGGAACAGCAAGCATGGAGAACCGGCAAAGAACGCAGTGCTGCAGTAAAGAAGGATGAACAACTTACACACCTGGACTTAAATAGGATGCTGCACAGGTGAGTTGATTAACTGACCCGCCCTAGGTGAGTGGCCTAAGTAAGCCTGCCTGAGTTGTCTGCCCGAAATGCTCCCCAAGGTCGCTCACTTCTTTTTTATTTCGGCCACGGTCCGAGGTTGTGAGGCTACAGCATTTGGCGTCTGCCACCGTTTGCCGCTCACGTGCCTTTTTGGCATTAGTAATGCCCACACTGTGCCCTCCAAACAACATTATTCTCCTCTTTTCCACCTCGCCAACGATAACTTCTACTTCACATTGAGTGAAGTTACGTTTTTTGATTTCCTCTCTGTGTTTGCCATGGTTTCGCAATCAATGAATATTAACTTGTGGGCGTTTCACTGACTATTAATGAGCAACTATGGACATGTCATGAAGCTGCAAAAGCTGCGCTGCATTTAGAATTGGTTGTGATTTATTAAGGGAAAGATGCGTAGGATGTGCGTGCCCACGGTTTTATAAATCTGAATATTTCTGTGTGTACGCACGTCCTATGTTTCATCCGTACGCCACTTCTGACGCAAATCATACGCAAAGTTTTATAAATGAGGCCCCAAGTCTTTTGGTACCGACATACCCAGAGTAAGCAAGTTCAGGCGGATTTCAGCCAGAGTTCAGGCTTAAAGTCAGGCTAGTTTAAACATGCTTCCTGGAATACCCCCCAGACTATGTTCTTCATAGACAACATTTCACAGAGGGAAACATCGTTTTTTTTTCGATCTTTTAAATCATCCGTTCCTAAAGGCCGACATGGAAAGTAATGTGTGTAAAACTTTAACGTTTTATTGAAAAGAAGTGGCAGTATTTATATAGGTGGGTGGGGTCAGAGCAACAGCACTGAGTGAATGGACCCCTTATGACCCTATTAGGGGAAAAAAGTCATTTTGAGAAGAAATGATCATTCAAACATTATTTTTTCCAAATCTAAAACTACAAACAGGAGACAGACAGATCAAGTGCTTCTTTTTGTCCCTGCCCCTGTGTTCCACTGTCTTTCCCTCTGTGTGTCCCAGGTTGTCGCCCCTGATATGTATTGTAGTGTTAGGAAGTGTGAGGTCAACATTTCTTTAGATTGCTCAGAAAAGTGTTCCTACTGGTTTCATGTGTTAAATTAGAGACTCTAGACTTGATGTTTGCTTCTTGTATTTTTTTCTTCATTGTTGAAGATTTAAAAAAAATCCACCTTGTTGGTGTAAACGTAAGTCTGATATAAGAAACATTAAAAATACACTTTTTTAGTATTAAGATCTTTTTCTTCACCACAACGTCACAGATTTCAATAAAACACCTCAAAATCAGGCTTTTCACAGCAATTATTAGGTTAGATTAAAAATAGATTCATTAAATTACTTAATAACAGGTAATGATTGATTAATCACACAATGAATGAATCTCATGACAGTTCTGATAACACTGTCATTATTCTTTTTTTTTTACATTTTTAAAAGCTACATTTTATAAATGATTGTCTTAATAGCCAGAAAGACAGAAATAAAAAGTATTTTGTTAAACAGTGAAATGGAACTTTGTGGCTCTTGTTGGGTTTTGGTCTGGAAGAAACTGGATCAAATGGTTCTTTTAGTGTTAAAGGTTCCAGACTCTTGATCTCCACTGAAGCTATGAGTATGAAATGTCATTCCACAGACAAACCATCAACAAAATGATCCTGATGCTGCTGAGGTTCTTATGGAAGTGAAGCAAATCTCAGCAGAGATGCAGTTTTTCTAAACTGAAATCACTGACATTAAACAGCCTGAACATTCATGGAGCTGAACTGGACACAGAAAAACCTCCCTGTTGTGTTTCCATCCACCAATGAGGAGCAGTTTGATGAAGATGAAGCTGCACTGGAGGAAGAATCAGTCCAGAAAAAGATGGAGAACAATTCTGACACTAAGCAGTTTTTCACTGATGTGTTCAGGTTTGAATCTTTTCTGTCTGCAGATCCATGAGCAGGACCCTGTCTGTGGGTTTTAGCTTGAAATGTAGTTTTGGAAATAGAATCTGTCTGAATGTCTGGAATTGGAGACATGGAGACATCAAAGAGGTTTAGATGGGATTTTGGGTTTGACAGAGAAATCTGCTGAAAAGAACTGAACTACAAACTTAGAACCACAGACGACAAAACAGATTGTACTTTTTTATCTGTTAACAATTTTCTCTTTGATCTGTTAAGGTTTCCTGTTTGTCGTTAGCTGGAGGGACTAACTAAGATCATATGATTTGAAGAATGTTGTCGGCTGCACTGACCAACAATGTCTTCTGTCTTTTCAACTGGAAGGGACAGAAGAGACTCTTCCAGGACACGCTGTTGATGGATTGCATGTTTGGAGAGCTTGAAGCTCAAGATAGAACCGTTGTTGAAGTGAACATACCGATAGTGTGGAGATGAAGATCAGAGTCACACTGACCTGCTGACATGTGAGAGCTGTCCACACTTTGGACATGACTTCTGTCCCTCCTCTTCCTCTGATCTCTGTTCTGTGGGTCTGTCTCTTCATCTGTAGTTGATGTTGATTGTTCATGTTGGTTTCCTTCTTCATCTTGACTATCAGTTACATTAAAGCTCTGCTGATTGTTTAGATCTGCTTCACTGTTCTCATCTTCCTCATAAGTAGGAATCTCCATCAAGGTTTCAGTCTCCTGCTTCAGATCAAGCTGATCTTCATCCTGACTGTTGAAGAGTTCCTCTGGTTCTTCTTTAATCTGAGGAGGTTCTGGTTCCTCCTGTTCCACTCTGAAGTTCCTCTGCTGGATGCAGAGATCTTCTTCAGTCATCCAATGCTGGGGCAGAACTGCAGGAACACAAACACAACAAGGAGCGTTTTATACATTTCCAGGACTTTATTTTTTTTAAGCAATAAAACAATCAATAAACTCTGTGATCATTCGAGAAAATGTCCAAAGGACCAGAAGAGACTCATTGAAATAAATAAATATGCAGAGATGAGTAATAACGTGTTACAATTACTTAAGTAACTTTATGTTGAATTGTTCTTGTGAGAGTAAGACAAGGCTATTTTATTTGTATAGCAAAATTTGTACACAAAGTAAAACAGGAAAATGATTGGTTTATCGCCGGGGAGTAAGTTAGTGTAGAACCACCACTGAGTCACAGACGGGTCCCCAAAAAGAAGAGCATGAAGCTAAAAGGGTTTCTCTGTTTCTTTGATGAAGCTAACATACCTATGTGGTGGAGCTGCAGCTGTGGTTTCCAGATGACATCCAGCAGTCTGCGCTGACGACAGAGCTCCTGCTCGTACTGGACGATGGTTCCTTCACAGAGTCTGCAGATTTCTTCAGCAGCAGCAGCTAGTCGCTCGCTGATCAACTCTCTCAGAGACTGAAGGGAAGACATGGTTCCTGCTCCGATCTTCAGCTCCAACTCCCACAGACACCGCCGTCCTCTTCACTGCAGCTCCGATCGATCATCTGCTAGTCTCACAATCACAGCAATCCACGTTGTCTTTCCGTTCAACACTTCTTCACTCATTTACGACACTTTGGAAAATGCTGAGAGTTCCCACACGAACCACGTATCGTCATTTCTGTCCAAAAACCTCACAAACGTCCCAACAAAACACCACCGACCTCTCAACACAAGCTAACGCTGCTAGCCTGCTAACAAGCTAACGCTGCTAGCGCCTCGTGCTGTTCTTCTTCTTTGTTTGGCTAACAGCGTCATGGTGCTTTAGCGCCACCAGCTGGTCTGGAGTGTTGTCTGTCGCTCATATTATGATGTCGATGGCGGGGGAAAACAAATTTAGATTAATAAATAATAATACTAATGATAATAACAACAATATAATAAAACATCAGAGCCAAAGAAAGTGGTCTGAGAAGAAGCAGCTCTGAAGCTCTGCAGCTGACGGTGCAGCTTCAGGACTCATGAGGAGGACCACACTGCAGCGCCTCCTGCTGAAGCATCAGAGAGTCTGCAGACAGAAGATCCTTCCAACAGCAGAGAGGTCTGCAGGAGCTCTTTCCACCACCAGCAACAACCTGAACCAAGCAGGACCTACAAGAAGTTCAGCCACTAAACTTCCACAACTCAGAAGCTCTGAGCTCCGTCTGAGTCTGCAGAGATGCTGAGCTCCTCAGCTGCTGCAGCTCCCACAGTCACATGAAGGTCTGCAGCTGCAGCAGTCTGGTGCTGTTTTCCAGTCAGTGTTCTTCATAGATTCTAAAATAGATTTATTTCTTTGAAGCGTTTTTCCTGAAAGTTGAAAGTTTTGAACATTTTCTGCCAGAATTGATCCAAATTGTTTTGATTTGGTTGTTTTTTCTTTTCTACATTTGACCAAACCCAAAGTGGGAGGAGTCATCTTTCTGCAGTTCCTCTGAATGATGGACAGAAGTTGTAGATGTTCCACTAGAACAGTGTTTTCTTCTTCTGTGGATGTTCTAGTGTTCTGAGCACACTGGTAAAGTCTGCTGCATTTTCTGTCAGCTTCCATTTTCAGCATTTGGATCCTCAAAGTTCAGGAAGAAACCGGAATCCAAACTGCTTCCAGTTTCCATGTTTGGGATCTTCTGGACCTGTTGAAGGACACAGATTCTTTCCACATCATGAAGCTGTTCTTCTGAACCCAAACGGCCCACAGTTCTATGCTGATGATGCTCTTCTTCACCAACAGCCTCTCAGATCACAGATGCTGCAGTTTGCTTGGTTTGCTGGAAAGCAGCAGCGCTGCCACGCCCACCTGAAAGAGCCTCAGAGCTTCTCCAGCTGATGTCTTCAACACTGGGACTCCATCCCTTCTTCCATTCATCTTTGAGGCCCAGATCCTCACCTGCTGCTGGCTTTGGTTCAGCAGCTGCTGACTGGAACGCTGAAGCTCAGAGCGTCCGGCGCTTTGATCTTCTGCACATTCAAGTGTGGAACAGATGCAGAGAAAAGCTCCAAAGTTCTCAGAGGAGCATTGATTCAGCAGATCTTTAGTTTCTGGAGACGACTTCAATGGAAGAATGAAAACCACATGGATTCAAACTGAAACTCTGTCAGAGTCAATAAAGTTTTTTCAAAGAGGAAGTTCTTGAAGGACAAAGCTCTCCTTCACTGTCAACACACACAGATGATCAGAACAGTTCCACATGTGTCTGCATGTTCTGGGAAGTTCTCCGGTTCCTGGGTTCCTCTGATCACGGGTCCAGCAGCGTGTTTCAGGAACACGGATGATCCAGAACATGGGATCAGACTGAAGTCAGCAGCTTTCAGCTCCTTTTGGGCTTCAAGCCCAGAGAGAAGACAGAAATGTGAGGAAGGCAGAGAACATGAAGGGTTCCTGACAGGAAAGAGAAGTTGGAGCCAGAAAGACTAGAACCGGATCAGGACCAACTCTGGACAGTCCTTTTAGTGGTGGAGCACAGACAGAAGCAGCATCATGTTTGTCACAGAGACGTGAGCTTTGAGGAGCCACTCTGCAGCTTGACCCTCTCAGATGTCAGCAGCTGTTTGTGTCCTGCGTGATGGCTGATGGCTTTTAATGGCTGCATTAAAAGTTGGAAGAAAGCGGGAGAGTCCTATTTGGGACTTTTTTGAATATAACAGCGTCGAAAACAAAAGTAAGTGCCTTGTAGTCGAAGCAGGAGACAAAATTTGTGGAACGCTCCTCAAAGGGAAAAACCCTACGAAAAGTACATTTAAAAAGCGCACACAAAAACACAAATCAACACTACCTACAAGCTAGCCTCTCGCCCGCCCTCCCCCGAAAAAGAGGCGAGAGCAGATAACGTAATGCTGTTATCGGCTGTTGTATTTTAATTTAAGGATGGTTGTCCTTGTGTCCTCTGAATAATAAGTGTTTCAAAATGGATCTTTGATTGAGTTTTTATTATACAATACTTTTTCTGGTGATTTTGAATCATGCACCTGACAAATATCCTAATTTACAAAAAAAAAAAAGAAAAAACTAAAACTAACACTAAAACTAATAAAAACTAAACTAAAACGAATCAATTTCAAAAAATAAAAACTAATAAAAACTAGTAAAGCTGCCTCTAAAAACTAATAAAAACTAAATAAATTTAAAAACAAAACTTCAAAACGAAATAAAAACTAAAACTAATAAAAAATCTGAAATTATTATAACCTTGCTCCACACTCAGACTGAGTTTATAGAGGCTGACAGGACTGAGGTTCTTCCACAACAGTTGATAAAGGGGGATATCCCATGATGCACTGGGATCCTTTTCAGTCATTTTGTAGATTTATCAGCCTCTTTTATTTCATGTTTGTGTTTTTTTCTCTTCATTAATCTGTAATTTGTAAAGCTGGAGTTCAAAATGTGTTTTTTTTCTCAGCTTCAGGAAGCGACACAGAAATCTGACACGTTTTTCTGCAGCTGGAGATCCTAAATGTTTCAGGATGGAGGTCAAACATCTTTGATGGTTAAATCAAGGATTATTTTTTATTTCTTAGATGAATTTCTTTGTGGTTGTTCTGTACTCCACCACTTCTCTTTGTCCTTCTTGTTTCACCTCAGAGCTGCTGCTCCATATCCTCAGACGATGAAGAAAACTGAATTTTCTATTAATTAAGACAAACTATTATGATCTAAACCAATCAAAGCTGCTGCTGTTAAGATACTGAAAGAAATGTTTCCATCCTGCAGGTTTACCTCAGGTTCCTTTCCCCTATTTGATGAATTTTTCTGTGTAATTTATTTTATTTTAACCAAGAAATCTGAATCAAATGATTTTCCAAATGTTCTTCTGCCTCTACATTAAAAAGGTACTGAGTGTAGAAAGAAGAAGAACAGGACTTTTCTGTCACTTTGGATTGAGGTCAGAATGTGGTGATTTCAGGTTTTTGTTGGGACTTTGTGGAAAGAGTTGAGTCACTTTTGAAAAACCTTCATCATCTGTGTATATTTGTACAAACATGAGCTCTAAAAAGAAAACTGGAGGGATTTTAAGGAAACAGAGAAGACAGGTTTGATGAACTTCTGCTCTACAGTCGATGCAGCAGAGACAGAAACTGAAGCCTTCATCACATCACCATAGCTGGATTTCAGAGCGCTTTATCAAAGCGCCTTAAGCCCGTTTGGACTCTGGCGCTCCACGCGCTGGATGAATAGTGGCGTTTGGAGGAAATGCGGCTGCGCAGTCCGTCACTGAACACCGTCACTGCCTGGACCTCTTTCTGGGTCCTAGTGCCCTAAATGTTACAGCTCCACAAGAAAAAAGTCCATTCTAGAGGCCACTCTGACGTCATCATCATCAAAGACAGCGTTACCTAGCAACCATACCAAGACCATAGCAGCTATAGAGGGAAACACAACAAACCATCAACGGCGGTTAAAGCAGTCAGACGTTTGTTCTGCAGCTCAGCAAAAATCTCTGCTTTAGGTTTTGGGGAGAAAAACAAAGGAAAACACACGGAGAAGGATTCTGCAAAGGAAATCCCAAGTTCTATTGGTAAGTCAGCGTCCTGGAAACATGCTTTGTTGGTTCTGAAGTGGCATGAATGCAGACTTAGATTGGTTTGTTTCCTTGGATTCTTCAGATGGATTCAAGCTGTAAATGTTGTCAGCATAAAGCAAGTTTGGACTAAACTAAAGCAGAAAGTGGCTTTGAAGATGGTCAGGAGAAATGAGGGCTTTTTTCAGGAATTCTTGGAAGAGGAGGACTTCTCCAAACAACCAGAATCTAGGAGGAGGTTTTTTCAGCATTGAGATCAGGATTTAGCATGAGCTTCAATCCCATTTTTGTTCAATCCAAATGTTTACCGTCATATTCAGGAGTTCAACTCTGAAAGCCACCATGACATCATAGACATTAAAGACCCTGTTACCTAGCAACCAAACACAACAAACTGGAGACTATTCAAACTGGACATTTTGGGGCAACAATTCTTTTCTAACTCAAGTTTTGATGAAAAATCCAAATGATGGAAACAGATTGTGTAAAGGAAATGAGGATCTATTGGTGAGTCACAGTCCTGGAAACATGAGTTGTGCTCTGATGAAGACGCCTGATCCAAATGTGGATTTTTGAAATGTTCTTCATGAGATTCAAACTGATTGAAGCTTTGAATTAAAGGTGTCAACACATTTCTGCATTGGATTCATTCTGTTTCAGTGTCTAAGGTTGGTTTTGTGGCAGAAACCAAGTTTTTGTTGAACAGTAGCGTTTGAAAAAGCAGAAAGTGGCTTTGAAGATGGTCAGGAGAACTTCTTTGAAGAGGAGGACTTCTCCAAACAACCACAACCTTAGAGGAAGTTTTCTGAGCATTCAGAGAATGCTTTTACAATGACTCATCATTTTCCACAAGAAGCTAATGAGTTTTTCCAAATGCATGCTGGATATTCTTAGTTCTAGCTTGGAAAGCACTTTGTGGGATTTCCCTGGAAAACCTGCTTTATCAATCATTTTGGTCTCTTTTTCTTCTTCTAAGTTCCAGCTTGGTGAGTGTGCAGGTCGCCATGGCAACCACTGTCCAGGTCAAAGGGAGGACCACGGCCATCCAGTCTCCAGGCTTTTGGATTGATTTGGATTTGATAAACATTTGTTTCCCACATTTTAATAGTAGAATTCAACACGGGACATATAGTGGATTGTAAGAATAGGAACAAAAACAGCAACAACAAAATAATCCTCCTCCCCTTAAAACATGCATTTGACTCTGAACAAGTCTAAAACAAATCCAAGCAAAGACCAGCGCTGGGGCTCCTGCTAGTTTCTTTTAGAAGATTCTGCCTCTTCAAAACATAGAATGTTCAACAACTAGAGCTAAAAATGTCTGTTGGTAGATTTCTGGATGTTGGCCGTATCCCAGCGAGCAAGGCCAAGTCAGCCCCATATGGTTTCAAAGTGGACAGAAAATGTTTTTAGGAGTTTCTAGAATGTTCAACAACTAGAGCTAAATGAAACTAGTGCATGAAAGACAAAGAACTTCCTGTTTGAAAGGAATCTCATGATGGCTTCCACCTGTCTCTTTGCTTTTCCTTTCTTTTTTGGGTTTCTCCTCTTTGGGAGGTTACACAAAACTGCACTTTAACCCAGAAGGAAACAACAACCGCTCCACAATCCCTGAATCCCCTACAGCCTTTATCCAAACATTTACATTGACCATTATCACACATTTGATTGCATTTTCTTAGAGAAACAAGCACAACTTCCCGTTTGTTTGTGTGTGAAATGATTCCAAAAAGCCATGTGTCATCCTGGAGGGACTGGTTTCTCATCAATGCAGACCACCAAGTTTCTCTGGTTTCTGACTATTTGGTGGCTGGTAGGCCTTTTGGGATTTCTGTCAGGGAAAGAAGTGAACCTGGGCTCCAAATATTGGAAGACACTGATCTAAAAGTACGAGGACATCTGGAGAAAGCTCTAGTTCTGCTCCAACTCAGTCCAAAGCACTGAAGATAGATGGAGTTGGATTTGGGAGAGGACTGAGCTCATTCAGATGAAGAAAGAACAAGTCAACAGATGAAGAAGATTTCAGGAAGTTTCCCATTCAACAAGTTCAAGTTTCCAGAGAGCTAGTTTAGCATCCGTGTTCTGGACCAAACCACTGTCCCTCTGAAGGTCCAGACACAGAGAGGCCCAGAGTGACCCCCATTTCTCCTTTTTGCTCTCTCCAGTGGCTGACTCCGCCCCTTAGGACGTCCCCCTGTGTGGATCAGTGGTCAGTGGGTTGGAACCTGCTGCAAATGCAGGCTCTGGTTCTAACTGCTGGATCAGAAGTGGAATGTGAGCTGTAGTGGTGTGTCTGCAGCTGGATGTGGAACACATGAGGGAGGGGTCAAAGGTCAATCTTTCTTCCAAACAAATGTTGTCAGTCTATTCTCCAACAATGCTCCAACATCTTCAAAGGTTTTTGCTCCCAAATCCAGAGTGTAGCTGGTAGGACGTGATCATTTCAGCCTCAGATTTGGGATCTGTCATCTCTCTGCCACCGTGACACCGAGTGATGAGTTCATGCTCCAAAGCGGCCCGATCGCTGGCTTTAGGGACTATTCCAAAAGATTTCAATGATGGCGGGGAATGAACATTAGGAACAGATGACGGCTTGAAATGTCTGCTGTTGGTTTCTGATCCAGACAGAAATTCAATCAAATGTCTGTGAATCCATGATTTCCTTAGAATCTTTGACTCTAGATTCAGATCAATCTGGTTCAAAGGATGAAACTGCAGCTAAAAGTCTTTCAAAAGTCCAAATCCTCAAAGATGAAACAGAAAGTTCCTAGAAAGTCAAATGAAAAACAATCAGATTGTCTTAGATAAACCCGTTTGGAAGTTAAAGCATAGAAACAAAGAAAGTTCCAAAAGCTAAAAGCCTTAAATAAAGAAAAGTCCAAAGAAAAACAGAAATCCCACATTTGGATCAGTAAAGACATGAATTCTCCAGAAACATCCAGAAACAGCTCTGAGCAGCAGCCATGAAGGGACTGAGAACAGACGGACATCAAAGCAGAATCCAAGCAGCACCTTCATCCTGATGAAGCTCCGCCCTCTGACTTCAACCATGAAGGGATTTGAACCCTCAACCTTCTGATCCACGAGGCCACATGGTCTGTGAGAACATCCAGGTCCAGCTGCAGGTGGAGGACAGCATCATCCAGCTGAAGAAGAGGAGGAGCTTCTGCTGCCTCCCTCAAAGAGGAAGGTGGAGGAGGTGAGAGGCTGCACTGGAGCTTTGGACCAAACCCTGTGATGGATGAACAACATCTCCAGGCTGTTTCCAGCCTGACCAGGAGGATCAGAAAACAGCAACAACTTCTCCTCCATCAAACCATGATGTCACCACCAGCAGGTGGAGACAGATATGAGCAGAAATTCTCTAGTTGGCTTCAGATTTCAGAGTTTCCCAAACAAGCAGTAGCACAACTCCACTTTTCTCTCCAAGCCCATCCTCTGAAATCTGATCTTCTGAGGGACGAGAACACATGGAGACTGAAACTACCAGAACTGTGCCTGTAGGCTGGAAGCAGGCAAAGGCAACAACAGCAACACTTCCTCACCTGCACCTGTTGTTTTTTGTGTGTTGATCCACAAACACATGCTGTGAAGAGGAAGCTGCAGTGAAGGCAGCCATGTTGGAGCCTCACACATGTTCTCATTAGGATCAAATGAACCAGTGTGTTTGAGACTGAAAGAAAGACTGAAGGACAAAGAAATATGAAGATTCATTAAGGATCAAATCCAGACTTTATTCATGTCTTCAGACAAAAAAGCTGCAGACATTTTAGAGACACAATTGAAGTTTTTCAACACTTTTCTGACCAGAAGATGCAGTTCTGGATACAGCCAGAGGGTGTCGCCCTTCTCATTTCTAATCCAAGTTCAAACTACAGACCTGACTGATTTGGTTTGGTTTTTGTTCTTTTAGCCATCATGTATGAAGACATCAGACCTAGAATTACAGAAAAAACATAAAAAATGTTTAACAAACTTCTTTTACTAAACTGAAAATGTATAATTTCTGTCTATTGGAAGTCATTTGAAGTGAAGCTGTGAAAGTGACCACATTTGTTCAACAACCTCATTGCAACAAGAAACAAAGCAGATTTCTCTCCAAAGAAGTTTTTTTCCTCCGTTTTCCATCCAAACAAAGACAAACAGATGTTGTGTTTGGCAGAAATGTGTTTCCACCCAGAGGAACCTGCAGCAGCTGCTGATCCATCAGAAGATTCTGGACCTGCAGAGACTTCCCACACAGCTGCCTCTGCCTCCAAAGAAGCTGCTGATCTGCATGGAGAGAAAGCTCCAAGTCTCTGCAACCAAAGCAAAGAAGCAACCAGAGAACAGAAGCACAGAGCTGAAGCAAACATCCCAGAACGTTTGCTTTGGGAGTCCCACCTTCAGTTTGATCCGCTTCAAGACAAAGTCCCACATGAAAGAGATCAAAGTGAGCTAACCAAGCGCTTCATCCAAGAGAAGCAGCTCCAAAGCACAAAGACTCCGTCTGGTTGCAGGAACTCTGGGAAAGAAGGAGCAGGAGGAACTCCTGCAGGAATCTCTGCAGGAAACATCAGCTTGGAAAGAAGAGCTGACTCAGCTGAAACATCAGCTAACATGTCAGCAGTCTGTGGCTGAGACCAAGTCAACACTCCTGCAGCTGAGCGCTGCAGGAGTCAGAACATCTCTGTAGACCAGCTGCTGCTGTTGCTCCTCCAGGAGGAGCATCAGTCCCACCAGTCTTCATTCTTCCAGCTGCAGAGAGAAAGTAGAGAGACAGAGATGAAGGAGTGTCTCCTGATCCTGGTCTGTCAGTCAGTGATGCAGCACAGCAGCAGAAAGAGCAGCAGGAGCTTCAGTCCTGTTCAGAGCAGCAGCTTCCTGTCATCTTCACCTGTTGGAGCTTCTGCTGCTCTGATTGGCTGACTGTTGTCCTGAAGCCTGTCATCATTCTCCTCAGAGCTTCACTGAGAAGCTGCAGCTTCACAGGAAACTCTGCATCTTTGCTCTCAGACTAACTTTAAGAGCAAACATCTGGAAGCAGCTGGACTGACTCCAACCCTCTACTGACCTCAGAGTCTGCAGTTTGGAGTTTGGACTCTCCACCAGATCCTGGAGCTGCTGAACATCTGAAGACTAAAGCTTGTTCAAGCTCAAGTCCAGTTCCTTCAGGTGGGACGGGTTGGACTTCAGAGCTGAGACCAGAGCAGCACAGCTGGTCTTTGTCAATCTGCAGTTCCTCAACCTGAATCCAGAACAAAGAGTTGAGTTTAAAGACAAAGTTCCTGTTTTTCATCCTTCACTTCTTCTAAAGAGTTCAGAGCTGAAGAAGATCAGAAAGTTTAGAAAAAGTCCAAAGATGTGAAGCAACAGCAGCAGATCAGAAGAGTCCAGCAGAAGCAGAGAAGAAGAACATTCAGGAACATTCAGGACAACATGCAGCTGCTTCAGGAAAGAAGTCCAGATGTGTGAAAGTCAAACATCAGCCTGTGGCTGCATCCAAACCAACTGATGTTTCTGCAGCAACAGCAGAAAAAGTCCACTTCCTCTTTCTGCTCAGCTATTCTCCAAACAGCACTGAATCATGGGAGAATTCCAGCAGCAGGATGCTGGAAAGTCTTCCTCCCAGTTTTCAGGAGATGATCTTCCAGTCCTTCTCTGCTGCAGCCCTTCAAGCAGAGACTTTCAGCTCCAACAGATCAAAGCAGAGAGAAGAAAGAAGTGATGAGGAAGAGTCAGCAGCAAATGTTGGACATTGATCCCTGATCCATGACTTCAGCTCTGAATGAAGAGTCAGAAGCTGCTGGGAGCTTTGATGGATGATGTGAGGATGTTTGTGGATGAAAAGGTGAGGATGTTTGTGGAGGATGTGTCTGTCAGAGCAGCATCCAGCTGCAGCATGACTCTGTCACTGTCTGCTCACAAACATCAGCCGCTGGACTCTCAGCTGCATCTGCTGAAACACAGCAGCAGGACTCAGAGTGCATGTGAGCGTGCACAGCTGCTTCTTCTGCACGCGCTTTAAAAGAGTCTGTTGGAGCAAAGACACAAAGAAGAGCTGATGGCTGCAAGCAGAACTTTGTGGAGCACAAATGTCAGCAGACAGCTTTGAAACAAGCAGCTGCAGGAAGAAAAGAAGAAGTTCTTCTGCAGATCTTTGAAGAGAACAAGCAGCTGCAGGAAGATGCTGCTGTAGATCAGAATCTGGACATTTCTGCTCACTGTGGGTCAACACAACTTTGTCATCATATTGATCTGAACACAACTGAAACATGGAGTCTGACCTCAGAGTCTGCAATCTGCAGTCTGGACTCTCCAGAAAACCACACAGATGAAGAACTCCTGAATCCTGCAGGTTCTTGTTCTCACTCAGGTCCAGTTCTGTCAGATTAGACGGGTTTTTCTTCAGAGCTGAGACCAGAACTTCACAGCTGATCTCTGACAAACAGCAGTTCTTCAACCTGCAATCAGACAGAAAAGTGTGTTCAGGAGCAGTGATGCAGCTGGAGGTCCAGGAACTTGGTCCATTCAGTCAGGTGGGACCCGCCCTGATGACAGACTGACAGATGACATTTTCACTGTTTGCTCGTTTCTTTTGGATTTGGACCCAAAAACATGATCATGAATAAAAATGCAATAGATCAGAAATGACTTGAAATGAAGTTAAAACAGACGAGGAATTGAAATGTCATTGATCATCAGGAATTATTTAGGACTACATATTTACTTTCCAATAGACTTAAAGCTTTGATTTAAAAAATGTCAGATTTCAACAAATAAATAAATAATAATAATGGACTAGATTTATCTGTGCTTTTTCTTGTTGCTCAAAGTGCTCCCAATTTGTCCATTACTCATTCATACTTGGTGATGGTAACTACTGTTGTAGCCACAGCTGCCCTGGGGCATACTGACAGAGGCGTGGCTCCCAGTTCACGCCTACGGCCCCTCTGACCATCACCGGGATCATTCATACACAGTCACACACCAGTGGAGCCACACTGGAGGCAGAGAGAAATGTCACAAGTGAAGTGTCTTGCCCAAGGACACAAAGACAGCTGGCTGGGGAGAGCAGGGATCGAACCTGGACGATCTGCTCTTCCACCTGAGCCTTTGCTGCCCTAAAATAAAGAGACACAGGCTGTGTCCAAATTCCCGTCCTACTCCCTAACTCCTTGTTAGGGAGGACCGTGAGGACGGAGGACCGTGTCACTGATTATGAATCCACTGAGTTCAGAAGATAAAAACCTGCATGTCTGGATTTGTCTTCTTTTATGGACCGCATGAGTCTGAAATAAAGGGAATTATTATTATTATGAAAAAAAATACATTTAAATATTTCTTTTTTGGAACAAAAATGTGAATAATTCCCCAACCTAAACTATAAAAGCCTCCAATTTAGTAAAAATGAATCAAATAAATGACAGCAGTTCTCCTAAAACATAAATGTCTCCTTTTAGTCTCTATCTAAACTTAAGAAAACACTGGTTTCCATCCAAATGACAAATAAATGTCTCCATCAAAGTTTCCCACATATTACCACCTTTAGTTTCTTTTTTTTTTACTTGTCCTGTCCAACAGCTGGGCAGACAGATGAGAGCTGAAGGCCTCTTGTGTTGGACATATTTTACTTTTACAACAGGGGTTATGAATCTTCTGACAAACCAGAGGTATGTCTGAATAAACCCCTTTTTGTAATCGAGGCCAGACTTTATTCATTTTAATTATTGTTGAACTTCTTTCGTGTTGGACCGGACGGAAAAGGAAAGACGGGATGAAGAGAGAGGGATGTTGGAAAGAGGGGGATAGGAGGGTGACCATAGGAGGGGGGAGAGGGGTAAAACCATGAAGCAGCATAAAGCAACAAACTACTGGGTGTTTATCATTACGGTAAGGTACAGATAGAATACAAATCTCAAAGGGGCGGGGCCTGTCCACACACACACTCAAATGTTATAAACACACCTGTTAGCTGCAAAAAATGACCACATGTCAACATTTACATGTAACGGGAGTCACCTGTAGGTGTCTCTATACCCATTGTTCAGGGGGTTTAAAAAGGAAGTTGACGTGTGGTTGCTATGGCGCTAGCTTCCTGTGAGAAAGCCGGTTAGCTCAGAGAGCAGCATGAGTTGGCTCGAGCAAAGAGTGCGGATCACGGCAGAGGTAGATCCTGCTTTTCTGGGGGTTTTAAAGACTGGGCGTGAGGTTTTGCGACGCACCTGTGTTGGAATACTGTGCCCTGCTGTCCTGTTTAAGTTTATGTTTTGTACTTTGTTTGTCCGCTCCTGACGGAGCTGTCCCAGCGTGATTGACTAATCAAGTGCAGGAGCGGACTATTTACCCTCTGTTCTGTTTGTCATTTTTTTTAGTCACTTCCCTCAGGTTTCACCCCGCATGTTATTTTGGTGGGTGCCGTATCCGACCGAGTGCTGTGTATCACAGTTACGTTGCATGTTTTTATTTTTTATTGTTGTGCATGAACTGTGGTTTTTTTGGTCTGCATGCTCCTGTGGTGTCATTGATACGGTCAACATTTTTATTCTACTCATGACGGGGTTTTTGTATTAATAAATCTTCGTAACCTGCTTTGTGGTAGTTTTCCCTTTCTTGGCCCCTGCAACATACACATTACAGATAGTGTTCACACATGCATACTTATGCCAACTAGTGCGAGATTTTTCATTCATTCACGCAATTTTTTAGTGCAAAGGTGAGCTAACACCTGTGCTCAGTTGAGTGTTTATGTTCTTCTAAAATGGATGATGGAATGTGGGAAGAAGGAGGGGGAGCAACCAGCCACCCCCACACCCAGACCCCCGCCGCAGCAGCCGCGGCAGCCAGAAGCCCCCCAACGCCACACGGCAGCAGGCAGAGAACAACCGCCATCCGGGCGCCCACGCCCGCCACCCAGGCCAGGGCCAGCAGGGCCGCCACGAGGCCCCCAGAGCCAGAGAGCAGGGAGGCATGGGGGGAAAGAGAGCGCCGCCCCAGCCCAACCAGGAGAGCAGCCCCCCTGCAGCGCCAGGAGGGCCCAACGCCGGGCCCCACCCGAGAAGGGTGCCCACAGCCCCAGACGAGCACCCCATCACCACCCAGGTGGTCCGGGCATCCCCCCGCCCCAACCCCAGGTACGAGCCAGGACCCCCAAGGGAGACCCGCTACGCGCTCCAGGCAGCCACCCACCAGGGCCACAGATGGTCCAGAAAGGTGCAAGACATGGGCCAGCCGCCCCCGCCCAGGAGGGGGGCACCCAAGAGAGAAGGGGGGCCCACAAGAAACCTTTAGTTTCTAACTAAGTTAGCGCTACCAGGGCTAACTTAGTCAGCACCCCAGCGCCCTCCCAACAGCCGGGAGACACACAGGGGTTTGCACCGGTTGGGAGGAAACATAGTGCTAAACGCAAAAACTTAGAGCACCCGAGACTTCACGTTAATAATTGGTTCTCCCCCCTCAGCGACACACAAGCTGAACCCTCAACTCTGGTTATTGGCTCTTCTGAAGTTAGATACGTGGAGCTCCCAGCGGCTACAGTCAGGTGTTATCCGGGGGCCAGAGTTGGTGACATAGAGGGGAACCTTAGGATGTTAGCTCTGAATAAGTCCAGGTTCCGTCGAGTCGTGATTCAAGCAGGCGGTAATGATGCCCAACGGAGACAATCAGAGGTGGTTAAGTTAAACGTAGCTTCGGTGTGTAAACTGGCTAAGACAATGTCCGAGACTGTAATTTTCTCTGGTCCCCTGCCGCTTTTCACCATTTAACTGCTGGCTTTCTAGATGGTGCCCAGAAAACGGCGTTGGTTTTGTGGATAACTGGAGCGCGTTTTGGGGGAAGTCCGGTCTCATGCGGAGAGACGGCATCCATCCCACCCGGGACGGTGCCGCTCTTCTTTCTAGAAAAATTTCTGCTAGTCTTAGTCTGTCAACCTGACAACCCAGAGACGAGACCCGGGCGCAGAGCAGCAGTGTAAAACGCTCCTCTGAGCCTCCCTTAGGGTTAGTGCCGGTGCAAAACCCATGCAGGGAAAGTCAAGCAGGTCCTAACTTTAGCTTATGTGCTGAAATACAAGTGAAAGGAGCGCGTCATAGAAACCTTACAGTGACAGAAAGCAGTTCTCACAAGTAGAATTATGATGTCATTAAATGTGGTTTATTAAACATTCGATCCATTTCCTCCAAGTCCCTCTTAGTCAATGAGTTAATCACTGATAACAACCTTAGTCTTCTAGCCTTAACAGAAAGTTGGCTCAAACAGGATGACTATGTTAGATTGAATGAAGCAACCCCCCCCCCCCCCACTTATGCTAACTATCAGAAATCCAGGATTTCAGGGAAAGGAGGTGGTTTGGCAGTAATATCACAGTCTAGCTTACTTCTCAGCCCTAAAGTTAAAAATGTTTATAACTCCTTTGAAAGCATCATATTGTCTATAAATCACCCAAACAGGAAAACTCGAAAACCTGTTTTTTTCATAATTATTTACCCCCCCCCCTGGCCCATATTCAGAATTTTTAACTGAGTTTTCCGACTTCCTAACGACTATTGTCTTAGATTCTGATCAAACTATAATAATAGGGGATTTTAACATTCATGTTGATGACCCCAGTGACTGTCTAGGAAATGCTTCTGCAGCTTTATTAGATGATGTTGGTTTCACCCAAAGTGTGAATGAACCCACTCACTGTCATAAGCACACCCTGGATCTTGTTCTAACCCATGGTATAGAGATCAGCTAGCTGAGTGTCCTTCCTCTTAACCCCATCATTTCTGATCACTTTCTGATTACCTTCCAGTTTATATTAGAACATCCTGCTGCCCCAGTGAATAAGAAACAGCTTAGAAGAACCTTAACTGACCGTTCTGTGTCTGAGTTTAAACACACAGTTCAGCCAGTACTTAGTGATATTCTGAGAAAATACTCTGAGTCCAGCTCCCATAGCATCAGTCCTAGTATAAATGACCACTTTGTTAATGATGCCTTACAAGCCCTCGGGAGTACACTCCATGTTGTTGCCCCCCTGAAACCTAAGTTCGTTAGACAAAACCGAGTAGCACCGTGGTTTAACGCTGAAACTCGTTCTCTTAAACAAGAAACCCGTAAGTTGGAAAGAGAATGGCGCCGCTCCGGTTCAGAGCAGTCTCTGAATACCTGGAAACTTAGCCTATTAAATTATAAAAAAGCTCTGCGTAGAGCTAGAAGCCAGTACTATTCAACCTTAAAATCAGAGAATGGAAATAATCCAAGATTTCTTTTTAGCACTATTGCTAAATTATTTCGCAGTCAGAGCTCAGTAGAACCACATGTTCCTGTTTCTCTCAGCTCTGATGATTTTCTTACATTTTTTGATAGTAAAATCTCAAATATTAGACATAAGTTAAATCAAGTTATTCCTACTATCAGCCCAGAGCAGGCTGAAGCGGTAGAAATGGAGGCATCCATAGAAACCTCTGTAACATTAGACTGCTTCACTGCTGTGGATCAAGCGGAAATAACATTAATTATTACGTCCTCCAAATCCTCAACGTGTCTGTTAGACCCAATTCCCACTAGACTTTTTAAAGAAACTTTTCCCCTAATTAATGATCCCATATTAACAATGATACATACCTCTCTGGAAACGGGTTACGTGCCACAGTCTTTTAAATATGCAGTTGTTAAACCTCTTCTGAAAAAGCCCAGTTTGGATCCTAGCATCTTGGCCAACTATAGACCGATATCGAACCTGCCCTTTATTTCTAAAATCCTAGAAAGAGTTGTAGTTAAGCAGCTTTACTGCCACCTACAGGACAACAGCCACTTTGAAGACTTTCAGTCGGGGTTTAGACCTCACCACAGCACGAAAACTGCACTAGTTAGAGTCTCTAATGACTTGTTATTGGCCTCAGAAAAGGACTACTTTCTATTCTGGTCCTGTTAAACCTCAGTGCAGCCTTTGACACTATCGACCACAGTATTTTACTCCATAGATTAGAGCAGGACATAGGGATCAGAGGATCTGCTCTCCAGTGGTTTAAATCCTATCTGTCCGATAGGTATCAGTTCGTTAATTTAAATGGACAGTCCTCTCAGTGCACTCGAGTCAACTATGGAGTCCCACAGGGCTCAGTCTTAGGACCCATCCTGTTTATGCTTTATATGCTACCCCTAGGAAACATAATCAGGAAACACAGTATTAATTTTCATTGTTATGCCGACGATACGCAGTTGTATTTATCCATGACATCTGACCAGAATGACGATATAGAAAAACTGAATGCCTGTATCAGAGACATCAAGACCTGGATGACAATTAATTACCTCCTCTTGAACCCAGAAAAAACTGAGGTCATTATACCAGGTCCTAAAAACCTCAGAGATGCTCTGTCTGCTCAGATAGTCTCACTAGATGGCATAAGCATAGCCCCTAATTCCACAGTTAGAAACCTTGGGGTTTTATTTGACCAGGAGTTATCATTTAAGGCTCACATATCTCAGGCGTGCAGAACTGCCTTTTTTCACCTGCGGAATATTGCTAAGATCAGAAATGTACTTACTAAGAGTGATGCTGAAAAACTCATCCATGCATTTGTTACGTCGAGGCTGGATTACTGTAACTCCTTGTTAGCAGCATGTCCTAAGAGTTCCTTAAGAAGTTTCCAGCTTGTTCAGAATGCAGCTGCTAGATTCTTAGCAGGAACTAGCAGAAGAGATCACATCACTCCTGTGTTAGTTTCACTCCATTGGCTCCCAGTTGATACTAGAATCAAGTTCAAGATCCTCCTGTTAACCTATAAGGCCTTACATGGAATGGCCCCGTCCTATATTAAGGACCTCATAGTCCCTTACCACCCAATCAGAACACTTCGCTCGCAAAATGCAGGACTGCTTGTGGTTCCTAGAATTAGTAAAAGTACGGTTGGAGGTAGAGCGTTTAGCCACCAAGCCCCTGTCTTATGGAATAAACTCCCAGCTCATGTAAGAGAGGCCGATTCAGTTTCTACATTCAAAGTTAGACTGAAAACATTCCTCTTTGGACAGGCTTATTGTCAGACTAGTTAGTATTCAGAGATTATTTAACTTAATGTTAAGTTGTTTAAATTAAACTTAACTATTTCTTTTAAAAGGCTGCTAGAAGTTGAAGCTGGGGTAACTATGGTGCTCTGGGGTTCTGTCCTCTTTTCTCTTCTACTTCTACCCTTCCTCTCTTTTCTATTCTTGATCATTATTCATCATTTAGTTCTCCATGTCTCTGTTTGGTGCAGTGCGATTCATGTATTGTCCCTCTTTTCCTCTCCCCTCCTGGGGAGTGGGAGTGCTTCCAGACTCCAGTTGGCTCATCCATGCTCCTGTTCCTGACCGTTTACCTCGCCTTTGCTCCTGCTCCTACACCTGGCTGTGGATCCTGCCTCTGGCTCATCTCTGCTCTGTACCTGACCGAGTACCTCGTCTCTGGCTCGTCTCTGCTCTGTACCTGACCGAGTACCTCGTCTCTGCTCCTGCTCCCACACCTGGCTGTGGTTCCTGTCTCAGGCACGACTCGCGCCCCTGACTGTCCCCCCAACAACGGCTGGATGAAGCTCGTCTGCTGGACTTTAAATGTGTAGTTGTAGGGTTAGATAAGTTAATTCTTCTCTAAGAGTTCTGGTAAATCGCCTGTCCGTCCTGGGGGAGGATCCCTCCTTCATGTGGGCACCCCTGAGGTTTTTCCAGAATCCGTTTTTTTTGGGAGTTTTTCCTTACCGCAAAGGGGGGTCTAAGGGCAGGGATGCCAGTATAGCTTAGTCAGTTTGTTAGTTCATTTTAGTATTTTCCTATTGAACTCTTTGTATTCGTGATCCTTTTGAGTTCATGTTTTACTTTGAAGCCCATCGAGACGACTGTTGTTGTGATTTTGGGCTATACAAATAAAATTGAATTGAATTGAATTGAAATTGAACCAAGGAAAGCACAGAAATCCAAACCGTAGAACATTGAACATTGAACCGTTTCAGAGCTTTTCTCATGCACGCGCTCACACACACAGTCCAGTTTAGTCGCGGTACTGCCACCTTAAAGCCAAGAAAAAGCCTTGCAGGCCTGTTGTTGCTCTGGGAAAACATGGAGTTTGTTGCAATAATCCAGTCAGATCCAGAGAGAACAGAAAGACGACGACTCCGCTTTCATGTGACCAGCGTGATGCACGTTAGCTCCACAGCCTCCAGTCCGACTCCCATCCAGAAAACAGCTATTCACCCGCAGTTCCTCCACTCACCAATCCCAGCTCATTTTCTGATCCAGACGTGTCCTTCTGTCTCTACAAACTAACTGTTCAAAATTAAATAAATAAATATGACCTTGTGCAATCAACCAATAAATCTCTCATAAATATATAAAAGCATCATGAAATATTGAAAAACTTGCACACAAATTTTAAATTATATTATTATATTAAATATATTTTATTTTGCTTTAAAAACCTCTTCTTTATTTTAAAACAGCATTTTAAAATATTCATTTTTTATCGTGTTGAATATTATTATAATTCTATGGCTTTTTTCATAACCTCAGATTTCTAAATCAATATTTTCCACTGTTCTAACAGCTTTTTTGTTAGTGCAGTATTTAATACTATTTACATACAGAATTATTTCTTTCTGAAAAACATAAAAAACTATTTTTTGTTAGCATTTTTACACTTATGAATGACATATTTAACCATAATTATTATTGATTTAACTACATAAATGTTCTATGCATTAAATCTACCTTGTGTAAAATATCCATAAATAATATGTTCATAGAATAATTTCTAGTCACATTGATGGTTGTCATAAAATGAGTCAAATCTTTCCAAAATGTTGGAGTGAAAGAGAAAAGAGGCTCAGTTTCTGCCGAGGAAGGACAAAATGAACAGTTTATGTCCAGATCTTTTTCAATTTGGTAAAAAAGTGTTTTTCTGGATAAAATGTATGAAGAATTCTGAGAGAAATGTCTTGAATTTTCTTGGTGATTAAATACTTTTGGGGCAGGAAACAAACCTGTCCTTATAAGTTTCCATGTGCAACACTGCCACATACCAGTGTATCCTGAGATGATAAAATGAAGGCTTGCCATGCACATTTTTTCATTTAGGAAAAGACTATATATACTAATTTAGGATATGTACACTTCTGCTTTAAAAGTTAAAAACAGTCCTTTTTATCTTTGGCTACAGGAGAAGGAAAGTGAGATGGATAATGCAATGTAGGGGGGGAGGGGGGAATTCTGCACTGCACTGAGGATGTGTTTTATAATGTTCTGTGGCTGACCACCAAAAAAGGAATTCTTATGTAAAATCTTATAAGAATATCCTGATATGTTTATGGTGTTTCTATGACTGACCCCCAAAAGGAATGCTTAATATAAAGTTTTGCCAAGTTTACCATGCGACTCCTTCGCTGTGGCGACCCCTGATGGGAAAAGCCGAAAGAGAAACAACAAATCCTGTTGAGGGAGTGCTCTGTAGAGCATATCCTGACAATGTTTAGACTTTTATCCCGTTACTGACCCGTAAAAGGAGTGCTCTGTAGAGCATATCCTGACAATGTTTAGACTTTTATCCCGTTACTGACCCGTAAAAGGAGTGCTCTGTAGAAGATATTCTGACATGTTTATGATGATATAGGATGAGTGTACTGCAGGGTGAGCCTGCGGGAAGGGACCGGCCCTCCTTTTCCTCACGCTAACCTTTGCATCAAAGAATATAAAAGATGGGGAAGCCTAACTTTATTTAGAGTCTGCTGGGGGTTGCATGCGAACCCCCAGCCGGAGTTTTTTTCTTCAAGCCACTCTATCTGGACTGTTGGCTCTCCAGTCCGTGTGTCACGTTAGGGGCAGATGAATCTTTTCTGTTGAAACTGCATGGCTTAAACTCCTGTGTTATGATGTTTGACTGTATTTAGAGCGGGGAATAAAAGAAACATTTATTCTAGCTTGCAGTCTTTGAGTCATTTGCTTCTACTCGGTGCCTACCTCCCTCAAACCTGAAAGGAAAACATTTCTTAAAACAGAAAGGTTACGCGTTATACGTTGGTCATGAACAAAACAGCTCTTATCTCATATAATTATATCTCACATTTTGCAAAATGCAATTTGCTTTTTTTTCTCCTCTGTATTTCCTGCTTCTGCTCAGTGGGCGAACACACCACCCTCCTCTTCTTCAGCGCATTCACAGATGCAGCAAGTCAATGATCAGGATGTGGTTCATACACTTAATTAACAAATATATTTGTATTTTGAAGATTATTCTACAATCAAACATTTCAAGAGAAAAATATCAGTAACAATATCTGTGATATTAGACCCGTCAATATTTAGAGGAAAAAATATTAAATACATAAATATTTAAATATAAATATTATAAATACAATTAATAAATATTCAGATGTTCCCAGTAAATGAAGCTCCGACCAAAGATCAGTTTTTCCAATGTTCTGTACCAGTGACAATGACAAATGAAAATCATCTGTTTAAATCCAAATGTCATATCTAAATGAACAATAAATGTTTAATTTCAACATTAAAGTCCAGTTTCTGACTCCCAGACTCTGGTTCCCATGGAAACTGATCCACACAGAGGAACACCCTCAGAAGGAGTCTAGTTAACCATTGCAGAGAACAGAAGACAGAGAGATTCTGACACTCTGGACCACTGATCTCTGAGAGAAGTGTTGCTGTGGTGCAGCGTGCTGACTATAAACTATTTAATCCTTTATCAAATATTGTTAATCTTCTAACTTCAAGTTGAACCTGGTAGACTCTGGTCCTTGAAAAGATTGTCTGACATTAAACTGATATGCAGCTACAGATCTGCCTCTGCAGGTTTACTCAATTCTCTCATTTCTGCACCAAAACTCTCCTTCTTTCAATGATTTTCCTCTCTAATCTGACTCACACTTGTGTCTGTGTGTGTGTGTGTGTGTGTGTGTGTGTGTGTATGCGTGTGTGTGTGTGTGTGTGTGCGTACACGCTCACATGCTCTGCTGCGTCTGATTTGAACTTTGACCTCGGTCAGCTTTCAGGCAGGTTTGATCAAGATGACAAGTCTGTCAATAGTTTGAGTTCTGGTTTGTTTTCTGACTTTTCAAACTCAGAAATCTGTCAAATGTTTCAACAGCTGAATGTTTGTTGCCATGGAAACATCTTTGTTCTACAGAAAATCTAAGCAGCTGTTTTCTTCCACTGCAGACTCTTCAAAGAATCAAAGATGTTCAATTTGTGGAAAATCCAGAAAATCTTTGAATCCAAACCTTTCAGCTTCAGTGAAGAACTACAAATGTAGAAATGAACCAACCAGCAGCTTCAATGTTCTGACCTCAGAGTCTGCAGTCTGCAGTTTGGACTCTCCAGTCCAGAACACAAAACCTCCATGGATGAATCCTCCAGGCTGTTGCTGCTTAGGTCCAGTTCTGTCAGGTGGGACGGGTTGGACTTCAGAGCTGAGGCCACAACTTCCCAGTGAGTCTCTGAGAGTCCACATCCTGGAAGTCTGTGAAGAGAAACAAAGATAGAAACAGATGATCTTCTGATGAATTCAGGCTGTGATGAAGTTCCAGTTGTACATTTCTCTCTTCACCAGAGCTTCATCTTCATCATGAACTAGTCCTCCTCATCAGTCTCTCTCAGACCTTCATCTTTCTTTCATCTGCAGCTGGAGGAGAGAAGGTGGAGCTCCATGGAGCTTCATGCTGCTCTCAGTCTGTCAGTGATCTGAGGTCTGAACCCCAAAGTTGTAGTACAACATCTGGATCCCAGAGACTGACAGCTGTCGCTCTGACCATGATGATGATGATGACAATGATGGTTGAATGTTGACAGTTTTTCATTGTTGGTTCTGATCCAGTTTTCTGAGAGTTTTCTGTTTTCAGTTCCAAAATAATATTTTCATGTTTTCAGCTCTGAAGCTGTAAACAACAACAGTTCATCTTCCTGTTCTGTTGCAGAACTTTGAATCCAGTTTCCTCCTCAGGTCCACGTCTCCCATCATGAACAGAACCACAGCAGCACCAACCTTCAGGCAGAACTTTCCAGAAGGTCTTCTTGGTAGAAAGAGGCTAACGTGACTGTTTCAATGGAGGAACAAGAACCTGTGTAGGTTTACAAGTTAGCTTTAATGCTAAGCTTCATTAGTCAGAGTCAAGATCCGAGTCCTCCTCGACTATGACGAAGATGGAAGACGTCCATCAAAACATGTCAGGTACTTTTTTTTCATGACTATAAGGCGCACTTCACTTAAGCTTTCTCCAAACTGTAGGGGGCGCCCTACTAGGCGCTGTGCCTAATGTCTGACTTCAGCAGAGGAGTAGAAGAAGACGATGAGAAAAAAACTCAGTTGTTCTCCCACTGATTTTTTCCACAATGAGTGTGTATGTGTGTATGCTGAAACGTGTGTGTGCTGAAATGTGTGTGTGCTGTAATGTGTGTGTGCTGTAATGTGTGTGTGCTGAAATGTGTGTGTGCTGAAATCTGCGTGTGCTGTAATGTGTGTGTGCTGAAATGTGTGTGTGTTGAAACTTGTGTGTGCTGAAATGTGTGTGTGCTGAAATGTTTGTGTGCTGAAATGTGTGTGTGCTGAAACCTGTGTGTGCTGAAATGTGTGTGTGCTGAAACCTGTGTGTGCTGAAATGTGTGTGTGCTGAAACCTGTGTGTGCTGAAATGTGTGTGTGCTGAAACCTGTGTGTGCTGAAATGTGTGTGTGCTGAAACCTGTGTGTGCTGAAATGTGTGTGTAAGAGAGGCAGACTCAGTTTCTACATTCAAAGCTAGACTGAAAACATTCCTCTTTGGACAGGCTTATTGTCAGACTAGCTAGTATTCAGAGATTATTTAACTTAATGTTAGTTTGTTTAAATTAAACTTAATAATAACTATTTCTTTTAAAAGGCTGCTAGAAGTTGAAGCTGGGGTAACTATGGTGCACTGGGGTTCTGTCCTCTTTCCTTTTTTACTTCTACCCTTCCTCTCCTCTATTCTTGATCATAATTTATCATTTAGTTCTCCATGCCTCTGTTTGGTGCAGTGCGATTCATGTATTGTCCCTCTTTTCCTCTCCCCTCCTGGGGAGTGGGAGTGCTTCCAGACTCCAGTTGGCTCATCCGTGCTCCAGTTCCTGACCGTTTACCTCGCCTTTGCTCCTGCTCCTACACCTGGCTGTGGATCCTGCCTCTGGCTCATCTCTGGCTCGTCTCTGCTCTGTACCTGACCGAGTACCTCGTCTCTGCTCCTGCTCCTACACCTGGCTGTGGTTCCTGTCTCCGGCTCGACTCGCGCCTTTGACTGTCCCCACAACCACGGCTGGATGAAGCTCGTCTGCTGGACTTTTATATATGTAGTTGTAGATTTAGATAAGTTAATTCTTCTCTAAGATTTCTGGTAAATCGCCTGTCCGTCCTGGGGGAGGATCCCTCCTTCATGTGGGCACCCCTGAGGTTTCTTCGTTTTTTCCGGAATCCGGTTTTTTTGGGAGTTTTTCCTTACCGCGAAGGGGGGTCTAAGGGCAGGGATGCCAGTATAGCTTAGTCAGTTTGTTAGTTCATTTTAGTATTTTTCTATTGAACTCTTTGTATTCGTGATCCTTTTGATTTCATGTTTTACTTCGAAGCCCATCGAGACGACTGTTGTTGTGATTTTGGGCTATACAAATAAAATTGAATTGAATTGAATTGCTGAAACCTGTGTGTGCTGAAATGTGTGTGTGCTGAAACCTATGTGTGCTGAAACGTGTGTGTACTGAGTGCCGCTCTCCCATCAAGTTTCTGCTTCAGTTTCTTCTTTTAGTCATCAAACTGTTTCATTAACAGATCAATGATTTATCTAGAAAGAAGATGATGAACAGAAAGAGCATTTTAGAAATTTGCTTCTAGAATGGCTGACATTGTGGAAATGAAGACATCCTTTCATTTTGGACCGTCTGCTTTGTGTTCAAACCTTTCAGAAGGTTCTGGATTGGATTTCATTTGGACAAATATGTTCCTTCTTTGCTCTTTAGCTAAAAGATCATATGATTGTTAAAAACAAACTGATTTTCTTCTTTCATGTTTTTTATTTCTAATCATTTTCAAACCTTTCATTCTTTGTAAATTAATCTGAACACTGATCTGATTTATCATCACAATCACTTCTGGACTCACCTGAACTTTCTGCAGTTCCTCACAGCTGGGATCAGTCTCCGTTTACCCTCATATGATGATATCTTGTACTGTTTCAGGTCCAGCTCATCCAGAACCTCCTCTGAAATCTGTAGAGTGTAGGCCAGAGCTGAGCAGTGGATCTCTGAGAGTTCCTTCTCTGATTTGTTCTCTGACTTCAGGAACTCCTGGATCTCCTGATGAACTGAGAGGTCCTTCATCTCCATCAGACAGTGATAGATGTTGATGCTTCTGTCAGGAGAGAATCCTCTACTGTTGATCTTCTTCAAGTTGTTGATGGCTCTCTGGATGGTTTCTGGATTCTTCTCTGTCTGACCCAGCAGGCCTCCTAAGAGTCTCTGGTTGGACTCCACAGAGAGACCATGAAGGAATCGAACCAACAGGTCCAGGTGTCCAGTTTGACTCTGCAGGGATTTCTCCATGACTCCAATCAGAAACTCATCCAGGGATGGGTTCTCCATGTTGTTCTTCAGGAAGTCCTCAATGACCTCTACCTTCCTGTTGGAGTAACAGTGGAACATGTAGACTGCAGCCAGAAACTCCTGAACGCTCAGATGAACAAAGCTGTGGACCGGTTTCTGGAAGATCCCACACTCTCTTCTGAAGATCTCAGTACAAACTCCAGAGTACACTGAGGCCTCTGTGACATCCAGACCACACTGCTGCAGGTCTTCTTGGTAGAACATGATGTTTCCTTTCTCCAGATGTTCAAATGCCAGCCTCCCCAGCTTCAGAAGAACTTCCCTGTCCGTCTCTGTCAGCTCTTGTGGACTTGTCGGATGTTCCTGCTGGTACTTGTTCTTCTTCCTCTTTGTCTGGACCATCAGGAAGTGGGAGTACATGTCAGTCAGGGTGGTGGGCAGCTCTCCTCTCTGCTCTGTGGTCAGCAGGTTCTCCAGAACCACAGCAGTGATCCAGCAGAAGACTGGAACTTCACACATGATGTAGAGGGACATGGAGGCCTTGATGTGGGAGATGATTCTGCTGGACAGCTCTCCATCTGGGAACCTCCTCCTGAAGTACTCCTCCTTCTGAGCATCATTGAAGCCTCGTACTTCTGTCAGTCTGTCCACACATGAAGGAGGGATCTGATTGGCTGCTGCAGGTCTGGAAGTGATCCAGACCAGAGCTGAGGGCAGCAGACGTCCCTGGATGAGGTTAGTGAGCAGCACGTTGACTGAGGACTTGTGTGTGACATCAGACACTACCGGACTGTTGTTGAAGTCCAGAGAAAGTCTGCTTTCATCCAGACCATCAAAGATGAACAGAAGTTTGCAGACAGACAGCTGTTCTGCTGGGATCTTCCGGAGTGTTGGATGGAACAGCTGGATAAGAGTGAGAAGACTGTGCTGCTCATCTCTGATCAAGTTCATCTCCCTGAAGGACAGAGGAACCACAGCACTGATGTCTTGGTTCTCCAAGCCCTCGGCCCAGTCCAGAGTGAACTTCTGCACTGAGAAGCTTTTTCCAGCTCCAGCAACTCCGCTAGTCAGAACCACTCTGATGGATCTGTGTTGGTCAGGGAGGACTTTGAAGATGTCTGGGTTCTTGATTGCAGTGTCATGGAGCTGGTTGGTCTTGGTGGTGGTCTCCAGCTGCATCACCTCATGTTGGGTGTGAGCCTCTGGTCTCAGTCCCTCTGTGATGTAGAGCTCAGTGTAGACCCTGTTGAGGAGCGTTTCTCTTCCTGCTTCTTCAGTTCCTTCAGCCACATGTTCACTTCTGCTCCTCAGACTGATCTGGTGTTCTCCAAACATCTCCTGCAGACCAACATCTGCTGACAGAGAGAAGAAAGCTCCTTCATGAGTGTTCCACATGTTTCCAGAAGAATCCATCAGCAGATGATCAGGCTCTGACTCACCAGCTCTGGGTCTTTCTGCAGACTGGGGTCCGCTCCTCTTCTTCTCTCTGTGGACACTAAGGAGAAACGTTAGTGAACAACAATCAAAGCAGTCAGTGGGAAGTTCCAGACTAACTCTGATCATGGAGCAGATCCTCTCTGATCTTCAGACTCAGATATTGGGATCCAGACTGTGCTGAATGTGAGCAAATGTGTTTCCAGGTGAAACCAGAGCAGATCTAGTCCATCTGAAGGTCTAAATGATGTGTTAGCTGTGTTTGGAGCTCATGTCTGGACTGAGCTCAGAGAAAAGTTCAGCTGTTTGCTTCATCCTCACAGACTGAGCTTTGTGTCCTCCAGAGTTGTCCAACTCTTTTCTTTCCTCTCAGACCTAAAACGCTCACAGCAGATGGTTGACCTTCCTGGATGGATCAGCTGATGTTCTTGATGAGAACATTGTTGTTCCTGCTGAGAGCTGAACTCTGCTTTGTTCACTAGAAACAGCTTCTTACTGTGAGTCTGAAGGTCCTGGTTCAGTTCTGAAGTTTGGAGGATTCCACTTGGACCGGTCACTCTTCATGGATCCACAGCTGGAGGCTGCAGACTGGACTCTCTGTGTGACCTGTTGACCTCTGCAAACACCAAACCATCAGAGTGTTGGAGGATCTGCTCATTCATGAACAGCTGATGGACTTTGACATGAACACAGACTGAGCTGTTCAGTCTGGAATAACATGACATGTTTGGATCAACAGTTTCCAGGTTTCAGCATTTTCTGTCAGTTAATCCAGACTTTTTTCTAGAAAAGCTGATTCCAATTCTCCATGTAGAAATGTAGAAATTCTGAGAGCAGAAAGTCAAACTAGAACAATGTGATGTTTGGAAAGCATGAAAATCTGAATCCTAGGAGTCTGCAGTGATTCTTCTCATTAGACTGGAGCTGCTGTCAGTCAGAGTCAGCAGTCAACATGTTTTCTTCTCCAACATCTCTGATGTCTCTCAGAGACTCTCAGAAGACTCAACTGAAAAGATCTCATCACACAAATGATGTTCCAAGTGAGTCTGATCAGAGAGATCCAGAACTGAACCAGACCTCAAGTCCTTCATCTGAAAACTGTTGATCATCTGAACTAGAATCCAGCCTCCAAAAACTCTGACAAACACTCACTGTTCCACTGCTGAATGGAAGTCTTTGAAATCTGGATTAGAATCCTTTGATCTGTACCTCCTTCTGGACCCCCAGCTGGATCCAGGTCTAGATTCAGGTCCAGGTTGGTTCCTGTGGAGAATGAATGTTGCTGGTGTGAGTCCTGAGCTCTGACATGGAGAAGATCATGGACAGTTGGAGATGTTCATCTCACCTCTGAGCTTTGCTCTGGTTGTCATGGTTACCATCTCTGCTTCTAGAGGGAGGGGCTCCCTCCTGTGGTTCCTCCCACTGATCCATGCTGCTGGATTCACTGGATCCACATCAGCTCACACACACCTTCCTCCTTCACCTGCAGAGGAAACCCTCCTCATCATCAGCTCTGATCCTCCTTCACCAACAGATCAGCTGCTCCTCCACTGATTGGCTCTTCTCGTGTGTTTCCTCTCACGTTCAGGTGAATGCAGTCAGACAGCAGTGGGAGGCAGAGGAAGCTGCCATCAGCTGCTGCACTTCTGCTCTCCCTCCACCTCCAACAGACTTTTAGCAATCCTTGTGCTTAGTTCACTTTGCTTTCCAAAAAATTCTGAAAGGTGTAAGGGACACATTTTGGAGTTCTCTTCAGTTGTGATGCAAATCTTTTCTACTATTTAAGTCTGTGTTTATTTTCGTATTTAGTGCCATTGGAAAAGGTACATTTTAAGAAAAAGTTAGACCTGTGCATTCTTTTAACTCTTATCCCTTATAATAAGCAGGTAACTTATATTGTCGTGCTGTGGTTTCCCGGTGATGGCGATTGCGCAACTCTTCAGGACGCGCGTGGGGAGGGAAATCACTGCACACGACAAGCACTCTTCGCTCGGAAACTTTGACTCGTTTTGAGCAGGTAAGTACAGATAATGCTATTTAACAGCAACAGGCTTGCAATATTTTCTCAGGCTCTTGCTCGGGCACAGAACAGCGGAGAGACCTGTCCATGCGATGAGCGTGAGCACCAACTGAAAACTCTTCACGTTACCCACAACTTAATCTGAACTCCAAGTATCGCGTTACTTCTTAACCAATAAGAATAGGTTGACGGGGTTATCCTATGTTGAAGTAACTGCCTTACACTACCCCCCCCCCCCTCCCCCTTTGGAAGTACTGAGTCCCTTCAGTACTAATGCCTAAAAATAATAAAATAATACAGAACTGAATTACCACTGGTCTGCTGTAATCTGGAATTACTGAACAAATCTCTGAATTGAACACGTTACTGAACACAACTTTTGCATTTAAGGTTAACCAGACCTAAGACTTGAGTGGTTCCTGAACATCTACAACTTGTATCCTTTAATTATTCTCTAAATCTTTCTGGACGATTCACTATACGCCCCCTGGAGGTTTTGATAGTCCTTTCTTGGGTCTTCTGTTCCCCACACGGAGTCTCTTTCTTCTCTTTAACCATGGCTTGTGGTTCCCCTTTTACTTGATCCTCTTCATAGTGTCCCGTTAGAAAATGCTCTGGTACCAGTGGCACCTCTTCTTCACTTATTTGTACTCCTGAATCTGTTTCACACTGCAGGACTTGACTCAGTCTATGCTTAACCCAGGCTGGAATGATGTCACCATTGTATGGTTTCAGACGATCGTGATGCATTATCTTGCTGCGCTTCAGCCCCTGAATCTCATAAAGAACAGGACCACGACATGCGGATACAATCATTGGTCCCTTCCATGGCACTTGAAGCTTTGGGCTCAGACCTTTCTTTTTGGTGTCATTGTTATGGCTAGCGAACAGAGGCAGACCCAGATGCTGTAACCCGGAAGGATACTCGGCAGGCGAGGCAGGTGAGTAGGAATAGTTTTAATGATTTTTGAACAGAGTTCCAGGTGTGGATGCGGCGAGGATGGTTGGAGGGTCTTGACGGCAAACACCGTGATCCCAGGTGGATATCCAGAGGGGTGACGAGGAGGAACCAGTGAGAAGGTGAGTAAGAGTCCAGAGCGTAACAGGCGAGGTCAAGGTAGGCAGAGACAAGGCAAAGTAAGACGAGGAATAATAGGCATGGACAAGAATAGCGAACTAGGCCAGAGGATGCACCGTGGAGTACAACGAACTAGCGTCGATTACAGGTCCTGGGTCTCCTTAAGAGTCCACGGGCTGATGAGGAAGAGGAGGTGCAGCTGGTGTCCTCAGGTGTGCCTGATGAGGAGGAGGAGCCTGCCGGGGGCACCGTGACAGTCATCCTTTATATAAACCAGGTCTCCAACTTGGAATGCGTTTTCTCTTGCCTGAACATCATGCTGCTTCTGACGTTTCTGTGCCATCCGGAGATGTTTTCTTGCAAGATTATGGGTATTTTTCATTCCTTCATCCAGGTGATGAAGGAACTCCAGGGTTTCCATACGGTCAGATTTGAGTGCAGCAATGCCAGTTTGCACATCTTGAGGCTAATGGACTTCTCTGCCAAGGATGAGTCTATTAGGTGTAAACCCAGTGGTAGCATGTTGAGAGCTGCGTTAGGCCGAAGTAAGCAGCGGTAAGTGCTTATCCCAGTTCTTCTGATCCTGGTCCATGTAACACCGTATCATCTGGAGCAGTGTTCGATCGAACCGTTCTACTTGGCCATTGGATGCGGGATGGTAAGGAGTTGTCCTCGTCTTGGTAATTTGCAGAAGTTTGCAAATATTCTGGAACAGCAACTCTCAAACTTCCTGCCTTGATCTGTATGTAATTCCAGAGGTGCCCCAAAACGAGCAATGAAATCATACACCAGTTTCTTTGCTGTAGTTGCTACAACTTTGTCTGGTACAGGAAACGCTTCAACCCACCATGTGAATTGGTCAATAATGGTCAAAATGTACTTGTTTCCAGAGCTAGAGGCTGGAAATGGGCCAAGAATGTCTAGATGCAGCCGATCGAGTGGGGCTCCTGCTTGATAATTTTGCAGTCTGGCCTTTATTGTGGAATGCGCTGACTTGCATGCATTGGAATGCTGACATTTCTTCACAAATAGGTGGACATCTCCCCCCATTCCATACCAGTGATAGCTCTGGCGCACACATTCCAGGGTTTTTGCCTCACCTAAGTGACCAGAATGAGGAGGGTTATGGCAAGCCTGCAAAATGTCTCTCTGCATGGAAGCTGGGACAAGTAACCGAAAGGTTGACTTCCCAGTTCCTGGTTTTTCCCAAACATAGTGCAGGACACCTTTGTACAACAGCACGTGAGGCCAACAGAGCCAAAACTTCCTCACGGCAGAGCTCTCCACCATCACCTCCTCCTTACTAGGTAGTCTCTCCGACTCTTTCCACTTATGGAGAAGGGAGAGAACAGGATTGTCTTTTAGGAGTGCAGTGAGTTATTCAGGTGTGACCGATTGTAACCAGTTAACTGCTGGAGTTTCCAACTCTGTACTGACCTGGCCTGTTGCAATTCGCTGTTTACAATTACTGCCATTAGACTCGACACACCTCACTGCTAAAGTTACAATATCATCAACATCATCTTCAAACCTTTCCCACTGCTCCTGCAGTCTTATGCAGTATTTACACCCATGACATGGCAAGTCGGACGCATTCTTCCCAGCTTGATAACAGTTACATCGGTTGAAGTTTGCACTGACCTGTCTTGACATAGCATCCACGTTGGAATGTCGATAACCAGGCCTGTGTTCAATGTCAAAGTCATATTGGCTCATTTCCTCCAGCCAACGAGCCAGCTGGCCTTTGGGGTGCTTGAAGCGGAAAAGCCAGGCAAGGCTGCTGTGGTCTGTCCGCAACAGGAACTTCTTGCCGAGTAGGTAGTGGCGAAACTGCTGTGTGTAGTGAACAATTGCAAGCAGCTCTCTTCTGGTGACACAGTATCTCTGTTGGGATGGTGTGAGATGGTTTCTAGCATATGTCAAGACTCGCTCTTCTCCCCACTGGAGTTGTGATAGTACAGCTCCAATGCTGTAATTTGATGCATCTGTATCAAGAATAAACTTGCCTTCAGAAATGGGGTAACAAAGCACTGGTGCAGTGGTCAGCTTCTCTTTTACCTGTGCAAATGCATCTTGATGCTCTTCAGTCCAAAGAAAGGGAACCCCCTTTTTTAAGAGGCAGTGAAGGGGACTGGCTAACTCTGCAAAAGCTGTAACAAACTTTAGATAATAGTTACACAACCCAAGGAAAGCTTGTAGATCCTGTTGGTTCTGGGGTGGCTCCCAAAGCTGCACATCACTAACCAGCGCTGGGTTTGGCTGAACTCCTTGACCATTCACAATGTGGCCCAGGAAAAGAACCTCATCCTGAAGTGAATGGTACTTAGATGGTTTTAACTTGAGCCCATAAGTGTGTAGACATTTAAAAACTTGTGCGAGCCTGTCCAGACTTTAATCTACCCCCCGACCCAGAACAATAATGTCGTCCAGGTAGATCAGCAATGTTTCCCACTGGAGTCTACGGAGCACTAACTCCATTGCCCTCTGAAAAGAACTTGGGAATTTACAGAGGCCTAATGGCATGCGTGTATATTCATATAGACCCCATCTAGTGATGAAAGCTGTCTTCTGATGATCTTTTCCAGTCATGGCTATCTGCCAGTATCCGGACTGAAGATCAAGCGTTGAAAACACAGTGGCTCCTCCAAGCACATCCAGACACTCTTCAATCTTGGGTAAAGGATATGCGTCTTTGGTGGTCAGGTTGTTGAGACGGCGGTAATCTACACACCACCGGACTCCTCCATCTTTTTTCCGTATCAAGACTACAGGGGAAGCCCATTCAGATGGAGATGGTGTTATGACTCCAGCTTTTAGCATAGCTTGAAGGTGTGCCTCCTCTTCACCTTGAAATCCAAGAGGTGTGCGCCTTACTGGTTGATGAACAGGCTTGGCAGATCCTGTATCAATCCTGTGTGTAACAGCAGACAGATAACCCAAGTCCGAGTCATTCTTGGCAAACAGAGATTGATATGTCAGCAGTAGCTGGATGAACTGTTGTTGTTGTTCCTCACTTAAGGTTTCACTGACAGCTGCTGCGAGGCCATGAAGATGCTCTGGGAGGTCAGAAGATGTGACCACTCTCCCCACAACAAGTGACGATCTCTTCCTTTCCATGTTTAGGTCATGTTTTAGCTCTTCTGCACATTCTAGCTCTGTAGGATCAGCTTCAACCAGCAGTCCAAGACAAGCTCCTTTTGGTAGTGCTGATTTGCTAGTTGAAAAGTTGCAGAGCCTGAATGGCACTCTCTTTTTCATAGTTGTAAATACACCCCCTGAAGCTATAGCTTCAGTGATGCTCATTGGTTCCAATACTGCTGGTATTTCAGGTCTTGGGTCGTCAACTTCACCCCAAACTACACATTCAGATGATGGTGGTATGGTTGTAGTCTGACTCAGCATCACCCTGGTAACATAATAGTCTGTTCCATCCCCCCTCACTATTTTGGAGGGCACAAGCTCAGTATCAATAAAGACTTTGCCACATGCATGAATGACAACATCATGGAACTTCATTAGATCCAGTACCAGAAGAACAGAGTCCCGTATCGGGACCACATGCACATCCCAGTCAATGGACTTGGATACAATGTTGAAGTTAACATTCAGACCACGCTTTGCAACCATGCTGTCACCAACTCCTGCGGTTAGAAGGTTTGTTTTAGATAATTTCTTCTCATTTTCTTTGGAAAACATCTGGAAAAGTTCCTCAGAAATTATAGTTGTTTGAGCTCCTGTGTCAACCACAGCTTGTGTTGGAATGCCATTCACTTTCAGTGGAATCTGTAGGCTCTCCCCTTGGTTTTTGGTGCAGCCAATCTATAACCCATGTTGCTGTTGACTCGTGTCAGATGTAATTTCTTACCATAAGCCTTTGTCAGAGTTTTTGTCATCCTGGTTATGTGAAGCAGGCGGGCTCTTTGACCTGATGCAGTCTCTTCTTAAGTGTCTTGACTCTCCACACCTGAAACATGTGCCAGTGAGTCGACGTGTGGGACTGGGGGATTGGGACATGTGAAGCAGGCGGGCTCTTTGACCTGATGCAGTCTCTTCTTAAGTGTCCTGACTCTCCACACCTGAAACATGTGCCAGTGAGTCCACGTGTGGGACTGGGGGATTGGGACCGTATTCGGCCAGGCTGCACTTGGTGGAGATTCAGTGGTCTTTCAAACTGAACTGTGGAGTGAGTTGGTGATCTGGCTCTTTGATGTTCAGATTGAGTAGATTAGAGACGTTCAAGCTGTAACTGCAGGTTTCCTACAGTGTGAACCAAGTTCTTAACTTGATCTGTCAATGTTGCAAATTGAGCAGTCACATATTAAGGAGACTGTACTCTGCGAGAAGTTGTTGGAAGAGACTCGCCTCGTCCGGCTCCTTATATCGGCCTCACGTCCAACAGTCGCTCGAAAATTATGCTCATGGGCCTCGACACATTTTTGAGCTTCTGAAAGGGAGCAAGGGTCTCGATTCATTACTTCATAGGCCACCTTTTGGTTTCTCAGTCCTTTTAGAAAAGCATCAGTTTCCATCTGATCTTGAAGATCAAGGTCCAACCCTGGATAAGCCAAGGTGACAAAACGTCGGACCTCCTCCGCAAATTCAGCAGATGATTCTTTTCCTTGGCGAAGCTCTCCTAACTTTTTCCTCACTGTTGTGTGTGTGTGTGTGGGGGGGGCTTTTTCCAATGTTGGGTAAGCTGTTCCACCAGGAGAATATACGTAATCCTCTCTTGTTCTTTCAGGAAGGTAGCACACATAGAGTATTGCAGTCCCTCTTAAACAGTCATGTAGTCGGTCCACCCTCTCAGCTGCACCCTACCCACATTTACGGGCTAGTCGCTCAAATGGGAGCAGGAACGAGTCCCAGTCATCATTCCCATCAAATGTGGCAAGCTTAGGTCTATACATTTCTTGTGAAGCATGATGACTGTTGTGGCTAGTGGTATTAAATCTTTGCTCATCACGGCTGGGTAATAAAGGGTCAGCTCTATGCTCCAACTCCCAAGCATCTTGTCATCTCATTTGATGCTCTCGTCTTGATATTATTCTAGCAGGACCAGAACATCCAGTTCTGCTGTAATGGGAACACGGACTCGCTCTGTCTGTCTCACAGAGGGCTCTGAAGCCAAAGGTGCAACAACAGGTTCTGGTGGTTGGCTGCTTAAAGGGGGCAAACTTTCTCCATATCTATTTGAAATTGCAGGGGATGACAAATCCTGCTGTGCCTGAGGTATTCCCCCAGTAATGTGTGTTAAAACAGGGGCTAGCATCATCTGAAGGTGCTTTGTCTGCTGGTTTTGATTTTCTAACAATGCTTGTAAGCATTGTGGGGCACCGTCAGACTCAGATGTTCTTGCTGTAGCTCCTTGTAATTCCTCATCCATCTTGAAATACTTTTAACTCTTTGATGTTATTGTTTCTTTTTCATGAATTTGTTTAATTGGGAAACACTCCTCAATCGTCTATTGGATAATTCTGCAGCGTTTCCTAGCAGACCACAAGGTTACATAACTCCCAGAGCACTGATCTGGTGTAATATGGCCTCCGGCCAAAAGGTGGCACTAATGAATGCTTTGCAGGCCGGGCTCCGTGGTCAGTTTATAGCAGGTAAACTTTAGGCAGACTTTTCTCTTTCTTGTGCAGTTGGACAGTCGGTTTTACTTTATTTGGTGAAGTGGATTGTACTCACAATTTTTGAAAGCTTGAAGATCCCACTTCTGACACCATTTATCGTGCTGTGGTTTCCCGGTGATGGCGATTGCGCAACTCTTCAGGACGCGCGTGGGGAGGGAAATCACTGCACACGACAAGCACTCTTTGCTCGGAAACTTTTACTCGTCTTGAGCAGGTAAGTACAGATAATGCTTTTTAACAGCAACAGGCTTGCAATATTTGCTCAGGCTCTTGCTCGGGCACAAAACAGCGGAGAGACCTGTCCATGCGATGAGCGTGAGCACCAACTGAAAACTCTTCTGAACTCCAAGTATCGCGTTACTTCTTAACCAATAAGAATAGGCTGACAGGGGGTTATCCTATGTTGAAGTAACTGCCTTACAATATCTATTTAATCATCTTAGAAATTTGGCAAGGTTCCACCCACTTCTGTCTCTTGCTAATATAGTTTCTGACACCTTTTACACCAGGTACATTTCAATACTTCTACTTCTTGTAACTTTGTATTTGTATGTATTTAATTAATGCACAATGTATAAAAAGAACAGTGTTAAGTGCTCTAAAATAGATTAACACTGTATATATGCAGGATTATAGCATTATTATTATTAATATTTTTTTTTATTGTCTTTAGTAATCCCTGAGGAAATTTAAAAATGGCCATCTGCTCACACTCATAAAACACATAAACATATTAAAAACAATAAAAAAAAGTAAAAATAGCAATAGACTAAAAAGATTAATAGATAAAAAAATTAATAATATAAAAAACAGTTGGTAAGAAAATGAAATAAAATGAATAAATAAAAACAAGTATTACAAGAAATTGTTTCTAAGATGCCCTGCCAGAGAATTGTATTGCCTGATGGCACGAGGAACAAGAGATTGCTTCAGTCTTTCTGTGGAGCCTTGCTGGGACAGCAGTCTGTTGCATTAGCTAATTTTCATCCTCTGTTTGGTGCTGACCATGGCCAGCCACCAAGAAACTGTAGATAAAATAAAATAAATAAAATGAAATAAAAATGTAAATTAACATGAAATAAAATGACTTAAAATTAACATAACATAGATCAAATTTAAAAAGGTTTAAAATACATAGTTCCCCACGGTATACATCGATAATATTGACAAAATCAGAACAATACTATGACAACTCTGACCCCTTTTTTCTCCCCGATGTTTTATTTTAACTTTTGTTTAGGAAACAGTTTTATGGCATTTGCCCTAGTGTTAGTTGTGAGCGCAATTTTGGTTTTCCAGCAGCCATGATCTTCATTGTTTAGAAAAAGATAAAAGTGTGGGGAGATGTCAAATGCTTTCTGCAGATTGTGATTACTAGATGACTGTGAACAAAAAGGCTGCATTTTGAGCTTACAGCAAGAAGAACCTGGACATGGAGACGTGATACTTCTTATCATTATTCCCCTTTTATTTTATATACAGTATATATATATATGTATATATATATATATATATATATGTGTGTGTGTGTACACATTACTATATAAATAAATTACTTCATTTTATATTGTCCAAACAGCTGGAGAGTACCAGGATTTTTGTTGTCACTGGCTTGTGTAACATTGACATTAAAGGATTTCTGATTCTGATTACTGATGTTTTTGTGAGGCTTTTGCAAACAACTATTTCTGATCTCTACAAGTCCTCCGTGTCTTTCATGCATTGCAAATGAGATAAACACAGACACCGCTCATGTAGCGATCGGGCTGAAAACATCTGGTGATACATACAGACAGGGCGTCAGGCTTATGAAGACATTTTTGGACAGGTGACAAGCAGCAAATTCATAGCAAAGCAAAGGAGAAGCAGCCAAAGCAGGTATGGCCCATAAACTGTATATTGCTGGACTGCGTGCTCTTCCCCCCCACCTCCTCACGTTTCAAACAGGAAATACCTGCTGGCTACAAGAAGCCAAAATTTCATTGAGTTCTGTAGAGAAACAAACAGCTATTACTCAGTAATTCTATTTGTTAGAATAAACATTCTTGCTCTGGTGTCTTCTTTTTTTTTTCAAAGTTCTTGATAATCCATTTTTTTCATGAATTATTTTCTTTATCATCAGTTATTCAAGTCATAAACTGATCAATCAGATGCCTCCATAAAAGGATGTGACCCCTACCTCAATTGTTTGATTGACAGATTCTCCTGAGCCGTTTTCAGTGAAAGGATGTAGACAACCAACAAGCTCATTCATGAGTAATTGCCCCCGAAACGTGACTCAGAGTGACTTGGGCCAATCATTGTCAACTGGCTCCAAATGACGTCGCCCGCAGTGCGGAGAAATGTCGACTAAATTGGCTTCATTTTGCTGGATCCTTAAGTAAGGCATTTTATATGGGTGATTTCCCAGCTGGCTTTTTCCATCTCTTTTTACTGTCTATGGTAGGGTCCAGCCTGCTCTGACCCAACCCCAATGGACCCCCAACAGCTCCTCTTAAATAAATGACTCACACTTATATATGTGAGTTATCTAACAGACATCTTGTCCCTGGTAGGTCGGAACATGTCTAGATTCTTCAGCAGAGCTCCTCCCTGTGCGAGTTTCTACATGCAGGAGCAGCAAAAATCTGCAGTCATCACGTCACCAACAGCAGTTTGATGAAAAAGATTTTATCCCATACTTTAGTTACTGATAGAGATCAGCAAACAAACTAAAGCTCTTCTTTTGCAGGTTTCTACGTGCAGAAGCAGCAGCAGAGGTCAACAAGTCACCAACAGCAGCTTGATGAAAAAGACTGTTTTTTAACTCTGGAGTCTAACCTTGTCAAACAAACTCCTGGAATGGTGTTTTCCTAAAAAGGTTCAGGGTTACAGTAAAAAAGATTTTCTGAGAAAGAAGACGAAGACTTTCACATCACATAAACAAAAAGACAAATATTTCAGCTCAGTAGGAACTTTACTGATATGGTTTGTTAATGTTGATATAAAGTGTTTGGTTTGTTTTACAAAGACAAACTTTAACAAGTTTTTTATTTTGTTTTACAGATTTTGGGTCTGAATGTTTGTCACCATGGAAACAGTTTTTGTTTCAGCAGGAATCAGATTCATCTGGAGAAATGTTTTCTGATAAAATGCTGAGTTTTCATTCAAATGATGAACATGCCTGCTTAAGCTTCCAGTCTGCAGCTGATTCTGCAGAAAAGGGTGATGCATCAGATCCAGACCATAATAATCACAGCAGAGCCTTTAAACAGCACATAGAGGAAACAGCCGTCATCATTCTTTAGCGCACTGACTGCATCACATCAAGAACTGCAACAGTTTAAATCAGAAAACATTATTGACTGAAACACAGCAACAGTTCAAACTTCCCATGATCCCTGCAGCTTTTTTCTCCTCTGCTTTTTTTACAGACATAGATCAGCAAATCTCAGAGGTTCAAAGAATAAGCTAGACCAATTTTAGCTTTTTTGCTTTTAGGAAGTGATTCTTTTTATTTGGACACAACACCTTCATCACAAGAAGACAATATAAAACCACAGACTCACCAGGATGGAAGTAGAAATCAGGAGTAACTTTCGTATCTCTGTCTCCTCGGTCAAACTCAGCTTTCTCTTTGCTGGTTCTTCAAAACTTGGGAAGAGCTCCTCCTCCTCCTCCCACCACATACAAGAAATCCCCTAAATTCTTCAGTTTGCCTTCAACAAGCAGCTGTGATAAAAAAAAAAGACTGTTTATCCACTTGTCCTCCATCTCTAACATCCCACTCTCTCTCTCTCTTCTTTTCCTTTTCAGTCCCAGTCTAACAAGGAATGCATATAAATCTTATTATTATAAATATAAAATACAAAAGGGGTTTATACAAATACACTCTGTTTGTCTGAAGATCCATAAACCCCTTTTGTAACAGTAAAATCTGTCTAACAGAAGACACCTTCAGCTCTGATCTGCCGGTTCAGCTGTTTGACAGGACAAGTTTGAAAAAAGAATGTTTAAGCTCTGAGGGTCTCTAAACGTAAACTGAAACTGGAATCCTTCATGGACAATCATCTTCATCATCATAATCTTCTGCATGAAACCGTGGGGTCACTGAGCAGCTCCTATAGTCAGAGACTGAAAAACCCCTCCCTGCTCAAAGAAACGCTTTTAACAGATCTTTCCTCCTACGGCTACGTTCACACTGCAGGCTGAAACGACCCAATTCTGATTTTTTTGCCCCTATACGACCTGTATCTGATCATGACAGTCTGAATGACATATCAGATCTTTGTGGTCCTGAATCCGATACGTATCCAATCTTTTGAAATGCAACCTCCGTCTGAACGGCCAGGCCGCATGAATCCGACCGTACGTCATTGATACGCCACAAACGTCATCATTCTGCTTTAAAGTAGGCGGGAACGAGAACATAAACATCAACCACGGCAGACAATGCTGCTGAGACCAGTCAGTGGAAGAGAAGCAGGTCACCTATTGGATTCATATTTGGGGTGACAGCTCTATTCAGGCCAAACTCCAGGGCTCCAATTGCAACCGGGCGTTTTTTGATAATATTCCAGCGAAATGGCCGAGCGTGGTGTTGAAGCTTTCCCGCGATGACTTTATTCCTTTCTGACTGTGGTCAGATGAGGTGCAGGGGAGACCTTCTCCAGGGCCGAAGGCGGATCCTCCTTCAGGGTTTACTTCCCCGTTCTGACCCTCAGATTCTCCAGAGCAGGTTAATAAAGAGTCAATAGCAGTTCTGCTGGGGTAAGCCTTCATTTATTATCATTCTCCTCTCTCTTACACACACACACACGGCCCCAACACAAACACATCCCCATTCCACAATATTGGATACAGACTAGAGCCCTGCGATGGACTGTAAAATGAGAAGATTGTAATTGTGCTGCTCCTTTGTGAAAATAAATGTAATACAGTAAACCCTTGTTTTTCGCGGGGGTTACGTTCCAAAAAGAACCCGTGATAGGCAAAATCCGTGAAGAAGAAAGCTTTATTTTTTTTAACTATTATTACACAATTAAATACTCTATTATACATTGAAAAGAAAGAACAAACCATTTTACAGGCTCAAGCCTTTGTTTCACAAATAAAGTACTTTAGAAACATTTTTTTTTCAACAAATAACTTCTGTACTGTACTGTCAAATAATAATTTGAATCATCAATGTGGACAGAAGACTTGAAATTGCGGAGATTAGCCCCGCCCACGCGACCCGAGTAATTGGATTAAACGGGAGAAAATGTAAAATGATTATAAAAAAATACAAAGTACAGTGGGACAAATAGTGACTCAGGTGTATTTCACTGCTCTACAGACTGAGCCGCTGCATCCTGACTCCGCTCTGCAGTGTTTTCTACTTTTGAAGCCCGCGGTGCAGCTGTGTTTGTTCGGGAGAAGAACATAGTGATGGGCAGTTGTTGTCGCTCTTTTTTCTGCTTTGCAAAAAGATCCTTATACACTGACATGCCACCATCAAGAAAAATTTGCACGAACATAATGTAAATTTGGCGAGCTGTTTTACGTACGTGCACATTTTAAACTGCAACGTTATTGACGCACAGGTAGAGAAGAAGCGGAGTGACTTCTTAGCCAATCAGAATGCAGAACACAATGCACGATGCAAATCCGTGAAGTAGCGAAACCGTGAAAAGTAAACTGCGTTATAGTAAGGGATCACTATACTGCAAAAAGAGCTCTGCTGTTGACATCCATTGTTAACACTAGCTACTTCTGCAAACAACAGTGACGTTGTTCACCGTAGTTCACTCTTTTGCGCATGCGGGTCACTTCTGGGTCACGGTCACACTGGAGATCACAAAAGTTCACATTTAATTGGAACTGTGAACGGCCTTGCAAAAAAATCCAATTTTTTCAAAAACCTAGCAACCATACCAAGACCATAGCAGCTATAGAGGGAAACACAACAAACCATCAACGGCGGTTAAAGCAGTCAGACGTTTGTTCTGCAGCTCACCAAAAATCTCTGCTTTAGGTTTTGGGGAGAAAAACAAAGGAAAACACACGGAGAAGGATTCTGCAAAGGAAATCCCAAGTTCTATTGGTAAGTCAGCGTCCTGGAAACATGCTTTGTTGGTTCTGAAGTGGCATGAATGCAGACTTAGATTGGTTTGTTTGCTTGGATTCTTCAGATGGATTCAAGCTGTAAATGTTGTCAGCATAAAGCAAGTTTGGACTAAACTAAAGCAGAAAGTGGCTTTGAAGATGGTCAGGAGAAATGAGGGCTTTTTTCAGGAATTCTTGGAAGAGGAGGACTTCTCCAAACAACCAGAATCTAGGAGGAGGTTTTTTCAGCATTGAGATCAGGATTTAGCATGAGCTTCAATCCCATTTTTGTTCAATCCAAATGTTTACCGTCATATTCAGGAGTTCAACTCTGAAAGCCACCATGACATCATAGACATTAAAGACCCTGTTACCTAGCAACCAAACACAACAAACTGTAGACTATTCAAACTGGAGAGAAAGAGAGAGAGAGAGAGAGAGAGAGATAGAGTTTATCAAGCTTGGTTGAAAAATCCAAATGGAAACAGATTGTGTAAAGGAAATGAGGATATATTGGTGAGTCAGTCCTGGGGGGGTATTCCAGAAAGCAGGTTCTGCTAGCTCTCACGGTAAGTTTGAGGCTAAGGAAGTTGATAACCTCAGCTTTCGGTTCCAGAAATGGAGGTATGTTTCAGGGTAGGTCAAGTTTCCGTAGCAACTCATGCTCTGAACATAACCTGGTCCGGAGCAGGTTTAGTTGAAGCTTAGTTTGTTTTCAGAGAGGTAAAGCAGCATGGAGTGTCTATTTGAAGATGATTTAGTGGATGAAGAAGCTCAGATAATACGTTTTCCACCGTGAGAGAGTGAATAGACCACATATGGATGTTGGAAAAATTAACTTTTTTACTTTGATCTAACTTAATTATTTTCCTCAGTTAAGATAAATCATTTTTATGTTAAGTCAGTTTAAAAATAACACGTAGTTTTCAGACGGTTATTTTGCTTTCATTCAAACTAATTCAATTAAGTATGTCAGGTTGGGGGGCTGGAGAGCAGGTAGGACCCAGACGCAGAGGCAGGAGGCACACGGTTCCAAGGCAAGAGGGTTTAATCACAAACAAAAAGCGCTGCAGAGCAGGATAACAAAACTAAAACTAAACTTATTGTGGCATAGCATGAAAATATGGCATGAAGGCAGTCAGGGACGAAGCTACATTAAAGACGTTAAGACGCTAATGGACCAGCACAAGAGGAAGGGAGAGACGAGACTTAAATACAGACAGGGCAGACAAGACACAGGTGAACAAGATCAGGACAGATAGGGACAAGGAAGTAAAACTCAGGAACATGACCAAACAGAACACCTTTCAAAATAAAAAAGGAAACAGAACCAAACATGACAGAACAAGAAATAAAGCTAAACCCAAAACAAAAGAAACCCAAACCATGACAAAGTAGGTGTAACTTTGGTGCTGCTGTTAGATCGGCACCGCAAAGGATTCTGGGATACATTCCCTTTGCCTGTCTGGACGGATTTTGATTTAAGTGTGGGTTTTTGATCAAATTTGTTTAGTTGTTTAGCTGTTTTACTGTGTTTTGCCGAGTTATTTTGTCCTACTATGCTTATGTCTCTGCACCATGAGTGAGAGTGAAGGAGAGGATGATGAGTTTAAATAACACCCCTACAATGCATTGTTTTAATGACAATGACGGAAAACTATTTAGTGAATTTTTATTTTTTTCCACCGTCTTTTTTAATTTTATAAAAATGAAAATATCTGCCGGCTCAAACTTAGACATATGAGAGTTCAAGAAATAAAATTAATTGAGATGGAAAAAAGATTATTTGAATTGGAGTAATATGACATTTAGTGAATTTAATTCATAAATTTGAGTTGTATAAACAATTATTGAGTTTTATAGACGTACGAAATTTGGTTGAATAAATAAAATAACTCAATTTATTGTTACCAATAGAAGTAATTCATTTAAGATGGCCAAATTGGATAAGTTATATATATATGCATCACAAGGAAAATGGAAACAAGATCAGAAACTTGTGCGTTTACTTTGTCTGATCTTTTTCTACAGGCAGAAACTCTTTCTTTTGATGATGCATTTTTTGATGGACATAATCTTCATACGCCGTCATTAAAATCTCAGACTCCGTCTCACTGAAGTACAGCGTTCTCTTTTTTTTTCTCCACGCGTTTCTATGGTGACTCCAGAAATCGGCGATCCACTGAGAATGTCTTTATGTACCTGCTGTGCACGCCCATTAACCCAGGGTTACCAAGTCGAGCGTAATTACGCTAACTCATATCCGGTCTTTTGGAACCGACATACCCAGAGTAAGCAAGTTCAAGCGGATTACAGACAAAGTTCAGGCTTAAAGTCAGGCTGGTTTAAACATGCTTCCTGGAATACCCCCCAGGAAACATGAGTTGTGCTCTGATGAAGACGCCTGATCCAAATGTGGATTTTTGAAATGTTCTTCATGAGATTCAAACTGATTGAAGCTTTGAATTAAAGGTGTCAACACATTTCTGCATTGGATTCATTCTGTTTCAGTGTCTAAGGTTGGTTTGGTGGCAGAAACCAAGTTTTTGTTGAACAGTAGCGTTTGAAAAAGCAGAAAGTGGCTTTGAAGATGGTCAGGAGAACTTCTTTGAAGAGGAGGACTTCTCCAAACAACCACAACCTTAGAGGAAGTTTTCTGAGCATTCATAGAATGCTTTTACAATGACTCATCATTTTCCACAAGAAGCTAATGAGTTTTTCCAAATGCATGCTGGATATTCTTAGTTCTAGCTTGGAAAGCACTTTGTGGGATTTCCCTGGAAAACCTGCTTTATCAATCATTTTGGTCTCTTTTTCTTCTTCTAAGTTCCAGCTTGGTGAGTGTGCAGGTCGCCATGGCAACCAGTGTCCAGTTCAAAGGGAGGACCACGGCCATCCAGTCTCCAGGCTTTTGGATTGATTTGGATTTGATAAACATTTGTTTCCCACATTTTAATAGTAGAATTCAACACGGGACATATAGTGGATTGTAAGAATAAGAACAAAAACAGCAACAACAAAATAATCCTCCTCCCCTTAAAACATGCATTTGACTCTGAACAAGTCTAAAACAAATCCAAGCAAAGACCAGCGCTGGGGCTCCTGCTAGTTTCTTCTAGAAGAGCCTGCCTCTTCAAAACATAGAATGTTCAACAACTAGAGCTAAAAATGTCTGTTGGTAGATTTCTGGATGTTGGCCGTATCCCAGCGAGCAAGGCCAAGTCAGCCCCATATGGTTTCAAAGTGGACAGAAAATGTTTTTAGGAGTTTCTAGAATGTTCAACAACTAGAGCTAAATGAAACTAGTGCATGAAATGACAAAGAACTTCCTGTTTGAAAGGAATCTCATGATGGCTTCCACCTGTCTCTTTGCTTTTCCTTTCTTTTTTGGGTTTCTCCTCTTTGGGAGGTTACACAAAACTGCACTTTAACCCAGAAGGAAACAACAACCGCTCCACAATCCCTGAATCCCCTACAGCCTGGCTTTAGGGACTATTCCAAAAGCTTTCAATGATGGCGGGGAATGAACATTAGGAACAGATGACGGCTTGAAATGTCTGCTGTTGGTTTCTGATCCAGACAGAAATTCAATCAAATGTCTGTGAATCCATGATTTCCTTAGAATCTTTGACTCTAGATTCAGATCCATCTGGTTCAAAGGATGAAACTGCAGCTAAAAGTCTTTCAAAAGTCCAAATCCTCAAAGATGAAACAGAAAGTTCCTAGAAAGTCAAATGAAAAACAATCAGATTGTCTTAGATAAACCCGTTTGGAAGTTAAAGCATAGAAACAAAGAAAGTTCCAAAAGCTAAAAGCCTTAAATAAAGAAAAGTCCAAAGAAAAACAGAAATCCCACATTTGGATCAGTAAAGACATGAATTCTCCAGAAACATCCAGAAACAGCTCTGAGCAGCAGCCATGAAGGGACTGAGAACAGACGGACATCAAAGCAGAATCCAAGCAGCACCTTCATCCTGATGAAGCTCCGCCCTCTGACCTTCAGCAGTCATCTCCAGGCTCCGCCCCCAGTCTGTGACGGCTGGATGATGCTGTCCTCCACCTGCAGCTGGACCTGGATGTTCTCTCAGACCATGTGGCATCATGGATCAGAAGGTTGAGGGAGCAGAAAACTGTGCCTGTAGGCTGGAAGCAGGCAAAGGCAACAACAGCAACACTTCCTCACCTGCACCTGTTGTTGTTTGTGTGTTGATCCACAAACACATGCTGTGAAGAGGAACCTGCAGTGAAGGCAGCCATGTTGGAGCCTCACACATGTTCTCATTAGGATCAAATGAACCAGTGTGTTTGAGACTGAAAGAAAGACTGAAGGACAAAGAAATATGAAGATTCATTAAGGATCAAATCCAGACTTTATTCATGTCTTCAGACAAAAAAGCTGCAGACATTTTACAGACACAATTGAGGTTTTTCAACACTTTTCTGAGCAGAAGATGCAGTTCTGGATACAGCCAGAAGGTGTCGCCCTTCTCATTTCTAATACAAGTTCAGACTACAGACCTGGAGGGTATTCCAGAAAGCAGGTTATGCTAGCTCCCACGGTAAGTTTGAGGCTAAGGAAGTTGATAACCTCAGCTTTCGGTCCCAGAAATGGAGGTATGTTTCAGGGTAGGTCAAGTTGCCATGGCAACTCATGCTCTGAACATAACCTGGTCTGGAGCAGGTTTAGTTGAAGGTTAGTTTGTTTACAGAGAGGTGAAGCAGCATGGCGTGTCCATTTAAAGATGATTTAGTGGATGAAGAAGCTCAGATAATACTTTTTCCACCATGAGAGGCTGATAAGACCACATATGGATGTTGGAAAGAGAAACTTTTTTACTTTGATCTAACATAATTATTTGCTTCAGTTAAGATAAATATTTTTTTTAGTTAAGTCAGTCAATTATTTTCCTTTCATTCAAATTAATTCAATTAAGTAGGTGTAACTTTGGTGTTGCTGTTAGATGTGCTCGCAAGGGATTGTGGGATACCATTCCCTTTGCCTATCTGGACGGATTTGAGTTTAAGTGTGGGTTTTTGACAAAAGGTGTTTAGTTGTTTAGCTGTTTTACTGTGTTTTGCTGAGTTATTTTGTCCTACTTTGCTCAAGTCTCTGCACCATGAGGGAGAGGGAGGGAGAGAATGATGAGTTTTTATTGCACCCCTACAATTTCTGACTGTAATTACAATGATGGAAAATTCTTTGATGAATTTTTGCACTCCGTGCATTTTTTTCCGTCCTTTTTTATTGTTATAAAAATGAGCATATCTGCCAGCTCAAACTTAGACATATGAGAGTTCAGGAAAATATAACTACCGTAATTAAGATGATAAAAAGATTAATGGAGTCATTAGTTTAAACATGCTTCCCGGAATACCCCCCATGACTGATTTGGTTTGGTTTTTGTTATTTTAGCCATCATGTATGAAGACATCAGACCTAGAATTACAGAAAAAACATTAAAAATGGATAATTTCTGTCTATTGGAAGTCATTTGAAGTGAAGCTGTGAAAGTGACCACATTTGTTCAACAACCTCATAGCAACAAGAAACAAAGCAGATTTCTCTCCAAAGAAGTTTTTTTCCTCCGTTTTCCATCCAAACAAAGACAAACAGATGTTCTGTTTGGCAGAAATGTGTTTCCACCCAGAGGAACCTGCAGCAGCTGCTGATCCATCAGAAGATTACCAAGTCAAGCATAATTACGCTAACTCATATCTGGTATTTTGGAACCGACATACCCAGAGTAACAAGTTCTGGTGGATTTCATCCAGAGTTCAGGGTTAAAGTCAGGCTAGTTTAAACATGCTTTCTGGAATACCCCCCTGGTTATTTCAGTGGAGTTTTAACCACCAAATGTGGTGTTTTTTATTAAAAGAGTTCTGGATCTTCCTTCAATGTTGGAGTCTGGTCCTGCATTTGGGTCATCCTGATATACCGTAACAAAGCCTCTTTTCTGGGCTGCAGAATCAGCTGATTCAAGGTGATTGCGTAATCACGTCCCTACTGTGCAGCGCTGCATCTCAGTGTGAGGCTGCTTTCTCTCTCATAAGAATCCACTGGGATTGTGTCAACTCTTGATAGTTACTGGAACAAAAAGAATGTAAACACTGGAGATAAAGCCCCTGTGTCAAAGCACGTGTGGTTTTTAGAACGTATGTCAGTAAGCTTTAGACTTTATTTTGGTTAGAAAACTTAAAATCCAACATTATTCTCCATTTCAGAGCAACACAACATTGCTCCCAAGTGCATTTTTACCACACTCTGCTATATTTGTAAAGATTGTGAGTCAGCCATCTTAGACGTTGCAAATAAAAAAGGAGAGCAAATGAACAGGTCCGAACTGATCTGCTTGTCCAAGTTAAAACCAATGTCCATCTTCACTCCTATGTTTGTGTTCATTTTATTTATTTTTATTTAATATATTGATTTTTATTGATTTTATTCTGTTTGTTTTAGTTTGTTGTTTTGTTTTTATTCTGCATTGTTCAGCACTTTGGTCAGCTTCTGCTGTTTTAAAAGCGCTTTATAAATAAAGTTGACTTGACTTGACTTAGGTGGCCTTGACACTAGCAGGTGACAGCTCTCAACAGGTGACATGTGTTTGAAACTAAAGTCCAATGTTAACTGGATATCAACTTTCAAAGGATCCAGTGGCTGAACAATCAAAAATCAATGAAAGTCGATATTTACATTCAAGTATATAAATGTCCTTCCATAAACCCCCAAAAAGGAAAGTATGTTTCTGTTATGCCATAAACAGAAACATGGCATAAGTAGAGCAGCTGTTCCTCATCAAAGAGTTGGTTCAATTTACACATTAGATGTTTTTTTTATATTAATTTAAGTTTTAATGAACATCAGACACAGGTAAAGAACTTCAATCATTATGTCTTTTTTTCCTTGTGAAGTCTTGGCCTTGTTGATGGTTCATACCGACAGAACAGGTGTTGAAAACTGTCACCTACGGGTGTCAAGGAAAATCAAAGTAACTGTAAAAGTAAGAAATCACTGTAATGACTTTGTAATTGTGGAGGATAAGTCCATCTAGATCAAAGTTCTTCATGGGCAAAGTATCTTGATCGGATCAATTGTCGGATCAAAATTCAACCGTGTACATGGGCACAGAAAACCTTTTTCCGATTAGAACAAACGTTCACATGGTCACACTTTTGGTCGGAATAAATCCTTTGGGCATGCGCAGTAGTGTCGAGAAAACCGGAAGGGAAATGTGTCCCGTTGTAAACAAACCTTTGCTGTCACATATATTTATGCAGAAGCTCGGTTATATACGAGGCAATCTTCCAAACGTGCTTTTATTAATGTTATGCATATAATGAAGCGCCTGTTTCCTCATCATTTTATATCTAATCCACGTGGTCAGTGCTTTTTTGTGGAAGAACGGAGCTGGAAGAAGCCAGGCTAAGAGAGGCTAACATGCACTAACAACATCAGCCTTGTTTGATGGACACAAAATCCATGCCGCAAAAATGCTGCAATCTGCATCCTGGCACGGCGCCTTCTGGTTTCACTGTTTTATCTTTTTATTTATTTATTTATTTACTTATTTATTTTACACTGGTGTTTGTCTTTTGTGTATTTTATTGTGTGGGGCTAATTCAATGTATCTTATTGTATTTTATTGCATTTTATTATTTTTTTTTTTTATGTACAGGATCTTGAGCTGTCTTTGCTGTCATGAAAGGTGCTATATAAATAAAATTAATTTGAATTTGAGAGGGGAGAGGTGAAGAGACAACGGGGCAAGAGCGACGCTTTTCACAGGGCGTCCGCAGAGCAGCTAGTCGTCCCGTATGCGCTCCAAAGCTTTCTCTCAGCGAAACACCCTCTATGCATGACATAAACCAGAGCAGTAGTGACACACGATCGGAATGACCGTTTACATGAACAACTATCGGATAAACAATGGGTATAACCCACCTATCTCCATCAGAAAGAAATTTAGATCCGAACGAGTCTGATCGGGGCAGACTATTCTGAACGGTGTGTTCTTCCTATCAGATGTTCTTTTCGATGACTTTTGCCCATGTAAACACAGCTAGTAATTTTTTTCCCTGGGAAAACCACATCCTTGACAGCTACAAAGTGAAGTCTGGACTGGAAGAAAAAGTATATGGTCTCCACCTGCTTACTCAGTATGAATAATCAATATTGGCTGTTGTTAAATAATTGTTAAACTTATAAAATAACATGATTAAGTTGCTAAAGATACTCCTTTTACATAGAAGATCGTGAATAATTTAAAAGTTATTTCATTTCAGGAATTGAACTTAATAGGTGAAGATATTTAGATAAATGTATAAAGGGAAAAACTGGCCATGGGGAGAGGAGGAAACACCATAGCTTCATTTATGGAACCTGAAAGAAAAACCTGCAATTAAGGGGTTATTGAAGTGCTCAAGGTTTTTCTACTGCCCAATTTTTCTAAGACTTTAGTTTCTAGGAGAATGAGAGACAGGAGAGGTGCTGACTTCAAAACACATTAAAATTGAAACCCGGCACCATCCCATCTGTGTTACCATCTGTGTTACATCACTCGCATGAATCCGTAGGGTAAAGCTATTGTTGACTTTTGGACTTATTATTAATTATTATTGACTTATTAATGACCTATTGTTATCATTTATTATTATTGACTTTCTATGGATTTTTTGTTATTTATTATTGATTCATTTTTATTATTATTAATGACTTATTGTTTATTGTTATTATATATTGTTATTATCATTGACTTACTATAGCTACTATACCTATTGTTGGGCTCTTCTAAATAATTTAAATTACATGCCAAAGAGGTCTAAAACTTCAAAATGTTTACAAATTATTTTTGAAAATTCTTTGTAATCATTTTTTATTTGTAACAAATCCTGTAACAATGCATTTTTCATTAAAGTTTGAGATTTTAAGGCCGACTATCTCTTATTTAACAACAAATGATATGTATATATATAAATTATATACATATATGTTATATATACGTATAAATATATAGAAATATGAAAATATATAAATTATATAAAAGCCACTTAGATGCTACCAAAGGCTACAGAATTCATTGTCATGTGGGCGCCGACTACCTCACCAAGATGGCGTTGCACTCCGCCACCATCAGCCAGGCTTCCCAAGCTGGCGTGTCTCCTCTATCGATATAACTCATTAGAAGAAACGTCCTCCTTCCTTAACGCTTTAGGAAGCGTCTCTCAAAAGGGTGTTTTCCCCTAGTGTCTACATACGGGGACTGTATGTAAGATGTATGCGTCTCAAATTAATCAGGGCTACAAATGCATTATGTTTTAAATGGTTCTAAAATGGTTTTCATGTACAAAGATTATTTGTCTTCTCCATCCTTGTTTTTACACATAAAAATATTGATAAGAAAACAAGATTAAAAGCAGTATCAATAAGAGGAGTCCTATTTATATAATCTTAACGATACCCATCTCTACTAAATGATTTCTATATATATATACTGTAGTCACTGCTTTGTGTTCAAATATTTATTAAATGTTCACTGATCACATTAAAAGTGTTAGAATCAAAGATGTATAAGAAACATTTCAACCATAGTGAATACATTCAAGAATTAGCTCTAATGACTCATTACAAACAACTCATTTCTATTTACAGGTACATCTAAAACAATTCATTTTGTGAAAAAGTTGTACATATTTTGTCAGCAGTAAAACTCTTTCTCTAATATCATTACACAAAGATTCAAATGCATTGATCCATTACTTTTTTGCTTTTGATGTAAAAATGAAAACCCAAGGAGAATTCCTAGAAAGTAAGAATATCATGTTATAACAATTAAGTATTTAGAAAACTTCATTTAATTTTTACACATTAAATACTCACTTGTGCCTCTAAAAGAGTTACTGCATCAAAGTGGTAAATCCGCCTGTTGTTCTGTGTACTTGAAATGAAAACTCTGGTTGCTATGGAGTTCATTTGAACATTGGGGTTTCACCCCAGGAGTTTTAAACATTTAAAAAAAGTTCACATTTTGTGAGATACAGAACTTTTTCCCCTCTTGTAAAATTAAAGTCTTTGACTGTGGTGCAGAGGTTGAGTTGTTGACATCTTATCAGAAAAGTTTAGAATTTAGAGTTTACACTAACTCCTTTATTACATTGTTTGTGAAGATAAAGTCTTGTGAGTTCTCATGTGTCTTTTGAGATTAGATAAATCATTAAAACCTTTTTTACATTCTTTACAAGAAAAAGGCTTTTCTCCTGTGTGAGTTCTCATGTGTATTTTGAGACTACATAAATGACTAAAGCATTTTTTACATTCTTTACAAGAAAAAGGCTTTTCTCCTGTATGAGTTATCATGTGTCTGTTGAGATTAGATATTTGATTAAAACTCTTTCTACATTCTTTACAAGAAAAAGGCCTTTCTCCTGTGTGAGTTCTAATGTGTATTTGGAGAGTAGATAAGTAACTAAAACATTTTTCACATTCTTTACAATAAAAAGGCTTCTCTCCTGTATGAATTCTCATGTGTGCTTTGAGATGGGATACACGACTAAAACCTTTTTTACATTCTTTACAAGAAAATCTCTTATCTTCTGCATGAATGCTTGCGTGAATTCGGAACAGAGATTTGTTACAAAAGCTTTTACCACATTCTTTACAGATATAACATCTTTCATCAGACCCAGTTTCCATGTAGTCAGACGGGTAAGTAATTATTCTTGAGTTTTTACCAGACTTGATAGAGGAAAGTTTTTCTTCTTTTGGAGATTGTTTGTATTTCTTACCAAGATTTGTCTTCTTGGGATTTTTTCTAACATCATAGTCACACTGACCTGCTGACATGTGAGAGCTGTCCACACTTTGGACATGACTTCTGTCTCTTCTCTTCCTCTGATCTCTGTTCTGTGGGTCTGTCTCTTCATCTGTAGTTGATGTTGATGCTGTCTCTTCATCTGTAGTTGATGTTGATTCTTCATGTTGGTTTTCTTCTTCATCCTGACTATCAGTTACATTAAAGCTCTGCTGATTGTTTAGATCTGCTTCACTGTTCTCCTCTTCCTCATAAGCAGCAATCTCCATCAAGGTATCAGTCTCCTGCTTCAGATCAATCTGATCTTCATCCTGACCGAGGAAGAGTTTGTCTGGCTCCTCTTTAATCTGTGGAGGTTCTGGGACCCCCTGTTCATCTTCAAATTGTGGAGTTTCTGGATCCTCCTGTTCCTCTTTATAATGTGGAGGTTTTGGTTCCTGCAGTTCCTCTCTATAATGTGGAGATTCTGGTTCCTGCAGTTCCTCTCTATAATGTGGAGATTCTGGATCATCTTGTTCCACTCTGAAGTTCCTTTGCTGGTTGCAGGGATCCTCCTCTTCAGTACTCCAGTGCTGGGGGAGGACTGCAGAAACACAAGAAGAAGCCCTTTTTATGTTTTGAAGACTTTGTGTATTGTTAAGCACCACTGATCTTTGATGGGGCGCCATCGGGGACCAAAATTACTTCATGTGACCAGTTCACTTCAACATCGTCCAACGCAGTGACTAGAGAGCTGACTATGTCATCAGCTGTTGTTGTGTCCATCAACTCAAGAAACTCTGCTGTGACGGTCTCTTCCTCACCTCTAATAAATATTCACAGTTATATGTGATGTTGGTTTTTTCATCAATAGTGACTGAAAAAAACAATAAATGCTTGGATTCCTTCATATGGCTGCCCATGTTTCCTCAGAGATGTTGGATCTGATCGTAATTCTTGACAGACTCATGTTTAAGGTCGACTGTTTTTTGGGAACAAGACTTCTGCAGCCTTCAGCATTTTTCAATAAGTTTACCATCTAAAAATGGATTTGATGTTTGCTCCAACTTGTTTGCAATAAGGTAGCTAGCTTTCACTGCTCCATCACTGACGTCACGACTGCAGTAAATCCAAATGGTTATTTATCGGTCCAGCTAATGGTTGCTAAATCTTTTTTGTTTTCTTAACTGCAAATGGTGACACTTTTCCTTATGGTGAGTCACACAGTGGTGCTGAATGTTATATTCTTTCAGCACTGCAACCTGTTGATGACATACAAAGCATTCAGCTCTGTGAACAAATAAAATGGTTTCCATTTTCCTGGAAAGCTCAGCACTTCACTTCAACCTATTTTTTTTGACAAAATTTTGGTCATTGGGTGTCACTACTGGGGCCTGTTTCAGAAAGGAGGTTAAGTGTAAACTCTGAGTACGTTAACCCTGAAATCAGGGAAACCCTGGGTTTTCCGTTTCAGAATCTGAGGTTTGTTAAACCAGAGTAAACAGAGTAAGTCAAACCCGTTTCTGAAAGAGAGGTAACTTATACTCGGAGTCAGTGTCCATGGTTACTTATGCTGTGAACCTAACCTGGTTGGGAGCAGGTTTTATTCTCTAAACTCAAGGTTTCTGCCGGTCCCCTCCCCTTTTTAAAGATGAAGCGGTATTTTTCGCTTTAACCTTCATTGCCCAAATTTCCGTCACACAGAGACGGTTTAAGTGACAAGAATGGCTTGTCCTTTTTTGGAGGACCCAATAGACGAGGAGGCTGCATTAATTCGTAGAGAATTACATTTACGTCGCGCGAGGATTTTGAGACCTAGACTCGATTTTTTGTCATTTCCCCATACGTTTTTGTTTGAGCGTTACCGTTTTTCGTTGCAGTCAATTACATATATACAATGAAAACAACATTAGATATTGCTATGTAGATGTTTCATATGTCAAATATTATCAACAAAGCCTACATCCATGACATGCTCAAATTTGTCCTGATTGAATTATGTTTTTATACTTCATTTTTAGCTGCTGCCATGTTCTTTTAATTCCTGCAGGATTGCATCTACATGAAAATGAAATCAGGGACATTGAATTAGATTAATGTAACAATTACTTTTTGGAAACACAATTTGCTAGTACTGCTTACTTTCTTAATCCCATATAAACCTATCCCAGTTGATCAATACAAGGGTAGACAAAAGCTTACTTTTAAAAACACAATTCTGTAGCAGCCCATGCAGTGTCTCATGTTCATGCATTTACTACTGCAGTTACGGTAGTGGGACTGTAGGGGGCATGTGTTCTGCTGTGCAAGATTTATGATAAAGAGACATGTGGAGTGAACAGACGTGTGTGTCTGAGCGCCATAATTTCATTCACATCTACCGACACCGAACCCTGTGAGGCCGGCTACAATTGCATGTATTAATAGTAAACTGAGCAAAGTTTGCAAGAGGGGAAAGTTAACAAAAAAGTCCTCTAAACATTATCAACGTTAAATGCATTTTTCGCTGTAGATGACATTAAAGACCTGTTTGCACCATTTATGAATTACTTTTCTGTAATTTCATTTTCTTTGAGAAAGTATTAAATAAATTATTAAAACAACATTTTGTATTATCTTCAGCTGGTTCAATCAACAGGTTATTGACAGCTCTCCTCATAGTGGGGAGGTGTAAGGGGGGCCTTTTTCAGCACAGTGGTGTGTCGCTGTGCTAAAGAAAACAGAAGCAATTTCGGTAACACTTTATATTAAGATTCCTTAACAAGCTTTGTTAACACATTAACAAGCATTATAAATGAATTTAAAGGGTGTTAGTAAGACATTTATTAGTACAATAAGTCTAATAAGGTTTATTAAATTACTTAGTTAACACATTTACAAGCATTATTATTAGGATGTTTTTAAGATGCTAATGATACATTTATTGATATTATAGGTGCCTAACAAATGTGTCAGTGTTAATAAGCTTAATAAACCTTTGTTAACAAATTAAAAAGTCTTATTATTGTTTGGGGTTCAAGTAAGACATTTATTAGCATTATAGATGCCTGACACAAGCCTAAGTGTTCATAAGCTTAATAAGTTTCATTGACTAACTTAACAAATTAATTGGCTTTATTAATGTGTCAGATGCTAGTAAGATATTTATTAGCATTTTAGATGTCTTACAAATACCTGAAAGTGTTAAGATTTATTAACATCTAAAGTCAGACCATTGTCTTCTAAATCCATTTTACTAAACTGCTTATAAGCGTTACAAATGTATTAGTTAACTTTGTTAACAGTTTATTAATTGTTTTGCAGCACCTCGTCTAAAGTGAGGACAGTTTTTAGCACAAACAACCACAAAGCATAAAGCTTGTAAAAAGAACTTTATAACATTAAAAAAGACTAAACATACACAAATCTTTCTGTAAAAGATATGTAACAATTTAATTCAGACAAGATTCATTAGCCAATGGTGACATTAGTTAACCTGCCCATCTTTGATTCCTTCCAGAATCAAAGATGGGCAGGTTAGAGTGTTAGCTTTAGCATGGCTCCTGTAGGTGATAGGTTTGTCTTCGGTCTTCAAGAATTACTGGCTTGTGGAACTTTCTAGTGGACTTTGAAGCAAGGCAACAGTGGTTGAATGAAGTTGGCATTGAATGCAGATAATTGACTCCTGGTGATGGGATTTGCAATGAATGTTTCACCCAGGATAGATGCTAAAACTTTATCCTTATTAGTTATGATTCTAGTCAGCCAACATCTCTATATGTTTTTAATTTTTTTTTATTTGTCTGAATTAAATTATTATATATCTTTGACAGAAAGATTTGTGTATGTTTAGTCTGTTTTAATGTTATAAAGTTATTTTTACAAGCTTTATGCTTTGTGGTTTTTTGTGCTAAAACCTGTCCTCACTTTAGACGAGGTGCTGCAAAACAATTAATAAACTGTTAACAAAGTTAACTAATACATTTGTAACGCTTATAAGCAGTTTAGTAAAATGGATTTAGAAGACAATGGTCTGACTTTAGATGTTAATAAATCTTTTTAACACTTTCAGGTATTTGCAAGACATATATAATGCTAATAAATGTCTTACTTGAACCCCAAACAACAATAATAATACTTCTTAAGTTGTTAACAAAGGTTGTAAATAAATCTTATTAAGCTTATTAACACTAACACATTTGTTAGTCACCTATAATATCAATAAATGTATCATTAGCATCTTGAAAACATCCTAATAATAATACTTGTAAGTGTGTTAACAAATTAATTAATAAACCTTATTAGACTTATTGTACTAATAAATGTCTTACTAACACCCTTTAAATTCATTTATAATGCTTGTTAATGTGTTAACAAAGCGTGTTAAGGAATCTTAATATAAAGTGTTACCGAAATTGCTTCTGTTTTCTTTAGCACAGCGACACACCACTGTGCTGAAAAAGGCCCCCCTTACACCTCCCCACTATGAGGAGAGCTGTCAATAACCTGTTGATTGAACCAGCTGAAGATAATACAAAATGTTGTTTTAATAATTTATTTAATACTTTCTCAAAGAAAATGAAATTACAGAAAAGTAATTCATAAATGGTGCAAACAGGTCTTTAATGTCATCTACAGCGGGGAAAAAGGGAAATCGAACTTATCTCAAAAAACATTTCTAATCGAGCTATTGACACGAAATTTTCACTAGATGTCGGCATCAACCCAAGTAATGCACACATAGAAAGAAATCCAAACATTTATGTCCATAAATGAAGTTATGTGTAATAAAGTGAAATGGCACAGGGAATAAGTATTGAACACATGAAGAAAAGGAGGGGTAAAACGGTCTGGCAAGCCAAGAAAGCAGCTGTAGTTTGTCAGTATTCAGAAGGTTAACCTGCCCCCTATTGGTGCAAAGTAATATCAGCTGTTATAGTCCTGATTGATGCCTTTTAAAAAGGTTTCTCACCAGCAAGGTGTTATACAAGAAGCATTGCAAGATGGGTAAAAGCAAAGAGCTGTCCAAAGACCTACGCAACCTTATTGTTGCAAAACAGACTGAAGGCATTGGTTACAGGCGCATTTTTAAACTTCTGAAAGTTCCAGTGAGTACCATTGGGGCCATTATCCGGAAGTGGAAAGAACACGGCATTACCATAAACCTGCCACGGCCAGGTGCTCCTCGCAAGATTTCAGACAGAGGCATCAGAACAATCATCAGAAGGGTTCTCCAACAGCCCAGGACCATTCGTGGAGATTTTCAGAAAGACCTGGAATCAGCAGGTACCGTTGTTTCAAAGAAAATAATAAGTAATGCACTCATCCGCCATGGCCTCCATGCACGCACACCACGCAAAAACTCCATTTTTGAAGAAGAAGCATGTTGAAGCTTGTTTGGAGTTAGCGACAACATTTGGATAAACCCATGACATTCTGGGAGAAGATACTCTGGTCAGATGAGACCAAAATTGAACTCTTTGGATGTCATAAGACAAAACATGTTTGGAGGAAAAATGGCACCGCACATCTCCCCCAAAACACCATACCAACAGTCAAGTTTGGAGGTGGGAGTATCATGCTGTGGGGCTGTTTTTCAGCATGCGGTACTGGTAGACTTCATGTCATTGAAGGAATAATGAGTGGAGAAAAGTATCGAGACATTCTTGATCAGAATCTGCTGTCATCTGCTAGGCTGCTGAAGATGAAAAGAGGGTGGATCTTTCAGCAAAACAACGATCCCAAGCACACAGCCAAGGTAACACTCAACTGGTTGAAGAAAAAGAAAAAGCTGCTAGAATGGCCCAGTCAATCCCCAGACTTGAATCCAATTGAAAATCTTTGGAAAGAACTCAAGATCCGGGTTCACAGAAGAGCCTTGAAGATTTGAAGGCAGTTTGTGTGGATGAATGGGCCAAAATCACACCTGAGCAATGTATTCGACTGGTTTCTCCATACAGAAGGCGTCTTGAGGCTGTAATCACCAACAAAAGTTTTTGCACTAAGTATTAAATAAATTTCAGAAAGCGTGTTCAATACTCTCCCCTGTGAACCGCCACTTTAACGTGGTGGGGGAGTTTGAAAGCTTGAGTGTGCCCAGGAGCTAAGCTGTCTGGGGCCTATGCCCCTGGTAGGGTCACCCATGGCAGACAGGTCCTGGGTGACAAGCCAGACAAAGAGCGGTTCAGAACCCCCTGATGATGAGCAAAATCAAGGACCTGATTACGTCGCCCGGATGGGTGTCACCGGGGCTCCACTCTGGAGCCAGGCCCAGGGTTGGGGCTCGCAGGCAAACGCCTGGTGACCGGGACTTTTTCCACGGGCCCCGGTCGGGCACGGCCCAAAGAGCGACGTGGGACCACTCTCCCATGGGCCCACCACCCGTAGGAGACCTCAAAAGGGGCCGGTGCATTGTGGTTTGGGTGGCAGTCGAGGGCGGGTGCCTCGGCGGCCCAAACCCCGGTCATGGAACTTGGCTTTTGGGACATGGAATGTCACCTCTCTGGGAGGGAAGGAGCCTGAGCTGGTGCGAGAGGTTGAGAGATACCGTCTACATATAGTCGGGCTCACCTCCACACATAGCCTGGGATCTGAAACTCAGTCCTTAGAGAGGGGTTGGACTCTACCACTCTGGAGTTGCTCAAGGTGAGAGGCGGCGGGCTGGTGTGGGCTTACTCGTGAGCCCCCAGCTTAGCTGCCAAGTGTTGGAGTTCACCCCGGTGGACAAGAGGGTCATGTCCCTCCGCCTTCGAGTGGGGGACAGGTCTCTAACAGTGGTTTCGGCTTACGGGCCGAACAGCAGCTTGGAGTACCAGGCCTTCTTGGTGTCTCTCGAAGGGGTACTGGAAAGTGTCCCAACGGGGGACTCCATTGTCCTCCTGGGTGACTTCAATGCCCACATGGGCAATGACAGTGCCACCTGGAGGGGCGTGATTGGTAGGAGTGCCCCCCCCCCGATCTGAACCCGATTGTGTTTTGTTTTTTGACTTCTGTGCTCGTCACAGTTTGTCCATAACGAACACCATGTTCGAGCACAAGGGTGTCAATCAATACACTTGGCATCAGGACACCCTAGGCAGGAGGTCGATGATCGACTTTGTAGTTGTTTCAGGCGACGTTCGGCTTTGTGTCTTGGACACTCGGGTGAAGAGAGGGGCGGAGCTGTCTACCGATCACTACCTGGTGGTGAGTTGGATTCGCTGGCGGGGAAGGAGGCCGGAAAGACTTGGAAGACCCAAACGTACTGTGAGGGTCTTTTGGGAATGTCTGGCTGAGCCCTCCGTTAGGGAAGTCTTCAACTCCCACATCCGGGAGAACTTCAAACAGGTACCGAGGGAGGTTGGGGACATTGAGTCCGAGTGGACCACGTTTTCCGCTTCCATTGTCTCTGCTGCTGCTCGGAGCTGTGGTCGCAAGGTCTCTGGTGCCTGTCGCGGCGGTAACCCCCGAACCCGGTGGTGGACACCGGAAGTAAGGGATGCCGTCAAGCTGAAGAAAGAGTCCTACCAGGTCTGGCTGGCTTGTGGGACTCCAGAGGCAGCTGACAGGTATCGGCAGTCTAAGCGAGCTGCGGCCCGGACCGTTGTGGAGGCAAAAACTCGGGTCTGGGAGGAGTTCGGTGAGGCCATGGAGAAGGACCTTCGGTGGGCCTCGAAGAAATTCTGGCAAACCGTCCGGCGCTTCAGGAGGGGAAAGCAGTTCTCCACAGGCACAGTTTTAAGTGCAGGTGGGGGGCTGTTGACCTCGACTCGGGACATTGTCGGGTGGTGGAAGGAATACTTCGAGGAACTCCTCAATCCCACTGACACGCCTTCTTTTGAAGAAGAAGAGCGTGAGGACTTTGGGGTGGACCTGTATCTTACCCGGGCTGAAGTCAACGAGATAGTCAACGAGATCCTTGGTGGCAGGGCCCCGGGAGTGGATGAGGTCCGCCCTGAGTACCTCAAGTCTCTGGATGCTGTGGGAGTGTCTTGGCTGACACGTTTCTGCAGCATCGCGTGGCAGTCGGGAAATGTACCACTGGACTGGCAGACAGGGGTGGTGGTTCCCCTCTTTAAGAAGGGGGACCGGAGGGTGTGTTCCAACTACAGGGGAATCACACTCCTCAGCCTCCCTGGGAAAGTCTATGCCAGGGTACTGGAGAGGAGAGTCCGTCCGATAGTCGAACCTCGGATTCAGGAACAACAGTGTGGTTTCCGTCCTGGTCGTGGAACAGTGGACCAGCTCTACACCCTATCTAGGGTGCTGGAGGGACTGTGGGAGTTCGCTCATCCAGTCCATATGTGTTTTGTGGATCTGGAGAAGGCGTTCGACCGCGTCCCCCGTGGTATCCTGTGGGGGGTGCTATGGGAGTATGGGGTCCGGGGAGCCTTACTAAGGGCTGTCCGGTCTCTGTATGACCAGAGTAGGAGCTTGGTTCGCATAGCCGGCAGTAAGTCAGACCTGTTCCCGGTCCACGTTGGACTCCGGCAGGGCTGCCCTTTATCACCGGTTCTGTTCATAGTTTTTATGGACAGAATTTCTAGGCACCGCCAGGGGCCGGAGGGGATCTGGTTTGGGGACCACAGGATTTCGTCTCTGCTTTTTGCAGATGATGTTGTCCCATAGGCTTCATCGAGCCAGGACCTCCAGCGTGCATTGGGGCGGTTTGCGGCCGAGTGTGAAGCGGTTGGGATGAGGGTCAGCACCGCTAAATCCAAATTACACATAACTTCATTTATGGACATAAATGTTTGGATTTCTTTCTATGTGTGCATTACTTGGGTTGATGCCGACATCTGGTGAAAATTTCATGTCAATAGCTCGATTAGAAATATGTTTTTTGAGAGAAATGTTGACGTGTTCAATACTTATTTTCCCCGCTGTAACTGTATAATAAATATAAGGCATTGGATTTATTTGCACTTTTCCAGACGCTCAAAGCACTTACAGTGTGTGCATTTTTTCTTCACTCCTCATTTATACTTGGTGACGGTAGCTACTGTTTAGGCCTTGCGATAAACCGATTGAATTAATTAATTTAAAAAAAAATTTCCGCAGGGCTCCAGACTAACTTTTTTCACTAGGAGCACAGTGGCCCCTAACTGAAAATTTTAGGGGCACAACCAGAAAATTTAGGGGCGCATACCGTAAATCAACATGCTAACCAAATCTACTAATTTCCACTGTATTACGAATAAATACTTTAATAATAAATGCAGAAATTACAATGTGCTGTTTCTAATTCAGTGTCACATTTTATTCTTCACTTTTGAAAATGCAACAACAGGTAAACTGACAGCACCATCGCTGTCATGACAGTACAAATAGTAAACAAAAAGGATGGAAATTTATCTTTGTGACACCAAATAGGTGCAGCCAAGATGCACAATAAGCGTGTTTGAGATCACCCAGGTGGACTCAACGCTGCACAGATCACCTGGTGTGTGACATATATTTTTGTTTTTGCTCCAACATCAACTGTCAATCATCACAAAAATATTGCGAGAAAGGGGTGGGAGCAAGGGGCAAACCTACCCGGACACAGCTGGAAACTGAACTGACTGAAAGCTGCCATACAGACTACAAAACAATGCATTATTGGACATGTGTCCTGATGGTTTTTGTAGTTGAGTGATTAATTAAAATAATTTAAAATACCAATTCATTAAAAAAAGGCTAAATGCATTACAAAACATTAAAATAATCGTAAAATAAATATATAATAACACAGATCACACTAAGGGGGAGAGGAATATTAAAACTAAATTGAATGTTTAGGACAACTCCAACTTCCTGTTGTCCTTCAGTCTCGCCTTCATCTGTCTTCATCTCACAGCCCCCCCCCCCGGCCTGGGAGGGGGGGCTGTGAGATGAAGACCAGGCCCCCCCCGGCCTGGTCTCCCCAACGATCCAGGCGAGGTGCGGGTTCATCTCAAACACGTCTATCGTTGCATTTTCCCCACGTATTTTCAGTGTTTCTAAAACTAATGTTGTTTTTGCCCGCACGTGTTTAAAGTTCAAGCCCCGTTAGCTGTCACGCACGTACGTGGGGGACATTTATGCTCCTCAGCTGACCCGACTCCCACAGGAGCGGTGTGCTGCCGTAACAGCCGTGCATAAACCGTTTGATGCGCCGCCGTAACCGTAACCAAAACCCTAAACCTTCCTCCGGTTCTGTGAGACCCAGAGAAAAGTTCAGCACGGACTGCATATATTTAGAAAATTACGAGCGAATAGATACGTTCTAGAAAGGAAAGTAAGGAACTCCTTCATGTGGTCCGGGGAGGGAGGGGGCTGTCAGGTGTCCTGCTTTCAAGCCCTGTCATTGTCCCGCCCCCAACAGTCATTTACCCCACTGTGATTGGTTGGTCATCTCCATGCACGACAATGAAAAATTGTCATTCATTAAAACTGGCGGGCTGCAGTAACATTAAATTTTCATTTAAGGCGGGGGCCGCAAAATATCATCTTGGGGGCCGCAAATAACCCGCGGGCCGCGAGTTTGAGACCCCTGCTGTACACTCCGGCACTGGTACACTAGCTGCAGGTCGGAAGAACGAATCAATAGTTCATTTACTCATAGCTCAGACGCACATATCAGGTTGTGATGATATTTGTCTCCGTTTCCTTCCCACAGATTTTTACGCGCGCGTGAATATCTCTAGGCCCCGCCCCGTCCACATATTTTAGCCACTTACAGTGACTTATTCTTCTCACACGCAGTGGCCGCCTCACAGACGGGCATCACGCGAGAGTGTGTGCTCGCGTTTCATGAGTATGTGCGCGAGTGTGTGTGTCTGCCTGCGTGCGTGTGCGCTCGCGTCTCAGATTATTTCATTGATCATTGATGTGCCCCTTCCACATTTAATGTATAAAAAAATACGGAGGGTGGGGGAGGCAAATTTACTGGTCGCACATGTGCGACTGGATGTAATATTCAGTCGCACACTCTCAAATTTTGGTCGCAAAATGCGAGCAATGGGTCGCAGTCTGGAGCCCTGTGTTCTGCAGTCAATTTTCATCAAACTTGCTGATCTGATCGTGAACATCATTAACAACCATATTCCAGTGAAAGTTTTGCGTCACCTTTGAAAGAAGTGGCTTTTTGTAAGGTTTACATATTACACACTGTCTGTAAATGAGGAGACCAAAATTGTTCTATAACTTTAATATCTCTAATATTCTCCAGTCATTTTTCTTCAAACTTGCTATAATATTAGTGAACATCATTCCCAACAATAATCCAGTGAAAGTTTTGCGTCACCTTAAATGAAGCAACTTTAGAAAGAGTTGACAGGACCAGATGTGATTTTACTTGGAGTTTCTTCATTTCTGCTTGATTCCATTCCATGTCATGCTCAACAACCCACAAAACACTCTTGTCGGTGTTGAATCTCACTTTTAGAATCTGTCTGATTGATTATATTTCAGACAAAACACGTTATTTCTGGTAGTTTATTATGGAATGAACAGACATGCAATCCAAATGAATACATTTGTACATCAAATAACGATACAGGGCATGCAATAACTCTCATTAATTTCAGAGTACAGTACATGTCATTTCTATAATGGGTAACAGTGACATCGGTGATGTCTGCGCTTTATGCTGTCTTTCCAGCTCGCTGGGCGTGTGTACCGTAAACTAACCGCATGCTAAAAGTCAGTGACGGCTGGCGTGACCGCACTTCCGCAGATGTCGGCTCACTTGACCGCGGTCAACTAACAGACGGGTCACCAAACAGAAAAGCATGAAGCTTAAAGGGCTTCTCTGTTTCTTTGAAGAAGGTCACATACCTATGTGGTGTAGCTGCAGCTGTGGTTTCCAGATGACATCCAACAGTCTGCGCTGACGACAGAGCTCCTGCTCGTACTGGACGATGGTTCCTTCACAGAGTCTGCAGATTTCTTCAGCAGCAGCAGCTAGTCGCTCGCTGATCAACTCTCTCAGAGACTGAAGGGAAGACATGGTTCCTGCTCCGATCTTCAGCTCCAACTCCCACAAACACCGCCGTCCTCTTCACTGCAGCTCCGATCGATCATCTGCTAGTCTCACAATCACAGCAATCCACGTTGTCTTTCCGTTCAACACTTCTTCACTCATTTACGACACTTTGGAAAATGCTGAGAGTTCCCACACGAACCACGTATCGTCCTTTCTGTCCAAAAACCTCACAAACGTCCCAACAAAACACCACCGACCTCTCAACACGAGCTAACGCTGCTAGCCTGCTAACAAGCTAACGCTGCTAGCGCCTCGTGCTGTTCTTCTTCTTTGTTTGGCTAACAGCGTCATCGTGCTTTAGCGCCACCAGCTGGTCTGGAGTGTTGTTTGTCGCTCACATGATGACGTCGATGGTTGCAAAGAAAAAGCCATTTTAACTTGACTGGTAAGTAAAGTTTAAAATAAACAGTTTATTTTCAGGAAATAAAAAATAAAATACAAATTAAAAAAAGAAACTTTCAGCTACTGTGACGTCATCACACGGTGTCTCATTCCAATGTTCAGATTCGACTACAAAACACATCAGAGACTAACTAAACCTGGGGCCTGTTTCAGAAAGGAGGTTAAGTGTAAACTCTGAGTGCGTTAACCCTGAAATCAGGGAAACCCTGGGTTTTCCGTTTCAGAATGGGAGGTTTGTTAAACCAGAGAAAGCAGAGTAAGTCAAACCCGTTTCTGAAAGAGAGGTAACTTATACTCGGAGTCAGTATCCATGGTTACTTATGCTGTGAACCTAACCTGGTCGGGAGCAGGTTTTATTCTCCAAACTCAAGGTTTCTGCCGGTCCCCTCCCCTTTTTAAAGACGAAGCGGTATGTTTCGCTTTAACCTTCATTGCCCACATTTCCGTCACACAGAGACAAGTGACAAGAATGGCTTGTCCTTTTCTGGAGGACCCAATAGACGAGGAGGCTGCATTAATTCGTAGAGAATTATATTTACCTCGTACGAGGATTTTGAGAAGACTCGATTTTTTGTCATTTCCCCATACGTTTTTGTTTGAGCGTTACCGTTTTTCGTTGCAGTCAATTACATATATACAATGAAAACAACATTAGGTATTGCTATGTAGATGTTTCATATGTCAAATATTGTCAACAAAGCCTACATCCATGACATGCTCACATTTGACCTGATTGAATTATGTTTTTATACTTCATTTTTAGCTGCTGCCATGTTCTTTTAATTCCTGCAGGATTGCATCTACATGAAAATGAAATCAGGGACATTGGATTAGATTAATGTAACAATTACTTTTTTGAAACACAATTTGCTAGCACTGCTTACTTTCTTAATCCCGTATAAACCTATACCACTTGATCAATACAAGGGTAGTGTTGCAGCGTGTGTGTGCTGAGCGGGGTGCGATCCACGAGAGAGAAGGGGAGGGGCGATTGCAGGTGCAGATGGGGGGGGGGGGTGAGCACGGAGCGGAGGTGTGTGCGTGGAATATATTGTGTGTTCGGAGGACGGAGCACTTAGTTAAATAAAGAGAAGTTGTCATTCCCAGAATAACTGTTTTGGAGTCATTCTTATTCCGCTCTGGAGGTTGAGGGTTTCCAACGGGAAGTGAACCCCGAAGGAGAATTCCCTTCGGCCCTGAAGGAAATCTCCCCTGCGCTTCTGACCACGGTCGGAAAGACGAGAGAAAAGAAAGGAGAAGTCTTCGCGCAGCGAAAGGTTCAACAGTAGACAAAAGTTCACTTTTAAAAACACAATTGCATGTATTAATATTAAACTGACCAACATTTGCAAGAGGGGAAGGTTAACAAAAAAGTCCTCTAAACATTACCGACGTTAAAGGCATTTTCCCCCAGATTGGTTCTGTACACTATGCAGCATTTCATGCATTTACAACAGGAATAACACTTCAAAAGTACACCTAAATATCACCATTTTTTATTTCACACCGTACGCTATTTAGAAAGTTATTACAGCCAATATTTTATAACAATGATTTAAATGCAAACTTAGGCATTAACTTGAGCAGCTATGTTTTCCCACGCTAACTGTCTCTGTTTTGCAGATGCAGCGGTGTTGCTTTTCTTCCAGAATATGTTCTCATATTCACTGTAACTCTGCAGCAGCACGTCAAGTTCAGCTGGCGAAAGATATGCAGACCTCTTTTTTTCACGGTTGCCATGGTGACTCGTGATATCTGCGCTCCATTGATAATGGCTTCTTATAGACGCGGTGCGCACGCTCACCTCCGAATCAGTCCACTCAGAGTTGATTGATCTAACTCCGATCAGCTTCTCTGAAACAGAAAACTCAGAGTTGTTAATCTCCCGATTGACCAACTCAGAGTTCAAGTTCAACCTCAGAGTTGGTTGAACCTCCTTTCTGAAACAGGCCCGATTTCAGAATTGGAGTCCTAAAGATTTGAAGGATCAAAGACAAAGATGTTGTGAAGAGAAGATGTGAGAAGAAAGTCCAGAATGAATCCACTCTGACTTCTCCTCATGTCTCTGAAGCTTGTGTCTTCATGTCTTCACCTCAGAGTTTCTTCTGTATTCCATGTGGATCAATAATATTGATCATGTTCTGTTGTCATTTTCCATCAGAACTTCAGGCTTTTCTCTGCTGATGATCTCTGAGCTGAACTTCTTGGAGGAATTCCTGAATCTGGGATTTGGAGCAAACAGTCAGAACAAAGGAGGTTTCCATTTCTTCTAAGCTCTGCCAGAAGAAAAGAGCTGAAGCTTGAAGCTGAAGCAGCATTTGCTCAGAGAATCTGTCCTCCAGACCAACAAGTCCCACCACAGCCTTGAAGACGTTTCCAGAAGCAGCAGCAGACTGTGTTCCCATGACGATGCTGAAGTCAGCTGCTGCTCTGCAGGAGAAAGTCTGCAGCTCCTCAGTCAGGAAGCTCTTTCAAGCTCGTGCACATCTGTCAGTGCAGCAGCAGAAAGCCTGTTTCCCTGCAGGAAGTCGGAGACTTTTCAAAGTAAGAGCCTCATGTTGGCTGAGATGGGTTGGATTCTTTGATGCTCCAGTGTCTTTTGGATTCAGGATGAGTTCATGCAGATCTAGAAATCCCACCATGATGATCATCCTTGAGGAATTTCAAAATAAAAGACTTACAATCACTGCTGGATGATAAATACATTTACTCTTTATTTTCTGTCAATAAATAATATTTATCAATAAATCCTTGATTGTAAATGATGGATCTAAAGTCAAAAAGAAGTCAAAGTGCTGACTCAGCACAGATCAAAGGAGACACAGATGATTTCCTGGAATGAAGAAAACATCAAACATCATGATGTGATCTGGAACTGAGCTGTTCTTCAGAAGATCCTCCCAAACATGGAAACTGTTGCTGCAACACGTGAAGGTTTGGTTCTGTTGCTAGTGAGATCTGATGGATCAGAACCAGACTTCTGTCAGCTGGAACTGGGGCTTCTTCCAGACCATGACATGTTGTTCAATAAAGTTCATTCCAAAGCGTGACTGATTCATGAAGTGGTTCCTTGAGCCGTGAGTTTTGCCAGCAGCAGGAATCCCTGAGAGTTAGGAGACAGTTTGTGGAGAGAGTTTGTAGATTTAGGAGAAACCAAAGTTTGAAATGAAACCAAAGTGTCCTAAACCCAAATCACTGAGCACATCTCAATGTTCCACAAACAGTCATTTTCCACAGTGGACCGTCACCACACACTTTACAAGACAGATTTTCACAACTTTATGACAACAATTCCTGAAATTGTTCCATTCAAGGAAACATTGACTAATATTTGTATTGATGCTGTTTTCCATCTGTGTTTTCAAACCTGCATCAAGAATTAGCTCATGTTTATTGATTCACTTTCTTTGGAAGTTTGGCTTCTCTGATGAACCACCAGAGGGCGACAGAGAACTGTTGATATTATTAACACAACAGTCAAATTAATCAACATTTAGCACAAAGTGAACAAACTTAGGTCACGTGCTAACGTTCTGATTCTGTTGGAAAAGCCTTTTGTTTTGATTTCTTCAGAATTTTGGCTCAAAAAGACCAATGACAAATGAAACTCCAATAAAGTTGCTTTATAATGAGGAAATGAAATGTTATTTTTATTGAATTATCAAATGGAGACTCAGCTTCAGGTGATAAAAAAGGTTGGTGCTATTTCCAGTTTTAGAAAGAACATGCCTTCTGCACAGTTTGCAGTGAACGTTACTCATTTATGTCAGTTTATAATGAACTGAAATACCTCCACACAGGAGACGACATTTAATTTATGACAACATATTTTTACTGAACAAATTCTAACACAATTGTACACAAAAATACATTAGACGTTTTACTATTTGAACGTTTCTGTGATTTGTTTAATGAAAATGGCATCACATCACCGTCACTGCCTGGAGCTCTTTCTGGGTCCTAGTGCCCTAAAGGTTACAGCTCCTGGTTACACAAGAAAAAAGTCCATTCTAGAGGCCACTCTGACGTCATCATCATCAAAGACAGCGTTGACATCATCGTTGACATGTCTCTGTTGACATCAGAGACATTAAAGACCCTGTTACCTAGCAACCAAACACAACAAACTGTAGACTGTTCAAACTGGACTTTTTGGGGCAACAATTCTTTTCTAACTCAAGTTTTTATGAAAAATCCAAATGATGGAAACAGATTGTGTAAAGGAAATGAGGATCTATTGGTGAGTCACAGTCCTGGAAACATGAGTTGTGCTCTGATGAAGACGCCTGATCTAAATGTGGATTTTTGAAATGTTCTTCATGAGATTCAAACTGATTGAAGCTTTGAATTAAAGGTGTCAACACATTTCTGCATTGGATTCATTCTGTTTCAGTGTCTAAGGTTGGTTTTGTGGCAGAAACCAAGTTTTTGTTGAACAGTAGCGTTTGAAAAAGCAGAAAGTGGCTTTGAAGATGGTCAGGAGAACTTCTTTGAAGAGGAGGACTTCTCCAAACAACCACAACCTTAGAGGAAGTTTTCTGAGCATTCATAGAATGCTTTTACAATGACTCATCATTTTCCACAAGAAGCTAATGAGTTTTTCCAAATGCATGCTGGATATTCTTAGTTCTAGCTTGGAAAGCACTTTGTGGGATTTCCCTGGAAAACCTGCTTTCTCAATCATTTTGGTCTCTTTTTCTTCTTCTAAGTTCCAGCTTGGTGAGTGTGCAGGTCGCCATGGCAACCAGTGTCCAGGTCAAAGGGAGGACCACGGCCATCCAGTCTCCAGGCTTTTGGATTGATTTGGATTTGATAAACATTTGTTTCCCACATTTTAATAGTAGAATTCAACACGGGGCATATAGTGGATTGTAAGAATAGGAACAAAAACAGCAACAACAAAATAATCCTCCTCCCCTTAAAACATGCATTTGACTCTGAACAAGTCTAAAACAAATCCAAGCAAAGACCAGCGCTGGGGCTCCCCTGAAGGTCCAGACACAGAGAGGCCCAGAGTGACCCCCATTTCTCCTTTTTGCTCTCTCCAGTGGCTGACTCCGCCCCTTAGGACGTCCCCCTGTGTGGATCAGTGGTCAGTGGGTTGGAACCTGCTGCAAATGCAGGCTCTGGTTCTAACTGCTGGATCAGAAGTGGAATGTGAGCTGTAGTGGTGTGTCTGCAGCTGGATGTGGAACACATGAGGGAGGGGTCAAAGGTCAATCTTTCTTCCAAACAAATGCTGTCAGTCTATTCTCCAACAATGCTCCAACATATTCAAAGGTTTTTGCTCCCAAATCCAGAGTGTAGCTGGTAGGACGTGATCATTTCAGCCTCAGATTTGGGATCTGTCATCTCTCTGCCACCGTGACACCGAGTGATGAGTTCATGCTCCAAAGCGGCCCGATCGCTGGCTTTAGGGACTATTCCAAAAGCTTTCAATGATGGCGGGGAATGAACATTAGGAACAGATGACGGCTTGAAATGTCTGCTGTTGGTTTCTGATCCAGACAGAAATTCAATCAAATGTCTGTGAATCCATGATTTCCTTAGAATCTTTGACTCTAGATTCAGATCCATCTGGTTCAAAGGATGAAACTGCAGCTAAAAGTCTTTCAAAAGTCCAAATCCTCAAAGATGAAACAGAAAGTTCCTAGAAAGTCAAATGAAAAACAATCAGATTGTCTTAGATAAACCCGTTTGGAAGTTAAAGCATAGAAACAAAGAAAGTTCCAAAAGCTAAAAGCCTTAAATCAAGAAAAGTCCAAAGTAAAACAGAAATCCCACATTTGGATCAGTAAAGACATGAATTCTCCAGAAACATCCAGAAACAGCTCTGAGCAGCAGCCATGAAGGGACTGAGAACAGACGGACATCAAAGCAGAATCCAAGCAGCACCTTCATCCTGATGAAGCTCCGCCCTCTGACCTTCAGCAGTCATCTCCAGGCTCCGCCCCCAGTCTGTGACGGCTGGATGATGCTGTCCTCCACCTGCAGCTGGACCTGGATGTTCTCTCAGACCATGTGGCCTCATGGATCAGAAGGTTGAGGGTTCAAGTCCCTTCATGGTTGAAGTCAGACAGAAAGTGAAGAAGAGGGAACATTCAGAGCAGTTTCTGTGCTGTTTGCTTCCTCATGAGTCACGTCTAGATCAGGTCTGGATCCCAGTCAGAAAGTGATCAGGAAATCTGCAGATCAAACCTTCATTTACTGAAATGGAAAACATCAACTGACTTTCTACAGATTCTACTTCCATTCATCAAACTCCAACAGGAAGAAGATTTACAATCAATCAAATCTGTTGATTTCCTGACAAACGTTGTTTTCTCTTCCTGTTTGAATGTTTGATTGTTTTCAAACATGAAGAGAGTTTTTTTTCCTGATTTTAGCTTAAATTTCTGTTGAAATGTAAAGGTTCATTCAGAAATACCCAGTGGCCTCATGTTGGAGGAGGGGCTTCATGAGATGCTGCTGGGGGCGGAGCTTGAACACACACCGCTTCCTGGAACCCAAACTCAGGCTAAGTGGAGGAAAAGTTGGGATTTCTGGTGTTTGTAAAGATCTGGAATGGTTTCCTCCCACAAAAAGGCCTTTTTCTAGTTTCCTGCAGATGAATTCTTTTCCTGCTGGGAGTTCTCATCTGGGTTTGCAGATTCTTAGTTGGAGGAAAACTTGGAGCAAATTCTTCCCAGAAAAAGGATTTTCTCTGGAGTGAATTGACATGAACAGAGTGAGTTTTGACTGAAAGCAGCAACAGGGAGGAGATGTTAGAGCTTCATCAGAAAACAGCTTTCTGGAGGAGTTGGAAGACGTCAACAGTCACAGTGATGGTGAGGAGGAGGAGCTAAGACTTCCAAAGTCAGAGCTAAAGATGGAGGAGCAGCAGGAGGAGGTTCTTCACTGAAGGAGAGCTCAAGTCCAGCTTGTCAGTGCTTTGCTGATTGGCTAGTTGGATGTGTTCTTTGATGAGCTTTTCAATCTGACGTCTGCTTGGAGGACTGTTTTCATCCTTTTGGATGATTCCACTATTTGAACCAGACCTGGAACTAGAAGAGACTCAATGAGAACAGAAAGACAAGAAAGGATCCAAACCAAACTCTTCTTCTGTCTGACTTCAACCATAAAGGGACTTGAACCCTCAACCTTCTGATCCATGAGGCCACATGGTCTGAGAGAACATACAGGTCCAGCTGCAGGTGGAGGACAGCATCATCCAGCTGAAGAAGAGGAGGAGCTTTTGCTGCCTCCCTCAAAGAGGAAGGTGGAGGAGGTGAGAGGCTGCACTGGAGCTTTGGACCAAACCCTGTGATGGATGAACAACATCTCCAGGCTGTTTCCAGCCTGACCAGGGGGATCAGAAAACAGCAACAACTTCTCCTCCATCAAACCATGATGTCACCACCAGCAGGTGGAGACAGATATGAGCAGAAATTCTCTAGTTGGCTTCAGATTTCAGAGTTTCCCAAACAAGCAGTAGCACAACTCCACTTTTCTCTCCAAGCCCATCCTCTGAAATCTGATCTTCTGATGGACGAGAACACATGGAGACTGAGACTACCGGAGCATCACTAGAAGGACAGTTGGACTCCCCTCTGGAAAAAGAAGGCTTGAGCATGTTGACGTGACAAACTCCACATTTCTTCTCTTTGTCAGGAGTTGGGATTCTAAAATTGGTGTCATTCATTTTCTTTTCCACCTCACATAGAGCAGAAAACTGTGCCTGTAGGCTGGAAGCAGGCAAAGGCAACAACAGCAACACTTCCTCACCTGCACCTGTTGTTGTTTGTGTGTTGATCCACAAACACATGCTGTGAAATGGAAGCTGCAGTGAAGGCAGCCATGTTGGAGCCTCACACATGTTCTCATTAGGATCAAATGAACCAGTGTGTTTGAGGCTGAAAGAAAGACTGAAGGACAAAGAAATATGAAGATTCATTAAGGATCAAATCCAGACTTTATTCATGTCTTCAGACAAAAAAGCTGCAGACATTTTACTGACACAATTGGGGTTTTTCAACACTTTTCTGAGCAGAAGATGCAGTTCTGGATACAGCCAGAAGGTGTCGCCCTTCTCATTTCTAATCCAAGTTCAAACTACAGACCTGGGGGGTATTCAAGGAAGCATGTTTAAACTAGCCTGACTTTAAGCCTGAACTCTGGCTGAAATTCGCCTGAACTTGCTTACTCTGGGTATGTCGGTTCCAAAAGACCGGATATGAGTTAGTGTAATTACGCTCGACTTGGTGACCCTGGGTTAATGGGCGTGCATGTCAAGTACATAAAGACATTCTCAGGACATCCTCATTCTCATTGAGTTAAATTTATTCAACCTAATTTCTTACGTCTATAAAACTCAATAATTGTTTATACAACTCAAATTTACGTATTTATCTAACTAAATGTCATATTACTCCAATTCAATTCATTTTTTTTCCATCTTAATTAATTATATTTCTTGAACTCTCAAATGTCTAAGTTTGAGCCGGCAGATATACTCATTTTTATAACAATAAAAAAGACGGGGGGAAAAATACACAGAGTGCAAAAATTCATTAAAGAATTTACTGTCATTGTCATTACAGCACAATACTGTAGGGGAAAGCTATATAAACTCATCATCCTCTCCTTCACTCTCACTCATGGTGCAGAGACGTAAGCTCAGTAAGGCAAAATAACTCGGCGAAACATGGCAAAACACAGTAAAACAGCTAAACAACTAAACACATTTGGTCAAAAACCAACATCCGTCCAGACAGGCAAAGGGAATGATATCCCAGAATCCTTTGCGGTGCCGATCTAACAGCAGCACCAAAGTTACACCTACGGAATTAATTGAATTAATTTGAATGAAAGTAAAATAACTGTCTGAAAACTACGTGTAATTTTTAAACCGACTTACAAAAAAAATGATTTATTTTAACTGAAACAAATAATTAAGTTAGATAAAAGTAAAAAAAAATAATTCTTCCAACATCCATATGTGGTCTTATCACCCTCTCACTGTGGAAAAAGTATTATCTGAGCTTCTTCATCCACTAAATCATCTTCAAATGGACACGTCAGGCTGCTTCACCTTTCTGTAAACAAACTAACCTTGAACTAAACCTGCTCCCGACCAGGTTATGTTCAGAGCATGAGTTGCTATGGCAACTTGACCTACCCTGACACATACCTTGTTGGAAAATATAATCTGTCGCTTTGAGATTACTTTCCTTGTTGCATGTTCAATAAAGTCGAGAAGGAGAAACCACGGAACTCGGCCGGATTAAAGATTAACACATTTATTTCCCTAACAATATTTCTAAAAACAGAGTAAAACAAAATATAACAGATATCCGGATTCCCAAAGTTTCAGAGCTTGCACAGCGCCAAATTACAAACGTCTTAACGTGTCAGCCTGTTGGGAACAAAGGAAAGTTCCTCCGTCCAGCTGTTTTAACATCTTGGTTTCTGCCGCCTCCTTCGTAGCACAGCATGGTGTCCAGACTCCTCCTCTGGACGCTCGGATTGGCTGGCAGGGAGCCTGCCTACCTCCGTCCGTCCATATTAGGAGTTACAGCATTTGGTCCTGGCTTCCTGCTTCAAACGTCCAGGGGGTTATTTCAAAGACGGACCACTGTCCGACCACCAACGGTGTCCCCATGGGGGTCCAGCACAGCCGCCCGGATCCTTCTCCACAGGCAGTCAGTCCCAACCCTTTGTCCTTCTCATGCGAGTTGGCACCTCCAGGGTTTCCCACGATTTAAATTGAATCCTAGAGACAATTTAATTCTGGTCCATGTCAGATCTACAGTTAAGGCTTCCAGATGGTCTTAGAAGACCAAAGACTGTTTTCTCCTGGAGGGGGATTAGTCTGCAGCTGTAGCATCAAAACCTCTTTACATATGCAATTATCAGGAAGTCCCTTTTAATTGAAATGACTGAAACCCACACACAGTAAACCTGAAAGAAAACCTTCAAAGAAATAAAGATAAGATGAAAACCTAGGAGAAATAAGAACCACAAAAAATAAATTCCTTCAGTTTCCCTCTCTTGACCTCACGAAGTGAGGTCACACAAAAAATAAAAACACATCATCACATCATGCAATCAAAACAGCTGTGGTCTCTCGCCCTCACAATCTTTATCAGAACCAATGTGCCCTTCAAAGGTGTGAATGATTTGTTCATAAGTGTAGGAGCGAAAACCTGTCAGAGCTTGCATTAACCATCTTTAAGAAACGTTCAGTTGGACAGGGAAAATTCTCGCTACGGTCCCGTGCTCCATCGGCGACCATCCCTAAGGATACTTATGCTTCACTAGATATTTGGCACATTGGCATTTACAAAGAACAATACATGAAATAGTAGTCAAATTTAAATTTAAAAAAGTCAAATATAAAAGTACAGAAAAATAAAACATTCAAAGTCAAACTTAAGTATAAAAAAGTGAAAATATAAAAGTCAAAGTCAAATTTTAAAAAAGTCAAAATATAAAAGTAAAAAGGTAAAAAATACAACAAAGATAACACTTCCTGTAAAGAAAAGAAAACACCTAGAATTAAGGGAAAAAATGGAGATAGGTTAAACAGAACAAACTCACACAGACTGATTTCCCGCCCAGGGTGGTGAAAAGGGATCACTAACAGGCAACATTGCATATTGTCCGTATTCCTGAACCTTTTCTCCCAGAGCCTGCTCTATGAGGCGTGTCATAAGGGTCCTAAGGCAGGGAATACAACAACAACCACAGAGTGTGAGAATCGCTGAAAAAACTGCTCCTGCAACGAGAACGGATGAGACTAAAGTTTTCCATGGACCAAACATTTTGAGCCAGTCACCCCACATAGATGTATCTACGCCTGCATGTTCCTTCATTTTGTTATTCAATGTGCGCATACCTTCAATCGCCACTGTCAATTTTCCATCTGACTGTGTATTGTTGGGGATAAAAGAACAACATTGATCCCCAAAAATACCACAAACTCCAGATTTCTCCGCCAATAACATGTCTAACGCAATTCTGTTTTGGAATGCCATTAGTGATGTGGCCTTTAACTGTTCATGAACTGCTTCAAACCCTGCAATAGTGTAGTTTCCTAATTTTTGAACATTATAATGGATGTAATTAATTCTATCAACATTTTTATTCGGAGTTACCCATAGAAAAATACTTTCAAAACCGGCTGCCACCTGATTGACTAATTTATATTCATCAGGCACACCACGGGGCACACCTAATGCGTCAATATAAGTTGGATCCGCATCATTCCAATGAGTTGATCGCTTCCTCCAGGTTGGCTTTGAGTCGTGTTTTTGTTCCACCACAGCAAAGAAATCTGATAAAGCAACAGGTTGAACATACACAGGGAGTAATAGCGATATTAAAGCACAACGTCCTGATGCATTCATAGGTAACCTGTCAAAAATCTGATCCGTCCCGCACCAAATCCAGAGGTCAGCTCTGGAAATAGGTTTGAAGTTACTGAAGGTTTGAATATTATTACACCAGTCATAATCAATTTTTCCCAAAGACATAATACCTTTATCCTCTGAAAATTCAAAACATGAGAAATTTTGTTTGGCTACTTTCCTGTCAAAAATGGGCTTACCTTTCTCGCTGGGGACCACTGGATAATACTGATTTAAGTTATTACATTGTAATTTGTTAGGAATTGAATTGACCATGATGTCTGCAATACATTGTGATGTAACAGTGGCAGGCACCACCTTAAGTAAAGGTCTGGGGCCCATACAAACCAGACAATCAGCGTTGGTTGTGTTAGCTGCCTGTTCTACCATTAACAACCAGTTATTAGCGTCTGCACTAATACCTGTTATAGCTTGGAACCAATTGTCTGGAGAAGGAGTACCTTCTATGATTTTAACCTGTCTGGCCGGACCGACACCTGACACTGTCCTTACGGGGGTGGGGGTGGTAGCATTGTAGTCTGGGCAGAACATAAGCTGCCAACACGGATCTTTTCCATTTGCCCATGCACAAATAAGTAATCGTGAGCAAAAAGTGATGTAGCCCTTTGTTGGTGTAGGAAAAAGTTGACCAGTAGTGTTCACACGGAAAGTAAAAAATGAATCTGAAACTGTAAAATTAGAAATGATTCTGGACCATTGTTGAGCCTGGGGTGTCCAACCAAAGGTACCTTTCTCCCAAGATGATTCTGCTGTGGATCTAAATATAGATCCCCATCCTTCATCCCCTGACAATCCTCGGATGTACCAATGATAACCCTGCCACTCACTTGCTGTTCCCCAGTGATTATGTTTAAAATTCCCCTTTGGTGCTATAATCAACACATGCATGGTCTGATTAGAATTGTAGCAAAAATAAGGGAATGCTACAGGGGGCGCCAGAGAGCCACACATTAATTGTTCAGCTTCCCTGGTATAAGTCCAGATATCATAAAATGCATTGCGCCTGGTTCTGTCATGTCCTGTAGTTGTCTGCCTGTGGGTTTGTACATCAGAAAAGGTGAACCATACAAGAAACATTAAAAATACAACAAAACTAATACCTGCCAATGTCCATCTCCCTCTCTTGGACTGGGAAAATCCCAGTCCACTAGCGGAAGAAAACATATTAGACACAGACATGGGCAAAGCACACAACACAGAAATATAAAACGACAGTAAAAATATATGTAGAAAGTTAAAATGGAAATGGAATGCAAAAAGTAAAATCAAAATAGAAAATACAAACGGAAAAAAGAGAAATTGAATAAAAAAAGATAAATGTAAAAATATAAATGAAAAAATAGAAATTAAATGTAAAATTATAAACGAAAAAATAGAAATGAATGGAAAAATATAAATGAAAAATTAGAAATTGAATGCAAAAATTTGAACAACAAACAGTTCAGTGTCCCGTTCAGATTTAACTGGCGTCCCGTCCACGTTCCTGTGAAAGGCAAGGTCTTAACATGGAGTAATGGTACCACTTGTTGTGTCTGCCTTGCAGCTGCACAGCAGACGTCGTTCGAGCAGTAACACGATAGGGACCCGTCCACCTAGGCTCTGACCACTTCCTTTTGTACGCTTTCACGTAAACGTGCGTCCAGTCAGCTAGGTCTACACCTGGTGGGTCAGCTGGGAGCACGTCCTTCTTTCGAATCTGCGCAGAAAAAGCGGATGAGAAAGCATGCAACATTTTCCAATATGTGACTAAGGACCTGTTGGGGGAGTGTGCGTCGTCTAAAGGTCTAATAGTCGACGAGGGACCTGGCATCAATCTACCGGTCAAAAGTTCGAACGGAGAGAAACCTGTTCTGCGATTCACTGATTGTCTGACAGCCAACAAAGCTAATGGAAGAGCAGTCACCCAATCTAAATTAGTGGAGGTGCATATTTTTGCCAACTTTTCTTTCAACGTGCGATTCATACGTTCCACAGAGCCCTGCGAAGAAGGATGGTAAACACAGCCAAACTTATGTTGCAAACCAAAAGATGCTTCAACTTGCTGTAGGTGCTTACCATTAAAATGGGTCCCATTGTCAGATCTAATTTTTGCAGGGAAACCGTGTGTGGGTATGTAATGATTTACCAGTGCTTTGATCACGGAGAGGGAGTCCTCTTTTTTGCAAGGATAGGCTTCCGGCCATCCTCCAGAAAACTCAACCACAGCAGCTGCTGCCTGAAGGGGTCCAGCTTTGGAGCGGAAACAGCAACCATCTGTAAAGAAAATCCTTCCTGCTGGAAGAGGCTTTGTCTCTAAGTCAGGCCTAGTTCGCAGCTCCTTCGCCACAGCTACAGAGCAAGAGTGAGGATCCACAGAAATTCCCTCTGACATGTTAATCCCCGTGTGTTGATATTGAATATTTGGAGCTGTCAGAGTTTTCATGAGCCTCGTCTGTCTCAAAGATGACAGTGTAAAAGAAGATGACGCAACATACGATGTGACTGAATGTTCTGTCAAAATTATCAAAGGATGCGACATCACAATGTGTGCTGTTTTTAGAATGACTTTTGCTAACCCTGCAGCATAGCGAGTACAAAGCGGTGTGCGGGCTTCAACAGCATCCAGGGAGATGCTACAATACATCAGCACATCCCGTCTACCCTGATTCTTCTGAAAAAGAACAGCATTAACAACTGTGGGTGTCATAGAAGCATCAAGATAAAACGGCTGAGTATAATCTGGTGGTGCGAGAGCAGCCGCGCATGCCATGTCCTGCACTAATGTGACAAAAATCTCATCAGTTTCTGCTGTCCAGTTTAACACGGCTGTGAGGTTAGTTACACCCTGTTCTTTAATTATTGACCTCAAGGGGGCAGTGCGTTCTACAAAACAAGGAAGAAAATGTCTACTGTAACCACAAAGACCTAAGAAAGCCAACATGTCTCTGACTGTCTCTGGACGTTTATGCTGCAAAATAGACATTCTATGCTCCGTAGACATTGATGATCCCGTGCTAGAAACAATTCTGCCAAGAAATGTAACCTCTCGTCTGCAACATTGCAATTTCTTTTTAGACACTTTAAAACCTAAATTACACAACTTCAGGAGAAGATCCTTCGTCGCCTGAAGGCAGGTTTCCGCAGTGGGAGCTGCTAGCAAGAGATCGTCAACATACATCAGCAAAACACAACCTTCTGGCAACTCAAAATCCTGTAGACAAGATTTCAAACACTGATTGAAAATGCCAGGAGAGTTTTTAAAGCCTTGTGGCAAGCGAGTGTACTGCAAGCGGACGCCCTTATATTGAAATGCAAATAGATGTCTGCTGTTCTCATGTAACGGAATACAAAAGAAAGCATTTGCTAAATCAATAGCAGTGAACCACACACATTGTGGGGTTAAAGTTGACAGCATGCGATGTGGATCAGGCACAGGAAGGACTGGAGTAATGGTGACATCATTCACAGCCCTTAAATCATGTGCCATTCGATATGTTTCACCATCTGCTTTCAAAACCGGTCGCAAAGGAGTACACCATGACGACTGCGAATGCTCAATAACACCAGATTTCCACAAACCAGTCAAAGTGTCCTCCATCCCTTCATCTGCATCTTTCACCCAGCGGTATTGTGGTCTGAACACCTTGGCTCCTGCAGTTACCTGAATCTCCACCGGGGGAATGGTGGAGCATGAACCAACATCAAATGGACCGACAGACCATAAAGACTCAGGGAGCGTTTTTAATAACCCCTCTGCATCTTCATGATCCGTCTTCTCCCTTCCATGATGTCTGGCAATGCATACATGCTCCAGTATTGAGGAGTTAGTAGTCAAAGGCAAAGTTATTCTGTACATTTTTGAAGATGGAGAAAATTGGACACCTGAATGAGCACAATCCTGCCAGTCTGTGTTGTTCACGCCCCTCTTAGTCATGGGTCCGAGTTGTCGAGCTTCATGACCAGGGGATAATGCTAATGATATGTGTGGCACCGCTGTGTCTGACATCCGATACCATTGCATTTGTGTGTGTGTTAATACACAATGAGCTGCTACACCCTCCGGACCAATATATATATCAGTGGAGGTTAAATGCCACGTGTGGCCTTCAACCTGATGAAATGCTTCCTGATATAGTTGATCATCCTCTCTGTCGTAATAAAGTGTGCAGTGCAGCTCATCTGGAGGCGGGAAATATGGCTTTAAAGACAAGATCCAGGATTTCCACACCTGAAATTCATAAAAAACACCTGGTGTTTCAGGGGTCTCCGGATCCAACAGGGCCCAGTAGATGTCAGCAGTGGGGGTTGGCTGTGCTTGAGGCTGCAGCAACCACTGTCCCTCATATTGTGTGGCATGGCATCCAGTCAGAACATGTCCATTCGGGAAGGTGATCTGTATCCCATCTGGAGAACACAGGATGCTGGCACCTGTTTTGACAAGAATGTCCCTTCCCAACAGATTCACAGGTGTATGTGGTGAATGCACAAATGAATGTTTCACCTTCTGACCAGCCAGTTCAAAAGTGAGTGGGATGGTCTTTTGCAGGTTTTGAGGTGTCCCAGAGAAGCCAACAAAGTTCATATGTTCATTTGTCAGAGCAGATGTAGGTAACTGACAGTTTATAGAGGAACAAGTCGCTCCAGTATCCACTAATCCCATCATATGATTACCTCTGAGTTTGAAAGGGACCATGGCTCCTGCATCACCAAGTGGTCCCAAGGCTCCTGGGCACCCCTAGTGGTATTGTCCGGTTTGCCACTCCTGTGGTCCCTGCCAAGGTGGAGGAGGGGCTTGGAGCGGCCGTGAGTGTCCGCCACGCCCCCTGCCTCTGGAGTGTGCATGCTGCCGCTGTTGGGTACCTCTGAGTGGACAGACCTTTGCCCAATGATCCAGAGCACCACAGATGAAGCATTCATCTCCAGCTGCTGCAGGCGGGGGTCCCCTGGGTGGTCCACGTCTTCCAGGATATGCACCTCTTCTCCTGCCTCTGTCTCCGTAAACCGGCGCCTGCCACATAATCGCTGCTGGTTCTGGGGATATTTGACTCATCATGTTATTTTCTTTTTTAACCTCCTTTTTATCTTGTTTATCCTGAGTGGATTCTTTACGAGCCTGTGCTAGTTGGAGTTTTAACAACTGTGTTTTTAGCTGTTCAATCTCTCCCTCCGCTTTGTCCTTTTTGTCCAAATGTGCTTTGCAATGATAACCCAAATGCCTTTTGAAACGACCCTCATCACTCGCCATCAAGTCTGGGTCTGCTTTTAATGAATCCTGCACATCCTGAGGCAATCCTGCCAGGATTGCAGTCCTAAACATGACTGTCTCAGGAGGTGACAGGCTGGGATCTCTGCCCGTGCTGTCTGTCCATTTCTGGACGCACTCTGAGTAAAATGTGTTGGGGTCCTTACCTGTGAAGGGGAAACAGGATGGAGCTGCAGTCTGTGGATCTGGAAAAAGTTCTCTGATGGTATTAAAAACTGGACCTTGAACCTCCACTAAAAGAGTGGAGTCCGGGAGGTCCTGCACATCCGCACGCTGTTCTATAGACTGGATCTCAGTATTTGTTGCTGTTATGCCCAAAATCTGTCTCAAATCACCCATACAGGGAACATGACCCTGCATAACTATACATAATTGCTGGAGGAAGTTACGTCCACCATTCGCCACACGTGGTAAACGTTCACCAAGTGTCGACACATCCTTAAGCGGAAGGGGCTGATAAATAGGCACACCAGCTCCCGTCGCTACCATAGGAAACATATGTTTTGAGTCCCCACCTTTCTTACCTTTTCTGGGTCTTAAGTTGTATTGTAGTCTACTTACCTGCGTCAAATCCTGATTGGTGACAGGGACACGTGGTCTGCATGGAGAGTCTTCATCCTCCTCCTCCTCCTCCTCAGATTTGTCGCCTTTTTGTTCTGAAAATATCAACCTTTGACATTTTTTAAATTCAGCTGGTGATTGATACTGACCTGCCAGGCGCTGCAATGCATTCTCAAGATGCACAGTGCGGTTCTCATATGCTTGCAGGATCTGTTGGACCTGAGGGTCAATCACTGGTGTCTCAGCTTCTACCTGTGAGACTGGAGGACTGTTAGAGTCAGGATAAGCGCATGCGCCTGCATAACTTACCCATGGCCCAGGGGGGGTTTCTGGCTGAGGATTCATGAGATCTCGGGGGAGGTCTGTTCCTTTGTCACCCCTTTTGGATCGTCTCTCCCGCAGCATGAGGGCTACATGCTGTTTTTCCTCAGGGGTTAAATCTTCATCCATGTCACAAGCAACTTCACCACAAATTTTCAACATTGGGTACATGTTTTGTGAAGCATAAGGAGGGGGAAAAGCAACAGGAGGGGTTTCTGTCCCTACTGGAAGGGGAGGGTAAAGAGGGAGGGGGGCTTTGGGGGAAGATGGCCTCACAGGAGATTCATGACTCTCCCGCTCCGCCTTTACCACAGCTAATGCTGTAGCAGCAAGAGTTAACTGATGAAGCACGCGTCTAATTTCATCAGCTTCCTTGTGTCTCCGTTTATGTCCTATCCTTTCCATCCATGATCCTTCTTTTACCTTCACCTCCAACTCCCGAACCTGTTTCATCACACAATCCTCATTCTTTCGTAACTGCTGACTAAACGTCAACCAACTTTCAGTCCGTTTCAAATCCATCTGAGCCCACACATCACGCAATTTCACTCTCTCCTTCTCTCTCTTACTCTTCTCTATTCCACCCAACACCTGGCTTTCCAAAATCTCATACATTCTCGCCCATTCAGCATCATTCAAGTCACCGTCACCGCTATTGTCCTCGTCACGTGGTCTGTCGTCAAAACAAAATACACCGGTTTCCTCATTTTTTCTGTCTAGTGCACTTTTCATTTTTATTGTGAATCTCTCTGTGGTTTCTCTCCGCATAAAAATAATTTGTGAAGGTTCGCCGCCTTCCTGGTGTTTCCGAAAATCCTAAAACGCGCAAAATTAGTTCCTATATTAATACTGTTGTTTTCGTACGGGATTTTGTACAGGCTCAAACAGTCGCAAAACCTACTATATTTTAGCGTAATCCAAATATCACCCGCTCCCAATTTAGTGTTTATTCAATTTTTGACAGGCTGAACAGACACAAAACCTGCACAATTTCCTTAGATTCAATTTCATAAATTTCCTCAGTCCAATTTGCTGTTTCAGGAGGGTGAACCACAAAACTTATAGGTGCGCTATGCCGCTCACACAATCCACTTCCCCACAATTTTAGTTATTCACTAAGAGAATAACCTTGTCAATATGCAGAATTTATGAACAGGTTCCTGCTTACCTTGTTGATGATGGGGCCCCGAGGGAAATCGACCACGTGAGGGGGAAGCGTCACCGACTTTTCGCCAAAGTCTCAGAGATCTCGTTACAAACCACTATGTTCCGGTTCGACCGGTCTAATCCGCGTTGCGATCCGCGTTCCTTCCCCAACTTTTCACGGTCAGGGTCACCAATTAATGTTGGAAAAGTATAATCTGTCGCTTTGAGATTACTTTTCCTTGTTGCATGTTCAATAAAGTCGAGAAGGAGAAACCACGGAACTCGGCCGGATTAAAGATTAACACATTTATTTCCCTAACAATATTTCTAAAACAGAGTAAAACAAAATAAAACAGATATCCGGTTTCCCAAAGTTTCAGAGCTGGCACAGCGCCAAATTACAAACGTCTTAACGTGTCAGCCTGTTGGGAACAAAGGAAAGTTCCTCCGTCCAGCTGTTTTAACATCTCGGTTTCAGCCTCCTCCTTCGTAGCACAGCATGGTGTCCAGACTCCTCCTCCGGACGCTCGGATTGGCTGGCAGGGAGCCTGCCTACCACCTGCCGTCCATATTAGGAGTTACCACATTTGGTCCTGGCTTCCTGCTTCAAACGTCCAGGGGGGTTATTTCAAAGACGGACCGCTGTCCGACCACCAACGGTGTCCCCATGGGGGTCCAGCACAGCCGCCCGGATCCCTCTCCGCAGGCAGTCAGTCTCAACCCTTTGTCCTTGTCATGCGAGTTGACACCTCCAGGGTTTCCCACGATTTAAATTGAATCCTAGAGACAATTTAATTCTGGTCCATGTCAGATCTACAGTTAAGGCTTCCAGATGGTCTTAGAAGATCAAAGACTGTTTTCTCCTGGAGGGGGATTAGTCTGGCGCTGCAGCATCAAAACCTCTTTACATATGCAATTATCAGGAAGTCCCTTTTAATTGAAATGACTGAAACCCACACACAGTAAACCTGAGAGAAAACCTTCAAAGAAATAAAGATAAGATAAAAACCTAGGAGAAATAAGAACCACAAAAAATAAATTCCTTCACTTTGTATTATTCTGACAAGCACGTAAATACTTGCTCTCTTCTTCTGAGGGAAAAGCGAGTTTAAGAAGCGTAAAGTTACGCAGCGCCACCTTGTGTACAGGAGTATTTCTGTTTACATTAAGCGCCATCTAATGTCAGGGAATGAAATTGCATGTTCGCTCGGCTCATCGTCAGGGAAAATCGCCTGGGTGTGAACACAAAAAACGTGGCGAAAAACGCTGGCGAAAAACGCCTGGCGAATATTCGTCCCGGTGTGTACGGGCCTTTAGGGTGCGGGCACATTACAATATGCATGCTAGTGTTGAACCTCTCTTTCGATATGTCTATGAACCTACTGTGACTTTCCTTCTATGATGTTTCTGACCAAAGCGGAGATCCTCCCCAGGGCCGAAAGCGGATCTTCCTTCGGGGTTCACTTTTCTGTTCGGACCCTCAAAGGTTAATGAGAGAACCATTCTCCATTCTCCTTTATTATTACTGTTCCTCGTAACTGAGTAACACAAACTGAACGCACGCACACACACTTGTGTTGAGCGCTCTGCCCCCCTCCTTCATGCACACGCGTGAGTGCAGACACACCGGTTTCAGCACACACACACTCCAAAAACCCATCAAAGTCCTCATCCTTTGTATCTGAACCAATTTTTAATACTTTGCTCTTGTTGCTCTTGTTTGCTCACTTTTTCACAAATAGCGGACTATTTGTTGCGTGTTACGGCGCACTCTTCATGACAACGCGCTCCGCGTGAGTCCGTCTTGTTGCTGTGCGGCTCCTCATCAATGATGCAGGGTTTTCTGGACTTCAAAAACAGTGGAAGCAGGCACGTTAGCCCAAGCTTCTACAATCCATTCACAAAGAGTAGAGTAACACGCCGCTGCTGCCAACTTTAAAGCCAACTTTACCTGCCCCGTTGTGCGTATTGCTACCGGCTGGAGGTGTTTGTCGACGATCTTTTTACTACAGTATGAGCGGAAGATGAATAGCTTCTCATTGTAACCCGCTGGAAGTCGCAGCGGCACCATAGATATCAAATGATGACTACAGAGAAGCTTCTCCAAGCTGAACGCTAATCCATCATTCAAGCCAGCTTTTTTACGAGGAAACTCAGCTTTGTCATCTTGACTGTCGGAGTTCATTTTCCAGCTTCCTTCACTTGTGAACCATAGCTTCATCCATTCATCATGAATTCTCTGCAGTTGCTCCCATGTAGCTGATCTGTTAGAAGAACTTTCCATCCCATAACAGACTCTGGTCAGCGTTCACAGCTTCCAATAGCAGAACCGTTGATACCAGGGCTCGGTATCAATCCCTATTCACACATCTGGACTTCTTTCCTGAAGCAGCTGCATGTTGTCCTGAATGTTCCTGAATGTTCTTCTTCTCTGCTTCTGCTGGACTCTTCTGATCTGCTGCTGTTGCTTCACATCTTTGGACTTTTTCTAAACTTTCTGATCTTCTTCAGCTCTGAACTCTTTAGAAGAAGTGAAAGATGAAAAACATGAACTTTGTCTTTAAACTCAACTCTTTGTTCTGGATTCAGGTTGAGAAGCTGCAGTTTGTCAAAGACCAGCTGTGCTGCTCTGGTCTCAGCTCTGAAGTCCAACCCGTCCCACCTGGCAGTACTGGACCTGAGACACAACAACCTTCAGTATTCAGATGTTCAGCAGCTCCAGGATCTGGTGGAGAGTCCAAACTCCAAACTGCAGACTCTGAGGTCAGTAGAGGGTTGGAGTCAGTCCAGCTGCTTCCAGATGTTTGGTCCTAAAGTTAGTCTGAGAACAAAGATGCAGAGTTTCCTGTGAAGCTGCAGCTTCTCAGTGAAGCTCTGAGGAGAATGATGACAGGCTTCAGGACAACAGTCAGCCAATCAGAGCAGCAGAAGCTCCAACAGGTGAAGATGACAGGAAGCTGCTGCTCTGAACAGGACTGAAGCTCCTGCTGCTCTTTCTGCTGCTGTGCTGCATCACTGACTGACAGACCAGGATCAGGAGACACTCCTTTATCTCTGGCTCTACACTTTATCTCTGCAGGTGGTGGCCCTAAAGAGTCTGATGTTCCTCCTGGAGGAGCAGAGAGGAGCAGCAGCAGCAGCTGGTCTGCAGAGATGTTGTGACTGGACGGTGTTCCTGGGAGGTGGAGAGCAGAGTGATGGAGGAATCAGAGGAAGTGGAGATGTCAAGTCAAGTCAAAGTCAAAGTAACTTCATTGTCAAGATCTACAATGTTGACACATGCATAGAAATTGAAATTGCGTTTTCTCTTAATCTTCAGTTAAACGGGGAGATACCTTCAAATTGCACAATAAACAAACTATAAGCAAACTATAAATAGAAGAGGCCTAAATATAAATAGTATAAAAAATAAAAGTAAAAAATGAGGAGAAAATAAAATGACTAGAGAATAAAGTGACTGAACTACAGTTACTAAAATATTTTTTTTTAACGGCACTGGAGGACTGGTGGAAGGTGCAGTTAGTGCTGATGAGGTATGTGACGTGTGTATGTCAGGGATCAGCAGAGCAGGAGGGCAACAGGGCAGCAGGAGGGGAGGTGGGGGCAGGGCTGGGAGAGAGTTCAGCTTCCTGACAGCCTGGAGGAGAAAACTGTCTCTGAGTCTGCTGATCCTGGCCTGAAGACTGCGTAGTCTTCTCCCAGATGGAAGCAGACTGAAGGAGCTGTGGGATGGATGGGTGAAGTCAGCTGCAATGCAGAGGGCTTTTCGGGTCAGGCGGGTGTTGTAGATGTCCTGGAGGGAGGGGAGGGGGGCACCGATGATCCTCTCAGCCGCCCTCACGATGCGTTGGAGAGACTTCTGGCAGGACGAGTTGCAGGCACCATACCACACCGTGATGCAGCTGGTGAGGATGCTCTCCACGGCACCTCTGTAGAACGTGTGCATGATGGGGGGAGGGACCTTTGCTATCTTCAGTTTTCGGAGGAAGTAGAGACGTTGCTGTGATTTCCCAGCTAGTGATGCGATGTTCTCGGACCAGGAGAGGTTGTCTGTGATGTGCACACCCAGGAACTTAGTGCTGCTTACTCTTTCCACCGTTGTGTTGTTGATGGTCAGAGGAGCATGCTGAGTGTGGCTTCTCCTGAAATTCACCACGATCTCCTTCGTCTTCTCCACGTTCCGGAGGAGATTATGGTCTCTGCACCAACCAGCCTGGTGGCTCACCTCACTCCTGTAGTTTGTCTCATCGCCGCTCCTGATGAGACCCACCACTGTAGTGTCGTCAGCAAACTTAACGTAAATGTTGGAGCTATGTGTCGGAGTGCAGTCGTGGGTCAGGAGGGTGAAGAGGAGGGGGCTCAGCACACATCTTTGGGGAGCCCCTGTGTTCATCATGACAGTACTGGATGTGTTGCTGCCGACTCGCACTGCTTGTGGTCTCCCCGTCAGGAAGTCTAGCAGCCAGTTGCACAGAGGTGTGTTGAGCCCCAGCTGAGCCAGTTTGTGGGTGAGCTGCTGGGGGGTGGGGGGTGATGGTGTTGAATGCTGAGCTGAAGTCGACGAACAGCATCCTGACATATGAGTCCTTATTCTCCAGGTGGGTGAGTGCGGAGTGAAGAGCAGTTGAGATGGCGTCCTCTGTTGAGCGGTTGGACCGATAAGCAAACTGAAATGGGTCCAGGGAGGGGGGCAGGGCAGACTTGATGTGCCGCATGACTAGCCGTTCAAAGCTCTTCATGATGATGGGGGTCAGAGCAACCGGACGGTAGTCATTAAAGCAGGAGGGAGGTGGCTGTTTTGGGACGGGTATGATGGTGGTCGCTTTGAAACATGTGGGGATGACAGCCTGACTCAGAGAGATGTTGAAGATGTCTGTGAAGACATCAGCCAGCTCACCCGCACAGTCTCTCAGCACCCGACCAGGGATGTTGTCTGGTCCTGGGGCTTTGCGAGCATTGATCCTGCTGAGGGATCTCCTCACGCTGTCTGAAGACAGCGACAACACCTGGTCACCAGGAGAGGGTGGAGTTTTCTGGGCCGTTGTGCTGTTCACTGCCTCAAAGGGAGCGTAGAAGTAGTTCAGATCTTTCAGCAGGGAGATGGAGCTGTCACATGTCTGTGGAGGAGGTTTGTAGTCTGTGATGGTCCGAAGTCCACGCCACAGGCTCTGGGTGTCTCTGCTTTCGCTGAAGTGATGGGCGATCCTCTTGGAATATTGTCTCTTGGCTTCTCTGATGCGGCGGGTCAGGTTGGTCCTAGCTGTCCTCAAGGCCACCTCGTCTCCAGCTCTGAAGGCAGCATTACGGACCTTCAGGAGTCTGTAGTCATTTTCCATCAGAACTTCAGGCTTTTCTCTGCTGATGATCTCTGAGCTGAACTTCTTGGAGGAATTCCTGAATCTGGGATTTGGAGCAAACAGTCAGAACAAAGGAGGTTTCCATTTCTTCTAAGCTCTGCCAGAAGAAAAGAGCTGAAGCTTGAAGCTGAAGCAGCATTTGCTCAGAGAATCTGTCCTCCAGACCAACAAGTCCCACCACAGCCTTGAAGACGTTTCCAGAAGCAGCAGCAGACTGTGTTCCCATGACGATGCTGAAGTCAGCTGCTGCTCTGCAGGAGAAAGTCTGCAGCTCCTCAGTCAGGAAGCTCTTTCAAGCTCGTGCACATCTGTCAGTGCAGCAGCAGAAAGCCTGTTTCCCTGCAGGAAGTCTGAGACTTTTCAAAGTAAGAGCCTCATGTTGGCAGAGATGGGTTGGATTCTTTGATGCTCCAGTGTCTTTTGGATTCAGGATGAGTTCATGCAGATCTAGAAATCCCACCATGATGATCATCCTTGAGGAATTTCAAAATAAAAGACTTACAAACACCCCACAATCACTGCTGGATGATAAATACATTTACTCTTTATTTTCTGTCAATAAATCATATTTATCAATAAATCCTTGATTGTAAATGATGGATCTAAAGTTGAAAAGAAGTCAAAGTGCTGACTCAGCACAGATCAAAGGAGACACAGATGATTTCCTGGAATGAAGAAAACATCAAACATCATGATGTGATCTGGAACTGAGCTGTTCTTCAGAAGATCCTCCCAAACATGGAAACTGTTGCTGCAACAAGTTGAAGGTTTGGTTCTGTTGCTAGTGAGATCTGATGGATCAGAACCAGACTTCTGTCAGCTGGAACTGGGGCTTCTTCCAGACCATGACATGTTGTTCAATAAAGTTCATTCCAAAGCGTGACTGATTCATGAAGTGGTTCCTTGAGCCGTGAGTTTTGCCAGCAGCAGGAATCCCTGAGAGTTAGGAGACAGTTTGTGGAGAGAGTTTGTAGATTTAGGAGAAACCAACGTTTGAAATGAAACCAAAGTGTCCTAAACCAAAATCACTGAGCACATCTCAATGTTCCACAAACAGTCATTTTCCACAGTGGACCGTCACCACACACTTTACAAGACAGTTTTTCACAACTTTATGACAACAAATCCTGAAATTGTTCCATTCAAGGAAACATTGACTAATATTTGTATTGATGCTGTTTTCCATCTGTGTTTTCAAACCTGCATCAAGAATTAGCTCATGTTTATTGATTCACTTTCTTTGGAAGTTTGGCTTTTCTGATGAACCACCAGAGGGCGACAGAGAACTGTTGATTTTATTAACACAACAGTCAAATAAATCAACATTTAGCACAAAGTGAACAAACTTAGGTCACGTGCTAACGTTCTGATTCTGTTGGAAAAGCCTTTTGTTTTGATTTCTTCAGAATTTTGGCTCAAAAAGACCAATGACAAATGAAACTCCAATAAAGTTGCTTTATAATGAGGAAATGAAATGTTATTTTTATTGAATTATCAAATGGAGACTCAGCTTCAGGTGATAATAAAGGTTGGTGCTATTTCCAGTTTTAGAAAGAACATGCCTTCTGCACAGTTTGCAGTGAACGTTACTCATTTATGTCAGTTTTTAATGAACTGAAATACCTCCACACAGGAGACGACAATTAATATATGACAATATATTTTTTACCAGACAAATTAAAATACTATTTTACACAGAAATACTTTTGATGATTTACTTTTTGAACTTTTGTGTGATTTGTTTAATGAAAATGGCATCACATCACCGTCACTGCCTGGACCTCTTTCTGGGTCCTAGTGCCCTAAAGGTTACAGCTCCTGGTTCCACAAGAACAAAAGTCCATTCTAGAGGCCACTCTGACGTCATCATCATCAAAGACAGCGTTACCTAGCAACCATACCAAGACCATAGCAGCTATAGAGGGAAACACAACAAACCATCAACGGCGGTTAAAGCAGTCAGACGTTTGTTCTGCAGCTCAGCAAAAATCTCTGCTTTAGGTTTTGGGGAGAAAAACAAAGGAAAACACACGGAGAAGGATTCTGCAAAGGAAATCCCAAGTTCTATTGGTAAGTCAGCGTCCTGGAAACATGCTTTGTTGGTTCTGAAGTGGCATGAATGCAGACTTAGATTGGTTTGTTTCCTTGGATTCTTCAGATGGATTCAAGCTGTAAATGTTGTCAGCATAAAGCAAGTTTGGACTAAACTAAAGCAGAAAGTGGCTTTGAAGATGGTCAGGAGAAATGAGGGCTTTTTTCAGGAATTCTTGGAAGAGGAGGACTTCTCCAAACAACCAGAATCTAGGAGGAGGTTTTTTCAGCATTGAGATCAGGATTTAGCATGAGCTTCAATCCCATTTTTGTTCAATTCAAATGTTTACCGTCATATTCAGGAGTTCAACTCTGAAAGCCACCATGACATCATAGACATTAAAGACCCTGTTACCTAGCAACCAAACACAACAAACTGTAGACTATTCAAACTGGACATTTTGGGGCAACAATTCTTTTCTAACTCAAGTTTTTATGAAAAATCCAAATGATGGAAACAGATTGTGTAAAGGAAATGAGGATCTATTGGTGAGTCACAGTCCTGGAAACATGAGTTGTGCTCTGATGAAGACGCCTGATCCAAATGTGGATTTTTGAAATGTTCTTCATGAGATTCAAACTGATTGAAGCTTTGAATTAAAGGTGTCAACACATTTCTGCATTGGATTCATTCTGTTTCAGTGTCTAAGGTTGGTTTTGTGGCAGAAACCAAGTTTTTGTTGAACAGTAGCGTTTGAAAAAGCAGAAAGTGGCTTTGAAGATGGTCAGGAGAACTTCTTTGAAGAGGAGGACTTCTCCAAACAACCACAACCTTAGAGGAAGTTTTCTGAGCATTCATAGAATGCTTTTACAATGACTCATCATTTTCCACAAGAAGCTAATGAGTTTTTCCAAATGCATGCTGGATATTCTTAGTTCTAGCTTGACAGAAATTCTGTCTGGATTCAATCAAATGTCTGCTGTTGGTTTCTGATCCAGACAGAAATTCAATCAAATGTCTGTGAATCCATGATTTCCTTAGAATCTTTGACTCTAGATTCAGATCCATCTGGTTCAAAGGATGAAACTGCAGCTAAAAGTCTTTCAAAAGTCCAAATCCTCAAAGATGAAACAGAAAGTTCCTAGAAAGTCAAATGAAAAACAATCAGATTGTCTTAGATAAACCCGTTTGGAAGTTAAAGCATAGAAACAAAGAAAGTTCCAAAAGCTAAAAGCCTTAAATAAAGAAAAGTCCAAAGAAAAACAGAAATCCCACATTTGGATCAGTAAAGACATGAATTCTCCAGAAACATCCAGAAACAGCTCTGAGCAGCAGCCATGAAGGGACTGAGAACAGATGCAGTTACAAAGAACAGCCAGCAGGTGTCTCACTGTGTGAGTCTCTGAAGCTTCACCAACTGCTGGTTTAGAAACAAAGTTCTGACTTCAACCATGAAGGGACTTGAACCCTCAACCTTCTGATCCATGAGGCCACATGGTCTGAGAGAACATCCAGGTCCAGCTGCAGGTGGAGGACAGCATCATCCAGCTGAAGAAGAGGAGGAGCTTCTGCTGCCTCCCTCAAAGAGGAAGGTGGAGGAGGTGAGAGGCTGCACTGGAGCTTTGGACCAAACCCTGTGATGGATGAACAACATCTCCAGGCTGTTTCCAGCCTGACCAGGAGGATCAGAAAACAGCAACAACTTCTCCTCCATCAAACCATGATGTCACCACCAGCAGGTGGAGACAGATATGAGCAGAAATTCTCTAGTTGGATTCAGATTTCAGAGTTTCCCAAACAAGCAGTAGCACAACTCCACTTTTCTCTCCAAGCCCATCCTCTGAAATCTGATCTTCTGAGGGACGAGAACACATGGAGACTGAGACTACCGGAGCATCACTAGAAGGACAGTTGGACTCCCCTCTGGAAAAAGAAGGCTTGAGCATGTTGACGTGACAAACTCCACATTTCTTCTCTTTGTCATGAGTTGGGATCCTAAAATTGGTGTCATTCGTTTTCTTTTCCACCTCATATGGAGCAGAAAACTGTGCCTGTAGGCTGGAAGCAGGCAAAGGCAACAACAGCAACACTTCCTCACCTGCAGCTGTTGTTGTTTGTGTGTTGATCCACAAACACATGCTGTGAAGAGGAACCTGCAGTGAAGGCAGCCATGTTGGAGCCTCACACATGTTCTCATTAGGATCAAATGAACCAGTGTGTTTGAGACTGAAAGAAAGACTGAAGGACAAAGAAATATGAAGATTCATTAAGGATCAAATCCAGACTTTAATCATGTCTTCAGACAAAAAAGCTGCAGACATTTTACAGACACAATTGAGGTTTTTCAACACTTTTCTGAGCAGAAGATGCAGTTCTGGATACAGCCAGAAGGTGTCGCCCTTCTAATTTCTAATCCAAGTTCAAACTACAGACCTGACTGATTTGGTTTGGTTTTTGTTATTTTAGCCATCATGTATGAAGAAATCAGACCTAGAATTACAGAAAAAACATCAAAAATGTTTCACAAACTTATTTTAATAAACTGAAAATGTATAATTTCTGTCTATTGGAAGTCATTTGAAGTGAAGCTGTGAAAGTGACCACATTTGTTCAACAACCTCATAGCAACAAGAAACAAAGCAGATTTCTCTCCAAAGAAGTTTTTTCCCTCCGTTTTCCATCCAAACAAAGACAAACAGATGTTCTGTTTGGCAGAAATGTGTTTCCACCCAGAGGAACCTGCAGCAGCTGCTGATCCATCAGAAGATTCTGGACCTGCAGAGACTTCCCACACAGCTGCCTCTGCCTCCAAAGAAGCTGCTGATCTGCATGGAGAGAGAGAGAGCTCCAAGTCTCTGCAACCAAAGCAAAGAAGCAACCAGAGAACAGATGCACAGAGCTGAATCAAACATCCCAGAACGTTTGCTTTGGGAGTCCCACCTTCAGTTTGATCCGCTTCAAGACAAAGTCCCACATGAAAGAGATCAAAGTGAGCTAACCAAGCGCTTCATCCAAGAGAAGCAGCTCCAAAGCACAAAGACTCCGTCTGGTTGCAGCAACTCTGGGAAAGAAGGAGCAGGAGGAACTCCTGCTTGGAAAGAAGAGCTGACTCAGCTGAAACATCAGCTAACATGTCAGCAGTCTGTGGCTGAGACCAAGTCAACACTCCTGCAGCGCTCAGCTGCAGCAAAAAGACACCCAGCAAACGCGGAGAGAGAGAGAAAGAGAGAGAGAGATTTTTTTGATTTTTACAAAAACTTTAATAATCATATTAAATTAAAGACACACTGTACATTAAATGAAAGATAATAAGACCTAAAAGGGCTCCCATTGCGGAGCAACAACAAAAAATCAGTATATAGCCTGTAATCCATTAGAATTTGAACACTATGTTATCATCCTCCCCGATAGTACACAGAACTCCCCCCAGAGCCCACATACTTTTATACTTTTGAAGGTCGTCAATCAACTTAAAGTAAGCATATTCAACATTCACACGACTTTTCAGAAGAGAAAAAAACATAAAGGGAACATCCACACAACCAACAGAGAGTAACCGGTTTTTCCTTGTTAGCCAGATTCCGAGTTTAGCTGTTGCAAAAATAAAATTGAGTATGGTGTGTACATGTTTCCTTCGGGCTGTATATTTGGGGCCAAAAATGAACAACGGGAAAGAGAACACCTCCCCGAGCCTGAGACACCAGTCCTCCAAAACTGTGAACATACGCCTTAGCCTGTTACACTCGATTGCCAAATGTGCCAGAGTTTCAGATCTCCCACAAAAATCACATTTGTCTGATTGAGTTGGAACAAAGTGTACTTTGTGTACTTTGTATCTGTTCGTAGCTATGGCACCGTGTACAATTCTCCACTGGAGATCAGCTGCGCGTTTTTCAACAGGCAATTTGTACAGGGACCGCCAGCGTCCTTTTGGAGTGTGCCCTGTTCCAAAAACCTTAGTCCACTTGGAGGCTTTATGTCTTTCAACGACTGCAGATGTCGTACTTTCACGCATGTGGTGTAGAGTGTCTTCTTTGCCATAGTCTCAAACTCCCCGTCTCCTGCATTACCGAAGGCAAGCAGTTTATCCTCATCCTCTGTCCAATCCTCAACATTTGGGGAGACGGTCAAGGGCGGAAAAGAATATTACGAAGTACCAGCAGGAACAGATTTCATGACGTCATCCACCACTTTAGCTAGGAGCCTGGGACGTAGACCAACCCGTTGTCTCATGGCTTCCAAGGGTAAGAGCAAGTGACCCAGCTTCACACAACCAACATTTCTCAATACTGATCTAACTGAGAACGAAGTCAAGAGATGAGAGTCAATGACGGTATTAAAGAACAAGGGTTCTTCGAGTATCCACAGTCCAGGAGTGGCATCCTGAGCATGCATAAACCTTAGAGCTCTCCAGGCGTCAAGAACTGAACTATAGAAAGGAGTGAGACCACTTAAATCTAGATGCCCTCTGGTCACAAGGAAGAGCTGCTTGTCATAGCCAAGGCCGCTGTGATACAGCAGCCGCTGGGCAGTTCACAGTCTGAAAGCCATCAGTCTGGATGTGAGGTCAATTAATCCCTGCCCCCCTTTTGATAGCGGCAGAAACAGGGAGGCTTCTCGTGTCCAATGTTTACCGTTCCAGAAAAAGTCGGTAAGCACACGCTGCACCTTGGTGAGTAGATCTTTAGGAGGGGAAAGAACCAGCAGTTTGTGCCAAAGCATTGAGGCCACTAGGTTGTTTGCAATCAGGACACGTCCTCTGTAAGACAGCTGAGGTAGCAACCATTTCCATTTAGACAACCTAGCACAAACTATGTCCAACGTCCCATCCCAATTTCTTTTGGATGAAAGACAAATAGGAAGACAAATACTTGTTCTTCTAATATTGGATCCAAATGTTGGTAGAAAGTAAAGCAGCATATAAACAGACATTTCATCTGAACTACACTTCAGATTAACCTCCACTTTCTCCTAAATGTCAGTTAAACTCTGCCTGTCAACCTTCTACAATCACCCAACTATTATTTCCTGTACTGAGAGAAACTCAACATTACTCCTGGTTAAACCTACAGGGCTAAACGGGAAAAAATATACATATACATCTGAAATGTTTGGTTCCCGGGTTGTCCTCATAAACAAGTTTTTATGTACTTCTGTTAGGGCTGGGCGATATGGCCTAAAAATAAAAACCCCGATTTTCTTTTTCAATTCGATTCCCGATTTTAATTTGCCCCCCGCCCTAATTAAGGAAAGGAATAAGTACAAACGGCAGACAACTTAAAGCAAATCTGCTTTTATTTAATCAAACACAAGAGAAATGTAACCCCCGTTTTTGGGATGAATAATAAATAATTTAACACACTCTTCGAATCAAAGTATAAGATTTTTCTTCTTCTCACTCCCTTTTGAACCTGTGTTGTTTATATAATTTTTGTCTTGTTTTCGTCTTATTGTGTCATTCTACACTTGTTTTCACTTGTCCAAAATAAAAAGGTTACTTACTTAAAGTCCCAGCTGTGTTTTAAGGTTTTAAATAAATTAATAAATGAATAAAACCCCGTCTTCTCCACGGAGAAGATGATAAAGCTGCAGTTGCGCGGTCACCCACCCCACGTCTCAAATGAATATGCCGGTGTAAGTAATAATTACAACGCAGTATTCTTTATTAACAAATATTACAACAAATATTATATAACAAACTAACTATTGAAGTATGTATACAGCCGTTGTAGAGTGAATATGTCTGTGTGTGTCAGGGCGCGTGTGTGTCTAACAGGACTGAGCGCGTGCCAGGCGAGCGCGCGTGAGAGCCTTTACTGCGATGGGCTTTAGGCAAGTGTTGAAGCGTGGGGTCTCTTCCTCCCCGTCTGTGGCAGTAAACCCATCCCACTTCCATCAACAGATGATTTTATTCCTTAGGGGAACAAACTTCCCACACTCACCGGTAGCCATGCTGTCGCTAGATGTTTCGTGTGTGCTATGATGTTGTGAAAACTAGCGCTACAGAAGCTCTGGGGAGCCAAAAAACGCGCCATTACACAAAAACTCGATTTAGTTATTTTTGAAAAATGCCAGTGACAAAAAATTCTAATTAATTCATTCAATCTATTTATCACCCAGGCCCAACTCCTGTATTTCCATACCTTTTAGCAGTAGCATAAACTTTAAAAAAAACATCACTGTTGTTTTGCATTATTGAACAACAAATCCTGAAAATGTTTTCCACAGTTTTTCACTTTACATTCTAAAACATTGCATATTTATGCAAAGCTGGTATGAAAAGCCTGTCACAGTCTTCAGTTCTGTTTTATTTTATCTGTTGAGTCTTGTGTGTAGGTTGGCTGTGGGTTGTCCAGAAGGCCTTTTTCTTTACAAGAAAAAGACTTCTCTCCTGTATGAGTTCTCATGTGTGAATTGAGATTAGATATTTGACTAAAACCTTTTTTACATTCTTTACAAGAGAAAGGCTTCTCTCCTGTGTGAGTTCTCATGTGTGTTTTAAGACTAGATTTTTGACTAAAACTTTTTTTACATTCTTTACAAGAAAAAGGCCTCTCTCCTGTGTGAGTTCTCATGTGTATTTTTAGATCAGATGAACGACTAAACCTTTTTATACATTCTTTACAAGAAAAAGGCTTCTCTCCTGTGTGAGTTCTCATGTGTGTTTTTAGATCAAATGCACGACTAAAACTTTTTTCACACTCTTTACAAGAAAAAGGCTTTTCTCCTGTATGAATTCTCATGTGTCTTTTAAGATAAGATATGCAATTAAAACTTTTTTTACATTCTTTACAAGAAAATTGCTTATCTTTTGCATGGATTCTTGCGTGAGTTCTGAATAGAGATTTGTTACAAAAGCTTTTGCCACATTCTTTACAGATATAACATCTTTCATTAGACCCAGTTTCCATGTAGTCAGACAGGTTAGTAATTATTCTTGAGTTTTTACCAGACTTGATCGAGGAAAGTCTCTCTTCTTTTGGGGATTGTTTGTATTTCTTACGCAAGCTTGCCTTCTTGGGATGAAGATCAGAGTCACACTGACTTTCTGAAATGTGAGAGCTGCCCACACTTTGGACATGACTTCTGTCTCTTCTCTTCCTCTGATCTCTGTTCTGTGGTTCTGTCTCTTCATCTGTAGTTGATGATGATTCTGTCTCTTCATCTGTACTTGATGTTGATTCTGTCTCTCCATCTGTAGTTGTTGTTGATCCTGTCTCTCCATCTGTAGTTGATGTTGATTCTTCATGTTGGTTTCCTTTTTCATCCTGACTATCAGTTATATTAAAGCTCTGCTGATTGGTAAGATCTGCTTCACTGTTCTCATCTTCCTCATATCTAGGAATCTCCATCAAGGTATCAGTCTCCTGCTTCAGATCAATCTGATCTTCATCCTGACTGTTGAAGAGCGCATCTGGCTCCTCATTAATCTGTGATGGTTCTGTTACACTCTGTTGCTCTTCGATTTGTGGAAGTTTTTGTTCTTCCTGTTCCACTCTGAAGTTCTTTTGCTGGTTGCAGAGATCGTCCTCTTCAGTCATCCATTGCTGGGGGAGGGCTGCAGAAACACAAGAAGAGGGTCGTTAAGATGTTTTGATGACTTTGTGTGTTATAAGGACCAATAAAAATTCAAATAGTGTCAGTCAGAATATGCACAATATTTTTTTTAGAGTTTCTTCTGTTTTCTTTAGCACAGCAGCACAACTCAGCTAATAAACTGTTGTCTGAACCAGTTGAAAACAAAAAAGGAAACAAATTGGCAAAACAGAACTGAACCAACATGCAGTAATACTGTGGTGCCCAAACTGGGGGGGCGTGCCCCTAGGGGGGGCGTGGAGGTATTGCAGGGGGGACGCGGCAAGGCTACGGCTTGCCGGGTTAGTTACAACAGCATGGACAAGTTTGTGACAGCGCTCCCAGCTAAACGCAAACCAGATGATGAATCTTCACCAAATGTAGCAACTTCAAAAGCAAAGACAAGAAAATATGAGGAGGCATATCTCGCACTCGGCTTCACCACCACAACAGTAAATAATGAGGAAAGACCACAGTGTGTTGTGTGTCTAAAAATACTAGCTTGTGACAGTCTGAAGCCCAACAAATTAAAACGCCACTTTGAGACAACACATCCCGAGCACAAAGAAAAGCCGGTGGAGTTCCTCAGAAAAAAACTCACACACTGTTGTGCACAGCAGAGTCGCTTTACTAAAGCAGCATCCCTGCCTGCAAATGCTCAGCTCGCCTCCTACAAAGTTGCCTACAGAGTTGCTCAGTGTAAAAAGCCACACACTATCGCCAAGGAATTAATACTTCCCTCTGCGAACGACATGGTCTCAACTATGATCGACGAAGCCACTGCCAGCAAGCTTAAGGCCATTCCTCTCTCAAACGATACTATCTCAAGGCGTATTTATGATATGTCAAAAGACATAGAAGAGGAGCTAAATGACAAGATACGGGACCGACGCTTTGCTCTGCAGATGGATGAGGTGACTGACAGTAATAAAGACTGCTTATTGATAACATACGTCAGATTCATTGATGTCGACGATTTGAGGGAGGATTTGCTTTTCTGCAAACAAGTGACGAGCAGAGCCACTGCAGACAAACTGTTTAAAACAATTGACACTTACTTGAGAGAGACTGATCTGAAATGGGAGGACTGTGTGGGGATCTGCACAGACGGGGCTCAGGCCATGGCTGGGAGAAGAGGGGGGCTGCAAGCGCTCATCAAGCGCTTCTCCCCTAACGTGCAGTGGACACACTGTATGATACACTGAGAGGCGCTGGCATCTAAGCAGCTCAGTCCCGACCTGCACGATGTTATGACGGATGTCATCACTACAGTGAACTACATTAAAACACGACCTGTCAAAGCACGTATTTTCTCTGCACTGTGTGAGGAAATGGGCTCCGACCACACAGCTGTTCTGTTTCACAGCAAGTCCCAATGGCTGTCATGTGGGAAGGTTTTATCCAGGGTCTTTGAACTGCGGGATGAGATCCGCATCTTTTTGGAGGAGGAGGAAAATTAACTTGCCCACAAGTTTAACAACAACAAGTTCCTCATGAAACTTGCGTACCTCAGTGACATGTTTGAAAAACTCAATAAGCTAAATCTGCAGATGCAGGGCAGCAACACACACCTTCCACATCTGGCAGATAAAATCACATCATTCACAAAAAGCTTGAGATGTGGGAGCAGCGATTTACAGAGGGAAATATAGACTCGTTTGAGAATCTGAAGTCATTCATTGAGGTCAACAAGCTAGAATAGAATAGAATAGAATAGAATAGAATAGAATAGAATAGAATAGATAGACTTTAATAATCCTGAAGGAAATTTTAAGCTCACAGAACACAGTGATCCCATGCATGAAAGCTCACATCTCTGCCCTCCAAAAGCATTTCCAGAGGTACTTCCCAGTGCAGGATCCTACACAATATGACTGGATCTGAGACCCCTTCAGTGCAACACCACCTGTCGAATTCAGCACTACAGAGAATGAACAGTTCATTGATGTCACCTCTGATTCAACAATGAGGCTGGAGTTTCAGTCTAAGACACTAGCTGCATTTTGGATTGGAGTGGAGAAAGATTTCCCACTGCTAGGTAAAAGAGCTCTGGCCACACTCCTTCCATTTGCCACGTCTTCCCTATGTGAGATAGGGTTTTCTGCTGTGGCCTCCATCAAGACTAAATACAGATCAAAGCTGGACATTGAAAATTAATTAAGAGTAGCAATCTCACAGCTGCAGCCCTGATTTGAGAAGATCTGCAGCATGAAGCAAGCCCACACCAGTCACTGAGAAGATGTGGACATTAAAAGGTGCAGTTTTTTGAAGAGTTAAATGTTCAGGATTTGGTTATTTTCTTCAGAGAGCTGGTAAAGTGTAAAAGGCCACTTTCATGCAGGAATGGAGTTTATAAGAAGATGTGTTGAAAGCCATGAACACCATTACATGGTAAAATTTTCTGATACATGATGCAGTGTCACTTTTAATAATTGTAAAGGTGATTTGTCTTTTTTTTTTGTTTTGTTCAGGAAGAAGTTGCCAATTTGTATGACTTACAATGTTAAGTAAAGTCCAGTGGAGTTTAGAAACAAAGGATTTATATGTTTGTGTCAGTGTGGGGGGCTCGAAAATATTCTAATCTTCAGAAAGGGGGGGCCTGCAGAAAAACTATGGGAACCACTGCAGTAATAAATCAAAGAGCAAAATATCTTCAAGAAATATGATGCCTAGATTCATCGCTTTCTCTAAAAGTCTGACATAACCCGATTCTCAGCCTGGCTCTGACCTGCAGACAACTTGACCTCAACTTACACCGCAGCTGATATCAGCTGAAGAAGGATATGGACCTGAATCTAATGTCTGACTGCAGACATAACAGTGAAGAGAACTATAAACTGTTTAAACCCAGAAGAACGGCTGTTAATCAGCAGAATGAATACCAACCTTGGACATTCGAAAGATTATGGACATTTTTTTTATTTTACTTCACAGCATTAACTTATTATAAAAATAAATAAATAAATACAAAAAAATAATAAAACAAATGATTATTCAATTAATGAAAATGGTTACATTGATTAACTTTTAATTATATTGCTTCACTTGCTCCAAAAATGGATAAATTGATTCACGGTTTTTTCCTAATGTAACATGATTTTGCACATATTTTTAACTTTAGATACTTGATCAAATTTTTTTATAAAAATTTTATGTCTATTTTACTTGTAGCGGCTGCGGGCTTATGAGCCGCTAGAGAGGCTGCGGCAGGTCCTGTTTGCGACGCGCTCCACAAAAAACTATGACAATGAAATCCACTTTCCTGTGTGTCGTGATTTATTCCACTTCATTATTGCTTCAGATGACATGTGGTACGATCCATCAGAAAAGTATTGTACATAATCAAGTGTAAAAGCGGTCAACAAAAAATAGTGGGCCCTGTGCACCCTCTCTGTGTCAAACCAACAAACCAAACTAACACAGGTGACAGGTGCGCCTAAATGAGATCTTAACTAGTCACGTGACCAAAAAAGGGAATTATATACAAACATGATAATGGCGCCTACATTACTGATATAGTATAAGTTTTTTAATCATATAAATGACTTTTCTAAGTAACATAATCTGCACATATTTTGGATAAATGATATAATAATTAAGTAATTCCTATTTGTCATGTGCTATATTGATATTTCCGGATTCAATTCTGTCTGATAAAAGTTATGAACCGGATAATGATAAATCATGTAATAAAATGGTTATAGTATAACGGGGTGGGATTATATAAGTTCGCTTCCTTCCACTCCCTTTCAAGCAATATTTATTAATATGTCTAATTTTCCTAAGTTTGATTCATCATTGTATGAATGCACATCTGATGATTGTAATGTTTGTGTATTATTCTCATTTGATTGCTTGAAATAAACCATTTCAAATAAAAAATAAATAAAAAAATAAATCTTTCACACATGCACAATAAGTTATAAGAAAAAGTGTCTAGTTTGTCTAGTTTGATTGACAGACAGACCTATTCTCCTGAAAAAGTTCTTCATGAAATAAATACGCCATTGTGAAAAACAGCAACATGAAAATCAAAGCTACTTTGGAAAATATTGATTTTGAAATCCAAGGTTCTGAAAAAAGACGTAGAATTATAATAATATTCCACATGATTAAAAATTAATATTTTAAAATGCTGTTTTAAAATAATGAACAGGTTTTTAAAGCAAAATGAAATATTTTGAATAATATAATGGCTAATTTAAAATCTGTTTGCATGTTTTTCACAATTTCATGATCTTTTTATATATTTATATGAGATTTATTGGTTGATTGTTTAGTTGCATGAGGTCATATTTATTTATTTAAGTAAATATTTATTTATTTAATTATGAACAGTATAGGACTCAATACTGGCAGTGCAGACTCTGTGAAATTAAAATTGTCATCTTGACCCTTGTGCCCTTTGTTTGTTATTTTCCTACAAACCAACCTGGAAAATCTCTGAGGCAAATTATGAATTGAATTGAATCTACCTATACTATACAAAATCGTTTCAAAAAAAGATAAACTGATAATGGAAAATACAATTAGGATTGGGTCATGGTAGGTGTATTTTATTACAACATAAAAATGCCCAAGTACAAACCAGCAGACAACACACATGTGATGCAGCAAAAACTGATCAGTCCATCATTCCAGTCTGATGTGTGGAAACATTTGAATTTAGCTAATACACATGACCATATAGTGTGGTAGAATGTTCTAATAATGTTCCCGTTGTGTTCTTGTTTACTTGTTTGTACACATACAGTGCCCTGCAAAAGTATTCGGACCCTTGTAGGGCTGCATGATATGAGAAAAACGTGCAAATACAATATTAGTGATAAATATGGTGATAACAAAATAACTTGTGGTATCTGAAAAAATAAGCAAACAACCAAAAACATTCCCATTTCATTACAACAGTTTAAAAATTATACTCCAAATGACTCTAGTCTACATAAGAGATGAACATCTAAAATAAAAAATGTCCATCTGATTGTTCAAATGCATAAATTGATTTATTTGACTCGTAAAATACTTCAAGCTGTCATAAGATTGTTTAGCACAGGGGTGTCAATTCAATTCAATTCAATTTTATTTGTATAGCCCAAAATCACAACAACAGTCGTCTCGATGGGCTTCGAAGTAAAACATGAAATCAAAAGGATCACGAATACAAAGAGTTCAATAGAAAAATACTAAAATGAACTAACAAACTGACTAAGCTATACTGGCATCCCTGCCCTTAGACCCCCCTTCGCGGTAAGGAAAAACTCCCAAAAAAACCGGATTCCGGAAAAAACGAAGAAACCTCAGGGGTGCCCACATGAAGGAGGGATCCTCCCCCAGGACGGACAGGCGATTTACCAGAACTCATGGAGAAGAATTAACTTATCTAAATCTACAACTACATATATAAAAGTCCAGCAGACGAGCTTCATCCAGCCGTCGTTATCGGGACAGTCAAAGGCGCGAGTCGAGCCGGAGACAGGAACCACAGCCAGGTGTAGGAGCAGGAGCAGAGACGAGGTACTCGGTCAGGTACAGAGCAGAGACGAGCCAGAGATGAGCCAGAGGCAGGATCCACAGCCAGGTGTAGGAGCAGGAGCAAAGGCGAGGTAAACGGTCAGGAACAGGAGCACGGATGAACCAACTGGAGTCTGGAAGCACTCCCACTCCCCAGGAGGGGAGAGGAAAAGAGGGACAATACATGAATCGCACTGTACCAGACAGAGGCATGGAGAACTAAATGATAAATTATGATCAAGAATAGAGGAGAGGAAGGGTAGAAGTAAAAAAGGAAAGAGGACAGAACCCCAGTGTACCATAGTTACCCCAGCTTCAACTTCTAGCAGCCTTTTAAAAGAAATAGTTATTATTAAGTTTAATTTAAACAAACTAACATTAAGTTAAATAATCTCTGAATACTAACTAGTCTGACAATAAGCCTGTCCAAAGAGGAATGTTTTCAGTCTAACTTTGAATGTAGAAACTGAGTCGGCCTCTCTTACATGAGCTGGGAGTTTATTCCATAAGACAGGGGCTTGGTGGCTAAACGCTCTACCTCCAACCGTACTTTTACTAATTATAGGAACCACAAGCAGTCCTGCATTTTGCGAGCGAAGTGTTCTGATTGGTTGGTAAGGGACTATGAGGTCCTTAATATAGGACGGGGCCATTCCATGTAAGGCCTTATAGGTTAACAGGAGGATCTTGAACTTAATTCTAGAATCAACTGGGAGCCAATGGAGCGAAACTAACACAGGAGTGATGTGATCTCTTCTGCTGGTTCCAGCTAACAATCTAGCTGCTGCGTTCTGAACAAGCTGGAGACTTCTTAAGGAACTCTTAGGACACGCTGCTAACAAGGAGTTACAGTAATCCAGCCTCGACGTAACAAATGCATGGATGAGTTTTTCAGCATCACTCTTAGAAAGTATATTTCTGATCTTAGCAATATTCCGCAGGTGAAAAAAGGCAGTTCTACATGCTTGAGATATGTGAGCCTTAAATGATAAATCCTGGTCAAGTAAAACCCCAAGGTTTCTAACTGTGGAATTGGGGGCTATACTTATGCCATCCAGGGAGACTATCTGAGCAGACAGAGCATCTCTGAGGTTTTTAGGACCAAGTATAATGACCTGAGTTTTTTCTGGGTTCAAGAGGAGGTAATTAATTGTCATCCAGGTCTTGATGTCACTGATGCAGGCGTTCAGTTTCTCTATCTGGTCATTCTGGTCAGGCTTCATGGATAAATACAACTGCGTATCGTCGGCATAACAATGAAAATTAATGCTGTGTTTCCTGATTATGTTTCCTAGGGGTAGCATATAAAGCGTAAACAGGATCGGTCCCAAGACTGAGCCCTGTGGGACTCCATAGTTGACTCGAGTGCACTGAGAGGGATGGCCATTTACATTAACGAACTGATACCTATCAGACAGATAGGATTTAAACCACTGGAGAGCAGATCCTCTGATCCCTATGTCCTGCTCTAATCTATGGAGTAAAATACCGTGGTCGATAGTGTCAAAGGCTGCACTGAGGTCCAACAGGACAAGAATAGAAAGTAGTCCCTTTTCTGAGGCCAATAACAAGTCATTAGAGACTCTAACTAGTGCAGTTTCCGTACTGTGGTGGGGTCTAAACCCCGACTGAAAGTCTTCAAAGTGGCTGTTGTCCTGTAGGTGGCAGTAAAGCTGCTTAACTACAACTCTTTCTAGGATTTTAGAAATAAAGGGCAGGTTTGATATCGGTCTATAGTTGGCCAAGATGCTAGGATCCAAACTGGGCTTTTTCAGAAGAGGTTTAACAACTGCATATTTAAAAGACTGTGGCACGTAACCCGTTTCCAGAGAGGCATTTATCATTGTTAATATGGGATCATTAATTAGGGGAAAAGTTTCTTTAAAAAGTCTAGTGGGAATTGGGTCTAACAGACACGTTGAGGATTTGGAGGACGTAATAATTGATGTTATTTCCGCTTGATCCACAGCAGTGAAGCAGTCTAATGTTACAGAGGTTTCTATGGATGCCTCCATTTCTACCGCTTCAAACATACGGCCCGCAGGCCGTATCCGGCCCGCCAGGTGGTTAAGTCCGGCCCACACATGAAGAGTAAAAATCATAAGGATGGTTAAAAAGTAAAGCAAGTTTGTAGTCCATTCCTGTGGCGAGTTATGATTTTTTTAAAGAAATAACCGAAATGCGCAATTCCGCCCCTAGGGGGAGCAAAGGAAAGGCAAAACAGGTGAAACAGCATATCTCTGCATGTGCCAAAAGTGAAATCTAACAGCTCTGTGTCTAGGTAAGATGCACTTTGGTTCCCTATGAGCCTTACCGCTGTTATCTTGCTATAAGGATTATCAGTAGCAACACCCTAATGACCAAAATGTTGTCAAAAAGTGAAGTGGAGTGAAGAGATTTCCAGGAAAAATGGACAGTTTTTACTTACTATAGTCTTTTACTAAGCTGAATGCAAAACCCCCATGCTTGTCATGTCATCAACAGGTTGCAGTGTTCAAAGAATATAACATTCAGCACCACTAAGAGACTTACCATAAAGAAAAGTTTCTGGATTGCTTCCGTGTCAGATGTAAAATATTCAGTCTATATAAAATTAAATACACCAACTTCTTTTTAATTGAAATTAATTTTATTCGAGATCCATTGGCCCCAAGTGATTAGGCTACTATGTTGATTGAGGCATTTTTTCAGATTGAGTAAAAAAAACTAAAACAAAGCTGTTATTTTGCTTTCATGTTATGGTCCGGCCCACTTAAGATCGGACGGGCTGAATGTGGCCCTCGAACCAAAATGAGTTTGACACCCCTGGTTTAGCATATTTAAGGTAACCATTTATTGCAATTGCCCTTGTCTTTTGTGATATGCATATTGCACAGTTTGATATTGCGATAACGATACATTTGCAGTATATTGTACAGGCCTACAAAAATATAAAATACAATTGTTTGCATAATTATTTAACTCTTTCAAGTCAGTATTTAGTAGATGCACCTTTAGCTTCAATCACAGCACTAAGTCTGTGTGGATGAGTCTCAATCAGTCTGGTACATCTGCACACTGGAATTTTGAACTTTGAGTTCCAGAAAATGGCAAAATGTGGAATATGGAATGTCGACATAAATATCAGGGATCTGCAGTGTTTATGACAGGAAGTGCCAATTCTAAATGTTCTCCTGAACAACTGCAACATCATCAACTATAATAGTAATAATAATAATACAAAAAATGTATAAAGACATTTCCAATAAATCTGAAATGCTATTTACTTAATCATCAGCAGGTCAAATAGCTATTTGAAACATATTTAGGCATTAACTCAAAAAAGTACTATCGTAACAATGTTGCACAAGGAAAATAGATCAAAGTTGAAAGAGTATTGCAAATATATTTGTTAGAAACCAAAAGTACTGCATTTGTGATATGTCAGACCTGCAGCCATAGGATTGGATAAATCGGAACAAAATACCATCAATATTTCTAAGAACTTAAAAACCAATAACATGAAAAAAAAAAAGTTATTTTGTTTTATTTATCTTTGGTTCCATAATGTGACAGGGCCCCAAGTAACTTAATGTGTCTGTCTTGGTGCTTTTATTGCATGTAAAATTAATTGTTTATACTTTTTCCTTAATTCTACTAATTATAATCATATACATTTTCTTTATTTGAACAGCATCATTATCTATTTTCATCTCCAGTAAATGAAGAGATGATATTCAATTATTGTTGACATTTCATTTGGACATTTGTCAGAAGAGACAGAAAGTCTGGGTTTAATCTGATCTTGGTCGGTTTTTATTCAACAAACTGAACTTGTAACTTCATAAATGTCAGCCGCTTTGACCCCAGAAACAAACAGCTGTGCAGTCATAAACCCGGATCCACTTTGTGCTTTTACCGCTCACGTTTCATCCTCAGACATGCGCTCATATCACCACGCCTGTCATCTCACCAACAACAGTTTCACAACACCGGATCATCATTATCATTTCACAGAGGGAAACGTTGTTTTTGGTTTTGTCATTTAAATCACCTATTTCTGGCAGTATTTATCCCCACAGGGAAAAAAGCTCATTGTGAGCAGATATGATCACTCAAACTTGGTTTTTTTATCAAGTCTAAGAAATAAAAACAGACGACAGATCAAGTACTTATCGTTGTCACGTCCCGCGTTTTACTGTTTTTCCCTCTGCATGATAACTGTGGATCGTGTGTCCCACGTTGTCGACCCCTGAAATGTTTTGTGGTGTTAAAAAGTTGGTGGTCAACATTTCTTTAGATTGTTTGAGTTAAAGTACAGAACTCTAGACGTGATGTTTGGTTTTTGCTATTTTTCTTAATTGTTGGAGATTTGAGAAAAAATTTATTTAATTTATTTAATTTGATTTTAAATTTTTTTTTAAAAATTAAAAAAAAAAACCTTGGTGAAAACGTAGAGGATGGAAGTCTGACATAAGAAAAATTCAAAAAGTGACTTTAGTTGTAACTTGATCTTTTTCTGAACCACAATGTCATATATTTCAATAAAATACCTCAAAATCAGGCTTTTCACAGCAATTATTAGGTTATATTGATTAAAAATAGATTCATTAAATTACTTAGTAAAAGACAATGATTGCTAATGACACGACAGCTCTAATTACACTGTCAAAATTCAGTTATGATAATAAATTAAAAGCAACCTTTTATATATGATTGACAGAAAAACAGAAATAAAAAATGTTTCACTAAACAGTGAAGTGGAACTTTTTGGTTCTTGTTGGGTTTTGGTCTGGAAGAAACTGGATCAAATGGTTCTTTTAGTGTTAAAGGTTCCAGACTCTTGATCTCCACTGAAGCTTTGAGTATGAAATGTCATTCCACAGACAAACCATCAACAAAATGATCCTGATGCTGCTGAGGTTCTAATGGAAGTGAAGCAAATCTCAGCAGAGATGCAGTTTTTCTAAACTGAAATCACTGACATTAAACAGCCTGAACATTCATGGAGCTGAACTGGACACAGAAAAACCTCCCTGTTGTGTTTCCACCCACCAATGAGGAGCAGTTTGATGAAGATGAAGCTGCACTGGAGGAAGAATCAGTCCAGAAAAGATGGAGAACAATTCTGACACTAAGCAGTTTTTCACTGATGTGTTCAGGTTTGAATCTTTTCTGTCTGCAGATCCATGAGCAGGACCCTGTCTTTGGGTTTTAGCTTGAAATGTAGTTTTGGAAATAGAATCTGTCTGAATGTCTGGAATTGGAGACATGGAGACATCAAAGAGGTTTAGATGGGATTTTGGTTTGACAGAGAAATCTGCTGAAAAGAACTGAACTACAAACTTAGAACCACAGACGACAAAACAGATTGTACTTTTTTATCTGCTAACAATTTTCTCTTTGATCTGTTAAGGTTTCCTGTTTGTCGTTAGCTGGAGGGACTAACTAAGATCATATGATTTGAAGAATGTTGTGGGCTGCACTGACCAACAATGTCTTCTGTCTTTTCAACTGGAAGGGACAGAAGAGACTCTTCCAGGACACGCTGTTGATGGACTGCATGTTTTGAGAGCTTGAAGCTCAAGATAGAACCGTTGTTGAAGTGAACATACCGATAGTGTGGAGATGAAGATCAGAGTCACACTGACCTGCTGACATGTGAGAGTTGTCCACACTTTGGACATCTCTTCTGTCCCTCCTCTTCCTCTGATCTCTGTTCTGTGGGTCTGTCTCTTCATCTGTAGTTGATGTTGATTCTTCATGTTGGTTTCCTTCTTCATCCTGACTATCAGTTACATTAAAGCTCTCCAGTTCCTCTTTAATCTGTGGTGGTTCTGGTTCCTCCTGTTCCACTCTGAAATTCCTCTGCTGGTTGCAGAGATCTTCCTCTTCAGTCATCCAATGCTGGGGGAGAACTGCAGGAACACAAACACAACAAGGAGCATTTTATATGTTTCCTTTTGGGTTTTTTCAAGCATCAATAAACTATGTGATCATTGGAGAAAATGCCTGAGGAGTCTGGAGGACCAGAAAAGACTAATGGAAATAAATATATATGCAGAGGTGGGTAGTGACAAGTTACATTTACTTAAGTAACTTTTTGGTGAATTGTACTTGTGAGAGTAAGACAAGGCAATTTATTTGTAGCACAATTTGTCCACAAAGTAAAACAGGAAAATGATTGGTTTATCCCCCGGGGGGTAAGTTAGTGTAGAACCACCACTGAGTGACAGACGGGTCACCAAAAAGAAAAGCATGAAGCTCAAAGGGCTTCTCTGTTTCTTTGATGAAGGTCACATACCTATGTGGTGTAGCTGCAGCTGTGGTTTCCAGATGACATCCAGCAGTCTGCGCTGACGACAGAGCTCCTGCTCGTACTGGACGATGGTTCCTTCACAGAGTCTGCAGATTTCTTCAGCAGCAGCAGCTAGTCGCTCGCTGATCAACTCTCTCAGAGACTGAAGGGAAGACATGGTTCCTGCTCCGATCTTCAGCTCCAACTCCCACAAACACCGCCGTCCTCTTCACTGCAGCTCCGATAGATCATCTGCTAGTCTCACAATCACAGCAATCCACGTTGGCCTTTGTTGCCGTCTCGTCCGGCTTTCGCAGATTCAGATGGTTCAGGACGTCTGAATATAACTCACTGTTCATAGGTGAGTTATAGTTTGTAAAATGAAACCAGGTTGGACCTAGTGGAAATGCACCAGACGAATGTGACAACTGAGTCTCAGTTGTGAGCCTAAGACATTGTATTTCTATATTTAATTTTATTTATTTATTCATTTATTTATTTGTGTATTTCTTTATTTGCTTTCTGTCTAGCCTCTACCAGCTGCAACTCAATTAACTGTTTATTGACTTCTTCCTATTTATTGTCTTTTTGACATTAAACATTTAATCCACAATTGTTTCTCACTTTCAGGTGCATTTGTTATAGTTTGGGTCTGTTAGTGTGAGTTTGTTAGTTAGAATCATATCATCATACCAACTCCTAGTCTGAAGAAACATTAGTTGTTTAGTTAACACTGTGCAGACACCGTATCCTCTGTTTCTATTGAATGACACCAACATGCACACACACTCCTCTACACCATTTGCAGCTAATTCCAAACAAAGCGCTCTGACTGCATCTCCCTGGGAAACTCAAGGCTGCAGACCTGCAGCTGTGAGGAGAGGCTGAATCTCTAGGATGTGGGTCCAAACAGTATAACTGATTAGAATTTATCTAAAGCACCGTCAGTGGACAGAATGAATGTAAGCATTGTCTGTCCAAACCTCAAAATCTTCTTCCCTTTTTTATTTAATTTAATAATCTTAAGTCTTATTATATCTATTTGAGTGTCTGGAAAAGCTGGACTTGAACTAACAGCATTTCTATGCAGTGTGATTCCAGAAAAAGTTTCCTAACAAACATCCCTCTACAGAAATTACATCACCTGTTGTTTTATTAAAGATTTAGGAACCCCTAAAACTGCAACCTTCTGTTCATCCAAAATAGTTTTTTTATATATTAAGTATATATGTGTGTGCTGTACGTCCATCATCCTGTTGGATAAGCAATCCCCAGACCAACCTGCTTTGTCACAGTGTATCTTAGGTGCATCTTAGGTTTCCGGTTCCGGGTTACACAGCAGGACGCGTGGCGTGCCTCTCTGCCAATACAACTATCTTCAAATTACTTAAAAAGTTGATTTTCTCCAAAAAACAGAGCTGACCATGCCCCCGAAGAAAACCCAGGAATACGAAGACCTCAAAAAGACTCTTGATGATGTTCAAGCCACACTGAAATCCTTTATGGACCAATGATGGAAGAGTTCCGAAGATTTCGGGCTCAAAACGAGCATCTAAGAAAACCGGGTCGAGATTCTGGAGAAAAGACTGGACGATGTGGAACAGCAGGTAAGGATGAATAATGTCATTCTCACTGGAGTACAGATCAAACCTCGAACAAAGCTGACAGCAGGAGCTAAAACAAATAATTAATCACTTATTGAAAATTGTTAAATTGATTGACTTTTAATGATATTACTTCACTGGCTCCAAAACTTGATAAAATGATTCAAAAATCTTTCCTAATGTAGCATAATTTTGCACATGTTTTTAACTTTTGATACTTGATGAAATTTTGCTATGAAAATTCCAGAAACAGTGTTGTCTACTTTACTGATATAGTATTATGTTTTAATCATATGAATGACTTTTATAAGTAACATAATCTGCATATATTTCAGATGACTGATCTGCATTTGCCATGTTGATTTCTAAAATAGTTATTTTTGCATAATAATTAAGTAATTCATCTTTGTCATGTGCTCTATCGATATCTTATGATTTTTAATTCTGTCTGATAAAAACTGGGAACTGGATATTGATAAATCATGTAATAAAATGGTTACAGTATAATCGGGGTGGGATTATATAAGTTTGCTTCCTTCCACTCCCTTTCAAGCAATATTTATTAATATGTCTAATTATCCTAAATTTGATTAGTTACTGTATGAATGTATAACTGATGATTGTAATGTTTTTGTGTATTATTTCTACTTAATTGCTTGAAATAAACCATTTCAAATCAAATCAAATCAAAAAATCAAATCATCTCATCTTCCTGTTTGTTCTGACCCCCCCAGAGGGAAGACGTTGTCTTTCTTCACTGCTCTGTCCTGTCAGACGTCATCAGATCCTCCTTGCTGTGTTTCTTTTGCTTCTGCATACGCTGGTTCCCCAATGACCTCTGACCTCCTGCTGTCCCCAGAGCCCCTGCTGCTCTTTATCTCCCTTTAGCCATGTCACCAACACAACTCCAACTAAACACACACAACTCCAACTAAACACAAACACAATTCACACACACAACTACAAATAGTTTGTTAAAATGCAGACAAAGCAAAGAATTATACAGTCCATAACTTTTAACACAATCAAAACTTATACACTTAAGCACAAAGTACACAACAAAGTGTAGAAAGTGAGTTTTACTGCCATAAACTTCTGGAATTCCTGGATGAGAAACAGACGTTCAGGACACAACACAGCTACACAAACTGTGAGATGTGATGAGCTGCAGCCCTTAAAGTTAGGATTATGACGGGAGAGGATCCACTATTTATTGTTTTTTTTGTTTGTTTTATTTTTTAAAATGTATTAGTATACTTTTCCTGAATGTTTGTCTTATTTCATAAATAATTTTATTTCTTTTTTTTTTCTTTTATTAAAAAGATCATGAAGGAATTAAACTTTATTCATGTAGAGGTTTACATCTCCTTGAAGGTGCCAAAGGACTTCACATTCAAAACATGATCTAAAATGGGAACAAAAGTTTTAAACCAAAGACTCTAGAATATTCTCTTTTAGAATATAATTTTCAATCCAAATGTTTTCATCTACATTCAATGTTATATCATTCTCACACATCTCACACATCTGCTCCTGGTCCGGCCCTTCTATCCAATTATAGAACCTAATGCCCCTCCCCCCTCCCCCAGTTAAAATAATTGCCCAGTGAGTATGTAGTTTATATTATTATTATTATATTATATTATATTATATTATATTATATTATATTATATTATATTATATTATATTATATATTTATTTAGTATGTAAGTAGCATTAACCCTCATGTCCTCCCCCCATTTTTTTCTGTCTTTCTGTCACACACACACACACACACACCCACACACACACACACACACACACACACACACACCTGCACCTTCCTCTCTGTGTTAAACCTCAATCCTCATTTACAGAATAATATTACAAATATTTCTATTCTGATTTAGAATTCCTCAACAACATTGGACAACAACAACCATTCTGTACTTGGGGGGGTCCTCACCTCCCCGGGACAACAATCCCAGTGAACCAGCCTCCCGTCAGAGAACTGTTGGAGTTTCCAAACTCTAGGACACTTCATCACTTTTTCTTTTTTCTCTTATTCTGTAAACCTTATTGTCACTTTTCTTGAATACTCTAATTTTCCCAAATGTACAATTCTACAATTTACTGAGTTACTCACTTTGAGGACATCAGACACTTGGTTTGGCTACGCCCAATGCAGAATTTGATTGACAGGTTTCTGCTTACCTTTGTAGGGTTCACCCGTGTCGTCAGTCCACTGAGAAACCCTTCATCCAGGCCAAATTTAATCCAGAAAAACTGTCCTCAACCCCCCCGTCTGTGCCTCCAAATTGCTGCCGTCTCATCCGGCCTTCACAGATTCAGATGGTTCAGGACGTCCAAAAATGAAATGTGCAGAAATGAAAAGACACACAAGAGTCAAAAGGGGAGAGGTGGAGAAACACGACCTGTTAGGCTCTGTGGCTGTCCTCTCTCTCTGTCCTCAAGGCTAAAAGGCTTTTTTATTATTCAGTAAGGGAAGATGTAAACATACTAGATACGTCATTAGAATGGTGTGTTTTTGTCTAGTCTGCATTGCAGGTGTTGTGGTTCCATAAACACTCCAGTACAGAAAGAAAACAGAGACTAAGGTCCAAAACAGGCCTACTGGTGACCTTGGTACCTATTATCTGTTACTGAAGGCAGGAATCAAGCAGATTTCTGAAATACAATATACATGAATATATAGAATCCATTAAATGCAGAATAACAAGAACATAGAAAATATAATAGAACCTCTGTTCACCTCCACAAGATCAATGTATTTATTTTAAAAAGCACAAAAGCACGTCTCTGTTTCTGTGGTGGGGGTCAGGTGCATGGGGGGGGGGGGGGGGGGGGTGTTGCTCCTGGATCTTTGTCAGACTGGGGGGCTCTTGGATGCCTGGATCGATCGGGTTGCTGCTCTGTCTGCCCCTAGCTCTGGGGTGTGGGGGGGCCTCCTGCCTCTGCTGCAGCGTTCAGTGTGATCAAGGTTCACTCTGAGAGACTCACATTCATTCACCCACCTGCTTGTTCAACTTTACACTAATACAGACATGGGTGTTGTTGTTGTTTCTCTTTTTCTACCCGCCCCCCCTTCATGAATATTGGTAATGTGAATATTGTGTGTACCTGTCTGTGTGCAGAAATCCTGGGAGATAAATCTTTAAACATTGATGTATGATTATACTTCTAACCTGCAAATAGTTTTGTGCTGATTATTTTATGTAATTAACTGACGACACTTTTATGTTTTAACTTTGTATTATACCATGGTCCGTGTGAATACTCGATTCTGATTGGCTGCTGGGTATGCGTTAAAACCTGATAACCGCACGGTGAAAAAAGATGTTCCGGTCACATATCACTGCGCTAGAATAAACTTAAAACATACGTTAAAAGACGTTATTTCAAAGTTTACAACAACACAGCAAAAGTCATGAGTGATTTCATTGTTTCTTTTAACTTGTTCGGTGAATTTGATAATTTTGATGACTGGGATGCAGCCACAGAGAAAGAGAGACAAGAACATCAAAAGAGGGAGAGGAGACACAAGGAAGTGTCACCGGAAGAATTTAACTTTTTGGAAGATGACAAGGATGAGGTAAACACAAAGAAAAACACGAAATGGGCAGTTAATATATTTCGAGAATTCCTGGCTCAAAAAAACATGGATATTAACTTTGAAAACTACACTGCCACCACTCTCAATGAGAGTCTGCGGCTTTTTTATGCGTCTGTTCAGTCAACTAAGGAAGGAGGAGAGTACAGTGTTGCCAGTCTGAGGAGCTTGAGAGCTGGCATCAATCGCCACCTAAGAGACGTCAACATCATCAGCGACACCGTGTTCAAGAGCAGCAATGCGGTTTTTAAGGCAATAATGAAGCGCTACAGAAAGAGTGGGAAAGACACCAGCTCCCACCATCCTCGTATTCCTGAGTCGGACCTGGAGAAAATCAGATGCTCATCTGCGCTGTCTCCCGACACGCCCCTCGGCCTCGTCAGAAAGGTGTGGTTTGACATCCAGCTGTGTTTGGCTGGACGTGGGAGGGAGGGGTGCCGTGAGCTGACCATGGCATCTTTCAGCATCCACAGAGACGAGGCAGGCGCGGAATACCTCAGCCTATCACATAATCCGGACACTAAAAACCACAAAACTCCAAACGACCCACACAAGCAAAACCTAAGAGGTTTTATGTTTGCAAGACCCGGGGATCCTCTGTGCCCAATACAAAGTTTCAAGAAATACATCTCTAAATGTCCCCCAGATGCAAAATCTTTTTATCTGCATCCGAAGCGCTCCGTCACTGCAGCAGCTGAGGTTTGGTACTCCAGGGAACCGATGGGTGTCAACTACCTGGGAGAAATGCTAAAAAAAATTAGTGAAGAGGTCTGTGCATCTACATAGCCCTGTTTTGTCAAACCTCTCTTCCTCTTTTGTAAATTGCCTGCATGTTTATGATTGTTTTTTTTAAGGTGGGTCTGTCGCAGATTTACACAAACCACAGCCTGCGGAGCATGGCTGTGGGTCGACTCTCAGACGCCGGTCTGGAATCACGCCAGATCATGTCTGTGACGGGGCACTGCTGTGAAAGCAGCCTGCAGGCTTACTGGGCTCCGTCACTCCAGGAGAGGAGAGAATGGAGCAACATTTTGTCGTCCTGCAACGTCGCCACAAGCAGTGGTCAGGGTCCACAAAAACAAAATATCGGTCCTTCGAACAGCAATATGATGGACATGCCAGTATCTCTGTCAAATTTTACGATTAATGGCAATGTTGAATTTAATTTTAAATGAATAATTCTGTCTTCCTAAAGCCGACTTTTTTGTTCGGTTCAAAGTTAACAGGCTCGATGTAAAATAACTTATTAATTAATAAAACCGTTTTTGTTGTTGACAGCTAATGTTCAGCTTTATTGTTAGAGATTTCTTATAATAAAATCTTGAAAGCTACTTGTGTATTTGTTTCTTTAACACACTTTGCTTCATCATCTGGACAATAACTAGCGGTAAGGTGCACAATGATTTGATTATTTTATCGTGACGATCACCATATGATCCTACATTTTTCCGCTACAGTGCAGGCTCCGCACCTGAACTTGTAGTCATGACAACGCGCAGCAACACTTAAAAAATAGTCCGCTTTTTGTGAAAAAGTGATCTAAACTGAACAAAAAACAAGAATAAAGTACTAAAACTGATTGAAAAATATTTTTTTTTGTAAATGACCATGGTATAAGCGGGTTAATGGCCTTCGAAGTGTGCGGTTACTACTTTTTAACGCACTTCGAGAAAGCACGGTCGGACGGTTCAGGCTTCCACGGCGTGCGTTAAAAAGTAGTAACCGCACACTTCGTCGGCCATTAACCCTTACGTAGTAGTCAGAGATTTAGCATTTGTAAAAAGTCAGAGTGGGTGTAGTTGGTGGAGGTGTGTGTATTCCGTATGGTGATTTCCTGTGGAAAAAAGCTGTTCCTTAGTCTGTTTGTCCTGGTTCTGATGGACCTGAACCTCCTTCCAGAGGGCAGCAGTTCAAACAGAGAGAAAGCAGGATGGGTGGAGTCAGTGATGATGTCAGTCACTCTGCTGAGGCAGCATGACTGGTAGATGTCCTTCAGTGAGGGGAGGGGGCAGCTGATGATCCTCTTCTGTCTTTACCACTCTCTGGAGGCTCTGCCGTTCTGCTTCAGTGCAGTGGGAGAACCACACTGTGATGCAGGAGGACAGGATGCTCTCAATGGTTGAGCAGTAGAAGGTTACCAGCAGCTCCTGGTTCACATTGTTCTTCCTGAGTCTTCTCAGGAAGTGCAGGCGCTGCTGAGCCTTCCTGATGGTGTTGTTAGACCCTGTGAGGTCAGCAGAGATGGTGGTGCCCAGGAGGGTGAAGCTGTGGACCCTCTCCACACAGTTTCCATCGATGTAGAGTGGGGGTGGATCTGCTCTGTTCTTCCTGAAGTCCAGGATGATCTCCTTGGTCTTGGTGGTGTTCAGGATGAGGTTGTTAGCCTGACACCACCTTGACAGTTTCAGGACTTCGTCTCTGTAGGCCGTCTCGTCGTCCCCAGAGATCAGCCCCACCACAGTAGTGTCGTCTGCAAACTTCACTATGGTGTTGCTGGTGTGGGCTGGTCTGCAGTCTGCTGTGTACAGCATGTCCGTCACTGAGGAGTGACGTCACTGAACACCATCAATGCCTGGACCTCTTTCTGGGTCCTAGTGCCCTAAAGGTTGCAGCTCCTGGTTCCACAAGATAAAAGTCCATTTTAGAGGCCACTCTGACGTCATCATCATCAAAGACAGCGTTACCTAGCAACCATACCAAGACCATAGCAGCTATAGAGGGAAACACAACAAACCATCAACGGCGGTTAAAGCAGTCAGACGTTTGTTCTGCAGCTCAGCAAAAATCTCTACTTTAGGTTTTGGGGAGAAAAACAAAGGAAAACACACGGAGAAGGATTCTGCAAAGGAAATCCCAAGTTCTATTGGTAAGTCAGCGTCCTGGCAACATGCTTTGTTGGCTCTGAAGTGGCATGAATGCAGACTTAGATTGGTTTGTTTCCTTGGATTCTTCAGATTGATTCAAGCTGTAAATGTTGTCAGCATAAAGCAAGTTTGGACTAAACTAAAGCAGAAAGTGGCTTTGAAGATGGTCAGGAGAAATGAGGGCTTTTTTCAGGAAGTCTCATTCTCTGTCATGGAAGAAAAAACTCTGTCGATCGAATTCAAAGACCAGCTGATCAGATCCATCTTTAGAGTGTAAAAAGCAGGCAGCAGGCAGAAAGATGCAGCTCCAGGGAAGACAGACAAAAGCTGGGGGGGGGGGGGGGGGGGCTGATACAGGAGGAGCGAGAGGAAAAGCGTCCGTCCTCGACAATAGCAGGAAGAGAAGTGAGATCAGCTGACCAAGAAACTTAATGTGGCAGCATTAACGCTACTGTTCAACAAAAACTTGGTTTCTGCCACAAAACCAACCTTAGACACTGAATCAGAATGAATCCAATGCAGAAATGTGTTGACACCTTTAATTCAAAGCTTCAATCAGTTTGAATCTCATGAAGAACATTTCAAAAATCCACATTAGCAGCCAGTACTATTCAACCTTAATATCAGAGAATGGAAACAATCCAAGATTTCTTTTTAGCACTATTGCTAAATTAACTCGCAGTCAGAGCTCAGTAGAACCACATGTTCCTGTTTCTCTCAGCTCTGATGATTTTCTTACATTTTTCGATAGTAAAATCTCAAATATTAGACACAAGTTAAATCAAGTTATTCCTATTATCAGCCCAGAACAGGCTGAAGCGGTAGAAATGGAGGCATCCATAGAAACCTCTGTAACATTAGACTGCTTCACTCCTGTGGATCAAGCGGAAATAACATCAATTATTACGTCCTCCAAATCCTCAACGTGTCTGTTAGACCCAATTCCCACTAGACTTTTTAAAGAAACTTTTCCCCTAATTAATGATCCCATATTAACAATGATAAATGCCTCTCTGGAAACGGGTTACGTGCCACAGTCTTTTAAATATGCAGTTGTTAAACCTCTTCTGAAAAAGCCCAGTTTGGATCCTAGCATCTTGGCCAACTATAGACCGATATCAAACCTGCCCTTTATTTCTAAAATCCTAGAAAGAGTTGTAGTTAAGCAGCTTTACTGCCACCTACAGGACAACAGCCACTTTGAAGACTTTCAGTCGGGGTTTAGACCTCACCACAGTACGGAAACTGCACTAGTTAGAGTCTCTAATGACTTGTTATTGGCCTCAGAAAAGGGACTACTTTCTATTCTGGTCCTGTTGGACCTCAGTGCAGCCTTTGACACTATCGACCACGGTATTTTACTCCATAGATTAGAGCAGGACATAGGGATCAGAGGATCTGCTCTCCAGTGGTTTAAATCCTATCTGTCTGATAGGTATCAGTTCGTTAATGTAAATGGCCATTCCTCTCAGTGCACTCGAGTCAACTATGGAGTCCCACAGGGCTCAGTCTTGGGACCGATCCTGTTTACGCTTTATATGTTACCCCTAGGAAACATAATCAGGAAACACAGCATTAATTTTCATTGTTATGCCAACGATACGCAGTTGTATTTATCCATGAAGCCTGACCAGAATGACCAGATAGAGAAACTGAACGCCTGCATCAGTGACATCAAGACCTGGATGACAATTAATTACCTCCTCTTGAACCCAGAAAAAACTGAGGTCATTATACTTGGTCCTAAAAACCTCAGAGATGCTCTGTCTGCTCAGATAGTCTCCCTGGATGGTATAAGTATAGCCCCCAATTCCACAGTTAGAAACCTTGGGGTTTTATTTGACCAGGATTTATCATTTAAGGCTCACATATCTCAGGCATGTAGAACTGCCTTTTTTCACCTGCGGAATATTGCTAAGATCAGAAATATACTTTCTAAGAGTGATGCTGAAAAACTCATCCATGCATTTGTTACGTCGAGGCTGGATTACTGTAACTCCTTGTTAGCAGCGTGTCCTAAGAGTTCCTTAAGAAGTCTCCAGCTTGTTCAGAACGCAGCAGCTAGATTGTTAGCTGGAACCAGCAGAAGAGATCACATCACTCCTGTGTTAGTTTCGCTCCATTGGCTCCCAGTTGATTCCAGAATCAAGTTCAAGATCCTCCTGTTAACCTATAAGGCCTTACATGGAATGGCCCCGTCCTATATTAAGGACCTCATAGTCCCTTACCAACCAATCAGAACACTTCGCTCGCAAAATGCAGGACTGCTTGTGGTTCCTAGAATTAGTAAAAGTACGGTTGGAGGTAGAGCGTTTAGCCACCAAGCCCCTGTCTTATGGAATAAACTCCCAGCTCATGTAAGAGAGGCCGACTCAGTTTCTACATTCAAAGCTAGACTGAAAACATTCCTATTTGGACAGGCTTATTGTCAGACTAGTTAGTATTCAGAGATTATTTAACTTAATGTTAGTTTGTTTAAATTAAACTTAATAATAACTATTTCTTTTAAAAGGCTGCTAGAAGTTGAAGCTGGGGTAACTATGGTGCACTGGGGTTCTGTCCTCTTTCCTTTTTTACTTCTACCCTTCCTCTCCTCTATTCTTGATCATCATTTATCATTTAGTTCTCCATGCCTCTGTTTGGTGCAGTGCGATTCATGTATTGTCCCTCTTTTCCTCTCCCCTCCTGGGGAGTGGGAGTGCTTCCAGACTCCAGTTGGCTCATCCGTGCTCCAGTTCCTGACCGTTTACCTCGCCTTTGCTCCTGCTCCTACACCTGGCTGTGGATCCTGCCTCTGGCTCATCTCTGGCTCGTCTCTGCTCTGTACCTGACCGAGTACCTCGTCTCTGCTCCTGCTCCTACACCTGGCTGTGGTTCCTGTGTCCGGCTCGACTCGCGCCTTTGACTGTCCCCACAACCACGGCTGGATGAAGCTCGTCTGCTGGACTTTTATATATGTAGTTGTAGATTTAGATAAGTTAATTCTTCTCTAAGATTTCTGGTAAATCGCCTGTCCGTCCTGGGGGAGGATCCCTCCTTCATGTGGGCACCCCTGAGGTTTCTTCGTTTTTTCCGGAATCCGGTTTTTTTGGGAGTTTTTCCTTACCGCGAAGGGGGGTCTAAGGGCAGGGATGCCAGTATAGCTTAGTCAGTTTGTTAGTTCATTTTAGTATTTTTCTATTGAACTCTTTGTATTCGTGATCCTTTTGATTTCATGTTTTACTTCGAAGCCCATCGAGACGACTGTTGTTGTGATTTTGGGCTATACAAATAAAATTGAATTGAATTGAATTTGGATCAGGCGTCTTCATCAGAGCACAACTCATGTTTCCAGGACTGTGACTCACCAATATATCCTCATTTCCTTTACACAATCTGTTTCCATCATTTGGATTTTTCATAAAAACTTGAGTTAGAAAAAGAATTGTTGCCCCAAAATGTCCAGTTTGAATAGTCTACAGTTTGTTGTGTTTGGTTGCTAGGTAACATGGTCTTTGGTGATGATGACGTCAGAGTGGCCTCTAGAATGGACTTTTTTCTTGTGGAACCAGGAGCTGTAACCTTTAGGGCACTAGGACCCAGAAAGAGGTCCAGGCAGTGACGGTGTTCAGTGACGGACTGCGCAGCCGCACTTCCTCCAAACGCCACTATTCATCCAGCGCGTGGAGCGCCAGAGTCCAAACGGGCTTAAGGCGCTTTGATGAAGCGCTCTGGAATCCAGCTATGGTGTGCTAAACGTCAGGTCCAGAACGGAAGATGCCATCAATGAAGTCTGTCTGTCAGCAGCAATCCAACGCTGATGGGGTTTAGCTTGTGGAGGATTTGAATGTTCATTTGCTCTCAGGTTGGTTCTGTGCTGGAAGCCCCAACCCTCAGTTCAGTCAAGTTAGAAAGATGCTAACCAGCTGTTCCCTCTGTCACCATGGAAACACGGACCGCTTTAAAGTGGGACAGGATTTTCACGGAGCGGACTTCTAGACGTGGAGGATAAATACTCCAAGATGAATTCATCAGACATGAATCAAACAGTCTTTTCTACATAGAACAGAATGAAATCCACTGTGTTTTAGCAGCGTCTGTAGCATCACAGAGACGGTGTTCCACCAAAAACTGGGACCTGTCACATGTTGTTTCCTCGTGACAGAGCTGCAGCTTTAATGTCAATGATATAGAAGAAGAAGACTCCAAAACATTGGACTGTTTTCATGTGATCACATGGAAGCAGAATTAGGAAATCTCTAGGAAATCTGTCCTTGTTTTGTCAGCATGTTTGAATTGGAGTTTACAGTTAGACGACAAGAAAGACGTGTTCAGACCAAGAAATTACTTTGATGCTATTTTCTTTATAATAAATCACAGAAAAGTTCAGTGCTCAGTGATTTTGGTTTAGGACACTTTGGTTTCATTTCAAACGTTGGTTTCTCCTAAATCTACAAACTCTCTCCACAAACTGTCTCCTAACTCTCAGGGATTCCTGCTGCTGGCAAAACTCACGGCTCAAGGAACCACTTCATGAATCAGTCACGCTTTGGAATGAACTTTATTGAACAACATGTCATGGTCTGGAAGAAGCCCCAGTTCCAGCTGACAGAAGTCTGGTTCTGATCCATCAGATCTCACTAGCAACAGAACCAAACCTTCACGTGTTGCAGCAACAGTTTCCATGTTTGGGAGGATCTTCTGAAGAACAGCTCAGTTCCAGATCACATCATGATGTTTGATGTTTTCTTCATTCCAGGAAATCATCTGTGTCTCCTTTGATCTGTGCTGAGTCAGCACTTTGACTTCTTTTCAACTTTAGATCTATCATTCAGAATCAAGGATTCATTGATAAATATTATTTATTGACAGAAAATAAAGAGTAAATGTATTTATCATCCAGCAGTGAAAAACAGGAAAAACTGTTGTTCTGGAGTGTGATTCTGATTTTTAGAAAAATGTGATTTTTTTCACAGATATTAAAAAGAAAAATTCTTCAGTCTTCATTTAGTCTAAAAGTTAAAACATTTATTCTCCTTTGAAGTCATTTTATGCTCACGTCTTTGAATAAATAAGTGTTTCACAGTGAATGCAGTCCTTCGTATTTAAAGTTCCATGCAGATTTGGAACCAAAAGTGTAGAACATCAATTAATTTACCCTTAAACTCATCCCGGTAACGTCACATGCTCTGCTTTTTGGAACAGAGTCCAGCTTTGGAACCAGCAGAGAACCAACAAACAGCAGAAACCCAGACGGTAGGAAAGACTCCACACTTGTGACTGATGTTCACATCCACTTTATTCTTCACAGTAAGATTGGAACAGAACACTGAGAACCAAAAAGAACAGAGGAACAGTTCTAATGTTTACTAGAAAACATGAATCACAAGAACACCAAACACAAACACCAGTCTCTATCCGCCTCTTCCTTCATACATTTTTAGGAAAACCTTTTCCTCACTAAATGGTAGGGATGCGGTTCTACTAAGACTGGATCGTTCCTTAGGTGGCGATCCGATTCAATTCACGAATCAAGCTCAACGGCTCACAGATCGAACCACGATTCTTGCTTTTTAATAGAATATGTCTGTACAGTTACTATAGGTATGTATTTTTACAGGATGTATAAAAAAGTTTAAATTATATGTATTAAATCAGCATCATTTAGAACCGAAGATCAAAATCAACAAAAGTGATACAAACACAAAGATTTATATTAAAAAAAAGAAAGAAACGGGGTTTGTAACTTCAAACAAGTTTCCATGAACATTCTGGTTACGTTCGGCAGTAACATAAACAAAAAAACATAAACATAATTGTTGTCACGTTGCACGGTGTTGCAGTGGTTAGGTTGGTCTAAATGGTCCCTAGATGTGAATGTGAGAGTGCATGGGCCCTGTGACAGACTGGATGCAGGATGTCCCCTGCCTTAGTGACCCCAAAAGGGAACAAACAGCTTAGAAGATGATTCACATGAAAATGTTCTCCACAGTTTTTCCATCCTCAAAGTTCTGCAACACTTTATGTTTTAAATCATTGCATATTGAAGCCGCTTTTCTGAGCTGCAGAATTTGCTGATTCATGGTGATTCCATTAGTTAGTGGATTTAAAAGAAAATCTGTTTTCACTCAATGTTTACTAGCTCACATGCCTTGACAAATTAAAAACTGAAGTCCCTTCTTTTAGCCTAAAACAATAATTGAAATTATGACAAAAAAAATCAAAGATGTTTACAAAACATTTCCCATAATAATGTACACACTTTGACAACATAAACATTGTCTTATCAGAAAATACAACAATGGTCAACTAAATAAGTTTTGTCTAAAATAATAAAAAGCAATGGCAGGACAAAATGTAGTTAATGCCTCCTTTAAACTGAATTACTACATCAATGCTCTGTATCATTGAGGCCACCAGATTGGGGGGGTGCACATGTAATGAAAGCTCAGGCTGATTTAACAGCAGACTTCAAGTCGTCTTTATCATTAGGCCTGGTGTTTCATCTTCCTCTTGTTAACAGATCATAGATTTATTTATTGGATTCAGCTCAGGGAACTTTACTGGTTGATCAAACAGTAACATCATAGTCATTGAAAAAGATTTAGGCAATTTTGGCAATGTGGGAAAGTGCCGAGTACAATCAGTCCACCAGTCTGACTGAGATAATTTACCCCTCCAATACCAAAGCAGTCGCTGGCAGGAAGGACACAACACACTTGTAACCCTTGTGCTATCTTGGATGACCCCACCCTTACATTGACGTGTTCTCCCTACCATGACAAAGGTGGATAAAGGTGGAAAGATTTCATGTAATCCATGGACACCAGTGAGGTTCACAAATCATTGAAGAAAAAAGGTTCAGAGCACTGTCTAGTGGGTCTAGATGACCCAACTCCCAACGTTAACATGCCTAGGATAGCACAAGGGTTAAACATGATCACTAAATGTTTTTGACGTAAACATTTGTTAGAATGTCCTTTTTTTCTAGACAAAGAACGTTGTTTTATTTAAACCTATACAACAAATTCACTAAATTAAACTAAGGCTTGAAATATTCCAACAGTTTTCCTTTTTAGTATAAAAAGGATAAAGTTCTTTCTTTTAAAAACAAAAAAAAAAAAACGACCAAATGGCATTTACACAATATTTTCCCATATACTGTACAAGTTTTCTGCTCTATGTTTTTCTGTTTTTGAAGTTGAGATTTTTCTCTAAATCCTTTATATTTTCTTTTCGTTACAAAAGAAAAACTTCTCACCTGTGTGTTTTCTAATGTATTTTACTAAATTACATTTATGACTGAGCCATTTATCAGTCATAAAAACTATCTCTCACCTGTATGAGTTTTCATGTGTGTTTTTAGAAGAGGTATTCGACTAAAACTGGCATCACATTTATTGCAAGGGAAAGGCTTTTCTCCTGTGTGAGTTCTCATGTGTGATTTGAGATTAGATATTTGATTAAAACTTGTATCACATTCTTTACAAGAAAAAGGCTTTTCTCCTGTGTGAGTTCTCATGTGTGTTTTGAGACTAGATCTGTGACTAAAACCTTTATCACATTCTTTACAAGAAAAAGGCTTTTCTCCTGTGTGAGTTCTCATGTGTGATTTGAGAAGAGATATACGACTAAAACTTGTATCACATTCTTTACAAGTAAAAGGCTTTTCTCCTGTGTGAGTTCTCATGTGTCTTTTGAGTTTTGATTTTTCACTAAAACTTTTATCACATTCTTTACAAGTAAAAGGCTTTTCTCCTGTGTGAGTTCTCATGTGTACTTTGAGATGAGATGTATTACCAAAATATTTTTTACATTCTTGACAAGAAAAAGGCTTTTCTCCTGTGTGAGTTCTCATGTGTGCTTTAAGATGAGATATTTGACTAAAACTTCTTTTACATTCTTGACAAGAAAAAGGCTTTTCTCCTGTGTGAGTTCTCATGTGTATTTTGAGATTAGATGAATCACTAAAACTTGTATCACATTCTTCACAAGAAAAAGGCTTTTCTCCTGTGTGAGTTCTCATGTGTGTTTTGAGAGTAAATATACGACTAAAACTTGTATCACATTCTTTACAAGTAAAAGGCTTTTCTCCTGTGTGAGTTCTCATGTGTGAGTTGAGACTAGATATTTGACTAAAACTTTTTTTACATTCTTTACAAGAAAAAGGCTTTTCTCCTGTGTGAGTTCTCATGTGTATTTTGAGTTTTGATTTTTCACTAAAACTTGTATCACATTCTTTACAAGTAAAAGGCTTTTCTCCCGTATGAGTTCTCATGTGTGAATTGAGATTAGATATTTGACTAAAACTTTTTTTACATTCTTTACAAGAAAAAGGCTTTTCTCCTGTGTGAGTTCTCATGTGTGATTTGAGAAGAGATATACGACTAAAACTTGTATCACATTCTTTACAAGTAAAAGGCTTCTCTCCTGTGTGAGTTCTCATGTGTACTTTGAGATGAGATATACGACTAAAACTTGTATCACATTCTTTACAAGTAAAAGGCTTTTCTCCTGTGTGAGTTCTCATGTGTGTTTTGAGATCACATATTTGACTAAAACTTTTTTTACATTCTTTACAAGTAAAAGGTTTTTTTCCTGTGTGCATTCTCATGTGTGTTTTCAGACTAGACATTTGACTAAATCTTGAATCACATTCTTTACACGTAAAGGGCTTTTCACCTGTATGAGTTGTCCTGTGTTTTTTGAGATTAGATTTATAACTAAAACTTTTTTCACAGTTTTTACAAGAAAATGTTTTCTTTCCTGCATGAGTTTTCATGTGAAATTTCAACTGAGGCCGCCCACTAAACTTTTTACCACATTTTTTACATGCACAATATCTTTCATCAGACCCATTTTGGACATAACTTCTGTCTCTTCTCTTCCTCTGGTCTCTGTTCTGTGGGTCTGTCTCTTCATCTGTAGTTGATGTTGATTCTGTCTCTTCATCAGTAGTTGATGTTGATTCTTCATGTCGGTCTCCTTCTTCATCCTGACTATCAGTTACATTAAAGCTCTGCGGATTGTTTAGATCTGCTTCAACGTTCTCATCTTCCTCAAAAGTAGGAATCTCCATCAAGGTATCAGTCTCCTGCTTCAGATAAATCTGATCTTCATCCTGACTGATGCAGAGTTCCCCTGGTTCCTCTTTAATCTGTTGAAGTTGTTGCTCTCCTTGTTCCTCTTCAGTTTGTGGAGGATCTGGTTCCTCATGATCCACTCTGAAGTTCTTCTGCTGATTTTTTATATCTGCTTCACTTTTCTCATCTTCCTCATAAGTAGGAAACTCCATCAAGGTATAAGTCTCCTGCTTCAGATCAAGCTGATCTTCATCCTGACTGATGAAGACGTTCCCTGGTTCCTCTTTAATCAGTGAAGGATCTGGTTCCTTCTGTTGCTCTTCACTTTGAGCAGGTTCTGGTACCTTCTGTTGCATTCTTAAGTTTCTCTGCTGGTTGCAGAGATCTTCCCTTTCAGTCATCCAATGATGGGGGAGAACTGTAGGAATACAAACACAAGAAAAGGCCCTTTTATACTTTTAAACGAGTTTGTGTATTGACAAACACCAATAAAAGTCGAAATCTGCTCAGTCAGGAACCTTAGAGTTTAAATCTTTAAATATAAAATATGAAAAACTGTTCTTTCCAGGGGCGCTGGATGGGCTGCCCATCTGCACCTGGGGCTGGGATCACTCCTTCCCTGGCTCTGGGACGGGGCGGGGCAACCCTCTTGGGGCCCGCGGTTGCTCTGGGTGACATCCACCAGGTCTGCGGGGTCTGGCCGGGGGCTTTGTTGGACCTGTCCTGTGGGGGGGCTGTCTGGAGGAGGGGGCGGGGGTCTACCAGCTGTCCCCAACTTACACTCGTCTTCATATAATCCCTTATTAGGGTGATGGGGGGGGGGGGGGGGGGGTGTTCAGCCTGCGTTGCACCTTGGGGGGAGGATCTACTTGGCAGTGGTCCCCCTCCCGTGGTTGCCGTATGGAATTGCCCCCCCCCTTCTCTCAGTTTTATTTGCACCGTAGACATGTAGGGCCCTTAGTAAGGGGGGGTGCTTGGACATCACCGCCAGCAAGTAGCAGATGTCCTTTAGGTCCTACCTGCCAATTTTAACTGCACTGTAGACATTTAGGGCCCTTGGTGGGGAGGGTGATGGGACATCCCTGTGAGTAAATGTGGACGAGCTTGGTCGGGCCATGTTTACAACATGTTTACAACACCCCTCGTGTGGACCCCCTCTACTCCTGGATGTCTTCCTCCTGAGCGGGGGCGGCTGACCCCTCGCCTTGCTCCTTCATGGACCAACCGTGGGCCAGGTGGGTGGTTGCATGGAGCACGGGGCGGGTCTCCCTTGGGGGGCCCTGGCTCGTACCTGGGGTTCGGGCGGTAGGATGACCAGAACTCTTGGGGTGATGATGACGTGCTCGTCTGGGGCTGTGGGCACTCTTCTGGGGCGGGGCCCTGCGTTGGGCCCTCGCTGCGTGGCGGGGGGCTGCTCTCCTGGTTGAGCTGGAGCTGCACTCTCTGTCTCCCCCCCCATGCCTCCCTGCTCTCTGGCTTTGGGGGCCCCGTGGGCTGTGGTGTCAAATTAGCGACTAAAGTATTGCGCATCAAAACAGTAAAACCGCGCATCAAAACCCCAAATCTGTGAATCAAAATCCATAAATTGAGAACCAAAACCCACAATTTGCAACCAAAAGCCATTCCCCAAAGCACAATCCTATTTCTCAGCTGCCAATTTGTTTTCTCGTCATTCTGAAATCCTGTTTTTGAGTTGCAGTTTTATTTTGAAATTATCTTTTTGAGTTGCACTTTTATTTTTTGCGGCTTTGATTCTAAAACCTGTCGACACGTAAAAACAGGCGGGACATCCCTGATATCCTAAAGCTCATTGGCTGCCGAATAACACCGAGTCTTACGTCAACAGACCAGTTTAGAATGTGCCGGTAAGTTTTTTATGTTTTTCATATCTTTTACTATATTAAATGATCAAACTTGTACTTTATTTAACCAGAGGACACCAGCACAGCCAGATGAGGAGCTCCACCAGTAGCTGCTAGTGAAAAAAGATGTTAGAAAGTTAGATATTGCATGACAAACTATCACCATTGTTCTCCTGTGTTAGCATACTAGCTCAATGCTAGCAGGGTTTCCAGCTCTTTCCATGACCTTTATGGATTAAACAAAGTCGAGTTTTTACCACAGTGTCAGTATCAGTCATGTAAACCTGGGAATAATTGCCCGTGAATTGTCACTAGGGTTAATCAAATATGTTATAACCTATAAGGTTTCTCAATATTTTTCAGGGTTTACAGACAGAGGGAATTAACAGAGCAATAATATTAGGGTTAGGGTTACGGTTAGAAAATGTATGCGTTTGCACTATGCAGACCGGCAGAATTCTGGTATGAGTGAATCAGAGCAGAGTAAATTGTAGCAGACCAGCAAAAACGTGCTTTATTCCCCTTAAAATTATTCCAGTATTAGACATCAATAGAATTATTAGTTTCTTTTTAATTAGGTGGTGATTTTAAAATGGACAATTCCTGTATGTCTGTTGTTTTCTATAAGGACCGTTGTTATGCATGCCATAACAAAAAAGGCAGGAATTCTGAGGCAGCTAAGACGTGGATGTCTACAACTTCTTGGAGGTAAAGAAAACAATTTTAATCTTAATTTTTCTCTTCTTTTTTGGGTTAATTAACTTTGCTGTCTTTGTTTCTTTCCAGATGCAGGCCTTAAAGACGTCCCTGGTGTGATGCAAAGGCTGTCCAGCAGGCTCACAGACATCTCCTGTTAACTGAAAGAGAAGCATTTAAAATAGTTGTCCATTTTGACCATGATTGCATTGACAACATGCCCAGGCACACTGTCTGCTTCCCATTTCTCAGTGCCTGCACGAAAACAGTGACTCTTCCACCTCAAGTCTTTTGAGGAGTTTTAAAAACATTTATTTTAATTTCTCGGAATTGTGGTTCAGAATTTCACAGAATCTAATACACTTGACTCTGTGTTTCAAAGATATCTGCAAAACCATAAATCAGTCTTCTGTACAAAACACATTTAATGGTCAAACATTAAAAAGTGAAGCATTACAAAATACCAGTGGTGATTATTAGCCATTTCTTTTCTTAAGGGGGCCAGTATTTTGTAAGGCAGATGAGATCTGTTCACATTGTTAGTTTTTGTTACATCCTGCTGAGATAACATGCATAGATCAGTACATAAAACCATGGCATCGGAAAACCATGCCATGGTTTTCCGATGTCCCACAAGGGTTGAACAGGTCTGAGAGGAGAGAAGACAAGCCACAGAGGGAACAACAACTCCAACAGTTTCCTGCTCTGCCTGGTTTAATTTAGACTGTCGTCCAATGTCCACAGCATCCTGCACACAAAGAAAAATGTATTTAAGACAGTTAAAATGAGAATATATATATACACACACACACACCTTAAATGATACTCAGTAGCTGCATATTGTGAGAGTTAACTTCCTGTGTTAACCTGCAATCTTTAAAGTTGAGAATAAAATGGTTTGGGAATACAGTTCAGAATCAGAAAAACTTTATTGATCCCACACGTGGGAAATTTGTTCTGGTACCTCAAATAAATAATGTGTTTCTGAATCATAATTTTACTTTTATTATTTGAAATAGAGATGAACTTGATCCCAAACTAGGAAAGGTGTCACTTTCTTACAGCAATATGTTGCTTTGATCAATCAATCTGTAATCCCTAAAGATATATTGAGAAACCTTTTAAATTATACATGAATGTGCTTCTTGAAATTTTTTTTTGATTAATCCTAGAGACAATTCACGGGCAATTATTCCCAGGTTTACATGACCGATCCTGACACTGTGGTAAAAAAAATCGACTTTGTTTAATCCATAAAAGTCATGAAAAGAGCTGGAAACCCTGCTAGCATTGAGCTAGCTAGCATGCTAACACGGGAGAACAATGGTGATAGTTTGTCATGCAACGTCTAACTTTTTAATATCTTTTTTCACTAGCAGCTACTGGTGGAGCTCCTCATCTGACTGTGCTGGCGTCCTCTGGTTAAATAAAGTACAAGTTTGATCATTAGTATAGTAAAAGATTTGAAAAACATGAAAAACTTACCGGCACATTCTAAACCTGAAACCCTCTAAAATCTGTCAAACACAACAGAAGACAGTCTTCTTTTCTACGTCGCAGTTCATCTTTACCGGTTTAGCTCGTTCTTTTAGAGCGATTATGCTGCGTTTTTAAACAGCACCCTGTTCTGTGTCCTGATTGGCTGGAGACCCTGTCACTCAATCTCCTCAGTCCGTGCCGTGTCTCCTGTACAGAAACGCAGAGCTCTTCAGATCTACAGAAATCTTTGATCCATCAGATCTTTTTTTTCATTCTAAGATCCTGGACTTAATTTCCATGAAAGTTTGAGATTTCAAACAAGAGAAAAGGATGAAAATGTTCATGTCTGTCTGAGAAAAGGGTATGTAGTGTAGAAAATGTATGTTTTAATATCTTATTCTTTATTATATTGCAGTTTTGTCTTTAGTGTAAAGTAAACTCATTTTGAACTCATCAGGACTTATTTTCCAGTGACCTTCACTTGTGCTTTGTAGTTGCAGCAGCAACTAGGACTTCTTTGTGCAAATCTAGGAGTTTCCAGAGACGCAATAAATATGTCATGGACTACATTTCTACTATCTGGGTTGAACATCTTATCCTTGGGAAAGTGTTCAGATTCGTGTTCTCATGTGGAGGATGAAGCTGACCTCTGATCTCGTTCCGGTGATGGAGTATTCGTTTGGCTGGTATGATTTATTTTGGACCAGATGAGAACTCCTTTTGATCATGGATTGTGTGCGCCGGTGGAATGCCCCCACCCCTGGAAAGGCGGAGCGGATCCGGAGTTGGCAACCTTCAGCTATTGGCCGGTGGAAGCACGAGGGATACCGGCTGACGAATCAGAGCGACCAGGGGCGGAGGATCAGCGGCCATGATCTTTCCGGAAGGCGGAGATTCAAACACATCTTAAAAAGACTTTTTTCAAACTTTTCCATTGTTCTTAGGAAAATCTACGAGTAATTCGCATGTAACTTGTGCGTCAGTAGATCTTTACTTGAGAATCCAGATATATCTGCATTAATGTTTAATCTGTGCTCTAGAACTATTGTCAGGGAAATAAACTTCGTGTATTTTTAATCCGGTTGAATCCTTGTTTGCTTTACCACTCTCGACTATCGAACACGCATGTACGGAAAGAACTGAAAAGCGGAAGATTTCTTTCCTAAAGTAGGCAGTGAGGAGTTTTACTGCTATAAACTTCTGTAATCAGACTTCTTGGATTTCAGCGATCATGGTTATTTTTAGAACAAAACTCTTGCAATAAACGAGCAAACTCTGTACTGGTGAAAAGGTAACGCAGATATATGATTAGCTGCAGCAGAACATGTAGAAATTTTCTTTTTCATAATTACTGGATGAGGAACAGACGCACAGGACACAGCGCAGCTGCGCAAATCGTGAGAAGTGACACAGCCCTGAAAGTCTCAGCGGAATTATGACGGGAGAGGATTGACTATCAGAAAACAAGTGAAGGGAGACCGAAGATCCAAAAAGTCAGGCTGCTGATGCCCAAAATGGATGAACAACAGTTCTCACATACAGCCGCCTTGATGGCAGTGATGCCAAGCTGCTCTTGGAAAAGTTTCATCAACCGGGAGGTGAAGTTAGTTCGCTGGTCTGTCAGAATTTCATCAGGTATTCCTACCCTGGAGAAAAACTGAATTAACACTCTCATGACTGCAGGAGCTGTAATGGTGTGAAGGGGAAAAGCTTCTAGGAACCGTGTAGCAGAATCACAAACCACCAGGATGTACTCGTGACTAGGGATGGGTATCGTTAAAGTTTTAATGGTACTACTACTTTTATTGATACTCCTTATCGATCCGGCATTTTAACGGTACTCTTATCGATACTTTGTGAGGATGAAAAATAAACAAATAAATAACAAATTAAGAGCATAAACGGTTTTATTTCCTCATTATGCAACAGCATTGTTTTTTCACAAAACATTTTACTATATACATGACAGTGTTCCAATAAAAACATGGAATGCACGTTGATGTGCTAGACAAGAGTCGGCAACCTGAACCTCTCTAAGAGCCATTTGGATCAGTTTCCCACTGAGATGAAAGCACAGGGAGCCGCTACACTAGGGGTTTTTGCAGATATATAGTGATAGTTAATTTGGCCATACTTGTATTGATTAAAAATGCTGTCATGATATTTATTTAATTATCTGTATTCTTTATGAGAGTGATGTTTCCTTTGATCTTTTGTCCATTTTCCACAACATTGAATAGACTTTTCTGTCTGTCAAACACACAGAGTTAAGATGAGTGAGATGATGGAAACAAATTCACTTTCATGCAGACTCCTTTGTCTTTATTGTCTTTAAATCCAGTAAACCCAATACATTATATTAATTTTATGGATGACAACTGTGAAGAAACTGGATTTTCTAGAAAGGACTGTATTGTATTAATTCGTAACCCCGTCAGTTTCTTGCACACAGAAATAATGAATAATGACTCAGAGGCAAAACTTAGCTTTTGTGGAGGTTTTACTTCGCACAAACACGAAGGGGACAGACAGATGAACATGGTGCATTCAAAGTCCGAACCAACGAGCTCAGGGATGGGCTTGGTATAAAAACCCTGCATTTGCATATTCAGAAGATCGTCAGATGGACCTTGTGTGAAAATCACGCCCACAGGTTAGTGCTGGAGAGAAGCTCCAAGGCTAAAGTGAAGATAAGTCTGAGGCCTGCTCAGCAGATCACACATGCACAGAAAAGAGGGAGTCTGAGAATGAACTGTTAGAACAATAGTTTGGCTGTGCTTTCTTCAAATGTAATATAATTTTGAGATGAAAATACATGCTCAGTGAATTAAGTTTAAACCATTAGTGTAATAAAAGTTAAAGGCAGTTTCTAACTATTCTTCACAACAACTATGTTTTAATAGGAAGCAGCAGCTGTTAGTTTGTTGCGGGTCTGGAATCATAAGCGGATGAGTCTAAGCCCCGCCTCTCTCCCGCATCGTATGGTCATTGTAGTGGGGGCGCCCTGATGCAAATTTAATTCATTTTACGCGGAAATGGGTGGCGTTCACAGATGCAGACACGCCCCCTCCGTGTGCTTATGCTGCTTTCTTCCTTCTACCTGCTCGGTACCACCTGACGGTGTTAAAGGCACCACGACACTCTGAGGACGTGGTAGTTATTTTACAAAAACACAGAGAGCCGCCGCATTTTGGACCGTTAGCTCTTTCTGCCATCCTATAACTTTCGTAGCGTTCCTATGTGTTGACTGACTTGGCGAGTTAAATATGGCAGATAAGGTTTATATCTTGTGGGACACAAAAAAGCGACTTCTCCTGTACCGATAGCAGAACCGTCGAGGTCAGATCTTAACGATACTGCAGTCTTGAAGAATGTTGCCCCGGGGCTCCCTCAATACTGCGGCACGGTACCCACCCCTACTCGTGACCACTGCTGTTCTTAGCTAAAGGTCCAACAATGTCCATGGCTATTCTCCTGAACGGTGTAGAAATGATGATCAGTAATGCTCTGTCTGACTTATGTGTGATGGCAGTTTTCTGGCAAGTAGGACATGTTGCACAGTACGTCTGAATATCAGTGTACATAGAAAAAACGTGAACTAACACGAAGATATGTTTTGTGATGACCCAGGTGACCCGCCCATGTGAGCGTGTGAGCTAACAGCATGATGCCTGAGGTGGTTGGAACAACTAACCATCGGTGTTCACCTTCACTTGCACACAGAACATCATCAACAACAATAAACGGCACATTTCCCCAACATTTGTCACTTTCCGTCGTCACTTTGTCGAACAAAGGTTTTAAAGTTTGGTCTTCATTTTGTAAAGCTAGAATGTCAGCTGGTATTTCAAATGTTTCTGCTGTGGTTGGATCTCAGGATCCGGCAACTTAATTTTTTTTCAAACCGTCTCTGGACTTTTTTTTTATGCATTTCTTTGCTCCCATCAAAGAAACTGTCATCCATGTGTGGCAGACTTTGCATAGCAGCTTTAGCCCAAGCCTTAGTAAACACACTAACAGCTAGCTCAGCTTAGCTTTAGCTGTTTCAGTAGCCTCATTTAATAAGTCCCTCAACATAAGTAAATCACACCCCAAAATCAAATTAACAAGGCAGGTTCTCTACCACCCCAGCAGTCAAAAGACATGATTGTTCATTTATGGTCACAGTTATATCTGCTTTTGTGTAAAAATGTTTGTCACCATGTACACACACAACATTTGTTTGCCTGCCATAATCAAGTCCACCAAAAGGGATTAAACTCAGTTTGACCAAAGAAACAAAACTACCAGTGTCCAGCATAACAGTAACCTGCTGTCCATTCACAGTCACAGATTTGTCTTTGTCTGTGTGAACAGGCCCTGATCCTGCGACAGTCTGGGTGCATAGCAAGCACCTGTGAATTGGGCATACAGAGGCTTTGTGACCAATCTGCTGGCAATAGTAACACACAAGGTCCTTACCAACTGCTCCCTGGTGCTGGGTTGGTACCTTAAAGGGTTGGGCGATGTCCCCTAAATTGGCAGTTGACGATGTTTGCAGTCAACCATCGGGATGGACGATGATATCATCGGGGGAGGGGGGGGGGGTTATTTTTTGTTATATAAATATTATTCATTATTTTACTTTATTACTTTATTTATTTTATTTCCCAAATAATGACTCAACCACGATGATCCAGTCTAAACTGAGTGAAGTGACTTAAAAAAAATAAAAATAATAGAAAAGAAGTGGTCCGGTCCTGCGTTTGATTAGACCGGTGGAGCGAGCAACCGTGTCTCTAGCAGAGCAGACGGACTTACAGTTTTGTGTTTTAGGGTAAGTAAGGATGCTTTGTTACGTGTGGGAGACATGGGACTGTGATCTGTCCCGCAGCTCTACCTGAACGAGCAACCGGAATTTAGGAGAAGCGGGTCTCCCGGTAAAAGTGTGTGTCAGGGCAGAGCTCGGAGCGCTAGCTAACGCAGTGTGTAAGCTCCGAAGCAGAAAGGCCGCTCAGTCCTTAGAAACCGTTCAAACAATCACGTGGATTTGTGTTTCCAGTCGTGTCCCGACCAATAATCCTTATCAATATTTCGCACATGTAACCGCGTCTTATGGTGTCGACTCGCGGCGTGGCGGGGGCACGATGGGGAGACACCATCGTGATGCCAGTCACCCATCACGATGGACGATGGTATCGTCCCTAGTACCTTGCGTTGGCTGATTGAAGTCTCTCCTTGCAGGTCTGGATGGAGCAGTTTGAATGGGATGACGCTGATCCCCACCCGACAGCCTTGTAGATGCCCCTCGTCGAGCATTAACGTACTGCAGCGCAAGCCGGGCAGCAGTGAGCCCATCCTCTGGTTCGTGCTCCTTTACCCACGTCCTCATGTCAGCTGGAAGCACACGCAGCAGCTGCTCCCGGATGACAATCACTCCGATCTGGTCCTTCATGTGGATCCAGTAACGGTAGAGGCCCTTCAGTCGGTGGTACGTCTGAGTTGGATTCTCCCCAGATGGCACCACAACGGACCGGAACTGCTGGCGATAAGTCTCTGGCGAGATGTCAAATTTCACCAGGAGTGCGTGTTTCAGGTCTTTGTAGATGTGGGCTTGCTGTTCGTCAATTGCCATGTAGGCCTCCAACGCCTTTCCGGACAGCAGTGGCACCAGGCGACACAAAATCAACACAAAATCCTCCGGCGTCCGTGTCGCGCACTCAAGAAAACATGCAGCTTGTAATGGAAATGAATACAATGGAAATGAATAATTAGAACGCAGTAAAGTTGTCGTATTTCCTCGCGAGACGGAAACTTCTGTTTTAGAATGAGGATGTGTGTTTCTGAAAGCCTGCGCCTGTGTGTGTGTGGGTGTGTGTGTGAGTAAAGGGAGTCACGTGCAACAGAGGCAGTGAGAGCGCGTGCCGACGAGAGACAGTGACAGGCGTGGTGGGAGAGAGAAGGAGACAACAGTCTGAAAGAAAGAAGGAACGTCTGAACACAGGACTAGCAGAAAAAGTAAATTATCAGCAAAGATGAATGTTTTTAATCTGTTTATTATAGTTCCAATCACGCCCCATATGCAAAACCTAAAAAATAAAAAAGTGGGCGGTGATGCGGTTATCGTCACAGCCCTAATGGTACCTCCATAAAAGACACAGAATTACCCATGGGGTCATGATGAACTTAGGTATGTCCTTTAATTGACATCACAGCTGTTTTCAAACCCATAGTCAGTCAGTCTGCTGATTTAAAGGGAGACAAATAGTCACGTTGCTGTTTGGTGAAAAGGTGTCTACCACACTGAACATGGACAACAGAAAGCCAAGGAGAGAATTATCCCAGGTGTAACGCTTCTCAGATTATGGGACTAGACGCATTAATCAGAATTCGTCTCAGGGAGCCCAAGGTATGTAAATGAAAACAAGACAGCGATGAAAGTAAAATGCAATCGATTGTATTACAGAAAATAAAACATTTAAATACAGAAAAACAAAAAGGAACTTGGATATGGGTCTGAGTCCTATTAAATGGTTTCCAAAAGTCTATTGGTGATGATGTAGTTTAGGTTTGCTGCATCTGAGGAGTTGTTATTGAGGGTGGAAGTATCAGGATCTCAGATTTGGGTAGCTCGCCATCAAGTTGTAGATCAAAGCATACATAACAAAAACCTGACCTAGAAAGGGTCAGAAAAAACAAATCAAGAATTGAACAAAAACAAACCACAGTCATTTCACTGGGTATACTGAAATAGATCAGATTAATAATCATTGTAGAAAGTAAAAACAAGAGAAACAATATTCTTATCAAAAATCACATAGCTGTTTCAAATAGAATTCAAAGTGTGTACACAAGTCAAACAATTCCATATCAAGGTTCAAGGTAAGTGGATAAAAGTTTTAAATCAAAAATGTACTCTGAAGTTACAAATTAATTTTACTATCAAAGTAGAATAATTTTAAACAAATTAAACTTTCAAATTTCAAATGTTGCGCAACATGGTTTTTCATTCCATTATCTAATTCAAAGACAGTGGCAATTTTGGCATCATGGAAATAAAAGTAACTAAAACAGTTCAAAGTGTTCAATTAACACAAAAGAAGGAAAGCGACTTAACAAAATTGCTTCGGCTTGAATTCAGCCAACAAATTAAAACAACCAAACAAGAACCATTAAATAAAACAAAGTCTCAAAGGTGAGGCAGCATTAGCTTAGCTCTGTGACTATGATAAAGCTTTATTCTGTTTTCGGTGTCGCGACCGCAAAAACTCACCAATGAGCAGGTCTCTTTGGGGTTAGTTAGTGTCCAAAGGCAAATGCTGAGGTGTCCAATTATGTTCGTATTAAGAAAATGTTTTAGGCGTCCTGGTGTGGCCACAGCAGCAGCAACAGCTGAGAGCAAGAAGCAGCCAACTGGAAGCAGGAAGCAGGAAGTAGCAAGCAGCAAGCAGGAAGTGCACCAGCTGTCCAGGAACTTATATACACACCGGGCCTCTCATAATAAGGGCGGGGCCAGGTGTTCACAGTTAGTCTGATGGCTAGTCTGATGCCAAGGGGTTACACAGGACATTAGAAACAAAATTATAGACAAACACGGTAAAGGCTATAAAACCATCTCTAAGCAGCTTGAAGTTCCTGTGACGACAGTGACACATATTATCCAGATGTTTAAGAACCACGGGACAGCAGCCAACCTCCCTGGACGATGGAAGAGGAACATTGATGACAAATTGAGGAGACGGATAGTTGGAACTGTATCCAAAGAGCCCAGAATAACCTCCAAAGACATTAAAGGTGAACTCCTAGATCAAGGTACATCAGTGTCAGATCGCACCATTCCTCGTTTTTTGAGTCAGAGTGGACTTCATGGCAAACAACCAAGGAGGTCACCACTGTTGAAAGGAGATCATAAAAAAGCCAGACTGGAATTTGCAAAAATGCATGTTGACAAGCCACAAAGCTTCTGGGAAAATGTCCTTTGGACAGATGAGACAAAACTGGAGCTTTTTGGTAAGGCACATCCGCTCTATGTTGGTTGTTAAGAATAGTTAGAAACTCCCTTTTAAATTTTATTACACTAATGGTTCAAACTTAATTCATTATGAATGTATTATCATCTCAAAATTATATTCCTTTTGAAAACAGCACAACCAATCCATTTTTCTCATAGCATTCCTCCATCATCCTCCCTTTTTTATTTTTGTGTGTGCTGGTGTTTGTGTTCTGGTAAATGTCTGTGAGAGCCTCAGAGAGATCTGACACTTCAAGCATCTCGACCTCCGAGCACCTCGTCTGTAACAACCTGTGGGCGTGATTTTCACACCATTGTCCAGTGTATGATCTTCTGAATATGCAAATGCAGGGTTCTTATACCAAGTAGGGCTGTGACAATAACCGCATCACCGCGTGATGAGGTCATCACTTCATCACCACACTTTTTTTATTTTTATTTTTAAAGTTCAGCATATCGTGCGTGATTGGAACTATAATAAACACAAACACATTCATCTTTGCTGATAATTTCCTTTTTCTGCTAGTCCTGTGTTCAGACTTTCCTTCTTTCCTTCAGACTATTCTCTCCTTCTCTCCCACCGCGCCTGTCACTAGCCGCGGTTACACGGGCAGAATATCTTGATCGGATAAATGGTCGGGTTAAAATTCACCCGTGCACATGGGCACAGAAACCTTTTTCCGATTAGAACAAACATTCCCATGGCTCAGACTTTCGGTCTGAATGAATAATTTGGGCATGCGCAGTAGTGTAAAATCACCCGGATGAGGAACTAGATCCTGTTGTAAACCAACCGCTGCCACAATCCGTGTGGTCAGTGCTTTTTTGTGGAAGAAACAGAGCTGGAAGAAGGCTTAGGGCAGGCTAACACGGACTAACAACGTTAGCCTTGATGGACACAAAATCCAGTACCGTGCGAGAAACGCAGCAATCTGCATCTTAGCTGCACATAAATGTATGGGTATAATATCAGCCTTTATTTTTGTCGGGACACAACTGGAAAAACAAATCCACGTGATTGTTTGAACAGTTTCTAAGGACTGAGCGACATTTATTTCTGCTCTGAAAAGTTCACACAGACCGCCCCAAATCACTCTGTGAGCTAGCGGCCTGAGCTCTGTTCGGACACATTTCCTCCTGAGTCCTGCAGCCGCTAACCCAGAGCGGCGGGACGGCTCGCACCCCCCACCCCTCAGACACAAAATTATTAATCCAGCTGCTCTGCTCACATCCGGTGCCAGTGGACCGAGTGAGCGTCGGGGGCCACGAACCGCTCCTTCCCTGCATCTCCCTCGTGAGGGGTGTAAGAAAGGAGAGAGCCAACGGGGCGAGAGCGGAGCGGCGCTTTTCATGGGGCCTCCGCAGAGCAGCTGGTGTCCTGTATGCGCTCCAAAGCTTTCTCTCAGCGAAACACCATCTATGCATGACATAAACTAGAGCAGTAGTGACACACTATCGGAATGACCGTTTACATGCTCCACGATCGGATAAATGATCGGTATAACCCACCTATCTCGATCGGAAAGAAATTCTGATCCGAACGAGTCTGACCGAGGCAGAGTATTCCGAATGGCGTGTTTACATGACGCAGTTTCTTTCCGATCAGGCATTCATTCCGATTACTTTTGCCCATGTAAACGGGGCTACTGTCTGTTGTTGGCGCGCGCTCTGTGCTGAACGTGAGATGCGGCTCCCTTTACAGACACACAGGCGCGCGCTTTTAGAAGCACACATCCTCATTCTAAAACCGAAGTTTCCGTCTCGCGAGGAAATACGACAAATTTACTGCGTTCTAATTATTAATTTCCATTGTATTCATTTCCATTATAAGCTGCGTGCGTTCTTAAGTGCGCGACACGGCCGCCCGCCGGAGGATTTTGTGTTAGGGGCGGCTTATTACTGTTCTCCTTCACTCTGTAACACCAAACATGAACGCGTGCTGTTAGATTTCCATGAATATCACTACATATTTTGTGCAGTGTAACGTTACGTGTCTGTATAAACAAAGGTGGAGCCTTCTGCCCCGCGTTCTTCATGGGTGTCAGGCTCATAGCTACCGGAAAGGTGACAAAGTGTCTGCAGTCTGTTCATTACTGGGCAATATATAATATTCTGAGAAGATGTCTGCACCAGAGAGCACAGGTAAAGGCTCACATGCAGCTAGAGAGCGGTCCGCTGCAGAGGAATCAACACGCGCATCCTTCTACACACAGCGCTGACCCACATAGTCACAGTCAATCCAAAACACCTATATAGGCTATATAGTTAGTTCATTAGTTAGATAGTAGTTAGTTGTTACTGTTATTTGTTAATGAAGAAATAACAGTAACAGTAACCTGCCCCCCCTCCCCTCCTGCTGCCCTGTTGCCCTCCTGCTCTGCTGAACTCTGACACACATACGTCACCTACCTCATCAGCACTGACTGCACCTTCCACCAGTCCTCTAGTGCCGTTAAAAAACTAAGTAACTGTACTTCAGTCACTTTATTCTCTAGTCACTTTATTCTCTCCTCATTGTTTTACTTTTATTTTTTTTATACTATTTATATTTAGGCCTCTACTACTATTTATAGTTGTTTATTGTGCAATTTGAAGGTGTCTCCCCGTTTAAACTGAAGATGAAGAGAAAACGCAATTTCAATTTCTATGTATGTGTCAACATTGTAGATCTTGACAAATAAAGTTACTTGACTTGACTTGAAATACTACGTTGTATTTATTTCTGATGCGGCCGCCGGGGGATTTTCTTTTTTTTTTTCTTTTTTTCTTTCTGACACTATGTGCTGCATAGTGTCAGAAAGCTTGGTCTTGGTCGCAGGTCATGGGTCTTCCAACAGGACAACAATCATAAACACACAGCCAAAAAAACCCAAGAATGGCTAAGAGAAAAGCGTTCAGAGCCCAGATCTAAATCCCCTTGAACATCTGTGGAAGGAGCTGAAACATGCCATTTGGAGAAGACACCCGTCAAACCTGAGACAACTAGAGCAGTTTGCTCATGAGGAGTGGGCCAAAATACCTGTGGACAGGTGCAGAAGGCCCATTGACAAATACAGAAACCGTTTCATTGCAGTGATTGCCTCAAAAGGTTGTGCAACAAAATATTAAGTTATGGTCCCATCATTTTTGTCCATTCCTATTTCATTAGTTTTTTTTATATAATTCTGTTAATCAACAACGCAAAAGTAATGGCTGATTTTGAAGATTACATTTTCAATTCATTTTAATTTATTGTTACTTTTGAACGTTTCAAGTCATTTCAGTGAACATCGTGGACTTTCTTTCTGAGGGGTACCAACAATTTTGTCTACCACTGTAACTGCATCAAACATGAAAATGTCAGAGTGGCCACTCGAAAACGTAAAAAAAAAATAAAGGTGCCCTGGAAATAGCCCACCACAAAGCCCCCACAAACCAGCCATAAACCCCCAAACCAACCAGAGAGAGAGAACAATAAAATATCTGTTAGATTAAAAAGACGAGGCCGCGAACAAAGCTGACACATTCACAAGGGATTCTGATGTTAGTTCCCTGAAGGTTAGGGCTGGACTCTCTGGGGAACATAGAGCGGGGTGGCCGTTCACACTCTAGCTGGCACCAAGGGAGGAAGGGTGGAGCAAAACCAGACAGCTGAGCATGCGGTGGAGACGACACGAGGATCGGCGTTTCCGCACCAGCGAATCAAAATGAGAAAATGAGCCAAAGATGCTGCATAAAAAATGACAAGTAAAACGTTCATAGATGAGAGACGGGTGCAACGAAAAAGAAAAAATACAATTTGATTTAATTTGAAATGGTTTATTTCAAGCAATCAAATAGAAATAATACACAAAAGCAATACAATCATCAGTTATACATTCATACAATAACTAATTAAACTTAGGATAATTAGACATAGTAATAAATATTGCTTTAAAGGGAATGGAAGGAAGCGAACTTATATAATCCCACCCCTGTTCTAGCGTAACCATTTTTTACATGATTTATCATTATCCGGTTCCTAGCTTTTATCAGACAGGATTAAGCAGGGCTCGACATAGCCATTTGTCCACTGGCCCAGTCCAGCTCTCTCGAGCAGTACGGACCACAAGACTTTATTTTACACTTGTCCACTCGGGCCACTAAAATATCTAACGGGTAATATATTTTTCACCTTTTTCAATAAAGTATATTTTGCGAAAATGTGTATCAGGGGTGGTCATTACGTCTATCGCGATCGACCGGTCGATCTTCAAGGACATGAGTGTAGATCACGGGCCAGAAAAGATAAAAAATAAATAAATAAAAAGTACTTCTTAAAAATCCACCACCCAATCAAAATCCTCACTGAGAAGTACGGGACTTGTTTGACATGTAGGTTGGCCAATCGGACATTCTCTGATACATACGTCACTGCAGACGCGTGTTTAAAAACACTGAGCGCAAACTCTCGGCCCGGCCCGTCAAGTTCCTGGCAGAAGACCACTCCGGACAACCGGAGTGTTTAATGAAGCCCCCCCCCCCATGTGTCTCCTCCTGCTATCGCCTCTGCAGTTCTCGCCCGATAAATACGAGCTCATTAAAGAAGCTGTTTTTTACATGCCACGAGCTTCGTACGGAGCCAGAAGCGCTTTGGAAATGCCATGATGCTCCCTCCATTGCACGGTTAACAGAGCATGACAAATGATAGTCGCTGCTTAAAACGCCTAATCTGTTAATACAAAATACAAAATGAGATGTGAGATATATATATATATATATATATATATATATATATATATATATATATATATATATATATATATATATATATATATATATATATATATATATATATATATATATATATATATACGGCAACGCAAGCTTACCGCAAGACTGCAAGTCACGACACACCAACCTGTGCACAGCCTGGATTGATTACAAGAAGGCCTATGACTCAATGACACACACATGGATCACTGAATGCTTGGAGCTGTACAACATCAACAGGACTCTAAGAGCCTTCATAGGAAACTCAATGAAGCTGTGGAAAACCACCCTTGAAGCCAATGGGAAGCCAGTTGCACAAATGTCCATCAAATGTGGGATATACCAAGGTGATGCTCTGTCCCCACTGCTGTTCTGCATAGGTCTGAATTCCACAGGCAAATGGCAACCTTGAGCAGGCAACAAGGAAAGCTGCAACAGCTAAATACCTACAACGAGTGAGGCAAGTCCTGAGAAGCCAGCTCAATGGCAAAAATAAGGCCCGGGCAATAAACAGCTACGCACTGCCAGTTATCAGATACCCTGCAGGAATAATAAGATGGCCAAAGGAAGAGATACAGACCACGGATGTTAAAACACGAAAGCTCCTCACCATGCATGGAGGGTTCCACCCCAAATCCAGCACCCTGAGATCGTATGCCAGCCGCAAGGAAGGAGGCCGAGGACTAGTGAGCGTAGAAGCCACTATCCAGGATGAAACATCCAAGATGCATGAGTACATCAAGCTCAAAGCCCCAACTGACAGTGTGCTCAGTGAATGTCTCAGGCAATGGAGAGCAGAGGATACAGTGCTGGAGGACAGATCATCATGGGAGGACAAACCCCTGCATGGGATGTACCACTGGACCATAACTGAAATGGCTGATATCAAGAAGTCCTACCAATGGCTAGAAAGGGCTGGCCTACAGGACAGCACCGAAGCGCTCATCCTGGGAGCTCAGGAACAAGCCCTGAGCACCAGAGCGATAGAGGCTCAGATCTACCACACCAGACAAGACCCAAGGTGTAGGCTGTGCAAAGAGGCGCCTGAAACAATCCAGCACATAACTGCAGGATGTAAGATGCTGGCAGGTAAAGCATACATGGAGCGCCACAATCAAGTGGCTGGAATAATATACAGGAACATGTGTGCAGAATATGGACTGGAAACCCCAAGGTCAAAATGGGAAACACCTCCGAAGGTGGTAGAGAATGAGAGGGCAAAGATCCTGTGGGACTTCCAGATCCAGATTGATAGGATGGTAATGGCGAACCAACCAGACATTGTAGTGGTGGATAAAGAACAGAGGAAAGCCGTTGTGGTGGATGTGGCAGTGCCAAGCGATGGGAACATCAGGAAGAAGGAACATGAGAAACTGGAGAAATACCAGGGACTCAGAGAAGAACTGGAGAAAGCCTGGAAAGTGAAGGTGACTGTGGTGCCTGTGGTAATTGGGGCACTTGGGGCAGTAACCCCCAAGCTGGAGGAGTGGCTACAACAGATACCTGAAAAGACCTCAGACCTCTCAGTCCAGAAAAGCGCAGTGCTAGGAACAGCTAAGATACTGCAGGACCCTCAGGCTCCCAGGCCTCTGGTAGAGGACCCGAGCTTGGAGGAGAAACCACCCACGGAGGGTGAGAGGGGCATTTTTTATATTACAGGTAGATCTTCAAGACATTGTCGATTAAAAAGTAGCTCACACGCCAAAAAAGTGTGAGCACCCCTGCACTAAGCTTTAACCTGAATTTCAAAGAATCAAAGGCAACTCCAAATACCTGAATCTCAGACTCAAATGCAGTATAATGTCAAAGTACTTAATTTTGTTTTTCTTTACAACACTGTAAGCAGTAAGTATTTCTAGTCAAAAGCTATATGATCTCAGTAATTTAATTTTTCAATTATTTAATTTAATTAAGTAACTAAAGTAACTAAAAAGTAAATGTAACTTTGCCACTTTAAACAAGTAACTGCAAATTTGAACATAACAGTAATTAAGGATCTAAAAAGTAAATGTAACTTTGCAACAGTAACATAAAGCAGAACCTCAAGGCAGTCAGAGCAAAAAAGTAAATAAAACTTCTGAACTATTGATTAGGAACAAATGTGAAATAGCAGTGATTAGAAGCAGCGTGAAAACTTCTTAACTAGTGTTAACTACTACACTGCAGTGCTCTCTTCAAAACATCTGAAACAGACTAGAGCAGATTTAAGTTAGATATGCTATATTTTCAGTCATTGAAAAGTGGATAAATAAGTGTCAGATGTCACCAGAATGCACCAAATTGCACCATGTTGGAATTTTCCAGGGGGGGCATGCGGGGCTTGCTGCTAGAGCTGTGACGGTTTCGGAATTTTTCATAACCGCTGTTATGAACCACCAGGGGGCGCGGTGTTGCTGTTAACCGCAGCCCCCCCCCCCCAAAAAAAACACACACACACAAAAAAAAAATCCCCTGGCAGTCGCATCAGAAATAAATATAACGTAGTATTCTTTATTAACAAATAACAGTAACAACTGACTACTACCTATCTAACTAATGAACTAACTGTATAGCCTATATAGGTGTTGTGGATTGACTGTGACTGTCTGGGTCAGCGCTGTGTGTAGGAGGATGCGCGTGTTGATTCCTCTGCAGCGGACCGCTCTCTAGCTGCACGTGAGCCTTCACCTGTGCTCTCTGGTACAGACATCTTGTCAGAATATTATATATTGCCCAGTAATAAACAGACTGCAGACACTTTGTCACCTTTCCGCTGGCCATGAAGCCTGACACCCATGAAGAACGCGGGGCAAGAGGCCTTTATTCATGGAAATCTAACAGTGCGCGTTCATGTTTGGTGTTACAGAGTGAAGGAGAACAGTAATAAGCCGCCCCTAACACAAAATCCTCCGGCGGGCGGCCGTGTCGCGCACTTAAGAACGCACATAGCTTATAACGGAAATGAATACAATGGAAATGAATAATTAGAACGCAGTAAATTTGTCGTATTTTCTCACAAGACGGAAACTTCGGTTTTAGAATGAGGATGTGTGCTTCTGAAAGCGCGCCTGTGTGCCTGTAAATGGAGCCGCGTGTCACGTTCAGCACAGAGCGCACTCCGACAACAGAGAGTGACAGGCACGCTGAGAGAGAAGGAGAGAGTAGTCTGAAGGAAAGAAGGAAAGTCTGAACACAAGACTAGCAGAAAAAGGAAATTATCAGCAAAGATGAATGTATTTAATGTGTTTATTATAGTTCCAATCACCCACCATATGCTGAACTTTCAAAAAAAAAAAAAAAAAACGAAAGAAAAAAGTGTGGTGATGCAGTCATCACCGCGGTGATAAGGTCATGATGAGGTTATCGTCACAGCCCTCCTTGCTGCGTCCGTCGCTTGGATACCAGCTAAAGTCATTGTTTGATCGCTACATGGAGTGGTGTCAGTGAATATCTCACATACAGTGCATGGAATACACAGAGAATGTTGAGAGATCAGGTTTATTATTTAGAAGAGTTCTGCATGGTAATCATGTTCAGAAAAGAAAACACAGGGAGCCACATCACCCTCTGCAATCATAAGGGGTAGGGGTGAGTTAAAGCCCCTCCCCCACCTCTACCTGCTTTGCCCTCTACCTGTTCACATCCTGCAGCTGAGAGTTGTTTTCCCCCGCGCTCCTTCAGTGTATTCTACACAGAGAGCGCAAAACACGGTCAGCATAGCAGCAGGTTGACACCACAGTCTGATCGCCACCGCAGATTTCAGCAGTTTGATGTGGAAATCCAGAAACCATAAAAAAGGATAAAGCGGGTTAAGAAAATGAATGGAAGGCTGGTCGGAAATATTTATACTTGACTCATTTTGTTTTGAAAATTATCTTATTTGTGGCCGGATCTTTCATAGATTAGATAGATATGAGAGAGTGAGAGCGAGTGAGAGAGTCAGAGAGAGAGAGAGAGAGAGAGAGAGAGAGAAGAAACAGCAGTTTCAGTACACACGTACACGTACACGTACGCACACAAACCGAGCTAGCACTGGTTTTCAGCACCCACATAGTATATACACCCTCCCGGACAGTATGTTAGTGTAGAACTGCCACTGAGTGACAGACGGGTCACCAAACAGAAGGAAAGCATGAAGCTCAAAGGGCTTCTCTGTTTGTTCGATGAAAAGTAACATACCTATGTGGTGTAGCTGCGGGTTCCAGCTGCTATCCAGCAGTCTGCGCTGACGACAGAGCTCCTCCTTGTTCTGGACGATGGTTCCTTCAGCAGCAGAAAGTTGTTCTCTGACAGAACCTTCCTGAGGTTCTGAAGACATGGTTCCTGCTCCGATCTTCAGCTCCAACTCCCACAAACACCGCCGTCCTCTTCACTGCAGCTCCGATCGATCATCTGCTAGTCTCACAATCACAGCAATCCACGTTGTCTTTCCGTTCAACACTTCTTCACTCATTTACGACACTTTGGAAAATGCTGAGAGTTTCCACACGAACCACGTATCGTCCTTTCTGTCCAAAAACCTCACAAACGTCCCAACAAAACACCACCGTCCTCTCAACACAAGCTAACGCTGCTAGCCTGCTAACAAGCTAACGCTGCTAGCGCCTCGTGCTGTTTACTTCCGGGTCACGTGCAGAAACTGTATTTAAAAGAAACGTATTAACTGCTTAACTGAACCTCAACATGGTTTAAAAAAAACTTCAAATAGTTAGAAAAAAAATCAGGAGATAATAAAAAAAGAAAATCAAAATAGAAAAAATGTATCGAGGATACTTTTTGAGAGCTGTTGTGACGTCATCACACTGGGTCGTTCTCAATTCAATGTTCAGATTTGACTGCAAAACGCATCAGGTAATAAATTAACCTTAATCACATTTGTTTATTGTATTCCTGAAGTAGAGTAAATAATAAAGAAATGTCTTCAAAGAAACAAAGAAAAATTATTGAAAAAGAAATTTAACAGCAATAAATCTTAAATAACTGTTTTTAAAGAGAATAATTACGAGTATAAATAAACATTAAACTGTAGTCAAAAACAAAGACAAATGATATTTTAGAAATGCTTTCGGTGAAAAAACAACACAGAGGTTTTCTAGATTTCAGTTAAATTCAATTAACACATTTATGAGGTCATTCCTGAAGGAAGCTGATTGCAGCTGTTCTCTCCTGACAGATGGAATGATGGGAAATGAAGTTCATGTTGAAGTGTGGTCCAAGCAGAACAGAAAGGTCTCACCTCAAAGTCAGGACTTGGATCAGCTGCTGTTCTCTGGGAGCGTGCACGTGCTGCTGCATGTGCTTCTGTCATGGCGTTCTGGATGAGCTGCTGAGGTCTGTTTGCATCAAGACTCTCAGCTGCTTTAGTCAAACTGCTGAGCGATGGAACAATGGAGCCGTTTCTGAAGGAAGAGGATCAAACATGATGCTCTGCATCCGTTTGCTTCAGGAAGTGGAGGTTTTTTAGAGTCTCCAGACTGTTTCTGAACGGCCAAAGAAAAGCAGCTGATGTGGTTCTGTCTCCTACCAGCAGGGAGCGCTCTCAGCCGGACAGAACAGATCCTCAATGCTGCTCTGAGAAGGACTCTTCTGTTCCAGAAGCAGAGACTGTTCACATCCAGGAGAATCTGGACTCCAATGAATCCCAGAGAATCTCCTCTCTGCTGTTTGGACACTTTGACCAGCAGAGGGCAGCAGAACTTTCAGCAACTCTGGATCTGATCCCACAAAAACAATCCATGGATGATCAGATTTCAGAAGATTTGAAGGATCAAAGACAAAGATGTTCTGAAGAGAAGATGTGAGAAGAAAGTCCAGAATGAATCCACTCTGACTTCTCCTCATGTCTCTGAAGCTTGTGTCTTCATGTCTTCACCTCAGAGTTTCTTCTGGATTCCATGTGGATCAATAATATTGATCATGTTCTGTTGTCATTTTCCATCAGAACTTCAGGCTTTTCTCTGCTGATGATCTCTGAGCTGAACTTCTTGGAGGAATTCCTGAATCTGGGATTTGGAGCAAACAGTCAGAACAAAGGAGGTTTCCATTTCTTCTAAGCTCTGCCAGAAGAAAAGAGCTGAAGCTTGAAGCTGAAGCAGCATTTGCTCAGAGAATCTGTCCTCCAGACCAACAAGTCCCACCACAGCCTTGAAGACGTTTCCAGAAGCAGCAGCAGACTGTGTTCCCATGACGATGCTGAAGTCAGCTGCTGCTCTGCAGGAGAAAGTCTGCAGCTCCTCAGTCAGGAAGCTCTTTCAAGCTCGTGCACATCTGTCAGTGCAGCAGCAGAAAGCCTGTTTCCCTGCAGGAAGTCTGAGACTTTTCAAAGTAAGAGCCTCATGTTGGCAGAGATGGGTTGGATTCTTTGATGCTCCAGTGTCTTTTGGATTCAGGATGAGTTCATGCAGATCTAGAAATCCCAGCATGATGATCATCCTTGAGGAATTTCAAAATAAAAGACTTACAAACACCACAATCACTGCTGGATGATAAATACATTTACTCTTTATTTCCTGTCAATAAACAATATTTATCAATAAATCCTTGATTGTAAATGATGGATCTAAAGTTGAAAAGAAGTCAAAGTGCTGACTCAGCACAGATCACAGGAGACACAGATGATTTCCTGGAATGAAGAAAACATCAAACATCATGATGTGATCTGGAACTGAGCTGTTCTTCAGAAGATCCTCCCAAACATGGAAACTGTTGCTGCAACACGTGAAGGTTTGGTTCTGTTGCTAGTGAGATCTGATGGATCAGAACCAGACTTCTGTCAGCTGGAACTGGGGCTTCTTCCAGACCATGACATGTTGTTCAATAAAGTTCATTCCAAAGCGTGACTGATTCATGAAGTGGTTCCTTGAGCCGTGAGTTTTGCCAGCAGCAGGAATCCCTGAGAGTTAGGAGACAGTTTGTGGAGAGAGTTTGTAGATTTAGGAGAAACCAATGTTTGAAATGAAACCAAAGTGTCCTAAACCAAAATCACTGAGCACATCTCAATGTTCCACAAACAGTCATTTTCCACAGTGGACCGTCACCACACACTTTACAAGACAGTTTTTCACAACTTTATGACAACAAATCCTGAAATTGTTCCATTCAAGGAAACATTGACTAATATTTGTATTGATGCTGTTTTCCATCTGTGTTTTCAAACCTGCATCTAGAATTAGCTCATGTTTATTGATTCACTTTCTGTGGAAGTTTGGCTTCTCTGATGAACCACCAGAGAAGGTCAGGAGGTCAGGAGAACTTCTTTGAAGAGGAGGACTTCTCCAAACAACCACAACCTTAGAGGAAGTTTTCTGAGCATTCATAGAATGCTTTTACAATGACTCATCATTTTCCACAAGAAGCTAATGAGTTTTTCCAAATGCATGCTGGATATTCTTAGTTCTAGCTTGGAAAGCACTTTGTGGGATTTCTCTGGAAAACCTGCTTTATCAATCATTTTGGTCTCTTTTTCTTCTTCTAAGTTCCAGCTTGGTGAGTGTGCAGGTCGCCATGGCAACCACTGTCCAGGTCAAAGGGAGGACCACGGCCATCCAGTCTCCAGGCTTTTGGATTGATTTGGATTTGATAAACATTTCTTTCCCACATTTTAATAGTAGAATTCAACACGGGACATATAGTGGATTGTAAGAATAGGAACAAAAACAGCAACAACAAAATAATCCTCCTCCCCTTAAAACATGCATTTGACTCTGAACAAGTCTAAAACAAATCCAAGCAAAGACCAGCGCTGGGGCTCCTGCTAGTTTCTTCTAGAAGAGCCTGCCTCTTCAAAACATAGAATGTTCACCAACTAGAGCTAAAAATGTCTGTTGGTAGATTTCTGGATGTTGGCCGTATCCCAGCGAGCAAGGCCAAGTCAGCCCCATATGGTTTCAAAGTGGACAGAAAATGTTTTTAGGAGTTTCTAGAATGTTCAACAACTAGAGCTAAATGAAACTAGTGCATGAAATGACAAAGAACTTCCTGTTTGAAAGGAATATCATGATGGCTTCCACCTGTCTCTTTGCTTTTCCTTTCTTTTTTGGGTTTCTCCTCTTTGGGAGGTTACACAAAACTGCACTTTAACCCAGAAGGAAACAACAACCGCTCCACAATCCCTGAATCCCCTACAGCCTTTATCTAAACATTGACATTGACCATTATCACACATTTGATTGCATTTTCTCAGAACAACAAGCACAACTTCCCGTTTGTTTGTGTGTGAAATGATTCCAAAAAGCCATGTGTCATCCTGGAGGGACTGGTTTCTCATCAATGCAGACCACCAAGTTTCTCTGCTTTCTGACTATTTGGTGGCTGGTAGGCCTTTTGGGATTTTTGTCAGGGAAAGAAGTGAACCTGGGCTCCAAATATTGGAAGACACTGATCTAAAAGTACTAGGACATCTGGAGAAAGCTGTAGTTCTGCTCCAACTCAGTCCAAAGCACTGAAGATAGATGGAGTTGGATTTGGGAGAGGACTGAGCTCATTCAGATGAAGAAAGAACAAGTCAACAGATGAAGAAGATTTCAGGAAGTTTCCCATTCAACAAGTTCAAGTTTCCAGAGAGCTAGTTTAGCATCTTCATGAGATGTTGCTGGGGCGGAGCTTGAACACACACCGCTTCCTGGAACCCAAACTCAGGCTAAGTGGAGGAAAAGTTGGGATTTCTGGTGTTTGTAAAGATCTGGAATGGTTTCCTCCCACAAAAAGGCCTTTTTCTAGTTTCCTGCAGATGAATTCTTTTCCTGCTGGGAGTTCTCATCTGGGTTTGCAGATTCTTAGTTGGAGGAAAACTTGGAGCAAATTCTTCCCAGAAAAAGGATTTTCTCTGGAGTGAATTGACATGAACAGAGTGAGTTTGGACTGAAAGCAGCAACAGGGAGGAGATGTTAGAGCTTCATCAGAAAACAGCTTTCTGGAGGAGTTGGAAGACGTCAACAGTCACAGTGATGGTGAGGAGGAGGAGCTAAGACTTCCAAAGTCATGTGACTGTGGGAGCTGCAGCAGCTGCAAACATCTGGACTTCCTGCTGCAGCTGCAGACCTTCATGTGACTGTGGGAGCTGCAGCAGCTGAGGAGCTCAGCATCTCTGCAGACTCAGACGGAGCTCAGAGCTTCTGAGTTGTGGAAGTTTAGTGGCTGAACATCTTGTAGGTCCTGCTTGGTTCAGGTTGTTGCTGGTGGTGGAAAGAGCTCCTGCAGACCTCTCTGCTGTTGGAAGGATCTTCTGTCTGCAGACTCTCTGATGCTTCAGCAGGAGGCGCTGCAGTGTGCTCCTCCTCATGAGTCCTGAAGCTGCACCGTCAGCTGCAGAGCTTCAGAGCTGCTTCTTCTCAGACCACTTTCTTTGGCTCTGATGTTTTATTATATTATTTTCTAATTATTATTTATCCTAATTAGTTTTCCTCAGCATTTATGGTGTTTACATGTATAAAGGGTACATCTGATTAAATTGATGTACTGATTTAAAAGGGGACAAACTTTGTGGCTTATACAAACTAAATAATATTTTAATAAATATCCTTAATCAAAACTTATAATAATAATAGTAAAACATTTTTGGTAGTAGGATCAAACTATTTTAGTATTGTTAAATAAGGCAATGACTAGATTGTGACCTATTTCAAACTTTTGTTTGTTTGTGTGTTTTTGCACAACAAACTGACTGGAAATTATATAGTTACAGTACAAAACTTTATTGGTTGAATGCTGTAAAGCATTCAACCCTTTGTTTTCCTGTTTCTCTTTATTTGGTTGAATGCTATAAAGCATTCAACCAAATAATGCTATAAAGCATTCAACCCTTTGTTTTCCTGTTTCTCTTTATTGGTTGAATGCTATAAAGCATTCAACCCTTTGTTTTCCTGTTTCTCTTTATTTATTATTATTGGTTGAATGCTATAAAGCATTCAACCCTTTGTTTTCCTGTTTCTCTTTATTTATTTATACTATCTTCCGCCGTTTTTTGACACTTAACTCCTTGTACAATTTTTAACCGATTTTTACCATTCAACTTTTAAAATGTTCAGCTCTTTCAGCTCATTATTGCTATGACTTTTGGTACTTCTAATCCTTGTACTTTTTAAGATATTCCAGTTTTTCCGGGAATTTTTGCCCTATTAAAATGCATTGGGAAGTTATGGTACATGGGGTTCCGGGTTCGACACTCGGTTCGGACCCTTAAATTTTTTTTTACCATTTTACTTTTAAAATGTTGAGCTCTTTCAACTTATTAGTTATTACTTTTGGTCATTCAAATCATTGAACTTTTTAAGATATTCCAGGATTTTCCAGGATTTTTTGCTCCATTAAAATACATAGAGAATCCTTGTGCTTAGCCCCTTTTACAGGTTTTTACTTACTTTAACCATTGTAAACAGTTCAATTCATTCCTTTCCTTCAAATCTTCAAATTTTCATTAATTCAGCCATTTTTTCAACTATTTCGGGCCTTGTTTAACTCCTTCTACAATTTTTTTACCTCCACAATTTTTTTACCATCAATTTTGGTCATTCAAATCCTTCGACTTTTCAAAAGGGAAAACTATCGTTCGTTTTTCCACGTAAAATACGAACTGTGGCATGAAATCGTTTCAACTCGGCTTCGCCGACTAGAACGGTACACGACAAGCCTTATTTAGTTATACCGGCTGCATTGTATTCTAACTGAAGTGTTAGCTCAGTGGCTAAGGTGAATGGTTTATCGTTCTGAGTTCAATTCCGGCTTTTGACTTTTTCTGCATGGTTCTTTACCTTGCCTTTCTTGATAAAATTCAGTTCCACTCACTTAAATATATTTCGATTCATGGAAGAATTTTCTTTCAGGTGGTGTTACTCATAAATTTTGACTTATTATCCTTTAACTTTCAGGGATTTTCCAGGATTTTCCAGGACAGTTCAGCCATTTCATCAGCAAGTTCAGCTTTCATTAAGCAGTACAGCATTCAATCTTTGACAACCTTTGATTCTTCCAACCCTTACAACTTCCACACAATTTTAGCTAGAGACACCATTCAAATGTTAAAATGATCAGAGCAGCTTAAAGCACACACACAAACACTCAATGTATGTTAGAAAAAACAGTGGGATCAAATCTAAGATAGTTTTGATGTATTTTTTATTTTCCTCCTCATAGCTGAAAGCTGCAGTTCAAACATGTGCTCCAGCCATCTTGTGAAAAAGCGGCCGCTAAGGCTCATGGGAAGTGTTGATTCCAAAACCATGAGTTAGGTGGCTGTTACGAGAAGTGACTATCATGTTTTTGCACCACATTAGTTAGTGGTTTAATGAAAATACAATGCAGTATCATTCAGCTAACTAGCTGATGATCAATATAGCTCTCCATTATACATGGATGTGTTTGCAAAAAGTAATGGCACATGCATAGTTGAGAAAATTGATCTTGAAGCTCTGCATATGCCAGAATATCTCCTGCTGAAGGATGCGGCTACACTTTTACTGTCAAATGATTGGTGCTTTGGATTATAACATCAAGGTTTGAAGTCATTGTGGGATGGAGACTGTTTGGCAGCCATTTTGTGTTTTTCAAATTTGAAACCTCTGTTTCTTTCAACCAATATAACTTCCACATACTTGTAGCTAGAGACACCATTCAAACATTAAAATGATCACAAGGCTTTGGACTATTAAATACGTTTAGAAATCATTATGGGATGTCGACACAACCTACTGTTGGTGGCCTTTTTATGACAAAATCTGAAGCAAATATTGCAATAAACTTCATCCATGGCTGGAACTGAACATATTGAAATTCACTTGATCTCGACATATAAGGAATGTGGGCGTGGTTAGCCAACAAACTTCGTTGCTAAGGACATCCAAAGGTTTACTTTTTCCGATTTGTCTGAAACTGACGTCGATTTGTTCGTCATCCCATGCCGACCCAAACGTAAAATGGTTGCTATGGAGATAAAATTAATAGAAAAGCCGCCATTTTGAAAAAAGTGGATTTTCTGTCAACTTAGAACATGTAGCTTTTACCAATATGATACTCTTAAACAATGTGGTTTTTTGAGTCAGTTGATGATGCTGATGCTAGCACTTTCAGCCATTTTAATATCATCTTCAAATTTTCAACAGTACAGCCATTTTTTCACCAATTTTTTAGCTTTCATGCTTAACTCCTTCGACAATGTTTGACCTATTTTAGCCATTTTACTTTTACAATGTTCAGCTTTTTCATCATATTTCTGCTTTCATTCAGCAATACAGCATTCAACCCTGCATTTTCTTCTGGAAATGCAGCTCCTTCTAGTTGGTTGAATGCTATAAAGCATTCAACCCTTTGTTTTCCTGTTTCTCTTTATTTATTCTTTATTACGCTCATCTTCCGCCGTTTTTCGGCACTTAACTCCTTCTACAATTTTTAACCGATTTTAACCATTCAATTTTTAAAATGTTCAGCTCTTTCAGCTCATTATTGCTATGACTTTTGGTACTTCTACTCCTTGTACTTTTTAAGATATTCCAGTTTTTCCGGGAATTTTTGCCCTATTAAAATGCATTGGGAAGTTATGGTGCACGAGGCGCCCTGTTCGACACCCGGTTTGGACCCTTAAAATTTTCTTCCAACCAACTTTTAAAATGTTCAACTCTTTCAACTTATTACAGTTATTACTTTTGGTCATTCAAATCATTGAACTTTTTAAGATATTCCAGGATTTTTGCTCCATTAAAATACATAGGGAATTCTTGTGCTTAACCTCTTTTACAGGTTTTTACCCTTTTTAACCATTTTACTTTTAAAATGTTGAGCTCTTTCAGCTCAGTTCAGCCATGTCTTTAACAAATTAAACTTTCTTCTAGCAATACAGCATTGAATCCTGTATTTTCTTCTGGAAATGCATCTCCTTCTACAATTTTTTTACCTCCACAATTTTTTTACCATCAATTTTGGTCATTCAAATCCTTTTACCTTTCAAAAGGGAAAACTTTTGTTCGTTTTTCCACGTAAAATACGAACTGTGGCATGAAACCGTTTCAACTCGGCTTTGCCCACTGGAACTGTACACGACAAGCCTTATTTATTTACACCGGCTGCATTGTATTGTAACTAAAGTGTTAGCTCAGTGGCTAAGGTGAACGGTTTATCATACTGAGGTTCTGAGTTCGATTCTGGCATTCGACTTTTTCTGCATGGTTTTTTACCTTGCCTTTCTTGATGAGATTCAGTTCCACTCACTTAAATATATTTCGTTACATGGAAGAATTTTCTTTCAGGTGGTATTACTCATAAGTTTTGACTTTTTATCCTTTAACTTTTAGGGATTTTCCAGGACAGTTCAGCCATTTCATCAGCAAGTTCAGCTTTCATTAAGCAGTACTGCATTCAATCTTTGACAACCTTTGATTCTTCCAACCCTTACAACTTCCACACAATTTTAGCTAGAGACACCATTCAAACGTTAAAATGATCAGAGCAGCTTAAAGCACACACACAAACACTCGATGTATGTTAGAAAAAACAGTGGGAGCAAATCTAAGTTAGTTTTGATGTATTTTTTATTTTCCTCCTCGTAGCTGGAAGCTGCAGTTCAAACATGTGCTCCAGCCATCTTGTGAACAAACGTCAGGACCCTGGCCTTAGCCCCGCCCACGGCCGCTAAGGCTCATGGGAAGTGTTGATTCCCACCCCATGAGTTAGGCGGCTGTTACGAGAAGTGACTATCATGTTGTTACTCCACATATGTTACTGGTTAAATGACAATATAATGCTGTGTCATTCAGCTAGCTAGCTGATGATCAATGTGTCTCTCCACTATACATGGATAACTGTGCTATGATTGATGATACATGCACAGTTGGGAAATTTAATCATGTGACACAGAATTGTACATGGTGCCCCCTACCGGATGATTTTACTGTATGTCTACTTTAGTTTTAAATGATCAATGCATTAGACTGTACCATCAAGGTTTGAAATCATTAAGAGATAGGGAGGGTTTGGCAGCCTTTTTGTGTTTTCAAATTTGATACCTTTGTTGCTTTTAACTTTCCTACCTTTGACATGCCTTTAGCTAGAAACACCGTTCAAACATTAAACTGCTCATAAGACTTTGTATTTCAATATTAGTTTTGAAATTATTATGGGATGGCAACACCAACTACGGTTTTGCGGCCATTTTGTGCCTAAATGTGAGGCGATTTTAAACTGTTTTTTTAAACTTATTTTAACCATTTTACTGTTGCTATGTTAAGATCTTTCAGCCTAATCCTTTCAGCTATTACTTTTGGTCTTTCAAATCCTTGAACCTTTCAAGGTTTTCCAGGATTTTCCAAGATTTTTCCTCCATTAAAATACATTGAGAATCCTTGAAAACCTTTGGTTCTTTCAACCATCATAACTTCAACATGCCTTTAGCTACAGACACTGTTCAAACATTAAATTGATCACAAGGCTTTGGAATATAAAATACGTTTATAAATCATTATGGGATGTCGACACAACCTACTGTTTGGTGGCAATTTCATTACAAAATCTGAAGCAAATATTGCAATAAACTTCATCCATGGCTAGAACCGAACATATTGAAATTCACTGGATCTGGACATATAAGGAATGTGGGTGTGGTTAGCAAACAAACTTTGTTGCTAAGGACGTCCAAAGGTTTACTTTTTCCAATTTGTCTGAAACTAATGTCGATTTGTTCGTCATCCCCAGGCGACCCAAACATAAAATGGTTGCTATGGAGATAAAATTAATAGAAAAGCCGCCATTTTCAAAAAAGTGGATTTTCTGTCAACTTAGAACATGTAGTTTTACCAATATGATACTCTTAAACAATGTGTTTTTTTGAGTCAGTTGATGATGCTGATTTCAGTGCTAGCACTTTTAGCCATATTAGCAACATCTTCACATTTTCAAAAGTTTAGCCATTTTTTCAACAATTTCAGCTTTAATGCTTAACTCCATCTACAAACTTTGACCTATTTTAGCCATTCTACTATTACAATGTTCAACTTTTTCAGCTTATTCCTGCTAGGAGTTTTGTACCTTTACCTTTTCAAGGTTTTCCAGTACAGTTCAGCCATTTCTTCAGCTAATTCAGCTTTCATTCAGCACTACAGCATTCAACCCTGCATTTTCTTCTGGAAATGCAGCTCCTTCTAGTGTTACATTTGTTTTCTTCTTATGCTATCTTCCGCCGTTTTTCGGCACTTAACTCATCCTACAATTTTTAACCTATTTGAACCGTTCAACTTTTAAAATGTTCAGCTCTTTCATCTTATTACTGCTATGACTTTTGGTTTTTCAAACCCTTGTACTTTTTAAGATATTTTAGGATATTTCAGGATTTTTTGCTTCATTGAAATACATTGAAAAAAAATCCTTGCAAACCTTTTTTTTCTTTCAACCATTATAACTTCAACATACTTGTAGCTAGAGACACCGTTCAAACATTAAAATGATCACAAGGCTTTGGACTTTAAAATACGTTTAGAAATCATTATGGGATGTCGACACAAACTACTGTTTGGTGGCCATTTTATGACAAAATCTGAAGCAAATATTGCAATAAACTTAATCCATGGCTGGAACTGAACATATTGAAATTCACTGGATCTGGACATATATGGAATGTGGGCGTGGTTAGCAAACAAACTTCGTTGCTAAGGACGTCCAAAGGTTTACTTTTTCCGATTTGTCTGAAACTGACGTCAATCTGTTCATCATCCCCAGGCGACCCAAACATAAAATGGTTGCTATGGAGATAAAATCAATAGAAAAGCCGCCATTTTGAAAAAAGTGGATTTTCTGTCAACTTAGAACATGTAGCTTTTGCCAACATGACACTCTTAAACAATGTGGTTTTTTGAGTCAGTTGATGATGCTGATGCTAACACTTTTAGCCATTTTAGCATCATCTTCAAATTTTCAACAGTACATCCATTTTTTCAACAATTTCAGATTTCATGCTTAACTCCTACAATGTTTGACCTATTTTAGACATTCTACTTTTACAATGTTCAGCTTTTTCATCATATTTCTGCTTTCATTCAGCAATACAGCATTCAACCCTGCATTTTCTTCTGGAAATGCAGCTCCTTCTAGTTGGTTGAATGCTATAAAGCATTCAACCCTTTGTTTTCCTGTTTCTCTTTATTTATTTATACTATCTTCCGCCGTTTTTTGACACTTAACTCCTTGTACAATTTTTAACCGATTTTTACCATTCAACTTTTAAAATGTTCAGCTCTTTCAGCTCATTATTGCTATGACTTTTGGTACTTCTAATCCTTGTACTTTTTAAGATATTCCAGTTTTTCCGGGAATTTTTGCCCTATTAAAATGCATTGGGAAGTTATGGTACATGGGGTTCCGGGTTCGACACTCGGTTCGGACCCTTAAATTTTTTTTTACCATTTTACTTTTAAAATGTTGAGCTCTTTCAACTTATTAGTTATTACTTTTGGTCATTCAAATCATTGAACTTTTTAAGATATTCCAGGATTTTCCAGGATTTTTTGCTCCATTAAAATACATAGAGAATCCTTGTGCTTAGCCCCTTTTACAGGTTTTTACTTACTTTAACCATTGTAAACAGTTCAATTCATTCCTTTCCTTCAAATCTTCAAATTTTCATTAATTCAGCCATTTTTTCAACTATTTCGGGCCTTGTTTAACTCCTTCTACAATTTTTTTACCTCCACAATTTTTTTACCATCAATTTTGGTCATTCAAATCCTTCGACTTTTCAAAAGGGAAAACTATCGTTCGTTTTTCCACGTAAAATACGAACTGTGGCATGAAATCGTTTCAACTCGGCTTCGCCGACTAGAACGGTACACGACAAGCCTTATTTAGTTATACCGGCTGCATTGTATTCTAACTGAAGTGTTAGCTCAGTGGCTAAGGTGAATGGTTTATCATACTGAGGTTCTGAGTTCAATTCCGGCTTTCGACTTTTTCTGCATGGTTCTTTACCTTGCCTTTCTTGATAAAATTCAGTTCCACTCACTTAAATATATTTCGATTCATGGAAGAATTTTCTTTCAGGTGGTGTTACTCATAAATTTTGACTTATTATCCTTTAACTTTCAGGGATTTTCCAGGATTTTCCAGGACAGTTCAGCCATTTCATCAGCAAGTTCAGCTTTCATTAAGCAGTACAGCATTCAATCTTTGACAACCTTTGATTCTTCCAACCCTTACAACTTCCACACAATTTTAGCTAGAGACACCATTCAAATGTTAAAATGATCAGAGCAGCTTAAAGCACACACACAAACACTCAATGTATGTTAGAAAAAACAGTGGGATCAAATCTAAGATAGTTTTGATGTATTTTTTATTTTCCTCCTCATAGCTGAAAGCTGCAGTTCAAACATGTGCTCCAGCCATCTTGTGAAAAAGCGGCCGCTAAGGCTCATGGGAAGTGTTGATTCCAAAACCATGAGTTAGGTGGCTGTTACGAGAAGTGACTATCATGTTTTTGCACCACATTAGTTAGTGGTTTAATGAAAATACAATGCAGTATCATTCAGCTAACTAGCTGATGATCAATATAGCTCTCCATTATACATGGATGTGTTTGCAAAAAGTAATGGCACATGCATAGTTGAGAAAATTGATCTTGAAGCTCTGCATATGCCAGAATATCTCCTGCTGAAGGATGCGGCTACACTTTTACTGTCAAATGATTGGTGCTTTGGATTATAACATCAAGGTTTGAAGTCATTGTGGGATGGAGACTGTTTGGCAGCCATTTTGTGTTTTTCAAATTTGAAACCTCTGTTTCTTTCAACCAATATAACTTCCACATACTTGTAGCTAGAGACACCATTCAAACATTAAAATGATCACAAGGCTTTGGACTATTAAATACGTTTAGAAATCATTATGGGATGTCGACACAACCTACTGTTGGTGGCCTTTTTATGACAAAATCTGAAGCAAATATTGCAATAAACTTCATCCATGGCTGGAACTGAACATATTGAAATTCACTTGATCTCGACATATAAGGAATGTGGGCGTGGTTAGCCAACAAACTTCGTTGCTAAGGACATCCAAAGGTTTACTTTTTCCGATTTGTCTGAAACTGACGTCGATTTGTTCGTCATCCCATGCCGACCCAAACGTAAAATGGTTGCTATGGAGATAAAATTAATAGAAAAGCCGCCATTTTGAAAAAAGTGGATTTTCTGTCAACTTAGAACATGTAGCTTTTACCAATATGATACTCTTAAACAATGTGGTTTTTTGAGTCAGTTGATGATGCTGATGCTAGCACTTTCAGCCATTTTAATATCATCTTCAAATTTTCAACAGTACAGCCATTTTTTCACCAATTTTTTAGCTTTCATGCTTAACTCCTTCGACAATGTTTGACCTATTTTAGCCATTTTACTTTTACAATGTTCAGCTTTTTCATCATATTTCTGCTTTCATTCAGCAATACAGCATTCAACCCTGCATTTTCTTCTGGAAATGCAGCTCCTTCTAGTGTTACATTTGTTTTCTTCTTATGCTATCTTCCGCCGTTTTTCGGCACTTAACTCATCCTACAATTTTTAACCTATTTGAACCGTTCAACTTTTAAAATGTTCAGCTCTTTCATCTTATTACTGCTATGACTTTTGGTTTTTCAAACCCTTGTACTTTTTAAGATATTTTAGGATATTTCAGGATTTTTTGCTTCATTGAAATACATTGAAAAAAAATCCTTGCAAACCTTTTTTTTCTTTCAACCATTATAACTTCAACATACTTGTAGCTAGAGACACCGTTCAAACATTAAAATGATCACAAGGCTTTGGACTTTAAAATACGTTTAGAAATCATTATGGGATGTCGACACAAACTACTGTTTGGTGGCCATTTTATGACAAAATCTGAAGCAAATATTGCAATAAACTTAATCCATGGCTGGAACTGAACATATTGAAATTCACTGGATCTGGACATATATGGAATGTGGGCGTGGTTAGCAAACAAACTTCGTTGCTAAGGACGTCCAAAGGTTTACTTTTTCCGATTTGTCTGAAACTGACGTCAATCTGTTCATCATCCCCAGGCGACCCAAACATAAAATGGTTGCTATGGAGATAAAATCAATAGAAAAGCCGCCATTTTGAAAAAAGTGGATTTTCTGTCAACTTAGAACATGTAGCTTTTGCCAACATGACACTCTTAAACAATGTGGTTTTTTGAGTCAGTTGATGATGCTGATGCTAACACTTTTAGCCATTTTAGCATCATCTTCAAATTTTCAACAGTACATCCATTTTTTCAACAATTTCAGATTTCATGCTTAACTCCTACAATGTTTGACCTATTTTAGACATTCTACTTTTACAATGTTCAGCTTTTTCATCATATTTCTGCTTTCATTCAGCAATACAGCATTCAACCCTGCATTTTCTTCTGGAAATGCAGCTCCTTCTAGTTGGTTGAATGCTGTAAAGCATTCAACCCTTTGTTTTCCTGTTTCTCTTTATTTATTCTTTATTACGCTCATCTTCCGCCGTTTTTCGGCACTTAACTCCTTCTACAGTTTTTAACCGATTTTTACCATTCAACTTTTAAAATGTTCAGCTCTTTCAGCTAATTATTGCTATGACTTTTGGTACTTTTAATCCTTGTACTTTTTAAGATATTCCAGTTTTTCCGGGAATTTTTGCCCTATTAAAATGCATTGGGAAGTTATGGTGCACAAGGTTGCCGGATCGACTCCCAGTTCGGACCCTTAATATTTTTTCTACCATTTTACTTTTAAAATGTTCAAATCTTTCAACTTATTACAGTTATTACTTTTGGCTTTTGAAATACTTCAACTTTTTAAGATATTCCAGGATTTTTGCTCCATTAAAATACACAGGGAATCCTTGTGCCTAACTTCTTTTACAGTTTTTTACCTACTTTAACCATTTTACTTTTAAAATGTTGAGCTCTTTCAACTTATTACAGTGATTACTTTTGGTCATTCAAATCATTGAACTTTTTAAGATATTCCAGGATTTTCCAGGATTTTTTGCTCCATTAAAATACACAGGGAATCCTTGTGCTTAACTTCTTTTACAGGTTTTTACCTACTTTAACCATTGTACTAACCATTCCTTTCCTTCAAATCTTCAAATTTTCAACAATTCAGCCATTTTTTCAACAATTTAGGGCCTTGTTTAACTCCTTTTACAATTTTTGTACCTACACAATTTTTTTACCACCACTTTTGGTCCTTCAAATCCTTTGACCTTTCAAAAGTGAAAATTTTCGTTCGTTTTTTCCACGTAAAAAACGAACTGTGGCATGAAATCGTTTCAACTCAGCTTCTCCCAATAAGACTATATACGACAAGCTTGATTAATAGATACCGGCTGCATTGTGTCGTCACAGAAATGTTAGCTCAATGGCTTAGAAAGTGGTCTTACAATACTGAGGTTCTCAGTTCGAATCCAGCATCTGACTTTTTCTGCATGTTTTTTTACCTTGCCTTTCTTGATGAAATTCAGTTCCACTAACTCAATTATATTTCGTTACATGGAAGAAATTTCTTTGAGGTGGGGTTACTCATAAGCTTTGACGTTTCAATGTATGTTAGAAAAAACAGTGGGAGCAAATCTAAGTTAGTTTTGATGTATTTTTTATTTTCCTCCTCGTAGCTGGAAGCTGCAGTTCAAACATGTGCTTCAGCCATTTTGTGAACAAGCGTCGCCCACGGCCGCTAAGGCTCATGGGAAGTGTTGATTCCCAAACCATGAGTTAGGTGGCTGTTACGAGAATTGACGTTCATGTTGTTACGCCACACGTTAGTTGTTCAAAGACAATAAAATGCTGTGTCATCCAGCTATCTAGCTGATGATCAGCACAGCTCTCAATTATACATGGATGAGTATGCTAAGATTCATGACCCATGCAAAGTTGAGAGAATTAGTCATGAGGTTGAACATAAGACAGAATGCCCCTTTCTGGAGGAAGTGACCGTACTTTCACTGTCAAATTCTTAGTGCTTTGGAATATTACATCAAAGTTTGAAATCATTATGGGATGGAAACTGCATGGCAGCCATTTTGTGTTTTTCAAATTTGAAACTGTAGTTTCTTTCAACCAATATAACTTCCACATACTTGTAGGTAGAGACACAGTTCAAACATTGAAATGTTCGCAAGGCTTTGGACTTCAATATAAGGCTCAAAACTATTATGGGATGGCAACACCACCTAGAGTTTGGTGGCCATTTTGTGCCAAAATGTGAGGCAATTTTATACTTCTTCAAACTTTCACCTATTTTAATCATTCTACTATTACAATGTTCAACCCTGTCAGCTTATTCCTTTCAGCTACTACTTTTGGTCTTTCAAATCTTTGAACTTTTCAAGATATTCCAGGATTTTCCAGGATTTTTGCTCCATTAAATTACATAGGGAATTCTTGTGCTTAACCTCTTTTACAGGTTTTCACCTATTTTAACCATTTTACTTCTAAAATTTTGAGCTCTTTCAGCTCATTATTGCTATGACTTTTGGTCATTCAAATCATTGAACTTTTTAAGATATTCCAGGATTTTCCAGGAATTTTGCTCCATTTAAACACAAGGATGATCCTTGAAAACCTTTTTTGTTTTAACCATTGTAACTTCAACATGCTTTCAGCTAGAGACACCGTTCAAACATTGAAATGTTCACAAGGCTTTGGACTTCAAAATGAGGCTCAAAACTATTATGGGATGGCAACACCACCTAGAGTTTGGTGGCCATTTTGTGCCAAAATGTGAGGCAATTTTAAACTTCTTCAAACTTTCACCTATTTTAATCATTCTACTATTACAATGTTCAACCGTGTCAGCTTATTCCTTTCAGCTACTACTTTTGGTCTTTCAAATCTTTGAACTTTTCAAGATATTCCAGGATTTTCCAGGATTTTTGCTCCATTAAATTACATAGGGAATTCTTGTGCTTAACCTCTTTTACAGGTTTTCACCTATTTTAACCATTTTACTTCTAAAATTTTGAGCTCTTTCAGCTCATTATTGCTATGACTTTTGGTCATTCAAATCATTGAACTTTTTAAGATTTTCCAGGATTTTTGCTCCATTAAATTACATAGGGAATTCTTGTGCTTAACCTCTTTTACAGGTTTTCACCTATTTTAACCATTTTACTTCTAAAATTTTGAGCTCCTTCAGCTCAGTTCAGCCATTCCTTTTACAAATTAAGTTTTCTTTCAGCAATACAGCATTCAACCCTGCATTTTCTTCTGGAAATGCAGCTCCTTCTAGTTGGTTGAATGCTATAAAGCATTCAACCCTTTGTTTTCCTGTTTCTCTTTATTTATTCTTTATTACGCTCATCTTCCGCCGTTTTTCGGCACTTAACTCCTTCTACAATTTTTAACCGATTTTAACCATTCAACTTTTAAAATGTTCAGCTCTTTCAGCTCATTATTGCTATGACTTTTGGTACTTCTACTCCTTGTACTTTTTAAGATATTCCAGTTTTTCCGGGAATTTTTGCCCTATTAAAATGCATTGGGAAGTTATGGTGCACGAGGCGCCCTGTTCGACACCCGGTTTGGACCCTTAAAATTTTCTTCCAACCAACTTTTAAAATGTTCAACTCTTTCAACTTATTACAGTTATTACTTTTGGTCATTCAAATCATTGAACTTTTTAAGATATTCCAGGATTTTTGCTCCATTAAAATACATAGGGAATTCTTGTGCTTAACCTCTTTTACAGGTTTTTACCCTTTTTAACCATTTTACTTTTAAAATGTTGAGCTCTTTCAGCTCAGTTCAGCCATGTCTTTAACAAATTAAACTTTCTTCTAGCAATACAGCATTGAATCCTGTATTTTCTTCTGGAAATGCATCTCCTTCTACAATTTTTTTACCTCCACAATTTTTTTACCATCAATTTTGGTCATTCAAATCCTTTTACCTTTCAAAAGGGAAAACTTTTGTTCGTTTTTCCACGTAAAATACGAACTGTGGCATGAAACCGTTTCAACTCGGCTTTGCCCACTGGAACTGTACACGACAAGCCTTATTTATTTACACCGGCTGCATTGTATTGTAACTAAAGTGTTAGCTCAGTGGCTAAGGTGAACGGTTTATCATACTGAGGTTCTGAGTTCGATTCTGGCATTCGACTTTTTCTGCATGGTTTTTTACCTTGCCTTTCTTGATGAGATTCAGTTCCACTCACTTAAATATATTTCGTTACATGGAAGAATTTTCTTTCAGGTGGTATTACTCATAAGTTTTGACTTTTTATCCTTTAACTTTTAGGGATTTTCCAGGACAGTTCAGCCATTTCATCAGCAAGTTCAGCTTTCATTAAGCAGTACTGCATTCAATCTTTGACAACCTTTGATTCTTCCAACCCTTACAACTTCCACACAATTTTAGCTAGAGACACCATTCAAACGTTAAAATGATCAGAGCAGCTTAAAGCACACACACAAACACTCGATGTATGTTAGAAAAAACAGTGGGAGCAAATCTAAGTTAGTTTTGATGTATTTTTTATTTTCCTCCTCGTAGCTGGAAGCTGCAGTTCAAACATGTGCTCCAGCCATCTTGTGAACAAACGTCAGGACCCTGGCCTTAGCCCCGCCCACGGCCGCTAAGGCTCATGGGAAGTGTTGATTCCCACCCCATGAGTTAGGCGGCTGTTACGAGAAGTGACTATCATGTTGTTACTCCACATATGTTACTGGTTAAATGACAATATAATGCTGTGTCATTCAGCTAGCTAGCTGATGATCAATGTGTCTCTCCACTATACATGGATAACTGTGCTATGATTGATGATACATGCACAGTTGGGAAATTTAATCATGTGACACAGAATTGTACATGGTGCCCCCTACCGGATGATTTTACTGTATGTCTACTTTAGTTTTAAATGATCAATGCATTAGACTGTACCATCAAGGTTTGAAATCATTAAGAGATAGGGAGGGTTTGGCAGCCTTTTTGTGTTTTCAAATTTGATACCTTTGTTGCTTTTAACTTTCCTACCTTTGACATGCCTTTAGCTAGAAACACCGTTCAAACATTAAACTGCTCATAAGACTTTGTATTTCAATATTAGTTTTGAAATTATTATGGGATGGCAACACCAACTACGGTTTTGCGGCCATTTTGTGCCTAAATGTGAGGCGATTTTAAACTGTTTTTTTAAACCTATTTTAACCATTTTACTGTTGCTATGTTAAGATCTTTCAGCCTAATCCTTTCAGCTATTACTTTTGGTCTTTCAAATCCTTGAACCTTTCAAGGTTTTCCAGGATTTTCCAAGATTTTTCCTCCATTAAAATACATTGAGAATCCTTGAAAACCTTTGGTTCTTTCAACCATCATAACTTCAACATGCCTTTAGCTACAGACACTGTTCAAACATTAAATTGATCACAAGGCTTTGGAATATAAAATACGTTTATAAATCATTATGGGATGTCGACACAACCTACTGTTTGGTGGCAATTTCATTACAAAATCTGAAGCAAATATTGCAATAAACTTCATCCATGGCTAGAACCGAACATATTGAAATTCACTGGATCTGGACATATAAGGAATGTGGGTGTGGTTAGCAAACAAACTTTGTTGCTAAGGACGTCCAAAGGTTTACTTTTTCCAATTTGTCTGAAACTAATGTCGATTTGTTCGTCATCCCCAGGCGACCCAAACATAAAATGGTTGCTATGGAGATAAAATTAATAGAAAAGCCGCCATTTTCAAAAAAGTGGATTTTCTGTCAACTTAGAACATGTAGTTTTACCAATATGATACTCTTAAACAATGTGTTTTTTTGAGTCAGTTGATGATGCTGATTTCAGTGCTAGCACTTTTAGCCATATTAGCAACATCTTCACATTTTCAAAAGTTTAGCCATTTTTTCAACAATTTCAGCTTTAATGCTTAACTCCATCTACAAACTTTGACCTATTTTAGCCATTCTACTATTACAATGTTCAACTTTTTCAGCTTATTCCTGCTAGGAGTTTTGTACCTTTACCTTTTCAAGGTTTTCCAGTACAGTTCAGCCATTTCTTCAGCTAATTCAGCTTTCATTCAGCACTACAGCATTCAACCCTGCATTTTCTTCTGGAAATGCAGCTCCTTCTAGTTATTTATTACGCTCATCTTCCGCCGTTTTTCGGCCTTTAACTCCTTCTACAATTTTCAACCGATTGTAACCATTCAACTTTTAAAATGTTCAGCTCTTTTACCTTTTTTCTGCTATGACTTTTGGTTTTTCAAATCCTTTTACTTTTTAAGATATTCCAGTTTTTCCGGGAATTTTTGCTCCATTGAAATACATGGAGAATTTTTCGTTCAGAAGTTCACAGTTAAACTCCTTCTACAATTTTTCACCTATTTTAACCGTTCGACTATGAAAATGTTCAGCTCTTTCATTTTATTCTAGCTATGACATTTTGGTCCTTCAAATCTTTGAACTTTTCCAGATATTCCCGGATATTCCCAGATTTTCCAATCTTTTTGCTCCATTGGCCACACCTTTGCTTCTTTAAACAATTGTAACTTTAACATTCTTTTGGCTAGAGACACCGTTCAAATATTGAAATGTTCACAAGGTTTTGGACTTCAACATAAGGTTCAAAATTATTATGGGATGGCAACACCACCTACAGTTTGGCGGCCATTTTGTGCCAAAATGTGAGGCAATTTTAAACTTCTTCAAACTTTCACCTTTTTTTACCATTCTACTATTACAATGTTCAACCTTTTCAGCTTATTCCTTTCAGCTATGACTTTTGGTCCTTCAAATCCTTGAACTTTTCCAGATATTCCCGGATATTCCCAGATTTTCCAATCTTTTTGCTCCATTGGCCACACCTTTGCTTCTTTAAACAATTGTAACTTTAACATTCTTTTGGCTAGAGACACTGTTCAAATATTGAAATGTTCACAAGGTTTTGGACTTCAACATAAGGTTTAAAAATTATTATGGGATGGCAACACCACCTACAGTTTGGCGGCCATTTTGTGCCAAAATGTGAGGCAATTTTAAACTTCTTCAAACTTTCACCTATTTTTACAATTCTACTATTACAATGTTCAACCCTTTCAGCTTATTCCTTTCAGCTATGACTTTTGGTCCTTCAAATCTTTGAACTTTTCCAGATATTCCCGGATATTCCCAGATTTTCCAATCTTTTTGCTCCATTGGCCACACCTTTGCTTCTTTAAACAATTGTAACTTTAACATTCTTTTGGCTAGAGACACTGTTCAAATATTGAAATGTTCACAAGGTTTTGGACTTCAACATAAGGTTTAAAAATTATTATGGGATGGCAACACCACCTACAGTTTGGCGGCCATTTTGTGCCAAAATGTGAGGCAATTTTAAACTTCTTCAAACTTTCACGTATTTTAATCCTTCTACTATTACAATGTTCAACCCTTTCAGCTTATTCCTTTCAGCTACGACTTTTAGTCTTTCAAATCTTTGAACTTTTCAAGATATTCCAAGATTTTCCAGGATTTTCCAAGATTTTTGCTTCATTTAAATACATGATGAATCCTTGAAAACCTTTGTTGCTTTCAAGCATTATAACTTTAACATGCATTCAGCTAGAGGCACCGTTCAAACATTGAAATGCTCACAAGGCTTTGGACTTCAACATACGTTTTGAAATTATTATGGGATGGCAACACAACCTACTGTTTGGTGGGCATTTTTTGACAAAATCTGAAGCAAATGTTGCAATAAACTTCATCCATGGCTGGAACTGAACATATTGAAATTCACTGGATCTGGACATATAAGGAATGTGGGCGTGGTTAGCAAACAAAGCTCGTTGCTAAGGACGTCCAAAAGTTTACTTTTTCCGATTTGTCTGAAACCGACATTGATTTGTTCCTCATCTCCAGGCGACCCAAACATAAAATGGTTGCTATGGAGATAAAATCAATAGAAAAGCCGCCATTTTGAAAAGAGTGGATTTTCTATCAACTTAGAACATGTAGCTTTTACTAATATGATACTCTCAAACAATGTGTTTTTTGGAGTCAGTTGATGATGCTGATTCCAGTGCTAGTACTTTTAGCCATTTTAGCAACATCTTCAAATTTTCAACAATTCAGCCATTTTTTCAACAATTTCAGCTTTCATGCTTAAGTCCTACAAATTTTGACCTATTTCAGCCATTCTACTATTACAATGTTCAACTTTTTCAGCTTATTCCTGCTAGGACTTTTGCACCTTTAACTTTTCATGGTTCTTCCAGTACAGTTGAGCCATTTCTTCAGCTAATTCAGCTTTCATTCAGCAGTACAGCATTCAACCCTGCATTTTCTTCTGAAAATGCAGCTCCTTCTAGTTGGTTGAATGCTGTAAAGCATTCAACCCTTTGTTTTTCTGTTTCTCTTTATTGGTTGAATGCTGTAAAGCATTCAACCCTTTGTTTTCCTGTTTCTCTTTATTTATTGGTTGAATGCTATAAAGCATTCAACCCTTTGTTTTCCTGTTTCTCTTTATTTATTATTATTGGTTGAATGCTGTAAAGCATTCAACCCTTTGTTTTCCTGTTTCTCTTTATTTATTGGTTGAATGCTGTAAAGCATTCAACCCTTTGTTTTCCTGTTTCTCTTTATTTATTGGTTGAATGCTATAAAGCATTCAACCCTTTGTTTTCCTGTTTCTCTTTATTTATTATTATTATTATTATTTATACTATCTTCCGCCGTTTTTTGACACTTAACTACTTCTACAATTTTTAACCGATTTTTACCATTCAACTTTTAAAATGTTCAGCTCTTTCAGCTTATTATTGGTATGACTTTTGGTTTTTCAAATCCTTTTACTTTTAAAGATATTCCAGTTTTTCCGGGAATTTTTGCCCTATTAAAATGCATTGGGAAGTTATGGTGCCCGAGGCGCCCGGTTCGACACCCGGTTCGGACGCTTCAAAATTTTCTTCCAACCAACTTTTAAAATGTTCAACTCTTTCAACTTATTACAGTTATTACTTTTGGTCATTCAAATCATTGAACTTTTTAAGATATTCCAGGATTTTCCAGGATTTTTTGCTCCATTAAAATACATAGAGAATCCTTGTGCTAAACTTCTTTTACAGGTTTTTACTTACTTTAACCATTGTATGAAACAGTTCAGCTCATTCCTTTCCTTCAAATCTTCAAATTTTCATTAATTCAGCCATTTTTTCAATAATTTCAGGCCTTGTTTAACTCCTTTTACAATTTTTTTACCTCCAAAATTTTTTTTACCACCACTTTTGGTCCCTCAAATCCTTCGACATTTCAAAAGTGAAGGCTCATGGGAAAGTGTTGATTCCCAAACCATGAGTTAGGTGGCTGTTACGAGAAGTGACTATGATGTTTTTGCACCACATGTTAGTGGTTAAATGAAAATATAATGCTGAATCATTCAGCTAGCTAGCTGATGATCAATATATCTCTCCATTATACATGGATGTGTGTGCAAAACCTCATGGCACATGCATAGTTGAGAGAATTGGTCTTGACGCTTTGCATTTGTCAGAATGTCTCCTGCTGCAGGATGTGGCTCCACTTTTACTGTCAAATGATTAGTGCTTTGGATTACAACATCAAGGTTTGAAGTCATTATGGGATGGAGACCATTTGGCAGCCATTTTGTGTTTTTCAAATCTGAAGCCTTTGTTTCTTTAAACAAATATAACTTCAACATACTTGTAGCTAGAGACATCGTTCAAACATTAAAATGATCACAAGGCTTTGGACTATTAAATACGTTTAGAAATTATTATGGGATGTCGACACAACCTAATTTTGGTTGCCTTTTTATGACAAAATCTGAAGCAAATTTTTGCTCCATTAAATTACATAGGGAATTCTTGTGCTTAACCTCTTTTACAGGTTTTCATCTATTTTAACCATTTTACTTTTAAAATGTTCAGCTCTGTTCAGCCATTTCTTTTACAAATTAAGCTTTCTTTCAGCAATACAGCATTCAACCCTGCATTTTCTTCTGGAAATGCAGCTCCTTCTAGTGTTACATTTGTTTTCTTCTTATGCTATCTTCCGCCGTTTTTCGGCACTTAACTCCTCCTACAATTTTTAACCTATTTTAACCGTTCAACTTTTAAAATGTTCAGCTCTTTCATCTTATTACTGCTATGACTTTTGGTTTTTCAAATCCTTGTACTTTTTAAGATATTTAAGGATATTTCAGGATTTTTTGCTTCATTGAAATACATTGAAAAAAATCCTTGCAAACCTTTGATTCTTTCAACCATTATAACTTCAACATACTTGTAGCTAGAGACACCGTTCAAACATTAAAATGATCACAAGGCTTTGGACTATAAAATACGCGTAGAAATCATTATGGGATGTCGACACAACCTACTGTTTGGTGGCCATTTTATTACAAAATCTGAAGCAAATATTGCAATAAAATTCATCCATGGCTGGAACTGAACATATTGAAATTCACTGGATCTGGACATATATGGAATGTGGGCGTGGTTAGCAAACAAACTGCGTTGCTAAGGACGTCCAAAGGTTTACTTTTTCCGATTTGTCTGAAACTGACGTCGATTTGTTCGTCATCCCATGCCGACCCAAACGTAAAATGGTTGCTATGGAGATAAAATCAATAGAAAAGCCGCCATTTTGAAAAAAGTGGATTTTCTGTCAACTTAGAACATGTAGCTTTTACCAACATGATACTGTTAAACAATGTGATTTTTTGAGTCAGTTGATGAGGCTGATGCTAGCACTTTTAGCCATTTTAGCATCATCTTCAAATTTTCAACAGTACATCCATTTTTTCAACAATTTCAACTTTCATGCTTTACTCCGTCAACAAATTTTGACCTGTTTTGGTCATTCTACTTTTACAATGTTCACCTTTGACTTTTGGCCCTTAAGTTTTCAAAATATTCCAGGATTTTCCAGGACATTTCAGCCATTTTTTCAAAAATTTTAGCTTTCATGCTTAACTCCTTCTACAATGTTTGACCTATTTTAGACATTCTACTTTTACAATGTTCAGCTTTTTCATAATATTTCTACTTTCATTCAGCAATACAGCATTCAACCCTGCATTTTCTTCTGGAAATGCAGCTCCTTCTAGTTATTATTATTATTTATACTATCTTCCGCCGTTTTTTGACACTTAACTACTTCTACAATTTTTAACCGATTTTTACCATTCAACTTTTAAAATCTTCAGCTCTTTCAGCTTATTATTGCTATGACTTTTGGTACTTCTAATCCTTGTACTTTTTAAGATATTCCAGTTTTTCCGGGAATTTTTGCCCTATTAAAATGCATTGGGAAGTCATGGTGCACAAGGTTGCCGGATCGATTCCCGGTTTGGACCCTTAATATTTTTTCTACCATTTTACTTTTAAAATGTTCAAATCTTTCAACTTATTACAGTTATTACTTTTGGCCTTTGAAATACTTCAACTTTTTAAGATATTCCAGGATTTTTGCTCCATTAAAATACACAGGGAATCCTTGTGCCTAACTTCTTTTACAGTTTTTTACCTACTTTAACCATTTTACTTTTAAAATGTTGAGCTCTTTCAACTTATTACAGTGATTACTTTTGGTCATTCAAATCATTGAACTTTTTAAGATATTCCAGGATTTTCCAGGATTTTTTGCTCCATTAAAATACACAGGGAATTCTTGTGCTTAACTTCTTTTACAGGTTTTTACCTACTTTAACCATTGTACTAACCATTCCTTTCCTTCAAATCTTCAAATTTTCAACAATTCAGCCATTTTTTCAACAATTTAGGGCCTTGTTTAACTCCTTTTACAATTTTTGTACCTACACAATTTTTTTACCACCACTTTTGGTCCTTCAAATCCTTCGACCTTTCAAAAGTGAAAATTTGCGTTCTTTTTTTCCACGTAAAAAACGAACTGTGGCATGAAATCGTTTCAACTCGGCTTCTCCCAATAAGACTATATACGACAAGCTTGATTAATAGATACTGGCTACATTGTGTCGTCACAGAAATGTTAGCTCAATGGCTTAGAAAGTGGTCTTACAATACTGAGGTTCTCAGTTCGAATCCAGCATCTGACTTTTTCTGCATGTTTTTTTACCTTGCCTTTCTTGATGAAATTCAGTTCCACTAACTCAATTATATTTCGTTACATGGAAGAAATTTCTTTGAGGTGGGGTTACTCATAAGCTTTGACGTTTCAATGTATGTTAGAAAAAACAGTGGGAGCAAATCTAAGTTAGTTTTGATGTATTTTTTATTTTCCTCCTCGTAGCTGGAAGCTGCAGTTCAAACATGTGCTTCAGCCATTTTGTGAACAAGCGTCGCCCACGGCCGCTAAGGCTCATGGGAAGTGTTGATTCCCAAACCATGAGTTAGGTGGCTGTTACGAGAATTGACTATCATGTTGTTACGCCACACGTTAGTTGTTCAAAGACAATAAAATGCTGTGTCATCCAGCTATCTAGCTGATGATCAGCACAGCTCTCAATTATACATGGATGAGTATGCTAAGATTCATGACCCATGCAAAGTTGAGAGAATTAGTCATGAGGTTGAACATAAGACAGAATGCCCCTTTCTGGAGGAAGTGACCGTACTTTCACTGTTAAATTCTTAGTGCTTTGGAATATTACATCAAAGTTTGAAATCATTATGGGATGGAAACTGCATGGCAGCCATTTTGTGTTTTTCAAATTTGAAACTGTAGTTTCTTTCAACCAATATAACTTCCACATACTTGTAGGTAGAGACACAGTTCAAACATTGAAATGTTCGCAAGGCTTTGGACTTCAATATAAGGCTCAAAACTATTATGGGATGGCAACACCACCTAGAGTTTGGTGGCCATTTTGTGCCAAAATGTGAGGCAATTTTATACTTCTTCAAACTTTCACCTATTTTAATCATTCTACTATTACAATGTTCAACCCTGTCAGCTTATTCCTTTCAGCTACTACTTTTGGTCTTTCAAATCTTTGAACTTTTCAAGATATTCCAGGATTTTCCAGGATTTTTGCTCCATTAAATTACATAGGGAATTCTTGTGCTTAACCTCTTTTACAGGTTTTCACCTATTTTAACCATTTTACTTCTAAAATTTTGAGCTCTTTCAGCTCATTATTGCTATGACTTTTGGTCATTCAAATCATTGAACTTTTTAAGATATTCCAGGATTTTCCAGGAATTTTGCTCCATTTAAACACAAGGATGATCCTTGAAAACCTTTTTTGTTTTAACCATTGTAACTTCAACATGCTTTCAGCTAGAGACACCGTTCAAACATTGAAATGTTCACAAGGCTTTGGACTTCAAAATGAGGCTCAAAACTATTATGGGATGGCAACACCACCTAGAGTTTGGTGGCCATTTTGTGCCAAAATGTGAGGCAATTTTAAACTTCTTCAAACTTTCACCTATTTTAATCATTCTACTATTACAATGTTCAACCGTGTCAGCTTATTCCTTTCAGCTACTACTTTTGGTCTTTCAAATCTTTGAACTTTTCAAGATATTCCAGGATTTTCCAGGATTTTTGCTCCATTAAATTACATAGGGAATTCTTGTGCTTAACCTCTTTTACAGGTTTTCACCTATTTTAACCATTTTACTTCTAAAATTTTGAGCTCTTTCAGCTCATTATTGCTATGACTTTTGGTCATTCAAATCATTGAACTTTTTAAGATTTTCCAGGATTTTTGCTCCATTAAATTACATAGGGAATTCTTGTGCTTAACCTCTTTTACAGGTTTTCACCTATTTTAACCATTTTACTTCTAAAATTTTGAGCTCCTTCAGCTCAGTTCAGCCATTCCTTTTACAAATTAAGTTTTCTTTCAGCAATACAGCATTCAACCCTGCATTTTCTTCTGGAAATGCAGCTCCTTCTAGTTTATTTATTACGCTCATCTTCCGCCGTTTTTCGGCCTTTAACTCCTTCTACAATTTTCAACCGATTGTAACCATTCAACTTTTAAAATGTTCAGCTCTTTTACCTTTTTTCTGCTATGACTTTTGGTTTTTCAAATCCTTTTACTTTTTAAGATATTCCAGTTTTTCCGGGAATTTTTGCTCCATTGAAATACATGGAGAATTTTTCGTTCAGAAGTTCACAGTTAAACTCCTTCTACAATTTTTCACCTATTTTAACCGTTCGACTATGAAAATGTTCAGCTCTTTCATCTTATTCTAGCTATGACATTTTGGTCCTTCAAATCCCTGAACTTTTCCATTTATTCCCGGATATTCCTGGATTTTCCAATCTTTTTGCTCCATTGGCCACACCTTTGCTTCTTTAAACAATTGTAACTTTAACATTCTTTTGGCTAGAGACACCGTTCAAATATTGAAATGTTCACAAGGTTTTGGACTTCAACATAAGGTTCAAAATTATTATGGGATGGCAACACCACCTACAGTTTGGCGGCCATTTTGTGCCAAAATGTGAGGCAATTTTAAACTTCTTCAAACTTTCACCTATTTTTACCATTCTACTATTAAAATGTTCAACCTTTTCAGCTTATTCCTTTCAGCTATGACTTTTAGTCCTTCAAATCTTTGAACTTTTCCAGATATTCCCGGATATTCCCAGATTTTCCAATGTTTTTGCTCCATTGGCCACACCTTTGCTTCTTTAAACAATTGTAACTTTAACATTCTTTTGGCTAGAGACACCGTTCAAATATTGAAATGTTCACAAGGTTTTGGACTTCAACATAAAGTTCAAAATTATTATGGGATGGCAACACCACCTACAGTTTGGCGGCCACTTTGTGCCAAAATGTGAGGCAATTTAAAACTTCTTCAAACTTTCACGTATTTTAATCCTTGTACTATTACAATGTTCAACCCTTTCATCTTATTCCTTTCAGCTACGACTTTTAGTCTTTCAAATCTTTGAACTTTTCAAGATATTCCAAGATTTTCCAGGATTTTCCAAGATTTTTGCTTCATTTAAATACATGGAGAATCCTTGAAAACCTTTGTTGCTTTCAAGCATTATAACTTTAACAAGCTTTCAGCTAGAGGCACCGTTCAAACATTGAAATGCTCACAAGGCTTTGGACTTCAACATACGTTTTGAAATTATTATGGGATGGCAACACAACCTACTGTTTGGTGGGCATTTTTTGACAGAATCTGAAGCAAATGTTGCAATAAACTTCATCCATGGCTGGAACTGAACATATTGAAATTCACTGGATCTGGACATATAAGGAATGTGGGCGTGGTTAGCCAACAAACTTCGTTGCTAAGGACGTCCAAAGGTTTACTTTTTCCGATTTGTCTGAAACTGACGTCGATTTGTTCGTCATCCCCAGGCGACCGAAACATAAAATGGTTGCTATGGAGATAAAATCAATAGGAAAGCCGCCATTTTGGAAAAAGTGGATTTTCTGTCAACTTAGAACATGTAGCTTTTAACAATATGATACTCTCAAACAAAGTGTTTTTTTGAGTCAGTTGATGATGCTGATTCCAATGCTAGCACTTTTAACCATTTTAGCAACATCTTCAAATTTTCAACAGTCCAGTCATTTTTGTATCAACTTAAGCTTTCATGCTTAACTCCTTCTACATTTTTTGACCTATTTTAGCCATTCTACTATTACAATGTTCAAATTTTTCAACTTTTTCCTATTATGATTTTTTTTTAAATCTTTTAACTTTTAAAGATATTCCGGGATTTCCCAGGATTTTTGCTTCATTAAAATACATAGGAAATCTTTTTTTTAACTTCTTTCACAGTTTTTTACCTACTTTAACCATTCTACTTTTAAAATGTTGAGCTCTTTCAGCTCTGTTCAGCCATTTCTTCAGCAAATTAAGCTTTCATTCAGCATTATAGCATTCAACCCTGCATTTTCTTCTGGAAATGCAGCTCCTTCTAGTGTTACATTTGTTTTCCTCTTATGCTATCTTCCGCCGTTTTTCGGCACTTAACTCCTCCTACAATTTTTAACCTATTTGAACCGTTCAACTTTTAAAATGTTCAGCTCTTTCATCTTATTACTGCTATGACTTTTGGTTTTTCAAATCCTTGTACTTTTTAAGATATTTTAGGATATTTCAGGATTTTTTGCTTCATTGAAATACATTGAAAAAAAATCCTTGCAAACCTTTGTTTCTTTCAACCAATATAACTTTAACATACTTGTAGCTAGAGACACCGTTCAAACATTAAAATGATCACAAGGCTTTGGACTATAAAATACGTTTAGAAATCATTATGGGATGTCGACACAAACTACTGTTTGGTGGCCATTTTATGACAAAATCTGAAGCAAATATTGCAATAAACTTCATCCATGGCTGGAACTGAACATATTGAAATTCACTGGATCTGGACATATATGGAATGTGGGCGTGGTTAGCAAACAAACTTCGTTGCTAAGGACGTCCAAAGGTTTACTTTTTCCGATTTGTCTGAAACTGACGTCAATCTGTTCGTCATCCCCAAGCGACCCAAACATAAAATGGTTGCTATGGAGATAAAATTAATAGAAAAGCCGCCATTTTGAAAAAAGTGGATTTTTCCTTCAACTTAGAACATGTAGCTTTTACCAACATGACACTCTTAAACAATGTGGTTTTTTGAGTCAGTTGATGATGCTGATTCCAATGCTAGCACTTTTAGCCATTTTAGCATCATCTTCAAATTTTCAACAGTACATCCATTTTTTCAACAATTTCAGCTTTCACGCTTAACTCCTTCTACAATGTTTGACCTATTTTAGACATTATACTTTTACAATGTTCAGCTTTTTCATCATATTTCTGCTTTCATTCAGCAATACAGCATTCAACCCTGCATTTTCTTCTGGAAATGCAGCTCCTTCTAGTTGGTTGAATGCTGTAAAGCATTCAACCCTTTGTTTTCCTGTTTCTCTTTATTTATTCTTTATTACGCTCATCTTCCGCCGTTTTTCGGCACTTAACTCCTTCTACAGTTTTTAACCGATTTTTACCATTCAACTTTTAAAATGTTCAGCTCTTTCAGCTAATTATTGCTATGACTTTTGGTACTTTTAATCCTTGTACTTTTTAAGATATTCCAGTTTTTCCGGGAATTTTTGCCCTATTAAAATGCATTGGGAAGTTATGGTGCACAAGGTTGCCGAATCGACTCCCAGTTCGGACCCTTAATATTTTTTCTACCATTTTACTTTTAAAATGTTCAAATCTTTCAACTTATTACAGTTATTACTTTTGGCTTTTGAAATACTTCAACTTTTTAAGATATTCCAGGATTTTTGCTCCATTAAAATACACAGGCAATCCTTGTGCCTAACTTCTTTTACAGTTTTTTACCTACTTTAACCATTTTACTTTTAAAATGTTGAGCTCTTTCAACTTATTACAGTGATTACTTTTGGTCATTCAAATCATTGAACTTTTTAAGATATTCCAGGATTTTCCAGGATTTTTTGCTCCATTAAAATACACAGGGAATCCTTGTGCTTAACTTCTTTTACAGGTTTTTACCTACTTTAACCATTGTACTAACCATTCCTTTCCTTCAAATCTTCAAATTTTCAACAATTCAGCCATTTTTTCAACAATTTAGGGCCTTGTTTAACTCCTTTTACAATTTTTGTACCTACACAATTTTTTTACCACCACTTTTGGTCCTTCAAATCCTTTGACCTTTCAAAAGTGAAAATTTTCGTTCGTTTTTTCCACGTAAAAAACGAACTGTGGCATGAAATCGTTTCAACTCAGCTTCTCCCAATAAGACTATATACGACAAGCTTGATTAATAGATACCGGCTGCATTGTGTCGTCACAGAAATGTTAGCTCAATGGCTTAGAAAGTGGTCTTACAATACTGAGGTTCTCAGTTCGAATCCAGCATCTGACTTTTTCTGCATGTTTTTTTACCTTGCCTTTCTTGATGAAATTCAGTTCCACTAACTCAATTATATTTCGTTACATGGAAGAAATTTCTTTGAGGTGGGGTTACTCATAAGCTTTGACGTTTCAATGTATGTTAGAAAAAACAGTGGGAGCAAATCTAAGTTAGTTTTGATGTATTTTTTATTTTCCTCCTCGTAGCTGGAAGCTGCAGTTCAAACATGTGCTTCAGCCATTTTGTGAACAAGCGTCGCCCACGGCCGCTAAGGCTCATGGGAAGTGTTGATTCCCAAACCATGAGTTAGGTGGCTGTTACGAGAATTGACTATCATGTTGTTACGCCACACGTTAGTTGTTCAAAGACAATAAAATGCTGTGTCATCCAGCTATCTAGCTGATGATCAGCACAGCTCTCAATTATACATGGATGAGTATGCTAAGATTCATGACCCATGCAAAGTTGAGAGAATTAGTCATGAGGTTGAACATAAGACAGAATGCCCCTTTCTGGAGGAAGTGACCGTACTTTCACTGTTAAATTCTTAGTGCTTTGGAATATTACATCAAAGTTTGAAATCATTATGGGATGGAAACTGCATGGCAGCCATTTTGTGTTTTTCAAATTTGAAACTGTAGTTTCTTTCAACCAATATAACTTCCACATACTTGTAGGTAGAGACACAGTTCAAACATTGAAATGTTCGCAAGGCTTTGGACTTCAATATAAGGCTCAAAACTATTATGGGATGGCAACACCACCTAGAGTTTGGTGGCCATTTTGTGCCAAAATGTGAGGCAATTTTATACTTCTTCAAACTTTCACCTATTTTAATCATTCTACTATTACAATGTTCAACCCTGTCAGCTTATTCCTTTCAGCTACTACTTTTGGTCTTTCAAATCTTTGAACTTTTCAAGATATTCCAGGATTTTCCAGGATTTTTGCTCCATTAAATTACATAGGGAATTCTTGTGCTTAACCTCTTTTACAGGTTTTCACCTATTTTAACCATTTTACTTCTAAAATTTTGAGCTCTTTCAGCTCATTATTGCTATGACTTTTGGTCATTCAAATCATTGAACTTTTTAAGATATTCCAGGATTTTCCAGGAATTTTGCTCCATTTAAACACAAGGATGATCCTTGAAAACCTTTTTTGTTTTAACCATTGTAACTTCAACATGCTTTCAGCTAGAGACACCGTTCAAACATTGAAATGTTCACAAGGCTTTGGACTTCAAAATGAGGCTCAAAACTATTATGGGATGGCAACACCACCTAGAGTTTGGTGGCCATTTTGTGCCAAAATGTGAGGCAATTTTAAACTTCTTCAAACTTTCACCTATTTTAATCATTCTACTATTACAATGTTCAACCGTGTCAGCTTATTCCTTTCAGCTACTACTTTTGGTCTTTCAAATCTTTGAACTTTTCAAGATATTCCAGGATTTTCCAGGATTTTTGCTCCATTAAATTACATAGGGAATTCTTGTGCTTAACCTCTTTTACAGGTTTTCACCTATTTTAACCATTTTACTTCTAAAATTTTGAGCTCTTTCAGCTCATTATTGCTATGACTTTTGGTCATTCAAATCATTGAACTTTTTAAGATTTTCCAGGATTTTTGCTCCATTAAATTACATAGGGAATTCTTGTGCTTAACCTCTTTTACAGGTTTTCACCTATTTTAACCATTTTACTTCTAAAATTTTGAGCTCCTTCAGCTCAGTTCAGCCATTCCTTTTACAAATTAAGTTTTCTTTCAGCAATACAGCATTCAACCCTGCATTTTCTTCTGGAAATGCAGCTCCTTCTAGTTGGTTGAATGCTGTAAAGCATTCAACCCTTTGTTTTCCTCTTCTGCTATCTTCCGCCGTTTTTCGGCACTTAACTCCTTCTACAATTTTTAACCGATTGTAACCATTCAACTTTTAAAATGTTCAGCTCTTTCAGCTCATTCCTGCTATGACTTTTGGTTTTTCAAATCCTTTTACTTTTTAAGATATTCCAGGTTTTCCGGGAATTTTTTTCTCCATTGAAATACATGGAGAATTTTTCGTTCAGAAGTTCACAGTTAAACTCCTTCTACAATTTTTCACCTATTTTAACCGTTTGACTATGAAAATGTTCAGCTCTTTCATCTTATTCTAGCTATGACATTTTGGTCCTTCAAATCCCTGAACTTTTCCATTTATTCCCGGATATTCCCGGATTTTCCAATGTTTTTGCTCCATTGGCCACACCTTTGCTTCTTTAAACAATTGTAACTTTAACATTCTTTTGGCTAGAGACACCGTTCAAATATTGAAATGTTCACAAGGTTTTGGACTTCAACATAAGGTTCAAAATTATTATGGGATGGCAACACCACCTACAGTTTGGCGGCCATTTTTTGCCAAAATGTGAGGCAATTTTAAACTTCTTCAAACTTTCACGTGTTTTAATCCTTCTACTATTACAATGTTCAACCCTTTCAGCTTATTCCTTTCAGCTACGACTTTTAGTCTTTCAAATCTTTGAACTTTTCAAGATATTCCAAGATTTTCCAGGATTTTCCAAGATTTTTGCTTCATTTAAATACATGGAGAATCCTTGAAAACCTTTGTTGCTTTCAAGCATTATAACTTTAACAAGCTTTCAGCTAGAGGCACCGTTCAAACATTGAAATGCTCACAAGGCTTTGGACTTTAACATACGTTTTGAAATTATTATGGGATGGCAACACAACCTACTGTTTGGTGGCCATTTTTTGACAAAATCTGAAGCAAATGTTGCAATAAACTTCATCCATGGCTGGAACTGAACATATTGAAATTCACTGGATCTGGACATATAAGGAATGTGGGCATGGTTAGCAAACAAAGCTCGTTGCTAAGGACGTCCAAAAGTTTACTTTTTCCGATTCATCTGAAACCGACGTTGATTTGTTCCTCATCTCCAGGCGACCCAAACATGAAATGGTTGCTATGGAGATAAAATCAATAGAAAAGTCGCCATTTTGAAAAAAGTGGATTTTCTGTCAACTTAGAACATGTAGCTTTTACCAATATAATACTCTCAAACAACGTGTTTTTTGGAGTCAGTTGATGATGCTGATTCCAATGCTAGTACTTTTAGCCATTTTAGCAACATCTTCAAATTTTCAACAATTCAGCCATTTTTTCAACAATTTCAGCTTTCATGCTTAAGTCCTACAAATTTTGACCCATTTCAGCCATTCTACTATTACAATGTTCAACTTTTTCATCTTATTCCTGCTAGGACTTTTGCACCTTTAACTTTTCATGGTTCTTCCAGTACAGTTCAGCCATTTCTTCAGCTAATTCAGCTTTCATTCAGCAGTACAGCATTCAACCCTGCATTTTCTTCTGGAAATGCAGCTCCTTCTAGTGTTACATTTGTTTTCCTCTTATGCTATCTTCCGCCGTTTTTCGGCACTTAACTCCTTCTACAATTTTTAACCGATTTTTACCGTTCAACTTTTAAAATGTTCATCTCTTTCATCTTATTTCTGCTATGACTTTTGGTTTTTCAAATCCTTTTACTTTTTAAGATATTCCAGGTTTTCCGGGAATTTTTGCTCCATTGAAATACATGGAGAATTTTTCGTTCAGAAGTTCACAGTTAAACTCCTTCTACAATTTTTCACCTATTTTAACCGTTCCACTATGAAAATGTTCAGCTCTTTCATCTTATTCTAGCTATGACATTTTGGTCCTTCAAATCCCTGAACTTTTCCATTTATTCCCGGATATTCCTGGATTTTCCAATCTTTTTGCTCCATTGGCCACACCTTTGCTTCTTTAAACAATTGTAACTTTAACATTCTTTTGGCTAGAGACACCGTTCAAATATTGAAATGTTCACAAGGTTTTGGACTTCAACATAAGGCTCAAAATTATTATGGGATGGCAACACCACCTACAGTTTGGCGGCCATTTTGTGCCAAAATGTGAGGCAATTTTAAACTTCTTCAAACTTTCACCTATTTTAACCATTCTACTATTACAATGTTCAACCCTTTCATCTTATTCTTTTCAGCTATGACTTTTGGTCCTTCAAATCTTTGAACTTTTCCAGATATTCCCGGAGATTCCCAGATTTTCCAATGTTTTTGCTCCATTGGCCACACCTTTGCTTCTTTAAAAAATTGTAACTTTAACATTCTTTTGGCTAGAGACACCGTTCAAATATTGAAATGTTCACAAGGTTTTGGACTTCAACATAAGGTTCAAAATTATTATGGGATGGCAACACCACCTACAGTTTGGCGGCCATTTTGTGCCAAAATGTGAGGCAATTTTAAACTTCTTCAAACTTTCACGTATTTTAATCCTTCTACTATTACAATGTTCAACCTTTTCAGCTTATTCCTTTCAGCTACGACTTTTAGTCTTTCAAATCTTTGAACTTTTCAAGATATTCCAAGATTTTCCAGGATTTTCCAAGATTTTTGCTTCATTTAAATACATGGAGAATCCTTGAAAACCTTTGTTGCTTTCAAGCATTATAACTTTAACATGCTTTCAGCTAGAGGCACCGTTCAAACATTGAAATGCTCACAAGGCTTTGGACTTCAACATACGTTTTGAAATTATTATGGGATGGCAACACAACCTACTGTTTGGTGGGCATTTTTTGACATAATCTGAAGCAAATGTTGCAATAAACTTCATCCATGGCTGGAACTGAACATATTGAAATTCACTGGAACTGGACATATAAGGAATGTGGGCGTGGTTAGCAAACAAAGCTCGTTGCTAAGGACGTCCAAAAATTTACTTTTTCCGATTCATCTGAAACCGACGTTGATTTGTTCCTCATCTCCAGGCGACCCAAACATAAAATGGTTGCTATGGAGATAAAATCAATAGAAAAGCCGCCATTTTGAAAAGAGTGGATTTTCTATCAACTTAGAACATGTAGCTTTTATTAATATGATACTCTCAAACAATGTGTTTTTTGGAGTCAGTTGATGATGCTGATTCCAGTGCTAGTACTTTTAGCCATTTTAGCAACATCTTCAAATTTTCAACAATTCAGCCATTTTTTCAACAATTTCAGCTTTCATGCTTAAGTCCTACAAATTTTGACCTATTTCAGCCATTCTACTATTACAATGTTCAACTTTTTCAGCTTATTCCTGCTAGGACTTTTGCACCTTTAACTTTTCATGGTTCTTCCAGTACAGTTGAGCCATTTCTTCAGCTAATTCAGCTTTCATTCAGCAGTACAGCATTCAACCCTGCATTTTCTTCTGGAAATGCAGCTCCTTCTAGTTATTGGTTGAATGCTATAAAGCATTCAACCCTTTGTTTTCCTGTTTCTCTTTATTTATTATTATTATTATTTATACTATCTTCCGCCGTTTTTTGACACTTAACTACTTCTACAATTTTTAACCGATTTTTACCATTCAACTTTTAAAATGTTCAGCTCTTTCAGCTTATTATTGGTATGACTTTTGGTTTTTCAAATCCTTGTACTTTTTAAGATATTCCAGTTTTTCCGGGAATTTTTGCCCTATTAAAATGCATTGGGAAGTTATGGTGCCCGAGGCGCCCGGTTCGACACCCGGTTCGGACGCTTCAAATTTTTCTTCCAACCCACTTTTAAAATGTTCATCTCTTTCAACTTATTACAGTTATTACTTTTGGTCATTCAAATCATTGAATTTTTTAAGATATTCCAGGATTTTTTGCTCCATTAAAATACATAGAGAATCCTTGTGCTAAACTTCTTTTACAGGTTTTTACTTACTTTAACCATTGTATGAAACAGTTCAGCTCATTCCTTTCCTTCAAATCTTCAAATTTTCATTAATTCAGCCATTTTTTCAATAATTTCAGGCCTTGTTTAACTCCTTTTACAATTTTTTTACCTCCAAAATTTTTTTCACCACCACTTTTGGTCCTTCAAATCCTTCGACATTTCAAAAGTGAAGGCTCATGGGAAAGTGTTGATTCCCAAACCATGAGTTAGGTGGCTGTTACGAGAAGTGACTATGATGTTTTTGCACCACATAAGTTAGTGGTCAAATGAAAATATAATGCTGTATCATACAGCTAGCTAGCTGATGATCAATATATCTCTCCATTATACATGGATGTGTGTGCAAAACCACGTGACACATGCATAGTTGAGAGAATTGGTCTTGATGCTTTGCATTTGTCAGAATGTCTCCTGCTGCATGACGTGGCTCCACTTTTGCTGTCAAATGATTAGTGCTTTGGATTACAACATCAAGGTTTGAAGTCATTATGGGATGGAGACTGTTTGGCAGCCATTTTGTGTTTTTCAAATCTGAAGCATTTGTTTCTTTAAACAAATATAACTTCAACATACTTGTAGCTAGAGACACCGTTCAAACATTAAAATGATCACAAGGCTTTGGACTATTAAATACGTTTAGAAATTATTATGGGATGTCGACACAACCTAATGTTGGTTGCCTTTTTATGACAAAATCTGAAGCAAATTTTTGCTCCATTAAATTACATAGGGAATTCTTGTGCTTAACCTCTTTTACAGGTTTTCACCTATTTTAACCATTTTACTTTTAAAATGTTCAGCTCTGTTCAGCAATTTCTTTTACAAATTAAGCTTTCTTTCAGCAATACAGCATTCAACCCTGCATTTTCTTCTGGAAATGCAGCTCCTTCTAGTTTATTTATACTATCTTCCGCCGTTTTTTGACACTTAACTCCTTCTACAATTTTTAACCGATTTTTACCATTCAACTTTTAAAATGTTCAGCTCTTCCAGCTCATTATTGCTATGACTTTTGGTACTTCTAATCCTTGTACTTTTTAAGATATTCCAGTTTTTCCGGGAATTTTTGCCCTATTAAAATGCATTGGGAAGTTATGGTGCACGAGGCGCCCTGTTCGACACCCGGTTCGGACCCTTAAAATTTTCTTCCAACCAACTTTTAAAATGTTCAACTCTTTCAACTTATTACAGTTATTACTTTTGGTCATTCAAATCATTGAACTTTTTAAGATATTCCAGGATTTTTGCTCCATTAAAATGCATAGGGAATTCTTGTGCTTAACCTATTTTACAGGTTTTTACCCTTTTTAACCATTTACTTTTAAAATGTTGAGCTCTTTCGGCTCAGTTCAGCCATGTCTTTAACAAATTAAACTTTCTTCTAGCAATACAGCATTGAATCCTGTATTTTCTTCTGGAAATGCATCTCCTTCTACAATTTTTTTTACGTCCACAATTTTTTTACCACCACTTTTGGTCCTTCAAATCCTTAGACTTTTCAAAAGGGAAAACTTTCGTTCGTTTTTCCACGTAAAATACGAACTGTGGCATGAAAACGTTTCAACTCGGCTTCGCCCACTAGAACGGTCCACGACAAGCCTTATTTATTTATACCGGCTGCATTGTATTGTGACTAAAGTGTTAGCTCAGTGGCTAAGGTAAACGGTTTATCATACTGAGGTTCTGAGTTCGATTCTGGCATTTGACTTTTTCTGCATGGTTTTTTACCTTGCCTTTCTTGATAAAATTCAGTTCCACTCACTTAAATATATTTCATTACAAGGAAGAATTTTCTTTCAGGTGGTATTACTCATAAGTTTTGACTTTTTATCCTTTAACTTTTAGGGATTTTCCAGGATTTTCCAGGACAGTTCAGCCATTTCATCAGCAAGTTCAGCTTTCATTAAGCAGTACAGCATTCAATCTTTGACAACCTTTGATTCTTCCAACCCTTACAACTTCCACACAATTTTAGCTAGAGACACTATTCAAACGTTAAAATGATCATAGCAGCTTAAAGCACACACACAAACACTCGATGTATGTTAGAAAAAACAGTGGGAGCAAATCTAAGGTAGATTAGGTGTATTTTTTATTTTCCCCCTCGTAGCTGGAAGCTGCAGTTCAAACATGTGCTTCAGCCATCTTGTGAACAAGCGTCGCCCACGGCCGCTAAGGCTCATGGGAAGTGTTGATTCCCAAACCATGAGTTAGGTGGCTGTTACGAGAAGTGACTTTCATGTTGTTATACCATATATGTTAGTGGGTACATGAAAATATAATGTTGTCTTGTCCAGCTAGCTAGCTAGCTAACTAGCTAGCTAGGCTGATGATCAGCATAGCTCTCCTTTATACTTAAATGAGTGTGCTAAGATTAATGATGCATGCATAGTTGAAAGAATACATTTTGAAGCTAAGCATTTGACAGGATGCCCCATACTGGAGGAGGTGACTGCACTTTTACCGTCAAATGATCAGTGCTTTGGACTACAATACCAAGTGTGAAGTCATCAGGGGATGGAGACTGCTTGGCAGCCATTTTGTGTTTTTCAAATTAGAAACCTTAGTTTCTTTCAACCAATATAACTTCCACATACTTGTAGCTAGAGACACCGTTCAAACATTAAAATGATCACAAGGCTTTGGACTATAAAATACGTTTAGAAATCATTATGGGATGTCGACACAACCTACTGTTTGGTGGCCTTTTTATGACAAAATCTGAAGCAAATATTGCAATAAACTTCATCCATGGCTGGAACTGAACATAATGAAATTCACTGGATCTGGACATATAAGGAATGTGGGTGTGGTTAGCAAACAAACTTCGTTGCTAAGGACGTCCAAAGGTTTAGTTTTTCCAATTTGTCTGAAACTGACGTCGATTTGTTCGTCATCCCCAGACGACCCAAACATAAAATGGTTGCTATGGAGATAAAATTAATAGAAAAGCCGCCATTTTGAAAAAAGTGGATTTTCTGTCAACTTAGACATGTAGCTTTTACCAATATGATACTCTCAAACAATGTGTTTTTTTTAGTCAGTTGATGATGCTGATTCCAATGCTAGCACTTTTAGCCATTTTAGCATCATCTTCAAATTTTCAACAGTACATCCATTTTTTTCAACAATTCCAGCTTTCATGCTTAACTCCGTCTACAAATTTCGACCTGTTTTGGTCATTCTACTTTTACAATGTTCACCTTTGACTTGTGGTCCTTTAACTTTTCAAAATATTTCAGGATCTTGCAGGACAGTTCAGCCATTTTTTTGAACAATTTCAGCTTTCATGCTTAACTCCTTCTACAATGTTTGACCTATTTAAGACATTTTACTTTTACAATGTTCAGCTTTTTCATCATATTTCTGCTTTCATTCAGCAATACAGCATTCAACCCTGCATTTTCTTCTGGAAATGCAACTCCTTCTAGTTATTTATACTATCTTCCGCCGTTTTTTGACACTTAACTCCTTCTACAATTTTTAACCGATTTTTACCATTCAACTTTTAAAATGTTCAGCTCTTTCAGCTCATTATTGCTATGACTTTTGGTACTTCTAATCCTTGTACTTTTTAAGATATTCCAGTTTTTCCGGGAATTTTTGCCCTATTAAAATGCATTGGGAAGTTATGGTGCACGAGGCGCCCTGTTCGACACCCGGTTTGGACCCTTAAAATTTTCTTCCAACCAACTTTTAAAATGTTCAACTCTTTCAACTTATTACAGTTATTACTTTTGGTCATTCAAATCATTGAACTTTTTAAGATTTTCCAGGATTTTTGCTCCATTAAAATGCATAGGGAATTCTTGTGCTTAACCTCTTTTACAGGTTTTTACCCTTTTTAACCATTTTACTTTTAAAATTTTGAGCTCTTTCAGCTCAGTTCAGCCATGTCTTTAACAAATTAAACTTTCTTCTAGCAATACAGCATTGAATCCTGTATTTTCTTCTGGAAATGCATCTCCTTCTACAATTTTTTTACGTCCACAATTTTTTTACCACCACTTTTGGTCCTTCAAATCCTTCGACTTTTCAAAAGGGAAAACTTTCGTTCGTTTTTCCACGTAAAATACGAACTGTGGCATGAAACCGTTTCAACTCGGCTTCGCCCACTAGAACGGTACACGACAAGCCTTATTTATTTATACCGGCTGCAATTTGATGCAACTAAAGTGTTAGCTCAGTGGCTAAGGTGAACGGTTTATCATACTGAGGTTCTGAGTTCAATTCCAGCATTCGTCTTTTTCTGCATGTTTTTTTACCTTGCCTTTCTTGATAACATTCAGTTCCACTCACTTAAATATATTTCGTTACATGGAAGAATTTTCTTTCAGGTGGTATTACTCATAAATTTTGACTTTTTATACTTTAACTTTTAGGGATTTTCCAGGACAGTTCAGCCATTTCATCAGCAAGTTCAGCTTTCATTAAGCAGTACAGCATTCAATCTTTGACAACCTTAGTTTGATTCTTCCAACCCTTACAACTTCCACACAATTTTAGCTAGAGACACCATTCAAACGTTAAAATGATCACAGCAGCTTAAAGCACACACACAAACACTCGATGTATGTTAGAAAAAACAGTGGGAGCAAATCTAAGTTAGTTTTGATGTATTTTTTATTTTCCTCCCCGTAGCTGGAAGCTGCAGTTCAAACATGTGCTCCAGCCATCTTGTGAACAAACGTCAGGACCCTGGCCTTAGCCCCGCCCACGGCCGCTAAGGCTCATGGGAAGTGTTAATTCCCACACCATGAGTTAGGCGGCTGTTACGAGAAGTGACTATCATGTTGTTACTCCACATATGTTACTGGTTAAATGGCAATATAATGCTGTATCATTCAGCTAGCTAGCTGATGATCCATATGTGTCTCCATTATACATGGATGACTGTGCTGTGATTGATGATACATGCACAGTTGGGAAATTTAATCATGTGGCACAGAATTGTACATGGTGCCCCCTAATGGATGAGATTACTGTATGTCTACTTTAGTTTGAAATGATCAATGCATTAGACTGTACCATCAAGGTTTGAAATCATTAAGACATAGGGAGGGTTTGGCAGCCTTTTTGTGTTTTCAAATTTGATACCTTTATTGCTTTTAACTTTCCTACCTTTGACATGCCGTTAGCTAGAAACACCGTTCAAACATTAAACTGCTCATAAGACTTTGTATTTCAATATAAGTTTTGAAATAATTATGGGATGGCAACACCAACTACGGTTTTGCGGCCATTTTGTGCCTAAAAGTGAGGCGATTTTAAACTGTTTTTTTAAACCTATTTTAACCATTTTACTGTTGCTATGTTATGATCTTTCAGCCTAATCCTTTCAGCTATTACTTTTGGTCTTTCAAATCCTTGAACCTTTCAAGGTTTTCCAGGATTTTCCAAGATTTTTCCTCCATTAAAATACATTGAGAATCCTTGAAAACCTTTGGTTCTATCAACCATCATAACTTCAACAGGCCTTTAGCTACAGACACTGTTCAAACATTAAATTGATCACAAGGCTTTGGAATATAAAATACGTTTATAAATCATTATGGGATGTCGACACAACCTACTGTTTGGTGGCCATTTCATTACAAAATCTGAAGCAAATATTGCAATAAACTTCATCCTAGGCTAGAACCGAACATATTGAAATTCACTGGATCTGGACATATAAGGAATGTGGGCGTGGTTAGCAAACAAACTTTGTTGCTAAGGACGTCCAAAGGTTTACTTTGTCCAATTTGTCTGAAACTAATGTCGATTTGTTCGTCATCCCCAGGCGACCCAAACATAAAATGGTTGCTATGGAGATAAAATTAATAGAAAAGCTGCCATTTTGAAAAAAGTGGATTTTCTGTCAACTTAGAACATGTAGTTTTACCAATATGATACTCTTAAACAATGTGTTTTTTTGAGTCAGTTGATGATGCTGATTTCAGTGCTAGCACTTTTAGCCATATTAGCAACATCTTCACATTTTCAAAAGTTTAGCCATTTTTTCAACAATTTCAGCTTTAATGCTTAACTCCTTCTACAAACTTTGACCTATTTTAGCCATTCTACTATTACAATGTTAAACTTTTTCAGCTTATTCCTGCTAGGACTTTTGTACCTTTACCTTTTCAAGGTTTTTCCAGTACAGTTCCGCCATTTCTTCAGCTAATTCAGCTTTCATTCAGCACTACAGCATTCAACCCTGCATTTTCTTCTGGAAATGCAGCTCCTTCTAGTTTTTTAATTGTTGTTAGGTTCTGTCATTAAGTTTGAATCGTTTTATATTAAAAAACCAAAATATATTTCATCTGGACTATACAGCATTTACTCTTTTTTTCTGTTAAATATGCCCAGGAAGACCAGCCTGCAGATGACAAAATTGTGCCCTATCATCATTAGCTGTAACCAGAAGTTCATGTCCTGTTCCCCTTTCTCCATTTTGGTAAAAAAAAAAAAAAAAAAAAAAAAAAACTTTTTCTTGTCGAAATAGACAAGTCACACCGAACTATCATTGATGAAAAAAAAATACCCGTTTATACATTTATTTGCCAGTAAAGGTTAAAAAATGGTTGTTTTCACCCGCCATCGACATTATAATATGAGCGACAGATAACACTCCAGACCAGCTGGTGGCGCTAAAGCACCATGACGCTGTTAGCCAAACAACGAAGAACAGCACGAGGCGCTAGCAGCGTTAGCTTGTTAGCAGGCTAGCAGCGTTAGCTTGTGTTGAGAGGTCGGTGGTGTTTTGTTGGGACGTTTGTGAGGTTTTTGGACAGGAAGGACGATACGTGGTTCGTGTGGAACTCTCAGCATTTTCCAAAGTGTCGTAAATGAGTGAAGAAGTGTTGAACGGAAAGACAACGTGGATTGCTGTGATCATTGTGAGACTAGCAGATGATCGATCGGAGCTGCAGTGAAGAGGACGGCGGTGTTTGTGGGAGTTGGAGCTGAAGATCGGAGCAGGAACCATGTCTTCAGAACCTCAGGAAGGTTCTGTCAGAGAACAACTTTCTGCTGCTGAAGGAACCATCGTCCAGAACGAGGAGGAGCTCTGTCGTCAGCGCAGACTGCTGGATAGCAGCTGGAACCCGCAGCTTCAGCTGCACATAGTTGGTACGTGATTAAAAATTTAAAATCCTTCTTTGGTTGCCCTGATCTTTACGTCACTGGAAGGGATTGTCGTCTCTTCCGGCCTTCACAGATTCAGATGGTTCAGGACGTCAAAAAGTGGAATGTGCAGAAATAAAAAGACACACAAGAGTCTGCATGAAATGTCAAACCTTTTCCAAAAGGGGAGAGGTGGAGAAACGCTCTAGTTGTTTCGCGCGGTGTTGTGGCTCCAGTACAACACTCCAGTACAGAAAGAAAACAGAGACCAAAAGTCAAAAACAGGCCTACTGGTGACCTTGGAACTGTAGAACATGTATGTTTTAATATCTTATTCTTTATTATGTTACAGCTTTATCCTTAGTGTGAAGTGAACTTATTTTGAACTATCCAGATTTATGGTCGTGTGACATTCCTTTTTGCTTTATGGTTGCAGCATCCTGTGAAGAAATAGGATGTTCTTTGTGCAAAGTTAGGTGTTTTCCATAGGTGCAATAAATATGCGATGGACTATATATGTACCATCTGGGTTGAAGATTCTTCCCCTGGGAAAGTGTGAAGATTCGTGTTCTCATGTGGAGGTTGGAGCTGACCTTTGCTCTGGATACCGGTAAAAGGAACCTTGAGTTGTCCAGGAATGATTTACTCTGACCAGATGGGGACTCTTTTGATCATCGGACTGGGTGTGCGCCGGTGAAACGGGCCCCTGGGAGGCGGAGCAGATCCGAAGTTGGCAAACCATCAGCTATTGGCCAGAGGAAGCAGGCGGGCTATCAGTTGACGAATCAGAGCGACCAGGGGCGGAGATCCAGCGACCATGATCTTTCCGGAAGGCAGGGATTCAAACACATCTTAAAAAGACTGTTTTTAAAGTTTTCCATTGTTCTTGGGAAAATCTACGAATAATTCGCATGTAACTTGTGCGTCAGTAGATCTTTACTTGAGAATCCAGATATATCTGCATTAATTTTTTAATCTGTGCTTTAGAACTATTGTCAGGGAAATAAACTCTGTGTATTTTAAAACCGGTTGAATCCTTGTTTGTTTTACCACTCTCGACTATCGAACACGCATGGATGGAAAGAACTGAAAAGCGGACGATTTCTTTCCTTCAGTACCTATTATCTGTTACTGAAGGCAGGAACTATGGAGTGATATTTCTGCTACCACGTTGCACACAAAACCTTCTAAGTTGCAGGTGAAAATATTAAATATTTGCTTTTCTATAATTTATTATTCTGCTTTGATATATGTTTTTTTGGGGGGGGTGGGGCTGCAGTTAACAGCAACACTGTGCCTCCTGTTGGTCTATCTCCGCGTGACAGCGCTATCCAAAAGTCTTGGAAATGTATAAAAGGCTCCTTGTTGTGTTTGTGTCCCTGCAGTCCTCCCCCAGCATTGGATGACTGAAGAGGAAGATCTCTGCAACCAGCAGAGGAACTTCAGAGTGGAACAGGAGGAACCAGAACCTCCACAGATTCAAGAGGAACAGGAGGAACCAGAACTTCCACAGATTAAAGAGGAACAGGAGGAACCAGAACCTCCACAGATTAAAGAGGAACCAGAACTTCCACAGATTAAAGAGGAAATGCAGGAACCAGAACATCCACACATTAAAGAGGAAAAGCAGGAACCAGCACCTCCACAGATTAAAGAGGAACAAGAGGAACCAGCACCTCCACAGATTAAAGAGGAACAAGAGGAACCAGCACCTCCACAGATTAAAGAGGAACCAGAACTTCCTCAGATTAAAGAGGAACAGCAGAGCTTTAATGTAACTAATAGTCAGGATGAAGAAGGAAACCAACATGAAGAATCAACATCAACTAAAGATGAAGAGACAGACCCACAGAACAGAGATCAGAGGAAGAGGAGGGACAGAAGTCATGTCCAAAGTGTGGACAGCTCTCGCATGTCAGCAGGTCAGTGTGACTCTGATGTTAGAAAAAATCACAAGACAAATCTGGGTAAGAAATACAAAAAATCTCCAAAAGAAGACACATTTTCCTCTATCAAGTCTGGTAAAAACTCAAGAATAATTACTAACCCGTCTGACTACATAGAAACTGGGTCTGATGAAAGATGTTATATCTGTAAAGAATGTGGTAAAAGCTTTAGTAACAAATATCTGTTCAGAATTCATGTAAGAATCCATGCAAAAGATAAGCAATTTTCTTGTAAAGACTGTGAGAAAAGATTTTGTCACAGATCTCATCTCAATAGACACATGAGAACTCACACTGGAGAAAAGTCTTTTTCTTGTAGAGAATGTAATACAAGTTTTTGTGATGGTTCTCATCTCAAAAGACACATGAGAACTCACACAGGAGAAAAGCCTTTTTCTTGTAAAGAATGTAGTAAGAGTTTTAATCAAATATCTAATCTCAATAGACACATGATGACTCACACAGGAGAAAAGCCTTTTTCTTGTAAAGAATGTAATACAAGTTTTTGTGATGGTTCTGATCTCAAAACACACATGAGAACTCACACAGGAGAAAAGCCTTTTTCATGTAAAGATTGTAAAAAAAGTTTTAGTCGTTTATTTAGTCTCAACAAACACATGAGAACTTGTAAGACTTTTTCTTGACAATTTAAGGATCTATTGTAAACTCTAAATTCAAAACTTTTCTGATAAGAAACCTCAAACTCTGTACCACAGCAGAATAGTTCATTTTACAAAAGGGAAAAAGTTCTGTATCTCAAAAAAATGCAATATGTTAAAATAATTTTTAATGCTCAAAACATCTGGGGGGAAACCCATATGTTCTAATGAACTCCATAGCAATCTGAGCTTTCATTTCACGTACGCAGAGCCACAGGCTGATGGGTTCCATACCATATTGATGAAGTAACTTCATTAGAGGGAGGAACAAGTAAGTATTGAATGTGTAGAAATGAATTTTTCTAAAAAAAAAAGAAACAAGAAAACTTTGGTTGTTTTGATATATGATTTGCTTCCAGGAGGTCCTTTGTACCAACAGCAGTTAGACTATAGAATGACACAGTTTAGGACTGATGAAACTGCTGCTGTGTTTACTTATTTAGTTATGACGTGTACTTTTACTTCCACATTTTATTACTATTTCAATTGTTTACTAACTACTTGTTTTTCTAACTGCTATATTTCTTGTTTGGCTGCTGTAACAACTGAATTTCCCTCCGGGGATCAATAAAGTCTTGTCTCGTCTTATCCTGACCTTTTTGGACAGCTTTTTTAGGTTCTCATCTCCTCTAAGCCACAATTATCAAAAGCAAAAAAGTAAAGGATCAATACATTTCAATCTGTGTGTAATGATACTAGACAATGAGTTTCTTTTTTCACAAAATGAATTATTTTAGATATTAGAAATTAGTTGTTTTTGAATTATTAGAGCTACCGACAGTAGAGCTAACGTCTAGTAGAGATATGTAAGGGTTAATGGCCGACGAAGTGGGCGATTATTACTTTTTAACACACGCCGTGGAAGCCTGAGCTGTCTGACGTGAAGCGGAGGTTGCTTCCGCGAAGTGCGTTAAAAAGTAATTACTGCACACTTTAAAGGCCAATAACCCGCTTATACCATGGTCACTTACAAAAGCAATCCATATTAACCTGGTTTTAGTCCTTAATTGTTGTTTTTTTTTCCCCCGATTTGGATCGCTTTTCTCACAGAGAGAGAGAGAGAGAGAGAGAGAGAGAGAGAGCGCGCGCTTCTAAGGCCATTTGGAAGGCTGGGCTGTAGGGCTTACAGGGACCATAAATTAACTATCTATGGGACTGATTGTAGCTATGGGAACCACTTCAGTCGTCCGTTTACGTGTGAAGAACAAAGCTGTAGGATCGACTTCCTGCGGTGACAGATCCTGCCACCTGTGTTGGACCCCACGGGTGTTCCGTACCGTGTCCATCTGTGAGATTGCTCCCCAGAGACCAGATTCCAAGGATGGGCTGAAGGAAGTAGGTGGGCTCCTCTGTTAGCCAATCTCTAGCGACCAGAGGCGGAGATTCAGCGGCCATCATGCTGCAGGAGGAGGGACTCTGACCACATGTTTAAAAGGGCCATGCTTTGGCAAAAGCGTGTCTCCAGACAAGCTGCATGTGATTCGGATTGTAATGTCTTACGTATTGCAGGCCTTGATTTTGGACACCCAGATCGATCTGTTTTATTTTGTTTAGAGCTCTTTGTTAGGGACAATAAAACCTCTTAATTTTATTCCGTTTGCATTTTCTGGTCATTCTCCCGACTTAAGAACATGCATGGAAGCAATCTAAAAGCGACTGATTTCTCATTTTCTTCACTCCTCAGCCCTAAAGTTAAAAATGCTTATAACTCATTTGAAAGCATCATATTGTCTATAAATCACCCAAACAGGAAGACTCGAAAACCTGTTTTATTCATAATTATTTACCCCCCCCCCCCCCCCCCCCGGCCCGTATTCAGAATTTTTAACTGAGTTTTCTGACTTCCTTTCGACTATTGTCTTAGATTCTGATCAAATTATAATATTAGGGGATTTTAATATTCATGTTGATGACCCCAGTGACTGTCTAGGAAAGGCTTTTGCAGCTTTATTAGATGTTGTTGGTTTCACCCAAAGTGTGAATGGACACACTCACTGTCATAAGCACACCCTGGACCTTGTTTTAATCCATATCCGTATAGAGATCAGCCAGCTGAGTGTCTTTCCTCTTAACCCCTTCATTTTTGATCACTTTCTGATTACCTTCCAGTTTACATTAGAACATGCTACTGCCCCAGTGAATAAGAAACAGCTTAGAAGAACCTTAACTGACCGTTCTGTGTCTGAGTTTAAACACACAGTTCAGCCAGTACTTAGTGATATTCTGAGAAAATACTCTGAGACAAGCTCCCATAGCATCGGTCTAGTATAAATGAGCACTTTGTTAATGATGCCTTACAAGCCTTCAGGAGTACACTTGATAATGTTGCCCCCCTGAAACCTAAGTTCGTTAGACAAAACCAAGTAGCACCGTGGTTTCTACAACATGGCGCTGCAGGAGCAGCAGCTAGTTACAGCAGCTCTCTCTTTTCTTCTCTTTTCTATTGTTTTTTGGCCCGCTCTACGGCTTTTCTTTTATGTGGTCAATGCCTTTTGCAAGTCTGCACATAAGGAGACCAATTTTATTATTTTTGCGTTCTGTTTTTCATTGTTTTTTAACTTGTTTGGGAGTGTGTCGGCGGACCCCCTCAGATTCGCATATGGCTCCATTGTTTACTCCAGGGATCAGCTGTTGGCTCTGCGCGGCCCTGCACCTCTCTACACCGAAAGACCTGAAGTTCCACCTGAAATTCGGAGGAAACGGAGAGGCTGCAGAGCAGGACGTAGGCTTCGGGAGAGGAGATGGAGGTACAAACCATACGTTCCATCCATCATTATGGGAAACGTCCGTTCCCTCTCCAACAAGATGGACGAGCTGACGGCGCTGACCCGGTTACAGCAGGAATACAGGGAGTGTAGCCTCATGTGTTTGACTGAGACGTGGCTGAATGAATCGACACCGGACTCTGTGGTCGCACTGGATGGATTCAAACTGGTTCGGGCGGACAGGAGTTTGAGAGACAGTGGTAAGAAGAAGGGAGGAGGACTGGCGGTGTTTATTAACGAGAGATGGTGCAACCCGGCGCACGTCTCTGTGAAGGAACAGTTTTGCTCCCGTGACATCGAGGTTCTCGCTGTGGCCATCCAGCCGTATTACATCCCGAGGGAGTTTTCGCATGTTATAATTTTTAACGTGTACATCCCTCCATCGGCCGATGCGGAGGCAGCCTGCGAGCGACTCCACGGAGCGGTGACGCGCATGCAGACCCGGCACCCGCAGGCGCTGCTTCTCATCAGCGGGGATTTCAACCATGCCTCGCTCTCCTCCATTCTCCCCACTTTCACTCAGTATGTTAAGTGCCACACTAGGGAGAACAAGACGCTGGACTTAATGTATGCCAACGTTAAGGACGCATATGCCTCCAACCCCCTCCCCCCACTCGGCCGCTCTGATCACAACCTGGTGCATCTGGTTCCTGAATACAAACCCAGGGCAAAAAGAGAGCCACCCAAGAAGAAGAAGTCAGTGAGAGCGTGGACTGATGAGGCCAGGGAGAGACTGTTTCCAGACCACAGACTGGGAGACACTCTGCAGCTCTCATGGAGATGACATCGACAGCCTGACCCACTGCATCACTGACTACATCAGCTTCTGTGTAGAGAACACTGTACCAACTCGGAGGGTGCGGTGTTTCTCCAACAGCAAGCCCTGGGTGACCCCTGAGCTGAGAGCCTTACTGAAGGAGAAGAGGAGGGCTTTTATTTCGGGGGACAGAGAGGAGCAGAGGAGAGTTCAGCATGAACTCAAATACAAGATCAGACAGGCCAAGAACAGCTACAGGAGGAAGCTGGAGGAGCGGCTGAAGAACAACAACGTTCGAGGTGTGTGGAGAGGTCTAAAGACCATCAGTTGTCACGGACAGAGAGCAGACACGGTGACGTCTGATGAAGACCAGGGCTTGGCCAACGAGTTGAATCTGTTCTTCAACAGGTTTGACTCCAGCCCTCCCCCCTCCACTTCACACATCGCCAGCCCAGCAGCTAAACCAACCCCCACCCCCAATCACTCTCATCACTACACACCACCCCCATCCACAGCCGTACCATCTCTGCCCCACACCTCCACCCCCCTTTGCCTCACTTCTGATCAGGTGAGGAGAGAACTGAGGCGACTTAAGACCAGGAAAGCTGCAGGTCCAGACGGCATCGGACCTGGACTGCTCAGGGACTGTGCTGACCAGCTCTGTGAGGTGGTCACTTACATCTTCAACCTGAGCCTGAGTCTGGAGACGGTCCCAGTCCTGTGGAAGACCTCCTGTGTGGTTCCGGTTCCTAAGACGTCGCACGCTAAGGAACTAAACCACTACAGACCAGTAGCCCTGACCTCCCACCTGATGAAGACCATGGAGAGGCTCATCCTCAGCCACCTTCGCTCAGTGGTCAGCACCGCAACGGACCCGCTGCAGTTTGCCTACAGGCCGAACATCGGGGTGGATGACGCTGTCATCTACCTGCTGCACCGGGCGCTGACTCATCTGGAGGACGCTGGAACCGCTGTGAGGGTCATGTTCTTTGACTTCTCCAGCGCCTTCAACACCATCCAGCCAGCTCTGCTGAGAGAGAAGCTGGAAGGGGCTGGAGTGGACAGACGACTGACTGCATGGACGACCGACTACCTCACCAACAGACCACAGTATGTGAGGCTACACAACTGTGTGTCTGAGGTGGTGGACTCCAGCACTGGTGCTCCTCAGGGGACGGTGCTCTCACCGTTCCTCTTCACCCTTTATACCTCAGACTTTACATACAACACTGGCAGTTGTCACCTCCAGAAGTTCTCTGACGACTCGGCCATTGTCGGCTGTGTGTCGGGGGGGAACGAGCTGGAGTACAGGTCAGTCATCAAGGACTTTGTGGACTGGTGTGAGCGTAATCACCTGTGCTTGAACACCAGTAAAACAAAGGAGATGGTGATTGATTTCCGGAGGAGAACACCACAATTCACACCAGTGAGCATCCAGGGCTTGGACATTGAGGTAGTGGACAGTTTTAAGTACCTGGGTGTTCACCTCAACAAGAAACTTGACTGGACTCAAAACACCGATGCCCTGTATAAGAAGGGCCAAAGTCGCCTCCACCTTCTGAGGAGACTGAGGTCCTTTGGAGTGTGCAGGCCTCTCTTAAGGACATTTTATGACTCTGTGGTAGCCTCTGTTATCCACTACGCTGTGGCCTGTTGGGGAGCAGGCAGTACAGACCGGGACAGGAAGAGACTGAACAAGCTGGTCAGGAGAGCCAGTTCTGTCCTGGGGTGCCCACTGGACTTTGTGGAGGAAGTGGGTGAAAGGAGGATGTTGACCAAGCTAACATCCATCATGGACAACAACTCTCACCCACTACATCAGACAGTGGAGGCACTGAGTAGCTCCTTCAGTGGCAGACTGTTACACCCCCCATGCAGGAAGGAACGGTTCCGCAAGTCATTCATCCCAACAGCTGTAAGATTGTACAATGCCACAGTTTAAATATGCATGTACAAACCGGTTTTCATACATCCATAGCTCATCTGTATATTCTGTGTCTTTACTTTATTTATTTAATTTTATTATTAGGCATAACATGTGTTATGTTGTAATAGTGTACATAATTTATTATTACTTACTTACTTTTTACATTGTTTTCTATTTTTGCACATTTTATTTTTTTGTATTTGTTACTTGCACATTTGGGAACACCCCTCACTTTTGCACATTTCTGTCACCTTTTCTTTTCTCTGCTCTTTGGAATTGCTGTGACAATTGAATTTCCCCAATGTGGGATCAATAAAGAATATCTATCTATCTATCTATCTTTAACGCTGATACATGTTCTCTTAAACAAGTAACCCGTAAGAGAGTTAGGAGACAATTTGTGGAGAGAGTTTGTAGATTTAGGAGAAACCAACGTTTGAAATGAAACCAAAGTGTCCTAAACCAAAATCACTGAGCACATCTCAATGTTCCACAAACAGTCATTTTCCACAGTGGACCGTCAACTGGTCACATGAAGTAATTTTGATCACTGATGGTGCTCCATCAAAGGTCAGGAAGAAGGCAGGTGTTGCCACAAAATTCAGGCAGAAACCAGGAAAAGATTTTTATAATAATGAATAATAATAATAATGGACATTTCATTGTGTTTTGCACACTTTAATGATTCTTATAATAATGAATAATAATAATAATAATGGACATTTCATTGTGTTTTGCACACTTGAATGACAGTAAATGTGTTTCTGCACAGGATTTGAATCCTGATATTGATGGTCTTGTGAAGTTTCAGGAGAGAAAGGAGGTTAACTCCAAGCTCTTATGTTCACAAATGTTTGCAAGTTGAATTTAGTGTAATTTTGTCATCGTTTGGACATTTACATTTTAGGAAGATGTTTCATTTTTTTCTGTAGCCCCTCTTGAATTTATTATCAGGATTGCTTCAGTGTCAGATTTAAAATATTCAGGCTGTCTAGAATTGAATAAACCAATATTTTTTAAAGTGAAATTAATTTTATTTAAGATCCATTGGCCTCTGTGAATGAATGTGTAATAAGAAATGATTAGGCTACCATGTTGGTTGAGGCATGTTTTCCAATTGGGTAAAAAAAAAGAATAAAGCTGTTGTTTTGCCTTTACGCTACTGGTCCGGCCCACTTGAGATCAGACGGGTTGAATGTGGCCCCCGAACCAAAATGAGTTTGCACCCCTGGTCTAATGGCACCAAAGGATTCTGGGATGCGGGTGGGCATGCATGTTTCTTTTTGTTGAACCATGACTGAAGTGTCTAAGACCTGAAGTCAGGTCCATGCTGTTTGGCTGCTCACAGGTGTGTTGAATAATGGGTGGCTTGCTGCTCGGAGTTGGATTACGACTCAACCCATGCTCTGAGACCAAAGAAACGTTCAAGGCGGCCACCAAATAAAACCACAAATTAGCCGCGTCACTGAATAAGCCGCAGGGCTGTAAGCGCATGACAAAAGTAGTGGCAGGGCTCGACATAGCCATTTGTCCGCTGGCCCGGTCCTGTTTTTCGAGCAGTGCGGACCACAAGACTTTACTTTTCACTTGTCCGCTCGGGCCACTAAAATATTTAACGGTTTATATATTCTTCACCTTTTTCAATAAAGTACATTTTGCGAAAACGTGTAGATTTACCTCGTCTTTATAATTTAGTTTTTCTGCTAGTCCTGTGTTCAGACTTCAAGGGTTTCTATGGGAAACCTTTGATCGCTTCTCCTTCTCTCCCGCTTGCGCGCGCTCGGCTTTCACTGCCGAGCACCACGCGGCACGCGCTCACTACTTTTTTTTTTCAAACTTTATTGAATGTAACAATTCAATACAAAACAATGTTAAACAGTAACAACAAAGGCACAAGCCAGTGGGTTATTATTACATTTGATTATAAATCCGACACCGTCACTGAAGAGAGACTGAAGCATGTCAGAGATGTGGAAGACATGGCAGGAATAGATAGGAATATGTTGGATGGAGTAGTGGGTATAATTAGTAGTATGGACAGCAAGATATTTAATGAATGCATTGAAGATGAAACTGTATCCACTAAGCTTTAAGCTGAATGTCAAAGAATCAAAGGCAACTCCAAATACCTGAATCTCAGACTCAAATGCAGTAGAATGTTAAACTACTTAATTTAGTTTCTCTTTACAACACTGTAAGCAGTAAGTATTTCTAGTTAGCTGAATGATCTCAGTTAGACCTGCACAATATGAGGAAAACTCGCGATATGCGATATCAGAGATTAAAATTGCGATAACGATATAAATTGCGGTATATAAACAAACAGCAAAATAACCAAATAACCATTCCCAGTTTAAAAATTATACTCCAAATGACCCACGTTGACATAGGTTACAAACATCTAACATAACAGGGCTCCATCTGATTGGTCAACAATGTGAAGGCGTCCATCCGATTGGTCAAATGCATTAAGGGATTTATTTGATTCGTTAAATGGTTCAAGCTGCCATTAGATTGTTTTAACACATTTAAGGTTTAAGATTTATTGCGATATTTGCCGTTAGAAGCACCATGAAAACTTCTGAACTAGTGTTACCTACTACACTGCAGTCTTCTTCTTTCTCTTTCGGCTTTTCCCATCAGGGGTCGCCACAGCGAATCATCCTTTTCCACCTCACTCTATCATGAACATCTTCTACCCTAACATTAGCCAACTTCATGTCCTCTGTTAAGACATCTATATATCTCCTCTTTGGCCGTCCTCTTGCCCTCCTGCCAGGCAGCTCCATCTCCAACATCCTTCTACCAATATATCCACTATCCCTCCTCTGAACATGTCCAAACCATCTCAGTCTGGCTTCTCTGACTTTGTCGCTAACACAGGCAACATGAGCCGTCCCTCTGATGTACTCGTTCCTACTACACTGCAGTGCTCTCTTCAAAACATCTGAAACAGACTAGAGCAGATTTAAGTTTGATATGGTCTATTTTCAGTCATTGAAAAGTGTAGAAATAAGTGATGTCACCAGAATGCACCAAATTGTACCATATTAAAAGTTTCCGGGGGGGCATGCCCCCAGACCCCCCTAAAGTTGCAAGCACTTGCGGAGCGGCGGGTCCCGCTATGCGCGGTGTAGTTCCAGTAACTTTCAGGCAGGGCCAGTAAGTTTCAAAAACTACTGGCCCTGTGGGCCAGTGCAAATTTCTGGGCTATGTCAACCCCTGAGTGGCTTATTGTCCGGAAATTACGGCATTTCATATATATAAGTAGTAATGTATTACTACGGAGCCTATGATCTGAAATACTCCATTACTGACCAAAGTAACTACTGTTAGTCATTACTATTACTATGTAATTCATTACCCCAACACCGTTTATTAGTTAGTAGTCAAACCATGAAGAGCTGTCTTAAAATTAGCCATTATATTATTAAATATTTTTCATTTTGCTTTAGAAACCTGTTCATTATTTTAAAACAGCTTTTTAAAATACGAATTTTAATCATGGTGAATATTATTATAATTCTATGGCTTTTTTCAGAAACTCAGATCTCCAAATCAATATTTTCCTAAGTATCTTTGTTTTTATTTCATGTTGCTGTTTTTCAGAATGACTTATTTGTTTCATAATGAACTTTTTCAGAAGAATGAGTCTGTCAATCAAACCAGAAAGGCGGAGACACATTTGTGATTGGCTACTTCTTTACTCAGACATAAGCAGCAGCACCCTGACTACATTGATGGAAGATGCATCAGTGAACGTGCATGCACCTCAACACTAGGGGGGAGTATGCACCTCAACACATCCACAGTGTTACCAGATCTGGCGGTTTTGGTTCTAAATTTGCAGATAGAAATTGGCTATTGAAGGTTTTAGGGTTGGTTCTGCATTTATTTTTTTTCTCGTGAAAATATAGTAGCGGACAACATTGGGCTTGGAGGCTGTTGGAATGCCTCTAATCTTTTATGTACTGGAGCTCTGTGAACGCACCAGGATGTGTGTGGGAGGAGCTACTAGCTAATGTTTGTAGCCTGGTCGCTACATGGAGCGGTGTCTGTGTTTATGTCACTTTGCCTGGTAGACACGGAGAATGTTCAGAGATCAGGTTTTAATTTTGAAGAGTTCTACATGGTAATCATGTTTCCAAGTTTGAGTTCATGACATCATCCCAGCTTCAGCTCCCTTGATGACGGCCGCTTCAGCGGTTTTTCCATCTCTCTCTGGCTGAGTTTGAAAGCTTGCTGTCCCGCTTTAACCCTAAAGGGAACAATAAAACCAGATGACCTGATTTATAATTATTGTCTCCATGAAAATAAAAGTATCATAAGGTTCAGAAGTCCCGAGCAGGCTGGCTCTGCTGGCCGTTAGCTCGCTTCCCGGGAGCCGCCACAGTGATGGCATGTAAGGGAAACAGATGTGACGACAGACTGGATCTGTGAGCACAACAGCGGAGTTGTTTGGCCGTGTTAGCCATTTTGCATTTTCATTTAAGGACCTTGTGTGTTACTATTGCCAGCAGATTGGTCACAAAGCCTCCGTATGCCCAATTCGCAAGACTAAATTCACAGGTGTTTGCTACGCACCCAGGCCAGAGACTGTCGCAGGAGCAGGGCCTGTTCACACGGACAAAGACATTTTCCAGCTACTTAAATCTGTGACTGTGAATGGACAGCAGGTTACTGCTATGCTGGACACTCGTAGTTTTGTTTCTTTAGTCAAACAGAGTTTAATCCCTTTTGGTGGACTTGATTATGGTAGGCAAACAAATGTTGTGTGTGTACATGGTGACAAACATTTGTACACAAAAGCGGATGTAACTGTGACCATAAATGAACAATCATGTCTTTTGACTGCTGGAGTGGTAGAGAACCTGCCTTGTTGATTTGATTTTGGGGTTTTATTTACCTATGTTGAGGGACTTATTAAATGAGGCTACTGAAACAGCTAAAGCTAAGCTGAGCTACCTGTTAGTGTGTCCGCACCCATGCTTACTAGGGCTCAGGCTAAAGCTGGGAGGCAGTCTTCCACACATGAATGACAGATTCTTTGATGGGAGCAAAGAAATGTAAAAAAAAGTCCAGAGAAAGTTTGAAAAAAAAAATTAAGTTGCCGGATCCTGAGATCCAATTGCAACAGAAACATTTGAAATACCAGCTGACATTTTAGCTTTACAAAAGAAGACCAAACTTTAAAACCTTTGTTGGCCAAAGTGACAACGGAAAGTGACAAATGTTTGGGAAATGTGAAGTTTATTGTTGTTGATGATGTTCTGTATGCAGCTGAAGGTGAACACCTACGGTTAGTTGTTCCAACCACCTCAGGCATCATGCTCTTAGCACAGGCACTCCCATGGGTGGGTCACCTGGGTCGTCGCAAAACATATCGTGTTAGTTCATGTTTCTTCTAGCCATCTATGTACACTGATATTCAGACGTACTGTGCAACATGTCCTACCTGCCAGAAAACTGCCATCACACATAAGTCAGACAGAGCATTACTGCACCCACTTCCTATCATTTCCACACCATTCAGGAGAATAGCCATGGACATTGTTGGACCTTTACCTAAGAGCAGCAGTGGTCACGAGTACATCCTGGTGGTCTGTGATTATGCTACACGGTTCCTAGAAGCCTTTCCCTGCACACCATTACAGCTCCTGCAGTCATGAGAGCGTTAATTCAGTTTTTCTCCAGGGTAGGAATACCTGATGAAATTCTGAAAGACCTGGGAACCAACTTTACCTCCCGGTTGATGAAACTTTTCCAACAGCAGCTTGTCATCACTGCCATCAAGGCGACTGTATGTGAGAACTGTTGGTGCCTCGCGGTTCATCCATTTTATGCATCATTTTTTTGTTTTTGCACTTGGCTGACCAGGCCATCTCCATGATTAATTCCAGCGGACGCAGTGCATGGCTGGGGGAGGCTGATATTGCTGATGTTCTCACTGTTTGGCCTCACCATCCCTCCCAGTGACGTCTTTTGGCTTTAGGTGGCACTCAAAGTGTTATGTATCAGTTTAGCTTTCGGCTGTCATATCAGTCATGTTTTCGACTACATTTCTCAGAAGTCCTGTGGTGGACCTGGTGTAATCCTATGGGCTTCCCTTTGTTTAGCATCTTCTTGGTGTTTTCTCGGTGTTCTATTTTCTTCCATTATCACCGGTGTTTTGCATTTCTGTGGTCGCGACCCGTTTTCGAATCTAGGAGTCCGCTTTGTTTAAGTAAGACGTATTGTCCTCTGCCCATCTGGAATCATTTCTGCCATGGAGCTCTGGTTTATTGATGGATGCCTCTCTGCCACTATGTCATCCCTCGTGTTTGTGCAGCACATCCTTAATTCAATCTTGGTTTTATAATTAAGAATTTGTCTCTGTTGGGCCACCTGAATTTTGCTATGTGCATTTTTCCTCACGGCCATCTTGTTTTCTTGTTTTGGGTAGCTCAGTCCTGGACCTCCGCGTTCCTGTTGTTCTGGATGTTTCTGTCTTGTTTTTGGTCTCTAATTCTCGATGCTTTGAGTGGTTTTGTTATGACGATAACTGTTTGGATCTTTGGTCTCCCTCCACTTGTTTTCTGATGGTCCATCCTCTCCCGTCATAATTCCGCTGAGACTGCGCTGTGTCCTGTGTCCTGTGTTCCTCATCCAGTAATTATGAAAAAGAAAATTTCTACTTGTTCTGCTGCAGCTAATCATATATCTGCGTTACCTTTTCACCAGTACAGAGTTCCCTCGTTTTATTGCAGGACTTTCGTTCTAAAAATAACCGTGATCGCTGAAATCCAAGGACTCTGATTACAGAAGTTTATGGCAGTAAAACTCCTCACTGCCTACATACACTTTTCTCAGACAGACATGAACATTTTCATCCTTGTCTCTTGTTAGAAGTCTCAAATTTTCATGGAAATTAAGTCCAGGATCTTAGAATGAAAACAAAGATCTGATGGATCAAAGATTTCTGATCTGAAGAGCTCCGCGTTTCTGTACAGGAGACACTGCACGGACTGAGGAGATTGATTGACATGGTTTCCAGCCAATCAGGACACAGAACAGGGTGCTGTATAAAAAAAGCAGCATAATTGATCTAAAAGAATGAGCTAAACCGGTAAAGATGAACTGCGATGTAGAAAGGGAAGACTGCCTTATGTTCTGTTTGACTGGAATTTTAGAGGGTTTCAGGTTGGAGCACAGACTGCAGAAGGGGGGATAAAATATCACTTCTTGATCATGTGGGCAGATAAAAAACAAAACAAAACATGGGTCTCTGATATTGTTCAGTGGGCCTGACCAAACATGGGGGCGAGCCAGATCAAGCCCGCGGGCCGTAGTTTGCCCACCCCTGAATTAGTGTGAAATATTTAATTAAACCGCGCAATATTAGTGCAAAGGTGAGCTAACACCTGTGCTCGAGTGAATGTTTATGTTCCTCTAAAAAATGCATGATGGAAGGTGAAAAGTAGGAGGGGGAGCGCCCAGCCATCCCTATACCAAGACCCCTGCCACAGCAGCTGCGGCAGCCAGAGCCCCCACGGCTGCAGATGGAGAGCAACTGCCCCCCAGGCGATTGCATCCGCGACCCAGGCCAGGGCCAGCAGGACCGCCCACGGGGCCCCCAAAGCCAGAAAGCAGGGAGGCATGGGGGCGGGGGACAGAGAGTGCAGCTCCAGCTCAACCAGGAGAGCAGCCCTCCGCCATGCAGCGAGGGCCCAATGCAGGGTACCGCCCCAGAAGAGTGCCCACAGCCCCAGATGAGGACTTCATAACCACCCAGGAGTTCTAGGCATTCGCCCGCCTGAACCCCAGGTACGAGCCAGGGCCCTTCAAGGGAGACCCGCCCCGCGCTCCATGCATCCAGCCACCTGGCCCACGGTTGGTCCATGAAGGAGCAAGGCAACGGGCAGGCCGCCCCCGCCCAGGAGGAAGACATCCAGGAGAAGAGGGGGTCCACACAAGGGGTGTTGTAAACATGGCCCGAACAAGCTCGTCCACACTGGAAATTTGGCGAGGCCCAATGCTCGGGGGGCAAGGACCAAAACCCACAAGACAGGGACACAGACACCCCCAGCTCAGGTGTAATGTCTTGCTATTGGTCTTGCCTGAGAGCTCAGGAATCCTTCTCCCCGTGTGGAGAGAGGACCGCCGGGCCCAGGAAGCCAACACCCTGGGAATACGGCCGCTGTCGCCAAGGGCCCAGTACCCCCTACCAGGGATGGGGTAGGGGACAGATGGTCCAAGGTCCCACTTTCCTTGTGAAACCTTTTAAAACCAAATCAAACCAAACCAAATGCGTGCATGTGTGTTTGTGAGGGTGTGTGCATGTGTGTGTGTTTATGTTGGAATGTATATTTGGAGGAGTATATTTGGGGGTGTATATTTGGGGGTGCAGTTAAAATTGGAGTGTAGGGCACTGAGGGGACCTCTCCTGATTACTCAGTGATGTCCCATCACTCTCCCCACCAAGGGGCCCTAAATGTCTACCGTGCAGTTAAAATTGGCAGGTAGGGCGCTAAAGCACATCAGCTGCTTGCTTACAGTGATATTCAAGCACCCCCCCCCCCCCCCCTACCATGGGCCCTACATGCCTATGGTGCAAATAAAAGAGAGAGGGGGGGGGGAATATTAGATACATCAACCACAAGAGGGGGACCACTGCCAAGTAGCTCCTCCCCCCAAGGTGTAAGCGCAGGCTGACTCCCCCCCCCCCCATCACCCTATCCAGCATAGGGCCCAGGTCCCCTCAGCCCAGGGGCCCCATCCTACGAGGCGCCGCCACCACCCACCTCAGAAATAAATACGGCATTGTGAAAAACAGCAACATGAAATAAAAACAAAGCTACTTTGGAAAATATTGATTTTGAAATCCGAGGTTCTGAAAAAAGAAGTAGAATTATAATAATATTTCACATGATTAAAAATGAATATTTATTTTTCTCACAGTTTATTCTCATACTCCCTTTTTTCTGTGCATGTGTGATCTGCTGAGCATGCCTCAGAGTTATCTTCACTTTAGCCTTGAAGCGTCTTTCCAGCAGCAACCGGTGGGCGTGATTTTCACACGAGGTCTATCGGACGATCTTCTGAATATGCAAATGTAGGGTTTTTATACCAAGCCCATCTCTGAGCTCGTTGGTTCGGACTTTGAATGCATTTTTTTTACCCTGCCACTGAGCGTACACTTTCGCGGGTTGAGTTGCGAACAGCCTGTTTATTCGTCTGGCTTCATTGTCTCGTGTGTACCTCTTAAGGCGGCTGCTCAAGGCTAGGAGCCTTTGTTTGGCAGTTTCCAATGCTTCAGGTATGGACATCTGGCTGTATCTCTTAGGTATCTCTTACTTCTCATTGTACCTTTTTTAGCCTCTGTCAGCTTACTCACGTCTTTCCGAGTTGCCTTGATTTTGGCCTCTAACCGTTGCTTCCATGGTGAGTATTGTTTTCTCCCATGGTTGTTCTTATAGCCAAGCATCTCAAGGATCACTGCTGCTGAAGTGTAAACCAGTTCATTGGTTTCTGTGATTGTTGTGGTAGGAATTGCCCTCAATGCTTCATTCACAGTTTCCAGTAGACTTAACCTTTGTAGCTGGTGTCGGGGTTGCCTAGTGTTCATTCTAGATCTGATCTTGTCTTTCAGGTCAGTTGCTGCCTCGCTCAGCGTATCTGTGGTTGTTGGGGCTGTGTACCCAATATTAGGGTTGGAGTGTCGTATAGCCTCCCCTCTGACCTGTTGTTCTGGCTCTCCCGTGGTATTGCCATTGTATTGTAGTGCTTCAATCTCAAGTTGTGACAGGAGTTGCCACTTGTGGATGTTCGAGCATTGGGCTACCAGTTGTTTGGCAGTTAGCTTTGATTGTGGGTTTCGAAGCATCCATTCATTCCACATTTTCTGCATGTATCCCTTCTGGGTGGGATTACTTGAGTAGTAGCATTCTAACAGAGCCTTGTTCTCACATCTAGTCCATTTCCGTCTTGTTCCAGTAGCCCACTTTCCATCAGGGTGCTCTGGTCCCCCAGCACCTGACGCAGACCTTGTTTGGCCGGGCCAAACAAAGTGTATATATATATATATATATATATATATAATATATATATATATATATATATATATATATATATATATATATATATATATATATATATATATATATATATATATATATATATATATATATATATATATAATTTTTTTTGCACCAAATTCACGCTTGAATTTCATTCTCAGTCTGTATTGATGTTGCCATTGTTTTTCTTGAAACTGATTTGTACTGAACATGTTAAAACATGAATGTAAATCATTTTTCTTTATATAATTTAATCAGCGTTGAGTGTGTTATTGTGGTGTCGGGACAGTAGTGACTGTAATGGTAAATCGTAAATGGCGTATACTTATATATAGCGCTTTCCTACCTTCTTCAAGGCCCAAAGGGCTTTACAGTCACACACACATTCACACACTGGTGGCCGCTCCGCTGCGTAACACTGGCGCCAACCTCCCACCAGAGGCTAGGTGGGGTTCAGTGTCTCGCCCAAGGACACTTCGGCTCAAGGGCAGGCAAGGTGGGAATCAAACCTGCTATCTTACGATCATAGGTCTACCGCCCTATCACTGCACCATGGCCGCCCTAGTAGAAATCACTACAGCATTCCTCCTGTACGATTCTTGTGTAGAACGAAATAAGTTCACATTGAGAGTTAAGTTGACCTCCCATCTAGGGTTATCTAGGCAGGCAGGGTTACACATTCATGTAGCGTTATTTTGAACACTGAAATTAAATTTTAAAAAAATACTTGTGCGTCTTTGTAATAATTTCACTCACTTTAAGGTAACAACTGCAGTAAAGAACCAAATATATCAAATGGCCTCCTCACTGCAAATAACAAGAACAGTGGAAAAAAAATGCACAATGTTGTGTTTTAATGAATTTTACACTTTGTGTTGTGTAATTTATTATTGAGGTATCGGCTATTTTGTGTTGTGTAATTTATTATTGAGGTATCGGCTATATTTTATTTTTTCTCCTTTTTTATTTGCAACGTCTAAGATGGCTGACTTGCAATCTTTATAAATATAGCAGTGTAGTAAAAATGCACTTGGGAGCAATGTTGTATTGCTCTGGAATGCAGAATAATGTTGGATTTTAAGTTTTCTAACCAAAATAAAGTCTAAAGCTTACTGACATAAGTTCTGAAAAACAAAAAAAAAAAAACATGTGCTTTGACACAGAGGCTTTATCTCCAGTGTTTACATTCTTTTTATTCCAGTAACTATTCAAGAGTTAAGAGTATTTAATTTTTACTATTTATTTAATATTTATTTACTATTTAAGAGTTATTCAAGAGTACCATGTCCCTGTAACCAAGGTGTAACAACAAGACCAATGATTGGGCGCAAAGCATGTTGGGAAACGTGACATACTGCTATTGTTGTTATGCTACGAGCTAAAGGTAAGTGCATTAGGCGAAGCAGCCAGCTTTATATATTTTTCAGATTTTCATCGAGACAATAGCAGATCGACCATTCTTGCTTTGATTTTTACCCCTATTGAATGCTCACAGAGACACGGAAGTAGCGGCAGGAAGCGGCTTTTGCAGCAAGATGGCGGAGGGCATACCAAATGTGAATGAACGTGAATACGATGGATGCTTTTATACTTTTTAAAATAAATAAATCTGTTCTCTAAATATCCTCTGTGTCTTCAATGCAATGTAATGAGACACAGACAGAAATGTGAAGGTATCTGCTGTAAATCTATGACGTAAATTAATAACAGGATTAATGATCGGCTAGTCAGTTAGCATGTAGCCTAATAGCCTTCGAATGTAAAGCAACTGACTGCTAAAGTTAATAAAGACAAGTCCTGAATATTATTATTCCTATTCGACCCTAAACTACAATATCAGCTGTCTGACAACAGACCAGCCAGTTGCCCAAATGCCGGCATACATCAGAGAGCTCTGCGGCGGCGCTAGTAGCAGCCTAGCAGGAGCTATCGTATGACAAAGCAGCCTAGTTATCATAAATCTTTTGATATTTTTCTTATATTCATTGAACCAGTAATAAAGTGATCATTTTTGTTTTTCATTTTCCTTTTTTGAACGAATGTGGGTCACAGAGACACGGAAGTTACCGCTGAAAGCGGCTTTTGCCGGTGTACAGAGAGCATATCCGCGTGTATGACTTATGACGTGAATAATTATTGCATTCGCACGAGTTAATCATTTCGAGGGAACGCAATACTATTTCGTGCGAACGAGATATTAATCTGTGGGAACAAGATATATTTTAATATCTTAATGTCAGGACACGGGCTCCGTTTGAAACAACTGAGAATATGTCATATTGTAGGTTCTTCATAGTAGCCATGCAGTCTGATCAGCTCTGATTTGGGCTTCAGTTGATGTTTGTGATCAGGAACTCTGGATTCTTCTTAGAAGGAGACGTTCTGCCTCTTTAGCAGAGAACAAAACGTTGATCTGATCTGTTGGAAGCCACTCCATCCTGAAGCTGCACTGCTGAGTTCCTGTCCACCAGGGGGCAGTGTTACGGCTTTGCCTGCCTTATTATTCTGCTCATCTGTCAGGTTGGGACTTCCAACACACAAACATTTGACCTTTTCACTTCATAAAAAAGTTTGTTAAACACTTTGGTGACTTTCAGATTTATAAAAAAAATTTTTTTATCTTTTATTTCTGTAATTATTGGTCTAAACTTTTCTTCCTGAAGGCTGAACTGCAGCTTTCCTCAGGTCTTTCATTTTCTCCATTTTCCCTCCTTTTCTTGGCTTCCAGCTCACCAGGCATGACCTAGACGGCGCCCTCATGTGGACGGATGAACACATGACAGAGGGGAAGGACAGAGCTGCACAGCAGGGACGAGCAGAGACCTTTGGGTCACTTGGAGTAACAATAAAAACAGTAGAAACTCCAATAAAACCAGTAGAACCAGACTGGAAAAGCTCCAAAAGTTCAAAAAAACTCTTTAAAAATGCAAAACTATATGAACTCTGAACACTAATGACAAATAAATGGTGATTAAAAACCTTTCTGGATCAGAACCAACAGAAATAACAGGTTGATGCTGGTCAGACGTGCACACACAGGACCCTAGGGGGGTTTGAACACCTGCCCTTTCTGCCTCCTATTCAAAAGTGTCCTCTTTGTTTTGAATGAACATGAATACATTTCTGTTCAGCGGCGTCCACACTGACCGCCTCTCTTTCACCATGTGGATAATTCTCTGCTCGCCGTCTGTCCACAAATGTGTTCCTGAGCTGGACGCCGCCTGTGGGCGGAGCTTCCAGCTAATGTTTTCAGCCTGATGGCGACATGGAGCGGTGTCTGTGTTTCTGTCATTTCTACTGCATGAAGATACGGATGATGCTGAGAGGTCAGGTTTCTGGATGATGAAGAGTTCTCCAGAATCATGGGGAATCACGTCTCCATGTCTGGATCCTTCAGATTCTCTCCGTTCAGTGATCTTCTCTCCTGATGAGTCTGAAAGACGGACGCTTCCGCCGTCTTTCCGTTTCTCTGACCGACTTTAAAGGCTTGCTGTCCCATGTTAACCCCAGAGGAAAACTACAAACCAGAATCAAATCAGGGACCTTTTTCTGATGATCTCCATGGAAACCAGAAAGCTAAAGTTCAGGAGATGATCAGGCTGTCTTTCCATCAGCAGCAGCTCTCTGTCTGGCCGCCAGCTCTCCTCCTGGAGCCGCATAGCCAGATCAATGCTCCAGCTCCATGGGCCCTGCAGCAGACTGAAGGGTGAAGCCGCCTTTGGCCAACAGCAGGCAGGACGCTTCCTGAAACCCCGCTGCCCCCAAAGGGAACCAGCAGGTGAAGAGAATGAATGGAAGTTCAGGAGAACCATGGATCCATTCACTAGATTGATGTGTTTTCTACCCGCTGTCACTCAAACCGTCACGCTGCTGCCAGACCTTCACGCCGCCCACCGCTCAAATGGCGCCGTAGGACCTCAGATGGCGTCTGGATCATTGACTTAACATTGAAAGTGGCCACGCCCACCGCGTGAATCCCGTTGGGTGTGAAGCAGCTTTCCAGATGAATCCAAAAGTGTCTCCAACCCCCCACTTTGGTATCAAACCATTTTCTTCTGAGCTGCAGCTCGTGTCTTTGCAGCTCCGCTCGGACTCAGAGCCTCCAGACGTTCAGGTTTCAGAAAAACGCTCTAAATGAGTCCAGGAGTCACTTTGGACTTTAGCCAGACGTCTGAATTCAACACAGAGCAGATCCTGCAGGGGCAGGAAGCTGCTACTAAGTACAAAATCAAACAGCAGGGGATTTTCAAAATAAAGGAAGAGTATTTGTAGTGAGGTCACAGCTTCCTCATTCCGGGTCTCACACTAAATGTTTCTGTTGAACAGAATGTTTTCTGATTGGTTTAGCCTTCTTTCCACTCTGGATCCTTCAGGTTCTCCATCTTTCTGGATCCAAATCCTTCCAGTCACAACAACTTCCTGTTTAGAGGATCAGATGCAGAATAGAATCCAACATTGAACCGGAGTCACACTGGATCCAGCTGTCAGGAAGGGGAGGAGCCAAAATGCAGAAACTGGACTCAGAGGCGGAAACGTCAAGATTTGATCAATAAACAGAAACAGGAGAAAATCCATGGAGAAACCAAAAACTGATGATCTAAGGTAAGGTAAGGTAAGGTAAACTTTATTGTCCTCAGGGAGGAAATTTGTTTTAGGCCACAGAGCTGCAAACTGTTACAACATACTTCAGCATTCGCACATCACATACATGATAAAAGAACATGAAGCAATTACATAGTAAATAGATAAAAACAGAGTATTCAGATTTACCCCCCCGGCCTGACCCACATAGTCGAGAACACAAATCGAAAAAAGTAAAAAAATTTATAAAATGTTTAGTACGATCCCTTAAAACCACATTGCTAAAAGTTATTTTTTAATTTCAAATTTTCAAATTTTCAAATCCAGTAACTGTTCACCTCACAAAACTCTCTATAAAAGACAACCACTATTAAAACAAAGACTGAAGTCCTACATAATAATTACATACATAAGCTCATTACAACAAGTGGGAAGAACAATTTGGTTATTTCTAAGGCGACTGATCTACAAAGATTTCCCTCTGCAAATACAGCTAATCAGTTCTTGTTCAGCAGGGTAACTGCTGCTGGAATAAATGAAGATTTGAATCGAACTGTTTTGTATTTGACTGCTCTAAAACGTCTGCCTGAAGGTAAAAGCTCAAATTCTGGGAACAGAAAGTGACCAGGGTCATTTGTTATTTTCCTAGCAAGCCTAAGTGTTGATCTGACAATGTAGAGCTGAAAACAGAGACTTCTACTGACTGAAGACAACAGAGATGAAGACATGTGGATGATTGACAGGAACCTGGAGTGACTGACAGACAGAACACCACCAGAACCACTGAAGAACGGACCTGCAGAATCCTCACAGCAACAGCAGGAGAACATTCATTCTCAGTCAAACTGTTGCATTCTGGGAATGAAAGCTGGAAGACAGGGCTGCTCAATCCTGGTCCTAGAGATCTACCAACCTGCCTGTTTTCCAGATCTCCAAGCCCTGCTAGCTACTGATTGGCTCAATCAGATGTCTCCAGATTGTGACTGGATGAACACACCTGGTCCAGGTGATCAGCAGGAAGGAGTGCAGGGAGAGCTGGAGAACAGGCAGGTGGTAGATCTCCAGGAGCAGGAAGGAGCAGCCCTGCTGTAGGACGTCTGTGTTTCCAACATCTGGATTCAACTGGATTCCTGTTGATTCTGATCCTGTTGAAGCAGCTGCATCACAGTGTGGTACGGCAGCTCTACCGCCATGGACCGCAAACGCCTGCAGAGAGTGGTGAAGACGGCGTCCAAAATCCCCAGGACTCCTCTTCCCTCGCTGCAGAGCATCTACAAACGCAGGATCCACAGTAGAGCTGCCTCCATCATCAAGGACCCCACCCACCCCCAACCAGGTCTGTTCACTCTCCTCCCCTCAGGAACTCTTTCTTTCCCTCTGCCATCAGACTCCATGACAGGAGTAACAACAAACTGCACCTTGCACATCCTCATCGTTCGCTACTGTTTATTATCAGTTTTTGCACATCTAGTGCTTTTTGGGTGAATGTTCTGTGTGATTTTTCAGTTCCTGCATACTTTTTTCTTACTGTGCAGATGACCGTAAACCCTTTGAATCTGGAATCTACTGAGGTGTCCAGGAGACGTCTGAACCAGATGCTGGATCCTCTGGATGTGGAGGAGCAGTGGATCTATTCTGAGCCTCTCACCCTCATTGACTTTGACACCCAAAGGTCCTCAGATCCTCATGAAAGACTCAGAAAAGACGCTCAGAACTCCTCATCTTATTCAGGATTCAGGGATGAAGAAGAAATGCTTTTCCCCAAAACTTCTCTCCTGCTTCATCCACTACTGTCAAATAGGAGCTACTGAGGCTGCTGGAGGTGGTTTCCATGGCAACGTCTGATGAAGGACAGGAGTCTATGTGGAGTGAGACTGGAACATTGATGTTTAAACTGAAACGACTGTTTCTGCTGTCAGAAAGAAGAGACTCAGCGTTTTCCAGCAGCTTCATCCTGCAGAAACATCAGCAGAAGAGAAGCAGCAGCCATGAAGGGACTGAGGACAGACGGACATCCAGCCAGAATCCAAGCAGCACCTTCATCCTGATGAAGCTCCGCCCTCTGACCTTCAGCAGTCATCTCCAGGCTCCGCCCCCAGTCTGCAGCAGCTTCATCTGCTGCCTCCATCCTCTCTCTGTGAGTCTCTGCAGAGTTTTTCTGCAGCTGCTGGTTTTTCTGCAGCAGCAGCATCAGAGCCAGAGAGCCAAAGAAAGTGGAAAGTCTGAGAAGGAAGCAGCTCTGAAGCTCTGCAGCTGACGGTGCAGCTTCAGGACTCATGAGGAGGAGCACGCCTCCTCTTCCTCCACCTTCCTCTTTGAGGCAGCAGAAGTTCCTCCTCTTCTTCAGCTGAATGATGCTGTCCTCCACCTGCAGCTGGACCTGGATGTTCTCACAGTCCCTTCATGGTTGAAGGCAGAACTTTGTTTCTAAATCAGCAGTTGGTGAAGCTTCAGAGACTACCACAGTGAGACACCTGCTGGCTGTTCTTTGTAACTGCATCTGTCCGTCCCTTCATAGCTGCTGCTCAGAGCTGTTTCTGGATGTTTCTGGAGAATTCATGTCTTTACTGATCCAAATGTGGGATTTCTGTTTTTCTTTGGACTTTTCTTTATTTCAGGCTTTTAGCTTTTGGAACTTTCTTTGTTTCTATGCTTTAACTTCCAAACGGGTTTATCTAAGACAATCTGATTGTTTTTCATTTGACTTTCTAGGAACTTTCTGTTTCATCTTTGAGGATTTGGACTTTTGAAAGACTTTTAGCTGCAGTTTCATCCTTTGAACCAGATGGATCTGAATCTAGAGTCAAAGATTCTAAGGAAATCATGGATTCACAGACATTTGATTGAATTTCTGTCTGGATCAGAAACCAACAGCAGACATTTCAAGCCGTCATCTGTTCCTAATGTTCATTCCCCGCCATCATTGAAAGCTTTTGGAATAGTCCCTAAAGCCAGCGATCGGGCCGCTTTGGAGCATGAACTCATCACTCGGTGTCACGGTGGCAGAGAGATGACAGATCCCAAATCTGAGGCTGAAATGATCACGTCCTACCAGCTACACTCTGGATTTGGGACCAAAAACCTTTGAAGATGTTGGAGCATTGTTGGAGAATAGACTGACAACATTTGTTTGGAAGAAAGATTGACCTTTGACCCCTCCCTCATGTGTTCCACATCCAGCTGCAGACACACCAATACAGCTCCCATTCCACTTCTGATCCAGCAGTTAGAACCAGAGCCTGCATTTGCAGCAGGTTCCAACCCACTGACCACTGATCCACACAGGGGGACGTCCTAAGGGGCGGAGTCAGCCACTGGAGAAATGGGGGTCACTCTGGGCCTCTCTGTGTCTGGACCTTCAGAGGGACAGTGGTTTGGTCCAGAACACGGATGCTAAACTAGCTCTCTGGAAACTTGAACTTGTTGAATGGGAAACTTCCTGAAATCTTCTTCATCTGTTGACTTGTTCTTTCTTCATCTGAATGAGCTCAGTCCTCTCCCAAATCCAACTCCATCTATCTTCAGTGCTTTGGACTGAGTTGGAGCAGAACTAGAGCTTTCTCCAGATGTCCTAGTACTTTTAGATCAGTGTCTTCCAATATTTGGAGCCCAGGTTCACTTCTTGCCCTGACAAAAATCCCAAAAGGCCTACCAGCCACCAAATAGTCAGAAACCAGAGAAACTTGGTGGTCTGCATTGATGAGAAACCAGTCCCTCCAGGATGACACGTGGCTTTTTGGAATCATTTCACACACAAACAAACGGGAAGTTGTGCTTGTTTCTCTGAGAAAATGCAATCAAATGTGTGATAATGGTCAATGTAAATGTTTGGATAAAGGCTGTAGGGGATTCAGGGATTGTGGAGCGGTTGTTGTTTCCTTCTGGGTTAAAGTGCAGTTTTGTGGAACCTCCCAAAGAGGAGAAACCCAAAAAAGAAAGGAAAAGCAAAGAGACAGGTGGAAGCCATCATGAGATTCCTTTCAAACAGGAAGTTCTTTGTCATTTCATGCACTAGTTTCATTTAGCTCTAGTTGTTGAACATTCTAGAAACTCCTAAAAACATTTTCTGTCCACTTTGAAACCATATGGGGCTGACTTGGCCTTGCTCGCTGGGATACGGCCAACATCCAGAAATCTACCAACAGACATTTTTAGCTCTAGTTGTTGAACATTCTATGTTTTGAAGAGGCAGACTCTTCTAAAAGAAACTAGCAGGAGCCCCAGCGCTGGTCTTTGCTTGGATTTGTTTTAGACTTGTTCAGAGTCAAATGCATGTTTTAAGGGGAGGAGGATTATTTTGTTGTTGCTGTTTTTGTTCCTATTCTTACAATCCACTATATGTCCCGGGTTGAATTCTACTATTAAAATGTGGGAAACAAATGTTTCTCAAATCCAAATCAATCCAAAAGCCAGGAGACTGGATGGCCGTGGTCCTCCCTTTGACCTGGACACTGGTTGCCATGGCGACCTGCACACTCACCAAGCTGGAACTTAGAAGAAGAAAAAGAGACCAAAATGATTGATAAAGCAGGTTTTCCAGAGAAATCCCACAAAGTGCTTTCCAAGCTAGAACTAAGAATACCCAGCATGCATTTGGAAAAACTCATTAGCTTCTTGTGGAAAATGATGAGTCATTGTAAAAGCATTCTATGAATGCTCAGAAAACTTCCTCTAAGGTTGTGGTTGTTTGGAGAAGTCCTCCTCTTCAAAGAAGTTCTCCTGACCATCTTCAAAGCCACTTTCTGCTTTTTCAAACGCTACTGTTCAACAAAAACTTGGTTTCTGCCACAAAACCAACCTTAGACACTGAAACAGAATGAATCCAATGCAGAAATGTGTTGACACCTTTAATTCAAAGCTTCAATCAGTTTGAATCTCATGAAGAACATTTCAAAAATCCACATTTGGATCAGGCGTCTTCATCAGAGCACAACTCATGTTTCCAGGACTGTGACTCACCAATAGATCCTCATTTCCTTTACACAATCTGTTTCCATCATTTGGATTTTTCATAAAAACTTGAGTTAGAAAAGAATTGTTGCCCCAAAATGTCCAGTTTGAATAGTCTACAGTTATTTGTGTTTGGTTGCTAGGTAACAGGGTCTTTAATGTCTATGATGTCATGGTGGCTTTCAGAGTTGAACTCCTGAATATGACGGTAAACATTTGGATTGAACAAAAATGGGATTGAAGCTCATGCTAAATCCTGATCTCAATGCTGAAAAAACCTCCTCCTAGATTCTGGTTGTTTGGAGAAGTCCTCCTCTTCCCAGAATTCCTGAAAAAAGCCCTCATTTCTCCTGACCATCTTCAAAGCCACTTTCTGCTTTAGTTTAGTCCAAACTTGCTTTATGCTGACAACATTTACAGCTTGAATCAATCTGAAGAATCCAAGGAAACAAACCAATCTAAGTCTGCATTCATGCCACTTCAGAACCAACAAAGCATGTTTCCAGGACGCTGACTTACCAATAGAACTTGGGATTTCCTTTGCAGAATCCTTCTCCGTGTGTTTTCCTTTGTTTTTCTCCCCAAAACCTAAAGCAGAGATTTTTGCTGAGCTGCAGAACAAACGTCTGACTGCTTTAACCGCCGTTGATTGTTTGTTGTGTTTCCCTCTATAGCTGCTATGGTCTTGGTATGGTTGCTAGGTAACGCTGTCTTTGATGATGATGACGTCAGAGTGGCCTCTAGAATGGACTTTTTTCTTGTGGAGCTGTAACCTTTAGGGCACTAGGACCCAGAAAGAGGTCCAGGCAGTGACGGTGTTCAGTGACGGACTGCGCAGCCGCACTTCCTCCAAACGCCACTATTCATCCAGCGCGTGGAGCGCCAGAGTCCAAACGGGCTTAAGGCGCTTTGATAAAGCGCTCTGGAATCCAGCTATGGTGATGTGATGAAGGCTTCAGTTTCTGTCTCTGCTGCATCGACTGTGGGAGCAGAAGTTCATCAAACCTGTCTTCTCTGTTGCCTTAAAATCCCTCCAGTTTTCTTTTTAGAGCTCATGTTTGTACAAATATACACAGATGATGAAAGTTTTTTGAAAAGTGACTCAACTCTTTCCATAAAGTCCCAACAAAAACCTGAAATCACCACATTCTGACCTCAATCCAAAGTGAAAGAAAAGTCCAGTTCTTCTTTCTACAATCAGTACCTTTTTAATGTTTCTGTTAGGAGTGATTAGAAACAGAATAGTTAGAAACTCCTTTTTACATTTTATTAAACTAACTTTTACCTTTTATTACATTAATGGCTTAACCTCGATTCACTATGTATTATCATCTCAAAATTATATTACACTCCAGACAGAGCACAACCAAGACTATTGTCTCGCAAACATTCCTTTAACATCCTCCCTTTTCATCTTTGTGTGTTCTGGTGTATGCGTTCTGGCAAATGTCTCTGAGATCTGACACTTTAGGTGCTCTGACCTTCGAACATCTAGCCTGCAACAGTCTGTGGTTCTGAATATGCAAATACAAGGTATATATGCCAGGCCTTTTTCTGAACTCCTTTGTTCGGACTTTGAATGCACCACGTTCATCTGTCTGTAACCCTGCGTACAAATCTGTGGTCTTTGTGCGGAGTAAACCTAAAAAAGATAAGTAACTGTCTCTGAGTCGTTATTCATTATTTCTGTGTGCAAGAAACTGACGGGGTTACGAACTAATACAAATACAGTCCTTTCTAGAGAATCCAGTTTCTTCACACTATTTTAAACATGCTTCCTGGAATACTCCCCGGGAACAGCAGAAGTGCTTCGTTTGTTCTCTTCATTCACAAACAGAAAAACAGATCTTCACAGCAGGAACCACTGTGGACGTCACTTACATGCTTTGGTCCAATCAGATCAGAGATGTTTTCTCTGTTTACTTAGCATTAGCCTAAAAGTAACGTGTGCAGAAACTGGATGTTTCCTTTATCGTCACCTTCTGACCACACAGAGAAAACCATAGAGATCAACCAACATGAAAGAGACAAACAAGACATGAAGCTTCAACAAGGACACTCTACCACAGCAGCCGGATTCCAGTGAGTCTGAAAGGACAACAAAGAAAGAAATGAATCCTGGATGTCAGATAATTGACTATGTTTCCTGTCAGGAAGTTCCTCTCTCCCCCTGACTGCTAAATGCCAAGTTCTCTGGAAAAGAACATTATCTAAATCCAACCATGAAGGGATTTGAACAATATTCTGATCCGGACTCATACGCCTTGTCCATTAGGCCACATGGTCTGGAAGAAGCCCCAGTTCCAGCTGACAGAAGTCTGGTTCTGATCCATCAGATCTCACTAGCAACAGAACCAAACCTTCACGTGTTGCAGCAACAGTTTCCATGTTTGGGAGGATCTTCTGAAGAACAGCTCAGTTCCAGATCACATCATGATGTTTGATGTTTTCTTCATTCCAGGAAATCATCTGTGTCTCCTTTGATCTGTGCTGAGTCAGCACTTTGACTTCTTTTCAACTTTAGATCCATCATTTACAATCAAGGATTTATTGATATTTAATATTATTTATTGACAGAAAATAAAGAGTAAATGTATTTATCATCCAGCAGTGATTGTGGTGTTTGTAAGTCTTTTATTTTGAAATTCCTCAAGGATGATCATCACGGTGGGATTTCTAGATCTGCATGAACTCATCCTGAATCCAAAAGACACTGGAGCATCAAAGAATCCAACCCATCTCTGCCAACATGAGGCTCTTACTTTGAAAAGTCTCAGACTTCCTGCAGGGAAACAGGCTTCCTGCTGCTGCACTGACAGATGTGCACGAGCTTGAAAGAGCTTCCTGACTGAGGAGCTGCAGACTTTCTCCTGCAGAGCAGAAGGATCTTTCATTCTTCAGCACCACCAGGACCCACATCCAGCCCATCAACAGCCAGAACATCAGTCACATCAGCGTCTGATCTTCATCACATCATCATCAAAGGACCACCTCTATGTTTTTACAATCTGATGGATTTCAGTCTTTCTGCAGCTTCTCATCAACTGGATTGTCAAATATTTTCATTTCCGTTAACACTCTCAGACCTGGAAAAAGCTGAAAGGGTTCAAATAAAACCAGCAAGAAGTAATATTTTATAGAAACTACATGTGATTTTTATCTAGTTATTAAGAAGGAAAAAAAATCCTTAAGTGTTTATTTTGTTTCAACCTGAAATAATCTGTGATTTAAAAAAAAAACTCCAATTTTTTTATTAAACAAGTCTTTGAAGACGACACAGAAACAAGAAACAGCGTTACAATCTTTGCAGAATGTCTGTGAAAATTTTTTGCATTCTAAAAATATTTCATTTGTTCATTCATTTTTTTCCACTTTTCTTTCATTATGTTATATCTCAGTTATATACCTCATAAATGTGTTAATCTTATTTAGCTGAAATCTAAGAAACCTCTGTGTTGTTTTTTCACCGAAAGCATTTCTAAAATATTATTATTTGTCTTTATTTTTGACTGCAGTTTAATGTTTATTTATACTCGAAATTATTCTCTTTAAAACAGTTGTTTAAGTTTTATTGCTGTTAAATTTCTTTTTCAATAATTTTTCTTTGTTCACTGAAGACATTTCTTTATCGTTTACTCTACTTCAGGAATACAATAAACAAATGTGATTAAGGTTAATTTAACCTCTGATGCGTTTTGTAGTCAACTCTGAACATTGAATTGAGAACGACCGGGGGGCCGGCAAGATGGCGGCGTGACCGGTTTGTTTTTATCGAGCTCCGAGCACCTAACTTTTTTATTGAGCATTTTTGAAGCAGCAACATTTTGCTTTTTCTTGAAAACGATCGGTGAACGTTGTGGATTGTACTTTTTGGATACTTTTTACAAAATCCCACCATTCAAAATGCCCAAACCTCCTAAAAGAAGCGAATCTTCAAAAGACAAACACAGCTCCGCTAGCTTGTTGTTAGCCGACGAGCACGACTACTCCGGCAGCAGCATGGACATTCCTGTGACTTCGGAGGAGGAATTTCCTTCACTCCCAGTGACCCCACGTAAGCCTCCTCTTGCTAAAAAGCCTACTATGCCCTGGTCCATGAAGTCAGATGAAGCAGTCAATATGCTCGCCGAACTAATCAACTCAAGAAGCGATGCTCTTGAAAAAATGGTTGAAACTGTCCGTTCTGAAATTAAACTCATAAATGACAAAGTTGAGGTCATGGAAAAACGTGTGGAAAAAAATGAGGAATTTACATCGAGATGCTTGGCACGGGTTGCAGTAAAATAGAAGCTTATGGTCGTCGATGGAATCTGAGGCTCTACGGTCTTACTGAGGCTGAGAAGGAAAACGTGCGCGAGGAGGTGATCAACATTTGCCAGCATGTTCTGCCCTCAGAAAAAGAAAAGTTTCCCGATGCTGTTGATGTCGCTCATCGGATGGGAAGAAAACGCCAGGAGGACCCGAGGCCTCGAGGGGTTCTAATCAGATTCATCTCCCGGCGTCTGAAGGAGGAGGTTTGGAGAGCGGCCAAGAAGAACGGGTTTCTCCAAGCCAAAGGCCTGCGCTTCAACGAGGACCTAACAAAGGAGGACAGGGAGAATCGGCAGAAGCTGTGGCCGAAAATCAAGAAAGCACGCGAGGAGGGAAAGGCGGCTTACTTCGTGGGAGGCCGTGGATTTATTAATGGGTCAGAAGTTCACCCATGAAAATAGAAAAGGAAGAAAAAGGAAAAATAAATAAATACGAGACTTTTTTTTTTTGATTTTTTTTTTCTCTTTCTTTTTTTTCTTTGTTTTCCCAACCATGTGAGGAGTCCAGTGTGTTCTCCTCTGCATTCTCAGGAACTTTCCCCCCTCTCGAATCCCTTTTCAATTCTATATCTGAGTTGGGTTTTTTTTTGGGGGGGGGGGGGGGGGGGTGCAAAGGGAGGGGGAAAGGGGGCAGAAAGGGAAGGAGGGTAGAGGTTAAAGGGGAGGAAGGAAAAAAAAAAAAGTTCTCTTTTCCGTACTAAAGCTGCTAAGATTTTATTTTGGTGCTGTTCTCGATATTGCGCTGTTTGTTAAATAACTTTATAGTTTTTATAAAACAAAATCTTTTTTCTGTGTGTTGTTTATTGTTCTAGTTAATCTGTTTACTCTATCTTTTGTTTCTCTTAATGCCAGGGGGCTACGCAACAATGTTAAACGCAAAGCTTTATTTCTTTTTGCTAAGCAGTTTCATTCAGATCTCTGTTTTTTACAAGAGTCTCATTCAATATCTGATGATGCCAAATTCTGGAAGTGTCAGTGGGGTCATTCTTTATGGTTTTCACACGGTACAGAGCGATCGGCCGGGGTAACAACTCTAAAAAATAGGTTTAGTGGGGATATTTTACTTACTGAAAGTGATCCATCAGGTCATTATATTTGCCAAATACTACAATGTGATGATAATATTGTTATTTCAGCCAATATTTATGGATACCACACTGTCAAAGAAAATGAACAACTTCTTTTCTCTATAGAAAACATATTGTTGAAATGGTTAGAAAAATTTCCAAATGCTATCATACTGTTGGGGGGTGACTTCAATAATGTCCCAGATAATAATGCAGATAGGTGTCCTCCTCGTGCGCCGGATGGAAGCAACACCAAGCTAAAGAATTTTATGGAGAAATTTGACCTCCATGATATATGGAGAAAGAAAAACCCTGATGTAAAATGCTTTACATGGAGTAACAAAACGGGTACAAGTCAGTCCAGAATTGACTTTTGGTTGATCTCAAAAAGTGTTGCCATAGATCAGATTGATGTAAACATTTGCCCCACCCCTCTTACAGACCACAAAGCCATAGTTATTAAGATAAAGTTTACCACCTCTAAGTCTTATGCCACTCATTCAGCTTATTGGAAACTTAATAGCTCTATTTTACTGGATGACTCTGTTAAAAAACAAATCAAAAGAGAAATAGCACATTTTTGGTCTAAAGCTAATATAGAAAAGAAATATGGTTTACACTGGGAGCTTTTTAAATTTGAAATATGTAAATATCTCAGAAAAGTAAGTAGTGATAAAACTAAAAGTAGAAGAGCACATGAAGCAAATGTCATTTCAAAAATAACTCACTTGTGTCAAAATGCAGCTGACACACTATCAGATGAAGATAAACTTCAACTCTCTAACCTTCAAACTGAACTGGATCATTTATATCTTCAAAAAGCCAAGGGAGCTTTTGTGAGATCTCCATCAAGATGGCTTGAAAATGGGGAACAAAATTCACATTACTTTTTTAATCTGGAGAGACACCATTCTAAAGGTAGCAGCATTCACAAAATTAATATAGATGGAACTATTTCAGAAGACCATAAAGTCATTTCTAACTATTGTTGTGATTTTTACCAGAAACTTTATAGCTCTAAATTTAGTCAAGTTTCAACAGATGCCTTCATAGATTCGTTAACAGTCAAAACCATCACTGAAAGTGAAAAGGAGCAATGTGAAAGCATGATAACACTTGAGGAAGTGCAAAAGGCCATAGAACAACTTAAATCTAATAAATCACCAGGGGCAGATGGGCTGACTTCAGAGTTTTATAAATGTTTTGCTGAGGATCTGTCTCCCTTTTTACATCAAATGTTTTTAGAAAGTATAGATAAAGAACTTCTTCCTACGACATTGACTCAAGGCTTGATGACATTAATTCCGAAATCTGGAAAAGACCCATTGTTCTTAGATAACTGGCGTCCAATATCGCTACTAAACAATGATTATAAGATCTTCGCAACAATCTTGGCTAAGAGACTAAAATTGACACTGGACTCAGTAATTGATGAGACCCAGTGTGGCTTTATGTCAGGAAGACATATAATGAATAATATCAGGCTAGTTTTGGACATTCTTGATCATCCAGACATTATAAATGGTAACGGTTTTATTTTATTTTTGGATTTTTACAAAGCATTTGATACCGTAGAACATAAATTCATTTTTCATTGTCTTAAAAAATTTGGTTTTGGAGAATACTTTTATTCAGCTATTGTTACATTATACAAAAACTGTAACAGCTCTATTAAATTAGCAGGTGGCACCTCTCCCAGATTTAATCTAGAGAGAGGAATTAGGCAAGGTTGTCCTGTTTCTCCGTATCTTTTCCTTTTAGTTTCTCAACTGTTAACAGATCACATTAAATCCAGTGCATTAGAAGGCATCAATCTCATTGACAAAGAACTAATCATTACTCAACTTGCAGATGACACTACACTTTTTCTAAAAAATGAAAAGCAAATTCCTGTTGCTTTTGACGTTATTGGGACATTTTCAAAGGCGTCCGGTCTTTGTCTGAATGTGAATAAATGTGAATTAATGGCAATTAAAGAAGGTGCTGCTAGTACTTTGTATAATCTTCCAGTTAAATCTGAAGTGAAATATTTAGGTATTTTAATAACAAAAGACCAACATGCAAGAAGCTCCCTAAATTTTAACCCAATAATAGAAAAAACTCAAAGGAAATTGAATCAGTGGCTCTCCAGAGATTTATCTTTGAGAGGAAGGATTTTACTCAGCAAAGCAGAAGGTATTTCCCGCTTAACATACGCAGCTTTGGCTTTACATGTTGATGATAAAATTATCAAAGAAATTGACAAAATGCTTTTTAATTTCATCTGGAAAAACAGAACCCATTACTTAAGAAAAAACGTTCTCATGAACTCCTATGACAAAGGTGGCCTCAATTTTCTCGATTTTTCTACCTTGAATAATATGAGGTTCCATTTGTGCCAAAAATTTGTTTTTGTGTCCACTGTCTATGTCTTTGGTCGTCTCACTTTGTCGTCAGGACTTAGCAACCGTTGCTACTGTCGATAGCTCCGGTCGTTAGCTACTGTCGTTAGCTACTGTCGATAGCTACTGTCGATAGCTACTGTCGTTAGCTACGGTGTTTGCTACTGTCGTTAGCTACTGTCGATAGCTACTGTCGTTAGCTACGACGTTTCCCCGTGTTTTGTCGTTAGATGTTCTCGTTTTTCAAATTTTGCCAAAGTCGTCAGAAAAGTCCTTTGTACGGCCGGTAATTTTTTTCCTGTACTACCACGGAACTAAAAAGAAATGTTTATCAAAGCAGACGTCAGGGTTAACCATGACAATACGTTTTTAAGATGAACTTTATTTTGATATTCCCTCAAACGCGTATTGCCAGAAAGGGTGGGGGGGGGGCATGCATACAACGCTTGACACGAAAACAAAGTGGCGCATTACCGCCACCACCTGATCTGGAGGCGAACTACTTCTATTTAACGCGGAGAATGACACATAATAAATATGAACATTTTACGAAGACTATTTATGAATGTGCTGTGTTCTGATCATGAAAAACGTGGCTGATTTATTAATAATAAAATTACAAACACATTGGTGTTGATTTAATGTATTTGTTCAGAAATAAACCCTCAAGTCATTAGTCCATGGCAATATTTATTCTTTTGCCGCTGAACGATTTACGGGGGCCTTGCAAGGAGGCCTTTAAAATATCTTCGATGAGTTACCTTCTCAAATTTTAGTGGGTCGAGTCACTAATTATGAATATAACAGTCGAAAACTGACTTTTTTGAGCATTTCTTTTTAATCTATTTATGTGACCATGAGATGGCGCACTCGGGACCAGTATAAGGCTCTTATTAGCCCGTCTGATCCTCGTTTATCCATCAGATTTGTAACAACATATTTTATAAAGATCAGTCATTTCTCAAAATAATTTGAAATAATAGTTTCATCACAAGATTAAATTGAAGCCATACTCTAAATAACTTTAAACGGGAACGTGAAACCGTTGTACGCATGCACCCCCCCCCCCCTTTCTGGGAGTGCGCGTTTGCAGGATTGTCAATAAAGGTTTTTTTTTTTTAAAGTGTTTTGTTCCGTGATAATACGGGAAACAATTTATCGACCGTACAAAAGACTTCTCTGACGACCTTTGCAAAATTTGAAATACAACAAGATCTAAGGACACAACATGGTGAGAGAACGTAGCAAACAACACTAGCAACAATTGCTAAGGATCTTCCTGACGACACGTGAAACGACGTAGCAAACGACACTAGCAACGGTTGCTAAGGATCTTCCTGATGACACGTGAAACGACATAGCAAACGACACTAGCAACGGTTGCTAAGGATCTTCCTGACGCCGTAGTTAGACGACATGGGATAAGGACAATGACAAAGATAAAGTTTAAGGATAAAGCAAGCATATACATCACAAAGTTAATACAAAGTAATAATCAAAGAATCATGGGCATGCAGAAGATATTGCTTAGTAATACATAGACATGAACCAATGTAAAATGAACTCGTTCAATAGACATAGACAATGAGCCCAAAGCATAGACAGTGGACGCAAAAACACGATCAGTAGACATAGACAATGGACCAAAGACATAACAGTAGACGCAAAAACACATTTTGATATTTTTGGCACAAATGGAACCTCATAGAATAACACATTTAAAATTAATTGGTTGAAACAACTTTTTAGAAATCCCAGCTCCATTTGGAACACTATACCTCTTCATCTTTTATCTAAAGTTGGTGGTGTTGATTTCTTTCTCATGTGTAATTATGATGTATGTAAAATCCCACTAAAATTATCTGCATTTTACCGCCAAGCCTTCCTTTCATGGTTCCTTGTATACAAACACAACTTTTCACCTCACAAATATTCTATCTGGAATAACAGGGACATTTTATATAAACGTAAATCACTCTTCATAGAACATTGGTTTCGAAATAAGATTATTTTTGTGTATCAATTATTTAACAACCAGGGCTTACTTTTAACTTATGAGGAATTCCTATCTAAATTTAACTTCCCTGTTCCCCCTTTAGAATATGCTAGAGTGTTTGGAGCTATTCCTTCTGGTGTCTGCATGCTGTTTAAATTCCAACACAGAGTTAATATTGAGGAGCCTTTTCTACTCTCTCCCATAAATACTCCTGTGGGGAAAATATGTCTGACCGGTTATCCTAGGAAAAACAACAAAGCAATAAGAACATTATTTCAAACGAACATTGTTTCACTACCTCCTAGCTTGTCTTATTGGAACATGTTTGTTGAAGACATTGCATGGAAGGAGGTTTGGCAAACACCCAATAAATTTTTAATCACTAATAAGGTTAAAGAAGTTTCTTTTAAGCTTATCCATAGAATTTACCCAGCTAAAATGTTTATTCAAAACAGATTTAAATTAAACATTGACACACTCTGTAGTTTTGGTTGTAATTCCCCTGAAACAGTTATCCATCTTTTTTGGCATTGTCCCAAAGTGAAGGTATTTTGGCAGAAGATATGTGATTTTATTAATGATAAAATTCATTCTTGTTTTGTCTTATCTTGGAAAGATGTTTTGTTGGGTCTAATATCAAACAATATGCAAAAGGACTCTGCTTTTCTTTTAAATCTTTTACTAATTTTGGCTAAATTCCATGTTCATAAATGTAAATTTTCTGGTAGAAAACCTTGTTTCACTGTATTCCTTTCTGAATTAAATCAGTATATCAACAGTATTCGAAATTCAGAGAAGCAAAAAGCAATCAGAACATTATCTGTATGTGATAGTTTCAGTATTTTCTCGTAGAGTTTAACCCCCTGGCTTATTTCTCTCTATTCTTGTTCTTCTGTTTGTTACAGTTGTGTATTTGATATTTGCAGTTGTGTTTTTATTGCATACCTAAAAGTACATCTTTGTAAAATGACATAATGTGCAATAAAGTTGATTTAAAAAAAAAAAAAGAAAAAAGAATTGAGAACGACCCATTGTGATGACGTCACAACAGCTCTCAAAAAGTATGTTCGATACATTTTTTCTATTTTGATTTTCTTTTTTTGCTATCTCCTGATTTTTTTTCTAACTATTTGAAGTTTTTTTTAACTATGTTGAGGTTCAGTTAAGCAGTTTATACGTTTCTTTTTAAATACAGTTTCTGCACGTGACCCGGAAGTAAACAGCACGAGGCGCTATCAGCGTTAGCTTGTTAGCAGGCTAGCAGCGTTAGCTTGTGTTGAGAGGTCGGTGGTGTTTTGTTGGGACGTTTGTGAGGTTTTTGGACAGAAAGGACGATACGTCGTTCGTGTGGGAACTCTCAGCATTTTCCAAAGTGTCGTAAATGAGTGAAGAAGTGTTGAACGGAAAGACAACGTGGATTGCTGTGATTGTTGTGAGACTAGCAGATGATCGATCGGAGCTGCAGTGAAGAGGACGGCGGTGTTTGTGGGAGTTGGAGCTGAAGATCGGAGCAGGAACCATGTCTTCAGAACCTCAGGAAGGTTCTGTCAGAGAACAACTTTCTGCTGCTGAAGGAACCATCGTCCAGAACGAGGAGGAGCTCTGTCGTCAGCGCAGACTGCTGGATATCAGCTGGAAGTGGAACCCGCAGCTTAAACTCCACCGCATAGGTATGTTTACCTTCATCAAACAAACAGAGAAGCCCTTTGAGCTTCCTTCCTTCTGTTTGGTGACCCGTCTGTCACTTAGTGGCGGTTCTACACTAACATACTGTCCGGGCGGGTGTATATACTATGTGGGTGCTGAAAACCAGTGCTAGCTCGGTGTGTTTACTGAAACTGCTGTTTCTTATCTATCTATCTATCTATCTATCTATCTATCTATCTATCTATCTATCTATCTATCTATCTATCTCTCTATCTCTCTATCTCTCTATCTCTCTATCTCTCTATCTCTCTCTCTATCTCTCTCTCTATCTCTCTCTCTATCTCTCTCTCTATCTCTCTCTCTCTCTCTCTCTCTCTATCTCTCTCTCTCTCTCTCTCTCTTTCAAAAGACACTAATAATAAAATGAGTCAAGTATAAATATTTCCGACCAGCCTTCCATTCGTTTTCTTAACCCGCTTTATCCTTTTTATGGTTTCTGGATTTCCACATCAAACTGATGAAATCTGCGGTGGCGCTCCGACTGTGGTGTCAACCTGCTGCTATGCTGACCGTGTTTTGCGCTCTCTGTGTAGAATACACTGAAGGAGCGCGGGGGAAAACAACTCTCAGCTGCAGGACGTGAACAGGTAGACGGCAAAGCAGGTAGAGGTGGGGGAGGGGCTTTAACTCACCCCTAACCCCTACGATTGCAGAGGGTGATGCGGCTCCCTGTGTTTTCTTTTCTGAACATGATTACCATGCAGAACTCTTCTAAATAATAAACCTGATCTTTCAACATTCTCTGTATATTCCATGCACTGTATGTGAGATATTCATTGACACCACTCCATGTAGCGATCAAACAAAGACTTTAACTGGTATCTAAGTGGTGGACGCAGCAAGGAGGGCTGTGACGATAACCTCATCATGACCTTATCACCGCGGTGATGACCGCATCACCGCACTTTTTTCTTTCGTTTTTTTTTTTTAAAGTTCAGCACATGGTGCGTGATTGGAACTATAATTAACACATTAAACACATTCATCTTTGCTGATAATTTCCTTTTTCTGCTAGTCCTGTGTTCAGACTTTCCTTCTTTCTTTCAGACTGTTCTCTCCTCTCTCCCACCACGCCTGTCACTGTCTCTCGTCGGCACGCGCTCTCACTGCCTCTGTTGCACATGACCCCCTTTACTCACACACACACCCACCCACACACAGGCGCACGCTTTCAGAAACACACATCCTCATTCTAAAACAGAAGTTTCCGTCTCGCGAGGAAATACGACAACTTTACTACGTTCTAATTATTCATTTCCATTGTATTCATTTCCATTCCAAGCTGCATGTGTTCTTGAGTGCGCGACACGGACGCCGGAGGATTTTGTGTTGATTTTGTGTCGCCTGGTGCCACTGCTGTCCGGAAAGGTGTTGGTGGCCTACATGGCAATTGACGAGCAGCAAGCCCACATCTACAAAGACCTGAAACACGCACTCTTGGTGAAATTTGACATTTCACTGTCTGTCACTGTCTGTTGTTGGCGTGCGCTCTGCGCTGCACGTGAGACGCGGCTCCCTTTACAGACACACAGGCGCGCGCTTTCAGAAGCACACATCCTCATTCTAAAACCGAAGTTTCTGCCTTGTGAGGGAATACGACAAATTTAATGCGTTCTAATTATTAATTTCCATTGTATTCATTTCCGTAATAAGCTGCGTGCGTTCTTAAGTGCGTGACACGGCCGCCCACCGTAGGATTTTGTGTTAGGGGCGGGTTATTACTGTTCTCCTTCACTCTCTGTAACACCAAACATGAACGCGCGCTGTTAGATTTCCATGAATAAAGGCCTCCTGCCCCGCGTTCTTCATGGGTGTCAGGCTTCATGGCCAGCAGAAAGGTGAAAAATTGTCTGCAGTCTGTTTATTACTGGGCAATATATAATATTCTGAAAAGATGTCTGTACCAGAGAGCACAGGTGAAGGCTCACGTGCAGCTAGAGTGCGGTCCGCTGCAGAGGAATCAACACGCGCATCCTCCTACACACAGCGCTGACCCAGACAGTCACAGTCAATCCACAACACCTATATAGGCTATATAGTTAGTTCATTAGTTAGATAGGTACCGTAAATTCCGGGTTATAAAGCGCACCCGATTACAAGCCGCACCCACCTATTTTCACGTGCTTAATTATTTTTGTACATACACAAGCCGCATCATAATACAAGCCGCTGCTTCGACAAAGCACGTCCTGACTCCCAGGGTGAGCGTGGCTCATTACCACACTGTGGGCGGGTACTGCCTTGACTCAAGCTCATGTATCCAAGTACACCCACAACTGAAACGGCATGGACCTCTATTCTGTTCACAAGTTCCTCAGTTATGGGGTTTTTTATTTTATTTTTTTTTACTTATTGACAATCTAGGTATCATACATAAAATTACAAACAGTAACCATATAATCAACATTACATCCCTCAGTTATGATGAGGAAATTTACATCCGCGATCCCCCATTTCCCATGAGTCTTAGGGGCTAAAAGCGGGGCCAACGCCCGGCTCGCCACACTGTTGTACGTGTTTAAGAATGAGCAAGGAGCAGCAGTGCATGGAGGGGTGAAAAGGAACAGCTCTCCTTCCGCTTGTGTCGCGGCAGCATTATGGTACTAACGGGGCTGGTTAAAAAAACACCAGTAAAATAAAGCTGCGGCGACTGAAAAGCGCGCGCCTCAGCACGGCGCGTTCGTCAGAAGTTTCCTTTCACAACAAACACTTGTTGCTCCGCGGACGCCTCTGCGCTCCGCGCTCGCCAAGCGGGCTCCTTGTCTCCCCTTCCTATCCGAAAAGCTCACACGGCGGCTGTGAGCTTTTCAATGCAAAATTCCGCTCAGTCCTTAGAAACCGTAAAAACAACCACATGGATTTGTGTTTCCAGTCGTGTCCCTCAAAATAAAGGCTGATGTTATTCACGCATATTTACGTGCAGCCAGCCGAGTCACTATGACTCAGAGGTAAATTCACTTCTGAGCATGCGCTGTTCTCTCCGTCACGCAGCTGACCGGCATTTCCATTTACTGATGGGGGATTTTTTCACGCTGCTTTTAACGATTGCTTTTAACTTGAAAGCTTCATCATATTGTAGTGGCGATCACGTGCACGTTGGGTCTAATGGCCCCAAAGGATTCTGGGATGCGGCCGGGCATGCGTGTTTCTTTTTGTTGAACCATGACTGAAGTGTCTAAGACCTGAAGTGACGTTCATGCTGTTTGGCTGTTTAGAGGTGTGTTAAAAAACAAATGACTTGTGTTTGGTGTTAGATGGAGAATTCAATCCATTCACAGAGCCCGAAAGTACATACATGACATACAAGCTGCATGTGTTCTTGAGTGCGCGACACGGACGCCGGAGGATTTTGTGTTGATTTTGTGTCGCCTGGTGCCACTACTGTCCGGAAAGGTGTTGGTGGCCTACATGGCAATTGACGAGCAGCAAGCCCACATCTACAAAGACCTGAAACACGCACTCCTGGTGAAATTTGACATCTCGCCAGGCACTTATCGCCAGCAGTTCTGGTCCGTTGTGGTGCCATACGGGGAGAATCCAACTCAGACCTACCACCGACTGAAGGGCCTCTACCGTCGCTGGATCCGCCCAAAGAAACACACGAAGGACCAGATCGGGGTGATTGTCATCCGGGACCAGCTGCTGCGTGTGCTTCCAGCTGACATCAGGACGTGGGTAAAGGAGCACGAACCAGAGGATGGGCTCACTGCTGCCCGGCTTGCGCTGCAGTACGTTAATGCTCGACGAGGGGCATCTACAAGGCTGTCGGGTGGGGATCAGCGTCATCCCATTCAAACTGCTCCATCGAGACCTGCAAGGAGAGACTTCAATCAGCCAACGCAAGGTACTAGGGATGATACCATCGTCCATCGTGATGGGTGACTGATGGTGTCTCCCCATCGTGATGCCACGCCCCGCCACGCTGCGAGTCGACACCATATGACGCTTGATAAGGATTATTGGGACACGACTGGAAACACAAATCCACTATTGTTTGAACGGTTTCTAAGGACTGAGTGGCCTTTCTGCTTCGAAGCTTACGCACTGCGTTAGCTAGCGCTTCGAGCTCTGCCCCGACACACACTTTTACCGGGAGACCCGCTTCTCATAAATTCCGGTAGCTCGTTCAGGTAGAGCTGCGGGACGGATCACAGTCCTATGTCTCCCACACGTAACAAAGCATCCTTACTTCCCCTAAAACACAAAACTGTAAGTCCGTCTGCTCTGCTAGAGACACCGTTGCTCGCTCCACCGGTCTAATCAAACGCAGGACCGGACCACTTCTTTTCTATTTTTTTTAAGTCACTTCACTCAGTTTAGACTGGATCATCGCGGATGAGTCATTATTTGGGAAATAAAATAAATAAAGTAAAATAATGAATAATATTTATATAATGACAAACCCCCCTCCCCCGACGATATCATCGTCCATCCCGATGGTTGACTGCAAACATTGTCAACTGCCAATTTAGGGGACATCGCCCAACCCTACAAGGTACCAACCCAACACCTGACCAGGGAGCAGTTGGTAAGGACCTTGTGTGTTACTATTGCCAGCAGATTGGTCACAAAGCCTCTGTATGCCCAATTCGCAAGACTAAATTCACAGGTGCTTGCTATGCACCCAGATTGTCGCAGGATCAGGGCCTGTTCACACGGACAAAGACAAATCTGTGACTGTGAATGGACAGCAGGTTACTGTTATGCTGGACACTGGTAGTTTTGTTTCTTTGGTCAAACAGAGTTTAATCCCTTTTGGTGGACTTGATTATGGCAGGCAAACAAATGTTTTGTGTGTACATGGTGACAAACATTTTTACACAAAAGCGGATGTAACTGTGACCATAGATGAACAATCATGCCTTTTGACTGCTGGGGTGGTAGACAACCTGCCTTGTTGATTTGATTTTGGGGTGTGATTTACTGATGTTGAGGGACTGATTAAATGAGGCTATTGAAACAGCTAAAGCTAAGCTGAGCTAGCTGTTAGTGTGTTTACTAGGGCTCAGGCTAAAGCTGGGAAGCAAAGTCTTCCACACATGCATGACAGTTTCTTTGATGGGAGCAAAGAAATGCCAAAAAAAAAGTCCAGAGACGGTTTGAAAAAAAGAATTAAGTTGCCGGATCCTGAGATCCCAACCACAGCAGAAACATTTGAAATACCAGCTGACATTTTAGCTTTACAAAATGAAGACCAAACTTTAAAACCTTTGTTCGCCAAAGTGACGATGGAAAGTAACAAATGTTTGGGAAATGTGCAGTTTATTGTTGTTGATGATGTTCTGTGTGCAGCTAAAGGTGAACACCTACGGTGAGTTGTTCCAACCACCTGCAGGCCACTCATCATGCACTTAGCACACACTCGCATGGGCGGGTCACCTGGGTCATCACAAAACATATCTTCGTGTTAGTTCACATTTTTTTCTATGTACACTGATTTTCAGACGTACTGTGCAACATGTCTTACTTGCCAGAAACGTGCCATCACACATAAGTCAGACAGAGCATTACTGATCATCATTTCCACACCGTTCAGGAGAACGTGGTCACGAGTAGGGGTGGGTACCGTGCCCCAGTATTGAGGGAGCCCCGGGGCAACATTCTTCAAGACTGCAGTATCGTTAAGATCTGACCTCGACGGTTCTGCTATCGGTACAGGAGAAGTCGCTTTTTTGTGTCCCACAAGATATAAACCTTATCTGCCATATTTAACTCGCCAAGTCAGTCAACACACAAGAACGCTACCAAAGTTTTAGGATGGCAGAAAGAGCTAACGGTCCAAAATGCGGCGTCTCTCTGCGTTTTTGTAAAATAACTACCAGGTACTCAGAGTGTCGTGGTGCCTTTAACACCATCAGGTGTTAAAGGCACAGGTAGAAGGAAGAAAGCAGCATAAGCACACGGAGGGGGCGTGTCTGCATCTGTGAACGCCACCCATTTCCGCATAAAATGTATTAAATTTGCATCAGGGCGCCCCCACTATCCTGTCACCTTGCTGCTACAATGACCATACGATGCGGGAGAGAAGCGGGGCTTAGACCCATCCGCTTATGATTCCAGACCCGCAACAAACTAACAGCTGCTTCCTATTAAAACATAGTTGTCATCCATAAAATTAATATAATGTATTGGGTTTACTGGATTTAAAGACAATAAATACAAAGGAGTCTGCATGAAAGTGAATTTGTTTCCATCATCTCACTCATCTTAACTCTGTGTTTGACAGACAGAAAAGTCTATTCAATGTTGTGGAAAATGGACAAAAGATCAAAGGAAACATCACTCTCATAAAGAATACGGATAATTAAATAAATATCATGACAGCATTTTTAATCAATACAAGTATTGCCAAATTAACTATCACTATATATCGGCAAAAACCTTTTTCTAACTTTCTAACACCCCTAGTGTAGCGGCTCCCTGTGCTTTCATCTCAGTGGGAAACTGATTCAAATGGCTCTTGGAGAGGTTCAGGACTCTGGTCTAGCACATCAACGTGCATTCCATGTTTTTATTGGAACACTGTCATGCATAAAGTAAAATGTTTTGTGAAAAAACAATGCTGTTGCATAATGAGGAAATAAAACCGTTTATGCTCTTAATTTGTTATTTATTTGTTTATTTTTCATCCTCACAAAGTATCGATAAGAGTACCGTTAAAATGCCGGATCGATAAGCAGTATCAATAAGAGTAGTAGTACCGTTAAAACCTTAAGGATACCCATCTCTAGTCACGAGTACATCCTGGTGGTTTGTGAATCTGCTACACGGTTCCTAGAAGCTTTTCCCCTGCACACCATTACAGCTCCTGCAGTCATGAGATCGTTGATTCAGTTTTTCTCCAGGGTAGGAATACCTGATGAAATTCTGACAGACCAGCGAACCAACTTCACCTCCCGGTTGATGAAACTCTTCCAACAGCAGCTTGGCATCACTGCCGTCAAGGTGACTGTATGTGAGAACTGTTGGCGCCTCGCGGTTCATCCATTTTGGGCATCAGCAGCATGACTGTTTGGATCTTCGGTTTCCCTTCACTTGTTTTCTGATAGTCAATCCTCTCACGTCATAATTCCGCTGAGACTTTCAGGGCTGCGTCACTTCTCACGATTTGCGCAGCTGCGCTGTGTCCTGTGCGTCTGTTTCTCATCCAGTAATTATGAAAAAGAAAATTTCTACATGTTCTGCTGCAGCTACGCATATATCTGCGTTACCTTTTCACCAGTACAGAGTTTGCTCGTTTATTGCAAGAGTTTTGTTCTAAAAATAACCATGATCGCTAAAATCCAAGGAGTCTGATTACAGAAGTTTATGGCAGTAAAACTCCTCACTGCCTACATACACTTTTCTCAGACAGACATGAACATTTTCATCCTTGTCTCTTGTTTGAAATCTCAAACTTTCATGGAAATCAAGTCCAGGATCTTGGAATGAAAAAAAAGATCTGATGGATCAAAGATTTCTGTAGATCTGAAGAGCTCTGCCTTTCTGTACAGGAGACACGGCACGGACTGAGGAGATTGAGTGACAGGGTCTCCAGCCAATCAGGACACAGAACAGGGTGCTGTTTAAAAACGCAGCATAATCGCTCTAAAAGAATGAGCTAAACCGGTAAAGATGAACTGCGATGTAGAAAGAGAAGACTGTCTTCTGTTGTGTTTGACAGATTTTAGAGGGTTTCAGGTTTAGAATGTGCCGGTAAGTTTTTCATGTTTTTCAAATCTTTTACTATATTAAATGATCAAACTTGTACTTTATTTAACCAGAGGACGCCAGCACAGTCAGATGAGGAGCTCCACCAGTAGCTGCTAGTGAAAAAAGATATTAAAAAGTTAGACGTTGCATGACAAACTTTCACCATTGTTCTCCCGTGTTAGCATGCTAGCTACCTCAATGCTAGCGGGGTTTCCAGCTCTTTTCATGACTTTTATGGATTAAACAAAGTCGATTTTTTTTTTTTACCACAGTGTCAGGATCGGTCATGTAAACCTGGGAATAATTGCCTGTGAATTGTAATTGGGATTAATCAAAAAGAATTTTCAAGAAGCACATTCATGTATAATTTAGAAGGTTTCTCAATATATTTTTAGGGATTACAGATTGATTGAACAAAGCAACAGATTGCTGTAAGAAAGTGACACCTTTCCTAGTTTGGGATCAAGTTCATCCCTATTTAAAATAATAAAAGTAAAATTATGATTCAGAAACACATTATTTATTTGAGGTACCAGAACAAATTTCCCACTTGTGGGATCAATAAAGTTTTTCTGATTCTGAACTGTATTCCCAAACCGTTTTATTCTCAACCTTAAAGATTGCAGGTTCACACAGGAAGTTAACTCTCACAATATGCAGCTACTGAGTATCATTTAAGGTATATATATATGTATATACTGTATTCTCATTTTAACTTTCTTAAATACATTTTTTCTTTGTGTGCAGGATGCTGTGGATATTGGACGACAGTCTAACTTAAACCAGGCAGAGCAGGAAACTGTTGGAGTTGTTCCCTCTGTGGCTTGTCCTCTCTCCTCTCAGACCTGTTCAACCCTTGTGGGACATGGGAAAACCATGGCCAAGACATTAACATTTATGCACTGATCTATGCATGTCATCTCAGCAGGATGTAATAAAAACTAACAATGTGAACAGATCTCATCTGCCTTACAAAATACTGCCCCCCTTAAGAAAATAAATGGCTAATAATCACCACTGGTATTTTGTAGTGCTTCACTTTTTAATGTTTGACCATTAAATGTGTTTTGTACAGAAGACTGATAGATTGTTTTGCAAATATCTTTGAAACACAGAGTAAAGTGTATTAGATTCTGTGAAATTCTGAACCACAATTCAGAGAAATTAAAATAACTATTTTTAAAACTCCTCAAAAGACTTGAGGTGGAAAAGTCACTGTTTTCGTACAGGCACTGAGAAATGGGAAGCAGACAGTGTGCCTGGGCATGTTGTCAATGCAATCATGGTCAAAATGGACAACTATTTTAAATGCATCTCTTTCAGTTAACAGGAGATGTCTGTGATCCTGCTGGACAGCCTTTGCATCACACCAGGGATGTCTTTGGGGCCTGCATCTGGAAAGAAACAAAGACACCAAAGTTAATTAACCCAAAAAAGAAGAGGAAAAATTAAGATTAAAATTGTTTTCTTTACCTTCAAGAAGTTGTAGACATCCACGTTGTAGCTGCCTCAGAATTCCTGCCTTTTTTGTTATAGCATGCATAACAACGGTCCTTATAGAAAACAACAGACATACAGGAATAGTCCATTTTAAAATCCCATCCTAATTAAAAAGAAACTAATAATTATATTGATGTCTAATACTGGAATAATTTTAAGGGGAATAAAGCACGTTTTTGCTGGTCTGCTACAATTTACTCTGCTCTGATTCACTCATACCAGAATTCTGCCAGTCTGCATAGTGCAGACGCATACATTTTGGAAATATGGCACAGCAATATTGTTGCTCTGTTCAATAATTCCCTCTGTCTGCAAACCCTGAAAAATATTGAGAAACCTTATAGGTTGTAACATATTTGATTAACCCTAGTGACAATTCACGGGCAATTATTCCCAGGTTTACATGACTGATACTGACACTGTGGTAAAAACTCGACTTTGTTTAATCCATAAAAGTCATGGAAAGAGCTGGAAACCCCGCTAGCATTGAGCTAGCTAGCATGCTAACACAGGAGAACAATGGTGATAGTTTGTCATGCAACATCTAACTTTCTAACATCTTTTTTCACTAGCAGCTACTGTTGGAGCTCCTCATCTGGCTGTGCTGGCGTCCTCTGGTTCAATAAAGTACAAGTTTGATCGTTTAATATTGTAAAAGATATGAAAAACATGAAAAACTTACCGGCACATTCTAAACTGGTCTGTTGACGTAAGACTCGGTGTTATTCGGCAGCCAATGAGCTTCTGGATATCAGGGATGTCCCACCTCCCCTCCCCTTGACTGACATGTCGCTGTTTTTACGTGTCAACAGGTTTTAGAATCAAAACCGCAAAAAATAAAAGCGCAACTCAAAAAGATAATTTCAAAATAAAACTGCAACTCAAAAACAGGATTTCAGAATGACGAGAAAACAAATCGGCAGCTGAGAAATAGGATTGTGCTTTGGGGAATGGCTTTTGGTTGCAAATTGTGGGTTTTGGTTCTCAATTTATGCACTTTGATTAGCAGATTTGGGGTTTTGATGCGCGGTTTTACTGTTTTGATGCGCAATACTTTAGGCGCTAATTTGACACCATAGCCCACGGGGCCCCCAAAGCCAGAGAGCAGGGAGGCATGGGGAGGGGGGGGCAGAGAGTGCTGCTCCAGTTCAACCAGGAGAGCAGCCCCCCGCCACGCAGCGAGGGCCCAATGCAGGGCACAGCCCCAGAAGAGTGCCCACAGCCCCAGACGAGCACGTCATCATCACCCCAAGAGTTCTGATCATCCTCCCGCCCGAACCCCAGGTACGAGCCAGGGCCCCCCAAGGGAGACCCGCCCCGTGCTCCATGCAGCCCCCACCTGGCCCACGGTTGGTCCATGAAGGAGCAAGGCGAGGGGTCAGCCGCCCCCGCCCAGGAGGAAGACATCCAGGAGTAGAGGGGGTCCACACGAGGGGGTTGTAAACATGGCCCGACCAAGCTCGTCCACATTTACTCACAGTGATGTCCCATCACCCTCCCCACCAAGGGCCCTAAATGTCTACAGTGCAGTTAAAATTGGCAGGTAGGACCTAAAGGACATCTACTACTTGCTGGCAGTGATGTCCAAGCACCCCCCCCCCTTACTAAGGGCCCTACATGTCTACGGTGCAAATAAAACAGACGGGGGGGGGGCAATTCCATACGGCAACCACGGGAGGGGGACCACTGCCAAGTAGATCCTCCCCCCAAGGTGCAATGCAGGCTGAACCCCCCCCCCCATCACCCTAATAAGGGATTATATGAAGATGAGTTTAAGTTTGGGACAGCTGGTAGACCCCCCCCCCCTCCTCCAGACAGCCCCCCCCACAGGACAGGTCCAACAAAGCCCCCGCCCAGACCCCGCAGACCTGGTGGATGTTACCCAGAGCAACCGCGGGCCCCAAGAGGGTTGCCCCGCCCGTCCCAGAGCCAGGGAAGGAGTGATCCCAGCCCCAGGTGCAGATGGGCAGCCCATCCAGCGCCCCTGGAAAGAACAGTTTTTCATATTTTATATTTAAAGATTTAAACTCTAAGGTTCCTGACTGAGCAGATTTCGACTTTTATTGGTGTTAGTCAATACACAAACTCGTTTAAAAGTATAAAAGGGCCTTTTCTTGTGTTTGTATTCCTACAGTTCTCCCCCATAATTGGATGACTGAAGAGGAAGATCTCTGCCACCAGCAGAGAAACTTAAGAATACAACAGAAGGTACCAGAACCTGCTCAAAGTGAAGAGCAACAGAAGGAACCAGATCCTTCACTGATTAAAGAGGTACAGGAGGAACAAGAACCTCCACAGATTAAAGAGGAACCAGGGAACGTCTTCATCAGTCAGGATGAAGATCAGCTTGATCTGAAGCAGGAGACTGATACCTTGATGGAGTTTCCTACTTATGAGGAAGATGAGAACAGTGAAGCAGATATAAAAAATCAGCAGAAGAACTTCCGAGTGGATCATGAGGAACCAGATCCTCCACAAACTGAAGAGGAACAAGGAGAGAAACAACTTCAACAGATTAAAGAGGAACCAGAACCACCGCAGATTAAAGCGGAACCAGGGGAACTGTGCATCAGTCAGGATGAAGATCAGATTTATCTGAAGCAGGAGACTGATACCTTGATGGAGATTCCTACTTTTGAGGAAAATGAGAACGTTGAAGCAGATCTAAAAAATCAGCAGAAGAACTTCAGAATGGATCATGAGGAACCAGAACCACCACAAATTAAAGAGGAACCAGGGGAACTCTGTATCAGTCAGGATGAAGATCAGCTTGATCTGAAGCAGGAGACTGATACCTTGATGGAGATTCCTACTTATGAGGAAGATGAGAACAGTGAAGCAGATCTAAACAATCCGCAGAGCTTTAATGTAACTGATAGTCAGGATGAAGAAGGAAACCGACATGAAGAATCAACATCAACTACTGATGAAGAGACAGAATCAACATCAACTACAGACGAAGAGACAGACCCCCAGAACAGAGACCAGGGGAAGAGAAGAGACAGAAGTTATGTCCAAAATGGGTCTGATGAAAGATATTGTGCATCTAAAAAATGTGGTAAAATGTTTAGTGGGCGGCCTCAATTGAAACTTCACATGGAAACTCATACAGGAAAGAAAACATTTTCTTGTAAAAACTGTGAAAAAAGTTTTAGTTATAAATCTAATCTCAAAAAACACAGGACAACTCATACAGGCGAAAAGCCCTTTACGTGTAAAGAATGTAAAAAAAGTTTTAGTCAAATATGTGATCTCAAAACACACATGAGAACTCACACAGGAGAAAAGCCTTTTACTTGTAAAGAATGTGATACAAGTTTTAGTCGTATATCTCATCTCAAAATACACATGAGAACTCACACAGGAGAAAAGCCTTTTTCTTGTAAAGAATGTAAAAGAAGTTTTAGTCAAATATCTAGTCTCAACTCACACATGAGAACTCACACAGGAGAAAAGCCTTTTTATTGTGAAGAATGTGATACAAGTTTTAGTGATTCATCTAATCTCAAAACACACATGAGAACTCACACAGGAGAAAAACCTTTTACTTGTAAAGAATGTAAAAGAAGTTTTAGTCAAATATCTAATCTTAAAGCACACATGAGAATTCACACAGGAGAAAAGCCTTTTTCTTGTCAAGAATGTAAAAAATATTTTGGTAATACATCTCATCTCAAAGTACACATGAGAACTCACACAGGAGAAAAACCTTTTACTTGTAAAGAATGTAAAAAAAGTTTTAGTCAAATATATGATCTCAAAACACACATGAGAACTCACACAGGAGAAAAACCTTTTACTTGTAAAGAATGTGATAAAAGTTTTAGTGAAAAATCAAAACTCAAAAAACACATGAGAACTCACACAGGAGAAAAGCCTTTTACTTGTAAAGAATGTGATAAAAGTTTTAGTGAAAAATCAAAACTCAAAAAACACATGAGAACTCACACAGGAGAAAAGCCTTTTACTTGTAAAGAATGTGATAAAAGTTTTAGTCAAATATCTAATCTCAAATCACACATGAGAATTCACACAGGAGAAAAGCCTTTCCCTTGCAATAAATGTGATGCCAGTTTTAGTCGAATACCTCTTCTAAAAACACACATGAAAACTCATACAGGTGAGAGATAGTTTTTATGACTGATAAATGGCTCAGTCATAAATGTAATTTAGTGTGAAGAAACTGGATTTTCTAGAAAGGACTGTATTTGTATTAGTTCGTAACCCCGTCAGTTTCTTACACACAGAAATAATGAATAACGACTCAGAGACAGTTACTTATCTTTTGTAGATTTACTCCGCACAAAGACCACAGATTTGTACGCAGGGTTACAGACAGATGAACAAAGTGCATTCAAAGTCTGAACAAAGGGGTTCAGCAAAATGCCTGGCATACATACCTTGCATTTGCATATTCAGAACCTCATTCGATGGATCATGGTGTGAAAAACACACCCACAGACTGTTGCAGGCTAGATGCTCGAAGGTCAGAGCACCTAAAGTGTCAGATCTCTTGCAGACATTTGCCAGAACGCATACACCAGAAACACACAAAGATGAAAAAGGGAGGATGTTAAAGGAATGTTGCGAGACAATAGTCTTGGTTGTGCTCTGTCTGGAGTGTAATATAATTTTGAGATGATAATACATAGTAAATCGAGGTTAAGCCATTAATGTAATAAAAGGTAAAAGTTAGTTTAATAAAATGCAAAAGGGAGTGTCTAACTATTCTGTTTCTAATCATTCCTAACATATAGTAAATTACATTAGAAAACACACAGGTGAGAAGCTTTTCTTTTGTAACGAAAAAAAAATATAAAGGATTTAGAGAAAAATCTCAACTTCAAAAACAGAAAAACTTAGAGCAGAAAACTTGTACAGTATATGGGAAAATATTGTGTAAATGCCATTTGGTCGTTTTTTTTTTTTTTCGTTTTTAAAAGAAAGAACTTTATTTTTTTTATACTAAAAAGGAAAACTGTTGGAATATTTCAAGCCTTAGTTTAATTTAGTGAATTTATTGTATAAATTTAAATAAAACAATGTTCTTTGTCCAGAAAAAAAAACATAACAAATGTTTATGTCAAAAACATTTAGTGATCATGTTTAACCCTTGTGCTATCCTAGGCACGTTACTGTTGGGAGTTGGGTCATCTAGACCCACTAGACAGTGCGCTGAAACTTATTTTTTTCAATGATTTGTGATCTTCACTGGTTCAGTGGATTACATTCCACCTTTATCCACCTTTGTCATGGTAGGGAGAACACGTCAATGGAAGGGTGGGGTCATCTAGGATAGCACAAGGGTTACAAAGTGTATTGTGTCCTTCCTGCCAGCGACTGCTTTGGTATTGGAGGGGTAAATTATCTCAGTCAGACTGGTGGACTGGTTGTATTTTGCACCATCCCACATTGCCAAAATTGCCTAAGTCTTTTTCAGTGACTATGATGTTACTGTTTGATCAACCAGTAAAGTTCCCTGAGCTGAATCCAATGAATAAAATCTATGATCTGTTAAGAAGAGGAAGATGAAACACCCGGTCTAATGATAAAGACGACTTGAAGTCTGCTGTTAAATCTCCCTGAGCTTTCATTACATGTGCACCCCCCCCAATCTGGTGGCCTCAATGACACAGAGCATTGATGTAGTAATTCAGTTCAAAGGAGGCATTAACTACATTTTGTCCTGCCATTGTTTTTTATTATTTTAGACAAAACTTATTTAGTTGACCATTGTTGTATTTTCTGATAAGACAATGTTTATGTTGTCAAAGTGTGTACATTATTATGAAAATGTTTTGTAAACATATTTGATTTTTTGTCATATTTTCATTGTTGTTTTAGGCTAAAAGAAGGGACTGCAGTTTTTAATTTGTCAAATCATGTGAGCTAGTAACCATTGAGTGAAAACAGATTTTCTTTTAAATCCACTAACTAATAGAATCACCATGAATCAGCAAATTCTGCAGCTCAGAAAAGCGGCTTCAATATGCAATGTTTTAAAACATAAAGTATTGCAGAACTTTGAGGATGGAAAAACTGTGGAGAATATTTTCATATGAATCATCTTCTAAGCTGTTTGTCCCCTTTTGGGGTCATGAAGGCAGGGGACATCCTGCATCCAGTCTGTCACAGGGCCCATGCACTCTCACATTCACATCTAGGGACAATTTAGACCAACCAATTGATCTATGAAGCATGTTTGGGATGGAAGCTGGAGTCCCCAGAGGAAACTCAGACATGCACAGGGAGAACATGCAAACTCTACTGTTTTCAGATCCTCCAACCAGGACTTGAACCGAGGGCCTTCTTGCTTTGAGACAAGAGCGCTAACCACTGCACCACCGTGCAACGTGACAACAATTATGTTTATGTTTGTTGTTTATGTTACTGCTGAACGTAACCAGAATGTTGATGGAAACTTGATTAAAGTTACAAACCCCATTTCTTTCTTTCTATATAAATCTTTGTGTTTGTAGCACTTTTGTTGATTTTGATCTTCGGTTCTAAATGATGCTGATTTATTTCATATAATTTAAACTTTTTTATACATCCAGTAAAAATACATACCTATAGTAACTGTACAAACATATTCTGTTAAAAAGCAAGAATCGTGGTTCGATCTGTGAGCCGTTGAGCTTGATTCATGAATTGAATCTGATCACCACCTAAGGAACGATCCACAGTCTAACCACAGTAGAACCGCATCTCTACCATTTAGAGAGGAAAAGGTTTTAAAACACATGAAGGAAGATTCGGATAAAGAACCAGACTGGTGTTTGTGTCTGGTGTTCTTGTGATTCATGTTTTCTAGTAGAGATTAAACCTGTTCCTCTGTTCTTTTTGGTTCTCAGGGGGGGGGGCTATTTTTACATTTTTTTTATTTTATTTCCCAACTAATGACTAATCCGCGATGATCCAGTATCAGGAAGTGATACTGAGGGAAGTGACTTTAACAAAAAAAGTAACAAACAAAATAGAAAAGAAGTAGTCCGCTCCGCACTTAACTAGTGAAGTGGACCGGCGGAGCGCGGACTTCCAGCTTTGTGTTGGATGGGAAGGGGGGGGGGTACATGAGCGGTATGTGTGGGAGATTTAAGACTGCGATCTGTCCCGCAGCTCTAGGGGTACAAGCAACCGAACTCAGAACCGGGTCTAAAAGTGCGTGTCTGAGCCCAGCTCTGATCGTCAGCACACACAGCGGTTTGAGCATCAAAGCAGTAATGTCGCTCAGTCCTTAGAAAACATTCAAACAATCACGTGGATTTGTGTTTCCAGTCGTGTCCCGACTAAATAAAGGCTGATGTTATTCCCACATGTTACGTCTAGCCATGATGCAGCGCCACATAATAACTGTAACATCATTAAAAGCACGTTTAGAAGATCATCTCGTATTTTACCGAGCTGACATGTCAATGTATATAACCGCTCGGCGCTGTTATCGTTTTGTATTGAATTGTTACATTCAATAAAGTTTGGGGAAAAAAGCCGCTCGGCGGAAGTTGTATCCCCTTCCGGTTTTCAAACCCTACGGCGCATGTGCGAATGATTTATTCCGACCGAAAGTGTGACCTTAGTGAACGTTTTTATATTCTGAAAACATTTTTCTGGGCCCATGTACACGGTTGGATTATAATCCGACCATTGATCCCATCAAGATATTTTGTACATGTAACCGCGGCTTATGGTGTCGACTCGCAACGTGGCGTCACAATGGTGTCTCTCCATCGGGATATCAGTCACCCATCACAATGGACGATAATATCGTCCATCAGCAAAACCCTACTCCAGAACAACTGTTTTTCCTGTTTTTTATTGGACTAATGTTCACCATCTGCTGAGCAGAAATATCTAATGTTGAAGTGAACTGTTTACTTTCTTTCACGAGTTTTTCATAAAAAACAATTTGTGTGCAGTAAAGACAGCCGTTATAAAGCCTTATATATCTTATAACAGGTTTAATAGTATAAAATATAACCAGTGTGTTTGTGACTGAAAGATAGAATGATGAGAGAAACACCTCTGCTGTTTGGACACTTTGACCAGCAGAGGGCAGCAGAACTTTCAGCAACTCTGGATCTGATCCCACAAAAACAATCCATGGATGATCAGATTTCAGAAGATTTGAAGGATCAAAGACAAAGATGTTCTGAAGAGAAGATGTGAGAAGAAAGTCCAGAATGAATTCACTCTGACTTCTCCTCATGTCTCTGAAGCTTGTGTCTTCATGTATTCACCTCAGAGTTTCTTCTGGATTCCATGTGGATCAATAATATTGATCATGTTCTGTTGTCATTTTCCATCAGAACTTCAGGCTTTTCTCTGCTGATGATCTCTGAGCTGAACTTCTTGGAGGAATTCCTGAATCTGGGATTTGGAGCAAACAGTCAGAACAAAGGAGGTTTCCATTTCTTCTAAGCTCTGCCAGAAGAAAAGAGCTGAAGCTTGAAGCTGAAGCAGCATTTGCTCAGAGAATCTGTCCTCCAGACCAACAAGTCCCACCACAGCCTTGAAGACGTTTCCAGAAGCAGCAGCAGACTGTGTTCCCATGACGACGCTGAAGTCAGCTGCTGCTCTGCAGGAGAAAGTCTGCAGCTCCTCAGTCAGGAAGCTCTTTCAAGCTCGTGCACATCTGTCAGTGCAGCAGCAGAAAGCCTGTTTCCCTGCAGGAAGTCTGAGACTTTTCAAAGTAAGAGCCTCATGTTGGCAGAGATGGGTTGGATTCTTTGATGCTCCAGTGTCTTTTGGATTCAGGATGAGTTCATGCAGATCTAGAAATCCCACCATGATGATCATCCTTGAGGAATTTCAAAATAAAAGACTTACAATCACTGCTGGATGATAGATACATTTACTCTTTATTTTTCTGTCAATAAATCATATTTATCAATAAATCCTTGATTGTAAATGATGGATCTAAAGTTGAAAAGAAGTCAAAGTGCTGACTCAGCACAGATCAAAGGAGACACAGATGATTTCCTGGAATGAAGAAAACATCAAACATCATGATGTGATCTGGAACTGAGCTGTTCTTCAGAAGATCCTCCCAAACATGGAAACTGTTGCTGCAACACGTGAAGGTTTGGTTCTGTTGCTAGTGAGATCTGATGTATCAGAACCAGACTTCTGTCAGCTGGAACTGGGGCTTCTTCCAGACCATGTGGCCTCATGGACAAAGTTCCAACATGGTTTCAATGAAATGTGGAGGTTTTCCAGGAAATGTTGCTGCAGTTCCTCCGTCTCATCAAATGAGAGATTTCTCTGAACTTAAGAAGAAAATCTTCCAGAACAGCTTCAAGCTGCAGAAAAACTGTTTCCATCATTCTGAGGACATTTCTTTAGGCTTCATGTGAAGAAAACAAACTGTTTGAAAAGATGAAAACAGAAACAAAGACGTTTCTAGAAGCTGCAACTGCAGTTACAAAGAACAGCCAGCAGGTGTCTCACTGTGGGAGTCTCTGAAAGATCTGCCTCGAACCATGAAGGGATTTGAACCCTCAATCTTCTGATCTGAAGTCAGACGCCTTGTCCATTAGGCCACATGGTCTGTGAGAACAGCCAGGTCCAGCTGTAATTGCAGCTGTAATTGCTGAAGAAGAGGAGGACATTCAGAAGAGGAAGGTGGAGGAGGAGGAGGAGGTGCTGCAGTGTGGTCCTCCTCATGAGTCCTGAAGCTGCACCGTCAGCTGCAGAGCTTCAGAGCTGCTTCTTCTCAGACTTTCCACTTTCTTTGGCTCTCTGGCTCTGATGCTGCTGCTGCTGCAGAAAAACCAGCAGCTGCAGAAAAACTCTGCAGAGACTCACAGAGAGAGGATGGAGGCAGCAGATGAAGCTGCTGCAGACTGGGGGCGGAGCCTGGAGATGACTGATGAAGGTCAGAGGGCGGAGCTTCATCAGGATGAAGGTGCTGCTTGGATTCTGCTTTGATGTCCGTCTGTCCTCAGTCCCTTCATGGCTGCTGCTTCTCTTCTGCTGATGTTTCTGCAGGATGAAGCTGCTGGAAAACGCTGAGTCTCTTCTTTCTGTCATTTCAGTTACATCAATGTTCCAGTCTCACTTTACATAAACTGCTGTCCTTCATCAGCCGTTGCCATGGAAACCAGCTGACGTCAGCAGCTCCAGAAGTTCCTACTTGACACAAGTGGGTTGAGGCAGGAGGGATGTTTCTGGAAAAAGCATTTTCTGCTTCATCCCTGAGAAAGCTGAAGAAGAGGAGGAGTGCTGAGCGTCCTTTCTGGCGGGGACTCCTGCTTCACCTGCAGCCCATCTCCACCCTCTGACTGTGTTTCTGACTGCTGTTCCAGCTCTAGCCGCCAGTCTGTCAGCTAACGTCTGATGGGATGGAGCTGACATCTGCTAGAAGATTTCCTGTCAGACATCAGACGTCTAGCAGCTGCTCTGCTCTCTGGTCACTCTGTCAGGAATGGTGTCTGGTCCAGCAGACCTCTGGGCGTTAACTCTTCATGGAGTCTTCCTCATGGCAGCCATTGTGAGACAGAGCAGCTGGTGGTCAGGAGGAGGGATGGTCTTCCTGGCTGTCATGTTGTTCTGAGCCTCAAACAGCCTAGAGGTCATTGGCTGCATCTAGAATGGAGGTGTGACTGTCACAGGCAGGTGATGATGTCCTGTAGTTGGAGATCACCTGGATGCTCTGTCACATGTGGCGGGAATCTCTGCTGTTCTGGAAGTGGATTCTCTGAGCATGTGGCTCAAAGGTGGAAGTTTCTTCTTCTTCTGATGATTCAAACCTGGAAAAGAGTTTAGTTTGTCTGATCAGGAAACTGAAAATGAGGACGTCAGCGGAGCAGAAAGAGGAGGAACACCGTCAACAATCATGTTGGAGCTCCAACAGGCATTTTCCTGACTCAGCAAAAACATCTGTTTGTTTTTCTTTGTTCTGTCCAGCAGCTGAACAAATGGAAGAAGGTTGGAGGTTCAGTGGACCAAGAGCTGGATCATCTAAAGGAAAACGGGCTCCACACACAACATCTATGTGAGGATTATTCTGGAATTACTGGCTCCATTTGTCTGGATTATGGCTTACAGCTGATAAATTCACATGAATAATGAGGTCATGAGAGAAAATCTACATTTTCTTGCTGGTTTCTATTGAATAGAGTGATTCCAATCAGACTAGTGAAATATTCTGAATGTTTCTGAATCTCCATTGATTCATGACTTCTGATCAGTTCTTATTTCTGTAACTATGATCTAAATGGACTTTAATGAAAGACCATTTGATGTTTCCATTGATGCTAAAGCTGACCAATCATCTTATTGATTACAACACGAGCGCTTTCTGTGTCTAAAATCAGTCCCAGAAGAGTTCAACCATGACTTCAATGCCTGAGCTAAGCTCCTCCCTCTTTGTGTGTCTTTGTGTGTGTGTTTCTTGTGTGTTCCCCTGACTGCAGCAGTGTGTCGTCAACAAGAAGCTGATTCCTAGAGAAAAGTGAGAGTTTCAGCTCTAAGGGGTCTGAAGTCCATCTGAGAAGATCAGTAACTCATCAGTCCTGCTGTCCCTGAAGACCGGCTTCATGTTCAGAACCAGCTTCAGGTTCTGGGCTGGGATTGGATGTGTTGTGGTGGCAGTAAAGCAGGTTCAAACCCGGATCAGAGCAGAATGTAGAAAGTGTCAAAGTGTCAGTCAGACTCCCATACAGAATGTTCCAGATCAGCATTTATTGGTTATTTCTTGATGTTCTTCATCTTTGGAGAAAAGCAGAGCTAGAAAATCAAACAAAGTTCCATCTATCTGGTAAAAACTTGGATTCATTCAGTCTTTCCCGTATGGACAGATTTCTTTGACGTCTTTTCTTTTCCTTTAAATTCAGTCAAACATGTTGATCCTTCATGATGTGGATGAGTTGATATGAAACAGTGTTTTCTGCAGCAGGAACATGTGAGAGGAAACCTGCTGTTCCTCAGCTGAGCTTCATCATTTCATCTCAGCAGCAGATGAGGAGGATGTGCTGCTGGAAAATCTGCCTCACAGACTCAGTTTGCAGCTTCTGCTTTCAGGTTTGACTTCTAGTTTCTGATGTGAAGCATCTCTGGAGAAACCAAATCCATGTTTTCTCCCTGACAGCTGGGAGGAGTTTCTGGAAGCAGGAACGGCTTTGCATCTGGAAAACATCTGGCTTTCTCACCATAGAAAAGACTAGAAATCTCCACACCACTCTAGAACCATCTAGAACTGTATTATGGGATGTCTTTCAGCTGAATCACTGGGATCCATCTACATCAGGGGTGGCGAACCAGTTTGATACCAAGTGCCCTACTTAAGGAAAGTAATGAGTACAAACGGCAGACAACTTAAAGCAAATGTTGCTTTTATTCATTAAAATCCAAGACAAATGTAACCCCATTTTTGGGATGAATAATAAATAAATGAACACACTCTTGGAATCAAAGTTATGTATGAGATTTGTCTTCTTCTCACCGGTTTAGCTCATTCTTTTAGAGCAGGGGTGGCGAACAAGATTGACACCAAGAGCCGAATTTTTTAACTGTGATAGTCAAAGAGCCACACCACACACTGACCTGCCAGCACGCACACGTGCGCGCACGCACGCACGCACACACACGTAGCCGTATTATTGTCCATAACACACTCCTCTCCCTACAACAGAACAGCAGTATTGTAGATGTGTTTATTTCAAGAAAAGTGTCCACCCTCAATACAAACATCAATGCAGCTTAGCCAGAGTTAACACAGAGACTACCCCAGAGGTCTGATACCCCCTCCACACACACAGGCACCTCTCTCTCATTTCATACACACTCTCTCTCTCTCTCTTCATCTCACTATTTTCTCTGCCTCTCTCTGACACACAACTACTCAGTGACGGGCAGAAAGGTTGATGCTGGTGAGAATGTGACTCCTCTGAAGTCAGATTTATGATGATAAAACTGAATATTTCATCGTTTATCCAACAGCATTTAACTGGTAATTCTTGTGTTTCAACATTCCTTTTTCAATGATACTTAGACCAACAAATACAGAAACATCTGGACAGAGCATCCTTCCGTCAGTCATATTCACAATAAACACATTAAATACATTACATTTCAGTTGTGTGCAACTTAAATTAATTTTGACCTTCATTAGAATATCTTGCTTTTATATGTTTTTTTTAATTGTATGACTGACATTTGCATCAAAAGCAAATAATTTATTAAATTTTAATACATTGCAATGAATCAGTTTATATTTAAAAGTAGTGATCCAGCAAGTGCTGAGTTAAAATTCAACTGGCAGCGTTATTCACGCCCCCTCCATCTTGCTCACACTCATTTAGCCAAACGGCATGCACTTTAATTCTCCTAACAAGTACCTGGCTCATGGTTTTACACAGAAAATTCCCCATTTCCCATGAGTCTTAGGGGCTAAAGGCGGGGCTAAGCCCCAGGCCAGTTGTAGCCTCTCTGATCAGCTCCTTTACGTGAGTGTCGGTCAGAACAGACCGATGTCTGTTCTCCAAATTATAACAGGGCCTTCTTTCAGAGAGATTTCTGCTCAATCATCTCCGGTTCTCTCGCTGCCTCATCAGTGACAAGCAGGGACCTCAGGCAGTCGGTCTCTGCATTAAAGGATCCATGAGAAAAGTGATCTGCGGTCGTTTCCGTCCAGTTGCGCAAGCAGCGTCACGTTCTGCGCTTCATTCATTCTGATTGCAGCTTTCTGCTGTGAGCTCCGCAAAGAAGGAAAGTGGGAGGATTGTTGTTTTGAATGAGCACTTTGAAAAGCTTCAACTTGTTCATAAAGGAGACAATTTGTGTCAGATCAGGAAGTTTCCGGGATACGTTTTGTTATTTCTGCCATGACCAGTGGCGGTTCTACCCTGAGTTACTCCCCGGGCGAGACCCTCCTCTGGCGCCCCCCCCCCCCCCCCCCCAAATAGAGTCACTTTGTCCATTTATTGTAACTGAAAATACAGTTAGGAAATATTTAATCAAACACAAATAAATAATCTAAAATAAATATTATAAACTACAAATCACACTAATAACACACTAGAATAAATGTAACTGCAGCACTAAGAACAGAAAACACTAACTAAACCTGATGCAAGCTTGTCAATAACGTCATCATATGAAATCTGCTCCCCCCCTGAATGATTGATACTAACAACAGCAGGTTAGTGAGTTGCTCCTGAGACATTGGTGATCTCAGGTATGACTTGATCAACTGGAGTTTAAAAAAGCTAACAGCAGCAGCAGCAGCAGCAGCAGCAGCAGCAGCAGCTGCAGCAGCAGCAGCAGCAGCAGCAGCAGCAGCAGCAGCAGCAGCAGCAGCAGCAGCAGCAGCAGCAGCAGCAGCAGCATGCTACCATCACAGCTTATTTAACATTATGAACTAATATACAACAATAAAACACAACAAAAACTTTGTGTTACAGCAGAGCAGACAGACACACGAATCATAACTAATGTTACAAGTTAAGGCAGAACAAACATTTAAGAATAAATATCTTAAAAATGACGTTATTTGCAATATTTGGGCCTACTTCAGTTTTGGTCATGATAGACCAAACAAGAGATTTTTCCTCTGCAACGTTGTTGTTGTTGTAGGGCAGGTAGCATTCGAATTTAGAAAACGTGCATCTAGCTATGCGATAATACCCTTTTCTTTGTCTCTTTTCTCCTCTTCTTCTTTTCTTTTTTTTCTAAATTCGGCACCAGCTTTGACCTTTTTTCTCCATATTTCCGATGTTTTTGCATTTAGCATAAATGTCCTGACATAGGTATCAAGTCTGTCGACTAAACCAACTGTCATCTAAGTGAAGAATTTTTTTTGTTTTTCCATTTTTTATTTGGGCATTTCACACAAAAATAACCAAAAAAGCATGATTTTTTTATACTTTTTTTATACCCGCAGCCCCCCCGTTCGTCAAACATTTCCAGCAGGAGCGCGTGCAGCTGCACCCAGGGGCGCCAATTCGCTACATGGCGGCGCAGTTTTTATTTTTTCATCAAGCACTGAGCCCTGGCCTGTGACCGTCGCCCCCCTGGAAGAAGATCCAGCCAGGTTTGCGCATGCGTTTTGCGCTCCGTGCTCACCTCTCAGCCTGCACCCTTCACCCCGCGCCCCCTCCCTTCTCCTTCTTCACCCCGCGCCCCCTCCCTTCTCCTTCTCACACACATTTGCGTCTACTTCTCAAAGACAGGAGGGAGTGCAGCTGCGGGGCGGGGGCGCCGCCAGGTTTCAGGCTGTTACAAACTCTGTGATATAAGTAAAACAATAGTGGTGCATAAAGTATTTTACAAGAGCTGAGCCGCTGGCGCCGCCCCTCCGTCATTTTTCCGGTCCGGGCGATCGCCCGTATGGCCCGTGCCTAAAACCGCTACTGGCCATGACAAGGCAAGGCAAGGCAAGTTTATTTGTATAGCACAATTCATACACAAAGTAATTCAAGGTGCTTCACAAAACAGAAAAATGCATTAAAATCACAATACATCATAGACATAATCAACATAAAATTTACTTTAAAAGAAAAGAAAAAAAAATTTTGAAAACTGATTTAAAAATAAAGGAAGGAGAGGAAAGAAAAGTGCAGATAGGACCTTTCAGTCATATACACGGCTAAACAGAAATGTTTTAAGTCTAGATTTGAACATGAACACAGAAGAGGCCTGTCTTACGACTTCAGGGAGGCTGCTCCAGATTTTAGCTGCAGAATATTGAAACGCGGATTCCCCTTGTTTAGTTCTGACTCTGGGTATCAACAGGAGGCCGGCCCCTGAGGTCCTCAAAGTACGAGATGGTTCATATGGCACTAACATGTCAGAGATGTACTTTGGTGCTCGGCCATGGAGAGACTTGTACACAAGCAGAGCTGCTTTGAAGTCTATTCTTTGAGGTACAGGGAGCCAGTGCAGAGACCTGAGCACAGGACTAATGTGATCATACTTCCTGGTTCTGGTCAGGACTCGAGCAGCAGCATTCTGGATGTACTGAAGCTTTTTTACAGCTCGTTTGGAGAGGCCGGTGAGCAGGCCGTTACAGTAGTCTAACCTACTGGAGACAAATGCATGAATAAGTATCTCCAACTCTGGCTTTGACACTATGTTTTTGATTTTGGCAATGTTTTTCAGATGGTAAAATGCTGCTGATGTTACTGACTTGATATGGCTGTTAAAGTTCAGGTCAGAGTCCATGATTACCCCTAGATTTCTGACTTGATTTGAGGGTTTAAGAGACAGAGAATGAAGGTAGCTGCTGACAATTTCTCTTTGTTTCTGTGGGCCAAAAACAATAACTTCGGTCTTGTCTGAGTTTAGCTGGAGAAAGTTGTTCTGCATCCACGCACTGATCTGTTGGAGGCAGTGGCTGAGTGAATCCACCGGTCCATATTCACCTGCTGTCAGTGACACATAGATCTGAGTATCATCTGCATAGTTGTGATAAGATATGTTATTACTGCGTATTAACTGCCCTAGTGGCAGCATGTAGAGGTTGAACAGAAGGGGTCCCAGGATCGATCCCTGGGGCACACCACAATTCAAGCCCATGTAGTCTGAGACACAACTCCCAATTTCAACAAAATATTTCCTGTCTTCTAGATAAGACTTGAGCCAACTTAGGGCAGATCCAGAGATGCAATCCTAGTCTTGGAGTCTGTGCAAACGGGTCCAATGATCAACAGTATCAAAGGCAGCACTCAGGTCTAGCAGGATTAAGACAGAGACTTTTCCATCATCAGTGTTCAGGCGGATGTCATTGGTTACCTTGATAAGAGCAGTTTCTGTGCTATGATGATACTACTGCTGCAAGTTTTGTTGCAACCCGGGAGATAATTAAGCGTGGAAAACTGTTCACATAGGTGACTACACCTCAGAACACCTATTTAAAGACAAAAATAAAACTGAGATAATACAGAAAATCAGAGACATGCCTCTCAAAACAGTGAAGGAAAGGGCCAATAAAATTACAGGCAACACCACCAATCAGCAAATCAAAGACATTAATTCAGCGCCAGCATACTCAATAGATGAGTCATGTGATGTGGTCGATATTGAACAGACTGCGCTTTTATGCAGGTATGTGAACTCCAAAGGGCCGCAAGAAGAAATTATCCAATTAATACCACTGAAAGGCCAAACACGGGGGGAGGACATATGTGAGGCTGTGCTGAAGTGTTTAAATGACAATGGAATAAACACCAACCACCTGATTTCAGTGGCTACAGATGGGGCCCCCAGCATGAGAGGATCAAAAAGGGGGTTTGTGACTTTGCTACAGAAAGCGTTGGATGGAAATCTGCTTGCATTTCACTGCATCTTGCATCAAGAGGCACTGTGTGCACAAACATTCCCATCAGAGTGTGTGGCGGTAAACCTTGTCATCAAGATGGTGAACCAAACATAACTTTTCCTCATTTTCCTCATTGAACAAAGTCCGATGGCTGTCCAGGGGTGACGTTTTGCGTCACTTTGTCGTCTGTTTAGAACACGTGAAAACATTCCTGGAAAGCAAAAACCTGAACTACCCGCAACTGGAAGATCCTGAGTGGCTGGAAAAACTGCACTTTTTGGTGGATATGACAGGCCACCTTAACAAGCTTAATGAAAGTCTGCAGGGGCAGGGAAACACTGCGCTACAGATGCTTGAAGCTGTTCTGTCATTCGAGCGCAAGCTGACTGTCTTTACCAGAGATGTACAGCGAGGCACGCTCTCCCACTTCCCCTCCCTGAGAGAATTCAAAGAAGCCCATCACGATCACACCCTTAACAGTGATTATTTACAAGGTGCGATTGTTGAAATGCAAACTGCAATAGGAAGTAGATGTTGCGAGTTCCGAAAGGAAAAAATGACACTCTCTTTTCTTGTCCAGAAAGACATGCATTTGGGGTTTTATCCATCTTTGGATCAACATACCTGTGCGAGCAAATATTTTCAAACATGAACTACAATAAATCAAAATATTGCCCCCGCCTTACAGATGACAGCTTGCAGTCCTGCGTCAAGATTAAAGTTACATTTTACACGCCCGATGTTGACCAGTGATGTCCAAAAACAAAAGTCACATTAAACGGGTAAAAACACAATCCTGTCATATTCAGTAACAAAGAGAATCTGTCCTCCAGACCAACAAGTCCCACCACAGCCTTGAAGATGTTTCCAGAAGCAGCAGCAGACTGTGTTCCCATGACGATGCTGAAGTCAGCTGCTGCTCTGCAGGAGAAAGTCTGCAGCTCCTCAGTCAGGAAGCTCTTTCAAGCTCGTGCACATCTGTCAGTGCAGCAGCAGAAAGCCTGTTTCCCTGCAGGAAGTCTGAGACTTTTCAAAGTAAGAGCCTCATGTTGGCAGAGATGGGTTGGATTCTTTGATGCTCCAGTGTCTTTTGGATTCAGGATGAGTTCATGCAGATCTAGAAATCCCACCATGATGATCATCCTTGAGGAATTTCAAAATAAAAGACTTACAAACACCACAATCACTGCTGGATGATAAATACATTTACTCTTTATTTTCTGTCAATAAATCATATTTATCAATAAATCCTTGATTGTAAATGATGGATCTAAAGTTGAAAAGAAGTCAAAGTGCTGACTCAGCACAGATCAAAGGAGACACAGATGATTTCCTGGAATGAAGAAAACATCAAACATCATGATGTGATCTGGAACTGAGCTGTTCTTCAGAAGATCCTCCCAAACATGGAAACTGTTGCTGCAACACGTGAAGGTTTGGTTCTGTTGCTAGTGAGATCTGATGGATCAGAACCAGACTTCTGTCAGCTGGAACTGGGGCTTCTTCCAGACCATGACATGTTGTTCAATAAAGTTCATTCCAAAGCGTGACTGATTCATGAAGTGGTTCCTTGAGCCGTGAGTTTTGCCAGCAGCAGGAATCCCTGAGAGTTAGGAGACAGTTTGTGGAGAGAGTTTGTAGATTTAGGAGAAACCAACGTTTGAAATGAAACCAAAGTGTCCTAAAGCAAAATCACTGAGCACATCTCAATGTTCCACAAACAGTCATTTTCCACAGTGGACCGTCACCACACACTTTACAAGACAGTTTTTCACAACTTTATGACAACAAATCCTGAAATTGTTCCATTCAAGGAAACATTGACTAATATTTGTATTGATGCTGTTTTCCATCTGTGTTTTCAAACCTGCATCAAGAATTAGCTCATGTTTATTGATTCACTTTCTTTGGAAGTTTGGCTTCTCTGATGAACCACCAGAGGGCGACAGAGAACTGTTGATATTATTAACACAACAGTCAAAGAAATCAACATTTAGCACAAAGTGAACAAACTTAGGTCACGTGCTAACGTTCTGATTCTGTTGGAAAAGCCTTTTGTTTTGATTTCTTCAGGATTTTGGCTCAAAAAGACCAATGACAAATGAAACTCCAATAAAGTTGCTTTATAATGAGGAAATGAAATGTTATTTTTATTGAATTATCAAATGGAGACTCAGCTTCAGGTGATAAAAAAGGTTGGTGCTATTTCCAGTTTTAGAAAGAACATGCCTTCTGCACAGTTTGCAGTGAACGTTACTCATTTATGTCAGTTTTTAATGAACTGAAATACCTCCACACAGGAGACAACATTTAAGTTTTGATAACATATTTTTTACAGGACAAATTAAAACACTATTTTACACAGAAATACTTTAGATGTTTTAAGTTTTGAACTTTTTTCTGATTTATTAAAAGAAAATATCATCAAAGTAGTTTCTTGGTGTGAACACGTCTTTATTGTCATCTAACTGTAAACTCCAATTCAAACATGCTGACAAAACAAGGACAGATTTCCTAGAGATTTCCTAATTCTGCTTCCATGTGATCACATGAAAACAGTCCAATGTTTTGGATTCTTCTTCTTCTATATCATTGACATTAAAGCTGCAGCTCTGTCACGAGGAAACAACATGTGACAGGTCCCAGTTTTTGGTGGAACACCGTCTCTGTGATGCTACAGACGCTGCTAAAACACAGTGGATTTCATTCTGTTCTATGTAGAAAAGACTGTTTGATTCATGTCTGATGAATTCATCTTGGAGTATTTATCCTCCACGTCTAGAAGTCCGCTCCGTGAAAATCCTGTCCGACTTAAAAATGGTCCGTGTTTCCATGGTGACAGAGGGAACAGCTGGTTAGCATCTTTCTAACTTGACTGAACTGAGGGTTGGGGCTTCCAGCACAGAACCAACCTGAGAGCAAATGAACATTCAAATCCTCCACAAGCTAAACCCCATCAGCGTTGGATTGCTGCTGACAGACAGACTTCATTGATGGCATCTTCCGTTCTGGACCTGACGTTTAGCACACCATAGCTGGCGTTTGGAGGAAGTGCGGCTGCGCAGTCCGTCACTGAACACCGTCACTGCCTGGAGCTCTTTCTGGGTCCTAGTGCCCTAAAGGTTACAGCTCCTGGTTCCACAAGAAAAAAATCCATTCTAGAGGCCACTCTGACGTCATCATCATCAAAGACAGCGTTACCTAGCAACCATACTATGACCATAGCAGCTATAGAGGGAAACACAACAAACAATCAACGGCGGTTAAAGCAGTCAGACGTTTGTTCTGCAGCTCAGCAAAAATCTCTGCTTTAGGTTTTGGGGAGAAAAACAAAGGAAAACACACGGAGAAGGATTCTGCAAAGGAAATCCCAAGTTCTATTGGTAAGTCAGCGTCCTGGAAACATGCTTTGTTGGTTCTGAAGTGGCATGAATGCAGACTTAGATTGGTTTGTTTCCTTGGATTCTTCAGATGGATTCAAGCTGTAAATGTTGTCAGCATAAAGCAAGTTTGGACTAAACTGAAGCAGAAAGTGGCTTTGAAGATGGTCAGGAGAAATGAGGGCTTTTTTCAGGAATTCTTGGAAGAGGAGGACTTCTCCAAACAACCAGAATCTAGGAGGAGGTTTTTTCAGCATTGAGATCAGGATTTAGCATGAGCTTCAATCCCATTTTTGTTCAATCCAAATGTTTACCATCATATTCAGGAGTTCAACTCTGAAAGCCACCATGACATCATAGACATTAAAGACCCTGTTACCTAGCAACCAAACACAACACACTGTAGACTATTCAAACTGGACATTTTGGGGCAACAATTCTTTTCTAACTCAAGTTTTTATGAAAAATCCAAATGATGGAAACAGATTGTGTAAAGGAAATGAGGATCTATTGGTGAGTCACAGTCCTGGAAACATGAGTTGTGCTCTGATGAAGACGCCTGATCCAAATGTGGATTTTAATTTTAAAATTGTTCAAAATTTGATGACACTAAAAATAAACAAAGTAAATTGGATGGATAATCAGAATTACTTTATTTGATCCCATTCGTGGGAAATTTGTTGAATATATTTATATATATTATTTTTTTTTATATTATAACTGTTTTTTTCCAAAAACCCTGAAAGGATTTGACGTCACTTTTCCTACCAATAGTTTATGTCGTAATTTACAGATTATTTCATATTTCAGTTCGTGAGGACCTGTGTTGTCCAGGAAATATATTACTCTTCGTTTTCTTTCGGTTAAATAGAAGACCTTGGCTGCAGACGACCAACTGGCGACTAACATCAATAGCCGGAACCGGAAGTCACGTCCCGTTCCCCCTTCTCCATTTAGGTTGCTCCTTTTCTGATCGAAAAATATTATTCACAGCATAATTGTGTTAATGAAAACTGCCACTTTCTGTTTTATTTGCCAGTAAAGTTGGAAAAAAAAAGCAATTTTCCCCCGCCATCGACTTCATTATGTGAGCGACAGACAACACTCCAGACCAGCTGGTGGCGCTAAAGCACCATGACGCTGTTAGCCAAACACAGAAGAAGAACAGCACGGGGCGCTAGCAGCGTTAGCTTGTGTTGAGAGGTCAGCTGTGTTTAGTTGGGACGTTTGTGAGGTTTTTGGACAGAAAGGACGATACGTGGTTCGTGTGGGAACTCTCAGCATTTTCCAAAGTGTCGTAAATGAGTGAAGAAGTGTTGAACGGAAAGACAACGTGGATTGCTGTGATTGGGAGACTAGCAGATGATCGATCGGAGCTGCAGTGAAGAGGACGGCGGTGTTTGTGGGAGTTGGAGCTGAAGATCGGAGCAGGAACCATGTCTTCCCTTCAGTCTCTGAGAGAGTTGATCAGCGAGCGACTAGCTGCTGCTGCTGAAGAAATCTGCAGACTCTGTGAAGGAACCATCGTCCAGTACGAGCAGGAGCTCTGTCGTCAGCGCAGACTGCTGGATGTCATCTGGAAACCACAGCTGCAGCTACACCACATAGGTATGTTAGCTTCAACAAAGGAAGAGAGAAGCCATTTGAGCTGTGACGTGTGTTTGTGGTGCGTGTTGATTCTTCTGCTCTCTAGCTGTGCGTTGCACAAAATAGTTCCCAAACAAAATAATGTTGTGATATTCATGGAAATCTAACAGCGCGAGTCCATGTTTCGTGTTACAGAGTGAGAACAGTAATATTAACCCCCCCCCCCCCCCCGACACAAAATCCTCCGGCTGGCGGCCGTGTCACGCACTCAAGAACGCACGCAGCTTATAATGGAAATTAATAATTAGAACGCAGTAAATTTGTCGTATTTCCTCTCAAGACAGAAACTTCTTTTGTAGAATGAGGATGTGTGTGTGTTTCTGAAACAGTGCACGTGTGTAAGTAGAGTGTGCACGTGCCGCGTACTTCTAACCCTTGTGCTATCCTAGGCACTTTATTGGGAGTTGGGTCATCTAGACCCACTAGACAGTGCGCTGAACATTTTTTCTTCAATGATTGTGATCTTCACTGGTGTCCATGGATTACATGAAATCTTTCCACCTTTATCCACCTTTGTCATGGTAGGAATAACACGTCAATGTAAGGGTGGGGTCATCTAAGATAGCACAAGGGCTAAGAGACAGTGACAGCAGCGCCGCCGCACAGGTGGGTTCGATGAGGAAAGAAGGAGAAGAGTGATAAAAGGTTTCCCATAGAAACCCTTGAAGTCTGTTGAAGTCTGAACACAGGACTAGCAGAGAAAGTAAATTATCGGCAAAGATGAATGTGTTTACCATGTTTATTATAGTTCCAATCACGCACCATATGCAAAACTTTCAAAAAAAAAAGTTTAAAAAAAAGATGCGGTGATGACCTCATCACACCGCGGTTCACCCTAATCACATGACTTATTAAAGTGATTTTGTGCACTTATTTTGCTGTCAGCATGTTACCGTTCAGCCTCAGGCTTCAGACCGTAGTCAGAAACCGCTGTTCAAACTCAAACTTTATTTATTTATATAGCGCCTTTCATTTTGGTTAAAAACACAAAGCGCTTAACATAAAAACAGATAAAACAGTCATAAAAAATGAAAGTTGTTCAAAACAGAAAACAAAGGACAATCCCACAAAGAAGGTACCCCTCCCTCACCACCCCCCGCCCCCATCCCCACCCACCCAGTTACCCCAGTAGAACAGTGAACAGAAAAAGAACTGCAGTTGAAGAAGGTCTGGCTTGGTACTGCTGTGAGGAAACGATATCATGGGGATCCATTCATTCCAAGGCCAAGCCCGACCACAGGGGCCATTACCGCAGCGCCCGCCCAACACAGGGCAGCCCAGGGCCCCATCCATGGCTATTAGACCACAGAGTGGGACCCCAGCCCGCCCAACCAGAACGGGCACCACAGCAACGGCACGCCCTACAGGTCAAGCTGGTGGTGCCCAAGAACGATGGATCCCCAAGAGGAAACACTGGAGTAAAAAAACCATCAGAATAAAAAATAAAAATGATCATAAAATAACAACAATAAAAATAGAAAAAGATAAAAAATAAAATAAGATATAAGAATGTTAGTAATTAAAAAATAAAAAACGTCAGTGATTAAAACATAACCTAAGTATCATTGGTAAAATAACAATAAAAAGATTTGCATATTAGAAACAAAGATAATAATAGTCCTTACAAGAAAATAAATAAATAAATAGATAAATAAATAAACAAATAAATATGTAAATAAATACCTCAATTAATAAATAGATGAATAATAAAAGACATAAGGAATGATCAAAGTCATATAAAAGCCAGACTAAAAAGGTGGGTCTTGAGCCTCTTCTTAAAAACCTCTACAGTCTCTGCGGCCCTGAGGTTCTCCGGCAGGCTGTTCCACAGGCGAGGACCGTAATGGCAGAACGAAGCCTCACCATGTGTCTTGGTCCTTACCTTAGGGACAACTAAGAGGCCAGTGCCAGAGGACCTCAGGGTCCGCGAGGGTTCGTATTTTAAAATAATATCATTTAAATAAGAGGGCCCAAGACCATAAAAACATTTGTAAACCATTAAAAGAACTTTAAAATCAATCCTGAAACGCACAGGGAGCCAATGCAGCGATCTTAAAACCGGTGTAATATGTTCCCGCCCTCTGGTTCTCGTCAGAACTCGCGCCGCTGAGTTCTGTAGAAGTTGTAGATTTGAGATGGACTTTTTGGGTAAACCAGAGAGCAGGGCATTACAGTAATCTAAACGACTAAAAATAAAAGCATGCATTAGCATCTCTGTGCTGGCAAGAGAGAGGAACGGGCGGACTCTGGCAATGTTCTTAAGATGGTAAAATCCTATTTTCACAATGTTTCTGATGTGAGGAGTAAAATTCAGCTCAGAGTCAAAAAGAACGCCCAGGTTTCTCACACACTGAGAAGACTTAAAATTCCTAAGTTTGGGTAAAATCATCTCTCTCTTGTCTTCAGGACCAATGATTAAAGAAGGGGCCTCACCACCGCCGTCTTACAGGCAGAGGGGAAGACCCCCGTCTGAAGAGAGCAGTTAGCTATGTTTAAAATCTCTGACTCAAAGAATTTATAAAATGCTTTAAAAAGAGAAGTGGGAATAGGGTCTAAAAGGCAGGTTGTAGTGTTTGCTTGGGAAAAAACTCGACCAAGCATCTCTGCATCAACCAGGACAAAACTCTCCAGTGTTTCCTCAGGTAAAGACAATGCCACCGACCTGCTAGGATTACTGTCATGTACCGGTTGAAGGTTTGATCTAATAGCATTGACTTTACTCCTGAAGTGGTCAGCAAAGTCCTCACATGCAGTTTGTGAGTGAGGCATGATAGATTTATTAAAATCTTTGTTTAGTAAAAAATCAATAGTCTTAAAAAGAAACCGGGGGTTGTGTTTATTGTTTGTGATGAGATTTGAAAAATAAAGTGTCCTTGCCTGTTTAACAGCGTGGTTGTAGGTTTTTAGCTGATCCTTAAAAAAGTCATAATCGACTGTTAAATTAGTTTTTCTAAATTTTCTCTCTGCTCTCCTACAAATTCTCTTCAGATTTAAAATATCACCGTTTCTCCAAGGCATCTTCGGTTTATGTGTCAAGATTTTTGTTTTCATTGGAGCGGCTGAATCAATGGCAGACTTAAGTCTGTCATTAAAATCATCAGTCAGAGAATCGCAGGACAAAGGTAAAATCTGAGCAGGAGTTTGTTTTAAAATGTCAATAAAATGTTCTGCCACTTCAGGAGTTATATATCGCTTCGTCACAGTTCTCACTGAGGTCTCTTGCTGGATAAAACCAGTCACCTTAAAAAACACACAATAATGATCTGACACAGCCAAGTCAACAACAGAGGACACACCAGCAGACAGGCCGTAGGTGATGACCAAGTCCAGGGTGTGTCCTCTATTGTGAGTCGGCTGTGCCACATGCTGGGTAAAATCCATACTATTTAAAAGATTTAAAAATTCAGAGGCAAAAGGATCATTCGTGTTGTCAATATGAATGTTAAAATCTCCAGTTATTAAAATCCTATTGTGCCTCAGAAGAATGACAGATAAAAGTTCAGAAAAATCTTGTAAAAAACCAGAGGGAGGACTTGGTGGTCTGTAAACAGTCACTGCTAAAATAGGTGGGTTGCTGAACAGAAAGGAATGATGCTCAAATGAAGGATAATCAGTTAAAATAATGTTTTCAGTTTTTAAACCTTGTTGAGCAATAGATGCTGTTCCACCACCTCTTTTACCTTCCCTTACAGAAAATAAAAAATTAAAATTAGGTGGAGAGGCCTCAGTGAGAATAGCTGGAGCATCAGTACCAAGCCAGGTTTCAGTTAAAAATAAACAGTTCAAATCACGGTCAATAATCAGATCATTAATTATAAAAGACTTGTTAGAAAGAGATCTGATGTTAAAAACAGCCATGTTCAGTGTGACAGGTGAAACCAGTGATTTTGCAGTTCATTTTGATTCTGTATTTGGTGCTATGTGAACAGGACGGAGACATCTGACAGAAGGAATGGTTGACTTTAAATGTGAACGTTTGTGATCTCTGCTCGTGATGTGTACTGGAATAAAGGATATGGAGGGAATGTGTGTGCTTTGGTCGAACCGTCAGCTGGAAGGTGCAGTGCAAGAGAGGAGGGTGAGATCTATGTTCATCCCAAGAAGATGGGAGCCTTTATGGTTTGGATGTAAGCCGTCTGTTTTGAAAAGGTTTGGTCTATTGTAAAATGTGGTGAAATTGTCAACGTAATGGATGACAATAATGTTATTTCCGGTCCGGTCCCGGACGGGACGCAAACGGTAACTAATCAAGTGGGACACCGTTGCTATGGAACAGGCTAGAAGCCGTTTATTTCTTTGCGTGTGTGCGTGCGTGCGTGCAGAGGAGGTGTGAGGAGAGGAGGTGAGAGGAGAGGAGGTGTGAGGAGAGGAGGTGTGAGGAGAGGAGAGGAGGTGTGAGCGCGAGCGCGGAGCGGGGGAGTGTCGGAGAACCGTAAATTAAAAACAAAGTGTCTCCCCCAAAAGTTTTGGAGTCTTTCTTAACACACTCTGGAGGCTGAGGGTTCTGAACGGGAAAGTGAACCCCGAAGGAGAATCCGCCTTCGGCCCTGGAGAAAATCTCCCGTGCATTTCTGACCACGGTCGGAAAAAGAGAAGTCATCGCGCAGGAAAGGTTCATCACTTGGATCAAACACTTATTTCAAAACTGATCAAACTTTTTCCTCTCCCTTCTGGAGCGCCCAAGGCAACGCCTCCTTTGTTGCTGCGCTGCCTCCATGACAACCGCAGTCACAAAAGTCCGAAAGAGGTCCGCGTAAGGTGGAAATTCTGCTATGTAGTCCTCAGAACGTCTACGTTTGATAGTTTCAGCATTGTATAGTGTAAATGCAAAAATCGGATACGGGTCAATTTTAAAAGATGATGTAAGCGGGTCGTCAAAGAAATCGGATATAGTCAGAAATTCGGATATGGGCATCAAGACCTGCAGTGTAAATGCAGCCCAGTGACAGTGTTATTAGATCTGTCATGAGATAAATTCTTTGTGCGATAATCAGTCACTACCCGTTATTAAGTAATTTAATGAATCTATTTTTAATCTAACCCTGTGAGTGAGTGCAAACGAGTGTTGCACATGTTTTTGACTGCACAGCTGTTTTTTTGGTTACCTCAGTCATTTAGCATCTAATGAATGAAATGATTGAGATTTCACTCTGGTGTTATCGGTTCATTGATGAGGCTTGCTGTTGTTGAGAAAATATATTTAAGTATTTCTATTTCATTCCAGAAACCAAGCAAACGAGCTCCGGCTGGCCGCGGTGTGAGCTATTTTTGTCCAGCTGGCCGTGGGCGAGCTCCGAAGCTCTGGCCTTGGAGCTCTTTTGTTTGTCATGAAGGCATCCGGGCATCTGGCCGGCAGACTGAGGGCGTCTGCAGTATTGGGTGTTGTACTTTAGGGTTGAGCAGGAATATTAATATTCAGGACATGCTGAAGTAACTTGTCTTTTATGAACATACTCGTTAGGAGTTAGCAATAACTTTTTAGGGTGGATGTGAAAACGAAAATGCAATCCCCTCTTTGCATTTGTGTTTTAATTATGACACAGAAGAAGCAATTTTTAAGTAGAAAATGAAAAAGCAATTCTCTTAATTTATTATAATTTTCAAGTTAGACATTTCTAACTGAATTTTGCTACACATTTACAAGAGAACTTTTTGAAAATTAAATGTCAAATACCATTTTCATTATCATTTTAATTAAGTGACAAAATGAGTGGTGTAGAAGAAGAACAAGAAGTGGTTTAGTGGATTTCTTTTTCTTGTTACTTTTGAGTCAACAAATGCAGCTTCATTTTGAAAATCAAAAAGCATTTCCAGTTTTGATTTTTTTTTTTTTAATTATTGTACACAAATGCTTCCATAGAGAATATTGCCCGAAACACTTCAGAACTCATCCTTCTGCTTTTGCCAGCAGCAACATAATCATTAAATACAAGAGAACCAGTTCCATTAGCAGCCATACATGCCCACGCCATGACATTACCACCACCATGCTTCACTGATGAGATTGTATGCTTTGGATCATGATCAGTTCCTTTCCTTCTCCATTCTCTTCTCTTTCCATGACTCTGGTACAAGTTGATCTTGGTCTCATCTGTCCATAGGATGTTGTATTAGAACTGTGAAGACTGTTTTAGATGTTGGTTGGCAAACTCTAGTCTGGCCTTCTTGTTTTTGAGGCTCACTAAGGTTTTACATCTTGTGGTAAACCTTCTGTTTAGGGAGTTTTCTTCACCAGGAACAGAATTATTCCTTCATCCATCACAGTTGTTTTCGGTGGTCTCCCGGGTCGTTTGGCGTTGCTGAGCTCCCCTGTGCGTTCTTTCTTTTTAAGAATGTTCCAAACAGTCATTTTGGTCACACCTAATATTTTTGCTATCTCTCTCATGGTTTTCCTTTGTTTTTCAGCCTAATGATGCCTTGATTCACTGATAGTGACAGCTCTTATTCCAAATGCTTACACCACACTTCAAAAACTCTGGACCTTTTATCTACGGAGCCTGTGATCTGAAATACTCCATTACTGACCAAAGTAACTACTGTTAGTAAGTACTGTTACTATGTAATTCATTAACCCAACACTGTTTATTAGTTAGTAGTTAAACCACGAGGAGCTGTCTAAAAGGGGTCTATGCTAAAAAGCATAGACTATATCATCACTGGACAGTAGAGCATCCCACCCCTCACCCCCCGGGTTCCAAATAGGAAGTAGCTGCTGTCTATAAATAAACATGCAGCTGTGACTCATTCTAAATAGAATTACCATTCTTGCTGTGAAACATTTTTCTTAATATAATAAAGTTTTTTTTTCTCTAGTGCTAGTTATTCAAGTTATAAATTGACCAATCAGATGCCCCGGTAAAAGGTGTGGTGCCCACTGGCCCCACCTCGAATGTTTGATTGACAGCTTCTTCTGAGCAGCTTTCAGTGATGGGAACTAGCTTATCATGATTGGCAACTGGTTGCCCTAAAAACGTGACTCAGACCGCCTGACTAATGACTGTTTCCTGGCTCAAATTGGCAATTAGGTTTGTTGTTGTTATTGACAACAAAGATTATATCAGAGCATTATGTTGTTGGCTTCGGTATCTTTTAGAGCTGTTAAGCATTTTGGACCAATCATGTATGGAGTCCCAAACTGTTCATAATTGAATAAATAAATATGACCTCATGCAAATACACAATCACAATAAATCTCTCATCAATATATCAAAAAATCATGAAATTGTGAAAAATCTACAGAAACTCAGATCTCCAAATCAATATTTTCCTAAGTATCTTTTTTATTTCATGTTGCTGTTTTTCAGAATGACTTATTTATTTCATAATGAGCCTTTTCAGCAGAATGAGTCTGACAATCAAACCAGAAAAGGCGGAGACACATTTGTGATTGGCTACTCCTTTACTCAGACATAAGCAGCACCCTGACTACATTGATGGAAGATGCATCAGTAAACGTGACTGTGCAAAGCATGCACCTCAACACTAGGGGGGAGTATGCACCTCAACACATCCACAGTGTTACCAGATTTGGTCGATTTTTGGCTCTAAATTTGCGGATAAAAATGGGCTATTGAAGGTTTTAAGGTTGGTTCTGCGTTTATTTTTTTCTCATGAAAATATAGTAGCGGACTACGTTGGGCTGGGAGGCTGTTGGAATCAAAGAGTCATATCAGTTGGTGAGGTCGACAACACCCACATGACAATGATTTCTATTGCTTTTAGAGGTGTCTAAGGCCGCCTTTACACTGTAGGTCTTGATGCTCATATCCGATTTTCTGACTATATCCGATTTTTTTTTTTTTGACGACTCGCTTACATCATCTTTTAAAAGTGACCCGTATCTGATTTTTGCATTTACACTATACAATGCTGAAACTATCAAACGTAGACGTTCTGAGGACTACGTAGCAGCATTTCCGCATTCCGCGGACATCCTTCAGACTAGGCCTGGTCGATAAATCGATCAAATGAATTAATTCGAATTTTTTGTTACGGGCGATTTCAAAAATAACTAAATCGAGTTTTTATTGGCGCATTTTTGGCTCCCCAGAGCTTCCGTAGCGTTAGTGTCACACGGTGACACGCGACAATCGGCACACAAAGCAGCTAGCGACAGCAGGGCTACCGGTGACAGTGGGAAGTTTGTTCCCAACAAAGGAATAAAATCATCTGTTGTTCAGAACTGGTCTGGGTTTACTGTTACAGACGTGGAGGAATAGACCCCCCACCCTGCCTAAAGCCCATCGGAGTCAAAGGCTACGTTCACACTGCAGGCTGAAACGACCCAATTCCGAATTTTTTGCCCCTAAGCGGCCCAATTCCGATCTTTTCATGACAGTCTGAACGACACAGATCCGATCTTTTCAATTGCGACCCAGGCCCCGTGGGTTTGCCGTCCTGATTCCGAATTGTAGCCGTTCTTTTCAATTGCGACCGCCGTCTGACCGGCCAGGCGACTTGATTCCGAACAGTACGTCATCGACACGCAACAAATGTCATCATTTTGCGTTGAAGTAGGCGGGAACGAGAACGTAAACATCAACCATGGTGGACGATGCTGCTGAGACCAGTCAGTGGAAGGGAAGGGAGGTCACTGATTGGATTAGTATTTGGGCTGATCGCTCTTTTCAGGCCAAACTCGGGGGCTCTTATCGCAACTGGACGGTTTTTGAAAAAAATTCCAGCTAATTGGCAGAGCGTGGTGTTGAACCTTTCCCGCGATGACTTTTTTTTCTTTCTCCCCTTTCCGACCGTGCTCAAGCGCGGGGGACCCGAGGCGATCATCCTCCTCCCTGTTCTGATCCTTAGATTCTCCAGAATGGGTTAATAAAGAGTCCATAGCATTTAATCTGGGGGAAACCTTCTTCTATTACCGTCATCCTGACCGTGACCGTGACTCTTGCTGCTTCATGATCATCATCATCTCCGTGGATAAGACGGGGTTTATTAATTTAATTAAAAACTTAGACCCCAGATATGAGCTGTATTGATAATCCTTTAGAAAACGGTGCTACTCTAGACTTAATCTAATCGAATAAATCTAAATTAGACAAAAACAAGACAAAAGTTATATAAAACAAGACACAATTATTTAAACACAAGTCCAAAAAGGGAGTAAGAAGAAAAATCTTATACTTAACTTTGATTCCAAGAGCGTGTTCATTTATTTATTATTCATCCCAGAAATGGGAGTTACATTTGTCTTGGGTTTGATTAAATAAAAGCAACATTTGCTTGAACTTGTCTGCCCTTTGTACTTATTGCTTTCCTTAAGAAGGGTGGGGGGGGGGGGGGGGATCGGAAATCGAATTAAAAAAAATAAAATCGGAGATTTTTAGGCCATATCGCCCAGCCCTACTTCAGACTTTTGTGACTGCGGTTGTCATGGAGGCAAAGCGGCGACGGAAGGAGGCGTTGCCTTGGGCGCTCCTGAGGGGATGCACGGGGGAGGAAAAGAAGGAGGGTTGCTCGGCTCTCTCTGAGTTTTGAATGAGAAAGTGTTTGCAGACGTGATGTACTAACAGTTTGATCCAAGTGTTGAACCTTTCCTGCGCGATGACTTCTCTTTTCCGACCATGGTCAGAAATGCACGGGAGATTTTCACACAAAAGCACCTTAATAAGTCATGTGATCTCAGTTGGTGGTGTCCTGAATAGACGTCACTGACGTTCGACTCGCATTTACTGGGGAATATCCGATTTGTCTGCTTACATGGCACACGCAAATGCACATATCCGATTTGTTTCCGATTTATTTCCACATATGAGAGAGGCCTGTATCCGATCTGAGAAAATCGGAATCCATGCGCTTTTGTCCTGCTTACACGTTCACCGATCATATCCGATCTGTGCCACAAGAGAGGAAAAAAATCGGAATTGGGTCACTTGAACTATGCAGTGTAAAGGCGGCCTAAGTAGCTTTTACATACTATATATATATTTTAAATTCATATATTTTTATACATATATGTAAATATATTCTATTTATATATATAATATATATATATAGAGACATCATTTGTTGTTGTTAAAGAAGAGAAACAGTCAGCCTTAAAAGCTCAAACTTCAATGAAAATGCAGTGTTGCAGGATTTCTAACAAATAAAAAAATATTACAAAGAATTTAAAAAAAATTGTAAACATTTAGGAGTTTTAGACCTCTTTGACATGTAAGATCCACTTTTTCCTTAAGTCTGAATCCATTGGAAACCTGCAAGAAAAGTTCAGTCTCTGAATGTTTAAATCTATATTACTATAATAGCCTAGTATGCTGTATACAAGTTTAGCAAAATAAAATGTACATTTATGTCGACAGCAAATTATACGTACATCATGCAGCATGTTGATAACATCCCTGCAGCATCATGAATGTCAACATGTGTATGATTAATGAAACCCCTGCAGCATTAAAAGAAAAAAAATTATAGTACTTACCTGTGAAATGATATACCTTCCTCCTTCATGGACTCAGTTCTCTGATTTTGGCAGTTGAAACCCGCACAATGAACTGGTATTATGCAAAAAATTTGTTCACAGGCATGCACTGCAGCAGTAACTTGACCTCACCAAGATGGCGGTGCTCTCCTCCCATCACTTGATGTCTCCTCTAGTGATATAACTCGTTGTTTGGAATGCCTCTAATCTTCTATGTACTGGAGCTCTGTGAACGCACCAGGACGTGTGTTTTTCCATCTCTCTCTGGCTGAGTTTGAAAGCTTGCTGTCCCGCTTTAACCCCAGAGGGAACAATAAAACCAGTGGACCTGATTTATTGTTTATTATTAATTATTGTCTCCATGAAAATAAAAAATATCATAAGGTTCAGGAGTCCGGAGCAGGCCAGGTCTGCTGGCTGGAGCCGGGAAAACAGATGTGACGACAGACTGGATCTGTGAGCACAAACAGCGGAGCTGTGTTAGCTACAGAGTAGAGAAGAGCTCTGAGAGAATAGCATGAGGATTTTTAGATAAAAACTGTGCATTTTCTAATGCAAAAAAAAACAACATTTTGCATTGTCATTTATTGGGGTGTCATGATTTTCCAAATCCTCAATTCGATTGCATTTTCGATTCTAAGGTCACTGTTCGATTCGATTCTCGATTTTTACATTTATTCTTTTTAAAGCCCAGATTGTCATTTTTTAAACTAGACTTTAATGCAATATAATATCTGACCTTTGTTTGCAATGTACCACACTACATTGTCAAATTTAAAACTTTAATTGACAACATAATGTAATAATAACTTATACAGGGGTTGACATAGCCCAGAAATTTGCACTGGCCCACAGGGCCAGTAGTTTTTGAAAGTAACTGGCCCTGCCTGAAAGTTACTGGCCCGACACCGCGCACAGCGGGACCCGCCGCTCCGCAGGTGCTTGCAACTTTAGGGGGATCCGGGGGCATGCCCCCCCCCCCCGGAAAATTTTAACATGGTGTAATTTGGTGCATTCTGGTGACATCTAGCACTTATTTCTACACTTTTCATTGACTGAACATAGAGCATATCGAACTTAAATATGCTCTAGTCTGTTTCAGATGTTTTGAAGAGAGCACTACAGTGTAGTAGTAACACTAGTTAAGAAGTTTTCATGCTGCTTCTAATCACTGCTATTTCACATTTGTTCCTAATCAATAGTTAAGAAGTTTCATTTACTTTTCTGCTCTGACTGCCTTGAGGTTCTGCTTTTTGTTACTGTTGCAAAGTTACATTTACTATTTAGATCCTTAATTAAATTAAATAAAATTAAATTACTGAGATCATTCAGCTAACTAGAAATAGTTACTTCTTACAGTGTTGTAAAGAAAAACAAAATGAAGTAGTTTGACATTATACTGCATTTGAGTCTGAGATTCAGGTATTTGGAGTTGCCTTTGATTCTTTGACATTCAGCTTAAAGCTTAGTGCATACAGTTTCATCTTCAATGCAATCATTAAATATCTTGCTGGCCATACTACTAATTCCACCCATTACTCCATGTAACATATTCCTATCTATTCCTGCCATGTCTTCCACATCTCACATGCTTCAGTCTCTGAACACTAGCCACGTTTAAATGGGCAAAAGTAATCGGAATGAACGCCTGATCGGAAGGAAAATGCGTCATGTAAACACACCGTTCGGAATACTCTGCCCCGATCAGACTCGTTCAGATCTAAATTTCTTTCCTATGGAGATAGGTGGGTCATACCGATTGTTTATCCGATCGTGGAGCATGTAAACGGTTCATTCCGACCGTGTGTCACTACTGCTCTGGGTTACGTCATGCATAGACGGTGTTTCGCTGAGAGAAAGCTTTGGAGCTCATATGGGACTGGCCAGCTGCTCTGCGGAGGCCCCGTGAAAAGCGCCGCTCTGCTCTCGCCCCGCTGGAGAGGGAGATGTGGGGGAGGAGCTCTTCGTGACCCAGCACCCGAGCTCTGCGTCCCGGTTCGGGTGCCTGTGGAACGAGTGAACCATGTCTCAGAGTCTGAGCAGAGCAGCCAGATTTTTTAATGTGTGTTTGAGGGGAGGGTGCTTTCTTACGCGTGCGTTTTGTTGTATGTAATATGTGGGAGACATGGATCCGTCCCGTCGCTCTGGGTTAGCGGCTGCCGGCTTTAGGAGAACCGCGTCTGAGAAGAGCATGGACCGCCAGCACACACATTGGCTTTGGGGCGGTGTGTGCTCAGAGCACAAATGCCTCTTGGTGCTAAGAAACCGTTGAAACAAACACAAGGATTTGTGTTTCCAGTTGTGTCCCGACAAAATAAAGACTGATGTTATTCCCAGACATTTGCGTGCAGCCAAGATGCAGATTACAGCTTTTCCCGCATGGTCCTGGATTTTGTGTCAATCAAAAGGCTAATGTTGTTAGCGCGTGTTAGCCTTCCAGCTCTGTTTCATTCACAAAAACGCACTGATCACATAGATTAAATATAACGATGAGCGAACAGACACTTCATAATATTCATGACATTGATAAAAGCACGTTTGGAAGATTGTCTCGTATTACGGAGCTGCAGCACATGCTGTCTGTCTGTGGCAGCGGTTTGTTTACAACGGGACCTAGTTTGGCATCCGGGTAATTTTACACTACTGCGCATGCCCAGATGATTCATTCCGACTGAAAGTGTGAGCCATGGGAACGTTTGTTCTAATCGGAAAAAGGTTTTCTGTGCCCGTGTGCACGGGTGAATTTTAACCCGACCATTGATCCGATCAAGATATTCTGCCCATGTAACCGCGGCTACTGATGCCAAGCTGCTGATGGAAAAGTTTCATCAACCGGGAGGTTAAGTTGTTTCCCAGGTCTGTCAGAATTTCATCAGGTATTCCTACCCTGGAGAAAAACTGAATTAACGCTCTCATGACTGCAGGAGCTGTAATGGTGTGCCGGGGAAAAGCTTCTAGGAACCGTGTAGCATAATCAGAGACCACCAGGATTTACTCGTGACTCGGGATGGGTATTGTTAAGGTTACTACTACTCTTATTGATACTGCTTATCGATCCGGCATTTTAACGGTAGTCTTATTGATACTTTTTGAGGACGAAAAATAAACAAATAAATAAAAAATGGCAAATTATGAACACAAAGTGTTTTATTTTGTCATTATGTAACAGCATTGTTTTTTAACAAAACATTTGACTTTATACATGAGAATGTTCCAATAAAAACATGGAATGCACATGGATGTGCTAGACCAGGGGTCTGCAACCTGAACCTCTCTAAGAGCCATTTGGATCAGTTTCCCACTGAGATGAAAGCACAGGGAGCCACAACAGTAGATGTGTTAGAAAAAAGGTTTTTGCCGATAAATAATGATAGTTCATTTGACAATACTTGTATTGATTCAAAATGCTGTCAGGATATTTATTTTATTATTTGTATTCTTTATGAGAGTGATCTTTCCTTTGATCTTTTGTCCATTTTTCACAACCTTCAATAGACTTTTCTGTCTGTCAAGCACCAGAGCAAAGATGAGTGGGATGATGGAAACAAATTCACTTTGATGTAGACTCCTTTTTATTTATTTTCTTGAAATCCATTTAACCCAAATCATTACATTAATTTTATGGATGTCAACTATGTTTTAATAGGAAGCAGCTGTTAGTTTGTTGGTTGTGGTCTGGAATCATACGGTCATCGTAGCAGCAAGTTGACAGTGGGGGCGCCCTGATGCAAATTTATTTCGTTTTAAGCGAAAATGGGTGATCTTAGTCTAAGGGGATGAAAGGATTTTTTTATTTTTTTGGGCGCTCACGTGTCCCCTGCGAGATCGCCACCAACTCTGTCGGCTTTCACAGCTGCAGACACGCCCACTCAGTGTGCTTATGATGCTCTCTTCCTTTTGCCTTCTCGGTACTACCTGACGGTGTTAAAGGCACGACGACCCTCTGAGAACATGGTGGTTATTTTACAAAAACACAGAGAGCCGCAGCATTTTGGACCGTTTAGCTCTTTCCGCCATCCTAAAACTTTGGCAGCGTTCCTGTGCGCGCCCCCCGCATACTGTCTAAACAACAGCCCCGCCCCCCGTGCACACAAATAGTCAGACAGACCTCTCCTCTTCAGAGAGAATAGCGAAACTAATATAATCATTAATTAAAGCAAAATTGACTGACTTGTAGAGTTAATTATGGCAGATAACGTTTATATCTTGTGGGACCCAAAAAAAGCGACTTCTCCAGTACCGATAGCAGAACCGTTGAGGTCAGATCTTAACGATACTGCTGATATTGCTGATGTTCTCACTGTTTGGCCTCACCATCCCTCCCAGTGGCATCTTTTGGCTTTAGGTGGCACTCAAAGTGTTATGTATCAGTTTAGCTTTCGCCTGTCATATCAGTCATGTTTTCGACTACATTTCTCAGACGTCCTGTGCTGGACTTGGTGTAATCCTATGGGCTCCCCTTTGTTTTGCATCTTCTTGGTGTTTTCTCAGTGTTCTATTTTCTTCCATCATCACCGGTCTTTTGCATTTCTCTGGTCGCGACTTGTTTTCGAATCTAGAATTCCGCTTTGTTTAAGTAAGACATATGGTCCTACGACCATTTAGTATTATTTCTGCCATGGATCTCTGGTTTATTGATGCATGCCACTATGTCATCCCTTGTGTTTGTGCAGCACGTCCTTAATTCAATCTTTGGTTGTATAATTAAGAATTTGTCTCTGTTGGGCCACCTGAATTTTGCTATGTGCATTTTTCCCCACGGCCATCTTGTTTTCTTGTTCTGGGTAGCTCAGTCCTTTACCTCCGTGTTCCTGTTGTTCTGGATGTTTGTCTTTTTTTTTGGTCTCTAATTCTCGATGCTATGAGTGGTTTTGTTATGACGCTGACTGTTTGGATCTTTGGTCTCCCTCCACTTGTTTTCTGATAGTCAATCCTCTCCCGTCATAATTCCGCTTTGACTTTCAGGGCTGCGTCACTTCTCACGATTTGTGCAGCTGCACTGTGTCCTGTTTATCTGTTCCTCTTCTAGGAATTATGAAAAAGAAAATTTCTACATGTTCTGCTGCAGCTACGCATATATCTGCGTTACCTTTTCACCAGTACAGAGTTCCCTTGTTTTATTGCAGGAGTTTCTTTCTAAAAAATAACCACGATCGCTGAAATCCAAGGAGTCTGATTACAGAAGTTTATGGCAGTAAAACTCCTCACTGACTAAATATACTTTTCTCAGACAGACATGAACATTTTCATCCTTTTCTCTTGTTTGAAATCTCAAACTTTCATGGAAATTAAGTCCAGGATCTTAGAATAAAAACAAAGATCTGATGGATCAAAGATTTCTGTTGATCTGAAGAGCTCCGCGTTTCTGTACAGGAGACACGGCACGGACTGAGGAGATTGATTGACAGGGTCTCCAGCCAATCAGGACACAGAACAGGGTGCTGTTTAAAAAATGCAGCATTATCGCTCTAAAAAATAAACTAAACCGGTAAAGACGAACTGCGACGTAGAAAGAGAAGACTCTCTTCTGTTATGTTTGACAGGAATTTTAGAGGGTTTCAGGTTGGAGCACAGACTGCAGAAGGGGGAAATAAAATGTCACTTCTTGATCATGTGGGCAGATAAAAAAACACGGGCCTCTGATATTGTTCAGTGTGCCTGACCAAACATGGGGGCAAGCCGGATTAAGCCCACGGGCCGTAGTTTGCCCACCCCTGAACTAGTGTGAAATATATGACTGAGCAGTTTTCGACTTTTATTGGTGTTTGCCAATACACAAATTCATTTAAAAGTATAAAAAGGGCTTTTTCTTATGTTTGTATTCCTGCAGCACTCCCCCAGCATTGGATGACTGAAGAGGAAGATCAATGCAACCAGCAGAGGAACTTTAAAGTGGAACAGGAAGAACCGGAACATCCACAGACTAAAGAGGAATCAGGGGAGGTCTTCATCAGTCAGGATGAAGATCAGATTGATCTGAAGCAGGAGACTGATACCTTGATGGAGATTCCTACTTATGAGGAAGATGAGAACAGTGAAGCAGATCTAACCAATCAGCAGAGGAACTTCAGAGTGGAACATGAGGAACCAGAACCTTCACAAACTGAAGAGGAACAAGGGGAGCAACAATTTCAACAGATTAAAGAGGAACCAGAACCACAACAGATTAAAGAGGAATCAGGGGAACTCTGCATCAGTCAAGATGAAGATCAGCTTGATCTGAAGCAGGAGACTGATACCTTGATGGAGATTCCTACTTTTGAGGAAGATGAGAACAGTGAAGCAGATCTAAACAATCAACAGAGCTTTAATGTAACTGATAGTCATGATGGAGGAAACCAACATGTAGAATCAACATCAACTACAGATGAAGAGACAGAATCAACATCAACTACAGATGAAGAGACAGACCCACAGAACAGAGATCAGAGGAAGAAGAGAGACAGAAGTCATGTCCAAACTGGGTCTGATGAAAGATATTGTGCATCTAAAAAATGTGGTAAAAAGTTTAGTGGGCGGCCTCAGTTGAAATTTCACATGAGAACTCAAACAGGAAGGAAGACATTTTCTTGTAAAAACTGTGAAAAAAGTTTCAGTTATAAATTTAATCTCAAAACACACATGAGAACTCACACAGGAGAGAAGCCTTTTTCTTGTAAAGAATGTAAAAAAAGTTTTAGTCAATTATCTAGTCTCAAATCACACATGAGAACTCACACAGGAGAAAAGCCTTTTACTTGTAAAGAATGTGATTCAAGTTTTAGTCAAATATCTCATCTCAAATCACACATGAGAACTCACACAGGAAAAAAGCCTTTCCCTTGCAATAAATGTGATGCCAGTTTTAGTCGAATATCTATTCTAAAAACACACATGAAAACTCATGCAGGTGAGAGATAGTTTTTATGGCTGATTAATGGCTCAGTCATAAATGTAATCTAGTAAAATACATTAGAACTCACACAGGTGAGAAGCTTTTCTTTTTTAACGAAAACATTTTTTTATAAAGGATTTACAGAAAGATTTCAACTACGAAAACAGAAAAACATAGAGCAGAAAACTTGTACAGTATTTGGGAAAATATTGTGAAAAAGCCATTTGGTCGTTTTTTATTTTTTTTATTTTTGTTTTTAAAAGAAAGAACTTTTTTTGTTTATATACAAAAAAGAAAAATGTTGGAATATTTCAAGCCTTAGTTTAATTTAGTGAATTTATTGTATAAGTTTAAATAAAACGATGGGAAAAAAGAACATTCTAACAAATGTTTATGTCAAAAACATTTAGTGATCATGTTTAACCCTTGTGCTATCCTAGACACTTTACCATTGGGAGTTGGGTCATCTAGACCCACTAGACAGTGCCCTGAACAATTTTTCTTCAATGATTTGTGATCTTCACTGGTGTCTATGGATTACATGAATATGTTCCACCTTTGTTATGGTAGGGAGAACACGTCAATGCAAGGGTGGGGTCATCTAAGATAGCACAAGGGTTACAAAGTGTGTTGTGTCCTTCCTGCCAGCGAGTGCTTTGGTATTGGAGGGGTAAATTATCTCAGTCAGACTGGTGGACTGGTTGTATTCTGCACCATCCCATATTGCCAAAATTGCCTAAATCTTTTTCAGTGACTACCCCCAATCTGGTGGCCTCAATGACACAGAGCATTGATGTAGTAATTCAGTTCAAAGGAGGCATTAACTACATTTTGTCCTGCCATTGTTTTTTTTTTTTAATTATTTTAGACAAAACTTATTTAGTTGACCATTGTTGTATTTTCTGATAAGACAATGTTTATGTTGTCAAAGTGTGTACATTATTATGAGAAATGTTTTGTAAACATCTGATTTTTTGTCATATTTTCATTGTTGTTTTAGGCTAAAAGAAGGGACTTCAGTTTTTAATTTGTCAAGGCATGTGAGCTAGTAACCATCGAGTGAAAAAAGATTTTCTTTTAAATCCACAAACTAATGGAATCACCATGAATCAGCAAATTCTGCAGCTTCAATATGCAATGTTTTAAAACATAAAGTGTTGCAGAACTTTTAGGATGGAGAAACTGTGGAGAACATTTTCATGTGAATCATCTTCTAAGCTGTTTGTTCCCTTTTGGGGTCATGAAGGCAGGGGACATCCTGCATCCAGTCTGTCACAGGGCCCATGCACTCTCACATTCACATCTAGGGACAATTTAGACCAACCAATCGATCTATGAAGCATGTTTGGGATGGAAGCTGGAGTCCCCAGAGGAAACTCACACATGCACAGGGGCAAACATGCAAACTCTACTGTTTTCAGATCCTCCAACCAGGACTTGAACAGAGTGCCTTCTTGCTTTGAGACAAGAGCGCTAACCACTGCACCACCGTGCAACCCGACAACAATCAGGTTTATGTTTTTTTGTTTATGTTACTGCTGAACGTAACCATAATATTGATGGAAACTTGTTTGAAGTAACAAACCCCATTTCTTTCTTTCTATATAAATCTTTGTGTTTGTATCAATTTTGTTTATTTTGATCTTTGGTTCTAAATTAGGCTGATTTAATACATATAGTTTAAACTTTTTCATACATCCTGTAAAAATACACACCTATAGTAACTGTACAAACATATTCTATTAAAAAGCAAGAATCGTGTTTCGGTCTGTGAAACGTTGAGCTTAATTCATGAATTCAATTGGATCGCCACCTAAGGAACGATCCACAGTCTTAGTAGAACCGCATCCCTACCATTTAGTGAGGAAAGAATTTTCCTAAAAATTTATTCAAAAAGATTTGGATAAAGAACCAGACTGGTGTTTGTGTCTGGTGTTCTTGTGATTCATGTTTTCTAGTAGACATTAGAACTGTTCCTCTGTTCTTTTTGGTTCTCAGTGTTCTGTTCCAGTCCTTACTGTGAAGAATAAAGTGGACGTGAACATCAGTCAGAAGTGTGGAGTCTTTCCCACAGTGTGGGTTTCTGCTGTTTGTTAGTTCTCTGCTGGTTCCAAAGCTGGACTCTGTTCCAAAAAAGTTCAAGGGTAAATTAATTGATGTTCTACACTTTTGGTTCCAAATCTGCATGGAACTTTAAATATGAAGGACTGCATTCACTGTGAAACACGTATTTATTCAAAGACGTGAGCATAAAATGACTTAAGGAGAATAAATGTTAAAACTTTTAGACCAAATGGAGACTGAAGCATTTTTCTTCTTAAATATCTGTGAAAAATATCACATTTATCTAAAAATCAGAATCACCCTCCAGAACAACTGTTTTTCCTGTTTTTATTGGACTAATGTTCACCATCTGCTGAGGAGAAATATTTAATGTTGACAGGGCTCCAGACTAACTTTTTTCACTAGGAGCACTGTGGCCCCCAACTGAAAATTTTAGGGGCACAACCAGAAAATTAAGGGGCGCATACCGTAAATCAACATTCTAACCAGATCTACTAATTTCCACTGTACTATTAATAAATACTTTAATGATAGATGCAGAAATTGCTGTTTCAAATTCAGTGTCACATTTTAATCTGCACTTTTGAAGATGCAACAACAAGGTAAACTGACAGCAGCATCGCTGTCATGACAGTACAAATAGTAAAGAAAATACCATACATTTAGAATCATAAAAAGGTTTTTAGTAACAAAGTGATTACCAGAGTAACCTTTCGGTCATTTCATAGTTACAAACAATACTTAAATGTATGTAAACATTAAGGGATGGAAATTCATCTTGGTGACACCAAATAGGTGCAGCCAATGCACAATAAGCGCATTCTTTTTTAAAACTTGTCCTGTCCAACAGCTGGGCAGACAGATGAGAGCTGAGGACGTCTTGTGTTGGACATATTTTACTTTAACTACAGGGGTTATTAAACTTCATACAAACCAAAGGTATGTCTGAATAAACCCCTTTTGTAATTGAGGCCAAACTTTATTGATTTCAACCATGTTTAAAAATCTTTGGTGTTGGACCGGACGGAAAAGGAAAGGAGGGAAGAAGAGAGAGGGACGTTGGGGGGGGGGGGGGGGGGGTTAGGAGAGTGATAATAGGAGGGGAAGGGGGATAAGACAATCAAGCAGCATAAAGCAACAAGTTTACTGGTTGTTTATCATTACGGTAAGGTTCAAATGTAGTACAAAAAGGGCGGGGCCTGTCCACAAACACACTCAAATGTTATCAACACACCTGCTAGCTGCAAAAATGTCCACATGTCAACATGTACACAAAACAGATAGTGTTCACACGCATACTTATGCCTTTAAACCAACTAGTGTGAGATATTTCAGTCATTCAATCATGCAAACTATTAGTGCAAAGGTGAGCTAACACCTGTGCTCAGGTGAGTGTTTATGTTCTTCTAAAATGGATGGTGGAACGTGAAAAGAAGGAGGGAGAGTGCCCAGCCATCCCCACCCCAAGACCCCCACCGCAGCAGCAGCGGCAGCCGGAACCCCCCCCCAACGACACAGCAGCAGGCAGGGGACAACCGCCCCCCCGGGCGACCAAATCCGCCACCCAGGCCAGGACCAGCAGGACCGCCGTGAGGCCCCCAGAGCCAGAGAGAAGGGAAGCATGGGGGGAAGGAGAGCAACGCTGCACAGATCACCTGGGGCCTGTTTCAGAAAGGAGGTTAAGTGTAAACTCTGAGTGCGTTAACCCTGAAATCAGGGAAACCCTGGGTTTTCCGTTTCAGAATGGGAGGTTTGTTAAACCAGAGAAAGCAGAGTAAGTCAAACCCGTTTCTGAAAGAGAGGTAACTTTTACTCGGAGTCAGTATCCATGGTTACTTATGCTGTGAACCAAACCTGGTCGGGAGCAGGTTTTATTCTCCAAACTCAAAGTTTCTGCCGGTCCCCTCCCCTTTTTAAAGACGAAGCGGTATTTTTCGCTTTAACCTTCATTGCCCAAATGTCCGTCACACAGAGACGGTCTAAGTGACAAGAATGGCTTGTTCTTTTTTGGAGGACCCAATAGACGGGGAGGCTGCATTAATTCCTAGAGAATTACATTTACGAGGATTTTGAGAAGACTCGATTCTTTTTTTCACTTTTAGCTGCTGCCATGTTCTTTTAATTCCTGCAGGATTGCATCTACATGAAAATGAAATCAGGGACATTGAATTAGATTAATGTAACAATTACTTTTTGGAAACACAATTTGCTAGCACTGCTTACTTTCTTAATCCCATAAAAACCTATACCACTTGATCAATACAAGGGTAGTGTTGCAGCGTGTGTGTGCTGAGCGGGGTGCGATCCATGAGAGAGAAGGGGAGGGGCGATTGCAGGTGCAGATGGGGGGGGGGGGTGAGCACGGAGCAGAGGTGTGTGCGTGGTATATATTGTGTGTTCGGAGGACGGAGCACTTAGTTAAATAAAGAGAAGGTGTCATTCCCAGCATGGCCGGCCCTCCCTATACGCGAATTACGCAGCCGCGTAGGGCCCCCGTCACCAGCAGGGCCCCGAAGTGGCGACAAAAATTAAATTAAAAAAGACCCAAATCTGGCAACCCATTTCATAGAACTTCCTTACCAACGTGTGCTCTGAATGTTGTGCAAAAGAAAGTTGCCTGCACTTTAATGATCCCCCTTGTCAGCACACATGAACCAATCTGGCAACCCAAATAATGACGTTACACCATTTAGCAACGATTGGTCAACATAATTGCATCTGAGCCTGGCACGGTGTGCATTTACGAGCGCATTTTGTTTCAATAAAGTTGGGGAAAAGAAAAAAACAGCACATTTTGTCACGCTGATCAAAGCGACAACAAGAAAACGTCATGCCTCAGAGACTTTATCATCAGGAGCGAAAAAAAGATAAATAACTTCAACATCAATCACAAGGTAAGTTTGGAGGATGTTGGGGCTTTATTTTTACATTATCCAGCATTTCTGTGCAGCTGCGCAATTTACGTAAAATACTAAGCGATGTGTCTGAGCTGAAGTTTGCACATAAACGACCCCGTTTGTCGTAATTTCCAATGGAAAACTCGAAAATAATTTTGATACCCAAGTTTCCAAGATGTGGTCGGACATGACCTTCTAAACGGCGGAGAGTAAAGAAAAGTAAATAATGACAACTATATGGTGGCTGAAAAATGTTTTAACTCACGTTATCGTTTTGTTTCATTGTTTTGCTAACACATATTTAGTGCGTTCTGCATTTTCCGGTTTATTACATCATAAAAACTGCTGTTTATCTGTTATAGACAGGTAGTCTGAGTTTTACAACAATGAGTGTGTCATAAATCTTGCATTGGCATGAAATATGGAGAATGAAAACTGCCAAATACATAGGAAATAAAGGTTCTCATCTATAAATGACAAACAAAATAAATGTACTAATTTTAAAATTATGAACATACAAAATAATACAAAAAGAAGTGTATAAACGTCATAGATTTCCACTTATTCTCAAATTATTGTTCACATTTTATTATTTATAAATAGGTAAATTTATTTCTTATTTGTAGTTTGCACATGCATTATTTTACATAATGATGATGTTTTGCACAGTTGTGTCTCATCAGACAGTTTCTTCTGCTCTCAAAAAGTATTGGAGGAGGTGCAGCGTCCACATCCCAAGATGTTCCTGACTTCACTGAAGATTTCATCTCAGGTAATAATAAAAGCATGTAAAGTAATAGAAAAAACAGTGTCTGCATAACCCCTTTTATTCATAAACAGCAGCTGAAGAGTATGGAGCTCCAAACTGTTCATAATTAAATTAATGAAATATGACCTTATGCAAATATACAATCAAACAATAAATCTCTCATAAATATATAAAAAGATCATGACATTGTGAAAACCTGCACACAGATTTTAAACGAACCAATATATTATTAGTATTCTGCTATAGATATTTTATTAGCTTTATCATTGAATATTGTATAATAATAATTCTTGTTTTTTAGCTGCAGGAGAAACTGCTGTCACCACTTCTACTGTAGAAAGAGAAACATTTGACTGTTTTACTTTTCACTGTTAGCTTTTATTTAAGTTATGTATCTTATGTTCCAGAGGCTCCAAGAGAGGCGTGTATGGAAGAGGAGCCTACTGGATCCAAAATTCCACCTACCGGTACCTCAAATCCAGTTGGTCCAGCTGAATGGCCAACCACACTCTCTGATCCAGTAAGAATGGATTTGGTCCTTTTCAGACTGATGAAGACTCTGACTTTCCAAAATCCCCTCATTGAGCTGTTGTGTTCTTTATGTTGGATTGTTTTATTGTCATTTGATTTGCAATTAAGTTGCTGTTTTTAATAAGTTGGAGTTTTGTGAATGTCATTTGTTGAGTGCCTAATGTTACATTAAAAAATATATATCTATATACATTTGTCATTCTTTTTTTTCTTTGCATTTAAAATTTGTTTAGCACCACTTAATGTGCATCCAACATGCAGGCAATATACTGTATTCAATTCTTTGGCAGCAACAATAATTCACAAATGTATTAATAGACAGATCTCATTTATATTACAACAACAGCTGTGTTTTTTTTGATGCTGCTGATCAGTTAGAGGGCCCACAAATTACATTTCGCTTAGGGCCCCCAGAAGTCCAGGGCCGGCCCTGATTCCCAGAATAACTGTCTTGGAGTCATTCTTATTCCGCTCTGGAGGTTGAGGGTTTCCAACGGGAAGTGAACCCCGAAGGAGAATTCCCTTCGGCCCTGAAGGAAATCTCCCCTGCGCTTCTGACCACGGTCGGTCGGAAAGACGAGAGAAAAGAAAGGAGAAGTCTTCGCGCAGCGAAAGGTTCAACAGTAGACAAAAGTTCACTTTTAAAAACACAATTGCATGTATTAATATTAAACTGACCAAAGTTTGCAAGAGGGGAAGGTTAACTAAAAAGTCCTCTAAACATTACCGACGTTAAATGCATTTTCCCCCCAGATTGGTTCTGTACACTATGCAGCATTTCATGCATTTACACCAGGATAAACACTTCAAAAGTACACCTAAATATCCCCATTTTTTATTTCACACCGTACGCTATTTAAAAAATTATTACAGCCAATATTTTATAACAATGACTTAAATGCAAACTTAGACATTAACTTGAGCAGCTATGTTTTCCACGCTAACTGTCTCTGTTTTGCAGATGCAGCGGTGTTGCTTTTCTTCTGGAATATGTGTTCATATTCACTGTAACTCTGCAGCAGCACGTCAAGTTCAGCTGGCGAAAAATACGCAGACCTCTTTTTTTCTACTGTTGCCATGGTGACTCGTAATATCTGCGCTCCATTGATAATGGCTTCTTATAGACGCGGTGCGCACGCTCACCTCCGAATCAGTCCACTCAGAGTTGATTGATCTAACTCGGATCAGCTTCTCTGAAACAGAAAACTCAGAGTTGTTAATCTCCCGATTGACCAACTCGGAGTTCAAGTTCAACCTCAGAGTTGGTTGAACCTCCTTTCTGAAACAGGCCCCAGGTGTTCAAACCCCCCTAGGGTCCTGTGTGTGCACGTCTGACCAGCATCAACCTGTTATTTCTGTTGGTTCTGATCCATAAAGGTTTTTAATTACCATTTATTTGTCATTAGTGTTCAGAGTTCATATAGTTTTGCATTTTTCAAGAGGTTTTTTGAACTTTTTGAGCTTTTCCAGTCTGGTTCTACTGGTTTTATTGGAGTTTCTTCTGTTTTTATTGTTACTCCACGTGACCCAAAGGTCTCTGCTCGTCCCTGCTGTGCAGCTCTGTCCTTCCCCTCTGTCATGTGTTCATCCGTCCACATGAGGGCGCCGTCTAGGTCATGCCTGGTGAGCTGGAAGCCAAGAAAAGGAGGGAAAAATGGAGAAAATGAAAGACCTGAGGAAAGCTGCAGTTCAGCCTTCAGGAAGAAAAGTTTAGACCAATAATTACAGAAATAAAAAAAAATGTTTTTATAAATCTGAAAGTCACCAAAGTGTTTAACAAACTTTTTTATAAAGTGAAAAGGTCAAATGTTTGTGTGTTGGAAGTCCCAACCTGACAGATGAGCAGAATAATAAGGCAGGCAAAGCCGTAACACTGCCCCCTGGTGGACAGGAACTCAGCAGTGCAGCTTCAGGATGGAGTGGCTTCCAACAGATCAGATCAACGTTCTGCTCTCTGCTAAAGAGGCAGAACGTCTCCTTCTAAGAAGAATCCAGAGTTCCTGATCACAAACATCAACGAAGCCCAAATCAGAGCTGATCAGACTGCATGGAGCCCAAGCTCCAGAAAAGAGGAGAGAAGAAGAAGTCGTCCACATGAAGCTTCACCTTAGAGGAAAAGAGGAGCTGCTGAACTAAAGTACTCGAGTACTGAGGAAGACTTTCAAGCTCTGATGGATTCTGTAGAACATTTGGAACTAGAATGTGGAAAGTGCTTCAGTTCCATCAGCTGTCAGTCTGCAGCAGCTTCATCTGCTGCCTCCATCCTCTCTCTGTGAGTCTCTGCAGAGTTTTTCTGCAGCTGCTGGTTTTTCTGCAGCAGCAGCAGCATCAGAGCCAGAGAGCCAAAGAAAGTGGAAAGTCTGAGAAGGAAGCAGCTCTGAAGCTCTGCAGCTGACGGTGCAGCTTCAGGACTCATGAGGAGGAGCACATGCACGGCTCTGATGCTGCTGAACGTCTGACTGAGATGATCCACATTCAGAAGAGAGTTTCAGAGTGAAAGACGTGTGGAAGAAGAGAATCCTGAAGGTTTCTGTGCAGACATGAACTCAGTCAGAGAGCGTCTGAATGTTGGAGGATCCAGAAGAAACCAGGAGCTCATGAAGGTGGTTCTGTTGGAGCAGAGAGCAGAACTCTGATCCCAGTTTCAGGAACAATGCAGGCTCATGTTCTGGACTGAAGAGTTCTCCTGAAATGTTCTGTTCAGACTTCTTCAGGATCACATCTGTGTGTGAATGTGGAGGTTTGTCTGAACCAAGCTGCAGCTCACTTTGAAGCTCCTTCAGGCTCACACAGCAACAATGACAAAGACTGAAGCTGCTGTGCTGCCCTCTAGTGGCAAACATGGGATCTGCAGCACACATTTCTGCATTTCTCAACAGTTTTGAAGCCCATCCAGAGAATGCCAAAAGTGTGCAAAGCAGTAATCAAAGCAAAAGGTGGCTACTATGAAGAACCTACAATATGACATATTCTCAGTTGTTTCACACTTTTTTGTTATGTACAATTTTCATAGTCATGAAAATAAAGAAAACTCTTTGAATGAGAAGGTGTGTCCAATAAATCTCTTATAAATATATAAAAAGATCATGAAATTGTGAAAAACCTGCACACCGATTTTAAATTAGCCATTGTATTATTCAATATATTTCATTTTGCTTTAAAAACCTCTTCATTATTTTAAAACAGTATTTTAAAATATTCATTTTATTCATGTGGAATATTATTATAATTCTACTTCTTTTTTCAGAACCTTGGATTTCAAAATCAATATTTTCCAAAGTAGCTTTGTTTTTATTTCATGTTGCTGTTTTTCAGAATGGCGTATTTATTTCATGAAAAGCTTTTTCAGGAGAATGAGTCAATCTGTCAATCAAACTAGACAAGGCGGAGACACTTTTGTGATTGGCTATTCCTTTACTCAGACATGAGCAGCAGCACCCTGACTACATCGATCGAAGATGCTTCAGCGAACGTGACGGAGCAATGCACTCTCCTCAACACTAGGGGGAGTATGCACCTCAACACATCCACAGTTTTACACGAAATTGGGCAGTTTTGGTTCTAAATTTGCGGATAAAAGTGGTTTTGGGCGAGTGTGCATAATTCAGGTGATTTTGTGGTCGGTTCTGCAATTTTCATCTTCTTATTAACATCTAGTAGTGGCCTAAGTTAGGCTGAGTGGTTGTTGGAGTTCCACAAAACGTCTATGAACTGGAGTTCCATGAACGCAACATGCCGCGTGTGGGAGGGGCTACCAGCTAATGTTTTTAGCCTGATAGCCACATGGAGCGGTTGCTTGTGCTTATCTCAGTAACAATGCATGGATGCACAATGTACATGGAGTGTTAAGAGATCAGGTTTATTTATTTGGAATAGTTCCACATTGTAATGTTTCCATGTTTGAGTTCATGAGATCATCCCAGAGAGTCTTTACTTCAGGTCCTGCAGTCAAAATACGTCATAAATTACGTGTAAATCAGAGCGCCCAGGCAGCGCGAGAGTGAGTGTGTGAGCGCAAGTTAAGGGTCTGTTGCCTTGTCCCCTGGAAAAGTAATAATAAAAAAAATCTTTCCTCCAAAGTACAGAGCCTGATTCTTGGAGTAAACCCTGGCTGCAGAATTGCTCAATCAATCCCGGATCTCCGCTGCGTTTTCCGACCACGGTCAGATACGTCATCGCAGGAAAGGTTCAACATATTCCCAGAGAGGGGAAAAAAAATCAGAGGACCTGATTATAATCACTGTCTCATTGAAAATAGAAAAATATAAGGTTCAAGAGGCCTCAGCAGGCTTGTTCCGCTTTCCGCAGCTGCCTGGTCTGACTGACAGTCCGCCAGCTCGCCTCCTGCGAGCCGACATGAGACACGATGTGAGCTCTGAGTGAATGGCGTAAGAATGAGGAGTGTTTCAACGGGGTACTACCGGAGCTCCTCTGTGGTTTGGTCCACACAAACCCTCAAACTACAAAAACAGAGTCGTCCATGTTTGCATCTTCTGCAGCAGACAGTTTGTCTCTATTTGATCTCTAATGTCAATAAAGCCATGCAGATATCGCTGAAACATGTAATCTCTCTGACTGGAACACCGCTGAGCGGGTATCCAGGAATATGAATCGATTTCCATGGATGAGCCAATAAACGTTTTGATCCCGCCCACTTTCACTGATTGACAGATAGACTCATTCTCCCGAAAAACCTCTTCATGAAATAAATACGCCATTGTGAAAAACAGCAACATGAAATAAAAACAAAGCTACTTTGGAAAATATTGATTTTGAAATAGGAGCTTCTGAAAAAAGACAGAATTATAATAATATTCCACATGATTAAAAATGAATATTTTAAAATGCTGTTTTAAAATAATGAACAGGTTTTTAAAGCAAAATGAAATATATTGAATAATATAATGGCTTATATAAAATCAGTGTGCAGGTTTTTCACAATTTCATGATCTTTTTATATATTTATGAGAGATTTATTGGTTGATTGTGTATATGCATGAGGCCATATTTATTTATTTAATTAAATATTTATTTATTTAATTATGAACAGTATAGGACTCCATAGTTTTGTAGTCAAATCTGAACATTGATGAGACACAGCGTAATGACGTCACAGCAGCTCTCAAAAAGTTTCCTCCATACATTTTTTTCTATTTTTCTTTTCTTTTCTTTTCTTTATTATCTCCTGAATCAAAACTGTTTAAAAATATTTGAGGCTTTTTGGACCATATTGAGGTTCAGTTAAGCAGTTTATACGTTTCTTTTTAAAGGAAGCTCCTGCACGTGACCCGGAAGTGAACAGCACCAGGCGCTAGCAGCGTTAGCTTGTTAGCAGGCCATCGGCGTTAGCTTGTGTTGAGAGGTCGGTGGTGTTTTGTTGGGACGTTTGTGAGGTTTTTGGACAGAAAAGACGATACGTGGTTCGTGTGGAACTCTCAGCATTTTCCAAAGTGTCGTAAATGAGTGAAGAAGTGTTGAACGGAAAGACAACGTGGATTGCTGTGATTGTGAGACTAGCAGATGATCGATCGGAGCTGCAGTGAAGAGGACGGCGGTGTTTGTGGGAGTTGGAGCTGAAGATCGGAGCAGGAACCATGTCTTCCCTTCAGTCTCTGAGAGAGTTGATCAGCGAGCGACTAGCTGCTGCTACTGAAGAAATCTGCAGACTCTGTGAAGGAACCATCGTCCAGTACGAGCAGGAGCTCTGTCGTCAGCGCAGACTGCTGGATGTCATCTGGAAACCACAGCTGCAGCTACACCACATAGGTATGTTAGCTTCAACAAAGGAAGAGAGAAGCCATTTGAGCTGTGACGTGTGTTTGTGGTGCGTGTTGATTCTTCTGCTCTCTAGCTGTGCGTTGCACAAAATAGTTCCCAAACAAAATAATGTTGTGATATTCATGGAAATCTAACAGCGCGAGTCCATGTTTCGTGTTACAGAGTGAGAACAGTAATATACCCCCTCCCCCCGACACAAAATCCTCCGGCTGGCGGCCGTGTCACGCACTCAAGAACGCACGCAGCTTATAATGGAAATTAATAATTAGAACGCAGTAAATTTGTCGTATTTCCTCGCAAGACAGAAACTTCTTTTGTAGAATGAGGATGTGTGTGTGTTTCTGAAACAGCGCACGTGTGTAAGTAGAGTGCGCACGTGCCGCGTACTTCTAACCCTTGTGCTATCCTAGGCACTTTATTGGGAGTTGGGTCATCTAGACCCACTAGACAGTGCGCTGAACATTTTTTCTTCAATGATTGTGATCTTCACTGGTGTCCATGGATTCCATGAAATCTTTCCACCTTTATCCACCTTTGTCATGGTAGGGAGAACACGTCAATGCAAGGGTGGGGTCATCTAAGATAGCACAAGGGCTAAGAGACAGTGACAGCAGCGCCGCCGCACAGGTGGGTTCGATGAGGAGAGAAGGAGAAGAGTGATAAAAGGTTTCCCATAGAAACCCTTGAAGTCTGTTGAAGTCTGAACACAGGACTAGCAGAGAAAGTAAATTATCGGCAAAGATGAATGTGTTTACCATGTTTATTATAGTTCCAATCACGCACCATATGCAAAACTTTCAAAAAAAAAAGTTTAAAAAAAAGATGCGGTGATGACCTCATTACACCGCAGTTCACCCTAATCACATGACTTATTAAAGTGCTTTTGTGCACTTATTTTGCTGTCAGCATGTTACCGTTCAGCCTCAGGCTTCAGACCGTAGTCAGAAACCGCTGTTATTTCCGGTCCGGTCCCGGACGGGACGCAAACGGTAACTAATCAAGTGGGACACCGTTGCTATGGAACAGGCTAGAAGCCGTTTATTTCTTTGCGTGTGTGCGTGCGTGCGTGCAGAGGAGGTGTGAGGAGAGGAGGTGTGAGGAGAGGAGGTGAGGTGTGAGGAGAGGAGAGGAGGTGTGAGCGCGAGCGCGAAGCGGGGGAGTGTCGGAGAACCGTAAATTAAAAACAAAGTGTTTCCCCCAAAAGTTTTGGAGTCTTTCTTAACCCACTCTGGAGGCTGAGGGTTCTGAACGGGAAAGTGAACCCCGAAGGAGAATCCGCCTTTGGCCCTGGAGAAAATCTCCCGTGCATTTCTGACCACGGTCGGAAAAAGAGAAGTCATCGCGCAGGAAAGGTTCAACACTTGGATCAAACACTTATTTCAAAACTGATCAAACTTTTTCCTCTCCCTTCTGGAGCGCCCAAGGCAACGCCTCCTTTGTTGCTGCGCTGCCTCCATGACAACCGCAGTCACAAAAGTCCGAAAGAGGTCCGCGTAAGGTGGAAATTCTGCTATGTAGTCCTCAGAACGTCTACGTTTGATAGTTTCAGCATTGTATAGTGTAAATGCAAAAATCGGATACGGGTCAATTTTAAAAGATGATGTAAGCGGGTCGTCAAAGAAATCGGATATAGTCAGAAATTCGGATATGGGCATCAAGACCTGCAGTGTAAATGCAGCCCAGTGACAGTGTTATTAGATCTGTCATGAGATAAATTCTTTGTGCGATAATCAGTCACTACCCGTTATTAAGTAATTTAATGAATCTATTTTTAATCTAACCCCGTGAGTGAGTGCAAACGAGTGTTGCACATGTTTATGACTGCACAGCTGTTTTTTTGGTTACGTCAGTCATTTAGCATCTAATGAATGAAATGATTGAGATTTCACTCTGGTGTTATCGGTTCATTGATGAGGCTTGCTGTTGTTGAGAAAATATATTTAAGTATTTCTATTTCATTCCAGAAACCAAGCAAACTAGCTCCGGCTGGCTGCGGTGTGAGCTATGTTTGTCCAGCTGGCCTTGGAGCTCTTTTGTTTGTCATGAAGGCATCCGGGCGTCTGGCCGGCAGACTGAGGGCGTCTGCAGTATTGGGTGTTGTACTTTAGGGTTGAGCAGGAATAATGATATTCAGGACGTGCTGAGGTAACTTGTCTTTTATGAACATACTCGTTAGGAGTTAGCAATAACTTTACATCTGAGGGCTACATGCTACGTATTCCATCATGCATCATTCATGTCCCATAATGCATATTGATCAATCAAAGTGTCCCTTAACTGTGGTGCATTCAAATACAACAGAATAAATGTACAGTCAGGTCCATAAATTTTGGGACAGCGACTCATTGTCAGCATTTTTGGATTTGAAATGAAACAAACAAGATGTGTTCCTCCACGGCTAATGTTTTTAGCACGTATTAGCCTGATGCTAACCCTTCTTGCTGCCAAGAAAGCAGCACTGGCCGCACAGATTAAAAAAATTATGAGCGAGCAGGTCCTTAATAATAATCATAACTAATAAAAGCACATTTAGAATATAGTCTACTGCAGCTTCCCGCTGATGTTGCTGTTCCACGACAGCTACAGCCCCATGAACGGCTCTAGCAGATTTCACCATGCTAAACTTTGGCGTTTGCCGGTTGGACTAACAAACACTGACATCATCGCCCCGCCTCCCTCCTGTAAATGCTAACTGAAATTGTGTTTTGCAACACTATTCGCAGGGTGGATGTGAAAACGAAAATGCAATCCCCTCTTTGCATTTGTGTTTTAATTGACACAGAAGAAGCAATTTTTAAGTAGAAAATGAAAAAGCAATTCTCTTAATTTATTATAATTTTCAAGTTAGACATTTCTAACTGAATTTTGCTACACATTTACAAGAGAACTTTTTGAAAATTAAATGTCAAATACTATTTTCATTATCATTTTAATTAAGTGACAAAATGAGTGGTGTAGAAGAAGAACAAGAAGAAGCGGTTTAGTGGATTTCTTTTTCTTGTTACTTTTGAGTCAACAAATGCAGCTTCATTTTGAAAATCAAAAAAGCATTTCCAGTTTTGATTTTTTTTTTTTTAAATTATTGTACACAAATGCTTCCATAGAGAATATTGCCCGAAACACTTCAGAACTCATCCTTCTGCTTTTGCCAGCAGCAACATAATCATTAAATACAAGAGAACCAGTTCCATTAGCAGCCATACATGCCCACGCCATGACATTACCACCACCATGCTTCACTGATGAGATTGTATGCTTTGGATCATGATCAGTTCCTTTCCTTCTCCATTCTCTTCTCTTTCCATGACTCTGGTACAAGTTGATCTTGGTCTCATCTGTCCATAGGATGTTGTATTAGAACTGTGAAGACTGTTTTAGATGTTGGTTGGCAAACTCTAGTCTGGCCTTCCTGTTTTTGAGGCTCACTAAGGTTTTACATCTTGTGGTAAACCTTCTGTTTAGGGAGTTTTCTTCACCAGGAACAGAATTATTCCTTCATCCATCACAGTTGTTTTCGGTGGTCTCCCGGGTCGTTTGGCGTTGCTGAGCTCCCCTGTGCGTTCTTTCTTTTTAAGAATGTTCCAAACAGTCATTTTGGTCACACCTAATATTTTTGCTATCTCTCTCATGGTTTTCCTTTGTTTTTCAGCCTAATGATGCCTTGATTCACTGATAGTGACAGCTCTTATTCCAAATGCTTACACCACACTTCAAAAACTCTGGACCTTTTATCTACGGAGCCTGTGATCTGAAATACTCCATTACTGACCAAAGTAACTACTGTTAGTAAGTACTGTTACTATGTAATTCATTAACCCAACACTGTTTATTAGTTAGTAGTCAAACCACGAGGAGCTGTCTAAAAGGGGTCTATGCTAAAAAGCATAGACTATATCATCACTGGACAGTAGAGCATCCCACCCCTCACCCCCCGGGTTCCAAATAGGAAGTAGCTGCTGTCTATAAATAAACATGCAGCTGTGACTCATTCTAAATAGAATTACCATTCTTGCTGTGAAACATTTTTCTTAATATAATTTTTTTTTTCTCTAGTGCTAGTTATTCAAGTTATAAATTGACCAATCAGATGCCCCGGTAAAAGGTGTGGTGCCCACTGGCCCCACCTCGAATGTTTGATTGACAGCTTCTTCTGAGCAGCTTTCAGTGATGGGAACTAGCTTATCATGATTGGCAACTGGTTGCCCTAAAAACGTGACTCAGACCGCCTGACTAATGACTGTTTCCTGGCTCAAATTGGCAATTAGGTTTGTTGTTGTTATTGACAACAAAGATTATATCAGAGCATTATGTTGTTGGCTTCGGTATCTTTTAGAGCTGTTAAGCATTTTGGACCAATCATGTATGGAGTCCCAAACTGTTCATAATTGAATAAATAAATATGACCTCATGCAAATACACAATCACAATAAATCTCTCATCAATATATCAAAAAATCAAGAAATTGTGAAAAATCTACAGAAACTCAGATCTCCAAATCAATATTTTCCTAAGTATCTTTTTTATTTCATGTTGCTGTTTTTCAGAATGACTTATTTATTTCATAATGAGCCTTTTCAGCAGAATGAGTCTGACAATCAAACCAGAAAAGGCGGAGACACATTTGTGATTGGCTACTTCTTTACTCAGACATAAGCAGCACCCTGACTACATTGATGGAAGATGCATCAGTAAACGTGACTGTGCAAAGCATGCACCTCAACACTAGGGGGGAGTATGCACCTCAACACATCCACAGTGTTACCAGATTTGGTCGATTTTTGGTTCTAAATTTGCGGATAAAAATGGGCTATTGAAGGTTTTAAGGTTGGTTCTGCGTTTATTTTTTTCTCATGAAAATATAGTAGCGGACTACGTTGGGCTGGGAGGCTGTTGGAATCAAAGAGTCATATCAGTTGGTGAGGTCGACAACACCCACATGACAATGATTTCTATTGCTTTTAGAGGTGTCTAAGGCCGCCTTTACACTGTAGGTCTTGATGCTCATATCCGATTTTCTGACTATATCCGATTTTTTTTTTTTTTTGACGACTCGCTTACATCATCTTTTAAAAGTGACCCGTATCTGATTTTTGCATTTACACTATACAATGCTGAAACTATCAAACGTAGACGTTCTGAGGACTACGTAGCAGCATTTCCGCATTCCGCGGACATCCTTCAGACTAGGCCTGGTCGATAAATCGATCAAATGAATTAATTCGAATTTTTTGTTACGGGCGATTTCAAAAATAACTAAATCGAGTTTTTATTGGCGCATTTTTGGCTCCCCAGAGCTTCCGTAGCGTTAGTGTCACACGGTGACACGCGACAATCGGCACACAAAGCAGCTAGCGACAGCAGGGCTACCGGTGACAGTGGGAAGTTTGTTCCCAACAAAGGAATAAAATCATCTGTTGTTCAGAACTGGTCTGGGTTTACTGTTACAGACGTGGAGGAATAGACCCCCCACCCTGCCTAAAGCCCATCGGAGTCAAAGGCTACGTTCACACTGCAGGCTGAAACGACCCAATTCCGAATTTTTTGCCCCTAAGCGGCCCAATTCCGATCTTTTCATGACAGTCTGAACGACACAGATCCGATCTTTTCAATTGCGACCCAGGCCCCGTGGGTTTGCCGTCCTGATTCCGAATTGTAGCCGTTCTTTTCAATTGCGACCGCCGTCTGACCGGCCAGGCGACTTGATTCCGAACAGTACGTCATCGACACGCAACAAATGTCATCATTTTGCGTTGAAGTAGGCGGGAACGAGAACGTAAACATCAACCATGGTGGACGATGCTGCTGAGACCAGTCAGTGGAAGGGAAGGGAGGTCACTGATTGGATTAGTATTTGGGCTGATCGCTCTTTTCAGGCCAAACTCGGGGGCTCTTATCGCAACTGGACGGTTTTTGAAAAAAATTCCAGCTAATTGGCAGAGCGTGGTGTTGAACCTTTCCCGCGATGACTTTTTTTTCTTTCTCCCCTTTCCGACCGTGCTCAAGCGCGGGGGACCCGAGGCGATCATCCTCCTCCCTGTTCTGATCCTTAGATTCTCCAGAATGGGTTAATAAAGAGTCCATAGCATTTAATCTGGGGGAAACCTTCTTCTATTACCGTCATCCTGACCGTGACCGTGACTCTTGCTGCTTCATGATCATCATCATCTCCGTGGATAAGACGGGGTTTATTAATTTAATTAAAAACTTAGACCCCAGATATGAGCTGTATTGATAATCCTTTAGAAAACGGTGCTACTCTAGACTTAATCTAATCGAATAAATCTAAATTAGACAAAAACAAGACAAAAGTTATATAAAACAAGACACAATTATTTAAACACAAGTCCAAAAAGGGAGTAAGAAGAAAAATCTTATACTTAACTTTGATTCCAAGAGCGTGTTCATTTATTTATTATTCATCCCAGAAATGGGAGTTACATTTGTCTTGGGTTTGATTAAATAAAAGCAACATTTGCTTGAACTTGTCTGCCCTTTGTACTTATTGCTTTCCTTAAGAAGGGTGGGGGGGGGGGGAATCGGAAATCGAATTAAAAAAAATAAAATCGGAGATTTTTAGGCCATATCGCCCAGCCCTACTTCAGACTTTTGTGACTGCGGTTGTCATGGAGGCAAAGCGGCGACGGAAGGAGGCGTTGCCTTGGGCGCTCCTGAGGGGATGCACGGGGGAGGAAAAGAAGGAGGGTTGCTCGGCTCTCTCTGAGTTTTGAATGAGAAAGTGTTTGCAGACGTGATGTACTAACAGTTTGATCCAAGTGTTGAACCTTTCCTGCGCGATGACTTCTCTTTTCCGACCATGGTCAGAAATGCACGGGAGATTTTCACACAAAAGCACCTTAATAAGTCATGTGATCTCAGTTGGTGGTGTCCTGAATAGACGTCACTGACGTTCGACTCGCATTTACTGGGGAATATCCGATTTGTCTGCTTACATGGCACACGCAAATGCACATATCCGATTTGTTTCCGATTTATTTCCACATATGAGAGAGGCCTGTATCCGATCTGAGAAAATCGGAATCCATGCGCTTTGTCCTGCTTACACGTTCACCGATCATATCCGATCTGTGCCACAAGAGAGGAAAAAAATCGGAATTGGGTCACTTGAACTATGCAGTGTAAAGGCGGCCTAAGTAGCTTTTACATACTATATATATATTTTAAATTCATATATTTTTATACATATATGTAAATATATTCTATTTATATATATAATATATATATATAGAGACATCATTTGTTGTTGTTAAAGAAGAGAAACAGTCAGCCTTAAAAGCTCAAACTTCAATGAAAATGCAGTGTTGCAGGATTTCTAACAAATAAAAAAATATTACAAAGAATTTAAAAAAAATTGTAAACATTTAGGAGTTTTAGACCTCTTTGACATGTAAGATCCACTTTTTCCTTAAGTCTGAATCCATTGGAAACCTGCAAGAAAAGTTCAGTCTCTGAATGTTTAAATCTATATTACTATAATAGCCTAGTATGCTGTATACAAGTTTAGCAAAATAAAATGTACATTTATGTCGACAGCAAATTATACGTACATCATGCAGCATGTTGATAACATCCCTGCAGCATCATGAATGTCAACATGTGTATGATTAATGAAACCCCTGCAGCATTAAAAGAAAAAAAATTATAGTACTTACCTGTGAAATGATATACCTTCCTCCTTCATGGACTCAGTTCTCTGATTTTGGCAGTTGAAACCCGCACAATGAACTGGTATTATGCAAAAAATTTGTTCACAGGCATGCACTGCAGCAGTAACTTGACCTCACCAAGATGGCGGTGCTCTCCTCCCATCACTTGATGTCTCCTCTAGTGATATAACTCGTTGTTTGGAATGCCTCTAATCTTCTATGTACTGGAGCTCTGTGAACGCACCAGGACGTGTGTTTTTCCATCTCTCTCTGGCTGAGTTTGAAAGCTTGCTGTCCCGCTTTAACCCCAGAGGGAACAATAAAACCAGTGGACCTGATTTATTGTTTATTATTAATTATTGTCTCCATGAAAATAAAAAATATCATAAGGTTCAGGAGTCCGGAGCAGGCCAGGTCTGCTGGCTGGAGCCGGGAAAACAGATGTGACGACAGACTGGATCTGTGAGCACAAACAGCGGAGCTGTGTTAGCTACAGAGTAGAGAAGAGCTCTGAGAGAATAGCATGAGGATTTTCAGATAAAAACTGTGCATTTTCTAATGCAAAAAAAAACAACATTTTGCATTGTCATTTATTGGGGTGTCATGATTTTCCAAATCCTCAATTCGATTGCATTTTCGATTCTAAGGTCACTGTTCGATTCGATTCTCGATTTTTACATTTATTCTTTTTAAAGCCCAGATTGTCATTTTTTAAACTAGACTTTAATGCAATATAATATCTGACCTTTGTTTGCAATGTACCACACTACATTGTCAAATTTAAAACTTTAATTGACAACATAATGTAATAATAACTTATACAGGGGTTGACATAGCCCAGAAATTTGCACTGGCCCACAGGGCCAGTAGTTTTTGAAAGTAACTGGCCCTGCCTGAAAGTTACTGGCCCGACACCGCGCACAGCGGGACCCGCCGCTCCGCAGGTGCTTGCAACTTTAGGGGGATCCGGGGGCATGCCCCCCCCCCGGAAAATTTTAACATGGTGTAATTTGGTGCATTCTGGTGACATCTAGCACTTATTTCTACACTTTTCATTGACTGAACATAGAGCATATCGAACTTAAATATGCTCTAGTCTGTTTCAGATGTTTTGAAGAGAGCACTACAGTGTAGTAGTAACACTAGTTAAGAAGTTTTCATGCTGCTTCTAATCACTGCTATTTCACATTTGTTCCTAATCAATAGTTAAGAAGTTTCATTTACTTTTCTGCTCTGACTGCCTTGAGGTTCTGCTTTTTGTTACTGTTGCAAAGTTACATTTACTATTTAGATCCTTAATTAAATTAAATAAAATTAAATTACTGAGATCATTCAGCTAACTAGAAATAGTTACTTCTTACAGTGTTGTAAAGAAAAACAAAATGAAGTAGTTTGACATTATACTGCATTTGAGTCTGAGATTCAGGTATTTGGAGTTGCCTTTGATTCTTTGACATTCAGCTTAAAGCTTAGTGCATACAGTTTCATCTTCAATGCAATCATTAAATATCTTGCTGGCCATACTACTAATTCCACCCATTACTCCATGTAACATATTCCTATCTATTCCTGCCATGTCTTCCACATCTCACATGCTTCAGTCTCTGAACACTAGCCACGTTTAAATGGGCAAAAGTAATCGGAATGAACGCCTGATCGGAAGGAAAATGCGTCATGTAAACACACCGTTCGGAATACTCTGCCCCGATCAGACTCGTTCAGATCTAAATTTCTTTCCTATGGAGATAGGTGGGTCATACCGATTGTTTATCCGATCGTGGAGCATGTAAACGGTTCATTCCGACCGTGTGTCACTGCTGCTCTGGGTTACGTCATGCATAGACGGTGTTTCGCTGAGAGAAAGCTTTGGAGCTCATATGGGACTGGCCAGCTGCTCTGCGGAGGCCCCGTGAAAAGCGCCGCTCTGCTCTCGCCCCGCTGGCGAGGGAGATGTGGGGGAGGAGCTCTTCGTGACCCAGCACCCGAGCTCTGCGTCCCGGTTCGGGTGCCTGTGGACCGAGTGAACCATGTCTCAGAGTCTGAGCAGAGCAGCCAGATTTTTTAATGTGTGTTTGAGGGGAGGGTGCTTTCTTACGCGTGCGTTTTGTTGTATGTAATATGTGGGAGACATGGATCCGTCCCGTCGCTCTGGGTTAGCGGCTGCCGGCTTTAGGAGAACCGCGTCTGAGAAGAGCATGGACCGCCAGCACACACATTGGCTTTGGGGCGGTGTGTGCTCAGAGCACAAATGCCTCTTGGTGCTAAGAAACCGTTGAAACAAACACAAGGATTTGTGTTTCCAGTTGTGTCCCGACAAAATAAAGACTGATGTTATTCCCAGACATTTACGTGCAGCCAAGATGCAGATTACAGCTTTTCCCGCATGGTCCTGGATTTTGTGTCAATCAAAAGGCTAATGTTGTTAGCGCGTGTTAGCCTTCCAGCTCTGTTTCATTCACAAAAACGCACTGATCACATAGATTAAATATAACGATGAGCGAACAGACACTTCATAATATTCATGACATTGATAAAAGCATGTTTGGAAGATTGTCTCGTATTACGGAGCTGCAGCACATGCTGTCTGTCTGTGGCAGCGGTTTGTTTACAACGGGACCTAGTTTGGCATCCGGGTAATTTTACACTACTGCGCATGCCCAGATGATTCATTCCGACTGTAAGTGTGAGCCATGGGAACGTTTGTTCTAATCGGAAAAAGGTTTTCTGTGCCCGTGTGCACGGGTGAATTTTAACCCGACCATTGATCCGATCAAGATATTCTGCCCATGTAACCGCGGCTACTGATGCCAAGCTGCTGATGGAAAAGTTTCATCAACCAGGAAGTGAAGTTGGTTCCCAGGTCTGTCAGAATTTCATCAGGTATTCCTACCCTGGAGAAAAACTGAATTAACGCTCTCATGACTGCAGGAGCTGTAATGGTGTGCCGGGGAAAAGCTTCTAGGAACCGTGTAGCATAATCAGAGACCACCAGGATTTACTCGTGACTCGGGATGGGTATTGTTAAGGTTACTACTACTCTTATTGATACTGCTTATCGATCCGGCATTTTAACGGTAGTCTTATTGATACTTTTTGAGGACGAAAAATAAACAAATAAATAAAAAATGGCAAATTATGAACACAAAGTGTTTTATTTTGTCATTATGTAACAGCATTGTTTTTTAACAAAACATTTGACTTTATACATGAGAATGTTCCAATAAAAACATGGAATGCACATGGATGTGCTAGACCAGGGGTCTGCAACCTGAACCTCTCTAAGAGCCATTTGGATCAGTTTCCCACTGAGATGAAAGCACAGGGAGCCACAACACTAGATGTGTTAGAAAAAAGGTTTTTGCCGATAAATAATGATAGTTCATTTGACAATACTTGTATTGATTCAAAATGCTGTCAGGATATTTATTTTATTATTTGTATTCTTTATGAGAGTGATCTTTCCTTTGATCTTTTGTCCATTTTTCACAACCTTCAATAGACTTTTCTGTCTGTCAAGCACCAGAGCAAAGATGAGTGGGATGATGGAAACAAATTCACTTTGATGTAGACTCCTTTTTATTTATTTTCTTGAAATCCATTTAACCCAAATCATTACATTAATTTTATGGATGTCAACTATGTTTTAATAGGAAGCAGCTGTTAGTTTGTTGGTTGTGGTCTGGAATCATACGGTCATCGTAGCAGCAAGTTGACAGTGGGGGCGCCCTGACGCAAATTTAATTCGTTTTAAGCGAAAATGGGTGATCTTAGTCTAAGGGGATGAAAGGATTTTTTTATTTTTTTGGGCGCTCACGTGTCCCCTGCGAGATCGCCACCAACTCTGTCAGCTTTCACAGCTGCAGACACGCTCACTCAGTGTGCTTATGATGCTCTCTTCCTTCTGCCTGCTCGGTACTACCTGACGGTGTTAAAGGCACGACGACCCTCTGAGAACATGGTGGTTATTTTACAAAAACACAGAGAGCCGCAGCATTTTGGACCGTTTAGCTCTTTCTGCCATCCTAAAACTTTGGCAGCGTTCCTGTGCGCGCCCCCCGCATACTGTCTAAACAACAGCCCCGCCCCCCGTGCACACAAATAGTCAGACAGACCTCTCCTCTTCAGAGAGAATAGCGAAACTAATATAATCATTAATTAAAGCAAAATTGACTGACTTGTAGAGTTAATTATGGCAGATAACGTTTATATCTTGTGGGACCCAAAAAAAGCGACTTCTCCAGTACCGATAGCAGAACCGTTGAGGTCAGATCTTAACGATACTGCTGATATTGCTGATGTTCTCACTGTTTGGCCTCACCATCCCTCCCAGTGGCATCTTTTGGCTTTAGGTGGCACTCAAAGTGTTATGTATCAGTTTAGCTTTCGCCTGTCATATCAGTCATGTTTTCGACTACATTTCTCAGACGTCCTGTGCTGGACTTGGTGTAATCCTATGGGCTCCCCTTTGTTTTGCATCTTCTTGGTGTTTTCTCTGTGTTCTATTTTCCTCCATTATCACCGGTCTTTTGCATTTCTCTGGTCGCGACTTGTTTTCGAATCTAGAATTCCGCTTTGTTTAAGTAAGACATATGGTCCTACGACCATTTAGTATTATTTCTGCCATGGATCTCTGGTTTATTGATGCATGCCACTATGTCATCCCTTGTGTTTGTGCAGCACGTCCTTAATTCAATCTTTGGTTGTATAATTAAGAATTTGTCTCTGTTGGGCCACCTGAATTTTGCTATGTGCATTTTTCCCCACGGCCATCTTGTTTTCTTGTTCTGGGTAGCTCAGTCCTTTACCTCCGTGTTCCTGTTGTTCTGGATGTTTGTCTTTTTTTTTGGTCTCTAATTCTCGATGCTATGAGTGGTTTTGTTATGACGCTGACTGTTTGGATCTTTGGTCTCCCTCCACTTGTTTTCTGATAGTCAATCCTCTCTCGTCATAATTCCGCTTTGACTTTCAGGGCTGCGTCACTTCTCACGATTTGTGCAGCTGCACTGTGTCCTGTTTATCTGTTCCTCTTCTAGGAATTATGAAAAAGAAAATTTCTACATGTTCTGCTGCAGCTACGCATATATCTGCGTTACCTTTTCACCAGTACAGAGTTCCCTTGTTTTATTGCAGGAGTTTCTTTCTAAAAAATAACCACGATCGCTGAAATCCAAGGAGTCTGATTACAGAAGTTTATGGCAGTAAAACTCCTCACTGACTAAATATACTTTTCTCAGACAGACATGAACATTTTCATCCTTTTCTCTTGTTTGAAATCTCAAACTTTCATGGAAATTAAGTCCAGGATCTTAGAATAAAAACAAAGATCTGATGGATCAAAGATTTCTGTTGATCTGAAGAGCTCCGCGTTTCTGTACAGGAGACACGGCACGGACTGAGGAGATTGATTGACAGGGTCTCCAGCCAATCAGGACACAGAACAGGGTGCTGTTTAAAAAATGCAGCATAATCGCTCTAAAAAATAAACTAAACCGGTAAAGACGAACTGCGACGTAGAAAGAGAAGACTCTCTTCTGTTATGTTTGACAGGAATTTTAGAGGGTTTCAGGTTGGAGCACAGACTGCAGAAGGGGGAAATAAAATGTCACTTCTTGATCATGTGGGCAGATAAAAAAACACGGGCCTCTGATATTGTTCAGTGTGCCTGACCAAACATGGGGGCAAGCCGGATTAAGCCCACGGGCCGTAGTTTGCCCACCCCTGAACTAGTGTGAAATATATGACTGAGCAGTTTTCGACTTTTATTGGTGTTTGCCAATACACAAATTCATTTAAAAGTATAAAAAGGGCTTTTTCTTATGTTTGTATTCCTGCAGCACTCCCCCAGCATTGGATGACTGAAGAGGAAGATCAATGCAACCAGCAGAGGAACTTTAAAGTGGAACAGGAAGAACCGGAACATCCACAGACTAAAGAGGAATCAGGGGAGGTCTTCATCAGTCAGGATGAAGATCAGATTGATCTGAAGCAGGAGACTGATACCTTGATGGAGATTCCTACTTATGAGGAAGATGAGAACAGTGAAGCAGATCTAAACAATCAGCAGAGGAACTTCAGAGTGGAACATGAGGAACCAGAACCTTCACAAACTGAAGAGGAACAAGGGGAGCAACAATTTCAACAGATTAAAGAGGAACCAGAACCACAACAGATTAAAGAGGAATCAGGGGAACTCTGCATCAGTCAAGATGAAGATCAGCTTGATCTGAAGCAGGAGACTGATACCTTGATGGAGATTCCTACTTTTGAGGAAGATGAGAACAGTGAAGCAGATCTAAACAATCAACAGAGCTTTAATGTAACTGATAGTCCTGATGGAGGAAACCAACATGTAGAATCAACATCAACTACAGATGAAGAGACAGAATCAACATCAACTACAGATGAAGAGACAGACCCACAGAACAGAGATCAGAGGAAGAAGAGAGACAGAAGTCATGTCCAAACTGGGTCTGATGAAAGATATTGTGCATCTAAAAAATGTGGTAAAAAGTTTAGTGGGCGGCCTCAGTTGAAATTTCACATGAGAACTCAAACAGGAAGGAAGACATTTTCTTGTAAAAACTGTGAAAAAAGTTTCAGTTATAAATTTAATCTCAAAACACACATGAGAACTCACACAGGAGAGAAGCCTTTTTCTTGTAAAGAATGTAAAAAAAGTTTTAGTCAATTATCTAGTCTCAAATCACACATGAGAACTCACACAGGAGAAAAGCCTTTTTCATGTAAAGAATGTGATGCAAGTTTTAGTCACAAATATAGTCTAGAAACACACATGAGAACTCACACAGGAGAAAAGCCTTTTACTTGTAAAGAATGTGATGCAAGTTTTATTCACAGGTCTAGTCTCAAAACACACATGAGAACTCACACAGGAGAAAAGCCTTTTACTTGTAAAGAATGTGATAAAAGTTTTAGTCACAGATCTAGTCTCAAATCACACATGAGAACTCACACAGGAGAAAAGCCTTTTACTTGTAAAGAATGTGATTCAAGTTTTAGTCAAATATCTCATCTCAAATCACACATGAGAACTCACACAGGAGAAAAGCCTTTCCCTTGCAATAAATGTGATGCCAGTTTTAGTCGAATATCTATTCTAAAAACACACATGAAAACTCATGCAGGTGAGAGATAGTTTTTATGGCTGATTAATGGCTCAGTCATAAATGTAATCTAGTAAAATACATTAGAACTCACACAGGTGAGAAGCTTTTCTTTTTTAACGAAAACATTTTTTTATAAAGGATTTACAGAAAGATTTCAACTACGAAAACAGAAAAACAGAGCAGAAAACTTGTACAGTATATGGGAAAATATTGTGAAAAAGCCATTTGGTCGTTTTTTATTTTTTTTATTTTTGTTTTTAAAAGAAAGAACTTTTTTTGTTTATATACAAAAAAGAAAAATGTTGGAATATTTCAAGCCTTAGTTTAATTTAGTGAATTTATTGTATAAGTTTAAATAAAACGATGGGAAAAAAGAACATTCTAACAAATGTTTATGTCAAAAACATTTAGTGATCATGTTTAACCCTTGTGCTATCCTAGACACTTTACCATTGGGAGTTGGGTCATCTAGACCCACTAGACAGTGCCCTGAACAATTTTTCTTCAATGATTTGTGATCTTCACTGGTGTCCATGGATTACATGAAATCTTTCCACCTTTATCCACCTTTGTCATGGTAGGGAGAACACGTCAATGCAAGGGTGGGGTCATCTAAGATAGCACAAGGGTTACAAAGTGTGTTGTGTCCTTCCTGCCAGCGAGTGCTTTGGTATTGGAGGGGTAAATTATCTCAGTCAGACTGGTGGACTGGTTGTATTCTGCACCATCCCATATTGCCAAAATTGCCTAAATCTTTTTCAGTGACTACCCCCAATCTGGTGGCCTCAATGACACAGAGCATTGATGTAGTAATTCAGTTCAAAGGAGGCATTAACTACATTTTGTCCTGCCATTGTTTTTTTTTTTTAATTATTTTAGACAAAACTTATTTAGTTGACCATTGTTGTATTTTCTGATAAGACAATGTTTATGTTGTCAAAGTGTGTACATTATTATGAGAAATGTTTTGTAAACATCTGATTTTTTGTCATATTTTCATTGTTGTTTTAGGCTAAAAGAAGGGACTTCAGTTTTTAATTTGTCAAGGCATGTGAGCTAGTAACCATCGAGTGAAAAAAGATTTTCTTTTAAATCCACAAACTAATGGAATCACCATGAATCAGCAAATTCTGCAGCTTCAATATGCAATGTTTTAAAACATAAAGTGTTGCAGAACTTTTAGGATGGAGAAACTGTGGAGAACATTTTCATGTGAATCATCTTCTAAGCTGTTTGTTCCCTTTTGGGGTCATGAAGGCAGGGGACATCCTGCATCCAGTCTGTCACAGGGCCCATGCACTCTCACATTCACATCTAGGGACAATTTAGACCAACCAATCGATCTATGAAGCATGTTTTGGGATGGAAGCTGGAGTCCCCAGAGGAAACTCACACATGCACAGGGGCAAACATGCAAACTCTACTGTTTTCAGATCCTCCAACCAGGACTTGAACAGAGTGCCTTCTTGCTTTGAGACAAGAGCGCTAACCACTGCACCACCGTGCAACCCGACAACAATCAGGTTTATGTTTTTTTGTTTATGTTACTGCTGAACGTAACCATAATGTTGATGGAAACTTGTTTAAAGTATCAAACCCCATTTCTTTCTTTCTATATAAATCTTTGTGTTTGTATCAATTTTGTTTATTTTGATCTTTGGTTCTAAATTAGGCTGATTTAATACATATAGTTTAAACTTTTTCATACATCCTGTAAAAATACACACCTATAGTAACTGTACAAACATATTCTATTAAAAAGCAAGAATCGTGTTTCGGTCTGTGAAACGTTGAGCTTAATTCATGAATTCAATTGGATCGCCACCTAAGGAACGATCCACAGTCTTAGTAGAACCGCATCCCTACCATTTAGTGAGGAAAGAATTTTCCTAAAAATTTATTCAAAAAGATTTGGATAAAGAACCAGACTGGTGTTTGTGTCTGGTGTTCTTGTGATTCCTGTTTTCTAGTAGACATTAGAACTGTTCCTCTGTTCTTTTTGGTTCTCAGTGTTCTGTTCCAGTCCTTACTGTGAAGAATAAAGTGGACGTGAACATCAGTCAGAAGTGTGGAGTCTTTCCCACAGTGTGGGTTTCTGCTGTTTGTTAGTTCTCTGCTGGTTCCAAAGCTGGACTCTGTTCCAAAAAAGTTCAAGGGTAAATTAATTGATGTTCTACACTTTTGGTTCCAAATCTGCATGGAACTTTAAATATGAAGGACTGCATTCACTGTGAAACACGTATTTATTCAAAGACGTGAGCATAAAATGACTTAAGGAGAATAAATGTTAAAACTTTTAGACCAAATGGAGACTGAAGCATTTTTCTTCTTAAATATCTGTGAAAAATATCACATTTATCTAAAAATCAGAATCACCCTCCAGAACAACTGTTTTTCCTGTTTTTATTGGACTAATGTTCACCATCTGCTGAGGAGAAATATTTAATGTTGACAGGGCTCCAGACTAACTTTTTTCACTAGGAGCACTGTGGCCCCCAACTGAAAATTTTAGGGGCACAACCAGAAAATTAAGGGGCGCATACCGTAAATCAACATTCTAACCAGATCTACTAATTTCCACTGTACTATTAATAAATACTTTAATGATAGATGCAGAAATTGCTGTTTCAAATTCAGTGTCACATTTTAATCTGCACTTTTGAAGATGCAACAACAAGGTAAACTGACAGCAGCATCGCTGTCATGACAGTACAAATAGTAAAGAAAATACCATACATTTAGAATCATAAAAAGGTTTTTAGTAACAAAGTGATTACCAGAGTAACCTTTCGGTCATTTCATAGTTACAAACAATACTTAAATGTATGTAAACATTAAGGGATGGAAATTCATCTTGGTGACACCAAATAGGTGCAGCCAATGCACAATAAGCGCATTCTTTTTTAAAACTTGTCCTGTCCAACAGCTGGGCAGACAGATGAGAGCTGAGGACGTCTTGTGTTGGACATATTTTACTTTAACTACAGGGGTTATTAAACTTCATACAAACCAAAGGTATGTCTGAATAAACCCCTTTTGTAATTGAGGCCAAACTTTATTGATTTCAACCATGTTTAAAAATCTTTGGTGTTGGACCGGACGGAAAAGGAAAGGAGGGAAGAAGAGAGAGGGACGTTGGGGGGGGGGGGGGGGGGGGTTAGGAGAGTGATAATAGGAGGGGAAGGGGGATAAGACAATCAAGCAGCATAAAGCAACAAGTTTACTGGTTGTTTATCATTACGGTAAGGTTCAAATGTAGTACAAAAAGGGCGGGGCCTGTCCACAAACACACTCAAATGTTATCAACACACCTGCTAGCTGCAAAAATGTCCACATGTCAACATGTACACAAAACAGATAGTGTTCACACGCATACTTATGCCTTTAAACCAACTAGTGTGAGATATTTCAGTCATTCAATCATGCAAACTATTAGTGCAAAGGTGAGCTAACACCTGTGCTCAGGTGAGTGTTTATGTTCTTCTAAAATGGATGGTGGAACGTGAAAAGAAGGAGGGAGAGTGCCCAGCCATCCCCACCCCAAGACCCCCACCGCAGCAGCAACGGCAGCCGGAACCCCCCCCCAACGACACAGCAGCAGGCAGGGGACAACCGCCCCCCCGGGCGACCAAATCCGCCACCCAGGCCAGGACCAGCAGGACCGCCGTGAGGCCCCCAGAGCCAGAGAGAAGGGAAGCATGGGGGGAAGGAGAGCAACGCTGCACAGATCACCTGGGGCCTGTTTCAGAAAGGAGGTTAAGTGTAAACTCTGAGTGCGTTAACCCTGAAATCAGGGAAACCCTGGGTTTTCCGTTTCAGAATGGGAGGTTTGTTAAACCAGAGAAAGCAGAGTAAGTCAAACCCGTTTCTGAAAGAGAGGTAACTTTTACTCGGAGTCAGTATCCATGGTTACTTATGCTGTGAACCAAACCTGGTCGGGAGCAGGTTTTATTCTCCAAACTCAAAGTTTCTGCCGGTCCCCTCCCCTTTTTAAAGACGAAGCGGTATTTTTCGCTTTAACCTTCATTGCCCAAATGTCCGTCACACAGAGACGGTCTAAGTGACAAGAATGGCTTGTTCTTTTTTGGAGGACCCAATAGACGGGGAGGCTGCATTAATTCCTAGAGAATTACATTTACGAGGATTTTGAGAAGACTCGATTCTTTTTTTCACTTTTAGCTGCTGCCATGTTCTTTTAATTCCTGCAGGATTGCATCTACATGAAAATGAAATCAGGGACATTGAATTAGATTAATGTAACAATTACTTTTTGGAAACACAATTTGCTAGCACTGCTTACTTTCTTAATCCCATAAAAACCTATACCACTTGATCAATACAAGGGTAGTGTTGCAGCGTGTGTGTGCTGAGCGGGGTGCGATCCATGAGAGAGAAGGGGAGGGGCGATTGCAGGTGCAGATGGGGGGGGGGGGTGAGCACGGAGCAGAGGTGTGTGCGTGGTATATATTGTGTGTTCGGAGGACGGAGCACTTAGTTAAATAAAGAGAAGGTGTCATTCCCAGCATGGCCGGCCCTCCCTATACGCGAATTACGCAGCCGCGTAGGGCCCCCGTCACCAGCAGGGCCCCGAAGTGGCGACAAAAATTAAATTAAAAAAGACCCAAATCTGGCAACCCATTTCATAGAACTTCCTTACCAACGTGTGCTCTGAATGTTGTGCAAAAGAAAGTTGCCTGCACTTTAATGATCCCCCTTGTCAGCACACATGAACCAATCTGGCAACCCAAATAATGACGTTACACCATTTAGCAACGATTGGTCAACATAATTGCATCTGAGCCTGGCACGGTGTGCATTTACGAGCGCATTTTGTTTCAATAAAGTTGGGGAAAAGAAAAAAACAGCACATTTTGTCACGCTGATCAAAGCGACAACAAGAAAACGTCATGCCTCAGAGACTTTATCATCAGGAGCGAAAAAAAGATAAATAACTTCAACATCAATCACAAGGTAAGTTTGGAGGATGTTGGGGCTTTATTTTTACATTATCCAGCATTTCTGTGCAGCTGCGCAATTTACGTAAAATACTAAGCGATGTGTCTGAGCTGAAGTTTGCACATAAACGACCCCGTTTGTCGTAATTTCCAATGGAAAACTCGAAAATAATTTTGATACCCAAGTTTCCAAGATGTGGTCGGACATGACCTTCTAAACGGCGGAGAGTAAAGAAAAGTAAATAATGACAACTATATGGTGGCTGAAAAATGTTTTAACTCACGTTATCGTTTTGTTTCATTGTTTTGCTAACACATATTTAGTGCGTTCTGCATTTTCCGGTTTATTACATCATAAAAACTGCTGTTTATCTGTTATAGACAGGTAGTCTGAGTTTTACAACAATGAGTGTGTCATAAATCTTGCATTGGCATGAAATATGGAGAATGAAAACTGCCAAATACATAGGAAATAAAGGTTCTCATCTATAAATGACAAACAAAATAAATGTACTAATTTTAAAATTATGAACATACAAAATAATACAAAAAGAAGTGTATAAACGTCATAGATTTCCACTTATTCTCAAATTATTGTTCACATTTTATTATTTATAAATAGGTAAATTTATTTCTTATTTGTAGTTTGCACATGCATTATTTTACATAATGATGATGTTTTGCACAGTTGTGTCTCATCAGACAGTTTCTTCTGCTCTCAAAAAGTATTGGAGGAGGTGCAGCGTCCACATCCCAAGATGTTCCTGACTTCACTGAAGATTTCATCTCAGGTAATAATAAAAGCATGTAAAGTAATAGAAAAAACAGTGTCTGCATAACCCCTTTTATTCATAAACAGCAGCTGAAGAGTATGGAGCTCCAAACTGTTCATAATTAAATTAATGAAATATGACCTTATGCAAATATACAATCAAACAATAAATCTCTCATAAATATATAAAAAGATCATGACATTGTGAAAACCTGCACACAGATTTTAAACGAACCAATATATTATTAGTATTCTGCTATAGATATTTTATTAGCTTTATCATTGAATATTGTATAATAATAATTCTTGTTTTTTAGCTGCAGGAGAAACTGCTGTCACCACTTCTACTGTAGAAAGAGAAACATTTGACTGTTTTACTTTTCACTGTTAGCTTTTATTTAAGTTATGTATCTTATGTTCCAGAGGCTCCAAGAGAGGCGTGTATGGAAGAGGAGCCTACTGGATCCAAAATTCCACCTACCGGTACCTCAAATCCAGTTGGTCCAGCTGAATGGCCAACCACACTCTCTGATCCAGTAAGAATGGATTTGGTCCTTTTCAGACTGATGAAGACTCTGACTTTCCAAAATCCCCTCATTGAGCTGTTGTGTTCTTTATGTTGGATTGTTTTATTGTCATTTGATTTGCAATTAAGTTGCTGTTTTTAATAAGTTGGAGTTTTGTGAATGTCATTTGTTGAGTGCCTAATGTTACATTAAAAAATATATATCTATATACATTTGTCATTCTTTTTTTTCTTTGCATTTAAAATTTGTTTAGCACCACTTAATGTGCATCCAACATGCAGGCAATATACTGTATTCAATTCTTTGGCAGCAACAATAATTCACAAATGTATTAATAGACAGATCTCATTTATATTACAACAACAGCTGTGTTTTTTTTGATGCTGCTGATCAGTTAGAGGGCCCACAAATTACATTTCGCTTAGGGCCCCCAGAAGTCCAGGGCCGGCCCTGATTCCCAGAATAACTGTCTTGGAGTCATTCTTATTCCGCTCTGGAGGTTGAGGGTTTCCAACGGGAAGTGAACCCCGAAGGAGAATTCCCTTCGGCCCTGAAGGAAATCTCCCCTGCGCTTCTGACCACGGTCGGTCGGAAAGACGAGAGAAAAGAAAGGAGAAGTCTTCGCGCAGCGAAAGGTTCAACAGTAGACAAAAGTTCACTTTTAAAAACACAATTGCATGTATTAATATTAAACTGACCAAAGTTTGCAAGAGGGGAAGGTTAACTAAAAAGTCCTCTAAACATTACCGACGTTAAATGCATTTTCCCCCCAGATTGGTTCTGTACACTATGCAGCATTTCATGCATTTACACCAGGATAAACACTTCAAAAGTACACCTAAATATCCCCATTTTTTATTTCACACCGTACGCTATTTAAAAAATTATTACAGCCAATATTTTATAACAATGACTTAAATGCAAACTTAGACATTAACTTGAGCAGCTATGTTTTCCACGCTAACTGTCTCTGTTTTGCAGATGCAGCGGTGTTGCTTTTCTTCTGGAATATGTGTTCATATTCACTGTAACTCTGCAGCAGCACGTCAAGTTCAGCTGGCGAAAAATACGCAGACCTCTTTTTTTCTACTGTTGCCATGGTGACTCGTAATATCTGCGCTCCATTGATAATGGCTTCTTATAGACGCGGTGCGCACGCTCACCTCCGAATCAGTCCACTCAGAGTTGATTGATCTAACTCGGATCAGCTTCTCTGAAACAGAAAACTCAGAGTTGTTAATCTCCCGATTGACCAACTCGGAGTTCAAGTTCAACCTCAGAGTTGGTTGAACCTCCTTTCTGAAACAGGCCCCAGGTGTTCAAACCCCCCTAGGGTCCTGTGTGTGCACGTCTGACCAGCATCAACCTGTTATTTCTGTTGGTTCTGATCCATAAAGGTTTTTAATTACCATTTATTTGTCATTAGTGTTCAGAGTTCATATAGTTTTGCATTTTTCAAGAGGTTTTTTGAACTTTTTGAGCTTTTCCAGTCTGGTTCTACTGGTTTTATTGGAGTTTCTTCTGTTTTTATTGTTACTCCACGTGACCCAAAGGTCTCTGCTCGTCCCTGCTGTGCAGCTCTGTCCTTCCCCTCTGTCATGTGTTCATCCGTCCACATGAGGGCGCCGTCTAGGTCATGCCTGGTGAGCTGGAAGCCAAGAAAAGGAGGGAAAAATGGAGAAAATGAAAGACCTGAGGAAAGCTGCAGTTCAGCCTTCAGGAAGAAAAGTTTAGACCAATAATTACAGAAATAAAAAAAAATGTTTTTATAAATCTGAAAGTCACCAAAGTGTTTAACAAACTTTTTTATAAAGTGAAAAGGTCAAATGTTTGTGTGTTGGAAGTCCCAACCTGACAGATGAGCAGAATAATAAGGCAGGCAAAGCCGTAACACTGCCCCCTGGTGGACAGGAACTCAGCAGTGCAGCTTCAGGATGGAGTGGCTTCCAACAGATCAGATCAACGTTCTGCTCTCTGCTAAAGAGGCAGAACGTCTCCTTCTAAGAAGAATCCAGAGTTCCTGATCACAAACATCAACGAAGCCCAAATCAGAGCTGATCAGACTGCATGGAGCCCAAGCTCCAGAAAAGAGGAGAGAAGAAGAAGTCGTCCACATGAAGCTTCACCTTAGAGGAAAAGAGGAGCTGCTGAACTAAAGTACTCGAGTACTGAGGAAGACTTTCAAGCTCTGATGGATTCTGTAGAACATTTGGAACTAGAATGTGGAAAGTGCTTCAGTTCCATCAGCTGTCAGTCTGCAGCAGCTTCATCTGCTGCCTCCATCCTCTCTCTGTGAGTCTCTGCAGAGTTTTTCTGCAGCTGCTGGTTTTTCTGCAGCAGCAGCAGCATCAGAGCCAGAGAGCCAAAGAAAGTGGAAAGTCTGAGAAGGAAGCAGCTCTGAAGCTCTGCAGCTGACGGTGCAGCTTCAGGACTCATGAGGAGGAGCACATGCACGGCTCTGATGCTGCTGAACGTCTGACTGAGATGATCCACATTCAGAAGAGAGTTTCAGAGTGAAAGACGTGTGGAAGAAGAGAATCCTGAAGGTTTCTGTGCAGACATGAACTCAGTCAGAGAGCGTCTGAATGTTGGAGGATCCAGAAGAAACCAGGAGCTCATGAAGGTGGTTCTGTTGGAGCAGAGAGCAGAACTCTGATCCCAGTTTCAGGAACAATGCAGGCTCATGTTCTGGACTGAAGAGTTCTCCTGAAATGTTCTGTTCAGACTTCTTCAGGATCACATCTGTGTGTGAATGTGGAGGTTTGTCTGAACCAAGCTGCAGCTCACTTTGAAGCTCCTTCAGGCTCACACAGCAACAATGACAAAGACTGAAGCTGCTGTGCTGCCCTCTAGTGGCAAACATGGGATCTGCAGCACACATTTCTGCATTTCTCAACAGTTTTGAAGCCCATCCAGAGAATGCCAAAAGTGTGCAAAGCAGTAATCAAAGCAAAAGGTGGCTACTATGAAGAACCTACAATATGACATATTCTCAGTTGTTTCACACTTTTTTGTTATGTACAATTTTCATAGTCATGAAAATAAAGAAAACTCTTTGAATGAGAAGGTGTGTCCAATAAATCTCTTATAAATATATAAAAAGATCATGAAATTGTGAAAAACCTGCACACCGATTTTAAATTAGCCATTGTATTATTCAATATATTTCATTTTGCTTTAAAAACCTCTTCATTATTTTAAAACAGTATTTTAAAATATTCATTTTATTCATGTGGAATATTATTATAATTCTACTTCTTTTTTCAGAACCTTGGATTTCAAAATCAATATTTTCCAAAGTAGCTTTGTTTTTATTTCATGTTGCTGTTTTTCAGAATGGCGTATTTATTTCATGAAAAGCTTTTTCAGGAGAATGAGTCAATCTGTCAATCAAACTAGACAAGGCGGAGACACTTTTGTGATTGGCTATTCCTTTACTCAGACATGAGCAGCAGCACCCTAACTACATCGATCGAAGATGCTTCAGCGAACGTGACGGAGCAATGCACTCTCCTCAACACTAGGGGGAGTATGCACCTCAACACATCCACAGTTTTACACGAAATTGGGCAGTTTTGGTTCTAAATTTGCGGATAAAAGTGGTTTTGGGCGAGTGTGCATAATTCAGGTGATTTTGTGGTCGGTTCTGCAATTTTCATCTTCTTATTAACATCTAGTAGTGGCCTAAGTTAGGCTGAGTGGTTGTTGGAGTTCCACAAAACGTCTATGAACTGGAGTTCCATGAACGCAACATGCCGCGTGTGGGAGGGGCTACCAGCTAATGTTTTTAGCCTGATAGCCACATGGAGCGGTTGCTTGTGCTTATCTCAGTAACAATGCATGGATGCACAATGTACATGGAGTGTTAAGAGATCAGGTTTATTTATTTGGAATAGTTCCACATTGTAATGTTTCCATGTTTGAGTTCATGAGATCATCCCAGAGAGTCTTTACTTCAGGTCCTGCAGTCAAAATACGTCATAAATTACGTGTAAATCAGAGCGCCCAGGCAGCGCGAGAGTGAGTGTGTGAGCGCAAGTTAAGGGTCTGTTGCCTTGTCCCCTGGAAAAGTAATAATAAAAAAAATCTTTCCTCCAAAGTACAGAGCCTGATTCTTGGAGTAAACCCTGGCTGCAGAATTGCTCAATCAATCCCGGATCTCCGCTGCGTTTTCCGACCACGGTCAGATACGTCATCGCAGGAAAGGTTCAACATATTCCCAGAGAGGGGAAAAAAAATCAGAGGACCTGATTATAATCACTGTCTCATTGAAAATAGAAAAATATAAGGTTCAAGAGGCCTCAGCAGGCTTGTTCCGCTTTCCGCAGCTGCCTGGTCTGACTGACAGTCCGCCAGCTCGCCTCCTGCGAGCCGACATGAGACACGATGTGAGCTCTGAGTGAATGGCGTAAGAATGAGGAGTGTTTCAACGGGGTACTACCGGAGCTCCTCTGTGGTTTGGTCCACACAAACCCTCAAACTACAAAAACAGAGTCGTCCATGTTTGCATCTTCTGCAGCAGACAGTTTGTCTCTATTTGATCTCTAATGTCAATAAAGCCATGCAGATATCGCTGAAACATGTAATCTCTCTGACTGGAACACCGCTGAGCGGGTATCCAGGAATATGAATCGATTTCCATGGATGAGCCAATAAACGTTTTGATCCCGCCCACTTTCACTGATTGACAGATAGACTCATTCTCCCGAAAAACCTCTTCATGAAATAAATACGCCATTGTGAAAAACAGCAACATGAAATAAAAACAAAGCTACTTTGGAAAATATTGATTTTGAAATAGGAGCTTCTGAAAAAAGACAGAATTATAATAATATTCCACATGATTAAAAATGAATATTTTAAAATGCTGTTTTAAAATAATGAACAGGTTTTTAAAGCAAAATGAAATATATTGAATAATATAATGGCTTATATAAAATCAGTGTGCAGGTTTTTCACAATTTCATGATCTTTTTATATATTTATGAGAGATTTATTGGTTGATTGTGTATATGCATGAGGCCATATTTATTTATTTAATTAAATATTTATTTATTTAATTATGAACAGTATAGGACTCCATAGTTTTGTAGTCAAATCTGAACATTGATGAGACACAGCGTAATGACGTCACAGCAGCTCTCAAAAAGTTTCCTCCATACATTTTTTTCTATTTTTCTTTTCTTTTCTTTTCTTTATTATCTCCTGAATCAAAACTGTTTAAAAATATTTGAGGCTTTTTGGACCATATTGAGGTTCAGTTAAGCAGTTTATACGTTTCTTTTTAAAGGAAGCTCCTGCACGTGACCCGGAAGTGAACAGCACCAGGCGCTAGCAGCGTTAGCTTGTTAGCAGGCCATCGGCGTTAGCTTGTGTTGAGAGGTCGGTGGTGTTTTTTTGGGACGTTTGTGAGGTTTTTGGACAGAAAAGACGATACGTGGTTCGTGTGGGACTCTCAGCATTTTCCAAAGTGTCGTAAATGAGTGAAGAAGTGTTGAACGGAAAGACAACGTGGATTGCTGTGATTGTGAGACTAGCAGATGATCGATCGGAGCTGCAGTGAAGAGGACGGCGGTGTTTGTGGGAGTTGGAGCTGAAGATCGGAGCAGGAACCATGTCTTCCCTTCAGTCTCTGAGAGAGTTGATCAGCGAGCGACTAGCTGCTGCTGCTGAAGAAATCTGCAGACTCTGTGAAGGAACCATCGTCCAGTACGAGCAGGAGCTCTGTCGTCAGCGCAGACTGCTGGATGTCATCTGGAAACCACAGCTGCAGCTAGAGCTACACCACATAGGTATGTGACCTTCATCAAAGAAACAGAGAAGCCCTTTGAGCTTCATGCTTTTCTTTTTGGTGACCCGTCTGTTAGTTAGTGGTGGTTCTTCACATCAGCATAGTGTCTGTCCTCAAAAGGCCAGATATAACTTATACACCTAACTAAATGTAATGAATGAATGAATGAATGTTAAATAACTCATTATTTATGTATTATAACTTTTAAAGTAACAATTACATAGAAAACATATGTTTGCTTGTTACTTAGCACATGGATCACTAACCTTTTTGAGAGCGAGGGCTATTTCATGGACACTAAGTGGTATGAAGGGCGCCACTAAAAACCTCCTAGCGCCGCCCCCCCCCAAAAAAACAAAAAACAAAAAAAAACACACGATTTGCGGACATCCTTGTGTGTGCCCTATTTTTATCTGCTCATTTTACACACAAAAACATGCATGAATTTTCTAGACTTGTATTATGGGGGGGCGGGGGGGGGGGGGGGGGGGGGGGGGGGTCAAACTCAGTTGCAGAGGGGGCCTCAATCCAAAACACACTTCAGGTTGCGGGCCGAACAAGATAAACATTTATTGAACACACTAAAGCTAAACTTTAAAACCTTTAAAACTTTAGCTTAATTTTAACATTTTAAACATAAATGTAAATAAAAACAAACAGGAATATTAATCCGGAATAATAAATACATTCTGTGAAATTAAGCAAATATGCACAAACAAAGCCAGGGAATATTAATAATTAGAAATAATAAATCAAATTATTCCGTTTTATTTGCTCTTTTGTCCTTTTCTTAGAGCTGAACTCCTGACATCATTTTTAGCAATAAGTTCATTTCTGCTTGGTTTGTGAAGTTCTGTGTGTGTCTTTGGTCCTGTGTGTGTCTTTGTGAAACATATCAGAGGGATTTGATTATTTAAAAACCTGTTATTGTGAAAATCATGTTTAGGTCTCATAAAACATTAAAAACTTAATTACAGAACTCATCAGTGGGATTACTCCAAAATATTTGCCATTTTCCTAATTTTGTACAACACCAACATTAAAATCCTCCAAAATTCTCAATACTTTCATAAACAAATGATCTATTGTTTATTTATGGTCTGAAAAAGTGCAGCTGTTTTCCAGCCAGCATTACCTGCTGTCTTTATTTAGACGTTACTATCACCAACTAAACAACCGTAAAAATAAATGGATATGGAAAATACAGACAAGTATTAAAAATGTCTGCTATAGTTAGTGAAGAATGATATTATTAGAATGAGCTGAGTAATTTAAGCCACCCGCTGATCCAGGTGTTCCACAATGGTCTCCGTGTGCCGTTTCACCTCGCAACCTGCACCCACTACCCCTCCCCTTCTCCTCCTCACACACACGCACCTCTTTCTCTTTTTTTTTTTTTTTTTTTTTTTTTTACGCACCTCTTTCTCAAAGGCGGGAACACCGATTCACAAGTTTCAGGCCGTTCCATCCTCTGCCATATATTTCATGACAGCAGAACTGAAGTGCATTAATTACTAAATAGCAAGCACTGAATCACCACCCTTTACTATCCAGGTAAGTACCGTTGTGCCCAAGTCTAAATTAAATATCCTCTTACTTAGTAGCGGCTCCACTTGACATGTCCGAATCTGCTCCCCGTGCCCCATGCTAAGCACAACCCCAGTTTGTCGAAAACGACACTCACATATGTTGGCAGTCTGTTATGTCTGTTAATTTTGAACACCCCCACCAACAGCCAAACAGCATTAAACTCACTTCTGCTCACAGCTCCCTCACTTCTGGTGAGCAATTGAACAGACCCCAGATTCCCCACTTCCCATGAGTCTTAAAAGCTGAAGGCGGGGCTAAACCCCAGATCGCCACAATATATTGATTTGCTATATGAGCAGTGCTATTTTTGGGGCACTCCCGTTAAATGATATTTACCCTTCCAATCATTTTTACATTCTCTCTTTAACTGTTATAGTGATCTTTGTGTCTTTTGTGGAAATTATGTAGAAACTGTGGAACATCTTTTCTTGGAATGTTTTCATGTAAAAGAGTTTTGGTCTTCTTTTCATAATTGGCTCAAATACAAAAATATCATCATTAGCCCTTTAAATTGGAATACAATTAAAATTCGATTACAATTTATTCACAAAAGTCTGGACTTTCTGATTAATGCACTGATTGTAATTTCAAAGCATTTTATTGGGTGAAATCTCACATTAATGGATTACTCAACCGTCTCAACCTATTCTCTAAATCTTTACATTACATGAATCATAAGAATGCCCAGACATTGTGTAATTTATTTGATCTATTTCAACTTTTGTAATGGACCCTTATTTTTATGGATTATTTTTTTAAGTTATATTTATTTTCAAAATTTTTTTGTCTACCTAATTGATAGTGATAGATAGCTGTGGAAAACATTGATGATGTCATGATTGTGAGTTTTCCATAGATTTCAAAAATGTCCCACAGCTGCTCACAACAGAGGACACACTTTGGACTTGGTTATTACCTACAGCAGGGGCGGGCAATTCCAGGCCTCGAGGGCCGGTGTGTCTGCACGATTTCCAGATAGTCTTGGCCTACTCATGGCTGATTACCTGGTTCAGGTGTGTCCAGCCAATTAGAACATGCCAGAGCAGGGTATGCTGGAAAAACATGCAGGAATGCGGCCCTCAGTGCCCCCCTCTGACCTACAGCCTGTCTGCTGGAGGGTCCAGTCTGTCCAGTTGTGTATTTTTGTGTACATTTTTCCAAAACTGTCCAGAAGCCACTTGTGTACACATTCCAATGTACACATCTGGAGCAGCTGCTTGTGCTGGTGGAACCACACCCCGGTGTGTTCAAGTCCCGACTGTGCGCCATAAATGCAGATGCCAGTAACATGTGTCACACATGATCCATGAGTGTTCATTGATGTTTTTTTTATCAGACACTACTGTGTGTTTGTTTCTGTCACCAGTGGAATCATCACTTTCCTTTTCTAGAACCAGAAGAACAAACTGGAAGAACAAAGTTTCAAGTTCTCTTCCCATCTGATTGCACAAGGCAGAAAAAAGGCGGGAGTTCAACCATCACCCTGAAACAAAGTTCACCTTTAAACTGTGTCAATGTCAGATGGAGAAATAGAATAGAATGTAGAATATTAGAAGAACTTAGAAATGGAACCTGTGTAAATCACTTAGCATTGAATTTTAATTAAATAATGACAATTTTGATTATTTTTTCCAATTTTAAATTAATGACACGTTTATTAAATAATATAATGGCATCTATATTTATTGCTTCCATTAGTCTCTTGTTGTCCTCCAGACTCCTCAGACATATTCATATTCCAAAGATCACAAAGTTTATTGAAGCTTGACAAAACCCAAAAGTCCTGAAAACGTATAAAAGGCTCCTTGTTGTGTTTGTGTCCCTGCAGTCCTCCCCGAGCATTGGATGACTGAAGAGGCAGATCAATGCAACCAGCAGAGGAACTTCAGAGTGGAACAGGAGGAACCAGAACCTCCACAGATTCAAGAGGAACTGGAGGAACCAGAACCTCCACAGATTAAAGAGGAACAGGAGGAAACAGAACCTCCACAGATTCAAGAGGAACTGCAGAGCTTTAATGTAACTGATAGTCAGGATGAAGAAGGAAACCAACATGAAGAATCAACATCAACTACTAATGAAGAGACAAACCCACAGAACAGAGATCAGAGGAAGAGGAGGGACAGAAGTCATGTCCAAAGTGTGGACAGCTCTCACATGTCAGCAGGTCAGTGTGACTCTGATCTTCATCTCCACACTATCGGTATGTTCACTTCAACAACGGTTCTATCTTGAGCTTCAAGCTCTCCAAACATGCAGAATCAACAGCGTGTCCTGGAAGAGTCTCTTCTGTCCCTTCCAGTTGAAAAGACAGAAGACATTGTTGGTCAGTGCAGCCGACAAAATTCTTCAAATCACATGATCTTAGTTAGTCCCTCCAGCTAACGACAAACAGGAAACCTTATCAGATCAAAGAGAAAATTGTTAGCAGATAAAAAAGTACAATCTGTTTTGTCGTCTGTGGTTCTAAGTTTGTAGTTCAGTTCTTTTCAGCAGATTTCTCTGTCAAATCCAAAATCCATCTAAACCTCTTTGATGTCTCCATGTCTCCAATTCCAGACATTCAGACAGATTCTATTTCCAAAACTACATTTCAAGCTAAAACCCAAAGACAGGGTCCTGCTCATGGACCTGCAGACAGAAAAGATTCAAACCTGAACACATCAGTGAAAAACTGCTTAATGTCAGAATTGTTCTCCTATCTTTTTCTGGACTGATTCTTCCTCCAGTGCAGCTTCATCAAACTGCTCCTCATTGGTGGGTGGAAACACAACAGGGAGGTTTTTCTGTGTCCAGTTCAGCTCCATGAATGTTCAGGCTGTTTAATGTCAGTGATTTCAGTTTAGAAAAACTGCATCTCTGCTGAGATTTGCTTCACTTCCATAAGAACCTCAGCAGCATCAGGATCATTTTGTTGATGGTTTGTCTGTGGAATGACATTTCATACTCATAGCTTCAGTGGAGATCAAGAGTCTGGAACCTTTAACACTAAAAGAACCATTTGATCCAGTTTCTTCCAGACCAAAACCCAACAAGAACCACAAAGTTCCACTTCACTGTTTAACAAAATACTTTTTATTTCTTTTTTTCTGGCTGTTAAGACAATCATTTATTAAATGTAGCTTTTAAAAATTTCCCAAAAATTAAATTATGACAGTGTTTTCAGAACTGTCATGAGATGAATTCTTTGTGTGATTAATCAATCATTAACTATTAAGTCATTTCATGAATCTATTTTTAATCTAACCTAATAATTGCTGTAAAAAGCCTGTAAAAAGAGATATTTATCTTAGGGCTACATGCTATGTATCCCATCATGCATCAGACTTGTCCCATAATGCAAGTCAGGTCCATAAATATTGGGACAGAGACTCATTGTCAGCATTTTTGAATTTGAATCGAAACGAACAAGATGTGTTCCTCCACGACTAATGTTTTTAGCACGTATTAGCTTAATGCTAAACCTTCTTCCAGCCAAGAAAGAAGCACTGGCCGCACAGATTTAAAAATTATGAGCGAGCAGGCCCTTAATAATAATCAGAACAGTAATAAAAGCACATTTAGAAGATCTTCTCCTGCAACTTCACGCTGATTTTGCTGTTCCAGGACAGCTATAGCCCCATGAACAGCTCTATCAGATTTCACCATGCTAAACTTTTGCCGTTTGCTGGTTGGGCTAACACCCACTGACATCATCGCCCCACATCCCTCCTGGAAATGCAAACGGGAATTGAGTTTTGAAACACTATTCGCAGAGTGGATGTGAAAACGAAAATCCCCTCTTTGCATTTGTTTTAATTATGACGCAGAATAAGCGGTTTTAATGTAGAAAAAGAAAACGTATTTTGAACGATTGATTTTTTTATTTTAATTTTGAGTCATTTGATTCAGTTACATTGTGAAAATGAAAAAGCATTTTTATTTTAACCGATTATAATTGGTAACGCTTTCTTTTAGAGTACTTACAGTGTACTTAAGTGGTATTTACGTGATACTTATTGTGTAACTACTGGGTACTTTCAGGGTACTTACATGGTTCTTTTTATGGAATTTACTGGGTACTTACATGGTACTTTTTATGGAATTTACTGTGTACTTACATGGTACTTCAATAGGAAAATACTAAAATGAACTAACAAACTGACTAAGCTATACTGGCATCCCTGCCCTTAGACCCCCTTCGCGGTAATGAAAAACTCCTAAAAAAACAGATTCCGGAAAAAACGAAGAAACCTCAGGGATTTCCAGGGATCAGCCAATGTTTAGATCCCACCCACTTTCATTGATTGACAGACAGACTCATTCTGCTGGAAAAACTCTTCATGACGTAAATAAGTCATTCTGAAAAACAGCAACATAAAAAAAGCTACTTTGGAAAATATTGATTTAGAAATCAGTTTCTGAAAAAAAGAGATACAATTATAATAATATTCAACATGATTAATATTAACATTTAAAATTCTGTTTTAAAATAATGAACAGGTTTTCAAAGCAAAATGAAATATATTTAATAATAAAATGGCTAATTTAACTTGAGCCATTTTTGTCAAATTGTTTCTGTCCATTTTTGACACATTTTTATCATCTGCGCTGCCAGCAGCACCTCCATGCTAACACGCACACATAAACACACCCACCAACACCACCACAGGCAAGTTTCTGATCCCGATTGATGGGGCCCCTGACCTCGGTCCTGGAGGTGATTTCTAAATAAAATGAATACAATAACAGACATGTGAATGTAACTTTATTAGCAGCATATTCCTAACATAACACAGCTGGTGTGCTGAAAGAAGCCTCAGAGACTGTCAAACATTTATTATAGATGCCTGCATCTTTACAGTCAATAATGACAAGAATCTAAAACATTCTATTTGTTTTCAAACTGTTTTCCTTTTTGTAATTTCATATCAAAATAATTGGAGACAGAATGAGGTTAAAAGTACGTTTTCTGTTAATCCCTCCGTCCCCTTTCTAGTAAATCTGTCCTATTTATCTCAGCATGATTTAATTTGGGTATACAGTTATATAACATTAAAGACCTGTTTGTACCTTTTATGAATTACTTATCTGTAATTTCATTTCCTTAAAAAAAACAAAGAAAAAATATATTCTATGTTTAACTGGTTCAGACTATTTATTGACTGAAACAGCTCTCCTCATAGGGGGGAGGTGTAGGGGGGCCTTTTTCAGCACAGTTTTATACTGTTGTGTTAAAGAAAACAAAACCCTTTTTTTATTAAAAGTTTTTTAATGTGCATATGCTGAATGATACTGCAATCATTTGTATTGATACTTAAGAATAAATAAAGTCACCATAGTATATAAAAGGACCTGTTCTTGTGTCCTTGCAGTCCTCCCCCAATGTTGGATGAATAAAGAGGAAGATCTCTGCATCCAGCAGAGGAACTTCAGAGTGGAACATGAAGAACCGGAACCTCCACAGATTAAAGAGGAACCAGGGGAACTTTGCATCAGTCAGGATGAAGATCACCTTGGTCTGAAGCAGGAGACTGATACCTTGATGGAGATTCCTACTTATGAGGAAGATGAGAACAGTGAGGCAGATCTAAACAATCAGCAGAGCTTAAATGTAACTGATAGTCAGGATGAAGAAGGAAACCAACATGAAGAATCAACATCAACTACAGATGATTTTGAACGATTGATTTTTTTTATTTTAATTTTGAGTCATTTGATTCAGTTACATTGTGAAAATGAAAAAGCATTTTTATTTTAACCGATTATAATTGGTAACGCTTTCTTTTAGAGTACTTACAGTGTACTTAAGTGGTATTTACGTGATACTTATTGTGTAACTACTGGGTACTTTCAGGGTACTTACATGGTTCTTTTTATGGAATTTACTGGGTACTTACATGGTACTTTTTATGGAATTTACTGTGTACTTACATGGTACTTCAATAGGAAAATACTAAAATGAACTAACAAACTGACTAAGCTATACTGGCATCCCTGCCCTTAGACCCCCTTCGCGGTAATGAAAAACTCCTAAAAAAACAGATTCCGGAAAAAACGAAGAAACCTCAGGGGTGCCCACATGAAGGAGGGATTCTCCCCCAGGACGGACAGGCGATTTACCAGAACTCTTAGAGAATAATTAAATTATCTAACACAACAACTACATATATAAAGTCCAGCAGACAAGCTTCATCCAGCCGTGTTTGGGGGGACAGTCAAAGGCGCGAGTCGAGCCGGAGACAGGAACCACAGCGACAGTGGCTCAGGTGGTTGAGCGGGTCGTCCAATGATTGAAGGGTTGGCGGTTCGATCCCCGCACCCACCAGCCAAAATATCGTTGTGTCCTTGGGCAAGACACTTCACCACACTGGAGGCTCCACTGGCGTGTTTATGTGCGTGAATGATCCCGGTGATGGTCAGAGGGGCCGTAGGCGCGAAGTGGCAGCCATGCCTCTGTCAGTCTGCCCCAGGGCAGCTGTGGCTACAACCGTAGCTTACCATCACCAAGTATGAATGAGGAGTGAATGAATAATGGACACAATGTAAGCGCTTTGAGTGTCTTGAAAAGCGCAGATAAATCCAATCCATTATTATTATTATTCCAGCCAGGTGTAGAAGTAGGAGCAGAGACGAGGTACTCCGTCAGGTACAGAGCACGGATGAGCCAACTGGAGTCTGAAAGCACTCCCACTCCCCAGGAGGGGAGAGGGAAAGAGGGACAATACATGAATCGCACTGTACCAAACAGAGGCATGGAGAACTAAATGATAAATGATGATCAAAAATAGAGAAGAGAGGAAGGGTAGAAGTAGATGAGAAAAGAGGACAATTTAAGTCTGCACTCACATGTTTCATGGTATTTACCATAAATTTACCACAGAAACTACCCCTTAAGTACACTGAAGCTGGACTGTAAAAGAAAGTCAGCCTATTTCCACTCAACTACATGGTAATTTCAGTACTAAATACTGGGTATGTTCACTTGAATATTACTTGGTACTTACCATTTAAGTACACTAAAACTGGACTGTAAAAGCAATGGCGTTCGGGCCGCTGGCTGGCCAGTAGACAGAGACAGCCAGCTGATATTGTAGTTTGGGGTTGAATAGGAATAATAATATTCAGGGCTTGTCTTTTATTAACATACTCTTTAGCAGTCGCTTTACATTTGAAGGCTATTGGGCTACATGCTAACTACTACTGGATCTTTTTTCCTGTTATTCATAGACACAGATGTGAGTAATAGTTGGATTTACAGTAGATACCTTCACATTTCTGTCTCTGTGTGTATCATTACATTCCATTCAAGACAAGGAGGATGTTTAGAGATCAGATTTACTTATTTTAAAAAGCACAAAAGAATCGGTAATCACGTTCATTCACATCCTGGTATTCTCTCCGTCCATCTTGCTGCAAAAGCTGCTTTCTGCCGCTACTTCCGTGTCTCTGTGAGCATTCAATAGGGTAAAAATAAAAGCAAGAAGGATCGATCTATTATTATCTCGATGAAAATCAGAAAAAATATCATAAGATTAGGCTGGCTGCTACCGGACTGGCTGTGAGCAATATCCTGTCATGCATCATGCATACCCAAAATGCATTTCGACCAATCACCGTGTCCCTGTAACTGAAGTGTAACAACAAGACCAATGATTGCAAACCAGACAAGGCAGAGATGCTTTTGTGATTGGCTACTCCTTTACTCAGACATAAGCAGCAGCACCCTAACTACATCGATCAAAGTCGCTTCAGCAAACATGACGAAGCAATGCACACCCTCAACACTAGGGGGAAGTATGCACCTCAACACATCCACAGTGTTACCAGAACTGGCGGTGTTGTAGGTAAAAATGGCTTTGGGCTGTTTTAGGGTCAGTTCTGCGTTAATTTGACACATGAACCCTCAAACTAGAAAAACAGAGTCGTCCATGTTTACATCTTCTGCAGCAGACAGATTGTTTGTCTCTATGTGATCCTCTAATGTCAGCAAAGCTATGCAGATATCGCTGAAATTGATGTGGTTCCGTGGGCTCACCTGCTGGCCTGTTCTCCTCCCCTCCATTCCATTCATCCCCTCTGCCACATAATAAAACCCAGTTCGCCACTCCATTTTTGTGTCCGCGCTTGGATTCTACAAAGCTCCTCCGGTTTCACAACAGAAATATGTCATCTCTCTGACTGGAACACCACAGAGCGGGTATCTAGGAACACAAGTCGATTTCCAGGGATCAGCCAATGTTTAGATCCCACCCACTTTCATTGATTGACAGACAGACTCATTCTGCTGGAAAAACTCTTCATGAAGTAAATAAGTCATTCTGAAAAACAGCAACATAAAAAAAAAGCTACTTTGGAAAATATTGATTTAGAAATCAGTTTCTGAAAAAAAGAGATACAATTATAATAATATTCAACATGATTAATATTAACATTTAAAATTCTGTTTTAAAATAATGAACAGGTTTTCAAAGCAAAATGAAATATATTTAATAATAAAATGGCTAATTTAACTTGAGCCATTTTTGTCAAATTGTTTCTGTCCATTTTTGACACATTTTTATCATCTGCGCTGCCAGCAGCACCTCCATGCTAACACGCACACATAAACACACCCACCAACACCACCACAGGCAAGTTTCTGATCCCGATTGATGGGGCCCCTGACCTCGGTCCTGGAGGTGATTTCTAAATAAAATGAATACAATAACAGACATGTGAATGTAACTTTATTAGCAGCATATTCCTAACATAACACAGCTGGTGTGCTGAAAGAAGCCTCAGAGACTGTCAAACATTTATTATAGATGCCTGCATCTTTACAGTCAATAATGACAAGAATCTAAAACATTCTATTTGTTTTCAAACTGTTTTCCTTTTTGTAATTTCATATCAAAATAATTGGAGACAGAATGAGGTTAAAAGTACGTTTTCTGTTAATCCCTCCGTCCCCTTTCTAGTAAATCTGTCCTATTTATCTCAGCATGATTTAATTTGGGTATACAGTTATATAACATTAAAGACCTGTTTGTACCTTTTATGAATTACTTATCTGTAATTTCATTTCCTTAAAAAAAACAAAGAAAAAATATATTCTATGTTTAACTGGTTCAGACTATTTATTGACTGAAACAGCTCTCCTCATAGGGGGGAGGTGTAGGGGGGCCTTTTTCAGCACAGTTTTATACTGTTGTGTTAAAGAAAACAAAACCCTTTTTTTATTAAAAGTTTTTTAATGTGCATATGCTGAATGATACTGCAATCATTTGTATTGATACTTAAGAATAAATAAAGTCACCATAGTATATAAAAGGACCTGTTCTTGTGTCCTTGCAGTCCTCCCCCAATGTTGGATGAATAAAGAGGAAGATCTCTGCATCCAGCAGAGGAACTTCAGAGTGGAACATGAAGAACCGGAACCTCCACAGATTAAAGAGGAACCAGGGGAACTTTGCATCAGTCAGGATGAAGATCACCTTGGTCTGAAGCAGGAGACTGATACCTTGATGGAGATTCCTACTTATGAGGAAGATGAGAACAGTGAGGCAGATCTAAACAATCAGCAGAGCTTAAATGTAACTGATAGTCAGGATGAAGAAGGAAACCAACATGAAGAATCAACATCAACTACAGATGAAGAGACAGACCCACAGAACAGAGATCAGAGGAAGAGGAGAGACAGAAGTCATGTCCAACCTGGGTCTGATAAAAGATATTGTGCATCTAAAAAATGTGGTAAAAAGTTTAGTGGGCAGCCTCAGTTGAAATTTCACATAAGAACTCAAACAGGAAAGAAAACATTTTCTTGTAAAAACTGTGAAAAAGGTTTCAGTTATAAATCTAATATCAAAAAACACAGGACAACTCACACAGGCGAAAAGCCCTTTACGTGTAAAGAATGTGATTCAAGTTTTTATCAAATATCTCATCTCAAAACACACATGACAACTCACACCGGAGAAAAGCCTTTTTCTTGTAAAGAATGTAAAATAAGTTTTAATCAAATATCTACTCTCAAAACACACATGAGAACTCACACAGGAGAGAAGCCTTTTTCTTGTAAAGAATGTAAAAAAAGTTTTAATCAATTATCTCATCTTAAATCACACACGAGAACTCACACAGGAGAAAAGCCTTTTACTTGTAAAGAATGTGATAAAAGGTTTAGTCAAAAATCAAAACTCAAAACACACATGAGAACTCACACAGGAGAAAAGCTGTTTACTTGTAAAGAATGTGATACAAGTTTTAGTCGTATAGATCATCTCAAAACACACATGAGAACTCACACAGGAGAAAAGCCTTTCCCTTGCAATAAATGTGATGCCTGTTTTAGTCGAAAATCTATTCTAAAAACACACATGAAAACTCATACAGGAGAGAGATAGTTTTTATGGCTGATAAATGGCTCAGTCATAAATGTAATTTAGTAAAATACATTAGAACACACACAGGTGAGAAGCTTTTCTTTTGTAACGAAAACATTTTTTTTTTTTTATAAAGGCTTTACAGAAAAATCTCAACTTCAAAAACAGAAAAACTTAGCGCAGAAAACTTGTACAGTATATGGGAAAATATTGTGTAAATGCCATTTGGTCGGTTTTTTTTTCGTTTTTAAAAGAAAGAACTTTATTTTTTTATATACAAAAAAGGAAAATGTTGGAATATTTCAAGCCTTAGTTTAATTTAGTGAATTTATTGTATAAGTTTAAATAAAACGATGTTCTTTGTCCAGGAAAAAAAAGAACATTCTAACAAATGTTTATATTAAAAACATTAGTGATCATGTTTAACCCTTGTGCTATCTTAGGCATTTTACCATTGGGAGTTGGGTCATCTAGACCCACTAGACAGTGCCCTTAACCATTTTTTTTCAATGATTTGTGATCTTCACTGGTGTCGATGGATTACATGAAATCTTTTCACCTTTATCCACCTTTGTCATGGTAGGGAGAACACGTCAATGTAAGGGTGGGGTCATCTAAGATAGCACAAGGGTTACAAAGTGTGTTGTGTCCTTCCTGCCAGCGACTGTTTCGGTATTGGAGGGGTAAATTATCTCAGTCAGACTGGAGGACTGATTGTACTCGGCACCTTCCCACATTGCCAAAATTGCCTAAATCTTTTTCAGTGACTATGATGTTACTGTTTGATCAACCACTAAAGTTCCCTGAGCTGAATCCAATAAATAAAATCTAGGATCTGTTAACAAGAGGAAGATGAAACACCAGGCCTAATGATAAAGACGACTTGAAGTCAGCTGTGAAATCAGCCTGAGCTTTCATTACATGTGCACCCCCCCAATCTGGTGGCCTCAATGACACACAGCCTTGATGTAGTAATTCAGTTCAAAGGAGGCATTAACTACATTTTGTCCTGCCATTGCTTTTTATTATTTTAGACAAAACTTATTTAGTTGACCATTGTTGTAGTTTCTGCTAAGACAATGTTTATGTTGTCAAAGTGTGTACATTATTATGAGAAATGTTTTGTAAACATCTTTGATTTTTTTGTCATAATTTCATTGTTGTTTTAGACTAAAAGAAGGGACTGCAGTTTTTAATTTGTCAAGGCATGTGAGCTAGTAACCATTGAGTGAAAACAGATTTTCTTTTGAATCCACTAACTAATGGAATCACCATGAATCAGCAAATTCTGCAGCTCAGAAAAGCGGCTTCAATATGCAATGTTTTAAAACATAAAGTGTTGCAGAACTTTTAGGATGGAAAACCTGTGGAGAACATTTTCATGTGAATCATCTTCTAAGCTGTTTGTTCCCTTTTGGGGTCATGAAGGCAGGGGACATCCTGCATCCAGTCTGTCACAGGGCCCATGCACTCTCACATTCACATCTAGGGACAATTTAGACCAACCAATTGATCTATGAAGCATGTTTTGGATGGAAGCTGGAGTCCCCAGAGGAAACTCACACATGCACAGGGACAAACATGCAAACTCTACTGTTTTCAGATCCTCCAACCAGGACTTGAACCGAGGGCCTTCTTGCTTTGAGACAAGAGCGCTAACCACTGCACCACCGTGCAACGTGACAACAATTATGTTTATGTTTTTGTTATGATACTGCTGAATGTAACCATAATGTTGATGGAAACTTGTTTGAAGTAACAAACCCCATTTCTTTCTTTTTTTTTATATCAATCTTTGTGTTTGTATCACTTTTGTTGATTTTGATCTTCGGTTCTAAATGATGCTGATTTAATACATATAATTTAAACTTTTTTAAACATCCTGTAAAAATAAATACCTATAGTAACTGTACAAACATATTCTATTAAAAAGCAAGAATCGTGGTTCGATCTGTGAGCCGTTGAGCTTGATTCATAAATTGAATCGGATCGTCACCTAAGGAAAGATCCAGTCTTAGTAGAACCGCATTCCTACCATTTAGTGAGGAAAAGGTTTTCTTAAAAAAGTATGAAGGAAGAGGCAGATAAAGAACCAGACTGGTGTTTGTGTCTGGTGATTCCTGTTTTCTAGTAAACATTAGAACTGTTCCTCTGTTCTTTTTGGTTCTCAGTGTTCTGTTCCAATCTTTACTGTGAAGAATAAAGTGGACGTGAACATCAGTCAGAAGTGTGGAGTCTTTCCCACAGTGTGGGTTTCTGCTCTTTGTTGGTTCTCTGCTGGATCCAAAGCTGGACTCTGTTCCAAAAAGCAGAGTATTTGACGTTACCGGGGTAAGTTTAAGGGTAAATTAATTGATGTTCTACACTTTTGGTTCCAAATCTGCATGGAACTTTAAATATGAAGGACTGCATTCACTGTGAAACACGTATTTATTCAAAGACGTGAGCATAAAATGACTTTTAAGGAGAATAAATAATTAAACTTTTAGACTAAATGGAGACTGAAGCATTTTTCTTTTTAATATCTGTGAAAAATATCACATTTATCTAAAAATCAGAATCACACTGTTTCCTGTTTTTATTGGACTAATGTTCACCATCTGCTGAGCAGAAATATCTAATGTTGAACTGAACTGTTTACTTTTTTTCACGAGTTTGTTCATAAAACACAATTTGTGTGCAGTAAAGACAGCCGTTATAAAGCCTTATATATCTTATAACAGGTTCAATAGTATAAAATATAACCAGTGTGTTTGTGACTGAAAGATAGAATGAGAGAATCTCCTCTCTGCTGTTTGGACACATTGACCAGCAGAGGGCAGCAGAACTTTCAGCAACTCTGGATCTGATCCCACAAAAACAATCCATGGATGATCAGATTTCAGAAGATTTGAAGGATCAAAGACAAAGATGTTCTGAAGAGAAGATGTGAGAAGAAAGTCCAGAATGAATCCACTCTGACTTCTCCTCATGTCTCTGAAGCTTCTGTCTTCATGTCTTCAGCTCAGAGTTTCTTCTGGATTCCATGTGGATCAATAATATTGATCATGTTCTGTTGTCATTTTCCATCAGAACTTCAGGCTTTTCTCTGCTGATGATCTCTGAGCTGAACTTCTTGGAGGAATTCCTGAATCTGGGATTTGGAGCAAACAGTCAGAACAAAGGAGGTTTCCATTTCTTCTAAGCTCTGCCAGAAGAAAAGAGCTGAAGCTTGAAGCTGAAGCAGCATTTGCTCAGAGAATCTGTCCTCCAGACCAAAAAGTCCCACCACAGCCTTGAAGACGTTTCCAGAAGCAGCAGCAGACTGTGTTCCCATGACGATGCTGAAGTCAGCTGCTGCTCTGCAGGAGAAAGTCTGCAGCTCCTCAGTCAGGAAGCTCTTTCAAGCTCTTTCACATCTGTCAGTGCAGCAGCAGGAAGTCTGAGACTTTTCAAAGTAAGAGCCTCATGTTGGCAGAGATGGGTTGGATTCTTTGATGCTCCAGTGTCTTTTGGATTCAGGATGAGTTCATGCAGATCTAGAAATCCCACCATGATGATCATCCTTGAGGAATTTCAAAATAAAAGACTTACAAACACCACCATCACTGCTGGATGATAAATACATTTACTCTTTATTTCCTGTCAATAAATAATATTTATCAATAAATCCTTAATTCTAAATGATGGATCTAAAGTTGAAAAAAAGTCAAAGTGCTGACTCAGCACAGATCAAAGGAGACACAGATGATTTCCTGGAATGAAGAAAACATCAAACATCATGATGTGATCTGGAACTGAGCTGTTCTTCAGAAGATCCTCCCAAACATGGAAACTGTTGCTGCAACACGTGAAGGTTTGGTTCTGTTGCTAGTGAGATCTGATGGATCAGAACCAGACTTCTGTCAGCTGGAACTGGGGCTTCTTCCAGACCATGACATGTTGTTCAATAAAGTTCATTCCAAAGCGTGACTGATTCATGAAGTGGTTCCTTGAGCCGTGAGTTTTGCCAGCAGCAGGAATCCCTGAGAGTTAGGAGACAGTTTGTGGAGAGAGTTTGTAGATTTAGGAGAAACCAACGTTTGAAATGAAACCAAAGTGTCCTAAACCAAAATCACTGAGCACATCTCAATGTTCCACAAACAGTCATTTTCCACAGTGGAACGTCACCACACACTTTACAAGACAGTTTTTCACAACTTTATGACAACAAATCCTTAAATTGTTCCATACAAGGAAACATTGACTAATATTTGTATTGATGCTGTTTTCCATCTGTGTTTTCAAACCTGCATCAAGAATTAGCTCATGTTTATTGATTCACTTTCTTTGGAAGTTTGGCTTCTCTGATGAACCACCAGAGGGCGACAGAGAACTGTTGATATTATTAACACAACAGTCAAAGAAATCAACATTTAGCACAAAGTGAACAAACTTAGGTCACGTGCTAACGTTCTGATTCTGTTGGAAAAGCCTTTTGTTTTGATTTCTTCAGAAATTTGGCTCAAAAAGACCAATGACAAATGAAACTCCAATAAAGTTGCTTTATAATGAGGAAATGAAATGTTATTTTTATTGAATTATGAAATGGAGACTCAGCTTCAGGTGATAAAAAAGGTTGGTGCTATTTCCAGTTTTAGAAAGAACATGCCTTCTGCACAGTTTGCAGTGAACGTTACTCATTTATGTCAGTTTTTAATGAACTGAAATACCTCCACACAGGAGACAACATTTAATTGTTGACAACATATTTACACTATTTTACACAGAAATACTTTAGACGTTTTACTTTTTGAACTTTTCTGTGATTTGTTTAATGAAAATAGCATCACCGTCACTGCCTGGACCTCTTTCTGGGTCCTAGTGCCCTAAAGGTTACAGCTCCTGGTTTCACAAGAAAAAAGTCCATTCTAGAGGCCACTCTGACGTCATCATCATCAAAGACAGCGTTACCTAGCAACCATACCAAGACCATAGCAGCTATAGAGGGAAACACAACAAACCATCAACGGCGGTTAAAGCAGTCAGACGTTTGTTCTGCAGCTCAGCAAAAATCTCTGCTTTAGGTTTTGGGGAGAAAAACAAAGGAAAACACACGGAGAAGGATTCTGCAAAGGAAATCCCAAGTTCTATTGGTAAGTCAGCGTCCTGGAAACATGCTTTGTTGGTTCTGAAGTGGCATGAATGCAGACTTAGATTGGTTTGTTTCCTTGGATTCTTCAGATGGATTCAAGCTGTAAATGTTGTCAGCATAAAGCAAGTTTGGACTAAACTAAAGCAGAAAGTGGCTTTGAAGATGGTCAGGAGAAATGAGGGCTTTTTTCAGGAATTCTTGGAAGAGGAGGACTTCTCCAAACAACCAGAATCTAGGAGGAGGTTTTTTCAGCATTGAGATCAGGATTTAGCATGAGCTTCAATCCCATTTTTGTTCAATCCAAATGTTTACCGTCATATTCAGGAGTTCAACTCTGAAAGCCACCATGACATCATAGACATTAAAGACCCTGTTACCTAGCAACCAAACACAACAAACTGTAGACTATTCAAACTGGACATTTTGGGGCAACAATTCTTTTCTAACTCAAGTTATTATGAAAAATCCAAATGATGGAATCAGATTGTGTAAAGGAAATGAGGATCTATTGGTGAGTCACAGTCCTGGAAACATGAGTTGTGCTCTGATGAAGACGCCTGATCCAAATGTGGATTTTTGAAATGTTCTTCATGAGATTCAAACTGATTGAAGCTTTGAATTAAAGGTGTCAACACATTTCTGCATTGGATTCATTCTGTTTCAGTGTCTAAGGTTGGTTTTGTGGCAGAAACCAAGTTTTTGTTGAACAGTAGCGTTTGAAAAAGCAGAAAGTGGCTTTGAAGATGGTCAGGAGAACTTCTTTGAAGAGGAGGACTTCTCCAAACAACCACAACCTTAGAGGAAGTTTTCTGAGCATTCATAGAATGCTTCACCTCCTTCTCTCTGTCCTGGATTCTCTGCTGGATTTGTTGCTGACTCTCCTCCAGCTCTCTCTGCTTCTCAGTCCTTTCTGCTGCAGCTGAGACTGTTTGATGTCCCTCATGTTCTTCCTCAGAGCAGAGAGAACAGATGCTCTTCTGATCAGAACATCTTCATCACCTCATCATGACGGAGCAGATGTTCTCCTGCAGGTTCTTGGAGGGTTCCAGTCTGTGTTTCTTCAATGCAGCTGCTTTCAAATGAGGCTGAAGGTCTTCCTCACAGGAAGAGGCCGGACAGCTCAAGCAGGACTTGATGGCTTTCAGTTTTCTTCCAGTGCAGACGTCACAGACCACATCTTCAGGTCCAGCAGAGCAGAGACCAGCAGCAGCAGCTTGGAGTCCGCTCTTCTTCAGCTGCTCCACTAAAGCTGCTGACATGACATTTTTCCCCAGAACAGGCCTCGGTGTGAAGGTCTTCCTGCACTGAGGACAGCTGTGGACGTTCTCCTCTGCATCCCACAGTCCGTGAAGACACTTCCTGCAGTAGCTGTGTCCACAGGGAACAGTCAGCGGATCCTTCAGCAGATCCAGACAGATGGAACAGCAGAAGCTCCATTCATCCAGATCCTTCTGCTCATTTGGCTGCAGAGTTCCAGTTGAAGAAGCTGCAGTTCTTTCTGCACTGAAGGTTTCCTCACAGCTTGTTTCCCTTCCAGACTCTGAACTTTCAAAGGTTTTGTCATCAGGAGGATTTCAGGATCAGAGTCCAGGACAGTCTGGGATTTCACTGAAGACTTTACTGCAACTCAGAAACATTTATTGGTTTAGCTGTCAGTCAAAGATCATGAAAGAGACAAAGTTCTTCATTTTATCAACAAATGTTGTGTTTTAGCAGAAACAGTCAGAAGTTATTTAATTTAAGACAGACTCTGGAACTATGAAGGGATATTTCTGACACTAAAATGAGAAAGAAAGACAGAAAAATCTTGATTTGTAATGATAGAATATTGATTGGATCCTGAAACAATGAAGTCCCGTTTCTATCCAGCTTAACAGCAGCAGGAAGTAGGAAAAAGGATGACGGTTCACCACAGTAGACTTAAAGCTCTAATGATAGAAAATGTCATTTTTGACTTGTTGACATTTTTCTTCAGAGAACATTTGCTGCATCAGGATGATTCTATGTTGAACTGTGTTTTATTTTGAAAGGAACTCATATCATCTTTTATTAAATGTAAAAATCAGTTTTATCGTTAGAAAAAATGCTGTTTTATCTTTACATTTCAAGGTTTCAATGTTTCAATGTTTTTGGATCCAAATCCTCATTGTAACATCAACAGAAATATAAAGCAGTCTGCTGTTTTTCTGCTCTGCTGCTCCTACTGGGTTTGGTCAGAGACAAACAAACCAGAACGGCTCCGTTAGTGTTGAAGGTTGACTCCTAATCTAACCTTTGACTGTAGAGACAGCTGGACAGTTTGGCCCCGCCCCCCAAACAGGAAGTACCTGCTTGCTCCATAAGCCAGAATCCCATAGACTTCTATAGAGAAATAACTGACTGATCTAGGGCGATAAAGATTATTTTATATAGTTTTTCATAGCAGGCCATAATGATATAGATCACCATATAAACCAAATATCTGTATTTGTCAAATGTGAACGCTCTGTTTCCCATCAGAGGAATGTATTATCATCAGCAGGTTGTTTAAATTTAAATGTTTATTTCCTATCAAACTTTAAATATAACAGATGCACTAAAGGACCATAATGCAACAGTTTTTCAGATGATTATTTATTTATCTTCTTCCGTTTGTTCCTTTCAGGGTTCACGAGGCTGATGGAGCCTATCCTGGCCACTTATTGGCGAAGGCAGGGGACGCTCTGGACAGGTTGCCAGTCTGTCACAGGGTCACAATCAGACACCCATTCACTCTCACTCTCACACCTAGGGACAATTTAGAGTTACCTATTAACCTATGAAGCATGTTTTTGGACGGTGGGAGGAAACCGGAGATCCCTGAGAGAACCCACGCATGCACGGGGAGAACATGCAGACTCTACACAGGTCCCCCATTGATGTTCTGCTTAAAGTCCCCCAGTCGGGACTTGAACCAGGGGGATTCTGGCTGTGAAGCGCTAACCACTGCACCACCGTGCAGCTTTTTCAGATGATTAAGAAAAGGCATCTATATTACAAACTAAACTGAAAATTAAAGCAAAATCTCTCAAGTTTCTATGGAGAACATGAATAATACAGAACACCAAACTGATCAGTTCCATTTAAAAACAAAACGTTAATACTGTCAGGGTTCTGACTTTTTCCTTAAGAGAAAAACCACACAGGAGATGAGAGCTTTTGCTAGACTTCTGCAGAAGGAGAATCAGTCTGTGACAGCGCAAACTGTCACAGAGGAGTTCTGTCATGACTAGAACGCGGAGGAAGACCCAGATGCTGAAAACCCAGAAGGCAGAGGCAGGTGAGTGAAGAAGTTTTTATTTTCTTAATGTTTCTTGCGGTTGTTGATGGTGTAGTGGGTAATCGTGGGTGTGGCTCTCGAGTGCAGATCCAGAATTTCCAGAGCGGGAGCGAGACAATGTTCGTGGGCAGGATCTTGAAGCCTGGTGTGGCGTGGTGATCTTGATAAGCGTGGACGCTCGGTGGCGTAGCCGTGGTCTAGATGAGGACAGCGGCTGTGGCTCTCAGTGGCAGGAAACGTCAGCGGTAGAAGGCTGAGGCTGTAGCTGCTCCGGATGGTGAACTCAGGTGACTCTCGTGGCGTGATAAGGTAACCTGAGTGCAGAGGACAAGACAAGGTTAACTTAGTGCAGAGACTAAGGGGCCAGACGTAGCACTTCAGGAGACAAAGGCACCGTCAGGGTTAACGGACTGGCGATGATTGCTGGAGCTGGGTCTCCTTAAGAAGAGCAGAGGCTTGATGAGGTGAGTAGTCACAGCTGAGGGAGATGAGCAGCAGCTGCTGGAGGGGGAGGAGTCTGACAGGCCACCATGACAAGTTCTCCCATCCTAGTGCATGGAGCCTTCCTTTATTGAAAACTGAAGGTTGCAGACATGAATGTGGGTCATTTAATCAGAAACAACAAGAACATCCTATTCTGGCATAATCAGAGCTTTTCAGGTCATTGTTTTCTTACTGAAAGATAGAAATGAGACAAACATATTATGGAGATTATAGTGTGCACGCAAATGATAATTATATAACTCTAACATCCCTCCCTTTTTATCATTTCAAACACGTCATAAGTAAACACTACAAGGGGAAGGTACAAACGTGAAAAATGTTATTATTTTTTTTTTGTTTTTATTTTATTTTTATTTTAATTTTTTTATTTTTTTTAGAACAGGGCATCAAACATCATCATTTCACCACTTGCTTTTGGCACTTTCAGTGAGAGATTCATACGATGCCTCTGACGTAGGAGTATTCACATGGGGAGGGGTCCTCTTCAGCTTGTTGGACAAGCTGGTAACGAATGAAAGCCTGTGTGGTAGCCTTTGCGATTATGGACATGACACAAGGCAGAGCGCATGTTGTAAAAAGACAAAACATGCACAAAACGATGAGTATAGGGGTCAATTTCAGCAGGAGGTGCCACCATGGGCCTGTGGTCAGCCAGGACCAGATGTCACTGGTGGGACTGGCGCCAGGAGTTTGTTGTTTGGAGAAGTCCTCCTCTTCCAAGAATTCCTGAAAAAAGCCCTCATTTCTCCTGACCATCTTCAAAGCCACTTTCTGCTTTAGTTTGGTCCAAACTTGCTTTATGCTGATCTCTGGAGACGACGAGACGGCCCACAGAGACGAAGTCCTGAAACTGTCCAGGTGGTGTCAGGCTAATAACCTCATCCTGAACACCACCAAGACCAAGGAGATCATCCTGGACTTCAGGAAGAACAGAGCAGATCCACCCCCACTCTACATCGATGGAAACTGTGTGGAGAGGGTCCACAGCTTCACCCTCCTGGGCACCACCATCTCTGCTGACCTCACAGGGTCTAACAACACCATCAGGAAGGCTCAGCAGCGCCTGCACTTCCTGAGAAGACTCAGGAAGAACAATGTGAACCAGGAGCTGCTGGTAACCTTCTACCGCTCAACCATTGAGAGCATCCTGTCCTCCTGCATCACAGTGTGGTTCTCCCACTGCACTGAAGCAGAACGGCAGAGCCTCCAGAGAGAGCGGTAAAGACAGAAGAGGATCATCGGCTGCCCCCTCCCCTCACTGAAGGACATCTACCAGTCATGCTGCCTCAGCAGAGTGACTGACATCATCACTGACTCCACCCATCCTGCTTTCTCTCTGTTAGAACTGCTGCCCTCTGGAAGGAGGTACAGGTCCATCAGAACCAGGACAAACAGACTAAGGAACAGCTTTTTTCCACAGGAAATCACCATACGGAATACACACACTTCCACCAACTACACCTACTCTGACTTTTTACAAATGCTAAATCTCTGACTACTACGTAAGGGTTAATGGCCGACGAAGTGTGCGGTTACTACTTTTTAACGCACGCCGTGGAAGCCTGAACCGTCCGACCGTGCTTTCTCGAAGTGCGTTAAAAAGTAGTAACCGCACACTTCGAAGGCCATTAACCCGCTTATACCATGGTCATTTACAAAAAAAAATATTTTTCAATCAGTTTTAGTACTTTATTCTTGTTTTTTGTTCAGTTTAGATCACTTTTTCACAAAAAGCTGACTATTTTTTAAGTGTTGCTGCGCGTTGTCATGACTACAAGTTCAGGTGCGGAGCCTGCACTGTAGCGGAAAAATGTAGGATCATATGGTGATCGTCATGATAAAATAATCAAATCATTGTGCACCTTACCGCTAGTTATTGTCCAGATGATGAAGCAAAGTGTGTTAAAGAAACAAATACACAAGTAGCTTCCAAGATTTTATTATAAGAAATCTCTAACAGTAAAGCTGAAAATTAGCTGTCAACAACAACAACAAAAACGGTTTTATTAATTAATAAGTTATTTTACATCGAGCCTGTTAACTTTGAACCGAACAAAAAAGTCGGCTTTAGGAAGACAGAATTATTCATTTAAAATTAAATTCAACATTGCCATTAATCGTAAAATTTGACAGAGATACTGGCATGTCCATCATATTGCTGTTCGAAGGACCGATATTTTGTTTTTGTGGACCCTGACCACTGCTTGTGGCGACGTTGCGGGACGACAAAATGTTGCTCCATTCTCTCCTCTCCTGGAGTGACGGAGCCCAGTAAGCCTGCAGGCTGCTTTCACAGCGGTGCCCCGTCACAGACATGATCTGGCGTGATTCCAGACCGGCGTCTGAGAGTCGACCCACAGCCATGCTCCGCAGGCTGTGGTTTGTGTAAATCTGCGACAGACCCACCTTAAAAAAAACAATCATAAACATGCAGGCAATTTACAAAAGAGGAAGAGAGGTTTGACAAAACAGGGCTATGTAGATGCACAGACCTCTTCACTAATTTTTTTTAGCATTGCTCCCAGGTAGTTGACACCCATCGGTTCCCTGGAGTACCAAACCTCAGCTGCTGCAGTGACGGAGCGCTTCGGATGCAGATAAAAAGATTTTGCATCTGGGGGACATTTAGAGATGTATTTCTTGAAACTTTGTATTGGGCACAGAGGATCCCCGAGTCTTGCAAACATAAAACCTCTTAGGTTTTGCTTGTGTGGGTCGTTTGGAGTTTTGTGGTTTTTAGTGTCCGGATTATGTGATAGGCTGAGGTATTCCGCGCCTGCCTCGTCTCTGTGGATGCTGAAAGATGCCATGGTCAGCTCACGGCACCCCTCCCTCCCACGTCGAGCCAAACACAGCTGGATGTCAAACCACACCTTTCTGACGAGGCCGAGGGGCGTGTCGGGAGACAGCGCAGATGAACATCTGATTTTCTCCAGGTCCGACTCAGGAATACGAGGATGGTGGGAGCTGGTGTCTTTCCCACTCTTTCTGTAGCGCTTCATTATTGCCTTAAAAACCGCATTGCTGCTCTTGAACACGGTGTCGCTGATGATGTTGACGTCTCTTAGGTGGCGATTGATGCCAGCTCTCAAGCTCCTCAGACTGGCAACACTGTACTCTCCTCCTTCCTTAGTTGACTGAACAGACGCATAAAAAAGCCGCAGACTCTCATTGAGAGTGGTGGCAGTGTAGTTTTCAAAGTTAATATCCATGTTTTTTTGAGCCAGGAAGTCTCGAAATATATTAACTGCCCATTTCGTGATTTTCTTTGTGTTTATCTCATCCTTGTCATCTTCCAAAAAGTTCAATTCTTCCGGTGACACTTCCTTGTGTCTCCTCTCCCTCTTATGATGTTCTTGTCTCTCTTTCTCTGTGGCTGCATCCCAGTCATCAAAATTATCAAATTCACCGAACAAGTTAAAAGAAACAACGAAATCACTCATCTTTTGCTGTGTTGTTGTAAACTGTGAAATAACGTCTTTTAACGTATGTTTTAAGTTTATTCTAGCGCAGTGATATGTGACCGGAACTTCTTTTTTCACCGTGCGGTTATCAGGTTTTAACGCATACCCAGCAGCCAATCAGAATCGAGTATTCACCCGGACCATGGTATAAATATGAGTAACCCCACCTCAAAGAAAATTCTTCCATGTAACGAAATATAATCGAATTAGTCGAACTCAATTTTATCAAGAAAGGCAAAGGAAAAAGATCATGCAACAGAAATCTAAAGCCAGATTCAAACTCAGAACCTCTGTATCATAAACCTGCTAACTAATCCACTGAGCTAACACTTCAGTGTTAAAATGAGGCCGCCAGTATTAACAAATAGATTCCTTATTTCTATGAAATGAGGCTCGTCATGTATCGTCTTATTGGGAGAAACCGAGTTGAAACGATTTCATGCCACAGTTTCGTTTTTTACGTGAAAAAACGAACTAAAGATTTCACTTTTGAAAAGTCGAAGGATTTGAAGGACTAAAAGTCAAACCAGGCATTAGACGAAGGAGTTGAACATTTTATTAGTTGAATGGTTAAAATAGGTGAAAAATTGTAGCCGTCAGACGGCAAAAAGAATAAAGAGAAACAGGAAAACAGCATTCAACAGCATGCCCCTTACTTGAACTCAATTATTTTGGATTACTGGAGTTATAGGGGAAACTATTAATACATTTTGTGTTAGGTCAATTGAATGTAGATACAATCTTTTAAAATAAATATTTTTAAATAAAACAAACAGAATTTTATTGTGTTACATGAAAGAGGGGCTTGAATCATTTTTTTGAGTGATACATAAAAAAAATTGCACCATTCAAATTTTCCTCCCCTCTGTTCTCTTTCTTCCTCATACAATTCACAATGACACAAAATGTGCTCCACTGATTCTTCCCCTTTCCTGCAATCACAACTGCTGTGACAAAGGTGAATCAAATGCACAGGCTCAACGTGGGCGGGGTTAACATTCCACAGCGTGTTCACATTCCTCTGCGTTCCAGCATTCCACTATGTTGACCCATTCTGCAGGCTGCAGCCAGGGCTTACTCTCGCGCTCCGCCACCGTGGGTCAGGCTTGTGAAATTGAAATAACTCATTGACATCATCAGCCAAGTTCACGTCCTGTTCCCTCTTCTCCAGTTTGGTCGAACATTTATTTTTTTCAAGAAAGACTAGTCACACACAAATATTGTTTGTGAAAACTGTCCATTTCTCCTTTATTCGCCAGCAAAGTTTAAAAAAGGAGTCTTTTGCCGTTATCGACATGATAATATGAGCGACAGATAACACTCCAGACCAGCTGGTGGCGCTAAAGCACCATGACGCTGTTAGCCAAACAAAGTAGAAGAACAGCACGAGGCGCTAGCAGCGTTAGCTTGTGTTGAGAGGTCGGTGGTGTTTTGTTGGGACGTTTGTGAGGTTTTTGGACAGAAAGGACGATACGTGGTTCGTGTGGAACTCTCAGCATTTTCCAAAGTGTCGTAAATGAGTGAAGAAGTGTTGAACGGAAAGACAACGTGGATTGCTGTGATTGTGAGACTAGCAGATGATCGATCGGAGCTGCAGTGAAGAGGACGGCGGTGTTTGTGGGAGTTGGAGCTGAAGATCGGAGCAGGAACCATGTCTGCAGAACCTCAGGAAGGTTCTGTCAGAGAACAACTTTCTGCTGCTGAAGGAACCATCGTCCAGAACGAGGAGGAACACTGTCGTCAGCGCAGACTGCTGGATAGCAGCTGGAACCCGCAGCTGCAGCTACACATAGTTGGTATGTGATTAAACATTTTAAATTCTTTGGATTTGAATGATTATTTGTCACTGGAAAGGGATTGTTGCAGTCTCGTCCTGCTTTCGCAGATTCAGGTGGTTCTGGACGTCCAAAAATGAAATGTGCAGAAATGAAAAGACACACAAGAGTCTGGATGAATTTTCAAGCCTTTTCCAAAAGGGGAGAGGTGGAGAAACACGACCTGTTAGGCTCTGTGGCTGTCCTCTCTCTCTGTCCTCAAGGCTAAAAGGCTTTTTTATTATTCAGTAAGGGAAGATGTAAACATACTAGATACGTCATTAGAATGGTGTGTTTTTGTCTAGTCTGCATTGCAGGTGTAGTGGCTCCATAAACACTCCAGTACAGAAAGAAAACAGACCAAAATTTATAAATGCATGACAGAAAAATAAACTTCCTGGTTGAGTGAACGTCAAAATGAAAAACAAAAAGACAAAGACGCCCCCTGCTGGTTCATCCGCGCTGTGATTAAAAAATCCCACACCATCACAGCTCTAACCATAAAGTGGAAGAGAGAGCATCAAGACAACTAAGCTGGCGCATTGAGGAACTGAGTGAGGAACTTTACAACTGCACAGGCGCAATTCTAACCGAGTAATCCCGCATTTTACAACTACCTTCTATCCTAACTGAGCGGTGATCCTACAAGGTCAATTCCCCTTTGCACGCTTGCTTGGGTTTGCGTGCAGTGTTAAGGGGTGCTTTCGTCACTTGGGGGGTGGTGTTCAGGGGGTGTGTTTGTCACTTGGGGGCAGTAACCTTTCTGGTTGATCTGATTGGCCGAAATTTGCTGGTCAAATCTGGCAAAGCAGCGGGCGGGACTTTCTTATTGAAGCTGTATAGAAAAAAAACGGTGGCTGTAACGTGAATTAAAACGTTAACAGATGCAGTGATTTAACATGAAAAAAACTTACAGCACAGAAAAAACCGCTGCACTTTCTTACCCTGGTCTTAGGCCGTTAGTTAAGGTTTTAATCGACGTTACATCCGCCATTTTTTTTATTAAAGCATCTAACACAAACAGGAGTGGCAAACAAGTTTGATACAAAGAGCCGAAATTTCTATCTGTGAGTCAAAGAGCCACACCACACACTGACCTGCCAGACACAAACACACAGTTAAAGCCATATTATTTACCAAATATTCCTCTCCTTACTATACAGCAGCACTGGACTAAACAGCCCAGTTTCAGTTATGGGTGTTTTTTCTTAACATGGAAACATACCGGTAAAATGCTGGTGTGTGTTTTCAAAAGGCAGCGGGAGCAAAACTGAGTTTGTTGCTAAGTTGCTCCTCAGCAACAGAGGTTGTTTGCTAACCACGCCCACGTTCTTTATGTCAGTATTCAGTGTTTTTCATTATGTTCAGTTCCGGCCATGGATGCATGCATTCAATTTTCACAGTATTTCATTGAAAAACAGGCAAGTTTAAGAGTATATGGCGTTCAATCACTGCCATAAAGTGAAAGGGCGTAAAGACAACTGAGCGGGTGTATTCAGGAACAGAGTGAGGAACCTATCTCAAAAACGCCCCCTTAACCCCGCCCTCAAACACAGGCGAGCGTGCAAAGGGGAAGTGAACACTGCAGGATCACCGCTCAGTTACGATTGCAGACGTGCTGTTGTAAAATGCGGGGTCACTCGGTTAGAATTGCGCCTGCTGTTGTAAGGTTCTCTCACTCAGTTCCGGAATACACCTGCTCAGTTGATTTTGCGTTCTTTCACTTTATGGCAGCCATGAAACGCCATAATAGTACACCACTTATAGCGAGCTCATTGCGCGGACAGCATTTCAAATCTACAATTTATAATTGCCACATTGTTTCCATGGTTGCTTCCTATTGACGCCTGAGAAGTTGTAAGATGATTGATAAAAATCCCAAGGAAGAGGTTTCGTTTGCATTTGGTCCTCAAGGTGCTCTTTTTTTGAAAATTCAAGATGGCGGCCTCTTCCTGGGATCAAAGGTCGATGAAACTCCAGAGGTGATTGTAGACTTAAAGTAATGGCATGAGCATGATATTTTGTGAAAATCACAAGGAAATAAAGTTAGTTATTTATTAATGTGGAAATACATGAAAATCTCCTCAGATTATTGTACAAAATGGCTGCCAAACCGTAGGTCATGTTGCCATCCCATAATGATCATAAAACTTATGTTGTAGTCCAAAGCCTTGTTAGCATTTCTACGTTTGAATGGTGTCTCCAGCGAAAAGTATGTTGAAGCTGTAATAAATGAAGTGCTTACCCCTCCCTTACTCTGTTAGTGGTTGGGAGGTAAACGGGGCACAGACAGCTTTCCATTGCAGCCTGTTGAATAGCGGCTCTGGTCTTGCTACCGCGTTAAGAGTGACCCAGCTCACCCATACTTCCTTTTCCTGTTCTCATGCCGTCTTCCTCTATGCCCCACAACGGCACATTAGGCATACCACCTCATAGGGCGCCCCCTACACTTTGGAGAAAATTTAATACTTGTAAGCGCGCCTTATGAGCCGCGTTTACATGGGCAAAAGTAATCGGAATGAACGCCTGATCGGAAAGAAAATGCGTCATGTAAACGCGCCGTTCGGAATAGTCTGCCCCGGTCAGACTCATTCGGATCAGAATTTCTTTCCGATCGAGATAGGTGGGTTATGCCGATCGTTTATCCGATCGTGGAGCATGTAAACGGTCATTCCGATCGTGTGTCACCACTGCTCTGGTTTACGTCACGCATAGACGGTGTTTCGCTGAGAGAAAGCCTTGGAGCTCATACGGGACCGGCCAGCTGCTCTGCGGACGCCCCGTGCAAAGCGCCGCTCCGCTCTCGCCCCGCTGGCTCTCCCCTCTCTTACACCCCTTACGAAGGGAATGCGGGGAAGGGGCGCTTCGTACCCCCCGACGCTCACTCGGTCCACTGGCACCCGAGTGAGCAGAGCAGCTGGATTAATAATTTTGTGTCGGGGGGGGGCTTTTTTACGTGTGCGTTTTGTTGTTTTGTTATGTCTGGGAGAATTCAGACTGCGAGCCGTCCCGCCGCTCTGGGTTAGCGGCTGCAGGACTCAGGAGGAACCGTGTTCGAACAGAGCTCGGGCCGCTAGCTCACAGAGTGGCTTTGGGGCGGTCTATGTGAACTTTTCAGAGCAGAAATAAATGTCACTCAGTCCTTAGAAAGCTGCAGATTGCTGCGTTTCTCGCACGGTCCTGGATTTTGTGTCAGGCTAATGATGTTAGCCCGTGTTAGTCTGTCCTAAGCTTTCGTCCAGCTTAATTCTTCCACAAAAAAAGCACTGACCACACAGATTAAATATAACGATGAGCGAACAGGCAATTCATAATATTCATGACATTAATAAAAGCACGTTTGGAAGATCGTCTCCAATGTTACCGAGCTGCTGCATAAATGTCTGTGGAAGCGGTTTGTTTACAACGGGACCTAGTTCCTCATCCGGGTGATTTACACTACTGCGCATGCCCAAATGATTCATTCCGAACGAGAGTATGAGCCATGGGAACGTTTGTTCTAATCGGAAAAAGGTTTTCTGTGCCCATGTGCACGGGTGAATTTTAACCCGACCATTGATCCGATCAAGATATTCTGCCCATGTAACCGCGGCTATGGTCGTGAAAGAAATACAGTAAGATGACATTAAAGACCTGTTTGCACCATTTATGAATTACTTTTCTGCAATTTCATTTTCTTTGAGAGGGTATTAAATAAATTATTAAGACAACATTTTTTTATTATCTTCAGCTGGTTCAGCCTACAGGTTATTGACTGACACAGCTCTCCTCATAGTGGGGAGGTGTAGGGGGGGGGGGCACAGTGTTTTGCTGCTGTGCTAAAGAAAACAGAAGCAACTTCTTTAAAAAAAGCACTTTATTGACAATAGCCGCGTTTACATGGGCAAAAGTAATCTGAATGAACGCCTGATCGGAAAGAAAATGCGTCATGTAAACGCGCCGTTCGGAATACTCTGCCTTGATCACTCATTCGGATCAGAATTTCTTTCCGATCGAGATAGGTGGGTTATACCGATCGTTTATCCGATCGTGGAGCATGTAAACGGTCATTCCGATCGTGTGTCACTGCTGTTCTGGGTTACGTCACGCATAGACGGTGTTTGGCTGAGAGAAATCTTTGGAACGCATATGGGACCAACTGAATGCTCTGCAGACGCCCCGTGAAAAGCGCCGCTCCGCTCTCGCCCCGCTGGCTCTCCTCTCTCTTTCACCCCTCACAGGGGAGATTCGGAGGAGGAGCGCTTCGTGCCCCCCGACGCTCACTCGGTCCACTGGCACCTGAGTGAGCAGAGCAGCTGGATTAATAATTTTGTGTCTGAGGGGGGGGAAGTTTTGTTTCGTGTGCGTTTTGTTGTTTTGTTATGTGTGGGAGAATTCAGACTGCGAGCCGTCCCGCCGCTCTGGGTTAGCGGCTGCAGGACTCAGGAGGAACCGTGTTCGAACAGAGCTCGGGCCGCTAGCTCACAGAGTGGCTTTGGGGCAGTCTGTGTGAACTTTTCAGAGCAGAAATAAATGTCGCTCTGTCCTTAGAAACTGTTCAAACAACGTGGATTTGTGTTTCCAGTTGTGTCCCGACAAAATAAAGCCTGCTGTTATTTTCACACATTTACGTGCAGCCAAGATGCAGATTGCTGCGTTTCTCTCACAGTCCTGGATTCTGTGTCCATCAAGGCTAATGATGTTAGCCCGTGTTAGCCTGTCCTAAGCTTTCTCCAGCTTAATTCTTCCACAAAAAAGCACTGACCACACAGATTAAATATAACGATGAGCGAACAGGCACTTCATAATATTCATAACATTAATAAAAGCACGTTTGGAAGATCGTCTCGTATGTTACAGAACTGCTGCATGTATGTGGCAGCTGTTTGTTTACAACGGGACCTATTTCCTCATACGGGTGATTTTACACAACTGCGCATGCCCATATTATTCATTCCGAACGAGAGTGTGAGCCATGGGAACGTTTGTTCTAATCGAAAAAAGGTTTTCTGATCCCATGTGCACGGGTGAATTTTAACCATTGATCAGATCAAGATATTCTGCCCATGTAACCGCGGCTAATGTTACCACTAAGTTTACATTACAAACAATGGTCCTGCAGGGGCTTCTTCTCAAACATTTTGGAGATTGTGTTGTTGATGAGCAGTCACAGGTGGTAGGTTATATTTTAGAAGGGTTTCTTGGATTTTGTGTTTAAACTAAGGAATTACATTATTTAAAGTAAAATTGTAAATTTTCCATATTCTGACTGAGTCTATTCAAATTTTTATTGGTGCTTAACAACACACAAGTCCTCAAAACATATAAAAGGGCCTCTTGTGTTTCTGCAGTCTTCCCCCAGCACTGGAGTACTGAAGAGGAGGATCCCTGCAACCAGCAGAGGAACTTCAGAGTGGAACAAGAGGAACCACAACATCCACATTATAATGTGGAACCGGAGGATCCAGAACCTCCATATTTTAAAGAGGAATTGCAGGAACCAGAACCTCGACATTATAAAGAGGAACAGGAAAAACAAGTACCTCTATATTATAAAGAGGAGCTAAAGGAACAAGAACCTCCACAATTTGAAGATGAACAGGGGGTACCAAGACCATTACAGATTAAAGAGGAGCCAGATGACCTCTTCATCAGTCAGGATGAAGATCAGCTAGATCTGAAGCAGGAGACTGATACCTTGATGGAGATTCCTACTAATGAGGAAGATGAGAACAGTGAAGCAGATCTAAACAGTCAGCAAAGCTTTAATGTAACTGATAGTCAGGATGAAGAAGGAAACCAACATGAAGAATCAACATCAACTACAGATGAAGAGACATACCCACAGAACAGAGATCAGAGGAAGAGGAGGGACAGAAGTCATGTCCAAAGTGTGGACAGCTCTCACATGTCAGAGACTCAGTGTAAATTTGATGTTAGAAAAAATCCAAAGAAGGCCAGTTTGGACAAGAAATGTAAACAATCTCCAAATGAAGAAATACTTTCTTCTTCCATATCCGGTGAAAACTCAAGAATAATTTCTAACCCGTCTGACTACATGGAAACTGGGTCTGATGAAAGATGTTACATCTGTAAAGAATGTGGTGAAAGCTTTTCTAACAAATCTCTGTTCAGAATTCACACAAGAATCCATGCAAAAGATAAGAAATTTTCTTGTAAAGAATGTGAGAAAAATTTTAGTCAAATATCTCATCTCAAAACACACATGAGAACTCACACAGGAGAGAAGCCTTTTTCTTGTAAAGAATGTGATAGAAGTTTTATTACTCTATCTGATCTCAAAAGACACACGAGAACTCACACAGGAGAAAAGCCTTTTTCTTGTAAAGAATGTAAACAAAGTTTTAATCAAATATCTAGTCTCAAAAGACACATGAGAACTCATACAGGAGAGAAGCCTTTTTCTTGTAAAGAATGTGATAAAAGTTTTAGACGTATATCTAGTCTCAAAACACACATGATGATTCACACAGGAGAAAAGGCTTTTTCGTGTAAAGAATGTAAAAAGAGTTTTAGTGATTTATATTGTCTTAAAAGGCACATGAGAACTCATACAGGAGAAAAGCCTTTTTTCTTGTAAAGAATGTGATTCAAGTTTAAGTTGCAGATCTAGTCTTAAGACACACATGAGAACTCACAAGACTTTTTCTTGATCAACAATAGCTGCGTTTACATATTAGGTTTTCATCTCTACATCAAAAGCAAAAAAAGTAATGGATCAATAAGTTTCAATTTCTGTGTAATGATACTAGACGATGAGTTTTACTGCTGAAAAATATGTACAACTATTTCACAAAATAAATTGTTTTAGATGTACCTGCAAATAGAAATGAGTTGTTTTGTGTCATTAGAGCTTAATCTTGAAGGTCTTCATTATGGGTGAAATGTTTTGTATACATCTTTAATTCTAACACTTAATGTGATCAGTGAACATTTAATAAATATTTAAACACAGTCGTGGCTGCAGTATATACTTTGTTAGGTCAAGTAACCATTTAGTAGAGATAAGTATTGTGAAGATTATATATATGGTACTTCTCTTATTGATATTGCTTGCAATCCTTTATTCCTATTGTTACTTTTCTGTGTAAAAACAAGGATGGAGTAAAATTACATAATGCCTAAGGACCCAGTGAGGGTCCTTAGGCAAGACCCTTAACGCTACCGCCTCCCGGTTTCGGCTGCAGCTCACTGCTCCCCAAGGGAATGAGTCAAATGCGGAGAAAGAATTTCCCTTCGTGGGATAAAATACAGTGTGTTACAGGCACAGCCCTCTGCTTTGCTCTCACCCTGTTGCGTTTCACTTCAGTTAATTTCCTGATGATGTTCACCTGGGACTGCAGCTTCATCAGCTGTGACTGGCAGTCTGCTGGTCATGTGGTGCTCCTCTACCAGGAAGCCGGAGCCTATTAAAGCACACCTGGGAGCTGAGCCTGGCAGAGTCTGGTGAACTGTCTCTGGCTGACACTCACTGCGATCCTGACTCTCTTTTGGCTGCATGCTTCTGACTAAGCTGTTTTCCTCAGGTACGTGGTGGGAGGTTGTGATCAGGCAAGTTTGGGGCCCCATACATTTTCACACGCAGGCTGAACTTTGTTAGACACACCAGGTAAGGGGTTGGTGCCATTTCTTGTAATGTTTTGTATGTTTGTATTTAGACTAGTTAGGTAGTATTGTTGTTCTTTTGATTTATAGGTTTAGTTGCAGAGTTAGGCCTGGTTTTGTTATATTGAGTTTATTTATTTGGCACGACCCAAACGTCACTTCCTCCTCACCATACTCACCATCATGTGTGCATCTACAAGGTTCCCTGAAGCGGTCCCTTTGAGGAGAATAACAGCTAATGTTATTACTAAGGCTTTGGTGAAGTTTTTCTCTGTGTTTGGTCTACCAAAAGTAATACAAACAGATCAAGGCACTAACTTCACGTCCAAGGTTTTTAAAGAAGTATTAAAAGGATTGAATATCCGTCATGTCACATCTAGTTCCTATCATCCGGAGAGCCAAGGAGCACTAGAACGATTTCAACAAACACTGAAACCAATGGTCCGCAAGCATTGTCTGGCTTCTCGTATGAGTTGGGATGAGTCTTTCCCCTTCCCTTTGCCCTTCCCTTTTTGATGTTTGCTGCTCGTGGAGCAGTACAGGAGTCTCTGGGATTCAGCCCTGCTGAATTAGTGTTTGGACATCAGGTCAGAGGATCACTACAGATTCTACTGGAGAGATTAGTGGATCTTGAGAAGCCTATTCGACATCTCCCTGAGTATGTAGTAGAGTTACGAGAGCGACTAAAAAAAGCATGTTCCCTCGCTCGTGACACTCTAGCCTCCTCTCAGGAAAAGATGAAAGGACACTTCGACAGAAAAACAGTGGTTCGCTCCTTTCAGCCCGGTGATAAAGTCCTACTTCTCTTACCTATACTCGGTTCTGCGTTGTCTACCATGTTTTCTGGTCCATACATAGTTGAGAAAAAACTCAGTGAGACAAACTATGTACTTAAGACGCCTGACCGTCGACAGAAAACCAGAGTATGTCATGTAAACATGATGAAAAGGTATTGTTCAAGGGAAGGTGAAACCCTGGGGTCCACAGCTAGTTCTTCAGTGTCACCTGTAGTTCCGATAACTGTGGCCATTACTGAGTCTAGTTCGGATGGGCTGGGGCTATGTGAAAAACCATCAGGGGTGGCTAGGCTTAACAACTCAGAAATCCTGTCGAACCTCCCCCTGTATTTATCACATCTTTCTGACTGTCATAGGAATGACATCCAAGAGCTCATTTCTTGCTTCCCGGAACTTTTTGGTGACGTCCCTACGAGGACTACTGTTGTGTCTCATGACATTACTTTGACCAAGCCCGATCCAGTCAAGCAGCATGCTTATCGGGTCAATCCAGTAAAGCGAGGGATATTAAAGCAGGAGGCAAATTATCTCCTTGAACATGGCTTTGCAGTCCCAAGCCATAGTCCCTGGAGCTCCCCCTTCTTACTGGATACTAAATCGGATGGCAGTCCAAGGTTCTGCACTGATTTTAGGAAAGTAAATGCCGTGACAGTGCCAGACGCATATCCATTACCTTTAATGGATGACTGTATTGATGAAGTTGGTCCTGCCACATATGTTACCAAGTGGGACATGTTGAAGGGTTACTGGCAAGTTCCCTTAACTGCAAAGGCTTCTGAGATTTCCGCCTTTGTGACACCAGATCACTTTCTACAGTACACGGTAATGCCGTTTGGATTGTGTAATGCTCCGGCTACGTTCCAAAGACTCGCTAACAAAGTCCTTGGTGATGTTCGGAACTGCCGAGCATATTTAGATGACATTGTTGTGTATTATGACATCTGGACTAACCATCTTGCTACATTGAGGGATGTTTTCGACCGTTTATCAGCGGCATCCCTCACTCTTAACCTTGCCAAATGCGAATTTGGTAAGGGTACCATCCTGTATCTTGGTCAGCAGGTAGGTGGAGGACGAGTGTGTCCTGCTGACGTAAGGGTGTCTGATATTATTGCATTTCCGGTTCCTACAGGTCGACGGGAACTGAGAAGATTCTTAGGAATGGCCGGATATTATCGACGTTTCTGCAGAAATTTCTCATCTGTGGCCTCTCCTCTGTCAGCTCTGACCAGCCCCTTAAAACCGTTCATATGGTCTGATGAGTGCCAACACGCTTTTGACGGCCTGAAAGCCATGCTTTGCTGTCCTGCTGTGCTGTCTGCTCCCGTTTTTTCAAAACCTTTCAAGCTGGAGATAGACGCCAGCGCGGATGGTGTTGGGGCTGTTCTCCTACAGGAGGATGACTCAGGAATAGACCACCCAGTGAGCTACTTCTCGAAGAAGCTCAATGATCATCAGAAGAGGTACTCCACCATTGAGAAAGAGGCTCTGTCATTACTCCTGGCGTTACAGCATTTTGAGGTTTATGTTGGCTCAAGTACGGTACCAGTTAAGGTCTTTACAGATCATAGTCCCCTGGTATTTCTTAGGCGGATGTCAAACCACAACCAGCGCCTTATGCATTGGGCTCTGTTTGTTCAAGACTACAACCTCGAGATGCACCACAAGAGGGGTTCTGAAAATGTTATCGCTGATGCCTTATCGCGATCTGTGTAGGCAAGTTTTTTTTTTTTTTTTTGTGTGTGTGTGTGGTCTGGACTTGTAAGGGTGGGGGTGTTACAGGCACAGCCCTCTGCTTTGCTCTCACCCTGTTGCATTTCACTTCAGTTAATTTCCTGATGATGTTCACCTGGGACTGCAGCTTCATCAGCTGTGACTGGCCGTCTGCTGGTCATGTGGTGCTCCTCTACCAGGAAGCCGGAGCCTATTAAAGCACACCTGGGAGCTGAGCCTGGCAGAGTCTGGTGAACTGTCTCTGGCTGACACTCACTGCGATCCTGACTCTCTTTTGGCTGCATGCTTCTGACTAAGCTGTTTTCCTCAGGTACGTGGTGGGAGGTTGTGATCAGGCAAGTTTGGGGCCCCATACATTTTCACACGCAGGCTGAACTTTGTTAGACACACCAGGTAAGGGGTTGGTGCCATTTCTTGTAATGTTTTGTATGTTTGTATTTAGACTAGTTAGGTAGTCTTGTTGTTCTTTTGATTTATAGGTTTAGTTGCAGAGTTAGGCCTGGTTTTGTTATATTGAGTTTATTTATTTGGCACAACCCAAACGTCACTTCCTCCCCCACAGGTAATGGTTTGCAGCAGCATGAATCTTTAAATATTATAAACTATATTTATATACTTCATTTCTGACTTCTTGTCTTATTTCATGGTTGCACTGTTGCGCCCCCCAGGGACGTAACACAGTGTATAAAAAAAAAAGAGAAAAAAACCTTTATAATTATATTACGTCATTACCATTATATCAGCTAATTCTTCAGTAAATAAAAAAGGCTTTGTTACAGTACATCAGGGTGGCCCAAATGCAGGATCAGACTCACAGCAAGAAGGCCCCTTGTTCAAGTCCCGGCTGGGGGATGTGAAAAACAACATCAATGGGGGACCTTTCTGTGTGGAGTTTGCATGTTCTCTTCGTGTATGCGTGGGTTTTCTCCGGGATCTCCAGCTTCCTTCCACTGTCCAAAAACATGCTTCAGAGGTTGATTGGCAACTCTAAATTGTCCCTAGGTGTGACTGTGAGAGTGAAAGGATATGTGATTGAGGACATTCTACCCTGCAACAGACTGGAGACCTGTCCAGGGCATCCCTTGCCTTTGCCCACAAGTGGCCGGGATAGGCTCCAGCAACCCCATGACCCTAAAAGGGAAAAACTGTATAGAAAATGAAGAAACAATTATTGAGTTTTATAGACGTAAGAAATTAGGTTGAATAAATGTAACTCAATTATTTGTTACCACTAGAAGTAATTCATTTAAGATGGCAAAATTGGATAAGTTTTATATATATGTGTATATATATATATATATATATATATATATATATATATATATATATATATATATATATATATATATATATATGCGTCACAAGGAAAACAGAAATAAGATCAGAAACTCGTGCGTTTACTTTGTCTGTTCTACAAGCAGAATCTCTTTCTTTTGATGATGTAGCCGTTTTACTTTTTTGATGGACGTATAATCTTCATACGCCGTCATTAGAATGTCCAATTCCGTCTCACTGAAGTGTAACGCTCTCTTTTTTCTCTCCATGCGTTTCCATGGTGACTCTGGAAATCGGCAATCTATTGAGAATGTCTTTATGTACCTGCCGTGCACATGCATTAACCCAGGGTTACCAAGTCGAGCGTAATTACTCCAACTCATATCCGGTCTTTTGGAACCGACATACCCAGAGTAAGCAAGTTCAGGCAGATTTCAACCAGAGTTCAGGGTTAAAGTCAGGCTAGTTTAAACATGCTTCCTGGAATACAAAAGCTTCAGTCTGGATCTCATTCTAGTGAGAGATGAACTAAAAAGAGCTGCTGCTCATTTGATTGTTGCTGCTTTACTTTCTACCAACATTTGGATCCAATATTAGAAGAACAAGGATTTTTCTTCCTGTTTGTCTTTCATCCAAATGACTGAATTTCACCAAAGAAAAGTCATTTTTCAACTCCAGAGACTCCCACAGTGAGACACCTGCTGGCTGTTCTTTGTAACTGCATCTGCAGCTTCTAGAAAGATCCTCTCAGACTTCCGGCTCAATAAGTCTTCTGATAAACATTCAAATGAACAAAGGGCAGACCAGCACAGCAGCAACAACTTGCTTTTAGTTCCAAGATTATTCACAGTATGTTGACCAACATTCTTGTCAATTTGATGTTTGTTCTTCAAAACTTTATTTGTAGAATTAACGTTTTGTTTTTAAATGGAACTGATCAGTTTGGTGTTCTGTATTATTCATGTTCTCTTTAGAAACTTGAGAGATTTTGTGTTAATCATCTGAAAAGGCTTCACGGTGGTGCAGTGGTTAGCGCTTCACAGCCAGTATCCCCCTGGTTCAAGTCCCGACTGGGGGACTTTAAGCAGAACATCAATGATGGACCTTTCTGTGTGGAGTTTGCATGTTCTCCCCGTGCATGCATTGGTTCTCTCCGGGGTTTCCGGTTTCCTCCCACCGTCCAAAAACATGCTTCGTAGGTTAATAGGTAACTCTAAATTGTCCCTAGGTGTGAGTGTGAGAGTGAATGGGTGTCTGATTGTGACCCTGTACCCCAGACTGGCAACCTGTCCAGAGCGTCCCCTGCCTTCGCCAATAAGTGGCCATGATAGGCTCCAGCAGCCTTGTGATCCCGAAAGGAACAAACGGAAGATGATGAATGAATAATCATCTGAAAAACTGTTGCATTATGGTCCTTTAGTGCATCTGTTACATTTAAAGTATGATGGGAAATAAACATTTAAATCTACTTTTGCAACTTTAACGTTGAGAGTTGGGTTATTTAGACCCACTAGACAGTGCGCTGAACCTTTTTTCTTGATTGATTTCTGATCTTCACTGGTGTCCATGGATTACATGAAATCTTTCCATCTTTATCCACCTTTGTCATGGTAGGGAGAACACGTCAATGTAAGGGTTGGGTCATCTAAGATAGCACAAGGGTTACAGTCACAGAGCGTTCACATTTGACAAATACAGATATTTGGTTTATATGGTTATTAATATCATTATGGTCTGATATGAAAAGCTATATAAAAAAATCTTTATCACCCTAAATCAGTCAATTATTTTTCTATTATAGAAACACAGTCTTTTTTTCTCATTTTAGTGGCAGAAATATCTCTTCATAGTTCCAGAGTCTGTCTTTAATTAAATAACGTCTGACTGTTTCTGCTAAAACATAACATTTGTTGATAACATGAAGAACTTTGGACTTTGTCTCTTTCATGATTTTTGACTGACAGCTAAACCAATAAATGTTTCTGAGTTGCAGTAAAGTCTTCAGTGAAATCCCAGACTGTCCTGGACTCTGATCCTGAAATCCTCCTGATGACAAAACCTTTGAAAGTTCAGAGTCTGGAAGGGAAACAAGCTGTGAGGAAACCTTCAGTGCAGAAAGAACTGCAGCTTCTTCAACTGGAACTCTGCAGCCAAATGAGCAAGAAGGATCTGGATGAATGTAGCTTCTGCTGTTCCATCTGTCTGGATCTGCTGAAGGATCCGCTGACTGTTCCCTGTGGACACAGCTACTGCAGGAAGTGTCTTCAAGGACTGTGGGATGCAGAGGAGAACGTCCACAGCTGTCCTCAGTGCAGGAAGACCTTCACACCGAGGCCTGTTCTGGGGAAAAATGTCATGTCAGCATCTTTAGTGGAGCAGCTGAAGAAGAGCGGACTCCAAGCTGCTGCTGCTGGTCTCTGCTCTGCTGGACCTGAAGATGTGGTCTGTGACGTCTGCACTGGAAGAAAACTGAAAGCCATCAAGTCCTGCTTGAGCTGTCCGGCCTCTTCCTGTGAGGAAGACCTTCAGCCTCATTTGAAAGCAGCTGCATTGAAGAAACACAGACTGGAACCCTCCAAGAACCTGCAGGAGAACATCTGCTCCGTCATGATGAGGTGATGAAGATGTTCTGATCAGAAGAGCATCTGTTCTCTCTGCTCTGAGGAAGAACATGAGGGACATCAAACAGTCTCAGCTGCAGCAGAAAGGACTGAGAGGCAGAGAGAGCTGGAGGAGAGTCAGCAACAAATCCAGCAGAGAATCCAGGACAGAGAGAAGGAGGTGAAGCTGCTCCAACAGGAGGTGGAGCCGTCAATCACTCTGCTGATCAAACAGGGAGAAGATCTTCAGTCAGATGATCCGTCTCCTCCAGAAAAGAAGCCGTGATGTGGAGCAGCAGATCAGATCCCAGCAGAAACTGAAGAGAGGCGGGTCAAAGGTCATCAGGAGGAGCTGGAGCAGGACATGGCTGAAGAGGAGGGACGCTGATGAAGAGGAGGGACGCTGAGATGAAGAGGAGGGACGCTGAGATGAAGAGGAGAGACGCTGAAGAGGAGAGACGCTGAGATGAAGAGGAGGGACGCTGAGATGAAGAGGAGAGACGCTGATGAAGAGGAGGGACGCTGAGATGAAGAGGAGAGATGCTGAGATGAAGAGGAGAGATGCTGAGATGAAGATGACAGACGATGAGATGAAGAGGAGAGACGCTGATGAAGAGGAGGGACGCTGAGATGAAGAGGAGAGACGCTGAGATGAAGAGGAGAGATGCTGAGATGAAGAGGAGAGACGCTGAGATGAAGAGGAGAGAAGTTGAGGAGGAGGAGAGATGCTGATGAAGAGGAGAGAGGCTGATGAAGAGGAGGGACGCTGAGATGAAGAGGAGAGATGCTGAGATGAAGAGGAGAGACGCTGAGATGAAGAGGAGAGACGCTGAGATGAAGAGGAGAGACGCTGAGATGAAGAGGAGAGAAGTTGAGGAGGAGGAGAGATGCTGATGAAGAGGAGAGAGGCTGATGAAGAGGTGAGACGCTGAGCTGAAGAGGAGAGATGCTGAGATGAAGATGACAGACGCTGAGATGAAGAGGAGAGACGCTGAGATGAAGAGGAGAGACGCTGAGATGAAGAGGAGAGACGCTGAGATGAAGAGGAGGGACGCTGAGATGAAGAGGAGGGACGCTGAGATGAAGAGGACAGACGCTGAGATGAAGAGGAGGGACGCTGAGATGAAGAGGAGGGACGCTGAGATGAAGAAGAGAGACGCTGAGATGAAGAGGAGAGACGCTGAGATGAAGAGGAGAGATGCTGAGATGAAGAAGAAGGCAAACATCTATCTGTTCCTGTCAGAGGGGAACAGAAAGGTGACATTGATGGAAAAAGCTCAGTCTGATTCTGATCTTCCAGACAGATTCACTGAATCTGTTCTGGTTCTGAGTAGAGAGTCTGACAGGACGTTGGTACTGGGAACCCTTGTGCTATCTTAGATGACCCCACCCTTCCATTGACGTGTTCTCCCTACTATGACAAAGGTGGAAAGATTTCATGTAATCCATGGACACCAGTGAAGATCACAAATCATTGAAGAGAAATGGTTCAGAGCACTGTCTAGTTGGTCTAGATGACCCAACTCCCAATGTTAAAGTGCCTAGGATAGCACAAGGGTTAAAAAGAAAAAGATAAACGGTTCACAGATTGATGAACTGCGCTTGTACATTGCATGTGACTGCGCAGCCGCACTTCCTCCAGACGCCACTATTCATCCAGCGCTTTGATAAAGTGCTCTGGAATCCAGCTATGGTGATGTGATGAAGGCTTCAGTGACGGTTTCTGTCTCTGCTGCATCGACTGTGGGAGCAGAAGTTCATCAAACCTGTCTTCTCTGTTGCCTTAAAATCCCTCCAGTTTCCTTTTTAGAGCTCATGTTTGCACAAATATTCATAGATGATTAAAGTCTTTCAAAAGTGATTCAACACTTTCCACAAAGTCCCAACAAAATCGTGAAATCACATTTTGACCTCAATCCAAAGTGAAGGAAAAGTCCTCAGGAAATAATCTGTTCGATTTGCAGACTTTCCTACGCGTGTTCAAAAGTCGGGAGAGAAAAACCAGGATTCGACCGGATAAAGATAGACATAGTTTTATTTCCCTAACAAAGTTTCTAAAACAAAGTTAAGACAGATATCTGGATTCTCAAACTAGAAAGCCTACAAATGCACAACAATTGTATAAAACTTGAGAACAAAGGAAAAAGTTCTGCAGAGAAATTTTGATCATGGCGGCCGGATCTCCTCCCCCTGGACGCATGGATTCGTCGACAGCTGGACCGCCTGCTTCAGCCGGACCATATTTGGAATTCGCGTCTGAATCTGCTCGGAGGGCAGATATTCCATAGCAAGCGCTGGAGTGAAAGGCCAGCCTCTTCTTGGCCTGAGAACGTGAATATGGCTCAGTTCCCACAGATTGGATCTTCAGCACAGGTGGTTTAAATCTGGTCCGTGACTAATTTACTGCTTCTCAGCCCATCTCCCTGAGCTTTAAACAAAAGATCTGGTCTTTCCATACAAGAGAGAAAAAGGGAGTCTGCATCTGCATCCATAAATTTATCTAAAGGAATGCCAAAGAGGAATGAGCTTTTACAAGATAAAAAAGATTGTTCCATCACACTGAGCACTGAAGATTAAAACTTCAACGTATAAAAGATAAGACAAAAAACATACATTTCTTCAATTCCTTCTCTTGAGCTCACGAAGTGAGATCACAAAAATTCATGACCACATCCCTCAACAACAAAACATTTCAATAGGTCCACATGACCTGACAGCTGTGGTCGCAAACCCTCACAATCTGTAACACAAAATCAATGTGAATAAATGAGCATTACAAAGGAGGTAGGTGACCCATGAGTGCAAGGAAAAACCTGTGGGAGCGACTTAGACCTTCTTTGAGAAACATTCAGTATGCAGTCGGACAGAATTGCAACAACTCCGTGCCCCACCGGCAGCCAACCCTAAGGATACTCATGCATCACCAGACCTTACCTCTGCACAATTTCATTAATAAAAGTTACATAGAACAAGAAATAAAGTAGCAAATAAAGAAAATATACAAATTCAAATTCAAAAAGCAAAAAAGATAACACTTCCTGTAAAGAAAAGGAACACCTGAAGTTAAGGGAGGAATTGGAGACATGTTAGGGGAGAACAAAATCATACAAGCTGATCTCACAGCCGGGGTGGTAAAAAGGGGTCGCTGACAGGTAACATGGCATATTGTCCGTGCTCCCGATCCTTTTCTGTCGCATGTTTCGCAAAACATAAGAAACCAGACAAAAATTAAAGCCTTCCCTCTCTTGGACTGGGAGAACCCCAGGCCACTAGTGGAGGGAAACATTGCAGACTTAGAGGTAAAACACAAAGGACATAAAACTAGAGAAATTGAAAGTAAAAAATATAAATTGAAAGTAAAAATCTAAATTGAATCTAAAAATAATTGCAGTTTCTTCTTAGACACTTTAAAACCCAAATCATACAACTTCAGGAGAAGATCTTTCGTTGCTTGAATGTAGGTTTCAGTAGTTGGGGCTGCCAGCAAGAGGTCAACAACATACATCAACAAAACACAACCCTCTGGTAGCACAATATCCTGCAGGAGAGACTTCAGACAGTGATTGAAAATGCCAGGAGAGTTTTTAAATCCTTGTGGCAAGCGTGTGTACTGCAAGCGGACACCTTTATACTGAATAGGTGTCTGCTGTTGTGTAATGGAATACAAAATAAGGCGTTGGCCAAATCAATGGCAGTAAACAACACACATTGTGAGGTTAAAGTTGACAGCATGCGATGTGGGTCAGGCACAGGTACAACTGGAGTAGTGTTTACGTTATTGACAGCCCTTAAATCATGTGCCATGCGATAAGTTTTACCATCAGATTTTAAAACCAGTCTAAAGGGAGTACACCACGAAGAATGCGAATGTTCAATGACACCAGAGTTCCACACCCCAATCAAAGTTTCCTTCATCTGCATCCGTCACCTAGCAGTACTGTGGTCTGAACACCTTTGCTCCTGCAGTTACCTGAATCTCCACCGGGGGGACGGTGGAGCCTGAACCAACATCAAATGAACCTGTGGACCATAAAGAGTCAGGGAGCGTTTTTAACATCGCCTCTGCATCTTCATGATTCATCTTCTCTCTGCTGTGATGTCTGGCAATGCAGACATGCTCCAGTACTGATGAGTTAGTGGTTGGAGGCAACGTTATCCTGTACAATTTTGTGGAGGGAGAAAATTGAACACCTGAAAGAGCACAATGTTGCCAGTCTGTGTTATTTACTCCCCTCTTAGTCATAGGTCTAATGATATATGAGGTACAGCTGTGTCTGACATCGGGTACCATTGCAATTGTGAGTGTGTGAATGCACAATAAGTTGCTAAGCCCTCAGGGTCAATATATGTCAGTGGAGTTTAAATGCCACGTGTGGCCTTCTACCTGATAAAATTCTTTCTGGTACAGTTGATCATCCTCTCTGTCATAATAGAGTGTGCAGTGCAGGTCACCCGGAGGCGGAAAATATGGCTTCAAGGACAAGATCCATGGCTTCCATACCTGAAATTCATGAAACACACCTGGCGTGTCAGGGGCCTCTGGATCCCAGTGGGTGCCAGCAGTGGGGGTTGGCTGTGGTTGAGGCTGCAGCAACCACTGTCCCTCATACTGTGTGGCATGGCATCCAGTCAAAACATGTCCATTCGGGAAAGTGATCTGTATCCCATCTGGAGAACATAGGATGCTGGCTCCTGTTTTGACAAGAATGTCCCGTCCCAACAGATTCACAGGTGTGTGTGGTGAATGCACAAATGAATGTTCCACCATCTGACCGGCCAGTTCAAAAGTCAGTGGGATGGTCTTTTGCAGGTTTTGAGGTGTCCCAGAGAAGCCGACAAAGTTCATGTGTTCATTTTTTAGAGCAGATGGAGGTAACTGACTGTTTATAGAGGAACATGTTGCACCAGTGTCCACTAGACCCATCATGGGGACCTGTGAGCTTAAAAGGGACCATGGCTCCTGCATCAGCAAATGGTCCCAGGCCTCGTGAGCCCCCCTAGTGGTATTGTCCGACTTGCCACCATTGTGGTCCTTGCCACGGTGGAGGAGGGGCTTGGAGTGGTCGTGGGTGCTGTTCATTTCCGCCACGCCCTCTGCCCCTGGTCTGTGCATGATGCTGTTGGGTCCCTTGGTGTGGGCAGTGTTGGGCCCAGTGATCCAGAGCGCCACAGATGAAGCATTCATCTCCAGCTGCTGCTGGGGGGGGTCCCCTGGGTGGCCCACGTCTTCCAGAATATCCGCTCCTTCTCCTGCCCCGGCCTCCGAATGCCTGAGCCTGCCACATCATTGATGCTGGCTCTGGGGGTACTAAACTTATCATGTTTTCTTTTTTAACACCTTTTTTATCCTGAGTGGATTCTTTCTGGGCCTGTGCAAGCTGCAGTTTGAGTAATTGGGTTTTCAGCTGTTCAACTTCTCCCTCTGCTCTCTCCTTTTTCTCCAAGTGTGCTCTGCAGTGATGAATCAAATGCCTCTTAAATCGACTCTCATCACCAGCCAACAAGTCTGGGTCTGCTTTTAATAAATCCTGTAAGTCCTGAGGCAATCCTGCCAGGATTGCTGTTCTAAACATGACTGTTTCAGGGGGTGACAGGCCGGGGTCTCTGCCCTTGTTGTCAATCCATTTCTGGACACACTCGGAGTAATATGTGCTGGGGTCCTTACCTGTATATGGGAAACTCGATGGGGCTGTGGTCAATGGATCTGGAAAAAGTTCCCTCATTGCAGTAAAAACTGGAGCTTGAACGTCCACTAAAAGAGTGGAGTCTGGGTGGTCCTGCACACCCGCACGCTGTTCCATAGACTGGATCTCAGTGATTGTGGCTGTTACGCCTAGCAATTGTCTCAAGTCTCCTCCCTGTCGAGCTGGAATGCTGTGTGAGCAAACGTAAGCGTCTGCTCCTTCACTTACCAGTGGTGCGGAGGGGTGTTCTGTGCGAAGGTTTATGAGGTCTCTGGAGGGGTCTTCTCTGTTTTCTGCCATTCTAGGTCGCCTTTCCAACATTGAGGCTATGTGCTGCTATTCTTCAGGAGTCAGGTCCTGGTCCACAGGCCTAACAAACTGTCCTGTCGCAGGCCACTTCACCGCATATCTCAGCATCGGGTACATCTCCTGTGGAGGATAGGGGGGAGGGGGTGAAAACAGGGGGCTATGTCCCTACTGGAAGGGAGGGGTAAATGCCAGAGAGGGGTGTCTGGAGAGAAGATGTTGTCACGGCAGATTTATTACTGTCTTGTTCTGTCTTCACCATAGTCAACGCTGTGGCTGCAAGAGTCAGTTGATGCACTGTGCGTTTAATTTTGTCAGTTTCCTTATGCTTCCGTTTAGCTTCCCTTTTTTCTTTCCATGAGACTTCTTTCACCTTCTTATCCAACTCCTGCATCTGTTTTATCATTTCCAATTCTTTTTCCCGTAACTGATGAATAAATGTCATCGTACTTCAAGTCTGTTTCAAATCCATCTGAACCAATACTTTATGCAATTTCTCCTTGTCCTTATCTTTCTGTTTCTTCTCTATTCCACCCAACACCTGTCCTTCTAAAATCCCATACATTTTATCTCATTCGCCATCGTCAAGTCGTCAAGTTTCCCCTGTCGTCATCGTCAAATCATCTGTTGTCCGGACTACATCCACCATATTGTTCACATTCTCATTCTCATTCACATTCTCTGTAAAATTCACCTTTCATATTTATTTTGAATCCTTCTTTGGTCACTCTCTGTATCTCTGTATCTCACTCTCCTTTGTGTTTTCAAATCATGCTGCTACGTAGTCCTCAGAACGTCTACGTTTGATAGTTTCAGCATTATATAGTTTAAATGCAAAAATCGGATACGGGTCACTTTAAAAGATGATTAAAGCGGGATGTCAAAAAAAAAAACGGATTTAGTCAGAAAATCGGATTTGGGCATCAAGACCCGCAGTGTAAATGTCTGTCAAACATCCAGACTTAAGATGAGTGAGATGATAGAAAAAATTTCACTTTGATGCAGACTCCTCAAAATCCAGTGAACCCTATGAGGTACATACATTTTATGGATGACAACTATTTTTTATTAGGAAGCAGCTGTTATGGGAGAAGTTGGGGCAGTACCCAGGCGCAGAGAGGATGAAGGAGACAGGAGGTTGCAGGGGAACAGGGGTTTTAATAACCGAAACTACAAAACCAAAAACCACTGCTTAAGCAGGCTAGAAAACTCGAAACGTGAAATACTCAGAAGGGGAGACATGAAAGCTACACAGAGACAGGGGAACAGCATAACATCAAACTATGGACCAGCACAGGAGGAAGGGAAGGACAGGGCTTAAATACATACAGACAAATGAGACACAGGTGAACACAATCAGGACAGATGGGGACCCAAAGTAAAACTCAGCACAGCAACAAAACAGGAAACCCTACAAAATAAAACGGGAAATGAACGCAGACCTCTAAAGAAAAACAAGGAACCAAACGCAAAGGCAAAGAAACTAAAACGCGTTACAGCAGCTGTTTGTTTGTTGCAGGTCTAGAATGAGAAGCGGTGAGTCTAAGAGCGAGGGGGGGGGGGGGGGGGGGTCTAAGGGCAGGGATGCCCAGTTTAGTTTAGTCAGTTTGTTAGTTCAATTTAGTATTTTCCTGTTGAATTCCATGTATTCATTAACCTTTTTGATTTGATGTTTTACTTTACAATTAGCGGTACGAAGCCCATCGAGACGACCGTTGTGATTTTGGGCTTTACATACAATTGAATTGTATTGAATTGAATTGAATGAGCCCCTCACCCACATAGTTGTGGTAAAAGTAAATGTTCAACCCCGTTACGTACACTATGGAATCTCCATGAATATTAAAATAAAATTGTTTATGAAAAATTCAATATGATTAAATTATTATATGTCCCTTGTTCTAATTAAATCATTTCAAACTGAACATTTCTCTTAAATAAATGTTTTTCTTCTCTAAAATCCTAAAATGTGACTAACTGGCAGAATTCACAGTGGTCATTTTCCTGAAATGGGCAAATTATTGGAAGATTTGTAATCCAAAATACAGACTTTAAGATAGTTCTCATCCTTTTAGACAAAAGTCAACACACAATTCTGTATTATTATTATTAATACTATTATAAATAAATGACACTTGTTGTGTTACAGTGTTGAAACAGGCATAACAGGGTTGAACATGGTGACGGGGTTGAAGGGACAAACACAGATTTATTTGGAATTCCATCCTCTAAAATTCAATGCTGGGAGTTTGTAGCAGAGTTTTCATTTCATAAGCACAGGAAAATTAGAAGGAAATTGCAGTTTAATGAAGTTTATAAAAATAATAATGGAGAACTACAACAGCATATGAACATATAACCTTATCTGCATTTTGAATTTCTTCCACTTTGGTGTTTTTTGTTCCTGGGATCATTCTACTCACATCATCTCTAACACAGAATCCCTTATTTTTTCTTTTGAGGCTTCAGAAAACCTGCTGGATCTCTTTCAGGATTTTTCATTTTCTTGTTTTAGTATCCAAGTGAGTCACTTTCAGATTTTTGCAACCTGTATTTGATTTTTGTTTTCAGCTGCTTTATTCGTCTTTGGTGATTTTTTTTATCTTTATTTCTAATTTCTTAAATGTAATTCATGGTAAAGTAAGGTTGTTTTTCTTTGTTTGGGGATTGATGACGCAATTTGAAGTTGGTCTTTTTACTTTTGAACATGGTGAATCAGAATCTGTTAAACGTTGGTATATTTTTGGGATTTTTCTTTCTTTTTCAGTTTTTTCTTGTAGTTCAGCTCTTTGCCTCTTGAATTTATTTTTTGTTCTTCTGTCCTTCCTCTGAGCAGATAGACGCTGCCTACAAAGGAAAACAAACTTTGGTTTGTTTGTGGAAAGGATTCCCCTTTGTCCTTGTTTTATAAGGAATGTAAAATGAATTGCATCAAAGGACATTTCATAACACTGCTTCCTGTCCAAACCTTGAGTATTGTTGTGATGGATCTTCTGCTGAAGTCACCAATTCTTGGAGCATTTCTTTCCTCTCTTCTTCTACATTCTTCTTCCATCTTTCCAGCTCTCTCTGAAGGTATTTCTCCCTGCTGCTGGTGCCGTCGTATTCAAAACTTTTACATGGAACTGAAATCTATTCAACAAGCAGTATGACATTTTTGATTGAATTATATGGTTATTATTGAAATAAATTTTTATTTCTAACAACACAAATATTAAAATCTCGTAACATTAAAACAAGTTATGGGGTTGAGAATTTGGATCAAAATGGCCGCCGTTTCATATGCTAAGCACCAAGAAGATGGAAGATAACGTCCATGAAGTTCAGAATTATATTGATTATTTAAATAAAAAACATTTTAGCAGGTTATAATGTTGAGTCGCTGTGTTTGATCACATTAAATGACCCAGCATCTCCTCTGTTCCTCTCTGTTCTCCCTCATCATCATCATCATCATCATCATCTGATCGTCTCTCCTCGTTCTTCTCTGTTGGGACTGACTTGTCATGTATGTCTGCTCTTGTTTTCCTAAAATAAGTGAACATGTTTTCAGCAGAAGTTTAAACCAGAATGAACATCTAGGTTTCTGTGACTTTAATAGTTGAATTATTCCTTCTTTAAGTCATCTCTGCTCTCTTTGATATCAGATGCATCACCAACCTCTAGTCTGTGTTCTTCTCCACTAAATCCTATGGCAAATATGATAAATATTAAATAAGATATAATTAAAAATTAGATCCTATGGCGAAGCAAGGATTATTAACTGTTTGAAATAATTAAACATCTTGCTAATGCATGTTTATTTTTTAAAATAAGAATACTTTTTAAAATGACTGCCTTGGTAGGAACTGTCTTTGTCCTGAGTGTCCACAATAAGACCAACCTGTTTCCGTCCATCTGTCCTGATTCTTTCTCTCTCACCTTCGTCAAAGCTGTTTGATATAAACTTTGTGTTGGGAAGATTTTCAAAAGAAAACAGACTAAACTATATGTAAAAATAGAGACATTTTTTTTATTTTAAGCATATTTTTATTCATTGTCAAAAATCTCCAAATGTTCAACTAAGATCCAAAATGTCGTTCAGGCAAAGTGATATTAAAAGCAAAAGGCTGTAAACTTAATATTCACTCACAAAAATAATAATTATCCAAACTTTTAACATAGAAAGAAACTAAATCACCATCTAACCACCATCACACATACTTCTACTTCTAGGAGCAGCTTTTATCATCATTCAGTGTTGTTTCAAAGGATAAAAACTTTATCAGTGTTTTGGTGCATCTAGTTCAAAATTTTTTAAAACAAAATCAGTACAAACAAGCTCCTTTTTTTTTCCATGATTAGTGATTCTGTAAAATCTGATCAGTACAGCTGGAAGACACTTGGGACCATTTTATTGGTAGCCGGAAGTGGTTTTTTTATTGAGGTTTTTGGAGGCTTTTCTGCTGTTGGTGTTTCACAAAATTAGGGAAATGCCAAATATTTTTGGAGTAATCCCACTGATGAGTTCTATGATTTAGTTTTTAATGTTTTATAGACATAAAAATGATTTTCACAATAACAGATTTAAAAAAAAAATCAAATCCTCTGAAATGTTTCACAAAGACACACAAAACAGAAACAAAGTTATTTCTATAAATGATGCAGGAGTTCAGCTCTAAAAATTGACAAAAGAGCAAAGAAAACAGAAATACATGATTTGTTATTTCTTTACTATTATTAACATTTCCAGACTTTTGTTCTGCAGCATCTTCATATTTGTATAATTTTGAGAGAATTTATTTTACGGAGAGCAAAATTGGATTTATGTTGCTGTTTTTATCCATATTTATGTTCAAAACGTTCAGTTTTAAATGTCTAAGAGTTTAGCTTTAGTTTTTTTCAGTAAATGTTTATCTTGTTCTGCCTAAAACCTAAAGCATGTTTTTAATTTAGGCCCCTGTGTGACTGAGTTTGACCCCCCTGGAATATGATTCTAGAACATTCATGCATTTTGTGTAAAATGGCCAAACAGAAGATAGAGACCACAAACGGATGTTGTCAAATGTGTGTGAGCGCGGGGGGGGGGGGGGGGGGGGGGGGGGTGTTACTTGCCCGGTGAGTGAATTAGTGTGGAACCAAGCAGCTTTAGCCTGAATGTTTCCACCTCTGTTTCTGTCACTGCTAGAACCTTCCTGCTGTCTCTCAACCATTACAGAAAGTTTTCTTCATTCCTTCTACATTTCTGCCATTTCTGTTCAGAATTGAGCCCTCGATTGTTTTTCTTTTGCCTTCTCATCAGATGTAAACACGGTTCAACTACAAGTAAGCAACAGCGCGCGTCCCCGCGAGAGACGCGCTGGGGCGCGCTCTCTGAGGGAGGAAAGAAGGGAGGGAGGAGCGGCTGCGGTGCTCAGTCGGTTACAATCAATGAGCTTCTGTTACTGATCATTTCATGTAAATCTATGTTAACAAACAGCTGTGAAAATAAAAAATACGAACTATAAATAACTTTCCGAACTTCGGTTTGGCCAGCGCCCTACGCGACGCAATGCTGGTCTGCTGGGACCAGAGTTTCTCTGAACCGTCTTAGGCCTTCATGAAAACTTTCAGAGCGGCCATGTTGTCAGTCAGTGACCTGTTGTGTTTGTCTGCTGGTCTTTTCCTCACAGATCAGTAACAACAGCTTCATCATGATGAGAACAGAAAACAACGTTTACACAAACACTCACCGAAGAAGAAGAAAATGGAGAAACTCCAACGTCTGTGTCTGCTGGATAAACTCTGCTGACTGACTGAGAGCAGAACTCCTCCCTCTGTGTGTCTGTTTGTGTGTGTGCATGAATGGCTGCGACTTTTCTCACTTCTGCGACCCCTCACTTCTCTACAGAAATCACGTGACTCCAGTTGCAGCAGTCAAGACGCTGCTGGGTCCTAAAGAGTATGAGGTTCAGCTCTGAGGGGCTGAAATATACGGAGCCCCCCAGGTGCCAGTGGTTAAAAAAATCTGATAAATGATGTGCACGGACTGTGGCTTAAACAATTGTGTTTCGTACTGATGCTGAATCGTGCATGCGCACTAACCCCACTTGGACAAACTATGTAGCGTTTAGATCTGCTGGGTTCTACGTATTTTCATTTCATGTTTCTTCTTTTAACATAAATTTCTTTTCCTTCATAAGTTGTGTCTGAAATTATTTTTTTGTAGTGTTTATTGAGAGATTTTCCACAACCCACTTGTAAAAAGATCTGTGGCTGCTAGAATGAACCTGCTGCCCCACGTGAGTCTTGTAGCTTCTGTCTGCAGGCGGGGGTGAGGGGGGGTTACAGTGTGAGCTACAAAGGAGACTTTGGACCGCAGTCATCCTGCTCTGCATGAGCGATTATCATTACGATCAGCATCCTCAACAGACTCAAAAAAACACATTGATTAAGATGATCGTATTGATAAGAACTACATGTGATAAATTGGTGGAAAACACTTTTTTTTCAAATTGACACTTTTTCAATTTGCTTGAAGCTTGAAGTCCTGAGGACTCCTTCAGCTGTTGGGCTGAGAGTCTGGAAGCTTCAGCTGTCCTGCTTTTCTCTGCAGTGACACCAGCTTCCTTCATTTTCTCTCTCTCTCTCTCGCTCTCTAAGCTGATGTTTCCTGCAGGGATTCCTGCAGGAGTTCCTCCTGCTCCTTCTTTCCCAGAGTTCCTGCAACCAGACGGAGTCTTTGTGCTTTGGAGCTGCTTCTCTTGGATGAAGCGCTTGGCTAGCTCACTTTGATCTCTTTCGTGTGGGACTCATGTGGGTGGAAACACATTTCTGCCTTTCAGGACATCTTTTTGTCTTTATTAGGATTGAAAACGGAGGAAAAAAAACTTCTTTGGAGAGAAATCTGCTTTGTTTGTTGTTGCTATGAGGTTGTTGAACAAATGTGGTCACTTTCACAGCTTCACTTCAAACTACTTCCAATGGACAGAAATGATACCTATTAAATTTATGAAAAAATAAATTTTAAAAACATTTTCTGTGTTTTTTCCCCCTGTAATTCTAGGTCTGTATTCTTCATACATGACTAAAATAACAAAAAACAAACCAAATCAGTCAGAGGTATTCCAGAAAGCATGTTTAAACTACCCTGACTTTAAGCCTGAACTCTGGCTGAAATCCGCCTGAACTTGCTTACTCTGGGTATGTCAGTTCCAAAAGACCGGATAAGAGTTAGCGTAATTACGCTCGACTTGGTAACCTTGGGTTAATGCACGTGCACGGCGAGTACATAAAGACATTCTCAATGGATCACTGATTTCCGGATTCACCATGGAAACTCGTGGAGAAAAAAAAGAAAGCGCTACACTTCAGTGAGATGCAGTCTGAGATTTTAATGATGGCGTATGAAGATTATACGTCCATCAAAAAAGTAACACAGCTGGATCAGCAAAAGAAAGAGTTTCTGCTTGTAGTAGAGTTTCTGATCTCATTTCCATTATATATATATATATATATATATATATATATATATATATACACAATTTTGCCAACTTACCGTAAATGAATTAATTATATTGGTAACAAGTAATTGAGTTAAATTTATTCAACCTAATTTCTTACGTCTATAAAACTCAATAATTGTTTATACAACTCAAATTTACACTTTTATCTAACTAAATAATGATGACGTGTGATTGAGCCTACAAGAATGATTGGTGGAGACAGTTAAAGCCAAAAATGGCTGAGGCTACAGCTCAATTCATGGTACCTATCAAAACGTCTTTAATAGAATCAAATAAACACAAAGAAAAAAGTATTTTATGATCTTTCATAGTCCTAACAACTAAGTGTTTTATCAGGACCTGTTTGGATGAACACAGAGCTGATATCCTTGAGATGTGAAATGTTTTTAGATCAGTTAATGAGGGCTATTTCCCATGGCCCACCAGTGTGCCGCGGCACACACCGGTTGAAAAACACTGGCTTAGAGAAGATGAAAACCTAAATAAGCTGTCCAAGAAATCAGGGTAAGAAAAGACAACACTTTATTGATCCCCGGAGGGAAATTCAGTTGTCTCAGCAGCCAAACAAGAAATATAGCAGTTAGAAAAACAAATAAGTCAGTAAAAATTTAAATAGAGATAAAAAGTCAAAGTATACGTCATGAATAAGTAAATACAGCAGCAGTTTCAGCAGTCCTAAAAGTTGTCCCAAACTGCTATTGGGAAGCGAATCATATATCAAAACAACTAAAGTATTTATTTCTTTATTTTTTTTTCCAGAAAAATTCCTTTCTACACTCATTTGTGCCTCCCTCTAATGAAGTCACTGCGTCAATATGGTATGGAGGCCATCAGCCTGTGGCTCTGCGTACATGAAATAAAAGCTCAGGTTGCTATGGAGTTCATTAGAACATTGGGGTATTTTTAAGCATTAAAAACCTATTTTCAAATATTATTTTTTTCTGAGATACAGAACTTTCCAAGTCAAATAAAGTCTTCTGCTGTGGTACAAAGGTTGAGAGGTCGACATATTATCAGAAAAGTTTAGAATTTAGAGTTTACACTAAATCCTTACATTGTCAAGAAAAAGTCTTACAAATTCTCATGTGTCTTTTGAGACTAGATCTGTGACTAAAACTTTTTTACATTCTTTACAAGAAAAAGGCTTTTCTCCTGTGTGAGTTCTCAAGTGTCTTTTGAGATTACATATTTGACGAAAACTTTTTTTACATTCTTTACAAGAATAAGGCTTTTCTCCTGTGTGAGTTCTCTTGTGTGTTTTGAGATGAGATACATTACTAAAGCTTTTTTTACATTCGTTACAAGAAAAAGGCCTCTCTCCTGTATGAATTAACATGTGTGTTTTGAGTTTATATACATGACTAAAACTTTTTTTACATTCTTTACAAGAAAAAGGCGTATCTCCTGTGTGAGTTATGTGTATTTTGAGACTAGATCTGCGACTAAAGCTTTTATCACATTCTTTAATGGTATAACATCTTTCAGCAGACCCAGTTTCCATGTAGTCAGACGGATTACAACTTATTCTTGAGTTTTTACCAGGCTTGATAGAGGAAAGTCTCTCTTCTTTTGGAGATTGTTTGTATTTCTTACCAAGATTTTTTTTCTTGGGATTTTTTCTAACATCAGAGTCACACTGACCTTCTGACATGAGAGAGCTGTCCACACTTTGGACATAACTTCTGTCTCTTATCTTCCTCTGATCTCTGTTCTGTGGGTCTGTCTCTTCATCTGTAGTTGATGTTGATTCTTCACGTTGGTTTCCTTCTTCATCCTGACTGATGAAGAGCGCATCTGGTTCCTCTTTAATCAAGGAGCCTTTTATACATTTCCAGGACTTTTGTTTTTTTCAAGCATCAATAAACTCTGTGATCATTGAAGAAAATGTTTGAGGAGTCTGGAGGACCAGAAGAGACTAATTGAAATATATATACATATGCAGAGGTGAGTAGTAATGCGTTACATTTACTTAAGTAAATTTTTGGTGAATTATACTTGTGAGAGTAAAGGCCTGTTCACACCGGGACGAATTTTGGGCGCGATATTCGCTGACGTTTAACGCCTCGTGACTAAAGGGCACCAATGTGAGTGTGCATACCGACGCGAAAAACGCCACGCGTAAAAGCGTCATTTTTTAAAAACGCCTCGGGTTCGTTTTTTTGGTTTGACGCGCCGCGCCAAAAACTATACGACCAATAAGAATGTGTCTGGAGCTTCTGAAGTTAGAGTAAAACTCAACTTGGGGGCGCTCAAACACAAAACGGCCTTTCTGAGCACACATACCAGCGAAGTAGATAGACGCCAAGTAGCGTCTACACTGCCGCAAAGAAATAATGACGGACATTCTAAAATATCCTCGACAACACTCATAATACATTTTCAGGTCTTGTATCAGTCGATAAAACTCCCCATGTTCTTCTCTTCTCGTAACTATGGGATGTACCCAAAATCGGCGTCTTTTCTGGCATCTTTCATCATTCAACAGAACAATAATTTCTTCATCGCTGGAACTGGAGCTAGAGCTAGAGCTGCCGGTGCTTGAAATATTCATGTTTTCTTTGTATGATTCTGACAAGCGCGTAAATACTTGCTCTCTTCTTCTGAGTGAAAAGCGAGTTTAAGAAGCGTAAAGCTGCGCAGCGCCACCTTGTGTACAGTGGTATTTCTGTTTCATTAAGCGCCATCTAATATCAGGGAATGAAATTGCATGTTCACTCGGCTCAACGTCAGCGAAAATCGCCTGGGTGTGAACACAAAAAACGTGTTGAAAAACGCTGGCGGATAACGGCTGGCGAATATTCGTCCCGATGTGTACGGGCCTTGGGCAAGGTAATTTTATTTGTATAGCACAATTCGTACACAAAGTAAAAAAGAAAAGAAAAAAACAGAAAAAAGAAAAGCACGAATCTCAAACCGGCTTCTCTGTTTCTTCGATGAAGGTCACATACCTATGTGGTGTAGCTGCAGCTGTGGTTTCCAGATGACATCCAGCAGTCTGCGCTGACGACAGAGCTCCTGCTCGTACTGGACGATGGTTCCTTCACAGAGTCTGCAGATTTCTTCAGCAGCAGCAGCTAGTCGCTCGCTGATCAACTCTCTCAGAGACTGAAGGGAAGACATGGTTCCTGCTCCGATCTTCAGCTCCAACTCCCACAAACACCGCCGTCCTCTTCACTGCAGCTCCGATCGATCATCTGCTAGTCTCACAATCACAGCAATCCACGTTGTCTTTCCGTTCAACACTTCTTCACTCATTTACAACACTTTGGAAAATGCCGAGAGTTCCCACACGAACCACGTATCGTCCTTTCTGTCCAAAAACCTCACAAACGTCCCAACAAAACACCACCGTCCTCTCAACACAAGCTAACGCTGCTAGCCTGCTAACAAGCTAACGCTGCAAGCGCCTCGTGCTGTTTACTTCCGGGTCACGTGCAGGAACTTCCTTTAAAAAGAAACGTATAAAGTGCTTAACTGAACGTCGATATGGTTCAAAAGGCTTCAAACATTTTTGAACAGTTTTAATTCAGGAGATAATAACGAAAATAAAATCAAAATAGAAAGAAAAATGTATCGAGAAAATCTTTTGAGAGCTGTTGTGACGTCATCACACTGTGTCTCATTCCAATGTTTTTTTTTCTTTTTTTTCTTTTAATTGAACTTCAAACAAACACATACACATAACTACAGCAAGGAAATAAAAACGAATAAAACACAGACAAAAAAATAATAAACAGCATTAAAATTGTAGTTTACTACGACGGCGTATTAGGGCCACCAAAAAAAAAAAATTAGAGCCACCAAAAAAAAAAAAAAGTAAAATTACGAGATTTTATCTCGTAAATTTAGGAGATAAAAACTCGTAAATTTACGACTTTTTATCTCATAAATTTACGACTTTTTATCTCATAAATTTACGAGAAAAAAGTCGTAGATTAAGGAAAAACACCGAAGTTGTCCGTTTATTGGAGCCTACCTTGAAGATGAAGTATGTGGAGCCTTTTGTGAAGCTTCATTTCCGGATTATTATAGGTGTAAAACAAAGAGATTCTGAACCTTTTGGTTCAAAATCAGATTATTTTCCGTGTAGCAGTCTTTCCGGGGTTCAGTGTCAGTAAAGCGGAGTTTAATATGTAAAATAAGGAGCTCAGAGACACGTTTGGGTGTAGACAATCGCTGCAGCCTTTATTCTCCTTTTCATTCACATATCCTGAAGTTCATTTGTCTCATTACGTCATGAACCTGTCATCCCAACACCAATGCGGAAGTAAACAGTGTTACAAACGCCCCCTCCTGCAGATGAAATGTCCCGTTTCAGCATAAAACAATAAAGAGGAATGAAAATAGTGTTTTATATTAGCTTTGGAACGTTGAAAATGCCAAAAAAAAGTGCTCCTCCTTTTGTGTGACGGAAGCGTCACACAGACGTAGAGTCTTGTCTTTGGTGGAGGAAGAAAGGATTCAAGCGAACAGCTGCAGGGACACCGACGACGGCTTCATCGGACTGCAGAGATCCTGCAAACCAACCATCAATAAATAAAACTTTAATGAATCGTAAATCAAACAAATGACCTTCCAGACATTTGGAACGTTATCAATAAACATTCAGCTCACCTGTTCAACAAAGTTTACTCGGTCTTCTCTGCGGCTGCACGGCGTTCACCTGCTGCTCTGCATGCTCACTTCCACTGTAATCTCCTAAAATTACGAGTTTTTATCTCCTAAATTTACGAGATAAAATCTCGTAATTTTACTTTTTTGTTTTTTGGTGGCTCTAAATTTTTTTTTTTTTGGTGGCCCTAATACTCCGTCGTAGTTTACAATACTAGGCATCGTCATAAAACATTTAGCATATAGTCTTCATTGAAAATAGACAGTTTTATTACTTTTATTTTCACTAATTAATTTAAACATTTAGCATATAAACTATTCTCTTCATGAAATGTATTGAATAACATTCTGGCTTTTGTAAAACAAAGTGATTTTGATTTTCGTTTAACAGAATCCCTAATACCCCTAGTATTTGGTGAAATAAAAAAACACACAGAACTTAAAGACATAAACACATAAACAAAAAAGAGAAAATTTAGGATTAAAGAAGCTGGTGTCTTAAATCAGAGGTTAAATGGGCCCCTACCTATTTACTAAATATGAAACTAAGAATTTTAACATTAGAGGATGATTTTTACTAAATTGTTTAACTGGAAAAAAATATAAATTGTTATTACAAATTAAAGAACCATAGTGATTAAGACCTTTCAAATCTTAGAAAAAAATAATAAAATAAAAGGTAAAATGTAAAACAAAGAAAAAGAATATTAGACATACTAGCGTCTGTACCATTGACTTAACATTGAAAGAGGGCACGCCCACCGCTGAAATGGCAACGCAGGACCTCAGATGGTCTCTGTACCATTGAACCGGAGTCACACTGGATCCAGCTGTCAGGAATGGGAGGAGCCAAAATGCAGAACCTGGACTCAGAGGCAGAAACGTCAAGATTTGATCAATGAACAGAAACAGGAGAAAATCCATGGAGAAACCAAAAACTGATGATCTGACACTGTAGACCTGAAAACAGAGACTTCTACTGACTGAAGACAACAGAAATGAAGACATGTGGATGATTGACAGGGACCTGGAGGGACTGACAGACAGAACACCACCAGAACCACTGAAGAACGGACCTGCAGAATCCTCACAGCAACAGCAGGAGAACATTCATTCTCATTCAAACTGTTGCATTCTGGGAATGAAAGCTGGAAGACAGGGCTGCTCAATCCTGGTCCTAGAGATCTACCAACCTGCCTGTTTTCCAGATCTCCAAGCCCTGCTAGCTGCTGATTGGCTCCATCAGATGTCTCCAGATTGTGACTGGATGAACACACCTGGTCCAGGTGATCAGCAGGAAGGAGTGCAGGGAGAGCTGGAGAACAGGCAGGTGGTAGATGTCCAGGAGCAGGAAGGAGGACGTCTGTGTTTCCAACATCTGGATTCAACTGGATTCCTGTTGATTCTGCCTGCAGCACATTGTGCCGACATCAAGAGCCTCCAGTGTTTGATTCTTCCAAGTCTGGGATCAAGTGAACAAACTCATGTTGACTAGAGTTTGCTGACATCCAAATGACAATTGGATGACTTTCAGCTCCAGGGATCAGAAAGGAGTCGTTGTCTCCAGGTGACTTCATCTCTGGTCGTCTGCTTTCAAGGAGCAAAAAGTCTTTTCCCACTTTGAGCCTCGCCCCTCTGGAATCCTGATCCTGATGCTGGTGGTCTCTCTGCAGCTGTTTCTGGATCCTGGGCCGTTAGCCTCCTTCAGCTCATGGTTCCTCTGTCAGTCTCTTCTCCTCAGAGGCCTGTCAGCACATTCAGATCAGTTCAGATCCATCCAGACCTCTGCAGGAGCAGACACATGGAAAACATCCTCCATCACCTGGAACACCACTAGCAGCCATGGAGCCGCTCCACTCAGTCGCCGTGGCGGCAGAGGCCAGAGGCCACTTTCAGTGTGAGGTCAAAGGTCAGACGTGATGTGAGCAGCGCCGCCACACTGTCACTTCCATGTAGACATGTGTGTTGTTGTTATGTGTTGTTGTAGTCCAGCTGAACAAGCTCTTGGTGGTGTTGTTGGTGGAAATTACAGTTTGAAGTCCAACACGTCTGGACTAAACCAAACTTCTTCAAAGCAGATTTGACCTTCAGCTGTTTCACATCACAACTTCAATCTGCTTCCAATCTGCAACCAGTAGAGGGCGCTAAGCGGGAAAAGCTTCACTGTTTGCCCAGAAGACGAAGCCTCACCAAGCCTTCATGAAGGTCAGACTCCGTGCACGGTGGAGCACGGAGTCACGGTTAGCGCTCTGAGTGAGAAGGTTCAAATCCCAGCTGGGACCTTTCTGTGTGGAGTTTGTCTGTTCATTCCACCCGTGTTTCCTCCCACACGCCAAAAACATGCTTCATACGTTGATGGTTCCTCTGAATGCCCCTAGCTGTGTGTGTGTGTGTGTGTGTGTGTGTGGGGGGGGGGGGTGTTGTAACCTGTCCAGAGTGAAGCGCCTTCATCCAACAGTGGCAGCTCAGACTCAGAAGTTCAGAAAATGGATGGATGGAGGAATGTTGGTCTTCAACTGTTTGACTTTTTCATTCTGAAATAGACTTTTTTAGGTCTAGTCAGAGAAATATGGGAGTTATTTTCATCATATTTGCTGCTTCATTTGATTGACAGCCCCTGCTGGACACAATTGAAGTTTTTCAATGAGTTGAGAAAAATGATTGAAGTTTGAACAAAACTAAAAAAAGTTTCTGTGACTTTCAAATCTCTATCAGAATCCAACACCATAACTTTGGTTCAACAAGATCTTTTCATTTCATCCAACAAAAGGTCATTTTAACACAACTAATCCAGTTTGATGACTTGACTTCAACTTTTAAGGCCTCTGAGGAGAGGAGGCTGTCTACCTATAGACACCTATATACTTCTATAGAAATAGAGACACTGATGCATTATGGGAAGAAATCCATTTTTAGTTGGATTTGGATCTTTTACTGCACCACAGTTGTCACAAATGTCAATGAAAAGACCTTAAAATGAGGCTTTGAACTTGCTGTTGATAGAATAGTCCATTACTACAGGAGGACGGGGGTGGGGGGTTGGGGTGGGGGGGAGGGGGGTACAACCCTTTTAACTGGACAATTTGATGTAATTTCAGTGTTTTTTATTTTTATTTCCAGAGTTAAATAAAAATGGTCATTAAATTATTTCAGAATTATTTTATGTTTTCAGCTCGAAGCCTCCAAAGTGCTGGGGGCCCCAAGTCTCCCCCCCCTCCTCAGTGGTGGACAATCATAAACAGCACAGAGGAGAGGCGGAGCCTAAGTGCTGAATTTGCTGAAATCATTGAATTGATGTCATTCCTGTTTCAGCAAAGTCCTAATGTCCATTATTAGCAATTATTCATGACAGGAAATGAAACCACGTGGTAGTGCCTTTCCCCGGGGAGTCTGATTCCTGGATGGGCCCGCCCTCTGACCCCAGGCCTGTCCTGCCCCCTCCTAGTCATCCACCTCCTGTTGTAACAGTGACATCTGTCCACCACTAGGGTGTCTCAGCTCTGATCTGTTCGCTCAGCTGATGATAAAAAAAGTAATAATTCTGGAACCAGAACAGATGAAGCTGAAATCCATGAAACTCAAAGACAAAATAGATTTGAATCTGGTTTCAGATCTAGTTTTTATTCAATTATGATGCAACGAATCAGAGACAAATATGAAATGTTCAGTGGTCTTTTCTCTAGGATTAAAATGAACACTCAACTATGATTTGGTACCAGATTCAAGCAGCCAAGCAAGCGCAAGAGGTCCGACCTGCATGTTGTCTGGCTGGATCTGGAAACCGCCTAATGTTCATTTCCTCATCAGCTCATTACCTTTGCCTTAGAATTCTTCTACATCCCAATTTCTATCCAGAGAGTAATATGCAACTATTTCAGCAGTTCCTAAGTAGGTTACACCACACAGGAAGCTAAGACCAGCTGGCACCACCTTGAGAAATGAATTGCAATGGGCTGCTCAATCTCTACCATCATCTTCACGGCAGCCTTCGAGGTCATTCTGATTGGTGGTAGGGAGATGGGGGGAGGGATAAAGTCACAGTCAGGCCAGCGACTACCAGCCTTGCGGAGTTACATGGATGATGTAACAAGCCTGCTGCAAACAGCACCATGTACTACCAGGTTCCTGAAGAGGTTTGAAGATCTCCTTGGATGGGCCAGAATGAGAATCAAAGCTTGGGAAGACTGTATACGGCTGAGCTGTCTGACACCCACATGCCAGTCACCATCATGCTCCAGATCACTGACGGACTGGAGAGGATTGAGAAAAGCCACCTCCCAGGGAAATCCAAAGTCTGGTGCTACCAATTCATCCTCTATCCATGCTTGATGTGGCCCCTGAAGTTGTGTCAGATTACATCATCCACAGTAGCAAAAATGGATGCCATAGCCAACAATTTCATCCGTAAATGGTTTGGCTTACCTCGAAGTCTGTCCAACACAGGCCTTTTTGGGAAAACACACTCCAGCTTCCATTGAAATCCATGAGCCTACGCTACAGACAGGAGAAAACAAGGCTTGTGCTTGAGCTGAGAGACTCAACTAACCCTGTTGTAAGAAACACCAAGGCACCTGTCCGAACTGGAAGCAAACGGAGGCAGAAGAGGCTGTTGACCAGGCCATCATCAAGCTTAAGCACAACAACGTCGTGGGAAAGACACAGTCGGGAAGAGCTGGATTAGGCTGGGGAACAGCCCCCAAGTTCAGGTCCAAAGCCACAAGAAGTGAGAGGAAAGAGCTGGTGATTGAAGAGGTGACCAGGAGCGAGGAAAACCAGAACAAGATCAAAGCACTCAGCCAGTCACAACAACATGGACAAAATGGGAAGGTGTGGTCAATAGGACCATAGGGTGGTCTGACATATGGAAGATGCCTCAAGCAAGGCTGAGCTTCCTCATCCGGGCCACCTATGACACATTACCCAGCCCCAGCAATCTGAGTCTATGGTTTGGCTCAGAGGAAAACTGCCATCTCTGTAAGACTCCAAACCCTACGTTACAGCACATCCTGTCTGGTTGCAAAGCAGCTCTGGCCCAGGGTAGGTACAGATGGCGGCATGACCAGGTCTTGAGGAAACTGGCAGAGGTTCTGGAAGTACGGAGGGTGGAGGCAGCCAAAGATCATCCCACAAAGACACCGTCTTTGATTCACTTTGTTGGAGAAGGGGCTTGAGCACAGAACACCAACCAGAGAGGGACACCATCACTGCTAACACCAGGATGTGACTGGAACTTAAGGGTGGACCTCAACCGTCAGCTCAAGTTCCCACCAGAGATAACTACCACCTCTCTGCGGCCAGACATCAACCTGTGGTCCTCTGCAGCCAAAGCAGTAATCCTGGCAGAGCTCACAATCCCTTGGGAGGGAGGAATGGATGCTGCATACGAAAGGAAGAAGGACAAATACACAGAGCTGGCAGCTGAGTGCCAAGATGCTGGGTGGTCAAACATCATCTGCCCGGTGGAGATTGGCTGCATTGGCTTTGTTGGAACATCCACCTAGCTCCTCCTTAGGAAGATGGGAGTGACTGGGTTGAAATTGAAGAAGGCATCCAAGGACATAGTGGAAGAGGCGGAAAAAGCCAGTTTCTGTATATGGTTGAGGAGGAAGGACAGTTCGTGGGGAAATGATTGGTCCTAAGGGCATCTGCGGGGGGCGGTAGGGAGACATCTCTGCAGTTGCTCCACCACCGTGAGATGTTCTGGGATTAATGGAGCGAAACATTAATGAAGGGTGGCTCCTGGCTGATGAGCCTGCAGCTGCCCAACTGGCACCGTCGGAGGTGCATCAGGCGGAAACGCCATGCAGGTGGCTTTTACCTGTGCTTACATCCAACCTGATATCTCCACATTCTTCATGTCTTCCATGCATTGTGAGATAAACACAGACACCGCTCCATGTTGCTATCAGGCTAATAACATTAGCTGATAGCTCCTCCCACACGCGGCCTGGTGCGTTCACAGGCTCTGGGACGTAGAAGCTTAGTGGAACTCCGACAGGCTCCCAGCCCAACATAGATCACTACTATATGTTCACGATAAAATAAAAACCGCAGAACACACCCTAAAATCACCCAAATTATGCATACCCATCCAAAGCCATTTTGACCCACAAATTTAGAACCAAAGCCATCCAGTCTCTGGTAACACTGTGGATGTGTTGAGATGCATACTCCCCCTAGTGTTGAGGAGTGTGCATTGCACCGTCACGTTGGCCGAAGCATCTTCGATCGATGTAGTCTGGGTGCTGCTGCTCATGTCTGAGTAAAGGAGTAGCCAATCACAAATGTTTCTCCGCCTTGTCTGGTTTGATTGACAGACAGAGACATTCTCCTGAAAAAGCTCTTCATGACATAAATCAGCCATTGGGAAAAATGGCAACATGAAATAAAAATAAAGCTACTTTGGAAAATATTGATTTTGAAATCCAAGGTTCTGAAAAAAGACGTTTTTAAAAAAAAAAAGAAATATATTGAATAATATAAAGGCTTATTTAAAATCAGTGTGCAGGTTTTTCACAATTTCATGATCTTTTTATATATTTATGATAGATTTATTGGTTTATTGTGTATTTGCATGAGGTCATATTTATTTATTGAATTAAATATTTATTTATTTAATTATGAGTAGTATAGGACTCCATATGTTATAGCTTAAGTTAAACGCTAAATCCAATAAACACTTTTATAAAACATTACCCACCACCTGTGACTGCTGTGGAGTGGACATGACTGTTTCTTAGGTTTAAACATTTTTCCAAACATACCTCTAGTACAGGGGTCGGGAACCTTTTTGGCCAAGAGAGCCATAAACACCACATATTTTTAAATGTAATTTCGAAAGAGCCATACAACACTGTAGTGTCCCTTTACCACACTGAGGCATGGAGACTTAACCACTTTTAAGGTTCTTTATTTTGGTTACTGTAGACCGTAACAAACGCCGTACAATTAATTCAGCAACTCCTGAATCTCTCCCGCCGGGACGACAGCGCTTCTCCCAACTTTATATTCCCCTGCTCCCACTCCAGCCCTCCCATTTCCCTTATTCGGCCCATAGCTGAACCCCATTGGTCCAAATTACCTAACAACAGGCTGAGCGACAGAACTGAGAGCCAATCAGATCGCTGCATGATGCGTTCTGAACTCCAGAACTTATAACACGGTCCAACAGCCACCCAGTCCAACTCAGTCCGCGACAATATGTGTATCACTAAATATACAAGTGAATGTGTGCATTTGATGTAATTTCAACATTTTTAAAGTACAATAAGTCTGTGGATTCTTTTTAATAACATTTTTATGCTGTTGCTAATAAATGATGAGTATTTCTCGTGGTACTTTTGCTGATGGTCTAGTCTGGTTTATACGTGGTGAGTTTCTGCTTGCTTCACGCAGGCGTTCAGACTTTAAACGTGATCATAGGTTTGTCTGAATGTTCTGTAGATGTGAGAAAGACTGCTCACATGCAGACGCGGAGCCAAACACACACTCACACACTGCAGTGAGTGACGGGCAGCGGGTTATACGTTTTTACAATCCCTGCGCGATTCACCTTTCTGCCCGTGACCCCCCACCCTCTGCTTTCTTCCTCACACATCCCGTCCCCGCAACTTCGCACTCTTTCTCAGAGACGGGAGCGGGCAGTTTTAGGCACGGCAATTCACAGATTTCCGGCTGGTACAAACTCTGTGAAATAATAGATAATAGTAACTGATAGCGCTGGCGCAGATTTTTCTCTCCAAGCACCGATACAACTCCGCGCCTCTGGCATCCCATCGCGCCTGGGAAGGACTGGTCTGATAACATTTTTAAAAAATATATAATTAAAGATTTGTCTGCGAGCCACATGTGACCATCGCGAGCCATAGGTTCCCGACCCCTGCTCTAGTAGTTCAAAAATAATTATGACTTTATAACAAAAGACATAAATGACAGTTTCAATAGATGGATGCAGTTTAATACATCACTGATTGGTCAAATTAATGTCTACAAAATGAACATTTTCCCAAATCTACTGTATGTTTTTCAAAATATCCCCCTGCCACCGCTTGACGGCTGGTTCAAAACTATAAAACAAATGATTATTTGTTTATATGGAAAAATAAAAAATCTAAAATAAGGCTATCGCTCCTCCATCTGCCTTACAGTGAAGGAGGACTAAAATGCCCTAATATAATGTGGTATTACTGGGCTGCACAGCTTGGGTCTGTAAGATACTATTTTACAAAAAAAAGATGCCCCACAATGGGCAGAAATGGAAAATAAAACTTTAATCCCATCTTTACCTCTTTATATATTTTCCAACTTGGAAGCTAACTTGAACAAGAAAACTAATAATTCAAAGGTTATAAACATGATCAATGTTTGGTATAGTGTAAAAAAAAGTAATGAAATAACAAAATACGCTATCACAGCTAAGGCCCATTTTGGCAAACCAGCAATCTCAAAGCAGGCACAGCAGATGCAGTGTTCAAACAATGGGCAATGAATGGTTTGGAAAAAATTCAAGGCCTGTATCCAGCAGCAGCCTCAGACATGATGTCATTCGAAATGCTACAATCAAAATATAATATTAATAGAAAAGACTTTTACAAATACCTACAATTAAGAAACTATATTAGAACAGAAAGAAAATCTCTTTTAAAGCCACAAAAGTCTAAACTAGAAGAACTGGTTACCAAAGACAGTAGGAGAGGAGCTATTTCAGAATTTTATCATTTGTTACTTACAAACTCAAAAGAAAATGCAAATATGAAACTTGATGCATGGAGAAAAGACCTAGAAACAGACATATCAGTAGAATAATGGCGAGTAGCCTGCACAAAGGCACAAAAGCAAACTACAAACTCAAGATTGAGGCTTTTACAGTATAAATGGTTAATGCCAGTTGTTAAATTAAATAAATTCAATATCAATGTTCCAGATACTTGCTCAATATGCAATGAGGAAAAAGGAACACTTTTTCACCGTATATGGAACTGTAGAATAATAAAACAGTTCTGGTCTGTAATCAGAGAAACTATCAAACAAATGATCTCAAAATAAAATAACACTGAAACCAGTCATCTTTATTTTGGGAATCTATCCCCAGAATAAGATATTCTAGATCAGAAAAATCACTTATAGACATATGTTTATTGCAGGGCTAAAAGGTCAATAGCAATTAACTGGAAAAACTGCACAGGACCAACACTAAAACAATGGATTAAACTGATGTTAACTGTACTGCCGATGGAACGTAGAACATTTTTGTTAAAAGGAAAAAAGAACTTGTTTGAAGCTGTTTGGAGACCATTTATAGCATTTGTTGAGGGCATGGATCTGTCTGACAGTGATGATGTTTAAAACTTCAGCCTGAACTGAACTCTATGCTGGATCTCTACTTATTTTTTGAATAAAAATAGGTCTCTGCAGAAAGTATATCAATGTTTTGTGTTCAAGTGTTCAAACCCATGTTGAGTATTTTATAAGACAAACAATTTACGGTGTCTGAGATCAAGTTTATATTTTTTTCACATTTTTATTTTTAAATGCTTGTTCGTTTGTGAATGTGTGTTGTAATGCCAAAAAAAAAAACCAATAAACATATTGTTGGAAAAAAATGAATGATTAAATTACTTAATAACAGGTAATGATTAATTAATCACATAAAGAATTCATCTCATGACAGCTGTAATAAAACTGTCATAATTCATTTTTTGACATTTTTAAAAGCTACATTTTATAAATGATTGTCTTAACAGCCAGGAAAGCAGAAATAAAAAGTATTTTCTTAAACAGTGAAGTGGAACTTTGTGGTTCTTGTTGGGTTTTGGTCTGGAAGACACTGGATCAAATGGTTCTTTAGTGTTAAAGGTTCCAGACTCTTGATCTCCACTGAAGCTATGAGTATGAAATGTCATTCCACAGACAAACCATCAACAAAATGATCCTGATGCTGCTGAGGTTCTTATGGAAGTGGAGCAAATCTCAGCAGAGATGCAGTTTTTCTAAACTGAAATCACTGAAATTAAACAGCCTGAACATTCATGGAGCTGAACTGGACACAGAAAAACCTCCCTGTTGTGTTTCCACCCACCAATGAGGAGCAGTTTGATGAAGATGAAGCTGCACTGGAGGAAGAATGAGTCCAGAAAAGATGGAGAACAATTCTGACACTAAGCAGTTTTTCACTGATGTGTTCAGGTTTGAATCTTTTCTGTCTACAGATCCATGAGCAGGACCCTGTCTTTGGGTTTTAGCTTGAAATGTAGTTTTGGAAATAGAATCTGTCTGAATGTCTGGAATGGAGACATGGAGACATCAAAGAGGTTTAGATGGATTTTGGGTTTGACAGAGAAATCTGCTGAAAAGAACTGAACTACAAACTTAGAACCACAGACGACTAAACAGATTGTACTTTTTTATCTGCTAACAATTTTCTCTTAGATCTGTTAAGGTTTCCTGTTTGTCGTTAGCTGGAGGGACTAACTAAGATCATATGATTTGAAGAATGTTGTCGGCTGCACTGACCAACAATGTCTTCTGTCTTTTCAACTGGAGGGGACAGAAGAGACTCTTCCAGGACACGCTGTTGATGGACTGCATGTTTGGAGAGCTTGAAGCTCAAGATAGAACCGTTGTTGAAGTGAACATACCGATAGTGTGGAGATGAAGATCAGAGTCACACTGACCTGCTGACATGTGAGAGCTGTCCACACTTTGGACATGACTTCTGTCCCTTCTCTTCCTCTGATCTCTGTTCTGTGGGTCTGTCTCTTCATCTGTAGTTGATGTTGATTCTTCATGTTGGTTTCCTTCTTCATCCTGACTATCAGTTACATTAAAGCTCTGCTGATTGTTTAGATCTGCTTCACTGTTCTCATCTTCCTCATAAGTAGGAATCTCCATCAAGGTATCAGTCTCCTGCTTCAGATCAAGCTGATATTCATCCTGACTGTTGAAGAGTTCCTCTGGTTCTTCTTTAATCTGTGGAGGTTCTGGTTCCTCCTGTTCCTCTTTAATCTGTGGAGGTTCTGGTTCCTCCTGTTCCACTCTGAAGTTCCTCTGCTGGTTGCAAAGATCTTCTTCTTCAGTCATCCAATGCTGGGGCAGAACTGCAGGAACACAAACACAACAAGGAGCGTTTTATACATTTCCAGGACTTTATTTTTTTTAAGCAATAAAACAATCAATAAACTCTGTGATCATTCGAGAAAATGTCCAAAGGACCAGAAGAGACTAATTGAAATAAATACATATGCAGAGATGAGTAATAACGTGTTACAATTACTTAAGTAACTTTATGTTGAATTGTTCTTGTGAGAGTAAGACAAGGCAATGTTATTTGTAAAGCACAATTCGTACACAAAGTAAAACAGGAAAATGATTGGTTTATCGCCCTGGGAGTAAGTTAGTGTAGAACCGCCACTGAGTGACAGACGGGTCCCCAAAAAGAAAAGCATGAAGCTCAAAGGGCTTCTCTGTTTCTTTGATGAAGGTCACATACCTATGTGGTGTAGCTGCAGCTGTGGTTTCCAGATGACATCCAGCAGTCTGCGCTGACGACAGAGCTCCTGCTCGTACTGGACGATGGTTCCTTCACAGAGTCTGCAGATTTCTTCAGCAGCAGCAGCTAGTCGCTCGCTGATCAACTCTCTCAGAGACTGAAGGGAAGACATGGTTCCTGCTCCGATCTTCAGCTCCAACTCCCACAAACACCGCCGTCCTCTTCACTGCAGCTCCGATCGATCATCTGCTAGTCTCACAATCACAGCAATCCACGTTGTCTTTCCGTTCAACACTTCTTCACTCATTTACGACACTTTGGAAAATGCTGAGAGTTCCCACACGAACCACTTATCGTCCTTTCTGTCCAAAAATCTCACAAACGTCCCAACAAAACACCACCGACCTCTCAACACAAGCTAACGCTGCTAGCCTGCTAACAAGCTAACGCTGCTAGCGCCTCGTGCTGTTCTTCTTCTTTGTTTGGCTAACAGCGTCATCGTGCTTTAGCGCCACCAGCTGGTCTGGAGTGTTGTCTGTCGCTCATGTTATGATGACGATGGCGGGGAAATTAAGAAAAATAAATAATAATAATAATAATAATAATAATGGTAATAACAACAATATAATAAAACATCAGAACCAAAGAAAGTGGTCTGAGAAGAAGCAGCTCTGAAGCTCTGCAGCTGACGGTGCAGCTTCAGGACTCATGAGGAGGACCACACTGCAGCGCCTCCTGCTGAAGCATCAGAGAGTCTGCAGACAGAAGATCCTTCCAACAGCAAAGAGGTCTGCAGGAGCTCTTTCCACCACCAGCAACAACCTGAACCAAGCAGGACCTACAAGAAGTTCAGCCACTAAACTTCCACAACTCAGAAGCTCTGAGCTCCGTCTGAGTCTGCAGAGATGCTGAGCTCCTCAGCTGCTGCAGCTCCCACAGTCACATGAAGGTCTGCAGCTGCAGCAGGAAGTCCAGATGTTTGCAGCTGCTGCAGCTCCCACAGTCACATGAAGGTCTGCAGCTGCAGCAGTCTGGTGCTGTTTTCCAGTCAGTGTTCTTCATAGATTCTAAAATAGATTTATTTCTTTGAAGATTTTTTTCCCTGAGAGTTGAAAAGTTACAACATTTTCTGCCAGAATTGATCTAAATTGTTTTGATTTGGTTGTTTTCTCTTTTCTACATTTGACCAAACCCAAAGTGGGAGGAGTCATCTTTCTGCAGTTCCTCTGAATCATGGACAGAAGTTGTAGATGTTCCACTAGAACAGTGTTTTCTTCTTCTGTGGATGTTCTAGTGTTCTGAGCACATTGGTAAAGTCTGCTGCATTATCTGTCAGCTTCCATTTTCAGCATTTGGATCCTCAAAGTTCAGGAAGAAACCGGAATCCAAACTGCTTCCAGTTTCCATGTTTGGGATCTTCTGGACCTGTTGAAGGACACAGATTCTTTCCACACCATGAAGCTGTTCTTCTGAACCCAAACGGCCCACAGTTCTATGCTGATGATGCTCTTCTTCACCAACAGCCTCTCAGATCACAGATGCTGCAGTTTGCTTGGTTTGCTGGAAAGCAGCAGCGCTGCCACGCCCACCTGAAAGAGCCTCAGAGCTTCTCCAGCTGATGTCTTCAACACTGGGACTCCATCCCTTCTTCCATTCATCTTTCTGTCCGTTTGCTTTGAGGCCCAGATCCTCACCTGCTGCTGGCTTTGGTTCAGCAGCTGCTGACTGGAACGCTGAAGCTCAGAGCGTCCGGCGCTTTGATCTTTTGCACATTCAAGTGTGGAACAGATGCAGAGAAAAGCTCCAAAGTTCTCAGAGGAGCATTGATTCAGCAGATCTTTACTTTCTGGAGACGACTTCAATGGAAGAATGAAAACCACATGGATTCAAGCTGAAACTCTGTCAGAGTCAATAAAGTTTTTTCAAAGATGAAGTTCTTGAAGGACAGAGCTCTCCTTCACTGTCAACACACACAGATGATCAGAACAGTTCCACATGTGTCTGCATGTTCTGGGAAGTTCTCCGGTTCCTGGGTTCCTCTGATCACGGGTCCAGCAGCGTGTTTCAGGAACACGGATGATCCAGAACATGGGATCAGACTGAAGTCAGCAGCTTTCAGCTCCTTTTGGGCTTCAAGCCCAGAGAGAAGACAGAAATGTGAGGAAGGCAGAGAACATGAAGGGTTCCTGACAGGAAAGAGAAGTTGGAGCCAGAAAGACTAGAACCGGATCAGGACCAACTCTGGACAGTCCTTTTAGTGGTGGAGCACAGACAGAAGCAGCATCATGTTTGTCACAGAGACGTGAGCTTTGAGGAGCCACTCTGCAGCTTGACCCTCTCAGATGTCAGCAGCTGTTTGTGTCCTCAGATCCAGTCAGACACCAACATGTTCCTCAGAGAACAGCATGTCAGCACACACTGCACACGCTTGGATCCATGCAGACGTGTTGGAAGCCAGAGCTTCAGGCCGGCCTTCAGTGGATCTGTCCGTTCATGCTGAATGGGAGCAGAAGAACGTCTGTTTCAGCTCTGCTGCTTCAGCTCCACTCAAACTGCTGGGAACTCCAAACTCTCTCAGAGGAGAAAATCAGCAGAAAGCTTTCTGCAGCTGCTCTCACAGTGGATCTTCCTCTGTCTTCTTCAGCAGCAGATGATGAAGAGTCACTTTCTTCAGGTTCCTCTCAGTCCTGACCTTCATTCCTGATGGACCAAAGCAGACTGACAGCAGCTCTTTAGCTCCACAAAGAAAACTCTGCAGTTTCCCAAAAACCTTCTGAAGCAGAAAAACCAGGAGACTTCCTGTCTGTCTGTCTGTCAGTGTTGGAGTCTTCCTCCATCTTCAAATGATGAAGGTTTCTGCTTTGGAACATTCCAGAAAGCCTTTTGAAAGCCTCCTGATGATGCTGGAGGACAGGGAGGAGCGCAGGAGGATGCAGGAGCTCCCAGAGGAGGAGAGGCAGGAGGAGCAGAGGGAGCGGCTGCTGGAGCAGAAGCAGCTGCAGACGCACTTTTGGCTCTGGGCTTCAAACTTTGATCAGGAGGAAGAGGAGGAGCTAAAGAGGAGCAGGGATGCTGGGAGTGGGACTGGAATTCAGACTGAATCCAACATTTAGGGACAAAAATGGCGTCTTCCAGAAATAAATCAGAATCAGAGTCTTTATTATCATTGTAGATGGTGATACAATGAAATTGCAGCAGCCTTGAAGTGATGAAGTTAAATAAAATAAAATAGAAATAGAATAACTGTATTTACATCTCTAACAAAAAAGGAACAATATGTACAGAAACTGTTAAATATTAAATATGTATGGACAAAATATAATGGAATGAGTCGAGTTGCTGTGAGCGCAGCATAGTAGATATTGTGTTATTGCACAGAAGTCAAGATATTGCACACATGTGTAGTCAGAGATTTAACATTTGTAAAAAGTCAGAGTGGGTGTGGTTGGTGGAAGTGTGTGTATTCCGTATGGTGATTTCCTTTGGAAAAAAGCTGTTCCTTAGTCTGTTTGTCCTGGTTCTGATGGACCTGTACCTCCTTCCAGAGGGCAGCAGTTCAAACAGAGAGAAAGCAGGATGGGTGGAGTCAGTGATGATGTCAGTCACTCTGCTGAGGCAGCATGACTGGTAGATGTCCTTCAGTGAGGGGAGGGGGCAGCCGATGATCCTCTTCTGTCTTTACCACTCTCTGGAGGCTCTGCCGTTCTGCTTCAGTGCAGTGGGAGAACCACACTGTAATGCAGGAGGACAGGATGCTCTCAATGGTTGAGCGGTAGAAGGTTACCAGCAGCTCCTGGTTCACATTGTTCTTCCTGAGTCTTCTCAGGAAACTGTTCCTCTTCAGTTTGTGGAGGTTCTGGTTCCTCCTTTTCTTCTTTATTCTGTGGAGGTTCTGGTTCCTCTTGTTCCTCTTTCATCTGTGGAGGTTCTGGTTCCTTCTGTTCCACTCTGAAGTTAATTTGCTGGTTGCAGAGATCTTCCTCTTCAGTCATCCAATGCTGGGGGAGAACTGCAGGAACACAAACACAACAAGGAGCCTTTTATACGTTTACAGCACTTTTGGATAGAGCTGTGACGCGGTGATAAAGCAGCAGGGGGCACAGTGTCACGGTTAACCGCAGCCCCCCCCCCCCCCCAAAAAAAAACCAACAACAAACAAAACAAAACAAAATCACCTGGTGGCCGCATTGCAAATGAATACAATTACAACGCAGTATTCTTTATTAACAAATAACAGTAACTACTAACTGTCTACATAATGAACTAACTATATAGGTGTTGTAGAATGACTATGTGTGTGTGTGACCGTGCACTGTGTGTGTATGAAGAAGGAGTGCACACACGTGTGTTGATTCTCGTGCAGCGGAGCGCGCTACTTTGCTCATCCTGCTGGTTCCTGGGGCCTGTTTCAGAAAGGAGGTTCAACCAACTCTGAGGTTGAACTTGAACTCTGAGTTGGTCAATCGGGAGATTAACAACTCTGAGTTTTCTGTTTCAGAGAAGCTGATCTGAGTTAGGTCAATCAACTCTGAGTGGACTGATTCAGAGGTGAGCGTGCGCACCGCGACTATAAGAAGCCATTATCAATGGAGCACAGATATCACGAGTCACCATGGCAACCGTGAAAAAAAAGAGGTCTGCGTATTTTTCGCCAGCTGAACTTGACGTGCTGCTGCAGAGTTACAGTGAATATGAGCACATATTCCGGAAGAAAAGCAACACCGCTGCATCTGCAAAACAGAGACAGTTAGCGTGGGAAAACATAGCTGCTCAAGTTAATGCCTAAGTTTGCATTTAAATCATTGTTATAAAATATTGGCTGTAATAACTTTTTAAATAGCGTAAGGTGTGAAATAAAAAATGGCGATATTTAGGTGTACTTTTGAAGTGTTATTCCTGGTGTAAATGCATGAAATGCTGCATAGTGTACAGAACCAATCTGGGGGAAAATGCATTTAACGTTGATAATGTTTAGAGGACTTTTTGTTAACCTTACCCACTTGCAAACGTTGGTCAGTTTAATATTAATACATTCAATTGTGTTTTTTTTTTTTAAGTGAACTTTTGTCTACCCTTTGATCAAGTGGTATAGGTTTATATGGGATTAAGAAAGTAAGCAGTACTAGCAAATTGTGTTTCCAAAAAGTAATTGTTACATTAATCTAATCCAATGTCCCTGATTTCATTTTCATGTAGATGCAATCCTGCAGGAATTAAAAGAACATAGCAGCAGCTAAAAATGAAGTATAAAAACATAATTCAATCAGGTCAAATTTGAGCATGTCATGGATGTAGGCTTTGTTGACAATATTTGACATATGAAATATCTACATAGCAATACATATCTAATGTTGTTTTCATTGTATATATGTAATTGACTGCAACGAAAAACGGTAACGTTCAAACAAAAACGTATGGGGAAATGACAAAAAATCGAGTCTAGTTCTCAAAATCCTCGCACGACGTAAATGTAATTCTCTATGAATTAATGCAGCCTCCTCGTCTATTGGGTCCTCCAAAAAAGGACTTGAAATGTTCTTTTTTTGTTTTGTTTTGTTTATTTGTTTGCTTACGATATGTCTTTATTCATGACTGTATTTTAGAAATACAATAAACGAATGTGATCAGGTTTAGTTAGTCTCTGATGTGTTTTGTAGTCGAATCTGAACATTGGAATGAGACACAGTGTGATGATGTCACAGCAGCTAAAAGTTTCTTTTTTTTCTATTTCTATTCAAAACAGAGTTTATAGTTCTCTTCGATGTTATGTCTGCAGACATTAGATTCAGGTCCATATCCTTCTTCAGCTGATATCAGCTGCGGTGAAAGTTGAGGTCAAGTTGTCTGCAGGTCAGAACTCTGCTGTTATTCAGGTTACGTAAAGTGATGAATCCACGTGTCATATTTCTTGAAATTATTTGGCTCTTTGGTTTATTACTTCATGTTTCAGACGACCGTGATCAAACACTTTTCAAAGTCTTTCATAGTGTTCACAAACACAACCTTTGACCGGTCCTCTGGACCGAGCGGTTTGACATAAATCCTGCAGCCTTTAACCCAAGTGTTCTCAATCTGCTTACGCTTCCTGAGAAGCCGTGCATGTTTTGAGATTTCAGCATTCCTTCTGGTCAGATGGTCGTTCAGATAAGCAGCCGAATCTTTCAGTTGTTTCCTTTGGGTCATCAGAGCTAGCTTGTGTTTGTGATTCACAAACCTGATGAGGATCGCTGGTTTATCCGTCTCCTTTCTCCTGGGGAGCAGGTGGCAGGTCTCCATGGTATTGAGATCCAGGGAAATCCCTTTAGATGTGAGAAATGAATATATTTGCTGTTCCAAAGACACTGCACCGATCTCCGTATTGGCACTGCTAGCTACGCTAGCGCTAGCATTAGCAGTGCTAGCGCGAGGCTTGATTGGTACTCCAGTGAGAATGACATTATTCATCCTTACTTGCTGTTCCACATCGTCCAGTCTTTTCTCCAGAATCTCGACCTGGTTTTCTCGCTGCTCGTTTTGAGCCGGAAATCTTCGGAACTCTTCCATCATATCCCAGAGTGGCGTTAGCTTAGCCGACACTTGTTCCATGAAACTTTTCAGCGTTTCTTGAATAATGTCAAGAGTCTTTTTGAGGTCTTCGTATTCCTGGGGTTTCTTCGGGGGCATGGTCAGCTCTCTTTTTTGAAAATCAACCTTTTAATTAATTTAAAGATAGTTGTATTCGCAGAGAGGCACGCCACGCGTCCTGCCGTGTAACCCGGAACCGGAAATGCAAAAAAAAAAAAAAAAATTAAGGAGGTTACGTGAATTTATTATCTTTTGTTCAAAGGAAAATATGATTTATTTATTGACACTGTTTTGACAGGCCAGGTCGCAAAACTGGTTGTCTTGACAGACCAATTTATTAGGGGCTCAACCCAGAGCTCCAGACTGCGACCAAATGGTCGCATTTTGCGACCAAAACTTGAGAGTGTGTGACTGAATTTTACATCCAGTCGCACATGTGCTACCAGTACATTTGCCTCCCCCTCCCTCTGTATTTTTTTATACATTAAACGTGGAAGGGGCACGTCAATGATCAATGAAATAATCAATGAGACGCGAGCGCACACGGACACAAACACATACTCGCACAGATACTCGTGAAACGCGAGCACACACTCGCGTTTCATTGAGTAATGCCTGTCTGTGAGGCGGCTAATGCGTGTGAGAAGAATAGGGAAAGCCACTGTAAATGGCTAAATGGGTGGAGGGGGAGGGGCCTAGAGATAATCAAGAACTTAGAAATGTTACCCGTGTAAATCATTTAACATTTAATTTAAATGAAATATTGACACTTTTAATGAGAATTTTAATTTTATTTATTTCCAATTTTAAAGAATTAATGACACATTTATTTAATTATTTAATGGCGTCTATATGTATTGTTTCAATGAGTTTTATTGGGGAAGACTGTGAGGATGGAGGACTGTATTGCTGATTCGGGTTAGGAGTTTAACCGTAAACAAGATGGGGTGTCGGTCAGGACACAGGGAGGAGGAAAAAGGAGAGGTGACTCCACTTGTCAGACGTTCTGCATTTATTCCTTTGCTGAATATTCCAATTCAGTCTGTAAACAACAAAAATCCTCTCATCACTAAATAAATAACACAAATAGCCCTGCTGTAAATAAATAAATTACATAAAACAAGGAAAACTGACTCAGTATGTCATTATAAAATAAACTCCAAATAGGCAAAATGATAGGTAAATTAGCAACCTCCAGAATAGGCAAATATAATCAGATCTGCTTTAAACCTCATAGAAACAGTTACAACAGTGACACCTAGCGGCTGAGAAAAATAACTGCACGAATAAAACGAGTGAAGCATATAAAACAAAGGATTCAAACACTTACGTTTTCTCAGTTACTTAATATTGAAAATACAGCAACTGGAATGAACTGTGGTGTTAGACAGGGTTTTTTGGCAACTAAAGTCTCTCTCTGCTGCTGGCCCAGAGCACATGGAAACAGGAACTAGCTCAACAAAAACCAGAAAACAACAGAAGAAGAAAAGGAACTTGGCATCACTTCCTGTGATGTCATCAACAATGGGCTGAGCCTTCACAACAAGTCTCTTCTGGTCCTCCAGACTCCTAAGACATTTTCTCCAATGATCACAGAGTTTATTGATGCTTGAAAAAAAAACAAAAATCCTGGAAACGTATAAAAGGCTCCTTGTTGTGTTTGTGTCCTTGCAGTTCTCCCCCAGCATTGGATGACTGAAGAGGAAGATCTCTGCAACCAGCAGAGGAATTTCAGAGTGGAACAGGAGGAACCAGAACCTCCACAGATTAAAGAGGAACTGCAGAGCTTTAATGTAACTGATAGTCAGGATGAAGAAGGGAACCAACGCGAAGAATCAACATCAACTACAGATGAAGAGACAGAATCATCATCAACTACAGATGAAGAGACAGACCCACAGAACAGAGACCAGAGGAAAAGAAGAGACAGAAGTCATGTCCAAAGTGTGGACAGCTCTAACATGTCAGCAGGTCAGTGTGACTCTGATCTTCATCTCCACACTATCGGTATGTTCACTTCAACAACGGTTCTATCTTGAGCTTCAAGCTCTCCAAACATGCAGTCCATCAACAGCGTGTCCTGGAAGAGTCTCTTCTGTCTCTACCTGTTGAAAAGAAAGAAGACATTGTTGGTCAGTGCAGCCCACAACATTCTTCAAATCATATGATCTTAGTTAGTCCCTCCAGCTAACGACAAACAGGAAACCTTAACAGATCAAAGAGAAAATTGTTAGCAGATAAAAAAGTACAATCTGTTTTGTCGTCTGTGGTTCTAAGTTTTTAGTTCAGTTCTTTTCAGCAGATTTCTCTGTCAAACCCAAAATCCCATCTAAACCTCTTTGATGTCTCCATGTCTCCAATTCCAGACATTCAGACAGATTCTATTTCCAAAACTGCATTTCATGCTAAAACACAAACTCCTGCTCATGGATCTGCAGACAGAAAAGATTCAAACCTGAACACATCAGTGAAAAACTGCCTTGTTCAAAAATGTAATAACTGACACACCAAAGAACCATTTGATCCAGTTTCTTCTAGATCAAAACCCAACAAGAACCACAAAGTTCCACTTCATTGTTTAGTGAAACACTTTTATTTCTGTTTTTCTGTCAATCATATATAGAAGGTTGCTTTTAATTATTTATAAAAAATGAATTATGACAGTGTAATTAGAGCTATCGTGTCATTACTCATTAAACAATCATTGTCTGTTATTAAGTAATCTAATGAATCTATTTTTAATCAATCTAACCTAATAATTGCTGTGAAAAGCCTGATTTTGAGGTATTTCATTGAAATCTGTGACATTGTGGTGCAGAAAAAGATGAAGTTACAACTAAAGTGGCTTTTTGAAATTGTCTTATCAAACAGACTTCCATCCTCTATGGTTTCACCAACAAGGATAATTTTTCTCTATTAAATTAAATAAATTAAAAACATTTTTTCTCAAATCTCCAACAATTAAAAAAAAAACACAAGACCAAACATCAAGTCTAGAGTTCTGTAATTTAACACATAAAACCAGTAGGAACACATTTTCTGAACAATCCAAAGAAATGTTGACCACCAACTTCTTAACACCACGAAACATTTCAGGAGTCCACAACCTGGGACACACCATCCACAGTTATCATGCAGAGGGAAAGACAGTAAAACGCAGGACATGACAACAATAAGTACTGGATCTGTCGTCTGTTTTTATTTCTTAGACATGATAAAAAAAATCATCTCTGCTCACAGTGAGCTTTTTTTCTCCTGTGGGGTCGTAAGGGGTCCATTCACACATCGATGTAACTGACCCCGCCCACCTATATAAATACTGCCAGGAACAGGTGATTTAAATTAAAAAAACAAAAAAAAAACATTTTCCTCTGTGAAATGATAATGATGATCCGGTGTTGTGAAACTGTTGGCGGTGAGATGACAGGCGTGGTGATATGAGCGCATGTCTGAGGATGAAACGTGAGCGGTAAAAGCACAAAGTGGATCCGGGTTTATGACTGCACAGCTGTTTGTTTCTGGGGTCAAAGCGGCTGACATTTATGAAGTTACAAGTTCAGTTTGTTGAATAAAAACCGACCAAGATCAGATTAAACCCAGACTTTCTGTCTCTTCTGACAAATGTCCAAATTAAATGTGAACAATAAATGAATATCATCTCTTCATTTACTGGAGATGAAAATTAATAATGATGCTGTTCAATTAAAGAAAATGTTTATAATTAGTAGAATTAAGGAAAAAGTAAAAACAATTAATTTTACATGCAATAAAAGCACCAAGACAGACACATTACCGTATATTCCGGACTATAAAGCGCACCCGATTACAAGCCGCACCCGCCCATTTTCACGTGTTTAACTACTTTTAAACATACATAAGCCGCGTCGTAGTATAAGCAGCATGTATTAAGTAATATGGTAAACCTGACAAATCACGTCCTGACTCCCAGCATAGGTAAGGTTCAATACCACACTGTGGGAGGAGTCAACTTTGCCTCAGGCTCATGCATGTGAATACGACCACATCTGACAAAAAGCATGGACCTCTATTCTGTTAACAACTTCCTCGGTTATGGTTTATTTTTTTTATTTTTATTTTTTTTTAGTTTTTTTTACTTATTGACAATCTAGGTATCACACATAAAATTACAAACAGTAACCATATAATCAACAATACATCCCTCAGTTATGATGAGGAAATTTACATCCACGCTCCCCCATTTCCCATGAGTCTTAGGGGCTAAAGGCGGGGCCAATGCCCGGCTCGTCACACTGTTGTACGTGTTTAAAAATGAGCAAGTAGCAGCAGTGCATGCAGGGGTGAAAAGGAACAGCTCTCCTTCCGTTTGTGTCGCGGCAGCATTATGGTACTAACAGGGCTGGTTAAAAAAAAAAAAAAAGTAAAATAAAGCAGCGGCGACTGAAAAGCGCGCGCCTCAGCGCGATACCAGCGCCTCAGCGCGGCGCGTGCGTCAGAAGTTCCGCGGACGCCTCTGAGCTCCGCGCTCGCCCCACGCGCTCCCCTTCCTATCTTCTCCGACACCTCTGGCCAGGGCGGCTACAGGGAGGAGGAAATCGTGTATGTGCAGAGCAATCGGACTTAATACTGTACGTTTTGTGGATGAGGGGTGGATGTGTTGTTACGTGTGGGAGCCTTCAGACTGTCATCGGCCCCGCAGCTCTATGTGAACGAGCAGCAGCCAGGAGAACATGTCTCCAGCTCACACGGAGGCTGTGAGCTTTTCAATGCAAAATTCCGGTCAGTCCTCAGAAACCGTTAAAACGACCACGTGGATTTGTGTTTCCAGTCGTGTCCCGACAAAATAATGGCTGATGTTATTCCCACATGCGCTGTTCTCTCCGTCACGCAGCTGACCGGCTTTTCCAATCCCGTTGGTGATGGTGGATTTTTTTCATGCTGCTTTTAACTTGAAAGCTGCATCATATTGTAGCGGCGAACACGTGCACGCTGGGTCTAATGGCACCAAAGGATTCTGGGATGCGGCCGGGCATGCGTGTTTCGTTTTTTGAACCATGACTGAAGTGCCTAAGACCTGAAGTCACATCCATGCTGTTTGGCTGCTTAGTTTGTTGAAAAATAATTGACATGTGCTTGGTGTTAGATAAAGAAGTCAAACCGGTCACTGAGTCCGAAAGTCCGTACATGGCGGCCACCAACTAAATCCATAAATTAGCCGCGTCACTGAATAAGCCGCAGGGCTGTAAGCGCAGGAAAAAAGTAGTGGCTTATGGGAATTACGGTAAGTTACTCGGGGCCCTGTCACATTATGGAACCAAAGATAAATAAAACAAAATAACTTGTTTTTTTTTTTCATGTTCATTAGTTAAGTTCTTAGAAATGTTGATGGTATTTTGTTCTGACGTATCCAATCCTATGGCTGTAGGTCTGACATACCACAAATGCAGTACTTTTGGTTTCTAACAAATTTTTGCAATACTCTTTCAACTTTGATCTATTTTCCTTGTGCAAAATTGTTGTTTTTTGAGTTAATGCCTAAATATGTGTCAAATAGCTATTTGACCTGCTGTTAATTAAGTTAAAAGCATTTCAGATGTATTGGAAATGTTTTTATATATTTTTTGTATTATTATTATTATTGTTGTTATTATCAGTATTATTATCATTATCGTTATTATTATTTAATAATAGTTGATGATGTCACAGTTGTTCAGGAGAACATTTAGAATTGACACTTCCTGTCATAAACACTGCAGATTCCTGGTATTTATGTCGACATTCCATATTCCACATTTTGCCATTTTCTGTAACTCCAAAATTCGGAATTCCAGTGTGCAAATGTACCAGACTGATTGAGACTCATCCACACAGACTCACTGCTGTGATTGAAGCTAAAGGTGCATCTACTAAATACTGACTTGAAAGAGTAAAATAATTATGCAAACAATTATATTTTATATTTTTGTAGGCCTGAATAATATACTGCAAATGTATCGTTATCGCAATATCAAACTGTGCAATATGCATATCACAAAAGACAGCAACAATTGCAATAAATGGTTACCTTAAATGTGCTAAACAATCTTATGACAGCTTGAAGTATTTAATGAGTCAAATAAATCAATTTCTGCATTTGACCAATCAGATGGACATCTTTTGATGTGATCTTTAGATGTTCATCTCTTATGTAGACTAGAGTCATTTGGAGTAGAATTTTTAAACTGTTGCAATGAAATGGGAATGTTTTTGGTTGTTTTCATTTGTTCAGATACCACAAGTTATATTGTTATCGCCATATTTATCACCAATATCGTATTTGAAAGTTTTCTCATATCATGCAGCCCTACAAGGGTCCGAATACTTTTGCAGGGTACTGTATGTGTACAAACAAGTAAACAAGAACACAAAGGGAACATTATTAGAACATTCTACCACACTATATGGTCATGTGTCTTAGCTAAATTCAAGTGTTTCCACACATCAGACTGGAATGATGGACTGATCAGTTTTTGCTGCATCATGTGTGTGTTGTCTGCTGTGATGTACTTGGGCATTTTTACGTTACAATAAAATACACCTACCATGACCCAATCCTAATTGTATTTTCCATTATCAGTTTATCTTATTTTGAAAATGATTTTGTATAGTATAGGTAGATTCAATTCGTTATTTGCCTCAGACAGGTTTTTCAGGTTGGTTTGTAGGAAAATAAATCCATTCATCAATTAATTGATTAGTCGTTATACTCTTAATGCTACAGCATCATAATAACAATTATCCTTTCCCATGAAAATATATTTTGTTCCCACAAAATATTGCGGTTGAGATGGAAACGGTAGAAAGAGTGGCATCCCTGGCCTTAAACCCCCTTCTCCTATAAGCAGCGGTAAACGAGCGGCGTCTTGACGCTAAAAGCCTGTGGTTCTCAAGGAAAACATGAACATTTAAACATACATCGCATGCAGCTTTTCCCCAACGTGTTGTTCACAAAGATGTTTACTTTTATAAAATACATATCCCTGGTTATTTATTTTGAAAAGCAGTTTAAGTCTTAAATAACTACTACTAACTACTTGATTTTATTTTTCGGGGAGAATTTTTATTTTTGTTTACACCACATTTGCACTAAATGGTGTCATTTATTTTTAACAAATACACTATATTTTTGTTCACAGAATTAATATCTGATTCACATCCCTTTTTTCTAATTAAGCAATGACTATGGTTTTGTTTTTCAAAAGTTAATAACAATGTGCCTGGCAGCTACTTGATTTATTCATTTTTTATCCTGTTTACAGCAATTTTGTTTTAAATAATGGCTGCTGTTCATGTTCGCTGTCGTTTAAAAAGAATTTTACATATATTTCCAAATGAAAATTGTCATTGTTTGTCAAAAACAGAGTATTACTGATTTCAGAAATGTTACACAGAAGTCTGTTATTCATTACACCAAATAGGACACAAGTTGTTTATTATCATGGTGTTTAAAAATTAAATGGGGAAATATTTTCCAAAAAACAGTTTTTCAAGTTTTTCTTTCTTACAGTATGATAATTCGTGAGTTGTTAGAGACAAGATATATCGATTATCACAATATCGGCATATCGTGATAGTATCGTTATCGTGAGCAATGTATCGCAAATCGTATCGTATCGTAAGGTACCCAGTGATTCCCAGCCCTACCTGCAAACCCGGCTAGCTGGATGGCACGGTCCACAAAGACAAAGACCCAGCACTCACTTGCAGTCTTGGACGATGTGCGTAGCAGGCGGATATAGTCTAGTTTATTGTCCAGAGATCGTACGTTGGCCAGCGTGATTGTTGGGATATCTGGTCGGTGAGGACTAGCCACTAGCTTAGCACGGATGCCTTGAAGCTTCCCCCTCTTTTGCTTCCTCATGCACCGCCTGTGGCGCCTCCACTCCGTCCGGAGCAGACCGCAGTCACGTAGTTCAACTGGTACAGTCCTCAAAAAAATGGTCCGAAACAGGGGATCCGCCGATTGGGAGCAGAACCTCGCGGGTGTATGAGTATATTCGGTTAAAAACAATTCAATCTGTTGAAACCCAAAAAGAAAAAAGCCCAAAAACACACCGAATAGGGAAGAGAGGAGCTGTCTGGCTTTTTTATGATTTCCTTTCAACAGTGTTGTCCTCCTAGGTCGTCTCCCATAAAGTCCACTCTGGCTCAAACATCGACGAATGGTGCGATCTGACACTGATGTACCTTGATCTAGGAGTTCAGCTTTAATGTTTTTGGAGGTTATTCTGGGCTCTTTGGATACAGTTCCAACTATCCGTCTCCTCAATTTGTCATCAATTTTCCTCATCCAGCCACGTCCAGGGAGGTTGGCTACTGTCCTGTGGGTCTTAAACTTCTGAAAAATATGTGCCACTGTCGTCACAGGAACTTCAAGCTGCTTAGAGATGGTTTTATAGCCTTTACCTTTACGGGTTTTGTCTATAATTTTGTTTCTAATGTCCTGGGACAATTCTCTCCATGGCTTTCTGTTGTCCATGTTAAGTGTGGTACACACCTTTTCACCAAACAGCAACGTGACTATTTGTCTCCCTTTAAATAGGCAGACTGACTGATTTTGGGTTTGAAAACAGCTGTGATGTCAATTAAAGGACATACCTGAGTTCATCATGACCCCTGGGCAATTATTTCTCTGTCTTTTATGGAGGTACCATCATTTGTGTCCAGCCCTATTTCATTAGTTTGTTTTTTAAATAATTCTGTTCTACAACTCAAAAGTAATGGCTGATTTTGATTATTTAATTTTCAATAAATTTTAATTTATTGTTACTTTTGATGTTTCAAGTCATTTCAGTGAGCATTGTGGACTTTACTTCTTTAACTGAGGGGTACCAACAATTTTGTCCACCACTGTAAATGTAGATATTTATTCATTTCAGAGAGATCATTGATTTTTACAGATGCATGTACTTTGTTGCCGGTCCAACTTACAACTTACAACTGCTCTCGACAGTCATGGCAGTTTTGATCAGTTTCCGCCAGCTCTTCTGAGAGCTCTCTCTACTGAAACAGCCCTTCTCAGAGTCACTAATGACAACCTGATGGAGAGTGATGCAAGAAAATGCTCTGTGCTACTGTTACTGGACTTGACCACAGCCTTTGACACTGTTGACCATTACGTCCTTTTGGACAGGCAAAAAAATTGGGTTGGGCTATCTGGTTCTGCTTTAAACTGGTTCTCCTCTTATCTTACTGGCAGATCTGTTGTTTTTTCCAAATTTAAGTCCTCTTCTTCATCCCTCACTTTTGGTGTGCCACTAGGCTCGGTTTTGGGACCTTTATTGTTAATTTTATGCTCCCTTTGCAGAATTTTCATAAACTGTGTCAGTCAGTTTATTGACTGACACAGCTCTCCTCATAGGAGGGAGGTGCAGGTTTTTTTTCCAGCAAATTATTGTGCTGCTGTGCTAAAGAAAACAGAAGAAACTTAGTAAAAAATATTGCAGATATTCTGACTGAGACTATTTACATTTTTATTGGTCTTTATAACACACAAAGTCATCAAAACACATAAAGACTCTCTTCTTGTGTTTCTGCAGGCCTCCCCCAGCATTAGATGACTGAAGAGGAAGGTCTCTGCAACCAGCAAAGGAACTTAAGCGTGGAACAGGAAGAACAAGAACATTCAGATTATAAAGAGAAACAGGGTTACCCAGAACCTCCACAGATTAAAGAGGAGCAGGAGGAATCAGAACCTCCACAAATTGAAGAGCAACAGGGCGTACCAGAACCATCACAGATTAAAGAGGAGCCAGATGAGCTCTGCATCAGTCAGGATGAAGATCAGCTTGATCTGAAGCAGGAGACTGATACCTTGATGGAGATTCCTGCTTATGAGGAAGATGAGAACAGTGAAGCAGATCTAAACAATCAGCAGAGCTTTAATGTAACTGATAGTCAGGCTGAAGAAGGAAACCAACATGAAGAATCAACATCAACTACAGATGAAGAGGCAGAATCATCATCAACTACAGATGAAGAGACAGACCCACAGAACAGAGATCAGAGGAAGAAAAGAGACAGAAGTCATGTCCAAAGTGTGGACAGCTCTCACATGTCAGAAAGTCTGTGTGACTCTGATGTTAGAAAAAATCCCAAGAAAACAAATCTGGGTAAGAAAAAGTCTGGTAAAAACTCAACAATAATTATTAACCTGTCTGACTACATGGAAACTGGGTCTGATGAAAAATATTATATCTGTAAAGAATGTGGTCAAAGCTTTTGTAACATATCTCTGTTCAGAATTCACGCAAGAATCCATGGAAAAGATAAGCGATTTTCTTGTAAAGACTGTGAGAAAAGATTTAGTCACAGATCTCATCTCAAAATACACATTAGAACTCACACAGGAGAAAAGCCTTTTTCTTGTAAAGAATGTAAAAAAGGTTTTAATCAAATATCTCATCTCAAACCACACATGAGAACTCACACAGGAGAGAGGCCTTTTTCTTGTAAAGAATGTGATAAAAGTTTTAGTCGTATATTTGATCTCAAAACACACATGAGAACTCACACAGGAGAGAAGCCTTTTTCTTGTAAAGAATGTAAAAAAAGTTTTAGTCAAATGTCTAATTTCAAAAGACACATGAGAACTCACAAGGCTTTCTCTTTAAAAACAATGTAATAAAGGCTTTAGTGTAAACTCTAAATTCTAAACTCTTCTGATGTCGACCTCTAAACCTCTGCACTGCAGTCAAAGACTTTATTTCACAAGAGGGAAAAAGTTCTGTTTCTCAGAAAATGTTAATATTTTAAAATTTGTTTTTTATTTTTTTAAATTCCTAGGGACAAACCCCAATGTTCTAATGAACTCCATAACCTGAGCTTTCATTTCATGTACACAGAGCCACAGGCTGATGGCCTCCATACCATATTGATGAAGTAACTTCATTAGAGGGAGGCACACGTTAGTATTAACTGTGTAGAAATTAAGTTTTCTAAATACTTGATCGTTTTAATATGATATTCTTACTTTCTAGGACACTTTTTTTAGGTTTTCGTCTTCTCTACATCAAAAGCAAAAAAGGAATGGATTAATAAATATCAATCTTTGTGTAATGATACTAGACAGAGTTTTACTGCTGACAAAATATGTACAATTTTTTCACAAAATGAATGTTTTAGATATACCTGCAAATAGAAATGAGTTGTTTGTTTTTGAGTCATTAGAGCTTATTCTTGAATGTCCTCATTATGGTTGAAATGTTTTTTTATACATCTTTAATTCTAACACGTTTAATGTAGGGCTGTGACGATGACCGCATCACCGCGGTGATGAAGTCATCACCGCACTTTTTTTACGCACTTTTTTTTTTACTTTTTGCATATGGTGCGTGTTTGGAACTATAATAAACACATTAAACGCATTCATCTTTGCTGATAATTTCCTTTTTCCGCTAGTCCTGTGTTCAGACTTTCCTTCTTTCTTTCAGACTGTTGTCTCCTTTTCTCCCACCGCGTTCTTAAGTGCGCGACACGGCCGCCCACCGGAGGATTTTGTGTTGGGGGGGGGGGGGGGGGGTATATTACTGTTGTCCTTCACTCCGTAACACCAAACATGAACGCGCGCTGTTAGATTTCCTTGAATATCACTACATATTTTGTTTGGGAACTATTTTTTGCAGCGTTACGTTACGTGTCTGTATAAACAAAGGTGGAGCCTCCTGCCCCGCGTTCTTCATGGGTGTCAGGCTTCACGGCTACCGGAAAAGTGACAGTGTCTGCAGTCTGCTTATTACTGGACAATACATAATATTATGAGAAAATGTCTGTACCAGAGAGCACAGGTGAAACTTGCGTGCAGCTCCAGAGCGGTCCGCTGCAGAAGAATCAACCCCCCCCCCCCAACACACGTGTGCACACCTTCCTACTATTCCTGCACAAGATGCTCCCCGCTCACACACACAGTCAATCTACAAAACCTATAGTTAGTTCACAAGTTAGATATGTAGTTGTTAGTTGTTACTGTTATTTGTTAATAAAGAATACTACCATGTAATTGTATTTATTTCCGATGCGGCCGCCGGGGGCAGAAGTCTGGTTCTGATCCATCAGACCTCACTAGCAACAGAACCAAAGCTTCACGTGTTGCAGCAACAGTTTCCATGTTTGGGAGGATCTTCTGAAGAACAGCTCAGTTCCAGATCACATCATGATGTTTGATGTTTTCTTCATTCCAGGAAATCATCTGTGTCTCCTTTGATCTGTGCTGAGTCAGCACTTTGACTTCTTTTCAACTTTAGATCCATCATTCAGAATCAAGGATGTACAGATATATATTATCTAGAACTGCTTTCTAGGATTCTGATGGACTTCATAAGGATGACTCCTCCCACTTTGGTTTGTGTCAAATGTAGAAAACACAAAGAACCAAAATCAATCCAGTTTGGATCAATTCTGTCTTTCAGATCTTTGGAAAAACTGAAGGAATCTCTGCATCCCAGATTTCTTCTTGGGTTTTGGTTTCTGCAGGTTTTCAATCTCCTCTTTGATCTGATTGAATGTGTCCATCAAGGTCTTTGAAAGCATCATTTTCTCCTCCTCCTCCTTTTTCTTGAGGGTCTCTGTGAGTGAGGAGATCTCCCCCAAAAGGGAGGACTGTTCTTGCTGCCGTTCACTGCTGCCGTTCTCCTTCCAGGTTCTTGTGGTTCTCCATCAGAGCTGGTCTCCATGGGACTGTTGCCTCCCTCTGTGGTGTCAGTCAGTCAGGAGGTGGGAGGGAGGGAGGGAGGGAGGGAGGAGTCTTTGTCCTTCTGGACATGTTCTTGGATTGGGAGCAGATCAGCTTGGAGTCCAGAGGACTCCTTCAGCTGTTGGGCTGAGAGTCTGGGAGCTTCAGCTGTCCTGCTTTTCTCTGCACTGACAGCAGCTTCCAGCTCTCTCTCCCTCGCCCTCGCCCTGTCTCTCTCTGTCTCTCTCTGTCTCTCTCTGTCTCTCTCTCTCTCTCTCTCTCTCTCTCTCTCTCTCTCTCTCTCTCCTTCTCTCTCTCTCTCTCTCTCTCTCTCTCTCTCTCTCTCTCTCTCTCTCTCTCTCTCTCTCTCTCTCTCTGCAGGAGTGTTGACTTGGTCTCAGCCACAGACTGCTGACATGTTAGCTGATGTTTCAGCTGAGTCAGCTCTTCTTTCCAAGCTGATGTTTCCTGCAGAGATTCCTGCAGGAGTTCCTCCTGCTCTTTCTTTCCCAGAGTTCCTGCAACCAGACAGAGTCTTTGTGCTTTGGAGCTGCTTCTCTTGGATGAAGCGCTTGGTTAGCTCACTTTGATCTCTTTCATGTGGGACTTTGTCTTGAAGCGGATCAAACTGAAGGTGGGACTCCCAAAGCAAACGTTCTGGGATGTTTGCTTCAGCTCTGTGCTTCTGTTCTCTGGTTGCTTCTTTGCTTTGGTTGCAGAGACTTGGAGCTCTCTCTCTCTCCATGCAGATCAGCAGCTTCTTTGGAGGCAGAGGCAGCTGTGTGGGAAGTCTCTGCAGGTCCAGAATCTTCTGATGGATCAGCAGCTGCTGCAGGTTCCTCTGGGTGGAAACACATTTCTGCCAAACAGAACATCTGTTTGTCTTTGTTTGGATGGAAAACGGAGGAAAAAAACTTCTTTGGAGAGAAATCTGCTTTGTTTCTTGTTGCTATGAGGTTGTTGAACAAATGTGGTCACTTTCACAGCTTCACTTCAAATGACTTCCAATAGACAGAAATTATACATTTTAATTTATTAAAATAAGTTTGTGAAACATTTCTGATGTTTTTTCTGTAATTTTAGGTCTGATGTCTTCATACATGATGGCTAAAAGAACAAAAACCAAACCAAATCAGTCAGGTCTGTAGTTTGAACTTGTATTAAAAGTGAGAAGGGCGACACCTTCTGGCTGTATCCAGAACTGCATCTTCTGGTCAGAAAAGTGTTGAAAAACCTCAATTGTGTCTGTAAAATGTCTGCAGCTTTTTTGTCTGAAGACATGAATAAAGTCTGGATTTGATCCTTAATGAATCTTCATATTTCTTTGTCCTTCAGTCTTTCTTTCAGTCTCAAACACACTGGTTCATTTGATCCTAATGAGAACATGTGTGAGGCTCCAACATGGCTGCCTTCACTGCAGGTTCCTCTTCACAGCATGTGTTTGTGGATCAACACACAAACAACAACAGGTGCAGGTGAGGAAGTGTTGCTGTTGTTGCCTTTGCCTGCTTCCAGCCTACAGGCACAGTTTTCTGCTCCATATGAGGTGGAAAAGAAAATGAATGACACCAATTTTAGGATCCCAACTCATGACAAAGAGAAGAAATGTGGAGTTTGTCACGTCAACATGCTCAAGCCTTCTTTTTCCAGAGGGGAGTCCAACTGTCCTTCTAGTGATGCTCCGGTAGTCTCAGTCTCCATGTGTTCTCGTCCCTCAGAAGATCAGATTTCAGAGGATGGGCTTGGAGAGAAAAGTGGAGTTGTGCTACTGCTTGTTTGGGAAACTCTGAAATCTGAAGCCAACTAGAGAATTTCTGCTCATATCTGTCTCCACCTGCTGGTGGTGACATCATGGTTTGATGGAGGAGAAGTTGTTGCTGTTTTCTGATCCTCCTGGTCAGGCTGGAAACAGCCTGGAGATGTTGTTCATCCATCACAGGGTTTGGTCCAAAGCTCCAGTGCAGCCTCTCACCTCCTCCACCTTCCTCTTTGAGGCAGCAGAAGCTCCTCCTCTTCTTCAGCTGGATGATGCTGTCCTCCACCTGCAGCTGGACCTGGATGTTCTCACAGACCATGTGGCCTCATGGATCAGAAGGTTGAGGGTTCAAGTCCCTTCATGGTTGAAGTCAGACAGAAGAAGAGTTTGGTTTGGATCCTTTCTTGTCTTTCTGTTCTCATTGAGTCTCTTCTAGTTCCAGGTCTGGTTCAAATAGTGGAATCATCCAAAAGGATGAAAACAGTCCTCCAAGCAGACGTCAGATTGAAAAGCTCATCAAAGAACACATCCAACTAGCCAATCAGCAAAGCACTGACAAGCTGGACTTGAGCTCTCCTTCAGTGAAGAACCTCCTCCTGCTGCTCCTCCATCTTTAGCCCTGACTTTGGAAGTCTTAGCTCCTCCTCCTCACCATCACTGTGACTGTTGACGTCTTCCAACTCCTCCAGAAAGCTGATTTCTGATGAAGCTCTAACATCTCCTCCCTGTTGCTGCTTTCAGTCCAAACTCACTCTGTTCATGTCAATTCACTCCAGAGAAAATCCTTTTTCTGGGAAGAATTTGCTCCAAATTTTCCTCCAACTAAGAATCTGCAAACCCAGATGAGAACTCCCAGCAGGAAAAGAATTCATCTGCAGGAAACTAGAAAAAGGCCTTTTTGTGGGAGGAAACCATTCCAGATCTTTACAAACACCAGAAATCCCAACTTTTCCTCCACTTAGCCTGAGTTTGGGTTCCAGGAAGCCGTGTGTGTTCAAGCTCCGCCCCCAGCAGCATCTCATGAAGATGCTAAGCTAGCTCTGTGGAAACTTGAACTTGTTGAATGGGAAACTTCCTGAAATCTTCTTCATCTGTTGACTTGTTCTTTCTTCATTTGAATGAGCTCAGTCCTCTCCCAATTCCAACTCCATCTATCTTCACTGCTTTGGACTGAGTTGGAGCAGAACTAGAGCTTTCTCCAGATTTCCTAGTACTTTTAGATCAGTGTCTTCCAATATTTGGAGCCCAGGTTCACTTCTTTCCCGGACAAACATCCTAAAAGGCTAAATCCTAAAAACTTGAGTTAGAAAAGAATTGTTGCCCCAAAATGTCCAGTTTGAATAGTCTACAGTTTGTTGTGTTTGGTTGCTAGGTAACAGGGTCTTTAATGTCTATGATGTCATGGTGGCTTTCAGAGTTGAACTCCTGAATATGACGGTAAACATTTGGATTGAACAAAAATGGGATTGAAGCTCATGCTAAATCCTGATCTCAATGCTGAAAAAACCTCCTCCTAGATTCTGGTTGTTTGGAGAAGTCCTCCTCTTCCAAGAATTCCTGAAAAAAGCCCTCATTTCTCCTGACCATCTTCAAAGCCACTTTCTGCTTTAGTTTAGTCCAAACTTGCTTTATGCTGACAACATTTACAGCTTGAATCCATCTGAAGAATCCAAGGAAACAAACCAATCTAAGTCTGCATTCATGCCACTTCAGAACCAACAAAGCATGTTTCCAGGACGCTGATTTACCAATAGAACTTGGGATTTCCTTTGCAGAATCCTTCTCCGTGTGTTTTCCTTTGTTTTTCTCCCCGAAACCTAAAGCAGAGATTTTTGCTGAGCTGCAGAACAAACGTCTGACTGCTTTAACCGCCGTTGATGGTTTGTTGTGTTTCCCTCTATAGCTGCTATGGTCTTGGTATGGTTGCTAGGTAACGCTGTCTTTGATGATGCTGATGTCAGAGTGGCCTCTAGAATGGACTTTTTTCTTCTGTAACCAGGAGCTGTAACCTTTAGGGCACTAGGACCCAGAAAGAGGTCCAGGCAGTGACGGTCAATGAGTTGTATAGCTAGAGGAGACATCAGATGGTTCCTCATGGGAGGAGAGCACCGCCATCTTGGTGAGGTCAAGTCACTGCTGCAGTGCATGCATGTGAACACATTTTTTGCAAAATGCCAGTTCGTTGTGCGGGCTTTCAACTGCCAAAATCAAAGAAAAAAGTCCACAAAGGAGGAGGGCATAACATTTCACAGGCAAATACTATAATTCTTTCCTTTTAATGCTTTTCATGTTAACATCAAAGTGATCGTGTCAGATGAAATCTTTCCTGTTTGAAGGAGTTTCCTTCATGTCAGAATAGGATCCCAGATCTCCCATCAGGCCTTGCAGCTCCTGACTTTGTGATGAGTTCCTGCAGAAACTCTTGGAAATCTCATGTTGATTCTCTCCCAGTTGACATCCATGGAGATTTTCACTGCTGTTGTTCAACTGTAGAGTTTGTCACAGACGCTCAAACTCATGAAGAGTTCAGCTGGAAGTTGAGAACGAGGCTTTGAAACCAGCAGCAGTTTGAGTCCATTCTGATGTTCCATTCAGGTTTCTGCTACAACAAGCCTTTATTTTGAAAGAGCCAGTGGGGCAGAAACAATAGAAGGAGGAGATTACCAACCCCCCCTGGAATGTTGCCCCCTGTGCAGTGGACTAGTGGGGGCAGGGACGGCTGAACCAATCACAGAAGACTGTTGCAGCTTTCCCTCCAAAAGTCAACCAATCAGATGTTGTTGTTTGGATTCTTTGTCTTGAAGTTTCACATGTGGAAGCTTCCAGAGTCTTTTCTGTTTGCTCTGCAGGCTGAGCAGAACTGACTCCTGCAGGATCACAGGAACTTTCAGGAAAATCTCCAAACAGGAGAAAAGTTTCTGTTTGGACCTTTTTTCTGGGATTGTGAGACTAGCAGATGATCGATCGGAGCTGCAGTGAAGAGGACGGCGGTGTTTGTGGGAGTTGGAGCTGAAGATCGGAGCAGGAACCATGTCTTCAGAACCTCAGGAAGGTTCTGTCAGCGAACAACCTTCTGCTGCTGAAGGAACCATCGTCCAGAACGAGGAGGAGCTCTGTCGTCAGCACAGACTGCTGGATAGCAGCTGGAAACCACAGCTGCAGCTCCACCACATATGTATGTCACCTTCTACAAATCATTGAAGCTCTCTGAAGCTGCTTGGGTCAGGCATTGGGGCCGGCCTGGGGTGACGAGGCTCCGGCTGGGTGGTGGGTGGCTCCTGGGTCTTCTGGGTACTGGCTCCGTCCTTGGCCTGGGTCTTGGTGTCCAGCTCCCAGTGGCCACAATGGCTGCCGCCCAGTACAGTGCAGTGCCTGTCATGTGGCTCGGGGCCCTAATGGTGGGGTTCCCCCTTGCTCTGTACCTGGCTGGGTGGTTCCCCTGCTCGAGCCAATTCAGGTCCACTTGAGTTGGTTTTGTCATGTTGGTAAAGAGGTTTGTGCAGAGGTTGTTTATCTTGCTGCATTACCAAAATCAAAGAACCAACTCAAGTGGACCCGATTCTGCAGTACACCTCCACCTGAGGGCCACAAACTACTCCTTCCAAGATAGCAAGGTTTGAGTTTTAGCCAGAGAGAAAGGATGGTTTGAGTGAGGTGAACAAACCAGTTTCACATAGGTCATTAACAGCTGAAAGAGATGACCAGTCACTGGCTCCCCAACCCCCAGCTGAGGACAAGGAACTCATAGCAACCCAGAACCATGTAGTCTAAGTAGACAATACTATCCAGTTTCAGGTCTGAATCCTCCCCCAGGAGCACATTTAAACTAGCTCTTTCACCAGCTATTTCAAAATTGACAATTTGGATAAGGTGAAACATTTTCAATTTTGAAAATGATAATGTCCATTTTAGCATTTTTAATCCTACTTCTGATGGAATCAAACTCAATGAATAAGAGTCTTCACAGACATTTGGTGTTTTCAGATAAGCAGTTAATAGTGTTTATTAACAACGCCAAGGGGGGTCTAAGGGCAGGGATGCCAGTATAGCTTAGTCAGTTTGTTAGATCATTTTAGTATTTTCCTATTGAACTCTTTGTATTCGTGATCCTTTTGAGTTCATGTTTTACTTCGAAGCCCATCGAGACGACTGTTATTGTGAATTTGGGCTATACAAATAAAATTGAATTGAATTGAACAACACACAAAGTTCTAAAACATAAAAAATGTCTCTTTTTGTGTTTCTGCAGTCCTCCCCCAGCATTGGGTGACTGAGGATGAGGATCTCTGCAACCAGCAGAGGAACTTCAGAGTTGAACTGGAGAAACCAGACCTTCCGCTTTATAAAGAGGAACCATCACCGATTAAAGAGAAGCAAGAAGGGTTCTACAAAAGTCAGCTTGATCTGAAGCAGGAGACTGACACCGTAATGGAGATTCCTACTTATGAGGAAGTTGAGAACAGTGAATCAGATCTAAACAATCAGCAGAGCTTTAATGTAACTGATAGTCAGGATGAAGAAGGAAACCAACATGAAGAATCAACATCAACTACAGATGAAGAGACAGAATCAACATCAACTACAGATGAAGAGACAGACCCAGAGAACAGAGGAAGAGAAGAAACAGAAGACATGTCCAAAGTGTGGACAGCTCTCACATGTCAGAAGGTCAGTGTGAAGGCCCGTACACACCGTGACGAATTTCGCGCGCGATATTTGCTGGCGTTTAATCCCTCGTGACAATGAGAAGCGCACCAATGTGAGTGTGCACACCGACGCGAAAAACGCCACGCATAAAGGCGTCATTTTTTAAAAAACGCCTCGGGTTTGTTTTTTTGGTTTGACGCGCCGCGTCAAAAAGTATACGACCAATGAGAATGGCGCTTCTGCACACGTGTCTGGAGCTTCTGAGGTTACAGTAAAACACAACTTGGGGGGCGCTCAAACACAAAACTGTCTTTATAAGCACACATACAAGAAGATAGACGCCAAGTAGCGTCTACACAGCCGCGAAGAAATAATAACCGACATTCTAAAATATCCCTGAACCAAGCACCAGTTGGAGCTACTGGTGCTAGAAATATTCATGTTTTCTTTGTTTGATTCTGAGAAGCGTGTAAATACTTGCTCTCTTGACTTGTGACTAAACAAAGGGCACCAATGTGAGTGTGCATATCGAAGCAAAGATTGCACGCGTAAAAGCGTAATTTTTTTAAAAACGCCTCGGGTCGTAAACTATACGACCAATGAGAATGGCGCTTTTGCACACGTGTCTGGAGCTTCTGAAGTAATCCAAAAGACAACTTGGGGGCGCTCAAACACAAAACTGTCTTGCTGAGCACACATACGTAACGGCGAAGAAGATACACGCCAAGTTGCATCTACACTGCCGCGATGAAGACAAAGAAGATGCAGGGCACGATGAATGTAGAGTTGCTGGTCTCGATGGTGTCGTAACACAAAGAGCTTTATGACAAACGCGACAGCGATTACAAAACTCTTGATAAAAGAGAACTGTTCTGGAGTGGTATTGCACAGCAAATAGGCCTTGATGGTGAGTTTCATTTAATTTAATTGTCTTTCATTTACATTCCTACAAACGTTTCACAATCGCCATTGTTTGTGTGATGTAGTGGTGGAGGTAAAACAGAAATGGAAAAGCCTGCAAGATACATACATACGAAAAAAGCACGAAGAAGATTGCCGAAGTGGACAGGCTGCTAAAAAAACGAAGACGCCGTGGAAATTCATGAAGGTGGTTGAGTTCCTCGCACCATCAACAGAATTTCGAAGGTAATATTATCATTAGAACATTATATATTTAATGCATATATTTCAGATGCTGCATTTGCCATGTTGATTTCTAAAGTTATTTTTGACGTAGTACTTAAGTAATTTCATCTTTGGCACGTGCTTTATTGATACCTTATGATTATTAATTCTGTCTGATAAAACCTAGGAACCGGATATTGATAAATCATGTAATAAAATGGTTATAGTATAACGGGGTGGGATTATATAAGTTCGCTTCTTTCCACTCCCTTTCAAGCAATTTTTATTAATTATGTCTAATTATCCTAAGTTTGATTAGTTACTGTATGAATGTATAACTGATGATTATATTGCTTTTGTGTGTATTACTCTTATTTGATTGCTTGAAATAAACCATTTCAAATCAAATCAAAAAAAAACAATACTTAGCTGTGTGAGCGCTGCTATAATGCATTGACATTAAATATTGATTAACATGATATCATTGCATGTTCCCTGTTCACAATGCGATCACACCTCTAGTTCAATATATTTGTTTATGTACCGTGTATAGGTAACCTCTGCTGAAATTTTGCTGCCTGACATATGGTACATTTAAATTAGTATGAATCTAAACAAAATTAGTATTTAAACATTAAGCTCTGGAGTATTTTGTCAAAATGGCTATGAAGTGTTGCATGGCCCACATTGTGAGTTATGTTTCTGATGTAAACTGAATTTGTCTTTACAGTGTACACAGCAATATTTCTCATGAAAATATGGATGAAGGGGTTGAGCAAGTGGTCGTTCAAAAAGATGTCAGCGACAGAGAAGAAGCATGTGCAAGCACGTCTTCAGGATCAACCTTTTCCAGCCCAAATGTGACAAGGTCTACTTCAAACAAAAGAAAACGGTCAGAGACACCAGACTTGTTGGTCCGGTACCTTTTATCAAAAGAAGCAAGAGAAAATGAGAAAGAGGAACGAAGAAGAGAGAAAGAGGAGCGCAGAGAGCAACAAAGAGAGCAACAAAATGATGAAAATTATTTGTTTGCTCTTGGCTTGATCCCAGCACTAAGGAGATTGTCCCCAGCTGTACAGTCTTCAGTCAAACTCAGAATCCATCAGCTGTTGCACGATGCTGAGTTTGGCCAGGCCTCTTCTGCTTTTTTTTCAAAGCATTCGCCGGTGTCCTACCATCAGCTCCCCCCGCAGACCCCACCAAACTCTGGCTGCTCTACTACTTCTTGGCTACCCTAATAGATGTTTACTTTATACATTTTAATTCTGTATTTTTTTGTTTGTTTTTTTACATTCAAGAAATTTGTTTGAAAAAAGCTATTTCATGAATATTTATTTGCACTATTGTTCACTTGCACTACAGTCATTGTGACTTATTTGCACAACCTTTTCTGGCTCCTTTGTTTACTTTATTTTTGTGACTGTTATTGCAACTTGTTGTTCATTAAAAATAAAACGTTTCATTTTTCCAAAAGAAATTGTGCATCAGTGACTTGAAAGTAATGTAGCATTTTGGGATATGGCATATTTTTGGACATAAATATTCTTGATCTCTTATTGAAATAGCTATGTGCCCAATTATGGAGTCACTGCATTTATAGGCAACATCTACAGGAACATAACCATTATGGGCACAGCATTGTGCAGGGAATGAGAACATCTTAAAGAAAAAGCTAGTAAAAATGTTTATTAAAAATACACTCTTTCAAAATTCACCTTACATTTAGTTGTAAATAAGTATATGTTGAAGTGACCAAATACTTTACATTTTACAAAAAAACTATGATGCAATAGATTTGATAGTGTATTCAAGTTCACAGAAATTGTATATATACACATACACTAGCGGTTTCACAATGGAAAATATAATTAAAATGGCTCAAATTTATAGGTTGATATTATCTGTTCCCCAGAGCATGGTTCACATGGTCATACTGCCAAGCAACTTCTCCTTCTGGTGAGTTGAAGTAATCTGCATCAACTAAGGCCAGCAATACAACGGAGAATGTACCTTTATAATTAAAGTAGAGAGAACCAGAGTTTGCAGGGGCCTGGATGAATATGTGTTTCCCATCCATGGCTCCCAAGCAGTTAGGGAAATTCCATCTTTCATGGAATCTCCTGGCTGTACTCCACATCTTTTCAGTAGGCACTGGCAAATGTTCATCTCTTAGGCAGTGCCACAATGCATCACAGGTTTCACTCACTATCGAAGCCACAGTTGACACACCAAGTCGAAAGCTGGACGCAATAGTGCGGTACGAGTCCCCAGTGCTTAGAAAACTGAAACAGAAATAGACAAATACTAGTTTTTAACAACGCTTCACATATGTTTTTACAACATTCATTGAAGTGAATAAAAATGTAAACGAAATCACGGTAAACACACAGCCAAACGCTGTTCTGGGTCGATTGGTTTACGGTAGTGTGTCTGTTCTTTCGTCAGCGAGGGAGCCAGTTGTTGAAGTAAATTTGTGATGGACACTGACGGACATTCTAAAATATCCCAGAAAACGCTCATGATACATTTTCAGCTCTTGTATCAGTCGATAAAACTCCCCATGTTCTTCTCTTCTCGTAATTATGGGATGCACCCAAAATCGGCTTCTTTTCCGGTGTCTTCCATCATTCAACAGAACAATAATTTCTTCATCGCTGGAACTGGAGCTGGAGCTACTGGTGCTTGAAATATTCATGTTTTCTTTGTTTGATTCTGACAAGCGCGTAAATACGCTCTCTTTTTCTGAGTGAAAAGCGACTTTAAGAAGCATAAAGTTGCGCAGCGCCACCTTGTGTACAGGAGTATTTCTGTTTTACATTAAGCGCCATCTAATGTCAGGGAATGAAATTGCATGCTCACTCGGCTCACCGTCAGCGAAAATCGCCTGGGTGTGAACACAAAAAACGTTGCGAAAAACGCTGGCGTATGACGGCTGGCGAATATTCGTCCCGGTGTGTACGGGCCAAGGAAGACGTCCTGCAGATGAATCTTCACACTTGACCACCTGCTCTCAGCTCCTGATACTTGCCTTCATGTCATTCCTGCTGTTCATCAAACAGATCTTCAGGCTGAAGCTTCAAACCTGGATCTTCATCTTCATGCTGATGAAGATGGATAAAAGTGCTGCTTGGATTCTGCTTTGATGTCCGTCTGTTCTCAGTCCCTTCATGGCTGCTGCTCAGAGCTGTTTCTGGATGTTGCTGGAGAATTCATGTCTTTACTGATCCAAATGTGGGATTTCATCTTTCATCCATCTTTGTTCCAACATGGTTTCAAAATGGAATTTGGTCACTAATGCATCTTCTTAATGACATTGCTACTTTCATGTCTTTTGATGATTTCACAACTAAATATGGTTCACTAACAAATAGAAAAGATTTCGGAAAAAATATTAAGGCTATTCCTTAAAATGCTGTTGAAGGAATTTATATTTTTGTGGTCCTCATTTCTCCTAAGCTTTTATCTTATCTTTATTTCATTGAAGGTTTTCTTTTAGGTATACTGTGTGTGGTTCCTTTGAATTTCAAAGTGACTTCCTGAAAATTGCATATGTAAAGAGGTTTTGATGCTGCAGCTCCAACCTCATCCTCCCTTCAGAAAACGCGTCTTTGATCTTCTAAGACCATCTGGAAGCCTTAGCTACAGATCTGACATGGACCAGAATTAAATTGCCTCCAGGATTCGATTCAATGTGTGGGAGCCCCTGAAGGTGACAACTCGCATGAAAAGGACAAAGAGTTGGGACTGACTGACTGTGGAGAAGGATCCGGGCGACTGTGCTGGACCCCCATGGGGACACAGTTTGGGGTCGTACAGATTTCCATCGGTGAAATAACCCCCCGGACGTCTGAAGCAGGAAGCGGACCAAATGCTGTGATTCCAAATATGGACTGAGGGAAGTGGGCAGACCTTTCGACCGGCCAATCCGAGCGGCCAGAGACGGAGATACAGCAGCCATCTTGGTTGCGGGGGAGGAGGTTCTGACCACATTTTTAAAAGTCTGCACTCAAGAAACTTTCCTTTGTTCCCAGACGGCCTCATGTGATTCGGATTTGTAACTTCTTATGTTTTGATGGTTTTGGATTTGGGAACCCAGATCGATCTGTTTTATTCTGTTTTTAGAAATATTGTTAGGGAATAAATTTGTTAAACTTAATCCGGTGGAATCCCGTGGTTTTCTTCTTCTCGACTTTTTTGAACATGCAAGGAAAGTAATCTCAAAGCGACAGATTATTTTCCTACACTGTAAACTCAGTTTCTGATCTGTTTCATGATGACATCTACAGACATCCTACTGTCCCCAAGCTTCTTATTGGACATAACATAGCAAATGCCAAACTCCCAAACCATCAAATAAGAGAATATTTTAATGAAACGTCCTTTGCCTACATCTCAAATCCAAATTATATAACCCAATATTTTAATATTTTAGAAAAGAAACAAATACAAACTAAATATTTAAAACTCCCCATTCCTCCTAAAGCCAAGGAAGTCTTCTTTAAAACCTTCTCAAGTATTTACCCTTCCAAGGAATTATTAAGAAAACGGTTTGGAATTCCCGAAAATTGTTGTTCTTTTTGTCATGTGGAGATTGAAAAAAACTGAGCATCTTTTCTTTGAAACATTTTATTCTAATGGAATAGTTTACATTACAGGATTTTCCCCAAGTTTTCACTTTTAGCACACTTTTCTATTAAGGATATCATTTTTGGGTTTCTTTTAGAAAACAAGAACACAGAACTTATTCTGAATGTTGTAATTATTTTGGGTAAATTCTATATGCATAAATGTTGTTTCCTTAAAATCAAACCATTTTTTTCTACATTTCATAAAGAACTCTGCTCTTTTTTTTCATCTGTAAAATTCATGGAAAACAAACTTGCTATGGAACTTCAAAGTATCATATGTAACTTGCAGCATTTTGATAACCCCTAAGTTAAGATTAATTAAAATGTCTATGTAAACCCCCCTTCATTCATTCATCATCATTCATCTTCTTTACTGTTTATTCCCTTTCGGGGTCACTAGCATACACAACTCGCATACATGCAACACCACACAGAAAGGTCCCCCATTGATGTTGTGTTTTTCATGTCCCCCAGCCGGGACTTGAACCGGGGGCCTTCTTGCTGTGAGGCAAGAGTGCTAACCACTGCGCCACTCTCTCTCTGTTTTATTAGTAAATTTTTTATCTTATTTTATCCTGCATCTGTTTTTTGTACATGTCCAGTACTTTTTCTATGTTTCTATACCTTGCATTGTATACAACTGTCAAACTGTTAACCTCAATTTTCTTTTTCAATAAAACATAAATAAATAAAATAAAAATGAGGGTAATTTCCCACGGCACACTAGTGTGCTGCAGCACACACTGGTTAAAAACCACTGGTATAGACAGTCAGAGTATAATAGCAACTATAGAAATTTAAAATTGTGAATGAAATAAAAAAAATATGAGCTTTTATTGTCTAAGGCTAGATTTTTTATTTTTTTGTGGCTCCACTCTGCACTGGTGGTACCTTGGCCACATGAGATGTCAAAACATTGCCAGTAAAAGGGAAAAAAAAATAATAAAAATGATGCTATTAATATTTTGATAAACTCCATTAAGCTTTTGTCTCATTTATGGTGATATTTATATTTTTATATCACACTTGTTGGATACGCCCTTTAGACTCATACTGTGAATAAATTTAAAATGCAAAAGAATATTAAATAAATCGCAAAATCAATTTAAAGAACTCTTCGGTCCGTTCTTGAACTCAACATTGTTCCGGTTTGTCAAATGTCAAAGCCTGTTACACTAGTGATCGTTACAACACGGAACAAAAAAATCATACACGGGTCACTAGAAATGTAAAAAGTAATCGCAACTTATGATTTTACAGGAATTTTCACAGGATAAAAAGAGAAACTCGCGTCATGTCAGCCCGCAGATATGAATGAAAAAGATCAAGTGCTTTCAGATCATTTGAGGCAAGGGTGGGCAATTATTTTGACTCGCAGGCTGCATAAGGTTCTAAAATTAGGTAGAGGGGCCGGACCAGGGGCCTCATTTATAAAACTTTGCGTAGGATTTGCGTCAGAAGTGGCGTACGGATGAAACATAGGACGTGCGTACGCACAGAAATATTCGGATTTATAAAACCGTGCGCACGCACATCCTACGCATCTTTCCCTTTATAAATCACAACCAATTCTAAATGCAGCACAGCTTTTGCAGCTTCATGACACGCCCATAGTTGTCCATAAATAGTTTGTGAAACGCCCACAAGTTAATATTCATGTCTTGCTTAATCATGGCAAACACAGAGAGGAAATCAAAAAAACGTAACTTCACTCAATGTGAAGTAGAAGTTATCGTTGGCGAGGTGGAAAAGAGGAGAAAACGTTGTTTGGAGGGCACAGTGTGGGCATTACTAATGCCAAAAAGGCACGTGAGCGGCAAACGGTGGCAGACGCCGTAAATGCTGTAGCCTCACAACCTCGGACCGTGGCCGAAATAAAAAAGAAATGAAAGAAATGATCGGACATCAAAGTCGAGGCAAAAAAACGTCTAGCGCTGCATCGGCAGAGTGTGTCCGCTACGTGGGGGGGGGGGGGGGGGGGGGGGGGGGGGGGACCGGAGCTGACCCCTCTTGATGAGAAACTGGCCGCTATTATTGGGGAATCCCTATTAAGTCCCCCTTATCGGCGTCCTCCTCCGCCTCAGTCACCTGACTGAGACGGAGGGGACGCCGACGCGCCAGGGTCAGGGTGACACAGGTAAGAGAAATAATTCAAATGAATGCAGTCGAGTCACATGTATGCAGGCTACACAATTACAGTTTATTAATATAGAACAATTTTATTTTAGTTGCTGGGTGTTCCAGCGGGGCCAGTGGTTACGATGCTGCAGCTGAGCAGCCGTCTGGACCCAGCGTCTCCACGGCACGCGGCTCTCAACCCTCCAGCAGTGGGCGTGTCCTCACCGATGCAGTCCTTGAAATGCAGAGGGAAGTCAGTAGTTCAATCAGAGAGGTGGCCAAGGAGTTGGGCGAAATCAAGATCGCCCTGACTGAAATAAACTGCACGATGAGGGAATTCTTAAATAAATAATATTTTCCACACCTCTTTTTCTTTATAAGCGACGCATCACTTCCAAACGCTGGCGCACAGCAGCAGCAAATGGCTCAAATGCGTGGGGATGGGGTTCAGGGTCGGGGCCAACACAGCAATCAGCGCCAGGGGGTAGAGGCACGTTTTGAAGCTGTGCCACATTGTGTAGCACAGCACATGCCAGCACGATTTGGCACGCACTGTCACTTTCACGTGTTTCTTCCATCTGCCGACGGTGTCGCCATTTCTCATTTCACCCGTTTTTGTGCGTACGCCTGGGTCAGAGCTTGCGTGGAGGACCGCACATTTTCCCGTCAAGTTTGCTTTTTATAAATCTCAACTATTGCGTAGAGAGTGGCGTACGCCTTCTTTTGTGCGTACGCAACGTTTATAAATGAGGCCCCAGGAGTGGATGCATGAAGTGAGAAAGTAATAACCTGTAATCTGGTTGAAAATTATATCTCAAAACAGAGCATTTTAGAGTTTTTAGGTTCAAACTTTTGTTCTCATTTTAGAGCCAAGTGCACTGCCGACCTTGTGTAAAACTAGGAGAAATGCTGTGTTCATGTGGTGGTTAAATGATTGGAAGAATGAAAAACCACAAATCTTCCAACACCACATGTATGCTAGAGCGGGGCCCTAAAGGTTTTTTTTGTGAGGGCCACAATAACTCTTTTTCTTTAAACTTTTATCTTTCTTTTATTGTAAAGTCCCATAGTAAAGTTTTATTAATTCATGATCCTTTTTTATAAAATAAATAACACTATGAAATAAATAAAAGACCAAATAAGTTTGATTTTTGAAGACAAAAGTCAGGAAAACCTACTGATACATTAAAAAGAAAAAAAGAACTAGTGGATCCTCTCCCGTCATTTCCCACTGAGACTTTGAAGGCAGCAGCTCCTCACACGTCTCAGTTTGCACTAAAACTCTGCAGCTGTGTCAGCTGTGCCTGCACGTCAGTTGCTCATCCAGTAATAATGAAAAAAAAAATCTAATTTCTGTGTCTTCTGCTGCAGCTACACACATATCTGTTACTTTTTCACCAGTACAGAGTTCCCTCGTTTATTGCAGGAGTTATGTTCTAAAAATAACCGTGATCTGTGAAATCCACAGAGTCTGATTCCAGACGTTTATGGCAGTAAAACTCCTCACTGCCTAAATACACTTTTCTCACACAAACATGAACATTTTCATCCTTTTCTCTCTTGTTTGAAATCTCACACCTTCATAGAAATTAGGTCTAGGATCTTAGAAAGAAAACAAAAGATCTGATCGTGATCACAGATTTCTGATCTGAAGAGCTTTGTGTTTCTGTACAGGAGACACGGAGGAGATTGATTGACAAGGCCTCTAGTCAATCAGGACAAAAAAGCAGCATAATCTCTATAAAAGAATGAGCTAAACCGGGAAAGATCAACAGCGGAGTAGAAAGGGCGGACTGTCTTCTGTTCTATCAGACCTTGGATTTTAGAGGGTTTCAGGTTGGAGCACAGACTGCAGAAGGGTGGAAGAAATTGTCACATTCTATGCGGGTCTGGATTGTGTGGCCAGGTTAAAAAACAAAACAAAACATGGGTCTCTGATATTGTTCAGTGGGCCAGAAGAAACATGGAGGCAGGACCGATTCAACCCTTGCCCACCCCTGTTTTGAGGAAAAGTTGAACGTGAAGTAAACAGATATATCTGCAGATATGAATGAAAATAAACATTGTTATTCTACGACATCAGAGCTTTTTGGAAAAAAAAGTTAAACCAAACAAACAAACAAACTACAAACTGTATGTAAAGTAAAGGGGATATTTACTGCTAGAAATGTTGTCAATATAAAGATTAATCCTTAAAATATCATCTTTTGTGGAATTTTCCACCGAAAAACTAGCGAATATCTGCCATATTGTTTGTTCACGACAAGCAAAAACTCAAAAATCACGTGATCCTGAGAAAGCTCAAAGAAAATGAATATGAAAATAAAACATAACCATAACATAACAATTTAAGGGCCCGTTTTTGAAGAAGTACTATTTTTTTCCATGAGGACAAAAAAGAATACTGCACATTTTGGGATGAGACTGGGTTGAAAAAATGCTTAGTTTCAAAATATAAACGATTTCTTACCCTAAAAAATTATGTTATGCTCACATCTTTGAAAAAATACGTGTTTCATAGTGAATGCAGTCCTTTGTATTTAAAGTGTCATGCAGATCTAGAACCAAAAGTGTAGAACAAAAACTAATTTACCCTTAGACTTACTTGGTTACATCACATACCCTGCTTTTTGGAACAGAATCCAGCTTTGGAACCAGCAGAGAAGCAGTTCACGTCCAATTTATTTTTCACAGATTAGATTGGTACAGAACACTGAAAACTAAAAAGGACAGAGGAACAGTTCTAATGTCTATTAGAAAACATGAATCACAAGAACACCAGACACAAACACCAGTCTGGTTCTTTATCCGCCTCTTCCTGAATACATTTTTAAGAAAAATCTTTTCCTCACTAAACTTGGTCTAACAAAATTTAAAAGGCAGTTACTATTTTTTGTTTAAAATAATAATCAAATGTTCACTGATCACATAAGTGTTAGAATAAAAGACGTTTACAAATCTTTCTAGTGTTGTCATGGTAACACACACATACACATACTCATCATCTCAGCATAAACTACACATTGAATCCGTTCAAGATTTAACTCTAATAATACAGAACAAAACATTTTATTAACTAGTACATCTGAAAGAATTCATTTTGTGAAAATGTTTAACATTTTTGTGAAAACAGTAAAACTCATTGTCTAGCATCTTTACACATAGATTTAAATGTATTATTTTTTTTTCTTTGGTTTTGATAATTGCTGCATAAAAAATATAAAATAGAAAGACTGTTGAAAAAAATCACATCATATCAATCCCATTAATAACGTTTGTTTTCAGCTAAAGTCAGAATCTAGAAAACTGTTCATTGTTATGTGTCAAATACTAACTTGTGTCTCCTTTTAATTGAGTGACTGCATCAATGTGTTATGGAGGCCAACAGTCTGTGGTTCTGTATTCATGTAAGGAAAGCTCAGACTGCTTTAGAGTAAATTAGAACATTATGGTTTGGTCTTAAGAGTTTTAAATTTTAAAAATTAACTAAAATATAAAGATTTATTAAATTTTTCAAATTTTCTGAATTACAGAAACTAAGGTCATCAGCTGTGCTGCAGAGGTAGAGTGGTTAACATCTCATAAGAAGATTGCAAGTTCAACTACCACTTTGCCCGTCCATGTGTCAAAGTGTCACTGGACAAAACTGAACCCCACATTGATCCTGCTGGTTATAGGTTGGTGCCAGTGTGAGACAGCACAAATCAATGTGTGAATGTGTGTGTGTGTGTGTGTGAGTTCGAGTGTGAATGTGTGCTAGTTTGAGTGTGAGTTCGAGTGTGAGTTCGAGTGTGAGTTTGAGTGTGAGTTCGAGTGTAAGTTCGAGTGTGAGTTCGAGTGTGAGTTTGACTGTGAGTGTGAGTTCGAGAGTGAGTTCGAGTGTGTGTGTGAGTGTGGGTTCGAGTGTGCGTGTGGGTTCGAGTTCGAGTGTGAGTGTGTGTGTGACTGTGAGTGTGAGTGTGAGTTCGAGTGTGAGTTCGAGGGTGTGTTCGAGTGTGAGTTCGAGTGTGAGTGTGAGTTGGTGTGTGAGTGTGTGTGTGAGTTCGGGTGTGAGTTCGAGGGTGTGTGTAAGTTCGGGTGTGAGATCGAGTGTGAGTGTGAGTTCGAGTGTGAGTTTGAGTTTGACTGTGAATGTGAGTGTGTGTGTGAGTTCGAGTGTGAGTGTGTGTGTGAGTTCGAGTGTGAGTGTGTGTGTGAGTTTGACTGTGAGTGGGAGTTCGAGTGTGAGTTCGAGTGTGAGTTCGAGTGTGAGTTCGAGTGTGAGTTCGAGTGTGTGTGTGAGTGTGGGTTCGAGTGTGCGTGTGGGTTCGAGTTCGAGTGTGAGTGTGTGTGTGACTGTGAGTGTGAGTGTGAGTTCGAGTGTGAGTTCGAGTGTGAGTTCGAGTGTGAGTTCGAGTGTGAGTGTGAGTTGGTGTGTGAGTGTGTGTGTGAGTTCGGGTGTGAGTTCGAGGGTGTGTGTAAGTTCGGGTGTGAGATCGAGTGTGTGTGTGAGTTCGAGTGTGAGTTCGAGTGTGAGTTCGAGTGTGAGTTCGTGTGTGAGTTCGAGTGTGAGTTCGAGTGTGTGTGTGAGTTCGAGTGTGAGTTCGAGTGTGAGAGTGAGTTCGAGTGTGTGAGTGTGTGTTCGAATGTGAGTGTGAGTTCGAGTGAGTTTGAGTTTGACTGTGAATGTGAGTGTGTGTGTGAGTTCGAGTGTGAGTGTGTGTGTGAGTTCGAGTGTGAGTGTGTGAGTGAGTTTGACTGTGAGTGTGAGTTCGATTGTGAGTTCGAGTGTGAGTTCGAGTGTGAGTTCGAGTGTGAGTTCGAGTCTGTGTGTGAGTTCGACTGTGAGTTCGAGTGTGCGTTCGAGTGTGAGTCTGAGTTTGACTGTGAATGTGAGTGTGAGTTCGAGTTCGAGTGTGAGTTCGAGTGTGAGTCCGAGTGTGAGTTCGAGTGTGAGTTCGAGTGTGAGTGTGAGTTCGAGTGTGAGTTCAAGTGTGAGTTCGAGTGTGAGTTCAAGTGTGAGTTCGAGTGTGAGTTCGAGTGTGAGTTTGAGTGTGAGTTCGAGTGTGTGTGTGAGTTCGAGTGTGAGTTCGAGTGTGCGTTCGAGTGTGAGTCTGAGTTTGACTGTGAATGTGAGTGTGAGTTCGAGTTCGAGTGTGAGTTCGAGTGTGAGTTCGAGTGTGAGTTCGAGTGTGAGTTCTAGTGTGAGTTCGAGTGTGAGTGTGAGTTCGAGTGTGAGTGTGAGTTCGAGTGTGAGTTCAAGTGTGAGTTCGAGTGTGAGTTCGAGTGTGAGTTCGAGTGTGAATTTGACTGTGAGTGTGAGTTCGAGTGTGAGTTTGACTGTGAGTGTGAGTTCGAGTGTGAGTTCGAGTGTGAGTGTGAGTTCGAGTGTGAGTTCGAGTTCTAGTTCTAGTTCGAGTTCTACCCTGCGACAGACTTGCGACCTGTCCAGGGTGTCCCCCTGCCTTCACCCACAAGTGGGCAAGGTAGGCTCCAGCAGCCCCGTGACCCCAAAAGGGACTAAATGAAAAAAACGAATGAATAAATGTTGAACATATAAAGGCAAAAGCAGGTCAGAAGCAGTCTTGGATAAAGCTCCTCCCACTCACTAACAAACCACCAGGCAGGTTTGTTCTCTGACAGGTGAGGAGGACAGACACATCCTGCAGGAGCAACAGCTGATCTGCAAAACGCACAGAAGCAGATAGAAAAGTAAACAAACAGTAAACTGTGTCAATACCTGTGTGTTTGTTTTAGTGAACCTGCTTCCTGTAATCAAACACCAGGGGGGTATTCCAGGAAGCAGGTTATGCTAGTTCCCATGTGTTTAGTTGTTTAGCTGTTTTACTGTGTTTTGCCGAGTTATTTTGTCCAACTATGCTTAAGTCTCTGCACCATGAGTGAGAGGGAGGGAGAGGATGATGAGTCTATAGAGCACCCCTAGTGTGCAGTACTGTACTTAAGATGGTGGAAAATTGTTTAAGAATGGATTCCTCATGTGTACACTGATTCTTCTTATAGTAATAAAAAGAAGGATATTATCTGCCTGCTCAGACATATGAGAGATCAAGAATTATAATGAATTCAGATGGAAAGAATAGTCATTTATTTGGAGTAATATGATATTTAGTTAGGTAAATATGTGTATTTCAGTTGTATAAACACTAATTAAGTTTTATAGACATAAGAAATTAGGTCGAATAAATTTAACTCAATTACTTGTTACCAATAGAAGTAATTCATTTAAGTTGGAAAAATTAGATTATATATATATATATATATGCGTCACAAAAGGAAAATGGAAATAAGATCAGAAACTTGTGCGTTTACTTTGTCTGTTCTTTTTCTCCAAGCAGAAACTCTTTTTGCTGATGATGCAGCCACATTACTTTTTTGATGATCTTATTATAATCTTCATCCGCCGTCATTAAAATGTCAGCCTCCGTCTTACTGAAGTGTAGCGCTATCTTCTTTTTTCCACATGTTTCCATGGGGACTCAAGAAATCAGCGAGCCATTAAGAATGTCTTTACCATTTCTCTGACATTAACATAACACCACCTTGCAGTAGAGCAATTAAATAAACTCATCATCCTCTCATTCACTCTCACTCATGGTGCAGAGACTTAAGTATAGTAGGACAAAATAACTCAAAAACGCAAACATGGCAAAACACAGTAAAACAGCTAAACAACTAAGCACATTTGGTCAAAAAGCCACACTTAAACCCAAATCCATCCAGACAGGCAAAGGAAATGGTATCCCACAATCCCTTGCAGTGTCGATCAAACAGCAGCACCAAAGTTACACCTACTTATTTGAATTAATTCAAATTAAACTAAAGCGTAGAGCTCCTGTTGAAATGAGCGCGCACAGACGGGGGTATCCAATTCAAGTCAAAGATTTATTACCCTAACAATATTTCTAATACAGATATCCGGGCTTAATCGATTTCCCTGAATGCCTTTTACTAAAACAGGGCTCACAGCAGGAACACAAAGAAAGAGCGCTGTTTTCTCTCCCTGCCCGGGCATTTATACAATGATGTATGAATATGTAAATGCAGACAGGAGGGTGAAGAATCCGATGGTCAGTGGTCTCTCATTACACAGCTCCCAGGGCCATTAGCTGTCACGTAAGCATCTGCACAGAGAGAATCCAGAACACAACCTACAAAGAGCCTTCCCCCCACACCATGAGTGCCTGGCACCCACCTCCACAACCTGCACTCCTTTTTCTCTGCTCTTCTAAACGTCAGTGGGGCCTTTGTATGGCATGCATGATCTGCTGAAAATGATTCTGCACCGGTGTCAATGGGTTATATATTCTTCAAGTTGTATGTGTTTAAATTCTTCAAAAGCAAAATTTTTCTAAACTGACCTAACAAACAAATGATTTATCTTAACTGAAGCAAATAACTATGTTAGATAAAGGAAAAAAGTTTCTCTTTCCAACATCCATATGTGGTCTTATCACCCTCTCATGGTGGAAAAAGTATTATCTGAGCTTCTTCATCCACTAAATTATCTTCAAATGGACACGGCATGCTGCTTCACCTCTCTGAAAACAAACTAACCTTCAACTAAACCTGCTCCAGACCAGGTTATGTTCAGATCATGAGTTGCCATGGCAACTTGACCTACCCTGAAACATACCTCCATTTCTGGAACCGAAAGCTGAGGTTATCAACTTCCTTAGCCTCAAACTTACCGTGAGAGCAAGCATGGAATACCCACCTGGACTTTGTATGTGAAAAACTGATAAATAGCAGAAGAATGTGAGTAAAATCTCAGGTAATTAAACAAAGTTCTTCATCAAACTGCAGATGAACTGTTTTCATGTCACATATCTGCTAATTGGTTGATCACATCTCCTTCCATGTTGTGTGTATAAGGAGGTGTGTGCGTCTCAAAAACGTTCTATAAGGCAGTGTTTTTCAACCTTTTTTGAGCCACGGCACACTTTAACCTTGACAAAAATCCCGCGGCACACCAGCATCCCCAAAAAAAAAAAAAAAAGCAGAAACTCAGTCTGTTTTGATCTACAGCCCCCCCCCCGGCAATCTGACGTGCATTTTTGTGATAATTGTGGCAGAAAAAGCAGGAAGTTGCAGATGTTTTTCTAAAAGATGTAATAAAAGTTAAGTTACATACAAACTGTATGTTCGTTGCGTTTTCAAGACGTGTAAGAAGGACGACTCATTAAGCCAATGCATCATGGGAGATGTAGTGTGAAAACTGCGAGAAAACGGCAGAAAGACTCGCGTCTCTGAGCTTCATGGTTTTGTTCACGTGTTCCACGGTCTGATACCGGATTCTGTGGAAAGCTACACCGCTAAAGACGAGCTTTAGCTGGTGTTTTTGTCGGAACTGACTGAGTTATGAGCTAAATTGGAACAAGGATTGATTGATTGATTGATTGATTGATTGATTGATTGATTGATTGATTGATTGATTGATTGATTGATTGATTGATTGATTGATTGATTGATTGATTGATTGATTGATTGATTGATTGATTGATTGATTGATTGATTGATTGATTGATTGATTTAAGTGTCATGCACTAATGTGCCCAGCCCACACGGGCTTATATGACACTAAAAAACAAAACAAAATACACAATACATAAAGATACATCCCCATCACAAAAAGAATCCCATAACCAATAACCCCCCTACTCAGAGTCTAACAGAATACATAGAGTCCATTCTTATTGTCCATGCTTTTGATACAAAATTTGCCAAACAAAAGATTTCATTTTCAAAAAGCCAACGTAAAATTTTGTCTTCAGATAACCAAAACAAATCAGGACATTTCTTTTCTATTACCTCATACATACAAAGTCTCTGTTTCTCATACAAAGGACAATAAAACAAAAAATGAAATTCATCTTCCACCACTCGCAGCTCACAGACCTCACAGAGTCTTTCCTCCTCAGGAATGCCTTTAAAGCGCCCTACTTCCACCTGTAGGGGGAGCACTCCTGCTCTCAGTTGAGCACATAAGGATCTTTGTCCTCTTTTTAAGTTATATATAACATATGGTTCAGCAGAAAATGTGTCTTTAATTTGCAAATAAGTTCGTAATTTTGGTTTTTGAAGCTGTTTCATTTTCCAGTCTTTTTCATAATAACCAACTAAAGTTTCCTTAACATTAACTATCTTACATTTCAAACAATTGAAAAATAATGATTGTAAGTTCACAGAGGACAGAATGTTAAATACATCATTACACCAGGGATAAATATGAGCTCTATCCCAATCAAATATTTTACGTGCAAGTCTCTCTGCAGGTAAAGTCACCAGCCGGTTCCATAATCTGAGAACTTCTGCTCTTTGTCTGATCACACAAGGTTCCCACCCCATGTCCCCCTCAATGGCGGCTTTAGTGGTGAACCTGTGTACACCCAGAAAATATCTCATTGCCCTGTATTGAACCTTATCACACTCAGGAACATCTTCATAACCCCAGATTCCTGCAGAATAAAATAACACAGATCCCACCATGGCATCGTACAATTTACCAAACGTGTCAAAACTCAACTCAGGACAGACCTTCATCTTATTTATCACTGCACCAAGCGCCCTCCCAGCAGAATCTGATAACCGCTGCTTCCCTTCTGAGAACATCATATTTTTATGGAAAACAAGACCAAGATATTTATAGGTATCAGTATACATAAGAGTAGTTTTACCAAAATAAAACAGAAAATTACTTTGAGGTACTACAGGCTTTCTAAAATGAACGATTTGTGTTTTATCACTATTGATAGTGAGTCTCCATTTGTTACACCAGTCATTCATTGTATTTAACATTCCTTGTAATTTTATTTCCTCATCCGCTATCAAAAAAATATCATTAGCATAAAGTAATATGCTCAAGTTCCAATTATTGATATCAATACCCAAGTTAGTTTTCTTAATTTCTTGAGCTAAATCGTTGACATAAATAGAAAAAAGAGTCGGTGAAAGAACATCTCCTTGTTTAACTCCAAATGGTGTGGAAAACCATCCTGTTTTTAGGTCATTCACCTGCACACAGGCTAATGGAGCCTTGTACAGAGCTTTAATTGCTTTATAAAATTGACCATTAATACCATACGTAAGTAATTTATATTGAAGAAGATCTCTGTCTATCGAGTCAAATGCTTTTTTAAAATCCACAAAACAAACAAAGGTACTTTTACTTTCTTGCAGTCTAGCTCTCACCACCGAGGACAGAACATAAATATTATCAATACATGCTCTATTTCTCCTGAATCCATTCTGCTCCTCTACAAGGACTTCGTTTGTTTCTAGGTATTCAGATAACCGATTATTTAAAATACTAGAAAACACTTTATACACGGTACTCAGAAGGCTAATGCCTCTATAATTCAGAGGGACTCTTGGGTCTGCTTGAGGGGATTTTGGAATCGGCTTGATGATCGATTTATACCAAATAGATGGTATAAAGCCATTCTTAAAACAGAATCTAAAGAGACAATGTAGAGTAGTTAACAATTTGGGACACTTAAGAACCTCGTTTGATAGTTCATCCACACCAGCAGCTTTATGATGTTTAGTTTTCTCAATTACTTTTAGAACTTCCTCAGTTGTAATATCTTGATTTATTTTGTCAGAGTAGTTCAGAGAAATTTTCTAAACTATTGTCTTCAAGCAGTTTTTTGGATTTGCACATATTCAGAAAAAACTGGTCATCAAACAAGTGGGAACTACTATTACAGGTAAACAAGTTCTTATAATCTGACTCCCACTTGTTTAACACTTGCTCTGTTAGAAAAACAGATTCTCCAGAGTCTGTTAAAATCTCATGCGGAATTGGCCTTCTACTTTTAGGTCCTAGTTTATTTATTTCCCTCCAAAATAACTGTGATTTATTGTTTTGCAAATGCAGTTGTAGTTGAAGAGCTTTACCCCTCCTGAAACGTCTTTTAAATAATTTTAACTTCTTATCAAAATGACTCTGACAGTTTTAAAACACAGAAAGAAGCTCTCTTTTCAGAACCATTTCTTTGCATTTTAAATACTTTTTCTCTGATAAACACAGTTTTTCCCATAGACTCTGCAGTTCATTGTTCCAGTAAGGTTGATTTCTTTTACATATTCCTTTATTGCTTTTGTATTTCTGTTTTGGTCTATTTTTATCCAATTCTTTATACAAAACATTACAAAACCAGCCATAGCAATGGTTTAGATTTTCCTGTGTTTGTCTACCTTCCCTCAGCTGAAGACCAATTTCACATAGGCCGCCTTTACACTGCAGGTCTTGATGCTCATATCCGATTTTCTGACTATATCCGATTTTTTTGACGACCCGCTTACATCATCTTTTAAAAGTCACCCGTATCTGATTTTTGCATTTACACTACACAATGCTGAAACTATCAAACGTAGACGTTCTGAGGACTACGTAGCAGCATTTCCGCCTTCCACAGACATCCTTTGGACTTTTATGACTGCGGTTGTCAGGGAGGCAAGGCGGCGACGGAAGGAGGCGTTGCCTTGGGCGCTCCTGAGGGGATGCACGGGGGAGTAAAAATGAGGGCTGGTCGGCCGTCTTATGTGCTCTCTCTGAGTTTTGAACGAGGAAGTGTTTGCAGACGTTGTGCTGTCCGAACAGTTTGATCCAAGTGTTGAACCTTTCCTGCGTGATGACTTCTCTTTTCTGACCGTAGTCAGAAACACGCAAGAGATTTCCACGGGGTTCACTTTTCCGTTCTAAACCCTCAGCCTCCAGAGTGGGTTAAGATAGACTCCAAAACTTTTGGGGGAGACATCTTATTTTTAATTTTCGGTTCTCCGACAGTCCCCCGCTCCGCGCTCACACCCGCTCTCCTCTCCTTAAGTTACACGCACACGCAAGCACGCGCGCGCGCACACACACACACACACACACTGTCCCCATCATACACGCCCCCCCAAAATATAAACGGTGTCTAGCCTGGTCCATAGCAACGGTGTCCCGCTTGATTAGTTACTGTTTGCGTCCCGACCGGGACCGGACCGGACCGGACATAACAGCGGTTTCCAACTACGGTCTGAAGTCTGAGGCTGAAAGGTAACACGCTGACAGCAACATCAGCGCACAAAAACACCTTAATAAGTCATGTGATCTCAGTTGGTGGTGTCCTGAGTTGACGTCACTGAGGTACGACTCGCATTTACTGGGGAATATCCGATTTGTCTGCTTACATGGCACACGCAAATGCACGTATCCGATTCGTTTCCGATTTATTTCCACATATGAGAGAGGCCTGTATCCGATCTGAGAAAAACGGAATCCATGCGCTTTTTTCCTGCTTACACGCTCACCGATCATATCCGATCTGTGCCACGTTAGAGGGAAAAATCGGAATTGGGTCACTTGAACCATGCAGTGTAAAGGCGGCCATAGAGACTCACAACAGACTTCTGACTCCAGAAAGTGAACAGGCAGTTTTCTGATTGGCTTTATATTTTGTAAACCAGCCTGCATATTATTTGAAAAATTTGTTTCAATAGTTTTAAGACGCAAATAGAGAACTGAATGATCAGGGAGTTTACTTCTGTCATCAATGAGGTTCATCAGATCAGACTCGTTGCTTTTTATCAGCTCCAGAGGGGTGAGAACTTTAAATTCAACACACTCGTTTAAACCAGTGTGCGGGGTGACAATGTAATCCACCACAGCTTTTCCCTTAAAAGACACAGAGGTGAATCAATCATTCTCTGGATTTACCCTCCCATTCAAAACACAACATTTAGAGTCTTTAAGAAATTCAACAAAAGCGTGTCCATGATTGTTTAATACCGTGTCTAACACAACTCTTGAGGGAATATCATCCTCATCCACAAAATCTTTTAAGCATCCTATACGACTGTTCAAGTCTCCACATATATAAACAGAATCAGCATCAGAGGCATAAATTAGTGAAAGTAAATGGGCAAAAAAAAGATCAGCATTGCGCCCCCAAGTAGAGGTTTCAGGTGACAAGTAGCATGAGATTACTATAAACGAAAATAGTATAACACAAAGTGATTAAAATAAAAAAATCCTCAGGTTTTACTTAAAGCTCCAGTCTTTGAAGGAGTTCCTAAACCTTCATCCTTCTCATCATCTGCACTGTACAACTCCCCCTTATACATTTCATAATGAACCTGGAGTTTTGACTTGCACCACTTTCGCTCAGCTCTGCGGCACTGTTGTTTCTGTGCCCTGACTAGACCATCGTTCCTCCAGGGAGCTTTCTGTCTATGTTTTCTCAATTTAACGTTCATAGGGGCAATGGTATCCAGAACATTCAAGATGCTAGAAGTAACAGAATTCAGCATTTCATCAACATTGGCACCAGAGGCGTTTTCAGGGTTTATCATTTCTACAAACTGTGCCCTAGTGCTCTCATTTATTTGTCTCCTCTGGACAACTGCAGGGTCAGGCAATGGTTTGGGAGCAACAGACGGGTCAAAGAATACTCAGAAATGATCAGAGAGGGCGACATCAACCACACTGACATTGTAAATATTAACCCCCTTTGTGATGAGCAGGTCCAGAGTGTGCCCTCTGCTGTGGGTGGGGCAACTCACATGCTGAATTAGATCAAAGGTTTCAAGGACAGTTTGGAGCTCTTTTGCATTTCTGTCATTGACATTATCAAGATGAACATTAAAATCACCTGTAATGACTAGACCATCAAAGTCTGTGCACACAACTGAGAGCATTTCAGTGAAATCATCAATGAAACTTTGGCTGTGCTGAGGAGGTTTGTACATGACTATGCAGAGTAAGGGAGGAGTTTGTTTTAACTCAATCTTAAAGGACACATACTCAAATGAATGAATGCTAAAAAGACGTTTCTCTGCAGCCCCTATCCTGACTCAGCCAGACACCTCTAAACAATTCATTGTGGAGGTAGATGCGTCTTAGTCTGGGGTGGGGGCTGTTTTGTCCCAGAGGGCGTCTGATAACAAAGTCCATCCCTGCGCGTATTTCTCCTGCAAGCTCACTCCTGCAGAGAGAAACTATGACATAGGGAACAGAGAGCTGCTAGCTGTGAAGTTAGCCTTGGAGGAGTGGCGTCACCTGTTGGAGGGGTCTGATCAACCGTTTCTAGTTTGGACAGATCATAAAAACCTGGAGTACATTCGAGCAGCCAAAAGACTTAACCCACGCCAGGCCAGATGGGCCCTGTTTTTTGACAGATTCAATTTCTCCATCTCCTATCGGCCTGGCAGTAAGAACATCAAGGCGGACGCTCTTTCACGCCAATTTCAGCGGGAGGAGGAATCCGAGGATTCTACGGCAGCTGCCACCATTGTTCCTCCGCATCTAGTGCTGGGAGCGTCTCGATGGGCCTTGGAGCGCAGGGTCAAATCTTCAGTCCCTGATGTGACTACCATTCCTACTGGATGTCCTGCTAACTGCCTGTTTGTTCCTCCCTCTCTTCGCCCAGCAGTTCTCAAGTGGGGGCACTCCTCCCAGTTGGCTTGCCATCCTGGAGTGACAAGGACTGCGTTTCTGGTGGCCCAGCGGTTTTGGTGGCCCACAGTGTCCTCAGACATTCGGGCTTTCGTATCCTCATGTCCTGTGTGTGCCAGCGTCAAGGTACCCAGAAAACCACCCGCCGGTTTCCTACAACCTCTACCTGTGCCCTCCAGACCTTGGTCCCACATCTCTATGGACTTCATTACTGGGTTACCCAATTCTAAGGGTAATGTTGTCATCCTCACCATCATTGACAGGTTCTCCAAACTGGTCCATGCTGTGCCTCTGCGGAAGTTGCCGTCAGCCAAGGAGTTGGCTGTTATTGTTTCCAAGCATGTGTTTCGTTTACATGGCCTTCCGCAGAACATTACTTCTGATCGAGGACCGCAATTTGTTGCCGCCTTCTGGAAAGAATTCTGCAAACTCCTTGGGATCAAGGTCAGCCTAAGTTCAGGTTTCCACCCTCAAACCAACGCCCAGGTAGAGCGTTACAACCAGGACTTGGAAACAACCTTACGAGCCATGTGTGCCAAGAACCAAAGCACTTGGTCTTCTCAGCTGCCCTGGGCTGAGTATTCACACAACACCCTTCAAGATTCCTCTGGTTTTTCCCCTTTTCAAAATGCCTATGGCTATCAGCCACCTCTTTTTCCCCACCAGGAACAATCGGCTTCAACCTCGGGTCCCGCTGCTTTTGTGAGGCGTTGCCGACGTACATGGAGCAGATATCGTTACCTACTTCTGCAGAATCAAGAACGGTTCACTGCTGTGGCTAACCGACGCAGATCGGCAGCTCCTGAATACAAGGTGGGGGACAGAGTGTGGCTTTCTTCATCCGATGTGCCGTTGAAAGGGGGAGCTCAGAAATTACATCCCCGGTACATTGGTCCTTTCCCCATCACCCGGATCGTCAACCCTGTGGCAGTCAAACTGGACCTTCCGAGCAGCTTGCGGATCCACCCGGATCCAAACCTGTGAGAGACAGTTTCCTCCACTCCACTGTTCCGTCTCCTCCAGCCCCCCGTTTTGTGGATGGGGGACCAGTCTATACCATCAGCAGTCTTCTCGCCTCTAGAAGGGTTGGTCGGGGAATCCAATACCTCGTGGATTGGGAGGGGTTCAAGTAAAAGCTTAAAACTTTATGGATTTGTTTGAGTCTTCCTGCTTCTGGGTTTATCCTCTCTGACCAGCCGTAACACATAAACTGCATGTAACTCTGTGTACCTGCACATTAATACTGTGGATTGACTTTCTGTTTACGTAGTCTGCCTCATTTTCAGTTGGTGCAATGATAGGTATGTGTGCCATCAATGCATCCAACCACATTTGGAAAACCTGAAGGTAATTTTAATTGTTAGGTCACTTTCAGAGGATGCAGTAAGTTATTAACTAAACACAATTGTTCAGCATTGAAGGAATTTATATTTTTGGTAATTTCATTAGGGTTGTCAGTCTTAATTTTTATTACATTGAAGATTAGTCATGTGCTGAAGTGTGTGCTTTAACATCCTTTGAACTTTGAAGAAGCTTCCTTAAGTTGCATATGTGAGAAGGCTTTGACTGCAGCTCCACGCTCATCCCCCGTTAGGGGAAAGAAAGGGATTCTTTGATCTTCTGAGGCCATTTGGTTGTAGGTCTGACATGGGCCATAAATTAACTATCTCTGGGACTGATTGTAGCTATGGGAACCACTTCAGGCGTCTGCTCACGTGTGGAGAACAAAAGCTTTATTATCAACTGAATGCATGCTGGGAAGTTCCGGCCGCCTGTGGAGGACCACATGGGAAGCAGAGACCAGATGCTGTGATTCCTAGTATGGACTGAAGGAAGTAGGCGGGCTCCTCTGTCAGCCAATCTCTAGTGACCAGAGGCGGAGATTCAGCGGCCATCATGCTGCAGGAGGAGGGACTCTGACCACATGTTTAAAAGGGCCATGCTTTGGCAAAAGCGTGTCTCCAGACAAGCTGCATGTGGTTCGGATTGTAACCTCTTACGTATTGCAGGCCTTGATTTTGGACACCCAGATCGATCTGTTTTATTTTGTTTAGAGCTCTTTGTTAGGGACAATAAAACCTCTTAATTTTATTCCGTTCGCATTTTCTGGTCATTCTCCCGACTTAAGAACACGCATGGAAGAAATCTCAAAGCGACAGATTTCTCATTTTCTTCAGCATAAACACATTTGAACTGATTTGAACACTACAAACCAGCAATCCTGTGAAACTCCTCTTGATGGCTCTCAGGGGTTTGTGCCCAGGAAACACTATAAAAATGCGCAGAAAGCGCTTGAGAGCGAGGCACACTTTCCGAACAGCTCTGCACACAGTGGCTTTACTAATATGCTCTGCATCCCTGATATTGCACAGAAGCTTCCATTGGCAAAGAAACGTAAAGCTGCACAAAGTATCTGCTCGGATGCTCGTCCACGATGGCTGATGTTAGTAATGCAAGACTGGATGAGATTGTGTATATATGTAATTGACTGCAACAAAAAACGGTAACGCTCAAACAAAAACGTATGGGGAATGACAAAAATTGGGGTACAACCAGAGTCCACAGTGCTCCTAGTGAAAAAAGTTAGTCTGGAGCCCTGCTTTAAGTTCTTCATGTATTTTATCCGTGGTCATTTATTTTGAAAGCAGTTTATGTCTTATATAACTTAAAGGAAAGTTCCTAGATACTTGATTTTTATTTTTCTGGGAGAATTTTATTTTTGTTTACACCACATTTGCACTAAATGGTGTCATTTATTTTGAACAAAGACAATATAATTTGTTCACAGAATTAATATCTGATTTACAGCTATTTCTTTCAAGTTAAGCAATGGCTATGGGTTTGTTTTTCAAAAGTTAATAACAATGTGTCTGGCAGCTACTTGACTTATTCATTTTTTATCCTGTTTACAGGAATTCTTTTACTAAATAATGGAACTGCTGTTCATGTTCGCTATTGTTTAAACCAAATTTTACAGATATTTCCAAATCAAAATTGTCATCGTTTGTCAAAGACAGAGTATTACTGATTTTTAGCATTGTTACACAAAGGTCTGTTATTCATTACACCAAATAAGACACAAGTTGTTTATTATCATGGTGTTTAAAAAATAAATGGGGAAATATTATCCAAAAAACAGTTTTTCAAGTTCTTCTTTCTTAAAGTTTGATATATCGTGAGTTGTTAGAGACGAGATATATCGATTATCACAATATCGACATATCGTGATAGTATCGTTATCGTGAGCAATGTATCGCAAATCGTATCGTGAGGTAGACAGTAGAGCCCTGCGCGGGACTATTTTCTTCATCCCGCGCTCGCTGAATTTCTGACCAATCCCGCCCGCTCCCGCAACGTATACGTTACACTCCCGCCCGCTCCCGCAAAACTCATAAAATTTTGTCCCGCACAGTAATAGAGATGCATTGATTTTGTACCGTCTCCCGTCCCGCAAGAAAAAAAACACGTACTTGTATTGATATTATTAAAGAGATTCATGTCCCTCCTCCAGCCTCATCTTTTCATGCATTCCTCTTTTGTGTAATGTTCAACTTAAATATTAAATATATTTTCCCAAATCCTGTTCGGTTAAAAGTGTGCGTGTGTGCGCGTGCAGACAGACGCCGTCAAGCACGCTCTAATTATTCAAAACAGCTCAAAACAGCTCATTTCTATTAACAGGTACATCTAAAATAATTCATTTTGTGAAAAAGGTTTTATACATTTTGTCAGCAGTGAAACTCCTTGTCTAGTATCATTACACACAGATTGAAATGTATTGATCCTTTACTTTTTTGCTTTTGATAATTGTGCCTTAGAGAAGATGAAAACCTAAAAAATCTGTCCAAGAAAGTCAGGATAAGACAAGACAAGACTTTATTGATCCCCGGAGGGAAATTCAGTTGATACAGCAGCCAAACAAGAAATATAGCCATTAAAAAAACAAATAGTCAGTAAAAATTAAAATAGTAATAAAAGTGGAAGTAAAAGTACACTTCATGAAAAAATAAGTAAATACAGCAGCAGTTTCAGCAGTTCTACACTGTCTCATTCTATAGTCTAACTGTTGTTGGGACAAAGGACAACTAAAGTGTATTTTTTTTAAATCATTTCTAAACATTCAATACTCGCTTGTGCCTTCCTCTAATAAAGTTATTGCATCAATATGTTATGGAGGCCATCAGCATGTGGGTCTGTGTACATGAAATGAAAGCTCAGGTTGTTATGGATTTCGTTAGAACATTGGGGTTTCACCCCAGAAGTTTTAAGTATTAAAAACTTATTCTAAATAAAATGTTTAATTTTTCTGAAATACAGAAGTTTTCCCGCTTGAAATTAAGTCTTTGGTTTGACTTAAGGTTGAGAGGTCGAACTCCTATTCAGAGAAGTTTAGAATTTAAAATTTACACTAAATCCTTACATTGTCAAGAAAAGGTCTTACAACTTCTCATGTGTGTTTTGAGATTAGAAATTTGACTAAAACGTTTTTTACATTCTTTACAAGAAAAAGGCTTTTCTCCTGTGTGAGTTCTCATGTGTTTGTTGAGAGAAGATATTTGATTAAAACTTTTTTTACATTCTTTACAAAAAAAAGGCTTTTCTCCTGTGTGAGTTCTCATGTGTGATTTGAGATTAGATTTTTGATTAAAACCTTTTTTACATTCTTTACAAGAAAAAGGCTTTTCTCCTGTGTGAGTTTTCATGTGTGTTTTGAGATTAAATATACGACTAAAATTTTTTTTACATTCTTTACAAGAAAAAGGCTTTTCTCCTGTGTGAGTTCTCATGTGTATTTTGAGACCAGATATACGACTAAAACTTTTATTACATTCTTTACAAGAAAAGGGCTTTTCTCCTGTGTGAGTTCTCATGTGTGTTTTGAGATTAGATAATTGATTAAAACTTTTGTCACATTCTTTACATGAAAAAGGCTTCTCTCCTGTATGAGTTTTCATATGTGTTTTGAGATTAGTTTTACGACTAAAACATTTGTCACATTCTTTACAAGAAAATCCCTTATCTTCTGCATGGATTCTTGCATGAATTCTAAACAGAGATTTGTTACCAAAGCTTTTACCACATTCTTTACAGATATAACATCTTTCAACAGACCCAGTTTCCATGTAGTCAGACGGGTTAGTAATTATTCTTGAGTTTTTGCCAGAATTGATAGAGGAAAGTCTCTCTTCTTTTGGAGATTGCTCGTATTTCTTACCAAGATTTGTCTTCTTGTGATTTGTTCCAACATCAAAGTCACACTGACTTTCTGACAAGTGAGAGCGGTCCACACTTTGGACATGTCTTCTGTCTCTTCTCTTCCTCTGATCTCTATTCTGTGGCTCTGTCTCTTCATCTGTAGTTGATGTTGATTCTTCATGTTGGTTTCCTTTTTCATCCTGACTATCGGTTACATTAAAGCTGTGCTGATTGTTTAGATCTGCTTCACTGTTCTCATCTTCCTCATAAGTAGGAATCTCCATCAAGGTATCAGTCTCCTGCTTCAAATCAAGCTGATCTTCATCCTGACTGATAAAGAGCTCCCCTGGTTCCTCTTTAATCTGTGGAGGTTCTGGTTCCTCCTGTTTCACTCTGAAGTTCCTTTGCTGGTTGCAGAGACCCTCCCCTTCAGTCACCCATTGCTGTTGGAGGACTGCAGAAACACAAGAAGAGAATCTTTTATATGTTTTAATGACCTTGTGTGTTATAAGGACCATTAAAAATGTAAATAGTCTCAGTCATGTACAATATTTTTTTTTTAAATTAGTTTCTTCTGTTTTCTTTAGCACAGCAGCAGCACAGCAATGAGCTGACCACCCCTCCTCCCATAAGGAGAGCTTTGTCAGTCAATAAACTTTAGTCTGAACCAGTTTAAGATAAAAAATAATATTTTCTTTTAAGGAAATGAAATTGCGGTAAAGTAATTCATAAATGGTACAAGTTGGTCATCAATGTCATTTAACTGTACAGCGGGGAAAATAAGTATTGAACACGTCAACATTTCTCTCTAAAAAGACATTTCTAATCGAGCTATTGACACGAAATTTTCACCAGATGTCGGCATCAACCCAAGTAATGCACACATAGAAAGAAATCCAAAGTTATGTGTAATAAAGTGAAATGGCACAGGGAATAAGTATTTAACACATGAAGTAAAAGAGGGGTAAAAAGGTCTGGCAAGCCAAGAAAGCAGCTGGAGTTTGTCAGTATTCAGAAGGTTAACCTGCCCCCTATTAGTGCAAAGTAATATCAGCTGGTATAGTCCTGATTGATGCCTTTTAAAACGGTTTCTCACCAGCAAGGTGTTAGACAAGAAGTATTTGATGATGGGTAAAAGCAAAGAGCTGTTCAAAGACCTACGCAACCTTATTGTTGCAAAACACACTGAAGGCATTGGTTACAGGCGCATTTCTAAACTTCTGAAAGTTCCAGTGAGTACCATAGGGCCCATCATCCGGAAGTGGAAAGAACGCGGCATTACCATAAACCTGCCACGGCCAGGTGCTCCTCGCAAGATTTCAGACAGAGGAGTCAGAACAATCATCAGAAGGGTTCTCCAACAGCCCAGGACCACTCGTTGAGAGCTTAAGAAAGACCTGGAATCAGCAGGTACCGTTGTTTCAAAGAAAACAATAAGTAAATCACTCAACCGCCATGGCCTCCATGCACGCACACCACGCAAAACTCCATTTTTGAAGAAGAAGCATGTTGAAGCTTGTTTGGAGTTTGCGACACAACATTTGGATAAACCCATGACATTCTGGGAGAAGATACTCTGGTCAGATGAGACCAAAATTGAACTCTTCGGATGTCATAAGACGCAACATGTTAGGAGGAAAAATGGCACCGCACATCACCCCCAAAACACCATACCAACAGTCAAGTTTGGAGGTGGGAGCATCATGGCGTGGGGCTGTTTTTCAGCATGTGGTACTGGTAGACTTCATATCATTGAAGGAATAATGACTGGAGAAAAGTATCGAGACATTCTTGATCAGAATCTGCTGTCATCAGCCAGGCTGCTGAAGATGAAAAGAGGGTGGATCTTTCAGTAAGACAACGATCCCAAGCACACAGCCAAGGTAACACTCAACTGGTTGAAGAAAAAGAAAATAAAGCTGCTAGAATAGCCCAGTCAATCACCAGACTTGAATCCAATTGAAAATCTTTGGAAAGAACTGAAGATCCGGGTTCATAGAAGAGACCCTCGGAACCTTGAAGATTTGAAGGCAGTTTGTGTGAATGAATGGGTCAAAATCACACCTGAGCAATGTATTCGACTGGTTTCTCCATACAGGAGGCGTCTTGAGGCTGTAATCACCAACACTTTGTTACACATAACTTCATTTATGGACATAAATGTTTGGATTTCTTTCTATGTGTGCATTACTTGGGTTGATGCTGACATCTGGTGAAAATTTCGTGTCAATAGCTTGATTAGAAAAATGTTTTTTGAGAGAAATGTTGACGTGTTCAATACTTATTTTCCCCGCTGTATATTCGATTCTGCCTCCAGGTGATTTCTAGGAGTTTTTAAAAGAATATCAGCGAGAAAACATTTAGATTCTTGTTATTATTGACAGTAAAGATGCAGCTATCCATAGTGGATGTTTGACACAGTTAAACATCTAAATGTTTCACGCATGCACAATAACTGTAATAAGAAAATGGGAGAAAGGGGCCATTCGATTGGCTAAAAGCGAACAGGCCTTATTTGCTGATGAGTTTGATTGACAGATTCATCAGCCAATGGGGAAATTCTGAAACATTTATTGTATAAACACAGCATGCGTTTTTGTGAGAAACACTCATCTGTAAACTTGTAAAATAAAATGTGAGAAGTTGTGCACCAAAAATCTGCATCTGTGTGTAAAAATCCTTTGTTGTAAAGTTTTGACAATTAAATTCACAACTGACCAATTACATTTGCATGTGATCATTTAGAGTTACAACATTAAATCGACGATTACAACTGCTTGAATTTGCTTCCGCGAATCGTGGGGGGGGGGGGGTGTTGTTTGATAAAGTTGGTAAACTTTATTTGTATCCTACCTTTCAAGACAAAAATCACAAATTGACTCACCTGTAATGCAGACTAGACAAAAACACACCATTCTAATGACGTATTTTTTATGTTTTCATCTTTCCTTACTTACTTATAAGTAAGAATAATAAAAAAAGCGTTTAGCCTTGAGGACAGAGAGAGGACAGCCACAGAGCCTAACAAGTTGTGTTTCTCCACCTCTCCCCTTTTTGGAAAAGGTTTGAAAATTTATGCAGACAATTGTGTGTCTTTTCATTTCCCAACATTTTCCCAACTGCACATTTCACACTAACCTGCTGACATGTGAGAGCTGTCCACACTTTGGACATGACTTCTGTCCCTCCTCTTCCTCTGATCTCTGTTCTGTGGGTCTGTCTCTTTATCTGTAGTTGATGTTGATTCTGTCTCTTCATCTGTAGTTGATGTTGATTCTTCATGTTGGTTTCCTTCTTCATCCTGACTATCAGTTACATTAAAGCTCTGCTGATTGTTTCGATCTGCTTCACTGTTCTCATCTTCCTTATTAGTAGGAATCTCCATCAAGGTATCAGTCTCCTGCTTCAGATCAAGCTGATCTTCATCCTGACTGATGAAGAGTTCCCCTGGTTCCTCTTTAATCTGTAGAGGTTCTGGTTCCTCCTGTTCCTCTTTAATTTGTGGAGGTTCTGGTTCCTCCTGTTCCACTCTGAAGTTCCTCTGATGGTTGCAGAGATCTTCCTCTTCAGTCATCCAATGCTGGGGGAGAACTGCAGGGACACAAACACAACAAGGAGCCTTTTATACGTTTCCAGGACTTTTGGGTTTTTTCAAGCACCAATAAACTCTGTGATCTTTGGAGAAAATGTTTGAGGAGCCTGAATATATTAGGGGTGTAATGATATGCTAAAACCTATCATGCCTGCAAAATACCTGCAAAATTCTAATTACCAGGCATTCAACCATAGGTGTGTCTATTGGTTTATTTAAGAGGTGTCTAGCACACAGGTGGCCATAAAAGGGCATTTCTTAACAAAGAACAGCCCTTCCCATTTCATGCTGTCAGCAATTATTTTGATTTGATTTGAAATGGTTTATTACAAGCAATCAAATAGGAATAATACACGAAAACAATACACTCATCAGTTATACATTCATACAATAACTAATCAAACTTAGAATAATTAGACATCAAATTAAATATTGCTTGAAAGGGAGTGAAAAGAAGCAAACTTATATAATCCCACCCCTGTTCTACTGTAACCATTTTATTACATAATTTATCAACATCCGGTTCAAAGCTTTTATCAGACAGAATTAAAAATCTTGAAATATCAATAAAGCACATGACAAAGGAAATTACTTAAATTATTTTGCAAAAAATAACTTTTAGAAATCAACATGGCAATGAAGTATCCAAAATATATGCAGATTATGTTACTTATAAAAGTCATTGATATGATTAAAGAATAATACTATATCAGTAAAATAGACATAACACTGTTTCAGGAATTTTCATAGCAAAATTTGGTCAAGTATCAAAAGTCATAATATGTACAAAATTATTTTACATTAGGAAAAATCATGAATCAGCCTACCAATTTTTGGGAGCAAGCAAAGTAATATCATTAAAAGTCAATCAATTTTCAATAATTGATTTTTTTTTAAATTAATTTTGAAATTCTTTTGTGTTGGACCGGATGGAAAAGGAAAGAAGGGAAGAAGAGAGAGGGATGTTAGAAAGAGGGGGATAGGAGGGTGATCATAGGACGGAGGGGAGGGGGGTAAAACCATGAAGCAACATAAAGCAACAAGCTACTGGATGTTTATCATTACGGTAAGGTACAGATAGAATACAAATCGCAAAGGGGCGGGGCCTGTTCACACACACTCTCAAATGTTATAAACACACCTGTTAGCTGCAAAAATGTCCCCATGTCAACATGTACACAATACAGATAGTGTTCACACACGCATACTTATGCCTACAAGCCAACTAGTGTGAGATATTTCATTCATTCACGCAATATGTTAGTGCAAAGGTAAGCTGACACCTGTGCTCAGTTGAGTGTTTATGTTCTTCTAAAATGGATGATGGAATGTGGAAAGCAGGAGGGGGAGCAACCAGCCACCCCCACACCTAGCCCCCCGCCGCAGCAACCGCGGCAGCCAGAATCCCCCAACGCCACACGGCAGCAAGCAGGCAGAGAACAACCGCCCCCGGGCGCCCACGCCCGCCACCCAGGCCAGGGCCAGCAGGACCGCCGCGAGGCCCCCAGAGCCAGAGAGCAGGGAGGCATGGGGGGAAAGAGAGCGCCGCCCCAGCCCAACCAGGAGAGCAGCCCCCCCGCCACGCCGGAAGAGCCCAACGCAGGGCCCCACCCAAGAAGGGCACCCGCAGCCCCAGACGAGCACCCCATCACCACCCAGGAGTTCCGGGCATCCCCCCGCCCCAACCCCAGGTATGAGCCAGGACCCCCCAAGGGAGACCAGCTCCGCGCTCCAGGCAGCCACCCACCAGGGCCACAGACGGTCCAGAAAGGCGCAAGACAGGGGCCAGCCGCCCAGGAGAGGGGCACCCCAGAGAGAAGTGGAGCCCACAAGGGTTGTTGTAGACATGGCCCGACCAGGCTCAGCCAAGGATGGAAATTTGCGAGGCCCGGCAGCCGGCGGCAAGGACCAGAACCCACCCCCCAGGGAGACAGACACCCCCGGCTCAGGTGTAATATGATCCCCGGTTTCCGGGCTTGCCAAAAAGTTTAGGGATCCCCCTCCCTGCGTGGGGAAAGCACCGCCGGGCCCAGGAAACTGGCATCCAGGGGACACGGCCACCGCCGCCAAGGGCCCCGCACGGACGGGGCAGGGGACAGATGGTCCGAGGTCCCGCCTTCCTTGCGACATGACTGAATGAATTTTCAATAATTGATTAATCATTTGTTTTATTATTTTTTTTTTGTATTTTTATTTATCTTTTTTCTTCTTCTTTTTTTCCCTTTTTATGATAAAGTAATGCTATGTAGTAAAATAAAAAGTAAAAAGGGTCCATATTTATCGAAAGACCAAGGCTGGTATTTCTTCTTCTTCTGCTGATTAACAGCTGTTCTTCTCAGTTTAAAACAAAGCTTGTAGTTCTCTCCAGAATGTCGACCCGGTTATCTCGTTGCTCGTTTTTAGCGCGGAGCCTCAGGGATCCTTCCATTAGCACTAAGAGCGGAGTTAGCTTAGCATTCACTTGTTCCATAAAGGGATACAATGCATCTTGGATATCATCAAGAGTCTTTTTAAGGTCTCCGTATTCCTGGTTTTTCTTAGGGGCCATGAGTCAGCACTCTTGGCAATGGCTCCCCATAGAAAAGAAATGTCACAAAATCTGAGAAAGGAGATCCTTTATTTGCACAAAAATGGGAGGGCTAAGAGAAGATCAGCAAAGCTTTACACATCAGTCAAGATACTACAAAAAAGTTATCTAAAGATGGAAGAAGGATGGAAGTGTCACCATCATACCATCAAAATGTTTTGCCTTATTTTAAATTTCCTTTCAAAAACGTTGTTTTTCAAATTTTGCTTTTGCTTTCATAAAAATGTTTTCACATGTGCTGCGTGTTATCTTGCTTACTCCCTTTGCTTTTGCATTTTTTAGTTTTCAGTTTAGGGAGACATTTCTGCCATAAGGCCTGAACAATAAATCGCAAATTTATTGCTATCCCGATTTCAAGCTGTGCAATATCAGTATTGCAAAAGTCGCGATAAATTGTAAACCTTTACTACGCTAAAACCATCTCATGGCAGCTTTAAGTATTTATTACATCAAATAAATCCATTTATGTGTTTGACCAATCAGATGGAGCCCTTAACGTTGTTGACCAATTAGATAGAGCTTTTATGTTAAATGTTGGCCTCCTATGTAGTCAAGGGTGAATTGGGAAAAAACTGAAGGTATTTGACTCTTATTTAAATAAAACTGTTGCAGTGAAATGCCAAATTTTTCAGTTGTTTTGCTCTTTCTTCAAGTTTTCCTCATAGCGTGCTGCCCTTTCAGCCATCAAACAGCTGCTGATTGGTCCAGATTCTAACCAATCAAATGGTCATATGTATCAAACATGGTGTCTTCTACTGAGGCTCAGAAGCTGAACCAGCTCTTTTTACACTCGATTTTGTTTCTTTAGATAAAAATATTTTCATTTTAATCACTTTAACAGTAATCCATACTTTTTTAAGCATTGATTCATTTTATTTAGTCAGATTTGTGAATTTATGGCTGAGGATCAACTGAAACTGTGGTTTGGAATAGATTAACAGCAATAATAAGCATAAGAATGATGGCTCACCAAAGCAGGTCAATGTATTTAACAGAAGATTTTTTTATATGTTAATTTTCACAGCGTCTTATTTGGAAGAACTCGTGTGCTTTTGTCCACAGTAAAAAATAAAACAATTTAGAAAGTTTTGTGCAACGTGATTGCATAAATATCACTCCCGAAAACAACTCCAAGCTAACGTTAGTGGTGAAACTAAAACAGCAGCAGAGCAACATTAAAGCTATAATCCAGCCGCACAGTTTGGATCCAGATATCAGCTAAGACGGAAAAAACAAAGACGTTTATGGATCTATTTGTCTGTAAATGGATGTAATGATGAACAAACCTGCAATGTGAAGCTGAAGCTGCGGGTTCCAGCTGCTATCCAGCAGTCTGCGCTGACGACAGAGCTCCTGCTCGTACTGGACGATGGTTCCTTCAGCAGCAGAAAGTTGTTCTCTGACAGAACCTTCCTGAGGTTCTGAAGACATGGTTCCTGCTCCGATCTTCAGCTCCAACTCCCACAAACACCGCCGTCCTCTTCACTGCAGCTCCGATCGATCATCTGCTAGTCTCACAATCACAGCAATCCACGTTGTCTTTCCGTTCAACATTTCTTCACTCATTTACGACACTTTGGAAAATGCTGAGAGTTCCACACGAACCACGTATCGTCCTTTCTGTCCAAAAACCTCACAAACGTCCTAAAAAACACCACCGTCCTCTCAACACAAGCTAAGGCTGCTAGCCAGCTAACAAGCTAACACCTTGCTAGCGCCCCGTGCTGTTTACTTCCGGTCACGTGAACAAACTTTATTTAATAAGAAACGTATAAACTGCTTAACTGGACCTCAGTATGGTTAAAAAAGGATTTGAAATGTGAATATATTGCAGAAAAAAGATAAGAAATAAAACAAAAAGTATATAAGACAAAAAGAATTATTACTTCAAAAATCTTTGGGGTTTAATAAATTTTAAATCTTTCAAAAATTAAATTAGTTCGAATTGCTTTTTGGTTTTGCCGAGGTTTGATAATGGTACATTACTGATTGATTTCACTCAAAAACTGCTGGAATTTAGGTTTGGAGTTTGACCATTTGGCTTTATGGATATGAATTTTGCCAATAATAAAAACAATTGTGTAATGAAGATACAATCTTTGTCTACTTTGACATTTAGGTAACCCAGAACAATGTCTTTATCTAAAAATGTAACAGTTTGTTTAGTTATATTTCCAATATAGTTTCCCACTTCAATCCAAACCTTATTTGTCTGTCTGCAGTCCACAAACAGATGATAAATAGTTTCCTCCTGAGTTCCACAGAATGAACAAAACAGGTCCATGTCCACAACAAATCTACTCAAAGTTCTTTTGGTAGGATATATACAATGCAATATTTTGAAGGACTCTTTTTTTATTTTGTTATTTAGACAGTATTTATTGCTAATAGTCCAAGCATAAGTCCATTTTATGTCCACAAATTTGGATTCCCAATAAAACCTCCCAGCAGGTAAGGTTGTGTTTTGTAAAAGATTTCTTATTTGTTTATTGGAAACTGAATTAACACAAATATCCACATTTTCCAAAAAAATTGTCTGGGTTCTTCATTGACTTGTGTTAGAAATCCCTTTAAACAGGTTGGAACGGCATCTAACACTATTGGATATTCTCTGGGTGGAACAGGAATACCGAATTTAAAAACAAATTGTTCAGACGTCAGAAGATGTCCATGAAAATTGAAAAGTTGTCTGATTAAAACAATATCATTATCATACCATCTAGGGAAAAAGTGATTTATTCTTGTATTGTACATTACTGTTATTCCAAATAAAACAAGTTGTTGGAGAAAAATTATGTTTATAAAGAAGTTTCCAGGCCAGCAGGGCTTGTTTGTAAAAGTTTGAAAGTTTTGTGGGTAATTTTTCAATTTTATAATTACATTTTAGCAAGAATTTAATGCCTCCCATTGTGTCAAATATATATTTGGGAAATGCATGCCAGATATTGTCTTCCTCTTTCAATAACTGACTTAACCACTTTATTTTAAAAGAGTTGTTTAAAGTTGCAAAGGTTAATACATCCTTGCCCCCATGTTTTCTGGTGTTACACAAAACATTTTTCCTTAAGTAATGACATTTTTTCCTCCAAATAAAATCAAATAATGTTTTGTTTAATAGGTTACAGATGTGTTTTGGCATTTCTAAAGACAGAGACACACAGACAGATCTAGAGATTCCTTCAGCTTTAGATAACAGAATTCTACAGTTCAGAGAAAGATCTCTCATTAACCACATGTTAGAAGGCGCGGTGGAGTTTAGAAACAAAGGATTTGTATGTTTGTGTCAGTGTGGGGGGCTCAAAGATATTCTTATTTTCAGAAAGGGGGGCCCTGCAGAAAAAGTTTGGGAACCACTGGTTTAGAGGATCAGATGCAGAAGAGAATCCAACATAGAACCGGAGTCACACTGGATCCAGCTGTCAGGAAGGGGAGGAGCCAAAATTCAGAAACTGGAGTCAGAGGCAGAAACGTCAAGATTTGATCCATAAACAGAAACAGGAGAAAATCCATGGAGAAACCAAAAACTGATGATCTGACAATGTAGAGCTGAAAACAGAGAACAAAGTTATTCAGGTTTCAGGGATGAAGAAGAAATGCTTTTCCCCAAAACTTCTCTCCTGCTTCATCCACTACTGTCAAATAGGAGCTTCTGAAGCTGCTGGAGTCAGCTGGTTTCCATGGCAACGTCTGATGAAGGACAGGAGTCTATGTGGAGTGAGACTGGAACATTGATGTTTAAACTGAAACGACTGTTTCTGCCGTTAGAAGCTGCAGAAAGAAGAGACTCAGCGTTTTCCAGCAGCTTCATCCTGCAGAAACATCAGCAGAAGAGAAGCAGCAGCCATGAAGGGACTGAGGACAGACGGACATCAAAGCAGAATCCAAGCATCACCTTCATCATGATGAAGCTCCGCCCTCTGACCTTCAGCAGTCATCTCCAGGCTCCGCCCCCAGTCTGCAGCAGCTTCATCTGCTGCCTCCATCCTCTCTCTGTGAGTCTCTGCAGAGTTTTTCTGCAGCAGCTGTTTTTTCTGCAGCAGCAGCAGCATCAGAGCCAGAGAGCCAAAGAAAGTGGAAAGTCTGAGAAGGAAGCAGCTCTGAAGCTCTGCAGCTGACGGTGCAGCTTCAGGACTCATGAGGAGGACCACACTGCAGCGCCTCCTCCTCCTCCTCCACCTTCCTCTTTGAGGCAGCAGAAGCTCCTCCAACTCCAGCTGGACCTGACTGTTCTCACAGACCATGTGGCCTAATGAACAAGGCGTCTGACTTTGGATCAGAAGATTGAGGGTTCAAATCCCTTCATGGTTGGAGGCAGAACTTTTTTTCTAAATCAGCAGTTGGTGAAGCTTCAGAGACTCACACAGTGAGACACCTGCTGGCTGTTCTTTGTAACTGCATCTGTCAGTCCCTTCATGGCTGCTGCTCAGAGCTGTTTCTGGATGTTTCTGGAGAATTCATGTCTTTACTGATCCAAATGTGGGATTTCTGTTTTTCTTTGGACTTTTCTTTATTTAAGGCTTTTAGCTTTTGGAACTTTCTTTGTTTCTATGCTTTAACTTCCAAACGGGTTTATCTAAGACAATCTGATTGTTTTTCATTTGACTTTCTAGGAACTTTCTGTTTCATCTTTGAGGATTTGGACTTTTGAAAGACTTTTAGCTGCAGTTTCATCCTTTGAACCAGATGGATCTGAATCTAGAGTCAAAGATTCTAAGGAAATCATGGATTCACAGACATTTGATTGAATTTCTGATCCAGACAGAAATTCTAAGAATATCCAGCATGCATTTGGAAAAACTCATTAGCTTCTTGTGGAAAATGATGAGTCATTGGAAAAGCATTCTATGAATGCTCAGAAAACTTCCTCTAAGGTTGTGGTTGTTTGGAGAAGTCCTCCTCTTCAAAGAAGTTCTCCTGACCATCTTCAAAGCCACTTTCTGCTTTTTCAAATGCTACTGTTCAACAAAAACTTGGCTTCTGCCACAAAACCAACCTTAGACACTGAAACAGAATGAATCCAATGCAGAAATGTGTTGACACCTTTAATTCAAAGCTTCAATCAGTTTGAATCTCATGAAGAACATTTCAAAAATCCACATTTGGATCAGGCATCTTCATCAGAGCACAACTCATGTTTCCAGGACTGTGACTCACCAATATATCCTCATTTCCTTTACACAATCTGTTTCCATCATTTGGATTTTTCATAAAAACTGGAGTTAGAAAAGAATTGTTGCCCCAAAATGTCCAGTTTGAATAGTCTACAGTTTGTTGTGTTTGGTTGCTAGGTAACAGGGTCTTTAATGTCTATGATGTCATGGTGGCTTTCAGAGTTGAACTCCTGAATATGACGGTAAACATTTGGATTGAACAAAAATGGGATTGAAGCTCATGCTAAATCCTGATCTCAATGCTGAAAAAACCTCCTCCTAGATTCTGGTTGTTTGGAGAAGTCCTCCTCTTCCAAGAATTCCTGAAAAAAGCCCTCATTTCTCCTGACCATCTTCAAAGCCACTTTCTGCTTTAGTTTAGTCCAAACTTGCTTTATGCTGACAACATTTACAGCTTGAATCCATCTGAAGAATCCAAGGAAACAAACCAAAGTTAGAAATTGAAGGGGTGATGGTGAATGTAGTCAGTGGGTATGCGCCACAGGTTGGCTGTGAGTTAGAAGTGAAGGAGAGATTCTGGAGTGAGTTGGATGAGGTCATAGAGAGTATCCCCAGAGGAGAGAGAGTTGTTATTGGAGCAGACTTTAATGGGCATGTTGGTGAGGGCAACAGAGGTGATGAGGAGGTGATGGGCAGGTTTGGTGTGAAGGAAAGGAATCTGGAGGGACAGATGGTGGTGGACTTTGCGAAGAGGATGGAAATGGCTGTAGTCAACACTTACTTCCAGAAGAGAGAGGAACATAGAGTGACATACAGAAGTGGAGGTAGGAGTACTCAGGTGGACTACATCCTATGTAGACGAGGTCATTTGAGAGAGGTTAATGACTGCAAAGTGGTGGTAGGAGAGAGTGTAGCCAGACAGCACCGCATGGTGGTGTGTAAGATGACTCTGGAGGTCAGGAAGAAGAAGAGAGGGAAAACAGAAAAGAAGACCAAGTGGTGGAAGCTACAGAATGAAGAAACTTGTGAGGAATTTAGGCAGAAGTTGAGACTGGTCCTGGGTGGGCAGGATGAGCTTCCAGATGACTGGGAAACTACAGCAGAGATTATCAGGGAAACAGGTAGGAAGGTGCTAGGTGTGTCATCTGGAAAGAGGAAAGACGGTAAAGAGACTTGGTGGTGGAATGAGGAAGTACAGGACTGCGTCCAGAGGAAGAGGTTGGCTAAAAGGAAGTGGGATGTAGAAAGGACTGAGGAAGGTAGACAGGAGTACAAGGAAGCGCAGCGTAGAGTGAAAAGAGAGGTGGCAAAGGCCAAACAGAAAGCTTACGATGAGCTATATGACAGGTTAGACACAAAGGAAGGAGAAAAGGACTTGTACAGGCTAGCCAGACAGAGAGACAGAGATGGGAAGGACGTGCAACAGATAAGGGTGATTAAGGACAGAGATGGAAAGGTGCTAACTACCCAGGAGAGTGTACAGAAAAGATGGAAGGAGTATTTTGAGGAGCTGATGAACGTGGAAAATGACAGGGAAAGAAGGGAGGAAGATGTGGTTGTTGTGGAGCAGGAAGTAGCAGAGATTGGAAAGGATGAGGTTAGGAAGGCTCTGAAAAGGATGAAGGGCGGAAAGGCCGTTGGTCCTGATGACGTACCTGTGGAGGTATGGAAGTGCCTAGGAGAGACAGCAGTGGAATTTCTAACGAGGTTGTTCAATAGGATTTTAGAGAGTGAGAAAATGCCTGAGGAATGGAGGAGAAGCGTTCTGGTTTCAATCTTTAAGAACAAGGGTGACACGCAGAACTGCAGCAACTATAGAGGAATAAAGTTGATGAGCCACACAATGAAGCTGTGGGAAAGAGTAGTGGAAGCCAGGCTTAGGAAGAAGGTGGAGATCTGTGAGCAGCAGTATGGTTTCATGCCCCGTAAGAGCACCACTGATGCCATTTTTGCTTTGAGAATGTTGATGGAAAAGTACAGAGAAGGTCAGAAGGAGCTGCATTGTGTGTTCGTGGATTTAGAGAAGGCGTATGACAGGGTGCCGAGGGAGGAGCTGTGGTACTGTATGAGGTCGTCTGGAGTGGCAGAGAAGTATGTCAGAGTAGTTCAGGACATGTATGAGAGAAGTATGACGGTGGTGAGATGTGCTGTAGGTCAGACAGAGGAGTTCAAGGTGGAGGTGGGACTACACCAAGGATCAGCTTTGAGTCCTTTTTTGTTTGCTATGCTGATGGACAGGCTGACAGACGAGGTAAGACAGGACTCTCCCTGGACAATGATGTTTGCGGATGACATTGTAATTTGCAGTGAGAGTAGAGAGCAGGTGGAGGAACAGCTAGAGAGGTGGAGGTTTGCTCTGGAAAGAAGAGGCATGAAGGTCAGTCGTAGTAAGACAGAATACATGTGTCTGAACGAGAGGGATCAAGGTAGAAGCGTTAGGCTACAGGGGGCTGAGGTGAAGAAGGTGCAGGAGTTTAAGTACTTGGGGTCAACAGTTCAGTGTGATGGGGAGTGTGGAAAAGAGGTGAAGAGGCGAGTGCAGGCAGGTTGGAGCGGGTGGAGGAAAGTGTCAGGAGTGTTGTGTGACAGAAGAGTGCCAGCAAGACTCAAAGGAAAGGTGTACAAGACAGTGGTGAGACCAGCTCTGCTCTATGGGTTAGAGACGGTAGCAATGAGACAGAGACAAGAGGCTGAGATGGAGGTAGCGGAGATGAAGATGTTGAGGTTCTCCTTAGGAGTGACCAGGTTAGACAGGATAAGGAACGAGTACATCAGAGGGACGGCTCATGTTGCCTGTGTTAGCGACAAAGTCAGAGAAGCCAGACTGAGATGGTTTGGACATGTTCAGAGGAGGGATAGTGGATATATTGGTAGAAGGATGTTGGAGATGGAGCTGCCTGGCAGGAGGGCAAGAGGACGGCCAAAGAGGAGATATATGGATGTCTTAACAGAGGACATGAAGTTGGCTAATGTTAGGGTAGATGATGTTCATGATAGAGTGAGGTGGAAAAGGATGATTCGCTGTGGCGACCCCTGATGGGAAAAGCCGAAAGAGAAAGATACAGGACGATCTAACACGCTGGACCAACCTGCCTCTGTCACTTATGGGCAAGGTAGCCACGGTTAAAATGAAAATCTTACCCAAGGTTAATTATCTCTTCTCAATGATTCCCACACAACCGCCATTAAAATGGTTCAAAACATTAGACTCATCCATATCAAGCTTTTTATGGAACAACAAACCTGCAAGAATTAGTCTAAAAACTTTAAAATCTGCAAAAAGCTGTGGAGGATTAGAATTACCTAACTTCCACAAATACTTTCTTGCAAATAGATTGCAATACATCTTAAAATGGTTAAAAAATAATCCAGAAACCAACTCATGGTTAGACTTGGAACAGGCGTTATGTGGAAAGATCAACCTGTCACAGCTACCATGTATTAGCCAAACAGTTAAAAAACAGGATTGTTTCAAAAGCATTAATATAAATGCCACTTTAACAGCCTGGTGGGAATTTCTCAAAATATCAAAATCATCAATTCAACCGTGCAAAATGACACCTATCTGGAACAACCCGGACATCCTTATTAACAAAAAAATGATTCACTTCCCAGCTTGGCAAGCAGGGGGCATAAAACAACTGGAGCACGTAATTAGTATATATAGAAGATTCATAACACCCCAGGAACTTCAAGACAAACATGGAATAAATAACTTCTTTGAATATCAGCAACTTAAATCAAGTATTACTAAAAAGTATAAATTTAAAGACGACGATTTAAAGCTACCAGATGTAGTTACCACTCTGATTAATTTTTCAATGAATAGAACTCTCTCCAAAATATACAAACTTTTATGTAATTTAGATAACAATATTGCCCTTCCAACAAAAAAATGGGATGCAGATTTGAGCATCAGCACAGATGAAAGCTTCTGGTCAGAACTCTGTCTAAACACCTTTAAACTGACAAAAAGTCCAAATCTGCAGCTAATCCATCTCAAAACTCTTCACAGAATTTACTACACTGGACACAGGATGTTCAAGATGGGTCTCAGTAACTCAGACATTTGCGAGCACTGTGATAATAATCTACCCGACAGCTACATGCACGCACTGTGGTTCTGCACTCCTGTCCAGGCTCTCTGGCAGCAGGTATGTGCCGATCTATCAGTTTGGGTTAAGGTTTCAATCACTGCCTCACCGTCACTTTGTGTGCTTGGTGACATGAGTGCCATCGATATAGGAGAAGGATTAGCATCTATCATTTTCACAACTCTTTGTATTGCCAAAAAAACTATTTTAATAAATTGGAAAAACAAGAAAAATATAAACATAAGTCAACACAGAAATCTGCTGTTTGATCATATCAGCTTGGAAAAAATGTCAGCCCAAAGCTCAAGTAACTTTGAAAGAATTCAGTCTCTCTGGTCTCCTGTGGTTGACTCCATGACTTAGGGGGTGGGGGGCTTGGTCGTCGCTGCTCCTTGCCCTTCTGCCGTGGCTTGGGGTGGGGGTCGGGGCCTCCGGTGCCTGGCGGGGGCGGTGGGGGCTCCGTTGGTCGGGTCCGGTGCCTGGGTGGGGCGGGCTGGGGCGCTGCGTGGTCCTCTGGGCTTGGGTGTGCGTGGTGGGGGGGTGGGGTGGTGGTCTGGCTAGGCTTGGGGGGGTGGTCCCTTTGCCTGCGCTGGGGGGGGTTGGCGGGGGCCCTGCTCGGGGGGGGGGGGGGCAGCGGCGCCGGATGGGCTGCCCATCTGCACCTGGGGCTGGGATCGGCCCTTCCCTGGCTCTGGGACGGGACAACCCTCTCGGGGCCCCCGGTTGCTCTGGGTGTCATCCGCTTCGGCTGCGGGGTCTGGGGTGGGGTGGGGTGCTTGTCGGCCCTGTCCTGTGGGGGGGCGTTCTGGGGGGGAGGGGGGCCCATTATTGGTACGGGTCAGGGGGCTAACGGGTCAGGGTCTCCGCTGAGGCAATCGGTGGTTGCCTCGGCCGGTTGGCCTCCTTGGTCCCGTCAAGGCCTGACCAGAGCTCCTCTAGGGCCGGCGTCTGGGGGTGGGGGCCTGGGCTTGCTCCGGGGGGGGCGACGCTTTCTGGCTCCTCTCTCTCTGTGTAGGGTGGGTGGTGCCGGGCCTGGGGTGTCGGCGCCTCCGGGGGTGGGGCCCCTGGGCTGGGTGGCCCTGGCCCCTTTGCTGGGGGGGGGCTGGGGGACAGCTGTTTGACCACCGGGGGACAGTCTACCAGCTGTCCCCAACTTACCCCTTTCCTCATATAACCTCATATTAGGGTGAGGGGGTGGGGGGTCTAGCCTGCGATGCGCCTTGGGGGGGGGGCTACTTGGCAGTGGCCCCCCTCCTATGGTTGCCGTATGGAGTGGGCCCCCCCTCTTCCGGTTTTATTTGCACCTTAGACATGTAGGGTCCTTGGACATCACTGCAAGCAAGCAGCAGATGTCCTCCTGGCACCCTACCCGCCAATTTTAACCGCACCTTAGACACTTAGGGCTCCTTGGTGGGGAGGGTGAGGGGACATCACTGTGAGTAATCAGGAGACGTCCCCTTAGTGCCCTACTCGCCAATTTTAACTGCACCCCCCTTAGTACACACACCCCTCCCCCTTCAATATATACATTCCAACATAAACACACACACATGCACACACACACCCTCTCAAACACACATACACGCACACACATTTTGCAAGGAAGGTGGGACCTGGGTCCATCTGTCCCCTACCCCTTCCCTGGTGGGGGGTGCGGGCCCCTTGGCGATGGCGGCCGTGTCCCTTGGGTGCCGGCTCCCTGGGCCCGGCGGTGCTCTCTCCGCACGGTGGGGGGGTTCATATTACACCTGAGCCGGGGGTGTTCGTGTCCCTGGAGGGTGGGTCCTGGTCCTTGCCCCTGAGCGCTGGGCCCCGCCAAACTTCCAACATGGCCGAGCCTGGTCGGGCCATATTTACAACACCCCTTGTGGGCCCTCTTTTTTCCCCGGGGTTCCCCCCTCCTGGGCGGGGGCGGCGGGCCCCTGCCTTGCTCCTCCCTGGACCAACCGTGGGCCGGGTGGGTGGCTGCCTGGAGGGCGGAGCGGGTCTCCCTTGGGGGGTCCTGGCTCGTACCTGGGGTTGGGGCGGGGGGATGCCCGGAACTCCTGGGTGGTGGTGGGGTGCTCGTCTGGGGCTGTGGGCGTCCTTCTCCGGTGGGGCCCTGCGTTGGGCTCTTCCGGCGCGGCGGGGGGGCTGCTTTCCTGGCTGGGGCGGGACTCTCTTTCCCTCCGCGCCTCCCTGCTCTCTGGCTCTGGGGGCCTCGCGGCGGTCCTGCTGGCCCTGGCCTGGGTGGCGGTCTTGGTCGCCCGGGGGGCGGTTGTTCCCTGCCTGTTCCCGTGTGGCGTTGGGGGGATTCCGGCTGCCGCTGCTGCTGCGGCGGGGTCTGGGTGTGGGGGTGGCTGGGCGCTCCTCCTTCTTTTCACATTCCACCATCCATTTTAGAAGAACATAAACACTCACCTGAGCACAGGTGTTAGCTCATCTTTGCACTTATAGTTTGCATGATTGAATGAATGAAAGATTTCACACTAGTTGGTTTGAAGGCATAGGTATGCGTTCGTGAACACTATCTGTTTTGTGTACATGTTGACATGTGAACATTTTTTGCTGCTAGCAGGTGTGTTGATAATATTTGAGTGTGTGTGAACAGGCCCCGCCCTTTTTGTACTACATTTGAACTGTACCGTAACGATAAACAACCAGTAAACCTGTCTGCTCTATGCTGCTTCATGGTCTTACCCCCCCCTTTCACTATCACCCCCCCCCCCCCCCCCCCTGACATCCCTCCCTCTTCCTCCCTTCTTTCCTTTTCCGTCCGGTCCAACACCAAAGATTTTCAATCATGGTTGAAATTAATAAAGTTTGGCCTCAATTACAAAAGGGGTTTGTTCAGTCACACCTTTGGTTTGTCTGAAGATTAATAACCCCTCTTGTTAAAGTAAAATATGTCCAACACAAGAGGCCCTCAGCTCTCATCTGCCTGCCTAGCTGTTGGACAGGACAAGTTAAAATAAAAATAAAAATGAAAAAAAAAAAAATGCTTTTGTAGTTCACTCTCTGTGCTAATGCAAAATGATTGTGATACTTGCTGACACATTTGAATGTTCATCAGAAGAGTTATTGAAGCAGGAAGTCCGAATCTGTGAAGATCTAATTTAACCGAACTGCAGCTGCTCTATTCCCGTATTCCTCCGCGTAGCTGATAGCTTGCAGTTTAAACTATGCCTCATAATTTTGTTTCTTCGCACTTCCAGGGTTTCCCAAACTAAGTTGTTATGCATTGTGCTCAACTGTGCACCTTTGCACTATGGGGGGGGTCTTCTTTTATGTCCTCACCTCTCTCCGTACCGTTTTCATACTGTTCTCTCCTAGCTCCTCTTTACTGAAGTCACACAATAACACATTAGGGCCGCTCTGTACATTTTGGAGAAAATGTAAGACTTTTATGTTCACCTTATGGTTGTGAAAGTACTGAATATAGAAAATATGATAAAAGGCAGTGAGGCGCAAGAACTTCAAGAGCTGCCTGTTAGCCCCCCCCCTGCTCTGAAAAATGAAAGTGCCTCACCAATAAGACATGCAAATTTCGGCCAATCATATCAACCAGTAAGGTTCCTGCCAACAAGTGACAAAAACGCCCCCTTAACACTGAGCATAAATCCAGGTGAGGGCGCAAAAAGGATCTGACCGAGCAAGATCAATGCTCAGTTAGGATTGCAGCCGTGCAATTTTAAAATACGGGGTCTCTGTCAGCTGTGTGCACCCCCCCCGCGCTCCCGCGTCTCCTTACAAAAAAAGGTGTGTCGCCCTGTCACCTGGCTGTCACCTGTCAGCTGGTACCGTTCAACCAATGGGGTGACAACAAATACAACACATGACGAGAAAGATCACTAAATGTTTTTGACATAAACATTTGTTAGAATGTTCTTTTTTTCCTGGACAAAGAATATTGTTTTATTTAAACGTATACATTAAATTCACTAAATTAAACTTAGGCTCGAAATATTCCTACATTTTCCTTTTTTTGTGTAAAAAGGTTCTTTCTTTGAAAAACAAAACAAAAAAATGACTAAATGGCATTTAAACAATATTTTCCCATATACTGTACAAGTTTTCTGCTCTAAGTTTTTCTGTTTTCGAAGTTGAGATTTTTCTCTAAATCCTTTATAAACAAAATGTTTTCGTTTCAAAAGAAAAGCTTCTCACCTGTGTGTGTTCTAATGTATTTTACTAAATTACATTTATGACTGAGCCATTTATCAGCCATAAAAACTATCTCTCACCTGAATGAGTTTTCATGTGTGTTTTTAGAATACATATTCGACTAAAACTGGCATCACATTTATTGCAAGGGGAAAGGCTTTTCTCCTGTGTGAGTTCTCATGTGTATTTTGAGACTAGATCTGTGACTAAAACTTGTATCACATTTATTGCAAGGGAAAGGCTTTTCTCCTGTGTGAGTTCTCATGTGTGATTTGAGATGAGATATTTGATAAAAACTTATTTTGCATTCTTTACAAGTAAAAGGCTTTTCTCCTGTGTGAGTTCTCATGTGTGTTTTGAGATTAGATATTTGACTAAAACCTTTATCACATTCTTTACAAGAAAAAGGCTTCTCTCCTGTGTGAGTTCTCATGTGTATTTTGAGACTAGATCTGTGACTAAAACTTGTATCACATTCTTTACAAGTAAAAGGCTTTTCTTCTGTATGAGTTCTCATGTGTGTTTTGAGATTAGATATTTGACTAAAAACTTTATCACATACTTTACAAGTAAAAGGCTTTTCTCCTGTGTGAGTTCTCATGTGTCTTTTGAGATGAGATTTTTGACGAAAACCTTTATCACATTCTTTACAAGAAAAAGGCTTCTCTCCTGTGTGACTTCTCATGTGTATTTTGAGACTAGATCTGTGACTAAAACTTGTATCACATTCTTTACAAGTAAAAGGCTTTTCTTCTGTGTGAGTTCTCATGTGTGTTTTGAGATTAGATATTTGACTAAAAACTTTATCACATACTTTACAAGTAAAAGGCTTTTCTCCTGTGTGAGTTCTCATGTGTCTTTTGAGATGAGATTTTTGACTAAAACATTTTTTACATTCTTTACAAGTAACAGGCTTTTCTCCTGTGTGAGTTTTCATGCGAAATGTCAACTGAGGCCGCCCACTAAACTTATTACCAGATTTTTTAGATGCACTATATCTTTCATCAGACCCATTTTGGACATAACTTCTGTCCCTCTTCTTCCTCTGATCTCTGTTCTGTGGGTCTGTCTCTTCATCTGTAGTTGATGTTGATTCTTTCTCTTCATCTGTAGGTGATGTTGATTCTTCATGTTGGTTTCCTCCATCATGACTATCAGTTACATTAAAGCTCTGCTGATTACTTAGATCTGCTTCACTGTTCTCATCTTCCTCATAAGTAGGAATCTCCATCAAGGTATCAGTCTCCTGCTTCAGATCAAGGTGATCTTCATCCTGATTGATGCAGAGTTCCCCTGGTTCCTCTTTAATCTGTGGAGGTTCTGGTTCCTCCTGTGCCTCTTTAATCAGTGAAGGATCTTGTTTCTTCTGTTCCACTCTAAAGTTCCTCTGCTGGTTGCAGTGATCTTCCTCTTCAGTCATCCAATGCTGGGGGAGACCTGCAGGAATACAAACACAAGAAAAAGCCCTTTTATACTTTTAAATTAGCTTGTGTATTGACAAACACCAATCTAGCCACAGGGGTTGCAAGCCAGTTGCCTCTGTGCCGGTCCCAAGCCCGGATAAATAGAGAGGGTTGCGTCAGGAAGGGCATCCGGCGTAAAAATTGCCAAAATAACTATGCGAATCATCCACACCACTTTAGTCATACCGGATCGGTCGAGGCCCGGGTTAACAACGACCGCCGCCGATGCTGTTAACCTACAGGGTGTCGGTGGAAATTTGACTACTGTTGGTCGAAGAAAGAGAGGAGGCAGAAGGGTCCGTGGCCAGAGAGAGAAGGGAAAAGGCAGGAACATAGGTTTGAGAATAGGGACTCTTAACGTTGGCACAATGACAGGGAAAGGCAGAGAGCTGGCAGACATGATGGAGAAAAGGAAGGTAGATGTACTGTGTGTGCAGGAGACAAGGTGGAAGGGCAGCAAGGCACGTAGTATTGGAGGAGGATACAAACTGTTCTATCATGGTGCTGATAGGAAGAGAAACGGGGTAGGAGTGATTCTGAAGGGGGAGTTTGTAAACAGGGTTCTAGAGGTGAAAAGAGTCTCAGACAGGATGATGAGCCTAAAGTTGGAAATTGAAGGGGTGATGGTGAATGTAGTCAGTGGGTGTGCGCCACAGGTTGGCTGTGAGTTAGAAGTGAAGGAGAGATTCTGGAGTGAGTTGGATGAGGTCATAGAGAGTTTTCCCAGAGGAGAGAGAGTTGTTATTGGAGCAGACTTTAATGGGCATGTTGGTGAGGGCAACAGAGGTGATGAGGAGGTGATGGGCAGGTTTGGTGTGAAGGAAAGGAATCTGGAAGGACAGATGGTGGTGGACTTTGCGAAGAGGATGGAAATGGCTGTAGTCAACACTTACTTCCAGAAGAGAGAGGAACATAGAGTGACATACAGAAGTGGAGGTAGGAGTACTCAGGTGGACTACATCCTATGTAGACGAGGTCATTTGAGAGAGGTTAATGACTGCAAAGTGGTGGTAGGAGAGAGTGTAGCCAGACAGCACCGCATGGTGGTGTGTAAGATGACTCTGGAGGTCAGGAAGAAGAAGAGAGGGAAAACAGAAAAGAAGACCAAGTGGTGGAAGCTACAGAATGAAGAAACTTGTGAGGAATTTAGGCAGAAGTTGAGACAGGTCCTGGGTGGTCAGGATGAGCTTCCAGATGACTGGGAAACTACAGCAGAGATTATCAGGGAAACAGGTAGGAAGGTGCTTGGTGTGTCATCTGGAAAGAGGAAAGACGGTAAAGAGACTTGGTGGTGGAATGAGGAAGTACAGGAATGCGTCCAGAGGAAGAGGTTGGCTAAAAAGAAGTGGGATGTAGAAAGGACTGAGGAAGGTAGACAGGAGTACAAGGAAGCGCAGCGTAGAGTGAAGAGAGAGGTGGCAAAGGCCAAACAGAAAGCTTATGATGAGCTATATGACAGGTTAGACACAAAGGAAGGAGAGAAGGACTTGTACAGACTAGCCAGACAGAGAGACAGAGATGGGAAGGACGTGCAACAGGTAAGAGTGATAAAGGACAGAGATGGAAAGGTGCTAACAACCCAGGAGAGTGTACAGAAAAGATGGAAGGAGTATTTTGAGGAGCTGATGAACGTGGAAAATGACAGGGAAAGAAGGGAGGAAGATGTGGTTGTTGTGGAGCAGGAAGTAGCAGAGATTGGAAAGGATGAGGTTAGGAAGGCTCTGAAAAGGATGAAGAGCGGAAAGGCCGTTGGTCCTGATGACCTACCTGTGGAGGTATGGAAGTGCTTAGGAGAGACAGCAGTGGAATTTCTAACAAGGTTGTTCAATAGGATTTTAGAGAGTGAGAAGATGCCCGAGGAATGGAGGAGAAGCGTTCTGGTTCCGATCTTTAAGAACAAGGGTGACACGCATAACTGCAGCAACTATAGAGGAATAAAGTTGATGAGCCACACAATGAAGCTGTGGGAAAGAGTAGTGGAAGCCAGGCTTAGGAAGAAGGTGGAGATTTGTGAGCAGCAGTATGGTTTCATGCCCCGTAAGAGCACCACTGATGCCATTTTTGCTTTGAGAATGTTGATGGAAAAGTACAGAGATGGTCAAAAGGAGCTGCATTGTGTGTTCGTAGATTTAGAGAAGGCGTATGACAGGGTGCCGAGGGAGGAGCTGTGGTACTGTATGAGATTGTCTGGAGTGGCAGAGAAGTATGTCAGAGTAGTTCAGGACATGTATGAGAGAAGTATGACGGTGGTGAGATGTGCTGTAGGTCAGACAGAGGAGTTCAAGGTGGAGGTGGGACTACACCAAGGATCAGCTTTGAGTCCTTTTTTGTTTGCTATGCTGATGGACAGGCTGACAGACGAGGTAAGACAGGAATCTCCCTGGACAATGATGTTTGCAGATGACATTGTAATTTGCAGTGAGAGTAGAGAGCAGGTGGAGGAACAGCTAGAGAGGTGGAGGTTTGCTCTGGAAAGAAGAGGCATGAAGGTCAGTCATAGTAAGACAGAATACATGTGTCTGAACGAGAGGGATCTAGGTAGAAGCGTTAGGTTACAGGGGGCTGAGGTGAAGAAGGTGCAGGAGTTTAAGTACTTGGGGTCAACAGTTCAGTGTGATGGGGATTGTGGAAAAGAGGTGAAGAGGCGAGTGCAGGCAGGTTGGAGCGGTTGGAGGAAAGTGTCAGGAGTGTTGTGTGACAGAAGAGTGCCAGCAAGACTCAAAGGAAAGGCGTACAAGACAGTGGTGAGACCAGCTCTGCTCTATGGGTTAGAGACGGTAGCAGTGAGACAGAGACAAGAGGCTGAGATGGAGGTAGCGGAGATGAAGATGTTGAGGTTCTCCTTAGGAGTGACCAGGTTAGACAGGATAAGGAACGAGTACATCAGAGGGACGGCTCACGTTGCCTGTGTTAGGGACAAAGTCAGAGAAGCCAGACTGAGATGGTTTGGACATGTTCAGAGGAGGGATAGTGGATATATTGGTAGAAGGATGTTGGAGATGGAGCTGCCTGGCAGGAGGGCAAGAGGACGGCCAAAGAGGAGATACATGGATGTCTTAACAGAGGACATGAAGTTGGCTAATGTTAGGGTAGAAGACGTCCATGATAGAGTGAGGTGGAGGACGATGATTCGCTGTGGCGACCCCTGATGGGAAAAGCCGAAAGAGAAAGAAGAAGATTGACAAACACCAATAAAAGTCAAAATCTGCTCAGTCAGGAACCTTGTAGTTGAAATTTTTAAATGTAAACTATGAAAAACTGTTCATTCCTGCGACGCTGGATGGGATGCCCATCCGCACCTGGGGCTGGGATCAGTCCTTCCCTGGCCCTGGGACAGGGCATGGCAATCTTCTTGGTGGTCACGGTCACTCTGGGTGACATCCACCAGGTCTGCGGGGTCGGGGGGGGGGGGGGGGGGGGGGGGGCTTTGTTGGCCCTGTCCTGTGGGGGGCTGTCTGGAAGAGGGGGAGGGCCCACTATAGGTGCGGGACCTTGAAGGTTTGACGGGTCGGGGTCTCCACTGATGCAATCCGGGGCCCCCCCGGCTGGCTGCCTCGGTCCCGTCGAGGCCTGACCAGAGTTCTCCCAGGGGCGCGGACCTGGACTTGCTCCGGGGGGCGGCGCTTTCTGGCTTCTCTCTCTCTCTGTGTGGGGTGGGTGGTGGCGGCGCCTTTTGGGCTGAAGGGACCTGGGCCCCATACTGGGAGGGGGTGTATTAGGGTGATGGGGGTCAGCCTGCATTGCACCTTGGGGGAAGGAGCTACTTGGCAGTGGTCCCCCTCCAGTTGTTGCCGTATGTAATAGTCCCCCCCCCCCTCTCGGTTTTATTTGCACCTTAGACATGTAAGGCCCTTAGTAAGGGGCATGCTTGGACATCACTGCCAGCAAGCAGCAGATGTCCTTTAGCGCCCTACCTGCCAATTCTAACTGCACTGTAGACATTTAGGGCCCCTTGGTGGGGAGGGTGATGGGACATCACTGAGTAATCAGGAGATGTCCCCTCAGTGCCCTACCCACCAATTTTAACTGCACCCCCAAATATACATTCCAACATAAACACACACACATGCACACACCCTCACAAACACACACGCACACATTTGGTTTGGTTTGATTTGGTTTGAAATGGTTTCATAAGGAAGGTGGGACCTTGGACCATCTGTCCCCTACCCCATCCCTGGTAGGGGGTACTGGGCCCTTGGCGACAGCGGCCGTGTTCCCTGGGTGCTGGTTTCCTGGGCCCTGGTTTCCTGGGCCCGGCGGTCTTCACTCTATGCAGGGAGAGGGATCCCTGAGCTTTCTGGCAAGGCCAAGAGCTGGGGATCACATCACAGCTAAGCCGGGGGGTGTCCGTGTCCCTGTGTTTTGGGGTCTGGTCCTTGCCCCCGGGCGTTGGGCCTCGCCAAATTTCCAAATGTGGATGACCCTGCTCTTGCCGTGTTTGCAAAACCCCTTGTGTGGACCCCCTCTTCTCCTGGATGTCTTCATCCTGGGCAGGAGTGGCTGGCGCCTTGCCTTGCTCCTGCATAGACCAACCGTGGGCCGGGTGGGTGGCTGCATGGCGCGCGGGCCGGGTCTCCCTTGGGGGGCTCTGGCTCGTACCTGGGGTTCAGGCGGTGGGGTGCCCAGAAATCCTGGGTGGTGATGAGGTGCTCATCTGGGGCTGTGGGCACTCTTCTGGGGCGGGGCCCTGCGTTGGGCCCTCGCTGCGTGGCGGGGGGCTGCTCTCCTGGTTGAGCTGGAGCTGCACTCTCTGTCCCCTGCCCCCATGCCTCCTTGCTCTCTGGCTCTGGTGGCCCCGTGGGCGGTCCTGTGGGTGCCTTTGGCTGCCGCAGCTGCTGTGGCAGGGGTCTTGGTGTAGGGAAGGCTCGGCGCTTCCCCTCCTACTTCTCACCTTCCCTCATGCATTTTTTAGAGGAACATAAACTCTCACTTGAGCACAGGTGTTAGTTCACCTTTGCACTAATATTTTGCGTGGTTTAATGAAATATTTCACACTAGTTCAGGGGTGGGCAAACTACGGCCCGCGGGCTGGATCCAGCCCGCCCCAATGTTTGGTCAGGCCCACTGAACAATATCAGAGACCCATGTTTTGTTTTTTTTTTAATCTGCCCACATGATCAAGAAGTGACATTTTCTTCCCCCTTCCACAGTCTGTGCTCCAACCTGAGTTCTTCTAAAATTCCTGTCAAATAGAACAGAAGACAGTCTTCCCTTTATACGTTGCAGTTCATCTTTACCGGTTCAGCTCATTTTCTTAGAGCGATTATGCTGCGTTTTTTAAAACAGAACCCTGTTCTGTGTCCTGAGTGGCAGGAGACCCTGTCAATCAATGTCCTTAGTCCGTGCCGTGTCTCCTGTACGTGGAGCTCTTCATATCCACGTGATATTTCTGCCACCGCTTTCAAAAACGTTTTTTGCATTTGCAAAACACATTTTTTCGTGTGCGTTGTGTCAAATCTCGCTTTTGTCCTATCTTTGATTTTGCTGACTACTTTCAGCGAGACTTAGCGTGATATGACTCCCACTGGCATCGCCAAAAAGAAATTTGCATGCGTTGTGTGTCATCTCACTTTTTTCCTATCTTTGCTGAGTTAAGTTTCGGTTTGACGTGACCAAGCTGCCATCAAACAGCTGCTGATTGGTCCAGATTCTAACCAATCAAGTATCTCTGTCTCATATTGACGATACTCCGAGGCAGACATGGACTTTGTGTCGGTTCTGTTTGTTCGGCGTTCTGCCGTTTTCAACCATTCTGACCCGTTTCTCTCAGAGTAAAACCCAGAAGGAGCAGCAAAGCAGCTAAAATCAAACAGACTTTAGTATTTATTCATGTCAGTGTAGTGATGAACGTGTTTAAAATGTCTGCAGCAGAAAAAACATGTCTAAACTCCGACACTGTCCAGCTGGGGAGCAACACTTTTTAATATTTGTATCTGAACTATTGTTTTATTTTAGTCAAAAAATGTTGAAATATTAAGAGGAAAATAGCATTTTTATGACTAATATATTTTAACTTTGGACAAAAGCTCACAAGTTCTAAAACATAAATGATAATAAAGGTCAAAAAATGCCTCTTCTGTGTTATTTACATTGAGTTTACTGTAGTGAGCCATCATTCTTCTGCTTATTATTGCTGTTCATCTGATCCCAAACACGTGTGCAGCATTAAATAATATGTGCTTTGAATCTTTTATTGTTTTGTTTTAACAAACAGACCTTAAAGAAAATCATACTTTTAACTGATAATTTGCTCTGCAGGATTCACATATCCCACACAGGCCTGTTGATTTAATGTCAGCAGATAAACTTTACAGTTTCAGAAGATCCTCAGCCATAAATTCACAATATCTGACTTAATAAAAATGAGCGAATGCTAAAAAAACAAAGTATGAATTTTTCTTAAAATTATATTTAAAAAAATGAAAACGTATTCATCCAAAAATGAGGGTAAATAGAGCTGGTTCAGCCTCTGAGCCTCGGCAGCAGACACCATGTTAGATTCATATGGCAATGTGATTGGTTAGAATCTGGACCAATCAGCAGCTGTTTGATGGCAGCTTGGTCACGTCAAACCGAAACTTAACTCAGCAAAGATAGGAAAAAAGTGTGATGACACACAACGCATGCGAATTTCTTTTTGGCGATGTCAGTGGCAGTCATATTGTAACACTGACATGCTTTGCAGCTTCGCCCCATCCACAGGTATGACATGAAGGACTCGCGAGAGTTTACGCGATTCTCGCACTATGCTTTATAAAGGGGCATGCGCAGTAAGTTTTGTTGACGGAAGTCGGACAAAGGGGCTGTCACTGCATGCATGAGACGCAGGCGGGTGATGAGAAGCGCTATGCGAGCGAGTAGCGTGCAAACTGGTGAGTGTTTTGTATATATCAGGGTGTCATTCTTATTAAACACTCTCGGTTGTGTGCCCAGGCGGATCAGCTGATGCTGGCGTTAGCTGAGTTCGTCTTGTTGAACGGGTTATGTGGTTTTGAAATGCTGACGTGTTGTTGTCACTGATGTTTGGGATTTGATTCACTCTTTATTGGTTTGTATTCACTGAATTTATTGATTATGTTTGATTTGGAGTACTCTTTTTGAACTTTAGTTGTTTATTTGCTGGAATTTGTGTTTTACTTTAATGTCCTCTTCCATTACAAACAAGTTAGATATTGCTGGTTCTGTGCAGGCCAGGTTCCACCGAGGATGGAGGCTGTTCGGCCTTGAATTCAGGCCTTTCCAAGCTGGAAACATTGGACTGGGCGGTAGGAAGCATCTACACCTACACCCCCATATGTGGATATGATGGATTATGCGATGAACTTTGCTTACATTGAACTTCTTGGACTGGATTTATGAACATTATTGGAGGATGGACAGCAGATGCACTGCAGTGAACTGATTTATGTTTTTTTGCTTGTTTATTTTCTGTTGTAAATCAAATATGAATACATATATACACTTTCTGCATCTTAATGTTGCTTGTCATCATTAGCACTTCCTCTGAAACGAACTTTGGCCCTTATTACTAGTTTTAACTAGAGTCTGGTGGATTTTAGTTAACTGGCTACATAAATTGGCGAGCTAGCTAGGAGGAAGTGCATGGTGTTTAGTGTTGTAAATTTGTTTGTATTTTCTTCTCTCTCTCTCTCTGAGTATCAAGAATAACCGTGAATGTGTTTTTGGATCTTGGTATTAAGTTGCCAAATGCTATTTTAGTTGAAGGCATTATAAAACCTGCATATGATGAACTGATTGATTTTGTGCGACCCTATGGCTCTATTAACGGGATAGAGACCATTAGTGATGCAGATTCTGAGTTTAATGATGCGCTTGTTGTAGAATTTAACAATGGGAATGCTGTTAGTGCACTGCGTTATATATTACCATATACATTTCTTTCAAACGAACATGAACTAACATTTTATATAACGTAGTTTCCGGACTATAAGCCGCTACTTTTTTCCAGCGCTTACAGCCGTGCGGCTTATTCAGAGACGCGGCTAATTTATGGATTTAATTGGCGGCCGCCATGTACGTATTTTCGGACACAGTGAATGGTTTGAATTCTCTATCTAACACCAAGCACAAGTCATTTATTTTTCAACACACCTCTAAGCAGCCAAACAGCATGGACTTGACTTCAGGTCTTAGACACTTCAGTCATGGTTCAACAAAACGAAACACGCATGCCCAGCCGCATCCCAGAATCCTTTGGTGCCATTAGACCCAACGTGCACGTGATCGCCACTACAATATGATGAAGCTTTCAAGTTAAAAGCAATCTTAAAAGGAGCGTGAAAAAATCCACTATCACCAACGGGTTTGGAAAAGCCGGTCAGCTGCGTGACGGAAAGAACAGCGCATGCTCCGGAGTGAATTTACCTCTGAGTCATAGTGACTCGGCTGGCTGCACGTATGTGGGAATAACATCAGCCTTTATTTTGTCGGGACACGACTGGAAACACAAATTGACGTGGTCGTTTTAACGGTTTCTAAGGACTGAGCGGAGTTTTGCATTGAAACGCTCACAGCCTCCGTGTGAGATGGAGACTGCGTGTCGTGTGAGCTGCGGGGCCGATGGCAGTCTGAAGGCTCCCACACGTAACAACGCATCCGCCCCTCATACACAAAACGTACAGTATTAAGTCCGATTGCTCTGCACAGACACGATTTGCTCCGTTCACCGGCGCAATGGGGACGAAGCGCTCCTCCTTGAAGCCGCCCTGGCCAGAGCTGTCGGAGTAGATAGGAAGGGGAGACAAGGAGCGCGCGGGAGCGCGGAGGCGTCGAGCCATTCTGCAGGCTGCAGCCAGGGCTTACTCGAGGCGTCCGTGGAGCAACAGTGTTTGTTGTGGAAGGAAACTTCTGACCCACGCGCCGCAAGGAGGCGCGCGTATCGCGCTGAGGCGCACGCTTTTCAGTCGCCGCTGCTTTATTTTACTAGCGTGTTTTTTAACCAGCCCTGTTACTCCCATAACGCTGCCGCGACACAAGCGGAAGGAGAGCTTTACCCGTTCACCCCTCCGTGCACTGCTGATACTTGCTCATTCTTAAACACGTACAACAGAATGGCGAGCCGAGCATTGGCCCCGCCTTTATCCCCTAAGACTCATGGGAAATGGGGGATCGCGGATGTAAATTTCCTCATCATAACTGAGGGATGTAATGTTGATTATATGGTTACTGATTGTAATTTTATGTATGATACCTAGATTGTCAATAAGTAAAAAAATAAATAAATAAATAAATAAAAAAAAACATAACTGAGGAACTTGTGAACAGAATAGAGGTCCGTGCTGTTTGGCAGATGTAGATATACTCAAACACATGAACCTGAGGCAAAGCTGACTCCACCTACTGTGTGCTAATGAATCACACTTACTCTGGGAGTCAGGACGTGATCTGTCAGGATGACAATGTTGCTTAATACATGCGGCTTGTACTCCGACGCGGCTTGTGTATGTATAAAAGTAGTTAAACACGTAAAAATGGGTGGGTGCGGCTTGTAATCGGGTGCGCTTTGTAGTCCGGAATTTACGGTATCTGAACTCGCTACGATTTTCACCAAGCATTTTTCTAAAACTAAAACTAAATCATACTTGTCTGAGTTACAAAACACAGCCAAACTTACGGGTGTTGAATATAAGGACATGCTGGCGCATATGTTTGCTCAGGTTGGGTTGGCTGTCACAGAGCTGGGTCCAGCTACCAAGGAAGAAGAGGAACAAACCCTGCATGCAGAGCCTACTATGCTACTCTCCTCATCTGCTGAAGACTCTTTATTCACCCCACTTTCACCTGTTCCAGAGACTTTTAGTGTCAAACCGGAATGCAAGCCGCATCAACCAGCACCAGACCCCTTGTTAACCTCCAGCAAGGAAAAATCCAATCCTAATATAGAAGTTCAGCCTTCTGAAGTCCAGCGCTACATTGTAGAGCACATTGTAAAGAACGAAGAGGTTGCAGTACACCATCAGAGGCTCAGGGTGTTTTCGGGTAGGATACCCAGACCGTCAAACGAATCTGATTATGAGGCCTGGCGGTCAGGAGTAGAGCTAGTGTTGGGAGACCCAGCGGTGTCTGATCTTCAGCGTTCCAGGCGGATTGTTGAAAGCCTTTTGCCACCTGCAGCAGATATGGTTAAACATCTGGGTCCTAATACAATGCCAATGGTGTATTTAGCCACTCTTGACTCTGCATATGGTGCCGTTCAGGATGGGGATGAACTATTTGCCAAGTTTATGGACACCTATCAAGACACCGGAGAAAAAGCATCACCTTACCTCCAACGCCTTCAAGTTTCTTTAAATGCTGCTATAAAAAGAGGTGGAGTCACGGAGTCTGATAGTTGTCGCCATTTACTAAATCAGTTCTGTCGTGGATGTTGGGATGATGGATTGATAACAGAACTCCAACTTAAACTCATGTTTCCAGGACTGTGACTCACCAATATATCCTCATTTCCTTTACACAATCTGTTTCCATCATTTGGATTTTTCATAAAAACTTGAGTTAGAAAAGAATTGTTGCCCCAAAATGTCCAATTTGAATAGTCTACAGTTTGTTGTGTTTGGTTGCTAGGTAACAGGGTCTTTAATGTCTATGATGTCATGGTGGCTTTCAGAGTTGAACTCCTCGTTCTGGGGGGGAGGGGGGGCCCATTATTGGTACGGGTCGGGGGGGCTAACGGGTCGGGGTCTCCGCTGAGGCAATCAGTGGTTGCCTCGGCCGGTTGGCCTCCTCGGTCCCGTCGAGGCCTGACCAGAGCTCTTCTAGGGCCGGCGTCTGGGGGTGGGGGCCTGGGCTTGCTCCGGGGGGGGGGGCGACGCTTTCTGGCTCCTCTCTCTCTGTGTGGGGTGTCGGCGCCTCCGGGGGTGGGGCCCCTGGGCTGGGTGGCCCTGGCCCCTTTGCTGGGGGTGGGCTGGGGGACGGCTGTTTGACCACCGGGGGACAGTCTACCAGCTGTCCCCAACTTACCCCCTTCCTCATATAACCTCATATTAGGGGTGAGGGGGTGGGGGGTCTAGCCTGCGATGAGCCTTGGGGGGGGGCTACTTGGGAGTGGCCCCCCTCCTATGGTTGCCGTATGGAGTGGGCCCCCCCTCTTTCGGTTTTATTTGCACCTTAGACATGTAGGGTCCTTGGTAGGGGGGGTGCTTGGACATCACTGCAAGCAAGCAGCAGATGTCCTCCTGGCACCCTACCCGCCAATTTTAACCGCACCTTAGACATTTAGGGCCCCTTGGTGTGGAGGGTGAGGGGACATCACTGTGAGTAATCAGGAGATGTCCCCTTAGTGCCCTACTCGCCAATTTTAACTGCACCCCCCTTAGTACACACACCCCTCCCCCTTCAATATATACATTCAAACATAAACACACACACATGCACACACACACCCTCTCAAACACCCATACACGCACACACATTTTACAAGGAAGGTGGGACCTGGGTCCATCTGACCCCTACCCCTTCCCTGGTGGGGGGTGCGGGCCCCTTGGCGATGGCGGCCGTGTCCCTTGGGTGCCGGCTCCCTGGGCCCGGCGGTGCTCTCTCCGCACGGTGGGGGGGGGGGGGGGGTTCATATTACACCTGAGCCGGGGGTGTTCGTGTCCCTGGGGGGTGGGTCCTGGTCCTTGCCCCTGGGCGCTGGGCCCCGCCAAACTTCCAACATGGCCGAGCCTGGTCAGGCCATATTTATAACACCCCTTGTGGGCCGCCCTTTTTTCCCCGGGGTTCCCCCCTCCTGGGCGGGGGCGGCGGGCCCCTGCCTTGCTCCTACCTGGACCAACCGTGGGCCGGGTGGGTGGCTGCCTGGAGTGCGGAGCGGGTCTCCCTTGGGGGGTCCTGGCTCGTACCTGGGGTCGGGGCGGGGGGATGCCCGGAACTCCTGGGTGGTGGTGGGGTGCTCGTCTGGGGCTGTGGGCGTCCCTCTCCGGTGGGGCCCTGCGTTGGGCTCTTCTGGCGCGGCGGGGGGCTGCTTTCCTGGCTGGGCTGGGGCGGCGCTCTCTTTCCCTCCGTGCCTCCCTGCTCTCTGTCTCTGGGGGCCTCGCGGCGGTCCTGCTGGCCCTGGCCTGGGTGGCGGTCTTGGTCGCCCGGGGGGCGGTTGTTCCCTGCCTGTTCCCGTATGGCGTTGGGGGAATTCCGGCTGCCGCTGCTGCTGCGGCGGGGGTCTGGGTGTGGGGGTGGCTGGGCGCTCCTCCTCCTTCTTTTCACATTCCACCATCCATTTTAGAAGAACATAAACACTCACTTGAGCACAGGTGTTAGCTCACCTTTGCACTTATAGTTTGCATGATTGAATGAATGAAAGATTTCACACTAGTTGGTTTGAAGGCATAGGTATGCGTTCGTGAACACTATCTGTTTTGTGTACATGTTGACATGTGGACATTTTTGCAGCTAGCAGGTGTGTTGATAATATTTGAGTGTGTGTGAACAGGCCCCGCCCTTTTTGTACTACATTTGAACCGTACCGTAATGATAAACAACCAGTAAACCTGTCTGCTCTATGCTGCTTCATGGTCTTACCCCCCTTCCCCTCCTATTATCACCCTCCTACCCCCCCCCTCTCTCTAACGTCCCTCTCTCTTCTTCCCCTCTTTCCTTTTCCGTCCGGTCCAACACCAAAGATTTTCAAACATGATTGAAATTAATAAAATTTGGCCTCAATTACAAAAGGGGTTTATTCAGACATACCTTTGGTTTGTCTGATGATGAATAACCCCTCTTGTTAAAATAAAATATGTCCAACACAAGAAGCCCTCAGCTCTCATCTGTTTGCCTAGCTGTTGGACAGGACAAGTTTAAAGAGAAGAAAAAAAAAAAAAAAAAAAAAAAAACTTAAAAGAAAACTCAACCTCCTACTTTTGCAGAGCTGTTGTTGCTGTTACGCACCGAAGAGGACAGAGAAGCGACAAAGACCCTTCGAATGAAACAGCATCTGGGTGTTACTCGACAAAAAGTTACTAATCATCCCCAGTATGTGCAAACAGACAATATAGATGGGGGAGCAGTGGCTAAACTGACCAATATCACCCAACAGCTTGCGCATCAGCTAGCAGACATATAGCGGCAGTTAGCTATGCTGACTCATGGACAACCCAAATCAGCCTCTCATCCACCAGCAACAGCCCACAACAGACCACCAACAAAATCCTGAAGTTGTGGATGCAATCTGTCAAGGTGCTCTGGTGAGAAGTTGTCTACCTCCGTCAGCTTGCATTGATGTTGCATTGGTTGAATCAATGACAGTCTCTACTAACGTCTTTCCAGAAGCCTTTGAGGAGGAGACATCTCATGGTTTGGACATTGTACCGTCCATGACTGACATTGACCTACAAGAATTACAGTATGCAGATCCAGCAATCAGAGAAGTTATACAGCAGTTTGAGGCGGGAGAGAAAGTTCTGCCTGTTGCACATCGACTTCTTCCTGAGCTCTCTTTGCTACTGAGGGAATGGAGTAAATTGAAGCTGGTGAATGGAGTCCTTTATCTGGAGAAGAAAGAAGAGGATAAACCTCATCTCCAATTGGTTCTGCCACCAGATTTGCGCCCTGTTGTTCTTGAAAGCCTCCATAATGATATGGGTCACATGGGGATTGAGCGGACATTGGACTTAGTACGGCAAAGGTTTTTCTGGCCCAAAATGGCAGCCGCAGTGGAGCATTATGTCAAGACTTGCAATCGCTGTGTAAAGGCCCGTTCACACCGGGACGAATTTCGTCGGCGATTTTCGCCGACGTTTAACGCCTCGTGACTAAACAAAGGGCCCCAATGAGAGTGTGCACACCGACGCGAAAAAACGCCACGCGACAAAGCGTCAGAAAAAAAAAACGCCTCGGGTTCGTTTTTTTTTTTCGACGCGTCGCGTCAAAATCTACTCGACCAATGAGAATGGCGCTTTTGCTCACGTGTCTGGAGCTTCTGAAGTTACAGTAAAACACAACTTGGGGGCGCTCAAACACAAAACTGCCTTGCTGAGCACACATACCAGCGAAGAAGATAGACGCCAAGTAGCGTCTACACAGCCGCGAAGCAATAATGACGGACATTCTAAAACATCCCCGAACCAAGCACCAGTTGGAGCTACTGGTGCTTGAAATATTCATGTTTTCTTTGTTTGATTCTGACAAGCGTGTAAGTACTTGCTCTCTTCTTCTGAGTGAAAAGCGACTTTAAGAAGCGTAAAGTTGCGCAGCGCCACCTTGTGTACAGGAGTATTTCTGTTTTACATTAAGCGCCATCTAATGTCAGGGAATGAAATTGCATGTTCACTCCACTCATCGTCAGCGAAAATCGCCTGGGTGTGAACACAAAAAACGTGACGAAAAACGCTGGCGAATAACGCCTGGCGAATATTCGTCCCGGTGTGTACGGGCCTTAAGGCGTAAATCTTTACCTGAGAAAGCAGCACCCCTTGTTAACATTCACACTACCAGACCATTGGAACTCCTGTGCATGGACTTTCTATCTCTAGAGCCAGATAGCAGTAATACGAAGGACATCTTAGTATTAACTGACCTTTTCACCAAATTTGCTGTCGCTATTCCAACTCCAAATCAGAAAGCCAGGACTGTCGCAAAGTGTTTGTGGAATGATTTCATAGTGCATTATGGCATCCCAGAACGTCTGCATTCTGACCAAGGCTCAGATTTCGAGTCTAGGTTAGTTGGAGAGCTTTGTGACATGACTGGCATCAAGAAATCCAGAACAACTCCCTATCATCCCAGAGGGAATCCGGTAGAGCGGTTTAACCGGACGTTGTTAAACATGCTAGGCACGCTCGATAATGAACAATAGGTTAAGTGGAAGGAGCATGTCAAGCCTCTGGTTCATGCATATAATTGCACACAGAATGATGTAACTGGGTACACGCCATACAAACTCCTTTTTGGGCGGTTACCTCGCTTACCTGTAGACTTAGCATTTGGGTTACCGATAAAGGAACCTCCAACTGTAGCACATACAGACTATGTAAGAACTTAAAAGCCAGACTTGAAGAGACTTCTAAGCTTGCTTCAAAGAATCCATGGAGGTCTGCAGATAAGAATAAAAGTTCTTTTGACAAGTATGTGAAACCTGCTAGTCTGCAAGTGGGAGACCGTGTGTTAGTTCGTAATGTTAAAATCCGTGGCAAACATAAGCTTGCAGACAGATGGGAGCACCATGTGTATGTGGTTGTTAGTCGTGCCGGTGACCTACCAGTATATGTGGTACAACCTGAATCTGGAGGGGGACCAACTTGCACGCTTCACCGGGATTTGCTTCTCCCTTGTGGATTTTTACCTCCTTGTTATTCAGAAAATGCCCCAAACTGTACTATCCTTGGGAGGCCGCATACTCGTAGCCAGAGTCGACTTCAGTCTTCCCCTGATGTAACGGAAGATCAGGAGCAAGAGGATGATGAAGTGATCATTCCCAGGGGACGGACTGTCCTTCCGATGAGATTCTGTATAAAACATGTGACTGATCATGACCAGCAAGCTGAGGTCTCTACTACTGGAGACGTCATTCCATCCACCACATCTGGCTGTGTTAGTTTTCCTCAGGAAACTCTGGTTGTGGGACCTGCTGTGTCTAGTAATCCTCCTTGTTCAGATGCAGCACAGATTCATAATGCGTCCGAGGACGGACATGGGGATAAGGAGGATTTGGATATGGTTCTAGGACCACAAGTCACTGCAGAGGACGATGAGCTGCCTGCCCCTGTTCACCCTCTGGATGTCGCGGGCCCTTCCAGTGATGACCGTGAGCAGTCAGCCCAGTCTGTGTCACATGTGCGTCCAGTTCCGAGCCCTGTTACTTGTTCAGATGATGCTGATGCACTTCTGAGAAGGTCGAGTCGCATGCGCAAGCCGCCTAGTCGTTTTTTAGTATTCTGCGTTGGGTAATCCCCTGGTGTCAGTTGTGCAGAGCTTGTTTCAGAGTCTTTCTGATGTTTACACAGAAGCTCTTGCACTCAGCGATGACCCCATTATCGCTGACCCTTAGCTCAGGTGCGACTGGGACAGTCGTGGTCCAGCTGGGGGGGGGTGTAACCCTGACATGCTTTGCAGCTTCGCCCCATCCACAAGTATGACATGAAGGTCTCATGAGAGTTGGCTAGATCAGCTGATGCTGAAAACGCAAAAAACGTTTTTGAAAGCAAAAAAAAAAAGTCTTTGAAAGCAAAAAAAACAATTTTGAGCAAAAAACTTAGAAAGTTGCACGGGGAGAACATGCAAACTCCACACAGAAAGGCCCCCCGTTGATGTTTTTCACGTCCCCCAGCCGGGACTTGAACCAGAGGCCTTCTTGCTGTGAGGCAAGAGCGCTAACCACTGCGCCACCGTGCAGCCCTGTTTGACCAAAGAAACAAAACTGCCAGTGTCCAGCATAACAGTAACCTGCTGTCCATTCACAGTCACAGATTTAAGTGGCTGGAAAATGTCTTTGTCCGTGTGAACAGGCCCTGCTCCTGCAACAGTCTCTGGCCTGGGTGCGTAGCAAGCACCTGTTAATTTAGTCTTGTGAATTGGGCATACGGAGGTTTTGTGACCAACCTGCTGGCAATAGTAACATACAAGGTCCTTACTAGGGGTGTCACGATTTCGACTTTAAATCGAAATCGATCCAAATTAAGTCACAGTCTCGAACTCCGAATTAAAAAATGGAATCGTTGATGCTGCCACGCCTCCATGTTGCGTCCGGTTACTTGCTAAGCGGAAAAAAACATTCGTCTTGAAGTGCTGTGACTCAACTTCTCTAACAGCCGCTCAAAAGATAGCATGGCAACTGCAGATCCAGGAGACTTATCGACAGAACTCGAATCCCCTCCGCTTCAACTGGTGTGGAAGTATTTTGGATTTCCACCAGTGAGATATGTTGACAACGTTCGCGTTGTCGAAAAAAAAACAACTCTTTGCAAGCTGTGCTATGTGCGCGTGCCCTATTTTCTCACTGGCAGCACGACTAACATGGCAGGGCATCTCTGCAGGCACCACAAAAACAGATTTATTTATTTATCTGTTAAACCAGTGCTTCTAAAATAGCGGGGCCCGCCCAGATACGATGCCGGGGGGGCGCGCCCAGCAGCAGCGGTCTCAGGCAAAGGTGCGAAAATTTAACGGGGGTCGGCGGTGACAGCAGCTCAGTGCTTGGTAAAAATCTGTGCCACTTTTTCTTCTTATCTCTTTTATCACAGAGTTTTTAACAGCCTGAAACAGTGAACTGCCGTCCCTGCAGGTGCCTCGTCCCGTCACCTGTCACACGCGGCTCCCGTGTGTGAGAGAATGAAAGCGGAGGGGTCGTGGGATCCAGCGGAGAGTCGGAACGTGCCTTTAGATTCCCTAGCTCATGCTAATAATGTCATTCTATGAACTATTGTAGACATTTTGGTGACGTCTTTATTTTCCATATTCTTTGTCTGCCTGTTGTTTAGTTGGTGTCCGTATTTGACATAAAGACAGCAGGTAATGCAGGAAAACATCTGCACTTTATGAGACTAGAAATAAACAATCATTTAGAATCAGCACAATGTTTTTTACCTCTTTCTTCAGACTAAAAACGTTAAATATATTGGTGCTGCTGTGTTAATGTTTCAGATCAATTTACGTTTAATATTATTTATTGATTGAATTATTTTTCTCTGCATCAAATGGTTCAGTTGGTCAAAATTTTTCTAGTTTAATTAATGACTGACAGATATATTTATTTTAAGCTTTTCTTTTATTTTAGACTATAACAAGGTTTCTGTGTGGCAAAAGAAATTTAATATTTGTTGAAAGTGGATTTATATTGCTTTTTTTCTTTTTTTATTGTTAAAAGATACAATTTTAGGTATACTTACACAATGTTTATAGATATTAACCTAATACATTGTCTTCGCGGCGAGTGTGTGTCTGTGTGTGTGTGAGGGGGGAGGGGGGGGGGGGGGGGTGAAATATTTTCTTTTTCCTAGGGGGGGCCTTGCAAAAAATAATTGAGAAGCACTGTGTTAAACCAAAAACTACACAAACTACTCTTCCTTCTTTGTTTGAAATTAAACTTCTGAGCAACTCAACTCGTGCAAATGCGATTACGCCTGCGGTAGGAGTATTCATAGTGGTGGACATGCAACCTTATTCAGTGGTGGAAAACTCGGGTTTTAGGCATTTAATTAGCGTGCTACAGCCACACTACGAATACCCAAGTAGAAAGCATCTCACAGCTACGGTGATTCCCTCCATGCGCATGTAAAACAGATAGTTATTGAATTTTTCTTTCCATATTCCTCTTTAAGAAGAACTTAAAACTGCAAAACTGTTACAGTTGTCTTGTGTTGTTCTATTATAAAAAATGTTAATGTTTTTGACAACTCAAAGAGAACCTCTAAATAACATATCCATCTTTAGGAAGAGGATGAAAGAATGAAAAAATACAGTCATCATTCTCAGGGATAAAAGTAGTTATCAGTGTGATATATGTTCATCTGTTCAGAAATAGTTTAAGACACTTAATTGTTCAGAGACTATGGACATTTCTGTTTTATTGTTTTTCTTTGTTTTGTTGTGAACTTGAATGTCATCTTTTGTGAAGAAGACTGCACTTACAAAAGAAAACTGGATGGCAGTTAATTTTAAGTTTTCATATGACTAAAGATATAAGTTATTGTTACTTTATGTTGTTAATAAACGTTTTAAATTTGACAATGTAGTGTGGTACATTGCAAACAAAGGTCAGATATTATATTGCATTAAAGTATAGTTTAAAAAATGACAATCTGGGCTTTAAAAAGAATAAATGTAAAAATCGAGACTCGAATCGAACCGTGAATCGAGGATTTGAAAAATCGTGACACCCCTATAAATGAAAATGCAAAATGTTTTTTTTTTTGCATTGGAAAATGCACAGTTTTTATCTGAAAATCCTCATGCTATTCTCTCAGAGCTCATCTCTACTCTGTAGCTAACACAGCTCCACTGTTTGTGCTCAGAGATCCAGTCTGTCGTCACATCTGTTTCCCTTACACGCCATCACTGTCGCGGCTCCCGGGAAGCGAGCTAACAGCCAGCAGAGCCAGCCTGCTCGGGACTCCTGAACCTTAAGATGTTTTTTATTTTGATGGAGACAATAATTATTTTGATACCATATACCATCACGATCGTCCATCGGCACAACCCTATGCTGGACCCCCATGGGGACACAGTTGGGGGTAGGACACATCCGTCTGTCAGATAACCCCCTGGATATTTTCGGCGGGAACCGGATGCTGTGATTTCAAATATGGACTGGGCAGACCTTCCGACCGGCCAATCTGAGCGGCCAGAGGCGGAGATACAGCAGCCATCTTGCTTCCGGAGGAGGAGATTCTGACCACCTGTTTAAAAGTCTGCACTCAAGGAACTTTCCTTTGTTCTCAACAGGCTGACATGTTAAGACGCTGGTAATTTGGCGCTGTGCAAGCTCTGAAACTTTGGGAATCCAGACGTCTGTTTTATTTTGTTTTACTCTGTTTTAGAAATATTGTTAGGGAAATAAATTTGTTAAACTTAATCCGGTTGAATCTAGTGGTTTCCTTCTTCTCGACTTTTTTGAACACGCAAGGAAAGTATTCTCAAAGCGACAGATTATTTCCTACAATAGTAACAGTACTTACTAACAGTAGTTACTTTGGTCAGTAATGGAGTATTTCAGATCACAGGGTCCATAGTAATACATTACTACTTATATATACGAAATAATTAATTCCAACAAAATAATAATCTGATATACAGTCAGGTCCATAAATATTGAGACAGGAACAATTCCAACATTTTTGGCTCTATAAACCACCACAATGACTTTGAAATCAAACCAACAAGCCTTGCGTTAACTGCTGACTGTCAGTTTTAATTTGAGGGTATTTACATCCAGATCAGGTGAGCGGTGTACGAATTAAAACTGTTTGCATATTTGCCTCCCACTTGTTTAGGAACCAAAAGTAATGGGCCAATTGCCTTCTCAGTTGTTCCATGGTCAGGAGGGTTTTATTCCCTCATTAACACAAGTACAGTGAGCAGATAAAAGGTCCAGAGTTTTTGAAGTGTGGTGTAAGCATTTGGAATAAGAGCTGTCACCATCAGTGAACCAAGGCATCATTAGGCTGAAAAACAAATGAAAACCATGAGAGAGATAGCAAAAATATTAGGTGTGACCAAAATGACTGTTTGGAACATTCTTAAAAAGAAGGAACGCACAGGGGAGCTCAGCAACGCCAAACGACTCAGGAGACCACCGAAAACAATTGTGATGTATGAAGGAATAATTCTGTCCCTGGTGAAGGAAACTCCCTAAACAGAGGGTTTATCACTAAATGTAAAACATTAGTGAGCCTCAAAAACAGGAAGGCCAGACTACAGTTTGCCAAACAACATCTTAAACAGTCTTCACAGTTCTGAAACAACATCCTATGGACATATGAGACCAAGATCAACTTGTATCAGAGTCATGTAAAGAGAATAGTATTAGAATGAAAGGAACTGCTCATCAGTGAAGCTTGGTGGTGGTAATGTCATGGCGTGGGCATGTATGGCTGCTAATGGAACTGGTTCTCTTTTACTGATGATGTTACTGCTGGCAAAAGCAGAAGGTTGAATTCTGAAGTGTTTCGGGCAATGTTCTCTATGGAAGCATTTGTGTACCATAATTTAAAAAAATCAATACCGGAAATGCTTTTTTATTTTCGGAATTAAGCTGCATTTGTTGACTCAAAATTAACAAGAAAAAGAAATCCACTAAACCGCTTCTTCTTGTTCTTCTTCTACACCACTAATTTTGTCACTCAATTAAAATGATAATGAAAATGGTATTTGACATTATATTTTCAAACATGTCTCTTGTAAATGTGTAGCAAAATTCAGTTAGAAATGTCTAACTTGAAAATTATAATGAATTAAGAGAAATGCTTTTTCATTTTCTACTCAAAAATTGCTTCTTCTGTGTCAATTAAAACACAAATGGAAAAAGGGGTTTGCATTTTCGTTTTCACATCCACCCTGCGAATAGTGTTGCAAAACACAATTTTCAGCATTTACAGGAGGGAGGCGGGGCAATGATGTCAGTGTGTGTTGGTCCAACCGGTAAACGCCAAAGTTTAGCATGGTGAAATCTGCTAGAGCCGTTCATTGGGCTGTAGCTGTTGTGGAACAGCAAAATCAGCGGGAAGCTGCAGTAGACTATATTCTAAATGTGCTTTTATTAGTTATGATTATTATTAAGGGCCTGCTCGCTCATAATCTTTCAAATCCGTGCGGCCAGTGCTTCTGTCTTGGCTGCAAGAAGGGTTAGCATCAGGCTAATACATGCTAAAAACATTAGCCGTGGAGGAACACATCTTGTTTGTTTCATTTCAAATCCAAAAATGCTGACAATGAGTCGCTGTCCCAATATTTTTGGACCTGACTGTACATTTATTCTGTTGTATTTGAATGCACCACTGTTAAGGGGCACGTTGATTGATCGATATGCATTATGGGACATGAATGATGCATGATGGGATACGTAGCATGTAGCCCTCAGATGTAAAGTTACTGCTAACTCCTAACGAGTATGTTCATAAAAGACAAGTTACCTCAGCACGTCCTGAATATTATTATTCCTGTTCGACCCTAAAGTACAACACCCAATACTGCAGACGCTCTCAGTCTGCCGGCCAGATGCCCGGATGCCTTCATGACAAACAGAAGAGCTCCAAGGCCAGAGCTTCCGAGATCATCTCCGGCCAGCTGGACAAAAATAGCTCACACCGCTGCCAGCCGGAGTTTGTTTGCTTGGTTTCTGGAATGAAATAGAAATACTTAAATCTATTTTCTCAACTGCAAGAAACATCAATGAACCGATAACACCAGAGTGAAATCTCAATCATTTTATTCATTAGATGCTAAATGACTCACATGACCAAAAAAACAGCTGTGCAGTCATAAACATGTGCAACACTCGTGTGCACTCGCTCACATTTCATCCACAGATGAGCCCATATCGCTGCACCTTTCATCTCACCGGCAACAGAGATAAAACAAAAATAATAATCCTTGTTGGTGTACATGTAGAGGTTGGAAGTCTGATATGCTAATTTTTTTTTAAGTTGCTTTTTTTAGTTTTAACTCGAGCTCTTTCTGCACCAACATTTCACAGATTTCAATAAAGGTACCTCAAAAATCAGGCTTTTCACAGCGATTATTAGGTTAGATTATAAATAGATTCTAGGGCTGCAGCTATCGATTCTTTTTGTAATCGATTAATCTAGCACTTAATCGATCGATTAATCGAGTAATCGGATAAAACGACTTGTGTGTGTTTTTGAACGACCACAACAAATAATGCATAACAAAAATGATGTGGTTGTAAAATGAACAAGCATTTGATTTTAAAGATCCGCTCTGATGCAAATGTTAATTTGGTGTTTTTACGTTGGTCTTGAGAAGTGGCGGAGCTAGAACATTTTGTATGGGGGGGGACAGAAGACTATGAAAGGGTGGCACAACACAGGGCTCCAGACTGCGACCATTTGGTCGCATTTTGCGACCAAAATTTGAGAGTGTGCGACTGAATTTTACATCCAGTCGCACATGTGCGACCAGTAAATTTGCCTCCCCCACCCTCCGTATTTTTTAGAGATTAAAAGTGGAAGGGGAACGTCAATGATCATTGAAATGAGCAATGAAATCATAAATGAGACGCGAGCGCACACGCACGCACGCAGACAGACACACACACTCGCGCGAATACTCATGAGACTGGAGCACACGCGAGCGCACACTCGCGTGTCATTGAGTGATGCCTGAGGCGGCCAATGCGTGTGAGTAGAATAGGGAAGGTCACTGCGAGTGGCTAAAATATGTGGAGGGGCGGGGCCCATAGATAATCGAGTGCGCGTAAACATCGGTGGGAAGGAAACGGAGACAAATATCATCACAAATATGTGCGTCTGAGCTATGAGCAAGCGAACTATTGATTCGTTCTTCCGACCTGCAGCTAGTGTACCAGTGCCAGAGTCTACACAGGGCTCCAGACTAACTTTTTTCACTAGGAGCACAGTGGCCCCTAACTGAAAATTTTAGGGGCGCAACCAGAAAATTTAGGGGCGCATCCCGTAAATCAACATTCTAACCAAATCTACTAATTTCCACTGTATTACTAATAAATACTTTAATAATAGATGCAGGAATTACAATGTGCTGTTCCAAATTCAGTGTCACATTTTATTCTGCACTTTTGAAGATGCAACAAGAAGATAAACTGACAGCAGCATCGCTGTCATGACAGTACAAATAAGTAAAGAAAACGGATGGAAATTTATCTTTGTGACACCAAATAGGTGCAGCCAAGATGCACAATAAGCGTGTTTGAGATCACCCAGGTGGACTCAACGCTGCGCCGATCACCTGGTGTGTGACATATATTTTTGTTTTTGCTCCAACATCAACTGTCAATCATCACAAAAATATCGCGAGAAAGGGGTGGGAGCAAGGGGCAAACCTACCCGGACACAGCTGGAAACTACAGACTACAAAACAATGCATTATGGGACATGTGTCCTGATGGTTTTTGTAGTGGAGTGATTAAAATAATTGAAAATACCAATTCATTAAAAAAGGCTACATGCATCACAAAACATTAAAATAATCATAAAATATATAATAACACAGATCATACTAAGGGGGAGAAGAATATTAAAACTAAATTGAATGTTAAGGACAACTCCAATTTCCTGTTCTCCTTCAGTGTCGCTGCAGATTCGCTTTCATCTCACAGCCCCCCCCCCCCCCCCCCCCCCCCCGGTCTCCCAAACGATCCAGGCGAGGTGCCGGTTCATCTCAAACACGTCTATCGTTGCATTTTCCCCACGTATTTTCAGTGAGTCTAAAACTAATGTTGTTTTTGCTCGAGCGTGTTTAAAGTTCAAGCCCCGTTAGCTGTCACGCATGTAGGTGTGGGACATTTATTCTCCCCAGCTGCCCGACTCCCGCGGGACGGGAGCGGTGTGCTGCCGTAACGGCCGTGCATAACCGTTTGATGCACCGCCGTAACCAAAACCCAAACCTTCCTCCGGTTCTGTGCGGCCCAGAGAAAAGTTCACCACGGACTGCATGTATGTAAAAAATTACGAGCGAATAAATACGTTCTAAAGGAAAGTAAGGAACTTCTTAATGTGGCCCGGGGAGGGAGGGGGCTGTCAGGTTTCCTGCTTTCAAGCCCTGTCATTGTCACGCCCCCAATAGTAATTTACTCCACTGTGATTGGTTGGTCAGCTCCGTGCACGACGATGAAATAGTGTCATTCATACAAACTGGCGGGCTGCAGTAACGTTAAACCTTCATATTAAGGCGGGGGCCGCAAAATATCATCTTGGGGGCCGCAAATAGCCTGCGGCCGCGAGTTTGAGACCCCTGCTGTACACTCTGGCACGGGTACACGAGCCGCAGGTCGGAAGAACGAATCAATAGTTCGCTTGCTCATAGCTCAGACGCACATATCAGGTTGTGATATTTGTCTCAGTTTCCTTCCCACAGATGTTTACGCGCACTCGATTATCTCTAGGCCCCTCCCCCTCCACGCATTTTAGCCACTCACAGTGGCTTTCCCTATTCTTCTCACACGCAGTGGCCGCCTCACAGACAGGTATCAGGCGAGAGTGTACGTGCTCGCGTTTCATGAGTATGTGCGCGAGTGTGTGTGTCTGCCTGCGTCCGTGTGCGCTTGCGTCTCATTAATTATTTCATTGATCATTGACGTGCCCCTTCCACGTTTGATGTATAAAAAAATACGAAGGGTGGGGGAGGCAAATTTACTGGTCGCGCATGTGCGACTGGATGTAAAATTCAGTCGCACACTCTCAAATTTTGGTCGCAAAATGCGACCAATTGCTCGCAGTCTGGAGCCCTGCTACAGCAGGGGTCTCAAACTCGCGAAGCAAACCACGGCTCTCATCATGCACGGCTGTTACGGCAGCACACCGCTCCCGCGGGAGATGGTCAGCTGAGGAACATAAATGTCATGCGTGACAGCTAACGGGGCTCTAATATTAAACACGTGTGAGCGACAACACGATTTAAAACAGGCGGGGAAAATGCAACGATAGACGTGTTTAAAATGAACCAGCGCCCGGGGGTGGGGGGTGGGGGGGCATGAAGGCGAAGCTGCAGCGAGACTGAAGGAGAACAGGAATTAGGAGTTGTCCTTAACACTCAATTTAGTTTTAATACGCCTCTTCCCCTTAGTATGATCTGTGATTTGTGATATTATCTCTTTTATAATTATTTTACTGTTTTGTAATGTATGTAGCCTTTTGTTAATCAGTTGGTATTTTAAATTATTTTAATTGATCAGTGAACTACAAAAAACCCATCAGGACACATGTCCCATAATGCATTGTTTTGTAGTCTGTATGGCAGCTTTCAGTCAGTTCAGTACTAAATTTCCAGCTGCGTTCGCTCAGGTTGGGATCTTGCTTCCGCCCCTTTCTGGTGATATTTCTGATTTGATTGACAGGTGATGTTAGAGCAAAAACAAAAATATGTCTCACACCAGGTGATCTGTGCAGCGTTGCGTCCATCTGTGTGATCTCAAATTTTTGTGCATCTTGGCTGCACCTGTTTGGTGTCGCCAACATGAATTTCCATCCCCTAATATTTTTCATACATTTAAGTATTCTTTGAAACTGTGAAATGACCGAAAGGTTACTACGGTAATCACTTGTTACTAAAAACCTTTTTTATTCTAAATTTATGGTATTTTGCTTACTTATTTGTACTGTCATGACAGCGATGGTGCCGTCAGTTTACCTTCTTGTTTCATCTTCAAAAGTGCAGAATAAAATGTGACACTGAATTAGAAATAGCACATTGTAATTTCTGCATCTATTATTAAAGTATTTATTCGTAATACAGTGAGAATTAGTAGATCTGGTTAGAATGCTGATTTACGGTATGCGCCCCTAAATTTTCTGGTTGTGCCCCTAAAATTTTCAGTTGGGGGCCACTGTGCTCCTAGTGAAAAAAGTTAGTCTGGAGCCCTGCAACACCAAAGTGGAAGGCCATTAAAAATAAAAGAATCAGAAAAACATATTTGATCATTATCATTGTTTATATTTCGTGTCAAAATAATGCTTTTGTTATTTTTGCAATGCTTAAAGAAGCCTTGCGGTCCGCCGAAAGGCGAGCTACCGCCTGTCCCAGCCCCTGCCTCTCGGCGCCCCTCGATGCTCTTAGCTGAGTGTCCCGCGGGGTCCGAAGCGTTTACTTTGAAAATTGTTCAAAGCAGGCCCAGACACCTGAATACCGCAGCTAGGGGCTCTCGCCGCCCGCCGAGGCGGCCCGCGCTGGTCGCCGCGGAAGGGGCGCGGTGCGGCTGACGCCGCCCCTCGCTCGCTGATGGCGGCACGCGCGGGTTCCGCGCCTAGAGGCGTCGGGGTTCCAGCGGTCGCGCAGACGTCTTCTGTTCAGATGCTGAATCATGGAAGATGTGCTGTTGTGTATGCCAGCTCTATTTTGCAGTAGAGACACTGCACTTTGTTCTCTTCTTTATTAAGTGTGTAATGATCCCACACTTTAGACAATTTCTGCCGTTTATTTATAGATCTATTCTCCGCCATCGCGCCAACTAAATTCAAAAGGTCCGTGTGAATAAACGGTCCGTGTGACACAATCAAATTCCTGCGCCGCGCATATAATGCGCGTCATAGGAATTTAACGAGGCTTCGAGGCAGAGTTTTTGCCTCGAGGAATTTTTGTAATCGAGTAACTCGAATAACTCGAGGAATCGTTTCAGCCTAATAGATTCATTAAATTACTTAATAATAGTTAATGATTGATTAATCGCACAAAGAATTGATCTCATGACAGTTCTGATAAAACTGTCATAATTCCAAATTTTTTAATTTTAAAAGCTATATTATATAAATAATTGTCTTAACAGCCAGAAAAACAGAAATAAAAAGTATTTTGTTAAACAGTGAAGTGGAACTTTGTGGTTCTTGTTGGGTTTTGGTCTGGAAGAAACGGGATCAAATGGTTCTTTTAGTGTTAAAGGTTCCAGACTCTTGATCTCCACTGAAGCTATGAGTGTGAAATGTCTTTCCACAGACAAACCATCAACAAAATGATCCTGATGCTGCTGAGGTTCTTATGGAAGTGGAGAAAATCTCAGCAGAGATGCAGTTTTTCTAAACTGAAATCACTGACATTAAACAGCCTGAACATTCATGGAGCTGAACTGGACACAGAAAAACCTCCCTGTTGTGTTTCCACCCACCAATGAGGAGCAGTTTGATGAAGATGAAGCTGCACTGGAGGAAGAATCAGTCCAGAAAAAGATGGAGAACAATTCTGACACTAAGCAGTTTTTCACTGATGTGTTCAGGTTTGAATCTTTTCTGTCTGCAGATCCATGAGCAGGACCCTGTCTTTGGGTTTTAGCTTGAAATGTAGTTTTGGAAATAGAATCTGTCTGAATGTCTGGAATTGGAAACATGGGCTGCATTACACTGCAGGACTAACCCCAGTACCATTGCTCATTCCCTTCCAGAAATTAAACTCTGGTGTCCTGCATGGTTACCCGTATCCGATTTTTGCATTTACACTATACAATGCTGAAACTATCAAACATAGATGTTCTGAGGACTACGTAGCACAATTTCCGCCTTCCGCGGACCTCTTTCGGACTTTTGTGACTGCGGTTGTCATGTAGGCAACGCAGCGACGAAGGAGGCGTTGCCTTGAGCGCTCCAGAGGGGAAAGGAAAAAGTTTGATCAGTTTTGAAATAAGTGTTTGATCCAAATGTTGAACCTTTCCTGCGCGATGACTTCTCTTTTTCCGACCGTCGTCAGAAACGCACAGGAGATTTTCTCCAGGGCCAAAGGCGGATTCTCCTTCGGGGTTCACTTTCCCGTTCGGAACCCTCAGCCTCCAGAGTGGGTTATGAAAGACCCCAAAACTTTTGGGGGAGACACCTCATTTTTAATTTAAGGTTCCAAGAGACTCCCCCACTCCGCGCTCACACCTCCTCTCCTCTCCGCACACGCACGCACACACACACAACGTCCCCATCACATACACACTCCCACTCCGCAACACAAGGAAAGAAATAAACGGCTTCTAGCCTGTTCCAGAGCAACGGTGTCCCGCTTGATTAGTTTGCGTCCCGACCGGGACCGGACCGGGACCGGACCGGGAATAACAGCGGTTTCCAACTACGGTCTGAAGCCTGAGGCTGAAAGGTAACACGCTGGCAGCAACATCAGCACACAAAAGCACATTAATAAGTCATGTGATCTCAGTTGGTGGTGTCCTGAGTTGACGTCACTGACGTACGACTCGCATTTAATGGGGAATATCTGATTTGTCTGCTTACATGGCACACGCAAATGCACGTATCCGATTTGTATCCGATTTATTTCCACATATGAGTGAGGCCTGTATTCGATCTGAGAAAAACGGAATCCATGCGCTTTTTTCCTGCTTACACGCTCACCGATCATATCCGATCTGTGTCACATTAGAGGAAAAAAATCGGAATTGGGTCACTTGAACAATGCAGTGTAAATAGGGCCATGGAGACATCAAAAAGGTTTAGATGGATTTTGGGTTTGACAGAGAAATCTGGTGAAAAGAACTGAACTAAAAACTTAACAGACCGGATTCCCAAAGTTTCAAAACTAACAACAGACGACAAAACAGACTGTACTTTTTTTTTATCTTGCTAACAATTTTCTCTTTGATCTGTTAAGGTCTCCTGTTTGTCATTAGCTGGAGGGACTAACTAAGATCATATGATTTAAAGAATGTTGTCGGCTGCACTGACCAACAATGTCTTCTGTCTTTTCAACTGGAAGGGACAGAAGAGACTCTTCCAGGACACTCTGTTGATGGACTGAATGTTTGGAGAGCTTGAAGCTCAAGATAGAACCGTTGTTGAAGTGAACATACCGAAAGTGTGGAGATAAAGATCAGAGTCACACTGACCTGCTGACATGTGAGAGCTGTCCACACTTTGGACATGTCGTCTGTCTCTTCTCTTCCTCTGATCTCTGTTCTGTGGGTCTGTCTCTTCATCTGTAGTTGATGTTGATTCTTCATGTTGGTTTCCTTCTTCATCCTGACTATCAGTTACATCAAAGCTCTGCTGATTGTTTAGATCTGCTTCACTGTTCTCATCTTCCTCATAAGTAGGAATCTCCATCAAGGTATCAGTCTCCTGCTTTAGATCAAGCTGATCTTCATCCTGACTGATGCAAAGTTCCCCTGGTTCCTCTTTAATCTGTGGAAGTTCTGGTTCCTCCTGTTGCTCTTTAATCTGTGGAGCTTCTGGTTCCTCCTGTTCCACTCTGAAGTTCCTCTGCTGGTTGCAGAGATCTTCTTCTTCAGTCATCCAATGCTGGGGGAGAACTGCAAGGACACAAACACAACAAGGAGCGTTTTATACGTTTCCAGGACTTTTTTTTTTTTTTTTAAGCATCAATAAACTCTGTGATCATTGGAGAAAATGTCTGAGGACCAGAAGAGACTAATTGAAATAAATATATATGCAGAGGTGAGTAGTAACGTGTTACAATTACTTAAGTAACTTTTTGTTGAGATGTTCTTGTCAGAGTAAGACAAGGCAATTTTATTTGTATTGCAAAAATTCGTACACAAAGTAAAACAGGAAAATGATTGGTTTATCGCCCGGGGAGTAAGTTAGTGTAGAACCACCACTGAATGATGACAGACGGGTCACCAAAAAGAAAAGCATGAAGCTCAAATTGCTTCTCTGTTTCTTTGATGAAGGTCACATACCTATGTGGTGTAGCTGCAGCTGTGGTTTCCAGATGACATCCAGCAGTCTGCGCTGACGACAGAGCTCCTTCTCGTACTGGACGATGGTTCCTTCACAGAGTCTGCAGATTTCTTCAGCAGCAGCAGCTAGTCGCTCGCTGATCAACTCTCTCAGAGACTGAAGGGAAGACATGGTTCCTGCTCCGATCTTCAGCTCCAACTCCCACAAACACCGCCGTCCTCTTCACTGCAGCTCCGATCGATCATCTGCTAGTCTCACAATCACAGCAATCCACGTTGTCTTTCCGTTCAACACTTCTTCACTCATTTACGACATTTTGGAAAATGCTGAGAGTTCCCACACGAACCACGTATCGTCCTTTCTGTCCAAAAACCTCACAAACGTCGCAACAAAACACCACCGACCTCTCTACACAAGCTAACGCTGCTAGCCTGCTAACAAGCTAACACTGCTAGCGCCTCGTGCTTCTTCTTTGTTTGGCTAACAGCGTCATGATGCTTTAGCGCCACCAGCTGGTCTGGAGTGTTGTCTGTCGCTCATGTTATGATGACGATGGCGGGGGAAAACAAATTTAGATTAATAAATAATAATAATGATAATAACAACAATATAATAAAACGTCAGAGCCAAAGAAAGTGGTCTGAGAAGAAGCAGCTCTGAAGCTCTGCAGCTGACGGTGCAGCTTCAGGACTCATGAGGAGGACCACACTGCAGCGCCTCCTGCTGAAGCATCAGAGAGTCTGCAGACAGAAGATCCTTCCAACAGCAAAGAGGTCTGCAGGAGCTCTTTCCACCACCAGCAATAACCTGAACCAAGCAGGACCTACAAGAAGTTCAGCCACCAAACTTCCACAACTCAGAAGCTCTGAGCTCCGTCTGAGTCTGCAGAGATGCTGAGCTCCTCAGCTGCTGCAGCTCCCACAGTCACATGAAGGTCTGCAGCTGCAGCAGGAAGTCCAGATGTTTGCAGCTGCTGCAGCTCCCACAGTCACATGAAGGTCTGCAGCTGCAGCAGTCTGGTGCTATTTTCCAGTCAGTGTTCTTCATAGATTCTAAAATAGATTTATTTCTTTGTAGATTTTTTTCCCTGAGAGTTGAAAAGTTTGAACATCTTCTGCCAGAATTGATCCAATTTATTTGGATTTGGTTGTTTTGTCTTTTCTACATTTGACCAAACCCAAAGTGGGAGGAGTCATCTTTCTGCAGTTCCTCTGAATCATGGACAGAAGTTGTAGATGTTCCACTAGAACAATGTTTTCTTCTTCTGTGGATGTTCTAGTGTTCTGAGCACATCGGTAAAATCTGCTGCATTATCTGTCAGCTTCCATTTTCAGCATTTGGATCCTCAAAGTTCAGGAAGAAACCGGAATCCAAACTGCTTCCAGTTTCCATGTTTGGGATCTTCTGGACCTGTTGAAGGACACAGATTCTTTCCACATCATGAAGCTGTTCTTCTGAACCCAAACGGCCCACAGTTCTATGCTGATGATGCTCTTCTTCACCAACAGCCTCTCAGATCACAGATGCTGCAGTTTGCTTGGTTTGCTGGACAGCAGCAGCGCTGCCACGCCCACCTGAAAGAGCCTCAGAGCTTCTCCAGCTGATGTCTTCAACACTGGGACTCCATCCCTTCTTCCATTCATCTTTCTGTCCGTTTGCTTTGAGGCCCAGATCCTCACCTGCTGCTGGCTTTGGTTCAGCAGCTGCTGACTGGAACGCTGAAGCTCAGAGCGTCCGGCGCTTTGATCTTCTGCACATTCAAGTGTGGAACAGATGCAGAGAAAAGCTCCAAAGTTCTCAGAGGAGCATTGATTCAGCAGATCTTTAGTTTCTGGAGACAACTTCAATGGAAGAATGAAAACCACAAGGATTCAAACTGAAACTCTGTCAGAGTCAATAAAGTTTTTTCAAAGATGAAGTTCTTGAAGGACAAAGCTCTCCTTCACTGTCAACACACACAGATGATCAGAACAGTTCCACATGTGTCTGCATGTTCTGGGAAGTTCTCCGGTTCCTGGGTTCCTCTGATCACGGCTCCAGCAGCGTGTTTCAGGAACACGGATGATCCAGAACATGGGATCAGACTGAAGTCAGCAGCTTTCAGCTCCTTTTGGGCTTCAAGCCCAGAGAGAAGACAGAAATGTGAGGAAGGCAGAGAACATGAAGGGTTCCTGACAGGAAAGAGAAGTTGGAGCCAGAAAGACTAGAACCGGATCAGGACCAACTCTGGACAGTCCTTTTAGTGGTGGAGCACAGACAGAAGCAGCATCATGTTTGTCACAGAGACGTGAGCTTTGAGGAGCCACTCTGCAGCTTGACCCTCTCAGATGTCAGCAGCTGTTTGTGTCCTCAGATCCAGTCAGACACCAACATGTTCCTCAGAGAACAGCATGTCAGCACACACTGCACACGCTTGGATCCATGCAGACGTGTTGGAAGCCAGAGCTTCAGGCCGGCCTTCAGTGGATCTGTCCGTTCATGCTGAATGGGAGCAGAAGAACGTCTGTTTCAGCTCTGCCGCTTCAGCTCCACTCAAACTGCTGGGAACTCCAAACTCTCTCAGAGGAGAAAAACAGCAGAAAGCTTTCTGCAGCTGCTCTCACAGTGGATCTTCCTCTGTCTTCTTCAGCAGCAGATGATGAAGAGTCACTTTCTTCAGGTTCCTCTCAGTCCTGACCTTCATTCCTGATGGACCAAAGCAGACTGACAGCAGCTCTTTAGCTCCACAAAGAAAACTCTGCAGTTTCCCAAAAGCCTTCTGAAGCAGAAAAACCAGGAGACTTCCTGTCTGTCTGTCTGTCTGTCAGTGTTGGAGTCTTCCTCCATCTTCAAATGATGAAGGTTTCTGCTTTGGAACATGGCATTCATTAAGGATCAAATCCAGACTTTATTCATGTCTTCAGACAAAAAAGCTGCAGACATTTTACAGACACAATTGAGGTTTTTCAACACTTTTCTGACCAGAAGATGCAGTTCTGGATACAGCCAGAAGGTGTCGCCCTTCTAATTTCTAATCCAAGTTCAAACTACTGACCTGACTGATTTGGTTTAGTTTTTGTTATTTTAGCCATCATGTATGAAGACATCAGACCTAGAATTACACAAAAAACATCAAAAATGTTTTACAAACTTATTTTAATAAACTGAAAATGTATAATTTCTGTCTATTGGAAGTCATTTGAAGTGAAGCTGTGAAAGTGACCACATTTGTACAACAGCCTCATAGCAACAAGAAACAAAGCAGATTTCTCTCCAAAGAAGTTTTTTTCCTCCGTTTTCCATCCAAACAAAGACAAACAGATGTTCTGTTTGGCAGAAATGTGTTTCCACCCAGAGGAACCTGCAGCAGCTGCTGATCCATCAGAAGATTCTGGACCTGCAGAGACTTCCCACACAGCTGCCTCTGCCTCCAAAGAAGCTGCTGATCTGCATGGAGAGAGAGAGAGCTCCAAGTCTCTGCAACCAAAGCAAAGAAGCAACCAGAGAACAGAAGCACAGAGCTGAAGCAAACATCCCAGAACGTTTGCTTTGGGAGTCCTACCTTCAGTTTGATCCGCTTCAAGACAAAGTCCCACATGAAAGAGATCAAAGTGAGCTAACCAAGCGCTTCATCCAAGAGAAGCAGCTCCAAAGCACAAAGACTCCGTCTGGTTGCAGGAACTCTGGGAAAGAAGGAGCAGGAGGAACTCCTGCAGGAATCTCTGCAGGAAACATCAGCTTGGAAAGAAGCAGCTGACTCAGCTGAAACATCAGCTAACATGTCAGCAGTCTGTGGCTGAGACCAAGTCAACACTCCAAAAAAGACATCCAGCAAACGTGGAGAGAGAGAGAGAGAGAGAGAAAGAGCAAGAATGAGAGCGAGAGAGAGAGAGAGACAGACAGAGAGAGAGAGAGACAGAGAGAGAGAGCTGGAAGCTGCTGTCAGTGCAGAGAAAAGCAGGACAGCTGAAGCTCCCAGACTCTCAGCTCAACAGCTGAAGGAGTCCTCTGGACTCCAAGCTGATCTGCTCCCAATCCAAGAACATGTCCAGAAGGACAAAGACTCCTCCCTCCCTCCCTCCCTCCCTCCCACCTCCTGACTGACTGACACCACAGAGGGAGGCAACAGTCCCATGGAGACCAGCTCTGATGGAGAACCACAAGAACCTGGAAGGAGAACGGCAGCAGTGAACGGCAGCAAGAACAGTCCTCCCTTTTGGGGGAGATCTCCTCACTCACAGAGACCCTCAAGAAGAAGAAGGAGGAGGAGAAAATGATGCTTTCAAAGACCTTGATGGACACATTCAATCAGATCAAAGAGGAGATTGAAAACCTGCAGAAACCAAAACCCAAGAAGAAATCTGGGATGCAGAGATTCCTTCAGTTTTTCCAAAGATCTGAAAGACAGAATTGATCCAAACTGGATTGATTCTGGTTCTTTGAGTTTTCTACATTTGACACAAACCAAAGTGGGAGGAGTCATCCTTATGAAGTCCATCAGAATCCTAGAAAGCAGTTCTAGATAATATATATCTGTACATCCTTGATTCTGAATGATGGATCTAAAGTTGAAAAGAAGTCAAAGTGCTGACTCAGCACAGATCAAAGGAGACACAGATGATTTCCTGGAATGAAGAAAACATCAAACATCATGATGTGATCTGGAACTGAGCTGTTCTTCAGAAGATCCTCCCAAACATGGAAACTGTTGCTGCAACACGTGAAGGTTTGGTTCTGTTGCTAGTGAGATCTGATGGATCAGAACCAGACTTCTGTCAGCTGGAACTGGGGCTTCTTCCAGACCATGTGACCTCATGGACAAAGTTCCAACATGGTTTCAATGAAATGTGGAGGTTTTCCAGGAAACGTTGCTGCAGTTCCTCCTTCTCATCAAATGAGAGATTTCTCTGCACTAAAGAAGAAAATCTTCCAGAACAGCTTCAAGCTGCAGAAAAACTGTTTCCATCATTCTGAGGACATTTCTTTAGGCTTCATGTGAAGAAAACAAACTGTTTGAAAAGATGAAAACAGAAACAAAGACGTTTCTAGAAGCTGCAGATGCAGTTACAAAGAACAGCCAGCAGGTGTCTCACTGTGGGAGTCTCTGGAAGTTCTGCCTCCGACCATGAAGGGATTTGAACCCTCAATCTTCTGATCTGAAGTCAGACGCCTTGTCCATTAGGCCACATGGTCTGTGAGAACAGCCAGGTCCAGCTGCAGGTGGAGGAAGCTGAAGAAGAGGAGGAAATTCAGAAGAGGAAGGTGGAAGAGGAGGAGGAGGAAGAGGAGGTGCAGTGTGGTCCTCCTCATGAGTCCTGAAGCTGCACCGTCAGCTGCAGAGCTTCAGAGCTGCTTCCTTCTCAGACTTTCCACTTTCTTTGGCTCTCTGGCTCTGATGCTGCTGCTGCTGCAGAAAAACCAGCAGCTGCAGAAAAACTCTGCAGAGACTCAGAGAGAGGATGGAGGCAGCAGATGAAGCTGCTGCAGACTGGGGGCGGAGCCTGGAGATGACTGCTGAAGGTCAGAGGGCGGAGCTTCATCAGGATGAAGGTGCTGCTTGGATTCTGCTTTGATGTCCGTCTGTCCTCAGTCCCTTCATGGCTGCTGCTTCTCTTCTGCTGATGTTTCTGCAGGATGAAGCTGCTGGAAAACGCTGAGTCTCTTCTTTCTGCAGCTTCTGACAGCAGAAACAGTCGTTTCAGTTTAAACATCAATGTTCCAGTCTCACTCCACATAGACTCCTGTCCTTCATCAGACGTTGCCATGGAAACCAGCTGACTCCAGCAGCCTCAGAAGCTCCTATTTGACAGTAGTGGGATAAAGCAGGAGAGAAGTTTTGGGGAAAAGCATTTCTTCTTCATCCCTGAAACCTGAAGAAGAGGAGGAGTTCTGAGCGTCTTTTCTGAGCCTTTCATGAGGATCTGTCAGCTCACTGACTTTACTGACCGAAACAGTCGCTTCAGTTTGCATTGAAACAGTGAATTTTCCTCCTGACTCTCCTGCTGATCTGGAGGTGAATTTCAGACGAATGACTCTCATGGTTCAGTAGAAACACGTTGGTTTGAACTCAACTCAACTCAACTTTCCCTGCATGATGAAATTCTTACTTTGCTGTCTGCTTCGAATGCCAAAAAGAACTGGGAACTGAAAAATCACACAGAACATTCACCCAAAAAGCACTAGATGTGCAAATTCTAAATGTGCTAAAATTGATAATAAACAGTAGTGAACGATGAGGATGTGCAAGGTGCAGTTTGTTGTTACTCCTGTCACAGAGTCTGATGGCAGAGGGAAAGAAAGAGTTCCTGAGGGGAGGAGAGTGAACAGACCTGGTTGGGGGTGGGTGGGGTCCTTGATGATGGAGGCAGCTCTACTGTGGATCCTGCGTTTGTAGATGCTCTGCAGCGAGGGAAGAGGAGTCCTGGGGATTTTGGACGCCGTCTTCACCACTCTCTGCAGGCGTTTGTGGTCCATGGCGGTAGAGCTGCTGTACCACACTGTGATGCAGCTGCTTCAACAGGATCAGGATCAACAGGAATCCAGTTGAATCCAGATGTTGGAAACACAGACGTCCTACAGCAGGGCTGCTCCTTCCTGCTCCTGGAGATCTACCACCTGCCTGTTCTCCAGCTCTCCCTACACTCCTTCCTGCTGATCACCTGGACCAGGTGTGTTCATCCAGTCACAATCTGGAGACATCTGATTGAGCCAATCAGCAGCTAGCAGGGCTTGGAGATCTGGAAAACAGGCAGGTTGGTAGATCTCTAGGACCAGGATGGAGCAGCCCTGTCTTCCAGCTTTCATTCCCAGAATGCAACAGTTTAACTGAGAATGAATGTTCTCCTGCTGTTGCTGTGAGGATTCTGCAGGTCCGTTCTTCAGTGGTTCTGGTGGTGTTCTGTCTGTCAGTCACTCCAGGTTCCTGTCAATCATCCACATGTCTTCATCTCTGTTGTCTTCAGTCAGTAGAAGTCTCTGTTTTCAGCTCTACATTGTCAGATCATCAGTTTTTGGTTTCTCCATGGATTTTCTCCTGTTTCTGTTTATTGATCAAATCTTGACGTTTCTGCCTCTGAGCCCAGTTTCTGCATTTTGGCTCCTCCCCTTCCTGACAGCTGGATCCAGTGTGACTCCGGTTCTATGTTGGATTCTCTTCTGCATCTGATCCTCTAAACACAGGAAGTTGTTGTGACTGGAAGGATTTGGATCCAGAAAGATGGAGAACCTGAAGGATCCAGAGTGGAAAGAAGGCTAAACCAATCAGAAAACATTCTGTTCAACAGAAACATTTAGTGTCAGACCCGGAATGAGGAAGCTGTGACCTCACCACAAATACTCTTCCTTTATTTTGAAAATCCCCTGCGGTTTGATTTTGTACTTAGTAGCAGCTTCCTGTCCCTGCAGGATCTGCTCGGTGTTGAATTCAGACGTCTGGCTAAAGTCCAAAGTGACTCCTGGACTCATTTAGAGCGTTTTTCTGAAACCTGAACGTCTGGAGGCTCTGAGTCCGAGCGGAGCTGCAAAGACACGAGCTGCAGCTCAGAAGAAAATGGTTTGATACCAAACTGGGGGGTTGGAGACACTTTTGGATTCATCTGGAAAGCTGCTTCACACCCAACGGGATTCACGCGGTGGGCGTGGCCACTTTCAATGCTAAGTCAATGGTTCAGACGCCATCTGAGGTCCTGCGGCGCCATTTGAGCGGTGGGCGTGGTCACTTTCAATGTTAAGTCAATGGTTCAGACGCCATCTGAGGTCCTGCGGCGCCATTTGAGCGGTGGGCGGCGTGAAGGTCTGGCAGCAGCGTGACGGTTTTAGTGACAGCGGGTAGAAAACACATCAATCTAGTGAATGGATCCATGGTTCTCCTGAACTTCCATTCATTCTCTTCACCTGCTGGTTCCCTTTGGGGGCAGCGGGGTTTCAGGAAGCGTCCTGCCTGCTGTTGGCCAAAGGCGGCTTCACCCTTCAGTCTGCTGCAGGGCCCATGGAGCTGGAGCATTGATCTGGCTATGCGGCTCCAGGAGGAGAGCTGGCGTCCAGACAGAGAGCTGCTGCTGATGGAAAGACAGCCTGATCATCTCCTGAACTTTAGCTTTCTGGTTTCCATGGAGACCATCAGAAAAAGGTCCCTGATTTGATTCTGGTTTGTAGTTTTCCTCTGGGGTTAACATGGGACAGCAAGCCTTCAAAGTCGCTCAGAGAGACGGAAAGACGGCGGAAGCGTCCGTCTTTCAGACTCATTAGGAGAGAAGATCACTGAACGGAGAGAATCTGAAGGATCCAGACATGGAGACGTGATTCCTCATGATTCTGGAGAACTCTTCATCATCCAGAAACCTGACCTCTCAGCATCATCCATGTCTTCATGCAGTGGAAATGACAGAAACACAGACACCGCTCCATGTTGCCATCAGGCTGAAAACATTAGCTGGAAGCTCCGCCCACAGGCGGGGTCAAGCTCAGGAACACATTTGTGGACAGACGGCGAGCAGAGAATTATCCACACGGTGAAAGAGAGGCGGTCAGTGTGGACGCAGCTGAACAGAAATGTATTCATGTTCATTAAAAACAAAGAGGACACTTTTGAATAGGAGGCAGAAAGGGCAGGTGTTCAAACCCCCCTAGGGCAGGGGTGGGCAAACTACGGCTCACGGGCTGGATCCGGCCCGTGTCCATCTTTGCTCCGGCCCACTGAACAATATCAGAGACCCATGTTTTTTTAATTTTTTTTTTAATCTGGCCACACGATCAAGATGTGACCCACCTTCTTCAGTCTGTGTTCTACCTGAAAACCTCTAAAATCACTGTCAAATAGAACAGAGGACAGTTTTCTCTTTCCACGTTGCATTTCATCTTTCCCGGTTTAGCTCATTATTTCTGAGCGATCATGATGCCTTTTTTAAACAGCACCCTGTTCTGTGTCCTGATTGGCTGGAGACCTTGTCAATCAATCTCCCCAGTCCGTGCCGCGACTCCTGTACAGAAACGCGCAGCTCTTCAGATCTACAGAAATCTTTGATCGATCAGATCTTTGTTTTCATTCTAAGATCCTGGACCTCATTTCTATGAAGGTTTAAGAATTTAAACAAGAGAAAAGGCTGAAAATGTTCATGTCTGTCTGAGAAAAGTGTATTTATGCAGTGAGGAGTTTTACTACTATAAATTTAAAACGTCTGATCATTCTCTGTGGATTTTCTTAAAAGGATCATGAATGAATGAAAATTTATTAATACAACACTTTACAACTCCTTGAAGGTACCAAAGGGCTTCACAATAAAATAGAGATCTAAAATGAGAACAGAAGTTTTAAACTAAAAACTCTAGAATATTCTGTTTTAGAATATATAATTTTCAATTCAAATATTTTCATCTACATTCCATGTTAGATCATTTTCACTCCATGCATCTTCTCGTGGTCCAGCCCTTCTATCCAATTTTAGAACCCAATGTGGCCCCCGAGTTAAAATAATTGCCCACCCCTGACGTAGGGTCCTGTGTGTGCACGTCTGACCAGCATCAACCTGTTATTTCTGTTGGTTCTGATCCAGAAAGGTATTTAATTACCATTTATTTGTCATTAGTGTTCAGAGTTCATATTTTGCATTTTTCAAAAGGTTTTTTGAACTTTTTGAGCTTTTCCAGTCTGGTTCTACTGGTTTTCTTGGAGTTTTTACTGTTTTTATTGTTACTCCACGTGACCCAAAGGTCTCTGCTCACCGTTTTATTGGGATTGAGCAAACAAAAATGCATACGATTTTATACATTTTTCATTGGGATTGATGTAGAACAAGTGTTGGGTCAAAACAACCTGCAACATTTAAACTATTAAACAAGGAAAGAAAGACAAAGGTACCTTCTTATGAGGAGAGCAGACAGATCTACCCAGAAAACAATCTCTCTCCTCTGGCGAATATTCTGCTGCCTCCTCTTTTAATAAGTTGATTTGGGTTGTCCCTAAGTTACACATGCGCTGAGCTCTAAGGAGGGGAAACAGATAAAAACACAGCTGCAGCGCTATCAGAAAGCATTTATTACAACATGTCCATCCTTCCACAGTCTTCTCAAATCATCTCTGGACCTGCAAAGCCATTTCTCACAGATAAACTAACACAGAGCGTCCCTCAGAATGCTGAAAAGACGCAAAGATAAACATTTTCTCCCAAGGGTGTCACCTCCACCTTCCTGTGAAACAGATTTGGACACACACAGACACTTCTGCAAACATGATTAAATCACCTATACATATATAGCTAGGTGATGCATAAAATAAGCAAATATGAGATAACCTATATACATTATTCCAACAATAAGGGAGCTTTGTTTATAAAAGTTGAAGGCTTTTATCCTCAGCGCACGACGTCACGCCAGAGTGGGGGATATTGTTGAAAATGTAAATACCCCTAATCTTGGACTGAGAATTCATTCCTGCTTTTCACTGTACTAATGCTAAATAAAAACATGATTGAATAAATCTTTAAATGATCAAAAACTTTATTTCAAACAGAATAACATTTATTAAAAAACATTAACATCAATTTCAGAAAAATACTTAAACATAACTTAATTAACAGCATATTTTATCACATTCAACATTATATAATTAATAAATACAATCAATACAAAATAATAGTCAATACTATTTTGAATAAAATACATAATAAGAATAAATACTATTTTAAATATGATAAATTATAATTAATAATAGTAACAAACACCATTTTATTTTGTTACATTTGATGAAAAAAAAGGATTAGTTGAAGAGAAGTGAGAGAAGTTATTTTATGTACAAACACACACTCAGAAGTACATACTTGGTGTAATCGATTTACATGACTTGTACATCCTTACCTCCAAGACCTTTCCCTCAAAGGTAAGGAGGGGTTGACCTTGATGTAATTACAGAAACATATAAGCAACCTTTCTTCTCTTGGCTTCATCATGCGCTAGCATGCTAGCTCGTTAGCTTGCTAACTCGTCCCATTTGTGGTTAGCTTATTAAAAAACTGAAAAACAATCTTCAACTCACCAGGATATGTCTTTAAACACAACTCTGTTTGAAAATCTTTAGAATCCTCCTTTAGTGTCGATTCGTGCCAAGTTCCTATTTCTGTACGTGTTCCAGAAGCACACTGATCTCCTCTCATCTCACCGTGTCGTCGCAGATGGAAAAACTAATAGAAGAAGCCTCCTCCTTCCTTGACGCTTTAGAAAGCGTCTCTCAAAAAGGGTGTCTCCCCCTGGTGTCTGAGTAAGGGTACTGTATGTAAGATGCATGAGTGAACATCTCTAATTAATCAGGGTTAAAGGTCCGTTGTAGAAAACAACTAGATAACTAAATGTAACTTTTTTAAATAACGTTAATAGAAATTAAATGTCCATTTCTATAAGAAAAATATTAAATTATGAATTTTTAACCATATTCATACATCTTTGTCTAACTGAAGTGACTTACCTCCGGCTTCATGTCCGCTCAGATTCTTTTTTTTTAAGTTTTTTTTTATTGAACTTTAAACAAACGCATACACATAGTAACAACATAAAGAAGAGAGAAAAAACAAGAACAAATAAAAAAACATAAAAGAATAAAATTGTAGTTTACAATACTAGGGATTTTCATACAGCATGTATTCTTCAATGAAAATACAGTTTTATTTCATTTTTGTCTTTCATTAATTTCAGAGATTTAAAATATGAACTTATTTCTTTATGAAATGTATTGAATAATGGTTTAGTTTTTAAGAATCTGCACTTATGAATGAAAAATTTCCCAGATATTAATAATGTATTGAATGTCAAATCAAACAGATTATCACCAGAAACTACTCCAAATAATATAATATACTTTTGAAATTGAATAGAGATAGGAAAGGGAAACTCTGAGGAGCACCAAAAAAAGAAATCCTCCCAAAAGCTGTAAACATATAGACATTCAAAAAACAAATGATAATGTGTTTCAATATTTATATCACAAAAAGAGCAGTTATTTTCTGGAAAACCAAAACGTATGTGTAACAGTTCCTTGCATGGATAGACTGCATTCATTATTTTAAAATAGATGTCTTTGTATTTTGGGAAAATTGGATATTTAAAAAACTGAGACCTTAACTTGCTTATTTCGTCTCTTGTGTAATGCTGTGACATAGAATGATTTTTGTCAAATGTTGGAAACAGTTCTCTAACAAATAGAGATCGTATAAATGAGTTTGGAAGTTTTGAATTAACCGGTCGACCATCCAACAACAGAGATGGAAGCTGAACTTAAACATTTTGAACCAAACTGGAGGACATTTGGATCAAAGTCTGAGGGATTGCTTTGATCACATTGTTATATTGTTTTCTATCATTTAATTTAAACTTACTGTAAAAAGTTTCAAATAATATAATGTTTTCGTTATCATTCATAATATGTAGTAATGACCAAATGCCGTTATCAATCCAATTTTTGTAAAATATTTATTTGTTTCTACATAAAATGTACCGACAGTTCCATATGGGAGTGTTGTGTGGACTAAAGTTATGTTTGTATATGAGTTTCCAGTACAGTAACACCTGCTGATGATAAGTAGAAAGTTTAATAGGAAGTTTTCTGTAATCAAAGTCACATTTTAGAAGCAACTCAATGCCCCCTAGATGAGAAAAGATGTTTGAGGGAATATGAAACCAAATATTTCTTCCATTTTGCAGAAAAGACCTAAGCCAATTTATTTTAATCATACCATCCAAACTTTAAGTCCACCTGCACTGTAATCCTGAATTATTGTTCCTTTTTTATGTGATGGGTTTTGTTTTTCCAGATGAAGTTGAAATTGGCCTGGTTTATTGCTTTCCTTGCAGATTTAGGAATTGGGAGTGAATATGCTGGATAAATGAATCTGGATAAACATTCTAATTTAGTTAGAAACACTCTGCCCAGAATAGAAATATCTCGCTGTGACTACATGTTTAGATTGGCTTTACATTTTTCTAAAGTTTTCCATAAGTTCATTTCCTCCATTGTTTTACTGTCTTTGGTGATATGAACACCAAGATATTTCACAACAGTCCTAACAGGTACCGCTCAGCTTCAAAGTGCAGATTTTCACGCCTCTAGACCGGTTATGAGAAATGAGTCCCTCACATGATGCCTACGTCATAGACACGCTGTTGCTGGGCAGAGCGGAGCGTGCATAATATATAAAAATATCAGTGGTGGGCCGTCAGGGCCGTTCAAACCCTTCTCTGATGATTTAAAAAATATCTTGATCATGTTTTAAGTATATTTTGTCCATGTATACTCATTAAATCATTCTAAATTGTCTCCTTTCCCTTTTTTGTGAGTTTATGATGGTTATGCTGCTTCCAGACAGTCTAGAGTATTTAACCAATTGCATTTCAGATGTCTTTGTTGCCAGGCAGGGTAAGTGGTTTCACCATGGGCTCTGAAGGTCTTTGATGCATGTCTTTCAACCAATTAGATTTTGAGTTGTTGTCACCACCTTCTTCCAGCATAGTCTGCTGTTAGCAGCTGCATAAAAACTCTGCAGAGACTCACAGAGAGAGGATGGAGGCAGCAGATGAAGCTGCTGCAGACTGACAGCTGATGGAACTGAAGCACTTTCTACATTCTAGTTCCAAATGTTCTACAGAATCAATCAGAGGTTGAAAGTCTTCCTCAGTACTCGAGTACTTTAGTTCAGCAGCTCCTCTTTTCCTCTAATGTGTGATTTTTTTCCTTGATATTAAAACAGGAATTAAAATATTGGTAGGCTGAAAGATCATACTGTGTCTCAATAAATTGTGCCTAAAAATGATTCAAATACAACATTGTTTTATTTCTCGGGGGTGAGGAGGCCATTTGATATGCTCTGCATTTTGGTTCTTAACTGCACTGTTTAACTGAGTTGTTACTAGGGATGGGTATCGTTAAGGTTTTGATGGTACTACTACTCCTATTGATACTGCTTATCAATCCGGTATTTTAACAATACTCTTATCGATACTTTGAGGGGAAAAAAATAAATAAATAACATATTAAGATCATAAAGTGTTTTATTTCCTCGTTATGGAACAACATTGTTTTTTTTTTAACATAACACTTTACTTTATACATGATGTTGTTCCAACACAAACCTGGAATACACGTGAATGTTTTAGACCAGGGGTCTGCAACCTGAACCTCTCAAAGAGCCATTTGGATCAGTTTCCCACTGAGAGGAAAGCACAGAGCCACAAGACTAGATGTGTTAGAAAAAATGAAAGGTTTGAATTACAACGAATAAACTCTTGATTTTGTTTACTTGATCTGTCATGTATAGCAATAATTTATGGTTTAATGTTATCATGTGTTCTAATGATAATCAATGATTATTATATAACGGTTACAGTTAGTGTTTACTGAAATCATGAATGAAAGTTTTCTGAAGATCATCAATCATTTCTAGGCACTGGATTTTGTTACTTGAAGAGAATCTATCTGATCGGAACCGGATTTAAAACACTGTAAAACTATCAAATGAATGAACTCAGTAGGGGTGGGATTATATAAACTTGCTTCTTCCCACTCCTTTTCAAGCAATTAATCAAACTCTACTTATACCTCAGTTAATGATCACTGTATTTAATAAAGCAAATGTAAATTAATTGACATTTTTGTTTTGTTTTCTGTCTTTTTAATCTATGCATTTCATCATTTCTGTAATGAGTTTGATAAATATGTGTAAATTCTTTACTACAATGCTTGAAATAAATCAATAAATCAAAAAATGGTTTTGCGGATATATCACTATAGTTCATTTGGCAATACTTGTATTGATCCCAAATGCTGTCAGGACAAATTCACTTTGATGCAGACTCTTTTCTATTTAGTTGTTTTTCTTTAAATCCATTAAACCCAATACATTATATTAATTGTATGGATGAGAACTATTTTTTAACAGGGAGCAGCTGTTAGATGGAATCATAAGCGGTGAGTCTAAGCCCCGCCCCCACCTCTCTACTTGTTCGTTGTTTTCCCCCGCATGCAACCCCTGCCCCCTCCAGCATGTTCTATATATTTATACGGTCATCATAGCAGCAAGGTGACAGGATAGTAGGGGCGTCCTGACGCAAATTTAATTAATTTTTTTAAGCGGAAATGGGTGGTCTTAATCTAGGGCAGGGGTCGGGAACCTTTTTGGCCGAGAGAGCCATAAACGCCACATATTTTTAAATGTAATTTTGAAAGAGCCATACAATAATGTAGCGTCCCTTTCCCACACTGAGGCACGGAGACTTAACCTCTTTTAAGGTTCTTTATTCTGGTTACTGCAGACCGTAACAAACGCCGTACAATTAATTTAGCAACTCCTGAATCTCTCCCGCCGAGACGAGACGAGAGCTCTTCTCCCAACTTTATATTCCCTCACTGCCGCATCAGCCCTCCCATTTCCCTTATTCGGCCCATAGCTGAACCCCATTGGTCCAAACTCCCCAACGACAGGCTGAGCGACAGAACTGAGGGCCAATCAGATCTCTGCATGATGCATTCAATGAACTCTGGAACTTATATTGCGACTCAACAGCCACAGAGTTAAACTCAGTCTGCTACAATATGTTTAAAACTAAATATACAGGTGAATGTGTGCATTTGATGTAGTTTCAACACTTTTAAAGTACAATAAGTCTGTGAATTCTTTTTAATTTACATTGTTATGCTGTTGCTAATAAATGATGAGTATTTCTTATCATTGTAACCGAGCGATGGGGAAGGTTCAATAATCAGCCACTCCACAAACGACTCGGGACAATCAGTCTGCCATTTAGTGAATCTGCTCACCACTCCTTTATTCTTCTTCTTCAACTCAAAATCCACAATACTCTCTGCACTTGCCACGCCCCCTGGTCTCTAGGGTAACTCGGGAGGGACACACCTTTCCCAAAATAAAAGATCCAAGAAGTTGGTTACAGCATTAATGGGACTTCTGGTGCTGCGTGGTGGTTTTGCTGATGGTTTAGTCTGGTTGATACGTGGTGAGTTTCAGCTTCACGCATTGAGACTTTCATCCGTTAAACGAGGTTGTTCTGAATGTTCTTTAGACGTGAGAAAGATTGCTCACATGCAGACATGGAGCCAAACACACACTGACGCTGCAGTGAGTGACATGTTGTGTGTTTTAAGTTATGACAATGCGGCCACTACCCTTCCTCCCTTTTCTTCCTCACTCATTCCGACCCTGCAACTGCGCGCTCTTTCTCAGATATGGGAGCGTGCAGTTGCAGGAACGGCAATTAACAGGTTTCTGGCTGGTACAAACTCTGTGAAGTAATAGATAATAGTAACTGATGGTGCTGGTGCTGATTTTTCTCTCTCCAAGCACCGCTTCTACTGCACCCCCCTCTGGCATCGCATCGCACGAGAAGGACTGGTCTAATGAAAAAAAGACGTTATAATTAAAGATTTGTCTGTGAGCCAGATGTGACCATCAAAAGAGCCACAGGTTCCCGATCCCTGGTGTAAAAAGGATTTTTTTTTCTTTTTTGGGCGCTCACGTCCCCTACGAGATCGCCACTGATTGTCTTTCCGGAAAAAACTTTCCAACCAATAACAGACTCTGGTCGCCGTTCACAGCTGCAGACACGCCCCCTCCGCGTGCGCTCACGCTGCTCACTTCCTCCAGCCCGCTCTGATGGTGTTAAAGGCACCACAATAAAGCCCTGCGCGGGACTATTTTCTTCATCCCGCTCCTGCCCGCACTCGCTGAATTTCTGACCAATCCTGCCCGCTCCCTCAACATATGCGTTACACTCCCGCAGGAAAAAAACACGTATTTGTATTGATATTATTAAAGAGATTCATGTCCCTCCTCCAGCCTCATCTTTTCATGCATTCCTCTTTTGTGTAATTTGCAACTTAATTATTAAATATATTTTCACAAATCCCGTTCGGTTAAAAGTGTGCTTGTGTGCGCGCGCAGACAGACGGCCTGAAGCACGCTCTTAGTAAGAGGCGGGGCGTTGCGCACCCCCAACAACAGGTTAGATGACAGAGGCCATTGTGTGTCTCTACCTGGTGCCTTCACGGAGCTTCAGTACATAAGAATCCAACAGCCGCTCAGCCTAACGTAGTCCGCTAATATATATTCATGAGATATTCATGGCAACACTGATCCCGTGGGGTTTTTTTCTGCCGCCCGCTCCCGCCCGCAGCACAATTCAAACCGCCCAATCTCGCGAGATTTGGGTTGGGTCCCGCGGGACCCGGCGGGACCCAATCCCAATGCAGCCCTCTAGTTCAGATACACAGTAAAACTAGCAGGGTGAAGTAAATAGACTTTATTTCAATCCAAAAGACTTATGTATTAACAAAGACGAAAACGAAGTATTTTTTGGGGTTAATATTATTTAGTTTCAGTTAGTTTTATACACACAACAAACAGTTTTAGTTAGTTTTCGTTTTTTTAAAAAGTCTCGTTTTTATTTTTATTTCAGTTAACGAAAATGTTTTTTCAGTTCTAGTTTTAGTTTTTTCGTTCGTTTTCGTTAACTATAATAACCTTGGTATAATCTTCATACGCCGTCATTAAAATCTCAGACTCCGTCTCACTAAAGTATTGCGCTCTCTTTGGTTCTCCACGCGTTTCCATGGTGACTCCGGAAATCGGCGATCTATTGAGAATGTCTTTATGTACCTTCCGTGCACGTGCGTTAACCCAGGGTTACCAAGTCGAGAGTAATTACGCCAACTCATACCCGGTCTTTTGGAACAGACATACCCAGAGTAAGCAAGTTCAGGCGGATTTCAGCCAGAGTTCAGGCTTAAAGTCAGGCTAGTTTAAACATGCTTCCTGGAATACCCCCCAGAAAAACCAGCAAACAGACTGAGAGGAAGACACATTCCTCATCTAATGTCATCAGTTCAGTCTGTGGAAAACAAGGGAGCAGATGAGAGAAAACATCCTCCAGAAAGCAGCTCCACACTCAGACTGACAGGAATGAGGTTCTGTCACAACAATTGATAAAGGGGATATCCCATGATGCACTGGGATCCTTTTCAGTCTTTGTGTAGATTTATCATTCTCTTTTATTTCATGTTTTTCGTTTTTTCTCTCTTCATTAATCAGTAATTTCTCCGCTTCAGGAATTGACACAGAAATCTGACACGTTTTTCTGCAGCTGGAGATCATAAATGTGTCAGGATGGAGGTCAAACATCTTTGATGGTTAAATCAAGGATTATTTTAAATATTTTAGTTGAATTTCCTTGTGGATGTTCTGTACTCCAGCACTTCTCTTGTCCATCTTGCTTCACCTCAGATCTGCTGCTCCATATCCTCAGACAATGAAGAAAACTGAATTTTATGTTTATTAAGACAAACCATTATGATCTAAACCAATCAAAGCTGCTGCTGTTAAGATGCTGACAGAAATGTTTCCATCCTGCAGGTTTACCTCAGGTTCCTCTCCTCTCTTTCCAGTATTTGCAGATCTTTTCTGTGTAATTTGTTTTATTTAAATCAAAAAGTATGAATCAAATTAATTTCCTAATGTTCTCCTGTCTCTACATTAAAAAGGTACTGAGTGTAGAAAGAAGAACAGGACTTTTTTTCACTTTGGACTGAGGTCAGAATGTGGTGATTTCAGGTTTTCGTTGGGACTTTATGGAAATTGTTGAGTCACTTTTGAAAAACTGTCATCATCTATGTATATTTGTGCAAATATGAGCTCTAAAAAGAAAACTTGAGGGATTTTAAGGAAACAGAGAAGACAGGTTTGATGAACTTCTGCTCCCACAGTCGATGCAGCAGAGACAGAAACTGAAGCCTTCATCACATCACAGGCAGAGAAAGGAGGCAAAAACTTCTCATCTCCACTTTTATCTTCTGCTCCATTTTGTTATCAAGACTCCAAATAAAAGTTTTCTTTTGTGTTTTGACAGGGAACAATACTACATTTGAAATAATATCACATATCAGTGAACTTCCTGCTCAGCCAAATGGTTGAAGACATATATTTTTAAAACCTTGTTTTCATGTAATGTTTACCCAAGGCAATAAGAAACATTAAATAAATGTTTTTCATTCATATTTTTTATCTTGTTATAAAATCGTTCTTGTGTCAAAAAACAAAGAAAATCCTGTCCTGATAAACAGAAACAGTTTATAAAAGCTTGTAGATTCAAAACTAAACTCTGCAGAACACAGTCTCTCTGCTCTGCTCCATTCTGATCCTCCTGCAGACAAATAGATCCATGAACGTCTTTATTTTCCTGGTCTGAGCTGGAATCTGGATCTAAACTCTATAATTTTAACTCTGTTAGGAGAGTAAATTTGACTATTTAGACTGGGAACAAATACTGTCTTTTTTAGAGTAAAATTTTATTCAATTTGAGTAAAATTTTATTTGCTGTATGTGTGAGGATTATTCTGGAATTACTGGGTCCATTTGTCTGAATTATGGGTTAAAGTTTATAAATTCACATGAATATTGAGGTCATGAGAGAAAATCTCTATTTTCTAACCCTAACCTTCTCACCGCAGAAAAGACTAGAAATCTCCACACCACTCTAGAACCATCTAGAACCATCTAGAACAGTATTATGGGATGTTTCTCATCTGAATCACTGGGATCCATCTTCATGTTAACATCAAAGTGATCGTGTCAGATGAAATCTTTCCTGTTTGAAGGAGTTTCCTTCATGTCACAATAGGATCCCAGATCTCCCATCAGGCCTTGCAGCTCCTGACTTTGTGATGAGTTCCTGCAGAAACTCTTGGAAATCTCATGTTGATTCTCTCCCAGTTGACATTGTTGAAAAATATAATCTGTCGCTTTGAGATTACTTTCCTTTGTTGCATGTTCAATAAAGTCGAGAAGAAGAAAACCACGGGATTCGGCCGGATTAAAGATTAACAAATTTATTCCCTAACAATATTTCTAAAAACATAGTAAAAACAGAGTAAAATAAAAACAGATCGATCTGGGTGTCCAAAATCAAGGCCTGCAATACGCAAGAGGTTACATTTCGAATTCACATGCAGCTTGTCTGGAGACACAGGAAAATTCCTTGAGTTCAGACTTTTAAGCATGTGGGCAGAACATCCTCCCCCGGGAGCAAGATGGCCGCCGAATCTCCGCCTCTGGTCGCTAGAGATTGGCTGGCAGGGGAGCCCGCCTACTTCCTTCAGCCCATGTTAGGAGTTACAGCATTTGGTCCTGGCTTCCTGCTTCAAACGTCCAGGGGGGTTATTTCAAAGACGGACCACTGTCCGACCACCAACAGTGTCCCCATGGGGGTCCAGCACCGTCGCCCGGATCCTTCTCCGCAGGCAATCAGTCCCAACTCTTTGTCCTTTTCATGTGAGTTGACACCTTCAGGGGGTTCCCATGAATTGAATTGAATCCTGGAGACAATTTAATTCTGGTCCATGTCAGATCTACAGTTAAGGCTTCCAGATGGTCTTAGAAGATCAAAGACTGTTTTCTCCTGAAGGGGGTTGGAGGTTGGAGCTGCATTCCTGAAACCTCTTTACATATGCAATTATCAGGAAGTCCCTTTTAATTGAAATGACTGAAACCCACACACAGTAAACCAGAAAGAAAACCTTCAATGAAATAAAATGAAGATAAAAACCTAGGAGAAATGAGAACCACAAAAAATAAATTCCTTCAGTTTCCCTCTCTTGACCTCACGAAGTGAGGTCACACAAAAAATAAAAACACATCATCACATCATGCAATCAAAACAGCTGTGGTCTCTCGCCCTCACAATCTTTATCAGAACCAATGTGCCCTTCAAAGGTGTGAATGATTTGTTCATAAGTGTAGGAGCGAAAACCTGTCAGAGCTTGCATTAACCATCTTTAAGAAACGTTCAGTTGGACAGGGAAAATTCTCGCTACGGTCCTGTGCCCCATCAGCGACCATCCCTAAGGATACTTATGCTTCATTAGATATTTGGCACATTGGCATTTACAAAGAACAATACATGAAATAGTAAATAAAGAAAATGCACAAATAAAAATTCAAATTATTCTAAAAAGTAAAAGATAAAGACAATAAAATAGCACTTCCTGTAAGGAAAAGGAACACCTGGAATTAAGGGGGGGGAATTGAGAAATGTTAGAGCAGAACAAAATCACACAGACGATGAAAAGAAAAAAGAAAATTGTCAAACATAACAGTAAGCAATTTTATAAAATGCAACAAAGTCCAAAAAAGGTCATTCCGGGCCTCGAACACTCGCGTCCTCCTTCTGGATGTCCCACAAGCTCTGGCAAGCTTGGACCTGGCCTCCTATGGACTTCTCAATAAGCCTGTTATTAGAGATGTGACACATCTGATACAACAGAACGGCTGCAAAAGGACTTGGGGTGTCCACTGCTGTGGTACTGTTCTGCCAAGATGATTCTGCTGTGGGTCTAAGTTTTTGTTAGTGTTAGGGTCCAGAAATTAAAAAATAAAAAACAATAAAACACAAAAGACAATGAGACAAGAATCAATTTACGCATGCGCAGTAAGAGAAAATATGATGGAAAAGGTCCACCACATTTCTCTTCTCAAAGGTCTGCTTCCCCTCGTGCTGTTTTATGAAGAACACAAGTGGGGAAGACACAAATTCAAGAAAAAGAAAAAAGTTTATTATGGGCTGTTGTCTAATGACCCAGTCGTAGAACCTACTCATCCTTGCTGTGGATGAGAGAAAATCAGATGAACAGACACACAAAGCTTTAAAATTTTAAAAATGGTCAATCTGTGTTACTATTTAAACATTTTTTCTAGACAAATGCATTTACACAACAATGATAATAATAAAATATTGTCCTTCTTTATATCATTAAGACCTCTTTTGTCTACCTCCCTCTCTTGGCCTGGGGCTAAGCTCCAGGACAAAGACATAAAACGAATTAAATGTAAAGCAAGAACATAAAAACAATAAACAGTTTGGTGCACCGATAAGGTGAACAGGCGTCCTGTCCACGCTCCTGTAAAAGGCAAAGTCACAAGAAGAAATAATACAACTGCAACAGAAGATCTTTCATTAATTGCAGGCAGATGTCATCAACCTACATTAGCAAAACACAAACCTCTTAAAGCATAATGTTCCGTCAGAGGGACTTGACAGTGATTAAAAATGCCAGAAGGATTTTATGAACCCCTCTGTACTATAATGCGAATAATTGTCTGCTATTTTTATTTAATGGAATGCAAAAGAAAACGTGTGCTAAGTCAATAGCAGCAAACAACACACCTTGTGGGGTGAAAGGTGACAGCATGCAATATGGATCGGGGACGGATAGGTTTTATAATAATGCAACTCAAATTAACATTAGCTTAAATCATATGCCACGCGATCCATCAGTTTCTTAAAACCGGTTTCAAAAAAGTACACCATGAAGAATGCGAATATTCAATGACACCATAGTTCCACAGCCCAGACTGAGTTTCCTTCCTCCCTTCATCTGCATCAGTCACTCAGCTGCACTGAGACCTAAAAACCTGTGCTTTTGCAGTTACCTGAATTACCACCGGGGGGACGATGAAGAATGAACCAACATCAACTGAACCTGTGGACCATGAAGCATCAGAGAGCTTTTTAACATCACCTCTGCATCTTCATGAGCCGTCTCCTCTCTGCTCAGTTGTTGAACGGCAAAATTAACCTGTACATTTTTATTGAGGGAGGAAAGTGAACACCTGAAAAAACACAATTTAACCAATGTGTTGTTAATGTCCTGCTTAGTCTAATCCTATGTGAGATACAGCTGTGTCTGACAGCTAGTATCATTGCATTTGTGAGTGTATGAATGCACAATAAGCCGCTCGCCCTCAGGGTTAATATATGTCAGTGTAGTTCAAATGCCATGTGTGGTCTTCTACCTGCTGAAATACTTCTTACTGTTAATCATGCTCTCTGTCATAATGGAGTGTACAGGTCAGACCATTCGGAGGCTTCAAACACAGGAGTCCAGGCTTCAAACCTGAAATTAACGAAACCACCTGGTGTTTCAGGGCCCTTTACATGTCTGCAGTGGGGGTCGGCTGTGGTGTCCGGCATGGCATCCAGTCTGCTGTCTCCTTTTTTGACAAGACTGTCCCATCCCAACAGATTCACAGGCGTGTTTGGTGAATGCACGCATGACTGTTCCACCATCTGGTCAAAAGTCAGTCGGATGGTCTTTTGCAGGTTTTGAGGAGTCATTTGTTCATTTGTCAGAGCAGGTAGAGGGTCCAGTAGACTCATCAGTGGTTACCTTTGAGCTTGAAAAAGACAATGGCTCCTGCATCAAGTGGTGTTGTCCGACTTGCCCTGTGGTCCTCGCCACGGTGGAGGAGGGCTTGGAGTGGTCATGGGTACTGTTCATTTTTCCTCCAGACCCTCTGCCTCTTGGTCTGTACATTCTGCTGTTGGGCACCTCGTTGTGGGCTGTCAGGGTTCAGAGCGCCATAGATGCCATTTCCAACTGCTGCTGGGGTCCCCTGGGTGGCCTGCTTCTCCCAGGATTTTTCCACCCGTCCTCCTGTTTCGGCCTCCGAATGGCTGAGCATGACACGTCACTACTGCTGTCTCTGAGGGCATCAAAAGTCAAAATTCATGTTAGTTTCCTTTTCTTTTTTAAAACACCTTTTATCCTGTGTGAATTATTTCAGCAGGGTAAAGAATTGTTTTTCTTCAGCTGCTCAACCTCCCCCTCTCTCCTGTCCTGTTTCTTCAAATGTGCTCTGGGGGTCAGTCACTGCTGACTCGGCTCCCTCCTGTGAAGGTAAAGAGCTGCGGAGGATGGTAAACTTCTGCGTCTTTTGTCACTCACCCACAAAGCAGAGGGGGGTTTTCTGCCTAAAGTTTTATGAGATCTCGGGGGGGGGGGCTGCTCTTCTGCTTGGAAAGAGATTTAGAAATGTATTAGTCATGTTCAGTCTTCACCGTCTCCAACACCGTCAGTTGATCAGTAATGAAAACCAGCAAAGGAAAAAATCCCTAAAATTTTCTTTGTCCGAAATGACGGACCTGGAGCAAAGTCTTTGGAAAATATATTGTCTTACATGGATTCTGGCAGCTTTTCATTCACTCTTAATCAAGAAACAAAGACAAATTGTTCTTACTTACCATTAAGGACTTGCTGCCCTACAAAAAGAATTTGGAGAAGTGCTAAAAGCAATAAAATCCCACAATTTAAGCTTTTCCTTAATTAACCAAAAACACAATTCACACTCTAAAACACTGACAATCAATACAAAGACAACAACTTTTAACCGTTTTTGCAAAAGACATAACACAACAAATTAGGTACCTTACACAAACAAAAATAAACCATCTCACTGAAATGAATCGTTCATAACTAGCGTTTTAACATTCATGTTCCCTCTTGTCCTGTTCTACCATACCCTGCACTTTCATACCACACCTTTCCATGCCCACAGACCCTCCATTTTACTTACAATGCCTTTTAATTTCTCCTGCTTGTCACCTTACATGTCTTGTCTCTACATTGCAACATCCTTCCAAATCCTCAAAAACCATGTTTCCCTTTCCTTTACCTCGTCCTTTTCCCCATTCTGATAACAATTTTCAAATACTATTGATTATGATTCAAACAAACAAAACCGCCACTCATTCGCTTCTCATTCAAACAGCAGTGCACACGATCAAAACAAACAGAAAAACGAAATTAAACAAATTAAAAATGTCAATAATACTTCTTCGAACAAAGCTGAACTTAATCGCGGTTATTAGGACATACAAACAAATTAGAGACATGTATTCACAATAAGAAAACCGAAATAATTACAAAATTATTTTACCCCAAATGTATTAGACCCTGCAAACATGCACGTTGATGTCGCCGTTGCGGCAGAGGCTCCCATCGGAGGCGCTGTGCAACATAAAAACCTTTTTCGGCGAACCGAAAACCCACTGAAATTTGTTTTTCAACGCTGTCTTACAACCGAGGTCATTACCACGCTCGATAACGACGATCCCCACCATGATTTTACCGCAAATTACATCCCAAACTCTTCAAATTTTCATCGTGAAAAAGTTCAGCACGTTACGTCATACTTGGTCGTCAGGGACGCGTCTCGCCGACCACATGGTACAAACAAAGCCAATCACAGCCACACGTCGCCATTTTGGCTAGGACTCCGTCACGCTTACCACGTGGTACAGTCAAACCCAATCAGAATCGTCGACACATTTGAAGCAACTAAAACGTCCCGTCATTGGTCCATGTGACGTAAACACACTGTGAGCAAGATGGCTGCGTCCATAGAGCAGACAATACACAGGGAAATGTGGAAAATACAGTTAAAACACACAGATTTCAAACACTTTTTCATTCCATTCTTTCCAAAATCGCATACATTTCATTCCATTCATTCTCAGTCAAGCCATTTTCACCGCTGTTGTCAAGTCAAGTCGTCAGCGTCATTAGGTCTTTCGTCAAAAGAAAATTCACCGGTTTCCTCATTTCTTCTGTCTAGTGCACCTTTCATTTTTACTGTGAATCCCTCTGTGGTTTCTCTACGCATTAAAAATAATTTGTGAAGGTTCGCCGCCTTCCTGGTTTTTCCGAAAATCCTAAAACGCACAAATTAGTTCCTATAGTAACACAGTTTTTTGTACGGGATTTCGTACCAGGGTAAACAGACGCAAACCTACTAAATTTGCTGATTTCCAAATATCACAAGCTCCCAATTTGCTCCCGCTCAATGTGCACAGGCTGAACGGACGCAAGACCTGTATAATTTGCTTATATTCAATATGTATCAATTTGCAGCTGTCCAAAGTATATAATTTGCTCCCGTCCAATCCGCTGTTCAAGGGAGGGTGAACCCACAAAACTTATACAGGTGCGCTATGCCGTCCACATACTTCACTTCCCCAAAATTTGAGTTATTCACTAAAAGAATAACGTAATCAATATGCAGAATTTACGAACAGGTTCCTGCTTTACCTTTTGTTTGTGAGGCCTCGAGGGAAGTCAAGCACGTGGGGGGGAGCGTCACCGACTTTTCGCCGAAAGTCTCAGAAATCTCATCATAAACCACTATCGGTCCTCTTATCCGCGTTGCGATTCCGCGTTTCTTCCCTACCTTTCACGGTCAGGGTCACCATAAATGTTGGAAAATATAATCTTTCGCTTTGAGATTACTTTCCTTGTTGCATGTTCAAAAAGGTCGAGAAGAAGAAAACCACGGGATTCGGCCAGATTAAGTTTAACAAATTTATTCCCTAACAATATTTCTAAAAAGTAAAAGATGATAAAACAGAATAAAACAGATCGATCTGGGTGTCCAAAACCAAGGCCTGCAATACGCAAGAGGTTACATTCCGAATTCACATGCAGCTTGTCTGGAGACACAAAAAATTCCTTGAGTTCAGACTTTTAAGCATGTGGTCAGAACATCCTCCCCCGGGAGCAAGATGGCCGCCGAATCTCCGCCTCTGGTCGCTAGAGATTGGCTGACAGAGGAGCCCGCCTACTTCCTTCAGCCCATCACAGCATCTGGTCTCTGGGGGGAACCTCACAGATGGACACGGTACGGAATCCCCATGGGTGGCAGGAACTGTCACCGCAGGAAGTCGATCCTAGAGCTTTGTTCTTCACATGGTAGGGTTGTGCCGATGGACGATTTCATCGTCCATCGTGATGGGTGACTGACATCCCGATGGAGAGACCACCATCGTGATGCCACGCCCCCCCCCCCCCCCCCCCCCCCCACGTTGCGTGTCGACACCATAAGCCGCGGTTACATGTACAAAATATCTTGATGGGATCAATGGTCGGATTAGAATCCAACCGTGTACATGGGCCCAGAAAAATGTTTTCAGAATATAAAAACGTTCACTAAGGTCACACTTTCCGTCGGAATAAATCATTCGCACATGCGCAGTAGGGTTTGAAAACCGGAAGGATATAAATTCCGCCGAGCGGCTTTTTTTCCCAAACTTTATTGAATGTAACAATTCAATACAAAACAATGTTAAACAGCGCCGAGCGGCTATTTACATTGACATGTCAGCTCGGTAAAATACGAGATGATCTTCTAAACGTGCTTTTAATAATGTTACGGTTATTATGAAACACCTGTTCGCTCATCATTTGAATTTTAATCCGTGTGGTCAGTGCTTTTTCTGAACGAAGCCAGGATTAGCAGTATGCTAACACGGGCTAACAACATTAGCTTTGGGTGGTGCTGCTTGCTGGCTGCACGTAAACATGTAAGAATAACATCAGCCTTTATTAGTCGGGACACGACTGGAAACACAAATCCACGTGATTGTTTGAATGTTTTCTAAGGACTGAGCGACATTTCTGCTTTGAAGCTCAAACCGCTGTGTGTGCTGACGATCCGAGCTGTGCTCAGACACACACTTTTAGACCCGGTTCTGAGTTCGGTTGCTTGTACCCCTAGAGCTGCGGGACGGATCGCAGTCTTAAATCTCCCACACACAGCGCTCATGTAACAAAGCACCCCTCCCCTTCCCCTCAAACACAAAGCTGTAAGTCCGCGCTCCGCCGGTCCACTTCACTAGTGAAGTGCGGGAGCGGACTACTTCTTTTCTATTTTGTTTGATACTTTTTTTGTTAAAGTCACTTCCCTCAGTTTATATTGGATCATCGCGGATTAGTCATTAGTTGGGAAATAAAATGAAAAAAGCAAAAAAACGAATAGCAGTTATATAAGAACGAAAAATGTAAAAATACCCCCCCCCCCGACGATGTCATCGTCCATCCCGATGGTTGACAGCAAACATCGTCAACGGCCAATTTAAGGGACATCGCCCAACCCTATCACATGGGAGCAGATGCCTGTGGCGATTCCCAGGGATGGAAATCAGTCTCAGAGATGATTGATTTATGATCCAAGTCAGACCTACAACCAAATGGCCTCAGAATATCAAAGACTGTTTTCTCCTGAAGGGGGGTTGAGGTTGTAGCTGCATTCCTGACACCTCTCACATATGCAACTATAGGAAGCAACTTCAGAGTTGAAAGGATGTTAAAGCACAAACTTCAGCAAATGACTTATCTTCACTGTAATAAAAATTTAAGACTGACAACCCTAATGAAATTACCAAAAAATATAAATTCCTTCACTAGCTAACTTTGATCAGGAACATCATGGTTCTCGTGGTTCTAGAGCTACACTATGACAAAACAGCCACAGTCGTTTCAAGGGCACTTGCTGAATCCATGCAGGTGAATCAAAGCACGTCTGGACTTTCTTCACTGGATTCCAGATCTTCAGAATAGAAGAACAAGAACATGTGCAGGTTTACTAGTTAGCTGTTATGCTAGGCTTCATTCTGGAGTCCTAACTGCTATTTTGGTCTGATCAATAAGGACCTTCACAATAAAACTTTATTCACAACAGATACTGAGTTTTCAGATTCCAAAAGCCTGGATTGATCTAGAAGATTTCAGGCAAAATTTTACACACAGTCTGGGATTTTTCTAGAAGCATCAGAAAAATAAGAACCCAGAAAAATAGAAGAAAGACATCTAAAACATGAATCCTTGCAATGGAACTGATTTGATTGATTTGATTTGAAATGGTTTATTTCATGCAATCAAATAGGAATAATACACAAAAACAATACAATCATCAGTTATACATTCATACAATAACTAATCAAACTTAGGATAATTAGACATATTATTAAATATTGCTTGAAAGGGAGTGGAAGGAAGCAAATTTATATAATCCTACCCCTGTTCTACCGTAACCGTTTTATTACATGATTCATCAATATCCGGTTCCTAACTTTTATCAGACAGAATTAAGAATCTTGAAGTATCAATAAAGCACATGATAAACATGAATTGCTTAAATTATTTTGTAAAAAATAACTTTTAGAAATCAACATGGCAAATGAAGATCAGCTATCCCAAATATATGCAGATTATGTTACTTAGGAAGTCATTGATTCTGGACTGTCTGCTTTGGATTTAAACCTTTCAGAAGCTTCTGGATTGGATTTCATTTGGAAAAATATGACCTTTTTTGATCTTTAGCTAAAAGATCATATGAGTGTTAAAAACAAACTGATTTTCTTCTTTCATGTTGTAATTTCTAATCATTTTCAAACCTTTCATTCTTTGTAAATCAATCTGAACACTGATCTGATTTATCATCACAATCACCTCTGGACTCACTTGAACTTTCTGCAGTTCCTCACAGCTGGGATCAGCCTCCATTTACCATCAGCTAATGTGTTGTACTGATCCAGGTCCAGCTCATCCAGGCTCATCCAGGCTCATTCCAGAACCTAGGCCAGAGCTGAGCAGGGAATCAATGAGAGTTTTTTCTTTGATTTGTTCTCTGACTTCAGGAACTCTTGGATCTCCTGATGAACTGAGAGGTCCTTCATCTCCATCAGACAGTGATAGATGTTGATGCTTCTGTCAGGAGAGACTCCTTCACTGTTGATCTCCTTCAGGTTGTTGATGGCTCTCTGGATGGTTTCTGGATTCTTCTTTCTCTGACCCAGCAGGCCTCCTAAGAGTCTCTGGATGGTTCCTGGATTCTTCTTTCTCTGACCCAGCAGGTCTCCTAAGAGTCTCTGGTTGGACTCCACAGACAGACCATGAAGGAAGCGAACCAGCAGGTCCAGGTGTCCAGTTTGACTCTGCAGGGATTTCTTCATGACTCTACTCAGAAACTCATCCAGGGATGGGTTCTCCATGCTGTCCTCCAGGAAGTCCTTAATGACCTCTACCTTCCTGTTGGAGTAACAGTGGAACATGTAGACTGCAGCCAGAAACTCCTGAACGCTCAGATGAACAAAGCTGTAGACCGGTTTCTGAAAGATCTCACACTCTCTTCTGAAGATCTCAGTACAAACTCCAGAGTACACTGAGGCCTCTGTGACATCCAGACCACACTGCTGCAGGTCTTCTTGGTAGAACATGATGTTTCCTTTCTCCAGATGTTCAAATGCCAGCCTCCCCAGCTTCAGAAGAACTCCCCTGTCAGTCTCTGTCAGCTCTTGTGGACTTGTCTGATGTTCCTGCTGGTACTTGTTCTTCTTCCTCTTTGTCTGGACCATCAGGAAGTGGGAGTACATGTCAGTCAGGGTGGTCGGCAGCTTTCTTCTTTTCTTTGTGGTCAACAGGTTCTCCAGAACCACAGCAGTGATCCAGCAGAAGACTGGAACTTCACACATGATGTAGAGGGACATGGAGCCCTTGATGTGGGAGATGATTCTGCTGGACAGCTCTCCATCTGGGAACCTCCTCCTGAAGTACTCCTCCTTCTGAGCATCATTGAAGCCTCGGACTTCTGTCAGTCTGTCCACACATGAAGGAGGGATCTGATTGGCTGCTGCAGGTCTGGAAGTGATCCAGACCAGAGCTGAGGGCAGCAGTCGTCCCTGGATGAGGTTAGTGAGCAGCACGTTGACTGAGGACTTGTGTGTGACATCAGACACCAGCGGACTGTTGTTGAAGTCCAGAGAAAGTCTGCTTTCATCCAGACCATCAAAGATGAACAGAAGTTTGCAGACAGACAGCTGTTCTGCTGGGATCTTCTGGAGTGTTGGATGGAACAGCTGGATCAGAGTGAGAAGACTGTGCTGCTCATCTCTGATCAAGTTCATCTCCCTGAATGACAGAGGAACCACAGCACTGATGTCTTGGTTCTCCAAGCCCTCGGCCCAGTCCAGAGTGAACTTCTGCACTGAGAAGCTTTTTCCAGCTCCAGCAACTCCGCTGGTCAGAACCACTCTGATGGATCTGTGTTGGTCAGGGAGGACTTTGAAGATGTCTGGGTTCTTGATTGCAGTGTCATGGAGCTGGTTGGTCTTGGTGGTGGTCTCCAGCTGCATCACCTCATGTTGGGTGTGAGCCTCTGGTCTCAGTCCCTCTGTGATGTAGAGCTCAGTGTAGACCCTGTTGAGGAGCGTTTCTCTTCCTGCTTCTTCAGTTCCTTCAGCCACATGTTCACTTCTGCTCCTCAGACTGATCTGATGTTCTCCAAACATCTCCTGCAGACCAACATCTGCTGAAAGAGCAGAGAAAAAGCTCCTTCATGAGTGTTCCACATGTTTCCAGAAGAATCCATCAGCAGATGATCAGGCTCTGACTCACCAGCTCTGGGTCTTTCTGTAGACTGGGGTCCGCTCCTCTTCTTCTCTCTGTGGACACTAAGGAGAAACGTTAGTGAACAACAATCAAAGCAGTCAGTGGGAAGTTCCAGACTAGCTCTGATCATGGAGCAGATCCTCTCTGATCTCCAGACTCAGATATTGGGATCCAGACTGTGCTGAATGTGAGCAAATGTGTTTCCAGGTGAAACCAGAGCAGATCTGGTCCATCTGAAGGTCTAAATGATGCGTTAGCTGTGTTTGGAGCTCATGTCTGGACTGAGCTCAGAGAAAAGTTCAGCTGTTTGTTTCATCCTCACAGACTGAGCTTTGTGTCCTCCAGAGTTGTCCAACTCTTTTCTTTCCTCTTAGACCTAAAGCGCTCACAGCAGATGGTTGACCTTCCTGGATGGATCAGCTGATGTTCTTGATGAGAACATTGTTGTTCCTGCTGAGAGCTGAACTCTGCTTTGTTCACTAGAAACAGCTTCTTACTGTGAGTCTGAAGGTCCTGGTTCAGTTCTGAAGTTTGGAGGAGGACTTCTGGACCGGTCACTCTTCATGGAGCCACAGCTGGAGGCTGCAGACTGGACTCTCTGTGTGACCTGTTGACCTCTGCAAACACCAAACCATCAGAGTGTTGGAGGATCTGCTTCTTCATGAACAGCTGATGGACTTTGACATGAACACAGACTGAGCTGTTTAGTCTGGAATAACATGACATGTTTGGATCAACAGTTTCCAGCTTTCAGCATTTTCTGTCAGTCAATCCAGACTTTTTTCTAGAAAAGCTGATTCCAATTCTCCATGTAGAAATGGACAAATTCTGAGAGCAGAAAGTCAAACTAGAACAATGTGATGTTTGGAAAGCATGAAAATCTGAATCCTAGGAGTCTGCAGTGATTCTTCTCATTAGACTGGAGCTGCTGTCAGTCAGAGTCAGCAGTCAACATGTTTTCTTCTCCAACATCTCTGATGTCTCTCAGAGACTCTCAGAAGACTCAACTGAAAAGATCTCATCACACACATGATGCTCCAAGTGAGTCTGATCAGAGAGATCCAGAACTGAACCAGACCTCAAGTCCTTCATCTGAAAACTGTTGATCATCTGAACTAGAATCCAGCCTCCAAAAACTCTGACAAACACTCACTGTTCCACTGCTGAATGGATGTCTTTGAAGTTAGGAGGTATATCCTTTGATCTGTCACTTCTGAAGGATTCACTGGATTCAGATCCAAGTCCATGACCAGCTCTCTGTTGAATCCTGATGGACAAACAATTGTTTTATTACAAACTCATTTCTTCCGTTCTGGAGGTTAGTCAGATTATCTTCCATGTTTAACTATTGAACTCAGATCATAAACAGACTGATCTGCAGTGAAAACAATCTGTTAAAACGCCCCCTTCTGACAACTGTGTGACACTGCATGCAGGTATTGTCACTGTGGGGAAAAAAAATCCAATCGATCAATTATTATCCATCCATTACATCAGTAACATGTATTTAATAAATAATAAATAATAATAATACATTTAATAAACACTTACTGTTTCACTCTTGAACGAATTTTTATTAATCTATTTAAATAATCCTCTGGTCTCTCAATCCTTTTGGACCCACAGCTGGATCCAGATCCAGATCCAGGTCCAGGTCCAGGTCTCTGTTGGTTCCTGTGAAGAATGAAGGTTGTTGGTGTGAGTCCTGAGCTCTGACATGGAGAAGATCATGGACAGTTGGAGATGTTCATCTCACCTCTGAGCTTTGCTCTGGTTGTCATGGTTACCACCTCTGCTTTCAGAGGGAGTGGCTCCCTCCTGTGGTTCCTCCCACTGATCCATGGTGCTGGATTCACTGGATCCACATCAGCTCACACACACCTTCCTCCTTCACCTGCAGAGGAAACCCTCCTCATCATCAGCTCTGATCCTCCTTCACCAACAGATCAGCTGCTCCTCCACTGATTGGCTCTTCTCTTGGTTTTCCTCTCAGGTTCAGGTGAATGCAGTCAGACAGCAGTGGGAGGCAGAGGAAGCTGCCATCAGCTGCTGCACTTCTGCTCTCCCTCCACCAGGTGGAGACATGGAGCTGCAGCAGCAACATTTCCATTCATTCACTTTGACAAAGAAACAACAAACTAGAAGTACAGGGATTTGAGCCTCAGGAAACAGCTGTTTAAATAAATGACATACTACCAGGGAATTATGAGGCTTCCCTAAAAATAAAACTATATAATTACAAGAATGAAGTTATACATTTGTGAGAAAAAGTTGTGATTCTACAAAAATAAAGTCATAGAATTATAAAAAAAAAAAAAAAAAAAAAAAAAAATCATAATTTAACAAGGAAACAGCCAGCCTTCCTGGAATCAAACCCTCCACCTGCCTGTTGTCTTGCAAGTTAATACCTACTGCTCCACAGTCAGAGGATCAGGATCTGAGCAGGTTTTTATCTTGACATGAAAAAGGGAGCGGGGCTCGTCTCTCTGACCCATCGCAGGAGATGGTCGTCCAAGGTGGTCCTTGTAGAAGAACAACTGAACCAAAACGACCCCCGTAACCGGTGGTTGGGTGATAAGGAATGAAGGAACCGATGAGCTGCAGAAAAATGTAATGTACAGACTAGGATGGAGGAGAACAGGAAGGTTTAGAGTTAGAAATGGACAAACAAAACAAGCATCACCTGATAGTTATTGACTGGATGAAGAAAAGTCCTCCATCTTGTTAATCCAACAATGATGAAGCTTTGGAAACAGCAGAGTGATGAGAGTTTGCAGAGAAAGAAGAAGATCTTCTCCAAACATTCAGAAACAAACAGTTAGTGAAGACAAACGTCCAGTAACAAACTTACTTCAGTTTCTGCAAAGAGATGAAGAGGAAGAAGAGTCTCCCTCACCGTGTCAACGCAGCTGCAGCACTGGGGGGTATTCCAGGAAGCATGTTTAAAGTACCCTGACTTTAAGCCTGAACTCTGGCTGAAATCCGCCTGAACTTGCTTACTCGGGGTATGTCGGTTCCTAAAGACCGGATATGAGTTAGCTTAATTACGCCCGACTTGGTAACCCTGGGTTAATGCACGTGCATGTCAAGTACATAAAGACATTCTCAATGGATCGCCGATTTCTGGAGTCACCATGGAAACGCGTGGAGAAAAAGAAAGCGCTACACTTCAGTGAGACGGAGTCTGAGGTTTTAATGACGGCGTATGAAGATTACACGTCCATCAAAAAAGTAACACGGCTGCATCATCAAAAGAAAGAGTTTCTGCTTGTAGTAGAAGAACAGACAAAGTAAACGCACAAGTTTTTGATCTTATTTCCATTTTCCCTGTGACTCATATATATATAACTTATCCAATTTTGCCAACTTAAACGAATTACTTCTATTGGTAACAAATAATTGAGTTAAATGTAATCAACATAATTTCGTACGTCTGTAAAACTCAATAATTGTTTATACAACTCAAATTTATGCATTTATCTAACTAAATGTCACATTACTCCAATTCAATTAATATTTTTTCCATCTTAATTAATTATATTTCTTGATCTCTCATATGTCTAAGTTTGAGCCGGCAGATATGCTCATTTTTATAACAATAAAAAAGACGGGAAAAGAATGCACGTTACACACAACTTCAATAAAGATTTTTCCATCAATATCACTATAGTTGACAACAGTAGGGGTGGTATAGAAACTCATCATCCTCTCATTCACTCTTACTCATGGTGCAGAGACATAAGCACAGTAGGACTAAACAACTCAGCAAAACATGGCACAACACAGTAAAACAGCTAAACAACTAAACACATTTGGTCAAAAAGCCACACTTAAACCAAAATCCGTCCAGACAGGCAAAGCAAGTGGTATCCCACAATCCTTTGCGGTGCCGATCTAACAGCAGGACCAACGTTACACCTACTTAATTGAATTAATTTGAATGAAGTAAAATAACTGTCTGATAACTGCGTGTTATTTTTAAACTGACTTAACAAACAAATGAGTTATCTTAACTGAAGCAAATAATTAAGTTAGATCAAAGTAAAAAAGTTTATTTTTCCAACATCCATATGTGGTCTTATCACCCTCTCATGGTGGAAAAAGTATTATCTGAGCTTCTTCATCCACTAAATCATCTTCAAATGGATACGCCATGCTGCTTCACCTCTCTGACAACAAACTAAGCTCCAACTAAACCTGCTCCCGACCAGGTTATGTTCAGAGCATGAGTTGCCATGGCAACTTGACCTACCCTGAAACATACCTCCATTTCTGGAACCGAAAACTGAGGTTATCAACTTCCTTAGCCTCAAACTTACCGTGGGAGCTAGCATAACCTGCTTTCTGGAATACCCCCCTGATCACTGACTCACAACCAGGAAGAGTCCACCTGGATGGAGGCGGGGCAGCACAGGTGGGCGGGGCAGCAGGTGGAGCAGCTGAAGTGGAAATTTAATGTCAGATTCAGACTGTCAGGCTTCCTGGAATCAAACCCTCAACCTGCCTGTTGTCTATCAAGTGAACACCCACTGCTCCACAGTCAGAGGTTTAGGATTTGATCAGGTTTGGACATGAAAAGGGGGCGGGGCTTCTTGTTGGAGGTGAAATGACTGTCAGGAGCTGCAGGATGTTTGTTTCCTGAACTAAAGACAGAGAACAGGGGGATATTCCAGAAAGCAGTTTATGCTAGCTCCCACGGTAAGTTTGAGGCTAAGGAAGTTGATAACCTCAGCTTTCGGTTCCAGAAATGGAGGTATGTTTCAGGGTATGTCAGGGTATGTCAAGTTGCCATAGCAACTCATGCTCTGAACATAACCTGGTCTGGAGCAGGTTTAGTTGAAGCTTAGTTTGTTGTCAGAGAGGTGAAGCAGCATGGCGTATCCATTTGAAGATGATTTAGTGGATGAAGAAGCTCAGATAATACTTTTTCCACAGTGAGAGGGTGATAAGACCGCATATGGATGTTGGAAAAATAAACTTTTTACTTTGATCTAACTTAATTATATGCATCGGTTAAGATAAATCAATTCTTTTTAGTTAAGTCAGTTTAAAAATTACATGTAGTTTTCAGACAGTTATTTTACTTTCATTCAAATTAATTCAATTAAGTAGGTGTAACTTTGGTGCTGCTGTTAGATCGGCCCCGCAAGGGATTGTGGGATACCATTCCCTTTGCCTGTCTGGACAGATTTGGGTTTAAGTGTGGGTTTTTGACCAAATGTGTTTAGTTGTTTAGCCGTTTTACTGTGTTTTGTCGAGTTATTTTGTCCTACTGTGCTTATGTCTCTGCAGCATGAGTGAGAGTGAATGAGAGGAAGATCTGTTTATAAAGCACCCCTACCTTTTCATACTACCATGATAATGACGGAAATTTCTTAAATGAATTTGTGCACTCCGTGCATTTTTTTCGTCATTTTTATTGTTATTAAAATGAGCATATCTGCCAGCTCAAACTTAGACATATGAGAGTTCAAGAAATAAAATTAATTAAGATGGAAAAAATATTAATTGAATTGGAGTAATATGACATTTAGTTAGATAAATACGTAAATTTTAGTTGTATAAACAATTATTGTGTTTTATAGACGTAAGACATTAGGTTGAATAAATTTAACGCAATTACTTGTTAAAAATAGAAGTAATTCATTTAAGTTGGCAAAATGGGATAAGTTATATATATATGTAATTATATATATGTAATTATATATATATATATATATATATATATATATATATATATATATATATATATATATATATATATATATGCGTCACAGGGAAAATGGAAATAAGATCAAAAACTTGTGCGTTTACTTTGTCTGTTCTTACTACATGCAGAAACTCTTTCTTTTGATGATGCAGCCGTGTTACTTTTTTGATGGACGTATAATCTTCATACGCCGTCATTAAAACCTCAGACTCCGTCTCACTAAAGTATAGCGCTTTCTTTTTTTCTCCACGCGTTTCCATAGTGACTCCAGAAATCGGCGATCTATTGAGAATGTCTTTATGTACCTGCTGCGGACGTGCATTAACCCAGGGTTACCAAGTCGAGCATATTTACGCCAACTCATATCCGGTCTTTAGGAACCGATATACCCAGAGTAAGCAAGTTCAGGCAGATTTCAGCCAGAGTTCAGGGTTAAAGTCAGGCTAGTTTAAACATGCTTCCTGGAATACCCCCCAGGAGAAACCTGACAGCAGCTGAGAGGAGGGGCGGAGCTTCAAGCTGATCGGCAGGTTGTTGATCTCAGTGACTGAGAAAGGTGAGGTCATGTGACCTTCTGCTTCCAGATGTGCATGAACTCCCCTCATCTGTCATCTACTGATACTGAAGCAGAAACTCCTGATGGAGCTGAAGGGAGGGGCCTGACTATTTCCTGGAAACAGCTCCTTCTGATCATCAGTCAGACTCAGAGGAACAGAGAGTTTGTTCACATGCAGCTCAGGAAAAAGGCTGACAGTGAAGCTGAGAAGCTTTTCTTTCCATGTCTGCTAGAATCACAACGTTTCAAATCCACAAGATCCTGAAACTGAAGCAGAAGCTGAGAAAGGAGCAGATTGAAGTCAGAGTGGGAACAAGTCAGAACAAGCAGAGATTTGATCACAAAGCCAACGGTGAACCACATTCCTGAAGGCCGTCCGTGTTCCTCAGTAACAGGGCGTGTCTGAACGGCTGCAGATTCTGCAGAACATCAAGGTTTCCTGCAGCTGGATTGAAGGAGTGCTGCCCCCTGGTGGACAGGAACTGAGCAGTGCAGCTTCAGGATGGAGTGGCTTCCAACAGATCAGATCAACGTTCTGCTCTCTGCTAAAGAGGCAGAACGTCTCCTTCTAAGAAGAATCCAGAGTTCCTGATCACAAACATCAACTGAAGCCCAAATCAGAGCTGATCAGACTGCATGGAGCCCAAGCTCCAGAAAAGAGGAGAGAAGAAGAAGTCGTCCACATGAAGCCAGACAGAGAGACAGACAGGATGAGAATATTCTCTGAAGCATTTAGTCTGCAGATAAACCTGAACATGAGCACCTTCAAGCCCAGAGAGTGTTCATTCTGAGAGACAAACAGCTCTAGCACTCGTCCCTCTTGCCTTATCTACAGCCTTCTTAGAGCGTCATTGTAAGCCACCTCCAGCTTTCTCATACTTGGTCTTCTATAGTTTGCCCAAAGATGAGCTGTATACAGTGGAGGACAAAATGCTTTAAAACAGTGTTTTTAACCTTTTTTGGGGCCAAGGTACATTTTTTTTTTGTCATCAACAAACATCCTGCAGCACACCAACATCCAAACACGGAAAACAGGAGACTCCATAGTCCTGCTTGATGTAAAGTCTCTCCAAGATCTCACCTGCAGTTTTTATAATAATTGAGGCAGACAAAGTTGCAAGTTGCAGCTGTTGTAATGAAAGTTGTGAGAGTTTTTAATAATAATTTTAAACTAATTTAGTTGAAAATTTGTCCAGGTATGTTTTTCCTTCCAGTCTATTGACAAACAATTTTATGTAACCTAACAAAAAACAAATACGAACTAGAATATGTTCTTTCTAAACAGTGTTTTATTTTTTTCATATTATAACATTTATTATTTTTATTTGTTTCAATTTAGTTTAAATTTGTCTTTTGGCCATTTAGCCTCAATCCTGTTTCTTTTATTTTGCTATTGCTTATATTTAAGCTTTACTTCAGATTTTTCAAAAGTGAACCTGAATTTCTCCTTGATTACAGATATTAGTAGAAAACTGTTTCTTTTTTTATTTAGAAACATGATGTGCACCGTACCATCTCTCATGGCACCGGTTGAAAAACACTGCTTTAAATAACGCCACCATGACTCCTTCTGTACACATACCTAACTTCTGAGAAAGAGTGATGGTTTGGCCACATTCCACAAGACACTGTCTGTACATCTGCATCATCTGACAAGTCTTTTGAAATGACACGCCATGAAACTTTATCTTATTAGTACACACCAGCACAGCATTTGATGCAAAGCAGGGAATTTTTGGTTTTTGTCTTCTTTTGTCTGAGAAATCATAATCAGACGCTTTTGTGGTTTAAATGTGATGTCATCATCAAGCCCATAAGGTGAACAGATGTGACGCAGCAGGACTCAACACAACTGTATCATCAGCATACATCAAATGATTGACAATGAGATATCCAGCCACATAACCAGTGTGACAGGCTTTAAGTTTAAGAGACAATTCATCAACCTTTGACCTTCAAAACATAAACTCAGAGAAAGAGGTGAAACTGCCTGAAAACGTCCCCAACTCTGACTTTGTTGCTGTTAAATGTTGAACACATAAAAATATCATTAGAACAGATGAAGAAATGATGTTTGTGGAAGAACCAATCAGAGAGGAGCTCCCAGCTCTGTTCCATCAGAATCATGTCAGAAGTTCAGAAATGAAGGAGATCTCAGTACTGAGAGGATTGGAAACATGCAGTTGTTCAGCACTGAGGACCTGAGAGCCTCCCAACCTTCTTCAGCAGAGATCAAAGCACTGAGGAGCTTCCACAGCCTCTCTGGAATGTCATTAGAATGTGAGCTGAGAGGAAGGGTGGAGCAGAGTCACCAACTGTTTGGAAGAACAAGGATCCAGCAGAACTCAAAGTTTGTCCTTCAGGGCAGATCTGACATCTGCATTGTGGTCTGTTTCTGTCAGAAAGGTGACCTGCAGTGACCTTTAGCTGCTGCTTTTTGGAAGAAGAACAAGTTAAAGACAAATTTTCAGTCTGAACTCTTCCTCTGCTGCTCCTCTTCCTCACAGAGGAGAACACACAGACACGTCACGGCCTTCATCATGAGTGGAGAAGACAACAGAAACACAAAGACTCACCGTGAAGAAGAAGAAAGTCCTGCTCTGTCTGCTCTGACACGGAGGAAAACTCTCAACTTCCTCATTTCCTGATTCAGGAACACCTGAGCAGAGCTCCGCCCCCTTATGTGTGTGTTTGTGTTAGGCTCCTCCCTGAAACCTGAGAGTCTCTGCTTTACTTAACAGGAAATGAAAACTTTACAGACTGAAGTGATGCCTAACATGAAACATAAAGAGACTACAGTAACACTTTATATTAAGATTCCTTAACAACCTTTGTTAACACATTAACAAGCATTATAAATGAATTTACAGGGTGTTAGTAAGACATTTATTTGTACAATAAGTATAATATGGTTTATTAAATTACTTAGTTAACACATTTACAAGCATTATTATTAGGATGTTTTCAAGATGCTAATGATGCATTTATTGACATTATAGGTGCCTAACAAATTTGTCAGTAGCCGCGGTTACATGGGCAGAATATCTTGATCGGATCATTGGTCGGGTTAAAATTCACCCGTGCACATGGGCACAGAAAACCTTTTTCCGATTAGAACAAACATTCCCATGGCTCAGACTTTTGGTCGGAATGAATGATTTGGGCATGCGCAGTAGTGTAAAATCACCCGGATGAGGAACTAGATCCCGTTGTAAACAAATCACTGCCACAGACAGACAGCATGTGAAGCAGCTCCGTAATACGAGACGATCTTCCAAACGGGCTTTTATTAATGTTATGAATATTAAGAAGCGTCTGTTCGCTCATCGTTATATTTAATCCGTGTGATCAGTGCTGTTTTATGAATGAAACAGAGCTGGAAGAAGGCTTAGGACAGGCTAACACGGGCTAACGTTAGCCTTGATGGACACAAAATCCAGGACCCTGCGAGAAACGCTGCAATCTGCATCTTAGCTGCACATAAATCTATGGAAATAACATCAGCCTTTATTTTGTCGGGACACAACTGGAAACACAAATCCACGTGACACCACGCAACATTTATTTCTGCTCTGAAAAGTTCACACAGACCGCCCCAAAGCCACTCTGTGAGGTAGCGGCCCGAGCTCTGTTCGTACACGGTTCCTGCAGCCGCTAACCCAGAGCGGCGGGACGGCTCCCAGTCTGGATTCTCTCATACATAACAAAACGCACACGTAACAAAGCATCCTCCCCCCTCGGACACAAAATTATTAATCCAGCTCCTCTGTTAACTCGGGTGCCAGTGGACTGAGTGAGCGTTGGGGGGCACGAAACGCTCCTTCCCTGGCTGCATCTCCTTCGTGAGGGGTGAAAGAGAGGGGAGAGCCAGCGGGGCGAGAGCGGAGCGGCGCTTTTCACGGGGCTACGCAGAGCCACACACCATCTATGCGTGACGTAACCCAGAGAAGCAGTGACACACGATCGGAATGACCGTTTACATGCTCCACGATCGGATAAACGATCGGTATAACCCACCTATCTCGATCGGAAAGAAATTCTGATCAGAATGAGTCTGATCGGGGCAGAGTATTCCGAATGGCGCGTTTACATGACGTGTTTTTGTCGGAAGGTTTACCTTTTTTCCCAAATTTGGTGCATGCTTTGTTTGTTTCTTTGTTTTGTTTTTCTGTGTGCGGTGATGTTTTGGTTTGCTGTGATTTGGTCAATTATTACCTGGTGGAAGGACTTACAGGGACAAAAAAAGGACTAATTGGGAAACCCCTCCCCAACCCCATACGATTGGCTGTGGGCGTCATGCCCTCTCTTAAAAGCCAGAGGGCAGGCGAGAGCAGAAAAACGGCAAAGCTCCGACGAGGAAGGGCCTGAGAGAAGGAACTGCACGGAGACCCAGCAGAGCTACACGGAGGCGCGCTCACTGGAGGAATTCAAACATCCGAGGCAAGTGAGGACTTTGACGGGATCGGTAGAGAAGAAGACGAGCCCTGGACGTGACGCGCTGTGTGGGAGGAACTATTCAACGCGATTTCTCAGCTAATGAACGTCGCAGGGCCAAAGGCTGCAACTAGAGGAGCTGCGCTGGACCTGTCTACACTGAGCTCTGCTCCTACCAGATTCTTCCCTCTTAAGACTTAGTTGGGATTGAAAGCTCTTTTTAAATTATTTATTTGGACTGCTGATCCAGCCTTACCGTTTTTTAAAACTGTTTTATCCTAGTGGATTTTATTATTTTGTTGACTGTTGACCCAGTTGTATTTTTTTCTATTTTTATTCTGACCGATTCTTTTATTTATTTTTTTAGTCTGTTGTCCCAGCCGTACTTTTAACCATTTTACTCGGGTTGGGTTTTAACTATTTTTTAAAGATCAAGACTGGACAACTGTATAAATACAACATTTTTCGCTGTATAAAAATTTTTAAGCTATACTTTTGCCTGGCATTTTCATTTCTGAACCTTTGGTATCTCTGCGAACCTGACATTTTCTTTCCGATCAGGCGTTCTTTCCGATTACTTTTGCCCATGTAAACGCGGCTAGTGTTAATAAGCTTACTAAGATTTATTAACAACCTTTGTTAACAAATTAAGAAGTATTATTATTGTTTGGGGTTCTAGTAAGATATTTATTAGCATTATAGATGCCTGACACAAGCCTAAGTGTTCTTAAGCTTATAAGTTTTATTGACCAACTTAAGGAATAAATAGGCTTTGTTAATGTGTCAAATGCTGGTAAGATATTTATTAGCATTATAGATGTCTTGCAAATACCTGAAAGTGTTTAGGGCGACAGTGGCTCAGGTGGTTGAGCTAACCTGCCCATCTTTGATTCCTGAAAAGAATCTTAGACTTTGCTTTCACATAGGTGACGAAAAAAGCCCCGCCCATCTTTGATTCTGTACCGGTCGGTCTTTAGCGTGTTAGCTTTAGCATGGCTTCTGTCGGTTTATTGTCTTCTGTCTTCAAAAAATTACTGGCTTGTGAAACTTTCTAGTGGACTTTGAAGCAGGGCAACAGTGGTTGAATGCAGTTGGCAAAGAATGCAGATAATTGTCTCCTGGTGATGGGATTTGCAAAGAATGTTTCACTCAGGATAGATGCAAATACTTTATCCTTATTAGCTATGATGCTAAAGTAATTCAACACCAGTCCCTATGTTTTTTTTTGTTTTTTTTTGAAAATTTGTCTGAATTAAATTATTATATTTCTTTTACAGAAAGATTTGTGTATGATTATTCTGTTTTAATATTATGAAGTTCTTTTTCAAAATCTTTGTGCTTTGTGGTTTTTTGTGGTAAAAACCGTCCTCACTTTAGTTGAGGTGCTGCAAAACAATTAATAAACTGTTAACAAAGTTAATTAATACATCTGTAAAGCTTATAAGCAGTTTAGTAATATGGATTTAGAAGACAATGGTCTGACTTTAGAAGTTAATAAATCTTATTAACACTTTCAGGTATTTGCAAGACATCTATAAGGCTAATAGATATCTTACTAGCATCTGACACATTAATAAAGCCTATTTATTCCTTAAGTTGGTCAATAAATCTTATAAGCTGATGAACACTTAGGCTTGTGTCAGGCATCTATAATGCTAATAAATATCTTACTAGAACCCCAAAAAATAATAATACTTCTTAATTTGTTAACAAAGGTTGTTAATAAATCTTATAAAGCTTATTAACACTGACAAATTTGTTAGGCACCTATAATGTCAATAAATGCATCATTAGCATCTTGAAAACATCCTAATAATAATGCTTGTAAATGTGTTAACTAAGTAATTTAATAAACCATATTAGACTTATTGTACTAATAAATGTCTTACTAACACCCTGTAAACTCATTTGTAATGCTTGTTAATGTGTTAACAAAGGTTGTTAAGGAATCTTAATATAAAGTGTTACCAACACTTCCTCTATGGCTAATGTCTCCCCAGAACAACATGGACTTCATTCTTTATTAGAACACATTGATGTCAACTTTCTGACTTTGGATCATTTTGAAAGACCTTATGGTTCACCTAAGGGAAAACCAAAGCAGGCCTGAAAAAAACAGAGAAGAAAAGGTTTATGTACTGAAATGTTGTAGTTCACTAAGTGAAAGTGTACAAAAAAAGTTTTTGAGTTTTTGTTGGTAACTCTGTGAAACGTCTGAGTTAGAAAGCCCAAACCAAATCGTATCTGCTCCTTGCCCTTCCGCCGTGGTTCGGGGTGGCTGTCGGGGCCTCCGGTGCCCGGCGGGGGGCGATGGGGGCTCCGTTGGTCGGGGGGCCGGGTCCGGTGCCTGGGTGGGTCGGGCTGGGGCGCTGCATGGTCCTCTGGGCTTGGGTGTGGGGGTGCGTGGTGGGGGGGGTTGAGTGTTGGTCTGACTTGGCTTGGGGGGATGGTCCCTTTGCCTGTGCTGGGGGGGGTTGGCGGGGAGCCCTGCTTGAGGGGGGGGGGGCAGCGGCGCTGGATGGGCTGCCCATCTACACCTGGGGCTGGGATCAGCCCTTCCCTGGCTCTGGGACGGGACGGGACAACCCTCTTGGGACCCCCGGTCGCTCTGGGTGTCATCCACTTCGGCTGCGGGGTCTGGGGTGGGGTGGGGTGGGGGGCTTGTGGGCCCTGTCCTGTGGGTGGCGTTCTGGGGGGGAAGGGGAGCCCACTATTGGTACCGGACCTTGGGGGGTTGACAGGTCGGGGTCTCCGCTGAGGCAATCGTCGGTTGCCCCGACCGGTTGGCTGCCCCAGATGGCTCCGGTGGGGCGGCACTTTCTGGCTCCTCTCTCTCTGTGTGGGCGGGTGGTGCCAGGCCTGGGGTGTCGGCGCCTCCCGGGATGGGGCCCCTGGGCTGGGGGGTGCCTGGACATCACTGCCAGCAAGCAGCAGATGTCCTCCTAGCACCCTACCTGCCAATTTTAATTGCACCTTAGACATTTAGGGCCCCTTGGTTGGGAGGGTGAGGGGACATCACTGTGAGTAATCAGGAGATGTCCCCTCAGTGCCCTACCCGCCAATTTTAACTGCACCCCGCTTAGTACACACACCCCTGCCCCCTCAAGATATACATTCCAACATAAACACACACACATGCACACACACACCCTCACAAACACATATACACGCACACACATTTAGCAAGGAAGGTGAAACCTAGGACCATCTGTCCCCTACCCCTTCCCTGCTGGGGGGTACGGGGCCCTTGGCAACGGCAGCCGTGTCCCCTGGGTGCCGGCTTCCTGGGCCTGGCGGTGCTCTCTCTGGGGGGGGGGGGCTCACATTACACCTGGGCCGGAGGTGTAATGTGAACCAAAGGACCAAGACCCAGGTTCCTTGCCCCTGAGTGCTGGGCCCCGCCAAATTTCCAACTGTGGCCGAGCCTGGTCGGGCCATGTTTACAACACCCCTTGTGGGCCCCCCTTTTCCCCGGGGTGCTCCCCTCCTGGGCAGGGGTTGCTGGAAGCCAAGAAAAGGAGGGAAAAATGGGGAAAATGAAAGACCTGAGGAAAGCTGCAGTTAAGCCTTCAGGAAGAAAAGTTTAGACCAATAATTACAGAAAAATAAATAAAAAATGTTTTTTATAAATCTGAAAGGCACCAAAGTGTTTAACAAACTTTTTTATGAAGTGAAAAGGTCAAATGTTTGTGTGTTGGAAGTCCCAACCTGACAGATGAGCAGAACAATAAGGCAGGCAAAGCCGTAACACTGCCCCCTGGTGGACAGGAACTCAGCAGTGCAGCTTCAGGATTCAAGAGGCAGAACGTCTCCTTCTAAGAAGAATCCAGAGTTCCTGATCACAAACATCAACTGAAGCCCAAATCAGAGCTGATCAGACTGCATGGAGCTCAAGCTCCAGAAAAGAGGAGAAAAGAAGAAGTCGTCCACATGAAGCTTCACCTTAGAGGAAAAGAGGAGCTGCTGAACTAAAGTACTCAGCTGGAAAGAATGAAAATGATGAGACCAAAGGAGTGAAAGTAAACATCAACACCCTGAAACAAAAAGAAAATGAATTTCAACTGAAGTTGCAAAATCGCTTTGAAGCCTTGCAAGAAGAGGAAAGTTTGGAGGAAATGGCACTTAACATCACAAATACCATTAAGGACTGTGCTATGGAAACAGCTGGAAAAGAGGAAAGAAGGCGAGAGGAGAAGCTCAAGCAGGAAACTAAAGAACTGCTGAAAGAAAGGAGAGCAATGGCAAAGAAAGATCTGAACAACCAAGAGAGAAGAGAGTACAACAAATTGTGTCAAACCATCAGGAAAAGACTGAGAGAAGATCTTAGAGAGCACAACACCAGGCGAGTAAAAGAGGCAATTGAGAGTGGGAAAGGATTGAAGAGAGCAAAAGAAAAAGAAGGCTACAAGGTTCTTATATCAGCTTTGAAAGAGCAAGATGGAACCGTCATCACCAACAGAGAGAGAATTCTTGAGAGGTGCGCAGAATTCTATGAAACGCTATACAAAGATGCAGCCCAGAACATCAGAAAAGAAGAAGCAGAGGATGTACCATCATCATTGATAGTGAAATTGAGCATGCCATTAAAGGTATGAAGAATAACAAAGCACCTGGAGAAGATCAGATTGTGATTGAAATGCTCAAAGCCGGAGGTGAAGTTGTGAGATCGAAGCTGAGAACAGTCTTCAATAAAGTGATAACTGAAGAAAAGGTACCCAACGAGTGGAAAAATGCCACTATAACACTGATATTTAAGAAGGGAGACAAGAAAGACCTTGCTAATTATAGACCAATCAGCTTACTCTCCCAAGTCTACAAACTCTTCATGAAGATCTTGAAGAATAGGATGAATAACAATCTGAGTGACCACCAGCCGCCAGAACAAGCTGCCTACAGAAGAGGTCATTCAACTATCGACCATCTGCCCTCAGTCGTGTAAATACTTGAGTAAACCAATGAGTATAAAATACCCATTTAAATAGCTTTTGTGGACTATGGAAAAGCCTTTGATTCTATTCTGCACAAGGCTGTTTTTGAGGCGCTAAAACAACACAGCGTAGAGGAGAAGTACATCAACATCCTGAAAGAGACATATGATGGAGGCACTGCTCAGGTTCGGAACGAATCACTTAGCCGAAAGATTAAGATCATGAAGGGAATGCGGCAAGGAGATCTGTTGCTGGGAGGTTCTGCAGAACTTTAGCCCGCTTTGCCGATAGCATTTTAGCCAATGCTAAGCGCATTAGCCTATTAGCCGCTGCCATGCTTCACTCGTATTTATCTAAGCCGCTAAAAAGCACAGCAATCCATGATTTTATATCTTACTGGCAGCAACATGGCTCAGAGTTTCTGTTTGGTATCCACCCCAAGTAAAAATGAAGTAGTTCATGTCTCATAACAACAGAATAAGCTGCCTCTGGCTGAGGTCTTCCTGTTTTGTGCAGAGTAGAGCTGCTCAAAGAGGCTCTGTGTGCTCTGCTGCCAACTAGCGGTCGGAGGGTGAAGTGGAAAGCAAGGGTAAGACACTAAAGGACGCTCAGAATAATTAAATAAATATCGATCTGGCAGCATTTTGAATCGATACAAGTATTGCCAAATGAACTATCGCGTTATTTTACAGAATCTATTTTTTCTTACACCCCTAATCGATACCACACAAGGTGAGATCTTGTGAGGGGCTCCAGTCCGAGGGACATTGACAGTCATCATTAGCTTCTTCCATTTTCTGACAATTGCTCCAACAGTTGTTCTTTTCTCACCAAGCTGCTTGGCAATTACCCCGTAAACACTTCCAACTTTGTGAAGGTCTACAATTGTGTCTCTTGTGTCTTTTGACAGCTCTTTGGTTTTGCCCATGTTGGTAGTTAGATTTCTGACTGATTGTCGGGGGCACAGGTGCCTCTATGCAAGCTAACCACCTCAAAAAGGTGCCCCTAATATAGAATAATGAGCAGAGTGGAGTTGGAATATTTAAAAGCAGAACAGCAAGTCTTTGCTGGTCAGAAGGAAAGTCTGATAAAGTGATCAAATACTTATTTGTCACAGTAATATACAAATAAATTGTTTAAAAATGTTTTACGTGATTTCTGAATGTTTCTTCAGATTCTGTCTCTCACTGTGGAAATGCACCTATGATGAAAATGTTATACCCCTCCATGTTTTCTAAGTGGGAGAACTTGCTAAATCACAGGGTGATCAAATACTTATTGACCTCACTGTATATTCATTTTCATTAGTCTCTTGTCAGACATTTTTCTCTAATCATCACAGTTTATTGATGCTTGAAAAAACCCAAATGTCCTGGAAACGTATAAAAGGCTCCTTGTTGTGTCCCTGCAGCCCTCCCCCAGCATTGGATGACTGAAGAGGAAGATCAATGCAACCAGCAGAGGGACTTCAGAGTGGAACTGCAGGAACCAGAACCACCACAGATTAAAGAGGAACCAGGGAAACTCTGCATCAGTCAGGATGAAGATCATCTTGATCTGAAGCAGGAGACTGATACCTTGATGGAGATTCCTACCTATGAGGAAGATGAGAACAGTGAAGCAGATTTAAACAATCAGCAGAGCTTTAATGTAACTGATAGTCAGGATGAAGAAGGAAACCAACATGAAGAATCAACATCAACTACAGAGGAAGAGACAGACTCACAGAACAGAGATCAGAGGAAGAGGAGGGACAGAAGTCATGTCCAAAGTGTGGACAGCTCTCACATGTCAGCAGGTCAGTGTGACTCCGATCTTCAGTATTTTGTTTTAATCTCCAATAACCAAGAACAAAATACAAGAAGCAAACATCAAGTCTAGAGTCCCTAATTTAACACATAAAAACCAGTAGGAACACTTTTCTGAGCAATCTATAGAAATGTTGACCACACACTTCCTAACACTACAATACATACCAGGGATCGACAACCTGGGACACACAGAGGGAAAGACAGTGGAACGCGGGGGGTGACAAAAGAAGCACTTGATCTGTATTCTTTTTGTAGTATTTTGACTTGGAAAAAAAAATCATGTTTGACTGATCATTTCTTCTCATAGTGACTTTTTTTCCCCCAATGGGGACACAAGGGGTCCATTCACTCAGTGCTGTTACTCTGACCCCGCCCACCTATATAAATACTGCCACTTCTTTTCAATAAAACGTTAAAGTTTTACATAATGTACATTACTTTCCATGTCGGTCTTTAGGAACGGGCGATTTAAAAGATGGGGGGGGGGGGGGGGGGAGACGTATCTCTCTGTGAAATGAAAACATAATAATGATCCTGTGTTTTGAAACTATTGCTGGTGAGATGACAGGTGCACAGATGTGGGCTCATCTGTGGTTGAAACATAAGTGCATGAGTAGGAAAAGCACAAAGCGGTCTGCAAGCTGTTGAACATGTTTATGACTGCACAGCTGGTTTTTTGGCCATGTCAGTCATTTTGCATCTAATGAATGAAATGATTGAGATTGGACTCCGGTGTTTATGGTTCATTGACGTGCCTGGCAGTTAAGAAAATGGATTCAAGTATTTCTATTTCATTCCAGAACTAAGCAAACGAGCTATTTTCGTCCAGCCTTGGATCTCTTTTGCTGGTCATGAAGGCCAGTATGGGGTGCTGTACTTTAGGGTCAAACAGCATTAATAATATTCAGGACGTGCTGAGGAAACTCTTCTTTTATGAACCCCTTTGTTAGGAATTAGCAGTAACTTTACATCTGAGGGCTACATGCTATGTATCCCATCGTGCATCACACATTTCCCATAATGCATCTTGACCAATCAACGTGTCCCTTAACTGTGGTGCAATCAAATACAACAGGATGAATGTACAGCTGGGTTCATAAATATTGGGACAGAGACTCAATGCCAACCTTTTTGGTTTTGAAATGAAACGAACAAGATGTGTTCCTCCACGGCTAATGTTTTTAGCACGTATTAGCCTAATGCTAACCCTTCTTTCAGGTCCTTGCAGCCAAGAAATAAGCACTGGCCAATTAGCAGATTAAAAAAATTATGAGCAAGCAGGCCCATTATAAAAATCATAACTGTAATAAAAGCACATTTAGAAGTTCGTCTCCTGCAGCTTCTGATCGGGCCTAAAAAATCCAGCCCGACCCGACCCAAGCCCGCGGGCATTAACGCCCAACCCAGCCCAAACGCGACCAATTAACTTGATTTGCAGGCCCGAGCTCGAAGCAAACCCGAAATTTCAATTTATCCTATAGTATTTTTGGCAAAAAAAAAAAACCCGCAAGATTTGTTAAGGTTAAAATAATCGACATATTTTTATGATCATGATAAATAAAATAAATAATAATAATAAATAAATAAACGCTGGAACACAGAATAAGAGGCCAGATAAAGAGAGTGAAAGAGAGATCTTGATGCGCACTCTCCCTTAATTGGAGAAATACTGCAGCCCTGGCTCTGTGTCTGCGCTTCCTGTTTAGTAGTAGTTATATAGCAATTACCTTACAGGTCCTTATCTGTTTTAAACAAATAATTTATAACAAGTATTCCTTAGTTTTGTATCCACACATCGTTTTAGAATTGTTACCTTCAGCGTGAGGCTTCGGACCTGGAGATCGAACCGCTGTTATGATCTCCAGTCCGGTCTGGACCTAAACGGTAACAAATTCAGTGGGACACTGTTGCTTCGGAAAAGGCCTGTAGCCATTTACTTTCTTTGGCCGGATCATTTGTTATAGCACAACGTCTCCAAACACCTTCTCATGCAAACTGACACCTGCAGCAGCACAGCCCCTACTTTTTTCCTCTCCCGCGCATTTTTCTCTCTCATTTTTCCCTGAGTGCCCCAAGGCAACGCCTTCTTCCACTGCTGCGTCACCTCCCTGACGACCGCAGTCACACCAAAGAAACATAGCAACGGGGGGGGGGGGGGGGGGGGGGCAAGCTATGCTGCTAACAGTATACATTTTTATAAACATATATTTATTAAAAAAGTCAGCGAGAGAAAAGTCCGGCCCAACCCGACCCGAACGTAATGATTGTCATTTTAGTCCCCGACCCAACCCGAATTTCGGGCCGGGTCGGGTTCTGACTCGGGCTTAAGATCTTACCTCTACTTCACGCTGATTTTGCCGTTCCAGGACAGCTACAGCCTTTGAACAACGCTAACAGATTTCACCATGCTAAACTTTTGGCGTTTGCTGGTTGGATCAACAGGCACTGATGTCATCGCCCCGCCTCCCCCTGGAAATGCTACCTGGAATTGTGTTATGCGACACTATTTGCAGTGTGGATGTGAAAATGAAAATGCAATCCCCTCTTTGCACTTTTATTTTAATTATGACACACAATAAGCAGTTTTTAAGTAGAAAATGAAAAAGCATTTTGAAGTTTTTGTTATTTTAATTTATGAGTCATATGATGTAGTTGCATTTTTATAATGAAAAAGCATGTCTGTTAATCAAGTATAAATGTCAAATTAGATATATCGAACTGAATTTTGCTACACATTTACCAGTTAACTTTTTGAAAATGAAATGTCAAATACTATTTTCTTTATCATTTTGATTGACTGAATAAGCAGTGTTTAATAAGAAAATGAAAAAGCGGTTTAGTGGATTGCTTTTTCTTTTTAATTTTGAGTAAATAAATGCAGCTTCATTTTGAAAATGAAAAAGCATTTCTGGCATTGTCTTTTATTTTTTAATTATGCTACACAAATGCTTCCATAGATAATATTGTCAGAAACATTTCAGAAATCATCCTACTGCTTTTGTCAGGAGTCACATCATCATTAAATACAAGATAACCAGTTACATTAGCAGCCATACATGCCCACGCCATGACATTACCACCACCATGCTTCACTGATGAGATTGTATGCTTTGGATCATGAGCAGTTCCTTTCCTTCTTATGCTCTTCTCTTTCCACGACTCTGGTACAAGTTGATCTTGGTCTCATCTGTCCATAGGATGTTGTATTAGAACTGTGAAGACTGTTTTAGATGTTGTTTGGCAAACTCTAGTCTGGCCTTCCTGTTTTTGAGACTCACTAAGGTTTTACAGCTTGTGGTAGACCCTCCGTTTAGGGAGTTTTCTTCACCAGGAACAGAATTATTCCTTCATCCGCCTCAGTTTTTTTCTGTGATCTCTCAGGTCGTTTGCCGTTGCTGAGCTCCCCAGTGCATTTCTCCTTTTTAAGAATGTTGTATTTGTGATAATGAGGGAATAACACACACCTGGCCATGGAACAGCTGAGAAGCCAGCCAATTATTTTTGGTTCCTTAACAAGTGGGAGGCACATATGCAAACAGTTGTAATTCATACACCGCTCACCTGATCTGGAACTAAATACCCTCAAATTAAGGCTGACGGTCACAGACTTGTGAATGTAACTTTATCAGCAGCATATTCTTAACATTACACAGCTGGTGTTGTGCTGAAATAAGCCTCAGAGACTCTGTGAAACATTTACTATAGATGCCTGCATGTTTACTGTCAATAATGACAAGAATCTAAAACATTCTTTTTGTTTTCAAACTGTTTTCCTTTTTATAATTTCACATAAAAACAATTGGAGACAGAATCAGGTTAAAAGTACATTTTCTGTCAATCTCTCAGTCCCCTTTTTAATAAATCTGTCCTATTTATTTCAGCAGGATTTAATTTGAGTATACAGTTAGATGACATTAAAGACCTGTTTATACCATTTATGAATTGTTTATCTGCAAAATAATTTCCTTAAAAAAACAGAAAATACTATTTTCTATCCATAACTGGTTCAGACGACAAGTTAGGCTACGTTCACACTGCAGGGCTTAATGCTCAATTCCGATTTTTTGAAAAAATCCAAATTGTTTGCTAGACCGTTCACATTTCCAATTAAATCCGAACTTTTGTGATCTACAGTGTGACCGTGAAACGACCCAGAGTTTACCCGAATGCGCAGAAGAGTACTCAACGTCGAATGACGTCACTCGTTGTTTGCGGAAGTAGCTTAGGTTAACATGGATGTCAACAACAGTGTTGTCAACAGCAGAGCTCTTTTTTCATTAATACATTTATTTTCACAAAGGAGCCAGCACAATAACAATCTTCCCATTTTTAAGAAGGCATTGGAGCGGGGATCGTCTGTAACCACTGTTGTGGAATGTATCGGGCCCACGCGCGCACGTTTGTGTAAGGGACAGGAGAAGAGCGCGTGCAGCGGGAGAGAATGGGGGGCGGCAGTGTGGGCGCGCATTCATGTTGTGTGTTACGGAGGAAGGACAACGGTAATAAAAGAAGGTTTCCCCCAGAATAAATGCTATGGACTCTTTATTAACCCATTCCGGAGAATCCTGGAGAATCTAAGGGTCAGAACAGGGAGGAGGAGGAGGAGGAGGATCCGCCTTGGGTCCCCCGCACTTCTGACCACGGTCGGGAAGGGGAGAAAGAAAAAAAAAGTACTCGCGAGAAATGTTCAACACCACGCTCGGCCATTTAGCTGTTAATTTTTTTTCAAAAACCGCCCGGTTGCGATAAGAGCCCTGGAGTTTGGCCTGAATAGTGCTGTCACCCCAAATATTAATACAATCGGGGACATCGCTTCCCTTCCACTGACGGGTCTCAGCAGCATGGTCCGCCGTGGTTGCTGTTTACGTTGTCGTTCCCGCCTATTTCAACGCAGAATGATGACGTTTGTTGCGTATCGATGACGTACGATTCGGATTTAGGTTGCCTGGCCGGTCAGAAGGCGGTCGCAATTGAAAAGATCGGATACGTTTCGGATTCAGGACGGCAAAACCAAGTGGCCTGGGTCGCGTTTGAAAAGATCGGATCTGTGTCATTCAGACTGTCATGAAAAGATTGGAATTGGGTCGCTTAGGGGCAAAAAAATCGGAATTGGGTCGTTTCAGCCTGCAGTGTGAACGTAGCCTAATTGACTGAAAAAGCTCTCCTCATAGGGGGGAGGTGTAGAGGGGGCTTTTTCAGCACAGTTTTATACTGTTGTGCTAAAGAAAACAAAAAACTTTTTTTTTTAATTAAAAGTTTTTTAATGTGCATATACTGAATGATACTGCAATCATTTGTATTGATACTTGTATCAATATATATTTGATATTTGTATTGAAACAAACTATTACATTTTTAGATAAAGACATCGTTCTGGGTTACCTTAATGTCAAAGTAGACAAAGATTGTATCTTCATTACACAATTGTTTTTATTATTGGCAAAATTTCATATCCATAAAGCCAAATGGTCAAACTCCAAACCTAAATTCCAGCAGTTTTTGAGTGAAATAAATCATTATTGTACCACTGTCAAACATCTGCAAAACCAAAAAGCAATTAGAACTACTTTAATTTTTGAAAAATTTAAAATTTATTAAACCCCAAAGATTTTTGAAGTAATGATTCTTTTTGTCTTGTGTTGTATATGTATGTGTATATACTTATATACTTTTTGTTTTATTTCTTATATTTTTTGTAATATGTACACATTGCAATTTCCCCTGTGACATTCACATTGTTATTGTATTGTGTTGTTGTTGTTTGTCAATAAAGAAAAAAAAAAAAGATTTGACTACAAGGCTTTATGTCAGGAAGATACATAATGAATAATATCAGGCTAGTTTTGGACATTTTTAATCATCCAGACATTATAAATGGTAATGGTTTTATTTTATTTTTGGATTTTTACAAAGCATTTGATACCGTAGAACATAAATTCATTTTTCGTTGTCTTCAAAAATTTGGTTTTGGAGAATACTTTTATTCAGCTATTGTTACTTTATACAAAAACTGTAACAGCTCTATTAAATTAGCAGGTGGCACCTCTCCCAGATTTAATCTAGAGAGAGGAATTAGGCAAGGTTGTCCTGTTTCTCCATATCTTTTCCTTTTAGTTTCTCAACTGTTAACAGATCACATTAAATCCAGTGCAGTAGAACGCATCAATCTCATTGACAAAGAACTAATTATTACTCAACTTGCAGATGACACTACACTTTTTCTAAAAAATGAAAAGCCAATTCCTGTTTCTTTTGACGTTATTGGGACATTTTCAAAGGCGTCCGGTCTTTGTCTGAATGTGAATAAATGCGAATTAATGGCAATTAAAGAATGTGCTGCTATTACTTTGTATAATCTTCCAGTTAAATCTGAAGTAAAATATATAGGTATTTTAATAACAAAAGACCAACATGCAAGAAGCTCCCTAAATTTTAACCCAAATATAGAAAAAACTCAAAGGAAATTGAATCAGTGGCTCTCCAGAGATTTATCTTTGAGAGGAAGGATTTTACTCAGCAAAGCAGAAGGTATTTCCCACTTGACATACGCAGCTTTGGCTTTACATGTTGATGATAAAATTATCAAAGAAATCGACAAAATGCTTTTTAATTTCATCTGGAAAAATATAACCCATTTCTTAAAAAAAAATGTTCTCATGAACTCCTATGACAAAGGTGGCCTCAATTTTCTCGATTTTTTTATACCTTAAATAACACATTTAAAATTAATTGGCTAAAACAACTTTTAGAAATCCCAGCTCCATTTGGAACACTATACCTCTTCATGTTTTATCTAAAATTGGTGGTGTTGATTTCTTTCTCATGTGTAATTATGATGTATGTAAAATCCCACTAAAATTATCTGCATTTTACCGCCAAGCCTTCCTTTCATGGTCCCTTGTATACAAACACAACTTTTCACCTCACAAATATTCTATCTGGAATAACAGAGACATTTTATTTTTTTTATTTTTATTTTTTTTTTAACTTGTCCTGTCCAACAGCTGGGCAGACAGATGAGAGCTGAGGGCCTCTTGTGTTGGACATATTTTACTTTAACAAGAGGGGTTATTAATCTTCAGACAAACCAAAGGTATGTCTGAAAAAAACCCTTTTGTAATTGAGGCCAAACTTTATTAATTTCAATCATGTCTGAAAATCTTTGGTGTTGGACCGGACGGAAAAGGAAAGAAGGGAAGAAGAGAGAGGGACGTTAGAGAGAGGGAGGTAGGAGGGTGATAATAGGAGAGGAGGGGGATGAAGCAGCATAAAGCAACAAGTTTACTGGTTGTTAATCATTATGGTAAGGTTCAAATGTAGAAAAAAAAAAAACAAACAAACAAAAAAAAGGGGCGGAGCCTGTCCACCCACACACTCAAATGTTATAAACACACCTGCTAGCTGCAAAAATGTCCACCTGTCGACATGTACACAAAACAGATAGTGTTCACACGCATACTTATGCCTTAAAACCAACTAGTGTGAAATATTTCAGTCATTCAGTCATGCAAACTGTTAGTGCAAAGGTGAGCTAACACCAGTGCTCAGGTGAGTGTTTATGTTCTTTTAAAATGGATGGTGGAACGTGAAAAGAAGGAGGGAGAGTGCCCAGCCATCCCCACCCCAAGACCCCCACCGCAGCAGCAGCGGCAGCCGGAATCCCCCCAACGCCACACGGGAACCGGCAGGGAACAACCGCCGCCCGGGCGACCAAGCCCGCCACCCAGGCCAGGGCCAGCAGGGCTGCCGCAAGGCCCCCAGAGCCAGAGGCCAGGGACGCACCGAGGGAAAGAGAGCGCCGCCCCAGCCCAACCAGGAGAGCAGCCCCCCCGCCGCGCCGGGAGAACCCAACGCAGGGCCCCACCGGAGAAGGACGCCCACAGCCCCAAACGAGCACCCCACCACCACCCAGGAGTTCCGGGCATCCCCCCGCCCCAACCACAGGTACGAGCCAGGACCCCCCAAGGGAGACCCGCTCCGCACTCCAGGCAGCCACCCGCCCGGCCCACGGTTGGTCCAGGGAGGAGCGAGGCAGGGGCCCGCCGCCCCCGCCCAGGAGGGGGGAACCCCGGGGAAAAAAGAGGGCCCACAAGGGGTGTTGTAAATATGGCCCGACCAGGCTCGGCCACAGTTGGAAATTTGGCGGGGCCCAGCACCCAGGAGCAAGGACCAGAACCCACCCCCCAGGGACCAGACACCCCCGGCTCAGATGTAATTTGAACCCCCCCACCGCGCGGAGAGAGCACCGCCGGGCCCAGGAAGCCAGCACCCCGGGGACACGGCCGCCGCCGCAAAGGGGCCCGTACCCCCCACCAGGGAAGAGGCAGGGGACAGACGGACCCAGGTCCCACCTTCCTTGCAAAATGTGTGTGCGTGTATGTGTGTTTGAAAGGGTGTGTGTGTGCATGTGTGTGTGTTTATGTTGGGATGTATATATTGAGGGGGGAGGGGTGTGTGTACTAAGGGGGGTGCGGTTAAAATTGGCGGGTAGGGCACTAAGGGGAGATCTCCTGATTACTCACAGTGACGTCCCCTCACCCTCCCCACCAAGGGGCCCTAAATGTCTAAGGTGCGGTTAAAATTGGCGGGTAGGGTGCTAGGAGGACATCCGCTGCTTGCTGGCAGTGATGTCCAAGCACCCCCCCTACCAATGGCCCTACATGTCTAAGGTGCAAATAAAACCGAAAGAGGGGGGGCCCACTCCATACGGCAACCACAGGAGGGGGGCCACTGCCTAGTAAACCCCCCCCAAGGCTCATCGCAGGCTAAGCCCCCCACCCCCTCACCCTATTATGAGGTTATATGAGGAAGGGGGTAAGTTGGGGACAGATGATAGACTGTCCCCCGGTGGTCAAACAGCCGTCCCCCGCCCCCCCCCCCCAGCAAGGGGGCCAGGCCCACCCAGCCCCGGGGCCCCACCCCCGGAGGCGCAGATACCCCAGGCCCAGCACCACCACCCCCACACAGAGAGAGGGGAGCCAGAAAGCGCCGCCCCCCCCCGGAGCAAGCCCAGGCCCCCACCCCCAAACGCCGGCCCTAGAAGAGCTCTGGTCAGGCCTCGACGGGACCGAGGAGGCCAACCGGCCGGGGAAACCGCCGATGGCCTCAGCGGAGACCCCGACCCGTCAACCCCCCCTGCCCCGTACCAATAGTGCCCCCCCCCCTCCCCCAGAATGCCCCCCCACAGGACAGGGCCGACAAGACCCCCACCCCACCCCACCCCCAGACCCCGCAGCCGAAGCGGATGACACCCAGAGCGACCGGGGGCCCGAAGAGGGTTGTCCCGTCCCGCCCCAGAGCCAGGGAAGGGCCGATCCCAGCCCCAGGTGTAGACAGGAAGCCCATCCAGCGCCGCTGGGCCCCCCCCCCCCGAGCAGCGCCCCCCGCCAACCCCCCCCAGCACAGGCAAAGGGACCACCCCCCCAAGCCAAGCCAGACCACCACCCCACCCCCCCACCACGCACCCCCACACCCAAGCCCAGAGGACCACGCAGCGCCCCAGGCCGCCCCACCCAGGCGCCGGACCCGACCCCCCGACCAACGGAGCCCCCACCACCCCCGGCCAGGCACCGGAGGCCCCGACCCCCACCCCGGCCCACGGCAGAAGGGCAAGGAGCAGCGACGACCACGCCCCCCCCACCCCCTAAGTCACGGAGTTAGCTATGGGAGACCAGAGAGACCGAATTCTTTCAAAGTTACTTGAACTTTGGGCTGACATTTTTTCCAAGCTGATATGATCAAGCAGCAGATTTCTGTGTTGACTTATATTTATATATTTTTTGCTTTTCCAATTTATTAAAATAGTTTTTTTAGCAATGCAAAGAGTTATGAAAATGATAGAGCCTAATCCTCCTTCTACATCGATGGCACTCATGTCACCAAGCACACAAAGTGACGGTGAAGCTGTGATTGAAACCCTAAGCCAGACTGATAGATCGGCACATACCTGCTGCCAGAGAGCCTTGACAGGCTTGCAGAACCATAGTGCATGCATGTAATTGTCGGGTAGATTACTGTCACAGTGCTGACAAATGTCTGAGTTACTGAGACCCATCTTGAACATCCTCTGTTCAGTGTAGTAAATTCTGTGAAGAGTTTTGAAATGGATTAGCTGCAGATTTGGACTTTTTGTCATTTTAAAGGTGTTTAGACAAAGTTCTGACCAAAAACTTTCATCTGTGCTGATGCTCAAATCCGCATCCCATTTTGTTGTCGGAAGTGAAATATTGTTATCTAAATTACATAAAAGTTTGTATATTTTGGAGAGAGTTTTATTCATTGAGAAATTGATCAGAGTGGTAACTACATCTGGTAGCTTTAAATCGTTGTCTCTGTATTTAAACTTTTTTAGTAATAATTGATTTAAGTTGCTGATATTCCAAGAAGTTATATATTCCATGTTTGTCTTGAAGTTCCTGGGGAGTTATGAATCTTCTATCAATAATTATGTGCTCTAGTTGTTTTATGCCCCCTGCTTGCCAAGCTGGGAAGTGGATAATTTTTTTGTTTATGAGGATGTCTGGGTTGTTCCAGATGGGTGTCATTTTGCACGGTTGAATTGATGATTTTGATATTTTGAGAAATTCCCACCAGGCTGTTAAAGTGGCATTTATATTAATACTTTGAAAACAATCCTGTTTTTTAACTGTTTGGCTAATAAATGGAAGATCTGACAGGTTGATCTTTCCACATAACGCCTGTTCCAAGTCTAACCATGAGTTGGTTTCTGGATTATTTTTTAACCATTTTAAGATGTATTGTAATCTATTTGCAAGAAAGTAACTGTGGAAGTTAGGTAATTCTAATCCTCCACAGCTTTTTGCAGATTTTAAAGTTTTTAGACTAATTCTTGCAGGTTTATTGTTCCATAGAAAGCTTGATATGGATGAGTCTAATGTTTTGAACCATTTTAATGGCGGTTGTGTGGGAATCATTGAGAGGAGATAGTTAACTTTGGGTAAGATTTTCATTTTAACCGTGGCTACCTTGCCCATAAGGGACAAAGGCAGGTTGGTCCAGCGTGTTAGATCGTCCTGTATGTTTTTCAGTAATGGGGTGTAGTTTAGCTGCACCAGTTCTGATATTTTGGGGGAAAAATAAATACCTAGATATTTTATATTGCCTGATTTAACTGGTATTGTGAGTCCTTGCTCCGCATTACTGTTCAGCGGTAATAAAACAGATTTATTCCAATTAATGGAATAGTCTGATATAGAAGAGAATTCATTAATGATTGTTGCCGTTTCATTTACAGAATGTATATTACTTAAAAACAGTAATATGTCATCTGCATAGAGACCAATTTTATGATGGCTGTGTTTGGTTTTAATTCCTTTAATACTCTCATTCTGTCTTATTGCTGCAGCTAGAGGCTCGATAAATATTGCAAAAAGAGAGGGGGAGAGTGGGCAACCCTGTCTAGTTCCTCTTCCAAGAAAAACCTGTTGGAAGTCTGTTTATTAGTTCTAACTGATGCATTGGGGTTGTGATATAATATTTTGATCCAATTGATGAATGATTCTCCAAACCCAAACTTATGGAGGGCAGCAATGAGGAATTTCCAATTTACTCTATCAAAGGCTTTTTCAGCATCCAGTGATAGTATAGTCATTTCCTGGTTTTTGATGGTGGCAAAGTCTATTATGTTAACGAGTCTGCGGACATTGTCATCCGAGTGTCTGCCTTTGATGAATCCAGTTTGGTCAAAGTCAATTATGTGAGGAGTGACTTTTTCTATTCTCTGTGCTAGTGCTTTGCAGATAATTTTTACATCTGCATTAATAAAAGAAATGGGGCGATAGCTTGAAGGACTCGTGGGGTCTTTGTCTGGTTTTAGAAGAAGGATAATGTTGGCAGAGTTCATGTTAGGTGGTAGAGATTGGCTTTCATTGATAAATTTTACCGTTTTATAAAACGTTGGTGCCAGTTGTTCCCAGAATTCCTTATAAAACTCTGCAGGAAAGCCGTCAGGCCCTGGTGCTTTACCATTAGGCATAAGTAACAGAGCTTCATGAAGCTCAGACAACGAGAGCGGAGAGTCTAAATTTGTGATTTGATCTTCGTTTAACTTGGGCAGGTTTATATTGTTGAGAAATGAGTTGATGCTTTGTTCTGATGGATTGATCTGTGGAGTGTATAAGTTTTGATAAAAGTCTTTAAACGCATTATTAATTTTTACCGGGTCATGGGTGATATTCCCTGTTTGGTCCATAATAGAAGTGATTGTTGATTTTTCTTTATTAATTTTAAGCTGATTAGCTAGAAATTTGCCAGATTTATTTGAGTTTTCATATCTTTCCAGTCGAAGCCTTTGTATCTGGAATTGTGTTTGTTTATTGATGATGTCATTTAACTGCAGCTTTAAATTTTTCAGGTCCCCCAGTATGTGTTCCTGTGCAGAAGCAGCATAAGCAGTCTCCAGAGTTTTTATTTTATTTCCTAATTCTAATAAATCTGCTTTCTCCTTGCGTTTTTTATGCGTTGAATAAGAGATGATTTTCCCTCTCATGACTGCTTTTGCTGCTTCCCAAAGAATACTTGGTGATATTTCAGAAGTATCGTTGAATTCTAAGAAGGTTGCCCACTCTTTTTTAAAGAATTCAATAAATTCCTGGTCTTTTAACAGAGATGTATTAAACCTCCAGGTTGAACCCGAGGGTCTGGGTACTTCCCTTGAAATGGTAACAAAAACTGGTGCATGGTCACTGATAATAATTGGATGAATGTTGAAACTTTTAATTTCTTTCAAAAGGGAGTTACTGACTAATAAATAATCTAAACGAGATTGTGAATGGTGAACTGGAGAAAAAAAGGTGAACCCCTTAGTGCTTGGATGACATGAGCGCCAAGCGTCGCAGAGACCCAGATCATTCATGTACTGCTTTAGAATACTTGCAGACTGCCATGTACGCTGGTTTGCTGCTGTGCTGAGTCTGTCAAGTTCAGGGTCCAAAACAAGGTTGACGTCTCCTCCTATAATGATTGTGGAGTCAGAGTGAACTGAGAGTGAGGTGAAGAATCTGTGAAAGAAGGAAGAGTCGTCAGCATTAGGGCCATAAACACTCGCTATACAAAAGTCCTTATTCTGAATGGATATATTAATGATTACAAATCTGCCTTCTGGGTCAGTAACTGTATCCTTATGAGTAAATGTAACATTTTTATTAATCAAAACTGCAACCCTTCTTTGTTTGGAGTTGAAACTGGCAGAATACATAACTGGATACTGGGAACAGCACAGGAGATGACCAGCTGATAAAGATAAATGGGTCTCCTGCAGCAGAGCTATATCTGCTTTAAGATCATTCAGGTGATTTAACACTTTCAATCTCTTTGGCCCAGAACCAAGTCCACGCACATTCCAGCTAACGATGTTAAGACTGTTCATAGCTGTTCTAACCGGGAGAGTGCAAGGCTAAATAGTGCGTGTGCCCGTCCGTGTGCGCGTGCCCGCTGTGCGTACCTGCTACACTGAAGCGCTGTGCGTTGTGGGTGAACGTGTCTTAGCTGTGAGCTGCATGTTGCGTGCGTCCTGTGTGAGCCTAAGTGAGGTCTTTGCAGTTTATCAACGTGTGTGCGGGATCGCGTGTGCATGCTCTTATGCGCACTAGTATGCGCGCGCGCCCGTTCCGTGCATAAATAAATACTCACCGTGGTTGCGTTGACTTTACCTGATTCACATATGAGGACATGGGAAGGGGGGGGGACAAGAGAAAAGAGAGAGGGAAAGAAAAAGAACAAAAAACAAAAACAGCGAAACAACAACAGAAACATGAATGTGAGAGAAAGAAAAAACACTTTTCCTGAGAGGTGTGGATTATTGATGATCCGATTATTTCCTATTCAATTAAATAAGTTTGCGGGTTTCTTCTGGGCAGCGCAGATGTCAGTGCGCCTCTGAAAGCCTTCAGCACAGCCAGGGTGTTACCTCTGGGTCCCGGAACAGCTTGCCGTTCACAAAAAGTTTATCAACAGCAACCACCGCGCGGGCTCCAGCAGACAGGTGCTTCCTCCTCAGCGGGAAGAGGATTTTCCGCCAGCGGAGGATCTCGCCTGGAAACTGATCATTCACACTGTAATGTGTGTCTTTCAGCTCTCGCCCTCTGCTTTTTACCTGCATCTTTTGTTTATAATGTTCAAATTTAGCAACAATAGGACGGGGACGCTGGACACATTTCTCTGGATTCAATGCCAACTGCATTCAACCACTGTTGCCTTGCATTCAAGTCCACTGAAAAGTTGCGCAAGCCAGTTATTTTTGACGACCGAAGGCAATAAACCGACAAGCCATGCTAAATCTAACACGCTAACGACCGACCGGTATAGAATCAAATATGGGCACGAAAGCGTAGAGAAAGTGTAAGGGGCCATTTGATTGGCTAAAAGCGAACCTGCCTACTTTGCTGATGAGTGTGATTGACAGATTCACTAGCCAATGGTGACATTAGTTGACCTGCTCCGTCAGATGAGTCTCAATATTCACCGTAAAAAAATCTCTCACAAATGTGGGCAGATTCACAAATCAGAGCGGGTTTTTGAATGACATTCTGCTATTCGTATGATCTGTGAGTTCACATCACATGTGTACCTAAAAATCATGTTTGTGAAGCACCTATTGTGCATTTCTAATACATTTATTGTGAATTTCTGAAATGTTTTTGTGAAACACAGTGTACACATTTGAAGATGAGCTGTCATTACTGTCCGTCTTCAGGCACATGCATCTGCTGTATGTGCTTCCATACCTCAGGTCCAACGATTTTATGAATGAACGCCGAACTAAACCATTGATGAATGAACATAGTAGGCTGCTGCGCTCCAATCACGTCGCACATCCATTAGTGGATGGAGGGGGAGGAGTCTGACAGAGGCACCATGACACCTTTTATGTTTTGGAGGTTAAATGTGGCATTTGTTCAGCAGAACTGTCAAACTTAAAAGCAGCTCCTTAATGCTGGGGAATTATAGAGCCAGACATGGAAAAGATGAACTACAATGACAAATATTGTGTTTAGATTAATTGCATTAAGTCCATCAGCAGAGTTTACGTGGGTTGCCTGCAATGATGTTTTTGGTCCAGCAGGAGTCAGTACTAAGTGACACAGTATCGACACAGTATCAATTCTGTTTTAGCAATGTGCCGAAACGCTTCACAAGGCCTCACCTACCCATCACTACTGAGAACAGAGATGGCTGAGCAGGTTAGCTGGAAGCCAGGCTGAATGGTGAGCAGAAGGGATGGCCTGTTTGACACAGCGCTTCGGCGCGTGTTTCACCTTCATGAAGCAGAGTGGTTCAACACAATGTTTCGGGGTGGGTGTCAACATGCGCAGATCACGTGGTTGATGAGCTATGAAGCGCCAAATGCATTGTTTGGTCAAACCATGGTTCAGATGTCACTTTTGTTCGAACAGTTGGATGCGCTATTCTCTAGAAAATACGAAATTAATCCCGACCAGTTCTATCGTTTCCCCTGTATTGGAATCAGCGTCAGTTCATTGCACTTTACCATGGCTCCTGGTAAAAAAAAGTACTGTGGTTCAGGATCATTTCAACTCAATTTCTCCTAATAAAACAATACACTATGAACATTGCGGATAAAAAAGAAATATTTCAATAAATCTATAACGGCAAGTTAATATGATGTGAGCAGAAGTAGCTCAGTAATACAGTCTATGGGATTTGCAATCAGAGGTCCTGGGTTTAAGGCCAGCATTTTACCTTTTTTCTTTTTGCTTTGCATTTTTCTTCTTCATGTAATGTGTATTTTGCTGTCTCAAGCACTTCTCACAGAAAACTTCACATGTCGTTCTTTTTTTTTTTTAAATCACTAACAACATTGTTTTGTTTTACGTTTTTTCATCATCATTTCCACGTTGAAGTGTTACAAGGAGCTTAGTTTAGGCATTTGATATACGTCCAGTCCGCCACCAGATGCCGCTGTTCTGTGTAGTTTCAAAGCCCTGAATGGGTGGTTCGTTTTTCCGGCACAATTACATGAACCCCAAGGGAAGCTTCATGGGGCTTCTATTTACATCCCTAGTGAGCAAACAGGTAGACAAGCTGGCAGAGACAACAGAGCAGGTAAGCTGCCTAAATACTTGCAGTGCAATGATCAGAAAGGTGAAGGCAAAAGCAGAGATTTATAGGAGTAGGCACAGGTGAAGGAAATCAGACAATTAGCAGCAGCGGGGGAAACTGCTGCTATGACAATTTTAATTCAAGTTTTTCTCTGTATCTCATCAGCAAACCCAAACATTAAATTCTTCATTTTCTTCTGGTCTACATGAGAATCAATAATCCAGTTTTCTGTAACTCTGATTCTCTGTGAGTCAGAATGAATGTTAGAATCAGTGCTGTTCTGAAAACAACAGCATTCATGATGCATTTGTGATCTGAGATGATCCAAATCCAAAAGAACTCATCAAACACCATCATGAAAGAAACTCATTTCTAACTAAACAAGTGTTTTTCTATCAGGATCCATCAGAGACTCAGATCTGGATCTGGATCTGAACCCAGCTGTGTTTCCTTCAGGAGTGACCAGTCAAAGGGTGGTCTCATCAACTTTAAATCATCTTCTAGTACAGAGAGGTGAGCTGTATGTAAACATTCTTTCTCACAGACATTTCGATCTTCGTGTGTGCAGCAGTGAGTGTTGGAGCTTCTCCACAAACACAGAATAGATCTAGTAGATTCTACTGAGTGTCTGCAGGACACCAGTGGGTCCAGTAGGATCTGATTGTTGCTGATTGTCCACAGACTGGACCAGCAGAGCTCAGAGACTCCCAGTGGTCCGTCTGTCCAGCAGCATCAAACACAGCTGGACTCCATCTTTCTGGTCTGTACATGAACAACAACTACTTTCCCATCATTCTGTCCACAGTCGTCTCCATGCTGCACTTTGGACACCAGTGGACTGTCAGTGTGTCCAACATGGAGCTGATGTTTGGCTCCATGACTTCACTCTGATTGGCTCATTCATCTGGAATTCTGTTGCAGCTGCTGGAGGACAACATTGTCACTTTTGTCAAGAAGGAGCTGAAGAAGATCCAGAAGCTTCTGAGTCACAGGGAGGATGAGGAGGAGCTGGAGGATGAAGATGAAGAGCAGAGGAGCAGCAGAGAGTCACTGATGAAGATCACAGTGAACTTCCTGAGGAGAATGAAGCAGGAGGAGCTGGCTGATGGACTGCAGAGCAGTAAGAGGATTTCTCTGAAGGTTTCAGCTGATGAGAAATGAAGATTTCCTGATGTCTGAACACATGGAACCACAGGGATTCAAACCCTCATCATTCAGGGCTGCAGAGAGTTGATTTACTGTTTGTTGTCTTCATTCAGGATCTGCTGCTGCAGTTTGTCGACATAAAGTCCAATCTGGTCTGAAGAAGAAGTTCCAGTGTGTGTTTGAGGGGATGGCTAAAGCAGGAAGCCCAACCCTTCTGAATGAGATCTACACAGAGCTCTTCATCACAGAGGGAGGAAGAGGAGAGCTGAATGAAAAACATGAGGTCAGACAGATTGAAGCAGCATCCAGGAAAGCAGACAGAGCAGAAACAAGCATCAGACAAGAAGAACTCTTCCAACTCCCAGCTGGAAGACCAGAACCAATCAGAACCGTGATGACTAAGGGAGTGGCTGGCATCGGGAAAACAGTCTTAACACAGAAGTTTACTCTGGACTGGGCTGAAGGCAAAGCCCACCAGAACCTCCACTTCACATTTCCATTCACTTTCAGACAGCTGAATGTGCTGAAAGAGGAGAAGTTCAGCTTGGCGGAACTTGTTCATCACTTCTTCCCTGAAACCAAACAAGCAGGAATCTGCAGCTTTGAAGACTTCCAGGACCATCTTTGATGGTCTGGATGAGTGTCGACTTCCTCTGGACTTCCACAAGACTCGGATCCTGAAGGACCCTAGAAAGTCCACCTCAGTGGCTGATCTGCTGACAAACCTCATCAGGGGGAACCTGCTTCCCTCTGCTCGCCTCTGGATAACCACACGACCTGCAGCAGCCAATCAGATCCCTGCTGAGTGTGTTGACATGGTGACAGAGGTCAGAGGGTTCAATGATCCCCAGAAGGAGGAGTACTTCAGGAAAAGATTCAGAGATGGGGACCAGGCCAGAAGGATCATCTCCCACATCAAGAGATCCCGAAGCCTCCACATCATGTGCCACATCCCAGTCTTCTGCTGGATCACTGCTACAGTTCTGGAGGATCTGCTGAAGAGCAGAGAGGGAGGAGAGCTACCCAAGAGCCTGACTGAGATGTACATCCACTTCCTGGTGGTTCAGGCCAAAGTCAAGAAGGTCAAGTATGATGGAGGAGCTGAGACAGATCCTCACTGGAGTCCAGAGAGCAGGAAGATGATGGAGTCTCTGGGAAAACTGGCTTTTGAGCAGCTGCAGAAAGGAAACCTGATCTTCTATGAATCCGACCTGACAGAGTGTGGCATCGATATCAGAGCAGCCTCAGTGTACTCAGGAGTGTTCACACAGGTCTTTAGAGAGGAGAGAGGTCTGTACCAGGACAAGGTCTTCTGCTTCATCCATCTGAGTGTTCAGGAGTTTCTGGCTGCTCTTCATGTCCACCTGACCTTCATCACCTCTGGACTAAACCTCATGGAAGAAAAACGGAAAACAAAATCCTTAAAGATTCTCAAACAGACACAAAGCAGTCCAGTCCAGTTCTACCAGAGTGCTGTGAAGAAGGCCTTACAGAGTCCAAACGGACACCTGGATTTGTTCCTCCGCTTCCTCCTGGGTCTTTCACTGCAGACCAATCAGAGTCTCCTACGAGGTCTGCTGACTCAGACAGGAAGTAGCTCACAGACCAATCAGGAAACAGTCCAGTTCATCAAGGAGAAGATCAGTGAGAATCTGTCTGCAGAGAAAAGCATCAACCTGTTCCACTGTCTGAATGAGCTGAATGATGGTTCTCTAGTGGAGGAGATCCAACAGTCCCTGCGGTCAGGACGTCTCTCCACAGAGAAACTGTCTCCTGCTCAGTGGTCTGCTCTGGTCTTCATCTTACTGTCATCAGAAGAAGATCTGGAAGAGTTTAACCTGAAGAAATACTCTGCTTCAGAGGAGGCTCTTCTGAGGATGCTGCCTGTGATTGAAGCTTCCAACAAAGCTCTGTAAGAACTCTCAGGAAAATTACCTTCAGTGAACAAATGAATCTGAGTGGAAACATGAAGGTTTCAGTAACTGCTGTCGGTCTTTGTTTTCTTCAGGTTGTATAACTGTAATCTATCAGAGAAAAGCTGTGCAGCTTTGTCCCCAATTCTTAGCTCTCAGTCCTACAGACTCAGAGTTCTGGACTTGAGTAACAACAACCTGCAGGATTCAGGAGTGAAGCTACTGTCTGCTGGACTGGAGAGTCCAGACTGTAAACTGAGACTCTCAGGTCAGGTTTCATTCAATTTTTGATTTTCTGCAACAAGTGTTATCAGTTTTTCTCTGTTTCAGGAGAAAGTGTTAATAGACGTCAGTGCAGATAAAACAGCAGAGGACTGTTGCATAGAAGTAAAAAGAAAAGAACATTCTGCTTGAGTTAAAAATCCTGAAATCTCCTTATCTGATGGTTACAAATGTTATCCTGTATTATTTTATTTTTTTGCACCAGACTAAACAGGAGAACCTACATCCACCCAGGTGTTGAGATCTGGGAGAAGTTCATGTTCTGTGTTCTTTCAAAGAAAACATGAATCAATCCAAGAACTGCAGATTTCAATGGACAGTTACAGAGATTTCTGACCCACAGAGCAGCAGCTCCTTATGAAGAGATATGAGGAGGTCAAACTCCAGCAGATTGACAGGCGTTTCCCACAGACCTGGTTTGGTGATTATTCAGAACCGAGCTTGGATCAGAACCAGGTCTTTCATTTCACATAGTCTCTAGGTTCTCAGTCCTGGTGCTTAAACAGACACTAAATCTATTTGTGATTAGAGTGAAGAACCTCTGGATGTAGTTTATGTTCAAGGCTTGGGGCAGAGCTACCTGGCAAAAGGAAGATGGTGCCATAAGCAAACCCAGAAACTGAAGAAGATCCTTCAAGGTTTCTGTGATTAGAAATGGACTTTGGGAGCAGCAGAGACAGTGGACCTCGCTTAATTTTATCCTATGGTATCGGCCGGGACACTGCATATTCATTTATGTTACAGCACATCAACAATAAAATGAATAGTAACAGAATTGTATATGTTCAAACTCAAACAGGTTTCTTAAAAGCTCCAGAGCTGAAAAATCTTAAACCCTTAAACTAACAGCACAACCAGCTGAAGCCCTTTGACTACCAGCAGAACCATCAGCAGCTCCTCTTCAGGGCCACATTCAGACATTTTTGGCCCCGTGGATCCTCATGTTTTTCAAGGCCATTTACAGTTTAGAGATGTCAAGAAATGCTTTCAGAGGAGAACTAAAGACTTTTTGAGCTGTTTTTCTGCAATGTGATCATTTGAAAATGTATTTTACAATGTAAAATTCAAGATGAAAAAATACAATTTAATCTGACATTTTTTAATCAAAGCTTTAAATCAAAGAAACATCTATTGGATTGTAAATATTTAGTCATGAATAATTCCTGATGATCAATTACATTTCAATTCCTCGTCTGTTTTAACTTCATTTCAAGTCATTTCTAATCTATTGCATTTTCATTCATGATCATGGTTTTGGGTCCAAATCCAAAAGAAATGAGCAAACAGTGAAAATGTCATCTGTAGGTCTGTCATCAGGACGGGTCCCACCTGACTGAATGGACCAAGTTCCTGGACCTCCAGCTGCATCACTGCTCCTGAACACACTTTTCTGTCTGATTGCAGGTTGGAGGACTGCAGTTTGTCGAAGAGCAGCTGTAAAGTTCTGGTCTCAGCTCTGAAGAAAAACCCGTCTAATCTGACAGAACTGGACCTGAGCAGGAACAAGAACCTGCAGGATTCAGGAATTCTTCATCTGTGTGGTTTTCTGGAGAGTCCAGACTGCAGACTGCAGACTCTGAGGTCAGACTCCATGTTTCAGTTGTGTTCAGATCAATATGATGACAAAGTTGTGTTGACCCACATTGAGCAGAAATGTCCAGATTCTGATCTGCAGCAGCATCTTCCTGCAGCTGCTTGTTCTCTTCAAAGATCTGCAGAAGAACTTCTTATTTTCTTCCTGCAGCTGCTTGTTCCAAAGCTGTCTGCTGACATATGTGCTCCACAAAGTTCCGCTTGCAGCCATCAGCACTTCTTTGTGTCTTTGCTCCAACAGACTCCTTTAAAGCGCGTGCAGAAGAAGCAGCCGTGCACGCTCACATGCACTCTGAGTCCTGCTGCTGTGTTTCAGCAGATGCAGCTGAGAGTCCAGCGGCTGATGTTTGTGAGCAGACAGTGACAGAGTCATGCTGCAGCTGGATGCTGCTCTGACAGACACATCCTCCACAAACATCCTCACCTTTTCATCCACAAACATCATCACATCATCCATCAAAGCTCCCAGCAGCTTCTGACTCTTCATTCAGAGCTGAAGTCATGGATCAGGGATCAATGTCCAACATTTGCTGCTGACTCTTCCTCATCACTTCCTTCTTCTCTCTGCTTTGATCTGTTGGAGCTGAAAGTCTCTGCTTGAAGGGCTGCAGCAGAGAAGGACTGGAAGATCATCTGCTAAAAACTGGGAGGAAGACTTTCCAGCATCATGCTGCTGAAATTCTCCCATGATTCAGTGCTGATTGGAGAAGAGCTGAGCAGAAAGAGGAAGTGGACTTTTTCTGCTGTTGCTGCAGAAACATCAGTTGGTTTGGATGCAGCCACAGGCTGATGTTTGACTTTCACACATCTGGACTTCTTTCCTGAAGCAGCTGCATGTTGTCCTGAATGTTCCTGGATGTTCTTCTTCTCTGCTTCTGCTGGACTCTTCTGATCTGCTGCTGTTGCTTCACATCTTTGGACTTTTTCTAAACTTTCTGATCTTCTTCAGCTCTGAACTCTTTAGAAGAAGTGAAGGATGAAAAACATGAACTTTGTCTTTAAACTCAACTCTTTGTTCTGGATTCAGGTTAATTAAGTGCAGTTTGTCAAAGACCAGCTGTGCTGCTCTAGTCTCACCTCTGAAGTCCAACCCGTCCCACCTGACAGAACTAGACCTGATGTTCAACAACCTTCAGTCTTCAGATGTTCAGCAGCTCCAGGATCTGGTGGAGAGTCCAAACTCCAAACTGCAGACTCTGAGGTCAGTAGAGGGTTGGAGTCAGTCCAGCTGCTTCCAGATGTTTGGTCCTAAAGTTAGTCTGAGAGCAAAGATGCAGAGTTTCCTGTGAAGCTGCAGCTTCTCAGTGAAGCTCTGAGGACAACAGTCAGCCAATCAGAGCAGCAGAAGCTCCAACAGCTGAAGATGACAGGAAGCTGCTGCTCTGAACAGGACTGAAGCTCCTGCTGCTCTTTCTGCTGCTGTGCTGCATCACTGACTGACAGACCAGGATCAGGAGACACTCCATCATCTCTGTCTCTACACTTTCTCTCTGCAGGTTCTGAGTCTGATGTTCCTCCTGGAGGAGCAGAGAGGAGCAGCAGCAGCAGCTGGTCTGCAGAGATGTTGTGACTGGACGATGTTCCTGGGAGGTGGAGAGCAGAGTGATGGAGGAATCAGAGGAAGTGGAGATGAGTGTCAGAGCTGCAGCAGGAACTGATCTGAGATCAGCTCCACTGTCTCTCTCAGCATCAAGTGGACAGTTATTGTGCTGCAGCTCCCCAGGTGGACTGATGGAGAACTGCACTTCCTCTTCTCATTCTAACTTGGAGTGTTGATCTGAAACATGGGTTGGATTCAGATGTTGAATTTTTAACAAGCCAACTAGTAAATAACTGGTAAACTAACCGGGATCCACTTAGTTTACATTTTAAATGTGTTACTGTTGCCTCTCCAACTTAGCAGTTACAGGGGCAACTGGTGTTTATTTCCCTCAACATGTTTGTGGTAAGAATAGAAGAGACATACACGTTGAGCTACCGTTAGCTTTATTTCAAGAAGGTTTATTCCTTGCAATAACCTTCAACATAAGTCAAGTTACAACATATTTTCTGCACACATATTATCGGTCTTGTACACTTTCATCAGTTACTTAAATGTCACATTCTAAAGGAAAATACAATATTCTTATCTCCCTTTAACTTCACCTTTGAACATTTATGAAAACTCTCTAATCCCTCTATTACTCTATAAAATAGTTTTTTGTAACATATAATCAGATTTACAGGATAATCAAAACTAAAAACAAAGTAAGTATTCCATCAGTTAAACTTGCATTACTTGTACATCCATGAATCTAATTATTCGCTATATCTCCTACATCTCCTGCATTTATCTAGATGCTCTTTTTACTGACCTGTGGTAAGAATAGAAGAGACATACACGTTGAGCGTTAGCTTCATTACAGGAAGGTTTATTCTTCTTCCTGCATCCCCAACTAATCTATACCAGCGTGATGATCGCCCTCTAGCGGCCGGCTGTGAAATAGCACAATGGTAGCTGAGCTTGTACTGAAATCAGTACTGAAACGAAAATGATCAGGGTTAAGAAAATATATAGATCAACATAAAGACTATGACAAAATAAAATAATTGTCTTTTTTCTCCTGGGGCCTGTTTCAGAAAGGAGGTTAAGTGTAAACTCTGAGTGCGTTAACCCTGAAATCAGGGAAACCCTGGGTTTTCCGTTTTAGAATGGTAGGTTTGTTAAACCAGAGAAAGCAGAGTAAATCAAACCCGTTTCTGAAAGAGAGGTTACTTATACTCGGAGTCAGTGTCCATGGTTACTTACGCTGTGAACCTAACCTGGTCGGGAGCAGGTTTTATTCTCCAAACTCAAAGTTTCTGCTGGTCCCCTCCCCTTTTTAAAGACGAAGCGGTATTTTTCTCTTTAACCTTCATTGCCCACATTTCTGTCACACAGAGACGGTCTAAGTGACAAGAATGGCTTGTCCTTTTTTGGAGGACCCAATAGACGAGGAGGCTGCATTAATATTGCGCTGGAGGGGTAGGAGAGCTCCTGTGTGGTGTGAGGCTCACAGGTGTTAGGGGAGCCATCTTAATTCCTGACTTAATCAGGCTATCAAAATGGCTAGGTAGGGCCATGGGTGAAAGTGGGGGGGATGAAAAGGAAAGTGAGTCTTCACTGGGAGTAGATGTAGCAGGGGGCGCCCAGAGCTGGTCAGATGGTGGTATTTCTGGGGCCAAATCTGGTGGTTGTTGTTGTGGTTCTGCGATTGGGTCCTTAGCTGGCGGTGGTTGTTGTGATGCTGGTGCAGCTGAGTCCTTAGATGGAGGTGGTTGTGGTGCTGGTGCTGCCGGATCCAAGTCTTTGACCGGTGGTGGTGGAGGTAGTTGTTGTTGCCGTTGTGCTGTGGTTCCTGGGACACTGGCTCGGTCCTTCCTTACTGCCTTTTCAGGGCCTTGGCCTCTATGCCCCAGAGCGTGGAGGAGGTTCTTCACTAACTCTCTTGCTCCACCTCTGTTCAGGTGTGGGCCTCTTCCCATGAATAGGTCCTTTCGTTTCCAGAATGTATTGAAGTTCTCAATGTAATGGAATCCTCTGGAAGCACACTCTCTGGAGAGCCAATTGTTCAGCTGAAACAGACGGCTGAACTTGAGTGACACCCCATCGATGTTAGGAAGAGGTCCACTGATGAATGCTTCAACCTCTACTTTGTCGATCTCTTCAAATAACTTGATGTTATCTACATGCTGCCACTAGGGCAGTTAATACGCAGTAATAACATATCTTATCACAACTATGCAGATGATACTCAGATCTATGTGTCACTGACAACAGGTGAATATGGGCCGGTGGATTCACTCAGCCACTGCCTCCAACAGATCAGTGCGTGGATGCAGAATAACTTTCTCCAGCTAAACTCAAACAAGACCGAAGTTATTATTTTTGGCCCACAGAAACAAAGAGAAAGTCTCAGCAGCTACCTTCATTCTCTGTCTCTTAAACCCTCAAATCAAGTCAGAAACCTAGGGGTAATCATGGACTCTGACCTGAACTTTAACAGCCATATCAAGTCAGTAACATCAGCGGCATTTTACCATCTGAAAAACATTGCCAAAATCAAAAACATAGTGTCAAAACCAGACCTGGAGATACTTATTCATGCATTTGTCTCCAGTAGGTTAGACTACTGTAACGGCCTGCTCACCGGCCTCTCCAAACGAGGTGTAAAACAGCTTCAGTACATCCAGAATGCTGCTGCTCGAGTCCTGACCAGAACCAGGAAGTATGATCACATTAGTCCTGTGCTCAGGTCTTTGCACTGGCTCCCTGTACCTCAAAGAATAGACTTCAAAGCAGCTCTGCTTGTGTACAAGTCTCTCCATGGCCGAGCACCAAAGTACATCTCTGACATGTTAGTGCCATATGAACCATCTCGTACTCTGAGGACCTCAGGGGCCGGCCTCCTGTTGATTCCCAGAGTCAGAACTAAACAAGGGGAATCAGCGTTTCAATATTCTGCAGCTAAAATCTGGAACAGCCTCCCTGAAGTCGTAAGACAGGCCTCTTCTGTGTTCATGTTCAAATCTAGACTTAAAACATTTCTGTTTAGCCGTGTATATGACTGAAAGGTCCTATCTGCACTTTTCTTTCCTTTCCTTCCTTTATTTTAAATCATTTTTCAAATTTTTTCTTTTCTTTTAAAGTAAATTTTACGTTGATTTCAATGATGTATTGTGATTTTAATGCATTTTTCTGTTTTGTGAAGCACCTTGAATTACTTTGTGTACGAATTGTGCTATACAAATAAACTTGCCTTGCCTTGCCTTGCCTTGCCTAATTCATAGAGAATTATATTTACCTCGTACGAGGATTTTGAGAAGACTCGATTTTTTGTCATTTCCCCATACGTTTTTGTTTGAGCTTTACCGTCAGTCAATTACATATATACAATGAAAACAACATTAGATATGTATTGCTATGCAGATGTTTCATATGTCAAATATTGTCAACAAAGCCTCCATCCATGACATGCTCACATTTGACCTGATTGAATTATGTTTTTATACTTCATTTTTAGCTGCTGCCATGTTCTTTTAATTCCTGCAGGATTGCATCTACATGAAAATGAAATCAGGGACATTGAATTAGATTAATGTAACAATTACTTTTTGGAAACACAATTTTCTAGCACTGCTTACTTTCTTAATCCCATATAAACCTATACCACTTGATCAATACAAGGGTAGTGTTACAGCGTGTGTGTGCTGAGCGGGGTGCGAGCCACGAGAGACAAGGGGAGGGGCGATTGCAGGTGCAGATGGGGGGGGGGAGCACGGAGCGGAGGTGTGTGCGTGGTATATATTGTGTGTTCGGAGGACGGAGCACTTAGTTAAATAAAGAGAAGGTGTCATTCCCAGAATAACTGTTTTGGAGTCATTCTTAATCCGCTCTGGAGGTTGAGGGTTTCCAACGGGAAGTGAACCCCGAAGGAGAATTCCCTTTGGCCCTGAAGGAAATCTCCCTGTGCTTCTGACCACGGTCGGAAAGACGAGAAAAAAGAAAGGAGAAGCCTTCGCGCAGCGAAAGGTTCAACAGTAGACAAAAGTTCACTTTTAAAAACACAATTGCATGTATTAATATTAAACTGACCAACGTTTGCAAGAGGGGAAGGTTAACAAAAAAGTCCTCTAAACATTACCGACGTTAAATGCATTTTCCCCCAGATTGGTTCTGTACACTATGCAGCATTTCATGCATTTACACCAGGAATAACACTTCAAAAGTACACCTAAATATCGCCATTTTTATTTCACACCTTACGCTGTTTAAAAAGTTATTACAGCCAATATTTTATAACAATGACTTAAATGCAAACTTGCGCATTAACTTGAGCAGCTATGTTTTCCCACGCTAACTGTCTCTGTTTTGCAGATGCAGCGGTGTTGCTTTTCTTCTGGAATATGTGCTCATATTCACTGTAACTCTGCAGCAGCACGTCAAGTTCAGCTGGTGAAAAATGTGCAGACCTCTTTTTTTCCACAGTTGCCATGGTGACTCGTGATATCTGCGCTCCATTGATAATGGCTTCTTATAGTCGCGGTGCTCACGCTCACCTCCGAATCAGTCCACCCAGAGTTGATTGACCTAACTCGGATCAGCTTCTCTGAAACAGAAAACTCAGAGTTGTTAATCTCCCGATTGACCAACTCAGAGTTCAAGTTCAACCTCAGAGTTGGTTGAACCTCCTTTCTGAAACAGGCCCCTGACCCACTACATTACTAAAAATGTTTCCTCTCGATTCAAAGTAAACCTGGGGGGTATTCCAGAAAGCAGGTTATGCTAGCTCCTACGGTAAGTGTGAGGCTAAGGAAGTTGATAACCTCAGCTTTCGGTTCCAGAAATGTAGGTATGTTTCAGGGTAGGTCAAGTTGCCATAGCAACTCATGCTCTGAACATAACCTGGTCAGGAGCAGGTTTAGTTGAAGCTTAGTTTGTTTTCAGAGAGGTGAAGCAGCATGGCGTGTCCATTTGAAGATGATTTAGGGGATGAAGAAGCTCAGATAATACTTTTTCCACCATGAGAGGGTGATAAGACCACATATGGATGTTGGAAAAATAAACTTTATACTTTGATCTAATTTCATTATTTGCTTCAGTTAAGATAAATCATTTTTTTTAGTTAAGTCAGCTTAAAAATAACACGTACCTTTCAGACAGTTATTTTACTTTCATTCAGATTAATTAAATTAAGTAGGTGTAACTTTGGTGCTGCTGTTAGATTGGCATCACAAGGAATTGTGGGATATCATTCCCTTTGCCTGTCTGGACGGATTTGGGTTTAAATGTGGGTTTCTGGCCAAATGTGTTTAGTTGTTTAGCTGTTTTACTGTGTTTTGCCGAGTTATTTTGTCCTACTATGCTTAAGCCTTTGCACCATGAGTGAGAGGGATGGAGAGGATGATAAGTTTATATAGCACCCCTAGTGACATTAACTATAATGATAATGTTGGAAAATTCCCAAGAATTTCTGTACTCTCTACATATATTTTCGGTCTTTTTATTGTTGTAAAAATTTGTATATCTGCCAGTTCAAACTTAGACATAGGAGAGTTCAAGAATTTTAATTAATTAAGATGGAAAAAATATTAATTGACTTGGAGTAATATGACATTTAGTTAGATAAATACATAAATTTGAGTTGTATAAACAATTATTGAGTTTTACAGACGTAAGAAATTAGGTTAAATAAATTTAACTCAATTACTTGTTACCAATTGAAGTAATTCATTTAAGTTGGCCAAATTTATATATGTATATATATAAGGAAAATGGAAATGGAAAATGGAAATAAGATCAGAAACTCATGTGTTTACTTTGTCTGTTCTTTTTCTACACGCAGAAACTCTTTTTGCTGATGCAGCCGTGTTACTTTTTTGATGGACGTATAATCTTCATACTCCGTCATTAATCTCAGACTCCGTCTCACTGAAGTGAAGCGCTTTCTTTTTTTCACCACGCGTTCCCATGGTGACTCCAGAAATCGGCGATCTATTGAGAATCTCTTTATGTACCTGCTTTGCACGTGCATTAACCCAGGGTTACCAAGTCGAGCGTAATTACGCCAACTCATTTCCGGTCTTTTGGTACCGACATACCCAGAGTAAGCAAGTTCAGGTGGATTTCAGCCAGAGTTCAGGCTTAAAGTCAGGCTGGTTTAAACATGCTTCCTGGAATATCCCCCCGAACTGGTTTATCTAAACTGATGTGGATGTACGCGCTAGCTGTAGTTGAAAACGCTGCTAAAATGTGAAGGGGATTGTCATGGATTGTAACCTCTCAGGTTGGATACGCCCCTAACCGGGTGCCAGTGGTTGTATTGATGAGAGGAGAACAGATAAAAGAGGAGCTTGAGCAGCATAGCAGCCCCAGTTGGCAGTCTAACAGTGGTAACACCAGGCTTGACTCATGGACTTACTTTTAAGAGTGAAACTGTCATCTTTGTTGTAGGGGAGAGCTGCCATTTTCTTTCAAATATTTCTATATTGCTTTTCTCATTCTAGGAGTGTTGATCTGAAACATGGGTTGGATTCAGATTTTCAGCAGCTCCAGGATCTGGAGAAAAACAGACCTGCAGACAAACAGATTCTTTTCTAGATCATCACTTTCTTCTTTGATCTCCATTTGATGGACAGATGTGAGTTTGGGATGGAACAATCAAGGATTGAGGGAATCATTGATCAGACAGAACATTTCTGGATGACATAGATCTATGTGTGGGTCAGGGGAAAACACAGTCAGGCGTTGGATCCTGGTTCTGTCTCTGGAACAGGGACAGAACCAGAACTCTGGATCACAAGATTCTGGTTCCAGATGTTTCACACTTGATTTCTGTTCTCCAGAAACTCTCATTGACAAACAAACACAGAGTTTCATTCAGAAACCTCCAACATGGTCATGTGACCAGAATGTTCATAGTGTAGACATGGACAAACGCTGTGGTCACATGACTCACTGGTTTGGATTCAAGTCCTTTGAAGTCAGTTTTTGGAGCAGAAATCCTGTCTGATCTCAGTTAGTGAACAAAAGTCTCTCAGTTGAATCATTTTTCTATCATCTCTGTTCTGTTGATGATCAAATATTGACTCATGCAGTTTGAAAGACTCCGAGTTTTGCTTTGATTGATGTTTTCCACAGTTTTCTGACTGAACTTCCTTTTTCTTTGGTGTTTTGTGGCTAAAACTCTGTTCTTTTTCATGCTGACAGCATTTTTAGCTGCAGTTTTAAAGAAGTTTCATCTAAATCCAGTTGAATCTCCTCATTTTCTAGAATGTCTGAAACTAGTAGAAACTTTCTGAGCATAAAGCCTGTTTTCTCCAGAGGACATGAATGAACAGAGTGGATCTTAGTGAGGAATGACAGCCTCTGGATGCAGAGAATCACTTTGATGCAGCTGCTGCAACACCAACTGCATTGAAGCAGGAGGGAAAAGGGAGACACCTGCTGGCTGTTTGCAGAACTGCATCTTAGTGTCAAAAGGCTTCAAACTGAAAGCTGTCTGTAAAATTCCTGCAGCCTGTTTGGATCTAATAAATGCTCTTTTGAATCAACTCTGTGTTTTCTATTGATTTTTGTCTTCATTCTATCTTTGACTCACAAACAGACTCGAACCTTTAGCCTTCCCCGTCATCCTGTTCCAGCTGTTCTAATCTTCATGTGTTTGGTTCCTTCTCAGTAGAAATGGGTTGGAAAAGAGCTTTGGAGTGTTCAGGTGGTGCTGATGTCTTTCTAGATGGGGGTGGGCAGAACAGATGAGAGCCCCTCCCTCCTGATTCAGAGGGGAACAGTGGGCAGCAGCTGAAAGGAGGGAGTGGAAATGGGAAAAGTTCTCTGCACGTTTCTCCTTTCCAAGAACAGAGGGACACGACTCCATGAACAGCAGAAGCTAAAGAGTTGGAAAACATGCCCAAAGCTGCAGCACCACCTGCAGAAAGATGCTTCCTCTTCAGGCTCCGCCCATCCACATCAAGAAAGATCAGAGTTTCTGCTGAGCTGCTATTGGAGCTTTTAGGGGCTCAGATCTTTAGGAACATTTGCTGTCAATGAAACCAGGAAGTAAAGTGTTTTGAAAGATCAGATTGATGACATCATCAGTTGTGGAAAAACTGGAAAATGGAAATCCAGCAGAGAAGTAAACATAAGGAACTTCCTGTTTGAGTCTCTGGATTTTAGGATCATCAAGCCAGAATCCAAGCACCTTCATCCTGATGAAGCTCCGCCCTCTGATCTTCGTCAATCATCTCCAGTCTCCGCCCCCAGTCTGCAGCAGCTTCATCTGCTGCCTCCATCCTCTCTCTGTGAGTCTCTGCAGAGTTTTTCTGCAGCTGCTGGTTTTTCTGCAGCAGCAGCAGCATCAGAGCCAGAGAGCCAAAGAAAGTGGAAAGTCTGAGAAGGAAGCAGCTCTGAAGCTCTGCAGCTGACGGTGCAGCTTCAGGACTCATGAGGAGGAGCACATGCACGGCTCTGATGCTGCTGAACGTCTGACTGAGATGATCCACATTCAGAAGAGAGTTTCAGAGTGAAAGACGTGTGGAAGAAGAGAATCCTGAAGGTTTCTGTGCAGACATGAACTCAGTCAGAGAGCGTCTGAATGTTGGAGGATCCAGAAGAAACCAGGAGCTCATGAAGGTGGTTCTGTTGGAGCAGAGAGCAGAACTCTGATCCCAGTTTCAGGAACAATGCAGGCTCATGTTCTGGACTGAAGAGTTCTCCTGAAATGTTCTGTTCAGACTTCTTCAGGATCACATCTGTGTGTGAATGTGGAGGTTTGTCTGAACCAAGCTGCAGCTCACTTTGAAGCTCCTTCAGGCTCACACAGCAACAATGACAAAGACTGAAGCTGCTGTGCTGCCCTCTATTGGCAAATATAGCATCTGCAGCACACATTTCTGCATTTCTGCCTGATCAGCATGAAGAATGAGGACATTTAGTGTTCAACACAGTTTCACTATCAAAAATATAGCAGCTACATGAAAAACATCTAAAGACATCTAAGACAGTGGAAATGACAGTGGACTTCAGGAAGGCCCCAGAGAGAGAGCGTTTTTGTAGCTCCAACATTACAGCCATTCCTGCAAGGACAAAACAACAAAGAAATCCTTAGTTTATTATCATATAAAATAAAATTTAATATTACATAATATTAGACATTACAACTCTAACATCTACAAAAATCTAAAAAGACATTGATCCGATAAAAACAGGTGTCATTGATCTTTTTATGAAAACTGGATGTTTAAATTCTGTTTATTTCTTCTCAACATTAAATAAACTGATATTTTTTCTTTTTATTGAACAAGCCTTATATAGAAAAAACAGAAACAAGAAACAGTGAAAACTGTTTGCATTTATTTTGTTAAATGTCGTTTAAATATTGAAATTGAGGAGACCTCTCTTGTTTTATCCGCTTTATTTAGCAATTATAGCCTTTCTTTGTTATTGACTTTTTTTGTTCACTTTAAAGATTCCTTTATCCATTACTATAGTTTAGGAAAAGTTTAAACAAATGTGTTTAAGTCTAGTTAGTCTGAGATGCATTTTGAAGTCAAATCTTAAGACTATAATTACTTACAGTGTGATGACGTCATAGCAGCTCTCAAATACTTTATCAAAACGTTTTTTTTTTCCATGTAGATTTACTTTTCCTTGATAGTTCATGAATTGAAGCTGTTTTAAAAAATACTGAAAGCGTTTTGAACCATCTTAAGGTCCAGTTAAGCTTTTCTTATGTCTCTTTATTAATAAAGTTTCTGCAGGTAACCCGGAAGTAAACAGCACGAGACCCAGCAGCGTTAGCTTGTTAGCAGGCTAGCAGCGTTAGCTTGTGTTGAGAGGACGGTGGTGTTTTGTTGGGACGTTTGTGAGGTTTTTGGACAGAAAGTACGATACGTGGTTCGTGTGGGAACTCTCAGCATTTTCCAAAGTGTCGTAAATGAGTGAAGAAGTGTTGAACGGAAAGACAACGTGGATTGCTGTGATTGTGAGACTAGCAGATGATCGATCGGAGCTGCAGTGAAGAGGACGGCGGTGTTTGTGGGAGTTGGAGCTGAAGATCGGAGCAGGAACCATGTCTTCAGAACTTCAGGAAGGTTCTGTCAGAGAACAACTTTCTGCTGCTGAAGGAACCATCGTCCAGAACGAGGAGGAGCTCTGTCGTCAGCGCAGACTGCTGGATAGCAGCTGGAACCCGCAGCTTCAGCTACACATAGTCGGTACGTTCACTGATGCAGAATAGATCCATGAACGTCTTTGTTTCCCTCTTCTGAGCTGCTGTCTGCATCTAGATAGCAGCTGTGCTGCTGGATTATAGCTCCAATCATGCCGTGTTAGTTTCACAGTTATAGCTGAGGTTTGGGAGCAGTGTTGCCAGATAGTGTGAACGTTTTCCAGCCCAAAACAAGTCATCTGAAGTCCGACAGACCCAGCAAAAAACCGCACCGTCTATCTATGACCGAACCAGTGACGTGCAGTCAGGAGAGGCAGGTGAGGCACAGCCTCACCTGTCATTATGGGAAGAAAAGAGAAAAAATAAATTCAATTATTATATTTAATCAGTAAGTTGTGCTTTGCGGTCATTTTCCATTTAAATGTACCATTTTTGGGTGTTTTTTCTTTTCAAAATCGCTGAATTCCCGCATTTGCCGTTCAGATACTAAGTGACCTGCGATGAGGCACCAGCCCGCTGAGCCTCACCTTGGATTGCGCAATACCTATGCAGTCAGACGGTACTGCTGTCTCTCTGTATGTCGGTTCAATCACTTGTACTATATGAGCTGAGTTTAAATAATTTAGCAGATGTATATGATGCACAGTGCTTGTTTTTATAAATAACTGTATGTGAGGGACGTGTTTCTTGTGCTGAGCGCTAAACGACGGCGAAAAAGCCGCTGGGTGAGGCCAGACATTCTCGTGCCTCATGTTGCAGTTCTCGTGCCTCATGTTAGGGGGCGCCGGTGAGCCCTGAGATTATGACGCTAAAAATACTAGAAGAAGTGATAGCAAGCGGCAAGTCATTTTCTTCAGAAGGAGCGGCGTATGGACTTTATTTACAACTAAAGGTAAGACGATAATAACGTTTGTGCTTTTTTCTATGCTGCAGTTTGTATATGAAAAAAAACATGTTGAAATTATATTTTAAACAAAACGTTAACTGTTGTCAATCAAATGGTGAATAAGTTACTCAGTTATTTATACTCATGGTTCATATGTTTGTAAATCTGACTGATGACGTCAGTGCCTCACCAGCCATTAACCTCACCGCACGTCACTGGACCGAACCACCATTCATGTCTTAACGCCTTTATCGTGTTTAAGAAATTTGTGCTTCTAAATTAATAGCGCAGCGTTTTTCAACCAGTAATGCCGGTTTTACACTAATTTACTCCCTGAACATTTTTTTTCAAATGTCACACAAACTCAGTCGCCCAGGGAGGCTGAATCCAAAATCGCTTTAGGTTTTCGGCTGAACAAGATAAACATTTACTGAACACACTAAAGATAAACTTTTAAAACATTAATATGAATAAAAATAGACACGAATATTAATCCAGAATAAATCAAGGTAAACCTTAAATAACACATTATTTTGCTCTCCATAAAAATAAATTCTGTCAAAATTATACAAATATAAACATGCAGCAGAACAAAACAAACAAAGCCTGGAAATATTAATGTAGGTGCCATGAATTAAGTGTGGTCTTTATTATTTTAAATTAATAATAATTAATAAGAAATCAATCACATCATCCTGTTTTCTTTGCTCTTTTGTCATTTTGTCATTTAGCTGGACATCATTATTAACAATAATTTCATTTCTGCTTGGTGTGTGATGTCCTGTGTGTGTCTTTGAGAAACGTATGAGAGGGATTTGATTATTTTCTTTTTTTTAAACTTTTATTGTAAATTGCACTTATAGGTATTATAAAACATAAAAAACTAACTCATAGAACTCATTAGTGGGATTAATCCAAAATATTTGGCAACAATATTTTACTCCATGGGTTGAACAAAAAGATTGCATAAAAATGTGAAAAACTAAAGCATTTTTTTAAAAGAATCTGTTATTCGTTGCTTCAAACTACATAGTAGGGTTGTGCCATCACACAACCCTACTATGTAGGGTTGTGTCACGTGACTGACATCCCGATGGAGAGACCACCATCGTGACGCCACGCCCCCGCCACGTTGCGTGTCGACCCCATAAGCCGCGGTTACATGTGCAAAATATCTTGATGGGATCAATGGTCGGATTATAATCCAACCGTGTACATGGGCCCAGAAAAATGTTTTCAGAATATAAAAACGTTCACTAAAGTCACACTTTCCGTCGGAATAAATCATTCGCACATGCGCAGTAGGGTTTGAAAACCGGAAGAACATAAATTCCGCCGAGCGGCTTTTTTTTTCAAACTTTATTGAATGTAACAATTCAATACAAAACAATGTTAAACAGTGCCGAGCGGCTATATACATTGACATGTCAGCTCGGTAATATACGAGACGATCTTCTAAACGTGCCTTTAATAATGTTACGGTTATTATGAAACACCTGTTTGCTCATCATTTTAATTTTAATCCGTGTGGTCAGTGCTTTTTCTGAACGAAGCCAGGATTAGGAGTATGCTAACACGGGTTAACAACATTAGCTTTGGGTGGTGCTGCTTGCTGGCTGCACGTAAACATGTAAGAATAACATCAGCCTTTATTTAGTCGGGACACGACTGGAAACACAAATCCGCGTGATTGTTTGAATGTTTTCTAAGGACTGAGACATTTCTGCTTTGAAGCTCAAACCGCTGTGTGTGCTGACGATCCGAGCTGTGCTCAGACACACACTTTTAGACCCGGTTCTGAGTTCGGTTGCATGTACCCCTAGAGCTGCGGGACGGATCGCAGTCTTAAATCTCCCACACATACCGCTCATGTACCCCCCCCCCCCCCCCCTTCCCATCAAACACAAAGCTGTAAGTCCGCACTCCGCCGGTCCACTTCACTAGTGAAGTGCGGAGCGGACTACTTCTTTTCTATTTTGTTTGTTACTTTTTTTGTTAAAGTCACTTCCCTCAGTCTATACTGGATCATCGCGGATTAGTCATTAGTTGGGAAATAAAATGAAAAAAGCAAAAAAACGAATAGCAGTCATATAAGAACGAAAAATGTAAAAATACCCCCCCCCCCCCCCCCCCCCCCGACGATGTCATCGTCCATCCCGATGGTTGACAGCAAACATCGTCAACGGCCAATTTAAGGGACATCGCCCAACCCTACTACATAGAGATAGTTTATTATTTGTGTAACCATATTAGGAGAACACTTATCGCCATTTATGCCTCCTTTTGCGGTTAGCATACCGCAATGACCTGATACCATGATGATGATAAATTTGCAGTTAATCATGCAGGCCTAAGTTAAAGCAAAAATGAATACACGCTGCAAAAACTACTACATCTATTATTTTGTATGAGCACAGTGATTTTTAAGAATAGCACCAAGTCTTCTAGACATGGAATGAACAAGTTACAGATATATTGCAACATCTCTCTTTATCTATTCTTCAAGAAAAACCTATTTTAGAGCCTGGATGGAGAGTGATGCTCAACTTGTTCTTCAGAATTCCCCACAGGTGTTGGATAGGGTTCAGATCAGGAGACATACTTGGCCGTTCAATCACCTTCACCCTGTTCTTCTGCAGAAAATACAGCAGTAGCTTTAGGAGTGTGTTTTGGATCATTGTCGTGTTGGAAAAGTGCTCAATGACCAATGAAGTAATGGCAGCATCTTCTTCTTCAGTATAGAGCACTACATTGTTGACTTCGTGATCCCATCAATGAAATGCAGCTCCCCCACACCAGCAGCACTCATGCAGCCCCACACCAGGACACTGCCACCACCATGTTTCACTGTAGGCACCATGCATTTATCTTTGAAATCCTCAGCTTTACGACACCATTCGGTTTTAAAAGCATTAGTTCCAAAAAAGGGGTTATTTTTGTCTCGTCACTCCAGAGTTTTGAGTCCCAGTAGTCTCATTTTTATCTGCATGGGCCGTAGCTAATTCTATGTGTGTGTTTTTTGTGTACAGGCTTTAGGAGACTCATTTTTGCAACCTTCCAGCTCACACTGGACAATCAAATCATTAAATATGTAAAGCTTTAGTAAGCTTTTTAATGGCTATTTTATCATATTAAACCATTTATTTTTATTTTTTAAAATTATTTATTCAATTACCATTTTAAATAATGATTGACACATTTATTGAATAATGTATTGGCGTATATATTCATTTCAATTAGACTCTTCCAGTCCTCCAGACTCCTCAGACATTTTGTCCAATGATCTCAGAGTTTATTGATGCTTGACAAAACCCAAAAGTCCTGGAAATGTATAAAAGGCTCCTTGTTGTGTTTGTGTCCCTGCAGTTCTGCCCCAGCATTGGATGACTGAAGAGGAAGATCTCTGCAACCAGCAGAGGAACTTTAGAGTGAAACAGGAGGAACCAGAACCTCCAAAGATTAAAGAGGAACAGGAGGAACCAGAACCTCCACAGATTAAAGAGGAACAGGAGGAACCAGAACCTCCACAGATTAAAGAGGAACCAGGGGAACGCTGCATCAGTCAGGATGAAGAAGGAAACAAACATGAAAAATCCACATCAACTACAGATGAAGAGACAGACCCACAGAACAGAGATCAGAGGAAGAGAATAGACAGAAGTCATGTCCAAAGTGTGGACAGCTCTCGCATGTCAGCAGGTCCGTGTGACTCTGAGCTTCAGCTCCACGCTGTCGGTATGTTCACTTCAACAAAGGTCATAAGGGTTCGCTGTTACTGTGACCCCGCCCACCTTTATAAATACAGCTAGGTTACGTCATCCATGATCAACACTGACCGACAGAGGCCAACAACAAGTATCTAGAGCAGCAGAAGTTCACAACAAATTTGCTTCTGAGTCGTGGGCGGGACTGTTGACATGGACCAAGCCTGAACTGAGTCTTAGCAGGAAGCTCAGCAGGGTCTGAGTTGACGAGATCCAGACACGGTGCTGGATTGTTTCTCTTTTTATCCTCAGCAGTATTATGCTGCTGAGTTTGGTTGTTTTAGTTTTTCTTTTCTTCCTTTAAACTGCCGCTATTGTCGGTTTCTAGTAAGCCTACTTTACCTCTAGGTTGGCGTTCTTGTTTTTGTTACTGTCCATCCATTTTCTTAGCCCACTATTTCCAGTTTGGGTCACGGCTACTGATGGGCGAAGGTTGGGTTGGGGGACGCCTGCCTCGGGAGGCTTGCTGGCGAGCAGATGGGAGAGCAGTGGCTGTCCCTTTGGTAGATTGTTCACATGATCAGCTTTTGTCGTCTGGCAACAACAAAATGCGCCTGGAGCTCGCCGTTGTATTTATCTGTTTTTTATTCAACAGAACTATGTTAAGAAGTTCACTTTCCTGCTATGGGATCCAATATCCTAAACAGTTTGATTCTTTTTTAGTTTCTTAAATGAGCCTCAATACACATGTTCACTTTGTTGTATCGATGTTTCTGGGCTGTATATGCCTGTGACCATGTGACGTATTTTTGACAGTAAGTTTGTGTTGTTCTGGAGTGTTGACTCCAGAACAACACAAGTACTTCAGTCCTCTTTCTTCACCAATGCTCCTTGTTACCTCACTGTTCCACTTGAGTTCCTCTCTTTTGCACACAGATACTTTTGTTTTGCTATGGCTGCCCTGCATTCATCTCCATCCACCTCTGTAGGTGTTTCTCCACCTGGTTTCACTACAGATCACAATATCTTTGCAACCACGGGGAGATTCCTGTCTAATCTCATTTGTCAGTCCGTCCATCACCACAGCAAACAAAAAGGAGGTCAAAGCTGATCCTTGCTATAGTCCCACCTCCACCTTGTGCTCCTGTCATACTTAACAACACATTTTCAGCTCTCGTATATGTCCTGCTCGCCCCCAGCTTACTTCTCTGCCACTCCAGACTTCCTCATATTAACCACAGTTCCTCCCTCTTTAGTGTTTTAGATCTACTCCGGATCCGAGGTCGACAACCTGGGACATGCGTGCTGCAGTAAGCACTTAGCTCTTCATGAAATAAATAACTCATTCTGAAAAACAGCAACATGAAATAAAAAACAAAGCTACTTTGGAAAATATTGATTTTGAAATCCAAGGTTCTGAAAAAAGATGTAGTATTATAATAATAGTCCACATGATTAAAATGAATATTTTAAAATGCTGTTTTAAAATAATAAACAGGGTTTTAAAGCAAAATGAAATATATTGAATAACATAATGGCTAATTTAAAATCTGTCTGCAGGTTTTTCACAATTTGATGATCTTTTTACATATTTATGAGAAATTTATTGGTTGATTGTGTGATTCCACACGGTTATTTATTGATTAAAATATTTATTTATTTAATTATGAACAGTATAGGACTTCATACATTCATGCAGCGTCGTTACTCTGACCCCGCCCACCTACACAAATACTGCCATTGTTTTTGCATTTTAGATGCAACAAAAGCACCTTGACAGAATGAACTTACACTAAGTCAGGGGTGTCCAAAGTTTTTTTGGTGAGGGCCAAATACGGAAAAATGAGCAAAGGTCCGGGCCGCACACAAAAGGTGACATATTGACACATGATTACTGTGTATTTCTAACTCACCTATAATGTGAAGAACATTGCTCTCAGTGGGAGCAGTGATGCTGATCTGTGCCACATAAAACAAGAGCACGTCAAAATGAAACATTCACTCAGACAATCATTCCAACCAGGCAGTTCAGAACGGTTTTATTGAGCAGCTGAAGCCAGCAGATCTTTACATACGTAGCCGTTAGTGTGGTTGACTGGCAGAGTGCACGATTTTGTAGATTATAAAGAGTTGACTGTTTTCTCAGAAAAGTAGACCCAAAAAAAGGGCTTATGGATGACCGAGGACAATTTTAACATTAAACGCACACAATTTAAAAAGCTTCATTTTACAATTACACTTTGTGACAAAATATGCAGCTATGAACAAAAAAAACTTCGAAAAACAAAACAACAAGTTCTTTTTTACATAAAGGAAATACTTTTTAATAGTTCAGAATGCTATTTATTAAAATGCTCCGTCCTCCGAACACACAATATATCGACCCCCCCGCACCTCCGCTCCGTGCTCACACACCCATCTCCACCTGCACGAGTTCCTACCCCTTTCTCTCTCGTGGCACGCCGGGCGCTCAGCACACACCCACTCCGCAACACACTTTTCTGTGACCGACTCCATCTAGTGTTGAAACTGAGAAGTGCAACAGCGCCACGTGCGGGCCAAATTCAATTATATTTTCAAAATTTGCTGCGGGCCAATAAAAACAGACCCGCGGGCCGCAGTTTGCCCGCGGGCCGTAGTTTGGATACCCCTGCACTAAGTCATAAGCCCTGTCTCATAATTTGACAAAAGATAAATAAACCAAAATAACTTATTCTTCCGTTTTAATGGTTGTGAAGATTTTGAATAATTGTTGGTATTTTGTTCTGATGTATCCAATCCTATTGCTGTAGGTATGATATACCACAAATGCGGTACTTTTGGTTTTTAAACAAAGAAAGTATTTCAACTTTGACCTATTTTCCTTGTGTTGATAATGATGAAGATAGATGAAGAGACACTTCTTGTCCTCAGAACGTGAAGGTTTATTGTCTTATATGCCAACTGTCCACGGTGGGCAAATTACCGTATAGATACATATATATGTATATATTTACAGAACTCGTAGATGGTGGTGCTGTTGACACGTAGACCAAAGTTCCCTCACCTTAGCCATGGTAAATTTAAGTGGTCTATGATCCACATATTCAATGACAGAATGTCCATTAAGCGAAATAGGAAATGTTGAGTTGCCAAAGACAGAGAAAGCAACTCGCGGTCAAAAACACTGTTCTTGTGTTCCTGACTCTGAAACTTGCGGCAAAAAAAACCCACAAGAGTCTGCAAGAGGCACAATGTCCACCACTTGCTGCTCTACAAAAGTACAAACCGCTATGTCTGAAGCGGGTTGTAGTCAGTGCAATCTCAGCATCTACGCCTGGAGCACTTGGAGAGCAGCCGTTGCTAAGGCTGACTTAGCTTCATCAAATGCAGCAACGCAGTCTGGTGTCCAATCCACAGGGTCTGTGGTTTTCTTGGAACACAAGGCATCATAAAGCAACTGTAACAGGTGGGCAGCCCTGAGAATGAACAGCTTATAGAAGTTCACCATCCCCAATAACTCCTGCAGGGACTTGACCACCACTGGATGGGGGGAATTTTGCTATGGCCTAGACTTTGGTGGGCAGCGAAACTGCACCCTGCCAAGATTTGATTGCCCAAAAAATCAATCGCAGTCAAACCAAACTGGCATTTGGCCGAGTTAACAATAGGGGTGTGACGATGACCTCATCACCGCATCACCACACTGTTTTTTTTTATAAAGTTCTGCATATGGTGCGTGAATCGAACTATAATCGCACTATAAAAACACATTCATCTTTGCTGATAATTAATAAAATAAATAAAGCTGCGGTTGCAGGAGCAAAATATCTTGATCGGATCATTGGTCAGATTAGAATTCAACCGTGTACATGGTTCCAGAAAAACGTTTTCAGAATATAACAAACGTTCAAACGTGCTTTTAATAATGTTATGGCTATTATGAAGCGCCTGTTCCTTCATCATTTTATGTTTAATCCACGTGGTCAGCGCTTTGTCTGTTGAAGAATGGAGCCATAAATGAAGCCAGGATTCGCGGGATGCTAACATGGGCTAACAACATTAGCTTTGGGTGGTCCTGCAATCTTCATCCTGGCTGCACGTTAACATGCGGGCATAACATCAGCCTTTATTTAGTCGGGACACGACTCGAAAAACAAATCCACTTGATTGTTTGAACGGTTTCTAAGGACTGAGCGACATTTCTGCTTTGAAGCTCAAACCGCAGATAGTCTCCCATAAGTATTGCCCCCAATTCCACAGTTAGAAACCTTGGGGTTTTATTTGACCAGGATTTATCATTTAAGGCTCACATATCTCAGGCTTGTAGAACTGCCTTTTTCACCAACGGAATATTGCTAAGATCAGAAATATAAATCTAAGAGTGATGCAGAAAAACTCATCCATGCGTTTGCTACGTCTAGACTGGATTACTGTAACTCTTTGTTAGCAGCGTGTCCTAAGAGTTCCTTTAGAAATTTCCAGCTTGTTCAGAACGCAGCAGCTAGATTGTTAGCAGGAACTAGCAGAACAGATCACATCACTCCTGTGTTAGTTTAGCTCCATTGGCTCCCAGTTGAATCTAGAATCAAGTTCAAGATCCTCCTGTTAACCTATAAGGTATGGCTATATATCCTATATAAAGGACCTCATAGTCCCTTACCATCCAATGAGAACACTTTGCTCGCAAAATGCAGGACTGCTTGTGGTTCCTACAATTAGTAAAAGTACGGTTGGAGGTAGAGCGTTTAGCCACCAAGCCCCTGTCTTATGGAATAAACTCCAAGCTCATGTAAGAGAGGCCGACACAGTTTCTACATTCAAAGTTAGACTGAAAACATTCCTCTTTGGACAGGCTTATTATCAGACTAGTTAGTATTTAGAGATTATTTAACTTAATGTCAATTTGTTTAAATTAAACTTAATAACAATGACTATTTGTTTTTAGTAGGCTGCTAGAAGTTGAAGCTTGGGTAACTATGGTGCTCTGGGGTTCTTTCCTCTTTTCTCATCTAGTTCTACTCCCCTTCTCTTTTCTACTCTCCTTCTGTTCTCTATTCTTGATCATTATTCATCATTTAGTTCTCCATGCCTCTTTTTGGTGCAGTGCGATTCATGTACTGTACCTCTTTCCCTCTCCCCTCCTGGGGGGTGGGAGTGCTTCCAGATTCTAGTTGGCTCATTCTTGCCCCTGTTCCTGACCGTGTACCTCATCTCTGGCTCGTCTCTGCTGCTGCTCCTACACCTTGCTGTGGATCCTGTCTCCGGCTCAACTCCGTGCCCCCGGCTATCCCCCCAACTCCGGCTGGATGAAGTTCGTCTGCTGGACTTTAAATGTATAGCTGTAGCTTTAGATAAGTTAGTTATTCTCTAAGAGTTCTGTTAAATCGCCTGTCCGTCCTGGGGGAGGATCCCTCCTTCGTGTGGGCCCCCTTTGAGGTTTCTTCATTTTTTCATTTTTGTATTTTTCCTTACCGCGAAGGGGGGTCTAAGGGCAGGGATGTCGAGTTTGGCTTAGTCAGTTTGTTAGTTCATTTTAGTATTTTCCTATTGAATTCTATGTATTCATGATCCTTTTGATCTTATGTTTAACTTTTTCAACTACCGATATGAAGCCAATCGAGACGACTTTTGTTGTAAATTTGGGCTATACAAGTAAAATTTAATTGATTTGAATTGAATTGACTGAATCACTAAGTGCAATAAACAATAACTCCAAATGTGCAATAATTCTTTGAACGGACTGGGACGCTGCAATATTTTTCATGTACCTTGTGCTTTTGTTGTCTAATTTTAACTTTATTCTATTTATTTTTCTATTTTTTTGTCCTTTTTTATTTACCCTGACATGAGCGATGCTAAAGAAAAATTCCAATGTACCTCATGTGTAAACGGCAATAAAACCTAGAGTCTTGAATCTGAGTATACAGTTAGATGACATTAAAGACCTGTTTGTACCATTTATGAATTATTTATCTGCAATTTCATTTCCTTAAATAAAGAAAATATTATTTTCTATCTTTAGCTGCTTCAGACTACAGATTATTGACTGAAAAAGCTCTACTGATAGGGGGAGGTGTAGGGGGGGCTTTTTCAGCACAGTTTTATACTGTTGTGCTAAAGGAACAAGAAACTTATTTTAAAAAATTAAAAGTTTTTATTGTGCATATTCTGAATGACATATTTAAAATCATATTGGTACTTAACAATACGTAAAGTCACCATAATATATAAAAGGGCCTCTTCTTGTGTCCCTGCAGCCCTCCCCCAGTGTTGGATGACTAAAGAGGAAGATCTCTGCATCCAGCAGAGGAACTTCAGAGTAGAACATGAAGAACCGGAACGTCCTCAGACCAAAGAGGAGCAGGAGGAACCAGAACCTCCACAGATGAAAGTGGAACCAGGGGAACTCTTCATCTGTCAGGATAAAGATCAGCTTGATCTGAAGCAGGAGACTGATACCTTGATGGAGATTCCTTCTTATGAAGAAGATGAGAACAGTGAAGCAGATCTAAACAATCAGCAGAGCTTTAATGTAACTGATAGTCAGGATCAAGAAGGAAACCAACATGAACAATCAACATCAACTACAGATGAAGAGACAGAATCAACATCATCAACTACAGATGAAGAGACAGAATCAACATCAACTACAGATGAAGAGACAGACCCACAGAATAGAGATCAGAGGAAGAGAAGAGACAGAAGGCATGTCCAAAGTGTGGACAGTTCTCACATGTCAGAAGGTCAGTGTGACACTGATGTTGGAAAAAATCCCAAGAAGACAAATCTTGGTAAGAAATACAAAAAATTTCCACAAGAAAGACTTTCCTCTATCAAGTCTGGTAAAAACATAAGAATAATTACTAACCCATCTGACTACATGGAAACTGGGTCTGATGAAAAATGTTATATCTGTCAAGAATGTGATAAGAGCTTTTGTAACATATCTAAGTTCAGAATTCACAAAAGAATCCATGCAAAAGATAAGCGATTTTCTTGTAAAAAATGTGATAAAAGTTTTAGTCACAGATCTCGTTTCAAAACCCACATGAGAACTCACACAGGAGAGAAGCCTTTTTCTTGTAAAGAATGTAGTAAAAGCTTTAGTTGTGTATTTAGTCTCAAAAGACACATGAGAACTCACACAGGAGAGAAGCCTTTTTCTTGTAAAGAATGTAAAGAAAGTTTTAATCAAATATCTAATCTCAAAAGACACATGAGAACTCACACAGGAGAAAAGCCTTTTTCTTGTAATGAATGTAATAGAAGCTTTAGTCGTACATCTCATCTCAAAACACACATGAGAACTCACACAGGAGAAAAGCCTTTTTCTTGTAAAGAATGTAAAAAAAGTTTTCGTGATGTATCTAGTCTCCAAACACACATGAGAACTCACACAGGAGAAAAGCCTTTTTCTTGTAAAGAATGTAAAAAAAGTTTTCGAGATGTATCTAATCTCAAAAGACACTCGAGAATTTGTAAGAATCTTTCTTGACAATGTAAGTATTTGTAAATATTTTTCTGATAGATTTCTTTAAATAGGTTTTTAAATTATAATACCTTGATGTCTGTATTTATGCTACATTTTCTTGTTCTTGCTTTTTTACTTAATTCTAAGTCTTTTTTCCCTCTGCTGTCAGTTGCTATGGTGACAAACAAATTTCCCACATGTGGGATCAATAAAGTATCTCTGATTCTGATTTAGTGTAAACTCTAAATTCTAAACATTTCTGATGAGAGGTTGACCTCTCAACCTCTGTACCACAGCAGAAGACTTTATTTTACAGGGGAAAAAGTTCTGTATCTCAGAAAAATAAATATTTTAAAATACGTTTTTAACACTTCTGTGGTGAAACCCCAAAGTTCTAATGAACTCCATAGCAACCGGAGCTTTCATTTCATGTACACAGAGCCACAGGCTGATGGCCTCCATACCATATTGATGTAGTAACTTCATTAGAAAGAGGTACAAGTGAGTATTGAATGTGTAAAAATAAAAAAAACTTGTTGATTTGATATATGAATCACTACAGGAGGTTCTTTGTCCCAACAGCAGTTAGACTATAGAATGACACAGTTTCAGGACTGCTGAATCTGCTGCTGGATTTACTTATTTATTTATGAAGTGTACTTTTACTTCCCCCTACTTTTTATTACTAATTTAACCTTTACTGACTATTTTTTCTAACAGTATATAGCAGTTTTTCTAACTGCTGTATTTCTTGTTTGGCTGCTGTAACAACTGAATTTCCCTCCGGGGATCAATAAAGTCTTGTCTTGTCCTGCCCTGACTTTCTTTGGACAGCTTTTTTAGGTTTTCATCTTCTCTAAGCCACAAAAAAGCAACAAAGTATAGGATCAATAGATTTCAATCTATGTGTAATGATACTAGACAATGAGTTTCAATGCTGACAAAACATGTAAAACTTTTTTCACAAAACTCTGTGCCCGGTGGGGGGCGGTGAGGACTCCGTTAGTCGGGTGGTGGGGTACGGTGTCTGGATGGGGCGGGCTGGGGTGCATGTCGTCCGCGCTCCGGTGTGGGGGATGTGTGGTGGGGGAGGTTGAGTGGTGGTATGGCTTGGCTTGGGGGGTTATCTTTTTGCCTGTGCTGGGGGGGGAGGGTGGCGGGGGACCCAACTCGAGGGGAAAGTTCCAGTTGCGCCGGATGGGGTGCCCATCTGCAGCTGGAGGTTGGATCACTACTTCCCTGGCTCTGAGACGGGGAGGGGCAACCCTCTTTGGGCCCGCGGTCGCTCTGGTTGACATCCATCTGGCTGCGGGGGGTGTGGGGGGCTTTTTGACTCTGTCCTGCGGGGGGGCTTGCTGGGGGAGGGGGAGCGCCCACTATGGGTATGGGACCTTGGAGGTTTGGCGGGTCGGGGTCTCTATCGATGGTCTCCCTGACTGGTTGGCTGCCCCGGTCCCGTGGAGGCCTGACCAGAGATCTCCCAGGGGCGGCGCCTGGGGGCGGGGGCCTGGACTGGCTCCGGGGGGGGGGGGGGGGGTGCTTTCTGGCTCCTCTCTCTCTGTGTGTGGTGGGTGGTGTGGGCATTGGGGTGTGGGCATTGGGGTGCCGGCGCCTCGGGGGATGGGTCCCCTGGGCTGAGGGGACCTGGGCCCTATGCTGGGGGGGGGCTGCTTGACCACCGGGGGACAGTCTACCAGCTGTCCCCGACTTACCCCCTTCCTCATATAATCTCTTATTAGGGTGATTGGGGTTCAGCCTTCGATGCACCTTGTGCGGAGGACCCACTACCCGCCAATTTCAACTGTACACCCATAGTACACACACCCTTTACTCCTCAAACTATACACTCCAACACTAGGACCATCTGTCCTCTACCCCTGCCCTGGTAGGGGGCACTGGCCCCTTGGCAACGTCAGCCATGTTCCCTGGGTGCTGGCTTCCTGGGCCCGGCAGACCTCTCTCCATGCAGGAAGAGGGATCCCTGAGCTTTCTGGCATTACACCTGGTCCTTGCCCCTGAGCGCTGGGCCTTGCCAAATTTCAAACTGTGGCTGAGCCTGGTCGGGCCATGTTTACATCACTTCTTGTGGACCCCCTCTTCTCCTGGGTGCCCTCCTAAACATTTTTATTTACAGTACAAACGAAAAGTTTGGACACACCTTCTCATTCAAAGAGTTTTCTTTATTTTCATGACTATGAAAATTGTAGATTCACATGAAGGCATCAAAACTATGAATGAACACATGTGGAACTCTATACAAAACAAAAAAGTGTGAAACAACTGAGAATATGTCATATTGTAGGTTCTTCATAGTAGCCACCTTTTGCTTTGATTACTGCTTTGCACACTTTTGGCATTCTCTGGATGAGCTTCAAAAATCTTGAGAAATGCAGAAATGTGTGCTGCAGATGCCATGTTTGCCACTAGAGGGCAGCACAGCAGCTTCAGTCTTTGTCATTGTTGCTGTGTGAGCCTGAAGGAGCTTCAAAGTGAGCTGCAGCTTGGTTCAGACAAACCTCCACATTCACACACAGATGTGATCCTGAAGAAGTCTGAACAGAACATTTCAGGAGAACTCTTCAGTCCAGAACATGAGCCTGCATTGTTCCTGAAACTGGGATCAGAGTTCTGCTCTCTGCTCCAACAGAACCACCTTCATGAGCTCCTGGTTTCTTCTGGATCCTCCAACATTCAGACGCTCTCTGACTGAGTTCATGTCTGCACAGAAACCTTCAGGATTCTCTTCTTCCACACGTCTTTCACTCTGAAACTCTCTTCTGAATGTGGATCATCTCAGTCAGACGTTCAGCAGCATCAGAGCCGTGCATGTGCTCCTCCTCATGAGTCCTGAAGCTGCACCGTCAGCTGCAGAGCTTCAGAGCTGCTTCCTTCTCAGACTTTCCACTTTCTTTGGCTCTCTGGCTCTGATGCTGCTGCTGCTGCAGAAAAACCAGCAGCTGCAGAAAAACTCTGCAGAGACTCACAGAGAGAGGATGGAGGCAGCAGATGAAGCTGCTGCAGACTGGCAGCTGATGGAACTGAAGCACTTTCTACATTCTAGTTCCAAATGTTCTACAGAATCCATCAGAGGTTGAAAGTCTTCCTCAGTACTCGAGTACTTTAGTTCAGCAGCTCCTGTTTTCCTCTAAGGTGAAGCTTCATGTGGACGACTTCTTCTTCTCTCCTCTTTTCTGGAGCTTGGGCTCCATGCAGTCTGATCAGCTCTGATTTGGGCTTCGTTGATGTTTGTGATCAGGAACTCTGGATTCTTCTTAGAAGGAGACGTTCTGCCTCTTTAGCAGAGAGCAGAACGTTGATCTGATCTGTTGGAAGCCACTCCATCCTGAAGCTGCACTGCTGAGTTCCTGTCCACCAGGGGGCAGTGTTACGGCTTTGCCTGCCTTATTATTCTGCTCATCTGTCAGGTTGGGACTTCCAACACACAAACATTTGACCTTTTCACTTTATAAAAAAGTTTGTTAAACACTTTGGTGACTTTCAGATTTATAAAAAAACATTTTTTATCTTTAATTTCTGTAATTATTGGTCTAAACTTTTCTTCCTGAAGGCTGAACTGCAGCTTTCCTCAGGTCTTTCATTTTCTCCATTTTCCCTCCTTTTCTTGACTTCCAGCTCACCAGGCATGACCTAGACGGCGCCCTCATGTGGACGGATGAACACATGACAGAGGGGAAGGACAGAGCTGCACAGCAGGGACGAGCAGAGACCTTTGGGTCACGTGGAGTAACAATAAAAACAGTAGAAACTCCAATAAAACCAGTAGAACCAGACTGGAAAAGCTCAAAAAGTTCAGAAAACCTCTTGAAAAATGCAAAACTATATGAATTCTGAACACTAACGACAAATAAATGGTAATTAAAAACCTTTATGGATCAGAACCAACAGAAATAACAGGTTGATGCTGGTCAGACGTGCACACACAGGACCCTAGGGGGGTTTGAACACCTGCCCTTTCTGCCTCCTATTCAAAAGTGTCCTCTTTGTTTTTAATGATCATGAATTCATTTCTGTTCAGCTGCGTCCACACTGACCGCCTCTCTTTCACCGTGAGGATAATTCTCTGCTCGCCGTCTGTCCACAAATGTGTTCCTGAGCTTGACGCCGCCTGTGGGCGGAGCTTCCAGCTAATGTTTTCAGCCTGATGGCGACATGGAGCGGTGTCTGTGTTTCTGTCATTTCCACTGCATGAAGAAACGGATGATGCTGAGAGGTCAGGTTTCTGGATGATAAAGAGTTCTCCAGAATCATGGGGAATCACGTCTCCATGTCTGGATCCTTCAGATTCTCTCCGTTCAGTGATCTTCTCTCCTGATGAGTCTGAAAGACGGACGCTTCCGCCGTCTTTCCGTCTCTCTGAGCGACTTTGAAGGCTTGCTGTCCCATGTTAACCCCAGAGGAAAACTACAAACCAGAATCAAATCAGGGACCTTTTTCTGATGGTCTCCATGGAAACCAGAAAGCTAAAGTTCAGGAGATGATCAGGCTGTCTTTCCATCAGCAGCAGCTCTCTGTCTGGCCGCCAGCTCTCCTCCTGGAGCCGCATAGCCAGATCAATGCTCCAGCTCCATGGGCCCTGCAGCAGACTGAAGGGTGAAGCCGCCTTTGGCCAACAGCAGGCAGGACGCTTCCTGAAACCCCGCTGCCCCCAAAGGGAACCAGCAGGTGAAGAGAATGAATGGAAGTTCAGGAGAACCATGGATCCATTCACTAGATTGATGTGTTTTCTACCCGCTGTCACTCAAACCGTCACGCTGCTGCCAGACCTTCACGCCACGCCCACCGCTCAAATGGCGCCGCAGGACCTCAGATGGCGTCTGTACCATTGACTTAACATTGAAAGTGGCCACGCCCACCACGTGAATCCCGTTGGGTGTGAAGCAGCTTTCCAGATGAATCCAAAAGTGTCTCCAACCCCCCAGTTTGGTATCAAACCATTTTCTTCTGAGCTGCAGCTCGTGTCTTTGCAGCTCCGCTCGGACTCAGAGCCTCCAGACGTTCAGGTTTCAGAAAAACGCTCTAAATGAGTCCAGGAGTGACTTTATCAAAGCGCCTTAAGCCCGTTTGGACTCTTGCGCTCCACGCGCTAGATGAATAGTGGCGTTTGGAGGAAGTGCGGCTGCGCAGTCCGTCACTGAACACCGTCACTGCCTGGACCTCTTTCTGGGTCCTAGTGCCCTAAAGGTTACAGCTCCTGGTTCCACAAGAAAAAAGTCCATTCTAGAGGCCACTCTGACGTCATCATCATCAAAGACAGCGTTACCTAGCAACCATAGCAAGACCATAGCAGCTATAGAGGGAAACACAACAAACCATCAACGGCGGTTAAAGCAGTCAGACGTTTGTTCTGCAGCTCAGCAAAAATCTCTGCTTTAGGTTTTGGGGAGAAAAACAAAGGAAAACACACGGAGAAGGATTCTGCAAAGGAAATCCCAAGTTCTATTGGTAAGTCAGCGTCCTGGAAACATGCTTTGTTGGTTCTGAAGTGGCATGAATGCAGACTTAGATTGGTTTGTTTCCTTGGATTCTTCAGATGGATTCAAGCTGTAAATGTTGTCAGCATAAAGCAAGTTTGGACTAAACTAAAGCAGAAAGTGGCTTTGAAGATGGTCAGGAGAAATGAGGGCTTTTTTCAGGAATTCTTGGAAGAGGAGGACTTCTCCAAACAACCAGAATCTAGGAGGAGGTTTTTTCAGCATTGAGATCAGGATTTAGCATGAGCTTCAATCCCATTTTTGTTCAAACCAAATGTTTACCGTCATATTCAGGAGTTCAACTCTGAAAGCCACCATGACACCATAGACATTAAAGACCCTGTTACCTAGCAACCAAACACAACAAACTGTAGACTATTCAAACTGGACATTTTGGGGCAACAATTCTTTTCTAACTCAAGTTTTTATGAAAAATCCAAATGATGGAAACAGATTGTGTAAAGGAAATGAGGATCTATTGGTGAGTCACAGTCCTGGAAACATGAGTTGTGCTCTGATGAAGACGCCTGATCCAAATGTGGATTTTTGAAATGTTCTTCATGAGATTCAAAGTGATTGAAGCTTTGAATTAAAGGTGTCAACACATTTCTGCATTGGATTCATTCTGTTTCAGTGTCTAAGGTTGGTTTTGTGGCAGAAACCAAGTTTTTGTTGAACAGTAGCGTTTGAAAAAGCAGAAAGTGGCTTTGAAGATGGTCAGGAGAACTTCTTTGAAGAGGAGGACTTCTCCAAACAACCACAACCTTAGAGGAAGTTTTCTGAGCATTCATAGAATGCTTTTACAATGACTCATCATTTTCCACAAGAAGCTAATGAGTTTTTCCAAATGCATGCTGAATATTCTTAGTTCTAGCTTGGAAAGCACTTTGTGGGATTTCCCTGGAAAACCTGCTTTATCAATCATTTTGGTCTCTTTTTCTTCTTCTAAGTCCCAGCTTGGTGAGTGTGCAAGTCGCCATGGCAACCACTGTCCAGGTCAAAGGGAGGACCACGGCCATCCAGTCTCCAGGCTTTTGGATTGATTTGGATTTGATAAACATTTGTTTCCCACATTTTAATAGTAGAATTCAACACGGGACATATAGTGGATTGGAAGAATAGGAACAAAAACAGCAACAACAAAATAATCCTCCTCCCCTTAAAACATGCATTTGACTCTGAACAAGTCTAAAACAAATCCAAGCAAAGACCAGCGCTGGGGCTCCTGCTAGTTTCTTTTAGAAGAGCCTGCCTCTTCAAAACATAGAATGTTCAACAACTAGAGCTAAAAATGTCTGTTGGTAGATTTCTGGATGTTGGCCGTATCCCAGCGAGCAAGGCCAAGTCAGCCCCATATGGTTTCAAAGTGGACAGAAAATGTTTTTAGGAGTTTCTAGAATGTTCAACAACTAGAGCTAAATGAAACTAGTGCATGAAATGACAAAGAACTTCCTGTTTGAAAGGAATCTCATGATGGCTTCCACCTGTCTCTTTGCTTTTCCTTTCTTTTTTGGGTTTCTCCTCTTTGGGAGGTTACACAAAACTGCACTTTAACCCAGAAGGAAACAACAACCGCTCCACAATCCCTGAATCCCCTACAGCCTTTATCTAAACATTTACATTGACCATTATCACACATTTGATTGCATTTTCTCAGAGAAACAAGCACAACTTCCCGTTTGTTTGTGTGTGAAATGATTCCAAAAAGCCATGTGTCATCCTGGAGGGACTGGTTTCTCATCAATGCAGACCACCAAGTTTCTCTGGTTTCTGGCTATTTGGTGGCTGGTCGGCCTTTTGGGATTTTTGTCAGGGAAAGAAGTGAACCTGGGCTCCAAATATTGGAAGACACTGATCGAAAAGTACTAGGACATCTGGAGAAAGCTCTAGTTCTGCTCCAACTCAGTCCAAAGCACTGAAGATATATGGAGTTGGATTTGGGAGAGGACTGAGCTCATTCAAATGAAGAAAGAACAAGTCAACAGATGAAGAAGATTTCAGGAAGTTTCCCATTCAACAAGTTCAAGTTTCCAGAGAGCTAGTTTAGCATCCGTGTTCTGGACCAAACCACTGTCCCTCTGAAGGTCCAGACACAGAGAGGCCCAGAGTGACCCCCATTTCTCCTTTTTGCTCTCTCCAGTGGCTGACTCCGCCCCTTAGGACGTCCCCCTGTGTGGATCAGTGGTCAGTGGGTTGGAACCTGCTGCAAATGCAGGCTCTGGTTCTAACTGCTGGATCAGAAGTGGAATGGGAGCTGTAGTGGTGTGTCTGCAGCTGGATGTGGAACACATGAGGGAGGGGTCAAAGGTCAATCTTTCCTCCAAACAAATGTTGTCAGTCTATTCTCCAACAATGCTCCAACATCTTCAAAGGTTTTTGGTCCCAAATCCAGAGTGGAGCTGGTAGGACGTGATCATTTCAGCCTCAGATTTGGGATCTGTCATCTCTCTGCCACCGTGACACCGAGTGATGAGTTCATGCTCCAAAGCGGCCCGATCGCTGGCTTTAGGGACTATTCCAAAAGCTTTCAATGATGGCGGGGAATGAACATTAGGAACAGATGACGGCTTGAAATGTCTGCTGTTGGTTTCTGATCCAGACAGAAATTCAATCAAATGTCTGTGAATCCATGATTTCCTTAGAATCTTTGACTCTAGATTCAGATCCATCTGGTTCAAAGGATGAAACTGCAGCTAAAAGTCTTTCAAAAGTCCAAATCCTCAAAGATGAAACAGAAAGTTCCTAGAAAGTCAAATGAAAAACAATCAGATTGTCTTAGATAAACCCGTTTGGAAGTTAAAGCATAGAAACAAAGAAAGTTCCAAAAGCTAAAAGCCTGAAATAAAGAAAAGTCCAAAGAAAAACAGAAATCCCACATTTGGATCAGTAAAGACATGAATTCTCCAGAAACATCCAGAAACAGCTCTGAGCAGCAGCCATGAAGGGACTGAGAACAGACGGACATCAAAGCAGAATCCAAGCAGCACCTTCATCCTGATGAAGCTCCGCCCTCTGACCTTCAGCAGTCATCTCCAGGCTCCGCCCCCAGTCTGTGACGGCTGGATGATGCTGTCCTCCACCTGCAGCTGGACCTGGATGTTCTCTAAGACCATGTGGCCTCATGGATCAGAAGGTTGAGGGTTCAAGTCCGATGATTTATTTATTTTATTTTTTTAAAGTATATTTTTCCTGAATTCTGAAAATCATAGTTTTATTTGATCATTGTTTTATTTCATAAATAATGTTATTTATTTTATTCAAAGGATCATGAATGAATGAAACTGTATTCATATAGAACTTTACATCTCCCTCAAGGTCCCAAAGGGCTTCACAATAAAAAAGAGATCTAAAATTGGAACAAATGTTTATTATTATATTATTTCTAAACTAAAACATCTAGAATATTCTGTTTTAAAATATCTAATTTTCAATTCCAAAAGTTTTCATCTACATTCCATGTTATATCATTCTCACTCCACGCATCTGCTTCTGGTCCGGCCGTTCTATTTCATTTTAGAACCCAATGTGCCCCCCCCCCACCCCCCGAGTTAAAATAATTGCCCCCCCCCTGATCTAACCTACCATTAAAGCTCCTTATTGGCTAAACACACCTGATCCAGGTAATCAGCAGCAGATGAACTCAAATGACCTCATGAGTCATTCTATCAATCAGTCTGCATCAGTCAGACTCCTGGTCTGAACATATTGCTGTGACCCGGATTTGAACCGGGGTTCCTGCGGCCACAACGCAGAGTACTGACCTCTATACGACCCCAGCCCTGAACCTGGAGGAACACAGATCTGGTCTATGCTGGTCTCTATGAACCTGATGTTGGAACTTCAGGAACAGCAGAACTGCTACGTTTGTTCTCTTCATCCACAAACAGAGAAACAGATCTTCACAGCAGGAACCACTGTGGACTTCACTGACATGCTTTGGTCCAATCAGATCAGAGATGTTTTCTCTGTTTACTTAGCATTAGCCTAAAAGTAACGTATGCAGAAACTGGATGTTTCCTTTATCGTCACCTTCTGACCACACAGAGAAAACCATAGAGATCAACCAACATGAAAGAGACAAACAAGACATGAAGCTTCAACAAGGACACTCTACCATAGCAGCTGGATTCCAGTGAGTCTGAAAGGACAACAGAGAAAGAAATGAATCCTGGATGTCAGATAATTGACTATGTTTCCTGTCAGGAAGTTCCTCTCTCCCCCCGACTGCTAAATGCCAAGTTCTCTGGAAAAGAACATTATCTAAATCCAACCATGAAGGGACTTGAACCCTCAATCTTCTGATCCGGACTCAGACGCCTTGTCCATTAGGCCACATGGTCTGGAAGAAGCCCCAGTTCCAGCTGACAGAAGTCTGGTTCTGATCCATCAGATCTCACTAGCAACAGAAGCAAAGCTTCAGGTGTTGCAGCAACAGTTTCCATGTTTGGGAGGATCTTCTGAAGAACAGCTCAGTTCCAGATCACATCATGATGTTTGATGTTTTCTTCATTCCAGGAAATCATCTGTGTCTCCTTTGATCTGTGCTGAGTCAGCACTTTGACTTCTTTTCAACTTTAGATCCATCATTTACAATCAAGGATTTATTGATAAATATTATTTATTGACAGAAAATAAAGAGTAAATGTATTTATCATCCAGCAGTGATTGTAAGTCTTTTATTTTGAAATTCCTCAAGGATGATCATCATGGTGGGATTTCTAGATCTGCATGAACTCATCCTGAATCCAAAAGACACTGGAGCATCAAAGAATCCAACCCATCTCTGCCAACATGAGGCTCTTACTTTGAAAAGTCTCAGACTTCCTGCAGGGAAACAGGCTTTCTGCTGCTGCACTGACAGATGTGCACGAGCTTGAAAGAGCTTCCTGACTGAGGAGCTGCAGACTTTCTCCTGCAGCGCAGCAGCTGACTTCAGCATCGTCATGGGAACACAGTCTGCTGCTGCTTCTGGAAACGTCTTCAAGGCTGTGGTGGGACTTGTTGGTCTGGAGGACAGATTCTCTGAGCAAATGCTGCTTCAGCTTCAAGCTTCAGCTCTTTTCTTCTGGCAGAGCTTAGAAGAAATGGAAACCTCCTTTGTTCTGACTGTTTGCTCCAAATCCCAGATTCAGGAATTCCTCCAAGAAGTTCAGCTCAGAGATCATCAGCAGAGAAAAGCCTGAAGTTCTGATGGAAAATGACAACAGAACATGATCAATATTATTGATCCACATGGAATCCAGAAGAAACTCTGAGGTGAAGACATGAAGACACAAGCTTCAGAGACATGAGGAGAAGTCAGAGTGGATTCATTCTGGACTTTCTTCTCACATCTTCTCTTCAGAACATCTTTGTCTTTGATCCTTCAAATCTTCTGAAATCTGATCATCCATGGATTGTTTTTGTGGGATCAGATCCAGAGTTGCTGAAAGTTCTGCTGCCCTCTGCTGGTCAAAGTGTCCAAACAGCAGAGGTGTTTCTCTCATTCTATCTTTCAGTCACAAACACACTGGTTATATTTTATACTATTAAACCTGTTATAAGATATATAAGGCTTTATAACGGCTGTCTTTACTGCACACAAATTGTGTTTTGTGAACAAACTCGTGAAAAAAAGTAAACAGTTCACTTCAACATTAGATATTTCTGCTCAGCAGATGGTGAACATTAGTCCAATAGAAAACAGGACAAACAGTTGTTCTAAAGTGTGATTCTGATTTTTAGATAAATGTGATATTTTTTACAGATTTTAAAAAAGAAAAATGCTTCAAGTCGTCTGCTTCGTCTACAAGTTTAAACATTTATTCTCCTTAAAAGTCATTTTATGCTTACGTCTTTGAATAAGTACATGTTTCACAGTGAATGCAGTACTTTATATCTTCCTTCATACATTTTTAGGAAAACCTTTTCCTCACTAAATGGTAGCGATGCAGTTCTACAAAGACTGTGGATCGTTCCTTAGGTGGCGATCCGATTCAATTCATGAATCTAGCTCAACGAAACACGATTCTTGCTTTTTAATAGAATATGTTTGTACAGTTACTATAGGTATGTAATTTTACAGAATGTATAAAAAAGTTTAAATTATATGTATTAAATCAGCATCATTTAGAACCAAAGATCAAAATCAACAAAAGTGATACAAACACAAAGATTTATATAGAAAGAAAGAAATGGGGTTTGTTACTTCAAACAAGTTTCCATCAACATTCTGGTTACGTTCAGCAGTAACATAAACAACAAAAACATAAACCTCATTGTTGTCGGGTTGCACGGTGGTGCAGTGGTTAGCGCTCTTGTCTCAAAGCAAGAAGGCCCTCGGTTCAAGTCCTTGTTGGAGGATCTGAAAACAGTAGAGTTTGCATGTTCTCACTGTGCATGTGTGAGTTTCCTCTGGGGACTCCAGCTTCCATTCCAAAAATGCTTCATAGATCGATTGGTTGGTCTAAATTGTCCCTAGATGTGAATGTGAGAGTGCATGGGCCCTGTGACAGACTGGATGCAGGATGTCCCCTGCCTTCATGACCCCAAAAGGGAACAAACAGCTTAGAAGATGATTCATATGAAAATATTCTCCACAGTTTTTCCATCCTCAAAGTTCTGCAATACTTTGTTTTAAATCATTGCATATTGAAGCCACTTTTCTGAGCTGCAGAATTTGCTGATTCATGGTGATTCCATTAGTTAGTGGATTTAAAAGAAAATCTGTTTTCACTCAATGGTTACTAGCTCACATGCCTTGACAAATTAAAAACTGAAGTCCCTTTTTTAATCTAAAACAATAATGAAATTATGACAAAAAAATCAAAGATATTTACAAAACATTTCTCATAATAATGTACACACTTTGACAACATAAACATTGTCTTATCAGAAAATACAACAATGGTCAACTAAATAAGTTTTGTCTAAAATAATAAAAAAACAATGGCAGGACAAAATGTAGTTAATGCCTCCTTTGAACTGAATTACTACATCAATGCTCTGTGTCATTGAGGCCACCACCTTGGGGGTAGTCACTGAAAAAGATTTAGGCAATTTTGGCAATATGGGATGGTGCAGAATACAATCAGTCCACCAGTCTGACTGAGATAATTTACACCTCCAATACCAAAGCAGTCGCTGGCAGGAAGGACACAACACACTTTGTAACCCTTGTGCTATCTTAGATGACCCCATCCTTGCATTGACGTGTTCTCCCTACCATAACAAAGGTGGATAAAGGTGAAAAGATTTCATGTAATCCACGGACACCAGTGAAAATCACAAATCATTGAAGATAAAAGGTTCAGAGCACTGTCTAGTGGGTCTAGATGACCCAACTCCCAATGGTAAAGTGTCTAGGATAGCACAAGGGTTAAACATGATCACTAAATGTTTTTGACATAAACATTTGTTAGAATGTTCTTTTCTTTCCTGGACAAAGAACATCGTTTTATTTAAACCTATACAATAAATTCACTAAATTAAACTAAGGCTTGAAATATTCCAACATTTTCCTTTTTTGTATATAAACAAAACAAGTTCTTTCTTTTAAAAACAAACAAAAAAAAAACGACCAAATGGCATTTACACAATATTTTCCCATATACTGTACAAGTTTTCTGCTCTATGTTTTTCTGTTTTTGAAGTTGAGATTTTTCTCTAAATCCTTTATATTTTCTTTTCGTTACAAAAGAAAAGCTTCTCACCTGTGTGTGTTCTAATGTATTTTACTAAATTACATTTATGACTGAGCCATTTATCAGCCATAAAAACTATCTCTCACCTGTATGAGTTTTCATGTGTGTTTTTAGAAGAGGTATTCGACTAAAACTGGCATCACATTCTTTACAAGTAAAAGGCTTTTCTCCTGTGTGAGTTCTCATGTGTGATTTGAGATGAGATATTTGACAAAAACTTTTATCACATTCTTTACAAGTAAAAGGCTTCTCTCCTGTGTGAATTCTCATGTGTTTTTTGAGACTAGATCTGTGACTAAAACTTGCATCACATTCTTTACAAGTAAAAGGCTTTTCTCCTGTGTGAGTTCGCATGTGTTTTTTGAGTTTTGATTTTTCACTAAAATCTTTATCACATTATTTACAAGAAAAAGGCTTTTCTCCTGTGTGAGTTCTCATGTGTGTTTTGAGAGTACATTTACGACTAAAACTTTTATCACATTCTTTACAAGAAAAAGGCTTCTCGCCTGTGTGAATTGTCCTGTGTTTTTTGAGATTAGATTCATAACTAAAACTTTTTTCCCAGTTTTCACAAGAAAATGTCTTCCTTTCTGTTTGAGTTCTCATGTGAAATTTCAACTGAGGCCGCCCACTAAACTTTTTACCACATTTTTTAGATGCACAATATCTTTCATCAGACCCAGTTTGGACATGACTTCTGTCCCTCCTCTTCCTCTGATCTCTGTTCTCTGGGTCTGTCTCTTCATCTGTAGTTGATGTTGATTCTTCATGTTGGTTTTCTTCTTCATCCTGACTATCAGTTACATTAAAGCTCTGCTGATTGTTTAGATCTGCTTCACTGTTCTCATCTTCCTCAAAAGTAGGAATCTCCATCAAGGTATCAGTCTCCTGCTTACCATTCTTCATGTTGGTTTCCTTCTTCATCCTGACTATCAGTTACATTAAAGCTCTGCTGATTGTTTAGATCTGCTTCACTGTTCTCATCTTCCTCAAAAGTAGGAATCTCCATCAAGGTATCAGTCTCCTGCTTCAGATCAAGCTGATCTTCATCTTGACTGATGCAGAGTTCCCTTGGTTCCTCTTTAATCTGTGGTGGTTCTGGTTCCTCTTTAATCTGTTGAAATTGTTGCTCCCCTTGTTCCTCTTCAGTTTGTGAAGGTTCTGGTTCCTCATATTCCACTCTGAAGTTCCTCTGCTGATTGTTTAGATCTGCTTCACTGTTCTCATCTTCCTCATAAGTAGGAATCTCCATCAAGGTATCAGTCTCCTGCTTCAGATCAATCTGATCTTCATCCTGACTGATGAAGACTTCCCCTGGTTCCTCTTTAGTCTGTGGATGTTCCGGTTCTTCCTGTTCCACTTTAAAGTTCCTCTGCTGGTTGCATTGATCTTCGTCTTCAGTCATCCAATGCTGGGGGAGTTCTGCAGGGATACAAACACAAGAAAAAGCCCTTTTTATACTTTTAAACGAATTTGTGTATTGGCAAACACCAATAAAAGTCAAAAACTGCTCAGTCATATATTTCACACTAGTTCAGGGGTGGGCAAAATACAGCCCGCGGGCTTAATCCGGCTTGTCCCCATATTTGGTCAGGCCCACTGAACAATATCAGAGGCCCGTGTTTTTTTTTTATCTGCCCACATGATCAAGAAGTGACATTTTATTTCCCCCTTATGCAGTCTGTGCTCCAACCTGAAACCCTCTAAAATTCCTGTCAAACATAACAGAAGACAGTCTTCTCTTTCTACGTCGCAGTTCATCTTTACCGGTTTAGTTCATTTTTTTAGAGCGATTATGCTGCGTTTTTTAAACAGCACCCTGTTCTGTGTCCTGATTGGCTGGAGACCCTGTCAATCAATCTCTTCAGTCCGTGCCGTGTCTCCTGTACAGAAACGCGGAGCTCTTCAGATATACAGAAATCTTTGATCCATCAGATCTTTGTTTTTATTCTAAGATCCTGGACTTAATTTCCATGAAAGTTTGAGACTTCAAACAAGAGACAAGGATGAAAATGTTCATGTCTGTCTGAGAAAAGTGTATTTAGTCAGTGAGGAGTTTTACTGCCATAAACTTCTGTAATCAGACTCCTTGGATTTCAGCGATCACGGTTATGTTTACAACGAAACTCTTGCAATAAAACGAGGAACTCTGTACTGGTGAAAAGGTAACGCAGATATATGATTAGCTGCAGCAGAACATGTAGCAATTTTCTTTTTCATAATTACTCAAAGAGGAACAGACGCGCAGGACACAGTGCAGCTGCGCAAATCGTGAGAAGTGACGCAGCCCTCAAAGTCTCAGCAGAATTATGACGGGAGAGGATTGACCATCAGAAAACAAGTGGAGGGAGACCAAAGATCCAAACAGTCATCGTCATAACAAAACCACTCAAAGCATCGAGAATTAGAGACCAAAAAAAAGACAAACATCCAGAACAACAGGAACACGGAGGTCCAGGACTGAGCTACCCAGAACAAGAAAACAACATGGCCATGGGGAAAAATGCACATAGCAAAATTCAGGTGGCCCAACAGAGACAAATTCTTAATTATAAAACCAAAGATTGAATTAAGGATGTGCTGCACAAACACAAGGGATGACATAGTGGCATGCATCAATATACCAGAGATCCATGGCAGAAATAATACTAAATGGTCATAGGACCACATGTCTTACTTAAACAAAGCGGAATTCTAGATTCAAAAACGAGTCGCGACCAGAGAAATGCAAAAGACCGGTGATAATGGAAGAAAATAGAACACTGAGAAAACACCAAGAAGATGCAAAACAAAGGGGAGCCCATAGGATTACACCAAGTCCACCACAGGACTTCTGAGAAATGTAGTCGAAAACATGACTGATACGACAGCCGAAAGCTAAACTGATACATAACACTTTGAGTGCCACCTAAAGCCAAAAGACGCCACTGGGAGGGATGGTGAGGCCAAACAGTGAGAACATCAGCAATATCAGGAGTATCGTTAAGATCTGACCTCAACGGTTCTGCTATCGGTACTGGAGAAGTCGCTTTTTTTGGGTCCCACAAGATATAAACATTATCTGCCATAATTAACTCTGCAAGTCAGTCAATTTTCCTTTAATTAATGATTATATTAGTTTCGCTATTCTCTCTGAAGAGGAGGGGTCTGTCTGACTATTTGTGTGCACGGGGGGCGGGGCTGTTGTTAAGACAGTACGCGGCGCGTGCGCACAGGAACGCTACCAAAGTTATAAGATGGCGGAAAGAGCTAAACGGTCCAAAATGCTGCGGCTCTCTGTGATTTTGTAAGATAACTATCATGTTCTCAGAGTGTCGTGGTGCCTTTAACACCATCAGGTAGTACCGAGCAGGCAGAAGGAAGAGAGCATCATAAGCACACTGAGGGGGCGTGTCTGCAGCTTGACAGGGGACACGTGAGCGCCCAAAAAAATAAAAAAATCCTTTCATCCCCTTAGACTAAGATCACCCATTTCCGCTTAAAACGAATTAAATTTGCGTCAGGGCGCCCCCACTGTCACCTTACTGCTACAATGACCGTATGATGCGGGAGAAAGGCGGGGGCGGAGCTTAGACTCATCCGCTTATGATTCCAGACCCGCAACAAACTAACAGCTGCTTCCTATTAAAACATAGTTGTCATCCATAAAATTAATGTAATGATTTGGGTTAAATGTATTTAAAGAAAATAAATAGAAAAGAATCTACATCAAAGTGAATTTGTTTCCATCATCCCACTCATCTTAACTCTGGTGCTTGACAGACAGAAAAGTCTATTGAAGGTTGTGAAAAATGGACAAAAGATCAAAGGGATCATCACTCTCATAAAGAATACAAATAATAAAATAAATATCCTGACAGCATTTTGAATCAATACAAGTACTGTCAAATGAACTATCATTATTTATCGGCAAAAACCTTTTTTCTAACACATCTAGTGTTGTGGCTCCCTGTGCTTTCATCTCAGTGGGAAACTGATCCAAATGGCTCTTAGAGAGGTTCAGGTTGCCGACCCCTGGTCTAGCACATCCATGTGCATTCCATGTTTTTATTGGAACATTCTCATGTATAAAGACAAATGTTTTGTTAAAAAACAATGCTGTTATATAATGACGAAATAAAACACTTTGTGTTCTTAATTTGTTATTTATTTATTTATTTGTTTATTTTTCGTTCTCACAAAGTATCGATAAGAGTACCGTTAAAATGCCGTATCGATAAGCAGTATCAATAAGAGTAGTAGTAACCTTGACAATACCCATCCCGAGTCATGAGTAAATCTTGGTGGTCTCTGATTATGCTACACGGTTCCTAGAAGCTTTTCCCGGCACACCATTACAGCTCCTGCAGTCATGAGAGCGTTAATTCAGTTTTTCTCCAGGGTAGGAATACCTGATGAAATTCTGACAGACCAGCGAACTAACTTCACCTCCCGGTTCATGAAACTTTTCCAAGAGCAGCTTGGCATCACTGCCATCAAGGTGACTGTATGTGAGAACTGTTGGCGCCTCGCTGTTCATTCATTTTGGGCATCAGCAGCCTGATTCCTTGTGATCCTTCAGGTTTTTGTTTTTGTATTTGGATGACCAGGCCATCTCCATGATTAATTCCACCGGACGCAGTGCATGGCTGGGGGAGGCCAGGGCTCGATATAGCCATTTGTCCGCTGGCCCGGTCCAGCTCGCTCGAGCAGTACGGACCACAAGACTTTATTTTTCACTTGTCCGCTCGGGCCACTAAAATATCTAACGGTTAATATATATTTTTCACCTTTTTCAATAAAGTATGTTTTGCGAAAACATGTAGATATACCTCGTCTTCATGGCTTTGAAAGTTTGAAGTCCGCCATGATTGTTTTGATCACGTGCCGCGCCGCAACAGCGAACAGTAGCCGGGGTTACATGGGCCACACTTTTGGTCGGAATGAATCATTAGGGCATGCACAGTAGTGTTAAAAAATCCCGGAAGAGGAAATGAGTCCCGTTGTAAACAAACGGCTGCCACATACATGCAGCATTTCGGTAATATACGAGACTATCTTCCAAACGTGCTTTTATTAATGTGATGAATATTATGAAGCGCCTGTTTGCTCATCGTTTTATTTTTAATCAGTGTGGTCAGTGCTTTTTGGGGGAAGAACGGAGCTGGAAGAAGGGTTAGGAGAAGGCTAACACGCGCTAACAACATTAGTCTTTTGATTGACACAAAATCCAGGACCATGCGGAGAAAGCTGTGATATGCATCTTGGCTGCACGTAAATGTCTGGGAATAACATCAGTGTTTATTTTGTTGGGACACAACTGGAAACACAAATCCTCCTGTTTGTTTCAACGGTTTCTTAGCACCAAGAGGCATTTCTGCTCTAAGCACACACCGCCCCAAAGCCAATGTGTGTGCTGGCGGTCCGTGCTCTTCTCAGACGCGGTTCTCCTAAAGCCGGCAGCCGCTAACCCAGAGCGGCGGGACAGATAGCAGTCCATCCAAGTCTCCCACATATTACATACAACAAAAAGCAACACTTAAGAAAGCACCCTCCCCTCAAACACACATTAAAAAATCCGGCTGCTCTGCTCAGACTCTGAGACATGGTTCACTCGGTCCACCAGCACCCGAACCGGAACGCAGAGCTCGGGGTCACGGGGCACGAAGAGCTCCTCTCTCGCATCTCCCTCGCCAGCGGGGCAAGAGCAGAGCGGCGCTTTTCACGGGGCCTCCGCAGAGCAGCTGGCCGGTCCCGTATGCGCTCCAAAGCTTTCTCTCAGCGAAACACCGTCTATGCGTGACGTAAACCAGAGCAGTAGTGACACACGGTCGGAATGAACCGTTTACATGCTCCACGATAAGATAAACGATTGGTATAACCCAGCTATCTCGATCGGAAAGAAATTTAGATCTGAACGAGTCTGATGGGGGCAGAGTATTCCGAACGGTGTGTTTACATGACGTGTTTTCTATCCGATACGGCATTCATTCCGATTATTTTTGCCCATGTAAACGGGGCTAATGTTCAGAGACTGAAGCCTGTCAGAGATGTGGAAGACATGGCAGGAATAGATAGGAATATGTTAGATGGAGTAATGGGTGGAATTAGTAGTATGGACACCAAGATATTTAATGAATGCATTCAAGATGAAACTGTACGCACTAAGCTTTAAGCTGAATGTCAAAGAATCAAAGGCAACTCCAAATACCTGAATCTCAGAGTCAAATACAGTATAATGTCAAACTACTTCATTTTGTTTTTCTTTACAACACTGTAAGCAGTAAGTATTTCTAGTTAGCTGAATCTTCTTTCTCTTTCGGCTTTTCCCATCAGGGGTCGCCACAGCGAATCATCCTTTTCCACCTCACTCTATCATGGACATCTTCTACCCTAACATTAGCCAACTTCATGTCCTCTGTTAAGACATCCATGTATCTTCTCTTTGGCCGTCCTCTTGCCCTCCTGCCAGGCAGCTCCATCTCCAACATCCTTCTACCAATATATCCACTATCCCTCCTCTGAACATGTCCAAACCATCTCAGTCTGGCTTCTCTGACTTTGTCGCTAACACAGGCAACATGAGCCGTCCCTCTGATGTACTCGTTCCTTATCCCGTCTAACCTGGTCACTCCTAAGGAGAACCTCAACATCTTCATCTCTGCTACCTCCATCTCAGCCTCTTGTCTCTGTCTCACTGCTACCGTCTCTAACCCATAGAGCAGAGCTGGTCTCACCACTGTCTTGTACACCTTTCCTTTGAGTCTTGCTGACACTCTTCTGTCACACAACACTCCTGACACTTTCCTCCACCCGCTCCAACCTGCCTGCACTCGCCTCTTCACCTCCTTTCCACACTCCCCATCACACTGAACTGTTGACCCCAAGTACTTAAACTCCTGCACCTTCTTCACCTCAGCCCCCTGTAACCTAACGCTTCTACCTTGATCCCTCTCGTTCAGACACATGTATTCTGTCTTACTATGACTGACCTTCATGCCTCTTCTTTCCAGAGCAAACCTCCACCTCTCTAGGTGTTCCTCCACCTGCTCTCTACTCTCACTGCAAATTACAATGTCATCCGCAAACATCATTGTCCAGGGAGATTCCTGTCTTACCTCGTCTGTCAGCCTGTCCATCAGCATAGCAAACAAAAAAGGACTCAAAGCTGATCCTTGGTGTAGTCCCACCTCCACCTTGAACTCCTCTGTCTGACCTACAGCACATCTCACCACCGTCATACTTCTCTCATACATGTCCTGAACTACTCTGACATACTTCTCTGCCACTCCAGACGACCTCATACAGTACCACAGCTCCTCCCTCGGCACCCTGTCATACGCCTTCTCTAAATCTACGAACACACAATGCAGCTCCTTCTGACCTTCTCTGTACTTTTCCATCAACATTCTCAAAGCAAAAATGGCATCAGTGGTGCTCTTACGGGGCATGAAACCATACTGCTGCTCACAAATCTCCACCTTCTTCCTAAGCCTGGCTTCCACTACTCTTTCCCACAGCTTCATTGTGTGGCTCATCAACTTGATTCCTCTATAGTTGCTGCAGTTCTGCGTGTCACCCTTGTTCTTAAAGATCGGAACCAGAACGCTTCTCCTCCATTCCTCAGGCATCTTCTCACTCTCTAGAATCCTATTGAACAACCTCGTTAGAAATTCCACTGCTGTCTCTCCTGGGCACTTCCATACCTCCACAGGTATGTCATCAGGACCAACGGCCTTTCCGCTCTTCATCCTTTTCAGAGCCTTCCTAACCTCATCCTTTCCAATCTTTGCTACTTCCTGCTCCACAACAACCACATCTTCCTCCCTTCTTTCCCTGTCATTTTCCACGTTCATCAGCTCCTTAAAATACTCCTTCCATCTTTTCTGTACACTCTCCTGGGTTGTTAGCACCTTTCCATCTCTGTCCTTAATCACCCTTATCTGTTGCACGTCCTTCCCATCTCTGTCTCTCTGTCTGGCTAGTCTGTACAAGTCCTTTTCTCCTTCCTTTGTGTCTAACCTGTGAAGGAATTTATATTTTTTGGTAAATTCATTAGGGTTTGCAGTCTTAAATTTTATTACATTGAAGATAAGTCATTTGCTGAAGTGTGTGCTTTAACATCCTTAAAACCTTGAAGAAGCTTCTTTAAGTTGCATATGTGAGGGGTTTCAGGAATGCAGCTCCAACCTCCAACCCCCTTCAGGAGAAAACAGTCTTTGATCTTCTAAGACCATCTGGAAGCCTTAACTGTAGATCTGACATGGACCAGAATTAAATTGTCTCCAGGATTCAATTTAAATCATGGGAAACCCTGGAGGTGTCAACTCACATGAGAAGGACAAAGAGTTGGGACTGATTGCCTGCGGAGAAGGATCCGGGCGACGGTGCTGGACCCCCACGGGGACACAGTTGGTGGTCGGACAGATGTCCGTCTTTGAAATAACCCCCCTGGACGTTTGAAGCAGGAAGCTAGGACCAAATGCTGTAATTCCAAATATGGAATGATGGAGGTGGGCAGGCTCCCTGCCAGCCAATCTCTAGCGACCAGAGGCGGAGATTCAGCGGCCATCTTGCTCCCGGGGGAGGATGTTCTGACCACATGCTTAAAAGTCTGAACTCAAGGAATTTTCCTGTGTCTCCAGACAAGCTGCATGTGAATTCGGAATGTAACCTCTTGCGTATTGCAGGCCTTGATTTTGGACACCCAGATCGATCTGTTTTTACTCTGTTTTTAGAAATATTGTTAGGGAATAAATTTGTTAAACTTAATCCGGCCGAATCCCGTGGTTTTCTTCTTCTCGACTTTATTGAACATGCAACAAGGAAAGTAATCTCAAAGCGACAGATTATATTTTCCAACACCTGTCATATAGCTCATCGTAAGCTTTCTGTTTGGCCTTTGCCACCTCTCTCTTCACTCTACGCTGCGCTTCCTTGTACTCCTGTCTACCTTCCTCAGTCCTTTCTGCATCCCACTTCCTTTTAGCCAACCTCTTCCTCTGGACGCATTCCTGTACTTCCTCATTCCACCACCAAGTGTCTTTACCGTCTTTCCTCTTTCCAGATGACACACCTAGCACCTTCCTACCTGTTTCCCTGATAACCTCTGCTGTAGTTTCCCAGTCATCTGGAAGCTCATCTTGACCACCCAGGACCTGTCTCAACTTCTGCCTAAATTCCTCACAAGTTTCTTCATTCTGTAGCTTCCACCACTTAGTCTTCTGTTTTCCCTCTCTTCTTCTTCCTGACCTCCAGAGTCATCTTACACACCACCATGCGGTGCTGTCTGGCTACACTCTCTCCTACCACCACTTTGCAGTCATTAACCTCTCTCAAATGACCTCGTCTACATAGGATGTAGTCCACCTGAGTACTCCTACCTCCACTTCTGTATGTCACTCTATGTTCCTCTCTCTTCTGGAAGTAAGTGTTGACTACAGCCATTTCCATCCTCTTCGCAAAGTCCACCACCATCTGTCCCTCCAGATTCCTTTCCTTCACACCAAACCTGCCCATCACCTCCTCATCACCTCTGTTGCCCTCACCAACATGTCCATTAAAGTCTGCTCCAATAACAACTCTCTCACCTCTGGGGATACTCTCGATGACCTCATCCAACTCACTCCAGAATCTCTCCTTCACTTCTAACTCACAGCCAACCTGTGGCGCATACCCACTGACTACATTCACCATCACCCCTTCAATTTCTAACTTTAGGCTCATCATCCTGTCTGAGACTCTTTTCACCTCTAGAACACTGTTTACAAACTCCCCCTTCAGAATCAATCCTACCCCGTTTCTCTTCCTATCAACACCATGATAGAACAGTTTGTATCCTCCTCCAATACTACGTGCCTTGCTGCCCTTCCACCTTGTCTCCTGCACACACAGTACATCTACCTTCCTTCTCTCCATCATGTCTGCCAGCTCTCTGCCTTTCCCTGTCATTGTGCCAACGTTAAGAGTCCCTATTCTCAAACCTATGTTCCTGCCTTTTCCCTTCTCTCTCTGGCCACGGACCCTTCTGCCTCCCCTCTTTCTTCGACCAACAGTAGTCAAATTTCCACCGACACCCTGTAGGTTAACAGCATCGGTGGCGGTCGTTGTTAACCCGGGCCTCGACCGATCCGGTATGTGTAAAGTGTTGTGGATGATTCGCATGGTTATTTTGGCAATTTTTACGCCGGATGCCCTTCCTGACGCAACCCTCTCTATTTATTGGGACCGGCACAGAGGCACAGAGGCAACTGGCTTGCAACCCCTGTGACGTTGTAAATAAAAAAGGAGAGAAAATGAACAGGATTACCAGCACTGTAAAACACAATGATCATATATCAATAGGCTGAAAGATCCTATTTCACCTCAGTTAAAAAAGTAATTACAGAAAAATATAAGCAACCTTTCTCCTCTTGGCTTCATCATGCGGTAGCATAGTGGCTCGTTAGCTTGCTAACTCGTCCAACTTGTGGTTAGCTTATTAAAAAAACTGAAAAACAATCTTCAACTCACCAGGGTATCTCTTTAAACACAACTCTGTTTGAAAATCTTTAGATTCCTCCTTCAGTGTCGATTCGTGCCAAGTTACTATTTCTGTATGTGTTCCAGAAACACACTGATCTCCTCTCATCTCTCCGTGTCGTCGCAGATGGAAAAAAGCTGGAGAAATATGGAGTGATATTTTTGCCCCCATGTTGCACACAAAACTTTCTAAGTTGCAAGTGAAAATATTAAATATTTGCTTTTTGATCATTTTTATTTTGCTTTACTTTTTTTTGCTTTCAAAAACGTTTTTATTTTGCGTTTGCAAAATGCATGTTTTTGGATGTGTTGTGTCAAATCTCACTTTTGTCCTATCTTTGATTTTGCTGAGTTAAGTTTCATTTTAGTATTCAGTTTTTCAGATTAGTTTGTCAACATATCCAGGATATCCAGAGATCTTTTAGCGGTAACGATGTCCCCAGCAGTAGAAAAAAAACTCTCTCACTCGGGACAGAGGTTGCAGAAATGGAGATACCTCTTTGCCAATTTTGCAATATGCTTCTAGCTGATCTCGTTGGTTCTTCCCAATTCAAGAGGGTTAGCATCAAGAGGGATGCATCCTGTTGCTCTGTATTTGGTAAGCTTTACCTACATCTCCTCCAAAATAGCAGACTTATTTTCCACTAGCATCTGAAAGGCTTTGCCAAACAGTTCAGTCATTACTAATTACAGACAATCTGGTGATGCCGTTTTAAGTGCATTAGCAGATTAGATGTTTTACAGCGGCATGCGCGATCTTCGTGAAACACTAGCTGCATTTACATGGGCAAAAGTAATCGGAAAGAAAGCCTGATCAGAAAGAAAACATCATGTAAAGATGCCGTTCGGAATACTCTGCCCCGATCAGACTTGTTTGGATCAACATTTCTTTCCGAACGAGATAGGTGGGTTATACCGATTGTTTATCCGATCGTGGAGCATGTAAACAGTTCATTCCGATCGTGTGTCACTACTGCTCTAGGTTACGTCATGCATAGGCGATGTTTTGCTGAGAGAAAGCTTTGGAGCTCATAAGGGACCAACCTGCTGCTCTGCGGAGGCCCCGTGAAAAGCGCTGCTCCGCTCTCGCCCCACTGCCTCTCTCCTCTCTTACACCCTTCACGAGGGGGAGTTTTTCACGTTTTGTTATTTGTGGGAGAATTCAGACTGCGAGCCGTCCTGCCGCTCTGGTTTAGCGGCTGCAGGACTCAGGAACTGTGTCTGAGCAGAGCTCACACACAGCGGCTTTGGGGCGGTGTGTGTGAACTTTTCAGAGCAGTAATGTCGCTCAGTCCTTAGAAACTGTTCAAACAATCACATGGATTTGTGTTTCCAGTTGTGTCCCGACAAAATAAAGGATGATGTTATTCCCAGACATTTACGTGCAGCTAAGATGCGTGTTTATAGCCTTTCCTAACCCTTCTTCCAGCTCCGTTCTTCCACAAAAAAGCACTGACCACATGGATTAAAAATGAAAACGATGAGCGAACAGGCGCTTCATAATATTCATTACATTAATAAAAAGCATGTTTGGAAGATCGTCTCGTATATTACCGAGCTGCTGCATAAATGTCTGTGGCAGCTGTTTGTTTACAACGGGACCCATGTCTTCCGGGATTTTTTTACACTACTGCGCATGCCCAAATGATTCATTCCGACCGGAAGTGTGAACCATGGGAACGTTTGTTCTAATCGGAAAAAGGTTTTCTATGACCATGTGCACGGGTGAATTTTAACCCGACCATTGATCCGATCAAGATATTTTGCCCATGTAACCGCGGCTAGTGTCGGTACATGGTGTTTGACTTATCCAACTGTCTTTTCCCTTCATGGATGCTCACAACAAATCAAAAGTGTTCCCACACAGGAGAGCGTAAGGAGATGGGTGGGTCCTCAAGTTCTGGTCTCGCGTCTGCGTTAGCCATAGTGCTATAGTTGACATGCTAACTGTCCGTCACCTAATGGCGTCTCTGCGAAAACTCGCGTTTAACATTAGTTCCGTCTTGGCGCAAAGTTATTAGATTGGGAGGAAGAAAAACAAAAAAACAAATAAAATTTAAAAACCAAAACGGTACAAAGGTGAACCAAACCAAAAGTGCCATACCGAAACGGTTTGGTACAACGACGTGTACCATTACACCCCTATTACTTGACCTAACAAAGTATATAGTGCAGTCACTACTTTGGGTTTAAATGTTTATTAAATGTTCACTGATCACATTAAGTGTTAGAATTAAAGATGTATAAAAAAACATTTAAACCATAATGAAGACATTCAAGAATTAGCTCTAATGACTCAAAAAAAACAACTCATTTCTATTTGCAGGTACATCTAAAACAATTCATTTTGTGAAAAAGTTGTACACATTTTGTCAGCAGTAAAACTCTTTGTATAATATCATCACACAAAGATTCAAATGTATTGATCCATTACTTTTTTTGCTTTTGATGTAAAGTTGAAAACCTAAAAAGAATTCCTAGAAAGTAAGAATATCATATTATAACAATAAATTAGTAGAAAACTTCATTTCTACACAGTAAATACTCACTTGTGCCTCCCTCTAATGAAGTTACTTCATCAATATGGTATGGAAGCCATCAAATTTTTCCCTCCTGTAAAATAAAGTCTTTGACTGTGGTGCAGAGGTTGAGGTGTCGACCTCTTATCAGAAAAGTTTAGAATTTAGAGTTTACACTAACTCCTTTATTACATTGTTTGTAAAGAGAAAGTCTTGTGAGTTCTCATGTGTGTTTTGAGATTAGATAGTCGACGAAAACCTTTATCACATTCTTTACAAGAAAAAGGCTTTTCTCCTGTGTGAGTTCTCATGTGTGATATGAGACCAGAACCATCACTAAAACTTTTTTTACATTCATGACAAGAAAAAGGCTTTTCTCCTGTGTGAATTCTCATGTGTGTTTTGAGATTAGATATGCGACTAAAACTTTTATCACATTCTTCACAACAAAAAGGCTTTTCTCCTGTGTGAATTCTCATGTGTGCGTTGAGTGTAGACACATCGCGAAATCTTTCTTTACATTCTTTACATGAAAAAGGCTTTTCTCCTGTATGAGTTCTCATGTGTTTGTTGAGAGAAGATGTTTGATTAAAACTCTTACTACATTCTTTACAAAAAAAAGGCTTTTCTCCTGTATGAATTCTCATGTGTGTTTTGAGATTAGATATTTGATGAAAACTCTTACTACATTCTTTACAAGAAAAAGGCTTTTCTCCTGTATGAATTCTCATGTGTGTTTTGAGATCAGCTTTATGACTAAAACTTGAATCACATTCTTTACAAGAAAAAGGCTTTTCTCCAGCGTGAATTATCATGTGTGATTTGAGACTAGATATTTGATTAAAACCTTTTTTACATTCTTTACAAGTAAAAGGCTTTTCTCCTGTGTGAGTTCTCATGTGTGTTTTGAGAGTAGATATTTGACTAAAACTTTTTTTACATTCTTTACAAGTAAAAGGCTTTTCTCCTGTGTGAGTTCTCATGTGTATGTTGAGGCTAGATCTTTGACTAAAGCTTTTCTCACAGTCTTTACAAGAAAATCGCTTATCTTCTGCATGGATTCTTGTGTGAATTCTGAACAGGGATATGTTACAAAAGCTTTTACCACATTCTTTACAGATATAACATTTTTCATCAGACCCAGTTTCCATGTAGTCAGACGGGTTAGTAATTATTGTTGAGTTTTTACCAGACCTGATAGACGAAAGTCTCTCTTCTTTTGGAGATTTTTTACGTTTCTTACCCAAACTTGGCTTCTTGAAATTTTTTCTTACATCAGGGTCACACTGACCTGCTGACATGTGAGACCTGTCCACACTTTGGACATGACTTCTGTCTCTTTTCTTCCTCTGATCTCTGTTCTGTGGGTCTGTCTCTTCATCTGTAGTTGATGTTGATTCTTCATATTGGTTTCCTTCTTCATCCTGACTATCAGTTACATTAAACTTCTGCTGATTGTTTAGATCTGCTTCACTGTTCTCATCTTCCTCATAAGTAGGAATCTCCATCAAGGTATCAGTCTCCTGCTTCAGATCAATCTCATCTTCATCCTGACTGATGCAAAGTTCCCCTGGTTCCTCTTTCATCTGTGGAGGTTCTGGTTCCTCCTGTTCCTCTTTGGTTTGTGGACATTCCGGTTCTTCCTGTTCCACTCTGAAGTTCCTCTGCTGGATGCAGAGATCTTCCTTTTCAGTCATCAAACACTGGGGGAAGCCTGCAGAAATACAAGTAGAGGCCCATTTATATGTTATGGTGACTTTATGCATTTTTAAGTACCAACACAATTTTAAATGGAATCATTCAGAATATGCACAATAAAAAAACTTTTAATGTTTTAAAATAAGTTTCTTGTTTTCTTTAGCACAACAGTATAAAACTGTCCTCTACACCTCCCCCTATAAGGAGAGCTGTTTCAGTCAATAACTTGTAGTCTGAACCAGTTAAAGATAAAAAATTTTGATTGATTGATTTTTGATTTATGTCAAGCACTATAGTCAAAGCAATAAAGAATTTATACATTACAGTAATGTTGAAATCCATAGTTTAAAAAGACAAAAAATAAAACAAAACAAAAAAGTCAATTAAATCACATTTGCTTAATTAAATACAGTGATTTTATTTGTTTTTTTAAGGAAATTAAATTGCAGATAAGTAATTCATAAATGGTACAAACAGGTCTTTAATGTTATAAAACTGTATACTTAAATCATGCTGAGATAAATAGGACAGATTTACTAGAAAGTGGACGGTGAGATTGACAGAAAATGTACTTTTAACCTGATTCTGTCTCCAATTATTTTGATATGAAATTATAAAAAGCAAAACAGTCTGAAAACAAATATAATGTTTTAGATTCTTGTCATTTTTGACAGTAAAGATGCAGGCATCTATAGTAAATGTTTGACACAGTCTCTGAGGGTTATTTCAGCCCAACACCAGCTGTGTTATGTTAGGAATATGCTGCTAATAAAGTAACATTCACATGTCTGTTATTGTATTTATTTTATTTAGAAATCACCTCCAGGACCGAGGTCTGGGGCCCCATCAGTCGGGGTCAGAAACTTGTCTGTGGTGGTGTTAGTGGGTGTGTTTATGTGTGCGTGTTAGCCTGGAGGTGATGCTGGCAGCGCAGACGGTAAAAATGTGTCAAAATGGACGAGCTTCAAGATTTGATGTGAGAACTTGTAAAATAGAATGTGGCAAACCAAAAGTCTGCATCTGTGTGTGAAAATCTTCTGCTGTGAAGTTTGACAAATAAAATTACAACTGACAAATTACCATTTGCATGTGTTCATTAGAGTTACAACCTCAAATCAGTGATTTAAACTGCTTGAATCTGCTGCTGTGAATCACAGCACACTACAACTGATTGAACTACAAATACATTTCAAGAGGAAAAAAAAAGATGTTTTTTTCCTGACTTTTAATGAAAAGTGATCTCTTGAGGTGTAAATGGAGACACGTCAGAAAGATGGCTGCCAAGAGACCGTTGTCAACAAAGTACAATATCTGAGGAAAGACCATTCTGTAAAAATCAATCATCTCTCAAAAATGAATAAATTTCTACATTTATATGGTACTGAAGACTCGTCAGCATATTCATGCTACAATCAATATTTTGTGAAAAAAGTCACTATTTTATTGTATATATTTTTATCAAATTTTAATAGAGAAATGACTTATAACAAAGATGCTCAATAGCTCTGAAGATACTGAAGCTATTTTCACCAAACTGTCTGTACTGACTAATCATGACCCTGTTGTCCTACTACAACAAAGATTACTGTATGTCAATCAATTACTTTTTTTCTTCAAAATTCTTAATAGCTGTAAAAGATACCGTGGCTTACAATGTAATGTTCTGATATAATTTTTTTTGTCAATAGCCGCAGTTTCATGGGCAAAATATCTTGCTCGGATCAACGGTCGGATTTAAATTGAACTGTGTTCATGGGCCCAGAAAAACTTTTTCCGATTAGAACAAACGTACACATGGTCACACTTTAGGTCAGAATAAATCATTTGCGCATCCCCAGTAGTGTTGAAAATACCGGAAGAGGAAATGAGTCCCGGTGTAAACAAACTGCCACACAGTAGATAGCTGGCAGCTCTTTAATTTACAAAATTATCTTCAAAACATCCTCTACTATTGTTATGGTTTATGAATTATGAAGCACCTGTTAGATTAACATTTTATTTTTAATCCGTGTGGTCAGTATGTTTTTTGTGGTGGAACGGAGTTAGAAGTCAGGGTTATGAGTGAGTGGGCTAACATGCGCTAACAACATTAGCCTTGTTTAAAAAACATAAAATCCATTTGGGAAATGCAAAAATCTGCATCTTGGCTGCACGTAAATATGTGGGAATAACAGCACCCTGCCCGCAAACACAGAGCTATCACTCCGGCTGCTCTGCTCAGAGACACAGTTCGGTCGCGCGGAGCAGCCGGTCGGTCCTGTATGTGCTCCAAGGCTGGAGCACCGCACTGTCTATGCGTGATGTAAACCAGAGCAGTAGTGACACAGGATCGCAATGAACTGTTTACATGAAACACGATCGGATCAACAATCAGCATAACCCACCTATCTCCATCGGAAAGAAAATTGATCCGAACTAATCTGATCGGGGCCAAATATTCCGAACGGCGTGTTTACATGACGTGTTTTTCTTCCGATCAGGCCTTCTTTCCGATTACTTTTGTCTAAAGTAATCGGATAACCTTTTACTGAGGCATCTGATTGGTCAGTTTAGAACTTGAAAAACTGTCAATAAAAAAAAATATTATCCTCCTGAGAACCGAGGAAAAAAAGTGTCTTACAATTTCTGTTTTTTTGTGATTTCCTATCCATTTGGGCCTAAATAAACACCTTACAATTTCAATTTTTAAAAAAATGTTTTTTATTTTAATTTCCCAACACGTCCACTGTAGAGGACAACAGGACGATATTTCTGTGAAAATAGAAGTCAATTTGGAAAATCAGAAAAAGGAGCAGATTAAATCTTTAGAGTGATATTTACCCAAAAAACATTAAATTTTGTTCTAAAACAATAAAATTCTGCATCACTCTTTTGTTACTTGTTGGACCATCTGCTACAGAGGAAGATCGACCGGTAAATTGAGAGCTTTGTTTTTCGGCTCAGCTCTCTCTTCACCACAACGGACCGGAACAGCAACCGCATAACTACGGACGCTGCTCCGATCCGCCTGTCAATCTACTCATGGAGAAGACTCCAAGATATTTAAACTTCTCCACCTGGGGCAGGGACACTCTACCCACCAAGATATGGCAAACTACCTTTCTTTGGTCGAGAACCATGGCCTCAGATTTAGCAGTGCTGACCCTCATCCCGGCCACTTCACACTCTACCACAAACCTCTCCAATGCATGCTGGAGGTCCCGGCTTAATGAAGCCAACAGGACAACATCATCTGCAAAGAGCAGAGAGATGAAACTGTGGTCCCCAAACCAGACCCCCTCCGGCCCCTGCCTGTGCCCTAGAAATTCTGTCCATAAAAACTATGAACAGAACCGGTGATAAAGGGCAGACCTGCTGGACTCCAACATGTACCGGGAACAGGTTTGACTTACTGCTGGCTATGCGAACCAAGCTCTTGCTCCGGTCATGCAGAGACCGGACAGCCCTCAACAAGGCTCCCCGGACCCCATACTCCTATAGCACCCTCCACAGGACACGGGGGACGCGGTCGAACGCCTTCTCCAAATCAACAAAACACATCTGGACTGAATGAGCGAACTCCCGCATTCCCTCCAGCACCCTAGAGAGGGTGTAGAGCTGTTATACTGCTCCACGACCAGGAAGGAAACCAAACTGTTGTTCCTGGATCTGAGGTTCGACTATCGGGCCGACTGTCTTCTCCAGTACTGCGCATTTAGACTTTCCTAGAGAGGCTGAGGAGTGTGATTCCCCGGTAGTTGGAACAAAACTAGATCGAAAACAGATCCTCAAAAATGTTATCAATGTACTGTGAAAAGTACGAGATTGAACTCCGGTATTCACAAACTTTGGCGTCATCTTGATAGGCAGGGCGCCCTGGTAGCACAGGTGTAAACCTGTTATGATGGACGTTTAAAAAACACAAAAAAATCAAGTTATTTAAAAAAATAACAGTTATTTCTTCCTGAATCTCATCCTTTTTATCATCTGAAAGCTCCAAATCTAAATCTCTCTCAACTATCTGGTATAGAATCCTCTCTGCTTCACTTTCTCATCCAAAAATCATGTGCAGCCATTAAATACATTAAAATGGTCCTCTACAGTGGACATTCATTAAATGCCTGCATTTTTAAAACTGAAAACATGAAACTTTTTTCAGATCTAAAAATATTGTTCCTAACATGTTTATGACCAAGAATATATATAATTATCATGGTAAATATAAGGAATAGATACAGAATATTTGACTTGCCTTTCACCTTTCCATAAAATTAGGCCATCTTTGTAGAGGTAAAACTTTAAGTTCCCAGCATGCAAACTCATCACATGACACATCAATGGAAAGCCCAGGATGTCCTCTACAGAGAAGAATAGGATTTGGAAAGGTATCTCTTAATTCCTTAAAAATATACAGATAAACAAAATGTCCATTATAGAGGACATAAGTGAATGGGCCGGGTCTCAGGAGGTTATGAAAAAAACTAAGATTAGCAACAAGATATTAGGAAAAATGTTTCACAGCAAGAATGGTAATTCTGTCTATTTAGAATGACTGAGTAACAGCTGCCTATTTTTCTATAGAGGTCTATTGGAGTTTGGTGACAGCAGCTACTTGGAACAGGAAGTACAGGTAGCTGCTGTCGTACATTACACAAGTAATGTATGTTGTGGCAGCATTTATATAGGTTAGTAGTAGCAACACTGAGTGAATGGACCCCATAGGGGGCAAAAAAGTTATTGTGAGAAGAAATTATCATTTTTTCCCCAACTCTAGAATACAAACAGACGACAGATCAAAGTGCTACCTTTTGTCCCCCTCCCCCCGCGTTCCACTGTCTTTCCCTCTGTGTGTCCCAGGTTGTTGACCCTTGATATGTATTGTAGTGTTATGAAGTTGTGTGGTCAACATTTCTTTAGATTGCTCAGGAAGGTTTTCCTTAGGGCTGTGACGATAACCGCATCACCGCACTTTTTTAACGCACTTTTTCTTTTACTTTTTGCATATGGTGCGTGATTTGAACTATAATAAACACATTAAACGCATTCATCTTTGCTGATAATTTCCTTTTTCTGCTAGTCCTGTGTTCAGACTTTCCTCCTTTCTTTCAGACTGTTGTCTCCTTTTCTCCCACCGCCCGCGCGCTCTCACTGTCTGCCTCTGCGCTGCTCGTGACACGCGGCTCCCTTTACAGTTACACAAACAGGCGCGCGCTTTCAGAAGCACACATCCTTATTCTAAAACAGAAGTTTCCGTTTCGCAAGGAAATACAACAAATTTACTGCTTTCTAATTATTCATTTCCATTGTATTCATTTCCATTACAAGCTGCGTGCGTTCTTAAGTGCGTGACACGGCCGCCCACGGAAGGATTTTGTGTTGGGGGGGGGGGGGGGGGGTATAACTGTCCTCCTTCACTCCGTAACACCAAACATGAACGTGCGCTGTTAGATTTCCATGAATATCACTACATGTTTTCTTTGGGAACTATTTTTGTGTTTTTGCGGTGTTGAAAAATTCGACACCGTCACAGCCCTAGTTTTCTTACTGGTTTTATGTGTTAAATTAGAGACTCTAGACTAGGGTTGGGCGATGTCCCTTAAATTGGCCGTTGACGATGTTTGCTGTCAACCATCGGGATGGACGATGATATCGTCGTGGGGGGGAGGGGGGCTATTTTTAATTTTTCGGTCTTATATAATTGCTATTCGTTATTTTACTTTATTACTTTATTTATTTTATTTCCCAACTAATGACTCATCCACGATTATCCAGTATAAACTGAGGGAAGTGACTTTAACAAAAAAAGTAACAAACAAACTAGAAAAGAAATGGTCGGCTCCCGCACTTAACTAGTCAAGTGGACCGGCGGAGCGCGGACTTACAGCTTTGTGTTTGAGTGGAAGGGGGGGGTGCTTTGTTCCATGAGCGGTTTGTGGGAGATTTACGAACTGCGATCCGTTCCGCAAATCTAGGGGAACGGGCTACCGAACTCAGAACCGGGTCTAAAAGTGTGTCTGAGCAGAGGATCGTGAGCACACACACAGCGCTTTGGGGCGGTGTAAGCTTCAAAGCAGAAAGGCCGCTCAGTCCTTAGAAATCGTTCAAACAATAATCACGTGGATTTGTGTTTCGAGTCGTGTCCCGACTAAATAAAGGCTGATGTTATTCCCACATGTTTACATGCAGCCAAGATGCAGATTGCAGCGCCACCCAAAGCTAATGTTGTTAGCCCGTGTTAGCATACTGCTAATTCTGGCTTCTTTCCGGCTATGTTTTTCAACAGAAAAACAAAGAGCAATGACCGCACGGAATAAAAATAAAACGATGAGCGAAAAGGCGTTTCATATTAATCGTAAAATTATTAAAAGCACGTTTAAAAGATCGTCTTGTATATTACCGAGCTGACATATAAATGTAGAAAAGCCGCTCGGAAATAGCCGCTCGGCGGAACTGATATCCGCTTCCGATTTTTCAAACCCTACTGCGCATGTGCGTATGATTTATTTCGACCGAAAGTGTGACCCATGTGAACGTTTGTTATATTCTGAAAACATTTTTCTGGAACCATGTACACGGTTGGATTCTAATCCGACAATTGGTCCGGTCAAGATATTTTTCAGATGTAACCGCGGCTTATGGTGTCCACTCGCAGCGTGGCGGGGCGTGGCATCACGATGGTGTCTCTCCATCGGGATGTCAGTCACCCATCACAATGGACGAAGGTATCGTCCATCGGCACAACCCTACTCTAGACTTGATGTTGGCTTCTTGTATTTTTTTCTTGATTGTTGAAGATAAAAAAAATTAAAGCTACAAGTAGCATTTAGCGGGCCCGAGCACGTGGGCACGCCTGGCACGGGCGACCGCCCTGCGAGCAACGCCCTGCTTAATCCGTTTCATGTCGTTCTTCCTTCTGCATTCTGGAGCTGCAAGCTACTGTTAACATGACAGCAGTCAGTAGGTGGAGGTGGGGGGGGCTGTAATCTGTTGGCTTTAAGGACAGAGACTTTTGCATATAGCATGAAAAAAAATTCTTCAACCGAAGCCTTGTTTAGACCCGATCATTTTCTCACCAAGAAGAAAGGTATTTTCAGATTAAAGAGTTGTCAATCAAGCAATCATGATAATTACTAACACTGTACCTAAGGATGAAAAAATGGAACTGATCTAATTTCCACTACAATGTCTAGACCAGTGTCAGCTATGTCTGATAACTTGGCCAATTAGCTGGACCGGGATATTGCAAAGTGCACTTTGTGGCTCTTGTTGGGTTTTGGTCTGGAAGAAACTGGATCAAATGGTTCTTTTAGTGTTAAAGGTTCCAGACTCTTGATCTCCACTGAAGCTATGAGTATGAAATGTCATTCCACAGACAAACCATCAACAAAATGATCCTGATGCTGCTGAGGTTCTTATGGAAGTGGAGCAAATCTCAGCAGAGATGCAGTTTTTCTAAACTGAAATCACTGACATTAAACAGCCTGAACATTCATGGAGCTGAACTGGACACAGAAAAACCTCCCTGTTGTGTTTTCAAGCACCAATGAGGAGCAGTTTGATGAAGATGAAGCTGCACTGGAGGAAGAATCAGTCCAGAAAAAGATGGAGAAAAAATTCTGACACTAAGCAGTTTTTCACTGATGTGTTCAGGTTTGAATCTTTTCTGTCTGCAGATCCATGAGCAGGACCCAGTCTTTGGGTTTTAGCTTGAAATGTAGTTTTGGAAATAGAATCTGTCTGAATGTCTGGAATTGGAGACATGGAGACATCAAAGAGGTTTATATGGGATTTTGGGTTTGACAGAGAAATCTGCTGAAAAGAACTGAACTACAAACTTAGAACCACAGACGACAAAACAGATTGTACTTTTTTATCTGCTAACAATTTTCTCTTTGATCTGTTAAGGTTTCCTGTTTGTCGTTAGCTGGTGGGACTAACTAAGATCATGTGATTTGAAGAATGTTGTCGGCTGCACTGACTAACAATGTCTTCTGTCTTTTCAACTGGAAGGGACAGAAGAGACTCTTCCAGGACACGCTGTTGATGGACTGCATGTTTGGAGAGCTTGAAGCTCAAGATAGAACCGTTGTTGAAGTGAACATACCGATAGTGTGGAGATGAAGATCAGAGTCACACTGACCTGCTGACATGTGAGAGCTGTCCACACTTTGGACATGACTTCTGTCCCTCCTCTTCCTCTGATCTCTGTTCTGTGGGTCTGTCTCTTCATCTGTAGTTGATGTTGATTCTTCATGTTGGTTTTCTTCTTCATCCTGACTATCAGTTACATTAAGGCTCTGCTGATTGTTTAGATCTGCTTCACTGTTCACATCTTCCTCATAAGTAGGAATCTCCATCAAGGTATCAGTCTCCTGCTTCAGATGAAGATGCTCTTCATCCTGACTGATGCAGAGTTCCCCTGGTTCCTCTTTAACCTGTGGAGGTTCTGGTTCCTCCTGTTCCTCTTGAATCTGTGGAGGTTCTGGTTCCTCTTGAATCTGTGGAGGTTCTGGTTCCTCTTTAACCTGTGGAGGTTCTGGTTCCTCCTGTTCCACTCTGAAGTTCCTCTGCTGGTTGCAGAGATCTTCCTCCTCAGTCATCCAATTCTGGGGGAGGTCTGCAGGAACACAAACACAACAAGGAGCCTTTTATACGTTTCCAGGACTTTTGGGTTTTTTCAAGCATCAATAAACTCTGTAATCAATGGAAAAAATGTCTGAGGAGTCTGGAGGACCAGAAGAGACTCATTGAAACAATACATATAGACGCCATTAATTAATTAAATAAATGTGACATTAATTCTTTAAAATTTGAAATAAATAAGCAAAATTGTCATTAAAAGTGTCAATATTTAATTTAAATTAAATGTTAAATGATTTACACGGGTCACATTTCTAAGTTGTTCTAATATTCTACATTCTATTCTATTTCTCCATCTGAAATTGACACAGTTTAAAGGTGAACTTTGTTTCAGGCTGATGGTTGAACTTCCGCCTTTTTCTGCCTTGTGCAATGAGATGAGAAGAGAACTTGAAACTTTGTTCTTCCAGTTTATTCTTCTGGTTCTAGAGAAGGAAAGAGCTGATTCCACTGGTGACAGAAACCAACACACAGTAGTGCCTGATAAAGACATGTCACTGATCACTCATGGATCATGTGTGTGGTTCCACCAGCACAAGCTATTGCTCCAGGTGTGTACATTGGAATGTGTACACAAGTGGTATCTGGACAGTTGTGGAAAGATGTACACAAATATACACAACTGGACACACTGGACCTTTCATCTTCCTCATAAGTAGGAATCTCCATCAAGGTATCAGTCTCCTGCTTCAGATGAAGATGCTCTTCATCAGCAGACAGGCTGTAGGTAATGACAAAGTCCACATTGTGTCCTCTGTTGTGAGCAGCTGTGGGACTCTTTTGAAATCTGTGAAGATTTTTTTTTATTTGAAATGGTTTATTTCAAGCAATAAAATTGAAATAATACACAAAAAATACAATCACGAGTTATACATTCATACAATAACTAATCAAACTTTGGATAATCAAACATATTCATAAATGTTGCTTGAAAGGGAGTGGAAGGAAGCGAATTTATATAATCCCACCCCTGTTCTACCGTAAACATTTTATTACATGATTTATCAATATGTGGATCCTTGCTTTTATCAGACAGAATTAAGAATCTTGAAGTATCAATAAAGCACATGACAAGGATGAATTGCTTAAATTGTTTAAAAAAAAAAAAAAACTTTTAGAAATCAACATGGCAATGAAGTATCCAAAATATATGCAGATTATGTTACTTATAAAAGTCATTGATATGATTAAAAAATAATACTATAACAGTAAAATAGACATTACACTGTTTCAGGAATTTTCATAGCAAAATTTGATCAAGTATCAAAAGTTAAAAATATTTGCAAAATTATGTTACATTAGGAAAAATCCTGAATCAATTTATCAATTTTTTTGGAGCAAGTGAAGTAAAATCATTAAAAGTCAATCAATTTAACCATTTTCATTAATTGATTAACCAGTTGTTTTATTATTTTTTTGTATTTTTATTTAATTATTTATTTATTTTTTACATATTTTTATTATAAAGTAATGCTGTGAAGTAAAATAAAAAGGGTCCATATTTTGTCGATTGTCCAAGGTTGGCATTTCTTCTTCTGCTGATTAACAGCCGTTCTTCTGGGTTTCAACAGAGTTTATAGTTCTCTTCAATATTATGTCTGCAAACATTAGATTAAGGTCCCTATCCTTGTTCAGCTGATATCAGCGGCGCCGAGTTGCGGTCAACTTGTCTGCAGCTCAGAACTCTCCGCTGAGTAATCAGGTCACTTCAGACTTTTGGAGAAAGTGATGAATCCGGCGTCATATTTCTTCAAATTATTTGGCTCTTTGATTTATTACTCCATGTTGTTTCAGACGTCCATGATCAAGCACTTCTCAATGTCTTTCATGGTGTTCACAACCAGAACCTTGGACCGGTCCGGCGGACCGAGTCGTTTGATGTAAATCCTGCAGCCTTTAACCCAAGTGTTCTCAATCTGCTTACACTTCCTGAGAAGCCGTGCATGTTTGGCGATTTCAGCATTCCTTCTTGTCAGATGGTCGTTCAGATAAGCAGCAGATCCTTTCATATTTTTACGCTGATTCATCAGAGCTAGCTTGTGTTTTTGATTCACAAACCTGATGAGGATTGCTGGTTTATCCGTCTCCTTTCTCCTGGGGAGTGGGTGGCAGGTCTCGATGGTGTTGAGATCCAGGAAAATCCCTTTACACGTGAGAAATGATTCCACTTGGTGATCCAGAGACTCTCCACTGCTCTCCGTTTCAGGACTGCTAGCACTATTAGCATTAGCAATGCGAACTCCAGCTGCATTTAGCTTTGCCCGAGGTTTGATCGGTACTCCAGTGAGAATGAGATTATTCATCCTTACTTGTTGTTCCACATCGTCCAGTCTTTTCTCCAGAATGTCGACCCGGTTTTCTCTTAAAAGTTTAGTTTTAGTGTTTTCAGTAAATGTTTCTTGTTCGGCCCAAAACCCAAAGCGTGTTTTAGATTTAGGCCGCCTGTGTGACAGAGTTTGATGTCCATGTAGTTTATAAAATTCATGATTTTTTGTGTGTAAAATGGACAAATGAGGATAGAGAACACAAAAAGAAGTCATCAAAATTCTGTGTGAGGGGAGAGAGGGGGTTACTCGCCCGGGTAGTAAGTTAATGTAGAACCACCACTGAGTGACAGACGGGTCCCCAAAAAGAAAAGCATGAAGCTCAAAGGGCTTCTCTCTGTCTTTGATGAAGGTCACATACGTATGTGGTGGAGCTGCAGCTGTGGTTTCCAGATGACATCCAGCAGTCTGCGCTGACGACAGAGCTCCTCCTCGTACTGGACGATGGTTCCTTCACAGCGTCTGCAGATTTCTTCAGCAGCAGCAGCTAATCGCTCGCTGATCAACTCTCTCAGAGACTGAAGGGAAGACATGGTTCCTGCTCCGATCTTCAGCTCCAACTGAACCCTCAAAACTGGTTCCGCCGGTTCCAATCTGAAGTTCCTTTGTGGGTTGCAGAGACTGTCCTCTTCAGTCAGCCAATGCTGAGGGAGGCCTGCAAAAGCAAAAGAAGACGCCTTTTTTATGTTTGAGGAATGTATTGTAAAAACGCCAATACAAATTTTACAGTCTCTTTCAGGATATTTGGAGGAGGAGCCCCTGAAGGACAATTGTTTGTAACGTAAACTTCCTTGTAAAGGCCCGTACACACCGGGACGAATTTCGCGCGTGATATTCGCCGACGTTTAACACCTAGTGACTAAACAAAGGGCACCAATGTGAGTGTGCACACCGACGCGAAAAAAACGCCACACGTCAAAGCGTCACTTTTCAAAAAACGCTTCGGGATCGTTTTTTTGGTTTGACGCGCCGCGTCAAAAACTATACGACCAATGAGAATGGCGCTTTTGCACACATGTCTGGAGCTTCTGAAGTTGCAGTAAAACACAACTTGGCGGTGCTCAATAACAAAACTGCCTTTCTGAGCACACATACCAGCGAAGAAGATAGACGCCAAGTAGCGTCTACACTGCCACAAAGAAATAATGAGGGACATTCTAAAATATCCCCGAAAACGCTAATGATACATTTTCAGCTCTTGTACCAGTCGATAAAACTCCCCGTGTTCTTCTCTTCTCGTAACTATGGGATGTACCCAAAATCGACGTCTTTCATCATTCAATAGAACAATAATTTCTTCGTCGCTGGAACTGGAGCTACTGGTGCTGGAAACATTCATGTTTTCTTTGTTTGATTCTGAAAGGAGTAATACGAGTGTGCCCCTTTTGCGAGCTCAGCACACGTTCAAAATCTACAACTTAGTGGTTTACAACAGTAGCCTTCTGGCTCCTCACTTTCTGTGTGGGGTGGGTGGTGCTGGGCCTGGGGCGTCGGCGCCTCGGGGATGGGGCCCCGGGGCTGGGGGTCCTGGGCACGTTGCTGGGGGTCGGCTGTTTGACCACCGGGGGACAGTCTACCAGCTGTCCCCAACTTACCCCCTTCCTCATATAATCTCATATTAGGATGAGGGGGTGGGGGGTTTAGCCTGCGTTGAGCCTGGGGGGGGGGGCTACTTGGCAGTGGTCCCCCTCCCATGGTTGCCGTATGGAGTGGGCCCCCCCTCTCTCGGTTTTATTTGCACTTTAGACATGTAGGGCCCTTGGTAGGGGGGGGTGCTTGGACATCACTGCCAGCAAGCAGCAGATGTCCTCTCAGCACCCTACCCGCCAATTTTAACTGCACCTTAGACATTTAGGGCCCCTTGGTGGGGAGGGTGATGGGACATCTCTGTGAGTAATCAGGAGATGTCCCCTCAGTGCCCTACCCTACTCTTCCCTTCTTTCCTTTTCCGTCCGGTCCAACACAAAAGAATTTCAAAAATAATTAAAATGAATAAAGTCTGGCCTCGATTACAAAAGGGGTTTATTCAGACATACCTCTGGTTTGTCAGAAGATTCATAACCCCTGTTGTAAAAGTAAAATATGTCTAACACAAGAGGCCTTCAGCTCTCATCTGTCTGCCCAGCTGTTGGACAGGACAAGTAAAAAAAAAAAAAAAAAAATCAAAGATGGCGGCTTCTTCCTGAGGTCAAAGTTCGACAAAACTCCTGAGGTGTTTGAAGACTGAAATAGGCAGAATGTGTGTGAAATTTCATGGAAATCAGTTTAAAAAAAATCATTTTCCTAAAAACCGTGTATTATTAAATCGTAGATTTTGGCACACAATGTCTGCCAAACTACAGGTTGTGTGCAAAATTGTTTCTTGTGGTTTTTACCATAAAAGAGAATAACAGTAGGGACCGCAATGCGTGTCACTGCGCATACCGTTCGTGCATGTTCAGTCTGGCATTAAGAAACTTGGTTTCCGCACTGGAAATTTTATGTACTTAATATATGCATCGCGGTGCATTTTGGAATAGCATCTACTTCGACTTTCATTCAGAAAAGTAAAGTGTATTTACTGGAAATTTTTGTGATCCAACCGCAGCTTTTTTTTTCTGATTTTGAGTCGATCTCCCAGCTTTGTGAAACTTACAAGGTCATTAAAATCTCCCAAACCCCACCCTAAACATTGAGGAAACCCCCGGAATTCGATTTTACAGACTCAATTCTCTATAGAAACGTCTAGAAGAATTATGTTAATGAGTGCGACAATGAGCGATCATTTGCCAAGAGAGGCACATTATTATTTTTCTCACTTTTACAGTAAAACTGTACTACAAGAACAAAGTTAAACTGATCACTGATTTTAGAGAGTTGTAAGAAAATACCTAAAAAAAACACATTTTTTTTATTAAGGGTTACCTGTTAATGTAGATAAAAATGTTTGCTATTTACAATTTTTGTGCTATTTTATTTAACCGTATGAAAGTACAGGCAGAATGTAATGACATTTTTTAACAAAATCCCATGTTCTGATTCCACCATGGTTTTTAAAAAGTTATGTATCAAAGCAAAAATACACCCACAAAGTAATTATTTATGCAAAAACACAATGCCATTATTCCCAGTTACTTCAGATCTCACTTATTACTTTTAATCTTATTGACATTTTTCTGTGAGTGGCATGTTTTGTCGGGACTCAAGAATCAACAAGACTCTTTCAACTTCTCTCTGCCAGGTGTGGTAGAGGCTTCATCTTCTCAGAGATTTTTAGGTAATATTTAAAGAAGAAATAGCAAATATAAGAAAACTGTTGAAAGTTTTTCTTTTCCTGATTTGAGCTATTTTTGAATGAATGTTAGTCTTTTTTCAGATGGCTTCATCAGGGCTGCATGTAGATCTGTCAGAGGGAATCTTAGCAGCACTTCAATAGCAGATCTTCAATAGGAACATTTTTCAACTAAGCCAACTGAAAAAGAAAGGGTTGACATCTTCAAATAAGGATGCCCTCAGGTGGATGAGATGTTTAATCCCAAAAATTTCACCAGATATTACAGAGAAAAACTTGGACAGGCAGTGGAAGAGACTACTTTGTGAAAAAGAAGATTATCGGAAAAACAGCAATCTTGATGAATGGAATTTGAGACCATACATCTGTCCAAATGTTCTTGGCCAGCGGTCAACAGAAAGGAATAAATCTTTAGATACGGGAATATTTGATCCTTGACGATGTTAATAAGCAGTTAGCCAAAGAGGTTGCCCAGCTGAAAAAGGAGAGACAATCACCCAACAAAACCAAACACGCAGAACGGCGGAAAAAACGACAGTGAAAATATCAAGGAGTTACGTTCAGAAAAAAAAGCATCTTGAAACTGAAAATGAGTCACTCACAGAAAAGCTAGAAGAAGAAAAAATGCTGTAAAAAGGTTCTCATCAGAGTCTAGCAGATTAAAATCAAAGATAGCACGCTTCCAATTTGAAGCAGAAGAAAAGGAGCAATGCGAGGGATGTACAGTGATCCCTTGCTATAACACGGTTTCGCTACTTCACGGATTTGCATCGTGCATTGTGTTCTGCATTCTGATTGGCTAAAAAGTCACTCCGCTTCTTCTCAACCTGTGCGTCAATAACGTTGCAGTTTAATATGTACACGTACATAAAACAGCTCGCCAAATTTACATTACGTTCGTGCAAATTCTCTTGATGGTGGCATGTCGGTGTATAAGGATCTTTTTGCAAAGCAGAAAAAAGAGCGACAACTGCCTATCACTATGTTCTTCTCCTGAACAAACACAGCTGCACCGCGGGCTTCAAAAGAAGAAAACACTGCAGAGCGGAGTCAGGATGCAGCGGCTCAGTCTGTAGAGCAGTGAAATACACCTCAGTCACTATTTGTCCCACTGTATTTTGTATTTTTTTCACAATCATTTTAAATTTTCTCCCGTTTAATCCAATCACTCGGGTCGCGGTGGGCGGGGCTAATCTCCGCGATTTGAAGCCTTCTGTTTACATTGATGATTAAAATTATTATTTGACAGTACAGAAATTCTTTGTTGAAAAAAATGTTTCTAAAGTACTTTCATTTCTGAAACAAATGCTTGAGCCTGTAAAATGGTTTGTTCTTTCTATTCAATTTATAATAGAGGATTTAACTGTTTAATAAATGTAAAAAAAATAGAGGTTTCTTCTTCACGGATTTTGTCTATCACGGGTTCTTTGTGGAACGTAACCCCCGCGAAAAACAAGGGGACTACTGTAATTTGGAAAAGTCTGTCAAGGAACATCTTCCTGGGGGGAAATTTTGGGATGCAGGACAGCATGTGAGAAGCGCAACTAAAGCAGCTCCAAAACACAACAATAATCCAGAAAGGATATTTGTGTGTTAGACTATCTTGTTCACCATAGGCCTAATGCATCTGCTGTTACAAATGAAGCATATCTGATGTCCTCCTACTATAAGACATCAGAGTGGGTGTCTCAGTTATCTCCTGAAAAGCTGGAACAACTAGTGGGTGATGTAAGAAAAAGAAGAAAGGAGCTGGAGGCTAAATTCAAAGCAAGGGAGGCCAGCATCACAAAGAGCCATAAAGAGAAGCAACTAAAAGCAGTGGAGGTTTGGCAGGAAGCAGGAGAAAACATTTGAAAAGAAGAAGAACTTGACTGAAATAATCATCGATGCAAGTCTTTGGCAATCAGAGAAAGATGATAGTAAAATGGAGAAGTATGACAGTGATGCTGAGAGATTCAGAGCTCTTACAAATCAGCTTCATTTCCAGCAGGAAGTGCTACAGCAGGACCCCAGGGGGAAGGAAGGATGTTTTCATTGTTTCCAGAAAAGGCAGTACAGGGAAAGCTAGAAATAAGCCATGGACTGAACTTAAAGATAACTTAATGTTTCTCATCCAATCTGCTGTGGCTGCAGGTTCTTCTCACAAGTGTGCCCAAGAAAAAAGGACCATCCAGTCCTTACCAGGTAAAGGAGTATGCCACTCATTTGCAGATGATCAAATCTACATTGGAGAAGTTATTTCCCAAGTCCCTGGATTTCCATCCTGGTTTAATGTAATTTATGAAGGAGATGAAGCTGTGTAGAGCAACAAACTGATGGATGGAAGTCTGGAGATCATCATTGAAAGCTCCTGACTTTGGTTATTGAGTTAGCTGGGTTATTGAGTATTGTGGATTTTTGGATGATGGCTAATGAAACTAAAAAGAAAAGGTTTATTCACTTGAAATGTGTGTGTTTTACTATCTAAAATTGCCTTAGAGAAGGAAAAAAACAGATTTTTAAATATTTAATCAAATGTACCAATAAATTAATTACCCGAATTATGATAATAATGGATTGGATTTATGCGTTTTTCAAGACGCCCAAAGCGCTTACAATGTGTCCATTATTCATTCAGTCCTCAATCATACTTGGTGATAGTAACTACTGTTGTAGCCACAGCTGCCCTGGGGCAGACTGACAGAGGCGTGGCTGCCAGTTCGCGCCTACGGCCCCTCTGACCATCACCGGAACATTCATGCACATCCACACACCAGTGGAGACACACTGGAGGCAAGGAGGGTGAGGTGTCTTGCCCAAGGACCAGGGCTCCAGACTGCGACCAATTGGTCGCATTTTGCGACCAAAATTTGAGAGTGTGCGACTAAATTTTACATCCAGTCGCACATGTGCGACCAGTAAATTTGCCTCCCCCACCCTACGTATTTTTTATACATTAAATGTGGAAGGGGCACGTCAATGATCAATGAAATAATCTGAGACGCGAGCGCACACGCACGCAGGCAGACACACACACTCGCGCACATACTCATCAAACGCGAGCACACACTCTCGCGTGATGCCCGTCTGTGAGGCGGCCACTGCGTGTGAGAAGAATAAGTCACTGTAAGTGGCTAAAATATGTGGAGGGGGCGGGGCCTAGAGATATTCGCGCGCGCGTAAACATCTGTGGGAAGGAAACGGAGCCAAATATCGTCACAACCTGATATGTGCGTCTGAGCTATGAGCAAGTGAACTATTGACTCGTTCTTCCGACCTGCGGCTAGTGTACCAGTGCCAGAGTGTACAACAGGGGTCTCAAACTCGTGGCCCGCGGGCTATTTGCGGCCCCCAAGATGATATTTTGCGGCCCCCGCCTTAATATGAAGGTTTAATGTTACTGCAGCCCGCCAGTTTTAATGAATGACACTATTTCATTGTCGTGCACGGAGATGACCAACCAATCACAGTGGAGTAAATGACTCTTGGGGGCGGGACAATGACCGGGCTTGAAAGGATGACACCTGACAGCCCCCTCCCCAGACCACATTAAGGAGTTCCTTACTTTCCTTTAGAACGTATCTATTCGCTCGTAATTTTCTAAATACATGCAGTCAGTGCTGAACTTTTCTCTGGGTCTCACAGAACCGGAGGAAGGTTTAGGGTTTTGGTTACGGCGGCGCATCAAACGGTTTATGCACGACTGTTACGGCAGCACACCGCTCCGTAACAGTCGGGTCAGCTGAGGAGAATCTGCAGCAAGACTGAAGGACAACAGGAAGTTGGAGTTGTCCTTAACATTCAACTTAGTTTTAATATTCCTCTCCCCCTTAGTATGATCTGTGTTATTATATATTTATTTTACGATTATTTTAATGTTTTGTAATGCATGTAGCCTTTTTTATTGAATTGGTATTTTAAATTATTTTAATCACTCAACTACAAAAACCATCAGGACACATGTCCCATAATGCATTGTTTTGTAGTCTGTAGGGCTGCTTTCAGTCAGTTCAGTTTCCAGCTGTGTCCGGGTAGGTTTGCCCCTTGCTCCCACCCCTTTCTCGCAATGTTTTTGTGATGATGGACAGTTGATGTTGGAGCAAAAACAAAAATATACATCTCACACCAGGTGATCTGCGCAGCGTTGAATTCACCTGGGTGATCTCAAACACGCTTATTGTGCATCTTGGCTGCACCTATTTGGTGTCACAAAGATAAATTTCCATCCGTTTTCTTTACTATTTGTACTGTCATGACAGCGATGGTGCTGTCAGTTTACCTGTTGTTGCATTTTCAAAAGTGAAGAATAAAATGTGACACTGAATTAGAAACAGCACATTGTAATTTCTGCATCTATTATTAAAGTATTTATTAGTAATACAGTGGAAATTAGTAGATTTGGTTAGCATGTTGATTTACGGTATGCGCCCCTAAATTTTCTGGTTGTGCCCCTAAAATTTTCAGTTAGGGGCAACAGTGCTCCTAGTGAAAAAAGTTAGTCTGGAGCCCTGCCAAGGACACAATGACAGTTTGGCTGGTGGGAGCGGGGATCGAACCGCCGACCTTTCGATCATTGGACGACCCGCTAACCCACCTGAGCCACTGTCGCCCTTTCTTATAATAATTAATCCGTTAAAAAATGTAAAAAATTTGCTGAAGCACCCTAATAATGTCCTGTGAAAATTGGAGTGTTTGGAGCAAAAATAGGGAAGATGTGATATCTAGAAGAAGAAAAAACATTTTTGTTCAATTTAATGTTTTGTTCCTGTAATTACCAAGTTTTCCCATTGATTTTTATTCACAAAACAATAGAAATCACTAAATTTTAATAACTTGCTTAATTTTAAGTCTATTGAGCCAATTTTTTCTTTAAATTTTGTTCAGAAATGTTCTATCATATGTGGTCACATTTTATCTGACTGGGCCTTAAAATCTTCTGGCTTGTGGTACCTACTGTGTTAGGGAAAGGTCAGAACTCTGATATCCACTAAAGAAAACTGAGAGAATCAGCTGCTGATAAAGACTCAATAAAACCCAAATCTGAAGGAGAAATCAGTGAGAGATGAACTAAGGTCTTCTCTGTTTGTTTGATGAAGGTCACATACCTATGTGGTGTAGCTGCAGCTGTGGTTTCCAGATGACATCCAGCAGTCTGCGCTGACGACAGAGCTCCTGCTCGTACTGGACGATGGTTCCTTCACAGAGTCTGCAGATTTCTTCAGCAGCAGCAGCTAGTCGCTCGCTGATCAACTCTCTCAGAGACTGAAGGGAAGACATGGTTCCTGCTCCGATCTTCAGCTCCAACTCCCACAAACACCGCCGTCCTCTTCACTGCAGCTCCGATCGATCATCTGCTAGTCTCACAATCACAGCAATCCACGTTGTCTTTCCGTTCAACACTTCTTCACTCATTTACGACACTTTGGAAAATGATGATAGTTCCCACACGAACCACGTATCGTCCTTTCTGTCCAAAAACCTCACAAACGTCCCAACAAAACACCATCGACCTCTCAACACAAGCTAACGCTGCTAGCCTGCTAACAAGCTAACGCTGCTAGCGCCTCGTGCTGTTCTTCTTTTTTGTTTGGCTAACAGCGTCATGGTGCTTTAGCGCCACTGTGGGTACCGGATGTTCTCGGGTTGCCGGATGTTCTCGGGGTCCTTAAGGGTCCTTCCATTGAGTTATATCACTAGAGGAGACATCACGTGGTTCCTCATGGGAGGAGAGCACCGCCATCTTGGTGAGGTCAAGTTTTGAAGACCAAACCACTTTTATAACATTTAATAAAGAGCTCTGTTTTTGCTTTCAATCACTTCATTATATGAAAAAGAAGAATGGCTTGAAATTGCTTAGTTTTGTTCAGAAATACAAACTTCACAAGTACCCCTAACTTAACTATTATTAGACTACTTAGACTTTTTCTATGTTCCTTTATTTTATTTTACTTATGTTTTTATTTATTTGTGTGTTATGTTCATTGTTTCTTTTTTCCCCTCTTTTGTTTATTTTCTATGTCAATATGTTATATTTGGCAATGGTGACTGATCTTCGAGGCAATATTGATTACATCGTTATTGTTCGTTGTTAACGTTAATGTCATTGTTAATGTATGATACCGCAATTGTCAATAAAGTTTTAAAAAAACTTAGCGACGTTAACTCATTGGTCGTGGCAACTTACAGCCAATCAAATAGTGTGACGTCATCATCGGTCGAAGGACCCTGAAGGACCCCGACAACATCCGGCAACCCGAGAACATTCGGTACCCACACCACCAGCTGGTCTGGAGTGTTGTCTGTCGCCCACATAATGATGTGGATGGTGGCATAAAATCGCCCTTTTCACCTTTACTGGCAAATAAAAGAAAAAGTGGCAGTTTTCATCAACAAAATTATGGTGTGACTAATCTTTTTCGACCAGAAAAAGAGCGACCAAACTGGAGAAGTGGGAACGGTGCTTTCCGGTTCCGGTGTGGGTACCGGATGTTCTCGGGCTGCCGGATGTTCTCGGGGTCCTTAACCTCGCAATAATCCTAAAAACAAAGGTTACTGGAAGTTCAACTCTAGTCTATTAGAGGATGAAGTTTATTCTCAAGCGATTATAAATGAAATCCAAAAGATAACTAAAGACAGACAGTTTAGCACTCAGAGGGAGAAATGGGAATTTTTAAAATTCAAAGCAAGACAGATCTCCATAACTCACAGCAAAAGATTGAGTAAAGATGGTAAACAAAAAGACATGGAAATTATCAGAGAAATTAACTCTATTTGTTGTAAATCTCTATTGAGTGAAGGTGAGAAACAGAGACTTTCATTATTGCAAACCTCGCTGGATAACATGTACGTCTCTAAAGCCAAAGGTGCTTTTATTAGATCCAGAGCTAAATGGGTTGAAGAGGGAGAGAAAAGTTCAGCTTACTTCTGAAATTTCTGAGTTGAACATCCTTCCAACTACCATGAAGCAGGGCGTCATCACCCTAATTCCTAAACCTGGGAAAGACGCCAGACTAATTGATAATTTGAGGCCAATATCCCTCCTTAATAGTGATTATAAAATTTTAACCAACATTTATGCATCTAGATTAAAAACAGGACTGAATCAGATCATCTCAGACACACAATCAGGATTCTTAAAAGGACGTTCAATTCACAATAATATCCGGTTAGTTCTTGATCTGATTGACTATAATCATTTAATTGAAGATGATGGCTTCATTTTATTTTTAGATTTCTTCAAAGCCTTTGACACACAAATTTATGTTTCAGACTTTAGAAATATTTGGATTTGGACCTAATTTCATAAGTTTTGTTCAAACAATCTATAACGATACAAACAGTGTAGTTATTTTACCAAATGGCATTTCTCCCAGGTTTTTAATTAACAAAGGAATTAAACAAGGTTGTCCAATCTCACCATTACTTTTTATAACAGCAACAGAAATGTTATCAATACTTATAAAAAACTCTGGTTTCGGTAAACTTAATATTCTGGGAGAACAGTTAGCCATCCCTCAGCTGGCAGACGACACGGCCATATTCATGAAGGACAGTCATCAAATACCAGAGATCATTCAGACCGGGGATTTCTTCTCTAAAACATCTGGTTTCAAACTAAATCTCAGCAAATGAGAACTGTTGCCAATTCACCATTCTGATTAGCTAATTAACTAAATTAGAATGTTTATCCAGATTCATTTATCCAGCATATTCACTCCCAATTCCTAAATCTGCAAGGAAAGCAATAAACCAGGCCAATTTCAACTTCATCTGGAAAAACAAAACCCATTACATAAAAAAGGAACAATAATTCAGGATTACAGTGCAGGTGGACTTAAAGCCATAGACTTTGAAAGTTTGGATGGTATGATTCAAATCAATTGGCTTAGGTCTTTTCTGCAAAATGAAAGAAATGTCATATTCCCTCAAACATCTTCTCTCATCTAGGGGGCATTGAGTTGCTTCTAAAATGTGACTTTGATTACAGAAAACTTCCTATTAAACTTTCTACTTATCATCAGCAGGTGTTACTGTACTAGAAACTCATATATAAACATAACTTTAGTCCACACAACACTCCCATATGGAACTGTCGGTATGTTTTATGTAGAAACAAATCTTTATTTTACAAAAATTGGATTGATAACGGCATTTGGTCATTACTACATATTATGAATGATAATGGAAACATTAATTCATTTGAAACTTTTTCCAGTAAGTTTAAATTGAATGATAGAAAACAATACAAAGATGTGATCAAAGCAATCCCTCAGACTTTGATCCAAATGTCCTCCAGTTTTGTTCAAAATGTTCAAGTTCAGCTTCCATTCCTGTTGTTTGATGGTTGACCGGTTAATTCAAAACTTCCAAACTCATTTATATGATCTTTGTTTGTTAGAGAACTGTTTCCAACATCTTACAAAAATCATTCTATGTCAGCATTACACAAGAGAGGAAATAAGCAAGTTAAGATCTCAGTTTATTAAATATCCAATTTTCCCAAAATACAAAGAAATACATCTTTGTATACCTCCAACATCACCCCTATGGCATCTATGTAAGTAGGGTCAGTTTCTGTCAGCCACACATCTCGTTTATGTCTAGGACTCCATCTGTGAGGATTAATACTAGATAATTTATCAACCAAACCGTCAACGGTTATAGGAAACACAGAAATGGGTAACAGAAGTGTAACCAAAGCACAATAACCTGTAACACCTCTAGGCAATCTGTCGAACAGTCTGTCATCTCCACACCACCACCAGATGTCTCCACGGGACAGCGGAATGAAGTCATTTTGCATGATTATTACATGTTGACAAGATGAACGGTTAATGTAATGCCTTTCGTTAAGTTGGTAAAAGAAGTATTTTCGTTTATGTAATTCATGCTTGACAGTTCGTTTTGGAAAATAGTCAGAGTGAGACATCTGTCGTTTCTGTTAAGTTTCGATTTTAAATTTTTGTCAGAGTGAGTGCTCTCGCCATGCGTTCTCAAGTTTGATGGAGCACATTTTCACGGAGATGCGGCCATGTTCGTGCTGAGCTGGCTCTGTGCGTGCGAGCGTTGGGAATTTTCCGTCTTTGTAAGTTGATTATACATTTGATGTTTCTTAGAAGTGTTTAGCTGTTTCTTGTGCAGTTTAAAGTGTTTCTTACAAGCTGTGAATTAGCATTTGGCCTGTCATACCTTCTTATGGAAAGCTAATGTCTGTGAACACATTTTTTCTGTTTTATTTCAGTTACAAATAATAATATGAGTATTGTTCAAGATGAAGAGAAATTAAAGAAGCAACTCAAACTAACTTGGAAGTACTCGTATTTTTTCGCTGGCTGTCTAGCAGCATCAAATCACATGTTGTGAGGACAGTACAGTTAAGCTTTCCCAGTTGCACTCCTGTCCCAATTCTATTGATGCAGGTGAAGTTTCGTTGGGCCACCTTTTTAGAAAATGTAGGCTTTTCCTTTTCAGCCATAGTTAGGGGAAAAACTAAATCCCAAAAGCTGCAATTGTTGTTGGGGTTCGTTGTGCTCATTACTTCAATTACACAAGACATTGGAATGATTGCAGGAATTATACGTAGCATCGGTCTAGGTCCCATACAGACTACACAGTCAGTGTGAGTTGCATTTGCCGTTTGCTCCACCATTAGCAACCAATTGTTATTCAAACCTGAGATACCTTTTATTTGTTGGAACACTTCATCAGTGGGGGGCTTTGGGTTTTGAAAGTGCACTCCACCGCTGTCCCCTTTACGGCCCCTTTACTCAAAATTGGCTTGTGGTCAATGTCATGACCTTCACAAACAATAAATTTAAAGTCTATGTCAGCTGCTGTGGATGAGTAAGCCCATAACAAAAACATCCAACATGAATCTGGTTCCCCTGTGGGATCCAAATGTCCTTTAGTTAAGTCAAATTTTACTATTAGATTCCCATTTCTTTTAGACATGCTTATTTTTGTTTTCTGGTACCGGGCCGCACGCGTTGTTCCCACATGTTTCCACACATTACTCTCATCTGCAACCAAGGTGTTCCACTCTTTAACGCCGTGGTCATTTGTCATGTACCAATAACGATTTGCATAGTAATCTCCATTAATTGCATACCTGTTTCTGTTTTTATCATAATTGCCTTTGTTTAAAGCAGTCAATGGCACAACCACAGTAGTGATTGTGTCTCCAGGTATGCAAATTTGGTTACCGAATAGATAAGCTCGCTGCTCTGAGCATCTATCAGTCACAGATCGTTGTCTTCGAACAAGGGAGAGGGTCACATTTTTTACCTTTCCATTGAAACCGGGCACAGCACTGTGATTTAATTTTGAGAGTCGTAAGTCAAAAATAGGAGTAGAATTCTCTGGGTTTAGTGGGTTTTCTTCAGCCATTTGTCTTTTTGGGCCAACATAAGTGGGTGGACTTACAGTTCTCTCAGTCGGAAGGGTTGGTCCATTTTCATACCCAGGTGGACGCCAGTACTGCCAGGTAAGCCATGCTATAACAATGGTTACAATCACATTAACAATACATTTCACACAATTTTGAAAACCTTGGTTTGTCATCTCGACCAATTTTTTTTTATTTTTTTTTCCGTCTAAATGGGTCGGTGGCTTTACAGGAGGCTTCACTGACTTTCGGGTCTACCCAAACTCTAAACGTCTGAGTCCACCCTATTATCAGACTTTAGCTCACCTTCCACCCTTTTTACAATGGGTCAGGTGAATCCAGGTGGACCTTTCAGCGATTTTGACTGCAGTAGGAGTGGTCAACAGTGCCTGGTATGGCCCCTCCCACCTGGGTGAATACCAGTGTTTTTTATTGATGCTTCTTATCAGCACCCAATCACCTGGTTCCACAAGCTGGTTTTCCTGCTGAGAGGCAAGAGGTTCTTCATTAGTCAAGTTTTCTCTTTGTTTTTCTAAAATGGCCCTCATATAGTCAGCTAGGTTTGCTTCTTCATTAGTTTCCCATCGGTTTTTAAACTGTGGTAACCTGTAAGGTCTTCCGAAAAGGGTCTCATAAGGTGTTAGGCCTTTTGTACTAGTAATGTTTATGTACAGTTTTACTAAATCTAGGCACTGAGTCCATGGCCTTCCAGTTTCATCAAAACATTTCTTCAGCCTATTCTTAATTGTACCATTCATTCTTTCTACTAACCCAGCACTCTGAGGGTGGTAGGCACAGTGATTCTTCAAATCAATGTGAAACATAACTCCTATTCTTTTTATGATTTGATTAACAAAATGAGACCCATTATCACTATAAATTTTTTCAGGTATACCATACCGAGGAATTATATCTTTGCATAATGCTTTGGCTACTGTTATTGCATCAGGATGTTTTGTTGGGAACAATTCAATCCATTTAGAGAATGCATCTATTATGACCAGACAGAATTTTTTCCCTTCACTTTTGTTTAATTCTATAAAGTCCATGTGTATTACCTGAAACGGATATTGGGGAGCTGGAAACCTCCCCCGTCTTGGTCTAAGGTTTCCCTGAGCATTGTGCTTGGCACAGGTGAGACATGCTCTACAAAAATTTTTTGAATAAGAATTAAATCCATAGGTCGTGTAATGTTTGTTTACCTGTCCCAACATTCCCCCCGCTGACACATGGGTCACCCCATGGGTCAATATAGCTGCCCATTTATAAAGATTTTTTTGGTAAAATAGGTTTGTTGTCTGGTCACACATAAATACCATTTAGGAGTTTAGCATTATGTTTTTTCCAGAGCTCTTTTTCAGGTTCCAAACTCTGTCGTTGCATTTCTTTAAGTATTTCATTGTCAATCTTCTCGTTTTCATTAATTTCTAATGCGAAGGTTTGGATAGGTCTTGTCGCAGCCTCCTTTGCCATTTTATCAGCGAAAGCATTCCCTTTAGAGACGTCATCAACACCTGCTGTGTGAGCTGCACATACCGCCTGTAAGTCTTGTACCATCCTCCAACCAGTGGAGGGCGCCTGTTTTTTCACTGGAAATATAGGAGTATTACATGGTGAGTCATTGCACTTTATAATTACTCCTGCAGCTATTAAATCTGAAATTACTGGTTTAATACCTTCTTGTGCATCTGGTCTTAAAGGGTATTGTCGAACACATGGTCTATATTCTGTTTTTGGTCTAATCTGAGACCGGAGATGGTCAAGTGTGCCGTGGGAAATTGCCCTCATTAACTGATTTAACAACATTTTCCATCTCCAGGATTTCAGTTCTTTGTTCATCCCTACATGATAAAACACTAAGAAATTGGGAATATGAAAGATCGTAAAATACTTTTTTCTTTGTGTTTATTTGATTCTATTAAATACATTTTGATAAGAATGACTGTACCACGATTTAGCCGCAGCTTCAGCTGCGTTAGGAAAAGTTCCGCCCCTTTAACTGTCTCCACCAATCATTCTTGGGATCTTAATCACATGTCATCAGTCTGACTAATCAGAAGTGGTTAAAGTCTTCACTTCCTTGTTCTGAATTCTGCTGAAAAAGTCGCTCAGTTCTAAGAAAAATACCACCTAAAGCTCGTCTTTAGCGGTGTAGCTTTCCACAGAATCCGGTGTCAGACCGTGGAACAAGTGAACAAGACAATGAAGCTCAGAGACGCTAGTCTCTCTGCGTTCGGCTGATTATTGAACTACATCTCCCATGATGCATTGGGGTAAAGCGACAGTGAGCGTCTGGGCGCACGACTCTCTCCTCTTAACGTCCTGAAACCACAACGACCACAAATCAAACAGTTTTTAAATCGTTTGACTTAACTTTTATTAAATCTTAAAAAACCCGGTTGCAGCTTCCAGCTTTTTCTGCCACATTTATCACAAAAATGCACTGAGATTATGGAGGGACTGTAGATCAATACAGACCGAGTTTCTCCCTTTTTTTTTTTTTGTATGCCGGTGTGCCGCGGGATTTTTGTCAAGGTTGAAGTGTGCCGTGGCTCAAAAAAGGTTGAAAAACACTGATCTAGACCAGTGTTTTTCAACCAGTGCGCCGTGGGAAATTGCCCTCATTCACTGATCTAAAAACATTTTCCATCTCCAGGAAATCAGCTCTTTGTTCATCCAAACAGGCCCTGATAAAACACTGAGTAGTTAGGAATATACAGTGATGAAAGTCTTCCGGGAATTCCCGGAAATCCGGGTTTTTGAGCAAACCGAACGTACTTTCCGGGAAATAAAGACCTGATCTCTACGGACAAATCGCTTTCCGGATTAAAAAATGGTCTGAAATCAGCAAATTTTAGCTTTATTTTCTATATTTCTCCGCAGATCGCTTCCTCTATGGTCGTGGCCATCTCTCGTCTTCCCGGCCTAATTGACCAATGACGGGACGTTTTAGTTGCTTTCGGATGCGTCGACGGGTCTGATTGGCTCTGTCTGCACCACGTGGTCAGCGTGACTTGCTTCCCTAGAGACCAAAACTGGCGGACCCACGCTAAACTTTCACAAACACATCTGAAGAGTTTGCGATCAAATTTGTGTTAAAATAATGGCAGGCATCGTCATTATTGAGCGTGGTCACGACCTCAGTTGTGAGAAGACGATAAAAAACAAATTGAAGTGGTCTTGGCTGGAAAAAAAAGATTTTTAAGGTAGTGTAGGTCAAATACTTTTTTGTGTAAAATAATCTCAAAACCACATTTTGAAATAATTTCAATTTTAGTTTTGAGTTTCAGTTTTTATTTTGAATACATTTCTCTATCTAATTTATTTGTATTTCCTAATTACCATGATTTAGTTCAGTATAGTTAACATTAATTACAAGTATTTGATGGTTTGGACCCGCACTCCCTTAAAAAATAATGTTTACAATGTTTAGCTTAGTTTGTATGTTTGTTTTGATATTTCCCAGATTACTTAGCATTGGTGTTAAAGAATTGATGTATTATGTTATAGAATTAAAGTTTAAAGCAGATCCCATATTTTGATGTAATTATAGTTTGAGAAAACAGTGCAAGTGGATGTTGTACATCAGTCATTTCTAAAGCAGAAATAATGTATAAATAACTGAGGTATTTTCATAGAATATCATAGTTACTGGTGTTCTTTTTGCCATTTGGGGCTTTGATGTTACTATATTTTAGCAATTGTATGTTTTGCAGCTTTAAGGAAAAGCGTAGATTGTAGGATTGTGTTACTTTGAGCAATTTTCCAAATTCTTTTTTGGGACCAGCAAGTCCTTAATGGAGAGTCAAACTAGGGGTTTGAATGACAAATCATGATGCTCCAATTAGTCTTAGTTTCTTGATAAAGAAGTGAATAACTAGTTGCCAGAATGCACCAGAATGCATCTAAGACCACGTATTTTTCCAAAATTTCGCTCTGTGCCCGCCATATCGCTCAAAGAAAAGTTCAGGGATTTTTTCCTTGCCTGACTTTCATCACTGAATATAAAAGATCTTAAAATTACTTTTTATTTGTTTTTATTTAATTCTACTAAAGACATTTTGATAAGAATGACAGTACAGCGATTTAGCTGCAGCTATAACTGTTAGGAAAAGTCCCGCCCCTTTAACTGTCTCCACCAATCATTCTTGGATTCTTAATCACATGTCATCAGTCTGACCAATCAGAAGTGGTTAAAGTCTCCACTTCCTTGTTCCAATTTAGCTCATAACTCAGTCAGTTCCGACAAAAACACCAGCTAAAGCTCGTCTTTAGCAGTGCAGCTTTCCACAGAGTCCAGTGTCAGACCGTGGAACAAGTGAACAACACAATGAAGCTCAGAGACGCGAGTCTTTCTGCCCTTTTTCTGCAGTTTTCACACTACATCTCCCATGATGCATTGGATTAAAGGGACAGCTCACAATGAGTCGTCCTTTTGAAACGTTTTGAAACCACAACAAACAAACAGTTTCTAAATTTTTCTAATTTAACTTTCATTTCATCTCTTAGAAAAAAACAACTTACTGCTTTTTCTGCCACAATTAATCACAAAAATCCACGTGAGATTGCGGGGGGGGTCTGTCGATCAATACAGACCATGAATTTCTGCTTTTTTTGGATGCTGGTGTGCCGCGGGATTTTTGTCAAGGTTAAAGTGTGCCGTGGCTCAGAAAAGGTTGAAAAACACTGCTTTAGACCACAGAGCGTAAGGGAGATCCTTTAACAGATCTTCCTCCTCCTCAGTTAACGCTAATAATCATCTGGCCCAGTTCTTTGGTTTTTCTTGCAAATGCACACCCATTTTAACAGAAGTCGTCCAAAACAAAGCCACTCGAGTCAGTCCAGTTGAGGGACTTCCCTGGATGTGGGGTGATAGTGTTGGAATCCAGTCATCAGCACTTTCCCCCATCCTAACCATATCTCCCAGATCCTGCCACTGCTGATTGTGCCCTTTCAGCACAGAGACGTGCCAAAGGTGATTAAAAATTCAACATGTTTTCTCCCATTTTTACAGCCACAGCTGCACTGCTTTGTTCATCTGCATACAAATACGAAAGAGGGATTTTAGTTGGAGTTGCTCTTGCCAGACGCTGTTTATACTCATAGTCTGGAGCAGGCGATTTTTTTGTACAAGGTCACGTGCATTTCATCCGGAGAAATTTCATCTCTTACATCGATGACATGTTTTTTTGCTTCTGCTAAAAGAGCAAGTCCTGTGTTCATTGGAGGTTTTTTCACAACATCCAAGGTGTAATAGTAATAGGGGGAGCCTCCCCCTTTTACCACAAAGAGTCCTCCTTCCTTCATCTAATTTTTGCGTCTAACTTCAATGTTCCCTTGAGGAGTGGGAACGAGTGCGATGTTTAATAACCACAGTGCATCTCTTCCTAGAAGATTGACCGGACATTCTGGAAACATGAGGACTGATAACTCACAACTGGTTCCACAAGGATCTGTTAGTTGCACTAACTCTGACTGAGAAATGTACACGATTTCACCATTAGCTGCTTTCACTGAAACTTGCATGGCTGCAGGCTTTGCTCCTGGAATTGGTTCTTTAATAGCTGTCCTACATGCACCAGTGTCACGCAAAAAAATCCTCTCATTCCCATTTATACTCAATTTAACTTCTGGTTTGACATCTGCATAAGCCAACAAATCCTGGAAATTTATCAACACCTCATCATTTCTTTCTGACTCATTATTCTGCTCTCCAGGGAGTCCTGTATTAGAAATTGCAAGGTCCCCTGTCCCCTGGCCTAGTCATGCGTGTTCTTTTTTTTCGGGGCAATCCCGAGCTATGTGTCCTTCCTTTCCACAGGTCCAACACCCTGGAAAGGGGTAACCATAAGCTCCTCTCTGACGTCCTCCTCTACCTCTGAAACCTCTTCTGCTCCGACCTCTAAAACCTCCCCTGCTTCGGCTGCCTCCACCATGATAAAACACTTCTTCTTCCGTTTCTCCCTCAAAGAATGCACCCACAGTTTTTTTGTTTCTCTTTTCTTTCACTACCTTTTCAGCGTGTAGAGCGTGATTCACATACTGCTCTAATGTTCCCGTGGATAAATCAATGTAATGTTTTTGTACCCAACTTCTAATTGCATCTTTTGATCCAGCATGTAAAGCATTTTTAAATTGCTGTCCCACCTGGGTCGCCATAAGGCCCATCTGCTTGTGGGGAATAACAACATGAAGGAAAGAAAGACAAGAGACAAAGGTACCTTTTTACGAGGAGAACAAACAGAGAATAATGCCCAGTAACAATCTCTCTCCGCTCTGGCGCAATATTTCTGTTGCCTCCTCTTTTATTAACTTTGTCGGGATTCCCTATTTTACATATGCACTGAGCTCTAAGGAGGGGGAACAAGAAGGCACAGCTGCAGCAGGATTATAAAACACCAATTACGACATGTCTGTCTTCTGCAGCGTTCCCACAGCATCTTTGGACCTGCAAAACCTTTACACACGGATAAACTCAACACAGAACGTCGTTCGTAGAATTCTAGACACAGCTAACACAGGTTCCCAGGAGAATGCAGGAAAGAGACAAAAAGATAATCGCCTTCTCCCAAGGGTTTCACCTCCACCTCCCTGAGAAACAGATTTGGACACAGACATTTCTGCAAACAAAAGCAAATATGAGATAACTTATGTACTTTATTCCAACAAAAATAATGAATGCAGTCTATCCATGCAAGGAACTATTACACACACGTTTTGGTTTTCCAGAAACTGTTCTTAACTGATAACTGTTCTTTCTGTGACATAAATATTGAAACACTTAATCATCTGTTTTTTGAATGTATGTATGTTTACAATTTTTGGGAGGTTTTCTTTTTTTGGTGCTCCTCAAAGTTTCCCTTTCCTATTTTATATTCAATTACAAAAGCACATTATATTATTTGGAGTAGTTTCTGGTGATAATCTGTTTGATTTGACATTCAATACCTTATTAATATCTGGTAAATTTTTCATTCACAAGTGCAGATTCTTAAAAACCAAACCATTATTCAATACATTTCATAAAGAAATCAGTTTATATTTTAAATCTCTGACATTGATGAAAAACAAAAATGCAATAAAACTGTGTATTTTCATTGAAGATCACATGCTGTATTACAATCCCTAGTATTGTAAACTACAATTCTATATATTTTGTTTTATTTTTTTCTCTCTCTCTTTTTTGTGTTGTTACTATGTGTATGTTTAAAGTTCAATTAAAAACAAAAAAACAAAACAAATCCGTCCAGACAGGCAAAGAGAATGGTATCCCACAATCCCTTGCGGTGACGCTCTAACAGCAGCACTAAAGTTACACCTACTTCATTGAATTAATTTGAATGAAAGCAAAATAACTGTCTGAAACCTACGTGTTGTTTTTGAACTGACTTAACAAAAAAATATTTTTAATTATCTTAACTGAAGCAAATAATTAAGTTAGATCAAAGTAAAAAAGTTTATCTTTCCAACATCCATATGTGGTTTTATCACCCTCTCACTGTGGAAAAAGTATTATCTGAGCTTCTTCATCCACTAAATCATCTTCAAATGGACACGTCATGCTGCTTCACCTCTCTGTAAACAAACTAACCTTCAACTAAACCTGCTCCAGACCAGGTAATGTTCAGAGTATGAGTTGCCATGGCAACTTGACATACCCTGAAACATACCTCCATTTCTGGAACCAAAAGCTGAGGTTATCAACTTCCTTAGCCTCAAACTTACCGTGGGAGCTAGCATAACCTGCTTTCTGGAATACCCCCCTGGACAGGCTTTTAAACCGCAGGACATTTTTAAAATACAGATTTTACACAGGTGTCTGAATTCAGTCAAGAGTTGAATAAATGATCATTTTCTTCAACTTAATGAAGCCAAAACTGAGGTCCTAGTCTGTGCTCCTGTCAGTTGCCTCCCCCAGGTAGTCCAGTGGTTCGGTCCACTTGCTTCCTCTATCAAACCATCTGTCAGGTAACCCTCGACCCAGTTTTATCCCTTGACTCCCACGTTGGGTCACTTGTACGTTCTTGTTTTTATCATCTTAAAAACATTGCAAAACTGAGTCCAATTGTGTCACGTTCTGAGTTGGAGATGCTCATCCAGGCTTTTATTTCATCTCGTCTCGATTACTGCAACTCCATCTTCACATGCTTGAGTAAAAAATCTTGAGAACGGCTCCAGGTTTTCCAGAACGCTGCTGCAAGGCTTTTGACTAAATCATGTATGTTTTCACACTTCACCCCTTAGTTAATCCAGCTGCACTAACTCTATCCGCTACACAGCTCTCAATAACCAAGCACCGTTATACTTAAAAGACCTTTTGCACTTTTACACTCCCAGTAGGTCCCTGAGATTGTGTGATCGTGTCGAGGGTCTGCTGGTTGTAAGAGAACCTGGTTAAAGACTAAAGGTGACAGAGCCTTTGCAGCAGTGGCTCCATCCCTGTGGAACTCCTTTCCTCTCAGCCTCAGATCCACAGAGTCAGTGTTTTCTTTAAAAAAAACAGTTAAAAACCTATGTGTTTAAAATTGCTTTTTCTTAACTATTTGTTTTATTATTTTCTGTGTTTTACTATGTTCTACTGTTTTTTATTGTGAAGCACTTTGTGATTTTTATCTTGAAAGGTGCTATACAAATAAAGTTTATTATTATTATTACTATTCTTAAAATGGTCAAATAAAAACAGGAATAACAACTCTTCTAATGTGCGATTAAAAACAGGGATTAAAATATTAGAAGGCTGAAAGATCATATTGTGCCTGAAAATAATTAAAATACAACATTGTTTTATTTCTCGGTGGTGAGGAGGCCATTTGATATACTCTGCATTTTGGTTCTTAACTGCACTGTTTATCTGACCTACAAATACAGATTGGTATTTATTGATAATTTTATTTTAGTGTAAACTTCAGGCGTGTAAGAAAAAATCGATTCGGCAATATATCGCAATACGTCATTTGGCAATACTTCTATCAATCAAAATGCTGCCAGATCGATATTTAATTGTTTCTGAGAGTCCTTCAGTGTCGGACTCTTGTTGTCCACTTCACCCTCCGACCGCTAGTTGGCAGCAGAGAACATGGAGCCTCTTTGAGCAGCTCTACTCTGCACAAGACAACAGGAAGACTGCAGCCAGAGGCAGCTGATTCTGTTGTTATGAGACATGAACTATTTAGTTTTAACTTGGAATGGATACCAAACAGAAACTCTGAGCTATGTTGCTGCCAGTAAGATATAAAAACCGGGATTGCTGTGCTTTTTAGCGGCTCAGATAAATAAGATAGACAATGAAGCACGGCAGCAGCTAATAGGCTAATGTGCTTAGCATCTGCTAACATGCTAGGAAAGCGGGATAAAGTTCTGCAGAACCTCAAAGCAATGGATTCTAGTTTAGGGACTGAAGGAATTTATTTTTTGTGGTTCTCATTTCTCCTAGGTTTTTATCTTCATTTTATTTCATTGAAGGTTTTCTTTCTGGTTTACTGTGTGTGGGTTTCAGTCATTTCAATTAAAAGGGACTTCCTGATAATTGCATATGTAAAGAGGTTTCAGGAATGCAGCTCCAACCTCCAACCCCCTTCAGGAGAAAACGGTCTTTGATCTTCTGGGGCCATTTGGTTGTAGGTCTGACTTGGATCATAAATCAATCATCTCAATCCCTGGGAACCGCCACAGGCATCTGCTCCCGTGTGAAGAACAAAGCTCTAGGATCGACTTCCTGCGGTGACAGTTCCTGCCACCCATGGGGATTCCGTACCGTGTCTATCTGTGAGGTTCCCCCCCAGAGACCAGATGCTGTGATTCTAAATATGGGCTGAAGGAAGAAGGCGGGCTCCTCTGTCAGCCAATCACTAGCGACCAGAGGCGGAGATTCGGCGGCCATCTTGCTCCCGGGGGAGGATGTTCTGACCACATGCTTAAAAGTCTGAACTCAAGGAATTTTCCTGTGTCTCCAGACAAGCTGCATGTGAATTCGGAATGTAACCTCTTGCGTATTGCAGGCCTTGATTTTGGACACCCAGATCGATCTGTTTTTTACTCTGTTTTTAGAAATATTGTTAGGGAATAAATTTGTTAAACTTAATCCGGCCGAATCCCGTGGTTTTCTTCTTCTCGACTTTATTGAACATGCAACAAGGAAAGTAATCTCAAAGCGACAGATTATATTTTCCAACAGGACCTGATGGATCAGAGGGATGTGTACAATACTCTGAAAAAAGGCTGACATTGTGGTGATCAGCTTTACCAGTTTACTTCCGTGTGTGAGAAGCGTGGCTGCAAAGCATCATTTGTTTTTTCTTACACTGAAAAAATACTTTTTTTTTTTTTTAAATCAGACAATGCTGACTGTTCCCTTTCTATATTTTAACTTACCAAAATAAAAGCACTATGAATTTGCTTTGGTAAACGCAACTTATATATGAGATACAATTGCAGTGCTTAACATAATGATCATTAAATAAACTGATTTTGACCATTTTATTACAGTGGAAGACATTAAAATTCAGGTTGAGTTTTTCCAAAGTCATATTTAAAAAAACAGAAAACATGTTTCGGTAAAATATCGGGATACGTATCGTATCGCCAGACTCTTGCCAATACACACCCCTAGTAAACTTACAACAAAAATTAACGATAAGAATACCAACAAGGTACCAGAGTGGAAAGCAGCAGATTAAGAAGAGTTAATAGATGAAATCTTTACGATACCTATCTCTACTAGATGTTAACTCTACTAGATGTTAGCTCTAATAATTCAAAACAACTAATTTCTAATAACAGGTACATCTAAAATAATTCATTTTGTGAAAAAGGTTTTACATATTTTGTCAGCAGTGAAACTCATTATCTAGTATCATTACACATAGATTGAAATGTATCGATCCTTTACTTTTTTGCTTTTGATAATTGTGGCTTAGAGAAGATTAAAACCTAAAAAAGCTTTCCAAGAAAGTCAGGATAAGACAAGACCAGACTTTATTGATCCCCGGAGGGAAATTCAGTTGTTACAGCAGCCAAACAAGAAATATAGCAGTTAGAAAAACAAATAGTCAGTAAAAATTAAAACAGTAATAAAAAGTGGAAGTAAAAGTACACGTCATGATTAAATAAGTAAATACAGAAGCAGTTTCACCGTGTCATTCTATAGACTAACTCCTGTTGGGGACAAAGGACGTCCTGTAGCGAATCATATATCAAAACAACCAAAGTTTTTTTTATTTTACTATTTAGAAAAATTCATTTCTGCACATGAACTACACATGAAATACTCACTTGTGCCTCCCTCTAAGGAATTACTGCATCAATAGGGTATGGAGGCCATCAGCCTGTGGCTTTGTGTACATGAAATGAAAGCTCAGGTTGCCATTGGAGTTCATTAGAACATTGGGGTTTCACCCCAAAAGTTTTAAGCATTAAAAACTTATTTTAAAATATTTAATTTTTCTGAGATAAAGAACTTTTCCCCTGCAAAATAAAGTCTTCTGCTATGGTACAGAGATTGAGAGGTCAACCTCTTATCAGAAAAGTATAGAATTTAGAGTTTACACTCAGTCCTTACATTGTCAAGAAAAAGTCTTACAAGTTCTCATGTGTCTTTTGAGATTAGATACAAAACTAAAACTTTTTTTACATTCTTTACAAGAAAAAGGCTTTTCTCCCGTGTGAGTTCTCATGTGTTTGTTAAGATTAGATACATTACGAAAACTTTTTTTACATTCTTCACAAGAAAAAGGCTTTTCTCCCGTGTGAGTTCTCATGTGTGTTTTGAGACTAGATATTTGATTAAAACTTGAATCACATTCTTTACAAGAAAAAGGCTTTTCTCCTGTGTGAGTTCTCATGTGTTTTTTGAGAGAAGATATGTCGCAAAATTTTTTACTACATTCTTTACATGAAAAAGGCTTTTCACCTGTGTGAGTTCTCATGTGTATCTTGAGAGCAGATACACAACTAAAACTTTTTTTACATTCTTTACAAGAAAAAGGTTTTTCTCCTGTGTGAGTTGTCATGTGTCTTTTGAGATGAGATATTTGACTAAAACCTTTTTTACATTCTTTACAAGAAAAAGGCTTTTCTCCTGTGTGACTTCTCATGTGTGTTTTGAGATAAGATAGATGACTAAAACCTTTTTTACATTCTTTACAAGAAAAAGGCATTTCTCCTGTGTGAGTTCTCATGTGTTTGTTGAGATTAGATACATTACGAAAACTTTTTTTACATTCTTCACAAGAAAAAGGCTTTTCTCCTGTGTGAGTTCGCAAGTGTGTTTTGAGATAAGATACATGACTAAAACCTTTTTTACATTCTTCACAAGAAAAAGGCTTTTCTCCTGTGTGAGTTCTCATGTGTGCTTTGAGACTAGATCTGTGACTAAAACCTTTCTCACATTCTTTACAAGAAAATTGCTTATCTTCTGCATGGATTCTTGCGTGAATTCTGAACAGAGATTTGTTACCAAAGCTTTTACCACATTCTTTACAGCTATAACATCTTTCATCAGACCCAGTTTCCATGTAGTCAGATGGGTTACTAATTATTCTTGAGTTTTTACCAGACCTGATAGAGGAAAGTTTCTCTTCTTTTGGAGATTGTTTGTATTTCTTACTAAGATTTGTCTTCTTGGGATTTTTTTCTAACATCAGAGTCACACTGACCTGCTGTCAAGTGAGAGCTGTCCACACTTTGGACATGACTTTTGTCTCTTCTCTTCCTCTGATCTCTGTTCTGTGGGTCTGTCTCTTCATCTGTAGTTGATGTTGATTCTGTCTCTTCATCTGTAGTTGATGTTGATTCTTCATGTTGGTTTCCTTCTTCATCCTGACTATCAGTTACATTAAAGCTCTGCTGATTGTTTAGATCTGCTTCACTGTTCTCATCTTCCTCATAAGTAGGAATCTCCTTCAAGGTATCAGCCTCCTGCTTCAAATCAAGCTGATCTTCATCCTGACTGATGCAGAGTTTCCCTGGTTCCTCTTTAATCTGTAGAGTTTCTGGTTCCTCCTGTTCCTCTTTAATCTGTAGAGGTTCTGGTTCTTCCTGAATCTGTGGAGGTTCTGATTCCTCTTTAATCTGTGGAGGTTCTGGTTCCTCCAGTTCCTCTTTAATCTGTGGAGGTTCTGGTTCCTCCTGTTCCTCTTTAATCTGTGGAGGTTCTGGTTCCTCCTGTTCCTCTTGAATCTGTGGAGGTTCTGGTTCCTCCTGTTCCACTCTGAAGTTCCTCTGCTGGTTGCAGAGATCTTCTTCTTCAGTCATCCAATGCTGGGGGAGGCCTGCAGGAACACAAACACGACAAGGAGCCTTTCATACGTTTCCAGGACTTTTAGGTTTGGTCAAGCATCAATAAACTCTTTGATCATTAGAGAAAATGTATGAGGAGTCTGGAGGACTAGAAGAGACTAATGGAAACAATACATATAGACGCCATTAAATCTTTCACTTTCGGCTTGTTCCATCAGGAGTTGCCCCAGCGAATCAGCCACTTTACTGCGGAAGATTCGCATGGTAATCTTGGCAATGTTTTACGCCGGATGCCCTTCCTGACGCAATCCTCTCAAATTAACCGGGCTTGAGACCGGCACAGGAGTAGAAAGGGAACAGGGAGCAGCCCGGATTCAAATCCCACGGACGGAAGGTGCCGCAAACCAGCACGAGCTAAACCAGCTCCATATAGATGCCATTAAATAATTAGACAAATGTGACAATTCTTTAAAATTTGAAATAAATAGGCAAAAGTGTCATCAAAAGTGTCAATAGTTAATTTAAATTAAATGTTAAATGCTTTACACAGGTCACATTTAAAGTTCTTCTAATCTTCTACATTCTATTCTATTTCTCCATCTAACATTGACACAGTTTAAAGGTGAACTTTGTTTCAGGCTGATGGTTGAACTTCTGCCTTTTTTCTGCCTTGTGCAATGAGATGAGAAGAGAACTTGAAACTTTGTTTTACTCAGTTTGTTCTTCTGGTTCCAGAGAAGGAAAGTGCTGATTCCACTGGTGACAGAAACAAACACACAGTTGTGTCTAAAAAAGACACGTCAATGAACACTCATGGATCATGTGTTCACATGCTACTGGCTTCTGCAATTATAGAGCACAGTCGGGACTTAAAGACACCGGGGTGTGGTTCCACCAGCACAAGCAGCTGCTCCAGATGTGTACATTGGAATCTGTACACAAGTGGCTTCTGGACAGTTGTGAACAGTTGTGGACAGATGTACACAAATATACACAACTGGACACACTGGAACCCCAGCAGACAGGCTGTAGGTTATGAACAAAGTGTGTCCTCTGTTGTGAGAAGCTGTGGGACATTTTTGAAATCTGTGAAAAACTCTCAGTCATGACATCATCAATGTTGTCCACATGTCAATCAGAATCACCAATGATTGAAATCTTATTATCTGTGATGTGAAGTGAATGAATGGATTGAAGTTTTTGGAGGATTCTTACTGTTGGTGTTGCACAAAATTAGGAAAATGCCAAATATTTTTGGAGTAATCCCAGTGATGAGTTCTATGGTTAAGTTTATAAAGTTTTATAAGAGCTAAAAGTGATCATATCTCCAAGATTTTCACATCCACCCTGGGAAACTTGTAGCAATAACCATTTAGGAAAAGCATTAGCAGAGGGGAGGCGGGGCGATGACGTCACTGCTTTCTCCATGTGTCTGAGACACCAGGAGCAGACTGTGTTAACGACAGAGAAGACGGCTTTGAGTTGGTTGTGAACTTCTGATGGGTTTCCACAGCTTCTCAGCAAGGTTATAATAGTTTCGGATTTTTTATTAGTTTTAGTTTTTATTTCGTTTTGAATTTTTGTTTTTAAATTTATTTAGTTTTAATTAGTTTTTAGAGGCTGCTTTACTAGTTTTTATTAGTTTTTATCTTTTGAAATTGCTTCGTTTTAGTTTAGTTTTTATTAGTTTTAGTGTTAGTTTTAGTTTTTTTTTTTTTTGTAAATTAGGATATTTGTCAGGTGCATGATTCAAAATCACCAGAATAAGTATTGTATGATAAAAACTAAATCAAAGATACATTTCGAAGCACTTATTATTCAGAGGACACAAGGACAACCATCCTTAAATTAAAATACAACAGCCGATAACAGCATTACGTTATCTGCTCTCGCTTCTTTTTCGGGGGAGGGCGGGCGACAGGCTAGCCTGTCTAGGTACTGTTGATTTGCGTTTTTGTGTGCGCTTTTTAAATGTACTTTTAGATTCGTAGGGTTTTTCCCTTTGAGGAGCGTTCCACAAATGTCTCCTGCTTCGACTACAAGGCACTTACTTTTGTTTTCGACGCTGTTATATTCAAAAAAGTCCCAAATAGGACTCTCCCGCTTTCTCCCAACTTTTAATGCAGCCAGCACGCTCATGTACATGTCTATGACAACGCTAGCCGGCAGTGTCCGACAGACATCATGTGACGTCACAGACTACGTGATGCCGTAAGGTTCAGATACACAGTAAAACTAGCAGGGTGAAGTAAATAGACTTTATTTCAACCCAAAAGACTTATGTATTAACAAAGACGAAAACGAAGTATTTTTTGGGGTTAATATTATTTAGTTTCAGTTCGTTTTATACACTGAAGGAAATTATATTTTTGGTCCTCACTTTAGAAGGGTTTCTCTGTCTTATTTTATTACGTTTTCTGTTTTACATATATCACTTGAAGTTTATTCCATAGCTTAAGTGTGTGCTTTAACTTTGTGCATCCTGACCTCACATTCCTGAGATGTGACCTATGGACAGCAGCTGTCACTCATTCCCCTACAGAGGAGGGGGATGCTGACCTCTCGGGCACTGGCCAGCAGAAATGGAGCCAGCACTCTAATCTAAACCACCTGAAGAATAGAGTATGTCTGTGAGAATCGCTCTGGATGTCCAGTTCTCAAGAAGAACAAAAGACTGAACTTTGACCCAGAACCTCCATGGATTTCCTGCTGTCAATCTGATTTGTTGTGGACAGGAAGGGACGGAGTTTACTGCAACACTAGGTGTCCCTTTGAAGTCATTCCCTGAGGAGAGGAACTGGTCACGGAGAATGACCCTCTACGATTGGCTGAAGGAGGAGACGGATCATCGATCAGCCAATGCAAGTGTTCCAGGGCGGAGATTCGACGTCATGTTTTCCGCGGGAGGAGGAAATCCGAATTCTCTTTAAAAGTCTGAGCAGAGCATAATTTTATTGTCTTCTTCTCTCTTGTGGCTTTTCATGTAAAACGCCTGTAACTTCTTGCGTTTTGAAGGCCTTCTAAAATGAGGACCCAGATCTGTTTTAATTCTGTCTTAGAACTATTGTTAGGGCAATAAACCTTCTGTGACTTTATCCGGCTGAATCTTGGTCTTATATCTCTCCCGACTAATAGAACATGCGTGGAAAAATCTCAGAGCGAAAGATATTTTCCTACAAACTTGGTGACCCGATACGTGAAGTCGGGGAACGGTACATGGATCGAGCCGGTGACGTATTTTTCGTATTTTTTGAGACTTTCAGTGTAAAGTCTGGGCACGCTTCCTCCCGTCCACTTGGTCGACTTCTCACGCGGCCGCATACAAAACAGGTAAGCAGAAGCCTGCTGCAAAATTCTGCATATTGACTAAGTTATCTCATAGTTGAATAACTCAAATCGAACGAGATCTCGAGTGAGTGGGCGGTAGAGCTTCCCCCGAAAATAAATAAATAGATAAATAAATAGATAAATAAATAGATAAATAAATAAATAGATAAATAAATAGATAAATAAATAAATAAAAGTTGACCCAAACTTTAAAGGGATGGTTGACTGTTAGTTTGTGACACCTAGTGTGCAACAACAGTACAGAAAAGGTATCCTAGGTTTATCGGTTGTGTTTGAGGTAATGTATTCAAAATGCATAAGGTTCCGTCTGTTTGTCCTAGAGACGCCCAAGGCGTAAAAACAGTGTAGTTTAGGAACTAATTTTTGCGCGTTTAGGTAATTTGGAAGACACTAACGGGGCAGCGGCCTCGACAAATTATTTTTTTAGATGGAGAGTGACCAGAGAAGGATTCGAAATTAACATCAAAGGGAAATATGAGAAAATATGAGGTATATGATGCATTTTGTCCGGACAAAATACGACTGGGGTGGAACAGACAATACGACGACAGACGACGGTGACGATTTGACTTGACAACAGCGGTGAAAATGACTTGAATGTGGATGAATGGAATGGAATGTATGAGATTTTGGAAAGAATGGGATGAAAAAGTGTTTGAAATCTGTGAATTTTAACTTTATTTCCACATTTCCTTGTTTATTGTGTCTATGGCCGCAGCCATCTTGTTTACGTCGAATGGACCAATGACTGGAGGTTTTAGTTGCTTTCGAATGTGTCGATGTCTATGATTGGCTTTGTTAGTACCACGTGGCCAGCGAGCCGGCGTCCCCGGAAATCGTAATGGCGAAACAGGCTAGACTTTTACAGTTAGAGTTTGGGATCTAATCTGCGGTAAAATCATGGCGGGGATCGTCGTTATCGAGCGTGGTCATGACCTCGGTTGTAAGACGTCGTTTAAAAACAAATTTCAGTGGGTTTTCAGTTCGCAGAAAAAGTTTTTTAAGTAGCGCTGCGCTTCCGATGGAAGCCTCTGCCACCACGGCGAGGATATGACTGCATGCATGGCTGCAGCAGCCGGCTCTGTTCGAACGAAAACTACTTTCTCGGGAGGTTCCCCAAATCTTTTCAAAAACATGGTAAGGTAGCATCGGTCTAAAACATTTTGTGTAAAATAATTTTTCAATTATTTCGGTTTTGTATTTTGAATATCTTTCTCTCATTTATTTGTATTTCCTAATTACCAAGATTTAGTTCAGTTTTGCTCAAAGACGTTTTATTGAAATTAGTTATAAGCATTTGGTTCGTTTAGACTCAGACTCCCTTAAAATAGAATTTTTGCAATGTTTGATTTTGTTTGTTTGAATCAGAATCAAGAATATTTGAAAATTGTTATAAGAGAAAGATGAGAAAAGAGAAGGGGAAATATTAACACTAGTTAGAAAAGATTCATTTCAGTGAAATGGTTTATTTTTTGTGTGTAAGGTACCTAATTTGTTTTGTCTTTTGGTTTGGTTTTGAGAAAATTGTTAGAAGTTCTTGTCTGCGTCTTGATTGTCTGTGTTTTAACAAACCTGTTGTAGTTTAGAGTGTGAATTGTGTTTTTTGATTAAATAAGGAAAACTGAATAGAGAATTAGGAGAATAGAAAGGTTTAAGCAGTTCATTTTTCACAGAAAGAGGTTGGTGCTGTCATCTTCTAGGTGACAAAGAGCAGAGGGTTGATGGGAAGAGTGCAGCTCCACCCAAAACTTTTTGAGGAGGTTTAACCATTACCCAATGTTGTAACACTCATTTTACACTAATTGGAATTCCTAATTCCCATGATGGTCAGAATGAAAGGTGCACAATTTTGTATATAGAACATGGACAGTGCTCAGCAACAGCATTGAACAAACAAAGGCCTTCTATGACAGTGTAAGAGAAGTGTTTTAATTGTTAGCAGGAAAAAGAAGTAATTACAAGACATGATGACCCCCCCCATGTAACACCCCCCTTTTTTCCCCTCTGTAAGCAGTTCCCATCTGTGGCATGGACGATGGTAGGATGATCTGCAGGTCATAAAAGTGCTGTAGTATAAAGGACATTTTGTGTGTTAGAACATTTACACTTTGTAGAATTTTTGCGATCAGCTGCCACAGTATGAACTGTGGTGGTTAGTACTAAGAGGCACTCAGTTTTGGTTTGCATTCGAGTTTGAAAGATAAAGATGTTACTGTATTTTAGCAATTGTAGGTTCTGCAGCTTTAAGGAAAAGTTTGGATTGGTCAGATTGTTATTTTTAGCGATTATCTAGATTCTTATTAGGACCAGCAAGCCCTTCAGGACAAGTCAAACTAAGGGTGTTAATGTTAAACTGTAATGCTCAATTGATCTTGCTTTTTGATAAAGAACTGAATAAATAGCTGTTAGAATGTGTCTAAGAAAGTGTATTTTTTTTGAACATTTTGCTCCGCACCCGTTATATTGGTCACAGACAGATTTAGGGATTTTTTCTTGAATAGGCTTTTATCGCTGATCAACTGACTTTTGCAGTCACGGTGTTGGCATTTAACCTGAACAGGACACTAATGATTTTTCTAAATTTTTGTCCTTGGAAGCACATAACTTTATGTTTGCAGGAAAGGCAGCCCAGATAAGAGTGAAGTCCAGACCCCTCCTTAACCCTCATAAATCTTCATGCAGAACATTCTTCTGCCTAAGGGATACAAGAGCATGAGCAGATGCTCACACCTCCCCCAAAAGGACCTCAGTTAGCCTGAAGGGGGCCCAGTCAGAGGTGACTGACCCTGAGGTTAAGATAACTACTTCAATCATGTAAAGTATTACTGCACATTTGCAGGTAATAGAAAGGAGAAAGGGAGAAGTTGAGCAGCTGAAAAATCCACACATGATAAATGGTGTTTAAAAATAATAACATGAATTTTCAGTTTTGATGCCCTCAGAGACAGCAGAAGTGACGTGTCATGCTCAGCCATTCGTAAGTCGGGGACAGGAGAACATGGTGAAAACCCTGGGACACGTGAGCCACCCAGGAGACCCTAGCAGCATCTGGAAATGGCATCTGTGGCACTCCAAACCCTTGGGCATGTGATAGCCCACAACGAGGTACCCAACAGCAGAATGCACAGACCCAGAAGCAGAGGGTCTGGAGGAAAAATGAACAGTACCCACGACCACTCCAAGCCCCTGCTCCACCGTGGCGAGGACCACAGGGCAAGTCGGACAATACCACTTGATGATGCAGGAGCCATTGTCTTTTCCAAGATGAGAGGTAACCACTGATGACTCTAGTGGACACTACCTGCTCTGACAAATGAACAAATGACTCCTCAAAACCTGCAAAAGACCATCCGACTGACTTTTGACCAGATGGTGGAACATTCATGTATGCATTCACTAAACACGCCTGTGACTCTGTTGGGACGGGACAGTCTTGTCAAAAACAGGAGCCAGCAGACTGGATGCCATGCCAGACCCCACAGCCAACCCCCACTGCAGACAACCAGAGGGCCCTGAAACGCCAGGTGGTTTCATGGGTTTCAGGTGTGAAAGCCATGACTCCTGTCCTCAAAGCTCTATTTCCGCCTCCGAATGGTCTGACCTGTACACTCTATGATTGACAGTACACGGTAATATTTCAGCAGGTAGAAGGCCACACGTGGCATTTGAACTACACTGACATATATTAGCCCTGAGGGCGAGAAGCTTATTGTGCATTCATACACTCACAAATGCAATGATACTAGCTGTCAGACACAGCTGTATCCCACATAGGATTAGCACCCCCTGGTCATGAGGCTCTGCAACTCAGTCCTATGACTAAGTGGGGCATTAACAACACAGATTGGTACGATTGTGTTTTTTCAGGTGTTCACTTTCTTCCCTCAATAAAAATGTACAGGTTAACCGTTCATCCAACGACAAATTCCTGAGTTCTGGACCATTTCTGTATTGACAAACATCGCAGCAGACAGAAGACAGCTCATGAAGATGCAGAGGTGCTGTTAAAACACGCTCTCTGATGCTTCATGCTCCACAGGTTCATTTGATGTTGGTACATGCTCCACCGCTTCCCTAGTGATGATTCAGGTAATTGCAGGAGCACAAGTTTTTAGATCTCGGTAATGCTGGTGCAGGAAGCTGATGGAGGGATGAAGGAAACTTTGACGGGTTTGTGAAACTCTGGTGTAGCATTCATATTCTTCGTAGTACTTCTTTTAGACTGGTCTTGAAAGCAGATGGTAAAATTTATTGCATAGCATATGATTTAAGGACTGTTAATTATGTCACTATTACTCTAGTTCTACCCGTTCCTGATCCATATTGCATGTTGTCAACTTTAGCTCAACAATGTGTGTTGTTCACTGCCATTGATTTAGCAAAACCTTATTTTTGCATTCCATTACGTGAAAATAGCACACAGTTATTCGCATTTTAGTACATAGGTGTTCATAAAATTTCCTGGCATTTTCAGTCACTGTTTGCAGTCTCTCTGACAAGATATTGTGCTACTAGAAGGTAGCAGCTAGCTGAACAGACTGTTGAAACCTGCTTGTGAGTAATAAAAGATCTTCTGTTGCAATTGTATGTTTGAGTTTTGAAATGCAACAGGAATTTACACTTTAGCAGAAGGGAAGTCTCATTTTTAGGCAGAACTGTTTTTAGCATAGGTTGTTCAATGTATATAGAGCGTAGGATGTCTACTTTGCAGCATAAACATCTGGAAATAGTTTGGACATGTTGATTTTCTTGTGGTTGTAGTAGACACTTCTTTGTTTTGTGAAACACATGGACCCCTTGAGGTTGATGATAAATGACGAGGGTGTGACTAACCTTACGGCAGTAAGGCAACGACAATACGTGGTTTCATTTCTTTATGTTGTCATCTTGCCTTCCATAGGAATGTGGACAAACAACTTGTTCACCTTACCGGTGCACAAAACTGTTTGCTATATTTTTACTTTCAATTGCTCTAGTTTGTGTATTTATGCCTTATCTTTGTTTAAATCTGCATGGTTTCACTCAACTAGTGTCCTGGGGTTTTCCCCCAGGCCAAGAGAGGGTGGAAAGGAGGTATTAATGATTCGTTGCAGGAAATTGTTTTAGTATTATCATGGTTTCAATTATCTTTGTTTCAATTATCATCGTTTGAATGTATTTGTTTAGAAAGAAGGTTTAAATGTTAATTTTGATAGACCTTTTTACCTTTTTAGAGCTTTGTGTGTCTGTTCATCTGGTTATCTCATCCACAGCGAGGATGAAGGGGTTTTACCACACTGTCCTGAGGTGATAAGGAATGCTGGTGGAGTTAGAATCCACCACATGGGTCATTAGAGCCCCTAATAAACTTGTCTTTATCTTGAATTTGCATACTCTCACCTATGTTTTTCATGAAAACAGTATGAGGAGAAGCAGACTATGGAGAGGACAAAGTGGTGGACATTTCCATCACATCTCTTCTGTGCATTTTTATTCTTGTCTTGTCGTGTTTGTCATTGTTTTATTTTATTATTGTCTTTTGTTCTTGTTTTATTTTTTAAGTTTCTGACCCTAACCCTAATCGATATTTAGATCCACAGCAGACTCATCTTGGGGAGACACCCCAAGCTCTTTTGCAGTCGTTCTGTTGTATCACATGTGTCAGATTGAATAATTACCAGGCTTATTCAGAAGTCCATAGGAGGCCAGGTCCAAGCTTGCCAGAGCTTGTGGGACATGCAGGAGGAGGACACGAGTGGTCAAGGCCCTGAATGACTTTTTGGATTTTGTTGCAATACTAACTAACTAACTAACTAACTAACTAAGAATATTAACTAAGAATATTGCTATTCTTATTTATGTGGGCCATATGAATTGCAGCTTCTCCGATGGGACCCCCATGGAGGACATGGAAGAAATTTTCTGAATTACGCTTGATGTCATGTTTAACATTTCTATTTTTACTCTTTCGTTGCCTGTGTGATTTTTGATTCTGCCTTAATATGTCTCAATTTCTCCCCTTAATTCCAGGTGTTCTTTTCTTACAGGAAGTGTTATTTTGATTGTCTTTGCTCTCTTTTATATTTTTATACTTTTTATACTATAATATACAAGAATGCTTCTGTCTGAATGTAGGCTGATATGTTTTGATTGTGTAATGTGATAATGTGTTTTCATTTTTGTGTGGCCTCACTTCATGAGGCCAAGAGAGGGAACTGAAGGAAATTATATTTTTGGTCCTCACTTTAGAAGGGTTTCTCTGTCTTATTTTATTACGTTTTCTGTTTTACATATATCACTTGAAGTTTATTCCATAGCTTAAGTGTGTGCTTTAACTTTGTGCATCCTGACCTCACATTCCTGAGATGTGACCTATGGACAGCAGCTGTCACTCATTCCCCTACAGAGGAGGGGGATGCTGACCTCTCGGGCACTGGCCAGCAGAAATGGAGCCAGCACTCGAATCTAAACCACCTGAAGAATAGAGTATGTCTGTGAGAATCGCTCTGGATGTCCAGTTCTCAAGAAGAACAAAAGACTGAACTTTGACCCAGAACCTCCATGGATTTCCTGCTGTCAATCTGATTTGTTGTGGACAGGAAGGGACGGAGTTTACTGCAACACTAGGTGTCCCTTTGAAGTCATTCCCTGAGGAGAGGAACTGGTCACGGAGAATGACCCTCTACGATTGGCTGAAGGAGGAGACGGATCATCGATCAGCCAATGCAAGTGTTCCAGGGCGGAGATTCGACGTCATGTTTTCCGCGGGAGGAGGAAACCCGAATTCTCTTTAAAAGTCTGAGCAGAGCATAATTTTATTGTCTTCTTCTCTCTTGTGGCTTTTCATGTAAAACGCCTGTAACTTCTTGCGTTTTGAAGGCCTTCTAAAATGAGGACCCAGATCTGTTTTAATTCTGTCTTAGAACTATTGTTAGGGCAATAAACCTTCTGTGACTTTATCCGGCTGAATCTTGGTCTTATATCTCTCCCGACTAATAGAACATGCGTGGAAAAATCTCAGAGCGAAAGATATTTTCCTACAACACACAACAAACAGTTTTAGTTAGTTTACGTTTTTTTTAAAACTCTCGTTTTTATTTTTATTTCAGTTAACGAAAATGTTTTTTCAGTTCTAGTTTTAGTTTTTTCGTTCGTTTTCGTTAACTATAATAACCTTGCTTCTCAGGACTACATAGCAGCATGTCCGCCTTCTGCCTTCTTCCTGACGCACCGCAGACAAGCTTTTGTTCTTCGGACCGCCAGCTGCCTTCGCATAGCGGAGCGTGAAATCCGTGCAGTCAGACGACGCTGAAGAAGTTGGCTTGCGATTCACAGCTTCTGATACCCGAGGGCACTAAAGGAACATTCCACTGCATTTATCGCATTAAAATCCAGGAATCCAGGTTTGAGCAGTCCAGGTCCAGCGGTTTGTGAACAGGATCCGGTTTTAGGTGATCTTAATGTGAAAAATGTAGCAGAATGTTCCTTTAGCTACAACCAGTTTTTGCTCCAACCAGCAAACCTTTAGCATGGAGAAATCTGCTATCTGTTCATGGAGCTCCAGCTGTCATCAGACAGCAAATTCAGAGCGAAGCTGCAAATTGACACCATGTCCACCATTGACAGTGTAACAACAGGAAAACAGATAACAACATACCATAATCAGAAGCCATGGATGAACAAGGAGGTTCGACTCCTGCTGAAAGACCGCAAAGCTGCCTTCAGGTCAGATGACGCTCAGGCCTACAGTAAATCCAGGGCTAACCAGAAAAGGGGCATCAAAAAGGCCAAGTACTGCTACAAGCTGAAGGTAGAGGAACACTTTTCCAACTCTGACCCCCGACGCATGTGGCAGGGCATCCAGATCATCAGTGACTACAAGTCAAGCAACTCCACACCAACAGTCACGGACGTTTCCTTCCTTAACGAGCTAAATGACTTTTATGCTCGCTTCAACAGCGACAGCAAAGAGACGGCCACCAAAATCTCACCCTCAGCAGACCACCAACCCCTTAAACTCACCCCCTCAGATGTCCAAACTGCACTGAGCCGGATCAACGCACGCAAGGCTGCTGGCCCGGATGGCATTCCTGGACGTGTGCTTAGGGCATGTGCAGAGCAGCTTGCAGGGGTCTTCACAGACATTTTCAACCTGTCCCTCTCCCAGGCAACTGTGCCAGCATGTTTTAAGTCCACATCCATTGTGCCAGTACCGAAACACTCCTCCCCAACGTGCCTGAATGACTATCGCCCCGTGGCACTCACACCCATCATTATGAAGTGCTTCGAGCGACTAGTCCTAGCACACCTCAAAGACTGCCTCCCACCCACACTGGACCCACACCAATTTGCCTACCGCAGAAGTAGGAGCACAGAGGATGCAGTATGCACAGTGCTGCACTCTGCACTCACACACCTGGACAATAACAACACATATGTTAGGATGTTGTTTGTTGACTTCAGCTCAGCATTTAACACCGTCATTCCCTCTAAGCTGACCACAAAACTTGGAGACCTGGAAATGAACACCTCCCTCTGCAAATGGATTATGGACTTTCTGACCAACAGGCCTCAGCATGTTTGGTCAGGTCACACCCACTCCACCACCATCACACTTAATACTGGCGTACCAAAGGGCTGTGTACTGAGCCCATTCCTCTACTCCCTTTACACCCACGACTGCAAGCCTGTGCATGGATCCAACTCCATCATTAAGTTTGCAGATGACACCACGGTGATTGGCCTCATCAGTGACAACGATGAGACTGCCTACAGGGAAGAGGTACAGCACCTGGCCACATGGTGCGCCGACAATAACCTGCTCCTTAACACCAACAAGACCAAGGAGCTCATTGTGGACTTCAGGAAGAAGAATGGAAGCACTCATTACCCCATCCACATTAACGGGATGGTTGTTGAACGTGTTTCCAGCTTCAAGTTCCTGGGAACCACCATGTCGGAGGACCTGTCATGGGCCACAAACACCTCCAGCCTGGTCAAGAAGGCTCACCAGCGCCTTTTCTTCCTCAGGACACTGAAGAACAACCAGCTGTCTTCATCCATCCTTGTGAACTTCTACCGGTGTGCAATCGAGAGCATCCTAACGAGTTGCATCTCAGTCTGGTATGGGAACTGCTCAGTGGCTGACCGCAAGGCACTGCAGAGGGTGGTGAAAACTGCGCAGCTCATCACAGGGACACCACTTCCTCCTCTTGAGGACATCCAGAGGAAACGCTGTCTGCGTCGAGCTCGCAGCATTCTCAAGGACTCCTCTCACCCTGACCACGGACTGTTTAACCTCCTCACCTCCGAGAGGCGTTTCAGGAGCCTCCGGACAAGGACCACAAGATTCAGGAACAGCTTTTTCCCTAAAGCTGTCTCCTTGCTGAACTCTTCCCTCTGACACCCCTAAAACACCCCCCACACCACCATAGACTCCTCCCCCCTCTTCAACACTCTGAATTATTTATTTATTCACAACAAGCAAAAACAGTAACTTGTTATTACTTGCATCACTGTCTGTTCACCCGGGAACACTGTATAATCCATCTGCACATTGTAATATTTTCTATGCACTTTACTGTCCATTGCAATACTGTAAATTATGTTCATAGTTCTGCCTATAGTGTTCATACACTTTTACATAGCCCATCTGAATAGTATGTTCATAGTACACCTATCTGTATATCGTGCTTATAGTATTAATATCTGTAAATTATGTCCATAATACTTACCTGTATAGTTATTGTACATACTATAGACCTTTATTCTGTACTTACTGCTTATTGCACTTCTGGTTAGATGCTAACTGCATTTCCAGGGCTCCAGACTGCGACCATTTGGTCGCATTTTGCGACCAAAATTTGAGAGTGTGCGACTGAATTTTACATCCAGTCGCACATGCGCGACCAGTAAATTTGCCTCCCCCGCCCTACGTATTTTTTTATACATTTAACATGGAAGGGGCACGTCAATGATCAATGAAATAATCAATGAGACACGAGCGCACACGCACGCAGGCAGACACACACACTCGCGCACATACTCATGAGACGCGAGCACACACTCGCGTGATGCCCGTCTGTGAGGCGGCCAATGCGTGTGAGAAGAATAGGGAAAGCCACTGTAAGTGGCTAAAATGCGTGGAGGGGGCAGGGCCTAGAGATAATCGAGCGCGCGTAAACATCTGTGGGAAGGAAACTGAGACAAATATCACAACCTGATATGTGCGTCTGAGCTATGAGTAAGTGAACTATTGATTCGTTCTTCCGACCTGCGGCTAGTGTACCAGTGCCAGAGTGTACAGCAGGGGTCTCAAACTTGCGGCCAGCGGGCTATTTGCGGTCTCCAAGATGATATTTTGCAGCCCCCGCCTTAATATGAAGGTCTAATGTTACTGCAGCCCGCCAGATTTAATGAAAGACACTTTTTCATTGTCGTGCGCGGAGCTGACCAACCAATCACAGTGGGGTAAATGACTCTTGGGGGCGTGACAATGACAGGGCTTGAAAGCAGGACACCTGACAGGAAGGAGTTCCTTACTTTCCTTTAGAACGTATTTATTCGCTCGTAATTTTCTAAATACATGCAGTCCGTGCTGAACTTTTCTCTGGGTCACACAGACCCGGAGGAAGGTGTGACGGTGTGGCACCGTCAGATGCCGAGGGGGGGGCCACACCGGGTTTTATTGTTGTATTTTGTTATTTAATGATTGCTACCTGTGGTGCCACCTGGAGGGAATGGAGAGCAACGCTCCGTGGGCGTGGCATCCCATTTAAAGGTGAGCACTGCAGGTGGTGAAAGAGGGGAGTGACAGAGTGTGCTGTGTGCTGCATGGCCCTGCGTGTAGCAACAGTGTCGACAAATAAACATAGATCCTCCTCACCTTGGCTCCTCTGCATCCTTTCTCGGCGGGACCCCGCCACATTTGGTGTCAGAAGTGGGATCGCAGAGGGGCCACAAAAAGGTGAGGACGCAGCGGCGTGGTGGGGACGATTCCCCGGCAGCTCAGCGCCTCCTCCAGGCATTCCATCCTCTGAGGAAGAGGGGGTGGATCCGGGTCGCCTCGTCGGAGCGTCAGGCCTGGCCAGGGGCCCGGAAAGAAACACTACGGCGTCCAGATTGGCGTCCATGATGAGCGGCGGACCTCGCGGGCAGCAGGGGCGGACCGCCGGAGCGCGAAGACGGCCGGAGGCGGGACGGGCACACCGCCTGGTTCCACTGTCGCGGATGCAGGCGTTGGAGGCCTGCGCGGAGTTGGACAGGGGGCGGACCGACGTCTACCGGGCCGTCAGGGGAGTGCTCCGGGAGAGGCGTCACAACTCGCCTGTAACCTGCTGTCGGCGGCTCCGATCGGCTGAGGTGCCATCCGGGAGGAGACCAGCGGGGGCGTGTGGCCAATGGAAGGGCCTTTGCCGGGGCTGGGAACGACCGGAGCGGGCACCGAGGAGCGGATCGGAGGGGTCGCCGTCGTGGAGCAGCAGCAGCCCGTGCATCCATCCGACGCGACGCGAGGACGTGTCTGGCGGTTCGGCGTGGGGAATGAGTGGCGGCGGACTGCTGAGTGGATTGCCGCACATCGTCAATCCCTCAGAGGAGGGGGATGGTGTGACGGTGTGGCACCGTCAGATGCCGAGGGGGGGGGGCCACACCGGGTTTTATTGTTGTATTTTGTTATTTAATGATTGCTACCTGTGGTGCCACCTGGAGGGAATGGAGAGCAACGCTCCGTGGGCGTGGCATCCCATTTAAAGGTGAGCACTGCAGGTGGTGAAAGAGGGGAGTGACAGAGTGTGCTGTGTGCTGCATGGCCCTGCGTGTAGCAACAGTGTCGACAAATAAACATAGATCCTCCTCACCTTGGCTCCTCTGCATCCTTTCTCGGCGGGACCCCGCTTAAGTTTTGGTTACGGTTACGGCGGCGCATCAAACGGTTTATGCATCGCTGTTACGGCAGCAAACCGCTCCCGCGGGAGTCGGGTCAGCTGTGGAGAATAAATGTCCCACACCTACATGCGTGACAGCTAACGGGGCTTGAACTTTAAACACGTGCGAGCAAAAACAACATTAGTTGTAGACACACTGAAAATACGTGGGGAAAATGCAACGATAGACGTGTTTGAGATGAACTGGCGGCTCGCCTGGATCGTTGGGGAAACCAGAAGGGGGGGTTAGGGTGGGCTGTGAGATGAAGGCGGATCTGCAGCGAGACTGAAGGAGAACAGGAATTTGGAGTTGTCCTTAACATTCAATTTAGTTTTAATATTCTTCTCCCCCTTAGTGTGATCTGTGTTATTATATATTTTATGATTATTTTAATGTTTTGTAATGTATGTAGCCTTTTTTTAATCAATTGGTATTTAAAATTATTTTAATTAATCACTCAACTACAAAAACCATCAGGACACGTGTCCCATAATGCATTGTTTTGTAGTCTGTATGGCAGCTTTCAGTCAGTTCAGTTTCCAGCTGTGTTCGGGTAGGTTTGCCCCTTGCTCCCACCCCTTTCTCGCAATATTTTTGTGATGATTGACAGTTGATGTTGGAGCAAAAACAAAAATATATGTCTCACACCAGGTGATCTGCGCAGCGTTGAGTTCACTTGGGTGATCACAAACACACTTATTGTGCATCTTGGCTGCACTTATTTGGTGTCACAAAGATAAATATCCATCCGTTTTCTTTACTATTTGTACTGTCATGACAGCGATGCTGCTGTCAGTTTACCTGTTGTTGCATTTTCAAAAGTGAAGAATAAAATGTGACACTGAATTAGAAACAGCACATTGTAATTTCTGCATCTATTATTAAAGTATTTATTAGTAATACAGTGGAAATTAGTAGATTTGGTTAGCATGTTGATTTACGGTATGCGCCCCTAAATTTTCTGGTTGTGCCCCTAAAATTTTCAGTTAGGGGCCACAGTGCTCCTAGTGAAAAAAGTTAGTCTGGAGCCCTGATTTCGTTGCCTTGTACCTACATGTGCAGTGACAATAAAGTTGAATCTAATCAAATGGGACAGCTTTTGTCTTTACTTATCAATGATGCCTTAATGATGACACGTTAATACACTATGTATTGGAAATTGTTATCGGTAATCCTCACTTGTGTATGTTTATGTTCTGTTTTTATTTTTATTTTATTTTTATTTTAGTGTTTTTTTGTTTTTATTGGGGGGATTTGTCATACATGTTAACTGTGAAAACTCAATAAAATACTTGAATTACAAAAAAAAAAGTTGAATCTAATCTAATCTAATCTAAAAAATAAATTTGTAAATATGTGTGAATTACATCAGTCTTTATTTTGTTCTGGACACCACTGGAAACACAAATTCATGATGGTTTCTCAGATCGTAGCAGCATTTCCGCCTTCAGCGATCATCGGGAGCTTCGCGCTCCGCTATGTGAAGGCAGCTGGCGGTCCGAAGAACAAAAGCTTGTCCGCGGTGCGTGAGGAGGAGGACCGCAGAAGGCGGACATGCTGCTATGTAGTCCTTAGAAGCTGTGGAAACTCATCAGAAGTTCACAACCATCACAAAACCCTCTTCTCTGCCGCTAACACAGTCTGCTCCTGGACATCTGTGTCTGTCAGCGGCCGGACACACAGAGAAAGCAGTGACGTCATTGCCCCGCCTCCCCTCTGCTAATGCTTTTAAGAAATGATTATTGAGACATGTTTCCCAGGGTGGATTTGAAAATGCAAATGCAATCCCCTCTTTGTATTTTCGTTTTAATTATGACACAGAATAAGCGGTTTTAGGTATAAAATGAAAAAGCATTTTGAAGTACAGTAAACCCTTGTTTTTCGCGGGGGTTACGTTCCAAAAAGTACCCGTGATAAGGAAAATCCGTGAAGTAGAAACCTTTATTTTTTTCTCACAATTATTATACAATTAAATACTCTATTATACATTGAAAAGAAAGAACAGACCCTTTTACAGGCTCAAGCATTTGTTTCACAAAAAAAGTACTTTAGAAACATTTTTTTTTCAACAAATAACTTCTGTACTGTCAAATAATAATTTTAATCATTGATGTGAACAGAAGGCTTCAAATCGCGGAGATAAGCCCCGCCCACCGCGGCCCGAGTAATTAGATTAAACGGAAGAAAATTTAAAATTATTATAAAAAAATACAAAGTACAGTGGGACAAATAGTGACTCAGGTGTATTTCACTGCTCTTCAAACTGAGCCGCTGCATCCTGACTCCGCTCTGCAGTGTTTTCTTGTTTTTTTTTTTTTTCAAACTTTATTGAATGTAAAAATTCAATACAAAACAATGTTGAGTAATGAACAACAACGAAGGAACAAGCCTGGGGGTTTATACATTTTATGCAGATATATTGAAACTAACACACAAATCTAATGTTTTGATGGCGTTCTTATTATCAGAGTTTCTTATTGTCTTAATGTATTGTTTGAACTCATTGATAAAAATTGAAAAATGAGGGGTATGATTCATTACTTTTGATTTATGAATGTGCCATTTGCATAAAAACAACAAAAGGTTAATGAAGTACAACTGTTCTTTTTTATGAGATGGACAGTGGGTGATGCCAAACATAATATTTTCTAAGTACAGGTGGAAGTCAGGGTCAATGTGGGCGGAAATGAAATGACAAACTTTAGACCAAAAAGTAGTGGAAAAGGGACATGACCAAACTAAATGTACAGCATCTTCTGGGTGTTCTCGACAAAAAGAGCAGGTAACATCAATATCTTCCTTAAATCTTTGCAGATATAGTTTAGTTGGATAGAATTTATGGATTAGTTTGAATGAGATTTCTTTCACTTTATTGGTTAAAAAGTATTTTGCTGGTAAATTCCAAATCTTTTTCCATTCTAAATGATAAAGTAAATTATTCCAAAAAGAAACTACGTAAGGAATGGAGACAACATCCTTCTGGAAGAGTGAGCGTATACGGCGATTTGTGTTACGTGAAGAAGAAAAACAAATTTGGCCTATTTCTATTTTAGTCGGATCAATTGGCAATAAAGTTGGACTTTGCAATGACGAACTTTTGAATAATGTAATAATACATTTAGGAATTGCTTTCAAAACAAAGTTAAATTCAGTTTTAGGTATTTTAATGGAATATTTGAAGCAGAATTCTTCATGTGACATTAAGGATCCGTTTAAATTAAACAGCTGATGAACCAAAAGGATGTTTTGATTGAACCATGATGGATAAAATAAAGATTTATGTCTATAAGTAATGTCTTTATTGTTCCATATGTAGTATCTGTGAGGAGAAAAATTGTGTTTGTAGATGAGTGACCAGGAAAGTAACATTTGTTTATGGAAGGAAGAAAGCTTAATTGGGATCTTTTGTACATTATAGTTACAGAGTAAAAGAAAGTTTATGCCTCCTAATTTGGAGAAAATGTAATTTGGTATGAAATTCCAGATTGAAGTTGGATTCTTAATAAAATGTCTTAGCCAATTTATTTTAAATGTATTATTTAATGTACAGAAGTCTAGAAAGTTAAGACCGCCCTTATCGTAAGTGTTCATTACAACAGTTTTTTTTAATATAATGGTTTTTGTTCCTCCAAATAAAGTTAAATAGCATTTTGTCAATGGTTTTCAGAACTTTTTTGTCAACATTAAGGGATAAAGCTGCGTACGTTAGACGGGAAATTCCCTCAGCTTTAGTTAGCAAAACTCTGCCTCTCAATGATAAATCTCTCTGGAGCCACTGGTTCAGCTTAGTCTGTGTTTTATTAATAATTGGATCAAAATTTAACTGGCATCTGGCTTTTTTATCTTTAGAGAAGGTAATTCCTAGGTAGGTAATGGACTCTTTCACTGGAATATTACAGATAGAGAGGACGTAACAGTGTTTAAGAGCAAATAATTCACATTTTTTTATGTTTAAACAGAGTCCAGATGCAACGGAAAAATTATTGATCAGATTAATAGCTAACGGTACCTGAGAATGATCTTTTAGAAAGAGGGTGGTATCATCAGCTAGTTGGCTGATAGTGACTGTGTGGTCTGCTATTGAAGTGTTTTCTTGTTCTGAAGCCTGCGGTGCAGCTGTGTTTGTTCAGGAGAAGAACATAGTGATTGGCAGTTGTTGTCGCTCTTTTTTCTATGGGTTTTAGAGAAACTCAAAATTGCAAGAGAATTTGCACATACGTAATGTAAATTTGGCAAGCTGTTTTACGTACCTGTTCACTTTAAACTGCAACGTTATTGACACACAGGTAGAGAAGAAGCGGAGTGACTTTTTAGCCAATCAGAATGCAGAACACAATGCACGATGCAAATCCGTGAGTAGCGAAACCGTGAAAAGTAAACCGCGTTATAGCAAGGGATCACTGTATTGCTTTTTCATTTTAATTTTGAGTCATTTGATGCAGCTACATTTTGAAAATGAAAAAGCATTTCTGGTTTTGACTTTCCTTTTTATTTATGCTACAGAATCGCTTCCATATCCTCCCCCTTAGACACACAATTATTAATCCAGCTGCTCTGCTCACTCGGGTGCCAGTGGACCGAGTGAGCGTCGGGGGGCACGAAGCGCTCCTTCCCCGCATCCCCCCCGTGAGGGGTGAAAGAGAGGGGAGAGCCAGCGGCGCGAGAGCGGAGCGGCGCTTTTCTCGGGGCGTCCGCAGAGCAGCTGGCCTGTCCCGTATGAGCTCCAAAGCTTTATCTGGAGCAAAACACCATCTATGCGTGACGTAAACCAGAGCAGTAGTGACACACGATTGGAATGACCGTTAACATGCTCCACGATCGGATAAATGATCGGTATAACCCACCTATCTCCATCGGAAAGAAATTCTGATCCGAACGAGTCTGACCGGGGCAGAGTATTCCGAACGGCGCGTTTACATGAAGAATTTTATTTCCGATCAGGGATTATTTTTCAGACAAAAAAGATTGTTTCAGGTAGCAGATGCAATCCAAATGAATACATTTGTACGTCAAATAAAATATAGGGCTTGCAATAGCTCATTTATTTCAGAGTACAGTCCATGTTTTTTGATAATGAGTAACATGGCTGATATTAGCGCTTTTATACAGTCTTTTCAGCTCGCTGGCGGTGTGTACCGTAAAACTATGATGTAAACGCGCATGCAGAAAGTCAGTGACGCCGGCTAGCGACCACACTTCCACAGATGTCGGCTCACTTGACCGCGGTAAAGAAAAGCATGAAGCTCAAACCGGCTTCTCTGTTTCTTTGATGAAGGTGACATACCTATGTGGTGTAGCTGCAGCTCTGGTTTCCAGATGACATCCAGCAGTCTGCGCTGACGACAGAGTTCCTGCTCGTACTGGACGATGGTTCCTTCACAGAGTCTGCAGATTTCTTCAGCAGCAGCAGCTAGTCGCTCGCTGATCAACTCTCTCAGAGACTGAAGGGAAGACATGGTTCCTGCTCCGATCTTCAGCTCCAACTCCCACAAACACCGCCGTCCTCTTCACTGCAGCTCCGATCGATCATCTGCTACTGCTAGTCTCACAATCACAGCAATCCACGTTGTCTTTCCGTTCAACACTTCTTCACTCATTTACGACACTTTGGAAAATGCTGAGAGTTCCACACGAACCACGTATCGTCCTTTCTGTCCAAAAACCTCACAAACGTCCCAACAAAACACAACCGACCTCTCAACACAAGCTAACGCTGCTAGCCTGCTAACAAGCTAACGCTGCTAGCGCCTCGTGCTGTTTACTTCCGGGTCACGTGCAGGAAAAGGAAACGTATGTGCTGCTCAACTGAACCCGAATACAGTATAGTATTTTTTTTTTTTTTTTTTATTGAACTTTTCAAAGACAAAAATACAAACTCCCGCAGAGGATGAACACACCACAAAATACAAAAACACTAAGGGGGTAAAAAATACTCTCAGTCATAAACATATAGTGTTAAAAACACTTACAAAAAAATAAAATAATAAATAACAGGAGCCAAATGATAACACAGGACGGAAACTAGAATAAAAGCCACAAGGAAATTTGTTTAGATATTTTTTTAACACCTACTGAGGATTGTAATCTTTTCAGTGAGGAATAATATAATTTAAAATCGTTAATAAAACCTGGGAAGGAGGGCTTGGAACCTCTCCACTTGCAACAGTGGATATGGTATTTTCCTAAAAGTAAGATGATATTAATGATATTTGAGAAAGAATCATCAATATTTTCCATAAACAGCAAGACATCAGAAATACCAAAAGGGGGAATGTTAAGTTTTAAATAAATCCAATTCCTTATTTGAGTCCAGAATTCCTTAGAGTAATCGCATGAAAAAAACAAATGTTCCAGTGTTTCCTCATTGGAGTTACAAAAAATGCAAGATTCCACGTCAAAATTAAATCTGCTTCGAAGAAAATCGGAGACAGGATAATATTTATTTATTATTTTGAAATGAGTTTCTTTTATTTTGGGCAGAACAGGCCATTTAATGTACTTTGAGTGTGCTTTAACTAACAGAGATTGGCTGTTGGAATAAGAGAATGATCTAAAAGAGGCTCGATTATGGACATGATAAATTCTATCTTTTAAACAGTTGTTCAAAAGATTGTTATTTAGTTTAAAATCTAAGAAATTACATCCATTTATCCGTAATTTTGGTAATGAGATAATTGTTCTAAGAGGAGTAAAAACAGTGTTCTTTATTAAATGAATCAAAGCAGCAGGAATAGCTCGACATCAGTATACAGTATAGTATTAATTCAGGAAAAAATAAAGAAAAGAAAATCAAAATAGAAAAAATGTATCGAGGAAAGAGCTGTTGTGACGTCATCACACTGTGTCTCGTTCCATTGTTCAGATTTGACTAAAAAACTCATCAGTATGGCAGGCCATTTTAACATTAAAAAGCTAAGTTTGACTATCCGGAATTAACATGATTGTAGATATCACCAACGTATTTCTGACTAGTCGTAATTACATTTTGGATAGTTGGAATTGTAATTCAAGATATCTGTAACGTAATTGTGACTAGATGAAACGACCGATAGAGATATCTGTAATTCAGTTAATTCAGGCAAAACTGAATTATAGATATCTGCAATGACATAATTGAAAACGACATTCAACTCGTCACACATCTTAAATGACAATTGCAGATATCTGTAATTCAGTTTTGCCTAGGCAGAATTACAGTTAAAGATATCTCAAACGTCATCATCACTAGCTCCTCCTGTCTTGCACGGGCTGCAGCATTAAAAAGACGATTAAAAATCGCTTCGCCCGCTGGCTGCTCCACGACGGAGATTTAGGGCCACCAAAAAAAGTAGAATTACAAGATTTTAAGTCGTAAATTTACGAGATTACAGTGGAAGTGAGCATCTTGACCAGCAGGTGAACGCCACACAGCAGCAGCAGACCGTCTAAACTTTGTTGAAGAGGTGAGCTGAATGTTTATTGATAACGTTCTAAATGTTTGGAAGCTCGTTAGTTTGATTTATGATTTGTTAATGTTTTATTCATTGATGGGTGGTTTGCAGGATCTCTGTGTCAGGGTTTTTGACTTTTTCCTTAATAAAGAGAAGAACCACACAGGAGATGAGAACTTTTGCTAGACTTCTGCAGAAGGAGAATCGGTCTGTGACAGCGCGAACTGTCACAGAGGAGTTCTGCCATCCTAGTGCATGGAGCCTTCTTTTATTGAAAACTGAAGGTTGCAGACATGAATGTGGGTCATTTAATCAAAAACAACAAGAACATCCTATTCTCGTATAATCAGAGCTTTTCAAGTCTTGTTTTCTTACTGAAAGATAGAAATGAGACAAACATATTATGGAGATTATAGTATGCAAGCAAATGATAATTATATAACTCTAACATCCCTCCCTTTTTATCATTTCAAACACATCATAAACACTATAAGGGGAATGTACAAACGTGAAAAATGTTTTATTTTTTATTTTTATTTATTTATTTATTTTTTTTGGTTTTTATTTTTAGAACAGAGCATCAAACATCATCATTTCACCACTTGCTTTTGGCACTTTCGGTGAGAGATTCATACGATGCCTCTGACGTAGGAGTATTCACATGGGGAGGGGTCCTCTTCAGCTTGTTGGACAAGCTGGTAACGAATGAAAGCCTGTGTGGTAGCCTTTGCGATCATGGACATGACACAAGGCAGAGCGCATGTTGTAAAAAGACAAAATAGGCACAAAACGATGAGTATAGGGGTGAACAACTTCAGCAGGAGGTGCCACCATGGGCCTGTGGTCAGCCAGGACCAGATGTCACTGGTGGGACTGGCGCCAGGAGTCGCAGACTTAACGTAAGCTTGCAGCTCCGTTAAGTCATGCAGTGCGGTAGAAATGTCCTGTCCATCACTGGTGCTGTCCGGGATGAAAGTGCAGCAGGTGTCTCCAACCATTCTGCACACCTCCTGATGATGCAGTTAGGAGGTCGAGCACGAGTCGATTTTGCAGAACCATAGTTCTTAAGGCCGACATTTCTGCTGCTGATGCATTGGAAAACTTGTAGGTGGTGTTAAGGAGTCTCAGCAATGCGTACCTGTTGATCTCGATGTGGTCCCTTACTTCTCCCACTCCGAGCCATGGAAAGAGTGACTGTCCGAATTTTGCTCCTCCACCCCAGATGCGGAACTCCCATGGGACTTCAGTAGTGGTAGTCATTTGTAGGACGTTCATGTGGAACTCCGGAGCAGCACGTTTCTGTCGTGCGGGGTGGGGTGTTTGGACGGTTCTGTTCATGAAGAACACAGGTGGAACTAGAGGGACCAGAGCACAAAGTCCTCCCCAGTTTGGAGGAAGGGATGCATAGGCAGTGTGTCCGCACAGGAAATACCAATCAGCCAGGACCCTGGATCCTCGGTCCCCAGGCACTATGGGGCTGCAACCCGCTTGGTCTTGCCTACCTTTGGTCTGGTTTCTTATGTCAAATGTTCGTTTGATCAGGAGTAATCCACAGCTTCCTCTGATCCTGTTGGCATTCTTCATACAAGCTGAGTAGTTAGATCGAACTGTAAGATTGTAATAGATTGTAATTGATAGGTTAAGGTAACGTTACACAGATGCCAGGGCACCATGCCCACTTTCACTGTGCCATTGTTGTATACAAAACGTCCAAGTGAGCCAGGCTTCATGCTCACCAAAGATATCACCTCCGGGAGCTTAATGGTGTCTTGTGGTAGTGGCAACAGGTCTCTCATTGGGCCACACGGTCCACGGGGGTTATTGGGAGGAACCCAAAACCGCTCAGAGTAATTCCTTTTGCTCCAGGAGTTGAATGTCCTCCTGTTAGTTCGGTTGTAGCCAGGGTGTGTGCTAAGTTCATACAGGCAATCTTGTTGTCTTTTGGTGATATTGCCTGGGCGGAGACCTGTATTGTGGGAAGCATACGGCATGAAAGTACACACATAACAGCTAGTGATGTTGCTGTCGTGTGCAGTTCTGTTCATCAGTTGCCACCAGAGATTGGTACTGTAGGAATGATCGTGGGTGGCAATATTGAGGTGAGTTGTCTTTTCATACAGATCCCATGAGCGGTGGACGAGGTTGATACCGCCTTCTCCCGGTTTCTCCATTGCTAGGAAAGTCAGTGCGACAAGAAGACATGCTACAGTCACAGCACAGCTCCGCACCCACCTGCTGCGGTCTCCCAGCAGTGGGCCTTCCATGCTGCTAGGTTGCAGAGTCACTTCAAAGATCCAGGTTCTAATGGATGTTGGGTTCGGCTGGTTTCTTCGCTGACGATTGAGACGAACCGCCACTAAAAGACGGAACCCCTTTGTAGTCAGACTTCACCACAACAGCCTCCTTTAGGCCTCTGGTGCACGCTGCAACTTACAGTGACTGAGATGTATCCAGCTGGGGCGTTCAGCTATTTTTACTGCCGTGGGTGTTATTAGGAGGACTTGGTATGGTCCCTCCCACCGTGGGCTGGCCCAGTTCTTCCTTTTTAGGACTTTGATGAACACCCAGTCGCCTGGTTTCACCGGTGAGCTTTCCTGTGGAGATAAGGAGTCAGATGGCAGGATATTTGCATTGGACACCTCCTTTTGGTTTATCATTCTTATGATAAAATCTGCTATTGTTTGTTCTTCATTTGCTTTTTGTAAGTCTGTGGCTACTATAGGTAACCTATAGGGCCTTCCATAGACTATTTCAAAGGGTGTCAGACCATCTGATGTAGGTGTGATTCTCATGTATAGTTTTACTAGATCTAAACACTGTGGCCATGGTCTTCCTGTTGTTTCCATGCATTTTTTGAGTCTGCTTTTTACTGTTCCATTTGTGCGTTCCACAAGTCCTGCACTTTGTGGGTGGTATGCACAGTGATTTTTCAACGTCATTTTTAGGCTGGCGGCCATGTTTTGGATGATGGTGTTAACAAAATGGGCTCCATTATCACTATATATAATTTCTGGTATTCCATAATTGGGAATGATGGTTTTACAGATACCTTTTGCTACTGAGATCGCGTCTGCTTTTTTGGTAGGGATTATTTCTACCCACTTTGAGAATGCGTCTATTAGCACAAGGCAGTACTTATAGGGGCCACTTGCAGTAAGTTCAATGAAATCCATGTGTAATACCTGGAAAAGGCTAGGATGGCTTAGGAATAGTTCCCCGCTTTGGTCGCATGTTACCCTGTGGGTTATGCCGTATACAGGTAGGGCATGTTGTACAAAACCTTTTTAAGTACGATTGTAGGCCAAATGCTGTAAAGTGACTTTGTATGAGCACTGTCATTCCTCCTGTCGACACATGGCATGGCCCATGTGTCGCAACTGTCGCTGCTTTGAACAATGATTTCGGGAGTACAGGTTTACCATGCAGTTCATAAATTTGTTTTTCATTTATTTCTGCTCCTTTTGATAACCACAATTTCTTTTCCTGCAGTGGAGCTGAGCTTTGCATGTCATGCAAGATGCTAGTGTCTATGAGTTGTGTGTTTTCTGTTTCTGCAGAGTATGTTCCTGTGTTGTGGTGTCCTCCTGCAGCTTGTTTTGCAATTTTATCAGCAAGCCTGTTCCCTATTGAGATTGTGTCCATGTTTGCAGTGTGTGCAGCACATTTACAAACTGCTAACCTTGATGGGGCCTTTATGGCTTGTAAGAGGTTAAGTAAAAGTTGTGCGTGGGTGATGGGTTTGCCTGTGGAAGTTTTCATTCCTCTGCGTTCCCATTGTTTGGCAAAATAAAAAAGTGTGGAAAAAGCGTACTGGCTGTCTGTGTACACTGTAAGGTCTTTCCCTTTGGCTAATTCACATGCTCTGGTTAACGCTATAATTTCAGCTGCTTGTGCTGACATGCTAGGAGGGAGCTGAGCTGCTTCAATGATTGTTTTAGGTAACTGGACAACGGCGTAGACAGTTTGTTTTTTTCCCATTTCCGTTTTTGAGCAAGAACCGTCAACAAACCAAGTCATGCCGGTCGTTAAAGGCGTGTCAGTTAAGTCTGGACGTGGTAACTGTAACTTGTCGGTTGCTTCCAGGCAATTCTGTGGCTCTCCATCTTTTGGGAGAGGTAGCAATGTTGCTGGGTTTAGAATGTTGCACCGAGTGATTGTGATGTGTGGTTGGGCTAATAACGTAGCTGTATAAGAGAGATGTCTCGCAGGTGAAAGCAAGTTCATTTTGCTTTGTAGAAGTAAAACGTCAACGGCATGAGGGACTAAAAGTTGTAAAGGATGAAATAATATTACATTTGCCGAGGAGGTTACAGCCATCGATGCAGCACAAACGGCCTGTACACATGGTGGTAGAGATTGGGCAACCCGATCAAGCTTTTTGGAGTAAAATGTAATTTGTCTCCGTGCTTTTGCATGAGCACAGAGGTCATGTACCCCTCCCTGCAGTCCACTGTCTGCACGAACAGTTTGGAATAGTTAGGCAGTGCTAATGTGGTAGTGTTGATTAGGTCTTGTTTAAGGTTTATAAATGCTTTTTCCGCCTCTTGTGTCCACTGTATCTTATCTGTCATGGTCATTGGTTTTGCGTGAATCAGGTCAAGGAGGGGTTGAGTGACAACCGCATAGTGGGGTATCCAAGCACGGCAGTAGTTGCACAACCCGAGAAAAGACATCATTTGCTTTTTAGTTTGTGGCTTGGGGGTGTCTGCCACAGCTTGTTTTCTGGTAAAATGGATTTGTTTTCCTGCAGCTGTCAGAGTGTGACCTAGGTATGTGACTTCCTCCTTTACCCATTGCAGTTTTGCCTGGCTTACTTTATTTCCTGTCTTGTGGGGGTGGCGCAGCAGCGCAAGGGAATCTTGTTTACAGCTTTCTTTATCTTCACTTGCTACTAGTATGTCGTCTACGTACACTATGAGCTGGCTTTTAGGTGATAGCTGCAGATCAGAAAGGCAGGCCATAATGGCCTGTGTAAAGATAGTGGGAGAGTCTGCAAAACCTTGGGGGAGTCTGGTATATGTGTATTTCGCACCATTGTAAGTAAATGCAAACCAAAATTGGGAATCTGGATGTATTGGGATAGAGAAAAATGCATTACTTAGATCTACCACTGAAAAAAACTTATGGTTTGGCTTGAGGGAGTTCAGCAGTGTGTGTGGGTCTGGTACTAATGGGGCTCTGGTCTGCACTGCTTCATTTACTGCTCTTAAATCCTGGATCATACGCCAATCTGTTTTGTTTGCTTTCTGTACAGGGAAAATAGGTGTGTTACAAGGGGAGTCAGGGCATGGGCGGATAATGCCACTTTTCAGTGATTGCTCTATGACTGGTTTCATACCGACTGCAGCTTCTGGTTTTAAGGGGTATTGTCTAATTCGGGGATGCCAAGATGATTTCGGGGTGATATGGACAGGTGGAATGGACCTTAGTAGCCCTACATCCGTAGGACCTTTGGTCCATAGGTCATCTGGTATCTCGGCCAGGTCTGCTAAATCTCTGTCTGTAAGGTAAATTTCAGCTTGTCATTGCAGGGGGTGGACTGCTGCTGTTCCAGTGAGCACTCCAGTATGTGTAGTGCGCCACATGTTGGTGGATGGGCTGTAAGCCCAGCGAGAGTCATCAGAGTTGTAATCAGTGGCTGCACATGCCAGTTTTAGCCTTTGTCCCATATCTGTCCATGAGATGTTTTCGGGCTTAAAAAGGGGAATGTGGGGGACTGCGTCTAACTGATATGGAGGTTCTGAGGGTGGGACCACATGCACGGCTGCGAGTGAACGCCTATCTGTATATAAATGTGTCGCTCCCACAAGGATCTGATGCTGAGAGCAGAAGTTCAAAATGTTTGGGTCAGACGGGTCGTTGTAAATTGCCATAGTAATCTGAAAATTACTATAGGCCATTTCATTTTGCGGTTCTTCTAACGATTCTTGTGCGGTGGACAGCATGCAGGTCAATTGTATGTGATTGTCGTCTGGGAGCAAATCATATGAACAGTACACTCTCTGATCTATTTCAGTGTCAGCGACGTAGGAACCTTGTGGTGTTCTAAAAGCTTGCATGCCGTCTTTTACTGGAACCACAGCAATTCCTAGTTTTACCATTAGGTCACGTCCTAATAAGTTAACGGGGCATTTTGGGGACATGACTACTGTTGCACTGATTTCTTTTCCTGTTTCCGGGTCTATAATGCTTAGGGGTTTAGACACGTTTTCAGTTTCGATTTGACCATTTGCTGCCTTTACTTTTATTTGATGTTTGGATCTCATTATTCCTGGTACCTGCGTTTTCACAACGGTTTTACATGCTCCGGTGTCACAAAGAAATGGTATGTCTTTGCCATTTAATGTTAACATTACCCATGGTTTTTCATAAAGGGTGTTTAAAATGTTCCAAGCTGAGCAAACGTCTACTATTTCATTAAGATTGCTTTGGTCATCATCTAGTCAGAAATCATTCCCATGCAAATGGCATGATTGCTGATTAGGTGGTTTATTGGGTTGTCCGTGATTCGGACCTTGTTTGTTGTTTGGGCATTCTGCTGACCAGTGGCCGTGGCCACCACAGCACCAACAGTCTTCTGAGCGATTAGGGCCTTTTCTTCCCCTGGGATTACCACGTCCTCTGCCTCGCCCACGCCCACGCCCTCGCCCGCGAGGTGTGGGTCCGTGGAAAAACACTGCAGAGTGTGGAAGAGCATCTGAGGTGAAAAACACATCAGGGTTTTTCTTTTCTTTTGTAATTCTTTCAGCGTGACGGGCCCATGTCATGGTTTGTGGTACTGAGCTGTCATCAGATTCAACGTGATGGGTACGAACCCATTCACTAATTTCTGGCCGCGATGCTTTCAGGAGACCATTTTTTAACTGTTGTTGGTAAGCTGAGGCTGGGTCCTCATTGTGTGTAATGCCACTGTGGGTCTTAAATTCTTTTTCAAAGCGGAGGGCAAAATTGTCTACCGGCTCCCCTGTTTTTTGTTTTATCCCTGCCAGGTGGGAGTAGTTTGCTTTCTTCTTGAATATTGTTCTAATTCTGCCTTCCAAAGCTGTCCAGGCTCTGTCATAGCTGCTGGACAGTGCGTCGACAGGGGCGGGAAAAACTTCATTTTGGCCATCTCTGCCTGTATAATCCCCTCTTACTCTAGCCCAATTTTTTCCCACTGATGTTTGGGCTGCTTGGCCAGCCTCATACCCATTTAGTCTGTACGAGAGTATAAGATCTCTCATATCTTCTATCCACTTCTCTACATCTTCATCAATGGGATTCAGCCCTTCAACAGCCCTTCGAGCTTCTTCCAGGGTCCAGGGTCGGAACACATAAAGGTGTTCGGGCTCTCTTTCGCCTGGATTTGGATTAGCCACCTGAATCATTGGATATGTTTCTGTTCCCTCAGCCCGATATCTGAGGGGGGATTTTAGCTCGGATCTGTCTCTGAAATCGTAAGTAGGGGGCTTAGGTGGGGGTGGAGGTGGGGGCAGAGAGGTAAGGTCTGGGTATAATGAAAGGGAGACACGGGGACTGGTTAGGGACAAACGTTGTACTGCGGGTGTTTCCTCAGTTTTTGACTGTAGCATGTCGGCTACTCCCGCAGCCTGATGGCGTCTGCCGCAGAGCTGGGTTTCGTTATCTTCCGGACGTACAAACATGGTGATAGGAGTCCCTGCTTCTTTTGATTTGTTTGCTTTTTTGTCTTTCGCAGCCTGGAAATCTTTTTTACGTTTATCTGCTTCTCTAAGCCAGTGTCTTGCACAATCTAATTCTTTTTGTTTGTCTTCCATTTTTTTCTTATCTCTGGTTTTTCCAGCTACGCTTGCCTCTAGTTTAACAACTACTTCTTTCCATTCTTCTGTTTTTAGCTGTCCTTTCACACCATACTTTTTCTTCCATTTTAACATATATCGCATGCTGTTTGGGTCTTTTCGTGCCATATATTTTTCGTCCCCCTGTAAAGGAGCCCCGTCAGGGGATTTACTCATGTTACTACCCATAATCACACTGTAGGACGGTGAATTTAAACACAAATCAATTCTAATCGTCTGCAGTCCACACTTTTGAGATTATAGAAAAAATGCAAAAGGAAACCTCCGAGATAACTTTGGTGACCTCGGCCAACCAGGAGGTATGGCACGCTATGTCCCGAGTTCCTGGTCCAGGGAGATCGAACTGGCTCGAATCTCCGACACCAAGGTCACTTTGATATTAATGCGCAAATATACAAATTTTATTATACAATCATGAAAAAAAAGAGGATGCAAACACTCCAAGATTACTTTGGTGACCTTGGCCAACCAGGAGGTATGGCACGCTAAGTCCCGAGTTCCTGGTCCAGGGAGATCGAACTAGCTCGAATCTCCGACACCAAGGTCACTTTGATATTAATGTGGAAAATAGGAGGAGAAAAATAAAGAAAAGAAAAGAAAGAAAGAAAAATATTTTAAAAAATTATTATTTTTTATTTATTTTATTTTTTATTCCCTTTAGCCAGAAACCTTTTCTGCTATTTCTATTCTTTGGGCTTGGGACTGGTTACCCGTTTTAGCCAGAAACCTTTTCTGCTATTTTATTCTTTGGGCTTGGGACTGGTTACCCGTTTTAGCCAGAAACCTTTTCTGCTATTTTATTCTTTGCGCTTGGGACTGGTTACCCATTTTAGCCAGAAACCTTTTCTGCTATTTTATTCTCAACACTGTGATCGTATGCAAAACTCACTCAGTCCTGTTGGTTCCGGTCGGATCTCGTCAAGCCACCCCTGGCAGTTGAGGGTTAGACCTATGACGCTGGCCCGGCGAAGAATTTCACCTCCCGGGACTTTCTTCCGGACGGCCTATGTTGTCCGGGCGTGATCACGGCTTCAGCGCGTCGTCCTCAGTCCACCACCGGTGGGTATGTTGAGATCCGGGTCACGGCACCAAGATGTCAGGGTTTTGACTTTTTCCTTAATAAAGAGAAGAACCACACAGGAGATGAGAACTTTTGCTAGACTTCTGCAGAAGGAGAATCAGTCTGTCACAGCGCAAACTGTCACAGAGGAGTTCTGCCATCCTAGTGCATGGAGCCTTCTTTTATCGAAAACTGAAGGTTGCAGACATGAATGTGGGTCATTTAATCAGAAACAACAAGAACATCATATTCTCGTATAATCAGAGCTTTTCAAGTCATTGTTTTCTTACTGAAAGATAGAAATGAGACAAACATATTATGGAGATTATAGTGTGCACGCAAATGATAATTATTTAACTCTAACAGGAATCATTCATTGACTGGATTAAAATGTTATATCACAACCCCAATGAATCTTTTTCTGGGAAGAGGAACTAGGCAGGGTTGCCCACTTTCCCCTTCTCTTTTTGCTATAATTATTACAAGCTTCTGAAAAGACCTTCCTCAGTAGGGTGGCTGGGGGCTCCTTTAGAGATAGGGTGAGAAACTCGGTCATCCGCGGAGAGCTTGGAGTAGAACCACTTCTCCTCCACATTGAAAGAACCCAGTTGAGGTGGCTCGGCCATCTAGTCTGGATGACTTCTGGGGAGGTGTTCGGGGCATGTCCCACTAGGCGGAGGCCCCGGTAGAAGACCCAGGACACACTGGAGAGACCAAAATTTATGTACCAAAAGTGGAGAATATCAACAAACCTACACTTAAACTTACCCTGGTTCGTCACATACTCTCCTTTTTGGAACAGATTCCAGCTTTGGAACCAGCAGAGAAACAACAAACAGCAGAAACCCACACTGTGAGAAAGACTCCACACATCTGACTGATGTTTACGCCCACTTTATTCTTCACAGTAAAGATTGGGACAGAAAACTGAGAACCAAAAAGAACAGAGGAACAGTTCTAATGTCTACTAGAAAACATGAATCAAAAGAACACCCAACACAAACACCAGACTGGTTTTTATCCGCCTTTTCCTTCATACATTTTTACTAAATCTTTTTTCACTAAACTGTTATTTGCTAACAAGACTAACAAAATATAAACGGTATTTCATATTTTCTGCTTCGTGTTAGAATTAGAGAAGTGTAAAAATAATTCTAGTGTTGTCTTGGTAACACACAGAATTAGACAACACTGTCTCAGCATTAACTACAACAATGCTTAACCTTTACACATTTAAACAATATAATATAAGTCCACAAATTTACTAATAAAAATCAACCAGCAAAAATAGAACAATATTAACATTTCATGAAAAATCAAATCTTATCCGTAGGATTCATAACAACACATTTCTATTTACAGGTGTATCTAAAAGAATTACTTCATCAACAACTTAAATATTTTTGTCATTCATTACAAAAAGTGAAACACATGATGTATAGAATCATTACACAATACTTTATTTTATCAATGGTATAAAAGTGGGTTATAGATGATGAAGCCCTAAGAAACAGTGTGTTAGAAAATAAGAATATCAGTAAAACAAAACAAAAAGAATGTTGTCAGACTTTTGAAAACGTAATTTCTATGCATTCAATCCATTGTGCCTCCTTTTAATTGAATGACTGCATCAATGTGGTATGGAGGTCATCATGTGGCTCTGTGTTCATGTAATGAAATCTTAGGTTACTTTGATAGCATCTTTATTATTGAGTCTGGCAAGTCATCTTCCTCATCACTAGTTTTGAAAAAGGTCAGGTTTTTGACACAGCAACTGACCAGGGTGGGCCAAAGAATCCCTTGGCTGCTTCAATTCCGATGCATCCAAAGAGATTCATTAACGTCTTTGTTTTCCTCATCTGATCTGCTATCTGGCTCTAAACTGTATGGTTCTAATATTGCTCACAGTTTTCTTTTACACTAATGTTAGCTTGGACTTGTGAGTAGAGCTGTGACGGTGTGGGATTTTTGATCACCGCAGTTAACTGCCAAACACAAAATCCCCGGCGGCCGCGTTGCAAATGAATACAATTACAACGCAGTATTCTTTATAAACAAGTTAAAGTAACAACTAACTACTACAAATCTAACTAATGAACTAACTATATAGGTGTTGTAGAATGTCGGATGAGGATGTATTGTGCTGCTGAAACCGCGCATGTGCGTGCACGCATAGGTAGAGGGAATGTGCCGTGTGCAGCGTGGAAGGAGTGAGAGGTGAGAAGGAGAACACTAATCAAAGGTTTCCCCCAGAAACCCTTGAACTCTAAACACAGGACTAGCAGAAAAAGTGTTGTGATGAGGTCATCACGGTGATGCGGTTATCGTCACACCCCTTCTTGTGAGGTGCAATGAGCTAGCAGAAAAGCATGTAAATGAAGTCATGTTGGAAAAATTAGCAGAGCTAAATTCAGTGAAAACAGTCTCGTCCACAACGTAGTAGAGCATTTCATATGAATTACAGCTGTACTGCAGAAAGTATGTCTTAAATACAACACAGGCTAAAAACTGCAAAATCATGTTAAACACCATCTAGAACGATTTTACAATTGAAAAATATTTTTTCACTTTTTTCACATAATTCTTAAAGATGAGTTCTCGTGTGTGTTTTGAGATCAGATATGCGACTAAAGCCCTTTGAACATTATTTACAAGAAAAAGGCTTCTCTCCTTTGTGGGTTCTCATGTGTGTTTTGAGATGAGATATTTGACGAAAACTTTTATTACATTCTTTATAAGAAAAAGGCTTCTCTCCTATATGATTCTCTCCTGTATGAGCTTTCATGTGTCTCTTGAGAGCAGATATGTGACTAAAGCATTTTGTACATTCTTTACATGAAAAAGGCTTCTCTCCTGTATGATTCTCTCCTGTATGAGTTCTTGTGTGTCTTTTTAGAGCAGATATGCAACTAAAGCATTTTGGACATTCTTTACAAGAAAAAGGCTTCTCTCCTGTATGAGTTCTCATGTGTATTTTGAGAGCAGATATGCGACTAAAGCATTTTGGACATTCTTTACAAGAATAAGGCTTCTCTCCTGTATGAGTTCTTGTGTGTCTTTTTAGAGCAGATATGCAACTAAAGCATTTTGGACATTCTTTACAAGAATAATGCTTCTCTCCTGTATGAGTTCTCGTGTGTGATTTGAGATGAAATATATGACTAAATCTTCTTTTACATTCTTTACATGAAAAAGGCTTCTCTCCTGTATGAGTTCTCGTGTGTCTTTTGAGATCAGTTTTGCAACTAAAGCGTTTTGTACATTCTTTACAAGAAAAAGGCTTCTCTCCTGTATGAGTTCTCGTGTGTCTTTTGAGAACAGATATACTAATAAAGCGTTTTTTACATTCTTTACAAGAAAATGGCTTCTCACCTGTATGAGTTCTTAAGTGTGTTTTAAGATAAGATAAATCACTAAAACTCTTTTTACATACATTACAAGAAAAAGGCTTCTCTCCTGTGTGAGTTCTCGTGTGTATTTTGAGAGCAGATATGCGACTAAAACTCTTTTTACATTCTTTACATGAAAAAGGCTTTTCTCCTGTATGAGTTCTCATGTGTGTTTTGAGATCAGTTATGCAAATAAAGCATTTTGTACATTCTTTACAAGAAAAAGGCTTCTCTCCTGTATGAGTTCTCGTGTGTCTTTTGAGAGCAAATATGCGACTAAAGCATTTTGTACATTCTTTACAAGAAAAAGGCTTCTCTCCTGTATGAGTTCTCATGTGTCTTTTGAGAACAGATATGCTAATAAAGCGTTTTGTACATTCTTTACAAGAAAAAGGCTTCTCTCCTGTATGAGTTCTTATGTGTGATTTAAGATAAGATAAATCAGTAAAACTCTTTTTACATTCTTTACAAGAAAAAGGCTTTTCTCCTGTATGAGTTCTCGTGTGTCTTTTGAGAGCAGATATGCGACAAAAGCTTTTTGTACATTCTTTACAAGAAAAAGGCTTCTCTCCTGTATGAGTTTTTATATTAGTTCTGAACTGACACCCGTAACCTAAAGTTTTACGGCTTTCTGTACAGATACGATGTCTGTCATCTGACTTATTTTTCGTGTTAGCAAAGAGATTGCTAACAATTCTTGAGCTTTCACAAGACTTTACAGAAGAAAGTATCTTTTTGCTAGAAGATCGTTTAGGTCTCTTAAATAAAGTTGAGTTTGTGAAGTTTTTTCCAACATCAGAGTCACACTGGCTTTCTGACACGTGAGAGCTGTCCACACTTTGGGCATGACTTCTGTCTTTTTTCTTCCTCTGATCTCTGTTCTGTGGCTCTGTCTCTTCATCTGTAGTTGATGTTGATTCTGTCTCTTCATCTGTAGTTGATGTTGATTCTTCATGTTGGTTTCCTTCTTCATCCTGACTATCAGTTACATTAAAGCTCTGCTGATTGTTTAGATCTGCTTCACTGTTCTCATCTTCGTCACAAGTAGGAATCTCAATCAAGGCATCAGTCTCCTGCTTCAGATCAATATGCTCCTTATCCTGACTTATGTAGAACCCTTCCTCTTTCTCTTTCATTAGTAAAGGTTCTAGTTCTTCTACTTTCTCTTCTTTAATCAGTGCGGGTTTGTGTTCCTCTTGTTCCTCTTTAATCTGTGGAGGTTCTGGTTCCTCATGTTCCTCTTTACTATGTCGAAGTTCTGGTTCCCCCTGTTCATCTTTAATTACTCGAGGCTCTTGTTCCTCTTGTTCCACTCTTAAATTCGTCTGCTGGTTGCACAAATCCTCTTTACTCACATAATGCTGAGGGAGGACTGCAGAGACAAATACAAAAAAGGAGACCTTTTATATTTTTAAAGGTCTTTGTGTATTGTCAAGAAATATCGAAATCCTCTTATCTTCAGTTCCTCTAGACTTTAAAAAAACGACAGATTGTAACCTATTAGTTCTCTTTCAAAGTTAAGACAGTTAGAGGTGATGTCAGTTGTTCAGACTTTAGTAGGTCAAACACCTAATTAAGAAAACTTTTAAGTTTTCCAAAAAGGTTACCCAGTTATTTTAACCTATACCTTTTAATAAACCTTTTTATAAACACACAATGATACTCCACACACTAACACACACACCCTCCTCTTTTACAGCACATGTGCTACCAGTAAATTTGCCTCCCCCACCCTCCATATTTTTTATACATTAAATGTGGAAAGGGCACGTCAATGATCAATAAAATGAGCAATAAGACGGGAGCGCACACGCACACAAACTCGCGCACATACTCATGAGACGTGAGCACACACTCGCGTTTCATTGAGTGATGCCTGTCTGTGAGGCGGCCAATGCGTGTGAGAAGAACAGGGAAAGTCAATGTAAGTGGCTACATGCGTGGAGGGGGAGGGGCCTAGAGATAATCGAGCGCACGTAAACATCTGTGGGAAGGAAACACAGACAAATATCCATCCATCCATCTTCTTGACCGTTTGTCCCTTTCGGGGTCACGGGGTTGCCGGAGCCTATCCCGGCCACTTGGGCGTAGGCAAGGGATGCCCTGGACCGGTCGCCAGTCTGTCGCAGGGTAGAATATTATCAATCACACATCCATTCACTCTCACACTCACACCTATGGTCAATTTAGAGTTGCCAATCAACCTATGAAGCATGTTTTTGGATGGTGGGAGGAAGCCGGAGATCCCGGAGAAAACCCACGCATGCACGGGGAGAACATGGAAACTCCACACAGAAAGGTCCCCCATTGATGTTGTGTTTTTCATGTCCCCCAGCCGGGACTTGAACCGGGGGCCTTCTTGCTGTGAGGCAAGAGCGCTAACCACTGCGCCACCTTGCAGCTCACATATCATCCCAACCTGATATGTGCGCGCGTCTGAGTTATGACCAAGCGAACTATTGATTCATTCTTCGACCTGTGGCTAGTGTACCAGTGCCAGAGTCTACACCAGGGGTCTCAAACTCGCGAAGCAAACCATGATTCTCATGCGCGGCTGTCACTGCAGCACATCGCTCCTGCGGGACTTGGGTCAGCTGAGGAGAATAAATGTCACACATCTACATGCGTGACAGCTAACGGGGCTTGAACATTAAACACGTGTGAGCAACAACACGATTTAGTCTTAGGCTACGTTCACACTGCAGGGCTTAATGCTCAATTCGGATTTTTTGAAAAAATCTGATTTGTTTGCTAGACCGTTCACATTTCCAAGTAAATCCGAACTTTTGTGATCTCCAGTGTGACCGTGACACGACCCAAACGAGACCCGCATGCGCAGAAGCCAGAAGAATACTCAACGGTGAACGACGTCACTTGTTTGCGGAGCAGATGTCAACAACAGTGTTGTCAAAAGCGGAGCTCTTTTTGTAATATTAAATTTATTTTCACGAAGGAGCAGCACAATTACAATCTACTCATTTTAAGAAGGCAATGGAGTCGGGGTCGTCTGTACCCACTGTAGTAGAATGAGGAATGTGTATGTGAAAATGTGGAATGTGCAATTGAAAAGATCGGATCTGTGTCATTCAGACTGTCATGAAAAGATCGGAATTTGGCCGCTTAGGGGCAAAAAATTCGGAATTGGGTCGTTTCAGCCTGCAGTGTGAACGTAGCCAAAGACACACTTAAAACACGTGTGGAAAATGCAACGATAGACGTGTTTAAGATGAACTAGCGCCGCGCCTGGATCATTGGGGAGACCAGGCCCAGGGGGGGGGGCATGAAGGCGAAGCTAAAGCGAGACTGAAGGAGCACAGGAGGTTGTTGTCCTTAACATTCAATTTACTTTAAATATGCCTGTTCCCCTTAGTATGATCTGTATTTTGTGATATATCTTTTATAATTATTGTAATGTTTTGTAGTGGATAAAGCCTAGCAAGGCTTATATATATAGGCTTTTATATACGCACATATGCATATATATATATATATATATATATATATATATATATATATATATATATATATATATATATATATATATATATATATATATATATATATATATATATATATATATATATATATACATATACATATATATACATATACATACATACATTCCTGTACTGTCCCCCTTTCCCACTCCCCTCCGGGGGTGCTTCCAGATTACAGTTGGCTCATCCGTGCTCCCTGTACCTGACCAAGAACCTCGTCTTTTTTTTAACTTGTCCTGTCCAACAGCTAAGCAAACAGATGAGAGCTGAAAGCCTTTTGTGTTGGACATGTTTTACTTGGGGTAATGAATCTTATGATACAACAGATGTATATTTAAAAAAAAAACCTTTTGTAACTTCAGCTAAACTTTATTAATGTTAATAATATTTGCAAATATTTTTTGTTGGACTAGACGGAAAAGTAAAAGGAAGAAAGAAGAGAAGGGGGGGCAGAGGGGAAGGGTAGAGGGCTGATTATAGTAGCGAGGGTAAGATCATGAAGCATTAAAAAGCAACAAGTTGCTGGAGCTTTAGAATTACAACTGACAGATGCATGAAAAATCTAAAATGGGCGGGGCCTGTCGACACAATGTTCAATGTTCAACGTTACAAACACACCTGTTGGCTCCAAAAGTGTTCACACACAAACAAGTCTACATGGACATACTACCTACGGTGGCCGACAGGGCTCACACTACATACAAATGGAAAAACGCAACGGCATTACCCAAAGCACAACGGCATTAAGAGACAGCGCAACGGCATTACCCGAAGCACGACGACATAACCGCAGCATTAGCATTAAGCTCAGCACAACGGAAGTGAGGACTTTTTTTTCCGGGAAAAAAATAAAAGCCTGGCAGATTCAAACTATTCGGTACGACAGAATTTTTAGGGCCACCAAAAAAGTAAAATTGTGAAAATTTAAACCGTAAATTTATGAGAAAAAAATGTATTTTTACGATATTAAAGTGGAAGTGAGCATACAGGGCAGCAGCAGCAACAAGTGAACCCTGCAAAGCAGCAGAGCAGACCGACTAAACTTAGTTGAACAGGTGAGCTGAATGTTCATTGATAACGTTTCCAAATGTCTGGAAGTTTAGTTGCTTGATTTATGATTTATTAATGTTTTATTTTTTGATGGTTGGTTTGCAGGATCTCTGCAGGCGATGAAGCCGACGGCAACAGTTATGGAGTGTGCGCGCGCTGTGTGTGTGTGTGTGTGTGTGCGTGCGTGGGTGCGTGTGTGTGTGTTGGAGACCCCGCGTGCATGTGTGAGAGCACGGGCGAAAGAGGGGGGTGAGAGCGCGGAGCGGGAGAGTTTGCGTCTATATTGTGTGATTGAGGACTGAAAACCTTAATAAAAAGATGGTGTCCCTCCCCAGAAGAAGTATTTTGACTTATTAACTCGCTCTGGAGGCTGAGGATCCGAACAGGAAAGTGAACCCCAAACGAGGATCCGTCTTCGGCCCTGGAAAAAATCTCCCCTGCGTTTCCGACCACGGTCAGAAAGAAAAAAAAGAGAAGTTATCGCGCAGGTTCAACAGTATCCCTGCAGCTGTCCACCTGAATCCTTTCTTCCTCCATTAAAGATCAGATCTCTACGTCTGTCTGAGGAGGAGCACTTTCTGGCATTTTCAACGTTCTAATGCTAATATAACAGACTATTTTCATTCCTCTTTATTGTTATATGTTATAACGGGACGTTTCATCTGGAGGAGGAGGCGTATGTAAAACTGTTTACTTCTGCATTGGTGTTCGGATGACAGGTTCATGTCGTAAGGTGACAGATGAACTTCAGGATATGTGAATGAAAAGGAAAATAAAGGCTGCAGCGATTGTCTACACCCAAATGTGTCTCTGAGCTCCTTATTTTATATATGAAACTCCGCTTTACTGACACCGAACCCGGAAAACTGGTTTACACTGAAAATTATCTGATTTTGAGTCGCCAAAAGGTTCAGAATCTCATTGTTTTTTTAAACCTATCCGGAAAAAAAACTTCAGAAAAGGCTCTACATAATCGATGACTTTTTTCTTGTAAATGTACGAGATTTTAAATCGTAAATTCACGAGTTTTTTCCTAGTAAATTTACGACTTAAAAGTCTTAATAAAAAAAAGACAAAGAGCGTTAGATACAGATGTCACTGTGGAGAGCTGAGTAAATTTATTTTTTTAGACAAACGTATTTTGTAAGTAATCTAGTAAGAAAACACCCTAATCTTGTCCAAATATCACGTAGCTCCCAAGAGCGCTGAATAATTTGAAACTGTTTTTTTTTGGTAGGAAAAAAAAGTCCTCATTTCCGTTGTGCTGAGCTTAATGCTAAGGCTGCGGTTATGTCGTCGTGCTGCGGGTAATGCTGTTGCGCTGTCTCTTAATGCTGTTGTGCTGCGGGTAATTTCGTCTTGCTTCGGGTAATGCCGTTGCGTTTTTCCATTTGTATGTAGTGTGAGCCCTGTTGGCCACCGTAACTACCACTTAAATTCACACACGCATATTAAAACATGTGAAACATTTCATTCAGTCACGCAAACTATTTGTGCAAAGGTGAGATAGCACCTGTGCTCGAGTGAGTGTTTATGTTCTTCTGGGGTGGATGATGGAATGAAAAAAGAGGGAGAGAACCCACCTGCCCCCCCCCACCCCCCCCACCAAGGCCCCCACCGCAGCAGCAGCGGCAGCCGGGACCCCCCAACACCCGCACAGTACTGCAGATAGAGAAAGACCTCCTGCCAGGCAACCACATTTGTCACCCTACAGCAGCCCCCAACGCCAGTGAGCAGAGGGGCGCAAGCCTCAGTAGAGAGTGCAAACCTCAGCCCGACCAATAGAGCACTCTCCCCACCACACCCAGCCAGCCCAACGGGCAGCCCCAGACAGGCGGCCGCCTTTTCAACTGGAAGGGACAGAAGAGACTCTTCCAGAACATGCTGTTGATGGACTGCATGTTTGGAGAGCTTGAAGCTCAAGATAGAACCGTTGTTGAAGTGAACATACCGATAGTGTGGAGATGAAGATCAGAGTCACACTGACCTGCTGACATGTGAGAGCTGTCCACACTTTGGACATGACTTCTTTCCCTCCTCTTCCTCTGATCTCTGTTCTGTGGGTCTGTCTTTTCATCTGTAGTTGATGTTGATTCTTCATGTTGGTTTCCTTCTTCATCCTGACTATCAGTTACATTAAAGCTCTGCTGATTGTTTAGATCTGCTTCACTGTTCTCATCTTCCTCATAAGTAGGAATCTCCATCAAGGTATCAGTCTCCTGCTTGAGATCAAGCTGATCTTCATCCTGACTGATGCAGAGTTCCCCTGGTTCCTCTTTAATCTGTTGAGGTTCTCTTTTTTCCTGTTCTTCTTTAATCTGTGGTGCTTCTGGATCTTCTTGTTCCTCTTTAACCTGTGGTGGTTGTGGTTCGTCTTTTTCCACTTTAATCTGCTGTGGTTCTGGTTTTTCCTGTTCTTCTTTAATCTGTTGTGGTTCTGGTTCCTCCAGTTCTTCTTTAATCTGTGGTGCTTTTGGTTCTGGTTCCTCCAGTTCTTCTTTAATCTGTGGTGCTTGTGGTTCCTCTTCAGTCACATAGTGCTGGGGGAGAACTGCAAGGACAAAACCACAGAAAGAATCCCTTTATACTTTAAAAGGACTTTACATCGGTGTGAACTCAATCAACTTCACATCAATGCCACCAAAACCAAGGAGATGGTGGTGAACTTCCGTAGAAAGGCTTCACAGTCTCCACCAGTGGTAATCCAGGGACTGGACATCAAGAGGGTGTTTGTGTAAAGGTACCTGGGTGTTAACATCAATAACAAACTGGACTGGTCAGACAACACAAGGGTCCTGCACAACACAGAGTTGCCTCCACCTTCTGAGGAGACTGAGGTCCTTTGGTGTGTGTTTAGGCCACCACTCAGGACTTTCTATGAAACTGTGGTTGTTTCAGCGCCCTTCTATGCATTGGTCTGCTGAAATGGTGGAATTACAGACAGGGACAAAAAGAAACTGGACAAGCTGGTCAAGAGAGGTAGCTTGGTCCTGGAGGTATTCCAGAAAGCAGGTTATGCTACCTCCCACGGAAAGTTTGAGGCTAAGGAAGTTGGTAACCTCAGCTTTCAGTTCCAGAAATGGAGGTATGTTTTAGGGTATGTCAAGTTGCCATAGCAATTCATGCTTTGATGCCCTGGTCGGGAGCAGGTTTAGTTGAAGCTTAGTTTGTTTACAGAGAGGTGAAGCAGCATGACGTGTCCATTTGAAGATGATTTAGTGGATGAAGAAGCTCAAATAATACATTTTCCACCATGAGAGGGTGATAAAACCACATATGGATGTTGGAAAATTAAACTTATTAACTTTGATATAACGTCATTATTTGCTTCAGTTAAGATGATTAAAAATCTTTTTTTGTTAAATCAATTTGATAATAGCACTTAGTTTTCAGACAGTTATTTTGCTTTCATTCAAATTAATTCAATTAAGTAGGTGTTACTTTGGTGCTGCTGTTAGAGCGGCGGAATCGATTGTGGGATATCAGTCTCTTAGCCTGTCTGGACGGATTTGGGTTTGAGTGCGGGTTTTTGACCAAATGTTTTTAGTGGTTACGCTGTTTTTCTGTGTTTTGTCGTGTTATTTTGTCCTACTTTCTTTAAGTCTCCGCACCACGAGTGAGAGTGAAGGAGAGGATGATGAGTTTATATAGCACCCCATACAGATTATATGCTGTAAAGACCATGTTGGAAAATTCCTAAACGAACGAAGTCTCCTTGCGCTCGTTGTTTCTTTCCTTTTATTGCTATAAAAATGAGTATATCTGCCGACTCCAACTTAGAGATTTGAGAGTTCAAGAATTATGATTAATTATGATGGAAAAATTAGGGGAGCAGGTTTAGCTCAAGCTGGTTTGTGGTGCCTTCCATCCGTGAAACCCAGGTTCAACTCCAGGCTGCTCCCTGTTCCCTTCTCTACCTCTCTGCCAGTCCCAAGCCCAGTTGCTTTGAGAAGGTTGCATCAGGAAGGGCATCCGGCATAAAACATTGCCAAGTAAACCATGCAACTTGTTCGCTGTGGCAACCCCTGATGGGAAAAAGCCAAAAGAGAAAGAAGATGATGGAAAAAATATTAAACTCAATTACTTGTTAACAATTGAAGTAATTCATTTAAGTTGGCAAAACTGGATAAGTTATATATATGCGTCACAAGTAAAATGGAAATAAGATAAGATCTTGCATTTTCTTTGTTCTTTTTCTCCAAGCAAAAACTCTTTCTTTTGCTGACGATGCAGCCGTGTTACTTTGTTGATGAGCATATAATCTTCATACACAGTCATTAAAATCTCCGACTCCGTCTCACTGAAGTGTAGCTCTTTCTTTTTTTCACAACGCGTTTCCATAGTGACTCCAGAAATCGGTGATCTATTGAGAATCTCTTTGTGTACCTGCTGTGAACGTGCGTTAACCCAGGGTTCCAAAGTCAAGCGTAATTACGCCAACTCATATCCAGTCTTTTGGAACCGACATACCCCGAGTAAGCAAGTTCAGGCGGATTTCAGCCAGAGTTCAGGCTTAAAGTCAGGCTAGTTTAAACATGCTTCCTGGAATACCCCCCTGGACTGTCCCCTGGACTCAGTGTATGCATGACTACATTTACATAGAATTTACAATTTGAGTTAATTTAACTTGGGCTAGGACGCTTCTACTCGTGGAGGAACGTGAATGTTTAAAAACCACCGACAAGACATAAGTTGCTAATGTGAATGTATCTACAATGTACAGTGAATACAAAATAAGAGTTTAGTCCAGAGGATGTTTTCTGTCTTGTCTTTATAGTTCTTAAGGCATTAGGATAGGCCCTATGAAAGAGGTTTTTTCTTGTCATTTTTTGGGGGGGAAAGAAAGAAGCACTCCAGCTGTTTTGTTGGATGACAAGGGGGATAGAAAGATCCTACCTTTTTACCAAACAGAATTCATTTAAGCTGGTGCACGGGCCAGCTGCTTCAATCATGGCTGCACTCACCAGTTCACGTTTTATTAAACCGTGCTGATTCAAAACCTGGCTTCAGCTAATAAATGGCAATTTGCAGCAGGGGTACACAGCTCAGCTCTCCCATGAATGCACACCTGTTGGTGCTTTGACATGCCTTGAAAAATGAAAGCCACGTCACCCTAGGTCTTGCTGTATTAACACAAGGGAAGGGAACCAGCAAATTTAAAGTGACAGTCCAGAATTTTTATAAGGAGCGACAGCGCAGAATGTCATTTAAAGGGATAGCGCAGAATTTCACCAGGGTTACACTAAGCTGTCCAGCATCCGGGACAACCCCTGTCAACCTCTGTTCGAGACGGAGAGGACCATGAGTAGCTCGCCGCAGACTACTGCACCCCCCGTGCAAAAAGGAACGCTACCAGTTCTGTCGTTTTTTTGACAGTTATTGATAGATATAATAACTATCAGAAATCCAGGATTTCAGGGAAAGCGGATGGTTTAAGTGAAAAACGTCTGAAATAGATTATGTCTTTCAATCAGACATTATTAAAAACCAGTTGTTTCTTTTATGGAGATTAAGCTATGGAATTACATATCTGCCATAAAATGAAAGGGCGTAAAGACAACTAAGCGGGCGTATTTAGGAACTGAGTGAGTGAACTTTACAACCGCGCTGGCACAATCCTAACTGAGGAGGAACACGGGAATAGAGCAGCTGCAGTTCAGTTAATTTAGATCTTCACAGATTTGGACTTCCTGCTTCAATAACTCCTCTGATCAACGTTCAAATGTGTCAGCAAGTATCTCACTCATTTTGTATTAACACAGAGAGTGAACCACAAAAGCATTTTTAAATAAAAAATATCATTTTTATTGCCTTTTAATCAGAATTGTTCGTTTCAAACTGTGAATGCAAACAGAGCAGCGAGTCGGCTGCCAAGGGACCGTCAACAAAGTGAAACCTCTGTGAAACACCATTCTGTAAAAATCAGTACTAAACTTTTAAAAAGCGATTACATGTCTATATTTATAAGAACTGGTAATGAAGACTCATCAACATAGTCATGCTACATTATTATTATTATACCAAATTTTGTTAGAAAGTCAATCTCTATTTTATTGCTTATAGTTTTTAAAATTTAATAGAGATGTATCATAACATTAATGCTCAATAGCTCTGAAGATACTAAAGCTTCTGTCACCAAACCTCCTGTACTGACTAATCATGACCTTATTGTCCTACTGCAACAAAGATTATGTCATAATTCAAGTTGTTTATCGTTAGGAATTTTTCATATATAAATATTGATCAGATTTGGTCAAAAATGCTCAATAGCGTTGAAGATGCTGTAGTTACTGACACAAAACTTCCTGTACTTCCTGACTAATCATGACCTTATTTTCCTACTACAAAAAATACTATGTAAAAAAATTCTAGCATCTTCAGAGCTATTGAGGATTTTTGACCAAATCGGATCCATTTGTAAATATGAAAAATTCCTATAAATAAACAAAGTGAACTATTGAAATTCTTTATTTTAGTATGACAATAAGCTCATGTTAACTTTAAGCTCATGTTAACTGATAACTTTAGCCATGATTCATATCTATTAAAATTCGAAAAAGTATATGAAACAAGATAAAATGAAGATGGACTTTCCTACAAAATATGTATTGTAACAAGAATATGCTTTATAATAATTTTATGAATTTTTTGTGAGATTATTGATTTTTACACTGTGGTGTTTCACAGTTCAGAGGTTGCACTTTGTTGACGGTCTCTTGACAGCCGGCTGCTGCATGTCTGCATTCACAGCTGAAAGCGAACAATTCTGATTAAAGGGCAAAAAAAATCTATTTTCTTCAGAAATGCATTTGTGGTTCACTCTCTGTGTTAATATAAAAGGATTGAGATACTTGCTGACACATTTGAACGTTGATCAGAGGAGTTATTGAAGCAGGAAGTCTGAATCTGTCGAACCGCTGCTGCCAGAGAATTAAAAATAATGAATCCATGGTTCACAAGTGAGGATGCTGGAAAAACAACTCCGACAAGACAAGAAGACGCATCAGCAGCTGAGTTTACGTGGAAAAGGAAAGGCCTGTGTTGGAAGATCGACTCGAGGCTCAGCGCTGCTACTTCCAGCAGATGACAGTGAAAGCTGTCCATCATCCGCTCCTTTAACTGAGACGCAGCACCCGGGGAGTTACGCCACACTGTGGGACTGCAGGACTTAAACTTGGCCGGAGGTGTCTGTTTTCACTGTTCTTAGGAGCCGCATGGCAGAGACGGACTCTGATGATAAGGAAAGGGAATAACTTGAGTTATTCTGGATTAATGGTCCTGTTTTTATTCATATTTATGCACAAAAAGTTCAGTTTAAAGGTTTAGCTTTAGTGTGATCAGTATTATTCACCCCCTGTGTGACTAAGTTTGATCCCCCTGTAATAGGAGTTTGTGAAATTCATGCATTTTTGTGTAAAATGGGGAAATAAGGATAGAGAACACAAAAGGATGTTGTCAAATTGTTTGTGTGTGTGTGTTGGGGGAAGTGTTACTCACGCAGGGAGTAAGTTAGTGCAGAACCGCCACTGCTTAAAACACAATAAGATGTTAGCAGGGCTCCAGACAGAATTTGAGTGTGCGACTGGATGTAAAATTCAGTTGCACACTCTCAAATTTTGGTCGCAGAATGCGCTACCAGTAAATTTTGTCCCTCCGTATTTTTTATACATTAAACGTGGAAGGAGCACGTCAATGCTCAATGAAATGATCAATAAAATGATAAATGAGACGCGAGCGCACATGCATGCAGACAGACACACAAACTTGCGCGAATACTCATGAGACTGGAGCACACGCGAACACACACTCACGTGTCATTGAGTGATGCCTGAGGCGGCCAATGCGTGATAGAGGAATAGGGAAAGCCACTGTAAGTGGCTAACATGCATGGAGGGGGCGGGGCCTAGAGATAATCGAGTGCGCATAAACATCTGTGGGAAGGAAACGGAGACAAATATCATCACAACCTGATATGTGAGTCTGAGCTTGAGCAAGCGAACTATTGATTCGTTCTTCCGACCTGCAGCTAGTGTACCAGTGCCAGAGTGTACAGCAGGGGTCTCAAACTCGCGAAGCAAACCATGGTTCTCATCATGCACGGCTGTTACGGCAGCAGACTGCTCCCGTTTTGTAATGTATGTAGCCTTTTTTTTTTAATCAGTTGGTATTTTAAATTATTATAATTGATCCCTGAACTACAAAAAACCCATCAGGACGCATGTCCCATAATGCATTGTTTTGTAGTCTGTAGGGCAGCTTTCAGTCAGTTCAGTACTAAATTTCCAGCTGCGTTCGCTCAGGTTGGGGTCTTGCTTCCGCCCCTTTCTCGTGATATTTTTGTTTTGATTGACAGGTGATGTTGGAGCAAAAACAAAAATATATGTCACACACCAGGTGATCTGTGCAGCGTTGAGTCCACCTGGGTGATCTCAAACACGCTTATTGTGCATCTTGGCTGCACCTGTGTGGTGTCGCCAACATGAATTTCCATCCCCTAATGTTTACATACATTTACATACAAAACCTTTTTTTATTCTAAATGTATGGTATTTTGTTTCATATTTGTACTGTCATGACAGTGATGGTGCTGTCAGTTTAACTTGTTGCATCTTCAAGAGTGCAGAATAAAATGTGACACTGAATTAGAAACAACACATTGAAATTTCTGCATCTATTATTAAAGTATTTATTAGTAATACAGTGGAAATTAGTAGATTTGGTTAGAATCTTGATTTACGGTATGTGCCCCTACATTTTCTGGTTGTGTCCCTAAAATTTTCAGTTGGGGGCCACTGTGCTCCTAGTGAAAAAAGTTAGTCTGGAGCCCTGCTTAGGACTGTTACTTTAAACGCTTTAACACAAATGACTTGGAAAAGACATAAAAACACGAATGGTGGTTCGTTCATAGAAGTTGGGCTTGTTTTGTGGTCTGTCGGTCGGTTTTCAGATTACTATTGGGCTGGAAAACTGTCCCACTATCTGGCAACACTGCTCCCTCGTTTTAGCGGTGAAACTAAAACAGCAGAACCATTGGAGCTATAATCCAGCTACAGTTTGGATCCAGATAGCAGCTCAGACGAGGAAAACAAAGACGTTCATGGATCTATTTGTCTGCAGCAGTGAACGTACCAACCACGTGTAGCTGCAGCTGCGGGTTCCAGCTGCTATCCATCCAGCAGTCTGCGCTGACGACAGAGCTCCTCCTCGTTCTGGACGATGGTTCCTTCAGCAGCAGAAAGTTGTTCTCTGACAGAACCTTCCTGAGGTTCTGAAGACATGGTTCCTGCTCCGATCTTCAGCTCCAACTCCCACAAACACCGCCGTCCTCTTCACTGCAGCTCCGATCGATCATCTGCTAGTCTCACAATCACAGAAAAAAGGTCCAAACAGAAACTTTTCTCCAGGTTGGAGATTTTCCTGAAAGTTCCTGTGATCCTGCAGGAGTCAGTTCTGCTCAGCCTGCAGACCAAACAGAAAAGACTCTGGAAGCTTCCACATGTGAAACTTCAAGACAAAGAATCCAAACAACAACATCTGATTGGTTGACTTTTGGAGGGAAAGCTGCAACAGTCTTCTGTGATTGGTTCAGCCGTCCCTGCCCCCACTAGTCCACTGCACAGGGGGCAACATTCCAGGGGGGGTTGGTAATCTCCTCCTTCTATTGTTTCTGCCCCACTGGCTCTTTCAAAATAAAGGCTTGTTGTAGCAGAAACCTGAATGGAACATCAGAATGGACTCAAACTGCTGCTGGTTTCAAAGCCTCGTTCTCAACTTCCACCTGTACTGTCCCATTATGTTTCATTCTTTCTGCTTTTTTGATTCTTTCTGCACCATGAGTGAGAGGGAGTGAGAGGATGATGAGTTTATTTAGCAGCCCTACTGCCAGAAAGTGTTGGTCAGCTATGGAGAAATGGTCAATAGCCAGAATATCTTGATCGGATCAATGGTCGGGTTAAAATTCACCAGTGCACATGGGATCAGAAAACCTCTTTCCGATTAGAACAAACGTTCCCATGGCTCATACTCTCGTTCGGAATGAATCATTTGGGCATGCGCAGTAGTGTAAAAATCACCCGGATGCGGATATAGGTCCCGTTGTAAACAAACCGCTTCCACAGACATTTATGCAGCAGCTCGGTAACATACGAGACGATCTTCCAAACGTGCTTTTATTAATGTCATGAATATTATGAATTGCCTGTTCGCTCATCGTTATATTTAATCTGTGTGGTCAGTGCTTTTTTTGTGGAAGAATTAAGCTGGACGAAGGGTTAGGACAGACTAACACGGGCTAACATCATTAGCCTGATGGATGGACACAAAATCCAGGACCGTGCGAGAAACGCAGCAATCTGCAGCTTTCTAAGGACTGAGTGACATTTATTTCTGCTCTGAAAGTTCACACAGACCGCCCCAAAGCCACTCTGTGAGCTAGCGGCCCGAGCTCTGTTCAAACACGGTTCCTCCTGAGTCCTCCAGCCGCTAACCCAGAGCGGCGGGACGGCTCGCAGTCTGAATTCTCCCACACATAACAAAACAACAAAACGCACACGTAACCCCCCCCCCCCCCCCCCCCCGACACAAAATTATTAATCCAGCTGCTCTGCTCACTCGGGTGCCAGTGGACCGAGTGAGCGTCGGGGGGCATGAAGCGCTCCTCCTCCGAATCTCCCCCGTGAGGGGTGTAAGAGAGGGGAGAGCTAGCGGGGCGAGAGTGGAGCGGCGCTTTTCACGGGGCGTCCGCAGAGCTGGTCGGTCCCGTATGCGCTCCAAAGCTTTCTCTCAGCGAAACACCGTCTATGCGTGACGTAAACCAGAGCAGCAGTGACACACGATCGGAATGACCGTTTACATGCTCCACGATCGGATAAACGATCGGTATAACCCACCTATCTCGATCGGAAAGAAATTCTGATCCGAATGAGTCTGACCGGGGCAGAGTATTCCGAACGGCGCGTTTACATGACGCATTTTCTTTCCGATCAGGCGTTCATTCTGATTACTTTTGCCCATGTAAACGCGGCTAATGATTCCATGATGCAAATCTAAGTTGGTCCTTTCATTTTATTGTTATAAAAATATCTGCAGGCTCAAACTTAGACATATGACAGTTCAAGAAGTACAATTAATTAAGATGGAAAAACATTGAATTGAATTGGAGTAAAATTACATTTAGTTAGATAAATGTGTAAATTTGAGTTGTAAAAAATATTAAGTTGGATAGACGTAAGACATTAGATTGAATAAATTTAACTCATTACTTGTAACCAATTGAAGTAATTCATTTAAGTTGGATAAATTATATACATATGCGTCACAATAAAAATAAAAACGAGATAAAAACTCGTGTGTTTGCTTTGTTCTTTTTCTCCAAGCAGAGTCTAAAGGCCTGTTCACACCGGGACGAATTTCGCCGGCGATTTTCGCCGACGTTTAACGCCTCGTGACTAAACAAAGGGCACCAACGAGAGTGTGCACACCGACGCGAAAAAACGCCAGGCGTTAAAGCGTCAAAAAAAAAAAAACGCCTCGGGTTCGTTTTTTTTTTTCGACGCGTCGCGTCGAAATCTACTCGACCAATGAGAATGGCGCTTTTGCTCACGTGTCTGGAGCTTCTGAAGTTACAGTAAAACACAACTTGGGGGCGCTCAAACACAAAACTGCCTTGCTGAGCACACATACCAGCGAAGAAGATAGACGACAAGTAGCGTCTACACAGCCGCGAAGCAATAATGACGGACATTCTAAAATATCCCCGAACCAAGCACCAGTTGGAGCTACTGGTGCTTGAAATATTCATGTTTTCTTTGTTTGATTCTGACAAGCGTGTAAATACTTGCTCTCTTCTTCTGAGTGAAAAGCGACTTTAAGAAGCGTAAAGTTGCGCAGCGCCACCTTGTGTACAGGAGTATTTCTGTTTTACATTAAGCGCCATCTAATGCCAGGGAATGAAATTGCATGTTCACTCCACTCATCGTCAGCGAAAATCGCCTGGGTGTGAACACAAAAAACGTGGCGAAAAACGCTGGCGAATAACGCCTGGCGAATATTCGTCCCGGTGTGTACGGGCCTTAAAAGTCTCAGCAGGAAAATGACAGCAGAGGATCCAAGATTTATTATTTTTTCCTGACTTTTTGTCTTTAAAAATCACAGTTATTTGGTCATTTTTTTATTATTTTTTTTATAAATACTGTTATTTATTTTATTAAAATGATCATGAATTAATAAAACTTTATTATAGGGCTTTACAATAAAAAGATAAAAGCAGTTTAAAGTTTTAAAGAAAAAGACTTAATGTGGCCTCACAAGAAAAAGTTTGGTGACTCCATCCTAGCATCCAGGGCTACATTCACACTGCAGGGCTTAATGCTCAATTCAGAATTTTTGAAAAAATTCTATTTTTTTGCAAGGCCGTTCTTATTTCCAATAAAATGCGAACATTTGTGATCTCCTGTGTGAACGTGAAGTGATCCAGAAGTGACCTGCAGTAATCAACTCAACTGTGAACAACGTCACTCTTGTTTGTGGAAGTAGCTAACGTTAATGTGGTCCTGAGGGAATTTATTTGGTTGGCTCGGTTGGTAAGGTTAGCGGCTACCACGCAGGAATCCATTACCATTACCATATCAATTGAGCAATGAACATCACCCAGTGAGGGTCCTTAGGCAAGGCCCTTAGCGCTACTGCCTCCCGAGCGCAGTTAGGCTGCAGCTCACCGCTCCCCCAGGGGATGGGTCAAATGCGGAGAAGAATTTCCCCATTGTGGGATCAATAAAGTACCAATTATTGTTATTATTATTATTTGTCTTTGGTGGATGCACACAAAAAGGCAGGAGACGGAGGTACCAAGGTTAAAATGATTTGATTACAAAACGTTCAAACGCATTAAAAATGGACCAGTTTAAAAGACAGATTCAGTCTGAGGACCAGAAGAGTAAAAGGAGGTGGAGACTCCCAGAAAACCAAAATAAAATGTCACCCCACTCACATGATGCAGACCGGGGGAAAGCCCCCACCTAGAACACAGGACAGACCCCTGAGTCCTCAGCACTGAGGGGAGGGGGGGGAAACAAAGGTGAATTACACAATAAAAGCACAACTCTAAAAGAATTGTATAAAATTCTTAAAATGACAATAAAAGAAACTCTTGTGAGAGTAAGTCTGCCCGTAGGGGGCTGCTGAATGAAGTTTTTGTTCTGGTGGGGGTGAGGGAGGATTCAGGCGTGACGCCCCGTTTAGTCCTCTATTGCTCTATTGCTAGTGCCTGAAGTTCTGATCCGGAGCTGTGAGGCTAAATGGAGGTGTGCGACAGGGGGGTGGAGCTGTGAGTCGATGGGGGGGGGGGGGGGGGGTCCCTTTGTTTCAGTTGGAGGAAGGGCAGAGTGGACTGCTTGGTGCTGAGAGACTTACAAACACCACAATCACTGCTGGATGATAAATACATTTACTCTTTATTTTCTGTCAATAAATCATATTTATCAATAAATCCTTGATTCTGAATGATGGATCTAAAGTTGAAAAGAAGTCAAAGTGCTGACTCAGCACAGATCAAAGGAGACACAGATGATTTCCTGGAATGAAGAAAACATCATACATCATGATGTGATCTGGAACTGAGCTGTTCTTCAGAAGATCCTCCCAAACATGGAAACTGTTGCTGCAACACGTGAAGGTTTGGTTCTGTTGCTAGTGAGATCTGATGGATCAGAACCAGACTTCTGTCAGCTGGAACTGGGGCTTCTTCCAGACCATGTGACCTCATGGACAAGGCGCCTGAGTCCGGATCAGAAGATTGAGGGTTCAAGTCCCTTCATGGTTGGATTTAGATAATGTTCTTTACCAGAGAACTTGGCATTTAGCAGTCAAGGGGAGAGAGGAACTTCCTGACAGGAAGCATAGTTAATTATCTGACATCCAGGATTCATTTCTTTCTTTGTTGTCCTTTCAGACTCACTGGAATCCAGCTGCTATGGTAGAGTGTCCTTGTTGAAGCTTCAGGTCTTGTTTGTCTCTTTCATGTTGGTTGATCTCTATGGTTTTCTCTGTGTGGTCAGAAGGTGACAATAAAGGAAACATCCAGTTTCTGCACACGTTACTTTTAGGCTAATGCTAAGTAAACAGAGAAAACATCTCTGATCTGATTGGACCAAAGCATGTTAGTGAAGTCCACAGTGGTTCCTGCTGTGAAGATCTGTTTCTCTGTTTGTGGATGAAGAGAACAAACGTAGCAGTTCTGCTGTTCCTGAAGTTCCAACATCAGGTTCATAGAGACCAACATAGACCAGATCTGTGTTCCTCCAGGTTCAGGGCTGTGGTCGTCTAGAGGTCCGTACTCTGCGTTGTGGCCGCAGGAACCCCGGTTCAAATCCGGGTCACAGCAATATGTTCAGACCAGGAGTCTGACTGATGCAGACTGATTGATAGAATGACTCATGAAAAATACATCGCTCTATTTAGAGACCAGGGGCCTCATTTATAAACGTTGCGTACGCACAAAAGAAGGCGTACGCCGCTCTCTACGCAATAGTTGAGATTTATAAAAAGCAAACTTGACTGGAAAATGTGCGGTCCTTCACGCAAGCTCTGACCCAGGCGTACGCACAAAAACGGGTGAAATGAGAAACGGCGACACCGTCGGCAGATGGAAGAAACACGTGAAAGTGAAAATGACAATACTGCCTCTCATAAATAACATGAAGACTTCACAAAGCAAGTCTTACAATTAACAGCCTACACGAACACCCGTTTGATCGATCAGCAGTGAAACAAACAAAATAAATCAAACGAAAATTACAACAGAAACTTAAATGAACACTTATTTGCAAAAAGAAAAGTGAAATATGTTCTGCAATATTGGCATGTAGTGCAATTCATCCTCATAAATAATATAGTTAACAGAACGAAATAATGTACAAAACTGATATTCTCGTCAGTGTGTCCGTCTGGTGGAGCAGATATAGTCAAAGTCAGCTTTATTGTCAAATATGCTTCATCCGTAAGACATACAGCACAGATGAAATTGCTTTCCTCTCACCCCACCGTGCAAGCAGCATATAAAATAGCTATTCAGAGCTGCTTCCTTCTCAGACTTTCCACTTTCTTTGGCTCTCTGGCTCTGATGCTGCTGCTGCAGAAAAACCAGCAGCTGCAGAAAAACTCTGCAGAGACTCACAGAGAGAGGATGGAGGCAGCAGATGAAGCTGCTGCAGACTGGGGGCGGAGCCTGGAGATGACTGCTGAAGGTCAGAGGGCGGAGCTTCATCAGGATGAAGGTGCTGCTTGGATTCTGGCTTGATGATCCTAAAATCAAGAGACAAACAGGAAGTTCCTGATGTTTACTTCTCTGCTGGATTTCCATTTTCCAGTGTATCCATTACTGATGATGTCATCAATCTGATCTTTACTTCCTGGTTTCATTGACAGCAAATGTTCCTAAAGATCTGACCCCCTAAAAGCTCCAATAGCAGCTCAGCAGAAACTCTGATCTTTCTTCTCCTTGCAGCTCTTGATGTGGAGGGGCGGAGCCTGAAGAGGAAGCATCTTTCTGCAGGTGGTGCTGCAGCTTTGGGCATGTTTTCCAACTCTTTAGCTTCTGCTGTTCATGGAGTCGTGTCCCTCTGTTCTTGGAAAGGAGAAACCTGCAGAGAACTTTTCCCATTTCCACTCCCTCCTTTCAGCTGCTGCCCACTGTTCCCCTCTGAATCAGGGAGGAGCTCTCATCTGTTCTGCCCACCCCCATCTAGAAAGACATCAGCACCACCTGAACATTCCAAAGCTCTTTTCCAACCCATTTCTACTGAGAAGGAACCAAACACATGAAGATTAGAACAGCTGGAACAGGATGAGGGGGAAGGCTAAAGATTCAAGTCTGTTTGTGAGTCAAAGATAGAATGAAGACAGAAATCAATAGAAAACACAGAGTTGATTCAAAAGAGCATTTATTAGATCCAAACAGGCTGCAGGAATTTTACAGACAGCTTTCAGTTTGAAGCCTTTTGACACTAAGATGCAGTTCTGCAAACAGCCAGCAGGTGTCTCCCTTCTCACTCCTGCTTCAATGCAGTTGGTGTTGTTTGTGTCAAATAAAAGGCAGAAATAACGCATTCTTATGAAAATATATTATTGATAAAGAAAACAGTTTGATAAAAATTGAATCTTAAAGTCGAGTTTGTAAAAAAGTCATCAATTCATTATATGATTGTTTATTGTAGCAGAAAACATTATTTAAACTGCTGACTCAGCATTATATGTTTCAATCCTCATTTCAAAGTGTATCAAAGTAGAAATGATGAATTAGCATTGATAAATGTGAGCTCAGAGGCTGAATCCTGCATGAACTCTTTCAGAGGAAAGACTTTTTAAAACTGAAAAAAAAAGAGAATAATTAAACTATTAGAACAAGGATAAAATGTCACAATAATGTACGCAAACAGCTTCATGAACAGAGAAACACAGACGTCAGCTGACAGGAAGAATTACATCAGTTACTATGGCAACACAAAACAGAAGAGAAGCTGAAGATTTCCCAACACTCCAAGTTAGAATGAGAAGAGGAAGTGCAGTTCTCCATCAGTCCACCGGGGGAGCTGCAGCACAATAACTGTCCACTTGATGCTGAGAGAGACAGTGGAGCTGATCTCAGATCAGTTCCTGCTGCAGCTCTGACACTCATCTCCACTTCCTCTGATTCCTCCATCACTCTGCTCTCCACCTCCCAGGAACACCGTCCAGTCACAACATCTCTGCAGTCCAGCTGCTGCTGCTGCTCCTCTCTGCTCCTCCAGGAGGAACGTCAGTCTGACCCCCACCTGCAGAGAGAAAGTGTAGAGACAGAAGCCGCGTTTACATGGGCATCGTTCGGAATATCGTTTATAATAATTTATAATAATTTATAATAATCTTTAATCCGATCGTGGACCATGTAAACCAGGGGTGTCAAACTCATTTTGGTTCGGGGGCCACATTCAGCCCATCTCTCCTCAAGTGGGCCGGACCATAACATAAAAGCTAAATAACAGCTTTGTTTTAGTTTTTTTTACTCAATTTGAAAAAATGCCTCAACCAACATAGTAGCCTAATCACTTGGGGCCAATGGATATCAAATAAAATTAATTTTAATTTTAAAAAGTTGGTCTATTTAATTTTATATAGACTGAATATTTTACATCTGACACGGAAGCAATCCAGGAACTTTTCTTCATGGTAAGTCTCTTAGTGGTGCTGAATGTTATATTCTTTGAGCACTGCAACCTGTTGATGTCATACATAATATGGGGTTTTGCATTCAGCTTAGTGAAAGAAAAAAAAAAACTGTCCATTTTCCCCGGAAAGCTCTTCCCTCCACCTCACTTTGACCACATTTTGGTCATTAGGGTGTCACTACTGATCATCCTCATAGCAAGATAACAGCGGTGAGGGTCATAGGGAACCAAAGTGCATCTTACCCAGACACAGAGCTGTTAGGTTTCACTTTTGGCACATGCAGAGATATGCTGTTTCACCTGTTTTGCCTTTCCTTTGCTCCCCCTAGTTGCAGAATTGCGCATTTTGGTTATTTCTTGAAAAAATCATAACTCGCCACAGGAATGGGCTAGAAACTTGCTGTCTTTTTTAATCATCCTTATAATTTTTACTCTTCATCTGTGGGCCGGACTTAACCACCTGGCGGGCCGGATACGGCCCGCGGGCCGTATGTTTGACACCCCTGATGTAAACTGTCATTCCGATCGTGTGTCACTACTGCTCTGGTTGGCGTCACGAGGGAGATGCGGACGAGGAGCGCTTCGTGCCCCCCGACGCTCACTCGGTCCACTGGCACCCGAGTGAGCAGAGGAGCGTTTTGTTGTTTTGTTATGTGTGGGAGAATTCAGACTGTGAGCCGTCCAGCCGCTCTGGGTTAGCGGCTGCAGGACTCAGGAGGAACCGCCAGCACACACGGCTTTGGGGCGATGTGTGTGAACTTTTCAGAGCAGAAATAAATGTCGCTCAGTCCTTAGAAACGGTTCAAACAATCACGTGGATTTGTGTTTCCAGTTCTGTCCCGACAAAATAAAGGCTGCTGTTAATCCCACACATTTATGTGCAGCTAAAATGCAGATTGCAGCGTTTTTCTCGCACGGTCCTGGATTTTGTGTCCATCAGGCTAATGTTGTTAGCCTGTGTTAGCCTGTCCTAACCCTTCTTCCAGCTCTGTTTCTTTCATAAAACAGCACTGATCACACGGATTAAATGAAACGATGAGCGAACAGGCGCTTCATAATATTCATAACATTAATAAAAGCACGTTTGGAAGATCATCTTGTATTACGGAGCTGCTGCATAAATGTCTGTGGCAGTGGTTTGTTTACAACGGGACCTATTTCTGCATCCGGATGATTTTACACTACTGCGCATGCCCAGATGATTCATTCCGACGGAAAGCGTGAGCCATGGGAACGTTTGTTCTAATCGGAAAAAGGTTATCTGTGCCCATGTGCACGGGTGAATTTTAACCCGACCATTGATCCGATCAAGATATTCTGCCCATGTAACCGCGGCTAGAGATGAAGGAGTGTCTCCTGATCCTGGTCTGTCAGTCAGTGATGCAGCACAGCAGCAGAAAGAGCAGCAGGAGCTTCAGTCCTGTTCAGAGCAGCAGCTTCCTGTCATCTTCACCTGTTGGAGCTTCTGCTGCTCTGATTGGCTGACTGTTGTCCTGCCTGCTATCATTCAAGATTCAAGAACCAAAATTTAAGATAAACTTTATCCCCTTAGGGAAATTTAGTTGTAGTAGCAGCACCACAGAATAGGATAAAAAATAAATACAAATTACAAAATATACAGGCAAAAAAATATACATGCAAAACTCTAACTCTCAAAAATCTTATGTACACCGATGGCTGCCAGGTGAATTGTGAAGTCTATTGGCTGATGGCAGGAATGACTTCCTGTACCGTTCCTCAGCAAAGGTGGGTACATGAGTCTACTGCTAAAGCTGCTTTTCAGTTTGTCCACCTCCTTGAAGAGAGGATGGGAGGGATCGTCCATGATGGTCCACATGATGTCCCTCACCACCTCCTCCAGATTGGCAAGCTTGAAGCCGATGACAGACCCTGCTTTTTTTTAAAGAGTTTAGCCAGTCTGTTGGCGTCCTTTGCTTTGATGCCAGCTCCCCAGCAAACTGCAACAAAGAAGATGGTGCTCGCCATGACAGACTGGTAAAGTATGTGGAGCCTCCTACTGCAAACATTGAAGGTCCTGAGTCAGTGTTTGTGGACCACTTAAGTGTATTGTCCAGGAACTTGTAGGACGAGACACCCCACCGATACAGACTGGGGAGGGCAGGGACATTCTCCTACTAAAGTCAATCACCATCTCTTTTGTCTTGGCAACGTTCAGCATCAGGTAATTCTCCCCAGACCACCTGACAAAACACTCCTGTACTCCTCTTTCCATCCATTTTCCACAAACCCTGTTATCCAGGTACTTCTGAAGGTGACAAAGCTCAGAGTGGTTCTGGGAGTCAGCTGTGTAGGCGGTGAATAAGAAGGGGGACAGCACGGTTCCTTGAGGGAACCATGCTGTCCCCCTTTCTCCTCAGAGCTTCACAGGGGACTCTGCATCTTTGCTCTCAGACTAACTTTAGGACCAAACATCTGGAAGCAGCTGGACTGACTCCAACCCTCTACTGACCTCAGAGTCTGCAGTTTGGAGTTTGGACTCTCCACCAGATCCTGGAGCTGCTGAACATCTGAAGACTGAAGGTTGTTGTTCCCTCTTAGGTCCAGTTCTGTCAGGTGGGACGGGTTGGACTTCAGAGCTGAGACCAGAGCAGCACAGCTGGTCTTTGACAAACTGCATAACTTCAACCTGAATCCAGAAAAAAGAGTTGAGTTTAAAGACAAAGTTCATGTTTTTCATCCTTCACTTCTTCTAAAGAGTTCAGAGCTGAAGAAGATCAGAAAGTTTAGAAAAAGTCCAAAGATGTGAAGCAACAGCAGCAGATCAGAAGAGTCCAGCAGAAGCAGAGAAGAAGAACATTCAGGAACATTCAGGACAACATGCAGCTGCTTCAGGAAAGAAGTCCAGATGTGTGAAAGTCAAACATCAGCCTGTGGCTGCATCCAAACCAACTGATGTTTCTGCAGCAACAGCAGAAAAAGTCCACTTCCTCTTTCTGCTCAGCTCTTCTCCAAACAGCACTGAATCATGGGAGAATTTCAGCAGCATGATGCTGGAAAGTCTTCATCCCAGTTTTCAGGAGATGATCTTCCAGTCCTTCTCTGCTGCAGCCCTTCAAGCAGAGACTTTCAGCTCCAACAGATCAAAGCAGAGAGAAGAAGGAAGTGATGAGGAAGAGTCAGCAGCAAATGTTGGACATTGATCCCTAGGGATGAGTTTCGTTAAGGTTTTAACGGTACTACTACTCTTATTGATACTGCTTATCGATACTTTTGGAGGACGAAAAATAAATAAATAACAAATTTAGAACATAAAGTGTTTTATTTCCTCATTTTGCAACATTGTTTTTTTAAAAAACATTTTACTTTCTACATGATATTGTTCCAGACAGGATATTTATTTAATTATTTAATCTAATTATTTTTATTCTTTATAAGCGTGATATTCCTTTGATCTTTTGTCCATTTTCCACAACCTTGAACAGACTTTTCTGTCTGTCAAACACCAGAGTTAGGATTGAATGAGATAATGGAAACAAATTCACTTTGATGCAGATTCCTTTCTGTTTTTTTATTTTTCTTTAAATCCAGTAAACACAATAAATTATATTAATTTTATGGATGAAGAATATAATTAGTTATTAATTATAAGGAGGCAGCAGTTAGTTTGTTGCGGGTCTGGAACCATAAGCGCTGAGTTTAAGCCCTGCCTTTCTACCTGTTTGTTGTTTGCTCCGCGTGTAGCCCCCCCCCTGTAATGTGTTCACAGACAGCTCAACATACGGTCATCGTAGCAGCAAGGTGACAGGATGGTAGGGACTCCTTGACGCATACTTTATTAATTTTATGCGGAAATGGGTGTCCTTAGTATATAGGGGGATAAGTAAGCTAGTTAGCTAGTCCGTCTATGGAAGAACCTAAACTTGGGAGTATTTAGGAAAATGCGTGTGCTGTATAATTCTGCTATAAGTACAAGCAAATCTATATAAGCAAATCTGGGGGGGTTGTCTCTCAGGTCCAACTGAGTGACGATGGAGGGATGGTCCTTCTGGCTTCCCTGCTGTGGAACTACTCTGCTCTGCAGCTGGTGGAGCCAGAGGTCCAGGCGCCTCGTCCTGAATCGCCCCGGTCTACCGTGCGGCGAGTCGCTCCTAAGGTGGTTGTGAGGGAACACCCTGTGTCCCCTCCTCCAACCAACCCTTTTGAGTGGGCTTGCAAGGTAGGGAAGGCTAAGGTAGGCGTCAGCTCATTTCATACAAATGAAATGATTTTTCCTGTTTAAACTTGTACATGTGTTCAAGGTGAATCCAGCTTCCTGAAAGCCAGACCAGAAGTGGCGTGTGCAGAGCAGGTCTGTGGTCCATGGAAGAGGCTAGATCATGTGTCTACATAGTTCTCTCTTTTCTTCTTCTCCACAAAAAGCAGGTCAGTTTTAGGAAAAATAAAACTGCAGTGTGTGTTTGTTGTGTCCATATGATAACATTTCTGTGTTTTCTATTCCACAGGCTGCTCCTCTCCCGGTGTCGCCCGTGCGCTTCAGCCCTGCTATTTTGGATCTGATGGACAAATTCTACCCGTCAGATCTGGACTGTGCTGGAGCTGCTGCGCCTGTTCCCGCTGGGAACAAGGTAACTGTTTTGTTTTGATGCTCAGAGTTCAGAATAGCTTTATAACTGCTCCTAAATACTTTTTTCTGGTGTTTGTCATTATTCCTCAGACGTCTCATGCTAGACGTCGCCGGAGGGCTGTGGCTGCATCCCAGAGGGCTGCCCCCAGGTAAGAAGAGGACACATAACAGTGTAGTTTGTTGTAGAAACAGAACTATAAATTAGATGTTTTTCATAAACATATTTAATGGTGTGTATTTTTGTGTTCTTCTGTTTTTTACTAAGGCAGAGGTCCCCGAGCACGTGGAGGTGAAACCCCGGCATTCACCTGCCAGGCGTCCCAGGAAGAAGAAGGTGCCGGTCCAGGTATAATGACTTTGTAGTTTTATTCTGTCAAAATGCTCCAGCACCTAGTTTATGGTAAAAGTGTGACATTAAATACATTTCATGTTTGTGTGCGGGACCGCGTGGGGGTGACACCGAGGTCTCCTACCAAGGACATGACGGTGGAGCGGCCTGTGGACCAGGTGAGAGGAGAAAAGAAAAAGGCTCAATAGTCTTTAGGAGTATTTTTATTTATGGTCATTTTAAGTTTGACATGTTTTTTTGTGTTCCTACTTAAGCTTTTGTTGTGCGCTCCTTTATTAACAGACATGATTCTTGGGCAAATCTGATCAAAATGCTTCCTAAGCTTTAAATTAATGACCAGTGCATTTATGAATTTGATTTTAGGTGTTCAGGTTCGATTTATGGTTTAATATAGAAAAAGAACATTTATGTTTTTTCCTTTAAAGTAATGTCTTTCTTTTCTCCTCTTTTTCTAAAGGACCAGCAGCAGCGTGGACGGCCTGCTGCAGGAGGTAAGAAGAGCAGCAAAGGTAAGAGCTGTTCTCCTTTCTGCATCTGTAGTGAGGTTCAGCCACGTTCAGATCCTGTCATCTTGTTTGGTCCTTCAGAAAGCTTTAGTGAGGTGGTTCCTGCTCCTGCCAGTTGTAGTGTTGAGGCTGTGTCAGACTCTAGTTCAGTTGACATGGAGGTTCGTGTCACATTTGGCTCCTCGGATGATGAGCTGGTAACATCTGAGGTACAGGAGCCTGATCCTGTTCCTGCTGCTGGAACGGTAAAGTTCCCCAGCATCAGAGGATCGTTTCACCAGGGCAGTGAGCTGTTTGGCAGCAACAGTGGGCGGCAGTGCATGGCCATCCCTTTGGTGGCTGCTGCCAAGCACACTGTTAAAAGTGTGTTTCAGTGGGACAGTTGTGAGTTAGATTCTGTGCTGCTTGCTGGAGATCAGGTTTACTCGGACCTGCAGAGACAGAACAAAATCACTGACTCTGCAGGTTTTCTGAGAGTGACTGAACTTCCAGGTCAAGTAGTGGTAGATGGAGTGGAGTTTACATGCATTTTTGGAGAAGTCGTTAGTGGTGACGCTAAAATGAAAATCAATTCGGGTGAGTTCATTGATGTTGGTGCGTTGGTTCCCCTGAAGGAGGGGTTGGCTAGGATGACGGCCCAGTACAACACGTGTCTGCTGACAGTGTGAGAACCTGTGTGCCGTCGATGCTGAGAATGGACGCTCAGCTGTTATAGACTCCAATTCTCGCAGTCCTGAGTGAACAGGTGTAGTTTTTTGATTCTGTGGGTGAAGTTCATGACTACCTGCAGAGGTTAGTCCAGGGCATTGTGCTGACTCAGTTTGAAATAGTTGGTGTAGTTATCTTTTCTGCTTCAGAAACGTTTGACCCTTTCTTAGGAAGTCCTGCAGAAAAGAACTCCCAGAACCTCTGCAAAGAGAGCCTCTTCCATTACACTTCGATAGATGTCACTGTAGAATCCAAGAAAACAGCAACAAAACAAAAAATAGATTTAAGTAATATTGCTGGCCCTTCACGTGAATTTTAGTGAGCCTGAGCAGGAAATATTCTACTTTAATCCTTTAAATCGTGATGTGTGCCAGGCTCTGTGCTCAATGTTAAACATTGAGTTCCAAAATTTCAATGCCCCGCCTGCTCCTCCCATTGGTTTGTTCGGGCCTCCCTGCACCAACGAAAGAATTATTGGAGATGGTAACTGTTTCTTCAGGGCCATCTCTCAGGCTGTGAGCGGATATAAAAACACCATAGAAAAATTTGGTTAGCTGTCGTTAAACAATTAGAAACAAACCCCGATCTGTATAGCTGGGTAATTGGGCGTGAGTACTCCTCTGTGGCTGAGTACATCATTAAATCTAGAATGTGTTTTGTTAGAGTTTGGGCCACAGACGTGGAAATTCAAGCCACAGCTGATTTATTACAGTAGGAGGAAACGTTTTTGTCTTGTTTGATGGCAGGTGGCTTCAGCACCAGAGCAGCGGTCGACAATTATCAGAAAATGCCATTTATATTGAAAATTGTGGTGGTACACATTTTGAAACTGTTGTGTGTGTTAAAGATCCACAACAGGATTGCTGTGCTGGTTGTTGTCCCTCTGCCAACACAGAATCAATAACATATTACATGCGTTCACATGACATTTGTTCTACAGACATAAAGACAACTTCCATAATTGACAACCAGAGCAAAAGCATAAAATTTGATTCTAAATACTTGTTATTCCAAAAATAACAAACAGCAAAAAAGTTTAAAGGAAATATCTACACGGAAAACGATAGGGAACGGTTAAAGCACGTCATTCGAAAAAAAAATCATGAAAGATGAGAATTACCGATGGACAGAAAAGTTAATAAATAGGAGGCGACTAGAAGTAACATATTTAAAAAATGAGGATCACAGAGAAATGTTAAAGTCAAAAGAGAAAACAAAATATAGAGACGATTCCGCTCACAGAACCAAGGTGAAAGCTCAGAGCATTGGCAAATATAAAAAAGATAAAACACAAAATATTAAATTAAAGACTACAAACAAAAAGCGACACAGGGAGAATCCTGCATTCAGAAAGAACGTCATAAGCAATATTCAACAGAAGAGGCAGTTGTTCAGAAAGAATAATAAACTTTATTTGTATAGCACCTTTCCAGATAAAAATCACAAAGTGCTTCACAGTACAACACAATAAAAAAAAACAGTAAAACACAGTAAAAACACATGTTAAAAAGAAATTAAGAAAAAGCTATTTTAAAAAGATATGTTTTTAGCTGCTTTTTAAAAGAAAACACTGAGTCCACAGATCTGAGGCTGAGAGGAAGAGATTTCCAGAGGGATGGGGCCACCGTGGCAAAGGCTCTGTCTCCTTTAGTCTTTAAACGGGTTCTCTTAACAGCCAGCAGACCCTGGTCACATGACCTCAGTGACCTGCTGGGAGTGTATGGCTGCACCAGGTCTTTTATGTAGACTGGTGCTTGGTCATTAAGAGCTCTGTGTGTTAAGACCAGGATTTTAAAATGCACTCTGTAGTGGATGGGGAGCCAGTGCAGCTACATTAACAACGGGGTGATGTGTGAAAATTTGGATGACTTGGTTAAAAGCCTAGCAGCAGCGTTCTGGACAATCTGGAGCCGTTCTAGAGATTTTTTACTTAAACATGTGAAGATGGAGTTGCAATAGTCGAGACGGGAGGATATAAAACTGTGAATGAGCATCCCCAACTCAGAACGGGACACAACTGGACTCAATTTTGCAATGTTTTTTAGATGATAAAAACAAGAGCGAACAAGTGACCCGACATGAGAGTCCAGGGATAAAACCGGGTCTAAAGTTACACCTAGGTTCCTGACAGAGGGCTTGATAAAAGAAGCAAGTGAGCCGAGCTCATGGATTATCTGGGGGAGACAACTGTCAGGAGCACAAACTAGGAGAGAAGAAGGCAGAGAGTTTCCAGGAAGTCATGCAGGACTTCCTAAAAAAGGTGGAAAAAGGTCCAGAGTTTGTTTGCTGTGTTTGCAACAGATTTCTGTTTCATCACCAGGTTTTGCTGTGTGTCAGGGAGACGTACAGCAAATCTGTGAAGATGGCAGAGATTGCAGATATGTGCATTAGTGAGGACTACCTGCAGCGCTGCAACATGGACTGTGAGAGCCCATGTTTGTTTTTAGGGACGGCGAGGAGCGCTCTCTGGATTTGCCACTGCTGCGACTCAATGTTAAAGTGCATGGCTATATCTTTGGTGGGTGCTGCCAAGCATCCTGTTAAAAGTGTGTTTCTTTTTTTGTGTGTGTTTCAGTAGGACAGTTGTGAGTTGGATTCTGTGCTGCTTGCTGGAGATCAGGTTTACTCTGACCTGCAGAGACAGAACAAAAACTGACTCTGCAGGTTTTCTGAGAGTGACTGAACTTCCAGTTCAAGAAGTCATGGATGAGTGATGATGAGTATTTTGAGGACTTTTTGAATTTGGCCCTGGCAGAAGGAAATAATCTGGTCCGACTGTTGACCAATCGGGAAAATGAAGCCAAGTACTTCCCTGTTATCTTTCCTGATGGTAAAACATTTACCACAAAAACAGAAAGTTCAAATTAACTCTCTCGCGTTACTTCAACAACAGGATCCTCCATGCTGACGGTAGGTTTGCACAGAACGTCGAGTACATCTTCTTTGCACAGTACATGTCGGAGGTGGAGAAGGTTGTTTCTAGCGTGTCTGTGGCTCTCAGAAAAGAAATCAGGAAGTGCATCTGAAGGTGTAAGTGCTGATGCACGTTCTGAGAAATCCCTGAAGAAGCTGCTGGAAGCAGATCAGGGCTTTTGTTTCCTCCATCCTATTCGAAGCACTCCGGCATTCTGGCAGGCAACACAGAAGGACCTGTTGGCCTGTGTTCGTCAGCTGGGAATTCCAACGTGGTTCTGTTCATTCACTGCTGCCGACATGCTTTGGAAAAATCTCCTCGAGACTGTGTTAAGACAGCAGAGGAGAACCCAGACAGCTGACCAGTTGGATTGGGCTGAAAGATGTGAATTGTAAATTGAAATATGTCACCTGTGAGATTCCTCAGGATGACAGGAGGAAGTGTTGAAGGAAATTGTTCTGGCTGTCCAGCAGCACTCAAGGACCCACACCAAGTCATGTAAGAAGGGGGGGACCAAATGTCGCTTCAACTTTCCTAAAACAGCATCCGGCCGAACATTTGTTATAGACGATGAAAAGATTGTGAAATGCCCCAAATGTACGGACGCGAAGGTCAAGGCCGGCCAAGAATCCAAATCAGAATGCATCTGCTGGAAGATTGACATGAAGAAGCAGATTGCTGAGGAGGCATTTGTATTTTTGACAGAAATTAATCGCATTGTAAACGACGAAAAATCAGAATTTGAAACCCTGGAACAGATCTTTGAATATTTCCAAATCAACCAGGAAATATAGGAGACACTGTTCAGGGCCTGCCATCAGAGAAGCCAGGTCGTCCTAAAAAGAAACAAAAATGAAATCTGGATCAACCCCTACAACAAGTCCCTGTTAAAATGTTGGAATGCAAACATGGACATTCAGTACATCGTTGATGCGTTCACTTGCGTCGTGTACATCATCTCGTACATTTCAAAAGAAGAGCGCAAAATTGGCCTGTTGTTACGAAACACCCAAAAAGAAGCGGAAAAGGAAACGCCAGTGCAAAAGACACACTGAAGAAATTAGGCACCGTATATTTACATAATCGGCATGTGTCGGCTCAAGAAGCAGTGTATAGATTGGCTAATATGCACCTAAAAGAATGCTCCAGAAAAGTTGTATTCATTCCAACCGGGGACAACATCATTAGGATGAGCAAACCGCTTGCTGTTCTGCAGCAGCAAGATGAGTCCGGGTCCCAGTGGATGCTAAACATTGTGGACCGGTACAAAAATAGGCCACACGATCAGGAATTTGAACCTGTGCATCGCTACATTCGCGTCTGAATAGCGGCTATTGTCCAAAAACGAAAGCTCTAAAAATGCGATAGAGCTCCAAAATAATTGCGGTGTGGTTGTAAAACGCACACGTACCAAACCTGCAGTCGTCCGTTATGCGCGCTTCTCCGAGCACAAAAATCCAGAGCAGTTTCATTTGAGTATTCTACAATTATTCCTCCTGTACCGCACGGATGACGATCTGAAACCGCAGGATTTCAAATTCTACCAAGATTATTATAAGAACGATACGGTGCGTCTTCGAAGCGGTGAACACACAGTTGAAAGTGTTGTTGATCGTAACCGGGAGAAGTTCGAGCGTGAGGCTGACGCGTTGGAGCCGGCACAGGCTGAGCTGAAGGATGCAGAGTTTTTGGAGGCTGCATGGGACATTTTGGTCCCCGGGGCCCAGTTGGAGCAGCGGTAGAGTGAGATGGAGCAGCGAGAGCAGCTGGTAGAGAGAGGGACAGAGGGGGAACATCAGGAGGACATTCCAGATCTGGATGTTCTCCGTGGAGAAGCTGCTCGACTGGAGAAGAGTCCCGGTCTCAGTAGGGAGGAGGGGCTGTTGCTCATCAGCTCTCTGAATGAGCTGCAGCTCTCCACCTTCCTCCATGTCAGAGAGTGGTGTTTACAGAAGGTCTCAGGTCAGAACCCAGATCCTCTGCACATGTTTGTTACAGGCGGTGCAGGGACTGGAAAGAGCCACCTGATCAGAGCGATCCAGTACGAGGCTACGAGGTTGCTGTCACCTCTGTGTCTCCAGCCGGACGCCGTGTCGGTTCTGCTGACCGCCCCCACAGGGATTGCTGCCTACAGTCTGAAGGCAGCAACCATTCACACTACATTTGGAATCGGTACAGAATTCCGTCTGCCGTACTCTCCTCTGGGCGAGGAGAAACTTAATTCTATGCGCGTTAAGTACCACGATTTGCAGATTTTGATCATTGATGAGATTCCCATGGTGGACCACAGACTATTGACCTACATCCACGGCAGACTGCGACAAATTAAACAAACAGGTGACTTTTCCCCATTTGGAAAAGTGTCAATTATCGCTGTTGGAGATTTCTATCAGTTCTATCAAATTTGTGGTCCATGTGCTTCAAAGTGGTTGAACTGACAGAGATCCTCCGACAGAAAGACCAAGCATTTGCACAGATGTTAAACAGGCTTAGGACGCGTACAAAAGACACCAAATTGTTGCCCAGTGACGTGCAAATGCTGAAGCAATGTGAAACAGGTGAGGGCAGCACGGCTCTGCCCATTTTCCCCACCAATGCCCGGGTGTTTCAACACAACTTGGAGCAGCTCAAAATTACATGTGAAAATTATTGTGAAATTATTGCAGAAGACTTCATCCCGAGTAAAGAGACGGGTAAACTGCAACTGATAAGCAACTTCAGAGTTTTCCTGCTGAATATTCAGGGATTACTCAGACATGTCTATCAGCTGCAGCCTAACTGCATTGCTGTGACAGAGACATGGCTGACCCCCAGCTCTGCCTTAGAAGCTGTCCAAATGGACGGCTTCGTCCCAGAGGGCTTTCCTACAGTGGAACCAACCCAGCATAAGTTGGCCTGAAGAGCCAGCAACATGGTGGGGTTGGGATCTACTGTACGGACGGAGGAGACGACCAAATACTGTAGAAGCCAGACCTTAATTTGGAGTGTGTTGTATACAGGAGTCTGGCTCTAAATTTAGTGTTAGCTGTAGAGTATCCCCCCCATCCACTAGTGCTGTTTAGATCTCACCTACAGATTTGGTAATCTGGTTAGAGAGTCAAAGTGAAACAGTTGTAGTGATGGGAGATTTTAATGAAGACATCCTGAAGTCCTCTTCCATTTTTAATCTGATGACGGACAGAGGCTTCAGGCAGCATGTCACTTCTCCCCCAACAGAGAGGGGGGGGACCATCATAGATCATGTCTATGTTAAAACTTCAAAATTCACTGTCAAGGCCGTGGTCAGTCAAATTTACCTCAGTGACCACGAGGGGATCCTCTGTTCATTAGTGCATCCAAGAGAGGTTGTTTTTAGCTTTCTTTCATATCATGAAGTAGTTTAATAATATCAGTTAAGTTCTTGATTTTTTTTCTCTTTTAATGCATGTGTTCATTTTCATTTGTTATGAAATGTTCAGTTTCTTTTACTGTATTTCAACAAGCATGACACAAAAACATGTAATATGCAATAGATTTTAAAGGTAATAGATTAACAATTAGTTTGATCGGTTTGTAGAAGCTTACAGAGGAAGCTTTCTACTTTCGTTTAGCGGCTTCATCTTTCCATCCATGTTCAGCGGATTACAATGAAAAGCTGTTCATCTTCCGCTCATACTGCAGTAAAAAGATCGCAGACAAACTCCTCCAGTCCAGCTGAATCTTCATCATGGATGAAGCGCCGCTCACTTCTAACATCCCAGTGAGTCACAGTGTGGAGAACGGGAGCAGCGCGGTGGGAAAAGTACAACGGGCCAGGAAAAGTCGGATTGATATTGTTGTGAGAGGCAGCGACATTGCTTAAGACGATCATAAAGGTAAGAGAATGTGATCAATAACAGCTATGGATAATAAATCGACAAATGGGAACAAGTAGACTTTTTGATCTTGGAGCAACTGAGATTCTTTGCTGACCACGCCCACATTCCCTATATGTTCATATCTAATGTGAAGAGGATCCACTCAGATGGGACATGGAGTGAACCCACACAAAAAGGAAAAGAAGATGGGACTTCCCTCAATGTGTCGTTCTGGATTAGTTCTGGACCGGACCGTCTCCTCCTCTCAGCCACGGACGCATGCAGAAGAAGATCCTCCAATGTGGACCTGGTCCCTGGGAAAGGAGCCAAACACTTTTCCATTAAGTCCTGTGAAGAAAAAGAGAAAAAGGATGAAGCTGACAGATGCAGGGATCCATCCAGTCATCCAAGTGAAGAAGGTTTTCTTACCTCCAGAGAGCTCACAAAAACAAAAACAGCTCCAGTCAAATGGAACTGCTGGAAGATCTTGGAGAAGTTCGGCTCAAACTGCACCCAAAGGAGAAGCTAAGCAGGGACACCGTCATACCGGACCTAAACAGGCCATCGGCCAGTGCCCCAACAAAACTCCCCACCAGGTATGAAGTCCACATACAGAAGATTTCTTCTTTACATCTTCTTTAGTTTTCTATAAATATTTGAATTTCTTTCTTCATATCTCCAGTTTTCAAGGATGGATGGTGTCATCCTTGCAGCCATGGATGGAGAAGAAGCTCCTCCACTGTGGGCCTGACATGCGGGAGCAAACTCAGCATTTTCCCAGGAATTCTTGGCAATCTGTGATGAAGAGGAGAAAAAGGATGAAGCTGAAGTGATGTAAACAATGCTAAGCTCTGATTGACACAGGGAGATGATCTTCTAAACAGGCTTTTATGATTGTTATGATTTTTACTAAGTGCATGTTTGCTTATAGGTTTTTAAATCTGTGCACCCAGGGCTTTTTTGTGGCTTAACTGACACAGAAGAAGTGTTACAATTAAGTTAATAAGTTAATACAACATTAGCCGTGCTAATAACAGATTTAGCCGTGGATCAATTTAACTGGAATAACCATCAGTCTTTTTTTTGTCTGGACCTGAATGGTGACACAAATTCCCATGATTGTGCACACAGTTTGTCAGGACTGGTCCCCCAAAAGCGCCTCCGCCTGTCCTCGGTCTGGAGACACTAATCTCCCAGGAGACACGGTTCTGGAGTCCGGGCGGCAGAACAGGGAAACGGACAGCAGTCCGAAGTCTCCTCCGTTGCGCACACTGTACCAAAGCATGAGACTGTACCCGTCTCCATGTCTGGTCCGGCCGGCTGAACAATATCAGAGACCCATGTTTTTTAATCTGTCCACACGATCTCCTTCTGCAGTCTGAGCTCCAATCTGAAAGCCTCTAGAATCTCTGTGACACAGAAGAGAGGACAGTCTTCCCTTTCTACGTCGCAGTTCATCTTTTCCGGTTTAGCTTTTAGAGCGATCATGCTGCGTTTTTTAAACAGCACCCTGTTCTGTGTCCTGATTGGCTGGAGACCCTGTCAATCAATCTCCTCAGTCTGTGTCTCCTGTACAGAAATGCGGAGCTCTTTAGATCAGAAATCTGTGATCGATCAGATCTTTGTTTTCATTCTAAGAGGAAAAGGGTGAAAATGTTCATGTCTGTCTGAGAAAAGTGTATTTAGTCAGTGAGGAGTTTTAAATTGTAACTCCTGCAATAAATGAAGAACTCTGTAGTGGTGAGAAGGTAACAGATAAATGATTCACTGCAGCAGAAGACAAAAATGTGCTTTTTCATTATTATTGGATGAGAAACAGACGTGCAGAACACAACACAGCTACACAAAACATGAGACGTGTGATGAGCTGCAGCCTCAAAGTCTTTATTAGAATAATGATGGGAGAGGATCCATTATTTAGTGTTTTTTTTGTGTTGTTTTATTTCATTAATAATGTTATTTATTTCATTAAAAGGATCGTGAATGAATGAAACATAGCACTATAAACTTCCTTGAAGGTACCAAAGGGCTTCACACAAAAAAAATGATCTAAAATGGGAACACAAGTTTTACACTAAAAACATAATATTCTGTTTTTTTCTGATCGATGCTCTGCTATGTCGTGGCCAAAAACTGAAAAGGTCCTTTCACTTTAAGTAAGCAGGAAATAAAACGTGCACGTGCTCAGCTAGCTGATATTCAGGGCATGAAAATGTTCTGCAGACAAACTCTGAGGTTTCTGACTGTGCAGCAGAGGAAGAGGAGGCGGGAACCTCTGAGGTCTGGGGTTGAATCGCCTCAGAGGAGCAGAACAGTGACGGTCGGTGTGCTCGGTCTAGTCCAAAAGAGACTTGTCTATGGTCAATTTAATGAAAGTCCCCTTTAGAACTTTGAATATTTGTTTAAGGTCGTTTTTACCAAACATAGACTAACCCAACACGTTACACTAACATGCTAAAGCTAGTAGTCGCAAATTAGCATTTTGCTGCTTATTGTAATAAAAAAACGATCAGTTTAGAAACATCTAGAAAGAAATATTACTTACATGGCAACAGTTTCCACAAGTCTAAACAGGAAGTTGACTGAAAAACATCGTAGCTCCAAGCATTCAGCGTCAGCTCCGCTCCTCACCAACGTCTGACTCTCTGCCGTCAGTGAAACGATGGCTTTGTCCGAATTACCGCCCTAACCCCTAACTACTAAAACCCTATATAGTGCGGCACTATATAGTTCTCTATATAGTTCTCTGAATTTTCAAAGCAATTCGGACACCCGTGCTCACTAGTTTTCTCTTTCGGGTGTTTTCGAATGGCGCTTGGCACGAAAACAAAGTGGCGCATTACCGCCACCACCTGGTCTGGAGGGGTACTACTTCTATTTGACGCCGAGAATGACACCCATTTGTCAAAGTAAAAATATAATAAATATGAACATTTTATGAAGACTATTTATGAATCTGCTGTTTTCTGATCATGGAAAACGTGGCTGATTTATAAATAATGAGATTACAAACACATTGGTGTAGATTTAATGTATTTGCTGATAAATAAACCCTCATGTCATTAGTCCATGGCAATATTTATTTTTGTGCCGCTGAACGATTTACGGGCTCTTGCGAGGAAGCATTTTTTTTCTGTAGTTTTATCTTCTACCTTACTGAAAATAGCTTTATATATGAATCTGTCCGTGTTCCTGGCAATAATTCAACCGTTTTTCATGAGATCAAACCAAAAACGAGCAGATATGCAGCATCACAGGACAGCAAGGAGGAACAGACGTCTCAGAAGATTTCCTCTGGATGCCCCTGACCAGACATGAACAACCTGTGAGTTAAACTTAAAGTTTTTTTATTAGTTCAATTTAAGCATTTGTTACTAATTGTGCTCAAGGTTACACAGTCAGCTGGGTAAGACTTTTTAACATTATTTTTCAACACTGGACTATGAGTTGTATAGTCTAACTACATGAAACACTTGTGAGATCAAAGTTTAGTATTTTTTATTCAGAGTCAAACCATATCACTTGTTTTAAACAAAAATACTTTAATTTTTAAATATTTATATAAAAATCCAAAAACCCAGCCAAAAAAAAACCCACGAGATTTTCCAGCATTTATATATACGTCATAAACTAAAATTTAAGACATCAGAATAAAATGAAACATTCAAAAAATATCTGATTAAATTTTTCTCAATGAAATAATTATTTTTCTATTTTACAGGGTTTTCCACATCTCTACTGCTTTGCCAACATAAAGGTGTCTGTCGTGGCCCTCTATGCTGACGGTCAGTCCCACACAAGACCAGACCGGCAGACCCGCAGATCGGTTGACCCGCAGGACCATTGAGCATCTGGTAGAGCAGCTTCGGGTTCCTCACACTCTGGGGGGGGGGGGCACAGGAGACTGAGGTCCTGGTGTTTCTTTTCTGGCTGGCGTGTGGCACATCTTACGGCGTGGTAACAAGAGCCTTTGACATGCCACGGTCCACTGTGAGCTATGTTGTCCACATGACGGCAGACCGCATCCTCCAGCTGAGGAGCAGGGTCACCCAGCATCCAGTGGGAATGAACTGCCATAAGTCACCTCAGGTTTTTTAGCAGCTCGATGAGTCTTCCACCTTCCAAAAGGCTGTGGGGAGCATTGATGGCTGCCACTTAAGAATAAAGGTCCTAAAAGAAAATGCAGCTTGTTATTTTAACAGGAAGCTTTTTTATTCCATTCAACTGCAGGCTATATGTGACTCTAAGCCAAATTTAGAGATATTTTTGTTGGGAATCAAGGATCAGTCCACAGTTCACAGGTTCTACGTAAAAGCCCAATTTATGTAAATCAAACATTACCCACCTGAAGGATCCTTTTGGGTGATGGTGGGTATCCCTGCATTCTTCATCCCATCACGCTGCTGACACCCTACAGGGAACCCATGAGGAATGCGGTTCAGGCCCGTTACAACCAGCACCACGCCAAGGCACGCTCTGTGGTGGAGAGAGAGCATTTGGCATTATGAAGATGAGGAGGAGAGCAATATTTCTGGGGGCACTGGAAGTAAAACCAACCTTTGCAATGAAAATCATTGCCTGCAGTTCAGTTCTGCACAATCTGTGCATCAGCGAAGGGGACTGCTGGGAGCCACAGATGTTGAGCCACACCAGGAACCAGTAGGACGGGTAAAGTGGCGTCCGTCTGCGAGGACAGATCTCTGCTTTCCTTTCAGCTCCAACTGTGACACACATGACTCTAGAAGACCAGGATTATTGTTAAGATGTATAAAAATAAATGTTAACATATAAAACGAAAATGTAAATATGTACATTTGATATTTATATGAAAATTCTTTTGAGATTGTTAAAAATGGCTCAGATTTAAATAATGCATCTAAATAATTCATTTTTGTTCATGCATTTATTAAAAAAATTGCAAAAACGACGACGTTACATTTTGTGAACAATATTTTAAACTCAGGTAAGCTTAACAGACTCTCCTGTCACTCTTTGTCCCTTCGTGCTCTTTCCTCCTCTCCTCTTTCAACAACCTTTACCCCAACATGACAACGATTACAGTTTAATGATAAATAAATACAAATCTGATCAAGTGCTCTTACTCCCATCCGGCACGAGCTTGCCTGATAACAAACAGGCTATCTTTCTCCATCCACAGATGGATCAGATTTTCCTCATCCTCGTCAGTCCCTACATATATAAACACATTTAATAAATGTGTTAATAACTTATTACTACGGTTAGAACTCACTCATTTCTTTATGTAATATCAACAGCGTTTGTTTTTAGCATTCGGCGCTAATTCGCGCTAGCGTTAGCTTTAGCATTACCGAAATTGATGAGCTTCAAAACAATGTAGATAGTCGATTGAGGAATATAACATATTAAACACATCATCTTACGTATTTACAAATATATTTTACAACAGATACTTGATACTTTTAAATATACTTACATTTTAAAGTCCTCTTTCTCGCGCAACCGTCCGCCATCTTCGAATAATTAAAGCGCAGTGTATTGTGGGTCACACGCAATGCATTCTGGTATGAATGCAGTGCATTCTGGGCAATATTCGCCGATCGAGTGAGCATCGATCCAGACTGGTTTTTCGTAGAGAATTCTGGGAAATTTCTAGTGCACATGATTTTTGAACTGTAGATTCGGACAGCACTACAAAATGGCGACCGCACTATATAGTGCACTATATAGGGGTTAGGGCGGTAATTCGGACACAGCCGATGATTCCATGGTTCCTTTCAGGACACGCCCACTCATCTCTGATTGGATGGATCATTACACAGACAGTTAACACAGCAAATGAAATCACAGAATGAACAAAAATACATACAGGTTAGGTTGTGGGGCAAAATAAAACTTTTACAACAAACAAGACCAAATAAACTATATTCTCAATAGAACTTGTTTCTGTTTTTTTTGTTTCTGTTATCAAAAGCTGCAGAAAGAAGATAAGAGAAACAGCAGCCATGAAGGGACTGAGGACAGACGGACATTAATAAGCCAGAACCCAAGCAGCACCAGACTCCACATCAGCTGGAGGATGGTGTCGTTCAGATGCAGCTAGACCTGGCTGTTCTCACAGACCATGTGGCCTAATGGACAAGGCGTCTGACTTCGGATCAGAAGATTGAGGGTTCAAATCCCTTCATGGTTGGAAGCAGAACTTTCAGAGACTCCCACAGTGAGACACCTGCTGGCTGTTCTTTGCAGTGATGAAAGTCTTCCGGGAATTCCCGGAAATCCGGGTTTTTGAGCAAACCGAACGTACTTTCCGGGAAATAAAGACCTGATCTCTACGGACAAATCGCTTTCCGGATTAAAAAATGGTCTGAAATCAGCTAATTTTAGCTTTATTTTCTATATTTCTCCGCAGATCGCTTCCTCTATGGTCGTGGCCATCTCTCGTCTTCCCGGCCTAATTGACCAATGACGGGACGTTTTAGTTGCTTTCGGATGCGTCGACGGGTCTGATTGGCTCTGTCTGCACCACGTGGTCAGCGTGACTTGCTTCCCTAGAGACCAAAACTGGCGGACCCACGCTAAACTTTCACAAACACATCTGAAGAGTTTGCGATCAAATTTGTGTTAAAATAATGGCAGGCATCGTCATTATTGAGCGTGGTCACGACCTCAGTTGTGAGAAGACGATAAAAAACAAATTGAAGTGGTCTTGGCTGGAAAAAAAAAAGATTTTTAAGGTAGTGTAGGTCAAATACTTTTTTGTGTAAAATAATCTCAAAACCACATTTTGAAATAATTTCAATTTTAGTTTTGAGTTTCAGTTTTTATTTTGAATACATTTCTCTATCTAATTTATTTGTATTTCCTAATTACCATGATTTAGTTCAGTATAGTTAACATTAATTATAAGTATTTGATGGTTTGGACCCGCACTCCCTTAAAAAATAATGTTTACAATGTTTAGCTTAGTTTGTATGTTTGTTTTGATATTTCCCAGATTACTTAGTATTGGTGTTAAAGAATTGATGTATTATGTTATGGAATTATAGTTTAAAGCAGATCCCATATTTTGATGTAATTATAGTTTGAGAAAACAGTGCAAGTGGATGTTGTACATCAGTCATTTCTAAAGCAGAAATAATGTATAAATAACTGAGGTATTTTCATAGAATATCATAGTTACTGGTGTTCTTTTTGCCATTTGGGGCTTTGATGTTACTATATTTTAGCAATTGTATGTTTTGCAGCTTTAAGGAAAAGCGTAGATTGTAGGATTGTGTTACTTTGAGCAATTTTCCAAATTCTTTTTTAGGACCAGCAAGTCCTTAATGGAGAGTCAAACTAGGGGTTTGAATGACAAATCATGATGCTCCAATTAGTCTTAGTTTCTTGATAAAGAAGTGAATAACTAGCTGCCAGAATGCACCAGAATGCATCTAAGACCACGTATTTTTCCAAAATTTCGCTCTGTGCCCGCCATATCGCTCAAAGAAAAGTTCAGGGATTTTTTCCTTACCTGACTTTCATCACTGCTTTGTAACTGCATCTGCAGCTTCTAGAAACGTCTTTGTTTCTGTTTTCATCTTTTCAAACAGTTTGTTTTCTTCACATGAAGCCTAAAGAAATGTCCTCAGAATGATGGAAACAGTTTTTCTGCAGCTTGAAGCTGTTCTGGAAGATTTTCTTCTTTAGTGCAGAGAAATCTCTCATTTGATGAGACGGAGGAACTGCAGCAACGTTTCCTGGAAATCCTCCACATTTCATTGAAACCATGTTGGAACTTTGTCCATGAGGTCACATGGTCTGGAAGAAGCCCCAGTTCCAGCTGACAGAAGTCTGGTTCTGATCCATCAGATCTCACTAGCAACAGAACCAAACCTTCACGTGTTGCAGCAACAGTTTCCATGTTTGGGAGGATCTTCTGAAGAACAGCTCAGTTCCAGATCACATCATGATGTTTGATGTTTTCATCATTCCAGGAAATCATCTGTGTCTCCTTTGATCTGTGCTGAGTCAGCACTTTGACTTCTTTTCAACTTTAGATCCATCATTTACAATCAAGGATTTATTGATAAATATGATTTATTGACAGAAAATAAAGAGTAAATGTATTTCTCATCCAGCAGTGATTGTGGTGTTTGTAAGTCTTTTATTTTGAAATTCCTCAAGGATAATCATCATGGTGGGATTTCTAGATCTGCATGAACTCATCCTGAATCCAAAAGACACTGGAGCATCAAAGAATCCAACCCATCTCTGCCAACATGAGGCTCTTACTTTGAAGAGTCTCAGACTTCCTGCAGGGAAACAGGCTTTCTGCTGCTGCACTGACAGATGTGCACGAGCTTGAAAGAGCTTCCTGACTGAGGAGCTGCAGACTTTCTCCTGCAGAGCAGCAGCTGACTTCAGCATCGTCATGGGAACACAGTCTGCTGCTGCTTCTGGAAACGTCTTCAAGGCTGTGGTGGGACTTGTTGGTCTGGAGGACAGATTCTCTGAGCAAATGCTGCTTCAGCTTCAAGCTTCAGCTCTTTTCTTCTGGCAGAGCTTAGAAGAAATGGAAACCTCCTTTGTTCTGACTGTTTGCTCCAAATCCCAGATTCAGGAATTCCTCCAAGAAGTTCAGCTCAGAGATCATCAGCAGAGAAAAGCCTGAAGTTCTGATGGAAAATGACAACAGAACATGATCAATATTATTGATCCACATGGAATCCAGAAGAAACTCTGAGGTGAAGACATGAAGACACAAGCTTCAGAGACATGAGGAGAAGTCAGAGTGGATTCATTCTGGACTTTCTTCTCACATCTTCTCTTCAGAACATCTTTGTCTTTGATCCTTCAAATCTTCTGAAATCTGATCATCCATGGATTGTTTTTGTGGGATCAGATCCAGAGTTGCTGAAAGTTCTGCTGCCCTCTGCTGGTCAAAGTGTCCAAACAGCAGAGAGGAGATTCTCTGGGATTCATTGGAGTCCAGATTCTCCTGGATGTGAACAGTCTCTGCTTCTGGAACAGAAGAGTCCTTCTCAGAGCAGCATTGAGGATCTGTTCTGTCCGGCTGAGAGCGCTCCCTGCTGGTAGGAGACAGAACCACATCAGCTGCTTTTCTTTGGCCGTTCAGAAACAGTCTGGAGACTCTAAAAAACCTCCACTTCCTGAAGCAAACGGATGCAGAGCATCATGTTTGATCCTCTTCCTTCAGAAACGGCTCCATTGTTCCATCGCTCAGCAGTTTGACTAAAGCAGCTGAGAGTCTTGATGCAAACAGACCTCAGCAGCTCATCCAGAACGCCATGACAGAAGCACATGCAGCAGCACGTGCACGCTCCCAGAGAACAGCAGCTGATCCAAGTCCTGACTTTGAGGTGAGACCTTTCTGTTCTGCTTGGACCACACTTCAACATGAACTTCATTTCCCATCATTCCATCTGTCAGGAGAGAACAGCTGTAATCAGCTTCCTTCAGGAATGACTGCAGGTAGAAGGATCTTTCATTCTTCAGCACCACCAGGACCCACATCCAGCCCATCAACAGCCAGAACATCAGTGACATCAGCGTCTGATCTTCATCACATCATCATCATCATAGGACCACCTCTACGTTTTTACAATCTGATGGATTTCAGTCTTTCTGCAGCTTCTCATCAAGTGGATTGTCAAATATTTTCATTTCCTGTTTTATGTTTTAAATGTTGAAGAAAAATCTTTCCAGTTTTAAAAAAACGAGACTAATAAAGATAATGGAAAGACCCTGTCTGCTGCAGGATCTGTGCAGGTGCATTGTGGGTAATAATGTTCTGTTTGGGATATTTGCTGGATTCTGGATGTTGACAGTTGTGTTGGTCTTGATTGTTTAGCGTTGTGGTTTGGATGTTTGTTGTTATTTGTAGCACAGCTGAGTAGGTTCTTCATAGACAACATGTTGCTCTGCCAATGTGCCTTTGGGCCAACTTGATTGGGCTGTTTGGTATCGTGCATCAATAATACATTATCCAACACACAATGTAAAAATAATTTAAATACAACATTGTTATATTTCTCGGCAGGGAGGAGGCCATTTGATAAACTCTGCATTTTGGTTCTTAACTGCACTGTTTATCTGAGTTGTTACCTACAAATACACATTGGTATTTATTGATCATTTTATTTAAGTGAAAACTTACACCTGAAAATATGGATAAGAATACCAATAAGGTACCAGAGTGAAAAGCAGCAGATTAAGAAGACTTAATAAAATATTAACGATACCTATCTCTACTAGGGGAGTGCCAAAATATCAATATGGCGATATGTCGCGATATTTAGTGCTGCGATTGATTCTCGAGACGTCTTCGTCAAGTATTGCCCTTTTATTTACATGTAAAGACCCTGTAAAACGTTATATTAACATCCTTTGGTAAGACAATTCAGAGGGTCGATAGGGGGCGATCATTGCTAGATTGGCTGTTGCGGGCGGACGAAGAAGAACACACATTCAAAGAAAGATGGCGGAGGGGAAAAACAAGAGGCAAGAGCAGCAACTTAAAAGACGCGCCCAACGCGCCCAACCCAGAGTTGTGTGAGAAAGCTGTGGCTGTTGCTGGCCTGAAGCCGACACAGCCCGGCGCGGATACTTTTTCCAGAAGAAGCTACCGCCGTCTTCTGCGAGAGCACCAGCAATAACAAGCGGAAAACAAAACGGGAGGTGGAGAACGAGGGATTTTAGGTTTTTATTTATACATTAGAGCCACGCTTTGACACGCTTTGACATTTCCTCTTGGAAATAATGAATAAAGGATCCCTGCACTGTACACCCAGACCAGAGCTATGGTTGAGATGGAAACAGAAGAAAGAGAGGCATCCCTGCCCTTAGACCCCCTTCAGTGGTAGACGAGCGGCGTCTTGACGCTAAAAAGCCTGTGGTTCTGTAGAAAAACATGAACATTTAAACATACATCACATCCAGCTGTTCCCCAAACGTGTTGTTTACAAAGGTGTTTACTTTTGGATGCACTTTAAGTTCTTCATGTATTTTATCCGTGGTCATTTATTTTAAAAGCAGTTTATGTCTTAAATAACTCAAAGGAAAGTTCCTAGTTACTTGATTTTTATTTTTCTGGGAGAATTTTATTTTTTGTTTACACCACATTTGCAATAAATGGTGTCATTTATTTTTAACAAAGACACTAATTTGATCACAGAATTAATATCTGATTTACAGCTTTTTTTAAATTAAGCAATGGCTGTGGTTTTGTTTTTGAAAAGTTAATAACAATGTGTCTGGCAGTTACTTGACTTAGTCATTTCTTTTATCCTGTTTACAGCAATTTTGTACTAAATAATGGCATTGCTCTTCATGTTCGCTCTTGTTTAAACCAAATTTTACAGATATTTCCAAATGAAAATTGTCATTGTTTGTCAAAGACAGAGTATTACTGATTTCAGCAGTGTTACACAGAAGTCTGTTATTCATTACACCAAATAGGACACAAGTTGTTTATTATCATGGTGTTTAAAAAATAAATGGGGAAATATTTTCCAAAAAACAGTTTTTCAAGTTCTTCTTTCTTAAAGTTTGATATATTGTTAGTTTTTAGAGACGAGATATATCGATTATCACAATATCGACATATCCTGATAGTATCGTTATCGTGAGCAATGTATCGCAAATCGTATCGTGAGGTACCCAGTGATTCCCAGCTGTAATCTCTACTACATGTTAACTCTACTAGATGTTAGCTCTAATAATTCAAAACAACTCATTTCTATTAACAGGTACATCTAAAATAATTCATTTTGTGAAAAAGGTATTACATATTTTGTCAGCAGTAAAACTCCTTGTCTAGTTTCATTACACATAGATTGAAATGTATTGATCCTTAACTTTTTTGCTGTAGATATTTGTGTCTTAGAGACGATGAAAACCTAAAAAAGCTGTCCAAGAAAGTCAGGATAAGACAAGACAAGACTTTATTGATCCCCGGAGGGAAATTCAGTTGTTACAGTAGCCAAACAAGAAATATAGCAGTTAGAAAAACAAAGAGTCAGTAAGAATGAAAATAGTAATAAAAAGTGGAAGAAAAAGTGCACGTCATGAATAAATAAGTAAATACAGCAGCAGTTTCAGCAGTCCTAAGCTGTGATATTGTATAGTCTAACTGCTGTTGGGACAAAGGACCTCCTGTAACGAATCATATATCAAACAACTAAAGTGTATTTCAAAAAAAAAAATCATTTCTACACATTAATCAAGTTACTTCACCAATATGGTATGGAGGCCATCAGCTTGTGGCTCTGTGTTCATGAAATTAAATCTCTGGTTGCTATGGAGTTCATTAGAATATTGGGTATCCCTCCCAGAAGTTTTAAGCATTGAAAACTTATTTTAAATAAAATGTTGAATTTTTCTGAAATACAGAAATTTTCCCGGTTTAAAATTAAGTCTTTTGCAGTGGTACAGAGGTTGAGAGGTCGACCTATTTAGAAAAGTTTAGAATTTAAAATTTACACTAAATCCGTACATTGTAATGAATAAGTCATACAACTTCTCATGTGTATTTTGAGATTAGATATTTGACTAAAACGTTTTTTACATTCTTTACAAGAAAAAGGCTTTTCTCCTGTGTGAATTCTCATGTGTTTGTTGAGAGAAGATATTTGATTAAAACTTTTTTTACATTCTTTACAAAAAAAAGGCTTTTCTCCTGTGTGAATTCTCATGTGTTTGTTGAGAGAAGATATTTGATTAAAACTTTTTTTACATTCTTTACAAAAAAAAGGCTTTTCTCCTGTGTGAGTTCTCATGTGTGATTTGAGATTGGATATTTGATTAAAACTTTTTTTACATTCTTTACAAGAAAAAGGCTTTTCTCCTGTGTGAGTTCTCATGTGTGTTTTGAGATTAAATATACGACTAAAACTTTTATCACATTCTTTACAAGAAAAAGGCTTTTCTCCTGTGTGAGTTCTCATGTGTCTTTTGAGACTAGATATACGACTAAAGCTTTTATTACATTCTTTACAAGAAAAGGGCCTTTCTCCTGTGTGAGTTCTCATATGTGTGTTGAGATTAGATATTTGATTAAAACTTTTGTCACATTCTTTACATGAAAAAGGCTTTTCTCCTGTATGAGTTTTCATATGTGTTTTGAGATTAGTTTTACGATTAAAACTTTTGTCACATTCTTTACAAGAAAATCTCCTATCTTCTGCATGGATTCTTGCATGAATTCTGAACAGAGATATGTTACCAAAGCTATTACCACATTCTTTACAGATATAACATCTTTCATCGGACCCAGTTTCCATGTAGTCAGACGGGTTCATTATTATTCTTGAGTTTTTACCAGACCTGATAGAGGAAAGTTTCTCTTCTTTTGGAGATTGTTTGTATTTCTTACCCAGATTTGTCTTCTTGTGATTTTTTCTAACATCAGAGTCACACTGACCTGCTGACATGTGAGAGCTGTCCACACTTTGGACATGACTTCTGTCTCTTCTCTTCCTCTGATCTCTGTTCTTTGGGTCTGTCTCTTCATCTGTAGTTGATGTTGAATCTTCATGTTGGTTTCCTTCTTCATCCTGACTATCAGTTACATTAAAGCTCTGCTGATTGTTTAGATCTGCTTCACTGTTCTCATCTTCCTCATAAGTAGGAATCTCCATCAAGGTATCAGTCTCCTGCTTTAGATCAAGCTGATCTTCATCCTGACTGATAAAGAGTTCCCCTGGTTCCTCTTTCATCTGTGGAGTTTCTGGTTCCTGCATTTCCTCTTTAATCTGTGGAGGTTCTGGTTCCTCATGTTCCACTCTGAAGTTCCTCTGCTGGATGCAGAGATCTTCCCCTTCAGTCATCCAATGCTGGGGGAGGACTGCAGAAACACAAGAAGAGAATCTTTTATATGTTTTAATGACCTTGTGTGTTATATGGACCAATAAAAATGTCAATAGTCTCAGGCATGTACAATAATTTTTTAAAATAAGTTTCTTCTGTTTTCTTTAGCACACCACCAGCACAACAATGAGCTGAACACCCCTCCCCCCACGAGGAGAGCTGTGCCAGTCAATAAACTGTAGTCATAATCAGTTGAAGAAAGAAAATAATATTTTCTTTTAAGGAAATGAAATGCAGTAAAGTAATTCATAAATGGTAAAAACAGGTCATCAATGTCATTTAACTGTATATTCAAATCAAAACATGCTGAGAAAAGATAATAAAGATTTACTAAAGACGACAGAAGATTTACAGAAAATGCACTTATTTCCTGATTCTGCCTCCAGGTGATTTCTATGAGTTTTAAAAAGAAAATCAGCCAGAAAACATCTAGATTCTTGCCATTATTGACAGTAAAGATAAAGGTATCCATAGTGGATGTTTGACACAGTTAAACATCTAAATGTTTCACACATGCACAATAACTGTAATAATAAAATAGGAGAAAGGGGCCATTCGATTGGCTAAAAGCGAACACGCCTAATTTGCTGATGAGTTTGACAGATTCATCAGCCAATGATGATATTAGTTTACCTGCTGTCAGGGAAGTCTCAGAAATCCACTACAGGGATTTCTCCCTCAATTGTGGGGAGATTCACAAATGAGAGGGGATTTGTAAATTCATTATCTGCAATTTGCATGATCTGTGTGTACCTAAAAATCATGTTTGTGAAGCATGTATTGTGAATTTCTGAAACATTTCTTGGGAAATTCTGAAACATTTACTGTATAAACACAGCATGCGTTTTTGTGAGAAACACTCATCTGTAAACTTTTAAAATAAAATGTGATAAGTTGTGCACCAAAAATTTGCATCTGTGTGTAAAAATCCTCTGTTGTAAAGTTTTGACAATTAAAATCACAACTGACGAATTACATTTGCATGTGATCATTTAGAGTTACAAGATTAAATCAACAATTACAACTGCTCGAATCTGCTTCCGCGAATCATGGGGGGGGGGGGGGGGGGGGGGTTGTTTGATAAAGTTGGTAAACTTTATTTGTATCGTACCTTTCAAGACACAAATCACAAAGTGACTCACCTGTAATGCAGACTAGACAAAAACACACCATGACCATGACGTATCTAGTATGTTTTCATCTTCCCTTACTGAATAAAAAAAAAAGCCTTTTAGCCTTGAGGACAGAGAGAGAGGACAGCCACAGAGCCTAACGGGTCGTTTTCTCCACCTCTCCCCTTTTGCAAAAGGTTTGAAAATTCATGCAGACTATTGTGTGTCTTTTCATTTCCCAACCTTTTCCTACACACTAACCTGCTGACATGTGAGCGCTGTCCACACTATGGACATGACTTCTGTCTCTTCTCTTCCTCTGATCTCTGTTCTGTGGGTCTGTCTCTTCATCTGTAGTTGATGTTGATTCTGTCTCTTCATCTGTAGTTGATGTTGATTCTTCATGTTGGTTTCCTTCTTGATCCTGACTATCAGTTACATTAAAGCTCTGCGGATTGTTTGGATCTGCTTCACTGTTCTCATCTTCCTCATAAGTAGGAATCTCCATCAAGGTATCAGTCTCCTGCTTCAGATCAAGCTGATCTTCATCCTGACTGATGAAGAGTTCCCTTGGTTCCTCTTTAATCTGTGGAGGTTCTGGTTCCTCCTTTTCCTCTTTAATCTGTGGAGGTTCTGGTTCCTCCTTCTCCACTCTAAAGTTCTGCTGCTGCTTGTAGAGATCTTCCTCTTCAGTCATCCAATGCTGGGGGAGGACTGCAGGAACACAAACATAACAAGGAGCCTTTTATACGTTTCCAGGACTTTTGGGTTTTTTGAAGCACCAATAAACTCTCTGATCTTTGGAGAAAATGTTTGAGGAGCCTGAATACATTAGGGGTGTAACGATACGCTAAAACATATCATACCTGCAAAATACCTGCAAAATTCTAATTACCATGCATTCAACCATAGGTGTGTCTATTGGTTTATTTAACAGGGCATTTCTTAACAAAGAACAGCCCTTCCCATTTCATGCTGTCAGCAATTATTTTGATTTGATTTGAAATTGTTTATTTCAAGCAATGAAACAGCAGGGCTCCAGACTCCAGACATTTTGCGACCAAAATTTGAGAGTGTGCGACTGAAGTTTACATCCAGTCCCACATGTGCCACCAGTAAATTGGCCTCCCCCCACCCTACGTATTTTTTATACATTAAATGTGGAAGGGGCAAGTCAATGATCAATGAAATAATCAATGAGACGCGAGTGCACACGCACGCAAACACACACACAAACTCGCACACATACTCATGAGACGAGAGCACACACTCGCGTAAGTGGCTAAAATGCGTGTAGGGGGAGGGGTCTAGAGATAATCGAGCGCGCGTAAACATCTGTTGGAAGGAAACGGCGACAAATAGCATCACAACCTGATATGTGCGTCTGAGCTATGAGCAAGTGAACTATTGATTCGTTCTTCTGACCAGCGGCTGGTGTACCAGTGCCAGAGTGTACAGCAGGGGTCTCAAACTCGCGGCCCGCGGGCTATTTGTGGCTCCCACCTTGAAATGAAAGTTTAATTTTAATGCGTCCTGCCAGTTTGTATGAATGAAACCTTTTCATTGTCCTGTGCGGAGCTGAGAAACCAACCAATCATAGTGGAGTAAATGACTATTGGGGGCGTGACAATGACCGGGCTTGAAAGCAAGAAACCTGACCGCCCCCTCCCCAGACCACATGAAGGAGTTCCTTACTTTCCTTTTTAGAACGTATCTATTCGCTCGTAATTTTCTAAATGCATGCAGTCAGTGCTGAACTTTTCTCTGGGCCGCACAGACCCGGAGGAGGGTTTAGGTTTAAGGGGGGTTACGGTTAAGCGCGCGGCGTCGCATCACCCCCAACCAAACTGTTTATGCACGGCTGTTACGGCAGCACACCGCTCCCGCTGGGGTCAGTTGAGGAGAATAAATGTCACACACCTACATGCATGACAGCTAACAGGGCTTGAACTTTAAACACGTGCGAGCAATACACGGTTTAGTCTGAGACGCACTTAAAACACGTTGGGAAAATGCAAGGATAGATGTGTCTGAGAGGAACCAGCGGCTCGCCTGGATCATTGGGGAGCCAGGCCGGGGGGGGGGGGGGGGGGGGGGGGGATGGCGAATCTGCAGAGAGACTGAAGGACAACAGGAAATTGGAGTTCAATTCAGTTTTAATATTCCTCTCCCCCTTAGTATGATATGTGTTATTATATATTTTATATTTATTTGAATGTTTTGTAATGGATGTAGCCTTTTTTAATCAATTGGTATTTTAGATTGTTTCAATTTATCACTTAACTACAAAAACCATCAGGACACATGTCCCATAATGCATTGTTTTGTAGTCATCAGGGCAGCTTTCAGTCAGTTCAGTACTAAATTTCCAGCTGCGTTCGGTAGGTTGGCGCCTTGCTCCCACCCCTTTGTCATGATATTTTTGTGATGATTGACAGGTGATTTTGGTGCAAAAACAAAAATATATGTCTCACACCAGGTGATCTGTGCAGCGTTGAGTCCACCTAGGTGATCTCGAACACGCTTATTTTATTTCCATCAGTTTTTAAGCATCTCTCTGATCTCAGGTATCTGTATTGATTGTTCTGATCTTCAGTGAACATCTCCCGTTCTTTTACAGTTTACCTTCTTCTGTCAGTTTACCTTGTTGTGGCATCCTCAAAAGTGCAGAATAAAATGTGACACTGAATTTGAAACAGCACATTGTAATTTCTGCATCTATTATTAAAGTATTTATTAGTTTACAGTGGAAATGAGTAGATTTGGTTAGCATGTTAATTTACGGTATGCACCCCTACATTTTCTGGTTGTGCCCCTAAAACTTTCAGGTAGGGGCCACTGTGCTCCTAGTGAAAATAGTTAGTCTGGAGCCCTGAATAGGAATAATACACAAAAACAATACAATCATCAGTCATACATTCACACAATAACTAATCAAACTTAGAATAATTAGACATAAAATTCAATATTGCTTGAAAGGGAGTGGAAGGAAGCGAACTTATATAATCCCACCCATTATACTGTAACGATTTTGTTACATGATTTATCAATATCCGGTTCCTAGCTTTTATCAGACAGAATTAAGAGTCTTAAAGTATCAATAAAGCACATGACAAATATGAATTACTTAAATTATTTTGTAAAAAATAACTTTTAGAAATCAACATTGCAATGAAGCATCCAAAATATATGCAGATTATGTTACTTATAAAAGTCATTGATATGATTAAAAAATAATACTATATCAGTAAACTAGACATAACACTGTTTCAGAAATTTTCATAGCAAAATTTAGTCAAGTATCAAAAGTTAATAATATGTACAAAATTATGTTAAATTATGAAATAAATCATGAATCAGCTCATCAATTTTTTGGAGCAAGTGAAATAATATCATTAAAAGTCAATCAATTTTCAATAATTGATTAATCGTTTGTTTTATTATTTTTTGTATTTTTATTTATCTTTTTTTCTTCTTCTTTTTTTTTTAACTTTTTTATGATAAAGTAATGCTATGAAGTAAAATAAAAAGGAAAAAGGATCCATATTTGTCGAAAGACCAAGGCTGGTATTTCTTCTTCTTCTGCTGATTAACAGCTGTTCTTCTCAGTTCAAAACAAAGCTTGTAGTTCTCTCCAGAATGTCGACCCGGTTTTCTCGTTGCTCGTTTTTAGCGCGGAGCCTCAGGAATTCTTCCATCAGCACTAAGAGCGGAGTTAGCTTAACATTCACTTGTTCCATAAAGGGATACAATGCGTCTTGGATATCATCAAGAGTCTTTTTAAGGTCTGCGTATTCCTGGTTTTTCTTAGGGGCGATGAGTCAGCTCTATTGGCAATGGCTCCCCATAGAAAAGAAATGTCACAAAATCTGAGAAAGGAAAACCTTTCTTTGCACAAAAAGGGGAGGGCTAAAAGAAGATCAGCAAAGATTTACACATCAGTCAAAATACTACAAAAAAGTGATCCAAAGATGGAAAAAGGATGGAAGTGTCACCATCATACCATCAAAAAACAAATGTTTTGCCTTATTTTAAATTTCCTTTCAAAAACTTTGTTTTTCAAATTTTGTTTTTGCTTTCAAAAAATGTTTTCACATGTGCTGCGTGTCATCTTGCTTTCTCCCTTCCTTTGCTTTTCCATTTTTTAGGTTTCAGTTTAGGGACACATTTCTGCCATAAGGCCTGCACAATAAATCGCAAATTTATCCCGATTTCAAGCTGTGCAATATCAGTATTGCAAAAGTCGCGTTGAGTTCACCTGGGTGATCTCAAACACGCTTATTGTGCATCTTGGCTGCACCTATTTGGTGTCGCAAAGATAAATTTCCATCCGTTTTCTTTACTATTTGTACTGTCATGACAGCGATGGTGCTGTCAGTTTAACTTCTTGTTGCATCTTCAAAAGTGCAGAATAAAATGTGACACTAAATTTGAAACAGCACATTGTAATTTCTGCATCTATTATTAAAGTATTTATTAGTAATACAGTGGAAATTAGTAGATTTGGTTAGCATGTTGATTTACGGTATGCGCCCCGAAATTTTCTGGTTGTGCCCCTAAAATTTTCAGTTAGGGGCCACTGTGCTCCTAGTGAAAAAAGTTAGTCTGGAGCCCTGAACCCCCATTCCAAAATAATGTTTAAGCAAGCACAACAATATTTTTTTTAAAAGCAAAAAATGAATAAAAAAACGTAGAAAGTTTTGTGCAACGTGATGGCTTTAAATATCATCTCCAGGCCCATATTGACCCTGACTTCCGCCTGTACTTAGAAAATGTTATGTTTGGCATCACCCACTGTCCATCTCCTAAAAAAGAACAGTTGTACATCATTAACCTTTTCTTGATTTTATGCAAATGGCACATTCATAAATCAAAAGTTACGAATCATACCACTCATTTCTCAATCTTTATCAATGAGTTCAAACAGTACATAAAAACAATAAGTAACTCTGATGATAAGAAATAAATCAAAACATTTGATCTGTGTGTCAGTTTCAATATATATGCGTGAAATGTAATAACCCCCTTGGCTTGTTCCATTGTTGTGGCTGTTTACTGTTAAACATTGTTTTGTATTGAATTTTTACAGTCAATAAAGTAAAAAAAAAAACATCTCCAAGCTAACGTTAGCGGTGAAACTAAAACGGCAGCAACATTGGAGCTCCAGCTGCACAGTTTGGATCCAGATGCAGCAAAGACGAAAAAAAAAAACAAGACGTTCGTGGATCTATGTGTCTGCAGGTGGATGCAGCAGTGAACAAACCTGCAATGTGTAGCTGAAGCTGCGGGTTCCAGCTGCTATCCAGCAGTCTGCGCTGACGACAGAGCTCCTCCTCGTTCTGGACGATGGTTCCTTCAGCAGCAGAAAGTTGTTCTCTGACAGAACCTTCCTGAGGTTCTGAAGACATGGTTCCTGCTCCGATCTTCAGCTCCAACTCCCACAAACACCACCGTCCTCTTTACTGCAGCTCCGATCGATCATCATCTGCTAGTCTCACAATCACAGCAATCCACGTTGTCTTTCCGATCAACACTTCTTCACTCATTTACGACACTTTGGAAAATGCTGAGAGTTCCCACACGAACCACGTATCGTCCTTTCTGTCCAAAAACCTCACAAATGTCCCAACAAAACACCACCGTCCTCTCAACACAAGCTAACGCTGCTAGCCTGCTAACAAGCTAAAGCTGCTAGCGCCTCGTGCTGTTTACTTCCGGGTCACGTACAGATCTTTATTAAAAAAAACGTATAAACTGCTTAACTGAACCTCAATACGATTCAAAAAGCTTTTAATATTTTTTAAACAGTTTTAATTCTGGATATAATAAAGAAAAGAAAATCAAAATAAAAAAAATGTATCGAGGAAACTTTTTGAGAGCTGTTTTGACGTCATCACACTGTGTCTCATTCCAGTCTTCAGATTTGACAACAAAACGCATCAGAGACTAAATAAACCTGATCACATTAATTTATTGTATTTCTAAACTACAGTAATGAATAAAGAAATTTATTAAGTAAACAAAGAAACAAAAATTAAAACAAAAAATTTCAAGCAAAAAGATCCTAAAAAACTTTTTCTGAAGAGAATAATCACGACTATAAATAAACATTAAACTGTATAGTTAATAACAAAGACAAGCAATTATTTTGAAATTTTTATTAGAGTGAAAAAACAATAGAGAATTTTACTTTATTTAATTACAATTAGATTAACAAATTTATGAAGTATATAACTGAGATGTAACATAATATAAGAAACGTCAAAAAAATTAAAGATCTTTGGAATGCAAACATTTTTCACCGACAATCTGCAAATATTTTAATGCTGTTTCTTGTTTCTGTGTGTTTTTCAAAGATTTTTCAATAAAAAAACTGGGAAAGATTTAAATAAATCACAGATTTTTTTCAGGTTAAGACAAAAAAACACTTAACATTTTTATTTACAGTACAGACCAAAAGTTTGGACACACCTTCTCATTCAAAGAGTTTTCTTTATTTTCATGACTATGAAAATTGTAGATTCACACTGAAGGCATCAAAACTATGAATGAACACATGTGGAATTCTATACATAACAAAAAAGTGTGAAACAACTGAGAATATGTCATATTGTAGGTTCTTCATAGTAGCCACCTTTTGCTTTGATTACTGCTTTGCACACTTTTGGCATTCTCTGGATGAGCTTCAAAAATGTTGAGAAATGCAGAAATGTGTGCTGCAGATGCCATGTTTGCCACTAGAGGGCAGCACAGCAGCTTCAGTCTTTGTCATTGTTGCTGTGTGAGGCTGAAGGAGCTTCAAAGTGAGCTGCAGCTTGGTTCAGACAAACCTCCACATTCACACACAGATGTGATCCTGAAGAAGTCTGAACAGAACATTTCAGGAGAACTCTTCAGTCCAGAACATGAGCCTGCATTGTTCCTGAAACTGAGTTCTGCTCTCTGCTCCAACAGAACCACCTTCATGAGCTCCTGGTTTCTTCTGGATCCTCCAACATTCAGACGCTCTCTGACTGAGTTCATGTCTGCACAGAAACCTTCAGGATTCTCTTCTTCCACACGTCTTTCACTCTGAAACTCTCTTCTGAATGTGGATCATCTCAGTCAGACGTTCAGCAGCATCAGAGCCGTGCATGTGCTCCTCCTCATGAGTCCTGAAGCTGCACCGTCAGCTGCAGAGCTTCAGAGCTGCTTCCTTCTCAGACTTTCCACTTTCTTTGGCTCTCTGGCTCTGATGCTGCTGCTGCTGCAGAAAAACCAGCAGCTGCAGAAAAACTCTGCAGAGACTCACAGAGAGAGGATGGAGGCAGCAGATGAAGCTGCTGCAGACTGACAGCTGATGGAACTGAAGCACTTTCTACATTCTAGTTCCAAATGTTCTACAGAATCCATCAGAGGTTGAAAGTCTTCCTCAGTACTCGAGTACTTTAGTTCAGCAGCTCCTCTTTTCCTCTAAGGTGAAGCTTCATGTGGACGACTTCTTCTTCTCTCTTCCTCTTTTCTGGAGCTTGGGCTCCATGCAGTCTGATCAGCTCTGATTTGGGCTTCAGTTGATGTTTGTGATCAGGAACTCTGGATTCTTCTTAGAAGGAGACGTTCTGCCTCTTTAGCAGAGAGCAGAACATTGATCTGGGGCCTCATTTATAAAACTTTGCGTAGGATTTGCGTCAGAAGTGGCGTACGGATGAAACATAGGACGTGCGTACGCACAGAAATATTCGGATTTATAAAACCGTGCGCACGCACATCCTACGCATCTTTCCCTTTATAAATCACAACCGTTTCTAAATGCAGCGCAGCTTTTGCGGCTACATGACACGCCTATAGTTGCCCATAAATAGTCCGTGAAACGCCCACAAATGAATATTCATGGATTGCTAAATCTTGGCAAACACAGAGAGGAAATCAAAAAAACGTAACTTCACTCAATGTGAAGTAGAAGTTATCGTTGGCGAGGTGGAAAAGAGGAGAATAATGTTGTTTGGAGGGCACAGTGTGGGCATTACTAATGCCGAAAAGGCACGTGAGTGGCAAACGGTGGCAGACGCCGTTAAAGGCCCGTACACACCGGGACGAATATTCGCCAGGCGTTATTCGCCAGCGTTTTTCGCCACGTTTTTTGTGTTCACACCCAGGCGATTTTCGCTGACGATGAGTGGAGTGAACATGCAATTTCATTCCCTGACATTAGATGGCGCTTAATGTAAAACAGAAATACTCCTGTACACAAGGTGGCGCTGCGCAACTTTATGCTTCTTAAAGTCGCTTTTCACTCAGAAGAAGAGAGCAAGTATTTACACGCTTGTCAGAATCAAACAAAGAAAACGTGAATATTTCAAGCACCAGTAGCTCCAACTGGTGCTTGGTTCGGGGATGTTTTAGAATGTCCGTCATTATTGCTTCGCGGCAGTGTAGACGCTACTTGGCGTCTATCTTCTTCGCTGGTATGTGTGCTCAGCAAGGCAGTTTTGTGTTTGAGCGCCCCCAAGTTGTGTTTTACTGTAACTTCAGAAGCTCCAGACACGTGAGCAAAAGCGCCATTCTCATTGGTCGAGTAGATTTCGACGCGACGCGTCGAAAAAAAAAAACGAACCCGAGGCGTTTTTTTTTTTTTGACGCTTTAACGCCTGGCGTTTTTTCGCGTCGGTGTGCACACTCTCGTTGGTGCCCTTTGTTTAGTCACGAGGCGTTAAACGTCGGCGATTTTCGCCGACGAAATTCGTCCCGGTGTGAACAGGCCTTAATGCTGTAGCCTCACAACCTCAGACCGTGGCCGAAATAAAAAAGAAATGAAAGAAATGATCGGACATCTAAGTCGAGGCAAAAAAACGTCTAGCGCTGCATCGGCAGAGTGTGTCCGCCACGTGGGGGGGGGGGGGGGGGGGGGACCGGAGCTGACCCCTCTTGATGAGAAACTGGCCGCTATTATTGGGGAATCCCTATTAAGTCCCCCTTATCGGCGTCCTCCTCCGCCTCAGTCACCTGACTGAGACGTAGGGGACGCCGACGCGCCAGGGTCAGGGTGACACAGGTAAGAGAAATAATTAAAATTAATGCAGTCAAGTCACATGTATGCAGGCTACACAATTACAGATTATTAATATAGAAAAATTTTATTTTAGTTGCTGGGTGTTCCAGCGGGGCCAGTGGTTACGATGCTGCAGCTGAGCAGCCGTCTGGCCCCAGCGTCTCCACGGCACGCGGCTCTCAACCCTCCAGCAGTGGACGTTTCCTCACCGATGCAGTCCTTGAAATGCAGAGGGAAGTCAGTAGTTCAATCAGAGAGGTGGCCAAGGAGTTGGGCGAAATCAAGACCGCCCTGACTGAAATAAACTGCACGACGAGGGAATTCTTAAATAAATAATATTTTCCACGCCTCTTTTTCTTTACAAGCGACGCATCACTTCCACACGCTGGCTCAAATGTGTGGGGATGGGGTTCAGGGTCGGGGCCAACACAGCAATCAGCGCCAGGGGGTAGAGGCACGTTTTGAAGCTGTGCCACATTGTGTAGCACAGCACATGCCAGCACGATTTGGCACACACTGTCACTTTCACGTGTTTCTTCCATCTGCCGACGGTGTCGCCGTTTCTCATTTCACCCGTTTTTGTGCGTACGCATGGGTCGGAGCTTGCGTGAAGGACCGCACATTTTCCCGTCAAGTTTGCTTTTTATAAATCTCAACTATTGCGTAGAGAGTGGCGTACGCCTTCTTTTGTGCGTACGCAACCTTTATAAATGAGGCCCCTGATCTGTTGGAAGCCACTCCATCCTGAAGCTGCACTGCTGAGTTCCTGTCCACCAGGGGGCAGCACTCCTTCCATCCAGCTGCAGAAAACCTTGATGTTCTGCAGAATCTGCAGCCGTTCAGACTCAGCTCTGCGTCAGTCAGCAGCCGGACACGCGGAGAAAGCAGTGACGTCATCGCCCCGCCTCCCCTCTGCTAATGCTTTTTCGAATTGAATATTATGACAACTTGCGCGGGGTGGATGTTAAAATGCAAATGCAATCCCCTCTTTGCATTTTCGTTATAATTATGACACAGAATAAGCGGTTTTAAGTATAAAATGAAAAAGCATTTTGAAATATTGCTTTTTCTTTTTAATTTTGAGTCAAAAAATGCAGCTTCATTTTGAAAATTAAAAGCATTTCTATTATTCCATTTTAATGGTCAAATTAGACATTTCTAAATGAATTATGCTACACATTTACCATGGAACGTCTTGAAAATGAAATGTCAAATACCATTTTCATTTTAATTTTAATTAAGTGACAGAATAAGCTGTGTTGAGGAAGGAAATGAAAAAGCATTTTGGTGGTTTGCTTTTTCATTATATTTTTGAGTCAAAAAATGCTTTTTCATTTTAAAAATGAAAAAGCATTTCTGGTTTTGACTTTGCTTTTTATTTATGCTACATAATCGCTTCCATACTAACCGTAGTCATAAGTTATTAACACATTTTTAAAATGTGTTTATATATGTAGGGACTGACGAGGATGAGGAAAATCTGATCCATCTGTGGATGGAGAAAGATAGCCTGTTTGTTATCAGGCAAGCTCGTGCCGGATGGGAGTAAGAGCACTTGATCAGATTTGTATTTATTTATCATTAAACTGTAATCGTTGTCATGTTGGGGTAAAGGTTGTTGTTGAAAGAGGAGAGGAGGAAAGAGCAAGAAGGGACAAAGAGTGACAGGAGAGTCTGTTAAGCTTACCTGAGTTTAAAATATTGTTCACAAAATGTAACGTCGTCGTCGTTTTTGCAATTTGTTTAATAAATTCATTAACAAAAATGAATTATTTACATGTATTATTTAAATCTGAGCCATTTTTAACAATCTCAAAAGAATTTTCATATAAATATCAAATGTACATATTTACATTTTCGTTTTATATGTTAACATTTATTGTTATACATCGTAACAATAATCCTGGTCTTCTAGAGTCATGTGTGTCACAGTTGGAGCTGAAAGGAAAGCAGAGATTTGTCCTCGCAGACGGACGCCACTTTACCCGTCCTACTGGTTCCTGGTGTGGCTCAACATCTGTGGCTCCAAGCAGTCCCCTTCGCTGATGCACAGATTGTGCAGAACTGAACTGCAGGCAATGATTTTCATTGCAAAGGTTGGTTTTACTTCCAGTGCCCCCAGAAATATTTCTCTCCTCCTCATTTGCCAAATGCTCTCTCTCCACCACAGAGCGTGCCTTGGCGTGGTGCTGGTTGTAACGGGCCTGAACCGCATTCCTCATGGGTTCCCTGTTGGGTGTCAGCAGCGTGATGGGATGAAGAATGCAGGGATACCCACCATCACCCAAAAGGATCCTTCAGGTGGGTAATGTTTGATTTACATAAATTGGGCATTAGACATTATTTGACATTAGAATCACATACAGCCTGCAGTTGAATGGAATAAAAAAGCTTCCTGTTAAAATAACAAGCTGCATTTTCTTTTAGGGCCTTTATTCTTCAGTGGCAGCCATCAATGCTCCCCACAACCTTTTGGAAGGTGGAAGACCCAGCAAGCTGCTAAAAAACCTGAGGTGACTTATGGTAGTTCATTCCCACTGGATGCTGGGTGACCCTGCTCATCAGCTGGAGGATGCGGTCTGCCGTCATGTGGACAACATAGCTCACAGTGGACCGTGTCATGTCAAAGGCTCTGGTTACCACGCCGTAAGATGTGCCACACGCCAGCCAGAAAAGAAACACCAGGACCTCAGTCTCCTGTGCCCCCCCCCCCCAGAGTGTGAGGAACCCGAAGCTGCTCTACCAGATGCTCAATGGTCCTGCGGGTCAACCGATCTGCGGGTCTGCCGGTCTGGTTTTGTGTCGGACTGAGCGTCAGCGTGAAGGGCCACGACAGACACCTTTATGTTGGCAAAGCAGTAGAGATGTGGAAAACCCTGTAAAATAGAAAAATAATTATTTCATTGAGAAAATTAAATCTGATTTTTTTGAATGTTTCATTTTATTCTGATGTCTTACATTTTAGTTTATGACGTATTTATAAATGCTGGAAAATCTCGTGTTTTTTTTTGGCTGGGTTTTTGGATTTTTATATAAATATTTAAAAATTAAAGTATTTTTGTTTAAAACAAGTGATATGGATTAACTCTGAATAAAAAATACTAAACTTTGATCTCACAAGTGTTTCATGTAGTTAGACTATACAACTCATAGTCCAGTGTTGAAAAATAATGTTAAAAAGTCTTACCCAGCTGACTGTGTAACCTTGAGCACAATTAGTAACAAATGCTTAAATTGAACTAATAAAAAAACTTTAAGTTTAACTCACAAGTTGTTCATGTCTGGTCAGGGGCATCCAGAGGAAATCTTCTGAGACGTCTGCTTCTCCTTGCTGTCCTGTGATGCTGCATATCTGCTCGTTTTTGGTTTGATCTCACGAAAAACGGTTGAATTATTGCCAGGAACACGGACAGATTCATATATAAAGCTATTTTCAGTAAGGTAAAAGAGAAAACTACAGAAAAAAATGCTTCCTCGCAAGAGCCCGTAAATCGTTCAGCGGCACAAAAATAAAGATTGCCATGGACTAATGACTTGAGGGTTTATTTATCAACTAATACATAAAATCTACACCAATTTGTTTGTAATTTTATTATTTATAAATCAGCCACGTTTTCCATGATCAGAACACAGCAGATTCATAAATAGTCTTCATAAAATGGTCATATTTATTATATTTTTACTTTGACAAATGGGTGTCATTCTCGGCGTTAAATAGAAGAAGTTCCCCTCCAGACCAGGTAGTGGCGGTAATGCGCCACTTTGTTTTCGTGCCAAGCGCCATTCGAAAACACCCGAAAGAGAAAACTAGTGAGCACGGGTGTCCGAATTGCTTTGAAAATTCAGAGAACTATATAGAGAACTATATAGTGCCGCACTATATAGGGTTTTAGTAGTTAGGGGTTAGGGCGGTAATTCGGACACAGCCCCTGTCTGCTGCAGGACCTGTGCAGGTGCATTGTGGGTAATAATGTTCTGTTTTGGATATTTGCTGGATTCTGGATGTTGACAGTTGTGTTGGTCTTGATTGTTTACCGTTGTGGTTTGGATGTTTGTTGTTATTTGTAGCACAGCTGAGTAGGTTCAAAGTTTGACAGGTGACTCTGCCTCAGTCACAATCAGCTGTTTTTTAGCTTCTGCTGTTCATGGAGTCGTGTCCCTCTGTTCTTGGAAAGGAGAAACCTGCAGAGAACATTTCCCATTTCCACTCCCTCCTTTCAGCTGCTGCCCACTGTTCCCCTCTGAATCAGGAGGGAGGAGCTCTCATCTGTTCTGCCCACCCCCATCTAGAAAGACATCAGCACTACCTGAACATTCCAAAGCTCTTTTCCAACCCATTTCTACTGAGAAGGAACCAAACACATGAAGATTAGAACAGCTGGAACAGGATGAGGGGGAAGGCTAAAGATTCAAGTCTGTTTGTGAGTCAAAGATAGAATGAAGACAGAAATCAATAGAAAACACAGAGTTGATTCAAAAGAGCATTTATTAGATCCAAACAGGCTGCAGGAATTTTACAGACAGCTTTCAGTTTGAAGCATTTTGACACTAAGATGCAGTTCTGCAAACAGCCAGCAGGTGTCTCCCTTCTCCCTCCAGCTTCAATGCAGTTGGTGTTGTTGCAGCAGCTGCATCAAAGTGATTCTCTGCATCCAGAGGCTGTCATTCCTCACTAAGATCCACTCTGTTCATTCATGTCCTCTGGAGAAAACAGGCTTTATGCTCAGAAAGTTTCTACTAGTTTAGACATTCTAGAAAATGAGGAGATTGAACTGGATTCAGATGAAACTTCTTTAAAACTGCAGCTAAAAATGCTGTCAGCATGAAAAAGAACAGAGTTTTAGCCACAAAACACCAAAGAAAACGGAAGTTCAGTCAGAAAACTGTGGAAAACATCAATCAAAGCAAAACTCTGAGTCTTTCAAACTGCATGAGTCAATATTTGATCATCAACAGAACAGAGATGATAGAAAAATGATTCAACTGAGAGACTTTTGTTCACTAACTGAGATCAGACGGGATTTCTGCTCCAAAAACTGACTTCAAAGGACTTGAATCCAAACCAGTGAGTCATGTGACCACAGCGTTTGTCCGTGTCTCCACTATGAACATTCTGGTCACATGACCATGTTGGTGGTTTCTGAATGAAACTCTGTGTTTGTTTGTCAATCAGAGTTTCTGGAGAACAGAAATCAAGTGAGAAACATTTGGAACCAGAATCTTGTGATCCAGAGTTCTGGTTCTGTCCCTGTTCCAGAGACAGAACCAGGATCCAACACCTGACTGTGTTTTCCCCTGACCCACACATAGATCTATGTCATCCAGAAATGTTCTGTCTGATCAATGATTCCCTCAATCCTTGATTGGTCCATCCCAAACTCACATCTGTCCATCAAATGTAGATCAAAGAAGAAAGTGATGACCTAGAAAAGAATATGTTTGTCTGCAGGTCTGTTTTTCTCCAGATCCTGGAGCTGCTGAACATCTGAATCCAACCCATGTTTCAGATCAACACTCCAAGTTAGAATGAGAAGAGGAAGTGCAGTTCTCCATCAGTCCACCGGGGGAGCAGCAGCACAATAACTGTCCACTTGATGCTGAGAGAGACAGTGGAGCTGATCTCAGATCAGTTCCTGCTGCAGCTCTGACACTCATCTCCACTTCCTCTGATTCCTCCATCACTCTGCTCTCCACCTCCCAGGAACACCGTCCAGTCACAACATCTCTGCAGACCAGCTGCTGCTGCTGCTCCTCCAGGAGGAACATCAGACTCACCAGCCCACCCCTGTCCACCTGCAGAGAGAAAGTGTAGAGACAGAGATGAAGGAGTGTCTCCTGATCCTGGTCTGTCAGTCAGTGATGCAGCACAGCAGCAGAAAGAGCAGCAGGAGCCTCAGTCCTGTTCAGAGCAGCAGCTTCCTGTCATCTTCACCTGTTGGAGCTTCTGCTGCTCTGATTGGCTGACTGTTGTCCTGAAGCCTGTCATCATTCTCCTCAGAACTTCACTGAGAAGCTGCAGCTTCACAGGAAACTCTGCATCTTTGCTCTCAGACTAACTTTAGGACCAAACATCTGGAAGCAGCTGGACTGACTCCAACCCTCTACTGACCTCAGAGTCTGCAGTTTGGAGTTTGGACTCTCAACCAGATCCTGGAGCTGCTGGACATCTGAAGACTGAAGTCTGTTCCCACTTAAGCCCAGTTCTATCAGGTGGGATGGGTTGGACTTCAGAGCTGAGACCAGAGCAGCACAGCTGATCTTTGACAACCTGCAGTTCTTCAACCTGAATCCAGAACAAAGAGTTGAGTTTAAAGACAAAGTTCATGTTTTTCATCCTTCACTTCTTCTAAAGAGTTCAGAGCTGAAGAAGATCAGAAAGTTTAGAAAAAGTCCAAAGATGTGAAGCAACAGCAGCAGATCAGAAGAGTCCAGCAGAAGCAGAGAAGAAGAACATTCAGGAACATTCAGGACAACATGCAGCTGCTTCAGGAAAGAAGTCCAGATGTGTGAAAGTCAAACATCAGCCTGTGGCTGCATCCAAACCAACTGATGTTTCTGCAGCAACAGCAGAAAAAGTCCACTTCCTCTTTCTGCTCAGCTCTTCTCCAAACAGCACTGAATCATGGGAGAATTTCAGCAGCAGGATGCTGGAAAGTCTTCCTCCCAGTTTTCAGGAGATGATCTTCCAGTCCTTCTCTGCTGCAGCCCTTCAAGCAGAGACTTTCAGCTCCAACAGATCAAAGCAGAAAGAAGAAGGAAGAGATGAGGAAGAGTCAGCAGCAAATGTTGGACATTGATCCCTGATCCATGACTTCAGCTCTGAATGAAGAGTCAGAAGCTGCTGGGAGCTTTGATGTGAGCAGAGAACAAGCAGCTGCAGGAAGAAAAGAAGAAGTTCTGACATAGATTAAAAATGAAGTTCAAACAGACGAGGGATTGAAATGTCATTGATCATCAGGAATTATTCAGGGCTACATGTTTACAATCACATAGATTGAAAGCTTCCATTTCAAAAATGTCAGATTAAATTGTGTTCCTTCATCTTGAATCCTAAATAGTAAAATTCATTTTCAAAAACAGCTGAAAAAGTATTAAGTTCTCCTCTGAAAGCATTTCCTGACATCTCTAAACTGTAGAGGGGCCTTGAAAAACATGAGGATCCATGGGGCCCAAAATGTCTGAATGTGGCCCTGAAGAGGAACTGCTGATGGTTCTGCTGGTAGTCTAAACCAGGGGTCACCAACATGGAGTCTGGGGCCACTTATGTGGCCCCCAAGGGCCACATAAGTGGCCTGCAGGCCTGTTCTAAAAATAGCACCAGTCACCGGTGAGCTCCATGTAAAGGTTACTGTCATTGTGTTGCTGTTCTGTTTGAATCAAACTTGTATTTCTATAGATTTCAAAATGACAATATCTTCAAATATGGTCATTCTACAGTGTATACATCATCTGAGTTTACAGTTAGACAGTCATCTTCCTGGTTTCACAGAAACTGATGGAGATTCTGTGTTCATTTCTAAGGAAGGAGGTTGGAGATGAAAAACATTCCGGTCTGTCAGCTTCCAGCAGCTGCTTCCAGCTGTTCCTGAATCTTTGACAAAAGTTTGTGTCTGCATGGAGAAATGACAACAGCTGACTCAGAAAAACCTCCTGAAACGCTGAAGAAGATCATCAAGAAGTCTGGAATGAGGCGCTGAGCTGGACGCATAAATCACTGCAGCATCTGTGGTTCTGAACTGAAGGAGGAACCATGGACTCCTGGTTTCAGACTCAGAGACACAGAGAGACTCTCCTACTACGGTTCAGTCAGTTTCTCTGAATAAATCAATCAAACTCTTTATGCTGATCAATCAAATGTTCTTTACATCTTAATAAATGTTTCTCAGAGCATCAGAAATGAAGGTTTTTGATGAGGAAGGATCAATGATGGACATTCTTCTTTCAAACATCACTAAAGCTGAGCCAGACTTCCCATAATGCATCATTCATCCCAGCGTTCTGTGCTAAAGTGATGCTTTGAGCACGTGATGACTCCCACTGTGGAACCATCAGCAACATTTTCTCTGGATCTACAGAGACTTTCCCTCTGAGAGTCGCTGCTGAAAGACATTGTTTCTGCATCTGAGACAAAGTGGAAGAAAAGTGACGTCACAGACAGACTTGGACTCAAACTAACAAAGATCCCAGACGCTGTCAGAGAAACATGGCAGAGTCATGGAAAAGATGATTAAATGTGTTCAGTCATACATGTAGAAGTTAGAATTTGAGTCTGATTGGTCAATTGCATAAAGGGATTTATTTGATTCGTTAAAAGCTTCAAGCTGCCATCAGATTGTTTTAACACATTTAAGGTTTAGCATTTATTGTGATTTTTACCGTGTTTTGCGATCTGCATATTGCAGAGCTGGATATTCAATAACGATACATTTGTGGTATATTCTGCAGGAATAACATAAAGAGTTTTATTTCCTCATTATGCAACAATGTTTTTAACAAAACATTTGACTTTATACATTTATTCCAACTTGAAAAGTAAAATACATGAAGAAAGAAGTTATTTTTAGGAAAAAAAACAGCAATGTTTTGACATATTTCTGTCATGATGTAAATATAAAACACATTAAATAAATGTTTGAGTTCATCAAATCATCCCAGAGAGTCTCTGCTTCAACAGTGAAAGCTGCGTCTGAATCTGACGCCGTGTTTCCATCAAAGCCCCTCCCCCACCTCTCTACCTGTTTTTCCTCTGTTCACCTGTTCACCTGCTCCCCCCCTCACCTGTTCATGTCCTCTGCAGCTGAGATCCCCCCCCCCCCCCCGCCACTCTCCTCAGTGTTTCACACAGAGAGTGAAAAATACGGTCACCATAGCAACAGGTAGAGACGATAGTCGTGGCGCTCTGGCGCAGATTTCATTCATTATATGTGCGCTGCGTACCGTCTAACAATAGCCCCGCCCCCGTGCACACAAATATCCAGACAGACCTCTCCTCTTCAGTGAGAACAGAGACATTAATATCATCATTAATTCATGGGAAATTGACTGACTTGGTGAGTTAAATATGGCAGATAACCTTCATATATGTGAGACACAAAAGAGTGATTTCTCCAGAACCAATAGCAGAACCGTGGAGGTCAGAACTTAACCATACTGCGGTCTGGAAGAATGTGGACCCGGATACGTTCAATAGTGGGGATCAGTACCCATCCCTAGTTACAGCTGGGTCTGCTGCTCCCAAAGTTCCTTTTCCTCATCCCAGAACCCCCCCCCCCCCCACCCACCCACCCCCCCCCACCGAGAACTGCTTATTTACTGTCAACAGCTGTGTTTACATGGGCAAAAGTAATCAGAAAGAACGCCTGATCGGAAGACCAACACGTCATGTAAACACGCCGTTCAGAATAGTCTGTCCTGATCAGACTTGTTGGGATCAACATTTCTTTCTGATGGAGATAGGTGGTTATACTGATTGTTGATCCGATGGTTGTTCATGTAAACGGTTCATTCTGATCCTGTGTCTCTACTGCTCTGGTTTACGTCACGCATAGACGGTGTTTCACTGAGACAAAGCTTTGGAGCTCAAACAGGACCGACCGGCTGCTCCGCTCTGGCCCCGCTGGCTCTTCACCTCTCCCCTGTCTTATACCCCTCATGAGGGAGGAGCGCTTTGTGCCCCGTAACGTCTGGACCCATGGTGGTCCGGAATCAGTTGACCGAGCAAACTGTGTGTCTCTGAGCAGAGCAGCTGGATCATTAATGTGTGTTTGAGGGGAGGGGGATGCCTTGTTACGTGTGCGTTTTGTTGTTTTGTGTGTGGGAGAATTCAGACTACGATCCGTCCCGCCGCTCTGGGTTAGCGGCTGCAGGACTCAGGAGAACCGTGTGTCCGAGCAGAGCTCAGACTGTCAGCTCACACAGCAGCTTTGGGGTGGTGTGTGAACTTCAAATGTTGCTCAGTCCTCAGAAACTGTTCAAACAATCATGTGGATTTGTGTTTCCAGTCGTGTCCCGACTAAATAAAGGCTGATGTTATTCCCACATATTTACATGCAGCCAGGATGCAGATTGCAGTGTTTCCCGCATGGATTTGAGTTTTAAACAAGGCTAATGTGTTTAGGCCGAGTTAGCCTCTGCTGGGAGCTGGAAGAACTCTGGCTTCTTCCAGCTCCGTTCTTCCACAGAAAAGCACTGACCACACGGATTAAAAATGAAATGATGAGAGAACAGGCGCTTCATAATATTCCTAACATTAATAAAAGCACGTTTGGAAGATCATCTCATAGATTACAGAGCTGCTGCATAAATGTCTGTGACGACTAAGTTTCCTCTTCTGGTATTTTCAACACTACTGTGAAAGTGAGACCATGTAAACGATGATGATGATGATCCCATGCATGATCCCATACATGGGATCCCATGATCCCATGTACACGGTTGGATTTGAATCCCACCATTGATCCCATCCAGATATTTATCACATGCTGGATTCAACACAGTTGTGTGTTTAGTTGAATGGAAACGTCTAACATTCAGTCAGTGAACTTTCAGTGACACTTCTTTTTGGTTCATGTCCATCAGTTGTTTGCAGCTTTTCATTGTGTTCATGAAGTGTTGAACTCTATTCTAAATGTCCTTTGGTTGTCTTTGAGTTGAACTTTTTAGGTTTCAGCATTTTTTAGTCTGCAGAAAACTTTTTCTGAATCCAAAGTTCTAAAAATAAAGACTCATTTTTTAGTGACAGTTTTTCATTTCTAGTGGTAAATGAATCTGCAGTCATTTCTGGTTTCAGTGACTGAATGATGCTCTGACCAAAGAACACTTTGTGTGTTTTTGTTGTTCTAGTGACATTCAAGGGAAGTGTCTGTTCTAGATTCAATATTTAAAGATCTGTTCTAACTATTTTCTTCACGGCTGCAGACAGAAAATCTTCCAGTGAAACATCAGAAAGTTCTTCACCTGATCCGTTCTTCTCATCCTTCAGGAAATTCAGCTTCTTTACTCACCACAGTTTCTGCAGTCTGCAGTCTGGACTCTCCAGAAAACCACACAGATGAACAACTCCTGGATCCTGCAGGTTCTGGTTCCCGCTCAGGTCCAGTTCTGTCAGATTAGATGGGTTTTTCTTCAGAGCTGAGACCAGAACTTCACAGCTGATCTCTGACAAACTGCAGTCCTTCAACCTGCAATCAGACAGAAAAGTGTGTTCAGGAGCAGTGATGCAGCTGGAGGTCCAGGAACTTGGTCCATTCAGTCAGGTGGGACCCGCCCTGATGACAGACTGACAGATGACGTTTTCACTGTTTGATCATTTCTTTTGGATTTGGACCCAAAAACATGATCAGGAATGAAAATGACATAGATTAGAAATGACTTGAAATGAAGTTCAAACAGACGGAGAATTGAAATGTCATTGATCATCAGGAATTATTCATGACTAAATATTTACAATCCAATAGATTTAAAGCTTCCATTTATAAAATGTCAGATTTTATAAAATAATTAAAGAAACACAGGCTGTGTCCAAATTCCTTACTCCTTTTTATGGAGGACTGTGTCTCTGATTCGGGGGAGGAGTTTAACAGGAAACAAGATGGGGGGGGGGGGGGGGGGGTCGGTCAGGACACAGGGAGGAGGAGACAGAGATGTGATCCACTTGGCAGATGTTCCACATTTATTCTGTTGCTGATTCATGTTCCAAGTCAGTCTGCAAACAACTAAAGATCCTCTCATCACTACACAAACAGCACAAACTGACCTGCGGTCAATCAAATAAAGTCCATAAAACAAGAAAACTAAGTTTGTCATTATGAACATAAACTCCTATAATATGATAAATAGAATTCAATCTGCTTTAGTGCAGGAATATCTATTGTTCTGTATTCTAGAAGTAATTCTAACATCATGATCACTACTTTTTATTTAAACGGTGAAAATGACGTCATTGATTTCACAAAGTGGAAATCTGATTGATATGAGTGTTTAGTGATGATCATTTATGAATCCACTGAGTTCAGAAGATAAAAACCTGGATGGTGTATTTAAAATAACATTTAAATACTTATTTTTTTAACAAAAATGTGAATAATTCCACATCCTAAACTATAAACCCTCCAATTTAGTGTAAATGTATCAGATAAATGTCAGCAGTTCTCCTAAAACATCAATGTCTCCTTTTAGTCTCTATCTAAACTAAAGAAAACTCTGGTTTCCATCCAAATGACAAATCAATGTCTCCATCAAAGTTTCCCACATATCACCACCTTTAGTTTCTAACAAAGTAAAGCACAGAAGTCCAAACCATAGAACATGAAACCGTTTCAGAGCTTTTCTCACACACACAGTCCAGTTTAGTCCCGGTACCGGCACCTTCAAGCCCCGAAAAAGCCTTGCAGGCCTGTTGTTGCTCTTGGAAAACATGGAGTTTGTTGCAATCATCCAGTCAGATCCAGAGAGAACAGAAAGACCACGACTCCGCTAAGTTACATGTGACCAGCGTGATGCACGTTACACCACAGCCTCCACTCCCACTCCCATCCAGAAAACAGCTATTCACCCGCAGTTCCTCCACTCACCAATCCCAGCTCATTTCTGATTCAAATGTCTCTACAAACACACTGGAGGGAAAAGTCTCCATGTGCTCTAATGCAACTTCCTGTCTTTAAATAAACTTTATTAACGAATACTGAAGATACAAAATACCTAACGAATACTGAAGATACAAAATACCAACCATTAACACTCCACACTGTGAGCAAAAGACAAAACAGGTTAAAAAACTAAACTAATGAAGGCAAAAAAAATCTGTTCAAGTTTCCAAAGAGACCATGTTTCCTATGGAGTCCTAAACTGTTCATAATTAAATAAATCAATGTGACCTCATGCAAATATACAATCAACCAATAAATGTCTCATAAATATATAAAAACATCATGAAATTGTGAAAAACCTGCACACAGATTTTAAATTAGTCATTATATTATTAAATATATTTCATTTTGCTTTAAAAACCTGTTCATTATTTTAAAATGGATTTTCAAATATTCATTTTAATCATGTTGAATGTTATAATTGTCTTTTTTTCAGAAACTCTGATTTCTAAATCAATATTTTCCAAAGTATCTTTGTTTTTATTTCACGTTGCTGTTTTTCAGAATGACTTATTTATTTCATGAAGAGCTTTTCCAGCAGAATGAGTCTGTCTGTCAATCAGTGAAAGTGGGCGGGATCTAAACGCTCATTGGCTGATCCCTGGAGATGGACTCATGTTCCTGGATACCTGCTCTGTGGTGTTCCAGTCAGAGAGATGACATATTTCTGCTGACCCTGGCGGCTCCAGGGAGGCGAGCTGACAGCCAGACAGAGACCAGAGAGTAAGCCTGCTCAGGACTCCTGAACCTCATGATATGTTTTTATTTTCATGGAGACAATATTTATAAATCAGGTCCTCTGCTTTTATTTTTCCCTCTCGGGTTAAAGCGAGACAGCTAGCTTTAAACTCAGTCAGAGAGATGGAAAACCGCTACAGCGGCCGTCATCAAGGGAGCTGAAGCTGTTAGCAGACGAAATAAACTGTTCAAAAATATCATAAAGAGAAACAGTCAAACACGGATAAAAAGAAATCCAATCTCGATCTATTTGAGACTAGTGGAAGCAAAAGAAGACCTTAAAAGCGCCAACGAATTCAAAAACAAAACATCTACAGACTGTAACGGAATGAATATGATGGTGACAAAAAAGGTAATTGATTTCATTGTTGACCCGCTAATTCATCCTTTCAAACAGGAACATTTCCACAAAAAATGAAAATAGCCAAAGTAATCCCATTACATAAATCAGGGGACAAACACCAAATAACAAACTACAGACCAGTGTCTTCACTCTGCCAATTCTCAAAAATACTAGAAAAAGTATTCCTCACAAGGCTGGAAAGTTTTATAGAAAAACACAAACTAATATCCAACGACCAATATGGTTTTAGAAAGAACAGATCAACATCCATGGCCATTACACAACTAACTGAAGAAATGATAAATGGCCCATCGAAGGCCTGACTAGAGCTCTCTCAGGGCTGGCGCCTGGGGGTGGGGGCCTGGGCTTGCTTCGGGGGGGGGCGGCGCTTTCTGGCTCCTCTCTCTCTGTGTGGGGTGGGTCGTGCAGGGCCAGGGGCGTCGGTGCCTCGGGGGATGGGGCCCCGAGGCTGGGGGGCCTGGGCCCTATGCTGGGGGGGGCTGGGGGACGGCTGTTTGACCACCGGGGGACAGTCTACCAGCTGTCCCCAACTTACCCCCTTCCTCATATAATCTCATATTAGGGTGAAGGGGTGGGGGGTTTAGCCTGTGATGCACTTTTGGGGGGGGGTGCTACTTGGCAGTGGCCCCCCTCTTATGGTTGCCGTATGGAGTGGGCCCCCCCTCTCTCGGTATTATTTGCACCTTAGACATGTAGGGCCCTTGGTTGGGGGGTGCTTGGACATCACTGCCAGCAAGCAGCAGATGTCCTCCTAGCACCCTACCCGCCAATTTTAACCGCACCTCAGAAATTTAGGGACCCTTGGTGGGGAGGGTGAGGGGACATTACTGTGAGTAATCAGGGAATGTCCTCTCTGTGCCCTACCCACCAATTTTAACTGCACCCACCTAGTACACACACATCTTACTCCTCATAATATACATTCAAACACAAACACACACACATGCACACATACACCCTTACGAACACACGCACACACATTATACAAGGAAGGTGGGTCCTAGGTCCATCTGTCCCCTACCCCATCCCTGGTGGGGGGTACTGGGCCCTTGGCAGCGGCGGCCGTGTCCCCTGGGTGCCGGTTTCCTGGGCCCGGCGGGGCTCTCTCCATGCAGGGGGGGGGGGTTCACATTACACCTGAGCCGGGGGTGTCTGTTTCCCTGTGGGGTGGGTTCGGGTTTTTGCCCCTGGGCACTGGGCCCCGCCCAATTTCCAAATGTGGCCGAGCCTGGTCGAGCTATGTTTACAACACCCCTTGTGGGCCCCCCTTTTCTCCAGGGTGTCCCCCTCCTGGGTGGGGTCGGCTGGCCCCTGCCTTGCTCCTTCCTGGACCAGCCGTGGGCCGGGTGGGTGGCTGCCTGGAGCGCGGAGCGGGTCTCCCTTGGGGGGTCCTGGCTCGTACCTGGGGTTGGGGCGGGGGAATGCCCAGAACTCCTGGGTGATGATGGGGTGCTCGTCTAGGGCTGTGGGTGCCCTTCTCGGGTGGGGCCCTGCGCTGGGCCCTCCTGGCGCGGCGGGGGGGCTGCTCTCCTGGTTGGGCTGGGGCGGCGCTCTCTTTCCCCCCATGCCTCCCTGCTCTCTGGCTCTGGGGGACTCGTGGTGGTCCTGCTGGCCCTGGCCTGGGTGGTGGATGTGGTCGCCCGGGGGTTGGTTGTTCTCTAACTGCTGCCGTGTGGCTTTGGGGGGTTCTGGCTGCCGCTGCTGCTGCGGCGGGGGTCTTGGTGTGGGGATGGCTGGTCACTCTCCCTCCTTCTTTTCACATTCCAACATCCATTTCAGAAGAACATAAACACTCACCTGAGCACAGGTGTTAGCTCACCTTTGCACTAATAGTTTGCATGATTGAATGAATGAAATATTTCATACCAGTTGGTTTAAAGGCATAAGTATGCGTGTGTGAACATTATCTGTATTGTGTGCATGTTTTGTGTACATGTTGACATGTGGACATCTTTGCAGTTAACAGGTGTGTTTATAACATCTGAATGTGTGTGTGGACAGGCTCCGCCCTTTGAGATTTGTATTACACTTGAACCTTACCGTAATGATAAACATCCAGTAAAGTTGTTGCTTTAGGCTGCTTCATGGTTCTACCCCCCCCCCCTATTATCACTCTCCTATCCCCCTCTCTCTAACATCCCTCTCTCTTCTTCCCTCCTTTCCTTTTCCATCCGGTCCAACACCAAAGATCTTCAAATATGATTGAAATTAATAAAGTTTGTCCTGGATTCCAAAAGGGGTTTATTCAGACATTCCTCTGGTTTGTCTGAAGATTAATAACCCCTGTTGTTAAAGTAAAATATGTCCAACACAAGAGGCCTTCAGCTCTTATCTCTTTGCCCAGCTGTTGGACAGGACAAGTAAAAAAAAAAAAATAAATAAAAAGAAATGCTAAATGGTACTGACAAAGAGTTCACAGTTTGACTCTATTGACCATAATATTTTAGTAAACAAACTGGAAAAATATGGAATACGAGGACATTGTGCTGTGGATTTCTGGAATGGATTGGATGAAGGTTTAAAACACACCAAAAGTTTACATGTATTCAAAAAAACCTACAAGAAGTCCCTAATAGTACTGCAGAAGGCCAGAAACAAATAATTAAACCAAAAATGTCACTTTAGTTGCCATGCAGAATTGTACCATGAATGTTTTGTACCTATCTGTAAATAGCAATATGCGTATTAAATACACACATCATCAGGATTTGTAGAAGGGGTGGAACAGACAAGATTTCTCTTCAACCCACTCCTTTTCAAGCACACTGTATTGTTTTATGTCTTTTTTAAACCACTGTGTTGATTTTTCATTTGTGTTTAAAAAGAAACTGAAACTGAATTCAGCCTACCCGCCCAAAGCCATTTCTACCTGCAGATTTAGAACCAAAACCACCAGATCTGGTAACACTGTGGATGTGTTGAGGTGCATACTCTCCCTAGTGTTGAGGGGTGGGCATTGCACCGTCACGTTCACTTAAGCCAGAGATTTTCAAATAGTGTGTCTTGGGAAATTGCCCTCATTAACTGATCTAAAAACTTGTTGTTTTTAAATCAACTTTATTGCACATTATGCCATTTTACAAGGATGTACTTTTAGGTATGCAATAAAAAACATATCAGCAAATATCAAATACAAATATGTAACAAACAGAAGAACAAGAATAGAAATAGAAATAAGACAGGGAATTAAACTATGAGAAAATGCTGAATCTCTCACACACTGACAAAGTTCTGATTGCTTTTTGCTTCTCTGAATTTTGAATACTGTTGATATACTGATTTAACTCAGAAAGGAATACAGTGAAAAAGGGTTTTCTACCAGAAAATTTACATTTATGAATATGGAATTTAGCCAAAATGAGTAAAAGATTTAAAAGTAAACCAGAGTCCTTTTGCATATGTTTTGATATTAGACCCAATAAGACATCTTTCCAGAATAAGACAAAACAAGTATTAATTTTATCATTAATAAAATCACACATCTTCTGCCAAAACACCTTAACTTTGGGACAATACCAGAAAAGATCGATAACTGTTTCAGGGGAATTACAACCAAAACTACAGAGTGTGTCAATGTTTAATCTAAATCTGTTTTGAATAAGCATTTTAGCTGGATAAATTCTATGGATAATCTGAAAAGAAACTTCTTTAACCTTATTAGTGATTATAATGTATTGGGTGTTTGCCAAACCTCCGTCCATGCAATGTTTTCAACAAACATGTTCCAATAAGACATGCTACGAGGAAGTGAAACAATGTTCCTTTGAAATAATGTTCTTATGGATTTATTGTTTTTCCTGGGATAACCAGTCAGACATATATTCCCCACAGGAGTATTAATGGGAGAAAGTAGAAAAGGCTCCTCAATGTGAACTCTGTGTTGGAACTTAAACAGCATGCATACACCAGGGGGGTATTCCAGAAAGCAGGTTATGCTAGCTCTCACGGTAAGTTTCAGGCTAAGGAAGTGGATAACCTCAGCTTTCGGTTCCAGAAATGGAGATATGTTTCAGGGTAGGTCATAGCAACTCATGCTCTGAACATAACCTGGTCTGGAGCAGGTTTAGTTGAAGGTTAGTTTGTTTACAGAGAGGTGAAGCAGCATGGCGTGTCCATTTGAAGATGATTTAGTGGATGAAGAAGCTCAGATAATACTTTTTCCACAGTGAGAGGGTGATAAGACCACATATGGATGTTGGAAAAATATTTTTTTTTACTTTGATCTAACTTAATTATTTGTTTAAGTTAAAATAAATCATTTTTTTGTAAGTCGGTTTAAAAATTACACGTAGTTTTCAGACAGTTATTTTACTTTCATTCAAAGTAATTCAATTAAGTAGGTGTAACTTTGGTGCTGCTGTTAGAGCGGCACCGCAAAGGATTGTGGGATATCATTCCCTTTGCCTGTCTGGACGGATTTGGGTTTAAGCGTGGGTTTTTGACCAAATGTGTTTAGTTGTTTAGCTGTTTTACTGTGTTTTGCCATGCTTCGCCGAGTTATTTTGCCCTACTGAGCTTACGTCTCTGCACCATGAGTGAGAGTGAAGGAGAGTATAATGAGTTTATATAGCACCCCTACGGCTTTAAATTGTAATGTCAATCATGGTAGATTCTTAAATGAATTTTTGCACTCCGTGCATTATTCCCCCCGTCTTTTTTATTGTTATCGAAATTATCATATCTGCCGGCTCAAACTTAGGCATTTGAGAGTTCAAGAAATATAATTAATTAAGATGGAAAAAAATATGAATTGAATTGGAGTAATATGACATTTAGTTAGATAAATACGTAAATTTGAGTTGTATAAACAATTATTGAGTTTTATAGACGTAAGAAATTAGGTTGAATAAATATAACTAATTTTTTGTTACCAATAGAAGTAATTCATTTAAGTTGGCAAAATTGGATAAGTTATATATATGTGCGTCACAAGGAAAATGGAAATAAGATCAGAAACTCGTGCGTTTACTTTGTCTGCTCTTTTTCTACAAGCAGAAACTCTTTTTTTTATGATGCAGCCGTGTTACTTTTTTGATGGACGTGTAATCTTCATACGCCGTCATTAAAATCTCAGACTCCGTCTCACTGAAGTACAGCGTTTTCTTTTTTTTTCACCACGCGTTTCCATGGTGACTCCAGAAATCGGCGATCCATTGAGAATGTGTTTATGTACCTGCCGTGCACGCCCATTAACCCAGGGTTACCAAGTCGAGCGTAATTACGCCAACTCATATCTGGTCTTCTGGAACCGACATACCCAGAGTAAGCAAGTTCAGGCGGATTTCAGCCAGAGTTCAGGCTTAAAGTCAGGCTAGTTTAAACATGCTTCCTGGAATACCCCACTGAAGGAATAACTCCAAACACTCTAGCATATTCTAAAGGCGGAACAGCTCCAAACACTAGCATATTCTAAAGGCGGAACAGCTCCAAACACTGTAGCACATTCTAAAGGCGGAACAGCTCCAAACACTCTAGCACATTCTAAAGGCGGAACAGCTCCAAAAACTCTAGCACATTCTAAAGGCGGAACAGCTCCAAAAACTCTAGCACATTCTAAAGGCAGAACAGCTCCAAACACTCTAGCACATTCTAAAGGCAGAACAGCTCCAAACACTCTAGCACATTCTAAAGGCGGAACAGCTCCAAACACTCTAGCACATTCTAAAGGCGGAACAGCTCCAAACACTCTAGCATATTCTAAAGGTGGAATAGCTCCAAACACTCTAGCATATTCTAAAGGTGGAATAGCTCCAAACACTCTAGCATATTCTAAAGGCGGAACAGCTCCAAACACTCTAGCACATTCTAAAGGTGGAATAGCTCCAAACACTCTAGCACATTCTAAAGGCGGAACAGCTCCAAACACTCTAGCACATTCTAAAGGCGGAACAGCTCCAAACACTCTAGCACATTCTAAAGGCGGAACAGCTCCAAACACCCTCTAGCACATTCTAAAGGCGGAACAGCTCCAAACACTCTAGCACATTCTAAAGGTGGAATAGCTCCAAACACACTAGCACATTCTAAAGGCGGAACAGCTCCAAACACTCTAGCACATTCTAAAGGCGGAACAGCTCCAAACACTCTAGCACATTCTAAAGGCGGAACAGCTCCAAACACTCCAGCATATTCTAAAGGTGGAATAGCTCCAAACACTAGCATATTCTAAAGGTGGAATAGCTCCAAACACTCTAGCATATTCTAAAGGTGGAATAGCTCCAAACACTCCAGCATATTCTAAAGGTGGAATAGCTCCAAACACTAGCATATTCTAAAGGTGGAATAGCTCCAAACACTCTAGCATATTCTAAAGGCGGAACAGCTCCAAACACTCTAGTACATTCTAAAGGCGGAACAGCTCCAAACACTCTAGCATAGTCTAAAGGTGGAACAGCTCCAAACACTCTAGCACATTCTAAAGGCGGAACAGCTCCACTCTAGCACATTCTAAAGGCGGAACAGCTCCAAACACTCTAGCACATTCTAAAGGCGGAACAGCTCCAAACACTCTAGCACATTCTAAAGGTGGAATAGCTCCAAACACTCTAGCACATTCTAAAGGTGGAATAGCTCCAAACACTCTAGCACATTCTAAAGGTGGAATAGCTCCAAACACTCTAGCATATTCTAAAGGTGGAATAGCTCCAAACACTCTAGCATATTCTAAAGGTGGAATAGCTCCAAACACTCTAGTACATTCTAAAGGCGGAACAGCTCCAAACACTCTAGCACATTCTAAAGGTGGAATAGCTCCAAACACTCTAGCATAGTCTAAAGGTGGAATAGCTCCAAACACTCTAGCACATTCTAAAGGTGGAATAGCTCCAAACACTCTAACATATTCTAAATGTGGAATAGCTCCAAACACTAGCATATTCTAAAGGTGGAATAGCTCCAAACACTCTAGCATATTCTAAAGGTGGAATAGCTCCAAACACTCTAGCATATTCTTAAGGTGGAATAGCTCCAAACACTCTAGCACATTCTAAAGGTGGAATAGCTCCAAACACTCTAGCATATTCTAAAGGTGGAATAGCTCCAAACACTCTAGCACATTCTAAAGGTGGAATAGCTCCAAACACTCTAGCACATTCTTAAGGTGGAATAGCTCCAAACACTCTAGCATATTCTTAAGGTGGAATAGCTCCAAACACTCTAGCACATTCTAAAGGTGGAATAGCTCCAAACACTCTAGCACATTCTAAAGGTGGAATAGCTCCAAACACTCTAGCACATTCTAAAGGCGGAACAGCTCCAAACACTCTAGCACATTCTAAAGGCGGAATAGCTCCAAACACTCTAGCACATTCTAAAGGTGGAATAGCTCCAAACACTAGCATATTCTAAAGGTGGAATAGCTCCAAACACTCTAGCATATACTAAAGGTGGAATAGCTCCAAACACTCTAGCATATTCTAAAGGCGGAACAGCTCCAAACACTCTAGTACATTCTAAAGGCGGAACAGCTCCAAACACTCTAGCACATTCTAAAGGTGGAATAGCTCCAAACACTCTAGCATATTCTAAAGGTGGAATAGCTCCAAACACTAGCATATTCTAAAGGTGGAATAGCTCCAAACACTCTAGCATATTCTAAAGACGGAATAGCTCCAAACACTCTAGCATATTCTAAAGGTGGAATAGCTCCAAACACTCTAGCATATTCTAAAGGTGGAATAGCTCCAAACACTCTAGCATATTCTAAAGGTGGAATAGCTCCAAACACTCTAGCACATTCTAAAGGTGGAATAGCTCCAAACACTCTAGCACATTCTAAAGGCGGAATAGCTCCAAACACTCTAGCACATTCTAAAGGTGGAATAGCTCCAAACACTCTAGCATATTCTAAAGGCGGAACAGCTCCAAACACTCTAGTACATTCTAAAGGCGGAACAGCTCCAAACACTCTAGCACATTCTAAAGGTGGAATAGCTCCAAACACTCTAGCATATTCTAAAGGTGGAATAGCTCCAAACACTAGCATATTCTAAAGGTGGAATAGCTCCAAACACTCTAGCATATTCTAAAGACGGAATAGCTCCAAACACTCTAGCATATTCTAAAGGTGGAATAGCTCCAAACACTCTAGCATATTCTAAAGGTGGAATAGCTCCAAACACTCTAGCATATTCTAAAGGTGGAATAGCTCCAAACACTCTAGCACATTCTAAAGGTGGAATAGCTCCAAACACTCTACCATATTCTAAAGGTGGAATAGCTCCAAACACTCTAGCACATTCTAAAGGTGGAACAGCTCCAAACACTCTAGCATATTCTAAAGGTGGAATAGCTCCAAACACTCTACCATATTCTAAAGGTGGAATAGCTCCAAACACTCTAGCACATTCTAAAGGTGGAATAGCTCCAAACACTCTAGCATATTCTAAAGGTGGAATAGCTCCAAACACTCTAGCATATTCTAAAGGGGGAACAGGGAAGTTAAATTTAGATAGAAATTCCTCATAAACTAAAAGTAAGCCCTGGTTGGTAAATAACTGATACACAAAATAATCTTATTTCGAAACCCATGTTCTATGAAGAGTGATTTACGTTTGTATAAAATGTCCCTGTTATTCCAGATAGAATATTTGTGAGGTGAAAAGTTGTGTTTGTGTACAAGGGACCATGAAAGGAAGGCTTGGCGGTAAAATGCAGATAATTTTAGTGGGATTTTACATACATCATAGTTACTTATGAGAAAGAAATCAGCGCCACCAATTTTAGATCAAATATGAAGAGGTATAGCATTCCAAATGGAGCTGGGATTTCTAAAAAGTTGGTTCAGCCAATTAATTTTAAATGTGTTATTCAAGGAATAAAAATCCAGAAAATTGAGGCCACTTTGTCATAGGAGTTCATGAGAACATTTTTCTTCTGTTTTTCCAGATGAAATTAAAAAGCATTTTGTCAATTTCTTTGATATTTTATCATCAACATGTAAAGCCAAAGCTGCGTATGTTAAGCGGGAAATTCCTTCTGCTTTGCTGAGTTAAATCCTTCCTCTCAGAGATAGATCTCTGGGGAGCCACTGATTCAATTTCCTCTGTGTTTTTTCTATTATTGGGTTAAAATTTAAGAAGCTTCTTGCATGTTGGTCTTTTGTTATCAAAATACCTAAACATTTCACTTCAGATTTAACTGGAAGATTATACAAAGTGGTAGCACTACATTCTTTAACTGCCACTAATTCACATTTATTCACATTCAAACAAAGACCAGACGCCTTTGAAAATGTCCCAATAACGTCAAAAAAACAGGAATCTGCTTTTCCTTTTTCAGAAAAAGTGTAGTGTCATCTGCAAGTTGAGTAATAATTAGATCTGTATACTGTGAAATCTGAGCACAGGTGATGCTGTGAGAAATGTAACTAGGATGCAATGTTTAAAAGGGAGCAGATAATGATAATGTGGTAAACACAAAAATAAGCCTGTGTGAAAAACACAAAAAAATAAGCCTGTTGGTTTTAAATGCACAACTTAAATTTAAGTATCTAAAAAATATATATATATATTTTATTAAATGTGAAACGCACAATTTTGTCTTATGTTTAATTTTGGAATTTAACAAATGCAGAACGGAAGGAACAAAACTGATGCGGACAGTTGTGTGCTGGGTTGTTTCTGACGGTGGGTTTGTGCATGAGCACCTCAGACGCAATCTGGACCAATGAGTTATATCACTAGAGGAGACATCACGTGGTTCCTCATGGGAGGAGAGCACCGCCATCTTGGTGAGGTCAAGTTACTGCTGCAGTGAATGCATGTGAACACATTTTTTGCATAATGCCAGTTCATTGTGCGGGTTTCAACTGCCAAAATCAGAAAAATGAGTCCATGAAGGAGGAAGGTATATCATTTCACAGGTAAGTATTTTAATTTTTTTTCTTTTAAGGCTGCAGGGGCTTCATTAATAGAACAAATGTTGACATGCATGATGCTGCAGGGCTATTATCAACATGCTGCATGATGTACATTTATTTTGCTGTCAATATAAATGTACATTTTACTTTGCTAAACTTGTATACAGCATACTCCAGTGAGCATATCTAGTGGGACTTGTTCATTTTATTAATTTTATTCTTTTATTGTTTTTATTGTTTTATTGCTTTTATTGTTCAATTGATTTTATTGTTTTATTGTGATTGTTTCTTTATTGCATCATATTGTTTGGGATTTTATTGGATTTTATGTTAAGCACTTTGGTTGCCTTGGCTTTTATAAGTGCTATACAAATAATAAATTGATTGATTGAATTGATTGATACTACGCTATTTATACAGATTTATACATTTCTGACTCAGTGACTGAGTCAGGTTTCCAATGGACTCAGACTTCAGGAAAAAGTGGATCTTGGCTATCAAAAGAGTTAACCCAGATGGATCACTGTGGTACCAACTAGAAATACAGTCTGGCTGTTCAAAACATTTGTGGAAACATATTTTGATAAGAGGCCAGATTGTTTTTTTAGGGTAAATCTATTGTTAACTTTTGGACTTCTTTTTATTATTATAATTATTATTATTATTATTACTATTATTATTATTACTATTACTACTATTATTATTATTGTTGTTGTTAATAGTAATAATAATATAATTATTTTTATTATTATTTATTGACTTATTATTTATTTATTGTTTGTATTGACTTACTATTGATTTATTATTATTATTATTATTATTATTATTATTATTATTATTATTATTATTATTACTATTATTATTATTATAATAATTGACTTATTGTTGGGTTTTTGTAAATAATTTAAATTGCATGTCAAAGAGGTCTAATACTTCTAAATGTTTAGAAATTAATTTTAAAAATTCTTTCTAATAATTTTTTTGTTTGTAAGAAGTCCTGCAACAATGCATTTTCATTCAAGTTTGAGCTTTTAAGGCTGACTGTTTCTCTTCTTTAACAACAACAAATGATGTATGTATATATACATTATATACATAAAATATAATATATTTATATATATGTATAAATATATTTAAATTTAAAAATATATACAGTTTATAAAAGCTACTTAGACACCACTAAAATCAATGGAAATCAATATCATGTGGGCGTCGTCGACCTCACCAAGATGGCGTCGCGCTCTGCCACCGTCGGCCAGGCTTCTAAAGCGGGCGTGTCTCCTCTAGTGATATAACTCATTGATCTGGACGACGACAGAGAAGCATCCTGTGTTCATTGCTGTGGCATTTTCTTCTGTTCTCAACAGGTTTGTGTACCTTAAATACATTCTTTTGATCACTTGATTTGACATAAAATTAGTATATATTATTTATGAGTACTTTGAAAGAAAAAGGGAAATATAAAGAAACTTTACGGAGCGGACGGCAACTTGAAAGACTTCTGGCTTAACTGCCGCTGCGAAACCGTTACGCTGTGATTCTGGCGCGTCTTTCCCCTGAGCGCTGCCTGGCAGGCACCGTGTTTTGCTAACAACATATTTTGCTAACAATATTCTGCAGTTTTGAAAATGCAGAAGGAAAACTTGGTGCATATGAACAAGGGTTTTATGTTAAGTGACTGTAAATAAACAGACGCAATCTGGACGACGACAGAGAAGCATCCTGTGTTCATTGCTGTGGCATTTTCTTCTGTTCTCAACAGAAAATCTATTTTGTTGCTTTGACGCCACTCCTGGTGTCGGTAACAAATTGTGGGGGCTCGTCCGGGATCTCTCTCCGGCGCCACTCAAGTGTCCAGGGGAGCAGATCCAGTAACAAAGGAACCAAAGCTGAGGTGCTGCAACGTGACTACAGCCGAAGTGACAGCAAGTGAACGTCCACGAGGGAAGATTGAAGCCAGAAAGGACCCTTTCTTCCAAGGGAGCCGCACTGCTGTTAACCAAGAGCAAAAGAAGTCATGTCTGCGCCACGTAAAGAACTCACATGGAGCATCAAGAAGAGCCTGTACCAGCTCACCTGTGATGAAGTTTACCAGCTTGCTATGGAGGTGTCCAGAGACTTCCAGGAAGCAGTTAACTTTGACTCATCTGAGGAAGAAGGATGTGTTGAGTATATCCTTCAATATATGAAGTCTAATGCATTGCTTGACACTGAAGATGAAGGGATGAGTCATTTGTTAGCACTAAATGATCTTGTAAGCAACATTATTGAGAATCGTGACTTGATGGTTATCAGGGGTAGTTTAACGCAAGGGGAAGAGAATGTCACAGCTGCATCAGCTAGGACATTAGCTCAGGCTGATGGTAATGTGACAAAACCAGCTCCACTACCCACTGTCTCCATACCAAGAGTTACTCCACCAACCAACAACACAAATTCTTCCACTCAAGACATAGAACAGCTGCAAGCAATACATGAAGAATTAGGGAAAAAGCTGCAAAGTTACAAACATGTAGCCAGACAGTACGATCCACAGGAGACATCAGTTCCTCATCTGAGAAACCAAGTTACAGCACAAGGTGACACAGAGAAGGTGGTATGCTTGAAGGATCTGCCCTTCCTCCAGCGCAGAGAATTCAAAGTGCATGGTGGGCAGATAGGAGACCAGAACTCTGACATCACCTACAATAACATATGTAAACAACTGGATGAGGGGATCAAAGAGGGCTTCACAGAGACTGAAGTGATTTGGGGGGGCTTTGAGAATAGTCAAGCCAGGAGCCTTTAGGGACATGCTAACCAACAAAGATGAGATGGCGCTTTGTGAGCTCAAGGGGTTCCTTAGATCGCATCTTGGTGAAAAGGCAAGCACAGAATTATTTCAGGAGCTTGTATGTGCAAAACAACATGAGCATGAACCTCCTCAGCAATTCCTATACCGCATGATTGGGCTCAAACAAAAAATACTGTTCCAGTCCAAACAAGGCAACTCAGATATATGCTATGATCCAAAAACAATCCAGGGAGTTTTTCTGCACACAGTCTACCAGGGCTTAGGTTCAAAACACACAGACATAAGACAGTAAATGAGACCACTCCTTTCTAGGAGTCAAGTGACTGATGAAGAAATTCTTTCACAAGTAATGAAAATTATTGCAGACGAAAATGAACATCAGCGTAGATTGGGCTACACTTCCAGACAAAAGCCTGCACACATGCACAGTGTAAGGGTAGTTGATGAGAATCATGCCATGATGGAAAAAGACCACCAGGCCATCCAAAAACTCAGTGCACAGGTTGAAGCACTAACAACCATGGTTGCTGCTTTAATGGACCAGAAAACAACAAAAAACCATGCAGCCTCTGCACAGGGCCTATCTTCCCAAACGCTGGGCCAACCCCACACACAGTGCCCTCCTTCAGCCAGTAGAACAGCTGTCTCTCAAAATCTTCTTCCTCCCCAGAGAAAGGAAAAGCCCTTCCGCTGTATGAACTGTATACAACAAGGTTTAGAAGATTGCAGTCACTGTTTTGTTTGTGGAGAGCCAGGCCACAGGGCTATTGGTTGCCTAAAAAGAACAATGAAGCCTTTAAACTAGGAGCGGTCTCCGTGGAGGGACAACAAGAGGCCGTTTCACAACACAAGTCCCACAGTACCACCCCAAGAAGTAACCGCACTCACTCAAGCAGAAAAAAAGAAAGTAAAAGAACAGGCAGAGGCAACCCCTCAGAAGAAGCTAAAACTCTTCAGAATGTCTCTCGCACAGTACCACTCATTGGAAAAAAATGCTTGCTCACTTGTTTCATCAATGGCTTTGCAACAACTACACTATTTGATTCTGGATCTCAAGTAAGCATAATAGATGGGGCTTGGAGAGAGATGTTTGTTCCAAAGCATTTTGTGCGGCCACTAAAAGAGCTTCTCGATCCAGGTGACAGCCTTGACCTGGTTGCTGCAAATGGACAGGCAATCCCCTATGATGGATGGGTGGAGCTTACAGTCAACCTTATGGGGAATGAAAATCCAAATATTGCTATACAGGTCCCCTTTTTGGTCAGTCAGCTCCCTCTGCCCCAGCCTCTATTAGGTGCTAATGTTCTCCAAGCTATGATTAACTTACAAGAGTCTCCTGCTGAAGCACATGCTATGGTTTTTGAGCTGCTCAGAAAAGCATTGGGTGCTGAAGAAGAACAAGTTGAAGCAATGGTGAACTTTATTCAGCTGAAAGAGCGCCAGACTCCATGGCAACAGTGAGAGTTGGAAAAGATGATGTTATCATAGCAGCTGGAAGAACTGTATATGTGAAGTGCAGGGTACCTCCCAACTTTGACACCTCTGATCCTTTTGTTCTGTATGAACCAACAGACAATGACACAACACTGGATCAACTGAGTGTTGGAGAGAGCCTTTTAAAGGTCAACGAAAGTAAAACCCCTCTTCTTTTTGTGCCAGTCTCCAACCACACCAAACAGGATATCACTCTTCCTAGAAGACACCCAATAGGATTCATCCAACACATCAGCAAAGTTATTGAGACAGGAGATGCAAAGGCACAACAAGTTGAAAAATCAAAACCAGCAAGCCCGGCAGAAGTCAACAATGTCAACGCCCCTGTCACATCCTTAGTTGAGCTATGGCAACCACCTGTTGACCTCAGTCACCTCAACCCAGAACAGCAACAGATTGTGGAGAAAATGCTGTATGAAGAGAGTACGGCTTTCGCCAAAGACAACACTGATATTGGGTGCATTCCATCCCTCCAAATGCCCATTAGACTCACCGATGACATCCCCGTGCAAAGAGCGTACTCTTCAGTCCCAAAACCACTCTATAAAGAGGTAAAAGAATACATCCAGGAACTGCTATTGAAAGGGTGGATTATTAAGTCACAGTCTCCATATGCTGCACCTATTGTATGTGTCAGAAAAAAGGATGGATCGTTGCGACTCTGCATTGACTACCGTCTCCTCAACAAAAAGACAGTGCCAGACAAACACCCTCTTCCACGCATTCAAGACTTGATCGATTCACTCGGAGGCTTTAGCTGGTTTTCTATCTTAGATCAAGGCAAAGCTTATCATCAAGGTTTCATCTCCGAAGGCTCAAGACATCTGACTGCCTTCACTACACCCTGGGGATTATACGAGTGGATCAGGATCCCATTTGGATTATCAAACGCACCAGCGGCATTTCAGAGAAGCATGGAAGAGATGCTACAAGACCTGAGGGACGAATGTTGCATTCCTTATTTAGATGATGTTCTTTGCTTTTCCAGATCATTTGAGGAACATGTTGATTCTCTGCGCCATGTACTCCGAGCATTGAAACGTCATGGGGTAAAGCTGAGACCGGAAAAGTGTGAGTTTTTCCGCAAAGAAGTCAGGTATGTGGGTCGCCTTGTTTCCTCAGATGGGGTGAGAGTGCACCCAAAGGACATTGAAGCAGTGCAGGCCTTGAAAGAGAAGGCACCACAAACAGTAGGAGATGTTAGAAGACTGTTGGGCTTCCTTAGCTATTACAGGTCATATGTCCAAGATTTTTCCAGAATAGCAAGACCGCTGTATGAATTGCTACAGAAAAACCCCAGTGTCCTGCAAACAAAGTCTCAGAGAAAGAACAAAAAAGGTCCGCAATTATCCTCTTCTACCCCAGTGGAATGGAAGATTGAACACCAACAGATCCTTGAACATCTAATCAATATCCTGACCAATCCACCTGTCTTAGCCTACCCAGACTTTGACCAACCTTTCACACTTCATACAGATGCCTCACAAAACGGGCTTGGAGCTGTGCTTTACCAAAACCAAAATGGGAAAATGAGAGTGATTGGGTATGGGTCCCGTACATTAACACCAGCAGAGCAGAGCTACCACCTTCACAGTGGTAAGCTTGAGTTTTTAGCTTTGAAGTGGGCAGTGTGTGAGAAATTTAGAGACTACCTCTTTTATGCCCCCCATTTCACTGTCTATACTGACAACAACCCTTTGACATATGTGATGGGCACCGCCAAACTTAATGCAGTTGGTCATAGGTGGGTGGGGCAATTAGCAGATTTTAACTTTGACATACGCTACAAACCAGGAAAGCTGAATGTTGATGCTGATGTTCTCTCACACTGTCCTCTAGATATTAACACCTATATGAGTCAGTGTTCGGAGAGACTTTCTGAGGAAGCAGTGGGTGCCACCTGGGATGGTAGCAGGACAGCCCAGCAGAATGATGTGGCATGGGTGGCCTCCCTTAGCATCACATCCGAACAACCAACTCACACAAAGTCTTTCCCTGTGATAGACCATGAGGAACTGGTGAGAGAACAACAGAGGGACCCTGTAATCAGAAAGATTCTGGAGTTGAAGAAAAATTTCACCGAACTAACAGAGGAAAAACGCAGATCTTTGGACACAAACACAAGAAAGCTCTCTAGAGAGTGGAGCAAGCTCCATGTGGAAAATGATCTGTTGTACAGGAAAACCCAAGGACGGAAACAGTTAGTGTTGCCAGACACCTACAAGCAGGTTGCACTGACACACTTGCACGACAATATGGGACATAATGGCGTAGAGAGGGTTTTAAGCCTGGTAAGAGAGTGATTCTTCTGGCCATTTATGAAAAGGGATGTGGAAGATTATGTAACTCGCAGATGTCGCTGCATTAAACAGAAGAAACCCGCTGTCCCTGAAAGAGCACCCATGGGGAGCATCACATCTAGCTCGCCACTAGAGCTAGTGTGTATTGATTTTCTACACTTAGAGGCCAGTCGAGGCGGATATGAGTATATCCTGGTAGTAGTTGATCATTTCACCAGGTTTCCCCAAGCCTATCCCACTAAAAACAAGGCTGGGAAAACTGCTGCCGACAAGATTTTCAACGACTTTGTCCCCCGTTTTGGATATCCACATAAACTCCACCATGACCAGGGTAGAGAGTTTGAGAATGAACTCTTTAGAACTCTCAGACAGTTTGCTGGTGTGAACCACTCAAGAACCTCACCGTACCACCCTCCGGGTTATCCTGCTGAGAGGTTTAATCGAACACTATTGCAGATGCTCCGCACACTGGGTGAGAAAGAAAAAGAAAATTGGAAAGATCACTTACCCCACATTGTGCATGCATACAATTGCTCCAAACGTGAATCAACAGGGTTCTCCCCATACTATCTGCTTTATGGCCGACACCCTCGACTCCCAGTGGACCTCATTTTTGGATTGGTTGGAGAAGACAAAGCCCAAACAGGCACAGACTATGCAGACAAGTGGGCAGAGAAGATGATTGAGGCATATAAAATAGCCAGCACTACTAGCCAACAATCGAGTGCCAAAGGAAAGCGCTATTATGACAAGAAAAATAGAGGTGTTACTCTTCAGCCAGGGGACAGAGTTCTTGTACGCAATGTAGCACAACGTGGAGGACCATGTAAGTTGAAGCCCTACTGGGAGAAGACAATTTATGTTGTCAGAGAACAATTAGGTGACAACCCAGTCTATAAAGTAAGTCCTGAAACAAACAGCCATCCCATTCGAACTCTACACCGAAATCTGTTGCTCCAGGTGAACGACTTACCTGTTGAACAACCACCACCACAAAAAGCCCATGCTAAGGCGAAAAGGTCAACAAGGCTCTTGTTAACACCAACACAGATCCAGTCACATAACTCAAATGAGTCTGATGAGGAAGAAGAGGAACCAACTTACTGGCTGAGATTTCCAAGGGAAACAAAGAGGACAGCTGATTGTTTGGTTGATCCACCAGCTTACTACAATGAACCAATGTTGTGTGAAAATGCTAACGCTGACTTTGAAGAATCGGAACCAGCTGAACTTGTATCTGAGAGGAATAGTTTCACTGTGGGAGAACAGACGAGGCAGAATGAAAGTCTGCCATTCATAGACCAGCCTTTACAACAAGATGACAATGTTCCTTAGATCGATGAAGAAGAAGATATCCAAAGTCACTCATCACCCGTCTTGAGGAAATCTACCAGAAATAGGCGCCCTGGTCAGATATTCACCTACAACGCACTTGGCCAGCCATCCTATCAACCTCGTGCTGTCATCAATGCAGTAGCAACTCAACTAACACCCTACAATTACCATTTCCCACAAAGACATTTCTATCCAGTCCAGCCTAGTACTTTTACCTCACAAACATACCCACCGTTTTACCATCCAGTCTACTGCTTGTAGTAGGAAGATGCAGTGCACATGTTTTCAATTTGAACGTTTCATGGTTCTAAAGAGTTTTGAAAAACAAAAAAAAGTTAATCTAAGTTGAGGCCATGTGCAAGTGTCGGGAGCCACTTTTGTTTGTAGGGGAGTGTGTGGTAAACACAAAAATAAGCCTGTGTGAAAAACACAAAAAAATAAGCCTGTTGGTTTTAAATGCACAACTTAAATTTAAGTATCTAAAAAATATATATATATATATTTATATATATAAATATATATATATATATATATATATATATATATATATATATATATATATATATATATATATATATATATATATATATATATATATATATATATATATATATATATATATATATATATATATATATATATATATATATATATATATATATATATATATTTGTCTTATGTTTAATTTTGGAATTTATCAAATGCAGAACGGAAGGAACAAAACTGATGCGGACAGTTGTGTGCTGGGTTGTTTCTGACGGTGGGTTTGTGCATGAGCACCTCAGACGCAATCTGGACGACGACAGAGAAGCATCCTGTGTTCATTGCTGTGGCATTTTCTTCTGTTCTCAACAGGTTGGTGTACCATAAATACATTCTTTTGATCACTTGATTTGACATAAAATTAGTATATATTAATTATGAGTACTTTGAAAGAAAAAGGGAAATATAAAGAAACTTTACGGAGCGGACGGCAACTTGAAAGACTTCTGGCTTAACTGCCGCTGCGAAACCGTTACGCTGTGATTCTGGCGCGTCTTTCCCCTGAGCGCTGCCTGGCAGGCACCGTGTTTTGCTAACAACGTATTTTGCTAACAATATTCCCCGTGTAAAAACTTGCAGGCAAAATGTTAAAACACAGTTTTTCAAGGGTTTTGATGTGGTTTCAGTTTATGTGAAGAATGGTTATTGAGTTTAAATCTGAAAAGTATTATATTGAAATTGATTTAAGCTCTCCAGACTGAACATGTTAATGTTATTGAATGCAGAATGTTGCTTCTAATTTTGTGCATCATAAAATGATGGGACTCAATGGTCAGACACTGGCTGATAAGTTGTATTTGTATATATGTTTATGTAAAGATTAGAGATAATACACCTGGAGAATTGAAAGATTTTATTTAATATTGAACTGGTATGTAATGATTGTATAAAGACTGCAGTTTTGAAAATGCAGAATGAAAACTTGGTGCATATGAACAAAGGGTTTTATGTTAAGTGACTGTAAATAAACAGACGCAATCTGGACGACGACAGAGAAGCATCCTGTGTTCATTGCTGTGGCATTTTCTTCTGTTCTCAACAGAAAATCTATTTTGTTGCTTTGACGCCACTCCTGGTGTCGGTAACAATAAGAATTGTATTCTCATAATTATCTGCTCTCTTCTAATCACGAAAATGTTCAATATGGAAGACAAACATGTAAACATTTGGATTTTCATGAAAGGAACAAATAAATAAATGAAATTTTGATTTGATTTGAAATGGTTTATTTCAGGCAATTAAGAAGAAACAATACTCAAAAGCAGTATAATCATCAATTGTACATTCATACAGTAACTAATCAAACTTAGGATAATTAGACATATTAATAAATATTGCTTGAAAGGGAGTGGAAAGAAGCAAACTTATATAAATGGCGGACAAAATGGCGGACGGAGAAACAGCAGAGTGAGTCCAGACCAAAACTTGGGAAAAAACCCAAATCCAACCAATGATCTGGTCTCACAGTCTGTGAGTAAAGCTACTGGAATGATCATTGACCTCAAAGAAGACATCCGTCGTCTGAAAGCTGAGCTGGAAATGAAGGACGCTCACCTGTCCAGATTCATGGACGTCTCCTTCGCTCAGTCTAAGCGGCTAAGCTCGCTTAGCGCCGCACTCCAGGACACAGCTCCATGGGACCCGTCCACCTGCCCATGGCCTTCTTCATTCTTAACACCCAAGAAAAGATCCCTCGATGAAGAAGTGGTTGTCCGAAGGCCCAGAAGGAGGAGATCTGATGAGACCCGGAAGGCTCCCGTCCTGAGTCTCTCCAACCGCTTCTCCGATTCTCCCGCTCCTTCCGCAGCGGTCACAGCGGCACAGACTCCACCAGACTTTGGCTCCACCATGCATTTCCCCGCTCTACGGAGAGACGCCACTGTGATCCCGAAGGAGGACGGACGCATCGCGGCATGCAGCAACCTGGACCGGGCCTCGGGGATCACCGCTAAAGCCCCATCAGGATCAGACGAGCGTCTGGATCTCCCCGCGTCCTCGCGGGCTCCAGCATCTTCCTCCCGCCGTCGGATCCTGAAGGAAGCCGTCCGCTTCCATTCCAGCAAGGCTAGGACCTCGCCGCCGCAGATGAACCACCGGCCGCAAGGTGAGGCCGCCGCTGCCATCACGCAGGTACCTGTCGGCTCTGCACCTGCACCCGCGTCTCCTCCTCCACTGTTTACCCCGACAACAGCAATAATCGGGGACTCCATTATACGGAAGGTCCGCTTCTTTAACGCGGTCACACTGTTTTCCGGGAGCCACGGTTCTGGATATTCTGGAGAAACTCCCAGACCTGCTGCGATCTCTCCCTTCCACAATCAGGAGGCTGATTTTACATGTTGGTTTTAATGACACGTCTTATCGGGAGTCTGAAACGACTAAAAAGGCGTTCATCAGACTTTTTAATTTTTTAAACTCCTGTCCATTGACTGTTTTTATCTCGGGGCCCCTCCCCTCTCTCTCCCGCGGCCAGGGCCGCTTCAGCAGGCTGCTGGGTCTGAGCACCTGGCTCCAGTCTACTTCCAGCCTGAACAGATTTGTTTTTATTGACAATTTTGATCTTTTCTGGAACAGAACTTCATTCTATAAAACTGATGGGATTCACCGCAGTCCACTGGGCAACAATGTTTTAGCTGCAAACATCAGACACTCTGTCCAGACATCACCGGCCCCCATCATGCCCCCACCAGTCCAGATCTCCTCCTCATCCATGCAGACATCAGTGTGTGGAAGTGACTGACTGGATGTGGTATCACCCCCCCACATTCCCCAAGAAACTGCTTTAATCGACAGTGCTTCCTTGCCACAACCTGCTGCCCCCCCAGTCTATCCCATTAAGACCATTATTACAGACAGGTCTTCCATGAGGGGAAGTGCTGGGAGAAAAGCAAACACTAACTGGCTTCATCCACTAAAGGAAGCACCAAAACCTGAGGAAGCAGATTCCACAACCACTCCCCCCTCTTTTAACTTGGCACTTTTTAATATTTGATCGTTGTCTAACAAAACTTTTATCATAAATGATTTTATCCATGATTATAATATTGATGGACTCTTCTTAACTGAAACATGGCTGAGCACGAATGCATCTACTGTTCTCACTGAGGCCTCTCCACCCAATTTTAGCTTTGTTTTTTCAAACAGGGAGGGCAGAAAGGGTGGGGGTACTGCATCTATAATGTCCAACTCCTTTGCAGTAAAGCAGATTACATTGGATGAGTACCCCAGCTTTGAACATCATGCCTTTGTTTTTAACAGCCCTCCAGTTTTATGCATCACAGTGTACAGACCACCCAAACCAAGCTCTGTTTTTATTGAGGAGTTTTCTGAGTTTTTAGCATCTGTCCACACTTCCTTTAACATGATTTTAATTACAGGTGATTTTAACCTGCATATAGACGGGAAGTCGGACTATTGCACCACTCAGTTCTTGGACTTACTCTCCTCTCTTGATATTAAACATGTCATACAGCCAACTCACAACAGGGGGCACACTCTTGACCTCGTCATCAGTCATGGTTTACCTACCAGTGTGTCCGCTGTTGTGGATCTGGCTGTATCTGACCATTACTGTGTGCTTTTTAACATTACTGGTTTTACAAGGCAGGAGACCTCTGTGAGAACGGTGAAGAAACGCTACTTGACTCCTGAAGTGGTCGAAAAATGTATTACATCTGTTCGCTCCATCTCTCCACCTGTCTTACTGGCCCCCTGTGATCTACTTGTTGAAAATTTTAACAGTAAATTAAAATTCAGTCTCGACTCAGTTGCCCCACTAACATCTAAAAAGATAAGAACCAAAGCCACACCCCCTTGGAGAACTGAGGAAATTAAACAATTGAAGAGACGTTGTAGATCTGCTGAAAGACTTTGGAGAAAACACAAACTTGAAATAAACTATCAACTATACCAAAACCAACTAAAACTATATAATCAAACAGTAAAACAGACCAGAAATTCACATTTGGCGAAGATCATTTCTGTAAATAAAAATAAACCCAGAGTCCTCTTCACCACAATTGAATCTTTAATCAACTCAAATGTGAACAAAAACCCAATGCCAGCCTCCGCCTCATTGTGTGAGGACTTTGCAGACCACTTCAGGAGCAAGATCGATTCTGTCAGATCTAACATCATAAAAGGACAGAAAAGCTTTTTATTGGTAATGTTGGCTTGATTTTACCTGAGGAAGCACTGGACAGTTTTGACCTGGTTGAAGCTGCAACACTTGGTCGAGTTTTCTCCCAAGTTAATCCAACAACTTGTTTTTTAGACCCCATCCCTACATCACTTTTTAAACCCTTTACGGGTCTTTTGAGAGTGAGATTTTAAATATCATGAACTCCTCTCTACAGACGGGTATTTTTCCTGCTGCCTTTAAAACGGCAGTGGTAAAACCGTTACTCAAGAAAACTAATTCAGACCCTTCAATTTTTAATAACTACAGACCTGTGTCCAACTTGCCATTTTTAAGTAAGGTTTTAGAAAAACTTGTTTTTATTCAGCTAAACGAGTTTCTCTTACAAAACAACATTTTTGAGATAAACCAGTCTGGTTTTAGGACGAACCACAGCACAGAGACAGCCTTGTTAAAAATCGTTAATGATCTCAGGTGTGCCTTGGATTCAGGTCAGATCTCAGTACTAGTTCTGTTAGATCTAAGCACAGCTTTTGATACTGTTGATCACCTGATCCTTGTAAACAGACTTAAAAGTCTTGGCCTTTCAGGGACTGTTCTCAAGTGGTTCGAGTCGTATCTCATGGAGAGAAGCTTTATGGCTAACATGGACACATATTTTTCTGGGGTCCGTGAAATTAATTGTGGGGTGCCTCAAGGTTCCATCCTGGGCCCCTTTACTTTTTAGCATTTACATGCTTCCTCTGGGGAATGTCATCAGGAGCCACAACATCAGTTTTCATAGCTATGCTGATGACACCCAGCTGTACATTGCTATGTCTCCTGATGACACAAGACCATTAGAAGCACTTTTTAACTGTATTTTAGATGTAAAATCATGGATGGCAAATAATTTTCTGCAGCTCAACCAGGACAAAACGGAAATTTTAATTATCGGTCCCGAAGCCAAGAGAGAGAAACAGTTTCTGAAGCTACAGGAACTTTCATTAAGTCATTCAGGAACAGTCAGAAACCTGGGTGTCATTTTCAACTCTAAGCTGACTTTCATCCCCCATATAAAACAGGTGGTTAAAACTGTTTTTTATCATCTCAAAAATCTGGCTAGAGTCCGCCCACTACTCTCTCTTGCTAATATGGAGATGCTAATGCATGCTTTTATCATGAGTAAAGTTTATTACTGTAACGCCCTGCTTGCTGGTCTTCCAAAAACCAACATTAAAAACCTTCAGCTTCTCCAGAACTCTGCTGCACGAGTTCTTACAAAGACCAGGAGGTGGGCTCACATCACCCCAATTTTAAAATCCCTGCATTGGCTCCCCATACACTTCAGGATTGATTTTAAGATACTTTTAACAGTTTTTAAATGTCTTAACGGTCTTGAGCCTTCTTATTTATCAGATCTTTTAGTAAGATATGAACCCTTGCGGACCCTGAGGTCCTCTGGCACAGGTCTGTTAACCATTCCAACTGTAAAAACTAAAACCTATGGAGAGGCTGCGTTTCAGCACTATGGTCCCCGTTTATGGAACAGTCTGCCGGAGGACCTGAGAGCCGCAGAGAACATTAATGCTTTAAGAAAAGGCTCAAGACCCATCTTTTTAACCTGGCTTTTAGCTAATGCTTTACTGCTTTTATTTATTTATTTATTCAGTTATTTATTTATATGTACTTTTATTTTATTTATTTATTCATCCATTTTATCTTGTTTTATGAAGTTGAATCTGATTTTTAACGCGTTATTTTAATTTACCTTATTTTAATGTTTTATTGTTTTTATCAATATGTTTACTTGATTATTCTCATTTTTATTCATTTTTATTTCCGGTCCTTCCTCAGCTGGAGCCCCTCCCTCTGGGTCGGCTGCTGTTCAGCCTCTGGGTGGGGACCTGCACCACCACTTAGCTGTGGTGGAGCGGTCCCCGCCTGTGATGCTGCATTTGGCTGTCTATGCGGCTGTTCACGGAGGGGGAGGTTCCAATTATCAGCGTTTCCTGCATCCTGTTTTTGTGCTCAGCCTATTTCTAATTGACCTTTGCCATCACTTAGGGGGTGGGAGGTGTGAGAGGAGTGGGGGGCTAGGTACGGGGAGGGGTGCCCTATTTATTTATTTTTATTTTATTTATTTTTAAATCATCAATGCTTGTTTTTATATTTTGTTGTGTTTAATGTAAAGCACTTTGTGTTATATTTTTATATGAAAAGTGCTTTATAAATAAAGTTTGATTTGATTTGATTTGATAATCCCACCCCGTTATACTGTAACCATTTTATTACATGATTTATCAATATCTGGTTCCTAACTTTTATCAGACAGAATTAACAATCATAAGGTATCGATAAAGCACATGACAAAGATGAATTATTTAATTATTATGTACAAAATAACTCTTTTAGAAATCAACATGGCAAATGCAGATCAGTTATCTAAAATATATGCAGATTATGTTACTTATAAAAGTCATTCATATGATTAGAACATAATGCTATATCAGTAAAATAGACACAACACTGTTTCAGGAATTTTCATAGCAAAATTTCATCAAGTATCAAAGTAAAAAATATGTGCAAAATTATGCTACATTAGGAAAGATTGTTGAATCAATTTATTCATTTTAGGAGCAAGTGAAGTAATATCATTAAACATCGATCAATTTAACCATTTTCAATAAGTGATTAATCATTTGTTTGACTTTTTTTAAACATATATATATAAATATTAATAAATAATAATATACCCGTTGGTAAGGTGCAGGACTGTCACGCAGGAAACCATGGTTCGATTCCCAGGGGCGGCATGAACAATATAATGGCAATGGTAAATGGGGGCAATTACCATAACAATAGCGAGCAATTAACATCACCCAGTGAGGGTCCTTGGGCAAGACCCTTTACACTACGACCTACCTCACAACATGAGAGACAATAAACCACATTCATACAGTAACTAATCAAACTTAGGATAATTGTCATGCCAGCTCAGACGTCGCCCGGCCAGACAAGGTCTGCGTCAGGTGCTGGGGGACCAGAGCACCCTGATGAAAAGTGGGCTACTGGAACAAGGCAGAAATGGACTAGATGCGAGAACAAGGCTCTCTTAGAATGCTACTACTCAAGTAATCCCAACCATCGTGGTTACATGCAGAGAATGGGGAATGAATGGATGCTTCGATAAACCACAATCAAGGCTAACTGCCAAACAACTGGTAGCCCAATGCTTGAACATCCACAAGCGGCAACTCCTATCACAACTTGAGATTGAAGCGATACAATACAATGGCAATACCCCGGGAGAGCCAGAACAACAGGTCAGAGAGGAGGCTCTACTACACTCCCACCCTGAGATTGAGATACACAGCCCCAACAACCACAGTTACGCTGAGCGTAGAGGCTCAGATCTACCACACCAGACAAGACCCAAGGTGTAGGCTGTGCAAAGAGGCGCCTGAAACAATCCAGCACATAACTGCAGGGTGTAAGATGCTGGCAAGGTAAAGCATACATGGAGCGCCACAATCAAGTGGCTGGAATAATATACAGGAACATGTGTGCAGAGTATGGACTGGAAACCCCAAGGTCAAAATGAGAAACACCCAGAAGGTGGTAGAGAATGAAAGGGCAAAGATCCTGTGGGACTTCCAGATCCAGACTGATAGGATGGTAATGGAGAACCAACCAGACATTGTAGTGGTGGATAAAGAACAGAGGAAAGCTGTTGTGGTGGATGTGGCAGTGCCAAGCGATGGGAACATCAGGAAGAAGGAACATGAGAAACTGGAGAAATACCAGGGACTCAGAGAAGAACTGGAGAAAGCCTGGAAAGTGAAGGTGACAGTGGTGCCTGTGGTAATTGGAGCACTCGGGGCAGTAACCCTCAAGCTGGAGGAGTGGCTACAACAGATACCTGGAAAGATCTCAGACATCTCAATCCAGAAAAGCGCAGTGCTAGGAACAGCTAAGATACTGCGCAGAACCTTCAAGCTCCCAGGCTGCTGGTAGAGGACCCGAGCTTGAGTGAGAAACCCACGAAAGGGTGAAAGGGGCAAGTTTTTTTTATATTTTTTTCTTTTTTTTATATAATAAAGTAATGCTGTAAGGGAAAATAAAAAGGGTCCATAATCTGTGGATTGTCCAAGGTTGGCATTTCTTCTTCTGAATAACAGCTGATCTTCTGGGTTTAAACAGTTTATAGTTCTCTTCCATGTTATGTCTGCAGACATTAGATTCAGGTCCATATCCTTCTTCAGCTGATATCAGCTGCGGTGAAAGTTGAGGTCAAGTTGTCTGTAGGTCAGAAATCTCTGCTGTTATTCAGGTGACGTCAGACAGATGGAGAAAGTGAGGAATCCAGGTGTCATATTTCTTGAAATTATTTGGCTCTTTGGTTTATTATCATATCCATGTTGTTTCAGACGACCGTGATCAAACACTTCTCAAAATCTTTCATGGTGTTCACAACCAGAACCTTGGACCAGTCCGGTGGACCGAGTGGTTTGACGTAAATCCTGCAGCCTTTAACCCAAGTGTTCTCAATCTGCTTCTGCTTCCTGAGAAGCCGTGCATGTTTGGAGATTTCAGCATTCCTTCTGGTCAGATTGTCGTTCAGATAAACAGCCAAACCTTTCAGGTTTTTACGTTGATTCATCAGAGCTAGCTTGTGTTTTTGATTCACAAACCTGATGAGGATCGCTGGTTTATCCGTCTCCTTTCTCCCGGGGAGCAGGTGGCAGGTCTCCATGGTATTGAGATCCAGGGAAATCCCTTTAGATGTGAGAAATGAATGTATTTGCTAATCCAGAGTCTCCCCACCTCTCTCCTTATCAGCTCTGCTAGCTACGCTATCGCTAGCATTAGCAGTGCTAGCTCCTGCGTTCAGCTTCGCTCCAGGTTTATTGGTAATCCAGTGAGAATGACATTATTCATCCTTACTTGCTGTTCCACGTCGTCCAGTCTTTTCTCCAGAATGTCGGTTTTCTTGTTGCTCGTTTTGAGCCTGAAATCTTTGGAACTCTTCCATCATGTCCCAAAGTGGCATTAGCTTAGCCGACACCTGATCCATAAAAGATTTTAGCATTTCTTGAATATCGTCAAGAGTCTTTTTGAGGTCTTCGTATTCCTGGGTTTTCTTAGGGGGCATGGTCAGCTCTCTTTTTGGAGAAAATCAACTTTTTAAGTCATTTGAAGATAGTTGTATATTTGCAGAGAGCCGCGACCATTGAAATCTTTGTCAATGAATTGATGCCTTCTGCTGCACTGGATTTGATGTGATCTGTTAACAGTTACAGGACAGCCTCGCCTAATTCCTCTCTAGATTAAATCTGGGAGAGGTGCCACCTGCTAATTTAATAGAGCTGTTACAGTTTTTGTATAATGTTACAATAGCTGAATAAAAGTCTTCTCCATAACCACATTTGTGAACACAATGCAAAATGAATTTATGTTCTACGGTATCAAATACTTTGTAAAAATCCAGAAATAAAATAAAACCATTATCATTTATATGTCTGAATGATCAAGAATGTCCAAAACTAGCCTGATATTATTCATTATATGTCTTCCTGACATAAAGCCAGACTGGGTCTCATCAATTACTGAGTCCAGTGTCAGTTTGAGTCTTTTGGCCAAAGATCTTCTAATCATTGTTGAGTAATGATATTGGACGCCAGTTATCCAAGAATGACGTGTCTTTCCCAGATTTTGGAATTAATGTTGTCAAGCCTTGAGTCAATGTTGTAGGAAGAAGTTCTTTGTCTATACTTTCTAGAAACATTTGATGTAAAAAGGGAGACAGATCCACAGCAAAACATTACTAAAACTCTGAAGTCAGCCCATCTGTTCCTGGTGATTTATTAGATTGAAGTTGTTCTATGACCTTTTGTACTTCCTCCAGTGTAATCATGCTCTCACATTGCTCCTTTTCACTTTTAGTGATGGTCTTGACTGCTAACAAATCTATGAAGGCATCTGTTGAACCTTGACTAAATTTAGAGCTATAAAGTTTCTGGTAAAAATAGCAACAATAGTTAGAAATGACATCATGGTCTTCTGAAATATTTCCATCTATATTAAGTCTGTGAATGCTACTACCTTTAGAATGATGTCTCTCCAGATTACAGAAGTCATGTGAATTTTGTTCACCTTTTCAAGCCATCTTGATGGAGATCTCACAAAGGCTCCCTCAGCTTTTTGAAGATATAAATGATCCAATTCAGTTTGAAGGTTAGAGAGTTGGAGTTTCTCTTCATCTGATAGTGTGTCAGGATTATCTTGACACAATTGAGTGATTTTTGAAATGACATTTGCTTCATTTGCTCTTCTACTTTTAGCTTTAACACTACAGTGATCCCTTGCTATATCACGGTTTACTTTTCACGGTTTCGCTACTTCACGGATTTGGAATGTGCATTGTGTTCTGCATTCTGATTGGCTAAAAAGTCACTCCGCTTCTTCTCTTCCTGTGCGTCATTAATGTTGCAGTTTAATATGTACAGTACACGTACGTGAAACAGCTAGCCAAATTTGCAATACATACGTGCAAATTCTCTTGCAATTTTTTTCTCTAAAACCCAAAATGCCGACAAAAGCACCTACAGCAGGACCCAAAAGGCAGCGGAAGATGCTATCTATCGCAGATAAAGTTAAACTTCTGGAAATGCTTAGGGAAGGTAAAAGCTATGCGGCTGTAGGTCGGCATTACGGAATTAATGAATCTTCCGTTCGTTCCATAAAGAAGGAAGAAAAAAACATAAGGACGACAGCAGCTGTAAGTTTTAATAAGGATGCAAAAAGGGTTGCAAATGTCCGCAACAAGACCATGTTAAGGATGGAGTCTGCATTAGCTTTGTGGATTAATGACTGCAGGAAAAAAAACATTACGTTGGATACAAGCGTTATCTGCACAAAAGCGAGAATGCTGTATCAAAACTTTGCTGAGAGTGACAGGGAAGAGGAGGAGGATGCTGGGCCATCAACAAGTGCTGTTCACGCAGAACCCTGCGCATTTAATGCCAGCAAGGGCTGGTTTGAAAACTTTAAGAAACGCTTTGGACTTAGAAATGTTTCTCTGCACGGAGAGATGGCCTCTGCGAATGCCGCTGAAGCAGAAGCGTTCGTGAACAATAAATTCAAAGCGATCATTGAGGAAGGGGGATATAAACCTGAACAAATTTTTAACATGGATGCATTTGACATCAGGATTTTTCCTTCTCCATAGATCATGGAGGTCAAACTTCTCCATTTAATTCTTCAGCTTGGTGTTTCTTCCATCCGGCCAACGAGGAGGACACCTATCTACATTATTATCTGGGACATTGTTGAAGTCACCCCCCAACGATATGATAGCATTTGGGAATGTCTCTAACCATTTTAACAGTGAGTTTTCTATAGAGAGAAGAAGTTGATCATTTTCTCTGACAGTGTTGTATCCATAAATATTGGCTGAAATAATAATATTATCATCACATTGTAGTATTTAGTGACCTGATGGATCACTTTCAGTGAGTAAAATGTCCCCACTAAACCTATTTTTTTAGAGTTGTTACCCCAACTGATCTCTGTACCGTGTGGAAACCATAAAGAATGACCCCATTGACACTTCCACACTTTGGCATCATCAGATACTGAATGAGACTCTTGTAAAAAACAGAGATCTGTGGGAAACTGCTTAGCAAAAAGAAATAAAGCTTTGAGTTTAACATTGCTGCGTAGCCCCCTGGCATTAAAAGAAACGTAAGATAGAGTAAACAGATGAACTAGAACAATGAACAACACACAGAAAAAAGGTTTTGTTTTAGAAAAACTATCAAGCTATTTAACATATAGTGAATTATCGAGATCAGCACCAAAATACATTTTAGCAGCTTGAGTTCAAAAAATGTTTTTTAAACTCCCCCTTTTTTTTATTCCTTCTTTTCTTCCTGCCCCTTCTTCCTCCTCCCTTTGCAACCCCCATCCAACCCCCCCACAAAAATATAAAAATGAAAAGGGATTTGGGAGGTTGGAAAGTTCCTGAGAATGCAGAGAAGAACACACTGGACTCCTCACATGCTTGGGAAAACAAAAAAAGAATCTCTCTTATTTATTTTTCTCTTTTCTTCCGTTTCTTTTTTTATGGGTGAACTTCTGACCCATCAATAAATCCACAGCCTCCCATGAAGTGAGCCACCTTTCCCTCCTCTGCTTTCTTGATGTTCGGCCACAGCTTCTGCCGATTCTCCCTGTCCTCTTTCGTTAGGTCCTCGTTGAAGCGCAGGCCTTTAGCTCGGAGAAACCCATTCTTCTCCAAATCTCCTCTTTCAGACGCCGGGAGATGAATCTGATCAGAACCCCTCGAGGCCTCGGGTCCTCCTGGCGTTTTCTTCCCATCCATGTTCTTGCTTCCGGTTCCGGGTCACGGCAAGACGCGTGGTCGCAGCTCTCTGCGGATACAACTATCTTCAAATGACTTAATAAGTTGATTTTCTCCAAAAAGAGAGCTGACCATGGCCCCTAAGAAAACCCAGGAATATGACGAGCTCAAAAAGACCCTTGATGATATTCAAGAAACGCTTAGATCTTTTGTGGATCAGGTGTCGGCTAAGCTAACGCCACTGTGGGAGATGATGGAAGAGTTCCGAAGATTTCGGGCTCAAAACGAGCAACGAGAAAACCGGGTCGACATTCTGGAGAAAAGACTGGACGACGTGGAACAGCAAGTAAGGATGAATAATGTCATTCTCACTGGATTACCAATCAAGCCTCGAACGAAGCTGAACGCAGGAGCAAGCACTGCTAATGCTAATGATAGTGCCAGCATAGCTAGCAGGGCTGTTCATACGGAGCGCGGTGCAGAGTCTCTGGATTAGCAAATACATTCATTTCTCACATCTAAAGGGATTTCCCTGGATCTCAATACCATCGAGACCTGCCACCTGCTTCCCAGGAGAAAGGAGACTGATAAACCAGCGATCCTCATCAGGTTTGTTAATCAAAAACACAAGCTAGCTCTGATGAATCAACGAAAGAACCTGAAAGGTTCTGCTCTTTATCTTAACGACAATCTGACCAGAAGGAATGCTGAAATCTCCAAACATGCACGGCTTCTCAGGAAGCAGAAGCAGATTGAGAACACTTGGGTTAAAGGCTGCAGGATTTACGTCAAACCACTCGGTCCACCGGACCGGTCCAAGGTTCTGGTTGTGAACACCATGAAGGACTTTGAGAAGTGCTTGTTTACGGTTGTCTGAAAGAACATGGAGTAATAAACCAAAGAGCCAAATAATTAAAAAAAAAAATATGACACCTGAACTCATCACTTTCTCCATCTGTCTGACGTCACCTGAATCTACAGCAGAGAGTTCTGACCTGCAGACAACTTGACCTCCACTTTCACCGAGTTGATATCAGCTGAAGAAGGATATGGACCTCTATCTAATGTCTGCAGACATAACATGGAAGAGAACTAGAAACTGTTTTGAACCCAGGACAGCTGTTTTTTCAGAAGAAGAAGAAATACCAACCTTGGATAAACGACGGAATATGGACCCTTTTATTTCTTTTTCCATTACAGCATTACTTTATTAAATATTAAAAAAAAAGAATAACATATTAAAAAATAAATAAAAAAAGTAAAACAAATGATTAATCACTTATTGAAAATGGTTAAATTGATCGATGTTTAATGATATTACTTCACTTGCTCCAAAAAAATTGATAAATTGATTCAAAAATCTTTCCTAATGTAACATAATTTTGCACGTTTTTAACTTTTGATACTTGATGAAATTTTACTATGAAAATCTCTGAAACAGTGTTGTCTCTATTTTACTGATATAATATTATGTTCTTATCATATGAATGACTTTTAATAGTAACATATATTTTAGATAACTGATCTGCATTTGCCATGTTGATTTCTGTTACATGCAGGGGTTTTTCATGTCTTTCTTTTGTTTTCTTCCTCTGCATGTCCATACAACACCAAACATGTTTGGTACAATGCAAGAGGAAAAAAAAAAAGAATTCTCATTCCAGGACTGCTCTGGACAAAGCATCAGCCATCACATTTTCAGAGCCCTTTTTATGTTGTATGTCCAAGTTGTAGTCTTGACAAATTAGGGACCACCTCATAAGACGCCTGTTGTTGTTGTACATCCGGGAGAGAAAGACTAAAGGGTTGTGGTCTGTGAGTCTTTTCTTTTCTTGTTTTAGTTTTAGCGCTTTGATAGCCAGGCTGGGTTTTGTTCTATTCATTTCATTCCTTTGGCCCAACCTTAGTCCCTACCTCCCCATCTCCACGTTCAATAAAATCTTTAAAAGTTCCTCATTGTGTGTGTTTATGTAACGTACACCTCCGCTCTAGACCTGTACGTTTGTGAACGTAACAATTTCTAAAAGAGTTATTTTTATTTTTTATTTTTATCATAATAATTAAGTATTATGTTGCTTTATCGATACCTTATGATTTTCAATTCTGTCTGATAAAAGCTAGGAACCGGATATTGATAAATCATGTAATAAAATGGTTACAGTATAACGGGGTGGGATTATATAAATTCGCTTCCTTCCACTCCCTTTCAAGCAATATTTATTAATATGTCTAATTATCCTAAGTTTGATTAGTTACTGTATGAATGTATAACTGAAGATTATATTGCTTTTGTGTATTGTTTCTACTTGATTGCTTGAAATAAACCATTTCAAATCAAAATCAAAATGAGCGACATCAACAGCATCGGGAAACCTTTCTTTTTCTGAGGGCAGAACATGCTGGCAAATGTTGACCACCTCCTCGCGCACGTTTTTCTTCTCAGCCTCAGGAACGTACAGCCTCAGATTCCATCAATGACCACCATAAGCTTCCAGATCTGCAGCTCGGGTCAAGCATCTCCATGTAAAGTCCTCTGTTTTTTTAACACGTTTTTCCATGACATCAACTTTGTCATTAATGAGTTTAATTTCAGAATTAAACCAAACCAACTATTTTTTCAAGAGCTTCTCTTCTTGAGTTGATTAGTTCGGCGAGCATATTGACTGCTTCATCAGACTTCATGGACCAGGGCATAGTAGGCCTTTTGCTAGAGGAGGCTTACTTGGGGTCACTGGGAGTGAAGGAAATTCCTCCTCCAAAGTCACGGGTGTCCATGCTGCTGCCGGAGTAGTCGTGCTCGTCGGCTAACAACAAGCTAGCGGAGCGTTCTTTTTCTTTTGAAGACTCACTTCTATTAGCAGGTTTTGGCATTTTGAACGGTGGTAATTTGTAAAAAGTATCCAAAAGCTACAATCCAGAACGTTCCCAGGTCGTTTTCTTTCTGCTTCAAAAAAGCTCAATATTAAGTTAGGTGTTCGGAGCTCAATATAAACAAACCAATCACGCCGCCATCTTGCCGGCTCTCTCATCTAAAAACATTTCCATCTCCAGGATTTCAGCTCTGTGTTCATCCAAGCAGGCCCTGATAAAACACTGAATAGTTATCAAATCAAATCAAACTTTATTTATAAAATAGCGCTTATCATGCATTTTGTGCAACTCGAAGCGCTTTAACATTAAAAACAGAAAACACACAACATTACAGTAAAAACCCAACCCACCCTTCACCCTTCCCACTCCCCTCCGTTAAAACACATGACCCATGGCCCCCATGTACAAAGAATAATGACTATGTAACTTTAAATAAATAAATAAGCAAACAAACATACAAGTATGGCTTGGCTCTGCTGTGAGGAAACAGTATTTGGGAATCCTTTCATACCAGGAGCCGGCGCTGCCACGGGAGCATCTGCACAGCGCCCACCCAGACTGGGACAACACTGGGGTCCACTTCACAGCCGTGAAGCTGCAAAATTAGACCCCAGCTGCCCCAGCAAGGGCAAGAACTGCAGGAACAACCGCTGACCGAGCCGGCAAGCCCTGGAGGAAAAGATCCCCACAAGAAACACTGGGGCTAAAATCATGATAAGAAGCTAAAATTAAAAACATAAGATGTCTATAAAAACATAAAATTGAGAATAAGATGCATCAAATGAAAATAAATACCTAAAATAGCCTAGAATAAGACTAATAGAATAAATTAGCAGTAAAATCAACTAAAGGCTAAATTAAAAAGGTGGGTCTTGAGCCTCTTCTTAAAAACCTCTACAGTCACTGCGGCCCTGAGGTTCTCCGGCAGACTGTTCCACAGGCGAGGACCATAATGGCAGAACGAAGCCTCACCATAAGTTTTGGTCCTCACTTTAGGAACGACTAAGAGGCCAGCACCGGAGGACCTCAGGGTCCGTGAGGGCTAATATTTTAAAAGAATATCATTTAAATAAGAAGGCCCAAGACCATAAAAACATTTATAAACCATTAAAAGAATTTTAAAATCAATCCTGAAACGCACAGGGAGCCAATGCAGCGATTTTAAAACCGGTGTAATGTGTTCCTCTGGTCCTTGTCAGAACTCGTGCCGCTGAGTTCTGCAAAAGCTGTAGATTTGAAATAGACTTTTTGGGTAAACCAGAGAGCAGGGCATTACAGTAATCTAAACGACTAAAAATAAAAGCATGCATTAGCACCTCTGTGCTGGCAAGAGAGAGGAACAGGCGGACTTTGGCAATGTTTTTAAGATGATAAAATCCTGTCTTAACGACATTTTAATGTGTGGAATAAAATTTAGCTCAGAGTCAAAAAGTACGCCCAGGTTTCTCACACTTGGAGAAGGTTTAAAATTATGAAGATGTGGTAAAATCATCTCTCCCTTGTCTTCAGAACTGATGATTAATCTTCAGTTTTGTCCTGGTTGAGCTGTAAGAAGTTTTCTGCCATCCATGACTTTATATCTGAAATACAGTTTAAAAGAGTGTTGACAGGTTCAAGGTCATCAGGAGACACGGCGATGTAAAGCTGTGTATCATCAGCATAGCTGTGAAAGTCAACGCCGTGTCTCCTGATGACCTCCCCAAGAGGCAACATATACAAGTTAAAAAGTATTGGCCCTAAAATCGACCCTTGGGGAACCCCACAGCTTATTTCATGGATTCTTGAAGAGCACGTATCCATACGTACATAAAAGTGTCGATCTGTAAGGTAAGAGTAAAACCAATTAAGAACATTTCCAGAGAGACCCACTAGACTCCTAAGTCTGTCTAATAAAATCTGGTGATCTACCGTATCAAAAGCGGCACTAAGATCCAGCAGCACCAGAACAGAAAGTTTCTGTGAGTCATAGTTTAATCTAAGATCATTAACAATCTTTAAAAGAGCCGTCTCTGTACTGTGGTTTTTCCTAAAACCAGACTGATATTTTTCTAAAATTTTTGGGGCATTTAAAAACTCATGCAGTTGAGTAGCGACACTTTTTTCTATAATTTTACTTAAAAATGGTAAGTTGGATCCGGGTCTATAGTTATCCAGATTTTTTGGATCTAATTGACTCTTCAGAAGGGGCCTCACCACCACCGTCTTACAGGCAGAGGGGAAAACCCCCGTCTGAAGAGAGCAGTTAACTATGTTTAAAAGCTCTGACTCAAAGAATCCATGAAATGTTTTAAAAAGTGAAGTTGGAATGGGATCTAAAAGGCAGGTTGTAGTGTTTACTTGGGATACAACTAGACCAAGCATCTCCGCATCAACCAGGACAAAACTCCCCAGTGTTTCTTCTGGTAAAAACAATGCTAGAGGTCTGTTAATATCAGTGTATTGCATAGATGAAATGTTTGATCTTATAGCATTGATTTTACCCATGAAGTGGTCTGCGAAGTCCTCACATGCAGCATTAGATGATGGCATGGAGGACTTGTTGATGTCTTTGTTTATTAAAATATCAATTATTTTAAAAAGTTAGGAATATGAAAGATCATAAAATACTTTTTTCTTTGTGTTTATTTGATTCTATTAAAGACATTTTGATCAGAATGACAGTACAGCCATTTAGCTGCAGCTTCAGCTGCTTTAGGAAAAGTCCCGCCCCTTTAACTGTCTCCACCAATCATTCTTGGAGGCTTAATCACATGTCATCAGTCTGACCAATCAGAAGTGGTTAAAGTCTTCACTTCCTTGTTCAGATTCTGCTCATAAAGTCTCTCAGTTCCAACAGAAATACCAGCTAAAGCTCGTCTTTAGCGGTGTAGCTTTCCACAGAATCCAGTATCAGACCGTGGATCAAGAGAACAAAACAATGAAGCTCAGAGAAGAGAGTCTGTCTGCATCACTACATCTCCCATAATGCATTGGGTTAAAGTGACAGCGTCTCAGCGTACAACGAGTCGTCCTTTGATGTCTTGAAACAACAATGAACACACATCAACCAGTTTCTAAATCTTCTTGCTAAAATCAGAGGTCAACAGTTTAGTTCTCCTTCCAGGTTTGTGTTTCTTAACAGCCACACATCCCAGAGTTTGGTCCAAGTCATCTTTCTCACTGAAACACTTTTCTAACAACGTCTGGATTATTTTAGATGTTAAACAACAGACGTAATAATACTAAATGGAAAAAATGTAATAATCTAAAAGGAAATAAAAAAAATTTGTTAAAGTTTTCAAAGTTTCATTTTTAAATAAGACAAAAGAAAAACTAATAAAACTTCAACATGTTGACTTTTGTGTAGCTACAGAAAACATAAATATATTGTTAGTATTTTTGTGTAAAATCTATCAAACATATTGCGATCATATTGATCAAAAACTACAGTACATTTGCCTTTGTACCAACATTGAAAACATAAAAATAAAAAACATAGATGACTATTTAGAAAAGAACAGATTTCGTTTTTTTTGTGAGGTAAAATAAAATTAAAGCCGCAAGCGGCGTTGTATGGCCCGCAGATGCAACCCGCCTTCCACGCCCAATTCTACGCACCTCCGCCGCCCTCACCGCCCTCACTGCCCTCACTGCCCTCACCACCCTCACCGCCCATCTTTGATGAGGGCTAGTCAAAGCTGCATATGCTAATAATGCTAACAATGCTAATTTTGCTAGTAATGCTAATGTGGCTAAAAGTGCTAGCATAGCGATCAGCATCATCAACTCTCTCAGAAAAATACATTACCTAAAATGCTAATTGTGCTAACTATGCTAGTTATGGTAATGTGGCTAAAAGTGATAGCATTGCGATCAGCATCATCAACTCTCTCAGTAAAACACATTACCTAAAATGCTAATTATGCTAACTATACTAGCTATGCTAACGTGGTTAAAAGTGCTAGCATGGCGATCAGCATCATCAACTGACTCCGAAAAACACATTGTTCACGATGCTAATAATTCTAACTATGCTAGCTATGCTAACGTGGCTAAAAGTGCTAGCATATCCATCATTAACTTACTCAGAAAAACACATTGCTCCATTGGTGAAAGCTATATGTCATGAGTTGACAAAAAACCCACTTTTTTTTAAAAATGGCGGCTTTTCTGTTGATTTGATCTCCATAGCAACCATTTTATGTTTTGTTTGCCTCGGGAGGACAAACAGATTGACGTCAGTTTCGGACGAATCGGGAAAAGTAAACTTTTTGTTGTCCTTAGCAACAGTGGTTTTATGCTAACCACATTCCTTATATGTCCTTGTCCAGCCTTTTTCAATGTATTCAGATCCAGGCATAAATGCATGCATTCAATTTTCACTGTATTATATTGAAAGGCATGGGAGTTATAACAGTGCGCCACTTTGCTAGCTCGCCACGCGGGGGCCGTTCAAAATATACAACTTCTAATTCTAACATTTTTTCCACAGTAGCTTGCCATTGATGCCAAAAAGTTTCGAGATGATCGTTGAAAATTCCAACGACAAGTTTACGTTTGAATCTGGTGGTAAAGGTGTTTTTTATAGAAAATTCAGATGGAGGTCAAAGGTCGAGGAAACTCCAGAGGTAGTTGTGGACTTGCTCTAGCAACATGTGAGTGAAATTTCGTGAAAATCCCTGGAAAAAAAGTTCATTTTTCCATATTGTGTAAAAACGCGAAAATGGCGAAATTGCAGATTTTGGCACAAACTGGCCGCCAAAACCTTAGGTCGTGTCACCATCCCGTAATGATTTCAAAACTTCCTTTGGATATCGCGAACAAGGGTAGATTGGTTCGTTTGGCGATTCTCAAAAAAAAAGTTCCGAATTTTTTCGTTTTTGCCGAGTCGGCACATTTTTTTGCGACGGTTTTTTGCTTACCACGCCCACATTCCTTTATCCATCTTGTCGTGCGTGACATCGTTTTGATTAGCGCGGGCCAGGGAATCGCATATTTCCTCTTCACGACATTCCGATGAAAAATTTGCGAGCTAGCTGAGATGGCAACGGTTGCAAGCATGCCACGCGCACGCCGTTAAAAATCTACAACTTCTAATTCCAACATTTTGTCCAGAGTAGCTGGCCTTGATGCCCGAAAAGTTCTGAGACGATTGATGAAAATTCCAACAACGAGTTTTCGTTTGTATCTGGTGCTAAAGGTGCTTTTTTGAGAAAATTACAGATGGTGGCCTTTTCCCAAGGTCAAAGGTCAACGACACTTCTGTGGTGTTTGTAGACTGGAGCTGGCAGCAAGGGTGTGCAATTGCGTGAAAATCATTCAAACAAAAGTGTCTTTTCCCCATATCGTGGGAAAACACAAAAATCGCTAATTCTCAGAGTTTGCCACGAAATGGCCGCCAAGCCGTAGGTCGTGTGGCCGTCCCATAATGATTTCAAAGCTTCTTTGGGATATCCCCGACACGTGTGTTTTGGTTTCGAGGCTGTATTTTGAAGTACATTTTGTTGGGCCCCATACGCGATTTTCGGCCCATTCATTTTTTTGACGGGATCGCTGGCCGTGATGTCATCGTCTTCGGGGGGGTAACGTTGCCTTTGTGGAAAATTCATTTGCAATTTATCCCTGGTGTGTGCACGTTTTGGTGACTTTTCGAGCATGCGGCGGGGGTCAACTTCTCGCTGAAAGGCGGCGAAGTCGTCGTTCCAACTGCGAAAACAATATGGTCCTTGCAGTCAGTGACCGCTGCTGCTGGCCATAAGGAATGAGGAATAGCAGTGCGCGACTTTGCGAGCTCGCCACGCGGACGCCGTTCAAAATCTACAACTTCTGATTGCAACATTTCTTCCAGAGTAGCTTGCCATTGACGCCGGAAAAAGTTTCGAGACGATCGCTGAAAATTCCAACGACAAGTTTACGATTGAATCCAGCGGTAAAGGTGTTTTTTATAGAAAATTCAAGATGGCGGCCTTTTCCCGAGGTCAAAGGTCGAGGAAACTCCAGAGGTAGTTGTGGACTTGCTCTAGCAACATGTGAGTGAAATTTCGTGAAAATCCCTGGAAAAAAAGTTCATTTTTCCATATTGTGTAAAAACGCGAAAATGGCGAAATTGCAGATTTTGGCACAAACTGGCCGCCAAACCTTAGGTCATGTCACCATCCCGTAATGGTTTCAAAACTTCCTTTGGATATCGCGAACAAGGGTAGATTGGTTTCGTTTGGCGATTCTCAAAAAAAAAGTTCCGAATTTTTTCGTTTTTGCCGAGTCGGCACATTTTTTTGCGACGGTTTTTTGCTTACCACGCCCACATTCCTTTATCCATCTTGTCGTGCGTGACATCGTTTTGATTAGCGCGGGCCAGGGAATTGCATATTTCCTCTTCACGACATTCCGATGAAAAACTTGCGAGCTAGCTGAGATGGCAACGGTTGCAAGCATGCCACGCGCACGCCGTTCAAAATCTACAACTTCTAATACCAACATTTTGTCCAGAGTAGCTGGCCTTGATGCCCGAAAAGTTCTGAGACAATTGATGAAAATTCCAACGACGAGTTTTCGTTTGTATCTGGTGCTAAAGGTGCTTTTTTGAGAAAATTACAGATGGTGGCCTTTTCCCAAGGTCAAAGGTCAACGACACTTCTGTGGTGTTTGTAGACTGGAGCTGGCAGCAAGGGTGTGCAATTGCGTGAAAATCATTCAAACAAAAGTGTCTTTTCCCCATATCGTGGGAAAACACAAAAATCGCTAATTCTCAGAGTTTGCCACGAAATGGCCGCCAAGCCGTAGGTCGTGTGGCCGTCCCATAATGATTTCAAAGCTTCTTTGGGATATCCCCGACACGTGTGTTTTGGTTTCGCGACTGTATTTTGAAGTACATTTTGTTGGGCCCCATACGCGATTTTCGGCCCATTCATTTTTTTGACGGGATCGCTGGCCGTGATGTCATCGTCTTCGGGGGGGTGACGTTGACTTTGTGGAAAATTCATTTGCAATTTATCCCAGGTGTGTGCACGTTTTGGTGACTTTTCGAGCATGCGGCGGGGGTCACATTCTCGCTGAAAGGCGGCGAAGTCGTCGTTCCAACTGCGAAAACAATATGGTCCTTGCAGTCAGTGACTGCTCCTGCAGGCCATAATAAGGAATGAGGAATAGCAGTGCGCGACTTTGCGAGCTCGCCACGCGGACGCCGTTCAAAACCTACAACTTCTGATTGCAACATTTCTTCCAGAGTAGCTTGCCGTTGATGCCGGAAAAAGTTTCGAGACGATCGCTGAAAATTCCAACGACAAGTTTACGATTGAATCCAGCGGTAAAGGTGTTTTTTATAGAAAATTCAAGATGGCGGCCTTTTCCCGAGGTCAAAGGTCGAGGAAACTCCAGAGGTAGTTGTGGACTTGCTCTAGCAACATGTGAGTGAAATTTCGTGAAAATCCCTGGAAAAAAGTTCATTTTTTCATATTGTGTAAAAACGCGAAAATGGCGATATTGCAGATTTTGGCACAAAATGGCCGCCAAACCGTAGGTCGTGTCACCATCCCGTAATGATTTCAAAACTTCCTTTGGATATCGCGAACAAGGGTAGATTAGTTTCGTGTAGCGATTCTCAAAAAAAAACGTTCTGAATTTTTTCGTTTTTGCCGAGTCGGCACATTTTTTTGCGACGGTTTTTTGCTTACCACGCCCACATTCCTTTATCGATCTTGTCGTGCGTGACATCGTTTTGTTCAGCGCGGGCCAGGGAATCGCATATTTCCTCTTCACGACATTCCGATGAAAAATTTGCAAGCTAGCTGAGATGGCAATGGTTGCTAGCTCGCCACGCGCACGCCGTTCAAAATCTACAACTTCTAATTCCAACATTCTGTCGAGAGTAGCTGGTCGTTGATGCCCGAAAAGTTATGAGACGATTGATGAAAATTCCAACGACGAGTTTTCGTTTGTATCTGGTGCTAAAGGTGCTTTTTTGAGAAAATTACAGATGGCGGCCTTTTCCCAAGGTCAAAGGCCAACGACACTTCTGTGGTGTTTGTAGACTGGAGCTGGCAGCAAGTGTGTGCAATTGCGTGAAAATCGCTCAAACAAAAGTGTCGTTTCCCCATATCGTGGGAAAACACAAAAATCGCCAATTCTCAGAGTTCGCCACGAAATGGCCGCCAAGCCGTAGGTCGTGTGGCCGCCCCATAATGATTTCAAAGCTTCTTTGGGATATCCCCGACACGTGTGTTTTGGTTTCGCGACTGTATTTTGAAGTACATTTTGTTGGGCCCCATACGCGATTTTCGGCCCATTCATTTTTTTGACGGGATCGCTGGCCGTAATGTCATCGTCTTCGGGGGGGTGACGTTGACTTTGTGGAAAATTCATTTGCAATTTATCCCAGGTGTGTGCACGTTTTGGTGACTTTTCGAGCATGCGGCGGGGGTCACATTCTCGCTGAAAGGCGGCGAAGTCATCGTTCCAACTGCGAAAACAATATGGTCCTTGCAGTCAGTGACTGCTGCTGCGGGCCATAATTACATGTTAATAAACTGAAAGGAAAATCAACTATAAGGGAAAAATGTCAAATAATTTAGTTGAAATTTATTTGTGAAAATTAATAATTTAGATGAAACTAACTGAACTTTTATTCCATCTTTTAGAAAAAACAGCTGCAACTTCCAGCTTTTTCTGCCACAATTTTCACAAAAATGCCTCTGAGATCATGGAGGGACTGTAGATCAATACAGACTATGAGTTTCTCCTTTTTTCATTTTTGGATGCTGGTGTGCCGCAGGATTTTTGTCAAGGATAGTGTGCCATGGCTCAAAAAAGGGGGAAAAACACTGACTGAAGCAACTTCATGGATGTAGTTATGGTGCTGCTGCTCATGTCTGAGTAAAGGAGTAGCCAATCACAAAAGTGACTCCACCTTCTCTGGTTTGATTGACAGACAGACTCATTCTGCTGAAAAGCTCTTGATGAAATAAACAAGTTATTCTGAAAAACAGAAACATGAAATAAAAACAAAGATACTTTGGAAAATATTGATTTAGAAATCTGAGTTTCTGTAAAAGCCATAGAATTATAATAATATTC